>NC_087345.1:51596687-56596687 GCF_030014295.1 Loxodonta africana
ACTTACTTTGTAAATGGTAGGTAAGATCTGTTTCATTTTCAGCCTGTGAAAAACAAAGACATCGTAAACTGCTGAAACTGCGAGAACAGTCACTCCTTGTTCTTTCCACAACATACTGCATCCTGCGCACAGTCCCGTCCCTAGGAACCAGCCCCAAGTCCTGGCTGAGTAGCCTCTTGTAGCACAGTGTTTAATGTAGCAGAGCAAGGAGAGGAGAAAGAAGAGACTGGCTCCGACATCAGCCCTTCCCACGATTCCAGCCACCGCCTCCGTGTGAATGGGGTGAGAGGCGAACATCAAGCCAGCCATGAAAGTCCAGTATCCATCACCAAGGAGTATCTTGGAGAAGCTCGTGAACAGACCAGTGACTGCTGCGTGCAACAGGACATTGACAAGATGGTAGCTCCAGGGATTCAGTCCTCCAATGGCATGGTTCAGGCGAAAAGAGAGAGTGCAAAGTGGCCGGTAGGACTTATGACTGCCACTGTGGGTTAGAAGAGTCCCCCAAAAATCGTTGTAGAAAATATGTGTCCATGGAGTTTCTGGGAGAAGGTCCTGATTAGTCTTGATAGCACGGCTACAAAACAAAATGTTGAAAAAAAAATCAAATGTAAAATACAAAAAAAAAAGAAAAAATATGACATTGCTTAGATATTGCCTTCTTCAGAAGCTTTGTTATATGGATTTATGTTGGAATACCAAGTATACAAAACCAAAAAAAACACTTGCTGTCGAGTCGCTTCTGACTCGTAGCAACCCTACAGGATAGAGCAGAACCGCCTATATGGCTCCCAAGGAGCGGCTGGTGGATTCAAACTGTCAACCTTTGCTTAGCAGCTGATCTCTTAACACTGCACCACTAGGGCTCCAAAGGTATGCAAGATTTATGCAAATTAGAACAGAAGGTTTTTCATACAGGTTGAATTAAAAGATCCCTTTGTCCTCCCAAGAGCCCCTCGTTAATGCTTATAAACACAATTATGGCTCTATTTCTATCCATTAAAAGTTTTCTGCCTTGTTGCCGTGCAAAACACCTTTTAAGAATAAATGCAGAATTCCTATCAGAGGTTTAAGCTGTAACACAGCAGTTACCACGTCAAGTACTTAAGCATCATGTCAAGTACTTGATAAAAATGCAGATTCCAGGTCTGAGATTAATGTGAGGCCTGAGAATCTGCATTTCTAAGATCCACAGATCCAGGCGATGCTGGTGCCAGGGATATACTTACAGCGTAAGGACTATCCCCTAGCAAAAATAAATTTTAGACAGGATATCAGTACTTCTCAAACCCACAAATCAACTAAGGGTCTTGCAAAAATGCAGGTTCTGATTCAGTACATCGGGAGAGGTTGTACATTTCTAACAAGTTTTCAGGTGACGCAGATGTTCCTTGAACTATACTTTGAGTAGCCAGAACCTAGAGAGCGGGACTGTTGTTAGCTACCACTGAGTTGGCCCCCCACCCATGGCAACGCCATGCACAACAGAATGAAACACTGCCTGGTTGGTCCTACATCATTCCCATGATTGCTTGTAGATGAAACCAATGTGATTCATGGGTTTTCACTGGCTAATTTTTGGAAGTAGCTCACTAGGCCTTTCTTCCCAGTCCCCCTTAATCTGGAAACCGCTGAAACCTGTTCAGCATTATAGCAACACATAAGCCTCACTAACAGAAGGGTGGTGACTGTGCGCGAGGTGTACTGGCCAGGAATCAAAGCTGGGTCTCCTCTTTAAAACGCATAAGAATTCTACCACTGAACCACCAGTGAGCGATAATCCAGGAAGAATGGTTCTCCACCTACTTACGAAAACCAGTGACTTTTCTGTATGTTCAGTAAAGAGGCAGAACATCTATTAAAATCATGTCATGCAAAATGCTCAATGTGGCAGGGATAATTAGTTGTTCCCCAATATATATTCTCCCCTTTTTCCATACTAACACAACTCCAATTTCTAGCTGGATACATGGCATCTGGAGGAAAATTCCACTATCTTGCTTTGCTGCTGAATACAGCCATGTGATTAATTTCTGGTCAGCGGTACATAAGCAGAGTACCATATACTACTTCCACGAGGTGTCCTTAAAAAGAAAAAAGTCTTTGCCTTTGTCCCCTCCAGCTCTCTGTCCCTCCTGCTGGGCAGAACACAGATGTAACACAGTTCAAGTTCCAGGAGCCATCTTGGCCCATATAGTGTCCTTAGAAATAGAAACCAAGCAGTGCAGGGCAGAGCAGTAAGTAAGAAAGAAAGAATTTGAGTCCCTGTCACCCTACCAGCCCTAAGGATTGCTGTTAGTTGCCCTCAAGTAGACTCTGACTCATGGCTACCTCTCTTGGGTATGAGAAATAAATCGCTATTTGTTTCAACTGGTATTTTTGGGTGTTTGCTAGTAGCAGCTGACCCTAGTCATAAGAGAAGTCCTCTGTTAACAGAAGACCTACTGTATCACAGTGGTTTGATTTTCTGCTTTGATTTTGATTTTTACAAGTCTCCACGTATTGACTCCTTATTAAATGAATTTCCATATAAATCGGCTTTTAACATATTAGAAACAGATGTTATTCTGGATCCATTAAATTAAAACACCCTGCTATGACATTCATCAAGAATCTAACCCAGAAGTAACTGCTTAAGACTTGATGGCTTATAATTAAAATTTAAAAGAAAAATGAAAAACTGCCAAACTGTTTCGGAGAGCTGAATTCAAGCAATTCAGAATGGAAACCCAACCGGCCTCTACTACACATTAACTTAGGTAGTGATGTGAAGTTGTCTAATATGAATGCAGAAAAAAAGCTCACATTATCAAAGTCAAGGCAGTGAACAGCTCAAACACAAAGTATTCTGGGATAAGGCTTTGTGAATACAGTGAAGAAAGCTAGGAAGCACACTGACTTTGTATAATACCTCACCCTTTCAGTGGCAGCTCCGTAAAAGAGAACTGTGTTCCCCAAACCAGGTTTTCTATATGCTTTTAGCCCAGTACCATAACCAACTCTGTAAAGAGGCTTTTTTGAGAAAAAATAAATATAATTACTTTCTAAAACGTGTTAAAAGCCAGAATTTTTTACATTTCTAGCAATACGTTTTTATACTTCTAGCAATAAATCTAGCAGACTGTGTACTATATGTCTAACTCTTGCAAAGTGCGAGCTCCACAACAAAGTTAACAAATTTCATATAATTTCATTGTGAGAAAAACTTCGATGAGGCTCAGTCCTAAATTTATTATATTGTAGAAAGAAAATTAAAGGCCAAGCAGTGTTAATAAAATGAAAATGGAATAGCAAGGGAACAACCTCACCCATGCACATGCACAAAGGGAGACTTCAGTATGATAAAATTCTCTAAAGGGTGTTATCTGCTTAGGCAGGTTTTTATTTAAACCAGTGATTATTATGGCTAAAGACTATTCTACACCACTAAATTGTACTGGGCTTTAACATTTAAGTCATATAACACATGCAAGTCGATGATAAGGATGCATCACAAAACCTCAACATCATATTGAGAAAGATACCAATGAAAAGGGTCTTAACAGAATCTCAGTAACCAGCTGGAATAATGAGAAGGAAAAGGTAGTCGTTCAACACTAAGCATAATAGATTTTCACCATTTGCATTTTCTTACAGGAGTCCCAAATGAAAACAGTAAAACCTCTTCTGCTATTTCTCAGTTTATGAAAAACTTTAACTCAAAACAAAATTTCATGCTGATATTATTTCTGAAGTTACTTCTGTGAACTGATATTGAAAATGCAGAAAGACACTAAGGATTTAGGAAATTCTACGCTCTAGGAAAAAAAAAAAGGTGGAGAAAATCAGAGCAGCAGATATGAAAAGGAACAATTGTAGGAGAATTCTCTAGAGAACTCATGACTGAGATGGTCTTTGGAAGCAAAAAGTTAGTTTCTCAAGTCTTCAAGGAGGTCTTAACCTGTTAGCAGTTTTGTTCATTTCAAGTTTTTTGTTTTTCCTGCCTTATGCTTTTCCTTTAGCAAATGTTCACAAAGGCCAACACTATTGTAAAATGGATGAATGAGGTGACACTGCCATCCAAACTGTCCTTGTGTATGTTTCTCTCACTGCTATTTTTTCTATTGGCCTTTTCAGTCACAAGCACCTACATAAATGATGACTATGAGTCCCTCTGAGCTGGAATGACGCTTCTTAGATTTCTTCAAACGTCATATGGCACACTGTTCTGAAGCACTTTCAATTCTACTGGTCTACTGAAAGGTAAGTGAAGGCTAAATCTTACATTTTAAAAAAAGATTTTTTATTTTTTTCTTTAAGATGGGTTGAGATTTGCAAGACAGAGAAGAAAAAGAAGGGTCTTTGTTAATCCGCTCTGCTTCAGTGCTACCCAAACATGTCTATCTATATCCAGGAGAAGGTTGTAATGCAGTGGTTAAGAAAGCTGACTCTGGAATAAATTGGACAGAAATCAGCGCTGTGAAACAGTGGACACGCAGAGTCATTTTACCTCTCTCTACCTTAGTCTTCTCCCCCGTATGAGTAATGGATGTAGCTGTCTCATAGGACCTTTGTGAGGAGCTAATGAGTTAATAAGTGTGAAAGGGGGCAGTCCAAGTGCAGTTTGCCACCTTTCCCCGTAACCAATGAATGAACCATGTGCTTAGGACCAGAAGTTTCAGGCTGGCTTATTGGACAGGATGAAAGTATGGGGTGACTCCCTTTTCTGGAGTATCTTGACCCCAAAACACATCTCACAGCAGCTGTTGGGTTATCAGCACATCTCTCCCCTCTTGCCCTGAGCACATGTCAACATTCCTAGGAATTGCATAGCTAGGAATGTGTATTATATGACATATGGCTAACCCCACTTCTACATCTCCTGGCGGGGACAGAATGGGGTCCTTCTCCTGAAGCTCAAGAGGGGTGTGTGCATACCACCTCCCTGCACTGGCTGCAGAGTGGGACCCACTGGCCATGGGGGACTGATGTCCACTACTGAAGCTGACTTTACTCTGTCTCTTCTCTATGTGAGTAAAAGTGTTGTTCCGTTCAAGGCCTGTGTGTGAGTGGTGTCTTTCTTGGTGACCTGACATCTGCAAACTATGGAGTGGGCTAATAGCCTCTGTGTGATGGGACCCCTTCTCTGGAGGTACTCAAGTATCACTTGCTCAACAATAAGCATAAAGTATATTGTTGTATGCAATATAATGTATTTAAAAAAACTGTTGCCATCAGGTCGATTCCGACTCATAGCAACCCTACAGGACAGAGCAGAACTGCCCCATAGGATTTCGAAGGAGCACCTGGTGGATTGGAACTGCCAATCTTTTAGTTAGCAGCCATAGCTCTTAACCACTCCAACACCAGGCTTTCCAATGCATGTATAGTAATGTAATATTGTTGTTGTTAGGTGCTGTGGAGTCACTTCCAACTCATAGCAACCCTGTGTCAACAGAACAAAACACTGCCCAGTCCTGCTAAATGCCCACGATTCTTGCTATGTTTGAGGCCACTGTTGCAGACACTGTGTCAATCCATCTCATTGAGGATCTTCCTCTTTTTCACTGACCCTGTACTTTACCAAGCATGTCTTTCCTCAGCGACTGATCTCTCCTGACAACATGTCCAAAGTATGTGAAAAACAGTCTCGCCATCCCTGTTTCTAAGGAGCATTCTGGTTGTCCTTCTTCCAAGACATGTGTTTGTTCTTTTGGTAGTCCACAGTATATTCAATATTCTTTGGCAACATCCCAATTCAAAGGTGTCAATTCTTCTGTCTTCCTTATTCACTGTCCAGCTTTTGCATCATATGATGTGATTGAAAATACCATAACTTAGGTCAGATGACATTTTTGCTTTTCAACACTTTAAAGAGTCTTTTGCAGCAGATTTGCCCAATGCAATGCGTCTTTTGATTTCTTGACCGCTGCTTCCATGGGTGTTTATTGTGGATCCAAGTAAAATGAAATCCTTGAAAACGTCAGTCTTTTCTCCATTTATCATGATGTTGCTTATAGGTCCAGTTGTGAGGATTTTTGTTTTCTTGATGTTGAGGTGTAATCCATACTGAAGGCTGTGGTCTTTGATCTTCATCAGTAAGTGCTTCAAGTCCTCTTCACTTTCAGCAAGCAAGGTTGTATCATCTACATTACGTAGGTTGTTATGCAAGTTGTCTTCCTCCAATCCTGATGCCCTGCTCTTCTTCATATATAGTCCAGCTTCTCAGATTATTTGCTCAGCATACAGAATGAACAGGTATGCTGAAAAGATACAACCCTGACAGACGGCTTGCCTGACTTTAAACCGTGCAGTATCCCCTTGTTCTGTTGGACGACTGCCTCTTGATCTATGTAAAGGTTCCTCATGACCACAACTAAGTGTTCTGGAATTCCCATTCTTCACAATGTTATCCATAATTTGTAATGGTCCACACAGTTGAATGCCTTTGCATAGTTAATAAGACACCGGTACACATCTTTCTGGTATTCTCTGCTCTCAGCCAAGATCCATCGGACATCAACAATGATATCCCTGGTTCCATGTCCTCTTCTGAATCCAGCCTGAATTTCTGGCAGTTCCTTGTTGATATACTGCAGCCAGTTTTCAATGATCTTCAGCAAAATTTTACTTGCATGTGATATTAATGATATTGTTTGATAATTTCCTCATTCGGTTGGATCACCTTTCCTGGGAATAGGCATAAACATGGATCTCTTCCAGTCAGTTGGCCAGGTAGCTGTCTTCCAAATTTCTTGGCATAGATGAGTGAGCACTTCCAGTGCTGCATGCATTTGTTGAAACATCTCAGTTGATATTCTGTCAATTCCTGGAGCCTTGTTTTTTGCCAGTGCCTTCAGTGCAGCTTGACTCCATCCACATCATTAAGGTCAACTCTACTTTGAGGACGCAGATCTTCCCCAGTTGTCTTCTGAGTGCCTTCCAACCTGGGGGGCTCATCTTCTGGCACTATATCAGACAATGTTCTCCTCCTATTCGTACGGTTTTCACTGGCTAATGCTTCTCTGAAGTAGACTGCCAGATCACTCCTAGTCTGTCTTAGTCTGGAAGCTCAGCTGAAACCTGTCTGCCATGGGTGACTCTGCTGGTATCTGAATACTGGTGGCATAGCTTCCAGTATCACAGGAATATGCAAGCCCCCATAGTACAATGAACTACTAAAATTATTTATGTAACATACGTAATAAATGTTAGCTGCTGTTATGCACCACTCAACCGATGCTAGTCATCAGTGCACATATAAAAATGCTTTCAACCAAGACAGCAAGCATTTATGAAGTGTTTCCTTTGGTCTTTTACATATTACTCTTTCGATTCTCTCCTATCTTTTTGACTATGTCTTCTATCTTCCCTTGGCTAACATCACTTTCATCCTTCCAGATGTGACTGCCTCTCTCCTGGCTTTGACCTTGACCCCTTTTACTCTCTTCATTTTCTACCTCTGGGGTCATCGTGTCCAACAATGACAACTCAAGAGGTGACTTCTGCACCTATACCTACAATTCCAAGCAGGCTTTTGCTCATGAACCTGCAATTCTAACTGCCCAACTGTTATTTGCATCTGAGTGAAAGAAACAGTACTTGGAAATAAAGGAGGTGAGTTGAAATCCTAATTCTACTAACATCTGATATGTTACCTTGGCCAGTGAGCCTCTTTAAACATCAGTTTCTTTATCTATGATTTGGGGATAACGATAGCAATGCTTCTCACAAAAGTTTGTGTTGAATATCAAAGGAAACAATATTTATTTAAAATATTTGCAAATTACATAGCCTGCTTAGTGGATACTTGCTGTTTCTCCAGACTTTCTGTCTTCTAATAACAGAGCACTATTTTTCTTTAGGTGAACAGCACCCGTCTATGTGGATAAGGTGAGGCTGCCCTCACTCCCTGATGAATGATCATCATATGATTTGGTCAATTAGTGGGCTATATCCCTCCACCCATATCTGACTGCAACAACTAATTCTGGGGAGAGCCAGGCCAACCAAAGCCAATATTGCCCCAATAACCTAATGGGAACAACCATTCTCTCTTGAGAAAGATGGAATTCTATGGCTGCTAGAGGCTTCCCTGAAGACAGAGCTTGCCTAAGAATAAAGCAAACACAAAAGAACCCAGATCAGAGAGGCAAAGAGGCATTCCTAGTGTAGCTGGATTCAGTCATGCCTGAAGACAAATATACCAATAAATGCCTTAGTCATAACTAGTCTGAGTTGTTATTCTAACATTTGAAACCAAATGAGCCCTAAGTGATATAACATTGCATAATCATCAAATAACATTGTTAGTAACCCTTTCAGTTTCCTAAGCTTAGTAAGTCTGAATCCAAACTAATTTTCCCACAAACCAACTCCTTTTCATACATGCCCCTCATTAAGTACCATTATTCTTCCTGTACTGACATGGGGGTCATGTGTGAGGTCTCCTTTCTGTTCCCTTACATCTAGTTTTGAATCCATTAGGAACATTTTAAAATTGTTAAGAAGATCAGAAAAAATAAAATAAAATCCAACCCACAAATTTCTCCTAAACCAACCTCTACAATCTTTTTCTACTATCTTTGTTGAGGCTTTCATTATTTTGTACCTGTACTACTAAGCATGCTTACTAAATTGCCTGTTCAATTTTTTCTCTTTCCTCCATTAGGCTATAAGTCTCCTCAGGGAAGGGATTATTTCTTACGCTTTGTCCTAGCGCCCAACACATACTAGGCACGTAATGAATATTTGTTCAACTGAACTAAATAAGATATCCCTGCCTGCTTTCATTCCCACTTTGAGCCATTATACACGCTGTGGATAGAGAAACTTACTGAAATGTAACTCTTACATCACCACTCCCCTTAATAATAATCCCTCATCATGCCCTATTTCTTACCATTGTATATATACCCTTCATGGCACAGCATTCATTGTTATTGTTAGGTGCCGTCGAGTCAGTTCCAACTGATAGCGACCCTATGTACAACAGAACAAAACTCTGCCCAGTCCTATGCCACCCACACAATTGTTATGATTGAGGCCCATTCTTGCAGCCATTGTGTCAATTCATCTTGTTGAGGGTCTTCCTCTTTTTTGCTGACCTTCTACTTCACCAAGCATTCATAACCCTCCCAATTATGGCCTCTAGGCTAATCTCCATATGTATCCTAGTATCAGTCAAACTTCCCAGCATCTATGTCTTTGCTCAAACCATTTCTTTACTTCCTCTGCCTAGACTACTGTCCTTCAACCAGCTCCATCTGTCCAAATAGTCTTCAACTCCCAGTGCTTGTTTCTGAAGCCACTGTCTCCCCAAAGCCTTTCCTAGTGCTTATTGCTGAATATGCTTTGTTTTGACCTTAAGCAAATGACACACTCATTAGTAACACTGACTCTTAATACGATTATCAGGGTTCTCAAATAGGATGAGATGTGTGAGGTGTAAAATGAAGGAGGAAGGGAGTTGTGGGTGTGTTTCTAGGCTGAGAGTCAATATTTTCAAAGGGAACAGGGCAAGAGAAAGTGTGGTAAGTTTAGAATCTGAAAATATAATAGATTAGCTGGCCTAGAGATTAGAGTTGGAAACATGAGCAGCGGGAATTACCAGCATTATTCTGTCTTGTACTATAGCCCTTTGTGGGATAAAGAGGAATCTGACTAGACATCAGTCTCCCCAATTTCCAGGCTTGATTCAGCTGTTACCTTGTTCGAACTTGGTGTTATCTACCCAACATACTGTTAATTCTTAGCAGAAAAAGCATTTTATCTATCTTTTGGAATCTAGCACACAGTAGGCACTCAATATATATTTGATGAATTAAATCCTAATTAGAGATGATCAGTACTGATAAACTGCATTCACCTTTAGGGAAAACTCTAGATTGTTTTAGCATGTAGGGAATAAGCACTGTCATCGAAAAGTAGTTCACTCACTCTGGGCACTAACCTCTGCTCATTCAGTGATAATTAACTGTGAAAACCATCAGGTTAATTGGCTCACCCAAATGTCTTTGGCATTCATTTGCCACTTAACCTATAATCCCTTCATTAGAGTCCCTCTTTAGGGATAGGCCATTATATTTAGAAAGCTCCAGTTAATATGCAAATATTTGGCTAATAGGGTAGGGGAATAAAAGAAATACCATACCATCTAGAGCCTATCTTAATTTTGAGATAAGCAATGTATTTTAAATTCCTAGAGTAATGAAGTCAGGGCAAGTAAATTTCAGTGTGGGGTGCTGGGGTAATGGGGGCAGTGGTAGCTTCCTGGTACCCTGGGGAAATGGAAGGCACTATGCTTCAGAAATCCATCTATCATAACACCTTTAAAACCTTACTGAACTTGCCTGTTTCCATCTTGATCTCCACTGTTGTTGTTAGATGCCACTGAGTAGGTTCTGACTCATAGCGACCCTGAATGTACAGCATAACAAAATACTGCCCAGTCCTGCACCATTCTCAGAATCGTTGCTATGTTTGAGCCCACTGTTGCAGCCACTGTGTCAATCCATCTTACTGAAAGTCTTCCTCTTTTTCACTGACCCTCTTCTTTACCACACATGAAGTCTCTCTCCAGGGACTGGTCCCTGTTGATAACATGTCCAAAGTACATAAGACGAAGTCTCATCATCCGTCATTCTAAGGAGCATTCTGGTTGTACTTTTTCCCAGACAGATTTGTTCGTTCTTCTGGCAGTCCATGGTATGTTCAATATTCTTCACCAACATCATAATTCAAATGCATCAATTTGATCTCCCTACTAGACTGTAAACCCTTCAAGGGCAGAGAAGACGACTTTGAAAGTAGCTGGCACTTAATAAATCACCTCTGTATACACACACTGAATGAAAAGAGGTCGCATGAAGTAAAAAAGTGCCTGCTATCAAACATCAAAGGGACAGGGCCCCAAGTAACTACCTGCTTTGTTAAAAGGTAAATCTAAGAATGCTCAGTCTTGCATCTAAGAAATATTCTTAATAAATCCCTCTCCCATGCCTTCAGGAGGTTTTTTTCCCAGAAGCCAGCCCATAACCAATGAAGAAGCTGCATGAGCTCTATCTGCCAAAGCTCCCCTCTTCCAACGCACCTCCAAAACAAAAGGGAAGAAAATTTCTCACTAAATGTGGCCCCAGGTGAAGCTTAACTAAGCCCCAGAGCTGTTAAAAAAATCACTCTCATAGGACATCCATGGGTGAGGCAGCTTCTGCCTCATTCCATGTCAAGAGTTCACCCAGACACTCCCATGAAGAGGAGGCACCAGGACTAAGATTTTTTAAAGTATCTTTAGTTTCCCATATAAAGTAGTGTTGCCATTGTCAAAGTTTCTACAAGAAATAACCAAGAAAAAACTTTAAGCAACTCTGAAAACTAAGAATCTATTTCAAAGAAAGCTGAATATTTTAATTAAAACTTGCAGTTACCTAAAGGTGTTTCAAGTGTATTCCTATGAAAAGTATTTTGCAAGATCAAAGCAAAAACTAATGGCATGAAAAAATATCAGGAATACCATACTCCAAGCATTTAATTTCACTGATTACAAGAATCCTCTACTTTAATATTAGTTCTTTAACAACTTGAAATATTTTTCTCTGCTTTGCAATTTGCATGATGAAAAACAATGCTAATGTTGTCTACACTATTTATTTCTAAATTATTTAGTTACTATAAGTGTATCATGCTATCCTAAAATAAAATATTATAGTACACCTCATCTCCTTCTCACTCTACTAAATGCAATCAGTCTCATTAATTGAAAATTTCCTTTTCCTAATTTTCCAGACTTAAAAAGAGTAACCCTTAGAAGGGGCATGATGAAGATTTTTCACTCCCTAAAGTTAATTCAAGTATATAAACTCTTTACTATACCAGTTTACATAATTAATGAATTTCAGTTTCCACAGTTTGTTTTTTTTCCCCCCTTACAAAGGAGTCTCGAGCATTAGCAATAAGTTGCAAAGCGCCAACTGGTTTCTTATAATCTATTTAAAGCATCACACGTGTATGAGTGGTTTCTTTTAAGAGGTGAAATGAGTATCAGGTTACAGGTATCCCCCACTTTTTCAAAGTTCACTTTACACCACTTCATTTTTAGAAAGACCTATATTAGTACCTGGTCTTGCTCACAGAAGGAAATCTGAATAGGATTTTTGCTTTCATAAAAACAGGCAAAAAGTGGAAATAGCAAGAGGAAAAGATACGAATCTAGACCGAAAGCAATAGCGAATGGTTTGAAAGTGAAGTCCAAGTTCTGAACTTAAAACACTTACATGAGATTTTCGCTACAATGGGTAGTGCTTCAATGATTGCAGGAAAGTATGACTATAATTTTGAAAGGACATGTACGTTTAGGGCAGGTTTACAAGATATTTTGAGTACCAACAAAGAGCTATATAATAGAAAAATGTGTGAGGCTGAGCAGTCAAGCTTACTGTCATATTTCAAGCCTTCCACATCAGCCAACACAGATGACAAACCTCAAGGCTTGACATTAAGACAGGCAGACACAGAAGGTGTAGGTGGTAGTGACCTGCCTGCCCTGATGGATTCAGACAACGATGAGATGTTAACAGATGGCCGTTTTCCTCTCTCTCCTACACCCCCGTTTCCTGTACCTCCCCCAACCTCCCATGACTCGGCCTAACACAAGACATCACCACTTTTATTTTGTAGCTGTCTGACAAACAGTGACTGGTTTACTGCTAGGGAAAACCTTACTAATGTCTTATGGATTCGATACCCAGTTCAGCAGTTCAGCTGGACTGGATCAGCCAGTTGGGTAGGCACCAGCCAAGGACATGGAGATCCACACCCACTGGCAGGTAGTATGGGAGCCACACCCACTAAAACCCCTCCAAACAGCAGCAGATGCTTTTTGCTGTCTACTGCGATTGTACCCATGTGGGGCATTGATGCCAGGTGAAACAATTGCCCATTAACTCTGGGCAATGGCATAATCACAGGGAGGTTAATCAGATGCCCGGTGTTCCCCTCGTAGTGGTGATTACATTTGACCGCTATGTGGCAAGAGAGCCACACCCTTTCTCACTCCTTCCAAGCAACTTCGACACTCTGTAAAGTGTCTATGTCAATGCATTCGCCACCCATTTTACATAGCGGCTTGGCCAAGCTCCTCCTTTCAAACCCCTCTGCCTTAACAGAACCCAGCCACATGCATTGAAGTGCCTAGTGACGTGTAAATGCACCACGCATCGGGAGATCCCATCTTCTCCTTGTCATCCCCTACACATTTCTCTTACTGTAGGATTCATCCGTGCAGTTAATATAAATCCCATTCTTCTGCAGAATTCAAACCCCAGTCCTTCAACCCAGCACCATGTGCCACTGTCAGCCTAGGCTACAGGGGCTACCACATCACCATCGGCACCTCTCAGCCTTCCATGTGCTCGGTGTCTTCTGGATTCTGGTAAGTGACGCTACACTGCACATATATTATTTGTACTTTATATAGGCTGTGTATTTATATCATTCCTGCTTTTACTGTATGTTAGTGTTATTTTAGGTTTTATGTGCTATTTAGTATGATTTGGTAGGTTATTTTCTGGGTCTGGGAGTGCTCAAAAGTTTTCTCATATAAATTAATGGCAATTGCTTCTTCGCTTCACACCATTTCAGCTAACGAAAGGCTTCCTAGGAACGCAGGAGAAACCTGTATACTCTTATGAAGTTAGCATCTTTTAAAACAAATACCTTCTATCGGACACAAGATTCCAAAAGTAACAACACAAGGGTAGCCATAAGATTCCAAGAACACCTATTTTGTGCACAGCCTTGCTCTATGTGCTTTTACAGAATAAAAAGAAGATGTAATCTTTGTGCTACAAGATGTGATTATCCAAATGCATTCTTTAAACAGGTAGGCATGGCAAGCTAAGAATACACGTAGCCAATTAAAATACTTGCCCTCGTACATAAACGTGCTGAACAAATTTCAGAACAGATATACTAAAGTACATGGTAATTTTCCCAACTACTCGAGTATTATCTTAAAAAAAAAAATTTCCATCCTTGGGGAGGAGTCATAATCTTCACTTAGGGCAAACAGGAAAAGTGTCTTTTGGCTACAACCACTGCTTGTAAATCCAGTAAGAGTCCTCAGCCTGAACAATGCCAGACCATGAAACTTTGTGGGGCGGGGGGAATTGAAACTAGCAAGCTTTAAAAAAATGAGTGTTGGGGGTGGGACAAGATTCATGTTGTATTATCCAGATGGTTTGGCTTATCTGTTTGCCTAACTCCTGTCTTCTCTGAATTCACTTTTAACCAAATCACCTTTCTTTATCCGTGCCTCTCCTTCAGCTTAACAGAATAGCCAAGAGGTTTGTTTTGGCCAAACGTTTGCAATGGTTCTTTTGCTTTTTCTGTTTAAAATTGTCCACGTGTTAATGTGTCCCTCACAGGTATTCCTATTATAATATCGCCTTGTATCTGTATAATGCTTTTACGTCTTACAAAATGTGCCAACGTTCATGACTTTCTTCAATCTTCAATTACAGCCTCGTGAATAAGCAGCTGTTGGATATGAGGTCTCACGAAATTAAAGGTCCTTCTCAAGACCATGGGGTTGGAAAAGATCAGTGCCCAGGCTAGAATCTAAGTCTCAACTCCTTGTCTGTTGCTCCCCTGCTATACCATAAAGACAGTCATATTTAAATTACATACACTATTCTGTTTATCCTTCAGAGTTTCATGGAAACTAGAGTTCACACAAAGGCCATATTTCTCCAATACTAAATCCAGTGTTCCATTTTTAATGACAGGGTTAAATGCTTTATGAATATAAATATGGTTTTGAGAAGTACCTTAGTCTCAGTTCTGCCAAATTTGTCTAGGTTCTCTGGTAGAAAAAATATTTCCTAATCATGCCAGTGGAGCCCATACACCAGGGCATTAAAGCTACTTAAATATGTTATAAAACACTGGTGTCACTTCACATTGAGATTGACAAAGTTTATGGGGCACACATACTTTATGTTATTTCATCCTCAAAACAATGCTAGAAATTAGCAAACTGAAGATGGAAAGGTTAGGTTAGTTAAAGTATAAGGACGCACTTAATAAGAGACAGTGAAAGAACTTGAATCCTGCTCTCCAAACTGCTCCGTTTAACCTTCAAAGCAAATCTCTGTTCCTCCACATGTATAATAAATCTCCAATGAGAAGTATTTGTAAAACAATTTGAAAGTAAAATCCTAGTCTATTATTACACTTTGTCTGGAATCCATATATCTGCCCTCAAGACTCAATAAAGCTATAAAAAATGCTTTTGTAGCATATTCTTTTAATTTCTGCCTTTTGAAAAGAAAGTCTTCTTTTAACACTATGGAGTCTTGGAAAACATGAGTCAAAAGAAGGTGTTAGTTGTCTTCCAGTGATGGGTGAAAAAGGCATCTTTATGAAAGCCAAAAACTTACCTATAATTTCATATTACAGAATATAATAGAAAACATATTCTGGCAGAAATGTTGCCTGCCTGCATCCCTTTTCAGCTATAAAATAGTTATATACACACACACATACATCTGAGAAAGATCAGACTTTGAACATATTGCAGCAACACACACGTAAAACATGGGAAGTTTCACCAGGGCTGCCTGTGATGACAGGATACACAGACATCCCTACAATAAAATCCGCCTCACAGCTAAATCAGAAAGTCTTTTTGGACACAAGAATATACGAGCCCTGATGAAAAACAGATAGGCGAGGAGGAAAACACTCTAATTTAAAACTAACACAGATGAGCTTACGCAAAGTACCCAAACATTTGGTCCACAAACCACCAGCAACTCTCTAATTTGTCATGGAAGGCAAGAGATATTTCATCCAAGAATGAGTAGAGAAAAAGATATGTACTCCACCATTAAAATTTATCACATTCCAAGACATAGTACTTTCTAATCTAGATGGTATTCCTTGACCAAACTTTAATGATCAGGGAATAAATTAAACTTCAGGAAGCTCTGACACTTTCTGTTCTGCAGCCTTTTAACTAAATCACAAGACCTGATACGTGGTTGGCACTCAATATATACATGTGCTGAATGCTGAATGAGAACGAATAGCTCTTTCGGGTCTCCTGTCATGGAAAGGTAAATTATGAAGCACCATAATGTCTTTTTAAGAATAGCAGAATCTTAAGAATAGTATATTTACCCTTTTGTTGACCCCAAAATTTTCAAATTTACAGAAGTTGGATATGAGTAGTGTCTTTTCTTTAGCACTCAGAGTATGACTGCTAAATCAGCTAATGGTCATAGGACTGGGAATCCCAAACCGAGGATAAGGTGATCGTTTCTATTCAATCCCAAAAGTCACTGCCTTCACTAAACATAATTTTTGTCACCTTAGCCACCAAAAGAACAATATTTTTAGAACATGCAAGGACCATGCTAATTAAATGAACTCACAAGGCATGAAATAAGCAGGACCTAAGTATAAGAATGGAAGACAGTATTCAATCAGAGCAATCTAAGCAAAACTGATCTAATTTTTCACACCAATCTTAAAAAAAAAAAAAACCTAGTCATCATCTATCTGAAGCAACGCCTAAAAAATCCATGTTAAGTGTTGAACACACATACGCAAACATGCTTTAGAGTTAGCTAGATATTGATTCAAATTCTTCCTCGTACAGTCACTAGCTATGCGATTCAGTTTTCTCATCTACAAACTGCCAAGTTGATACACATTTCTGGGGGACGCAATTCAATCCATAAAATTCCACCCTTAGGTCTTCCAAAATTCACGTCCTTGCTACATGTAAAACACATTAACCCCATCATATCATTCCAAAAGTCTTAAATCAACTGCAAGTTGCAAATTCCATCCTGGGGCAAAGTTCCTCTTCATCTGTGAAATCTAGGATACAAGTTATCTGCTTCCAAAGTACAGCAGCAGAACAAGCACAAGGTAGAAACTTCCATTACAAATGGAGAAACTGAAGGGAAAAAAGAAATAATGAGCACTAAGCAAGTCAAAAACCCAGCAGAACAATTCACATGAGCTTTCAAGGCTTGAAAATAATCCTTTGTTCTCTGAGACCATCTAGGCAATGGCCCTGTCCTCCAGACTCTAGGTGTTGGTCATACTCTATGAAAGGGGTGGAGGTCCCTCAGCCCTGGGTGTCAGCTCTGCCTTCCAGGCTGAACAGGACAGCAACTCTGCTCCCTTGGATTTGGGTGGCCCCATACTCCTAGTCCGTCTGAGTGGTGACCCTACCCCCTTGGTCCTGGCAGACCCCGTCCTTCCACTCCTTGTACATGGCAGCCCCACCCCCTCAGCTTCGGACAGCAGATTCAGCCTCATTCCCCTGGCACTCATGAACAGTAGCCCCATACTCTGGAATCGAGTTGATAAAGATTTGACTCTTTTTAACCTAGGAAGCTAGGGCCCCACCCTTTGAGACCCAGCAGGCCACAGTTCCACCATTTGCTACCCCAGAGGTTGTGGCCCCACCCTTTGAAACAGGCAGCTCTACTTTCTGTGCTCCTTATCTCTTCAGCTTCTGCTTCCTAGTTTCTTGGCCTCTCGGCCCCTCTGGTTCTTAGGCTGGCCTAGCATCAGTCCTGCTCCACCAAGTGTTCCAAAGCTCTTTAGCTTTATGGATACATGCTTGAAGGCATCCCCCTCTGCCAGTAAGCCTCGGCCAGAAGACACTCAGCTCTCTTTCATGCTCCATGGGTCAGCAAGCCTAGCAGCACCACTGAGTACTCAGAGGCACCTCACTCCATCAGGAAGTCTTTTGCCTAAAGGCACTCAGCTCTCTTGCTCCAAGATCAGCTCCTGTGCCATCTTGCACCAGTGTCCTGGTTCTGCTGCCGCCATTTTTCTGCTCCTGCTTCTCACTGTCACTTCCTTCTGAGTTCTCACCAGGACTGCCTTTGATGACCATAAGTCTATCAACATTTTCTTCAGAGCAACATAGGCTTTTACTGTTAGGCACCTTAAAACTCTCCCAGCTTCTGCCCATTCAGTTTCAAGGCCACTTCCATTGTGGAAAGGGCAGCATTTTGTTCTTACTGGAACACTTACTCTGGATACAGATTTGCCTTCCCTGCATGCAATGCTTCTGTCAAAACTACCATCCATGGAGTTAAAGAATGCCTTATCCACCATCATGGTATCCCACATAGCATCACCTGGGATCAAGGGACTCACTTCACAGCAAATGAAGTGTGGCAATGGGCCCATGCTCATGGAATTCACTGATCTTACCATGTTCTCCATCATCCTGAAGCAGCTGGCTCAATAGAGCAATGGCAAGGCCTTCTAAAGATACAATTATGGCACCAGCGAGGTGGCAATACCTGGCAGGGTGGGGTAATGTTCTCCAGAAGGCTATATGTGCTCTTAATCAGCGTCTAATATGTTTTTTTTTTTTTTTTTAATATGTGGTGCTGTTTCTCCTATGGTCAGGATTCATGGGTCCAGGAAGCAAGGGGTGGAAATGGGAATGGCATGACCTACCCACAAAATTTTTACTTTCTGTCCCCACAACTCTACACACTGCAGGTCTAGAGGTCTTAGTTTCAAAGGGAGGAATGCTCCCACAGGAGACACAACACTGATTCCTTTGAACTGAAGTTAAGAATGCTCCCTGGCCATTTGGGGCTCCTCATGCCTCTGGATTAGCAGGCAGAGAAGGTAGTTACTGTACTGGCTGGTTGGACTGATCCTGATTACCAAGAGGAAATTTGATATTACATATTGGAGGTAAAGAAGACTATGTGTAGAAATGTAGGAGATCCCTTTGGATGTCTCTTAGTAATACCATGCCCTGTGATTAAAGTCAAAGGAAAACTACAACCCAATTCTGACATGACTACTAATGGCCTAGACCCCTCAGGAATGAAAGCTTGGATCACCCCACCAGGCAAAGAACCACAACCAGCTGAAGTACTTGCTGAGGAAAAAGGGAATACGGACTGGGTGGTTGAACAAGGTAGTTCTAAATACCAGCTATGGCCATGTGACCAGTTGCAGAAATGAGGACTGTAATTGTTATCAGTGTTTCTTTCTTGTATGTGTGCATCAAATATTTTTGTTTTCTTTACTTACACAATATAAGACACAAACAGGACTAGTACATTTTTGGTTGTGCTCACACAATATAAAACACAAACAAGGCTAGTACATTTTGGTTGTACTTAACATCAGTACAACCAAAAATAAGTACATATCCTGTTATGCACAAATATGACTTTACAATTGTCTTTATTTAGAGATGTGTACAGGTGCCAAGTTGACAAGGGATGGACTGTGATGGTTAAGTTTGTGTGTCAGTTTGGCTGGGCCATGATCCTCAATGGTTTGGCAGTTATGCTATAGTTTGGTAGCTATAAAAAAAAAAAAAAAAAAGATGTAATTACCTCCATAATGAGATCTGATATAATGTAACCACCTCCATCAAGAGATGTAATAAGCAGCCAATCTGATGAATGGAAGTTTCCTTGAGGGTGTGGCCTGTATGCAATATAGGTGGGCTTTCTGGCAAAGTTCATTGGCTTTTGCTTCCTCTGGATCCTGCAGCTGGCTCCTGTTTATCTGACCTCTGGTTCTTGGAACTGTAGATAGCAACTTGCCTGCCAATCATGGGATTCCTCAGCCTCCAAAACCTGTGAGCCAGAGGCCTGCTGTCTGACCTGCATATATTGGGTTCACCATCCCCCTGTAGCTATGTGAGTCAGGAGAAGTCTCCAGCATGACCCCAGACTTGGGATTTTCTAGCCTCTACAATTCTTTTTTTACAACCACATGAGCCATTTCCCTGATATAAATTTCTCTCTGTGTAAATATTTATATGCTTCACCAGTTTTATTTCTCTAGAGAACCCAGCCTAAGACAATGCTCATCAACAGATGAATGGATAAACAAAATGTGGTACACACATACAGTCAACTACTACTCAGCCGGAGGAGAAATTAAGTCTTAATCCATGTTACAGTATGGATGGAACTTGAAGACATTATGCTGAGTGAAATAAGTCAATCACAAAAGAACAAATATTATATGGCCTCATTTATGTAACAAGAAAAGGCAAATGTGCAGAGACCAAAGTTTACTAGTGGTTACCAAGGACAGGCGGGATGGGGAAAAGGGGGGTTAATGGTAAAGGGAAAATCATGCTGATTAAGCGTAGGCTTGCACAGCTGAATATTATAATTGCTGTTAATAAGTTGTACACCTGCTAAAAGTTGAATCAGCAAGTTACATGGTAGATATATTTACAACCAAACCAAAAAAACAAACCCAATGCCATCGAGTCAATTTCGACTCAGAGTGGTCCCATAGCACAGACCAGAACTGCACCATAGGGTTTCCAGGGAGCAGATGGTGGATTAAACTATAGACCTTTTGGTTGACAGCCGAGCTTTAACCACTGCTCCACCAAGGCTCCATATTTACAACAACAACAAAAAGAGTAGTTGCTGAGGTTGCTTATGTACAACCAAACACCTTATAAAATTAGATTCCTTGATTTGGGGGTCATGGTTTCATAGGACATCCCAGTTAGTGGGCCTAACAATGTGTTTAGTACTTCTGTTTTATCTCCTAGTTCATTGCGTAGTGCCTGGGATATTAAAAGCTTGCAAGTGGCCATCCAAGGCCCAGCCTGGAGCAACAGAGGAATAAGGAGAGTCAGGAATAGAAGGAGAATATGGAATGTGTGGCTAATTGCCTCCATGAAGACTGCCTCCTTTGCCATAAAACCAGAAGAGCTGGATGGTACCTGGCTACTATTACTGAAAATTTTGATCAGAGATTCCGTAGACGAATCCTGATCAAAAGGGGGGAAATGAGATAATCTTTAAACCTTAAACCAAAAATATCCCCTGAAATCTTCTTAAAACCAAACAACAGTTTAACTTAACCAGTAAAAAAAAAGGAGTCCTGGTGGTGAAGCGGTTAAGAGCTCAGGCTGCTAACCAAAAGGTCAGCAGTTCGAATCCACCAGCTGCTCCTTGGAAACCCTATGGGGCAGTTCTATTCTGTCCTATATGGTCCTTATGAGTCACAATCGACTCAATGGCACACAAGAACAACAACTTTAAAAAGGTCTGCCTTGAGCATTATGTCCTTTTAACAACTATCACAAGGGGCCAAAGTCCATCAAATGGGGAAAAGATAGTCTCTTTAACAAATGAGGCTGGCAAAAATGGATGTCCATCTGTAAAAAAATGAAACAGGATCCATACTTCATACCACATACAAAAAACAACTCAAAATGGATCGAAGACCTATATATATAACCTAAAATGATAAAGATCATGAAAGGAAAAATAGGGACAATGCTAGAAGCCTTAATACATGGCATAAATACCATACAGATCATACCTAACAATGCACAAACACCAAACCAGACAAGAAGGCAGGAAGGGACAGGAAAACTGGTTGAATGGACACAGGGATTTCAGGGTGGAAAGTGGGAAAGTGCTGTCACATTGCGGGGATTGCAACCAATGTCACAAAACAATCAGTGGGTAAATTTTTGAGTGAGAAACTAATTTGCATGGTAAATTTTCACCTAAAGCACAATAAAATTTAAAATAACAATGTCTTAACTAAATAAAAGTTTTCTTCATATGTGAGGCAACATCAGTAACTCTATACCAAGAGGTTTTCAGAAAAATTCTGTGTCTTAAAAAATTAAACATTTTTTTTTTAACTGTCATTAAACTTTTTATGAATTAAAAAAAAAAACTATGTGGGATCAAAATGACAGCAACAACTCAAAAGGTAGGGACCTTAGGGAGCAGTGAGTTTATGTTAATGAAGGAGGAACAACTCTGACAAGGAAGGTAAGAACTGTTGCACAACTCCAAGAATGTAATCAATGTCACTGAATTACACACGTACAAACTGTTGAATTGGTGTATATTTTGTATATATTCTCAACAACAACAAAATAAGTAAAATTTAGGGAAAAAAAAAAAAAGCCAGTCAATGTATGTTAAGCCTCTTGTATATTTGCCAAGAAAAAATAAAAGTCCACATGATATTTGCAAGTGTCTTTTTTACATTCTTCACATAAGCAAAAGCTATGTAGGCTGGCAGGAAATTGGCTACAATTTGTGATACATTCTAGAAGAATGTAAGATCAGAAATGTGATCATCTTGCGAAAACAGGCAACGTCACGCACTGTATCACGGTCACTCAACTCAAAGTAGATGATTTTCACATTGAAAAACTAACATTAAAAGTTGCCTTGGGGAGGATAAGAAAAAAGGCATCCCCAAATGCTCTATGGGTCCTGTCTTCTAATGGTATCCCCTCAGAGGGCAATCTGGGGAGAGGCTCAATCTTTCTAATGGGAATATAACTGTATTACAACTCTCCAACGGTATTTACCACTTTAAAAAGGAACTCCAAACTCTGTTCTTTTTAAAAGGCAGTAGGTCATTGTGAAAGGTCATTTTTCAAAGCTCCAGTCAACTGGCACTCTGCTTTTAGCCAGCCACAGAGATAAGGTGTACAGTCTCAGTAACGGGATCGCCTTTCTTTAATTTTTTAATGCCTGTCCATTACAGGGTTCCCAAGAGGAACCAATGACTTACTCATGGCATCATAAATGGCTTGGACTGTGTATATGCACATGTTTTTGACAAATCAGGAAGGAAAATCATCTATCAACTATTCATTTTAGACTATTTGATAAAGGTTACAAGAGTCCAACATAAAGGCATCCTCCCATCCATCCCAAAAGAAAAGGAAAATAATAATAGCCTCATCATTGTCACCCCTCTGAAGAATTTAAGTGAAAGGAAATCTCCTATAGGGGAAGGCAGATGTTTTTTATTTCCCATTCTGAAAGTGCACATAGGTATAAGCATGTTCAAATGGCAGCAGATTCATCTGGAATGTGAAAGACCAAGGGGTTCACACATATAAAGATCAACAGTTGTTTTAGAAATTAACTACACCACATCTTAAACTTCTACATAAGTTCTAAACTGATCCAGGTGTTATCATCAGGGTAGAAACAGATGCAGTGTTAGCACATTAAACTGTGAATCCAGCCCAACATTGCTAATGGACTCCACATGCTAAAAGCGATCATCATGGTAGGAAGTGCATTAAACCAAAAGCCTAAGTTTCAAAGTGAACAAGGGTTTCATTATCTACGTTATGCTCACAACAACTGCTCTGGGATTAACACTGTTTTAGCACTGATTATGGTACATTACCAGTTTTGAGGGAGGGAAAAGGCAGTAGGAGAGTAATTCAGCATCAGAATAACAAAGCCACGGTTGTCATGTGAGTAGTGACATCATGACACTGATGTTGTTACCACAATAAAGTCAGCACTGATTTCACCAGCTTATCTTATCGTATGATCCCATCTGGACCCACAAAGTGGCTAAGGGAGGTGAAAAGAACAATGGGGAACTTAGACAACATTCATCATTGCCTAATGTGTGTATAGAACTTTCTAGTCTTCAAAGCATTTAAAAATAAAATGTCTCATCCAAGATTACATAGTGAATAAGGTGCAGAATTAGGAAAAGAATCAGATCTTTGCACTGGTGCTCTAGTGCTCTTTCTACTAGTCCACAGCCCCCAGTTGTGAAATCCCTAAACTAGGGAGGCCACTAGCCCCCATGCCTTTTATAATTTGTTGTTTTAAAAAAAATACTTGGGTTGTTCTAGAAAAAGCAAAATGCACAAAAAGGCAGCACAACTGGGTTTTAGTCAATTTCCCTTGGTCTGCAATACTTCTTTCCCAACTACAAACACTGACTAAAAAAAAACCAAACCAACCCATCGCTGTTGTATCGATTCTGACTCTTAGCAACCCTACAGGACTGAGTAGAACTGCCCCATAGGGTTTCCAAAGAGTACCTGCTAGATTCGAACTGCTGACCTTTTGGTTAGCAGCCATAGCTCTTAATCACTATGCCACCAGGGTTTCCCCAAACAGGGACTAGAAGATCCAAATGATGCTACATTAGTGCAACATACTGGAAAGCTGTCCGGAACAAATGGGATTTCACCATAGAGCATTCAGCATTTATGGACTTCCCCACTGACCAAAGCCATACAGTCTTTAAATAACAACTTCAAAAACAGCCTATTACAATTGTGCCAAAGTATTCTTTACAGTTTTCTATTTCCAGAATTCAACTCTGATGAAAATTATTTTTTTTATCTCTGCTGAGAGATCACCATTGTATATTTCTTGAATCAAGTTGCTTAATTGTAAAATCCATCCTATTTATTGAACTCCAGCCTTAGTACTTGTTTTTCATGGAAGCAACCTCAGGGATGGTTAACCCAGATGCAAGCCAGCCTCTAGTATAATTCCTATGAAGAATAAAAGCTGCAGCTATGAAAACTGGGTAGCAAATTTACAAACAGCGCAAGGGGGGATTCAAGAATAGTGTTAACAGTTTTTAATCAAAAGATCCTTCTGAAACTCTGCTTCTATTTTTATTTTTAATATAGAATGGTTTTATTTTGTCCTTTTTGACTAATCTATACAGATTATACAGATTAGAGACTAAGTGAATTAGAGGATGAAGGGGAAAAAACAACAGAGTAGCAGTACGAATTCTGAGGTAGGTTTGGAAGACAGAATACCAGCCACATAAAGTTCCAAGCCTTCCTGCCTCAGCAACGATGGGAGTATAGCAGCAGGTCAAACTATTATGTTAGTTTCTTCTGTCCGTGAGCTTGCATTTATCATTAGGAAAACTAAAGTTAGAAATCTTAATCACTGGAAAAAGGTGAATTATAACTGCAAACATTGATGTTGGTGCCTCTATTAATTTTCTATCGATGCTGTAACAAACTACCACAAACCAAGTGGCTCAAAATGCCAACAGTTTATTATCTTATAGCTCTGAAAGTCAGAAGTCCAAAATGGGTTTCACTGTAAAATTGAGGTGTCAGAGAACTGTGTTTCTTCTGGAGGATCTATGGGAGAATCCATTTCCTTGACTTTTCCAGCTTCTAGGGGCCATCTGGAAACCCTGGTGGCGTAGTGGTTAGGTGCTACAGGTGCTAGCCAAGAGGTGGGCAGTTCAAATCTGCCAGGCACTCCTTGGAAACTCTATGGGGCATTTCTACTCTGTCTTGTTGGGTCGCTGTGAGTCGGAATCGACTCGACAGCAGTGGGTTTAGTGGGTAGGGACCATCTGCATTTCTTGGCTTAAGGCCTCGTTCTCCATTTTCAAAGCTAATGATTACAATGATTACAACGCTCTGACCTCTGCTTCTGTCTTCACATCTCCCCCCTTGACTGACTCTGCTGGCTCCCTCTTTCCCTTATAAGGAACCCTATGATTACATTAGGCCCAACCAGATAATTTGGGGTAAACTCCCCATTTTAAGATTTTTAACTTAATGACATCTGCAAAGTCCCTTTTACCATGGTAGCATAGCACATTCATAGATTCTGGGAATTAGGATGCAGATATTTTGGGGGGCCCATTATTCTGCCTGCCATAGTCCTCCTCAGATATGCTTAACCAATTATATTAATAAGGATTACCAAAATCATCTTCCAAAAAAAACATACAAGGCACTGCATCTCCATAGGCGTGCACACATTAGAAGAGTCAATAGTTTATATGCCTATATAAATGAAAATTATTACCATTATTTCTCATTTTCTACTAAAATTCCAAAAGAAAGATGATGCAAATATGGAGCAACACACAGACAGAAGAGGACACAGTAAAGTGGCGCATAAGCTGATATGCAGAAGAGAAAGAATTGGTTACCAGTGGTGTCTAAGCTTTTCTTGATTTGAGGAAGAGAGGCAATTTTCATAGCAGAGCTTCATTCAGTGTTCATCACTCAAAACTCTCTCTAGAACTCCCTCCTGAACCTCAAATAAAATCTAAAGGAATAATAGTATCTTGTAATTGAATTAAACAGTCAGTTTACTGTCTATGGATTTTACACATATTATGCTATGTCCAGGGGTATTCAAAATATTAATAACGAGCCCAGAATGGCTACTGGCCACAGAACTGGGGCAGGGTTTTAAAGGACCTTTGCTACATTTGGAGTCCCTGGGTAGTTCAAATGGTTAATGTGCTCAGCTGCTAACAGAAAGGTTGAGAGTTCTGATCCATCCAGAACTGTCTCAGAAGAAAGGCCTGCCAGTCTACTTCTAAAAAATAAGCCACTGAAAACCCTACAGACCACAGTTTTACTCTGACACACATGGTGTCTCCATGAGTCAAAACTGACTTTATGGAAACTGGTTTTCTGCTACAGTCAACATTAAACTTATAGTAGCTGGACACTGGGGAGGTGCAGGTGATCCCAGGTGAGGTTCCGGGATGGTCAAGGAAGAGAATAGCCTCAGGGAAGAACAAGAAGAAATAGATACTTGGCAGCTGCAATACTCACACCATTAAGCAATGGCTAAATATTAGTGTCCACAACCAAACTAGTAGACGTGACCAGTGATTGCTTCACTGAGTACACATCACGTTCAAAACCAGGGAAATAAAGTTAGATTGTTAAGAATGCCTAATTGGGGGGGGGGGGGTGCAGAGGGGGAAGGTTGTATTGATGCCATTCTAAACTGGTAGGAGTAGTTTAGCCAAGCACAGAATCTGTATCTAAAAAGATCCTGACAAGATGGCATGACCAACTGAAGTAAACAAAATTTAATAGGAATAAGGATTAGATACTTAAACCTAAAATTGGGTTCAAAAGCAGGCAGCTACAGGAAGGAATGATGTGAGTCAGCAGCATATGCATGGAAACATGCTTGGAGATTTTACAAGAATAAATCTCAATGAGTCAGTGTGATGCGGCCACACACACACACATGCAAAAAATGTAAATTTAGACAGCAATAAAAACAAACAGAACACATAATCAAAAAGCTATAGTGTCTGCAATGAGAATATAATTAATCACAAAACATTTTCTCCATACTGACACATATAGTAATTGGCTATAATCACTATTGGAGCCCTGGTGGCACGGTTGTTAAGAGCTCACCTGCTAACCAAAAGGTCGGCAGCTCGAATCCACCAGCAGCTCCTTGGAAACCCTATGGGGCAGTTCTGCTCTGTCCTACAGGGTTGCTATCAGTCAGAATCGATTCGACGACAAGAGGTTTTTGTTTGTTTGTTTGTTTAATAATCACTATTACTACTGTGACTGTTGTTGTAAGAATAAAAATGACAATAATGAAAGATTTATTAATTAAATTTATGTGACAGATTCTATTACAGAGGAATTCAAATTCACCATCCACCTCATAAGGTTTTGTGAGAATTAAATTAATACCCCATTTTCAGAATTATTCCATAAATTAACCAAGCTCATCCAACTTTTCAGAATCATTTAGGAAGATACCCTAAAAGTAGAAAGCATTTACAGAAGCAACCACAATGATACGGGGATCTTGGAACCCTGTCACTTGGAGAACTTCTGAAGAAAACAGATTTATTTATCCAGAAAAACTGACTACTAGAGGAGGGACAATGATAAATTTCTTCTACTTTGCATGCCAAAGTTGGATTAGATTTGTTTTATATTCACCATAAAGTAAGCCTGAAAACATGGAGTTACTAAAAGTTTTATGTTGAGCTATATGGAAGAACTTTTAACTGTCAGATACATCCAGGGATAGAACAGACCACCCCAGGAGTTAACGAGCTCTCTATCATGGGAAGTCAAAAACCAGAGGCTAGATGGTTATGACAGAGTAGTAGATGAAGGGTACGCTAGAGCAATTTTAAGCATACTTCAAATCTTGAGACTCAATGATTCTATATCTCTATAGTATTTCTAAAACAGACTATCATAAGTCAGTGTTTCTCAGACATCAGTCATTCATCCAGAATTTTCATGATCCCTACCATATTTATACCATTAAGAAAAAAAAAATTGCCATCGAGTAGATTCTGACTCATGACAACCTCATGTATGTCAGAGTAGAACTGTTCTCTACAGGGTTTTCAATTGCTGATTTGTTAGAAGTAAATCATCAGGGCTTTCTTCCAAAGTGCCTCTGTATGGACTCAAACCTCCAACCTTTTGGTGAGCAGCTGAGTGCATTACAACCTGTATCACCTAGGGACTCCACCAATTAAACTACTAGTTTACTTAGTATCTTCCTATAAATTGCCCCACATTTGTTTTCCTTATTTTTTGCCTTGTTCTTAGCAATAATATCCATGGGCCGTCTGACATACTAACTACATTTTTAGTAATAACCCTTAAATGAATATTATATGTTAATGGACATACCACCTAAAATCAAGAGCACACTTACCATACTTCTCAGTCTCAAAAGTCCAGAGATTTTATTAGATGTTTTTTCTAAAATCTCTGAACTCTGAAAATCACCTGGCAATTAAAGATACCTGGTGGGTAATTAGGAGCCCTAGTGGTACAGTGGTTAGGAGTTCAGCTGCTAACAGAAAGGTTAGCAGTTCGAATCTACCAGCTGCTCCTTGGAAACCCTACTCTGTCCTATAGGGTGGCTATGAGTCAGAATCGACTCGAGGACAATAGGTTTGGTGGGTAATTATCATATTTTGGTACAGTTCTGCTATAGAAAACCATTCCCCAGGCCTCCTACTTACTTGGCTGTATTTGCCTCAGGTTTTGGAACACAATTATTCATATAATGGATAACAGCCTAACACATCAAGATAGAGCTCTGGTCAACATTAAAGATTCTTAAAGTTGAACTCGAAGTCTTGAAGTACATTACTGAATTTGTCAATATTCCAATTAGCTAACAGTGTAACAGCTGTATATTTGGCATATTTGTTTGAAATTTTCATTACATAATTATTTGGCAATGTACTATGCATTTTGTGAGAGAGAGTGAACCAACTGAATGAATAAAGAAGCATTAAAAAAAAAAAAGATATACAAGCCATGTGTCTGATAGCTTTTCTTTTACAACCTCTTCAAGAAGGAACCTCAACAAAGAGCTGGGACGTATCAGATCCCAAACTCCTGAAATTTAAAAACATAAACGCTTTTAGTTAAGTTACTTTTAGCTGATGCTGCTTTGTAGGCTGAATAGCAATTTTGAAAATATCTGCCATAAACTGAAACAAGGCTCTTAACACATGATCAAGCTTCAAACAGGGAATTTCTCCTGGCTTTAGCACCTACTTTAGTTGATACATGTTTATCCAGCTGCTTTTATTGGTTTGTTATGCTGTGGTGAAACAAAACATTTTCCATCCCGCTACTTTAAAAAATAAACAACTTCATCGTTAAAAAATACAAAATATGGCGGTATTATATGTTAGCTAAAAATACTCTACAAAATATGGCAGCATTATATGTTCTACTCTAACATTTTGGTAAAGACGACAAAAACGCAAAGGGAAGGGGGAAACTCTCTACTGTAAGGAAGCAGCCATGCCTAAAGACAACTGGATTGAATTTAATGCGACATGGGAGCCATCTTGAATGGTACTTGGATAGTGCTACATCTCTTGGATATGGCCCCCTTTGAACATGGCCAAAACTTTATATTAGATTTCCATCAGGGGTAGGGGCAACAGGGAACTGGGACTGAAAATCCAGAACTAAAACACTGGCTTCCCAAGATTGAGCTATTACATTTCCTTCTGTCCCCTGTCCTTTCCTCCTTTTAAAGAAGCTGTTTCATTTCTTTGGATGAGAAATTAAGCTAAAGCTATAACTCAGAGAATTCAAAACTCTGCTCAGATTCAAAAGCTGCTTTGAATTAAGTAAGCTGCCACTGGCATGCAATATATTTTTAGTGAAGACTTAGGCCTTTCAGTGATTTTTTTTTTAGCTAAGCCTTACAAATTAATAGCAATTAAATAAAACTCCACTACTTATTTGAAAAAGAAATTTTGTTGGGATTATAGAAGGAAAGGCATTTTGTTGGGATTACAGAAAGAAATACCCCAGGCAATTACAAAGAACAAATTATCACAAGAGACAAAACATACAGGTACTTTAAACCACTCTCTAAGATAATGATTCACAATATAAATAAATCTATAAACCAAAACGGTCTATAAACCAAAAGCCTCCTGCCATCAAGTCGATTCCAACTCATGGCAACTGTATAGGACAGAGCAGAACTGCCCCATGGGGTTTCCAAGGAGCAGCTCGTGGATTCGAACTGCCAACCTTTTGGCTAGCAGCTGATGTATATTGCTTATCCCGCCTGAAAATTTGTAGTAGAAGTTCCTCTGATAAAAGAATTACATATATAATTACAAACATCAATTGCATCTCAAACAAAATGTACATAAAATCTCACTGTGGCAGGGGAAGCAAGGTGATAAAGCAAATTTAGCAAGAAATTTTGCTATCTAACTTCTCAGCTTTCAGAGTTACAGTTTAGGCTGCCTTTTTTTTTTTTTTTTTTTTTAATTTCATAACCAAATGATTTCAGATCTCCAACCATGTTTGATTCCAAGAAAAGAAGTAGATATTAACCAGGTTGTCCATCCCGAGAAGTTCACCAAGACCTTAAGGTCACTTCCAAATGGTGCTGGTTCATTATTTCATAGATAAAATACTCTATATGCTTCATTTCCTATCATTATCAAGGCAAGACTGGGCAATGAGTTCAATTTTAGTTAGCAAGTATTAACATACTAATACTAAGGTATTCAAATGAACTTCTATACTTCTCAAAAACTTAGCATACTTTTAAATCGCAAGAGTTCATAGTACAATCCTTTAGGAGATTCACTATGCTGAGTACATTCCATAGTCTCTGACAAGGAATGTGCACATATAGTCTGAGCACTGGAGCAGAAACCAAGGGCTCAGAGTTCCAGTGTCAGCACTGAACATTTACTTCCTCATCTGAGAATAACTAGGGGATTGAGATAAATAACCTTTCAGCTCTCTCTCAGTTCCTTAAGGAAAAAAAAAAATCTACAAAAATTTCTAAGCTAAGTATTAAGAGACAATTTCAGTAAACTATAGCATCAATAAAGAATTTGGCTTACAAATGAAGATCACAGACAAATATAATTCCACAAAACAACTGTGACAATCACATTCCTCTTTGTTAAAAATACATTTATTCATTTATCAAATATTTATTAAGCACCTACAGTCTGCCAGGCACAGTACTATGAGTATACTTAGTTAGGTTCCAGTTCTGATTAATGAGATGTAATGGATTTGGATTCTTCTGGAAAATATCTTCTCACTGATAAAGAGAGGGGAGTGTTCTTCATCCCTCCCCCTTCCCACTTCAGATGGCTCCTGTGAAAACTTGAGGTTTAGAGCTGATGCCACCTTCCAAATATGAGGAGAGAAATTGCAGACCCATAAGTATTACAGGGAAGGATGGAGAGTCCTTGGGGCATGATTAAACCACCAAACCAACTTTGGGACCATCTTCCTCTATGCTGCTTCTTAAATTAAAAACAAATAACCTTATTATAGTTTAAGCTACTTTTAATCAACTGTCATTTATAGCCACAATCAAGCCAACTGACATACCTCATTCATTCGATATTTCATATACACCACGCACCATCCAGAACATTCAATTTTTGTGTTATTACGGGTATGCTTTTCTTTAGAAATAAAACGTAACAAAAAAACACATTTTAATCTACCACTATCCTACTCCTCAAAAACCCTGGTGGCACAGTGGTTAAGAGCTATGGCTGCTAACCAAAAGGTGAGCAGGTCAAATCCACCAGGTGCCCCTTGGAAGCCCTATGGGGCAGTTCTACTCTGTCTTACAGGGTTGCTATGTGTCAGAATTTACTCGACGGCAGTGGGTTATCTTATTCCACACCTTTCCTTTTAGAAGTTACCAACATCTTGCAGTTAGTATGACTCTTTTCCCTTTTTATATATTTTTACTGCTTAGTTTTCCATGTAACACATGTAGTATTGTTTCACATATAATCTAAAACTTACTGAAATATATCATAAGGTAAGCATTATTCTGCAACCTGCATTTTCGCTCAACAGGTTTCTGAGATTTATCCATATTTATATACCTTTTTTTTTACTGTAACTACTGGATAGTATCCCAGTGAATAAGTATCCCACAATCCATTCCCTGCTGTACACATTTACAATGTTTCCAATTTTTTTAGCTGACATGTATTTTATGGCACATGAAAATAAATGTTATTGTCTAAGTCTCCAATTATGAACTAAGTAGAAAAATAGTTAACACTGAAAACCCATAGTACATCTCCTGGGAGACTATTAGACAGCAGGTAAGATGGCATGGTAAAAAAAACAGTTATCAGGGTATACTGTTCTTTAGGGAAGGATCATTGATATCGGACGTTCTACTAACATCATATTCGGCTATTTGTAAATTAGTAAATTTTGTAAATTAGTGTCAGTATCACCAATATATTATTCTCAACACTCAAGTGCAACATATAATGGACATTAGTGGGGCCCTAAAACAGACTTTTCACCTACACTGCAGAGACATTTACACTGTTTTTAAGGAAAGACTAGATCAATAAACACTTTAAGGTCATTGTTCTGGGCAAAGTCACAAAGGTGAAATTATAAAAATATGATGGAATTTAATTTCAGACAATGCAGCTTCGTTTGTGGAAATGCTCTTTCAAACGTTTTAACCTTACATTCAACATTTAGAAACCAAACGGTTTCCCCTTAAAAGAAAAAAAAAAAAAGTTGCTTTTGCAGAATATCTCATGCTGCAACTCCATTCTTTAAAACATTTTTAAGTGCATCCATTGCTCTTGGAATACAAAAAAAAAAAAAAAAGAATATCTTTAACACTGTCTATATGGTTCAGGATTACCTGGCCTCTACTCACCTGTACAGTCATATCCAAGGCCACTCATCGCTTAATATCAACCCTTCAGCCACATCAGATGTTAATGCTTTCCCACAAGCTTACCGTTCTTACCTCCCTTGTTGTCTTTTTAAAGACTGGTCCCTCTAAAGCTATCCATCCCATCACACCTGACCTCTACCTTTACCTTGCTGACTTCCTCTCATCCTTCAAAGTTCAGCCTGAAGTTGATTTTGTAAGCTCTCCTCTCATTTCAGTTTAGATAATGTCTCCTTTTTTTACCTTTATAACACCCATCACAATGATAATTATTTGTTTCATAATTCAGTAGACTACACTAGACAACACTCCTTCGTTAGACTACTAGGGCAATGAGGCTAGGAACTGTACTTTGTTTTTCTACCATTCTATTCCTAGAACCTGTAAGATGGCCTGGACCACTGTGGTATGATGGATTGTTTTTATATGGCCTTTCATGCTATTCTCTTGTAACTTCCACCAAAACACTGGGTGGGATTATGCTTGTGGCCCACCAAGGGGACTGGATAGCTTGTTTGCTAATAATGCAAATAAGGTACATGGCACCCTTGTAGGACTGGAACTATACAAGTAAGATGTATGGAACCCTAACAAGGGGACTGGTCAACTTTGCAATCCCCCAGAAAAAACCCATTGCTGTCAAGTCAATTCCAACTCACAGCAACCCTGTAAGACAGAGTAGAACTGCCCCACAGGGTTTCCAAGGCGTGCCTGGTGGATTCAAACTGCTAATCCTTTGGTTAGCAGCCAAACTCTTAACCACTATGCCACCTGGGTCACACTGGGCTTAAAATGAGCCATCCCAGAGGCAGGGAGGGGAGGACTGCCACCAAGAAGAGATGGGAGTTGAGTGTGTCCTTTTGGACCAGGAGTTCCTACACTGAGAGCCTCTTAGGCCCAGGAGACAGAGAGAGACCCATGGTACCGGAGACGGCACAAGATGGTGAGAAGCAGGGGCAGAAAAGTGGCAGCAGCAGGACCAGGAGACTGGCATGAGACAGCATGGTAGGAGGCTTCCCAGCCCATGGAGCAAGGCAGCTGCAGTGGGCGTGTCAACCCACGGAACAAGAGAACTAAATGCCTTTGGGCAGGGGGTTTCATGGAAGGGTGGGGTGCCTCTGGCCACTTGTCAGCCAAGCTAGGCTTCCTGGCTCGTGGTGCAAGAGGGCTGAGCACCTTCTGGCAGGAGGCTTCCTGATGGAGTGGGGTCCCCCTGGGCACTTATTAGCAAAGCTTTGTGGCCAAGGAGCCAAGGAGCTGAGGGCCAGTCCGTGGGCACAGCTGAGAAGAGACTGTCCTCATCGAAGAATTGTAATTGTTACTTCACTAATAAACCCCATAATTGCGAGTATTGTCTGTGAGCTCTGTATGGCCACTGTAACAAATTATCAAACCCAACAGAAAAGAACAGAATGCCATGGGAGGGATGGTTGGTGTCAGAACTGGTAAAAAGGCTGGAGAGAGGAGGCACATCTGACCTTCACCTCATAGGAATCAGCCTTGGGCTGATGCTGATGGTGATTCTCTTTTCTTCCCCTTGTGAAATTAGAGGAAGTCACACGCCTCCATCATGCCATTTTTACAAACATATTAGATGCTCAAAGAACTCCTCGAAAACAATAAAAATACTGAAAGGTAAAATCATTATAATTGTATACCATCTGTCAAAATTATAATTTGACAGATGGTATACTCTCTATAAATACTGACTAAAGGAATAAATCTCAAATAATACCAAGCACCAAACAGGAGACAATATAAAATTCAAATGACAAGGAGGGTATCTATACAGAATACAAATACTGCAGGACACATTCTAATCCTTCCTGCCTTAGGGACATGAATAGAAGATTATGACAATCATAATCATCAAATAAAATGACACAAATACTCTGATTCCCAGATCTGCCTGCTCTCTGATTGTTCTGTCCGGACATATGCACACTCTGTACTTCCATTGACTTTTACTGTGTTTTCAACACGACACGAGTTGAATTAGAATAAATTAGGGCAGAACAAAGTACAAGAGTAGCTACATTTTAAAATACTGATGATTTAATACATATGAATTATATTTTTTAACTCAGTAATTCAGAAAATTGAAAACTTTTTAAAATTTTCTCATATTTCCTCTCTGAGGAAATAAAAAGCATAGACCATGTATTATTATCATCTACAATTATATACTATGTTCTTATTAGGTAACAAATACTTTTATAACCCTTGGAGCCCGGTGGCACAGCAGTTAAGAGTTCAGCTGCTAATGAAAAAAGTCGGCAGTGCAAATCCACCAGCCACTCCTTGGAAACCCTATGGGGCAGTTATACTCTGTCCTACAGGGTTGCTATGAGTTGTAACCCTTGCTATGTGGCAGGTACTAAGAGCTTTATAAATGTAAATTTATGTAATCTCTTAAAAGTTTAAGAGTTTGAACAGGAAAAAAGCAAAATAATTACATACGAACAGCATTAAGTTGCCTACATATAACTTAAAAAAAAAAGTAATATGGATCAATTAGGGGTACCATTTGCCAAAAATAGCTAATGGCATGTTTATTGATGTTTATTTTTATCATGGAGCTAGGATTACTTTGATAACTCCTTTCCTAAAGTCAATGATAACTTCATTTGGAAACTATTTTTTAAGATATTCACAAAAAGCAAAAACTTGGCACTCTAAATGAAAACAAAAAGACACTTTAAAAACAAAATTCAAACAAACAAAATCTTAGCAGATAATCCCGGATTTGCTACCCACCAGCTGTGAAGAAAAAGGCCGTCTCTCATCTATAAACGAGGCGTCAAGACAACTGATTTTGGGTCTCCTGCAAATTCTCGCACCCCATGTTTCTACAAAATTATCCCAGAATAATTCTAGCACTAGTCAGTAGGTTTGGTTCTGATTGTGGATTTTTGTGAAGACCCTGAAAAGCTTTCTGAATCAGTTACGTTTCTGGTTCCTCAATTGTTGGATTAAAAAAAAAAAAAAAACTAAAGGAGGCTGATAAAATCATGGTATAGTCAGGAAATTTAAAGTGTTTAAGACTTAACTACCTAACATAGATAACCGTGCTACCATCTAGAAAAAAATCCTTATCAGAATAACCCAACCCTTGGCCTGCACATGAAATGCTTTATTAGTGAAAGTCCATTTTCCATTTTTCTTCTAAAACATACCAAGAATACTACTGCTTTTTAATAAACAAAAATATTCTGTATTGTTGGACTGGACAGTGGGTAGGAGAGAGATGCTGATGAAGTGTGACCTAATGATATCAGGTGGACGCTTGAGACTGTGTTGGCATCTCCTGTCTGGAGGGGGGATGGGAGGATAGAGAGAGTTGGAAGCTGGCAAAATTGTCACGAAAGGGAAGACTGGAAGGGCTGACTCATTAGGGGGAGAGCAAGTGGGAGAATGGAGTAAGGTGTATATAAACTTATATGTGACAGTCTGACTTGATTAGTAAACATTCACTTTAAGCTCAATAAAAGTTAATAAAAAAAAAAAAAAAAAGAATGTGGCCCAACACATAAACCAGAGACCACATCAGCCTGAGACCAGAAGAGCTAGATGGTGCCTGGCTACTACGGATGACTGCCCTGACAGGGAACACAACAGAGAACCCCTGAGGGAGCAGGAGAGCAGTGGGATGCAGACCCCAAATTCTCATAAAAAGACCAGACTTAATGGTCTGACTGAGACTAGAAGGACCCTGGTGGTCATGGCCCCCAGACCTTCTGTTGGCCCAGGACAGGAACCATTCCCAAAGCCAACTCTTCAGACAGGGATTGGACTGGGCAATGTGTCGGAGAGGGATGCTGGTGAGGAGTGAGCTTCTTGGATCAGGTGGACACTTGAGACTATGCTGTCATCTCCTGCCTGGCGATAAGATGAGAGGGTAGGGGGGTTAGAAGCTGGCAAGATGGACATGAAAAGAGAGAGTGGAGGGAAGGAGCGAGCTGTCTCATTAGGGGGAGAGCAATTGGGAGTACCTAGCAAGGTGTATATGGGTTTTTGTGTGAGAGACTGACTTGATTTGTAAACTTTCACTTAAAGCACAATAAAAATTAAAAAAAAAAAAATGTGGCCCAAGCAATAAAAGAATATAAAAAAAAAAATTCTGTATTGTCATTACTATGTTATGAGTTACATAAAAACTTTCTTAATTCCGATGTCTTTATTAAATTATCTTACCATATAGATTTTGTTTCCTTAGATCACAACACCTATCATCTGAGGTGTGCGCTACGCAGTTTAGCAACTATTTGGGCACTATGTACATGGTAATCCAAGGATTTTAAGAGTGTTAATAATATATTCCCAATTAAAACTGCAAACATTGAGGATAGAAATTTTTTCTTATGTTTCTTTTTCCTGTTGACAAACTAGTAAAGTTTTTCACTCATAGTGTTTAAATAGTCTATTGTATAAAGGATATTTCTTCCTAATGTATATCAAGTTCATGTAGAATTGACAACATTTAAGAAATCTGTACTATATTGAGCAAGGACAAGTTTTACTAGTTGACCTTGTCCCATAGAAGCTTCTTCACATTCTTGTAAACTCCAGATTTGTGGTATTTTCTCCCACAATACAACATGATGAAAATTTAGCCTGGGTTATCCAAACTAAATCATATCTGCAAACTTCACAGAAATCAGATATGTTTCCCTTTTCTATGTCAAGGGCAATACCATTTGATGCAAAGAACAATAAAAGCTTTGACTACCAGCAAGAATGATGCCTATTCTCAGTTTGGTCCTTATTAATTTAGTGAAATTGGGCCAGTTGCTTAACTTCTTTTATCCTCATTTTTCTCAATTTTTTGGCATGAGTAGGTACTTAATAAATGTGACTTACCTCCTCACATGAGAGCAGAAAGAAGTATATATTACATCTTTACAAGTCTTTATACAAAATAAAACTAGCTTACTATGGTTACTTAATTAAGAAATCACAGTTAGCAAACTTTCAATGGCTTTGATGTTTTACATCTTACTCCTAATTTTCCTTTTGACCATTTATTTACATTAATAGACCTATCTATAATTTCACCACATAATAAAATTATACAGGGCTGGATTCAAATCAGAAACTCAGCAATTTTAAAAATTACTTTATGCAAATCATTTATCACTATTACACTCCAATCTCTGCATCAGTAAAATAATGGAATTAGAGCTCCCCAAAATCTTGTCTAGCTCTAAATTGAATACTTAAAATTCAAAGATTAAGTATGTTGATCTAAAATGTAAATTTTCAGACAAGAGGGGACAAATTTCAGACACTGGTACTTCACAAATATGAACAGGGCTCCAGGTATTAGACAAACACTTCTCACGGGTTTGATAACCAACAAGACATTCCAATGCCCAGTAAGCAACACAGTGCATATTATGCGGCCACGTCAAAGAGAATTTCAAATAACTCATCAGGAAGGCCACGTACATTCAACCGGAAAAAAACCAGTCCAGGCAGTAATTAAGAAATACTTTCTACCCCCACCAGAGATGTGCAGTGATTTGAAGCAAATGTTGCTGCATAATTACATATGAACATAATAGAAGCTCTCCATCCCTGCAAGTCGTTCTATGTGAGTAAACAATTTGAAATGGAATGTAAAATTAAAAATGTCTTTTTTGAAACAGACCACTAAAATTTAGCAGGCTATAAGAAATACCTGGAGTAAAAAGACTAAAAAGTAACACAAAGTTGAAAACTAAAAGCGACATATTTAGTAAAGCCATTACTGGGGCAACATCACTATGGTATTTCAGAATTCTAACCTATGAAAACAGAAAGCACATGATTATAGGCCCATATACCTTCATCATAACCACCTTTTTTAACTATACTCTGTGAAAAGGATAGACCGGGATGAACACAGTACCATTGTAAAAGCTCAAAACACAAAGCAAAATGTGTTCATCTACTGATTTTCTTCACTGCATGGGAAGAAAATTTAAATTCTGCTGCTTGATATACTCATGAATCTACTTCTCAAGCATTATTCCAGAAAAAAAAAATGTTGAAAGGTACACATAATGCATATGAATTTATCCAGATCCAGCAGTACATGCTATCTTTCCCTAATTCACTGCAACTAGCACCCCAAAATCAGTTTTTGTTTAAATTCTAATAAAATTTCAAATAGTTGCTATTTATTTATATGCGAGAAAATCAGTTCATCCAGCAACCTGGTGAGTTATTTTTTTCCTATTACGGAGTGTATAAATTGGGAAGACATATCCAGGGGAAAGGTAACAAAAATATAAAACCTCATACAAACTGAAAAAAACCATAGCATTTCTCATGGTAGGAGAATTTCCTTTTCTTAGAGGTAATTCTCCCACAAAATAACTCATTTAATTCTTTGATTAATTATGTTTACATAATATATGGTAAATACACACAAGTTTATTTCAGAAAGTCTTTTTAATAGTTTTTTGTTGTTGTCAATTTGTTTGTTTGATCATCTGACCAGGTTGGAAAGATGGTGAACAGACTATCTGAGAGAGGATTAGGAAGAACAGTAAAGGAAGCAATCGCCTATAAGATGCACAAAAAGCAGCAAAGGAAACTCCAGCGACAGATGAACCCATGTGGGACCCAAAGATTCACTCTCTGCACCCACTGATCACTGAATCTGACAGTCCTACCTGCCCTTCCCATTCAGGTTCATACATGTAACAAGTTCCTCAATTCATCTACATATTACAACAAAACAGAACATTCAACGATCATGAAGGTATCGAGTCGTCTGAAAGGATAAATCCAATATATGTCAATTATGAACGTAAGTATGAATACATCTGAGAAAGATGAAATATCAAATGAAATATTTCAGAAATACAAAATGATAATACTAATAAGAAATGTAATTTATGGGCTATATCATTTCCCAGAAACACCAGATATAAGGGAAAATACTGCAGGTTAATTTCAGTACCACAGAAGAACACTGAAGAAAAAGTTTCAAAACTCCAATATGGAAAAGTCTATGCTTTCTTTAAACCCCACTCTAAAGGAGCATGTTTATATGCCACATCCCCAGCCTTTTTCTTTTTTGTCTTTTTCTAGCATTGTCTCCCACACCTGTCTCCACACCATGATTTAGTCTCAGGCTGAGCAAGGACTATGAGGATAACTTGTTCAGTCAGGGCTAGACCACCACATGGGAAATGGGGAATACCACATTTTGCAACATACCCAGTAGCACTAAGGACAAAAGGCAGGATAGTTGCAAGCATTTTTATAAAACTGTTCTAGAAAGATATCAGCCTTATCTTAGTAACAGTGTCAAATTCTCCATTCATTACTGAGGATTACCAAAGAAATGTTCAGTAAAAATCAGGTTTGCCACAAAAGCAGCCAAGTGCATTTCACTTGGTATCACATGGGAATAACTTACTAGAGGGACATTGTGTTTTAGTTAGGTATTTCATGACGCCATCATGCTATCTTCATAGCACTCCCCCCACCCCGGGCATAAAAAAAGGGAAAAATACAGGCTACATTAGAATGCTTTGGATGAAAAATTTTAAGCAGTTTATAAGAGGTATAAGGCAAGGGCCACGTTCGTCTTTTTTTTTAAACTGCATGTTCCTACCACATAGCAGGTATCCAATAATAACTTGCTGAATGAGTATCTTATTGAATGAATGCACCTACAAACGAAGTTACTTAATCTTTCTCTCATTTTCCTTATCTATAAAACAAGGCTAATACTGTCTACATAACATATGAGAATTAGAAGAATATATTTAAAAGCACTATTATCCATGAATGGAGCCCTGGTGGCACAGTGGTTAAGAGCTTGGCTGCTAACCAAAAGGTTAGCAGTTTGAATCCACCAGCCACTCCGAGAATACACTTTGAGGCAGTTCTACTCTGTCCTATAGGGTCACTCTGTGTTGGAATCAACAGCAGTGGGTTTATTATCAATAAATAGTCACTATTATCATGTATCGCTATTCAATTAAAACAATATTTTCAATTGGTGACCATGAATCTTGTATTTCCAGCCTAGCAATCTGCTTCCTTTAAAATTACAGCCAAGAAAATCCTATGAAGCAGTTCTGTTCTGTGACACATGGGGTCGCCATGAGTTGGAACAGACTGGATAACAATGAGTTTGGGTTTTTACATTTCATTTATTAGGGTAAGGTAAGTGAGATGTCTAAAGCTTAAGGTTTAAGGAGGCATTCACTCTCATATCTGTTGCATCAAGATTCAAAAAATTTTTATCAGGCTAGTGAAAAAAGGTCAGAACAAGTAAGATAATATTTAATGTACTTGAATATAAAAACCTAGAATCCAGGTCCACAAATCATGAGACCATCAGCAGTGTTTAGCTCTGAATGCCCCATTTTAAGGAAACCATGAAAAACAAACTGTCTAGAAGACAAGAAGAATAAAGCATCTAGAAACCCCATTATCTAAATGGTTAGAAAATGAGAGATGTTTAGTCTACTAAAAGCTGTCATGTCATAAGAGAAATTAATAGTTGAAACTGACAAGGGAGAAAATCACCTTTCAATAAACCCCACTGCTGTTGAGTCGATAAGAACTCATAGCAGCCCTATAGGACAGAGTAGACCTGCCCCATAGGGTTTCCAAGGCTATAAATCTTTCCAGGAGCAGACTGCCACATCTTTCCCCCTTGGAGAGGCTGGTGGGTTCAAACTTCAGGCCTTTCAGTTAGCAGCTGAGCACTTTAACCACTGTACCACCAGGGCTCCTTCATCTTTCAATAGAAAGAAAAAAATTCATAATAAAGTTTATCAATTATGAATGGAAGAAACTGTCACCTAAAGTAGCAATCTTTCTTTCAAACAAATATTCAAACAGGAGCTAGAAAACCATGACCATTTCTAAGTGGTATTGTAGATACTGCAATTCTAGCATTTTCCTTGTATCTAGGATGAAATGGAGCCCTGTTGGCACAATAGTTAAGAGCTATGGCTGTTAACCAAAAGGTCGGCAGTTTAAATCCACCAGCCACTCCTTGGAAACCCTGTGGGGCAGTTCTACTCTGTCTTATAGGTTCACTATGAGTCAGAATCCATTCAATGGCAATGGGTTTGTTTTTTGGTTTTAGGGTGAAATAATTCTAAAAACTAAGTTGAAAACTACTTAAACTCTATAGAATGTCCATTAAACTAATTATTAGGAAAAGTTAAAAAAAAAAAAAAAAGATCTCAACTTTGCCGCCTAACTGTGAATTTGGTTCAAAGACCATTACGATTAAAAAATAATTAAAATGCATGATACCCACTGCCATCGAGTCGATTCCGACTCATAGCGACCCTATGGGACAGAGTAGAACTGCCCCAAAGGGTTTCCAAGGAACACCTGCAGGATTTGAACTACGGACCTTTTGGTCAGCAGCAGTGGCCCTTAACCACTATGCCAACTAGGGTTTCCATAATGCATGATAGCAGTCGCTTATCCACTACAACTACTTCAGATTTGAGATAAAGCCTATGGCTGTGCTTTTAACTATCAAACAAAAGATCCACTTTTTATCTTCATGGTGAATTAACTTATAATTAGCCTGGGAGTCCGTGAGGTTCAAAACAGATCTCTATTCAATACAAGCCCCATGTCATCAAAAATTCTAATAGGCTGAGCATGAGAAAGGAAATAAATGGATGAAAATGCTAGGAACACATTAAGCAATTATTAGTGAGCAATGACAGAAGTATTACAGAAATGCAAACAGCCCTGAAAATGTAAGTAAACAAACCAGATGATGTCTTTCTCTTGACAAATTTACACATGAAATCAACAGATACTTCACCTGAATCCAAGCCCATTGTTGTCAATGACCTAGGACACTTGCAATTAACCTTTCCCTTTTTTTTTTTTTTTTAGATAATGGTCTGAGGCATGTGGTCAAGAGCATGGGCAGAGTTAAGGCAAACTTCTGTTGCATGTTTGTTGCATTAAATTTGAGCCATCCATCATTTTGTAGATTTCCCATAAGTAAGAAAGTTTTAATTCTGACAAGATTTATCATGGAAAATTCATATTCAGAAGCAGTAGCCACAATAGGAGCAAGGACGAAAGAAACTGCTTTTTTATAATATCCATCATCTGGAAGTATTTGGAATTCTATTTTTTCATTAAAGTATATTTTAAAAAATGTCTAGTCAGCAGTTTTATGGCAATTGTTAGAATAAAAAATAAATAAATAGAATACAACACACAAGTCTGGAAGGTCTAAAAGTTAAGAACCCAGGTCCAGAAAAAATGCAAAACTATTTTCATGAAGATGAGATATAAGCACCGAATAATAACACACGGGAAAAAAAATCAGGAATTTTTCTCCTGTCTTAAGAGCATGGCTCCAGTTCATTTTCTCCTCAGAGGTGTAAAGTAAAATACACTGCCTAATACAATATAGAAAATGTCACCCAACATAAAGGGGACAGAAATTACAGTCCTAAAATGTCCCGTTATCACAAAGGTCAACATGCTTATCCAAGAACCACTGGCGTGTGCCACCAAGCTTGAACCTACCTGCAAGAAAATACAGAGAGGCAAAAGGCAACTGATCCTGAATTTTAAAAGATTAACAGTTATTGGGGTTATCTAATCAACTTGGGCTCATTTGGAAGTCAGGAAGTCCATATTCTGGAGTAACTGGAGTGCCAGTTTCTTCTTTTTATGGTCTCACTGTGCTCTCTCTCGCTGAGAAATGAGACCAAGTTTAATGACTAAAGACACAAATGACCTAATGAATAACAGTGAAGAATATGATTCAAACAAGTCACCGGTTGTAAACAGTGACAAACACACAAAGTGATTCTTTTATTCCTTTGCCAAGGGCAATAGATTTTAACAGCACAAATCACCTTCTGTCACTCCATTTACAAAGACTCACAGTCAAGAATTATTACACATTATAGACCAAATCATATTACACAGAACCACCAAACTACAGACTTAACTCCTGAAAAAATATTATATGTCAACAAAATAAACACAAAGTGGTTAAGGGAAAAGTAGACAATTTCTTAGATACCAGGTAAAAAGAACAAAATAAAAGAGACTTTTATGGAATAAAATACATTCTTAGTTCTTATGATCTACTGTTCTTATTTATGTACATCTACGCATTTCAACAATTCAGCCTAAATTATTCCTAGAGTGTGGACTGGAATAAGCACAAGAAAAGTTTTATTTAACTAGAATAATTTTAACCAATGTAGAATCTTCTCTTTCTTTGCCAATCTCCATTAAACATTTCCAGTAATTGGGAACTTAATAGCTTGCAAGCTGGTCCATTCCATTTTTAGCAAGTTCTCCTGGTCAAAAAAGTCTTCTGGTCCTAATTGTAGACTAACGCTATTTAAAGTAGAGACAGAAGATTTTTGGTGGTCCTGAGGTAATGGAGCCACTTTATATACACATTCGGGAAAATAATGGAAGTCTACTGGACTAGACACATACTCTATGGTCCTACAAACCGATACTATGTCTCAGAGTTCACAACATTTTGAGCTTTCCTGAAACTCCCTGGCAGTCTCCTAGAAACTCTGTAGCCCTCAATGAATTAAAAAGTATGAAGGTACCACCTGATTCTGGAGTGGTGCACACAGAATGTGAATCAAATAAATGTTTTTCAATTTTAAATAAGATCTTTACAAATGAAGCTTAATTTCACTGAGTGAATACTAGTTGCTGCTATGTTTGGTTGTTCTTAAATGATTCAGGTTTCCTTAATGTTCTGAAGTTTACATATTACATAACAAGCAAAATGTTCGCTAAATGGAAACTTCCAGCGTTCATGTCTAAAATGAGGAATGTGAAAAACATGTTCAACTCAACAACAACAAAAAAAAAAAACAACTAAATGGGCAAACTTCCTTTCAGACAAAATTCGTTCATTCATGCATTTATATACAATTATTGAATAAGTATTTACCATATAAAGTATAACGCCGGGTGCTGAAAATGCAAAGCTGTGTACAATCTGCTTATTAGAGGGGAGAGGTGTAGAGTTAATATACCAAAAAAAACCAAACCCATTGCTGTCGAGTCAATTTCAACTCATAGCAACCCCGACAGAGTTTCCAAGGAGCGGCTGGCAGATTTGAACTGCAGACCTCTTGGTTAGCAGCCGTAGCACTTAACCACTACACCACCAGGGTATTAAAATCCTTCCGAAGTAGGGGGAGGGAAAGACTTTCTCAGATTAAAACTGTTCCCATTCCACTCTCAAGCCATGCAAAAATCATCCTGTACAATGAAAGTTAATGAAGCCCATCGTTCTTTCCTGAGACTGGACAGTATTATCTTTCAGATTGATTCAACATGTCAATCTAAAGGATAGTAGACTCTTTAAAATTGCTAGGTCACACCTTCGCTGTGCAGTTCATTAAATGTTTTGGCCTTTAAACTTTCACTCCAGGTCTTTCCTGGAATAGAATAAGCAAAAATATATTCATCTCCAAGCCGAACAGTTGCCAAGAGCAATAAAACTGGAAAGAGAGATTTTCCAAGAACAAACCACAATGGGATTGACTGTTGTGATCCCTTTAAAATTCTAGGATAATAGAGTATTCAATTCCTGACCCTAGATGTCAGAAAAGCTACAATTCCCCCATCAAATGTTAAATGTAAGGTCTGATCAAGCCCCAAGAGAATTACTTGTTTCTTTGAAATTCATAAAATTAAAAGCATGACATTTAAAAGGGTGTGATTCTAAATACCTTCAAATGTAATAATCTGACCACTATTCAGTGCAAATTGATTGACTGCCACAACCATGCTAGGTCATGGGTTTCTAAGACTCTGAAGACTACAAAGGAAATCCCAAAGAAATCATTACCAAACAATAAAAATCAACATACATTTGGAAGTACAGATAAACTGCAGTGCTTTACAGCAACCTCAATGAAATCAGTAGATGTGTTCTACCCGACAGTGATGCACACCTAGGACTGTGGGCTACAGGATGCTAATAGATAAAGAACTTGAAGAGACAGCAGAATCTACACATCACAAAAAGAAAGAGTTCAGAGAAATCACCATGATGAATTCAGCCAAGTGATAAAAGGAATGAAAATAAGGCAAGGCTCTAGTTGTAAAATTTAAAATAAACCTGAAGCATTTGCAGAGATAATAGAATTAGCACCTGGTGTCAGTAATGAAGTGTTTGAGGTTGACCCACTCGTGGAACGAAGCATGAAAATTCAGAAGCAGCATGAACAAAGAGCTTAAATTGAAATTTTATACAAAATCCTTAACAAAACATCCAAACAGATGCCTGTCACACACTACTTTGAGAAAATCCCAGTGGTCATTTCCATGCCTAGAAGCAGCATTTCCAGTGTCCTCACTTTTTTCACTTCACTTAACCATGCCCCACCATGTTTCCTCCCTCCTTCATGCCCTCATGCCCTGTGGTTTACACCTACCCCTCTTATCAACTACCTTTATCTTTTCTTCTACATCTTGGCTTTCTCTTCTGAACACCTAATATTCAGATCTATTTCCCCAGTCCCCAACTTTCTCCTGAGCTATAGTGCTGATTCTCAAATTGCCTGTTATATAGCTCCATCTGGATTTCACAGCAGCACTTCAAACTCAGTATTTCCAAAGGTCAACTCCCTGTCTTCATTAAAAAAAAAAAAAAAAAATTCCTCAATCCATCTGACCATTTCTGTTAGCAGCATCTTCATTTTCGGTTGCCTCTTCTTGCTCTTCCCAATATTCAATTGGTTTCAAAGTCAAACAAATGAAGCAATGCCATGCCTTTTGCATCTGTCCCTTACTTTTTATCCCCTCTACTGTCATTGTTGCTAGCTGCCATCAAGTCAGCACTCTACTCATGGTGACCCCATGCACAACAAAACACTGCCTATTCTGGCACCACCCCATAATCAGTTGCAGATCAAACCATAGTGATCCAAAGGTTTTTCATTAGCTGATTTTCAGAAGATCGCCAGGCTTATCTTCCTAGTCTGTCTAGTCTGGAAGCCCTACTGATATAGAGTAGTGAGTCCCCCATAAACATAAGCATTCAAGCAGAAACTAGATAGCATCTGCCAGAGATACCAGGAAATTAAAAATACATATACTTATTGTGATAAAGACTATGTAGCTGAGTTCACACATATCAAAAGTAAAAGATATTGCTAAACAGTATTGCAGTGAGGTTGGGAAATATTTCAATACACTGTGCTGACACATTTGTTAAACTTTGAGTCACACAGTGATAAAAATGGATGTACATTATGATTTTAATCAAGTAAAATGTGCATACTCATTAAATGCAATAATCAAAAAGGAAAACTGTTATTCTATTGTGAGAGGTTATAAGTGATCGAACTGATTCTTTTAAAATTACCCATCATTAAAAAACCATGTTTTAAATTACACACATTTCCTGCATAAAAGAAATACCCAATTCTCGCACTAGTACAGAGCTGGAGAAAAATGTAGAACAAAATTCTAACTCACAAAAAAAGACCAGACTTACTGGCCTGACAGAGACTGAAGAAACCCCAAGAGTGTGACCCCCAGACACCTTTTTAGCTCAGTAATGAAGTCACTCCTGAGGTTCACCCTTCAGCCAACAATTAGAGCAGCCTGTGAAACAAAACAAAAGGGGCACACCAGCCCTGGGGCAAGGACTAGAAGGCAGGAGGGGACAGGAAAGCTGGCAATGGGGAACCCAAGGTCGAGAAGGGAGAGTATTGAAATGTCATGGCATTGTTAACCAATGTCATAAAACAATATGTGTACTGTTTAATGAGAAACTAGTTTGTCCTGTAAACCTTCATCTAAAGTACAATTAAAAAAAAGAAGGAAAAAAAAACCTATTTCCAGCCACATTTATGATCCTGTATTTTGACATTATTTCTGTGCTTTTTTCATGCTACAGCACCATCTCAACATGCCCATTTCCCTTAGAGAAATCTTCTCAACCTTTATAATGAGTTACAATGCAACTTTCTCCTTAAACCTACCAAAATTGCACCTAGAGGATTTAAGTATTCTTTCTTTTGTGCAGTCAAGTAAGTTTGCCTTATGTCTGTTGTTCCATTTGTCTTCCTTCTCTCTGTAATGTAGCTGCTAGTATGAACCTCCTTCCAACCAGGTTACAATCTTCAGTGGACACACAAGAAAAATTTATTGACGTGGCTTTGGGATTTTCTTCCTTATTTCGAATGTAGATTACTGGTCATTAGCCATAATGTCCTTTGTTTCTTTACCATGGATGTTTTCATTTACTATCTCTAGATACTTGCAGACTTACGGAAAAAAAAATCATTTCTGAATCTTACAGTTTTCTCTCACTCAAGGTGGAATGTCAATTGAGATATAATTCCTTTTTTATTAAAAAAAAAAAATCAGTGAGTGATAGATTAAAAAAGAGTTAAGATATCCTGAAAGTAGGTGGCTAATGCCATCTTGAGAGAGATATTATGTAAAAGTTTTAACTGTAATTTTATATAGCCTTGGACAACTGTTGCCTAATGCAAATGAACATTTGAACAAAAAAGCTGATTACAGAAAACCTAACCATGAAAATCTTAACAGAAAAGATAAATATATTTATCAATTATATACTAACCCAAAACTTAGCCAGTAAAAAAGTTTATTATAAGATTTGAACAAAATCAACCAGAAGAGATTACTAGCAATTCTTCTGTACTGCATTTGAGATGTAGCAAATAATAGCGAGGGAAGAACATTAGAATAGAAATTAAAAGACAAGTTTTCCCTCCAAATCTTAAAGGGGGCCTTTTGGCATATAAAGTATAACCAATAACTGTCTAAATGATAAATAATGAACAAATGAAATAACAAGAGAATGAGAATGCCTGATGGTTAATTTATTTAATCTTTCAGCTCAGATTTCCATATCTGTAAGCCCACAGCAAGAATGCCTTCCCTACCTGGTTAAAGATTAAATAAGATTATAAACATAAAAGAACTTTTAAAACTACAAAGCAATATTCAAACGAAAGCCATATTATTGTAATTAACATATTATCTTATTATATACACAAATTATACTTCCAGCTATTTTCCAAGTAAGCATATTAATAAAAATTCAGGAGAATTCTTAAAAAAGTATACATTTATACTAATTATATTACCACACACTTACTTTTCCTGGAACATTTCAATAAGTTCATGTTGTCTTTAGGTAATTCAGTTAATAATTTCTACGGTGAGGTATCTGGAATTTTAATGGAATTTGATTCAATTTATATTAATATTTTCTATTGCTTTTTAAGCCCCAGAAGCAGTTTTTTAAATGACTAAATCTAGGGATGCCAATTTCTATATCCAATTAAAATTTATTTAAGTTATTATTGAACAGTCTCAAGGCTTGAAATTTCTGAAAGCCCATTATAAGAAAGACCTAATAATTTTCAGATAGCTACAAGTATGAATTCTCCAATTCTGTTTTTAATCACTCATCTATATTTTAGTTTTACTTTAATTTCACTCACTTCTACTTTCTCTTAAATGCAGACAATTTGTTTACAGCCTAAATGTCAATGTAAGTCTAGCTATTCAGATGACTCTATCACCTACTGGACTAATAATCTCTTGTTGGTCTATTTATGCTGTCCCAGGATAAATTAGTCTGGATGTTCTGTGCTCTTTGTTCATTCCCATGAAGGCAGATTCTGCCTCACAAAAGGCCACATGTACCTTCATTCGATTTGGCCACACATTCAGAAATCATATATAATTTACCTAAGGTGCAGGAACAGATACATGGAATATAATTTACATCAGTCAAAGAAAGGCACTGGCTCACAGACTGCCCTTCTGACGTATCTGTTATTTGATACATTATATCACAGGCAAAACTTCCATTAAACTACCTACTTTATCTCATAGAGGTGGCACTCACATTTGTATACAAACAAAATGATATTTTCCAATAACTGCCATTAAACCAAAAGGAAATAGTTATCCTTTTTGCTGCACTATGAACAATACAATTTAGAATTTTGTTCCTAACACTGTGGCTTAAGTTTCTCTGCCCTTCCAGTCTCCTGTCAAGTAGTTAATCATCTGGAAACTAACACTTAATGCACTGGGTAAACTGCCTAATTAAAGGAGCCCTCGGTGAAGCATTTTATAAAGAAAAAGAAATTCTTTGGAAATGAACACAATCACCTCCTTAGATGTCTACCTCACAGGTTAAAATCATAGATTGAGCAAAGTTACATATTTGCACCTGAGCATAGTTCTGAGTATTTGTTAATTACGAAGATTTTTAATCTATGTTCCAATTCCTGTTTACTTCAAACGATCTCTCAATTAATCTTACATATTAAAGGCCCATTTTGAACTGATCGAAGATCTGTGCTAGGTGTCATGAAGTCATGGGTAGATTGTCTAAGAGTGGATAAATCAAGTACACAATCTATATACTTAACAACTGTGTATACATTTTGGCATCCCATATTCTTCTACTCTTGGGCAATAAAATAAAATAGAAATGCCAAACACCAAGGATAAAATAAATAGGAATGCCAAATACTATTGTTTGAATGTTTATCTGACCCTTGTGGGCAAGATGAACAGGAATTTACTGTAGTTGCCATGGAAAATCAGAGTCAGAACCCCTACCTACTGACTTAAGTAATTTCAAGCATTACTGTACTTGTGTGACTAATTGAGCCATCTCTTCTTTTTAAAAAAAATGCTGTCAAAGTTGACAGAAATAGTAAAGCCAAGAGACTTTTCTGAATCGTTTATCAGTTGTGAACCAGTTAGTGTGCTACCTAACAATGTTTAACTCACCATTCGAAACAAAAGATTACCTTCCAGTTCCTCCCAGCATTTTCCCCTAGTCTGGGTGCTCCCATACCACTCTATTCATACCCAAAGATGGCTGCATTTCTGATTTATCTGTCTACTTCTCTGTCTCCCCCGTTAACCTACATATATGCCTCTAGGGTAGGTGCCATTATCATTCATCTCTATATTTCTAGCACCAACAAAGAGAATGTAACAAAATAAAAACAAAAAACCAAACCCATTGTCTTGGAGTCCATTTGGACTCATAGGGACCCTAAAGGACAGAGCAGAACTGCCCCACAGGGTTTCGAAGGAGTGACTGGTGGATCTGAACTGCTGGCCTTTTGATTAGTAGCCAAGCTCTTAACCATTGTGTCACCAGGGCCCCAACACAAAACAGGCCCTCAATAAAGGCTTGGAGAGGTAATTAAAAATGCAATCTCAGGCAGCATTACTGATGACAGCAACGATAGACAAAGGGCTAAAAAAAGGTGGAGAAGCAAACATACTAAATTAAAGGGCAAACTTGTGTCACAGGGCCCAGGCCAAGTCATAAAGAGGTTCTACCTGTTACATGCCTATGGTTCTGAAGAAACCCAACTACCAGGTGAATCAAATGCCAAACTTCTCAAATAAATTTTCACTTAAAGAATTTTCTGAATAAAAAATTCTCATTGCATTATTAATTATTAGAATAAAGTACTCTTTCAGAAAAAGTGTACTTTAATTTCAAATTGGCATTAATTGATCAATAAACCTTTACTGAGTCCTTAAACCCTGATGGTGTAGTTAAGCGCTACGGCTGGTAACCAAAAGGTCAGCAGTTCAAATCCACCAGGTGCTCCTTGGAAACTCTATGGGGGAGTTCTACTTTGGCTATAGGGTCGCTATGAGTTGGAATTGATTGGAGGCTCTTTCATATTCATGAAGCAATATGGCTAGACAAAAGAATAATTTAAACACGGTGATTTAAGCCTCTAATATGACCCTAGTAAGGCCTACCCTTTGTTATTAAAACCAGAATTTAATCATCACTGCTTTATAAAATTCCCAGGGTCAAAAATATCCCTTCAATTATAAATCTCAAGTTTTGTCTCTCAATTAGGCTCCAAATAACAAAATAATCTGTCATGATTTTTCAAAGAAATTCTACAAATTTTGTGCGGAAAAAAAGGTCAATGTTAGCAGTTTCCAATTTTTAAATGTTTACATATACCTTGATCCACACTCCTCCCCTCAACCTCTTGGACAAAATTATTTTCTCAAAGGTGACCAAAGTTTTCAATCTGACAAAAGCATTTAATGATATTAATTATGACATTCCCTTCTTAAAACTCGCTCCTCTCCTATCCTGTGACAGATTTTTTTCTATTTTCTGAAATAGATTCACTCTCCTTTTCTGTTTCCATTTCCTCTTCTAGATCCTCAAGTTTTTTAACCCTATTTCTTTTACAGAAATGGCATCCATCCCACAGAACTAAACTGTCTTGTCTTATTATCTTGGCTATTCGAATGAGCCCAACATTTGTACCTCCAACCAAGTCTCTTTCACATTGCCAACTGCCTGTTGGGTGCATACATCTTGATATCATGATGTCATATTGGCCAAAAACATATCCAAAGTTAAAATCTTCCTCCTGTATTCCCTATATCTGATAATGGCACCCATTCTTCCCAGACACTGAGGTCATCTTTGATTCCTTCTCATACCGTAACTCACAGAAGGCCTGTTTTTATACTTTCACGGTAACTTGTGCAACTTTTCATTTTCTTTACATTCTAACTTCTATTAAGAGAACTCAATTTCTCATGGTTACAAACCAAGAATCCTACAGAAGCTCCTTAAAGGCTTTGCTCATCACCAGACTATCTCCTCTAGGCATTCCATACAGCACTATCACTTCCTACTGCAGAATCTGTCCAAAGAAGTTGCTCCTTAGTTCCTACCACAGAGGCTAAAACCCCTTAGCTTGGCATTCGTAATTTCTGCAACTCATTCTCAATTCTGTCTTTCCAACATTATCTCTAAGCTCTATTCATCAAATCAGGCAGTTCACTTTTGTATATGTCATGGCTTTTACCTGGAAATCCCTCCTTTTTCACCCTATTTTCTTTATCGAAATCAGATCTATCCTTATTTTCCTTATTTCTTTTTTGGAAATGGCATCCATCCTACAGAACTCAAGTGTTTTGTCTTATGGAGGGAGAAAAATGTAAACACTACCTTGAATTCCCCAACTGGAAATCAATCCGTTCTTCTTCAAACATCTTTTGCCTGCTGCCTTATGTCACTTATTACATTAGAAATTCTCCCACATCTCCACTCTGTGTCCCCAATCCTCCCCACAGCCCCTAGCACACAACCTTAAACATAAGAGATTCATAATAAAATATATTTTGGAAGTTGTCTAAACCCTTGCCTTCTCTTGAAAAGGTTTACAAATTAATTTAGTTGATAACAAATACTTAAGAGTTACAAAAATATAGCCTGGTACCCTGAACTTCCACTAACATGCCTTCTAAGCATGCCAACGTGTGTTTCTGATTTAACGCCCTCTTTGTTGTTTAATAATGATCTACAACCAACAGGGACAGCTCTAAGCCACACACAAACACATTCCGTATTTCCAAGTAAACGCTAACAGGAAAAATGTGTTTGTACACGATTCAACTCTACCAGTTAAAAATCAACAAGGACAAACTCTGTTTTCTCCCTACCCCCTACAAAAAGTGAGGATATGACATTTTTATTATCTCACCAGTGAGAATCAATAACACATCACCAAGATCGCAAGTGTGGGAATACTTCAAAACCCAGTGCCGTTGAGTCGATTCCGACGCATAGCGACCCTATAGGACAGAGTAGAACTGCCCCACAGAGTTTCCAAGGAGAGCCTGATGGATTCGAACTGCTGACCCTTTAGTTAGCAAATACTACAACTACTAAAATTTTGTAGGGGGATTGTTAGCTATTATTTATTACTTTAGGAGCCTAAGTAAATTCTGATGTTTATATCTTTGCCCCTTTTCCTCCAATAATCTGCTTGAACAACAAAAATGAGTTCTGCTTCGAAAACAGTAAATGAAAGAATTTGAAAGAGCCTGATGTCCAGCTGGATACCAAGTGCTGAGATCAAGTGCCCAGACACAAACATTGAATACAGAAAAAACCAAGGCAGAGTAGGGGGTATACAGGACACAGCTACTGTGCCAATCTATCTCACCAAGGGTCTCCCATGCCATACTTGACTCTCGACTTCATGAAACATGTTGTTCTCCTCTAGTAATTGATTGCTCCTGATGACATGTCCAAAGTAAGTGAGTCAGACAACGTTCTATCGTGATTCATATAGTTTTCATTGGGTAACTTTCGGAAGTAAATTGTCAAGCCTTTCTTCCTAGTCTGTCTTAGTCTGGAAGCTCCACTGAAACCTGTCCAGCATGAGTGACTTTGCTGGTATTTTAAATATTGGTGGCATTGCTTCCAGCATCATAGCAACATGCAAGTCACAACAAACTGACACACGAGTGGTGTGGTTCATGCCTATAAATATACATTATATTGGTTTATATTGGTTTGTATTTATTTACTTTATTACACCTACTCCTCACTTTAGTTACCTCGTTATCTGATACTCCACATTCACAATAGTAAAAAAATCTAACCGACTATTTTGCATATTAACAACATAAATCTGGCAGTAACAAATGCTAAGGTACAAGATGAGAGTAACACTGGCTGTGATGGTTAAGGTTACGTGTCAACTTGGCTGGGCCATGATTCTCAGTGGTTTGGAAGTTAATGTAAGGATGTAATTTGGCAGTTCTGTAATGATGTAATCATCCTCCATTTTGGATCTGACGTGGTCATCCTCCATTTTTGCATAATGCCAATTTTCATATAATGACCTAGTCTTAGGAATCTAACCACGTAGATAAGTGAGGAGTGGGGGTACTTGTAATTATCATTATATTACTTATTCCTATGTATGTCTCACAAAAGCCCAGAAGGTTTACCTTAGCCTTGATATGACCATTGATAAGGCAAACCTATTGTTGCCACATGTGCTGGTTAAAGCTTCACCACATGCTTCTTCATTCCTCGCTGGTACCGTGCCACAGGAAGCAACTCTGAGGGGCTCAGCAGCAAAACCCCATTCCAAATGTTTCTACGCCACATGGTCACAATAGTGAGTAACAGCTCATGTGTTGGACTTAACAATAAGAAAACAAATAATCCAATTTAAAAATGGGCAAAAGATGTGAACAGATATCTCACCAAAAAGATACACAGAGAAAGTGGGAGGCCTCACTCTACCTGATTTCAGAACCTATTATACAGCTACAGTAGTCAAAACAGCCTGGTACTGGTACAACAACAGGCACATAGACCAATGGAACAGAATTGAGAACCCAGATATAAATCCATCCATGTATGAGCAGCTGATATTTGACAAAGGACCAGTGCCAGTCAATTGGGGAAATGATAATCTTTTTAACAAATGGTGCTGGCATAACTGGATATCCATTTGCAAAAGAATGAAACAGGACCCATACCTCACACCATGCACAAAAACTAACTCCAAGTGGATCAAAGACCTAAACATAAAGACTAAAACGATAAAGATCATGGAAGAAAAAATAGGATCAACCCTAGGAGCCCTAATACAGGGCATAAACAGAATACAAAACATTACCAAAAATGATGAAGAGAAACCAGATAACTGGGAGCTCCTAAAAATCAAACACCTATGCTCATCTAAAGACTTCACCAAAAGAGTAAAAAGACCACCTACAGACTGGAAAAGAATATTCAGCTATGACATCTCAGACCAGCGCCTGATCTCTAAAATCTACATGATTCTGTCAAAACTCAACCACAAAAAGACAAACAACCCAATCAAGAAGTGGGCAAAGGATATGAACACACATTTCACTAAAGAAGATATTGAGGCAGCCAACAGATACATGAGAAAATGCTCCCGATCATTAGCCATTAGAGAAATGCAAATTAAAACTACGATGAGATTCCATCTCACACCAACTAGACTGGCATTAATCCAAAAAACACAAAATAATAAATGTTGGAGAGGCTGCGGAGAGATTGGAACTCTCATACACTGCTGGTGGGATTGTAAAATGGTACAACCACTTTGGAAATCTATCTGGCGTTATCTTAAACAGTTAGAAATAGAACTACCATACAACCCAGAAATCCCACTCCTCGGAATATACCCTAGAGATACAAGAGCCTTCACACAAACAGATATATGCACACCCAGGTTTATTGCAGCTCTGTTTACCATAGCAAAAAGCTGGAAGCAACCAAGATGTCCGTCAACGGACGAATGGGTAAATAAATTGTGGTATATTCACACGATGGAATACTACGCATCGATAAAGAACAGTGACGAATCTCTGAAACATTTCATAACATGGAGGAATCTGGAAGGCATTATGCTGAGCGAAATGAGTCAGAGGCAAAAGGACAAATATAGTATAAGACCACTATTATAAGATTTTGAGAAATAGAAAAAATGGAGAAGAACACATACTTTTGTGGTTACAAAGGGGGGAGGGAGGGAGGGAGAGGGCTTTTTATTGATCAATCTGTAGATAAGAACTGCTTTGGGTGAAGGGAAAGACAACACTCAATACAAGGAAGGTCAGCCTAATTGGACTGGACTAAGAGCAAAGAGGTTTCCGGGATAAAATGAAAGCTTCAAAGGTCAGCGGAGCAGGGGCTGGGGTCTGGGGAACTTGGTTGGAGGGGACTTCTAAGTCAATGGGCAAAATAATTCTAATATGAAAACATTCTGCATCCCACTTTGAATTGTGGCACCTGGGGTCCTAAATGCTAACAAGCGGCCATCTAAGATACATCAATTGGTCTCAGCCCACCTGGAGCAAAGGCAAAGGAAGAACACCAAGGTCACATGACAACTAAGAACCCAAGAGACAGAAAGGGCCACATGAACCAGAGACCTACATTATCCTGAGACCAGAAGAACTAGTTGGTGCCCGGCCACAATAGATGTCTGCCCTGTCAGGGAGCACAACAGACAACTCCTGAGGGAGCAGGAGACCAATGGGATACAGACCCCAAATTCTCATGAAAAGACCATACCTAATGGTATGACTGCGACTAGAGGAATCCCAGAGACAATGCTCCCCAGAACTTCTGATGGCACAGGACAGGAACCATCCCCGAAGACAACGCATCAGGCATGAAAAGGACTGGTCAGTGGGGGGGAGAGAGATGCTGATGAAGAGTGAGCTAATTAAATCAGGTGGACACTGGAGAGTGTGTTGGCAACTCTTGACTGGATGGGGGATGGGAAGCTAGAGAGAGAGGGAAGATGGCAAAATTGGCACGAAACGAGAGACTGAAAGGGCTGACTCAATAGGGGGAGAGCAAGTGGGAGAAGGGAGTAAGATGTATGTAAACCTACATGTGACAGACTGATTGGAATGGTAAATGTTCACTTGAAGCTTAATAAAAATTAATTAAAAAAAAAAAAGATACACAGGTGGAAAAGAAACATATGAAAAGACGCTCAACTTCCTATGTCGTTAAGAAATTTCAAATGAAAATAACAATGAGATACCACAGCACACCTATTACAGTGGTTAATTTTTTTTTAATTAGAAAAACAAAAACTGACAATACCAAATGCTGACAAGGTTGTGGAGCAACAGAAACTCACATTCATTGATAGCGAAAAAGCAAAATGGTAGAGCCACTTCAGAAGACAGTTTGGTAGTTTCTTACAAAGTGAAACATATTATCTAGCAATCACATTCCTAGGTAATTTAATGAATTGAAAACCTATCTTCACACAAAAACCTGCATACGAACATTTATAGCAGATTTATTCATAATTGCGCCAAAGCGGAAGCAACCAGGATGTCCTTCAACAAGCGAATGGATGAGCAAACTATGGTACATCTTTTAAGCAACAAAACAAATGATGTATTAAGCCACGAAAATACATGAAGAAACCTCAAAGGTATACTGCTCAGTAAAAGAAGTCAGTCTGAAAAGGCTCCATACTGTATGATTCCAACTACAGGCAATTCTCAGGTTACGAACAAGATCCGTTGCTTACTGTGTCTTTAAAATGTTTTTGTAGGTAAGTCTGAACAAATGTATGCAGTTCTTATTTAGCATTACATGTACTTTAGGGCAAGAAAAGGTTCAAAGCTTTTTCAATGATTTAAAAGCTGTGCATGCAGCAAGTGATGGTGATTGTGTTGAAAAGTTTGTTGCAAGTAGGGGGTGACTGGATCTTAAAAGTGAGGGCAAATTTACACAACATTAAAAGGCAAGTACAAGTTGTTTGTTAAGTCAGACATTCATAACCCTGGGATGCCTGTATATGACATTCTTTAAAAGGGAAAACTATAGACACAATAAAAAGGATAATGGTTGCCAAGGGTATAGGGAGTGGGAGAGATGAACAGGTGGAGGAAGGCATATTTAGGGCAGTGAAACTATTCTGGATGATATCATAATGATGGACACATGACATTATACATTTGTCAAAACTCACAGAAGTGTAAAACATAGAGTGAACCCTAATGAAAACTACGCATTTTAGTTAATAATGTATCAGTATGGGGTCATCATGTAACAAATGTACCACGCTAATGTAAAATGTTAATAATAGAGAAAATTATGAAAGGGGTGGGCGTGTTAATGGGAACTCTGTACTATCTGCTTAATTTTCTCTAAACCTAAAACTGCACTAAAAAATAAAGTCTATTAATTAAAAAAAAAAAAAAGAGTCATGTATCAGTTCTTAACGTATCCCTCAGGAAATGCCTCTTATTATATTAAGTTCACTTCATACCTATGGGAAGCAGCAGGATACAGCCTCTGTGCCTGCAATATGGAGTTTGGAAAAAAGATAGCCAAGTGACTCCCCAGCAAGGCAGACCTTTGCACCAACAGCTTGTTAAACATCCTGATCTCCAGCTCCTAAGGACTGAGTCCATTTCTCACACACTATCAAGAGTGTAATAATTCTAGACAAGTTTTAAAATTATAGATACTTATGAGAGATAATTCCCTGGCAGTGACTCTCCCATGAAAGTATTTTACACTTAGAATATCAGCTAGACTGATATACAGGATGGCAAAGGAAGTGACCTTATGATGCAAAGGGGAGGAATGCTATCTTTTGCTGGAGTTACAAATGCAACATGGGCTTTTCTGAGTGCATCAAGTACAGATCACTGCTTTTGAGAGCAATATTTTTCCTGTAAATGTCATCATTTCTTGGATTTGTTTCAGATGTACACTTTCTTTTACCTCTGGCTCTTCATTAGTCACAATTTCTCAAAATAGTAAGGCTTTATTTACTTCTTTGAAAATAAAAACTGGGTCAGTTATATTAAAAACAACTGCTCTGCAAACGAAAATTTAGAGACATCCATGGCACCTAGGAATTATAAGCTGCACAGCATTTTACATGTTCTTCTTCAAAAGAAGCCCTGGTAACGCAGTAGTTAAAGTGCTCAGCTGCTAACTGACAGGTCAGCAGATCAAACCCACCAACCACTCTACAAGAGAAAGATGTGGCAGTATCCTTCCGTAGAGATTTACAGCCTTGGAAACCCTATAGGGCAGATCTACTCTGTCCTACAGGGTCGCTGTGTGTCGCAAAACAACGGCAGTAGGTTTTTTTCTTTGGAATCTTCCCACGTGAGCCTAAAATGACTTAACGTTGTCCTGGTTCTGTTGAAATTCCTTTAAAAACATGCACCAAATTTATGAAAAAGCCAGCATGCTATCACCACATAATTCAAAGCCTGATGAACTATAGCCTATCATCTTAGAAACAGATTTACTGTATAATTCACCCACTGTAGAAAATAGAGATACAGAGCATGTTTTTACATTGCTCTTGAATTGACTTTTACTATTAATTTTTTTGTCTTCTTAAGCCTTATTTCACACAGTAACAAATATATACAATGATACTTGAAGGAAATAATGCCTCCTAAAATACCACCTATCAGGATACAGATCAGAATACAGCAGGAGATGTGTTACATGGTAATTTCTATGGGAAATTCAAACCAGCCTATTCACATTAGTAACAAGGAGGCCTACTTCTCTTAAGTACAAAAGAGTCGTGGTCTGAGCTACAGAAGCATAATGACTGCCTTTATGATTGATACAATGAATGAGAAGACAGCCCCTCACCCAGTTTAGTAGAATTATAATTATTACCACATTACTTCACTAGAGAACCTATGCTCTTTAGGAAATACTTCATCAAATTATTTTCTAATTGAACAAATAAAAACTCTAAAATTGCTTTTAGAACACCCATGTTACTGAAAATGGTGATCAGTGATGCAAAAACCAAGGCATGAAAGATAATCATACTATGAACCATATAAACAATACAGTGTGAACATTTTGTGTTTGAAAGGCAACTACAAACTATTGTTGAGATCCTTTGCTGACCTAAATCAAAACATGAACGAATATATTAGCCTTGTACGACATAACCAAAAAAACCAAACCCATTGCCGTCAAGTCGATTGTGACTAACAGGGAAACCCTGGTGACATAGTGGTTAAGAACTACAGCTTTTAACCCAAACGCCTGCAGTTCAAATCGACCAGGGGCTCTTTGGAAACCCTATGGCGACAGTTCTACCTTGCCCTACAGGGTCGTTATGAGTCAGAATCAACTTAATGGCAATGGGTTTGGTTTTTTTGGTTTCACAGGGTAGAGCATAACTGCCCCATATGGTTTTCAAGGAGCTGCTGGTGGACTTGAACTGGCAACCATTTGGCTGGCAGCTGAGTTCTTAACTACTACATCACCAGGGCTCATAGACATATTTAAAAACATATCACATGAAGGAGGAAACATCAAAAGAGGTGGAAGGAATATACAGAGTCACTACACCAAAAAGAGCTGACCAATATTCAACCATTTCAGGAGGTAGCATATGATCAAGAACTAATGGTATGGAAGGAAGAAGTCCAAGCTGCAGTGATGGCATTGGCAAAAAACAAGGCTCCAGGAATTGATGGAATACCAACTGAGATGCTTCAACAAAGGAATGCAGTGCTGGAGGTGCTCACTCATCTATGCCAAGAAATTTGGAAGAGGGCTACCTGACTAACCGACTGGAAGAGATTAATATTTGTGCCCATTCCAAATAAAGGTGATCCAACAGAATGCAGAAAATATCGAACAGTATCATACGTAAGTAAACTTTTGCTGAAAATCATTCAAAAACAGTTGCAGCACTATATCGACATAGAACTGCCAGAAATTCAAGCTGGATTCAGAAGAGACTATGGCTAGACGGATACCAATGCTGATGTAAGATGGTTCTTGGCTGAAAGCAGAAGATACCAGAAAGATCTTTACCTGCGTTGTATTGACTATGCAAAGGTATTCAATAGTGTGGATCATAACAAATTACACATAACTTTGCAAAGAAAAGAAATTCCAGAACACATAATTATGCTCATGAGGAACGTGTACTGACACCAAGAGGCAGTCGTTTGAAAGAAAAAGAGGATACTGCATGGTTTAAAATCACGAAAGGTGTACATCAGGGTTTCACCATATTTATTTCATCTATATGTTCAGCAAATAATCTGAAAGCTGGACCATATGAAGAAGAAGGTAGCATCAGGAATAGAAACAGAATCATTAACAACCTGTGGGTTTGCAGGTGACACAACCTTGTTTGCTGAAAGAGAAGAGGACCTGAAGGGCTTACTGATGATGATCAAAGACTACAGCCTTCATTCTGTATGGATTACACTTACACATAAAGAAAACAAAATTCCTCAAGACTGGACCAATAATCAACATCATGATAAATGGAGAAAAAATTAAAACTGTAAAGGATTTCATAAAGAAATGAGGGAAACAAAAATCCTCAAGACTGGACCAATAAGCAACGTCATGATAAATGCAGAAAAAATTGAAGTTGTAAAGGATTTCATTTTACTTGTATCCACAATCGACGCCCACGGAAACAACAGCCAAGAAAACAAATGATGCGCTGCATTTGGCAAATCTGCTGCAAGAGACTTTTTTTAAAGTGTTAAAAAATAAAGACGTCACTTTGAGGACTAACGTGCCCCTGATGAAAGCCACTGTATTTTCAATCACCTCATATACATGAGAAAGCTGGATAATGAATAAGAAAGACCAAAGAAGAAGTGACACATTTAAATCATGGTGTTAGTGAAGAACACTGGATATACCATGGACTGCCAGAAGAACAAACAAATCTATCTCAGAAGAAGTACAGCCAGAATGCTCCTTAGAAAGGAGGATGGTGAAACTTCATCTCACGTACCCTGGGCATGTTATCAGCAGTGAGCAATCCCTGGAGAAGGACATCATGCTTGGTAAAGTAGAAAAAAAAAAAAGTAGAGGGTCAGCGGAAAAGAGGAAGACTCTCAATGAGACTGAATGACACAGTAGCTGCAATAACAGTTTCAAACATAGCAAGGACTATGAGGATGACATAGGACCAGGCAGTGTTTCATTCCGTTGTACACAGGATTATTATGAGTCAAAACTAACTCGACAGCACCTAACAACATCTTAAATAATAACATTTATAATTATAGCTAACATTTATTTCGAGTTTATTATATCTTGTCATACGATAATTCAATAAGATTTTACAAAAACATGTGGTAGGAACTTTTATATCACCATTTTAGAGGTGAGGAAACTGAGGCTTGGAGTTTTTCCAAGGTCATAACCATTAACTGACCAAGTCACAGAACCCAAAATCACATTTTAGTCAGACTACAACAACTTTGGAAACAAAAAAGAAAGATCAGTAGTTGGAAAATAAGACCTTGGTGACAGAAACAATGCTGGAGATTGAATGACAGAATTTTGCAAGACCAAGGACTTCTTCATTGCAAATACCTTTTTTCACCAACATAAACAGCGACGACACACTGGACCTCGCCAGGTAGAACACAGAGAAATCAAATTGACTACATGTATGGAAAGAGACGATGGCAAAGCTCGATATCATCAGTCAGAACAAGGCCAGGGCCAACTGTGGAACAGACCATCAATTGCTCATATGCAAGTTCAAGATGAAACTGAAGAAAATCAAAGCAAGTCTACGAGAGCCAAAATATGACCATGAGTATATTCCACCTGAATTTAGAGATCATCCCAAGAACAGATCTGATGCACTGAACAGTAGTGACCAAAGACCAGATAAGTTGTGCAAAGACATCATACATTAACAAAGCAAGAGGTCACCGAAAAGACAGGAAAGAAAACACCAAGAAGGATGTCAGAGGAGACTCTGAAACTTGCTCACGAATGTCAAGCAGCTAAAGCAAAAGGAAGAATTGATGAAGTATAAGAACTGAACAGAAGATTTCAAAGGCAGGCTCGAGAAGACAAAGTAAAGTATTATAATGACATGTGCAAAGAGCTGGAGATGGGAAACCAAAAGGGAAGAACACGCTCAGCACTTCTCAAGCTGAAAGGACTGAAGAAAAAATTTAAGCCTTGAGTTGCAATACTGAAGGATTCTATGGGGAAAATATTAAATGAGGCAAGATGTATCAAAAGAAAATGGAAGGAATACACAGAGTCATTATACCAAAAAGAATTAGTCGATGTTCAACCATTTCAAGAGGGAGCATAAGATCAGGAACCAATGCTACTGAAGGAAGAATTCCAAAAGCTGCTCTGAAGGCACTGGCGAAAAACAAGGATCCAGGAATTGAAGGAATTATCAATTCAGATTTTTCAACAAACAGATGCAGCACTGGAAGTGCTCACTTGTCTATACCAAGAAATATGGAAGACAGCTTCCGGGCCAACTGACTGGAAGAGATCCATATTTATGCCTATTCCCAAGAAAGGTGATCCAACCGAATGCGGAAATTAGAGAACAATATCATTAACATCACACGCAAGCAAAATTTTGCTGAAGATCATTCAAAAACGGCTGCAGCAGTATATCGACAGGGAACTGCCAGAAATTCAGGCTGGTTTCAGAAGAGGACGTGGAACCAGGGAAATCATTGCTGATGTCAGATGGATCCTGCCTGAAAGCAAAGAATACCAGAAGGATGTTTACCTGTGTTTTATTGCCTACGCAAAGGCATTCGACTCTGTGGATCATAACAAATTATGGATAACATTGCAAAGAATGGGAATTCCGGAACACTTAATTGTGCTCATGAGGAACTTTTACATAGATCAAGAGGCAGTTGTTCGGACAGAACAAGGGGATACTGACTGGTTTAAAGTCAGGAAAGGTGTACATCAGGGTTGTATCCTTTCACCATACCTATTCAATCTGTATGCTGAGCAGATAATCCAAGAAGCTGGACTGTGTGAAGAAGAACAGGGCATCAGGATTGGAGGAAGACTCATTAACAACCTGCATTATGCAGATGACACAACCTTGCTTGCTGAAAGTGAAGAGGACTTGAAGCACTTCCTAATGAAGATCAAAGAGCACAGCCTTCAGTATGGATTACACCTCAACATCAAGAAAACAAAAATCCTCACAACTGGACCAAAGAGCAACATCATGATAAACGGAGAAAAGATCAAAGTTGTCAAGGATTTCATTTTACTTGGATCCACAATCAACAGCCATGGAAGCAGCAGTCAAGAAATCAAAAGACACATTGCATTGGGCAAATCTGCTGCAAAGGACCTCTTCAAAGTGTTGAAAAGCAAAGATGTTACCCTGAAGACTAAGGTGCATCTGAACCAAGCAATGGTATTTTCAATCACATCATAGGCATGTGAAAGCTGGACAACAAATAAGGAAGACCGAAGAAGGGTTGATGCCTTGAATTGTGGTGTTGGTGAAAAATACTGAATATACCATGGACTGCCAAAAGAATGAACAAGTCTGTCTTGGAAGAAGTATAGCCAGAATGCTACTTAGAAGCAAGGATGGTGAGACTGCATCTTACATACTTTGGGCATGTTGTCAGGAGAGATCAGTCCCTGGAGAAAGACAACATGTTTGGCAAAGTAGAGGGTCAGTGGAAAAGAGGAAGACCCTCAACAAGGTAGACTGACACAGTGGCTGCAACAATGAGCTCAAGCATAACAATGATTATAAGGATGCCCCAGGACTGGGCAGTGCTTCATTCTATTGTGCATAGGGTCGCTATGAGTCGGAACCAACTCAACAGCACCTAACAACAATACCACCACCACAACTTTGGTAATTAGGTCACCCTGGTTCTTAACAGAACTGGCCTAACAAGAGAGGTACCTGGCAGAAGGGTCAGCTCCCTCCCTAGCCACCCCTCAGTGGCTGCTGAAGAGGACACCTAGAATTTTAGATAAAGCCTCCAAAGGAAATTCTCAAACTAATGGTAGTTCTGAGTAGGGTGGCCCTTGGGGCTTAGCATGGCTTTGGACACTTGGGCAACCCCTGATGTAGCCTCAACAGCAATGGGCAGAAGAATCACCCTGAGGTCAACCACCCATACTACAGGGCAAAAGACTACAAGGGCAGGATTCCTCTGTGCCTTTTAAGGTGTTTGCTTATTTTTCGGTAAGAAAGTCTCTGAGGATCAAGTGGAATGCATTTCTTGGCCAATACAGGCAATTTAAGGACATTAATGGTGTGGGGGGTGGGACAAGAAAAACTGTTGTTGGGCGTGTGTGTGTGTGTGTGTATAAATATAAATATACACATATATTGTTTAGGCACTCAGATGCTAACTGAAAGGTTGGCAGTTCAAACCTACCAGCCACTCCACTGGAGAAAGATGTCGAAGTCTGCTTCTGTAAAGACTTACAGCTTTGGAAACCCTATAGGGCAGTTTTACTCTATCCTGTGGGGTCTCTATAAGTCTAAACCAACTTGACGGCAATGAATTTGGTTTTTTTGGTTATGCACACACACATATATTTATATGTATTATGTACATACACATATGCATATACACACATACATACATATTCAATTTACATCCATTAAACTCCCACTAGGTGATAAACCACCATCCATCTGTCAGTTTGTCATACTGTGGTGGCTTGTGCATTGCTATGATGCTGGACGATATGTCACCAGTATTCCAAATACCAGCAGGATCACCCATGATGGACAGTTTTCAACTGAGTTTCCAGACTAAGACAGACTAGGAAGAAAGGCCTGATGAACTATTTCCAAAATTTAGCCAATGAAAATCCTGTGCATCACAACTGAAAATTGTCCGATACAGCACTTGAGATGAGTCTCAAGGGTTAGAAGGCACTCAAAATACACAGTGGCCGCAACAGTGGACTCAAGCATATCAATGATCATGACAATGGTACAGGACTGGGCAACATTTCACTCTGTTGTACGTGGGGTCATTATGAGTCAGAGTGGACTCAACTGTAACAAAAGATGCTAAACATCGGGCAAGGTTCTTTCAAATATATTACCTAATAGAAGGGAAATCAAGCGAACTCTTTTTCAGTGATTTCTTTGTGCGAAGTGACTGACAATTAATAAATAAGAATACGGAAGTTCTCAGAGGTCAATCACATTCCCTAATGTTACATGGCTACTAAGTAGCACAGGCTGGATCAAACCCAGACCTGTTTGATTTCATTGCGCTACTGCACTGTATTAAGGGAATACAATGATTACCCAGGACATGAATTGGCTGAGGAGGATTCTGAGATTCAATTATCCAGGCACTCCCTACCCTCTTGCTGTAACTCATGAAAACAGCCATATGTTTTCAAATAATACTACATTATTCAAATATACTGCATTAACACAGTTCTATTAAAGAAGGGGAACTAAATTATGTAGTTAATATATATTCAAAACGTAAAGACAGATTTCTTATCACTTTTCTCTCACCAAAATAAGCAGCTCACCTTATCAGTTAAATGTATACTTCTCTTCCAAAATTCTCTATCATCTACTTTTTTAGAGTCCACTCTCCAGTGGCTGCATAAATTATAAACATCATTTCTTCATAAAATACTGTATTTTAGGACATACTGGAGTCCATGTAACTTCAGAAAGACACTCCAAATTTAATAAATCTCTCATTTAGTACAGCTTTATTGAAAACGGTATACGGAATATATTTCTTTTCTAAACTAACCACCCTAACAAAGTTATTCTTAGACCAACTACTTAAACTGCTAAAATAGGCAAAAGGTATTTTTATCAATTATTTTCACCAAAAGATAAACGGGCTACTGAATAAGTTAAAATATATTCAAAGTACTGGAAATAATTAATCATTACATATGCTAAGAGTGAAAAATACTAGCTTTCCCTGAAAGCTTTTTCACCAGTAAAACCAGAAGTTAAAGGGCTCAATTGACCACCAGAGCCTTTAGCTGGTGTATCAGCCAATTATAAAACTTATTCCTTACAGCACATAAAATCATTCTTCAGCCTTGTTTCAAGATACCTTAGTAACCAGCTCTATTTTTTCCCCTTGTAGTTCTCAATGCCTTCATTGAAATACAGGACTGCAGAGAATCTGGCCAGGTCATCTTGGCTACAAACACCCGCTCTCCCCTACAATCACCCCCCTACCCCCTCCCCCCCCGCCTCCCCCCACCTCGTCCCACTTCTTATTAAAATCCAACAACTCAAAAGGCCCAATAGGAAACCTCTCTGACTCATCTCACACTGAGTGCCTTCCATGTGGCTGGCAGCATGCTAGGTTTCTGGTGTTCAGAACACGTCTGGTATTTCTGGTATATGAATACATCTTACTAGGAAACGCGTAGGGTTAAGGGCTATGGCTGCTAACCAAAGGGTCAGCAGTTCGAATCCGCGAGCGCTCCTTGGAAACTCTACGGGGCAGTTCTACTGTCTTATTGGCTCGCTATGAGTCAGATTCGACTCGACAGCACTGGGCTCAGTTTTTTTTTAATACATCTTATTACCTGCAAAAGGCCAAAACTACTGATAACACAGAAACCTAAATCTATAAAATAAGAGTGAACAGCAAGGGAAATAATTTAATCATGATTTCATTTAATCATGTTCTCCATCTGTAAATCTGTGGGAATCAACATTCATTTAAGGCAATCCAATCTCTGTCCTTCAGAAATAAATACTATACTGAATAGGGGACCACGACATCATGACACGAGTGGGGGTTTTCTATAGCAGACACAATTTACGGAATGAACAAGCTGCCAGGTACCATATAATTTTCTCAACTTCTTCTAGTTCAAGAAATTCATTAATGAACTATTCTATGTTGCCTTACATTTCCTGGGATACTGTGCTCCTTTTACGTATTTTTCTAAAATATGTCTATTAGCACCACCGCTAATTCTTTTTGAATGCCTATTACATGGCAGATTATTATCAGTAGCTTTATATGAATATTCACAAGGATTCCATCATTACTGTTTCTTTTCAGCAGATACAGAAATTGAAGCTTAGAGTTGTTAAGTCCTGATCAAACAGTCAATAACTAAGGTAAGTCTCTCTGGCTTCAAGCTCTCATCTCTTAATGAATACTTTCAAGAGGTGGTTAAATTCACCATCTCAAATTATATCATCATATATTGAGGTAACTGGGTAAGTCTCATAATAGAAGACTCTCAGCTGCTAAATGAACAAGTTGCCGGTTCAAATCCACCAGCTGTTCTGCAGGAGAAAGATGTGGCAGTCTGCTTCCACAAAGATTTCAATCTTGGAAACTCTGTGGGGCAGTACTACTCTGTCCTACAGGATCACTACTAGTCAAAATCGACTGGACAGCAATGGGTCTTTTTGGCTGTTGTTGTTTTGCTTTTTTTTTTTATTTAATACAAAAGAGTTTTGAAATCTCCTTCGGCCCCCTAGCACAAAAGAAAACCTTAAGTTACTTTTACTTAAAATATAAAACAACACAAAAGGACAAATATCATATGGTTCTGCTTATATGAAATATCTACAAGCAGTAAATTCATAGAGAGAGAAAGTAGGTTAACAGTTACCAGGGGCTGGGGAAAGGGGAAAATAGAGAGTTACTGCTTAATAGGTACAGAGTTTCTGTTTGGTGTGAGAAAAACAATTCTGAAACTCGCCAGTGGTAATGGTTGCACAACACTGTGAATGAAATTAATGTCACTTGATTGTTAAACTGGCAAATTTTATGTTACGTATATTTTACCACAATAAACGTTTAAAAAGTAAAATATCAAATTTCACAAGCTCTATCATCCTCCATTTTCCATGGAATCAAAATTCTGTAGATAAGCAAAGCAGGGGTTGGCCTGCCCTATGAAATATCACTAACAATATACCTTAATTTATTTCCCCCAACACAAATCCCTCTTCTGTGTGAGTGGGTAGATGGAGGGAAAGGGGGAAGGGTGTATCATTTATACCTCTCAATAACAAAAGATTAACCAAATTTCAATGACAAGCAGGAAAAAGAGAAAGCACAAAGGCTAAGGGGAGGAGTCAGAAAGAAGGAACGGAGCCCCAGGAGCCTGTACTAATTTAACAAATTGCAGGCCTGTGCCCTCCCCACACACCAGTTGAGGCCAATGAGCTGCCCCAGGACTTAGTCACGTGTGTCCTCCTCTCAAGCAGGAACAGACCCTGTGCAAATAAGTGAATAGCCCCAAGTGTGCGACTGCAGCACACTGGAGCCGTCAAACTGTAAAGAAGGGTTTCTATTAGAAAGCAGGAAATCAAATAAGTGAGGTTTACATTGTGGGTACTAAGCAGCTGATGTTGAAAAACTTTCCAGGAGATCAAGGAAGCATAAAAGTTAAGTCATTTTCCCAAGTCTCATATACAGTAGATAAGCCTATTAGGAACATTGTAAGCTATGCTAATTGGTTCAGGGGTTATATATCTCTTTTGTTTGTTCCAACTGAGCCTTCACATGCTGCAGTGAATTGGGGAGAAAGACAGTGTAATAAATCTATCTGAAACAAAACAGCATTAGGGTTTGAAAGATGCTAATGAGCTCTGCTGTTCCAACTTGAAAAAGTCCCCTTCCGACCCCTACACCATATACTAACTCCTAAGTCATTTCTAACTGGCACAGGGAGAAAGCATTTAAAAATTCTTCAAATCCTCATACTGTTAAATCCTTATGACAACTAATACTTCTAAAGCTAAATCAAGTATCTCTGACAAGGCAACACTAACTTAGTCATGGATAATGAAAGCACGTTCTTCTGCACGTAAAATATTAAGGATAAATTGTATTTGTGTCATCTCATTAGAAAACTCAATCCAACAAAAAATTCAATCAACGTTAATTAAATAGTGCTTTTAAAACATATTATTTCCAAAGTAAATCTTTGCCTAAATTTAGAAATGCAGATGTATTTTACTCTTAAAAAAAAAAAAAGTCAATTGTTTCCCTTTTCCTAGGATAGAGATTAAATGAAATATGTGAATAAAATACTACATAAAATATAAATTTCTTTATAAATGTTAAATATTATCCTGAGGTCTTACAAATCCAAGACACAGAATTTAAAAGGAGTTCAACAACAATGAAATAATAATAATATTCTATCCCTTGCATCGCAGTCAATTTTACATAATCAGGTTTGTGAAAATATCCAGTTAATGAGCACACTGTGAAAGCCATTTAGAAAAATTAACCGTGCTATTTGTACAATTACTTTGGAAACGTTATCAGGAAAACGAACATCTAGAAAAGGGCATCATGTTTAGTACAGGGTCATCCAAAATGAAGGAAATCCTTAATGAGATGAACCCACACGATTGCCACAACAATGGACTCAAACATACCAACAATCTTGAAGATGGTGCACAGCTACACGACATTTCACTCTGTTATAAAGAAGGTCAAAATGAGCTGGAGCCAATTCAATGACAAATAAACAATAGCAGTGGTTGCGTATGTGTGTAAGGATGTTTCTAGTCTATCAAAATGTTCCTGCTAAATTAAAGATAAAAACACAATCACATTTCTGAACATTTCAAAGGAATTAAAATGCCTGCACGACATACATTAATTTCATTAGGAAAAAAGTTAGCCTGGTTCTGTGACCTGATTTAGAAATTTGATACATTTTAATTTACCATAATTAAAACATGATTGAACACATACTACATGACAAGCACTCTAAACCTTTAGAAATGCAAAGATGGATAAGACAAAGTTCCTCTCCTGTCAATCTCAAGAGAAAGGAACATGCAAAAGCAGTATTAAATTCTATTTGATAAAAAAAACGATAGGTGCTTTACACAGAGCAACTCATTCAGTCTTTAAAATGATGCTAATGTATCAACCCATTTTGAGATAAGAAAGAAAGACAGGCTGAAGTTAAATAATTCACCCTGGATACATATCTAGTACCCGAGAGTAGATGGATTTTCATTCACCCCATTCTGTTTATGTTCTTTCCACCATACCTTGCTGCTTCTTACATCTGTAGGAATTCACCAAGCAGGGGGGTGATAAGGGACACTCCTGATCAAGTCAGAACTGCTTAGCAAAGCACAGGGCATGGAAGGACATGCCATATTCTGGTGTGTCATGTGCTTGTATGTCATGTCATACTCTGTCATACTCTGAAAACCATAACAAGTCTAGAGCAGTGACAATTCAAGGGGAGGGAGGATGAAGAAAAAGTTTGTAATAGTGGAAACTGAAGACATAATGCTGACAAAAGTCATACATACTCTGGTAAGGAGCACAGGTTTTGTCCCATTCCCTACAGCAGTAGTTCTCAAACTCTAGTGTACAACAGAATCACCTGGAAGGCTGGACAAAATTTCTGAATCACTCTGTCTAGAATGGGGCTGGAGAATCTGCATTTCTAACAAGTTCCCAGGAGCCCTGGTGGCACACTGGTTAAGTGTTAACCTGTTAACCAAAAAGTCAGTAGTTCGAAGCCACCAGCCACTCCTTGGAAATCCCACAGGGCAGTTCTCCTCTGTCCTATAGGGTAGCTATGAGTCAGAATCCACAATGGCAACAGGTCTGGTTTGGGTTTTGGTTAACAAGTTCCCAGGGATGTTGATGCTGCTGGCACAGTGGCCATAATTTAAAAACCTCTGGCCTAGAGAATAATCAGAAGTTTTTCAACAGGTCAGCAACATGATTTTGTAAATATACATAAAAATTTATTTAAAAGAATAGAGGAGTGATTATTGCAATGGCCAAAGTAAAAAGCAATGACGACTTGAACCAGGGTAACAGAAATAATCTTCAAGGCAGGGACAGTGATGAGCTGTAGCTGGGTCAGGAAAAACTAAAATACCCTAGTAACCTAGAAAGTTAAAAAGCTCAAGAATTAGAATTGCACAGGATTTTACTGAGTTGACTAATCAGTGACTAATTAGAGGGGAAGTCATGTAGAAAGAGTAGTAAAAAATCAGATAAGTTTTCTAGTGTAAGTTACAGAGCCAATGATTAAGGCAAACACCGAATACTGAAAATCAGAGTCAGCCACACTACTAACTCAAGTGGGAACTACAGTCCTGACCAAAGAAAAGTGGTACAAAAACTTTTCTTCCTGATAAATAACAGCTTCAGAAGGGAAGGGATTTGGTAATTTCATTGCAGGATAATCTTCTCAGGACTATGGCCTCTCTCTGCACTAGAGGCACATGTCTTCTGCTGGCTCAACCCTGAGATGGCTTCTTATCAGAAAAATCAAATAATGTGCTAGCTTCTCTCACTGCATCTGAATAATCTGAAGAAAAACAGTACTTCATTATTGAAGTCAAAAACATACATTATTGAGTAGGCTTCCCTCCCAGGGCAGGGGAAAACACAGAGAAGACAATTTGTTTATTGCGGTGGATTTACAGGGCATCTTCAGAAGTCTAGAGCCGAGGCTCACCACAAGCCATGTCATTTGAGTGGCTGGATGAACTCAGTCAACCAGCTCTCCTAAATAGGGGTTAGGCAGAGCTTTAGTCCCCTACCTCCACCCCACCTCCACTCCCACCACTGCTGTATTTTGTTTCAAACATATTAAGAAAGAAAAGACAAAGGTAGGGGAAGAAGGAAAAAGAGGGCTTTTTTCAAACACATCGAGGCTGGTCCAGCAATTTATTCCCCAGCAAAGTTAGCATCCCATTCTTCTAAAGGTAGTTCACAAGAGGAGGAAAACGTGCTATCAAATGACATTTTTTTCCCCAAACCAAAGCAAACAAATGACTGATTTTATAGAAATTTCAAATCTTGAGTCTCTCAGACAGGGACAGTAAACATAGCCCTAGAAGGAGAACCAAGTCCCACAAGCCCAACCCAACCCCCACTCTGGTGATAATGGAATCCCAGGTCAAAGCCCCAGATTCCGCATCAGAAAGCACAGGACTCGGGCCCCCAGAGCATAGCTGTGGGCAGCTCATTCATCTTTTCTGAGCAATTTCCTCCTCTGTAAAATGGGGGATAATAATAATACATACCTTGCCTACTTCACAAGTTATATGTGAAGATCAAATAAGGTAGAACATAAAAAGTAAACTGAAAGTATAATGCATCACGAACTCTCATTCTCTGTATCCTTATCATGGTCTTACCATAGACTCGAGGTTATATTCAAAGGAAAGAAGATGAATCAAATTACCAGCACTCAGGATTCTTTCTATAAGCTTATTAACGCAAGCTTCTTTAATTTATCACCACTCATTCTCCAGCAGTGATCAAAAGCCAGAATTGTTTGGCTATCTCAGTAGAGACACTGACTGGCTCAGTCAATAATTCTACATAATTTTAAGCCAGGGATGGCATTTCACTTCAAGTTAATAGTGTTCACACCAAACAAAAAAACAAACTTTGTTTAAAGAATTTCTTTATCATTCACTTTGCTAATGCCATTAATTCATCAATGTAGTATTTCTTTATAGAGTTCATGTGTCTGCATATTTTATGTTTTAAAGTTTTTGACCATTATAGTATACTTAAATCAATGTGTTCTTCCCTCTTTATTAACAGCTTCTGGAATTCCACATAAATACATTACAGCCCACAGGTTACAATTCTCCTTTTTGCCTGGCACTGTTTTAGAAAATTGGAAATGCTCTGCAAGACCCTATCTCCTATACCTGCCATTCACAAGATTAGACCCATTTAAATTTGCTTTTCTTTTTTTATCCCCATTTCAGTAGCTGGTTTCAAAAAGACAAAAAGAATGAATCTGAATACTTTCGGAAGGCAGCTGGCCAAAGCAAGCACTTTATCACCTGAAAGGAAAATCCCTGGGTGAATTAGGAACGTCTGGGGACAAACTGAAATATTTAAAAGATTTTCCTTCAAAGATCAAGTCAGAATTTTTTGGAAGGAAATAAAAAGAAAAGCTGCAGGAGTTTAGAACTTCAAAACTCTGTGAAGAGGAGACAAAGAATTGGTCAAGAACCTAAGAGCCAGGTAAGTGCTTCCGGTGAGTGTGAGGATCTGTTAAGGACGTAATTACGGCACACATTCTCCAGAGATGCCGAAGTGCCAGCTGGAAAAGACGAGGACATTAGTTCTTCAACATGAAAAGGGTCTGGGGAGGCTTGAGAGAGAGAGAGGTAACCAAGCTAAGCAATTTTTTTTTTGCCCTCATCATACTGAGAGAATTTCAACTAAACAAATTATAAAAAGAATAAAGAGACATCTATGACAAATACAGTGGTTCATGGGAAAAGAAGAACTAATGGTAGGGTCGCTGAAGAGGGGACAAAGGACAGATTTACAATTCCAGCATTACCAATCCCCTGCCCCCAATCCCCTGCCCAAGCAACCCTACTGTGTACCTTATCACTGCTCCTAGGGTACCAAACATCATTATGAAAAAGGAAAAAAGCCACGTAACCAAGAGAATTGGGTCCTCTACAAATCTGTGCTAACCTCAATTTTGCTGGTAGGTACCCACTGCCATTGCCGGTAGGTAAAGATGGCTGCAGTGATGTAAGAACTTTTAATATTTCCATTTGGTTTATGGGGAAATGCTGATTTCCCTCACCTCAAATATCTGCATTATACAGTCAGAAGCAACACTGTAATGTGACCTCTATGCTCAAATAAAATGTCTATCATAAACTTCCCCCCAAATAAACAGTACTTCATCCAAAAGATATTTTCCAAAATGTTATGTAGTAATAGAATATTTCTATCAAGTCACGTTTAAAATATAGTAACAGATGTGACTTTTTTTTTTTTTTTTTTTTTTAGGAAGCCCATGACAGGCTTTTTGTAAAGAATCAATTTAAATGTTGTTTTGACACTGGCAAGTGTCTTCCTTTCTCACACCAAAATGCCAATATATTATGTTCTTAAAATAGGACACACATTATCGGATGATGCAAAGAAAGAAAGGTTTAGCCCATTGCTGGTCTAAAAGGACATTTAACTTTCAATATCTGTTTTTAATCAGCTGAGAGAATTATAGAAACATAGCTGATATGATCAAATGAATTAAGTCCAAGACAACTGTAAGGGATAAAGACTTTAAGAAGCAAATCTAACTTAAGCAATAATCTTAGAAGGTTTAGTAAACACTAACACTACAGGGAACAATGTAAATTCATTTACATATAGATGGGTTCGATATTATTCAAACACTTTAAGAACAAAAGTCTATAAACAATTCCTTAATGGTATCCTCTTTCCCATTCAGTAACAGTTAAAATAGCAAACAAGCTATTACATGTAAAATGGAAATTCAGTTCAGAAAATAAGTCCAATGCCATTTCATAAATAATACCCCTTAGCCATCTCATTCTGCTCAAATCATCTAAAATTAACTCAACGGGGGGGGAGTAACATGAAATGTAGAAAGTAACAAAAATTGTTTTGCTTGGTAGATAGTGAAAATATAAATATGAAAAGATTTTAACCAGTTTCCATTAGGTATGATATTAAAATGTGCAACTCCATCCCCCAACCAACATATAACGTTTGTTAGAAAGAAACTGCCTAATGAAGCTCAGTGAGCAGACAAAACAGTGATTTAGGGCTGATGACAAACTGCATTGCCATATAGACTTCTACAAAATGATAACAATAAGTAAAACAAATAAAGCACCTTTTTTCATCTTCAGCTTATAATAAGAAAATAAATATGTGTGAGGAATTCATTTTAAAATATTATATATGTGTATATAAATATGTAAATCAAGTTCATAGTGCATCAAAGGACTTAATCAACAAACTGGAAAGATAACCTACAGATTGGGAGGAAATCTGGGGGGGAACCATACATCAGACAAGGGCCTAAAATCCAAAATATATAAAAGTTTTACCACTTAACAATAAAAAGACAAACAACCCAATCAAAAAATGGGCAAAAGACTTGAACAGATAGTTCATGAAAAAGGATATTCAAATGGCCAACAAACATAAAAAGATGCTTAATGTCATTCACTATTAAAAAAAAAAAAAAAAAACAATCCCATTGCCACTGAGTTTGTTCTGACTCATAGCAACCCTATAGGACAAAGTAGAACTGCCCCACAGAGTTTCCAAGGAGCAGCTGGTGGATTTGAATTGCCCAGCTTTTAACCACTGCACCACCAGAGCTCCAACATTAGCTATTAAAACCAAAAAACCAAACCAAACCCAGTGCTGTCAAGTCAATTCCGACTCATAGTGACCCTATAGGATAGAGTAGAACCGCCCCATAGTTTCCAAGGAGCGCCTGGCAGATTCCAACTGCCGAGCCTTTGGTTAGCAGCCGTAGCACTTAACCACTACACCACCAGGGTTTCCACATTAGCTATTAGGGAGACAGAAATCAAAACCACAATGAGATATCACCTCACCCCTCTTAGAATGGCAATGATTTTAAAAAAAGAAAACAAATGCTGGTGAAATTGTGGAGAAAGTAGAACCCTCATCTTTTACTGGTGGGAATGTAAAATGGTGCAGCCACAGTGGAAAACATTTTGGCAATTCCACAAAAAGCCGAACATAGAATTACCATATGAGCCAGCAATCCCAATCCTAGGTATATGCCCAGAAGGGAAGGAAAAACATCAAACCGAAACCTGTACATCAATGTTCTTTGTAGCACATTTCCAAATAGTCAAAAGGTGGAACAACTGAAATGTCCATCAATAAATAGATTAAAAAATAAAATGTGGTATATACATACAATGGAATATTACGAAGTAGCAAAGAGAAATGTTCTGATACATGCCACAACATGGATGAACCTTGAAAACACGCCAAGTGAAATACGTCACAGAACGACAAACACTGTATGATCTCACTTATACATTATAAGCAAATACATAGAAACTAAAGATTATTAATGGTTACCAGGCGTGGAAGGGAGGGGCGAATGGAGGAGCTTCTGTTTGAAGGACACTGAGTTTATGTCAATGGTGGTGGAATATTTTGGAAAAAGATAGCGATAATGGTAGCATAACATGAAAAACGTAATCAGTGTCATTGAATCATAAATGTGGAAGTGGTGCTAGTGAATGTTCTGGTGTATATATTTTCACCTCAATTTAGAAAATTGTTTTTAATCAAATACAGCGTAACTGAAGAGTAAAAATGCAGGTTGGGGGAAAAAAATCTACAAGATTCCCTGGAATTGGATAAGGTGTTCCCACCCCAAGGTACTCGGCTGGAACTGAAGCAATCTCACTATTACTTGAGATACTTCCTCCAACACACCCAGCCACAATCACTGCTGAAGACATAAAAAAAAAAAAAAAAGGGAAGAGATAAAGGAAGCAACATTCTAATCAAGGAATTCCAAGTGCTGTGGATTCATTTGTTTCCCCAAAAAAGGAATGTTAAAGTTCTAACTCCTACACCTGTGAATGTGACCTTGTTTAGAAATAGTGCTTTTCTTGTTATCAGTTAAGTTAAAGGAGGTCATACTGAAGTAGGGTGGACTCTAATACTAATCCCTTCCCAGAAAACACAGACAAAGGAGAAGACACACACACAGAGGGAAGTCACCACGTGAGGATGCCCCTATAAGCCAAGGAATGCCGAGAATGCCGAGCAACACCCAGGGCTTCCAGAAAGTATCTTCCCCTAGAGCCCAGGAACAAAAAGCACAGTCTTGAATTCAAACGTCTACCCAACTGCTAGAAACATGAGACAATAAATTCATATGCATGTGAAAGCTGGACAATGAATAAGCAAGACTGAAGAATTGACACCTTTGAATTGTGGTATTGGCAGAGAATATTGAATATACCATGGACTGCCAAAAGAACGAACAAATTCGTGTTGGAAGTACAACCAGAATGCTCCTTAGAAGGAGGACGGCAAGACTATGTCGTCTCACATACTTTGGACATGTCATTAGGAGGGATCAGTCCCTGAAGAAGGATATCAAGCTTGATAGAGTAAAGCGACAACAAAAAAAGAGGGAGACCCTCAATGATATGGATTGAACAGTGACTGCAAAAATGGGCTCAAGCATAGCAATGATTTTGAGGATGGCACAGGGCCTGGCAGCGTTTCATTCTGTTGTATATAGGGTCACCATGAGTCAGAACTGACTCGAGGGCACCTAACACCACTACCACCCAACCTCTAGAAACATGAGACCATCAATTTCTGTTCTTTAAAGCCACCCCCTTTGTTGTATTTTGTTATGGCATCCCTAGGAGACTAAGCTACCAAGTAATGAGAGTCTGCAAGTAAACATTTAAACACACTTATTAGTGTTACTTCAAAATAATGACAGGTGCTTATTTTTCCCCCTAATTTAACCGAAGATCTATTTCCTTATAAGAAATACCAGCTGGGGAAAATTATTCTCAAAGTTCAAACTGGAGGTAAATTAATTCAATATCACTGAAAAAAAAAATTCGATATCACTGAACTGTGTGTCAATATGAATAAAATGAGCATGATAAAAGGGAAAAAAATTCCCAGTTTTGAACTGCCAGAGCCACAACAATATACTGGGCAATGTATAATGTACTACCGTCTGACATCTTTCCATTATGGTCTTTCACTGTCATTTAAATTTGGAGGAGACAGACATCACAATTCCTCACTTATACTGTAATTTTTTTGAGGAAGGAAACCAGAAGGTAAAATGTTTCCTTGTATTTTTACAACACTTTGCACACATGTAGATAGGAACATACTTGAGGATCTGATCTATGCTTCTTCATGGAAAGCAAACCTCAGCAAACAGAACACAGGAAAATTATTCATAAGGAAGAGAAAAAGGTATCCCCAAAACAAGAACCAGGTAATCAGGGCAGGTACAGTTTCTGTATTATTTTGCCAGCAAAGAAAAGCACTTAGAACAATAGCAGCTACAGTGACCAGAATATGGCAAGAATTCTAAAAATCAGAGGGGACATAAAAAACAGTCTTGGTTCTCCCAGAATTTCAATATTTACTTCAGCTGATATGGAGACATAAACTCCTACCCAATCCTTTCCACCTATCAAATATTTAATGAACGCCTACAGAAACAAACCATATCATCTAATGGTCAGCCATCAGCTGTGGGTCTTGGGCTCTAGAATTATGAAAACTAGATAGGGATAGGGAAATTCCTTTTCTGGTAACATTTCCCAAATATTACTAAATCAAAGCAAAATAGAATTTTCCCACTATGTCTTTCTAATGTTTCTGTACGTAAAAGAGATTTTTAGCAACTTAAGGCACTGAACAGCCTTCAAAGTAAAACTGATTCTTGTTCCATCAAAATGAAACTGGATGAATCTCACATTGCTCTGTCTTTAAGAACAACCACATGGAAGACTGAGAAAATCTCCACCTTTCTAGGCCAGGTAATGATAGCCTTCAATTACCCATATTCTCAAGCAAAAATGAAGATAAACTGGCACAAAAATTATAAATTAGGCTATTATCTGAAAAATCTAAAGTGGCTGGAACAAAAACACACCCAAAGAAGAGAAATCAATGACATTCTGAAAGCTCTAGGGCAGAGTTCTGTAATAAAATCAATGTTTTCCACCAAGGAAATTAATATGCTGTTAACTCCAGCTGAAAATACGCTGGGAAAATTAAAAACCAAAAACTAAGATATGAAGCACTGAATCACCCTGACAAAATACTAACCCCATGTTCCCTAATCACTTTCGAACTTGCAGATGGAAGTTAAAAGGAAGTGAGCCTTCACCTATAGCTGGTGGGAGGAAAGCGCTGAGGTGGAAACCCTGTGGTATAGTGGTTAAGAGTTACAGCTGCTAACCAAAAGGTGGGCAATTTGAATCCACCAGGTGCTCCTTGGAAACCCTATGGGGCAGTTCTATTCTGTCCTATAAGTTTACTATGAGTTGGAATCTGCTCGATGGCAACAGTTTTTTTTTTTTTTTTTGCTTTAAGTCAGGTGAGAAAGACAAAGGCTAGAGGTTGCTTTTTTAACGTCCACAATTCATGGTAGAAAATCGTGGTACCCTATCAATCACGCCCCTCTTTTAACTTCTGACAGGAAGAGAGGAAACACCAATTTTATCAGGACATGGGGGGCATGGAAATTATGTAAGACCCTATCCTCAATTCCAAACAGGGGATACACTTAACCATGACATGCCAATGTCACGTACCATTTTCACCTGCTCAGTCCTTAGGTCTTCCTACAATACAGCCCTTCTCCCCCAGAGCCAATGCCTTTAAAGGAGGTTTTCACATCCCTAAGGAAGACAGGTGGCAAAAGATATTCACCTGGGGTATGGAAGAAATGTACTGTTTCCATTTTTGTAGGCTTGTAATATGAAAAATATATTACTACAGTAGTACATACATATATTTTTAAATATTTATATATTGTCCATCTGTGCTCAAATTTTTTGGAATGATACAGTGACTTGGTTAAAAGAAAATGAAAGAATAACTAGCCTACAGCCAGCCCACTCCACATATCTGTGTCTGCCAAGGGTATTAATGGCAACTGTGGCTGCAATCACAATCCATCATCCTGTTTATCCAACTCTACAACTTGTACAGCATTTGCATAGACATTATCCCATTCTGACTTATTGCAGCCTTATGATACTTGTGACCCCAACCTTGCACAGCTGCTTCTCCAGTCCTCGACTTCATTTGCTGCAGAAGCTTGTATCTCTAAGACGAAAACCACCCTATGAGTACCCTTCAAGTGGCAGAGAAAACCATGAAGTTATATTCCTCATGAGTATCCTTCAAGTGGCAGAGAAAACCATGAAGTTATATTCCTCATGAAGTGACAACTTGGTGCTGGTTATTGTTAGCTACTGTCGAGTCAGCCCCCGACTCATGGCTACCCCAGACACAACAGAGCGAAACACTGCCTGGTCCTGCACCATCCCCATAATCAGTTGCATATCAGACAGTTATGATCCACAGAGTTTTCACTGGCTGATTTTCAGAAGTAGATTGTTAAGGTTTTTTTCCTTGCCTTAGTCTGGAAGTTCCACTAAAACCTGGCCAACATGATAACTATACACAAGCCTCCACTGTCAGACAGGTGGTGGCTGCTCATAGGGTCTATTGGCCAGGAACTAAACCCAGGTCGAAGGCATGGAAGGCAAGAATCCTACCACTAAACCACCCCTCATCAATTTGGTAGTGAGCCCTTTTCCTCCAGATTTGCAAAACTACATAACCATTTTTCCAGCCAGATAAAAACCTCAATGAAATCATAAGTACCAGTTTCCTACTTAGGAGACTGTGAATTTAGAGAAAGAGAAAAATCAATGATCTACTAAGAAAACTCCACAATTAGAACTCTATAGGCAGGACACACTTCTCAGCACTACCCTAGTGTCAGATCAGTGTGCCAAAGAAAGAGGTCTGCATCTGTCCACCCGCTTCCCGTTTGTATCTTACAGGGACAGAGTTGACAAGAAGCAAGGGAAGATCTTTACAGAGGCAGCAGACCTACTTGGACTCTGTCTCTCATATGCACTCACATGTTCAACTTTTTCTACAAAGAGCTACAAATATATAGACAGATACAGATACATATTGGAGCCACGGTGGTGCCCTGGTTAAAAGCTATGGGTGCTAACCAAAAGGTCTGCAGTTCAAATCCACCAGCTGCTCCTTGGAAACCCTATGGGGCAGTTCTACTTCATGTTTGCTCTTTTTTTTTTTTTTTTTTTAAATACATATTTGAAGGTTGAAAACCTGCCATGCAACAACAAAAAAATAGCTTTATCTTCTAATGCTGTAAGTTGCTCTAATTAAGGACTTCTATTGAAATGACCTGCTTTGCTTGCCTTTTAGTACCTATTAATTTTCCTAAAATCTAGAAAGTTACTCAAATCCATTTAGCTCATATGCCCTTAACTGAAGCATTTCTAGTAAAAAAATTCTAATCTGCCCCACTTTCTTTGTAAAAGAAACTGCATAAACAAGTTATCAAGGCAAGTAGCCTGTCAACACTAGATTTATTATGCTCATGAAAAAACAAATGAAAGCATTTCCCCCCTATAAACCCTACATAGTCTTTAAGTACAAAAAGGAATACTCAATGATTTCTGTTAATTTCATTGCAATAAATATGTCACATTATCAAAATTAGGAATAAAGTGGCTGCTAAAATACTCAAAGGTATTGTGGCATCACAGGAGCCAGGAAGGCTAATGCTGTAAACAGCTAACCACATTGTACTTAGCCGAGGAAGGGTGGAGAGTATCAGTGTCCATGGGACACACATTTCTTCCCATCGTCCTCTTTTGAGAGATAGTGTGGTTCAGTGATTATGCCAAACACTGATCTCAGAGGTTGCATTTCAAAATGTGCCTTTGTAACCAGCTCTCCAAAGTGATGGGGTGAGGTCTTTGAGTTGCACTGGCTTCAGTTAACACTTCTATAAGATTAGAATGGCAGAAGGCAGCATTTGTCAAAGAGGTCTGTAATGCATTCCTGATCCTTCCATTAGCCAAGCATCAGGACTGCGAGCAGAGCTCTAGGCTTCAATGCAGACAAAATCGCTGTTAAACAATCCCCGTAATAAAATCTGGAACCTAAATTTACCAAGGTCAGACACACATCATGCATGGAGTTCACAGGATTTTTTTTTTCTTTTATTCAAGCAGTTTAATCAGATAGTGGATAACCATAATGTAAATGATTTCCTAAACTTGGGATCATTTAACCTGCCATCTCTTTTTCAGCTCTAACCTACCCAGCCACTCCATGAGAGAAAGACCTGGCTCTGCCTACCTGCTTCCGTAAAGATTATAGCCAAGAAAATCCTATGGGGTTGCACCTAAGGACACCCTTTATCCAGTGTTTTCAGTGGGAAAAGAGATGGAAATGATGTGTTTTTAGGAGCCCAGAGTTAAGGATTAAAGCCACCTCCAAAGGATCCTCTATCATTAAGAACCATCAGGGTCAAAAATTCAGCTCTTCACTATTTGTTTATTTATGTCAAGGATGTGACTGTTACATATTTCTAAATAAGGAGAAATGTTAAGAGGCTTTTCTCTGGGGGTGGCGGGGAGGTGGGTCTTCAATCCCACTAGTTCAGTTTAAGACCACCAATGTTGTCTTTGGAGAGGGCCTGCTTTCTAAAGCACACAGTTGTAAACAGCAACTGGTTGAAGCCCTAATTAGCATCAAACAGGCCCCAGGAATGAACAGCAAGATGACAAGGGTCACTACACTAAAGAGGAGGTCAAGCTACCACAGCCCCACAGGACAATGCACAAGGTACCCATGCAAATCAGAGAAGCAGCCCAGCATGTGGGGATGAGCAGCAGCACTAATGTCTCCGATCCTTTCACTTTCTTCTCCTAAACAACAGAAGAAAAGAAAGAAAACCAAATGGCCCACTTCTTCAGTGCAGCAGGATATATAATTAGTAATCACTTCTGTCTTGGAGAAGCAACAAATAAAAGGCAGTTATGCACATAGCAATGGCGACCAAACGGAGTCACAGAGCACTACTAGCATCTGTGTTAAGATGGGAAGCAGTTTTCTTCCACAGCATCCCAGTTCTTCCCCTCCAGAGAGGCAATCTGTACAACCAACTGCCAACTGGTTGAATTTTTTTTTTTTTCGCCTAAAAAAAAAAAAATAAGAGCAAACTCAGCACACACACACACACACACACACACACACACACACACACACTCCATTCAAATGTGACAAAGAACACTCTTCTTAAAATGCACTGTAGGATTGTTAGTTCTTCCATTCTTCTAGCAATAAAATTCTTCTGTCTTCAAATTAACTACAACTGCAGAAATTTGATTTAGAAAAGGTGGAAAGATCTATGTTCAGCATTTTAAACACCTGAGTCCTATGAATTTGATCTGATCACCAACTTTAATCCTCTGTCCTATTTTCTCTTCCTATTTTTTTTTTTTAACTTTTTTAAATCCTGCTTTTGTTAATACTCAGCTTAGGGAAAGTTTCAGCCACTCTGCATGAGAACAGGCTTTGTATCAGCAATCGAGCTATTTAAAGGTAAAAAATAAATATATATTCAAAAGTACAAAGGTAACATTTTTCAAGATAGCTAAAAAACAAATAGTAGTTCGGAAAACTCAAAATAAAATCTAACATTCATTATTCTAGCCCTATTTTCTAAAAACAGCAAGGTGTCTTTAGCAAAACGATTTTTTTTTATTTTTTTTTTTAATATTCTGATACGCTGCAAAATCAATAACAACAAAAGGACAATAAGACAGAACATTTTTATTTAAATATGCAGTTACATATCGTGTCCCACGCATTCTTCAAGAATTACGTCTGAGAATACAAATACACAACTACAAGTGTTAGTTCAAAATTCTCTTGGGACAAACAGTATTTTTTTTGTTCATATGTCTAAGAGTTTTTTTAAAAACAAATTTCCTAATCTTTCTGTCATTCCATTTGACTGTGAAGGAGTGTGCAAACTAGCCTTGTGGACTTCTCTTATGATATTATATACGCTTCTTACAGGGCACAATGGTGGTTCAAGGATAGAATTCTCCCCTTCCCTGCCTGCCAGAGACCAGTGTCCAATTCCTGGTCAATGCGTTTCACGCACAGCCACCACTCATCTGTCAGGAGGGTTGCACGTTGCTATGGTGCTAAACAGGTTTCAGTTGAGCTTTCCAGACTAAGATGGACCAGGAATAAAGGCCTGATGAAAACCAACCAATGAAAACCTATGGATCGTAACAGTCCACAATCATTCATGGGGATGGCACAGCGCTGGGTAGCATTTCCTTCTGTGGTGCAGGGGTTTGCCATGAGTTGGGGCCAACTCAACGGGCAACTAACAACGTGCCTTTCATATATTCATATATTCCTGCCACGTGGTATCCACAGAATACATACCACGTATTCAATAACAGCTGCATAATATAAACAATCAACAGAAGATAGGGAAATTACCACAAAGCTATTCACTCCATATTTTTCACAAAGGGAATAATGTACTTTATTGCTCTTTGAATCTAGAAAAACCTATTTTTCGTAGGTATTAGAATGATCAGTTCAAGACAATTGATTAAGGAAAATGAGCAAGATATTCTCATTCACTGTAATATTATCCTAGGTAGACAAGTAACCAACAGTCTTGCATTAACTGTTTAAGGTAAAGGTTTAAAAAGGAGATACGGGCTGCAAGATACATAAATCAAATTTTAACAGAATTGAAAAGTGAGATAGACACCTCCACATATATAGTAGGAGACTTCAACACACCACTTTCGGAGAAGGACAGGACATCCAGTAAGAAGCTCAATAGAGACACGGAAGACCTACTTACAACAATCAACCAACTTGACCTCATTGACTTATACAGAACTCTCCACCCAACTGCTGCAAAATATACTTTTTTTTCTACCGCACATGGAACATTCTCTAGAATAGACCACATATTAGGGCATAAAACAAATCTTTCCAGAATCCAAAACATCGAAATATTACAAAGCATCTTCTCAGACCACAAGGCAATGAAGCTAGAAATCAATAACAGAAAAACTAGGGAAAAGAAATCAAATACTTGGAAAATGAACAATACCCTCCTGAAAAAAGACTGGGTTATAGAAGACATCAAGGAGAGAATAAGGAAATTCTTAGAAAGCAACGAGAATGAAAATACTTCCTATCAAAACCTCTGGGACACAGCAAAAGCAGTGCTCAGAGGCCAATTTATATCGATAAATGCACACATACAAAAAGAAGAAAGAGACAAAATCAGAGAACTGTCCCGACAACTTGAGCAAATAGAAAGTGAGCAACAAAAGAATCCATCAGGCACCCGAAGAAAACAAATAATAAAAATTAGAGCTGAACTAAATGAATTAGAGAACAGAAAAACAATTGAAAGAATTAACAAAGCCAAAAGCTGGTTCTTTGAAAAAATTAACAAAATTGATAAACCATTGGCTAGACTGACTAAAGAAAAACAGGAAAGGAAACAAATAACCCGAATAAGAAATGAGAAGGACCACATCACAACAGAACCAAATGAAATCAAAAGAATCATATCAGATTACTACATAAAATTGTACTCTAACAAATTTGAAAACCTAGAAGAAATGGATAAATTCTTGGAACAATACTACTTACCTAAACTAACACATTCAGAAGTAGACAACTAAATAGACCCATAACAAAAAAAGAGATTGAAACGGTAATCAAAAAACTCCCAACAAAAAAAAGTCCTGGCCCAGATAGCTTCACTGCAGAGTTCTACCAAACCTTCAGAGAAGACTTAACACCATTACTATTGAAGGTATTTCAAAGTATAGAAAAAGACGGAATACTACCCAACTCATTCTACGAAGCTACCATCTCCCTGATACCAAAACCAGGTAAAGACATTACAAAAAAAGAAAATTTTAGACCTATATCCCTCATGAACATAGATGCAAAAATCCTTAATAAAATTCTAGCCAATAGAATCCAACAACACATCAAAAAAATAATTCACCCTGATCAAGTGGGATTTATACCAGGTATGCAAGGCTGGTTTAATATCAGAAAAACCATTAATATAATCCATCACATAAATAAAACAAAAGACAAAAACCACATGATCTTATCAATTGATGCAGAAAAGGCATTTGACAAAGTCCAACACCCATTTATGATAAAAACTCTCACCAAAATAGGAATTGAAGGAAAATTCCTCAACATAATAAAGGGCATATATGCAAAGCCAACGGCCAATATCACTCTAAATGGAGAGAACCTGAAAGCATTTCCCTTGAGAACGGGAACCAGACAAGGATGCCCTTTATCACCGCTCTTATTCAACATCGTACTTGAAGTCCTAGCCAGGACAATTAGGCTAGACAAAGAAATAAAGGGTATCCGGATTGGCAAGGAGGAAGTAAAGCTATCACTATTTGCAGATGACATGATCATATACATGGAAAACCCTAAGAAATCCTCCAGAAAACTACTGAAACTAATAGAAGAGTTTGGAAGAGTCTCAGGATATAAAATAAACATACAAAAATCACTTGGATTCCTCTACATCAACAAAAAGAACACTGAAGAGGAAATAACCAAATCAATACCATTCACGGTAGCCCCCGAGAAGATAAAATACTTAGGAATAAATCTTACCAAGGATGTAAAAGACCTATACAAAGAAAACTATAAAACTCTGCTACAAGAAATTCAAAAGGACACACTGAAATGGAAAAACATACCCTGCTCATGGATAGGAAGACTTAACATAGTAAAAATGTCTATTCTACCAAAAGCCATTTATACATACAACGCACTTCCAATCCAAATACCAATGTCATACTTTAAGGGAATAGAGAAACAAATCACTAATTTCATATGGAAAGGAAAGAACCCCCGGATAAGCAAAACATTACTGAAAAAGAAGAAGAAAGTGGGAGGCCTCACCCTACCTGATTTCAGAACCTATTATATAGCTACAGTAGTCAAAACAGCCTGGTACTGGTACAACAACAGGCACATAGACCAATGGAACAGAATTGAGAATCCAGATATAAATCCATCCATTTATGAGCAGCTGATATTTGACAAAGGACCAGTGTCAGTCAATTGGGGAAATAATAGTCTTTTTAACAAATGGTGCTGGCATACCTGGATATCCATTTGCAAAAGAATGAAACAGGACCCATACCTCACACCATGCACAAAAACTAACTCCAAGTGGATCAAAGACCTAAACATAAAGACTAAAACGATAAAAATCATGGAAGAAAAAATAGGATCTACCCTAGGAGCCCTAATACAGGGCATAAACAGAATACAAAACATTGCCAAAAATGATGAAGAGAAACCAGATAACTGGGAGCTCCTAAAAATCAAACACCTATGCTCATCTAAAGACTTCACCAAAAGAGTAAAAAGACCACCTACAGACTGGGAAAGAATATTCAGCTATGACATCTCAGACCAGCGCCTGATCTCTAAAATCTACATGATTCTGTCAAAACTCAACCACAAAAAGACAAACAACCCAATCAAGAAGTGGGCAAAGGATATGAACACACATTTCACTAAGGAAGATATTCAGGCAGCCAACAGATACATGAGAAAATGCTCTCGATCATTAGTCATTAGAGAAATGCAAATTAAAACTACGATGAGATTCCATCTGACACCAACTAGACTGGCATTAATTCAAAAAACACAAAATAATAAATGTTGGAGAGGCTGCGGAGAGACTGGAACTCTCATACACTGCTTGTGGGATTGTAAAATGGTACAACCACTTTGGAAATCCATCTGGCGTTATCTTAAACAGTTAGAAATAGAACTACCACACAACCCAGAAATCCCACTCCTCGGAATATACCCTAAAAATACAAGACCCTTCACACAAACAGATATATGCACACCCATGTTTATTGCAGCTCTGTTTACAATAGCAAAAAGCTGGAAGCAACCAAGATGTCCATCAACGGACGAATGGGTAAATAAATTGTGGTATATTCACACAATGGAATACTACGCATCGATAAAGAACAGTGACGAATCTCTGAAACATTTCATAACATGGAGGAATCTGGAAGGCATTATGCTGAGCGAAATGAGTCAGTTGCAAAAGGACAAATATTGTAGAAGACCACTATTATAAGATCTTGAGAAACAGAAAAAACGGAAAAGAACACATACTTTTGTGGTTACAAAGCGGGGAGGGAGGGAGGGAGGGAGGGAGAGGGCTTTTTATTGATCAATCTGTAGATGGGAACTGCTTTGGGTGAAGGGAAAGACAACACTCAAAACAAGGAAGGTCAGCCTAATTGGACAGGATTAAAAGTAAAGAGGTTTCCGAGATAAAATGAAAGCTTCAAAGGATAGCGAAGCAGGGGCTGGGGTCTGGGGAACTTGGTTTGAGAGGACTTCTAAATCAATGGGCAAAACAATTCTATTATGAAAACACTCTGCATCCCACTTTGAATTGTGGCACCTGGGGTCCTAAATGCCAACAAGCAGCCATCTAAAATACATTAATTGGTCTCAACCCACTTGGAGCAAAGGCAAAGGAAGAACACCAAGGTCACATGACAACTAAGAACCCAAGAGACAGAAAGGGCCACTTGAACCAGAGACCTACAATATCCCGAGACCAGAAGAACTAGTTGGTGCCCGGCCACAATCGATGTCTGCCCTGTCAGGGAACGCAACAGACAACTCCTGAGGGAGCAGGAGACCAATGGGATGCAGACCCCAAATTCTCATTAAAAGACCACACCTAATGGTATGATTGCGACTAGAGGAATCCCAGAGACAATGCTCCCCAGAACTTCTGATGGCACAGGACAGGAACCATCCCCGAAGACAAATCATCAGGCATGAAAAGGACTGGTCAGTGGGGGGGAGAGAGATACTGATGAAGAGTGAGCTAATTAAATCAGGTGGACACGGGAGAGTGTGTTGGCAACTCTTGACTGGAGGGGGGATGGGAAGATAGAGAGAGAGGGAAGAAGGTAAAATTGGCACGAAACGAGAGACTGTAAGGGCTGACTCAATAGGGGGAGAGCAAGTGGGAGAAGGGAGTAAGATGTATGTAAACCTACATGTGACAGACTGATTGGAATGGTAAATGTTCACTTGAAGCTTAATAAAAATTTAAAAAAAAAAAAAAAAAAGGAGATACGGGCAAAAAGATTATACTGTGCTTTGTTCAACTTATTAACAACTCAACCTTACAGTGGGAGTGCATGTGATAAAAGACAAACAGAAAAGATTAAGAGCAGATATTTAGTGAAAATAATCTTTTCTGTAATTATTTGCAAATAAATGGCACACACCCACTGACGTCAAGTCGATTCAGACTCATAGCGACCCTATAGGGCAGAGTAAAACTGATCCATAGAGTTTCCAAGGAGTGCCTGGCAGATTCAAACTGCTGACCTTTTGGTTAGCAGCCGTAGCACTTAACCACTATGCCACCGGGGTTTCCAGTGGTACACACAGGACCTACAAAATGCCCATCTTTAATGCAGGAGATGATCCCCCACTTCTGAAGTAGAAATCTGATGGATGAGACTCCAATAAGGCTAGAACTCTGACATGTAACATCAATAGCCATGCAAAGTGAAACTGTTAAAACACCCCATCTATTTTCACATCTTTACTATTCTTGGTCAACCTACACCTGCTAGTAAATACTTTCTAAGTAACAGAGGTATTAATCAAGCTTATCCTGGTAGGTTTTACAATGTACAGGTGTGCCCTGAATAACAAGGTTCAAAATTATAGTAGATATGAGTTATATCTGAAAGGCTTATCATATGAAACAGTCATATTTGCTATCCTATATGAGTGATATAGGACAGCATTAGAATAATCTATTTAATAGATTCTGTCTGATACTTGACAACTCCTACCCAAACCCTTTACCATCTCCCCATGGAATGTAACCTCAGCTCCCACTGCCAACATCATCACCCAGCACTGCAGCCATATCAAACTTCCTTATACTTCCTACCCTCTGCCAGGATGTTAAGCTTCTTTGTCTTTGCACATGTTATGCTTTCTTGATTGTCCTTCTCTGCCATGTTGTTTGCCTAGAGAGTTATTCATCCTTGAAGTGTCAGGCTGTACAAGAATTCTTAATTGACTGACAACCACAGTAAAAGAACTCCTCCAGTTTAATACTTAACAAGCCTTATTTCACACTTTTTCAGAAAGATGAAACTGAAAAAGAGAGCAAACCCCAGAGAGACCTAGAATACACTGTATTTAAATAAATAAGGAACTGTTTGCTTCTATAAGGAGCCCTGATGATGCAGTGGTTAAAATGCTTGTCTGCTAACCAAAAGGTCAGTGGTTCTAGACTACCAGCCGCTCCACAGGAGAAAGATGTGGCAGTCTGCTTCCATAAAGATTTACAGCTGTGGAAACCCTATGGGGAAGCTCTACTCTGTCCTGTAGGGTCACTATGAGCCATAACCCACCTGATTGCAGTGGGTTTTGGTTTGCTTCTATATATGCTCATCAGAGCTCTAGTCATGGTTAGGGAATAATAAAACATTACAAGATACAGTCTCTGTCCTTAAACTACGTAGAATAGAGTTGGGGAAGAGATACTACTGTGCATAGAATAATTTGTAGACTATCAAAATGTGCCTCAAAATAAAAGACTGGAATAATAATGATGAAGATTTACAAAGTATTTTACAATTTATAAAGTAATTTTAATATATTATAAAATTTAATCCTTAAAACTGAGCAGACAAGTGATTCTGATTGTACCCAATATACAGAAAATGAAATTGAGTCACAATGTTATACAACTAGTCTTAGTGACAAATCCAAGACCTGACTGGAGGGTGTTACTATAACTCATTCACCCTTTCATTTACCCCTACATAAGACAGCTCCCATAGAGAGAGCAGGCAGAATCCACTGGCCTTGATATAAGCTTTGAAAACTGGGAAGGATCTGGACAGGTGGAAAAGCAGAGAATATTTAAGGCATGGTGGAAAACGATGGACACAAAGTATAAATAACAACAGTTTGCAGGGCACTAAAGAGATGGGCCTGCAAGAGCAAAAACTTCAGTAGGATGTAGGAAGTGGAGCTAGTATTTACAGAGATGCAAAGCCAAGAAAAAGCATTTGAAATGAGATAGTATATAACAGTTTGCTACTGGCAGTTTGTGAGCAAGGTAACATCATGGTATAAAGAATTTAAGAAAGGCATATTTTAAATAATACTCTCCAGAACACATTATTGGGAAATCCTCACAAGGATTCAATGTAAGTTTAATAGTTTAGCAGCAGGGAAACTTGGGCTTGGACTCATGAAAGAGTGGAACATTCTGAATCCTCTTTAAAGATGAACCCACACACACAGACAGATACAGCCTACAAATTTCTTTTAGAAAATAAATGGTACGAAGAGAAGGAATCATTTTTAGTATATTTTATACTAATTTTTTGTTTCCATGCCCTGTTCTATCAAAAGAAATGTATTAAAGAAAAAGCTTCTTTAACCTATTTCAATAACAAAACACGTTCTATAATGATTGCTGTAAGCAGGAGAAGGTCCTTAGGTGGTGTAAACGGTCGGCACTTAACTGTTAACCTAAAGGTTGGCAGTTCAAATCCACCCAAAGGTACCACAGAAGATAGAAGTAGAGAGAGATCTGTTTCCATTAAGACGACACCCAAGAAAACCCTACAGAACAGTTTTACTCTGTAACACATGTGGCCCCCATGAGTTGGAATTGACTCAATGACAACTAACAACAACAACATAAGCAGGAGAACCGTTAAGTGCCCATTTTCCCAAGAGTTTGGGTTCACGCTTGTTTTTCTGGTGTAGTTTTTTTTTTTTTTTAGTTATTAATTGTGCCCCATTTCATTCTCCAAAAGTGTTCTGGCTTGGACAACAAATGATAAAGGCATTCTAGTTATAAGATACTTCAACTAACAGCAATTTCTAGACTGTGACCAGAGACTTCATGTTATCCAACCCCAAGGCTCACCATTCACATTGAAATCTATCAGTATGGCAACCCCTAGAGTTGTGCAACATAGAGGAACAGGGGCCATGGAGACCAAAGTATACTGGCTCGTCCCTACTTTCAGAGCAGTTTAAGGTATACTTTTTAAAGTTTAACATGTCACACATTTGTCTAGCAGGTTTTACTGTTCGAACTAAATCCCCAGCAGGAAACGAAATAAAAATAAAATGTGCAGATGACCCCAAACTCAGCACACACCCAGAATGGAAACAGGATGCTATGCTACCACTCCTTGGGGACCAGTTACAATACGACACCATATGGTAATGGCCAGGAATCTTTGGAAAAGCCTATGTTGGCCCTCTCTGGTTCGTGATATGTTGTGTTTAGCATGACCATGTTAAAAAATAATCTAAACATAACGCAGGCACTATTAGGAATGCTAACATGAATAAACCAAGACATTCCTAACATATGTCAGCTAATTTTTGTATTTATGTATGTATCACTGGAAACTCAATAAAAGTTGGTTCAATTCATTGGAATACTCTATGCTTACACAGACAAAATTTTCTCTGCAAAACCAGAAATTGGGTTTATGCATGCGCGCACACACACACCCCCCATTTCCAGTTTGTTCCTAATTTATGTTTCCTTAATCCTCTCGAAGAAAGAAAATCTGCCAAGCCCTCAACTAGAGACTAAAGAAACCCAAAGATTATAAATGCGTCAAAGAAAAATCAAACCAAGCATAAGATGAAAACGGGCTGAATTTTGTCTTCTTTCACTAGATCTGACTTGGTACATTTACATTCCCTCCCACAACGCTATTGAAAATGGAAGAAATATGAGCATCATTATATATCACAGTCTTTTACTGTGACTAGAGACGAAGGCTGGCCTCAAGCAGACCATTTTTATTCTCCAGTAAAAATATTTTTCTTTTTGAGATTGTGACAAATTTCAGCCACTATTATTATTTATCTGTAACTTCATGTTATTTTGCTGGGCCTAAAATCAGGCAATAATTACTCCAAATGTCCTCTCTTAACGTTCCTTTCGTTTGCACGTCTCACATGGTTTACTCACTAGGCTCTCGCCCATGGCTCCTGAGTATGGAAATTCTGTCTCTCTATTCATTTCACACAGGCCCTAAGAAAACTGGCATCCCCTGCTTTAACTTATTTTAAATTTATATATATATATATATTTTTTTAAACAACAAAATTAACCCTGGTTTATTAATGGCATTTTGGTGGCGGTCTTACCAATGGCAAGATTATTTGAAAACTGAATGGAAATCAAGTAGTTGATGTGTGGCAGAAGCAACTTATTGCTCCTTGATATATTTTTTCTCCACCTAGCGGTGCCACAGAAGATAGGAGTGGAACACCCCATGTTTGGTTAAGGACATGGATACTCAGTTAAAGACTACTTCTTAGCCTCCTTGGCAGCTAGCTGTGGCCATGTAACCAAATTATGGCAATGGGACACAGAAGTGATAAGGACAACTCCCAGTTCCTGCCTTCCCTGGAATGGAGACATAATCTGGAAGGCCTGGCCGCCATCTAAGACATGAGATGATAGTCAGCTCTTGAGGATGGCCTGAAGGAGATCTATAAGCTCTAGACCAGAATTTTTAAGTGACAGAGAAACAAACTTTTATCAACTCAGATAAGTGGATGGATAGAAGATAGATACATAGACAGATAGATAGCTGCCATTGAGTTGACTCCAACTCATGGTAACTTCATGTACAAAAGAGCAATACCTGGCCTGGTACTGTGTCATCTTCACGATCACTGGCATATCAAGTCCATCACTGAAGCTACTGTGCCAATCCATCTCACGGAGGATCTCCCTTGCCCTCTCTGGCCCTCTGCTTCACCAAACATGATGTCCTCCTCCAACAACTGATTTTTGATGACATATCCAAAGCAAGGGAGTCGAACAATGTTCTGCTGTGATCCAAAAAGTTTTCAGTGGCTAATTTTTGGAAGCAAACCTCTCAGCCTTTCTTCCTTTTATGAAAGCTTCACTTAAACCTGTACCCCTAGTGACATTGCTGGTATTAGAAATACTAGTGGGATAGCTTCCAGCATCACAGAAACACACTAGCCGTCACAGTATGACAAACTGACAGATGAGTATTGGTTATCACACTTGTTCTTGTTGTGTGCTGTCAAGTTGGTTCTGACTCACAGCAACCCTGTAGAACTGCCCCACAGGGTTTCCAAGGCTGTAAGCTTTAAGGAAGCAGGCTGCCACATCTTTCTCCCATGAAGCGGCTGGTGGGTTTGAACTGCCAATCTTTTGGTTAGCAGCCAAGCACTTAACCCCTGTGCCACCAGGGCTCCTCTATCAGACCTAGGCCACCATTATTTGGAATTTTTTTAATAGCAGTATGAACTTATAAACGCATGAATAAATAAATTTTCCTCTTCATTTCATAGATACATAATTGAGGGAAAAGGTAAAGATGTCTTGGATGGGAGAGGTAGTTTTCCCATGCATTTGACAGGGCAATGTTAATTCTAAAGAATGTTCACTTTTTTACATTTTAAAAGTACACTTACATAGCTAATACTAGAATGAAAGATTCTTCTTTTCATTTTGATACAGAAAAATCTTCCCTAAAATTCTAAGCTCTGAACACTGCAAAAAATAAATAAATAAATAAATAAATAAATACTAATAAAGTAACAACAGCTTTAAGAAAACAGGAAAAAAAAATGTCTCTAGAGGCCACTTTTGGGCTCAAGCATTAATATCCTGGCTAAGGAAATATCCTTCCTCATTCTTCTGTGGATAAATTACATGCTAGAAAAATTTTCTTTAGTCCCCAGGACATAAACCACTTCCTGGAAAACTCCAACAATCCTAATGATATTAATTATGTATCACAAATCAACAGATATTTTATCACAAACTGCAATACAACCAAAAGAGCATTAGGTTGGACAGCAACAAATCACTGTCAAGCTTTCGACTCTATATAATTGGAAACAAGACCCTAAAACTGCCAAAAAGATATAGAAGCTGGTAGTCCCCTGTGACAACCAATATAACTAACTCAAGAATAACTATGAGCAGGAGAAAGGTAGGAGAAAGCTTAGAAGCAGCAAAGCAACGTATAATATTTTCACTTGGGTGTAATTTTCCCATTAAAAATAAAACCTAACACGGTCCATAAATTATAAAAAGAAAAACTATAAACTACAAAGACATCAAACTATCAAACCACATTTAAAAACAAACAAAAATGTATTCTTTCAAATCTTTGTAAATAAACGAGTACACAGCAATTTTCTAAAGTAATTAGTAATTGTCCTGTCCCTTTCTTCTAAACCTAGGAAAGAGATTATCTTTCCTCATTCCAACACTGTCTTCTAGTTTGCATCTAAAGCTGAATAATTCCACAGATCATAAACTAAAACGAGCACCCAGCATACATTTTGAATAGTTGTAAAATTCCAGAATTTTAGTGGGGGAAGTTAGCATTAGTTGCCTTCGTTTTTGGTTCCAGAAAAAAAAAAATGAATATTGTAGGGGGCTGGGGATGAGGAAGGGCAGGGAGTATTCTGAAGTTACTACTACTCACTGCTCTCCCGAACGCAGGTCAAAAACTACACCTCTGGTATTGATGTACACTGCTACCTATGTTTACCAGTGCAGTCAGTAGAACTTTCTGCAACGATGGAAATAAGCTTTCCAATACGGTAGCTACTAGCCACATGAGTTTACTAAGCTCATGAAATGTGGCTACTGTAACTGACAAATTGAATTCTTTATTATATGCAATTTTATTTTAAATTGTCACATGTGGCCTGTGGCTTCCATATTGGATAACACAGGCCTAGAAGTCCACTTCTACCATCTTTCAAGTCTCTGCTCAAATACTGCCTCCTCTATGAAGCATTCTCAGATCCTAGAGCCTAGAAGTTAGACTTCTCTCCTGCGGTATGCCACAGCTATTTAAATATACATAGAGAAGAGTATCCTCTCTTGTGTAAGGTTAGGTCAGCACATAACGTAAACATTTAGTTTAATCAAAATCACTCTTAAAAAGCCCTTAGAGAAAGGCAATACACAATACCGGACAGGTCAACAAAAATGGACTAAATCAAAAGCAAAGACGTTTCCTGAATAAACTGAACACTTCAAAGGCCAGCATAGCCGGGGCGGGGGTCTGAGGACCATGGTTTCAGGGGATAGCTAAGTCAATTGGTATAATAAAATCTGTTAAGAAAACATTCTGCATCCCACTTTGGAGGGTGGCATCTGGAGTCTTAAAAGATAGCAAGCGGCCATCTAAGATGCATCAATTGGTCTCAACCTACCTAGAGCAAGGAAGAATGAAGAACAACAAAGATACAAGGTAACTATGAGCCTAAGAGACAGAAAGGACCACATAAACCAGAGACTACATCAGCCTGAGACCAGAAGAACTAGATGGAGCTTGGCTACAACCGATGACTAGCCGACAGGGAACACAACAGAGAACCCCTGAGGGAGCAGGAGAGCAGTGGAATACGGATCCCAAATTCTCATAAAAATACTAGACTTAGTGATCAGACTGGGACTGGTAGGACCCCAGAGGCCATGGTCTCCAGACCTTCTGTTAGCCCAAAACAGGAACCATTCCCAAAGCCAACTCTTCAGACCAGGGATTGGACTGGAATATGGGATGGAACATGATACTGGTAAAGAACGAGCTTCTTGGATCAAGTATACACATGAGACTATGTTGGCATCTCCTGTCTGGAGGGGAGATGAGAGGGCAGAGGGGGCCAGAAGCTACCCGAATGGACACGAGGAGAGAGAGTGGGGGGAAGAGCTATGCTGTCTCATTGGGAGGAGAGGAATTAGGAGTGTACAGCAAGGTGTATGTAAATTTCTATATGAGAGACTACCCTGATTTGTAAACTTTCACTCAAAGCACAATAAAAATTAATTACATTTTTAAAAAGCCCTTAGAAAGAATACTAGTAATTCATAAGTCCTCTAGCCAGATTTTCACCCAAGTTGGAAACAAATTCCACTTTTTTCAGTTAAACATTCAATTAAGTAGCAAATTTACATTTATGGGCAGTGATGCAAAAATAACTTAGATCTAAATAGCCAACTGACAGCAGCAGAGAGAGGTGTTGTTACTATGAGCAGCAAAAGTTAATAGGACCAACAGAAGGAATCGAACATTCAACTCTACCATTTCACACTCATTTTACTGCAAACATGGACATGGCGTACGCAGAATCCATATAACATCTTTCTCTCCCCACCTATTGTGCCCTCTTCCTCTTTCCCTCTCTATGTCATTTCCTCTCTCCTCTGTCTCTTTTGCACCCCGCCCAGATATTTCAAGTTATGTAAGTTAAATGCAGGTATGACAGAATGCTACGAAAATAGCATTTACTACTTCCTGTTGTTCACTAGTGGTTTATGCATAACCTCTCTGTCCTACTCAATTATTACCTTCATCTTACTCATTTGTCAATACAATCTGTCCTGCTGTCAAATGTAAGAGCACTGCATATAAACTACACAATTACTTGCTCTTATTTATAATAAAATCAAGGATTGGTTCAAATGGAAGGGTGCCAAACTCAAAAACATTCAATGACCAAGAGCAAATTCAATGAAAAAAAAAAAAAAAAAAGATGTGTTGTTTTAGTTACCCAGTGTTGCTCTGCTGCTGTAAACAAAAAATATCACAAGCGGGTGACTTTAAAAAACAGGAATTGATTGATGTACAGCTTTAGAGGTTAGAAGTCCAAATCAGGCCATTGGCTCTCAGGCAAGGTCCTCCTTGTTGGTAGTCCTGAGCTTCTTGGATTTCCTGGGCATTCCGTGGCATCTGTCATCTCCCTGTATATGTATCTCTATGTCTATTCTGCTCTGCCTTATAAGAAGTGATTAGGTTTAGGATCCACCTGATTTCTAGCATAGCCTCATTAAGGTAACAAAAGTAAACCCCTACTTCTAAACAGGGTTCTATCTACAGGTACTGGGCTTAGGAATTCAACATATCTTTTGGGGGAACACAATTCAACCCACAACACCATCTAATGGATGACAGCCATTTTCTAGTTTCTATGATGTGTGACCAGATGAGCCAGCTCTTGCCAGTTTTCAAGGGAAACCAGAAACTCGGGTGTTTATTTGAAACAACTTAAAATGCTTAACTTATCTGATTAAAAGAAAAGAAGAATACTACTGAATGGACCTAAGAAATGTCTACTAGCAAGATGCTGCAGGCCACCAATTTCTGACCTCCACTGTAAAGGACAGTGCTCTACGCAAATTCACTTCAGTGCATTCAACAACTCTTTCCTACGTACCCACCATGTGCCAGCTAGGAATATTTTGGTGAGCAAGATGTTTAAGTTACTTGTTCTGTGCAACTTAAGTTTTGGTAGGGCAGACAGATAATAAACAAGAAAACGAATTTAATAAAGTAGTATGGCAAATCAATCTCTGCCTTGGCTTTTCTTGTACAAATGAAATATGACAAAATGACCTCAAGGAAGGCTCAGGGATACTATGGTAGACTTATGGGTAGTCTTTAGCTCTGACTGGGGATGGGGAATGTATTGATATACACATGGATGAGTTGCCCTTCCCCATTCTATGTAGCTTGGTGGTGAAGAGTGTGGCCATGGAGTCAGAAAGACTTGAAAGTGAAATGCATTTCTGTCATTTACTACCCATATAACTAATCATTTTGCTTCTCGGTTTCTTCACAAATAAAATGAAAAACAGGAGCAATCTCATAGTGTTGTACATTAATTGAGGTATGTAAAGTACATAGCCCAGGTGCCTGACACATAATTAATGTTTAATACATAGTAGTTTCTGTTAAGATGTGGATAGACTTTCAGAAAAGGTACACAAATAGGTCTAATTGATATAAATACCTACATGGAATTAATGATGCTGAATTTCTTGACATAATGATCTTTTATAGATTAAACTGTGTCCCTCCAAAGTATGTGTTGGAATCCTGATCCCTATACCTGTGGATGTAATCCTGTTTGGAAATAGGGTTTTCTCTGTTATGCTAATTAGATCATACTCGAGTATGGTTGGTTCTAAATCTAACCACTTTTGAGTTATTAAAAGAGCAGATTAGACACAGAGACACACACATGGTGGAAGACAGACGTCATGTGAGGATCACAAAGGAACACCCGGGCCTACCAAAAAGGAAGTAATCAACATGGGTGAGACCCTGATTTGGACCTTCAGCTTCCCGAACTATGAGAAAATAAATTTTTGTTCCTTAATGCCATCCACTTGTGGCATTTCTGTTACAAAAGCAGTAGGTAACTAAGACTCACGTCCTGAAGGTCAGTGTTTGGGTCTATTAACTTACTTTGAGGATTGACACATCCTCTTATATATGCTAGACTCTACAGAAACAAGTTACTGAACACTCAAACAGATGGGGGTGGGGAAACACCTGCTGGACTAACCTAGAGCATTCAGTTGCTCTAATTTTCTATAAGGGAGCAAAATGTATCTGAAAATCTGAAGCTTTGGAAGATACTCCTACAAACGAGGGACCAAGAGCCACCAGAAGCAAATTAATTCATCAAATACATATGTTTAAAAATTTAATTGCTTCTCCAATTACTATAGTCACATTAAATTAAATGGGGTACTAAATTTCAGCAACTGGAAGGTTTATTATTTCCTGGGCAAACTGAAGTAAAAGTCACAGTGTGACTTGCAGTTATGCATTTTATTAAGGGCATAATAATAAATTACTCAAGGATACTTAAATTCTAAAGTGACTCACATCCACACACAAAATTAAACTCTGGCAGTGAAGCTCCATTCTTAGGGTAAAACATGCTCTTTTCAAGAAAAAGTTACTTAAAATGTAGGCATCTTGATTCTTCAGATTTGATGAGAACTAACCAAAAGGTCAGCAGTTCAAACCCACCAGCAGCTCCACAGAAACCCTATGGGGCAGTTCTACTCTGTCACACATGGTCGCTGTGAATAGAACTACTCGACAGCAATGGGTTTGGTTTTGTAGTCTGATATTAAGAGAAGACACAACTCAGGTATCTGAAAAAAGTAAGTATTCTTATATAACCTCTCACTTGTGTGTTCCAGAAACATGTAAGTAAGATGATGGCTTGAACATAGTCAAGTTTTAGGTCACCACTATAATTATTTAAAAGTGGCACTTAACCCCTACATCTTATGTTGCTATGAGAGAGACTACCATCGGAGAAACACAGCCAGACTCCCACAGCCCCTCAATCTGTCCTCCTGAGAGAAAAGGAGAGACGTGCCGGATTGGTGAGCTGGAGGAATGACCTATGAGTGGCTCATCCTCTCGTTGGCACTCTTGGGGATCTACTTGGCTGTGGAGAGCACAGTTTGGTATGTTCTCTAGTCCATGAAGCAGGTAGGCAAGCTCTGTCCTTGGAAGAGAAGGCCTCTGGGGCCCTTGACAACTCATGCTGGGTGGCTGGGGGTGGAAGCCTTGTTAAAGAAAACATATTAGCACCCTCAGATGTCACAATCTATACCACATTTAAATACAGCTTTACGGGTAATTGAGCAAATAGTGTGATTTCCATCTGATTGCTGCGTCTCTCTATCACCTGGTTCAGATACCTGCTGCTGCTGTTTTGTGCTGCCGAGCTGATTCCAACTCACAGAGACCCCATGAGACAGAGTAAAACTGCCCCAAAGGGTTTCCTAGGCTGTAATCTTTACAGGTACAGATTGTCAGGTCTTTTCTCCCACAGAGCTGCTGGTGGGTTCAAACCACAACCTTGGGGTTAGCCACCAAGCACTTAACCATTATGCCGCCAGGGCTCTTGGTTCACATACTAGATAGGAAAAAATTATGGGCTCTCAGAATCCCAACTGTAATATATATCTATAGAAAAGATTGCATCAATACTACACACTCAGAAAGCACACCATCAATATGCCAGAAACTTTGAGGAATTTCTCCCAGATATACTGCAAAAGGAACATAATTTAAAAAGACATCAAGGGCTCAAAAAATGAGCCCCACCACCAGAAAGCTACCCAGTGTTGTGGAAGGTAAATAAAGCGTGTTTGGCAGAATCGCACTAACACATCTTAATTTGCAGGGTTGAGAGCAAGAAGTGTGGACAGGCCACGGGAGATGGGGCTACACACACTACTCAGCATAACTCACAGCAGCTGTGCTGAAGGCCCACCATTCACACAGCCTCTGTAACAGGCTGAAAATCAGAGCATTTTAGAAGAAGCTGAAATACCAGAAAGGGGTTAGGACCAGCTATTGCACATCCTTGTCACTAAGGTCAACGTAAAAACACACACAATAAATAGCATGATGTCTGGCACTACAGATACACCAGATGGAGGAGGAAAACATCAGCAGACACAACCCTCCTCTGTTGGACTTTGCGCAGTTCTATCTCCTTCTCTATCACCCCTTTAACTTGCCAGAACCCTTAACCTACAGTGTCTATTTATATTACCTAGTGGAAGGGAAGAACCTTGCGGCCATCCTCTAGGACAAGGTAAACTGCAGTTCTAAATAGACCTCTCCATTTGCAAAAATGAATTAGCAGGGAAAAAAATACGAAATAACTTCAAAACATAAAATAATATGCAGAAGAAAAATATACTTTTGGAAAAGAACTATTTCAGGAAACAAATAAATTCTTAAAATCACCCTTGTGATTTTAAGACAACTTGAGAATGCCTGGTCTCTACAAAACAAGAGCTATAAACAAGGTAGAATGAGATTTTGTAAAGAGGCAGGGGAGGATGAGCTGAGAAAGGTACAGAAATTTAAAAGTAGCTGGATTCCTTTTAAGAAAGTTGGCCGTTTTTGTGTGTCATTCAGTGTATTCCAACTCATGGCGACCCTGTTTAGGACTGCCCCCATAGGGTTTTCTATGCTGTAATCTTTACGGGAGCAGATAGCCAGGTCTTTTCTCCTGTGGAGTCACTGGTGGGTTCAAACTGCCCACCATTCTGTTAGCAGCCAAGCACTTAACCATTGCACCACCAGGGCTCCTTAAAAAAAGAGTTTGCCTAAATTGAAACTTCAACAGCAGACTTTACATGCACATACAAAGAAATAAACAGTAGAATCAATCAGCAGAAGTCAAACCTACTCTAAACAGAGGAAAAAGCACAGAAAATAAGATGAAGGAGAAGGAGAAGCTAGGTATGGAGTAGAAACAACAGAAACCAACCTACAGGTAATCTTAGAAGAGACAAGACAAATGAAAGGGGAGAAATTATCAACCGTTTGTGGGGAAGAAACTTTTAGAGGTCAATGAGAGGCTAACCTACAGACTGAAAGGACTCAGGATAAAGCAATATTCTGTACCAGATAAAACTAATGAAAAATGACCAAAGTCCAGCCACGTCACAGTTTATCTGTGAATTAGAAAAATTAAGAAAGAATTCTAAAAGCATCAAGACAGAAAAATAAAAGAGCTATAAGCGAAAGAAAAAAATCACACTAGCCCCAAACATTTCCAAAAGTCAAAAAAGCAATGTTGTAACTTAAGAATAATATACCCACCCAAGTTGTTCATTCATGATTGAAAACAGAAAACAGTGACAGATAGCACAGGCCCTTACATATCTGTACTAAAAGGCAGCATTCACACACATACAATGCCAATAGAAAGCTGAAAAAATAAAGTTATTTTAAATGGTGCCAAAAAAAGGACAACAATGACATAAGCAATTTCTGAAGAAAAAATATAAATACATGAAAACATAAAACAATAAGCCAAAAAGAAATAGAAGAGTAAATTTTTTCCAGTTTTAAAAGGCTGAATCAATGTCTTTTCTTACATAAATAAATTAATGAACAGAAAAATACATGTTTAAGTTCTTTAAAACTTTAGGGTAAACCCACTAAACCAAACCCGTTGCCGCTGAGTCAATTCTGACTCATGGTGACTGTAGAGGATAGATCAGAACTGCTCCATAGGGTTTTCAAGGAGCATAGGGTGGGTTCAAACTGTCAATTCAAATAAAAAATAGAAATACAGAAAAAAAATAAAAATATTTCAGTCAAAGCAGTATATGTAAGTCATTTACACTCCTATATTTAAAGACAGTGTCTACGAATAAAAAGATAAAATTGGGGAGAGAGAAGGAGTGAGGGATATACAAATACAATCTATTTTACCGAACAAATACTATATGCAAGGCTGTATCAAAAATATCGACTACATTATGATATTTGAACTTTACTCAAATCTGTAAAGTAAGCATTATCCCTAAATAGTAAATGAAAAATCTGAGAATTAGAGGGGTTTCATGTATCAAAAATAACAAAGATTTTTAAAATACATAAAAATACATAGAAATATTACAGGGTAGAAAATATTAACATGCCTAACCATTTGCCATTCAAGCAAGCAAAAGAAATGAATATACAAAGCATATGAATATTATAATTAATAATGGTGATTTAATAAATACATATGTTAAATCCTACACTCTGAAAGTTATGCATTTAATTGTTATGGAGTACCTTTACAAATAACTGTGCATTATAACAGAAAGAAAACTTTAGCACATTTAAAAAAGTCTTTTTTATCACAATGAATTAAAACTATAAATTAATTCAAAACGTATTAAACAAAAAATTGGAAATTATATATCTACTTTATTAAATAATAAAAAGAAGTCCGAGCTAAAAAGAGGAAATATTAGAAAGGAATGGTAAAATGAACAACCATGCTTAGTTGCCCAGTAATAATGAGAGGCAAATTTATAGCATAAAACGCTTTCATTTCCAGACTATAAATTAGAAAAAGCTAAATATGCATTGAATTAATAAGAGATAAGAAAAAAAACTAACAAAGATATAAAACTCAAGCTAGAAAATTATTTGAAGACAAAAAAAAATACGGTAGAACTGTAAACAAACCAAAAGCAAATGTTCTGAAATAAAAGTAAATGAGAAAAAAAAAAGAGAGCCCTCTCGATCAGTAGTTCCCAAAATTTGCCGCCCTTGGAAATCACTTGGGGGAATTATTAAAAATACATTGACTCAATTGCAAGGGTTTTTGGCTAGGATGGTCCACTTTAAACCAACATCCCAGTGGTTCTATATGTGTGGTCCAAGGACAAGCCTTTGAGAATATTTTATACCCAGCTCAAGGCTATTAAAGAGAAGAAATAAAAGAACTCAATTATAAAATGAGGACACCAAGATATTTCAAGCTATAAGAGAATACTATTCCACAGCTTTGTCCTAATAATTAGGAAACTCAAAGACATGGATGACTCACCAGAAAAAGGAAAAAAAAATGATTCAAGAAGAAAAATAAAACTAAGCAGATCAATTCAATAACCACGAACACCATAAAAAGTTGTCAAAGAAATACCTTCTAAAGAGAACCAGACGAATAAATACAATTACAAAGATAAACTCATGCAAACCCAAGGGACAACTATCCCTGCCATATAAAACATTTCAGAAAACATAAAAGCTTCCCAAATCATTTTATGATGCTAGCATAATTCTGACAAACACAACATAAAAAAGAAAACTACAGTCCAATCTCACTCACAAATTCAGATACTTTCAGATACTTTCAAGATCTTGCTATAAACTCTAGCAGTGTATTAATATATTACACCGTACTTATGTTCGTTTTGTTCTCAGGTACTGTATTCACTTAGTTATAGGTACATTATTAGCATAATTTTATTTCACTATATGAAAGCAGAAAAACATACAGTTAACCAGACAGATATATAACAAAAAAACTGGAGGCTTTCTGTTAAAGCAGCAGGGGGAAAGCACACACATTCATCTCCACTCACAAAACCTCAATGAATCATCAGTTGAAGAATTTTTTTGGAGGCTGTAAACTCTCAAGGACCTTTTGCTGGAAGACCACTTTGCCCGTGCACTTAAAGAATCTTTCTATATCACAACATTTAATCTGTCATTCAATAAATGTGTATTACATATTTACTCTGTACTAGTAACACAGTAGGTGCTTTTCACTACCCTGCTTTCCCCAGGTAGACTATCGGCTCTCTAAGAACAGGTACCTTGTCATGATATTCACCCCTTCTTACCCCTGTCATATTGTAAGGACCCAAAAAGTATTTATCAAAACAAGAAAATAATTAAATAAGAAAAGGAAGAAAGAATCTGCTTATTTAAGAGAGTATTTGAAAAAAAAGATTATTAAACAAGATTTCTAATTGGAAATGCTTAAAAAGTATTCAAGAACACAGTGATCTCAACACTGTTTAGTTCTCACTATCTGCTATGGATTGAATTGTGCCCCACCAAAAACAGGTGTCAAACTTGGCTAGGCTATGATTCCCAGTATTGTGTGATTGTCTACCATTTTGTCATCTGATGTGATTTTCCTATGTGTTATAAATCCTACCTTCATGATGTTGATGAGGCAGAATTAGAGGCAGTTGTGTTAATGAGGCAGGATTCAATCTACAAGATTAGGTTGTGTTTTAAGCCAATCTCTTTTGAGATACAAAAGAGAGAAGTGAGCAGAAAGACATGGGGGACCTCATACCACCAAGAAACAAGAGCCAGGAGCACAGTACATCCTTTGGACCCAGGATCTCTGCACTGAAAAGCTCCTTGACTGGGGAAGATTGATGACAAGGACCTTACCCCAGAGCAAACAGAAAGAGAAAGCCCTCCCCTGGAGCAGTGCCCTGAATTTGGACTTCTAGCCTCCTAAATAGTGGTGTTGTTGTTGTTTTAGGTGCCGTTGAGTCAGTCCCGACCCATAGTGACCCTATGCACAACAGAACAAAATACTGCCCGGTCCTGCGCCATCCTTACAATCGTTGCTATGCTTGAGCTCACTGTTGCAGCCACTGTGTCAATCCACCTTGTTGAAGGTCTTCTTCTTTTCCGCTGACCCAGTACTCTGCCAAGCATGATGTCCTTCTCCAGGGACTCATCTCTCCTGACAACATGTCCAAAGTATGTAAGACGCAGTCTCGTCATCCCTGCCTCTAAGGAGCATTCTGGCCGCATTTCCTCCAAGACAGATTTGTTCATTCTTTTGGCAGTCCACAGTATATTCAATATTCTTCCCCAACACCACACTTCAAAGGCATCAACTCTTCTTCGGTCTTCCTTATTCATTGTCCAGCTTTCATATGCATATGATGCAATTGAAAATACCATGGCTTGGGTCAGGCACACCTTAGTCTTCAGGGTGACATCTTTGCTCTTCAACACTTTGAAGAGGTCCTTTGCAGCAGATTGGCCCAATGCAATGCGTCTTTTGATTTCTTGACTGCTGCTTCCATGGCTATTGATTGTGGATCCAAGTAAAATGAAATCCTTGACAACTTCAATCTTTTCTCTGTTTATCATGATGTTGCTCACTGGTCCAGTTGTGAGGATTTTTGTTTTCTTGATGTTGAGGTATAATCCATACTGAAGGTTGTGGTCTTTGATCTTCATTAGGAAGTGCTTCAAGTCCTCTTCACTTTCAGCAAGCAAGGTTGTGTCATCTGCATAACACAGGTTGTTAATGAGTCTTCCTCCAATCCGATGCCCCGTTCTTCTTCATATAGTCCAGCTTCTCGGATTATTTGTTCAGCATACAGATTAAATATGTACAGTGAAAGAATACAACCCTGACACACACCTTTCCTGACTTTAAACCAATCAGTATCCCCTTGTTCTGTCCGAACAACTGCCTCTTGATCCATGTAAAGATTGTTCATGAGCACAATTAAGTGTTCTGGAATTCGCATTCTTCGCAGTGTTACCCATAGTTTGTTATGATCCAGAGTCGAATGCCTTTGCATAGTCAATAAAACACAGGTAAACATTCTTCTGGTATTCTCTGCTTTCAGCCAGGATCCATCTGACATCAGCAATGATATCCTTGGTTCCACGTCCTCTCCAGAAACCAGCCTGAATTGCTGGCAGTTCCCTGTCGATATACTGCTGCAGCCATTTTTGAATGATCTTCAGCAAAATTTTGCTTGCATGTGATATTAATGATATTGTTCTATAATTTCCACATTCGGTTGGATCACCTTTCTCGGGAATAGGCATAAATATGGATCTCTTCCAGTCAGTTGGCCAGGAAGCTGTCTTCCATATTTCTTGGCAGACGAATGAGCACCTCCAGCACTGCACCTGTTTGTTGAAACATCTCAATTGATATTCCATGAGCCTTGTTTTTCCTGGAGTCTTGTTTTTCACCAATGCCTTCAGAGCACCTTGGACTTCTTCCTTCAGTACCATCGGTTCCTGATTATATGCCACCTCTTGAAATGGCCGAATATTGACTAATTCTTTTTGGTATAATGACTCTGTGTATTCCTTCCATCTTCTTTTGATGCTTCCTGCATCATTTAATATTTTCCCCATGTAATCCTTCAGTACTGCAACTCGAAGCTTGAATCTTTTCTTCAGTTCTTTCAGCTTGAGAAACGCCGAGCGTGCTCTTCCCTTTTGGTTTCCTATCTCCAGCTCTTTGCACATGTCATTATAATACTTTACTCTGTCTTCTCGAGATGCTCTTTGAAATCTTCTGTTCAGTTCTTATACTTCATCAATTCTTCCTTTTGCTTTAGCTGCTCAACGTTTGACAGTAAGTTTCAGAGTCTTCTCTGACATCCATCTTGGTCTTTTCTTTCTTTCCCGTCTTTTCAGTGACCTCTTGCTTTCTTCACGGATGATGTCCTTGATGTCATTCCACAACTCGCCTGGTCTTCAGTCACTAGTGTTCAATGCATCAAATCTATTTTTCAGATGGTCTCTAAATTCAGGTGGGATATACTCAAGGTCATATTTTGGCTCTCATGAACTTGCTCTGATTTTCTTCAGTTTCAGCTTGAACCTACATATGAGCAATTGATGGTATGTTCCACAGTAGGCCCCTGGCCTTGTTCTGACTGATGATACTGAGCTTTTCCATCGTCTCTTTCCACAGATGCAGTCAATTTGATTTCTGTGTGTTCAATCTGGCAAGGTCCATGTGTTTAGTCACCGTTTATGTTGGTGAAAGAAGGTATCTGCAATGAAGAAGTCGTTGGTCTTGCAAAATTCTCTCATTGGATCTCTGGCATTGTTTCTATCCCCAAGGCCATATTTTCCAACTACTGATTCTTCTTCGTTTCCAACTTTTGCATTCCAATTACCAGTAATTATCAGTGCATCTTGATTGCATGTTCGATCAATTTCAGACCGTAGCAGCTGAAAAAAATCTTCTATTTCTTCATACTTGGCCTTAGTGGTTGGTGCGTAAATTTGAATAATAGTCGTATTAACTGGTCTTCCTTGCAGGCATATGGATATTATCCTATCACTGGCAGCCTTGTACTTCAGGATAGATTTTGAAATGTTCAGACGATGAATGCAACACCATTCCTCTTCAAGTTGTCATTCCCAGCATAGTAGACTGTATGATTGTCCGATTCAAAATAGCCAATACCAGTCCATTTCAGCTCACTAATGCCTAGGATATCGATGTTTATGTGTTCCATTTCATTTTTGACGATTTCCAATTTTCCTGGATCCATACTTCATACATTCCAGGTTCTGATTATTAATGGATGTTTGCAGCTGTTTCTTCACATTTTGAGTCGTGCCATATCAGCAAATGCAGGTCCCAAAAGCTTTACTCCATCCACATCATTAAGGCTGACTCTACTTTGAGGAGGTAGCTCTTCCCCAGTCATCTTTTGAGTGCCTTCCAACCTGGGGGGCTCATCTCCCAGCACTATATCAGAAAATGTTCTGCTGCTATTCATAAGGCTTTCACTGGCTAATGCTTTTCAGAAGTAGACTGCTGTGTCCTTCTTCCTAGTCTGTCTTAGTCTGGAAGCTGACCTGAAACCTGTCCTCCGTGGGTGACCCTACTGGTATCTGAATACTGGTGGCATAGCTACCAACATTACAGCAACACACAAGCCCCCACAGTACAAGAAATTGACAAGGCATGTGGGGGCCTAGACTGTGAGAGAATATTTTTCTCTTTGTTAAAGCCATTTACTTATGGTATTTCTGTTATAGCAGCACTAGATAACTAAGATACACTATCTAAGATTTTTTTTGGGTGAGATCTACTTAGAACACAATTGGCACTTTAAGCCGATGTACAAGAGCCTCTGTTGGCCTGGAGGTCTGTGACAGCTTCAGAGTTAAAAGACTCTTGCGGCTTGACTCCTGAAAGTTTGGTAGTTTTTGTGTGTCTGGGCTTTGCTGATGCTAAAAATGCTTCAGCCTTCTTTCTATTTCCAACATTTCAGAGGTAAGTAACCTTCAGGTTTCAACTGACCCTGACCCCCTCTCTCTCCCTTCAAGCTGCACACTTTCCACTGCAGGCTTCCGGGAACACGGTAACAAATGTTTACTCTTATCTGTGAGTCCTTCTGCCATTGCTAGGAGAAATTCAATGAACTAAGTTACTCCCAACTTCCTGTTTTCATCAAAAAAAGAAGGTGTTGACTCATGCCTCCCCCTGTGATGATCCTTCCCTAAACAGGGAAGAGCTGACAAACATCTCCTCAGTGACTAATTACTGGCCACACTGTTTTGACTTAGTTCCTGTACTTCATTTCCTCCTTCTTAAAGGAAACACAATTAACGGCAAATGGCTTTTGCCACTATCTACCCTTCCGCAGTTGCATGTTTTAGATAAGGTCTTACTAAGATAGTTATTCTCAGTCTAGCCTAATGAAAATATCAAATATGACGGAGTTCCTGAATATTCAGATTTATTTCCCCCTGTACTGCCATGGTCCACGGGGGTTGTCGTGATTTTGATTTTATACCATCATGCCAGTTTCTTCCACCAATGATCCCATATGCACCAGAGGAAATACCATTCTTCTAGTTTCCCATACTAGAAATTCTGGACTGTTTTGATTATTTCTTCATCCCTTATATCCAGTCTCTCAAGTTTGATCAAAGGAAATAAAGTCTTGATTGACAGGAAGAAGAAAAAGAAGTTATGTGGCTATAGCACTCCCCTCAGGAAGAACAGTGTTTGGGGGTAAGTCTGGCATAGTGTAGGAGAGGAAGGCCATGGTGCTCTAGGACAAAACATTGTGCATTAGAACTGCATAAGGATTTGGGGGAATGGGAATGAGTGAGCTAAGCAGGAGAGAGGGAGAAGAGGTTCAGTAACATGACAGGAGGCTGGTACTTGAATACAAAGAAAGATGTAAAAAAAAAATATCCTGGCTGCTCCATCCTATATGCTCACTCTGAGATGGAATCGACTTGATGGCAACAGGTTTGGGCTTTTTTTGGAGCAGCAATAGCCCTGGTGGCGCAGTGGTTAAGGAGAGCTTGGCTGCTAAACAAAAGGTTGGCAGTTCGAATCCATCAGCCACTCCTTGGAAACCCTGTGGGGCAGTTCTCCTCTGTCCTATATGGTCACTATGAGTTGGAATTGACTCGAGGGCAATTTTTTTTTTTTTTTTTTTTTGATAGCTGAGAGATTTTACAGATGAAGATTTCTAAGGCTCCGTTTTAAGTTGTTGCTATGTTACACCACAACCCCTCCTTTACATCAAATCTTCTTTAAACTCTGCATATAGTATGCTAGTATCAGTGGACCTCTGGGAAATGACAAGATTACTTCAGTCAAGAAGGTTCCAGGGAGTAGAAAGGGGACACCACAAGGAGGTGATACAACATGTGTCATGGATTGAATTATGTTCCCCCAAAAATGTGTATATTAACATGGTTAGGCCATGATTCCCAATATTGTATGCTTGTCCTCCATTCTGTGATTGTAATTTTATGTTAAGGGGATTAGGGTGGGATTATAACACCATTCTCAATCAGGTCCCCTCCCTGATCTAAGGTAAAGGGAGTTTCCCTGGGATGTGGCCTGCACCACCTTTTATCTCTCAAGAGATAAAAGGAAAGGGAAGCAAGCAGAGTGATGGGAACCTCATACCACCAAGGAAGAAGCACAGGGAGCACAGCGTGTCCTTTAGACCCAGGGTTCCTGCGTGAAGAAGCTCCTCGTCCGGAGGAACACTGAAGAGAAGGCCGACAGAGAGAGAAGGCCTTCCCCTGGAGCCGACACCCTCAATTTGGACTTGTAACCAACTAGGCTGTGAGAAAATAAATTTCTCATTGTTAAAGCCACCCACTTGTGTGCTTCTGTTATGGCAGCACCAGATGATCAAGACAATGCGTAACGGATAAAAGAAAACAGTAAAAAGAGAAACTCACAGTAAGCAGTGGCTAGGAGAATCCCTATAGATAGCGAGGTCACAGGGAATACCGCCATATGTGAGAAAGAAAGTCAAGCTAGTATTTATCTGAATCTCAAAGAATTGGGTAGCCATGGCTTAGCTTACTTGTGTCTTCCTGATTAGCCATTTCATTCCTTCTCACACCATACGTGTCCCAGACTTCATTACTGTGCAGTTTATTCTATCTACCTGCCTCAGGAGAAAGCCTGGCAATCTACTTCCAAAATATCAGCCATTGAAAGCCCTACAGACCAGAGCTCTGCTCTGGCACACATGGGGTCACCATGAGTCAGAGTCAACTCGATAGCAACTGGACTGGATACCAGCCTCACGTCTCATAATAACAACAGACTATTACCGAACATCGTATGTCAGGCAGAATTTTAACAGCATTTTTCACCAACATGTCCTTTAACTTCATCTCACGTACTCTGCACATGTTATCAGGTGAGACCACTCCCTGGAGAAGGACATCATGCTTGGTAAAGTAGAGGGTCAGCAAAAAAGAGAAAGATTCTCAAGGAGATAGACTGAAACAGTGGCTGCAACAATGGGCTCAAACATAGCAACAACTGTGAGGATGATGTGGGACCAAGCAGTGTTTCATTCTGTTGTGCACAGAGTTACTATAAGTCAGAACCCACTCGATGGCACCTCACAATAACAAACGCTAAGAAAATACTATTATTTCTGTGGAAATCAGAGTATGTATTCATTTTTCTAGTTTTAGACACTGAATCCACAAAGAAAGATATGGCAAAAAAAAAAAAAAAAAAAACTGTGAGAAGCCTTGATAGGGAGATGCTTGACCAGAAGTATCTACTCAGAGATTCAACTAAATGAGAACTTCTCAAAACCACTAACACACTTTAAAATAAAAATTTGCAATAGTGGCCCAGTTATTTACATTACCCAAGTTAGTTACCTCCCAAATTTATTTGGTTAATTTTTCTAATCCTAAAACCTAATTTTGGGCAGAAGCAATAGTATGACTTTATTAAGCAAGAAATTTAAATTGGGGGAAGGAAAAAGGCATAAAAAACACAGAAAATAATCCAGTGGCACCCCAATTCAAAGAATAATGGTTTTAGTCACTCTTCTGTAGAAAAGCAGGATGTTGAGGTAACCCAAAATCTGTTGAAATAACTCTGTTTGCATTTAGCTTAAAGCAATATCAAAGATTTAAACAAGCTCACATTTCCTAAATCACTTTGTACATCAACTCCAGGGTTTCTAAGTCATAGACAGTAACCTATCCAAAAGATGTTACCTTTAAGACCAAGGTGTGCCTGACGCAAGCCATGGTGTTTTCAGTTGCCTCATATGTATGAGAAAGCTGGACGATAAATAAGGAAGGCCAAAGAAGAACTGACACCTTTGAACTGTGGTGTTGGCGAAGAATACTGAATATACCATGGACTGCCAAAAGAACGAACGAATCTATCTTGGAGGAAGCACAACCAGAATGCACTTTAGAAGCAAGGATGCCAAGGCTTTGTCTCACATACTTTGTACATGTTATCAGGAAGGATCAGTCCCTGGAGTAGGACATCATGCTTGGTAAAGTAGCGGGCCAGCAAAAAAGAGGAAAACCCTCAACGAGATGGACTGACAGTGGCTGCGACAATAGGCTCAAGCATAACAATGATTGTGAGAATGGCACAGGTCAGGGCAGTGTTTCATTCTGTTGTACACAGGGTCGCTATGAGTCAGAACCAACTCGACGGCACCTAACAACAACATACATATTCACAATTTATTTGCATTTACATCTAGAAGAGGGTACGGCTGCCATTTGTTACCAAAGCCCTGGAAAAACTCTCAATTCCTTCCTTCACTTTTTACATTTCCAGCTTCTCGTAAATTAAAAGTCAAACCTAGATATTTAAATTATTATTGCCAAAGTTTAATATTTCAATAAAATGGAGGAATTCTTCCAGAAGGTATAAACTAGAAGTCAGTGCTAACACATTAATCACACTGGATAGCTACTAAATGACCACAGAGGATCAAGAGCTCAACTTTACAGTGTATCCTCTTCACATAAAAGTGCTTTTGTATCATTCTTGGGAATTTTTCCAGAAAGAACAAAAGGAAGTGCTCAGAATCTGCAATTAGAATCTTATCTCTCTTCTAAGATAAATTTATTAGACAAGTCATTTGAATGGAAAAAAGTTAAATTTTTATGACAGCTTCTTGCTCATTTTCTGCAAGAAAATACAACAGTCTGGCTATTAGTCAGGGTTCAAGAAATTCTTTATAAAAGGCAGTTTTAATGTTCATAAAGGGCACTGAAACACATTAGATTGATATACATGTTCAAAACATGTGATCTGGATTTCCCTCCTAATGCATGGCACTTTAAACAACAGCGATAACAATAATAGTAAGCACCTCACCTTGCATAGCACTTTATAAATGAAAAGAATTTTCCCATATTCCATTTCACTTAATTCACAAAGGGCCATGGAAGCAAATCCGCTGTTACCATCATCCCTATTTTACCAGTGATGAAATTCGTGTTCAGAGACTGAAATCACATCAAGATTGAGAGGTACAGCACTATTCAGAGTCCAATTCTTGACACCTCATTCTTGACTAAGATGCACACTGGTCACTTTCAATCACCTCATATGCATGCAAAAGCTGGATAATGAATAAAGAAGACTGAAGAAAAATCGATGCCTTTGAATTACGGTGTTGGCGAAGAATATTAAATGGACTACTTTATGATATCTTCATTGTTTTTACTACTGTTAAAACCTCTTTTTACAACAACTTTTGGGTTTAAATTGCTGTATGAATAGGAAATAATTATTCCACAGCTTTATTTTCAAATTGGTGGTATTATTTACAGTTCATACATTTAACCTTCTATACTACACTTACAAAACGAGGACTACAGTGGCTAATTTTATAAAATTTATCATTCAAATTTACCATTCTAGATCAAGGATCAATGCCTAGGAATGGAACTGCACAGTTTTATAAGTTAATGCCAAACTGTTTTTCAAAGTTTTGTACCAATTTACACTCAGACCAATATATAAGAATTCCCATAGATCCATATGAACTTTCCACTTGCCACAACAAAGACACATTTTTAAAACATTACACTGAGTTTAAAAAAGGCAAATAACAGAGGTCTTTAGAAAGCTCAGCACCATTTTTATAAAGCTCAAAACCAGGCAAACCTAATTATGGAGACACATATATATGGCAAAACTACTTAAAAAAAAAAAAAAAAGTGGAGGAATAATCAGCACAAAAACTCTGGTAGTAGTTCTCCCAGGTAAAGGTAAAAAATATTGGATTTAGGAGAAGCACACATTTATATGTTACATACATTCTTTTGTAAGTATAACATAAAATTTCTATTTTTTAAAGGTGATAACAGTACCGTACAATGTCTTACTTCACATTTAAGTATGATCTTAAAAGCCACTATTTCTGCCAAAATAGTCAAGGTTTTTGATTTTCCTGAGTCTCACCTAATCCTTTGATATTTCAATCATTCTTTTTTGAAGGGGCTCTCTTGTGTTATCCATGGCGAGAATTGCTTGTTCCAATCCTGCCACACCCCATTTTTCTACAGGTTTGTATGTTAACTCTAATCTTGCTGAGTTGTTTCCACTGGCAGCATGAATCCTGCATCCTTTGCACAATGTGCAATTCCACTGTACGTTTTGCATCGCATTTGACTGTGGTTTTGAGATGCTCACAAAAGACAACAAAAAACTATTTGACAGTTGATACCAAAGAGTGGAAATAGGTGGTGGAGTTAAGCAGAGAGGGATGCTTGACTGAGGAATAATTTCACAAATTAAATATTTTCTTGTTTTCAAGAGCAACCTCATAACTCCAGGAACTGTGATGATAAGCACTTATACAAGTGGGATTCTTAAACTCACCAGCTATATGGCATTGTGCACATTTCCTAACATATACAGAGTCTCGGACTCCTCTTCAATGAACCAACCAACAGAGACATACTGGGCTCTAAATGTTGTCATGAAAATAAGCAAGGCAATTTATACAAAAAAGTCTTCGTAAACTCTCAAGTACATTTAAGTGCTTGATATTTTAAAGAGATTTTGTTGATGACCAAATTGCAAGAGAAAGCAGTTACACAAATGAAGCAACATTTATTTCAACTTAGGACCAAATGAATGAAACAGATTATGACAAATAATAAAGGAATGCTTCACTAAGTATAAGAAGCCCTAGTGGCGCAGTGGTTATGTGCTCAGCTGCTAATGGAAAGGTCAGTGGTTCAAACCCCCCATCCGCTCCACAAGAGAAAGATGTGGCAGTCTCCTGTGAAGATTACAACCTTAGAAATTTTATGGGGCAGTTCTACTCAGTCCTATGTGGTCACTACGAGTTAGAACTGACTCGATAGCAATGGGTTCACTAAGTGTGCCCTAAAGGTAACAGGTGGAGGTTCTCATGTGCTTCAAAATAGATTCCCAGTGGAATTATTTAAACTGCATGCAAGCTCTGCAACTACTTTATAGGAACATATCTATTAAATAAAGTTAGGGCCATCCGCACACTGTAAGACATGTCAAAAATGAAAATATGTGGGGTTTCTCATGTGTTTTCTTTTCATCTCTGCAAATCAAGTCTTTGTTTTAGAAAAGAACCTGGACTAAAAAAATACAAGAGTCCTTTAAACGAACTTCTGAAAGAGCAGTATTTTTACTACTACCACACATACAAATTTTCTTCACAGGAAACCAAAAGGCCCTCAAGGCAAAGGGCTCAGGGAGAGCCATTTGGGTGAATCCTACTGTTAGCAGTGTGATACTTGGATTGATAGCTGCCCATCTGTGTATACAACCAGTGGGGCCATAACTTCCACTATGCGGCGGAGCCTCTCCAAAAAAGTAAATGCTGCTAGGACAAAGCAAAATGCTATCAAAATCCACGTATGCCTACACACTCAGAGTTGGTGATGACTGCCAAATAATTCCCAAAAGCCAAATATCTCCAGGTCCTTGATCTGCTTGCTTTGTTTATATCGATCACCGTTCAGGATACTATGCTGACGCTAATTATTCAAAGGCAGGAAGGAGGTCTGTATGTTCCTTTCTCCCATGCTGTGACCAAATCTGAAAGCAGTTAAACCTGCCAAAGCAGCGAGGCCACTTCAATAAGATGAAATCTTCACATAGCTTTACTGGCAAGATGATTGCTCCCAAACACACCCAACCTCTTCTTCTGTAAAGAAAATGCATGCTTTCTCCCTCAACAATTTGACGCAGATCATAAAAGCCCTGCTACTCTGCTAATCAAGGTCTTCTCTGTCCTTGAAAGTGTTTTATATACCTCAAAGTCCTAATGTTTCTACATGGAAAAATTTTAAATCAGAGGAGCATTGAAGGGGCAAGAGTTGTTCTATTTCATTTTGTAGGAAAAATTAAACACCTGACCAAAAATCAATGATACATACACAAAAGATTAGCTTTGGGAATGAAGGCGGATCCTACCCTAAAGTAATGAGAGTGTGTACATCATGTCTATTTCAGCTAAAGGTGGCAGAAACCCTACCTGGAGCTAGTTTACACAAAATAGGAGAATTCACTGGATTACTGAGTGTATATTCAAACTATGCTGTCAGTTTGCTGTATCTCCAGCTCCAAACTATGCATTCTGCATATCTCAGAAATGATAGTGGCAACAGAGCTTACCTGACACCAATGCCAGTTCATCTTGCATACTGATAAGCTAAAAATTCCCAAGAGATAATGTCAAAGTCTCCTTTCCAATAATTCCAACAAAAATTCCAGGAACTGAGTCTCACTTGACCAATTTTGGTTACTTTACCATCAATTAGTCACTATGGGCAGGAGCTGCCTCCCTTATCGATTATGGAAAGTGGAGGGGTCAGATCAGCCCCTACTGAACTACACAGACTAAGGATGCTGGAAGAGAATTTCCCCAAAGGAAATTCCAGAGTCTATATGAAGAAAAGGAAATGATGTTAGAGAGGCACAAACAACAGCTATCCATCACAATCAGCTACTGCTCCATACCTTTAAAACTAAGAAACAAGTAGTTCTCAAATGAGGAAGGCAACCCAGATTTTCCAGTCAGAGGTGGCCGAGACACAGTGCATTTGGGGGGATTCAGCCCCCATCCTCCAGAATCAGACACATCAAGCAGCTCAACCATCTGTGCACCGCCTCCTTCTGTAACAACGTTCCCAGTAATCAGAATTTAAATTACATTTGCCTACAACACTGATGAATCTGAAGACTTTTTCCCTCAAAGTGACTGCAAGTTGGAAAGTTGGCAGGTCCGCCAAATACAATAGTATATAGATGAACTTTGATTGTAATCTATTTCGAAGAAGCTTTGATTTGTGAAAGCTGCTCACAGATAAAAAAAATATAGCACTTGGAAAATAATTACACCTTGCATGACACCTCTTTCTAAGATGCCTTTTATAGCTCATTTAACCCATCCTCAAACACTTCCATTCACAGGGAGATAAGTCCAGCTGGACTATGCTTTGAGAAAATCAAATATAAGAAAACTTAATTTCCAGGGCACATAAATTCAGTAGTGCTTATTCACATTCCAAAATGATACGCTATTGCATGGACTGACTCAGCTGAAGTACTTTCTAAAACTAAGTACCTCTAATAATCCAAATGTCTAATTTACGGTTTTGTTCTATAAATAAATTAGCAAAGCACATCTATCATTGTAACTAAGGGCTGTTTACTTCTTCTCATACAAAGTTTCTAAGCCTTAAAAGCCTATAGGATTTTGCTTTTTTTTTTTTTTTTAACAGTTTTCCTAACTCAATGAATTAAACTACTGGTGAGGAAAATCAATAACTCTGAATATTTGTTTCTAGAAGCCACAGTAAGAAAGGAGAAGATCTTATATTTAAACAGTGCAATTGCTCTTGGTTATTATTCTCTAAGAAATGCATTCATTTCTTGATTTCCTCTCAATTTATTTCTGATAAACAAAAAGTAGAACAGTAGAAACATTAGCAGATGTCATTCCTCTGGGGTATCTCCCAGAAAAGCAGGAGGACTCCCATAAATTTCAGTCCCCTGATTCTGGTGACATCTCTATTTGTCCCTTCACAGACATAACTGCAGAATTGCTGAATGTCCCAATGCTTAGCAAAATATGACCTACTAAGAATCCCTTGAGAAGCCACTCAATGGCAGTGCTAGATTCATCAAGTTCTTCTAATTAACATATTAGTTTCTTTTTACCTACATTTCCCTAGAAGGGCCAACCATTTTCATTGCCATCAGACACAGGCTAACATTTGAAATCAATTAACTTTTGTATCAAAAAAATAGAAACGCATTTCAGAAGATGTTTGAAAATTGAAAGAGCTTTACCATTAATTAATTGGGCCTCCCAGAGAAGTTATTATGCCTTTAGCTATCTCATGAGAGAGATATAAATTTTAGAAGTTCTGTGTTAAGTTTTTATACCCTCTTTGAAAGAATGAGCTTTTGAAGCTTTTTTTTTATGGATTCTTCCCAACTCAGCAAACAGAACTATTTTGCTCGTCAGTTTTCTCTAGTTAAAATGATGAATCCATCCAACAATCTTAAACATTGGCCAATAAAAAAACTAGTCGGTAATATGGTAATAAACCCTTGTTATAATAAAACCATATTTGCGTTTAAACGTCAGCCCTCCACATAGTAAAACCACAAATGAGGAAACATTTAAAGAACGACCCATAGTCAGTTTTTATACTTTTACCAAAAACCTTCCTTCACTGAAAAAAAAGGTATTTGGTTTTCAGCTAGCCAGCAAACCTGCATGACAATATTAAAACAATAGAAATAAACTGCTAACTTCCTCCTCGTACTTTTTTTTAAATAAACTTTACAAAGTTAACTTACGGAAAATTACTCGGCCCCTGAGGGCAGGAGGGCAAGAGCGATGAGTAGAAAAGATGAGTAGAACTTCCCGTGTATCTGTATCTACCCAAATGCCCCATCATTGGAAAAGAGAAGCCATGAGGTCAGCAATGTGTACATGCCTCTGTCTTCGTGGCTAAAGAGAGCAGCATTAATTCAAAAAAATGATAAAAAGACCCAGTGAGAGAAAGTCTTGCTGCAGCAGCTGTCAAGGATGGCAGGAACAACCGATCTAGGTTGCCTGAGCCTCGGTGCCTAAATGACAGCAAAACAGTCACTCCTGACGTGGGAGATTTCAAAGCAAGTTGTGCCACTTCACAGCACAGCTGGGAGTAAGGAAAGAAAGAGAAGACAGAGGAGATGTGGCTCAATATAATTCTACAACTACCCCAAAAAGTCCTGGATTATTATTTACGAACTTCATTGTTCTCATTTGAAGCAAAGCCTAATGTAACATTTGTCTGTCTTTAAGAGTCTACATCCTAGGTATTTACTCATATCTACTCTGAAACAGGAAGGATTGCCATGAATCGGAACTGACTCAATGACAATGGGTTTAGTTCTGGCTTACTAAGAATATCATGGTGTTACAGAGTTATATATTGCTAATTTGAAATGAATTTGCTAGAGGTAGCGATTGGTCTTTATGAGTTCTGTAAAAACTCAAAAGAGTGGCTGGCTACTAGTTTTCGCTCTCAAGAATAAAAACAGCTTGCCTATTAGTGACACAGGATAACTTCAGCGAGATTCTTGCAAACAACTAGAAAATTAAAAAATCAAAGCTCCCAACAGATGAATGGACTAAGAAAAAAAATAAATAATCGTCATAAGGGGAGTACATTTGGTTAGTAACTACTTGGGAGAATGTTAAAAAAAAAATTAAAAAAAAAAGCAGTTTCATCAAGCTGATTCCAACTCATGGCAACCCTATGTGTGTCAGAGTAGAACTGTGCTCCATATGGTTTTCAATGACTAATTTGTCTGAAGTAGATTGCCAGGCCTCTCTTCTGAGTAGCCTCTGGGTGGACACAAACCTCTAACCTTTCAGTTAGAAGCTGAGAGCATTTACCATTTGCACTACCCAGGGACTCCCTCTTCAAGGTTAGCCATCTCTAAACCTGTAGCTTTCCTCTTAAAAGGTGTTTACAAGAATTTCAAATTCTGAGTTTTTAAAATATCTTTACACTCTTTTTTTCAGAAACCTATGCTTATACATTATTCTTCTTTAGAATATAAAATTATCCCAGAAGTTTGTTAACAAGAACAACCAAAAAATACTCTCATAGCACATGGCTAAAGATTCCAGGCTCTGAAGTCACACTTGCCTGGGTGTAAATCCCAACTTCACCATTTGACCTTGATAGGTTATTTAACTGTTCTTCAACAGTTTCCTCATATCCAAAGAAATGGGAATTTGTTCATTTAATAACTATTTACTAAGCACCAACCATATGCCAGGTACTATACTATGTGGTGTACTAAGCTTTCACAGAAAATAAAAGAACGAAAACAAAGTCTGCGCTCTCATGGAGCTTATATTCTTATAGAAAGCTGTAGTGAGGAATTAGAAAATAATATCTATAAAGCATTGAGTGGAGTAAACTGAAACAAGGATACACTCAATAGGTGGTAGCTATAAAGCTTTGAAGTCACAGGATAGATAACAGGTATTATTATCTCACAGGACTGAGGATAGCTATTACTATCTCACAAGATTCAGGCAAAGCGCTTAGCCTTGGGTTAAAAAAAAAAACTCTCTACACTTATCAGCTATTATAAAATAATTACCATAGCAAATATTTCTGATATAATTTGTATTCACTGTGGATAATGGGTAGGGAGAATAGAGTGAGGAATGCCAGTACAATTCTTTCCTTTCCATTATTTAAGAAATGGCAAGCTCCACATTCTTTTGGAGTCCCTGGGTAGGTGCAAAGGGCTAAGTGCTCGAGTACTAGCTGCAAGGTTGGCAGTTTGAACCCACCCAGAGGCACAATGGAAGACAGGTCTAGCAATATCCCTCCAAAAGGTCACAGCTTTGGAAACCCTAATGAGCAATTCTACTCTGCCCACGTGGGGTCGCCATGAGTCGGAAATGGCTCCACGGTACCTAGCAACAACATGCTCTTTCAAGTCACCTCTCAAAAACATGAGAATATGCCAAGTGCCATCGCTTCTCTTCATCTTCATCATGCATGCTGGTTCCTAACAGCAACCTGTTTGGTTTGGTCGACATTACAGAAAATATTCAAAGCCAATCATTCTTCATTTAAAATAAATGGTTTTAACTTTTACAGCTCAATGACATAAAACCTTGAAAGTACTTTATAACATGCTGAACTAAATATAATTAAAGACAAGAAAGAAAAAAAAAAAACCTACAAATAAGTGTACCGAGTATCATCACACAGCTCATGTGAACCGGTTACTAGAGAATTTTCTGTGATACCTGCTCCTTCTATGATCTTCAAAAACTCCTTTAAAATAAAGTTTCTACTGTTAGCACACTCTTAATCCTCTTTCTTGAAGTACCAACCTTGCTACTGCTTATATCTGCTCCAAGGAGCAGCAGAACAAGTAAGGCTATGAGACATCAATAGAACAGGTGCCCACAAGGACCAAAAAGGAATGGCAGACATTAGGTTCTTTGCGCTGCAGTTAGAAGTTCAGCTGCTATACAAAGATGCAACAAACATGAAAGATAGAGCCAAGCCCAAATTTTTAGACTCAGATGAGAGAGGACAAGCAGGTAGATTATGATAAATAAAAGGGGGGAGGGAACCTCTCCTTTCCACTAAAATGTACATCTATGAAGATAAGAATTACGGATTTTACAACGTGAATATGAATGAATGAATACTAATTTCTAAAGCAGAAGTACTAAATTCAAATTAAGAGTCTGGTACAGTCAGGAGAACTCTGAGAGATTCCATGGTAAAATGGGTCCCCAGACCAATAAAGGGTAGAAAAACAGAGAACCACCCACCCTACTTCCTCCTAGTGTCAGCAGAAGCACACTGGGCTACCCTCGAAAAGGTTCTACACAAGCTTACTATGAAATAGGCTAAAGCTGAGTTTCACCAGAGAATTCTATTTCTATTTCTTGGGTTCAGATAAAACAAGGAGCAACCCTTATACATCAAGCTAGAGCAAACATTTAATTACCACTGAAAACAACAGCTTTTTTTTTTTTTTTTAAGACCTATGCTTAAGCACAATCTACGTACCAGGTTTACATGTAAGATAAGACGTTTACACAACTAGTATCATGCCATCCACTCAGTTTTATTTAATTCATTTACTGAGCACCTACTATGTACCAGGCATAAAGTTAATGTTATTAGTCTCCATTAGACAAACCAAGGTCTGAAGAGGTTAAATAACCTCCCCACAATCACACAACTAGTAACTTGTCAAATCAGGATTCTACCGTCCCCAAAGTGTGGGTTCTGTTTAATTATTCACCAGAAGAAAACCCATCATGCTACCATTCTCTGACTTCTAAACTTTTTAAAAATGACAGTCAGTCAGAATTAACTCAGGAAACAAACAGGAAAGTTGATCTTAATACCTGATAACAGTATTTTTTTTTATTATATTACCCAGACTGATTTTTATTATATTACTCAAAATATAATCACCAAATCTTACTCATCATTTTAGAACTATCCAAAAGCTACTGGGAAATAACAGTAAATTCACCCTCAAGGGTCAAATAGTTGGTGGCACTGAGGACTATCAAAAGGAACTAGCAAATGTGTTTTTAAAAAAAGCTACTCCCCTGGTATCCCAAATACAACAGCAGCATCATTAGAACTCAATAGGGGTTAACCCTGAAGGGAAAAATACTCCGCTTAACGTATCAGTGCTTTCACATTGGCTAACCAATCATGGCAGTGTACCAACACACTTTAGGCCATGCCTTAACAATCTTTACGTAAAAAATTATAATGCTCTTCTGAGATTACCTTTCATTTTTGCATTATGACAGAGAAATTGACTTTTTTTTGTCATCTTTGCGTTTTGGTTGCAATTTAAGGCTAGAATCCATATGTGCCACATTGTGAGACACAATGGAAAGAACACTGGATCTTAGTCAGGAGACAAGCTCTTATCCTAGCTGGCACTGGCTAGCTCCAAAACGTTGGACAAAACCTTGACTTCTCTGGACCTCTATTTTCCCACGTGTAAAATGAGGATACTGATCGAAGACTAAAATTGTTAATGCTATCTGACTATTTAATTTTTTTTTCAATCCTCAAAATTGAAATTAATTCAGCGTCAACTATTTTACCATCTTGTGGTGTAGAAGAAATGGCCACTCTGTCTATGTAAGTGTAACAAATTACCACAAATAAATAGCAACTTAAAATAAGACAACTCTATTAGCTCATAGTTCTGGAGGTCAGAAGACCAGCATAGCTCAACTAGGCTCTCTGCTGAGGTCTTATAAAGCCAAAATCAAGGTGTTGGCCAGACTGGGCTCTTATCTGAAGGCTCTAGAGAATTCACTCCCATACTCACTCAGGCTGTTGGCTGCATTCTGTTTCTTTACTGTGTAAGACTGAATCCACATTTCCTTCCTGGCTATCAGCTAAGAACTGCTCTCAGCCTCTGGAGACTGTCCGCATTCCTTCTGGCACGGCCTTTCCATCTTCAAGCAAACATTGGTGAGGTGCGTAGAGTCATGCTTAGAATCTCTCCGACTTCCTCTTCTGCCACCTCCAGAGAAACCTCTCTCCTTTTAAAGGGCTCACCTATTGGGATCAGGCCCATTTGAGTAATCGCTATATCTTACCAGTTGCCATCCAGTCGATTCCAACTCATGGTGACCCCATGTGTGTCAGAGCAGAACTGTGCTCCATACAGTTTTCTCAATGGCTGATTTTCTGGAAGTAAAGTACCAGGGCTTTCTTCCAAGGTACCTGTGGGTGGACTCAAACCTCCAATCTTTCAATTAGCAGAGCACACTAATCATTTGCACCACCCAGGGACTCCATATCTTAAGGGATTTTAACTGCATCTGCAAAATCCCTTTACAACAGTGCCTGGATTTACGTTTGACTGAATAACTAGGGGACAGAAATCCAGATTTTTTTTTTGGCGAGGGGGGGCCTCTTTAGACTTTTTTCTACAATATGTGTCTATATGTGTACGTGTATATGTGTGCATGTGTGTGTATGTCCCTTCACAAAGTTGAAAGCGATAGTTATTTTTGTATTCCAAGAGACTAGCACACATAAGTGCTGAGATACGACAACTGTTCCATAAAAACATGCCCAATTCAACAAAAGGCTACCTAGTAGACAAAAACACCCATGGCACAAATAACTACTATTAATTGAGTCCTGGCACTCCTGAGAAGACAGAAATGAGCTGCAACTACCTCAGTGCATATGCTTATTGAACAGATGGACAAGATGTTGATAACAGTTGTTTCAATACAAAAATGCCAAATGCAAATTTAAAAAAAGCTAAATAAGTAAGCAAATGAGGAAAAAGAATTTTTAAAAAGTACAGAATTCTTGATTATTCCAAAAACTCTAGTGTCCCACACCTTTTCCTAACAGTTATAAAAGCTATTTGTATCACCAAAAGAAATTCTAATACAAAGAAAGGCTTCTCTAGGAGAATTCGGAAATGTATTCCACAATGCTTTCACCAGCTCAGTAAAACAGGCATACAATGCTCTCTCTCTCCAGCCAGGGCCAATAGGTATTACAATTTAGGATCACCACCGTGAATAGTGTCAGCAAGTAAACAGGCTGCCCATGTAAAGACCAGGACAAAAGTAACAAATCATTCTGCCATGTCCCTAATTCAGAAGGTTAAAGCATTTTACACCCATCCTGAAATTCAAGTAATAAAAAAGCTAAAAACATGCACTATATTTCTAGATGCTCTGAATTAAAAAAAAAAACACCTTACTGTCAAGTCGATTACGACTCATAGAGACCCTACAGGACAGAGTGGAGCTGCCCCATAGGGTTTCCAACGACTGCCTGGTGGATTCAAACTGCCGACCTTTTGGTTAACAGCCATAGCTCTTAACCAATAAGCTGGTGAATTAACAGCAATTCAAGTAATTTCTTCTTTAACAGCCATTTGCCTATTCTGCATCTTCATTAAAACAAAATGGTATTTTTTCCCAAGCATAAATAATCCCGTTCTATTGCAGGCTGATGTGACATCTGCATAAAGGTAATTCCCGTCTTCCACTATTATCTATGTGTTCATTACCAAAGGGTAAGTAAGTGGTGTTTTCTCTGGGCTCTTGTGTGCTAACGTACAGTGTTTACTAGCAATAAGCATTTAAGCTACTGAAGAGCAGCTTCAAAAGGACACGAAATTAGCTAAACGTACATCACAATACAGTGGTATTTACAACAGGCTCCCATGGATAATGAAACTTCACTTAGGGTACTCTATTTCTGTTCAGTCAACACATTTCAGATACTATTAAAGGGATCACTATCTGCAGAGGACCTCAGCTGATCTAATTTAACTTTATCTTGTAACACAGAGGAGTTACAGCAGTCTTTGTGACAGCTGTCTTTTCAGATACTACAAAAGGTTTTCTGCAACAACTGTTATCTGTCCATCTCCAGAACAGCCAGATAAGATTTAATCATCACATGCTGCACTCCAGGAACTGCTTTAATTTGGGGTTGCCTGGGCTCTGCTTGAGGAAAGGAAAAATTAAAGGGCACACGCTAGAACAGATGGGAAAATAAATCCCTGTTGTGTCTTTCAAGATGCTAACTGGTACCTTATTCTTTTTTTCCCCCCTCTAGCAATAAAACAAGGATTTATATTCTGAGTAGTTCTTCAGTCTAAACCTGAGGTTGCAATACCTTTCAGATGCAGTCTTTTGACAACAAAAGGAAAACCAATAAATATCAGACTTCCCCTTAAAAAAGTCTGCTTCCCTTCAGAAAGTTAAATTAGTAGTGTCATCAGGCTGAAATGTTATTTTTCTGGGAGATAGAGAGTACAGTGCATGTTCAGAGCTGGGCCTCCGATGAGAAAGTAGCTATTTAAGCTGCTTTTTCATATGTGTGTGGTTCGCTCTTTGCTGTTCGCCACAACTCTCATCTATACTCTCTGTTCCCCAAGCCACCTTCTGGAATGAGACTGCCATGTGACAATATTCTGGGCAAAGAAATGTAAGTGGAGGTTTGCTGGCAGGGCTTTCATGAAAGTTAATGCTGTCTTTATTTAAAAACAAAAAATAAGCCCCCCCCCCCAAAAAAAAGCCAGACCTGGCAGGTGTGCCCCTTTCTGCCCTTTGCCTCCCCTCCTGACTTCTTTCTGCCCAGAACGTGGATGAGACACTTAGAAGTTCAAGAACGAGGGGACATACATGCAGATGCAAAGCAATGCACTAAGGGTGATAGATGTTAATGATTATGTCCCCAAAAAAGATATGCTGAAGTCCTAACCCCTGTATTTGTGAATAGGAACCTGTTTGAAAATACTTCCTTTGAAGATGTTAACAGTAAGGTTTAACATGACTGAAATGGTGTTCATGATAATCCTATCTGACTGGTATCCTCATAAAAGAGAGGATGCTACACAGAGACAGGGAGATAGAGGAAGGATGCCATGTGATGCTGCAGCTGCAAGCCAAGGAATGCCTAGAGCTACCAGAAGCTTGGAGAGAGTCATAGAACAGATTCTCTCTCAGAGCCTCAGAAGGAATCAGTTAGACAGATACTCAGATCTCAGACACCCAGCCTCCAAAGCTGTGAGACGGTAAATTTTTGTTCTTATAAGCCACCCCGCTTGTACTATTTTGTCATGACAACCCTAGAAAACTAATACAGTAGAGGAGAAAGGCAGGCTCTGGGCCTGATGTTGAACAGCTGCACCAGCCCTAGGCCACTGGCTCCAGACTTCCTGTTATATGAACAGGGAGTTTGTTCAAAATCTCTAGAGTCAGGCTTCCTGTTACCTGCAGACAAAAGCATTTCAAACTGAAACAGTACCTGACAATCTCTTTGATAAATGTCATTAAAAGTTCAAATTTCTGAAGGGTCATATAATATTTGCTGATATTTCTCTCAAATACACAAAGGCTAAATATTTTCATGTATATTATTATAGGAAGGGTATGTGGATCTAATATACATAATTTAATACCTATTACTGGTTAAGAGCAAAGTTTTATATTTATGTAATAATTGGTTACCAAGCACTTAATATATACATGCTTAATTATAGAAAGGGAGAAAAAAGAGAGAAATCTTTCCTCTCCATGAGCATACAATCTAGCTGAAGAAGTTAAGCAACAACTGAAGAAATCGAAAAATACGAAAAAATGAGACTAGAAAACAAATACTTGAAATAAGTAAGTCAAAACACATTCTGACTGGGAAGTCATCTTTCCAATAAATGTTAAGGAAGTTAAAAGAAAGGGTAGGTTAGTGGGAAATAAAGCAGAAAGTACCTGTTGAAGAGCTAGGACTTCAACTGCATTCTAAAGATAAACCCAGTGCCGTTGAGTCGATTTCAACTCATAGTGACCCTATAGGCAAGATTTAAATAGGCACGTGGAGGGAGAAGGAGATTCAAAGAAATTATAGCATAAAGATTAAATTTGAGGACCAAGGTCAAAATTGGACAAGGGATGTTTAGGAAAGTAAAGACACTGCCATAGTCAAAAGAGGTGATTTGTATCAGGGAGCAATGTAAGAGAATAATAATAAAAACTGCCACTTAATGAGTATCTGATAGTCCTTGCCTGACATGGTGCTCATGCTATATCTACTTTTTCATTCAGTCCTTACTGAAGCAGGTAGCATTGTCCTCATTTACTAATAAGTAAATCAAGGCTTAGAAAATAACTGACACATCTAAGTCGCAGAGGTACTACATGATGGAGCCATGATTCAAATCCCAAGCTTCTGGTAGCAGAAGGAATATGAATTGCAGGGGTATGAGACTGATGAAAAAGAAAATACGCACAATGGGTAAAGTTGTTAACACCAAGACATAAGATGGAAACATGGGGAAAAGGTAATTACACTGGAACAGAATAAAAACAGCTGTAAGATAAATTTTATAATAAAGAAAGTGTGTAAGTATTAAAGAGAAAATCAAAATTGTCATAGAAAGGTAACTGTCTACATATGAAGCAATCACTACGCAACAGAGTGGGTAAAAATGAGGCAAAAAGGTTCCATGATCAGGATATGAGATGATATGGTTGTAGTAATAAAAAAAGTCCTCCCTTTTAACTAGCTTGGATACCCCTAGGAAAGCCCTGGATCCAGAGAATAAAGAATACACAAGACAGAGTGGAAAGCCACCTTCGTTAGAAGACAGGTGTTTCTGAAGTCTTCTTCTCATTTGATACTACATGGTTACATCATATTCCCATCTACCATTTACTGGTGGCATATAATGTAAATATTATAGGAGTCACAATATTTTCTATAGACCTCCCCATTTAGGTCCCTTTGTCTCTGTTTTCCAGTACCCCATCTGCTATTTAGGCTTAGCCACAAGGCTAAAGTCAGGAGGGAGGAGGACATAACATACAGAAAATGAAATCATGCTCATTCCCATCCTGAAGAATTTTGTATATTAGGATGCAAGAGGGTTCAAGAAGGTAAAGTACCATGGTTCTGGACTCAGTGGAAACCCGCTGCTGTCAGGACTCAGCGGAAAAGGGATGTAATTTAGAAACATGTCAATGGATATGGAGGAGAAGAAGAAAAAAAAAATAGGGGTATTTATATTCACAATAGCCTCCATATGGTATGCAGGGAACCCAGAATTTTTACGTGCCTTAGCGGGGGATACACGAATGATAAAAATGCATGTACAGTGGAAGAAGAGTCCTAGAATCAAAACAAAGGGACTTTTCCAAATGCCCTCAACAGAAAGACAGAACTACCTGAATCTTAGCAATCATTCATTCTGATCCCATCAACACAGCCACAGAAACAAGTGAGAATCCTAAGGACTCCATATAAACCTAAGGACCCCTCTTCCCTCTACCCAAAGTCCCACTTCCTTCCCCATACAACCAGATGTCATCATGAATAAGACAACCGAAAGCCTCTGCATTTTACCTAAAGAGGCAATTTAAATCACTGCCTTTGACTATGTAGTGGTTCCCTTCCCTACTACCCAGGGGGTGAGAAAGGTCAGTGCAGTTAACAGAGATATTTCTTAAAGTTTCTTATTTTCTTTGCACATCTGAGCCGAGATTGAATAATTTAGTCAAACATTGAAATTAAAAAAAAAAAAAATGCTACCTCTAGAAAGGCCCTCCAGAGAGAGAACAGAAATAAATAATTTTTATATCTGGAAAGCTGTGTTAACTGGATATGAGGTTTGTCTGAGGCCTTGGATAATAAATGTCAGATACACAAAGAGATGCAAAATAAAAATGTCAGTTTCAAAGTAGGTATCACAGAAGTATTTGACCCCTTGTTTTTTTGGACAGCATAAAAATTTTAGGTGATAGGGAATGAAGAAAACAGGGTAAGAGAACTAGCCCCTTTGCCTCGAGAGAGAATGGCCTCAAGGACCACGTTAAGAAACTTAATACGTGGTCCCTGGGGTTTGGAAGTCATCATTTACTGATATCTCTAACCTAAGAAACATCAGGTGGCCTGGGCAACAGGATAGATTGAAATTCATTTCTCTATCATATAGTTCCGAACTGAAAATGGCTGCCCCCAGATAAATAGAAACCCAGGCTCCTTCTATCCTGTTGCCCTGCTATATGGTATCTGCTTTTTGGTCTCTCTTTGTCCAGCCATCATACCCACATTCCAGCTAGCAGATAAGTAGAAAAGAAAATAAAGGCCAATCAAGTTATACATATCTCCTCTACTTGCATCCCACTGGCCAGAACTAAACCATAATGCCACACCTACCCACAAGGAGGCTGGGAAATTTAAGCTCTTCTATGGCAGAGATGGAGTGGTTAAGAGCTCGGCTGCTGCTAGCCAAAAGGTCGGTAGTTAGAATTAACCAGCCGCTCCTTGGAAACCCTATGGGGCAGTTCTACTCTGCCCTTTGTGGTTGCTGTGAGTCAGAATCTGCTGGACAGCAATGACAATATGAATGGCAGAGATGCACCTTATTCAACTTTAGTTACCCAAGACATACCTGGCACAGCTTTAAGATACTGGGTACTGTGGTTCTCACAATCACTGCCATATTATTCACACAACAAGCATTTATCAAACATCTTTCTATGTATCAAGTTTTTATTGTTTTTTAATTTAATTTTTGAATTTTCATTTCACTAATTTTTCATCACTAATAAAAAATAGCTACCAGTGATTTTAAAATAACTTTTTTAAGAATAATAAGCTGGTTCTGGTTTGCCACAATAGCCTTGAAATGTTTAAATATTTAGCAGCAAATTATTTGAAATTTTCATTCCATATAACACAAAGGACAGCATTTTCAACTATTCAGTTTTCCGACTAGGCTAAAAGACAATTTATCCCAAGTGACTTAGAGGAAAATGTTTCCTACTCCTAAACGCATCACCCAGCATCAAAACTTGAAAAAAACAAGTAACTATGACACATTCTTGTGTGTTCATTTGAAATGACAGTAAATGATCACAAAATCTGAAAGGCAACAGAGCAGTTTTCTTGTATCACTGAAGTCACTAGAAATGTCCTAATAAACTAGTTTGAAAGGTAGGAAGAGAAATCTAATAAAGTAGCTAAAACCATGGGATAAAAATCAACTTTCCACTCTCTGTCCTTGACAGTCCCTGTCCCCAGGAGTCCCCAGAGATGAAGGATGCAGAATTACCCCAGGACATGGACTCTAACAACTCACTACTGGTAAAGAAGCACTTTCATGAATACTGAAGGCACTTTTCATTTGTTTACCACAAACAATGTGGTTTGTCCCCTGGTACACCAATTTAAGAGAAAGCAGTAATCTCTGCCATTTATCCATTTTAAACTTGCAAATAATTAGGACAGAAAAAAAAAAAAAAGTACCCAGTTATACTGGATCAGACGCCTTACACTATTTTGTTTAACTCGGAACTATTAAAAAAATTCTGAGAGAGGCAAAAATAAAAAACACCACAGAAACTTAATGTCTCCTAGTAAATTACTATTTGGAAAATTTGAGAGAGACTTGAAAGCTTTCTTTGTACACCAATACACTTTCTTTCCTCCTCCCAACATATACTTATTATTCCGCATCATACCTAAAATGCTTTCTTTTGAATGTGATCCTTCGAAGAACAACATCGGGGAACTGTCTCCCTTTGGGCACTGGTTTTCAGGCATTAAAAAGGTAAAATATCTCCCCTTTAAAACAGCATATAAGGAAGCTCCATGGGGTGTCCCTGGCCCACTATCAGTGAGCTTCAGCATCACAAATTCAAATCAACTGCAGATTTCTTTACAATCAAACCTATAGCTGGAGAGTTCTGTGCATTTTTAATCTTTTATTTCTGACTATCTATTTACATTTCCTGAAGTATTGGCAATATGCATATAAACAAAAACAAACTGCCAGCCTATCACATTGCTTACAGTGGCATCTGCTTCCTGCCCCTCTCCTGGGGGAGACAGAGCTGCTTGCCATGTTAAATAAATATATTAATAATGTAGTTATTTTTAAAAGTTTCCCACAGAGTGGCTGCTTTACAGCAGTAAATAGAGCTGCTGAGTCTCACAATTCAGATACCTTGAGTGTAGGTTCAAGTTTATTTCTAAACAGAGCTGCACATAATGATTTTAATTATCAGTATTACTTTCCTAGTAGTGTCATTTCAGGCCTGACATAATAAACACATGTGAGACTGTTCAGTTGAGCCTGATGTAGAAACAAATTATTAGGGTAAATTACTGTTATATTTACTGTGATTTAAATTTATCAATGTAACCGATAATTACATCAATGTGAGGTATGCTTCCCAAAAGCATGGGTGATTAAGCGATACCATAATTTGACAATTCTAGACATAATTTTATTCAGAAAAACATTCATGGCATTAGTCATTTAATGCTTAAAATCATTCACAACAATTTCTAAATGGATGTAGCCTCCTCTCAGATCAGCAGACACTACCTCCCCCAATGGACTCTTGAACCATTTTATGCTTCTTGGAACAGAATGTGTCCACAAACACTTCTGGATTCTCAGGTTTCTTGGGAGGCCGCTAGTCCCACTAAAAGTATATGCTGCGCTCCAGTGGGGCTTGTGTAATGGTCAAAAATGAAAGGAACGTCCTTTGGTGAAACTTCACTAAGGCAGAAGGAGGCAGTGCAACCAAGGAGCGTGACTGGGTTGAACTTTTGTCTCTTTTGGCTTTTGCACAGCTAGAGAATCCTTGTAAGCATATTTTTTGGCTTCCTGTGTGATAGTTAAGGACCACTGGTAGGTTTGGGTTTTTGTGTGTGTGTCATATTTGGAAAACCAATTTAACAACATTGTGCCAGACCACCACCAAAGTTTTGTGGGAAAACGTATGCCCACATGAAATTTTCAAAATCCATATTACCAACTAAAAATTTAAACACACTCAATTAGTAAAGCATGTATTCCACTACTGAAAACACATACCATTATCAAAAAATTCAAAACACAAAAAAATTGGAGCTTAAAAAGGTTATTTGTCATAAATTCTGATGATTAATTGCTTACATTTTATATGATTTAAGTATGTTTAAAACCATGAATATATTAGTATGCAAAAATGGAGCACTTGATTTTTCAAAAGGACCAGGAAGTCTCCCTACTATACCTTAAAGCTCTGTAACTGGGGCATTTATTGAAGTTACAGACTTTACTTCACCTTGGATTAGCTAGAAGAGTTCAATATTTTCTTTTTCCAAGTATCTAGTCCGGGGTAAAGTTTATTGTTTGAAATAAATTCAAAATAGCAAGGGGCAATCTTGATTTGCACTCCTCAGAAATGTTAAAATGTTAACAATAATATGGCAATTAAAAAAAAAAAAATTCACTGCCATCCAGTCGATTCCGACTCATAGTATCTCTATAGGACAGAGTACAACTGCCCCATAGGGCTTCCAAGGAGTTGGCTAGTAGATTCGAACTGCTAAGCTTTTTGGTTAGCAGCTGAGCTCTTAACCATTGCACCACAAGGGCTCCATATGGCAATCACAGGGCTAAATATCTATCCCATGGGAATAATGCCCAAATGATCACAAATTTTACCCATTTATGACAGGGCTGTGGAAGGAAAACACAATGGAGTAAAGATTTAAAATGAAAAACTCATTCTGATATTATGTTGCAATTGCCCTGTCATAAACTGAATTGCATCTTCCAAAAACACCTATAGTGAATCCTAACTCCTATATCTGGTTATAATCCCATTTGGAAATGGATTTTCTTTGTTCTGTTAATGAGGCAAGATTAATGTAGGGTGTATCTTGCATCAATCTCTATTATTGTTGTTAGGTGCGGTCAAGTCAGCCCCCAACTCATGGCTACCCTGTGTCCACCTATGCACACGAGATCAGACCACTGTGAACCACAGAGTTTTCACTGGCTGATTTTCAGAAGTAAATCACCAGGCCTTTCTTCCTAGTCTGCCTTGATCTGGAAGTTCCAAAGAAACCTGCTCAGCATCACAGTAATAAGCAATCACTGACAGACACGTAGTGGCTGCACTTAAGGTGCACTGACAAGGAACTGAACCAGAGTCTTCTTCATGGAAGGAAAAGATTCCACCACCGAAACACCAATGCTCTCATTGCCAACTATGGTAGGCAGAATTTTAAGACGACCCTCATGATCATCACCCCCTGGTGTTACTCCTGTGACTATGGCAAAAGGATAACTGTGAGTGGACCTAATCTAATCTCAGAAACCCTGCTGGAAGAGTGGTTAAGTGCTACGGCTGCTAACCAAAAGGTCAGCAGTTCAAAACCACCAGGTGCTCCTTGGAAACTGTATGAGGCCGTTCTACTGTGTCCTACAGGGTCAACTGGACAGCACAATGGGTTTGTTGGTTTGTTTGTTTAATCTAATCCCAAGGAGCCCTGCTGGCACAACAGTAAAGCACTCAGCTATTAACCTAGAGGTTGACAGCTCAAACTCAACCAGCAGCTCTACAGGAGAAAAACCTGGCGATCTGCTTCTAGAAAGATTACCGTCTAAAAAACTCTATGCGGGCAATTCTACTCTGTCACAAAACCAAAAAACCAAACCCGCTGCCGTCGAGTCGATTCCGACTCATAGCGACCCTATAGGGCAGAACAGAACTGCCCCGTAGAGTTTCCAAGGAGCACCCGGCGGACTTGAACTGCTGACCTTTTTTTGGTTAGCAGACGTAGCACTTAACCACTACGCCACCAGGGTTTCTCTCTGTCACAAGGGGTCACTATTAGTCAAAATCAACTTAATAGCACCTAACAACAACAAAAATCTAATCCCCATGAGCCCTTTAAAAGCAGAGTTTCTTTTTTTTTTTTTTTTCCAGCTGGTGTCAGAGAGATTTGAAGCACAATAGAGGCTTGAGGTACCCTCTGACTTGCTGGCTTTGAAGGAGTAGAAGGGAAGGAATGTGGGTGGCCGCCTGAAACAGAGAGTGGCCCCCTGCTGACAGCCAGCAAGGAAATGGGAACCGCAAAGATACAATCACAAGGAACTGTATTCTGCCAACAACCTAAATGAGCTTAGATCTTTCCCGGAGGCCCTAGTCGACACCTTGACTTCAGCCTTGTAAGACCCTGAGCACAAAACACAGTCAAGCCAACTCAAATTTCTGTCCCTTAGAACTGCAGGCTTAAAATAAATAATCTTTCCCAATATTCACCCTTTTATCTTAATTGCACATTCCTATTATTCAGCTTGCTTTGTTTTTATTCATGCATGCGTAACGAAGAAAGTACTTCACAATGGAAAGTACTTTGAAGAGAGTTAAGTAAAGAGATGATTTCTAAGGACAAGTAAAATTTAACAAAAAAAAAGGCTTTTTTACATATTAGTCAATGCCTCTAACTGCTGGAACTATGTAAATAAAGCATATTGTTGTTTCATTGTACGCTGTCAATTCCAACTCACAGCGATCCTGTAGGACAGAGTAGAACTGCCCCACAGGGTTTCCTAAGGCTGTAACCTTCACAGGAGCAGATCTCCAGGTCTTTTCTCCTATGGGTACGAACCGCTGACCTTTCAGTTAGAAGCCGAGCACTTAACCAGTGCACTACCAGGGCTCCTTCAGACAAGCATCTCAGGATGATACTTGAGGTAGTATCCATGCTTCAGACAGAACTCCCTTACCAGGAGGCTCTTTTAGGGCAATTAACCCTATTGGAACGGCATCCAAGAGAAATCTGTGCTTTACTAAAAAAATATCCTAATGGCAGCTAACAGTGTTTAAGGTAGGTGCCAGACTATTCCACATTAAAAAAACATTAGAACTCTAAAATTACTTAATTGTGTGACCTACAGGGATGCAGATAAACACAGCTTCCACACAGGCCGGACACCTAAATTAGTCCTCATCGGCCACCAAGTTCAATAGTTCGCTGAGCACCTTAGAGATGAGGAGAACCCAAATGCACACAGTCCTATGCCTTGTTCTTCAATAAAACAGTACCCTAAATAAACAAACACACCATGAAGACATTTGCTCTGACGAGAATCTGTATAAAAATCAGTAGTAGGGTATAACATAGAATTTTAAACTTCCTGAACCAGGATTACACAGTCAGAATCACTGAAGTTGCCTTTGGTAAAGAAGGCCGAATAATTTTTTTCAAATACACAAATAACTAATTCTGAAATTTAACACCAGCAAAACAGTTTAACAGTTCTTAGCCTCTAAAAGATGTCAGCCAAAATCTTTACCCCTCACTCTCCCATCCCAAACCTTTCCTAAGCCTCTCTTCTGATTGACGTGAAAATGAACAGTGGAACAAGAAGAAGTAATAAACCAGGAGAAAGGAAAAAGCTCTCATGACTTACAAATTAGATAAACTTCCTATTAATCAAGAAATAGCTCTATACTTTTTTTACATACATTGGTAGGATTGAAGAGCTGACGACGCCAGAGCCATTTAGTCATTTATTACACAAGCTATTCTTATAAAATAGAACCTTGTCAGCTAAATACTTACTTGGTTTACTAGTTCCTGATTACGCAGCAGTCTAACTGAAGGACACACACAGAACTAAACTGTATATCCAAGGCATTGCTTTTGCAAAATTCCATGCTTGCTATTTTTCCTCTCTTGCCAAAATGAAACCTATTATTTACGGTAAGAGCTGAAAACTCTGAATAAATCAATAAGCAAACAAATTAATATACATATCAAGTATTGAGATGTAGGCTTCTGATGCCTATCATTTTTGTTCAAGACAAACGGCTATAAATTTCTAGCCCAAAATCCCCACTACACTAAAATTTGTATATGGCCTACTAAATACTCATAAATTATGTTCTGACAGCATGTTATTTCTACTTACTGAAAATATTACTGTACTCACTAGCATATAATTTTCTTTCTTTAAAAGATGAGGAAAAACCCTGAACTCATACATGCCAAGTCTTACCACCACACGGCCAGACACTCTGGAGCCCCACGTTGGCAACCTACGAAGTAACATTTGCTCAATTCAGCGATAAGCCTGTTAGGTTACCCAACACAATCTTTTGTGCTATACATTATGAAGCAAATGGAGGTGGTGACAACTATCAAGTGGTGTGCTTTACAAACTCTGAGACAATGCACATTTGTGAAGGTAGCAGCCAATACTAGATTTTTTTTTTATTTGTTGAATATATAAACAGTGATAAATCTGGCACTTGATTCTAAAGCCACCAACTATAATTACAAACACATGTGCACATTACATAGCTACAGATGCACTTAAAATAATTATCTTACTGAAGTTGTCTGCATCTCTATGAGCTACCAGAAATAGCTGCTGGCTAATCTGAATGCAATAGTTTTCCATGTGCAAACACATTAATCAGAACAACTTACATACTTGAGAAGGCAAGACAGTATCTACATACATCGCTTCTTTATTTTACATCCCTAGAAAATTTTACCCCACAGCTTCTCAGCAGATCTCACTTTGCAAGTGTGCCAATTAGGATTCTGAAGGAGCATGTGCCTCTAATAATGTAAAGGGTGTACTGATGCCTGGCCACAACTTTCTTTTTAGGATGGCTCCATCAAACCTACTTTCTCATTCCACTGTCTCCAATTCTGTGATTACCTCACTCGTAAACTAGTGCCTTCACTAAAGAATATATATGTGATACACGATTGTACAAGACAATGGGCTAAGGGCATGAATCTCTGCAGCGGACATGGATTAAAGAGAATGCTCAATGGTCATGAGGCACTCACAAATCTGTCTCCACTAAAGTCAATGTTCGAAGTAGACAGAGTTGTAGGCTGTGTACATGCCTCTACTTCTTTCTGATGTAATTAACAGTGACGACTAAGCCTGAGAGGGCTTCTTATAGAACACACAAATATACCCCCCACTCTCCATCCTGAAATCCCATTAAAATGGCACGAATTAAAAAGTACAAATTCATGAGTATGAAGAGGATGGTAGTGGACAAGATGTCCAAAAATTTCTGGAAAGGTAAAGCAGGTGGATGAGCGGTAACTAATTCAGCACAGATGCTAACAGCAAAATTCCAAAAAAAGGAAGGAGAGGCAACATCTACCTTGAAGGTAAGACTAATGGGAGTGGGATGGAAGACTATATAAAGAGCATTTGGTCCCAGATGTTTTCCTTCCCTCCTCCCCTAGCAGAGGGATATTCTCTCTCTTATACCTGAGAAGGAGACACGGTTGGTAAGTCTCTGATCCATCCTTCAGGGACAACAAGTACAGCTGGGTACAGGGACAAAGCAACAGCACCAAATTGCACACACTGAATTATGGAACTTTCAGTTCCCGCTTCTTCATCCCAAGGAGCACTGAATAATTTCTCTACAGAAAAACTGGCCAGCCCTGGAGAAAAGATGTAGACATGCTGATATCTGGGGATTTCCCAACAGAATTCCTGCATTTGTGACTACCTCCTATATCCATGCCTAATCTCACTTTATAGTGAAAAACACTAGATGGCAAGTCCCACTCAAGAGAATAGACTATAATCAAGGACTCAGTGGGGGTGACGCCTCTCCCAAGATCACTCAGGTAGTCACTGACATGATTCAGTTCCTTCCGCAGGTTGTTGAACTGAAAGTCTCGACTCCTCAGATGGGCTGTTGGCCAGAGGCCTAGCTCGGTTCCTTGCTTCTCCATAGACAAGTTCACAACACGGCAGCTAGCTTCATCAGAGCAAGCAAGCAAGAAAGCAAAAGTGGGTGCACAAGAAGGAAACCACAGTCTCTTTCTAACCTAATCTAAGAAAGTAATACCCTGTCATCTCTGCTGCAACCTATTTGCTAAACCAAACCAAACCCACTGCCAAGGAATGGATTCTGACTCATAGTGACCCTACAGGACAGAGCAGAACTGCCCCATAGGGTTTCCAAGGCTGTAATCTTTATGGAAGCAGGCTGCCACATCTTCGTGAAGCAGCTGGTAGGTTCTAACCACCAACGTTGTGGTTAGCAGCTGAGTGTTTAACCACTGAACCACCAGAAGCAAGTAAATTCAGCCCACCATCCAGGGTAGGGGACTATACAAGGACACGAAAACCAGAAGGCAGAAGCAAAGATCACTGGAGGTGATTAGAGACAGCCTACCAAAACAACCCAGAATTCTGTACCTAGTCACAGGATTTTAAAAGTCAAAAGGGAGAACAAGCATTTTCACAGACTCACGTCCTTAAAAAAAAAAAATACCTCCCATGAACCCTCTTTCAGGAAACTACTGAAGGATATTCTTAAAATACAAACACACAAAGACCAAACCAATGCAAAGGAAGGCACAGAATGCAGGTAATAAGGAGTTCAACACAAAAGAATACCAAAGGCAATTCCAGAATTGTGTGGAAACAGGTTAGGATGATACCTGTGCAGAAGACATCCAGAGCACTAAGACCAGGTTGAAATGGGAAAATGAAGAGCTCCTAGAGAGACGTCTTCAAAATAAACTAAACTGAATGATTAACTCATGGGTATAACCATAGTTAAAAGGAATTTTATTGTTCTGCCAGAGAATTTAAAATAATTATTGATAGATATCCAGAAAACAAAAACAAACTTAAAAAAAAAAAAAGCAAATCACACATACCAAGTCAATCATTATCTGCATAAAAGAAAAAATAAGCTGCGGAAGAAAGAAAACATAACCATAGTCCATTATGGGGGTCAGCTGCAAATAGTATTCATTCTCCATAATTGCGTAAAACAAAAATTTGATACACCTATATTGTTTGTGGTGCAGTGGTTAAGTGCTTGGCTGCGATCCCAAAGGTTGGCAGTTCAAATCCACCAGCTGCTCTGAGGGAGAAAGATGTGGCAGTCTGTTTCTGTAAAGATTACAGCCTTGGAAACCCTATGGGGCAGTTCTACTCTGTCCTATAGGGACACTATGAGTCAGAATTGACTTGACGGCAATAGGTTTGGTTCTGGTAATATTGAGACTATGAGGAGAACAAAAGCATAAATGAATTTTCAGAATAGGAAATCAATGAACATTGTATTATTAAACTGGCAAGAAAAAATCAAAATACTAACTAATAATAACAGTAAAATTTGTTGAGCGATTGCTATGTATCAATAATTGTTCCACATTCTGTGATGTTTTACCACCTCAACACACTTTAAAATGGTACTATTAACATCTTCATTTTACAGGTAAAAAATGAGCAAATAGGGACGCTTGCCTAAGGGTACATAACTGATAAGTGGCAAAGCTGGGATTCAAGTCCAGGTGGCTCCAAGGCCACTCTTTTATTATCATGATACACAGAAACCAGTAACAGAACAAAAACCTTTGAAAGAGATGAAAGTGGTTGTTTTGGGAAACATAACTCTTAGATTCTGAGTGGGTGAGGCAGGGTCTGCTGTTTTTCATTAAAAGCCTTATAGTGCCTTTGACTTTTTAAATTACAGTAAAACCTACGAAAGCCAGAACCTGTGTAAGGCAGAAACCTGTCAGAGAAAGAAAATTAAAATATCTTCCACAAAACGAGCAGTAGAAAAGTGGTAAGACTGCACCCTGTCAATAGTGGAAAACTTGCAAGACCTGTAAATACAAGGCTGTCCAGTCTAGTACCGGCCCTCCCAGGTTTCACTGTGTATGAAATACTTTAATAAAAACAAACTTTGTATAAAAATTTAAAAACTTAAATAAACCAATTTTAATGAAGTTCCTAATGTATGCCAGACTCTAAGGATATAAAAATAGATTAGGACCTCATCTCTCTTACCAAAGTTCTCCCCCTAACCAGAAGACCAGCAGTCAGCAAGGCACGCTAATCAGTGACGCTGGGGGAGGGCAGGGCAGAAGGACATGACATTCCCCACTATTCCAATGTGTGCTGCAAACACTGGAGGCTGCCCGGTACTGCTGGAAGGACACTCCACAGAGCAAAGACCAGACCCTTAGTTGCCGCTCTGCCACAATGTATGGGCTTCACACCCTTGACTTAGCCTCTCAGAATCTTGATTTCTACCTCAAAATGTTAAAAGGAGTCATAAAAATAGTAGGCATGAAAGTGTATAACAGCAATAACTTGTTCAGCCATCCAGTAATCTGTAATTTTCTTTACCTCCTTTGCCTTTCTTGGAATATTCTGCAGCTAGTGTGCTTTCAAGTCAAGCCGGGGTTATAGAGTGATCTCTTGCCCTGCACCCCAGGTTTCCAGGTGAAGGCTACAGTTAAAAAGTTTTGTTTTTTTTTTTTAAGTTGCGAATCCCCCAGTCTTAGGAATGATCCTAGCCCTTCAAGCCAGGGCATCCCCGGAGAAGATTCAGCCATACCAATAACAGAGATTCAAACTGAAAACCCGAAGTCCAGGAAGAGAATACAAATGGCCATGAACAAACAGCATAACCTCATCTTGGTAAATTCAGTAAAGCATACATCCATGGAGAAGATTTAGAAGAAATTCTAACCGAGTTAAGACTGATTATATGCTTGAGGTGGTAGAGTTACAGTTTATGCCTCTTTTTCTTTCTCCTACGTTCTTATAAGAAGCATTATGATAGGAGGAAGAATAAAGTAAATACTACAACTTTTTTTTTTTTTTGGAAAGTCAATGCAAAAGTTCAGAATTAGAAGAGGAACTAGGAAAATGCCTAGTTTTCCTTACTCAACAGGTTACTCAACTGCAGCTCAAGAAAGAAGGGGTTTTCATAGGGATAAAGTGCAACTGAAAGGTATTACAGGTATGCTTTGCTTCAAGTCCTTTCGGGCAATGTCCAACTGTATATACTTCACTGGCCCCATAAGGTGCTTTATTTTTATTTTTTTAAAGGGAAAGCAGCTCTCCTTTTGTTTATTATTTCCACCTTTGGTTTTAGAAACCCCCAGGCCCCCAGAGTGAAACAATAAAGGGGCTCCATGGCACATGGCACATCCCAACACCTCCTCCTGGCTTCATTCAGCACCCAGTAACCATGTAGCCTTTCACTCCAGGAGCAGGGCAGCGCCTGCAGAGGCTCCCCTGCTCCTGCTGCGGGTGCTGGCGGTGGAGGCCGGGTCAGGGGCCCTCACGGGCTCCTGGCTCCAGGCAAAGACTGGATATGATCCAGAAGCCGTCATAGCAGCCATGCTCCTGACCTGCACATCCGCACAACCGGTCTGGATAGCCACCTCTCCTCACCTGCTATGTGCCACCCCCCAACTCTGCACCCTATCTGGCTGCCAGCTCGGCCTTCACCCAGTTCAGCCTCACACCAGGCAAGGCTGGCCTCCTGCTGCCAGGGGATACAGCTCTCAGGCTTTGTCTGACGGGCTCCCATAAGGTTTTAACGTAAAAGGCTTTACCTTACGGGGGTTTAACTATGGGTTGTACGGTGTTCCCACAATGTCCAAATCGCATAACGTCCTATTTCACAGAATGTCTCATGGACATTAAGCAGCACATACCTGTAGAGCATATTGGTTAAGAGTCTAAATGTAGACTCATATCCCAGCTTTTCCACTTTCTACCTATGTGACTCCGGCAAATTACCTTATATCTGATGATTCAGTCCCCTTATCTGTAAAATACAGACAACAAAAGAACATTCCTGCCAGAGTTATTAGGAAGTCAGTGGTGGTGGGGGCGGGGGGAGGCAGTGTATGTAATGTGCCTAAGCCAATACCTGGTACATATTAAAAACTCAGAGAATGTTTTTTGCTAGGAAAAAGAACCACAGTGTCATTACCTTTTCATTATCATCATCTGGAACGCTTCACACATTCTATTCAGTCGTCTATGGTTTCCCTGTGTTTTAACCTCAATCTGTGTGTACTATTAACAAATGGAAACCACTTCCAATCAATGGCAAACAGACCCAGGGCATTTTTTCTTGACATATCAAAGTAGTAAGGGAAACAAAAATCTTGTGAACTACTCATCCCCAAAATACATGATCCATAAACTATAATATTAATTGTCTAAAACAACTTGTTCCAAAAAAAATTAATATTCACTACAAATAAATTCACATCTAATGAAAACTCCTCCAGCCAGTAGGAAGCTGACAGAAAATATACAGTCTGACTGCTGGAAAAAAAGAAAAAACTTACTTTGATTAAATTTGATCTTTTGGAAAAAAATTCTCCCCTAGAGTGTTGGCATGTCGTGGGGTTGTTAACAATGTCATAAAGCAATACGTGTACTGTTTAATGAGAAACTAGTTTGTTCTGTAAACCTTCATTGAAAGTACAATTAAAAAAAAAAATTCTCCCCAACCTCACTTTCAAATCTGCATGCCTTCCAAAAATACTCTTTACTGATGGCAAAAAAAAGACATTTTACCAAGTGTTAAAAAAAAAGGGAGGGCTCCTTACTCTAAATCTAGTTTATAATTTCCTTTCCTGTCCTCCAACTGCTTGAAAGAACACTGTGAAATTTTGGATAATGAAAAGTAAGAGCTCTCAAGAACACTAGGTGATCAGCTTGCAATCACCTTAAACTCCCCTGACTTCCTGATGCTCTATGGTTTGCATGTATCATCCTCTCACACCCAGAGCAGAAAGCCGTTTATTGCACAAACATGAATATTATCAGGGGTCATGAAGTCACTCAATATTTTTCCAAAGGAATTATAAATTGATCCTGTTATTTGCTAGAAACATAAAACCAGATATCATATTCATTCAATAATGGCTGTATGTTCTCAGACAGTCATCTCAGACTATCTCTAAAAGATCTATGATGGAATAAAAATCTGACAATTGATTAGCATTCTCCTTTCAAGCTTTCATCCTTCACTTTTATTTGCTTCAAGTATAACAAGCAGCATAATTGTTATGTTCCTCTTATTTAAGACTGCCAGACAAGAGGCTTTGACTAAACAGTCAATCTCTTCATTCTTCATAAGGTAAAGACAGATTCTTATTGCACACAATGGCACTCACATCTAAGATTCTAAAATTAATAAATAGTTGTTTTTGAAATTCCAGTCTGGGCTGCACAGTCTCAAGGTCCTGTGCTCAAACTTAAGCTAGGCCCAGAAGAAACTGGACAAGATTTTCTCCAATGCATTTTACATTTTTAATCAGTAATTCTTTTAAGAAACCTGCAAGTCCTTTGTATCCCCATTTTTATCGATGAAGAAATCAGAGCTCAGCGATATAAGTGCTACCAGAGCCACCCAATGTTAAGTGACAAATTGGGGCTGGAACTCAGGTGATTCTCTGGCTAGAAAGTCAATACTCTGCCCACCATAGTGTTGTTTTTAAGTGCCCAGTGTGGACTAGGTGAGAAGTCCAAGAATGCTTTGTAATATAGTCTAGCCTATGATTTGGCTTGGTATTGCAGAAAAGGCCATATTAGATCCCAACTCTCACAAGGCCTTGCACAACAGCAACTAACAGGGCCCAGAAGACTGCAGTGGGAGTTCTTAAATTGAAATAAATGGAAACCACCATTCATGTTTTTCTCGCACAAGCAGAATCTCTGGTTTTGAGTAGCTAAAATCACCCTTGTCTCTCTCAGCTTCAAGCCCTCTCCTGCATCAAATTATAAGACCTGAGGTTTAAATAATTATTATATATAAAATGTTTTAATTATGTGGCTGTGTTCCTCAACATTCAGATGACGAACAACTGAATCTTCATTCATTCACTCAGCATATACTTACTGAGTACTGTTATGAATTGAATCATTTCCCCAAAAAAGATACGTTGAAGTCCTAACACACAGTACTTGAGAATGTGACCTTGTTTGGAATTAAAAAAAAAGAAAGTGTTATCAGTTAACGTGAGGCCATGAAGTAGGGTGGGTCCTAATCCAGCATGAGTGGTGGCTTTACAAAAGAGAAGTGACACAAGGAAAACAGCCATGTGATAAGGGAGGCAGAGAATGAATGCCAAGGATTGCTGGTCACCAACAGAAACTCGGAGAGAGGCATGGAAAAAATTCTTCCTGAGAGCCTTAAGAAGGAGTCAACGGTTAAAACCCTGACCCTAGACTCCTCGCCTCCGGAAATGTGAGACAATAAATTCATGTTTTTACAAGCCACCCAGCTTGTGGGATTTTGTCATGGCAGCTCTTAAAAACGAATATAAGGGCCTACTATGTGTCAAATTCTGTGGTAGGTACCAGGAAAAACACAATGAATAAACACTTGCTTTTAAAAAGCTCCCAGCCTTACAGATGAATTAGATGGAGCGTGTTATATTCAAATGACTGTAACACAAGGCAGGAAGTAAGGGCTGCTGGTCGAAATTCGCTTTGTTTCTTAGGACAGATTTTATTGACACTCAATAAAACTGGGCTAAAAGAACTAGAATTTTCTTAATACCACAGAAGCTAATTTTTCTTTCAAACTACCTCTATTCTACAGCTTAGTAAATCACATATTCTTAAGGTGGCAGCATTATTTGAGGTTCCACATTAGTATTTAAATCATCCCTCCACAAACAATTTTAGGAGAAGAGGAAAAGCATGTAAGAAGTAGTATGTTTCCGTGTGAGAATACTACTTAAATCCAAGTTCTTTGATTTTCCTTTTTAAGTCAAATGCTGATGCATAATTCATTAGGAGAGTCTTTAGAATGGCAGAAGTGGGAGAGCTGGTGAATAATTCGTAAAATCCACAAAGAAAAAACCTTAAGAATTCTTCCAGAACCTGTACAGCAAAAGTGGAACAGCCACAGGTGTGTGAGAAAAAGCACTGATGAGGTCAGCAGACCCAGATTCTAATTCTGGTTCTGTCAATAAGCAGAAGACAGACTTGAGTAGGTCATTACCTTCTCCAAATTTCAATTTCTTCCTTTCTAAAGTGAGGATAATGCTGCTTGCCCTATTTATACTGCAGAGACATCTCAAGAGGAGGCAAATACGATAGCAGGTGGGAAAGCACACTGCAAAAATACTACATCCTACGTAAATGATGACACATATTAATATAGGAATTTCAGAAATTTAGTCAGGGCAAAGGAGCTCTCATGGCACGGTGGTTAAGCACTCCGCTGCTAGGCAAAAGTTCAAACCCACCAGAAAGACGCAGGAGTCCACTTCCGTAAACATGTACAGCCTTGGAAACCCTGTAGGGCAGTTCTAATCTGTCCTAGAGGGTCACTATGAGTCAGAATCGACTCGATGACAATGGCTGTTTTTGACAGGGCAAAGCATTGACTTTCCCATAAATAGCTTGCAAATTTAATGCCTATTTTTGTCATCTCTCACCAAAATAAAGTTGGAATTTTTTTCAAGAAAAGTTTGCTAAATTGGTCAGTTGCCCTCTTACTCAACCTATTTTAGAAAGTATCCCATAGTTAACTGTTGGATGCAGAGGATTTTTTCAGACAACAGCTTCATTACGTAATGTAGAAATAGTCACTATTCGGTACTATACTACAATGCTGAAGTCTTATTTCTCATTTCTTATTTTAATATTGAAAGTGACCAAAACACAGTTTAATTCAGAAAGGAAAAAACAAAAAACCCAACTGAAACTATTATGAGGGTAAAAACGGTTAGAAAAAAAGTTTTGGGGGGCTTTATCTGCTCCTTTATTAAATTGTGCATGTTTTCTGATCCATACGATTAGTGGATAGGTGTGAGTCTCTTCCTCAACAGGCAGCATGCAGTCAGAAACCGACCCAGCAGCTGCCAACCACAGAGAGCATAAAGAACATGGAAGTAAAACGTTCTTCTAAAGAGTAACTTTTATTTACCAAAAGCTGGAGGGAGAGGAAAGATTATAGCTATTTTACTGGAAGGTACACATATTAAACCCAATGACTTGTGTGTCCTTTTAAATTAACTCCACTTAGAAAACCTCTCATTAAGTGTAAACCCAGTCCCAGCGCCTGTTATCTAATTTAAATGCATATTGGAGCCACTTATATTTGTTACTCCTCTCATGATGAGCAATTAGTTCTATTCTTGCATTCCTTTCCTGATCTACTTACAGTTAAAATACAGAAGAGGTGAGAAACATTTATTAAATCATCTTGTGCTGAGTTTTCTAGGCCCAAATAAATATTCCCGCTTCCCAACCAATGGCCTTTGAAAGTTGGAGAAGAAAATAATATAGGGAAATTAGAGCTTTCTGCTTTATTCAAGAGTCATAATTAAAAGATAAGGAGACACATGAAAAGATGCTGGACATCATTAGTCACCAGGGAAATGCAAATCAAAACCACAATGAGATACCACTTCACACCGACTTAAGATGCCTAGAATCACAAAGTCAGATAATAACAATCGTTGGGGAGGCTATAGAGGAATCAGAACCCTCACACACTGCTAGTGGGAATATGAAATGGTGCAGTCACTTTAGAAAACAGTCTGGCAGTTCCTCAAATGGTTAAACAGAGAATTATCATGTGACCAGGCAATTCCATTCCTAGGTATATATTCAAGAATTGAAAACAGGTTCTACTCTGTCCTATAGGGTCGCTATGAGTCGCAATCGACTCGACGGCACTGGGTATTCAAATAAAAACTTGTACACAAGTGTTCACAGCAGCACTATTCACAATACCCAAAAGGTGGAAATAACACAAATGTCCATCAACTGATGCATGAATAACAAATGTGATCTATCTATACAGTGGAATATTATTTAGCCATAAAAAGGAATAAAGTACTGATACATGCTACAACATGGATTAACCTAGAAAACGTTATGCTAAGTGAAAAAGCCAGTCACAAAAGAACATAAATTCCCTTTATGTGAAATGTCTGGAACAGGTAAATCTATAGAGACTGAAAATTGATTAGCGGTTGCTTAGGACTGAGTGGAACGGTGGGGGCCAAAGGGTTGATAGCTAAAGGGTACAGGATTTCTTTCTGCGTTGATTAAAATGATCTAAGATTGATTGTGGCAATGTTCACACAGATCTATGAACACACCCACTCCTCACTTATCAACACAGTTAGGTTCCAAAGACCAGGTCTTTATGTGAAAATTGGCAATATGTGAAATACTCAAGATTTCCTGCCCCAGCCTCCCCTCCTCTGAGGGCGCAGCCCTCCCAGCATGACAACAACAGCCCTTCTGTACCTGCAATGGTGACAGGCTCGCCCTCACTCTGCTCTCCAGAATCCCAATCCGGGCTGCGGGTGGCTGCCCAGGCATCCTCAGCTGCCCAGCATCCCAGTTCGGGCTCCCTGGTGCACTCAGCACAGAGGAAGTGGGATTGTGCAGGCAGTGAGGTGCATAGCAACCCCAGCCTAGGGCTCCCTCTCCAGGCGCCCACCTGCTGATGCCTGCACTCAAGGCAAGCACAGGGTAGAGGGTAGTATCTGCCTAGAGAGAGCCAGGAGGAGGGAGAAGAGGTGCAAGCTGGAAAAGCATGGGGCGCCCCATGGGTTCCTGACTGGGGTTAAATATCCCGGGGGTTAAATATTCTGGGGGCTGCACCATTCTGTCATCTAAGCATCCTGGACAAGCTGCGCTGGCAAGGATGTGTGAGTCAGCAGGGTTGTTAATATGCAAAGCAAATGGATAGTAGATTTTTTTACTACAGTGATAAACGTGAAATGTCAGATAACGAGACAATGAACAAGTAAGGACTAGGTGTATACTAAAACCACTGAATTGTACACTTTAAATGAGTGAATTGTATGATATGCAAATTATATCTCAATAAAACTGTTACATAAAAAAAGTCAAGGAGAGCAGAAAGCATGCAATTTTAGAGATCAGGTAAACATTTTACTTTAAAATTGGAGTCACTTTAATCATAAGTAAGAAAAGAACCAAAAAAAAAAAAAAATCAGTAAAACTACCATTTATCTGGCCTGTACTATTTGCCAGTCAAGAAATCAAAAGATGCATTGCATTGGGCAGGGCAAATCTGCTGCAAAGGACCTCTTTAAAGTGCTGAAAAGCAAAGATGTCACCTTGAAGACTAAGGTGCACCTGACCTAAGCCATGGTATCTTCAATCACATCATATGCATGTGAAAGCTGGACAGTAAATATGGAAGACCAAAGGAGAATTGACAGCTCTGAATTGTGGTGCTGGAGAATATCAAATATATGACGGACTGAGAAAAAGAACAAACAAATATGTCCTGGAAGAAGCAAAACCTGAATGCTCCTTAGAAGCAAAAACGGCGAGACTGAGTCTTACATACTTTGGACATGTTGTCAGGAGGGATCAGTCCCTGGAGAAGGACATCATGCTTGGTAAAGTACAGGGTCAGTGGAAAAGAGAAAGGAAGACCCCCAGCAAAATGGACTGACACAGTGGCTGTAACAACCGGCTCAAGCGTAACAATGATTGTAAGGATGGCACAGGACAGGGCAGTGTTTCATTCTGTTGTGCAGAGCATTGCTATGAGTTGGAACTGACTCGATGGCACCTGACAACAATAACGTACTATTTGTCAGGACTTTACACACCTCCTCTCTAACCCTCCTAACATACATACATTGTTATTTCCATCATATAGTTGAACAGAAGTCTAAGAGGGATGTATAACTTTCCTTTTGTAACACCATTATAAAACCAATGGAACCACAACACGTACCTGAGATTACCTAATGCCAACGCTGTACTCTTTACCCTACATCATAATAAAGAAGAGACAAGGAAGCAAGTCTTCTTGATCAGGCATATGCCCAAACAAAATTTCTACATGAGCAATTTAGGTATAAAGAGGGAAAGAGCATTTGCTCAAAGTTGCTGGACCTATATTGTATGATACTTCTTACTCATTCATTAAATAAATCTCTGCCAAGAGTCTACCTGCAGAGAGTTTGTTGTTAAAAAAAAGTTAAGTGAATATTTTAACCATTTTCAGTTTTTGCTAATTTATTTTGCTACCGTGTTTTATGATCCTGAGTCATTTAAAATATATAGTCATGCGCCGTGTAACATCTGTTCAGGCAACATCTGACCACATATATATCTGTAGTCCAGTACATGCCCTCCGAGGCATACCCACAGCCAGGGTGAGGGTGCCAGATCCCCACTGCCCTGGCCTGTGCCTGGAGCCTCCCCACTGTGACCTCCAAGGGGCTGCACGGCAGCGCACTGGGCAGGACCCAGCCGAGCACTCACCTGAGGCATCCACAGCAGGAGCTGGCCTTGCCTCGCATAGCAGAGCAGCCCCTCACCCTCAGGGCCTGTGTGCTTGGGAGCCCCGTGCCCATCAGACCCAAGGTGTTCATACAACATCCAAATCACATAGCATCCTATTTCACAGAACATATGGTGGACATTCAGCAACGCATGACAGTAATCATCAAAAAGTCACAGAAATGCATTAAGCTGCATATGATAGCCCTCAGTATTCTGAATATATACATGTTAAAATGGAAGAGTGCTGATTTCTATCGGTAATCAACAGGATTTAACTCTCCAGAAACCAGACTAGCATGAATGCAGTATTGGCAGGTCTAAGTCCTAAGTCTGTATACTTAATTTGCTCATTTGGATCATAATAAACTTGCCCAAAATGTTCTTCACTACTACAGAATAGTTGAATTTCAGTTTCCTATGACAGGGTAAATCTCTTACAAAGTTAAAACATATCAAAAATAACAGTTAATGAGGTGGCTCTCTTTAAAAGTATTCATTGCACCCTGTGAAACTACTGATTTTTTCTCATTCTTGACAGACAAAAAATCTTACAGTTCATCTCACACTTACTGTTTCTAGTCGTCATACAGTTGATTCAAACTCATAACGACCCCATGTGTGCAGAGTAGGACTGCTCCATAGGGTTTAGAACTATACATTTTCTGAATTCAGGCCTAGTATTCCAACTATTAGTCAACCCTTGACTTTCACAGTATTCTAGAAGCTTCAGCACCAAGCACCAGGGAACCAAGGTTCTAATTTGGGTGCTCCCACTTATTAGATTTATAGCCATGAGTAAATTATACTCTGAGCCACTGTAGTTTCTCTTTCTGAAAGCTGGGAATTAAAACACCTGCCTGGATTTACAAGGTTACCATGAAGATAAACTGATATAATTCAGGTTTCAGAGATTTAAAACCATTTCCACATTCAAGAAAAATTAGTTTGTTATGTCTTGCTTAGTTTTGTAACCTCCACAATACAACATGCGAGAGTAGAAGGAACATGTTTTTGTTTTGTTTTTTCACTGGATTAGATAAAGTTTGAAACAGCGCCACAGTAACAAATTTTATGTCCTTGGAGATGCTGTCTAATTCCGTGTTTCTTAAATTGCTTCATCTATAAAACAAGTAAGGGGAAAGCAACCACTCTGTTCCTTCTCTGTTTCCAAGCAGGAGTAAGAGCCCATTTTTTGCCAAAAAAAAAATTTTTTAATTAAAAAAGCTGGAAATAGGAGTGGGTAGAAAATTTCATAATTTTTAGGTTTGGCTACCAATCTAAGTGTTTTTGTTCTATTTTTTTTTTTTTTTTTGCAACACAATTCTAGACAAATAAATGACTGGGTAGCCAATTTACAGCTTCTAACCTAGCAAAATGCCTGACACACTGTCAGTGGCAAACAATTTACTGAATGAATGCCCTCTGAATGAATGCCTATACTTAATAGGGTACCTTGAAGATTTCAAAGTATTTTGTGTAGTTCATTTCCTGCTTTGCATTCTCCAATAGTTTTTAATTATTTTTAAGAGCTGATTTTTATTTGTTCAATTTAGGTCCCTAAAATAAGTCTCTTAAAGTACACAATATAAAAATTACTCTTTGCCTGTTAACTTTTACAAATAAAATTAGCAAACAGATCATAAATTTGTCTTGGGAGTAGGTTCACAATGCGGTGAAGAAATTTTATCACTGAACTGCTTGAAGGACCTCACCTCCAGGCATGCGGGGTAGAGGTGATATAATGCTTGTATTTTAGAAGCAGAAAAGGCTCATGACATTTCCATAACTTTTGGTTTTGGTTTTGTGTGCCAACCATATTATTTTCTACTTAATGAATGATGGAATACCTGGTACTGCTGTGAACACATTCTTAGATTTGGTGATAAATCCAGGCACAAATCTCTACCCCTAGACTTAATTGTTCAAATGAATCTGAAAAGAACAAACTAATCTGTCTTGGAAGAGGTACAACCAGAATGCTCCTGAGAAGCAATTATAGCAAGACTACATCTCACATACTTTGGACACGTTATCGGGAGGGGATCAGTCCCAGGAGGACATCATGCTTGCTAAAGTAGAGGGTCAGCGAAAAAGAGGAAGACCCTCAACTAGATGGACTGACACAGTGGCTGCCAACAATGGGCTCAAGCACAACAGTGATTGTGAGCATGGTGCAAAACCAGGAGGTGTTTCATTCTGTCGTACAGAGGGTCGCTATGAGTCAGAATCTACTTGATGGCATCTAACAACAACAACACATCTAATTGGCACTCACAGAAAAGATGGAACAAATATTCCAAAGCATCCAAATGTACTAAACAAGCCTCACACTTCACAAGCACCCAATTAACACCAATAATAACATCATTATTTTCCTTTAATTCTACCACCAAGTTCTTTAATGCCATAAATGAGAATAGATGTTTGGAAATAAAACTTGCTCCACAGAACACAATATTTAAATTAATATATCAAGTTGCCATTTTGCCCAAAGATTCATCAGAGTTCTTTAATAGAAAACTCCCTGATGCATTCAAAATTGTGTTCGTTTGACCAATAAAAAGAAAAAAATGATTCAGACATCAATTTTCCAAAACAAGGAAAGGGAAAAATAAGGACACCTATACCCTCTTCTTTCCCATTTAACATAACTTGGATAATTCGAAATACTACTTTATAATGAAAATAACAAAAATAAATGATGACAATGTCTGAAGGGATCTGGATGGGTAATTACTTTTGTTGACATTGTTATCTGGCTTCTAGAGGTAATATGGAAGTATAACGCAAGGAATTATTTTCGTTGACTACAGTAAAATAAACTTTGCTAACAAGGTTGTACCCTACCTATATTCAAGTTCTACGCACCAAGAAACAAACCAAGACCATTACACAGAGGAGCAATATTCTCTCGTCTCTATGAGGGAAGACTCAGAGCCCCACTGAGTCCAGTATCTAATTTTAGAATGTGAATTACTTGAGAATGTTTTAATTATTTCTTCTCTCTCTCTCTTTCTCTTTAATTCCCAGTCCCTAACACAACTGCTGATTATGGAGGAAGGGAGGGAGTAAAGAACGGAATTGAGGGAGGCAGAAGCCAGATTAGCTTTCTGGTGTATTATATCAAAGGAGATAGAAACAGCAAGTTGCTAGAGGCAACAGGAAAAAGCTTCACAGATAGTAATAAAGCAACAACCGAAAGACTGGCATAAAAAAAAATCTTTTTTTTTTTTTTTTAAGTACAGACAGAAGTTTCACTGTACCATTTCTGATGGGGAAACACTTTGATGTGCTTGATACTTTAAAAAGCATTTCTCTTTTATAGTGAAAACAACAGCTAAAGTAAAATATTTATAATGATCCCAACTCCAACCACTTTTTTTTTTTTTTTTTAACACTTATTAAAATATACCAGTGGTTAAGAGCTCAGCTGCTAACCAAAAGGTCAGCAGTTCATATCCACCAGCTGCTACTTGGGTATCCTATGGGGCAGTTCTACTCTGTCCTATAGGTTCGCTATGAGTCATAATTGACTCTATGACAATGGATTTTAGGTATTTTGGTATTGAAGTATATTCAAGTATAAAATTCAATGATTTTTAGTAAATTTACCAAGCGGTACAACCATCATCATAAATCAGTTTTAGAATATTCTCTTCACTCTAATAAGATCCTTCATGTCATTTACATTATTCGCCATTCCAATCCCTAGGCAACCACTAATCTACTTTCTATCTCTATAGATTTGCCTTTTTACACATTTCACATAAATAGAATTATATACTATTCCACCACTTTCTAAATGTGTAACTTCAGTGAAGTCATTCAAATTTGCTGGGCTTCATTTTCCTAACAATAATCATATCTACCTCACAGGGCTATTGTAAGGAGTAAAAGAGGTAATTCACATGAAGTGCCTAGAACACTGGCTGGCGTGTATCAAGTGCACAGTAAATTAAAGAAATTAAGATCTTACTACTGTCTTATACCTTTACTGTAATTTCTCTGCCAATGGAGCCTCAAATTCAACATGCCCAAAAATGACTTCTATATCTCTCACCTCAAAACTGCTTTTTTCCTATGTTCCTTCACACGGGGAATACTATGAGCATCCAGATATTCATCAGGAACTCTGAGAAATTCCTACGTGTTGCCCATCCTTACATCAACTCACCAAGTCCTATAGAGTCAACTTCGTTACTCCCTTGAATTTGCCTCATTTTCTTCATCCCCTCAGCTTTAGTTATAGCTCTCAACATTTTTTTTCCTGACTTAGTGCAAAAGCTTCCTACCTATTTTCTCTGCTATTTCCTCTAATGTATTCATTCTATGTCTGTCACAGAATTGTCTCTAAAATGCAAATCTGATCACTTCACTCACTTTCAAAGGTTCCCCATAACTTTCAGTATAGCTCCTCAACTGTCACCCAGAGTCTACCATGGACTGGTTTCTGCCTACCTCAGGCAAGCTAGTCAACTCTCAGACATACCCAACTCACAGCATCTCCAAGACTGACCCCTGCCTTGCCAAATCTTTGCTCAAATATTGCTTTATCAGTCTCCCAGGACCACCTAGTGTGATCAGGAGGATGCTTCTCCAACAGAAAAAAGCCCTGGTAACAAAGTAGTTAAGCACTTAGCTGCTAACCAAAAGGCTGGCAGTTCAAACCCATCAGCCTCTCCATGGCAGAAAGATGTGACAATCTGCAGCCATAAAGATTACAGCCTTGGAAACCCTATAGGGCAGTTCTACTATGCCCTGTAGGGTCACTAGGAGTCAGAATCAACTCGATGGCAATGAATGTGGCTTGGTATAGCCTTCATTCAGAGCTGAATGAAATAATATACAAAAACCAGCTACAATATCAACTCACCGAAGTGGCTCTTTTTGAATCCAAGTTTAGCATTACCTTCAGGTGAAGGAAAGGGAAAAAAAGAAGGAGGAGGGGGGCACGCAAAAGAGGAAGGGAGGTGGGACAGAGAGAGGAAGGAGGAGAGGAGAGTACAGTAAAAGACAGGAGGACAGGTGGAAAAAGCGAAGAAGGTAAAGATGCAAGGCATTCCCTGGGAATAAAGGGCAGCAAAGGAGAAAGGAGGGAGTAAGAACTAGAGGGAAACATCCACTTCTCTAAAGGTAAGTTTTTCGGGGGCGTTAGCCTTTAATAATGTGAACCCTTCCTTTTAGTGGTGATGCGATGATAGTCACACAATTTCTTTTTCTATTCTTCTGACTTTGAAACACTTACCACTCATAGTGATTCTAGCTCTGAAGTGGAAGAAAAATATATACACTTCCATCTGCTGGAGACAACATTTCATTTCCTTTCTAAAGCAGTCTCCACATTTACTGTCAATCAACCAAGAGTTACTTTTCAGGTTTTCCATCTGTTTTCATTTTTTTTCCCTTTCTTTCATCAGAATCTATGGAAAACTTAAGACTTATTTCAATATGCTATAAAAATCAAGAATAGTTAGGTGAAAGAATCAGAGTTAAAAGATATATATTAGAGATTATACAAATCGGTGGTTTCGAACATTTTCTCCACACCAAAAAAACCAAACCCGGCGCCGTCGAGTCGATTTTGACTCATAGTGACGCTATAGGACGCAGTAGAACTGCCCCATAGAGTTTCCAAGGAGCATCTGGTGGATTCGAACTGCCGACCCTTTGGTTAGCAGCCATAGTACTTAACCACTACACCACCAGGGTTTCCCATTTTCTCCACAGACCCCCTTTAAGTATATTCATTTCCATCCAGCCCAAGGTCTAGATTTCAGGTAGTTTCTTTGCCTAACTTAGTTTTTAATGATGCATTTCCCCGTTTTATTAATCATAAGTCAAGGCTGGCAATCATATTTTCTGACAAATATAAGACACCTAATGCTAGGATCTTCAAATTTCTAATTGTCCAAAACCCAAAACAAGATCAATAAATAAAATCCCAACAGTTTCTTAGCCTTTGTGATCTTGTATCGGGTAATGGCAAGCTTTGGGGGTTTTCTTGGAAATCAGTAGTGGACTCTGATTATTACCTTCTCAGGTCCTTCCCAGGCTTCTAATTACTGACCCCAGCCAAACTACTCGGAAACCCTGGTGATATAGTGGTTAAGAGCTATGGTTACTAACCAAAAGGTCAGCAGTTCGAATCCATCAGGCGTTCCCTGGAAACCCTATGGGGCAGTTCTACTCTGTCCTATAGGGTAGCCAAAACTACTCAAGTTTAGAGATGTGAAAGTCCAAGTGCTCTTCTGTTGTTCTTGTTAGATGCAGTCCAGTTGATTCTGACTCATAGCGACCCTATGTATAACAGAGCAAAACACTTTCTGGTCCTGCACCATCCTCACAATCGTTGTTATGCTTGAGCCCAATGTTGTAGCCACTGTGTCAATCCATCTCCTGGAAGGTCTTCCTCTTTTTCACTGACCCTCTACTTTACCAAGCATGATGTCCTTCTCCAGGGACTGATCCCTCCTGAAAACATGTCCAGAATATCCAAGGAGTAGTCTTGCCATCCTTGCTTCTAAGGAGCATTCTGGTTGTACTTCTTCCAAGATTTCTTTGTTTTTTCAGCAGTCCATGGTACATTATACATTCTTCGCCAACACAACTCAAAAGTGTCAACTCTTCTTCGGTCTTCCTTATTCATCATCCAGCTTTCACATGCTTAAGAGGCAACTGAAAACACCATGGCTTGGGTAAGGCGCACCTTAGTCTTCAAGGTGACATCTTTGCTTTTGAACACTTTAAAGAGGTCTTTTGCAGCAAATTTGCCCAATGCAGTTCATCTTCTGATTTCTTGACTGCTGCTTCCATGGCTGTTGATTGTGCATACAAGTAAAATGAAATCCTTGACAACTTCAATCTTTTCTCCATTTTTTATCATGTTACTTATTGGTCCAGTTGTGAGGATGTTTGTTTTCTTTATGTTGAGGTGTAATCCATACTGAAGGCTGTGGTCTTTGATTTTCATCAGTAAATGTTTCAAAGTCCTATTTCAGCAATAAAGGTTGTGTCACCTATGTAATGCAGGTTGTTAATGAGTCTTCCTCCTATCCTGATGCCCTGTTCTTCTTCATATAGTCCAGCTTCTCAAATTATTTGCTCAGCATAGATTGAATAGGTATGGTGAAGGGATACAACCCTGATGCACACCTTTCCTGACTTTACACCAATCAGTATCCCCTTGTTCTGTTCAAACGACTGCCTCTTGATCTATGAACACGTTCCTCACGAGTGTGAGCGCAATTAAATGTTCTGGAATTCCCATTATTCGGAATGTTATCCATAATTTGTTACGATCCACACAGTCAAATGCCTTTGCATAGTCAATAAAACACAGGTAAACATCTTTCTGCTATTCTCTGCTTTCAGCCAGGATCCATTTGACATCAGCAATGATATCCCCGCTTCCATGTCCTCTTCTGAATCCAGCTTGAATTTTTGGTAGTTCTCTCTCAATGTACTGCTACAGCTGCTTCTGGATGATCTTCAGCAAAATTTTGCTTGCAAGTGGTATCAATTGTATTGTTCGATAATTTCCACATTCCATTGAATCACCTTTCTTGGGAATAGGCATAAACAGAGATCTCTTTCATTCAGCTGGCCAGGTAGCTGTCTTCCAAATTTCTTGGCATAGACAAGTGAACACATCCAGCACTGCATCCATTTGTTGAAACATCTCAATTGGTATTCTGTCAATACCTGGAGCCTTGTTTTTTGCCAATACCCTCAATGCAGCTTGGACTTCTCCCTTCAGTACCACTGGTTCCTGATCATATGCTACCTCCTGAAACGGATGAATATCAACCAATTCTTTTTGGTATAGTGACTCTGTGTATTTCTTCCATCTTATTTTGATGCTTTCTTTGTCATTTAATATAGTCCCTATAGAATCCTTCAGTATTGCAACTCGAGGCTTGAATTTTTTCTTCAGTTCTTTCAGCTTGAAAAATGCAGAGCATGTTCCTCTCTTTTGGCTTTCTATCTCCAGGTCTTTGCACATGTCATTATAGTACTTTACTTTGTCTTCTGGAGCCACCCTTCAAAATCTTCTGTTTAGCTCTTTTACTTCATCGTTTCTTCCTTTTGCTTTAGCTACTCGATGTTCAAGAGCAAGTTTAGAGTCTCTTCTGACATCCATTTAGGTCTTTTTTTTCTTTCCTATCTTTTTAATGATCTCTTACTTTCTTCATGCGTGATTTCCTTGATATCATTCCACAACTTATCTGGTCTTCGGTCATTAGCGTTCAGCGCGTAAAATCTGTTCTTAAGATGGTCTCTAAATTCAGGTTGGGTATACTCAAGGTTGTACTTTGGCTCTCATTGGCTTGTTTTAATTTCCTTCAGTTTCAACTTAAAACTGCATATGAGCAACTGATGGTCTGTTCCGCAGTCAGTCACTGGCCTTATTCTGATTGATGATATTGAACTTTCCCAGCACCTCTTTCCACAGATGTAGTCCGTATTTCTTCTTCTGCCTTGTTTCCTCAAAGAATCTTAATAGATGTCTTCTTGTCCTACCACGGGTCCTGATCCTGGGTTCCATGGAGAAAACTCAAGAAGTCCATGAACTTCGATGGAAAAAAATAACACACTGCTTTTAGCTATCCTCTAACAAAACTTAGCAATCCCTTCGATTTTGAAGGAAGGCAACAAACCATGGAAGTACTAGCAGTACCTGTAATTACAATAGGAATCACAGATGTTTTCCTACTGCAATACAGTTGTTACAAATTTCTTAAAATATCATCAATATTCATCACTACTTAAATATTATGAAAGCTAAGAGACCTGGCACTTGGTTTTGTTATTCAATGGATAAACAAAGAAGGATATGTTACTATATAATAAATTTAAGGTTTCAGTATTTTGGTATATATATTTCAACATAAAATTCTATATATTGTATTGCATGTATTTAGGGCATTATCCTGAAAAAAAGTTTGTAGGTTTCATGAGACTGCCAAAGAAATCCAAGACACAAAAAAGTTGCTTTGGAAACAAAATTCATTAAGATATTTCTTTGTATAACTAGAAAAAAATAGTTACTGCTGTGTCTATTCTAACTCATGCTGACCCCATGTGTGTCAGCATACAACTGTGCTCCATAGGGTTTTCAATGGCTCTGACCTTTCAGAAGGAGGCCTTTCTTCTAAGGCACTTATGAATGAATTTAAATGGCGCTTAACCCAGGGACTCCTATATCTTTATATATGCTGCGATAACAAGATGGAATAATACTAAAGTAAATATTCGCTTCAAGAAATGCACAAGTTCCCACAGTTACTTAGTGGGAAAAACCAGGATTCAAACTCTGATTTCATGCACTCTAGTCTATCCTGAGTCAGAATCAACTCGACAGCAACGGGCTTGGTTTGGTTTAGTCTATCCCAATGCTTTAATAGAGTGACCAGGAGGCTTACCCCCAGAAACTGACATGTCTGGGATCCAATACGAGTCACCATTTAAAGGCCCAAAGACCTGAGGTAAGTTATTTAACCTTACAGGGTCTGTTTTCTCCTGCACAAGAGATAATAACTGCTTCAGTGGGTTGAGAGGATTAACTGAAATACAATATATAAGACTACAGAATGATATTTTGTACATAAATTATTATTTAAAAGATACTATGATCTACTTCCTGCCTAAATATTTTTATGGAATTTTTTATAACACTATCAGTATACCCATATAGTTCTATAACTGATTCTCTAAAGCTCTTTTACTGTCGGTGAAATGCCACTCTCCTCATAACCCTCAAAATCAGAGCCTATTCATTTTCGACGAAACTCATGAGATAGGCAGAACATGATCTGTCTGGTCCTTATTTCTATGAACTCTACAAAATTAAGTCACATTATCTCCTCCTGTCCTCATTATCTGTATCTGATGGGCCAAAGACTTTTAACGTTTATACCAACATCTTGACAGCTTTCTTCTCTCCTACTGTTATCCATGCTCAGGACACATGCAACACCCTGAAGCACAGTTGTGAGATTTCTGTCACGTCAACAACCTGATATTTCTCCATGATTCTTTTCCAATTTCCCCACAAGCAATCAATACTTCTTTTGGGCTCACACAATATTTTTTTATACCTCAGCAAAGTGTTAATTCCTGTAGGAAACCAAAATACAAAATGTCTGCCCAGCAGGTCTGTGAGATCCTGGAGATCAGAGACTACATGTGCCACCATTCATATGACGTCCCACTACCTAACCCAGCACCTGACAGATAAAACAAAAGTGTATGAAGCCGAATTGCATTTCATGCCCATAACGATCCTATGAGATCAGGAATTACTGTCCTCTTCACAGATGAGTAAGCCAAGGTTCAGGCAAGTCACTGACTTGCCTCCTGTAATACTGCCAAAAAGTCAAAGATTTGAGAACAAACCAAAGAACACCCATTAGTCAGTGATGCACCGTATTTGGCTTCTCTTCACTAAGCTACAAGAAACTGCTTATTTTCTCAATTTCTTATTCCCCTGGGGAATTAAAAAACACAACTTTTAAATATTTCTCTTTTTAAAAATGCGCTGTTCATTGATCATGTTCATAATTATCATAATTCTTTCAGCTCTTGACTTGGGTACACAATAGGTAAACTGGAAATGATTTGAGATGGAAATAATGGTGGCTCGGTGGTTAAGAGCTATGGCTGCTAACCAAAAGGTTGACAGTTCAAATCCACCAGTCACTCCTTGGAAAACCTATGAAGCAGTTCTACTCTGTCCTGTGGGTTCACTGTGAGTCAGAATCAACTTAACAGCAACAGGTTTGGTTTTTTGGATTTTAGAAGGGAAAAGAAATACCCTCACTGCACCAACAACCCAAACCTATGCTTGTTTACAGCAATCATCCTTGACTAAGCAAAAGAGATAAATTCTGAGAGCTAGATCTGAACAGGAGCAATGGGAAATTTTAACATGGCTGGAACCTTGATAGGAAGAAATGAGGCATCCATGTTAGAAAGCACATCTTCCTTGGCGACGGCTCAAAATGGTCACTGTGATTAGAGTATAGCCAATATGCTATCTGGATTCAGACATAAAACCCTGCCAAAGGAGAACTGTGTCTCAACTGATTGCATAGCACCAAGCAAAACCTTTAAGCCTGAAATGTAAGTTGGGAAAGAAACTTCAACATAAACACTGATTTTATGGATAAGATTTCAACAGTACACATTTTCCTATTACTCCCATAAAGTATTTTACTGATATCAAAATACCTCCAAGGCTTACATAATGTAAGTGCTGCCCGGACACGTTCACATATCACCGTGTCTTTGGCTCTCAGCAACATCGGCAACTCACCACTTACACACTGGAAAAAAAACGACGTAATTACAACATCCCTAGAACTGCCTCCAACAAATTTACTGCCTCTGCGTTGTTTGTAAATTGATTGTTTCTTTTTTAGCTTATGGCAAGTGGTGAACTGTACATAAATGCATGCATATTACATATCTACAAGTAAAATTTAACATTAGGAATGAACTTTCCCCAAACCCAGGATATTATGGTACCCCTTAAACAAATATTATACATTGTACTTGCTATGTCTCCCCTAGCTTAATGTTTTTTTAATTGATTTCACTAGCTCCAGGGCAAAACCTTTCCACCGAAACATCTGTTTTTACTGAAACTGCTTACTACCTGGCTTACGAATTAAGAATATTTAATAGGCTCTTATTAAAAAAAAAATCAATAAGAGTTTTTTTGGTTTTGTTTTTAAGCAGAACAGGTGGCTACTGGCTAAAATGTGTTCCATTTAGTTGTCGAGTATTACAATGTCATTTCGTGTGCAGACATAATTTTTCAAATTCGTTATTTTGAAAATAATACCAAAGGCAGCACTTTCCACTTCGTATTAATCTTTATATTATTTCCAATTTGCAAACCGACGTCTGAGCTACAAATTTTTTAAAGCTAGTTGCTACCAGTTTATAAAACTCACATTTCTAGCTGCACAAATTAACAGCATTCCTTAAAAGTATAAGAAACGTATATAATCCTGCTACTAGCCAATCCTGGTCCTAACGCCAACTGTCCCACCTGAGGACAACCGTACCCAAACTGCAACCATCTGGCAAATGGGGGCTCTCAGTGAGTGCAGAAGATTGCAATTCAGTTCAAAGCAAAAACATAAGGCCTTGTTCTTTGCCAATAAGGGGGTGGGGGGTGAACTATCACCACAGTGCATTACTGAACACATGTTACCAAGGGTGCCCCCCTGGGTAGCCCAAAGAACAAAAAAGCCTCAAGATGTGGATGTCAACAACCACCAAGTGACACAGAGTCACTTTGCAGGTGTCAAAACCTCAATCACAGAAAATCAGGACCAGTGCACAGATAACATGAGAAAATGGCAGAAGAATATCAAACAGCTGCTTACCGCTTAGCTAAAGCAAGGCAGATACCCATGGGGAGGTCAAGCAAAACACTTGGAGAGCACATAGAAGCACAGCCTGAAACAATGTAACAAAGCAGCAGACAGCTGGGAAACAACTGCTTGGAAACACAGGCTTGCTGTTAGGGGGATGGGGGCCGTTAACAAACAGCAACACAGGCATCCTAGAGGCCGCCCCTCTCAGATGAAGCAGCAGGCACTTCCTCCAGGCCAAACATGACTGCCTGGGTCACGTGGCAGGGGCTGATGGGACAAGCACACCAAGTCTTAAGTTGCAGAAAAACCACTGCTCACCAGCGCATTCAGGATCCAGTGACCAGTTGGATGAAAAACTTTACCATCACAGTGAATTGCGGTCTATGCCATCTAGTCACTTATTGCTATCCTAGACTCCCAGGCAGTATGTTAGCAAACTTCCAAAGGTACATGGATAAAACAAAAATCACCATATCATGCTCACTGTAGTGACCTCTGAGGGAAGAGGACATCAGTAAAAGTTCACACCTGTAAGTTGGACGTTGAGCTTTAACTCCTAACCATTATATCTTAGGCCCTGTTTGCCAGCTACAGTCCAAGAACCCCTGAGAGTGAGAAGATGTGCTTTCAAGGATCAGGAAGATTGCTAGAAGAATTTTACAATTACATATTTTCATTTACATCACAGGTTGGCAAACTTTTTCTGTAAAGGGTCAGACAGTACATATTTTAGGCTTTGTAGGTCCTACAGTCTCTGTGACAACTACTCTGCCATGCCATTATCGAGAAAAAGCAGTCATAGACAATACATAACAAATGGATGTGGCTGTTTTTTAAAAAACAGGCTGCAAGGTAGATTTGGCCCACAGCTCACAGTGCCAACTTCTGATTTAGAGGATAATCTGAAATACATAGATACATACTCAAGTATATATATGGACGTTCTACCTCACATGGTTGACGATCTCATAACTAAGGCCACACCACTTCTGAGATTGCATTTATGAATCAGTTGGCACCAAGGAGTACTCTTCAAACTGTCAAGGATAATGAGAATAAAAAGAAGTGAACTTCACAGGTTTCAAGAACATCTGTGGTCTCCTTCTCTTCCAAGAATACCTTTCCCTCTTTCTGCTAACAGAACCCCTCTTTCTTGGGATGAACCTATTGCACAGGTGTGGGAAGGGTAAACCTGTCCCCCTCTCCTCTCATATGCCAGGCCACAGGTGCAGGCATAGGCCTAGGCCTGGCCAAAGAACCCCTATCATTCTCCTGTTCAGTGACTGTGTTTTACTGGATGAGCTTGTGACCAAAGTCAAGACAATTAAGGACCTCATCGATGTATTTCTGGGAGAACTAGGGAGAAAACTCTTGTTGTTATGGCTAATGAGCCAGTGGGTTGTCAGTGGCCATGATGACCAGGCCAAGAGTTGGAGAAAGAAATAAAGCTCTCATGGCATTGTGCTACAACAAGCAAGAAGCTCTATCTTCTCTGAACTAGGCTTATGCCACTTACGACCGAGAGTCCTTACTATCAAAATAAGTAATATGCTAGCAAAATTAAAGGCTCATTGATAAGCTTTTATAAAGAGTTTAAAGTAGTAATACAGATATGCCAAACTCCAAGCCACCTATACCATAGGTATGTTATGAGCAATTGTTCTGAGATCTCACCTCTCCTTTTATTAGTTGAGGAAAGTAGGCATGCCCTTTCATCTCCCTTCACCCAAAACTGATCTACCGCACAGGTTGCCCTTTTTCACCACTGGCCAAAGATAGAAATCTGAGAACAGTCTTTAACTTCTTTCTCCCCAGGATCCTCCACATTCAACCAGTCACCAGGTAGGGCCAACTTTTCCTCGTCTTTCCTTTTCTAATCCACCCAAATTTATTTTTCACCTCTGTTCCTACTTTATTTTAAGCCACTGGGAATATAAATCCTCTAAGAGAATCAATTCTGCATGAAATCTTATCATAGCCACCTTACTAGTCCCCCTGCTTTGGACTTCACTTACTTCAGAGCATTCTCCAAAGCTCATCATGCAACACCAAGCCCTTAGTGATCTGGCTGCTGCCTACGTTACCAGTTCATCTCTTCCCTGGTCCCTCCACATTTTTCTCCAGCTATATGAACTAAGCATGGTTCATGGTACATGCCCTGCTAGTTGGACACCACGCGTTCAAACATACTCTTTCCTCTTCCTGTATATTTTTCCAAACATTCCTCCCTCCCTCATATCTTCAGGAGTTAGTTCAGGCGTAAGCTTCTCAGAAAAGCCTCCCTCACCCTTTACTCCCAGTCTGGGTCAAGTGCCCTTCTTATATTCTCAGACTAATAAGCATGTCTCTATTTTAGAATAACTGTTTACTTGAAAGCCCTGGTAGTGTAGTGGTTAAGACCTATGGCTGCTAACCAAGAGGTCAGCAGTTCAAATCCACCAGGCACTCCTTGGAAACGCTATGGGACAGTTCTATTCTGACCTTGGGGGTCACTATGAGTCAGAATCGACTCAACAGCAAGGGTTTTTTTTTTTTTTTCTTTTTTGGTCTCTTTACTTGTCTCTTCATTAGACCCTAAACTCCTTGAGATCACGGACTACATCTTCTTCTGAGTCAGTGTCCTCATGAGCTAACACACTGTGTCTGACATAGCTAAGCATTTGCAAATGCTTGCTAAAGGAACATGGGGATGACATGGGCTGAAAGTATCACATACTGATGCTCTCTGGGAAGACAGCACATCTCTAGATAAGAATGACTTAACATTTTGAAATCGGAGGCCAATGCCTATTTAAGATGATTTCCTGAATTTAAAATAAACCAAATTCAAATCTTTCCCCCAAATCTGAATATAATTATCATATTTTTACACTATAATTTGCAGAAATCAGACTACTTAAAATGGTAAGCATACCCTTACCTTTCCTTTCTTTCCATGACTTCCCAGTAACAGCGGCCATTTCTGACCTCTGAGATAAGTGCTGAGACTACACAACAAATTAATCTACCATGTAATTACCAAATGTTGTTAAATCTTTTGGTTGACATACATATAAGGACAATTATCTCCTAATCACCTTAGTGGCTTTCTTAATTTCCATTTGCTGCATCCTTTTCTAATACCAGTGTTAATACAGAATAGAAATTAGTTTGGGAAGAATGTGAGTGAATTAACAGCAAATGATACAGTTCTCAGAAAAAAAAATTCTTAAGATATAAATTAATGTCTTTAAGTGAACCAAAACCAATAATATTTCACAAGAGAAAGCATTCATTAGTTTTCATTTACTCAAGATTTTGAGAGAGAATATTGTTCAAGTTTTCAATAAAACTACAGCTACAGTATTACTTGGGCCTTATTCTACCAATTTCAGTCTCTTCTGGTACACTCTTTCAGAACACACAAATAGCTTGCAGACATACAAAAAACATTTTCTTCAAATGCAGAAGGTAAGCTGCATGCAAAGCATTTACTCTAATTTTACACAGGGTTCCAAAGATGCTTAGAGAACAAACGTTTGAGCTAAGTTCTGGTTTTGGACAAGTTTTTATTTGGGTCTGAAGAGAAAGTTTAAAGTAAATAATATTCTTTGCAAACTCTGATTTATAGGAAATCTTTGAACTCTATTTTCAACCATGTTTCATAAACAATAAAGATATGAAAATAAATGGAAGATTACCCTTAATATAAAAAATAATTTTAACATTTAAATAGCATCCATGATTTACCTTGAATCTAAATGGTTTAGGAACATATGAATAAAATACTTAGTTTAAAAATTAAATTTACTAACTCTTTTGGACTTCGATTTGAAAAATAACCAAAACAAGAAACAAAAACCCACAGAGTAAATTCTCAGAATTCAAATTTCAAGTATAAAAAGATGAGCATATGGGTATTTATGATGAGAACTTCAAAAAAAAATACAAACAAGCTACTGTTTTATAACACAAACCAAAAATTCACCAGATAATCAAAATATATCAAGAATAAAAAACCCCAAAGAGCTACTTCCATAAACACAGTTGAATTTGGAAACTTCCATTTTAATTTACAACTTGGCTAGAGTTTACCTCAAGAAGCTGACAATCATTTGCCGCTCCGGTTCCAATTCACAAAGATACTAACCAAAACTACCTACCATCCATTGTAGTGCCCTTTTTACCGCCTGAGAAAAACGTTCATCCAAATTTCCCAGGAATCACCCTTCCTCCGTATCATAAATGGAAAGCACTGTATCATAAATACAAAAGTGAATTCTCTCAATTTCACCAAAGTTCATTTATAGGGATGTCATACCCAACCCTCTAACATAATAGAAAACCACACTTTCCATCTATCCCAATTGCTAGTCTTCCATTTAGTCCTATAAATCAACTGCTAAAACATGTTTAATAAAGTCTTGAATTACTGGTTTCTTGTACCAACTTAAATTAATTCCAGGGAGCTGAGAGCCATCCTGTAAAAATCACTTGTTTTACTTTAATAACTTAAAAATGGTATTATTGATTTTTTTTTAAACCATCAGTAATAGAATCTGGTATACTAAAATACTGGGTGAATTTTCACCTCAATATTCTAAAACTGTTCCAAGGAACAGATGTGCACTAGAGAAAACTAGGCTGCTATCCAACAAGAACCAAAAGTGTTCTTTTTAGGAGCTTGCCACTTGCTGTTAGAACTTAGGTTATCAATAGGAACCGAGTAAACATTCCAGCTGAGAATAAGGTAACACAAAAGAAATGAAATGATGATTGTGGCTGAGGTAAAACATCTTTGGTTGCTACTGTTCATGCCAATGTGCTTCATTTTCCACTGCATGTGTGGCAATATGGCCAGTGTTTTCCTCAAAAACATTATTAATTGCCCCAAAATGACCAATTTCAAGTACATTTCTTAGGCAAATGAACACATAAAATTGTGGCCTATTTTAAGCTGGAAGGGACCCCTGGGAATCATTAGAGCCAGACTCTGACTTCAAAGAGAGAGCTACTTAGGGTCATCCTCCCATCTGGTTAGGTATTTAGCTTAATTACTTTAGAGGAAAAGCTTTTTTCTTTCTGGAAAACAAAACAACAACAGAAAAGGAAAACAAGAAAGTGTTAGTGTTAAAAGGTAACACATATTCTCTTTGTATAGGGAATCCTTAAAGAAATGTTAAACAAACATGTGAAAGATTTGATTTAAACAGGAAAGAGATCAGTATTCTGAAATACAGAACTCTCGTAAATAAACTAATACAAGTTGTAGCTCCTGGAGGGAGTGTATGTAAGCGACAGAGAGAACAAGAAGCTTCCCGGAAAAGTCTTCAAGGAACAAGCCAAGCTTTTATATTCAACTCTGCTCACTGTGTAAAACTAAGGGTTTATCAGTGTGTGTCTGGGATTGAGGATTATCTCTTAATTCAACAACATCTTTCCCAATGTACCTGAAAACAAGTGTATTTTCATTGTCTAAGAGTCCATTGTTTAAAATATATATCACAGAATGAAACAATTCTTATACAATGTGAAAAAATCATAATTTTTGCATATGCTTCTTCACAGTATCACCAAATTTAAAAGAAGAAAGCCAATTATGGTCAGGGAGACAGAAGGCATTCTAATTAATCTTTCATGCATAGTTTTAATTGAACGTACAATTCAAACAATTTATTGGAAAGATGTGTGCATGTATGGGTATGTGTGTAATTAATGGTTTCAACATTTCTCCAAGTTTTGAAGTCAGGATGAAGTCTAAATCCAAAAATTATTGTTAGTTAACGCAGTACATTGAACTCTTTCAGTTTTCCTACATCTATCTGAAATATATAGGGTCACTATGAGTCTGAATCGACTCGACGGCAGTGGGTTTTTTTCCGGTTATCTGAAATACAAAGTCAAATATTACTAGAAATAAGTTTAATTTTTGCATACTGGCTTTCAAAAAAAATCTCTAATGCTCTGTAATACCTTCAGGTGTTACTATACAGTGATTTTTAAACTATCAGCAGTATAGTTAATGGGTAATTTCCTGATCAAGAGGAATATTTCCTAAGTATCCTAGACACCAGACACTGCACCAGGCACTTTACGTAAGTTACCTCATTAAATTCTCCTGATAACTCTAGGAAACAGGTGATATTATCCTCTTTCCACAGAACAGAGAGCAAAAGCTCAGAGTCTTAGTAACAACCAAAATTACAAAGCTAACAAGTAATAGTTCTGGGATTAGAATTCCAGACCAACTGATTCTAAAATCCTTATAGTCGTTACTCTTCACCAAGCTACAGCTTGAAAACGTGTAAGAAAAAGAAATATTTTCTAGCTAGTTACCAAAAATGCATTATCAGATTCAGGTATGAAATATTTCCATCTAGTACATGTGCTAAGCAAATAAAAAAAAAAAAAAATACTCACTGCAAATTCTCAATACATGACTGATCAACAAATACTGCAATGTAAGAAAACTTCAGTTTATCTGACATACAGCTTTCCTAACTGCCAGGCTGCCAGTTCAGCTCTGAGTCTGAACACATTCCAAAAAGAAAAAGGTTTTGGCATTGAAGAAGGAGCCCACGAGCGTCTAGTCACAATATGCCCTGCCAAGCAGAACCAAAGTACCAAAGATTATTTACACCCAATGCACTGTAATTGGTCCTTTTACCCTGCAGAAAGAAAGAGGTGCTTGGATCGGCCAGAATATCTATTCAAAATAAGCCTTAGTGCACTGAGTGCAAGAAATGAGGAAAAAGCAACAGGAGAGAGAGGAGAGGAGAACTGCTTATGTGTTAAGACTAAGGGGATGTTGATCACAAGGGTGGACAGATTAGCAGCAGAGACAGGGCTAGGGGCATAGCAGGAGAAACTGGAACAGCAGCAGATCAACTTCAGACTCCAGGAGAAGAGATAGCAACAACATGGAGGTAGAACACAGCTCTGTTCTTGAGGGAGAAGAGAGTGAGGCTGAGTCATTCAGCCCTCTGGCCCAACACCTTTTATATCTAATATGTGACCACGCAGTTTTAGTTTTTTAGAATGCACAGAGAACGTTCATCATATTGTTTCATTTGATCCTCACTCCTTCCATAGTCTCCAGCTGTTATTATTATTTTCACTTTCTGATCAACAAAATGACGGAGTTGTAGAGAGCTGAGTAGCCCAAAGCACTTAACTAGTAAAGTGGTTAATACCAAGAATAGAACTCTCATCTTTTATCTTAGCACAGGGATCATTCACAACACTGCCTCAACTATGTAGTACAGTTGTTTTTTTTTTTTCTTAAAAAAGAATAAGCATAACTCATTTTAGAAAAAGTTCTACTGAAAATATTTCTATTAAGTATGTAAAACTTCAGCTATATAGGGCTTTAACTGAGTTGCCCAAAGACTAAAGTTTAAGTGTACCAGGCTAAAAGCTCATATGAGCCCAAGCATATCCAATCCTGTGTAGATAGCCTCAGCATTTTTAGCATTACCTGATGTATGAATGGAAACCCTGGTGGTGTAGCGGTTTAGAGCTATGGCTGATAAAAAAGGGTCAGCAGTTTGAATCCGCCAAGTGCTCCTTGGAAACTCTATGGGGCAGTTCTACTCTGTCCTATAGAGTCACTATGAGTCGGAATCGACTCGATGGCACTGGGTTTGGTTTGGTTTTTGGCGGATGTCTGAATATCACTAGTAATTCTTTACATTTCCAACTTCCTGCTGCCCGAACACCTATATTTTGCTGACTGCCTAAAGGCTATAAAGACTTCACACTACGCAAGCCAAATTTATTTACAATGTATTGTCCAAAAACCCAAACCAAAAAAAGCACTGACTCTAGAGATTTAGTCTAGGCATTAGGATCTATTTGTCAAAATCAGAATCCAACACCTGTCTCCTACCTGTTTCACAGTAACGTTACCAAGATGATATTGTTATACATAATGGTGACAGACATTTCGACAGAGATCTTCTCCCAGGATTTCAAAAAACTCTCCATGTTTTCAAAAACTACACTCAATATCAAACCCATATATATGATCACTTTAAAGAAGATGTTATTATTGGACAAAAAAAGCAAAACATAAAGATTAAATAAATTAGCTAAATTCATATACAGAATGGACGCACCTTACCTTCAATCGCTCTTTTTTTTTTTTTTTAAATCCAGGAACTCAGGCAATCTTTCCAAACATCTATAAACACCCTGAGCTTATCTGTAATATATTTAGACAATGTACAGCCTTACTACTCAAAGTCTGCTCTATGAACCAGCAGTATTGGCTTCATCCAGTATATTAGTCAGGGTTCTCCAGAGAAACCAACAGAGAGAAAGGGAGAGAGATTTATTTTGAGGAATTCACTGATGTGATAGTGGGGGCTGGCAAGTTCAAAATCTGTAGGACAGGCAGCAGGCTGGAAACTCCAGCAAGATGTCTATGCTACAGTTTTGAGGCAGAATTCCTTCTATTTAAGGAAACCTTACTTTTGGCTCTTAAGGCCTTCCACTGATTGGATGAGGCTCACCGTTATCATCTGCTTAAAGTCAACTGATTGTAAATATTAACCACAGGTAAATAACTTCATAGCAACATCTAGGCTAGTGTTTGACAAAACAACTGACCACGAGAGCCTGGTCACATAAAGTCGACCATTACACACGGAAACATGTTAGAAATGCAGAGTCTCAGGCCCATCCCCAGACAAACTGAAGCTGCATCTACATTTTGACAAGGACAGGTGATTCACATGTAGACTGGAATTGGGGACACACCAGGTCTACAGACATATAGATATATGCAGATATAAAGAGATACAGCAAGAGAGCCAACTCAGATATATCTTAGGAGAGGCATAGGGAGATGCCTCAGGTTCAAAGAAAATAAGGCCTTAGACTGTTTTTAAATAAAGTCAATTGTTCATATCACGAGATGAAGGAGGTCTGGGGAAATCAAGTAGTAAGAGAGGACCAGGTCTAAAGCCCCTTTGCCTGCCACAGGCATCCACATCATATCAGGCATATATTTAAAAGTAGCCACTAAAAACTCACAGAAATGTTTTACAATTTTTATGCTAATGATATATACAAGGTTTTAAAATACTTAGCAAAAATTCATTTTCTGCTCATATAGACAAAAGCAAAAATACTATTATTGTTTAAAGACAAAAAAATGCAAAGATTAGTAATACAGAGATAAAAAGATGCAAACCTAAAAAGATAATTTTAATGGGATATTTTACCTAGAAAATTAGATATTCACGGTAAATTCAGGCTGGCAATACTTGGCTATACATTATCGTCTTCAATAAATTTTTATTCAAATCTCAAATTTATCTTTTTTTTGCTAAGTCAGTACGTATCCCAATAAAACTGAGTTAAACTTTAACCCTTATTTCAGTGACATAATTTAGTACCATTTTTTTCCTTTCAATAACATGAGAAGAATAACCTCTGTATTTTAAATGAAGTTTACCAAATGAATTCAGGTATTACCAGTTTTTCACAAAAGCTATAAATACTTGCTTCTCTCCAAAGGACCTTTTTTTTTTTTTTAAAGGACCTATTTCCTCAAATAAAAATGTCTTTTGCCTGATTAAACTTCTTCATCACCTGAGAAATTTTCTTCTGCAAATTTATAGGTGGCAAATTTGTCAACAGAACCTTGCTTTGTCAAAATGAGCTCCTTTCAACCGCTCTGGTAGAAGAGTCCTGTAGTTAATTATTTGGGGGGAGGACGGGAGCATCCTGTACTGAAAGAAAAACACTTGACAAAATATTTGGACCTAAGTATTCAACCATAAGACATCTTGTATGATCCAAAGGAGCAGGCTCAGTATTTATAATACTTTTTAAAGCTGAACACAGGAAAGCAGAAGTAGCCAAAAGACAGTTTGCAAAACAATGAGAAAGGGCCCAGAGGAACCAGTACTGCTGGTTGTAGCTGCCAGCCCTACTTCTCGGCTCCTCATCCCAAATGACTGTAATGATGAGCATGCTCCCCAAACTGAGAAATGCCGTCAAGCCTGTGGATGTAATCTATACAGCCAGTACCTCAGGGACCCCCTGCAGAGGATACAATTTTCAGGAATGTCACTTCAACACGTACTGACATCCAACAAGTCCCACTCCATTCTGCAGAAGCCTGTTACTAAATGGTTTAACTATTGACTCTCATTTTTAATCCCAGAGATACCACTAACAGAAAAGAAAGCAGGGTAGACATGCATTCATGGTGGAACAAACCGGAAATTAACAAAAACAAGATGTTTATTTTTCCCAAAGAGTTTTCACTTATCTGCCTCTCTCAAAACCTAGTTTTTATAATCTTAGGTGTTCTTAGAATCTAAATAACAATACCCTTCACAACAGCAACTTAAACATCAACATATAACCTGACTGATAGATTCAAACAAACAAAAAGAAGACAGAAAATAGGGCTATGATTCGCATTCTTTCAGCCTCTTTATAGAATACATCATCACAATTGAAAAAATAAAAAAATAAAAATTCCATAAGACAAAGCCGTATAACTTTGACTAGCCTAATTCAACTTCCAAAAAAAAAAAAAAAAGCCCCCAAAACGAACATTCTTATTCTGCAGGTTGTGAACTGCATTTAAAATGAATACCCAAAGAATTCCAAGCATTCAGGGTATATGGATTGCCATTCTTCCCACTGGATTTTTAAACAATGTTGAATGAAACATGGCTGTTTGAAATACTTCGGCCCCACCATTTAACGCTGTTGAAAACGTCAAGAGCCATATTGTGCCCCAGTGGCTGCTCTACAACAAAGAACACATCCTCTGAAGTTACAACACTCCTAAGTGACGCCAAGTGAGAATTTCTAGGCTAGTACAGTCAAAAATTGCTACTTCTAAAGAAGTCAATAATCCCAGAATCACAATTAAGCAAAAGAAAAAGCACTTTCATCATCAAAGCTTGTGAATTTTTCCCAATTACAAATCTCAGTAAGTTCCTTCACCTCTAAGGCAATGTTTCTATACATTAGTTTAAAATAAAAAACACCATGACCATAACCGTATACTGAACTCACTTTTTTTTAACTTGATGGTCCTGAAGAATAATGACATATTTTTTTTTTTTTATTATTATAATAGATTCCACAGAAATGAGGAAATAGGATAACCATCAAATACAAAGGGATCTGACAGCGATGACAGAAACACTTTATTTGGTCACAACAACTAGCACACAGCTGCTTTTTCGAGGGCACTAATACGTGTTTCATTTGACAAATCATGCCATTTAGTCTGTCTGCTTTACTGTAAAACATGGCCTGCCACACTCCATACCCTGTCTCACTCTGATATCATAAACGCCATGGCAAAGAAATCAAGAAACAAAAGACTATGTCAAGTTATCATAATAGCATTTCCTCTGCCAAATACTAAGGTACTTCGAAAACAGACACAGTAGCAATGCCCTCAAACAATTGTCATATGTGTCTAACCAAATGACTATACGTAAAATTTCATTTGATTCCACGATAATATGGGATCTGAAGTCGGTTAGAATTTTCAATTCTTGTCTCTTTTCAACAGTAATTTTTTAGACATGAGTCAATCAAAACACCTCACTGCATCTCATCTTTAACAAAAATTCACTTCTAGTTGTTCAAGTAAACTGTAATTTACAAGGTGCCCTTGAATAGAATAAATTACTCCAAAAACCTGACAGCAATTTTAATGTAGAATCTTGAAAACATATGATTTTAGTGTTCCTTCCTTCTTCAAAATTACCCTGAGTAAATAAGTTTGCTCTATATGTTCCCTTGTACCTGTAAAGAAAAGATGTCACGGTGGTAAACTCAAAAAGTAAGCACAAAAAGTTTATGAAAGACTGTAAGGAACATTTACACCTTTTTTTCTGAGATACCTGGAGTACCAGAGAAACTGACAAATGTGATTGAAAGGTTAAACTGCCAGAGAGGAGAAAAGGGCAGGAAAGGAGATCAATAGAAATTCGATTGTGCAGCATGTTGCTGAAATTAATCACCTAGAAACTACAAACATCTCTGCAGGCAAAAGTTTACAATCCTATAGCTAGTTGAGGCAGAGAGTTCTGCTGACGCAGACCTCTCAGAAAAACACCTGGACAACAAGGAGCCCATTGGGTAAAGTGTTCCAAAGGTTCCACAGGTATGAATGAAGAACCAGTGAGCACCAGACCAAGAATAAGGCCAATACAAGCTACCTACCATGTATTCTAAGCACAGATATTCTGGGAAATAAGGCCACAGAGTCCCAATAAAAGTTTTAAATATAAGTGAATGTCAAAATATACATGAGTAAGAGATTAACAGTTAACAAAGAAACAGGTAAATTCGAGAGAAATTTAACCTGCCAGAGAACAAATTATCGGCATTTTCTTAAGACTCTATCATCAAACTCCAAGATTCAAATACTTCACCAAATAAAAAAACCAAACCCGTTGATTTCGACTAATAACGACCCTAGAGGATAGAGCGGAACTGCCCCGTAGAGTTTCCAAGGAGTGCCTAGTGGGTTTGAACTGCCGACCCTTTGGTTTGCAGCCATAGTACTTAGCCACTACACCACCAGGGTTTCCAAACATGCTAAAAGTACAGGTAGGAAAGGACTGGTAGTATTAGGCTGCATGCCTATTCCCAAGGACGAGCATCTGCTGTGTACATATTATACACCATATATATAAGGACCCATGTCTAGTAAAAAAAAAAAAAAAAAAAAATGTCTAGTAGTATCTATAATTGGTGAATTACTGAAATGTAGCTGTTTATTCCTCAAACGTGCATACAAAAAATTTCAAAGAAACCATCTATCATTGTTCATAATGATAGATGGTTATACCCATAATTATTCAAAGATGTTATGCCTTTTTCATGCTATGAAAAACATAAAGTATACAATTCCTAATTATATGCCCCTCTACTTTTTCCAGACAGGATCCTAAATGATGACAGCCATTCATAGAGGAGGGGTCTTTAGATTCAATAACCTGATCATCCTTTCCATCAAGGCCGCCACACTTATCACTCTTGTGAAGCCATTAAAGTAAGTACACAAAACTGATACAATTCATAGCTTCCAAGAGAGAACTGAAATGCTTAAAAGATGAATTCTACTATGTTAAAAGCATTTAGGCAAATATAATAAACGTACAAGAAAGAAGGTTTGTCAGCCAGATTTTTCTTTTATCAGATCACCCTAGGCGTAAACTTTGTCCTTTTCTAATATCATGAAGGCACCTGTTTTAGGAAAAAGCAGTCTTATCCTATGATAAATAACTGCACCATTATGGGCATTTTAAACAAGTACTTTTAGTATGCTGAGCAGCAACAAAGAGATTAGGAAGACAAACTGTGTTCCTGACTCATGCTGGAATCCAAAAGGTTGTAGCTATTTCAGAATCACGGCAGCAGGGGATTCGGTGTTACCATGGGGTGTATTAGTGCTGAAAAGTTAAGTGCTGATGACAAGACAAAAGCCCACAGAATCACCAGTGTAAATTATTAATCAAATATGTGTGTGCGTAAACAGTTTGTTTCCTTAAAGATTTAAGGAAACTCAATGAGGCAGTTCTACTCTGTCCTACAGGGTCATGATGAGTCGAAATTGACTCAGCAGCAGTTGGTTTGGTTTCTTGGTGTACCACGTGCGCATGGGCGTGTATGTGTAAGTTGCTCTTAAGCGTCACTGAGTTGATTTTCAACTTATAGCTACCCAACGTGACAGAGTAGAACAGCCCCATAGGGTTTTCTAAGATGTAATCTTATGGCAGCAGATCGCCAGGTCTTTTCTTTCACGAAGCAGCTGGGTGGGTTTGAACTACCACCTTTCGGTTAGCAGCTGAGCATTTAACCAGTGCACCACAAGGACCTATGTGTGTGTACATATATATACACGTAAAGAGAGAGAGGGAGAATATACATATAAAAAGGGAGAGAGAGAGTAAAACCTGCAAAAACCAGAACCTGTATAGGGCAGAAACCTGTCAGAGAAGGAAAAGTCAAGTATTTTCCACTAATAGAGAGTGACAGAAAAGTGGTAAGATTGTACCATCAAAGGTAGAAAACTCACGAGACCTGGAAAAACAAGTCTCACTGGTCTCACTGTGTGTCTGTGTGTGAGTGTGAGTGTGTGTGTGTACTTACAGACATATATACACACACATATACATATATATCTCCAAAAGCAAGTAAGAGACAGATGGCAAGCCATTTTCCCTGTGGTATATGTACATGTCCATTAAGTGCTTATATTTGGGTCACTTGCTACAATCCCCATGTGATAGACCCAGTGTAGGTAAGACAAAGTGATCCACATTGACTTCACTTAATTATAATTTTAATTTACTGATAAGAGATATACTTATTAAAAACAACAAAAGAGACCTTTTCCAATAGCAAGAAAATAAAATACCATATAAAGTAATTCATAAGGAATAAATTATATGCACTGCATTTTCTCAGTATATTATACACTGAGGAGGAAATTTTTAAAAAGTAAAACAACACTCCTGTGAACACTGGCTTCTTCCAATAATGAGCTGATGAGACAATCTTTGATACAAAGCAAATCTCTCCCTTATTTACTTTTATAGTAATTCTTTCTCAATGTATTTTTACTGAATACCACACATGCCTTCAGAGGCTGAACATACTGGAATTTTAAGATGACAATTCCCGACTGGTCCAAAAGCAAGCCTATTAAAGAGAACTCTTTAGAAGAAAGCTAAGAAAGTAACTGATTATTTCACAAGGGATTCTTAACATACTGGGTCAAAACTCCAAACTAATAATAACATGAAAAGACCAAGTGGAAGAAATAGTTAAGTATCTATTTTAGGGGAAAAAAACAGGTTTTAAAAAAGTTTCTAAATCGCTAATACGCCTTAAATCCTCCATTCTTTCATTTTAAATCCTGATAGTCAAATTTTTATGACCGTAGGGGAAAAAAAAACTATTATTTGTATAAAAACCAAAATTGACATTTATACCTAAATGAACAACTAAACTATGAATTAGCTATTAAGAGTTTTGGGTGGCTTAAATTCAAGAGTAGAATATTCTGCTTGTTTCACACAATTATTGCACAATGGCACAACGAGGAAACCTACAGGTAGTTGTTTAACGAATGCACAATTGGGCAATAAAGGGAGAAAAATCTTCCAAGGGGCCACAAACACATTTCCTACTTCCAAAATATCATATTGTCTTTTTGTTTCACTACCGCGTTATTTTACTAAAACGTGAAAATCAAAACATGTAAAAGTTGTATTGTGTTCTTATTCACTTGCTTAAATACCATGCCATCAATTAGATTACAGGGACAAAATGAAATCAGACTTCAAAAGAAACAGTCATGGTTTATTTTCAATGCTTTGAAGTAACTGACTCCTCTCTTAGTGTTATCTCCATGGGAGATTTGTAATTGTATTTTTAAAGGGGATGCAGGGAAAATGATGCAATGTCATCCTCAACAATATATGTGAAACGCCAGGGAATTTGGGGTCAGCAAGTTTTTTCCACTGACCTAAACAGAACATTTCTCCAGAAAATAAGAGAAGGTCTTTCAATGGGACACATGCAACATGATTTAAAATTTGGCAAAGATTGCATATTTATAATTCCAATTTTACCCTAACCACAAACCTAAGATTCAGCACAGTCATTACTAGAGTGATGGCAAGGGGAGGTGGAGCTGAAGCTGCTTCTTCATCAGATATTGTGAATTCTACTCTTCCGCTGTTTGTTTCATCACATTATAGGCATATTCTTTAGTTTAGCACAGAAACACTTGTTAAATATTAAATTTTACTATAGGGAAATTGGTTTTGCTACAAGAAAGTTTTGAGTTACCACTTAATCTCAACCAAGCTACATGAAACACTGAAAGTAACTGTATATATATAATTTATAAAGTAAATTTGATCACTATATTTAAAAAGAAATGATAACTTTGGGAAGTACCACAGCAATAATGTTTAGGCTTAAGCAATATAAAGCCCTCCTAAAGTAAATGCCAGATTCTTTAGGCTGAAATGCAGAGTCTTGATTTATTTAAGCAAGTCAGGCATAAGAGCCAACTCCCTTCTTGACTACCGTGCTCTTCATTCCAACACTGGCCGCCCTTATAGAACTGTATTTAACAACAGCTCCTGGGGAGGGGGGCAACAAAATCTGCAGGCGCAGTTTAAGCAACGTTTTAAATTTGATTCTTTGCAGTCTGAAATGGAGTGGAGGAAATAAACACATTACCATCATCCTCCAGTGTCTACTTAACTCCCCAGCTCCCTTCCCACTCCAGACCCCAATGAGTCACAGTAGATAAATGGAAAGTATATCTGAAAAGTCACAATTTATAGTGCGTGTTGGCACTGAGTAGCTTTAATATGCTGTGTAAACACCAAACAAGTTCAGTGCTCCTATCAGTATACATCTCACAGTACCTACGATATACAAAAACCAAGTTTGATACTTTTAAAGTTTCACTGCAGTTCTGCTACTAAAAAATCAAAAATATAGTTTTCAAATTCTAGCAGTATAATTTGTGCTTAGAGGCCCTCAACAACAAGATATCAATATAGAAGTTCTATACAGCATATTGAGCACACCATCAATTAAAACACACAGGTACATCACACTGAACTCATCTACGCAGCTAAGGAGAAGTCGGGAAAATTGCCACTTCATTCAATTTCGAGCATATGAAGAATTTATAACACTTGCCAACCATCAAAGCACAACTGATTTATCGTGACACTCACACCATTCTCCCAAAGTTACAAAGTTCTAGCACTTCTGCCTGATGATTAAAGGGAATAAGCATTAGGCCTAGAGAAAAATTTATGTGCAAAGTTAGTTCAGTTTTAGTCTTAACCTTTAAAGAATAATTTCTTCTGACTTGGAAACTCTATAGGGCAGTTCTACTCTGTCCTACAGGGTTGCTATGAGTTGGAATCAACTCGACAGCAGCGGGTTTGGTTTTTTTGGTTTGTACTCTTAAGAACTGGACAGCAAATAAGAACAGCATCTAATAGGAATACTTGATTTATCACGCTGTTCTACAGCACTTACACTGTTACAGTAAGTCACTTTTTTTTTTTTTTTTTTAACAAACTCTATATTCTTGGTTTAAATACTTGTAATTCAAACTGTCCTCAATGGAGCCAGTAACCGCCAGGATTCATCCATGAGCTTGATTTAGCAAAAAGTCACCATCAAGGGCTCATTCTGCCAACACTCCAGAAACAGCAGGTGCACTATAATGCAAACCCAGAGAGAAATGCAGCAGCTCACCTTACCCTGTCACACGGACCATTTCTTAACACATGTAGTGTAATTGCTAAAATGTGTACACTGCTTAAAAGTTGGTGAAAAGTTCTTGTCTATTAGTGGCTTCCTATCAACTAGTCACTGACAAAGACTACATAAGATGTATCAAGAAGGTTTTGCTTGATGTTCCTGCACCTATTATCAGGGGATTTCATAACAGACAAGATTTGCTGCTTTAAGGGATGTAGCCATGAACATGCTTTTAGCCCGAGAGTGGGAACATCAGAGAATACAGAATATAGCTAATTACCACCAGGAGAAGATTCTGCCTTGACCTCCCCTCACTATCAAACCACTGTGCTTAAACTCACTCACTGCCTCACCCTGACCCTGGGGATCCATTCACTTTCCACAGCTCAGAGAGGCTGCTGAAAAGCTGTCAAAGTAAATCTGTGCACAGTTTTTGGATGGTTTAATTTCAATGGAGCATGAAACACCCCAGGACGGTTAATAAGTTTAGCCAGGCGTGCTGTTCTCCCTAATATATTTTAATTATGCATCTGTTTTCATTGTAATCACATTAAGTCACCGGAAAAGGCACAAATTAGAATTTTCCCTAATGGCTATTGGAGCTTTTCATCAGTTTCTAAACACTAACAACGTTTAAAAAAATAGGTAGAGACACCAGCACAACTGTGACATTTTCCAGAAATCGATGCAGATTCTTAGACAACACAGTTCAGGTCTCATTAGCCACCCAAACTAACCCAAATGCAGAAGACAACTTCAGTCTCTAGGGGCGTCTTCTTCTCCAATTAGCACAAAAGAATCACTAATGTCTAATGCGAAACGCCCAAGCAGAAATGAAAACCGAGACTTCTACAAAGTGCTGCCCCATCGATTTGGGAGCCGGAGCCCGGGAGGGGAGCGGGAGACCATCAACAACATTATCTTGGCTCAAAGTAAAGTACTCCACACGCCAAACGGCAAAGTTGAAGCAGAGTAAGATCCCTATTTCCACTACTTTGGCAACTGTCAGACGTGTATTTTAACCTCGGGAAATAAAAATGTCCCATCAATAAAAGGAAACGTTACAGGGAAGATCTATTAGGGGGCAGGGAGCGGCTTCCTTCCAGCCCAGACGTAAAATCGCTTAATGTACTTTTGTTGCACCAAGGAATACCTAAGACTTTTTCTTTTTCTTTTTTTTTTTTTTTACTACGTTCATTAAACAGTTTCCCAAATTGCTGGGATTTCCGTTAAGAAACTTAAGCGTCTGCCAACACCCAAGAAGCAAGGCAGAGAACCTGCTGCAAACTAGGAACCGAACTCCCTCACCCCGCCCAGCGCGCTCGCGTCCCCGGTGTTTGCTCTACGTGTTAATGTTTAAGTGTCTCCTACACTTTCAGGTCGTGAGCCAACGCTCCCAAGATGCACTTTCAACCTTAAAGCAGGAAGCTACCGAGCCGCTGAGGAGTCCCCACGCAGCCCGTCGCCCCTTTCCTCTCACCCCTTCTTACCTGTCATCATAGCAGAAATCCGCACTCAGGGTGTTGAGATACAAGGCGAGCCCCAGAGCGCTGCTCACCAACTCAGCAATCATCTCTCCACCGCCTTCCCTCCGGCTCCGCTCCCAGCGCGAGGGCAGCAGCGGCAACAAAAAACAGAAGCATCAATCCCCACCTTCCGCCGTCTTCTCCTCCCAGCTTCACTTTTCCCTCGCTTACCTACCCTCCCTCTTCTCCCTCCCTTCCTCCCTTGAGTCCTTCCAATCCACAGCTCCTCTCCTCCTCCTCCGGCTCCTCGCGCCCGTCTCCACAGCTCCTTCGTCCTCCCCGGGTGCGGGCTCACACCGCGCTCCCCATGCCCGGCGCCCGCGAGCGGCGAGAGGCGTTCGGGCTCTTCGCGCTCCCCCGGCGGATGCGCAGGGCTGGTCCTTCGCGCGACTCGCGGCCCCCACCCTAACCCATGGCAGTTCGGGTCGCCCTAGGTGAGGAGTGGGACAAGGAGGAGATTACAGAGTGTGGGGTGGGGGCTAGAGGGACCGGACCGAGCCGGGCTCTGGGACCAGCTGGAGAGAGAGAGAGAAAGAGGGGCGGGTGGGCGGGACGGGGCGAGCCACCTCCCCTCGCCGCCTCCCGGGCGCACAGCTTCGGTGCCGCTCGGGCTGACTCCGGCCGCCACGGCGGCTGCAGCTCATTCACTCTTTATTAGCTCCCTCTCGGCTCCAGCCCCTTCTCCAGAGAAGTGAGGAGCGGCGGCCGGAGACTCCAGAAGCTCCCGCGTGGGGCTCTCGGCGCTGCCCCCCGCGCCTGCGTGGCCAACCCACAAACGCGGGATTGCCCAGCCCCTTTCTCCACCCAGATCCTCCCCTATGGCTCCTCCCACTCTCCCTCCTGGCTGGAGGCTCCTCCTACCCACCCCCTCTGTCCTGTCGTTTTCTTTCACCTTCGATTTCACTCTGGAAAGCCCCCGGGACCCAAGGGCGCCTCCTGGAAAACAGCCCAAAGAGGCGGCGAAAGTGCGCCCTCGGAGAGGGAGCTAGAGGAGAAACGAGACAGAGGAGGACGTGGTTTCTCGGCCCACTGCTGCCTGGCCACGCTTTCGGCGACTGGCACCGTCTGGGTCTCAACCCCTCCGCTGCGTGTGCCAAGTGCTGCCCGGCGTAAGTCCGGTCAGCTGGAGAGACTTCTGCGGACTGGGAGAAGAAAAACAGGTTTGGCAAGTGCTGCAGCCTGGGTTGTAGCAAACACACAAGCGATCTCGGACACAGGCACCCGGTGCCTGAGCAGAAATGGAGGGTTGTTGGAGAGCTTGGGGCATGGGGAAGATTTCACCTCTGAGCCTACCGTCGTCCTGGGATTGTGGGGGGTCGGGGGGGATGTACCCGCAGTAAGGCTTAAAAAAAAAGGGGGGGGGATGCAAACAAGAAGAGAGAAAGAGACCCTCTGCCCCCGTAGCCTGCGGAAGCCTCTCGTGGTTTGGGGGGACTGCCAGGCTGCCCCTGAGAACACAGACACCCCCTAGTGCAACCCGGTACAGCACTATCCTTTCACCTAGGAAGGCGGGAAGCTAATCCCCTTCTTTCCTTTCCACCCGGATGCAGGACGGGATGGAAGGCATCCAACGTGATGAAATATGCTGTAGGAGAATGGCCCGTGTAGAACGAGCGCTGGGTACTAAAGTTGCAAGACCAAAGAGGACCGCGGGCTGCCTGCCACACCCCCTTCTGGCTTGGCCCCTTTCTGGCAATAATAACTCCCTTGGACCACGATGAACACTACTGCAGCGCCCTCTGCTGCATGGCAACCAAAATACGTGCAAAACAGATCTGTAGCCGGCCGACTTGCCCCTCGGCCAAGGGCAGCCCCTAACCAACAAGGTCTTCAAGGCGACAAGAAATTGAGCCCCCTGGATGTCCAGCAGTGGCCAGAAAAGCAAATGCCTTGGTTTGGGAGTATGCAAAACAAAGCTACATCTTTCGTGATTTCACTAATAAGCTCATATGTGGACACAGATGAAATGATGAATATTGATGATAGCTATTTTTTTTTTTTAATATGCCATCTATGTCGGGCACACTTTTGTGGCCTCGGAAAACTATACGCAAACAAAAGTAAAAGGAAATCATATCTTTAAAGGCAGGGACTGGTCTTTTACCTTTTAATTTATTCCTTAACCTTTGCTCGCTGTTGAAAACTTTTTAAAAAGTCATTTGTTGCCTCATCAAGGTCCTCTGTGTGTTCCTCATATTGACATCGGATCCTAGTACAATGAGACAAGGCTGTGCTAAAGTTCGAGACACTTGCTCTAGAATCAAATACCTGGTTTTGAGTTCCCACTCTCCTTATGTGGATAATCCATGGCCAGTCAGTTAACCTTTATATTCCTCAGTTTTCTCATCTGAAATACAGTGATAATAATACCTGTCTTATGGGTTTTTTTTTTTTTATGGGTACTTTAATTATGAGAATTAAACTAGTTAACATGGGTAGAGCACTGGAAGGGTCATGGTAAGTGTAATAGAAGTGATACTGTGATGAAGATGCTCTCCAGCTTCTTCTTCTTTTTAGCTGTTAGGTAAAACCTAGATGTTTACATCCAAATCGCACATCCACGCTGTTGCAGCCCTACCCCAAGCTACCCTTATCCCCTGCATGACTAATATCCAAAAAACCCACTGCCGTTGAGTTCATTCTGACTCATAGCAACCCTATAGGGCAGAGTAAAACTGCCCCGTAGGGTTTCCAAGGAAAGCCTGGTGGATTTGAACTGCCGACCTTTTGATTAGCAGCCATAGCTGTTAACCACCACACCACCAGAGTTCCCATGACTAATATAGTAGCCTTCTAAATGGTCTCCTTACTTCTATTCTTGCAACTTGCTATTGCACAGGGAACAATTCTAATTCTTACTATGGCCAGCAAGTCCCTCGTGTGGTCCTACCTACCTGCCCCCCTTCACTTTGTGGCTCAGTACGCCAGAAACACGTGGACATAGAAAACAAACATTAAAGAAAAAAAATTGTTGACTGGATTAATAATGAAGAAATGTGCTCAACAGATTGAGGAAACTGTATAAAACTGCAAATGCACGAATTTTCACCTGAGAGAATAGAGTAACCTCCTATGTTGTGGATGTTAAAGACGGTGAAGAATTAGCAAAGGAGAGAGGGAGGTAGTGATTTAAAAATTCTAAAGAACGCATCAACTCTGCAGGAAAACCATGCTGGAAGTCACACAACCTCTTCAATAATTAAGAGGACTCAGAGGCATGAAAGTATTAGAGAGGTTTGGATTCCGTGTGCTAAGAGCTTGTAAGCATTTTCCAGAGCTGTCTCCATTTTCAAACCTCCAGTAATTTTAAATATTTCTACACTCCTCCTTTTCTCCTCTCTCACTCCCAATTCCTCTGAGTTGGAACCAGCCTAGGAGACTATGAGATAAAACGGCACGTCTTGCCATCCCTAATGAATGAAAGACTCAAAATCCAGCTGTTTTGGACAAATCTAGTTGCTTTTAGCAAATTTTTCTGTTATAATTTAACATGAGTCTCAATATCCTTCTCGTGCATTAAACCCTGGTCTCTTTCAGACTGCTCTCCAAGGACTGAGAGGCAGCCAATGTCTGCATTTTCTTACTACCTTGAGCAGCTTTGGGGGAAAATCGGATTAGAGATGTCATCACTATCCTTGGAGATCACTGAAAATCTGGGGACATTGCTTTTTAGTTGTTAAGGTATACTCATCCAATGTGAGATTGCTGCCTTGGTTCTGAACATACATATTTAAAGCTACTATTGCTCTCCACAGATGAAGGAAATGAGGCTAGCTGGCTTGTGTTTCCTACCTTAGACACACAAAAAAAATTTTTTTTTTTTGACACAAGGCTGGCCAAAAAGTCCTAAGTCCATATTTTCCCAGAGTAAGCTCCACGCATCTGCTACCTTACCACTCCCTCAATGAATTCCTTTTTATAGTTGCCCCAACCTACACTGCATTTGTTTTGCATCCCCAGCCCTTTGTTATATAATGCATACCTTTGAAGTGCCAGTTCCTGAGGGTAAAGATTTCCTTATTTGCCTAGGACATTGTTAGTTTATTGTGCAATACCTTCTTCCCTTTGGGTGTTGCATAAATATTAACTCAAAATTCACATCTGGGCTTGGTCATCATTTCTATTTGTCCTAATATAACTTCTCTTTGAACAATTCATTTGGAAAGTGTGCCAACGGGTGAAATGTGGCACATAAATTCTCTTGCTTCACCGAATGCCTTTTAAAATGCCCACAGATTTGATTATTTATGAACAGAAGATTTGTGCCTCTTCCTTGCTCTCTCAGTGCTAAAATCGTACCAGGCCAAAGTAATTACAGTCGCCCATATGTTTTATGAAAAGGTAGCCAAGAATCTCCTGCTAAAATCTTAACAGATTGACTAGGAAGCTGAAAAACACTAGCCCAGCAGGTGAAACTGCCTGTTTAGGGAGGTCAGAACAGAGCTCTCTGCTGGGAGACTCATACGCTCTGGGCTTTACTCAGGAAATAACCCTGCAGGAGAAAAACAGCAGAGCGTGGATGAAATGTGGGTCAGGGAGCTGAAAGAGGCACATGGGCTGCTTGGTTAACTAATGACAGTAAATGCATTGGCTACACATGTTACATTTAGATGTTTCCCAGCCTACCATAAAGGGCTGCCCTGCAGATACTACAACGTGTAACGCCGCTTTAACCCAAGACTTGTGATCCATTCGGAATATAATTAGGACAATGCAGCCGTGAAAACAGATTCTGTCACCTCTGCCACAAAACGGGCTGTTAAGAACCAGCTGCTACCAAAGTAATGATCACTTCAAGAATTTCAGTTTCCCCAGCTTCCAATTCAAAGGATGTGGGGATTGTGGGAGAAGGAGAGAAGAAGGAGTGTAGAAATAACATGTGAATAACCAGATATCTATAATTGCAGAGATGTTGAGGCTAATGACAGAATTCAGAAACTCAATCAAGAAAAGCAAGGACAGCCTCCATCATAGAATCTCTCTAAATGCATTCACATGCACTGGTATAAACAGTGATCAAAAATACTCTAACAGCTTGAAAAATTACACAGAATCTTGGGCAATATTATCAACCTTTTGAGTTTTGAGAAGCCTCAGATTCTGTAAAATAAAAGGTAGATCATAGAGCAGAGGGGAAATGAGTTTTGATGTGGATGTTAGTTAAACCAGTTATTAATGAATGTTGCTTTGACGTTCAGCCCAGTATGGATCCTGTAAGCCGACACTGCCCAGTAAAACTTTCTGCAGCGGTGGTTTTGTATCTGTGCTGATCAGTGCCGAGCCATTAGGCACACGTGGCTATTGAGCACTTGAAATGTGGCCAGTGCAACTTCATAACTGGATTTTTAATCTCATTTAAATGTAAATAAACACGTGGCTATGGCTACTATATTGGACAGTACAGCTAAAGCTGTCAGGGTCTCCTAGACCACCACCTCCAACCCCATGCCTTACAGGTGGCTTTATGTAAAAGCCAGTTGCCAATATTCTACTGCTGGTCAAAATTTTAGTCCTGAACCACTCACCATAACCTGCTCTGCATCCATGTGCTGACCTGTCTTTATTTATGATAATAAACCAATTGCCATCAGGTTGGCAACTCACGGCAACCCTACGTGTGTCAAGCTTGTGCTCCGTATCTCAATGGTTGCCTTCAGAAGTAAATTACCAGGCCTTTCTTCTGAGGCACCTCTGGGTGGACTCACACCGCCAACCTTTTTGTTAGCAACCAAGTGTGTTAATGTTTTGTACCATGTTGCTGAGCAGCTTTTAATATGAGGCATTTTACTGATCACCCTAAGTTCATTATCTCATTTGATCCTCACAACAACTCTGAGAGGCAGGTACCATTACGATGTTACACATGAGAAAACAGGCTCAGAGAGGTTTAGTAAATTGTCCTTAGTCTTAAGGCTTCTAAGTGGTGGAGCTAACATTTGAACTTCTTTTAACTACAAAAGTTTATGCTTTAACCACTGCTCGGTCTTGTCACTCATACTCTTACTCAAAAGGCCACACACGTGCCCATTAGGATCTACTTCAGGTGATAGAATTCCTGGTTGCAATGAAAGTCTTTGATTACATTCAGATTCTTCCTGCTCTACCTTCCCTCAGATCATTTTGGATAAAGTACTGTGGCCATCCTCCATGGTCTGCACTTCTGCCTGATTTCCCAAATCTGGTAATCGGAATCCTACAAATACTACACTCTAATCTATAATGGAAACTCTCTCCCACTATATATATATCATACACAATCAACCCCCATGGAAGTAGCAGTAAAGAGATCAAATGATGTATTACGTTGGGCAAATCTGCAAAAGACCTCTTTCAAGTGTTAAAAAGCAAAGATGTCGCTTTCAGGACTAAAGCGTACCTGACCCGAGCCATGGTATTTTTCAGTTGCCTCTTATGCATTCAAAAGCTGGATAATGAATATGGAAGACTGTAGAAGAATTGATGCCTTTGAATTATGGTGTTGGGGTAGAATACTAAATATACTAGGGACTGCCAGAAGAATGAACAGAACAGTCTTGGAAGAAACACAGCCAGATTAGAAGCGAGGATGGCGAGACTTCGTCTCATGCACTTGGGGCATGTTATCAGGAGGGACCAGTACCTGGAGGAGGACATCATCTTGGTAGAGGGTCACTGAAAAAGAGGAATACCCTTAAAGAGATGTATAGACACAGTGGCTGCAACAGTAGGCTCCAATATAGCAACCATTGTGAGGATGGCGCAGGACCGGGCAACGTTTCTTTCTGTCATACTTACGGTTGCTCCGAGTCGGAATAGACATGACAGCACCTGACAACAACATCATGCATAGACACTTTTACTAACAGTTGGGGTAATTAACATTACCCAAACTCCTACTCAGTAATGAAAGTCTTAAATTATAATCTGGAAAACCATTAAAGCATTTATGGAAGTGACTTAATACGACTGTGTTAAAAATCTCACTACAAATTTGAGCCTCCTTCAAAGTAACTTTTATCCATGTTGCTAAGTGTTTAATCCATGTATTATTTTTATGAAATGGTTACAAAGTTCAATGGCAGTTTTCTCTATTAATCTACTGATAAATGATACAAAGTCAATAGTTTTAATAAAGTTACACATGTATATGAATAAGTATCGTAATCTGGTAGCATCAGACCTAGTCTGCATTCAGGAGGAGAGATGAGAATCAGAATCTGTCCAAAGCTGATTCCTATGAAATGGGAGTCAGCCATACCTCCACTCTACAACTTTTTTACCATTTCTGACACCAGCTGTCACCCCCACAGCACTCTCTACTTCTGTGCTGGGTTTGATAATTCATTGCAATGGCCACACAGAACTCACAGACTATACTCATGATTATGTGGTTTATTAGGGAAATAACAGGCTACACTTTCGGATCAGGATCAACCTGGAAGTAACAAGATACCACTCAGGAGACAGGATACAGTTCGTCTATCAGGACAGCTTCCAACCAAGATGGCTGTCAGCTTCTTCTAGGCTGCGCCTGCCGCCAGACCTTCCCTCGGCCACGCCTGCCCAAGTGCTAAATCTTTAACGTGTTTTTTCAAAATTCCATATAATGTCAGCATTACTGACAGCATTGAGAGCCCTCTTGAAATGTAAAATTAATCTAGAATTATTTTGTCTAAACTTGAAAGAATATGTCTCTTCTTCCTTTTCATAGAGCTGATCCATGGATCAATTTAATCTCATAATACAAGTTGCAGATGAGTTGATTTATCTCATGGCGACCGCATCTGTTTAGAGTAGATCTTCGTTTTACAGGGTTTTCAATGACTGTGATCTTTGAGAAGCAGATCGCCAGCCTTTTCTTTCTCAGTGCCTCTGGATGGATTCAAACCACCAACCTGTCAGTTAGCAGCCAAGCCCTTAACCATTTTTGCCACCCGGGGACTCAATCTTATAACAGAGATATGTTTTTACACTTGATATTAAAATGTAGTACACAGTTTAAGCCTTTCAGCATTGTCAAAAAACTATCCTTATTAAAGTAATCGCAGAGTCACAGGGCCCTAATTTAACTCGGGAGATGGCAGTTTTAGGAATCTTATGATATATAACAAAGATCTTCCAAAATTGATTTAAATATCCTTCCACCTAAAATCAATTAATGAAAAATTATAATATTTTAATGCAAAATTTACTAGTACGTATCAGACAGAAGGTCATCATAGTACAAGTTAAACTTCACCAATAAATTGGACCTATGAATTCAAATCATAATAAATAATTTCTCCAACAATCTCGTATATGCACTTAAAAGATAAATGCCATACCATGGCATTATTTTAACATTATTCAGCCCATGTCCTCCTGAACTCCACTCAGCTATACTCACTAATGCTTTTTTCAGAAAGACCCAACCTCAGCCAAAGCCAGACACAATTTTTACCATGGCAGAAAACACATCTGAATCATCACCAAGTGCAGGGAACATAGGGCCCACCTGCTTCCTGTTGCATTCCACCATTTGCCTACTCAATCATTGTTTTCTCCTTATCCTTGTTGCGTTGGCTGATTCTATGTGTGTATCCAGATACCTGCTTTAGGTTTTTTCTCATCATTTCAAAACCCTTCTGGATATAGAGATTTTTTTTCTGCACCCAAGCCCACTTGTCTGTGGCCTGACAAAGTGCCTAGTTTTGACAAGTTTGCCTATGGAGGTTTAACTGTTACCCGAACCCACTTGCTACTCTAGGAAGTTCTGCCGTATATCACTTGGACCCAAAATTCCACCCATTCTTTAACTTCTACTCTAGCCTGATTCTTATGGACTCCCTTGGCTGCATTCCCACCACGCAGACTTGGATAGCCACACCTGCAGGAACCAAACCCAAGTTCATCACACATCTTTGGACTCTGTAGGTTAGACTGCAGGAGGCCCCCCACGAAGCCACCCAACAATTGGGTAAGTTTTTTCCTTCCCCACTGCTTGCTTTTTTACCATTCTCAATCATGTTGTTCTTCTTGGGTTCTAGTGTGTCTTGCTTCTTTATAGGTCATAATTTGTGAATCTATAGGTATTCACAAATTTAATATGGTAGTTTCAATTGTTGCACAGAACCGTTGAATAATATTGTGAATGTTAAGCAATTCACTTCTCTAAAATTTGTCTTTATAGATCCAGTAATAAAATATATAATACAGATCTGTCATGGATTGAATTGTGGCCCCCCAAAATATGACACATATTTTGACACAACTCGGTTAGGCCATGATTCCCAGTATTGTGTGATTGTCCTCCATTTTGTGGTTGATATAATTTTCCTATACATTGTAAATCCTAATCTCTGCCAGGGGTTAATGAGGCAAAATTGGATTATGTTGAAGAAGATTAGCATGGGATATAAAACCCTTGCTCAGGTCACATTCACAATATAGAGGGAGTTTTCTGGGGGTGTGGCCTGTACCACCTTTTATCTTACAGGAGATAAAAGGAAAGGGAACCGAGCAGAGAATAGGGACCTCACACCACCAAGAAAGAAGCATCGGGAGCGTAGCATGTCCTTTGGATGCCGGGTTCCTGCACTGAGAAACTCCTTAACCAGGTAAGATTAATGACAAGGACCTTCCTCCAAAGCCGACAGAAAGAGAAAGTCTTCCCCTGGAGCTGACACCCTGAGTTAGGACTTGTAGCCTGCTAGATAGAGTGAGAGAATAAACTTCTGTTTGTGGAAGCCATCTTCTTGTGGTATTTCTGTTACAGCAGCACTAGCTAACTAAGACAAGATCCTTTACATTGGTAACTGCATGATTCTTGAATGGTTCAATTATGAATTGATTTATTTTTATAAACTTATTTAAGATGATAAATTGTTTTGAATTAAAGCATTGACATTTATTCATTGTAATTTTCATTTTGCCTTTTAATTTTATTCAAAATTTTAAATAATTTTAGAAGAAATATAATTTAATCTGAAAACAAAATAAATATTTATATTATTTACGTACATTTATATTTTTGATAAAAATATATTCAAATTTTGTACACTTTGAGTACAACTACAATTTAATTCTTTAGATCATTACTCTCACTACAAGCCTACAAATCTTAATTTCAACAACAAAAGTTGTGAATTTGCCAAAATGAGTGCAAGAAAATAAAATTTTTATAAGATATATAATAATTTATATTCTATGATTATTTATTTTACTACTTATCAAGCCATTGCTAGCCCATCAACTGGACACCCAACATGGGCAATAAGAATTAAATAATTCTGCTTTGGTATTTTGCCAAATTTCAATTTCAGCCAAATTTATACATATTCCTAATTTTGTTTTTATGAAAGTATATTTGTCATGGTAGAAGGATAGATTTGTTTTCTTTATTTAAAGATATATGTAATATGAGCCTCCAACTATACTCTTGCCCGAGGCTTCATAAATGTTAGGGTCAGGCCTAAGCTTTGTCTTATATCAAAAGAACTGAAAAATAACGTGTACTTAAAATAGGGTGGCAGAACTTTGCCCCTAATTTCTCTCATAGTTATTTTGTATATCTGTCTGCTGTTTCTGGTGGTGGAGGTAGTTTTGTTTGAAAGTGAGAGATTCACTTGTGTTTATATGAGCCTCTGATTACTGATCTTACAGGTATTTTGAACTGCTTTCTAAAGAAATATTCATTTGTTTTGCTTGACTCTCTTATAGAATATGATACCTGATATAGATGATTTCTCTTCCTGGAAAGGCTGCCTGAACTTGAGTCGAGGCTGTGACTTGTCAGGATGTAGGGCAGGTGGAGGAGGATGTGTGTGCCATAATCTGTGTATCCTCATTTCTTGGCAGCCTTGTTGTCCAGTAGAGGAAAAACTTAAGGAACAGCTGAAATCTGTTTCTTATCATCATATTTTCCAGAGAATGGAGCAAGTCCTCTTGTCATCTGTTGGCTCAGTATCCATCCATGCCGTTGATTCTGTAAGATTTTCCCTTGAGATAAAAATGTTGAAAGACAGCTTCATTCCTTTCGTGCTCCAGTTCTTTGCACAGCACCTGCTCTGTAAATGCACATCGCTGGGTGGGATTGTAAGCCGTCCAATTTTCAAATGATCTGTTTTAAAATTTTAATTTGTAAAATAAAAACCTTATTTAATCCGTTCACTATACTATAATCCAACTAGCCTATCTGCCCCATTATATATCTTTCTCTGTGTAGTCTGTACACATCTGTTTTCATAAACCATGAAAATGGCTTTATAGGAAGAACACATTTAGGGAGATGGCTTTCTATTACCATGCAGGGCACTTTTGAAATAATACTTCATGGCAAGTCATCATGAGCAGAGACAGAGGACTGCCTAGGAGAGAAGGATCTCAGCTGAGATGACTTCGCATAGTGACAATGGCCCTTCCTGTGAAAAGAAGTATTAGCAACCATTCTCTGGCCACATTCCAAGTTGGTGGATGGTATGCTGCCTCCCTAAATTCTGCAGCTTCGGTTACACTCACTGGTCTAATGCACTTCCTGTCAGGAATGGTTGTGTTGATGTGTGGGTTAAAACAGCTGTTGCATTTTATGCGTAAGAAGCTGCAATCAGGAGAACAAAGTGATTCCCTATGCATTGCCTATGTAGGAGATAGCAATCAAAAGCCCCACCCAAAAAACCTATTGCCTTAGAGTTGAATTCCCCCTCATAGTGACCCTATAGGACAGAGTAGAACCACCCCATAGGGTTTCCAAGGCAGAAGCAGACGGCCTGCTGTATCTTCCTCCCACAGAGCAGCTGATGGATTAGAACCATTAACCTTTTGGTTAGCAGCTGAGCACTTAACCACTAAGCCACCAGTGCCTTATTAAAAACCCAATGCCTCCAAAATAAACAAATAAATATTAAAATCACACACAGTCTTTGGCAATATTCTCAACTGTTCATTTATGTTTATTCCTTCACCCTACCACCATTTGTATATTGATCTGCAAACTAACAACATGGTTTTACTTTTATTTTTATTTATTTATTTTTTAGGTTTTTAATTACTTGTTGAAAATACAACTGTTTTTTTTATTATTATCATTGTACTTTAGATGAAGGTTCACAGAACAAAGTAGCTTCTCGTTAAACAGTACGCATATTGTTTTGTAATGTTGGTTACCAACCCCATGACATGTCAATACTCTCCCTTCTCGGCCTTGGGTTTCCTATTACCAGCCTTCCTGTGCCTTCCTGCCTTCTCATCCTTGTCCCTGGGCTGGTGTGCCCCTTTAGTCTTGCTTTGCTTTATGGGCCTGTCTAATCTTTGGCTGAAGGGTGAACCTCAGGAGTTACTTCATTACTGAGCTAAAAAGGCGTCCGGAGGCCATACTCTTGGGGTTTTTTCAGCTTCTGTCTGGCCAGTACGTCTGGTCTTTTTGTAAGTTAGAATTTTGTTCTACATTTTTCTCCAGCTCTGTCTAGGACCTATGCTCTGATCCCTGTTGGAGCAGTCAGTGGTGGTAGCCGGGCACCACCTAGTTGTACTGGACTCAGTCTTGTGGAGGCTGTGATAGTTGTGGTCCATTAGTCCTTTGGGTTAATCTTTACCTTGTATGTTTAGTTTTGTTCATTCTCCCTTGCTCTCAATGGGGTGACACCAGTGGAGTATCTTAGATGGCTGCTAACAAGCTTTTAAGACCCCAGAGGCTACTCACCAAAGTAGAATGTAGAACATTTTCTTTATAAACTATGTTATGCCAATTGTGCTAGATGTTCCCCGAGACCATGGTCCCCATGACCCTCAGCCCAGTAATTCAGTCCCTCAGGGAGTTTGAATGCGTCTATGGAGCTTACATGACCTTGCCTTGTACAAGTTTTGCTGGCTTCCCCAGTGTTGAGTACTGTATTACGCTTCACCAAAGCAACCACTTATCTATTGTCTATTTAGTGGCTTTCCATCCCCTCTTTCATAATCATCAAAGATTGCTTCTTTTTGTGTGTAAACCTTTTCATGAGTTTTTACAGTAGTGGTCTCATACAATATTTGTCCTTTTGTGATTGACTTATTTCACTCAGCATAATGCCTTCCAGATTCATCCATGTTGTAAGATGCTTTGAAGATTCATCATTTTTCTTCCTTGTTGCCTACTAGTCTGTTGTTTTCTGTGTACCATAGTTTATCCATTCCTCTGTTGATGGGCATCTAGGTTGTTTCCATCGTTTTGCTATTGTGAGCAATGCTGCAATGAACATGGGTGTGCATACGTTTGGTTGTGTGACGGCTCTTATTTCTCTAGGATATATTCCTGGGAGTGGGATTCCTGGATCATAAGGTATTTCTATTTCTAACTTTAAAAAAAAAAAAAACTTTTTAAGGAAGTACTATATCATTTTCCAAAATGGTCGTACCATTTTGTATTCCCACCAGTAGTGCATAAGAGTTCCAATCTCCCCAAAGCCTTTCCAACATTTGTTATTTTCTGGTTTTTTGATTCGTCCTAGTAATGCTGGGGCAAAATGGTATCTCAGTGTGGTGTTTGATTTCTATTTCTCTAATAGCTAGTGATCATAAGTATTTACTTATATGTCTGTTAACCACTAAAATGTCTTCTTTGGTGAAGTGTCTGTTCATTTCCTTTGCCCATTTCTTAATTGGATTGTCTTTTTGCTGTAGAGGTGTTAGATTTTCCTGTAGATTTTAGAGATGAGAACTTTGTTGAATTGTTTTACTTATTTTTAGATTTTAGGATTTTCCAGACATTCTAATTAGAGTAGAGAACTTCTCTTGGAGATTACAGTAAAAACAAATTGCTTTTGTGAGTTAGGTTGTATATATAAAAAGCACCACCACAAAAGCCACACATTGAACACTTTTTGTTAACATGGTACTGTTTTACCTAATATATGATCCCTGTCTTTAAGACCACCAAAAATATTGCTCCTGAGTAGTTCTTTCGATCTTAAAACAATCTCTCTCTCTCTCTTTTTAAATAATAAGGTGATTTACGTCTATTTTTTTTCCATTTCTGGCAAAGAAGAAATAAGATGCGTGTTCTGTCCACAGTTACCCTGTGCATATTGCTTGGCCTTTCCCTTCACTTTCATATTGATCATCAAGATTTTTTAGAGTTCAAGCAGCATGAAAATATTCAAATATATGGGCCAGGGGCAGAGGGAGAAACAGCACAAATTTGCCCTTCTTGTTAAGGTTAAATACAAATTCCCAAAGTAGCGGTGGCATGCAGAGGATGCGTAGTAAGTTTGCTGGGCTGAGTTATTGTCCCCTTTCCCTACAGTTATTTCTACCAGAGGCAGTTTAAGTTAAAGTATCAATTTGAACACTGACTGTCTGTTTGTTTTTTAAACTTGACATCTATGATAAAGTCCAACTTAACAGCATATGTTAAATTGTTAACTCTATTAGAAAGTTATGAGGGCCAACAGTGAAAAGAAATATGCTATAGTTATGCTTATTTATACACATAGTCTTCCTATTTTTTTTTTTTTCTGTTACTAAAATGAATCATAAACTAGAAGGCAACAAATTCCTTTTCTTTGCCACCAGATACACATAACACAACTATTGCTCTGAAGGAGGACGCTTGTTATTTCGTACGTGATCATCAAAAAACAGATGGAGAGTGATTATGTGCTCTGTGTCCTGCTGACTGTTTTAAAGCACATAAAAGTTAATCTGTGTTTTTTGAGTTTTGATTAGTAAATAATGATCACTTAGAATGAATAAGGAGCAGCTTCAGGAAGGTGTGATTATCCTAGGGACAAAATAATACTGGAAGGTTGGGCCGATTTAGTTCTGTTAGACAAATCCTGGTTGAAATAATTGGACCACTATTTAACGTAGAGTGAAATATTGTAGTTGTCCCAAAGGTTTTGGATAAAGCAGAATTCATTTGATTATTCAGTCAGTGAAGTGATCGAGGAAGTTTGATTGAGTACTTTCTGTTTACAAGATGCTGGGGGTATAAAGATGAGTAAGACATAGCTCTGATCATCAAGAGCACAGGAATGAGGTGATTATAATTACCTCTATTGTATTTTGCCTTTGAAGGTACAGTTTAACCCAAGCTTTTAAGGTCAAAGGCACTTGATCAAATGAGTGTCGAATAGGTAATGATTTCACAGACGGTCATACCGATGGTCCTTAGAAAGGTGAACAACATTAATGGAAACACGACTTTTGCCTCTTTGGCATTTAATCACTTAGTCCTCTCACTCTTTAGTCATAGTTTGGCATTCTATCATCTCCTGCAGATGTCTTTCCTTTTCTTATGGTTTATCACTTTTGACATAATTTTCTTTTCTCTTTCTCCTACCTTTCTTTCTCTAATGCTCTTGTACCCTCCTTCTTGTAGTGGATATTAATCTTAGTCCTTTAAGCAAAGTGTGTAAGACACATCACATTGTCTTACTTCTTTCAATTAAAAGAAATCTAATTTGAGCTCCTATCATGTTGGGATGCTTGGAGATTAAAGCTCAATCATTACTGGGTTAGTGGTTCCCTTTCCCTGGGCTCTCGTGAGTATCCAGAGGCATTGCTCACTGTTTATCATGGTTAATGCAGATAATATCTATGCCTAAACCTGTATAAGCCCACAAGGGCCAGCAGCCCTTCTGCCACACTTGGGGCCCAAGAATCCCATTGGTGCTGGAATCCAAGAGTCTTCCAAGGCTTACCAAGCATTTTTAAAGATCTTGCCACTTCCTCTGGGTACTATAAGACCGGATTGAGAATACTTAAGAATCACCACTAATTCAAAAAAAAAAAAAAAAATTCAAGGTGCCAGTAATTTTAGAGATACCAAACATATTCTAGTTTAGGAGTTTAGGTAGAAAGAAGGCTCGTCTTTACTACTTTTTTTTTTTTTTTTTTAGTTGTCCCTTACAAACTCCCCTTGCAGCAAAGAAGCCCAAAGCCCTGTTTATGTCTTAGATCTAGGGAGAGGGGGAAATTACAAAGAAAAAAACATAATGCAATATCTCATAACTATTTTATTTCTCTCTCTGAGGACTCAACTCTCTGCTTCTTCTGGTTTCTTTTTCTTCCTTTTAATATATGTACTAATTGAATACCTTATAGGAGCCAGCCTTACAGCAATGCTGAGAGATCAGTATTGTCCATCCCACCTGAGGTTGAAGAAACAGGAAGGCAGATAAGGTAAGTGAAGTCACAGAGCTGGAATTTGAAATTGTTTAATTGAAAAGCCTATGCTCTTTTCAAAACAATTTCAAAGAAAGTATAATTTTAATGGAAAGAAGTTCTCGGTGTAGGATCAGGGCTCCGGTGCTTCTGCCCCAACTCCTAGAAAGTGGGTGATCTTGACTAAAATGCTTAACCTCTTAGATTCCTAGTTTGCTCATCCAGAAATTGAGCTATCTGATCATAGTGTTTATTTGGATACAGTATGAGATAATGAATGATAAACTACTTTGTGAAGTGGTAAGCACTGTACAAATGTAAGACACTCAGATCATTCTAGTAACGTTATTGTTCTGCAAGGTACACAGCCAAGTGGATAAATATTTGGTTAGCCAGTGGGCTGATTGAGATATTCCCAGGAAATTGGCAAAAGAGAAGTTACATGAAGGATAATAAGAATCCGACTCTAAGTTGGCAGAAGATTAAGTAGGCTGTCTAGAGCATCAGAAGGGTTGATCCAGAAGAAAAGAATAGGTTCCTCCAGGGAAGATCTAAAGATATGGTGATTCGTAGCAGAGTGAGCACAGTATTAAAAATCATGTTCAGTGCTTCCAGGCTACAAAAGATACAAGAAATAATCTCTAAGCTTGGCTGAACATTAATTAATAAATACACAGAGATCAAGTAAAGAGTCATCTATGAAGAATCTACGCATATTGAATTTGAATCAAAGAATTTAAGCCTTGTGGCAGAGCAAAATATAGACAACAAATGAGAATAGAATGGCAGTGTGTGTTATAACTAAAGAAAAAACAAAAACGCAAATAAAAAAATTAAGGCCTCGAACTAAAGATAATAACACCTAGCAGACCTGTAATATTTGCTGTTTTTCTCACATTTTTAGCAATGTGCCAGGTACTACTTTAAGGTACATGTTAGAGTTCTAAGATGATCATCAATGTACCATTATTTCATTTGAATTTCAGTCTAATTGAGCAGTTATAACAGGAGTCAGGGAAGGATTAAAATAAGACCTTTATTACTGTTAATAATAATTAATTTTTATTGAGCCTTCAGTAAGGGCTTTACAGGGATTAATTAAACTAATATCCCAATGATGTTTTGTCTAAGGCTCTACTGTTATCCCTATTTCACAGATGAGAAACAGAGCAGTAGAGAGAGAGACAGAGAGGGAGAAGTTATGAAACTGAAACAAAGACACATAGTATGTGACAGACTAGTATTTGAAACCAGAGTTTGGCTTTAGGCCTGCCAATCTTAACCAGTATGCTGTGAAGCTGGATTGGAGAATTTAACTTAGCCCTGAATCTTGAAGAGTTCTCCTAATATAACAGCCCAGATTTAGATCTCCAGACACATAAGATATAAATCTGGGCTACTGTCATGAGGAATTATAGCCTGCCTCAAACCCCATGAAGCATGGAGAGGCCATAAGTCCAAAAACTTCTCACCAAAAATCTCTGATGCCTGCTGTTTTGAACCGAGGCTTTTGAACAGAAGTGAGGCCCCTCCACACTGTCTTTCCATTTCTGCTTTTGGGATGCAAGTAACTGTCCAAGGGCTAGCAGACCCACAAGATGGAAGGATCTGCAGCCTGTGTTTACCACGTGGAGTAAATGCTCCTATCAATCAGGAACACCTCTCTTGGACTTTTATGTGAGAGAGAAACAAACTTTTATTATAATTAAGCCATAACACACATTGCTGTTATTAGCTGCTGTCAATTCGGGTCTTGACTTATGGTGACCCCAGGCAAAACAGAATAAAACTCTGCCAGGTCCTGTACCATGCCCATGATTCGTTGTGGATCAGATCATTATGATCCATAGAGTTTTTTGGCTGATTTTCAGAAGTAGATAGCTAGGTATTTCTTCCTACTGGGTCTTAGTCTGGAAGCTCTGCTGAAACCTGTTAGTGTCATAGCAACACACAAGCCTCCACCCTCAGACAGGTGATGACTGAGCATAAGGTGCATTGGCTGGGAATTGAAGAGCCTGGCTGCTAACCGGAAACCCTGGTGGCTTAGTGGTTAAGGGCTATGGCTGCTAACCAAGAGATTGGCAGTTGAAATCCTCCAGGCCCTCCTTGGAAATTCTATGGGCCAGTTCTTCTCTGTTCTATAGGGTCGCAGAGTAGGAATTAACTCAAGGGCAGTGGGTTTTTTTTTTTTTTTTTTTGTGGGCTGCTAACCAAAAGGTTGGCAGTTTGAAGCCACCAGCTGCTCCTTAGAAACCCTGTAAGGCAGTTCTACTCTATCCTACAGAGTCTTATGAGTCGGAATAAACTCCATGGCAACAGGCTTATCCCACGTGGAGGAGCCCTCGTGGTGCAGTGGTTAAGAGCTTAACTGTTAACCAAAAGGTTGGCAGTTTGAATTCACCAGCCACTCCTTGGAAACCTCTATTCTGTCCTGTTGGATCGCTATGGGTCAGAATCGACTGGATGGCAATGGGTTTGGTTTGGTTTGGTTTTGATCCCGCATAGAAGAGGAGAATTCTACCACTGAACCACCACTGCCCCCATAGCACACATTAAGGGTCTGTTTGTAAATGTACCTAGAAATAGAAGAATAGAGAGTCCGTATGGGATGTATCTACTAAGCTTTTTAACACATTATCTATGCCCAATAGATAAATACGGATTAATGGATGTCAGACTCTCTCTATTTCAACAATTACTAAAATCGCTTTTCCTCTTGTGGGGACAAACCAGTGTGAAGGGTGGGAAAAAATGCAGAAAGCTTCAATCTAATATCTCTAAGAAACAGAAGTTTCTATTTTGAGCCAGAAAAGTAACGAGAGTGAGAAAATTGTTTTCGCCACTCTGTAGGTATTATGTCCTTGTTTGAGAGATGAGGAAATTGAGATACAAAGAGGTTAAGGAACTTGTCTAAATTTGCTTCTATTTATACTTTTATTTGTAAGACATAATTTGATTACATGACAGTAAAACAAAAGGTCTGAAAAGCAAAATGTGTCAAATGTGAACATAATTATGAAGACAGGAACACACATTCATTTACTGAAGACCAAAATTGGAGTAGAACCCTTTTAAACAAAAGCCTTTGATAATAAAAAGTATGAACAAAATACAATAGATATTCCCCTTATACTTCCAACTGTAAACATTAATCGCTGTTAACTATGAACTACTTTTCACTCAAAAAGAACATCTAGCGAATATAATAGGAAATTAAGGCTTGACTGTCTGGTTTTGGGAAGGAAAGTCATGTAAGAGTGCAGTCTAGGTTTTTAACAAATTCAGATATTCTACTTTAAATAGGATCTTACTGCCAGGCAATTATTAACTTCTACCTGTGATTCCCTAGAACTTCACATAATGCCTGTTCCTAACCATTCCCATCCTCCCCAAGTTCTGGGCTCTCCAGAGTCTCTTCATAGAAGAACCTTGCTCTCTGCTTCGTGGAGAAGATTGGAAACTAGAGTGTAAAAATAAGTAGCTAGTAGAGGGCTGGAGACACAGTGGGTAAGAGCTCTGCTGCTAATCGAATGGTCGGTGGCTCGAACCCACCAGTGGCCCTGGGAGAAAAATGTGAGTCTGCTTCTATAAGTAAAGATTACAGCCTTGGAAGCTCTAAGGATCAGTTCTACTCTGTCCTATAGGGTTGTTATGAGTTGGAATCAACTGGATGGCAAACAATAATAACAACAACAGGAGGCTGGAAGTGGTGTCCATAGGAGGGAGAGACCAGCTGGACAAGGTTCTCTGAAAGCTCTGAGACCCTCTCCTATCAGTTCTGAGAGACTAGTTTGCCATATCTGAAATGCGCAAAAGTAAGAAAACAGTGGAATGCATTCCTGATGGTACTGCGTTCATGTGGCTGCATAGAATAGAAACTCAGAAGTCACCCTTGGTAATGCCCTCTCCCCTACCATCCTCATAACCAGTTCTTCTCTAAGTCCTGTTGATTCTAGGCTATAAAAAAGCTTACCAACCTCAACGCTTGAACCATTAACCATCAACAAAACCATTGTAGCTCTCTCATGGACGGCTACAACAGCCTCTGATTGATCTCCACTCTTCCATTGCCCAATCCATTCTTCATATTATAACCATCATGGTTTGTTTAAAACACTTATCACTACCCCCCAACCACCATCAACAATGATTTCCCATTACTTTTACCATAAATAAATACAAATCTCCCTAAATGCCATTTGAGACTATGCATAGTCTCCAATTTTATCTCCCTCCACATGCCCTCCCCTTCCTCAGCTTCAACCAGCCTAATCTCTCATACTTGCTATACCGTCACCTTCATAGACCACCCCCCCGCGCATCATAACAACCTGGTACATAACATTCCTTTTGTCTAGCATATGTTTGTACTTATTTCTTCTTTATAGAGCTAGCTGCCACACAATTTTCAAATCTTGGTTCAAATGTTGCTTACTTCTTCAGGGCACCCTTTGCTGGCCTCACTGACTTGGACAAAACTGCCCTGGTCTAGGTTCTCATGGTCATATTTACCTGTTCTGAGTTCACGTTGCCACATTTACAATAGCAATGGGGATAGTGGTTCATGGGATGAAAAAGAAAACACAGTGTTTATCACAGTTTCATTTTAATTTGTAAGCTCCATGGTGGAAAGAATTGTGTCTGTTTTTAGTCATGATCCTGTACCCCAATGCCTTAAACAGATTTGCCCACAATGGATATTGAATAAATATTTGTCAAATAAGTGAATAAAAATAAATGAATGAAATACATACTGGTAGCACCAGGATAAGATTATCTGATGCATCTCTCTCATCTTAACAATGGGCACACATTAGTAACCAACCACATGAAGTCAGATATTTTGCTCCTTGTTCCAGTATGGGCTCTGGAGTTACCCCATTACTTAATTGTGTGGCCAGAATGAGTCATTTACCACTGCAAGCTTCAGTCTTTTTATCCCTGAAATAGGAATAATATGTGTACATACATAATTGGATAACTATGAGGATTAAATAGACCTATGACTGCCCACTCCCACATATCTGTCATTTTTTTGTACTGTGGGGGCTTTTGTGTTGATGTGAAGGTATGCCACCAGTATTAAAATACCAATGGGGTCACTTCCTCATTGCAAATACCTTTTTTCACCAACATAAATGGCAACTATACATGTGGACCGTGCCAGATGGAATACACAGGAATCAAATTGACTCCATCAGTGGGAAGAGACAATGGAAAAGCTCAACAGTGGAACAGACCATCAACTGCTCATATGTATGTTCAATTTGAAGCTGAAGAAAATTAGAACAAGTCCACAAGAGCCAAAGTGCAACCTTAAATATATACCACCTGAATTTAGAGACCATTTCAAGAACAGATTTGACATGTTGAACACTAATGACTAAAGACCAGATGAGTTGTGGAAGGACATCATCCATGAAGAAAGCAAGAGGTCACTGAAAAGACAGGAAAGAAACAAAAGGCCAAAATGGATGTCAGAAGAGACTCTGAAAGTTGCTCTTGAAGGTTGAGTCGCTAAAGCAAAAGAAAGAAGTGATGAAGTAAATGAGTTGAACAGAAGATTTCAAAGTGTGGTTCGAAAAGACAAAGTAAAGTGTTATAATGACATGTGCAAACACCTGGAGATGGAAAACAGAAAGAGAAGAACATGCTCAGTATTTCTCAAGCTGAAAGAACTGAAGAAAAAATTCAACATCGAGTTGCAATATTGAAAGATTCTATGGGGAAAATATTAAACGGTTCAGTAAACATCAAAGGAAGATGGAAGGAATACACAGAGTCACTATACCAAAAAGAATTAGTCAATGTTTGACCATTTTAGGAGATACCACATGAGAAGGAACCAATGTTACTGAAGGAAGAAGTCCAAGCTACACTGAAGGTATTGGCTACACTGAAGGTATTGGCAAGAAACAAGGCTCCAGGAATTGATGGAATACAAATTGAGATGTTTCAACAAATGCATGCAGTGCTGGAAGTACTCACCCATCTATGCCAAGAAATTTGAAGACAGTTTCCTGGCCAATTGACTGGAAGAGGTCTATATTTATGCCTATTCCCAAGAAAGGTGATCCCACCAAATATGGAAATTATCAAACAATATCAATAATATCACACGCAAGTAAAATTTTACTGAAGATCATTCAAAAGTGGTAGCAACAGCATATTGATATGGAACTGCCAGAAATTCAAGCCAGATTCAGAAGAGGACACGGAGCCAGGGATATCATTATGGATGTCAGGTGGATGCTGGCTGAAAGCAGAGAATATCAGAGATATGTTTATCTGTGTTATATTGACTGTCCAAAGGCATTCGACTGTGTGGGTCATAACAAATTATGGATAACATTGCAAATAGCAGGAATTCCAGAACACTTAATCGTGCTTGTGAGGAATCTGTACATAGATCAAGAGGCAGTTGTTTGAACAGAACACAGAGATACTGCTTGGTTTAAAATCAGGAAAGGTGTGTGTCAGGGTTATATCCTTTCACCGTGCTATTCAATCTGTATGCTGAGTAGATAATACGAGAAGCTGGACTATATGAAGAAGAATGGGGCATCAGGTTTGGAGGAAGACTCATTAACCACCTGAGTTATGCAGATGATACAACCTTGCTTGCTGAAAGTGAAGAGGACTTGAAGTACTTACTGATGAAGATCAAAGACCACAGCCTTCAGTATGGATTGCACCTCAACAAAAGAAAACAAAAATCCTCACAACTGGACCAAAGAGCACAACATGATAAATGGAGAAAAGTTGAAGTTGACAAAGATTTCATTTTAATTGTATCCATAATCAACATGCATGGAAACAGCAGTCGAGAAATCAAAAGACACATTGCATTGGTCAAATCTGTTGCAAAAGACCTCTTTTAAGTGTTGAAAAGAAAAATGTCATCTGGAAGACCAAAGTGTGTCTGACCCAAGCCATGGTGTTTTCGGTTGCCTTCTATGCACTTGAAAGCTGGATAATGAATAAGGAAGATCGAAGAAGAATTGACCCCTTTGAATTGTGGTATTGGAGAAGAATATTGAATATACCATGAACTGCCAAAAGAACAAACAAATCTGTCTTGGAAAAAGTACTACCAGAATGCTCCTTAGAAGCAAGGATGGCAAGACTATGTCTGACACACTTTGGTCATGTCAAGAGGGATCAGTCCCTGGAGAAGGACATCATGCTTGGTAAAGTAGAGGGTCAGCGAAAAGGAGGAGGCCCCTCAATGAGATGGATTGACACAGTGACTGCAACAATGGCACAGGACTGAGCACCGGACTGGGCAGTGTTTCATTCTCTCATACATAGGGCAGCTATGAGTCGGAACCAACTTGGTGGCACGTAACATCAACATGGCTGGACACATTAAGCTCTAAATAAACATTAATTATTAATATCACCAATTTGTTTCTTTTTTTTTTCTGTACTGCCATGTCTGAACAGTGTCTTCATAGTTTAATTGACCGAGCGGTCATTCTGTAACTATGTTAGTATTCAGTCAGTATTCCTGTATCCCCACTCCTCTCTACACATACCTTGGAACAATAGTTTCCTTTAGGTGACTTTGCATATCTATGCTTGGATCCACTATATGTTTATACCACAATTCCCTGATCTCCAAATTCTTGGTGACCACCTCACCATAGCTCCTCAGAACTAACCCACAGGAAAGTGTTCCTGAATCTGTACTTGATTCTTACCATGGTCATTTGTGTTAATATCTCAGATGTCTTCATGACCAATCTAAGGGCTTTTTAAAAACTAAACTTCGGCGGGGGGCCACGATGGCGGACTAGGTGGACGCTACCGCGGATCCCTCTTGCAACAAAGACTTGGAAAAACAAGTGAATCGATCACATACACAACAATCTACAAACTCTGAACAACAAACACAGACTTAGAGACGGAGAACGAACAAATACGGACAGACAGCGATCGTTTTCAGAACTAGGAGCCAGCGTACCAGGCAGGTGACCTTCGGAGCCCGAGCTGGGGCAGAGCCCAGGGGGGCAGACGGCACAGACAAGGGGCCCAGCCCTACCCCCCCAAACCCATCCCGAGAGGGAGTCTAGCTGGTTGGAGCAGGCGGCGTAGCGGCGCAGCTGGTGGGAGAAGCACCCGGGAGGCAGTGACTGATCTTGGAGCGGGGAGAGCAGTGTCCCAGCCAGGGAGCCGTCCCGCCGGCAGTTTGGTGGGAAGCGGGCGAGGCGCGAGCGTGGGGATCAGCTATATTTCCCTAAAGTGACCCCGGAGGGGGGCGCCCAGACGTTCATGAGAGCCATGCCCACCCAGTTTGAGCGAGCGGTGCGGCGCACCAGAGGGAGAAATCCCCAGGGCGAAGTGACTGATCTTGGAGTGGCGAGAGTAGCATCCCAGCCGGGGAGCCGTCCTGCCGGGATTCTGGTGGATGGAGGCGGAGTGCGAACGCGGGGATCAGCTCTATATTCTGTGGTGCTACACGCCTAGCTCTCTGATCCCTCCCCCACCCTCCCCAGGCGGCTCCATTAACATCCGAATACCCTGAGCCAGAAGGAGAATTCAGATAGGGATCTGACTGCATTTTTTTTTTAGCTGATTACATGGATAATCTAGTTTCCCAGTGATGGCTCGGAGACAGCAGTCCATATCAAACCACATAAAGAAACAGACCATGACAGCTTCTCCAACCCCCCAAACAAAAGAATCAAAATCTTTCCCAAATGAAGATACAATCCTGGAATTCTCAGATACAGAATATAAAAAACTAATTTACAGAATGCTTAAAGATATCACGAATGAAATTAGGATAACTACAGAAAAAGCCAAGGAACATACGGATAAAACTGTTGAAGAACTCAAAAAGGTTATTCAAGAACATAGTGGAAAAATTAATAAGTTGCAAGAATCCATAGAGAGACAGCATGTAGAAATCCAAAAGATTAACAATAAAATTACAGAATTTGACAACGCAATAGAAAGTCAGAGGAGCAGACTCGAGCAATTAGGATGTAGACTGGGACTTCTGGAGGACCAGGGAATCAACACCAACATAGCTGAAAAAAAATCAGATAAAAGAATTAAAAAAAATGAAGAAACCCTAAGAATCATGTGGGACTCTATCAAGAAGGATAACTTGCGAGTGATTGGAGTCCCAGAACAGGGAGGGGGGACAGAAAACACAGAGAAAATAGTTGAAGAAATCCTGACACAAAACTTCCCTGACATCATGAAAGATGAAAGGATATCTATCCAAGATGCTCATCGAACCCCATTTAAGATTGATCCAAAAAGAAAAACACCAAGACATATTATCATCAAACTTGCCAAAACCAAAGACAAACAGAAAATTTTAAAAGCAGCCAGGGAGAAAAGAAAGGTTTCCTTCAAGGGAGAATCAATAAGAATAAGTTCAGACTACTCAGCAGAAACCATGCAAGCAAGAAGGCAATGGGACGACGTATACAGAGACTGAAGGAGAAAAACTGCCAGCCAAGGATCTATATATCCAGCAAAACTCTCTCTGAAATATGAAGGAGAAATTAAGATATTTACAGATAAACATAAGTTTAGAGAATTTGCAAAAACTAAACCAAGACTGCAAGAAATGCTGAAGAAGATTGTTTGGCCTGATGACCAATAATATCAGGTACCAGCACAATACAAGGTCACAAAACAGAACGTCCTGATATCAACCAACTTAAATAGGGAAAGCACAAAAACAAACAAAGTAAGATTAATCCTAAAAAAAAATAAATAAATAAACAAAATAAAACACATAACAGGAAATCAGGGAAATCAATAGATAAACGATCACAATAATCAAAAAGAGGAACTAAATATAGGAGGCATTGAACTGCCAGATGGAGAGTGATACAAGGCGATATAGAACGATACAAGTTAGGTTTTTACTTAGAAAAATAGGGGTAAATAATAAGGTAACCACAAAAAGGAATATCAATTCCATAACTCAAGAAAAACGTAACGACTCAACAAACATAAAGTTAAACATTATGAAAATGAGGATCTCACAATCTACTAAGAAAAACGTCTCAGCACAAAAAAGTATGTGGAAAAATGAAATGGCCAACAACACACATGAAAAGACATCAAAATGACAACACTAAACACTTACTTATCTATAATTACGCTGAATGTAAATGGACTAAATGCACCAATAAAGAGACAGAGAGTCACGGACTCGATAAAGAAACACGATCCATTTATATGCTGCCTACAAGAGACACACCTTAGACTTAGAGACACAAACAAACTAAAACTCAAAGGATGGAAAAAAATATATCAAGCAAATAATAAGCAAAAAAGAAGAGGAGTAGCAATATTAATTTCTGACAAAATAGACTTTAGACTTAAATCCACCACAAAGGATAAAGAAGGACACTATATAATGATAAAAGGGACAATTGATCAGGAAGATATAACCATATTAAATATTTATGCACCCAATGACAGGGCTGCAAGATACATAAATCAAATTTTAACAGAATTGAAAAGCGAGATAGATGCCTCCACATTTATAGTAGGAGACTTCAACACACCACTTTCGGAGAAGGACAGGACATCCAGTAAGAAGCTCAATAGAGACACGGAAGACCTACTTACAACAATCAACCAACTTGACCTCATAGACTTATACGGAACTCTCCACCCAACTGCTGCAAAGTATACTTTTTTTTCTAGTGCACATGGAACATTCTCTAGAATAGACCACATATTAGGTCACAAAACAAATCTTGGTAGAATCCAAAACATCGAAATATTACAAAGCATCTTCTCAGACCACAAGGCAATGAAGCTAGAAATCAATAACAGAAAAACTAGGGAAAAGAACTCAAATACTTGGAAAATGACCAATACACTACTGAAAAAAGACTGGGTTATAGAAGACATCAAGGAGGGAATACGGAAATTCTTAGAAAGCAACAAGAATGAAAATACTTCCTATCAAAACCTCTGGGACACAGCAAAAGCAGTGCTCAGAGGCCAATTTATATCGATAAATGCACACATACAAAAAGAAGAAAGAGCCAAAATCAGAGAACTGTCCCTACAACTTGAACAAATAGAAAGTGAGCAACAAAGGAACCCATCAGGCACCAGAAGAAAACAAATAATAAAAATTAGAGCTGAACTAAATGAATTAGAGAACAGAAAAACAATTGAAAAAATTAACAAAGCCAAAAGCTGGTTTTCTGAAAAAATTAACAAAATTGATAAACCATTGGCCAGACTGACTAAAGAAAAACAGGAAGGGAAATAAATAACCCGAATAAGAAACGAGAAGGACCACATCACAACAGAGCCAAATGAAATTAAAAGAATCATTTCAGATTACTACGTAAAATTGTACTCTAACAAATTTGAAAACCTAGAAGAAATGGATAAATTCTTGGAAAAATACTACCTACCTAAACTAACACATTCAGAAGTAGAACAACTAAATAGACCCATAACAAAAAAAGAGATTGAAACGGTAATCAAAAAACTTCCAACAAAAAAAAGTCCTGGCCCAGACGGCTTCACTGCAGAGTTCTACCAAACCTTCAGAGAAGACTTAACACCACTACTACTGAAGGTATTTCAAAGTATAGAAAAAGACGGAATACTACCCAACTCATTCTATGAAGCTACCATCTCCCTGAAACCAAAACCAGGTAAAAAGACATTACAAAAAAAGGAAATTTTAGACCTACATCCCTCATGAACATAGATGCAAAAATCCTCAACAAAATTCTAGCCAATAGAATCCAACAACACATCAAAAAAATAATTCACCCTGATCAAGTGGGATTTATACCAGGTATGCAAGGCTGGTTTAATATCAGAAAAACCATTAATGTAATCCATCACATAAATAAAACAAAAGATAAAAACTACATGATCTTATCAATAGATGCAGAAAAGGCATTTGACAAAGTTCAACACTCATTTATGATAAAAACTCTTACCAAAATAGGAACTGAAGGTAAATTCCTCAACATAATAAAGGGCATCTATGCAAAGCCAACAGCCAATATCACTTTAAATGGAGAGAACCTGAAAGCATTTCCCCTGAGAACGGGAACCAGACAAGGATGCCCTTTATCACCACTCTTATTCAACATCGTACTTGAAGTCCTAGCCAGGGCAATTAGGCTAGACAAAGAAATAAAGTGTATCCAGATTGGCAAGAAGGAAGTAAAGCTATCACTATTTGCAGATGACATGATCGTATACATGGAAAACCCTAAGGAATCCTCCAGAAAACTACTGAAACTAATAGAAGTTTGGAAGAGTCTCAGGTTATAAAATAAACATACAAAAATCACTTGGATTCCTCTACATCAACAAAAAGAACACCGAAGAGGCAATAACCAAATCAATACCATTCACAGTAGCCCCCAAGAAGATAAAATACTTAGGAATAAATCTTACCAAGGATGTAAAAGACCTATACAAAGAAAACTATAAAACTCTGCTACAAGAAATTCAAAAGGATATACTTAAGTGGAAGAACATACCCTGCTCATGGATAGGAAGACTTAACATAGTAAAAATGTCTATTCTACCAAAAGCCATCTATACATACAACGCACTTCCAATCCAAATACCAATGTCATATTTTAAGGGGATAGAGAAACAAATCACTAATTTCATATGGAAGGGAAAGAACCCCCGGATAAGCAAAGCATTACTGAAAAAGAAGAAGAAAGTGGGAGGCCTCACTCTACCTGATTTCAGAACCTATTATACAGCTACAGTAGTCAAAACAGCCTGGTACTGGTACAACAACAGGCACATAGACCAATGGAACAGAATTGAGAACCCAGATATAAATCCATCCATGTATGAGCAGCTGATATTTGACAAAGGACCAGTGTCAGTCAATTGGGGAAATGACAGTCTTTTTAACAAATGGTGCTGGCATAACTGGATATCCATTTGCAAAAGAATGAAACAGGACCCATACCTCACACCATGCACAAAAACTAACTCCAAGTGGATCAAAGACCTAAACATAAAGACTAAAACGATAAAGATCATGGAAGAAAAAATTGGGACAACCCTAGGAGCCCTAATACAGGGCATAAACAGAATACAAAACATTACCAAAAATGATGAAGAGAAACCAGATAACTGGGAGCTCCTAAAAATCAAACACCTATGCTCATCTAAAGACTTCACCAAAAGAGTAAAAAGACCACCTACAGACTGGGAAAGAATTTTCAGCTATGACATCTCCGACCAGCGCCTGATCTCTAAAATCTATATGATTCTGTCAAAACTCAACCACAAAAAGACAAGCAACCCAATCAAGAAGTGGGCAAAGGATATGAACACACATTTCACTAAAGAAGATATTCAGGCAGCCAACAGATACATGAGAAAATGCTCCCGATCATTAGCCATTAGAGAAATGCAAATTAAAACTATGATGAGATTCCATCTCACACCAACTAGACTGGCATTAATCCAAAAAACACAAAATAATAAATGTTGGAGAGGCTGCGGAGAGATTGGAACTCTCATACAGTGCTGGCGGGAATGTAAAATGGTACAACCACTTTGGAAATCCATCTGGCGCTATCTTAAACAGTTAGAAATAGAACTACCATACAACCCAGAAATCCCACTCCTCGGAATATACCCTAGAGATACAAGAGCCTTCACACAAACAGACACATGCACACCCATGTTTATTGCAGCTCTGTTTACAATAGCAAAAAGCTGGAAGCAACCAAGATGTCCGTCAACGGATGAATGGGTAAATAAATTGTGGTATATTCACACAATGGAATACTAAGCATCGATAAAGAACAGTGACGAATTTCTGAAACATTTCATAACATGGAGGAATCTGGAAGGCATTATGCTGAGTGAAATAAGTCAGAGGCAAAAGGACAAATATAGTATAAGACCACTATTATAAGATCTTGAGAAATAGAAAAAACGGAGAAGAACACATACTTTTGTGGTTACAAAGGGGGGAGGGAGGGAGAGGGTTTTTTATTGATCAATCAGTAGATAAGAACTGCTTTGGGTGAAGAGAAAGACAATACACAATACAAGGAAGGTCAGCCTAATTGGACTGGACTAAAAGCAAAGAGGTTTCCGGGATAAAATGAAAGGTTCAAAGGTCAGTGGAGCAGGGGCTGGGGTCTGGGGAACATGGTTTGAGGAGACTTCTAAGTCAACGGGCAAAATAATTCTATTATGAAAACATTCTGCATCCCACTTGGAATTGTGGCGCCTGGGGTCCTAAATGCCAATAAGCGGCCATCTAAGAGACATCAATTGGTCTCAACCCAACTGGAGCAAAGGCAAAGGAAGAACACCAAGGCCACACGACAACTAAGAACCCAAGAGACAGAAAGGGCCACATGAACCAGAGACCTACATTATCCTGAGACCAGAAGAACTAGTTGGTGCCTGGCCACAATCGATGTCTGCCCTGCTAGGGAGCACAACAGACAACTCCTGAGGGAGCAGAAGGCCAATGGGATACAGACCCCAAATTCTCATAAAAAGACCATACCTAATGATATGAATGCAACTAGAGGAACCCCAGAGACAATGCTCCCCAGAACTTCTGATGGCACAGGACAGGAACCATCCCCGAAGACAACTCATCAGGCATGAAAAGGACTGGTCAGTGGGGGGGAGAGAGATGATGATGAAGAGTGAGCCAATTAAATTAGGTGGACACTGGAGAGTGTGTTGGCAACTCTTGACTGGAGGGGGGATGGGAAGATAGAGAGAGAGGGAAGATGGCAAAATTGGCACGAAACGAGAGACTGAAAGGGTTGACTCAATAGGGGGAGAGCAAGTGGGAGAAGGGAGTAAGATGTATGTAAACCTACATGTGACAGACTGATTGGAATGGTAAATGTTCACTTGAAGCTTAATAAAAATTAATTAAAAAAAAACACACACACACACAAAAAAAAACTAAACTTCGTTCATTTTCTCCTTAAATTACTCCCAAAAAGAAATATTTAAGGAGAAGTGAAAATATGGGCAGGTTTGACAATTTTCTGACTATTCCTTTCTTTGGGGTATCATACTTTGGTGGCAAATTTAAATCTTGGCTTACCCTTGGCATGTGGTCAAGAGCACAACTTTCAGCTCACTCTGTTTTCTCTTTCACTCTGTGAACCACTATCCCTATCACTACTATCATGAGTTCTCTGCATGCCAACCTGGTGCTAGCCTCTTCCCTCCTGTTTGCATAGTTTCCTCATTGGAAGTGTTTATATTTCAAATACAAGGCTATCTCTCTAACGAAACATTATAAAACACATCAGATCTCACCCAACTGGAGCTTCTCAGAGAGCTATTCTTTGCATTTGTAGAGAGTAGGGCTGCTGCTGGGATTCTGAGTCAGATTTTCTAGGTCACTAAGTCACACTTGTCTTGTTTAATGACAGCAATGACTTATTGAGATCCTGCCATGTGCCAGGTGTGGGTAACAGTGATGGAGTTCTCTCTTACCCAGGGACCTAGGACCAGTGGCCAGAACAGCCAAGTGACCGACCCTGAATAAAGTAAATCGAACTACAAGCGTATCTTCAAGAATCTTCTATGCCTACAGTGATATTGCAGCTAGAAAGCCAATTCAATATATTGCTATAAAATAGGATGCCAAAAACTAAAACCCACAGTAAAAACCAGCGGCTTCGTAGTCTCAATAAGGGACTGTCAGAAGGAAGAATTGTAGCTATTAAAAAATTATGGGAAAAGCAGAGACATTAATTTTGCATGTCTTATATTACTGTGTTTACAATCTGTTATGTTTTAGATAACGGTCTAGAAAAGATTTCTCATACTTTGTGGATAGCTCAGTTTCAGTGTACTCCTCCAGGGGAAAAGAATAAGGAAAAATCAAATAAATATGTTTGTGCACAAAGAAAAAAATAATTTGGTTGCCAAAGGGAAAATTTACCAGGTTGAAAGTTACTCTGTAGTGATAGTTTTTGTGAAATCAATGTTTGCTTTTTTTCTTCTTCAAAACTTCTTTGATCTTCCATTTTGTCATTGGTGCAGAGGCTCAATGTCATGAAAAGTGTCACAATATATAATCATTAAAAGCCACAAATCTTGAAACAAAACACATGTAGAATATCAGGAATTCACATCCTTCAAAAATACCTAATGTATCCAAAATCAAAGCAGTCTGTTATATCACTAAAATTAAGATAAAAAGAGCAAAACACTCTTTCTGTGTTCCCTTGGTACAGGAGGATTTAATCTCCAAGCTCTAGGGAGCCTATGGATGGGTGATGGACTTTGCAGGTTCCTGAGCCTCATGGATTTGGTTGCAAAATTTTGAATGTGGGCATATTCACTTTCTTCTACGACAAGAGGTTTATTATTTCATCAGATACTCAAAGGATTCATAACATCTCAACATTAAGAACTACTGCAAAGGAAACTCCATTTCAAAGTGTTTACAATATAGAGCTGGATTTTTATAACTAATATAAGTAAATACCAGAAAATTGAAACAGTCATTTTATTCAGATTGTACAAAAAATTTTAAGGTTTTTGATTTATTTTCTTTCAACAGGGAGGAGTGACAAAAGAAGAGAAATAAAATATTTCTTTTTAGAAAAAAGTAGTATAGCTATGACTTAGGCAAAGTAATGGAGGTCAGAGAGTCAAGTGGTCCTAATATCTTTGGTAAATTTTCCTAAAGGACATGACATATGTCACCTAATACTTCCTGGATCAATCACAATGGCCACTTCTGCTAAACCCTACACTTCTTGAAGATCACCTCCTTTCTCATTCTATTCACTCTCCTCCTTATTCAGGATGTCAGTCACCATTTGTTCTCTAATGAGCCCACATTTCTCTATTCAGGTCTCTTCTCTGAGGGTCCAGAAACATTGTGTATATGCCTGTGAGACTCAGCTACTTAGGTATCTATTTAAAAGTCAAAGCAGCCATATCCTAAACTCAACATGCGCTGTTCGTCCCTCTAAACTTGAATTTCCTCCAATTGTCCCTGTCTCATTCAAGGCCTCATCCCACTTCACAAGCTAGAAACCTAGGACTCATTCCTCTTCCTTTATCCTCACATCCTATTTTTCATAAAGACCTACCATTTTACCTTTTAACCATCTCTTGAATTTGTCCACTTTTCTGTATCTCTACTATATTGCCATCCTGGTCTCAGCTACTTTCATCACTTGCTTCGATGAGAAACCTTCCACCATGCTAGCTTCATGTCTCCTTGGGAACTATCTCAGCAGCAACTATATTCATTTAAAGAAACAAATTGTGTCGTCACTCACCTACTTAAAATCATTCCATGGCCTCCAATAGCTCTTAAGTTGATGACCAATATATTTAACAAGGCTGCAAAATCCTGACTAGTTTGGCCTCTGGTTCATCCCTCACATTATCTCCTACTATTCTTGCTCTGTGCAACCCAGCTTCATTTGTTTCTGACTTTCTCAAAAGTGTTAAGCTCTGTGATTGCTCAATGCCTTTGTACATTTTTGTGCTTTCCTTGAAACTTTCTTACCGCCACTCTACAGCCTCCTGCCATCACCACAAGTACTCTGAGTTACTGTTCCTTTCCTTCAAACTTCAGCTCACACATCACTTCATAAAGAAGCTTCCACAATTAATTATGCCCATCCTCCTTCCATGTTATAGTTCCCTGTACTTTTCTTTTATAGCAGGTAAGACAATTTGTAATTTTATATTTGCGTGATTTAAAATTGTCTCTCTCTACCTCTCCCCATTTGGCTACAAGCTCCATGAGGGCAAGGACCTTGTCTCTTTTGCTCATCAATATATTACAATAATGGGTTCTAAATAAATACTGAATGATGAATGAATTATTAAATGAACAAATGAGTGGTTCTGAGCTCTCCAAGGATACCACAAAATATAAGCAAGAGCAAGATAACAGAGAAAGAGAAGAAAGACCCTACTGATTATCTTCTTTCCTTTTCTCAGAGCCATTTTTGTATATCATCCAAAAAAAAAAAAACATCCAAGCAGAGGTAATAGTCCCATTGAGTTGGAAATGTGTTTGTTTTACCATTAACAAAAGTTTTTTTTTTTTTTTAAAAAAGCAGTTTCTGAAAAATTTGCTTGAAGATATTGTATCAGATTTCCAGCAGAAAACAGGATTTGTTTTAAATGAAGCAACTTGTTGAAAAGACAACTTACAGAAGTACGAGAAAAGGAAGGGAAAAAACAAGAGTTGGTAATGCACCAGACACCAGAACAATGGGAAGCTAGCACTACCCTTAGTAAAAAAAAAAAAAAAAGGTGGGGGAGTAGGGTGCAGTGGGGACACAGTGACACCTAAAACTCAGTGATAGCTGGAACTGTGGACCAGGACCTTCCGGTGGAAGTTATGATGAATGTAGAACCAATCCTATATGCCAAGGCAGGGAGGAAGCAAAGGAAAAAAAAAACCCTGTGCTCTCTCTCTTCCAACACTGTTATCTGCTCTTGGCTCCCATTGGCTCAGTCTATTTTGAAGCCAGTTGCTAAACAAGTGTGGGATTTGTATTATTCCTTCTGTAGAAACAAAGTATGACAAAGAGAAGAGAATAGATCTGAGGCAGAGGACAAATGGAGAGTGAGCAACACAGGCATATATTTTCTATATTATGACAGAGAGATTTTTATTTTACTACAATAAAGTGGTATTTAAAATGTCAATAATTCTGGAAGCCCAGAGAAATGTGGATGGCAGTATCTGTGTACTAATCAAATCTGTGTCACAAAGACGGGTTAGCCACATAAAAAGAATGTAATAAAAATTCAAATTATTTTAAAATGAAGACGTCCTTACCAAGAAAGTAGTATCAGAGCTAAAACATGTAGAAGAATGAATTTAATCACCAATGAAAAGCTAAAAACTGGGTAACAAAGATACTTGGAATGAATCCACATGCTTGTAATGCCAACTGTACACCTGTGTGCCTCAGTTTCTGTGGTAGGTGGAATAATGCCCCCCAAACATGTCTACGTCCTAATCCCCTGAACCTGTAAATATATTAGGTTACATAGCAAAGGAGAATTAATGTTGCAGATGGAATTAAGGTTGCTAATCTGTTGACCTTAAAATAGGGAGATAATTCAAAATTATCTGGGTGGGCCAAACGTAATCACAAGGGTCTTTATAAGTGGATGAGGGAGACAGAAGAGGTCAGAGTTACTCCATATAAGAAGGACTCAACCCACCTTTGCTGAATTTGACAATGGAGGAAGAGAGTCAGAAGCCAACAAATGTAAGTGGCCTCTAAAAGCTAAAAAAGGTAAGGAAAAGGATTCTTCCCTAGGACCCCCAGAAAGGAACTCAGCCCTGCTAAAACCTTGATTTTTTAATTTTGTAATATTTTGTTGTATTTTGATGAAAGTATATACAGCAAAACAGGTTTTCGTTCAACAACTTCTACACATGTTGTTCAGTGATATTGGTTAGATCCTTCATATTGTGTCAACATTCCCATTACTTCCGTTCTAGTTGTTCCGTTCCCACATGCTGAGTTTCACTGTCCCCCAACCTTCTCATCCTTACTTTAGAGTAACTGTTGACCATTTGGTCTCACACAGATAATTTTTAAAAAGAGCACAGTACTCAAGTGTGACACTGTTTTTTGAGCTAACCTGCTATTTAGTTAAAAGGTGACTTTGGGGGACTAACACCTTGATTTTATCCCAGTGAGACCCGTGTCAGACTTCTAACCTACATAACTGTAAGACAATACAGCAGCAATAAAATCAGCAATTTCCTTGTTTGTAAAATCGGAGCTGATAGTACTATCATTAAGGAAGAAGTTATTATATAACTGAGCTTTCCCCAAAACACATATTTGAAGGATAAGAACTGATGCTTGTGAAATGGTGGTTTGCTTTGCAAAGACAAGGAGAAAAACCACTATTTCATTTTTAGTGCAGAAGACTTTTCTAGAAGTCTAGCTGGCTGAATTATAGAGGAGTCAGTTAAAAATACTTTTCCCCCTGCTTGTGAAGCACACCTGCTTTATATCAGTCAGTCAGCCAGATAAGATTCTATATCACTTATTCATTTATTTACTCATTCCTCAGGTATTTACTGAATTTATTGCTAGTGACAAAAATAAAAACTGCATGTATTATGAAATTATTTATAAATGATCAAGTAAATCTCTAATGTTTTCTATTAGTTAGAATAGGGTAGACTATAGTTAACAAGTAGATTTCAAAATTTCATGTTACAGTCCAGGGCAGCTGCTCAAGTAGCTGAGATGACTCTCCTCTAGGGTCTGTCATCTCTGGTCCCTTTCCTCTATGCCTCCTCGTTGTCTGCATCCAGCCAATGGAAAGGAAACAGCTTGGAGTAGCACATGAGAGGTGTGTGGGCAAAGTCTAGAAGGTACACATATCCCTTACCATGGATTAAAACTCAGTCATTTGGGCATACTCAACAACAAAGATGCTTAGAAATGAAGTCTAGCTGCATGTGTATCTACAAAGAAGGAAGACAGATTTGGTGAGTGTCCAGAAGTCTTCACCTCATGCATAATGTTACAAAAGCCAAAAGTCTGTCATTGTCTGTATATCAAAATCATTCACATTGGATCAATTCTGAGACTTCTTGAACAATTATCAGTTTAGGTTCTCCACCAGTTCTATAGTAATAAAGCCACTGTTTGACAATCAGTTACCAATATGAACTAATTAATTTCCAGTTTCACTCCAGTGCCAGCATCATAGTTGTTTTGAGCATTGAAAGTGGCTATATACATCTGTTAGGTACAGAGCCTGGCAAATAGTTAGCACTCAATAAACATTAGCTATGTCAATTTTGACATCCTCAAAATTGAAGATTCCACTTTGAGGACTAAGGAGCACCTGAAACAAGCCATGGTATGTTCAATTGCCTCATATGCGTGCGAAAGCTGGACAATGAATAAGGAAGACCAAAGTAGAGCTGACACCTTTGAATTATGGTGTTGGCGAAGCATATTGGATATACTAGGTACTGCCAGAAAAATGAACAAATCTATCTTGGAAGAAGTACAACCAGAATGCTCCTTACAAGCAAGGATAGTGAGACTTCATCTCATGTACTTTGGACATGTTATCAGGGGGGACCAGTCCCTGGAGAAGGACTTCATCCTTGGTAAGGTGGAGGGTCACTGAAAAAGAGGAAGACCCTCAATAAGGTGGATTGACACAGTGGCTGCAGCAATGGGCTTAAGCATAGCAAAGATTGTGAGGAAAGAGCGGGACAGGGCAGTGTTTCATTCTGTTGTACAAAGGGTCACTATGAGTCAGAACTGACTCAACGGCACATAACAGCAACATAATAATTTTATTATTATTAACATTGAAATTATTACAGTAGTTATGTTGTCATTATAAAATTTGTGATAGAACAAAAAAGCTTGGTGACTTGAAGTTATAAGGAATATTTAAAAAAAATAGTTAACAAAGATAAGAGAAACTGCCCTTATTAAAAAAATAAAAAATAACTAGTCTGGGAATGAGAACCTAACCTAGCCTGGTCCAGAATGTTGTCCCTTCTGCAAAAACAAACAAACAAAAACAGTCTTTGATAGGGAGATGCTTTATTCAGAAAGAAAAGGCGGAAAACAACAGGGGCCATTGTAACAGTATAGGAAGTGGAATACCATGATAGGGATAGCACTCTGACCTTGAAAACGACAAGCATTTCAAGAATTATGGGCAACACATTTTTCTCTTACAGAGATCAAGTGTAAACAATGCTAAAAAAAAATCCAGGTGGGGGAAAGTATGATGAAAGAGGGATATCATCAGATAGTAAGCCAGAATATTTTATGCTGAGGCCAGCCTATTCTCCTTCTTGTTGTTAGGTGCTGTTGAGTTGGTTCCAACTCATAGCAATCTTAAGTACAAAAGAACAAAACCCTGTCCGATCCCACTCCTTTGTCACAATCATTGCTACATTTCAGCCCATGGTTGCAGCCACTGTGTCAGTCCATATTGTTGAGAGTCCTCCTCTTTTTCACTGACTCTCTGCCAAGCTTAATACCCTTCTCCAGGGACTGGTCCCTCCTAATAACATGTCCAAACTGCACGAAATAATGTCTCCCCATTCTTGCTTTTAAGCAGCATTCTGGCTGTACCTCCACCAAGACAGATTTGATTGTTTATCTGGTAGTGCATGGTATATTCAATATTCTCTGCTAACACCATAATTCAAATATGTCACTTCATCTTTGGTCTTCCTTATTCCTTGTCCAGATTTCTCATGCATATGAGGTGATTAAAAATATCATGGCTTGCATCAGACGTACCTTAATCCTCAAAGTAGCATCTTTGTTTTTTTTTTTTTTAAAACTTTAAAGTGGTCTTTTGCAGCAGTTTTGCCCAATACAATACATCCTTTGAGTTCTTGACTCTTGCTTCCATGGGCGTTAATTGTGGATCCCAGTAAAATGAAATACTTGACAACTTCAATCATTTCTCTGTTTATCATGATTTTGCTTATTGGTCCAGTTGTGACGATTTCTACTTTCTTTATGCTGAGATATAACCCACGCTGAAGGCTGTAGTCTTTGACTTTCATCAGTAAGTGCTTCGAGTCCTCTTAGTTTTCAGCAAGCAAGGTTGTATCCTCTGCATACATAGGTTGTTAATGAGTCTTCTTTCAATCCTGATGGCCCATTCTTCTCCATATAGTCCAGCTTCTCCAACTATTTGCTCAGCATATAGATTGAATAAGTATGGTGAAAGGATGCACACCTTTCCTGATTTTAAACCATGCAGTACATTCCAAGTTCCAATTATTAATGGATGTTTGCAGCTGTTTCTTCTCATTTTGAATCATGCCACACCAGCGAATGAAGGTCCCAACAGCTCGGCTCCATCCACTTCATTAAGGTCAACTCTACTTTGAGGAGGCAGTTCTTCTCCAGTCGTATTTTGAGTGCCTTCTAACCTGAGAGGTTCATCTTCCAGCACTATATCAGACAATGGTCCACTGCTATTCATAAGGTGTTCACTGACCAATTTATTTTTTTGAAGTAGATTGCCAGGCCTTTGTTCATAGTCTGTCTTAGGCTGGAATTTCTGCTCAAACCTGTCCACCATGGGGGACCCTGCAGGTATTTGAAATACTGGTGGCATAGCATTCTGCATCACAGCAACATGCAAGCCACCAAAGTACAACAAACTGACAGACGAGTGGTGATATTCTCCATGAGGGTCCCTTAAAGAAGGGTAGTATGTTGGTTTAGGCTAAAGTGGGCCAAAGTGCAGGGACATGTGGGGAAAGCAAGATATTAAACCGAGGTTTGGTTAACAAGCACTCTGTTTCTGATTGATCAGTAAGGATAAGCAATTCAGTTACTCATTTATGAAAGGAAGGGAATTTGGAGGGTCATTGTCTGGCATTGTCATAGGTAAACAAGGGAGCACCCATGAGTCTTATCTAAATCATATGAGAAGGGTGGTTATTTGCACAAACCATTTTCCTCAACACAAAGGATGAGGGAATTTCTTTCATCATTGCTGTTTTCTAGTATTGCAGGTGAGAAACAGTTTTAATTCTCCTAGAATCCAGATTTCTGGGTCCATGGAATTAGGGTGACCCATTCAGATCATCTGCCCTTAATTGTCCTTTTGGACCTTAAGCCTTTAAGGAACTGCTCTTCTAAAGTCACCTTCAAGTCAAACCAACCAAGAAAAACCAACCTGTTGCCATTGAGTCAATTCTACTCATAGCGACCCTATAGCTCAGAGTCGAACTGCCCCATAGAGTTTCCAAGGAGCAGCTGGTTGATTGAGCTGCTGACATTATGGTTAGCAGTTGAATGCTTAACCTCTGCTCCACCAGGGCTCCTCAAGTCAAACAATAGCCTAGTAAGCAGCTTCTCAGAGATTGTTTTGCCTTAGGCATTGGGCTCTTTTAGAGAATTATATAAGTGCAGCCAGTTTCAAGGAACAGGAACCTCAGGGTCTGACTGGAGAATGTATGGCATGCCCTTAGAGACTATTTCTACAAGCAACCAACCCTAAAGTCCTGCATATGTTCTTTGTTCTGATGCTATCTTATATTAATGTGCCAATGGCCTATATAAACCATTTTCACTATCCCTTCTTCCTAGTGCCTTTCTGCTACTTTGCAGCTTAACTCTGCCCAATTCAAATTGTATCTCCAACTCCATTGCTGTCGATTGTATCTACTCACAGTAAATACATTCTGTTATATTAATTTTTGGTGTTTCTCTGCATATTTAGGTTTTTGACACAGGACTCAGTAAAATTCAACATTTTCACTCCCAAGATTTTCTAAGAGAGCCTTATAGAAAAAAAATTCTCTTTTCCCTCTGTCATGGACCTTTAAGGGTATGACTCTAAAGTCTCTGTAATCCTGTCTGTTCTATATGAAAAAAAGCCTGAAAGAACAAGGCCAACATCTAGAAAGAAGGAAAAATGTAGAGATGCTACAGGACACTCTTCATTTCTAGCCCCCAGTGACCCTGGAGGTGATGTGTTTGTTTGACGCTGTTTTCATTCTGGGAGACTCTTCTGTATCTTTCTAATATATCAACCTCGATGCCTGGACTAGCTCAAATTGAGTTGTGTTACTTGCAAATAAAAGCTCCAAACTAGTACGATATGGATGCAAGTTCCTTGAGGTCTTGGTAAAAAGTTTAAAAGAGTACTAAAACATCTTTACTACACAAAAATGAAGATCTACTCCCCTGAGAGGAAAAATACGAGATAAGTAACTAATTAAGCGTACCTACAGAAAAAATAAAAAATAAATAAAAATAAAATAAAATAAAGTTTTTCTTTTCTTTTTTTTTTTACAGAGAAGAGAATTACTTATAAAGAAAGGAACCATAACATTGAAAATTGCCTCAGGATGACTTTAAATTGCTGGGTTGCTTATCAGTGTTCAGATAGCTTCTGATTCTCTGTGCTAATGTTGTGAAGGCATTGCATAGAAAAATCGTACTTTAACCATTGGTTTCAGTTGCAAATTTGTAAGAGTTCATAATAAGCAGCACGATTGATTTTACTTTTCCCCTATTATTGTTGTTCTTGGGTGCCATGGAATTGGTTACTGCTCATAGCAACCCTGTGTGCAATAGAACAAACACTGCCTGGTCATGCGCCATCCTCACAACATGTGCTGTTTGAAACCATTGTTGCAGGTTTGTCAATTCATCTTATTCAGAGTCTTCCTCATTTTCGCTAACCCTCTAGTTTGTTGCTGTTGCTGTTGTTAGGTGCCGTCGAGTTGGTTCCGACTCATAGGGACCTTATGCTCAACAGAACGAAATGCTGCCCGGTCCTGAGCCATCCTTATAATGATTGTTATGCTTGAGCTCATTGTTGCAGCCACTGTGTCAATCCACCTCGTTGAGGGTCTCCCTCTTATCCGCTGACCCTGTACTCTGCCAAGCAGTCTCCAGGGACTGATCCCTCCTGACAACATGTCCAAAGTAAGTAAGACGCAGTCTCATCATACTTGCCTCTAAGGAGCATTCTGGTTGTACTTCTTCTAAGACAGATTTGTTCGTTCTTTTCGTAGTCCACGGTATATTCAATATTCTTCGCCAACACCACAGTTCAAAGGCGTCAACTCTTCTTCGGTCTTCCTAATTCATTGTCCAGCTTTCACATGCATATGATGTGATTGAAAATACCATAGTCTTCAGGGTGACGCCTTTGCTCTTCAACATTTTAAAGAGGTCCTTTGCAGCAGATTTAGCCAATACAATGCATCTTTTGCTGCTTCCATGGCTGTTGATTGTGGATCCAAGTAAAATGAAATCCTTGGCAACTTCAATCTTTACCAAGCATGATGTCTTCTCCAGGCACTGGTTCCTCCAGATAACATGTCCTAAGTCCTTGGGACAAAGTCTCACCATTCTTGCTTCTTAGGAGCATTCTGGCTGTATTTCTTCCAAGGTAGATTTGTTTGTTCTTCTGGCAATCCATGGTACATTCAATATTCTTTTCCAACACCATAATTCAAGGGCATCAGTTCTTCTTTGGTCTTCCTTATTCATTATCCATAATGAATATGGAAGGAATTAAAAATACCATGGATTGAATTAGGCACAGCTTAGTCCTCAAAGTGACATCTTTGCTATATAACACTTCAAAGAGGTCTTTTGCAGCAGATTTGCCCAATGCAATACGTTCTTTGATTTCCTGACTGCCACTTCCATGGATGTTGATTGTGAATCCAAATAAAATGAAATCCTTGACAACTTCAATATTTTTTCCGTTTATCATGGTGTTGCTTATTGGTCCTGTTGTGAAGATTTTTGTTTTCTTTATGTTGAGGCGTAATCTATTCTGAAGGCTGTAGTCATTGATCTTCAATGGTAAGTGCTTTAAGTCCCCTTAGCTTTCAGCAAACAAGGTTGTGTCATCTGCATATTGCAGGTTGCTTAATGAGTCTTCCTCCAATCTTGATGCCGTGTTCTTCATATAGTCCAGATTTTCCGATTATTTGCTCAGCATACAGGTTGAATAAGTGTGGTGAAAGGATACAATCCTGAAGCACACCTTTCCTGATTTTAAGCCATGCAGCATCCCCTTGTTCTATTCAAACAACTGCCTCTTGGTCTAAGTACAGATTCCTCAATAACACAACTAAGTTTCTGGAATTCACACTCTTTGCAATACTATTCATAATTCTGAAAAAAAATTGCCAGAAAAACCTCGCATATAGGAGAAGAACATTGTCTGATACAGTGCCAGAAGATAAGCTCCTCAGGTTAGAAGGCACTAAAAATATGACTGGCAAAAAGCTGCCTCCTCAAAGTAGAATGGCCTTAATGACACGGATGGAGTAAAACTACCAGGACCTCCATTTGCTGAGGCGACACAATTCAAAATAAGAGGAAACAGCTGCAAACATTCATTAATAATCAGAACATGGAGTGTGGGAAGTATGAATCTAGGAAAATTGGAAGTTGTGAAAAAGGAAGTGGAATGCATAAAGATCAATATCCTAGGCATTAGTGAGATGAAATAGACTGGTATTGGCCATTTTGAATTAATCATATGGTCTACTATGCTGGGAAAGACAAACTGAAGAGGAACGGTGTCACATTTATTGTCAAAAAGAACATTTCAAGGTCTATCCTGAAGTATAACACTGTCAGGGATAGGACAACATTTATATGCCTGCAAGGAAGACCAGTTAATATGACTATCATTCAAATTTATGCTCCAACCACTAATGCCAAAGATGAAGAAATTGAAGATTTTTACCAACTTCTGCAGTCTGAAATGATCAAACATGCAATCGAGATGCACTGATAGTTTCTGGTAACTGGAATATGAAAGCTGGAAACAAAGATCAGTAGTTGGAAAACATGGCCTTGGTGATAGAAACACCACCAGAGATCGAGATTGCATGATAGAATTTTGCAAGACAATGACTTCTTCATTTTAAATACCTTTTTTTCAACCACATAAATGGTCAGTATACACATGGACTTCACAAAATGGAATGCATAACAATAAAATCAACTACATCTGTGGAAAAAGATGATGGAGAAGCTCAATATCTTCAATCACAATAAGGCCAGGGGCCCACTGTGGATCAGACCATTAATTGCACATATGCAAGTTAAAGTTGAAGTTAAAGAAAATTAAAACAAGTCCGTGAGAGCCAAAGTAGAACTTTGTGCATATCCCACCTGAATTTAGAGACCATCCCAAGAATAGATTTGATGCATTCAACACCAATGGCTGAAGACCAGATGAATTGTGGAAAGACATCAAAGGTATCATACATAGGAAGCAAAGGTCATTAAAAAGACAGGAAAGAAAGAAAACACCAAAATGGATGTCAGAAGAGACTCTGAAACTTGCTGTTGAACATAGAGTAGCTGCAGCAAATGAAAGAACTGGTGAAGTAAAAGAGCTGAACAGAAGATTTCAAAATAAAGTATTATAATGAAATGTGCAAAGGCCTGGGGTTAGAAAACCAAAAAGAAAGAAAATGCTAAGTATTTCTCAAGAAGAAAGAACTGAAGAAAAAATTTAAGCCTCAAGTTACAATACCAAAGGATTCTATGGGCAAAATATTGAAAAACACAAGAAGCATGAAAAGGAGATAGAAGAAATACACAGAGTCACTGTACAAAAAAGAATTGGTCAACATTCAACCATTTCAGGAGGTAGCACATGATCAAGAACTTATGATACACAAAGAAGTCCAAGCTGCACTAAAGGCATTGGTGAAAAACAAGGCTCCAGGAATTGACCGAATACCAATCAAGATGTTTCAACAAACAGCAGCATTGGAGGTGCTCAGTCATTTATGCCAAGAAAATTGGTAATTACTAGCCAACCTTCTCGAAAAGATCCATATTTGTGCCCATTCCAAAGAAAAGTGATCCAACAGAATGTAGAAATTATCGAACAATATCATTAATATCACATGCAAGTAAAATTTTGCTGAAGATAATTAAAAAATGGTTGCAGCAACACATCGACAGGGAACTGCCAGAACTTCAAGCTGGATTCAGAAGAGGATTTGGGATGAGGGGTATCATTGTTGATGTCAGATGGATCTTGGCTAAAAGCAGAGAATACCCGAAAGATGTTTACCTGTGTTTTATTAACTACGCAAAGGCATTGGACTGTGTGGATCATAACAAATTATAGATATGACTTCCCACTAGGTCTCTGAAAACGTTAATCAGTTACTGAAATAGCAAAGGACACAAAGCAGAAGAAGAAGAAGAAAAAAAAAGATAACCTACAAATTAGAAAATCCATCTGAAGTAACTGAGAGGTAACTGTTTATTGATGGAGGAAATTATTTAGGTCTTGTGAGAGTAGTCTGGAGACAAAAAAAGAAAAACAGAAGGTTAGGCTAACATTTTGGGAATAACCAGGCAGTGGAAATAGAATTAAAATATCAAAAAGGAACATTCTGGAACATGTTGTACCACTTTTAACTTTTAAAGACCACCACCATGATAATATGTTGCCATCATATGGCTTTTTGAACCAGAGTTCAGAATGAAGCTTTTCCTCCCATACTATTTGCAAATGTGTCATGATTGGAGAGGTAGCAGCCCTGGGCTGGTCTTCTATTTGAAATGTAGACCCGCATGCTCACAGACATAATTGTACAGGTAAGTGTAGCATTCAACAGCTTCTCAGAGCTGAATTAAGTGTCAGATCAAGTGACACATCAAATTAGGTGCATCTGCTACCCTACCTTCTTCCTTTGATAATATTCAGTGGTGCGAATTACAATGAATGCACCATCATGATGCTATTACATACCAGAAATATATTCTAGTGTTTATTTCAGGCTTGAGCTATTTCAAGGGAAAGGAGAAATTGGTATTTATAACAAGTTATTAAATTCTGAAATATCCAGACTCTGTTTATTAAATTTCAAATTAAAATAACTCTGGTTGAAACAAGACTTAAGATTTTTAAAAATTCTTAGTGAGTAGAGACTAGGAAAAAAAAAAAACAAACGTGGTACATGTTTTTGTCTTCTAAATTTTAGACGCTTGTATTTATCTTTGAGGTAGACTACCCATTTAATATTTGGGTAACACACACACACACAACAATGGTTCTTTTAGTGCTGAAAATGTAAAACTGTATCCCCCACATTATTCTGAAGAAAGTCAGGGAAATTACTTGAATGCCGATGCTTCAGGTCTAAGAAGTCAGTTGTTCTCTGTGGAAATGTAAATTATCTTTTTGTAGAACCTGGCCTTGGAGGATTTGGTTGTCTCTGAGAGAAATGTTAATTTTTTAAACTGTCCAGCACTATAGATTTATTACTTGTTCTCAGAGAGCTGTGGGTGTTCTCCTTCAGGCAATTGTTTATAGGAAATTTGAAGCTGAGATCATAGCGAGAACTGGAAACTCTGGTGGGTTTCAACCTCAATCTGGAGGACTGCCTTAAAGAAATTTGAGGATTCATTTGTGGCGTTATCTAAAATTAAATAACCTGACTGTGCTGAAGGGCACTGTTTTGTTCTGCTGATTCATATGGCAGGACCATACTCTTGTGGGTGGGGTTTCCTTAAGAGGGAATTCATGTTCCCACTCTCAGTCATCCAGGAAAGGGTTAGACTGGGGACAGGAAATGAGGCAAGTCTTAGTGTGAAATGGTGTCTGAGAAAAAGCATTTCTCTTGGGGTCCGGTTGGCAGTTTAGTCCAGATTCCCGAAGAACAGAAAGCAGTCTTTTTGCTTCAGAGTTAAGAACAAAACCTTGGAGTCAACAGAATCTTGATTTGCTACTTACTAACAAGTTGCTGAAAGAGTGCTACTCAAAGTATTGTCCTGGGATCAGAGCTGGTGCGAGAAATGTTTTATCAGTCAGGGAGGAAAAAGTACAGAAATGTAGAGTAAGCATTTATAAGCTTTTAGAGTGATTGATAGAGTAATTTTATGGCCATTGAAACTAATAAATAAATTGGAGTTTGTATTTTCATAGGTTTTTTTATTTTTAAAAAGTTTTGGTCCATGATAGATTGGCAATAATAAAATGATCCTTTACCATAGATAGTTTAAGAGTATAGGTAGTCCGCAATTTAGGACTTAATGGAATTATGACGAATCACACTTACATCTTATTGTTAGTAATGTGTACTACATACAACATTGCAGTGTGTAATTTGTTGATGTTGTCATTCGCATGCTGGCCCCAAAGACAAATAGATTGGTTTTATAAAGATACTGATAATAAAAGGCAATAATAATTAAAAAAAAAAAAAAAGAGAGAGAGAGATTCTACTGGGATGGTTAAGATTATGTTTCATCTTGGTTGGGCCATGATTCTCAGTGTTCTGGCAGTTGTATAATGTTTTGATTGCTTCCCTGTTGAGATTTGATGTGTGATAACCCCCATGATGAGATCTGCTGTGAGTAGCCAATCAGCTGAAAGGTAGTTTCCTTGGGAGTGTGGCCTGCATCTGAATATAAGTGGACATTCTGACTTTTGTCTGCCCTAAAAAAAAAAAAATTTTTTGGGGGGGGGGGATCCTATTTTTTTTTTTTGTAGTTGGCTCCTGTTTGTCTGACCACCAGTTCTTAGTACTTGAGCTAGCAGCTTACCTGCAGCTTTGCCTGCAGATCTTGGAATTTGTGAATCTTTACAGCCTGTGAGCAAAAACCCTGCTCTCTGACCTGCTGATCTTGGGTTCACCAACCCCTGCAGCTATATGAATTAGGAGAAGCCTTGCAGCCTTGCCTGCCGATGTTTCGTCAATCTTCACAGCCGCCGAGCAAGAACCCTGCTTTCAAAGCTGCCGATCTTGGGTTCGCTAACCCCTGCAGCTACACGAATTAGGAGACACCTCTATCCTGATCCATGGACTTGGGACATTCTATGACCCATTTCCTTAATATTAATCTCTCTCTATATATATATTTATACACTTCACTAGTTTTGCTTATCTAGATGACCCAGCCTAAGACATTGACTTATGCCAGAGTCGACTTGTGATGGAGTAGTTAGAATGGAACCTTCTTGTAAGGGGACTACCTATACTTGTTTTAACCTCTTTATTGGATTTCCTTATCTAGAAAATGTCATGGCTTATTGTAAATAATAAGTGAGATGATGCTTGGAAAGTGCTTAGTCCAATGCCTGGTACTTAGTAATAGCCACTCAATAGATGGGAGCTAAATTTAACATAAATAGTTACAAAGTCATTTGGGATTTAATGAATGAGGAAAAATTCATCAGGTGAAGAAGCTAGGGGTCAAAATTACAGAGGCAGAGCAGTATACAAAAAATATGAATTTATGAAAGGGCATGTCAATCTGACCAAAAACGTGAGTATGTCGATCAAAGCCCTAAAAACTAAAATATAAAAAAAAATATATATAGGTGTTGGCAATTATGGGTCCTGACGTTTGATGCATTCTCATCTCAATAGTCAGACCTATTCACCTTACAAATTATTTTAAGGTCCTCAAAATTTCAATATTTGTGACTCATACTTGTCTTAAATTTAGTTTTGAAAGCATGGCCAGTATAAATACTGATTTTTTTTTACATTCACATATTCGTGAGATTCAAAATGATGAAATATGGGCACTAGAGTTTATTTTTATATGTTGTTAAATGCATTCAAATGCAAAAAAATGTGTTATAAGATCATAAAGGAAATTTTATCTATGAAATAAAGATGATTGAATGTTTATAAGCACTCTAGCATACTTTTCATTTAAGCAATGGTCTTAATTACAAACATTCCTAAATTATAGATCCTTGTAGGACCTCTACTTGGAAGAACTTTGTTATTCATCATATTAAGTGATAGTGTGGCCTTGAAAGTAATAAATCTATGTTTTATAGATATTCCTTTTCATTAATTGAACCATTCAGAATTAGTGAGGTGAAGATCCAGATACTCTCCTCATTCAGAAAGCAGCTTAATAACATTTTACTTTTCATTATTTATGTGTCACAACACACCTGTTGTTGCTAATTGCTGTCAAGTTGATTCCGACTCATGGAGACCCCATGTGTTAACAGAACAGAACGGCTCCAAAGGGTGTCCAAGGCTGTGACCTTTCAGAAGCAGATCTCCATGTCTGACATCTGAGCACTATACACCTGTGATGTAGGAAATACCATATAATTCTCATTCACGATACTATCAAATGAGAAGTACAAACAATAATAGGATAATAGCAGAAACTGCATTAAAACTTACGATCTTAATTCTTTGTTGTTTTCCATTTTCCTGCTATTACAGTTTGCCTAAAGTTTTTGGAGGCAGGTTTCATTTATTTTTTTTCCATTTTTCCCTTTCAAATTTAGACTTTCATCTTTTTGAAACACATTCTCATCTTATTTTTTAGCCAAAACCAAATGAGTTTCTCATTCTTATTAATGAGTTTTGTTCTCCAGTTTTAATGGTAGGAAGTGATGTCTCTTAAGAAAAATTCTAACAGCTTCACAAAGGATCTATTAGCAATTGGTGGGAACATGTTCTCCCGTCCATGACTGTCACAGTTATGTTGCTTGATGTTGGGGAATTGGCATTATTTCCATGACAAAATGTGACTGCAGATGGTAGGCAGCCAAATCTTCTTGAAATGGGCAATTATAAGAAAGACCAAGTCCTGAATTGCCTTCAGTCAGCACAGTGAAGTGGTTATATTACTTTATTGGGAAAAAAAATTGTTGTTTGGGCCCTGAATGACTTGAATGATAAGTCAGAAGCTTCCCCTCCTCTGTATACTACATTTGACAGGGAAATTTTACTGGACTCAGTTGCAAATTGTCTGCTGAAATTAAATGGTACGAAAATTAATGTGACCAATTAAATGCAAATTATCACTGTTCTCAGGACAGGTACTGACTGACCTAGTCAGTGAATCGGGCTTTGATAGTTATAGCAGTCATTTCCCCTTTAATTTGAAATGGAATTCAAACAGACATCATAAACAACACTTTGTACAGTGAATGAGTCAGTTCCCTGCTGGCCCCAAAGAATGCTTCTTTTGTAGTTTTGCATAGCCACCTCCATCTCAATATTCTAGTTTCTGCCCAAATCTCTCCTCCTTGAAGAGGACTTTCTTCCTCAACTTATCTAAAATAACATTCCCCCCCACCCATCACTCTGTAATTTTACTTTGTTCATAGTTCCTACTACCATGTGAAATTATCTCATTTATAAATAATATGATTACTTGCCTATTGTCTATCTCTTCTGGATGGAACATAGCTTTATGAGAGCAGGGACCTCCTTCTATTTTTTCCCTGTGTCTCCAATCCTTGAATCAGTAGGTGCTCAATAAATTTTTTGTGAATGAATGAATGAAGCAAAATTTTAAAAATGGTGGGGCAGAGAGTATTATTGTGTACCATCAAGTCGATTCTAACTCACAGTGACCCTATGGGATGGAGCAGTACTTTGAACCGGTTCATTCCAGTATGACACCTGCTGAGAATTTGCGTTTCTCACAAGTTCCCAGGTGATGCTAATACTGCTGGTTAGGAACAAATTCTGAGAAGCACTGGTAAAGCAGTGGTTCTTAAAATTTATTCTACATAAGAACATGTAGGGCTTGTTAAAGCGTAGATTCTGATTCAGAATATCTGGGGTAGAAATGCAAATTCTCAGCAGAGGTTCAAACTGGAACAAACTGATTGAAAGCCCTGGAACAGGGTAGAACTGCTCAATAGAGTTTCCTAGGCTGAAAATTTTATGGAAGCAGATCTCTAGGTCTGTTGATTATTTTACAAACTTTTTTGCAGAACCTCTAGTTGTTCTAAGGTCATGCCTCATTCTATTAGTTTTTGAAATGCACAATCCTTAGTACAAGGAATCTAATCATTGAAATGGAATGTTAACAGCCAATTCAGTAAAGCTAGTGATAGTACAGGTGGTACAAACAGTTAAAGTGCTCAGCTGCCCACCAAAATGTTGGAGGTTGGAGTCTACCCAGAGGCTCCTCAGAAGAAAAGCCCAGTGTTCTGCTTCTTAAAAACCAGCCCTTGAAAACCCTATATAGCACAGTTTTACTCTGACACACATGGGGTCATTGAAGTTGGAATCAACTCAATGGCAACTGATTTGGTAATAATACATGAGGTTTTGCTACAGCTTTGTAGGAATTTGGTTTAAAAGAATTATTGTCCAAAAAAAACAGGTGCACAGAAATAAACCTATTAACCATAATGCACAGCAATATGGTTAGCATACATAACAATATGTTGTTTTTCCTCTAGTTAGGAATTTAAGCATGGGCTAGTATCATTAATGCCAAGACTTGGAGATTTGTGCATACCATTATCTTATTAGGAAACCCTGGTGGTGTAGTGGTTAAGAGCTACGGCCGCTAACCAAAAGGTTGGCAGTTCAAATCCACCAGGTGCTCCGTGGAAACTCTATAGGGCAGTTCTACCCTGTCCTGTAGGGTCGCTATGAGTTGGTATCAACTCAACGACAACGGGTTTGGTTTTGTTATTATTATTATCTTATTATACAATTCTCTATATAACATTCCTTTTCTCAGTATCTAGTGTTTTTTCTGAGTCAAATCCTACTAGTCAATCTATTTAGCCTGTAGTTAATCTTTACTGATTTTTTTTCATATAAAAGAAAGAAATCAATTTTCTATTATGTTCGTTAAACAGGTAGAATAAGGTTTCTATGGGCGTAGCAGATAAAACAATTGCTAATTGTTTGCTGGGGTGTTCAATATATTAAAGGGAAACTACAAGTAAGGCAATAAATCAACACTTTATCTTCTATTTATCCTGAACATCCCGAAATTTGTATATGTGTAGATTCAATTGTTAAAAAAAAAAATAAATCTTTAAAAATATTTACCATTTAAATTTCTGATTTTAAGATATCTCCAGGGTACATGAGTTGGAAAACAAAATGCATATAAGCCCTAAAAGATATTAAATTAGCCTAAGGAATCTGGCATACAAGTGGAGGTTAACTATGCCTGCCCACCATTTAAATATAGCATTCCCAAGACAGCTCTATTTAAGGTTCTGTCATTCTTATGCTTTTGGCTTATTTAGAAGTTGAAGCTTATACAATTTTAATGTTCAATGATTTATACTGTTCATTACTCCTCAATTCTGGAAAATGACACAATGGAGAAAAGGATCTGTTGCATAGTCTTGCCATTCTGTAACCAGACTTCTCTTTTTTCCAACATAGAGAACAACTACTCATTTATAAGAGGATATCAGGCAGAGGACATTTGCATGCATTTATTTTATGCACCTGTTAAACATCCATTATGAGCAGATTACTGTAATAGTTACTTGAATACAGAGAGTTATGAAAAACAGATCACTACTTCCAGAGCCTAAAGTCAAAGGGGATGATGACATATATGCGAAGGCTTTAATGACATATGGGACAATTAGGGAAAAGGCCCTAAAGTCTTTCTCAGGGGAGAGGAAGCTTTATGAGAATGTGGAGTTTCTATAAGAAAGTGAACTATATGGGCAAATAAGTGTCTGGCAGGATTAAGTGAGTAAGACGGGGCAAGAAAGTGCACATGGGAGCCATTTAAAATCAACGATGAACTTTGTTTATAATGATATCCTGCCCATTATTAAAACATGGGCAGCATTAAATGCAATTACTTCTAAAATGTGGCTACAAGTAAAACAGGCTAGGGCTATTATCGTCATTGCCCTCTGCCTGTTAAAAAAGATATACTGCACCCTTTCAGTAACTTTACTCTCAAGAGTTAGGAGAACTGAAGGCAAAGAGAGCTAGTAAAATTTGCACAGTGTCCAGAAATTTAAGATCAAGATAGAAAACATAAATCTCTGGTATCTTGTTTGGTACTGACTCTACCATGAGTCATACTGTTATGGATTGAATTATGTCCCCTCAAAATATATGTTGTAAATCCTAACCTCTATGTCTGTGGTTATAATTCCATTTGGGTATGGGTTGTCTTTGTTATGTTAATAAGGCAGGATTAGTGTAAGGTGTATTTCAAGAGAATTTCTTTGAGATGTAAAATAAACAAGGGAGCAAAGGTGGGGGGTGGGGTAGATGCCAAGCCACATGAAGATTGCCCAGGAGTAGAAGCTCATAAGAGACAAGGACCTTTCTCTAGAGCAACAGAGAGAGAAAGCCTGGATTTGGACTTCTAGCCTCCTAAACTGTGAGAAAATAAATTTTTGCTAGTTAAAACCACCCACTTGTGGTATTTCTCCTAGAGCAGCACCAGATAACTAAGACACATACCTAGGAGGTAGTCCTGGTCATCTTTAACTGTGGTGTCTCTTGTTGGTAGAGGCTAACCATAACCCAGAGAGCAAGCTAGCAGGGGACAGTGAGATGCATTTGTCCTCTTCAATCAACTCATAAACTGTACTTTAGGCTGGTGCTCTGTATCCTGACTGCACATTGGAATTAACAGAACTGGCTAAAAGTGTTAATGCTTGAGCTCCATCCTTGAGATTCTGATTTAATTGGTCTGAGGTGGGACCCAGGACATTGATTAGTGCTTATAAGCTTTCCCAGGTAATTCTAATACGCAAGCAGCATGCTTAACCACTCCTAGACAAAGAAATGAGAATGACCCAAGTAAAGGGATTGGGCCAAGCCTCCCTCTTTTAAAAATCCTTTCAAGCAATCGCTTCATGACTTTTCACCATCCAGTGCTACACTTGACATATATTTGAATCTGATTTCCTATAAATAAAAGGGTTCTGGTCATCGGGAGAAGAGGCAGTGGAGTGCAAGTATGTCATTTACTCTGGACTTCGCATTTAGTGGGAAATCCACTTTTTAACCAAAGCACCCAACTCAGGATAGATCAGAATATTAGTTAGTTAATGTTGGAAAGTGATAGAGGATATAGTAAATGTATTTCAGGAATTGCAAATTTAATTTTGTATGAAATAAATGAATAACCTGCAAAAATCTTAGTGTGTAAATTCATTTTGGCCTGTCAGAAAAGAAGAATGTCTTTATTATCAAATGAGCCTTGGTGTTAAGTGTCTTGGAGTCTGTGGGACTGTTCTAGATATTAGAAGTTTCAGTGAAACCACAAATAAGAAACACATTGTAACACACAGTCGGGACATTCCAAGCGCATGTGTCTATAATCTTGACCAAATCCTTGGAAAGAAAAGCTGCAACTAGATTTTCAAGATGCCTAGATCTGGGGTCTGGAAAATGTTAGTAGACAGGGAAATGAACAAGGCCAGTCACAGGTAGCATTCTGTTAATAACAGCTGGGGCTCACTCCTGCCCAGGAACCTACACAACAGCAAGTTGTGTTTTCTCATTTGATCATTAACTTGCAAAGATGGATCTGCCAGCTGTACCCACTCTCAATCCTAAGAATCAACAGAAAGTCCCAAGTGCAAATATCTATCTTTGCTTTGCTGTGGTGATGAAAGTGCCCAGCAATGCACAATGGAAGGACTGGATTGGAAGACATGAGTTTAGATCCAGCACCTGCTGCTAACCAGCTGAGAAAACTTGAGCAAGTTGTTTAATCTCTGAGCATCAGTTTTCTCAAATATAAGACAAAGTTAATTTAAAAAAAAATTACTATTTTGCCTACCTCCTCAGTTTATTATAAGAATCAAAGAAGATAATTTGTTTAGATAAAATGTATTGTGTAACTTTCAAAGTACTGTGAGAAGGGAGATATCAGCATTATTAAGGCATCAGCTTTACAAACTCTCCTTTGAAGAACTATCATTGAGAATAGTAACTAAGTCACCGACTATTTAATGCTGAATAACACATTACCCCAAAACTTTATTATACTCATGAATTCTATGAATCAGGAAGTCAGGAATAACTCAGCCTAGCTCTTTTCAGTTAAGATATCTTGCTTGTGGTTGTAATCAGATTTCAGCTAGTGCATCAGACATCTGAAAGCTTGACTGTGTCTGGAGGATCCACTACCAAGGTGTTTCATTCACATGGCTGACAAGTTGGTGCTGTTGGCGAGGACCCAGGGGCCTCAGACTTTTTCTCCAGATGGGCTATGGGGTTTCTTGAGCATCCTCACAGTGTGAGAGCTGAAATCCCCCAGAGCAAACAATCCATGAGGCTGTGATGAAGTTGCATTACCATTTACAATCTAGCCTTGGAAGTGACATGCCATTACTTCCACTTTGAGCCCTCATTCAAAATGGAAGGTACTACACAAGAGGTGAATACCAGAAGGTGAGAATTATTAGGGGCTGTCTTAGTTACTTAGTGCTCTTGTAATAGAAATACCACAAGTGGATGTCTTTAAACAACAAAAATTTACTTTCTCACATTTCTGGAGGCTAGAAGTCCAAATCATGGTCTTGCTGTTCTTCCTTCTGTGGGCTTGTCTTCTAGTTTTGGTATCTGCCAACAATCCTTGGTGTTCTTTGCTTTTAGATGATCTTCACATTTTGTCTGTCTTCCCCTGTGTGTTTGTCTGTGTCTATTCTGGTCTTTCTACAACTCAGAGGTGATTAGCTTACACTGGCATGACCTCAACTGATTGATCACATTACTTTGAACTGTATTATGGAAAGTGATTGAGTTATATTAGATCCCGTTATGGAAAGTGATAACATTTTGTTACATTACATTGCATTATGAAAGGTAATATACTCAACCTGCACTGCCATAGCAAGTAGCCCAATATAGGAAGATATGTAAAGGAGAGAGCAAACCAAATTGTAGAAAATTTTGAAAAAGATGATGAGGGGATCATGGAAATAAAGAGTACTGTATTTTATGATTTTGGGGGGAGCTAGTCTGGGTCCCAAGAGGCTAAAAAGTGGTCCATGTTCAAGGGTCTTATATTCAAACTGGGCTTCTAATTGCCTGTTTGTTCCTACGCCCATTCTCCACTCTTCCTCTCCTTTGTTCTGTATTGCAGGTATCTGACTCCTGTCACCTATGCAGTTCTCAGACTCCCACACTAATTGATTTCTGACTGCTTTCTATAGATGGGAGTCACTGGTAGGCGTTTGGACCATGAGATAAAGGAAAAATTCTAGGGTAATTCTTCCTTTTCTTCTCTAATTCAAGTAGCGCTTCTACCAATAACTCCATCTTTTCCATATTGCCAGTTCCCACCAGACTACTCTTCTCTCTGTGGTCCTATCTCCTATTGGACATCTTTTGTCAAGATTCTAGTTTCCGCAAGATGGCCTTGGCTCTTGGGATCTGTTAACTCTACCTTCTCACTTGGACTTTCTGCTATTACTATTTTCCGGCTTCACTATCTCCTTTAGGCCCTTAGCTCTTCAAACACCCGCTGTTGAACATCTGATGTGGGTCCTGTTTTCCTGACAGACCTTGACTGAAATGGTAAAGAAGAAGTCATAGATGGCCCCAGTTCTTGCTCAAACTATGGTACAATATGTATCTTAGGCTGGGCTCTCTAGAGGAGCAAAACCAGTGAAATGTAAATCATGTATATATATATATAAAACCAAACCCATTGCCGTTAAGTGCTATGGCTGCTAACCAAGAGGTCGGCAGTTCGAATCTGCCAGGTGCTCCTTGGAAACTCCATGGTGCAGTTCTACTCTGTCCTATAGGGTCGCTATCAGTCGGAATCGACTCAAAGGCAGGGGCTTTTTTTTATATAAAACCTACATACATATATATATGAAGATTTAATTCAAAGAAATGGCTCATGCAGTTGTGGAGGCTGGCAAATCCCAAATCCATGGGTCAAGCGTCAGGCTGGATGCGTCCCCTGACTCATGTGGTTGCAGGGACTGATGACATTCAAATTGGCACTGTCAGATGGTAGGCTGCTGGCTCACAGGGCTGCAGGAGTTGGCAAATCCCAAAATCTGAAAGCTGCTGGTTCAAGTCCCAAGAACCAGAGGTCAGATAATAATTGGATGCAGGATTCAGAGTGAGAGTCAGCTTTGTTGGAATATTCATTTATATACTGGAGGCAGACCACATCCCTCAAATAAACTTCCCTTTCAACTGATTGGCTGCTCATAGCTGATCTCATCATAGAAGTGATTACATATATCAAATCTCATCATGGAAGTGATGACATTATATTACTTATGGAAGGGCAACCAGTCCAATGTCTGCCAAACCACTGAGAATCATGGTCTAGCCAAGTTGACACATAACATTAACCATCGCAGTATGCTAATCTAATCAAAACTGTACATAATAAATACGTAGTTTAGGATATAGACCAATTTGTGGAGGTTATGATTTATCTGTGAAAAGAATGGGACAATCCCTATTAAGTCTCAATGATCACTTATTTGAGGGGCTTGGGGATGGTTTGGGGGGTAGGAAGCAGAGAAGAGTGAAAGACCGTACATATATTATTTTAACTTTCTTAGAGTATGTCTGGAAAGTTGCTGTAAGGGCTCAGAGGAAAAAGAAAACACTTTAGTCCCAGGGAATCGAGATAGCGGGCATATAGGAGAGACCTTGAAGGATGAGTAGATTTTTAATAAAGATAGGAATAACAATTTCCAGAAGCAAGGAATAATCCATCTGCAAAAGTAGACGGGAAATTTACTTTTTATAGAGAAATGTCTAGTTTGATTGGAATACTGGAAGAAAGAGCTGGAATAACAGGTTGGGTCCAAAAAATTGAAGAGCTTAAGTGATATCTTAAGAGCTTCATTTCTTATTTTTCATATAACCCTGGCTTAAAAAAAATTTTTTTTTTTTTTTTTTTTTATAGCTAGTAGACAAGTGATCTTCTGTTTTACATGCAACAATATGATAGCAGGGATTTTTTTTGTTTACTACTCAATCTGTAATGCCTAAAATTGTGCTTGTCATATATACTTATTTAGTGAATGAAAGTGACACTGTTTTAGTATCATAGTTCACAGCAGCTACTATATAACTATTCAGCCATTCATGTAATTACCAGGCACCTACTACATGAAGGGTATTATTTAAATGTCTTCTCCAAACATTTCACAGAACAAAGCACAATATTAAAAGAAATTCTAACTACATTATCAAGATTACTGCCAACACCTCTCAAACTGTGAGCTTCGAAGCACATGAGTCTGTGAGACCTCGAAGATTATTTAGTATAATTCCTTTTTAGCACAGTCTGGGCTTGGGTTCAATAGGATTCAACACTTATTTATCCCTTAAAAAATGTTCGTACTAAAATGGGGCCCTTTACAGGGGTTAATGGATCTTCAAACTGGAATGCCTTTCCAAACTTACACAGCTGCTTTGAGTAAAAACACCAGGCTCCCAGATGCCAGGCATGTGTGACAGAGCTCTGGCACCAGCTGAGTTTGCTATTCATTATCCCATTGTCTCACAACACACCCGGAAAACAAAGCCCTATAGAGGGCTTGGTCCTTCCCTTGGTTTGTGAAAGAGCCAGGACCCAAAGGGCAGTGCTTGGAAGAAATCCACCTGTGGGTAGGGACTTTTAATTGAAATCTCAAATATACTCTTGAGCTCTGGAATGCCACTTCATGGAGCTATTGCTATTTTTCCCCACTGGACACATCGTTGCTCTAACTTTTGTAAGGATGGGAGTTTTCTGTATATGTTGCCGTCTGGCAAATGTGCAGGCAAACATTATTAACAAATCATGCCTTTGGAAGAACTGTTTCTGACCACGGACACTTGCTCTGCACCCATCCATTTCAATTAGTGAGATTTAGTTGTGTCTTCTTTAGATTCTAATTTGTCTATTTTTAACAAGTGGATAAAAATCCCCCAATAATGAACATGAACAATGATTTGCATTCTTTGTAGTGGGAATGTCCATATATCTCGTGTTGTCTCAAACAAGTGTTTTGTTTGTTTTTAATAGTTTTCATTGTAATGGAATTTGAAAGAGAGAGAAGAAGATTACAACTGTAGTTGTATCTTTTTTTCTCTTTCTCTTTGAAGGCAGGGAGAAAGAAAAGTTTAGACGATGGTTGCTTAGACTATTATTGCTGGAGTTCTATATTATAGCACTTGGAAAACAAATTTTTTTTTTTTCTGTGAAAAAGTGGATAGATGGAAAATGGTAACACCCTAGGGATAGAACCAAGGAGATATTTTTACTGCTTACTCTCATCTGAGACCAAAGGATTTTATTTGCCAATGGCAATGTTTGGTTTAGAAAGTGAAGGAGGCAGTCAGAAGATACCATGCTGAGCGTGGGTCCTGATGGGATTGAGAATAGAGCAACTGACTGAGATTCTGGAAATCCAGGACATAAGAATGTTATGGAACCCATGATCATGGCCACGTGATCCCTCTTTTGATCAGTTATCACACGTGATCCTAATTAACACTTTAGATGTCTACAATTTCTCTGAAGAAGAATTTTACATGTTCTTATATAATCCTCATATGTATTTCACTTAAACTTCTTTCCATAAAATGTGGGGGAAATAGGATATTGAAATTATTGCCTGTTCAGAATTATAGATACTCCTAGGCACACTGGGTAGAATAATATGCCTAGTTATCAGTCTGAGCCCTCTCAAAGCAAGGGTGAAATTTGATTACTTGAAAGAAGAATCTGTATTTTGACAAACTTTAAAATCTTTAAATCCATAGCAACACCGCATGTATAATTATCTTATATCTTGGTAAATTGTTTCAGGGTATTTAATTTCTCAAAGCACCGTAACTATTAATTTCTGTAAGGATACTAACATGATATTTAAAAGATATTGGGAAGAGTTTTCAGCAACCTTAAAAAGTTTACAATTACAGTTAATGTCTATAATCAAAATAAGCACAGCTTGATTCTGATGTAAAATTCATTGCTGATTCTCTTTGTATGTATTCATTCCTTATCCCTCTTACCCATTGTTATGAATTAAAAAAAAAAGTTGCCATTGAGTCATTTGCAACTCATCATAACCCCATGTCTGTCAGAGTAGAATTGTGCTCTGTAGGGTTTTCGAAGGCTGATTTTTCAGGAGTAGATCTCCAGGCCTTTCTTCTGTAGTACCTCTTGGGTGAACTTGAACCACCAACCTTTTACTTAGCAACTGAGAGCATTAACTATTTGCACTACTCACGGACTGCACTGTTATCAATACTATATTTATTATTCTTGTTTTATAAGGGCTTTAATTTTTAGCAAAAATTATGCTTGCTCATTATTTTTGAAAAATTTAAGTAATTCAGGAAAGTATAAAAAGAAAGAAAAAAATTCTACTACCCAGAAATGACCATTATTACTACTGAATTGGACATTAGTCCCCACATTTTCCTTTGTGTGACAAAGAGAAAGAAGCATATGAATGTTATATATAAATTAAAGTATACACATTCAATTTGTATGCTGAGCAAATAATCCGAGAAGCTTGACTATATGAGGAAGAATGGGGCATCAGAATTGGAGAAAGGCTCATTAACAGCCTGAGTTATGCAGATGACACAACCTTGCTTGCTCAAAGTGAAGAGGACTTGAAGCACTAACTAATAAAGATCAAAGACCACAGCCTTCGGTATGGATTACACCTCAATGTAAAGAAAACAAAAATCTTCACAACTGGACCAATAAGCACCATAATGATAAACAGAGAGAAGATGAAAGTTGTCAAGGTTTTCATTTTACTTTGATCCACAATCAACACCCATGGAAGCAGCAGTCAAGAAATCAAAGGATGTATTGCATTGGGCAAATCTGCTGCAAAATACCTCTTTAACGTGTGGAAAAATAAAGATGTTACTTTGAAGACTAAGGTGCACCTGACCCAAGCCATGGTGTTTTCAATTGCCTTGCATGCATGTGAAAGCTGGGCAGTGAAGAATTGACGCCTTTCTTTGAATTGTGGTGTTGGACAAGAATATTGAACATGCCATGGACTGCCAAAAGAATGAACAAATATGTCTTGGAGGAAGTACAACTAGAATGTTCCTTAGAAGAAAGGATGACGAGACTTGTCTTACATACTCTGGACATGTTATCAGGAGGGATCAGTCCCTGGAGAAGGACATCATGCTTGGTAAAGTAGAGGGTCAATGAAAAAGAGGAAGACCTTCAATGAGATGGCTTGACACAGTGGCTGGAACAATGGGCTCACACACAACAAAGCTTGTGAGGTTGGCACAGGACCAGGCAGTGTTTCATCCTGTGGTACATCGTGTTGCTACAAGTTGGAAGCGAATTGATGGCAGCAACAACAACAAATTAAAGTATATGATGTGTGGAAGATTTTTAATAATATGCTGATTCCTATCTGTATATATTGTTAACACTACAGAAAAGCATAGACTGGAAGTTAGAAAAGATCTGAGAGCTCACCTTGTCTGATTCCTGCATTTTACATCTGAAAACACTGGCTCATAGAAATACCAAGTATAAACTTGGGTTCCATGACAGCTATTGCTGAGTTTTATAATTCTGCTTTTATGTGTCCCTTAATATTAGTAACCAACAATGTATCTTCCTCTTAAATAGAAGAAAAAAAAATATAAATAGCTAAAAAAAAATTACTGTCACCTGGTAGCAGACCCAGGGTGAGAACATGCCCTTTAACTCTTAATAAAGCTGCTCTCATGTATAAGATGGGTTTTTAAAAAAAAACATTAAAAAAGGAAAATTATGAAAATGCAGCCTAAATCCTCAATCTCTAATATTTTTCCCTAAAATGTATGATGTGTTAGAATTTATCATGATTGTTTTTAATATAAATATTATCAACTGAAAAAGTGACTACCAAAGAACTAAACCGTATCAAGGTTGGGAATTTTTATAAAGCTGGGGCTATATTTTAATCTGTCTTTTAAATAGTAGTTCTCTAGATAGCTATGTAAAGTTTAAAAAATTGTAAGGAAAAAAAAACAAAAAACCTAAAAGCCTAGTCTTATTGCCTATGCATTATGCATTTTCATGGCTGCAAAGTGGGGCAAATAAAACCTTGAAAAATATGTCTGGCCATTTAAAAGATTAAAGGGGGTATCAAAACCTGACACTTCTATAACTATTTGCAAAGACACACATTCCCATTTTTTTTCACCCCCTTTTAAAAATGCTGTCCCTTCAGATTCCTTGAGCAACATAAGTTGAGATCAACTCAGAGAATCTTACGAAAATCTATGAATGCCATGTTGTTCATAGCGCTCTCAGACCTGGGTAGATATATCTCCCACTCAGCTCAGATTTTATGTGAAAGTATTTCAGAATCCTCTCTTAGTATCTGCTCCCTCCCATCACCATAATAACCAAGAGTGTTTTCAGAGAAGTCAGCCAGTCACTAATTTGTTCTCAATTCTGACACATGAGATTTCAGAAGCCTCATATTTTCTCATGAGTTTTTGGAAGCTTGTCACAGTTGACTTTGGCTGTATGTGTCAAAGCAAAGAAAGGGAATTTGTTGGCTCATGTGACTGAGAAATCTAAGCAATGAAGATGGCTTTAAGCATTGGTAGACCCAAGTTCAAAGATATCTTCATAAAATTGCTCACTTTTCTCCCTCTCTCAGTTCTACTTTCCTCTGTGATAAGTTTAAGGCATTGAGTGCTCCAGTCATAGCAAAAATTTCCACTGGAAGCTTTGGATTTATGTAGATGTGTAGCTAGAAATGCCAGAGAATGGCGCAATTCTTTTTCTGAACAACTCCAGCTAAAGTCCCAGGGAAATCTCTAAGTGGCCACTAATTGTGGGTCATGTACCCCACAAAACTGTAGTTTTCGGTACAGTCAGCACAACCCAAATCAACTGGACTAAGAATGAGGGAAGAATTATAAGGAGACATTACATATTAATAAAATGTTCACTAAACAAGAATGTAGCTTGTGTTGTCTCTCATGAATAGCATACAATCAAAACAAAAAAACACACAAATTCTACATATCAACCAGAGGGAGGAAGAAATTCTAAGCCAAGAGAGTGCAGACTGAATGACAGAGGGTTGAACATTATATAATCCTAAATAATCACAGAAATACAATATTACCTAGAATGGTTGTGACTCCATACACTCCCTGAAGCCACTCAGATTATTTTTCCAGGATTGTACCACACTTTAATTTCTACTAATCAGATCACTTTCTACTGCAAGTTAAATAAACCCAACTTCAGCATGCTTAGGAAACCCTGGTTGCCTACTGGTTAGGTGCTACAGCTGCTAACCAAAAGGTCAGCAGTTCGAATCCACCAGGCACTCCTTGGAAACTCTATGGGGCAGTTCTACTCTGTCCTACAGGGTTGCTATGAGTTGGAATCGACTCAATGGCAGTGGGTTTTTTGGTTTGGAAGCATGCTGAAACAAAAGGGACTTTATTAACTAAAGTAACTGAAAAGTTACTACTAGCTTACAGACCAAACTGTGCCCAGGGCTCAAACATTGTCATTTAGATCTTGTTTTTCTCTCTCCATATCTCAGCTCTACTTTCACCGTTTCGACTTCAGAAAAGTCCTGAGAGAGAAGCTCATCATCTCTGTTTGGCCTAACCTGAGTTAGGTACCATTCTTGAACCAACCACTCAAGTCAGAGGGATGTTGTATTTTGGTCCATCAGATTAGAATTAAGCGCTCATCTTGGTGCCAGAGAGTGTGGTCAAATTCATTTAAATCACATGAACAGAGGCTGGGGGTTGCTCAAAGAAAAGTTAGGATGCAGTCAAAAAAAAAAAAGAAGGAATTCTCATATAAGTATCCTCTTAACATTTTCAAATACACATGGTGTGGCAGGCATCCTGAAATCACATGAGGGGATAAGATCAAGGGTTTAAATAGAAAGGTTTTGTAAAACTTAATTCTTTAGCCACAAAAGAGCAGGGATTTTTTTTTTCTTCTTTTTTTTTTATGGTACTTTAGATGAAAGTTAACAGAGCAAATTAGTTTCTCATTAAACAATTAATACACGTATTGTTTTGTGGTGTTGGTTGCCAACCCCACAACATGTCAACACTCTCCCCTTCTTGACTTTGTATTCCCCATTACCCGCTTTTCTGTCCCCCCCTGCCCTCTCGTTCTTGACCTTGGGCTGGTGTGCCCATTTAGTCTTGTTTTATTTTACGGGCCTGCCTAATCTTTGCATGAAGATTGAACCTCAGGAGTGACTTCAGTATGGAGTTAAAAGGGTGTCCAGGGGCCATACTCTCGGGGTTTCTCTAGTCTCTGTCAGACCAGTAAGCCTGGTCTTTTTTTTGTGAGTTTATATTTTGTTCTACATTTTAGAACAGGGATTTGTTAACTTCTAAATCAGAAAAGACTTAGAGGTTTGGATTTTGTCAGGATTACCATTAGGAAAGAAGAAAAACATTCTTTTTTGTATTCAAAAGGTCCAGAGAAGATACAGTGATACAGAGAAATGTCGAGGAGAGGAGGAAAGCTGAAGGTACTAACTGAAGCTGAATATCATACAGCCTCCATCTTCTCAGACAGACACCTAGAAGTGAGAAAAAGATGCTCAGAGAGATGGAGGAACAGTTCGCAGAAACAGCTGTGGAGAATATGATAGATAATCCTTCAAATGAATGAAAGCATTGCTGAGCTGCTGTGAGATCTCAGTTTAGGACCCATAGCATGAAAGTGTGTTGCCAAATCAAATATATTGCATTTCCTTTCTCTTGGTATTTGCAGGTATATTTAATATTCGTTTGCTAAGTTTGTCCATAAATTTGACTAATATTTGCTTGATTATGCGCAGGTGTGCTGACCTGTTTTGCACTTTCTTGGTACCAAGTTGAATGGCATAATCACTTGCTTTCTAGGTTAGTATAAGCGTCAATGATTAATGGTCCTATGAATGGACTCTAAAATAAGTTTGTAATCTTTAAACATCCTTGATCAAAAAGTTGTGTAGAAAAACCAGAGACCTTTAACACAGTTTTTTGTTTGTGTTTGCTTTCAAATATTGGAGCCTGTAAATTTATATCCTTTATCAGTGATTCCTCGATCTTTGTGTTTATAAGAATCTCTTCAGGCCTTTTAAAGAGTGCAGAATGCCAACTCCCAGCCTTAGAGATTCTGATTCAGCAAGCCAGTGTCAGAGGTCTTGAATGTACATTATAAACAAGCACCCTAGATCAGGGGCAGATTAACCAGGGCACAATTTGTGCACTACAGATTAGTAAATAAGCACAAGTAAGCCCATGCGTACCTTGCTTATTGGGTAATCTGTCCCTGCCTATGATTCTGTAATAGCTGATCCCTGTACCAGGCTTTAGAAACACTGCTCTGTGTAAAAGGACAAATAACTTCTTCACTCTGTGAGGTCCCTGTGCTAGAGTTGGCCCAACCAGTCATTTTTCCCACCACTAATTCAATCCTGATATTGAAGAGTCAAATTGGCTCTTTTTTCATTTCAGTGAAGTACTGTACAGTATACTTTGTCAGCTTGCAGGGACGGAATATGGTCCTCAGTAATTAGTAAAGCAGTCCAAATGGTAAACTGTATTTACAAAGGAATCAAAAGATGATAATGAGCAAAGCTAAAAGCCTCAGGCATCACATTTTAATGGATGACAGGAGGCCTCTGTTAACCGATTGCATTTTACAACCACAGCATAAAAGGGAAATTCATCTTGAAGGATTGCCCAAATTCCTACACAGGAATTTCCTGGAAGTGATAAAGTATTAACAGAGATAATGGCACATCTTACATACAAGAGCTTGTTGTGATATACATGACTCTTGTAATGTGAAGCTGGGACTCTGAGCTGTAATTTAACAATCTAAGAGGTGGAAGCGGCGACTGTGATGAGACATTTGTTATGAACGTAGAGTAGGAATTCAAATCAACTGTCTAATGCCTCCAGCTGAAAGAAACGTAGATTGGGGAACTTTTGGTATCTTAGTTGGTGGGGGGCAGGATTGCCTCAACCCTACTGCCCTGCAGTGGGACTGGAAAGCTGTGCATGCTCTTTGCAGTGAGAAAGTAACAATATTTAGAGAAGAGAGACAATCTGCTTTGTATTTTAAAGGGAATTGTCTTAGTCTGGGTTCTCTAGAGAAGGAAAACCAGTGAAGAATATAAAGGTATGTATCTTTTTTTTTTTTATCAGAAAGAAATGCACTTCAAGGAAATGACTCATGCAATTTTAGGGGCTGATAAGTTCCAAATCTGTGGGTCATATGACAGGCTGAATAGCTCAGCTGGCTCATGTGGTTGCAGGGACTCACAAACCCAAAACCTGCAAGTCAAGAGACAGGCTGGAGGCTTATGCTGGCTTATGTCTCAATAACTGGAGGTCAGACGACAAGAAGATTGCAGGGTAGAGAAAGAGAAGGGAGAGAGGCAAGAGAGAAAGAGCTTTGCCAAAACATCCATTTATACACTGAATGCAGGCCATGCCCCCAAGGAAACGCCCTTCCAACAGACTGGCTGACATCAGATCACAAAATGGAGGATGATTACACAGTGTCTGCCAAACCACTGAGAATCATAGACTAACCAAGTTGACATATAACATTAACCATGTTATGTTCACTCCATCATTTTTGAGTGTGTGCATTCTACTCTGGAGCATTCTTCACTCTTGTATCTATAACCCAAAGTGAAGACAAAAGGTAGTGGTAAGTGCAGGGATTGGAAGGAGTCAAGTGACAGGATGGAGTAAAGGATGGGATGGAGTCAAAGTAGAAATTAATGGAAGTGTGTCCATATTTCTCACATTCTATCCTAGTTCAAACTATTAGAACCCAGTAGGAATTTCCTGTTATCATCCATTCATTTGTTCACTCATTTATTCCCTTATTTACTCACCAATCTTTACTGAGCTATTACATGCTGAGGTTGATTAATCTCTAATCAAAGGAGACCCTTTCCCGTTGCATGAGAAAATCAAAATGCAGACCACAAAACAATGCAAAATTTAATACTATTCTTAAAACCAGTAACAATTAGAGACAGAAAAAGAGAGAGAATATCATCTTAACATGAAGCATATATGACTCAGAGAACTCTATAAGGCTTATGGAGTGGTGGACACTTGAATAAATGTGAAGGCATATCCAATCAGGAAGGGAAAGACTGAATGATGCAAGGGTATCTATTTTTTCAAAATAATTACATAGGATTAATAAAAACCTGTTCCAGTCAAGTGAATTTTGACTCATACCAACTCCAAGCATTACAGAGTAGAAATGCTCCATAAGATTGTCTTGCCTGTACTCTTTATAGAAGCAAATTGCCAGGGCTTTCTTCTCTGATGCCACTGGGTGGGCCATTTAATATTCCAAGAGGATTTATATTTCCAGAAGTTGTTAAATGTTTTCTAAAGTTCATATGGAAAATTAGTAGGTAGGGCATAGCTGAAAACAATGAAAATAATAATTAACAATCATGCTGTAACCTCAGCAGACAATAGAGACATTAAATACTAAATTAAGGAAAAAAAAGCAGGAAGATACTGATATGACAAGAGACAGTCTATGGGAAGAAAAGACCCAGAGACAACTCCGTTGTATATAAAACCAGAACCCAGTTTTATATATAAGGAATAAATATACAATAAAAGAGATCCCCCAATAAAGCAAGAACAAGAACAATTTTTCAGTTAGTTTTTTTATACAATGTTTTAGAAAAAAATGTTTTCAATTGCTATGTACTATGTGCCAATAACAATTCTAGGTGAATTAATAATTGAGTTAAAATAAAATACTCCATTCTTAAATGCAAATCTAAATTTAAATATGTCAAGTCTTAGGGCAGAGTGGGAAACTTTTCGAAGTTACAAGTAATAAAATAATAAGTAAATAGATAAAAAGAATAAAACAAGTTAATAGTATAAGTTTGTAAGTTAAAAAGCTAAAATTAAAAAAAAAGCAAAAATAAAATGTGTTTTCAACAAATAGAGTTGTTAGAGGAAAAATATTGTTTCTTAACTCTAAAATTTTTTTTAATAGGATTTTTATTGTTAATAAAAAAAAAACACATACATGCACTTGTCTGGAAATGTAACTTTTTGAGGAACCAAATTATTCTTGGAATAGTTTGTTTTGTAAATCCTAATATAAAAGGTATTATTAGGTAGTGTAACAGACAATGCACTCAACTCAAATTTATTAGAGGTATGAAAATATTCATTAAATTTACAATAAAAGATTAATATTGTCTGTTTTTTCTCATAATGATACAGAGAAATACTTGTGTAACTGGTACATTGAACAGTCAGGACTCTTGCTTACTTGGTAATCTGTCCCTGGAGGAAAAAATGATGAAGTAAAAGAATCAAACAAGATTTCAAAGGGTGGCTCAAGAAGACAAAGTATTATAATAAAATGTGCAAAGAACTGGAGTGAGAAAACCAAAAGGGAAGAACATGCTCAACATTTCTCAAGCTGACAGAAATAAAAAATTCAAGCCTCAAGCTGCAATTTTGAAGGATTCTACAGGCAAAAATTGAATGATGCAGGAAGCATCAAAAAAAAAAGATGGAAAGAATACCCAGAATCACTGTATCAAAATGAATTGGTTGATCTTGAATCATTTCAGGAGGTAGCATATGATCAAGAACCAATGGTACCGAAGGAAGAAGTCCAAGATGCACTGAAGGCACTGGCAGAAAACAAGGCCCCAGAAATTGATGGAATACTAATTGAGACATTTCAACTAACAGATGCAACTCTGGAAGCATTCACTTGTCTAAGCCAAGAAATTTGGAAGACAGCTACCTGGCCAACTGACTGGAAGAGATCCATTTCCATGCCCATTCCAAAGACAGGTGATCCAACAGAATGTGGAAATTATTGAACAATATCGTTAATATCACATGCAAGTAAAATTATGCTGAAGATATTTCAAAAACAGTTGTAGCAGTACATTGAAAGGGAACTGAAATTCAAGTTGGATTCAGAAGAGGACATGGAATAAGGGATATAATTGCTGATGTAAGATGGATCTTTTTGGAAATCAGAATATCAGAAAAATCTTTACCTGTGTTTTATTGACTATGCAAAGTCATTAGGCTATGTGTATCATAGCAAATTATGTATATCATTATGAAGAATGAGAATTCCAGAACATTTAATTGTGCTCATGTGGAACCTGTACATAGACCAAGAGGCAGTTTTTCAAACAGAACAAATGGTACTGCGTGGTTGAAAATCGGGAAGGGTATGCATCAGGCTTCTATCCTTTCACCATACTTATTCAATCTATATGCTGAGCAAATAATCCAAAATTTGGACTATATGAAGAAGAACGGGGCATCAAGATTGGGGGAAGACTCATTAACAACCTGCGTTACACAGACAATACGACCTTGCTTGTTGAAAGTGAAGAAGACTTGAAGCACTTACTGATGAGGAAGGATTGCACCTCAGCATAAAGAAAGCAAAAATCATCACAACTGACCAATAAGCTACATCATAATAAATAGAGAAAATATTGAAGTTGTCAAGGATTTCATTTTACTTGGGTCTACAATCAATGCCAATGGAAGCTGCAGTCAAGAAATCAAAGGACGTATTGCATTGGGCAAATCTGCCGCAAAAGACCTTTTTAAAGTTTTGTAAAGCAAAGATGTCACCCTGAAAACTAAGGCTCATCTGACCCAAACTGTGGTATTTTCAACTGCCTCATATGCATGTAAAAGCTGGACAATGAATAATGAAGACCGAAGAATTAATTCCCTTGAATTATAGTTTTGGCAAAGAATACTGAATATACCATGAACTACCAGAAGAACAAACAAATCTGTCTTGGAAGAAGTACAGGCAGAATGCTTTTTAGAAGTGAGAATGGAGAGACTTCTCATGTACTTTGGATGTGTTACTAGGAGAGACCAGTCCCTGGAGAAGAACATCATGCTTGGTAAAGTAGAGGGTCAGGGAAAAACAAGGAGACTCTCAATGAGATGGATTGACATAGTGGCTGCAACAAAGGGTCAAACATAGCAGTGATTGTGAGGATCGTGCAGGACTGGGCAGTGTTTTGTTCTGATGTGCGTGCGGTTGCTATGAGCTGGAACTGAATCAATCAATGTCACCTAACAACAACAACACAATTAAAAAACAAAAAAGTCCTAAGAGAACAGTATAAAGCAAATCCTTCCAGTGATTTTAGGGTTCTCAAATTAACCAGAGTGTCCATGAAAATATGCATGTTAAATGTGTAGGTTTCATGACAAGAATGAAATACATAGAAACTCTTCCTGATAAGTATTTGAGAAATTTGACGTCACATAGAAGTTATAGATCATAATATTTGGTTCAAAACATGGCCAATTGTCAATTCCTTGCTTCATTTACTGTTCTGTGCACTAATTTTAACATGGTCAATGAAAGCTTATTTACTTATTTCTAGTTAAGAATTTTTGTAAGTGGCAGGGAGAGATTTTTCTTTTTAATATACTCAATAGAACAAAAGAAGTCAGGTATTTCAGAAAGTCATTCATAGCTACCTGGGCACTCTATTTTAACCCTCTCCCTCCTCATGGCTGGGACCCGGGGAATATCTTTAAAGAAGGCTTAAACAAGTTTACATGGTTTTAACCTTAAATAGTCTAAGTCAGCAGGGTTTTATTAAATAAGCAAAACTCGTTGCCGTCAAGTCGATTCCAACTCATAGCAACCCTACAGGACAGAGTAGAACTGCCCCATAAGGTTTCCAAGGAGCAGCTGGTGGATTTGAACCGCCCGACCTTTTGGTTATAAGCCAGACTCTTAACCACTATACCACCAGGGTTTCCCCAAATTTCAGGATAAATTTCAGTATAAACACTACATTGTGCATGCATGAGTGTGTACGTAGGCAAATGTAAGTGTGTTTGAGTATGATTTTGTGTTTCGGAACTTGTGTATGTGCCTTTCCCTGGAGTAGGCCAGAGAGCAGCAATGGCCTACTTCCAGTAGCTAGAGAGAGATTTAGTATCCCCTCCCCTTTTCCATCAAACTTCTCTATTTTTTAATACGGATGATAGATGTTTTCTCAATCTCATGAGAAATTCTACTCATATACAGCTTTACAGCCCAGACCACCTCCTCCAACTAGATAGCCAACCCTAAGACTCATAAAAATTGTGTAAGTAAAAATTCTGGAACTGCTACTTCTGGGAGAAGCAAGGGTCTTTGTAGGCTCTTCTTGCAGGGAACCCTTTATTTCTATTACCTTCTCCTGGACACCGGGTAGAATTTAGCATCCTATGGATACAAGGAAACCCTGGTGGCGTAGTGGTTAAGTGCTGCGGCTGCTAACCAAAAGGTCAGCAGTTGCAATCCACCTGGCACTCCTCGGAAACTCTATGGGGCAGTTCTACTCTGTCCTGTACAATCAACTCCGTGGCAATGGGTGTGGATACACCTTTGTAAGGATGTGCATCTTCCTCTAAAACTTCAGTTTTAAAACGAATCAAATATAATTCTGAGCCGTCTTTCTGTTAAGAGTGGTAAGAAATGCAATATAAGTCATTATTATTATTTTTATTTTTTGGAGGAGATGGGGCTCCCCTTTACTTGGCGGACCTCACAAAGATTCAAGAAACTTATATAGTGCCCAAAACAGAAGGGCCCACTTCAGTTCATTATGTTCTCTACTACCTGTCATTCATTCAACAAACATTACTTAAGGAATTATTAATGGACAGGCACTATTCTAGGCACAGGAGATACATCATGAATATATCAGTGAACTAGATATCATCATCCAGGCCCCACTCCTCTGAAGGCTGGCAGCTCTGTGTCTCCAATACTAAGTTTGAACACGAGTGGGTTTGCTAATGTTGAGTGTCCGAATACCAAGGTCCAGCTTCTTTAAGTTTACTCTACAACTCTTTCTTTCTGATGTCTTGCTACCTCCAAACATCAACCGCCACTCTCCACTCTCCTCTTTACTGTTTTTCCCCTCTACGCTAAAAGCTCTCCCCACTTCTCCCTTCCTCCAATATAATCCTCTCATAAAAAAAAAATCTCACAAAATGGCATGACTGCAAACAACTTTTGCTTTTTGCCCATCAATACAAACGTCCTCTTGGGCAAGCTGGCATAAAAGTCTGGCTTGGAAGAAAGAGGTATGGGTAAAAGAGCATGAAAGGAGAACAGAATTTAAGTTTATATGTCAATAGAGAATCTTGAGAGAAGTGTGGTGAGGTTCTAAGAGCATTTGCTCTCCCAAAGCCAGTTCACCTTTAGCTTCCCAGTGATTTTTTACAAGCTCAGTCCTTTAACAAATTGAGTTTATTAGTATATTTTTGAAACAGGTCAAAGGATTTAAGGTCAGATTTCATTAACTTTACCTGGGTTCCAACATTTGTATCATTCTGGGTCTTTTTTCCTATAATTTGAACGAAAGTAAAAAAAATAGATAAATCAGAAAGATTCTGGGCTTTTAAGAGTCATTTTTCCTATTAAAGCCTCATATTTCTTTTATTCTTTGCTAATCCTCTATAAACTGAATACATTTAAAACAATTCTCTTAGGATTGAAGCAATGGAGAGTAAGAGAAAACATTAAAAAAAACTTGCAAAAGGAATGTCTTATCTGTTTCACTGATGTCTTAGGTGGGAAAAGGATATTCAGTCACTGAAATAAGGGAAGATCAAATAAATCATAAGGAATTTCAAGAATACATGATCCTTGGGGCTTCTGTGATAGCTTGGCTTTTTTAGAATCAAAAGCTAAACTTTGGGGTTTTGAAGCCAGCACTTATTTGAGATCCTCTAGTCATCAATGAGCTTATGTGAGAAAGAATATAATTTGGTCTTGGAAAGGTTTAGAAATAGTAGTGTGGATAAATGGGGGGTATAAACTCTTTTTTTTTTTTTCTATAATTTACAGTTTTCTAAGTCACAGCTAGTTTCATGGAACATAACATTTAACTTTGTCTTTGGACAGCTTGGCATTTCTTCGCTTGAGGGTGACTATTGATTCCTTCAGTCCTAAACCATATGCTCTTTTTTCTATTTCTCTTTATGCCAGTTTCAGGTTCAGAAGAAAATCTTGTGAATGCGATAAAAACTCCTTTCTGGTAAACACTGTTTTCTTTTATCTAGTCCCTCCCATCCTTGTCCCAAAGGTTCCTTGTCTCATTATCTGCATATGCCCCCGTATAAACCTCTTGCCTACAATCCTTGGTAGGAATTCAGTTTTCATTTCAAATACTGGACATTGTAAAAGTAATTTATATGAAAACAAAACAAAAATGCCTTTAATACATGCCAACTAAGAGATTTGTTAAATTTAAAGATTTATTACCCTCGAAGGCAAACGTTTAAGTTGTTGTTGTTAGGTGCTGTCGAGTCAATTCTGACTCATAGCAACCCTATGCACAACAGAATGAAACACTGCCTGGTCCTGAGCCATCCTCACAATCATTGTTATGCTTGAGCTCATTATTGCAGCCACTGTATCAATCCACCTTGTTGAGGGTCTTCCTCTTTTCCAGTGACCCTGTACTCTGCCAAGCATGATGTCTTTCTCCAGGGACTCATCCCTCCTGACAACATGTCCAAAGTATGTAAGATGCAGTCTCGCCATCCTTGCCTCTAAGGAGCGTTCTGTCTGTACTCCTAAGACAGATTTCTTTGTTCTTTTGGCAGTCCATGGTATATTCACTATTCTTCGTGAATGCCACAATTCAAAGGCATCAATTCTTCTTCAGTGTTCCTTATTCATTGTCCAGCTTTCGCATGCATATGATGCGATTGAAAATACCATGGCTTGGGTCAGGCTTACCTTAGTTTTCAGGGTGACATCTTTGCTCTTCAACAGTTTGAAGAGGTCCTTTGCAGCAGATTTACCCAATGTAATGTGTCTTTTGATTTCTTGACTGCTGCTTCCATGGCTGTTGATTGTGTATCCAAGTAAAATGAAATCCTTGACAACTTCAATCTTTTCTCCATTTATCATGATTTTTTTGCTCAATGGTCCAGTTGTGAGGATTTTTGTTTTCTTTTGTTGAGGTGCAATCCATACTGAAGGCTGTGGTCTTTGATCTTCATTAGTAAGTGCTTCAAGTCCTCTTCACGTTCAGCAAGGAAGGTTGTGTCATCTGCATAACGCAGGTTGTTAATGAGTCTTCCTCCAATCCTGATGCTCCAGTCTTCTTCAGATAGTCCAGCTTCTCGTATTATTTACTCAGCATACATATTGAATAGGTATGGTGAAAGAATACAACCCTGACATACATCTTTCCTGACTTTAAACAAATCAGCATCCCCTTGTCCTGTCCAAACAACTGCCTCTTGATCTATGGAAAGGTTCCTCACAAGCACAATTAAGTGTTCTGAAATTCCCATTCTTCACAATGTTATTCATAGTTTGTTATGATCCACACAGTTGAATGCCTTTGCGTAGTCAATAAAACACAGGTAAACATCCTTCTGGTATTCTCTGCTTTCAGTCAGGATCCAAGTGACATCAGCAATAATATCCCTGGTTCCACATCCTTTTCTGAAACTGGCCTGAATTTTTGGCAGTTCCCTGTCGATATACTGCTGCAGCCGTTTTTGAATGATCTTCAGCAAAATTTTGCTTGCATGTGATATTAATGATATTGTTCTATAATTTCCGCATTTGGTTGGATCACCTTTCTTGGGAATAGGTATAAATATGGATCTCTTCCAGTCCGTTAGCCAGGAAGCTGTCTTCCATATTTCTTGGCACAGACGAGTGAGCACCTCCAGCACTACATCTGTTTGTTGAAACATCTCAGTTGATATTCCATCAATTCCTGGACCCTTGTTTTTCGCCAATGCCTTCAGAGCAGCTTGGACTTCTTCCTTCAGTACCATCGGTTGCAATCATATGCCACCTCTTGAAATGGTTGGACATTGAATAATTCTTTTTGGTATAACGGCTCTGTGTGTTACTTCCATCTTCTTTTGATGCTTCCTGTGTCATTTAATGTTTTCCCCATGGAATCCTTCACTATTGCAACTCAAGGCTTGAATTTTTTTTTCAGTTCTTTCAGCTTGAGAAATGCCGAGCGTGTTCTTCCCTTTTGGTTTTCCATCTCCAGATCTTTGCACAAGTCATTGCAATACTTTACTTTGTCTTCTCGAGACGCCCTTTGAAATCTTCTGTCCAGTTCTTCATCAATTCTTCCTTTTGCTTTAGCTGGTTGACGTTCGAGAGCAAGTTTCAGTCTCCTCTGACATCCATCTTGGTCTTTTCTTTCTTTTCTGTCTTTTCAATGACCTCTTGCTTTCTTCATGGATGATGTCCTTGATATCATTCCACAACTCATCTGGTCTTCAGTCACTAGTGTTCAATGCATCAAATCTATTCTTGAGATGGTCTCTAAACTCAGGTGGGATATACTCAAGGTCATATTTTGGCTTTCGTGGACTTGCTCTGATTTTCTTCAGTTTCAGCTTGAACTTGCATATGAGCAGTTTATGGTCTGTTCTACAGTCAGCCCCTGGCCTTGTTCTGACTGATAATATTGAACTTTCCCATCGTCTCTTTCCACAGATGTAGTCAATTTGATTTCTGCACGTTCCATCTGGCGAGATCCATGTGTATAGTCGCCATTTATGTTGGTGAAAGGAGGTATTTGCGATGAAGAAGTCATTGGTCTTGCAAAATTCTATCACTCGATCTCTGGCATTGTTTCTATCACCAAGGCCGTATTTTCCAACTACTCATCCTTCTTCTTTTTTTCCGACTTTAGCATTCCAATCACCACTAATTATCAGTGAATCTTGATTGCATGTTGGATCAATTTCAGATTGCAGCAGCTGATAAAAATCTTCTATTTCTTCATCTTTGGCCCTAGTGGTTGGTGCGTAAATTTGAATAATAGTCATATTAACTCGTCTTCCTTGTAGACGTATGGATATTATCCTATCACTGGCAGCCTTGTACTTCAGGACAGATCTTGAAATATTCTTTTTGATGAAGAATGCAACACCATTCCTCTTCGAGTTGTCATTCCCAGCATAGTAGACTATATGACTGTCAAGTTCAAAATGGCCAATACCAGTCCATTTCAGCTCACTAATGCCTAGGATATTGATGTTTATGTGTTCCATTTCATTTTTGATGATTTCCAATATTCCTAGATTTATACTTAATACATTCCAGGTTCTGATTATTAATGGATGTTTGCAGCTGTTTCTTCTCATTTTGAGTCACGCTACATCAGCAAATGAAGGTCCCAAAAGCTTTACTCCATCCATGTCATTAATTTCGACTCTACTTTGAGGAGGCAGCTCTTCCCCAGTCATCTTTTGAGTCCCTTCCAACCTGGGGGGGCTCATCTTCCAGCACTATATCACACAATGTTCTGCTGCTATTCATAAGGCTTTCACTGGCTAATGCTTTTCAGAAGTAAACTGCGGGGTCCTTCTTCCTAGCCTGTCAGTCTGGAAGCTCAGCTGAAATCTGTCCTCCATGGGTGACCCTGCTGGTATCTGAATACCGGTGGCATAGCTTCTAGCATCACAGCAACACGCAAGCCCCCAAGGTATGACAAACTGACAGATGCGTGAGGTCCCCTTTAAAAGAAAGTTTCTTGGAAATCTTATAATTGCTTGGGAATCATTTGTATTTTAATCATTTACATTCAGTTGGGTATGGTCATAAGAAAAAATCCACAGCTCAATTTCTGCCATGATGACAGGTAGGAAAAGGTGGGACAAAATTGCTTATTAGGTCTTCTATAAATATGGCAATCAAATAGCTGATTCTGAACAGGCACAAAACAATAAAATAAATCGTTTAAAAAAAATAGATGCTTCTGATCAGAAATAGTGGTAAACCTCCTACCAGGTAAGTATTGTAGAGAATCAATCTTTGCTAAACCAACCTGGAAAGTATTACTTTAATTTTAGTAACACTACTTGAAATTCCTTACATTTATAAACAATATTTGAAGCCATTTCTAAACAATATTTACTGCTTACCTATTGTATTTCAGGCCTACTTCCTCAAATGTTTTGTAGAAAGGAAGAAATAAGAAAGTAAGATGAGAGGAGATAGAGGAATAAAAAAAAAAAATGTGATTAAATGTGCAATTAACTTTTCAAGGTATTTTTACAAAGCACCGGATCTATATAGTTTGGGGTTATATTTATTATATTATTTATATTTTTTGGAAACGTATTTTGAATTTGAGTGCTTATGATTTCATACGAGAGCCTGAAATATCAATTTACATGCATAAGCACATTAACCAGACTCAATGTCAAAATGACCTAGAGTAAGTGAATATAATGAAGCTAAAAAGAATCCGGCTTTCCTTTTCAAAATCATTCTTAATAATCAAAATAATGAAGTTCTTAAAGCAAAAACAAAAAAATCCAATTCTTTACAGAATTTGAAATGCATAAAGAAGCATTGTTTTCTCTTCTGACTATAATAATGAAAACTATATATTGACGTTTGTCTATGGACTAGTGATTATGCTAAGGTCTGTACCAATATCCCCTCCAGGGTTACACCCTGAGATAGATCCTCCTTCACATTATAAGGAGGAATCAGAAATGTCTATGGTCTCAAGGGTATTACGCGGTAATAGAGGATTCCAGCCTAGGGCTACCTAACTCCAAGGCCGAGACTCTTACCTTAGGTATCTTATAGCTTTGATATGAATATAGTTTTGAGGCCAGAAATGAAAAAATGATGTTTGAGAGAGGAAGCATCTAGAGCTTTGAGCCTATGTCACTAAAGTTGGACTAAGTTCAACCAAAGAGAACACTTAGGAGCTGGTCAGTTTTCCAAGCCTGGGCAAAAAGACACACAATGGAATAAATGGTAAAGTGAAGGCAGTAAGAGAATGTAACTTCAAGAGACTGGAAGTTTATGTCTTACTTCTAAGCCAGTAAAAGAAACATACCACCCAAAATCCACTGCCGTTGAGTCGATTCTGGCTCATAGCGACCCTATAGGACAGAGTAGAACTGCCCCATAGAGTTTCCAAGGAACATCTGGCGGATTCAAACTGCTGACCTCTTGGTTAGCAGCCATAGTACTTAACCACTATGCCACGAGGGTTTCCAAAAGAAACATAAGATGGTAAAATTAATTTATTTCAAAAGCATTTATTGAGTGCCTCCTATGTGTCAGAGACAGAGGCTGGTGCCAGGGACAGAGAGATGAGTCTTACAGGGAAAACAGTGTGTCAATTAGGACTCCTTTAGTTGCAAGTGAAGAAATACCTGAGCAAACTGGTTTAAAACAAAGAGAGACCCTATTGGCTCACATAATAAAGATGTTCATGTGGCCAAATGACTTCACACATGGCTTGATTTGGGGCTCAAACAATGTCACCACATATTCCCCTGCCCCAGCCCCCAGAAATTTAAGGCTTATATTTTCCTCCACTCTGTCCTGAAGATAAGAAGGTGAGTGAAACTATTTAACCAAGAGTCTGCAACTGAATCTTAGTGGCTCTTCTTTGTCTGTCTTAGGTATACATATCCATGACGCAGTCACTATGGCTAAGAGGATGAAACACACTTATTGGCTTAAGCTAAAGCAGATACTTTTCCTCTAGAGGCCACATGATGGAGCTGGCATATAAGTCAAGGAGGTAGAAAGTGAACAAGCCAAAATCAGGATCCTAATGTCACAAAAAGAGTAAATGGAACTTAAGTGACAAAAATAAATGTATATCACTTGTACCCAAATGATTACTTCAATGTCATGAGTTGTTTGATAGAATCATAAGGGACCAAAAGAGCAGATAGTGGGAAGTTTTTTAATTCAACACAACATTCATGGTTTCTTGAAGATAAATGGAAATTGGCCAGGCAAATGGGAAAGAAAGGAAAAGTTATAGCATGGCAAAAAGGAAAAAGCCAGGTGGTTTTGGGGAATAGTAAGGACTGTGCTACTAGAGAACTGCCACATAGAGAATGGGTGTTTTGAGAATGTGAGAAAGAGAGAGAGGGACAGCAAAGGTAGGACTGAATAAGTAGGTTTACAGTCAGTTGAGGGAGAAGATCAAGACTTTGGACTTTATGATGAGCGATGTGGTTCACTGAAGTTTTTCAAACAGTGCTCTAAAACAGGAGTTGGCAAACTTTTTCTGTAGAGGGCTAAAAAGTAAATATTTTAGGCTTTGCAGGATTAAAACCTATTACTCAACTCTTCTATTATATTGTGAAAGCAGCCACAGGCAGTATATAAACAAATGAGCATGGTTGTGTTCCAATAAAACTTTATTTATAGACACTGAGATCTGAATTTCTTATAACATTTGTCTCATGAAATACTGTTTTTAAAAAATGTCCCCAACCAAAAAAAAAAAAAAAGTCCCCAACCATCTAAAAATATAACAACTATTCTTAACTTACTTGCTGCCATTGAGTCCATTCCAACTCATAGAGATCCCACAAGGTTTCTAAGGCTGTAAATCTCTACAGAAGCAGACTGCCACATCTTCCTCCCTTAGAGCTGCTGGTGGTTTCAAACCGCCAATCTTTTGGTTAGCAGTTGATCGCTTTAACCACTGCACTGTTAGGGCCCCTTACTCTCAGCTTAAGGGTGATAAGAAAAAAGGGGATGGGCTAATCTTGGACCATGAACCTTGTGGTATTTGTGGACCCTTGTTCTAGAGATCAGTTCTATGTTTCCATAAGATTGTGGGTTTTTTTGTTTTGTTTTGTTTTTGATTAGGTACCCTTGAGTTGGTTCCAACTCATAGTGACCCTATGTACAACAGAACAAAATGCTGCCCAGTCTTGTGCCATCCTCATAATTGTTGCTGTGTTTGAGCCCACTGTCATAGCCACTGTGTCAATCCATCTCTCTGAGGGTTTTCTTTTTCACTGACCCTCTGCTTTACCAAGCATGATGTCCTTCTCCAGGGATTGGTCCCTCCTAAAAACATGTCCAAAGTATATGAGATGAAATCTCTCCATTCTCACTTCTGAGCAGCATTCTAGCTAAACTTCTTTCCAGACAGAATTTTTTCATTCTTCTGGCAGTTCATGGTATATTCAACATTCCTTACCAGCACCATAATTCAAAGGCATCAATTCTTCTTTGGTCTTCCTTATTCATTGCCCAACTTTCCCATGTATATGAGGTGATTGCAAATACCATGAATAACCTAGTGTAAATGTTGAAGGAACATTAGAATGAAAAGAGAGAGGAGACAAGAAGGGCTATTAGAAGACCATTGCACTAATCCAGGCTGAAGTGGGTTCATTGCAGATGAGAATGTCAAGGTATTGAAAGTCTTGGGTGAGAAAGAAAGAATGGAACAAGGTAGCCTCTGTTACAGAGAGGTCCAGGAAGAATTAAGCTGTTGTATGAGGGCTGGTGATTCAAGTGGGAATAAGATAGTAACCCAACCCTAGAGGATAGAATGTATTCCCTGAGACTTGAAGGATGTGGATGGAGATGGGGTGCTAACTCCTGGGGGTGGGGACAACTATATAGATGCTTAGGTTCAGTAGTTAAGCTTGGCACCAAATGGGTGGATGCTGTAGGGTTAGCAGATGGCTTTCAATTGTACTTCAGTGACCTGGAAAAAAAGCATCTGAGTGGTGACCATTATGGACTGAAGACCAAAAATCTTTCTTCACCTAGAATTTATAATCCTTGTGTTCTTTAATGATCTTGAACGAAGAAGAAATATCTTTTGAAAATGATTGAGTTGGACTTTCCACAACCTGAAAGGGTAGATCCTGAGCCAGATTGCATTTCAAAAAATGTGATCTTTTCTGAACTCTAGTGTTCTGGCAAATTCACACCAGTTATAAATAGGATCTTCAAATCTTTGCTAAGAAAATTTTAATTTAGAGATTACGCTGCATCTTGTTTATTGATCCTTGTTAGTTGGTATATACTGGAAAGTAGGCAGATTTCTTGCTTGACCAAGTCACAGACTCCAACTACACACAGCAGCAAAGAAGCAGCCTGCCATCCTGAAAAATCTAGTCACTGTGTATAACATAAGAAAGTAGAGATCACTTGATATAAACATGACCCATCCTGGAAAAAGAAATACCTAGCATGGGTTCTTCACCCTTGATTCAGAACACAGTTCATCCATGTGAAGTGCAGTCTGTAATTGAGGCACTCACATATGAACCACAGCACAATCAATGCACAATGAATGTAGAGTTTCATTGTGAGGTAATTTATCAGGTAGAAAAGAATTCACAGAAATAATGCAAGAGAACTCTTGCTGAATGCGTTTGAAACTTTTATTCTATTGGTGGTATGCATTATATTAAAGTTAAATTCAATAGGCTTTATGTGAATAATTTTTTTCTGAGATTTTTTTTCAAAAGACCTATTCAATGAAGTATTGCTAATGGCCACTTAGTCATCCAACTAAGGCACAGATAAAGTACTGTGCAAAATAAAATGGTTTGTTCAAGGCTACTCCATTCATGTAAGCACTGGAAAGCAAACCGAGTCTTGAGATTTCTAATTGAACTCTCATCTCTGCCACTATTATTTGCCCTCTTTATTTTTCTCTCACAATTCTCCATCACTGCCACGTAACTGGAAGTTCCTGCAAACAAGAATATTTATTGTTCATCTTTGTATGCCCACACAATGCCTATGACTGAACGGAAGTACAAAAAGCATTTAACAAAAAAAATTTAAGAAAAAATGTATTTCTTTTTATAACAAGTCTTTGTATTATATGACTAAACTTTCAGGTAGGTGGTAATCTTGTCCTTCATCTCCAGTATTTTTAGGGACGTCCACTATATTTGAAAGTTTCTATGATTTCCAAACTTTTGGAACCATAACATGTTGCTGGAAAACTACTGAACACATTTTAAATAAGTATTGCAAATATTCTTACTGATATTAATGGCAAGAATGTTTATAATTTCAGTTGGAAATTTTTCTGTGGATATCTGAAAAAATACTTTACTACTCTCAGTTGTCCGAGGTTATTGCCTGGATTAGAGACTTATGTTTGTTTTAGAAATGGCATTGAGTGGCCACCTCCCCATTTTGTCATGTTTTACCAAATTTAGAGTTCTGTGCAGGTCAGTTTTGTCTCCATGATCTTTGATTAATTTTTATTGAAACATTTGTTTTGTTGTTTTAGGTGCCATTGAGTCGGTTCCAACTCATAGTGGCTCCATGTACCACAGGACAAACCACTGCCTAGTCCTGTGCCATCCTCACAATCATTGCTATGTTTGAGCCCATTGTTGCAGCCACTGTGTAAATTTGTCTCATTGAGGGTCTTCCTCTTTTCCACTGATTCTTTGTTTTACCAAGTTTGAAAGATTTAATGGACACCTATTATTGTTAGCTGCTAGAGGTAGCAAGTAGACTGCTACAATATAAATAGCATGTATTGGTAATGTATACGCTAGGTACTGAGAATACTACACACACACACACACTCATATGTACTATCAATTTTAATCCTGACCATACCCACAAGGTTAGGTGTTGTCATCAGCAGCCATCGAGTTGACCCCTGAATCATGGTGACCTCACATACAACAGAGTGAAATGCTGCCTGGTCCTGTGCCTTCATGTACAAAATTTTAGAATGCCTGACAATTTATGTATAATAACCCAAACCAAAAACCCACTGCCGTCAAGTCAATTCTGACTCATAGTGATGTGTAAACAGTAACTTTTAAAGAGTACTTAGATAACTAGATGCCAGAACTTGCTTCAATTCAATTTTCATATTGTAAATTAATTCCACAAATATTGATAAAGCATCTATTATGTACAAAATATTTCTAGAATCTGGAGCTGTATAGAGAAGGAAATAAGAAACCTAATCTCTCCTTGGAGCGATCATATCAAACAAAGAAAGATAAACACGTGATTATTATTGTGTTGGAGCCATGGGAACAGGGTGCTATGGATCCACATTGGAATGGCACATGACTTATATTGAGGAGGGCTGGGAGGTCTAGGGTGCGGAGGAAGGAGTCTGGAAAGGGTTCCTAGGAAAATAATGAAGAAGCTTGACAACTGAAAAACGTGAAGTGCTAGTAGAACTTATGAGAAGATGTTTTTTGTGTGTGCTTTTCTTCTGAGGCACCTCTGGGTAGATTCAAACTGACAACCTTTCAGTTAGTAGCTGAGTGGTTAATCATTTGTACCACCCTGGGACCATGAGAAAGGTATACTGGAGGCATTTTATTTCACAATGAGCTTAGACCATACCTGAGAAAAATGGGAAGGTGGTGAAGAGACTGAAGCAGAGGAGTAACAGATTTGAATTTTAAAAAAGTTCTTTTGGTTGCTGTATGGAAAAGTCCAATGGACTAAAGAAACAGTGGAAGCAAGAATATCCATTGAGAGGTTGTGTAACTAATCTGGCAGCGCATGGTAATTGACCTAGTGTAGCAGCAATAGGTGCTAAGTGAATAGACTGAAAAGGTATCTGTTATGGATTGAATTATGTCTCCCCAAAATGTATGTTGGAAATCCTAACCTCTATGCTTGTGGTTATAATCCCATTTGGGAATGGGTGGTCTTTTATGTTAATAAGACAGGATTCATTTAGTGTATATTTTGGGTCAATCTCTTTTGAGATTAAACAAGCAAGTGAGCAAGCAGAGATAGGGGAAAATTGAAGCCAAGCCATAAGGAGATCTTCAAGGAGCCGAGAAACAGAAACTGAAGAGACAAGAACCATCCCCCAGAGCTGACAAAGAGAGAAAGCCTTCCCCAGAGCCAGTGACCTGAATTTGGACTTCCAGTCTCCTAAACTTTGAGAAAATGAATTTCGTTTTGTTAAATCCATCCACTTGTATATTTCTGTTAGAGCAACACTAGATAACTAAGACAGTATCTAAAAAGTAGAACATACAGGACTTGGTGTTTGATTGTAGGAGGGGAGGAATTTGAGGAGGAAATTAGAGATAACATCCAGGTTTCTGACTTGGACAGTTTTCATCAGGCTAGGGAACTCAGGGAGTGAATGCTTTTTAGGGAGAAAGATGATGAGTTCTGTTTTTAATGGGTTGAGTCTGTGAGAACAATAGAACATTTTAGATTCGAACTCTGCTGGTCACAAAGAGATTTATAGACACCTTAAAGATTAGTATCAGAAATGAAATGTCTACAGTGTGTCAAATGGTTTTTGAAAGCTTAAATCATTCTGAGATTAGCTCTTCTTGAGTTTAGTGTAAGTCTGAAGTTCAAAAGTTCCTTATAACTCTTAAAAATATTAAATGCATACATTTATATGGTGCCTAGTAAGTACCTAACAAATTTAGTTTCAATTGGCATGATTCCAGCCACTAAGATTATATAATTGAAAACAGGCATCCCCACATGTCTTCAACACATCAGCCATCCCACAGGCACCGCTGAACAGATATGTTCCTTAGTATTTAATTTTCATTGAAGATCACGTTAAGATCACTGGCATGAATCCTAGAATATCCTAAACTCCAGAAGAATACATTTGGGTGCTTTCATTAATTGAAACACATAATTTACTGAGGCGAGAATAATATCTACACTCACAGTATGTCAGAAGCTGGGTTTTTTTTGTCATTGTTGTTATTTTTTAGTTTATCTTTGCAAAGACTTAATCCTAGAGGGATCTACCCTCCTCATTATGTTAGCCTCAATAAAACGAGTGAAGAAATAGTTCATCATCCATTTAATGAAAAATGTCATTGAATCATCAGTATCTAGCTGGTCATATTGTACTTTACGTTAATCAATTCTTGCTATATTAGGCTTTTTGTTCTGTTAACTGGCTGACAACTGGCTGCAGCTTTTAAATGTTGAAGTTTATTCTTATTTTTTTACCATTTTGAATACTTGAGTTTTGTCCCAGGTACATCAAGAGCCTCAGCTAGCTCTTGTGACTGAATCGGCACACTCAACCATACACTCAGAGAGGACTGCTATTGTTAGAGTGTTGACCCAGGTTTCTATGGCCATGTAATAGTCCCCGCAGAGAACACATCAGCACGCGCAGTATCCGATAGGGAAGCGTGGACAACTGAGATAATCTGTCATAAATACAATTGGTCTGATGAAAATGATTGGACTCAAATCCCTGGACAAAGACAGCGCCACTGATAATTTCAACTGTATTGATAAATTCAACTGTATGCTGTGCAGGTCTCAAATAAAAATTCATTCACTCCACAGTAAAAATATCACTTGAGGGACTTTTATGTTCGTTGGGGAAAGTCATTTAGATTAAAGCAACCATAAGTGAAAAGCACAGCACCTAGCAAACTCCCTTGAATTTGAAATCTGTCTGGGTATTCACTGGAATCTTTTAAAGCCCTTTTTCAGTGCTATATCGACCTTATACTAAAAGATGCAGCAGAGAAACAAAGTAACATAATCAGAGAGAGTATGACAAGGTCTCTTAACAAAGCAGCTTAGTCACATCGATTGAAGGGAAACAGCTGGAAATGCTGAAACCCTTAATAAATTAACCCTCCTGTTGCTATTTACAAGAACTCTTGTCTGTCATCATGCCTGTTGTGTCTGTCATTTGCACCTGGTATGAGGCTCTTACAGAGCAATCACATATCATTTATCTGCAGTCAAGAGCCATTGCATTGTAGAATCATTATTTCTAAATGCTGACTCCTTTGAATTTAAAGAAAGAAAATGCTTGGGCACATAGTTAAATAAATGACTCACAGAGTTGAAATTTATTAACTGGCAGATATGCATAACTTAAAAAAATTTTTTTGAGTTCCTGTATTCTTTGACTAGTGATGCTTAATTAATCTTATTCATTGTCATATCTAACCATTAGGATGTCACTCAAATTTATGCCTCAGCCTAGAATGAATACTGTCAATCAACTTAATAACATTGCCTGTTTATTCTTTGCATGATGATCTTAGTTTCCTTAGAAAAAGAAGAATCCTCTGTTTTTTTTTTAGATCCTCTCCAAGCAATCACCTGGTCAAAGGGTTGCAAAGTTCTCTGGACAATGTGGAACTTTTCAGCTCAACTACGGATAATTACAAGAAAAAGACATTGATTGGACATACACTTTTGTACCTGATTGTCCAAATTTCTGGAGCAAGGGGAAGATGATGAAGAAGGATGCTGAGAAAAAAAGAAAGATGATGAGGGCCATGGAGGCAGGGAAACTGCTAATACACAGCAATAATGCCTTCTATGCTCTTGGTTCACTTGGATGTATTGTCATTCTTGGTTGGGCTCCCAAACACATTTATCGCTTTCCAATGCCTCTTCCTACTCTCCCAACTCAGCCCCTGTCTTGCAGCCCTGGAACTGCATGCACAAGGGCCTCTTCACTTCACATCACACTCCTCTACTCTACAAATAAGAAAACCATTTTCATCCTTGAGGTCTCTGATTTCTGAATGGGTTTCTGCTGTTAACAACAAACCTCTAAGGACCTCCTGCCTCATAAAGTTCTGATGCCACATCCTTTAGACATAAATTTCTCTTTCATTTGACATCATTCTGGATGTAATTTCTGCTGAGGAGAGCAGCATGGATGTAGGTTGTAGATAAGGCCACTTTAGCCAGTAGAAGAGACCGAGATGCTCATGCCAAGGAAAGCCAAATAAATGGTTTCAGCCACCGCTCTTTACATCCTCTTTTCTTGAGATTCTGTTTAGCACTGGCAAATGCCTGTGGCTTACTAAGAATGTATGATTGGTTCCCAGAAGGCCTTGAGCTTTGCTCCTGCTTCTGATTTTGGATTTGACATACCCAAAACTCAACCAAGTAAAAAGGAAGAAAAGCCATAACTGAAGTCACCAAATCCATAAAACAGAGGGAGAATTTCATCTCCTTCTATCCCTTACAACTTGTGAGCACACATTAGCACAACACAAACAAAATTATCTAAGCATATTATTAAAGTAAGAATCTAATTTAAACAAAGAAGTAACTTGAGGATTACAGTATCTAAAAATGGGTTTACTCAAAATCTAACGCACGGTTATAAATGTTTTTGCCCATCAGTGGATTGGCTTAATCAACATCCCTTCAAACTCCTTAGAATATTTAGAAGCAGACACTTACCTTAAGACTGTCTTGCACCTAGGGTTTCAGATATGACTTAGGTTTCACCAATTAGATGCTCTCATGCTAGACTTTGAGTCAGACTGATGTTCTGGGGCAAGAGAGACAAAGTGTGGGATCATCATAGAGGTGGCTGGTTCTGGACCTAACAGTCGTAGTGCAGCTTCCCAGCTTAGCAAATAACTTGCTACTTCAGGAGTCCTGCAGAAGTGGAGGCAGTTTTCCTTATCCTTGCAGAGGGAGAATGGACTGAGGACTGGGGATTGCCCCTTTGCACTTAGCGTGAGGTCTGTTTCTCTAACAAAACTGAAGACTTTGTAAACCCCAAATTCCTTGAAATAAATTCCTTTATGCTTATACTAGCTTGAGGAATTTTATTGACTGCAATTGAAACCTGACTGCTATAAGGGCCAAGGGAAAAGTAGATAAAACATGATTGTCATTAGTATTTATTGAGTACCCTTAGCCCCGGTGGCACAATGGTTAAAGGACTTGCCTACTAACGGAAAGGTAGGCAGTTTGAACCCACCAGAGGCTCAGCAAGAGAAAAGACCTGGTAATCTTCTCCTATAAAGATTTATAGCCTAGGAAACCCTATGGGGCAGTTCTACTCTGTCCTACAGAGTTGCTGTGAGTTGGAATCAACCTGATGACATACAACAACAATACTCTTATTCCGTGTACTATGCTAATTTAATTTCAAACCTTAAAACAGCCCCTTGAGTAAGCGTTAGAATTTTTTTTTTTTTAGGTTGTGTTTTTTTTTTTGTAGTTATCAAATCTTTTTTTTTTGTTTTCACAAAGAGAAATTTATTTTCTTACAGTCTAGTAGATTATAAGTTCAAGTTCAGGGCATTGGCTCCAGGGGAAGGCTTTCTCTTTCTCTCTCAGCTCTGGAGGAAGGTCCATGTCCTCAATCTTCCCCTCGTCGAGGAGCTTCTCAGGCTAAGGGACTCCCTGACCAAAGGACACGCTCTGCTCCCGGTGCTGCTTTCCTGGTGGTATGAGGTCCCCAGCTGTCTGCTTGCTTCCCTTTCCTTTTATTTCCTGAGAGAAGAAAGATGGTGCAGGCCACACCCCAGGGAAAGTCCCCTTACCTTGGATCAGGGAGGTGACCTAAGTAAGGGTGGTGTTACAATCCCACCCTAATCCTCTCAAAATAAAATTACAATCACAAAATGGAGGACAACCACACAATACTGGGAATCATGACCTAACCAAGTTAATATAAATATTTTTTGGGGAACACAATTCAATCCATGACATTCCACCCTTTGAGCCCCTAAAAATCACATCCTTGCAGCAAACAAATCATATCTATTCCAACATATCATAGCAAAAGTTTTAACTCCAAGTCTAAAATCCAAGCATTCCTTTTCATCTGTGAAATCTAGAATACTAATTATCTGTTTCCAAAGGTACAAGGGCAGAACAGGCACAAGCCAGACATTTCCATTACGAATGGGAGAAACTGGAGGAAAGAAGGGATAACAGGCACCAAGTAAGTTGCAGAACACACTACATTGGCCCTCAAAGCTTTAAAAATAATCCTCCATTCTCTAAGACAATTTCCACAATAACCCTGCTCTCCTGCCTCTAGGTATTGGCCACACTCTCTGGATTCTGAAAGGAGACCTCTTGACCCTGGGCTTCAACTCTGCCTTCCAGGCCCACTGGGACAGCAACTCTGCTCCCTTGGCTGTAGGCGCACTTTTTTTTTTTTTTTTTTAATATATTAACTTTTATTGAGCTTCAAGTGAACGTTTACCAATCAAGTCAGACTGTCACATATAAGCTTATATACACCTTACTCCGTTCTCCCACTTGCTCTCCCCCTAATGAGTCAGCCCTTCCAGTCTCTCCTTTTGTGACAATTTTGCCAGCTTCCAACTCTCTCTATCCTCCCATCCCCCCTCCAGACAGGAGATGCCAACACAGTCTCAAGTGTCCACCTGATACAAATAGCTCACTCTTCATCAGCATCTCTTTCCTACCCACTGTCCAGTCCCTTTCATGTCTGATGAGTTGTCTTTGGGAATGGTTCCTGTCCTGGGCCAACAGAAGGTTTGGGGACCATGACCACCGGGATTCCTGTAGTCTCAGTCAGATCATTAAGTATGGTCTTTTTATGAGAATTTGGGGTCTGCATCCCACTGATCTCCTGCTCCCTCAGGGGTTCTCTGTTGTGCTCCCTGTCAGGGCAGTCATCGATTGTGGCCGGGCACCAACTAGTTCTTCTGGTCTCAGGATGATGTAGGTCTCTGGTTCATGTGGCCCTTTCTGTCTCTTGGGCCCTTAGTTATTGTGTAACCTTGGTGTTCTTCATTCTCCTTTGATCCAGGTGGGTTGAGACCAATTGATGCATCTTAGATGGCCACTTGTTAGCATTTAAGACCCCAGATGCCACATTTCAAAGTGGGATGCAGATTGTTTTCATGATAGAATTATTTTGCCAATTGACTTAGAAGTCCTCTTAAACCATGGTCCCCAAACCTCCACCCTTGCTCTGTTGACCTTTGAAGCCTTCAGTTTATCCTGGAAACTTCTTTGCTTTTGGTCCAGTCCAGTTGAGCTGACCTTCCATGTATTGAGTATTGTCCTTCCCTTCACCTAAAGCAGTTCTTATCTACTAATTAATCAGTAAATAACCCTCTCCCACGCTCCCTCCCTCCCCCCGTCGTAACCACAAAAGTGTGTGTTCTCCGTTTATACTATTTCTCAAGATCTTATAATAGTGGTCTTATACAATATTTGTCCTTTTGCCTCTGACTAATTTTGCTCAGCATAATGCCTTCCAGTTTCCTCCATGTTATAAAATGTTTCACGGATTCGTCACTGTTCTTTATCGATGTGTAGTAGTACATTGTGTGAATATACCATAATTTATTTAACCATTCATCCGTTGATGGACACCTTGGTTGCTTCCAACTTTTTGCTATTGTAAACAGAGCTGCAATAAACATGGGTGTGCATATATCTGTTTGTGTGAAGGCTCTTATTTCTCTAGGGTATATTCCGAGGAGCGGGATTTCTGGGTTGTATGGTAGTTCTATTTCTAACTGTTTAAGATAACGCCAGATAGATTTCCAAAGTGGTTGTACCATTTTACATTCCCACCAGCAGTGTATGAGAGTTCCAATCTCTCCGCAGCCTCTCCAACATTTATTATTTTGTGTGTTTTGGATTAATGCCAGCCTTGTTGGAGTGAGATGGAATCTCATCATAGTTTTAATTTGCATTTCTCTAATGGCTAATGATCGAGAGCATTTTCTCCTGTATCTGTTAGCTGCCTGAATATCTTCTTTAAGTGGTGTGTGTTCATATCCTTTGCCCACTTCTTGATTGGGTTGTTTGTCTTTTTGTGGTTGAGTTTTGACAGAATCATATAGATTTTAGAGATCAGGCGCTGGTCGGAGATGTCATAGCTGAAAATTCTTTCCCAATCTGTAGGTGGTCTTTTTACTCTTTTGGTGAAGTCTTTAGATGAGCATAGGTGTTTGATTTTTAGGAGCTCCCAGTTATCTGGTTTCTCTTCGTCATTTTTGATGATGTTTTGTATTGTGTTTATGCCTTGTATTAGGGCTCCTAACATTGTCCCTATTTTTTCTTCCATGATCTTTATCGTTTTAGTCTTTATGTTTAGGTCTTTGATCCACTTGGAGTTAGTTTTTGTGCATGGTGTGAGGTATGGGTCCTGTTTCATTTTTTTGCAAATGGATATCCAGTTATGCCAGCACCATTTGTTAAAGAGACTGTCTTTTCCCCAATTAACTGACACTGGTCCTTTGTCAAATATCAGCTGCTCATACATGAATGGATTTATATCTGGGTTCTCAATTCTGTTCCACTGGTCTATGTGTCTGTTGTTGTACCAGTACCAGGCTGTTTTGACTACTGTGGCTGTATAATAGGTTCTGAAATCAGGTAGAGTGAGGCCTCCCACTTTCTTCTTCTTTTTCAGTAATGCTTTGCTTATCTGAGGCTTCTCTCCCTTCCATATGAAGTTGGTGATTTGTTTCTCTATCACCTTAAAAAATGACATTGGAATTTGGATCGGAAGTGCGTTGTATGTATAGATGGCTTTTGGTAGAATAGACATTTTTACTATGTTAAGTCTTCCTATCCATGAGCAAGGTATGTTTTTCCACTTAAGTATGTCCTTTTGAATTTCTTGTAGTAGAGCTTTGTAGTTTTCTTTGTATAGGTCTTTTACATCCTTGGTAAGATTTATTCCTAAGTATTTTATCTTCTTGGGGGCTACTGTGAATGGTATTGATTTGGTGATTTCCTCTTCGATGTTCTTTTTGTTGATGTAGAGAAATCCAAGTGATTTTTGTATGTTTATCTTATAACCTGAGACTCTGCCAAACTCTTCTATTAGTATCAGTAGTTTTCTGGAGGATTCCTTGGGGTTTTCTGCGTATAAGATCATGTAATCTGCAAATAGAGATAATTTTACTTCCTCTTTGCCAATCCTGATGCCCTTTATTTCTTTGTCTAGCCTAATTGCTCTGGCTAGGGCTTCTAGCACAATGTTGAATAAGAGCAGTGATAAAGGGCATTCTTGTCTGGTTCCCATTCTCAAGGGAAATGCTTTCACGCTCTCTCCATTTCGAGTGATGTTGGCTGTTGGCTTTGCATAGATGCCCTTTACTATGTTGAGGAATTTTCCTTCAATTCCTATTTTGGTAAGAGTTTTTATCATAAATGGGTGTTGGACTTTGTCAAATGCCTTTTCTGCATCAATTGATAAGATCATGTGGTTTTTGTCTTTTGTTTTATTTATATGGTGGATTACATTAATGATTTTTCTAATATTAAACCAGCCTTGCATACCTGGTATAAATCCCACTTGGTCGTGGTCAATTATTTTTTTGATATGTTGTTGAATTCTATTGGCTAGAATTTTGTTGAGGATTTTTGCATCTATGTTCATGAGGGATATAGGTCTGTAATTTTCTTTTTTTGTGGTGTCTTTCCCTGGTTTTGGCATCAGGGATATGCTGGCTTCATAGAATGAGTTAGGTAGTATTCCATCATTTTCTATGCTTTGAAATACCTTTAGTAGTAGTGGTGGTAACTCTTCTCTGAAAGTTTGGTAGAACTCTGCAGTATAGCCATCCGGGCCAGGGCTTTTTTTTGTTGGGAGTTTTTTGATTACCGTTTCAATCTCTTTTTTTGTTATGGGTCTATTTAGTTGTTCTACTTCTGATTGTGTTAGTTTAGGTAGGTAGTGTTTTTCCAGGAAGTCATCCATTTCTTCTAGATTTTCAAATTTGTTAGAGTACAATTTTTCGTAATAATATGATATGATTCTTTTAATTTCAGTTGAGTCTGTTGTGATGTGGCCCATCTCGTTTCTTATTCGGGTTATTTGTTTCCTTTCCTGTATTTCTTTAGTCAGTCTGGCCGATGGTTTATCGATTTTGTTAATTTTTTCAAAGAACCAGCTTTTGGCTTTGTTAATTCTTTCAATTGTTTTTCTGTTCTCTAATTCATTTAGTTCAGCTCTAATTTTTATTATTTGTTTTCTTCTGGTGCCTGATGGATTCTTTTGTTGCTCAATTTCTATTTGTTCAAGTTGTAGGGACAGTTCTCTGATTTTGGCTCTTTCTTCTTTTTGTATGTATGCATTTATCGATATAAATTGGCCTCTGAGCACTGCTTTTGCTGTGTCCCAGAGGTTTTGATAGGAAGTATTTTCCTTCTCGTTGCGTTCTATGAATTTCCTTATTCCCTCCTTAATGTCTTCTATAACCCAGTCTTTTTTCAGGAGGGTATTGTTCAGTTGCCAATTATTTGATTTCTTTTCCCTAGTTTTTCTGTTATTGATTTCTACTTTTATTGCCTTGTGGTCTGAGAAGATGCTTTGTAATATTTTGATGTTTTGGATTCTGGAAAGGTTTGTTTTATGACCTAACATGTGGTCTATTCTACAGAATGTTCCATGTGCGGTATAAAAAAAAGTATACTTTGCAGCAGTTGGGTGGAGAGTTCTGTATAAGTCAATGAGGTCAAGTTGGTTGATTGTTGTAATTAGGTCTTCCGTGTCTCTACTGAGCTTCTTACTGGATGTCCTGTCCTTCTCCGAAAGTGGTGTGTTGAAGTCTCCTACTATAATTGTGGAGATGTCTATCTCACTTTTCAGTTCTGTTAAAATTTGATTTATGTATCTTGCAGCCCTGTCATTGGGTGCGTAAATATTTAATATGGTTATATCTTCCTGGTCAATTGTCCCTTTTATCATTATGTAGTGTCCTTCTTTATCCTTTGTGGTGGATTTAAGTTTAAAGTCTATTTTGTCAGAAATTAATATTGCTACTCCTCTTCTTTTTTGCTTATTGTTTGCTTGATATATTTTTTTCCATCCTTTGAGTTTTAGTTTGTTTGTGTCTCTAAGTCTAAGGTGTGTCTCTTGTAGGCAGCATATAGACGGATCATGTTTCTTTATCCAGTCCGAGATTCTCTGTCTCTTTATTGGTGCATTTGGTCCATTTACATTCAGCGTAATTATAGATAAGTAAGTGTTTAATGTTGTCATTTTGATGCCTTTTTATGTGTGTTGTTGCCAATTTCATTTTTCCACTTACTTTTTTGTGCTGAGACGTTTTTCTTTGCAAATTGTGAGATCCTCATTTTCATAGTATTTGAGTTTATGTTTGTTGAGTCATTACACTTTTCTTGGCTTTTATTTTGAGTTATGGAGTTGTTATACCTCTTTGTGGCTACCTTAATATTTACCCCTATTTTTCTAAGTAAAAACCTAACTTGTATTGTCCTATATCGCCTTGTATCCCTCTCCATGTGGCAGTCCTATGCCACCTGTATTTAGTCCCTCTTTTTGATTATTGTGATCTTTTACATATTGACTTCAATGATTCCCTGTTTTGAGCATTTTTTTTTAATTAATCTTAATTTGTTTTTGTGATTTCCCTATTTGAGTTGATATCAGGATGTTCTGTTCTGTGACCTTGTGTTGTGCTGGTATCTGATATTATTGGTTTTCTGACCAAACAATTTCCTTTAGTATTTCTTGTAGCTTTGGTTTGGTTTTTGCAAATTTTCTAAGCTTGTGTTTACCTGTAAATATCTTAATTTCACCTTCATATTTCAGAGAGAGTTTTGCTGGATATATGATTATTGGCTGGCAGTTTTTCTCCTTCAGTGCTCTGTATATGTCATCCCATTGCCTTCTTGCCTGCATGGTTTCTGCTGAGTAGTCTGAACTTATTCTTATTGATTCTCCCTTGAAGGAGACCTTTCTTTTCTCCCTGGCTGCTTTTAAAATTTTCTCTTTATCTTTGGTTTTGGCAAGTTTGATGATAATATGTCTTGGTGTTTTTCTTTTTGGATCAGTCTTAAATGGGGTTCGATGAGCATCTTGGATAGATATCCTTTCGTCTTTCATGATGTCAGGGAAGTTTTCTGTCAGCAGATCTTCAGCTATTTTCTCTGTGTTTTCTGTCCTCCCTCCCTGTTCTGGGACTCCAATCACACGCAAGTTATCCTTCTTGGTAGAGTCCCACATGATTCTTAGGGTTTCTTCATTTTTTTAAATTCTTTTATCTGATTTTTTTTCAGCTATGTTGGTGTTAATTTCCTGGTCCTCCAGATTTCCCAGTCTGCATTCTAATTGCTCGAGTCTGTTCCTCTGACTTCCTACTGCATTGTCTAATTCTGTAATTTTATTGTTAATCTTTTGGATTTCTGCATGCTGTCTCTCTATGGATTCTTGCAACATTAATTTTTCCACTATGTTCTTGAATAATCTTTTTGAGTTCTTCAACAGTTTTATCAGTGTGTTCCTTGGCTTTTTCTGCAGTTTGCCTTATTTCATTTCTGAGGTCATCCCTGATGTCTTGAAGCATTCTGTAAATTAGTTTTTTATATTCTGTATCTGATGATTCCAGGATTGTATCTTCATTTGGGAAAGATTTTGATTCTTTTGTCTGGGGGGTTGTAGAAGCTGTCATGACCTGCTTCTCTATGTGGTTTGATATTGACTGCTGTCTCCGAGCCATTCTATATTTGCTCACTGAGTCTTATCTTGTTTTGTTTTCTTTCAATATATGTGGATGGGCTACTAGATTGTGCTGTCTTGTTTGTTGTAGCCCTTGACTTACTTATGACCTATTACCAGCTGGTTTGGGCTGTTGCCAGATATATACACCTGAGTCTATTCACTATTCTTGAGTAGAATCTGATTTCGGGTCATCAAGTGTGTGCTGCACCCTAACACCTATCCACCTCGAGAAGTAGTGGTGATAGTTCTGTGCACCAGATTCTAGTAGCAGCTGGGGTTCACACTCCAGGGGGGGCAGGATGCTGACAGGCTTCCCCCAAGTGTCAGTGATGTAGGTGTGTCTCTATTCCTATAGCACCTTGGTGGGAGGGGCTCTGCAGCTGTACCTTAGGCCCCCAATGCAAGTACCTCTACTGATTGGTAGGTGTCACCCTCCTTAGACCCCTAAGGCAAGAGGCTAGGTGGTCTGGAGGGAGCTTTCAGCCCTCAGTTACCTGTTGTGGGTCAGTTAGGGCTCTGTTGAGTAAGCAGAGATATCAGACCTGGGGAACTTGTTTTTCCAGTAAATGTGCTAAAAAAAAAATGCAGTCAGATCCGTATCAGAACTGCCTTTGCATTATAACAGCCACCTTGTTCCCTGTAAGGATGAAAGCCGGAGATTTGGATCATATATGCTTGGCTGGAGCTGGTTCTGTGTTTTTAGTCCAATTAGGGAAGGATTTTTGATCCCTGGGTTTTTTGTGGTTGCTTCTCTCAGGCCGGAAGAATGGGTTAGGAAAAGAACAAAAAAAAAAAGGGGGGGGGGAGCAAAGCTGTGGAGCTGGAGCTGTTCTCCCTCTGGCTCAGGAAATTCCAATGTTAATGAAGCCGCCTGTGAAGGGGAGGGGAGGGTTCAGAAAAACAGCAGAGAGTAGCACCCCAGAATATAGCCAAAGTTGCTTATCTTGCTTGGGATGACTATTTTATCTGAGATTCCCGAGGGGCGTGTCGCCTATGTGTGCTGGCTGTGTGGAGATTGTCCCCGAGGGTCTGGCCGCGGTCAGATCCTCCGCTGCCAGTCCAAAGCCCAGCATCAAGGGTCTCCTGCTGGGACGCTGCACTCCCGGCTCCAAAATCAGTCACTGCCTCCTGGGGACTTCTTGTCCCGCCAGCCACGTCGCCGCGCTGCCCCCGCAGACCGGCTGGGCCCCCTCCTGGAGTTAGTTCAGGGGAGTAGGGCTGCGCCCCGTGTTTGCGCTGTGACCAGATGCTGCGTTCAGCTCCCCTGTGCCCAGTCCAAAGCCCAGCGCCAAGGTTCCCCGGCTGGGACGCTGCACTCCTGGCTCCAAAACTAGTCACTGCCTCGCGGGGACTTCTCCTCCCACCAGCCCCGTGGCTGTGCCACCCGCGCGGACCGGCTGGGCCCCCTCCCGGGGTCAGTTCAGGGGACTAGGGCTGCACCCCATGTTTGTGCCGTCACAGATGTCATGTTCAGCTCCCCTGCGCCCAGTCCTAAGCCCGGTGCCAAGGTTACCTGACTGGGATGCTGGCTCCAGGCTCCAAAAACAGTCGCTGCTTCCCCGTAGTTGTTCGTTCTCCATCTCTGTCACTCAGGTCAACTCTTTAAATCTGTGTTTGTTGTTCAGGGTTCGTAGATTGTCATGTATGTGATCGATTCACTTGTTTTTCTGAGTCTTTGTTGCAAGAGGGATCCGAGGTAGCATCTACCTAGTCAGCCATCTTGGCCCCGCCTCTCAAGCATTAGAATTTTACAGAAAAGGAAATTATTTCACAGAGAGGTTAAAAAATTCACCTTGGGTCACACAGCATATATACAATAAAGGCTTGATTTGAAGCCAGAGCTGTCTAATGTCAAGACCCTTGCTGATAATCAATCATTAAGCCTCACCAGGAAAAAGGAAAACCGAATCACTCTCAGTAACTTGAGAGTCTGTGATCAAGTGCAATTTTGTCAAGAATAAAAAAACAATTTCTTATGCTCTTGAATACTGTCTCATGATCATGATTTCTGATCAATATTTGTATTTGTTAAATATTACGTATCTACTCATCATACTTAGGAAGCAACTTGGGACTCTAGAGTGACTATTTTTGATTTTATGCATTGATGGCTCACAGTTTAAGCACTAGATTGGTCCACTGTATCTGTGCTGTGCTGGTACTTCTATGTTAAGTATATAATTGTATATGATCTTTTAGTCTGCCCAGAAAAGGCTGGCTGTTGTCTGTACTTAGGGTGACTTTGTTGCACACACAGTTTGCCTTAAAGGCTGTCTCCAGATTCCAAGTCCTCACCAGAGTGCTGAGATGATCATTTCACCCAGTGGTACCAACCACTCCATGGGTGTTATATCCATTTATCTTGACCAGCCTGCACACCTGAGACATGTACATGGTGCTGGTAATAATGAAAGATGTTTTAATACTCAAAAACAACAAATAGCAATAGTGTACAATAGGAAAAGTTCCATCACAAGCAGTCCTTCATGGTTCCAAAGCTTTCTGGGCAGGATGGAAAATGTTTGCAGATGCCCTCTCTCTTTACAACATGGGCAGAGGACCCTGAGGACCTATCCTCACCCAGTTTTATATTCCGAGGGTTGTGTATTTCACTGTACAGAGTGCAATGCAAGCCCTCCTACCTGATCACCCGAAGAGGGGATTGTTCTGCTATTTAGACAAACCATCAGGCTTCAGAGGGTGAGGTGCAATGATTTTTTCGAAGCCCAAAGATGCTAGCAGGGTAGTAATTAGAGCCATTTGGGCCATCCCAAGGACTGCCTCCTCTCAGTGATCAATCATCCTATTCTGGGCAGAAATGTCCTGCTTTCAACATTGAAAATCCCATGTCTAGGGAAACTCCTTAGTTCTAGGCACATGGGATAGTTTCCCCCTCTACCCTCCCCACCCCAGCCTGCTATATCTTCCCCCACTTTCCCACACTAGCAGCTATTCTATACTAGAAATCTACCACAGCTGAGTTTTGCTATAGCTGCTACTCTTTTCAGAGAGCAAACACCTGTCACCTTTGTCTCCTAATGAGCCCTGTTCCCCTGGGCATTAATCTGTTCTCTTTTCCCAGAGGACTAAACAGCCCAGCCCAGCCTAGGCTGCTGGGCTTTTCCTTGGAGCAAAAAAAGGCACAAAATATGCCCCCTAGAGCAGAAATAACTGAAGACAAGCACAGGGCTTACTTTTGGTAGCATGGCAACCACTGCTGGCTACTTTTGAAGCTCCTTGTTAGTGTGAAAGTTATTTGGCTTAAGTTTCTTGTTAACTAGGCTAGAAACTTCCAGCTTCCTGCAGGTCTTGCTTTCTTAAATTATTTTCCCCTTCAGAAACCTTCATTATCTAAAGGAGATTTTCAAATATCACAAATATAGTAGGAAATATCTGTCCCCAAACTTGTGAATGGTTGAGCGTATCCCTGTGTTCTCAGCTTAAATTACTCTAAGTTATTTCTTATTCCTTTGACAACTAAATGATAGAGAACAGAAATAAACTCAAATATTCTTTTCCTTCAATTCAAGATAATAGCTACTCTCCATCTCATTCAGCCAGGCATATGCATCACAATGACAACTGAAAATTATTAAAATTTGTTTGGTAAATACCCATCCACCTTTACTCGCAACAAAGAAAACATTACTGGACTTAATATTTTGCTATCGATCCTGGATTCACTTATATAATTTTATTTCCCACTACCCTCCAATTCTTTTCACACTTTAGGGAATCTCATTGATCTAAAAATAAAACATAATAATTTCCAAAGCTGTGTTCCGTTACAACAATTAGAGTGTTCTATCCTTTACTCTTTGCTGATACCCACACCTCAGCTCAGGTGATTACCACCATGAGTATCATTATTGCTATTACTACCCTACCACTACTGCTGCTGCTAATGCCACTACTTCTTTCTTACTCCAACATCCTTGATAAGGGTCTGCAATGGCACAGAGCCTGTACTGAGCACTCTGCATTTATTCATTCATTTGAATCTTCACCAACCCCCAATGAAAGATGACTATTCCTGTTTCATGGGTGAGAAAATGAGACATAAGGTACAGAATAACTTTGTCCAAGGTGGCAAAGAAAACAGGTGGTATAAATTGATTTGAATCCAGGTTGTTTGCGCTTCAAAAGTCATGTGCTTAAAAACTCTCCTATGTTGCTCTGTCAGGGAAAAGTACATATTGAGACACTTTCTTCCATGAACTTATATTATGTGTCATTCATAGAAACAATACTGGTCTCTTGCCTCATGTGGTTATTTTACTAACTGGCATGTATATATATATTTACTCATTGTAATAATAAGAGATGTATTCTCCCATTTCCATGGCAATGATAAGCACACCCTCAAAGCTTAAATAAATATGTCTTGAATTGATTTAATTATTGAATCTCACTAGCTATCTTAATAAAGAAACTAAATTATTTCTGGTATTACCCTTTGAATTCAAAAGATAGACATTGAGACTTCAAATAAATGAAAAGATAATACCTACTATGATTAATAATATATAATATTTTGGGGGCTTAATGAAAAATTTGTAATTGATATAAAGCAATTTTTGAGTAAAATTTCAGTAAATTTCAAAGTATGGGACAACAAAATCTTAGAGATAGATGGCCCCTTGTGAGATGCTAATTATAATCATCTGCCTGTTGGTCAAAATCTTTGAGATTACCCCATCCATTTTTTAAAATTCTGTAGGAAAATATTAAATGCAACCCTCCTGTATCAGTCGGTGTTCTTCAGAGACACAGAACCAATAAAACCAAAAAAAAAAAAACCAAAAAACTGTTGCTGTCGAGTCAATTCTGATTCATAGCGACTCTATAGGACAGAGAAAAACTGCCCCATAGGGTTTCCAAGGAGCGGCTGGTGGATTTGAACTACCAACCTTTTGGTTAGCAGCCCAGCTCTTAACCACTATATATATATATATATATATATGTATATATATATGTATATATATATATGTATATATATATATATATATATACATATATATATATATATAAAACTTATCTAGAGAGATTTTAAGGAATTGGCTCATGTGATTGTGGGTGTGGGTAAGTTCAAAATCCATAGGACAAGTGACAGGCTAGAAACTCCAGCAGGATATCTATGTTAGAGTTTTGAGCCAGAATTCCTTCTCTTGGAAACCTCAGTTTTTGCTCCTAAGGCCTTCAACTGATTGCATGCAGCTTGCCCACAAATATTAATTACATTAGCAAAGTACATGCACAGAATCAGCTATACTAGTGTTTGCCAAAACTATTGGGCGCTATAGCTCAGCCAAGTTGACATGTAAAATTAACTGTCACACCTCCCTTTGAGTTTGGGAGTTTGATTTTGGAGCATGATATTCTTGAACAGAAGAAATGATGCAGTAAATGAACTGACCAGATGATTTCAAAGGGCTGCTTCAGAAGACAAGGTAAAGTATTATAATGAAATATGTAAAGACCTGTAGTTAGAAAACAAAAAGAGAAGAACATGGTCAGCATTTCTCAAGCTGAAAGAACTGAAGAGAAAATTCAGGCCTCAAGTTGCAATGTTGAAGAATTCTATGGGCAAGGAATTGAGTGATACAGAAGGCATCAGAAGAAGATGGAAGGAATACACAGAGTCACTTAACCATAAGAACTTATAGACATTCAACAATTTCAGGAGGTAGCATAAAATCAAGAACCAATGGTACTAAAGGATGAAGCACAAACCATGCTGAAGGCATTGGTAATAATCAAGGCACCAAGAACTGATGGAATACCAATTAAGATGCTTCAACAAATGATGCACCATTGGAAGCACTTACTTGTCTGTGTTAAGAGATTTGGAAAAGAGCTACGTGGCCAACCAACTAGAAGAGATCCCTATTCATGCCCATCCCAAAGAAAAGTGATCAAACAGAATATGGAAATTATTGAACAATATCATTAATATTACATGCAAATAAAATTTTGCTGAAGATAATTCAAAAAATGACTGTAGCCATACATCAACAGGGAACTACACGAAGTTCAAGCCAAATTCAGAAGAGGATGTGGAACAAGGGATATCATTGCTGATGTCAGATGGATTGTGGTCAAAATCAGAGAACACCAGAAAAATGTTCACCTGTGTTTTATTGATTATGGGAAGACATTCAACTATATGGATCATAACAAATTATGGATAATATTGTGAATAATGGGGATTCCATAACACTTAATTTTGCTCATGAGGAATTTGTGCATGAATCAAGAGGCACTTATTTAAACACAGTAAGAAGAGACTGTGTGGCTTAAAATTGGGAAGTGTATGCAGAAGGGTTGTATTCTTTCACCTAACTTATTCAATCTATATTCTGAACAAATAATGCAGGAAGCTGGTCTATGTAAAGAAGAATGTGGCATTAGAATTGGAGGAAGACTCATTAACAACCCGAGATATACGGATGATACAATCATACTTGGCAAAAGTGAAGATTACTTGGAGCACTTACTAATGAAGGTAAAAAGACTACAGCCTTCTGTATGGATCACACCTGAACATAAAACAAAAATCCTTACAACTAGACCAATAAATAATGCTGTGATAAATGGTAAAGAAATTGAAGTCGTAAAAGATTTTGTTCTTCTTGGGTCAACAATCAATGCTCATGGAAGCAGCAGTCAAAAAATCAAATGATGCATTTTATTGGGCAAATCTGCTACAAAAGACCTCTTTAAAGCATTAAAAAGCAAAGATGTTATTTTGAGGACTAAGTTCTGCCTGACCCAACCTATGGTATTTTCAGTCTCCTCATATGCATGCAAAAGCTGAACAATGAATAAGGAAGACTGAAGAAGAATTGATGAATGTATTTGAATTATGGTGTTGGTGGAGAATACTTGAATACACCATGAACTGCGGAAGAAAAAACAAATCTGTCTTGGAGGAACACTAGGCAGAATGCTCCTTAGAACCACGGATGGTAAGGTTTTGTCTTACTTTGGATGTGTTATCAAGAGGGACCAATTGCTAGAGGAAGGCATCATGCTTGGTAAAGCAGAGGGTGAGTGAAAAACAGGAAGACCCTGGTTGAGATGGATTGACAACGGCTCCAACAATGGGCTCAAACCTAGCAATGATGGTGAGCATGGTGCAGGACTGGGCAATATTTTGTTCTGTTGTACATAAGGTCTGTATTAGCTGAAGGTGACTTGATGGTACCTAACAACAATTCCTGCCAATATCTACTCTTGCCTCTGTAAAACCCACACCCTACCTATTATTGCAAGATAAACCATTTCCCTAGTACACTTCTCCCTTCCAAATATCTGGTCCTTTATACCAGATAAACCTTGCCAGTGTCCTTAGCAAATGATTCAGTTTTGAGTTTTTCTCCCTTCAATTGCCACTGTTCAGTTTGGCTCTATTAAACACATACTGAGTGCCTCTCTGTGTAAGACATTTTTCTAAATAGCTTCTAGAAATATAGAGCTGACAGGCTAGAAAGGGAGACTGGTGAATAAGTAAGAATCAAATGATGGATGAATGGTAAAGTGTTATATTACCTACTAAGCACCAGGGAACAAAACAAAGGGATTACATGTTGTTGTTGTTTTTTTACCTTTATTTTAAAGGGACCATGAAACTGCTTGTTGCATGAAAAAAATACATTGGCTCCAAACTATGAAAAGACAACTTCAAAATAAAAATAAATAAATAAATATTTACTTAAATACCTATAGCACATATCATTATGTCCCTATAGCTTCATGGTAAATTCATGGTGTTTTGAAGAATATTGCCCTGGTTCTGTTATGTACTAGTTATTGACCTTGGGCAAGTTATTTAGTTATTTAGGAGCTTTTTTGTCTCTGATAAAATGTAGATAATCGTAACACCTTATGGCACGGTTGTGACAGTTAAATAGGCATGAAGTGTTCTGACAGTGCCTGGCTCAAAAAAGTTAACTATTATTGAATTATATCAACTTGGCAGGATGTAGATGTCTTTTGATGTTTAGTATAATGCAGGGTAGACTACTAAATGTAAGACTGCCCAGTGCTTTGGCGGTCTTAGAACATCTCTTAGTAGTTGTAGGGGTCCATGTGTCTTCAGCAGAAGGAAGTTAGGATGGTGATAGTTATACATGGACAGGCCAAAGAAGGACTGAAAGGAAAGGAGAAACTTGAGCTGACTCTTAATCTCATACCATTTTCTGTTTTGATACTTGTCTGATTCCTTGTTTCCAGGTCACAAAAATAAATTTGGGGATAGGGCAGACAGTGGATGTACTACTGCTATTCTCATTTTCCAGTGGGAGAAATTGCCTTTCCATCATGTTTTTGGACCCATGCCTGATTTACTTTTTTTTTTTTGTAACTTTTTCCCATGCTTCCACCCCTGACCCCCACCCACTTGAAAAAACCAAACCAGTTGCCTTGGAGTTGATACTGCCTCGTGGTGATTCTGTGTGATTTAGAGTAGAGCTACACTCCACAGGGTTTTCAATGGCTGTGGTCTTTTGGAAATAGATGCCAGGTATTTCTTCTAAGGTGCCTCTGGATGGATTCAAACCACCAACCTTTTGGTTAGTAGCTAAGCACTTAAATGTTTGTGCTACCTTTTGTCTCTCTGGGTCCTTTCTGAGAGTATAGGTTAATAGCAATAATCTTTTCCTTTTTTTTTTAAATAAAATTAATTTGTTTAAACTTTATCTTAAAATCTCAAATAATTTCACATTTGCTTAAACATTTCAGTAAACTAAGTTGGAATACTTCTTATAGAATGCAAACATTTCAGGGAAAACAAGCTTGTAATATAGCTAGAGATGGCTACCATTACCGTTAAAATTTCATTTTATTTTCTTTCTATAGCAGGAAAAACATAAGGTCATATAGTGACATTAATTCTTGGGTGATTCTTAACACATGAAAGTGTTTTCAGAAAAGCATCTTGCATTCATTGCCTCTCGTTAATGGCAATGAGAAATCTTGACAGCTAGAAATGAGTTGTATAACCTTGCATTTTGGTTGTCTAGAAGAATTAAGAATTTTAGAAATGTCAATTTATGTGCTTAGTTAGGCGATTTCCTCATGCTAAAGACCAAAAACTTCCCTACTGCTTTATACACTGGTATGAGATTTTTATTTTTAGAACTTGAAAATAATTACATTCTATCTTAAGCCTAGAATCCTGCATATGGAAACAACCCCATACAATGGGAATCCAGCTTTGTCAAAAGCTTTTTTGATATTGCAATTTTAGAGTAGAGAAAAGGAAGGATACTCTTCTTTGTAATATAGAGTTTCCAATAAATGCCAATATTCTTCGCCAACACCATAATTCAAAGGCACCAATTCTTCTTTGGTCTTCCTTATTCATTGTCCAGGTTTTGCATGCATGTGAGGCAATTGAAAATACCATGGTTTGGGTCAGGCACACCTTAGTCTTCAAGGTAACATCTTTGCTTTTTAACACTTTAAAGAGGTCTTTTGCAGCAGATTTTCCCAATGCAATGCATCTTTTGATTTCTTGACTACTGCTTCCATGGGTGTTGATAGTGGATCCCAGTAAAATGAAATTCTTGACAACTTCAATCTTTTGTCCGTTTAACATGATGTTGCTCATTGGTTCAGTTGTGAGAAATTTTGTTTTCTTTATGTTGAGGTGTAATCCATACTGAAGGCCATGGTCTTTGATCTTTATCAGTAAGTGCTTCAAGCCCTCTTCCCTTTCAGCAAGCAAAGTTGTGTCATCCGCATAACATAGGTTGTTAATGAGTCTTCCTTCAATCTTGATGCCCCATTATTCTTCGTATAGTCCAGCTTCTTGGATTGTTTGCTCAAGCATACAGATTGAATAGGTATAGTGAAAGGATACAACTCTGACGCACACCTTTCCTGACTTTAAACCACGCAGTATCGCCTTGTTCTGTTCAAACAATGGTGTAGTTAAGAGCTACGGCTGCTGACCAAAAAGGTTGGCAGTTAGAATCTACCAGATGCTCCTTGGAAACCCTGTGGGGTAGTACTACTCGTCCCATAGGGTTGCTATGAGTTGGAATCAACTCAACGGCAATGGATTTGGTTTGGTTTTTTGGTTTTATGACTATGTATAAATCTGAAGTTTAATATAAGTGAATTACCTGCCTGCAAGCTCATGTCTCAGGCTTTTCTTTCAGGGAGAGACTCAGGCTAAATGAAGCAGGAAAGCAGAGAACTACTTATGCTCTTCCCTCCCTACAACATCCTTGATAACCAGAGAACCTAAAGAAACAACAATGTAGCAGAATTTGAGAATCAAAATAACACTGGAAAAGTGAGAATTTTGGTGAGGGTATTTTTGTTTTTTTCTCTCTACCTTAGCTAGTCACTGAAACATACGGCTGCTTTATCCACAAGGAAAAAAAAAGTAAAGGCAGTTTTAATATTGGCCAAGTCAGCCTCAGGAAAGGGCACTCAGGTTGTAGGCTACTGGTGTTTAAGAGGTATAGCTTTTCCTTAAGCAGGTGCGGCCTGAGCAGACTTTTAATCCATATCTTTTAGATGATAGGGACCAAAGAAGTATTTTCTGTTTAACTATGCTTTTAAATGGGGTATGTAAGTCAGGGCTTTAAACTACAAGGACGTTTCCTGGTGGCTACAAGAGTTCCATTGTGTAAGCTTCTAGCTTCCAATCATTTGTGCCAAAACAAGACAGGGAGAAGAGATATGATGTCCTAGATTCTGTGCTGTTTTTTCTGTGCCTTCAGTTGTGTTCAGGATCAAGGAACGAAGCTACAGAGGGCAGAGACAGATCTATCTTGAAGCTAATTAAGCCTATGCTTTAGGACTCCGCCATTGCATGGGCACTTTCCAATATGCTTGTGTGATTAAATTATTGTGAAATCTGATAATTTTGATATTTTAAGTGCAGTCAGTTACGGACTGCTTCTTTTTACAAGTGGCTGTGGGCCATTGTGGGACCTTGCTCAAGGCAGTTGTTTTGGGGATGCATCAGAGTTGGATTTGCTGTGACGTAATTCATGCGGTTCAGAGTCACTTGCAGTGAAATTATTGCTTACATTCCTGGGTAGTAATAGTTTCTGCGGCTTCTTCCATGCCTACTGTCCCAGTTCATCTAACAATGATACACAAAGGTGTAAACTCAAAGTTCCTATTGTGATATGAACTGACACTTATGCATCCTGTTGTTAGGTGCCATAGAGTTGGTTCAGACTCATAGCTATTCTATGTACAGTAGAACGAAACAATGCCTGGTCCGGTGCCATCCTCACAATCTTTGCTATGCTTGAGCCCATTATCCCAGCCACAGTGTCAATCAATCTCATTGAGGGTCTTCCTCTTTTTTGCTGACCATCTGCTTTACCAAGCATGATGTCCTCCTTAAGGGACTGATTCCTTCTGATTACATGTCCAAAATATGTGAGACAAATTCTTGTCATTGTTTCTAAGGAACATTCTGGCTGTACTTCTTCCAAGACAGATTTGTTTGTTCTTCTGGCCATCCATGAAATACGTGGGTAGTAGAGGAGAAACAAGGCTTTGGATGGACAAATGAATGTGAATCATTCTTCTATCTACAGACATATAAAAATGTAGGTAGATATTCTGTTCACATCAGTGTCCAATCAAAATGGACGTTCCCATTGATCAGGAATACATTTCATAACATAGGATCATAATCATAAATATACCAATCATTGCTTTTCCGTTACTGATGGTAGACAATGAGGTAGAAAATAATAGAATTTCTTTGTGTAGACCACAACTCTCCTGCAGTATGACAAAAAGTAAGTGCTTTTGTATGTGAAGTCAGATATTTGATGGATTCTGACTATCAATAATAATGACAAAAAAAGTTCAAACAGCCAAGAGAAAAGGCCGAGTTGTCTTTCTATCCTCTGTATAGAAAATCCTATTACAATACCATTATCATATGAAGAGGTGATGAAAGCATATGTAGAAAAATATATAAATGTATTTTAGATAGTTAATAAAATGTATTATTTTTCTGGATTTTGTGATACTTTTTCTCAGATTTTAAAAAACTGAGACATATTGTGATTTTTTTTCTCACTCTAAAAACTATGTAGTTAAAGCTGATGAGTCAGGTTTTTCTCATAATGATATTTGAAAAACTTTTACAACCAGTTCAGCCCATGAGGGTAGGCATCCCAGGTGAGTTGCAAAATCTTAGCAAAGTTTTATCTACCCAATTTTATCGTTAGCTTCTAACTAGTTGCTACTGCTTCTAAACAGTCTAATTTTTACTTGGATTTTATTGTTAGTGTGTTGCAATAAACACCCTACTTGTATAAGTAGAAAGTACGCAGCATTGTGATATATTAAAATTCAAAAATTTACAATAACTTCATGGAACACCTAAGAGACCACAAAGTTTAAATAACCTTTAAAATATGAATTTCATATTTTGCAAGGCTAAGTCTTCTGAATCTCTAGGATAATCAAGAAGAAATGATATTATATTAAACAATAGCCTGAAACTACAAAAATCAGAACAACCTGGAATATCTTTGATGCTATGTAAGAAACGGTACAAAATTAAGCACATAACCTGTATATCTGAATGAAAAAAACTTGTTTTTCACATATTCTTAGTGACGTAAATATTGATGCAAATGATGCCCAAGGCGGTATTATATAAAACGGGAAGTTCTGCACGCTACATTTCTTAAGAATCACGCTCATGTTTGCTTAAAGATCATGATTCAAATAAAGGAAACTTATAATTACCAGTGAAGACAACATTGAAAAGAATATCATCTTCATGCATAAATTAAAAGAATATATAGGAATGTCAACAAAGCTTTTCAGATACAAACTATTTAATAGAACATCAAGAGAAGAATTATATCAAAATGAGTATAACATTGCAATCTGGGTTTATGATCTCTCCAGGTGTAAAAATTTCTCTGAAGAAATGAGGTAACACTTTTGGAAACCTTATATATCGAGGCAATAAAATCACAAAATTTCAAAATTGTTGATGAAGCTTCAACTATTTCACATAACAATGTTTCAATAATTTACTTAAAATCTGAAGTTTATTGTTTAAAATGTAGTTTAGTGCTTTCATTGATCTGGTTGAGCTGGAAAGAACAAGCTAAAATAACATCTAATTTTATTGTTATTGCATCTAATTTTCTTATTATTGCTTTAGAAAAACAGAGGTTGTTGGGCTTCAGAGGAAACTGAAACCAGACACCTGTGCACTATCAGGTCCAGTGATGTGCCAGGACAGGCTCTATCAGCTCACAGAGTCCGTTGTCAAATTCAGAAATTCTGTGAGCTGGTTGCAAAATGCAACCTTTACTAAACATCGCATTATGCAAACATACAATAAAATAAATTGTATTATTCAGGTGTTAAATAATCAAATTTCATCACTGCCTAATTGTTTTACTTTTATCTATTTTCATACTATGGAGCCCTAGTGGCACAGTGGTTAAGAGCTTGGCTGCTAACCAAAAGGTCAGAAGTTCAAATCTTGATTTTATATTTTACTATTATCTATGTTCTTGAAATATTTGTATTTTTCCTATCTGTATGTTGGAAGGAAACCCTGGTGGCATAGTGGTTAAGTGCTACGGGTGCTAACCAAAGGGTCAGCAGTTCGAATCTGCCAGGCGCTACTTGGAAACTCTATGGGGTAGTTCTACTCTGTCCTTTAGGGTTGCTATGAGTTGGAATCGACTCGACAGCACTGGGTTTGGTTTTGGTTTTTGGGTATGTTGGAAATACTACAGTGAAACCTGTGAGAGCCAGAACTTGATGAGACCGCCTTGTTTTTCTGGGTCTCACAAGTTTTCTGCCTTTAACAAGGTGCAGCCTTACTGCTTTACTATTGCTCTCTCTTAGTGGAAAATATTTGAGTTTTCCTTCTCTGACAAGTTCCACCTCACACACATTCTGGATTTCGCAGGTTTTACCTATCAAACCTATGTACAAGGGAAGGAAACACTGTCCAGTCCTGCACCACCGTCACAATCATTATGCTTGAGTCTACTGTTGCAGCCACTGTGTCAACCCATCTCCTCCAGGGTCTCCCTCTTTTTCTGTGACATGCTTTTACAAAGCATGATGTTCTTCTCTAGGAACTGGCCCCTCCTGATAATATGTTCAAAGTAAGTGAGATGAAGTCTTATCCTTGCTTTTAAGAAGCATTCTGGTTGTACTCCTTCCAAGACAGATTTGTTCATTCTTCTGGCGTCCGTAGTATATTCAGCACTCTGCCAACGCCATAATTCAAAGACTTCAATTCTTCTTCAGTCTTCCTTATTCTTTGCCCAGCTTTCACATACATTAAGAGGTGACTGAAAACACCATGGCTTGGGTCAGGTGCATCTTAGTCCTTAAAGTGGTATCTTTTGCTTCTTAACACTTTAAAGAGGTTTTTTGCAGCAGATTTACCCAATGCAATACATCCTTTGATTTCTTGACTATTGATTCCATGGGCATTGACTGTGAATCCCAGTAAAATGAAATCTTTGATGACTTCAATCTTTTCTCCATTAATCATGGTGTTGCTTATTGGTCCAGTTGTGAAGTTGTTTGTTTGTTTCTTTTATATTGAGGTGCAATCCATACTGAAGGCTGTAGTCTTTAATCTTCATCAAAAAGTGCTTCAAGCCCTCTTCGCTTTCAGCAAGCAAGGCTGTGTATCTGCATATTGCAGGTTGTTAATGAGTCTTCCTCCTGTGTTGATGCCACTTTAGTTCATATAATCCAGCTTCTCGGATTATTTACTCAGCATACAGTTTGAATAAATATGGTGAAATGGTATGACCCTGACACACACCCTTCCTGATTTTAAACCATGAAGTATCCCCTTTTTCTGTTCTAACAACTGTCTCTTGGTCTACATATAGGTTCCTCATGAGCACAATTAAGTATTCTGGAATTCCCATTCTTTCCAGTGTTATCCATAACTTGTTATGATCCACACAGTCCAATGCCTTTGCATAGTCAATAAAACACAGGTAAACATCTTTCTGGTGCTCCCTGCTTTCAGTTAAGATCCATCTGACATCAGCAATGATATCTCTCGTTCCACGTCCTCTTCTGAATTCTGCTTGAATTTCTGGCAGTTCCCTGTCAATGTACTCCAGCAAAATTTACTTGCTTGTAATATTGATGATATTGTTGGATAATTCCCGCATTCTGTTGGATCATCTTTCTTTGGAATGGGCACAAAAACGGATCTTTTTTAGTCATTTGACCAGGTAGCTGTCTTCCAAATTTCTTGGCATAGATGAGTGAGCACTTCCAACACTGCATCCCTTTGTTGAAACATGTCAGTTGGTATTTTGTCAATTCCTGGAGGCTTGTTTTTCACCAATGCCTTCAGTGCAGCTTGGACTTCTTCCTTCAGTACCATTGGTTCTTGATAATATGCTACCTCCTGAAAAGATTGAGTGTTGACCAATTATTTTTGGTACAGTGACTGTGTACTCCTTGTATCTTTTTTCCAATGGTTCTGGTATTGTTTAATATTTTTCCTGTAGAGTCCTTCAACATTGCAACTTGAGGCATGAGTTTTTTCCTCAGTTTTTTAGTTTGAGAAATGCTGAGCATGTTCTTCCCTTTTGGTTTTCTAACTCCAGATCTTTGCACATATCATCATAATACTTCACTTTGTCTTCTGTAGCCACCCTTTGAAACCTTCTATTCAGCTTCTTTCATCATTTCCTCTTTTCATTTTAGCTATTTTATGTTCAAGAGCAATTTTTTTTTTCTTCTAACATCTGTTTTGGTCTTTTCTCTATTTCCCGTCTTTTTAATGATCTCTTGCTTTTTTCATGTTTGATGCCCTTGATGTCATTCTACAACTCATCTGGTCTTTGATCATTAGTGTCCAATGTGTCAAATCTATTCTTAAGATGGCCTCTAAATCAGATGGCATATACTTTAAAACAGTATTTTAGTTCTCATGGACTTCTAATTTTCTTCAGATTCAACTTGAACTTGTATATGAGCAATTAATGGTCTGTTCCGCAGTCCACCACTGGTCTTGTTCTGACTGATGACATTGAGTTTTCCATTATCTTTTTCCACAGATGTAGTCAATTTGATTCTTGTGTATTCCATCTGGCAAGGTCTATGTGTATAGTTGCAATTTATTTTGTTGAAAAAGGTATTTGCAATGAAGAAGTCATTGGTCTTATAAAATTCTATCAGTGATCTCCAGCATCTTTCTATCACAAAGATCATATTTTCTAATGACTGTTCCTTTGTTTTTGTTTCCAACATTCTTGTTCAAATTACTAGTAACTATCAATGCATCTTGATTCTGTGTTTGATCAATTTCAGATAGCAGAAGTTGGTAAAAATGTTCAATTTCTCCGTCTTTGGAATTAGTGGTTGGTGTGCAAATTTGAAGAATATAGTCATATTAACTGGTCTTCCTTGTAGGCATATGGGTATATTATCCTATCACTGACAGCGCTGTACTTCAGGGTAGATCTTGAAATGTTGTTTTTAATGATGGATGTGATGCCATTTCTTCTTCAATTTGTCATTCCTGGCATAGTAGACAATATGACTGTCAGATTCAAAATGGCCAATACCAGTCCATTTCAGCTCACTAATGCCTAGGATATTGATGTTTATGCATTCCATTTCATTTTTTATTACTTCCAATTTTTCTAGATTCATATTTCATACAGTTGACATTCCTATTATTAATAGATGTTTGCAGCTGTTTCTTCTCATTTTGAGTCATGCCACATCCATAAATGAAGGCCCTGAAAGCTTGGCTTCATCCACATCATTAACGTTGTCTCTACCTTGAAGAGACAGCTCTTCCCCAGTCATCTTTTGAGTGCCTTCCAACCTATGGGACTCATCTTCTGGCACTATAGCAGACAGTGTCCCATTGCTATTCATAAGGTTTTCACTGGCTAGTTCTTTCCAGAAGTAGACTGTCAGTTCCTCCATCCTAATCACAGCAACACCCTTCTGGTATTTGAATACAGTTGGCATAGCTTCCAGCATTATAGCAACACACAAGCTACCACAGTATGACAAACTGTCAGACACATGGCAAGACACAATGTAAATAGTTTGAAATCACTATGTTAGGAGAATTTACATGACAGAAATTGTCAAGGTCAATAATCAGGAATTAAAAAAAAAAAAAGCAACTGGAGAGGTAGTTGTTAAACACGTTCCAGCACACCACTGCTTAGGACTGTTTCCCGTGTCTTTTATTCCTTCTCTCTCTGCCAGCTTGTTATCTCTGTGCTTTTTTAATCCATGTGGAAAAAAACATGGACACTGACAAGTTTTAAGAATCACAGTTTACAATGAAGACATTCAAAGACAGCACTATCATGGCAGCTCGTGTGACAATTATGGGGATAGTCTAAGAGAAGACAGAAATCCCAGAAAAGAGATGCTGGGTAGATAATCATAGGTTGTCCTCTTTATTATCCTAGTCACATCCCCTGTACAGAACTTTCCTTTGAAAGAGTCTCCATACATATGCTCAGGGTACTTCCAGTCAGTCCATCTCTTGGTGTCCTACTTGTCCACTCTTCATTCCAGCTTTTTCCCAGTATTCTCAATGGAAGTCAAAGAGTCTTTTCTAAAATCAAATGGCGAGATTGGCCTCTCCCTCTGAAAGTAGAACTTTAATTCAAGGTTAAAGGCAGAAGTAACCTTTCAGGATGCCCATAGATGGCAAGTAAATAGATTATTTCTAAAAGCAAGTTAAACTTCTGCTATCCCCAGAAAGTTCAGAGAACCCATTTTCCCAGACTCTCATAATTCTAGTTAATATGTTGAAAATATATTCTATAAAATATAGAGTTCTTTTTAAAAATTATTTCAAAGACTAGGGACTCTCCTGAGCTTTCTTTCCAGCTGAGATGATAGAAATATGCTTACCGTACAGAACGATGCAACTAAAGACCCTTTACAAAAGTGATGTATTATTCCAATTACATGACAGAACCGGATATGCTCTCTTTGTTTGATATGGAAAAAGCAAACACTACAGGAGTTCCTCATTACAGTCTGTCAGATGAGATGGAAATTCCACAGGTCCCACTCTTCCAAACTTGTTTTTAAAATATTGAGAATCAGCAGACTCTTCCAGAAATCCATTTCTGAGTAATGACCCAGAATGCATATTGCTCATCTGGTTGATTTTCATCCTAAAATCATTTATCTGCAACAGTGTTTTTGTTATTGTTATTTTGTTTTGTTTTAAATCACATCAGTACTGCAAAAATACCTGCTAATCAATTCATAAAAGTTTATATTTAAATGCTAAGGGGTTTTCATATTATTCTTATGAATCCAAAAATTGTATATAAACTTAACTTTCAAATCAAGGAAACCATGAACAATTTGAAGAACAAAATCATATTATGATAAAATATAAAAATTACACTTTCATTTCCAAAATTAAAATGTTTACCATTGTCATCATATGACTCTGTATCATATGTAATATCTATCTTATCAGCCATCAGATCTTCTGATAACCAGGTCAGTGATCACTCCACTACTGCACTCCCACAGTTTCTGCACAGTTAATTCATCAATAAGAAAAGAGTCCTAGCCTTTGAGGAAAGCATATCAAATCCAGGACAGAGACTCAAAAGTGCATTTCTGAATCCACTGCACTTAATATAATGCCTTAACTACAATAAATCTTGATTGAATACGTGAATAATTGAATGTCAAGTATCCTTCTTGATATCACTTTTGACTTCAATAACAATTTATTTGTAATGCATGAGAATAAGTATCACATAGTTTTCATGGTAGTTCAAGCTAGTAATTTTTCCTCAAGTGAAGAAAGAGAAAATATGGAACACCTAAATAATATTTTCTATAAAACTGGTATATATGGGAAAAAAAGATCCAAACCTGTTGCAGTCGAATAGATTCCTACTCAAAGTGACCCCATAGGACAGAGTAGAACTGTCCCATAGGGTTTCCAAAGAGCGGCTGGTGGATTTGAACTGCCAAACTTTTGGTTAGCAGCCCAGCTAATAACCACTGAGGCTTAGTTAAGTTTACATTAAAAAATTAAATTTATTTTTTTTCAAATACTATTTCATGGATGGTTCTGTGTACTTCCTATTACATCATATAAGAAAGGGCATTGGGTCTGGTTGCTCCACTTTTAGTAATGTAAAGATTAATCAGTGGGTTCAAGGAATGTCAGTCTATTCCATCTATCACAAAGTTCTCCATCACCCTTTAACCTAATGATTTTAGCTGCTGATGGCGATATTTGAACACATCTATTGTTTCACTAAGAGTTGCAAAAGTTTTGACTTTTCTGATTTTATTATTCCTTCAGAAATTGTATATTCTACTATAATGAATCTTCTTCACATTAATCATTTGCTAACCACCAAGCGTCTGTCAGTTTGTCATACTATGGTGGATTGCATGTTGCTGTGACACTGGAAGCTTTGTCACTGGTATTTCAAGTTCCAGCAGGGTCACCCTTGGTGGACAGGTTTCACCTGAGCTTTCAGACTAAGACAGACTAGGAAGAAGAACCTGGCAGTCTACTTCTGAAAAAAATTGGCCAGTGAAAACCTTATGAATAGCAGTGGAATATTGTCTGATATGTTGCTGAAAGATGAGACCCTAAGGTTGAAAGGCATTCAAAAGATGACTTGGGAATAGCTGCCTCTTCAAATTAGAATCCACCTTAATGATGTGGATGGAGTCAAGTTTTCGGGACCTTCATTTGCTGATATGGCACTACTCAAAATGAGAAGAAACAGATGCAAACATCCATTAACAATCAGAATGTACGAAGTATGAATCTAGGAAAATTCGAAGTCATCAAAAATGAAATGGAATGCATAAATGTTGATATCCTAGGCATTAGTGAACTGAAATGGGCTGGTATTGGCCATTTTGAATCTGACAATCATATGATCTTCTAAACTGGGAATGACAGATTGAACAGGAATGGCGTTGCATTCACCGTCAAAAAGAACATATTAAGAGCTATCCTGAAGTACAACGCTGTTAGTGATAGGATAATATCCATATGCCTACAAGGAGGACCAGTTAATATGACTATTACTCAAATTGGCACACCAACCACTAATTCCAAAGATGAAAAAATTGATGACTGTTACCAATTTCTGCAGCCTGAAACTGATCAAACATGCAATCAAGATGCATTGATAATTACTGGTGATTGGAATTAGAAAGTTGGAAACAGAGAAGAAGGAACAGCTGTTAGAAAATATGGGTTTTGTGGTAGAAATGATGCCATAGATTACATGATAGAATTTTGCAAGACCAATGACTCCTTCATTGCTAATACTTTTTTCAACAACATAAATGGCATTTATACACATGTACTTCACCGGATGGAAAACATAGGAATCATATTGACTACAACTGTGGAAAGGGACAATGGAAAACCTCAATATCATCAGTCAGAACAAGGCCAGGTGCAGACTTCAAAACAGATATATTGCTCATATGCAAGTTCAAGTTGAAGCTGAAGAAAATTAAAACAAGTCCATGAGAGCTAAAATATGGCCTTGTGTATATTCCACCCAAATTTGGAGACCATCTCAAGAGTAGATTTGAGGCATTGGACACTAGTGACTGAAGACCAGACAAGATGTGAGAAGACATCAAGGACATTATACATGAAGAAAGCAAGAGGTCGTTAAAACTACAGAAAAGAAAGAAAAACCAAAATGGACATCAGAAGAGACTCTGAAACTTGCTCTTGAACATCAAATAGATAAAGTGAATGAAAGAAATGATGAAGTAAAAGAGCTGAGCTGAACTGAAGATTTCATAGGGCAGCTTCTGAATACAGAGCAGAGTATTATAATGACATCTGCAAAGACCTGGAGTTCGAAAACCAAAAGGGAAGAATACTTGGCATTTCTCAAGTTTAAAGAACTGAAGAAAAAAATTGAAGCCTTGAGTTGCAATATTGAAGGATTCTATGAGGTCTCTATGAATTAGAATTGACTCGACAGCAGTGCTTTGGTTTAGATTTTATGGGGAAAATATTAAACAATACTAGAAGCATCAAAAGCAGATGGAAGGAATACACAGAGTTACTGTACCAAAAAGAATTGGTCAATGTTCAGCCATTTCAGGAGGTAGCCTATGATCAAGAACCAATGACATTAAAGGAAGGAGTTGAAGCTGCACTGAAGGCATTAGCAAAAAACAAGTCTCCAGGAATTGACAGAATACCAGTTGAGATGTTTCAACAAACCAAAGCAGCACTGGAGGTGCTCACTCATCTATGCCAGGAAATTTGAAAGAGAGCTACCTGGCCAACAGGCTTTGTGCCCATTCCAAAAACTGTGATTCAACTGGATGCTGAAATTATTGAACGATATTTTTTTTATCACTAAAATCACACACAAGTGAAATTTTCCTGAAGATCGTTGGAAACTGTTTGCAACAGTACATTGACGGGGAACTGCCAGAAATTCAAGCCAGATTCAGAAGAGGATGTGGAATGAGGGATATCATATCATTGCTCATATCAGACAGATCTTGGCTGAAAGCAGAGAATATCTGAAAGATGTTTACCTGTTGTTTTATTGACTATGCAAAGGCATTCGACTGTGTTCATCATAACCAATTATGGATGACATTGTGAAGAATGGGCATTCCAGAACATTTAATTTAACCTGTACATAGACAAAGAGGATACTGCAAGGGGATACTGCATGGTTTAAAATCAAGAAAGGTGTGCATCAGGGTCGCATCCTTTTACCATATATATTCAATCTGCATTCTGATCAAATAATCTGAAAAGCTGAAGTATATGAAGAAGAATGCTGCATCAGGGTTGGAGGAAGACTCATTGAAAACCTGTGATATGCAGATGACACAACCTTGCTTGCTGAAATGAAGAGGACTTGAAGCACTTGCTGATGAAGATCAAAGACTGCAGCTTTCATTATGGAATATACCTCAACATAAAGAAAACAAAAAATTCTCACAACTGGGCCAATAAACAACATCATGATAAACAGAACAAAACCCATTGCCGACAAGTCAATTTGGACTCATAGCAACCCTATAGAACAGAGTAATACTGCCCTGTGCCCTGTGGGCTGCTGGTGGATTTGAGGGACTGCCAACCTTTGGTGGCAGCTGAGCTCTTAACCACTCTGCCACCAGGGCCTCATGATAGAAGAAGAAAAGACTGAAGTTGTCAAGGATTTCGTTCTACTTGGATTCACAATCAACGCCCATGGAAGAAGCAGTCAGGAAATCAAAAATGCATTAATTCAGCAAATCTGCAGCAAAAAACCTCTTTAAAGTGTTAAAAAGCAAAGAGGTCACTTTAAGGACTAAGATGCACCTGGCCCAAGCTTTGATATTTTCAATCACCTCATAAGCATGTGAAAGCTGGACAATGCATAAGGAAGACCGAAGAAGAATTGATGCCTTTGAATTATGGTGTTGGCAAGGAATACTGAATATGCCATGGACTGCTAAGAATGAACAAATCTGTCTTGAAAAAAATACATTCAGAGTGTTCTTGGAAGCAAGGATGGTGAGAATTTGTCTCCTGTACTTTGGATATGTTATCAGGAGGAATCAGTCCCTGGAGAAGGGCATTATGCTTGGTAAGGTAAAGGGTCACTGAAAAAGAGGAAGAACCTCAACGAGATGGAGTGACGCATTGACTGCAACACTGAGTTCAAACATAGCAATAGTTTTGAGGATGGTGCAGGACCAGGCAGCGCTTCCTTCAGTTGTGTATGGCATTCCTACGAGTCGAAACTGACTTGACAGCACCTAGCAACAACAACGGCAACCCTGAAACACATTTTGTGCAGGAATAGAAAAGTAAATGCTGGATTTATTTACCTTATTAACTAATTTTCAAGATAAGTTGATGTCCTAGCTCATCAAGGAAGTTTTGTTTTTTTATTTCCATGAAGAATTTATAGATTTTTACATAAACGGTCTGCTTTATACAATGCAGTCATTATTCTTTTTGGTGCTCAATTTTTCCATTATAGGCTAGTGAGAACTTCTTTAAGTTGGTTGTAGAGACCCTTAGATGTGACCCTAGTAGTCTGGGTAGTTTTCTTGCTTGTAGCCCAACAAGACATCCCAGGATAATTTGGATACTCCTGCCCCAGAGCTGAAATCAATCAGTTCTCCAAAGATCTAGGGATCCTCTCAGTGGAAAATGATTTTAGGGACCACAATCTGGGTAGTGCTAGGGTTGCTTGTTGATACATCGCTGCCATTGTTTCTAGGCCTTTTTAGTACAGATACCAAAATCAAACCCACACCTGTTGCCATTGAGTTGATTTCTATTCATAATGACCCTATAGGACAGAGTAGGACTGCCCTGTAGGGTTTCCAAGCAGTGGCCAGTGGATTCAAACTGCCGACCTTTTGGTTAACAACTGACCTCTTAACCACTGAGCCACCAGGGCTCAGATAGTAGGATAGTTCAGAAATAAGTTGTTGAATTTCTTGTTGTTTGTTATTTTTAGCAATAGAAAAATAAATAAATAAATGTTCTGATATAACTGATCCAAATTAAAAATTCCATGACTTTTACTTAATTTCATTGACTTTGTATTTCTCTTTCATTTTACAAGTCTTGGTTTCTAAATACATTAGCACAATTGTTATTTGCTTGATCCACCAACAGTTGCCATATAACAACATCAGTATTATTACTAAAAACATGATTACTTAACTTCAATGTATTTTGAGTCTCTAAAAAAAAAAAAATTTTTTTTTTTTTTTTTTTTTGTCCTTAGGATAAATCGCACTAGGAATGCACTGTCAAACTACCGTGTTTCAAAGTCACTTGAAATTTCTTCTCACTGCTCATTCATTTCATATTCTTTCATCATCAATTCTTAAATCCCCATTTTGTAAGGTAAAGATCTGAGTGTCTCTAACTTTTCTTTCATCTCTTCATATCTGTATCTTTACCTAACTTCTAAGTTAAAATTTCATTTTTAGATTTTCAAGGTTATTAATTTTTATTATTGGCTTTACAACCATAAATCATTTTTGCTTTGTCCATAGTTTAGTTATAAACTAAGTAGCATTCACATTACGATGGCTATGTAAACATTGTTTGAATCTGGGCCAAATATGCAGTGTTAATTTCATTACTTCTCCGGCCTGATCAAAGTAGAATTTCCATAGCAACAAAGTTGACTTTTTTCTTATACTACATGTAAATTGCCTAAAATTATTTCACATTTAATTTGCTATTTTTGCCACATTTTTTTAATCATATTTTTTGTTTTGTTTTGTTTCCTAGGGTTTCTAATTGCCTTTCTTTTTTTCTTAAACAATTTGACTTTATCACATCTTAAGCTGTTTTTAAATTTACCAAAAATGAGTCTCATTTTTAATGATAACCTACAAAAGGTCTCCATTTTTCTGCTTCAAATATGCATTGTTTGCACTCCAGTCCTGCTCTGTAGCTAGCACTCCCCCTCTCCCTTCCTTGGTCCCCTGTATTGGTTCTCTATTTCCTGTATCCTGCATTTATTCTTTTGTTTTGCTGGACTAAAGTAAATTACTGAAAAAGGGAGGAATATCGGACTCAGCTTATGTTCTACCCCAGATCCAGGTAGCCACTCCTACTCTCCCCATGTTCCTCAGTCATTTGTTTTGCTTCTTACCAAGAGCAACCCTAGCAATGGCGTATACCATTTCCACCTTGATAGAGGAAGTCTCTGCTACTGTTGCTGCCATGATTACAGTTGGAGGAAGTTCAAGCATGGTGCCAGTTGACAAGAAGAATCTGACCAAATGCCTGTGCAACAGCTTTCCTGAACCTGCAGGGGTTCCAGAACCTGCTCAGAGAGGTTGGATAATACAGTCTAGAAGTACTATGGTATGAGATAGACTTAAACAATGGGAGACTTGGACAGAAGGAAGCTGACAGAATAATTTTTCTCCTTTCCTCAGTGAGGACGGATTGTCCCAAGACGTAATAATTCATATGGCCTCTCTGAAGATCTCCTCCAAAGTTAAGAAAACTGATTGCATAAATAAAAAGCTTTGGCTACAACTTCAATTGTCGACCCCCCTTACTTCCTTTACCTCTCTTTCCTTCATTCCTATCTTTGTGACACTGAATTTCCTAATAAAGTGTTAGAACCTTAACTTTCTTGTTATGAGTTTATTCCTGTTTTTATTTCTGTATTTCTAAAATTTTACCTCAGTGATGTACAGTTATAAGCCTCCAGAGTGATAGTAAGCAAATGTCTGTAGCTAGTTTGCTATTTTAAACAGTAAATCGATATCACAACTGTAGAATTGGGCAAGGACTGAAATAAGCATATGTGTTTGTACTAAGGCAAGATTATTTTTTTTTCATTTATTCAACAGATATTTCGTGATAAACCTTATGCTAGATGCATGAGATTCAGAAATAGAAGACATTCCTATCCTCAAAGAGATTATTTCTAATGGGAATACATATATTTTCTGAACAAATACTTTGCTGTGCTTTAATTTTTGTCAAAACTCTTCCCAGAGCCTTTGCTTTGTACTTATTTCTAGAAGCTGCATACCCTGAAGGCTGGCTTTTGAAGCTGGCAACTGAGTCACAATCTCCCTTTCTTTAGCTAACTGGTTATTTAAAACTTCTTTCTCCGTCATGGTTGAGAAACAGCTGTTCATAACAAAGGCTGGAAGCAATACCAAAGGGAAAGTAACATTTTTCTCTGGATCTTTTTTCTCAGTTTACTGAACCATAGCATCCATTTTCTCATGTGTTTCTCACAACTTGGGAGGCAAACAGAGCGGGTGTTGTTTCTTCATTGTACATAAGTAGAAAGTGAGGGCCAGAGAGATTAACTGGCTCGGATGTATGAAATGCAAAATCAGGGTAAGAACCTCAGTCATTTCTCCTGACTTTTTCCAGTGACATTTTAATACAGCTATAAGGCCTAGGCAAGAGATGGAACAAGAGTATAATGGTCTCGCTGTGACTTCTGTTCTCAGCTCTACCTATGACCTCAGCTGTGTCCTAATTCAGAGATCAATTTCAGAATTTCCAGAATTGAAGGAAGAGTGAAAGAATCAGGCATAGGAGCAGAGATGAGCCAGGTCCAGGAAACCTAGTAGCTCAGTCTTCTTGCTGATTCTGTTCTTGACAGCTTTCTCCCCCAATCTACTAGTGTCCGGTCCCTTGTTCTTGGGTACCACTCTCTGCTTCTGGCTGTACAGCCCCCTAACATTTGCTAAAGAGTAGGTACTTAATAAAAATGCATTAAATCACTATATGAGTGAATAGATATACATGCCTAGTCTGGAATTCTGCTTCAGTTTTATTTATAAAACTTCAGGTCTGACATTTCCTCGCCCCTTTTACTGTTTCTTTAATTTCTCGTCTCATGTCCTGATGTGTTTGTATTCTGAGAAGCATGCTAGCAATTAGGGGTTTTTGGTTATAAGCAAAAGAAATTGATTCTGTTGTGCCAAGCAAAAGGATAAAAAAATATAATAACAAAATAAATCAATGTGCATAACGTGAGGATAGTTCCAACAATGAAGGAAGAGTGAAAGTATCAGGCTCAGGAGCAGCAGGAATGAAGTGGCTCCAGGGATCCAAGTAGCTGAATTTAACTGACAGGCTTGTCAGTGTGCCACAGCTGCAAAAATGTAGCTCTATCAGTTTTTCTGTCCTAGTGCCAGTGTGTTTGAGGAGCCCTGGTGGTGCAGTCATTAAAGCACTCAGCTGCTAACCAAAAGGTTGGCAGTTGGAACCCATCAGCCACTCTGTGGGAGAAATATGTGGCAGTCTACTTCCATGAAGATTTACAGCCTTAGAAATGCTATGGGGCAGCTCTAACCTGTCCTATAGGGCTGCTATAAGTTGGAATCAAGTCAACAGCAGTAGGTTTGGTTTTTTGGTTTGGTCAGTGCGTTCAGGATTCAAAGTCCCAGAAAGTGAGTCTGATTTGTTTAGCATATTGTCGTATAATCAAGACCTACCTGTGGAAGACTTTGACCATCAGTCCACCAAGACAGCAGACAACAGCAAAAATAAATTCCCCCTCCCCATGAATTCAGCACACTTTGACAAAAATAAGGGGAAATGGATAGCAACCACCCAGTCTGCAGAATTTATTGGAAAGAATAGTAAACCAGAATTAGGAGACTAGGGTTCAAATTCCAGTGTTTGTTGTTTATTTCATATTATGAAATAAATAACACGTTCAGCATGTTATTTCATATTTCTGGGGTTCCATTTCCTCATCAGTAAAATAAAGAGCTTGGGGTAGAAGATAACCTAATGCTCCTCTTGTTCTTTGCCCTAAATCTGTGCTTCTCTAAATTTAGGGGGTAGTCCACAGGTAAATGAGTTCAACCTTAATGGTTTTAGAGTCGTTGATCATTTCCTTTGCTTCTGTTTAGACGCACCTTTGATGGATTAGCAGCCCTGGTGTCATATACCTCTGAAGCGTTCTTCCTTCTCATCGCTGCTCACCACCCTGTCCTGACCCCAATACATCTCCTTAGTTTGCTCTCTTCTGGAATACGTATTCTACCCCTTCAATACTGTACCTGGGATTCTTTCTGAATTTCTTTTTCACCAACAAACAATACAGAAGCTATCTGCTTCTTTCTTCTTTTTTCCCCCCAAGGGACTTTAATTTTCAGTCAAATTGACAGCAACGTTTTCAACCCTATTTTTCCCACCCAGGATGATTAAACTCTTCAAAAAACCTAACAGTTCTATTTTCTCTATTGCATCCACAGGACAAGGGAGAATTTGAACTGAAATCCAGCTAAAGGCAGAATTCTCCCACCTTTCACTCTTGCTCCCCAACGATCTAGTCCTCAAACAGGAACAGCGACTAACAAATTTATCAGTTCCTGATTCTTTTGGGTACAACCCGCTTGCAACTTTTCCACCCTGCTTGGTATAAAATCCCTACCTCTTACTATGGTTTACAAGGTTTTATATGAGATAGTCTTATCATTCTCATGTCATCTATTATTTTCCAACCAAGCTGGCCTTCTTCCTATGTCTTGGATACACCAAAGGACAAGTCCTTGCTATTTTTTGCCCCCAGATCTTTATATAACTTGTATTTTCTTGTCATCTGGGTCTCATCCCAAACATTACAGTTTCAGTGAGGCCTTGCATGAACCTAATCTAAATTAATGCACCTACAAGCCTCTCTTACATTACTCTACTTTGCATCTTTCAACTATCTGAAATTTTCTTCACGTGTTTGTTTACTTTTTAAATTTCTGCTTTCCCCTGACAATCATTTTACTAGAAATATTTAATATATGATAGAATTTTGCATGGGAGAATAATACACCTACTCCTCACTTATCAACTATCTTGTTATGTGACATTTCACTTTTATGACAATAGTAAAAAATGTATCCAACTACTTTGCACATTAACGATGTAAGTCTGGCAGTAGCGAATGCCACAGCATGAGCAAAAGTAACACTGGTTACCATCACAACGGTTAAGGTTATGTGCCAATTAGGCTGGGCCCGGATGCTCAGTGGTTTGGCAGTTATGTAGTGATGTAATTTGGCAGTTATATAATGATGTATTCATCCTCCTTTTGTGTAATTTGATGTGGTCATCCTCCATTTTCACTAACACCGATTTTCACATAAGAGCCTGGTCTTTGGAAACTAACCATGTTGATAAGTGAAGAGTGGGTGTAATAACTAATGTTCGACTTTACTTAGTGCCCAATTTATTAATCATATGACTTTATTAAATAATCAGTTTGAAAAATTTCTCTAAATTATCACAATTTAACAAAACAAAATTTATGAATTTAGCAAAGTATCCTTAAACATTTAAATAATATTCACCAAAAAGAAGTCTAATTTTTAAAAAATTTTTATTGTGCTTTAAGTGAAAGTTTACAAATCAAGTCAGTCTCTCATACAAAAATTTATATACACCTTGCGATGTACTTCTAATTGCTCTCCCTCTAATGACACAGCACACTCCTTCCCTCCACTCTCTGTTTTCGTATCCATTCAGCCAGCTTCTAACGCCCTCTGCCCTCTCATCTCCCCTCCAGACAGGAGATGCCTACGTAGTATCATGTGTCTACTTGATCCAAGAAGCTCATTCTTCCGCAGCATCATTTTCTATCCCATTGTCTAGTCCAATCCCTGTCTGAAAAGGTGGCTTTGGCAATGGTTCCCGTCTTGGGCTAACAGAAGGTCTGGGGACCATGACCTTGGGGGTCCTTCTAGTCTCAGTCAGACCATTAAGTCTGGTCTTTTTATGAGAACTTGGGGTCTGCATCCCACTGCCCTCCTGCTCCCTCAGGGGTTCTCTGTTGTGTTCCTTGTCAGAGCAGTCATAGGTTGTAGCCGAGCTTCATCTAGTTCTTTTGGTCTCAGGCTGATGTAGTCTCCGCTTTATGTTGCCCTTTCTGTCTCTTGGGCTCATAATTACCATGTGTCTTTGGTGTTCTTCATTCTCCTTTGATCCAGGTGGGTTGAGACCAATTGATGCATCTTAGATGGCTGTTTGCTAGTGTTTAGGACCCCAGAAGCCACTATCCAAAGTGGGATGCAGAATGTTTTCTTAATAGATTTTATTATTGCAATTGACTTAGATGTCCCCTGAAACCATGGTCCCCAAGCCCCTGCCCTTGCTACACTGGCCTTCAAAGTGTTCAGTTTATTCAGGAAACTTCTTTGCTTTTGGTTTAGTCCAGTTGTGCTGACCTCTCCTGTATTGTGTGTTGTCTAAACTCTTTATATTTTAGGATATTTTCAATATTTTAACCACCTTTAGAAAATAGACAATATAAACTACAGGGTAGCATTTCTGCTGATTTTTTTTTAAAGCATCCTTGTATTAAGGAACACCCCTTTGGAGTTCAATTTCCTCATTACAGTGATTACAAAACTAATGAATATATCTACTCTAAAACCAGGATTGGTTTAAAGTCAGGAAAGGTATGCATCAGGGTTGTAATTCTTTCACCACACCTATTCAATCTGTATGCTCAGCAAATAATCCAAGAAGCTGGACTATATGAAGAAGAACGGGGCATCAGGATTGAAGGAAGACTCAATAACAACCTGCGTTATGCAGATGACACAACCTTGCTTGCTGAACGTGAAGAGGACTTGAAGCACTTACTAATGAAGATCAAAGACCACAGCCTTCAGTATGGATTACACTTCAACATAAAGAAAACAAAAATCCTCACAACTGGACCAATAAGCAACATCATGATAAACATAGAAAACATTGAAGTTGTCACAGATTTCATTTTACTTGGATCCACAATCAACAGCCATGGAAGCAGCAGTTAAGAAATCAAAAGATATATTGCGTTGGCTAAATCTGCTGCAAAGGACCTCTTTAAAGATGTCACCTTGAAGACTAAGGTGCGCCTGACCCAAGCCATGGTATTTTCAATCGCATCACATACGTGTGAAAGCTGGACAACGAATAAGGAAGACGGAAGAAGAATTGATACCTTTGAATTGTGGTGTTGGCAAAGAATATTGAATATACTATGGACTGCCAAAAGAATGAACAAATCTGTCTTGGAAGAAGTACAACCAGAATGCTCCTTAGAAGCAAAAATGGCGAGGCTGAATCTTACCTACTTCGGACATGTTGTCAGGAGGGATCAGTCCGTGGAGAAGAACATCACACTTGGCAGAGTACAGGGTCGGCGGAAAAGAGGGAGACCCTCAAAGAGGTGGATTGACACTGTGGCTGCAACAATGAGCTCAAGCATAACAATGATTGTAAGGATGGCTCAGGCCCGGGAAGTGTTTCGTTCTGTTGTGCATAGGGTCACTATGAGTCACAACCGACTTGACGGCACCTAACAACAACAACAACAACAAAACCAGGATTAAAAGTACCCTATGATATCCTTGGACCCCTGGTGGTGCAGTGATTAAAAGCTTGGCTGTTAACCAAAAAGTCAGCAGCTCGAATCCACCAGCTGCTCCTTGAAAACCCTGGGGCACTTCTACTCTTTCCTATAGGGTTGCTATGAGTCAGAATCGACTCGATGGTAATGGGTTTTGTTTTGTTTTGTTTTATGTTATTCTTATTTTTATTACTTCTCTGCTTGTCTTCCTGGGTTTCCATTATAACCACTTACTAGGGTTTTAGTAAGAAGAATTGATGCCGTTGAATTATGGTGGTGATGAAGAATATTGAATGTGCCATGAACTTCCGGAAGAGCGAGCAAATCTCTCTTGGAAGAAGTACATCCAGTACGCTCTTTGAAGGATGGTGAGGCTTCATTTCACATACTTTGGACATATTATCAGGAGCAAGAAGTCCCTGGAGAAGGACATCATGCTTGGTAAAGTAGAGGGTCAGTGAAAAAAAGGAACACCCTCAATGCGATGGATTGACGCAGTGGATGCATAGCGGGCTGAGGCATACCAACGACTGTGAGTATGGTACAGGACCAGGCATTGTTTTGTTCTGTTGTACATAGGGTTGCTATGAGTTGGAATTGACTGGGTAGCACCTAACAACAACAGGATTTTAATAATTTTATCAGATCTTAATAAATTTTTTTTTTTTAAACCCTGGTAGCATTTTTAGCATAGTGGCTAAGTGCTATGGCTGCAAACCAAAATGTTGGCAGTTTGAATCTACCATGCGCTCTTTGGAAACTCTATGGGGCAATTCTACTCTGTCTTAAAGGGTCACTATGAGTTGGAATTGACTTGATCGCAACCGGTTTGTTTTCTTAAATAATTTTTTTAAAAGTATCATTTAATAATATTTTAGATATGGGCTATGAAGAGTTGAAATTTTGGTTGGAATATGGCCCTGGTTGAGCAGTCTAAGGTGATTTCTCAGCTTCTAATCTATAATAAGTTCCTTTTTACAGTAAAATTCCACGCATTATATCATGGGAGTTTTAATTTATAAAGATTCTAATTCTTCAAGACTAAGTTCCTTTTTACAGTAAAATTCCACGCATTATATCATGGGAGTTTTAATTTATAAAGATTCTAATTCTTCAAGACTTAGTAGTTTTCCAAAAACAAGGAGTTCTTTGAAGTTTTACTCTACCCATTGTCCTGTCATTTTGATGTAATAATGTGGTTTGTAACACCCTGGTGGCATAGTGGTTAAGTGCTACAGCTGCTAACCAAAAGGTCGGCAGTTCAAATCCACCAGGTGCTTCCTTGGAAACTCTATGGGGCAGCTCTACTCTGTCCTGTAGGGTCGCTATGAGTCGTAATTGACTCGACGGCAATGGGTTTGCTTGTAATGTGATTTGTTAGTACTATTAAAATCGTATACTTTCCTTATTATTATTTTATTATAATTAGTTGGACCATCCAGAATTGTCAACTCCTAGGAGATGAGGGAATGTGTCTGCATAGTCAGCTCTACTCTTTTGTACATTGGGTTAATTTATCATTTCAGGACACCTTGTTGAACCCTCTTTATACTTGCCTATTGTGTGTGACCACTGAAGCTGACTAACTATAGACACTCTTTGAATATGATTAATTACGTGCTGATCAGGCTCTCCTTTTCTTGCTACAGAGACTCCTTTTTCTGGGACAGCTTGACTTCCTTATGTACTCTTTGTTGATTAAAGAGAAAAAGTACGTACTTTACAAGCAGATATTTAATTAATACTTTTATATATCAATGCTTCCTTATATATTTAAATCAATAAAATATTAAGCATATTCTATTTATTCTCCTTGTGTATTTTAATATCTTCTGGTAACCTTATAAAAACCTTTCTTGGAGTATTATTAGAAATTTATAGCCTTTCTTATGAGTCCCTGAGTGGTAAAAATGGTCAACATACTTGGTTGCTAACCAGGTTCAAGTCCACCCAGAGGCACCTCTGAAGAAAGGTCTGGAGATCCATTTTAAAAACATCAGCCATTGGAACACAGTTGTGCTCTGATACATATGGGGGTGCCATGAGTTGGAATCTACTCAATGGCAACTTTTTTTTTTCATAGCCTTTCCTAAACTGTTTAGTTTACTATAGTTACCATAAAAATTATCATTAATCTTATTTTAATGCTGAAAATGTATGATTTTGAACAATAAAAGCCTCTGTAATTTGTATCCTTCTTGTCAGCATTTCTAGTGACATTTTTAAAGCATCCTTGCATTAAGCAACACCTCTGTGGTGTTGCTTAAAAAAAAAAAAAGCAAAACAAAGAGATGTTTCAGGTCTATTCCAATTTTTTTTCTGCCCTAAAATTTGGAATCACCTACCTTTCAAGGATTCCTGATTGTATGTGTTTGCAAGTGTATATGCACACTTATGTGTGTGTTTGTGCACGTGCCTGTGTAGATTGGAGACCAAAATATGGATGTTAGCAGGTTATAATGCATTTTGATCACTTACAATAGCTACAAAGTTAGAGTTTTTGACTTTTTAAGCTCATAAATTTACACTGATTTTTTTTCCATTCAGCATGTCACACAACTCTAACCTTATTATCTTGTGGTATATGGTTACATTGACCTTAGTATTTCTTCCTACATTGACAATATAAGCTATTTGAGAACAGGCACATTGTCATTTTATATCTATATATATATAAACTTATATAAATATATGATTATATATAAAGTATATATATTAATAAAATATAAAACTGTATAAAAAATAAGAAACCAAGAGAATACATTTTGAAACACCTAGAGTTGGACAATACTGGGAACATGGTGACAGAGTTTTTTAATTTCCTCATGTAAGTAAGTACAGGAATCAGAATAGCAAAATCTAAAACAGTGGGCAACATCTACCGCTAAACTAAAACTATAAACTCCAAAATATGAGTGGGTGAGGACAAACTACTACCAACAAGAAGAACCACATTGTATCAGCAATGAGTGAGAGCAAGCAGAAGGAAGGCAAAGAAGGTTCTGATGGCCCGAAGAACTGAAAAAACACCCAACACACCAACAGGTACTGGTAACTCATCAGGACATTTCATTGTTAGCAGACAGAACTGGGAGGAAGCATTGCAAACCTTAATTCACAGTGAGAGCTAAGGGATCGTGGTAATCATGATGGTGCTGGAGAGGTCTGGCCTTTATGAACTCCCATTATCCTACGGCATGTGGGCACTACAAATATTGCAATATTGAACATCTTTGTACATATATCCCTTCCCATATATGGGAGTATATCATTAAGATATGAGAAAGAAAACCAGCCCTGACATCTGAGAACAAGCTGAAACCGATCAGCTTCAATGTTGTTTGAAGCTGGCCTGGCACTCACAGCTTGGCCATACTGGTCTCCCGTTGGATGTAAACAATCTCAGAAAACACCAACATCAGACAAGATCACTCTGTTACTATGATAAAGCCAGGTAAAACAAGACCACTTCATCATTTTGTCTAACCACAGTCACAACAAGGTCACCGTACAAACCACCAACACCAAACTCCCCCCCCACGCTGAATATGACTACTGTTTCTTTATTAGTTATAGCTGTAGCCTCATTCTACACTGCCCTCCCTGTAGATAAGATTAACTGAAACATATAATCATAGAATTGTACCGATTTTCTGACAGCTTCCAATCCAGAGCAAAGCCCTGCTTCCCTGGAGTCTCCCCCAAATCGTCCAAAGCACAAATCCCATAATAGGGAGCAGAGGAGGATTAACGATAAACATGGTATGCACTGGTGTGCATTGAGGAATATATATGTGGGCTTGATTGTATTTGCTTGCTAATTACAATTACTTGCTAATCTGTGATGAGCAATTTCACTTGGGTTTCACCACGCCTTTGACTTAGTGGTTGACAGGTGAAATAGTGCACTGCAGATTGGTAGGAGGTCACAATTGGGCCCAGGTGTACCTTCTTATTGGGTAACCAGACCCTGAAAGGAGTTAGAAAGGACATCCTTTTACTGAGACACACCCATGGTACACATTTTCCTTTACCGTAATGAGTAATAAATCCAACTAGTTCAACTACAGGTGTGTAGGTGTGTTCCTGGTTGTCTTTGGCTGAAGAACATTGACTAGTAACAATCCTTGAAGTCATATTGCTTGTCCTTTAAAGATGTTGCACCAACTTATACTCCCACTAATGGTGAATGAAAATATCTATTTCCACACACATTTAGCACACTACATAACACCAAATTGTTTGATCTTTGTTAATCTGATATATAAAAAATGCTGGCTTCTTTTCACTTGCATTTCTTTGGTTATAACTGAAGCTGAGCATCTTTTCATATTTTTAAGCCGTTTTTATCCTATTACTGTATTTTTATGCAAATAATGTGAACCCACTGCATTTGTTTGTCAGCCACACCCTGAAACAAATGCAGAAGGCCTGCGTTATTTGTGTAAAAATATGGTAATAACTTTTGCTCAGGTTCCTATTGGATTTAGTATCTTTCTTTTTAAGAACTTTTTAAATATTAAGAATTTTATTTTGTGTATATGCATCATATCTGTTACTAAAATGTTACCAGTTTATCAGTTTTATTTTTAATAAAATTATGTTGTTGTGGACATGCAAAATTTTTAAATTTTGCACAGCCAAACTTATTCAGCTGCCCCTTTATGGCTTCTGAGTTTTTTATTTTGACTAGAAAGACCTTACCCACTTTAAGATCATAAAAATTAAAATTTTCCTATATTTTTTCCTGGTGCTTTTACAATGGATATTTTCTGTTCTTATATCCCTGCAGCAAGTACCTTTGTTTAAAACCATCCTCACTGAAATTTTCATTTATTGACATTACCTTTTCTTAGTTTTCATTTCTCCTAATTTTCAGTTTCCACTGCCCTGGTGGACATCTAAAAGACCTTGGTAGGGCGGGGACAGGGGCAAAAAGTTTGTGCTTGACTACTAACTGAAAGGTTGGCAATTCAAACCCACCCAACACCACTGTGAAAGAGGCCTGGAGACCTGCTTCCTTAAAGATTAGAGCCAAGAAAACTCTATGGAGCAGTTCTACTTTATAACACATGGAGTTGCCACAAGTTAGAATTGACTTGAGGGCAACAGTTTTGGTTTGGCTTTTTGGTGGACTTTTATTGTTTGTGGCTCTGAGTTATGGTACTGAAGCAACTTTCACCAAAGCCTTCTGCAACAAAGAGATTTTTATTGTGACATACCAGAAAACAAAAATGGGGAATTGGCTGAGAGCACTCAGGCAATGAACAGACCAAAATCCAAAGAAGTACAATCTGTAAGTGCTTTTTACACAATTTTGATAGGTATTGATTCATTATGAGGAAGGGCCTCTCAACATGCCCTTTACAATTTTTGGAACATGTACCTATGAGTTACTTACTTACAGATTATGGTCGGTTACAGTAAAGATGAAGAATTAAAATCATGATTGGGTGACCTTTTCTTGTTTTTCTTTTCTAACAATTTGTTCTCTTGCCTCAGAGGTCCTAGGCCTATCATATGATGTTTTTGTTTGTTGGTTCTTTTGTTATGTGGGCTATGTGTGATATTGGATTGAGCTTAACCTGCTTCCTGGGGTAAACTGTTATTTAGTTTTAGTACACATATCCACAATCCATTAACCTGGCTAGAGCATTTTCTTCTACCCTTTGATGTAGTTTCTTATTGTTTTAAGCTTACAGATTCTTACAAATAAGTTGGCCTTTTGTGGTTATAGCCTGCTGTGGTTAGGTTAACCCTTTATCAGAGTTTATTTCCCTTTCTCTAAGGCAATAGTTTTACTTGGATCCACAATCAACGCCCATGGAAGTAGCAGTTAAGAAGTCAAATGACCCATTGCATTGGGCAAATCTGCTGCAAAAGATCTCTTTAAAGTGTTAAAAAGAAAAGATGTCACTTTAAGGACTAAGGGGTGCCTGACCCAAGCCATGGTGTTTTCAATTACCTCATATGCATGTGAAAGCTGGACAGTGAATAAGGAAGAATGAAGAAAAATTGATACCTTTGACTTACAGTGTTGGTGAAAAATGTTGAATATACCACAGACTGCCAGAAAAATGAACAAATCTATCTTGGAAGTACAGCCAGAATGCTCCTTAGAAGCAGGGATGTCACAACTTCATCTCACATACTTTGGAAATATTATCAGGAGGGACCAGTCCCTGGAGAAGGACCTCATGCTTGGTAAAGTAGAGGGTCAGTGAAAAAGACGAAGACTCTCAAAAAGATGGATTGACACAGTGGCTACAACAATGGGCTCAAGTATAACAACGATTGTGAGGATGCTGCAGGACCAGGCAGTGTTTCCTTCCTTTGAACACAGGGTCGCTATGAGTTGGAACTGAATCAGTGGCACCTAAAATAACAACTACAAGACAATAATCCCCAAATGAATCTGTTGTGACCTTACCTTCTCCCATTCTCAGCTATGTTATTGGGTGGGATTGTTCCAGGAGAGTCCCTGAAACTCTGAATAGTTTAAGTTGAATGGTGATTCCATTCCCTGGCCATAGTGGTCTAGGGCAGGGACTTCAACCCCACTGGAACTAGTGAGATACAAGGAGATACTTTCTGCCTTTTTTGGAAAGAGAAACCTAGTCTCTCTTCTGCAGAAACTAAAGAACTTCTTTCTTCCATTAGTAGATACATTGTGAAGATGTGAAGTCTGGAATGGCTGCAGTTACCTTTCAACTGTAATGGACAAGCATGAATTTGCTGTGTACCACTATGTAAAACCTGAGGCTAAAGTTGACACTTTGGAAGGCTGAGAGAAGGAATGGAGAGAAATGATGTTGATATCATTTGAGCTGCTAGATCCAGCCCTTCCAAATTCAGATTTATATATGACTTACATCTAGAATTTTACATGGGACAGTAAACACTCTCCCCATTTCAAAAGCCAATTGGAGTTGAATTTTCTGTCACTTACAACCAAAGAATTACTGACTTTTTTTTTTCCTGCTGGTATTCCTAATGGTTGTTTTCAAATATCATTTGTACCTGGTGGGCTATGGGCCAATTCTGGCTAATAGCCAGTTTCTTTTTGTCTACACAGAACAGATATACAATATATATTTTTCTTTTAATTTGAATTGGTAGCTAACATTTAAAAATTGAAGAAAAAAGTCTATAAATATGGGTACTTTAAAAAAACCTGAAAATCTGCCAGCATTGGACTTAGCATGCCAACAACTGGCTGTACTACCTAGCAAATACTCCATCTAGTTGAGTCATACTGGTCCCTGTTTTCCATTCCCCACACCTCTATTAGTTTACGCTGAGCATACTTGTTTATTTACCTGTCTGGTCTCCCTAGGATTTTGAGTTTGTGATTCCTTGTCTAGCACGTGGTAGATACTGGAGCTCAGGAAAAGGAGGGCGTCTAGGCTTGTTTCAGTGTGGAACAGGAGAACAATGACCTCTAGAGGACATCTTTACCACTTTAGACTAATCTCTATTAATCTCTCTCAAAGTGCTCTGTGAATTGCCATTCCTACAGCAGGTCCTTAATAAAAAAATTAATTGAAAAATTAAGAATTATTTGTCCAAAAGCTGTGAAATGCAAAGGCAGTTAAAATAAGAAGGCTTAAAGTTATTTTCCTCTCTTAATTTGACACATTATATATGCATAAAGACTCATCTCATAATTGAATGCTACTTTAATGAATGTGCTAATGGTGGCATAAAGCTTTGTGAGTTTAAAAAGATCTAAAAATACCACTCAGTTCTTATTTCCAACACGTTCTACTTTATATAAATCCAGCTTGACTGAGTCTAAATGACACTCAGTGGCACACTTTAGTTCTTTGTAAAAGGCTGCACTAACAAGCAAATGTAATCGCAAGATGTTATCAGCCCTTGCAAGCAAGAGAATAAAATCAGTTCTAGGCTGGAGACATGACTGGAAGGATTGTTTCCCTCTCTAAGTTAAAGGAGACAGGGATATTTTCTAAGAAAGCCTGAATTCTTTGGTGGTAAATGACCAGGCACCCTTATTCCTGACAGATTACAACTGGCAGGTGTAAGGAGTAAAGTTATACAGCTAAGAACTTTCTTTTTTAAAATAAAAATCTATCATGCATAAAACTTTGATTTGGTATAAGACAGGCATTTGAATAGCATGTAGACCTAGGAAGCATTTTTTTTATCCTCTAATATAATTAAATGTGAAAATGCACCTTAATGTATATTCCATAAATATTTTGTAAATGTCATTTATGTATTATTTTCTTAGCAGAAAGATATATGTTTATTTCTTGGCATTAGGATTCAAATTAAAGACCTACAAATACGATTTAGTGTTCAAAACCTAATTCTTTCATTGGTGAGTTTGGATATGGGGTTTGGAATGCTGATGGGGGAAAGAAAAATTAAAGGCTAATGACCTATAACAATGGCTACCAATACTGAGTCCTTACTATGTGCCAGGCATAGTACTACAAACTCTATACACACTTCTCATGGAGTCTTTACATCCTTATTATGCTCATTTTATGTGCACAAAAGTAAAGTAGAAGAATTTGAAACATTCTCCTGTAGGAGCAAGTGGTCTCTGTTCAGGGATCTAAACCCAGAGATCTATAAGGAGGTGCATGTGAGGAGAGTCCAAGTAGGAGATATATTTATGCACTGGATTATTCATGTAACTTTCTCTGACATTTCCCTTTGGTTATCCCATTAGTAAAGTCTTTTGCAAATATGTAAGCCCAGGTGAGCCTCACTAATTTATATGCTGCCTTTGTGCAAATTATAAAAAGGCTCCTTTCTGGGCAGGCAGGGCTTGGCAGTGGAGCAGGAACTGCATTACAGCCACTGTTAACTCACTTTGTCAGGAGTCCTCCATGGAACACAAACTATAGCACCATTTCTTCTGTCTCTGGCTAACAATAAGTAAGGAATAGTGAGAATAATCCAACAAAGTTCAAGCAGTATTCCCTGAGGTCATCTTGGTGGTGGCTCAATTATCTGTTGTGGCATTCAAGAGGAAGCTGAATCAAAGGTTGACTCTAGGAGTTCTAGTAGCCTTCCTCATGTACAGATTATTTTTCAATTAAGAGATTTAGAAACTCTCAATTTACTTTTATGAAGGAAGTTATTGGAATGCTCTAGTTAGGAAGACTGACTTTTAGAAGCTAAAGAGTTCAAATAGATTTGGAGAGATAAACTGTTGTTAGGTGCTCTGACTCACAGTGATTCCATGTACAGTAGGATGAAACACTGCCCGGTCCTGTGCCATTCTCACAACTTTTGCTAGGTTTGAGCCTGTTGTTGTAGCCACTGTATCAATCTATCTCATTGAGATTCTCCCTTTTTTTCACTGATCCTCTACTTTACCAAGCCTAATGTCCTTCTCCAGCAATTGGTCCCTCCTGATGATGTGTCCAAATTAAGCAAGATGAAGCCTCACCGTCCTTGCTTCTAAAGAACATTCTGGCCGTACTTTCCCCAAGACCACTTTAGTCATTTTCTGGCAGTCCATGGCATATTCAATATTCGTCACTAACGCCACAATTTGAACTTGTCAGTTCTTCATTCTTCGTTTTTCATTGTCCAGCTTTCATATGCATATGCGGTGATTGAAAATACCATGGCTTGAGTCAGGCGAACTTTAATCATCAAAGTGACATCTTTATTCTTTAAAGATTTTAAAGAAGTCTTTGCAGCAGATATGCTCAATGCAATACATCATTTAATTCCTTGACTGCTGCTTTCATGGGCATCGATTGTTGATCCAAGTAGAATGAAATCTTTGACAATTTCAATTTCTTTACTATTTATTATGATGTGGTTTGTAGGTCCAGTTGTGAGGATTTTCATTTTCTTCACAGTCAGATGTAAGAGACATAAATAACGTAATATAAAAAAGCAAAGAAATTGTTAACTTGTTAACTACAGACTATAAAAAGTCACACCTGATCTACTTAGATGGCTTGCTAGAAAGAGGGTGATTAGGGAAATCAAAGAAAAAAAAATCTTTGCTTAGATTTCTAGGCAGAAGTTCCTCTTATAAAGAGTCTAAGAAGCAGAAATGGTAACATCAGTATTAGGGAGTTTTGAACAGGTGCACGCAAGATACGTGGAAGTAGTAAACTGGGTAAGGATATTAGAACAAAAGAGATTAAGTGATGTGGGAACTCTGAACACAAACTCCTGGGCTAAATCAGATCAGATGAATAGATTTTCAAAAAGTTCTTAAAGCAAACAATGAAGTAATTTACTGATTTACAGCCTTATATTGCTGGAAAAAAATAATACAGTTATGTTGATGAAGGCAATCTTAGTTTTGCTATTTAAGCTGTGGGGCCATATAAAGATATTTGGAGAGAAAGCCTGGTCCTGTGCAACAAGCTAGGATTTTGGAACTACAGAGTTCCAAGTATAGTCTTTGGAAAATTACTTTATTTCATAAACCTTCAATTTCCTCATTTTTAAGAACTGAGACCATGTATGTCAATATGACTTAACTGTTTAAGTAATTCTTGTCCAGGAAGATAAAAATCTAAACTAATGTATAACTTCACTTTTTGCTTCAGGAAATTCTTGCAATCTAACTTTTCTGGGCAAAACAGTTTGCTCAATCTAGTCAAAATTCTTCTATCAGAACAATAGGTTATTCATCTGGGTGAACAACTCATTTATCTGAAAAAAAAAATTAACCTTTAAAACCTTCACTTTGCTCTGTCCACCAATCTTAAACTATTATGTTACAAACTTTACGCAGTCTCAATAAGTTTTCTGCCATAAAAGACCAAATTAAACCACTGAAAGTCAGACCCCAAACCCTATAAATATCCTTCCAGGTCCCCTTCTTCACATTTTGAAGATGGTACTAAGATTACGTCAAAATGATGTTCTCCCCTGTAAGTCTACTTAATTTAGCATTATTGAATGAACAGATTTTTCTGGAGGTCTTTCTTGGGAGTCAGCAATTGACATCACAAAAAAGAAAATGATGATAATTACCTTCCAGATTGGTTATGAAGATTAGAGTATGTATATATAAAAATGCTAAGCATAGACTCTGACGTATGATAGTCCTTATTATTACAGGTGAGTTTCAAAAAGATTACATTTTGTTCAGGAATCTAAAACTAGCAAATTATTTTCCATCGTACGTAGGAGTTGTGTTTCTGAAAATACCTCTTGTAGAATTAAGGGATCTAAGATTTTAAGACATTGAATAGAAGGAGAAGAGGGGAATCTTGGGAGATTGCATGTGAATATACGAAGGTCTTTAAAAATGCTTATTTATTTTTACATTTACCAAAATAAAACAATAACATATAATAGATATACTAAATTAAGACAGAATACTTACATTTTGTATGTTTTATATACAAATAATGTTTAATTACCACTTCCAGCTCTCTAGAAATAAAACCAGATTTTCTTACTCATAGTTTCAAAGAGGTAATATTCACTCTACATGGTCGGATATAATAGATATAATACTAATACTTATAAATTATTGAGCATCTACCATGTGGCAAGAACTTTATATATTATGTCTAATTCTCACTAGGATCAGTACAATAAAATACTATAAATCACATTTTAAGGCTAAGAAACTGAGTGCTCACCCCAAGACTATGAGCTACTAAGCAGACAACATAGAATTTGAACCTAGATTTGTGTAACTTCAAAGATCACACCCTTTCTGCTGTTTCTGGACTCTTTCTAGTATCAATAAACATGAACAAATACCATATAGTCTGCTATGAAAACCTCCTATGGCTGGTCATGTATCAAATGTTTAACATCTTTCTGCCTTTTTTTTTCTTTAAGGTAAAAATACCTAAGTTAAAATCCTTAAATAAGAACCTGGAGTGACAGTGATAGCCTCTAACTTTTTGCAGGTAAGAAAAAGTATACATGTAGTAAAATTCAAGGGATACATTTTTTAGTGTCCTCTGATCATAAGCAACAAAAAAAGCTCCGGATAACTTGTAAAAAGAAACTTCTTGGAATTAAAGGAGAAGCCAGACAACCAAGCATGAAAATTCCCTGGCCAGAGAGGGACATTGGCCTAGTTTGATTTATGTTCCCATATCTTGATAGCTCTAACCAGACTTCATAAAAAGAAGGAGAAAATTCCCCAAAGAAAAATCAGCGTGCTGCTGTTAGAAGACGGAGAAACGTATGCTTAAGAGAAAAAAAAAGGGGCGGGGGGTGGGGACTAATGGTAGGGAAAGTACATATACGTAAGTATAGTAGGAATATTAGTAACAATCTCCATGGGAAGTTTAAAAAAAAAAAAACCTCCCTCACTTTTACATACACAGAAGAAAAAGAAAGGAAGATTTAAAAATACTAGATTGATGATCAGTGGGGAATTCTATGCAGATAAATCAAGTTCTGGATCATTAAAATATATCAAAAACCTGAACTTGTGTAACCAATTTTTTCTCTATGATTTAAGGTATAAAATAGTGAAAGCACCAAAAACAAAGTCGTATCAGACCTCCCTTAATAAACATACAATCTACACAAAAACAAGGTGCTTGCTATGAAAATGTGGCTTTATGATATAGTCCCCAGTTCCCACTGCCACCAAGGTTTTTGACCCTAAACCCACAGTGGTGGATTTATTGCAAAAAATATCCCAATCTCCACCCTTCGCTATGTCTACGCCCTTTGAGATGTGACTTTCCAGTTGCTCACATTAAGATCTAGTGTCTGTTTCCCAGCCTTTGACCTTTGACTCTGGGCTAGTCTTGTGACTTGTTTTGGCCAAAAGAATGTATCCTAGTGAAAGAGTTCCAGTTCTGAGTGGAGTCTGTTCTAGACCAGCCAGCCATTGATTGGCCTTTCAACTGGTTGCAGAATCAAGCTCAGTTGAGATTAGCTGAGCCCAGGTCAGATCAGCAGAACCAAACAGCCAACCCCTGTATTCATAAATAAAAATAAATGTTTATCATTGTAGGTTCCACGGACATGTTGTGGTTGTGTTTTATGTGTCGTTGTTGTGGCAGTGGGTAGCCGATTCATCTTCCTGCTAGAAAACAGTCACTAAGGGTAAGGAATCAGAGGCTTGCTCAGATTCTTACCTATGCATCTTCCCTACGTTTCCTTTTGCCAACATCTAAAAGTAAAAATAAGGAATGATTATTGAATTATAATATTTGATCACCCTGTTTAAGAGAAATTCAGCCAAACTAGAGTAATTAAATTTTATGAAACCAACTTTCCTGTACAAACGTACAACTGTAACCTAAATTCACTTGATTACTTTCCTCTTTACTTTGTGTTCCCTAGACCCAGACACTATGTCCACTTAAAATAAAAATCCTCATTATTAAATGTCTTAAAAACATGTATCTAAAAGCAAAATTTTAAAAAAGAAACTCTTATTAAAAATGAGTTGCTTATATGCTAAGTAGAAAACCTTTTTTTTTTTTTTCAATCCATAAAACAACGAAATGTAACCTCAAGCTTGGAAATTACTTTTCCTGCAATCAAGCAACCATATGAAGTATATAACTTGGAATCAGAGCCAAGAATTAACACTTCGAATTTTTCCAAGTGCTGTTTATTAACATATATTCACATTAACCAGACACTCAGATTGCACAACATATCCATGCCCCTCCGTCTCATTTTTATAGATCCTGGATTCGCCTCCTTTTTTATGTACCTTCTGGAGTAGAAGCTGCTCAGTGCTTGCTATCTATGGCAGGATCAGTTGTATCCTCTCTTATAATTATTTTACTTTTTATTTGTTCTGACTTAAATTTCATTCTTTCCCAAATCTCTTCCTACCCCAATCATTTTCTTAAATAAGATAAGTTAATTTTAAAAACAAATGAATAACCACTTCTCAAGTAAATGAAAAGAACACAGCTTCCAACGCCTCTTGAGTGCTCTACAGAATGCTATTGTTCTCTTTACTCCAAAGAATAGCAGATCTTTACAGCAGGTTAATACATAATGATTTAGAACCGGATTATATTTTTGATAGGCTGTAATGAAAGGAGTCAATTCTATGAATATAAATAGATTATGCTTTTCTCCTTGGATACCAGGATGGCAAGTTTTTTAATTATGGACTTTTCATTGTAGTTTAGTGCCCTTATCAAATAATTTATTCTCTACCAATTTCATATAACAGCATTCCCAAAGCACTGAACCTTGTTAATATATTTTGATATAGAGCAGTTTTGTTTTGTTCACTTTACATGTTCCAGAGAAAGGAAGGTGGTTGCTAAATATACCATTTGGCCTGAAGCAATGATGAAACTGAGGGGCTATTCCATGTGGAGAGTGAGGCTAAAAGGCTGGCGTGCTGAAATATAACACATAGGTATCATCTGTTTGAAGAGATAACAATGGTAAATTAAGAAGAAATTGATAATTTGTCTTGCAAAATGTCTTTTAAGATAACTCATGGGTATGTGAATGAGTATTTGAGAGGGAGAGAGTAATGAAAAGGAGATACATCCATTTTGTGTTGTGGAGCTCTTGGGGTGAGGAGGTCTTGCATCTAGGCGGTTGATACCTAAAGGGCTAAAATTATAGAAAGGTGAAGAATGTTTTTGGAGAAGTCCTGAGCACGGGGAAAAAAAAAAAAAAGACAATAACTAGACTCAGAAAAATCATGATCTTGGAAAGAGCTTGAAAGCTGAACCTAAAAGCATAAACCTGAAAGGAAAGACAGAAAAAAGATTTTCAGCATGGCCTAGCCTTGAGGATAGTGGCAAAGATGGGGAAGTTTGTGGGTAAGTTACAGAGGCAGAAAAGAGCAAACAGTTAAGAATATATCTGTAGCCATATCTGGGTAAGATCTGCTTCTTTAGACACACAAAGGCGTGCTAATAAGGCATTACTCAAACACATAACAGAATTAGAAGCTGAATGGACTATCCAAAATCCCACAACTACACTTGCAGAGTAAAAGGTCAGATAAATAGACTATGAAATGATTTAATTATGCCCAAGACACATGGCATTAACTAGCCCTGTGGCGTTGTATAACCCTCTGGGTGCAGTGTCCTTTATAAAATGAAAAATTTGCACCAACTCATCCCTTAGGTTTCAGCTCTCATATCTAGGAATCTGACATTCATGCAAACTCCTGCCTGCAATGAATGTTTACACCAGTGTTTCTCAATGGGAGAGGAGAGTTCTTTGTTCACTCAAGGATATTTGATAATATTTGGAGACATTACTGGCTGTCACACCTGAGGGGATGCTACATGGCATCTAGTGAGTACAAACCAAGGCCGCAGCAAAATATTGTACAATGAATAGGACAGCTACCCATGACAAAGAATTATTCTGCCCAAAATATCCGTAGTGCTGAGGTTAAGAAACTCTGGCATACACCCAAATCCCTTTGTATCAAATCCTTGTTTACCGGTCAGTTCTACAGCTCATCTAAGTAGAAAATATGCGTGCAAGTGTGCCACTAGAGAGAAAAGGCATAAGTTAGGATCAGGGGTTTCTGAAAGAGGAACCTCAGCCTTGAAAACATCCACTAATGATTAAGAGTGTTATGACCAGTGGAAAAATAGTTATGTTCCTTAATTCTCTGACGAAGGTCTATTCAACAATGGGAGTAGATTTTGGAAGTTGGGAGATACGGATTCCAGTGTATTTGCTCTTGTTCAGTCATTACCCAGTTATAATCATTGCAAGCCACTCAGTTACTGTGATTTGATAATCAGTAATTTTTTAATTAATATCTGTTTTAAGTTCTTCGGGGTTGCTATAAAAATTAAATGAAAGGAGATTTGAAAGTCATAAGTGAAAGTGATATTAGTGGATAAGTTAAAAGTGCTGTAAGTATGTACAAAATCATTCATTTTTTTGTTTTGACACTATGTAGAACATTTTCTCTAGCTAAGTCTTGCTGTATATTAAATTGAGCTTAATAAAAATTTGATTCCTAATTACAGGAAACAGGACTAGATATTATGCAAACTATGTAGGGACGCTGTGAGTCAGAATCAACTTGACGGCAACAGGTTAACAGGTTATAGAGGAAAAATAAATGAGCTCCTGTTCACTAGTCATTGATAGTCTAGTTAAGAAATGTATCAGTTATCTGTTACCATAACAGTATTGCATAACAAATAATTACAAAGACCTCAGTACCATACACCACTAAGTGTTTATTGATCATGCAACTAGGGTTAGCTGGAGTTTAGCCAAGCGGCTCAGTTTTGATTTAACTCAGTCATGTATCTGGAGACTGGCTGGCTAGGGTGCCTTAGTTGGGGCAACTGACAGTATTTTATTCTTCTGTAGGATTGCCTTGTGTATGTTCTCATGTTGATGGTAGAGTGCAAAAGAGAAGTCAAGTTTGCTTTGTACAAGTGCTTTTCAAGTTTCTGTTTACATCTTGTCTGCTAACTTCCCATTGGCCAAACTAAGTCACGTGGCTGAGCCCAGAGTGAAAGGGTGAGACACTTATCCATTTATCCACGGTGAGCGGACACTGCAAAGTTACAAAGCAAAGGACATGGACATACTGAGTGGTAAAGAATTGGACCAATGATGAAATCTATTTCGGCAAACAAAATGTGGTCTCTGGGCTATGAGTCACATCCAGACCCACTGGAGAGGACTGCGTATCACCTAGATATCCTTGAGTTGAATGGAGTTGCTGGATGTAACTTTGAGTCCACTCCCTTATAGAGGTAATGAGTTTGTAAGTGTAAGAAGAAGGATATATACAAATGGTTACTGGTCAGAGGGATGGACAGTGGAAAAGAAAACTCACTGCATCAAAGTTTCTGCTTCCCTTTCTCCCTCAATCTATGTGCAGTCATATGACTAGTTTTCACCAATGGAATATGAGCCAAAGTAAATGTGTGACTTTCAGGACAAGGTGCTTAAAAACTAGGGGAGCCTTCCCCACTCTTTCTTTCCAATTCAGCTGGCTGGAGGTAAAGTACCTCAAAAACCAAAAAACCAAACCCATTGCTGTTGAGTTGATTCCAACCCGTAGCAAACCTATAGGAAAGAGTAGAACTGTCCTGTAGGGTTTCCAAGGAGAGGCTGATGAATTTGAACTGCCCACTTTTGGTTAGCAGCTGTAGCTCTTATTTACTGCAACCCCAGGGCACAGCTTGTTTATCCATTGGCTTATTAAAGAACTTCTTGTTTCCTTCCAAACTTTGGCAATTATGAATTGCGTACAGGTGCAGTATTATTCAACAATAAAAAGAAATGAGCTCTCAAGCCAAGAAAAGACATAGGGAAAACTTAAATGCACATTGCTAAGTGAAAGAACACAGTATGAAAAAGCTACATACTGTATGATTCCAACTATATGACATTCTGGAAAAGGCAAAACTATACAGACAGTAAAAAGATCAGTTGTTGCATGCCAACATCATTCTCAATGGAGAGAGCCTAAAACTTTCCCTTTGAGAACAGGAACAAGACAAGGATATTCTTGTTTAACATTGTGCTAGAAGTCCTAGCTAGAGCAATAAGGCAAGAAAAAGAAATAAAGGGCATCCAAATTGGCAATGAAGAAGTAAAACTGTCCCTATTTGCAGATGATATGACATTATATACATAGAAAACCCGAAAGACTTCACGAGAAAATTACTGGAACTAACAGAAAGATTCAGCAGGGTAGCAGGATATAAGATAAACACACAAAAATCAGTTGGATTCCTATACACCAATAAAGAGAAAGACAAAAAGGAAATCAGGAAAAAAATGTCATTTATAGTAGCCCCTAAAAAAAAAAAAAAAAAAAAGCTTAGGAATAAATCTAACCAGGGAGGTAAAAGACCTATACAAAGAAAACTACAAAACACTACTGCAAGGAACCAAAAGAGATCTACACAAATGGAAAAACATACCATGCTCGTGGATAGGTAGACTCAACATTGTGAAAATGTCAACTCTACCAAAAGCAATCTACAAATACAATGCAATCCCCATCTAAATACCAACAGCATTCTTTAAAGAGACAGAAAAACTAATCATCTTTATGTGGAAAGGGAAGAAGCCTCAGATAAGTAAAGCACTATTGAAGAAGAAGAATAAAGTAGGAGGACTGCACTACCTGACCTCAGAACCTACTATACAGCTATGGTAGTGAGAACAGCCTGGTATTTGTACAATGGCAGATACATTGACCAATGGAACAGAATTGAGAACCCAGATATAAATCCATCCACCTATGGTCACCTGATCTTCAACAAGGGCCCAAAGTCCATCAAATGGGGAAAAGACAGTCTTTTTTTTTTCTAGTGAAATTTTATTTAATGCAAGGAAGCTCACATAGAGAATTGCTATGTGCGTTTTTTAATTTAATTTTAATTTTTTTATTGTGCTTTAAGCAAAAGTTCACAATTCAAGTCAGTTTCTCATACAAACACTTATACACACATTGTTATGTGGCCTTAGTTGCTCTCCTTATAGTGACAGCACATTCCTCCTCTCTACCTTGTATATCCCATCTCTATTCAACCAGCTCCTGTCCCCCTCTGCCTTCTCATCTCCCCTCCAGACAGAAGCTGCCCACATAGTCTCATGTGTCTACTTGGGCTAAGAAGCACACTCCTCACCAGTATCATTTTGTGTCTTATAGTCCAGTCTAATCTTTGTCTGAAGATTTGGCTTCAGGAATGGTTTTAGTTTGGGGCTAACAGGGAGTCTGGGTGTCCATGTCTTCTGGGGTCCCTCCAGTCTCAGTCAGGTTATTAAGTCTGGTCTTTTTATGAGAATTTGAAGTCTGCATTCCACTTTTCTCCTGCTGCATCAGGGATTCTATGTTGTGTTCCCTGTCAGGATAGTCATTTGTGGCAGCTGGGCTCCATCTAGTTCTTCCATTCTCAGGCTGATGGAGTCTCTGGCTTATGTGGCCCTTTCTGTCTCTTGGGCTCATATTTTTGTTGCATCTTTGGTGTTCTTCCTTCTCTTTTGCTCCAGATTAAGCAGAGACAAAATTGATGCATCTTAGAAGGCTGCTTGCTAGCTTTTAAGACCCCAGACACCAGTCACCAAAGTGGAATGCAGAATGTTTTCTTAATACACTTTGTTATGCCAATTGACCTAGAAGCCTCCTGAAACCATGGTCCCCAGACCCCTATCCCACTACTCTGTCCCTCAAAATGTTTTGTTGTATTCAGGAAACTTCTTAGCTTTTGGTTTAGTCTAGTTGTGCTGACTTGCCCTGTATTGTGTGTTGTCCTTCCCTTCACCTGAAATAATTCTTGTCTACTATCTAATTAGTGAATACCCTGTCCCTCCCTCCACACCCTGGTAGCCACCAAAGAATGTTTTCTTCTGTGTTTAAACCTTTTCTTGAGTAATGATAATAGTGGGTCATATACAATGTTTTGTCCTTTTGTGCCTAATTTCACTCAACATAATACCTTCCAGATTCCTCCATGTTATGAGATGTTTCACAGATTCATCAGTGTTCTTTATCATATTCCATTGTGTGAATATACCATAGTTTGTTCATCCAGTCATCCCTTGATGGGCACTTTTGTTGTTTCCATCTTTTTGCAGTTGTAAACAGTGCTGCAATGAACATGGGTATGCATACTTCTATTTGTATGAGGGTTCTTATTTCTCTAGGATATATTCCGAGGAGTGGGATTGCTGGATCATATGGTAATTCTGTTTCTAGCTTTTAAGGAAGTGCCAAATTGACTTCCAAAGTGGTTGTACCATTTTAAATTCCTACCAGCAGTGTATAAGTGTTTCAGTCTCTCCACAACTTCTCCAACATTTATTATTTTGTGTTTTTTGGTTTAATGCTAGCCTTGTTGGGATGAGAGGGTATCTCATTGTAGTTTTGATTTGCATTTCTCTAATGGGTAATGATAGTGAGCATTTCCTCACGTACCTGTTAGCTGCCTGATTGCCTTCTTTGGTGAAGTGCCTGTTCATATCCTTTGCCCATTTTTTAATTGGGTTATTTGTCTTTTTGTTGTTGAGGCTTTGCAGTATCTTGTAGGTTTCAGAGATTAGATGCTGGTCAGATGTGTCGTAGCCAAAGATTTTTTCCCAGTCTATAGGTTGTCTTTTTACTCTTTTGGTGAGGTGTTCGAATGACTTTGAATTTTAGGAGCTGCCAGTTATCTAGTTTCTCTTCTGGTGTTTGGGTATTGTTAGTAATGTTCGTATCCTGTTTACACCATGTATTAATTCATAATGTTGTCCCAATTTTTTCTTCCATAACCTTTATTGTTTTTGATTTTATATTTAGGTCTTTGATCCATATTTAGGTCTTTGATCCATTTTGAGTTAGTTTTTGTGCATGGTATGTGGTATGGGTATTGTTTCATTTTTTTGCAGATGGATATCCAGTTATGCCAGTACCATTTGTTAAAGAGACTGTCTTTTCCCCATTTAATCGACTTTGAGCCTTTGTCAAATATCAGCTGTGCACAGGTGGATGAATTTATATCTGGATTCTCAATTCTGTTCCATTGGTCTCTGTATCTGTTGTTGTACAAGTACCAGGCTGTTTTGACTGCTGTAGCAGTATAATATGTTCTAAAATCAGGTAGTGTGAGACCTCCCACTTTTTTCTTCTTTTTCAGTGATAGTTTACTTATCTGGGGCCTCTTCCCTTTCCATATGAAGCTCGTGATTTGTTTCTCCATCTCATTAAAAAAGCCATTGGAATTTGGATCAGGACTGCACTGTATCTGGAGATCGCTCTGGGTAGAGTAGACATTTTCACAATGTTGAGTCTTCCTATCCATGAGCAAGGTATGTTTTTCCACCTTTACACAGGTCTCTTTTGGTTTCTTGCAGTAGTGTCTTGTAGTTTTCTTTGTATAGGTCTTTTATGAAAAAACAGTCTTTTTAACAAATGGTGCTGGCAAAACTGGATGTCCATCTGCAAAAAAAATAAATAAAACAGGACCCATACCTCACACCATACACAAAAATTAATTAAAAATGGATCAAGACCTAAATATAAAACCAAAAACTATAAAGATCGTAGAAGAAAAAATAATATCAACACATTAACAGGATATAAACCATAACCCACAATACACAAACTCTAGAAAATAAGCCAGGTAACTGGGATCTTCTAAAAATTAAATACTTATGCTCTTTAATAGACTTCACCAAAAGAGTAAAAAGAGAACCTATGGGCTGGGAAAAAATTTTTGGCTGTGACAAATCCAACAAAGGTCTAACCTCCAATATCTATAGAAAAATCCAACACCTCTGCAAAAATAGACAAATTATACAATGAAAAAATGGGCAAAGGAAAGGAACGGACATTTCACCAAAGGAGACATTCAAGTGGCTAATAGACACAGGAGTAAATGCTTGCAATCACTAACCATTAAAAAAAAAACCATTAGAGAAATGGAAATCAATACCACAATGAGATACCTTCTCACTCCAGCATTACTGGCACGAATTAAAAAATCAGAAAATAACAAATGTTGGAGAGGATGTGAGGAGACTGGAACTTTTATGCACTGCTGGTGAGAATGCAAAATGGTACAACCATTTGGAAAATGATATGGCGTTTCCTTAAAAAGCTAGAAATAGAAATACCATATGATCCAGCAATCCCACTCCTAGGAATGTATCGTAGAGAAACAAGAGTTGCCACACCAATAGACATATGCATACCCATGTTCACTGCAGCATTGTTCACAATTGCAAAAAGACGGAAACAACCTAGATGTCCATCAACAGATGAGTGGATAAACAAACTATGGTACATACACACAATGGAATACTACGCAACAAAAAAGAACAATGATGAACCTGAAAAGCATTTCACAACATGGGTGAATCCGGGGGGCATTATGCTGAATGAAATAAGTCAATTGCAAAAGGATAAATATTGTATGAGACCACTACTATAAAAACCCATGAAAAGACTTACACACGAAAAGAAACAATCTTTGATCGCTACGAGGGATGGGAGGGGTCAGGAGGGAAAAAAACATGAAATAGAAATAGATAAGTGGTAACTTTGGTGAAGGGTAAGGCAGTACACAATACTGGGGAAGCCAGCACAACGCGATGAAGGCAAGGTCACAGAAGCTCCAAAGACACATCCAAACTCCCTGAAGGACCAAATTACTGGGCTGAGGGCTGTGAGGACAATGGTCTTGGGGAACATCAAGCCTCAGTTGGCATAATATAGTTTATAAAGAAAACATTCTCATTCTACTTTGGTGAGTAATTCTACTGGGGTCTTAAAAGCTTGTAAGTGGCCATCTAAGATACTCCACTGGTGTCACCCCATCTAGAACAGGGGAGAATGAAGAAAATCAAAGACACAAGGGAAAGATTAGTCCAAAGGACTAATGGACCACATCTACCACAGCTGCGACTAGACCGAGTCCAGTGCAACTAGATAGTGCCTAGCTACTACCACCGACAGCTCTGACAGGGATCACAGTAGAGAGTCCTGGACAGGGCTGGAGAAAAATGTAGAACAAAATTCTAACTCAAAAACAAAACAAAACAAAAAAAGGACCAGACTTATTGGTCTGACAGAGACTGGAGAAACCCCAAGAGTATGGCTGCTGGACACCCTTTTAGTTTAGTAATGAAGTCACCCCTGAGGTTTACTCTTCAGCCAAATATTAGACAGGCCCATAAAACAAAACAAGACTAAATGAGCACACCAACCCTGGGGCAAGGACACAGGAGGTGACAGGAAAGCTGATAATGGCGAACCTAAGGTTGAGAAGAGGAGAGTGTTGACATGCTGTGTGGCTGGCAATCAATATTACAAAATAATATGTGCATTGTTTAATGAGACTCTAGTTTGCTCTGTAAACCTTCATCTAAAGTACGATAAAAAAGAAAGAAAAAAAAAAAAGATCAGCGTTTGCCAGGGGTTCATGGGAATGCAGGGAATAATGAATAGTTGGGGCACAGGGCATTTTAAGGGCAGTGAAACTATTCTGTATGATACTGTACTGGTGGACACATAAAGTTTTGAATTTGTCAAACCTCAAAGAACTGCACAATACAAAGAATGAACCATATGTAACTATGTAAACTATAAAAAAGTTTGTAGTTAATAATAATGTATCAGTATTGGTTCATCCATTGTAACAATTTTACCACACTAATTCAAGCTGTTAATAATAGAAATTGTGTGCAGGGAGGAGAGGGGGTACATGAGAACTCTCTGTACTTTCTACTCAATTTTTCTGTAAATTTAAAACTGCTCTAAAAATAGTTCATTTTTAAAAAAATCAAAATTTAAAGCATTTTATTTATTTTTATTTTTTATTGTGCTTTAGATGAAGGTTTACAGAGCAAATTAGTTTCTCATTAAACGATACACTTACTGTTTTGTGACATTGGTTGCCAATCCCACGTCTGTCAACACTCCCCTCAACCTTGGTTTCCCCATTATCATCTCTCCTGTCCCCTCCGGCTCTCTCGTCCTTGCCCCTCGGTTGGTGTGCCCCTTTAGTTTCATTTTGTTTTATGGGCCTAATCTTTGGCTATGAGCTGGAATCTTTTTTAATCTTTGGCTGACGGGTGAACCTCAGGAGTGACTTCAGTACTGAGTTAAAAGGGTGTCCTAGGGCCATGCTCTCAAGGTTAATGCCTATTTAAAAAAAAAAAAAAAAGTAATCTTTTGAAGTTTAGAAGAAATTTCCACCCAAACATGAAAATTTAAATTTCTAACACGTTTTCATTAAGTAAGTGCCCAATCTCTTTGAATATTTCTAGTGATAGCAAACACACTAAATTCTGAAGCAACTCATTTTTCTTTAAGGAAATTTTATTTATTGGAAAAGTCTTCTCTAGTTTGAGTTGTGTATCCCTGTATGTCTAGCCGTTTGTTCATTCTGTAATTACCATGTACAAGTTTATTTCTTCTTCTAAAGGGAAGACATTTTACTATTTTAAGATTCTACCTCTAAACTATAATTTTTTTTTCTTCTTAGTTCAATCATTCATTAGAGAAAATAAACTAACTTTAAACTTACTTCAGGAAACCCAGCAGTAATTATATGTCACAACTTCAATATGCTTTGTAAACTGTGACAGCCACAAGCCACACTAATGCTATGATAGGTCAACTTTTATTGTGCAGTCGAGAAAATTAATACATTAAAAAAAATGATAAAACTAACATATAAAAGAGAGAACAAATCAGGGCAAAGACAAACATTTGAGATTTTTAAGGACTCCAAACATAAAGTGGTAGAAAGAAACCAGAGCCATTTTACAAATATACAGATTTTAATATGTTGGGATTTGATAGCATTTTGATACAGTCTTTCCAGCATTTTGACATAAAGAAGGATTTGTATTAACTATATATTTTTTAAGTCAACTAGAAGAATTTTTATGTAATTTCTAAAAAATTCTGTTTTTGAAGTTCTATAATGCCAACAACTTATATCCATTATTTTTATTTATACTTTTTTTTTTCTGACTTGAATATTGGTTCGATTATGCAACTTCCAATAGGAAAGCTCATATTGAAAACTTCTGACCCCTTTGTGCATTTTCACTAACCAATGAACCATTCAAAACTTTTTCCTCCCCCAACGGCACTGGGTTTTTTTTTTAACATTCTAGAACATGGTAGGTGGCGACCTCTACTGGTTATCAGATAATGTAGCCAATGTCATCTTGACAATTTCAGCAAAGAGCAGCTGCTTCTCTACGATGCACAGAGGAAAAAAAAAAAATACCAGAATGAATTGAAAAGTAGTTGTTTAAGCATAATAACAGATCCATGCTGGTTTTAAAGCAGTTTCAAGTTCTATATTCAATAATTTCTTTAGCTTAAGAAATGTGTTTTGCATTTTACCCCTTCTGCGTTTTATTTATTTTCTGAGAATAAAAGCATAGTTGCTATACAGGGTCAGTAGATTATATATCTTAGAACTCAAAAACAATGCTTGATAGATTTTTTACTTACTACAAAGTAATGCAAACTGGTTGCTAAAAAAACATATCAAACATTCTAGAAGGGATACCAGAAAAACGAAAATCTGTTTGTCACTATTTCTCCCAGTTCCACTTTCTGGGATTCAGATTAATTTATCATAAAAAAATGTATTTTTGATATGTGGACTACCTGAATTGTGTTTTTACGCTTGGTTTGGGTGGATGTAACTGAAGCATGTATTGGCTATTTTAATAACAGGGATTAGGAGACAAAAAGAGACATTCTTATCACATGCGGTTAAAGAATTTAATGATCAAGAAGATTGCAGGTGCCCAAAGGGAAGACATAACTCGTTATTTTTTCTAAAAATTTCAGAGTGTTAATATTAGTTTTCAAATAGAAAGAGAAAAAAGAACAAAGTATACTGAACGTAGTTATCCCAATATGTAGTACAGGCTAAGACTCAGAGTTTTAGAATCGTCTTTTACTTTCAATGGAAAGACTGCTCCACCAGCATGATAAAATTTTGTTCTTTTTCATTATAGGTCAAATCCCACTGAAAAATAAGGTAACATCAAAAATTGCTGAGTAACAAGGATTCTGAAGTCTCCACTCATAGACTATTTACTACAAGATGTTTTATACAAGACAATGCCAATAAAAACAAGGAATCTTAATAGTTTCTTAGAGTTCCTGGTTTAATGTCAACTGTAAAAAAGAACCTGAGTGTTAAAAGAGCTTTCTTATTCAGAAGGAAAAAAAGAAATCTTGAATTAAGAGTGTTCTCTGCACATGAACTAGAAGTTTCATTAGTGTCTCAAGGTAAGCTAATGGTTATGATACAAGCTGTTCGAAACCAAAAAAACAAACCCATTGCCTTTGAGTTATTTCTACTTTTCAAGGGTGGGTAAAATCCCAACTCCATCAAGTCAAGTCCTGACAATGGGTAGAAAAAAAATAAATCATATTTCAAGAAGTTTATTGAATGCGTACAGAATAGAAATGCCACTCTCCAATAAATGTAAACACTCCCTAGAAGTTTCAATCATTTTGTTCTAAATTGGAGGCATTTGCTTTCTGGTTAGGTGTTAGAAGTTTTTGAACTAAACTGTAATGGTTGCTTAGGGTCGAGAACTAGCTCATGCTTGTGAAGTGAATTTGGCTAGTGGTACTCAGCTGTGAGTCTGCAAGCCCGTTCTGGGTTGCCACAGTATTTTCACTGGTCCACAGTAAAATGTGAACAATGAAGTAAATGTAGATGATTTTTCATGCAGCTAACTACATTACATTTAAAGAAATGGGCTTTATTCTGAGAATGTTTATGCTGCTATTGTTTTTATGAAACAATAATAATTAAAGATTAAAATAAAAATAAAGTTAAAATTGATACTGTTCAGCAAAATAAAAAGTTGGTGTTGCTAAGGTTTTCCCTTTCCCATACTTTTGAAATTTTACGTATCTTTGAAATCCCAAAGCCTATAGTTCGTGCTTGCGCAGTCCTCGAATTTCTTACTTCTTTCCAGACAGTTATCTTTCCCTAACATCTCAGGGATGAAACTTCCGAACCAAGCTTCCTCAGGTCAGAGCTGGTACGGTACTTACCCAATTCCCTATTTAATAGGGCACACTGCCAAAATAGCATATAACATCATAATTCCCAAATAGTTGTAGAGCTTCTGCATCGTGTGGAAAGGATTTTTTTTCCCTTTATGGTTTTTGAGAAACACTTGTGAAATCCACATGTATATCAGTGGGATTTATCTTCCAGATTTGGGAAGATATGTTTTGCCAGTCATAAATGAACTATAATCCCCATAGACTCAAGTTTAATTCAAAAACACTCTCTCCAGAGCTGCTAAATTTGGCAACCCACATTCTCCTCTCCATATGCTATCCTTAGGGGATTCTACATACATTGTCTATAATGGTTTCTGCTTAGGATGTCTGGAAAAGTAGATATTTTGGTCACAGAAGGGCCATTAAAGGGAATTTGAAAACAGATCCATTAAATTGAAGTATTCAATTGTAAAAGTCTTCAAATTGGATGGACTATGCTAATTGATATTCAAGGACTAAGTCCATCCGTTCTCTGCATATGTCATAGCCTTAAACTACTCATGCTTGTATCACTTACCAACCCGGTTTGATATTCTCCCTTGTGAGAGAAATATTAGCAGAACACAGTGTGCATAAAGAGTACAGCAGATAAATAACGAATTGTCACTAAATGTGGACCTAATTTCCATTCCATTCTGTTGTTCAGTGCCTTCACTGTTTCAAACAGCCATCTTTTTTTCATTAATTACATCAGCTCAGCTTTTGTTATGTCTTGTTGGAAAAGAGAAAAGAAAGTTTCCATTATTCCTCTTCTGGACGATGGAATGCAGCAGCTGTTGTGTTTTGCAAACGTTCAGTGGTATCCTAGAATCTCTGGTCAGTTTTTGAGTGGATTTAAAAATACTTTTCGGCATTGTTATGTTAGTTTTCCCTGACCATGTTAAAAAAAAAAAAAAAATTTTTTTTTTTGACCATGTTAGCGTGTGCTTTTCTTTCTCTGTGTGTCTTTTGTGGCCTGCCTTTCCCCTCACCTGTCTTTCATTTTCTTCCTAATACTGTAGTTCTCAAGAGCAACAAAAATATCCCAAAGGTTTCCCAGCTTGGCCCAATTTCAGCAATACAACACTATTTTTGTGAGTTTTTTTTTTTTTAATTCTAAATTTGCTTTCCTTCTGTTTAAATGATTTTCAGGAAACGCTCTCTCCTCAGCTGTGCATGCTGGCTGCTCTGTGTCAGTCAGGATCTCTGCATCCTTGTCATGTGGCACTTGGCTAAGGATGGACTTACAGTTTTACTGAAGCTGCTCTTTGTAGGATGGTAATCTTGGGGATAAGCACAGCCATGATTCCTTTAATATGGACAATACTTGGTGAATTTTAAAAGCTTTTACCTATCCATCATGCCATTTAACCATCACAGAGGTCCTGCAAAGCAAATAGAAAGTTATTCTTTCCATTTTACAGATGAGGAAAATAGGATCCTAAGTTGTACGTGACTGGTCCAGCAAACTCTGAGTACTAGTGTTAAAAATAAAATGTATAACAGATTAAATTTGTGTAAGAACTCATAAGCTTTATTTGCAATTCATGAATTGGCGGAGTGGTGAGTATCTGGTCTGGAAGTCAGACAGGAGCTCCCCAGAGCGTACAAAGAGAAATAGTTTTCTAAGCACAGACACACAGGAACAAGAAAGCTATACTGGGCAAATTTTGGATTGACTGGTAGCCATTTTCTTTTCTCATTTGGGATTAAGAGGAACTTTTGAACTAGGTGAAACAGAGTAGGCAAGTCCTAATTGGTTAGCTTAGGTTTTCGTTTCTGGGAGAGTCAGTTGATCGACTTAGGTTTTAGCTCCTGGGAAGGTCAGGCATTTATAGGAAATAGAAACTAGCTAGGTTTCAGTTTGCTGACTTGGGGCTTAATGTTGGTGACTCCATCTTGGGCCTAGCAGAGTCAGGTTAACATTAGGAAATGGTAGGGTATGAACAAGAATGCTGACCTTCTGGCTTCTGTGTTTTCCCCCAATGTCTTTCCTGGGTCACTCTTTCTTCACCTGAGGGTTGTTAGGAAAGAATGAAAGAATTTGGCTGAAGCACTCAGAATGCATTTAGTAAGTGAATAACAAAAATGTTCATTATTTTGCTTTGTCATGTAAATATAACAGATAAATTGGCAGAATAACATGCAAATGTAGCTGCTGTCTTTCTGTGTGTGTAAGGATATAATAGTTGACAAACGAAGGCTTTTGAGTATCCATTTACTAAAATATGATTATTGAAATTTGTGTTTGGCTCCAGCTATGCAACAGCAACACCCCTCCTCCCTACAGCCCCAGCCCCATGAAAATTACACACACAGGTTGATTCTTCTCTACAACAAAAGCAGTGAATCCAAACACAGCATAGCACACAGTGCAGAGAACAGATTCTGGATTCATGTCTCACAACTTACAAGCCATATAACCATGATTTGGGCAAATTATTTCATCTCTCTGTGTTTCAGTTTTCCTACCTGTAAAATGTGGACCCACCTTTACTTTTGTCAGTTCATGGTACTGTGGTGGCTTGCGTACTGTTATGATGCTGAAAGCTATGCCACTGGTATTTCAAAACACCAGCTGGGTCACCTGTGGTGGACAGGTTTCAGTGGAGCTTCCAGACTAAGACAGACTTAGATCTACTTTGGAAAATTAGCCAGTGGAAACCTTATGGATCATAACAGAACATTGCCTGACTTGCTTGCTTTGGACACATCATGAGGAGGGATTAATTGCTAGAGGAGGACATCATGTTTGGTGAAGTAGAGACCAATGAGGGTGTGGGAGAGCCTCCCTGAGATGGATTGGCACAATAGCTGAAATGATGGACTCAAACATGCTGGCTATTGTGAGGATGATGCAGGACCTAGCAACATTTTGTTCTATTATATATAAGATTGTGATGAGTTGGAGTCAACTCAACAGCAGCTAAAAACAACAATAAAATGTGACTATTAAGGCCTATCAGATAGTATTGTTGAGGGGATTAGATCAGTGCAGTGTAATGTTGTTTTTGTATGCAGTGGTGTCGATTCCAACTTCTAGCAACTTCATAGGTTTTCCTACGCTGTAATCTTTATGGAAGCAAGTTGCCGGGTCTTTTCTCCCACAGAGTAGCTGGTGGGTTTGAACCACCAACTTTTTGATTAGCAGCCAAGCACTTAACTGCTGTGCCAATTAGAATTTTTGACCAAGGTACCAAGATATCCAGAGATATCAGGTACAACAGGCCCTTACGATGTAAATTTACAAAAAAAATACTCAAGAGTCCATTGCCTTCAGGAGCCCCTTACTCAGCAGCCCTTTACCCATAGCAAGGATATAAAAGAACGAGGCTTGGGAAGGAGACTTTCTTAGGTGAGAACTGTACTCTGACCTCCCCACTGGGGAGAGGTATTGTGGTACTGCCTCCCAAAGCCAGATTAGGTGAGAGGAGTTTTACTGGAGCCACTCAGCATGATAAGTATTCCTGGGCCCCAGGGACTACGGCCTACTGCAAATCTGAGAACATGAAAGTGGCCAATGGCAATAGAGCAGAGAGCTGCCCCCAGCAAGTAACTACATCCTTCCTGTTCAATGTCAGGTCAAAGGTGTATGAACCCTGGAGACCAGATGTAGAAACTGCGGAGTTGTTTTTGAAGAAATCCCACTCGAGTATGTGGTCTGCCAGGGCAAGGAGGAAGCAGGCACAAGAAACTATATTAACTGGGGCAGGGACTAATGGGAAAAAGAGGAAGAGACCATCCAAAGTGATACCCTGCCCATGTTAAGGGAGTTGTAGTTGGAGAGTCCCAGGAAGGAAGGCAGCTTCCAGAGATCCAAAGGGCCCATGAGAGAACAAGTCAGTGTCAAACAACTGCCTGCCCCAGAGAACTTGCAGCCATCTTACCAAAGTGCCTTTCAGGGAAGACTCCTGCTTTGTCTCTTATCTCTCCTTCCCTGAGCCTCCCTCCATATCCTCTCCCACGGCAAGCAGCCTACCAGATGCAGGCTCCAGCCAACAGGGATGCGGAGGCAGGGGCGTTTTAACTTGAAATCAAGTTCAGGCTTTTGATTATAACATAAAAATGGATGTTTGAAATTATAAATTGAGATTATGTTTGTGATTTTATGTGATTGTAGGACTATTATCTAAGTGTAACTAGTGAAGTCATTGGATGGCCCAAGACTTCATCCAAATAGGGAAAGGAATAGCCCCACTAAGCAGAACTAAAGGAAGTGGGAGGGACAGAAATAAAGTCGTTTCGTAATTATATCTCATGGCTTCTGGCTGATATCAACTAGGTAAAGAACCTTGACTAGAGAATGTTCTCCAAAAGTATTACTTTCTTCTTTATTTCTTCACTCTATAGGCCTATTTTCTTGTCTGTAAAATAAAAAAAATTGAATTTAAAAGATTAGAAATATTCATGCCTTTGAATTCTCTCACCCAATATAAAATAATTAGTCATCAAATTTCTGCTTAAACACTTCTAAGTAGTAAGTAACTCACCCTCGAGTCTGTCAGTTTGTCGTACTGTGGGGGCTTCCATGTTGCTGTGCTGCTGGAAGCTATGCCACCGGTACTCAAATACCAGCAGGGTCACCCATGGTGGACAAGTTTCAGCTGAGCTTCCAGACTATGACAGACTAGGAAAAAGGACCTGGCAGTCTATTTCTGAAAATAAGTAGCCAGTGAAAACCTTGTGAATAACAGCAGAACACTGTCTGATATAGTGCTGAAACATGAGCCTCTCAAGTTGGAAGGCACCCATAAGAAGACTGGAAAACACCTGCCTCAAAGTAGAGTCGACCTTAATGATGTGGATGGAGTCAAGCTTTTGGGACCTTCATTTGCAGATGCGGCATGACTCAAAATGTGAAGAAACAGTTGCAAACATCCATTAATAATCGGAATGTGGAATGTAGAAAGCATGAACCTGGGAAAATTGCAAATCCTCAAAAATGCAATGGAATGCATAAAAATCAATATCCTAGGCATTAAAAAAAAAAAATTAGTGAGCTGAAATGGACTGGTACTGGTCATTTTGAATCAGACAATCATATGGAAAAGCTCAATATCATCAGTCAGAACAAGGCCAGGGGCCAACTGCAGAACAGACCATCAATTGCTCACCTGCAAGTTCAAGTTGAAGCTGAAGAAAATTAGAACAAGTCCACGAGAGTCAAAGTATGGCCTTCAGTATATCCCACCTGAATTTAGAGACCATCTCAAGGATAGATTTGATGCATTGAATATCAATGACTGAAGACCAGACAAATTGTGGAATGAATCAAGGACATCACATGTGAAGAAAGCAAGAGGTCATTAAAAAGATAAGAAAGAAAGAGAAGGCCAAAATGGATGTCAGAAGAGACTCTGAAACTTGCTTTTGAAAGTTGAGAAGCTAAAGTGAACAGGAGAAATGATGAAGTAAAAGAGCTGAACAGATTTTAAAGGGCTACTCAAGAAGACAAAGTAAAGTATTGTAATGACATGGGCGAAGACCTGGAGATAGAAAACCAAAAGGGAAGAACCTGCTCGGCATTTTTCAAGCTGAAAGAACTGAAGAAAAAATTCAAGCCTCTAGCTGCAATATAGGGTCTCTATGAGTCGGTACCTACTCAAGGGCACCAAACAACAACACCGGGAAAATATTAAACAACGCAGGAAGCATCAAAAGAAGATGGAAGGAAAACACAGAATCACTATACCAAAAAGAATTAGTCGATGTTCAGCCATGTCAAGGGGCAGCGTATGATTCGGAATCGATGGTACTGAAGGAAGAGGTCCAAGCTGCACTGAAGGCATTGGCAAAAACAAGGCTCCAGGAATGGATGAAATACTAATTGAGATGTTTCAAAAAATGGATGCAGTGCTGGAAGTGATCACTCATCTAGGCCAAGAATTTTGGAAGACAGCTACCTGGCCAACTGACTGGAAGAGATCCATATTTATGCCTATTTCCAAGAAAGGTGATCCAACCAAATGCAGAAATTATTAATATCACATGTAAATATTATGAATATCACATGTAAATAAAATTTTGCTGAAGATCATTAAAAAGCAGCTACAGTACATCAACGGGAAGTTGCCAGAAATTCAAGCTGGATTCAGAAGAGGGTGTGGAACCAGGGATATTTATTGCTAATGTCAGATGGATCCTGGCTGAAAGCAGAGAATACCAGAAAGATGTTTACTTGTGTTTTAGGGACTATGAAAAGGCATTCAACTGTGTGGATCATAACAAATTATGGATAACATTTCGAGGAATGGGAATTCCAGAACACTTAATTATGCTCCTGAGGAAACTGTACATAGATCAAGAGCAGTCATTCGGACAGGACAAGGGGATACTGTATGGTTTAAAGTCAGGAAAGGTGTGCATCAGGGTTGTATCCTTTCACCATACCGATTCAATCTATGTGCTGAGCAGATAATCTGAGAAACTGGGCTATATGAAGAAAAACAGAGCATCAGGAAGGCTCATTAACAACCTGCATTATACAGATGACACAATGTTGCTTGCTGAAAGTGAAGAGGACTTGAAGCACTTACTGATGAAGATCAAAGACCACAGCCTTCATTATGGATTACACCTCAACATAAAGAAAACAAAAATCCTCGCAAGTGGACCAATGAGCAACATCATCATAAATGGAGAAAAGATTGAAGTTGTCAAGGATTTCATTTTACTTGGATCCACAATCAACACCCGTGAAAGCAGAAGTCAAGAAATCAAAGGATGCATTGCATTGGGTGAATTTGTGGCAAAAAACCTCTTTCAAGTGTTAGAAAGCAAAGATGTCACCTTGAAGACTAAGGTGTATCTTACCCAAGCCACGGTGTGTTCAATTGCCTCATACGCATGAAAAAGCTGGGCAATGAGTAAGGAAGATCAAAGAAGAATTAGTGCCTTTGAATTATGGTATTGGCTAAATATTGAATACACCATGGACTGCCAAAAGAATGAACAAATCTTTCTTGGAAACAGTACAGCCAGAATGCTCCTTAGAGGCAAGGATGGCACGATTAGGCCTCACGTACTTTGGACGTGTTATCAAGGGGGACTAGTCCCCGAAGAAGAAGATTACTCTTGGTAAAGTAGAGGGTCAGCAAAAAAGAGGAAGACTCTCAACTAGAAGGATCGACACAGTGGCTGTAATAATGGGCTCAAGCATAACAATGATTGTGAGGATGGTCAGGACAGGGCAGTGTTTTGTTCTGTTGTGCAATGAGTGGCTATGAGCTGGAAGCAAACCACAGTAACTCACTGCCTCATGAAACTATTGGAAGCCTACAATGGTTAGAAAGTCCTTTCTTATACCAAAAGAGGATCTGTATCCATATGACATTTATTCACTTGTTCATGTTTTATTCCCTGGAAAAATACCTTATTTAGCTAAAATTCTATGGTTTCAAGTTTTTTCTTTCTTCTGCATAATATTATAAGATAGTTACAGGTTTCCATAGTTTTTGTTTTCAGCCTAAATGTTGTTTCCTTCAACCATTTTTCATATAATGTAGCATGCTTATGGTCTTGCTCCCACTCCTTAGCTGGTTTTTCAGTTTGTTAATGTTCCTCTCCCGAACTGCTCCAGATGTGCCTAAGCTCCAGATGAGCCTAAGATCCAAACCAGTTGCCACTGAGTTGACTATGACTCACGGTGACCCATGTGTGTCAGAGTAGAACTGTGCTCTGTAGGTTTTCAATGGCTGACTCTTTGGAAGGAGATTGTCAGGACTTTCTTCCAAGGCCCCATTGATTTTCTTGACTTTCTCATCTTTCAGTCAGCAGCCAAGCACATTAACCATTTGCACTACTCAGGAACCCATAGGGTTTCCAAGGCTGTAATCTTTAAGGAAGCAGACTGCCACATCTTTCTCCTATGGAGCAGCTGGTGGGTGTGAGCCACTAACCTTTCAGTTAGCAGCTGAGCACTTAGCCATCACAGCTCATATAGCCATCACATAACATTCGTATTAGGTTTATGGTCAGCTCAGATGCCTCAAGGTATTTTTCATATGAGATACTTTGTCAAATTGAGTTTTCCTTATCCTATACTAGTTGTTGTTGTTGTTGCTAGGTGCCATCAAGTCAGTTTAGATTCACAGAGACCTTATGTACAACAGAATGAAACACTGCCCAGTCCTGTACTATCCTCATGATCATTGTTATGTTTGAGCCCATTGTTGCAGCAAGTGTGTCAATCCATCTCATCGAGGGTCTTCTTTTTTGCTGGACCTCTACTTTACCAAGCATGATGTTCTTCTCCAGGGACTGGTCCCTCCTGATAACATGTCCGACATATGTAAGATGTAGTCTCACCATCCTTGCTTCCAAAGAGCATTCTGGTTGTACTTTTTCTAAGACAGATTTGTTCATTCTTTTGGCAGTCCACAGTATATTCGATATCTTCACCAACAACACAATACGAAGGCATCAATTCTTCTTTGGCCTTTCTTATTCCTTGTTCAGCTTTCACATGCATATGAGGCAACTGCAAACACCATGACTCGGGTCGGGTGCACCTTAGTCTTTAAGGTGACATCTTTGCTTTCCAACACTTTAAAGAGTTCTTTTGCAGCAAATTTGCCCAATGCAACGCATCTTTTGATTTCTCAACTGTTGCTTCCGTGGGTGTTGATTGTGGATCCAAGTAAAATGAAATCCTTGACAACTTCAATGTTTTCTCGGTTTATCATGATGTTGCTTATTGGTCCACTTGTGAGGATTTTTGTTTTCTTTATGTTGAAGTGTAACCCATACTGAAGGCTGTGGTCTTTGATCTTCATCAATAAGTGCCTCAAGTCCTCTTCACTTTCAGCAAGCAAGTTTGTGCTTATACTTGTAGTACTGGTTATTAAAAACTGAAGGAAAAAAAAATTACCTTTGTTAGACTCCATTTTGTTGGTTTTACTCAAGTCTTTCAGGCTTTTGCAAATATTCAGAATCTCTCTTCTGATTCTGAAATACACATTTTTTAAAAATTATTTTTTCTCTACTTCAGCTTTTTGCATTTGATAGTTTATAAGTATGCTTTTAATCCATCTTCACTTGAGCCACTTACAAAAGAAGTGAACAAGACAATTATTCTTCAATGAACATCTCCGGTTACGGAGATCTTTATGCATACCGAGTGAGTTGCACGAGGGTACAAACCCCGAAGTGGAATACTGAGTGATAAGATATGCACATTTTCATATTTATTATATACTCATACATTACGCATTCTTTAGATAAGTTAAATACAAACAATCTGATTACAGTCAACTTTTCTTACATGAGGGAATTGCTGCTCTGGAAATCACTGTTTATACTGAATATATGGAAAATGGACCATGGAATGCACGTGGCAGTGGCACCCAATGTCCAGGCTTGGTGGAGCAAGCTGGGAGGTCCTCATCAGATTGGCTTGTAGCATGATTTTGTCTCGAGTTCTGAATTTGCTTCTGCCCCCATGTTCTGCCTTTACTGTGCTTCTATAATCCAACCTTCATTCCTTTTAATAAACTCCATTTCTGCTTAAAAAGAAGGCCGGAATTATTTTCTGTGCTTACAGCTAAGAGAACATTGCAGCTACTTTAAACTCTTATTTCATTTTTTTCTCTCACACACGTATTCATAGGTGATTGGGCACTCCTGCAAACTGAATGACTGCTGGGTCAAAAGAGATTCACTCAGTTTCTTTGAATGTCTTTATTCTTCTTCCACGCTTCTGAAGAACAGGGTTTCACAGGCTTTTCGTCGGCTGTGTTCTTTCCTTCCCTTCTTTCTTACTTATGCTCTTAGTTTAATTTAGATTTTGTTTCCATACTTATTTCTCATAAAGGCAATAAAACAGAAATATACAAATAAGGTATCAATGGCAGTACCAAAACTGGCAAACTTAGCAGTGATCAGTGTTTGGAGGGAAGCTATGGGTGCATGAAAAATTGACTGTAGTTCCTTTCCTGCTAGAAGTGAACATTATTAGGACTGAAGGCTGACCACGTATACATGATAACGCACAAAAATTAAGTCATAAAAATTTTTCACCTGCTTGCTGTCCTGCAGGCCTACAGCTCCATTCTAACTCCTTTAGTTTGCTTTGCATATTTATGCTCTAAACCACTGAATGTAGGTCTTATACTTTACTCCTCAAAGGCCAATTTATTTATTTTTTACTTATTAATTTTTAGGGAGAGGAATAATGTTGTTTTGGTACACAGATGCACTTTAGTGTATTTTATATAAACATATTTTTAAAAATGTGGTTAAACTGGGAGTTTCTCATTAGTTTTCAATAATTTGCACCTGAAAGGACTGACTCTCAGCATGAAGCTACCAAATAAAAAAGAAAAATATTTCAAACTAGAGCCCCTGGTCTCTGCAACCCAGAAATGGTTCTGAGAATATCTAACTGGAATCTCTGAGGGTGAGCTACTGACTGACGTGTAGTTTTCACCAACTCTCAGGTCATTTCAATGTACAGTCATGGTGGAGGCTCAGCAGCCTAGTAGCAGGTTTTTAACACTGTGATGGACATACCTTGGCTTTGTCTTCCTGGCATCCTGGTGACAGCATCCTGACCTTCCCTGACTCCCAGCCATTGGTTCAGAAGAAGCTGACCTGAGGCCACTGGCTCCAGGGGTAGATAAGTACCCAGGCTTAGCTAATCATTGCATTCATTGCTCTGGCCACAGTGATTGGTTCAGGGACAGACACCTGACCCAAGCCAGACCAGTGAGGCTCAATGCCAGCCCTTTTGCTAGAAATATGGGGAAAGAAGATCATATTCTCCCCCTGGGATTTCACTAGGATCCTGTCAGTCTGGGGGAAGGCCACAAAGAGAAAGCTAACTTGACAATGAAGTCAAAGTTAGTTCACAGGAAAAGTAGAAACAAGGGTTGCTAGGGGAGAGAGAAATCTAATGACATTATTTGAGCCCCTAGATCCATCTGTGCCTGATTTACTGATTTAGATTAATCCCAGGACCTTTCTAAGTTGTTGTTGTTAGTTGCCATCGAGTCAATTCCAACTCATGGCAACCCCACGTGTTATAGAATAGAACCACTCCATAGAGTTTACAAGTCTATGACCTTTCAGAAGCAGATCACCAGGCCTTTCTTCCGAGGTGCCTCTGGATGGGTTCAAACTACCAGCCTTTCAGCTAGTAGTTGAGTGCTTAACCACTTATGCCTCCCAGGGATTCCTTTTTAGGAGGCATAATGCAATAAAACCAAAACCAAACCCAGGGCCTTTGAGTCGATTCTGACTCATAGCAACAGAGTAGAACTTCCCTATAGAGTTTCCAAGGAGTGCCTGGTGGATTCGAACTGCCAACCCTTTGGTTAGCAGCCGTAGTGCTTAACCACTACACCACCAGGGTTTCTGCATAATGCAATAAATTGCCTTTTTTCCTGAAGGCATTGGGTTGGGTTTGTGTCCCTTAATTTGACAGAGTTCTAAACTGCTATAGCCACTGCTGTTGATTCAGCCCTCAGCTCATTCCACGTCTGCCTTCCTGAGCAAGCCAGTGCACTGAGGCAACAAGGCCTTTAGGACAGGAGAGATGATCTAGTGGGGGTGATTCAAAGCAAATTTCCTGGAGTCTGACTATCCAGGTTTGAATTCCAGCTCTCCCACTTCCTTACTCTTCCTCTGTCTGAATGAACTCACCTGTAAAATGGAATCGACAAAACTCCTACCTTAGGAGCTATTATACAGCTCTGGTTAGATTTTCTCAGAAACAGATTTTCTAAGAATTGTTGAGAGTACCATTACCAAAAGCTTGTCTAAATTATTCTGTATTTCATTTGGGAGTAACTGTCATTTACATGTAATTAAATTTGAGCATTAGATAACTGATGCTTTCTTAAGTAAAGAGAGAACAATTGATGAACCTGCTAAATCTATGAAGTGGTCCAAAATTAACTAGAAAATAGATATGTGAAGGGTAAGTCAATACACAATACTGGATAAGTCAGCACAACTTGACCAATGCAAGGTCATAGAAGCATCATAGACACATCTAAACTGGCTGAGGGACTGAATTACTGGACTGAGTACTGGGGACCATGGTCTCAGGGGACATCGACTTAATTTGTATAACATACTTCACAAAGTAAATATTCTACATCCTACTTTGGTGAGTAGCGCCTGGGCTCTTAAAAGCTTGTGAATGGCCCTCTAAGATACTCCACTGATTCCACCCCATCTGGAGCAAGGGAGAATGAAGAAAACCAAAGACAAAAGACACAAAGGAAAGATTAATCCAAAGGACTAAGGGACCCCAACTACCACAGCCTCTACCAGACTGAGTCCAGCACAACTAGATGGTGCCCGGCTACCACCACCGATTGCTCTAACAGGAATCACAATAGAGGGCTCTGGATATAGCTGGAAAGAAATGTAGAACAAAATTCTAACTCACAAAAAAAGTTCAGACTTACTGGTCTGACAAAGACTGGAGAAACACAGAGCATATGTCCCCCAGACACCCTTTTAACTCAGTACTGAAGTCACTCCTGAGGTTCACCCTTCAGCCAAAGATTAGGCAGGCCCATAAACCAAAACTAGACTAAATGGGCTCACCCCCTCAGGGGCAAGGACAAGAAGGCAGGAGGGGTCAGGAAAGCTATCAGGAAACCCAAAGTCTAGAAGGGGAAAGTGTTGACATATTGTGGGGCTGGCAACCAATGTCACAAAACTGTATGTGTATTAATTGTTTAATTAGAAACTTATTTGTTCCCAACTTTTGCATTCCAATCACCAGTAATTATCAATGAATTCTGATTGCATGTTCAATGAATTTCAGACTGCAGAGCTGGTAAAAATCTTTAGTTTCTTCATCTTTTGCCTTAGTGGTTGGTACATAAATTTGAATAATAATCATATTAACTGGTCTTCCTTATAGATGTATGGATATTATCCTACCACTTCAGGATGTACTTCAGGATGGATCTTGAAATGTTTTTTTTGATGATGAACATGATGCCATCCTTCTTCAATTTGTCATTCCTGCATAATAGACCATTTGATTGTCAGATCCAAAATGGCCAATACCAGTCCATTTCAGTTCACTAATGCCTAGGATATTGACATTTTTGTGTTCCATTTCATTTTTGATAATTTCCAATTTTCCTAGATTCATACCTCATACATTTCACATTCTGATTATTAATGGATGTTTTCACCTGTTTCTTCTCATTTTGAGTTGTGCCACATCAGCAAATGAAGGTCCCAAAATCTTGACTCCATCCACATCATTAAGGTCAACTCTATTTTGAGGAAACCCTGGTGGTGTAGTGGTTAAGTACTATGGCTGCTAACCAAAAGGTCGGCAAGTTGAATCTGCCAGGTGCTCCTTGGAAACTCTATGGGGCAGTTCTACTCTGTCCTATAGGGTTGCTGTGAGTCAGAATTGGCTCGATGGCACTGGGTTTTTTTTTTTTTTTTTTTCCTACTTTGAGGAGGCAGCTCTTCCCCAGTCATCATTTGAGTGCCTTCAAACTTGGGGTGCTCATCTTTCGGCACTATAACAGACAATGTTCTGCTGTTATTCATAAGGTTTTCACCGGCTAATTCAATTGGCCAAAAACAAGGCTCCAGGAATTAATAAAATATCAATCGAGATATTTCAACAAACAGATGCAGCGCTGGAAGTGATCATTCATCTATGCCAAGAAATTTAGAAGACAGCTACATGGCCAACTGACCGGAAGAGATCTATACTTATGCCTATTCCCAAGAAAGGTGATCTAACCAAATGCAGAAATTACTGAACATATGCAAGTAAAATTCTGCTGAAGATCATTCAAAAGCAACTGCAGCAGTATATTGACTGGGGACTGCCAGAAATTCAGGCCAGATTCAGAAGAGGATGTGGAACCAGGGATATCATTGCTGATGTCAGATGGATCCTGGCTGAAAGCAGAGAAAACCAGAAGGATGTTTACCTGTGTTTTTATTGACTATGCAAAGGCATTCAACTATGTGGATCATAAATTATGGAAAATATTTTGAAGAAAGGGAATTCCAGAGCACTGAATTGTGGTCATGAGGAACCTGTACATAGATCAAGAGGCAGTTGTTTGGACAGAACAAGGGGATACTGCATGGTTTAAAGTCAGTAAAGGTGTCTATCCTTTCAACACACCTATTCAATCTGTCTACTGAGCAAATAATAGTAGAAGCTGGACTATATGAAGAAGAACGGGGCATCAGGATTGGAGGAAGACTCATTAACAACCTGAGATCTGCAGATGATACAGCATTGCCTGCTGAAAGTGAAGAGGACCTAAAGCACTTACTGATGAAAATCAAAGACCATAGTCTTCAGTATGGATTACACCTCAACATAAAGAACACAAAAATCCTCACAACTGGACCAATAAGCGACATCATGATAAACGAAGAAAAGACTGAAGTTGTCAAGGATTTCATTTTACTTGGGTCCACAATGAACACCCATGGAAGCAGCAGTCAAGAAATCAAAAGACAGACTGCACTGGGCAAATCTGCTGCAAAGGACCTCTTTAAAGTGTTGAAAAGCAAAGATGTCACCTTGAAGCCTAAGATCCGCTTGACCCAAGCCATAATATTTTCAATAGTATCATATGCATGCGAAAGCTGGACAATGAATAAGGATGACCGAAGAATTGACACCTTTGAATTGTGGTGTTGGCAAAGAATATTGAATATACGATGGACTGCCAAAAGAATGAACATGTCTGTCTTGAAAGGAGTACAACCAGAGTATTCCTTAGAAGTGAGGATGGCGAGAGTGCATCTTACATACTTTGGAAATGTTGTCAGCAGGAATTAGTCCCTGGAGAAGGACATCATGCTTGGTAAAGTACAGGGTCAGCAGAAAAGAGGAAGACCCTCAAAGAGATGGACTGACACAGTGGCTGCAACAATAGGCTCAAGCATAGCAACAATTGTGAGCATAGGACAGGACCTGGCAGTGTTTCATTCTATTGTACATAGGGTCCTATGAGTCTGAACTGACTCGATGGCACCTCACAACAACAGTTCTTTTATGAAACAGATTAGAGGTCACAGATTTAAGGATGTTGGAACAGATGCTTTTACAGACATACTTATTTTCTAGAATAATGTTTAAGAATTAAATTTGAATAAGTTTATTTGGGGCATGGCTTATTCATGAGACATAGATCCCGTTGTTGACTATTGTTTAAAATTTTCCTACTGCATGTATTTATGTTTTCTGCTCACCCCTGGAATTTGCAAATTTTGGATTAGACCAAGGGTCAGCCAAATTCAGCCCTCTGTCTGTTTTTTCGTAGCCTGCAAGCTAAGAACAGTTTTTACATTTTTAAACGATTGGAAAAAAAAAAAAATCAAATGAATAGTTCGTGACATGTAAAAATTATATGAAATTCAAATTTCATTGTCCATAAATAGCATTATTGGAACACAGCCATGTCCATTCATTACATATTGTCTGCGGCTGCTTTTCTGCTGCAACAGCAAAGTCGGGTAGTTGTGAGAGAGACCGTATGGCTACAAAGCCAAAATATTTACCATCTGGCCATTTGCAGCTCCTGGACTAAATGATCTCTAAGGGTCCTGTCATCTCTGAGTATCTTTAATTCACTGTAGTTATTTACCTCCTTCAGTATGCAAAGTACACTGCCAAACACTAGAGCCAGGGCAGACCCATGGAGATGCAAAGAGTATGGGGTGAAGGGCAGATACCACTAAGACAAGTTTCTTTTTACCAATGGCTTACAAATTAGGAGGCCATGTAGGCACACATGATAAATTATACATTAACACAATTAAGAAATTAATAGCAACTGCAATAGCTAACACTTACGTAGTGCATTGTATATATCAAGCACTGTTTTCAGTGCTTTCCAAGCATTAACTCATGTAATCTTCACAACATCTCTATGATGTAGGTACGATTTTTATCAGTTCTACTCTGTCCAACAGGGTTGCTATGAGTTGGAATTGACTCAGTGACACACAACGACAACAGTTGAGGAAACTGAGCCACAGAGAGTGTCTTAGGACTCTTCAGAGAAATAGAGGTAATAAGATATATATGTATATATAAACCCTGTTGCTGATGCCATTGCTGTCGAGTTGATTTCGACTCATGGCAACCCTGTAAGACCTGGTAGAACTGCCCCATAGGGTTTCCAAGGAAGAGTTGGTGGATTTGAACTGCCGACCTTTTGGTTAGCAGTTCATTGCTTTAACTACTGCGACGCCGGGGCTCCTTGTACATATAGAGAGATTTATTTTAAGGAGTTGCCTCACCACAATTGTGGAAGCTGACAAGTCTAAAATCCATAGGTCAGGTGGCAGGCTGGAAATTTTGGCAGGATGTCTGTTTACATCCTTTTCCCTTTGGAAACTTTATTTTTTGCTCTTAAGACTTTCAATTGATTGGATGAGTTCCACGCATGTTATGGAGGATATTCTGCCTTACTTAAAGTCAACAAATTTTAATGTTAATCACACGTAAATACCTTTATATCAACATCTTGTTTGTGTTTGACAAAAAAACTAGGCGTCTCAGCCTACCCAAGTTGATACATATAATTAACCATCATAGAGAGGTTAAGTAACTTGCTGAAGGTCAGCAATTATAAGTAGCAGAGTGGGAATTTGAATTGAGGCAGTATAGCTACAGAGTCTGCTTAAAACCACTAAATCATCACAATGAGTAATAACGTAAAAACTATTTAGGCTTGGAGTCACTAGCCTTGGACTCATATCTCTAGTTGCAGTTTGAAAGACAGGGTAGTGGGATACTACCCTTTGAGGAATATTATGTCACCTTGTGACCCATGGTCATAAGGAAAAATATCTTCAAGGCCAGTCAGTAAAGTCAATGAGTGAAGCAGAAAATTTTATGTAGTACACAGCCCTGTCAGCCACAGTTCATTTTCCTACTTTTGATAGCACTTTGGGAATAGAGTTCAGCTTTTTTCCCATAAAACAAACAAAAACAGCAGCATAAGGAACGATGATAACTGGTAATTGCAGGATCAGGTAACAATGGGTGTGGTGTAGAATCTGTAAAAATGGAGAGGGCATACTGCATCTAAAAATGGGCCCCAGGGGGACATCTAGGTCAGTTGGTATAAGACAGGTCATGAAGAAAATGTTCAACATCCCACTTTGGTGAGTAGTATCTGGTGTCTTAAAGGCTTGTAGGCAGCCATCTAAGATATATCTATTGGTTCCACCCCATCCGGAGCAAAGGAGAATGAAGAAAACCAAAGACACAAGGAAAACATTAGGCCAAAGAACTAAAGGACAAAACGAACCGAAGACTCCACTAGCCTGAGACCAGAAGAACTAGATGGTACCCAGTACCACCAACAACTGCTCTGACAGGGATCATTACAGAAAGTAACAGACAGAGTGGGAGAAAAAAGTAGAACAGAATTAGAATTCATAAAAAGACCAGAAATACTGGTCTGACAGAGACTGGAGGAACCCCTGAAACTATGGCCCCCATACACTCTGCTAATCCAGAACTGAAATCATTGCTGAAGCCTACTTTTCAGACAAAAGATTAGGCAGGCCTATGAAACAAAAAGTAACACATGTGAGGAATGTGCATCTTAATTCAATCAAATATATGAGACCAAATGGGCAATGCCTGTCCAAAAGCAAGACGAGAAGGCAGGAAGGGACAGGAACTGGACTAATGGACACAGGGAATCTGGGGTGTAAAGGGGGAGCATGCTGTCACATTATATGGATTGCAACCAATATCACAAAAACAATATGTGTATAAATTTTTGAATACGAAATCAACTTGAGCTGTAAACTTTCACCTAAAGCACAATGTAAATAAATAAATAAAAAAGGGCCCCACTCACTAGTCATCTTTAGCTTATTTTTGACATGAACAAATGAGAACAATTCAGATTTTTCTAGTGCAATATCCCAATATGTAAAAGTTCATCAATTAATTCAAACGCTAAAAATAAAACAAACAAACAAACAAAAAACTCGACTGTGCCAAACACATTAAGACTAGAGGCTAAAAGCTGGTGACCCATTCTTTAGCAATTTTCTCTTTAGGATATCCACTGCCATTGAGTTGATTCCGAATTACAGTGACTCTGTAGGACAGAACAGAACTACCCCAACGTGTTTCTAAGGCTGTAAATCTTTACAGAGGCAGACTGCCACATCTTTCTCCCACAGAGTGGCTGGTGGGTTTGAACCACTGACCTTTCGGTTAGCAGCCAAGCACTTAACCACTGCACAACTAATCCTCTTTCTCTTTAGGATAAATCATGTTAATTTCAAACCTTTCCATATGGATCTCAAGGCCCAGGCTTTTAATCAGAATCATGGCTGCCCCTTTGAACTGGTGCCAACCTCTGCAGCTATGTTTAGTTGATGAGAGTTGCAAAATTACTTTGAGAATTTGGAGTTCTACCTGGCAGATAGTTATGGCAGATCAAGGCTAATGCCCTCCTCATGTCCGCTATAAGAAATGCCTGCTTTAGATTAGAGTAGGCAGTCTTCACTGGGACTGGCAGCATTGATAAGTGCTTTTCCTTAACTGAAAGGCATATTTTCATAGCCTTTCGAGGCACATCTTGGTGGTTTTAATGGAACTATAATCCTTTCCCTTATTTAATCTTCTATCACACAATGTTTATTTCATTGAATATAATGGCTCATGAACATTCACTAATGGCCCCAGAATAAGACGTTTTTTCTATTTGCAAGTGCTTCAGAGGACACAACAGGAAAAGAAAAAAAAAAAAAGAGGAAAATGCAAGTTGTTTAGTTGAAGTTAAAAAAAAATGTTTGCGGTACTGTAAACTCGAGTGATAAATCACTGTAATGAGAGAATTAAAAACATTTGTCATTCTGACAATCTGAAATATTATTTAATTTGTTCAGACATTTTACTAAATATCTACTTAAAGAACTTTCAGATGTTGTAGGAAACAATTTTTTTTTATAAAACAATATTTTAAAACATTTTCCATGAGAATCTATTCATGAAAAAAGTGTCTTAAATACAATTTCAAAGTCAATCAAAATTTATTGCTCAAATTTGACATTTATGTGTTCTGGTTGGAGTTCATGGACTCTGCACAAAGTCAGCATTATTTTGAATATTTTCAGTTACTTTAATATATAGTGTCATAAATAAGGGACAAGCTGTCTGCAGAGAACTGCCCAGGAGTTTGGAGTGTAAAAATATAGCACTTTGGTGCTGAAAAGCAATTCTCAAAGGAACGCTGTTTCATTAAATGCTTACATAGAAGAACAAAGGAGACCACAAAACATCAGTTAAGAAATGCAGAACTTTATAAAGCTTCAATTAAAAAAAGTCACAAAACACTAAATGCATTGTGGCATCCTGGATTGGCTCCTGGAATAGGAAAAGGACATAGTTGGAAAAACTATTGAAATCATAATGATGAAGCCTGGAGTTTAGTTAATAGTAATACACCAATGTTGGCTTAGATTTGACAAATGCATCATGAGAATGTAAGATGTTAACGCTGGAAGAAACTGGGTGAGGGGTATATGGGAAATATGTATTTGCAACTTTTCTGTAAATCTAAAATTATTTAAAAAAAATTTTACTTGAAAATCACAAAACAATTTGTAGGAGTATTAATCTTTGCCCTTAAGGCACACAACAGAATAGGGTTGACCGATAAAATTCACATACAGTTAAGTGTCATTTGTGTATGCATGTGCGTGGTGTGTGTGTATGTGCGGTGGTTATGTGTTTGTGCATGAATATAGTTAACACTCATAGATCTTTTCCTCACTGGACAGCCCTGTTGGTCAAAATTTTAAAGAACAGAAATGATAGTGTAAGTGACTACCTAACCATTTTATTAATAAAAATGCATCCATATAGTTATGTTCAAAACACAAATTGTAATGAATTGCATGAATATATATGTACAAAGGTTTTTTATTTTAGGAGTTTCTCCTGTGTAGAAAAAGATAGATCACAAGCGGACAACTTCAGGTATGCTTTTCTTTTTTTAAAACATTTTATGCTTCTTTCTAGTATACCTGTAATGTCACACATAGCAGAATATCTTCAAATACAGTGAAACCTGCGAGAGCCAGAACTCCATGGGACAGCCTTGTTTTTCTGGGTCTCGAAAGTTTTTCTCCTTTGACAGGGCGTAGTCTTACCACTTTTCTATTGCTCTTTAAGAGTGGAAAATATTTGCGTTTCCCTTCTCTGACAAGTTTCCACCTTACACAGATTCTGGCTTTAGCAGGTTTTACTGTATATTCCAATGTAAATGATTATAGGCTATGGTTTGCTTTCAAACTAAATAAACCTCAATCCTACACTCGTTTCTGTCCCTTCACAGAGACTACACTGTGATAGGTTTTTCTTTTGCTGTACAGAACAAGGCATTGATGAGGTAGAGTCAACATATGTCAGCATGTTAAAATAACATTTCAGGAAGGATGTAGTAGGTCACAGCAGGCCACTGCTTTCACTGAAACAGCTAGAAAGAGAAAATAAACTACAAAAATGTGTATTTTAAAAGATAGCAGAAAGCAAGGAACTAAGATGAGTCAAAATTCCAAAGGAAAACCACTCTGAACTAACCTGGCAGTTATTGGTCATCATTTTCCCTAGGGCCCAAGGATTGATTTTGACTCAGGCAGAGAACTGTTAAGTGCCACTGACTTTGCTCTGACTCTATGTATAAAATAGAGACTCTCTGTGTAACAGAACAAAATGTCCAGTCCTACATCATCCTCATAACTAACAAAACCTAAAAAAATATCTCATTCTCATAATCATTGCTAAGTTTGAACCCACTGTTGCAGCCCCTGTGTCATTCTATCTTATTGAGGGTCTTCCTCTTTTTTGCTGCCCCTCTACTTTACCAAGTTGGAGAAAAGAGAACCCAGTAAATCATTTAGCTTTCCTGTAGGGACGGCAGAAGCAAGGGGAAATCTAAGGGGCCTCAATAATGAAAGACAATGGTGGAACAGTTGAAATGCAAGTAGACACTCTGAGATTGTGCCCAATGATATGATTAAACATCAAGAATCGGGATTAGGACACACTGATCTAACTGACACAGGTTCCATACAGAAACAAAAGTCTGAGTGGGTCTTTGACAGCCTGATACTCCATCATCACCTCCTACAACTCCAGCAGCAAATCGTGGGCCTCTTGCACTTATGGGACAGAAACAAGTCCTGTGTCAGCGGTTTCAGCCAATAGAATTCATCAAAAGCACACCTCCAAGTTCAGTGGTTATGGTCCTTTGGCAGAGACAAGCCTTTTTCAAGGACCAAAGGGAACCTCAGTTAGAGGAGGCACAGGATGATCTAATCTACAGATGCCCAGTTGGGTACTTAGAAGTTCCATGTTTCATGAAGAAAATGTATGCCAGTTGTCAATATCTTCATGGCTTTACCCCAGATGACATCAAGACCTGATTACAGTGCAAAGGCCTTCAACCCTGTGAATTAAATGGGCTATATGTTTTTTTTTCTTTTTTTTCTCTCAATAGAAATGAACTCAAAAAAGATGAGCTGAGGAAATTTGCCTGGAGGAATCTTTCATCTACACAAACAGTTGCATTACAGAATAACAGTAACAGCTTTGTGCTGCAAATTTTCCAAAGATGATAGAAAGTCAGTGCTGCACAGCTAGTGATTCACAAGTGGAAGCTTTTCTTGAGGGATCCAGTCATTAATTCTTTTGATTTGATTTTAAACTCCACTATTCTTGGCATTATTTCCAACACGCTTTGTTCTAAGAAGCCATGAAGAGACTGTCAACTTCTAATTTTCTGGGCTTGCTTAACTTGTTGGCATAAAAGAACAACGTAAACCTGAGTCAGCAGAAGAATTTGCTTCTGGGTCTTTCAGTTTGAGTGAAACAAAAGCATTAAAATTGAGTGTCAAGACCTTGGGAAATATTTCATTTCCTTTATTTCATCCTCATATCTATGTGTAATCAGCCATATTTGACAGTTTGGGGTTTATTTATTGCACAGTGCAGAGATATTGCACATGATTTAAAACCTAAACAATTTCAGTTTGCCCTATTGTGTTTGTAATTTAGGGTGTTTCAGTTTAGAAGGGTCTCTCTTCACTCGTCTCTCTTTCTCACGTGCTCAGTGATCAAATATTTAGATTTATATAAACTTCTCGACATCAATGATAAAAAAGGGCAACATTTAAATGAACTGTAGGATGCAATAAAGGCCTTAGAACACCAAATATAATCTTATGGAATGTTACCAATAGGTGGGAAAGAGTATAGCATATGTTTTGTTTGTTTGTTTTGCTGAAATGATGTACTCTTAAAATCTGTCAAAAAAAAAAAAGTAGCCTGGTTATGTGTGTATCACAATATTTTGTTCAGTGAGGGCCTCAATTTAAATTTTTATATATACAGTTAATAATAAATTAGGGCCATTATAGGAGTTAAACTATGGCAAGTTGTCTAATTACAAGGAAACATTTAATTTATTCATTTTTTTCTTGGGAAAGATTCTAGACAAGGAAAAAAAAAAAAAATCCCAAACATCAACAAATGTTATTTTTGGAAATACAATTTTTGTCATTAGATATTCTGTTGCACCCTACATAGAAAACACATGGTATATAAGAATTTTATATATTTGAACAATTTGAACATAAATCCACTTAGAAATATTATCTAGGTTCATTAATTTTTACAGTGCCTTTTTCACATGGGTCAGCAAGTCTACAATAAACAATACTTGCCATATATTAAAAAAATTAATATTAGTTGCAGATAATTCTTAGATTCAAGATGAAGACAACCACACACATACATTTTCCATTAAGAACACTATTTAAGCATGACTTAGCAGAATGGCCATTTCCAGACTCCTGCGTAAGAACGAGAAATCAAATGATATATTGCATTGGGCAAATCTGCTACAAAAGACCTCTTTAGGGTATTAAAAAACAAAGATGTCACCTTCAGGACTAAGGTGTGCCTGACCCAAGCCAAGGTATTTTCAGTCACCTCATGTGCATATGAAAGCAGGACAATAAATAAGGAAGACCAAAGAAGAATTGATTCATTTCAATTATGGTGTTGGCCAAGAATACTGAATATATTATGGACTGCCAGAAGAATGAACAATCTGTCTTGGAAGAAGTACAGCTAGAATGCTCCTTAGAAGCGAGGATGGTGAGACTTTGTTTCATGCATTTTGGCCATGTTTTCAGGAGGGACCAGTCCCTTGAGAGGGACCTGAGTCCTAATTTTCATTTTATCAGTAACTTGGCTATGACAATAGCTATGAAATAACTATGATAAGTTATTTAGCCTCTATCTACATCTCTATATACTATAACAGGAGGATTGACTAACAAAATTTAAATAAAGAGCTTAACCCCAGTTATGTACTGTTTACAGTTAATGATGTTGTTTTAGTAGTAGCGGCAGTGGTCATAGAAGAGTTAGCAGTGGCATTGGCGTTATCACAGGCAGAGATTTAAGGCAAAGGGGTTGGCTTAAAAAAAGGCATACAATTGGGAAGAATTGGCTATGGCCAAGGAAGTATACAATTTCCCTGGTGTGTAGTGTATGGTGGAAGTGAGAGGCCAGGAGAAGGAAGCTGAGGACCAACAGAAAAGTACAAATCCCAAAAAAGTACATTGAATGTAGTTTAGGAAAATAGATTTTATTATTTAATATTTTATAATTTTCATTTCCATCCCCACTTGGCTTTTTTATCCTTTTCCTTAATCTGTAAAAAAGCATGGGTGTCTACCATAAGAGAAAAATCCTTTCTTGGTTCTGCTTTTTCCTTCAGTTGCCATTCCTTCTTTTCCTTTCACTATTGTGTTGTTTGAAAGGATAGTCATTTCCCATTTACTTTCAATCGACTGAAATTGGTCTCCCTTCCCTGACAATCTATTGAATCCACAGACTTCTTAATGAATAGAAACAATAGCATTTCCTAGTCCTCAGTTTCCTGACCTCTCTGCATTCCTTGATTCTGCTAACCAAGGTCTTTCCATGTGTGCCTAATCTTTGCAGTTCATTGAATTCCCTGTTCAATAAATGTTGCTTTCAAACGTACTGTGTTGGCAGTGGGGATAGGTAATGGGCAAGACAGCCATGATCTCCGCTCTTCTGATATCTTCCTCTACGCTTTGCTTATCCTTCTATCATTTCCCTTTCAATGGGTGGTTTTTATAGGTTAATGATTCTTGTCTCTTTGTCCTTCTCAACTGTGAAAACTCTGAAATGAGGAAGCCCACAAGTGCAACACAGGGTGTTCTGAATGGAAAACACTAAGTAAAACGTTTACTGATTAAATTGTTAATCATTTAGACCAGATTACGTTCCCCTATTATTTCCTTTCATAATATCCTATACAGCTCCTTCATTGTATTTGTCAAATTTTCATTATTGATTAATTACTTGTGTAATTATTGATATTATGTCTTTTCTGTTACATTCTGAACTCCATGAAGGCTGGTATCATGTTCCCTTGCTGTCTAAAAAAAAAAAAAGTACCAAACTTGTTGCCATCAAATCAATTCCAACTCACAGCAACCCTATGGGACAGAGTAGAACTGCCCCACAGGGTTTCCAAGCAGGGGCTGGTGGATTTGAACTGCTGACCTTTTGGTCAGCAGCTGTAGCTGTTAGGCACTGTGCCACCATGCAATACTTAATATTTAGCCCAGTCTTAAAACATAGATATGCTCAATAAAAATGTGCTTAATAAATAAAGCACTGAATGATCTAGACCAGGAATGGGCAAACTATGGCTCAAATCCAATCCACCACCTACTTTTTATGGCTCTTGAGTTAAGAACGATTTTTCCATTTTTAAATGAATCTATTTAAGTGGTTTTATAAGGAACTAAATAACAGCCTCAATTTTGTCTGTTGCTCCATAAATTCTAAAACATTTACCATCCAAAAACCAATCCCATTGCCGTCGAATGATTCAGACTCAGTAGAACTGCCCCAAAGAGTTTCTGAGGAGCAGTTGGTGGATTTGAACTGCCAACCTTTTGGTTAGCAGTCAAGCTCTTGACCACTGCACCACCAGGGGTCCATTTACTATCCAACCCTTTAAAACAAAGAAACAAAAAAAACCTTTTCTGGCCCTAATCTGGTCTAGTGTTGTCAGACAGAACTATTGCAATGACTGAAATGTTCTATAACTGCTCTGTCCAAAAGGATAGCCACAAACTACAGGTGGATATTGAGCACATTAAATCTGTCTAGTGAGGCCAAGAAACTGACCTTTTTAAGTTACTTTAATTTTAATTTAAATAATCCCATGTGGCTAGTAGTAGATCTAGACATACGAAAGAATAGACATTAAGTAAATTCAGTAAGCAATTATTTGAAGATCAACTGTCTCCAAGAGCAAAACAAAAAAAAAATATGTAAATTTTTCAGTGAGTTGGCCTTTCTGGATATATATACATATATATATCCAGAAACATAAAACATATGATAAATATATTATTTTATATTTATTTATAAGTATAAGTATATAATAAATTTATTTTATGTAAATTATTTTATCTATAAATATAAAATTTATAGATATTTAAAATATAAATATAAAATACATCAAAAATATATGTAAATATAAAATAAATTATCTGTGACCAGTGCATTAAAACAACTAACGTTATGATAATACTTTCAAAAGGCCTAAAGGTAAAAATTAATGCATTTAATTTGACAGTTACATAGGAACTCATTTAAAATAAGCAGTGGTTCTCCATTCTTTTAACTGGAGTTGAGAAAAGAATTATTTTGGGTAAGGCAGATAACGTCAAGGTTCTATTAACAAATAAATGAAGGAATTGTCTTTGGGAAGATTTTAAAGCTTTCCTTTGCATTACTGAAGAAAATATCATGTATTTGAAAAGGAATTCTTGAAATACAGAGTCCTATTACGGCAAAACATCCTACAGTGCAATAAGAAAACATTAGAGCACATAAGAAAAACTTTCATATAATCTCATAGTATCCTTAAATAACATTAAAAACATTAAAGCAGATATTAAATTGGATGGAGGAATAAAGATTTAAATTGCTAAGTGAAGTTTACAACACCCACATCAACATATGATTTCAAGTCTTTAAGTTGAGAAGTACTTAAAGGAATTCTGAAGTACAGCACGTATTTAGTAACGAAGTAAAGTAAGTGAAAATTTTAAAAAAATTGGCACATACATCCTTTTCTTGCTTATTCTGTTTCTGACATGTCTGTGTATGAAATAAAATCTCTCTGAGTAAAACTACTTTGGCTGCACTCTTTTATTTCAAATAATTTTATCATTAGGGAAAAATTTGAAATCGCAGTGGACAAATAATCCCTTAATGCTTTTTCTGGCTAGCAAGTAATTTGTCAAAGCAATCCAATTTCCAAATAGCATACAAACTCAATAAGACGCCGAGCCAAAGCATCTGTTCCTCTTTGTATTTAGAATATGCACAAGTGCCTTTCATTTGGGGGAAAATCCTGAGATTGAATTCTCTAACAGGACAATTGATCTTTAGTAACAAAATATCACTTATAATTTCTCTGATAAAACTTTAAGACTTTTTAAAGTCAGTTAAATTGAAATGAAATTTACATACACTTATATTCACCCTTTTAAGTGTACAGTTTAGTGAGTTATGACAAATACATAAGTTGTGTATCCACCACCAAATTCAAGTTATGAGTTATTGTCATCATCCCAGAAAGTTCCCTCCATGCTTCTTTGTAGCAAATCCCTCTGTCATCCACAGCTCACAGGCACCTAGTGATCTGTTTTCTGTCACATAGCATTGACTTTTTTAGAAGGTCATATAAATGGAACCATACAGCATGTAGCCTATTGGATCACCTGGCCGCTTGGTGTAATGCTTTTGAGATTCATCTATATTGTTGCATGTATCAGCAGTTCCATCCTTTTTATTGCTGAAAAGTACTCTGCTGTATGAATACACCACAATACACGTAACCATTCTCCCATGGGTGGACTTTTGGGTGTTACGCATAAAGCGGCTACTAACATTTGCCTTGCCGTGTGGACATATATCTTCATTTCTTTCGGGTAAGTGCTATGAGTGGAATTGTTGGGTCATATGGCAAATATAAGAAGCCCTAGTTAAGCCTGGTTAAATTCTTGGCTGCTGACCAAAAAGCTGGCAGTTTGAAACCACCCAGTGGCTCCTAAGGACAAAGACCTGGCCATCTGCTTCTGTAAAGATTACAGCCTAGAAAACCCTGTAGGGCAGTTCTACTCTGTCACACGAGGTTGTTATGAGTCGAAAATTGACTTGATGACACCTAACAGCAGCATGAAAAATATGTTTAACTTGATAACAATCTGCCAAATTGTTTTCCAAAATGGTTGTATCATTTGTATTCTCATCAGCAACATACGACGTCTCCAGTTATATCACACCCTTTCCAACAGTTGGTATTATCAATTTTTAAAATTTTAGTCATTCTAATGGGCATTCTAATAGAAACCCTGGTGGTGCAGTGTTTAAGAGCTTGGCTGCTAACCAAAAGTCAGCAGTTCGAATCCACCAGCTGTTCCTTGGAAACTCTATGTCCTGTAGGGTTGCTCTAAGTTGGAGTCTACCCGATGGCAATGGGTTTTTAATGGACATGTAGTGGTATCGCTTTGTGGTTTTAATTTGCACTTCCCTGATGGCTAATGATTTCAAGCATCTTTACCATTCTATTCTGGCACAGGAAAGTTTTTTTTCTCGGTCTTTTTTTCTTCCTATAATCTGCAAGGAGGTGCAGAGCCCTGGGTTGAACGAGCCCTTCCTGCCAAGGGCCCCTCCCTATTTCCTTTGCCATTCCTCAGCCCATGCTCTGTCCCTGGACATTCTTAGTGTTGCTCCTCAACTTTAACCAGTTTCTCTCCCTCCTAGACTGGTGGATGGTGTATGACTGTGCACTTAGATACAATGGTATGCTTGGGTACAAACTTACGGCCCTGTTTTCTCCTTGATTACCTTTGGCTATTTATGTGACAGTCTGGAGCAGGCCTTTTCCCACCATTGATTAAATGAGTCATTTATGCCCCTTAAACAGAGATTATTACTAAAAGACATTCCTATTTCAACTGTCCCCAAAGCATTTCCCCCAAGCCAGGCAGCAACAGAGCCTGCTCAGCTGATTAAGGAATAATTGACTCTTCAGCATTGTTATCAGCCATGACACTGCCTTTCCTGCCTCCATCCTCTCTGAAGGACTCCATTTTTACTTTATCAGTATCTAAAAAAAATCAGTATCTACATGGAGCAAATTCCATCCACGCATTATCGAGTGTTCTCACTAAGAGTATTTCTGAGACTTTCTCTGTCTAACTTAGTAATTTGTGTTCTCTCATCTGGTTATCCTAACAGAACACCTTTGAAGGGCTTCTGCTTCTAATTGTGAGCTCACATTGTGCTTTCAGAGGAAGAGGAAAGGTATGATGTGCTTTCTTGTCCACTGTGAGAAGGTTTTTTTTTTTCCTTTTGGAAGGCATTTTTAATTATAACCATAAAATTGCATGACTTCAGTTACCTGGCATTATGCTTTTCTATCAGAGTGTAAGCTAGATTTTTTTTCCCTCCCCCCCATGTGCTCATTTCTTTCCTTGCTTCCAAAGCATGTTCCGAATGCTTTCACTGCTTAGCACAGGACACACAGATAAAAAAAAAAAAAAAAATGATACATTTTCTGCACCAGGTCAAATAGAGAGAGATAAAGGTTTTAAAATTTAGTGCAATAAAGCAATAGTGATGCTGTTATAGGCATCTGTTCAGAGTATAGTTGGGCCATAATAAAGAGACAGTGATTTAATTTGGGGGCAGGATCTTAAATATTGAAAGATTACATAGGAAATAATTGACACGAAAAGAAAGGTAATTAGCCTTCTTGAAAAGGAGTTAGCCTTCCTAGGAGAGGGATCAGTGAGAGCAACGACTTGAAATGTTATAGACAATTTGAATCCAGAAGTCTGGATAATTTGAAACCTAGAGTTAGATGGGGTACAGCAAAAGACTGTTGTAGAAGTAGCCAGGAAAGCCAGGGATGTGAATATCATGCTGAAGATGTTTCATTTTTCTGTAAGAAAATGGGAAGGCCATAGAAGAGTTATAAGCAGGGGTAGGAGACTGATGTAAGGGAAACCAATTACAAGAACCTGAACTTAGTAGCAGTGTGATTGGAGAGGAGAGGCAGTGAAGTAAGTGTAAGGAGGTGGAATGAATATGGCGTACTGTCCAAATGGATGAGAAGAAGAAAGAGTCTACAATAATTTTGGTTTTCAGCTGAAAGTTTCCTTTACTGAAAGGGAGTATTAGATGAAGCACAGGTTTGACAGAAAGTTCAATTTTAGACATGTTGATTTCTGAGATGTTCTTGGAATGCCCTTGGTGGGGGTGACAATGTTCACCAGGCAGTTGTATAAACAGGTCTAGAGCTCAGGAGAGATATCTATGCTGGAAATTAAGATTTGGGCATCATCAGCACATAGGCAATATTGGAAGCTATGGTTTTGAGCTGGGAAAGTTGTGTAGATAGAAAAGACTCAAGGACAGTGCCCTCAAGGGAGAAGACTACTAATTAAAGTACAAAAAAGAAGAGTCTAAAAAGGATAGGAAGGCACATCTAGTGGCTGGAGAAAAACTGAGAGAGTAGTAGCTATTAGGGTTCAGGTCTTCTGGATTCTTGGAATACAGATTCCTTACCTTCTTTCACAGAAACGGGGGCTATCGTAGGAGACAACAGGCACAGGACAGGAAAGTGTCAGGAGCTGAGGTAGCAACACAGGTAGGTTCTCCTTTTATCTCCCTCTATCTTATGGCTTTTCTGTTTCTCTCTGTGTGTCTGCTTTATCTACTCTCTCTCACGATATCTTCCTCTGTTCATATTTTCTGACCACTCAGAATGTAAACTGTACTTGGTCAAACATTGCCTCTGCAATCCTTTTATATTTCATGACCTTTCAGCTCCCTCTCCACTGTGTTTTCTATTTCAAATTCCTAAGGAAGGAGAATCCCATGAGGTCTACCAAGTCGTCTCATGGACTGAGGCTGTCTTGATCCAGGTGTCCACCACCATTCCCATCACTTGTGGACCTGAGAGTCTTGGCGTGGGATATGGGCAAGAAGAAAAGAAATGCGATTAGTTAAGTTGAATGATATCTGCATTTTAAGAAAATTTAAGATAGAAAGTCCTCAACAATAGCAGACACCATAGTGGCCTCAAGAAAAGTCCTCTGGATTCGGCCATATGGATGCCATATATAGGGCCCAGTTACCGAGATAAGTGGGTGAAGAGATCTGGTTGCTGTAAGTTAGCAGCAAATAAGGGAAAGAAGTAGAGACATAGAGTTGTGGCTTCTTCTCAATCAGGATTTTTCCTAAACAATTAATAGTATAATGGAAAAAGCAATAAAGAAGGACACAGAGCCCGATGGTAGTCTTTTTTTTTTTTTTTCTTGCCTTCTGAAACAAGTATTTTATTATTTTAGGTATTTGTTCTAGTTCTGGAGTAGAGGGGAGGGTCTGGGTTTAAGAGCACAGATGACAGACCCACCCTTAAAAAATGAAGAAGGGGTCTCCTTTACATGAGCCTGGGGGGAAGGAGGGAAGGTGGAGTGGATGTAATTTGTAGGAAGGGTAAGAGGGTGTGGCAAAGGGCACTAAAGTCCTCTGCAGTCTTTCTCCCTTCACTCTCTTCTCAACTTCCCCACCTAAGAGTCAACTGATAATATAATGGTCCTGCAGATCCTGAAATCATCCCAAATTGCAGAAAACCAAATGCAGACTAATTGCCCTGGTTCTTTAAGACCAAGCAGGCTCCACTCAATGAGTGCAGCCAACCAGGTAAAAACTGGCTGCTGGTACACCTGCTTCACAGCAAGGCTTTCTGGGGAACCTTCCACCATGCTGACCTTGTGTACAGACTATTCAGACAATTCTGCACTCCTGGGCAACCCACCTAGCCTGCACTCTGGTAACTACTTGGCAACTAGCACATAGTACCAAAAAAAAAAACACCCAAACCATTACCCTTGAGTTGATCCCGACTCATAGCAAGCCTATAGAACAGAGTAGAACTGCCTCATAGAGTTTCCAAGGAGTGGCTGGTAGATTCAAACTGCTGACCTTTTTGTTAGCAGCCAAATGCTTAACCATTGTGGCACCAGGGCTCTAGCACATAGTAAAAAAAAAAAAAAAAAAAAAATAGCTCACAGTATTTTGTTGCTGTTATAGATTTAAATAGCTGTGTGACCTACTCTAGAGTCTGATAATGGAGGAAAAGTTAAATAGTTTGGGTGAGCCCTGGTGGTGCAATGGTTAAGTGCTCAGCTCAGGGACAGATTACCCAATAAGCAAGGTAAGCAGGTGTTTAGGGCATCAACAAAACTGGAGTTCCAGTTGTCCAAAGCAAAGACCCATAGATGTCAACCACAAAGGACACAAGGAAAAGTGAGTGCCGCAGTGGAAAGGAATTGTCAGGGCACTAAATAAAATTGATACCAGCTCCAGTGCACAAGAATGCACTGACTAGAAATAAAGTTCATGCAGGGTCACAAGGGTACCCACACGTGATCTTATTTAAGCTATGAGGCCACTACCGCTTCAATACCTTAATTGACACCTGTTTCCTATGGTCCCCTCTTGTGTAACTGAAACTTCTTATTTCAGCAGGTCTCTTAGGAGTACACTATTTCTTTCTAATAAACAAACAAGAGGTAGGGGTGGGCTGTCAAGTCTAACTCTTGCTATATTTACCCAGTATACAACTGGATCCAACATGAGTGGTTACGGGGCAAGGATGGATTATATTAATAGGTATCAGGTCTCTGACCCATTTTGAGAGGACAGTCTTGCACATCCAAGTCTGCTGATCCAGCAACTCCAGCTAGGAGGGCTAGCGACACACACACACACACACACACACACACATTCACATGTATATATATGTAACGCACATATCCTATTCAAATGCATGAGTGAACAGAGGAATGTGCACCACAGTTTATCAGTATTTAGGGCCCTCAAATGCCTTAATCAGCCCTAGCTCAACTGCTAACCAAAAGGTTTGAACGCACCCAGTGGTTCTGCAGGAGAAAAGACCTGGCATCTGCTCCCATAAAAATTATAGCCTAGAAAATCGTATGGAGAAGTTCTACTCTGTCATATAGGGTCACCATGAGTCGGAATTGACTCCACAGCACACAATAACAGGCAAAAAGGACCTGACTTGGGCTAACCATGTGACATCTATTAAATGGGCTAAGGTGATTATCATACTTCCTATCACAGAGACAGAAAATGATTGTCTGAGGTCTCTCAGAGCCTCTATTTGAAGTACCAGAAACCTGGAACAACTATTGCTTTCATCTTGTCATCCTTCCCAATAGACAAAACACATGTTCCTCCAATCATCTCACCTCCCTCATGCTTTCCTTTCTGTACTACCATATTTTTTACACAGATAATGTGGTGGTTTCTGAGTTTGTTTGCAGGTCATGCCCTCCACCTGTCGGGCACCCTCACAAGTGCCACCATGCCAATCAGCTTCCACATGTTGCTGTAAATATATATATATATACATATATATATAATTAGCATAGTGTGCTTATGAAAATATCTCACAGTGGGAGGATGATGCTGGCAAACAAACCAGAAGGCATGTGCTATTTGCATAAAAATACAGTACTTTTCTACTTTGACTTCTGTACTCTCTTCTTCATCGTTCATTCTCCAGTTGCTTCCTACTCTTTCCATTGAGGCTGTTTGGAAAAAAATTCCCTATTTGGAGAAAACTACTCAATACTCTCAAATTTCTCACCTAACACCTACTTTCCTGAAGGTTGGCTAACTCTCTAGGCTCTATTTCCCCTACCATTACCTCCAATTCCTTTTTTTTTTCTTTCTTATGTACTATATACCAGGAGAGGCTGGGAGGCTGAGAGTAAAAGAGAAAGGTTACCATTCGTCTTGGTCTTCATTGTTACTTCTCATCATTAATTCTCCACTCCTCAATTAAAAAAAATTTTTTTTTTGAGGATGTTAGACAGCTATAGCACTTACCTTCTTTTGTTGTTCAGTGCTGTCGAGTCGATTCTGACTCATAGCAACCTGATGTCTAACAGAACAAAACACTGACTGGTTCTGCACCAGACTCCAAACTGTTGTTATGATTGAGCCCATTGTTGCAGCCACTGTGTCAATCCATCTTATTGAGGGTCTTCTTTTTCACTGACCCTCTACTTTACCAAGCATGATGTCCTTCTCCAGTGACTGGTCCCTCCTGATAACATGCTGAAAGTACGTGAGATGTAGTCTTGCCATCCTTGCTTCTAAGATGCATTCTGGTTGTACTTCTTCCAATACAGATTTCTTTGTTCTTCTGGCAGTCCATGGTATGGTCAGTATTCTTCACCAACACCATAATTCAAAAGCATCAATTCTTCTTCAGTCTTATTTATTCATTGTCCAGCTTTCACATGCATAAGAGGTGACTGAAAATACCATGAGTTGGGTCAGGTGCACCTTAATCTTCAAGGTGACATTTTTGCTTTTCAACACTTTAAAGAGGTCTTTTGCAGCAGATTTGCCCAATGCAATGTGTCTTTTTGATTTCTTGACTACTGCTTCCATGGGTGTTGATTGTGGATCCATGTATAATGAAATCCTTGACAACTTCAATCTTTTCTGTGTTTATCATGATGTTGCTTATTGGTCCAGTTGTGAGGATTCTTGTTTTATGTTGAGGTGTAATCCATACTGAAGGTTTTGGTCTTTGATCATCATCAGTAAGTGCTTTAAGTCCTCCCCACTTTCAGCAAACATGGTTGTGTCATCTGCATAACGCAGGTTGTTAATGATCCTTCCTCCAATCCTAATGCCCTGTTCTTCATATAGTCCAGCTTCTCAGATTATTTGCTCAGCATACAGATTGAATAGGTATGGTGAAAGGATACAACCCTGATGCACACCTTTCCTGAGTTTAAACCACACAGTATCCTCTGTCCGAACAATTGCCTCTTGATCTTTGTACAGGTTCCTCATGAGCACAATTAAGTGTTCTAGAATTTCCATTCTGCACAATGTTATCCATAATTTGTTATGATCCACACAGACAAATACCTTTGTATAGTCAATAAAACATGGGTAAACGTCTTTTTGGTATTTTCTGCTTTCAGCCAGGATTCATCTGACATTAGCAATGGTATCCCTGGTTTCTTTCACATCTTCTTCTAAATCCACCTTGAATTTCTGGTAGTTCTCTGTCGATGTACTGCTGCAGCTGCTTTTGAATGATCTTCAGCGAAATTTTACTTCTGTGTGATATTAATGATATTGTTCAATAATTTCCACATTTGGTTGGATTACCTTTCTTGGGAGTAGGCATAAATATGGATCTCTTCCAGTCAGTTTGCCAGGTAGCTGTCTTCCAAATTTCTTGGCATAGATGAGTGAGCACTTCCAGTACTGCCTCCATTTGTTGAAACATTCCTGGAGCCTTTTTTTTTTTTTTTCCAATGCTTTCAGTGCAGCTTGGACTTCTTCCTTCAGTACCATCAGTTCCTGATCATATGCTATCTTGAAATGGCTGAACATCAACCAATTCTTTTTGGTATAGTGACTCTGTGTATTCCTTCTGTCTTCTTTTGATGCTTCCTGAGTCATTTAGTATTTTCCCCCATAGAATCCTTTAGTATCGCAACTCGAGGCTGGAGTCTTCGGTTCTTTCAGTTTGAGAATGAGCATGTTCTTCCCCTTTGGTTTTCTATCTCCTGGTCTTTGCACATGTCATTATAATAATTTACTTTTTCCTCTCGAGCCTCCTTTGAAATCTTCTGTTCAGCTCTTTTACTCCATCATTCTTCCATTCACTTTAGTTACTCAATGTTCAAGAGCAATTTTCAGAGTCTCTTCTGACATCCATTTTGGCCTTTTCTTTCTTTCCTGTCTTTTTAATGACCTTTTGCTTTCTTCATGTATGATGTCCTTGCTTCATTTCACAACTCATTTGGTCTTCGGTCATTTGTGTTTAATGCATCAAATCTATTCTTGAGATGGTCTCTAAATTCAGGTGGGATATACTCAAGGGTGTAATTTGGCTCTTGTCAGCTTATTCTAATTTTCTTCAGCTTCAAATTCAACCTGCATATGATACGAGCAATTGATGGTCTGTTCTGCCGTTGGCCCCGGCCTTGTTCTGACTGATGATATGGAGCTTTTCCATTGTATCTTTTCACAGATGTAGTCAATTTGATTCCTGTGTATTCCGTCTGGCTTGGTCCAAGTGTATAGTTGCTGTTTAACTTGGGGGAAAAAATTATTTGCAATGAAGAAGTCACTAGTCTTGCACAATTCCATCATGCAATCTCTGGCATGGTTTCTATCACCAAGGCCATGTTTTCCAACTACTGATTCTTTTTTCTTTCCAATTTTTTCATTCCAATCACCAGTAATTATCAATGCATTCTGATTCCATGTTTGATAAATTTCAGACTGCAGAAGTTGGTAAAAATCATCAATTTCTTCATCTTTGGAATTAATATTTGGTGTGTAAATTCAAATAAGTTGTATTAACTGGTCTTCCTTGTAGGCATATGATATTATCCTATCGCTGACAATGTTGTACTTCAGGATAGATCTTAAAATGTTCTTTTTGACAATGAATACAATGCCATTCCTTTTCAAGTTGTCATTCTGGCATAGAAGACCATATGATTGTCCAATTCAAATGGCCAGTACCAGTCCATTTCAGCTCACTATGCCTAGGTGTCATGGATTGAACTGTGTCCCTCTGAAATATGTGTCAATTTGGCTAGGCCGTGATTCCCAGTATTGTGTGGTTGTTCTCCATTTTGTGATTTCTCCATGTGTTATAAATCATAATCTCTGCCTGTGGCTAAAGGGGATTAGGGTGGGATGTAACACTTTTGCTTGGGTCATGTCCCTGATCCAATGTAAAGGGAATTTCCCTGGGATGTGGCCTGTACCACCTTTTATCTTACAAGAGATGAAAAGGAAGCAAGCAGAGAGTTGGGGGACCTCATACCACAAGGAAAGCAGTGTTGGAAGCAGAGCACATCCTTTGGACACAGGGTTCCCATGTGGAGAAGCTCCTGGTCTGGTGAAGATTTATAAGAAGGCCAACAGAGAGAGAAAACCTTCCCCTGGAGCTAACGCCCTGAATTTGGACTTTTAGCCTATTTTGCTGTGAGGAAATATACTTCTCTTTGTTAAAACCATCCTCTTGTGGTATTTCTATTATAGCAGGGCTAGATGATTAAGACGCTAGGATATCAAAATTTACGTATTCTATTTCATTTTTGACGATTTCCAATTTTCCTAGATTCATGCTTCGTACATTCCATGCTCCTATTATTAATGGATGTTTTCAGCTGTTTCTTTTCATTTTGAGTGGTTCCACATCAGCAAATGAAGGCCCTGAAAGCTTGACTCCGTCCACATCATTAAGGTTGACTTTACTTTGAGGAGGAAGCTCTTCCCCTGTTGTATTTTGAGTGCCTTCCAACCTGAGTTCATCTTCTGGCACTATATCAATGTTCTGCTGCTATTCATAAGGTTTTCTCTGTTCAACTCTTTTCAGAAGTAGATCGTCGGGTCCTTCTTCCTAGTCTGCCTTAGTCTGGAGCTCAGCTGAAACTTGTCCATCGTGGGTAACCCTGCTGGTGTTTGAATACTAGTGGCATAGCTTCCAGCATCACAGCAACACACAAGCCCCCACAATACCACAAACTGACAGACACATGGGGGTACCTTCTTTTGTCTTCTACTAAATTCTCAATAAGATTTTGGCATTAATCTATTGTCAACTGATGTTACTTTCCTAGATAACCTCTTCTGAATAAGTTTTTTTCCAAGAATTCTTTTCTTTTTAGATGGAATATTCATGATTTAAACAACCATCTATATATCTTAAGTTCAAACTTTCTTATGAGTACTAGGTTGCATATTTGATATCTTCATTTGGGTGTTCCACAGTCATAGCATATCCCAAATTAAACCATAATCTTCTCATCTTTTAGCCCTTTTGCCCCTTCTAGATTTTCTGTCTCTGTAAATGGCAGTACTACCTAGCTAGCCACACAAGCTAGAAACTTGGTGGGGTGGGATGTTCTAGGCTTTTGTCTCTCTCTCACCAATGACATCTAATGGGTAATCAACTCATAATAATTTTATCTCTTTGACTTCTTTAACGCATTTTTTTTTCTACTCTCTCTGCCTTAATTTAGGTAATATCGTTTCTTGTTTAAATTCCGAACTGCTGTCCCAGCCTCCAACTTGGTTCCACTTCAATCCGCCATTTACCCTGAAATCAGAGTGGTATTTCTAATATAATCACTTAGCTCCCTTCTTAAACTCCTGCAGTGGATTGCCTGAGAAGAAACCTAACTCCTTAGCATGAAGTTCAGGGTCTTCCACCTTTAGAACTCTATCAACCTCTCTGGTCTTATTCCCATATTTACTACCCTCGTTGATCTATTTTTAAACTCCTGTTGGAGTCATGTTGTTTCATACTTCTGAAATAATTGCTGCTAATTTTTATTGAGAGATCACTGTATTCAAGGATCTGTATTAATGGATCTATCCCTTCTCGCAACCCTATGCATATGTGGTTTTCCCCAGTCAACATGTGGGGAAACTGAGGCACAAATAGATAAGGTGTTAATTAACCTGATCCAGCTAGTAAAGGGGAAAAAAAACAACAACTGGGATTTGAACTCTATAAGGCTGACTCCAGAGTCCATACTCTCAACCACTATATATAGCATTATTACACTGTCCCTTCTTTTGGAAGACCCTTCTTTCTTTCTACACATAGTTTACTTTATACATACCCTTCACCCAATTAATCTAATTTCTGCTTCCATCACAAATCTTAAAAATCTCTTGCAGACAACATCAGTGATGAACTCCAAAGTGAATTTTTCAATTCTACTTACTTGATCTCTCAAAGGCATTCAACCATTGGTCACTTCATAGATCTTAAAACATTCTCTTTCTTGGTTCATGTGATGATATCCTCTTGGCCTTTACGCTTTATATCTGCATTTGCTTTCTCAGTCTTGTTTGTTATTCACCCTTCTCTCCTCAGCCTTTATACTGAAGTTATTAAAATTTTAGTTCATTTCCCATTCTTCTCTACCATGCTTTTTGCCCTGAATGATTTCATCCACATCCTAGCTTCAATTTCCACCTATATGTTGATAATTTCTAAATTTGTATCTCCACTTCATACCTTTCCTTTGAGTTACAGACCCTATGGAGTGTCTCTTTAACTTAATATTTCAAAAGTAAAGCTGCAGTTTTTCTCCAAATATGATTCTTCAGTGTATCCTGGTACCACCTTCCATCTAGTCAATCTAGGGACTGTTAAAGCTCATCAATCAAAGACTACCAGGAACCTGCCTATAATCCAAGTTAAATTTATTTAGATTACTGCAGCAAGGAAGAAAGCAGAACAAAGGAACTGTGGATTGTCTCAGTTAAAGGGAGTTCATAGGATTTTCTTATAGGATTTGGGCTTATACTGGATTGTTCTAGGAAAGATTTCAAAATGTGGAGACCAGTTCTGGATTGGGTGTTTTCAAGAAGCTGGGGCAATTCAATGGTGGGTCTTAATTTTTTTTTTTTTTTTTTAATCTAGGAGACAGGAGGATTAAAGTGGGCCTAGATTTGTCATTGATAAAGTAGTGGCCACTCATTCAGAAGAGAGGATCTTTAGGTTGACCTTATCTGTCTCATTCTCGACATGTCATTGAGTGGCCTTGTCTGAACATTGCCTGTAATTTTTATTTGTTTTGATAGCATATTCAGGTTTTAGCTAGGTGATTTTGCAAAAAGTAGCATTAACTCTCAGCTTTAATTTTCCCACATAAAAAATAAAGCAAATATCTATTATTTTGACCAAAAGGTCAGAGCCTTGAATACCCTATGGAGCAGTTCTACTCTGCACACATAGGGTCACCATGAGTGGGAACAGACTCAATGGCAACTAACGACAACAAAGTTGTACATATATTTTCCCTAATTCTTTAGGTTTTTCTCTAAGCAAAAATCTACTATTATCCTAGCCATTTGCAAAAACAGATCAGTCTGATTGGCAGGTAATGAGATTGTTTCCTTAGGAGCTGCCCATTTAAAAGTAGGAAAATCAAGACATCATCAATTGCATGAAGTCTGTAGGGTTATGTATCTTCTAATATCTTGCTTTTCTTAAGAGGAAACTGAAACAAAGAAAGAAAGATCTACCCAGAGGGATACTCAAACAATTAACGGGTAACGGCAATATCTTTAGTGGGTAAGTAGATGGACTCTGGAGCCAGATGCCTAAATTTGAACCTTGACTTTACCATTCAGTGGTTCTCCTCACCTTCTCCTACTTGGAATAAGTTGCTTGACCTCTCTGTATCTCAATTTCCTGTCAGTGAAATGGCAGAAATAATATAGTCCCTTCCTATGAGGACTGTTGTGAGGATTAAATAAATTAATAAATATAAAGTGCTTAGAACAGCACCTAGCACAGAGTAGACACTCAATAAATTTTAGTTGGCATTACTATTATATTTCATCATGTCATATGGAGTTTAAAAACCTTTTAAAAATTGAGTAGTTGCCAAGGACACTCTGAATGAATGGTATATATGCGTATAGAGAAATATAAAGTTGGAGTCACCCCTAAAATTTTTAAAACAGGTCTGGCCATTTAAGAAGACTCCTTAAGAGACAGCAACTCAGATGCCAGCACATTTGAGAATAGTGAGTCTGAAATTATGTTAACATATTGGAAACTTCCATTGAACTGAAATGGTGAAACAGTAACTTCAATAGTGGATTTGCAAAACTGTCAAAAAAAAGTGATGTATGAATGCCAGGAAGGGGCTTATACAACACCTTTGGATTGAATATAAGAGGCCAACAAAAGTGAAACTTCTGGGGGGATTCCACGAAATCTATAACTGTCAAGTTGACCATTTTGATGTTTAACTATTAACTAATACATATAAATGGGGTTAAAAATTTTCAGTTATGACATTTGTTAAATTTGGGATTCTGTGTCTGTGCAGAATTTCATTTAAACTATATGCCTTTAGCATTTGCTAGAGTAGAGGAAAAGGTTTCTTTGGGGCAGAGAAAATGGAATGTGCAACACAAGTTGTTATAGGCTATTTTTAAAAGTCACATGGGCATATCGAAACACTATGTATATATTTAGTGACTGGTTATTTGTGCATTTATTTTGAAAATTTGAATTGTTTCTTAGTACATTTATGTAGGAGACTTCCATTACCTGAAATAATTTTGGTCAAGTCTTTAGCAGATTGCTAAATAGAATGTCTATGTTTCCTTGTATTTTATGTACTAATATTTAGGGAAGAGAATATACAGAGTTTGCAGTTCACTGCCATGAAGCTATCTGTTGATTCTGTGTTTAACCACCAATGATCTCCCCAGCGGCCAGCTTTTACAAGAACAACCAAATTCAAGGTTACCATACATTTGTTTAAAAATGGAAAATTTGGCCTGGAAGTTTCTAAGGAGCTTGAAAAAAGCAGAGTTCCTAAATAGTAATGCATAAAATGCATTTAATAAAATTATTGGCCTTTAGCAATCCTACTACTGGGAATATATCATTTGAAAGTAAATAACTGAAAAAGAAAGAATGCTTTATGCTCAAAGGCATTCACAGCAGGCTTAGGTGTATAACAGAAAGATGTCAGAAACAACCTAAAGGTCTGGAAATAAATAAAGGGCAAAGAGAGTATATCCCATTAAGACAAATTCTTATTAAAAAAAAAAAAAAATTCTTATTAGTCACTAAAAATGATCATTATGAAGATAGTGTAGAATCATGGGGCAATGTTTATTATATCGTGTTAAGTAAGAGAGGCACAATTTAAAATCGTGCATTCACTGTTAAGGCAAATATAAACAATGTATGCATTTGAATCAAATTAAAATTACTGCTTGGTGGTGGGAATATGAGTAATTAATTTTTTTTTTTAAAGGGAAAAAGTACAGAGTTTTAAATGACATGACTATATGTGATCATTAGGTGGTGTACCAACTTGGTTGGGCCATGATTCTCAGTGGTTTGGCAGTTATGATGTAGTTTGGCCATCATATAATGACGTGATCACCTCTATGATGAGAATTAATATGTGATCACCTTCATGATGGAATCTGCTGTGAGTAGCCAATCAGTTGAAAGGAAGTTTCTTTGGGGGTGTGGCCTGCATCCAATATAGGTGGACTCTCTGGCAAGGCTCAGGGGCTTCTGCTTACTCTGGATCCTGCAGCTGGTTCCTATTTGTGAGACCTCTGCTTCTTGTTATTTGAGCTAGCAGCTTACCTGCTGTCTTGCCTGCCAATTCCTTGGTCTTTGCAGCTTGTGAGCCAGAGCCCTGCTGTCTGATTTGCTGATCTTGGGTTTGCCAGCCCCTGCAGCTTTTTTGAGTCAGGAGAAGCCTCCGGCCTGACCCATGGACATGGGATGTTGTAGCCTTTACAATCGTGTGAGCCATTTCATTAATACAAGCCTCTTTATATATGTATTTACATGCTTTACTTGTTTTGCTTCTCTAGAGAACCCAGCCTAAGATACCATATTATTCAAAAGCCAATTTCTTTGCTCATTTTTCAGAGATTTGTAAAAAGGATAGCTTGCATGCTAAGGCATTTTGAACTTTAGCCCAAGAACTTGATTTTTTTGCCTCAATGGATTCACTGTATCTTGTTTTTCTTAATAAATTCTGTGCAAATTTCAGTGCCAACTGGTTTGCCACATTTATTAACATGAAAAGATCCCATGAGTGAAAAGATACCACAATCAGAGATAAACAGAAAAAGCACAGAATATGGTATGGCGGGTCCACCAAAAGATATGAAGACCTTTTGGAGACATATTTTCTAAATTGCTAAATACTAGAAGTAGAGTTTTATGGTAGATATTGTAGATGCAGAACATTTTCAGATCCTTGAGTTTTACTTTAAAAATGAATCTTTCAGCTTATAATTAATAGCAATAGTCATATGCAAATGGTTGCAAAAACATACTTCAAAATCAAAATTTATTAACAAATCATCTTTCAGTCTGTTAAAGAATGTCAGCTGAAAGCTGAGGGAATTTGAGAAATATTCTTTGTATTTGTTCTTGGCAGTGACTGAAGAGAAGGGGCTTAATCTTAGTTATAGGCGTCTTGAGCATAGCCAAGATGTGGGTTCATTTAGGGTAAAATTATGAATGCCCTTGGGGTCTGCATGCTCTCCAACCTTGGAATGTAGTAGACACTGCCAAGCCCTGCAGGGCCTCATGTGTTCTCAGGTATAAAACTATCTCAGAAGAGCCGCTTTAAGGTAATGCTTCTCAAATATTAACGCACTTGGAATTCTCTTAAAATTCCGATTCTGATTGAGCAGATTTGGGATAGGGCCTGAGATGTAACATTTTTAACAGGCTCCCAAGTGATGTGGATACTGTTGGTCCCTGAACTGCTTTTTTTAGTAGTAAGACTCTAGCTTCATCTTACTTGAAGAAAAGAAGTGTTGCAAGGAGTTCCCTGCTACATCTTTGCTTCCCATATTATTTCTATAACTGGCAACAAGTCTTTGCACAAGGAAGCATGTTGTTGGAGATTACACCAATGTAAAAAGAAGTGTTATTATAAAAATGAGTCTTATTGTCCAGTGGAACAATTTCTTACACTTTTTAGTTATCACTCTAGCGTTCAAAAAGATCACTATTGATAACCAAGAATCCCCCATAACTGTAATGTTGAAGTCGTAGGCATTGCTATATGCTCATCTGGTTTTTGGAATATTATTGCCTTAACATTACCATGTGTGGACATCTGTTTATATGGCTGTTTTCAAAAAACTGCTTTGGAATTTTCAAATTTTATTTGTAAATATATCTCTTTGTAAAATCCCCTCTTTGATTCTTTTGATATACCAAATTATTTATTACTTAATATTTAGCAATTATCTTAAGGTTTATTTTAGTAATAGGTTTATGATTTAAAATTAAAGTTAATACCTTTACTGATGGAAACATCTTGGTTTCCATTCATCTTCCTAAACAAGTTATAGTTAAAAACAACAAAAAACCCAAACACATTGCTCTTGAGTAGATTCCATAGACACTATCATTAGTACTCAATTCTTTCCGAAGTGCTTTTAGGCTGAAACTTCTAACTTAAAATCTCAAAGATTTAACTATAACTTAACATGTATTTATGGGACAATAAAAGCTAAGTATAAAAGGTACTACTCAAAGTAGTAAAGACAAATGCATTATTTAGAATGTAAATTGAATTCTTATCATTGATTCATTTTTTTAAAACTTGTGAATAGAGAACTGAAAGATCTTTTAAACGTATTTCCTATGAGAACACATTTCTGTGAAAAACACATTTACATGTTTTTTTTTTGTTTGAATATACCCCTGTACCTTAATGCTTAGACCCACCAAAGTTTGGAGAACACTGAGCTAGACTAAGGAAAGAACAAAAGGGAAGCCTGTCCACACATATTGGGCATTCGAATCATTCTGCTTTCAAGATAACAATTAAATCCTTAGAGTCAATGGGAACTGGATGAAATATGTAAAATATTACTGCTTGTTCCTGGGTGTAACCTAAAACCAAAAACAAACAAACAAAAAAGAAAAAACAACAAACCCATTGCCATCAAGTCAATTCTAACTCATAGTTACCCTATAGGACAGAATAGAACTGCCCCATAGGGTTTCCAGGGCTGTAATCTTTCTGGAAGCAGACTGCCACATCTTTCTCCCAAGGAGCAGCTGGTGGGTTCAAACTGCTGAGCTTTTGGTTAGCAGCTGAGAAATTTAACCACTGCACCACCAGTAGGTGTAACCGACTGCTTCGATAGTAAGCTTTTACATCCCTATTGCATTTTATTAGTTTGTTTTGCTGAGGATTGAGATAATAAGTGTGGAAACATCTAGCACACTGCCCAGTTCATAGATGTTCAATAACGTTTTATTGACTTTGAATATGTATGTCTTACTTGATGAGAAATATACACACTTTGTTCTTTGAAAAGTTGTAGAAATGTGGTCTTCTATTTCCTATCTTTCCAAGAAATAATTTCTATTTTGGTGTTACCAAAAAGCTACACTCAAAAGGTTGCTAAGAGTCAGAATCAACTCGATAGCAATGGATTTGGTTTGGTTTTTAGTTTTAAAGAGGAAATTTTGATCTAAAAATCAGGGTATAAATTAAATGTGCATATAATGTAACTCCATTAGCCTATTATGACCTTCAAAATCTCTATCAGATTGCTTTAGTAACTTAACTAAACAGAGCTAGTTACATGAGATTTAGAGCTAATTTTCATAATAAAAGAAATGTAAGGGGATTTGGTTGAATTTACCCTTGTTACATTACATTTAAAGGCGGGAGCTGTCCTATTAACAGCAACAATTTTAATGAAATCCCTTTTCTTCAAGCATTTGCAACCAATCTATTAGAGTGAAAATACATTACCAATAATCTCATTCACAAAACTTAATTTGCTTAGGTGAACGAACTGTTTATATTTTAGAATATAAAACTTATTTTAAAAGAATTTCAAATCTGTTTATATCCAAGATAAACAACAGTATGTACTATTAAGTGAAAATTTATCTAAGAAAATAATTTATCTTGTGAAAGCTTTCAGTTTTTATACTGTAGATGTTGACCCTCAAAACCTTTTAAAATCATTCTTCAGTAAAGTATGATTTGCTGTTACGGAATGACTTTCTAAATCTCGCATAAGCTAGTGATGTGATGGCAAATGCAGAGTCTTTAAAGATGTTCAATGTTCTGTATATTTAAAAGCAAACTCTCCATGGCCTTCAATTTTTTTTTGTTTTAGATCTTTTTTTTTGGTTTGGTAATACTTTTTCTTTATGATTTAAAATATATTCTTAATGCCATTGTTCACAAACTTATCCGCACAGTTATATTGTCTACTAAAATCAGAAATATTCTGAAGCTCCCAGAATGCCAGAAATGTCTGTTGCTATAATCAAATGGTATATGGAATTCTTTTATCTTTTCCTTGAAACACATTATTTGTGTATACTTTGCTTGATGGAAAACCACTACTCAGACCAAGTCTTTTTCTTAAGAGTTGCTATGATATTAGAACACTATGGATTCATTCCTGAAAGGGCAGGTAACCCAGAATACATGTGCATTTAGTTCAACATGATTAGCTGATGTACACCAAATCATATGTTGAGCAAACAGAAAGCAACATGGTGAATTTTAGGTTAGAATTTGCATATTTAAGAATTTTTTTTTGGTAAAAGTCAACATGTTCAAGCATAACTGTCTTAATATAAGCTAAAGGCTTTTCCTCCCATGAGATCTGAATACATGCTACTTTGTTCTGTGCTCATATGTGTTAACTTTCTTATGCTGGATTGTGCATTGGAAACTTCTAATAAAAACAGGGCAATTTTAGAAAAAAGTCTTCCATTGACAGAACATCTGCAAATTTAACAAGGCAATCCATTGAGATAAATATATTAACTAATAAATTCCCATATATATAGCCAGTAGCATCACTGGCCAAGTACCAACCATCTGGGGAGGCTTAGAGAGTTTCAGTTCCTTTGGTCACAGGCTAACCAGAGCACATATTTTGCACAGCAGGTTATTTCTTAAACAGTCCCTCTCCAGGAGAAAAAAGCCATTGCACTGTACTCATATAAAAACCACTTAAAAGAAAGTATAATGAAGGTAGAAAATGGAACAGAAGTGAATAGTTCTAAGACATAATTCATGGTAAACGATTGTGTATTTATGTACAGACTTTTTTTTCTTCTTCCAAATGTCATTACCTAAGTTATAACTCTTCCATATACTATCATATGTATTCTCATGGCTAGATTAAAAATCCCTGAAGATTAGGAACTTTTAAATCTTTCTTTTCAACCTTCAACGTACAGTATAGAATTAGTCACACTGCAGTTAACTAACAGATGGTTGCTGATTGGATTACATGCAACATTCACAGAGTACTTTTACAGAGATGTATGGAATTAATGAAGGATTAATTTCAGATTCAATTGTTTTAATGTACAGTATTTTCATATTATTCAATTCAACCTATTTTCTGATTTTCATTGCAATTTCATCTTTGATGTAAAAGTTATTTAGACGTGTAATTCTCAAATTTATGGGGATTTTCAATTTACCTTTAAAAGAAAATTTTTTTTTTAGCTTAAATACATTGTGGTCGGAGATGATATTTTATTTGATTTTAATTTGTTAATATTTGCTTTAAAGACCTGCATATGTTCAATTTTTGTAAAAATTCTATGTGTACTTGAAAAGATTGTTTTTGATGTTGTTAGGTGCCGTTGAGTCAGTTCTGACTCATAGCGACCCTATGCACAACAGAAGAAACACTGCCCGGTCCTGCGCCATCCTCATAATCATTGTTATGCTTGAGCTCATTGTTGCAGCCACTGTGTCAGTCCACCTCATTGAGCATCTTCCTCTTTTCTGCTGACCCTGTACTCTGCCAAGCACGAAGTCCTTCTCCAGGGACTCATCCCTCCTGACAACATGTCCAAAGTATGTAAGACGCAGTCTCACCATTCTTGCCTCTAAGGAGCATTCTGGCTGCACTTCTTCCAAGACAGATTTGTTTGTTCTTTTGGCAGTCCATGGTATATTCAATATTCTTCGCCAACACCACAATTCAAAGGTGTCAATTCTTCCGCCTTCCTTATTCATTGTCCAGCTTTCACATGCATATGATGTGATTGAAAATACCATGGCTTGGGTCAGGCGCACCTTAGTCTTCAGGGTGACATCTTTGCTCTTCAACACTTTGAAGAGGTCCTTTGCAGATTCGCCCAATGCAATGTGTCTCTTGATTTCTCGACTGCTGCTTCCAAGGCTGCTGATTGTGGATCCAAGTAAAATGAAATCCTTGACAACTTCAATCTTTTCTCCGTTTATCATGATGTTGCTCATTGGTCCAGTTGTGAGGATTTTTGTTTTCTTTATGTTGAGGTGTAATCCATACTGAAGGCTGTGGTCTTTGATCTTCATTAGTAAGTGCTTCAAGTCTTCTTCACTTTCAGCAAGCAAGGTTGTGTCATCTGCATAACGCAGGTTGTTAATGAGTCTTCCTCCAATCCCGATGCCCTGTTCTTCTTCATATAGTCCAGCTTCTCGGATTATTTGTTCAGCATACAGATTAAATAGGTATGGTGAAAGAATACAACCCTGACACACACCTTTCCTGACTTTAAACAAATCAGCATCCCCTTGTCCTGTCCGAACAACTGCCTCTTGATCCATGTAAAGGTTCCTCACGAGCACAATTAAGTGTTCTGGAATTCCCATTCTTCGCAGTGTTATCCATAGTTTGTTATGATCCACACAGTCGAATGCCTTTGCATAGTCAATAAAACACAGGTAAACATCCTTCTGGTATTCTCTGCTTTCAGCCAGGATCCATATGACATCAGCAATGACATCCCTGGTTCCACATCCTCTTCTGAAACCGGCCTGAATTTCTGCCAGTTCCCTGTTGATACACAGTTGCAGCCGTTCTTGAATGATCTTCAGCAAAATTTTGCTTGCGTGTGACATTAATGATATTCTTCTATAATTTCCACATTTGGTTGGATCACCTTTCTTGGGAATAGGCATAAATATGGATCTCTTCCAGTCAGTTGGCCAGGAAGCTGTCTTCCATATTTCTTGGCATAGATGAGTGAGCATCTCCAGTGCTGCATCTGTTTGTTGAAACATCTCAATTGCTATTCCATCAATTCCTGGAGCCTTGTTTTTTGCCAGTGACTTCAGAGCAGCTTGGAATTCTTCCTTCAGTACCATCGGTTCCTGATCATATGCCACCTCTTGACTTGAAAAGATTATGTACTCTGTAATGTACAGTGTGTTATATTTGTCCATTAGGTCAGTTTTACTTGTTAAAATCTTGTATCTTTACTGATTTTGTTTGTATGCCTTTTCCATTAGATACTGAGGTGGAAGCATGAAAATTCTCCCAGCATGATTGTAGATTTATCTGTTTCATTTTTTCATTCTGCTGGTTTTTGCTTTATGTATTTGAAGATTATGTTTTTAACTGCTTACAAATACAGAATTATATCTTTCCGGGAAACTGAAACTTTTATCATTGTGAAGCGTTATCTATATGAATACACTGTTGCCTGATATTCAAATATTATCATCTATTTTACCTGATACTGATACAGCTATACCAGCTTTCTTTTGGTAAGTACTTGCAAATATATCATTTTTCTTCCTATTATTTTCTTTTTATACCCTTTGCTTTAGATGTGTCTCTTCTAAATAGCATATAGTTGCGTTTCGTTTTTCCAATAAGTTGATACTAGTTTTTTAATGAACTAGTTAGAATGGAATTACTCATATATACGGATTTAAGTCTACTATTATTTGTTTTCTACATGTCCTGCCTGTTCTGTTTCCATTTCTTTCTTTTACTGCCTTTTTATAGAGATTGAGAATATCACCCTTAGATGTGGGCAAGCAGGGTCCCTGTTCTGGGGTCATGCCTCAGGAGTTCCTTCACTTTGGAGTGCCTTCCCTGGTATTTTTAAAGTCCCTCTCTGGTAGCTGGGGCCATCTGGACTGGAGGTGCCATTTGGAAAGGGAAGCCCAAGTCCAGATGAGAACCTGTTTGGGTCCTAGTTCCTGTTAATTCCCTTTGGACCACTCTCCTAACCTCTACTACATGCATCAGCTCAACCAAATGTCCCAAAATATTCAGAGGCTTGCTCTTAAAAGATCAATCTGGGGACCACTGGTTGGGACAGAGTCCCAGGAAGGGAGCCACGTGAACAGATTACTCCTGCTGGCTGGTGCTGTGTTTTTGCCATGAGATCCTGCCAGAATGGTAATGACAGGATAATTCAGAGTGACTAACATTGTTTATGGGGACAAGAATCCTGCAAAAAATATTTGCCCAGGTTTTGCCTACTCTAGGGGTGGTCCTGTTAACAATATTTTATCATTTCATTTTTTTCTATTACGTTGGAAGTTACATTCATCATAATTCTTCTTATGGTTACTTTAATATATCACGATATGCAATCTTGAGTTAGCAAGGTCTAATATTAACTTGTACTGTTACCCTCTTTCTGGACAGTACGAGAACCTTCTTTAAACACTTTAACTTCATTTACTATCTTCTGTATGCTATTCATTTGATTAATTGTCTATGTCTTTTAACCAAAACCCTGGTGGTATAGTGGTTAAGCACTGGGCTGCTAACCAAAAGGTTGGCAGTTGGAATCCACCAGGTGCTCCATGGAAACTCTATAGAGCAGTTCTACTCTGCCTTATAGGATCATTACGAGTTAGAATCGACTCAACAGCAATGGGTTTGTATGTCTTTTAACACTCATGGGACATTGTTATTATTGTTTTATATTGTGAATAGTCATTTGAATTTACACACCATTTAAACTTTTTGTTGGTTTTCTTCTTTCATTTCCAACCTTCCATCTGGGATCATTTCCCTTCTGCTGAAAGAATACCCTTTAGTATTTCCTTTAGAAAAATTCTGATGTTGAAAAAGTCATTTTTGTTAGTCTGAAGCTGTCGTTTTACCTTAATCCTTCAAAGGTATTTTTCCTGGGCATAGAAATGTATGCTGTCAGTTCTTTCAGCTCTTTGGAGTATTATTCAATTGTCTTCTAACTTCCACTATTTCTTTTGAAAAGTCTAATGTCAGTCTAATCATTAGTTGGTAGGTAATGGGTTTTTTAAAAATTCTGCTTCTTGAATCTGCAGCTTGATTTTTTTTCCCCAGTTTTAAAAAATTCTTAGCCATTATCTCTTTGAATATTACTTTCCATGTTTTCTCTCTTCTTTCATTCTGGAATCTAATTATATGTAAATTAGACTTTTTCAATGTATTCTCTATGTCTTTTATCCTCTCTTCTGTTTTTTTTTTTTTTTTCTATCCCTTTGTCTCTCTGTGCTTAACTCTGGGTACTTATTTCTGAATTACCTTCCAGTTTACTAATTCATTCATTCATTGTGTCTAGACTCTAAAAAATCATCCACTATGTTCTTAATTTTGGTTAATGCATTTTTTGCTACTAGAATTTCCATTTGGTCCTTCTTTATAGTTTCCAGCTCTGTTGAAATTCAAAGTTGTTTCTTTTTATCTCTTTCAACTTAGTAAGGATGACGATTTTAAAGACTGGTAACTGGAAAATATGGAACCCTTGTGGGTCTGTTTCTAGTCTGTAGTTCCTCTTGTTTTTTGATCCCCACCTATGGTCAGATTATATTTGTTATTGTGTGTGAGGCACTGTATTTCCAAAATTGTTTGTAGAAATAATTCCGGTCCTAGAATATTAAATATTTTAAGAGGGAACTAATAGTTATTCCTGATAGTTTCCTAATCTATGAAATGGGGACAAAAGCAGTTACTTACTTCATGAGTTGTCGTGAGGATTAAATGAGCTAATACATGTAAGATTAATATTTAAGAAAAAAACAGTGTTTTCTAGGATACAAAGACATCACTTTCTCTAGGACATATTGGTACATGATTGAAGACAGAACTGAGATATTCATTTAGAAAATCCTCATTATGAGCATTTTATGTTGCAGGCACTGTGCTAGGTACAGGATATAGAGACACACTTAATTGACAGGGACAATCCACCTCTGGTTATGTTATGGAAAAAAGAAGAAGAAGGAAACAGTCAATTTAGCAATAGCCACCTAGGAAAAGAAGGAAATTTCATGCTTCGTAACAAATATTTTAGAATGACTATGCATGTTAAAAAGTGGTAATAATAATAGTTAGTATTATTTTCAGTGGGTAGAACCCCAAAGCAAAAAAAAACCTTCAAATGCATATAATGTGGAAAGGCCTTTATATATCAGTCTCTGCATTTATACCTACAGAGTAATCAAATATAAAGTAGGTGGAATTATCTTAAACTATTTTTTTTTTATTAACCTAAAGATAGTAGATTATCGCTGTAAACACAGTAACTGTGAAACTTTAACTACTGCATGTCATGTTTTTCACCCAATATTCAATTCCACTCTTAAATGTGGACAATTCCTCAGCTTTGGAATGGGAGCTCTAAAAATCCATTTGTAAATTGTTTGATTAGAACTTAGAATATTTTTTTTTTCTTGCAAAATTAATGTTATTGTTATAAACATACTTAATTTTCCATTTCTGTCTCTGTTGTTGTTAGGTGCTGTAGAATTGGTTCTGACTCATAGCGACCCTATACGACAGACTAGAATTGCCCCATAGAGTTTCCAAGGAGTGGCTGGTAGATTTGAACTGCTGACCTTTTGGTTAGCAGCTGATCTTTTAACCACTAGCCACCAGAGCTCCAATGGATTCTAAAGGACATTAAAGAAACACAACTATTACTTTTATCTTGTGTATTATGCACCAGGAATTAAGTGTTTAACACTGAGAACTGCAACCACGTTCATCAACATGACAGAGCTATTGGGTCTAGGAACTGAGAAAATCTGTGTCAACATAATTTATTTGTTTGTTACAGGAAAACTTTGTCCAGGGAAGATACAACTGTACACCAATAAATAACTTCATTGCTTGTTTGAAGCAATTCCTACATATTAATTTATCTTGGGCAAACAATCTGCTCACCTTGGCAAAGAGCTCGTTTATCCTGCAACAGTTTACTTATCAACACTTGCTTCAGACCTCCTTCACCTTGCTATCTACACTAATGCTAAACTACTATGTCATGAACTTCTCCAAATCCCAGTCTGTTTTCTACCTTAAAAGACTTACCTGAAATCACCTGAGTTCAGGCCTCCAGATCTTATATTCTCCCCAGACTTTCCCCCTCAGAGACACAGCCAAGGCAGTGTCCTCTGCTACTCCTAAACTAAAACTAAAAACTAAATGTAGTTTTTCTGTATTAACAGGTTGTTTGGTAATATTTTGGAAGAATTCAATAACAAATACTTCATTTAATCCTAACAACAATTTTATGAAGTAAGTTTGAACAGAGACCAACTGTCATGCCTTGGATGGCCACTTGCAAGCTTTTAGGACTCCAGGCCCTACACAATGAACTAGGGAGGGGGTAGAACAGAAGCACTAAACACATTATTAGGCCAATTAGCTGGGATGCCCCATAAAACCATGACTCTAAACCTCCAAACCAAGGAACCAAATCCATGAGGTTTTTGGTTGTATATAAGCAGCCTCAGCAGCTACTCTATTTTTTTTTTATTTTTATAAAAATATCTAACATAAAAGCATAAAAAGCAAAAGACAAAATAAATGGGTCCTCGTAAAAATTAAAACTTTTGTTCATCAAAGCCTTTACCAAAAAAGTGAAAAGACAAGGTACCAGCTGGGAGAATATCTTCGGAAACCATATTATCTTATAAGATTCTAACAATCGTCATGGATGGAATTGTGTCCCCCAAAAATGTTAACTTGGTTAGGCCATGATTCCCAGTATTGTGTGGTTATACTCCATTACGTGATTGTAATTTTAGGTTAAAGAGGATTAGGGTGGGATTGTAACATCCTTACTAAGGTCACATTCCTGATCCAATGTAAAGGGAATTTCCCTGGGGTGTGGCCTGTACCACCTTTTATCTTACAGGAGATAAAAGGAAAGTGAAGCAAGCAGAGAGGGTGGGACCCCATACCACCAAGAAAGAAACACTTGGAGCAGAGCATGTCCTGTGGACCCGGGGTTCCCACATGGAGAAGTTCCTAGTCCAGGGGAAGACTGATCAGAAGGAACTTCCTCCAGAGCTGACAGAGAGAGAAAGACTTCCCTGGAGCTGACGTCCTGAATTTGGACTTTTAGCCTACTAGACTGTGAGCTCGATGGCACTGGGTGCTGGGCATACTGTGAGAAAATAAATTTCTCTTTGCTAAAGCCATTCACTTGTGGTATTTCTGTTATAGCAGCACTAGATGACTAAGACACCTATATATGTATATATATATATATATATATATATATATAAAATTTCAACAATAGCAAAAACACATATAACCCAATCATAAAATGGGAAAAGGACTTTGACCAGACATTTCACCAAAGAGGATATTCACATGGCCACCAAACACATGAAAAGATGCTCAATGTCACTGGCCATCAGAGATACAAATCAAAACCATAATGATATAACATTTCGCTTCCACAAGGATGGCTAAGATAAACAAACAAACAAGCAAACAAACAAAAAACCCCAGAAAATAACAAATGGTGGTAAGGATGTGAGGAAATTGGAACCCTTATCCATTGCCGACAGAAATACAAAATGGTATAGTCGTTATGGAACAGTGTGGCAGTTCATCAAAACACTAAAAATAAAACTACCATATACTCAGCAATTCCACTCCTAGGTATACACTCAAAAAGCTTGAAAGCAGAGATTCAAAGATTGGTACACCAATGTTCACTGTGGCGCTATTTACAATAGCCAAAAGGTGGAAATGATCTAAATGCTCATCAACAGATTAATGGATAAACAAAAGTGGTATATATATATATATATACACACACACACACACACACAATAGAGTATTACTCAGCCAGTAGAAGAAACGAAGTCTTGATACATGTTACAATATGAATGGAGCTCGAGGACATTACATTATGCTGAGTGAAATAAGTCAATTATAAAAGGACAAATATTGTATGATTTCATTTACGTAAAAAGACAAGAAAAGGCAAATACATAAAGACCAAAGTTTATTAGTGGTTACCAGGGGTGGGAGAGAAATGGAAAAGAGGGGTTAACGGTGATGGAAAAATTGCACTGATTAAGGGTAGGGTTGTATAAGCTGATTATTGTAATTGCTGTCAATAAGTTGTACACCTGTAAAAAGTTGAACTGGTAAAGAAACAGGTTGTGAAATAAGTAAAAAAAATAAAAACTTAAAAAAGTGTCACTTATTAGTTGTGTGACTTGAGGTAAGTTGTTTTGCCTCTCTGAGTTCTATTATATGAACAATTCATGTAACAGTGCCCTTAAAACGCTTAGACAGGAGCACAGTAAATACTCATTAAATGCTTAGCTATGACTATTATCAACTCCCATCACCCCATGCAGTGTTCATTAAAACTCCATAAACCAATTTACACGTTCCAGAATGTACCATACCTTTGGACATGCCTAGAATATCCTTGTCCTTGTCTCCTGGGCTAATTCATACTTCTTAAAGACTCTATTAAAGGGTCTTTTTGGAAGTATTTCTTTACTAGTTAAGACTCAGATGTTCTTTCTTGTATGCTCATTGAATCTCTAGTATAGGACTTATCAGGTTGTATTGTAATTAGTAATTTTATTGTTTGTCTTCCTCCTTGGACTGTGAACTCTTTCAGGATGGGGACATGCTTTGTCTCATATTCTCAGTGCCTACCATAATCTCTCTGTCCTATAGGGTCACTATGAGTCAGAATCGACTCGACGGCACTGAGTTTTAGTTTTTTTTACCATAATCTCTGGCACATAGCAAGCATTAAACAAATGTTTATGAAATAACTACCAAATGAAAGCTCATTTTATAGATGAGGCTTTGAGATGTTAAGGGTCTTGTTTTAGTTTACTCAGAAGGTAAATGTCAGAATTGGTGCTTGTACCAATGCACCACGTTCTGCAGCTAAACTGTAAACTAGTTCTCAAACAGCAGTTTTTGAGATGGAAATTCTCTGAGCACTGTAATGGGAATTCATATGTATAAAGGTGCAGTCCTATTAAAACATTCTATACTTTCGCTTTTTGCTGAAGTGTTACCATCTCAGTGTAATAATACAGGTGTCTCATGGTGATTAGATGCTTAAGTCACACATTTGTCTCTGATTAACAAAAATAGAAAAGTTATTGATAACGCAAATTTCTGACAAACTTTTAAAACATAGAGAGGTTATTATAAAGTTTCCTTGGTGATGAAACAGTTGTAATTTATTTCTCTATATGAAACAATGCTTTATGCTTTGTTTTTCTAATCACAATGAGAAAAGAATGTTTATAAATATTTGGGCAACAGGGAAGGAGTTCAAAATTTTACATAGAAGGTAAAATTATGAAAGTAGGTTGTAAAGATTTTCTGCTCCTTATGAGATAGCTACTCAGAGAGCAAACAATTTGAGGAAATAAAATAACAGCACACCAAAAACAAAAAAGCAATTTAGTAAGATAAAATGCAACAGCTAAATTGAAACCAGAGGAACATTCTCAGGAAATTAACATGACAGATCAACCCACAGTGTATAGTTCTTTTCTTTCTTCTTGTTTACAATCACTGCTACTGTCCCTGGTAATGCAGTGGTTCGTGCACAGCTGCTACTGAAAGGTCTGCGGTGCTAACCTGTTTCCCAGATGAAAGATGTGGCAGTCTGCTTTCATCAAGACTTACAGCCTTGGAAACCCTATGGGGAAGTTCTCCTTTGCCCTATAGCGTTGCTATAAGTCAGAACTGACTTGATGGCACCTAACAACAACAACAACAACAACAACAACAACAACAACAATGACTGCTAATACTAGTAAAAGAAAGGTTAATGAGGCACTTTATACTGGATAAATTAGGCTCAGAACAATTGAAGCCACTGATCGGTCTTAGTATCCCTAAATGCGGGGCAGCTAAACATTTTGTGCCTCCTGATGTGATGCAATAGGACGTAATAACACTATGAAGCATTTTTGCCAAAAGACAAAAACAAACAAGAACCACCTGAGTCTGATCAAGTTTCTAGCTCTAACTATTAGTTTAGAAAACTATTTGGGATAAACCAAAAACCAAACCCATTGCCATTCTGTCCATTCCGACTCAGCGACCTTATATCACAGAGTAGAACTCCCCATAGGGTTTCCAAGGCTGTAACTTGTTAAGAGAGCAGACTGCCACATCTTTTTCCTGTGAAGCAGGTTCGCACTGCCTACCTTTTAGTTAACAGCTGAACACTTAACCATTACACCACCAGGGCTCCTCTATTTGGGACAGACAGATGTATTAAAGGGCACTATGATGGCTGTTTCCAAGGACTGCCTGGTGGATTTGAACTGCTGACCTTTTGGTTAGCAGCCATAGCACTTATCGGAATCGACTCGACAGCAATGGGTTTTAACGGGTTATGACGGCTGTTGTTAATTGCTGTTGTTGGCTCTGACTCACGGTGGCATGTATAACAGAACAAAATATCGTCCTGTCCTGCGCTATCTTGATGTCTGAGTCCATTGTTTCTGATATCTTGTCAATCCATTTCATTGAGGGTTTACCAAGCATGATGTATTTCCCAGTAATTGGTTTTTTCCTGATGATCTGTCCAAAATGAGGGAAATACCAGCAGGATCAACCATGGCGGACAGTTTCAGAAGAGCTTCCAGACAGAGAAAAACCAGGAGAAAGACCTGGTTATCTACTTCTGAAAACTGGCCAATGAAAACCCTGTGTATAACAACTATGATGGTGCAATCAGGTACCATCGTAAAATCCAGAACTGGAAACTCTACAGGATAAATGACTTGATTTCTTAAAGCCATAAAAAATGGTATGAAATAAAAAGAGGGAGTAAAAGCTGTTATATATTAGAAGCAACTTAAGAGACATATCAACCAAATGCAAATATGTGAATGCTCTCTGGATTCTGAATTGAACAAATTTATATAAAGGACTTTTTTTGAGGCCAATTAGGGAAATTCAAATGAAGACAAGTAATGGATATTACTAAAGAAAAAGTTTCTTAATTGTTAGAAATACACTAACGTACTTATGTGACATAATAGACTGACTGAGATATGCTTTAAAATACTCAAAAGGTGGAGGGTATGGGTGAGCGTGTATGTGTTTGTGCACCCATGTGTGTCTATAGGTAAAATAAGACTGGCAAAGTGTTCATAATCATTTAAATTTGTGTTGAGTACATGAGAACTCATTATACTCCACTCTCTACTTCTGAATATGCTAGAAATTTTCTAGAATAAAAAGTTTTAAAAACATCGTGTATTCCCAGTATTGTACTAGTTGTGTGAAGTACCCGATCATTTACAAATATATTGGGTACACTTTTTTTTTTTTTTCTAGTGCTATCAATATTAATATCACAACTCAAAACAACTATCCTTCTCACTATGAACAGACTGTAAAATTTAAGAAATCAGTTACTTTTTCTGCTAGGAAAATTTTATACAACGTCTCTAGCACCAGGGAAGCTTTTCCCAGCCCTCAGTCTCTTCTGTTTGCATCAGAAATTTCAAGTTTTCTATTAATGAAAGGAACCTGTATTATACCTGGCAGAGTGCTGGCCTCCTCTCACTTACTCTTGCTTTACTCAGATTGGCTTTTTACAAAGATCGAAGTAATTCTATTAAGTGCCAACCCATCACTTTATTTTAGTAACTGTTATAGACTGAATTTTGTCCCCCCAAAATATGTGTTGTAAATCCTAACCTCTGTGCCTGAGGTTATAATCCCATTTGAGAAGGGGTAATCTTTGTTATGTTAATGAGACAGGATTAGTGTAGGGTGTGTTTTAAGCGGATCTCCTTTGAGATATAAAAGAGATTAAACAAGCAATAGAGTAAGCAAAGATGGAGTAAGATAGATGTCAAGACACATGGAGATCTCCAAGGAACCAGGAAGCATAAGCTGAAGAGACAAAGACCTTCCTCCAGAGCCAAAAGAGAGAGAAAGCGTTTCCCCTAAAGCCAGTGCTCTGAATTTGGATTTCTAGCCTCCAAAACTGTGAGAGGGCACTGGGTTTAAACTGTGAGAAATTTGTTTGTTAAAGCCACCCATTTGTGGTATTTCTGTTATAACAGCAATAGGTAACTAAGACAATAAGAATAATCCCAGCCATTTTTAAAGTAAATATCTCACTCGTAAGATTAACATTACTCAAGTCTCTCTTCAAAGGAAAATAATTTTTTAAGGGCACAGAATATTACATCATGTCGCTTAGATTTTTTTTTTTTAGCTTAGACTACAATACAGTATAAATTTGCTTTATATTTGGCATGTTTTAAATTTGGCCTGGTTCTTGGGTATTAAAGAAAAAAAAAAATTTTTTTTTTTTTTTTTTTTTTGCTCCCCTTGAAATGTGAATTTTCCCCTCCTGGTAACCTGTAAAATCTTTCTAAAATGTGGAGTAAAATGCAAATGATCTTCAGCACCAACTAATTTTACTATGCCTACATCTATATCTTTCATTTGCTTTTAAGTCAGTAAAAGTCAAAATGTGATATGTGGAAATATCAAGGTTCTCAAATATTGAACAGCAAATAAGGCTCATGTTGGTGTTAGCTGCTGTTGAGTTGGTCCCACGCACAACAAAATGAAACATTGCCCAGTCCTGCACCATCCGCATGATCAGCTGGATTGCACTGTTGTGATCCATAGAGTTATCACTGGCTGATTTTTTGAAGTAGATTGCCAGGTCTTTCTCCCTAGTGTGTCTCAGTCTGGAAGCTCTGCTGAAACGTGTTCAGCATCATAGCAACGCAAAAGGTGGTGGCTGTGCATTAGGTCCACTGGCCAGGAACTGAACCTGGGTCTTCTGCATGGAAGGTGAGAATTCTACCACAGAAAGCACTGCTCACTAAGGCTCACATTTACAATGTCCCATCCCTGGGTGGTACAGATGGTTAAGGGCTGGACTACTAACTGAAAGGTTGGTAGTTCAAGCCCACCCAGAGGCATCTTGGAAATTAGGCTTGAGTGAATTGCTTCCAGTTGAAAATCCTACAGAGGGCAGTTCTACTCTGCATGGATGGGGTCGCCATGAGTTGGAATCAACTCGATGGCAATTAACAACAACGCTGAAGTGATAACTCAGGAAAGTAGGTTAGCCCTTTTATAGTATTTTGACTAGTTCTTATTTTATTGATGTATGCTTGACAATGGAAACATGGACTGGCATTATGTTGTTGGTCACTATTTTTTTTTTATTTAAAATACGTAACAATGACTTTCAAATATTTACATAACATGGCATAATGTTTAGAAAAGCAATACTAGCAACAGGGTCCACCTATTGGTGAGTAATAACTTGCTTTAACTTGAATCATTGCTGCTTCTTAAGCGCAATAACAGCATAACATCTGGGAGATGTCACAGGATCAAACAACTTCACAAGCGCAGACCAAGCAATATTTTCCTGCAAATCGTTAAGTGATTTAGATATATAACAATTTGAAGGAGAAATCAAAGAGTTAGACTACACATTGTAACATAAAACTATGGAATAACAAACTATGTAAAAGAAAACCATTCTTTCTTGAATAAAATTAACACTGACAACAAAAATTACGCAGTATGATTTAGTGACTCAAATGTTTCCTATATCATTCAACCTGAGAACTTCCTTCATCAAACAACTCAGGGAGAGGTTTCTTTCATGAATCACCAGCTGGTGGAACGGACATTCTCAAATGCTGCTAGAGGATATATAAACCAGTACAACCATTATGGAAACATATATCAAAACTGTCAATAAAAGGCATATCCTTTGCTGAAGCAATTTCACTTTCAGGAATTTATGCTGAGGAAATAATTAAAGATGTACATAGAGAGTAAATTAAAAGGTGAATAGCTTCCTGTGATAGTGAAAAATGGCAGTGGCCAATGACAATTGGGAATTAGTTAGATAAATGATAATATTATGAAACTCTTCAGCTTCTGAATACATTTAATGAATTTAACGGTGATTTTCCTTTTTCAACATAGGCATTCAAGTTATAGAAACACCTTTGGCTTTTGTACTCATTCTAAAAATATATCAAATGAAACAAATTAGATATAAAACTATATTTATAACTTAATTTTAATTTTAATTAAAATATAAGGAATGTGCATATACATACACACAAATTTACATATATTAGAAGTACTAAAAAATATTCCGAAAACTTAATAGTAGTTAATGCTGAATGGTGGGATTATGGGTACTTTTAATATTTTTCTTTTATATTCTTCTGTTCTCTTTAAATTTTTTACCACAAATATGTATTAGTGTTATAATAATAAAATTAATTAAAAATATTACCATATATATTATTTCTATCACTTCATTGCCTACCAACTAATCTTTGCGCACACCATTTTGCCTACCTATCCCTGGTGGCATAGTGGTTAAGTGCTATGGCTGCTAACCAAAGGGTCGGCAGTTTGAATCTGCCAGGCGCTCCTTGGAAACTCGTATGGGGCAGTTCTACTCTGTCCTATAGGGTCGCTATGAGTCAGAATCAACTTGACAGCACTGGGCTTTTTTCTGGGTATTGTACTTAGGTCGGTGGAAACTGTTTTGAAAAGAGAAATGAATACCTAGTAAAAGAGGCCTCAATCTGTCTTACCAGTGTGGGAACCAACAGTCTCCAGTGATATGGAGCTAGTTGGCAGCTGAGGAAAGTACATCTCAATTTAACTATTTTTAAATTGCCTATCTTCATAAAAATACCAATTAGAACAAAAGCAGACATTTATATTTCATTTGTTCCAAGTAGCCTATTGGGAAGAAGAAAATAAACTCTCAATACAATAAAGTAAAATTGTTAAAATGAAGGGTTTATAGTAGAAACATAAGGTAGTACCCACAAATGGGTTAAATTTAAACAGATCACAAAATTTTATTTTGACCACAGCTCAAATAGAAGCTGCTAAAAATGTCTTCCCTAAAAAAAAAAAACCAAAAAGACTATTTTTGCCATTAAACATAGATAAAACAAATAAGATTTACTATGAAAAAACAGAAACAATCTTCATTAATTAGAAAGAAGTTTCTACACTGCAGAGCACATGTGCCCAAAATTTTAAAAGTGAATTACAAGGCAAATTCTTACAAAATGAAACGTATATATGATATCTTTAATGTCTGGCCTTTATTAATTTTAGTTGTACAATATCTCATGTATGGTGCTTTGTGTTCCCTGCCTACTGAATAGTAATGACCATAGAATTAAAGGAACATAAATTTTATTATAATAGCTTTGCTGAAAACATCTGTTGTGCATATGTTTTTATATGTTTCAAAAGGGATGGAATGAATATTTAGAATTTGAAAACACAATAAGAAATATTATCTTGCTAGTTTTATGTGGAAGAAAACTTAGAGATAAAAACCATTGCCATCGAGTCGATTCCAACTCATAGCGACCAGATAAAACAGAGTAGAACTGCCCCATAGGGTTTCCAAGGAACAGCTGGTGGATTTCAACTGCTGACTTTTTGGTTAGGAGTGGAGCTCTTAACCACTGTGGCACCAGGGCCCCATCTTAGAGTAAGTGGATCCATATTACTGAATTTAATAAAGATATTTGTTATTCATTTAAAAATAACATTGTTTACCTGCTCTTTTAGGTAGCAAAGTCGATCCAGAAGAATCAGCGTCTCTATACAAGGAGCCAGAACAACTTTCAACTAAAAAAAAGAATAGAATAGGATGGCAGTCACTTGAAAAAAAAAAAAAAGCATAAACAAAAAACCAAACCCACTACCGTGGAGTCGATTCTGACTCATAGCAACCCTAAAGGACAGAGTAGAACTGCTTTAGGGTTTCCAAGAGGCACCTGGTGGATTTGAACTGCCAACCTTTTGGTTAGCAGCCTATAGCTCTTAACTGCTACACCACCAGGTTTCCCCCTAACACTTAAGTTTATGAAAATTATATCTAGGAAAGTTTATTTTAGGCCAAATCTCCACTATCCATTGTACCTCTTCAGAAAATGAACATTGCAGAGATCAAAAGTTTTTTTTTTTTTTTTTTAATAATAGCAATAGGAAAAGAATGTCCTTTTAATGACTTTGGGGTATAATCCAACAAGCAATCATACATATGAGGATAGAAAGCTTTATTTAAAAAGACACTAAGAATGAAATTCATTAAAAGAAACGCTTATGAAATAACTGCATCAAGAACAATGTGCGTTCAAAGAATTCCGAAACTTCTTTCTATGAACTTATAATACACTTTAAGAGAAATACACTATGTGTTCTCTTTATTACATTACTAACACCTAATATAGTTCTGAAATAGGAAATGCCCCCAAAACAGGTTGTCTACAGTAAGTGAATAACAACATAGATTGGCTAGCCCCACAAAATTGAATAGGGCCCTATTCAGGTCTGGGGACATATCCAATTGAATATATTTAATTCTGAGGTTTACCATATTAAAAGCTTCCAGCTCATTCATTCTAGGCTTATACTTCTTGTAGTAGTCCATAATAATTTTTTCTGGCAGCTTCAAGATAAAAAAACAACAATAAATTTAACAAGAGTTAAAAATACTTATAATAATTTTTCCAATCAAAAGAAATTCCTAAAGTAAAATAAACATAACAATTTAAAACGACCTTAGGTTTCTGAAGAGCTCAAAAGATAATCATGAAGCAAGTTGAATAACTAAATTCTTTCTGCTCTGAGATAGGTTACTCAGCATATAAATTACATCATCAGTAGCACCCTAAATAGTGTTTAACAAGTAGCTATGGAATATTTACTGTCACTTGTTACATGCTTGGGGCACACAGTAGCAGCTTGATAAATATTTTCTGAACAAAATTTAAATTTAAAATGGTATATCTAAACTTACATATTCTAGAGAATAATTCAAAGGCAACATCAACACAGTAATGTCATATATTCATATTTAAGGTAATTTCTGCTAACATCCAGCTAACAAATCTAATAAAGAGCATTTTCTGTTTTTTCTTATGATGCATAGCTTGCTGAACCCTATGCTTAGTAGGCCACTTTCTAGTTTGCTTACATATTTCAGCTCTTGCCAACTGAGCTTTATGCTTACTAAGTCAATTGATTTCTAAACTTATGCCAGTTATATTATTTTAATGATATAAATATTATATAACCAATGAAATATGCGTGAAACTCAAGAACCCTGAGTTGGAGCCTCATTTTTGTGCAGACTGAGCATTGTCTTTTAGATGATGCCTCCTGGATGTGTGAATTTTCTAAATTTTTCACAGGTTTGCCTTTATTTCTGTGAGGTAAGCCTCATCACTACGTTTCCCAGTTACTATGTTCTCATACGAATGTACTTATCACAAGAATAAGCTATTCTTATTCTTGGATTTAGTCACACTGGCCATTTTTTACTTGATGCCATTCATTGTTTCTAGGTATTATTGGCTTCCTGCTTTCCTATATTCTGAACTGTAAATAATGCCTTTGCAATAAGGAATGATCCACTGCAGTGGTACTTTTCAAGAGACTCAAACTTCTATAAGTTATTTTTACCCCGCATTCAATCTTAGGGCCCAATCATTGCTTCCCCATGTAGCAAGTGAAATGCACTGCTGTGATCTCTTCCGTAATATCAAAGGGCAGTTGTTTCTGCTTCTTAGCTGTTAGTACTTCCTCTGTTATAATGAAGAATACATGTTCCTGTTAGGTGCCATCGAGTTGGTTCTGACTCATAGCGACCCTATGTACAACAGAATGAAACACTGCCCAGTCCTGTGCCATCCTTACAATCGTTGTTATGCTTAAGTCCGCTGTTGCAGCCACTGTCTCAACACATCTCATTCAGGGTCTTCCTCTTCTTTGGTGACCCTATACTTTACCAAGCATGATGTCCTTCTCCAGGGACTGATCCCTCCTGACAACATGTCCAAAGTATGTGAGACATAGTCTCGCCATCCTTGCTTCTAAGGAGCATTCCGGTTGTATTTCTTCCAAGACAGATTTGTTCCTTCTTCTGGCAGTCCATGGTATGTTCAATATTCTTCTCCAACACCACAATTCAAAGGCGTTAATTCTTCTTTGATCTTCCTTATTCACTGCCCAGCTTTTGCATGCACAGAAGGTTACTGAAAACAGCATGGCTTGGGTCAGGTGCACCTTAGTCTTCAAGGTGATACCTTTGCTATTCAACACTTTAAAGAGGTCTTTTGCAGCAGATCTGCCCAATGCAATGTGTTCTTTGATTTCTTCACAGCTGCTTCCACGGGTGTTGACTATAGATTCAAATAAAATGAAATCCTTGACAACTTCAATATTTTCCCTGTTTATAATGGTGTTGCTCATTGGTCCAGTTGTGAAGATTTTTGTTTTATGTTGCAGCGTAATCCATACTGAAGGCTGTGGTCTTTGATCTTCATCAGTAAGTGCTTCAAGTTCTCTTCATTTTCAGCAAGTAAGGTTGTGTCATCTGCATATCGCAGATATGCCCTGTTCTTCATACAGTCCCACTTCTCGGATTATTTGCTCAGCATACAGGTTGAACAGGCATGGTGAAAGGTACAACCCTGACACACACCTTTCCTAACTTACTTTAAATTATGCAGTATCCCCTTGTTCTGTTTGAACAACTGCCTCTTGATCAATGTACAGGTTCCTCTTGAGCAGAACTAAGTGTTCTGGAATTCCCATTTTTCACAGTGTTATTCATAATTTGTTATGACCCACACAGTCGAATGCCTTTGCATAGTCAATAAAACATAGGTAACATCTTTCTGGTATTCTCTGCTTTCAGCCAGGATCCATCTGATATCAGCAATGATAACCCTGGTTCCACATCCTCTTCTTAAGTATTCTATGGGAAAATATTAAATGATTCAGGATGCATCAAAAGAATATGGAAAGAATACACAGAGTCACTATACCAAAAAAAAAAAAAACTGGTTGACATTCAACCTTTTCAGGAGGTACCATATAAGCAGGAACCAACAGTACTGAAGGAAGGAGTCCAAGCTGCACTGGAGGCACTGTGGAAAAACAAGGTTCCAGGAAGTGACGGAAAACCAAATGAGATGTTTGAACAAACGGATGCAGCACTGGAAGTACTCATTCATCTATGCTAAGAAACTTGGAAGAGAGCTACCTGGCCAACCTACTGGGAGAGATTCATATTTATGCCTATTCCCAAGAAAGGTGATCCTACTGAGTGTGGAAATTATCACACAATATCATTAATATCACATGCAAGTAAAATTTTGCTGAACATCATTCAAAAGTGGCTGCAGCAGTGTATCAACAGGGAACTGCCAGAAGAGTACATAGTAGTGGCAATTTCCCTGAGATTCGGATTCCTTTAGTTTTATTTATTTGGTCTGTAAGTACTGATATTAAAGTAATGAAGAATGCACTGTAGTGGTAATTTTCCTGAGATTAAAAACAAAATAAAATAAACCCTTAGCTTTATTTATTTGGGCTGTAAGTACTACTTTGGCAGCAAGGAAGAATGCATTGAACCATATTTTGAAAAGTTTCATGAAAAATAATAAAAAGGCTAAGAAGAAGACAAGAATAAAATGTATGTGCAGTCATTGCCAGGTGCCTTTATGTTTTAACTCATGTTTTGCAAATTCTCAAGAAATAAAAACAAAATGAAACCAGGTTTTATCCATGACTCATATCGCCAGTATTTACTACGTCTAGGGTCTGCTGGGACATATGGGATTCTACATAATGGGTATCAAATCCGTAACTCACAATAAAAAATTCTGAACTGGTCATTTAATCAGCATGCCTTCCATTAGTGAAAACACATAGTATCAACAAAAATGCAAAGGAGAAAACAATTGGGTCTTGAAAGGATTTAAAGCCAATAAGATAGGGCCAACACCCTGGAGATAAAGGAAGACATCAGGACTGGACTACTACCCAGTCCAGATCATACTTCAGCAAGGAGATGAATGAAAACTTACATATTGAAGGTACACACTGAATGGCAGCTCAATATTTAGGTCTTGAATTCTATTGCTCCTTACTGCCTATTCCACAGATTTCAGAAAAAGGAATTAGTGGAGAACAAGGGGATACTGATTGGTTTAAAGTCAGGAAAGGTGTACATCAGGGTTGTATTCTTTCACCATACCTATTCAATCTGTATGCTGAGCAGGTAATACGAGAAGCTGGACTGTATGAAGAAGACCGGGGCATCAGGATTGGAGGAAGACTCATTAACAACCCGCGTTATGCAGATGACACAATCTTGCTTGCTGAAAGTGAAGAGGACTTGAAGCACTTACTGATGAAGATCAAAGACCACAGCCTTCAGTATGGATTGCACCTCAACATAAAGAAAACAAAAATCCTCACAACTGGACCAATGAGCAACATCATGATAAATGGGGAAAAGATTGAAGTTGTCAAGGATTTCATTTTACTTGGATCCACAATCAACAGCCACGGAAGCAGTAGTCAAGAAATCAAAAGACTCATTGCACTGGGTAAATCTGCTGCAAAGCAGCTCTTTAAAGTGTTGAAGAGCAAAGATGTCACCTTGAAGACTAAGGTGCGCCTGACCCAAGCCATGGTATGTTCAATCACATCATATGCATGTGAAAGCTGGACAATGAATAAGGAAGGCGGAAGAATTGACACCTTTGAATTGTGGTGTTGGCGAAGCATATTGAATATACCATGGACTGCCAAAAGAACGAACAAATCTCTCTTAGAAGAAGTACAATCAGAATGCTCCTTAGAAGCAAGGATAGCGAGACTGTGTCTTACATACTTTGGACATGTTGTCAGGAGGGATGAGTCCCTGGAGAAGGACATCATGCTTGGCAGAGTACAGGGTCAGCGGAAAAGAGGAAGACCCTCAATGAGGTGGATTGACATAGTGGCTGCAACAATAAGCTCAAGCATAACAACGATTGTGAGGATGGCTCAGGACAAGGCAGTGCTTCGTTCTGCTGTGCATAGGGTTGCTATGAGCCAGAACTGACTCAGTGGCACCTAACAACAACAACAAGCTTAATATGTAAGTTTTCATTTATCTCCTTGCCCTATCTTAGTAGGCTGTGGCTTGAATTCAGAGGGATAAGTGACACTAAACGAGTAGACATCACGCTCAAGTTCTTCAGGTTTTTTTTTTCTTTCAATTCTCTTGTAATTTTTGAGTTATTTTAACTATTATATAGCCTGTTTGACAGTACATGACTTAGTATTCAACATCTTTCATATCAACTTCATCCTATCTGCAAAAATTTCAACAATTAAAGTTCTGGATATAACTACTACTTCTTTAACTCTTCAGTAAGATTCATCACTCCTTGGATTTCTTCTCCCTTTATTTCAAACTTTAATTCATCAATCTGCTTTAGAAGTACATTAATTTTGTCTCTTAGGAAACCTGAAATTCCTCTTATATCCTCATAGACTTAATTGTTTGCCTGATGACTGCTAGTTTTCAAAGAGTGCCAAACAAGCATTTTTCTTGTGCTCAACTTCTGTTAAAAAATGACGTAAATATGTCAGAAAGAAGGAAGAGTTCTAGAGGTAGACAACTTGGGTTTGAATCCTCGCTCCTGGGTGTGAATACTTGTTCCTTGATTTTCTAGACTTTGGCTTTAGAAAATCCCCTCAACCTATGCCTCAATTTCCTCATCTATAAAATGAAGATAACAGTACTTATTCCACAAGGTCATCCTGAGTATTGAGTATGAAAATGTAAATGAAGCTTTTAGCACAGTACCTTGCAAAAAGCAAATGTTCAGTAAACATTAACTTTTCTCATAATGCTTTAAAAAAAAAAAACTTAATTTTTTAGAACAGTTTTAGATTTACAGAAATTGTGAAGATAGTACAGAAAGTTTCTATATACTCTGAACCTAGTTTCCCCTATTATGAACATATCACATTAGTATGGTACAATTAATGAACCAATACTGATACATTATTGTAACTAAAGCCCACACTTTACTCAAATTTCCTTAGTGTTTTCCTCATGTCCTTTTTCTGTTCCAGGATCCCATCTAGGATATCACATTACATTTTAGTTGTCAGGTCTCATTAGGCCCTCCTTGGCCCTTACAGTAATACTTTCCTTGTTTTATTAAAAATAAACTTTGTTTCATCAAAACTTGACAGTTCTGAAGAGTACCGGTCAGATATTTTGTAGAATGTCCCCCTATTGGGATTTGTCTGACGTTTTTCTCATTGTTCAACTAGGGTTATGCGGTTTTGGGCGGAAGAACACAGAGGTGAAGTGAAACTCTCATCATATCATATCAAAGGTACATACTATCAACATGACTTATCACTGTTGATGCTGAACTTGGTCACCTGGCTCAGATAGTGTTTGTCAGATTCTTCCACTGTAAAATCATGAAAGGGTGAAAAAAGAGTAACTGTTAAGTCCCAGAATGCCTTCAAACCTTAAGCCCCATCTTAATGTGTTCCTACCCAATAACTACTCGAGGAAAGGGTCACGGCAACAACTTATGCACAGATCCTCACGTAGGTGCACATCTCCCTTCATCTACTCCTTTGTCACCTTATTGGACTTAGGGTATTTGTGGCGTATGACAGGGCTGGTGCTAGCCCATATGGTGCCTTTCTGAGAACTGGAAAAAGAGACCCTTTTTCCTTCAGATGAATGCAATCCTGGGCCAGAGGCACCCTTTGAAATCTGCTCAGCTCTTTTACTTCTTCCATTCACTTTAGCTATCTATGTTCCAGAGCAAGTTGCAGAGTCTCTGTTGCCATCCATTTTACTCTTTTCTTTCCTTCCTGTCTTTTTAATGACCTTTTGCTTTCTTCATCTATGATGTCCTTGATGTCATCCCATGACAGCTGGTCTTTGGTCATTTGTGTTTAATGCATCAAATCTATTCTTGAGATGATCTCTAAATTCAGGTGGGATATATTCCAGGTTACACTTTGGCTCTAATAGATTGTTTTAATTTTCTTCAGCTTCAACTTGAACTTGCATATGAACAATCGATGGTCTGTTCTGCAGTCGGGCCCTTGCCTTGTTCTGGCCAATGATATTGAGCTTTTCTATCATCTCTTTCCACAGATACAATCAATTTGATTCCTGTGTATTCCATTGGGTGAGGTCCACGTGTAGTCACTGTTATTAACAAAAGCTATCTGCAATGAATAAGTCGTTCGACTTGTAAAATTCTATCACATGATTTCTGGCATCATTTTTATAACCAATGCCAGATTTTCCAATCACATTCCAATCACCAGTAATTATCAATGCACCTAGATTGCATGTTTGATGAATTTCAGACTGCAGAAGTTGGTAAAAATCTTCAATTTTCTATCTTTGGCCTTAGTGGTTGGTATGTAAATTTGAATAATAGTCGTATTAACTGGTCTTCTTTGTAGGCATATGGATATTATCCTATCACTGACAACACTGTACTTCAAGACAGATCTTGAAATGTTCTTTCTGATGATGAATGCAATGTCCTTCCTCTTCAATTTGTCATTCCCAGGACGGTAGCCCATTTGAGTATCCAATCAAAATGGCCAATAGAAGTACATTTCAGCTCACTAATACCTGTTGTTGTTGTTCTTAGGTGCCATTGAGTCAGTTCCGACTCATAGCCACCCTGTGCACAACAGAATGAAACACTGCCTTGTCCTGAGCCATCCTTACAATTGTAGCTATACTTGAGCTCATTGTTGCAGCCACTGTGACAACCCACCGCATTAAGGGTCTTCCTCTTTTCTGCTGACCCTGTACTCTGCCAAGCATGATGTCCTTCTCCAGGGACTCATCCCTCCTGACAACACGTCCAAAGTATGTAAGACACAGTCTCGCCATCCGTGCTTCTAAGGAGCATTCTGGCCATACTTCTAAGAGAGATTTGTTCGTTCTTTTGGCAGTCCATGGTATATTCAATATTCTTCGCCAACACACAATTCAAAGGTGTCAACTCTTCCGCCTTCCTTATTCATTGTCCAGCTTTCACATGCATATGATGTGATTGAAGATACCATGGCTTGGGTCAGGCACACCTTAGTCTTCAAGGTGACATCTTTGCTCTTCAACACTTTGAAGAGGTCCTTTGCAGCAGATTTACCCAATGCAATGTGTCTCTTGATTTCTTGACTGCTGCTTCCATGGCTGTTGATTGTGGATCCAAGTAAAACGAAATCCTTGACAACTTCAATCACTTCTCTGTTTATCATGATGTTGCTCATTGGTCCAGTTGTGGGGACTTTTGTTTTCTTTATGTTGAGGTGCAATCCATACTGAAGGCTGTGCTCTTCGATCTTCATTAGTAAGTGCTTGGAATCCTCTTCACGTTCAGCAAGCAAGGTGGTGTCATCTGCATAATGCAGGGTGTTAATGAGTCTTCCTCCAATCCTGACACCCCGGTCTTCTTCATAGAGTCCAGTTTCTTGTATTACCTGCTCAGCATACAGATTGAATAGGTATGGTGAAAGAATACAACCCTGACAAACACCTTTCCTGATTTTAAACCAATCAGTATGCTCCTGTTCTGTCTGGACAACTGCCTCTTGATCTATGTAAAGGTTCCTCATGAGCAGAATTAAGTGTTCTGGAATTCCCATTCTTTGCAATGTTATCCATAATTTGTTATGATCCACACAGTCGAATGCCTTTCCATAGTCAATAAAAGCACAGGTAAACATCCTCTGGTATTCTCTGCTTTCAGCCAGGATTCATCTGACATCAACAGTGATATCCCTGGTGGCATGTCCTCTTCTGAAACCGGCCTGAGTTTCTGGCAGTTCCCTGTCGATATACTGCTGCAGCCGTTTCTGAATGATCTTCAGCAAAATTTTGCTCACGTGTGATATTAATGATATTGTTCTATAATTTCCACATTCGGTTGGATCACCTTTCTTGGGAATAGGCATAAATATGGATCTCTTCCAGTTAGTTGCCCAGGGAGCTGTCTTCCATATTTCTTGGCACAGACAAGTGAGCACCTCCTGCGATGCATTTGTTTGTTGAAATATCTCAATTGATATTCCATCAATTCCTGGAGCCCTGTTTTTCACCAATACCTTCAGAGCAGCTTGGATTTCTTCCTTCAGTACCATCGGTTCCTGATCATATGCCGCGTCTTGAAATGGTTGAGTATCAATTAATTCTTTTTGGTATAATGACTCTGTGTATTCCTTCCATCTTCTTTTGATGCCTCCTGCATCGTTTAGCATTTTCCGCATAGAATCCTCCACTATAGCAACTCAAGGCTTAGAATTTTTCTTCAGTTCTTTCACTTTGAGAAACGCTGAGCGTGTTCTTCCTTTGGTTTTCCATCTCCAGCTCTTTGCACATGCCATTATAATACTTTGTCTTCTCGAGAGGCCCTTTGAAATCTTCTGTTCAGTTCTTTTACTTCATCAATTCTTCCTTTTGCTTTAGCTGCTCGATGTTCAAGAGAAAAGTTTCAGAGTCTCCTCTGACATCCATCTTGGTCTTTTCTTTCTTTCCTGTCTTTTCAATGACCTCTTGCTTTTTTTCATGTATGATGTCCTTGATGTCATTCCACAACTCCCCTGGTCTTCGGTCACTAGTGTTCAGTGCTTCAAACCTATTCTTCGGATGGTCTCTAAATTCAGAGGGGATGTACTCAAGGTCATATTTTGGCTCTCGTGGACTTGCTTTGATTTTCTTCAGTTTCAGCTTGAACTTGCATATGAGCAATTGATGGTCTGTTCCACAGTCAGCCCCTGGCCTTGTTCTGATCAATGATATTGAGCTTTTCCATTGTCTCTTTCCACAGATGTAGTCAGTTTGATTTCTGTGTGTTCCATCTGGCGAGGTCCATGTGTATAGTCACCGTTTATGTTGGTGAAAGAAGGTATTTGCAACGAAGAAGTCATCGGTCTTGCAAAATTCTATCATTCGATTTCCGGCAGTGTTTCTATCACCAAGGCCATATTTTCCAACTACCGATCCTTCTTCGTTTCCAACTTTCGCATTCCAATCACCAGTAATTATCAATGCATCTTGACTGCATGTTCGATCAGTTTCAGACTGCAGCAGCCGTCTGAAAAATCTTCTATTTCTTCATCTTTGGCCCTAGTGGTTGGTGCATAAATTTGAATAATAGTCATATTAACTGGTCTTCCTTGTAGGTGTCACTAATACCTAGGGTATCGATTTTTATGCATTCCATTTCTTTCTTGACAACTTTGATTTAGCTAGATTCCTATTTCATACATTCCATGCTCTAATTATTAATGGATGTTTGTAGCTGTTTCTTCACATTTTCAGTTGTGCTACATCAGTAAATGAAGGTTCCAAAAGCTTTATTGCATTCATGTCGTAAAGATCGACATTACTTTCAGGAGACAGCTTTTTCCCAGTCATCTTTTGAGTGCCTGTCAACCTGAGGGGCTCATCTTCCAGCAGTATACGAGACAATGTTCCACTGCTGTCTATAAGGTTTTCATTGGTCAACTGTTTCTAGAAGTAGACCACCAGGTCCTTCTTCCTAGTCTGTCTTAGTCTGGAAGCTCCACTGAAACCTGTCCATCATGCATGACCCTGCTAGTATTTGAAGTATCAGTGGCATAGATTCTGGGAAGATGCTGGGAGCTGTGCATGTCTCTTAGTGTCATTTAATTTGGAATAATTCTTCTACCCTTGTCTTTCTTGACACTGACATATTTTGAAAAGACCACAACAACTGTCCAAGTGTATCCTCATGAGTCCGTTCAAGGTACATATGGTTGGCAGGAATATTACATAAGTGATGTTGCCTCCCTCTCAGTTGTTCACCTCACCAGGCAGATGATGTTACTTTGTTCCATTATTGGTGATGTTAACTCTGATTACTTGGTTATGGAGGTGCCCAACAGGTTTATCAACTTTTGAAATTAATAAATTCTGTGGGGAGACACTTTGAGACCTGTAAATATCCTGTTCCCCAACCATCTTTCACCCAATGACTTTAGCATCCACTGAGGATTCTTCTCAGATTCAATTATTACCATGGTGGTTACATAAAGTAGTAAGAACTTATTTATGGGAACAATACACATGCTTTCCTCATATCAAATATGAAAACGCATCAGGAATTCACTGTTTCTTTAAGTTTAGAGGAACTCATCCAACCCAGGTTATTTCCGGATACTCACATTACCACACAGTAAGAGCTTACGGCTCCTTTTATTTGTTGTTGGCCTTCCTGTAGAAAAATTTCTGCTCTCCCACCTGTATTTAAAACGTCCCTTTATAATGATTAAAAAACCAAAACCAAACCCATTGCCATCAAGTCAATTCTGGCTCATAGTGACCCTGTAGAAAACAGAGTAGAACTGCTCCATAGGGCTTCCAAGGCAGTAATCTTTACAGAAGCAGACTACCACATCTTTCTCCCGCTGAGCAGCTGGTGGGTTTGAACCATCAACTTTTTGGTTAGCAGCTGAGTGCTTAACCACTGCACCACCAGTGCTCTGCATTATTATGATTAAAAAAAATTATTATGATTAGTCCTGATTAATCCCTGATTTCCCAAAGATCAGCTTACTTGGCCTCTCCACGTGTGCCCACTCCTTCAGCCCATCTCTCACTACTGCCTTCCCTGCTGCTTTATGCTCTAATAATGCTGAGTCTAGAATCACGTTTCTCACATCTCTATAATTTTACATTAGGTATTCACCACACCCCCAAATCAACTCCTTGCTCCCCATCCTTATTCTTCAAAGGAACTTTATATAGTTTGTGAAATCTTGTCTGATTTTTATAAGTACAATAAATCACTCCTTTCTCTATGCTACCACCACACTTTTTATAAGTCTATTGTTGTAGGTTCATGCTATATTATAATTACTTGTTTTTTTTGTTTTGGAACTGACTCAACGGCAATGGGTTTTTTATGGGTGTTTTCTTTTTCAGATGTTATGTTTCAATTATCTCCTGAGTTTACACCATTCTTGGCACGTGGGAAATTCCTAAAAAGAAATGTTTGTTGATGAATAATGGAAAGTCTTTGGTCTCAAATATATACATATATTTTTTGTCACGCCAAAAACCAAACCCAAATCCGATGCCTTTGAGTTGATTTCAACCCATAGCAACTCTATAGGGCAGAGCAGAACTGTCCCGTAGGGTTTCCAAGGAGCAGCTGGTGGATTTGAGCTGCCAACCTTTTGGTTAGCAGCCGTAGCACTTAACCACTTAACCACTGCACTACCAAGGCTCCTGTTTTGTCCCATTCAGAAAAACACCCTTAGAATAATCCTCTTTCTCTTTCCACTAAGGTTCTACCTTAGTAGTCTTCAACCTTGCCCATTCAACAGTAGCAGAATAACAGAGGCTAATAATCAACCCTGGAAATGAAGGGGCACTGCCCCCTCCAGCTGTTTCTTTTTTAACTTCCACAGATGATTATGATCAGCAGCCAAGATTAAGGGTTCTTAACTACCTAATGACCTCATTCTGAACTTGTTGTTAGGTGCCAAGTCTATTTCTACTCATAGTGACCCCATGTGACAGAGCAGAACTGCCCCATAGAGTTTTCTAGTCTGTAATCTTTGTGAGAGCAGACTGCCAGATCTTTTCCCTGTGGAGCCACTGGACAGGCTTAAACCACCAACCTTTTGGTTAGCAGTCAAGCATTTAACCTTAGCAGTCAAGCCTTTAACCTGTACCACATTCTTAACTACCAGGCAGAAATAACTGTAGGAACAAAACTTTCCTCTATGTCACAGATTCAAAAACAATCCAGTACTCTGTAATTTGAGTCTTATTCTTTTTCTTCAACAGAAACACCTATGAGAAAGAAACCAAGTAAAATCTCATTTCATTATAATTACTTTTTATTTTAAAGGCCTATGTTTTTCTCCTTTTTCCTAAAGTAGCCTCACTATAGCGGCTGCCCCACTCTTTATCAAATCACCAGTTTTATTGCCTCATGTTACTTCTCAATATCTGAAATCAACTTCTTTATTTATTTATTTGTTGTAGGTGTACTCTCATTTAGAAGATAAGCTTCTTTTATTTTTTCCTTTTTATGGACAACCTATAGACAGCTCATTCTTTGTCTAGCAAACAATTCCAGTTCAGATGCATTTAAAATCTTACGGATGTGTGGTATGTGTGTGCGCACACATGCAGTATATGTATCAAGGAACAAGACAAAAAAATAGAAGAGTAACATGAATTGATAAAAGAAGATAAAGTGCTGTGGACCATGAAGAAAACATGGTAAGTTAAAGACAATTCTGGAGGTTATCTGAAAATTGGTGAGATGCCAAAGTTTGGGTCAGAAGATAAAGTTTGAGAATATCTGATCTTTTTTAGGTTTAGGTAAAATTAATTACTAGGATTTTATTATGTTACACAATTTAAAATTTTTTTTTAAATGTTTTCCAAAAAGTTATTGATGTTTAAAAGAATTTTACTGTAACAGTTCATTCTAAGAAATCCATCTATTATAGATAGTAAACATGCAATGCATGGTAGTTGATGTTCTACAACAATTTCCTTTTTTTTTTTTTTTTTCAGTGATACAGTCAAGCTAAATTTATTGTGGAATCTAAATACTTTTCTTTATGTTTTATGCATGGCTGAACCAATATCACCCTTATGTTGTTTGAGCTATATGAAATAAAAATTAAGGAGGGTATCATTTTGAATAAAAAGTCTTCAAAATATAATACAGAATACTTTAATCATTGCTCACCTACACTCAATCCCCATACCTCCCCATTCTTCTTGGTGTATATTATACAATAGCCATTTTTAAAAAACACTGGGTTTATAACGGCAGCTTTGAATGATTGCAAAGGGAACCGTTAAGATGACAAATGCTCTAAGACTGATTCTAAACTAGGGGCAATGTCTGGAGATGCCTACTAATGACAGAAATAGAAGCCAGGGATGTTGGTAAACATCCTACAATGCACAAGACAGCCCTTCATAAGAAACTGTTATCCAAATGTTAATAGTGCAGAGTTTGAGAAACCCTGCTCTAAGAGAAAATCTCCAAGGCTGCCTTTACCAGTTGACTATAGGATGTACTGGAGCCCTGGTGGTGCAGTGGTTAAGCATTCGGCTGCTAACCAAAAGACTGGCAGTTCAAATCCACCAGCTGCTTCTTGGAAACCCTATGGGGCAGTTCTACTCTGTCGCTGTGAGTCAGAATCAATTCGATGGCAATGGGTTTGGTATAGGGTGTATTACTTTGGGTTAATCTTTTAAGTTGTGCATGAGCCACTTATACATCCAGCACTCCTTTGGATTAATGATTTGTCTGGGAATGTTCTCTGTTTAGTTCCACATGTTTAAAAGTGATTTCTTGGAACTGAGAGCTCATCCTGAAGCATGTTGGGAGATTTTCTAGGCACTTCCCTTGTTTACATAGTTTTGCATATGAACAGATGTGCCTTAAAAGACCAGAGACACATCAATACATTCACCACATATCGAATTATATATAAAAGTTCATTAGTAAACGATTATGAATTTCACTAAAGATCTTTTAAGTATTTTGGTATGTTTAATACTTTACGTTAAAATGGTTTGGATACTTTTCAGTTGCCAGAATCTCATATGAAAATTAATTCCATTTTTTAAATAAATAAAACTATACACTAACCTCTTTTCATTGTACATATGGTCAAAACTTTCATTTTAGCACTGATATTTCACGATGTGGGAGTAAAGTAATAGAATGTTTGTATTGGATGTGAAATATAACTTTGATTTTAATAACTTTCCTATTTCTTACCCTTCTGCTCTGACAGACACTACTCTCTCAATTCTTCATACTTAAAAAAAAAAAGACAAAAAACATTCTCACCTATTTGCTTCCTTTCACCCATTAAAAAGAAAAAATAGTTGCTATTAAGTCGATTCTGACTCATAGTGACCCTACAGGACAGAGGAGACCTGCTCCCATAGGGCTTCCAAGACTGTAATGTTTACAGAAGCAGGCTGCCACATTTTTCTTCCCCTGAGAGGCTAGTGGCTCTGAAACACTGACATATCGGGTAGCAGCCCAGCGCTTAACCACTGTACTACCAGGGCTCCTTTTCCTTTCACCAGCACATCCTTTTTAATACCTTATTATGCTGTTCTGCAGTCCTGTTCTCTACTCTCTTCCGGCTTGATATTCCTATCCTCTTCTTTTTCTGATCTGTTCTTTTCTACATATAATTTGTTTCTTATGAGCATATGTAGTATTATGAGAAAATCAATAGAACACTGACACTGCTTTATTAACTAACAAAGGTAATCATTTTATTTAAGACTTCCCTTTTACGTGTAATACTTTTCTACGTTAGTCTTCTTTTCTTTTTTCTAATTTCATTTTTTCAGTATAGTGGCGGTGAAGAGTTAAGGTTTTGATGTTAGTTGAATCTGTATTCAGTTCCAGCTCTATCACTTGCTAGCTCTTTGGCCCTGGGAAAACAACTTGTATTTTCTGAGTCTCTCTGGATCATTAAATTGGGAATAATGATAGAATCTACCATAGGGTTTTGTGAAAACAATGGGATAATTTTGTGATGCTGTTAGCATAAAATGGCTATCAAATAGTAAGTGCTCAGTAAATATTAGCTATTAACATTCTTATTAGTTATGCTCTGGTAAGTGTATTAAGGAATATTTACTACGGTTATTATTAAAGACTAACTTGAGAAGACGAAGTGAGAAAGAAGGATAAGTAACATTTTCTCTGGATTTTACTGTTGGTTTTTTGGCAAAGGATAATAAATTTTTAGTTTAAGTAAAACACTGTTGTTGCTGCTGCTATATTGTTGTTATGTGTTATGGAGGGGATTTTGACTCATAGCAATCCCATAGGGTTTTCTTGGCTGTAAGCTTTACAGGAGCAGATCTCCAGGTCTTTTTCCTATGAAACCACTGGGTGGCTTCAAATCGCCAACCTTTTGTTTAGCAGCCAAAAGCTTAACTGTTACACTACCAGGGCTCCTTTCTTTGTTTGTGAAAATAATGCTTAGGTCTGGGTTCTTGACATGAAATGTGACATGTGAAAATCAGAAACACAAAAAAACTTCACTACCAATTATGTATTCCTAGTTCTAAAAAAAGAAAAAAAAAATTTTTTTTTTCTTTTTTTAGTAGTATAGGGTTGCTATGAGTCAGAATAGACTCAACAGCAACAGGGTTTTTTTTGTTTTTGTTTTTTAGTAGTAAATATACAGTGATCAGAATAACAAAAACTGCATTTATTATGTACAAAAATTATGTTAAGGGCTTTTCGTATATTACCTCATTTAATCCTTCCCAAATCCTGTATGTTAGCAATGTTTTTGTATGGTCATTTTATAGAGTACGCTGATTAGTACCAGTAATAAGTAATAAATGAGCTGGGGAGTGCATTGATAATTGGTACAATACCCTTTAACTTTGCTATAACTTAATCATGTCTGTATTATTTTTCTCTTTGAAGAAATCTGTTTCATTCCTTTAACCGTCTATTTTATTCTTTATTTCAATTTATAATCAATCTAGAGTACTAGAGTGATTCAAGTTTGATTTAATATTTTAGTTACTGATTCATTTGAATCAGGCTGTAAGTTTTTTTTCCCCCTTATCTCAGTTTTAGAATATTACTATCCGTCAACCAGCTTACCTGTCTCCCTTCTCAATTATTAGCTTGGGGCTCCTATGATGTTACCACTTTCCAGGATTCTCCCACTCAAAGGTTTTTTTGGGAATTTAAGATTTTTACTTTAATTAGTTCCACATGCTTTAAATAAGCGCATCTCAAAGTTAAAATCATTCTCGTTTGCTTTACTTCTAATTTCCATTTGTACTGCTATAACTCAATAGTGATTTCAGAATTACCATATTTTTTATCTATAAATAAACATAAGGGAGGATTCCTCTGAATGGGTGTAACAGCAAACTACATTGACAGGAAAGGCAAACTGGAATAAAGATAATGGAGGTTTGGTTTCATATATATTTTAGATGCTTTTCAGAAATGGGAGAAAAGTATAAGGCAAGTTATTGTGTACTATATCACTTCATTACCCCACAAAGTGGTGCTGTCTTTTATGAAAACAGACAGTCATCATATACTAACCTTGGACTCGTCTAATCCAAGCTTCTTTAGAGATTTTCTGACATAATCCAGAAAGGAAGAGGATTTGGAATAAATTTTACCAACATGCTGATCGCTGTAAAATAAAATTAATTTATTTTTAATTATTTAAATAATGTTTAATAGTTTTTCCAATATAAATTATACAGTAAAACAAGCAAAAGCTGGAACCTGTGTAAGGTGGAAACCTGTCAGAGAAAGAAAGGTATTTTCCACTAAACTAAGCGACAGAAAAGTGGTAAAACTGCACCCTGTCAAAGGCGGAAAACTTGTGAGACCTGGAAACACAAGGCAATCTTGCCGAGTTTTGCTCTCACAGGTTTCACTGTAGATTGTTTTAAATTCAATCTTGAGATATTTTCTAATTCCTTCTGTTTATATGGCACAAGTGCCAGATGTGATCAAAATGTAGTAATATTTTTGTGAACATGTAAGAGATTGTATATTATAAAGTATTCAGAATCTGTTTCTGCGAGTTCTTTCAACATACTGCAGTATTATTAAGAAAGCAGTTTTAAACTTATAAAATAAAATCTATTTTTTCTTTTAAAAAGTAAACTATAGGTTTTTCAAAAGTTTCCACTGTAGTACAAAACACATTTTAATTTTACTGGAACAACATTACAGTGCACATTTCACTGCAATACCTGCTAATAGAGGTAATACTTCAACACCTATGCAAAAAGAACTTCTTCAATGTCAGCCGTTGATGAAGCACCATATGCTAAGTTGGGTTTGATGTGATCTCACTTACGCCCTGTGGGTTTTCAGTGTAACTCAAACAAAGTGTCATAAGATGGCTTGAATTTAAATAATACAAAGATAGTTGATCACATTTCATAATTCTGGTGCAGCTTAGGTATAGTGAAAAAATCAAGGAAATTAAAATAAAACAAAAAAAACCACTGACTCCAAGTTTTCAAAAACAATGAATAAAATCTCATTTACTCTTGGCAGTGTAAGTATTAAACCCTATGATTAATTAGAAATGAAATTCTATTAGCTCTTTCTTTGAGATATATATCAAATATATTTCTTCAGCTCCATTTCAAGATGGTCACTTCAATTCTACTTCTTACCTCATGTCCTGATTATTAAAACTACTTCCTAATTAAGACCTCTAACTGAAGTCTGTCCCTTTCATGTCTGTCCACATTGTCACACTATTTTTCTTAGAGGAACATTTTGATTATGCTACTTTACTGCTCAAAAAACTTTCACTACTTCTCCCATTTCTTGGGATGAATTTGAGACTCCTTAGTTAAGCAATCAGAGCCCACTTATATTCAGGCTACAGTCACATCTTACCAAACTCAAATCCTAATACATTCCAGAATTCAGTTTTCTTTACTTAGATTAGTCTACTCATTGTTTCTGACTGCCTGTCACAGTTCTGCCTTGGTACATTTGCTCATGCAGTTTCTTTGTAATGGGTGGTAAGGTTCCTCACCCTCATTTCAAACAGAACTGGCTCTGTCTCTTAAGACCAAGATCAAATTTCGTGTTCCTTATGGTAATGTAACAATAATCTTTTCTATTTTTGAATTTCTGTAGCTCTTATCTTCCATCTATTCATTTTCTATTTTATCATTTCCTTGAATTAATAATTATAAGAATAGGTGTAGGTTCCAGGAAGCAGAAACTATATTTTTAATAGTTTTGTTTCATTCTCAGATCTTACAACAGATATATATCTATATCTATTTTTTGGTAAATCCATCAAGAGATGCCATTTAGTACTAACTTCTACGACTCATCCTAAAAAGAGTTTTAAGCACTGATTTTCTTTTAATCAAAAAGGGCAAGCAATTAACTCTTTCCCATGAGCCAGCGATTCAGGTTCTTATTATATACTATTAATCACTGCCTTTCTTTTTTTTTTTTTATGGAGTAGCTCAAGAGACAAAGCACAGCACAGTAGATGAGCTTCTAGTCGGACTCACTCTATCACTTACTAGCTCCTTGTCTATAAAAATGGGATATTAATAGTACCTATCTCCTAGAGTCACTATGAGGACTCAATTAGATAACACCTGTAATGTGCTCCGAAACATGCCATGACATGAGCTGTTACTGCTGTTCCTATCATTATTGCTGTTGTTGCTATCATTACTGACATTATACTCTGGATTCTTTTTTCATTATAGAGTTAAATGAATCAGGGTAAGATGTTCACAAAGTAAGGGCTAACCTCTAAACTGAAGATAGAGTAAACTGTTAAGTGTAAGTGGTACTGATTTATTCAATAGGTTTTGTATTTAAGGCTGTTTGAAAATAAAAGAAACATTTTCAATTTTAATTTGACGTTGTCTTACTTTTCCTTTTCATAATACACTACCAATTATTGTTGGAAAATCTTACAGCATGATTATTATAAGATTACTTTTAGGGTGCTAAGCAATAATTTGCCGCATAAAACCTTTTCTTTAAATTCTTTGTTAACCTGTAAAATTTCAGGTCTATTTGTAGCAGTAACAGGTCAGGAAGAAAAATGTCATCCAAAATGAACTAGAAAGGTGATTATCTGAGTATGTCTCTTCTCTTTAAACTCCTCAAGAGCTCCCCATGACTCTTAGGAATAAGACCTAATTCCTTAACAAGATATATAAGATTAGTATGATCTGGTCCTCCCCCTACTTCTCCAAAATTGTTGTGTACTACATTGCCTCTTCAGCCATATTGACTTCCTTTCAGTTTCTCGAACATATATGTTTCTGCATGTGAACACTATTTTTGGAAGATTGTACTTTCAATCCTTTTGCTGAGGGAACCACAAACATCTCCTTTCAGATCTCATTTTAAATGTTGCTTCCTTAGGGGACCCTTCTCTGGCCCTCCTGATTGAATCAGGCTCCTCACACAGAGAATCCATTTTTTACATACTTACTCTTGCTTGTTTCTCTGTCTCTCCCTTGATATTCTAAGCCAGTGTTCTCCAAGGTGGGAAAACACACTCCAAAGGGAAGAGCTCTTATTTCTATTTTAATTTTTAAGTTTATTTTAAAGTCTATACATGAGTAGAGACGCATGCCTATCACTTATATTTATAGGGTAAAACCCAACCCAAACCTGCTGCTGTTGAGTTGATTCTCACTCACAGCGACCCTACAGGACAGAGTAGGACTGCCTCATAGAGTTTCCAAGGAGCACCTGGTGGATTTGAACTACCAACCTTTTGATTAGCAACAGTTAACACTTAACCACTACGCCACCAGGGTTTCCTATTTATTGCGTGCGTACCAAAAAATGCTTATTGATAGAAGTATGAAATTTTAAAATATGTTTGAGATCATTACTCTAAGCAGCTGGAGAGCAGAATGCCTACCTGTTTTGCTCATGACTAAAGGGTCGCTTTGAGTCAGAATCAACTCCACGGCACTGGGTTTGGTTTTGGTTTTTTATACCCCCAGTGCCTAGCACAGTGCTTGAAACATAGCAGGATCTTGATAATAATAAAATAATAAATAAATCAACTCTTGTTTCTTGTGTAAACAAAAATATCTAGTTAGGCTATAAGAGTAAAATATATTAGCATAGTAAATAGTCAGACCCATTTATTAATATAGTAGACAAGAGTATAGGAAGCTTTAACTATACAAATAAACGATAGCAATTTAAAATATATAGAGTGCAATGTAAACAATACAAATAATAACAACTAATATTTATTTCGTGTTTATTATGTGTCAGCAACTCAGCCATTTGCTGCATTTACTTATCGAATCCTTACAACAACTTCATTATTATCTCCATATTAAAAAAAAAAAAAAAATCTGCTGGACAAGACCTCTTTAAAGTATTAAAAAACAAAGATGTCACTTTGAGGACTAAGGTGTGCCTGATCCAAGCCAGGATGTTTTCAATTGCCTCATATGCATGCAAAAGCTAGACAATGAATAAGGAAGACTGAAGAATTGATACCTTTGAATTATGGTGTTGGCAAAGAATATTGACTATACCATGGACTTCCAGAAGAACAAACAAATCTGTCTTGGAAGAAGTACCGGGAAAATGCTCCTTAGAAGCATGGTGAAATTATGGCACAGAGAGGTTAAGGTGAACTGCCCAAAGTGTGAATCCAGGAAGTCTCACTGCAGAATCTAGGGTATTAACCACTAGTCAATATTACCTCCAGCATAATACTTTAATAGCATTCACACTCAATATTCTTAAGTTGAAGATGAAGAATGGCCACTTCTAAGTTACAGGCAAACAAAACAGGCAGATTTTATACACTCTAAAGGTAAGTAGACTCTCCTGCTGTACTCAAGGAAAAGGAGTTTTAGTGCTTTAGCACAAATCTGGGAAGCTCAATAATACCAATAATTAAAAAAAAATTATATGAGGGATAGATATGAGGTAGGAGGAGATTTGTTCTTCCCATGTCAATTATTGCTAGACTTACTGCCTAAATCTATCAGCAATCAGGGCCAGTCAAAAGTATTTGGATTCTTTTTAAATGGTATTCAGGTTAATTATGTCATGCATTCATTCATTTTTTTAAACATTTACCAAAATTGTGGTATATGCAAATTAATATAGTATGTAGCACAGGTTTTGAGCTCAAGACTGAAATGGGTTTGAATTCTTTCTAGCACTTATTAAGCACTTAACCTCTTTTTGCCTCTCCCTGCTCATCAGTAAAATGGTGGTGTTAAATCTATAAGATTGAAGAGGAAGTAAGATATTTTATGTGCAGTGCTGGACTCAGTGTGACAACTACTCGATAAGTAATGGTTATTTTCCTATTTCATGCTGGATTCTAGGACTAGAATCATTCAGTTTGTACGATCTTTCACAGTTTATAAATAAGGATAAGTGAACCAAATATGTTTTCATCCAGTGATAAACATATGATGGTGCAGCTATTTAAATACTACAGAGGACAGCACTGAGTACAGTGTGCTTTAACTACCTGAAAATTGACTAGTGAAGCTTTCTTAGAGGAGTCAAGTTTCAAAATGTCTCAGTTTCCCACAGACTACGAATAGCAGTATTAAGAAAACAAATGAAAAATATTAACATGCTAAAATTGGCTAACAAGTAAAATTTAAAAACAGGTTACAAGTAAAATGTGAAAATAGGTTACAACAATTTGTTTTTAAACTGTGCTCCTCAGGACTACAAGTAGGTGCTTTAAAGATTTACAATTTTCCATAAAAAATGAAAACGGAATTGTGTAAGAAACAAGTGATTTTCTAAAATCTATTGAATGTCTTTGGTTTCTTGTAAGAGTGTATTTGTAAACAGTGTTATTGCTCAAGAAGTCTGGGAAAAAAAAAAAAAAAACCCTGCTTTTATTATCTTCATGGGTACAGGAGAAAAGGGAAGTAGAAATTACACCAGTTTGGTTTAAGAAACAAAGTATATTTTTTAGAAAATAGAAATGTCAACTTAAATATTATTACCAAAGCACCACATAAGTACAACGAATCAGAATTCTAGAACTTCTGGAGGTTAAAGGTTACTTTTCAGGTCATGGCATCAATCTTTACAGTCTGGAAGTCTTACAAAGCAGCCTTGTTAAAAATCACATCTGCAAAGAGAGTTTATGATGCAGAATGTAATCTGCTCCTTTGCAGCTGCAAGAAAAGGAGGATATTTCATTCATCAGCATTTAGAAGGGTCTATAAAAAATTTTTTTTTATAGTTTTAAGGATAAATTATACAATTCTATTATCAAAAAACAAGAGAAAAAGAGGCAAGCCCAACAATCTCAAAACTTACTATATGGAAAGTGAAAAGGGCAGAATAAGACAAATATAATATGGGTCATACTATGTTCTTTGGCAATATTACTCTTTTTTTGTGACAGAGCTTGCTATACAAGAAAATTCACGTTCTCTGAAGTTTCATCAGATTATTATTTATGGCATTATGATCTTCTTTGGTGCCTTATAATTACAACAGGTTTTTTTTTGTTTGTTTTTTAATATTAAGTGTCAAACTCATTTTTCTTCTTAAATAACACTAGAAATTTATAATCTGCCTCTCCTAATAATATAGTCTGAAGTGTGTAGAGATAAACGGAAATCCTTCTGTTCATTTTAATATAATTGCTTTCTGTCAGAAAATATCTAATATCAGGGATTTGAATACCATCTATTATAAAAATATTGCACATACCTGTTTTATACTATATACATACATACAACATATACTTGAACATTTTACATGTTTGTATTACTACTGCACTTGGTTATATATCCAAATTTATGTATACAGTAGTCTGTGGGAAATGTAAGGAATTTTCCAGAGTAAATTTTACTATAAATGACTCTCTATGTTATCGCTATATATTCTGAACTTTCTATATAAGTTTTCTTATTAGACTATAAGTTCCTTGGTTCTTTGGCTCAGAAAGCATGGGCACCATACCAAGCAATGAGTAACTGCCGCTGGGATAAGACTGCTGGACTAGTTCCCAACATCGCTTACTAATCTTCCTAAGAAAGAGTTGTTATGGTACTACTCTGTGATTCCCCAGTAATGTATAATAGTTACAAAATTGTTGAAGGACTGGATATATGTTGTAAGAAAAAAAGAGGAGGCACTGATGCCTACAGGATTTCTCACCTGGGCAACTGGAAGAATAAGGTTGTTATTAACTGGACTATAAATTTGGAATTCATCAGCATATGCCGTATTTAAAGCCATGAGACTAGAAAAGATCACCGCAGGAGTGAATATAGATAGAAAAGAGCACTGCAACAATTAGATGTTTGGAAGACAAAGAGGAGTTAGTGAAAGAAACTGGTAAGAGAGCAAGAGAAGAAGATAAGGATCTTGTGAAGGTCTTTTCGTAAAATATAAAAGAAAGAAGTGTTTCAAAAATCAGTGGTAAATTGTGCGAAATGCTGATGACAGGTTAAGTAAGATGAGGAGTGAGAACTGTCCATGGGATTTAGCAACATGGAGTCATTACTGCCCCTGAAAAGAGCGGTTTGATGAAGTGATGGAAGTAATATCTGATTGGAATGTGTTCAAGAGAAAATGGGAAAGAAACTGGCAGCATTTTCAGGGAGTTTTGCTATAAAGGAGAGAACAGAACCAGGGTAGTAGTTGGAGTGGAAATGGGATCCAAAAAGCATTTTTAGAATCTGTGCTCTTAACTACTACATTATACCATTAAACTTAATAAGACTGGAAACCGGTCACCAAGGAGCTCACAAAGTAGTAGAGGAGTAGACACAAACGACTAAATGTATGACTGGGTTCAATGAGAGCAGTAAATCACAGATTAAGCATTATGAAAGAAAAGAAGACAGCATGAAGGAGAAAAGAAAGATACCACAAAGGTTTGTTCTACACTGGATTTTAAAGAATGCCTAGGATTTCACCTGCCAGAGGTCATGGGAGGAAAGGATGGCATTAATGAGGAAAATATTCCAGGAAGATAGAATCGCCCCTAAAAAGCATACAAGTTACAAATGCAATTGCACGGGACTGATGCACTGTGCGTGGGAAGCTGCTCCAAGTACAGACAGGAAGAATGAGGTGATAGGTTAAGTTTGAAAGGATATTAGTCAAAGGTTAGAAATGGTCTTAAATGGCACAATGAGAATATTTTAGTTTTTCAGTATAAAGAAGACGAATTATCAAACATTTTAAAGGCAAAGAAGTGACATGACTATTTCTGAAGGATAAATGATGGTAAATGAAAGACAGATTAAAAGGGTGCCCTCTGTCAGAATAAAGCATGGTCAGCATGCTGAAAGGAATTAGGATTCTCTCTTTTAATAAAAGCAAACGTACTAGATCTAATTAAAATTTTACTCAAGTGGACCCAACATCACCCACATACTTTTCCAAACATACAATTGTAAGAGCATAATTTACTTGTAGAGCTTTTCAAAGAAGTGACATTGGCTTAGGAGATTTTAAGGAAGAGGTGAAGTAGACACATACCACATACATGAAAACAATCATATGCAAGACAAAGAGTATCAAAAATCGGGTTCTTCATTGTTGCAACATGCTTATGAAATTATTTTGTGTCTTTTATTTGATAACATATATGCTAAAAGACCTAAAAAACCAGCAACACGAGAATGAGTCCACTGAAAATGGCAATTACTTAAGGGAGCTTCAATTTAAAAGATGCACTTTCCGATACCATCTTGACCAAAATTATGGACTAATCAATTTCGTTAGACAGTTTTCAAGATCTGGTTTTTCACTTTCCTAAGTGATTACAGCAAAATCAAAATGAAGATTAAACTAGGTAACTCATGATGATAGGCAGCAATTACATGTTTTTTTGTGTGTGTAAGTGTATACAATGCTCACAATGATGAGAATGATAAAGTGAACAGAGCGTATATATTATATTTTCCCTGACCTCTTTTTGGGTGTTTTCAAAGAGATTTATACCTCACAAAACTCCTTCTTCACCATTTTATTCTCTTAGAACATTTCTAAATAGGCAGTAATTAAAATAAGGGATTTTCTATAAATTATTAAATTTTAACATAAATGTTAAATTGGAGCACTGCTGCCGCAGTGGTTAAGAGCTCAGGCTGCTAATCAAAAGGCTGGCAGTTTGAATTCACCAGCCACTCCTTGGAAACCCTATGGGGCAGTTCTACTCTGTCCTGTAGGGTCACTATGAGTCTGAACTGCCTCTACAGCAATAGGTTTGGTTTTTTGGTTTGATGGTATAAAAAATATCAATACAATGAACATTGTATCTAAGGCACAAACCCGAGAAATAGAACACTACCAGTACCACTGAAACCCCTATGAACCTTTCCGCTTCTTGATGTCATTAATCTGCCCACTGCACCCCTCTCATGTGAAACTACTATCAAGAATCTTGTGTTTACCATTCTTATACTCCTATTGCTATCCATAAGGTTTTCAATGGCTATCTTTTGGAAGCAGATTGCCAGGTCTTCCTTTCTGGTATGTATTAGTCTGGAACTGTTGCTGAAACCAGTCAACCATGTGTGACCCTGCTGGTATTTGAAATCCTGCTAGCATAGCTTCCAGCATAATAGCAACACCTAAGTCACAACAGTACAACTCATAGACAAGTGAACTTTTTCTGAAAACTTGGTCTTGCTTACTTTAGACATGTCATTAGGAAAGACCGTTGTTGTTAGGTGCCCTCAACTTGATTCCAACTCACAGTGACCCTATCTACAACAGAATAAAACACTCCCCAGTCTTGTGCCATCCTCACAATTGTTGCTATGTTTGAGACTACTGTTGCAGTCACTGTGTCAATCCATCTCGTGGAGGGTCTTCCTGTTTTTCACTGACTCTCTACCAAGCATGATGTCCTTCTCCAGGGACTGGTTCCTCTTGACAACATGTCCAAAGTACTTGAGAGAAAGTCATACTTGCTTATAAGGAGCATTCTGGCTATACTTCTTCCAAGACAGGCTTGTTCATTCTTTTGGCAGCCCATGGTATATTCAATAGTCTTTAGCAACCCATAATTCAAGCCTTCAATTCTTCTTCTGTCTTCCTTATATACTGTCCAGCTTTGGCATGCATATGAGGTGACTAAAAAAAACATGGTTTGGGTCAGGTGCACCGTAGACCTTAAAGTGACATCTATGCTTTTTTTTTTTTTCTTTTTAAAAGTTTTTATTGTGCTTTAACTGAAAGTTTACTGATCAAGTCAGTCTCTCACACAAAGATTTATATATACCTTGCTGTATACTCCTAATTGCTCTCCCCCTAATAAGACAGCCCTCTCCTTCCCTCTATTCTCTCTTTTCGTGTCCATTCTGCCAGCTTTTGATCCCTCTGCCCTCTCATCTCCCCTCCAGATAAGAGATGCCAAAATACTCTGAAGTGTCTACTTGATCCAAGAAGCTCATTCTTCACCAGCATCATTTTCTACCCCATTGTCCAGTCCAATCCCTGTCTGAAGAGTTGGCTTTGGGAATGTTTCCTGTCTTCGGCTAACAGAAGATCTGGGGGCTGTGACCACCAGGGTCCTTCTAGTCTCAGTCAGACCAATAAGTCTGGTCTTTTTATGGGAATTTGGGGTCGGCATCTCACTGATCTCCTGCTCCCTCAGGGGTTCTCTGTTGTGTTCCCCGTCAGGGCAGTCATCGGTTGTAGCCGGGCATCATCTAGTTCTTCTGGTCTCAGGCTGATGTAGTCTCTGGTTTATGTGGCCCCTTCTGTCTTCTGGGCTCATAATTACCTTGTGTCCTTGGTGTTCTTCATTCTCCTCTGCTCTAGGTGGGTTGAGACAAATCGATGCATCTTAGATGGCTGCTTGCTAGCATTTAAGACCCCAGAAGCCACTCTCCAAAGTTGGATGCAGAATGTTTTCTTAACAGATTTTATTATTCCAATTGACTTAGATGTCCCCTGAAACCATGGTCCCCAAACCTCTGCCCCTGCTACAGTGGCCTTCAAAGCATTCAGTTTATTCAGGAAACTTCTGTTTTTGTTTTAGTCCAGTTGTGCTGACCTCGCCTGTATTGTGTATTCTCTTTCCCTTCACCTAAAGTAGTTCTTCTCTACTATCTAATTAGTGAGTACCCCTCTGTCTCCCTCCCTCCCTCCCCCTTCTCGTAGCCATCAAAGAATATTTTCTTCTCAGTTTAAACTATTTCTCAAGTTCTTATAATAGTGGTCTTACACAATATTTGTCCTTTTGAAACTGACTAATTTGACTCAGCATAATGCCTTCCAGGTTCCTCCATGTTATGAAATGTTTCACAGATTCATCACTGTTCTTTATTGATGCGTAGTATTCCACTGTGTGCATATACCATAATTTATTTACCCATTCATCTATTGATGGGCACCTTGGTTGCCTCCATCTTTTTGCTAGTGTAAACAGTGCTGCAATAAACATAGGTGTGCATACATCTGTTGGTGTAAAGGCTCTTATCTCTCTAGGATATATTCCAAGGAGTGGGATTGCTGGATTGTATGGTAGTTCTATTTCTAGCTTTTTAAGGAAGCGCCAAATCAATTTCCAAAGTGGCTGTACCATTTTACATGCCCACCAGCAGTGTACAAGTACTCCAGTCTCTCCATAACCTCTCCAACATTTAATATTTTGTTTTTTGGATTAATGCCAGCCTTGTTGGAGTGAGATGGAATCTCACTGTAGTTTTGATTTGCATTTCTCTATTGGCTAAGGATCGTGAGCATTTCCTCATGTATCTGTTAGCTACCTGAATGTCTTCTTTAGTCAAGTGTCCATTCATATACTTTGCCCGTTTTATAATTGGGTTATTTGTCTTTTTATAGTCGAGTTTTTGCAGTATCGTGCAGATTTTAGAGATCAGGCGCTGATCAGAAATGTCATAGCTAAACACTTTTCCCCAATCTGTAGGTAGCCTTTTTATTCTTTTGGTGAAGTCTTTGGATGAGCATGTGTTTGATTTTTAGGAACTCCCAGTTATCTAGTTTCTCTTCTGCATTGTTAGTAATGTTTTGTATTCTGTTTATGCCATGTATTAGGGCTCCTAACGTTGTCCCTATTTTTTCTTCCATGATCTTTATCGTTTTAGATTTTATATTTAGGTCTTTGATCCACTTTGAGTTCGTTTTTGTGGCTGGTGTGAGGTATGGGTCTTGTTTCATTTTTTTGCAGATGGATATCCAGTTATGCCAGCACCATTTGTAAAAAAGACTGTCTTTTCCCCATTTAACTGATTTGGGGCCTTTGTCAAATAGCAACTGCTCATATGTGGGTGGATTTATATCTGGATTCTCAATTCTGTTCCATTGGTCTATGTATCTGTTGTTGAACCAGTATGAGGCTGCTTTGACTACTGTGGTGGTATAATAGGTTCTAAAATCAGGTAGAGTGAACCTCCCACTTTGTTCTTTTCAGTAATGCTTTACTCATCCAGGGTCTCTTTCCCTTCCATATCAACTTGGTGATTTGTTTCTCCATCTCATTAAAAAATGTCATTGGAATTGGATTAAATCTATAGATCGCTTTTGGTAACAGTTTTACAATGTTAAGTCTTCCTGTCTATGAAGAAGGTATGTTTTTCCACTTATGTAGGTTTCTTTTGGTTTCCTGAAGAAGTGCTTTGTAGTTGTCTTTGTATAAGCCTTTTACATCTCTGGTAAGATTTATTCCTAAGTATTTTATCTTCTTGGGGGTTACTGTAAATGGTATTGATTTGATGATTTCCTCTTCGATGTTCTTTTTGTTGGTGTAGAGGAATCCAACTGATTTTTGTGTTTATCTTGTATCCTGATACTCTGCTGAACTCTTCTATTAGTTTCAGTACTTCTCTAGAGGATTCCTTAGGGTTTTCTGTGTATAAGATCATAACCTAACCTCCAGTGCCATCGAGTCGATTCTGATTCATACCAACCCTATAGCATCTGCAAATAGAGATACTTTTAATTCTTCCTTGCCAATTCGGATGCCCTTTCTTTATCTAGCCTAATTGCTCTGGCTAGGACCTCCAGCACAATGTTGAATAAGAGTGGTGATAAAGGGCATTCTTGTCTGGTTCCAGATCTCAAGGCGAGTGCTTTCAGACTCTTTTATGATTTAGGATGATGTTGGCTATTGGCTTTGTATACCCTTTATCACGTTGAGGAATTTTCCTTCTATTTCTATTTTGCTGACAGTTTTTATCATGAATGGATGTTGAACTTTGTCAAATGCCTTTTCTGCATCAGTTGATAAGATCATGTGATTCTTGTCTTTTTTTTTTTTTATATGATGGATTACATTAATTGTTCTTCCAACATTGAACCATCCCTGCATATCTGGTATGAATTCCACTTGGTCATGGTGAATTATTTTTTTGATATGTTGTTGAAGTCTATTGGCTAGAATTTTGTTGAGGATTTTTACATTTAAGTTCATGAGGGATAAAGGTCTGTAGTTTTCTTTTTTTGTGCTTTTTTTTTTTTTACCTGGTTTTGGTATCAGGGATATGCTGGCTTCATAGAATGAGTTTGGGAGTATTACGTCCTTTTCTATGCTCTGAAATACCTTCAGTAGTAGTGGTGTTAACTCTTCTCTGAAAGTTTGGTAGAACTCTGCAGTGAAGCCATCCGGCCAGGGTTTTTTTGTTGTTGTTGTTGGGAGTATTTTTGTTTCTTTTATTACCTTTTCAATCTTTTCTTTTGTTATGGGTCTATTAGTTGTTCTACCACTGTTTGTGTTAGTTTAGGTAGGTAGTGTGTTTCTAAGAATTCATCCATTACTTCTAGATTTTCGAATTTGTTAGAGTACAATTTTTCATAGTAATCTGATTCTTTTAATTTCGATTGGGTCTGTTGTAACGCCGCCCCTGTATTTTCTTACATGGGTTATTTGCTTTCTCTCCTTTTTTTCTTTGTTAGTTTGGCAAATAGTTTATCAAATTTGTTATTTTTTTTCAAAGAACAAGCTTTTGGTCTTGTTTATTCTTTCGATTGTTTTTCTGTTTTTTATTTCATTTAATTCTGCTCTAATTTTTACTATTTGCTTTCTTCTGGTGCCTGAGGGTTTCTTTTGTTGATCTCTTTCTATTTGTTCCAGTTGTAGATATAATTCTTTGCTTTTGGCCCTTTCTTCTTTTTGGATGTGTGCATTTATTGATATAAATTGACCTCTGAGCACTGTTTTCGCTGTGTCCCAAAGGCTCTGATAGGAAGTATTTTCATTCTTATTGAATTCTATGAATTTCTTTATTCCATCCTTAATATCTTCTATAATCCAGTCTTTCTTGAGCAGGGTATTGTTCAGTTTCCAAGTGTTTCATTTCTTTTCCCTTCTTTTTCTGTTGTTGATTTCTACTTTTATGGCCTTATGCTCAGAGAAAATGCTTTGTAATATTTCAATGTTTTGGATTCTGCTCAGGCTTGCTTTATGACGTAATATGTGGTCTATTCTAGAGAATGTTCCATGTGCACTAGAAAAGAAAGTATACTTGGTTGCTGTTGGGTAGAGTGTTCTGCATATGTCTATGAGGTCAAGTTGGTTTACTGGCATTTAGATCTCCTGTGTCTTTACCGAGCTTCTTTCTGGATGTCCTGTCCTTCACTGAAAGTAGTGTGTTGAAGTCTCTTACTATTATTATGGAGCTATCTCACTTTTCAATGCTAATACAGTTTATTTTATGTATCTTGCAGCCCTGTCATTGGGTGCATAAGTATTTAATATGGTTATATCCTCCTGGTATATTGTCCCTTTAATCATTATATAGTGTTCTTCTTTATCCTTTATGATGGATTTAACTTTAAAGTCTATTTTGTCAGAAATTAATATTGCCACTCCTGCTCTTTTTTGATTGTTGTTTGCTTAATACATATTTTTTCATCCTTTCAGTTTTAGTTTATTTGTATCTCTAAGTCTAAGGTGTGTCTCTTGTAGGCAGCATATAGAAGGACCATGTTTTTATATCTATTCTGCTACTCTCTGTCTCTTTATTGGTTCACTCAGTCCATTTACATTCAGTGTAATTATGGATAGGTATGAATTTAGTGCTATCATTTTTATGTCTTTTTTGTGTGTTGTTAACAGTTTCTTTTTTGCACTTTTTTTGCTGAGTAGTTTATATATTGTCTTTTCCTCATTTTCGTTGTTGTTGAAGTTGTTTCTGCTGTGTCTCTATTTTTTTCTTGTATTTTATTTTGATGTGTAGGACAGTTTGTCTCCTTTGTGGTTACCTTAATATTTACCCGTGTTTTTCTAAATTTAAACCTTTTTTTTTTGTATCGGCTTGCCTTCCTCTCCATATGAAAGATCTATGACTACATTTCTTAGTCTTTCTTTACTGTTTTAATGTTGTCTTCTTTTACATGATAACATTACTGTGGCCCTATTTTGAGCTTTTTTTTTTTTATCTTGATTTATTTTTGTGATTTCCCTGTCTGGGTTGACATCTGATTGCTCTGTCCAGTGTTCTAGTCTTGGGTTGATACCTGATATTATTGATTTGCTAACCAAAGAACTCCCTTTAGTATTTCTTGCAGTTTTGGCTTGGTTTCTACAAATTCCCTAAACTTCTGTTAATCGTGAAATGTCCTAATTTCACCTTCATATTTGAGAGACAGTTTTGCTGGATATATGATTCTTGGCTGGCAATTATTTTCCTTCAGTGCTTTATGTAAGTCATCCCATTGCCTTCTTGCCTGCATGGTTTTTGTTGAGTAGTCCAAACTTATTCTTATTGACTGTCCTTTGTAGGTGACTTTTTGTATACCCCTAAAAAAAACCTGCTCCTAAAATTCTCTCTTTATCTTTGGTTTTGGCAAGTTTGATTATAATATGTTTTGGTGACTTTCTTTTAACATCTACCTTATGTGGAGTTTGATGAGCAACTTGGATAGATATCTTCTCATCTTTCATGCTATCAGGGAAATTTTCTGCCAACAAATCTGCAACAATTCTCTCTGTATTTTCTGTTATCCCTCCCTGTTCTGGTACTCTGATCACTCGTAGGTTTTTTTTCTTGATAGGGTCCCACATGATTCTTAAGGTTTCTTCATTTTTTAAAATTCTTTTATCTGATTTTTTTTCAAATATATTGGTGCCAAGTGCTCTGTCTTCAAGATTATAAATTCTTCCTTCCAGTTGCTCAATTCTGCTTCTCTGACTTTCTATTGAGTTGTCTAATTCTGTAACTTTATTGTTAATCTTCTGAATTTGATTGCTCTTATCAATTTTTCCAGTGTATTAAATTTTTCATTATGTTCCTGAATAACCTTTTTAATTTCTTCAACTGCTTTATCTGTGTGTTTCTTGGCTTGTTCTGCACATTGCCTGATTTCCTTCCTGATGTCTTGAAGGGTTCTGTATATTAATCTTTTGTATTCTCCCTCCAGTAATTCCAGGAAGGCACTTTCATCTAGAAGATCCCTTGATTCTTTGTTCTGAGAGCTTTTCGAGGCAATCAAGGCCTGTTTCTTTATGTGACTTGATATTGACTATCGTCTCTGGGCCACATATAAGTTACTGTATTAGTTTATTTTATGTTTGCTTACTGTATCCTAGCTTCTTGCTTTGTTTTGTTTTGATATGCCCAAATGGGTTGCTTGAGTGAGCTAGCTTATTTTCACCTTTGGAGCTCTGATGTCCTGTCCCCAGATGGCTAGAGCTGTTATCAGGTTTATCAGTCTAGGAGCCCATTCACTTTTCTTGTATGAATTCAGCTCAGGTGTCCAGGTAGCTGATCATCACGTTTATGGTACAGGCTCTGCCCTACAGTCTTAGAGGGGTAGGGGTGATTGATGCAGGTACAAGCATCTGGTTGCAGCAGGGAGTCATGCTCTGAACAAGGCAGGGGGCTGAGAATCATCCCCCCAGTGTCTCTGAGGAAAGCATGTCTCTGTTCCCTAGAGCATACAGGCGGGTGGGTTCTGCAAATGGGTGATGGGCACCCAATGTTTTTGGTTGTAAGGACTGGGCAGTACCAGTTATCCTTGGACTCCTGTTTTGGGGGCTGGGGACCTGAGTGGAGTAACCAGTCCCTATGCCCCTGATGTGGGTAGGTGAGGACCCTGTTTAATAGGCAAATTGGTGTCAAATATCAGACACCCATCTCTCCACCGCACAGCTTAAATGGTTGTAGTCTGCCAATAAGGGCCTATTCTCCTGAAATAGGCCCACACAGGTCCATGCAGAGGGAAAAGGTACTCAAAGTCCATGGAACATTTATGCCTGGACAGGAGCTGCTTCTGTCCTGAGCTCCCCAGGTTAGTGGAGCTGGCAAATTATCTTTTCCCCCAATTGCAAATTTATTACCTCTCCAAGGTCAGGAGAATGGATCTAGGTGTTCAACAGGGCCTATCTCAGGCTGAGGGAAATCAACAACTGCTGAAGCCAGCTTGGGGGCAGGGGACGTGGTAAAATATACGCAAGTACTTAGCTTTTGCTGAGAGCGCCATTCTTCTCTGGAAGGTTCCAGAGGTGTGGGTAGGCTGTGTGGCTGGCTGCTTCTCCCTGAGGAAACTGAAGCTGAACGCTAATACTGGCCGGCTGCAGCCACTCCTGGGAATGGTGCCTGAGGGCTCCTAGCAATTCAGGACTGGCAACTCCTCTCCACTTCTGAACCATCTCTTCCCCCCCACCATCACTCAGTTCATTTTCTAACTTTGTCTTTGATGCTCAGGGATCCTAGCTTGTCATAAATATACTCGTTTCACTTTTTTGGGGGGTCTTTGTTGTAAGAGGGCTTGCCAGAAGCATCTGTCTATTCCGCCATCTTGGCCCCATCTCATCTTTGCTTTTTTACACTTTAAAGAAGTTTTTTACAGAAGATTTGCCCAATATAATACATCGTTTGATTTCTTGACAGCTGTTTCTTGGGGTTTTGACTGTGGATCCTAGTAAAATGAAATCCATGACAACTTCAGTATTTTCTCTGTTTGTCATAATGTTGCTTATCGGTCCAGTTGTGAGGATGTTTGTTTTCTTTACATTGAGGTGTGCCTGAGACTGAGTTCTCTAGGGAAGCAAAACAAGTAAAGTGTATAAAAATATATCAATGAAATGGCTCATGTAGTTATACAGATTGAATGTCCAAAGTCTGTGGGTCAGAATAGAGGCTTCTCCTGATTCACACACCCGCAGGGGCTGGTTAACCCAAGATCAGTTGGTCACAGAGCAGGTCTCTTGCTTGCAGGCTGTGAAGATCGATGAATCCCAAGATCGACAGGCAAGACTGCAGGTAAGCTGCTAGCTCGAGTCCCAAGCACTGGAGGTCAGATGAACAGCAGCCAGCTGCAGGATCCAGCATGACGAAAAAGCCCCTGAATCTTGCCAGAATGTCTATTTATACTCAGTGCAGACCATATGCCCAAGAAATCTCCTTTTCAACTGATCAGCTGCTCACAATAGACCCCATCATGGAGGTAATCACATATCAAATCGCAACACAGAAGCGATCACAACATTATACGACTGCCAAAACACTGAGAATCATGGCCAAATTGACACTCAATCTTAACTATCACAGTCTATCCCTTGTCAAGCTGACACCTGTACACATCTCCTTAAGCCATACATAATCTCTGAATAAAGACAATTATGAAGCCATACTTGCACCTAACATGATATAATGAGCCCACATACAACCGAAAACACACTAGCCCTGTTTATATATTTCATAAGAAAACAAATATACTTCATGCACACAAAGCAGAAATACTCACAACAATTACAGCCCTCATTTCTGCAAGTGGTCATGTGATCGTAACTGGTATTTAGAACCACCTATTTCCACCACCCATTCCATATTCCCTTTGCCCTCAGGAAGAACCTCAGCTGGTTGTGATTCGTTGCCTGGCGGGTGACCCAAACCTTCATTCCTAAAAGGTCCGGCCATTAGTAGTCATGCTGGAATTGAGTAGTTGTAATTTTCCACTGACTTTAATCACTGGGCATGGTAGTACTAAGAGACATACTCTACCTTCAGTATGTAATATCTGATTTCCTCTTGGTAGTCAGGATCAATCACACCAGCCAGTATGGTAACTCCCTTCTTTGCCTATTGATCCAGAAGCATAAGGAGCCCAAAGGGGCCAGGTGGCATTCTTAGCTTCCAGTTCAATGGACTCAATGATGTGTCACCAGGTGGGAGCATGCCTCCCTTTGGAACTAAGACCTCTAGACCGCAGAGCATAAAGTCATGGGGACAGGAAGCAAAAATTGTTCGTGTGGGTCACTAGGAGTAATAGTGGGTGGTGTCACTCCCATTTCTACCCCTTGATTCCTGGACTTATGAATTCTGGCTATGGAAGAAAAAGCACCATATACTGGACCCTGGTTTAGGGCACATACAGCCTCCTGGAGTACACTGCCCTAACCCTGCAAGGTATTGCCACCTGGCTGGTGCCTTAATTATGTCTTTAGAAAGCCATTCCATTGTTCTACCAAGCTAGTTGATTCAGGATGATGGGGAACATGGTAATACCAGTGAATTCCATGAGAACTGGCCCATTGTCACACTTCATTTGCTGTGAAATGAGTCCCCTGATACGAGGTTATGCTATGTGAGATAACATGACAGGGGATAAGGCATTCTGTGAGTAGTTTTGGCAGAAGCATTACATACAGGGGAGGCAAATCCATATCCAGAGTAAGTGTCAATTTCAGAAAGAACAAAATGCTGCTCTTTCCATGATGGTCCAGTGTAATCAACTTACCACCAGGTTGCTGGCTGATCACCTCGAGGGATAGTGCCATATCAGGGGCTCAGTGTTGGTCTCTGCTGCTGCCAGATTGGGCACTCAGCAGAGGCTGTAGCCAAGTCAGCCTTGGTGAGCGGAAATCATGTTGCTGAGCCCATGCGTGACCTTCATTCCTGCTAACATGACCACTTTGTTCGTGAACCCACTGAGCAATTACGGGAGTAGCTAGGGAAAGAGGATGGCTGGTTTCCACAGAATGCATCATTCTATCTGATTGTTACAATCATCCTCTGCTGAGGCCACTTTTTGGTAAGCATTCTCATGAGACACATTCTTCACTTCCTTGGCCCATTCAGAGAGGTCTATCCACACACCTCTTCGCCATAATTTCTTGTCTCCAATTTTCCAATCATTTTCCTTCCAAGTCCCTGACCATCCAGCCAAACCACTGGCCACAGCCCATGAATCAGTATACAGTCACACATCTGGCAATTTTTGCCTCCATGGGAAGTAAACAACCAGCTGCACTGCTTTAAGTTCTGTCCATTGAGAAGATTTCCCTTCACCACAGTCCTTCAGGGAGGTTACGGAAGGGGCAGCAGTGTTGTGGTTGTCTGCTTTTGTATTGTGCCTGCATACTGCATAGCACTATGTGTAAATCAGTCAATTGATCAAAAGGCACTCCCCATGAGGCCATAGGCACAGACTGGGAGATGGGAAGTAATGTGACAGGAGTGGAGACCATGGGCATTTGGGCTACTTCCCCATGCAAATTACTTATGACTTCAGGTCCTGCTTGGGCCTGATCTGGCATATACCACTTCCATTTAATGATGCAGTGGTGCTGTGCACATCCAGTTTTATGGCTCTGTGGGTCAGACAACACCCAGTTCATGATGGGCAACTCAGGCTGCATGGTGACTTGGTGGCCCATGGTTAAGTGTTCAGTCTCTACTAAGGCCCAGTAACAAGCCAAAAGCTGTTTCTCAAAAGGAGAGTAGTTATCTGTAGAGGACGGCAGGGCTTTGTTCCAAAATCCTAAGGGTCTGTGCTGTGGTTCATCAGTAGGGGCCTGCCAATGACTCCAAATAGCATCTCTCTCTGCCACGGACACTTCAGGCACCACTGGATCAGCCTGATCATATGACCCAAGTGGCAGAGTGGACTGCATGGCAGCCTGAACCTGTTGCAGAGCCTCCTCTTGCTCTGGGGCCTACTCAAAACTAGCAGCTTTTCAAGTCACTTGATAAATAGCTGGAGTAATACACCCAAATGAGGAATATGTTGCTTTCAAAATGCAAAGAAGATCACCAGGCTTGCGCTTCCTTTTTAGTTGTGGGAGGGGCCAGATGCAATAACTTATTCTTTACTTTAGAAGGAATATCTCGACACGCCCTATACCACTGGACCTCTAGAAATTTCACTGATGTGGAAGGCACCTGAATTTTTGTGGGATTGATTTCTCACTTTCTAGCATGCAAATGGAGTCCTGGTAGCACAGTGGTTAAGAACTTGGCTGCTAACCAAAAGGTTGGCATTTCGAATCCACTAGTCGCTCCTTGGAAACCATACAGGGCAGTTCTACTTTGTCCTACAGGGTCTCTCAACAGCAACAGTTTGGTCTTTGGTTTAGCACGCAAATGCTTTACCAATAAGTACAGAGTCATTGGCACTTCTTCCTTACTAGGTTCAATCAGCATAATGGCATTGACGTAATGGACCACTGAGATGTCTTATGGAAGGGAAAGGTGATCCAAGTTCCCTGCGGACTAAATTATGATTTCCTAGTATTCCTAGGAGTGAAATAGATAGGAAATCTGCTAAATATTTACTTGATTTGTACAACAGGATGAATTCTAGATGGAGTGAACAGCAGAATAGAGAGTCATGGCCCCTCAATCAATTCCCAGACTTGAGTTAGTTTAAAGACCTACAACCCCTTGAATACAGGAGTCGCCGGGTGAGTTTGGCTGCTAACCAAAAGGTCAGCTATTTGATTCCACCAGGTGCTCCTTGGAAACCCTATGGGGCAGTTCTACTCTGTCCTGTGTGGTGGCTATGAGTTGGAATCGACTCAATGGCAGTGGGTTAAGGACACCATGACTAATGCCATAAGTCCACACAAGTCAGATTACTCTGATTACTACTTTGACTCCAATGTCCATTACGGTAACCACACCCACCTTATCTTTGTGGACTGACTGCAGCCACTTGGCCCCTACTACCATGGGGTCCAATCAGCCCCACCGTAGTTAGGTATATTAATTCAGTTAGGGCAGTTCCCCCTGTCAAATATGATTTACATAAAATAGCAATCACAGCAATCTTCAAGGATTCTGAGGCTCCCTTCACAAATTTGTTGCTCACAGTTGCGGTAAAGAGTGTGTCCTCTAGGCACTCCATTTGTGGGTCTGTGGGTCTAATTTGATAAATCCACTCTAGCATGCCAATTTCCCAAAAACTTTGAATACCTTCTTCTACAGTATACCAGGGCAGGTCTGGTATATCAACTTGATTTAGTGTAGATCACTGTGTAACCCATGCTTCAGCCACCCAATCAAATAAACTATTAGATCCTTTCCTAACTTCAGCTGAAACATTGAAGAATCTGTGCTTAGTGGGCCCATATCAATAAACTCACACTAATCCATCTTTATGTTCCTTGCAGCATCATCCCACACCTTTAATAGCCATTTCCACACATATTCTCCAGGTTTCTGTTTGTACATATTAGAAAAGTCAAGCAATTCTTTCAGAGTGTAGCGTACCTCCTCCTGTGTCACACTTTGTACTTCATCTTTTGGGGCTCACAGGGACTTAAGTCTAATTATAGGTCTAGGAGGCAAAATTGGTAGTGGGGAAACGTTTTGAGAATATTCAGCATTGTCTAATAACGCATCTGCCTCAGGCAATGCCCCAGGCAATGATTTAGACACAGCAGGGTTAATCACAATAGATGGGGCTAATGATTTTACTGCAGAGGGTGGAAGAGCTGAGAAACATGGAGTAATCTCTTTAGATGGCAGTGAGAGGGCCGGTTCTGTTGGCAGGAATGGTTCAACAGAATTTAGGGGCTCAGGGCCTCCAGCTTCCTGATTATCTACCGTTATATCCTGATTCCAAGTTTCAGGATCCCATTTCTTTCCAATCAATGTCCTCATTTTAACTTCAGACACCTCTTGAGGTTGGCAATTGAGCTGGTGTTGTAATTCAGTCAGTCTTACGATACTGGGTTTGGTTTTGGCAATATCAGCTCTGTTACTACAAGAAATAAGGCTTTCTTTCAAGGCACAAGAGGAAACTTTAAGATCATTTATGCGGCACTTGAGCTTTGACTCAGAAGCCCTGAGCTCATCTTTCTTTCACCAGTTAGTCCAGCAAAAGTAGGACCAACTAACTTCCTTATACTTCTCATTGTGACAAAATTATAGAAAGGTATCCCACATGCAGTTACCCAAAGCCTCACCTTTCACCAATGCCTGATCCATTGGTGGTGATATTTTGTGTATTTGTATTACCACCTCATGCCATGGATTAGCAGTGCCTTCTTTACTAATGGAAGCAGAGTCATCAACATCTTTAAGACTAACCAGACTTGAGGACCTGTTTAGAAAACTCATCCACACAATTTTGTTTCTCTAGAACCACTCTTGGTACCAAATGTCTTAAAAAAGACTTAGGCTGGGTTATCCAGAGATGCAAAACCAGTAAAGCATACAAATATATATAGAGAGAGATTTACATCAAGGAAATGGCTCATGTGGTTGTAGAGACTGGAATTTCCCAAGTCTGTGGGTCAGAACAGAGGTGTAGCCTCAGGGGCTGATGAACCCAAGATCAACAGATCAGAGAGAAAGGCTCCTGATCATAGGATGCAAAGATTGACAAATTCTAAGATAGGCAGACAAAACTGCAGGTAAGCTCCTAACTCAAGTCCTGAGAACTGGATGTCAGATGAATAGGAGCCAGCTGCAGGATCCAGAATGAGCAAAAGCCCCTGGGCCTTGCCAGAATGTCCACCTATATTCGATGCAGGCCATATGTCCAACGAAAGTCTATTTCTACTGACTGGCTATTCACAGCAGATCTAATCATGGAGGTGATCACATTGTATCAAATCTCATCATGGAAGTGATTACAACATTGTAAGACTACAAACCACTGAGAATCATGGCCCAGTCAAGTTGACACACAACCTTAACCATCACAGCAAGTATCAGAGTCTCTTCTGAAATGCTAGAAAAGGACATCATGATTGGTTAAATAGAAGGTCAGTGAAAACGAAAAATCCTCCAAGAGATGGGTTGACGTGGAGGCTACAATGATGGGCACAAACATACCAAAGATTATGAGGGTGGCACAGGACCAGACAATGTTTCATTCTGTTATACATAAGGTTGCCCTGAGTTGGATCTGACTCGACTGCACTAATAACGATGTTACCTACACAGTAGGCAGATACTGGTCTACCAAAGAGGTACTCAGATAAAATCCCTGAAACCTGTGAATATGTTATTTTACAAGGAGGAATTAAAGTCACAGATGGAATTAAGTTTGCTAATCAGTTTATCTTAAAATACAGCGATCATCCTGGATTATCTGAGCAGGCCTAATATAATCACAAAGATTCTTTAAAGTGGAAAAAGGAAGCAGAAGAGAAAGTCAGAGAACGATTTGAAGATGTAACGCTGTTGGATTTGAAGCAGAGGAACAATAGGGCACTAGTCAAAGAATACAGGTAGCCTCTAGAAGCTGTCAAAGGCAAGGGGATGGATTCTTCCCTACAGGCTCCAGAAGAAACATAGCCCTGCTGATGCCCTGATTTTAATTCAGTGAAACTCATTCTGAAATTCTGACATCTACAAGGCTGAAATAATAAATTTGTGTTGTTTTAAGATACCAAGTTTGTGCTAATTTGTTACAACAGCAAACCCCCCCCTCCAAAAAAAAAAAAACCCATTGCCGTCGAGTCCATTCTGACTTATAGCGATCCTACAGGACAGGGTAGAACTGCCCCATAGAGTTTCCAAGGAGCACCTGGCAGATTTGAGCTGCTGACCCTTTGGTTAGCAGCCGTAGCACTTAGCCACTACGCCACCAGGGTTTCCACAATAGAAATAGGAAATTAATATACTGTATAAATATCCAGTGTCATAGCACTATTTAATGACTAGTGCATCTTCTCTCCACTGATCAACAATGATATATCAAAAAGATTCGATTCTTTGGTCTGTATTCAGTTCCACTGGCCAATGTGGCAATTATCTAAATTAACTGTAGCTCAAAAGTAAGTGAAGCAAGCTTCCCAACCTTGTTTTTCTTCAATACTGTCTTGGCTTTTTTTAGTCTTTAGGTCTTCCACATATTTTTGGAAATAACTTACAATTACACACACACACACTCATGCACAAAATAATACTCTTTTGAGATTTTCATTAGATGCATTGAATTTCAATGACCTAGCAATCATTTTGTGGAAGGCTGATGCCTTTAAAATACTGAGTCTTCCTATCCATGAATATAATATTTCAGTCCACTTATTTATGAGTTTCTAATCTTTACAAAGATTAAATAAAGATTATTTTCTCCATGAAAGTCTTGTATATCCCTTGTTAGAGTTAATTCTGGTTATCTCATACACATTTTTTTAATTGCATTTCTAAGTGGTACTTAAAAATTATATTTTCTAACCATTTCTGGGCAAAGAAATAGATTTTTGAGTATATGCCCACCTTCCTAAACTCGTTTAATAATCTGTAGATTATTTTGGGCATTCTATGTAGTCCATCCAGTAGTAAGTAATCAGAGCTCACTTCTTCCTCTCCAATCCTTATAACATTTATTTATTTTTCTAGTCTTATAGTTTTGGCTATGACTTCTAGTATAATGCTGATTCTAAATAGTAGTAGCAGACATCCTTATCTTGTTCCTGATCTTAGAGACAGTACTTTTAATGTTACTCCATTTGGCACAGCATTTTATGTAGGTTTTTGGGCACATGTTCATTTTCAAGTTACTGAGGTATCCTTTTGTTTCTACTTTGCCAAAACTTTTTTTTTCTTTAAATTAGGAAAGAATGCTAAATCTGCTGTTTTTATTTGTTGTGATTTTTCTGTTTCTTCTCTCCCTCATACTTTCAGTATTTTTTTTTTAATTGTACTTTAGATGAAGGTTTACAGAACTAGTTTCTCATTAAACAATTGGTACACATATTGTTTTGTGACATTGGTTGCCAACTCAATGATATGTCAACAATCTCCCCTTCTTGACTTTGGGTTCCCTATTACCAGCCTTCCTGTCCCCTCCTGCTTTCTCATCTTTGGCTCTGGGCTGGTGTGCCCCTTTAGTCTCATTTTGTTTTGTGGGCCTGCCTAATCTTTGACTGAACGGTGAACCTCAGGAGTGACTTCATTACTGAGCTAAAAGGTGTCAGGGGCCATACTCCCAGGGTTTCTCCAGTCTCTGTCAGACCAGTAAGTCTGGTCTTTTTTGTGTGAGTTAGAATTTTGTTCTACATTTTTCTCCAGCTCTGTCCAGGATCCCTGTCAGAGCAGTTGGTGGTGGTAGCTGGGTACCACCTAGTGCTGGACTGTCTGGTGGAGGATGTAGTACCTGTGGTCCATTAGTCATTTGGACTAATCTTTCCCTTGTGTCTTTGGTATTCTTCATTTTCCCTTGCTTCAGCTGGAGTGAGACCAGCGGATGGCTGCTCAAGCTTTTAAGACTTCAGACAACTAACCAAAGTAGAACGCAGAACTTTTTCTTTATAGACTATGTTATGCCAATTGAGCTGGATGCTTCACAAGACCATGGTCCCAACAGCCCTCAGCCCAGTAATTCGGTCCTTCAGGGAGCTTGGATCTATCTATGGAGCTTCTATGACCTTGCCTTGGACAAGCTATACTGGTTTCCCCAGTATTGTATACTCCTACCCTTCACCAAAATTACCACTTATCTGTTGTCTATTTGGAAACCCTGGTGGTGTAGTGGTTAAGTGATACAGCTGCTAACAAAGAGGCTGGGAGTTCATATCCACCAGGCACTCCTTGGAAACTCTATGGGGCAGTTCTACTCAGCCCTATAGGGTCGCTATGAGTCGGAATCCACTTGACAGCAGTGGGTTTGGTTTTTTTTTTTGATTGTCTATTTAGTGTTTTTCCATTCCCGCCTTTCCCCCTCTTGTAATCACCTGTCTTAGTCATCTAGTGCTGCCATAACAGAAATATCACAAGTGGATGGCTTTAACAAAGAGAAGTTTATCTTCCCACTGTTTAGTAGGTTACAAGACCAAATTCAGGGTGTCGGCTCCAGGGGAAGGCTTTCTCTCTGTCAGCTCTGGAGGAAGGTCCTTGTCCTCAACCTTTCCCTGGTCGAGTACTTCTCAGGTACAGGGGCCCCACGTCCAAAGGATGCACCCTGCTCCTGGTGCTGCTGTCTTGGTGGTACGAGGTCCCCCACTCTCTGCTTGCTTCTCTTTGATCTCTTGAGAGATAAAAGGTGGTGCAGGCCACACCCCAGGGAAACTCCCTTTACCTTGGATCAGGGAAGTGATCTGAGTGAGGGTAGTGTTACGGTCCCACCCTAATCCTCTCAACATGAAATTACAATCACAAAATGGAGAACAACCATACAATACTGGGAATCATGGCCTAATCAAGTCGATACACGCTTTTGGGGGGACATAATTCAATCCATGACACCATCAAAGGTTGTTTCTTTTTGTGTGTAAACCTTTTCATGAGTTTTTACAGTAGTGGTCTCATACAATATATGTCCTTTTGTGACTGATTTACTTCACTCAACACAATGCCCTCCAGATTCACCCATGTTGTTCTTTACTGCTGCATAGTACTCCATTGTGTGTAGATACCATAATTTGTTTATCCATTCATCTATCGACGGGCATCTAGGTTGCTTCCATCTTTTTGGTATTGTGGACAATATTGCAATGAAGATGCATGTGCATATATCTATTCATGTGACAGCCTATTTCTCTAGGATATATTTCTAGGAGTGGGGTTGCTGGATCATATGGTATTTCCATTTCTAGCTTTTTAAGGAAGTGCCATAAGAGTTCCAATCTCCCCACAGCCTCTCCAACATTTGTTATTGCCTGTTTTTTTTTTTTTTTTTTGATTCACACCAGTAATGCCAGTAATGGCGGGATGGTATCTCATCGTGGTTTTGATTTGCATTCCTCTAATCGCTTTTTTTTTTTTTTTTTTTTAATGCTAGTGATCACAAGCATTTCCTCATGTGTCTGTTAGTAGACTGAACGTCTTCTTTGGTGAAGTGTCCGTTCAGATGCTTTGCCCAGTTTTTAATTGGATTATTTGTCTTTTTGTTGTTCAGGTGTTGGACTTCCCTATAGATTTTAGAGATCAGACGTTTGTTAGATTTGTCATAGCCAAAATTTTTTCCCAGTCTGTAGGTTCTGTTTTTACTCTTTTGGTGAAGTCTTTTGATGAGCATAAGTGTTTAATTTTTGGAAGATCCCAGTTATCTAGCTTATCTTCTGGAGTTTGTGTGTTGTTAGTGATGGTTTATATCCCGTTAATGCCATGTACTTGGGCCTCTAGCATTGACCCTATTTTTTCTTCTATGATCTTTATAGGTCTAGGTTTTATATTTAGGTCTTTGATCCATTTTGAATTAGTTTTTGTGCATGGTGTTAGGTATGAGTCCTATTTCATTTTTTTTGTGTGTGGATGGATATCCAGTTTTGCTAGCACCATTTGTTAAAAGGGCTGTCTTTTTCCCATTTGACGGACTTTGGACCCTTGTTGAAGATCAGGTGACCATAGGTGGATGGATTTACATCTGGTTTCTCAATTCTGTTCCATTGGTCAATGTATCTGTTGTTGTACCAGTACCAGGCTGTTTTGACTACTGTAGCTGTATAGTAGGGTCTGAGGTCATGTACTGTGAATCCTCCTACTTTATTCTTCTTCAGTAGTGCTTTACTTATCTGGGGCCTCTTCCCTTTCCATATAAAATTAATGATTAGCTTTTCCATATCTTTAAAGAATGCTGGTGGCATTTGGATAAGGATTGTATTGTATTTGTAGATTGCTTTTGGTAGAACTGACATTTTCACAATGTTGAGTCAACCTATCCATGAGAATGGTACGTTTTTCCATTTACGTAGTTCCCTTTTGGTTTCTTGCAGTAGTGTTTTGTAGTTTTCTTTGCATACGTCTTTTATATCCCTGGTTGGATTCATTCCTAAGAATTTTATTTTTTAGGGGCTATTATAAATAGTATTATTTTCCTTTTCATTGTTCTCTTTATTAGTGTATAGGAATCCAACTGATTTTTTTATGTTTTCTTATATCCTGCTACTCTAATGGATCTAACTATTAGTTCCAGTAGGTTTCTTGGGAGTCTTTAGGTTTTCTATGTATAGTATCATGTCATTTGCAAATAGGGACAGTTTTACTTTTTCATTACCAACTTGAATACCTTTCTAATGTTGAACCGTCCTTGCATACCTGGTATGAATCCCACTTGGTCATGGTGTATTATATTTTTGATATGATGCTGAATTCTACTGGCCTTCCATTATTCTTTGAATTGATTTAATTTTTTCTTTTTCTTCATTTCTGTTTTTTCTATTTATTAATTTATAAGTTAGAAACAATATTCATATTTTGAAAAAAGTCTATAATTTATCAAACATTTAAAGAAGAGTAAATTTAAATCAGTTTTTTAGCATGCATTAGATCAATACAAGGCTCATAGATACTCTAATACTGACCAATTCCTCCCACCTTATACATATGTTTTCAGTATTTTTTACTTGTATTTTTTAAAGGCTTCCACAAATTGGCCAATATCGCTGTAGTTTTATACAGTCAATGCTTGTTTAAATTGCCCATATACTTCAGTGTTCATCATTCTTTCTTACAGCAATCCTTGCATATGAAATAAATTTCCTTCTTCCTAAAGTACATTCTTTACACTTTTGTGCAGGTCTGTTGATGTTAAACTCTTTCAATCTTTTATGACTTAAAACTATCTATTTCGCCCCATCCTTAAAAATGTCAATTGCGTATAAGAATCTAAGATGACAATTATTTTTCATCAGGATACTGACAATGTTATTCCACTGTCTTCTGGTTTCCATTTTGCTGTTGGAAAGCCATTCTAATTGTTGCTCCTCTGTGATAATCTGTCCTTTTGTTGCTCTGCCCACCAGGCTGCTTTTAGCATTGTTCTGCCTCTGGCAATCAGCATTTTTGGTCCAATAAGTTTAATGTTGATTTGTTTTCATTTAGTTTGATTGGGATTGGTTGGGACCCTTTAAATCTGTATATTGGTGTCTTTGATCAATTTTGAAAAATGCTCAGCTATTCAAAACCAAAACCAAACCCACTGCCGTCGAATTGGTTCCAACTCATAGCGTCGCTATAGGACGGAGTAGAACTGCCCTATAGGGTTTCCAAGGAGTGGCTGGTGGATTTGAACTGCTGACCTTTTGGTTAGCAGCCAAGCTCTTAACCACTGGACTGCCAGGGCTCCACTATTACCACTTTAAATATGTCTCACCCAATTTTCTCTATTCTTTCCTTTGGGAACTCCAATAAGATGTACATTAGGCATTTCCACTTTGTACTTTTTCACATTTTCCACATTTAATCTCTGCTTTGCATTACAGGTAATTTCTTTGCATCTATCCCCCAATTCACTAATTCTCTCTTTAGCACTTGTATATTGAGTTTTGAATTTCAGTCGGCATCTTTTTAAATTTTTCCAATATCGTGTTTGGCTCTTTTTCACATATATTTGTTTGGTCATTATTTTATAGGCCCATTCTTTATAACTTTTTCCTTGTCTTATTCCTTTAAACATATTAAACATACTAATTTTTATTCTATATATAACTTATATTTTGGCAAATCTGAATCTGTTGCTGGTTGTTGCTGGCTCTTGCTCATGGAGTATTTTTTCCATGAATGTTTTGAAATCTTTGTCCATGAGGTTATGTTGTTCTGTATTTTACCTGTGGGAATACTTTGAGGTCTATATTGAAAATATGTTCCTCCAAAGGTATTTGTGTCTCTTCCTGCCAGAGACTGAGGGCACTATCAAACTGGAGCTTCTTTAAAATGGGTTTTTATAATACAGTTTTTCAGGTCATATAGGTTGTGTGATTTTTTGCACAAATTCTATGAGGAAATCTTGTGGTTACAAATTCTCAGGAAAGATTTCTCTTCCATCCCCAAATCACTGTCTAAATAATTAAGTTTTCTTACTGTCTTCTTTTGTGGGAAGACTTCATTTCTAGCTTATGCCTAAGTAAGGTTATAACCCTTTGAGTCACATCCTTATAAGAGCATTTCATGTTAGACACTTAATTTTGAGGGACTAGGATTTATCTTTTGTCTTCTAATCCTGGGCAGCTCTGAAAAGAGAAAAGGATTCAATAGATGCTTATGGAGAGAAAGGAGGCTGCAGAGGTTTTTTTTTTTTTTTAATTCATGAATTCCCACTTTGATTTGATTTTGGTTGTTGAGAATTCTTCTCTTTATTTTCAGAACAGTCAGTAGTACACTAAAAAAGTTTTAACCATTTTATTCAGGAATTTATTTGTAGGGTTTCTAATCTACAGCATCACTAGAAATAGAATTCTCTGGTCGATGTTTTAAATAAAAACTTTTAGTAAATCCACTAATCATAGTAAGATAGCGGTATCTCCCATTACTCTTGGCGTTGTATAACTGCCTGATAATAATTATATAAATTGGGGCTATTCAGTTTTCTTTTTTAATTTATGGTGAAAATATAGATAACAAAACACATGCCCTCTGTATTTCTACATGTTCAATTCAGTGACATTGATTACATTCTTCCAGTTGTGCATCTGTTCTTGCTATCCTTTTCCAAACTCAATGCCCCTTAAGCAAAATTTCCCTTTTCTGCTCCTTCTTATCCCTAGTAACCACAGTATTTCCTTGTGTGTATATACCACATTTTGTTTATGCATTCACCTAATGATGGACATTTTGATTGTTTCCACCTTTAGGCTATTGTGAAAAGTGCTGTAGTGAACACTGGTGTACAGGTTTCTGTTTGTGTTCCTGACTTTACTGTCTAGCTATATATCTAGGATTGGGATTATTGGGTTATACGGCAGTTCTATGTTCTACTTTTTGAGGAGCTGCCAAACTGTTTTCCACAGTAGCTGTACCACTTTATATTTCCATTAGCAATGAATGAGGGTTCCAGTTTCCTCATAATCTCACCAACACCTGTTGTTTTCTGTTTTTTGATCACTGCTATTCTAACAGAGGTGAGTAGGGTAGTATCTTATTGTGGTTTTGATTTGCATCTCTCTAATGGCTAATGAATAACTTTGAGTATCTTTTCATGTGCTTGTTGGCCACTTGAATATCCTTTTAGGTGAACTGTCTATTCAAGTCTTTGCCCATTTTTTTTGATTGGGTTGTTTGTCTTTTTATTGTTAAGTTGTAGAAGTTTTTGTTTTTTTGCTTTTCGAAATATATATACAACAAACAATTCTGTCTTCGAAGGAGTAAAGCCAGAATGCTCTTTAGAAGCAAGGATGGCAAGGCTTCGTATCACATACTTTGGACATGTTATCAGGAGGGTCCAGTTCCCAGAGAAGAGCATCATACTTGCTAAAGAAGAGGGTCAGCAAAAAAAAGGAAGACCCTCAACAAGATGGACTGACACACTGGCTGCAACAATGGGCTTGAACATGGCAACAATCGTGAAGATGGTACAGGACCAGGCAGTATTTTCTTCTGTTGTACACAGGGTTGCTATGAGTCAGAACTGACTTGATGGTACCCAACTACAACAACATATATACATATTTTGGATACTAGACTCTTATCGGATACCATACGGCTCCCCCAAATATTCTTCCAAACTGTAGGTTGGACTTTGATAAAGTCCTTTGATGAACAAAAGTATTTAATTTTTATGAAGTCGCACTTACCACTTATCTATTTTGTCTTTTGCTGCTGTGCTTTTGTTATCACATGGGCCTGTTCAGTTTTAATTTCCCTGTAACTATATCATGAATCTATAGCATTTTAAAGAAATAAGTACTAAGGCAAAGGAGGTATAAACCTTCCACATACACTTAAGACTGAATCATGTTTAATACTATATATATAAAACAGTGTAACATAAAATATCATCTCCTGGGTAGGAGACATCAAATAATAAAAGCAGAAAATATGCAAAGGTTCAAAGGGTACCAAACTAAAGTTATCATAGTCTTCCTCCCTAGTAGCTGTCCATTTTTTTAGCTTATTTCAAAAATATCCAGATTATGCTAGATGTCTCTGTTGTTATTATTAATTGAAACAATTTTTTGATTCTGTCATGGGCAGCTGTTATATATAACAAATTGTAGTGATAATTTGAAGAGTATTTCCTTCTTGCAGGCAGCTAAGGGAAGCAGTAATCTCAAATAGTTTAATAATTTCAAGTTGAGCTTTAGTCTATCTTAAGACTCTTCTATTTTCAGTTCACCCTTACTTTTATAGTATGACTCTTCAGAGACCTAACTCAAAAACATGTAAGTGGCTTATCTGTCCTAATCCTAAATTCTCATCTTAGGTAGGCCATGAACTCTAAAAGAAGTGTGATTCTACTGAAAGCTTTGCTCACCTTCTCTAGCCCCTCTAGCCACTGGCAGATAGCTATCTATCAAAGAGTTGGCAGATGCCTCGGGAGAAAATGCAGCCTTAAAAGCTGGGTTCCCCTTAGTTTCCATCTGCTTCTGGATATTTGCCCTGTAATTCTTGACTTCCTTGACAGGTCATTGATTCCCTCAAACTTACTAAAAACAAATTTAAACACATACACACACTCACACAAACACACACATGGCTTCAGCATTTTTTGCTTTTCTGAGAAGGAAGGTTGTTCCCAATTATCTAGTCTGCTATTACTAGAAGCTGGTTTCTACTACTTTGTTTGCAATTAATTTTTGCATATGTCATCCTAACTAGAATATGAAATGTTCCTGTGAAAACACCACATCCGTGTATCCTGAGTCCTCCAACATACTGCCTGACATACAACAAATAATTGCTGGATTAAAAAAACCTAACGTGTCGGAATCAACTCGACGGCACTGGGTTTTTTTTTTTTTTTAACAGGTATAACCCTTGACAACCAATTAGAATGTATAGTCTGATGATGGGAAAAGAATCGAATATTATTTTAAGATTTCTAAATCTTGTTAATAGTCATGTCATTACCAGAAACAAGAAAGGCTAGAGAAGAAGAAGGAGTAGGTAGAACTTGTAGGAAGATGACTGGTTTTTGGACACGGCTGAATCTGAAATTTTTGTGAGATGTTTACGTGGAGCTATTCAGATGAAAATGGGAAACGTAGGCATGGACTTCTAAAAAGAGGTTGGAGGCAGATACATGACTCAAGAGTTATTTGTGGTGAGGGTAACTGCTTATAGAAGAAAAAAGAGACAAGGGTCAAGTATAAAACATATGAGAATGCCTAGATATACTTAGAGGATGGAGTAAGAAGCACCCTTAATGAAAATAGAGTGTTCACAGTGGGAGTAAGAAACTCAGAAGAATGCAGCATAATGGAAGATGATGAGGAAGAATGCTTAGAAAAATACAATTATCAACATGCTCAAATGTGGCTGAAAGTTCATTGAGGCAATGGAATGAAAAAATGTAGCAAAGGAAGGCAGGAGTGTACAAGATTGGAGACTGTTAAGTTTTCAAGACAGAAGAAAGCTTTAGGAAGAACGGGGAATATTTTAAGAAGTCATTAAGAGAACAATAAGCACACTGATGAATTTTGCGTGCTTAAAAGAAGGCAGATAGTCAATATTTTGAATGGACATGAATCTGCACAATATTTAGAATTTCTCCATCTTGGGGTGAGCTCAAAAGAAGGTGCTAGTCTTCAGAAGAACATGAGGAACTTACTCTAAGAGATTCTGAAAACTGGTAAATATATGGAAAGAGAATGGAGACTGGGATATAAATTTAGGAGTTATCTACATGGAGATGACAGTTGAAACTAAGGGGATATGTAGATATTTGTATGTAGTAATTTCTGTCAGAAAAAAAAGGATATTTATTTTCTTACAGAGAAATAATAGATAATCTAAATATCCTTTCTATCTTTGTTAATAATTGTGGTTTAGCTTTTGAGGATCTGTAAACTGCCCCCTTATACTTTGAGGAATAATCCTATTATGACAAATGGTTACCAGAATCCCAAGAATTATAATTACCAAGAGGACATTTATGAAATTTCTCAAGACTGCAAATTTATCTTGAATACGGCAGTTGTTGAACCAATATTGTGGAAAAATTCTCCCACCCCTTGCCTCTCTGTGTAGGCACTGTATTAGTAGGGAAAAACAGAAGCAAAATAAAACATTTACAGGGCTACTATTCTACCAGTAGAGACCCAAATGGCTATTATGATTGCTTATGATCAGTATCTTCTCTAATTAGCAAGTGTTTATGATGTACCAGTTGTGAAACATTTTAAATCTAACTTCTGCTCATATGATAATATCGTATTTATGGAATTACTTATATAAAACTTTTTAACGCTACTAGGATTCTAAAGTACATTTTACATAGGTAGTCCCCAAGTTATGAACAAGATCTGTTCCTAAGTGTTTTTTTTTTTAATAACTTTTATTGAGCTTCAAGTGAACGTTTACAAATCAAGTCAAACTGTCACATATAAGTTTATATACACCTTACTCCGTACTCCCACTTGCTCTCCCCCTAATGAGTCAGCCCTTCCAGTCTCTCGTGACAATTTTGCCAGCTTCCAACTCTCCCTATCCTCCCACCCCACCTCCAGACAGGAGATGCCAACACAGTCTCAAGTGTCCACCTGATACAAATAGCTCACTCTTCATCCGCATCTCTCTCCTACCCACTGTCCAGTCCCTTTCATGCCTAAGTGTGTTTTTAAGTCAAATTTGTATGTAAGTCAGAACAGGTGCATACGGTTTTTATTCAGATTGACTTTAGTGCAAGAAAAGTCTTGAAGCCTTTTCAATGATTTAAAAGTTGCATGTACACCAAGTGAAGGTGACTGTGATGAAGAATTTGTTGTGAGTAGGGGTTGGTTCAATTGTTTCAAAGTGAGGGCAAATTTACAAAACGTTAAAGGGTAACTATGAGTTGTTAGATGGTCATAACTCGGGGACTTACTGTATTACTTCACCATCACAACAACCTTTCAGGACAAGAAGAATCATTACAGTCCCCAATTTAATGATAATTAACCTAAGATACAACTGTCACTATCTTTGTTAGTTACTGGCATTGTGCTCAAATTCAAGGCTTATTCTATCAATAACAGTGATCCAGCATAAATTCCCGAGGACTAAAAAATTATTTCACTTACAATACAACATAGTTATTCTAATTAAAATCATCATACCATTTGGTGATACCATAACAATCTTTAATAATATCCTGAAGGACGGCACGATAGAAGAGCGATTCAGTAGGCAGCTGAAAAAAATGTAGATACATATAAGCAGAAGAAACAAACACAAAAACAGTAATCAAAATTAATACCTGAGAGTTTGGACTGTAACTGTCTGTTAGAAACCTAACTTTTTTGCTAAACAGAGAGGACGATTTTAAAATTTTTCAATTCTAAGGCTCAAGGGTTATCCTGAGGCTAATTCCCACTGATAAAGTAGTTATACAAGAAAACAGAAGAAACCAAAAAGAAATAGTAGTGAATGAGAGAGAAAAGGCATAATCAATGAAAAATGACCTACTGTCCCATATGGAATGTGTATTTAGTTAAAAATGTAGAAATAAACTTTCAAGACCAGTCAAGTCGCCTATGGAGTTTATAAAAGATCAGTCATATGGGATATGCGCAGATGAGAAGCGAATATGGCTTGGTCCTTGTGGACAGTGGGTGTGTTTGCCAAAAAATTGTAGCAGGTGTTCATTTTCCTTTTTTTTTTTAAATAACTTTGCATGGAAGCTGGTTGTTGACATTTTTTGTATACTGAATTTTCCTATACTATCAATATCAACAGAGCTGTGGGGATAGAGATGGGGTTTCAGCAACTTTGACATTAATACCGAATATCCTATAATTTCTGTTTCAAGAGTACCTCTTCTATTGCTGCAGTGAAGTGCTCTTTTATTTATAAACAGCTATTTTTTGCCTTCTACTTCTTCTTTTTTTTTTTTTTTTTTACTTCTTTAAAACTATTGTGATTCATTGGGGTCCTTCTCTTCAGCCATTCTTTCATTTCTTTTACCATTGAACTTAACAGGACACCTTTCACCTCTTTCCCCCAAAGTTAAAACTCCATTTATGATCCTATGTACTTTCCAACTTCCTTCTTCAACTCTGCAGTAGCCACTGGGCAGATCCTCCAGGCCTCAGACACATTTTCTGTATTTCCTTACTTACGGTAGCACTCTCTCTTTCTTGGGGTGAATCCCAGTTGATATTTTCTATGTACTACAACCATAAAGACTGTAATGGATTGAATTGTATTCTCCAAAAATACGTGTCAACTTGGTTAGGCCATGATTCCTGGTGCTGTGTGGCTGTCCTCCATTTTGTGATTTTCCTATGTGTTGTAAATCATAATCTCTGCATGTGGTTAAAGAGGATTCAACAACAACAACAACAACAAAAAAAACCAAACCCAGTGCCGTTGAGTTGATTCCGACTCATAGCGACCCTATTAGGGTGGGACATAACACCCTTGCTCAGGTCACATCCCTAATCCAACGTAAAGGGAGTTTCCCTGGGTGTGGCCTGCACCACCTTTTATCTCACAAGAGATAAAAGGAAAGGGAAGCAAGCCGGGAGTTGGGGGACCTTGTACCACCAAGAATGAAGTACTAGGAGCAGGGCATGTTTTTTGGACCCAGGGTCCCTGTGTGAAGAAGCTCCTAGTCTGGAGGAAGATTGACAAGAATGCCGACAGAGAGAGAAAGCCTTCCTCTGGAGCTGACGCCCTGAATTTGGACTTTAGCCTACTTTACTGTGAAGAGATAAATTTCTCATTGTTAAAGTCATCCACTTGTGGTATTTCTGTTACAGCAACACTAGATGACTAAGACAAGGTGGCTACTGCAGAGTTGAAGAAGGAAGTTGGAAAGTACATAGGATCATAAATGGAGTTTTAACTTTGGGGGAAAGAGAGATGAAAGGTGTCCTGTGAAGTTCAATGGTAAAAGAAATGAAAGAATGGCTGAAGAGAAGGACCCCAATGAATTGTAATAGTTTTAAAGTAGAAGAAGGCAAAAAAGAGCTGTTTATAAATGAAAGAGCACTTCACTGCAGCAATAGAAGAGGTACTCTTGAAATAGAAATTACAGGATATTCTTTATCAATATCAAAGTTGCTGAAACCCCATCTCTGATAATATTGATAGTATAGGAAAACTCAGTATACAAAAAATGTCAGCAACAACAACCCAGCTTCTATGCAAAGTTATTAAAAAAAAAAGGAAAATGAACACCTGCTAGAATTTTTTGGCAAACACATCCACTGTCCACTATCATCTATCTACCTATCTACCTATCTACCTACCTACCTACTTATCTATCTATCTACCTATCTACCTATCTACCTATCTATCTAATCTTAGTTGTCTAGTGCTGCTATAACAGAAATACCACAAGTGGATGGCTTTAAAAAACAGAAGTTTATTCTGCCACAGTCTAGAAAGCTAGAAGTCCAAATTTAGGGTGCCAGCTTCAAGGGAAAGCTTTCACTCTCTGTCAGCTCTGGGGGAAAGTCCTTGTCATTAATATTTCCCTGTTGAGGAGCTTCTCAGAGCAGGGACCCCTCATCCTAAGGACACACTATTTCCTGGCTCTTATTTCTTGGTGGTATGAGGTCCCCCCAAAATGTGTGTCAACTTGTCTAGGTCATGAGTCCCAGTATTGTGTGATTATCCACAATTTTGCCATCTGATGTGATTTTCCTATGTGTTGTAAGTCCTACCTCTAGATGTTAATGAGGTGGGATTAGCAGCAGTTATACTAATGAGGCAGGACTCAATATACAAGACTAGGTTGTATCTTAAATCAATCTTTTGAGATATAAAAGACAGAAGTGTGCAGGAAGACATGAGGAACCTCATACCATTAAGAAAGCAGCGCCAAGAGCAGAGCACGTCCTTTGAACCTGAAGCTTGTGTGTGGAGAAACTCCTACACCAAGGGAAGACTGCAAGACCTTCCTCTAGAGCTGACAGAGAAAGGAAGCCTTTCCTTGGAACTAATACCCTGAATTTGGACTTCCAGTCTACTACACTGAGAGAGAGTAAACTTCTGTTTGTTAAAGCCATCCACTTCTGTTATTTCTGTTATAGCAGCACTAGATAACTAAGACAAATATATATATATATATATACACACACACACACACAGACACCCATACGTGTATATATATATATGAAAGAGAGTATGTACGTATGAGAGCAAGAGTGAGAGATTGATTTTGTTGCACAATTTACAGGATTTGGTGATTTATAGAATTTGGAGATAAAGTTGACTTGGAAGTTTATTCTCTCTCAGTCTAGGAGGCTAGAAAGTCCGAATTCAGGGTGCCAGCTCATAGGGAAGACTTTTTCTCTCTGTCAGCTCTGGTTGGAAGGTCCTTGTCATTAATCTTTCCCTGTTGGGAAGCAGAACAAGGACCTAATCAAGGAACAATCCTCAGGATAGGAGAATCTGACAACATTTTCCAGTGGGGTTTCAGAACTGCCATGGCTGAGACTGTAAATGTGTCTCTCATTTTTTACCTTTTTGAATGAAAATTTTTATGGAGGATATCCTGTATCTGATCTACCACTGTATATCGGTTGTATTGTGGTGCAGATAACTTCTCTTGTGGTTCTTAGGTCTCTAGATCAAGAAGAACCCCATGCATATCTAATATAGAAGAGAGGACCCAGGACTTTAAGTCTGATGCTGAGATTGGATCAGTCTTGGGATGAGGTTGAATGTATTTTTTATGTGGGAGGGATGTAAATATTTTGACCCAGAGTGTGGGCTGTGAAAGTGTGAAAAACTGGCTCCAATTATTCACCCCTCCCTGCATCCACATACTTCCCATAACCTTGTTATGGGTGAATATATTTTTCCACCTCTTTTCTTTGAGCTTGACCATGTTACTAGCTTTGAACAATGGTTTGAAGGCAAAAGTGCCAGTTCTGAGCGCAGGCCTTAAGGATCCTTGTGCATTTCTGCTTGCCATCTTGCAGCTTTGTCATTGCCATGTCAAGTGTGACTGGGCAGCTCCCTAGTCTAAGAAGAAGAGAATGGGTGGAGCTGAGTCTCCCTGCCAACCTAGAAATTGGAAGCTTGAAGTAGAGCTACACGGCTGAGCCCAGTGTAGACCATTTGAACCTCAGCCACTGCAGCCTGAAACAGAGATGCCCAAATCAATCCAGAGATACATAAGAATAAATGACTGTTATTTTAGCCACTGATACGTGGACTGATTTACTACACAGTATTACTGTGGCAATAACTAACCACTTTGGGCCCCCATCACTTTAGAAAGATAAGTAGAACACTACAGATTATTGAGTAAGTAATGATATCAGTAGAAGAAGATTACTATAGAGGCTATAGCAATAATTCAAGCGAGAAGATGAATTCCTGAATTAGGACAGTGGAGACAAAGAGAAAAGAATAGATTAAGAGATATTTGGGGGGAGAATTTTAGAGTTGATGACTGATTGGATATTGGTAATGGAGGAAATGTAAGAGTCTAGGATGATCCAAATTTTTCTGATTTAAGAAAGGGGATGGATGATGGTGTCATTTACTAAAACAAAGAATATATGTAGGAAACACATTTGAGGTACAATGTTGGTTCTGACCATGTCGGGTTTATGACAGGCAGAGAAGCATATATGAGGCAGAATTTTGGTTTTGAACATGTTGACTCTGAGACACTGGGGTAAGTGAGATGGACAGTATTTGGAAATATGGGTCTGGCATTCCAGAATGAAGCCTGGTCAAAATATATAGTTCCTGGTTATTGGAACTGGTGGTAACTGCAGCCACATTGAGAATGAGATTATTTAGGGAATTCATATGTGATAAACAGAAAAATATGGAATTATAGGAAACGTAAACATTTAAAAGGTGAGGAACAGGTGAAGGAAGGCGGTAGGTAGGCAACAAGACTTAGTAGAAATAGCCATAAAGGAAGGAGGATGAGCAGGATAAGTGGACATGAAGAATGATGGAGGTCAAGAATGCTAAATGCTTTTGAGGTGTGAAATAAAGTAAAAACTAAAAACTGTCCAATGGCTGGCAATGTTTTTAGGATACGGGTTCACTGGAATATGTATACCTACTGAGTTATCCTTTTGCTACCTCTATCCTCTGTCAGAGCCCGAGACTGTTACTTTCATTTGTTTCCAGCTAGAAAGAATATGTTTGGGTTCAGGTGAGGTTTAGTACAAAACAGAATTTGTCTTGGGCTCAGCACCTTTCAGGGATGACCCTGCCTATCAGGTGTGTGCTCAGACAGAAAATCTACTCTATTGCCTCTCCCTCCCTACCACCCCATCCAACTGCAAGTTCCCACATGGTGGCCTCCAGGTGCTGAAACAGGGGTGGAGGGTAAACCCATTGCCATTGAGTTGATTCTCACTGATAGTGACCCTATAAGACAGAGTAGAACTTGCCCCATAAATTTTCCAAGGAGTAGCTGGTGGATTTGAACTGCTGATTTTTTGGTTAGCAGCGGAGCTCTTAGCCACTGTGCTACCAGGGCCCCTGGGGGGTTGAGGGTAGAACATCATTTCTTAGGTCTTCATCTGATGGCATTACTCTTAAAGTCACTGAAGATTGTCTGATTTACAGCATCTTGACAGAGCACCTTGAAAGAACAGAAGTCATATCCCCTCTTGAAGGCAGGGGGAGGGGAATGGTAAGTCCAGCGAAAAAGGTGTTAGGAATACCACAGTCCCCAATTCAACGTCTAAAATAATTCACTCTAACCAGACACACCCATACTTGAATGACCATACTAAAATTTACAACCTTCAAAAGGCATAATTTTTATATAAAATCTCTTTCCACGTACAACTCCTTCACTTGAGACAAAACCCTCTGATTCCTAAACTTTCCTTTCCTGAATACTGCTTTAAAATATTTCACCTAGAATTTCTCATGTCTGGAATATAGTTTACTTTTGACATTTTCTCATCTTGAGTTAACTCTTTTCTATATTGCCAAAATCTCTGCTTTATTATCTGTCCCTTAAAAAAAAAACTTTCTCAAAAATTCCTTCACTTCAATGCTGAAACCCCTTTTTATATATTTACATCTAATCCCATAGTGCACCACTGAAATTCAAGGCATTTGGCAAATTTATATCTTGAAGTGAAATATTCATACTAGTACTACAAACGGCTTACAAAGTACTTAATACTTTGTTTGATTAGCTATAATAGATGGAAACATTAATATTATAGGAAACTTACTTTATAAAATAGTTAAAACTCTTCTTCCCTATGCTTTTGATAAAAATTATATAAAATGGTATCAAAATAATTTAGAAATAAAAGTATATTTATATTTTATTTAAAAAATTATTAAAGACCACACACATACAAAAAGACCAAAAAACACATTTTAAGCAAGAAAGAAAAGAAATGGAATGAATACAGAAATACAAACAGGATAGAAGAAATCACTGTTCCCAAATTACTCTAAGTAAATAAGAGTTTTACAGCTGTTTCCTAAGAGAAAAGGGAAGAGAGTTATGAAGTGCCTTCAACTGCACATTCCTGGAATAACTAGGACTATCCATCTTGGTAAATACAGATGGAGTAAGTGGGAAGGAAGGGAGTCAATGTCTCCCCAGCAGCTTGTGTCTGACTACTCCAGGATAAACTTGATGTGGTTCAGAATTTCTTTCTTAACTTCACAAGTAATAAATCAATTTAACGCTTTAATGTATCTTAAAAATGGGAGGAAGAGGAAAAGTGTTCGTACACCCTTAAAGCATTCATATTAGACATGCATTTTACAGGTCTAGTGGAAAAAAGCACTAAGCTGGAAGTCAAAGCTCTGCAATTAATTAAGGGAGCTAGAACATACTATTAAACTTCTGCTGTGTATCATGTTCTCATGTAAGTTTGGGATAATACCTCACTCATGTTTGGGTGTAAGCATGAGCAAGCAGTTCGGATACTGAAAAATGCCACACAAATGCACTGGGGAATTATTATGATGAAGGTTCTTCCCTATTCCAATTCATGAAAACCAAACCAAACCTACTGCCTTCGAGTCAATTCCATCTCACAGGCAGCCGAGCCCTTTAACCACTACGCCACCAGGGCTCCTTCCAGTTCCCTAGGGGACCATTAAGTTGATATGTAATATAATAGTTAAGAGTTTGTGGTTCAGAGTCAAATATAGATTCAAATCTCAGCATTGGCTACTCTATATTTCATCAGAGAGATAATAATAATGGTAATATCAATAATAGTAGCTACTGCCTAATAGTATGTATGTAGTACCTTAATAGGTGAGAAGAACTTTGAATAGGACTTAGCCCATAGTGAGCTTCGTGTTAGTTTTAGCTATTATTTTCATTATCATCATAATAAATTAAAACAGTAACAACAGTTGACGTTTACTGAGCATTTACTATGTGCCAGACATTGTTTTAAGCATTTTACATGCATTCATTCATTTAATCCTTACAACAATTCTATTCAGAAGTACCATTATTACTCCTATTATTACTGCTATTATCCCTATCTTACAGATTAAAAAATTAAGCTATAGAGAAAATTTGATATGTGCTTATGGTCACTTAACTAGTAAGTGGTAGAGACAGAATGCAAACCAGGAGTCTGAGACTAAAGACTACACACTTAAATAATATGCTCTAATGCCTTCAAAGGAATTATTTTTTAAATCAATTTTTAGACAGAAATGTTGAAATGCATCAAAAAAAAAAAAACATGCAAAGTGCTTAGCACAGCATCTAGATGAGAGCAAATGACATTTGTTATTACTATTACCATTTTTAAAAACTCATGTACCTATTAATGTTCCCTGAAAAGAAGCAGAAGAGATTTCTTAAAATTTAAGTCCAACAAGAAAAATCTGATGAAACTTTTCAAACAATAAACTAGAAAAACAAGAACAAAAAAACCTAGTATGTTTCATGAATCATACAGTAGAGGATAAGACAATTATGTGACTATTTTGGGGATACATTTTACTTCTGCTTATGTGTGCAAGCCCATTTGGTTGTTGCGATTAATGACTAACAAAGTAAATAAAGAAAAAAGTCATCAAAGAAAAAAATTAAAGGTGTGTTTTGGACTATAGTTAAATAATAAAGTGAATGCTATGCCTTATTTATCTTTACTTGAACTAAGCTCATAAGAGCCTGATATTCAACGACAGCATTCTTTAGAAATATTTATAGATGAACTTTTTAGTATAATATGAAGAAATTAGAAGTCAGGACAAGAGTATAATGTAGAAACTTTCTTAGAAGTTCGATTTACTTTTTCTGAAAGCTCACTTCTCTTTTGAAGTAAACCTACAGAAACTGTATAAATTTGAGTATGCAGAAGTGACAAGAAGAGGTGATATTTATTAAAATCCATCAGGTTTTAAGTTCATCAGCAGGTCAAGCATGAAGGATACTTAAGGTAGAAACTATTGAGTTCATCAGTTGGATTATAGTAAACACTCTTACTTACCCCTTGGCCAACTGCAACCCGCTCCAAAGCCTTTAAAAAGAAGAATCAAAACAAAGACTGCTGATATATTTAGTCTTATCTTATAAGATTTATAAACACACTGTATAAGGGCTTGTGAAAATGACATTTGAAAAGATTAATTAAGTGATAACATGTAAGTTTATACACTTAAAAGTGCTAATATCATTAAGGAATGTTAACTGGTATGCTTGTATAATCTGGGCCTGATTTATAATAGATGAATGTCTTATATGCAAACACATGTATACTACAATTATATAAGCTCCTCAAAATTTAGAAGGAATCTGAAAAGAGGAAAGAAATGAAATAACATTCCTGGTTCAGCTTAAGTGTACCTAAAACAATCAAATGAATCCAAAGTTGTTATTATGTGTACATATAGAGACATATTTACATAATACTTTTTAACGTATCTCTTCCAGTTTTTTATGAACATATAATTTCAACATTTATTAAGCAAATGAACACATTAATTAAAAGCTTACCTTAGAAAATTACATATATTTTAAATTGTATGATCAAGTGTCAGGTAGAAGAAAAAGTAATAAATATTTTTTATAATTTCATTTGTAGCTGGATTTGACATTTGTCTTTAAGATCCAAAATATTTTTTTTTTACAAATTGTTTCCTAGTATTTCTAGTCCCCCATAAGTCTGTCAGTTTTGTCATACTTGTGTGTTGCTCTGAAGATGGAAGCTATGCCACTGGTTTTCAAATACCAGCACGGTCAACCATGGTGGACAGGTTTCAGCTGAGCTTTCAGACTAAGACATACTAGGAAGAAGGACCCAGTGGTCTACTTCTGAAAAAAATTTAGCCAGTGAAAACCTTATGAATAGCTATGGAACATAGTATGATATAGTGCCAGAAGATGAGCCCTTCAGGTTGGAAGGCACTCAAAATATGACTGGGAAAGAGCTGGCTCCTCAAAGTAGAGTCAACCTTAATGACATGGATGGAGTCAAGCTTTTGGGACCTTCATTTGCCGATGAGGCATGACTCCAAATGAGAAGAAACAGCTGCAAACATCCTTTAATAACTGGAACATGGAATGTATGAACTGAATCTAGGAAAACTGGAAACCATCAAAAAAGAAATGGAATGCATAAACATCAATATCCTAGGCATTAGTGAACTGAAATGGACTGGTATTGGCCATTTTGAATTGGATAATCATATGGTCTACTATGCCATGAATGACAAGCTGAAGAGCAATGACGCATTCATTGTCAAAAAGAACATTTCAAGATCTATCTTGAAGTACAACACTGTCAGTGATAGGATAGTACCCATACGCCTATAAAGAAGACCAACTGATATGACTATTATTCAAACTTATGCACGAACCACTAAGGCCAAAAATAAAGAAACTGAGGAATTTTATCAATTTTTGCCAAATAAAATCGATTGAACATGCAATCGGGGCGCGTTAATAATTATCAGTAATTTGGAATGCGAAAGTTGGAAATGAAGAAGAAGAGTTGGTAGTTGGAAAATATGGCCTTGGTGATAGAAATGATGCCAGAGATCACATGACAGAATTTTACAAGATCAATGACTTCTTCATTGCAAATACCTTTTTTCAACAACATAAACAGCAACCATATGTGTGGACCACGCCTGATGAAATGCACAGGAATTAAATCGACTACATCTGTGGAAAGAGACAACAGAAAAGCTCAACATCATCAGTCAGAGCAAGGCCAGCAGTCTATTAAAGAACAGACCAGCAACAGCTCGTACGCAAGTTCAAGTTGAAGCTGAAGATCTAAAGTATGACCTTGAGTATATCCTACCTGAATTTAGAGACCATCTCAAGAATAGATTTGACACTTTGAACACTAATGACCTAAGACCAGACAAGTTGTGAAATGACATCAAGAACATCATACATTAGGAAAGCAAGAGGTCATTAAAAAGACAAGAAAGAAAGAAAAGACCAAAATGGACGTCAGAAGAGACTCTGAAACTTGCTCTTGAATGTCGAGTAGCTAAAGTGAATGGAAAAAATGAAGTAAAAGAGATGAACAGAAGATTTCAAAGGGTGGCTCCAGAAGATAATGTATTGCAATGACATGTGCAAAGACCTGGAGTTAGAAAACCAAAAGGGAAGAACACACTCAGCATTTCTCAAGCTAAAAGAACTGAAGAAAAAATTCAAGCCTCAAGTCTCAAAATTGAAGGATTCTATGGGGAAAATATTAAATGATGCAGGAAGTGTCAAAAGAAGATGGAAGGAATAGACAAAGTCATTGTACCAAAAAGAATTGTTCGATGTTTAATCATTTCAAGAGGCAACATATGATCAAGAACCCATGGTACTAAAGGAAGATATATGCACACCTAATTCACTGCAGCACTGTTCACAATAGCAAAAAGATGCAAACAACCTAGGTGCCCATGAACAGATGAACGAATAAACAAATTATGGTATATTCACCCAATGGAATACTACGCTATGATAAAGAACAACCATGAATACATGAAACATCTCATAACATGGATGAATCTGGAAGGCATTATGCTGAGTGAAATCAGTCAGTCATAAAAGGACAAATATTGAAGGAGACCACTATTGTAAGAACTCAAGAAAAGGTTTAAACCAGAAGAAAACATTCTTTGATGGTTATGAGGGTGGGGAGGGAGGGAGAGGGGTACTCACTAACTAGAGAGTAGACAAGAATTATTTTAGGAGAAAGGAAGGACAATACAAGGTACAGGCGAAGTCAGTACAACTGGACTAAACCAAAAGCTAAGAGGTTTCCTGAATACAGCCAAACACTTTGAGGGACAGAATAGCAGGGGTAAGGGTCTGGGGACCATGCTTTCAGTGGGCATCTAGGTTAAGTGGCATAACAAAGCTTATTAAGAAAATGTTCTGTATCCCACGTTGGTAAGTAATGTCTGAGGTCTTAAAAGCTAGCAAGCAGCCATCTAAGACACATCAATTGATTTCAACCCACCTGGAGCAAAGAAGAATGAAGAACACCAAAGACACAAGGAAAATAATGAGCCTGAGGCAGAAAGGGCCACATAAACCAGAGAGTCCATGATCCTTACACTGGAAGAACTAGATGGTGCCTGGCTACCACCAATGGTCACCCTGACAGGGACCACAACAGAGACTCCTTGATGGAGCAAGAAGAAAGTGGAGCGCAGAACTCAAATTCTAGAAAAAAGACCAGACTTAATGGTCTGACTGAGACTGGGGGGATCCCTGAAGACATGGTCCCCAGATTCTCTGTTAGCCCAAATCTGAAACCATTCCCATAGCCAACTCTTCAGGCAAAGATTAGACTGGACTATAAGACATAAAATGAGACTGGTAAGGAGTGTGCTCCTTAGCTCAGGTAGATACATGAAACTAAGTGGGCAGCTCCTCTCCAGCTGTGAAATGAGAAGGCAAAGGGGGACAGAAGCTGGTTGAATGGACATGGGAAATACAGAATGGGGAGGAAGAGTGTGGTATCACGTTATAGGGAGAGCAACTAGGGTCACATAACAATGTGTGTATAAGTTTTTGTTTATGAGAAACTGACTTGAATTGTAAACTTTCACTTAAAGCACAATGAAAAAAAAGTGGTATGTGTTGCTGATGAGCTAACTTCTAGAAAAACAAATGATAAATTTTGACTGCATGGTAGAAGATAATCTAGTAGGTGATAAGAAGTTTCTTACAAATATTAATCTTGTTCTTGGCTAATAAGCACAGATAATGAAGAAAATTATACCAAGTGTTCATTTCACACTAATCTAAAAAAACATTTTTTATAGTTTTATTAGGCTTAAAGTATGCTTGAACAGGCTGTATTCATTTTAATAGTATTTCTAGTTAGTTCCCTTAACAATCCACAGTAAAGCAATACCAGAAAGGTCTTTATTTATTTAATTCTTGTGCTTTAAATATTTGTGGAAAAAGTCAGTTGTGGAGCGAAAGACAATAAAGCAAAATGTACCAAAAGAAATGTTCCATAGACTTTCGACATCAGTATAAACCAAAAAAAAAACCCAAACCCATTGCTGTTGCATTGATTCCAACTCATAGTGACCCTATAGGACAGAGCAGAACTGCCCCATAGGGTTTCGAAGGCTGCAAATCTTTAGGGAAGCAGACTGCCACATCTTTCTCCCATAGAGCAGCTGGTGTGTTTGAACCACTGTGCCACCAGGGTTCCTTAAGATCACTACACCCACTCAGTACCCAGTGCCCTCGAGTCGATTCCAAAAGAAGTCAAGGTGAGCAGGGATTGGGATAGAACTAACAAAAGGGGCATTCCATGGAAAGCTGACAGTGGTCAGGAAAAGTTCTTAAGTACAGTATGGTCTGCAAATTCTCTATCGCGGAATTTATTTCTCAAAACCTCTTTATTTTGGTACTTTAAATGTTTATTTTTACAGCAAACATTCCTGTTTCATGGATGCAATATATTGTTTTATCTTTCTTAGGGGTATTAATGGGTTGCTATGAGTTGGAATCAACTTGACAGCAACAGGTTTGTTTTTTTTGGTTTTATGTTATTTTATATCATTTTGGATAGTCTCCATTTCCTCCAAGTTCCTTTGTTTTTCCTATTTATTTAATTTCTACCTTTCATGTTAGACTTTCCTCAGACATTTAGTGAGAACTGTCTGTTGAGATTTAAAATGAGGGTACCATAAACAATGTGCTTATGAATGAGGGCTATTAATTATGTGCCTCACTCTAGAGAGAAAGGTCTGTTCTGCGTCATTTCGAAATCCTTGATGCCAGTATCTTTAGCTCTTTTCTCTTAAGCTAGTCAGATTCCACAAAAGACTATTCAATCTTTGCCTAACATATAAGTCTGACTGCCAGTATTCCAGGAGCCAAGTCATTCCAATAACGACTTCTCTATCATTCAATAAGACAACCAACAGGTATCATTTACAGATAAAATGAAAGAACAATAAATATTCCCAGAAAAGTATTCTAAGTGGGTCTACATAAGGAAATTATTATTTGAGCATGAATAGATTTCTAAGCTAAATCTAGAATCCATAAACCAGAACACTGGCACACTATTTTTTATACTGCTATGCAATTGGCATAGAAATAATGGCCCTAAAAGAATTAATTTCCCTGTGGTTGAACATTAAACATATTATTTAATCAGCTATATTTTGTTTCTGATGACGAGGGCCATTTACACTATTTAACCTACACCTGTCCCTTTGTAAACCAACATAGCTCCATAAACAGTGAACATGATAGGCTGTGATCTAGGTCTAAAGACACTATAGCAAAATCAGGCACAATAGAGGTTTTACTAAGTGGATAGTTATTTCACATCTGAGGCAGCTTAACAATATTTTTCCCATCCCAGAAAAAATTAGGTGACCAAATAAATGATCTGCTACAAACACATACCACAGAGCTGTGGGTAAAGTATTGAGCTATTTCTGTATTTAAGACAGGGGAGGTGGTACATTTTATATAATGATGAAGAAAATGTTTGCTGTGTATAACTATACACTGTTATTGCACTGCATGTAGAATGGGTAATGTTGGAAGGACAACTCATTTTTCTTCAAATTTTTGTAATGCACAAAAGGACTAATGATGCTGTGTAAAATTTGGCATTTAACGCACAAAATCAGCCAAAAGTAATAAATTCTGTGACATCTGGATAAAGTTCTTAGTTCAGGAAAAAAATATAACCATACCAAACATGCTGACATTCTGGCATTACGGCCACAGCACCATCTCTCTTCCTTTAGATAGTGGCACATCGGAAATCCCCACTTTTCTTGAGTAAGTTCTGCAGATGGAGGAAAAAATGGATTATTAAAATACAGTTTTTCCTCTTTCCGTAAAAGTAAATAATCTATTGAGAAAGCAAATTAGTCATTGAGAGCATCAAACAGGAGTTTACCATGGGAGCAGTGACGTTTAACAGTTCAATTCAGTCTGTTAACTGAAAGCATTTTAGTATTATGAAGATGGTATTTGCTCAACAACACCTGTTTTGTGTTTAAGCTCCAGGTCTGATGCCAACCAATTCGCCAAAATTATTTCTTTAAGATTTACAAAAGCAATTGAAAATGAAAATATTCTTCATGTTCAGTGCAACTATAGGTGATAAGTACAAAATACTGGAATTTTATTGCTTACCTAACTTTCTAAAACAATGACTTTAAAAAATGGCATTTGGCAATTTATTACAGAATCATACTAATTCATTCCTATGAATGTTGAAGGACCAAATTTTACTTTTTTGCCACTATGCTCACTTTTCAGGAAAAGAACAGCTCCACAGGCTCTTATTTTTTCATTATATTAAGAGGTTGTAATATTTCAAACTGTGATTCAATTTGGCTTAATTGCATCTACGATTCAAGTAACAACAAAAAATCAACATTCATTACTTAGTAACATATCTACTGCCCAACTCATCTACAGAGTTACATATGCAACTTGTTAATGCTGGAGCTACTTATGTAAAAAAAAATAGAACTATTAATTACACAGGGTGTCCAAAAGGAAAACAAAACAAATTTCCTCTCTGAATTAAAGCCTGGAAACTAAGAGCTTAAATTTTATCAAAAGTATTACAACAAAGTTGAGGTAAATATAAATTTTCCATTAGATTAAAAAAGTAGAACAGAACTAAAAACTTGAAAGAAAAAAAAACTCTTTAAAAAATACCGTTGAGGTAGATTACACTAAATATACTTCAAAGCTGCAAAGGATTAGATGATTTTTTTTTTAATTGCACTTTAGATGAAGGTTTACAGAACAAACTAGTTTCTCATCAAACAGTGCACGCCTTGTTGTATGCCACTGGTTAACAGCCCCATAATAAGTCAACACTCTCCCTTTCAACCTTGGGTTCCCTATTACCAGCTTTCCTGTTCCCTCCTACCTTCCAGTCCCTGCCCCAGGGCTAGTGTGTCCCTTTAGTCTTGTTTTGTTCCATGGGACTGTTCAACTTCGGCTGAAGGGTGGACCTCAGGAGTAGCTTCATTACTGAGCTGAAAGGGTGTCCAGGGGCCATACTCTCAGGGTTTCTCCAGTCTCTGTCAGGCCAGCAAGTCTGGACTTTCTTTTTGAGTTAGAATTTTGTTCTGCATTTTTCTCCAGCTATGTCTGGGACCCTCTATTGTGATCCCTGTCAGAGCAGTCAGTGGTGGCAGCCGGGCACCATCTAGTTGTACTGGACTCAGTCTGGTGGAGGCCGTGGTAGATGTGGTCCATTAGAAGGACCAGATGACTTTTTATTAAAATAGAGAAAGTTCAAATTTCATGCAGATAAAAAGTCTGTGGAAGAGGTTTCTTTCAGGTATTAATGTAATATTTATAATAGACATTTAAACTATTTTAGGGGAGGATTAAAGACCCCACTGATAATCAGAAAGAAAATATGGACCCTCCCCTTAGTAATATTAAAAACAATTGTGCTTGCACTCATACAGCACTTAATATGTATGAGGCACTATTAAAAGTACTTAATATGTACTAATTGGAGCTCTGGTAGTGAAGTAGTTAAGAGCTCAGCTGCTAACCAAAAAGTCGGCGGTTTGAATCCACAGCCACTCCTTGGAAATCCTATGGGGCAGTTCTACTCTGTCCTATAGGGTCACTATGAGGCAAAATTGACTCAAGAGCAACAGGTTTTAGTTGTTTTGGTTTATATGTATTAATTAGCTTTAGTTCCCAAAGAAATCCTACAAAATTGATGTACTATTATTATACTCATGCTTCAGATAGGGAAACTGAGGTACATTCTTGTTGTGTGCCATCAATTCCTACTCAATGACCTTAAACCAACAGAGCAGAGCTGCCCCATAGGGCTCCCTAGGCTGTAATGTTCACAGCAGCAGATCACCAGGTCTTTTGTCCCACAGAGCTGCTGGTGGGTTTGAACTGCCCACCTTTCAGTTACCAGCCGAGCACTTAACCATTGTGTCACTCTTTAACTGGGGTACAGGCAGGTTAAATAAATTGCCCGAGGTTGCAAATCTAGTAAGTACATGGCAGAGCTGGAATTTAAATCCAGGGAGCCTGACTCCTGAGTCCAACCTCTTAACCATCAAGCCGTATAAATGCACATACACAAATAATTTCACTTACAATTGAACAGGACTCATAGAGCTCTTGAAGCCTATCCAGGTTTCTAGGGATACTAGGTTACTTCTCCAATTTTCAAGATGACTTGAAACAGTTTAGTTTGAATTTTATTGAGTAGTAAATTGAAGACTTTAAGATTTAACTGAGACATGATTATCATTAAATGAAAGGACTGCTGTAAGTATACTAATTTCTTTTTTTCTTAAAGCTTAAAAAAAAAAATTTATATCTTACTGCCAAGAGTGAGGAATCCTGGTGGTGTAATGGTTAAGAGTTTGGCTGCTAACCAAAAGGTCAGCAGTTAGAATCCACCAGCTGCAGCTTAGAAACCCTGTGGAGCAGTTCTACTCTGTCTGATAGGGGTGCATGAATTGGAATTGACTCACCAGCAATGTGTAGGGTATGAACAGTAAGGGGCTAGAGAGATGAGGTGTGCTATTTTATTCAGAATGGTTAGGAAAAGTGCTAACCACTAAAACCGTGTTTCCCCAAAGTCCATTCTCCTTGTTCCATGTAGTAGCAGAGCTCTCAATTTTTAGCTTGACATTCAGCCACTCAGGTGAATGACCGCAATTCTCAGACTCCCTTTCAGCTACCAGACTATGAAACCAGGTTTGGCCAATGAGTTATAGTCAGAAAGATGTGTGCAAATTCCCAGCCATTTGCTTAAAGGGAGGGAGGTATGTTCTTTTGCCCCACACCTCCAATGCCTTACTTCACCCTTCCTCTGTCTAGAATGTGATCATGGTGGCAAGCCAACTAGGGCCATGCAGACAAGAGCAGCAGAAGATGAAGCAACAAAATACAAGAATTCTGGGTTCTTGGAAGGCTTTGTGGTACAGAGCCACCATACCAACTCTAATCACCTACCTCTGAATTGCAAGAGAAATATCCCTCTGTTTTGTTTAAGCCACTGTTATTCAGATTCTGAATCCATTTTGCATATAAATCTTTATCTTAGTGCTTCCCCAACTTTTTATAGCACAGAACTCTCAGAATATGGTGACATTTGTACATCACTCTAAGATAAATAGATGATGATGATTGTGGTCTGAGGCAAAACGCAGGGGATAGCGGGATCAATAACTTAGGAACCTACTCAGCCATAAAGAGAAATGAAGTCCTAATACATGCTACAACATGGATGAACCCTGAAGACATGCTGAGTAAAACAAGTCAATCACAAAAAAGACAAATACTGTATGATCTCATTTATATGAAATGATAATAGTCAAATGTATAGAGACCAAAGTTTATTAGCTGTTACCAGAGGTGGGAGGAGGGGGTAGAGAGAGCCATTGTTTGGGAAGTAGTGAGTATCTGTTTATGGTAAAGAGAAATCTGGCTTCAATTAAGGGTAATAGTTATATAACATGATTAATGTAATTGATATCACTAAGCTATACACTCAAAAAGAACTGAATTGGCAAATATTGTGTTGTATATATTTCTACAAAAAAAGAAAAAGCAGCTGCTGATATTGACTATAGACAACCAAACACCTCATAGGATTTATTTTCTTGGTTCAAAGATTTAGGGTCATGATTTCGTGGAACGTTCCAGCCAATTGTCCTAATACTTATTTTGGTGCTTCTGTTTCTCCTAGTTTATTGTATTGTGCCTGGGGTCTTAAAAGTTTGTAAGTGGCTACCCAAGGTACAATAATTGGTCTCTATTTGCTATGAGACCAGAAGAACTGGAGGGTACCTAGCTACCATTACTGAATGTTTTGATCAAAGATTCTAAGAAGAATTCTAATCAAAAGAGGGAAAATGTGGAACAGAATTTAAAATTCTCATGGACTGTAGACTTTCTGGAGCCATCGAGGCTGGATGACCCCCTGCAACTATTGCCATGAAGAAATCTTTAAATTTTAACCCTTAAACCAAAGCTATCCCCTGAAGTCATCTTTAAACTAAAGAAGAGGTTCACTTAGTTAAAAAAGAATGTCTGCCTTGAACACTGTGTTCTTCTATGGAATTATCCATATGTGATCAAATTGACAACAGCAACTTGAAAAGTTAGATGAGAAGCTTAGGAGGGCAGTGTTTTTGTTAATGATGGTGAAATAATTTGGAAAAGGATATCAAGAAGGGTGGTCCAACTCGAAGAATGTAACCAGTCACTAAAGTGTACATGTAGAAACTATTAAATTGGTCTATGTATTGTTGTGCATATTTTCACAAAAATTAAAACAAACAAAAAACACCTCAGGAATACCCATACAGGATCCATACCACACTAACTAGTTCAATAGTTCTGTCCTATTTAATATAGAATTCTTCTTGGAAAACATGATATTTGAGCAGAAAATTAAATGAAATGAGGGAGCAAGCCATGAGAATATTAGGGGAAGACTTTAAACACACACACACAACAAAACCTAAGTTTTCAACAGGAGATAACTAATCTCCAAAAATATAATACCAGAATATCTTCCAACTTAAAAGGATATTTGACAGGCAGATGATTTCCCAATCTCTTCTAGTATCCCAACCAAAAGCTAAAAAAAAACAAACTTGTAACACTGGAAGAGAGGGGATTAAAGTCAATTTATTGAAAAACATGGAAAGAATCCTATTCTTTCAATGGATTTGTAAATGAGAGATATAAATCAGTAGACCATCCTCCCTCTGTAATTCACCTTATGATGCCAGGAAAATGCAGGTCTAATCGCCTGAAAATATGTAGAAAGATTCCACCTCCCCCCGCCCCCACAGTGATATTCTGAAGAAAAAACTGACTGGAAAAAATTAGCACATATTTAATTGGAAGGCATACAGTAGTTCAGGAAAATGCATTACACTGGAACGTGTCTTAGTCATCTAGTGCTAGCCAAGTTGACAGATATTTTGGGGTGACACAATTCAATCCTTTCCACCCTTTGGCCCTCCAAAATTCATGTCCTTACCACATGTAAAACATATTCACCCCATCACATCATGTCAAAAGTCTTAAATCAATTCCAAGTCCAAAATCCAAAAATTGCTCTTCATCTGTGAAATCTAGAATATAAGTTATCCATTTCCAAAGGTACAATGGTGCAGCAGGCAGGCACAAGCTAGATATTTCCATGACAAATGGAAGAAATTGCAGGGAAAGAAGGCACAACAGGCACCAAGCAAATAGGCAGAACACATTACATTAGCTCTCAAGGTTTTGAAAATAATCCTCAGTTCTCTGAGACTATTTACACAATGGCCCTGCCCTCCAGACTCTAGGTATTGGCTGCACGCTCCAGATTCAGAGTAGAGGCCCCTCTGCCCTAGGCTTCAGCTTCACCTTCCAGGCCCACTGGGATGGTAACTCTGCTCCCTCAGTTTTAGGTGCACCATTCCCCTAGTCCATCTGTGATGACTCCACCCTTAGAAAACCAGAGGCCATGGCTCCACCATTTGAAACCCCAGAAGTCCTGGCTATACCTTTTGAGACTGAGGCAGCTCAGCTTCCTGTGTTCCTTGACTCTTCAGCTTCTGTTTCCTGGTTCCTTGGTCTCTCAGCCCTTGGGCCTCACGCCTGCATCTGCCCTGCTGGGGCAACGGTTCCAAAGCTCTGTAGGTCCATGGTTAAGTGCCTGGGGGCACCTCACTCCACCTGTAAACTTTGACTGGAAGGCACTCAGCTCTTTTGTTCTGTGGGTTGGCTCCAACGCTGTCTGGCACTGGTCTCCTGGCTCTGCTGTTGCCAGTTCTCTGTGGCTGCTGCCTCTCTGCTGCTGCCAGTCCTCTCTCCATTCAGTTTCAAAACTGCCTCCACATTTTAGGTATCTGTTAGAGCAGCACCCCACTCCTGGTACCAAATTTTGTCTTCGTCATCTGGTGCTACTATAACAGAAATACCACATGTGGATAGATTTAACAAAAAGAAATTTATTCTCTCACAGTCTAGTAGGCTACAAGTCCAAATTCAGGGTGTCAACTCCAGGGGAAGCCTTTTTCTGTTGGCTCTGGAGGAAGGTCCTTGTTATCAATCTTCCCTTGGACTAGGAGCTTCTCTGTGCAGGATCCCTGGGTCCAAAGGACGTGCTCTGCTCCCAGCACTGCTTTCTGGGTGGTATGAGGTCCCTGAGTCTCTCTGCTCACTTCTCTCTTTTATATCTCAACCAAGATTGGCTTAAGACACTATGTAATCCTGTAGATCTCATCAATATAACTGCCATTAATTCATCTCATTACATCATAGTGATAGGATTTACAACACACAGGGAAATCACATTAGACGACAAAATGGTAGACAATCATAAAATACATGAACTTACATTTAACGACCATGTTTTTTAAAAATACATCTTATCATTAGTAATATGTACTATACACAATGTTGCAGCATGTAATTTGCTGATATTATTCTCAGATGCTCACTTGAGGATATTTAAAAGCAATGTTTCCAACCCCCTAAGACAAATAAAGATTGGATTTATAAAGATACTGATAATAAAATGCAACAATAATGAAAACAAAACAAACAAAAAAATGAGGTATTTAACTTATGTCAGAACAGACTTGTGACAGAGTCACTGTAACAGAACACTGTCGTAAGTCAGGGACTACTTGTACCATCTACATGTTAATAACTCATAAAGTTCTATCTTTAACAAAGATTTCTTCTTGGAAATCCAAAACCATCTATCCAACCTCTGCACCTGAATTTCAAAAAAGCATGTCAAACAGCTTCAGGACAGACATTGAAATGTTCTTTTTAACAATGAATGCAACAACATTCCCCTTCGATTTGTTGTTCCCAGCATATTAGATCATATGATTGTTGGATTCAAAATGGCTGATACCAGTTCAGTTCAGCTCACTAACAGCTAGATATCCATCTTCAAGAGTTCCATTTCATTTCTGATGACTTCCAGTTTTTCTTGATTCATACTTTGTCCATTCCCTGTTCTGATTATTAATGGATGTTTGCAGCTGTTACTTCTCATTGGGAGTCACACCACATCAGCAAATGAAGGTCCCAAAGGCTTTATTTCACCCTCATCATTAATGTTAACTTCACTTTGAGAAGACAGCTCTTCCCCAGTTACATTTTGAGTGCCTTCCAACCTGGCGGGTTCATCTTCCAACATTATATAGAGCAATATTCTTTTGTTATATACACAGGGTTTTCAGAAGTAGATTGCCAGGCCTTTCTTCCTAGTGTGGCTTAGTCTGGAAGTTCTGCTGAATCCTGTCCACCAAGGGTCACCCTGTTGATATATGAAATACCAGTAGCTTAGCTTCCAGATTAATAGCAACACAGAAGCCACTATTGTATGACAAACTGACAGTGGATACTGATCTAGAAGATCTATATTTTCAATGCAATGCCAATCAAAATCCCAATAGGATTTTTTATGGACCTTAAAAAGCTGATTCTAAAACCCACTTGAGAGAGAAAATGTATGAGATTAGCTAAGAAAATTCTGAAAAATAAGAATTTTGGGGGAACTTGTTAGATTCCAATAAACTATAGTCATTAACTACCATGTGTCTGTTAGATTGTCGTACTGTGGTGGCTTGGGTGTTGCTATGATCCTGGAAGCTTGGCCACCAGTATCAAATACCAGCAGGGTTACCCTTGATGGACAGGTTTCAGCTGAGCTTCCAGACTAAGACAGACTAGGAAGAAGGACCTGGTATCTACGTCTGAAAAAACTGGCCAAAGAAAACCTTATAAATAGCAGCAGAACACTGTCTGATACAGTGCTAGAAGATGAGCTGCCTCTTCAAAGTAGAGTCGACCTTAATGACATGGATGGAGTAAAGCTTTCAGGACCTTCATTTGCTGATGTGGCATGACTCAATATGAGAAGAACGAACAAATCTGTGTTGGAAGAATTATAGCCAGGATGCTATAGGGTCGCAATGAGTTGACATCAATTTGACGGCAGTGGGTTTTTGGGTTGCTCCTTAGAAGCGAGGATGGCGAGACTTCATCACACACACTTTGGACATATTATCAAGAGGGACTAGTCCCTGTAGAAGCACATAATGCTTGGTAAAATAGAGAGTCAGTGAAAAAGAGGAAGTCCGTCAGTGAGATGGACTGACAGTGGCTGCAATGATGGGCTCAAACACAGCAATGATTCTAAGGATGGCACAGGACTGGGCAGCATTTCATTCTATTATACATAGGGTAGCTTGAGTCAGAATCAACTCGACGGCACCTAACAACAACAGACATTAAAACAGTGTTGTACTGTCATAAATCCATTGCCATTGAGTCGGCTGTATTTCATAGCAACCCTACAGGACAGAAAAGAACTGCCCCACAGGGTTTCCAAGTAGATTTGAACTGCTGACCATCTGGTTCACAGCCTCAGCTCTTAACCAATACACCAGGTGGGTTTCCAGTACTGTCATAGGAATAAACAAATTAAAGGAAAAGAGTCTATATATATATGTATGTATATATGTATATATAGCATACGTGAAAGTGTCATTTCATATTGTAAAAAGCATGAATTATTTAATAAATAGTATTTAGAAAAACATGAAATTAGAGGCATTTCTCAAATCATAAACAGGAATAATCTCCAGATTATAAAACTGGATAAAGTAAAAAATCTGTAAAAGTTAGAGGATAAAATTAAAAAATGCCTGTCAATACAGGAGGTCAATAGAATATGGTATATCCACTCCAAAGAATATTTTTTAGTGCATAAAACCAATTCAGTAGATCTGCATATACTAAAAATGGTAATATCTACAATATAGTAAGTAAAGTAAAAGAACATGGTGCAGCACAATCCTGTACTGCTGTTCCTTATCAGTCCCTTTTCTGGTCTTATCTTCTCAATCTCTTCTGTGATGGTTTGGATGCAGCTCCTGAACTTCCTCTTTTCATCATCTGTAATCCCTAAGACAGTGCATTCAGGTTTATAATTTAAACACCATCTATATGCTAATAACTCATAAATGTCTACCTTTAACCCAGATTTCTCCTGTTATAATTTTGGTGACATCTGTGTCATTTTTATAATGCTATGTAACAATGAAGATAACATTTAGGTTGATATGCATCTTATAGTCTTCCAAAATTTACTAAATTTACCAAAGGTCAAGTACATATTTACCAGCCTCTTTTCTTTGTTTTTAAAGTTTTGTTTCTGTTCCGTTTCATTCTCTTCAAGGATTGACTAAGACTCCATAAACAGGCCTCCCTAAAAGCATCCATCAAGGGTATGTGAAGACTTGCCATGTAGAGACTCACCTGCTCTCAAGGAGAGATGGCATGTGGGTTTTAGTTGTTATAAAAGTTTAGAAACTTTTTTCCCACCTCAGCACTTTGTTTTAAAATTGGCACAGATAAAAAAAAAAAAAAAAAAACAGATACTATGGAATAATTCTATGAAAATTTCTTTTCATTTCAGCTTTTAAATGAGGCCAAGCATATATGGTATTCAAAATATCCAAGGATAAAAGGCATGTTAATTAATAGCTCTACTGAACTGCCGAGATTTCTGAAGCACTTTTATTGGTTTCTCAAATATATTAAAACTGAAAGGATAAATATAATAAAACAATTAAATTGGACCTATACTCTGCAGCATTAATAATAACTATAATAAAATGAAGAATAAATTCAAAGCAGAACAATGAGCAGAGAAATTACTAGATAATTTAAAAAGTGGTTTACTTCTAAAAACTGCTCTACTCTCGTAAAATGATTGGAAAAAATACGGGTATAAAAATTTGGTCATTTAAAAAGATAAACTTCATGTCAATGAAGATTCAAGTTGTAAAGAAGGTACAAGAGAAAGACTCTAGAATTTAAGACATTTAAAGAGAATCAGAGCATAACAACACGATAATTATTACTCAATTCCATAAGTATCAGGTGCACCCCTACCGGCTCACTCCTTCTGCCCTCCCCAGGAGGTGCCCCTGTTTAAGCCATGTATGCACTTTTGCTTCACAGAAGATTCTAAAGGAGCACAGCTAGTCAAAAAAAAGAAAAAAAGTTAGTCATCAGCAAAATAATATTTTAGTGTCTTGTTTGTTTCCCTCTGGAGCATGCCAGGTATAGATTTATTTAACACATTCTTTTTTCTGGTTCTCATCTCCACTTCTAGTTCCACTATATAATCAACATATTAATATTTCACTTATTATTTATTTAAAAGTGCAGCCTGAGAACGTGACCCCAAGTGAATATGCATCTAAGTTATAGTTTATGTATATACAAAAGAAAATAAACATCCAGTAAAAAAGAATATATTACCTCAGTGGAGCCATATCTACATTAAATCACTGTGTAATCATGAATCAGTCCAGATAGCACTGTGCTATTTTTATTTTTGACTACAAGAATGGCAAAGTCCAGGTGCTGAGAGAAAATACTGCGTTGGTCTGGCAAACTCTCTGTAACAGCAGCTCCCCATGGAGCTTTTTCATTGTGCATGACAAGTTCCCTCTGCTCCAAGACTCTGCTCTTGATAAAAAAAAGTTTATACTGAGACACATATGGAACACCTGAAACATTAAGTCAATGAGATAGTCTTTACACTATTATTATGAATTACGTAACTTCATTCCTGTGAAAATTTCACTCATTGTACCAGGCTGATGATGAAGAAAATGGCTTAGCTTTTATATTTTCATTCTTAAAAATAAAATTATTTACACAACATGCTTCTAATTTATTTAAAGTGGGGAAAAAAGAAATGTAAGAACACTATACAGCAAAATATTTTTCAAAGGCATTTTCCCTAGAGTATACAATCCAGATTTGTATATAAAACTAGTAAACTGTAAACTAGTTTTTTAAAAAAGCTTTTTTATTTTTTTGTTTGTTTTACATGTTTTAATAGTCAACTCTCTGACACAGTCAACTCTCATAAATTTTCCATTAGCTTGGATTTCATATTACTTTATATTTGAAACAAACTATTTCTCTTTACTACTTCTTTTAAGTGGATATATTAATTTTCTTTTTTAGATTTAACCACATTCTTGACTTCTTTTATTTACCATGAGCAGGGGGAATACTTTTTTAATGCTAAATAAATCTAATCCGCATGAGCTTAAAAAATCCATTCATATTAGTCACAAAAACATTGAAAATAATGAGGTGCAAATTAAAGAAAGAAGCGGGTAAAATGTATTAAAGTTCCACTTCTAACTACTTCTAGGCAGCAAGAGGGTACCCCATAGCAAAAATAAAACCAGTGCCAATACTCCAGAGAAGATACAACTGACTGAAGATCAGATACAGCTGTGTGCATGAGGTAACTGTACAAAGACTGCCAAGTACATCCAGAAATCTCTGGATTCATCCCATAGTAATTGGCAAGAATGTTTTAAGGACATATGCCCAGCTGAACAGTGAGAAATAATGTAATATTGTAACAAAAGCTTATAAACAGCCAAATCCACAAGGCTGGGAGCAGAGCTTAATTATCTGCTATAACATAACAAAGAGCAATACCTGAGAGTAGCTACCCCAGAAACATTATTCAAGCTGAGGTAGTTCTTGAGAGTGTCTAATTGTTTAAATTATTGAACAAGCTAGTAAACTGAGGTTAATGCTGACAGTTTAGAAAATAAAAATTTACATATGTATTTACCAATATTTATTGTTACATAACTTTTACTTCTTAAAAATCAAATATGTAAAACTTTGGGGAAAACGAGTTATTTATGGCCATTACTACACTGGCAAAGATTCAAAAGTATGATATTGCTGAAATTCCAAATTTTCACTCAAATGAAGCATCACAGCAGGAAAGCAGAGTATTTATGCAAGCCCAATATAATTAAGGGGAAAGAAAAAGTTACTAAAAGTAAATCTAAGTGTCTTGATAAATATAGGTGAGGTTTGGTTTAAATAAAAGGGACATTTCTGAAAAGCCGTGTTCAAGTTATAGAATAATAATGATAGGGCCACAAGAGACTTAACTCCTCTCTCTTTTCACTAAGGAGTCCTGGTGGTGCAGGGGTTAAATGCTCAGCTGCTAACCTAAAGGTCAGCTGTTTGAACCCACTAGCCATTGTGTGGGAGAAAGATGTGACAGTTTGCTTCCATAAAGATTACATACAGCCTTGGAAATGCTATCGGGTAGTTCTACTCCGTCCTGTAGGACATGACTTGACAGCAATGCCTCCCCTGCCGCACAAGTAATTTACAGATGATGTACAAAAAGGCTAACTGATTTATATAAGGGCACACTGCTGCAGACACAGAACTAGAACTCTAGTCAGTCAGAGCATCTCCTCTTCTGTGCAGTGCTCTCTAACTCCCTTAGACGTTAGATACCCTTAGTCGGAACTGACTCGACGGCAGTGGGTTTATCACTTTCAATGTAACTTATACTGACTCTAATATAGCACCTATTACACTATATTACAACTGTCTTTTGTTATCTTTCTTTCCATCAGGTTGTATATTTTAAAACATCTTTTCATTTAGATATCACTGGTATCAGGCAAAGTGAGCACTTGGTGGGAACTCAGTTTGTTGAGTGTCTCCTAAATCTTAGCACATTCTACGTCGAATGAATGTTCAGTGATACCCTCAGTGCCCAAAGCTGTCACTAAGTCAGATCTTGTAGGCTCATCATTTCACAGAGTTTTCATCTTATTTCAGGATGGTTTTAAATTCAGTACACATTAGTTGCCGTCGACTCGCAGTGACGCCCCGTGTGTCAGAGAACTGTGCACCGCAGGTTGTCAGTTTCCAGAAGGAGATCACCAGCACTGTCTGCACTGACTCGCAGTGACGCCCCGTGTGTCAGAGAACTGTGCACCATGGGGTTGTCAGTTTCCAGAAGCAGATCACCAGCACTTTCTGCACTGACTCGCAGTGACTCCCCGTGTGTCAGAGAACTGTGCACCGCGGGGTTGTCAGTTTCCAGAAGCAGATCACCAGCACTTTCTTCACTGACTTGCAGTGACTCCCAGTGTGTCAGAGAACTGTGCACCGTGAGGATGTCAGTTTACAGAAGCGGATCACCAGCACTTTCTTCACTGATTCACAGTGACGCCCTGTGTGTCAGAGAACTGTGCACCGCGGGGCTGTCAGTTTCCAGAAGCAGATCACCAGCACTTTCTTCACGGACTCGCAGTGACGCCCCGTGTGTCAGAGAACTGTGCACCGCAGGTTGTCAGTTTCCAGAAGCAGATCACCAGCACTTTCTTCCACGGTGCCTCTGGATGGACTGGAACATCCAAGCCTTTTGTTTAGCAGTGGAGCAGCACATTAACTACTCACACCCCTCGCGGACTCCACTAAAATAATAGAAATTGCTGAAATATTGCCATGCCCCAATTTCCACAGTCTTGATAAAATATTAATGATTTATAGAAATGGTAAAAAAAAAAAAGTTCAGAGAAAAGAATTAATTTCAAATGTCACCAATCACATAACTTATTTTTTTAGTTTCATTTACTTAAAATAATTATTTTGAAATATAATCAAATCACTCATAATTTGTTTTTAAAACATTATTTTCTTAAGTTAGGTGCTAAAATTCTTAGAAAAACGTCGAGTAATGAACTTGTGATGTAGTAAGCACCATGATATATAAATAAATGAAGTAAAATATTTCCTCTTCAAATTAAAAGTAGTTTATAAAAATGGTAAAGTCTTGTGAGATTCTTTTGAGAGGCTGAAGTTCTTATTCGAAAAGTTGGGCAACTGAAAAAGAAACAAAGTTGGAAGACACAAATATTCTTTTATATTTGTCAACCTAAAGCAACCAATTCTTTAACAAATATACGTTCAACATTTTCTATATACCAGATGCTGTTTGAGACACCGTTTTACCTAAAACAACAGAGGTAAGGCGATTTGCAGTTTAAATGACCAAATTCAGTTACCTGTAGCAAACATAAATTTTTATCAATGGTTTTCAAACTGTGGGTTACAACCAGTGCTATGATGCAGCTGGTCTGTACTGACTTCAGAGACAGCTGACTGTGTGAATCTCTTTTCAACCCAGCTTTCAGTGATCGCAGGGTGGCAGCCTGAAATTGTCCAAGCTGCAAGTATTCACATCCTGGAAATCAGAAAACACGACACAAAAGGTTTTTTTTTTTTTTTTGGAGGGGAGAGCCAATCATTCAATAGTGAGCTGGTTACAAGCCACTAACAGGTTACAAGATCAATTCAGTGGGTTGTGACCAATATTTAATAAAATATAACAAAATGGGAAAAAATCAACATGCATTACATTTTGTAAGATTAAGTACCTTTTCAAGAACAAATATTAACAAAACAAACAAAAAAGAATAAGTACTTTTGGGTGAAATCTCAGTACCAGTTTTATAACTTTATATACACTAGATAAAGTAGTGATATAAAAAGTATTTCTTAATGTGTATTTCAGTCAAAAAATGTGAAACCAGTACTATAATCAAGGGAACAAATACAATATTCTTCCCTAAACATGTTTTACAATCTTTTTGGTCATTATATGCTATGTGATTAAAAATTACATTCCCGGGAGAAGAAATAAAACGTTTGTAGTTAACAGGTTAATATCTGGAAGCTTCTTACTCTTTGTCAAGGAATACTGAAGAGAAGAATCATAACTTACAATCACAAAGGAATCTGAGCTTGTGTAGATTTACAGTAAAATAAGACCTCTATCTCACCAGGGTAGTGTGCTTTCATCACTTTACTCCAGTGGCTGCTGGAATGTAAACGTCTCTAACCTTCTGTTTCTTATCTTTGCTAAGCAAGGCAAAAACCAGCCCAGTGCCTTGAATTCTCAAACTACTTATGTCAACATAATTATTTCTTCTGAAGATGTCTGATCAAATACCATTGTTTCTCGTTTAGTTTTTTTCTAGCGCTGAATCAGTTTTTTTTTTAATTTATAATTTTATTTCACATACTATTCCTTTACCGAGTACTTGCTATGTATCACACATATGTACCATATGATGTAACATATATGGCTGTTAGGCATTAAGAGAAACATTTTAAAGATAAGCTTTTTGCTCAGTGTCTGTTGCGAGAGACAGACAATAAACACACCATGGTTAAATAATGTGGTGGGTGCCAAAGCAGAAGAATGTACCAAGAGACAACCCTCTTTCCCTTTTAGAGAGTTAATGTTCTCATGTTACTCCTCTCTGCCCACATAAGAAAAACCCAAAAGTGAGAGGAGACAGGGAAGAAAGAAAGAAGGAATAAGGACAAGGGGGTGTGGGGAATCAATAACAACAGGAGAAGTGACTATTTCTATAACTAGAATTACATTTTAAACAATAAAACTTTTAAATATGCCTCTGTTTTCATCAGTAAAGCAGTTTTTTGTTTTTTTTTTTAATATCTGTTTTTGGTAAATCCGATATTGAGGCCTTCTGAGTTTGTCTATGCATTTGTTTCTGCCACATGCACTGGGTCCCTACTCTCCAGGACCACCTAAGCTAAATTCTCACCTTGCGATTTTTGGTTGTGGTTGTAGTTTTTGGTGCACTGCAATAATGTAAATTTGGGCTGGAATTCTGCGCAAGAGCTTGTGGTTGCATAGTTTCAGAGACAGCCCCAATACATCCTGCCCCCACTCTGTTTGGTGAAAAGGAAACTTTCTTTGCAGTTCCTAGGGAATAGGAGGGCAGAAAGCAGTTTACTTTTAGCTCACGCTTACAGTGAGGTTTCATTTTATGGTAATATGTCTTCTATGAGACTCCCTTCTGTGTGAGTTTAGGCTTTGTTATTGGTATCCCACCCTTGCAAAGGTATGAAACCAAAGCTCAAGTTTACAATGTCCACAAATGTCCTCAGTAGCTTCAGTGTTTTCATTACCTTTGTGGGCTCCTGCTTTCTCCTGTATATTGACCTGGTAAATCCTAAATATCTTTCCAGTGTTTCAATGCTTTTTTAAAAAATAATAATAATTGTAATTAACCAGAGTTAGCCAGAATACCTAGTCAGCCATATTTTGTGATTTAGTATTTTTTTTTTTTTAAGTATTGAGTTCATATTTGGTAAATTTTAATCTGTAAGAATTCCAAGGTCCTGAATTCAAGAAGTATTCTCCCACAAAGGGGAATTTGTTTCTGCTTAGAGCAGACTGAAGACTGTGTTGTACCATTCAAGTCCTAGCTCAGTATGTCCTTCTCAGGCTTAGCTCCCCCCATCAAGCAGGAGACCCAGTCTTAGTCTCTGGATCCCAATGTAATCAGCATGTGCTTCAGGACAACACTGTCTGCTACCTTATGGCTCAGAGTTCCCTGTTCTGGTTTTAACTCCTCTTCCTCCTTCTTCCCCTTCTCTCCTTTCAATTTTTTGGTTTTAATTTCTCTTGATCCATGGAGATTTTCCTAATATTCTGTGGACTCAGCAGTGCTTAAAAAAAAATAGAAATATTCTAATTCAGTTAGGATCAAGCTGAACTGTAGCAGAAGTGTCCCTCAGAAAAATCTCATCTATCATACTGCTGGAAATGGAAGTCAATACAGGCTCTTTTGTAAAGAGAACAGGCTTTATTCCTCCATGTCCTTCAAACATCTAGCATTACATAGCAGGCAAACATATGTTTAATAATATACATATTACATGAGATAGAAAATACTGTCAAGTTTTTACCAAAAAGACAGTAAGTGTAAGCATTATTACAATGATGTGATCAATTAACTGCTTTGAACTAAAAAATTAGCCATAACTTTTTATGTGATACCATAGATTCTTTAATGCTAATATTAAGCAGCTAATGGTGTCTCAGCAGTTTTGAATATCATATACTGGATATCTGAAAGGTTTAATAATACAGGATAAGTTTCTTTTCAAACAGTATCTTAGTTACATTTTCAAATAAGAATAAGCTGATGTGTTTTTCTTCAACCATCAGACACGTTTTCAGATAAAGTACCTCTAAATTTAAAACAATGGCACCTATTGTTGATCCCCAAAGCCAGAGAAGATGACTACATAAGTAACTAGTCTCCTCCCTTAAAATTCTCACTGAAGACATAAACTGAGAAACAATCTACACTAGGATAGGTATCAGAGACCCCAGACATATTTCTGTTTGATACAGAAATGGCAGGAACTGATTTAAGGATGCCACCATGTGAAAGATAATTGGCAAGCCTCCTCAGGTTAAAAAACAAAAAGTAAATGGAGGCATCTATGGAAGAATCACCTTAGTATCCTGTAACACATTATGGCTGGGTGTAAACATGAAGGTAGGCTGTGGGGTTTCAAAGGTTATGCCATTTATACTTGACTTCGCAGATCAGAAGTATTTGGACTGCATTAACAATATTAGAAGACTCTCTGGTATTGGGCTGGGAGGAGGTGGAGGAGTCAACCAAGCATAATTCTGATGAGGGCTGCTCCTATTAGAGGCTGATAATAAAGCCAGGGAAGAAGCTCTATGAAACTACCTGACATGACTCTCTAGGCTTCTACCTCATTCTCTACTTCTCCTGCACTCCTAAGCCTCTGAAATGATCTACAAATTCACAGTAAAAGTAAATTGTCTTTTATCCTTCGGAATAGGTGGACTCAGTCAGAACACTAACAACAAAATCTGACATCATATATCTAAGCCAACAGTAACCAGGTATTCAGATATTTCCCTTAGGCTGAACAAGCACATACAGATGACAAACTCCAGAGGCAGAAAAAAAAAAAAAAAAAGTGATGTTCCTGTCTTGTGCTTAATTTTAAGAGCAAAGAAAAAATTTCCAGAAACACCCTAGGAGACCTGGCCCTCATGTCTCATTGGTAAGAATTACGACTCATATCCATTCCCTAATCAACAGAATTACCATAACTAGTTTAGATAAATTGAGATTCACCTATCTCTAATGCCTCAGCTCCTAAAGTCTCCTGATACCTAATATCCAGATAAGATTTTGGTTCAGTTGGCAAGGAAGGGGAAATGTGTGGCTCTAGGTAGGTAAATGACAGCATTTCCTACAGTATGTTTCTACCTTTATGGGAAAACAGATAAGTCATACTGAGATTTATAAAAGAAGTTCGCTCTCCAACTTCTAGGGGAAGAAATAGCATATATGAATACTTTAGATTAATTATGATAATAACATTATCAAGACCAAGTACTGAAACATTAGTCAAGCTTGGGAAAATGTATATTCTGTATATTCTATAAGGCACTACATAAAACTTTTCTGGTATTTCTTATCCTAGGGACCACTGGCTCATGTTGTTGTTAAGTGTTGTGAAGTTGGTTCCAACTCAGAGCCACCCTACGCACAACAGAACAAAACACTGCCCAGTCCTGCACCATCCTCACAATCATTGCTATATTTGAGCACATTGTTGCAGCCATTGTGTTTATCCATCTTATGAAGGGTCTTCCTCTTTTTCACTGACCCTCTACTTTACCAAGCATGACATCCTTCTCCAGGGACTGGTCTCCTGATAAAATGTCCAAAGTACTTCAGAGGAAGTCTCGCCATCCTCACTTCTAAGGAGCATTCTGGCATACTTCTTCCAAGACAGATTTGTTCATTCTTCTGGCAGTCCATGTTTATTCAATATTCTTTGCCAACACCAAAATTCAAAGGCATCAATTCTTTTTCAGTCTTTCTTATTCACTGTCCAACTTTCGCACGCATACGAGGCAATTGAAAATACCATGGTTTACGAGGCAATTGAAAATACCATGGTTTACGAGGCAATTGAAAATACCATGGTTTGGGTCAGATGCACCTTAGTTCTCAAAGTGACAACTTTGCTTTCCAGCACTTTAAAGAGATATTTTGCAGTAGATCTGCACAATGCAATATGTGGTTTGATTTCTTGACTGTTACTTCCATGGGTGTAGATTGTGGATCCAAGTCAAATGGAATTCTTGAAAACTTCAATATTCTCTTCTTATCGTGATGTTGCTTATTGGTCCAGTTGTGCAAATTTTTGCTTTCTTTATGTTGAGTGTAATTCATACCGAAGGCTGTAGTCTTTGATCTTCATTAGTGTGATGGGTAAGGCTGTGTGTCAACTTGGCATAGCCATGATTCACAGAGGTTAGGCAGTTATGTAGTGATGTAGTTATCCTCCATTTTTTTTCACATAACGTAATCACCTCCGTGATATGATCAGCCAATCAGTTGTAAGGGAGGTTTCCTCGGGAGTGTGGCCTGCATTCAATATATAATGGACATTCTGGCAAAGCTTGCCGGCTTTTGCTCATTTTGGATCCTGCACCCAGCTAATCATCATCTAACCCCCAGTTCTTGGGACTTGAGCCAGCAGCCTGCCATGCTGTCTGTCAATCTTGGGATTCACTGGCTTCTGCAGCCTGTTGCCTTACCGCTGATCTTAGATTCATCAGCTTCCCCAGCCTGTGAGCCAGCAGCATACCATGTGACCTGCCGATCTTGGGTTCATCAGCCCCTGGAGCTATGGGAGTCAGGAGAATCCTCCAGCCTGACAGCTGACTCATAGACTTGGGACTTGCCAGCCGCTATAACTGTGTGAGCCATTTCCTTGAGATAAATCTCTCTATCTAAATACACACACACACGCGTGCACACACACACACGTATATGCTACACTGGTTTTGCTTCTCTAGAGAACCCAGCCTAAGTCAATCAGTAAGTGCATCAAGTTCTCTTCGCTTTCGGCAAGCAAGATTGTGTCATCTGTATATCACAGGTTGTTAAACAAGTCTTCCTCCAATACTGATGCCACGTTCTTCTTCATATAGACAGCTTCTTGGATTATTAGCTCAGCATACAGATTGAATAAGTTTGGTGAAAGGATACAACCCTGATGCACACCTTTCCTGACTTTAAACCGTACAGTATTCCGTTGTTCTGTTTGAACAACTGCCTGTTGGTCTATGTCTAGGTTTCGCATAAGCACAATTAAGTGATCTGGGATTCCCATTCTTCACAATGTTATCCACGATTTGTTATGATCTACACAGTCGAATGCCTTTGCATAGTCAGTAAAATACAGGTAAACATCTTTCTGGTATTCTCCACTTTCAACCAAAATCCATGACATCCCTCATTCCACATCCTCTTCTGAATCTGGCTTGAATTTCTGGCAGTTCCTGTCAATGTACTGCTCCAACTGTTTTTGAATGATCTTCAGCAAAATCTTACTTGTGTGTGATATAAATGATATTGTTCAATAATTTCCACATTCTGTTGAATCACCTTTCTTTGGAATGGGCACAAACTTGGATCTCTTCCAGTTGGTTGACCAGGTAGCTGTCTTCCAAATTTCTTGGCATAGACGAGTGACTTACAGCATCAAAACACCTCAGCTGGTATTCCATCAATTCCTGGAGCCTTGTTTTTCACCAACGCCTTCAGTGAAGCTTGGACTTCTTCCTTCAATACCATTGGTTTTTGATCATATGCTACCTCCTGAAATGGCTGAACGTCGACCATTCTTTTTGGTACAGTGGCTCTGTGTATTCCTTCTGTCTTCTTTTGATACTTCTTGTGACGTTCAATATTTTGCCCACAGAATCCTTCACTATTGCAACTCGAGGCTTGAATTTTTTCTTCAGTTCTTTCAGCTTGAGAAATGCCAAACGTGTTCTTCCCTTTTGGTTTTCTAACTCCAGAGCTCTGCATATTTCGTTAAAATATTTTACTTTGTCTTCTCTAGCCGCCCTTTGAAATCTTCTGTTCAGTTCTTTTACTTCATCATTTCTTTCATTCGCTCTAGCTACCCTACGTTCAAGAGCAACTTTAAGAGTCTCTTCTGACATCCATTTTGGTCTTTTCTTTCTTTTTAATGATCTTTCGCTTTCTTCACGTATGATGTCCTCCCACAATTCATTTTGTCTTCAGTCATTTGTGTTCCATGAATCAAATCTACTCTTGAGATGGTCTCTAAATTCAGGTGGGATGTACTCAAGGTTGTATTGTCATTCTCATGGAGTTGTTTTAGTTGTCTTCAGCTTCAACTTGAACTTGAGTATAAACAATTGATGGTGTGTTCTGCAGTCAGCCCCGGCCTTGTTCTGACTGATGATATTGAGTTTTTCCATCACCTATTTCCACAGATGTAGTAGATTTGATTTCTGTGTATTCCACCCGGCAAAGTCCACTTATACAGTCACCAGGTATTTTCAAAAAATACCTGCTGACTATATAAGTTCTTGCAAAACTTATCACGTGATCTCAGTGTAGTGTCTATAACCAAGACCATATTTTCTTACTGATCCTTTTCCTGTGTTTCCCATTTTTGCATTCCAATTACCAATAATTATCAATGCATCTTGATTGCATGTTTGATCAATTTCAGACCACAGAAGTTGTTAAAAATCTTCAATTTCTTCATCTGTAGCCTTAGTGGTTAGTATGTAAATTTGAATAATAATATATTAACTGATCTTCCTTGTAGGTGTATGGATATTATCCTATCACTGACAGTGCTATAATTTAGGATAGATCTTGGAATGTTCTACTGGCTTATAATGTATAAATATTTAAAAGTAGTTTTTAAAACAGATTGTATTAGTTCAGTATTCATAATGACTCAGAGAGCTCTGAGGTATTATTGAAAATTTAAATTCACAACAGACCTTTATGGTCTACCACAACATGCTGGGTAAACATATTCATGTAAAACACACACTGTTTACATAGTAAACATCATCATAAAATCTATACTATGTTGGACAGTTAATAACTCAAATTTCTACCCCAAAGGTCAACGCTGCCCCAACGCAAACTTTAAAACAGCTGTGCAAACAAAGTGAGGGTGAACGGCAGGTGTGTAAGATATGAAGGGAGTAACACATGACATAGTTGATCATTTAGAGATACAGTTCTATGGAACCTAATATTAGGTATATGGCAAGTAATATACCAACTCTGTGCATGCAAACTCCTTACCCTATAAAAACTAAACTCATTGCTGTTGAGCTAATTCCAACTCATAGTGACCCTAGAGGTCAAAATAGAACTGCCCTATAGGGTTTCCAAGGCTGTAAATATTTATGGAAACGGATTGCCACATCTTTGGCCCAAGGAGTGGCTGGTGGGTTTGAACTACCAACCTTTTGGTAAGCAGCCAAGTACTTAACCAATGTACCATCAGGGCTCCTCTCTTAGCCTGTAAGTTAGTTATTTTAATGATCAAGCTACATATCGGTATATTTCTATTTTAGTAAAAAATGCTATGGCTATATTATATTGCATATACAAAATAAGGCTAGATCCATATTCCATCTATCAAAATTGTTGTTGCTGTTGTTACCTGCCATCTATTAGGTCCCTGACTTAGGGTGACCCTATGCATAATTGAATTGGACCATTGTGATCCACAAGGTTTTCACTGGCTGATTTTTGGAAGTAGATGGCCAGACCTTTCTTCCTAGTCTGTCTTTGTCTGGAAGCTCCATTGAAACCTGTTCAGCATCACAGCAACATGCAAGCCTCTACTGACGGATGAATGGCGGCTATGCCTGAGGTGCACTGCCTGGTAATCAAACCTGAATCTCCCGCATGGAAGGTGAGAATTCTACCACTGAACCACCACTGCCTAAAATAAAAAAAAATAGTTGCTGCTAAATAACCAAGAACAAACTCTATTTACCATTTTCTGCTTTCACACAGCAACTCATACATACTTATACCTGTTGATCAATAAAGGTAAGCCTTCAAAATTCCAGTGGTACTCATAATTATCTTGAACACTCCTTGTTTGTTTCTTACTTGTTTTCCCTTGACTTTGTGTAGCTTCTAACCCTTAACTTCATCTCCCATTTATGGCCTGATTTCCTGCCCTCCTGGATCAATCTTTGGTTTCCCCAGTTTTGCACTCCGAGCTCTATACTTCAAGGACTTTGTTTTGGACTAATTTACTCTAGTTCTCTATACATTGGACTTGGATATACCCTCCTGAGCCCTTCTGGGTTCAACCTTTAGTTTGCATCTGCCAAGTGGCACCTAAGTCTCTACAGTGGCAGAGGTTCAAATAACTATAATGAGCATATTTCTGTAAATCATCTAGCATTCTGTATGCTTTCTTACAGAACCATAATAAATACCTAGTTTTCAACCACAGGTGTTCCTCAAAATTACCTATGATGCGTCTTACAAATAACTTATATTCAAGTCCCACTCCAAAAGATTATAACTCAGGTCCCAAGCATCTGTACACTAAATGTGTCAAATTTGATTCAGCTGAGCAGCCAGAGTTTAGAAACACTGCTATAAAAACTGCAGGTGATGGTACTTATCTTCTCTCTTTTACAACAATCAAGATAAGGTGAGAAAAATGGTGATGGGGTGTGGGAAAGAGAGAAGGAGTAAGTTACCTTTTCCATCTGGTTTTTGAGATGAGAAAACGTGGCAGTCTGGGGCTAGGCAAAATTGCAACATAAACCAAGACTGCTTTTGTTATTCCTGTCACTTATTTTTCTACATTTTTCTCCTATCTTTTGGCTGTCCCACTTTTTTCTTGACCTTCAAAGAATTTGAGAGTACTCATGTTGTATGCATCTCCACCTATTTCATCATATCAATTAGTCCTGTTTCCTCTTGCTTAGTCTTTGCTTTCCCAACAAGTGAAACTTCCAACCCTCTGTCCATTTCAGGTATGTATCGGGAAAACGTATAACAAAACTAAAATATGACTGTTAGCTTTCCCCACTTAACCCTGGAATTGTTTCTCTGATAATCTAAATGATTCTCAATGGGTAAGATATTTTTGACAAGAAAACCTTTCCATGAATTGACTGTGCCTACAGAGATAGGAACTTAGAGTTTGTAGCTGCCAGTCACTGTTCTGACAAACCCTTGCAACACTTCCACCAGCTTCTTGTCTGACTCTGGGGGACCAAAATCCCCTATTGACTCACAGAGTACAAAGGAAACTTTCACTCCAGAGAAGAGAAGGTGAAACTGTCTTTACTCAAGCAGGATCCAAGACCAGATGTTTGAAAATTAACTGAGTGACTTCCATCTCCAGAGAGGGAAAATTTGGAGCTACTTTATTAAATTAATTTTCCCAGAAAACTCAACAATAATTTTATGTGTGAATGAGTATTAAGTAAATAAACTATGTGAACCAAGAAGACATTTTGGAGAAACAGTTTATAGGGTAAACTGAAATGAGAAAATTGAGGTCTTGCTGACCTCTCCTACCCATTGAAACAAACATTAGGATTATCATTAGCATTGTTTGTGAAAAAGATATAAGGAAGAATAAGATCGGAGAAAAGACAGAAACAGTGATGGAAAGGCAAAGACAAAAAAAACTTGATTTGAAAAACTCTATCACTCAATGCCTTTGCCTATTCTGCCTATAAAACTTTTGCCACTTCTTTGTCTAATTAACTTCTACTGATCTTTCAAGTCCAAAGTATGTGAGATGTCTCACACACTTTGGACATGTTACCAGGAGGGATCAGTCCCTGGAGAAGGACATCGAGCTTGGTAACACAGAAGGTCAGTGAAAAAGAGGAAGACCCTCAACAAGATGGATTGACACAGTGGCTGCAACAATGGGCTCAAGCATAGCAAAGATTGTGAGGATGGCACAGGACCTGGTAGTGTTTAGTTATGTTGTACACTGGGTCTCTAGGACTCGGAACCAACTAGACGGCACCTAACAACAACAATCTTTCAAGACATAGCTTGGGTATTGCCCGCTAGAAACATATTGTCAATCTGCTACAGACTGAGTCACATACTATCACCCTGTAAGATAACACAGATAAAACATTCTGTGTATATCTGTTTTATAGCACTTAACTACACTATTTTGAAACTAATGTTTAGGATAAGAAAACAAAGATAAACACTGGTGCCATATTTATGCACTCCAAACTCTATACTGAACTGATCATCTGTTTATTAAATTTTGCTTTATAAAAAAAAAAAGAGTACCAGTTTTTAAGAAAATAATAATTACTTAGGACTGCATAAATAAAATATAGCATATGAAATACTGTGGAAATGATTAAAAAGAATGAGGTAACATCCTCTGTGCATCTTAGAGAGATCATCGAAATACAGTAAGTAAAAAAAAGTAAGGACATTAAGAGTTTGTATATTTGGATCGAAGGAACCGTGGTGGCACAGTGGTTAAGTGCTTGACTGCCAACCCAAAGGTCAGCAATTAGAACCCACCAGCCACTGTGAGAAAAGACATGGCAATCTGCTTCTGTAAAGATTATAGCCCGGGAAAACCTACAGTGTTTCTACTCTGTCCTACAGGGTCACTATGAATCAGAATCAACTTGACGACACACAACAACAACATATCTGCATCCCTAAAAATTAAGAATATAGAGTGTGTATGTGTATACTTTTTTTCTGGAATGATAACACAAGAAACTTAATTTTAATTAAATCTAAAATTTTATTTTTATCTATGTTTATTTCACTTTTCTATCCTAAATGATTTTTTACCAAAAAAAAAAAAAAGAAAAAAAGGTTTTGAAAGTTACTAATGTGTTATCTGGTTTGGTATTAAGGGCTATTTTTAAAATTCCTTGAGGGTGACGATGATATTTCATACATTTTTATAATACCACTGCTTAGCACAGCATGGAACATAGCTGGCATTCAGCGAATGTTTGTTGAACTAAACTGAACTCTGTCATCTATTTGACTTTTTTACCTCTCCCTGAAAGTACTGACTTAGTCTTTTCTTCAGTCGCTCCCACCACCTTCACATATAGCACCAAGCACCACCACACCACCAGTTGCCATCATAGTAACTCCATGCATGTCAGAGTAGAACTGTGCTCCACGCAGTTTTCAATTGCTTATGGTAAATAGTAGCTGCTCAATACATATTTGCCCAATTTAATCATGTATTCTCCTACAAGTATGAAATGCAGTTACCAAAGCAGGAAATAGTGATTTTTTTTTTTCTAACCCTACATGTGCTCAATCATCTATTCTACACACATCATACATATTCACCTACATCAACCATGTTTGAGACAGTGTGCTTAGTTCTGAAATTACACAAGTGAATAAAATTCACTCTCTAAAGACTCATCAATCTATCAAATCTTGCCCCTGCAGGAAAGAAACAGTAGGACTGGAGATGTGGATGTACCAATCTTCCTTCTCTCTTCAGGCTCTTCAAAGGCTCTTTTATCTAACATCCTCTACTCAAATTTATTTCTCATTTTAGTTAGAATACATGGTCAGTATAAAGACTTGTTAAAGTTTAGTGCAATACTGTTAGAAAAGTTAACTGAAGACTGATATAAAATGGATTGGCAAAGCAGTAACTACCAATCTCAATTTTTTTCTACTGCGGCAAGCAGTTTCTGCCAATTCTTTAAAAACAGAATTGGAGAAACAGACATCAGATGAAAAATAGACCAACGGCACTTCCTGGTTGCCATAAAATAATGATGGTCATCTAAATCTCAATCTCTTTACACAAATTCACAAAAAACAGACAGAAACAAATGTAATTAGCAATAACCCACACCTATACTACAAGCCTTGATTTAAATGTAAGCTAGGAAATAAACATCCCTAACCAGAAGAATCAGCTCTGGGGGCCACTCCAGAGAGAGAGTCTGGTGGGGACTATGGATAAAAGGGTGTGGTACAGAGTATACTCCCTTAGTGGGCAAATACTGAGACAAGATCTGAGATACGAAGATACAGAGCAATGACTGCCAGGGTCTAGCAGAATCAGAGATGATGATCCTAAGAAGATACGGCCTAAGAAGAGAGAGAAGGATCTTAGAAGGGGAAAACATTCTGGGAGGCATGATGATGAGACAGAAGAAGCAATCAGGCAGCTGAAATTAAAGGTCCTAGGGCCTAGGCCATATCACTGAACATAAAGACACAACAACGCTTTATGTCTGCCCACAAATGGAGACAATTATTAAAGAACCTGAATTGCACTGTATCTATAGAACAGGAAGCTCTTTAGGTATCAAATAATCCACTCCAAAGCTTAACCCTCCTCACAGAATCTTATGCTACTGCTGACCCAGGAAAATATAACACATTCAATATTTAAAAAGCTATTGTCATGGATTGAATTGTGTCCCCCCAAAATATCTATCAACTTGGCTAGGTCATGATTCCCAGTATTGTATGACTGTCTACCATTCTGTCATCTGATGTGATTTCCCTGTGTGTTGTAAATCCTATCACTATGATGTAATGAGATGGATTAGTAGCAGTTATTTTGATGAGATCTACAAGATTAGATAGTGTCTTAAGCCAATCTCTTCTGCGATATAAAAGTGAGAAGTGACCAGAGAGACTTGGGGACCTCGTACCACCAAGAAAGCAGTACCGGGAGCAGAGCTTGTCCTGTGGACGTGGGGTTCCTGTGTGGAGAAGCTCCTAGGCCAAGGGAACATTGATGACACAGATCTTCCTCCAGAGCTGACAGAAAAAGCCTTCCCCTGGATCTGATGCCCTGAATTTGGACTTGTGGCCTACTAGACTGTGAGAGAATAAACTTCTCTTTGTTAAAGCCATCCACTTGTGGTATTTCTGTTAGAGCAGCACTAGATGACTAAGACAGCTATAAAACTGTGATTCAAGGGTGTGCATCATAACAAATTATAGATCACATTGTGAAGAATGAAAATTCTGGAAGACTTAATTGTGGTCATGAGGAACCTGTACATAGATCAAGAGGCAGTTGTTCGAACAGAACAAGAGGATACTGTGTAGTCTAAAATCAGGAAAGGTGTGTGTCAGGGTTGTACCCTTTCACCATACTTATTCAATCTGTATGCTGAGCAGATTCGAGAAACTGGACTATATGAAGAAGAATGGGGTATCAGGATTGGAGGAAGACTCATTAACAACCTACAATATGCAGATGATACAACCTTGCTTGCTGAAAGTAAAGAGGACTTGAAACACTTACTGATGAAGATCAAAGACTACAACCTCAACATAAAGAAAACAAAAATCCTTGCAACTGGATAAGCAACATCATGATAAATGGAGAAAAGATTGAAGTTGTCAAGGATTTCATTTCATCTGGATCCACAATTAACATCCATGGAAGCGGCAGTCAAGAACTCAAACAACGTACCGCATTGGGTAAATCCGCTGCAAAAGGCCTCTTTAAAGTATTAAGAGGCAAAGATGTCACTCTGAGGACTAAGGAACACCTGACCCAAGCCATGGTATTTTCAATCGCCTCATGCATGTGAAAGCTGGGACAATGAATATGGAACACTAAAGAAGAATTGATGCATTTGAATCACGGTGTTGGCAAAGAATACTGAACATACCACAGACTGCCAGAAGGACAAACAAATCTGTCTTGGAAGAAGTACAGCCAGAATGCTCCTCAGAAGCAAGGATGGTGAGACTGGGTCCCACTTACTTTGGACATGTTATCAGGAGGGACCAGTCCCTGGAGAAGGACATCATGCTTGGTAAAGTAGGGGGTCAGCAAAAAAGAGAAAGACCCTCAATGAGATGGACTGACACAGTGGCTGCAACAGTGGGCTCAAACATAGCGATGATTGTGAGGATGGCACAGGACTGGGCAGTGTTTCTCTTTGTTGTACGTAAGGTAGCTGGGAGTCATAACTGATTCAATGGCACCTAACAACAACAGAACTGTGATAATATATATATATTTTTTTACTTATTTTAGGCAAGATGCAGAAAAATATTGTAAAATAACATAAATATTTGGGTATATACTCTAGCCAGGGCTGAACTACCCAATAAACAAGGTACTGCACGGGCTCAACTGTACCTTCCCACCAATCTGCAGTGCACAATTTCACCCGTCCCCCACTATGTCAAAGATGTGGTGAAACCCACATGAAATTGCTCACCACAGATTAGCCAGTAAGTACAACAAAGCCTGTCATATCTTGCTCAGTGCAAGCCGGTACATACCATGCTTACTGTTTAATCTGCCCCTGATTCTAGTACAAATTTTCCTATTTATTTTTCCAAATTTTTATGTTCAAAATTTTTGTACTCAGAGAAAAGCTGGAAATAATGCCATGACAAGCATTCATATATCATTAATCTAGATTCACAGGCTGTTAACTTTTTCTCAATTTGCTTTCTTTCTCTCACTCTGTTGCTCTCTGTAATCCACATTTTTCTTTTGTGCACTATTCCTAAAACATACTTTTCAAATTCTGACATAAAGTAATTCTTATTCAATTAATTCTGTTTCACAAAAACCTTTGCCATTTCTAAGGACAATCTATGTTTCACCCAATCTCATTCTCATAGTTATATAATTATAATTTTTCCTGTTGGACATGACTAAATGAAAAAAAAAATCAAAATTTTATATTCAACTGAGTTCTAAAATTGAGGAAAAGAGAAAAGAATATCATTCATATGCACTCGCCTTTCTGATCTGAGAATTCTTAGCAAAGGATATTAGACACTGATAAAGACTTCATTAAAACTGATAGAAAAGACAAGTGTCAATATCAATAGACCAGGCAACCGTTTAATCTGAACCAGCAGTTTTGAAACCATATCTTACGGGTAGCCATTACGTATAAAATGGACAAAGGTATTCAGCCCTATTGAAGGGCTCTAGGGAGCTCCAAGCCCTGCTAAGCTACCACGTACTTTGCTCCTCGGGCACTTAGTCATCTAGCGCTGCTATAACAGAAATACCACAAGTGGATGGCTTTAACAAAAAAAAATTTCTTCACAGTAAAGTAGACTAAAAGTCCAAATTCAGGGTGTCAGCTCCAGGGGAAGACTTTTTCTCCCTGTTAGCCTTCTCATCAATCTTCCCCCAATCTAGGAACTTCTCTACCCAGGGACCCTGGGTCCAAAGGACACGCTCTGCTCCCAGCACTGCTTTCTCGGTGGTATGAGGTCCCCCCTCTCTGCTAGCTTAGCTTTTCTTTTATCTCTTGAGAGACAAAAGGTGGTGTAGGCCACACCCCAGAGAAACTCCTTCTATATTGGATCAGGGATATGGCCAGGTAGGGGTATTATAATCCCACCCTAATCCTCTTTAAGATAAAATTACAATCACAAAATGGAGGACAACCACAGAATACTGGGAATCATGGCCTAGCCAAGTTGATATACAGATTTCAGTCCACGACAGGTACCTTCTGAGTCCACACAGTCCACTTTGAAAACTATTATTTAATGCAATCACAAGTTCCGAAGTTTTTAAAAATCCTAGTCAAGCTGATTCTACAAAACACACTAAAGAACTTGTTTTTGAGAAATACCAAGATTCCTTCAGAAACAAAGTAGAAAGCTCTGCAAATGAAAGCAAACTTTGCAACTCAGTATTCATGATAAAATCATTTAGCTTTACTAAGTAAATGTATATATGTGCTTTTAAACACTTCTCTAAAAGGTGTACCACGTAAAATTTTCCAAATATTTGCAGAGTATTCAGCATTCGTTTTGCAATTTTATGATCAAATAAACTAAGAAAACACATAAGTGATAGTGCATTAAATTTCAATAATATTAAAACATTAAAATTGTAAGAAAATCAGATGTTACCTTAAATGTTAATTCAAAATGATAGTGATGCCAAAAAGAAAAAAGAGATAAAAGCAGCCATTATTGCTCAAATAATATAAAAATTATGATGCAATGGGAGCTTTGTACCTTTATGCTGATTTTCAAACTCTTCAGATAACAGGTGGTAGCAACAACCCACACTACATACTCCCTTGATTTCATACTTGGAAGTAAATATCCGCAGAGTATTTGGAGCAAGATCACCACAGGTATGTAGACCCACCATCAAACAATCCTTTAAGGAAGAAAAGAAGGGTTAAAAACAATTCTGATGAAGATTTTAAACATTCTGTTTTTGGCACTGGGTTGGAGTATGTGTACCTTTCTATAATTTCCAAATTACCCCTAGAAAATACTTACATTTTCATAAAGAAAAATTATTTCCTTTATAGGCAAAATGATTGTGATCGCCTATTACTACTGACGTACTTTAGGTTGTTTTTTCTAGGATATTTGGTTACGCAGCCATTTGAATTTTCTGATTTTTTTTAACAACTAGTATTTGCTTAACAACTAGCTGAAGTAACGATTGGACCAATCGAATGCAGCCTGTGTTAACTAGGGCAAACTTGTGATTTGAGACACTTTTATAATGCATCTGACCATAGTAGTCAAATATTTTATTGAGATTGAGTTCACTTCTTCACAGATTGCCCATTATATTTGATATAATTCAGAAACGTGAAAAATCACCAGTATTAAAAAAAAAAAACTATAAGTGATGCTAAGTTGGCATTTCTACTCTAACACCATAAAGCTTAGTTACTTCATTCACTGAATCAAACATCCCAATATTAAATTCAATATCAAAACTTCTGTCCTAATTTTTGCAAAAATTCTCCTACGTTTTCTTTTAATTACCCAAAGCCTAATTTAAATATATATACACAAACACACACACAGTGGGCTCATATGCACGCACTCAGGAGTCTTGATCACTATACCAATTATTACAAAGTTGAATTTAATATAATACTTTTCAGTCTTTGAAACAACTCATAGAAATTTAGTTAAAGAAACAAAGTTTGATACAAAAAATCTATGCCCTAACAGAATCGCAGACTTTTATAATTTGGAACAAAAAAGAGTTTAGGATACTTCCAGTTTAACACTTCCATTTTCGGCAGCAATCTCAAACCTAGACAGTCCAAAGGTCACATTATTTGTGTAATATCTAATTTATTTATTTTTTGCAAACCATACCTTTTTTAAAATTTTTGCCATAATTGTCATCTTGAATTATTAATTTAAGGTAACCAAATCTAAACGTGCTATCGAAAGTATTACTCATCAAACAGACGAATTCCTCTACAATACAAACTAAAATAGTTTTAGAGGTATAAATAAAATATTGAAGATATATTTGTTTTCTTAAGAGATGACAAACAACTATTTATTACTGAACTCATTATAGAAATTATACTATAATTGTTAAGAGTGTTGTCTTGGGAAACTTAACAGCCTGGGTTTAAAATCCAATTAGCTACTTGAGTGACTAAGAAAAGTTAATTTTTACTTTTCAGTGTCTTTATTTCCTCATCTGTAAAATGAGGATAATAACTTTACCTCATCTCAATGGGGTGCTGAAAGGACAGAATAGAACTGCCTCATAGGGTTTCCAAGGCTGTAATCTTTATAGAAACAGACTGGCACAGCTTTCTCCCTCAGAGTGGCTGATGGGTTCGAACTGTCAACCTTTCAGTTAGTAGCCAAGCACTTTAATCACTGTGTCACCAGCGGTCCTTCATATAGGACTACTCAATAATATTGGCAGGTAGCAGAGTAAACTAAAACCAAACCAGTTTCCATTGAGTTGATTACAACTTATGGAGACCCTAGGTGTTGCAGAGTAGAACTTCACTCCAAAGGTTTTCATGGTGGTAGCCTTTAGAAAGCAGGTCACCAGGCCTTTCTTCCTCGGTGCCTCTAAGTAGGTTCAAAGCACTCAGTACCTGAGCTCTTAACCATTTGAGCCACCCAAGGACTAGGTAGCAGAGTAGGAGGGAAAAAAAAATGCAATCACCATATTATTTTAATAGTAAAATATTTAAGTATTGCATGTGTGAAGTAGGTGTTGTTTAATTTTGATTAGTAAATTGTTGATTCACTATAGAACCCAAGAAACATGCTTGTACTATATTTTATAATGGATTCTTTTTAAAAAAATACCAGATTCTTATAAGAGTTTGCAAATAGTTTTGATCATATGCTTTTAACAAGATTTTTAAAAACTTGAAAATAATAAAAGCACAATGACTTGTATTTTTTGAAGTTAGGGTAAAGTAATTAGGGTTGTTCAACCATAAAAGAAAGTTAATGTAAAATCTGATTACTGTTTTCATATATAAGAAAAACAATTACGGAGGATTAATCAGTTTCCACTAACCAGTGAAATCCAAAAATATCTTGGAAAAAGAAAAATTTCCCATTCTAAACATGATCAAACATTAGTCAGCTACCAAAGGAGGATCTGGGTTTAGAGAGAAATCTGCTATCTTTTGTTTATACATCTCCATGAGGAAGAATTTGTGAAAAATTTAACAAAAGTATAATATTACAAAGAGTTCTGGTGGCACAGTAGTTAAAGCACTCAGTTGCTGACCAAAAGATCCAAGGTTTGAACCTACCAGCTGCTCCACGGAAGAAAGATGTGGCAGTCTGCTTCCTTAAGATTTACAGCCTTAGAAGCCCTATGGGGCAGTTCTACTCTGTCCTAGGGTTGCTACAAGTCAGAATGGGCTCAGCTGCAGTAGGTGTAATATTACAAGCCTTCCTTGTTTCTTTAGAAAATAAGCTAGGCCAAATGATCTCTAGAAGCTCCTGCTATAATACTGTTTTAACATACAATGTTGGCTTTGTTTAAAACATATTGTCTCTCGATGACAGTTGACATATTTATAATTTATAATAAGTGCAAGCCTTAGAGAATACTTAGAAGCTACTCTTCTTTCACATGAAAATCGCATATATGGTCACCAAGGCCAACATTAAACATACTTTTGCCTCAGATAAACCTCTTTACATCAAATTTAGCATTTAACAGTTTTATTGAGTTGGAATTTTAACAATACCTGTGTTGCATGATGAGAACTTAACTTACTAGCTTTTGTGCTAGTACTTTTGTTTGCTCTATAGGCCTGAAATTAGTGGAGGATACTCTATTCTGGAATGCGCTCTGGCAGATTTTGATAGCTGTGGGAACCATGAAAGTTCGGTTATGATTTTATTTTCTTGGTCCTTTAAATTAATATGATTAAGATATGCAGGTTACATAAGCTATTATTAAAATTTAATTCTATGTCTTAGAGCATTTCTGTAAATCAAATTTAGGAATTCAAAAGTGAAATCACCTCCAGATCTTTAATAACGTCACATAGTTCTGAATCTGCGGTGATAAAAGAGGTTAAAGGTGAATATATATTGGATTCACTTGACTTTGATGTTATTTTTTTTCTTTCTTTATTTGCTTCAGAAATTCCTCTGCTGGATACTTGGGATGAAGAAGTAGGTTCTACAGCATTAACAGGCACAAAGTCTATCAAAGGAAAGACACTCTTGAAACACAAATTTTCTTCTCGCTGCGGCTCAGCGTATAGGTTTTCCACTTTTTTCCTGATATTACATATTACAGGATCTGAAAAATCTGGGAAAACACCTGAGAGAGACATCTCTTCTTGATTTATAGCACTGTTGTTACACTCTTTCTCAGTATCTGCTTTACATTTAATTTCGTCTTGCACTTTCCTTTCTTTTGCCATTTTTAATGCCAGTCCATTGACATCTAATCTTGACCGAGTACGATAAACTCTCCAATGTTTCTTCAATTTCCTATTTCTCTCCTCAGCTCCATGAGTACTGACGTTTGAGGAATCAATTCCGTAAACTTTTAAGCCATACTTCAAGGACAAAAAGGAGCTTAGGTAGCCTTTACCAGAACCCAGGTCAATCACCTAAAGTTAGGAAAAACAGAAGAAATTAAAAGGATTTAACCAGACAGTGAAAGAAAGCACTCCATATTTTTTAAAGTACAAATAAACAAATAGGTTGTCTAATAAACACTATCTTTTATGCTTGTTTTTTAGTTAATATTTTGACTTCTAATAAATACCAATCACTCTCGCCATATTTAGCCAACATTTTACTAGAGGTTCGGGCCAGTATAATATGTCAAGAAAAAAGAAGTCAAAGGCATAAATATTAGAAGGGAAGAAATAAAACTGTCTTTATTTGCAGATGACACGATCATGTCTACAGAAATCCTAAGGAAGCTATAAAAACAAACAGAACTACTAAATAAATTTAAATGTGTCAGGATACAGGATCAGTAGACTAGCAATGAACAATTAGGACAATATAATACAGTAGCAAAGAACTGGAAACAAAATTTAAAAACGACTCAATTATAATAGCATGAAGTGGAGACAGATACACTGCCCACCGTCCCACTTCTCAATCATTTCTGACACTAGCTGCCCATGTGACACACTCTCTCTCTCTGACTCTAGCCACCCAGAGATAAAGCAGATTTCACAGGATAAAAGGACAAAGAGGCAGATGTCAGCTGAAAGTTTGGGAGTCCACACAACACCCTTATTTTTCACCTGCTGGCTTCCCCTTCTCTTTTGAGTTTGATAATTTGCTGGAACAACTCACAAAACTCACAGAGAGTATGGTACTTAAGATTATGTATGTATTATAGGAAAAAATGATACAAATCAGGATTGTCATAAGGAAAGCACATATAGGTGAGGTCTAGGAGGGCCCTCAACATGGAGCTTCCATGTCTCAGAGAGGGCGCACCACCCCCCCTTTGCTAACCAGGGTTCTCTGAGCCTTCATGTTCTGGACTTTTATTGGCCAGTCCTGCATGATAGGCTAAATCATGCCTCCTGAGGCTAGCTGAGAGTCTCCTGGGTCTTCCTAAATTGACATATAGATTAGGTGTAATACTAATCAAAATCCTAGCAGGATTTTTTAAAGACATCAACAAGCAGAGAGTACAATTTATGTGGAAAGGTAAAGCCCCTAGAATTGTCAAAACAATCTTGAAAAAGAAGAAAGGTGGAGGATTTACCTTGATTCAAGAATTAATATAAAGCTACAGTAATCAAAACAATGTAGTTTTAGTATAACAAACATATAAACCAACGGAAAATAACAGAGTCCAGAAAAAGACCGACACATCAACTGATTTTTGACAAAAGGGGATAAAGTAATTCAAAGGAGAAGATAGTCTTTTCAATTTTTGGTGTTGGTATAAGTGGATGTCTATACGGAAAAAATGAACCTTGACCATTACACACCAAATACAAAAATTATTTAAAGTAAGTCACTGATCAAAACTTAAGAATAACATCTATTAATCTTCTGGAAGAAAAAATTAAAGAAAATCTTTGTAACACTGAGTTTGGCAAAGATTCCTTAACTATGCTATAAAGAGCATAAATTATAAAATAAATTATTGATAAAATGAACTTTGTTAAAATTTTTTCTATCCAAAATACAGCTAAAAAATGAAAAAAACTGTAAAATGTATAACTGATAAAATGCTTGTACAGAATATATAAGGAACTCTTACAATGTAATGAGAAGACAAGCAACCCAATTAAAAAATGGGCAAAACATTTGAACGTGCACTTCACAAAATAAGATCTACAAATGGCCAATACGAAAAGATGCCCAACATCACTAGCCACCAAGGAAATGCAAACTAAAACTACAATGAGATACATCTACACACCCCCACTAGAATGGCTATAATCAAAACTACTAATAATATCAAGAATTGTTGAGGATATGAAGAAAACTGGAAGCCTCATACAATTTGTGGAAATGTAAAATGGTAAGCCACTTTGGGAACCAGTATGGTACTTTACTAAAAAGTTAAACATTCACTTACCATATGACCCAGCAATCCCACTCCTAGATATTTAACCAAAAAAAAAAAAAATGAAAACATGTCTATACACTATGTCTTGTATATGACTGTTCATAGTGACCTTAAGCATAACAGTAATTACATATATTGAAAACAATTCAAACGTCCATCAACTGGTGAAAGGAAAAACAAATTGTGATACATCCATACTTTGGTATATTTAAACTGAAAACCAGACCCATTGCCATGGAGTCGATTCTGACCCACAGTGTCCCTACAGGACAGACTACAACTGCTCCATAGGGTTTCCAAGGAGTGGCTGGTGGATTCGAACTGCTGAGCTTTTGGTTAGCAGCTGAGCTCCAAACCACTGCACCACCAGGGCTCCTTGGCATATTTACTCATCAATTACAAAGGAACAAGTTATAAACAAACATCAGTGACTCTCAAAAGGTATGTGTTAAGTGAAACAAGTCAAACACAATAGCCTACATACTACATGACTCCATACTACATACTACATGACATACTACTTAATATGATCTTCTAGAAAAGTCAAAACTATAAACATATCTTCCCTAGGTCTGAGAGAAGAAATATCCTGCAAAAGGGTATGAGGAAACTTTTTAGGGTAATGGAAATATTCTATATCTTGACTGTGATGGCGGTTACACAACTGCATACAACTACAAAATTTATCAAATTCTGGACCTGGAATTCATGACTCATTTGTAAATTGTCAATAAAACCTACACACAGGAAACTAAGAAATTACAAAGATTTTTATTGCCATGTTATTTCTTAGGAAATAAACGGACAACTATGGAAATAACACCAGAATAATTATCTAATCTTATTATTTCCATCTTTAATTCCTAAAATCAATTTATCCCTCACTTAAGTATCAGCCACTCAAGGAAACATTCCTATGTTTGAAGTAATGCATATCATGAATTAAATACTAGAAAATTTCTGGGTCTTAGATCAGTTCATAGAGAAGACTAATAAATAAAAAAAAAAAGTCCCCTAAAATAAGTGATTAGCTTACAAATAATTCCCTATACCTCTATTTTGTTTTTATCTCTGGGCTTGTTACTATGGGAAACACGAAAGCATTTTATATATGTACATATACGCGCACACACACACACACACACACACACTTGACATTAAGAAGGTAAAATCTAACTGTAGATATCACACTATATTCATGAACACAGGGCTAGACAGAAACTCTATTAATCTGTTCCCCCATGTCTAAATCCCCAGAAAAAGTAAAGACCTCTTTCTCTATGTAAAACATACTCACTGATAGCAATGAAAAGTTTAATGTTAGCAACCAGTGGGTTGCTTATAAGTACCAATTACATTTGTTATCACCAATTCAGGTACTTCCTTACTAAGAGGTAACTGATTTTGTTCCCAGGTCCCTTTGTGACAATTCTACTTGTGGCTCAGGAAAATTCTGGCTGCAAGTAAAAGAAGACCAAGTTTTGAACAACAAAGAAAATGTATTACCTCACTTAATAAGAAATCTGGCAGTAGGGTGGTAGAACAATTCAGACACTTGACTATGGGCTAGCTTATTGCAATTCTGGTTGTAAGATGGCTATAGACACTCCAAGAATCATGTTTTCACAGATAATATCTAAAAAACCAATAATGGGGGAAACTTTTCTAGAAAGTCTACCTGAAGACTTCCACTTGTATCTTATCCGGGTAAGTTGGCTTCAACTACCACCTCCTGAGTTGGCGCTTTAGTTAACATGTAGTGTTAACAACAGAAAGAACAACTGTGTGCAATTCTAGGTTACTCTGGTAGGAATCCACAAGCTGTACAACTTCCTACCTTCAAACTAACTTGTCTGAATAGCAAAATCCCCACCAGCGTGATCTATCCCTTATCTACCACAGCCTTTTCCTTGCTGAATCATCTACCTTAGGCCATCAATGTGAAGAAAGAGAAGTCTCTAATCCAATACCTGGGGAGAGGTATCTTCAGACTCTTCTATTTCTGTTTAGGAGACTTTCTCATGGAAACACTGTTACACATAATAGTTGTATTTCTTAATAATATTAGTATTTTAGGTGGAACAGTTACATTTTGTTGACTGATCTAGGGATCAAACTACCATACCAGGGTAATGACTATCAAATTTATAACTCTTGTTCAGAATTCTCCCATGAACTTCATGGAGCCCTGACGTCACAGTGGTTAAGGGCTTGGCTGTTAACCAAAAGGTTGGCAATTCAAATCTACTCAACAGGGACAGTTTTACAGAAACATTGTTACACATACTGGTTATATTTCTTAATAATATTAGTACTTCAGATAGAACAGTTATATTTTTTAACTGACCTAGAGATCAAACTACCATACTAGGGTAATGACTCTCAAATTTATAACTGTTTGGAATTCTCCCATGAACTTCATGCTTATATATACAACTGTTTACCTAACCATTTTCACTTGGATGTCTAAGAAGCATCTCAAATTTAACATGTCCAAAACTGAGCTCTTGATATTCTCTATAAAACCTGGCTCTCCCATAAATTTCCTCATCACAGTTGATGGTATCTTCACATTCCAGGTAGAGAACTGAACTCTCGTCTTTCTCTTATATCCATCATCTGAATTGTGAGCAAATCCTATTAGCATCTCCTTCAAAATATGTCCATAATCTGATCAATTACCAAGGCAACTTCATGCCAACTCCACTCTAAGCCTGCTAACTGTAACTGTCTCCTCAATGGTCGCTCTGCACCTGAGCCCCCACCCCACCTGTGTACTCTCAACAGAGCAGAACAAAGTCTAATCATGCTACTCCCCTGAGCAAAATCCCTCATTGCCTCTCTGACCTTACCTTCTGCTAATAAGTCCCTTTTTTTTTTTTTTTAACAGATTTTGTTTTGTTTTTTTGCCTTAACACTGGAAGCTCCTGCTAGGGTAGGAGCTAATTTCTGAATAAACCACCATAAACATCTATAGCAAAGACTACGGTAAAATGAAAAGCATTATACCCTGTGGACTCTCACTCATGGTAATTTATTTCCTAAAGAGTTTGATGATCTTAATTTAGAAGGTCAAGCTTGGTTAATCTGAGTCTTCCGGTAAATCCAGAGTCCTAAATTAAGGCAGCCCTGGTGGCGCAGTGGTTAACCAAACAGCAGTTCGAATCCACTGGCCACTCCTTAGAAACCCTATGGGGCAGTTCCACTCTGTCCTATAGGGTCACTATGAGTTGGAATTGACTCTACTGCAATGGGGTTAGTTTTGGGGTTTTTTTATCTCCTGAAATAATTTATGTACGTTTCTGCCTAGAGCCAGGGGATGAGAGCAATCTGAGACCACATGAATCGGTTTCCAGATAGCCAGGCCTGACTTAACCCAGCAGACTCCTACTGACTTAGGTTTTTGCCCATGAGTAACCCCACGTTTTTCAAAAGTGCTACGGCTGTGTTTTGTTTTGTCTGAGGAGAGGAGGTTGCTCCATTGTCTCTTTTACCTCCCATGAGCCCAGGATATGTTATACTTTATACATATCTAATTGTTCCTCACACTATCTAGTCCAGTGCTACCTTGCCAGAAGTAGAAGTCTTATCATTCCTTATATAAAATTGTGGACTAATTTTGCACATTGGCTACTACATGGTTGGGACTCAATATGTAATGAATAAATGAATCTTATGGAGTCCTGGTGGCACAGTGGTTAAGAACTCCGCTAATAAAAATTGGCAGTTCGAATCCATCAGCTGCTCCTTGGAAACCCTATGGGGCAGCTCTACTCTGTCCTACAGGGTGGATATGAGTTGGAATCGACTCAAAGGCAATGGGTTTTAAATGAATTTTACACACTGATAATATAAACACCATCATTACATATGTGATGAAAGAAAAATATATAAAATTAATCCCACAGGAACCCTTATTGAAAATGCTTTCATAGAGTATACATAGCACTTTCAGCTTCTTCATATTTCCTGTTTCTGCTGTCCCAGGTTACTCACACCTGCATTACTAATGGCCTCTGACTAACAGGCTCCATCCTTTCTAGGTCTTCAATTAATCACAGCTGAAGTCGAGAGTGTATTAGTAATCTTAGTTCAACTATCTAGTTGGATTTAAGATTCAAGCATACTCTCAGATATGGCATTTGTTGGCTTTGGCATGAATGCTAGACTCCTATACTGCTTTTGCAGTCAACTCCCAGGAAACAGAGTATCAATTCTGATGCTAAATTGATTCACATTTCTCTTGTTCCCACTTCCATATATTCTCAAACTAGATGATCGGGTTTTTTCTTGGTTTCTACACAGAATCTGAGTCCAATTCTTGTGGTCACTGTTGCTCTGCCTCATTTAGACCACCCTTTCTTTCACGGCTGAAACTTTATCCCATTCTCCTGCTCCATGCCTGCGTTCATGTTATCCACAAACAGGCCTTCTATTCAGCTTACCTGAATACCAATTATCTGAATTTTCTGCTGGCCGCTCTAGTGGACCAGCTGTTATTAATTGATGTCTTAATTGCCTAAGCTTGTTGTACCCCTTTTAACTCTAATAAACTGCCTACTTATTCCTCTGGAGTCCATTCCCATTGTCATCACTCTTAATGGATACATCATTTCAGAATCACCTGAAGAATTTTTAGAAACTTAGTAACTGCCTCAAAATTTTGATATGGCATGGGGGCAGATCAGCCAGTAAGCAAGGTATGCACAGGCTTAATTGCGTTTACTTACTAATCTCTAGTGCACAATTTCACATGGGATGTGATGACAAACAGGTGAAACTGTGCAGTACATAGTAGTAATTAATTACACCCGTGCATACCTTGCTAATTAGGTACTCCCTGCAAGGGGAAGTGTACATGCCTGTTCTACTCTAGCTGAGAATCATTGCTATGGTAAGTCTGATAGATACTTCTCAGGTATGGCACACTGGAGAAAAGACTGATAACTACTGTCTTAGGCCTTCCTCTAGCCCCACTCTATAGAGATTTATGTTGCCACAAGTAGCCCTGAATACCTAGCTCAAGCTATGAGTTTTCTAATCACTTCCAAACTTTTTACCAGTCTGAAAGAATTCATGGAAAAGATGCTGGTACCTAATGAAAACTGTAGGAGTGAAAAGCCTCCATTATCCCCACAGCTGTCGTAAGTACAAGGAAAATAACTTACTATTTTTATAGGTCAACGTGGGCAACCATTGATTTTTTTTAAACATTTATTTTCAGATATCACTACCTCTCATAAAAACTATTTTTAAAAAGGAGTGCATTGTGATTCTGACTATGAATGAATCCAAGTTTTAAAACATAATTTCTTTGTGTAACCCTTCTATCCATGCCAAAAAGAGTGAAATTGCGGCAAAAAACTGATAGTTGTATCTTCTTTTTACTATGAAATTTTTATAGTTGCAGCATACTGAGAAATGAGAGTACAGTCATGCACCATAGAACATCTGTTTGGGCAACGTCCTACTGCATTTTTGTCCGTGGTCCCATACCAGAGTAAACAGTAGTCAAATATGTAAAAGCCTGAGAAGTCAGAATGATAGGTGGAGATCCACAGTTTTTTTTTCAGATATGTTCTTTCAAATGCTGCTGAAAGGTCAAGAAATATGAAAAAAAAAAAAAGGGTTACATTTACTAACATAGTATCCATGAATATCTTGGCATCTGCTATTTTCTAGTCTCTAGTGTAAATTGGAAACCCTAGTGGCATAGTGGTTAAGTGCTATGGCTGCTAATCAAAGGGTCAGCAGTTTGAATCCACCAGGCACTCCCTGGAAAACTCTATGGGGCAGTTCTACTCTGTCCTATAGGGTCGCTAGGTGTCGGAATCAACTCCACGGCAGTGGGTTTGGTTTTGGTATAGTGTAAATTACCCCTGAGAAGATGAGAGGAGTTGGCATTTGGAGTACAGGTGAAGAAACTGGCCTAAGGCAGGAGGAACTACACCTCTTTCACTGTAACTATGTAGAAGAAATTTATGCAATTGTTAGTTTCATGGCTTCTAGTTATTCTGAGAAGTGGAAGAGAGTTGAAAATGGAACATTTAAGGAAACTGGAGGTTTGAAATTTCCGCTGAGGAATTTGCGGCAGCACCAGGCAAAGGAGAAGTATCGATTTGGAAGTGAAACAGGTTATGAAAACAATGTGAAGGTGGAAAACCAGTGAATGCTACTGCTTGAGATTTAGACATGTTTGCACCACGTCCAAATCACATCACATTCTATTTCATAGAACCTATCCTGGATGTTAAACAACGCATGTATGTGTTTAAAGGATCTGATGTATCTGACATCAGCTATTAGTTAAAAACATTTTAAGGGCTAGATAGTGATAGTAGAAAATGAAATTTAAATGAGACAAAAATTGGCAATAATGTTAACACCTGAAAATATAAAGAAATACTCTTACCTGCTTTATTCCACAAAAGTCAGCAATACTGCTTATCAGCTCTGACATTATATGAACTTCATGAGACTTTTTCATATTCATAAACTCATCTGGCTTCATATTTTCACCTGATCAAAATGAAACAAAACTAAGATACTGCTATTAAAGAAGGAAGATCTGATTTGAATGATCAGTCGATATTCATGTTTTTTGTAATTAAATATGAAAATAACACAGATTTTATTGTGGTATCTGGGTAATGTATTTCTATTAGTTTAGCTGTTATGGATAAAATCTAAATTAAAACAAATATTGAGACACATAAACAATAACATTATTAAAAAAAATGCTCTTGACACAAAAAGCAATTAACCACAAACAAAAAGATTGCTAAACTATAAAAGAAATTTTCTTCACCAAAAGACATCATTAAGACAGTGAAAAGAAAAGTCACAAAGTGGGAGAAGATAATTACAATACGTATATCAATACAGAGTTTGTATCTAAGAATAAAAGAAAACACGACAAAAATAAACTCCTACAAATAAGAAAAAGACCACTCCATAGAAAAATGGGCAAAGGATTTAAACAAGTCTTAATTTAATTAAAATTAAATTAAATTACAAATTAAGTTTCTGAGTTACACTAGCCACATTTTAAATGTTAACAACCACATACAGTTAGATTTGACTGTATTGGACAGTTAGTTATAGAACATTTCTATCATCGTAGAAGGTTCTGTAAGACAGCACTTCACAGTATATGCAATTCTCTTAAAGTGTATAGAAATGGCCAAGAGAATACACGATGAGGTGCTCAACATTTCTAATCATTAGCAAAATGAAAATTTAAATCACTTGGAAGAATACTACATAGCTATCAAAACTGTTAAAATGAAAAGACTGACGAGGTGAAGTGTCAATGAGGATGTGGAGCAAGAGGGATACTTAAACACTGCAGGTGGGAGTATAAATTGATACATCTTTTTTATAAAAAATGTTTGGCAGTATCTTCTAAACCCGGACATCTGCGTACTTCATGACTCCCAGCAATTCCACTAGTAGGAATATACACAACAGAAATATATATGTTTATGTGCACCAAAAGACATGTACAAGAATGCTCACTGTCTTAGTCATCTAGTGCTGCTATAACACAAATACCACAAGTGGATGGCTTTAACAAAGAGAAGTTTATTCTCTCACAGCCCAATAAGCTAGAAATCCAAGTTCGGGGTGCTGGCTCCAGGGGAAGGCTTTCTCTCTCTGTCGGCTCTGCAGGGAAGGTCCTTGTCATCAGTCTTCCCTTGGTCTGGGAGCATCTCAGCACAGGAACCTCAGGTCCAAAGCATATGCTTTGTTTCCGGAGCTGCTTTCTTGGTGGTTTGAGGTCCCCAATTCTCTGCCTGCTTCCCTTTTATCTAAGATAAAAGGTGGTACAGGCCACGTCCTAGTGAAACTCCTTTTACATTGGATCAGGGAGGTAACCTGGGTAACGGTGGTGTTACAATCCTACCCTAATCCTTTTTAACATAAAATTAAACTCACAAAATGGAGGACAACCACACAATACTGGGAATCATGGCCTAACCAAGTGGACACATATTTTTGAGGGGACACAATTCAATCCATGACACTCACAGCAGCACTATTCCTAATACAGGAGTCCAAAACTGAAAACTCAAATATTTATCAAAAGTAGAATGGAAATATCACAGCAATAAATTAAAAAAAAAAAGAAAAATCAAACTTCTCGTACACGTGATAACACGGATGCATATGCAAAAACCAGACACAAGAGAAAATGTACTACAAAGTTCGAAAACAGACAAAACTTCTCTGTGATAATGAAAGTAATAACAATGGTTACCTTGGGGTGGGAGTTGTGATGGGGAAGAGACACAGGCTTCTGGTACATAATGCTCTATTTCTTGGCCTGGGTGTTGGGTTTCATAAGTATTTTCATTTTGTAAAAATTTTATGAACATTTGCCTGAAATTTTTCTTGAATAAAGAATATAAAATATTTTCTACATTTATATAAATGCAAATATTCCAAATGTATTTCCTGTATATAGGCAAAGAATGAAAGTTTGAATGATAAACCAGAATCATAATCCAGACTGACACTACATTTATTCCTCTGGATCAGGGTTTCTGAACAGCAGCACTGCTGACATTTTGGGAAGGATTAATACAGCCCCATGCATTGGAGACTGTTTAGCAGCATCCCTGGTATCTTCTCACTAGACCACACCCAATATAAAACAATTAAAAATATTTCCGGACATTAATACAACTACTCTAGAATCTAGGATGATAAAACAACTATTTATTCTTCTATGCTCATGAGTTTAGATTCATTTTTAGCCATCGTTATCCACTGCATACATAAGTAAAATACATTTCATTCACTTCTTGAGAAGACAGCACCATGGCAATTACTTGGTAAAACCATTAGTGTATCTGTACTACAGTACATGTCATGTATAGGCCAATTCCTCTCTATTTCATTATAATACTAAATTAAAAAAAATGAAATGCCTTTTTTGCAGATGTTAGAGCTCAACTAGTTGTTTCCCATAATGAAAGTAAAAAATAAAAGCAAACATGAGATAATAACTATTATTAGAGACAAATGACAAGCAGTCATATCACAGTAAACTATATTTTACATGAATACATAATTTTTATGTACATATATTTACCCTAAGCCACCCATCAAAACTCTTATTCTAATAAAATAAATATTTGAAGGTGAAAATATCCATTTTCAAAAGGAAAACGTGAATCTGTAAAGTAAATTCGAATAAAACTATTAAATTTTTTTGCATAAGAAAATAGGCTCTCTCTTATACCAAAAACCACATACTGTATACAATAATTAAAAGAAAGAAAATATATCTAAACTTTACTGTTTGACTTTTTATTCCTAAAACACATTCTTTAGTGAGACTTCTTCTAGCCAGGATCTTTGAGAGGTACATTCTAGGGAACCCTAGTGGCGTAGTGGTTAAGAGCTCGGCTGCTAACCAAAAGGTTGGCCTATGGGGCAGTTTCACCCTGTCCTATATGGTTACTGTTGACTCAACGGCACCTAACAACAACAACAACATTCTCTCTGCCTTTGTCTGAAATTATCTTCAATTCACCTTTACATCTGAATGTTGATTTAGTTGGGTATGGTATTCTAAAGTGATGATTATTTTCAGCACTTTAAAGACCTTTACCATTGTCTTTGGGTCTTTATTGTGACTGATGAGAAGTCCACTGCAGATTACTGTTCTTTTTAGGTAATCTATGTTTTATTGCTCTGGTTCTTTTTATAATTATTTCTTGTGAGTTCTGCATTTTCAATACATTTTTTAAATTTGTTTTGTTTGGGCTTTCTTTGACACAGATCTTTTTCCCTCTTAAATTTTGGAAAATGCTCAGGCTCTGTGTTTTCAAACATCTAATCTTTCCATGTTTCTTTTCAGGTATTTGATGGACCTTGTCATACTAGTCTCCATGGGTATTAGTTTCCTATTGCTGCTGTAACACATTACCACAAACTTAGTGGCTAAAAACAACACAGACTTGTTATATTATATAGTTCAGGAGGTCAGGTCAGTAGGCCAAAAGGGGTTCACTGAGCTAAAATAAGGTACTAGGGCCGTGCTCCTTTCTGGAGGTTCTAGAGGATAATCTGTTTTCTTGCCTTTTCCAGCTTCTAGAGACTGCCTTCATTCCTTGGCTCACGAACCCCTTCCAACTTCAAAACCAGCAACAGTTAGAAAGTGTTCCTTACATTGCATCACGCTGATTCTGACTCATCTACTTCCTTCTCCCATCTTTTAAGCATCCTTGTGATTAAATTGAGTATATCTGAATAATCCAAGGATAAACTTCCAATTTTTTTAAGGTCAGCTGATTAACAACCTCAATTCCATCAGCAACCTTAATTCTCCTGCCATGTAATATAACCATTCACAGGTTCCTAGGAAGAGGATATGGATATCTTTGGAGGACGATTATTCTGACTACCACAGCGTGGTTCTTCCCCTCCACTGTTCCCAAATAGCTGTTTACTGGCAGAGGATCAAAGAGGTAGTATATAATGATGATACTTTAAAACAATGCTGACACGGGAAGTAAGAGTGAGAGAAAGGACAGACTGGAGCCCTAGGCAGGGTGGCCTTTTTCTCCAGGAGTGAGATTTAGTGGGAAATGGGGTCAGGGGAGGAGACCTGGAGCATATAGGACTAGTTGGAAATTAACAGTGACTTTTTTTTTTTTTGTAGTCTAAGGAATCAGCTTCACTGCCGGTGTACTTTCCTTAATAGGCAAAATTATTATCCAGAGCTTGCTTAACTCATTTTTCCTAGGCAACTTCAGATATTTTCTTCCTGCTCTGGATGATGAAAAGACCTCAGAGTCAGGCTACACCAGAAGAAAAGATCAGAGTTGATAGCTTCTGGCAGGGGAATAGAGGGCAAGGAGTTGCAGCGGAGGGCTGGGAAGCTCCTTACGACAAGATAGTCTTCTCATTTAAGAACATCTGGGTGCAAGCTTAATCCAAGTTCATTGAATTGGGATACTGGGATTCAACAAGGTCTTTCCAGATAGAAACGGGAGTCACTCAAGGTCCTACAGATGCCAGCTGGCACCTTTTTGGTAACATACTGACAGCACTGTAGGACATGGTCTATGTCAGGGTGGTTTAGATTCCATAATGCACACAATGCCATTCTTCTCCCAGATACTAACATAGCAAACCAATATGTTGATGTACTCTAGTAATGGGGTATACAACTGCTCCCCAGTCACCTATCACCAACATGCATCCCTACATGGCTAAGTCAACTCCCTCTTCCTTGTACAGAGCATACAACATAATCCATAAATCATAGAGACCTTAAATGGTGGTCTTGCTGCTTATTCCTACCAGGGTTAAAACACCCTTGTCCATCCTGATGCTGATAATGCTGTCCTTGCACATCATAAATTGATGCAAGGGGAAAACTTTCTCTGCCTTATGGTAAAGTATTTCGTGAATGAGGGTAATATCATCACTCAGTTATTGCCAGAATACTAGTTCTCCTTAGTGTTTTGGGTGCCGGTGGACTATAGCCTCTTGGCAATGTTGCTGATGAACTCATTTGTAGCCAGAATTTCCTTACCAAGAACCATAACTCATCAAAAGCCCCCTTTTTCTAATGCCAGGGGAACCACTATGAAATAAATTTGCTTAAAATGATTAGAGAGATAGAAGAAGAAATAAAAATAATTAAGAATAGGACTCAGAGGGGAAAAGGTCCCGTGACAATGGAGAGGTCCAGCGGACCCATCTTTACCAACGGAGCAAATTTAGCATCACCAATAATGGGGAAATATTCACGTGTGCTTCCTGATGTAATGCACTGAAAAGGACACAACATCCCTTAAGTAGTATTCCTGTCAAAAATGATAACCTGAATCTAATTATGCAAAAACAACAGGCAAACCTGGCCTATATGCATTAAAGTATCAGTATCAGGAAAAACAAAGTCTGAGGAATTATTTCAGATTAAAGGAGATTAAAGAAACATGACAACCAAATGTCATGTATGAGCCTGAATTGATTCCTGTATCAGGAAAAAAAAACTGCTTATATGAAAAATCAGAAAATAGACTGCTTATTAGATAATATTACTGTATTAATATAAAAATCCTGAATGTGTTAACGTACTATACAACATGTAGGAGAATGCCCTTGTTCTTAGGAGGTACAGGCTGAAGTATCTGGGGATAGTGTCATGTTATCTGTGATTGATTTTCAAAGACCTCAGAAAGAAAAAAACGTGTGTGTGCGCATGCACGCACACATGTATGGGCAGAGAGAGAGAAGAAAAGCAACAAATATGGCAAAATGTTAACTGGTGAATCTAGATGACATATATACAGGGTTCATTGTACTATCCTTGCAACTTTTCTGTACGTTTGGAATTTTTCAAAATAAAAAGGTAGGGAAATAATGAGTATCAAGAGAGATAACGAATACAAAAGAGCTTTGTGGATGATAAAACATAATACCAAAGAGAATCTGAGATTATTATTAATATTAAAGCTGGTTCCTCACATCAGCATTGAGTAGTAACTTTTTTTTAACCAAACTGTCCAATCTCTGCCTTTTAATTGGAGCGTTTAGTCTACTTACATTTAATATAATTATCAATATGGTTGGGTTTTCACCTACCAAGCTGCTATTTGTTTTTTTATTTGTACCATCCCCATCTCCATTGTTATTTGATTCTTACTGGTATCATCCCTACTTCCTGACACCCATCTATCTCCTCTATGTCCCCAACCATTCTCCTTCACTCCCCCTCCACTTTCCTCATCTTACTCTCAAAGAACTGGCTGTGGAGAATATTAGCCCACTGTAATAGTGCCCACCAAGTCAGCAAAAATGAAAGAAAGAATTAGAATCCATAGGAGCCACTGCAATCTGTGTTTTGTGGGCAGAGACAATCTGAAGTAAGGATTACAAAGGGCTAATGAAAGAAAAAATACGGAGATCTATAAATAAGTTCTGCTACTTATCTATTCACAAGTTAATTTATGAGGGTTCATGATATAAAATCTGACAATGAATTAAGAGTATGCTGGAAAGATGAATAACAATATACAGATTCTAAGTACATAAACACACACACATACCAGTTCTCTGTTTTTGATTTCCTTGAAGGGCTATAAGCAACTGTTCAAAAGGAGTACATATTCCCAAGTTTTGTAGAGAATAATATTTTGCAGCCAGAGCAAAGGTTTCCACACTCACCAGCTTCTGAGAAGTTTCACAAAATATTTTAGAGAAATCAGAAATACCTAAAAAAAATCAGAATAGAGAGAAAAATATTAATAATATTAAATAACTGGTAGGTAATTTGTACGTGAAATTCAAAAACAATAAAGAAAAAACACTGGATTTTATAACAAAATATATTATTTTCATTTTGGTTTGAATTTTGGCACTCTCTCTCTAATGGTTGTGTGTACATTTGCTATTTAAACAATTAGCTATTTTTAGCCCCCAAACCCTGGTGGCCTAGTGGTTAAGAGCTAAGTTGCTAACCAAAAGGTCCGCAGTTTGAATCCACCAGGTGCTCCTTGGAAACGCCATGGGGCAGTTCTACTCTGTCCTACAGGGTCGCTATGAGTCAGAATCGACTCGATGGCAACGGGTTTATTTTCTCTTTAATATTGTATATTTAAGCTCCCAATCAAAATTTGACTCCCCCCTTTTTTTTTCCAAAGGACCCATTCCTACCAGAAAAAAAGTTTGAATCTTGCTAAACAGTAATGTGGCTATTAAATTTAACTGAATTTAAGTCAGTCAGCCCACACAACTGTAAACTGTTATTCCCAATCCACGTTTCATGTGGAACAACAGTAACATCCCCAGTGGTACTAATGTTACTGTAAAATAGTTCCTGCCTCATTTGGACCATGTAGAACTGTTGTGTGTGGGGATATGAATGTGTTCAGTGCATTGTCAATGTGAGTTCTAAAACCAATCAAGTGCAAATAGCTCATTTCCTCCCCATAGCTTATTTTAAACTAGACATTCTGAGTTTAGTAATATCAGTAGTTCCCAAATGCTCATTTAGAATAATATGATAGACCTTCTTACTGTTCACAAACATCCAGTACCCCTCTCTGCGTGAAGATCTTACACCCCATTGAATTCAGGTATGGCCACATCTTTCCAAAGCAAACTGAGCAATTTCCATGTATAAGATTTTAGAGTATCAGAAGATCCATTATTCTTTCTTTTCCCAGGTCTTTAATCATAAAAGTATGTGTCAAGGTGGAACCTCCTTCAGCTTGAGTTTCTGGGTGAATAAGACAAGGGCAGTACTCCTGCCAACTTACAAGGGTCATGTAGCTTATATGAAAAATAAATTTTGTTGTTTTTAGTCACTGAGTTTTTAGGCTTATTACTGCAGCATAATCTGGTCTATTGTAAAGGATACACACAAGCAGACTGACAGATTTGCTTTTCATTTGCTCAACTGCATCTTTCTATGATTATTTGTAAAGCATGTTAATTTACTTAAACCAAAAACCAAACTGGCTGCTTTTGAGTCAATTCCGACTCATGGCGACTTCATGTGTTACAGAGTAGAACTGCTCCATAGGGTTTTCTTTTTTAATCTTAAGAAGCAGATCACCAGGCCTCTCTTAAAAAAAAAAAAAAAAAAAGGGCATTCTAATTTGTCTGTAGTAGTTCCAAGAAACTCTTTTGATGGAGAAAAAAATTAAGTCTACTCTTTGAAAGCTGTTTTTAATAATTCAAAAAACACACATCTAGTGCTTAAATGGAGCCCTGGTGGCACAGTGATTAAGACCTGAGCTGCTAACCAAAAGGTCAGCAGTTTGAATCTACTAGCTGCTCCTTGGAAACCCTATGGGGCAGTTCTAGTCTGTCCTGTAGGGTTGCTATGAGTCAGAATTGACTCAACAGCAAAGCGTTTGGTTTTGTGTTTGATTTAGTGCTTAAATGAATTATGTAAAATGTTCACCTTACAAAAGCATGGTGTAATCCAGGGAAAAATTCTGGTTCCATCAGAAAAACTATACTGTATGCTATGACATCTACTCTGGCATAGCTGATCCTCCATGGTTACTTATGAAATTATAAAAATCCATTTAAGCACAAAGAACAATGATGATGCCTAACAAAAATTAAAAGCAAGATAGCTGACAAATGTTTATAGAATTCTAAGTAAAAACTGCCTGTCTAAGCTAATATCCTTTTAAAGCTAATATCTATTAGTTTAAGATCCTGGGGAGGCACAAATTATTAAGTGCTCAGCTACTAACCTAAAGGCTAGTAGTTCGAACTCACCAAGCAGTGCTACGGAACAAAGGCCTGGTGATCTGCCTCCCTAAAGATTATGGCCAAGGGCCCTATGCAGCAGTTTTACTCTTAACACAAGAGGTTGCCATGAGTTGGAATTGACTTAATGGCGGTGAATTTGGTTATCTGTTAAGTTGGTGGTGGTAATGTTTACCAAAAATGTCAAAGATGTGTAACTTTCATTTCTGAATCAACTAAATAAAAATTTAAATTACAAAGAAAGATGGTGAACTTATTTATGATATACCGTACGTATTACATACGCTTTTTTGGACATCTGGCAAACTGAATTTACTAACACAGCCAGAAGTAATAAAATCCACATCAAAATATTTAGGCATGATACAGAAGGGAAAACTCATTCAATTATTAAGTGTGACTCTTAGGTTTAAGGGCAGTCTCAACATCCCCAGGTTCCAAGGCAGCAATTTCAAAGAGTGTGATAGAATGAGAGTATTAAATCTCAACTTGCAGAGGGACTATTATAGTAGTCAGTTATTGGACAATGTTGCCAACAGAAAGTATGTGATGTTTCTGTTGGAAAAGTAAAGATTCCAATCAATTTAACTACACTGAATGAAAATGTCCGAAAAAAGTCTAATTTAATCTGAACTAAATGGTATTACATTGCTTTTAATTATAGGCCTCTCAGTAACGTAAAAAATTTAGAGATCTAAATTACAAAGACATTACTCTTTTTAACAACAGGGTAGTGTTTTGATTCAGTACATTAATTTATGTCATTTAGGGCTGGCACCAGTTCGCTCATACAATCCAGAATACCATCAAAAAAAACCTTTTTGAATCATGGAAATACAGCGGCTGGACTTTTGTTTTCAACTTAGTGAGGCTGTTAACTGTCATTACATGCTACTTTTAGAGATCCAGAAAGAGAGAGAAAGGTGTCAACAATCTTGTCTTTACTTCCATCTCTGAAACAGCACATGAGAAAAGTTATGTGACAATGACAAAAATGTTTATAGTCCTCATAGTGTTCCCCTAGGTACCTGTATAATAAGACTGGGTTTTGAAACTGAATAAAATAGCAAACCACAATGTTACTCAGTTTATATTTATAAAGTTAATTCTAATTTAGCTAAATTTTTTATACAGGAAAGCTTGGGTTTTTAGTTCGCTGACCAATACATCTACATATTATGTGGCCTGATTATTTTGCCAATATCTCCCTCTACTGGAAGTGCCTGCTCTGTTTTATTACATGCTTTACTTGTGTTCTTTATTTACTCTTACTTTTTATACACCTTCTATTACTATTTCACAGAAGTTTCTTAGAACATAGTTAATTGGGCACGAGGGATCGGGGAAGTAAGACGCAGGGGGAATTATTTTCTATCACTATGTTATATCTATAACTATAGTTATTTTCTATAAATATGAGACACCATATTTCATATCAAAGAGTATCTCTAAGGGCCTTTTTTTCCCCACACCAGAGGTGAATGTACAAAGAAAGATAGAAAAGACATGTATATATACATGTTGATTATGAAAATCTCAAGATGGAGCAATGCATACTAAAATTTCAAAACTAAAAATACAGTGAATTATAATATTTACACTTAAATAAAAATAAATTTTCAAAAGTACAAAGTCTGAACTTTTTCTTGAATGTTACATAGTACATTAAAGAAGACAGGATACCATCGCATAATTCATTACTGCTATCACTAACATTTATTGTACCTAGACTATGTGCCAGCCACTTTACATTTCATTGAACAGTCTTAGGAGCCAGTTATATAGTGCTTTTATCCCCATTTAATAGAAGAAAAAACTGAGATAGTCCGTAATTTACCCAAGTTCCCACAGAAACTAAGAGGCAGGGAATGTAAACCAAAGCAGTTTGACCTTAGACCGTGCTCTTAATTCCCACATTCAATTACTATGTCATAGTAGTTAAGTGAGCCCTGGTGGCACAACGGTTAAGAACTTGGCTGCTAACCAAAAGGTCGGCAGTTTGAATCCACCAGCCACTCCTTGGAAACCCTGTAGGAACAGTTCTACCCTGTCCCACAGGGTCACTATGAGCCGGAATCTACTCGCATCGCTCCCCTATACATCTCTCTCTCTCCATCAGAAGTGATCTCAACATTTCAAGAACTTAAAAGGTGATTCTCATTTATAAAACAACTGGCAAACCTTTGCAAAGGAATAAAGGCGTTTTTATGATAAGATTTTGATGTGCTATTTAGTTCTAGAAACAAAGTAACATACTGTTTCATGCCCAGCTATATAAAGCAACAATACTTTGTACACAGCAGGCACTTAGCAGAGACTAGAAGAATGAATAAATGGATGAGTGAAAGCAATCCCTCAATACATTTAGTATTGCAGCATCACCAGCTATACAGGGACAAAGAGAAATTCTCCTAAAACTCTGTAGTGTGAGTAATCACTGAGGCCACCTGGAGGACTTCAGTAGCACTGTTTTAAACCAAACCCATCGCAGCAAAGTTGATTAGCACTGTTAAAGAAGCATAAAACCTCATCCCACCTCTAATGTTTATAACCCACAGTGAGACAAGAGTACCTTAGAACACACCATGAGATAAAATGTAACCATGTGAGAAATTTTGAGGTTTAACTGTGTTACAGGGGTTAGGAGAAAGGTCACAACTACTATCGCAGCCTAGAACTGTCCCATGGCCCAGCATTTCTTCAAAAGAGGGTAACAGTAACCTCACAATAAAGATCTTCACAAGGACATAGAAACATTTTGTATTCACTTCCACATGAATGTCCCACATGTCTCCAATTCAAAAGGTTCAAAACTGAACCGAATGTTCTCATTCTGTTGAAACCTTTCTCTTCTCCTATTTCCTATCTTTAATGACTTCATCACTCACCCACTGCCAAAGTTAAAAACCTTTACATTATCTTAAATGATCCTTGTGCCCTCAATCTGCACATATAGCCATCCATCAATCCCAATGTCAAAATGTCTTTCATTTGGACTCCCCCACTGCACCTCCATCACTGCTGTGGTTCAAACCTTATTAACTCTTACCAGTGCTACTGGAATAGATTCATAGTTGGTTCTTTCCTTATCTAGACTCCCACTGCAAAATGCACAATAAATGTCGGTTGAGTTGACTTGAACAAGTTTTCTAAAATGGAAATTTACTTGTATTATAATACAAATTTAATTACAGATTTTAAGACTTTGGTTCCCACAACACTTGACTTTATGTTTCAGTCTTTTATATTTGTTTAGTAGAAGTCCAACAAAAGTTAAAGCCTGCCTTAATGAACTTTGAAAATGAAAGATGGGATGAGTTAAATTTTATGAATGTTTGCATATATCCATAATCCTTTAACCTGCCTAAAAAAGCAAACTGACTATATACTGTTGCTTTTTAAAATATCTATATCAATTTATATCACCCAACTATGGGCTAATAAGCTATTTGCCTAAGCTACTCTAGCTTAATTTATGGCTGCATATGAAATGATGAAATGTTATTTCAACATGTAAACCATTCTCTTGGAAAGAATAAGATATAATTAACAAAGGATTCACATGCATGTCCTTACTGTGCCAAGAATAGCACTAACGTTGACATTGCGTATATAAAGTACATTTAACCATTCCAAAAGCACTTTTGCATTTAACTAAGTTATTTATTAAAAAATGAAATTAAATACAAAAATAGAAAATCTACAGTATTTTAACTCTAACAGACCCTTATCATAGTTTAATTTAAAGGCAACACAAAATATATAAATAGAAATGTGGCTTTACTTTGTTAAATAAAAAAAGAAAACAAACTTGATAAAAATAAATCAGGAGGTGCCTCTTATGTGCCAGGTGATAGAATCTGATTGAAGTGCATTTGTTACAACTTGAGATTCATCTGTCGGATACGGTGTCTTACCATTTACAGAGAACGTTGATAACAAATGTTCTATACGGGTCCAAAGGCACTGGGCTATCCACAGTTACAGTTCGACTGCTACTCACCTCATGAGATAAGCTTACACAGGCCTTTGCACTTGTTTCTCCTGTTGCCTGAAACTATCTTCCCCATGTATTCTCATGGCTTACCCTCTCACTTCTTTCAGGTCTTTGCTCAAATGTCATCATTTTAGAAAAACCTTCTCTGATAATCCTATTTAACTCTCGTCCCCCTCCAATCCTTTATTAATTTTTTATAGCACTGATCATCAACTAATATATGTGACATCCAAGAGGACAAAGGCTTTTATTCACTGCTGCATCCTCAGAACCTAGAAAAATGCCTTACTCATTTATCCACTGAGTATACATAATAGGCACTCAGTGAGTGAATGAGTAAATCAGTGGGCAAGCATGGGCAGAAGGAACTAGGGTTTGGATTCTGGTTCTCAGAATGTCTATCCTTGTGGCCAAGGACAATTTGCTTACCTACTCCAAGACTTCTTTATCAATAAAATGGGAGAAAATACCTACTTCATAGTATTATTTTAAGGAACACATGCACACATACTACATACACATGTATATATATGAGTATATAATACGTATTGATCATATATTATATATACATATATATTTAATTATCATATATACAATATACCTACAGAAAAAAACACAGCAAGCACGTGTGTGCACCTAGAACATAACAGGCAACCCTCAAGCCATGAAGTCCAAACGAAGTAACTGAGTTTCCTAATATTTGGGACTTTGCTGGAATATGGAATAGAAAATACTTAAGCCCTGAATGCCATACATATTTCTAGAAGAAAATTTGAAACAAAGACTAATGCAAACACTCAATTACTAAATATGGAGTTCACTGGGAGAAAAGAAGTTTGGGCTCTGAATCTTGGGTGCAAGGCCTCCATCATTACAATGAAGGCACACTAAGAATGAGTGAACTGCAACTTGAGAAGCAACAAGGAAGTCCAACAGCCAATTTGCTACATAAAAAACAAAACAAAATTGATAAAAATAAATAAATCAGGAGGTGCTTATTATGTACAAGGTAGTAACAGAATCTGATTAAAATGGATATGGTGTCTTACCATTTACAAAGAACATTGATAACAAAAGTTCTATGTGGACCCAAAGGCACTGGGCAATCCCAGTTACAGTTCTACTGCTACTCATCTCATGAGATAGTCTTACACGGGTCTTTGCACTTGTAGGACTTTGTAGGACTTTGCACTTAGTAGGACTAAGGCAAGTGTTTGGGAGCCTAGTGGTTAACACTGGGGCACCATGTAGAAGAATCAGCTTTGAAGTATAGAAGAGAACTTTACTAACGATACTACTTACTGAATTTAATGTGAAATTTGGTAGATTCATTTTAATCTTGACTAAACCAAAAACCCAATACTGCCGTCGAGTTGATTCCGACTCATAGCGACCCTATAGGACAGAGAAGAACTGACCCATAGAGTTTCCAAGGAGCGCCTAGCGGATATGAACTGCCAACCTCTTGGTTAGCAGCTGTAGCAATCTTCAGTAGGCCTTAGAAAACCTGGAGTAGAATTTCAAGTTTGCTTTATGATAATATTTTAATTTCCTATTTTCAAAAATTAACAAAACCTAGATACAGTAAATTTCTAGCAATTCAATAACTTTGCTCTCCATCTAAAGTTAGAAGTATTTAAGAGTAAATTAAAAACTTGTAAATATTTTCTGAGTAAATTTAAATTTAATACACAAAATGTGATTTTGTTAGCAAAATACAAATAAATTTCAGACTATAACACTTTAAAAAATGATGTTATAATTATAAAGCATACTTTCAAAAGGAACCTATTTCACCACAGTAAGTGCACTGAAATCAGTCTGTTTTCTTGTTCCTACCAAAGACATCTCACTTTCTATTTCAATTGCCGTTTCTAAGTAACTCTGTAGGTTCTGTCATCCCAAACTGTCTCAACAATATCACTACAATGTCACTACAATGGTGGTAGTAACTAATGCTGCCATGGATCTCTTACTAAGAAGACCAGTATTTCTTTTCTATATGTTGACCTGGGCCTAGACTTCCAGGCTTCCAAGAATAATAAAGGCTTTTCAGTTTGTTTATTATTGAAGCAAGGCACATAAAGGATTACGGTCCAGGAAAAACAGTAAAAATAAGTGTAATTGAATAAGGGCTTCTGAAAGATTAAAACTAAACCGTACCTTTCTCTTAACATACTTTTCCTTTCATTCTGCATTTCATTAATTGGAGTTCAATTTCATCTGCCCTTGTTACACTAAGCTTAATTTACTTAGATTTCAAAATTAATACAAATAGATGTGTATTCCATTATCTCTTAACTGAATTCAGTTATAATCATTTGCAGATAAAATGAATGAGAAAAAGGAATTTGCATTAAATATAAACTTTACCTGTTATTATTAGTTGCTGTCAATCAATTCCAATTCATGGCAACCCCATGTGTGCAGAACTGCTCCATAGGGTTTTCAAGGCCGTGACCCTTTTGGAAGTAGATCACCAAGCATCTCTCCCCAGGCACCTCTGGGTGGGTTCAAACCACCAATGCTTTGGCCAATAGTTGAGCACTTAATTGTTTGTAACACCCAGGGACTCCTCTATCTAGCTCCTACCACACGTCCTACATGGTTGCTCTGAGTTGGAATGACTCAAAGACAATTGGTTTTTTTTTTGCAGGGGGGGGTATCTTACCTCCACCAGACCTTATTCTTCACCTGCTCAATTTTTGTAATAACATTTATAGCCCGTAAAAACTGTGTAAATTTTATTCTTTAGGGATCGTTATTCAAGAAGGCCGCTGTACAGAGCATAAACAAATAAAATGCCAACCTAAACAGTTTAAATCTCCCAATTTTGGTTTTCAGTGATCAAGAGAAAGTAATTAACTTTCAGTAATTCTCACTGGTGTCAGCCTAGAGATACTGGTCTGATGCTCTGCAGCTGAGTCTCAAACCTAGTGCGTACTCACAAGGAGACATTTTCAGTAATTGATAAATATTAGTTAAATGAATGGATGAAAATATATAAATATTTCTTAATAAAAAAAAGTTAAAAGAATCAAAGAATGAGAAAGCAAAAGTGTTGGTCGAAATCAAGATAAACTGAAACAGCTTCATAACACTGATAATGCTTTCAACCAGCAGCTCTTATCTTGAGGTCCAAGCGCTGAGGAAGCCTGTGAATCACCTAAGACATACAGTTCCGTGTCTATATAAATGCACACATGACTTTTTCGAGGAAAAGCTCTATACTATTCTTCTGAATCAGTCTTTTATTGGGATTTGTGATCTAAGAGATTAAGAATCACTATCTTTATTCAAAACATGAAAACTAAGTAGTGATGACCTAAGAAACCCACGATTATTCTTTTTCATAGTTTAGACAACTGTTGATTCCTAGCATAAATTTTATCTTTATACATGGGGGCACCATGAGTCAGAATCAACTTGACAGTAACTGGTAAATTTCACCTAACTTTGAAAAGATAACTTTTTTCTTTCTAATATTTTTACTTTTAAACAGATCCTCTTTGAATGTTCACAGTTTGTTACTTGGGTGAGTTTTTTAGATAACTACTATATATATATGTATATATATATATATACAAAATTCAAGAACCAAAAGATACAGGTCTGTTGCATTTTATTATTCAACAAAATATATGTCAATAACAGTAAGTGGTTTTAATAATTTTGCATGATCTATAACTTAAATCTATAATGCGGGCAAGGTGTTACCTTTCTGCATCATCCTTGAGATATCCTAAGTGACAAAATGAAAGTACCTGATTCAAAAGAAGAATCAATCACTTAAGATATTTTTATAGGGAAAAAAAAAAAAACTTTAAAAAGAAATGCATATTTTAGATGAAAAAGGAAAATTGAGAAGAACAAAAAACAGAAATAAATTATACTCATAGTTTGCAAGGGAGATTAAAAGTGTCCCAAAACCAAACGCTTCACCATCGAGTCAATTCTGACTCATAGCGACCTTATAGGACAGAGCAGAACTGCCCATAAGGTTCCCAAGGATCAGCTGGTAGGTTCAAACTGCTGAGCTTTTGGTTAGCAGCCAAGCTCTTAACTGCTGCACCACCACGGCTCCATAAAAATCACCAATCTCCCACCCCCCCAAAAAAACAATTTTAAGGTAATAATGGAATTGTACTTCAAAATCTGTTTTGTAAGAAATACTATTATCACAAAGCATTAAACAATATAAAACATTTATAAACCTAGGTGTTACAAACAGAGGGACAGCTTTGCTGGGTTTGGATAATCCTTTCATAATCAACAGACACAAAGAGCAGCCTCAGTTAAGAACGGTAAACTAATAAAATAACCTTTGGGAAATAATTATTGACAAAGATAAAGTCATTTGTGGTGAAATTATGACTTCATGGCAAATATATTGTCACTTTTTAAATTAAAAAAGTTGTCGTGTCAGATTAGTTTCCACTAAAATAACATAAAAATTCTTAACACAAAGAAAATAAAACCATAAGCAAGGAACAGCTTGACTTGCCAGAAAAAAAAAAAAAAACACTAAAATATTATTGTTTAGAGTTATAAAAATTAACTCATGAAAGCAATACAAGTGAAATACAGAGAGCTAGACATTTTTAATTTCAAAGATAAAAAATGTTTAAAAACTTTTATTTGGAAAATGAGATCAACTAGTTTTGAATAAAAACACTGTCACATAGTTGGAAATTAAATAATACAAAGAAATAAAGATGGGGAATCATTTTCTTGGTCAATGCTCAGAGGTTGGATTTTCATATACCACCTTAAAGTCTAGTAAGTGTATATTAATCTCTCAGACCACATTAATGGGAAGAAAGTAGAACAAAATTCTGCTTAGAAATTGATTGTTCTTTCATCTTTTAATTCTGTCCTGTACTACAATTATTGAGGACTATCTCTTTTCTCCCCAGTTGGAATATAAGTTCTTTGAAGGCAGAGACAAAACCTAGCCCACACAGTATTCACCCACAACACTTAAGACACTTTCATACTGAGAAAACGCTAAGTAATTTTTGCAAAAATAAATAAGGATATAAAAATAATCAGGCACACAGAGATCATAAGGCTTAGATACTAGTGACCTATCCTTAACTCTTGTCACTGCCCACAGTGAAGTTTTTCAGAATACTGATCTTGCAGAAGTCACAGAAGAGATTCTCAAGGACTGACCATCCTTTCCTCTCAAACATCCCATAAAAACCGAACCAAACCAGTTGCTGTAGAGTCGATTCTGACTCATGGCGACCCTACAGGACAGAGTTAGAACTGCTCCATGGGGTTTCCAAGGGGGGGCTGGTGGATTCGAACTGCCAACCTTTTGGTTAGCAGCCGAGTTCTTAACGACTGAGCCACCAGGGCTCCACTCTCAAACATCATCAGGGTCAAATTCATTTTAATCACTTCTGGTCCTCATTATCTTAGCTTGTAGCCCGGTGATAATTTACTGTATTCAAATAAAACATCTTAACTAATTCTAAAAACTTAAGGTGGTAGATGAATGGTTGAAGGATACAGGATGTGGCCCCCAAACATCTCAGGTGATCTCAAACAGTATGTCTAAAACCAGATCAATTATTTCCCCAAAAATGGCTCCCTCTGCTGACAAACACAAGGAAAGTATTAATATTTAGCCATTCTCATACTCCCTTTCTTTGAAGAAATTTTTAAAATTGAGAACTGACATAAAATTATTTCAGCCATCTTCATAATCAAAGTTAATTTCTGGGGTCAGACCATATAGGAAATTCAATCATTTATTAACTTGGGTAGCCCAGTAATGACTGGTCATAGGCTCTGCCATCTCAAGGTCCAGGCTGAAGCAGCCCTCAACTGGAACTAATAAAGTCTGGAAATAAAAACTTTAAATCATTACATTTTCATAGAATTTGAGAACTGGAAACAATTCTACATATATTTTAGCCAAGTGATCCAAAACTACTTTTGATTCTCAGTCCCACTTGAGAATGTTAAGTACTGAAAAAAGTGCTACATTTTCAGGAAGGGAAAGACTAGTTTCTGATTGGGTTTTTTTCTACGTTCAATAGCCTATTAGTTGGATTAAATCACTTAGAAACAATGATCATAAACATAACAAACAGAGATCACACTAGAAATAACAGCTGTCTAGTTCAGTACCATAACTTGAAAGAAGTCCCTTGAATAACACGTTTATAAAACATTCTTTATAGAAAATATTCTTTAAAAAACTGAGTCCGCCTGCCAGGAGCCAGCACCAACTAGCCACCTGTGTGAGTGAAACACCCTGCATGTGAATCTTCTAGCCTCAATTAACCCTTCAGTTGCTTGCAGCCCCAAATAACACCTTCAGTGTGACCCCAGAAGACCCCCAGCCAGGTCCACCCAGTTAAACTGAGCCACTACTCCTTAACCACTGAAACCGTGAGGTATCAGTTCGTTGCAGATCTACTATAATAAACTGTTGTTACCACTATATATCAATGCTATTATGTGTCGATCAGTGAGCACTTTTTAACCTAACGAAAGCATAAAATAGGTGCCATAATTAAAGATTCATTAATACTGAGTATCCTTTAATTTTTGGACTATATTTTCTTTTAAGTCTTTGAACATATTTATAATAGCTGCTTAAACCAACATCAGGGCCCACTTGGAATCAGTTTACTAAGTCACTCTTTCCTGTTTCTTTTGCACAACTAGTAATTTCTTGTTGGAAAGTAGAATTGTGGATAGTATGTTGTAAGAAATTCATTTTGTTTTTCTAAGGATTGTTTTGTTGTTGTTGTTCTAGTAAAAAGTTGGCCTGCCTGGATTCAAAGTGTGAAATCCATCTTCCAATTACTGTGCAGCAGCTGATGTCTCTGCTTAGTTGCTGCCTTATTAGCCTGCTCTCTGAGGGCATCCCTGCACCTACGTGGTTTAGCAGTTGGACAAAGATATAGGTAGATTTTATAGTCAGATTTTCAGGCTCCCCCTCTCCCTGGTTCCCTTGTTTAAGGATCTCCACACTAAAATTACAGGTGCCTTGCCACCCCTGAGTTCTGTCCTTTGATACATCAATTCAATAAAGCTTCTGCTTAAACCAAACAAAACCAAACCCAGTACCGTTGAGTAGATTCTGACTCATAGCAACCCTATAGGAGAGAGTAGAACTGCCCCATAGAGTTTCCAAGGAGCGCCTGGCAGGTTCGAACTGCCGACCCTCTGGTTAGCAGCGGTAGCATTTAACGACTACGCCACCAGGGTAAGCTTCTGCTTATTGCTGCCCAAACTGCATGCACTTTGGGTAACACACTCTGTCAAAGGTGGAGCAAACTTGCAAATCTCACCAGGTGGTGTGCTGCCTTTCAAGGGCTTATTCCCCACCCCTGAAGTTTCTGCTAGGATTTCTGCTGGGCTCTCTGGAGTCTCTTATGCATGTATAGTTGATTCTCTAGGTTGTCCAGGGATTCAGGCAGAGTTTTTGCTTGGAAAAATGCCTGGCACATAGCAAACACTCAGAAAATGTTTGCTGATTGAATGAATAAATTAAATTCCCCAAGGTCACAGAGCTGGTAAGTAGTAGAATTGGAATTTGAACTCTGTATACTCCAAAGCCTACCGATTTAATTGCTAAGTTATACTGCACATAATAGCTAACAGTTTTTAATACAATAAAAATCTGATCAAAAGATTCCAATGCTTTTCTCTGGAAATGTAGTGATGATGAAAAATGCCATCTGTCTTTACATAAACAAAAATTAAGATTCCTTATAAGCAAAGATTACAAAAAAACTATTCTTTCAGTACTAAAGGGAGCAGACCATTTGTATAATTGAGTATTTTATAGAAAAACACACAAAGTTTGCAGGCCAGAGGCATTTCAAAGGTGAACATCTAGTCTAGATCTCATTGCCCTTCAAAAAAAAACCAAATCAAACCAAACCCAGTGCCTTCTAGTCAATTCTGACTCACAGCGACACTATGGGACAGAGTAGAATTGCCCCACAGAGTTTCCAAGGAGTGCCTAGTGGGTTCAAACTGCTGACCCTTTGGTTAGCAGCCATAGCACATAACCACTATGTCACCAGGGTTTCCTCATTGCCCTTAGACAGATACAAATTTAGTTATTGGGTTTTCCCAAAAGATGTTAACATTTTATTCCTGACCTAAGAGAACAAATAAGTGGTGTCATTCATTCATTCATATACTTATTCAACAATATTTATTAACCACATACTCTGACCATGAAAGCTGGACAATGAATAAGGAAGACCAAAGAAGAATTGATGCCTTTGAATTGTCATGGTGGCGAAGAATACTGAATATGCCATGGACTGCCAGAAGAACGAATAAATCTGTCTTGGAAGAAGTACAACCAGAATGCTCCTTAGAAGCAAGGATGGCAAGGCTGCGTCTTACATATTTCGGACACGTTATCAAGAGGGATCAGTCTCTGGAGAAGGACATCATGCTTGGCAAAGTACAGGGTCAGCAGAAAAGAGGAAAATCCTTAACGAGGTGGATTGACACAGTGGCTGCAACAACGGGCTCAAGCATAACAACGATTGTAAGGATTGCGCAGGACCCAGCAGTGTTTCGTTCTGTTGTGCATAGGGTCGCTATGAGTCGGAACCGACTCGAAGGCACCTAACAACAACAACAACGCTGACCAGGCATTCTTTTAGGCATTAGAGATACAGCAGACAACAATTCTTACATTCTCAAAGGGGTGAAATAGTCAATAACAAAATAAACAAAGAATATATTATTGTCATAAAAAAAATAATGATTTTGGCAATATATGGTCTTGGTAACATATTCCTAAATCATTTAGAGTAGACTTTTATCATGGCGGTGAAGAGATCAGACTATAGAGTCTTCACTTTGGCTCTTCCATTACAAGCTGTGCTCCTGGCAAATTAATCCTCAAGTCCTAATTTAAAAAATTTTGGATAACAGAACTTATCTGTGGTGAAATGAGTTCCTTTATGTGGCCTTTTGCCTTGGTTCTTTGGAAAAATAGCTTAAGAGTTCCCCCCGCCCCAAACCCTGAGGAGTTACCTTTGCCATAATTTTATACCCTAGAGTGTTTGATACTTTTGTTCAGGTTGATTGACATTTTCTGGGCAACCTGTAAGCACTGATGATCTGACACTTTTTGCCTGGCCCTGGGCTGCAGCCTGCCTTGTGATAGCACCTTGCAGGGATTGGTCAATATACTATGCAAATGAAGTGACTGTGGACTATGCAAATAAAGTAACTATAAACAATGTAAACAAAGTGACTGTGGTCCACCAAGAGGGATTGGTCAGTTTGTGGCCCTGCTGGGACAGCCATGCCATGAAACGGACAAGGAGTTTGTGTATGTAAGCAGCCATGCCACAGGGGCTTCAGAAAGGAGAAAACGTGAGAGACATGAGAACACTGAAGCAACACAGAGAGAGGAAGCGAGGAGTCTCCTAAAAAAGCTGTAACACAGATCAAGGGCTGTAACAGTGAAGGCAGCAAGAGACACAGCGAAGGGGCCCTTAGGCAGAATCGGTGATGTTAGAAACTTGCTGCTAGGAATGCAGCTAAGAGAGCAGAGCAAGATGCTACAGTGGCTACGAGCTGGGTCAGTTAGCAGTGGAGAGGACGATGGCGGGAACGTCAAAGGCAGAGAGGCCTGCACGGCTCAGAGGGGGCATGCACAGCCAAGAGGAGTTCTGTCCTGAGGAGACCAAAAGGAGGCCTGTCCTGACTGCACTGAGAGGCCTGCATGACCAAGTGGGGGAATGCATGGCAGAGAGAACAGCCTGCTTGTTTGCATGGCCAAAGGGAGCCAAGAGAGTTGTCCTGCAATGAAGAAGGAAGGGATGTGCTCTCTACTTTGGGAAAGCCTTCCAGACTTTGCCTACATGCTCCCTGATCCTGATTCTGAATTGTATCTGTTAATTCCCTAATAAACCATTTAACTGTAAGAATGGTCTGTGAGTTCCATGTGGTCACTGCAACAAATTATTGAACCCAGAAGAGAAGTAGAGAGGCCTGGGGTTGGGGATGGTGGTGGCTGGTGTCAGAAATGGTAAAGAAGTTGGAAAGTGGAAGCAGTCTAACCTACGCCTCATAGCAATCAGCTTTGGGCTGATCCTAGTTCTTATCCCTAAGGAATCTAAACAAGTTCAGACACTACTACTAGTATGTTATACCATTTTGCAAGGCTGATATAAAGATTACAAGAGAAAATACGTATAAAAATCCTTGGTACAATACCTGGTACATACTAAATATCAACTAATGCTATTATAAAATTATATACAGCAATCTAATTCCCCATTTTATGAAGACCAAGTTAAATCCAAACGGAAGTCTTGGGCTTCATACTTTATAGTTTGTTTGGTAAGCTACTGAGTCATTAATTCATTAAACAAATAACCGTTAGCACTTCATGCATGCCACGGATTTTACTAGGTTCTGGGAATACAGGGAGTCTTCAACTTATGACAGAGTTCCGTTCCAATGATTACTTTGTAAGTCAGTTCTGATGTAAGTTAAATACCTCATTTTTTTACTTTTCATTATTATTGCCTCTTATTATCAGTATCTCTTATAAATCCAATCCTGGTCTTTGGAGATTGGAAACATTACATCAGCAAATCATGTGCTGCAACATGGTACATATATTACTAATCATCCAAACCCACTGCCATCGAGTCGATTCTGACTCATAGAGACCCTATAGGACAGAGTAGAACTGCCCCATAGAGTTTCCAAGGAGCACCTGGCGGATTTGAACTGCCAACCTCTTGGTTAGCAGCCGTAGCACTTAACCACTACACCACCAGGGTTTCCATTATTAAGATGTACAAAAAAAAAAAAAAAAAAAAAAGATGGTCGTTAAGTGCATAACTCAGACACATCATAAGTCAGGGACTACCTGTACACTGACACCAACTTCACCGTACAACAGGCCATAGCCTGCTATATGGTAGTGTTTTGAACGATAAATCACAAAATTGAACATCTGTGAGTGAACATCTGAGAACGATAACATCAGCAAATTATGCACTGTACTATGTATTACTAACGATAAGATGAACAACAACAACAACAAAAAGGGACGGTCGTAAGTGCAGCTTGTCGAAACTCAAATATGTTTTAAGTAGGGGGGTACCTGTACATCCGTTGACCCTGCTCTTTTGGAGTTTAAGTTGCTATGCAGTGCTTTCAATCGGTTCTTCCTGGTTCAGTTATGGCCAAGGAAGCAAAACTGAACAGGCCTGAATTTTTAAAATTACAGTGAACTGGAATGATAACCAGAATGGGAAAAATTACAGATCAAAGCCCTGCTAGAAACCTAATCGCCCTGTTAGAAAACAAGGGCGGCGTACACACTGCAGAGCAACCAAATCTCTTGCCTGCTAGGTTTTGAGTAGTCAGAAACAGCAGTGCCCTGATCGAAGATGGAGCTGACTGCTCGACTTTGAATGCATGTCCCTGTCCACAGTCCTGCCAATAAGCCAGTCTCACTCATCAGGCTCCTGAAAGGGCTCACTATACCTCTTCCGAGTCTCTCATTCCAGGGCTTTAACTCATAGTTTTTCCCATTCCGGTCATCGTTCCAGATGACCAAAACTTAAAAATTTGGGTCTGTTCTGGTTTCACTTCGTTGGCTGTGACTGAACTGGTTCGAAGCTCTGTTGCCATGTTATCCTAAGTACTGGATTTATGAGAGCAAGTTCAAGAGGTATATAGCTTTTCAACAATAAACAATGACTTCACATCAACCAATATTTACTAGGTGCTATTATTCACAGCCCTTCTGGTAGAGAAGCATCACACTCAGGCAATAATCAATGAATAAAGTTCACTGACAACTGCAAGGCTAGAAAGGCCTGGAAGCAAAGGAGGAGAAATTCCAGGGGCCTGCTGGTGTCCTCTCATAAGCGTGCTTCCAAGATATGTTCCCCTATAGAATCTAAATTTCTCAAGGGCAGGAAAGGCCAGAGCCATTTGTGGCACGTTAAAAAACCCAAACCCGCTGCTGTCAAGGCGATCCCAACTTATAGTGATCCTACAGAAAAGAGCAGAAATGCTCCACACGGTTTCCAAGGCTTTAATCTCTCATGGAAGCAAACTGCCAAACTCACAAGTAGTAGCTGGTAAGTTCGAACCATCCACCTTTCTGGTTAGCAGCTTAGTGCGTAAGCACTGCACCACCAGGGCTCCTTTCATGGCACATAGTAGATACTTTATAAGTAGTTGTTAAATGAATTAGTAAATATTTCAAATCTTCATTCCTACCATCCTACTCCAAGACAAAAATCATGTCTTTCCTGCGCTACTAGTTTCCTAACTGGCCTCCCAGTTTATGCTTTTGCCCCATTAATCTATTCAAATAACTAACAGTTATCTTTTAAAAGGGCAAATTAGATTAGGTTACTCTGTTGCCTAAATGGCTCCAACTGTTTTCCATCACACGTAAAATCCAAACTCCTTCCAAGGCTCGCGTGTTCTGCAGGATTCAGCCAGCGCCTGCCTTCATAACCACTCCTCTTTCTTCCTGAACTGCAAGCAGCCCTGTTCCTTTGTACCTGAGAACCTCAGCTGTCCCCTCGGCTTGAAATCCTTCCCTGTGGCTCATTGCAGGCTGGAGTTTAAGCAGCCCACGTTAAAGCCGCCTCCTCACACACTATCACATTATACTGTTTTACTTTCCTCTTGGCCGTTAAATCACTATCTGAAATTATCTTTTTCATTTCGTTAACTGTTGATTTATCTTCTAACGTGTTTCCACCTAGAATCTCTAAACTCTCTGAAAGAACTGTTTTCCCTGTTGCTCTCCAGTCAAAACACTGTTGAATTACTAAAGGAACCTCCCTGCCCTGTCTTTTTCTTTTTAAATTCTGGAAATACAAAATCACCCCCAGAAAAATCCCGGAAAAGCGCTCCTGTAGCAAGAGAACCGAGGGACTTCAGACCCCGCTCCTCCGCTAACGCGATTCCTCTCAGCTTCCACTAGGGGACGCGCCTCGCAGGGCGGGATCCTCTCCGCCTCCATGCCTGCTCTCTCACAACGCTGCTCACCTGATTCCCCCTCCGTTTCCCCCAGGGGGCGCGCCTCAGGGGGCCAGGCCTCCGCCGCCGACCTCCTCAGCACAGCCAACACTGTTTCCGGGGGCAAGTCGACCAGCTGCTCCCACAGAGACTCCGCGTAGAAGTCTACTGTATGCGCATTGGAAATGGGCAGGGCATCCTTCAAGAACCGCAACAGCCCCTGCAACTTGGCACGCAGCGTGGACAGATCCGGGGTCGCCGGGAGCGGGCAAGAAGCCGCCATGACGCTCACCCTGCGGGGCTGTAGGTGGCGCAAACCTGGCTGTGAGGCGATGGCTCGGCACCATGTGGCACAGGCCGTATAAGTTGAACTCCGAGAGGGACTCTAGCTGGGCGATTGATTGCTTCGGCTTGATGACGTATTTTGGTGGCGTCAGTTGTGCTTTTCTAGTGACGGGGTACGGCTGCCATGGCGCCGGTGAGGCTAGGAGGAAGTTGGTACGCGGGGAGTTTGGGGCCGCGTGGCGAAGAGGGTTCTTCGGTCGAATTCAAAAAGAAGAATGTAAAACAGAAGAAGTGGCGGGCTAATTACCCGAAGGCCTTTGTGGGGAGCATACGCGAGGGTATGTAAGACGGCAGCCCTTTGAAAGTCCTTAGGCCTGCGAGGTGTTAGGACACGACCCGCTGGAGCACGGAAAAAGGTTTTAGAATAAAACTCCATCCTGCTTGAGGCAGAGAAAACCTGGTGAAGTTGTGAGTTTCGCTGAGCTCTGGATGGGAAGACGGGCCGTGTTGCTAACCTTAAGTTTTTAAATGTCTTCTCGGACTTGTGTCTATACTTGATTTTCCTGTTTTCCCAGTGAAACCTTAATCAGAGAGCGTCTATCGGTCCACTTGTGTATGTATTATGTATATGAATTTATGTGTCACGGTACATGATAGATAGAAAAGGGTCGTTGTAGAAGTTTGTTGCCGGGATAGCCTCAGTAGATTCCAGTTCATAGTGACTCCGTGTACGCAGAGTAGAACTGCTTCATACGGTTTGCAAGGCTGAACTTTAGGAAGCAGTTCGCCCGGCCTGTCTTCTGAGGAGCCTCTGGGTTGGCAACCTTTCGGTTGGCATACTGCCCCAAACCCCTGTTGATTATAAATATCTTGGCAGCACTCCAGCCTTTTTTTTTTCCTTTGCTTTAGTTCTTTTGTCTTGCTATTATCTCAAATACCATTTTGAGTGTATGAAATATTAAATGTGCTAATAATTGCTAGCTGTTCAGAAAGTCATATATCTATTTTGTGTTGACATATTTTCAAGCATCAGTCATAAATTTCTCTGTGGTGGAAGAGCATATGTGAGTTTTTCCCTTCTATTTTGAAGTTTTTATTGGAGACCCAGATTATTTTAGATGAATTAAAGAGTTTGTTTTCGTTTGTGAATACGATAAACAGTCAGGATTGATCAGTTTTCCTTCTTGAGACTTGGTTGGGCGTCTCCATTGACTAATCTCAGCTTGGTCTTTTTGCAAAAGCTCAGCATGTTATTCAATCCATCACCTTGAATTTGTTTCTAGAAATAATTTTTAAAAACAAATAAGGTTTTTCATTTTTAAATGCTTAGCTACATTTTTCACTCAGTTTGCCACTTTCTGTGAAAGTAATTTGTGACTTACGTTTCTTAATGTAGGACAAGGCTTTGCACTTCGAAGAAAGCTGAAAATTCAGCAGAGTTACAAAAAATTGGCGTGGAAAGAAAAAAAGGCTCAAACCTCACGGGAATCCCAGTTCACAGATCGATACCCAGATCATCTGAAACATCTCTATTTAGCTGAAGAGGAAAGGCTCAGGAAGCAACTTAGAAAAGTTCACCAGAGTTTGCCAGAAGAACAAGTTGAGGAGCCTTTGCCAGAAGAACAATGTAGTATTGACCAGGCTTTGTCTGAAGAAAACCGTAGCACTGACCAGCCTCTGCCAGTAGAAAAAAGTAGCAAAACAGTGAGGTATGTTTTTCTTTTTTTGAAATCCTTTACTTTTTAAATGTAATTAGTGTTTTATTAAAGGGATGATAGGACAGATTTGTGCAGAAATCAAAATTTTCCTTATTTAAGGCATTTCTGAAGTTAGTGTAGCTTGGTGAAAATATTTTCGTGGAGGTTTTCTTTTTAACTTAAATGACTGAAGTAGGTAATTTAGTTTCATTGAAAAGGTAACATAATGGCAATTAAGAGATCTGGGTTTTGGATTTCTGCCTCTCAAGTATATTTAACTTCATCGGACTGTAGTTAACTCCTGTTAGTAATTTTTTTTTTTTTTTTTAAACTAAGTTTTGTTATGTATCATACTGTAGGGGTTAACAGCATGGACTCCGGAGCCGAACTTAACATGTTGGTGCCTCAGTGTCCTCTTCTCTAAAATGGGAATAATTATAATAGTATAAGTACATAGCTGGCGATAAAGACAGAGACAAAAAGTTTAGACTTGTCCATTGTATTATTAAATAATGTGTATAATGCTCTGGTAAGAGATTAGCACTGGAAATGTAGATCTGAGTTGTTCCTGGTGATAACTGAAGTGTAGAGGGTTAAATCACGCAGTGATATATATATACACACATAAGAAAGCAGAAATCATATTTTGAAAGATTATTAATTTTGAGGTGAGAGCAAGAAAAAGTTGTCATTGAAGAAGTTAAATAGAACTGAAAAAATAGGGGAGTATAATGGCAGCTAAGTCAACAGAGGGAAGTTTTGAGAAGTAATGATTGGTGAACTATCAAAACACTATTAAGTTCAAGGAAAACAGGACTGAAAACAGTGCTTTGGCTGTATGGACTGGACAATCATTGGTGACTTTGGAGAGAAGATTTTCAGTAGAATGATGAGGGGATAACTCTGATCAAGTTTTCAGTTGTACATGCATGTGGCAGCTGAAGCTGTGATCATGAATATGACTCCCAGAGGGAGTATGGAGATATGAAGAGAAACATCTTGGGGAAAAACCTTGGGTGAGGAAGAGAAAGAGGTGTTAGCAAGTCAGACTAAGAAGCAGTGGTTAGAACGGATGAGGAAATAAGATTGTTATCAAAATTAAGGGAGAGGAGTTTTCAAAAATAGGGAATGATCAGTTAAAAGAAAACTGAAAAGTGCCCGTTGACTTGGTCATCATCATTTGGCTAGAAGGCCATCTTGTCTTGGAAAGGGCAGTTTCATTGGAGCAGTGAGAGTAGAAATGAGATTGCAGAATTAAGGAATGAATGAGAAATAACAGTGTAGAAATAACGATTGTAGTCTCTTCACTCTTCTACCTAGAAACGTAACTGTAAAAGGACAAGGAATGAGAGATGGGTAACTAGAAGGAAACCTAGGGTCTGATGATTGAACACTTATGCATTTATTTATTTTAGGAAGGGAGCTACTAAAACATTTTACTCACTGTAGTGAAAAGTTGAAAGACGAGGGACAAGGAAGATTATCACTGAATCCGGGCCCAGGCGGTCGGATTGGCCTTGCGTGGGCTAGATACCTTCAGAAAGTTAAGAAGTACTTCACGTTGGAACAATTCTAAATGGAGATTAGGTTCAAGGTTCATGACTGAGCAGATGAGATGGAATAGAGATTAGATGGTCAAAGAACTTAGAGATTAAAGTTTATGTAAGCCTGCACTTCCACAGCTTTTATAACAACGTCCTTCACTTTAATGCCTTTTTCAGACTGTCACTCATATACCTGTTCCTAGGTTTTTTGTTTGTTTGTTTTTTAGCATTTTGGGATCTCTCCAAGCTTCCTGTATTTTCTCTGGCTGAACTATTTCTCCAACAGTCTCCATTTTCTTGTTGGGTGTCATCAAGGTGATGCCCATAGCAACCACATGTGACAGAGTAGAATTCTCTCTAGGGTTTTCTTGGCTGTAATCTTCACAGAAGTAGATCACTAGGTCTTTCTCCTGCAGAGTGGCTGGGTGGGTTTGAACCATCAACCTTTAGGTTAACAGCCGAGCACTTAACTATTGTGCCATCAGGGCTACTTGTAACTTTATTTTTAAAATATTTTTACTTGGACATTTCAGTAATGAAATAATGTCCTGTTTCTTTCCCTTTCCCCCCTCCACAATTAACACTAGTGAGATTTTTCTGTACAAATACTATATTTGGCATAAGTGCATCATAGTTTTGCTTATGTTTTTAGTCTCTGGGACTTATTTGTGTTAATTTATCCTATAAAGCTCTTTTGCTACTCGGAATAAAAATAAAAAGAAAACATCCAATCAGAAAGCACAAGAAGAATATGCACAGATACAAGCCAAGCGTGCTGCTAAGAAACAAGTAAGTTCTACTTTTTAAATGTTTAACTCCATTTTTACGTATTTTAATTGTACATGTAAACTGTATTTTTAAGTGTCCTGCACATAATATGCTTTCAGTAAATACTTGTTAAGTGAATGAATGGTCCAAGCAAAATTGTCTTTCAGTGTTCAGTTTCTTTGATTTTGTTTATAGTATTTCAAAGAGGCGATACTGGTAGGTCAAGCAAAGAATTCACTCGTTGGTTAATAATCGGAGCACCTAGGAAGGTGTTTCTCAGAGTATGGCCCAGGAACCTACATTTTTTACAAGTACCTCATGAGATTCTTATGTATAATAATATTTGAGAACCACGGAGCTACGAAAAATATAGATGATTTTCATAATTTTGCATTGAAGTAAGTAAGCCAGGGAGTTAGAATATTTTAAAATATTTCTTTACTGAACTCAAGAAAGGGCTTAAAAACAGAAGAAAATATTCTTTGGTGGTTACGAAGGTGGGGAGGGAGGCAGAGGGCCATTCACTAATTAGATAGTAAACAAGAATTATTTTAGGTGAAGGGAAGGACAACACACAATACAGGGGAATTCAGCACAACTGGACTAATCCAAAAGCTATGAAGTTTCCTGAATACAACCAAACACTTTGAGGGACAGAGTAGCAAGGGCAGGGCCTGGGGACCATGGTTTCAGGGGACATCTAGGTCAATTGGCATAACTAAGTATATTAAGAAAACATTCTGCATCCCACCTTGGGAAGTGGTGCCTGGGGTCTTAAAAGCTAGCAGGTGGCCATTTGAGATGCTTCAATTAGCCCCAACCCACCTGGAGCAAAGGACAATGAAAAACACCAAAGACACAAGGAAAACACGAGCCCAAGAGAAAGAACCCAACTGACCAACCCAACGCAGTGCCATCGAGTCGATTCCGACTCATAGCGACCCTATAGGACAGAGCAGAACTGCCCCATAGAGTTTCCAAGGAGCGCCTGGTGGATTCCAACTGCTGACCCTTGGGTTAGCAGCCGAAACACTTAGTCATTACGCCACCAGGGTTTCCAAAAGAAAGAAGGGGCCACATAAATCAGAGACTTTGTCAGCCTGAGACCAGAAGAACTAGATGGTGCCTGGCTACTACCAGTAACTCCCCTGACAGGGTACACAACCAAAAATCCCTGATGGTGCAGGAGAAAAGTGGAATGCAGACCTTAAATTATCATAAAAAGACCAAACTTAATGGTCTTACTGAGACTGGAGGGACCCTGAGGTCATGGCTTGTGGACTCTCTGTTAGCCCAAAATTAAAACCATTCCTGAAGCCGGCTCTTCAGACAAAGATTAGACTGGTGTATAAGACATAAAATGATACAGGTGAGGAGTGTGCCTCCTTGCTCAAGTAGACACATGAGACTATGTGGGCAGCTCCTGTCTGGAGACGAGATGAGAAGGCAGAGGGGACAGGAGCAGGTTGAATGGACACGGGAAATAATAGGCTGGAGAGAAGGAGTATGTTGTCACATTGTAGGAGAGCTACGAGGGTCATATAACAATGCGTGTGAGTTTTTGTGTGAGAAACTGACTTGAATTGTAAACTTTCATTTAAAGCACCATAAAAAAATAAATATTTCTTTGTTATGAAGAGTTGGTCTTGCTTAATGCAAAGCCTGCTAGCTTAACTTAGCAAAAAATTTTCACTCTCTGTTATCATTCAGAAACCTAAATTTGTGATAGGCTTTTTTAAATTAGTAGAACAAAATTATCATTTTGTTGACACTGGATAATTCTTGTTTTCCATAATGAAGCTTTCTTGATCCTATCACTTCAGAAGGATAGCACATCGTTCAAAAATACCCTAAAGGTGGCACTTAACATATTTTCCTTTAGAATTTTTATAGTTAAGAAATTTGGAAGTTTAACATCTGAAATTTTTAGTATTGTTCTTAAACTGGTGGCAGAGTAGGATGAAGCAGAAACACGTCTCCATGGAAATACTGGGTCTTTCTTGCAGAGTTTGTCACCTTACGCTTTTGTCTAACCATCTGGAAATAGTGTATTCCCCACATGAAGCCACTTTTAGAAATAGTATACCAGATGAAATGCAATAAGGACCATTACGCTGTAAAACATTTAATATCCTTTAAAAATTTGCTTTATATAGACTAGGGCTTTAGGTGTAATAAAAATTGACCTTTTCTTAAAACATCCAGATTCGAAATGTTCGTATAAAAGCGAGCACTATTACCCATGAAAAATCAAATTGCTAAGGATCCATAATTGACAGTAAGAATACTGAACTTTTTTGGCTTTGTTGAGAGAAACTCCATAGGTATAAACTAAACTTTATATACCTAAATTCACAAATTAGTTCCAGATCTTTATGTATGTATTAAAACAAAAAAGTTGTATACCACATGAGAATATACTTTTAAGTGATATAGACTAGTATAATGGGAAGTTGCGCAGACATTGAATTCAAGCTGTGGATATGAGATTCACCCTACCAGTGGTCTGGAAGCTTGGGCAAGTTACTTTCATATCACACTGAGCATGAGTTCTGTGTCTGTAGGATAAGGGTAATAATCTTCATACATAAGCTTTGAAAGAGTGGAATGTGCTATATGTAAGTGAAAGCATTTTGTAAGTTACAAATCCCTAATGTTGTTTTGAGGCTATATGTATTTACAGGGGAAATCGAAACACAATTGACTTATTACATTATTTAAGAAGTTTTGTTTAACTTTTATATTTAGTAAGAAAGTATCAATGCATTTTGAGTAGGGTTTTTCAGGTCAGTGTATAACTTTGAATTATTTTTCCCATACTCAAAACAAATGTTAGTCTTTTAACAAATGAGCATGATAATGCTTCTTGTTTTTAAGCCCATCAATTGGTAAGATGACGAAAAGAATACCAGAAACAGCTTTCTGGAGAGGAGGATTTCAGTGTTAGGTAAAAATTAGACTACACAACCTTTAAAGTCCTTTCTAAAACTCTCTTAGGGTCTACGATTGAACAACCCCAGCACCCTGATCTATAAGATGGAGTAATAGCCAAGTGAAGAAGAAACCACGTGCCAGCAATGTAATTTAATAGTGAAGTCATTACATAAATATATGCCTTCTCCTGTTATTTGCGTACCATTAATTAAAGTTTTTTCATAACTTCACATTTTTCATGTTATAGTAGGAAGGCAAAGAGGATGTACTACTACAATTACAGGAAACAATTCCTATTTTGCAAATTGTAAGAGACCTACCATGAAGTATTTGCATGGTGATAGCTATTTTAAAAGAATTTCTGAACTATACCAGCTGTTTGTTACTAATAAAAATCACATATGTTAATAATTTCAGGAATTTGAGAGGAGAAAACGAGAGCGAGAAGAAGCTCAAAGACTCTACAAGAAGAAGAAAATGGAAGTGTTCAAAATATTAAGCAAAAAGACTAAAAAGGGCCAGCCAAATTTGAATTTACAAATGGAGTATCTTCTTCAAAAAATACAAGAAAAAAATTAAATCAGACATTTGTCCTTAATCAGGGATTAAAATATGTGCTGTCTGTTTATTGAGTTCTTTTGTACATATAGTGTGTCTCCCAACAATTAACTAAATATGTGAACATAAACTAGATTGCTAAGGTATGAAAAAAACAACAAACCAAACCCACTGCTGGCGAGTTGATTCCAACTCAGAGACCCTATAGGATAGAGTAGAACTGTCCCATGGGGTTTCCAAGGCTGTAAATCTTTGTGGAAGCAGAGTGTTACATTTTTCTCCCATGGAGCAGCCTGTGGTTTCGAACCACCGACCTTTGGGTTAGCAGCCGAGGTCTTTAACCACTTTGCCAAAATGTCACAAATATTTTTTTGTAAAAGAAAATTTGGGGTATGTATTCAACATAGTAGGTTGTGTTTCTTATTCATTTGCCTCTGAAGGAAGGCTTGCCTGAAGAACTGAAAAAATCTATTTGGGAGATAGGCTCAAACATATATAATGCTTTTATACCATATGCGGTTTATATGAAATAAATGTAAAAATAAAGGATCAGAGCTTACCATGAAGCATTTTAATGAAATGTTTGAATTTAGTAATCAGCTATTATGGTTTTAAAATTAGTTTCAGCGGTGGAGACAGATACTCCCCTTGGACTTTTTACTATTTTAAATTAAGTACCTGTTACACAAAGATGGACTTTCCAGAAACGTGAGAGCAGAGGTTTTATTCAGGACACTTGAGTGCTGAAACTACTTTCTGCCCCCACCATATAAGGATATGTTTTTCATAAAGTAGAATTTGGCTTAAGAACTCAGAGAGTTTGATATTTATAAACGCTTCCTTAAATGGAGTCACACAGCTTGTTAGTGTAAAATCTTTCAGATGGTGATGGGAACCCAGCAGTGTTACATCAAGAATTAAGCTTTCCAGATTTTTGGGGACCCTATACTTCTGAAAACGTTATTACTGGAACATGTTGCTCTATAGGTACCCTTGTGAGGCAAGGAAAGCTACTGGGATGCTGTTTCTCCCCTGCTGTTTGTTTGCTCCTTGGCAGTAACTGCAAGATGAGAAAGGCTTGACAATTTTTACAAACAAAAGGACTATAATAAGAATCATTTATAAATCATGTTGCATAATAAAATTTTATAAGTGGTAAAAAATACAGCTTAAAATTGCATTAAGGCTCTAGGGAGTCCTTGCACTCTGTAGATTTATTATGCTTTTAAAAGTATAATGAGTCCACCCAGAGGCACCTTGGGAGAAAGGCTTGGCAACCTACTTCTGAAAAATGAGCTACTCGAGTGCAACTGGGTAATTCTAAGTAAACACTAGAGGGGAACCTAGAGAGAATCATATATTTCCAGGTCCATACAATGACATTCATTGTAAAAGACAAAAATGCAATAGGATATGCTGAGGAAATACTGAATTTGATAAAGGAGAGCAATTCTATATTGCATGGGAAAACACAACACTTAGAGATTTGTAATTTATTGCGTTTAAGAATAATTTGGGCCGCATCGGTGAAGAGAGTACATAATGAAGGAGAGTAAAATATTTCATTGAATTGCTTTATAATTATTTCATGAGTATATTTCTTACACTTTAGCAGGGTAGGACAAAACGGGAAGAGTTCTAGTCATTTTAAGGAGCAAGGGTAAATATTGGTAAATTACTTTTTGCTGAACAGCTATTACATGGAAAGTTCATGTTAAGGAGTCATTATTCGGGAAAAACCAAATTCCTTCTCCAGGGATCTTACAGGGGAGTAAATGGAAATAACCAAGTAATGGCACAGGACAAAAAGTGATTAGTGACAATAAGGTACAAACTAAAGGTTTAGACTTCAACACACTGGAGAATAACCCAGGGAGTGTATTAAAATGCACATTCAAGGACACTACCCTCAGACATTTAGATAGCATAGATGGACTCCGTAATGGACATTTTTAACAAGCAACCCCAGTGATTCCGTTGTGATTGATCCTCACCCAACTTTACAAAGCGTTGGACCAGGGGCTCAAATGAGAGATTTTATCTGGTTGAAGAAATCAGGGAGTTTCATGAATGAGATGGCATTTAAGAAGAGTCTTAAGGTTGAGGAGAGCATTTGAGGTGATAGCATGAGGAAAGTTCCAAAGGAAAGAAATCCTAGGATATATTTAAATGTCTAAAAAATAAATTATAAAAAGATACGTGTATTATTGTCTTAGCTGTTGAGGAATATCACTTCCTATCCGTTGATGTTTGCTTCCACATGGAAAGGGCTCCACCAGCCTAGCACATATGACCTCCTGACCATCTTACTGGATCTGCCCAGTGGAGGTGGGGTAACATTGAAACGGTAGGTTTGGAAGGAGAACCTGGGCATTGGATAAAACCAGTTGCCGTGGAGTCATTCTAACTCATGGCGACCCCATGTGTGTTAGACTAGAACTGTGTTCCATAGGGTTTTTAATAGCTGGTTTTTCTGAAATAGATTGCCAGGCATTTCTTCCATGGGATCTCTGGGTGGAGTTGAAGTCTCCAACCTTTTGGTTAGTAGCGGAACATGTTAAGCATTTGCAACACCTGTGCACTTCTGGGCATTTCATAGCCAGTCCTCTCTCTCCAGAGCTGGACTGCCTGCAGAGAGCATGTGCTCTTGATTGGTCTTCCCATACTGTAAACTGTACAGGACAGACTTTATTGATAAAAGGTAGGTAGGGGAAGGAGGGAGGACAGGGAAGAGACCTGTATTTGAGGGACTATGACGTCTACAATTTATTTGAGTCTGTACCAAAAAAAAAAAAAAACCCGTTACCATCAAGCAATTCTGATTTGTAGCAACCCTATAGGACAGGGTAGAGTGGCTCCATGGGGCTTCCAAGGAGCAGCTGGTGAATTCGAACTGCTGGCCTTGTGGTTAGCAGCAGAGCTCTTAACCACCGTGCTACCAGGGCTCCTGTGTCTGTACAGGGAGGGATAAAACATAAGGCATGAAATTTGAGGGAGCACAATAAACACGTGGAGAGACTTTGGAGTGGCTAGAGCCTGTAGTTGCAAGTGTCAGATGTTAATGTGTACACAGGGATTTTGATCTTGATAGTTTGTAGAGGCTTCTACTGGGCCATGGATTTGGTTTTCATAAATGTGCTGCGGTTTTGGCAAGAGGTTTTAAGCCTTAAGGCGCATGGGATTTTGACCTAAAATTTGTAGTATCTTTGTCCATGGGAAAATTGTTATTTTTACAGAGGTAGGGCTGTAATACAGCTCCTTAAGCAAAGTTTTGCAGTCCTCAACAAAAGAGGGGAAGAAGGAGAGGAAGTGAAGGCATACAGACTTCAGCAATGACACAGAATGTAGGGATGGGCTCATTCAAATGTTGGCTTCCTGGGTGGCTTCAGCAGATATCAGACAAGTGATGCCTTGTGAGCTAACCAGGCTGTGCTGGCATCAACAGACACTGGCGGGGCAGGCAGCCTCAGCATGCAGGCTGCTGTAGCTTGACCTTGAATTACACTTAATATTCATGTATGAACGGTAGGGACCTCATCAGAGGCTACAGAGCCGGTAGAAAACAACCTCATCTGAGATAAGGATTTAATAATAGAAAAAAGAATATCCATAAATACGCTTGCTAGATATTAATGACTCTATATTTGCTGCTTTTAAACGTCAAAGCAGGTGACTTGTAAGCAATACAGAGTTATAGAGAAGCTCAAGTTTTAAATTGTTCATGCCAGTCATTGAAATGCAGCATGAAAATGCCAATTTTGATTATCTCTTCAGAGATATTAAAGTGTTTTTAGATTTTGAATATATTATATGTAAAGGTCCAGAACCTCAGACAAGATGTGATGATTGGGACTGCTACCATTATAAATTCTATACTTTGCAAGACAGCGTCCAAATGCAACCCTCAAGAGAGAAGATAAAATGTGCCATGCTAAAGGCACGGTGCTTAAGTTCAACCTCCTGATAAGTATTCTTTCCCAGTTTAGTTTAAGCATGAAGGTCATAGACCCTGAACAATTTGATATAAACTTACCGGCTTTCTGGTGAGGCTAAAGTCATCTCCAGCTATCCCCCTTTCTACAAATTCATGAGTTTTTGCTGTATTCTTTACAATAAGAAGTATTGGGTTCTGGGAGCATAGTTTTGTCCATAGTTTTAAACTTAGTAGGTGCGAGGCCAGTGTTTTGGTAACCTTTTTATTGCCGAGTGTTCTATTGTATTCAATAGCTGATTTTGGGGGAGTAGATCACCAGGCCTTTCTTGCAAGGCATCTCTGGATGTATTCAAACCTGCAACCTTCCGCTTATCAGCCAAAGGCATTAACACTCACACCACCACTAACTCTATGCGTTACACATCCTTGTTATTTCCAGGCAACACTCATTGTTTCTCTATCAGCCATTTTTCTACTCATGAAGTAGTTTTATTGTCTCTTTCAATATTTAACATAGTTCAAATCTTTCTCCTGCGACTTTATTTCCTCTTCAAGATAAAGGGGGAAACATGACCATAGTAATAACTCGGGAGTCAAGCAAGGCCAGGTCTGATATTGCAGATACCGTTTTAGTCAGTCCTAATTTAATATAGTTTATAGAGGGTTCTTATTTTTAAAACGACAAAGGCATCGCCTTTTGTTGTGTCCACTGAAAAAGCAGCCATTGAAGCAGCTCCATTACATAATATTTGATCTTCCCAGGTAGCCGATTTAATAGCTCTGACTGAACCCTGTACTGTAGCAAAAGATAAAAAGATAGTAGACATGCTTTTAAAATTGTTCGTAATTTTGGAATGTTATGAAAATGGAGAGGATTTATGACCTCTTTAGGTGTTTTGACTAACAGTAGGAAAGACTTCAATGACTTAGTGGAAGCTATTCCAAAATCACAAGGGATTAATGGTTATTAAAGTAGAAGCGCTTGGAGTGCTATGTACCAGATGAGCAGCTTTTCCTACCCCAGCTATATGTGATTCTTAGGAATTGAGATCTATTCCCGTGAACCTTCAGAATGATGGTTGTCTCAATTTAAGCTGGCTTCGGTTGACTCACAGCGATCAGTTCAAACTTCTAAAAGACAATATTGGCCAACTTAGAAAGCTCACTCCATAAATATGTATCCTGCTTATTTTACGATCGGGGCCCAATACCATCCAATGTACCCAGGTCAAATTACTCTGAGTCAGTGTGGATTATCCAATAGGCAAGGTAAGCACAGTGCTTATCTTGCTTACCAGATCACCTGTAGTGAACAATTTCACATTTTTTCACTACATCAAAGATTCTGCTTCTAGGTATGGCTGTTATCTGTCTCGCCCAACCCCATAGTGCCTTCCTACAGAATCAAAACCTCTTTTCAAATTTACAAACCCTGACAGGGACAGATGACACAGTAAGCAAGATATGTACGGGTTTCTTGTGCTTACTTGCTAATCTGTAGTGAACACTTTCACGTGAGTTTCACCGCATATTTGATTTTAAATGGCCAGGTTGTCTCACTCTGCAGCATATTTATTGTGGTGAAATTGTTCACTACTGATAATCTGGTAAGCAAGATAAACATCATGCTTACTTGCCTATTGAATAACCCAGCCCCTACTATGATTGTTCACACTTTGGAAGTGAAAAACTAGCTTTCCTATTAAATAAATAATGGTGGGTAATACGAATAACCCGGATAAATCCTTAAAGATGAAATATGGTTTCAGCCCTCTTCCTCAAGACCATGTTGAGCATTTACAAATGGGTTTTATACAACTGCTCAAATTGTTAGCCTATGCATATGCATTAGTTGCTTCTGGCAAAATCTCTAGGTGGATAGATTTTCCTAGCTGGAGGGCTAGCACTGTCACAGTTGTTAAAATGCAGTTAGACTTCATATTTCCAGATGGAGTAACTAGTTTCACTGGAACAGTCAGAGACAAATTCTGAAAGATTTTTCGTTTAACCCAGAAACTTCATTGTCAACGTTGAACAAGTGACACTTTTTACCACCTCCTGGGGAGCAGTGCCAGCAGGTGAAGGATAGCAAAGAGCATAACAATGCCTGTCACCAGGAGCAGCAGCCCTAGGGTGTAAACACACTCCAGGAATTGCAGGTGTTGGGGTTGCCAATAGAAACACAACTCACATAAAGGCACTGGATGGAACAAAGCTTCATTCACATGGAAAAACAACAGAGCAAGATAGGCTTCCATAGAGGACTTTGATTTTAAATGCCCTGGATGTCTCTCTCTGCAGCTTATTCGGGGCAAAGGTCTGCACGCCTCCGTCTTGTGCTGCAGGACAAGGATCCTATTCCCTCCCCACTGGAAGCAGCTACGGCAGTGGGGTTGGCCAGGTGCCATATAATGCACATGCTTAACTAAGTAGTTCCTGGGAGTGTTGACATGTGGTCAAGGCAAAAGGGGAGGGATGTGTCAACAGGCCACCATCTTCTGTGGGTCAAGATGCCCAGAAAGAGGTGAAATCAGCCTATACTCACATCCCATCTGTCTTAGTTATCTACTGCTGCTATAACAGAAATGCCACAAATAGATGGCTTTAAGAAATTTATTCTCTCATAGTTTAGGAGGCTAGAAGTCCAAATTCAGGGTGCCAGCTGCACGGGAAGTCTTTCTCTATCTGTCGGCTCGAGGGGAAGGTCCTTGGCGTCAATGTTCCCCTGGTCTAGAAGCTTCTCAGCACAGGGACCCCTGGTCCAAAGAATGCACTTGCTCCCAGTTCTTCTTTCTTGATGGCATGAGGTCCCCCATCTCTCTGCTCAATTCTCTTTTTTATATCTCAAAAGAGAGTGACTCAAGACACAACCTATTCTTGTAGATTGAGTCCTGCCTCATTAACATAACTGCCTCTAATCCTGCCTCATTAACATCATAGAGGTAGGATTTATAACACACAGGAAAATCACACCAGATGACAAAATTGTGGGAAATCACAGAATACTAAGAATCATGGCCTAGCCAAGTTGACACACATTTTGGGGGGACACAGTTGAATCCATAGCACCATCCAAGAAGCCAGGATGACATATCTGGTCCTTAGCACAAAGTTCATTCGTGGGTCACAAGGACGGTGGCATGCTATGCTCAGTCTTAAGGAAAAGTAGAAAGAATAAATGAAACACCAAATCAGAAACAGTCCGAATTTTCATAAACCCTCAATTTGTCCTGTCCTGGATGTTGCTATTATCGTTAATAACCATGCAAACCTCTCCTCAGAGCCTCTTCCTATAAGATTATTACAGAACACCTTATGCAATTGGGAATAACTGTACTGATAAGCTACTCTGTTCTTTTTCATACAGATCTACTAAATATCAGAAACTAATCTGGTTTACTCGTCTTATGCTCAGTAGGGATAAGCTGCCTCTCCAGAATAAATATGGTCTGAAGCTTTGCATGACTTTCAGCCTAGTAAGTGTGTCTTCTAGGAGACATATCCGCTTGAAAATGCTTTAGAACATTGCTGAAAAGACTACTTCTGTTCTTCTGGTGGGCTCTTGTGTCACCAAACAAATAAGCTACCAACCCAAATCAGTAAATTTCCACTCTCATGCAACCTCAAACAGATGCTAAGAAAGTCTCCAGAGCAGACAATTTCAAGAGGTAGTCACCCTGCCCAAGAACCCTCATCCAGGGACATGACAATGGTTGTAGATGACCCATGCCTGAGATGACAAAGTAAGATACAGCAGAATGACTTTCTTAAAAATTCTTTACCTTTTTGTAATTGTTATCCTGGTATTCTGGTGATTTAATCCAAATACCATGAGATAATTTTTTTCTCTTTGCATAGTTGAGCTTAACCATATCCAGTTCTTGGTATATTCAAAATACATGAGTATAGTTAGACCATGAATTTGCAATAGTATTTAATGCACAAATTGATGAGTATGTGGGCACTTCCCTTTTTATACCAGCCCAAACCAAACCCCCTGCCATTGAGTTGATTCTGACTCATAGCGATCCTATAGGACAGAATAAAACTGCCTCATAGGCAGTAAATCTTTACAGAAGCAGACTGCCACATCTTTCTCCCTTGGACCACCTACCTTTTGATTAGTATCCAAGCACTTTAGCCACTGTTTCACCAGGGCTTCTCTCCATACTACCAATCTTGCATAAATCCAGTTATTATGCACAGACATCTGTAATTGCTCTAGTTCTTAATGAGGCTGTGCATTATCCACATGACATTTGTGAATCCCTTCCTTTGAATCTCTGTAGTGGCCCAGTTTACCTAATCATAAATCATAGAGGTTATGGAGTCTGATATAATGGCATAACAATTTTAGAGACTAAAAAACAGTAATATAGATTGGTCATCACAAGCAAGAGTGTCACTTTCAGCAATGTGTGAGAGATGAAAAATAACATACAAATGATAGGGGAAAATAACACAAAGGGTCTTTAGTGCAAGTTTCCTAGAGATTGATTTTTTATTAACCCCTTCCTCCCTATATTGGGTTCGTGGAACTAGAACTCATTGGATGTTACCTGTTAATTGAAAAGATTCAGCTATTCAGCCTATCTTATCAACCTTGCCGATCGTACTGAATCCATTAGAGATAGAAAAGCAATATTCCAAATATGAGAAAAGGTTTTCACTGGCTGGAAGGATCGGTTGGTTCAAGGAAAATTTCTACTCGTGGTTGTATTTACAGTAATACAGTGCAGATGTATAAGTTTCAGAAAATTACCATCTAAGTAAACCAGTCTTATGGCTGACCTCAGATGACAAATGATTTTCAAATGATGATTTGATGCCAGAGTAGATAGACTGAAATCTTCTTGGTCAAACCTTCTCCCTAGGATAGACCAAGAAGAGGCTGATGGACATTGACCTCTAGGCACAACACATACAAAGCAGAGTCAGCTGAATGCCATCAGCCTAAATTGGTGTATTCACATACAAAACAGAGGTACTTCTCTTAGATGTTAAAATCCTAAAATGGGCACCGCACAAACACTTTACCCAGACTAGTGCTTACTTAGCCACAAACCCAAATGTAGCATCCAACTGACACCATTGAGAGACTTTATTTTCCTCATATTGAACAGAGATAGTTCCCGATCTTTTGCTTACAGAAGACAGGCTCCATTTCTCTTTCCCAAACACCTATTTTGAGAATCTGTAATATTTGGTCTTTTTATTTTATTTTTTTAAATAACAGAACTAGAAAAACTGGCTTGGATTAAAAAATGTTGAATTTATTGGCGTTGCATCTGAGTAGATCTGAAATTGTTCACAGAAGTGTAGGAAGTCAAGTGGATCTTTAATGACATCCACTCACTCCCTCTTGCCATTCTTAAGAAAATGCCTTTTGGAAATTCTGCTTGAGTTAATTATCATGGCAGTAGGTTTTGAAGGTTACTTTTGTTCTTTTAAATGCAGATTAAAATCTGAATTCATTTAAAAAGCATTAGCGTTTTGTGTGACTTGCATTAATGCCTGCCTACTGAGAAGGTTTGTTTTGATTTTTTTTTTTTTTGTCCTGATCTATACACAATTTAGGAGCCTTGGTGGCATAGTGGTTAAGAGTTCAGCTGCTCACCAAAAGGTTGGCAGTTCGAATCCACCAGGGCTCCTTGGAAACTCTATGAGGCAGTTCTGCTTCTCTCCTATAGGGTTGCTATGAGTCAACTCAATGGCAATGTTTTTTTTTTTTGGTATACACAATTTGGTATAGTGCCAATGCACAATTTTAAATTTTAACCATTCATGATAACTATTTTAGTAAAAAGCGATGAACTAGTACAAAATTCATGAAAGCTATCCATCCATTACACTTCCCCCCACCCCCACCACCCCCAACTGCTTTTCCAGGCAACTTTAATTTTGATATGATTTATATAACAGATTAATAAAAAAAAAATCTATGTTTTGAAAACTGAATCAGAGAAGAGAGGCTTACCATTTATAAGAACCCACGGTGTGATAGTTAATTTTATGAGTCAACTTGGCTAGGCTATGTTGCCTGGTTGTTTGGCCAAACATCAGTCTAGTTGGTGTTATGAAATAGTTAAAAAAGAAAAAAGATTAAATCAGTTGTCTTTTAGTAAAGCCGATTACATTCCACAATGTGGGTGGGCCTCAATCAATCAGACGAATGCCTTACGAACAAAAAGGGGCTTTCTCTATGTTGTGTTCTGCCTCCAGATTATAAATATAAGTTTTGCCAGAACTTTCTCACTTTTCACTCTTCACTTTTCTCATCGCCTGACGTATGGTTTTTGAGGTGGAAACCTGCAGAGTCTCCAGCCTATCACCTGCCCTATGGGTTTTGGATTTGTAAATCCCCCATGATCTCATGAGCCAATTCCTTGAAGTAAATCTCTCTCTCTCTAAATATATATATATGTATCACTGGTTCTGTTTCCCTAGGGAACCCTAAGACACACAGATAAGCCATTTTCACAAATTTTTGAGATGTAGTCTGTAATTGGGTTTTCTGGGTTAGTCTGTGATATGAATAATTGCACTTTATAATTCTGGACATTTATATATTCTTTACAGGGTATATATTCCATCAATGACCCTAAAGACTTGTTCACATTCTTCAATTTGATAGGAATGCTTCTACATAGTGGCTTAATAAATGTTCTATCCACATGAGCCATATCTACATTCTTTTTGTGTACATAGGATTTTATTGATAATGTGATATATATCTTTCTAGAAATTAAAAAAAAAACTGATCTAGTGTGAAAGGAAGGAATTGTTCTTTGATCTCGATTCAAAAAGTTTATCAGTTTGCAGCATTCTGCTATCCCAGTAATCACAGAAACTGGAAAACATCATTAATAATTAATGTAGAGAGTGATGGGGCAAATATGCTTGGATTATTAACTTACACATTTACAATTTGACTAAGAATGGAATCTATGTTTAAAGTGGTGATTGTAAAATTATTCATTTGCCACTTTTAAAAAAGCTATTAAAGAATCTGAGAATTAGCTTAAGTGTTCTATCTTGGGACACATTGCCGATGACAAATTTGAGTTTAGCTTTTAATATTGCGAAACTGGGGCATACTGCTTCATGATTAGACATTGAAATAATAAGAAATACAATACTACTTTTAGGCCATTCTAAAAAATGGCTCAATTAACTGTACTACATACATTTATTTTATTTAGAATTCATGGGAAAGGGATTCTAAATATAATTTGGAATTTAGAGAAAGGAACATATGAAGTAAAATACTTGCTTAGTTACTTATTCAGGGCCACCCAACAATTTGGTTTCTGGGCTAGAAACAGAAATGAAGTTTCATAACAGCCATCCCAAGTTGCTATATGGATGTCTCTAGAAATTTCATCTGTAAATTTTTATCAGGACAGATGTACTTAAGCCTTTTAGAACTTTCCTGCTTTGTAATTCCACATCTCGGACTAATTATTATGTAGTAATTAACGATGGATTGTTTGGGGGACAGTATGTGCTGGTATAGCATTTGGCACCCTTTCAGAGCAATCCTAACACATATGTGTTCAAATTTAATCCAGAGTTTCTGTCTCAGCTGACTTATTTGGGACGACCAATATGATCTTCTCCCTGAAAGAAAAATGTATTTCTAGCTAGCAATATTGGAGCTGTTTAAGGAGCTCTGATGACACAATGGTTAAAGCACTCAGCTGCTAATCAGCCGTTCAAAACCATGAGCTACTCCGTAGGAGAAAAGTCCTGGTAATCCGCTCCTGTAGAAATGACAGTCTAGAAAACCCTATGGGGCAGTAGCACTCTCTCATATAGCATCACTATGAACCCGAATCAGTTTGATGGCACACAACAACAGCATTTCTCATTTTTTTTTAAATGACAGTCAGTTCTTTCGGTCCATATCTAACAACCTATGCTGGAGATTTCTGAGTCAATGGAGAGGGAGGAAAGGATCACAGAAACATTTAAAACCGTACTAAATGGTACATGAAAATGTATCTCATGGCTTTGTGGAGATGAATTGAATTTCCTCTGCTTACAAACTGTGTGACTTTGCAAAATTACTTAGCTTCTCTGTCCCCTAGTTTACCTATCTGTAAATTGAACATGATAATATAGGTTCATGATTTATTTTCCAAAACCCTTGGGTCCAGGAGTGTTTCGGAATTTAGAAAGTTTTGGACTTAGACAGGTAGTTTAGTGCAGATACCATACGTTTACATAATAGTCACAGCAAGGTCTCAAGCAGCATCTTACATAGCTGCAGCAAAATAAATAAATATTCAAACTAAGGGAAATAATTCAAGACAAAAATTGCCTGATATCAATACAGGTCAGGCTTCTGAATCTGAGAAAATTCTGGGGAAAAAAAACTTTAACTTTTCAGAGATTTTTGGCTTTCAACATTGTAAGTAAGGGATTGTAGACTCAAAGTAATACCTCTATCATAGGGTAATTTAAGCAGATAAATTTATTTAGTGCAAAGTACTTAGAACAGCCACTGGCACATAGTAAGCAATAAATGTTAGCTATTGACAATATAATATTGTGTGCATCACATTTTTACTTTGAGATGTTACACATCAACTTAATCACCTTATTTGGAATGAAATATAGCCAGTTAGCTGGTTTTATACCACATGTGCCTTGAATGGATTTGGCTATTATTTGACAACATCTGTGTTTAAGAAAAAAAACAAAAGGTCAAAAAAAAATAATAATAAAAAAAGGTGCTAGAAAAAAGCATATATGTTGTCAAAAGCATATATGAAGCAGTTGCAATTACACGATTTGCCAGTAAGATTTCATATCTTAATTACATTATAATGTTTATCAGTAGCTTTAATAATTTTTTTTTTTTTACATTGCCAAATTGAAAACTGCACAGAATTGTCATTATCACAGGATATAATCCAGTTCAATTCTTATAACTCTTAAGGGCCCATAAAGAAAATCTCAAATTTCACATAAGAGTGCTTGACACCTTATGGTAAAAACCTGCCAATATTTGAATTACTCAAATTCGTAGCTTAATCTCTGACAACTTTTAAACAATTTTGTTACTTAAAAAATTAGACTTCATCATCCTGAGACCAGAAGAACTAGATGGTGCCTGGCCACAATCGATGACTGCCCTGACAGGGAGCACAACAGAGAACCCCTGAGGACGCAGGAGAACAGTGGGATGCAGATCCCAAATTCTCATAAAAAGACCAGACTTAATGGTCTGACTGAGACTAGAGGAATCCCGGCGGGCATGGTCCCCAAACCTTCTGTTGGCCCAGGACAGGAACCATTCCCGAAGACAACTCATCAGACATGGAAGGGACTGGACAATGGGTTGGAGAGAGATGCTGATGAAGAGTGAGCTACTTGTATCAGGTAGACACTTGAGACTGTGTTGGCATCTCCTGTCTGGAGGGGAGATGGGAGGGTAGAGAGGGCTAGAGACTGGCAAAACCGTCACGAAAGGAGAGACTGGAAGGAGGGAGCGGGCTGACTCATTGGGGTGAGAGTAAGTGGGAGTATGGAGTAAGGTGTATATAAGCTTATATGTGACAGACTGACTTGATTTGTAAACTTTCACTTAAAGCACAATAAAAATTATTAAAAAAATAATAAACTTCAAGTATATGGTATGAATTAAACTTTGTCTTCCTCCAAGTTGAATTGCAGAGACTTCTTTAAATAAGCTAATGCTGATACTACTTAAAAAGTAAAAATGTAATTCCACTTGAAAATTTCATTTTCAAATGCAGACTTCTAAATATAATTTCATATCCATATGTCATGAATTGAATTGTGTCCCAACAAAATATGTGTCACCTTGGCTAGGTCACGATTCCCAGCAATGTGTTGTTTTCTTCTATTTTGTGATCTGATTATCCTCCATTTTGCAACATATTGTAAATCTTAGCCTCTATGCTGTGGTTGTGGCCCCATTTGGGAGTGAGCTGTCTATTATGTTAATGAGGCATGGTTAGATCTGTTAATGAGGATTAGGGTGGGATGCAACACCCTTACTCAGGCCACAGCCCAAATCTAATGTAAGGGGAGTTTCCCTGGGTTGCAGCCTGCATCACCTTTTATCTTACAAGAGATAAAAAGAGAGAAAAATTAGCACAGAGAGAGGGACCTCATTACCAACAAGAGAGAAGAGCCAGGAGTGGAGCAGGTCCTTTGGACCTAGGGTCCCTGTGCTGGGAACCTCCTAGCTCCAGAGTAAGACTGATGCCAAGGCACGTAGAGGTCTCCAAGGAACACAGGGCCCATAGATGTTGAACGGAGATGAGGATCTTCTCCCAAAGCCGACAAAGAAAGTCTTCCCCTAGAGCCAGCATCCTGAATTTGGACTTCTAGCCTCCTAAATTGTGAGAGAATAAATTTTCTGTCTGTTAACTCCATCCACTTGTGGTATTGGTGTTACAGCAGCACTGAATAACTAAGACACCATCATGGATTGAATTGTGTCTCCCCAAAATATGTGTCAACTTGGTTAGGCTGTGATTCCCAGTACTGTGTGTTTGTCCTCTATTTTGTGATTGTAAGTTTATGTTAAAGAGGATTAGGGTGGGATTGTAACACCCTTACTAAGGTCACATCCCTGATCCAATGTAAAGGGAGTTTCCCTGGACTGTGGCCTGCACCACCTTTTAGTTTACAAAAGATTAAAGAAAAGGGAAGCAAGCAGAGAGTGGGGACCTTGTACCACCAAGAAAGCAGTGCCGGGAGCAGAGCTCTTCCTTTGGACCTGGGCTCCTGCACAGAGAAGCTCCTAGTTCAGGGGAAGATTGATGACAAGAACCTTCCTCCAGAACCAATAGAGAGGGAAAGATTTCTCCTGGAGCTGACACCCTGAATTTGGACTTCTAGCTTACTAGGCTGTGAGAAAATAAATTTCTCTTTGTTAAAGCCATCCAATTGTGATATTTCTGTTACAGCAGCACTAGATAACTAAGATAGGTATTACATAAGCTTAAGAGCTCCTAGATTTTGGACTTTTGGAGCCATTTTGCTGAATGTTAGATAAACACATTATCTCCCCTCTCATAAGTGTGGTGGTTAAGATTGCATGTCAACTTGGCTAAGCCATGATTCTCAGTGGTTTGGCAGTAGTATGATGTGATCACTTCCATATTGAGATTTGATATAATGTGATCACCCCCATTATGGGATCTGCTGTGAATACCCAATCAGTTGAAAGGGAGTTTCCTTGGGCATGTAGCCTGCATAGAATATAAGTAGGCATTCTGGCAAGGCTCGGGGGCTTTTGCTGGCTCTGGATCCTGCAAATGGCTCCTGTTCATCTGGCCTCTGGTTCTTGGAACTTGAGCTAGCAGCTTACCTGTGGTCTTGCCTGCTGATCTTTGCAGCCTGCAAGCAACAGCTCTGCCTTCTGACCTGACAATCTTGGGCTCACCAGCTCCTGCAGCTACATGAATCAGGAGAAACCTCCAGCCTGACTCACAGACTTGGGATGTTCCAGTCTCTACAACCATATCAATCATTTCTTTGATATAAATATCTCTATATAGGGTCGCTATGAGTCGGACTCAACTCGACGGCACTGGGTTTGGTTTTGGTTTTTTATTTTATATATGTGTTTATATGCTTTACTGGTTTTGCCTCTCTACAGAACCCAGCCTAAAATGATAAGTTACCAGATATTGCCACATGAAGTATAAGGTAGGTACTTTGAGGTCAATCAGTAACATAATGGAGTTAAACATTAGAGGAACCGGTAGGTATTCAGGCACTATTAATCTGACACTGTATATATGTAAGAAGTAAATTAATGTCATTATTCTTTGTATTATTATCTGACAGTGTGCTAAGATATTTGTGAATATTATCTCATTTAATCCCTATTGAAACTTATGATTAATTGAATAATAATAATTTAATAATAATATGATGATGATGATGATAAAAATAGTAATATTAATATTGTCCAACATTACACTAAGACCTGTGCATACATTATCTCATTTAATAATATGAAATTCAGGTGTAGGGCATCATGTGCATATTTTATTTAGGTATTACTTTGTTTTCCTCAGAGATGTCTGAGAGAAGGCTACTTCATTATTATTTTATTTTTTCTTAAGTTATTTAGGATGATAGCATTCTAGATCTCTTCAGATTACAAACTAAAGACTAAGATCTATAAATCTACCTTACATTTAATTTGAAAGTAGCATAGCAATGGCAACACTTTTTTGGGGGGGTATAGCAACCCACACTTCATATTAATAAATGTCTCTACAGCACAGATAAGAGACCATTTTATAGTTGTTGTTAGGTGCCATCCTATCAGTTCCGACTCATAGCGACCCTAAGTACAATAGAACGAAACACTGCCTGGTCCTGCGCCATTCTCACAATTGCTGTTACGTTTGAGCCCATTGTTGCAGCCACCGTGTCAATCTATCTCATTGAGGGTCTTCCTCTTTTTTCCTGATCCTACTTTACCAAGCATGATGTGCTTCTCCAAGGACTGGTCCCTCCTGATAACATGTCCAAAGTACATGAGACAAAGCCTTCCCATACTAGCCTCTAAGGAGAATTCTGGCTGTACTTCCTCCAAGACAGACTTTTTGTTCTTCTGGAGGTCCATGATGTATTCAGTTTTCTTTGCCAACACCCTAATTCACATGTATCAGTCCTTCTTTGGTCTTCCCTATTTATTGCCCAGCTTTCACATGCATGAGGTGATTGAAAATACCATGGCTTGGGTCATGCGCACCTTTTCCTCAAAGTGACATCTTGGCTTATTAACAGTCTAAAGAAGTCTTTTGCAGCAGATTTGCCCAATGCAATACATCATTTGATTCTTTGACTGCTGCTTCCATGGGTGTAGATTGCGGATTCAAATTCAAATAAAATGAAATCCTTGACAACTTCAATCTTTTATCTGTTTATTGTGTTGTTGCTTATTGGTCCAGTTGTGAAGATTTTTTTTTTTTTATTTTGAAGTGCAATCCATACTGAAGGCTGTAACCTTTGATCTTCATCAGTAAGTGCTTCAAGTCCTCTTTGCTTTCAGCAAGCAAGGTTGTGTCATATGCATGTCATAAGTTGTTAGTGAGTCTTCCTCCAATCTTGATGCCACATTCTTCTGCATATAGTCTGGCTTCTCCAATTATTTGCTCAACGTGCAGATTGAATAAGTATGGTGAAAGGATATAGCCCTGACACACACCTTTCCTGACTTTAAGCCATGCAGTATGCCCTTATTCTCTTTGAATGGCTGCCTCTTCATCTATGTTCAAGCTCTACATGAGCACAATTGAGTGTTCTGGAATTCACATTCTTTGCAACGTTATCTGTAATCTGTTATGACCCACACAGTCAAATGCCTTTGCATAGTCCATAAAACACAAGTAAACACCTTTCTTGTATTCTTTGCTTTCAGCCAAGATCCATCTGACATCAGCAATGATATCCCTCATTCCACATCCTCTTCTAAATCTGGCTTGAATTTCTGGCGGTTTCCTGTCAATGTACTGCTGTAATCGCTTTTGAACGATCTTCAGCAAAATTTTACTTGTGTGTGATACTAATGGTGTTGTTCGACAATTTCCCAATTCTGTTGGATCACCTTTCTTTGGAATGGGCACAAATATGGACCTAGCTTACATTTAATTTGGAAGTAGCATAGCAACCCACACTTTGTGTTAATAAATGTTACTAAATCACAGATAAGAGACCATTTTATGGTTAAAAAATGGTAATACAGCATAGGTTAGGGAGAACTATGGATATGATTCATCCTGGCACTTTATAGTTTAAAAAATGGTATTGTACTACCAGAAAGGAGACCTTTGAATATGTTGGTCTATTCATCTCGTGTAACATAGTTTAACATTTACTCAGTGACACTGATCAAAATAAATAATTCAACAAGTCTATAAATTCCTTGAATTTTGTTAAAGTTTATAATTCCAAGTTTATAATGATTGAGCTTTAATACAATGCATTTGGTTTCTAAAATGAGATGAGAACATATAATTTGCATTCTCTGAAGTCGCAGCATGAGACTTCTTAAACTCTGCAGCTGGCTGTTTATAGTTGCTCCTCTCCTAATTTTCTTTGTAGTGCTGTAACAGGGTGTGGTACCTATTAAAATTTGCATCTTTTGTGCAGATGCTATATCAATGCGTTTTCTCAAGAATTCAGTTGCGATGACACAAATAATGTGGAAATATAATGGGCTCTGCTTTTATCCCTAATTTTTTCTCTTACTGTAAATTAAAGGAGAATGTATTCTGATTATGATATAGAAGACCCTCTATGACCTAATTCTCCTTATTTCTCCAACTTTCTCTCCTGCTTTTCCTGTAAATGCAATCTGTGTTTTGCTGAAACATTTATGCTTCAAAACTTGCCACACTGAGTGTGAGCAATGTTATAGGCAAGAGAAGGTATTTTTAGATGTATATTTAGTAGGTGAAATGGATAGGCCTTGGTAATTAATTCATTGAAAGTGAAAGGGATGTAATAGGAAACAGAGAATCTTGGATGATTCCCAAATTTTTAGTATGTATGACATAGTGAAATAAGGTTCTAAGTGATGTGGGGTGGGAGATAAGAACTTGGAAATACTACCATCTCCTCGGTTCTGCACTATCCCTTGTGTTTCCCTACACTGTGCTTGTACCTGTGTAAATAATTTTTTTTTATTACTATCTTCTCCAGTTTGGTGTGTCATCTATTTCCTGACAAGCCCGTGATTGATATAATAATTGGTACTATAAGTGGCCTGTTATGGATTGAATCGTATCCTCCCAAAATTGTGTGTCAACTTGGCTAGGCCATGATTCCCAGTATTGTATGGTTGTGCACCATTTCGTGATCCGATGTAATTATCCTATGTGTTGTAAATTCCAACTTCTAATGAGGTGGATTAGAGGCAATTATGTTAATGAGGAAGGACTCAATCTAAAGGATTAGGTTGTATCTTCAGTCAGTCTCTTTTATAATATAAAAGAGAGAATTGATCAGAGAGGAGAAGGATCTCACGCCACCCAGAAAGAAATATCAGGAGTGTAGAGTGTCCTTTGGACCCAGGGTCCCTGTTCTGAGAAACTCCTAGACTCAGGGAAAGATTGATGACAAAGACCTTCCCTCAGAGCCACCAGAGATAGAAAGCCTTCTCCTGGAGCTGGCACTCTGAATTTGGGTGGACTTCTAGCCTCCTAGATTGTGAAAGAATAAATCTCTGTTTGTTAAAGCCATCCATTTGCTGTATTTCTATTATAGCAGCACTAGATAACTAAGACAGGCCCTAGGAAACAGAATTTCAAATTTTCAAAATCATATTACTTACATATTTGAGGAGTGCTGGGGAGAAATGGGATGTGGGTAATCTATTACATGCCGTGACATTATAATTACTCAAATTATCACTTGGTATGACATGAAGTATACATGTAGAGGGCAAGGCATTGGAATATCAAGTGATTCTGAAGCTCAGTTACTATGGCAGAAATAGTAGATTATAAAATATTTGGTGAGCTGCCTTCTTTCAATGGTTCTAAGGAGCAGAGATATAGGCAATATACAATTGAAAACTAAAAATATCTAGCGTGGATGACCAGAAAGCCTAAAGAGCAATATTAAAAGAATACTTCATTTTTAGTAGTCAGGGTGCAGATATGGGTGAGAACCAAGTCCAAGGTCTGATTGCATAGACTGGAGAGACCTAGCCCAAGTAAATACTCAACCCTGCTAGGTCCCTTAAGGAGACATTAAATTATTGGTGGGGCAGGAGTGGAATTTTAAACCACGAGAAAGGGACATTTGGGCAGCATGGATGAGGGCTGAGAACTCTGATGTTCTTCCAACCTCCGCTATAAAAAAAAAAAAAATTTTTTTTCTTCTGTATAAAAGCCTTTCAGTGAATTCACCTGAAGCATTTGACTTACAAATGGATTCTTTTCAAAACTCAGCTATCATTGCTCTCAGACCTAGAATGGATGAAAACACAAGGCTTACTCCACGATGACATAGCACACATCAGAAGGGCTATAGGACCTCACTGATCCATATTGTCAATCACCTGGGAAATGCATGTGGGAGTGGATTCTAAGGGTTAGACTAAGAAGGATAAAATATAAAGTACAATTGGGTTAAACTCATTGTCATGGATGTCGTCTTAGTCATCTAGTACTGCTGTAAAAGAAATACCACAGGTGGGTAACTGTAACAAAGAGAAACTTATTGTCTAACAGTCTAGTAGGCTAGAAGTTCAAATTCAGGGCATCAGCTCCAGGGCAAGGGTTTTTCTGTAGACTCTGAAGGAAGGTCCTTGTTATCAATCTTCCCCTGGACTTCTCTGCGCAGGAACCCCAGGTCCAAAAGACACGCTCTGCGCTCTGCTCCTAGTACTGCTTTCTTGGTGGTATGAGGTCCCCCTCTCTGCTTGCTTCCCTTTCCTTTTATCTCTTGAGAGATAAAAGCTGGTTCAGGCCACACCCCAAGGAAACTCCCTTTACATTGGATCAGGGAGGTGAGCTGAGCAAGGGTGTTACATCCCACCCTAACCTTCTTTAACCACTACGCCACCAGGGTTTCCCTCTTTAACCACAGGCAGAGATTATGATTTATAACACATAGGAAAATCACGAAATGGAGGACAATCACACAATACTGGGAATCATGGACTAAGGATGTTGACACATATTTTTGGGGGACACAATTCAACCCATGGCAGATGTATTCATCCAGAATATGGAATTTAATATATTGGCTTAACTATGTGGGAAAGGCATTAATAAAAGCCAGGACTCATCAATAACCCATATTTTATAAAATGAAATGCCTGAAATTTGCTGGAACACTGTAAAAGAAGAAGTCCAAAGGCTCAAAAAAATAGGAAAATTGTAATGAACCTGCTTAGCTCCTTCTTACCATACCCCAAACAGGAACTTGAGGATACTTCCTGCATCAAAGAATTAAGAAATTTGCTACCGAGGAGGCTGCCAGTGTGGTAGGCTGTAAAATTAAACTAAGTCTGTAAAACTTACCATTAAATACTATATTAATTATTTTACTACTTATTACTATTATTTGTGCTTTTGAGGTTATTGTATCTATGATAACTGTATAGTGAAAATTCTGTACAATTTTGTGTATTGTACTTCTCTTCCCAACCCAGCATTTGTTGTTGGTAGCTTAGAACTAGCTATGGTGGGAGTATTTACATCGTAGAAATTCGTGGAAATAGAACTTGTATTCAGAATATATAAAAAACACAATTCAATAATAAGAAAACAAACAACCCAATAAATAATGGGGTCAAGAATTTGAATAGACACCCCACCAATGAAGATAAATGGAATACAAAAAGCACACAAAAAGATTTTCAGTATCATTCATTACTAAAACCTCCATTTGCCATCAAGTTGATTCTGGCTCATGGTGACCTCATTTGTGTAGGAGGAGAACCATGCTCCATGGGGTTTCAATGGCTGAGTTTTTGGATGTAGATTGCCAGGCTTTCCTTCTGAGGAACCTCTATGTGGACTTGAACCTCCAACCTTGCAGCAACCAAGTGCATTAACCATTTACACCACCCAGGTACTCCCATTAGTCATTAGAGAAATGTCAATTAAAGCCACAATGAGATTCTACTTCAAGCCTATTAAAACCAAAACTTGTTGCTGTCAAGTCAATTCTGACTCATCATTCCTATTAGAATGGCTAAATTCTAAAATTAAAATCTAATACGAAGTGTTGTGAGGATGTGGAGAAACTGGAACCCTTTGTCAAACACTATGAAGGTTCTGAGATTTTACCCGACTTGTAAGCTAACAAGTTTTATGGTTGCTGATAGAAGGCACAAGTCTCCTGAGTATGAGACCAAGGACAATTTGTTACGACAACAGCAATTGCCAGAGTATTATCGTTTTCTCACACCAGTTCCTAGTTCCCACAGGTTATGTGATGAGGAACAGGTGGATGCTGTACACGCAGTGGGTTTTATCATAGCTGAGAAACCATGAGCTTAGGGAAACCAAATCATTTATACTTGGCTGCAAACAAATCTTCCTGACCTACTGCACAGTAAACAAGTTGGCTCTGGGAGGGAGACACTATCTTCCAAAGCTGTTCACTATACAAACATTCTTCAAAAGTTTGAAAAGTTGGACTAAACCAAAAGCAAAGAAGTTTCCTGAATAAACTGAATGCTCCAAAGGCCAGCGTAGCAGGGGCAGGGGTCTGGGGACCATGGTTTCAGGGGACATCTAAGTCAATTGGCGTAATAAAATCTATTAACAAAACATTCTGCATCCCACTTTGAACAGTGGTGTCTGGGGTCTTAAACGCTAGCAAGCATCCATCTATGATGCATCAATTGGCCTCAACCCACCTGGATCAAAGGAGAATGAAGAACACCACGGACACAAGGTAATTACGAGCCCAAGAAACAGAAAGGGCCACATGAACCAGAGACTTCATCATCCTGAGACCAGAAGAACTAGATGGTGCTCGGCTACAACTGATGACTGCCCTGATAGGGAACACAACAGAGAACCCCTGAGGGAGCAGGCGAGCAGTGGGATGCAGACCCCAAATTCTCATAAAAAGACCAGACTTAATGGTCTGACTGAGACTAGAAGGACCCCAGTCGTCATGGCCCCCAGACCTTCTGTTGGCCCAGGACAGGAAGCATTCCTGAAGCCAGCTCTTCAGACATGGATTGGACTGGACAATGGGTTGGAGAGGGATGCTGGTGAGGAGTGAGCTTCTTGGATCAGGTGGACGCTTGAGACTATGTTGGCATCTCCTCCCTGGAAGGGAGCTGAGAGGGTGGAGGGGGTTAAAAGCTGGCAAAATGGACATGAAAAGAGAGAGTGGAGGGAGAGAGCGGGCTATCTCATTAGGGGGAGAGTAATTGGGAGTGTGTAGCAAGGTGTATATGGGTTTTTGTGTGAGAGACTGACTTGATTTGTAAACTTTCACTTCAAGCACAATAAAAATTATTAAAAAAAAAAAAAGTTTGAAAAGAGTTTGAAACAAAAGGGCAGTAAGCCCTCTGCTCCCAAAATGTGCAGAAACATGAAAAAAGACCCATGAGAATTGGCTCCCAGCACCCTCATACATTGTATGTAAGAATGTAAAGTGGCACAGCCACTTTGGAAAAATTTGGCATTTTCTTAAAAAGTTGAACATACACTTATCATACAACTCAACAAGCCTACTCCTAGGTATCTAAGAAAAAAATGAAAGTCTATTTCATTTCAAGTCATTTCAAGACTTTATAAGAATGCTCATAGCAGCATTAGTCATAACAGCACCAAACTGGAAACAATCTGAATGCCTCCGAATGGATGAACAAATAAACAAAATGTAGAATACTACTTAGCAATAAAAAAGAATGAATCACTGGTATATGCAACAACATGGGCAACTATTAAAAATGCTGCAGTAAGTGAAAGAAGCTATACACAAATGACTACACATGGTATAATTCAATTAACACAAAATTTCTTGAAAAGACAGTACTATTTTTTATAGAGGCAAAAAGTAGATCAGTGGATGTTTCAGGATGGGTCTGGGAGTTGGGATTGATTATAAATGAACACAGAGAACTTCTTGGGGGTGATAAAGTGTTCTAACACTGGGTTGTGGTGATAGCTACAAATGATACATATAAAGTGGGTAAGTTTTATGGTATGTAAATTATACCTTGGAGTCCCTGGGTACTGCAAATGGTTAGTGCACTGGTATGCTAACCTAAGGTTGGGGATTTGAGTCCACTCAGGGGGGCCTGAGAAGAAAGCCCTCACAATCTACTTCTAAAAAATCAGCTATGGAAAAAACTCTGTGGAGCACAGTTCTACTCTGATACACATGGGGTTACCATGGATTGGAATCGACTAAAGGGCGACTAGTAAATTGTATCTCAATAAAAGTGTTTTTTAAAAAAAAGCACGGAAAGGCAAAAAAAAAAAAAAAAAAAGCCATGTGTATAAGAGCTCTAGGTTTTTAATTTTCTTCTACTATGCAATGTAATGATCTCCTCACCGCCAGGCTACCTGGCACACGTGTTTCACACATTCCAGTCACTGCCTCAGCACCAGGCTTAACGCATTTATCCTGTTAATGGCTCTCAACCATCACTGTACTTCAGAATCATCTGGAGAGCTTTTAAAAAATGCCAGTGCAGGAGAACCAACCCTCAAGTCCAAGATTTTAATTGCACCGATTTGAACATAGTATTTTTGCTTGTTTGTTCCAGATTGTTCTAACATGCAGCCAAGGTTGAGAAAAGAAGGGTGGAATAATTTTGAAGCTATTTTGGAATCAGGATTGCTGGTACCTGTGATCACAGCCATCTCTCAGTGAAACACGTGCTTTCCTCTACCTAACCTGCAAAACTAACGTTCTGGGAGGGCGGAAGGGTCAACATCCCTCAGGGATTTGTGCTTGGTCATTCTCAACTCCCTACCCCATACTGGAATTTCCCCGGTTATCTCTCCCTTCTCTCCACCGCGATTTCATGAACACACATTGCTGGATGGTAAGAATTTCTTTTGCTTTCTTGGGGTGGGGTGGGGGGAGGATTAAACTAGAGCCTGTGACCTAAGTAAGTACAGACTACTATACCACCAGCCACTCATAGCAACTCATGAGTCGGAATCACTGGTTGGCAATGGGTTTGGTTTTTTTGGTTTATACCACTGGTGGCACAGTGGTTAAGAGCTCAACTGCTAATCAAAATGTGGGCAGTTTGAATCCACTGGGCCCTCCCTGGAAATCCTATGGGACCGTTGTGCTCTGTCCTACGGGGTCGCTGTGAGCTGAAATTGACTTGACTACAACGAGTTTTTTGTTGTTGTTTTGTTTTTTGATTTTATGTCCTGAAAGTTAGGCACGGATATTTCATATTAATATTTTTTGAATTTTATTTCATTAAAATATTAAATTATAAAAATATTACATACTCATTAAAAAAAATTTTAATTTAACTAGTATAAATTCCTCAGCTGTATAAATAAAAAGCTAAAACTTGCCCCCACTCTCTCCATTCCTATCCCCTTGCTAAATCCTGTAAGGGAACTAGTTCTCTTCTTTCCATAACTCCATTTATGCTTGAGCAAACATGAAAAACCGTGGCATATTGCTGTTTAAATGATTCCTCATGATCAATGAATACTAGTTTCTGATAGATAAAATATCAAATTTCTTCCTTCAAAAATTGTAAAATAGAATGACTATACCAAAATGTATTAATATATTTTGTTTGATTGATATTTGAATGTTTCCCAGTTGCTGCCATTACAAACAGTAAGCATCGCTAGATACATGCCCTGAGGTGTTGGTGCTTTTATTTTTATTGAATGGAGTCCCCCAAGTGGGACTGCTTCGTCAAAAGGTGTATACATATACACACACGTATGTGTATGTATATACATATACAGATTTGATTTTAGATTCTGCCAAATTATTTTTTTAAGGACTGCAACAGCTCACACTCCCTCCAACACTGGATGTTACTCTATTTTTGTTTTATGCCAGTTAGCACAAGGCTTAAGGGAATGGTCCTATTAATGATTTGTAGCCCTCACTGTGCATTTCATCTTCATTTTGCCTGGCTGCTAGTCAGAATGAGCACGTTTTATGCTTATTGACTACTTGGATTTCTTCTTCTATGAATTTCTTTAACAAAACACTCTGCTTAGTTTTCTATTGGGATCCTTTTGTTTTTCTTACCAATTTATAGCAATTTTTTATATATTAAGGAGTTATACCTTTAGCTATCATATCTTTTGCAATATTTCCCCTTAGTCATTTGCCTTTGAGTTTGTTTATGGTGTTTTCCCCTTATGAAAAAGTATGTTTAGAAGTCACTCCTGAAAGTGTGACTTCTAAGTTTCCTGTCTCCAAAATATTATAATGTTCATATAGATTTAGATTTCATATTTAAACTTTTAAAATTTCATTCTGGAGTTTATTTTTGTATAAAGTATGATATAGAGGGCTGTCTTTGCTTTCCTCGAGAAGTGTGACCTATTATGTCAGCACAATTTATTAATAATTGGTCCATTCCCCACTTAATTAGATTGCCATGTTTCTAACTGAGGAAATTTGTAATACAATGGTATCTCTTTGATGCTCTACTCTTCACATTAGTATTTTTGTCTCTTCCTCTGCCTGCATCTAACTACTCTGCACATTGGTGTTTTTTGTCTCTTCCTCTGCCTACATCTGTTTTGATTACTGTGATTTTATATCAATATTCTTTCAGTATTCACTTCTTATGACACTAAACTATTTTTTAAAGCTGAGAGGATAAGTATATTTACTTTTACGTGCATTTTTAAAAATAATTGAAGTCATTAGGTAACACTTAAAGTGTTCCTAATGTTCCACTCGACCGCAGTGGGTAATGCTTCTATTTTCCCATGGCGCAGTAGTCAAGAGCTCACCTGTTACCTGAAAGTTTGGCAGTTTGAATCCACCATCAGTTGCTCCTTGGAAACCCTATGGGGCAGTTCTACTTTGTCTTATACGGTCGCGCTATGAGTCGAAATCAACTCGAGGGCAATGGATTTGGTTTGGTTTTTTGGAGGCTAGATTATTACACAAACTTAAGATGTTTTAAAGCTAAATTACTCGTATAAGGCCAGCAGAGGGAGTGCAAGGCACTGTTTTACTAGTAAGGAATCAAAAATCATTTGAAAATGTGCCATTTTACTGATTTATGGAATAAATTTAAGAATTCAAAATATTTCTTTCATCAAAGATCTTTATTGATTAAATTTTTTCTACATGATCAAAACCCCTCTACTGAACGAGATTTATGGGCTCACAGTAAGTCACATACTGTAGGGAAAAACCCACACTTCGTTTTGAATAAGGAGAATTTCTGGCATAAATTTAGTTTATGCAAATAATACTGATGACATAAAATTGAAATAATTTATGAAGTATGTTACATGTGATTCCTACTTATTTTTGAAAATCAAAGAGAGGAAGAAATTCAGAGAAAATGACTCTAGAATAACTATGAAATGTATTTTCGTCACTCCTATTTTTGATTATGTAAACAGTTTTCTATGCGAACAGATGAAAGTCTTGGATAAATAATACCTCTGAATATTTTTGAAGTGCTTATTCCTTTAAAGTGTAAAAAATGAGAAAACACTGCTAAAAGGGGGTTTGACAATTTAGTAGAAACTAATACATGGGCTAATCTTGGATATTTGGAAAGAGCTTTATTATTCTAGTGGAAGTTCTGTTTTGCAGCCTGCTGCTCTGTGATATTTATAAATATCAGAACGATGGAAATGGCTGTGAAGTAGAAAATGCTTCACTGAACCTCTCACTAGCAATAATTCAATCATGCAAAGGTTATAAAAGCCCTGAGGGCCACTTGTTCTGTGATAGCAGAGGTAGACCAGATTTTGTTGTATCAAATATTTTTAAGCCAGGAAGCTTAGTGTTAAATTTAATGCTCTATCAGGGTAACTAAGATCTGGTGGCACAGTGGTTAAAGTGCTCAGCTGCTAACCAGAAGGTTGGCGGTTCTAACCCACCAGCCACTCTGAGGGAGAAAGGTGTGACTGTCTGCTCCAGTAAAGATCACAGCCTTGAAAAACCTATGGGGCAGTTCTACTCTCTCCTATAGGGTCACTGTAAATCAGAATTGATTCCACAGCAATGGAATTTTTTTTTAAACCAGGATAACTGTATTAACTCTGAGTTTGATGTACCCATTTCATTTTTGTTCTACTTTTTCCTCTGTTTTCACTATATATTATCTGCTGTGTAAATATATGTATATTTAAATATATAATATTGTGGCATGTCAACCTCTTTCAGGAAAGACAATACATTATAAATAAAATTAAATATTAAAAGTAACATGAGACTGATTTAATTTATTTTAAAACTAAAATGTCTCAAATATTACTCTTTGTAGTACCTGTTGCCATTGTCATTGAGTTGATTCCAACTCACAGCAACCCTATAGGACAGAGTAGAACTGCCTCATACAGTTTCCAAGGAGTGCCTGGTGAATTCGAACTACCATCCTTTTGGTTAGCAGACATAGCACTTAACCACTATGCCACCAGGGTTTCAGCCAGAATTAAATTTCTTAATAAATATCCAGAGGGAAATATTTAAACTATTATCATAGCTGAATTTTCCACGTTTCCACTTTTCAAATATTTTACCCAAGATGAGCATTTGAGTTTTAGAATTTTGCTAGGAAACACAGTTTAACTACCTTTAAACTTCCAGTTATCATTCATGAAGAGTTATAGGTATTCTTGTAAAATACAGTCAATTGAAAATAGATTTATAAAACAACTAAGGAAAATAAAATTTTATTATCCATCTTTTCCTGGAGGTAAGAAATACCTGAGCATTACCTCAAGGTGAACCACAAAGAAAAAGATAGATTTATTTTACTGCATGAATGTAGAAATATTCTCTGCTTCTCAAAGTGACCATAAACAAAATTAAAAGGGAAGCTCCAAACTGGGAAAAGACATTTGCACCATATATTAACTAAAGGTCACAAGTCACAGAATAAGCTTTCCCAATTCAATAACAAAAAACAACATACGCTTCGAAGAATAAGCATAGAAAAAATACAAATGATTAATAAATACATGAAAGAATGCATTTTCTACAGAAAACATATATTCAAATAATAAAGATTTTTTACCCTTTAGTTGGATAGTTAAAATAATTTGGTAATCAAAAACAGAGTTGAAATTTAAAGACATGGTTACTTGTGGGCATTTCAGTGGAAGTCTAATCTGATGCAATCTTTCAGGCAGATGATATTTTTCAAGAGGTTTAAAATATCCACACATTTTGACCTGGTTATTCCATTTCTAAGAATTTATCCTAAAGGCATCTTGATACATTGGCATTTCACATGGTCTTTTTCCTTCACCTGGAAGCTGTTCCTTAGATAGTTATGTGGCTAACTCCCTCACCACCTTCTCATCCATCTTCACTCAAATGTCAATTATTCAATGAGGCCACTGTGTCCAACCTATTTAAATTGCAGATCCTAGTCTTCCTTCACAAACTCCCTTACTCTATCCTTTTTTTTTTAATTCCATAACCCATAACAACTTCCAACATATTCTATACTTTATCTATTTATTATATGTATTGTTACGAGTCTCCGCTTAGTTGAACACAACCTCAGCAAAGACTGAGACTTTGTCTATCTTCTTCCCTCGTGTCTTGTTCTGCCAGTTTTCTGGAACGGTAAATAGCATTTGCTGTTAGCTGCTCTAAAGTCAGCCCCTGACTCGTGGTGACCCCATGCACAACAGAATGAAATTCTGCCTGGTCCTGAGCCCATCCCCACTATCAAGGATGGACCATTGGGACCCATAGGGTTTTCACTGGCTGATTTTTGGAAATAAGCCACTAAGGCCTTTCTTCCTAATTCGTTTTAGTCTGGAAGCTTCACTCAAACCTGTTCAGCATGATAACAACATGAACATGTAAACATGTTCAGCATCATAGCAACATCAGAGCATCACAACATGTAACTGATAACAATACACATAATAAATAGACAAATTATAGAATATGTTAGATGATGTTGTAGGACAAAGATGTAGAAGTATGCTTTCGTAAAGATTACAACCTTGGAAACCCTATGGGGCAGTTCTACTCTCCTATACCTAGGGTCGCTGTGAGTCTGAATCGCCTTGACAGCAATGAGGTTAATAGTTACAAAGTGTTATGTAGGCTATGGAAGTAGACAGAGTAAGGGACCTTGGGAAGGTGGACTGTACATGAGGTGCAGATCTCCCACATGGACAGTGAGAATTCTTTCACTGAGCCACCAATGCCTCATTATATGGTATATAAACCAGTTACTTTTGAGTTCCAACTCATGGTGACCCCATGTGTGTCAGAGTAGAACTGTGATTCATGGGGTTCTCAGTGGTTGTGCCCTTTTGGAAGTACATCACCAGGACTTTATTTTGAGATGCCAATGGGTACATCGGAAACCCTGGTGGCATAGTGGTTCAGTGCTATGGCTGCTAACCAAAAGATGGGCAGTTTGAATCCACCAGGCACTCCTTGGAAATGCTATGGGGCAGTTCTACTCTGTCCTATAGGGTCACTATGAGTCGGAATCGACTCAATGGCAGTGGGTTTGGTAACAAGTTTGGTGCGTAGATTTGAACCTCCAACCTTTCAGTTAACATTTACACCAGTAGATGCTTAATAAATATTTGTCGAATGAATTTAGTGAATGTCAAAGATATTCATTCTAGCATTATTTATAATAGTAAAAAAAATAATAATAAGAAGAAAAAAAAATCCTTTGTGTCTGGGGATAGTTAAATAAGTCATGTCTGTCCATATATATGTGCCTTAGTTTCCTAGGGCTATCCTAACAAATTATCACAAATTAGGTGACTTAAAACAATAGAAATTTATTCTCTCACAGTTCTGGGGGCCAGAATCTGGAACAGGATGTTGGCAGAGTTTGTTTCTTCTGAAGGCTCTGAAGGAGAATTTGTTTCATGACTCTCAAGTAGTTTCTGGTGGCTGCTGACAATCCTTGGCCTTTCACTCCAAGCTCTGCCTCCAGCTTCACATCGCTTTCTCTTGTCTCCTCTTCTCTCGTAGGGGCTTGTCATTGGATTCACAACTCAAGCTAATCCAGGATGATCTCACCTGGAGAACCTTAACTTAATTATATCTGAAAAGATCCTTTTTCCAGATAAGATCACATTTACAGGTTCTAGGTGGACATATCTTTTCGGAGACCACTATTAAACCCTCGACAGTATGTTTCATTGTTACAGTGCTATTAAAAATCTTACTTTGGGTAATGCTTAAAATCTTGAGAAATGTTCACAATATAATATTTAATTTAGAAAGGATGATACAAACTATATTTACATGTATGTGTCTATATATGTACAGGAGCCCTGGTGGCACAGTTGTTAAGATCTATGGCTGCTAACCAAAAAAAAAAAAAAAAACCAAAAGGGCAGTTCAAATTCACAAGGTGCTCCTTGGATACTACTCTGGGGCAATTCTACTCTGTCCTACACAGTCAGTATGAATTGGAATCTACTTGATGGCAACAGGTTTGGTTTTTTGGTTTTATATATGAGTAAACACATAGACCATGCATGCATACACTGAGTATATAATATTAGTTTTTATTAAAATATATGAATCAACGATGTCTAGAAGGAAATATAAAGTTTAATGCTTGGATGCTGGGTGGTAGGAGTACAGGTGGTTTATTTTTTTCTCTTTATAATTTCCTGTGTTTTCCAGAACTTCTACAATGAAGAATTGATTTTAATTTTTATATTTATAATTGTTTTGTAACCAGAAAAAACAAAAACAACCCTTACAAATGATTTATTGGGAGACTAAGAAAATTAAGTTTCAAAATGGTGTGGTGATTAATCATCTTTTTTATGTCAAAGACCATCAGGCTTACCCTCATGAAATTTTCATGTCCATCTGCTCAGGAAGTTGTAGAGTCAATTGTCTCAAGGGATTTTCTAGAAAAGATGAGAGAATCATTCTTTCGGAAGGTTTAGAAATTCACCTTTCTGAGCATAAGAGGCTGGTGCTAACGTACTCCTTGACCCTCTTCTAGTCTTACAATTCTGTCAGTTTTAGCATATTAAGAATATTATGACTTATCAAAGGATTATTAATTAAATCGAAAGTGCTCATCATCTTTTCTTGATTCTTCCTCTTTTGTGTGCTTTTAAAATTTTACACTATTATGCTCACTTATTTGGATTTTGCCACTTTTCTTTATTATTCATTCATTCATTTGTTCATTCAACTGGTATTCGTTGAGTGCTCTTTTCCTGTCAAGCATTGTGAAGAATTCTTGCAGCAATCTGTATATGAGCAAGTGTAAGTAATGATCAGTTGATATACTGTGCTGAACATTTTCTTTTCCTTTTTTCTTCCTTCTCTCCCTCCTTCCTTCTCACTCTTGTGCTCTCCATCTTCCTCTCTCTCTTGCCAATTAACTTGCTCATTAACTGGAAATCCTGGTGGTGTAGTGGTTAAGGGCTACAGCTGCTAATCAAAAGGTCGGCAGTTCAAATCCACCAGATGCTCCTTGTAAACTCTATGGTGCAGTTCTGTCCTATAGGGTCACTACGGCAATGGGTTTTAGTCCTGAATATGGGTAAAGACACTTACATAGGGGGTTTGTATTTGGACTGTCTGAAGAACCAATCTCCCCTATTTATGTACAAGCATGTACATGGCCATTTCATCTGAGTACAATGAGGGGTCTGATCACATGAGCGTCTGCCGGGGGCAAGGATTAGATGGAAGCCTTGGAAGGAATTGTTGCCAATATAACTGCCGTAGAGATTCCTGGGATCTTGTCCTCATTTACTTGCACCTTGATTGGACCACATTTCTGTGTGCAGAAAAACTGTGTAGAAGTACATTCTACAGGATAACTGGACATAGGCACTAGATTATTCTGGGAGAAGGGTAGAGATAGGGAATAAAAATGAAAAATTAGTGAATAATCCCTCTTTTAATAGTTCAACTCTAATGGTTAAATGTTATTTTATGCAATTTCTAATGTTTTGATTAGTTATATGTATGTGAGACTTATCTCTGAAGTTTAGAGAACAATAAAGTCAAGTATACTTTGGAAATATACATTTGTGTTTATTAATGAGCATGAATTCTTTGCAGCAAGGAAGAACTTGATTTACAAACCTTATCTATCTTTTTGGAGTCCCTGTGTAATGCAAATTGTTAATATCCTTGGCTGCTAAGTGAAAGGTTGAGGTTTTAAGACCACCCAGAGGTTCCTTGAAAGAAAGGCCTGGTTATCTAAAAAAACAAAAAAACTTCAGAAAAATCAGCCACTGAAAACTCGAAGGAGCATAGCTCTCTACTCTAACGCACATGTGGTTGCTGTGAGTTGGAATCAACTCGTGGGCAACCGTTTTTTGTTTTTTTTTTAAAACCTATCTTATCGGAGGCATAAATGAGAGCAATTTCCTAAATTTGCTAATTGTTCTGTCCTGCTGTGGACATTAACCAGTATTAGGCCCTTTAGCAACGACACGAATACTTCTATTTTGAATCTCATTCAACAGATGATACCTCCAGGAATTCAGCAACTCTTTGCATCACTTTGAAAATCTATCTAGTGTACCTCTAGGGAAATCTATTGGCTTGTCTCTCAATTAGCTCTTTAAGTCCAATTCTCCGAAATCCATTTAGTACCACATCAATAAACCCGAAAAGCTACTTTCATCAAATCACATTTAAACTGGTAAAAAGAGTCGCTTCCCCTATCCCACTCCAGAAGCTGAGCGCAGCTCTCTTGATGACCACTGGGACTGTGGGTAACTCACATCTCAGTTGTCAAATATGAGCCTGTTGGTCATGTTGGGAAAGATAAGGAAGTCCATGCCAGTGTTCTTTCTTGAGCTCACTCCTATGTTCTTCTTTTTCCTTTAGACAAGGTTTGTGTGTTATAAAAAGGGAGGTTAAATTGAAAGCCAGGTAACCTAGATCTTTTCTCATTCAATCTCTGTGGCTCCTGGAACAAGGGAACACTTACACTATATGAAAGAGTGATACCAAGAATCTCACTTCCTTCAGAGCTCATGTGTCACACGAGGAATAGGTTTTTTTTTTCCAGGTTATTTTAGAAGAAGCATTATTGCTACCCAGGGATTAAGAACAGTGAACCACATCCTCAATAAAATACTTTGAAGTCAGTGATATGCCAAAATTATTTTTGTAACATGTATCATGTACTTGACATATAGAAGAAATGCAGTAACATTTTCTTAAATGCACCTACATTCAATTTCCTGAAAGCTCTGTCTCACAGACATGGGCTAGCCATTTAAGGTCCCTAAGCCTCAGTTAATCTATTTTTAAATGGATATAAAAAACCTATTACTACTCCATTATGAAGAAAAAACAAGCTAACATTAATAAATGTATTTTTAAGCTATGGTATATATAGAAAAATAGTTACTGTATACACATGCTAAAAGTATTTATCGATAAATGAATACTGTAATATTGAGGTCAGGATAAAAGAGGTTGTTGGAACACCCAATTTGATTCTTGACAAGGGGCAGCAGTACATTATATTTTCATCCTATTATGCGATTCCATTTTTTCTTAATAGCACTTACATTACATATTATTATTTTTGTTTGTTTTTAAATATTTTCCTGCAAAAAATGGCTTGGGGGCAGTGTCTGACCTCCTTCAACCCCACAAGGGGGACAGCGAACCAAGATCAACAGCGTAAGGCTGAATCCCATGAAGTGGAGGCCAGATAGTCCTACTCTCTCTGCCATCTTTACTAGTTCTGACACCAACTGTCCCTGGCACAGCACTCTCTACTTCTCTGTTGGGTTCAATAACTCATTGCATTTGACACGCAGAACTCACAGATCATACTCATGACTGCGGGGTTTATTAGGGAAGTAACAGTTACAATTTAGGCTCAGGAACACTCAGGATAGTTCTTCCATCAGGACAGCTTCTTCCTAACTGTGCTCACAGGCACACCTTGCCCTGGCCCTAAGCCTCTCCCCAAAGGTACTTAGCTTTCTTTCTCTGTGGGCCAGGAAGCCCACCTTGCTGTCTCCTGCTGCTAGGTCTCTGCTGCCACCACTTCTCACCTACTTCAGGGTTATAGCTTACTTGCTCTCTTTCGGTCTCCTGCTTCCAGGAGCTTCTCAGCATAGGGATCCCAGGTCCAAAGGATGCAATCTCCGCTCCTGGCTGTTCTCCCTTGGTGGTAGTAGGATCCTCCTCTCTGCTCTGGAATTGGCTTTCTTTTAAGGCAAAACTGACCAATCCTCTTAGTTTACACTATCGCACAGTCCTGCCCAATCACCTGGGTGGGAGTTACAAGGCCACAACTAGAAAGACCACACAAAAGTAATCAATCTTACTGCTTTTCCACACTAGTTAATAGCATTTACTATAGTAGAGACCTTGCTTGTCATGTTCCCAGCTGAATCCGAGTACCTAAAACAATGCCTGGCACCCAGGAGATACCCAAATATTTTTAAAATAAAGTTATACCACTGTATTACAGACAGCCACCCATTGCTGGATCTCAGCCTGCTAATGTTTATGGCTGGGCAGTATTTTTTAACCTATTGTGAGAGTAGAAATGATAAGAAAATCACAATTTTTATGTCTTGTGAAGATATGAAAGAAAAATATTTTAAAATCTTGTGTATGGAGAAGTATGTTTTACTGCTGAAAATTATGGGAATATATAGGCAGATATAATTATTAAAAGATAATCTTGTAGTAGGCAATACATGTTTTACTTTACATCGTTAAACTCAACCTTTGTGTGATTAATCTCATACTCTTTCTAAGAAACAGCATTTGTTTTATGTTTAAAAGCATCATTGGCTTCTCTACAAATAGCAAACATTTTTGAAGAGCACCTTATAAATAATAAGATGTTATCATTAATCAATATGTCCAAATATTATTTCCTGTTTATTCAAGTGTGCACCGAAGTAGTTGGCATATTTTTGGCAATTCTGGTCAAATTACTTCCACTTCTCAGCATCGTTTAAACCAAACTGACAGTTTGGATTATCTGACAGTCTCCATCCACGATGGTCTAATTTTTTCACAATATGAGCCAAATTATTTTCTTGCATATAAAATTAACAAAAAAAATGTTGTTTCCTACAATTATTACCTTGCAACTTGTGAATTTATGGAAATATTATGGTTACACTCAAAGACATGTACAGTTGATATGAAATATACCTGGAAGAATCATGTTAAGGACTTTAAAACTCTAATTTATATTCCACTTTCTCTGATAGAAGTTAAATTTCATTCTGAGTCTGAACATTTTCTTTTTGTTTTCTTGATTTGAATGCTTTTTAAAACTTTCATTTCTCTATCATACATTTTAATAATTCTCTAATTTATATAAATTTTATTTTAATTTTTAAAACTCTAAAGGAGAGCAGTTGAACGATCGGCACTGTCTGGTTCTTAAAAATCCATTTTATTATTATTTTTTTGGTTTCTGTTTGGTGCAAAACTTAATAAAATCAACAAATTGTTTTCATTGGTGTTCATTTCAGTAAATGGGATTCAGTTTTTTAACTTTGAGAAAAAGATCCAAATCCTCTAATACCATTATATTCCTTTTTCTATTTTGATACCAAAAATATAACAAACCCATTGCTGTCTAGTCGATTCTGACTCACAGTGACCTATAGGACAGATTAGAACTGCCCCATAGGGTTTCCGAAGAGCACCTGGTGGATTTGAACTGCCAACCTTTTGGTTAGCAGCTGTAGCTCTTAACCACTACACCACCAGAGTTTCCTCTATTTTGATAGTAATTTCAAATTCAAAATAATGTTCCATATTGGTATGGTGTGTGCAAGAAAAATTAAATAAGACTTATCAGTTTTGACAGAAATTATTTCAATATATTGTGTTAGGACCAATATTGTATTTAATTTAAAAGAGAACTATTGAAGAATTTACTAGTGTCATTGCTTTAATTAAGACACTGTTGACTATAAACTTAAGTGTGAGAAAAATGGGAAATTTAATGAGAGATGCTGACTTATCCCATGGAACTTGTCTTAGTTATTATTTATAGCACTGCTATAATAGAAATACCACAAGTGGATGGTTTCAACAAGACAGAAGTTTATTCTTTCACAGTCTAGTGGGCTAGAAGTCCGAATTCACAGTGCCAGCTCCAGGAGAAGGCTTTCTCTCTGTCTGCTCTGGGGGAATGCCCTTGTCATCAATCTTCTCCTGTCCTAGGAGCTTCTCAGCACAGGAACCTATTTTCCTGGCTCTTGTTTCTTGGTAGTATGAGACCCCCAAGTCTCTCTGCTTGCTTCTCTCTTTTATATCTCAAAAGAGATTGGCTTAAAACATAACCTAATCATGTGGATTGAGCCTTGCCTCATTAACATAACTGCCACTAATTCCACCTCATTAACATCATAGAGGTATGATTTACAACATATAAGAAAATCACATCAGATGACAAAATGGTGAACAATCACACAACACTGGGAATCATGGCCTAACCAAGGTGGCAGATATTTTGGGGGGACACATTTCAATCCGTGGCATTCCACTTTTGGCCCCCCAAAATTTATGTCCTTGCCACAGGTAAAACACATTCACCCCATCATATCACAGAAAAAGTCCTAAATCAACTCCAAGTCCAAAATCTAAAAATTTATTTCCATCTGTGCAATCTAGAATACAAGTTATCTGCTTCTAAAATGCAATGGTGGAACAGGCACAAGCTAGTTACAAATGGGAGAAATTGGTGGGAAAGAAGGAAAAGAGGTACCAAGCAAGTCAGCAGAACACATTACATTAGTTCTGAAGCCTTGAAAATAATCTCCTGTTCTCTGAGACCATTTACACAATAGCCCTACCCTCCACACTCATGATATTGCCCACACTCTCCAGAGTTTGAATGGAGGCCCTTCAGCCCTGGGCTTCAGTTCTGCCTTCCAGGCTCACTAGAATGGCAACTGAACTCAATGGCAGACTGGTCACTCAAAAGACTAGAGTCAAGAGCAAGAAAGTCATCAGAACTCTTCCCTATATGTACTGTTAATCCATTCCTTCTTTCTATTTTACTCTGAACTTCCGCCTTACTTTCTCTTTCTTTATAGTTTGGCTTCTTCTGCTTCACCATATCCATGATAGAAAATAGTTATTCACAGATATCAAGTTTATAGCAACATTTTTCCATCTATCTTAATTGGCTGTCTTTAATCTTTAATTTCTTGGTAGATGATTTTATCACTAATTTGGCTTTGACATTATGGTAATAATGCTATTCACCAAATATTTCTGACTTTCCACTTTGCAAGCATATGATAGGATTGCACTTCCTAGCTCCATTTTAGCAGACTAAGACCATTTGATGAATTTTGGTCAATGAAGTGTGAGCAGTAGTGATGTGTGTCATTTAAATAAGAGGCTCTCTAGAGTGTGCTTTTTCTCTGCCTTGATGCTCAGCAATGTTACAGTTAATGACTGCTTCATCAGCCTGAGTCCTTGATTGAAGAGAGGCAGGTTAGAGTCCCCAACCATCCTCAACAAAGCAAGAAATAAAACTGTATTATTTTAAGCAATTGAGATTTTGGGGATGTTGGTTACCTCAGCATAACCAAACCTATCTCTACATATCTGCTATTGCATTAGATTTATAACATTTTTATTTGGATTTGATTTGTTATTTAAAACTCCTCCTGGTCCACTGCTTTGTTCCTCTGTTTGTCCTGCACTCACACTATTTTCCTGCCCTTGAGTCAGTACTCTTTCTCTTCAGTCATGTTGTGTTGCTGTTGTAAGAATTTTCAGAGGACACTTAGCCTGGGACACTAAAGTGTATTGGAATAACCACTGACCTAGGAGTTACAAGATACCTATTCTCTTTCTCATTTATCAGCCTTGTGACCATGTAGCATTTATAATTTTGGGATTCAGTTTCTTCATGTGAAATGTATATATTATACTCTATCCACCTCACTTATACTGTATAAAGAGTAAAGCAACATATTGTTTATTATTTAATGAAATGTAGGCTATTGTTAGATCCCTCATGGTGCAAATGGTTTGCTCTCAGCTACTAACTAAAAGGTTGGTGGTTCAAACCCACCCAGTGGTACCACAGAAGAAAGGCCTGACAATCTGCTTCTGTAAAACCCCATGGGGCTTGCTCTACTTTGTAACACATGGGGTTGCCATGAGTTGGAATCGACTTGACAATGGATTTTTCTGTTGTTGTTATTGCTGAATATTGCTAAGCACTTACTGATGAAGAACAAAGACTACAGCCTTCAGTATGGATTACATGTCAACATAAAGAAAACAAAAATTGGTGGAGCCAAGATGGCGGAATAGACAGACGCTTCAGGAGAGCCCTCTTTACAACAAAGACCTGAAAAAACAAGTGAAACAAGTATATTTGTGACAAGCTGGGAGACCTGAGCATCAAAGGCAGGCTTAGACAACAAAATGAGGGGCAGGGGGAGGAAGAGACCGTTCAGAAATGGAGAGGAGTTACCGGACCTGAAACATGGCGAGCCTTCAGGCACCATTGCCTGAGCAGTGGCGGTGGCGGCGGCAGGCTGGTACTAGCGTCCGGCCACAGTTCCCTCAGGGACAAGCAGCCGGCCACACAGCCTACTCACACCTCTGGAACCTGAGAAGAATGGTGCTCCCGGCAAAAGCTGAGTACTTGCGTATATTTTACCGTACCCTCCCTGAGATAGACCCTGGTGAGCAACTAGAGCCATTCCCCTGGCCTTGGGGAAGGAAAAAACTTGCAACTGGGGGGAAAAGATAATTTGCTAGTTCCATTAACCAGGGGAGCTCAGGACAGAAGTTGCTCCTGTCCAGGCTTAAACTGTCCATGGACCTTGAGCACCTTTCCCTTCTGCATGGACCTGTGTGGGCCTATTTCGGGAGAATAGGCCCTTGTTGGCAAACTCCAACCATTTCAGCTGTGCAGTGGAGAGGTGGGTGTTTGATGTTTGACATTGCTTTGCCTATTAAACAAGGTCCTCACCTACCCATCTCAGGGACCTAAGGACTGGTAGCTCCACTCAGGTCATCCAGCCACCCTTGACAGGTGTCCAAAGATAACTGGTACCTCCCAGTCCTTACAACCAAAAACTTTGGGTACCCATGACAGGTGTCCAGAGATAACTGGTACCTCCCAGTCCTTACAACCAAAAACTTTGAGTGCCCATGGTCCGTCTGCAGAACCCACCCACCTGCACGCTCTAGGGAACAGGGGTACGTTTTCCTCAGAGATACTTGGGGGTCGGTTCTCAGCCCTCTGCCTCGTTCAGAGCCTGACCCCCTGCTGCAATCAGATACCAGTATATACAGCAATCATCCCTGCCCCTCTAAGACTGTAGGACAGAGCCTGTACCACACGCTTGATGATCAGCTACCTGGAAACCTGTGCTGAATTCATACAAGAAAACTGAATGGACTACTAGACTGATATGCCTGATAACACCTCTAGCCAGCTGGGGACAGGACACCAGAGTTCCAAAGGCAAAAGCTAGCTCACTCAAGCAACCCATAGGGGTATACCAAAACAAAACAAAGCAAGCCGGTACGAAAAACAAAGCAAGCAAGCATAAACTAATACAATAACTTATAGATGGCTCGGAGACAACAGTCAATATCAAGTCACATAAAGAAACAGATCATGATCACCTCAACAGGCTCTCAAAACAAAGAACCTAGGGATCTTCTAGATGAAAGTGCATTCCTGGAATTACCAGATGCAGAATACAAAAGTTTAATATACAGAACCCTTCAAGACATACAGAACCCTTCAAAACATCAGGAAGGAAATGAGGCAATTCGCAGAACAAGCCAAGGAACACACAGTTAAAGCAACTGAAGAAATTAGAAAGATTATTCAGGAACATAATGAAAAGTTTAATAAGCTGGAAAAATCCATAGATAGACAGCATCAGAAACTCAGAAGATTAATAATAAAATTACAGAATTAGACAACTCAATGGAAAGTCAGAGAGCAGAATTGAGCAAGTAGAAGCTAGAATTTCTGAACTCGAAGATAAATCACTTGGCAGTAATATATTTGAAGAAAAATCAGATAAAAGAATTAAAAAAAAATGAAGGAAACTTAAGAATCATGTGGCACTCTATCAAGAGAAATAACCTACGAGTGATTGGAGTACCAGAACACGGAGGGATAACAGAAAATACAGAGAAAATTGTTGAAGATTTGTTGGCAGAAAACTTCCCTGATATTGTGAAAGATGAGAAGATATCTATTCAAGATGCTCATCGAACTCCACATAAGGTAAATGTTAAAAGAAAGTCACCAGGACATATTATAATCAAGCTTGCCAAAACCAAAGATAAGGAGAGAACTATAAGAGCAGTGAGGGATAAATGAAAAGTTACTTACAAAGGAGAGCCAATAAGAATAAGCTTGGACTACTCGGCAGAAACCATGCAGGCAAGAAGGCAATGGGATGACATATTTAAAAAATTGAAGGAAAAAAAATGACTGCCAAGAATCATATATCCATCAAAACTGTCTCTTGAATATAAAGGTGAAATTAAGACATTTCCAGATAAAGAGAAGTTTAGGGAATTTGTAAAAACCAAACCAAAACTATAAGAAATACTAAAGGGAGTCCTTTGGTTAGAAAATCAATAATATCAGATATCATCCCAAGACTAGAACACTGGGCAGAGCAACCAAAAGTCAACCCAGACAGGGAAATCCAAAAAAACAAAGCAAGGTTATTTAAAAAAGCCCAAAACAGGGTAACAGTGATGTTATTATATAAAAGAAGACAACATTAAAATAATAAAGAGGGACTAAGAAATGTAATCATACACCTTCTACATGGAGAGGAAGATACGGCGATACAAAGAAATAAAAGTTAATTATAAATTTAGAAAAATAGGAGTAAATAATAACGTAACCACAAAGGAGACAAACTATCCTACTGATCAAAATAAAATACAAGGGAAAAATAGAGACTCAGCAGAAACAAAATCAACAACAACAAATATGAGGAAAGGACAATATATAAAGAAAATCTACTCAGCGCGTAAAATCAAGTGGGAAAAAGAAACTGTCAACAATGCACAAAAAAAGACATCAAAATGATAGCACTAAATTCATAAAAAAGTAAAAAATTTATACCTATCCATAATTACCCTGAATGTAAATGGACTAAATGCACCAATAAAGAGACAGAGAGTGGCAGAATGGATTAAAAAACAAGATCCGTCTATATGCTGCCTACAGGAGACATACCTTAGACTTAGAGACACAAACAAACTAAAACTCAAAGGATGGAAAAAAATATATCAAGCAAACAACAATCCAAAAAGAGCAGGAGAGGCAATATTAATTTCTGACAAAATAGACTTTAAAGTTAAATCCATCATAAAGGATAAGGAAGGACACTATATAATGATTAAAGGGATAATACACCAAGAAGATATAGCCATATTAAATATTTATGGACCCAATGACAGGGCTGCAAGATACATAAAACAAACTCTATCGGCATTGAAAAGTGAGATAGCTCCACAACAATAGTAGGAGACTTCAACACACCACTTTCAGTGAAGGACAGGACATGCAGAAAGAAGCTCAATAAAGACACGGAAGATCTAAATGCCACAATCAACCAACTTGACCTCGTAGACATATACAGAACACTCCAACCAACAGCAGCCAAGTATACTTTCTTTTCTAGTGTACATGGAACATTCTCTAGAATAGACCACATATTAGGTCATAAAGCAAGCCTGAGCAGAATCCAAAACATTGAAATGTTACAAAGCATCTTCTCTGACCATAAGGCCATAAAAGGAAATCAATAACAGAAAAAGCAGGGAGAAGAAATCAAATTCTTGGAAACTGAATAATACCCTGCTCCAAAAAGAATGGATTATAAAAAAAATAGAAGACATTAAAGATGGAATAAAGAAATTCAGAGAATCCAATGAGAATGAAAACACTTCCTATCAGAACCTTTGGGACACAACAAAAGCGGCATTCAGAAGCCAATTTATATCAATAAATGTACACATCCAAAAAGAAGAAAGGGCCAAAATCAAAGAATTATCCCTACAACTTGAACAAATAGAAAGAGAACAACAAAAGACACCCACAGACACCAGAAGAAAACAAATAATAAAAATTAGAGCTGAACTAAATGAAATAGGAAACAGAAAAACATTGAAAAAATTAACAAGATTAAAAGCTGTTTTTTTGAAAAAATCAACATAATTGGTAAACCAGTGGCCCAACTCACAAAAGAAAAATAGGAGAGGAAGCAAATAACCCGAGTAAGAAATGAGAGGGGTGATATTACAACAGACCCAACTGAAATTAAAAGAACCATATCAGATTACTATGAAAAACTATACTCAAACAAATTTGAAAACCTAGAAGATAATGAATTCCTAGAAATGCACTACCTACCTAAACTAACACAAACAGAGGCAGAACAACTAAATAGACCCATAACAAAAGAAGAGATTGAAAAGGTAATCAAAAAACTCCCAACAAAAAAAGCCCTGGTCCGGATGGCTTCACTGCAGAGTTCTACCGAACTTTCAGAGAAGAGTTAATACCACTACTACTAAAGGTATTTCAGAGCATAGAAAAGGACAGAATGCTACCAAACTCATTCTATGAAGCCACCATAACCCTGATACCAAAACCAGGTAAAGACACCACAGGAAAAGAAAGTTACAGACCTATATCCCTCATGAATGTAGATGCAAAACTCCTCAACAAAATTCTAGACAATAGAATTCAACAACATATCAAAAAAATAATTCACCATAACCAAGTGGGATTCATACCAGGTATGCGAGGATGGTTCAATGTTAGAAAAACAATTAATGTAATCCACCACATAAATAAAGCAAAAGACAAGAATCACATGATTTTATCAATTGATACAGAAAAGGCATTTGACAAAGTTCAAAACTCATTCATGATAAAAACTCTCAGCAAAATAGGAATAGAAGGAAAATTCCTCAACATAATAAAGGGCATTTATACAAAGCCAACAGCCAACATCACCCTAAATGGGGAGAGTCTGAAAGCATTCCCATTGAGATAGGGAACCAGACAAGGACGCCCTTTATCACCACTCTTATTCAACATTGTGCTGGAAAGTCCTAGCCAGAGCAATCAGGCTAGATAAAGAAATAAAGGGCATCCAGATTGGCAAGGAAGAAGTAAAAGTATCTCTATTTGCAGATGACATGATCCTACACACAGAAAACCCTAAGGAGTCCTCCAGAAAACTACTGAAACTAATAGAAGAGTTCAGCAGAGTATAGGAATACAAGATAAACATACAAAAATCAGGTGGATTCCTCTACACCAACAAAAAGAACATTGAAGAGGAAATCACTACATCAATGCCATTTACAGTAGCCCCCAAGAAGATAAAATACTTAGGAATAAATCTTACCAGAGATGTAAATGACTTATACAAAGAAAACTACAGTACACTTCTGCAAGAAACCAAAAGAGACTTACGTAAGTGGAAGAACATACCTTGCTTGTGGATAGGAAGACTTAACATTATAAAAATGTCTATTCTACCAAAAGCGATCTATACATTTAATGCAATTCCGATCCAAATCCCAATGACATTCTTTAATGAGATGGAGAAACAAGTCACCAACTTCATATGGAAGGAAAAGAGGCCCCGGATAAATAAGACATTACTGAAAAAGAAGAACAAAGTAGGAGGCCTTACTTTACCTGATTTTAGAATCTATTACGCTGCCACGGTAGTCAAAACAGCCTGGTACTGGTACAACAAGAAATACATAGACCAATGGAACAGAATTGAGAATCCAGACATAAATACATCCACATATGAGCAGTTGATATTTGACAGAGGCCCCAGAACAGTTAAATGGGGAAAAGATGGTCTTTTTAACAAACAGTGCTGGCATAACTGGATATTCATCTGCAAAAAAAAATGAAACAAGGCCCATACCTCACTCCATGCACAAAAACGAACTCAAAATGGATCAAAGACCTAAATATAAAAACTAAAACAATAAAGATCATGGAAGAAAAAATAGGGACAACGTTAGGAACCCTAAGACATGGCATAAACAGTATACAAAACATTATAAAGAACGTAGAAGAAAAACTAGATAACTGGGAGCTCCTAAAAATCAAACACCTATGCTCATCCAAAGACTTCACCAAAAGAGTATAAAGACTACCTACAGACTGGGAAAAAGTTTTTAGCTATGACATTTCTGATCAGCATCTGATCTCTAAAATCTACATAATACTACAAAAACTCAACTGCAAAAAGACAAATAACCCAATTAAAAAAATGGGTAAAAGATATGAATAGACACTTCACTAAAGAAGACATTCAGGTAGCTGACAGATGTATGAGGAAATGTTCACGATCATTAGCCATTAGAGAAATGCAAATCAAAACTACAATGAGATTTCATCTCACTCCAACAAGGCTGGTATTAATCCAAAAAACACAAAATGATAAATGTTGGAGAGGCTGTAGAGAGATTGGAACACTTCTGCACTGCTGGTGGGAATGTCAAATGGTACAGCCACTTTGGAAATTGATTTGGTGCTTCCTTAAAAAGCTAGAAATAGAACTACCATAGGATCCAGCAATTCCACTCCTTGGAATATATCCTAGAGAAATAAGAGCCTTTACACGAATGGATATATGCACACCCATGTTTATTGCAGCACTGTTTACAATAGCAAAAAGAAGGAAGCAACCAAGGTGCCCATCATTGGATGCATGGATAAATAAATTATGGTATATTCATCTAATGGAATACTATGCATCGATAAAGAACAGTGAGAAATCTGTGAAACATTTCATAACATGGAGAAACCTGGAAGGCATTATGCTGAGTGAAATTAGTCAGTTACAGAAGGTCAGATATTTTATAAGACCACTATTATAAGAACTTGAGAAATAGTTTAAACCGAGAAGAAAACATTCTTTTGTGTTTACAAGGGGGAGAGAGAGGAAGGGTGGAAGATGGGCGTTCACTAATTAGTAGATAAGAACTACTTTAGGTGAAGGGAAAGACAGCACACAATACAGGGGAGGTCAGCACAATTGGACTAAACCAAAAGCAAAGAAGTTTCCTGAATAAACTGAAAGCTTCGAAGGCCAGCGTAGCAGGGGCAGGGGTCTGGGGACCATGGTTTCAGGGGACATCTAAGTCAATAGGCGTAATAAAATCTATTAAGAAGACATTCTGCATCCCACTTTGAAGAGTGGCGTCTGGGTTCAGAAACGCTAGCAAGCAGCCATCCAAGATGCATCAACTGGTCTCAACCCACCTGGATCAAAGGAGAATGAAGAACAGCATGGACACAAGGCGATTACGAGCCCAAGAGACAGAAGGGCCACATGAAGTAGAGGCTACATCATCCTGAGACCAGAAGAACTAGATGGTGCCCATCTATAACCTATGACTGCCCTGACAGGCAACACAAGAGAGAACCCCTGAGGGAGCAGAAGAGCAGTGGGATGCAGACCCCAAATGCTCGTAAGACCAGACTTAATGGTCTGACTGAGACTGGAAGGACCCCAGTGGTCATGGCCCCCAGACCTTCTATTGGCCCAGGACAGGAACCATTCCTGAAGCCATCTCTTTAGGCATGGATTGGACTGGGCAATGGGTCGGAGAGGGATGCTGGTGAGGAGTGAGCTTCTTGGATCAGGAGGACGCTTGAGACTATGTTGGCATCTCCTGGCTGGAGGGGAGATAAGAGGGTGGAGGGGTTTAGAAGCTGGCAAAATGGACACGAAAAGAGAGAGTAGAGGGAGAGAGCGGGCTGTCTCATTAGGGGGAGAGTAATTGGGAGTGTGTAGCAAGGTGTATACGGGTTTTTGTGTGAGAAACTGACTTGATTTGTAAACTTTCACTTAAAGCACAATAAAAATTATATTAAAAAAGAAAACAAAAATTCCCATAACCTAACTAATATGCAACATCATGATAAACAGAAAATATTGAAGCTGTCAAGGATTTCATTTTATTTGGATCCTCAATAATTGCCCATGGAAGCATCAGCCAAGAAATCAAATGATGTATTGCATTGGGCAGAACTGCTACAAAAGACCTCTTTAAAGTGTCAAAAATCAAAGATGTCACTTTGAGAACTAAGCTGTGTTTGACCCAAGCCATAATATTTTCAATTGCCTCATATGCATGTGAAAACTGGACAGTGTAGAATGAAGACCTAAGAAGTATTGATGCCTTAGAATTGTGGTGTTGGTGAAGAATATTGAATATACCGTGGACTGCCAGAAGAATGAACAAGTCTGTTTTGGACGAAGTACAGCCAGAGTGCTCCTTGGAAGCAAGGATGACTAGACTTTGTCTCACGTACTTTGGACATGTTATTGGAAGGGACCAGTCGCTGGAGAAGAACATCATGCTTGGTATGGAGGAGGGTCAGTGAAAAAGAGCAAGTCCCTCATTGAGGTGGACTGATATAGTTGCTGCAACAATGGGTTCAAACATAGCAACGATTGTGAGGATGGCGCAGGACCAGGCAGTGTTTTTTTCTGTTGTGCATAGGGTCGCTATGAGTCAGAACTGACTTGATGGCACCTAACAACAGCATTGCTATCTATTTATGAAGGTCCATAGGTGGCGCAGACGGTATACTAACCTGAAGGTTGTTGGCTTGAATCCACCTGGGTGCACTGCAGAAGAAATGCCTGGATGTCTGCTTCCATAAAGATTACAGTCAAGAAAACCCTATGGAGCATTTCTACCCTCTAATAAATGGAGGAGCCATGAGTTGGAATCCACTTGATGGCAACAGGTTTAACAGGACCTATCAGTCTACCTATCAATCATCTTTATACAAATTACTTAGGTGTTTTCCCAAAGTATAGACGAGCATCATTTCACTTGTTCAGTTTAGTTAATGACTGTGAAAGCATATACATTCATAAATGATGAAAATAACATATAACAATATTTTTATATTTTTATTTTCTTCTAAACTTTTTTTTCTCAGCGTTTCTTAAGTAATGATTCAATATAGTGATGAAACCAAGTGATAATTCTAGGTGGAGATTAAAAAGCGGTGTGGATCATGTTCAGGTGGTAATTTAACTATGGTGCCCTATGGAGTACATGGAACGAGAGATATCATTGCTGAAGTCAGATGGATCTTGGCTGAAAACAAAGAATACCAGAAGATGTTTACCAAAAAAAAAAAACAAAACAAACTCATTGCTGTCAAGTCATTTCTGACCCATATAGACCCTAGAGTACAGAATAGCTCTGCCCCATAGGGTTTCCAAGGAGTGGCTCGTGGATTTGAACTGCCAACATTTTGGTTAGCAGCTGTATCACTTAACCAGTGTGCCACGAGGGCTCCAGAAGATGTTTACCTGTATTTTATTGACTATGCAGACTCATTCAGCTGTGTGGATCATAACAGATATGGATAACATTGCAAAGAATAGGAATTTCAGAACACTTAATTGTGCGTGTGTGGAACTTCTACATAGATGAAGAGGCAGTCATTCGAACAGAATAAGTGGATACTGCTTGGTTTAAAATCAGGAAAGGTGTATGCCAGGGCTGTAGCCTTTTACCATTCTTATTCAATCGGTATGCTGAGCAAATAATCCCAAAACCTGGACTATCTGAAGAAGAACGTGGCATCAGGTTTGGAGGAAGACTCATTAACAGCCCACAGTATGCAGATGACACAACCTTGGTTGCTGAAAGTGAAGAGAGCTTGAAGCACTTACTGTTGAAGATCAAATACTATAGCCTTTAGCATTGATTACATGTCAATATAAAGAAAACAAAAATTCTCACAACTGGGCCAATAAGCACCATCAGGATAAATGGAGAAAAGATTAAAGTTGTCAAGGATTTCATTTTGCTTGGATCCACAATCAATGCCCATGGAAGCGGCAGTCAAGAAATGAAATGACAGTGCACTGGGAAAATCTGCTGCCAAAGACCTCTTTAAAGTGTTAAATAGCAAAGATGTCATTTTGAGGATTAAGATGCACCTGACCCAATCCATGGTATTTTCAACCGCCTCATACGCGTGCAAAAGCTGGACAATGAATGTGGAAAATTGACAAAGAATTGATGAATTTGAATTATGATGTTAGCAAAGAATATTGACTGCCATGGACTGTGAGAAAAACAAACAAATCCATCTTGGGAGAAGTGCAGCCAGAATGCTCCTTAGAAGGGAGGATGGCTAGACTTTGTCTCACGTACTTTGGACATGTTATCAAGAGGAACCAGTCTTTGAAGAAGGACATCACGCTTGGTAAAGTAGATGGTCAGCAAGAAAGAGGAAGACCCTCAGTGAGATGAATTCACACGGTGGCTACAACAATGGGTGCAAACGTAGCAACAATTGTGAGGATGGTGCAGCACGGGCAACAATTTGTTCAGTCATACATAAGGTCACTATCATTTGGAACCAACTCCATGGCAACTAACAACAGCCCATTGGATGTCAGCGGATAACGCTAAGTTTATACCCATGTGTCACGGATTGAATTGTGTCTCCCAAAAATATGTGTCCCATTGGTTAGGCCATGATTCCCAGTATTGTGTGGTTGTGCTTGTGTGGAACCTGTACACAGATGAGGAGGCAGGCATTCGAACAGAATAAGTGGATACTGCCTGGTTTAAAATCAGGAAAGGTGTAGTCAGGGTTGTAGCCTTTCACCATACTTATTCAATCTGAATGGTTGTTCTCCATTTTGTGATTGTAATTTTATGTTAAAGAGGGTTAGAGTGGGATTGTGACACCACCCTTACCCAGGTCACATTCCTGATCCAATGTAAAGGAAGTTTCCCTGGGGTGTGGCCTGCACCATCTTTTATTTCTCAAGAGATAAAAAGGAAAGGGAAGCAAGCAGAGAGATGGGAGCCTCATACCACCAAGAAAGAGGCACCAGGAGCAGAGCACGTCCTTTGGACCTGGGGTCCCTTCTCAGAGAAGCTCCTAGTCCAGGAGAAGAGTGATGAGAAAGCCGGTAGAGAGATAAAGCATTCCTCTGGAGCTAACACCCTGAATTTGGACTTTTAACCTATTTGATTGTGAAGAAATAAATTTTTCATTGTCAAAGCCATTCACTTGTGGTATTTCTGTCATAGCAGCACTAGATGACTAAGATACGATGTAACTTGTTTGTGGTAACAAATTGTGATCAATCAAATGCAGTGGTGTGAGATTTAGGACGCATAAGGAATCTTCCCATCCCCTTTCATTGTTACTATGCGAGAAAGAAAGTCGTGGAGCTGTGAGGTCTTTTTGCTGCTACTTATCATGTTCCATTCTCTTGCTTCTGGGGTTGAGAGAAACTAACATGATGGCAATAATGGTGGCTTCCTAATTTCAGCATCCTGACACCCCACTGCAGTTACAGCATATATTCTTGAAGTCAGTTTTTCTAGTAGTGACCCCAGAGGTGGTAACTCCTTGGTGAGTCAGTCCTGTTCTCTTCTTTATTTCTGGAGCCCTAGTTCAGAGCTTGTTGTTGTAGCTTCCACAGTAACTCTATAGAGCACCTGCTTTGTATTACTGAATGGTGCCTCACTACCATTACCGAACATTTTGATCAAAGATTCTATAGAAGAATCCTGATCAAAATAGGGATGATACAGAACAGAATTTTAAATTCTCATGGAAACCAGAATTTCTGGATCATATTGCCCTGAGATAATCTTTAAACCTTAAACTGAAAATATTCCCAGAAGTCTTTTTAAAACCAAGCAATAGTTTAGCTTAACTAGTAAAGAATGTCTGTCTTGAGTATTGGGCTCTTTTAAGATCTGTCTACATGGGATCAAACTGACAACAGCAACTTGAAAGATTAGATAGGAATCTTAGTGGCAGTGAGTTCATGTTAATGGGGGATGAACAACTCAGAAATGGAAGGTGCGAATGGTTGCACAACCCAAAGAATATAATCAAAGTCACTGAATTGTACATGTAAAAGCTATTGAATTGGGATATATTTTGCTGTGTATATTCTCAACAACAACAGAAAAAGATAAAATTAAAAAAATCTACATGTAAAAATTTTTTTTATTCTTAAAATATCTGCAGAAGTGATTCTCAAGTTATAGTATGCATCAGAATGAGCTGAAGAGCTTCTAAAACACAAATTACCTGGCCCCACTCCCAAATTTCTGATTTAGTAGACACAGGGTAGGGTCCGAGAATACGGATATATAAGAAGTTTCCAGATTGCTGAACCAAGGACCATATTTTGAGAACCAGCAATCTACATGTCTTAGTTACCTAGTACTGCCAAAACAGAAATATCTCAAGTAGATGCCTATAAAGAACAGAAATTTATTTTCCCATGTTTCTGGAGGCTAAAATCCAAATCAGCGTCTCAGGCATGCTGATTCATCCTGTGGGCCTCTCTCCTAGCTTCTGATGACTGCTGACAATTCTTGGTGTTCTTTGGTGTCTGTCTTTCACCTGTATCTCTGTGTCTATTCTACTCATTTTATATCAGAAAGAATTAGGTTTAAGGCTCACCCTACTTGGTACGACCTAATGAACATAACAAAAGAAAACTATTTCCCAAAAGGGTTATGTTTACAGATTTAAACATCAGAACTTCAGCACATATTTTGGGGAGACTCAATTCAATAAATAACATTAGAGTATTTTCTGCTTCCTATCAGAATTAATAATGAAATAGGCCTTTTAACCAAATGTATCAAATAATCCATGCCAGCCACAATTGTGTCTGAGAATTTTAATAATTGGGCTTATTAAATGTTGCGTTAAAAAAAAAAAAAAACATTGCCATTCAGTTGATTCTGACTCATAGATGCCTTATAGGACAGAGTAGAACTGCTCCATAGAGTTTCCAAGGAGTGCCTGGTGGATTTGAACTGCTGACCTTTTGTTTAGGAGCTGTAGGTCTTAACCACTATGCCAACAGGGTTTTCAAAAGGAGAATATTCATTAAATTTACAAAAAAATGTATGAGTAAATTAAGAGGTGTTGATACATATTTAAAAATTATTAAGATCTACCTGAATCATTTATTATATGCTAGGTATAGCTGTTGCTGTTATGTGCCATCAAATTGATTCCAGTGCAGAGCGAACCTATGTACAGCGGGATGAAACACTGCCTGGTCCTGCACCATTCTCACAATTGTTATGTTTGAGCCTATTGTTGCAGCCCCTGTGTCAATACATCTCATTGAGGGTCTTCCTCGTAGTCACTGACCCTCTACTTTACCAAGCATGATGTCCTTCTCCAGGGACTGATCCTTCCTGAAAACATGTCCAAAGTATGTGAGATGAAGTCTTGCCATCCTTGCTTCCAAGGAGCACTCTGCCTATACTTCTTCCATGACAGGTTTGCAACTCATGGTATATTCAATATTATTTGTCAACACTGTAATTCAAAGGTATCAATACATCCTTGGATTTCTTTATTCATTGTCCAGGTTTTGCAGGCATATGAGGCAATTGGAAATATCATGACTTGGGTGAGGCACACCTTAGTCTTCAAAGTGATGTCTTTGCTTTTTAACACTTTTAGGAGGTCTTTTGCAGCAGATCTGCCCAATGCAATACCTTGCTTGATTTTCTGACTGCTGCTTCCATGGGCGTTGATTGCGGATCCAAGAAAAGTGAAATTCTTGACAACTTCAATCTTTTCTCCTTTTATCGTTGTCTTAGGCTAGGTTCTCTAGAGAAGCAAATCAGGAAAGTGTATAAATATATATAGAGAGAGATGCTTATCAAGGAAATGGCTCATGCGATTGTAGAGGCTGGAACGTCCCAAGTCCATGGCTCAGGATAGAGGCTTTTCTTGATTCACATAGCCACAGAGGCTGGTGAACCCAAGGCTCACAGGTCGGAGAGCAGAGCTCTTGCTCACAGGCTGTGAAGATTGACGAATTCCAAGATTGGCAGGCAAGATCACAAGGCTTCTCCTGATTCACATAGCTGCAAAGGCTGGTGAATCCAAGATTGGCAGGTCAGAGGACAGGGCTCCCACTCACAGGCTGTGAAGATAGACGAATCTCAAATTGGCTGATAAACTAATAGCTCAAGTCCCAAGAATAGGAGGTCAGACAAACAGGAGGTAGCCATAGGATCCGGAGTGAGGAAAAAGCCAGAACACCTGCTTCTTTGGATGCAGGCCACACCACCAAGGAAAATCCCCTTCAACTGACTGGCTACTCACAGAGAGTCAATCAAAGGAGTGATCCCATATAAACACTGGGAATCAAGGCTCAGCCAAGTTGACACACAATTTTAACCATCACAGTCCATCCCTTGTCAGCTTGGCACATGTACACATTTTTTTAAAGCATACGTAATCTCTGAATAAACACAGTTACAAAGTTATACTTGTGCCTAACCTGACACAACTAACACACATAAAACCGAAAACGCACTAGCCCCGTTTACGTCTTATATTTTATAAATGAAGAGAACAAAAAATTTGAAGTACACATACAAAGCAGAAATATTCATAACAATTACAGTCCTCATTTCTGCAAACGTTCACGTGGCCATAACTGGTATTTAGAACTACCTTCTTCCACCACCCATTCCATATTCTTTTTGCCCTCAGCAAGCGCCTCAGCTAGTCATGGTTCTTTGCCTGGTGAGGTGACCCAAACCTTCATTTCTGAAAGGTCTGGGTTATTAGTAGTCATGTCAAAATTTGGTTGCTGTAGTTTTCCATTGATTTTAATCACAGGACTTGGTGGTACTAAGAGATACCCTAAGGGATCTCCTGCATTCCAGATATACTCCTCTTTATCTCCATTATGTAATATCAATCCAATTTCATCTTGGTAATCAGGATTAATCACACCAGCCAATATAGTAACTTCCTTCTTTGCCTGTTGATCCAGAGGCAGAAAGGTGGCATTCTTAGCCTCCAAGACAATGGAATCAGTGATGTTTCTCCAGGTGGGAACATTCCTTCCTTTGAAACTAAGACCTCTAGGCCTGCAAAGCATAAGGTCATGGGGACAGGGAGCAAAAATCTTGCAAGTGGGTCACTAGGGGTAATAGTGCATGGTGCCGCTTCCATTTCCACCCCTTGATTCCTGGGCCCATAAATCCTGGCTATGGGAGGAATAGCACCATATATTGGATACTGGTTTACAGCCTCCTGGAGAATATTGCCCCAGCCCTGCACGGTATTTCCACCTAGCTGGCACCGTAATTTTGTCTTTAGAAGGCCATTCAATCATTCTATAAAGCTGCCTCCTTCAGGAGGATGGGGAATATTGTAAGACCAGTGAATTCCATGAGCATGGACCCATTGCCACACTTCATTTGCTGTGAAGTGAGTCCCTCAATCAAAGGCAATGCTATGTGGGATACCACGATGGTGGTTAAAGCATTGTGTAAGTCCACAGATGGTAGTTTTGGTAGAAGCACCACGTGAAGGGAAGGCAAATCTATATCCAGATTGTCTATTCCAGTAAGGACAAAATGGTGCCCTTTCCATGATGGAAGTGTCCAATGTAATCAACTTGCTACCAGGTTGCTGGCTGATCACCTCAAGAGATGGTGCCACATCAGGGACTCAGTGTTGGTCTCTGCTGCTGGCAGATTGGGCACTCAGCAGTGGCTGTAGCCAAGTCAGCCTTGGTAAGTGGAAGTCTATGTTGCTGGGCCCATGCATAACCTTCAACCCTACCACCATGGCTACTTTGTTCATGAGCCCATTGATCGATGATGGGAGTAGCTGGAGAAAGAGGATGACTGGTTTCCACAGGATGTGTCATCCTATCCACTTGATCTTTAAAATCATTCTCTGCTGAGGTCACCCTTTGGTGGGCATTCACATGAGACACGAATATCTTCACTGCTTTGGCCCATTTATAGAGGTCTTCCACATAACTCTTCCCCATAAATCCTTGTCTCCAATTTTCCAATCATGTTCCTTCCATGTCCCTGACCATCCAATCAAACCATTGGCTATAGGCCATGAATCATCATACAGTTGCACATCTGGCTATTTCTCCTTCCAAGCAAAGTGAACAACCAAGAGCACTGCTCAAAGTTCTGTTCCTTGGGGGGATTTACCTGCACCATTGTCCTTCAGGGAGTTCCCAGGAAGGGGCTGTAGTGCTGCTGCTGTCCACTTTCTAGTAGTGCCTGCATATCTCACAGAACCATCTGTAAATCAGGCATGAGTTTTCTCTTCTTCAGTCTACTGATCATAAGGAGCTCCCTATGAGGTGCATACTGGGAGATGGAAGGTAATGTGATGAGAGCGGAGACCATGGGCATTTGGGCCACTTTCTCATGCAACTTACTTGTGCTTCAGGTGCTCGGGCCTGAGCTCATATATACCACTTCCATGTAATGATGGAGTACTGCGGTGCAAGTCCAACTTTATGACTCTGTGGGTCAGAAAGCAACCAGTTCATGATGGGAAGTTCAGGCTGCATGGTGACTTGGTGTCCCATGGTTAAGCATTCAGTCTCTACCAAGGCCCAGTAATAAGCCAAAAGCTGTTTCCCAAAAGGAGAGTGGTTATCTGCAGAGGATGGCAGGGCTTTGCTCCAAAATCCTAAGGATCTGTGCTGTGATTCACCAGTAGGGGCCTGCCAAAGACTCAACGCAACATCTCTATCTGTCACTGACACTTCAAGCACCATTGGATCAGCTGAACCATATGGCCCAAGTGGCAGAGTGGCTTGCACATCAGCTTGAACCTGTTTAAGAGCCTTCTCTTGTCTTGGGCCCCGTTAAAACCAGCAGCTTTTTGAGTAACTCGATAAATAGGCCAGAGTAGCACACCCAAATAAGGGATATGTTGGTTCCAAAATCCAAAGAGTACCGCTAGGCATTGTGCCTCCTTTTTAGTTGTGGGAGAAACCAGATGCAATAACTTATTCTTCACTTTAGAAGGAATATCTCAACATGCCCCATACCACTGGACCCCAAGAAATTTCACTGAGGTGGAAGGCACCTGAATTTTTGTGGGATTAATTTCCCACCCTCTAGCATGAGTTGGAATCTACTCGATGGCACTGGGGTTGGGGTAGCATGCATGTTTTTACCAATAAAACCAGGGTTATTGACACTTCCTTACTTGGTCCAATCAGCAGAATGTCATCAATGTAATACGCAAGTGTGACGTCTTGTGGAAGGGAAAGTCAATCAAGGTCCCTGGGGACTAAATTATGACATAGGGCTGGAGAGTGGATGTGGGCTGGAGAGTGGATGTAGACTGGAGGTAGGCAAGTGAAGGTGTATTGCTGGCCTTGCCAGCTGAAGGCAAACTGCTTCTGATGGTCCTTCAAAACAGGTACGGAGAAAAAGGAAGTAGCCAGGTCAGTACCTGCATGGCGGGTACCATGAGATGTATTAATTTGCTCAAGCAATGAAATTACATCTGGAAGAGCAGCTGCAATTGGAGTCACCACCTGGTTAAATTTTCTATAATCAATTGTCATTCTCCAAGATCTATCTGTTTTTTTTGCACAGGCCAAATAGGCGAGTTGAATGGGAATGTGGTGGGAATCATAACCCCTGCATCCTTCAAGTCCTTGATGGTCGCTGTAATCTCTGTAATCCCTCCAGGAATGCAGTATTGCTTTTGGTTCACTATTTTCCTAGGTAGGGGCAGCTCTAATGGCTTCCACTTGGCTTTTCCTACCATAATAGCTCTTACTCTATTTGTCAGGGATCCTATGTCAGGGCTCTGCCAGTTGCTAAGTATATCTATACCAATTATACACTCTGGAACTGGGGAGCTCACTACAGGATGGGCTCAGGGACCTGTTGGACCTACTGTGAGACAGACATGAACCAAGACTCCATTAATAACCTGACCTCCATATGCCTCCACTCTGACTGGTGGGCCACAGTGATGTTTTGGGTCTCCTGGAATTAGTGTCAGTTCAGAGCCAGTATCCAGCAATCCCCAAAAAGTCTGATTATTTCCTTTTCCCCAATGAACAGTCACTCTCTTAAAAGGTCGTAGATCCCTTTGGGGAAGACCAGAAGAAAGTTTAATGGTAAAAATTTTTGGCAGTGTACTGGAGTCCTTCCTCAAGGGGGCCCATCATTCAAGGGCTTGTGGGCTTTTAAACTCACTCAAATCTGGGAATTTGATTGAGGAACCATGAATCTCTATTCTGGTGATTCGAGTTAGAGTGCTGTTCTCCTGACCTCAAATTCATCCATTTGTACAGGTCAAATAAATATTTAGTAGATTTGCTGTCTGTTTCACCCCTAGGGACACCACGACTAAGTAGCCAATGCCATAAATCCACAGGGGTCAGACTATTCTGATTACAGCTTTGACTCTGCTGTCCATTACTCTAACCACACCCACCTTGTCTTTGCTGATTGAGTGCAGCCACTTGGCCCCTACTACCACAAGGTCCAATCAACCCCATTGTAGATAGGTGTCTTAACTCAGTTAGGGCAGTTCCCACTGTCACATCTGATTTACATAAAGTAGCAATCACAGCAGTCTTCAGGATGCTGGAGCTCCCTTCACAAATTTGTTCCCATCTGTGGGTCTAATCTGATAATTCCACTCTCGCATGACAATTTCCCTAAGCACTGGATACCTTCTTCTAAAGTATACCAAGGCAGGTCTGGTACTTCAATTTGATTTAGTAAAGGCCACCCTGTAATCCATGCTTCAGCAACCCAACCAAGTAAACTATTAGATCCTTTCCTAACTTCTTGAGCTGAAACATTGAATGAAGAATCTGTGCTTAGTGGACCCATATCAATAAATTTAGACTGATCTATCTTTATGTTCCTTGCACCATTATCCCACACCCTGAATAGCCACTCCCACACTTTTCCCCCGGTTTCTATTTGTACATACTAGAAAAGTAAGCAGTTCTTTTGGAGTGTAGTGTAACTCCTCTTGGGTCATGCTTTGTACTTCACCTTTTGGGGCTTGCTGGGACTTAAATCCAGTTATAGGTCTAGAAGCCAGACGTGTAGTGTGGAATTGTTTTGAGAATATTCATCATTGTCTTGTGAAGCATCTGCCTCATGCAATGCCCCAGGCAATGACTCAGGCAAGGGCCCTTTAGAGGCAGTTGGGCTAGGACTAATCTCATTAAATGGGATCGGATGGGCTAATGGTTTTTCTGGGCAGGGTGATTTAGCAGATAAACATGAAGTAATCTCTTCACATGGGAGTGGTTCTGGTGACAGGAGTGATTCAATAGAATTTAGTGACTCAGTGTCCCCAGCTTCCTGATTATCTACCCATATGTCCCCACCCCAAATTTCAGGATCCCATTTCTTCCCAGTCATTGCCTTCACTTTAACTTCAGATACCTCTTGAGGTTGGCAATTGAGCTGGCATTGTAATTCAGCCACCCTTACAATAAGACTCTTGGTTTGTTTTTTGGCAACTTCAGCTCTGTTACTACAAGAAATAAGGCTTTCTTTCAAAGCACAAGTGGAAGCCTTGAGGTCCTTTATGTGGCATTTGAGCTTTGACTCTGAAACCCTGAGTGTATCTCTTTCTTTCAACAGTTTGTATGACGAAGTAGGACTAACCAACCAGTTTCCTTATCCTTCTCATTCTGGCAAAACTGTAGAAAGATATCACACATGTGTTCACCCAGAGCCTTGCCTTTCACCAATACTTGATCTACTGGTGGTGATATTTTGTGTATTTGTATCGCCACCTCATGCCATGAATTAGCAGTGTCCTCCTTATGGCTGGATGCAGAGTCATCAACATCTTTAACACTAACCAGACTTAAGAACCAATTTAGAAAACTCATCCTTACAATCTTGTTTCTTTAGAACCACTCTTGATACCAAGTGTCTTAGGTTGGGTTTTCTAAAGAAGCAAAACCAGTAAAGCATATAAATATATACAGAGAGAGATTTATATCATGGAAACAGCTCATGTGATTGTAGGGGCTGGAATGTCCCAAGTCTGTGGATCAGAATAGAGGCTTCTCTGGATTCATGTAGCCATAGGGGTTGGCAAACCCATGATTGGCAGCAAGGCTCTTGATCACAGGCTGTGAACATAGATGAATTTCAAGATTGGCAGGCAAGACTGCAAGGCTTCTTCTGACTCATGTAGCTTCAGGGCCTGGTGAATCCAAGATTGGCAGGTCAGAGGTCAGGGTTCCTACTCACAGGCTGTGAAGATGGGTGAATCCCAAGATTGGCAAATAAGCTAATAGCTCATGTCCCAAGAACCGGAGGTCAGATGAACAGGAGGCAACCATAGGATCCAGAGCAAGCAAAAAGCCAGAATGTCTGCTTATATTTGGATGCAGACCACACCCCCATGGAAACTCCCCTCCAGCTGGTTGGCCACTCACAGCAGATTCCATCACGGGAGCCATCACATATAAATACTGATAATCGTGACCTAGCCAACTTGACACACAATCTTAACCATCACAATCATGACGTTGCTTATTGGTCCAGTTGTTAGGATTTTTGTTTTTTTTTATGTTGAAATGTAATCCATACTGAAGGCTGTGGTCTTTGATCTTCATCAGTGAGTCCTTCAAGTCCTTCCTCTTCATTTTCAGCGAACAAGGTTGTATCATCTGTGTAATGCAGGTTGTTAATGAGTCTTCTACCAATCCTGATGCCACATTTTTCATCATATAGTCTAGCTTCTTGGATTATTTGCACAGCATACAGATTGAATACGTTTGGGGGAAATGATACAACCCTGATGCTCACCTTTCTTGATTTTAAACCATGCAGCATAGATCTTGGCTGAAAGCAAAGAATGCCAGAAAAATGTCTATTTACCTATGCTTTATTGACTACGGAAACCCTGATGGTGTAGTGGTTAAGAGCTACAGCTGTTAACCAAAAGGTCGGCAATTCAAATCCACCAAGCTCTCCTTGGAAACCCCGTGGGGCAGCTCTACTCTGTCCTATAGGGTTGCTGTGAGTCGGAATCAGTTTGACAAGAACAGGTTTTTTGGTTTTTATTCACTACGCAAAGGCATTCAACTGTGTGGATCATAACAAATCACGATAACATTTGAAAGAATGGGAATTCCAAAACACTTAATTGTGTTCATGCCAAACCTGTACACAGGCATAGCTACTTATCTAGTTTTATTCTTTGGGAAAAGCCTGTTTGAATGATGCCATACAGTAATATTATCATACAGTGTTGTAAACTTCCTTTTTTCCCTGTTTGAATATCAATTAAGCTGAGATAGGTAATACTGTTCTCACTATGAGATTTTCTGTAAATTCCATTCTGAAAATAGGATCACAGACAAAGCTCCCATTTATAATTTAATCATTGTCTTTTCATACTGCATATATTAGAGAATGTTCATATTTAAACTTTAGCTTAATCATGTCTTTACTTACTCTAGCCCCATCCTTTTTCAGAAATAATGCTGAGACCTGAAGACATAAACACTTAGAGAAGGAGTTGAAGCTAGTGTCTAAATCCTTTCACACCTAGCTCAGTGTTCTTTTCATTACCTCTCTCAATCCTGTCTGGAGTATGTGCTTCATTGCCATCTGTTTTGTACGTGTGTGTTTTCAAAACCAGCAATAAAAAGGTTTTGCCATATTTGAAACAAAAATTTAAAAATACATTAGTATAATTTACGTTGCCAACAATCTAATGTTTAAATATTACTTGCTGCCAATTTTTAAGTTGCTATATTTATGCTATTTTAGATGACTTTAAGTTACTCTTAAATACTTAGAAATAAGTAATAGAGTTGGATGCTATCCACAATCTCCCTGTGAATTAAACTCTCTCACTCTATAATCATGTTATTTAATCAAAAATTAATTTCCTGCCAGAGTGGCTTATTGAGAATTCACTAATTCTGACTTTCTTCTCTGAAACTAAATTGGACTGAGCAGTCAATAGCTCCTCTCCCCAGGTCTTCGATAGCAAAATACATTTTTTTTCTTTTTCTCCCCAGATTTATAATTTTTCAAACCTGTAATTTTTTCTCCAAAAACTCCATTTCTTCTGTACAATGATTGAAGTAACTTAAAAAGATGTACAACTCACCACTAATTGATTATTCTTCAGGCCTTGTTATTTTGAATCAATTAGGGATGATTTTTAATCTCTTCTAATACGCTTTTGCATTAAATTAAAAATATATAGTAGTCTGGAATTTCCTTACACTGTCCACCCTCTTGGGCAACTCAGAAATGTTTGGTTCACTCATGCTTCTGTTGTCAGCTCCAGTCCATGGTAAATTTCCTTCCATGGTCACGTAGGTGACCTTGTGATGAACCAGAAATATAATAAAAGTCTCTCTGAGTTGTGAAATGCTTTCACAGTTTAGGTTGCAAGTTAACCATGTAAACTTTTAGTTTAACTCTTAACATGAAAAAATGTTCATCCTTTGCACCAGGGCTGGGGCTAGGGTGAAGAAAATATGATACCTAGGGCAAAAAAAAAAAAAAAAAAAGAAGGCCCTTCTTTTCTGGATTGCACAAGTAAGGGATCAGTACTCTAGAGTAAATGTCTTCTTAATTTTGCCCCCTGGATGCCTCACTTGCCTCACCCTTCTCCCAGTCCTGCTTTGCACTAATCAAAGAAATTCAAATTATAGCTGTGATAGTCAGCCTCTGAGATTGTTCCCTATGATCCTTTCCTCTTGGTATTTATGCCATGTGTATGGTGCTCTGTGTGACCAATAGAACGTGGCTGAAGTGATGGTGCGTCACATTTTGGCCATTGCCTCTCTCACTTTTGGTTTACTCACTGTGGTGGAAGCCAGATGCCATACTGTGAGGGCACAGAAGTAGCTCTATGCAGATGTCCACGTGGTGAAGAACTGAGGCCTTTTGCCCACAGCCACGTTGAGTGAGCCATCTCAGAAGCAGATTTTTCAGTTCCATTTAAGCCTTTTTTATTTAAACCTTCAGGTGATTGCACCCTTGGTCAACATCATAAAGGCAAACTCATAAGAGATCCCAAACCAGAACAATTTATCCTAGCTACTTCCAAATTCTTTGCTGAAGAGAAACTTTGAGATAGTAAATGCTTATTGTTTTAAACCACCTCTTGTGTGGCAATAGATAGCTTATACAACATCAAATGAGACATTTTATTATTTGTACCTAAAGAAAAGAAAATTCTGCGTTGATGATAGAGTTTTAACCTAGTAGTTAAGAACACAGACCCTGGAACCAATCTATGTTGCTTTGAATTCCAGGTCTGCCATTTATTAGCTGCGTGTCCCTGAAGAAGTTACTGAACCTCTTTGTTTTTTTGGTGTCTTTATCTTTAAAGTGGGGGAAATAATACTACTTTTTTTTTTTTTTTATCCTATAGGATTTTTGGGAGCATTAAGAAAGTGAAAATATATAAAGCATCTATCAAATCATAAGAAAGGGTTTGATTATTATTATTTCTTGTAATTTTTATCTGTGTATTTTTCACATAGATGCCTGTGTTAACAATGAATGAGATATAGCTTTCCTTACATGCAAATATATTTCACTAATGCCTTCCACAATAATGCCTGGGGTTAGGTGTGCATGGCTTCTGCCAAAGGTCTTTTGTATATCCAGTAGTGAGGAAACAGGATGGATGATTTATAGTTTTCTCTGGTTTTAGGAGGAAAATCATTTTCTGCATTATGTGACCAAGAAAAATACCCCCATAACTCAGAAGTTTCCTTTTATAGTTATTTCCTTCTTGCCATTGTCAGAGGTCCCCCCACTTTTAGTAGCTGGACTTAAAATTTTGAATGTCTCCTTATAATAAGCGATTCAAATGGTTTTATTGTCTAAATGATTTGTGCCTGCTACACATGATTTTGTACTTCCTTAACAAAGGAATGTTTTCTTCTTCGCATCATTTTCTTTTTTTTTTTCCTTCTCTTTTTTGTGATCTACGTGCAGTCTTCTCTCCTTAAAGGAACGTTCTTGCTACTCTGCAGATATCATCTAGCTCGAGCTGGAGGTTACCATGGTGATATGGCCATACAGGATGACTTCATGACTACATCTTGCTGAGATTTTTTAAGGAGAATTTGGACTGTTTTCTTTTCCTGATAGACTCTAGTTAAACTTGACCTGCTCTTCAATTTCTACTAAGAATAACTAAGGTATCTTGCTGTTGGTGGATGTCCAGACTGGCTGTTTTCAAATGCATAAATTAGGTAACATTAATCTTCTTTACACATTTTTCTGTGACCTTTTCTTCAGTTAACAGCATCCTTCCCTTTCTCGAGGCATTTGATGGCCTTCTAACACCTCAGACCTTTCTAACAAGGAATAAATAAATCTGTTAAACTCATCCACACTATGATTTTTTAAAGATCATATTACTTTACTTGAGTTGCATTATGTAGACTCACCTAAGAAATCATGGAGTTACTCCAGAGGACACAATTTAATTTTTATGTAACCTGACACCTGTGGTAGAAATCCCTGGAGTTACAAGTATGCAATAAACTCTTTATTTTAAAATTGCAACAATGTATAAAGAATAACCCTTTCAAATAATTCCCTGTTGTGGATAGAATTGTGTCCTCAAAAAATATGTGTTGTAAATCCTGCATCTGTATTTGTGGTTATAATTCCATTTGGGAACGAGTTCCTTTGTTATGCTAATGAGGAATATTAGTGTAGGGGGTAATTTAAGGCAATATCAATCCGACTTATGATGGGGATTCTGTTTCCATGATTCTGTCATAAGTCAATTCTGACATGTCAAATATCTTTTTTTTTTTTTTAGTTTTTATTATTATTGTCTTTTAATAATAGTATCTTTAGTATTTAGTATCTTTCTAAATCCAATCTTTATCTGTCTTTGGGGGTTGGAAACTTTACATATAAATTTACAAATATATTTTAACATTTACATAGATACATAAAAAAATACACAAGTCATAAAAATTCACTTGGACAATAAAGGCGAGTTGGATGATGTTGGCATTTTGTCAGTTGTGGTAATACCCACTTGTGGAAGATTTTGGACCACCTGAATTTTATGTCTGGGAATGGGGATGCATTTCTAGTCCAAAAATTAGTGAAAATTGTCTATAGGGCCCTCTTCTCTTTTTCTTCATATATTTCATGGTAACATCTCATTACTTTCTGAATATGCCTGTCAACTTTACAAAGTGATCAGCATTTGGGCTCATGTTTTGAAGCAACTGAAACCCCAGCTGATTCTTTCACCGTAAATTTTTTTGACAGATTCTCTCCTTTCTCTTCCTAATTGTTTCTTTCTTCTTCAGCATTCCTTTCGTCTTCAAAATCCATTAAGTCCTAATCTGTCAATTCCCCTTCTTCATGATCCATGAGCTGTCCCACAGCCATAAGATCGATTTCTAAATTCAGTGTTCTTGCCATAAGGATGATTTTTCTACCAATCTCTTCCATCATATTAACAAAAAACCCAGTGCCATCGAGTCGATTCTCTTATCCTGATTAAATGCTTGGGGCGTGTCCACCTACCAGCAGTTTTTTTTCCATAATTTCCTCCCAGGAAGATGCAATGTTCCAGATACACTGATGGTCATAAGTGAGATTCATTGCAACTTGAATACAGCATAAATTGGAGACTACCTGTATAAAAGAGCAGATTATGCAAGAAAGCACAAATGGAGGGGAGGAAAGATACAATCCACAAGATCACCAGAGTACCTACGAATAGAAGCTAAAACAAGACAAGGACTTTCTCTACAGCAGACAGATGGAGAGCCTTCTAGAGCTGAGGCCCTGAATTCAGACTTCCAGCTTCCTAAACTGGGAGAAAATAAATTTCTGTTTGTTAAAGCCATCTACTTTTGATATTTCTGTTATAGTAGCACTAGATAACTAAGATGTTCCCAAGAAGTATACATTGGCCAAAAAACCAAATATGTAATTTCTGCTCAAAAGAGCATAATTTCTCTTCTCTGTTCCCAAACACTTAATGCCCCTGAAAATGAGTTCAATTTAATTATTTTTTTGCACTTAGCATCATTTTTTTGTTTTTATTTGAGCTTTTTGAAAAATGCAATTATATTTCAACAATGATAAAACAGAAATAAGTGTTCTCTGTAATTATCCTGTGAAATAAATACATTTGAATTTTACCATATTGCACCTATTCTTATTTGTGTCATTCTTCTAGCATTTAATATTTGCTGTCTGGTATTTACTTTTCATGTTTATAGTTGTCTTTTCAATTGAAACTTCTTGAAATTAGGGATTATGCCTAATGTTTTGTTTCCAGGCAGCAATTAATTAGCAATTTAATAAACCCTAACTGATTGGCAAATTTATTTAGAAGCAATTTAAAAAGTATGCAGAGTTTTAGGCTAAGTGATTACTCACTTTTTTCCCACAAATGTTTTTATGAGGTCTTCTTCAGGTTTTAGTTCTTTTATTGTAAAGAGGAATAATATGTTTGTTCATGCATTCAACAGTCTTACTGAGCATGAGGTTTGTGCTTGGAGATATGAGTCAGGGATAGAAGATCTCTACTTTTATTGAGCTTGAATTATTGGGAGGAGAAAGAAAACAAATAAATAAGCAAGTAAGCAAACAATGCTTAATTCCAGTGAATAAAAAGACCTGGTGATACAGAGACTTGGATGGCCTTTTTAGAAACTGCCTCTCAGAGTTGGTGACAGACATTCTGAAATACTAATAACCAGGAAAAGCCAAGTCCACAAAAATCACAGTGAAGAACCTTACAGAAGTAGCAACAGTTGGGGGAAATTTAGTAGTAGATTGCGTATGAAGATATAAAGAAGGTTGATGATGCTGAAGTGTAGAGGACCAGAAAGGGGACTATAAGATAAAGTCAAAGAGGGAGATAAAGGACAGATCATGGAAATTCCTTTGTAAACCAAGATAGAAAATTTAGATTTTCTAAGTGCAATGAGAACCTATTGTAAATTTTTATGAAGGCTTGAAATGAGATCTAATTTACATTTTTAAAAGTTATAGTATTTATGAGAAAGAGAATAGTTTGGCAAGATACAGTTAGGGTGGGGTTAGGAAGCTAGATGAAGAGTTTTGATTTTTCCATATTAATTCTGAAACATTTTTTAGATATCTATGTGGAGATATAACGTAGGATGCTATGCCTAGAGCTCCAGAAAGAAGGCAGGATTGGAGATAAGGATTTTGGAGTCAACTGGTGTTTAAATCTGCTGAGTTGTAGGAGATCAGCTAGAAGTATTACATTGTTAGAATGTTGAGAAAATGCGTTAAAACAGGGTCTTGAATCAACATAACACTTAGAGGTTCAGTAGGTGAAAAAGGATCATAAAGGAGACAGAAAAAGCCATTAGTGTAGTGAGAGGCCAGAACAAAGAATAAGGTAAGAGATAAGAGGGCAGAAGACTAAGGTAAATGGGGCAAAAGGGCTGAGACATAGGTAAGATCAGAACAGAGAGGTGCATACTGGATTTGTTTTCATGGCACAATGGTTAAGAGCTCAGCTGCCAAATACAAGATTGGCAGTTTGAATCCACCACCCTCTCCTTGGAAACTCTTTGGGGCAGTTCTACTATGTCCTACAGGGTCAGTATGAGTCTCAATTGACTTGATGGCATTTGATTTGGTTTTGGGTTTGAAATTCTGTTTTTAGAGTTTATTAGCATAACAGGAAAATGATAATCACTTTAGTACTACAGAGAATTGATGGCTACAAAATGTGATGTTTCTGACTTTTCAATCCTAAAATCCAAACCTAGAGGACTTAAAATATCTCCTGAATGCATTTGTGGCAGAAATTCCCGATATAAGGAATGCATCTGACTGAAAAAAATATATCTATAAATCACCTCTTATTTAAATTCTTTTCAGTCTATCACAGTAAAATAGCTAGAATGATCCGTATTTAACCATGTAAGATTCTTAAAATCAGTATGTATGATTTAAGATAATTGATTACAAACATTCATAATTTGTGAAAATGTATCTAAAAATGGAAGCATGCACTGATAATTTAATAAATTGTGTTGGGCCAATTAATGGAAAATAATTAGCTACCCAAAACCACTCATCTCATATTAAACAAAAATAATTCCAGAGCGATTAAATATTAAAAAGTAAGCATGTTAGAAAACAGAGTCTTTTAGAAAACAATATTAGATTTAGAATGGCTTTTCTAGCATGACTTGAAAAAGAAAAGAAAGCTCTGACAGATTTGATTACAACAAATTGAAGAGAAAAGTAATAACATCATACGAAAGTCAAAAGAGAAACAAAAAACTGGGAAAATGTATATAGCATATATAAGACAAATGGATAATATCTGTAAAAATGGCTTCTACAAATAAATAAAAGGTGAATAGCCCAATAAAAAGTGTGCAAAAATATGAACAGGCAAATTACAGAATAAATAAAAATATCCAGTGAACAAATGAAAAAATGATCAATCTCACCAGTAATTCAAGAAATGTAGATTGAAACAACGTGGAAGTAGTTGTCACTTCTCTGTTTAACAAAAGGGAGTAAAAGAAAATTACTAATAATATCCAGTTTTGGCCAGAATGTGGGAAATAGACACTTTCAATCAAACAAACACTGTTTGTAGTAGGAGTGATAAACATTTGCTAAACAAGGAAATTCTCAGGAAAATCCCCAATCAATACCAGACTGCACACTTTTTGTTCTTCTAATGGGACTGGAGAAAACTATCGATATTATTTGTAAGTGAGGTCTTCCAATTGTCATTGAAACCTTTAGCATAGAATGTGATGGTTAAGATTTTGTGTCAACTTGGCCACTGTTCTCAGTGTTTTGGCAGTTATATAATGTTGTGATCACCTTCCTGTTGCAATTTGATATGTGATCACCCCCATGATGGAATCTGCTGAGTGGTACCGGCGGGGGTGGTACCAGTGGCAGCTCACAGTCCCCTCAGCCTTCACCTCTCCGCCTTCCACTACCTGCTTCCTTCCTGCTCACCTTGCAGAGGTTGTTGGCTTGTTCTGGATCCAGCAACTGTCTCTTGTCTGATCTTGCAACTTGAGCTAGCAGCTTACCTGTCCATCTTGAGATATGCCAATCTTCACAGCCTGTGAGCAAGAGTCCTGCTTCCCAACCTGCTGATCTTGAGTTTTCCAGCCCCTGCAGCTAAGTGACTCAGGAGAAACCTTGTGGTCTTGCTTGCTGACCTTGGGGATTCCTCGATCATCAACCTGCGAGCTGGATCCCTGCTCTCCAACCTACTCATCTCGGGTTCACCAGCTTCTGCAGCTCTGTGAATTGGGAAGGGACACTATCCTGATCCAAGGACTTGGGTCATTCCAACCCCTACAATCATGTGAGCTGTTTCCTTAATATAAATATTTCTATATATATTTATATGCATTACTGGTTTTGCTTCTCTAGAGAACCCAGCCTAAGACACAGAGGTTCTCACTAAGGCTGCACATGAGACAGTATGAGAAATATCTGAGTTGCTTTTAGAAAATACTAATACAAGATACCTCTAACCAATTAGGTGGAATCTCTGAGAGTAGGGCATGATCATTGCTAATTTTTAAAGTCCTCCCTGTCGATTCTAATATGCTTTAAGTTGAGAAAGTCTGTTAAAAGAATCTTCACCTCTCCTATTAGGGAGAGTGAGTAACATCTCTAAGGCCCCTTGTTGAGTTTCTGTTGTTCAGAAAACTTGCTGTTCGTCCTTAATGCAGAAAAAAGGATTTCTCTCTTAACAGCACCTCCAAAGCAATTTTGCTTTAGAGCTCTAAGGGGAATAAGCCTGGGAATGCTAACTTTATTTCATCATTGGCACCAATCTCTGTTCAGGAAAAATAATAATGGCTAACAGCATCCTATCTCCATTTTCCTCAGTTACCTTCAAATATATTGAGCTCAGGACCTTCAGAGGAGCAGATTCTCACCTTCAAGAAGAAGTCTGAAATTGGTGTAGGTCATATTTAAATGTTTTGGGTATCTTATGATTAGTGGGGACTCAAAGGCAGATGAAAACATTTGATTTAGCTTTGTATCTCTCTGTCATGTAATTTCCTTTTTATTGCAATCACAAAGATCACAATATTATCAGTCCAAGAAAGAGCAGACCAACTCAATTATGACAGACTCTGGACAAATTTTATAGCCTATTTGTAGACAGAAGCCCTAGTGGCTCAGTGGTTAAGAGCTTGGCCGCTAACCAAAAGACTGGCAGTTCAAATCTACCAGCCACTCCTTAAAAAATCTATGGGGAAGTCCTACTCTGTCATATAGGGTTGCTATGAGTCCAAACCAACTTAAGGGCAATGGGTTTGCTTTGGTATTTGTAGACAATTAGGCAATATCTCTTTTTTAAAATTTCATATCCTTTACCCTAGCATTTCCACTTCTAGAAATACTTTGCTACAGAAAACCTCTTAAAATTGTGAAAAGATTTCTGTTCAAGACTGTTTACTGCAGCATTGTTTGAAATAACAGAGCTTGCAAAGAAATTGTAAAACTCTTTAAAAATAATGAGAAAGATCTACATGCATAGATTTGGAAAGGTACTGGTTATGTTAGTCAATGAAGAAAGTAAGTACATTTTTGTAGTTTATACTGTGTCCATTTGATTAAATTCCCCCAAGCCCCTTCCTTGTGTGGTTACAGGTTATAATAGACCAAAGGAGAAATTTACAAGAGATTTAGAAGGCAGAAGCAAAGCAGTAACTTCACTTTCTGATGGTCATCATAAATGCCTGTAATGATAGGCAAGTGCAGAGGTTTCTTGTCCTCGTTCTCCTCAACTACATGTCTAGCTCTTCTTTGTGACTTCTCTCCTTGTTGACCAACACCAGCCTCAGACCCAGACCAGTACAGAGGTGTTGGTGGGTTTCCAGTTGTGTTTACTGTAGTCTCTGTCTAGCTCTTCTTCCTGATTACCAATCCTGATGGTCAGCTGTGACCCCAGGCTATCACCAGTTCCTTGGGTATAAACCCACAGAGGCAACAGCTCCCTGCAGATGTCTTCACCTGTTCCTCCTCCATATCTGTGTTGGTGACTTGACCTGCCTAGCTTCTCAGACTGACTGTTGGTTACTCCTCTGATGCTCCCACATCCCTTTTCAGATTCTCATTTTCTAGTTTTCCCTTAATTGTTTGTCTTATTCACATAAAAATCCTCTTATTGTAGAACTCTTAGTGATACCCTAGTTGAATCCTAATTGACACAGTTTTTTTTAAATAATTTTTATTGTGCTTTCAGTGAAAGTTTATAAATCAAGTCAGTCTCTCACACAAAAACCCATATACCCCTTGTTACACACTCCCAATTACTCTCCCCCTAATGAGACAGCCCGCTCTCTCCCTCTACTCTCTCTTTTCGTGTCCTTTTCGCCAGCTTCTAACCCCCTCCACCCTCTCATCTCCCCTCCAGCCAAGTCTCAAATGTCCACCTGATCGAAGAAGCTCACTTCTCACCAGCATCCCTCTCCAACCCATTGCCCAGTCCAATCCATGCCTGAAGAGATGGCTTCGAGAATGGTTCCTGTCCTGGGCCAACGGAAGGTCTGGGAGCCATGACCACCGGTGTCCTTCCAGTCTCAGTCAGACCATTAAGTCTAGTCTTATGAGAATTTGGGGTCTGCATCCCACTGCTCTCCTGCTTCCTCAGGGGTTCTCTGTTGTGTTCCCTGTCAGGACAGTCATCGGTTGTAGCTGGGCACCATCTAGTTCTTCTGGTCTCAGGATGAAATAGTCCCTGATTCATGTGGCCCTTTCTGTCTTTTGGGCTCGTAATCACCTTGTGTCCATGCTATTCTTCATTCTCCTTTGATCCAGGTGGGTTGAGACCAATTGATGCATCTTAGATGGCTGCTTGCTAGTGTTTAAGACCCAAGATGCCACTCTTCAAAGTGGGATGCAGAATGTTTTGTTAATAGATTTTATTATGCCAATTGACTTAGATGTCCCCTGAAACCATGGTCCCCAGACCCCTGCCCCTGCTACGCTGGCCTTCGAAGCTTTCAGTTTATTCAGGAAACGTCTTTGCTTTTGGTTTAGTCTAATTGTGCTGACCTCCCTGTACTGTGTGCTGTCTTTTGCTTCACCTAAAGTAGTTCTTATCTACTATCTAGTTAGTGAATACCCCTCTCCCACCCTCCCTCCCTCCCCCACTCATAACCACAAAAGAATGTTTTCTTCTCATTATAAACTATTTCTCAAGGTCTTATAATAGTGGTCTTATACAATATTTGTCCTTTTGCAACTGACTAATTTCACTCAGCATAATGCCTTCCAGGTTTCTCCATGTTATGAAATGTTTCACAGATTCCTCACTGTTCTTTATCGATGCATAGTATTCCATTATGTGAACATACCATAATTTATTTATCCATTCATCCGTTGATGGGCACCTTGGTTGCTTCCATGTTTTTGCTATTGTAAACAGTGCTGCAATAAACATGGATGTGCATATATCTGTTCTTGTAAAGGCCCTTATTTCTCTAGGATATATTCCGAGGAGTGGGATTGCTGAATCCTATGGTAGTTCTATTTCTAGCTTTTTAAGGAAGCACCAAATTGATTTCCAAAGTGGTTGTACCATTTGACATTCCAACCAGCAGCACAGAGGTGTTCCAATCTCTCCACAGCCTCTTCAACATTAATTATTTTGTGTTTTTTGGTTTAATGCCAGCCTTGTTGGAGTGGGATGAAATCTTATTGTAGTTTTGATCTGCATTTCTCTAATGGCTAATGATAGTGAACATTTCCTCACACATCTGTCAGCTACCTGAATGTCTTCTTTAGTGAAGTGTCTATTCATATCTTTTGCCCATTTTTTAATTGGGTTGTTTGTCTTTTTGCAGTTGAGTTTTTGCAGTATTATGTAGATTTTAGAGATCAGATGCTGATCAAAAATGTCATAGCTAAAAACTTTTTCCCAGTCTGTAGGTAGTCTTTATACTCTTTTGGTGAAGTCTTTGGATGAGCATAGGTGTTTGATTTTTAGGAGCTCCCAGTTATCTAGTTTTTCTTCTATATTCTTTATAATGTTTTGTATACTGTTTATGCCATGTCTTAGGGTTCCTAACGTTGTCTCTATTTTTTCTTCCATGATCTTTATTGTTTCAGATTTTATATTTAGGTCTTTGATCCATTTTGAGTTGGTTTTTGTGCATGGAGTGAGGTATGGGTCTTGTTTCATTTTTTTGTAGTTGGATATCCAATTATGCCAGCACCATTTGTTAAAAAGACCATCTTTTCCCCATTTAACTGTTCTGGGGACTTCGTCAAATATCAGCTGCTCATATGTGAATGGATTTATGTCTGGATTCTCAATTCTGTTCCATTGGTCCATGTATCTGTTGTTGTACCAGTACCAGGCTGTTTTGACTACTGTGGCGGTATAATAGGTTCTAAAATCAGGTAAAGTAAGGCCTCCTACTTTGTTCTTCTTTTTCAGTAATGCCTTATTTATCTGGGGCCTCTTTCCCTTCCATATGAAATTGGTGATTTGTTTCTCCATCTTATTAAAGAATGTCATTGAGATTTGGATCGGAATTGCATTAAATGTATAGATCACTTTTGGTAGAATAGACATTTTTATAATGTTAAGTCTTCCTATCCACGAGCAAGGTATGTTCTTTCACTTATGTAAGTCTCTTTTGGTTTCTTGCAGAAGTGTACTGTAGTTTTCTTTGGATAAGTCTTTTACATCTCTGGTAAGACTTATTCCTAAGTATTTTATCTTCTTGGGGGCTACTGTAAATGGCATTGATGTGGTGATTTCCTCTTCAATGTTCTTTTTGTTGGTGTAGAGGAATCCACCTGATTTTTGTATGTTTATCTTGTATCCCGATACTCTGTTGAACTCTTCTATTAGTTTCAGTAGTTTTCTGGAGGATTCCTTAGGGTTTTCTGTTACACAGTTTTTGAGACTGAGATACATTGTCTCCAAATATGACTGTCAGTAATTCCTCCCTTTCCTGTACATGCATAGGCTTGAAGAAGGAGTCTATTTTCTCTCCTCTTGAATCTGGGCTAGACTGTGATTTGCTCAGACCAATAAAACGTAGCAAGAGTGACATTGTGGGATTTCCAAAGTCAGGCCTTAAGCCATACTGCAGCTTCCATTCCTCCTTCTTGGACTACAACAGCCGTGAAGTAAAGAAGTCCAGGCTAGAGTACCAAATGATTAGAGATCATGTAGAGAGACACTCTGAAGAATGAGAATCCATCTTGGATGAGTTACTAGCTAACTATAGCTACTTATGTTTAACTCAGACAACATCATGTGGAGCAGAAAAACCACTCCACTGAGCGCTGCCTAAATTCCTGACCCATAGAATCACGAAAAATAATAAGTAGTTGTCATTTTAAACCACTAAGGTCTCAGGTGGGTTGTTACACGGCCATAGATGCGTTCATTCATTCATTCATTTATTGAACACCTGTTATATGCCAGGCACCATTCTACACACTGGACAAACAGTGCTAAACAAGACAGATAATGTCCTTTCTTCTTGAAACATACATCCTGATGGAGTTAAGAAAAAAAAAAACTCAGATAGTGATAAGTTCAAGGAAGGAATTGAATATGTTGATGAGATACAGTCACTGTGTGGGAGACATGGGGATTAGGTAGTTGCTTAGATTAATGCTTAGGGAAGACCTGTTTGAGATGACTTTTGAAATGAGACCAAAGGGATGAAAAGGCTACAATCCTGCAAAGAACTGGGAGATTTCAGGTAGAGAAAACTGCAAATGCAAATGAGGATATTCTGAGAACAGAAAAAAGAAAATATGTTGTTGGTGTAGAGTGAATGATGGGGAGAAGAAGTCAAGAAGTAGTCTATTTAGCATCCTGTTAGCCATATTAAGAATTTTTGATTTTATTCTAAAGCTTCAAAATGTTAGGTACACAATGGACTCATTTCAAATATATTTAAGCATATGAATATAATAAATTGTAATAAAAGTTATACAATATAATAAAATGCTAGAGACTCTTTATAGGAGTTATCTCTGAGAGGTGATCTTAAGTAGGATTTTTACTTTTAAAAGCATATTTGTATAATGTTTTAATTATGTGTAGATGGGGATAGACTCTTAACTTGCTTCCAGAATTCATCCTCTCATTTTGTATTAAAAAGATTGTAGTCATGAACATGGTTAGGATATACCTGCCTAGGTCCCTTGTGGCTAAATTTGGCCATTCAGCAAAATACGTGAAAGGAAATAATATGTGTCATCCTTTTAAAGAACAGTGGGTGGGCCTCCTCAATGCTTTCTTTCCTTTTGTTTTGGCTACTTACAAAGGCTGATGAGAACTTAGGGAATGATAAAACCACAAGATGGAAGAAACCTTGGTCCTAAAGTATTACAAGTAGGAGAGCCACTCTGACATATGAGAAAGAAATAACTTCTATTGTGTTAAACCCTTAAACTTTTGGAATTTGTTACCACAGCTTAGTCTAACCTAACTAATGCAATAAGGTATATACATTGCTTTTGTAATCTGAAGAAAAAAGATATAAAAATAAAGATTACATTTAATGTAATAATTTGAATTGTACTTGAAGTTAAGCCTAAAGTCCTTATGAAGCTTTGCTGCAAATACATCAAGGAATTAATGGGAGCACTAGAACAAGTGAGTATTTACAGATTTTTGTTGAACATATTTAATAATGCTGATTACTCTGAGCTTATAATTTATTATGGATACTCAAGGATTTTCAGTGCTCTGACTTTATTGCCCTCCATGCATGTATCAAAGACTGGGTAGGAGCACTAGATTATACCTTTTCAAATCACATTTCACTGAGTGTATTACCAAAACATGATAAAATATAAATTTTTTACATCGACAATTTCCTGAGATGATAAGTAGATAATTAAATTGAGAAAGTCTCTTGCTATTAAAATTAAGTACCTTGTGTTTTAATGACCAGACATGTCAAATTGCATTGGTGTAAAACCTTATTCCATCTATTTACAGCTTATTAGCATCTGTAGAGTCTACGCACAGAGCTGGAGGACATAATTCTAAATCTGCATGTCCATTTAAAATCTAGTCCTATTGCATTAACTTCAGTGTCATACCATGCTAAGGAACATGTATAGCAAAGACAATTCCAGAGGTTATGCAAGTTCTTAGGTTATTCTCCTTTTATATTATTTCTGCCAAGCAGTGGAAAAGCCTTTGCTAACATCTATCTCATTCCTTTTGGCAGTGTACAGTAAGCCAGGATGATAGAATAAAAAGATTGTTACTATTCCCAATTTAATATTACTTAAAAGACACTTAATATAGTGCTGTTAACTTCTAAAAAAAAAAAAAAAAACTTCAGACTTTTAAAGAAAATTTGTTTTGCTGTTATCTTTAATACTGAAAAAATTGATTTAAAACTCCCAACAATGTGATATTTAGTGAATTGTTTGTATCTGTTTAGTGGAACAAAGAACTTTTGTTGTTGTTGTTAACCCAAAAAAACCCAAACCCAGTACTGTCGAGTCGATTCTGACTCATAGCGACCCTATAGGACAGAGTAGAACTGCCTCATAGAGTTTCCAAGGAGCACCTGGTGGATTCAAACTGCCGACCCTTTGGTTAGCAGCTGTAGCACTTAACCACACTACATGACCGGGGTTTCAGTTGTTGTTGTTAGGTGCCGTCAAGTCAGTTCCAACTCACAGCAACCAACTCCAACTGATAGAATGAAACACTGCCCGGTCCTGCACCATCCTCACAGTTGTTGTTATGCTTGAGCCCATTGTTGCAGCCACTGTGTCAATCTATCTCATTGAGAATCTTCCTCTTTTTCACTTACCCTCTACTTTCCCAAGCATGATGTCCTTCTCCAGGGACTGGTCCTTCCTGTTAACATGTCCAAAGTATGTGTAATCTGAACACTGTAGCAAACAGGAAAAAGCTTGTGTTGTTAAAATTAACCAATAAAACAAAATTATATTTGCAATGCTGTGAATAAGACTATGTATAATTTTGTAGGCATATGACTAAAGAAAAAAAAAAAAGCTGGCTTTACTAGGATGGCAAAATTGTAGTTCTTTTTTCTCTTTTGTCGTCTGGTTTTATCAGTGGTGCTATAATGTTGTTTATGCATTCTATAGTTCGTTTATTCAAAGTCATTTTTTATTTAGTCAACATAAATAATTATGAGCATCTATTTTATTCTGGGTGATGATTTGGACACTGGAATACGGTGGTTATATAAACAGACCAACTCACTGGCTTAATAGAACTTACATTCCATAGAAGGAGATACATAAAAAACTAATATGTGATATAATTTGCTGTCTCAGTTGGGTCCTCTGGAAAGTTAACACCAACACTGATATGGAGGTAGTTGTGCAAACTTTACTGGAGAGTAATACCTGTGAAAGAAAAAGTGAGGAAGAAGGGTTAGGAAATGATCAGTCATGATGCTGGACCTAACAATGTCGCTACCAACCCAATGAGACACTCCAGAATGAATAATACTAATTAGAAGTAGCCAGGATTTAGGACCTCACAGAAACCCTGGTGGCTGCTAACCAAAGGGTCAGCAGTTTGAATCTGCCAGGTGCTCCTTGGAAAGTCTATGGGGCAGTTCTACTCTGTCTTGTAGGGTCGCTATGAGTTGGAATCAACTCGACGGCACTGGGTTTGGTTTGGTTTTTTTTTAGGACCTCTTATCCATACCTTGTTCAGTGGCTGAGGTTACCCAGAGAAGAGTATCACCTGTGCTCAAAAACAGAGGCAGGTATTGAAGGAGTTAACAGCTAGAGGCTGTCAGACAACCATATTCCTCATTGCTGGGCAATTGTTCCTCTCTTCAAGAGAGGTCTGAGAGGTGTATTTCCTTGTTGTAAAGAAAAATTTAGTAGGTTAAGAAAATAAAGTGATGTGGGAAGGCTATTTTGAATAGGATAGTGAGGAAAGTCATTGGTAAGATGACACTTGAGCAGAGACTTAGAAGAAAAAAAGTAAGCTTCAGCCCATTTGACATTCTGGGGGGAAGAATAACGGAGATAGAAGAGAAATCAAGCGATCAGGTCCTAACTTGGGAACAAACTAGTATGCTGAAGTGGAGAGGATTAGGAAAGAAAGAGACAGAAGATGAGATTTGGAAGATTGGCTAGGGCTAGTTCATGTAGGAATGGAAAGAGCATAATTAGGATATTTCCTGAATATCGTGGGAAGCCAGTGGAAGGTTTTGAGCAGAAGGGTACTATGATTTGATTTGATTTTTATAAAAATTATGCTGGAGAAATAGAGCTTGCACTACGGTGTTAGTGGTAGGGTGATGAGAAGATGTAGAATTCAGATATATATTCAAATCATGGTTTTCTGATAGGTTGAATGTGGGAGATGAGGCAAAAAAAGTCAAATATGACTCCCAAGCTTTTAGTCTGAGGAATTGTGTGAAAGGAGGGGAATAATAATATTGGAACAGACTTGTGGTACTAATGGGGAGATAGAATTCTGTTTTGGGCATGTTACGTTTAAGGTACTTGTTAGATTCCTAGATGACATGTAAACAGCTAGTTTGATATCATTATCTTGAAGCTCTGAGGAAAAGTAGAGCAGAGAATAGATTTGGGAATCATTAGAGTATACATAAAATTTAAGGCCATGGGATTGGCTAAGATCATTTAGGGGAGTGAAGGTAAATAGAAGCACATGTATGTCAAAATTCAAAGGTAGGGATGAAGAGGAGGAGGTAGCAAAGGAGACAGAGAAGGAGCAGTTAGACAGTAAGAAGAAACACAAGGAAGTGTGGTGTTCTGGAAAGCCAAATATTTCAAAATAAAGGGAATAATCAACTACATCAAATGCTACTGAGAGATCATGTAAGATGAGGACTGGGGGTTAGCTTTTGGAAATGAAGGTGGAAATGGAAGTGACCATGATGGAAGCAGTTTTTTTAGAATAATAGGGGTGAAAGCATTGTTGAAAAGCAATGTTAAGGAAAAGGAAATGGAACCTTGAGAAAAGAGAAGCAAGATAAGTGTGTGTGTGTGTGTGTGTGTGTGTGTGTACATGCTTCTGTGTGTTTATATTTTATCTGTAAAAGAAGAATGGCATACATTTCTTTCTCTTACAGATGAGGGATCTGTGACATAGTTGAGAAAGTTTGTTAAGCTAGTCAAGTTATACTATACTACTGGTTTTAGAATATAGGTACTGCTAATCTCTTTATGGAAACCCTGGTGGCGTAGTGGTTAAGTCCTATGGCTGCTAACAAAAGGGTCAGCAGTTGGAATCTGCCAGGCGCTGCTTGGAAACTCTATGGGGCAGTTCTAGTCTGTCCTATAGGGTCACTATGAGTCGGAATCTACTCAGCAGCACTGGGTTTGGTTTTTGTTTAGAATGGCTTTATGGAGCCCTGGTGGCACAGTGGTTAAGAGCTCAGCTGCTGACCTAAAGATCAGCAGTTTGAATCTACCAGGCACTACTTGGAAGCCTTATGGGGCAGTTCTACTCAGTCCTATAGAGTCTCTGTGAGTCAGCATTGACTTGACGGCAACAGGAGTTGGACAAATTTCCTAATGGGGAAGTTTCTATCTTGGATGCCTATGGGTAAATATATCACTATAAATTATCTAAGCCATTTTTGTTCAAAACAGCATCCCATTTAGTTTGCATTTCTGCATCAACAACTAAACCAGTAGAAGAAAAATTAGTTGTTAGTTGTCGTTGCTGTTAGGTGCTGTTGAGTCATTTCTGATACCTATGTACAATAGAATAAAACAGCCCAGTTCCATGCCATTCCTCACAATCCTTGCTATGTTTGAGTCCATTGTTGCAGCCACTGTGTTGGTAGTTAAGTTACAGTAATTGCTTTGGGTTCACCAGTAAACATTTTGCCACTGAGTTGACACTGACTCATGACAATTTCATCTGTGTCAGAGTGGAACTGTGCTCAGTGAGGTTTTTAATATCTGATTTCTCAGAAGTAGATCACAAGGCCTTTCTTCTAAGGTGCCTTTGGGTGGACTTGAACCTCCAAATTTTCAGTTAGCAGCCGAGTGTTTTAACCATGTGCACCACCCAGGGACTCCTTTAGGCTCACACATGCTATTGCTATAGATTGTTTCTGCATACATTATCTTATTTAACAGTAAAAATTATCCTATAAAATTTTTTATAGGTGAGAAAACTGAAGTGCTAAGCTTTAGGCAACTTGCTCAAAATCACCTAGTTAGTTACAGATGGACCTCAAATTCCCTTGCAAGTCTGACATTAAACCCTTGCTTACTCTAGTATGCAATACTACTCTGTTTAAAACTACCAAACTGCTTAAAAGAGGCAATTTGTGCTCTGTGCGACAGCAAGTGAAATTTTAAGTACCTCAGAATGAATTCCAACCCAATAATTAAAGATCTAAGAATTATACAAGTAAATTAGGGTAATTATTTTTTTCATTTTCCTAAAGGGCAGTTGCTTAAATAATTGCAATAATTGGCTTAATTAGTAGAAATAAATATATTAAAAATATTTGGGGGATTATGTTCCATATATATTTTTAGCATAGAATTATAGTTGATATTTCTTTTTTAAATAAATTCAAGTGTATAGTTTGTTACATCTTTAAGACCAATACACATGCATATTGTTGTTGTGTGTTGTCCGTTTCAGTTCAGCACTACCCCATGTGACAGAGTAGAACTGCTCCGTAGGGTTTTCTTGGCTGTAATCTTTATGGAAGCAGATTGCCAGGTATCTCTCCCTTAGAGCCACTAGGTGGGTTCTAACTGCTAACCCCTTGTTTGACACACACATATCCAGAATTTTATCTAGGTAGGGAAGAATAGAATTTAGATTGGCACTTAAAATATTGACAGCAATGGAGCAAATAGACATGTTGTTGTTAATGTTAGGTGCCATCAAGTCGGTTCTGACTCATGACTATTCTATGTACAACAGAATGAAACACTGGCTGGTCCTGTACCATCCTTACAATCGTTGTTACACTTGAGCCCATTGTTGCAGCCACTGTGTCAATCCATCTCCTTGAGGGTCTTCCTCTTTTTCACTGACCCTCTACTTTACCAAGCATGTTGTCCTTCTCCAGGAACCAATCACTCCTTATAACGTGTCCAAAGTCTGTGAGATGAAGTCTTGTAGTCCTTGCTTCTATGGAGAATTCTGGTTGTATTTCTTACAAGACAGGTTTGTTTGTTCTTTTGGCAGTCCGTGGTATATTCAATATTCTTCGCCAACATCACAATTCAAAGGCATCGATTCTTCTTCAGTCTTCCTTATTCGTTGTCCAGCTTTCACGTATGTATGAGATGACTGAAAACACCATGGCTTGGATCAGGAGCACCTTAGTCTTCAAGGTGACATCTTTGCTTTTCAACACTTTAAAGAGGCCTTTGCAGCAGATTTGCCCAATGCAATGTGTCTTTTGATTTCTTGACTGCTGCTTCCATGGGTGTTGATTGTGGATCCAAGTAAAATGAAATCCTTGACAACTTCAGTGTTTTCTACATTTATTATGATGTTGCTTATTGGTCCAGTTGTGAGACTTTTGTTTTCTTTATGTTGAGGTGTAATTCATACTGAAGGCTGTGGTCTTTGATCTTCATCAGTAAATGCTTCAAGTCCTCTTCACTTTTAACAAGCAAAGTTGTGTCATCTGCATAATAGAAATTGTTAATGCATCTTCCTCCAATGTTGATGACCCATTTTTCTTCACAGAGACAAGCTTCTCGGGTTATTTGTTCAGTGTACAGATGAATAGATATGGTGAAAGGGTACAACCATGATGCACACTTTTCCTGACTTTAAACCACCCAGTATCCCCTTGTTCTGTTCGAATGACTGCCTCTCGGTCTATGTACAGATTTCTCATGAGCACAATTAACTGTTTTGTACCTCCCATTCTTGGCAATGTTATCCATAATTTGTTATAATCTACACAGTCGAATGCCTTTGCATAGTCAATAAAATACAGGTAAACATCTTTCTGGTATTCTCTGCTTTCAGCCAGGATCCATCTGCCATCAGCAATGATGTACTTGGTTCCACGTCCTCTTCTGAATCTGGCTTGAATTTCTGGCAGTTCCCTGTCAATGTGCATAGCTGCCATTGCTTTTGAACGATCTTCAGCAAAATTTTACTTGCATGTGATATTAATGATACTGCTCAATAATTTCTGAATTCAGTTGGATCACCTTTCTTGGGAATAGGCATAAGTATGGATCTCTTCCCGTGGGTTGGCCAGGTAGCTGTCTTCCAAATTTCTTGGCATAGATAAGTGAGCACTTCCAGTGCTGCATCTGTTGGTTGAAACATCTTAATTGATATTCCATCAGTTCCTGGAGCCTTGTTTTTTGCCAATGCCTTCAGTGCAGCTTGGACTTCTTCCTTCAGTACCATCAGTTCCTGATCATATGCTACTTCCTGAAATGGCTGAATGTTGACCAATTCTTTTTGGTGTAATGACTGTATATTCCTTCCATCTTTTTTTTTGGTGCTTCCTGCAACATTTAATATTTTTGCTGTAGAAATCCTTCACTACAGGCTTGAATTTTTTCTTCAGTTCTTTCTGCTTGAGAAACGTTGAGCGTGTTCTGCCCTTTTGGTTTTCTGTCTCCAGCTCTTTGCACGCGTTATTATAATATTTTACTTTGCCTTCTCAAGCCACCCTTTGAAATCTGTTCAGTTCTTTTATTTCATCATTTCTTCCTTTTGCTTTAGCTGCTTGTTGTTCAAGAGGAAGTTTCAAGTAGACATATTTGGTATTAATGGATAAACAATGCAGATTGACACATTTATTTGTGACTATATTTAAAATAGTGATCTGAATCTATAGTGTAGCACCAATTATGAAGGTAATATTAAACTGATTATGCATTCCAGAGCTATAACAACTACTACCTTGGTAACTGCAAAACTATATAATCTTGAGTTGAATTATTAAATGAAAAGTTGTTCTTTGGATTCATACTACTGCAATGTGTAAAATGAGAACATAATTTAAAGTGATTTAGAATTATGTAAAACTCATTTTAATCACATTTTTACATAATTAGAAAACATAAAATCACATTTGTTTCAATTAAATATCCCAACAATATTTGGTGATGATTTACACTTTGTACATTTTCCTCTAAAGAATTACATATACTCTATTATTCTTAGGGAATTTTTAAAAAATGAATTGGCTGTTGGTAGACATTTTTATACTATACCCACTTTTATTTAGTAAGAGAAGAAGCACTGACAGATTTAAAACAAAAAATTCCAAGTAAGATAAGCCCGTTGCCGTCAAGTTAATTCCAACTCATACAGACCCTATAGGACAGAGTAGAACTGCCCCATAGAGTTTCCAAGGAGGATGTGGTGGACTTGAACTGCCAACCTTTTGGTTAGCAGCCATAGCATTTAACCACTATGCCACCAGGGTTTCCACCAACAAGTAAAATATACATCCTTAATTCCCATTTATGTTGCTTTTTAATTATTTTATCATGATCATGTTGTGTTGATATTGAGGCAAACGCTGCCCCTGCCCCCGCAACACACACGCACAGTCAAAACCAAACCTACTGCCATGGAGTCGATTCTGACTCATACACACACAGCTAGTCCTATTTCCAAGTTAAATGTGGTCATGTGACTAAATGCTCTCTAAAGCAAAGGGAATGGAAGTGATGTGTCCCACTTCCAGGCCTAATCCTGGGTATACTCTGCCACACTCTCTTTTGCCCATTAGCTGAATGCAACCTGAATGTGGTAGTGACTGACTTCCATTACACAGATCAAAACAGCAAGGCGTTAAATAATGGTGGAGGGAAATGATGGGAGAAATCTGGGTTTTTGAATGACTGCATGAAGTAGAGTAGCGTGTAAACCTGGACTGCTCACCTCAGACTATCAGATGAAAGACAAATAAATTTCTGTCTTCTTTAAATTCCTCATTTGTTGTTAATTCTCTTTATTACAGCAGCTTAGCCTATACAGTACACACTGTTTTAACCAGATTCAGTGAGAGAAAAAATAGGTCCATACATTTTCTCAAGTTCACGAGTTCATGTTAATCCATTAATATATGGGTCATATTCTTCCCCATGACACCAGTCTTAATGACGCAATCCGTTTCAAACTCCTCTTCAGTTCTTTCATTATTTAGACCATATGTGACTCCATGTCTAGTTAATTCCTTTTTTTTTTTCCTCATTATAATGGTATTACTGTAAATAAGGTTGACAACTATTGCCAGGACCACCAAAAGAGGCATATGTGCATTGTAATTTTGCAAGAGGCCTTTCATAGGACTTGATCAGTTTCTTTGTATGTTCTTGGCTACCCTTACTCTTGTGACTAAAAGAATGCACGCTATTCCATTGCTTGCTTGCTGAAAGTGAAAAGGACTTGAAGCATTTACTGAAGAAGATCAAAGACTACGGCCTTCAGTACAGATTACTCCTCAACATGAAGAAAGCAAAAATCCTCACAACTGGACCAATAAGCAACATCATTATAAATGGAGAAAAGATTGAGGTTGTCAAGGATTTCGTTTTACTTGGATCCACACTCAACACCCATGGAAGCAGCAGTCAAGAGATCAAAGGATGCATAACATTGGGCAAATCTGCTCCAAAAGACTTCTTTACAGTGCTAAAAATCATAGGTTTCACTTTAAGGACTAAGGTGCTCCTGATCCAAGCCATGGTGTTTTCAAGCGCCTCATTTGAAAAATAATTGATGTCTTTGAGTAACAGTGTTGGTGAAGAATGTTGAATATATATACTATGGACTGCCAAAAGAATGAACAAATCTGTCTTGGCAGAAGTACAGCCATAATGCTCCTTAGAAGCAAGGATGGTGAGACTTCATCTCGCATACTTTGGACATGTCATCAAGAAGGATCAGTCCCTAGAGAAGCACATCATGCTTGGTAAAGTGGAGAGTCAGCAAAAAAGAGGAAGACCCTCAAGAAGATGAACTGACACAGTGGTTGGAACAATGGGCTCAAGCATAACAAGATCATGAAGACGGCTCAGAACTGGTCAGTGTTTCATTCTGTTGTACATAGGATTGCCATGAATAGGAAATGACTTGATGACACCTAACAAAAACAACCTGTTTTCTCTCCTTGTTTATTTATTTATTTTTTAATCTCTGATGATTTATACAGATTCTGTTAAAAATATGAACTTAATGATGTGATAATTTTTTCTATGCAATATATATACAATATATATGTTTTCTCTGAATATATATAGGGTTGCTATGAGTCAGAATCAACTCAACAGCAGTGGGTTTTTTTTTTTTTTTGGTTTTATGCTATATATCATTTTTTATTTTTCTGTGCAATATATTAATATTTATTTTCTATACAGTATACATTATTTTTATATTTTCCCACAAAATATATTTTCCTTTTAATTTGTTCCCTGACCAACACTTCCTCATTTTACGGAGGAGCAACCTGAGATATAGAAGGGATTATTAGCTTAGGTGATTTCACACAGCTGCTAAATGGAGGTACCAGTTCTCAAACTTAGTTCTCTGACGCCAAGTTCGTTTTTGTTTTCTAAATAATAATTGAATAGGGTGCCAGATTGTAGAGTAGAAAGAGTTAGAAGTAGAGTTAAGAGCTTGAGAGAAGAAGAGACAGAGAACAGTAAGGAAAAGTTAAGGGATAAAGAGATATTCGTGGGCATGTGGAGAAGGAGGTTAGACTAAGGGGATGTTGGCATTGTTTGAGGTGACCTAGGATTTCAGGGTGAGAAGGTTTTGGTGAAAGTCACTGTTTTCAAATATCCCAACACTGAAAGAACAATTGTGTTGCCAGAGCTGAGCATCGGGAGCATTCCTGATGATATACATGGACTATCTACGTCCAGAATAGCAGCAAGGGTGCTGGTCTCTGCTGGGTACTATCTTAGTGTATGTGATTGTGTGTTCTTAGAGCTTCTGTTCTAGGCACAGGCTCTCTTGAAGCTAACAATGATTTATTTACTGGGTCTTGAAAATTGCCAGAGTAAAAACACTAAGAGAAGGAATCTTTTCCTAGTGGCTGGCTGTGGTCTGGCTCTCATTTCCAACTTAACTATAGACTTATTTATGGCTGTATCATCTTCCTGTTCCTCTTTGACTCATCATTGTCTTGTATTCTCTCTATATGGATTTTGCGATATACTAATTGGAATGTATGAGGTAATGAATATATATTCAACTGGTATCAGTGAGATTAGAAGGAAATGGGAAAAAATTTTTAAAAATTTAAGATATGTCAAATACTTTTAAAAATTGGAAAAAGTTATTTCATGTTATCTTTCGAATTTACTGTTTATCAATATAATTACATACAAATTTTAAAAATAGTAAAAGGAGTTTGTTGAGATTGTTCAGGTACTAGTAGAGGCAAACTTTTATGAATGTAGCCTTCATTTAATAAATATTAACTTCAAGGCTACACTTTTCTAAACCCTTTTCATATAATGATCTGTTTAACTTGTATGTGTGTGGGGGGGAGGGGAAACTATGAGCTAGATGGTATTATTAATTCCATTTTACAGATGTGAAAACTGAGGCACAGAGAGGTGAAACAACTTTCTCGAAGGCACAAAGGAATTAGGGGCAGAGCAAGGATCAAAATGAGGCGGTGTGGTCTCCGACCTGCTCTCTCAGGTACTATGCTGTTAAACGTTAGTTGAACAAATTAAAAGGTGGACTCTCAGTTCAGACAATGACTTCATGATTTGGATCCACACTCAATACTTTTCAGAAAGCCTATGATCTCTTTACGTTGTCTATAATCTCCTTTTTGTAAGGAATAACTGCCAAAATGATGTAAAGCTCTTTTACAATATAAGAAAGACTGTATCAATGTCAACAGTTGTGGCAATTTAATCAGTAGAAGCGTCTGTCACTTATATTTATGGGCAACGTAGTCACAGAGCTAAGACTGTTAATTTTTGGATGTGGATGAAAGATCATACTACATATAACAATAAACCTTTTGGCTCCTCTAGGAGCCCTGGTGGTGCAGTGGTTAAGAGCTCAGCAGCTAAGCAAAAGGTCAGAAGTTCGAATCCACCAGCTACTTGTTGAAAACCCTATGGGGCAGTTCTACTCTATCCTATAGAGTCGCTATGAGTTAGAATCAATTAGACTGCAATGAATTTTTTAGGGACTCCAGCATGGCAGGAAAAAATCAAAAGCCTACTTTGTGTGTGTATTCTAGTTTCACAATTAAGTGAAATATTCAGTATTCCAAAAACATAAAACATGAGAAAGAAAAAGGCAGTCATTGAAATTCAGAGATCTAGACTTACACAGCTCTAGACCTCAGTGTACGGTACTCACAGATAGATCACATTACTCTCTTTTTGGACATAAACAATCTTCTCAAATGCCAACATCAGACAAGGTCATCAGAGACTTTGATAGGGTGGGACAAAACAGGCTACTTCATAATCTTTCTAAACACAGATAAAAACAAGGTAACTGTACCATCCACAAATTAATGAACATCCTCCTCTCCTGGCTAATGAGTGACTGCTACTTCTTTATTAAAACAGCTTTAGCCATACTCCATAGTCTTCTGTCCATAGAACTAAGATTATTTAAGATACTGCTATGGCTTGAATTGTGTCCTCCAGAAATATATGTTATAAACTCTAAAACTTATACTTGTGGGTATAATCCCTTTGGGGAATAGAGCTTTTTTTGTTATGTTAATGAGGCCTAAATTATCAGTGTCAGGTGTATTTTAACCCAATCACTTTCGAGCTTAAAAAAAAGAGCAGATTAGGCACAGAAGCAAGCAACCACAGATGGGAGAAGATAGATGCCATGTCATGTGAAGATCACCAAGGAACCAAGGAACAGAAGCTGAAAAAAGTGACAAGGACATTCCCACAGAGCCAATAGAGAGAGAAAGCCTTCTTCTAGAGCTAGTGCCCTGAATTCAAACTTCTAGCTTCCTAAACTGAAAGAAAATAAATTTCTGTTCTTTAAAACCACCCACTTGGGGTATTTCTGTTATAGCAGCACTAAGAAACTAAGACAGGTACTAAATCATAGAACTGGCCCCGCTTTCTGACAACAGCTAATCTAGAACAATCCTTTTCTGTTTCTTTAGACCCCTCCCAAAATTTCTCAATCAAAGCCCAAATCATAAAGTAGGTTCTTTCTAACACCTTCTTACTGAGATGCCCCTACAGCTGCAGAAATGTCTCTGATGGTCATTGGCTGGAGGGCATTGACAAAAGTAATGCAATTGCCCAGCCAGATTTAGGGAAACCATCTCATCCATGCTACTATTTTCCCAAGTTATAAAGACTTAAACATACTTCTATAGTCCTGTTAAAAATAGTCTTGTATTCATTCAAAAGAATGACAATATTTGATGGCTCTATGATTTAATAAACACACCTTTAGTCAGGAAAGGTGTGTGTCAGGGTTGTGTCCTTTCACCATACCTATTCAATCTGTATGCTGAGCAAATAATCCTAGAAGCTGGACTGTGTGAAGAAGAATGGGACATCAGGTTTGGAGGAAGACTCATTAACAACCTGCATTACTGCAGATGACATAACCTTGCTTGCTGAAAGTGAAGAAGACTTGAAGCACTTACTGATGAAGATCAAAGACTACAGTATGGATTACACCTCAACATAAAGAAAACAAAAATCCTCACAACTGGACACAACATCATGATAAGCGGAGAAAAGATGGAGGTCGTCAAGGATTTCGCTTTACTTGGATCCACAATCAACACCCATGGAAGCAGCAGTCAAGAAATCAAAAGACGCATTGCATTGGACAAACCTGCTACAAAAGACCTCTTTAAAGTTTTGAAAAGTGAAGATGTCACCTTGAGGACTAAGATGTACCTGACCCAAGCCATGGTATTTTCAGTCGCCTCATATGCATTCAAAAGCAGGACAATCAATAAGGAAGACTGAAGAAGAATTGACACCTTTGAACTGTTGTGTTGGCAAAGAATATTGAATATACCATGGACTGCCAAAAGAGCAAACAAGTCTATCCCGGAGGAAGTACAGCCAGAATGCTCCCTAGAAGCAAGGATGGCGAGACTACATCTCACATACTTTGGACATATTATCAGGAGGGATCAGTCCCTAGAGAAGGACATCATGCTTGGTAAAATAGAGGATCAGCAAAGAAGAGGAAGACCCTCAACAAGGTGGATTGACACAGTGACTGCAACAATGGATTCAAGCATAGCAACAATTGTAAGGATGGCGCATGACTGGGCACTGTTTCGTTCCGTTGTGCATATGATTGCTATGAGTCGAAACCAACTTGACAGCATCTAACAACAACAACAACGTGATTTAATAAACAGTTTTCAAATTGGGACAACATTCTTCCCATGCAAGAGGAACCTGCTTCCAGAGAATGGAGCATTTTGAAAAACTTAAATGATTTTTGCTTAGTGCATACAATTTTCCGTGGTGATTGAAGTACTTAATGTTTACTGAGTTAGCATTAAAAAGAGGCCTCTGAAAATTTTGGCCCTTTACTCATTGTTAGCTATGATACCTCTTGAAATTAATATCTGGAGGAGCCAGAGCCTTTTTATTAAATCACAAAAAAAACCCAAAGATGGTGGTTTTGTTATTGACTACTCTCTTCAAGAGGGAAGAAAAAGTTTAACCATGCTGCAAACTTGATTAGCAACTTTATGTGAAAAAACAGACCAGCAAAGCCACAGGCAAGATCAATTGTGGATCAGTCATTTTTAGGTTTGTGGACAAAAAAAGCCTCTTGAAATAAAAGTAGAATAACTATTTTTAATTAAAAAAATTTTATTCCACACTCCTTAGAGTTTTGGAGTGTGGCAAATGGTTAAATGCTGGACTATTCACTAGAAGGGTGGTGGTTCGAACCTGCCTAGAGGTGCCTTGGGAAAAAGTCCTGGCAATGTATTTCCAAAAGCTCGCAGCCATTGAAAGCCCTATGGAGCACAGTATACTCTGAAACACATGAGGTAGCCATGAGTCGGAATGGACTTGATGGCAACTGATTTGTTGTTTTTTTCCGAAATAAAGGTCATCCAGATTTTGAAACTATTTTGGTATGAGAAAAAAATGTCTTCCTTTGAACACCTCCAGTTTGTTTTTGGCTTTACAAGTCACATAGGCTTAGATAAAGCTCTAATCACATAGATTTCCAGCTTACCCTTAGCCTTTGCCTGGGTAAAAGCTTGAGACTTTGAATATCAAGTGTTCTACCTTATTACAATGAGTGCCACACAGGGTTCAGTAAAAAGGTCTAGTTCTACATTCTTAATTCTTCCTACCCATGATGGAAGAAGAAGGAAAAAAAAGGTTATAGTGGTGTGCACTGCCTGCCCAATTTTGTTGCTAACTGTCCACCCACTGTTCTTTTCTTTGCGCCTTATGCTTGTGCTGCAGTTGTTTGAATGATCAAATTAAATGACAGACTTAATTAACTGTAAGCACTTCGTAGGCTTCTAGCTGGAAAATCTGCTTCTTTTGGCTCATTTTTTTTTCTCCTAAAAAAAAAGCTGCTTTATGCTTACAGCTTTTTACTGTCTGGTAATTTATACGGATTTGCCTACACATACACACATATACATTCAACTAATTTTATTCTAACACTTTAATTCATGTGCCCATAGTTTTTGGCTTGAAATCCTTCTCTTGATATTGTTGCATAGCAACCACTGCAAGATGAAAATAACAAGATGACGTTATTGGGTGTTAGGAAAGAGATTTACAGGAACATTGAGGCAGAAGTTCCATAAGTAAATGTTTTTTTTTCTTACACTTTGATGGAAAGGTGACTTATTTAAATAGGGATCTGTGATCAATCAGAGCAAGATAGAATTATTAGAAGTCAAAGAGAAATGTTTAGACAAGTTGATAAATCAGTTCACTGGATAAGTTCAAAGATTTTTGTCTTTTGTTACAAGATGAGCTTAAAATGTTTGACTGAATTTCAAATCAAGTGTGAATATTGAGGCTTATTTTTAACATAATTAACCTAATTGACAAAGTTATTAAATCAACAATCTTACTATACATGATGCCAGGTACTGGGGGTAAAGATGTAGCAGACACGAATTGCAGCATAAAGAAATTTTATGAAAGAGAATAAGTTCTATTTTTCTTGACTGTTGATAATCTTCTTTTGCTTTTGGTTTAGATGAGACCTTTGATCAGACACAGGGTACAGAGGTCAAAAGCTCAGTGTCTCAGGACTCTTACTCTTTCACTGAAAAGACAGTTTATTCTTTTGGAATAAGATCTGTGGCCTTACTGTGGGAGGTCCAATTTAGAAAAATCCAGTGTGGGGGAAAAAAAAAAAAAGCTGTACTTGTTTTCCTTCTTATCCAAGTAGGATGCTATTTGTAGAGTCTGGTAGTGGTGACACTCCCACCTTTTATGTCCTCTGTCTGCCTAATGTGCCTAATTAAAATACACACACACAGAGAAAACTCTCCATTCGTGATTGCAGCACACTAGGAGTATTTCCTGGTACTGGATGTTTGATCTGATTGCATTATACTGTGCCTTTTAGAGCCTTTCTCTCATATTTTTTTCCTACAGCATTTTTCGGAGATCTTTTTCCTGTCTAAGCTGCTTATTTTTGTCAGTCTAAGTAGCTTCCGTTTCCTAAAAAGTAGTGGCCTCAAAAACTGTTTTCAGTCATTCTAAACTTAAGCCCTATCCATTAAAACTGTGTCTGAGAAAATCATTTTGATGTTAATGGACTATTACTGATATCTAAAATTGCAGAAGTAATATCCAAACATGTCTGCCTGACCCTAAACTCTTTCTTACTACTCTGTTCTGAGGTTCAGGGCATTAACTTATATTGACTACTTACTATATGTCAGGCACGGGCTAAAGCTGGTGCCTGACCATACAGTAGGTAGTCTCTCTCTCTATATATATGCATACATACATATATGGTTTTATACATATATACGTATTTATACATATGTATACATATATAACACATATATACATACGTTTAAAAAAAAAACAGTGCCATTGAGTCGATTCCAGCTCATAGCGACCCTATAGGACAGAGTAGAACTGCCCCATAGAGTTTCCAAGGAATGCCTGGCAGATTCGAACTGCCGACCCTTTGGTTAGCAGCCGCAGCACTTAACCACTATGCCTCCAGGGTTTCCATATACATACATATATATGGTTTTATATACATATATATATAAAAATACACACACATATATATATGGTTTTATACATACATATATACACACATATATATATATAAAACCAGTTGCCAAAAAGTAAATTCCAACTCATAGCAACCCTATAGGACAGAGTAGAATTGCCTCTATAGGGTTTTCAAGGCGCAGCTGGTAGATTAAAACTGCTGACCTTTTGCTCAGCAGCTGAGTGTTTAACCACTGTGCAGGCTGCTAACCAGAGGTCTGGCAGTTTAAATCTACCAGCCGCTCTTTGGTAACCCTATGGGGCAGTTCTACTCTGTCTTATAGAGTCCTATGAGTCGGATTTGACTCAGTGGCAATGGGTTTGTGTTTATGTGTGTGTGTGTGTGTCCCTGGTTGAGGATTAAGCACTTGGCTGCTAAGTGAAAGGTTGATGATTCAAACCCACCAGCCACTGCACACTCCACCGGAGAAAGATGTGACAGTTTGCTTCTGTAAAGATTTATAGCCTTGCAAACCCCATGAGGCAGTTCTACTCTGACCTCTAAGGTCACCTCTAAGGTAATCAACTAGACAGTAATGGGTTATGTTATACACATAATATAGTCTATAAGATGCTCTGGATGCTACAACAAATTCTAAGCCATGGTTTCTGAACTAAAAGAGCTTATAATACATACCAAAACCAAAAACCAAACCTGCTTCCATCAAGTCGATTCGACTCATAGCGACCCTTTCTATACAATACATATAAGAAGATAAATCATATGAGGCAACACTAAAGTGTCAGAAAGTTGAGATAATTGCCACAGGAGCTGAGAAGAAGGACTTCACAAATCCTCTCAGGTCAGCTTGGAGCTTGATATGCAAGGAGCATATGTTCATCTTTTATGTTTCACCTAAAATATCAACAGAGTTTGATACTTTTGTCATACGATGTGGGAAATGCTTTCAACTCTATATTTTTATGAGACTTTTTTGACTCTTGAGTGTCTGCAATGCAGAAGGGTACAACTCAGCTTTACCACTTACTAAATGTGTGATTCTGGGCAAGTTAGGCAATTTACCTACTTCCTTGTATCTAGGTTTCTTCATCTGTAAAATACACATAATAATAGTATCTATTTTACAGGTTTTTTTTGTGACAATTAAATGAGTTAATATATGTAAAGTACTTGAACATTTTAATATTGCTTATTATAACTATAGTTTTCCTTAGAGTTCACGACCTTAAAAAAAAATTAATGTTTTGTTAACGTGGTTGGAACACTAATAATAAAATCTGTGACTCCGTGGGATGTGATTAAATGTGCTCACCAAATCAATCGAATTAACTTCAGTGAGTATTTATTGAGCACCTACTGTTTCCAGACAACGATCCATGTGCTTGGCATAAATCAGTGAAGAAAATGAAAAATCTCTGTCTTTGCGAAGATTATATGCTATTTGAAGAGGGGAAGGAGACAAAGAATAAATGTAATTAATAAGTATATTATATATTATATCATATATACCAAGGTCTCCAGGCAAAAGGGTGCTCAATCTCGTAGAATTCTAAGCAGGAGTTACTTTATTTTAAAAGGTGGTTACAAAATCAGTTAATACCTTCATGATTGGCTTGAAAATTCATGTTGGTGTTATTGTTGCGTAGTGACCCTACGTACAACAGAAAGAAACACTGGCCCATCCAGCACTGTCCTCACAATTGTTATGTTTGAGCCCATTGTTGCAGCTACTGTGTCAATCCACCTTGTTGAGGATCTTGGTCTTTTTGCAGACCCTCTACCAAGGCATGATGTCCTTCTCCAGGGACTGGTCCCTCTTGATAATATGTCCAAAATATGTGAGACAAAGTCTCACCATCCTCGCTTCCAAGGAACACTCCAGCTATATTTCTTCCAAGACAGACTCGTTCATTCTTCTGGCAGTCCATGGCATGTTCAATATTCTCCGCCAACACTGTAATTCAAAGGTGTCAGTTCTTATTCGGTCTTCATTATTCATTGTCCAGAAAATTCGTAAACCAAACCCAGTGCCGTCGAGTCAATTCCTACTCATAGCAACCCTATAGGACAGAGTAGAACTGCCCTATAGAGTTTCCAAGGAGCCCCTGGTGGACTCAAACTGCCGACCCTTTGGTTAGCAGCCATAGCATTTAACCACTATGCCACCAGGGTTTCCAGAAAATTCATAAGCACCACAAAAGAGTGAAAAGAAAATTAACCTTGCTATTTACTTCTATCACAGGTATTTTGATGGGAAAATGTTGAACCAGTTTAACCAAAGACTTTAAAAAAAAACTTTTTTTTTTTTTTTAAAGTCTTTGGTTAAACTGGTTCAACATTTTCTAAGGAATCAGTGACCTCCTTCAAAAAATCTGATAATTTTCAGGTCTTAGATGCTTGCCTGACAAAAGCACCATTTACAGTTGGGATGTTATTTGAATAGAGGACCACTTCATGGCCCTTTGTATTCTATGCCCTCATTCTAAAATTCTCTTAAGCAAGATCTCGCTCCTCTATGTCATTATTTTCCTTGCTCAAATGTCTCCTTCTCAGATAGACATTTCCTGGCACCTTAATTATAATATTCCTTTAGCAGGTTATAATTTTCTTTAACTGTCTATCGTTATTTTAAATTATATTCTATATTTATTTGTTTGTATACTTTCTGATTGTCTCCCTACTAGAAAAAAGCTCTGTGAGCTAAGGACTTTCTTTTAGTCATCCTTATATCCCTAGTTCTCACAATGTGGTAGAAACTCAATACCATTTGTTGGATGAATGAATCAATGGTCTTTAAAGATTTGTTAATTCTAGAAATTCATGTAAGTAGCTTTCTAATGGGGAAAATAATACTTTTTTTTTTTTTTTTACATATCTTCCTATATAAATACTTCTGTATCTATTTAAAATAATGCCTATGAAAGGAATTTTAAAATATGAAGGCACTAAGAAGATGTTGAGAACAGATGCAATACTGGAAGTGGTCACTTGTCTATGCCAAGAAATTTGGAGTACAGCTACCTGGCCAACTGAGTGGAAGAGATCCATATTCATGCCTATTCTCAAGAAAGGTGATCTGACAAAATATGGACGTTATCAAATGATATCATTAATATCAAATGCAAGCAAAATTTTGCCAACAATCATTCAAAAGCAATTGCAGTAGTACATTGACAGGGAACTGCCTGAAATTTAAGCCATATTCAAAAGAGGACGTAGAACCAGGCATATCATTGCTGATGTCAGATGGTTCCTGGCTGAAAGCAGAGAATACCAGAAAGATGTTTACCTGTGTTTTATTGACTATGCAAAGGCATTCGACTGTGTGGATAATAGCAAATTATGGATAACATTGCGAAGAATGGGAATTCCGAAAAACTTAATTGTGCTCATGAGGAACCTGCACATAGAACAAGAAGGAGTCATTCAAACAGAACAAGGGGATACTGCTATGGTTTAATATCAGGAAAGATGTGTGTCAGGGCTGTATCCTTTCACCATCCTTATTCAATCTGTATGCTGAGCAAATAATCTGAGAATCTGGACTATATGAAGAAGAATAGGGCATCAAGACTGAAGGAGTCCTCATTAACAACCTGCATTATGCAGATGAGACAACCTTGTATGCTGAAAATGAAAAGGACTTGAAGCACTTACTGATGAAGATCAAAGACCACAGCCTTCACTATGGATTACAACTCAGCATAAAGAAAACAAAAATCTTCATAACTGGACCAATAAGCCACATCAGGATAAATGGAGAAAACCTTGAAGTTGTCAAGGATTTCATTTTACTTGGATCCACAATCAACACTCATGGAAGCAACAGTCAAGAAGTCAAAGAACGTATTGCATTGGGCAAATCTGCTGCAAGAGACCTCTTCTAAAGTGTTAAAAGCAAAGATGTTGCTTTAAGGACTAAGGTGTGCCTGACCCAAGCCATGGTGTTTTTAATAGCCTCTTATGCATGTGAAAACTGGGCAATGAATAAGAAAGACCAAAGAAGAATTGATGTCTTTGAATCATGGTGTTGGTGAAGAATACTGAATATACCACAGACTGCCAAAAGAATGAACAAATCTGTCTTGTAAGAAGTATAGCCAGTACGCTCCTTAGAAGCAAGGATGATGAGACTTCATCTCACAGACTTTGGGCATGTTATCAGGACAGATCAGTCCCTGGAGAAAGACACCACGGTTGGTAGAGAGTCAGAGAAGAAGAGGAAGACCCTCTATGACATGGATTGACACAGTCACTGCAACAATGGGCTCAAGCATAACAACGATCATGAGGATGACCCAAGACTGGATGGTATTTTGTTCTGTTGTGCATAGTGTTGCTATGAGTAGGAACCAACTCGACTACACCTAACAACAACGACAGATGTTAAGGCAGCCCTGGTGGTGCAGTGGTTAAGTACTCAGCTGCTAACGAAAAGGTTGGCAGCTCAAACCTACCAGCCTCTCTACAGAAGAAAGGTGTGACTGTCTGCTTCCATAAAGATTACAGCCTTGGGAACCCTATGGGGGATTCTAATCTGCCCTATAGGATTACTATGAGTCAAGATCAAGTAGACAGCAATGGGTTTGGTTTGGTTTTAGTTTTTAAGTAGATGTTGCCTCATTTTGAATATATTTCCAAGCAGTATTAAAGTAGAACTTCAAATGTATGCATTTCTAAATTGTTGAGTTAGAATATAACATTGTCAAATGAAATTTTGGACTAGCATTGTTAATCGGGTTAGTCATACATTTGTATTATTGTGCTTCATGCCTTTAGCAACATCACATTTTGTTAAATAGGGGTAAGACACTTCCAGTATATATAGCTCAGCAATGGATATCTTTGGAAAAATGACATTGAGGTAAGTGATAAAATTAGGCACCCAAGTTTTCCAACCATAGGATTTGAAAGGAAGGAGTGCTTCTTCCATCCTTACCTTCCTCTTCTTTCTCCTTCTTCTTTCCCTTCTTTCTCCTTCCTCTCCCCCTCCTTCTTGTCTTCTTCTCATTCTTCCCCTTCTTTCTTTCTTTTTTTTTTTTAATTTTTTTTTTTTTGGTGAAGAAACCCCACTGGGTGGAAGTATGGAGCTAGTTTTAACAGAAAAGAGCACTAGAAAACAACATCTGAAAACAGTGTTGCAGCTTCAAGATAATCATGCTACTATTCTTAGAAAATCTTTTGTTATTTTTAGAACTTTCACAAATTTAGAGGAAAAATGACAGATGGCATTGGGGGATATAGATATGTGGCAAATAGGCAAGACTTGACCAGACAGGACAGTTGATACTTTATTTTACTTTAAATATCTTCAGCTTAAAAGAAAAAGACCAGTGAAGAAAGTGCTCTGGTTGAGGGCATATTTCCTTAGATTATTTACTAATTTCCTAGTTAAATAAATTATACAATTTCAACTTTTCCTTTACCAAGATTTATGAAAAAGTGATAGCGGATTCAAGAAAAGAAACAACTCAGGGGAGTTCAAACTGGGTAATATTCATATTAAAAGTGAGAAATGTGACTTTGAATTATTGCCTTAATCAGACAATCATGTGTATCTCAGGAAAAAACTTGAAGTGTGTTACAGAGAATAGGATAACATTTAGCTATTTCTTATTTTCATATATTAAAATATTCATATGTCAAAATAAGAGTGTGAATGTCACAGCAATACAATTTAAAATTATTATGTATTTAAATTGATGTATAATGACTAATAATGTTGTATCTAATTAAATAAAAAAAATTAGGCAGGTGTGATTAAACATATGGTTTGCATTATTTTTTAAAGAAAGAATAGTAGATTTAATTTAATAAATTCCAGAGGCAGGCACCAGCAATAGAAGCTTGCCAGCTGAGATAGTTATTGTGATGATATGAACGTAGACAAACTATCTCCATGGTAATTTAAATAGCTTTGGGCTTCAGAGATGGGAATAAATACCTCAAATTTTACATAGATGTGGAAAACAAGTCACCCATGTACTTTGATGCGTTCATTGGGACGGGAGAGCAATTTGCTTTAATCCTTTGCAATAACAACTCTGGGCTCCAAAAGAGGGGGAGTTGGGAGCACACAGAAGAGAAGTAAATAGAATAAAGCTTCAAATTTTAGTCAAAATGATCTTTGAAATATAAATCTCATCATACCTTCAAGTTGATTAAAATCCTTCATCTCTTCCCACTGCTTTCAGGTTAAAGACCAAAATCTTTATTATGACCTATAAGATTCTTCTTGGTCTCACCCACCTTCTTTTCTAGCCTCTGTTTCAATTACTCTCTCTTTGTTCTCTACTCCAGTCATACTGGCTTTCTTTCATTTGCTCAAATGAACTGTGTCTTCTCCAGCCACAAGGCATTACTGCTGGCTGTAAACAGAAGAAAACCAGTGCTGTGCTCCCTTGCTCACTTAATATTTCAAGTATCACTTCCTCAGGGAAGCTTTCCCTGGCCTCTCAAACTAGGTCAGGTCTCCAGTTATAAATTCTCAAAGCATCACGTATCTTTCCTTTGCTGAATGATTATTCAATTAATGTGTTTCATCCCAAATTGACTGTAAGGTCCATGAGGGCAGGACTTGGTTAGTTTTTGGTCCCCTACAGTGCAACAGGTTTCTCTCATATATAACCTTTCTGACCTTGGGTTTATAATCCTTCCAAAAATGGTTAGATAGATCGCAATACTGTGAAGGGATTGGTTAGTTTACTCTGCAAATAGGTGTGTAAAACCACCAAATAGGATTAAGTGACCTCATGGGAATTGGTTGATTACTATGCAAATTGAGTGATTGTGGTCTACTGAGGGGATTGGTCAGTTTGTGTTCTGGCTAGGAGGGCCGTGCCTTGAAATTGAATATAAGGGTCAGTTTCTTACAGGTTGAGGGAGAGCTCACTACCATCAAGAAGAGCCTGGAGAAGAGTGCATTTTTGGACCTGTGGTCCCTGCACTGAGGAACTCCTAGTCCCAGGAAAAGAGCTGCGACACTGAAGAGAGCATGAGATGGTGAGAAACAGTGGCAATCACAGCAGAGATGAGTGTCAGAGAAACAGTGGCAGCAATGGGAGCAGCAGTAACCAAGAGACAAGCATGAGGTGGCTACAGTGGTCTTGCATGTCCATGGAGCAAGAGAGCTGATCACTTTTGGGGAAGAGGCTTGAAGGTGGAGTGGGGATGCCTCTGGGCACTTGTCAGCAGAGCTAAAGAGTTGTAACACTTGGCTGAGTAGGGCAGAAGCCCAGAGAAGTGCCACCTGCCTGCAGGCATGGCTGAGAAGGAGCTGAGAGCTATCTTGGTTGAAAACTGTCCTGATTGATGAACTGTATCCTGTCTCCTGAGTTGCATCCTGTTATTTCCAAGTTGGTCCTGATTCCAAGTTGTAGCCTGTTATTTCCCAAATAAACCACATAATTTTGAGCATGGTCTGTGAGTTCTTTGTGGCAACTGCAATGAATTATCAAACCCAGCAGAGAAGTAGAGAGTGCTATAGGGTGGGTGGTGGCTGGTGTAAGAAATGGTGAAAAAGTTGGAGAGTGGAGATATGCCTGACCTCCACCTCATAGGAATCAGCTTTGTGATGGAGAAGTTTCATTCTCTTGAAGTTAGACAGGGTCTGATGCTAGTAGATTATATTTCTATTGTATTCATTGTTCTAGAATTTTGCCTGTGACGCCATTTTGTCTTTCACACTTTAAATACATCCTGCCTGTTTTTGGATACTGACTTTTGAGATGCCCACAGCATTGTCTGCCTCTAGCTACACCAGCTTCTCCCCTTCTACATACAAGCAGAGACTGGAGGTGTACACCAAATCCTGATGGGTATGATACCATCAAGAAAAATGAGGTAATGTTTGAAAGAAATCTGGTAGCAACACATGAAAAGGCTGTACTTTTTCATGACCTGTTTTAGTTCAGCTCATCAGAGGACAAGAAAATAATGTAGGAGAAGGGCCCACTCCAAATGTAGAAAACCCAAGCAGTATAAAGCTTACAAGCCACATTTTGAACTGGAAGCTGTCATTGGACATCATTGACCTTCATGTGGAGTTTACCGTCATTTCCAGCTTTAAAATGAAAGCAGGTAGAACAGCGTTAAGATTGGTACGTCAAAGGAGAAAATATTTTCTCTATAAATAATACTCAGTACTTTTTTTTTTTGTTAGTTTACAAATATGGCCACTATTTGAGATAAAAATGACACCCATAATAGAGCAAATGTGTCTTCACTGGGAGAAAGCAAGGAAAGAAAAAAAACATCCTTATGATTTAATTACCTGAGGCATCAATTATTATTCTCTCAGATGAAAATACTTATTATCTTTATTAATTTTCCTTAAAGTCCCTAGTAAAAGAGAGATGATTACAATGCTTCTTACCTCTAAGTGTGACAACTTATGCAATGAAAAGTTGTTTCTTTTTTCTTTCCATAGCTTGCCAGACTAGAGATCATTTAATCCAAACTCCTCTTCAGCAGGTGAGAAAATAATACTTGTATTGTGAATGCATGATATTAAGACAGTTAAGTGATTTATTTCATTTAGGTTGTCTGTGTGTGTATGTATATGTGTGTATGTGTATGTATGTGTGTGGATATTTTTGAAGTGAGATGGCACACAGCCTCCTAGATTCACAAAGAGGCCAACGACCTGCTCCCCTCCTCACATAGTAAGAAGCAGATACAGTCTTATCTAACCTATCAGGGTCAGAAAAATTAGTAAAAGAGGGAGAAGATAAAGAGAGGGGATAGTTAGAATGACAGAGAGCTTGAGAGTGCTTTGTAGTATGTTATTTATCTCCTCCTAAAGGTATTTCCATTACTGCTTATGAAACCTGAGACTTAGTCTGGATTTCCCCAAGGCTGCTGTATTTGGATATTGATACAGTGTGTTTTATTAGGACAAGCCAAGATCAGTTATATTAGCTGAGAAAATAAGAAGGTACAGCTGTGTACTGACATCAAGGTAGGAATAGTAATATGCTCCAGACTTAGAAATATCTACAGACAGAATACCAACCATGGCTTGGCTATGTGACATAACTCACTGACTACAAACTTATGAGGAGAACCACAGCTCTACTAAATGTAATTACATTGGTGCAATCCATTATATTTGGAAAGCATTTTAAACTTTAGAAAATGGTAGGCAGGATAATTTTAATGAATTTTTCTAGAGCTATATTTGTATTTTCTATAAAATTATTCTAGGCTCATAAACAAAGGTATGTGAATTTAAAAGAATTTATCCTCAGAGAATTTTGTTGCTATTAAACTTTTTTTTTTCTTAAAGCCAGTAAATATCCAGATCTTACTTAGAGAGAGGAGATTAAGTAGCTACTGTTTTGTATACAGATCGAAAAGATCTCTTCCAAGAATAAGGCTGAAAACTTTCACTTTGCTTATTATAAAATTATGGTTATTTACCTTGGTGGCACAGCGGTTAAGAGCCCAGGTGCTAACTAAAAGTCGGCAGTTCAAATCTACCAGCCACTCCTTGGAAGTCCTATGGGGCAGTTTTACTCTGTCCTATAGGGTCACCATGATTCAGAATTGACCCAATGGCAATGAGTTTGGATTAGTTTTGGTTCAGTATCCAAAAAAAAAAAAAAACACCCACTGCCGTCGAGTAGATTCCCTCTCATAGCGACTCTATAGTGACCCTATAGAACAGAGTAGAACTGCCCCCTGTAGTTTCTAAGTAGCACCTGGCAGATTCAAACTGCCGGCCTTTTTGGTTAGCAGACATAGCTCTTAACCACTATGCCACCAGTATAGTTATTTTAAATCTTTAGACATATTTTGTTGATGGTTGCCAATATTTCTTCATGTGAAGATTTTACCTTTTTTTTTTAATAAGGTCCAACACACTGATTTAGAACTAGGAAGGCGTGAGGATAGCAATAGTCATAGCTCCGAGGAGATCTCAACCACAAAATGATGGCATAAATAGAAGCAAATTATATTAGTGAGATTAAATGAGAATTTATTTACCAATCTTACTAAGATTGAGATACCAGACAGGTAAGTTTAATCGTATTTAATATGATAGAAATCTTGTATGATCGTAAGGAGAACTTATACTAAAATCACCATAGTTATATCATCCCCTATGGGAGTTGGATATAAGCCAAGGGATCATACGCTATATTGAATTATTGCAGCTGAATATATGGGCTTTAGATTCAGGATGCTTTTATCTGGGGCAGGTAACTTGTCTTCTCTGTGAATCAGTATCAAATTGACATGGTTGTTGTGGGATTAAATTATGTAATATATGTAAATGTCTGTAAAAATGGCATGGGGAGGTGTCTGACCTCCTCAAACCTCACAAGAAGGAAGGAGAACCAGGGTCAACAGCCCAAGGCTGATTCCTATGAGGCGGAGGCCAGACAAGCTTCTTCCTTCTGCTATCTGTACTAATTCTGATACCACCTCTCCCACAGCACTCTCTACTGGGTTCACTAATTCATTTCAGTGGCCACAGAGAACTTGCAGATCATACTCATGATTATGGGACCTATTAGGGAACCATATGTGGGTTGTTTTATCAAGTTGTAGTAAAACAACACCCACAAAGCAACCCTCAAGCCACAAGTAGTTTACCATGCAAACACTAACCAGAAGAAAAGTACAGCTATATTACTATCAGACAAAACCGACCTTAAAGTATAAAAGCATTACCAGAGATAGACAATCACTTCAGAGAGGTAAAAGAGTCAATACTCCAGAAAGATATTGTCTTAGTTATCTAGTGCTGCTATAATAGAAATATCACAAGTGGATGGCTTTAAGAAAGAGAAATTTATTCTTTCAGAGTTTAGGAAGCTAAAAGTTTGGATTCAGGATGCCAGCTCCAGAGGAAAACTTTTATCTCTTTTGTTGGCTCTGCAGGAAGGTCCTTGTCATCCAACTTCCCTGGTTTAGGAATGTCTCAGGGCAGGAGCCTTGGGTCCAAAAGACGCATGCTCCTGGCTCCTCTTGCTTGGTGGTAATGAGGTCCCCCTCTCTCTCTTCTTGCTTCTCTCTTTTATGCCTCAAAAGAGATTGACTCAAGATATAACCTAATCTTGTAGACTGAGTCCTCTCTCATTCACATAACTGCCTCTAATCCTACCTCGTTAACATCATAGAGGCAGGATTTACAACACACAGGAAAATCACATCAGATGACAAAATGGTGGAGAATCACACAATAATGGGAAGCATAACCTAGCCAAGTTGATACACATTTTGGGGAGAGAAAATTCAATCCATAACATTCCACCCTTTGGCCTCCCAAAATTCATGCCCATGCCACATGTAAAACATATTCACTACATCATAGCAAAAGTCTTAAATCAACTCTAAGTCCAAAATCCAAAAACTCCCCTTCCTCTGAGAAATTTAGAATAAAGTTATATGCTTCTAAAGTACAGTGGTGGATCAAGCACAAGCTAGATTTTTCCACTGTAAATGGGAGAAACTGGAGGGAAAGAAGGGATAAGGGGCACCAAGCAAGTGAGCAGAACACATTACATTAGTTCTCAAGTTTTGAAAATAATCCTCTGTTCTCTGAGACCATTTGCACAATGACCCTACCCTCTAGACTCTAAGTTTTGGCCATACTCTCCAGATTCTGAGTGGAGACCCATTGGGCCTGAGCTTCAGCTCTGGCTTCCAGGTCCACTGAAATGGCAGTTTTGCTCCCTCAGCTTTGGATGACCCCGTTCTCCTAGTCCACCTGAGTGGCGACTCCACCCTTTGAGATCCCAGAGGTTGTGACCCTACTCTTTGAGACTGAGGCAGCTCTGTTTCATGTGTTCCTTGTCTCTTTAGCTTCTGCTTCCTGGTTCCTTGACCTCTTGACCCCTTGGACCTCACTGCCTGCATCTGCCTTGCTCAGGCAAGTGTTCCAAAGCTCTTTATCTTCACTGACAAGTATTTGAAGGCACCGCAGTCTGCCAAAAATCTTCCTGCCAGAGGCACTCAGCTTTTTCACTTGGTAGACTGGCTATGGTGTTGTATCATGCTGGTCTCCTGGCTCTGCTGCTGCTATTTCTCTGCTGCTGCTTCTTGCTGTCTGTGCCATCTCCAGTGTAACAGCTTTTCTTACCTCCTTCTGAGTCCTCGCCAGAATTGTCTTTGAGGTCCATAATTCTACCAAAAGCCTCTTCAGCATGACCTAAGCTTTTACTATTAGGCACTTAAAAACTCTTCCAGCCTCTATACATTCACAGTTTCAAAACTACTTCCACATCTTAGGTATGTTAGAGCAGCACCCCACTTTTGGTACTGAATTCTTAGGTATCTACTGCTGCTATAACAAAAATACTACAAGTGGATGGCTTTAACAAAGACAAATTCATTCTCTCACAGTTTAGGAAGCTGGAAGTCCAAATTCAGGGTGCCAGCTCCAGGGGAAGGCTTTCTTTCTCTTGTTAGCTCTGGGGGACATCCTTGTCATCAATCTCCCCTGGTGTAGGACAATCTCATTGCGGGGACTTTGGGTCCAAAGGACAGGTACTCCTGGCTCTTCTTTATTGGTGGTAAAGAGGTCCCCCCCTCTCTGCTTGCTTCTCTCTTTTATATCTCAAAATAAATTGACTCAAGATACAACCTAATCTTGTAGACTGAGTCCTACCTCATTCACATAACTGACTCTAATCCCACATCATCAACACCATAGAAGTGGGATTTACAACACATAGGAAAAGCACATCAGATGACAAAATCATGAACAATCACACAATACTGGGAATCAGTTGACACACATTTTTGGGGGACATAATTCAATCCATTACAGATACAAATCTTGCACTTATGAAGACCTAATAACAGATGCTCAAAATATATGAAAGTAAATTTTTTGGTACTACAAAAGAAATCAGGGGCCTTGGTAGAACAATGGTTAAGTGCTCAGTTGCTAACTGAAAGGTTGATAGTTTGACCTCATCCAGCAGCAAAGCAGGTGAAAGACCTGATGGTCTGCTTCTGTAAACATTATAGCCAAGAAAACCCTATGGGGCAGGTCTACTCTGTTACATGGGGTTGCTATGAGTTGGGATCGACTTGATGGCACCCAACAACAACAAGAACAACAAAGAAGAATAGATAAACTTTCAATCATGGGGGAAGACTTTAGCATACATTTTTCATTAGTTGATAGAACAAATGAATAAACAAATCAATATAATATGAATAATACAAATAGCATTCTTGACCTAGTGCACCCAAAATATCGAGAATATACCTTTTTAAAAGCATATATGAAAAACCTTACAAAATTGCCTGTGTTCCAGTAAAGCTCAGAAAATTTAAAATGACTGAAATTATACACAGCATGTCTCTCACCAAAGTATATTTAAAGCTAGAAAGTAATAATAAAAAGTTAACAAGAGAAGATGGAAAATCAGGTAATGAGTTTTATCTAATCCATGATTCAAAGAAAAAATCATAATGGAAATCAGGAGATACTTTTAACTGAAAAATAATGAAAATATATACAGAAAATCAAGGGACATATAGCTAAAGGAGTAATTAGATATTTGTAACCTTAAAGACATAACTTTAAAAAAATGCTAAAAATTAATAAATGGAGACTCTGCCTCAAAAATTTAAATATAATGACAAAATAAACCCAAAAGGAATATAAAGAAGAACATGCTACATGAAAGAGCAGAGAAATGTGATCTGGAAAACAAATACACAATAGAAAGTATCAACCAAGCCCAAAGTAGGCTGTTCTGGAAGAAAACAAACAATAAAATTGAAAAGCTCTGGCAAGTCTGATTATGAGAAAAGGAGAGGAGACATAAATAATCTATATAAAGAATGCAAAAAGGGTCATAACTACAAGTACTGCAGCCATTAAATAGATGATGTTATGAATAGTTTATGTCAGTAAATTTGAAAATATGGAAAAAATATTCACTTTTCTAGAAAAATACAACTTGCCTAATATGACATAAGGTAAACAGAAAATGGGAATCCTATAGTTCTATAGGGTTGCTTTGAGTCGGAATCGACTCGATGGCACTGGGTTTGGTTTTGGTTTAGGTTATAGTTCTATAAATATGAAATAAACTGAGTAATCAATAACTTCAGAGCCAGATGACTTTACTAGAGACTTTTACCAGAAACTCAAACAAGAAGTAATAACTATAGTATGCAAAATCCTCCTGCAACTAGAAGAAGAGGAAATATATTCTAGTTCATTTGCTGAGGCTCATGTAATTTTGATATGGTGAGATATGGAAATTTTTCTCTTGTGATCTGGAAATTGAATGCCTGATAATACTAATTCTATTCAACACTGTGGACATAAATTATGCAAATTTATGAGAATTTAGCAAGGCATCTGTATACAAAATTCATATCCAACAATAAGTCACTATATAATGCTATATCAGCCACAAACATAAAATGCAATTTTAGAATACAACATGTACCATAGGAATAAAAACATGAAATAGTAACAAATTTAACAAAAGAGTACAAGATCTCTGTGGATAAAGTTATGAGGCTTTCAGAGGATCAGTAAGTATGTAAATAAACAGATATACTATGATCATGGATTAGAAAACTTAGTATTGTAAAGTTGTCAGTTCTCTGCAAACTGATCTGTAGATTTGATGCAATACTAGTTTGCTCTTGTTGTCATTGAATTTAGGAAGTTGATTTTAAAATTTTCATGGCAATTCAAAGGACCAAATTCTTGAAGAAAAAGAGCATGATTGTTAGGCAGCTTGTTCTGCCAGATATTAAGACTTCTTATAAAACTATAAAATAAAGAGTATGTTGTATTGGAGCAGGTTTAGACAAATAGACCAGTGGAATAAAGCAGAGTCCAGAAATAAGCCCAGGCATATGTAACAAAGAGGAGAAAAGGATGGACTTTTCAATTATTGGTAGTGGGATAACTGAATATTCACCAAGAAATGAAATGAAATTATAACCTCTTTCTCATACCATACAAAAAGTCAAATGCACATGGGTTAAAGTTAAGATTTTAGAATATCTTCATGACCTTGGAACACAGAAAGATTTCTTCATTAATAGTTGAAAACCCCTAGCCATAAACCAAAAAAACAAACCAAACCCAGTGCCGTCAAGCTGATTCTGACTCATAGTGACCCTATAGAACAGAGTAGAACTGCCCCATAGAGTTTGCAAGGAGCGCCTGGCAGATTTGAACTGCCAACCCTTTGGTTAGCAGCTGTCTAGCCATAAAAGACTGATAAATAGGACAACATTAAAATTAAGAATTACTCTTCTTCAAAAGAATGAAGACCAACACAGACAAGAAGTTGCAACATATGTAACCGATAAAGTACTAATATACATAATATATAGAGATTCCTACAAATCAACAAGGAAAATTAGGTGATTCAATAGAAATATGGGCAAAAGACTTGTACAGATACTTCACAAAATGGGAAACACAAGTGGCCCATGACCAAATAAGAAAGCAGCTCTGTCTCAATAGTTATTTGATAAATACATATTGAAGTCATAGCTAGATATCATTGCTCACTCACCAGAGAAGTAAATGAAATTAAAAAGAAAATAATTGTGTGGCAAGAATAAGAAAACATAGGGTATTTTTTTGAGACAACTATTTGAGAAAACAGTCTGACATTACCTAGCAAAGTTGAAGATAGGCAAAACTGTTATTTCTCTCCTGATGTATTCTCCAGAGAATCACTTGCACGTGTGTACCAAGAGATACCTATAAGATATTTTTTATGACATCAAATTTTAAAAACAACCTAAAATTGGAAGAAATGCAAATATTCATCAACAGAAAAATGGATGAATAAATTGTGGTATACCCGTACAATGAGATGTCAAACAGCAATGAAACTGAATGAACTACAGGTAGATGCAATAACATGGATGAATCTGACAAATATAATGATAAGCAAAAGAAGTAAGTCATTAAATAATATGTACAGTATTATTCCAGTTAGATAAAGTTCAAAAAAAGAAAAACAACTACATTGTTAAACCCATGGAATAATTGCTATAACAGTCAGGATATTGGGTATCTCCAAGAGGGAGGGAAAGGAATGCTATACAGGAAGACAGCTCCAGAACCTTCAAGAAGTTGTCAATGTCCTATTTCTTTATCTGGTTAAATTAGGTGTTTTTTTTTTTTTTTTTAACAAATATACTTTGAACTTTATCTAAAAGAGTATGTATATATCTTACCTTATTGAAATATGTCTTACCAGTCTTGTGTCAGTGTGTGTGTATGAGTAGAATTGATATGTTATTTTTTTTAACCTAAACGTTTCAATTAATAACATGTTTAAAATATAGTTCATTCCTTTGAAAATAATTTTATATCATTTAAAGGATGCATAATGTTTCATTATTCATAATAATATTAGGTAAAATTTTATATGCAGACACACAAATAGGTTATTCATTACATTAAAAATAATATTGAGTAAAGACCTCTGTACATAAATATAGAAATCTGAAAAAAACTTAGAAAATTTATCTGTAAGATCAACATGATCTAATAAGAACTAGTATTTGAAAAATAAAAATTGATACACACGACATTAAAAGCTTAATCATCCCTGGACTTTCCACACAATAATTGAATTATACAGTTAAATTCTTAGCAGCATACTTGAAAAGACCAAAATGGATGTCAGAAGAGACTCTGAAACTTGCTCTTGAACATCTAGTAGCTAAAGCAAAAGGAAAAAATGAAGTAAAAGAGCTGAACGGAAGATTTCAAAGGGCAGCTTGAGAAAATAAAGTATTATAATGACATGTGCAAAGATGTGGAAATAGAAAACCAAAAGGGAATAACACACTTGGTGTTTCTCAAGCTGAAAGAATTGAAAAAAAAATTCAAGCCTAAGGTTGCAATAGGGAAGGATTCTACAGGGAAAATATTAAACGATGCAGGAAGCATCAAAAGAAATGGAAGGAATTGACTCGATGGCACCTAACAATGACAACATTCTTGAAGGTGGCTATGTTCAGAATAAAGTAATATTATACTGAACATATTTGATATTGGATGAAGAAATATGGATCAGATAAAATGTAGATTTAAGATAGACATAAGAGTTGTTTTCAAATATTTAAGGGACTTAATGGGGAATTATGACTAGTTTTTTCAAGAATGGCACCAAAGACACCAGAAGCAGAAGCAAATAAAGAAAAATACAGATAAATTGGATTTCATCACAATAGAAAACTTTTCTGCTGCAAATGATACGACCAAGAAAGTGAAAAGACAAGCCACAGAATGGAGAAAATATTTGCAAAGCATATGTCTGGTAAAGGATTTATATATAGAATATATGCATATATGGAACACTTACAGCTGAATAATTAAAAATATAAACAATCCAAATAATTGAAAGGTCAAAGAATGCAAATAGACATTTCTCCAAAGAACATACATGGACAGTCAATAAGCAAATGAAGAGAGGATCAACACCATTAGCCATTGACCGGATCTGATCTGCTGCTGTCAAGTCAATTCTGACTCACAGAGACCCTATAGGACAGAGTAGAACTGCCCCATAGGGTTTCCAAGGAGCTACTGGTGGATTCAGACTGCCTACCTGTTGCTCAGCAGCCAAACTCTTTACCATTGCACCACCAGCGTTTCTCACTACCACTATTACAAAGATGCTAGATAATAAGTTTTGGTAAGGATGAGGAGAATGGAATCCTTATACCCTTTTCTGATGAGAATGTAAAGTGGTGCAGCCACTTCAGAAAACAATTTGGCAGTTCCTCAAAATGTTAAGCATATGGTTACCATATGACCCAGCAATTCCTCTCCTAGGTGTATGGCCAAGAGAAATGAAAACAAACAATCACCAAAAAAACTTGTGCACAAAGGTTTATAGCAGCATTACTCAAAATATTCAAAAAGTGGAAACCATTCAATATCCATTAACTGATGAGTGGATAATTTAAATATGGTCTATTCATACAATGGAATATTATTCATCAATGAAAAGGAAGGCAGTATTGATACATGGTATAACTTGGATAGGTTATGGTATACTCTGGACATGTTATCAGGAGGGACCAGTCCCTGGAGAAGGACATTATGCTTGTTAAAGTAGAGGGTCAACAAAAAAGAGGAATACCATTAATGAGATGGATTGACACAGTGGCTGCAACAATGGGCTCAAACATAGATTGTGAGAATGGCTCAGGACCGGGGAACATTTTTCTGTTGTACACAGGGTCAGTATGAGTTGGAACCAATTGGATGGCACCTAACAACAACAACATAACTTGGACGAATCTTGGAAATATTATGCTACAGGAAAGAAGTCAGTCAAGAAAACACCACAAATTGTAAGATTCCGTTTATATAAAATGTTCAGAATAGGAAAATCTATAGAGACAGAAGATAGATTTGTGGTTGCCTGGGCTGGGGACATTGGGGAGGTGATATAGGGAATGATTGCTAATGGGTACAGAGTTTCTGTTTTGGGTGATGGAAATGTTCTAAAATTGTGGTGATGGTTCCACAACTCTGTGAATATACTTAAAAGGATTGAATTTACACTTTAAATTGGTAATTATGGTGTGTGGATCTCAATAAAGCTGTTAAAAAATGGCCCTAAGATGTAAAATTAAAACAAAAAAATATAAGATAAAGAAGATAGATTTTGACTCAATATATAGGAAAAAGCTATGTAAAAGAATTGCTAGGTGATAGAATGGTTTGCCTCTGTACATGGTCAGTTTTTCCTTACTCCGGATGATTAAAACAAGATAGGATACAATGAAGGGTTGAAATAATTTATGTGTGGTTGGCATAGATCACCTTCCAGATTTCTTTCAACATTATAGTCCATGATTACATGAAGCAGAGCTTAGTTTGAATTCATAATTAATATTGTATAACTTTGTGGAATGAGGTAGGTCCTAAATACAGGAATAAAATAGTTAATAAAATATGGAATGACTATATTTGTTTATTACATTATGACTCAACTGTCTTTTAAAAATGTAAAGATAAGCCATCAATTTCAGAGCACGGTGACCTGTTTCCTTAAAAAGTAAATATATCAACTGACTTATGCTCAAATTAAGGAGACATAATTCTCATTCTTATTCATCACCCTATTTCCTTGAAGAAGTAATAAATCTTTAACCGCCATTAGAAAAAATATTAAGCTTTGCAAGAAAAGGAATGCTGCAGTATATGCTCCACTGACGCTCCCAATTTAAGAATTATTCTGGGGAAAAAAAAAAAAAAACCCAACCAAAGCCCCCATGTTCAACCTTTATTGCCGTGGGCAGGTCATTCAGCTCTTTAAATCTCAGCTTCTTCATCAGTAAATGGAGTTAATAATAGTGCAAACCTCACATAGAGTTTGTGAGAATTAAATTAAATGATATAATCTATGTAAAACACTTAGCACAGTGCTTAGTAAATCATACGAGCTCTATAAATGTTTATTAAGAAGCCCAAATAAAACACATAACCTCTATTATCAGAATGGGTAACAGTCAAAGTTTCAGAAATGCAATGAAGGTTTAAGAAAGAGAACTGGATTTAATCAGGAGAACTGTTAGAGGATTTACTTATATTTACTTTTATCTCAGCACACTGTTTTCCTCCTTCCAATTGTACAATTTGTCCTCTGGCTAGGAAGTGTAGAGGATGGATTGACAAACAGATTTCTGGGTATACATAAACACGTCACCTCACACATGCCCTCAGGGCTGGGATGCATCTCTTTAGTGAACAGACAGAAAACAACAGAGGATGATAATATGTAACATATATTTATCAGAACACATTACAGTCTTTATATGGGCCTACACACAGCCTCACAGGATATTTTATAAAGTCCTGATGTACTGATAGGATCTGTTACTTCATTCTTGATGCTTAAAATAATCCAAGATAAACCCAACATAAAATAGTGAAAAATTCAGCTTCAATGTTGACACTAAAAATATAAAAGCAAGCATAAGTCATATCTTGGATGCCTCTCTACCTTAAATTTTATTTTTGGATTCCTCCGACAGCCTTTTGCTTTGTCGATAATGCAGTTAAAACCTGAGTTTTGAATTTACAGCTCTGGAGAAGGTACAATTTTTCATATTTGGCTGAAGGGTCAATCGTGCTTTGCCTGATCTTCAACTTGAAGCAGAGTTTTAGAGACTAAGGTAATACTTGTCTCAATAAAGAGTTGTGATGTCTAAATATGTTTCCATTTTCTGAAATACTACATTTAAAAAATTGAGCACAGGACATTAAATAATTTTAGAATAGTTATAGGTCCATTTTTTTCTGATGATTTTCTTCTGGCCTTCATTTTTCCATTTCTTTTTGGTATTGTAGTTCTAGCTAATATGACATTGAAATACATTACATAATTTCAGTATAGAGGAAGTCACTAATGTTTGTAAATGTGGCGAAGGAGCTCTTTTTTGTTATATCTTGATGTGAAGGCAATTATCTCCTCCCACTATTAAAACTGAGGTAAGCCAAAAACAGTAAGCTCCTATATGTTGACTTTCTATCTTCTTCTCCATTTCTGTGGTCAGTAGCCGAGATCAGGTTCTCAGGATCGCTCAGCAGCATCCTAACTAATGATCCAGCTCCTCACCTTTTTCTTCTCCTTCCCATCCTTTACCTTAACATCACCCTCCCCAAACCTGACCCACCAACAAGTATATGCCCATTCTCAAAGTATGCCTGGTAAAACTCTACTAATCATGTAAGGAAAAGCTGACAGATACTTTTCTCATAGTTAATTTCTCTTACTACAAAATAAAATAAATTTATTTCTCATATGTGTTTCTTAACACTGAAATATAACATACGCCAAGTGATCTTAAAGGGTTTTAAATACATGTGTTGGTGCATGTTGTTAAATTGGGAGCTCCTTGAGGACAGGAATTTTGTCTTTGTGTAACCCTGGTGGTGCAAAGCAGCCCTGGAGGTACAATGGTTAAGCACTTGGCTGCTGACAAAAAGGCTGGCAGTTCAAAACTACCCAGCAGCTCCAGGAGAGAAAGACCTGGCAATCTTCTTCCATAAATATCAAAACCTAGGAAACCCTGTGGGGAAGTTCTACTCTTGTCACATGGGGTTGCTATGAGTCAGAAGTGACTTGATGGCTCTCAACAACATGTAGTCTCCGAACTTACCATGATTGTGGTTCCTTGTAGGTGAATTGGGGTGGACATAGCAAAGATAAATAAACCATTTCAAATACACAGTGAAGGCAAAGCTGTTTGAAATTGCTGATATTAGATGTAACAGATGAGGGAAATAAATCACCAAGATAAATCCCACATTTTTGGCTTGAACAACTAGAGCAATAGAGATATAGAAACATAAGGGGAATGTGTGTGTGTGTGTGCGCACGCGCGCGTATGTGTGTTGTGAATCAAAAGCTCTGTTGTGGAGATTTCAAGGGAGCAGTTGATCAGGGATGAAATATGCACTTGGGAGTCATTATAGTACAGTTCATATTTTTTATTGTGTTTTAGATAAGATTTACAGAGAAAATTAGTTTCTCATTAAACAATTAATACACATATTGTTTTGTGACATTGGTTGCCAACCCCATGACAAGTCAACACTCCCTCCTTCTCGGTCTTGGATTCTACCTTACCAGCTTTCCTGTCCCCTCATGCCTTTCTTGGCCTTGCCCCTGGGCTGATGTGCCCACTTAGTTTTATTTATGGGCCTGTCTAATCTTCGACTGAAGGATGAGTCTCAGGAGTGACTTCAGTACAGAGTTAAAAGGCTGTCCGAGGGCTATACTCTCAGAGTTTCTCCAGTCTCTAGTCAGACTAGTAAGTCTGTTTTTTTTTTTTTTTTTTGTGAGTTAGAATTTTGTTCTACATTTTTCTCCGGCTATGTCTAGGACCCTCTATTGTGATCCCTGTCTAAGCAGTTGGTAGTGGTAGCTGGACACCATCTAGTTATGCTGGACTCAGTCTGCTGGAGGCTGTGGTAGTAGTGGTCCATTAGTCTTTTGGACTAAAGTTTCCTTTGTGTCTTTGATTTTCTTCATTCTTCCTTGCTCCAGATGGGGTGGGACCAATGGAGTGTCTTAGATGGCCACTCACAAGCTTTTAAGGCCCCAGACACTACTTACAAAAGTAGGATGTAGAACATTTTCTTTGCAAACTATGTTATGCCAATTGAGCTGGAAGTCCCCCGAGACCGTGGTCCCCAGCCCTCAGCTCAGTAGTTTGGTTCCTTAGGGAGTTTGGATGTGTCTATGATGCTTCCATGACCTTACCTCAGTCAAGTTATTCTAACTTCCCCAGTAAGCGCTGTTAATATTTAAAGCCATTGGAATGATTGAGCTAAAGTGGGAAGAGAGTACACATATAGAAGAAAAGATGGCCCAGAAATGATCTTAGGAATCTTTAATATTAAGAAGGTAGTGGAGGAGGAATGAAAAAAGGAGACTAAAAACAAGGAAAAGTGAAGTGGGAGTGTGGTATCTCAGAAAACCTGGAGGCTTGTATTATTGTGCATAGCTGTCCACTGCCTCTTTTCTAGGAGGCTTATTCATTCCTGCTGTTTGCCACGTAAGTCTTAGAGGAGTGTGCTTCCACATTCCATTGACTTGGGCCCAGTCACATGACTTGCTTTGGCTAATGGAATGTGAACAGACATAAGGTATGCTATGTGGAAACCCAAGGATTGAGAAGCACTGCAAGTTTCTAGGAGGTCTTGTGTTACTGAACCGTCTGTCAAGAGAAGTGTATGTTCCACATAGAAGCTCCTCCTTCAACCTGGGTCCCAGAATAAGAAGATACATGTAGCATATATGAAACCCAGTGCATAATAGCTTGGAGCAGAGCCATAGCAGGCAAAACACAGAAGCTTAAAAGTAACTAGAGTCAGAAATAATTATTAGTTTTCTTAAATCAATATTTTGCAGTTTTTTGTTATACAGCATGACCTAGCAAAAGTAGCCTAATCCAAAAACAAAGAGAAGAATTTCAAGGAGGGAGAGTGGTCAATTAAATCGAATATTACTGAATTGTGTCAAATAGGTATAGAAAGGTATCCATTAGATTTACAACATGAAGTTTGGTTGTGACCTTGTAGTCTAATGCTAGACATAAGCAGTTTAAACGTAGACTGGAAGGGGTTTAAGAGTGACTAGAAAGTGAGGAAGTGGAAACAGTGAATGTAAGCATACTTTTCAGATATAGTTTTAGAGCAATAGGTCTAAGAAATGAGGTTGTAGCTGAAGGCGGATATATCAAAGGATATTTGTTTAAAGACAATAGATAGCACATTATGTATTCTGAAGAAAATGATTAGTGTAGAAAGATAAATTAGCAATATGGGAAAGGCAGAGAAGATAACCTAAGAAATAAAATCTTGAGAAAGTTAAAGGTTATGTGTTTCAAAGCCTAGGTTGAAGAATTGGCCTTTGATTAAAACAGGGACCCTTATAACAAGAGAAAGGAAAGTCAATGCATGTACTGCTGCAGGTAGGCTTGTAGATCATACGGTGGGAAGATGGGGGAGTTCTTGTCTGCCAGCTGCTATTTTCTAAAAGAAGAAAGAGGTGAGCTTGTTATCTGACTTGTTAATTGCCGTGGAGTAGATCCCGACTCCTCGTGACCCCATGTGCACGCAAAGTAAAACTGTTCCATAGAGTTTTCAAGGCTGTGGCCTTTTGAAAACAGATGGCCAGGCCTGTCTGAGTCCCCTCTGGCTGGATTAGAACCACCAACCTTTGGACCAGTAGTCGAGCTCTTAACCATTTCTGCCAATCAGGGACTCCATTGTTAGCTGAGAGCGGTGCAATAAAGGGATGTAGTAGATCTGAGGAAAGAACATAAAGTACAAAGTTATTGTTTCCAGAACGGGGAAGCAAAGTTACTAGGTAAAAAAGAATAAGATGGCTGGGCAGGGTGGAATTCTCATTTGAGATTTAGATCATGAATTTAAAGTGAAACTACCCCAGGTATATGTAATTTTTAATAAAGATTCAGCTGCTTTTGTGGGATGGAGAAGGCAGATACCTTGACTCGATCAGGGTTGGAGTTTTGCCAGCTATGTTATGCCAGTGGGAGAAAAGGGATGAGGGTATTTTCAAGGGTGAGATTATAATCATAGTCCATGAATAGAAGTTTAGTAAGAAATGAAAGGAAGAGAAAATTAGATGATAGATAATGGAATTGAAGAAGAGTGAAGGGATTGAAGGTCTTTATGATTAATTAGTGACTATGTAGTCCATATGCTATTGGACATTAAATGAATAATTAATAATGAAGTGAGCTACTCCTATCATTGGGGGGGTTAATGATATTAGACAGGAAGTATCATAGGGCCATGTACTGTTTTTGTGTGACTTATTGTGGTAAAACAATTTTTTCTTTTTCAAATCATCCTTCCATTGCCGAAGTATGCAGAATGCTGGTAATAGTGCGGGAAATTCAGCTTCCAAAAAAAAAAAAAATGCTGAGGATTCAGATTAAAGAATCAGTGGATTGCAGCTTTAAAAAAGAAGACAAATGCAGTTTTACAAATGGTAATGAAGGGAAGCAAACATTTTTTTGAAATTAACTGTTAAAATATATATATAGTACATTGTATTCATATTTTGAACATGTGAGTAATCATGTTTTCAGGACAAACCTTCAGAGGAGACTTGAATATTTTGCTACAACTTTATAAAGAGGGATAAAGAGACCTTCAGAACAGGTTCTTAGCTCAGATTTTATGTTTTCTCAAAAAGAAAAGAGTACGGATGAAAGAGTGGAATGTAGGGAAACATTTTCTCAATAGCTTGAACCATTATATATTACCTTTTAAAAAGTCAAAAGTCCAAAGCCTGCTAAAGCCATAAACACAAAAATAACATCTAGAATCTATTTTATATGCCCCTTTCTCTTTTTTTCTCCAATCACTATAACTAGAATAGCATCATCCTTCTCTCATGAGGAAACCCTGGTGGCATAGTGGTTAAGTGCTACGGCTGCTAACCAAAAGGTTGGCGATTTGAATCCACCAGGTACTCCTTGGGAACTCTGTGGGGCAGTTCGAATCTCTCCTATAGGGTCGCTATGAGTCGGAATCTGCGGCAACGGGTTTGGTTTCTCTCATGAAGTCATATCAAGATCAAAGATAAATGGAAATCAACTTCCTAATAATCGCTATTACAAAGTTAAGGTATTTAACATCTCATTAGTATTTTCTTAATTTAGTGTAATTTTTGTTTGTTTTAGTAAATATAAAATGTTCATATATCTTTTATAATCTTAGTCACAGTTTTGTCCCTTTAATGCTATATTTTCCACAAGCCTCATGTTCCTCAACTGTGACTACTCCTCTTATGTTTTCAAAAATTAATGCTAATGTATTTTTCAAAAGTATCATTTAAGTTTGAGCTACAGTTACAATTCATAGCTGAATGGAAATAGAGTTACTAGGTAAAATACGGGACACAGCTAAATTTTAATTTCAGGTAAACAACAAAGACTATTTTTAGTATAAGCATGTCCCAGGTAATATCTGAAATTCAAATTTTATCTGAAATTAAAATTTGTTTGGACATTCTGCAATTTATTTGCTAAACCTAGCAGTCCTAAATGGGAGGGACCGTCAACAAGCTGTCTTCCTCTTTGTCATTATTCCACTGCTGCTTCAGATCACGTGACTAATGTATCCCAAGACGTCCAAAAGCTACTAAATGTTGAGCTTTGAGCATAGTGGCCACTTTAGGACTAGAATGATGTACACATAAAATGCCAAGCAAAGAAAATTGCAGAGAAGAGGCTAATCCAGTGAACTGTAGCATGTGGTTAAGTGCACAGACTCTGGAGTCAGTCAGGCCTGGATTGGAATCACTGCTTAGAATCCCATTAGTTGTGCATCGGTTAAGCATGTCCCTGCACCTCTCTGAGATTCAGCTTCGTCACCATGTAATATCGGGATGGTAATTAATCCTTGGAAATTTTTTATGAGGGTTAAATGTGATGATGTATATAAAGTGCTTGGACAGTGCCTGGCATGCTTCATGTCATTGGCGGTTGCCCAATGGCTATTTTCAAGAAAAAAACTGTACATAAACTCTGAAGGGAGACAGAGATTTACAACAACAACGTGTTCTGCTCAGAGCTCCTAAAAGCTAGCTATGTATATTTCTGTTTAGCCATTGGATTTAAAACACTACTTGTAATAACTACTGTCTGCTTATAATTATGTTTCTGATACAAAGGACAGTGATATCTGTCTAGATATATATCTATAAACCCATTACTATTGGGTCAATGCTGACTTACAGTGACCCCATGGATTACAGAGTAGAACTGCTCTGTTGGGTTTCTTTACCTGTAATATTTAGGGAAGTAAATCACTAGGCCTTTCCTTGAGGTGCTGCTGGGTGGGTTCGAACTGCCAACTTTTAAGTTAGCAGCCGAGATCAAACTGCTTGCGCCACCGAGGGACCTAATGCACGTGTATATATTCTTATAGTTATGGTTTAAGAACAAATGAGGTTCAGTAAATTAATAGAATTATCTATATTAATTGCTTATAATCATAACCTAATGGCTTATTTATTAGACTTATTTATTAGACTAATATCTATTAACTTGATAAGAAACTCTTGGTGTATCTAAATGTTGCTAATTGGGTGTGGAAAGGTAGTAAATTGGATTACATTTAATTTTTCCTGTTGAGTCTCATTATTGTTTATGATTTTAGTTACATTTGATACATATCTCAAAAGAGATTATGTGGAGACTCAAAAAGTGTAAAGCCTGGACATAAAGTTTATTCAGTTAAAGTAATATAGAGGTTAGTGTGTTCCACCAGATAAATGAGAGTTTCAAAAATGTATAAAATAATATTTTGCTTGATATTCTCATTTAATTGTCATGATTTAGTTGACCTTCAAGGATCCCTGGTGGTACAGTGGTTAAGTGCTCAGCTGCTAACCCAAAGGTCAGCAGTTCGAATCCACCAGCTGCTCCATGGGAGAAAGTTGTGGCGCTTTGCTTCCATAAAGATTACAGGTTTGAAAACCCTATAGGGAGGTTATACTCTGTCCTATAGGGTTGCTACGTCTTGAAATGACTCAGTGGCAATGGGTTAATTGAGCTTCACATTTTCTTTGGTTGCTAAGAACACAAACGAATGCACCAACATATATTTTAATGTAATTTTTAGCATTGTGGAATTAAAGAATGATCTAGCCATTGAAATAATACTGATGGAAAAATTCTTTGGAAACCAGCAGTTACATTAACACTTTTAATAAAAATAATCATTCATATCCCTAAAAAATTGTGCAATATTAACTACATAGTTAATAAGGAAAGAAGTCATTTCTCTATCCTGTGATCTTTTGGCTGAATATCAAATAATACTGGGTTTTTGCATTGTCATTCGAAATGCCAATTCATGGTGAATAGTTGTCCTTTTACCCTTAGTTCCATTTGGCATTGTCAGAAAAATTATTTAAAAGTATTGAAATCCAAGAACCCTGGGGACTGAGTAGAGGAACTAATAATTTCAAGGCTCAGTGGGATTCTGAAATTTCTGGCAGATGTTATTTCTAAAAGATGCATCGTTTTAATTGGAGATTTTTGTTTTAACTGATTTTATAGCAGATTTTTCCCAGTGCATTATAAATTCTTGAAAGATAACAAGATCTCCTGTTATCTTGAAGAAGAAAAAACAAAAACCTAATTGAAATAAGGAGCAATTGGATTCATCAGGTTACTTTGTTGTCATGGTAACTTAAGTATTTAAAAATAGGGAAAATAAGATGTGTTCTAAGTTTTGAGTTTACTTTTACTATGAAAATTTCATCTCCAACTGTGCTTAGGAAAGCAATATGCTTATCTTTAATATAACACCTAATTCCATGGTATTTCTGGTAGATACTCTGATGAGATTATTGTTTGCAGACAAGAAAGTTAAAAAAAAAAAAAAGAATATTTGCCTGGTTTTGTCTAAAAATACTAGAGCAGTATGAGATTTTTTTTCTCATTAAGTTTCCTAAAAAATGTTAACATTGTCCTAGAATTTTGGTAACTGAATAGCTCATTCTTGAATTCTATGATAATTATCAAATTTTTCCTGTATCGAAAGGTACAGATTTCTCAAGATCTGACTGTCTAGAATTCATGGATAACTAATAGAACACCATTACAGACTATTAAACATATCTGGGTGAGCTAATTTGAAGAATTAATTTTGATCGAATCAAGTTTCTGTCAGGTTTCTCTAATACTCTTTAACTGGAAGTTTTAATTTTTTTTTTGAATTAACTAAAATGTCACCTCTGAAGATGTGTCTTAGGAAATGTTCTGCAAAATGCCTCACATTAATAAGGCATTCAATAATACTACAATTTATGAAAATCTCTTAAATATCCAAAGCTCCAGAGAGAAAATATTTGGTGTGCATTAAAAATGGGCCAAACCTGTGTTAAATTTCCAGGGCACTTTGATGAATAAATCACAGCTTCTGACCTCAAGAAGCTTACAGCCTAAAGAGGGAAAAGACAATTACACAGGCAATTAAAATACAGGGTAATATGTGATACCATAGTTAGGAGATGTTCAGAATTCTGTGGAACTGAGGGGCACCTATTTTAATTTAAGGGATCCTAGAAGCTTTCCCAAGGGAGGCAAATTATAGGCTGAATTCTATAATTCAAGTAGAAGAGAGAGAAATAGTTTTTGTGGAGGGGTGTTGGAAAGGGAAGGACTTTGGCGAAGAGCTCTCAAGGTGCACTAAAAACTATATTTCTGTGTGTGTCTCGAAATAATGTCAAAATTGTGCCTGCTGAGAGACAATTCTCCATGGGTCTCTTGCATTTTTGTATGTCTTGTGAGCAGAGGCATTGCCTGCCTTTGTTTTAGGCTATGTTTTCCAGGTTGTAAGTATAGTGTCCAGCTTGTGAAGACAGAGATAGTGGCTTCCAGGCACAAAGAGCAGTTTTGTTTGTTGTTCACTATAATAATATCACAATGAATAAAGAGGACCATCAAAGAAGATTTGACACCTTTGGATTATGGTCTTGTGTAAGAATATTGAATACACCATGGACTGCCAAAAGAAGGAACAAATCTGTCTTGGAAAAAATACAGCCAGGATGCTCCTTAGAAGTGAGGATGGAGAGACTTCATCTCACACACTTTGGGCGTGTTATCAGGAGGGACCAGTCCCTGGAGAAGGACATCGTGCTTGGTGAAGTAGAGGAGTCAGTGAAAAAGAGGAAGACCCTCAAAGATATGGATTGACATAGTGGCTGCAACAATGGGCTCAAACATAGCAACGATTGTGAGGATGGCACAGGACCGAGCCGTGTTTCGTTCTGTTGTGCATAGGGTTGCTATGAGTTGGAACCGAATTGATGGCATCTAAGAACAACAACAAGAATATGATAATATCTCCCTCCATGCAAAGGTCAGGCAGACTTACTGCCCATTATAAAAGATTCAAGGTCCTTCAGCTCAAGGTTTCTCTTCTGTACAGTAACCCACTAAGTGCAAGCATTGCTTGGTCCTCTTCCCATATCCATGTGGGAACCAGGGCTCAGAGAACTGGCTCAAATGCTGATACTCTCAGTACTGTCAATGCTGTGAGTAATAAAGTCCATTGTCTCTGATCAGGTGTCTCCTGTCTTCTATACACATCTATGAAGCTGTGGCAGGTAAATTGTTAGCTCGTGAGTAGGGCAAATCTCAGGTAAATAATTCTATTTTCCTTTTTAGAGATAGATGAAAAAAAATCTTTCACTGCTGGTAAGTGAATGGCTGCTAATTCATTATATGGTGATTATTATGGCTATAACATAATTATTTGAGGTAAACAAATGTTCTGAGTCAGACGAAAAACTGCTCCTGTTTATTCGAAGTTTAATAAATAAGTTCTGTGTTATAAAATTTTTTTTCACAGAATGGGGTGTTGATGGAATAAGTGATGGAACTGTTTGTAACAGAAACAAATTTATTTCTACTGAGACTTTGAAATGAATTTCTGGAAATATTGTTCATAAAAATACAAAACAGAAATGAAAACTGTCATGGAAAATATAGCTAAAATGCACAGTGTAGTCATTCATCCATTCATATTTATTGTTCGCCTTTTATATGCCCAGGCACATTTCTAGATACTGGGGATATAGATTCTACCAAACAGACAAAGTCCTTGCTCTTACAGACAGAGAAGGATAATAAAAAAGTAGACAGATAGTTATATAATACATCCAGTGATAATGAACGCTTTGAATAAAGATAAAACAGGTTCAATAGAGAGACTGACAGCAGGGAACTTGCCATATTTTATAGGCTAGTCACAGGAGTCCTCTCTGATAAGGTAATATTTAAGTAGGGAAATGAACAACGGGAGGGAGCAAGCCCCACAGCGTTCTTGGGAAGAAGGTTCTGAGCTGAAACAAGCACAAGTATAAATCCCTAAGTCAGGAGCTTTTTTTGATGTGTTTAGGGAACAACTAGGAGGACAGTACAGCTGCAGGGCAGTGATCAGGAGATAGAGAACGTGGTCAGAGAGTAGCAGAGTCTCAAATCATGGAAAGTTTCTGGACTTTGGGTTTCATCCTGAGTTAAAACCCTGTCTGGGTCACTTACTAAGTACATGAGCCTGAAAAAAATACATCAAAGACACCTGAAAATAGTGAGAAGACCAGCTATAAACTGGGAGAGTTTTGTAACACCTCAAACCATCAAAACTTAGATTCCAAAGTATATAAAGATTATCTGAAATTTAAGAAAAAATAGCCAATCCACCAGAGCAATAGCCAAAAGGCATGAAGAGGCATTTGGAGGAAACAGATCCTCAACCTCATTAATAATCATAGAATTCAAATTAAAACATTTTTACTCACCAGATTTGCAGAAATTGATAAGTGAAATAATAGCAGGTGATAACAAGGATATGGAACAACCTAAACACCTATCCATTGCTGGTGAGATTGCTATGCTTTTTGAAAAATAATTGGGCATTGAAAATATGGATTTTCTAGGAACTTTTTATCAGTTCTACCTTAGAGAAAATCTTGTACAAGTGCCAAAGAAAACATGTACAACAATGTTCTTTGCAGCATTGTTAGTAATATTAAAAATACATGAAAACAACAAAAAGTGAAAACAATCCATCAATAGATACATGTAAAAATATTGAAAATTAATGAACTATGATACAGTCATTTTTACGAATGAATCTGAAAACATAACTGTGAATATATAAACAAGCCAGGCATAATACATATGGTCTGATATCGTGTTAATAAAATTAAAAAAATGCAAACATAAAAAATGTATCATTTAGTGATGTACACATTTGTGGTAAAAGCAAGAAAATTAGGAAAATGCGATTCATTATAGCAGCTACTTTGATTGAGGGTAGGAAGTAAGGCATGATGGGGAAGGACAATATTCTATTTCTTAAAATTTGTTATGAGTATAAGGGGTTTTATTATTTTTTGTATACTCATACATACTTACACATTCTTTGTATGTTCAAAATATTTCAAAAGGAAAAATAAAAAAAATTTTTTTTGAGAAAAACAAAGTGGAGACACTGAGTCTAGGCAATTGATTTGTGAAATTTTTCTTTAAAGCGGTGCAGAGGATTTTTTTTTGGAGTGCACTGGTGGGCAATGAGGGCCTAAGGACCTAACCTCATTGCTGTGGAGTTGATTCTGACTCATGGCGACTCCATGTGTTACAGAGTAGGACTGTTCCGTAGGGTTTTCTTGACTATAATCTTAATGGAATCAGACTTGTCAGTACTTTCTTTCATGGCACTGCTGGGTGGGTTCGAACCAGCAGCCTTTAGGTTAGTTGTCAAGTACAAACCATTTGGGACACCTAGGGACTATAAGGAAAGGTCTTTCAAAATGTGAAATCTTGTAAGCCAATGGGGGAAAAACAACATCAGAGAGGAATACAGTAAAGTATCTTATATGGGGGGGAGGGGAGAATATCATTTAAGAGGGATATATTGTTGAAGCAGAAACCAGAAGGGGAAAAGAGCAGGCGTGGAGGTCTCGATTAGGTGAGATTAGATGAACACCAGGGCACATGTGAAGGGATTGACCTGGGAAAAGCATGAAGAATTTATTTGGTCTAACAAGGAGATTTTCCTAATGTTTTCACTGGCTACTTTTTTTCAGAAGTAGACCGTCAGATCCTTCTTCCTAGCCTGTTAGTCTGGAAGCTCAGCTGAAACCTGTCTGCCATGAGTAACCCTGCTGGTATTTGAACACTGGTAGCGTAGCTTCCAGCATCACAGCAACATGCAAGCCCCCACAGTAAGACAAACAGACAGATGAGTTTATCAATTTGTATGCTGCACAAATAATTCAAGAAGGTGGACTATATGAAGAACGGGGCATCAGGATTGGAGGAAGACTCATTAACAACCCGCGTCATGCAAATGACACAATCTTCCTGGATGAAAATGAAGAAGGCTTGAAGCACTGATGAGGATCAAGGCCTACAGTATGGATTACACCTCAACATAAAACAAAAATCCTCACAACTGGACCAATTTGCAACATCATGATAAACAGAGAAAATATTGAAGTTGTCAAGGATTTCAGTTTACTTGAATCCACAATCAACGCACATGGAAGCAGCAGTCAAGAAATCAAAAGACGCATTGCATTGGGCAAATCTGCTGCAAAGGACCTCTTTAAAGTGTTGAAAAGCAAAGATGTCACGTTGAAAACTAAGGTGTGCCTGACCCAAGCCATGGTGTTTTCAATAACCTCATATACATGCAAAAACTGGACAATGAATATGGAATACCAAACAAGAATTGAGCCCTTTGAATTATGGTATGGTGAAGCATATTGAATATACCATGGACTGCCAGAAGAACGAACGGATCTGTTTTGGAACAAGTACAGCCAGAATGCTCCTTAGAAGCAAGGATGACGAGACTTTGTCTCACATACTTTGGGCATGTTATCAGAAGGGACCAGTCCCTGGAGAAGAACATCATGCTTGGTAAAGTAGAGGGTCAGCAAAAAAGAGGAAGGCCCTCAAGGAGAAGGATTGACACAATGGCTGCAACAGTGAGCTCAAGCATAACAATGATCATGAGAATGGCACCAGACCTTGTATATAGGGTCACCATGAGCTGGAACTGACTCCGGGGCACCTAACAACAATAGGACGAAGGAGTTCCTGGATGGTGCAAGTAGTTAATGTGATTGATTGCTAACCAAAAGACTGGAGCTTTGAATCCACCTGGATATGCATCATAAGAAAGTCCTGGTGATCTGCTTCTAAAAAATCAGCAATTGAAAACCTTACGGAACAAGCATAATTCTACTCTGACACACATGGGTTTGCCATGAGGCTTAATCAAGAATATGAATCAAATCAACTTGATAGCAACTATTTTGTTTGTTTCTTTAATGAAGAGAAGGCAAAAGGTGCAGAACATTTGGGTGCAGGTTCAGGCAGGCTAATAGAATTAGTGGTAAGAGACTGTGGAAGCTCTATTCTGATTGATTTAATCCATTCACTCCATCTTTTCTTTTTTTTCAAAGTTAAACAAGCATGACCATCCTCTGCAGAACGAGTAGAAAGGTGAGGGGATGGAAGTTTGAGCAGTGAGGAGAACAATGATATTGAAGAATGGGAGACTTGTGGAAAAGGAAATAAAGTAGGATTTGTTGAATTCTCCAAAATATTACCAGATGATCTGTTAATATAGAAAAGGTAAAGTTATTAGAACCTGCTGCAGTAAGGGAGTACACCCCCTTGATAGAGTCCTGACAGTGTTTCAGAATCGGTTGGTCTGATGTGGAATATTTATAGAGTTTTGTTGTTTATGCTGAAGTTGTTTAAGTTTGGTCCTTTAAACTGGGGGATTAATTGGGCTTAGACAACATTGACAATATAGTAGTTTAGTATTGTTTTTTATAGGTGCGGTCGAGTAGGTTCCAACTCATAGTAACCCTATAGGACAGAGTCCAACTGCCCCATAGGGTTTCCAAGCCTGGTGGAATTCAACTGCCAACCTTTTGGTTAGCATCCAGTTAATTGCCAAGCTCTTAATCACTGCAGTACCAGGGCTCCACAGTTTTGGGTTCCCAACGTTAGTGGACATAAAAAAGGAGGGGCCAGGAAATGGGTCTGGATAAATAAACTGTGGCTGGTAAGCAAGCTGGTTCCTCAGGTGAGCACCCTATGGTTTCTAATATATTTATCTGGAATTTCTAGAAGCAAACAGCAAAGTTGTTGGTTTACAACTTTTTTTTTCTAGACAAAATTTTCTGAAATAAACAACTAAGTCATGTTGACATAGGTGATCTACAGTCTCATCTAAGTCATGGTGATACAGATGATTTCAGTTCTCAGCCCCTATTTGTCATTCTTCAGCCCCAGCTGGAGGATAGATCATTATCATCTGGGGACATGACCAATCCAGATCTACATGGGAATACATTTTAAAAATTAAAAATAGATATTTTACTTTTATTTCAAGAAGGTTTTCCTATCCACAAGCCTAAAAATTCCTGACCCCTAATTAATTCTGTCCGCAGCTTCCCTGGCCAGTTTCTTTTTCATTAAAAGTTGCTAATCAGCTTTTCTTTCATGTTTGAAGAGCAGTCAATTAAAAAAACAAAATGAAACATTACCTTGTAATTTAAAGAAAAAGATTCTGTGCTTCTCCAAATTTTAATTTCAAGAGGTTTCATAGCTAACAATGGGTAAAGGGCCCAAAATTTTCAGGAGCCTCTGTTTAATGCTAACTCAATAACCATTAGGTACTTCATCAGTGTGGAAACTTGTACTCATCAAGCAAAAATTCTTTAGGTCTCAGTGAATTCTCCATTCTCTGGATGCAGGTTCCTCTTGCATAAGGAAAACATCACCCCAATTTGCAAATTGTTTATTAAATCATAGAGCAACCAAATCTTGAGTTATTCTTTTGAATTAATGCAAAATTTAATTTTTTTAATGATACCATTATTTAAAAAGTCATTATCGTATTTCAGGTTTCTTCTGACAATCATTTCAGCTGCTACATATGCCAAGTTTTCTTATTCTTTTTGGAGGATGATCATTTTTTTGGAAGAGCTGATGGGACAGTGGCTGTTCAGCAGCATTTAAGACTCAAGATCACAACTCAGATGAATACTAAGGGTGTAGTGATAACCAGAATTTCCAATCTAAGCCTAACTCCAAGAGTGCCTAAATTAAACCAAGGGAACAGGTCCCATCCCCAATTTGAAGAGCCCTTAGAGCCCAGTATGAGGACATCAGTCAAATTTAACTAAATCGGTTCATGATTTCTTCATTTGTTTCTCAGATCTTAGAAAATGAAGATCTCATAAAAGTCTGTGGTGATGCAAATGCAACATTTGTCTTCTAAAATGGCCTAGGTACCACTGCAAGGGGCCAATATTATGCCTACATTTCCTCCGGTTAGAATAATCTTGCCTTCCCCAACTCATGAGCTTTTGGAATAGGAACGTTAACATGAACATTAACTACATCTACCATGTTGGGCGACCATCACCACTATCCATTTCCAAAAGTTTTTCAGCACCCCAAACAGAAACTCAGTGCTCCTTAAGCAATGACTGCCTATCCTCCCACTCTCCCCGGCCTCTGATAACTGCTAGTAAATTTTATCTCTATGCATTTGCCTATTATAGGTATTTAATATAAGTAGAATCATACAATATTTGTCCTTATTGTGTGTGTGTGTGTGTGTGTATAGATATAGATATATCAGAAACCTTGGTGGCATATTGATTAAGAGCTACAGAGTGGCAGTTCGAATCCACCAGGTGCTTCTTGGAATCTGTATGGGGCAGTTCTACTCTGTCCTATAAGGTTGCTATGAGTCAGAATTGACATGATGGCAATGAGTTTGGTTTTGGTTTATATATATACCACATCTTGTTTACCCATTCATCTTTCGATGAATGGCTGTTGTGAATAATGTTGCAATGAACCCCAAAATGAAGCTTCATTTTTCTCTCTCTTGAACCAAATTATCAAGTGAGTTATTTTTCAAAGAAGGGACATAAAGGGGGCAGAAATGGACCCTATATGGTGTCCAATGAAATTCTGAAGATAGGTTTTGGTTTACTGAGATAATAAGTACAGTTTGCTGATAGTAGCCAATAGATCCTTCTTCTTTCTCCTCACACATTGAATACCAGTCATTGGGATCTACCCAATTAAGTCATCTTGGCTAAAATATCCCTATAGGGTATCTCAACTTCATTGTTTGGTTTTAGCCTTACTCAGAAGCAGTTAAGAATTAGGCAGGAGAATATAAAGTGGTTGTAATTGTTATTAGGTGCTGTCAAGTCGGTTCCGACTATAGCAACCATATATACAACAAAAGGAAACACTACAAGTCCTGTGCCGTCCTCAAAATTGTTGTTATGCTTGAGGCCACTGGCGAGCCACTGTGTCAGTCTGTCTCCTTGATAACCTTCCTCTTTTTCGCTGACCCTCTACTTTACCAAGCATGATGACCGTCTCCAGGGACTAGTCCCTCCTGATAACAGGTCCAAAGTATGTGAGATGAAGTCTTGCCAACCTTGCTTCTAAGAAGCATCCTGGCTGTACTTCTTTCAAGACAGAGTTGTTCATTCTTTTGACAGTCCACGGTATATTGGATATTCTTCGCCAACACCATAATTCAAAGTCATCAATTCTTCTTTGGTCTTCCTTATTCATTGTCCAGCTTTTGCATGCATATGAAGAGATTGAAAATACCATGGCTTGGGTCAAGTGCACCTTAGTCTTCAGGTTGACATCTTTGCTTTTTAACACTCTAAAGTGGTCTTTTCAGTAGATTTGCCCAATGCAATGCATTGCTTGATTTCTTGACTGCTGCTTCGGTGGATTTTGATTGTGGATCCAAGTAAAATGAAATCCTTGACAACTTCCATCTTTTCTCCATTTATCATGATGTTGCTTATTGGTCCAGTTATGAATTTTTTTTATTGTGACATAGATGAAGCTTCACAGAGCAAATCAGTTTCTTATTAAAAAAATGAATACACATATTGTTTTGTGACACTGGTTGCCAACCCCATAACTTATCAACACTCTCCCCTTCTCAGCCTTGGGTTCCCCATTACCAGCTTTCCTGTCCCATCCTGTCTTCTCGTCCTAGCCCTGAGCTGGTGTGCCCATTTAGTCTTGTTTTATTTTATGGGCCTCTCTAATCTTTGGCTGAAAGGTGAACCTCAGGAGTGACTTCAGTACTGAGTTAAAGGTGTGTTTGGGGGCCATACTCTTGGGATTTCTCCACTCTCTATCAGACTTGTAAGTCTGGTCTTTTTTTTTTTTTGTGAGTTAGAATTTTGTTCTATATTTTCTCCAGCTGTGTCCAGGACCCTTTATTGTGGTCCCTGTCAAATCAGTCAGTGGTGGTAGCCAGGTACCATCTAGTTGTGCTGGACTCAGTCTGCTGGAGGCTGTGGTAGTTATGGTCCACTAGTTGTTTGGACTAACTTTCCCTCATGTCTTGGTTTTCTTCATTCTCCCTTGCTCCAGACAGGGTAAGACCAGTGGTGTATCTTAAATGGCTGCTCACAAGCTTTTAAGACCCTAGATACTACTTACCATTTTCTTTATAAACTGTTATGCCAATTGAGCTAGATGTCCCCCAAGACCATGGTCCCCAGCCCTTAGCCAAGTAATTTGGTCCCTCAGGGAGTCTGGATGTGTCTATTGATCTTCCATGACCTTGCCTTGGTCAAGATTTACTGATATCCCCAGTGGGTACTGTCTTACCCTTCACCAAAGTTACCACTTATCTATTGTCTAGTTAGTGTTTTTCCCTCCCCATCCCTTCTCTCATACCAATCAAAGATTGCTTCCTTCTTTGTGTAAACATTTTCATGAGTTTTTATAACAGTGGTCTTATACAGTATTTGTCCCATTGTGATTGACTTATTTCACTCAGCAAAATGCCTTCTAGATTCATCCATGTTGTGAGATGTTTCACAGATTCATCATTGTTTTTTACTGTTGCATTCCATTGTGTGTATATATGTACCATAGTTTGTTTATCCATTCATGTGTTGATGGGGACTTAGGTTGTTGCCAACTTTTTGCTATTGTGAATTATACTGCAGTGAACGTGAGTGTGCATATGTCTTTCCATGTGATTGCTCTTATTTCTCTAGGATACATTTCTAGGAGTGGGATTGCTGAATCATATGGTATCTCTATTTCTAACTTTTTAAGGAAGCACCATATCATTTTCCAAAATGGTGGTGTCATTTTGCATTCCTACCAGCAGTGCATAAGAGTTCCGACTTCCCCTTAGCCTCTCCAACTTTTGTTATTTTCTACTTTTTTAATTCATGCCAGTAACATTGGGGTGAGATGGTATCTCAATGTAGTGTTGATTTGCATTTCTTTAATGGCTAGTGATGACAAGCATTTCCTCATGTGTCTGTTAGCTGCCTGAATGTCTTCTTTGGTGAAGTGTCTGTTAATATCCTTTGCCCATTTTTAATTGGATTATTTGTCTTTTTGTTATAGAGGCCTCAGATTTTCCTATAGATTATAGAGATTAGACCTTTATCAAATTTTCTAACTTTAAATCATTCAACATCCTCTTGTTCTGTTCAAATGACTGCCTCTTGATCTATATACAGGTTCCTCATGAGCACAATTAATTAAGTGTTCTGGAATTCTCATTTTTTGCAATGTTATCCATAATTTATTATGATCCACACAGTCGAATATCTTCACACAGTTGAATGCCTTTACATGGTCAATAAAACACATTTAAACACCTTTCTCATATTTTCAGCCAGGATCCATCTGACATCAGCAATGATATCCCTTGTTCCATGTTCTCTTCTGAATCCAACCGGAATTTCTGGCAGTTGCCTGTTGATGTATTGCTGCAACCGCTTTTGAATGGCCTTCAGCAAAATTTTGCTTTTGTGGGATATTAATAATGTTTGATAATTTCCACATCTGTTGGATCACCTTTCTTTGAAATAGAAATAACTATGATCTCTTCTGGTTGGTCGACCAGGAAGCAGTCTTCCAAATTTTGGGGCATAGATGAGTGGGCACTTCCAGTGCTACATCTGTTTGTTGAAACAGCTCACCTGGTATTCCATCAGTTCCTGGAGCCTTGTTTTTTGCTAGTGTCTTCAGGTCTGCTTGGACTTCTTCCTTCAGTACCAGTGGTTCTTGATCATATGCTACCTCCTAAAGTGATTGAATGTCGACCAATTCTTTTTGTACTGTGACTCTGTATTCCTTCCATCTTCTTTTGATTTCAGAGTCTCTTCTGACATTCATTTTGATCTTTTCTTTCTTTCCTGTCTTTTTAATGACCTCTTGTTTTCTTCATGTATGAGGTACTTGATGTCATTCCACAGCTCTTCTGATCTTCAGTCATTAGTGTTCAATGGGTTAAATCTATTCTTGAGATGATCTCTAAACTCAGAGGGGATGTATTCAAGGTCATACTTTGGCTTTGTGTATTTGTTCTAATTTTCTTCAGCTTCAACTTGAACTTGCATATGAGCAATTAATGATCTCTTCCACAGTGGTCCCCTGGCCTTGTTCTGACGGATGATGCTGAGCTTTTCCATCGTCTCTTTTCACAGATGCAGTCAATTTGATTCCTTTGTATTCCATCTGGCAAAGTTCATGTGTATAGTCACCGCTTATATTGGTGAAAAAATGTATTTGCAACGAAGAAGTCACTGGTCTTGCAAAATTCTATCATGCAATCTCCAGCATTGTTTCTATCACCAAGGCCTTATTTTCCAACTACTGATCCTTCTTTGTTTCCAACTTTCACATTCCAATCACCAGTAATTTTCAATATATCCTGATCATGCATTCAATCAATTTCATACTGCAGAAGTTGGTAAAAATCTTCTATTTCTTCATCTTTGGCCTTAGTGGTTTGTTCATAAATTTGAACAATAGTCATATGAACTGATCTTCTGTGTAGGTGTATGGATTTTATCCTATCACTGTCAGCATTGTGCTTCAGAATAAATCTTGAAATATTCTTTTTGATGATGAACACAATGCCATTCCTCTTAAAGTCATCATTACTGGCATAGTAGACCATACGATTGTCTGATTCACAGTGACAGTACCAATCCATTTCAGCTCACTAATGCCTAGGATATTGATGTTTATGTGTTCCATTTCATTTTTGACAATTTTAATTTTCCAAGATTCATACTTCATACTTCCAGGTTCCAATAATTAATGGATATTTGCACCTGTTTCTTATCATTTTGAGTCATACCACATCAGCAAATGAAAGTCCCGAAAGCTTGACTCCATCTATGTCATTAAGGTCAACTCTCCTTTCAGAAGGCAGCTCTTCTCCCGCCATCTTTTAAGTGCCTTCCAACATGAGGGGCTCATATTCTGACACTATATCAGACAATGTTCCATTGCTATTCATATGGTTTTCACTGGCTAAAAGAAATTAGTCAGGAAAATGATGAAAAAAATCGTGTAGATTAAAACACAACAACCTGCATCCCTGTTAAGCTGGATCTTAGATCTTATACTGTGGGTTTTGGGTAGATGCTGTCTACATAATGCATTTGTCATTTTTTTTTTTCAAACCTTAAAGAACAGAATTCATTTTATCACAGTTTTGGAGGCTAGAAATCTGAATTCAGGTCACTAGCAGGGTTATGCTCTCCTATGTCAGCTCCAGGAGAAGGTCCTTCCTGGTCTTATTTAGCTTCTGTAGCCCTAGATGTTTCTCGGTGTTCTTTGGCTTGTAAACGAGTTCTCATATGATGTCGTCCCTCTGTGTTTTTCTCTGTATCTGTTCTGCTGTTTTAATAAGACATTTTTAAGAACAGTTAGCACTAGGCCACTAAGCAAAAGGTTAGCAGTTGGAATTCACGCAGTGGTGGTATGAAAGAAAGTCTTGACGATCTACTTCTGTAAGATTACAGACATTGAAAACCTTAGGCAGCATAGTTCTACTCTGAACATGTAGGGTTGCCATAAGGTGGAATCCACTTGATGGCAACAGTTTTTATTGTTGTTGTTTTTTTAAAAGCATTTTTTTGTGTTTTAAGCAAAAGTTTACAGAGCAAATTAGTTTCCCATTCAACAAATTGTACACAAAATGTTCCATGCTGTCATCTTTTTTATCTTGGTTTGATGCTGTCTCCTTCCAATGACTATCAGCTTCTGAAGAATTCTTGAGAATATTTTACTTTTAATCTCTCAATGGAATGACAGTCCAGGTATTGACATGTAAAACTTTGTGTCTCTTTAGCTGGGTTACATGAATCCAAGGACCTATACCCTGAAGTTTACCTGTTGTGCCAATGGTGCCTGATGTAGTTGTTTCTAATGTAGTTCCAAGGGATTTCTCCTCTTGTTTGTTTTTCAGAGGATAGAGTATCCAGACTTTGTCATGTAGCATCTGGGAGGATGTGAATGAAAGGCAGCTTGTATGTGTTGGTGATAAGGCTAATTATATTACATAAGTCCTTTCCAGTACTTAACTATGTCTCTATGTGGGACTGAAAAAAGTTAGAATCCAAAATCAGGTGAGAAATACCTAACCTCATATTGTGATATGTGATAACTTTATATGTTGGGGGTTGATGGGTCTCAGAAGGTGTGAATCTCATGATTAGGAGGACATTCTTAGCCAAATAAGCCGAACAGTGGTAAATAATTTAGCTTATTTGAATTTAAATATGCCATTTTCTCTTTTCACTTTCCTGAGGACGAGGGTGAAGAAAAAAATTACTTCTAATTACATGACAAGGCTTTGCAAAATTCTGTGATAACAGTCCCAGGAAAATGATTATATTTATCATTGGAAAGGTAGGTTGGATTTTCCAGGTTAGGAGCACAAAATTGAGTAAATTTTTGTTACTGTCAGAGCCATAGTTCTTTGGCAAAGAATGGCTTTAATTCAACCTGAGAATAAGCAATGACCTGGGCATATTCAGAACCAATAGTGGAGGAAGTTTTACAAAATCTATTTGGAGGTGTTCAAAGGAACCAGAGGGCTTCAGTTCTTGAACAAGTCTCCCTCTTAGAGTTTATCATTTTTATACTGATGACAGATAAGACAAGCATTGGGGGCTGTCTTAGTTATTCAGTACTTCTATAACAGAAATGTTTGCAGCTGTTTCTTCTCATTTTGAGTTGTGTCACATCAGCAAATCAAGGTCCCGAAAGCTTGACTCCATTCACGTCGTTAAGGTTGACTCTACTTTGAGGAGGCAGCTCTTCCCCAGTCATCTTTTGAGTGCCTTCCAACCTGGGGGCTCATCTTCCAGCACTATATCAGACAATGTTCAGCTGCTATTCATAAGGTTTTCACTGGCTAATGCTTTTCAGAAGTAGACTTCTGGGTCCTTCTTCCTAGTCTGTCTTAGTCCGGAAGCTCAGCTGAAACCTGTCCTCCATGGGTGACCCTGCTGGTATCTGAATACCGGTGGTATAGATTCCAGCATCATAGCAACACACTAGCCTGTACAGTACAACAAACTGACAGGGGATGCCTTTAACAAAGAGAAATTTATTTTCTCAAAGCTTCCCAAACCCAGTGCCTTCAAGTCGATTCCAACTCATAGCGACCCTATAGAACAGAGTAGAACTGCCTCATAGAGTTTTCTCAAAGTTTAGAAGGTTAGAAATCTGAATTCAGGGCACCAGCTCCAGGGGAAGGCTTTCTCTCTGTGTCAGCTCAGGGGGAAGGTCCTGGCCACCAATCTTCCCCGGTCAAGGAGCTTCTCAGCACAGGGACCGTGTCTTCAAAAAGGACATGCTATTTTCCTGGCTTTTGTTTCTTGGTGGTATGAGGTTCTCCCCCCCTCCCGCCGTTTTCTTTTCTCTTTTATATCTCAAAAGAAATTGATTTAAGACACAATCTAAACTTGTAGATTGAGTTCTGCTTTGTTAACATAACTACCTCTAATCTTGCCTCATTAACATCAAAAGGCAGGATTTACAATACATGGGAAAATCACATCAGATGACAAAATGGTGGGCAATCACACAATACTGGGAATTGTGGCCCAGCCAAGTTGACAGATATTTTTGGGGGACATAACTCAATCCCTAATAGAGACACATTCAGAAATTTTAGCAAAATCCTCCTCCTAAATGTTGACTGAGTACAAAAATCAACTTGTCTTTAATATGTGGGTAATTTTATTAAAAACTTTTGCAAGCTTCCACATGAGGGCCTCTGGTACCACCAAAAGGTCACCTTGAAAGCATCAGAGATTATCATCAAGTACTTTGCATCCAGATTTCTCTCAATAACGCTTTTGTCATTTATTGTATGATAGCCATCTTTTAAAGGAGCCCTTATGACGCAGTGGTTAAGTGCTTGGCTGCTAACCGAAAGGTTGGTGGTTCAAACCCACCAGTTGCTATGTTAGAGAAAGATGAGGTGGTCTGCTTCCATAAAGATTACAGTTTTGGAAACTCTATGGGGCAGTTCTACTCTGTTCAACAGGGTAGCTATGAGTAGGAATTGGCTTCATGGCAATGGGTGTAGTTTTTTGTTATACTTCTTTTAAGAATTTATTTTATTGCTTGGTGATATATATATATATATATATATATATTTTTTTTTTTTTTTTTTTGGTAAGGGTTTGTCTCATGTACGTCAGATGTGTTATCAGGAGGGACCAGTCCCTGGAGAAGGACATCATGCTTGGTGAAGTAGAGGGTCAGTGAAAAAGAGGAAAACCCTCAATGAGATGGATTGACACAGTGCCTGCAACAATGGGCTAACACAGCAATGATTGTGAGGATGGCATAGGACCAGGCACTGTCTCATTCTGTTGTACACAGAGTCACTATGAGTTGGGACCATCTTGATAGCACCTAACAACAAGAAAGCATTTTTATTTTGGAATAAACCATATTGGTAGCAATGAACTAAAAAGAAAGAAAAGAGACAGAAAGAAAGAAGGAGAGAGTTTCGAGAGAAAGAAAGAGGGAGAGAGAAAGAAAGAGAGACAGAAAAAAGAAAGAACGAAAGAGAAAGGAAGGAAGGAAGGAGGGAGAGAGGGAAGGAAGGAAGGATAGAGGGAAGGAAAGAAGGAAGGAAGAGCATGTATAATGAAAACTTATGCTCTGATTGTCTATTTCTCAAAAAAGTTAATGACCAACAAACTGATGGTCAACATTTATCATCCACCATTGGGGCCATAATGATATCATGGACCACATGGAAACCAGAAAACCTAACTCTGCTAAAAAGTATAAATCATTATGTGCTTCAAAATTTGTTGGTGCCCAAAGATGACAATTTGATACTTGAACCTGCAGAAGAAACGCTTAAACTAAATGATAGTTCTTTTAAATGAATTTAGCTCATTTTAACGCCAAGTTTTCAATTTCATGTATAAAAAGTGAAACATTAGGTGCTAATATATTGGATCCATTAGCAGAAAAAGAATTTTGCAAACAGTTAAATGATGCCAGTTTTATATAAACATCATTAGATGCTTAAAATAGGAAATCAGTTAATTTCCATAATGATTTGCTTTTTGTGTTGTTCATTTCATGGAATCAAAGTTAATGTTTTGGAAGCTCATTCTCTCAAAGGTGGTATATTTGACATTATTAGAATGTTATCATAAATTTAGTTTAAAAGTTCAATAATAAATTTAAAATGATTTCTTTTGATGGTGATAATACAACTAAAATTTTTTGGGTAGAGTACAGTGTTGCCATAAAATAAAAGTTATAACTAAATTGAAGGAGCCTTGCTGGTGTAATGGTTAAGTGATCAGCTGCTAACTGAAGAGTCTATGGTTTGAACCCACTGGTGGCTCCATGGGAGAAAAGACCTGGTGACCGGCTCCCATAAAGATAGCAGCCTAGGAAACCCAATGGGACAGTTCTACTCTGTCATATATGAGTCGCTATGAGTCTGAATTGACTTGGCGGCACACAACAACAAAAACATAACTATATTAAGAAACCCAGAAAGTGGAAATGTACTTGAGATTTGTTATGGAATATAAAAATGTCAAAATTTATGAATATTTTATGTATGTTGTTGTTGTTAGGTGCTGTCAAGTTAGCTTCGACTCATAGCAACCCTGTGTACAATAGAATAAAACAGTGCCTAGTACTGCCTTATCCTCACAATCATTTTTATGCCTGAAACCATTGTTGCAGCCATTGTGTCAATCCATCTTGTTGAGGGTCTTCCTCTTTTTCATTGGCCCTCTACCAAGCATAATGTCCTTCTCCAGGAACTGATCTGTCCTGATAACATGTCCAAAGTATGTGAGAGATAGTCTCACCATCCTTTCATCTAAGGAGCATTCTGGTTGTACTTCCTCCAAGATAGATTTGTTCATTCTTTTGGCAGTCCACGGTATGTTCAATATTCTTCACCAACACCACAATTCAAAGGTGTCAGTTCTTCTTCAGTCTTCCTTATTCATCATCTAGCTTTCGCATGCATATGAAATGATTGAAAACACTATGGCTTGGGTCAGATGCACCTTAGTCTTCAAGGTGACATCTTTGCTTGTTTAACACTTTTAAAGAGGTCTTTTCCAGCAGATTTGCCCAATGTAATGCATCTTTTGATTTCTTGACTGCTGCTTCCGTGAGTGTTGATTGAGGATCCAAGTAAAACGAAACCCTTGACAACTTCAATCTTTTCTCTGTTTATCATGTTGCTGATTATTGGTCCCATTGTGAAGATTTTTGTTTTCTTTAATCCATACTGAAGGCTCTGGTCTTTGATCTTCATCAGTATGTGTTTCAAGTCCTCTTCACTTCCAGCAAGCAAGGTTGTGTCATCTGCATATCGCAGGTTGTTAATGAGTCTTTTTCCAATCCTAATGCCACGTTCTTCTTCATACAGTCCAACTTCTTGGATTATTTGTTCAGCATACAGATGGAATAAGTGTGGTGAAAGGATACAACCCTGACACACACCTTTCCTGACTTTAAACTGCACACTATCCTGTTGTTCTTTTCAAACAACTGCCTCTTGATCTACGTACAGGTTCCTCATGAGCACAATTAAGTGTTTTGGAATTCCCATTTTTCACAATGTTATCCATAATTTGTTATGATCCACAGAGTCGAACGTGTTTGCATTGTCAATAAAACACAGGTAAACATCTTTTTTGTATTCTCTGCTTTCAGCCAGGATCCCGCTGACATTTTATACGCATACACAGTAAATGAATCACAAAACTTCTGTGATAAAGCTTATGTTGAATATAACTAATTTTTTAATTAAATATGCAAGAAATGAAGTGCCAAAGTCTCCATCTTTTGAAGTTTTTGGAGAATTGCAATTATTGGAAACAACATTTACAAACAGAAGGACTTGGAAATTTATTTATACAAAAGCTAAAGAGTCAGCAAACAAGTTAAATGATAGGAGTTTTAACAGTGCATGGTATTTAGCTGAAATTCTTGAATTGCTTTTTTGAATTATTTGATTTTGATGGGGCTCATAATTTTTTCAAAGCATACCTTTAAATTTTGCATAAGAATTGAATGATATTGAGAAGACCTATAATTTTGCAAGATCTAAATTTGGTGAAACAGTTATCAATAGAGATGTAAGTTTTTCAGATAAAAATGTTTGCCAAAGATGAGTTCTCTGACTACAGGTAAAAATGATGTGAAAATATTTATGATAAAAAGTTTACTCATTTAAATATAAAGTGTTGGAACTAAGAATATCTTTTATTTAGCAGAATTTGCTTTGCATTTATCAGTTGCCTCAGCCTTGTAGAGAGAATATTTTCTTAATAAAAAGTATTGTGATTTCAGAAAATGTTCTTTTGAAGATAGCAACAATTTCAAGTTTATTAAAACCACTCTGGTGGCAGAGTGGTTAAGTGTTTGACTGTTAACCAAAAAGTCAGCAGTTCAAATCCACCAGCCACTCCTTGGAATCCCTATAGGGCAGTTCTACTCCTATACGGTAGCTATGAGTCAGAATCTACTTAATGGCAAAGAGGGTTTTTTTTTTTTTTAACATTATATTTGGTTTTGAAGATTGCAGAAAATTTTATGAAAAATTTAATAAAAAATTAATAAAAATAATAATGGCATGGTTTTAGGAACAGATATAACTAAGAAACTGGTTTAAATTATGTGAATATGTACTAAGAATATTATGTTGCTTATGTCACTTTTTAGTAATTCAAAAATCAAGATAGTTTTTTCCCTTTATTGTTCCATTATGTGTGTCACCTTTACCTTGTAATTACAGTTTTATTTTTAAAAATAGCTTTTAAAAAGAGTCATTTTATAAGCCCACCAGTATAATAAATCCAAATTTTCTATTTAGAAAAAAAAGAAAAAAAAAAAACCGTTGTCGCCGAGTCAATTTCAACTCATAGCAACACTATAGTGACGCTATAGGACAGAGTAGAACTGCCCCATAGAGTTTCCAAGGAGCACCTGGTGGATTCGAACTGCCAACCTTTTGGTTAGCAGCTTGGTGGATTCGAACTGCCAACCTTTTGGTTAGCAGCTGTAGCTCTTAACCACTATACCATCAAGGTTTCCAAATTTTCTATAGATAAATGAATAATTCAAATATTTGTATAAGCTTAATTATTTTAGAGGTCCATTTGTAGAATTGTTTTCCTTTGGACAACTTATGATATGGTCTATCTAACTAAAGGTGGTATTAATGGGGGAATGATAGAAGATAAAGTTAAGGAGGGAGGCAGAGGCTAAGTTATGATGGACACCGAAAGCAAGGGTAAGTAGTCTGTATTGTATGGGAGAGACGGAATAGGAGAAGGTTTTTTTTTTTTTTTTCTCTCACACATTTGAGGTGCAGAAGATTGAGCTAAAATTGAGTTTACACTAAACTCTGAATATTCAAGTAACACAACAAGTTTCTATTTTGAACATGAAAAGAATGGCAATAATCATGATATTCTTCCAAGGTTTAACTGGTTGGAACAATGACATATTTTTAATTAATGAGAATTTAGTAAGAATAAGCTTTTCCTGAAAACTTATAGTGCATTATACATTTAGTTTATCATCACAGTGTTGAACTGCCAGCACCCTATCAGGGAAGGCAATTATAATCTCACATAATCCCTTTGCAGTCTGGAAGACAGCTTCCATAGACATACTCAAAATGTGGTACTCAGACCTGAATTCGGTTCACTCTTGTTCCTCATTTCCCTGTTCGGTTCACTGGACTTAAGATGTTTGGAAATTCTTTTTCCTTATTCTTTCTCAGAATGATCCTTCTCACTCAGGCATTTGCCTATTTATCTCTGTTCAATTTCAGGGAGCCTGAACATAAATGTGGTATTTATCCTTATCCAACAATCTCTCTGTTGGTCTTTTTGCTTAATATTTTTTCTACTTGATTGATCCATGTGAAATCACCAATGTTTGACCTACAAAATCAGCAGTTTCATATGATTCAATCTATTGCTTCTCCTCTCTTTACCTTATTTGTCACTGATACTTAGATTGCGGATATCTTTTCTCTTCCTTATTCTTCTCCAGCAAGTCCCATAGTCCTTCTGTACAAATAATTTTTATAATTTTAACACCTAGTAGTTTTCATTTTGAGAGTCACAATATATTACATTATTAACAAGTAACATTATTAAGCACTTTCTACATCCTAGGTGTTTCCTATGAGCTTTGCAGGTATTAGTTCATTTACTCCTTTAAACAATGCTATGAAGTAGATGCTCTATCCTTTTACAATGAGGAAATAGAGCTATTGATTGTTTAAGCAATTTCCTCATAGTTACACAGATAGTAAATGGTTGAGTTGGAATTTGCAGCCAGATACTCTTTACTACCTCATACTGATTTTTACTATTAATGGAGGCTAAGAATGGCTAAGAAAAAAGAGAATGGGGAATTAACAGAATATGGGACAAAATAGGACAAAAGCAGTAATCCCAGTTAAGGGGTCCATAACCAGCTATTCATTTTAAATAGAAATGTGTCAAATTTAGATCATTTTCTGGCAAACATAAAGATCCTACAGGAACTTATAAATAGTGGAAACTTTGGGGATCTAGCTTCTGAAGGACACCATGGAGGGTTTAGAAGCATAATATCGGAAAGCACCCCATCTAGAGATATTTATTTTGAAAACTAAGTGGACAAGTGTAGAGACAGGTTAAGTCTCTGAGAAAAAGGGCTAAGAGAAAGAAGGATTACTATTCAGTAATCTGAGGAAACTCTGGTGGTGTAGTGGTTAAGTGCTACGGCTGCTGACCAAAAGGTCAGCAGTTCAAATCCACCAGGTGCTCCTTGGAAACTCTATGGGGCAGTTCTACTCTGTCCTATAGGGTTGTTATGAGTCAGAATTGACTTGATGGCAGTGGGTTTGGGTTTTTTTTTTTTTTTTTGGTTTAATCTGAGGTATCTATCCAGTCCCTCCTTGATCTGGAGTATCTGTACCAGTATATGGAGGGCCATGCAGGAAGGGCTCATAGGGATTGTCTGACTTTCTCACAGAGGTGTTCTAGAAGATCTGGCAATTATTATCTATGTTGGATATTTGTTGGTGCAGCAGACAATTTCTACATTGTTGTCACTGATTGCCTGCTCATCACAATCAGCTGGGATGAGACTGTGATAATTATGACAATGCTAAGAAAATTTTATCATACGTTCAAAATAATCATACTTCAAACACTTCTTAAATTAATGCATTACTTTGTTAAAATAATAAAAATTTCAAGATAACAATAAATCCCCTTACTAGATAATTGTTCGTATTTATAGGGTATACTAGAAAACAGATTTGATGTGAATGCTGACTCTTTGAATGTGGCATTATAAGTAGGGTAAATTGAATATGCATGATAATTAATTGTGTAAAAGTTTTATTTGTGGCCTTATAGAATATAAGTAAACCCCAAAAAACCAAACCCAGTGCCGTCGAGTTGATTCCGACTCATAGCGACCCTATAGGACAGAGTAGAACTGCCCTGTAGAGTTTCTAAGGAGCGCCTGGCAGATTCAAACTGCCAACCCTTTGGTTAGCAGCTGTAGCACTAAACCACTACGCCACTAGGGTTTCCTGAATATAAATAGATTGTAATATTTTAAAATATATTTTCAGTTCACATGTAACTGTAACAAATGAAAAGTGAGTGTCATGGATTGAATTGTGTCCCCCCAAAATATCTGTCAACTTGGCTACGTCATGATTCCCTTGTATGATTATCTACCATTTTGTCATCTGATGTGATTTCCCTATGTGTTATAAATCGTATCAGTATAATGTAATAAGACAGATTAGCAGCAGTTATATTGATGAAGTCTGCAAGATTAGATAGTGTCTTAAGCCAATCTCTTTTGAGATATAAAAGAGAGAAGTGAGCAGAGAGACATGAGAACCTCATACCATCAAGAAAGCAGAACGAGGAACAGAGCGAGTCCTTTGGACCTGAGGTTCCTGTGCTGAGATGCTCCCAGACCAAGGGAAGACTGAAGACAAGGACCTTCCTCCAGAGCTGACAGAGAAAGAAAGCCTTCCCTGGAGCTGGCACCCTGAATTAGGACTTTAGGACTGTGATAGAATAAACTTTTCTTTGTCAAAGCCACCTACCTGTGGTATTTCTGTTATAGCAGCACTAGGTAACTAAGACAATGAGATAAAAGATTATCAAAATAAAGAGAATTTTTCTGATTCCATTAGATAATGAGGATTTGCTTTGCAACAAGAAATGGTCTACTTTCAGCCTGTGGGAGCTTAAAACCTTGACAATAATAGCTTTAATGCACAAAATAATACTAGCCTAGGAGTTTTTCCTATTTCAGCAAGCTAAAGAGAAGAAAAATCCTCAAAGTATGTGGGGTCCTAAAGTCTTTGGAAATTTTGAATGCTTTTATATGCAAAGAATATTCATTTATTTTTTAAGGCACATATTTTCCCATTGTCTAAGCAAGTCATACATCTAATATTTGTGTTAAAATGGGCTTCTTTGATACTTTTTCTATATATATAGTACATGTTATATATTGTACATATAATAGGGTTATGGTATGTTATTAGGTTATAAATATTATTGTTACAGCTTATGAATATACACCTTCCAATTTATAGTCTTTTAATTTGCTTTTAACTAATGATTTATCTGGCAATGTGTATAGTATGACTCCATTTCTATAAATAAACACATGTAGTAAGACTGTATGTGAATTAAAATGATATGGAAGAATAAATAAGAATCTGCTAACAATGATTACCTTTTGGTCTGATGTCAGATGGCAGACAATAGGTGGAGGAAATTTGACTTTGGAATTTATAGTCTTCTAGTACTGCTTGATCAAATACTTGTATCAAAGAGAAGAGTAGTTTTAAAGAATCTGTGCCTTTGCATATGCCAGTCCATCCATGCTTAATGTTCTTTTATGCCTGAGAAATAGCAGCCTGCTCAAATATCTCATCCCCCCTTATAAAAGTTTCTCCAAGTAATTCATCATCAGTAATTCCACAGTGCTTTGTTCATACTGGAAACCCTGGTGGCATAGTGGTTAAAAGCTACGGCTGCTATCCACAAGGTTGGCAGTTTAAATCCACTGGGCTCTCCTTGGAAACACTATGGGACAATTCTACTCGGTCCTTTAGGGTTGCTATGAGTCAGACTCGACGGCAATGGGTTGGTTTTTTGTTGTTGTTGTTCATACCACTACTAAAACTCTTCCCACATCACATCTTAATGTGTTTATATTCCTTGTTATCCACTAAATATACTTTTTGGTTAGTTTTCTCTTGGTGTCTTAACAAGTTACCACAAAATTAGTGGCTAAAATTTATTATCTCAGGAATCTGTAGATCAGAAGACAAGTACGGCTCTCACTGAGCTAAAATCAAGGAGTCAGCACTTTCTGGAGGTTTTGGGGAAAATCTATTTTCTTGCTCATTCAGATGTTGGCAGAATCCAGCTCCATGGAGTTGTAGAACTGAGATCTCTGTTTCTTTGCTGGTGGTCATCTGGGGACCATCCTTAGCTCCTAAAGGCTTCTGTGTGTCCTTGAATGTTATTTTTATTGTTAGGGGTCCCCAAGTCGGTTCCGACTCGTAGCAGCCCTGTGTGCAACAGAACAAAATACTGCCCAGTCATGTGCCATCGTCATGATCACTGTTTTGCTTGAGCCCACTGTTGAAGCCACTGAGTCAATCCATCCACCAAGGATCTTCTTTTCTTTAACTAATCCTTCACTTTACCAAGCATGATGTCTTTCTCCTGGGACTGGACCTTGCATATAAATCCTTACGTCTCTGAACCATCAATAGGTTATCCGGTCCTTCTCAGACTACCATCTCTATGATCTTTTGTAGTTGCCTTTCTCTCTAACCGCAGCAAAAAGTTCTATGCTTTTAAGAATTCATGTGATTAGGTTAGGTCAACCCAGATAATCCAGTATTATATTCCTGTCTCAAAGTTTGTACCCTAATCACATCTGCAAAGTCCCTTTTGCCATATAAGGTAGCAGTCACAGGTTCTAGGGTTAGGGCATGGACACACTTAAACTTCAGAACAAATTCCATTCATTTTTTAATATCCTTAACCTTTGCTGTTGCCTAACAAATAGACTTTTAACCAAATTTTTAACTTGAACATGTGGGTGAAAGCCAGAAAAAAGAAAGAGAAGGTGGAGGTAAGGCAGGGAGGGAGCTTCAAAGGAAAGCCAGAAGGAAAAAAAAAAAAAAAGGAGAGAGAGATGGAGAGAAAGAAGGAAGGGAAGGAAATAGTATATCCCCAACAAAATTTCATGTTATCAGTTAGAAGACCCTGTAAATTGTCTGGTCCGTACAGGTTATTTGCCTACCATGTTAAAACAGATGTATAGAAAGCACTTAACAAATTGTTTTTGAATAGATTGTAATGATTACAAATTTTGCTATTAATCAACTCACCAATGACTAATCTAGAGAGGTAATTAAGATCAATTTCTGTAACTTATGTGTCATGGATTGGACTCTGTCCCCCCAAAATATGTGCCAAATTGAGTAGGCCATGATTCCCAGTACTGTGTGGTTGTCTCCCATTTTGTCATCTAATGTGATTTTCCTATGTGTTGTAAATTCTACTTCTATCATGTTAATGAGGCAGGATTAGAGACAGTTATGTTAATGAGGTAAGACTCAATCTACAGGATTACATTTTATCTTGGGTTGGTCTTTTTTCAGATATGAAAGAGAGAAGCAAGCAGAGAGACAGGGAGACTAAGACAGGGAACAGAGGGCCCCCCAAATCTGCAAACAAAGTACAGGAAATGGGCCGGGGGCAGAAACAAAGCCATTCCCCAGACCAACAGGCAGGGTATCAGAAAATAGCCCCAAACATCTTTAAAGTTGTAGCAGCTGGATAAAACCAACCCCAGGGGCATGCGCAGAATATCCACGTGTGACCGCTGTGTGACCTTCCACTAGAGGCAGTGAGGGGCAGCAGCAGGAGCCTGGAATGGAACTTGGGGAGCAAGAGACTGTGCAGGCATGACACCCCATAACAAGTCCTGCTACGAATCCCAGAGGCCTCCGGGAAAGGAACCTACCCCTGCCCAAAATGGGCTGCTTGCCAGAAAACTCCACCTATGCCTGTGAATAAACATGACTCCTTTCCTGCCCAAGAACTTTTAAAAATTCCAGCGGGTCTTTTGTTCTGTGAGACTGGGGTAAGCGTTGCTTTAGGCCCTCCTCGTCTCCACTTGCAAGCCTCTTCAATAAAGCTTTGCTCGTGTGGAAAATTCTGCGTGCCTTACCTGCTTATTTTTGACCAGTGAGAGGCAAGAACCTTGTTCTGGTAACCGGACCACCAAGAAACAACAGCCAGGAGAATAGAGTATCCTTTGGACGTGGGGTCCCTGAGCTGAGAAGCTCCTTGACCAAGGAGGATTGATGACAAAGACCCTCCTTCAGAGCCAACAGACAGAGAAAGCCTCTCCCTGGAGCTGGCACCCTGTATTTAGACTTCTAGTCTCCTAGACTGTGAGAGACTAAATTTCTCTTTGTTAAAGCCATCCACTTGTGGCATTTCTGTTTTTAGCACTGGATAACTAAGACATGTTATCTAGGATAGTTGGAAATGAGATGCTTTGACTAGTCAATTATTCTGGTTACATTTTAGAGCATATGATCCTCCTTAATTTTTTTTTTAATAATTTTTATTGAGCTTTAAGTGAGCGTTTACAAATCAAGTCAGTCTGTCACATATAAGCTCATATACACCTTACTCCACACTCCCACCCACTCTCCCCCTAATGAGTCAGCCCTTCCAGTCTCTCCTTTCATGACAATTTTGCCAGCTTCCAACCCTCTCCACCCTCCTATCTCCCCTCCCCAGGAGATGCTAACACAGTCCCAAGTGTTCACTTGATACAAGTAGCTCACTTTTCATCAACATCTTTCTCCAACCCATTGTCCAGTCCCTTCCATGTCTGATGAGTTGTCTTCGGGAATGGTTCTTGTACTGGGCCAACAGAAGGTTTGGGGACCATGACCGCCGGGATTCCTCTAGTCTCAGTCAGACCATTAAGTCTGGTCTTTTTATGAGAATTTGGGGTCTGCATCCCACTATTCTCCTGCTCCCTCAGGGGTTCTCTGTTGTGCTCCCTGTCAGGGCAGTCATTGGTTGTGGCCAGGCACCATCTAGTTCTTCTGGTCTCAGGATGATGTAAGACTCTGGTTCATGTGGCCCTTTCTGTCTCTTGGACTCATAGTTATCGTGCGACCCTCGTGTTCTTCATTCTCCTTTGATCCAGGTGGGATGAGACCAATTGATATATCTTAGATGGCCGCTTGTTAGCATTTAAGACCCCAGATGCCACATTTCAAAGTGGGATGCAGAATGGTTTCATAATAGAATTATTTTGCCAATTGACTTAGAAGTCCCCTTAAGCCATAGTCCCCAAACCCCTGCCCTTGCTCCGCTGACCTTTGAAGCATTCAGTTTAATCCGGAAACTTCTTTACTTTTGGTCCAGTCCAGCTGAGCTGACCTTCCGTGTATTGAGTATTATCCTTCCCTTTACCTAAAGTAGTTCTTATCTACTCACTAATCAGTAAATAACCCTCTCCTACCTTCCTCCCCTCCCCCCCTCGTAACCACGAAAGTATGTTGGCAGTTGGCTTTGTATAAAAAAAAAAAAAAATGGATGTCCTTTATTATGTTGAGGAATTTTCCTTCAATTCCTGTTTTGGTGAGAGTTTTTATCATAAATGGGTGTTGGACTTTGTCAAATGCCTTTTCTGCATCAATTGATAAGATCATGTGGTTTTTGTCTTTTGTTTTATTTATATGGTGGATTACATTAATGGTTTTTCTCATATTAAACCAGCCTTGCATACCTGGTATAAATCCCACTTGATCATCGTGGAGTATTTTTTTGATATGTTGTTGAATTCTATTGGCTACAAGTTTGTTGAGGATTTTTGCATCTATGTTCATGAGGGATATAGGTCTGTAATTTTCTTTTTTTGTGGTGTCTTTACCTGGTTTTGGTATCAGGGAGATGGTGGCTTCATGGAATGAGTTAGGTAGTATTCCATCATTTTCTATGCTTTGAAATACCTTTAGTAGTAGTGGTGTTAACTCTTCTCTGAAAGTTTGGTAGAACTCTGCAGAAAAGCCGTCCGGGCCAGGGCTTTTTTTTTTGGGAGTTTTTTGATTACCGTTTCAATCTCTTTTTTTGTTATGGGTCTATTTAGTTGTTCTACTTCTGATTGTGTTAGTTTAGGTAGGTAGTGTTTTTCCAGGAATTCATCCATTTCTTCTAGGTTTGCAAATTTGTTAGAGTACAATTTTTCGTAATAATCTGGTATGATTCTTTTAATTTCAGTTGGTTCTGTTGTGATGTGGCCCATCTTGTTTCTTATTCGGGTTATTTGTTTCCTTTCCTGTATTTCTTTAGTCAGTCTGGCCAATGGTTTATCAATTTTGTTAATATTTTAAAGAACCAGCTTTTGGCTTTGTTAATTCTTTCAATTGTTTTTCTGTTCTCTAATTCAATTATTTCGGCTCTAATTTTTATTGTTTGTTTTCTTCTGGTGCCTGATGGATTCTTTTGTTGCTCACTTTCTATTTGTTCAAGTTGTAGGGACAGTTCTCTAATTTTGGCTCTTTCTTCTTTTTGTATGTGTGCATTTATCAATATAAATTGACCTCTGAGCACTGCTTTTGCTGTGTCCCAGAGGTTTTGATAGGAAGTGTTGTCATTCTCATTGCATTCTATGAATTTCTTTATTCCCTCCTTAATGTCTTCTATAACCCAGTCTTTTTTGAGCAGGGTATTGTTCAGTTTCTAAGTATTTGATTTCTTTTCCCTAATTTTTCTGTTATTGATTTCCACTTTTATGGCCTTATGGTCTGAGAAGATGCTTTGTAATATTTCGATGTTTTGGATTTTTCAAAGGTTTGTTTTATGACCTAATATGTGGTCTATTCTAGAGAATGTTCCATGTGCGCTAGAAAAAAAAGTATACTTTGCAGCTGTTGGGTGGAGTGTTCTGTATAAGTCAATGAGGTCAAGTTGTTTGATTGTAGCAATTAGGTCTTCGGTGTGTCTGTTGAGCTTCTTACTGGATGTCCTGTCCTTCTCTGAAAGTGGTGTGTTGAAGTCTTCTACTATAATTGTGGAGGTGTCTATCTCACTTTTCAGTTCTGTTAAAATTTGTTTTATGTATCTTGCAGCCTTGTCATTGGGTGCATAAATATTTAATATGGTTATATCTTCCTGGTCAATTGTCCCTTTAATCATTATGTAGTGTCCTTCTTTATCCTTTGTGGTGGATTTAAGTTTAAAGTCTATTTTGTCAGAAATTAATATTGCTACTCCTCTTCTTTTTTGCTTATTGTTTGCTTGATATATTTTTTTCCGTCCTTTGAGTTTTAGTTTGTTTGTGTCTCTAAGTCTAAGGTGTGTCTTTTGTAGGCAGCGTATAGACGGATCGTGTTTCTTTACCCTGTCTGAGACTCTCTGTCTCTTTATTGGTGCATTTAGTCCATTTACATTCAGTGTAAAAATTATAGATAAGTCTGTGTTTAATGCTATCATTTTGATGCCTTTTTATGTGTGTTGTTGACAATTTCTTTTCTCCACTTACTTTTTGTGCTGAGATGTTTTTCTTTGTAAATTGTGTGTTCCTCATTTTCATAGTATTTGACTTTATGTTTGCTGAGTCGTTATGTTTTTCTTTGTTTTTATTTTGAGTTATGGAGTTGTTATACCTCTTTGTGGTTACCTTAATATTTACTCCTATTTTTCCAAGTAAAAACCTAACTTGTATTGTCCTATATCGCCTTGTATCCCTTTCCATATGGCAGTTCTATGCCACCTGTATTTAGTCCCTCTTTTTGATTATTGTGATCTTTTACATATTGACTTCAATGATTCCCTGTTTTGAGCGTTTTTGTCTTTTTAAAATTAATCTTAATTTGTTTTTGTGATTTCCCTATTTGAGTTGATATCAGGATGTTCTGTTCTGTGACCTTGTGTTGTGCTGGTATCTGATATTATTGGTTTTCTGACCAGACAATTTCCTTTATTGTTTCTTGTAGCTTTGGTTTGGTTTTTGCAAATTCTCTAAGCTTGTGTTTATCTGTAAATGTCTTAATTTCACCTTCATATTTCAGAGAGAGCTTTGCTGGGTATATGATCCTTGGCTGACAGTTTTTCTCCTTCAGTGCTCTATGTATGTTATCCCATTGCCTTCTTGACTACTTTCTGCTGAGTAGTCTGAACTTATTCTTATTGATTCTCCTTTGTAGGAGACCTTTCTTTTATCCCTGGCTGCTTTTAAAATTTTCTCTTTATCTTTGGCTTTGGCAAGTTTGATGTTAACATGTCTTGGTGATTTTCTTTTTTGAATCAATCTTAAATAGGGTTCGATGAGCATCTTGGATAGATATCCTTTCGTCTTTCATGATGTCAGGGAAGTTTTCTGCCAACAGATCTTCAACTATTCTCTCTGTGTTTTCTGTTATCCCTCCCTGTTCTGGGACTCCAATCACACGCAAGTTATTCTTCTTGATAGAGTCCCACATGATTCTTAGGGTTTCTTCATTTTTTTTTTTTAATTCTTTTATCTGATTTTTTTTCAGCTATATTGGTGTCAATTCCCAGATCTCCCGCTCTGCATTCCAATTGCTCGAGTCTGCTCCTCTGACTTCCTATTGTGTTGTCTAATTCTGTAATTTTATTGTCAATCTTTTGGATTTCTGAATGCTGTCTCTCTATGAATTCTTGCAACTTATTAATTTTTCCACTATGTTCTTGAATAATCTTTTTGAGTTCTTCAACTGCTTTATCAGTGTGTTCCTTGGCTTTTTCTGTAGATTGCCTTATTTCATTTCTGAGGTCATCCCTGATGTCTTGAAGCATTCTGTAAATTAGTTTTTTAAATTCTGTATCTGGCAATTCCAGGAATGTATCTTCATTTGGGAAAGATTTTGATTCTTTAGTTTGGGGAGTTGTAGAAACAATCATGGTCTGCTTCTTTATGTGGTTTGACATCGACTGCTGTCTCCAAGACATCACTAAGATATTGTAGTGATTTATTCTATATTTGCTGACTGAGTCTTATCTTGTTTTGTTTTCTTTCAATATACGTAGATGGGCTACTAGATTGCGCTGTCTTGATTGTTGTAGCCCTTGACTCACTTATGTCCTATTACCAGCTGGTTTGGGCTGTTACCAGATATATAAGCCTAAGAGTCCATTCACTATTCTTGAGTAGAATCTGATTTTGTGTCACCAAGTGTGTGGTGCAGACTGTCACCTATCCACCTAGAGAAATAGTGGTGATAGTTGTGTGCACCAGATTCTAGTAGCAGCAGGGGTTCACACTCTGGGGATGCAGGATGATGACAGGCTTCCCCCAAGTGCCAGTGAGGTAGGTGTGTCTCTATTCCTAAAGCACTTTGGTGAGTGGGCTCTGGAGCTATACCTTAGTCCCCCAATGCAAGTACCTCTACAGACTGGTAGGTGTCACCCTCCTTAGACCCCTAAAGCAGGAGGCTAGGTGGTCTGGGGAGAGCTTCAGCCCTCAGTTCCCCATTGTGGGTCAGTGAGGGCTCTGTTGAATACGCAGAGATATCAGACCTGGGAAACTTGTCTTTCCAGTAATCTGCTAAAACAATTACATTCAGATCCCTATCAGAAATGCCTTTGCATTATAATAGCCACGTTGTTCCCTATAGGGATGAAAGCCCAAGACTCTGGATCACATACGCTTGGCTGGAACTGGTTCTGTGTTTTTAGTTCAATTAGGGAAGGATTTTTGGTCCCTGGTTTTTTTGTAGCTGCTTCTCTCAGGCCAGGAGAATGGGTTAGGAAAAGACCAAAAAAAAAAAAAAAAAATGAAAGAAAAACCGCAGCGCGGTTCACTCTCTGGCTCAGGAAATTCCAATGTTAATGATGCTGCCTGGGAAGGGGAGGGGAGGGTTCAGATAAATAGGAGAGAGTAGCACCCCGGAATATAGACAAAGTTACTTATCTTGCTTGGGATGACTGTTTTATCTGAGATTCCCAAAGGGCACGTTGACTGTGTGCGCTGGCTGGGTAGAGATTGCCCCAGAGGGTCAGACCCGCATCTCGCCCTTGCGCTGTCTCAGAAGCGGTAGTTAGTTCCTCCGCTCCCAGTCCAAAGCGCAGCGCCAAGGTTCCCCGGCTGGGACGCTGGACTCCCGGCTCCAAAACCAGTCGCTGCCTCCCAGTGACTTCTCCTCCTGTCAGCCGCATCGCTGCGCTGCCTGCGTGCACTGGCTGGGCTTCCCCCGAGGTCAATTCTGGGGGCTAGGGCTGCTTCCCGTGTTTGCACTCTCACAGGATGCCGTGCTCAACTCCCCTGCACCCAGTCCAAAGCCCGGCACCAAGGTTTTCAGACTGGGACGCTGGCTCCAGACTCTGAAAACAGTCTCTGCTTCCCCGTGGTTGTTTGTTCTCAGTCTCTGTCACTCAGGTCAACTCTTTAGATCTGTGTTTGATGGTCAGGGTTCATAGATTGTCATGTATGTGATCGATTCACTTATTTTTCCAAGTCTTTGTTGCAAGAGGGATCCGAGGTAGCTTCTACCTAGTCAGCCATCTTGGCCCCACCCTGGAATGTGCCTCCTTAATTTTTATAGCATTTTTTTTTTTAGAATGAAATACAATACTGTTTAAAACAGCTTAGTCTTTTGTGATGATTAGGACAACACCTGAAAATCTTGAAGTGAAGTGTGTCTCATTATCATTACAAATAGCTTTCAGAGGGCTCCATGTCATCAACTAGAGAATCTTTTTTAACAATGTGTCAGATAAACCAAAACCTACTGCCTCTTTTGAAAAAGTGACTGTCTGTTCTACAAATCCCATTTGACTTGGACCTGCCCCAGTCATTTTGTCATTTCTACCTTTAGGTAAAATTTCCCAAGAAAAAAATTCTAGGGGGTAAAATGGGATTTGTTATGCATTACTTTCAAAGCATACTACTATGGAGATTATCTGTTTCATTTATCATGGTTGGGTTTTATGTGGATATCCTTGAACAAAATGCAAAGGACTTACTCAGCCACAGATACTTCCCAAAGTAGGGTGGTTCACGGAAAATCTGAGAAAACACAATGTCCTTGGTGAAAATGTTGCGGGATTCCACAGCAAGATAAAGATAATGTTCATAAATTTACTTTCTTGATGGTTTTAGACTCTCTTCAACTAAGTGCTCATAGATCCCTTTGCAGGGTTGTTGAAAGTACGTGGGTTTTCTGTCAATTGTCATTTTCATGGCAGACAATGTACAAACTTTCTCTTTAAGCTATGCCCTACAGCTACATATTTACTGGCAATCCTTTTTTTTTTTTTTTTAATATGAGAGAAACAGGATTAGGTTCTTTATGTTAATATTCCAGTTCCAAACGCATTACATCCGTACACCTGAAGTGCTTTGCTACTATGGTAACCCACAGTTACGAAATGCACAGATAATATTTACTGTGCTCAGTTTCTCTCTTTGTGTGCAGCTGTGGGCTTGGCACACAGCCTCCTAGGAGCAAAGATGGTGGGGTGGGCCAGACGTGGTAGTGAGAAAACTGGAGACAGGTTGCCCTAATCTCAATTTCTTTAGTACCCACTCCTCCTCCAAATTTACTATGTCTGAGTAAAAGTATTTTTCTTAATGCCATAAAAATGACTCTCAATTATCCATGTTAATTGAGCTCAGAGTCAGAAGAGATAAAATCTACTGGTAATCCAAAACAGTAATTTAATTACAAGTTTCAACTTCCCCTGTCAACAATATTTAACATGTGTTCTACAAAGGTACAAAGTAGAATCGTTTCCTTATCTCACTGTCACTTCTACCATTTCTCTGCTACTGAAAGAAATTTAGGAGGAAGGAGTTTTCTGGACAATTCCTGAATTGGGTAATTAACTTCTAATTGCTTAGATTGAGAGTAAGTCAAATAAATTTTCTATGCTAAAAGAACTCTGCACCTTATGACCTTTTTTAAAATCATATATTGTTCCTTCATGAGCTTTAGTATTTGTATTAAACATTTTGTACTCACTAGTTTGGGGTGTGTGTGTCTAGGTGAAGTAGGAAGTTGATGGTGATTAGTACAAAGTATGACAGCATAATTGTACAACTCTTCATAACCTAGTATGCATAGCATTTCTTTGTTCTTAAATTTTTAACAGGGAGAAACATTCTTGATGTTTTTATAATGTCAAAGAACAAATAAGAATTGTGACTTTTTACACTGCAATTTTGTTGCTGATTTCCTGTATCGTGTTCTATTATGGTTCCAGTACTTACAATCTGTTCTCTGTGAGTTGGAGACCTAACATTGAGTTATTTCCCCCAGCATCATTCTGATTCTATATTTAATTCTAGATATAGCAAAAAAGCAATAAGTTTGGTGTCATGCTCATAATGGCCAAGAAAAATTATCTTATTTTATTCTTTATTCCTATTATCTTTGAAACTATAAAAGATTTATAATAATTCCCTAAGATGTCATTTGTGTAATTGCAAAATAAAAGTAAACACATAAGTCTGTAATTCTTAAAGGAACCTTGATAACCTTTTCACCATAACATCTCTGCAGAATTAAATTGCTACTTTAGAACTCATTTGTCCTTAGGAAGTAGAATCTCATTTTTAAAATTTCCTCTTGCGACAATGATCTGTCTGTACCCTTAAAAGAGTGCTTAAATTCTCCATTTTATCATTTTTCTATTATCCACTAGTATTTAAACCATTTTTGTTTTGGCCATATTGTTTTTCAGATGCTCCATCTTTTCACAAATACCTATTGATTGATTGGTGTAAAAATGAATTGTACATAAACTCTGCCTCTAGAGAACTTTTGCATGAGTGAGGGCCATAGGCCATGCACGTAGATAACTAACACATTATCACATTGTTGTAGTTAGCTGCCTTCCAGTCCACTGGACTCATGGTAACCCCGTGCACAGTGGAATCTGACTGTTGTGATGAAAAGGGTTTTCATTAGCTGAGTTTTTAGAAGTAGATCACCAGACCTTTCATTCTAGTCTGTCTTAGTCTAGAATCTCTGCTGAAACCTGTTCAGCATCACAGCAGCATACAAGCCTCCACTGTCAAAGAAAACAATAAGAACAGAATATGGTATAGGCAAAATACTGTGGAAATTTAAAGAAATAAAAAATTATTTCTAGAGAGAGATTGCACAAATGGCTAATCACTTCCCTGCTAGCCAAAAGGTTGGCAGTTCAAGTCTAACCAGAGTCACCTTGGAAGACAGGGCTGGCAACCTACTTATGAAAGATCATAGCTTTGAAAACCCTATGTGGAACCGTTCTACTCTTCACACATGGGGTCACCATGAGTCAAAATCACCTCGACAGCAACTAACAAAAACAACAATTTGTCAAATATTTATGAAAAACTCTTCACACATGGGGTCACCATGAGTCAAAATCACCTCGACAGCAACTAACAAAAACAACAATTTGTCAAATATTTATGAAGCACCTACTATATAGCACAGAGGTCCCTAGGTGGCACAAATGGTTTGTGATTGACTGGTAATCTGAATGTTGTTGGTTCAAACCCACCCAGAGGTGCCACAAAAGAAAAGCCTTGTGATCTGCTTTCATAAAGATTATACCCAAGGAAATCCCACAGAGCAGTTCTACTCTGTAACACACGGGGCTGCCATAAGTTAAAACTGACTTGATGGCAATGGATTTGGTTTGGGTTTTGGTATACCACAGAAGACTGACAGAGTGCTTTCTCTTACAATTGATGGGAGGTAGCATGTGAATTGAGCTTTGAAGTCTAACAGAACCTGGAAGCATGAAGATAGAAGGAATGACAATCACTTAACCTGTGGTTCTCCAGTCCCCCCCCCCGCCTTTTTTTTTAAAGTCTATTCTCTTTAGGGTCTATAGAGTCAGAATCAACTTGATGGCAATTGGTTACTGGCCTATCATCTCACTCTCTCTCTCTATTCATCCATCGATCCATTTACCCACCCACCCATCTATCCACCCATCCACCTGTCCACCCGTCCACCAGTCTACCCATCTACCTGTCCATCCATCCATCCATCCATCCATCCATCCATCCATCCATCCATCCATCCATCCATCCATCCATCCATCCATCCATCCATCCATCCATCCATTTATCTATCTGTTTCCATAGTCAGATTCCCTGGATTTCAAATTTTAATTTGATTTTGTGAATAATTTTTAAGAAATACTGACTTGAAATGACAAACAAGTCTGTCATGTCTTTCCTTACACATAGGATGTATGATCTGTCTTTGGCAAAGTCATAGTAATGACAGGAAAGGCTTCTGCCTTTAAGCATAAGTTGATTAATTTATAACACCTGTGAGAATGTTTGGAAACCCTGGTGGCATAGTGGTTAAGTGCCACAGCTGCTAACCAAAAGGTCAGCAGTTTGAATCCGCCAGGCGCTCCTTGGAAACTCTACGGGGCAATTCCACTCTGCCCTATAGGATCGCTATGAGTTGGAATCGACTCTACAGCAGTGGGGTTTTGTTTTTGTTTTTGTTTTTAATGAGAATGTTTAGTCTATAGGGGTTTTGTTTTTGTTTTTGTTTTTAATGAGAATGTTTAGTCTATAGGCTTAGCATATGCTAAGAGGTCATGTGCTATGGAGCCCAGGACCACCTGCTTCCTTCCTCGACTTTAAATTTAACTGCCACCAATATTTTAGTAAGAGGCAATATATTTCTGTCACGTGAATTTTAACCTGAAATATATGCTTCCATTATATATAAAAAAAAAATGCTATTAGTATTTATTTTAGCCACATTGTGGTGAAATTGACTTTTATCAGCTGGAGGCAAATGTAAACATTACTTCTCTGGAGAAATAAAGTTCCATATAACCACGTTATTAACAAACATTTAGAAAATACTTACATTCACAAATGATGGGCTGCACATACTTGTCAAGAAAATATAATGTTTTAATAAAATTACTTGTATGGTATTTTGTTTAGAATGAAGCATGGACCTTGAATAATAGTGAAATGTCTAATTATAAACTACAAGCATCTTCTTTCAGCCCTGCCAGGTACTTGTGTTCACTAGGTTAGGAACATCATGACATTTATTTATTGTGATAGTAGTTTTAGCTGCCTCAAGGTTGCTGTAGCACCGTTGTTGTTTTTTCCCTCTGTGTATAACTCAATATATTTCTTTCCTGAGGCTTACACAGAATTATAAAGACTGAATAGTCCATGTAGGAGGTATTTATCATGTCTTCTTTTAGGACAATTATTTCTATCAGTTATTAAAAGCTGATAATCAAGGCTGATTATCTGAAAATGGACTAAAAGTATAGGAATTTGGTAGATACATATGCAGTTTATGTCTTGAGGGAGATTAGTGTAAATTAAAGTGAAATTTAAAGGACTTAAAAGGGCTCTGAGGCTTATCTATAATTTCAATAAGCCTTTAATGTTTAAGGAAACCCTAGTGGTGTAGTGATTAAGTGCTACAGCTGCTAACCAAGAGGTTGGCAGTTTGAATCCGCCAGGTGCTCCTTGGAAACTCTATCCAGCAGTTCTACTCTGTTCTATAGGGTTGCTATGAGTCAGAATCAACTCGACAGCAGTGGGTTGGGTGGGTTTTGATGTTTAAGATGGGGATGCTGTGAGAGCTGACTGTGTGAGTACTGTGAACTAGGCTATTACCCAAAAAAACAAAAACAAACAAACAAACAAAAAACCAAACCCAGTGCCATCAAGTTGATTCCAACTCAAAGCGACCTTATAGGACAGAGTAGAACTGCCCCATAGAGTTTCCTAGGAGTGCCTGGCAGGTTCGAACTGCCAACCCTTTGGTTAGCAGCCATAGCACTTAACCACTACACCACCAGGGTTTCCAACTAGACTATTAGGGAATGACAAGTGGACATTTGAGCTAGTTTAGCCAGAGTTGTTAGCAAGACCAGAAAAAATGACATGACCAGTAACATTATAAACCTTGTGGGAAAGTGTCCTATGGTGGGTTTCTAGAGGATCAAGAGGATTAAGGCTGATATTGGAGGCAGGTGGGTGTAGGCTTGAGGGTGCTTGCAGAACAAAACAAGCAAATGGGAGCTTGAGGAAAACTATATCCAGCATAAGGTAGTGTTATGGATTGAATTGTGTCTCCCCCAAAATATGTGTTATAAATCCTAACCCCTATACCTGTGGTTATAATCTGATTTGGGATTGGGTTTTCTTTGTTATGTTAATTAGGCAGTATCAGTGTAGGATATATTTTAAGTCGATTAGTGTAGGATGTTTCTTTTGAGATACAAAAATGTTGATTAAGCAACCAAACACAAGTGAAGGGGAAGATGCATGCCACATCATCACCAAGGAACCAAAGAACAGAAGCTGAAAACAGACAAAGATCTTCCCCCAGAGCTGACAGAGAAAGACTTTCCTGAGAACTGGCACCCTTAATTTAGATTTCTAGCCTCCTAAACTGTGAGAAACTACACTTCTGTTTGTTAAAGCATCCCACTTGTGGTATTTCTGTAACAGCAGCACTAGATAACTAAGGCAGGTAGTGTCACACATGAGCATGGAGTCAGGAAAACAAGGTGGTCACAATAGCATAAGCAAAAACAACAGCAATTGTAGCAATGAAAAAGCTGAATGGTTAAAAAAAAAAATTACTAGTTGGAATTAGTAATGAAAAAATTAGGCCCTTAAAGGTAAAAGTAGCAAGAACAGTACAAGATATGTAGTAAACATTCAGTAAATATTATTTAAAGTTGAATATGAAATTCATAGGGATTCTAGCAACCTCCGTAGCAGCCAACTTGCATGGACTATTGTCATATTAAATTTTTAAAAAAGAATTAAGATATGGGGTAATACTTAAGTATCAGGAAAAAGACTTTGCCTCCAGTCAAACTGTCTAGAAGACCTAGATCTTGAGAAGTGTTTGATATTGAACTGCATTTGGGGCACCCCTTAATAAACTTTCTTTGTGACAAATTATTATGTAATATGTATGAACATTGTTCCCCATAATTTGTTGTTGTTTTTAACTTCCAAAACAATTCATTTTACGGTTTCTAAAGTCTACATTAAAAAACTCTTTAAATGTTAAAAATCAGGTCTTCCTGAAATAGGTATGCTGAACCATTCAGTCATTTATTCAACAAATGTTTATTAAGTGCCTTTTAAGTGTCAGGAATTACAAGACTTGTCTCTGTCCCAGACTTGCTCACGGAAAGGGAGAATCAAACTTAGAAATGGGTAACTGATAATTTACTCCGAGAGCTGTGGAGGCATCAAAAGAGCAGCTAACTCTTCCCTGGAGGAGACACTTCACACTGGAGAAAACTGAAGACATAAGAGTTGGAGTTTGTAAGTAAAGAGGGTGGGGGAAGGACTTTTGAGGACTGGAGGATTAGTTTCAAGGACATGGAGGTACAAAAGAGTCTGATATATTTGAGGAAAAGGTGAGAAAAAATGGTATGGCAGGAGTAGGGCATTCATGAGGATGAGACTCATTACCATCAGATTTTATACTAAGAAGTTTGCATCTAATTTTTCACTGTCAAACCAACAGAAGATTTGAGAGCCAGAAGTTGCCCTTATTTGTGTTCTACGGTGGTAAATCCAGCAGCAATTGGAGAAGGGTTGGTAAGAATTAGGTCTAGGTGAGAGAAAACAGATGTTAATTGCAATTTTCCAGGTAAGCAATAATAAGCACTTGAATGGAAAGCCAGTGAACATAGGAAACAGAAGCTAGATTCAAAAACGTTTAAGTAAAATCAATAGAATTTTGTGGCTGGTTAGATATGGGAAGTGAGGGAAAGGAAATAAATAAGAATGGTTTGGAAGTTTCTACTCTGAAACTGATTCAATGATGATACAAATAAAGATTAAGAATAGAAAAGGAACCATAACTAACAACATAAAAGCTCCAGAAGATAAGCTAGATACCTGGGATCTTCTAAAAATTAAATGCTTATGCTCATCAAAAGACTTCACCAAAAGAGTAAAAAGGAAAAATTTTGGGCTGTGAGAAATCTGACAAAGGTCTAATGTCTAAAATCCACAGGAAAATCCAACACCTCTACGATGAAAAGACAAATAATCCAATTAAAAAATGGACAAAGGAAGTAAACAGATGCTTCTCCAAGAAGACATTCAAGTGGCTAACAGAAACACGAGGAAATGCTCGCAATCACTAGCCATTAGAGAAATGCAAATCAAAATCACAATGAGACACCATCTCACCCTGAATTTATTGGTACTAATCAAAAAAAAAAAAAAAATTTTTTAATTAAAAAAAAAAAAAAGCAGAAAATATCAAATGTTGGAGAGGCTCCAGGGAGATTGGAACTGTTATGCACTGCTGATGGTAATGCTAAATGGTATAGCCATTTCGGAAAATGATATGGTGCTTCCTTAGGAAGCTAGAAATAGAAACACCTTATGATCCAGCAATTCCAGTCCTAGAAATATATCCTAGAGAAATAAAAGCCATCACGAATAGACATATGCACACCCTTGTTCATTGCAACATTATTCACAATAGCAAAAAATGGAAACAACCTAGATGCACATCAACAGGTGAATGGATAAACAAACTATAGTACATTCACACAATGGAGTACTACACAATGATAAAGAACAACGATGAATCCATGAAATATCTCACAAGATCGATGGATCTGAAGGGGATTATGCTGAATGAAATTAGTCAGTCACAAAAGGACATATATTTTGTGAGGCCACTACTATAAAAACTCACGAAGAGAGATGGGGCCAAGATGGCGGAATAGCTAGATGCTTCCAGCAATCCCTCTTATAACAAAGACCCAAAAAATCAAGTGAAACGATTATATTTATGACAAGCTAGGAGCCCTGGACATCAAAGGCAAAGTTAGAAAATGGACTGAGTGGCAGGGGAGAGGGAGGTGGTTCAGAAAAAGAGAGGAGTTGCTGGACCTGAATTGCCGGGATCCCTCAAGCTCCATTCCCAGGAATGGCTGAGGTGAGCTGGTAGTAGCATTTGGCTGCAATTTCCTTAGGGAGAAGCAGCCAGCTACACAGCCTACTCACACCTCTGGAACCAGAGAAGAATGGCGCTTTTGGCAAAAGCTAAGGACTTGTTTGTATTTTACCATGCCCCCCACCCCCAAGCCAGCTTCAGTGGCTGTTGATTTCCCTGGGCCAGAGATAGGTTCTGTTGAGCACACTGAGCCATGCTCCCAGCCTTGGAGAAGGAATAAATTCACATCAGGGGGAAAAGATAATTTGCCAGCTCTGCTAACTGGGGGAACTCAGGACAGAAGTGGCTCCTGTCCAGGCATAAACGGTCCATGGTCTTTGAGTACTTTTCCCCTCTGTATGGACCTGTGTGGGCCTATTTCAAGAGAATAGGCCCTTGTTGGCAGGCTACAAATGTTTCAGCTGTGCGGTGGAGAGATGGGTATTTGACGTTTGACAACACTTTGCCTATTAAACACGGTCTTCACCTACCCACATCAGGGGCCTAAGGATGATGGCTCCACTCAGGTCACCCATCCCCCCATGACAGGGGTCCAAAGATAACTGGTATCTCCCAGTCCTTACAACCAAAAACATTGGGTGACCATGGTCCATCTGCAGAACCCACCCACCTGTATGCTCTAGAGAACAGGGACACGATTTGCTCAGAGACACTTGAGGGACAATTCTCAGCCCCTGCCTTGTTCACAGCATGACTCCTGCTGCAACCAGATACCAGTTCCTGCACTGATCACCCCTGCCCCTCTAAGACTGTAGGACAGAGCCTGTACCACACACTTGATTATCAGCTACCTGGACACCTGAGTCGAATTCATACAAGAAAAGTGAATGGACTCCTAGACTGATATACCTGATAACAGCTCTAGCCATCTGGGTACAGGGTATCAGAATCAAAGGTGAAAATAAACAAGCTAGCTCACTCAAGCAACCCATTTGGGTATATCAAAACAAAATAAAGCAAGAAGCTATGTTAGAGTAAGCAAACATAAAATAAACTAATACAATAACTTATAGATGACTCGGAGACAACAGTCAGTAACAAACCACATAAAGAAACAGACCATGATCTCTTCAACAAGCTCTCAACACAGAGAATCAAAGGCTCTTCTGAATGAAGGTGACTTCCTGGAATTACCGGATGCAGAATACAAAAGATTAATACACAGAACTCTTCAAGACATCAGAAAGGAGATCAGACAATGTGCAGAATAAGCCAAGGAACACACAGATAAAACAGTTGAAGAAATTAAAAAGGTTATTCAAAAACATAATGAAAAAATTAGCTGCAAGAACCCATAGAGAGACAGCAATCCAAAAATCAGAAGATTAACAATAAAATAACAGAATTAGACAACTCGATAGAAAGTCAGAGGAGCAGAATCGAGCAAGTGGAATGCAGAACTAGTGATCTTGAAGGTAAAGCACTTGGCACCAATATATTTGAAGAAAAATCAGATAAAAGAATTTTAAAAAATGAAGAAAACTTAACAATCATGTGGGATTCTACCAAGAGAAATAACCTGAGAGTGATTGGAGTACCAGAGCAGGGAGGGATAACAGAAAATGCAGAGAGAATTGTTGAAGATTTGTTGGCAGAAATCTTCCCTGATATCGTGAAAAATGAGAAGATATCTATCCAAGATGCTTATCGAACTCCACATAGGGTAGATTTACAGAAAGTCATCAAGACATATTATAATCAAAATTGCCAAAACCAAAGATAAAGAGAGAATTATAAGAGCAGCTAGGGATAAATGACAAGTCACCTACAAAGGATAGTCAATAAGAATCAGCTCAGACTACCCAACAGAAACCATGCAGGCAAGAAGGCAATGGGATGAGTTATATAAAGCAATGAAGGAAAAAAAATTACCAGCCAAGAATCATATATCCAGCAAAACTGTCTCAAATATGAGGGTGAAATTAGGACATTTTCAGATAAACAGAAGAGTAGGGAATTCATAAAAACCAACCCAAAATTCCAAGAAACACTAAAGAGAGTTCTTTGGTTAGAAAATCAATAATATAAGGTATCAACCCAAGAGTAGAACACTGGACAGAGCAATCATATGTTAACCCAGAGAGGGAAATCACAAAAGTAAATCAAGATTAAAAAAGTGCTCAAAGCAGGGAAACTGTGATGTTGTTATGTGAAAGAAGACAACATTAAAATAATAAAGAGGGACTAAGAAATACAATCATTGATCTTTCATATGGAGAAGACAAAGCAATATAAAAAAATAAAAGTTAGGTTTAAACTTAGAAATATGGGGTAAATATTAAGGTAATCACAAAGGAGACTAACAATCCTACTCATCAAAATAAAATTCAAGAAAAAAATTGAGATTCAGTAGAAACAATGAATAAAGAGGAAAAGACAATATAAAAAGATAAATTACTCAGCACAAAAAATTAAGTGGGAAAAAGAACCTGTAAACAACACACACACACAAAATAAAAATGACGGAACTAAAAAAAACTCATACATATCCATAATTATGCTGAATGAAAATGGACTAAATGCACCAATAAAGAGAAAGAAAGTAACAGAATGGATTAAAAAAAAAAAAAAGCTATCCATCTATATGTTGCCTACGAGACACACCTTAGACTTAGAGACACGAACAAACTAAAACTCAAAGGATGAAAAAAATATATCAAGGAAACAACAATCAAAAAAGAGCAGGAGTGGCAATATTAATTTCTGACAAAATAGACTTTAAAGTTAAATCTATCATAAAGGATAAGGAAAGACACTATATAATGATTAAAGGGACCATATACCAGGAGGATATAACCATATTAAATACTTATGGACCCAATGACAGGGCTGCAAGATACATAAAACAAACCCTGTCAGCATTGAAAAGTGAGATAGACAACTCCACAGTTATAGTAGGAACTTCAACACGCCACTTTCAGTGAAGGACAGGGCATCCAGAAAGAAGCTCAATAAAGACACGGAAGATCTAAATGTCACAATCAACCAACTTGACCTCATAGACATATACAAAACACACCACCCAACAGCAGCCAAGTATACTTTCTTTTCTAGTGCACATGGAACATTCTCTAGACTAGGCCACATATTAGGTCATAAAGCAAGCCTTAGCAGAATCCAAAACATCAAAATACTACAAAGCATCTTCTCTGACCATAAGGACAGAAAAGTCAAAACCAAAAACAGTAAAATCAGGAAAAAGAAATCAAATACTTGGAAACTGAACAAAACCCTGCTTAAAAAAGACTGGGTTATGAAGACATTAAGGACAGAATAAGGAAATTCATAGAATCCAATGAGAATGAAAACACTTCCTATCAGAACCTTTGGGACACAGCAAAAGCAGTGCTCAGAGATCAATTTATTTCAAGAAATGTACACACACAAAATGAAGAAAGGGCCAAAATCAAAGAATTATCCCTACAATGTGAACAAATAGAAAAAGAACAACAAAAGAAACCCTCAGGCACCAGAAGAAAGGAAATAATAAAAATTAGAGCAGAACTAAATGAAATAAAGAAAAAAAAATTTTTTTTTTAAAACAGAAAAGCAATTGAAAGAGTTAACAAGACTAAAAGCTGGTTCTTTGAAAAGTTAACAAAACTGATACATCATTGGCCAAGCTGACGAAAGAAAAACAGGAGAGGAAGCAAATAACCCAAGTAAGAAATGAGATGCACGATATTACAACAGATCCAACTGAAATTAAAAGAATCATATCAGATTACTATGAAAAATTGTACTTTAACAAATTTGAAAACCTAGAAGAAATGGATGAGTTCCTAGAAAAACACTACCTACCTAAACTAACAAAAACAGAGGTAGGACAATAAATAGACCCATAACAAAATAAGAGATGGAAAAGGTAATCAAAAAACCACTACCAACAACAACAAAAAGCCCTGGCCCAGACGGCTTCACTGCAGAGTTCTACGAAACTTTCAGAGAAGAGTTAACACCACTACTACTAAAGGTATTTCAGAACATTGAAAAGGATGGAATACTCCTAAACTCATTCTATGAAGCCAGCCTATCCCTGATACCAAAACCAGGTAACAACACCACAAAAAAAGAAAATTACAGACCTATATCCCTCATGAACTTAGATGCAAAAATCCTCGACAAAACTCTAGCCAATAGAATTCAACAACATATCAAAAAAATAATTCACCATGACCAAGTGGGAATTCCAGAACACTTAACTGTGCTCATGAGGAACCTTTACATAAATGAAGAGGTAGTTGTTCAAGCAGAACAAGGAGATACTGATTGGTTTAAAGTCAGAAAAGGTGTGCATCTGGGTTGTATTCTTTCACCATACATATTCAATGTGCATGCTGAGAAAATAATACGAGAAGCTGGACTATATGAAGAAGAATGGAGCATCAGGACTGGAGGAAGACTCAACAACCTGCGTTATGCAGATGATATGACCTTTCTTGCTGAAAGTGAGAAGGACTTGAAACACTTACTAATGAAGATCAAAGACCACAGCTTTCAGTATGTATTGCACCTCAACATAAAGAAAACAAAAATCCTCACAACTGCACCAATGAGTAGTGTCACGATAAATGGAGAAAGCATTGAAGTTGTCAAGGGTTTCATTTTACTTGCATCCACAATCAATAGCCATGGAAGCAGCAGACAAGAAATCAAAAGATGCATTGCATTGGGTAAATCTGCTGCAAAGCACCTCTTTCAAGTGTTGAAGAGCAAAGGTGTCACCTTGAAGATTAAGGTGCGCCTGACCCAAGCCATGGTATTTTCAATCACATCATATGCATGTGAAAGCTGGACAATGTATAAGGAAGATCAAGGAAGAATTGATACCTTCCAATTGTGGTGTTGGTGAAGAATATTGAATACACCATGGACTGCCAGAAGATCAAACAAATCTGTCTTAGAAGAAGTACAACCACCATGCTCCTTAGAAGCAAGGATGGCGAGACTGCATCTTACATACTTTGGACATGTTGTCAGGAGGGATCAGTCCCTAGAGAAGGACATCATGCCTGGCAAAGTACAAGGGTCAGCGGGAAAGAGGAAGACCCTCAATGAGATGAGATGACACAGTGGCTGCAACAATGACCTCAAGCATAACAATGACTGTAAGGATGGTGCAGGACCAGACAGTGTTTCGTTCTGTTGTGCATAGGGTCGCTATGAGTCGGAACTGACTTGACAGCACCTAACAACAACAACAAAAACAAAAATAACATGCAGGGATGGTCCAACATTAGAATAACAGTTAATGTAATCCATCATACAAATAAAAAAGGACAAGAACCACCTGATTTTATCAATTGATGCAGAAAAGGCATTTGACAAAGTTCAACACCCATTTATGACAAAAACTCTCAGCAAAATAGGAATAGAAGAAAAATTCCTCAACATAAAAAGTGGTATTTATACGAAGCCAATAGCCAACATCATCCTAAATGGAGAAAGTCTGAAAGCATTCCCCTTGAGATCGGGAGCCAGAGAAGTGTGCCCTTTATCACCACTCTTATTCAACATTTTGCTGGAGGTCCTAGCCAGAGCAATTAGACTAGATAAAGAAATAAAGGGCATCCACATTGGTAAGGAAGAAGTAAAAGTATCTCTATTTGTAGATGAGTTGATCTTATACATAAAACCAAACCAAACCCCGTGCCGATGCATTGATTCCGACTCATAGCGACACTATAGGACAGAGTAGAACTGCCCTGTAGTTTCCAAGGAGCACCTGGCGGATTCGAACTGCTGACCCTTTGGTTAGCAGCCGTAGAGCTTAACCACTACACTGCCAGGGTTTCATAGAAAACCCTAAAGAATCCTCAAAAAAACTACTGAAACTGATAGAAGAGCTCAACAGAGTATCAGGACACAAGATGAACATAAAAAATCAGTTGGATTCCCCTACACCAGCAAAAAGAACATTGAATAGGAAATCACCAAATCAATACCATTTACAGTAGTCCCCAAGAAGATAAAATTCTTAGGAATAAATCTTACCAGAGATGTAAAAGACCTATACACAGAAAAGTATAAGACACTACCGTAAGAAACCAAAAGAGACCTACATAAGTGGAAAAACATACCTTGGTCATGGATAGGAAGACCTAACATTGTAAAAATGTCTATTCTACCAAAAGCCATATATAGATTTAATGCAATTCTGATCCAAATTCCAATGACATTTTTTAATGAGTTGGAGAAACAAATCACCAACTTCATATGGAAGGGAAAGAGTCCCTGGATAAGTAAAGCATTACTGAAAAAGAAGAAGAAAGTGGGAGGCCTCACTCTACCGGATTTTAGAACCTGTTATACTGCCACAGTAGTTAAAACAGCCTGATATTGGTACAATAACAGATACATAGACCAATGGAACAGAATTGAGAATCCAGACAAAAATCCATGCACATATGAGCAGCTGATATTTGACAAAGGCCTAAAGTCAGTTAAATGGGGAAAAGACAGCCTTTTTAACAAATGATGCTGGCATAACTGAATATCCATTTGCAAAAAAATAAAGCAAGACCCATACCTCATACCATGCACAAAAACTAACTCAAAATGGATCAAAGACCTAAATATAAAATCTAAAATGATAAACATCATGGAAGAAAAAATAGGGACAACATTAGGAACCCTAATACATGGCATAAACATGATATAAAACATTACTAACAATGCAGAAGAGAAACCAGTTAACTGGGAGATCCTAAAAATCAAATGCCTGTGCTCACCCAAAGAATTCACGAAAAGAGTAAAAAGATTACCTACAGACTGGGAAAAAGTTTTTAGCTATGACATTTCTGATCAGCGCCTGATCTCTAAAATCTACATGATACTGCAAAAACTCAACCAAAAGAAGACAAATAACCCAATTAAAAAAATGGGCAAAGGGTATGCATAGGCACTTCACTAAAGAGCACATTCAGGTAGCTAACAAATACATGAGGAAATGCTTACCATCATTAGCCATTAGAGAAATGCAGATCGAAACTACAATGAGATTCCATCCCACTCCAACAAGGCTGGCATTAATCCAAAAAACACAAAATAATACATGTTGGAGAGGTTGTGGAGAGAATGGAACACTTATGCACTGCTGGTGGGAATGTAAAATGGTACAACCACTTTGGAAATCGTTTTGGCGCTTCCTTAAAAAGGTAGAAATAGAACTACCCTACGATCCAGCAATCCCACTCCTTGGAATATATCCTAGAGAAATAAGAGCCTTTACAGGAACAGATATATGCAGACCTATGTTCATTGCAGCACTGTTTACAATACCTAACGGAAGCAACCAAGGTGCCCATCAACGGATGAATGGATAAATAAATTGTGGTATATTCACACAATGGAATATTATGCATCAATAAAGAACAATGATGAATCTGTGAAACATTTCATAACATAGAGGAACCTGGAAAGCATTATGCTGAGTGAAATTAGTCAGTTGGAAAAGGCCAAATATTGTATAAGACCACTATTATAAGAACTGAAGAAATAGTTTAAACAGAGATGGTTTGATGGTTACGAGAGGGGGCAGGGAGTGAGGGTGAGGGTTTTCACTAATTAGATAGTAGATAAGAACTATTGTAGATGAAGGGAATGACAATACACAATACAGGAGAGGTCAGCACAACTGGACTAAACCAAAAGCAAAGAAGTTTCCTGAAGAAACTGAACACTTCAAAGGCCAGTGTAGCAGAGGCAGGGGCTCTGCTTGGTGACCATGGTTTCAGGTGACATCTAAGTCAATTTGCATAATAAAATCTATTAAGAAAACACTCTGCATCCCATTTTGGAGAGTGACATATGGGGTCTTAAACACTAGCAAGCAGCCATCTAAAATGCGTCAATTGGCCTCAACTCACCTGGAGCAAAAGAGAATAAAGAATACCAAAGACACAAGGTAATTATGAGCCCAAGAGGCAGAAAGGACCACATAAGCAGAGACTTCATCAGCCTCAGACCAAAAGAACTAGATGGTACCCGGTTACAACTGATGACTGCCCTGACGGGAACACAACAGAGAACTCCTGGGGGAGCAGGAGAGCAGTGGGATGCAGACCCCAAATTCTCGCAAAAAGACCAGACTTAATGGCCTGACTGAGACTAGAAGGACCCTGGGGGTCATGGTACCCAAACCTTCTTTTAGCCCAAGACAGGAACCATTCCCAAAGCCAACTCTTTAGACAGAGGTTGGACTGGAGTATGGGATAGAAAATGATACTGGGGAAGAGTGAGCTTCTTGGATCAAGTAGACACATGAGACTAAGTTGACATCTCCTGTCTGAAGGGGAGATGAGAGGGTAGAGGGGGTCAGAAACTGGCTGAATGGGCAGGAAAAGAAGGAGTGGAGGGAAGGAGAGTGCTGTTCATTACGGTGAGAACAATTAGGAGTATATACCAAGTTGTTTATAAATTTTTGTATGCGAGTCCAACTTTCACTTAAAGCACAATAAAAAAATTTTAAAAACTCATGAAAAGGTTTACACACAAAAAGAAATAATCTTTGATGGTTATGAAGGAGGGTAGGAGTAGAGATGTGAAATCACTAACTAGACAATAGATAAGTGGTAACTTTGGTGAAGGGTAAGATAAGTACACAATAAGGGGGAAGCCAGCACAATTTACCCAAGGCAAAGTCCTGGAAGATCCGTAGACACATCCAAACTCCCTGAGGGATGGAATTACTGGGCTGAGGGCTGTGGGAGCCATAGTCTGGGGTAACATCTAGCTCAATTGTTGTAACATAGTTTATAAAGAAAACGTTCTACATCCTACTTTGGTAAGTAATGTCTGAGATCCTTAAAAACTTGTGAGTGGCCATCTAAGCTATTCCACTAATCTCACCCTGTCTGGTGGCAAGGGAGAGTGAAGAAAACCAAACACACAAGGGAAAGATTAGTCCAAAGGCATAATGGACCACAACTACCAGAGCCTCCACCAGACTGAGTCCAGGAAAACTAGATGGGGCCCAGGTACCATCACTAACTGCTCTGACAGGGACAACATTAAAACATCCTGGACAGAGCTGAAGAAAAATGTAGAACAAAATTCAAACTCACAAAAAAAGATCAGACTTACTGGCCTTGCAGATATTGAGAAACAAACCCTCACAGTATGGACCCCAGACACCCTTTTAGCTCAGTAATGAAGTCATTCCTGAGCTTCACCCTTTAGCCAAAGATGAGACAGGCCCATAAAACAAAACAAGACTAAAGGGGCACACCAGTCCAGGGGCAAGGACTGGAAGGCAAGAGGAGACAGGAAACTGGTAATAGGGAACCCAAGGTCGAGAAGGGAGCATGTTGACATGTTGTGGGGTTGGTAACCAATGTCACAAAACAATGTGTGTACTAATTGTTTAATGGGAAGTTAGTTTGCTCTGTAAACCTTCATCCGAAGTACAATTAAAAAAAATAGAAAAGGCTGTTCAAGATTGTAGACAGAGAATATTCTGGATTGAACTATGCTAGAGCAATGATTACAGAGAAGAACATTTTTATGCAACGGGCATCTGTAGTGGTTAATTTTATGTGTCAACTAACCCAGGCTATGGGGTCTGGTTTTTTGGTCAAATGCTAGTGTAAATGTTGATGTGAAGGTGTTTTGTAGACATGGTTAACATTTGCAATCAGTTGATTTTAAGTGAAGGAGATTACCCTCCATAATGTGGGTGGGCCTGATGGGCCTCATCCAATCAGTTGAAGCCCTCAAGAGCAAAAACTATCATTTCTAGAAGAAGGAATTCTGCTTTAAGATTCTAACATATAAATCCTGCCTTAATTTTCATCCTGATGAAACTTTCCCAAGAATTTCAGTCTTGCTAACCTCCACAATCTTCTGTGCCAATTCCGTAAAGTCAATCTCCCTCTTTCCCTCTTCTTCATCCTCTCTCTTTCTCTGTCTATATAAGTATCAGTTCTCTTTCTCTAGCGAGCCTTGACTAATCCAGTATGAAAAAACAGGGACTAGTACTGGCAGTGTATTGCTCAGTAATTCAAACTTAAATATAAAATAGAAATTACACATAAGAGATAGGTTAAAGTACTTATGGTTTGACAAGAGTGGCAAGCAACTTTCTTATGCAGTAGTATGAGCAATGCCAGCATCCCTTGTTTCTACATTTCTTCTTTAATGTTTTCCCATGCATGGCAAGTTTTCCATATGCTCTGCTGGGTAGATTCTTGTTGCCATATGGCAGCATGCAATACGAGAGGAAAAAAAAAAAAAAAAACATGAAGAAGATGCTTCTGAATATCTAAAGAGATTACTTCTAGAAATATCACAATTCCATACTGGGCTACAGAACTCTTCATATTAGGCAGAATATCTAGAAGAGGAGTTAGCTGAGGCAGGAGCTGTAAAGCTATAGGTATCTGAGAACCAAGTGCATTTCCTATTTTATTTTATTTTTTAAAGGAACAGGCATATTCAATGCAAAATCTAAACAAAATTAGTCACAGTTTAATGCACTTAGAGGAAAGAATCTTGCTGTAGGGTAAATGTAGAGAAGAAGTAAAATGGCTAATTTTACTAACTTTTATAGCATTGAGTACCTGTCCACTTGCAATTTAACTCAGCAAACATTTATGAATATCTAGGTATTTGGAGGAAACCCTGGTGGCGCAGAGGTTAAGAGCTACAGCAGCTAACCAAAGGGTCAGCAGTTTGAATCTGTCAGGCTCTCCTTGGAAGCTCTATGGGGCAGTTCTACACTGTCCTATAGGGTCGCTATGAGTTGGTATTGACTCAACGGCACTGGGGTTTTCTGGGTTAGGTGTTTGGAAAGGAGCCCTAGTAGCACAATGATTAAATACTCACTTCCTAACTAAAAGTTTGGAAGTTTGAACCCACCAGATGGTCCACAGGAGAAAAGACCCAGGGATTTGCTCCCATAAGGACCCACAGGGATTGCAGCCTAAAAATCCTATGGGTCAGTTCTACTTTGCCCTTGTTGAGGATCTTCCTCTTTTTCACTGACCCTCTGCTTTACCAAGCATGATGTCCTTCTCCACGGACTCATTCCTCCTGATAATATGCCCCAAGTATTTGAGAAGTAGGCTTCCCATCCTTGCTTCTAAGGAGCATTCTGGTTGTACTTCTTCCAAAAGAGATTTGTTTGTTCTTTTGGCAGTTCATGGTATATTGAATACTCTTTGCCAACACCACAATTAAAAGGTGTCAATTCTTCTCCTTTCTTCCTTATTTATTGTCCAACTTTCACATGCACATGATGCAATTGAAAATACCATGACAGGGTCAGCTGCACCTTAGTTTTCAAGGTGACATCTTTGCTTTTCAACACTTTAAAGAGGTCTTTTACAGCATATTTGCCCAATGCAATGTGTCCTTTGATTTCTTGACAGCTGCTTCCATGGGTGTTGACTGTGGGTCCAAGTAAAATGAAATCCCTGACAACTTCAATCTTTTCTCCATTTATCATGATGTTGCTTATTGGTCCAGTTGTGAGGTTTTTTGTTTTCTTTATGTTGAGCTGTAATCCATACTGAAGGCTATGGTCTTTGATCTTCCTCAGTAAGTACTTGAACTCCTCTTCAGTTTCAGCAAGCAAAGTTGTGTCATCTGCATACACAGGTTGTTAATGAGACTTCCACCAATCCTGATGCCCTGTTCTTCTTCATATAGTCCAGCTTCTTGTATTATTTGCTCAACATATAGATTGAATAGGTATGGTGAAAGAATACAACCCTGATGCACACCTTTCCAGACTTTAAACCATGTGCTATCCCCTTGTTCTGTTTGAACAACTTTCTCTTGATCTACATACAGATTTCTCATGAGCACAATCAAATGTTCTGGAATTCCCATTTTTCACACTGTTATCCACAATTTATTATGATCCACACAGGTGAATGCCTTTGCATAGTCAATAAAACACAGGTAAACATCTTTCTGATATTCTCTGCTTTCAGTCAGAATCCACCTGACATCAGCAATGGTATCCCTGGTTCCACATCCTTTTCTGAATTCAGCCTGAATTTCTGGCAGTTCCTTGTCAGTATACTTCTGCAGCTGCTTTGAATGATCTTCAGCAAAATTTTACTTATGTGTGATAAATGATATTGTTCAATAATTTCTGCATTCGGTTCGATCACGTTTCTAGGAAATAGGCATAAATATGAATCTCTTCCAGCCGATTGGCCAGGTAGCTGCCTTCCACATTTCATGGCATAGACCAGAGAGCATTTCCAGTGCTGTATCCATTTGTTGAAACATCTCAATTGATATTCCATCAATTCCTGGAGCCTTGTTTTTTTGCTAGTGCCTTCAGTGCAGCGTGGACATCTTCCTTCAGCGCCATCAGTTCCTGATCAAATGCTACCTCTCGAAATGGTTGGATGTCAACCAATTCTTTTTGGTGTAATGACTCTGTGTATTCCTTCCATCTTTCTTTGATGCTTCCTGCATCGTTTAATATTTTCCCCATAGAATCCTTCACTATTTCAACTCAAAGTTTGAATTTTTTCTTCAGTTCTTTCAGCTTGAGAAATGCCAAGCATGTTCTTCACTTTTGGGTTTCTATCTCCAGCTCTTTGCGCATGTCATTATAATACTTTACTTGTCTTCTCAAAATGCCCTTTGAAAATATTCTGTTCAGCTCTTTTACTTCATCATTTCTTACATTTGCATTAGCTACTGTATGCTCAAGAGCAAGTTTCAGAGCCTCCTCTGACATCCATTTTGGTCTTTTCTTTCTTTCCTGTCTTTTTAATGACCTCTTGCTTTCTTCATGTATGATGTCCTTGATGTCATTCCACAATTCATCTGGTCTTTGGTTGTTAGTGTTCAATGTGTCAAATCTGTTCTTGAAATGGTCTCTAAATTTGGGTGGGATAATCTCAAGGTCAAACTTTGGCTCTTGTGGGCTTGTTCTAATTTTCTTCAGTTTCAGCTTGCACTTACATATGAGCAATCAATGGTCTGTTCTGCAGTCGGCCCCTGGCCTTGTTTTGACTGATGATGTTGAGCTTTTCCATTTTCTCTTTCCGTGGATGTAGCTGATTTGATTCCTGAATATCCCATTTGGTGAGTTCCATGTGGATAGTCGCTGTTTATGTTGGTGAAAAAAGGTGTTTGCAATGAGAATTTGCTAGTCTTGCAAAATTCTATCGTGTGATCTCTGGCATCGTTTCTATCACCAAGGCCATATTTTCCAACTACAAATCCTTCTTCTTTGTTTCCAGCTTTCACACGTAATCACCAGTAATTATCAATGGACCCTGATTGCACGTTTGACCAATTTCAGACTGTAGAAGCTGGTAAAATTCTTCCATTTCTTCATCTTTGGCCTTAGTGGTTGGTGCGTAAATTTGAATAATAGTCATATTAACTGGTCTTCCTTGTGGACATATGGGTATTTTCCTATCACTGACAGTATTGTACTTCAAGATAGATCTTGAAATGTCCTTTTTGACGATGAATGCAACATCATTCCTTTTCGAGTTGTCATTCCTGGCATAGTAGACCATATGATTGTCTGATTCAGAATGACCAATACCAGTCCATTTCAGCTCACTAATGCCTAGGATATTAATATTTATGCATTCCATTTCATTTTTGATGATTCCCAATTCTTCTAGATGCGTACTTCATACATTCCACATTCTGATTATTTATGGATGTTTGCAGCTGTTTCTTCTCATTTTGAGTCATGCCACACCAGCAAATGAAGGTCTCACAGTACGACAAACTGACAGACATGTAGAGGGGCATGCATAACCTAATTAAAAATAATAATTAAAACATTTAATACCTAAGGCTTCTAGCAATGATGACTTTTTTTTTTTAAATAAATGCTTTCACCTCTATTTCTTTTGACATACTTGTAATAGAGACATTTCACACATAACAAGGTTAAGTGGCTTGTGCACATTTCGTGTAAGCCAGAGATAGAAACAAAGCTAAGGTAGCATCAAGCTACCAACTAACTTATGACTGAGAAGGCTCCTGGGAAATTTATTATCACCTTTGTGGAGGAATGACTCCAGGGGGATTCAGAAAAGGCAGTTATGAGAAAAAGGTCTGTTTTTTTCTGGGATCTTGGTTGTCATTCTCAATAGTCAGTTGTGGATTGCTTTCTTCCTCAATAGTCAGTTGTGGATTGCTTTCTTTGATTTCTTGCAGCAGCTTTTGTGTTTGAATATCAGATTCATCTATCTTTAACCTGGGTTTCCATAGGGGACAATTTTGACATTTCAGTGCTCCACACAGAATCTTTATCCCACTGTCTCCCAAAGAATTCTGGTCCCAGTCCAGAATGGTGAGGCTCTGGTTCCATCTGAGGACAGACGAGAGGTCCGTGCAACTGAAAGACATGAGAGCTCATCCCAACAACCAAAGACATTTCAGGTTACATACTGGCTCCTTCAAGGCCACACACAGAAAGTTCAATCCTATCTAATTCAGCTCCAGATCCAAGTGAGTTAGGGTTGGTTTTTGTGGGAGAAGATTTGAGAAATGATTGTGGTCACTATTGGTTATGCTGTAGCTCTACAGCTCCAGGGTCTATAGTTTACAGTCAGGGTAACTCCATGTCATCATTGTTAGATGCAAGTGGATACCAAATAATTATGCAACAAATCAAGACTGGGGAAAAAGGCAAGGTGTCAGAAGCATGATATCAAGCAAGAATGAAGCAAGTTGCTAACAGCACAGGCAGGCCATTGGTCAGATTTACTTAGAAGGTGAGAAGTCAGAATGAAACTCAGGGCATCAAATTTAAATAGGGTAGATCCTAGAGAGTTAAAAATGTGGACCAAAAACGCACAGCTATGAAACATTCAGGACAATGAAGAAGACAGGTGAACCCATGAATGTCAAAGAAGCTGTGTCTCATATTGTAGGATCCATGATTCCTGTTCTTAAGGAAGACTGAGTTAAAAAAACACTATTATGCCTTATGTCCAAGTGTATGTTAGAGCTGTGCTTGGATGCTCTGAGAACAAAGGGGAGGGTATACAGTTAGATAAAAACAGGTCCCAATGACAGAACATAATGAGGCATTGGATTTCATTGACAGTTACAAATACCAATGAACCAAGAGATAATGAATACTGAAGCATTATAGGGACAATGAAAAACCTTTCAACTACTAGAGCATCTTACTTATTTTTACTTGATAGTATAAGTAATTTCTATTTCTTATATTACCAATAATTGGATTTTATTGCTTACAGACACATCAAGCATCAAACTAATTCTCAACCCTTCTACTTATATAGCCTCTGAATATATTTCACACATTTCTAGCACAAATTTATGCCTTAATTTCTCTCCAGAGTGCACTAAAAAAAAGAGATTAAGATGATATTGAGGAGAAAAGAATGTTATCGATCACCAAAGAACAGCAATATGAAATGTAGAAAACCATTAATTCAATCATGTTGGGTTAAGAGAACAAGGAAAAATATCTGCCTTTTGGGCTATGTGCTTTAACTCACTATATTTGGCTTAGTAGCACATATGCAAATCAGGCCAGCCTGAGAAGGCATACATGTTGGAACTACTCCGTCTGTCAATCACTTTTGTTGAACAATTAACAGGTTACGTAAGTAAAATGCTCTACTCTTAAACATCTGACATCTTGCCAAAACTTATTGTAGATTCACAGCATTTCAAAAATCCAGCTTTTCCTTTGGAGTTCCGGTCATATTCTTTGTCTAGCCACAGTCATTTTTCGTTAAGTCTGGAATCACTGAATGACCTTTAAAATGCGAATTTTATCACTTCTCCTGTCTGCTTAAAGCCTTTTGATGACTTCACATTGCTCTTAGGCTCAAGTAAAGAATCCTTTACATGGCCTCAAGGCCTTGAATACTCTGGCCCTGTCTACCTCAATAGCCTCATCTATTACCCATCCCTCTCAGCAATGCAGGCTGCTCAGGCCTCAGCCCACACACTCACCTCTGCCAGGAATTCTCTCCCTCTCACCTTTGTGTAGTTGTAAACAATAAAACCCAACTCTGGCTAATTTAAAGAAAAATATATTAAAAATATTGGGAGGTTCGCAGAATTATTGGGCAGGCTAGATAACAAGAGTCGGGCCACACAGCCAGGAGCTGTATGGCCACAGAATTGGTTAACCTTCAAACATTTCAAGAGGTAGTATATGATCAGGAACCAATGGTACTGAAGTACAAAGTCCAAGCTGCACTGAAGGCATTGGTGAAAAACAAGGCTCCAGGAACTTATGGACTACCAGTTGAGATGTTTCAACAAATGGATGCAGTGCTGGAAGTACTCACTCATTTATGCCAAGAAATTTGGAAGACAGTTACCTGGCAAAACAACTGGAAGAGATCTGTATTTATGCCTATTTCCTAGAAAGGTGATCCAACCAAATGTGGAAATTATCAAACAATATCATTAATATCACATGCAAATAAGATTTTGCTAAAGATCATTCAAAAGTGGATGCAGCAGTACATGGACAGGGAACTGCCAGAAATTCAGGCCGAATTCAGAAGAGGATGTGGAACCAGGGACACCATTGCTGATGTCAGGTGGATTGTGACTGAAAGCAGAGAATACCATAAAGATGTTTACCTGTGTTTTATTGACTATGCAAGGGCATTTGACTGTGTGGATCATAACAAATTATGGATAACATTGTGAAGAATGGGAATTCCAGAACATTTGATTGTGCTCATGAGGAACCTGTACATAGATCAAGAGGCAGTTGTTTGAACAGAACAAGGGGATACTGCGTCATTTAAAGTCAGGAAAGATGTGTGTCAAGGCTGTATCCTTTCACCATACCTATTCAATCTGTATGTTGAGAAAATAATCCGAGAAGCTGGACTATATGTTGAAGAACAAGGCATCAGATTTGGAGGAAGACTCATTAACAACCTGCATTACGCAGATGACACAACTTTGCTTGCTGAAAGTGAAGAGGAGTTCAAGCACTTACTGATGAAGATTGAAGACCATAGCCTTCAGTATGGATTACACTTCAACATAAAGAAAACAAAAATCCTCACAGGAAGAATAAGCAACATCATGATAAATGGAGAAAAGATTGAAGCTGTCAAGGATTTCACTTGACTTGGATCCACAATCAGCCCCTATGGAAGCAGCAGTCAAGAAATCAAAAGACGCATTGCATTGAGCAAATCTGCTGCATAAAGACCTCTTTAAAGTGTTGAGAAGCAAAGATGTCACCTTGAAGACCAAGATGTGCCTGACCCAAACCCTAGTGTTTTCAGTCATCTCATATGCATGCAGAAGCTGGACGATGAATAAGAAAGACTGAAGAAGAATTGGCGCCTTCGAATTGTGATGCTGACAAAGAATGTTGACTGTATCATGTACTGTCAGAAGAAAGAACAGATCTGCCTTGGGAGAAGCACAGCCAGAATACTCCTTAGAAGCAAGGATGGCAAGACTACTTCTCACATACTTGGGGCACATTATCAGGAAAAATGAGTCCTTGGAGAAGGACATCATGCTTGGTAAAGCTGAGGGTCAGTGAAAATGAGGAAGATCCTCAATGAGATAGATTGACACAGTAGCTGCAACAATGGGCTCAAGCATAACAACAATTGTGAGGATGGCGCAGGATCAGGCAGTGCTTTGTTCTGTTGTACATAGGGTTGCTATGAGTCAGAACTGACTCTATGGCACCTAACAGTCGGTAGCCACAGCCCAAATCACTCCATAACCAATTCATTACCGTCAATATTGTCCTCAACACCAAACCCTATATGTTGCCCAACTGACCTGTTGCCCAAGGAACTATTATTGCTACACCAACTGATATCTACAGAAAACACCCTTCTATTCCTCATTCATTTTGTATTACTACTCAGTCTTTTCTGTTCCAACTCTGTCTTTCATAGTTATGCTTGAAGGCAGAGCCTGTGTAAATGTGGCCACAATTCCAACTGCAAGAGATGCTAGGAAAATCAGTATCTGGCATTTTTAGATTCTAATTGCTTTCATGGACTCTGCTACCCACTTATCACTAAGTGTTAATTTTCCCAAACACAGAAAGATGATTTAGGTTCTGCCTGGCCAAATAACAATATCAGTTGATCGCCATGCGTCCTTCAGCACTAACCTCAAATATAACTGCCTTCGAAGATGTCTGTATGGGACACTGTCCCTGTCCCCACCTCCCAATTTCAGGTCCAATCTCTTAGTAATACACTTTCACAATACCTTCTACTTATCTCCCATAGCATTAACATTATTTTTATGAAGTGATTGATTATATGTTTCTTTGTTTTGTGTCTCCCTCTGCCTATCAGAATGCTAAATTATAAGATCTAAGAAGAAAATAACCATGTCTATTTTAGTCAAACCTATATATCCATATATTGTGGTTAGGTGCCATCAAGTTCTGACTTATAGCGACCCTATGCACAATCGAACGAAACACTGCCTGGTTCCGCACCATCCTCACAATCGTTGCTATGCTTGAGCCCATTGTTGCAGCCACTGTGTCAATTCATTTCCTTGAGGATCTTCCTCTTTTTCCCTGACCCTCTACTTTACCAAGCATGATATCCTTCTCCAGGGACTGATCCCTCCCAACAACATGTCCAAATTATGTAAGACTTAGTCTTACCATCCTTGCTCCTAAGGAGCGTTCTGGTTGTACTTCTTCCAAGACAAATTTCTTCCTTCTTTTGGCAGTCCATGGTATATTCAATATTCTCCGCAAACACCGCTATTCAAGCGTGTCAATTCTTCTTTGGTCTTCCTTATTGATTGTCCCGCTTTCCCGTGTATATGAGGTGATTAAAAGCACTATAGCTTGTGTCAGAAGCACCTTAGCCCTCAAGGTGAAGTTTTTGCTTTTCAACACTCTAAAGAGGTCTTTTGCAGCAGATCTGCCAAATGCTATGTGTCTTTTGATTTCTTGACTGCTGTTTCTGTAGGTGTTGATTGTGGATCCAAGTAAAATGAGATCCGTGACAATTGCAATCTCTTCTCTGTTTATCATGATGTTGCTTATTGGTCTAGTTAGAATTTTTGTTTTCTTTATGTTCAGCTGTAATCCGTACTGAAGGCTGTGGTCTTTGACCTTCATCGTAAGTGCTTGAAGTCCTCTTCACTTTCAGCAAGCAAGGTTGTGTCATCTGCATAAGTCAGGTTGTTAATGAGTCTTCCTCCAATCCTAATGTCCCATTCTTCATATAGTCCAGCTTCTCGGATTATTTGCTCAGCGTACAGATTGAATCGGTATGGTAAAAAAATACAAGCCTGACACACACCTTTCTTGACTTTAAACCATGAAGTAACCCCTTGTTCTGTTCAAACGACTGTCACTTGATCCATGTACAGATTCCTCATAAGCACCATTAAGTGTTCCGGAATTCCCATTGTCCGCAACGTTATCCATAATTTGTTATGATCCACACAATTGAATGCCTTAGTGTAGTCAATAAAGCACAGGTAAATGTCTTTCTGGTAATCTCTGCTTTCAGCCAGGATCCATCTGACATCAGCAATGATAGTCCTGGCTGCACATTCTCTTCTGAATCCGGCTTGAATTTCTGGAAGTTCCCTGTCAATATACTGCTACAGCCACTTTTAAATGATCTTCAGTGAAATTTTGCTTGCATGTGATATTAACGATTTTGTTCGATGGTTTCAGAGTTCAGTTGGATCCATATATTAGGTGTATCCAAACCCATTGCCTTCAAGTCAATTCTGACTCATAGAGATCCTAAAGAACATAGTAGAACTGCTCCATAGGGTTTCCAGGAGTGCCTGGTAGATTCAAACTGCTGAACGTTTGGTTAGCAGCTGAGCTGTTAACCACTTTACCATCAGGGCATGTATCCAATAAAAATAAATAAATTACACACTGAATGTCACACCCCTCTTTAGAACGTTTCCCAAACAACATTGTCTGAATTTTAAGGGATACCCCACTACTGGATGGCTACTTTGTTGTTGTTAGATGCCATCGAGTCTTTTCTAAGTCATAGTGACCCTATGCACAACAGAATGAAACACTCCCCAGTCCTGTTTCATCCTCACAATTGTTGTTATGCTTAGGTCCATTGTTGCAGCCACCCTGCCAGTTTATCTCATTGAGAGTCTTCCTCTTTTTTGCTTACCATCTCCTTTACCGAGAATGATGTCCTTCTCCAGGGACTGATTCCTCCTGATAACATGTCCAAACCATGTGAAGCATAGTGTTGCCATCCTTGCTTCTAAGGAGCATTCTGGTTGTACTTATTCCAAGACAGATCTGTTCATCTTTTTGGCAGTCCATGATATATTCAATATTCTTCTCCAATACCACAATTCAAAGATGTTAATTCTTCAGTCTTCCTTATTAATTGTCCAGCTTTTGCATACATATGAGGCTTTTGAAAACACCATGGCTTGGGTCAGGCTCACCTTAGTCTTCAAGGTGACATCTTTGCTTTTCAATACTTGAAAAAGGTCTTTTGCAGCAGATTTGTCCAATGCAATGGATAGTTTGATTTCTTGACTGCCACTTCCATGGGTGTTGATTGTTGGTTCAAGTCAAATGAATCCTTGACAACCTCAATCTTCTCTCTGTTTTACATGATGTTGCTTATTGGCCCAGTTGTGAGGATTTTTGTTTTCTTTATGTTGAGGCGTAATCCATATTGAAGGCTGTGTTTTTGATCTTTATCAGTAAGGGCTCCAAGTCCACTTCACATTTAGCAAGCAAGGTTATGTCATCTGCATAACTCAGGTTGTCAATGAATCTTCTTCCAATCCTGATTCCCCATTCTTCTTCATATAGTCCAGCTTCTTGGATTATTTGCTCAGCATACAGATTGAATAGGTATGGTGAAAGAATACAACACTGGCGCACACCTTTCCTGACTTTAAAAGGGCTTACTACCATTAAAAATAAAATTTCCACAAGATTAAATTTATGAACAAACTCATAAACTTTGTTTGCAATTTATGGGTTGGGGACTGTCTAGTCTGGAAGTCAGGTGGAACTCCAAAAAGCTGTACAGAGTGTAAGGGTTCTTACGGGCACAGACACACAGCAACAGAGGAGGTATACTGTGCAAATTTCTGATTGGCTGTCGGCATTTTCTCTCCTTATCTGGGATTAGGGGAAATTTTGAACTAGGTTAAACTGAACAGGTAAGTCTTAATTGGTTAGTTTAGGTTTCCATTTCTGGGAGAATCAATTGATTGACTTAGTTTCACCTCCTGGGAAGGTCAGGTATTTATGGGAAATAAAAACTAGCTAGGTTTTGGTTTGCTGACATGGGACTTAGATAAGTGATTCCTTTTTGTGCCTAGTATAGTCAGGTTCCAAAACCTAACCAAACTCAATGCTATCTAGTCAACTTATAGCGACCCTATAGAACAAAGTAAAACTTCTCCAGTGGGTTTCCAAGGCTGTAATCTTTATGCAAGCAGACTGCTGCATCTTTCTCCTGAGGAGGGGCTCTTGTATTTGAACCACTGACCTTTTGGTTAGCAGCTGAGCACTTAACCACTGTACCTTCAGGGAGCCTTACATTCAGGTTAACATTGCTAAAATTATTAGATATAAAACCAATATACTAGCCATTGATTTGATAATTTTACATGTGTGAATGAATCTGGTTTGCTTACTCATTCTATTTTAATTGTTTTTACTTCTCTCCGTATCTCCACTCCATTCTCAACTTGAGAATTGTCTTTGGAAAGGCTCAATTATTCAATTATTTACAGTCTAAAAACACCGAAATTTTGTCAAATGATTGACTGATATTTATTAAGGAATCACACTGGTATACAGTGACTATCTTCAATGACACCATTATGCAATGACTATCTGTTGTGAAAGACAAGTATGGGAATGATGAAAGCCTACAGCAGGGCCCTGTTATCTAGTTTGGGAGGGTAAGGGGAGGCTCCCCTGAGCAATGTTAAAGAAGGGAAAAGTGCATACAGGCATAAGGATGGGATGGGGAACAGTAAATATGACAAGGTAGAGGCATTGGGCCTTGATGACTTTGTTAACATATCTGTGGACTGGTGTGTGCGTTTGTGTGTGTGTGGGTATATGTATTTATATAATTTCTTCCATGCCATTTCCCTAGCTGCCTACCTTATTCATGGCTCATCATAATTGCTATAGAAGCCTGAGGCAGAAATCATCCAATATGTGGATAAAGTTGCCACTGAGTAGAGGATAGGCAGTGTGGTATAAGATAAATGAAAGGAAAAGTGAAATACAAAGTGGCTAAGTGTTCTCCAGAGCCCTATGTCAGAGAACCACTGTATCTTCTATTTGCCTGGTACCTATGAGTTGGAATCAGCTCAACGGCAACAGACTTGATTTTTTGGTTAAAACCAGAGGGGAGCAGTTTTTGAATAAACTAAACTCCTTTATCCATTAATCCCACATCCCTCTCAGATCCTTCTCTCACATCGTGCTTGGAATGCCCTCCTGGCCTGATTATCCAACTTTTGCCTTCATATCAAATAACATCTGAAATCTTTCAAATGCAGGCCTTTCTACTTCAAAGGTCATGATTTTTCAACTATATAAAGAGGTTGAGTCTCCTGATTATTTTCCTTTGTATTACATTCTCAGTTGCTGTGCTCTTTTATATAAATTATAGCCCATTACACTTTTATTTAAATTGTATGAGGTCCACAATCTCTTTGTAATGCATACTGTAAGCTCTTAGAGATAAGCTACTATAATGATTTAATTTGCTAGTTGTGGATTTGCTTGCCTCAGGCTGCTGCCAAATGTATCTAGGAACATTAGCAAGCCGCAGCAGTTCCAAACCACCATCATTTACAAGACAAAAACCAAGGTGCAGTATGATTACACAGAAATTAGAGCAGTCAGTAGACATAGGGCTTCTCTCCATGATGCATATGACCCCGCAGGTTATAAAATCATCAGCAGTTAGTGTACAATTTTGTACTTGCCATTATTCTTTATTTTTTGTCTGCATGTACATGAGCTATGCCAAGGTGCAGTGAAAAGAGAAGTGATGAATCTAGTCCTGCTTCTTTAAAAGGCCGTTCTTGTGACCTTGAGCAAGATACCGACCTCCTTCAATGAGCAGATTCCCCATATACAAAGTGTAGAGGCTCAGACTTGCCCTGGTAAGCTTTTTCTTAAGTAGATGAAAAAATTCTTTGGAAATGCAAAGCATAAGGTGTGATAATGGTTATTAAACCCAGTAAAAGAGCCACAGACTTGCAAAGTGAAGTGTGTTCAAAATGGTATTGACGTTGCATACATTTCCTGCAACTGGATGAAGTCATTGTCATAAGAGGGGGGAGAAACAAACTGAAGCTGGCTGGGTAGTTTTTTCGTTGGCAGATGCTGCTATGTGATATGCATTGTCCCATTGGGAAAGCCTGAGAAAATTGCACGTTCATTTTAGCTTTAGCTGTTTGAGATACCAGGAAAAAGATGAGCCTTCCACAAGGAATATGCCGAACAATGCATCAAATGTCCTGAGTCTATCAAATCTAATTTCTGGAATGTTTGATTTGTAGTTGCTAAAATTTGCATGGCATTGTAATATAAATAAGAATAGGCATTTAAGTAAATATGTTGTTTGCAGAAATTAGCATTAATTTAATCAATCTGCATTCAAGATTTTCCTTTAGAAGTTTTGTTTAGCAATGAAAAAATACAGATATTTTATAACCATTTGAAAAATAACAACGACAACCGATTATTGGAGATGGGAATGCTGGCTTCTGGCAGAATTTCAAAAGGACTTTTACAAAGTGTCTTTAATATGCATGAATAAATTAATTAATTAATCCTCTCACCACCATAGTAATGGACTCAAGGTAATAAAATATACGATCTTAGTTTTCTGTGTAAGGATACTAAAGTAGAAAGGTTAGTATTACATGCTGCAGGCCATTCTGAGAATCAAAGTCTAAGAAAAGAAAAAGAAAAAATTGTGCCTTTCTGGCTCCTGAGAATGAAATAGTCCCTTGGATTTATTTTTTCCACTTAGGGCTCCAAGTGACCTGTCTTAGATTTTACTTTACTGCACATGATTTTGTATTCTCCTCTGGTCAGACCACTTTATTTCCTGTCAAATAATATTGAACCTAGGAAAGCAAACTTCACCTACATAGGCGTCATCATATAAAAAAAAAATATATAGGTTACCTAATAAAATTACTTGATTGAGTTACTAAGAGTACAAGCAAAGAGAGGAGGCAGCTACCTTAATGAAATCAAAATGAAGAAATTGGCTTCCTCTTTGGGCCAACAAAAGACTGGCTTTCTCAAAACGTACCTGATGACCATTTGTTTTGCTTGCATAATACTGTTCTCACATACTGCTGTTTCATTCGGTTTCAGGCGACGTGTTTGTGTTTGCACGCAGTGAGTGAGTAGGTGGAACTGCAGCGGCATCTGTTAGGTTATCACCTGGTGTGCCTGGTCTCAGAGTTGGCTTTGTTCCCAAAAGGCAGTTGGGGATTTGATCACACAGCTGCTCCACAATAGAGGCTGCTATACTCATTTTTTGCCATCTAGCTCAATTTTCTCGGGGATTTTACATTTTTATGAGCTATTATATGTATCTAGCAGGAAATGTGCTTCAGTGAATTATGAAAATACGTATTTACATGACACTTGGTTCTGAGTTGAAAACAATTTACGCTGCTGTTCCCTACCCTGACCCTAGTTATATATCTATTTTTTTAATCGTTCAAACAATTTTATTAATTGAGCAATAAGACGTTAAAAAAAAAAAGACGTTACATTGGATAAATGTTTTCTACTGGTTTAATTACCTGAAATTATATGTTATGAAATGGAATGGTTTTATTTTGTTAGCAGGATTTGCCATAGCAGCTACTCATAACCAGATTTGTATTATTACAGGCAAGAGAAAAAAAAATGCAATAAAAATAATGAAAGCTGAAAATGAAAGCTTACTTGTAGGTCAAATGAGGTGAGGAGAAACATTTTTATTATGTTGCAGTCCATTAAGTATACAATCTCTCTATTAGTGCATGGTGAACTGAATGTGGGCCATCAAAACCAGCTTCAGAGAGAAATGAATTGGTTCATAAAGGAAGGTTGTAAGGGGATTTTCATGACCACACTAACCAGTCCATTTAGGTCTCAAAAGACGGCAGTCTCATATATGAGAAGGAATGCAGGGGGGAAAAAAAAAAAAACGAGGAGCAATAGAAAGAAACCAAACTATTTAAAGAACTGAAAATGAAAGCAAAAAAGAAGTGTTAGAGCAAATGGATTAACTCCAAGGAATATGAATAGGGAATACATTTGTATACTTCAAAGTTTTTTAAGAAGGAATATTTCAATAGCAGAAACCTTGGTGGCACAGTGACTAAGAGACTGCTGTTAACCAAAAAGTCAGCAGTTCGAATCCACCATGTGCTCCTTGGAAACCCTACAGGGCAGTTCTACTCTGTCCTGTAAATTCACTAGGAGTCAAAATCGACTCGACGGAAATGGTTTTTTTTTTTTCTCAATTGTCAGTAGCTGTTTGTGACCTCTGAGCCCAAACAATACATATTGTTGTTAGTTGCCAGTTGAGTCGATTACTGGTACTAAACTTCAACAACAACTTTGGTCATAAAGTAGATTCAAATTCTGTACTGGGAAACGGAGCATCTTTTATGGAGACTCATTAAGTATTAAAAAGAGCTTAATCCAGGGATGGATTACCCAACAAGCAAGGTAAACATGGGTTTACTTGTGCTTGCTTCCTAATCTGTCGTGAAATTAGTACTTACTAAGTCGGAATTGACTCAATGGCACCTACTGACAACCACAATCACATGTAAAATTGTTCACTACAGATTAGTAAGTAACACAAGGAAGCCCTTGCTTACCTTGCTTCTCTGCCCGCTGCCCCTGAAACGGATTGTAAATTTGAAAAAAAGGCTTTGATTCTATAGGAAGGTGCTGTGAGGTTGGGAGAAAGACAGATGCCAGCCGTACCTAGAAGCAGAATCTTTGATGTGATGAAAAAATGTGAATTTGTTCACTATAGCTGATCTAGTAAGCAAGGTAAACTCTCTGCTTACCTTGCCTATTGGATAATCTACTCCTGGTTTAATCCTTTGATTTGGTTGAGCACAGGTTATTTCTTTTAGCTCATAACTGATGTGCTGTGATAATGAGTTCACAGTATCATATTTGGTTCTCAAGTACACCAGGTATCTTTGTAGCATGTGTTAACATTTTGCAAAATTTTATTATATTATGCCTAGCTGTGTTTATTTTAGAAAAATTCGAAGAAGCAGGGAAGCAGAGAAAAAAAATTATAAGACCTTCATCCTGTGATATTCTATGTTAATATTTTATATTATGTACTTCTAAATTTTCAGTTTCATATACATATAAATATACATATTTACACACACATACTTGACCTTGTTATACAAGATATCACAACAATTATTATTGGCTATTTTAAACATCTTTTAGTATTTGAACATCCCTCTGTTTTAATTACTTATCTTTGGCAATTATTTAACCTCTCTCCAGATTGATTTTCTCAGCCTTATTCATTATTCATGCAAAATATACTGAGCACCTACTATGTTCCAGTCAATAAATAACACAGACTAGGTCCCTGTTTTCATGAAGCTTACTTTGTAGACAGGCAAAACAAGTAGAAAACATCTCCATATAAAGATAATTAATAGTAATTCAGAAAGCTGTATATATAATTGCTAAGCAGAAAATAAAAAGAGGTAATGTGATGTGAGTGGGGAGTTATAGTATCTATTTAGGGAAGTTGTGGAAGTCATGTGTGTAAAATGTTTAGCATGATGCGTGGTTTATGTAAGGACTCAATGATCATAAGACATAACAAGAATTATAGTGATAGTAAGTGTAATACATTATGGTAATGCCATACATTGTAATATTATGTAATTGTTACACCCATTCTCTGTTCTCCTGGTGTCTCTGCCACCACCACCAGTTAGTCATTCTCCAGTTAATGCTTTTCCTTTTTTGATAAGCTCTAATTATACATATTTTAGTACTTTTTGTTTATAATTTTAATTAAAAAAATATATTGTATTTTAGGTGAAAGTTTACAGAGCAAATCAGGCTCCCATTTGTCAATTTCTACACAAGTGTTTCAATGATATTAGTTACTTTTTTCACAATGTGTCAACATTCTCTTTAACTGTGTTTCGGTTGTTCCATTTCCAGTACTCTAGTTTCCCTGCCCCCTTATCTTCTTATCTTTGTTTTAGAGTAATTGTTGAACTTTTGGCCTCATGTAGGTGATTTTTTAAAGGAATACTGTATTCATTGTTATGTATTGAATAGTGTCCCCCCCCAAATATCTCTCAACTTGGCTAGGCCATTGTTCCCAGTATTGTGTGATTGTCCACCATTTTGTCATATGATGTGATTTTCCTATGTGTCATAAATTCTCTCTATATGGTGTTAATGAAGTGGGATTAGCAGTGGTTATGTTAATGAGGCAGGACTCAATCTACAAGATTAGGTTGAGTTTTGAGGCAATTTCTCTTGAGATATGAAACAGAGAAATGAGCAGAGAGACAAGGAGACCTCATACCACCAAGGAACAAGAACCAGGAGAATAGCGTGTCTTTGGACCAGGGGTCCCTGTGCTGAGAAGCTCCTTGACCAGGAGAGATTGATGACAAGGACCTTCTCCCAGAGCTAACAGAGAGAGAAAGCTTTCCCTTGAAGCTGGCACCCTGAATTCAGACTTCTAGCCTCCTAGACTGTGACAGAATAAATTTCTCTTTGTTTAAGCCACCCATTTGTGGTATTTCTGTTACAGCAGCACTAGATACCTAAGACAGAATTTGGTACCAAGTGTGGAGTGCTACTCTAACAGATACCTAAAATGTGGAAATGGTTTTGAAACTCTGAATAGGTAAAGTACTCAGAAGGAAATGAGGAGAGCTCTTAAATTGGAGATGGTGCAGATGGTAAGAAGCAGCAGCAGAGAAATGGCAGCAGCAGAACCAGAAGACCAGTGTGAGACAGTGCTGGAACCAACCCTCAGAGCAAGAGAGCTGAGTGCCTTCTGGCAGAAGCATACCAGTAGAGTTGATTGCCTCCAGGCACTTATTGGTTGAGCTAAAGAGCTTTGGAAAACTTGCCTGAGTAGGGCAGACTCCTGGCTGCCCAAAGGATCAAGGGGCCAAGAGGCCAAGGACCCACGAAGCAGAAGCTGAAGAGACAAGGATCACAGGAAGCAGAGCTGCCTCACTCTCAAAGGGTGGAGTAGCCACTCAGATGGACTAGGAGAATGGGGCCACCCAAAGCCGAGGGAGCAGAGTTGTCCTTCCAGTGGGCCTGGAAGGTGGAGCTGAAGCCCAGAGCCGAGGGGCCTCCATGCAGAATCCAGAGAGTGTGGCCAATTCCTAGAGTCTGGAGGGCAGGGTCATTGTCTAAATGGTCTCAGAGAACAGAGAATTATGGTCAAGCCTTGAGGCCTAATGTAATGTGTTCTGCTGACTTGCTTGGTAACTATTATCCCTTCTTTCTTTCCAGTTTCTCCCATTTGTAATGGAAATGTCTAGCTTGTGCCTGTTCCACCACTGAACTTTGGAAGCAGATAACTTATATTCTAGATTTCACAGATGAAGAGGAGTTTTTGGATTTGGGACGTGGAGTTAGATTAAAGCTTTTGCTGTGATAAAACAAAAACCAAACCCAGTGCTGTTGGAGTCAATTCCGACTCATAGTAACCCAATAGGACAGAGTAGAACTGCCCCATAGAGTTTTCAAGGAGCACCTGGTGGGTTCGAACTGCCGATCCTTTCGTTAGTAGCTGTAGCACTTAACCACTATGCCACCAGGGTTTCCTTTGCTATGATATGATGGGGCAAATGTGTTTTACATATGGCAAGGACATAAAGTTTTGAGGGCCAAAGGGTGGAATGACATGAATTGGATCGTGTCCCCCCAAAATAAGTGTCAACTTGTCTAGGCCATGATTCCCAGTATTGAGTGATTGTCCACCATTTTGTCATCTGATGTGATTTTTCTATGTGTTGTAAATCCTACCTCTATGGTTTTAATGAGGTGGGATTAGAAGCAGTTATGTTAATAAGGCAGGACTCTATACAAGATTAGGTTGTGTCTTAAACCAACCTCTTTTGAGATACAAAAGAGAGAAGCAAGTAGAGACAAGGGGACCTCATACCACCAAGAAAACAGTGCTAGGAGCAGAGCGCTTCCTTTGAACCAGGGGTCCCGACATGAGAAGCTCCTCTGCTGGAGAAGATTGTTGACCAAGACTTTCCCCCAGAGCTGACATAGAGAGAAATCCTTCCCCTGGAGCTGGCACCCAGAATTTGGACTTCTAGCCTCCTAGACTGTGAGAGAATAAATTTCTCTTCATTAAAGCCATCCACTTGTGGTATTTCTGTTATAGCGCACTCGATAACTGAGATACTCACGGATAGTGTATCCTTTATCTTGTGTGCCAATCTGTTATTTTGTTAAAAGGTGACCTCAGGGGATAGTTTCAGTTCAAGGTTTAAAGAGTATCTCGGGGTGATGGTCTCAGGGAGCCCTTTAGCGTCAGCTGGTCCAGTAAGTCTGGACTTTTTAAGAATTCAAGTTCTGTCCCACATTTTTCTCCTGTTCTGTAAAGGTCCATCTATTGTAGCCCTGATCAGAACAGTCGGTAGTGGTAGCTGGCTACCACCTATTTCTTCTGGGCTCAAGGTAGATGAGGCTGTGGCCTGCGTAAACTATTAGCTCTGTATACTAGTTTCTTCTCTTAGACTTTGGTTTCCTTCTTTCTCTTTTACTTTTAACAGGTAGAGATCAATAGTTTTATCTTGGATGGCTACTCACAAGCTTTTAAGACTCCAGACGCTACTCACCTCACATGAGCATGAATTTTGTGATGGCAATTAACTGAGTTGTCTCAAGAGATAATTTTAAATTTCTTGAGGGTCAAAAATAATCTTGTAAGTAAATCACTTAAAAATGGATTTTAAGTGAATAAAAGCAAGTGGACTTGACTGTCATAAACAGTAAAATTAATTCTCATAGCAGTCTAAAAGTTTTTTTCAAAGTAATGTAGGCACGTAGTTGAATTAGGTAGTTTTCAGAGACTTCTAAGGAAAAACTATCTCCTGCACCAACAACTGCCACCCTCCAGTTCTCCCCAAAGACAGCCACTTACACCTCTTTTAGCTGTTTTATTTTCCTTTTTGATTCGTCAGAATATTTTTATAATGCTACGTAATCAATTTTGCATATCTATCAACAACCTCTGAACAGATAGTTGAGGACTGGCTTTTATTGTTTCACCCCTTTCCACACAATTACTTTCCTCCTCCTCCCCCTTCTGCCTAATAGAGTTATATCACAGTTTTGGTTACATCGTTCATTACAGTTCACTTTTAAAAACTGAGTAAGAATTTTTACTGCAGACTTAAGAAGTGAGTATATCTCTTTTTCTTGTGCAATTTTTTTTTCAGGCTTAATAATTTTCCCATTTACCTCATTTTATATGTACCTATCTTTAAGCTTTGTCCACATATTTCATTATATTTGTTATAAACACATTGAAATATTTTCCAAAAAGTCAGCTTATTGGCTCATTATCAGTTCTGCATTTTCATGGTGGCCATCGTTCCAGAGACTTCAGTCCTCTCATACCTGTCTGGACTGCTTCATCTTCAGATTCCATGCTCAGTCACCACTTGAGAACCCTTTGCTCTCATCATGGGAATTCTATTTTCCTCTTTCCTTTGTTACACCCTCTTTTGCTTCTGTCTGGAAGCACATCCTCCAGTGATTCCTAAGAAAGAATAATGAGAAGTACGTTTGTTTTTGTCTTTTAAACTTGATTGATAGGTTAGCTGCATCTAGATTAAAAAAAAAAAAAAAAACCCTCAGAATTTTGTGAGCATTGCTACAATATTTCATTGTTGTTTTTAAAATCTAGTGAAAAACTGAGTTTTATGCCTTCTGGAGTCACTCATTTTAATTTTTTAAAAGAGTTTTTAGAATCACTTTTTACCCCTAGTGTTCTGAAATTTTATGATGTATTTTGGCAATGGATTTTTATTCTCTCTCTCTCCCCAGGGCATTCTCTGTGTCCTTTTAATTTAGAGACTCAGTTCCTTCCATTCTAGAGAAATTTATTAGTGTTCTGGTAATTTCCTACTTTTTTTTTTTTTTTTTTAATTCTCTTTTTGGTACTTCTTTTGTTCACATGTTGAACCTCTGTCAACCATCTTATTTTCTAATCTTTTCTATTTTCCTTTGTTTTGTATTTTTGGTCTTCTATTTGGTATTTGGGAAATATTCTTAAAATGATTTTCAAGTCATTATTCTGATTTTTTAAAATCTCATCCACACATTTTTGTTTGTTTTTTAAATATACTTATTTAGTAAGAGTTCTTTTCTGTACTTTGTTTCTTTATCATATCATCCAGTTTTTCCTTTCAAGAATGTGCTACCTTCTATGATCTCTCTGAGAATAGTAGGCCTTGTTTATTATATTATCTCGTATATTCCGTATTGTCTCCATTTCATGTTCTTTCCTACATTTATTTAGTACTTTTTCTTTCAGACCATTGCAGTTGAGACACACCTAACAACTTAATTTGTGTAAGGCCTAGTTTGAGCAATTTGATATAGTGGCACACAAATATGAAGCACTGGACTGCTAACCAAAAGGTTATCGGTTCAAACTCACCCAGAGGTTCCTCAGAAGGAAGGCTTGGATATGTCCTTTCTAAAGGTCAGAGCCTTAAAAACTCTATGAAGCGCAGTTATACTCTGTAACACACGGGGTCCTCATGACTCTGAAATGACTCTACACGCAACCAGTTTGGTTATTGGTGTGTATACAGCAACTCAACTGCCTGGCAGATAATTGTCTCTAGAAGCCAGAAGCCCCACATCAGCCAGACTCACTGACACTTCACTTTCTACCCTGTTCCCAGAGGCTAACTTTTATGACTTATTATGAATTGAATTGTGACCCCCAGAAAGATATGTTGAAGTCCTAATCCCTGTACTGGTGAATGTGACTTTGGAAATATGGTTTTTGTTTAGAGATATTATCAGTTAAATTAATGAGATTGCACCAGAGTAGGGGAGGTCTTAATACTTACTGAGAGGTAGCTTATAAAAGGGCAGAACAGACATGGAGACAGAGTCACAGGTGGGGAAAACAGATGCTATGTGAAGATGCACCTAGAAGTCAAGGAACATCAAGAAATGCCCGGGACTACCAGATGCTAGAAGAGATGAGGAAGACTCTTCCCTTAGATCTGACAGACCGTGGCCCTGCCAACACTCTGAATTCAGACTTCAAGCCTCCACAACTATAAGACAAATAAATTTCTGTTCTTCAAAGCCACCTATTTTTGGTATTTTGTTATGACAGCACTCGGAAACCAAGAAACAACCAAAGGCTAGCCATTCTGGCACAGGGATGGTGGACTTACAGAAGCACTATAATCAGAGACACCATCTGTCCACTGGGAGACTTAAGGGTCAAATGAGAGATCACAGAAGTTTGCCTCTCACTTCAGGAACATGCTGAGATGCATTCATTGAATCTTAGGCAAAGACAAACCTGATTTTTTATCATTCAGGAGAGAAGGCAGCTTGCCATTTTGGTCACACTTATGAGAACTAGGCACTTCCAGGAAAGCCATTCTAGGGACCATGCAAACAACCATCAGAGGCGTAATTTTCTACATACATTCCGATAAAGTCAAATAGAGTCTGTCCTAGCCTGATCTGCCCTTTGATCACATAGCCAAAGGGGGAAAAAAAATCAGAGCACTTCATCTTAAGGAATGAGGGACAGTTTAGTGTACTCCAGTTTCAGACTATTTGGGTATGAAGCCAATGCCTGTATGAAGCTGGCTGAGTTACTTAACCTTTCAGAGCCTCAGTTTTCTCATCTGTAAAATGGGGATAATAATATCTAGTTTGTAAGATTTTCATGAGGATTAAATAAGAGGATCTATTTAAAAACTCTTAGCACAGGGCCCTAGTAAAATCCCAATAATTATTGACTATCATTATATGTATTAAAGGACAGGAATGAAGAGGGGAAGTGATTCAAGTTCAGCACAGGATCAGTCACTGAACATATTCTTTATTTTTGTCCCAATGGAATCAGGCTATTGAGAAGGTTGTTCTAAGCCAAGTCCTTGGTGCTGGGCGATTATGAAGCTAAGAAGACTTCTCTAGTGTTTTCTCTAGTGAAAGACAGAGCTTAGGATGAGCCAGGAGTTAGACTTATGAGTGCTGTAGACAGGGGCATTGATAGCCATTGTTGAGGTATGAGCAGACACTAGAAGTAGACATTCCTGTGATTTTGACAGTAACAGAAGTCATCACCACAGTGAGCCACAGCGGAAAGGGAGAAAAATATAAAAACCTCAGGCTTGTTAGTCCATGGAGCATAGAAGAGCTATCCTGAGAGGATTTCAAGATCTGTTTGGGTGGCATGTTAATGCTGGTGGTAGTGGTGGTAGTGCTGGTGGGTAGGAGTTATTAGCATTGCAGAAGAATAAATGCATAGGTGTGGGTGCAGCCTGGAAACGCTGTACTTCTTTGTGACTATTACTATGATCCTATTTTTTACGCTCAGAATGAGATTATTTGGTTTATGATGATTATAAAATAAAATGGACTCTTGTCCCTATCAGAAGTTAGTAGAAGAAATTGAGTTGAATTTCTTTCTTACTGTCAAGTACTCCACGATCCCTTCAGGGCATATTTGAGGTCTTCCTTGTGTCTTTGGTTCAAGAGTTTTGTTGAACTACCTTATTGGTAAGAACCTCAGATCCCTGGATCTCATTCATTATTTCTACAGACCTGTGGAGTTTGCTATGAAGTCTATACTGAGATCTGAACGTTGACTATTGTATATATTAACCCAGAATGTGGAGGATATTATTCATTTTGGTTTTCAATAATGTCCTGGGTTACACTGGTTTTTGTAGCCTGAACCACTAGAAGAAGAAATCCTATAGCGGACATCTCTCTTGCACAATTTGGTTGAAGCATTGTTAATGCTCGTAGCCTCTGGGGGTAGAATTCTTCTACCTCATGTGCTTCATTATGATGTGACGATCACCCCATGACCTAGGCATGCAGGAAGGTTTAATTTGCTCTATTTCACCTAAGGGGTCCAGTATGAACTTTTCTGGCCTAGTGGCTGGAGCTGAACTTTGTTATCCTGCATTCCTGTAACATTGCTCAATTTGTATGTTCCTGCTATGTGATTGGCTAAGAAATGGTTGCATGCTCTCAGCCATCATTTTGTTTTCATCTTTAGCAGAATTAAATATAACTATCTCATATGAGAATTTGGGTAATATAACAATGTTGGAAAAATCTAGGAGTCATCTTCAGTTTTCACCCATCTTCTTCAATCTCACCACTAAACCCCCATTCACTATCAATTTGATGTCTAATATTACCCATTCTAATTTTGCAATAGATTTTGCATTTTTCCTGCCACCACAATCTTTGATCTTGTTTGATTATTGCAATAAACTCCTCAGTGGTTACCCTGCTTCCAGTTTCTCCCATCTTCATTCTAAAATACATAGTCAACAAATTGTATTCCTAAGACACCTATCTCATCACACTGAAATTTATCAATATTTAATATTTATAATTAAATGCAGAATAGAGTAGAAATACCTCAGTATGGCATTTGACACTTTTAACAATCTGGTCTCAATTGAACTTTTTAATATTATTGCTCACCATCCTGTCTCCTTCTCCCAAATGACTAGACACTTTTTCTAGTTACTTTGCCTTCCCAAAATACAATGAAAATATCCTGCTCTTTGAACCAGAAAGCCTTTGATGTACCTGTTATTGACCTATGCATTTTTCAAGATCCAATTCAAATGATCTAATACATAAGAATTGCTCTCACCTGTAGCAATTTTTTGAGGAGTCCCTGTGTAGTGCAAACAGTTAATATGCTTGGCTGCTAACTGAAAGGTTGGAGGTTCTGATCTACCCAGGGGCACCTTGGAAGAAAGGCCTGGTGATCTACTTCTGAAAAACCAGTCAATGAAACCTATGAAGCAGAGTTCTGACACACATCAGGTTGTCACAAGTTGGAAGTGACGCCACAGCAACTGGTTAAATAGTTGGTAGCTGTTGTTTATCTTCCTTTATACCACAGGTTACCTTGTTTTAGACTTTAAAGGCTAGACTTGCATAGGCTGGTTTTCCTGTCTGTCTTACTGGATAGTGAATCCCTTGAGGCAGAGGCAATGTCTTATGTATCTGGTTGATCCCAGTTGCTTAAATTTACTTAAATAGGCTCTCAGTAAATGCTTATTGAGTTAAATTAACTGTGTTGATTTGAGTCACCTTTACATTTTGGGCTTCTGAAAAGACATGGTAATTTTTTAAGTCCATGAGTAATGCAATCTATAAAAGTTATTTCTCATCATTCTTGCTTCAGTTTCCACAAATGAGGCTCTGAAAAGCCAAATACAATTCTAAGATCATGGACTAGCCACTCAAAGTTTTAATTCAGAAATTTTATAATCAAAATTTGAAATAGCATAAATTTAATTATACAACAAACATATATTGAAAACCTACTATGTATCAGGCATTGATGTCAGAGATTTTATAATAAATAGTACAATTCCTTCTTTCAAGTTCTCACAATCTAGTGGAAGAGAGAGTTGAGTTTAGTCTAATCAAAGAGTGCTGAACACTTACTGTGAGGCGATATTGAGATAAGAAGATCTCGCCCTCAAGGAAGCTATAGACCAGCAGAGGGAAGTCAGATGCATAATAAATGGTTATAGTACAGTATGTTAGTATTATAATAGAAGAATACACAAGGGGGCTTTGAGAGACAAAAGAGAGTTGCCTAACTTACCTTGCAGTATTAGTGATAGCTTCCTAAACAGATGTGTAAACTCATAAATACTTTAAATAGCATAAGTGCTATTTATGGTAGATTCGTGTATGTTATACATAGGTTCAGGCAAGTCTTCATGTAGAGAAGGAGGAAGTTAAGCTGTAATCTTCTTAGGCTGAGTAATATTTAGCAAGAAATGGGAAAATGATATCTAAGAAGAGGGAACAGAAAGTACAAATGCAGAGGGGTATAAAAGAATATGACTTTATTTTAGAGAATGGTACCTAGGACAGTGTGATGATATAGTGGGGTAAATGGCAGGATATGAGGCAGGGAGAATAGAAAGGAGCAGGGTGAGATTGAAAATGGCCATGTGGGCCAAACTAAAATAGACAATCTTTTGGGGAACAAGGAGCACCCGCAGATTTTTTCTTTCAATTTTAACTTTTAATTGACATATAATATACTATGATGACTTAGTTATCTAGTGCTGCTGTAACAGAAATACCACAAGTGGATGGCTTTAACAAAGAAAAATTTATTCTTTCACAGTTTAGGGGGCAAGAAGACCAAATTCAGGGCACCAGCTCCTGAGAAAGGCTATCTCTCCATCTTAGGCCAGGCTCTCTAGTAAAGTGTATAAATATGTATATATATATATAGAGAGAGAGATTTATATCAAGGAAATGGCTCATGTGGTTGTAGAGGCTAGAGCATCCCAAGTCTGTGGGTCAGGGTAGAGACTTCTCCTAAGGCACGTAGCCACAGGGGCTGGCAAACCCAAGATCGGCAGGCCAGAGAGCAGAGCTGTTGTTCACAGGGTGTGAAGATGGACAAATTCCAAAGATCAACAGGTAAGATGGCAGGTAAGTTGCTAGCTCAAATCCCAAGAACCAGAAACCAGATGAACAAGAGCCAGCTGCAGGACCCAGAACAAGAAAAAGCCCCCAAGCCTTGCCAGAGTACCCCTTTATATTCAATGCAGGCCACACACCCAAGGAAACTCCCTTTCAACTGATTGGCTACTCATAGCAGATTCTATCATGGAGGTGATCACATACTATCAAACGTCATTATAGAAGTGATCACACCATCATATGACTATCAAACCACTGAGAATCATGGCCCAGCCAAGTAGACACACAACCTTAACCATCACAGTCCACCCTTTGTCAACTTGGCACCTGTACACACCTCCTCAAACCATACATAATCTCTGAATAAAGGCAACTATACAGTCATACTTGCCCCTAACATGACACAACAAACACACATACAAAACAGAAATACTCATAACAATTACATTTCTGCAACTGGTCATGTGGTCATAACTGGTATTTAGAACTACCTTCTTCTACCACCCATTCTGTATTCCCTTTGCCCTCAGCAAGAACCTCAGCTGGTCATGGTTCTTTGCCTGGTGGGGTGACCCAAACATTCATTCCTGAAGGGTCTGGGCTATTAGTAGTCGTGTTGGAATTGGGTTGCTGTAGTTTTCCGTTGACTTTAATCACAGAGCATGGTGGTACTAAGAGATGCCCTAAGGGATCTCCTGCATTCCAGACATCACTTTCTTTGCCTCCATCATGTAATATCAGTCTAATTTCCTCTTGGTCATCAGGATCAATCATACCAGCCAGTATGGTAACTCCCTTTTTGCCTGTTGATCCAGAGGCGTAAGGAGCCCAAAGTGGCCAGGTGGCATTCTTAGCTTCCGGTTAAATGGAACAGTGATATGTTTCCAGGTGGGAGCATTTTTCCCTCTGTAACTAAGACCCCTAGACCTATACAGCATCAGGTCCTAGGAACAGGAAGCAAAAGTCTTATGAGTGGGTTACTCGGGGTAATAGTGAGTGGTACCACTCCCATTTCCACCCCTTGATTCCTGGATCCATGAATCTTGGCTATGGGAGAAATAATACCATATACTGGATGCTGGTTCAGTGCATATATAGCCTCCTGGAGAACATTGCCCCAACCCTGCAAAGTACTGCCACCTGGCTGGTGCCGTAATTGTGTCTTTAGAAGGTTGTTCTGTCGTTCTATCAAGCCAGCTGATTTACAATGATGGGGAACATGGTAAGACCAGTGAATTCTATGAGAATGCGCCCATTGTAGCAATTCATTTGCTATGAAGTAAGTCCCTTGATCTGAGGCAATACTGTGTGGGATACCATGATGGTGGTTAAGGCATTCCACAAGTCCATGGATGGTAGTTTTGGCAGAAGCATCGTGTACAGGAAAGGCAAATCCGTATCCAGATTAAGTGTTTATTTCAGTAAGAACAAAATGCTGCCTTTTCTATGGTGGAGGTGATCCAATGTAATCAACTTGCCACCAGGTTGCTGGCTGATTACCTCAAGGGTTGGTGCCATATCAGGGAATCAGTGTTGGTCTCTGCTGCTGGCAGATCAGGCACTCAGCAGTGGCAGTAGCCAAGTCAGCCTTGGTGAGTGGAAGTCCGTGTTGCTGGGCCCATGCGTAAACTCCACCCCTGCCACCTTGGCCACTTTGCTCATGAGTCCGTTGAGCAATGATGGGAGAAACTGGGGAATGAGGATGAGTAGTTTCCACAAAATGCATCGACTTATCCACTTGATTGTTAGAATCATCCTCTGCTGGGGTCACACTTTGGTAAGCATTCACATGAGACACAAATTTCTTCACTTCTTTGGCCAATTCTGAGACTTCTATCCACACACCTCTTCCCAATAAATCCTTGTCTCCAATTTTCTAATCATGTTCCTTCCAAGTCCCTGACCATCCAGCCAAACTATTGGCCACAGCCCATGAATCAGTATACAGTTGAACATCTGGCCATTTCTTCTTCCGAGCAACATGAACAACCAGGTGCACTGTTTGAAGTTCTGTCCATTGGGAGGATTTCCCTTCACCACTGTCCTTCAGGGAGGTCCCAGAAAGGGGTTGTAGTGTTGCTGCCGTCCACTTTCAAGTGGTGCCTGCACATGGCACAGAACCATTTGTAAACTAGGCATGAGTTTTCTCTTCTTCAGTCAACTGGTCATAAGGAACTCCTCATGAGCCCATAAGTGCAGACTGGGAGATGTAAGGTATTGGGCATTTGGGCCACTTCCTCATGCAATTTACTTGTGCCTCAGCTCCTGCTTGGACCTGATCTTGTATATATCACTTCCATTTAATGATGGAGTGCTGCTGTGCAGGTCTAACTTTATGACTCTATGTGTCAGACAACACCCAGTTCATGATGGGTAGCTCAGGTCGCATGGTGAGTTGATGTCCCACGGTTAAGCGTTCAGTTTCCACTAAGGGCCAGTAACAGGCGCAAACTGTTTCTCAAAAGGAGAGTAGTTATTTGTAGAGGATGGCAGGGCTTTACTCCAAAATCCTAATGGTTTGTGCTGTGATTCACCAATAGGGGCCCCCAAAGACTCCACACAGCATCTCTATCTGCCATGACATTTCAAGCATCATTGGGTCAGCCAGATCGTATGGCCCAAGTGGCATAGCAGCTTGTACAGCAACCTGAACCTGTTTTAGAGCCTTCTCTTGTTCTGGGCCACACTCAAAACTAGCAGCTTTTCAAGTCACTTGATAAATAGGCTGGAGTAGCACACCTAGATGAGGAATAAATGGCCTCTAAAGTCCCAACATGTCCACTAGCCATTACACCTCCTTTTTATTTGAAGGAGGAGCCAGATACAATAACTTATTCTTTACTTTAAAAGGAATATCTCAACATGCCCCACACCACTGGACCCTTAGAAATTTCACTGAGGTGCCTGAATTTTTGGGGGATTAATTTCTTACCCTCTAGCACGCAGAAGTTTTATGAATAAGTCCTGAATCATTGACATTTCTTCTTTACTAGGTCTAATCAGCATAATGTCATCAATATAAGGGAGCAGTGTGACGTATTGTGGAAGGGAAAGGCGATCAAGGTCCCTGTGGACTAAATTATGACATAGGGCTGAAGAGTTGATGTAACCTTGAAGTAGGCAACTGAAGTGATATTGTTGGCCTTGCCAGCTGAAGGCAAACTGCTTCTGATGGTCCTTCAAAACAGATACAGAGAAAAAGGCATTAGTCAGATCAATAGCTGCATACCAGCTACCAGGAGATGTATTTCTTTGCTTAAGCAATGAAACTACACCTGGAACAGCAGCTGCAATTGAAGATTGAAGTCACTACCTGGTTAAGTTTTGGATAATCTACTGTCATTATCCAAAATTCATCTTTTTTTTTTTTTTTTTACAAGACAAATAGGTGAATTGAATGGGGATATGGTGGAAATTGCCACTCCTGCATCCTTTGAGTCCTTGACGGTGGCAGTAATCTCTGCTGGTATTGCTTTTGGTTTAATATTTTCCTAGGTGAGGCAGTCCTAATGGCTTCGACCTGGCTTTTCCTACCATAATAGCCCTTACTCCATTTGTCTGGGATCCAATGTGGCAGATCTGCAGGTTGCTGAATATATCTATACAAGTTATGGATTGTGGAACTGGGGAAATCACTACAGGATGGGTGACATGCTGAACCTACTGTGAACGGACATAAGCTAAGATTCCATTAATAGCCCGACCTTCATATGCCCCCACTCTGACTGGTGGGCCACAGTGATGTTTGGGTCTTCTGGAATTAGTGTCAGTTCAGAGTGAGTAATCCAGTAATTCCCCAAAAGCCTGATTGTTTCCTTTTCCCCAGTGAACGGTCACTCTTATAAAAGGCCTTAGATCCCTTTGGGGAGGGTTGGGAGAAAGCTTAACAGTACAAGTTTTTGGCAGTGTGTTGGAGTCCTTCGTCAATGGGACCCAGCCTGCCCTTCATTCAAGGGGTTGTGGGTTTTTAAACTCTCTCAAATCTGGGGATTGATAGAGGGACCGTGACTCTCTATTCTGGTGATTCGAGTTAGACTGCTGTTCACCTAACTAGAATCCATCCTTTTGTACAGATCAAATAAATATTTACTAGATTTCCTACCTATTTCACTCCTAGGGATACCATGACTAAGCAGCCAATGCCATAATTCAATACAAGTCAGGCTATTCTGATTACAGCTTTGACTTTGCTGTCCATTACTGTAACCACATCCACCTTGTCTTTGCCGGTTGAGTGCAGCCACTTGACCTCTTCTACCATGGGTTCTAATCAGCCCCATTATTGTTAGGTGTCTTAATTCAAATAGGGACATTCCCACTGTCAAATCTGATTTACATAAAATAGCAATCACAGCAGTCTTCAAGGATATTGGGGCTCCCTTTACAAATTTGTTCCTCTAAGTCATGGTAAAGATGTGTCCTCTGGGTACTCTATGTGTGGGTCTGTGGGTCTAACCTGATAATTCCACTCTAGCATACCAATTTCCCTAAGTCTTGGGATACCTTCTTCTATAGCATACTGAGGCAGGTCTGGTACTTCAACTTGATTTAGTGCAGGCCACTTTGTAATCCATGCTTCAGCAACCCAACCAAATAAACTATTAGATCCTTTCCTAACTTCTTGAGCTGAAACACTGAATGAAGTTTCTGATTTTAGTGGACCTGTATCGATAAACTCAGACTAATCCATCTTTATATTCCTTGCACCATTATCCCACGCCCCTAATAGCTATTCCCATACTAATTCCCAGGTTTCTGTTTGTAAGTATTAGAAAAGTCAAGCAGTTCTTTTGAAGTGTAGCATACCTCCTCCTGGGTCATACTTTGTACTTCACCTTTTGGGGCTTGCTGGAACTTAAGCCTAGTTATAAATCTAAAACTGAAAAAACAAATGCTTTGCTGTTGAGTTGATTCTGCCTCATAGCGGCACTATATCGACCGCTATGAGTCGCTATGAGTTGCTAAGAGTTATAGGCCTAGAAGTCAAAATTGGTAGTGGGGAAATGTTTTGAGAACATTCAGCATTGTCTTGTAAAGCATCTGCCTCAGGCGATGCCCCAGGCAATGACTCAGACAAGGGCTCTTTACAGGCAGTGGGGCTAATCTCATTAGATGGAAGTGGAGGAGCTAATGGTTTTACTGGGGAGGGTGGTTTAGCAGACAAACATGGAATAATCTCTTCAGATGGGAGTGACAGGGCTGGTTATGTCGGTGGAAGTGGTTCAACAGAATTTATTGGCTCAATGTCTCCAACTTCCTAATTATCTGCCTATATTTCCCCATCCCAAGTTTCAGGATTCCATTGTGCCCCAGTCAATGTCCTCACTTTAAATTTGGACACCTCTTGAGGCTGGCAGTTGAGTTGGCTTTGTAATTGGGACATTATTACAATAAGACTCTGGATTTGGTTTTCGACAATATCAGCTCTGTTACTACAAGAAATGAGGCTTTCTTTCAAAGCACAAGTAGAAAGTTTGAGGTCATTTATGCGGTGCTTGAGTGTTTACTCTGAAGCCCTGAGTGCATCGCTTTCCTTAACCAATTTTCCTAGTGAATGTAGGGCCAACCAACCAGCTTCCTTATACTTCTCATTCTGACAAAGCTGTAGAAAGGTATCACACATGCAATCACCCAGAGTCTCACCTTTTACCAATACTTGATCCATTGGTGGTGAAATTTTGCCTATTTGAATTGCCACCTCACAGCATGGATTAGCAGTGCCCTCTTTACTACTGGAAGTAGACTAACCAGACTTGAGAACCAATTTAGAAAACACATCCTTACAATTTTGTTTCCTTAGAACCACTCTTGGCCAGGTTCTCTACAGAAGCAAAACCAGTAATGTGTATAAATATGTATATATAAATGGAGATTTATATCAAGAAAATGGCTTATGCAGTTTAGAGGCTAGAGTGTCCCTAGTCTGTGAGTCAGGATAGAGACTTCTCCTGATGCCCATAGCCACAGGGGCTGGCAAACCCAAGATCAGCAGGCCAGAGAGCAGGGCTATTGTTCACAGGCTCTGAAGATCGAAGAATTCTAAAGCTTTACAGGCAAGACCACAGGTAAGATGCCAGCTCAAATCTCAAGAACTGGAGGCCAGATAAACAAGAGCTACCTGGAGGATCCAGAACAAGCAAAAGCCCACAAGTCTTGCCAGAATATCACTTTAGATTCAATGCAAACCACATACCCGAGGAAACTCTCTTGGCTACTTGTAGTGTATTCCATCATGGAGGTGATCACACAATGTGGTGGAAGTGACCACACCATCAATACAACTATCAAACCACTGAGAATCATGGACAAGAGAAGTTGACACACGACCTTAACCATCATACTCCCTCTGTTGGCTCTATGGAGAGGTCCTTGTCATCAATCTTCCCCTAGTCTAGGAGCTTCTCAGTGCAGGAACCTCGGGTCCAAAGGAAGTCCTTTGCTCCTGGTGCTGCATTCTTGGTGGTAGGAGGTCCCCCTGTATCTCTGCTTGCTTCTCTCTCTTTTATCTCAAAGGAGACTGACTCAAGATACAACCTAATCTTGTAGGCTGAGTCCTGAATCATTACAATAACTGTCTCCAATCTCACCTCATTAGTATCAGATAGGTATCCCAGATAGGTAGGATTTACAACACATGGGAAAATCACATCAGATGACAAAATGGTATACAATCACATAATACTGGGAATTATAGCCTAGCCAAGTTGATGCACATTTTTGGGGTACAAAATTCAATCAGTAACATATGATAAACAGCATATTCAGGCCAGTGGGTTTCTCTTTATATACGGCCTGTTTGGCCCCAGATTTGTAGTTCTCCCAAGATGATTTGCTAAGCCACAATCTTGTAAATGGATTGAATTGTTTACTATGTAAATTAAGGTACATAAAACTCTTCTGAGAATTGATTTATTACTATGTAAACTAGGTAATTGTGGCCTACCTAGTGTATTGGTTAGTTTTGCTACCTTGCTAGGTTTAAAAGAGCCAATCCTACCTCACTACCATCAAGAAGATCCAGGAGTGGAGCTGGCCCTTTGGACCTGGGGCCCCTGAGCTGAGAACCTCCTAGACCCAGGAGACAGAGAGAATCGTAACACTGGGGAGAGTGCAGGACAGAGCATGAGGCAGCATGAGGTAGCGCAAGACAGTACGAGCAGAGATAATAAGGATAACAGCTCGAGAGGGCTTCAGTGGGCTCCCTGGCCCATGGAGTGAGGCAGCTGCTGTGGGCTCGTTGACCCACAAAGCAAGAACACTGAGTGCCTTTGGGCAGGAGGGTTGCTGATGGAGTAGGGTGTCTCCAGGAAGTTGATGGAGGAGCAAAAAGAATGGTAACACTCCTCCAAGGAGGGGCTAGTGGCAGAGCACTGCCCTCAGTGGGGGCTGGTGGCAGAGGCCCAAAAGCAGCCTGCCTGTGGCTCAGCCAAGGAGCTAAGAGAACTGTCTTGGTTGGAAGCGATCCTCATTGACCAACTGTATCTTTTCTCCTAAGTTGTTTCTGTTACTTCCAGGTTGATCCTTTTCCTGAATTGTAACCTAGTACTACCCTAATAAATCCCATAATTGTGAATATGTTCAGTGAGTTCTATGTGCCTATTGTATTGAATTATCGAACCTAGCAGAGAAGCAAAGAGTGCTGTGGGAAGGACAGGTCATGTCAGAAATGGTGAAAAAGTTGGAGAGTGGAAATATGCCTTATCTCCACCTCATAGGAATTAGCTCTGTGCTGATGCTCATGGTGATTCTCTTTCTCCCTCCTGAAGTCAGAGGACCTCTGATGCTACTTACTACTACATTATAGCATATATAAGAAGTGTATAGCTTGATGAATTTTTGCTAACTAAATACAACTGTAAAATCAACATGCAGATAAAAAAACAGCATTACAGCACCTCAGAGACCCCCATCATATCACTTTCCAATCAGTACCCCAAGGAAAATAACTGTCATGACTTCTAACAGCATTAGTTTGATTTGACTATATATATGTGTGTATATATATATGTGGGTATATATATATATATAGTAGTTGTGTGCTGTCAAGTGTATTCATAGCAACCATATATGCTAGCAGCCACCAGAAATTGGAAGAGCCAAGGAATATATTCTCCCCTAGAGTTTCTGGAGGGAGTGAGTTACTGCTGACACCCGATTTTGGCTCAGTAAAATTTGATTTGGGCTTCAGGCCTTCAGAAAAGCTATAGAACAAATGTCTGTTGTTTTAAGCCACTGAGTTTATGGTAATATGTTGCAGCAAACATTAGAAATTCATAGAGGTGTGACGCAATGAGCTAAGCGCTTTTCATGCATTATATCACTTAATGCTATAAGTTAGGTATTATTAGCCTCATTTTACAGAAGAGGGAAGAGAGCCTTAGAGTGATTAAATAACTTTCCCAAGGACACAGAACTAGGAATAAGCAGAGACAGGATTTGAAAAACCCAGACCACATGACTCCAAAGATAATACACATGACCAATACATTAAGTACATGAATCAGCCTCCAGTCTAGGTTTATGTGACTCACTAAGTCATAATTTTCTCATGACAAGTAATGCATTTGTGTTTTAAGGCAGGCTTCAAAAAATACAATAATGGGTAGATTAGAATGAGAGTCAGGAGGAAGGGAGACCAGTTAGAAAACTAATTGAATTATTTAGACCAGAAATGTGAGAACCTGTACCAAGTATACATGGGAACCTGGACCAGTGATGGAGTCTCTGGTTGGTGCAAATGGTTAACTTGCTCAACTGCTAAATGAAAGGTTGGAGGTTGGAGGCCATCTGGAGTCTTCTCAGAAGAAAGGCCTGGTTATCAACTTCCAAATATCAGCCACTGAAAACTGTATGCAGTACAGCTGCACTCTGACACACATGGGTCACAGTGGGTTGGTCTTTGTGTTCTTGCTGCTGAAGATCCATTGGTGAACAATATATGAGGTCACTGCTCTCAAAGATATATTCATCTATGGAGGATACAGGAATTTATCAGGCAATTAATGGAGAATTCTTTAATCACCAAACCAAACTAAACCCACTGCTGTCAAGTCGATTCCAACTCATAGCCACCCTATAGGACAGAGTAGAACTGCCCCATAGGGTTTCCAAGGAGCAGCTGGTGGATTCCAACTGCTGACCTTTTGATTAGCAGCTAAATGCTTAACCACTGTGCCCTATAAATTGCGATTTCACAGATGTTTACAACAATATAGTTGTCACTATTAGTTCTCTAATAATCAATTAGCAGCTGCTGAATCGACTCGACGGCAGTGGTTCTCTATATTCACACTGAACCTCTCATAGCTTTCTTATAGCAGGCACCTGGATCACAGCCTGCTTGAATTCTACAGGCTAATACTGGGGAGCCATTACACAATTCTCTCTCGTAGCTCATCCTGGGGTGTTTCCTTGGAGGTGCTGAAAGAACCAAGCCGTGGGAATCACTTCTCTTGTTCCTTTAAATAGTGTGCTTTATTTCAGTGTTTTAACTGAGAGAGAGAGAGAGACTGACTTGTATTATCATTATCTATCATCTGGTTATAAAAACCTTTATACCACACTTGTAGTTGATCTCCCATTGATGTTATTGTAGCAAATACAAAATGTTGGGTGATATTCATCCATAATCTTTAACTCACTGTGTATATACATGACCATTGGTCAGGCTGCCCTAATGCTGCTTCTCCTGTTTTTAATTCTTTGAGGAGAACTCTGATTAGTTTTATGTCATGTGTACCTGTACCTATCTGGTTTGAACTGGCATTTGTAGTGTTTGTCTAAGGCCCCAAGAACGTATACTCAAAAATTACACAAAATAATAAAAATTAAAAATACCAAACCAGGTCTTAGTTGTCCATATTGAACTGAATAGAAGGAAAAATGTCTTTCCCATTCTTTTACTATTGAAACTTGCAATCCTTTCTTTTCTACCAATAGACTCTAATTTCCTGACATACTTTGCCTTTATTTATCAAAAAGGGGATCTGAAAAGAAGACAGTATGATTTTGTAAGCTTTCTGGCTCTCCCACTTGTTCTGAAATGTGTAACTATTCAACAATGATAAAACTCATTTTTTTGTTGTTGTTTTTTTGCTCTGTGGCCTTGATGATGTAGACATTTTGACTATCTGGAAGATAAATACATTAAAAACCCTGATGTTTGTCATACTCCTTTCTTAGGGCATTCACTTTTCCACCCCAGGCTAAGATTTCCACTCTGAGCTCCCTTAGTATTACTGAGGTTTCTCTGTTTCAGCACTTCCCACTGGTATATTAGCTTTCTATTGATGCTATAAGAAATTATCACAAACAGTGGCTTAAACCACATAACCTTATTATCTCACAGGTCTGTAGGATAGAAGTCTGACACTTGTCTCACTTGGTTAAAATCAAGGTGTTGGCAGGGCTGCGTTCCTTTCTGGAGGCTCTAGTGTAGACTTCATTTGCTTGCCCTTTCCATCTTCTAGAAGCCGCCCGCATCCTTTGCCTTAGGCCCTGTTCCTCAAAGCCAGCAATTTTACATCTCTCTGTGTTTTCTTCCATAGTGAGGTCTTCCTCTTACTGACTCCTTTTTTCTCCCCTTCTCCCACTTTTAAGATTATATTTGGCCCACCTGGATAATCCAGAATAATCTCCCTATTTTAAGGTCAGGTAGTTAACGATTTTAATTCCTCTTTGTCATTGCAACCTAATAGACTCACAGGTTCTAGGAATTAGGTATGGACCTGTTTGGGTGACCATTATTCTGGAAGCTGAACCTCTGTTCTACTTACCCTTTCATCTCAGCTCCAAGCACAGAACCCTGCACATAATATGTGTCAGTGAATTGTTGTTGAGTAACTTGATGTGTTATCTTTTAAAGAAAAACAAAAGATGTAAATAGGTAAAGGGCAGCATAAGATTTGCCAATGTATGTAATTTTGTAAAAAGTGTGACATTACTCTAGTTTTGACTTCTTTTTTTTAAGGTTAGACTTATAATTTAAATGTTGCAAACTCTGGGAGGTATTCCATAATATATCATTTTAGAAAGAAAATCAATATATGTTTAAGTTATTATAGCTACTAAGTAGGTAGTCCGACAAAAGCAATTTCCTAACCTTTAAAGATGAGAAAAAGTGATCAAGGAAATGGATTTTATGTTTAAAAGTTACTTCTCTTTTGCCACTCTGCCAGGTTCAACAATCTTACCACTGAAGAGCTCAGGGAATGGGAAAATATTTCTGCATATTTATAAGGATATTTCAGCATGCATAAGCTGGAGCAAATTACAGTGGTCATTCCAGCTCTCAGACTAATTCGGTCTTGAATTTATCAAATGCATGACGGTATTTTAGAAGGTTCAAAGAGAAAAAATGAAAAATAAACCAACTCTTGGAATATTTAAATAATATAAATCTGTCAGAACTCAACATGATTTAGAAGAAAAAGAAGGAATTCAGATTTTGTTGTTTGCTTCCCCTCAAATACTAGCCTTCATGGAATCCACACATTTCAACATTTTTCCTACTATACATGAATGCCAGCCTTATTTGGATATCCAAATGAGTTTCATCAATTACTATTCTCTGGTCTGGACACCATTTGTTCAGGCAGAGGAGATGAAGGGTTGAGAATTTAGCTCTGCAGAGATACTGACTGTGTTTCACTTTTAAGTCCCCCTTTTTCTAGTTGTGTGACCTTGACAAACATCTTTTCATTCCTTTGCCTCAATTTTCTTATGTGTAAAAGGAGAATAATAATGATACTTTCCTGATAGGGTTGTTTCCAGGATTAAATGTGCTAATGCATGTAAAGCATAGAAGAGAGCCTCATTCAAGACATGCTCTCTGCTGCTACCTGGAAAACTAACTGGTAGAGTCAAGGGATGGGTATGAATGTATAAGTCCTGCAACCTGCGGCAGACACAATGTTACCATATCTAAATGCTATAGTTTGGGCTGCTTGCTAACAGCGCCAATAATGTAGTAAGTCAGCGTGGTAGGGTCACTGAACCACTTATCTTTATCACATAAAACAGCTTAACAGGACAATCCTTTATTTGCCCTAAAAACATGTATTTTTATGATATAATAGATGAACACCAAAAAGTTCTATAAACACACAAACTAAGCTCCACCAATGACAAATGTGAAACTTAAAAGCCAACATGCTTGCCTTTCTCAAAATTTTTCTTAAGATTAAAAAGGACTTGTTACTTAAGTGACATTTGCAATGGCATCTGCCTAGAAGCCCCCAATGCAACTTCTCAATAAAAATTATAAAGACAGAAATGAGAACATATGATAATAAATAATACTGTAAATAAAAACTATAGCCAAATGACAATCTCCAAATATTCTGAGGTAGTTATTTATTTATTTATTTTTTAGTTGGTTTAACAAAAAGCTAATTGTTCACTTCTTGTCACATCTAAGAAAAAGGGAAAAAAGAGTAGTATATACTTTTTGTAAACGCTTGTGCATAAATAGTTCATGTTTATATTTACATACACACAGTGTGGAAATATACACGCATGATAACAAGTGCATACCCGAGTTGTCTTTTAGAACATTTTGAGAAGCCAGAACTACTGGTTCTGCTCACCTGCAAGTAACATTTGAAAAATCCAATATACCATTTACCATTCATAGTTTTGCATCTAGAAATTTTTAGTTGAAAATTCTTAATATTCGGTGCCAAATATTCAGTAGTACGCATAAATATTTAATAACCAGCTATCTAGAGGGAAAAAAAAAAAAAAACCCCGATTATACGGTTTGCTTCTTTCTAATGTCCCATCATGGCCAGTTTCAAGGTACAATGTGATGCCAAGAATGCTAACCACCAGACATTTGAGCATGAAGCCTTTAGGTGTCCTAGCTCCCAGGTTTTGAGCTGCCCCAGTCGACATCAAGTGGACTTAGACTTTACCAAGTCCTGCCAAATTGCAGATTCGTGAACAAAATAAATATTGTTATTTTGAGCCAGTAAGTTTTGGAATGTATTTTGTTATGCGGGACTAGGTAATCAGGACACTTGCTCTTCCCTCATTAGTCTAAATGGTCATTCATTATGGAATCGTTTCATACTCATATTTGTGCTCCCAGGATTTAGCACAGAGCTTGCCACAGGGTAGGTATTCAATATATGTTTTTAGTTATAGTAATAAGGAGAGACAAAGTTATCCCAATTAAAAAAAAAAAAGTTTTATAATCTTATTCAAGAATTCCAGGATACTTTGACTGAAAATTTAAGACACATTTCCAGAATCAATAGTAGAAACATATAGGCTAAAAGCACATAAGAAGAAACAAATATAGAGAAATATTTAAGAACCAGCTTCTTAATCATTATGTGATATACTTAGAATTAATAAAGTCCCAATAATGTGAATATAAAATAAATCAGTTCTGGCTTTTTGCGTTTGTTGACTGAGAATGAAATTGGTATAGCAGTCCTTTGAGGCTCAGAATTTTTTTAGTTGGCTGATGTTGTTGGAAGGTAATTTTTGGACTCAATGGAATATTTTAAAGAAAAATGAGTAAATTCGGGTGAGAAATGTATGTCCCTTTACAATTTTCCTAGATATTGCCACATATTCCTTGAGAGGATTTTTACACATGCACACTCCTATCACAAATGTATGACAGCTTCCATATCTCCATAGCAACCTCTATAGATTGAGTTAATCAATTTTTAAAATATTTACCAATCTGAAAAATGCTATCTCTGAGGAGGTTTAATTTGCTTTTACTCTATTGGGAGTATGGTTGAACATCTTTCCATATGTTTAAGAACTAATTGTAATTTTTTTTTTGAAATTGTTATTAATATTCTTTGTCATTTTTTCTATTGATATTTTAAAATCAATTTCTTGGTCCTTTTTATTAATTTAGCACTCTGTGATATTAGATGCTATCTCTCCTCCACCAATTTGTCCTTGACTTTTCACTCTGGTTATAGTGATTTTGCCATACAGAAGTATTATATTTTTAACGTAGTCAAATTTGTCAATTTTTTATGACTTCTAAATTTTGAGTCATAGTTAGAAAAAAAAAAAGGCTTTCCTAAAACCAAGATTATCAAGAAATTGCCTCATATTTCAAATTATTGATCCATTAGGAATTTATTTTGGTGTAAGTTGTAAGGAAGGAGCCCTGGTGGTACAGTGGTTTAAATGCTCTGCTAACCAAAAGGTCAGTGTTTCGAACTCATTGGCCTCTCAGTGGGAGAGCTGTTCTGTGGCAGTCTGCTTCCATACTAGGGCAGCTCTACTCTGTCTTTTAGGGTCACTGTGAGTCAGAATCGACTCAAAGGTAATGGGTTTAGGTAGTAAAGCATTGGTCTGTTCTATCTTCTAGTCGCCTCTCCGTATCAACTCTCAACCCTTCTGTGCCCTGCTCAAATCAAGGAAACTGACTTCTGTGGGCGACATCACTTGCTTTCTAGTTTCCAGCTGGATTTGGCCAGTTGGGGTCAGTGGCAGATCAAGGAGTTACGAGAACTCCTTTGCTGTGTGCTTGCTGTGGTCTAGCTTTTCTCTTTGATCGAGGTCACAGGTCTTATCAGATATCCCTTTCCATTCAGCTTTCTCTGTCTCTTGGTGTTAATCACTTTCTCCCCTTCAGGCCTAGATGTTATAGTCTTTCTCTTATTAGCTGTGTGAGGTTTCCTAACACTGTATCAAGCCTTTGTAAATAGTTCATTTATTAAACTTCTCAAATTATCTGATTTGAATGTGTGATATGTTTCATTTTGGAGCACTGTCTGATATAGGATCCAACATTATTTTCTTACCAGATGGCTACTCAGTTGTCCCAACAATCTTTATTGAATAGTACATGCTTCCCCACTGATTTGGAATACTAAATTTTATCATATACTAAATTCCTGTAAAAATTTGGTCTACTTTTGGAATTTCTATTTTATCCATTGGTATTTTTGTCTCTCCATGTGCCAGTATGAGACTATTTTCATTACCTAAGCATTGTAATGTTTTAATATCTGGTATGATTAGTGCATCCTCATTGCTCTTCTTTCTCAGGGTTTTTCTAGCTATACAAGATTATTTATTTGTTTTTATGAAATGCAGGATCAGATTGTTTATCCATACACTACAATAAAAAGAAAGAATGAAAACAGGAAAAAAAGAAAGCCCTATTATTATTTTTATTGAGATTATGCTGAGTTCAGGTTCTTTCAAATTTCTATTTAAATGTGTATATTTTTACTCATTAATCTCACTTCTAAGAATTTTTACTATAACTGTATTCACATACATGTGAAATGAATATAATAATGAATAATTGTGGAATTGTACAAAAAGAATATAATAGAATTAACGGAGTATTGTTCAGTTGTAAAAATCTGAAGAAATTCTCTAAGTGCTAATATGTAAATATTTAAGATACACAACTACATTAAAAGCAAGATGCAAAGCAGTGTGAACAGAATGCTATCAAGAATACATATTTATATTTATGTATAGATGAGTAAAAGGGCCCTGGTGGCACAACTGTTAAGTGCTCAGCTGCTAACTGAAAAGTTGGTGGTTTGAATCCACCCAGCAGCTCCTCAGGAGAAAGACCTCGCAATCTGCTTCTGTAAAAATTACAGTTAGAAAACTCTATAGGGAAGTTCTGCTCTGTCACATGGGGTTGTAATGTGTTCACAATCAACCTGATGGCAACTAACTTATAGAAGAACAAGGAATATTTGAAAGGATATACACAGTACTAATAACAGTGGTATAGTAGGGGTGAGAAAAACAATTTCATTAACCATTTTTAGCAGACACTATTGATGCCTGACCCATATCCCTTTGGCACTCATTATTCTAGTATATACCTACCGTATTCTAGAGCAAGCACCTTTGAATCTGCCTGAGGGCTCTTTGTCAGTCCAAATAGAGCAGGAAGGAAGCCCTGGGGAAGGTGGTAGTTAATATTCCCAGTACATACCCTTAGCCAATGTTGGGTGAGAGTTAGAGTATAAACATTCCGTCTTTTTCACCTCTAAACCAAAAAACCAAACCCATTGCCATCGAGTCAATTCTGACTCATAGCAACCCAACAGGACAGAATAGAACTGCCCCATAGAATTACCAAGGAGCGCCTGGCAGATTTGAACTGCCAACCCTTTGGTTAGCAGCCGTAGCACTTAGCCACTATGCCACCAGGGTTTCCTTTTCGGCTCTAGGGAGGAATAATTCTGAGTTATAGTCTATCCTCTCTTAGAGTTCCTCACTTGCTCACAGTGGTAACTTGCTATGGTAAACGGCTGGATATTGAACCACTTAATGGCCTCCTTCTCTTCCCTGTTTTATTTGTCTACCCCCTTACCAGTGCTTCTTGTGATCACTTCCAAAAGAAATGATTACTTACACTTAAATCCGTGTCTAAATTGGGAGAATTTCACTGAAGCCAGCACTTTGAGGCAAAAGGATTCTCCTTTCTTCTGTATTTCTGTACCCTTTTTTTTTTTTTTTTTATTCTTTGTATAAATCATTTAGCAGGTAATCTTTCTTACCTTCAACAACAATATTTACTAAATATATGCCTGGTAGTATTCTAGGTGTTGAAGATACTGTAGTGAGCAAAACTGGGAAGATTCTGCTTTCTTTGTGTTTTCTAGTGGTGGGAGACAGCGATACAAACCAATAAACTACAATAAAATATCACTATATATTGTTTATACAGGCATGTTGTGTTATGTGTTGTCTGGTATTCAACGGATTTGTTAAAACTCCTACCAAAGTACTGTATGGTACAGCAAACACTAGTCTACCTACACTCAGTCATTTGGGGCTTCAAAATTTCTCCTATTAATAGTATGTAAATAAACACAGCTTAAAAGTTAAAATGTAAAAAGAAAGGTCTCAAAGCTCCTTAGTATTTTTGAACTATTTTTCTACAAACTTCATCTCTCAATTATGTTTGTGATGGCAATTAAGATGAGTAATATTGATGATGAAATTAAAATAAAGGCTAAAATACTTAATTTCAGCATGGTTAAAGATTTCTAAGATGGATAATTATAAAAGCTTACCATGTGCCAGGCACTGTGTTAAGTTCTTTGCATGAATAGTTTTATTCAATTCCTAGAAACAAACTGAGTTACTGTTTATAGTTCTTTTTTAAATAATATGAAACTGAGGCTTATATAAAAAAAATACTTTTTTTTTATATATAGTTTAAATAAATTACTTAAGTACACAGAACTGGTGAGAGATAGTGCCAAAATAAATCCAAATCTGTCTAAATTTAAGACAATCAATTCAACTGGTAAGCCGTAATTTCATAAGGGCTGATTATTAGTCAACTATTCTGGCTCTTCCTTAAGAAGAATATCCCTTAGACTTTCTCATTTAACCTTTTGTAATGTAATACGATGAAAAGTTACAGATTTCTTCCTAAGAAGAAAAAATAAAGATTTCTATGAACAACTGTTTTCTTGATATTCTATATCACTATTTCTAACTCCCCTTCAATCCCTTTCTTTCCTTAGAGAGAAGATGTTAGAATGTATTAGTGAATCAGATAGTTATAGTCTCTATCCTCCTGGAGTTTACAATCTGGAGGGGATGTGGACAATATGTAAGCAAACAAATTATAAACATACAGAATAACAATATAGGATGTGCTCTGAAGGAAACACTATGACCTGGGAAATTATCTCATTGAGCTAGGAGATTCTGATGTAGGTGGTCAGGGGAATTCACATGGGAAGATGCTCGTGGGGCCTAAACCAGGGGTTGTCAGCTATGGCTATGCAGTGAGTTCATTTGGCCAGCTTTCAGAAAATGAAGATTCTGGAGTTCTATCCATTGAGCCAAAGCAGCATGCTTCTGGAATCTGTATTTGTATTTATAGAAAGTCAGGAAAGAAATATTTGGGAAATACTAGGCATAGACAGTCTACTAGGGATCACTTATATTGCTCCTTTTTATTTAATATAAAGATTTAAAGTAAGTACAATAAGATGAAAGGAGTTCTGGTGTTGCAACAGTTATTTGGCTGCTAACCAAAAGGTTGGTAGTTCAAACCCACCAGCGGCTTCACAAGAGAAAGACATGGGCGATCTGCTCCTGTAAAGATGACAGCCTAGAAAATTCTATGGGGCAGTTCTACTCTGTCACATGTGGTCGCTATGAGTTGAACATTGAGTTGACAGCACCTAACAACAACAATAAGATGAAGAAAACATATAAAAGAGTACACTGAATATTCTCTGAGGATTAAGTATAATTTCAAATAAAGACTAAAAGGAAATACAACATCAAGTTGCTAAAGTAATAATCTAGAGTATCAACGACCGTAGCTAGATTTCTGAGAGATACTGGAGGGTGAAACTTTTCAGGAAGTGGGAATCCATGGAGTTCCAAACCCTGGCAGAGAATAAGGAATCGAAAAAACATGAGCCTAAAGTCTTAGACCCCTTACATCCCTCAAAATCTGCTTTAAGTAAGAAAAATTGCCAATCTACCCCTGTGACAGTCAATGTTGATAGTGCCTAATACCAATAATCCTTAAGCTATCAGTGAATTAGATACTACTTGTTATATTTTTATGTCAGAAATGATGTTAAACACTTTGAATGTACTGATATTTTCATGCAGATAACAATTCTTTGAAGCAGTTTGACATTAATAGCCTCATTTTTTAGATGAGCAAACTGAGGCTTAGAGAGATCCAATGACTTTCCCAAGGTTGTACAGCTCACAAGGGGCAGAGCCAGGAATCCTACTTATCCGATTCTCTGAAAGACCAGGCTTGAAAGCATGAAGTAATTCTCCTCTTTCACTGGTTATAAGAAGTACATTGTTTCCTCATTTTAATATCTCAAAATATTGGATAATATCTTACAATTATAATTGATAGTATTTTCTTTTTCTTTGTTAGCGGAACATACAGTGAAGGTGCTGTTGTAATCAATGGCATTTTCAGTTTGGTAAAATGCGGTAGCAGGTAGCCTTATGTGGATATTCTCATTCTAACAGTCAGTGATCTGCCTTCCACCACGCCTGGCTTGTTGCTCTGTACTTTCTAATCACCATCTACTTTCTTCAGTACATTTAACTTACATTCATGGTATTTTCACAGACATTTCGATACAAGTTTAATGTCCTTTGCTGCAAACCCTAGCATTGGTGAGAGGAACTGTTGATTATTGTCAGTTTACTGGTATTATTCAAACTGATTACATAAGAAGCTCCATTTTCTAGAGCTTAGGCCACCTATGGAAACCTTGGTAGTGTAGTGGTTAAGTGCTACGGCTGCTAACCAAAAGGTCGGCAGTTCAAATCTGCCTGGTGCTTCTTGGAAACTCTATGGGGCAGTTCTACTTGTCCTATAGGGTCGCTATGAGTCAGAATCGACTCGATGGCACTGGGTTTTGTTTTGAGGCCACCTATTGGAAACCCGGCTAGTGTAGTGGTTAAGAGCTACGGCTGCTAACCAAAAGGTCGGCAGTTTCCTTCTACCAGGCCCTCCTCGGAAACTCTATGGGGCAGTTCTACTTTGTCCAATAGAGTCACAACAAGTCAAAACCGACTTGAGGGCAATGGGTTAAGCCACCTATTCGCTTTTCACATTAAGGAACAGCAAGTTAGAGAAAATGAGTTGTTTGTCTAAAGTCGTGTAGCTAATAAGTGATAAAACTAGGTCTTAAACTTTAGCTGGTTAATTCTTTGTTCAGCTATATAATGCTAATTTCTGTGTCAAGGTGTATAAAATTATTTGTAGATAACTCTCAAAAATGCCTCCTTCCCATTTCTTAAGGATGAACGTTAAACATTATCACTACAATATGACACCAAAGCATGAGCAACAAAAGAAAAAATAGATAAACTGCACTCCAAAATTAAAACCTTTAATGCATCAAAGGACGTTATCTAGAAAGAGAAAAGACAGTCTACAGAATGGAAGAAAATATTTGCCAATCACATATCCAAATAAGGGTTTAATATCTAAAATATATAAAAAACTCCTACAACTCAGAAACAAAAAAGACAAATGACCCAATTAAAAATTGGCAAAGGGCTTGAATAGATACTGCTCCAAAGATGATGTATAAATGACCTGTAATAAGCACATGTAAAGATGTTCAGCATTATAAGTCATTAACCAAAAAACCCGTTGCAGTTGAGCTGATTCCAACTCATTAGGAAACTTCAAATCAAAACCGCAATGATATACCACTTCACACCCATTAGGATAACTATTATCACAAAGAACAAAAAAAGGAATTATAAAATGTGTTGGTGAGTATGTGACAAACTAAAACCCTTGTGCACTGCTGGTGGGGATGTAAATGGTGCAGCCACTGTGGAAAACAGTTTGGAAGTTTCTCAAGAAGGTAAGCCCAGAATTATTTAAATTGTCACCACTGAGGACACGGAGGCCCTCCAGTCTCAATGGGTTCTTGTCTGTCTCTTGTGAGAATACACAGAGAAGACAATTTTGGATTTAACTCTAACAGGTTTATTTTACTTGCGACAAGGAAAAGGAGTCAGAGAGGGCTCATGGGCCACTTCAAAAGTCTGACTCAGAAAAGGGGAGAGGGGCAAGGCTAGGGCTTAGGTGGGTTCTGTGGAGACAGTAATGAATATTTAATGAGTTTCTTTCAAGGGGTGGGTACTTCTCAGAATGGTGGTGCATACTAATTAGGTTGCAGGGGTACCTGGAACCCTGCTGATATTCAAGATGGGGTCCTCTGCATTACATTGCCTTCTTCAGCGGCTAAGGAAAGTCAAATAATGGTCACAATTTTTTCCTCTGCCCATGTGGAGCCTGTACAAAGGGAGAAGGAACTAGAAAAACACTAAGGGGGAGATAGTAATTCATGGGTTGTTTTAACCTTATTTCATGTTGATAGGGTGTGGTTCTTTTTTACCCAAATCTTAGATGGTGATCTTTTAACAGCTCTTTTGTTCTGCCTCATTCAGCACAGTTAACCCTATCTGTCTCAAAATGACCTGGCAATTCCATTCCCAGGTATATACCCGAAAGAATTGAAAGCGGGGACTCAAATAGATACTTGCACACCAATGTTTATAACAGCTTTATTCTCAATAGCCAAAAGCTGGAAACAACCCAAGTATCCATCAATAGACGAATGAATAAAGAAAATGTAGCATATACACACAATGGATTATTATTCAGCTGTAAAAAGGAATGAAAATCTGATGCATGTGATGGCATGAATGAACCTTGAAAACATAATTGCTAAGTGAAATAAGCCAGACACAAAAGGACAAATATTACAATATTCCACTTCTATGAAATATTTACAATACAAAAATTCATAGATACATAAAGTGGATTAGAGATTGCAGGGGATAGAGGGATGGGGGAATGGAAAGTTATTTCTTAATGGGTATAGGGTTTCTGTTTGGCATGAAGTAAAAATTTTGGAAATATAGGGCAGTAAGAGTTGTACAACATTGTGGATGTAATTTATGCTACTGAATTATACACTTAAAAATAGATAAAATGGTAAATGTTATATATATTTTATCACCATAAAATTAAAAAAGAGAAAGGAAAAAAGTTATCACTATTTGTAGATATCTTTTAAGCTTATCTTAAAATTTGTTTGGAAATACTGCACAGCAACTAGTGTCTTAGTTATCTAGTGCTACTGCAGAAATACTACAAGTGGATGGCTTCAACAAACAATTTTTTATCACAGTTTAGGAGGCTAGAAGTCTGAGCTCAGCGCTGGCTCAAGGGGAAGATTTTCTTTCTCTATTGGCTCTGGAGTTAAGTCCTTGACTCCTTTCAACCTCTGTGGGCCCAGCATTCCTTGGAGATCTCCATGTGTCTTGGCATCAATGTGCTCCTGGGTCTAGGAGGTTCTCAGCACAAGAACTCTGGGCCCAAAAGGACGTGCTCTACTCTAATTCTACTTTTTTGGTGATAGTGAGGTCCTTCCCCCCTCTGCTTGGTTCTCTCTCCTTTTATCTGTTGTAAGATAAAAGGTTTGGCTCCAGCAAAGGTGTGGCTTCAGTAAGGTGGTGCCTTGAGTAAGGGCATGACCCAAGTAAGGTGGTGAGACTCAGGAAACACCCCACCCTAATCCTGTCTCATAGAAGTTTTAGGATTTACAACACATAAAATGGAGGATAGTTACCTAGTTTCACAAAATGGAGGAAAATTTCATCAGATCACAAAATGCACGGTAACTGCATGCTACTAGGAATCATGGCCCAGCCAAGTTGACACATATTTGGGGGGACACAATTCAATCCATGACAGGTAACTAAAACAAATTTGAAAAATAAGAATAAGGTTGGAGGCTGCACAGCATCCAATTTTAAGACTTAGAATATAGCTACAGTAATTAAGAAAATATAGTATTGATGGAGACCCTGGAGTGGCACAAATAGTTTGCTCTTGGCTACTAACTGAAAAGTTTGAACCCATCCAGCACGACCAGAGACGACATGGCTGGCAATCTGCTTCCATAAAGATTACAGTCCAGAAAACCCTATGGAGCTCAGTTTTACTCTATAATGTATGAGGTTGCCATAAGTCAGATAGACTCAACAATGAGTTGGGTTCAGTCATTATTAGTCTTGGTGGAGGAATAAGCATATATTCTAACAAAATGAAATAGAAAAACCAGAAATAGGCCCACATGAATGTGCCTAACTCATTTTATTTAAATAATATTTTATTGTGTACTCAGTGAAAGTTTAAATAGTAAATTAGGTAAAAAAAAAAAAAAAAAAAAAAAACCCCATTGACAATTTCTACATAAGTTGTTCAGTGACATTAGGTACATATTTTACAATATGTCAGCATTCTCACTGAGTTCTGCTTGTTCCATTTCCAGTGCTCTAGTTTCCCTGCCTGCCTTGTCTTCTCATCTTTGCTTCTTTGCTTTAGAGTACTTGTTGACTTTTTGGTCTCATGTATATATATATATTTTTTTTTTTAAAGAAGAACTGCACTCACAGATAATATTCTTTATTTTGTGTGCCAATCTGTTATTTTGCTAAAAGGTGACCTCAGGGAATACTTTCAGTTCAAGGTTTAAAGAGTATCTCATGACGATAGTCTCAGGGAATCCTCTAGTCTCAACTGGTCCGGTAAGTCTGGACTTTTTAAGAATCTGAGTTCTGTTCTGCATTTTTCTCCCATTATATTCAGGGCTATCTATTATGGACCTGATCAGAACGTTTGGTAGTGGTAGCTGGGCACCATCTAGTTCTGGTATCAGCTTAGATGAGGCTGTGACTTGTGTAGGCTATTAGCCCTATAGACTAGTTTCTTCTCTGAGATTTTGGTTTCTTTCATCTCTTTTATTTCTAATGAGTAGACCACATAGTTTTATCTTAGATGGCTGCTTGCAAGCTTTTAACACCCCAGATGCTACTCACTGCTCTGGGATATAAAATGTGAACTTTGTGGTGCCAACTGACTGAGTTAGCCTACCAACCTAAGGACCTCAGCTTTCAAACCCAGAAAGCCCTTCTTAAGGTGTTTGGATACATCTGAGAAGTCTCTGTAATTGTGTCCTCTATGAATACACATGTGTGCATACATGTATCTGTACATACAGATACTTCTACCTGTGCATACCTATGTACTCACCTGTACCTACCTGTACATAAATGTCTATACACCTACATATGTGACCATGTACTCATTTTTTTGATTACTGGTTGTGTTGTTGCCAAATTATCTATGTCATATTCTTTAGCACAGACATTCTTTTCTTTTGTGCACTTCTTAGTGGCAGCTCAACTGATTTTTGATGAAAGAACAAAAGCAATTCATTGGAAGAAGGATAGTCTTTTCAACAAAGGAAGCAAGAAAAACTGGATACCAAGAGGCATGATGTCACAGTTCGTACAAAAATTAACTTTAAATGGATCATAACTCTGAAAGTAAAAGGTAAAACTATAAAACTTCTAGAGGAGAACATAGAAAAAAAAATCTTTGTGACCAAGAGTTAGGTAAAGAGCTCTTAGACATGACACTAAAGGCACAATCAATAAATTAAAAAAGTAGACTGGTTAAATGGACTTGATAAACATTAAGAGGCTTTTGCTGTATAAGAGAACCTGTTAACAAAATGAAAATACAAGCCACTGTAAGGGAGAAAATATTTGCAAATTACATACTTGACAAAGGATTCTTTGGAGAATATATAAGACATTCTCTAAAATCAACAATAAGAAAACAATCCAATTTAAAGAGGGGAAAAGCTTGAACAGAAACTTTGCCAAGAAAAGATATTTGGACTGCTATCCTGAATTTGGAAACCCTGATGGCATAGTGGAAACCCTAGTAGCATAGTGATTAAGAGCTACGGCTGCTAACCAAAAGGTGAGCAGTTCAAATCCTCCAGGAGCTCCTTGGAAACCCTATGGGACAGTTCTGCTCTGTACTGTAGGGTTGCTATGAGTTGAAATCAACTCGACAGCAACAGGTTTGGGTTTTTTTTTTTTTTTAATTCGCATTTTTACCAGTCAGGTATGAGAGAACCTTCAATATTTCCAGCAGTAGCTGCTACCTTTCTTTAAAAAAATTTTTTTTTGCCAATTATATATATAGAGAGTGGTATCTTATTGTTACCTAAATTTTAATTTTCCTGACTGTTAGGTACTCAAAGCATCGTTTTATGAGTTCATTGTTTAAAAAATTCCTTTTTGAGCTGAACTTAAATTTCCAAAATATTCTTTTTTGGGGGGGGGGACGGGGAATAGAGGGTATTAAGATGGTGCCTTTATCCTCTAGTTTTGACTCTCAGTTCAGCTTTCTACTGCTTGTACCTTGGCTTTTGTTCATCCTATCTCCTGCAGGATCCCAGCAGTGCCCAAGGCTTTGCTTACTTCCTACAGGTGATAGAACTGCTTGGCTTGGGACATTCTAGTTGATGTTTGAGGTCTGTGAGGACTCAAGCATACATCTTCTTTATGTTTCATTTGGAAATAACAATAATTGTTTTCAGTTTCTTTATGTAAACAGATAGTGGATAATCCTTACTAAGTTGTCTACTGACTTTTTCTTATTTTCAAATGTTCTGGAAGAAAGGACATTTTACACATTGTAATAGGGAATAAAAACAAAGAAACAAGAAAACTGTTTTCAAGTAATGTCCTTTTCAGAAAGTTAAGTACTGCAATTCTTGGAAAGACGATATTATGAACAACTCATTTGAATGCTGAATAGTAGGCATTAATGGTTATTTATAGTGAGGCCCATGTCTAGTAACTTCCTTGAATTCTTTTGGAAGGCAGTGTTGGTAGAATTCTTATTAGGAATATGCTTTCTACGAGACTTTAATAGTAGTTCTATTTTTATTTGGAAAGAAATGAACCTGATAATACTAATTTTCTCATTTAATGGGTTTTCTTCCTTTAAATAAGCCCAATTATCTCTTCTGGGATGGGTAGCAGCTTGCTTTAGCTGTGTAGATAAGTACACTTATATTATATGTGAAAAGAAAAGGGAAAGTAAAATACAATTTTAATATCTCTTTAGGTACCAAAGAAATTGATTCCTGATTTTCTTCAATGACTCATTTTGGAGATTGTATGAAAAGTCAAAGCTTTAAAATTACACATGAGGCATTTTCTAGAATGTACCATTTGGTGGGAAAGAACATAGGTTCTTAAAAAAAAAAAAAAGGTTGAGAAAACAAAGGCGCTTTCATTAAATTCAGTGAGTACTTCACTGTATGCTTACTCTGTGCTAGGCACTGGCTTAATCACTAATACAACTGGTAAGCAAGACAGAGGAAGTCTCAGCATTCAGGCAGCTTACATTAGTGTGTGTGGGGTGGGGAAGAAAATAAAGATATATACACATATAAACCAAACCATTGTCGTCCAGTCGATTGTGACTCATATGTCCCTATAGGATCGAGTGCAACTGCCCCACAGAATTTCCAGTGAACACCTGGTGGATTCAAACTGCCAACCTTCTGGTTAGCAGCCAAAGGCTTAACTACTATGCTACCAGAGTTTCTCTCTCTGTATAATTTCTGGAAATGGCAAGTACTATGAAGGAAAATGGAGCCCTGGAGGCAGTGGTTAAGAGCTGCCGCTGGTAACTAAAAGGTCAGTGGTTTGAATTCCCCAGCTGCTCCATGGAAACATTATCGGGCTGTTCTGCTCTGTCCTATAGGGTCGCTATGAGTTAGAATCAACTTGATGACAATGGGCTTGGTGTTAGTTTGGTATGAAGGAAAATAAAGGAAAGACAGGGACAGTTGATTTTTGATAGGACATTGTTACTGCATCTTAGGTGATGATATGTCTCTCTATATATCTATTTCAACAACTATATCTATCTGTATTATGAGGAAAAGATCCACTTGAATTTGAAATTTGTTCCCATATGTGGTATGAAACCCTGGTGACATAGTGGTTAAGAGCCAGGGCTGCTAACCAAAAGACTGGCAGTTCAAATTCACCAGGTCCTCCTTAGAAACCCTAAGGAGCAATTCTACTTTGTCCTTTAGGGTCAGTATGTGTCGGAATCTACTCTACGGCAACTGTTTTGTTTTTTTTTTTTATATTATCCTTATTATCTGTATTAACTTTCAATTTTCTTGTAATTTTTCCAAATGAATTTTGAGTTTTCCTACTCTAAACTTCATTCTTTTTTTCAATTTTTATTTTATTGTGGTAAAATATATAAAACATAAAATTTGTAATTTTTACAATTTTTAAATATACAATTCAGTGGCATTAATTTGCATTCACAATGTTGTACAACCATCGCCACCAGCTGTTTCCAAAACTTTTTCATCAGCCCAAACAAAAACTCCATTAAGAAATAATTCCTCATTCCTTCCCCTCACCACCCCCCACCCCCAGCCTTTAGTAGCCTCTAACTTGCTTTCTATTTCTATAATTTTGCCTATTCTAGATGTTTTATGTAAATGGAATCATATAATATTCCTTTATATCTGGCTTGTTTCATTTAGCATAAAGTTTTCAAGGTTCATCCATTCCTTGTAGCATGTATTATAATTACATTCCTTCTTGTGACTGAATAGTATTTGAATATATTTACATACCACATGTTATTTATCCATTCATCTGATGCTGGACAGTAGGATTGTTTCCACCTTTTGGCTGTTGTAACTAATGCTGTTCTGAACATTGGTGATCAAGTATCTATTTGAGTCTCTGCTTTCAATTCTTTTGGGTATTTCCTAGGAGTAGAACTGTTGAGTCATAAGGTAGTTTTTTTTTATTAAGTTTTTAAGGGATCTCTAGACTTTATTCTGAATAATTAATGCATTGAAGTCCATAACTTTGCTTTTGATTATTTAGAGGGGCATATTCCCCTAAACCTATTTTAGAGGAGGCCATGAGAGATAATAAACAAGGAAGAATTTCTTGGATACAAACCCAGGGGCCATGGAGGACAAGGGCTTGGAAATTTCTCTCAGATAGTAGAACCAAGGAATATCAAATAAGCTATTCAAGAAATTACTGTATAGATAGATGTGAAGTCTATGATTTTTTTTTTCTTTTAAATGAACAGGATTTGATAACTGCTAAGTGAGGATGGTGAGACTTTGGCTCACTTACTTTGGACATGTCATCAAGTAAGACCAATCACCAGAAAAGGACATCGTGTTTGGTAAATTAGAGGGTCAGCAAAAATGATGGAAACTCTCAATGAGTTGGATTGACACAATAGCTACAACGATGGACTCAAACATATCAGTCAATGATCATGAAGATGGCACAGGACAAGGCAACGTTTTGTTCTGTTGTACATGGAGTCACCATGAGTTGGAGCTGACTCAACAGCAGCTTAACAGCAACAATGGACCATTGACTATTGGTGGATTTCCATTCTTCCTTTTCAAAATGAGACTTTTCATTACTGTTATCTCTTCCAACTCCACCATTGTATATTAATTGTCTGGAATGAGAAAGGTAGGTAGCTAACAAAATAAAGAAAAAGAAAAAAGTTCATTAGACTACGGGCAGCTACCTCCAGACCTGGTATGCAGAACTGAGTATTAACTAAAGATCCTGGATTTGAAAGGGATGCACTAAATGTATTGGATTTGAGGAGTTACCTCACTTGGAATGAGACAAGTATGTTCAAGATGTGTAAAGAAGAGTGTACATAGATATTTAGGCTACCAAAGGAGTGGACCCATGAAGAGACTACTAACTGACTTACAATAGTCTTTTTCTACCTAACTGCATAGAAGTACAATTTTGAGCTTGGCAAATGCCTCATCACCCAAGTTAAAGATTTTATTTTTCAGCCTCTTTGTTGCTAAACATACCACATAACCAAGGGCTAGTCAATAGGATCTGAAGGAAATAATTTGTCCAATTATTATGTAGTGTGCTAAAATGAAAGTGTGTGCCTTTGTTATGCTCTTCTCCCCTTTCTGTCAGTGGAAAGCAGATATGATGGTGTGGACTGGAGCACCATCTTGGACAGGTAGTTAGAAACCATATAAGTATGGCAGAGATAGAAAAAGGAAGGAGCATAGGTTCCTAAAGATCTAATGATTGCAGAGCAGCATACTCACCTTGGACCCTCCACTTAGATAAGAGAATTTAAATAGCTATTTTGCTTCAGCCATTGCTACCTTTGGATCTATTTTACAGCAGTTGGAGCCATATCCTAAGTAGTACATCAATAGATGAGAAATAATGGTAGCTTGGACTATGATGGTAACAGGGAATTAGCTACATTTGAGATATGTTTTGTAGTACATAACTTGTAGAGGGCAGTTTGGCATAAGAAAGGATTGAAAAGGACTTCCTGATTTCTGTCTTATATGGTTAGGTGCTGTTTACTGAGAACTGGGTGGAGGAGGGGAGCCCTGGTGGTGAAGTGGTTAAGAGATTGGCTGCTAACTAAAAGGTCGGCAGTTCACCAGCTGCTCCTTGGAAACCCTATGGGGGAGCTTTCTGTCCTACAGGGTTGCTGTGAGTTGGAATCGGCTGGCTGGCAGCAGGGTATTTTTTTTTGGTTGGCCGAGGAGATGAGGAGACTATTTTTGACTGGTTGATTTTGAGATGCCTCTGAGACACTTCCATTTTTGATGGCTGTTTGCCATTGTGTATACAGTTTCTTCTCTATGTAATATTTTTCCTTTCCTAGTTCTCATTTCTCAATATAACCATGAGAGAGAACCCCAAGGAAATGAATTTCTCATTTATGATTCTGTAACAATTTATACATAACCTGTTTATACAAGTGACCACATTGAACAGATACATCTGTATTCCCCCAGTAGATGTTAACCTTTCTGAGGATACTATCTTTTACTTATTATTTTACCTCCAACATAACATAGTGGTTACAACAGAGTATAGAAGAAAGTCATCCAGAATATTAAGCATACACTTTTTTTCAGGAAGCTGCAACATGAGAACGATTAGAAAGGGGTGTTCTTTGAGGGGAAAGAAAGGCATAGTTTTAGCAAAATGGGTCAGCTGAAGTTCTGCTAATTTAAGGAATAAACCCACTGCCATCAAGTCAATTCTAACTCATAGCGACCCTACAGGACAGAGTAGAACTGCCCCATAGAGATTCCAAGGAGCGCCTGGTGGATTTGAACTGCCGACCTTTTGGTTAGCAGCCGTAGCTCTTAACCACTGTTCTACCAGAGTTTCAAATTTAAGGAATAGGGGTCAAAAATGGTTCTTGGAAGAATGAGAAATTATTTTTGTGGTTTTGCAGCCTTTGATTGGGCAACAAGTTTAGCAAGAAGGAAGGGAGGAACAGTTGAGGGTTAAAGTCATGACAGAGTCATGGTGAAATATTTTCAGTACTTTAGGGTTTCTCAAAATAGAAAATGTTATTTTTAAATTAATAAATGAAAAAAAGTCTCATATTTTTCTTTCCCTAGAACTCAAGAGTTTTGAGTTAGTAAAAGTAATATTTAGCTGTTATACCAAACAAACCCTGACATTTCAAGGTCCTAACACCCTAAAAGTTTATTTTTCATTCAAGTCCCAGGCCATTGTTCACCTTTCTAAATCAGCGACCTTCCATGCCTTAAAATTTGAGGCTCCTGCTTCCTCTACATCTGCAGATTCCTCTCTCCTTAGACCTTGGATTGAGAAAGAAAAAAAGGATAATATATGAAGGTTTTAATTTTCTATGACTGGGGATATAGTACAGTGGTTAAGAGTTCAGGTTACTAACCAAAAGGTCAGCCATTTGAATCCACCTGCCCACATTCCATTCACCAGAACTCAGTCATATGGCAACATCTAAATGCATGAGAGTCTGGGAGATGTAGCATAGCATACAGGAAGAAGTTTTCAGTAAAATGTTCACTATGTGTATGAATAAGCAGTGCTTTTGAATTTAGTAGGAAAAGGAGGACAGATTTAAGCATATCACCTTTTTCCTCTTAGGATTAGCATTTCTTTGTATGATGTTTTGGATATGTAGGTAGTTGAGATATTTAAGTTAGATGAAATATAGACAAAATTCGTGGGCAATTACTTATTGACAGCAGACATAAAGAACGTAAACTCTTTTATTTTGCCTTCTTCCTCTTGCATATAATGTAATCCATGCAGAATTAAAGTGTTAGGGGCTCCCCCTCAGTACACAAATTTGGACTTGGGTTCGATTATCTGTTGGATAGAATTCCTTGTAGCCAGAATAAAAGAGCTGAATTGTAGTCATAAACTGAATGAGTGAAGTGGCATAAGAGCATTTTCTGTGAATACAATTATGTCATTTAAATGTGTCCAAAACATTAATGTTAATCTTCCATTAGAGAGTTACATGAGTTTTTATTCATTCTAAGAACATATTAGAATACCTCAATCTTTTTTTTATTTTTGAAGGTTCAGTGTAAATTAATCTGTGGGGAGAATTACATCAGAGAAATTATGTGTTAAAATGCAGTTTCTTTTATATATCTTTAACAAATGCCATTGCCCACATACTAATCACACATTAAGCCTTTAAAATAGGAGCTTTTTACCTGAAATAACCAAATACGAGGAAAACATTCAAGTTTTTTTTTTCTTCTGTAAGCTTTACGTACGTCTTCCCTTAGTGATACTTGACATCTTAGAAAATAAAATCATCCTTTTGACTTCCTGATCTATGCAAGTGTCAATTTGTCCTTGAGTTGCAAAATAAGTACGCTTTTTCCACACCAGATAATGAAACACCCACGTATCTTTAAAAATAAGTTTGCTGGTTGCTACTCATAGTTGGTTGATTTTCTACAGTTGCAGTGCAAATTTATCAAGGTCCTAATATATAATTTGAAAACAGATATTTTCATGTTCTCTTGATAAAATCCAAGAATCTGAAAACCACCATAGAAATAAGAAATCATCTCACAAAGCACTCTCATTTTTTTTTTTTTTTTAAATTTTTATTAAGCTTCAAGTGAGCATTTACCATTCCAATCAGTCTGTCACATGTAGGTTTACATACATCTTACTCCCTTCTCCCACTTGCTCTCCCCCTATTGAGTCAGCCCTTACAGTCTCTCGTTTCGTGCCAATTTTACCTTCTTCCATCTCTCTCTATCTTCCCATCCCCCCTCCAGTCAAGAGTTGCCAACACACTCTCCCGTGTCCACCTGATTTAATTAGCTCGCTCTTCATCAGTATCTCTCTCCCCCCCACTGACCAGTCCTTTTCATGCCTGATGATTTGTCTTCGGGGTTGGTTCCTGTCCTGTGCCATCAGAAGTTCTGGGGAGCATTGTCTCTGGGATTCCTCTAGTCGCAATCATACCATTAGGTGTGGTCTTTTAATGAGAATTTGGGGTCTGTATCCCATTGGTCTCCTGCTCCCTCAGGAGTTGTCTCTTGTGCTCCCTGACAGGGCAGACATCGATTGTGGCCGGGCACCAACTTGTTCTTCTGGTCTCAGGATATTGTAGGTCTCTGGTTCAAGTGGCCCTTTCTGTAGCACTCTCATTTTGGAGATGTTGTCATTGTCAGTTTCTGAAGAGTCGGCCCCTGAATGGTGGAGACCCCATGTGTTAGAGAGTAGACCTGCTCCGTGGGGTTTTCTTGGCTGTAATCTTTATGGAAGCAGTTCAACAGGCATTCCTTCCCCAGAGCCAGTGGTGGTTGGAACTGCCAATTTTTGAATTAACAGTTGACCTTAAACCATTCGTGCCACCTGGGCTCCTACTTTATAGGTAAGGAAACTTAAATCTAGAAAGTAAAGTGGCCAGACTTAGGTTCTATAACCTCTAGCAGCAAAGCGGAAATCGCCCACACCTATGTTCACAGCCCATTGGGATTTTCATTAACTCATCAAATTTAAACTTAGTTTGTGTAAAATCCTCCTACGTAGCATATCGTAAGAGTTTCTTGCTCGATATACATGTACATTCTTTTGTGTTCTAAATTCCATAAAACATTTATATTGTTTTAATGAGTTTTTATTTGGAAAGAGAAGTCATTTAAATCTTAACTGATTACCAATGTAGAAAACAGCTTCAGGTAATAGTTAACAGTGCTCCAAAATCAGTTTGCTTGTTATTAAACAACCAAACCCCAAACCAAGCCAGTTGCCGTCCAGTCGATTCCAGTACGTGGAAACCCCGTGTGTTTTGAAGTAGAACTACACTCCATAAGGGTTTCAATGTCTATAAGCCATTGGGGTAGCTCGATAGGCCTTTCTTCCTAAGTGCCTCTGAGTGGATTTGAAATACCATTCTTTTGGTTAATAGCTGAGGGCTTAAGCAGTTTTGTCATCTGGGGACTCCACTATTAAGCAATAGCTCTTCTCAAATAGTCTACTGAATTAAAAAATTAATCCTTCATAAGGGGCCGTATCATCAAGTCGTCCAGGTTGTTTAAAAAAACAGTTCTTATTAGGTAGACTTCTACTCATGGTGACCCCATGTATGTTACAGTAGAACTGTGCTCCATGAGGTGTTCAATGACTGATTATTTGGAGGTAGATTGGTGGACCTTTCTTCTGAGGCACCTCTGGGTGGACTCAAATTTCCAATCTTTTGGTTAGCAGTCAACGGTGTTAACCATTGGTACCACTCAAGTTGTGTACTGCATTCAAATGAGCAGAGGAGTTGGTGCTGAGAAAGAAGTACTTTTTCTATTTTGCACAAAAGTCGCAAATAAATTAGCAATGTTCCAGCTTTGAAGTGTATTTTAATATGGAGAAAGGAATATGTGCTGATGTTAAATGAAGGTGATCTAGTATATACTTCTTTGAATTCCTCCAGAAATTTTTGCTCAGAAAGGTAGTTCAAAATTTATTTAATAAATGAGTAAAAAAGACATAAACTCCAATACTCAGAATGGAGTAAAAATGCTCCTCAAGATTTGGAGACACTTGAGTTAACTCATACTAGGGAAAAGGGTGGGGGGGGTGGTTCAGTGGTAGAATTCTCGCCTTCCATGTGGGAGACCTGGGTTTGATTCCTGGCCAATGCACCTCATGCTCAGCCATGATCGGTCTGTCAGTGGAGGCTGTGTGTTGCTATGATGCTGAATAGGTTTCAGTGGAACTTCCAAACTAAGACAGACTGAAAGAAAGACCTGGTGATATACCTCCTAAAATCAGCCAATGAAAATTCTATGAATTATAACAGTACTTTCCACAACTTATCTTGAAGTTGGTGCAGGTGTGGGCACAAGACTGGGCAGTGTTTCACTCAATTGTGCGTGGGGCTGCTGTGAGTTGGGGGCAACTCAACAGCAGCTAACGACAACAACAAGAGAAAAAAGGTCTATCAAGACAAGTAATTCCTTCATTTTATTAAGGCTGTTTTGAGTCCTCAAAAACTAAACAAAGTTCTCCCCGGAATTTAAAAATTTTTGAAATTTGGAGAAAAATCTTACTAGAAAGTTTTTTCTTGTTTCATGTGCTTTGTGCACTTACAGATTTCCTTTTTGTCATATTAGCAATGAAAAGCTTAAAATTCCTTTAGAGTGCTTCTTTATGAAATACCATGTTATAGCGAAATTCAATGTGAGATTGCACCTATTAAATATCCTTATCATCTTAGATATTTGTAGCAAGCTTGGAATGCTATCTGTAGAGAGCATAAGAGCCCTGGGGTGCTCATATGCAATTCAATTCATGTCAGTGAGGAATCATTATAAAAACACTGGGTACTTAACTTTGAAAAATTAATAATACAAATGAAAAAGGAACTTAAAACATTATTTGACTTCTTATGCTTTATCTGATACGGTGAGTTCTCTTAAAAATCCTTGGAGAACATGTCAGCTTATTCAGATTTTGCAAAGATAATTCTACTAGCATGGACATTTCAACAGTGTAATCTTACTTCCGTTTCTCTGAGAAAATAGATGAAAAGCTATAGTTACCAAGGTACTCAAAGTGTTTGAAAGAGCAAAATGGTCTTGCTTACCTCTACCACCATTCTTCCACTCACCTTCAACCATTCTGCACTGATTAAAATTTTCCAAAACACCATGGTTTGGTGTGTATCTTTTTTTCCATCAAAAATTCATCAATATATGTTATTCAGAAATGCAGTAGATTAGTGTTCGGGAAATACTCACTCATATCCCTTTACCTCTATGAGAAGAGTATACTTTTCCACTTCATTGACTTTAGGCATGTCCATGTGACTTACCGTAGTCAATGGAATGTTAGCAAAGAACATGGCAAGGGAAAATATATTGAACAAAATGATAATGAGATACAACATATCAGTACTTGTAGAATGCAGTTTTGCATTGGTTAGAGGGAATTTTATAGCCTTACATGTATATTTCAGAGAAGAGAGGCTGAAAACCAAAGAATTTCACATAGCTAGAAAAAGGGTCACTGAAATTTCCTGTTCTTGTTGAACTATTTTTCCCTTTTTTTTCTTAATAGCTTTATTGTAGTATTATTTATATACCATAAACCTTCACTTGTGTTAAGTATACAATTCAGTGTTTTGTATATTTAGAGTTATGCACCTACCACCACAACCTAATTCTAGAACATACCAATCATCCCAAAAAGACACCTTGTTATCATTCCTTATTCCACCACCAGGCCTAGACAACCACTACTTTGCCTTTCATTAACATTTCATATAAGTGGAATCATGGTATATCTTTTGTATCTGACTTCATTCACTGAGTATGGTGTTTTTGAGTTTCATCAATGGTGTAGTATGTATCCGCACTTCGTTTGTTTTTGTTGCTGAAAGGACTGTTCTGAGATTCTATGGAGGGGAAACTTAGGAAATGAAGTTTCTGAATTGAATTTCTGAAATAATTTGTGGCGCTCTGGATACAAACAATGTGGCCCATGTGAAAACTCATATCAGTGAGTCAAGGAGAGTTTCATTTCCCCCATCTCTTCATGAAACAGAACCACCCTGACCCCTCAAGAGCAGAGAGAATCCAAACTATCAGGAATATTACCCTTGGCATGACTATTGATATTCTAATGTTGGATGCAGACAATTCGGTAAGTGCAAAGCCTGGATTCCAACTGAAGCTTTCTGGATCCAGAGTCTGCACCCTTATCACCAGGTAAACCTGCCATTTACAGTGAGAGCTGTTGGAGAGAAGGCACAACCGTGATCCCAACAACAGAAACATCTACAATTACCACCACTGAACATTTTGACCAGAAGAATTTACCCTGCCTTTCTCTTTGTTTACGATTATCCATAATGATGAGAGTGTTTTAATATATTAAAGCCTAAAATAACTAATGCTCACTACAGGATCTTGTGTTTTAATAGAGCAAGTGGCAATGATAATTGGAAATGATAAATGTTATTCTTGATAGTTTCCCAATGGAAAACCGGAGACAAAGTAGTTTTCATCTCAAATTCATAATAATGCTTTGTAGTTTAAAAGGACTTTAACGTACAACCTTATTTTATTCTCATTAAAGTCAGTGAAGAAAGTAAGATAACTAGTATTGAGTACTTTATCTGTGCCAGGCTTTATTCTCAATACTTTCTATATATTATCTCATTTCATGCTCATAACAACGTTCTAAAGGAATACTACTCTTTTCCTTATTTTAGAGATGAAGAAAGTGAGTCTCAGAGGTAGAACTGCCTCACTTAAGGCCACATGACTAGGAAGTTGCAGACCTGGGATTGGAAGCAAGTAAGTTTTTTTTTTTTAACTCTATCCATGTCATTTGACTTCCCTGAAGATAAATGGTCCAAAGCCGGTTAAAACACTGTCTAGAAGAAGCCACAAGGGAATTAGAATGTCTTATTCTACCATTAAGCTTCATTTTTTAATGACAGTATGTGTTATGTAGATGTAAAGCTATGTTTGTACTCCACGTAGGATTTACCTGGAGATTGATTATATCTAGTCAACAAATATTTATTAAGTAATACGATTGTTACTAAATTACTGTGCTGATGCCAAGGCAATAAGATGAAAGGGAGAGAGAGAGAGAGAGAGAGACAAGCAGTAAAAAAAAAAAATCAGGTTTCAAGCCTTGAAGTCCTAAATTCATCACTTGTGTAAATTCAATCTTTTTCTAACATAATTGAACTTGGTCACACCATATTGTATGTGTGGGGATAGACCAAACCTCTTATCTTACAGAAAACATAAAAATTGATTTTGACATAATATTCTCTAAGAGAAAAACACAGAATCATTGCATGTTAGAGGTGGAAGAGAGGCCTAAAAGCTCGTTCAGTTCAGTGATTTTTAAACTTGGCTGCACATCAGAAGCAACTGGAGGACTTCCTAAACTCCAGCCCTTGAGATTTGATTCAGCATGTCTGGGGTAAGCCTTTGAGTCTGAAGTTTTGATCAAACTTTCCAGTTTATTCTTTTAAAGTTAGTCAGTAATAGGGCTGTACACAGGCCTCTGTGAACCACTCAGTTTAAATCCCTATATGTAAAAGTGAGAAAACTGGACCCCAAGAGATGAAGTGACTCGATTAATTTCACTATAGATCTTATGCATACTAGGGGCAGCCTAATGTTTTGTCAAATACACGGTAATGAGGCTTCTACAAGTAACTCTGTGTATAACTGTCAACCATATAGAATTTAAGTGAAAAGAAGTTAAATTTATATTATTTTATAACAATTATAATCAGTATTTCAAAGCATTAGCCTCAATGCTTGATCAATCTGAGTTAGTAGGAAGGTTATTAAAGATTTATATTTTATCACACAGCACTGTAATATTTTTAATTTCACATAAGTGCAAAGTTCATAAGGCAAAAGGGTGTCATTTTATAGGAAAGCAGAATTTATTTGGTTAAAATCAATACTGATAATTATATAAATACCCCAGTGCATATTATTTTTACTCTTTTGCTACTATGATCTTTTGGTGAAATGTGTGTATGTTGTGGGATGTGAGAGGCTTGTGTCTTTGAATACAGTAAGGGCTAAAATCAAAACCCTCTGCCGTTGAGTCGATTCTGACTCATAGCGACCCTATAGGACAGAGTAGAACTGCCCCGTAGAGTTTCCAAGGAGCACCTGGTGGACTCGAACTGCCGACCTCTTGGTTAAGAGCCATAGCACTTAACCACTATGCAACCAGGGTTTCCAGAGGTTATTAAAAAAAAGAAAACCCCTAAAGAAAATTGTTGTAGTTATTGCAATTCACGCACACACACACACAAACACTTTGAACCAGTTATTATATTTTTGGTCAATGCTACCTATCAATAATCACTATTGGCACTTAAGTGTCAATCATTCAGTCATTCATTCATACATACATTCACTTGTTCAACAAGTATTTATTAGGTATTTTCTACGTGTCAGGCACTAAAGACACTTAGTGCAGCTTTTAACAGCCTTACAGAGATATGGGCAGAAATTAGAGTCCTGGACCCACATAGATACACATTATAACTATTTAGGGCTGCACTACAGGTAAGCATAAAGCAGATGCAGAGAGGTCCTTGCAGGAAATGCAGCTTAGCTTTGAATTATTGGAAGACTGAGGTCAAAAAGGACTGAGGTAGAAGCATATCCATGGATATATGGGAGTAAGCACGATGTGTCAAGATCTTTGTATACATGTTATTTAGTGAGCATTAAGAAAGCATCTCCCATGGCTGAAGCACTGAAATAGCCAAGTAAATAAATGATTTGGAAGTTAGTATGAGCCAGTCTTTGTCACTGGTTAACTCCAGCACTAGAACCATGGGCCTATCAAGGAAAAAGCCGCTTTGGCCATATTGGAGGCTATTTTTAAACATAACAACATGGAGTCCCACATACCAATGTTGATTTAGCTACTACAGTTGCTGAATATCTAAACTTCTAGCAACAGAGACCAACCTGGAGTATCCAATATGACACTATTCTTTGAGGATATAGCCAGTAAGTTGACTACATTAAGCTTCCTCCTCCTGGAATGGCCAGCTATTTGTTCTGGCGGGAATTGAGATATATTCTGAATATGACAGGACTTTTCTAACTGCAAAAGCCCCAACCAAAACCACTATCAGAGTACTTATGGAGTGTTTGATTCCTGGTGTGGGTCTCTCATAATGTTGCAACAGAGATATTAAAGTCTGGCTACTGTCATGCAACAAGAATCAACTTTGACAGGACATTTAAGCTAGAGCACTCCCTATGGGGTCAGCTGAAGCTGTTGGGCCTGTGCTACCATTTAAATTCTCCCTCTGCCCCATCCTGCTTTCTTCTTTTCCCTTTGGGCAGCCGCATAGGCACTCCTTACCAAACTGTCTCAAAGTCTGCTTTCTGGAGAAAGCAAACCGCTATGTTTTATTTCCTCCGGACTTCCTTGTTTAAGAGAGAGAGAGGGAAAAAAAAACCCTACCTTTTCTTAAGTATTTTTTATTGAGATGCAGCTTACATGCAGCGAATTTCAGAGATCTTAGGTATACAGTTCAATCAGTTTTGACAAATTCAGACAGTCAAAATTAATCCTGGTATGTTTTTTCATAACAAAAATTAAACCAAAAAAAAAAAAAACTGTCACTCTTTAAAACAAATCTATTCTTTAAATGTATGATTTTCTTACCTTCTTTAGATCTCAGCTGATAATTGGTAGAGTTGAATTCATCAAATTTCAAGCATGTTTCATAGTGGCAGAAAAATAAACACATTTTTTTCAACCTCATAAAATTTGTCCACACCTTAATGTCTTAGACGGGGTTCACTAAAGGAACAAAACCAATGAGTGTATATATAAATATATAAAGAAAAATTTATTTCAAGGAAATGGCTCGTGGAACTGTGGAAGCTGGCAAGTCCCAAATTTGTGGGTCAGGTGGCATGCTGGGGGCTTCCTTGATGCATGTGGCTGCAGGGGCTGGAGAATCCAAAATCTGCCATTCAGGCAGCAGGCTGAAGGCTTTTCGTGTCCCAAGAACCAGAGGTCAGAGAATGACAAGACAAATGCAGAACTGAGAGAGAGTGAGCTTTTCCAGAACATTGTTTTATATCATGAATGCAAGACATACTTCCAAGGAAATTCCTCTTTCAACTAATTGTCTGCTCATATTAGGTCATAAAATGAGAGGTGATACATAGTGTCTGCTAAACTACAGAGAATTATAGTTTAGCTATAACATTATATTACACTGCATTAATACATAACATTAACCATCACACCTAATTAACTAAATAATGTATTCCACTATTACTGTAAATATTTGAGAACTGACTATATAGCCAATGTTCTGGAAAACAATGTTATGTTCAATATACTTATTATTAGTCCTTTCCTGTAGTACAAATGTTAAATAGCTTTTCAACCTTATGAATTCTCTCATAATGGTATGTTTTTATGTAATATGTGAATGTGGGTGTGTATGTGTGAGTGTATTTGAAGTGGAGAAATTGATTAAAAAGGAGATTTTCAAATAATGACTACAATTACAACCTTCAGTATGGATTTTAAAATAAAGAAAAAAACAAAAATCCTTGCAACTGGACCAATAAACAGTATCATAATAAATAAAAAATAAACAAACACACACACACAAAAACTATTGCCATTGGGTCGATTCTGACTCATGATAAATGGAGAAAATATTGAAGTTGTCAAGGATTTCCTTTTACTTGAATCCACATCAACTCCCATGAAACAGCAGTCAAGAAATCAAATGACACATCGCATTGGGCAAATCTGCTTTAAAAGACCTCTTTAAAGTATTAAAAAAGCAAAGATGTCACCTTGAGGACTGAGACGTACCTGACCCAAGTCCTGGTATTTTTAGTTGCCTCATGTGTGTGAAAGCTGAACAGTGAAAAAGGAAGACGAAAGAAGAGCTAATGCCTTTGAATTATGGTGTTGGCAAAGAATATACATGCACTGCCAGAAGAACAAACATATCTGTCTTGGAAGAAGTACAGCCAGAATGCTCCTGAGGAGTGAGGATGGTGAGACTTCATCTCATGTACTTTACATGTTATCAAGAGGGACCAAATCCTTGGGGAAGGGCACCATGCTTGGTAAAGTGGAGGTCAACAAAAATGAGGAAGACCCTCAATGTGATGGACTGACACAGTGGCTGCAACAATGGGCATAAACTTAGCAACGATTGTGAGGATGGCACAGGACTGGGTAGTGTTTTGTTCTGTTGTATATAGGGTCGCTATGAGTCGGAACCCACTCAATGGCACCTAACAAGAAGAATAATTATTAGGGAAAAAATCCAGTCTAAAAGTATGTAGTTTAAATAAGAATGCCAAATGATAAGAAAGTTGTGTTCATTTCAACACTATGCAGAAGAAATCTAAGTGCTAAAAATAGAAGCCACGATATTTAGCAGAAGAATATTTCCCATTATTTAATATCCAACGCTTACATTTATGCTGAAATGGGAGACACTCATAACAGCACGAAGCACTAAAGTAAGTTCATAATAAGTCAGTAAAATAGATTCAAAATGAAACACTTAAAATTGTATCCTTTAAAATTTATCTAACAAGGATTTCATAGTTTTCAATTCATTTTTAAAGTGATATTGATGGCTAAGTTTTAAAAATGTACACAAGATATCTTTTACCTCTGTCTCAATTTCAGATATGCATTTCTTTCAGAGTTTTTAAAATGTATTTTCAGGGTAGATAGTTAATTTATATTTTGCCTTTTTGGCCATTATTATTTAATCTTGAGCTCATCTGTTATGTATCCTGTGAGAGTTCAACTTCTGGCTCCACTAAATATCAACTAAGTGAATATGGGCAATTATTAATATAAACAAAATTTATATTAACTAATTCATAAAATTGTAAAAAGTAGATGAAATTGTACAACTAAATAACTTAAAACATTGCATGGGGCATTTGGTAAGCACTCAGTAAATTTTAATTATATTTACTAGTATAATACAAAAATATTTGTAACATCTGTCAATTGTATTCATTTTATGGAAGGAATTTATAGGTACATAACATACACAAATATTTATATGTAATGTATGTTTATATGTAAGTATTTTGTTTCTATTTTTATATCATAAGAGCACTGGTGGCACAATGGTTAAGCATTTGGTTGCTAACTGAAAGGTTGGAGGTTTGAACTCATCAGCAGTTCCAAGGGAAAAAAGACCTAGCAACCTGCTCCTGTAAAGATTATGGTCTAGAAAACCCTATGGGGCGTTCTATCCTGTCTTATAGGGTCGTAATGAGTCAGAATTAACTTGATGGCATACAACAATTTCTATATAATATATACAAAATATTTCTTAAAAAAAATTTCTTAGAGAAATACAAATACTTCTATAATTAAAACCATTTTCATGTTGTGTCTGTTCATCTCCAATGACAGTGTTCGTGTTAAATATGGACACAAAAGATACTATTGGAATGGCTACTATGTTTATATAAGGCTAGATGACTCATGCCCATTGCCGTTGAGTTGATTCCAACTCACAGCGACCCTATAGGACAGAGTAGAACTGCCCCATAGAGTTTCCAAGTAGTGCCTGGTGGATTTGAGCTGCTAACCTTTTGGTTAGCAGCTGTAGCACTTAACCACTATGCCACCAGGGATTCCAGAGGGCTCATAGACAAACACAATTTAGAAGTTTCCTCCTCTTCTTTCTTTCTTTTTTACCATTTCATCAACACATCAGATTGCCGTATGTGACAACACATTGGTGAAGAATTGCTATTCTATTTGCTGTTAATTTTTTCATAAAGAAACACATAACCATACACTGCCAACTTCAAATGAAATCATAAAGATAGATGATCATTCTCTGCCTGATAAGAGTTGAGGAAGATGAAGATAAAAAGGGGGTTGTGAAGACAGATGAAAAGCAAATAGTCACCTGGGATTTGGGTTTGGAATAGAATCAGTTTCTTTCAAGTGGCTTTCAGAAATGTCACTAGCACCTTCTGTTTCACATCTGATAGGAATCCAGAATCCAAAGGGGCGCCTGTGTTGTCTGGCTGAGCTGCTCAATATGGTTAAAACATCTTTGGGTATGGATGCTGCCAATTTAACAAAGAATGTATACTAAATTAAGTTTCCTTTTTAAAAACTATTTTCATAATATTTCTTATTTTCTGGGATTCTAGGCTTTTTTTTTTCCCCGTGTGAATTTTGTGGCTAAAATCAGGAGAGTAATATGAAGTATTTTCTCTCATGGACATATTGGAAAATTTCCCAAAGTTAATATATGCCATACCTTACAGAGAGGAAATGTAAGTGACAATAGTACGATTTGTAAGGTCTAGAGTTTTAAATTTTTCAGGAATCATTATTTTTGGAAAAAATAGTTTGTAGGAGACTATAAAATATATATTGTTCTCTCTCTACCATGTTTATTAGGGGTACTGGTGGTACAGTAGTAGAATTCTCATCCCTTCTGCAGGAGACCTAGGTTCGATTTCCAACCAATGCACCTCTTGCACAGCCACCAACCATCTGTCAGTGGAGGCTTGCACATTCCTATAATTCTGGACAGATTTCAGTGGAACTTCCAGACTAAGATGGACTAAGAAGAAAGGATTGAAAACCCTATGTATCACAATGATCTGATCCTGCAACTAATCACGGGGGTAGCACAGGACTGGGCAGCATTTTGTTCTGCTGTGTATGGGGTCACCATCAGTTGGGTGGGCTCCATGGCAACTAACAGCAACACTGTTTATTAGATGGCAGTATTATAAAATCAAGGATCACTGGTTAAGCACTTGACTCCTAATCAAAGGATAGAAGCTTCAAACTCAACAGCCATTCTGTGGCAGAAAAGACATGGTGATCTGCTCCCCTAAAGATTACAGCCTAGAAAACCCTCTGACCTTTTGGGTTGCTATGAGTTGGAGTTGACTTGATGGCACACAATAACATTGTAAAGTCAGAATACTGAATTGTGTCTTGGCTTTGACCCTCATTGCTCTGACGCTCTCTCACCCCTTCTGTCTCTTGATTTCCCCATCTATAACAGAGGAATAATAATAGTACAAGTCAAGCTTGTTGTATTATTGAATCCTTGGAACTGTACGAAGAAATGTGCCTCGCACTAAGTAAACACTCAATATTGTTACATATTATTATTAGCTTTTTAGCTATATTTTCCTGACTCCCATATGTGTGTTAAATCCAGTAACAGAGGTAGGTCTGTGATGCAGACTCTGGCCAATCAGAGTATGGTGTTTCATCCTAGTTGTTACAATAATAAGCTTGTTTGTACATATGACCCAAAATGGACCACAGTCTCCTCTGGACTTATTTCCAGACTTTAATTTTCTTAAATTGGGATTCATGCTATAAAGATAAAGTAGGAGTTGGGCTACCAGTGTCCATTTTGCAAGCAAAGCCAAGAGATAGATAGACAGAAAGAAAGGAATAGCTATGAGGATGAGGGGGCAATGAGAGAGAAAAAGAGAGAGAGATTTGATAATATATGAACATCTGAATTCAGCTAAGCCTGATGGAAGCACTTACTGGGCCATTAATTTTCTTCTGTCTCTATTTTCCTTCCTTCCTTTCTTTCTCCCTCCCTCCATTCCTCCCTTTCTCTCTTCGTTCTTATTCCCTTTTTTTCCTTTTCTTATTTATGCTAGTATGAGTTGGGTTTCTGACGCTTGCTGTTTGATCAATATATATGATTTCTTTAATGAACAAGTTAGAATAATAATTTTAATATACATAAAGATTTGACTGTAGGAGGTGGACTAGTCAGATGCACTAAGCCATCCTGCTTCAACAAAGACCAAAAAAACAAGTAAAACAGATACAGATGTCAATCCTGAAACCCTGAACCTTAAGTGAGAGGATAAAGTGTCAAATTGAAAGCCACTGAGAAGAAGAAACTGATAGAAAATGGCAAAAGAGTGGATACAGAATGGGGGTTCCCAGTCAAACAACATGACTCAGTGTGGCCAACTTGGAATAAAGCCAAAAACCCCACATGGAGAAAGGGACCTCCACAGAATTCCCAGTAAGAGATAGTGCTGAGTGACCAGCCCTGCACACCTGGACAAGGTGGTGAGACCTACTGAGCAAGCAACAAAGCAGGCCCAGGCCACCTGCCCAGACATAACCAAACCAACCAAAAATGCAGAATGAAACAAACTTACAATCAATCAGTAAAGAAAATAATGCCTGAATGTCTTGGAGACAGCAGACAATATCGAAATGTATTTTAAAAAAAACAGGACAAGATAGCTTCAGTAGGTGACCAGAATAAAGCACCAGATGACCTTCTAGCAGAAGAAAAGACACTGAAACTACCTGATAGGGAATTTAAAAGTCTAATATTCAGGGCTTTCCAAGAGATTAGGAAAGAAACAAAGGAAAACAGACAAAATCATGGAAAACAGGCAGAAATCATGGAAAACACAGACAAAACCAACCAATGTATACGTAAATTCAGGGAAAACAGAAAAAGTAACAGGAGAATTCAGGAAAATAATACAAGAACAAAATGTCAAAATAAATAAACAGAATTGAACAAAAACAGCAATTATAAGTCCAAAAGATAAAATTTCAGAAATGGGCAATGTGATAGGCTTTAGGAGCAAATTTGAAACAATGGAAGACAGAACCAGCAAAACTGAAGACAAATCCACAGATACCACTTTGTTTGAGGAAAAATCAGAGAAAAGAATGAAGAAAACCTAAGAGCTATGCAGGATACAATCAAGAGCAAAAATTTGCATGTAATCAGAGTTCCAGGACACAAAGAGAGAATGGAAAACAAAGAGATGATCATTGAAGATCTGCTGACAAGATCTTCCCTAATATCATGACAGATGAAAAACTAACCGTCTAAGAAGCTCAAAGAAGACCCCAAAAGAAAATCACCAAGACATATCATAATCACATTTGCCAAAACCAAAGACAAGTGAAGAATCCTGAAAGCAGCTCAAGAAAAAAGAAAAGTTGCGTGCAAAGAAGAAACAATATGACTAAGCTCTGATTACTCGATAGAAACCATGCAGGTAAGAAGGCAAAGGGATGACATATATAAAACCTTGAAAGGAAAAAAAAAATTGCTAACCAAGGATAATATATTCTGCAAAACTCTCACTCAAATATGATAGCAAAGTTAGGACATTTCCAGATTAACATTAAGGGAATAAGTAAAAACCAAACCAAATTTACAAGAATCATTAAAGGGAGTCCTTCTATTAGAGAACAAACAATATGAGACACCAACCTGAATCTAGGATACAGATCAATATCAGACAGATAGTGACTTAGGTAATGAATTCCGAAGGATAAAACAAAATTAAAATATTTAAAACAGGAAACTAGTGACGTCAATCTGTAAATAACAATGTCAGAACAATAGAAGGGGGAATACACAGTATAGGTATGTTGTTGTTGTTAGGTGCCATTGAGTCGATTCTCATAGCAACCCTATGTACAACAGAGCAAAACACTGCCCAGTGCTGCTCCATCCTCACAATTGTTATGCCTGAGCACATTGTTGCAGCCATTGTGTCAATCCATCTCATTGAGGGTCTTTCTCTCTTTTGATGAGTTGTGCCACATCAGCAGATGAAGGCCCTTAAAGCTTGATTCCATCCACATCATTAAGGTCAACTCTACTTTGAGAAGGCAGTTCTTCCCCAGTTGTATTTTGAGTACCTTCCAACCAGAGGGGCTCTTCCAGCATTATATCAGACAATGTTCTGCTGCTATTCATACGGTTTTTCACAGGCTATTTTTTTTTTCTGAAGTAGACCACCAAGTCCTTCTTCCTAGTCTGTCTTAGTCTGGAAGCTCAGATGAAGCCATGGGTGTCCCCTCTGGTATTTGAATACTGGTGACATAGCTTCCAGCATCAAAACAACACACAGCCCCCACAGTACAACAAACTGACAGACATGGGGGCAGGGAGTGTAGGTATAGAGCTTTCAAATGGAGAAGTCAAGACAACATCAAGTAATAAAAGACTAGTTCAAATTTAGGAAGATGTCTTAGTCATTTACTGCTGCTATAACAGAAATACCACAAATGGATGGCTTTAACAAGGAGAAGTCTATTCTCTCCCAGTCTGGGAGGCTCAGAGTCTGAATTCAGGGTGCCAGCTCCAGGGGAAGGTTTTTCCTCTCTGTCGGCTCTGGAGAAATGTACTTCTCATCAATCTTCCACTGGACTAGGAGCTTCTCAACGCAGACACTCCAGATCCAAAGGACCTGCTCTTTTCCCAGCACTGCTCCTTACAAGGTATGAGGTCTCCCCGTTTCTTAGCTTGTTTCTCTCTTTTATATCTCAAAAGAGATTGGTTTAGGACACAGGTAATCTTGTAGATTGAGTCCAGCCTCACTGACATAACTGCATCTAATCCCACCTCACTAACATCATAAAGGTAGGATTTACAACACACAGAGAAATCATGTCAGATGACAAAATGGTGGAAAATCACACAATACTGGGAATCATGGCCTAGTCAAATTGACACATATTTTGGGGGGAGACAATTCAATCCATAACATTCCACCCTTTGGCCACCCAAAATTCATGTCCTTGCCACGTGTAAAACACATTCACACCATCATATAGCAAAAGTCTTAATTCAACTCCAAGTCCAAAATCCAAAAAAAAAAAAAAAAAATTCTCTTCATCTGTGAAATCTAGAATACAAGTTATCTGCTTTCAAAGTGCAATGATGGAACAGACATGAGCTAAAGATTTCCAACATAAATAGGAGAAATTAGAGGGAAAGAAGGCATAGCAGGCAACAAGCAAGTCAGCAGAACATGTTACATTAGCCCTCAAGCTTTGAAAATAATCCTCTGTTCTCTGACACCATTTAGACAATGGCCCTGCCCTCCAGACTGTAGGTATTGGCCATACTCTCTGGATTCTGAGTGGAGACCTCTCAGCCCTGGGCTTCAGCTCTGCCTTCCAGGCCACTGGAACATCAACTCTGCTCCCTCAAATTTGAGCAGCCCCATTCGCCTAGTCTATCTGCATGACAAATCCACCCTTTGAGACTGAGGCAGCTCTGCTTCCTGTGTTCCTTGTCTCCTCAGTTTTTGCTTCCTAGTTCTTTGGCCTCTCATCCCCTCAGGCCTCACTGCCCACAACTGTCCTGCTGGGGCAAGTATTCCAAAGTTCTTTATCTCCACCGATAAGTGCCCAGAGGCACCCCACTCTGGCAGGAAGCCTTCTGCACAAAGGCATTCAGCCCTTTTGCTCCATGGGTCAGCTCCAGTGCTGTTTCATGCCGGTCTCTTGGTTCTGCTGCTGCCATTTCCTGCTGGTGCTGTTTCCTCTCCTAACTTCCTTCTGAGTCCTCATTAGAATTGTCTGATGTACATAATTCCACCAGCAGCCTCTTCAAGGCAACTGCTTCCAGATTTTAGGTGTTAGAGTAGCACCCTACTCTTGGTACCAAATTCTATTTTAGTCATCTAGCGCCACTATGACAGAAATAATACAAGTGGATGGGTTTATCAAAGAGTTTATTCTCTCATAGTCTAGGAGGTTAAGATTCTGAATTCAGGGCACCAGCTCCAGGGGAAGTCTCTCTTTGTCAGCTCTGGAGGAAGGTACTTGTCATCAATCTTCCCCTGGCCCAGGAGCTTCTCAGTGCAAAGTCTCTGAGTCCAAAGGACCTGCTCTTCTCCCAGCACTGCTTTCTTGGTGATATGAGGTCCCCCTGTGTCTCTGTTTGCTTCTCTCTTTTGTATCTCAAAAGAGATTAGCCTATGTCACAACTTAATCTTGTAGATTGAGTCTTGCTTCATTAACATAACTGCCTCTAATCTCACCTCATTAACATCATAGAGGCAGGAATTACAACACATAGGAAAATCACATCAGATGACAAAATGGTGAACAATCACACAATACTGGGAATCATGGCCTAGCCTAGTTCACACATATTTTAGGGGGACACAATTCAATCCATGATAAAAGATAAGGGTAAATTTCAAGTTAATTATAAAGAAAGTTAACAAACTTATTCATCAATATAAGAAGAAAAATAAAGTCTCAGAAAACACAAAATCTCAATAACAAAACAAATGAAAAGAAATTTCACACACACACAAAAAAGAACTCAGCACAGGAGAGTATGAGGAACAAAGAAAACATCAGCACCACAAAAAAAAAGAACTACAAAATGACTGTGATAAACTCGTGCCTATTGATAATCACACTGAATGTAAATGACTTAAATGCACCCGTAAAGACAGAGTGAAAGAATGAATTAAAAAATAGGACCCATCAATGTATTGCCTACAAGAGACACATCTTAGAAACAAAGACATAAATATACTAAAAATCAAAGGATGGAAAAAAAAAAATCAACCAAACAGCAACAAAAAAAGAGCAAGAGTAGCAAAGCTGATCTCAAATAAGAAAGACTTTAAGACAAATCCGCCATAAAAGACAAAGAAGGACATTATATAATGATTAAAGGGATAATCAAGCATGATGACATAACCATAATAAATATCTACGTATGCAACAACAGGGCTCCAAAATACATAAAACAAACTCAAATGGCACTGAAAAGGGAAGTTGATAGTTCCACAATAATAGTGGGCAACTTCAATACACCACTCTCAATAAGGACAAAATATCTAGAGAGAAATTCAGAAAAGATACAGAAGATGTAAAGGCCTCGATCAACCAACTTATATACTTACAGACGTATATAGAATATGCCGCCCAACAGCAGCAAAATATACATCCTTTTCAATGCACATGGAACATTCTTCAGAACAGACCACATCTTAGGTCACAAAGAAACCCTCAACAAAATCCAAAACACCCAGATAATATGAAGCATCTTCTCTGATCACAGTTCCATAAAAGTAGAAATTAATAACAGGAAGAACAAAGAAAAAAATCAAATAAGTGGAAACTGAATTAACACCTTGCTTAAAAACCATTGAATAATAGAAGAAATCAAAGACGGAATAACAAAATTTCTAGAATCAAATGAGAGTGCAAACACATCGTACTAAAACCATTGGGACACAGCAAAGGCAACGTTCAGAGGTCAATTTATAACAATAGACACACATAAAAAAGGAGAAAGGAACAAAAAAAAAGGCCTACAATTTGAACAAATAGAAAACAGCAAAAGAAGCCCACAGCCACCAGAAGAAAGGAAATAATAAAGATCAGAGCAGAAATAAATGAAATAGAGAATAGAAAAACAATAGAAAGAATCAACAAAACCAAAAGTTGGTCCTTTTAAAGGATATACAAAATTGACAAACTGTTGGCCAAATTGACAAAAGAAAAACAGGACAGGATGCAAATAACCCAAATAAGAAATGAAATGGGGGACAGTACAACCAATCCAACTGAAGCAAAAAGGATCATAACAGAGTACCATGAAAAACCTAGATGAAATGGACAAATTTTTAGAAACACTCTACCTACCCCAACTAACAAACTAAAGTTGAAAATCTGAAAAGACCCATAGCAAGAGAAGAATTTGAAAAGGTAATTAAAAAAAATCTCAACAACAACAAAAAATCCCTCGTCCATATGGCTTCACTGGAGAATTCTACCAGACGTTTGAGAAGGGCTGAAGCCAGCCCTACTCAAACTATTTCAGAACATAGAAAAGGAAGGTATACTTCTGAATTCATTCTGTGGAGCCAGCATAACCCTGATACCAAAACCAGGCAAAGACACCACTAAAAAAAGAAAAAAAATTACAGATCAATATCTCTCATCAATATAACCCAGTGCCATTGAGTCACTTCTGACTCATAGCAACCCTAATAGGACAGAGTAGAACCCCCCTATAGAGTTTCCATGGAGCGCCTGGTGGATTCGAACTGCCGACCCTTTGGTTAGCAGCCATAGCACTTAACCACTACGCCACCAGGGTTTCCTTCATCAATATAGATGCAAAAATTCTCAACAAAATTCTAGCCAATAGAATTCAGCATCATATCAAAAAAATAATATACCCTGACCAACTGGAATTCATAGTAGGTATACAAGGATGGTTCAACAGTAGAAAATCAGTCCAAGTAATCCACCTTGTAAATAAAAGAACTACATGATCATCTCAACTGATGCAAAAAAGGCATTCAGTAAAGTCCAACCCCAATTCCTGATAAAAACTCTCGATGAAATAGGTATACAATGGAAATTCCTCAACATAATAAACAGCATCTATTTTTTTTTTTTTAATACAAAACTAACAGCCAACATCATTCTCAATGGAGAGAGGCTGAGAACATTCCCCTTGAGAACAGGAACAAGACAAGAGTGCCCTTTATCACCACTCATATGCACTGCTGGTGGGAATGCAAAATTTTACAACCATTTTGGAAAACGATATGGTACTTCCTCAAAAGCCTAGAAACAGAAATACCATGAGATCCAACAGTCCCATTCCTAGATACGTACTCTAGAGAAATAAGAACCATCACACAAATAGACATATACACACCTATGTTTATTGTAGCATTGTTCACAATAGCAAAGAATGGAAACAATGTAAGTGCTCATCAACAGATAAATGAATAAACAAAATATGGTACATATACACAATGGAATACTATATATTTATAAAGAACAATGATGACTCTGTGAAGCAACTCCCAGCATGGATGAATCTGGAGGGCACTATGCTGAGTGAAATAAACCAATCACAAAAGGACAAATACTGTATGAGACCACTATTATAAAACTCATGAAAAGGTTTACACACAGGAAGAAACAATGTTTGGTGGGTATGGGGGAGGGAAAAACACTAACTAGATAGTAAATAAGAGATAACTTTTGTGAAGGGTAAGACAGTACACAATACTGGGGAAGCCATCAGAACTTGACCAAGGCAAAGTCATAGAAGCTTCACAGACACATCCAAACTCCCTGAGGGACTGAGTTATTGTGCTGAAGGCTGGGCACCGTGGTTTTGGGGGACATTTGGTTTAATCAGCATAACAGTTTGTAAAGAACGTGTTCTACATCCGATTGTGGTGAATAGTGTCTGGGGTCTTAAAGCCTGCCAGCAGCCGTCTCCTGGTAACTGACTGGCTGGAGCAAATGAGAATCAAAGACACAGGGAAAGATTATCACAAAGGACTAAGGGACCACAACTACCATGACCTTCACCAGACTGAGCCCAGAACAACTACATAATACCTGGATACCACTACTGATTGCTCTGACAGGGATCACAATAAAGAGTCCCAGACAGCAGGAGAAAAATGTAGAATAAAATTCAAATTCACAAAAAAAGACCATACTTGGTCGTCTGACAGAGACTAGAGAAACCCCAAGAATATGGCCCCCAAACACACTTTTAACACAATACTGAAGTCACTCCTGAGGTTCACCCTTCAGCCAAAGATTAGAGAGGTCTAATGGAAACCCCGGTGGCATAGTGGTTAAGAGCTACGTCTGCTAACCGAAAAAATGTCGGCAGTTCGAATCCAGCAGGGGCTCCTGGGAAACTATGGGGTAGTTCTACTCTCTGTCCTACAGGGTTGCTATGAGTCAGAATCGACTAGACGGCAATGGGTTTTGGTTATAGGGCAAAAGGAGCACTGGTGGCTCAATGGTTAAGAGCTACTGCTGCTAACCAAAAGGTTGGCATTTCGAATCCACCAGCTGTTCCTTGGAAATCCTATGGGGTAGTTCTTCTCTGTCCTCTATGGTCGCTATAAGTTTGAATCTACTCAACGGCAATTGGTTATAGGGCAAAAAAGTAACACAAGTTAGGAACGTGCTTAATGGTTCAAACACGTATATGAGACTAGGTGGGCACACAGGTCCATAATTCAAAGACGGTAAGTCAGAAGAAGCAGGAAAACTGGATGAATGGAAATAGGGAACCTGGGGTGGAGGAGAGAATATTGACACTTTGCTGGGTTGGCAGCCAATGTTACAAAACAATTTGTATATTCATTGTTTAGTGAGAAACTGATTTGCTCTGTAAACTTTCACCTAAAGCACAATAAAAAAAAAAGGTTAAAAAAAAAAAAAGATTTGACTTTGGACTAATGCAGTGAAGACAACAGTGGCGTCTGATGCCGTTACTCTTACATAATATAGAGGCAGCCTTTGGAACAGTAGCACCTATTGTATGTATTTAACCTTAATATAAATTGCTTAAAACAAACAAACAAAAAACCCCAAACCCGCTGCCATCTAGTTGATTCCAACTTATTACTCTAAAAATTAACTGCTTATGCCACAAAATTCATCTTTCTTCTTGAACTTATTTATGCTTATTGTGAAGGAAATAATTTTGTAATAAACATTTAGTTAATGGACTCACCGTTTTGTATAAGACACATTTTGAAGTTTATGTCATCAATTGAATTTCAGTAATTTATAGCTTCTTGTTTAGTAGAGAATCAATCATTGTGGGGAAAAGTCATTGAATTTTTTTCCCATAAACATCAGATTAATGTTTACAGGTATTAATGGATACTAAGTTTGGAATATCTTAGCCTTGTCCTTTTGATTAAAAGCACTTGGCATATTTATAGACTCAAAAGCAGTCAAATAGAATAAGTCAAATATCTGATAACCATTTTCAGAGAAGGAATGTTGGCATTTACCATACTTCATGGAAAATCTCCCAGGGTGACTCCTACCATGGCAATGAATGCAGAACTCGACACTCAGAGTAACTGAAAAACTTCCGTTTTCTTTGTATAAGTCCAAGAATAGGTACTTAGCAGAAGAAGCCAAACAGTGGATCAGAGTGAATGTTTTTAGATATATTATATTAGACCTTGTTTAAAATCTTTCCACTGTCACACTGTCCAATAAAATATGTCTGCATTTATGACTGGCACAAATGGTTAAGCTCTCTGCTACTAATAGAAAGACTGCTAGTTCAAATCCTCCCGGGGGTGTCTTGAAGAAAGACCTGGTTACCTTCTTCAGAAATATCACAGTCATTGAAAACCCTCTGGAGTGCATTCTACCCTGAAACACATGGGGTCGCCATGAGTCAGAGTTGACTTGATGTCAACATTTTTTTTTTTTTTTTTTTGCCACGTATTCAACACAACCTTGATAAGCCATTGTGGAAAAACAACAGTCTTGTATTATAGGGAAGCAAGGAAGCTTACATTTGAGGATCTACATTTCAGGACTTTCATAAATTCTGGATGACTTCATTGGCATTTCCATGTCTCATTTGTCATCATTTCATTAGGAAGATACAGTTTTCAGAAAAGTTATTTCATGATTATACTGAGAGGAATGCAGATACTTTAAAGACATTTATAACTTTACTTTCAAACTCTAAATCTAACTTACCTTTCAAATCCCAGGTTTAGTCTTACCTTCTCCCAACTTTTATCTGGCTTACAGCCATCTTCCTTTTTTTTTTTTTTAGATTTTATATTGTGTCTACTCATCATTTAGCAGTAATTGTGGGGTCTTTGTAGGGTGGCAATAAAAATCATACCTCTCCACCTCCCAAACTCTGAAGCAACTAAAATCAAGATAAATGGGGTAGAAAGGAGATAAAAAATCATTTATTACTGATAAACTTGCTATTGGTGAATGTGACATATTTTATGGGCAAATGAGTTTCTCGATAGTGTTCACTAGACAATTATAAATGTGCTGTGGCAGCAATATTACCTGCTTACCAAATATAAACATGCTGTTCAATATTCCCTGGGCTTTACGTTGCAGTTAATCTGGACCATATGACTAGTTCTGGCTCATGGGCCTTGAGGTATATTGTACATCACTTCTAGGCTAAGTATTTAAAGGCCAATGTACAATCAGTTCTTTCTTCACCTTAACAATATTGTATAAAAGCCACATGTTCCAGATGGTATCATTGTAAGATCTAAATGGGCTGGGTCCCTGAGTCACTGCTTGGAAGTGAGTAGCCTTGGAGAGCTGCTCATCCAAAGCAGACTTTGATATGTGAAGCCACTGAGATTTTGGAATCTGTTACCTCAGAATTACCTAGCTCAGCGTAACAAAAACACATTCCCACCTAGCCCTTTGGTAGAGGCACAGTCTCTTCCTATAGGCAGTTTAAACAATGGGGCAGTAGAGTAGTATACAGTCTGTCTGTAGATAGTCTTACTCGTTAGAGGAGAAAGGAGAGCAAGGAGCTGATTTATGCACACCCAATTTCTTTTTACAAATTCATAGAACCTCTGCCAGGTAGAGCGAAGAGGTTCAACCATAGTGGACCTCCTGCCACATATAAATGTCAAGAGTATGAGAGAGAGTTCAACTCTCCTAGCTTTCAAGCCGTTTTTGTTCTCTTAGCCCATTGGGTTTAACTAGTAAGCCCATGGATTACCAGTGTTGTGGTTGTTCCACATGTGGGAAGACATCAACAGCCTACCAAGACAGTCCTGCTTTTACCTTCATGAGGCTACTTCACCTGTACAAGCCACTACTCCTTTGAGTATTTTTCTATAATCACTGGTGAGCAGTGTAATTTTTGTTTCCAGAAGGCTCTGAAATTGGACCAAAAATTGAACAATTATATCAATGTTTAGGCCACACTTGTACAAACACTTAAACTTCATTTCCATGTCTATTTCCATTCCCAGATTATTTCTAGTCATGTCATCTAACATAGCCTATTAGAAGTTCATGACAACATCCAGTGATAACATTAAAATATGCAAATAATGAAATGTTCACCTAGAGATGCCCCATATTTCAATATAACCTCTCTTGTATTATCAAATTAGTAGGAAGAAATTGACATTCAGAAAAATTAAATCCTCTTGCAGGTTAAAGTATCAAACATAAAAATGCAAAGGAACTGAAGTCTAAAATCAAACTCTTTTGCCCTTGGTTATTAAATTTCAAAGAAATTAAAATTCAAAGCTTATCCTTCTGTCTCTTTTGCTTTTCAGCTAGTGAGATTTTCTGTTCTGAAGTAACTTAGGGTTTCTTCAGCAGCTGTACCCTGGGGGAATTCAAAAGTTGAATTAATTGAGCACTAATGTGGTTTACTTTTTAAATGTCCAAATACTTTGTGGAACATACACGGTGTGTATAGCTCTGCTCCCAAGCCCATTCAATTTAGAAAACTAGCCATCAAAAAACCAGCCATTCTTCAGGAGCTACGGCAAGCTACGCTGCTAACCCAAAGATTTGTAGTTCAAATCCACTAGCTGCTCCTTGGAAACCCTATGGAAAAGTTTTACTCTGTCCTATAGGGTTACTTTGAGTTGGAATCAACTCAACAGCAATAGAAGTAAAGGAAGCAAAACCATTCTTCATTCAACAGTAGTTATTCCAGGAAAAATTATATTGCCAAAACCAGTAGAAAAGACACAGCTATTTAAGTGAAGGAGGGTAGAATAGGGAAATCTCTCCCAAGTTTGAGTCTCAATAGGATGCTAGGTAGTTTACACCACAGATCTAGACTATGATTCAAAATACAGTGAGAATTCCTCCATTTAGAAGATAAGTTTTGGCATCATACCATTTTATTATATCTGAGGGAAATATGTTTATGCTTCCTGTTTATGCATGATGAGTCATATCAGACACAGTGTCTGGCTTAGTCAGCTCTGCTGCCATAACAAACTGCCTGTCTTAGTTATCTAGTGCTGCTATAACAGAAATACCACAAGTGGATGGCTTTAACAAAGAGAAATTTATTCTCTCACAGTCTAGGAGGCTAAAAGTCCAAATTCAGTGTGCTGGCTCCGGAGAAGGCCTTCTCTCTCTGTCGGTTCTTAGGAGAGGTCTTGTCATCAATTTTTCCCCAGTCTAGGAGCTTCTCACCACAGGAACCTCAGGGCCAAAGGGTGCACTCTGCTCCTGGCACTGCTTTCTTGGTGGTATGAGGTCCTCCGTCTCTCTGCTCACTTCTCTCTTTTATTTCTCAAAAGAGATTGACAGAAGATACATTGAGTCCTGCCCATTAACATAACGGTCTCTAATCCTACCTCACTGATATCGTAGAGGTAGTATTTACAACACATAGGAAAATCACATCAGATTGCAAAATGTTGGGCAGTCACACAATACTGGGATTCATGGCCTAGCCAAGTTGACACACATTTTTGGGGAACACAATTGAATTCATGACACTAACCTAGAATCTCAGTGGCTTAAAAAAAATCATTTTTTTCTTTTACATGTGAGCTGCAGGTCACTTTAGGTACCTATGAATCTGTTTCACATTTTTTTTTTTTTGAATCTCAGTTTCCAGGCTATTTGCAATATGCTGTTATAGTAGAGGCAAAAGAATAAGAGAGGTGGTAAAAGTATACAATGGCTATTAAAGTTGATTTTTGAACATGATGACTGTCACATCTGCTCACATGTCAATGGCCAAAGCAAGCAGCATGACCAAACCCACCATCAGTGGGACAGGTAGGTGTACTCCTCCATTGGAGGCAATGCAAGATTTGATGATGACGGGATGTATAATTCTCTTAAAAGAAGTGAAAAGAATATTTGGGAACAATAATGCTAAGTTATTACTACTCCTTGAAAATTTTAGAATTTATAAAGTAGACTGATCACCTGGCCTTTCCCATTATTATACCCAAAATATCTTAATTTTCATTTCCTCTTTGAGTCCCACACTTTATGTCCCCCAGTACTGTATAAAATGTGAACTTGTTCTGGTGTAATAGTATTAAAAAAAAACTCTTGTGAGAGGCATTATCAATGTCTCTTGCTATGCATTTACTTAGGCTCAAAATAAACTTACCTCCTAGGAAAGGTGTTACTCTCATAATTAATTAACCTATCTTTGGTGTGCATGGCCACTTCAGCCTATAGGCATTAAAGTACCTATAAATCTGGGCTTAATCATTTACATTTCCTGCTATGCGCCATGGCCTACCCTACAAAATTTAATTTGGGACAACTAATACACTGCCCCCTATCTAGGCCCAGTACTAATATCTTAGAGCTGGAACCTCAGTGGAGCCTTGTAGTCCATGTAAAGTTTACCCGTTTGTAGTTTAAAAGCCCATAGCCTGCCCGTTGTCTTGGTGGAAATATATTTGACTACTGATTACATTTATTTTATTACTTTTTGAAATTGTTCAGACATTCTATTTCTTTTTGGTCCTGTTCTGGAAGTCCTATCGCTCATAAATTTTTGCTTTTAATTGTATCCCACATTGTTCTCTGGGCTTCTTCAGTTTTCTTCGTTCTTTTCTCTGATTTTTCCTTAAGCAAATTGGTACTGAAAGATTTGTCTTCAATTTCACTGATCCTGTCTTCCATTGTTTTCAGCCTTGCTCCTCAAACCTTCTATGACACTGTCCATTTCTGAAATCTTGTTGGATTTCTAATTGCTGTTTTGTATGATTTCTAGTTGTGAGTTAATTTTGACGTTTTGTTCCTGTATTATTTTCCTGAATTCTTCCCATTGCTATGTCTATCTTTTCTATGATTTTATCTGAATTTTCCATGATTTTGTCTCTTTTCCTCATTTTTGTCTGCTTTATCCTTCATCCGTTGGATAGCCCTGAATATCAGAGATTTGAATTTCCTATCAGGTAGTTCCAATGCCTTTTCTTCTACTGGAAGGTCATCTGGTGTTTTATTTTGGATGCCTACTGGAACCATCCTGTCATTTTTTTTTTTAAATGTATTTTGATATTTCCTGCTGTCTTTGGGACATTCAGTAATTATTTTCTTCATTTACTGATTGTAGGTTTGTTTATTTCATCCTTTTTGTTTATTTGGTTATGTCTGAGCAGGCAGGCTCAACGTTTTTTGTTGTTTGCTTTTTTGTGGGTGCAATACTTCTCACCAGCTTGTCTAATGGGCAGGGCCATTCGCTCAGCTCTGGTGCAGCAGGGCAGGTCTAGTGGAGGGGGAGTGGCTGGGATGGATCATTTGCAGCACATACTGGGGCCGACAGGATGGGGCTGGGGGCTGTGCAGTGCATACTGGGTAAGGGGCTCCCCACCTGAGCAATGCTGCACAACCTGTCTAGAAGGAGAAGAGATGGCACACAATGCTATGTATTCAGGAGAAAAGAAAGGAAGGGTGGTAGAGAAAGACAAGAAACCAAGAAAAGAAAAGAAAAAAGCCCCAAGGGAGACCACTGGCTTGGTGGTGCAGACTGCGGAAGTGGCTCCCCAGCCAAGAGGAGCTGTACGACCCATCTAGAAGCAGAAGAGATGGCACAGAGTAACAGGTATTCAGGAGAAAGGAAAGAAGGAAATAGAGAGAGACAAGAAATGAGAAACGAAGAAAAAGAAAAAAAAATGCCCCAAGGGAGCCCACTGGCATGGTGACAAAGACAGGGAAAGTGGCCCCCCAGCTAAGCTGCACTGCACAGCCTGTCAAGAAGGTGAATAGATGGCACATGGAGCCAGGTATTCGAGGAGAAGGAAAGGAATGGAGGTGAGAGAGAGAGAAGAAACCAAAAGAAGCTAAAGAAAGCAACAGCAACAGGAAAACAGTACTGAAGGAACTGGCTGGCATAATAAAAATAGATGGGGTAAATCCAAGTGGCAAGGAGTCAGCATCTCCCAGGCCAAGCAATCATGCCCGCCAGAAAGAGGTGGAGGCCCAGGAGGAGAAAGAAGGGTGGGAGGTGGGAAGGCATGTATTGCTGGTCACTGGGTGCTCTGTCTCCAGCTGGGAGCATGGTGAAGCTGCCTCCTCACTCTCTGTTTTCTGTCAGTTTCTTATCTCTTTTGGTGCTTGGTTGAGTTCTTTATCCCTTCATATAATGCTTAAGGTTCCAGGATTGATGTTTGGTCTCTGTTTTAGTTTTTCGGGTGTTTTATGTGGTGCTTCTATTTATAGCACCATGTTGTCTCTGCCCATTGTGTTTCTTTTTGAATGAGTTTTGCTAGTAATATTTTCCTAGAAATTTATCTGTTTCCATTTAAGTTTTCAATTTTATTGACATTTAATTGTTTATAATAGTCTTTTATTCTTTTTTAATTTTTCCTAACATAGTTTTGTCCCATTTTTCATTCCTAATGTTTTACTGTACCTTCCTCACCCTTTTCTCTCATGATTTTCACCAGATGTTTGCCTTTTCAGAGAACCAATTCTGACTTTGGTGATCATCTCTGATAATTTGTATTTCATGTATTTACACTTATATCTTTTTAATCTCTTTATCTGAGATTTTTACTGGTTCTCTTTTCATTAAAATGCTAAAATGAATAAAAATTCATTACTGTAATTAAACAATTTTTTGACCTTTCTTTCTTGATACCTGATTTAGACTCATACATTTTCCTACACATGTCTTAATATGTTGTATTTTCGTCATGGCAAAATTCTAAAGATCTTTAAATTTCTGTTATAAATTCTTCGACTCATATTTTTTAAAAAGCGTGTTTTTAGTATTCCAAATCTATCTTTTTAGTATTCACTTCTAATTTAATTGCATTGTAGATCAAATTAAGTTAGTAATTTTTAAAAAAAATTATTGAGAGTGGTTTTATAGCATGTTATGTGGTGAATTGTGTAAATATGTTTTGTGTTCTTGAGAAGAAGTTGTATCTATATAGCTTTAATTTGGGGATGCAGAGCTCTATACATGTTCATTAAATAAAGGGTGTTAACTGTGCTTTTCAAACTTACTATATACCCTTATCAACTTTTTTCTGCATGATCCATCAACTATTAAGAAAGTATATTGAACTATTGCATTATAATAGTCAACTTGTCAGTTCATCTTATTCTATATTTGCCTTATTCACATTGAAGCTATTTTATTAAAGCCACTTTATTTTACAATTGTTATATCTTCCTGTTCACTTGAATTTTATTATTATGAAGTAACCCTTTTTTTTTATCGTAATATTGTGGCAGAGGCTACTCTTTGTTCTTGGTTTCTAATCTCCCCTTCTTTCTTTTAATAATAGGGCCTTTTGAGTTGTAGATGGCACATGGTTTCCCAGATAGGGACTACATTTCCTTGCCTCTTCTGCAACGAGTTGTAGACATGCGATTAAGTTCTGACTAATGAGATGGAAGCAAAAGTAAAATAACTTCTTATCAAGAAAAAGAAGAAGAAGGAAAAGAAGAAGAGTGACAATCCAAGACAGCTCACAAAATTGAAGCAATCCGAGTCTCTTAACGACCTTGTGGTCCAAAGCTACTACCTGCCCTGGACAGTCTGATCTCTTGTCCATGCACTGTCTTGTGATAGAGCAGCTGTATTTGGGGTCTTACTTGTTACTGATGGTTAGGCTGTACCTCAGCCAAGGTTTTTAGCTTAAAGACAACTTGGTTTGACAGTAATAAAATCATCACAGCTTTCTTTTTATTAGTATTTTTCCAGTCTCTCTTTTTCCTTTTTCTAGACTTTTACATCAAACTTTGCATTTCATTGTGTTTTAGACATGTATCTTACAAATAACATATAAAAAATCACACCAAACTCATTGTTGTCGAGTTGACTCTGACTCATAGCACCCTACAGAACAAAGGAGAACTGCCCCATAGGGTTTCCAAGGCTGTAAATCTTTACAGAAGTAGACTGCCACATCTTTTTCCCACAGAGCAGCTGGTGGACTCCACTGCCGACCTTTCAGTTAGCAGCTGAGTGCTTTAATCACTGCATCACCAGGGGTCCTCAAACAGCATACAGGTGATATATATTTTTTCTGTACTGTATGAGACTCTCTGGTAAGTTTAGCCTATTTACTTTTATTGTGATTATTGATATTTTTGGATTTGTTTTCATCATTTTATTTTTTGTTTTCCATTTTGCCACATTTTCTATGCTTCTGTTTTTCATATTAGTCTTTTCTTAAAAATTTAGTTTTCTTTATCTAATTCATTCCCTTACTTTTCTCAATGTTTTATACTCTATTTCTATTCTTTTAACCCAGAACCCAGTGCTTTTAGTCATTACTTTTTGAAACTTGACTATACATACGTAAACCAAAAAAACAAAACAAAACAAACAAAAAGCCATTGCTGTTGAGGCAATTCTGACTTATAGTGACCCAATAGGACAGAGTATCTGTAACACATTTTAAAGTTAGTTAGTACACTATCCTCCACCTCACTGCCCACAGAATCCCATCTCTACCAATAATACACAAAACTTAGACACTTAACTCCAATCTTTCCTTTCTTGTTGTACATTCTAATGCCCAGTGACTAAATTTGACACCTTTTTCAATCTCTAAGTTTAATTAAAAACAAAACAAAACAAAATAATTTCTTTAGTTAGCTTTCCTCCTTACATCTCAAATCTTTATTCTAGGATCATTTTCTTTTTTCCTGAAGTATATCTTTAGAAGTTTCATTAATGAAGATTTGTTAAGGATAAGTTCTCTCAGTTTTATTTATCTGAAAATGTTTTAATTTTACTCTTGTTCTTGAGAGGGAGTATTACTGGATATAAAGTTTCTGATTGACTATTCTTGCCTCTTAGCACTTTGAAGCTAGTCTTTTATTCTTTTCTGGATTCCACCTTTGCTGTTGAGAAGCCCTTTCATCAAATTATCATTCCTTTAGGCTTTTTTTCAGGCTTTCTTTAGGATTTTTACTTTTTTTTTTTTAAAGGACAAGATGGTTTAATTTGAAGCTTAAATTCATTTGGATTTTGAATATCTTAATTTGTAATAGGATTTAATATTTGTATTTTAATTTCTTAGCTGGAATCTGAAAATAAGAAACTTATTTCAGATTTTGAGAACTCTAATACTGGCATATTATTACTGGACTGTCCTAATTTGACATTATATTCTCCTTTAGAAAATCTTAGATAGTTTGTGTTGAACAACCTGAGTAGATATAATTTGAGATGAGAATTAGAAGTGAGGTACAGAAAGGCCTTAGGGTTAACTCCTAGTAGAACAGGAAATGGCTAATCCTTCATGGTAATTAATTTATTCACAAAAAGAAAGCCATCAGGTTAAACTTGTGATGGTCCTGTGGCTTCAGTCTGAGCAGTGTATTGTTTTATACAGTTAAATAAACAATTCCAGGTTTTACAATGTCACTAATTACATGAGTTTTTGGACTGCTAACAGTATTTTTTTTAAAAAAACTGTAGATCATTTCTCTGATTAAATAAAGAAAAGGAGAAGTTGCCTAACTAGTCATTAGGTGAAATTCTGCATGTAGTTTTTTCAAGCTTGAATTTGTGTGCTTGGGTGTGGGACATTTAAATAAATCCCCTGAGCTTAGTTAAAAAAAATCTGGGCTAAGAATGAAGATTTTTCTTCCTTATCATCAAAAGCAGTCTGTAAATTGCCCTGCACATTGATTTAGGAAATAATATTGGTGTCCATTATTCCCTGTCCTTGAGCATAGAGAATGTGACCCAGCTGGAGTTGGATTCACAAGAGCTCAACAAGACTCACAAGAACACATCAGCTGGGCCCTGAGGTATAAAGACAATAGATAGAATAACCTTGGAAAATATCTTTTAGGCAACCTTTCACATAAGCCAGAACACAAAAGACTTCACACTCTTATGTTTTTCTATTAACATATAGCAAATAGAAATTTGTTGGACCAGTGAAGACCCTCTTGACTGTCCTTACTGAAATGTGTACCAATGATCTTTAAGAAAGACAATTCAAAATGTAGGATGACAGTTTCTAGCCAATCTGTGAAAAGGTGAAACTTTCAATTGTTTTGCCCATTTGTAATGTTAATGTATACTGATGACTCTGTAACCTTCCTTGGACTCGGACAGACATGGCTGTGGCACCATGCTTGCCCATTTTCCCACTTTTGTCTATTCTGTAATATTCTCTGGACTCGGACAGACATGACTGTAGCAGCATGCTTGCCCATTTTCCCACTCTTGCTTACTCTGTAATATTTCCTAGGATTCGGGCAAATATTAGCTCTGGCAGCATGCTTGTCTGCCTCCCACTTTTGTCTTTCCGAATATATGCCAAATAAAACTCTTTTTTTGCTTTACTAAACTTTGTGATGTTTTTCCCCTACAACAACATTTTATAAGGATCAATATTAGCCCGAAACTTTTCATTTTGCAGAGATCAGTCATAAACATAAAAATTTCCTCAACCTATTTAATTGATTTTCTAAACTATTTCAGAAACTTTGAGGAACAGAATCTATGCTATCGACCAGTGGTCCCAGAAGGGTACAAAAACAAGCAAAAGTTGGTAATCAGGAGGGGTCGCCCCATGAAAGTGGTTACCAAACTCATGGTTCTCTCCTAATCTACATCAAAGCGGACAGGCAGACCCCTATTTAACCATGGGCTTAGTATCTAGGATCGATGTTTAAGAGAACAAATAGCTAAAAAAAATAACAGTAGGAGAATGCGTCCACTTTTGATATTTATTTCTATTTATAGGGAGTGCCAATAGTGTAACACTCTTAGATTCTCTCTTAATTACTTCTCCCTGCAAAGGTAGAGTTATTTGATTAGAGAGTTAGAAAAGAGAAAAAGTCCATCTGCCTTCTCTCTCTCATGCAGAGGTTCTCAAACTTTAGTGTGGTACCTTAAGGGATTCTTAAAACACAGATTTCTGGGCTTCATCCCCAGAGATTTGATTTAGTAGGTTTGGGGTAGGTTCATGAATTCACATTTTTAACAAGTGTTCAGGCAGTGCTGATGCTGCTGGTTTGGGGACCAACTTTGAAAAGCGTTGCTGTAGGACAACCCTGCCCAAAGAGAGCATCCATTCAGCTCTGCTGCTCCAGGTTAACAGTTTTGAAGTGGCAGCGTCTGTTTCTTTGTTGGAGGCATGCACTAGGGTTACTTCTAACAAGGTGGATCAATGTAAGGAAGCCTACTTGCTCACTAAGGTAACTGATTTCTTTGATTTCGATTTTCTGCCTTACATTGTCTTTTAACTTGATCAAAATTTGAGTGAAAAACAGGAATGCTATTTACCACATTTTCTCAAAGCTCCGAAATCAACCTGTATGCTCTACTGTTGTCAATGAACATGTATGTCAGTCTACCTGCTGGGACCGTTGGAAACTTAGGAAGAAGGACCATATGTTCTCTATCTCTGTAACAGCCAGATGCAATCCAGTGCTGCCGAGTGTCCACAGGGACCCAATGCTGATTAAATACAGAATAGTTTATTTACAATTATTGTTAACTCCCAACCAATAAGATATTTCATTTTAGCTCCAATTTTAGAAGTTATTTCAAATATATGAAATTCCTGCTTTGTAGAATGTTAGTAGTCCTTTTTAAAACCACTGCTGCTTCTGAAATCATTAGAACATAAGCTTTTAGGAATGATGTCCAGGACTCAATGAGTGAGCCATCTTGGTACATATATGCTATCCTGGGAAGTAAAATTTTCAAGATTGATTAATCACCAACTTTATTCCTTCAAGGTTTTTTATCTCATGCTGGGTGGATTACAGTCCAGTGACTACTCCCAGCAGCTAGCCAGCTGGTGATAATTGCTGTTAATTTCCTGTAGTTGGCAACCAATTATTCCTTTTCAATTGGAGGCAGATAACATAAGAAGGTGTCAGAAGGGAATTGAAAAAATCCTTTTATTGTTTTTGCTTGATTATAAAAATTGATGCATGTATATTGCTGAAAATATATAAAATATAAAAAAGAAAGTAAGAGCTGAAACATAACCTTTATATTCAGAGGGAATTATTCTTAGAATTTTAGTTTCAGATTTCTCTATCATCTATCTATCCTTACATGTCCTGATACACACATCCACACCACCACCACTACCACCATTTCTACCAATACAAACTTGGCATATTCTATTTCTACAGCTTTGTAGTCTACTTTTTTTTTTTACATTAAAAAATTTATCTTCACCAATTTCCATCTTTGAATAGTTTTCAAAAGGATTGTTTTTTATGGCAATAAAGGGTACTATTACATGGTTTTGGAGTATACTATCACGTGGTTTTAGTTTAATAAATAACCAAGGGAAAAGAGGCCATCAAACTCTGCAATTCATTGTGGAATCCAACAGAAATGATCCTGAAAAATCAGTCAAAAAGATGTAATTTCACTTAATAACCCTAGCCTAACATGGACTGGGCAGCCAAAGAAATAAGTCTAGTATTATAGGATACATGAGATTTTTGTATTATACATGTAAATCAGTGAAAAACAGACCCAAGGAAAAAAATCTTCTTTATTTTTTACCTTTTTAATAACTAAATCTGAGCCTAACAACCTCATCTTTCTGAGCTATGGATAAACTCTCAGTCATTATTGGAACTTCCCTTTCTCCCAGGTTTAGACACTATTTCAACAGTCTAATGTAACATCAAGGTTTTGCCTATCTGTAAATGCTAATTAAACTGCAAAGCTCATTGATCCAGCTTCTAGGGTATCTTCTGATGCTTACAAACAACTTGTAAAGACTGGTACTTCTCGATTAGGGTACGAGTCCATTGGTTCCATATTTTTTAGGTGTGTAGCACAATCATTTCTTCAGAGGTCTTACCCATCTCCCCACCCTACTATTCCAAGCTATGTAGGAATGGAATTAACCCTCTGATCTCCACTTTTAATTTTAGTCTATGAGAAATGTATTTTGATGTTACTATTTCAAAAAGCATAATATCTTCAATGAAATAGGTTTTAACTGAAATAGAGAAAAGCACTGTCTTCTGATAGTTTGTTTTGGTGAGCAAAAATCCCCAAGATAAGGAAATATCAAGGTCCCAAATACCTTCTTGGACTGGAGTGAAAAGAAAATTACATAGAGTTTAATGCATATTTTTGAATGAATGAATGAAGGGTTACTAATTACAAAATCTCATACATTTTCTTATTTTACCTCACAACAATTCTGAGATATAAAAATCATTGTTCTCATCTTTAGAGGTGAAACATGCTCCAATCAGCTGTGACTTCTCCAGGGATACATTTGTAGAAATTATCATGCAAAAGCTGACAATGAATAAAGAAGACTGAAGAAGAATTTATGATTTTGAATTATAGCATTGGCAAAGAATATTGAATATACCGTGGACTTCCAGAAGAACCAATAAATCTGTCTTTGGAGTATATTGGAAGAAGTACAGCCAGAATGCTCCTTAGAAACGAGAATGGTGAGACTTCATCTCATGTACTTTGGACACGTTATCAGGAGATATCAGTCCCTGAAAAGGGCATCATGCTTGGTAAAGTAGGTCAGCAAAAGAGAGGAAAACCCTCAATAAGATGGATTGGCACAGGGGCTGCAACGATGGGCTCAAACATAACAACAATTGTGAGGATGGTGTAGGACTCAGCAGTGCTTCATTCTATTGTACATAGCTGAGTCGGAACTGACTCAATGGAACCTAATAACACACAACAGCAGATCTGTGTAATTTTGATCCCAGGGTATGAGTTCATTCTGCCAAACCTGGCTGTTCTTATACAGTGAAGAAACCAATAGATAAAGAACACATAGGATTCTAAAGAAATTAAAACACACACACACACACATATATATAAAATTTTGTATCACGTGTTCAGAATGGAGACATACAGCTCTCAGGACTGAAGAGGAGAAAAATTCTGTAGCCTGCTAACTAATACATATGAGGCTTGTTGCATCAAAGGTGTCATGCAGGAACTGTGCTCTGTGAAATAAGGATGAGAACATATTTGGAAGCCAAAACAAAAGCACACAGATGGAGAGCTTAGATAATTGGCATGAGCAGGAAGGGAAGGAATAAACTGCTCTACTGGAGCTCTAAAATCTCTAAGCATGTCCTATTATGGGAAATCTAGATTTCTGAGAAGAACGATGGAACAGTGCATTGAATCCCCTGAATTCCAATGATTTCAAGAATCCAGTGTTGCTCCTGGAATGAACATGATGGTTGATGCACCATCCTAAGAGTTATAGACCCAATGTGATTCATGGAAGATGAGATTCTTGAGTGTGTATGTAGGATGAAAATTAGAGCCTGCTCCTAGTTAATCTGATCTGCTGGATGCTAATTGTTGCTGCTGTTTTATAACGAGGTAAATGATATTTCTAGATGGCTCCCAAAAATCTTAAAGAACTGCGTAATGTGGGCTTGAACAGAATAAACTGAAGTACCACAAGGGCAACAAGTGAAGATTTCAAGTAAATTTAGGAATCTCAGGTATTACTGAAAAAGGACATCTGTAGTCTGGGTTATGGCATCAAAATCCTGAATTCTTGACTAGAAACTACTGAGCCTCACAGGGGCCAAAAAGGATGTATTTGCTTTTTGCCTTAAGACTACATGATTTGCCCAAGAATACTCTAAACTTAATGTGAAGGAGAGATCAAATTCTAAGAGAGAAGAACAAAACTAAATACTTCAGGAATTACTTGGAGAATAGAAATACTGGCTATTAATAAGAAATTTATTTAGGAGGGGCTCCAAAATAAAACTTATGGTCTAAGAAGTTTATCAGATACCAGTATTCAGTGTATAGGAAATGTTAAAAGTGAGATTATTACAAAAGGTGGTAAAGTTTAACCTCACTGATATCCTGAAAATTGTTGGAATGGATTCACAATAGAAATAAGCAATGGGAGCTAGTAAAAGAACATAGACAAATGAAGACAGGAGAAAAAACAATAACAAATGTCAGGAAGATGTACGCTAATATACTGTGGAATCCTGAATGGACTAAGGCTGTGATATGTAGAGGTGGACACACTTTCCTCTTAATGTCGGTAGAGATTTTTAATTATCCATTAATCTTCACACTGTTAGGAACCTCTTGGAGAAAACAACATCAACAGAAAACAAAACCAATCAAAATGAAGTAAACCTTGATTTTTCAGTACTTACCATGTAAGTATAGTCTAGTGAATCAAGCATTAGTCATAAATCAAGACAGTGGGAGACATCAGAGGCCAAATTATAATGGGGGTTTGCTGCTTGGCACCAGGGAGAGAATTCTTTCAAAAGAAAGAAAAATTCTGAGTATTAAAGAAGAGTAGTGGCTTCGACTATAATGGGAAACTAAAAGTAAAGTGGGTCTGCAGCTCATTTTCTCCTATCCCCATCAGGGTAGGATACTTGGTCTGAACCAGACCTACCTGTGAACATACTGTTGGAATGTATCATCTGGAAGTTAAATGAAGATCTTCCAGGAGCAGTTTTGTAATGACATGTATCCTTTCGGTAGAGAGTTTCTGTTTTTTTTTTTTTTTTTAGGACTGTTTATTAAATAAAACTACAATTTCTGGATTTATGAGGCATGTCTGTACTGGAGAATAGAAGTTCGTCATGTGATCTTTATACATTCGTGATCAGTAAGGTATAAAACATGAGAGAACCTAAGTAATTTCTGTGTAAAATTTGAACTGGGCAAAATTAGTACTCACCACTCTAACCAACACTCAATTCAGAGGGAAAAGAGATTTTAGGAAGCTGAGTCTCCTGGAGCAGGATCTCTCGGATTTTGATTTGGCAATGATTGTGTCTCTTATCTTTTGTCCTTTGTGAATTAGTACTGTGTAAGACTTGGATCCACAATCAATGCCCAGCAGTCAAGAAACCAAATGACATATTACATTGGGCAAACCTGCTGCAAAAGACCTCTTTAAAGTGTTAAAAAGCAAAGATGTCACTTTAAGGACTAAGGTGCACCTGACCCAAGCCATAGTATTTTTAATCACCTCATATGCATGTGAAAGCTGGACAATGAATAAGGAAGACTGAAGAGAACTGATGCCTTTGAATTATGGTGTTGGTGAAGAATACTGAATATACCATGGACTGTCAGAAGAATGAAAAAATTTGTCTTGGAAGACGTCCAGTCAGAATTCTCCTTAGAAGCGAGGATGGCGAAACTTCGTCTCATGTACTTTGGCATGTTATCAGAAGGGACCAGCCCCTGGAGAAGGACATCATGCTTGGTAAAGTAGTTGTTGTTTTTGTTAGGTGCCGTCGAGTCGGTTCCAACTCATACTGACCCTACGCACAACAGAACGAAACACTGCCCTGTCCTGCGGCATCCTTACGATCTTTGTTATGCTGGAGCTCATTGTTGCAGCCACTGTGTCAACCAACCTCATTGAGGGTCTTTCTCTTTTCTGCTGACCCTGTACTCTGCCAAGCATGATGTCCTTCTTCAGGGACTGATCCCTCCGGACAACATGTCTAAAGTATGTAAGATGCAGTCTCGCCATCCTTGCTTCTAAGGAGCATTCTTGTTGCACTTCTTCTAAGACAGATTTGTGTGTTCTTTTGTCAGTCCACAGTATATTCAATATTCTTCACCAACACTACAATTCAAAGGCATCAGTTCTTCTTTGGTCTTTCTTATTCATTGTCCAGCTCTCACATGCCTATGACGCAATTGAAAATACCATGGCTTGGTCAGGCACACCTTAGTCTTCAAGGTGACATCTTTGCTCTTCAACACTTTAAAGAGGTCCTTTGCAGCAGATTTACTCAATGCAATGCATCTCTTCATTTCTTGACTGCTGCTTCCATGGCTGTTGATTGTGGATCCAAGTAAAATGAAATCCTGGACAACTTCAATCTTTTCTCTGTTTATCATGATGTTGCTCATTGGTCCAGTTGTGAGGATTTTTGTTTTCTTTATGTTGAGGTGCAATCCATACTGAAGGTTGTGGTCTTTGATCTTCATTAGTAAGCGGTTCAAGTCCTCTTCACTTTCAGCAAGTCCAAGGTTGTGTCATCTGCATAATGCAGGTCTTTAGTGAGTCTTCCTCCAATCCTGATGCCCTGTTCTTCTTCATATAGTCCAGCTTCTCATGTTATGTGCTCAGCATACAGATTGAATAGGTATGGTGAAAGAATACAACCCTGACGCACACTTTTTCTGACATTAAACCAATCAGTATCCCCTGAACAACAGCCTCTTGATCTGTGTAAATGTTGCTCATGAGCACAGTTAAGTGTTCTGGAATTCCCGTTCTTCACGATCTTATCCATAATTTGTTATGATCCATGCAATCGAATGCCTTTGCATAGTCAATAAACCACAAGTAAACATCCTTCTGGTATTCTCTGCCAGGATCCATCTGAATTCAGCTATGATATCCCTGGTTCCACATTCTCTTCTGAAACTGACCTGAATTTCTGGAAGTTCCCTGTTGATACACTGCTGCAGCCATTTTTGAACGATCTTCAGCAATATATTGCTTGCGTGTGACATTAATGATATTGTTCTATAATTTACACATTTGGTCGGATCACTTTTCTTGGGAATAGGCATAAATATGGATCTCTTTCAGTCAGTTGGCCAGGAAGCTGTCTTCCATATTTCTTGGCATAGGTGAATGAGCATCTCCAGTGCTGCATCTGCTTGTTGACACATCTCAATTGATATTCCATCAATTCCTGAAGCATTGCTTTTCGCCAGTGCCTTCAGAGCAGCTTGGACTTCTTCCTTCAGTACCATCGGTTCCTGATTATATGCTACCTCTTGAAATGGTTAAACATAGAATAATTCTTTTTGGTATAATGACTCTGTGTATTCCCTCCATCTTCTTTTGATGCTTCCTGCATCCTTTAATATTTTCCCCATAGAATCCTTCACTATTGCAACTCGAGGCTTGAATTTTTTCTCCAGTTCTTTCAGCTTGAGAAATGCCAAGTGTGTTCTTCCTTTTTGGTTTTCCATCTCCAGCTCTTTGCACATGTCATTATAATACTTTACTTTGTCTTCTCAAGACTCCCTTTGAAATCTTTTGTTCAGTTCTTTTTCTTCATCAATTCTTCCTTTTGCTTTAGCTGGTCAACATTTTAGAGCAAGTTTCAGAGTCTCCTCTGACATTCATCTTGGTCTTTCCTTCCTGTCTTTTCAATGACCTCTTGCTTTCTTCATGGATGATGTCCTTGATGTCATTCCACAACTTGTCTGGTCTTTGGTCACTAGTGTTCAATGCATCAAATCTGTTCTTCGGATGGTCTCTAAATTCAGGTGGGATGTACTCAAGGTCATATTTTGGCTCTCATGGACTTGCTCTGATTTTCTTCAGTTTCAGCTTGAACTTGCATATGAGCAATTGATGGAGTGTTCCACAGTTGGCCCCTGGCCTTGTTCTGACTGATGATACTGAGCTTTTCCATTGTCTCCTTCCACAGATGTAGTCAATTTGATTTCTGTGTGTCCCACCTGGTGAGGTCCATGTGTATAGTCACTGTTCATGTTGGTGAAAGAAGGTATTCGAAATGAAGAAGTTGTTGGTCTTGCAAAATTCTATCATTCTATCTCTTGCATTGTTTTTATCACCAAGGCCATATTTTCCAGCTACCAATCCTTCTTTGTTTCCAACTTTTGCATTCCGATCACCAGTAATTATCAATGCATCTTGATTGCATGTTTGATCAATTTCAGACTGCAGCAGCTTATAAAAATCTTCTATTTCTTCATCTTTGGCCCCAGTGGTTGGTGCAAAAATTTGAATAATACTCGTATTAACTGGTCTTCCTTGTAGGCGTATGGATATTATCCTATCACTGACAGCGTTGTACTTCAGGGTAGATCTTGAAACATTCTTTTTGACGATGAATGCAACACCATTCCTCTTCAAGTTGTCATTCCCAGCATAGTAGACTGTATGATTGTCCGATTCAAAATAGCCAATACCAGTCCATTTCAGCTCACTAATGCCTAGGATATCGATGTTTATGTGTTCCATTTCATTTTTGACGATTTCCAATTTTCCTAGATTTATACTTCATATATTCCAGGTTCTGATTATTAATGGATATTTGCAGCTGTTTCTTCTCATTTTGAGTCATGCCACATCAGCAAATGAAGGTCCCAAAAGCTTTAATCCATCCATGTCATTAAGGTCGACTCTGCTTTGAGGAGGCAGCTCTTCCCCAGTCATCTTTTGAGTGTCTTTCAGCCTGGGGGCTCATCTTCCAGCACTATATCAGACCATGTTCTGCTGCTATTCATAAAGCCTTCACTGGCTAATGCTTTTCAGAAGTAGACTGCTGGGTCCTTCTTCTTAGTCAGTCTTAGTCTAGATGCTCAGCTGAAACCTGTCTTCCATGGGTGACCCTGCTGGTATCTGAATACCAGTGGCATAGCTTCCAGCATCACAGCAACATGCAAGCCCCCACAGTATGACAAACTGACAGACAGGTGGGGGTGGTAAGGTAGAGGGTCAGCAAAAAAGAGGAGGACCCTCGGTGAGATGGATTGACACAGTGGCTGCAACAATGGACTTAAACATAACAATGATTGCGAAGATGGCGCAGGACCGGGCATTGTTTTGTTCTGTTGTACACAGGGTCGCTATGTGTCAGAAACTACTTGGAGGCACTGAACAAGACTTGTTTCATGTGAGTCTGAATGAGAATCGAGCCCTCCGTGTGAGGGCAGTGGCGGTTACTTGAACTAAACTGACTTCTGCAATCTGGAAGGGACAGAGGCTCTATAGAAATAATGAAAGTAGTATCTCTCTGTACTATGTTTCAACTACTGTTTAACAATTACCACAAACTAATTTTTTTTTTTTTTTTAAGTAGATTAATTCAATGCTCATGTATTAATTCACAGTTTTTTGAGTCAGAAGTCCAGCACAGCATGGCTAGGTCTCTCCTCAGGATTTCACAGGCTGAAATCAAGGTGTTGACCAACTTAAGTTCTTGTCTGGAGGCTCTAGAAAAAATATGCTTCCAAGTTCATTTTTGCCGTTGGCAGAATTCAATTCCTTGTAGTTAGAAGAAGTATTACTGTCACCCAAGGGCTGTTCTAAGCTTCTAGAAAAAAATTTTTTTTTTTTTTTAGAGGCCATCAAATTGGCCTCCAGGACCTCCTCCAGCAACAGAGAAACTCTCCTGTGTTGAGTTCCTCTCACCTGCAGTCTCTCTGACTTTCCTCTCTGCCATCACTCAGGGAAAATGTTCTGCGTTTAAAGTGTTTGAGTGATTAGATCAGGCCTTATCTCCCTATTTTAAGATTTGGAATCTCAGTTACACCTGCAAAATCCCTTCATAGCAGTACCTAGATTACTCCCTGTTGTTAAGAAAGTCTTCTGTGGCCTTATGTGAATGCTTTTAAAGTCAGTTTTCCTAGTTGACCCTCTTGGCTTGACCTAAACAATTACTATTAAATAGAGAAAACATAAACACATGTTGTGGTCATCAAGTAGATATTGGATGTATTCACACCTAAAATTTTGTTCAGATGTCAAGGCTAATGATGCCCTCCCCCTCCAAACACATACACCAGGATGGTGTGAAAAGGTTTATTACTCACATGACAAAGGCTTCCTGAGGAGAGCAAAGCAGCTTCCAAAAAGATCCAAAAAATGGATTGAGAGAGCAGAGAAAGGAGATTGGCTTGGGATTTTATTATGGTGAGGGCATCAGGCTGGGTTGAGGTTTACTGCGAATGGTTTGAGTTTGCTGCTGGAGCCCAAAGGTGTGAACAAGTAGGCTTTCTTAACAGCTTACCCAGGTGAGGGACAGAAAGGTTGAGGCTTAAAAGCTGTCAATAATCAAACATCAAAAAATTGAGACAGAGTTTATTTTAGCATCCATTCTGGAGAAATATGGACAAACAGGAAACAGAGATGGCACTAATAACACACCTTCTCATTTTCAGGGCCAGAATTACCCAATAAGCAAGAATGGAAGGCAATCACATATCCAGGCATGCTTTCCCTTTGGGACGAATATAGTTTCAGAGAACACAATCTAAATGTATCCTCCTAATTACAGCTCAGCTGATTGGATCCCCAATTTTTCCATTCCAGGAAAGAGTCAGAGAAGTATGGTGTGTGTGTGTATGTATTTCTCCATTGTTTATCAGCAGTTTTTATTTGTCACTTTCCCTGAAACTGATATATCAGCAAACAAATGAGGGATGGCAATGGTCTTGGTGGTCAGAGTAATATTTCTTCCTAATTTCCAGGTAGAGGAGAGGTCTCACTGCTTTTGTTCAACAACTAGGTTTTACTAAAAAAAAGTTTGTAAATCAGGATAATCTTGTCCAGCTCCTAATGAGAGTTACTCTTTGATTCATGATGTATTTTTAGCTGGTGTATATTCATAGTGTCAGCAGTGGTCCTTAGTATGGCTTGATCTTTATATTTTCATCAGAGGTAAAAGAACTGTCTTTATAGAAACATTCTCCCGTATGGGCTGAAATCTGATTCCTTTTTTCCAATACTAAAGATTATACATTCATAAGCAAACATTTCAGCTTCTCTGTGCTCGCCAATGGGCTCAAGCATAACAACGATTGTGAGGATGGTGCAGGACTGGGCAGTGTTTCCTTCTGTTGTATATACGATTGCTGTGAGTTGGAACCAATTCAATGCCACTTAACAACAATGCGACATACTCCCTAATGAGAATCCCTGCGAGGTTCAAATAGGTAAGAGTTTGGCTATTAATCAAATGTTGGCAGTTCAAATCCACCCAAAGGTGCCCTGAAAGAAAGGTCTGCAAGCTTCTGAAAGATCACAGCTACTGAAAACCCTATGAGCAGTTCTACTCTGAAATAGGAGTTGACATGAATTGGAATCGACTCAAGAACAATTGTTTTGGTCTTTGTACTCCCTAAACTGTGTAGCTACTTTTTCAGTGAATCCCTCTAAGAGACAGATTATATATCTAAGACAGCAGAATGTAGAGGAGGGAAGATATTTCTCTACAGACCAGCACTGCCAGTTAGAACTTTCTGCAATAAGATGAAAGTGTTCTTCTGTGCTGTCCAATATGGTAGCCACTGGACATATGTGAATTAAGTGAAATGTGGATAGTGCAACTGAGGAAGTTAATTGTTAAATCAATTTTAATTAATGTAAACTTAATTAAATTTAAAGAAATTTAAGTTTGATAGCCACATGTGACCAGTTGCTACTATACTGGACAGTGCAGCTATAGACTTTGCAGAAGACACGACCAACCTGGGAGCACCTTGTGTGGTACTGTGGTGACAGTGGCCAGGAAATGCATAGGACAGTGGGGAGGGAATTGGGCAGCCTGAATGGAGTGTAAATAAAGTCAAGGCATCACCACAGATGGTGTTAGGCCAGATCCCCTGAAGTGTGAGAGACACCCCTGGGGTAGCCTAGAAATATGAAAGAAAGCAAAGTTAATTCTGAAAGAGTAGCTGAGGTCCTATAGTCAGGCATATTGAGTTACTGATCTAGCAAAATCTTAATGTAAAAGTGACTTCAAGTTAGGAAGCATTTGTGAGAACGTAAAAGGAGAGGGGCACTGAAGTAAAACCACTATCATCTCAGAACCAAATACATGAATGTGGCTTCTTTATAATGCTTACATTTGAAGGTGACAGACAAACAGATGGAAGGAATGGATGATGTGTTCCTGACACAAATTACAGAACTGGCACAGAGGCAAAATGAGGGACTCTTTGGACATCTGCTGGAAGTCTCATTTGGTTAAAAGCAGAGCATTCAACAAGTTCTTGACTTGCCTTGATGATGACTTCATCTCCCAAAAGGCAGAAAGAACAAGGACAGAAGCTGCTGTTCTAATTTCAACCCTCTTCTCTAAAGAATTGGTGGAATAGAAAATATCGAAAACCTGGAGGAACAGAAACAAGAGCACGTTGGAAGTCAGAGTAGTGGTAAAGGGAAGGTTGAACCTCTGATGATATATAATCTAGACTTTGTGAAGGCCAAAAAGGTAAGGTAAGAGGCTTACTTCCATGAGGTAAGGCTCTATCGTGGGGGAGAGTTGTCAGTATTTAAGTTTTCTGTTGCTGCTGTAACTAAGTGCTACACAATTAGCTTAAAAAAACACTCATTTATTATGTTATAATTTTGTGTGTCAGAAGTCTGAGCACAACACGGCTTAGCTAGGTTCTCTGCTCAAGGCTTCATGAGGCCAAAATCAATATGTTGGCTGGACTGACATCTTATCTAGAGCCCCTGGGGAAGATTCTATTTCCAAACTTATTAAGGTTATTGACCAAATTCGTTTTCTTGAAGTTATAGGACTAAAGGTCCACCGGGCCTAGTCTTTGCTCCTAGAAGTTGCTTGCATTCCTTCTTATGGTTCCCATGTTTCCCTCTCCATAACAGTAGATTGAGTCCCTTTCACATTTTGAATCTTTCTGACTCCGTTGGGAGAAATTTCTCTGCTTTTAAGGTTGCATGTGATTATGTTAGCTACACATAGATAATCCAGGACAATTGCCCTGTCTTAAGGTCCATTACCTTAACTGTACCTGCAAAGTCCCCTTTGCCACGTAATGTAACATTCAGAGATGCCAGGGATTAAGGCATGCATACCATACTGAAGATTTTCTTGATAAGATTTAAACTATAAAAAGGATCCAAATAAAGCATGAAAAGGGCAATTGAAGCTTCCTTTGAGCTTAAAATTTTTAAAACACATCTTTAAACAAATTTTAGGAGACACTTAAATTTTAAGAATAGTGTCAGAAAGCTCTAAATGAGCTGATGATTCCGGAAGTGTTACAAAAACTACAAGAAACATTACATTTATATTTTCGGTAAGATCAAGAGAGTTTTAAGCCAGGGCTAAGGGAAGAATTTTAATGAATATCCAAGAGATAAGACACTTTTTCCTTAAGGTACATGATCTCCAGACTGGAAGAAAAAAAAAAATCTGTACAGAAAGTCTAAGAACTAATTGTTTTAGCTGCTCAGGTGATTTGTCTTGACCCATTGTAACTGAATTATATGTTAGGGCAGTGAGAGGATTTACGGAACAAAATACCAAACATGATTTTCGAGAAATCATGTTAAAAGTTGATCTTTTTTTTTTCTTTCGTCACTTGAAAAATGTTTTGCCACTTCCTTCTAGCTTTCATGGTTTTAAATGGGAAATCCATTGTCATTCCAGTTAGTGTTCCTCTATAGGTAATGTACTGTTTCTTAATCGTTGTTTTAAGATTTTTTTTTCTTTGTCTAATTTTAAGAAGTTCAATTATGATATGTCTTAGTCTGAAATTCATTGATTTTTATCCTATTTGGTGTTTTCTCAACTTCTTGAATCTCTTGGATTTTGCCTTTCCCCAAACTGAAGAAGTTTTTAGCCATTATTTCTTTGAATAACTTTGCAATCCCACACCTTTTCTCCTCTCCTTCTGATTATATGAATATTAGAATCTATATTGTTGTCACATAGATTTCTGAGGGTTTTTTTTTTTTTCAGTCTTTTTTACTCAGGCAGAACAAGCACTATATTTCTATTTTCAAGTTCACTGATTTTGTCCTCTTGTCATTTCTACTTCACTATTGAGTCGTCAAACAAGATTTTTTATTTTGAATGCATTTTTCATTATATAATTTTTATTTAATTCTTTTTTTTTACAACTTTTACTTCTTCACTGAGATTCTCTTTATCCTTTTTCCATAAAATCCTTTTCATTCTGTATGGCTCAGCTCAAGTATTCTCAGAAAACCATGTCCCAGAAGAGTTCAGTAAATTCTAATGTTGTTGATTTTTCCCTTCTTACCACATTCCAAAGTTTGCAATTCTATTTTTGTGGGAACATTTCGTTTTACCAAGGCCTTCCCTGGGGTGTGCAGGACCCAAGGAAAATTTTTTACTTTGTGAGTCACCCACTTATATAAACAATTTGGTTAAAAAGTATGTTACTAAATGCTTGGGCCCATTTGAGATATAAAGATTTATCAACAGTGATTTAGAATAATTGGTAGAAAAAGGTGCTTATGTATTACTACCAAATTTGAGTGCAAGTGAAATTTCATTGTAGGAACCATCTCTTCCTGCTCTTTATTTTCACCATGAGAATAAAGTGACAAAACTGATATTATTCACAATGCAATGGTACTTCAGAACCTATTTGTGCTGAAACAATATAGATCTCTTTGCCTCAGCAGTTCCTTACTATCATTTGTTTGATACTGGCTACATATTATTCACAGCATTTCAACACACATTGTGCTACTGTGAATACTGGCTTCCAATGACTCTTTTAGAGGTTTCCAAATTTCTTGGCATAGTCAAGTAATTACTACATTCCTGGAATGTGATCTCTTTCAATGTGGAGCTCATGCCATCCTTCCACGCATTGTCAACAACAGGACAATGAGATGAGGAACTATGGGTAGAATAAGAAGCACAGTCCCATGCAAGTAAAGAATGGCCATCCCTTGTGCAACCTGGCTTAAGACAGATCAGAGAGAGCCTGAAATCACCACATCCATGGGAGGTAAGAAAGTACATTGATAAGAAAAACTATTTAGTTTTGGAAAGCACTGTCTTAAACGTTTTTGGATGTGATAAGTGCAGGTGCACCCAGTGGACTCCCTCACATACATCGTGGAGCCTATGGTGGGGAGCACACACAGAAAAGTATGCCTGTTGCTAACCGTTTCCCCTTCAGATGCTGGGGACCAGGGTCAGCACAGAGGTCTGATGGTAGATGTTTGAGATTGGACATATGATTTGATGTAGCTCAAGCTGAAGGGAAAAAAGTGAACCATTGGTAGTCCAGAGCCCTGAACTTCCTTCTACCTAATGTGAGTGAGCATCACACAAAATCAGCTTCTCAGGGCCATTCTGGCAGCCCAGTTTTATGTGGTCCTGTGAAAGAAATAACACGGTAGGCTGCAGGGAGGAATTCTCTCCTTGGGTTGCCCTCTTGAAAATAGACCCAGCTATAAGGTCATGGGATAACCTCATGGGCATGGGATAACCTCATAGGTATAGGTCCTGAAGTTCCATGGGGACTCCATGCATGGGATTGTAGTTGGAAAATATCCTGAAAGAGACATACAAATACTAGGGATTGCACAGTTCCCAGTGCCCAGGCTGGTCCTGAGCACTGAAGGGAGACTGAGACAATTTTGAAAAAGGCCTTCCAGGACCACTCTAAGGCCCCTTGAAGAGCAGAGCCTCGGCCAGCAGCCCTGCCTGCCTGAGTCTAAAGGAGTTACTAGTGTCTACCTTGATCGCATCTGGTTTGGTTTTTGGCTTCGGTTATCATGAGCTCGAAGAGGGCAGGAATGAGCTAGTTTTCCCTACAGTTGTTTCCCCAGCACAAAATGCCCAATGATATTTGAAGGATGAATAGATTGGAACTTGACTGCCACATACGCAAGAGCTTATCTAATTATGAAAAAATTTTAGCTAGTTGATATACCAATTCCTTGAATGAAAGTATAGATCATAATCCCTTTCTCAAGAGATTTTTCAAAGCATTAATACGTATTTCTCAAGCAAATGAATCAATAAATTAACTAGTGAACTCAGGAATGAAAAAAATAACAAAATTTTTTTTATAGTTTTCTGCCTGTAGAGCTTTAATTCACTATTAATCCATGACCTCTGACTCTATCACAATCTAAAGAATTAATTAATCTCAGAAATAGTAGATCCTGGCCCTAATTTATCCTGCTTGACTTGCTGAAGAATGTATTGATTTTGGTGCCCTGTCCTTTTTTTTTTTTTACTTATAGAATATAACTTCGGTGTTCCAGGTACCAGTACCTAAGTTAGTGCCTGCACACAGTAGGTGCTTAATAAATGTTCATTGAACCTGGTTGATTTTAACTGAAATAGTCAAACTAATTAATTACATTGGTGGTGTCCTGGCCTGGGAGCTTTTCAGGGTCTGGAGAGAAGTTTGTAGGATTTTCTGATCTGCCCTAAGTAGAGACCTTGAGGATTCTGACAAAAATCTGGGTTTAGGTATTTTTAGGGGCTGCCACTGAAAGGGCTAAGCAGTGAGTTTAAAGAGGTTAATCCCCTTGTAGTTGTTTCCATCTCTTTTGTCTGTTTAAAAACAGCACTCTAAGACTCAAAGATTCAGCAAAGCATAACTTAAATATTTTGAAGCATTTTAACAAGCCAGTTTTTCTCTTATTCTTAAGTTATGAACAATGTTGAACAAACAGAAAAGTGTTACATATTTAATTCATCTGGAGGACTCTAATTCATATTAATAAAAATATGTTAGGCTCTTATTCATATCATAGCTTTACTTAGAAATATATTTGAGCATGAAGATTATTCTTTTATACAGATATGAAACCTTCAGTCCCTGGCATATTTTTTGTTAAAATAACAAGCACTGCTTTAGGAAAAAAAGAATGTCTAATCCCCTGGTAGCTAAAAGCTAGAAATAACTCTGCAGAGGTTTGGTGTGTTCTGGAGGAGAATATAAGAAAGTCCCCATAATCTGATAGGAACTTGAGGGTAAAAAGATCAAAGTGTGTACTCCATTTAAGTTTTTTTCTAAATTTTTGGTATTTAAAATGTCATTAGTATGTAAAGACACACAACAGGTATCTCAGAACCTCAGCCATTTTTTCCTCGCCTTTCATATGAACAGCATTAGGATGAGAGTTGTCGGTATAACTTCTGGAACAAATCCCAGAGTTTGATTTTCTCCTTTCTAGTCCCAGCTATCCGAGAAAATAGTGTCAATTTTAATAACAAATGAAATACTTCCTCTTTCTAGTTGTATGTGCTCTCCAGAGGATGTCATGATATTCTTCAGTGTACCGTGAAGATTCAACCTGAAGATTAATGTGATGCTAATTTTGTATGGTGGGTATTGGTGACACAAACATTTAAGTGCTTAACTATTAACTGCAAGGTTAGTGGTACGAATTCACCTGGAGATGCCCCAGAAAAAAGACCTGGTGATCTGCTTTTGAAAAGTCACAGCCTTAAAAACCCTGTGGAGCACAGTTTTACTGTGAAACACATGAAGTCTCCATGAGTTGGAATTGACTCGTTGGCAACTGGTTTTGGTTGTTGCCTTCTCTAAGGTAAAAGGAAAAATAAATAAATGAGTTATATCATGAAGGATGTATAGGTGGGGAACAGCTATAGTTCCCTTGATTGCTGATGACTGACAGGTCATCCTTGATCTACCAATATAAAATCCCTATTTCAGGCAATAAAGTTAAAAAGAAGAAGTCTCTTAAAACTTTCCTCGCTCACATCCTGAAACAGTGATAATGGCCCTATGCCTTAGATTGTTCTAATTTTCTTCAGCTTCATCTTGAACTTGCATATCAGCAATTGATGACCTGTTCGATAGTCAGCCCCTGGCCTTGTTCTGGACTGATGATACTGAGCTTTTCCATCATCTCTTTCCACAAATGTAGTCAGTTAGATTCCTGTGTGCTCCATCCACTGAGGTAGGTCCAGGAGTATAGTCACTGTTTATGTTGGTGAAAAAAGGTATTTGCAATGAAGAAGCCCTTGGTCTTGCAAAATTCAATCGTTTGATTTCCAGCATTGTTTCTATCCCCAAAGCCATAATTTCCAACTATCAACCCTTCTTCTTTGTTTCCAACTTTCATATTCCAATCACTAGTAATTCTCAATGCATCCTGATTGTGTGTTCATCAATTTTAAACTGCAGAACTTTGTAAAAATCTTCAATTTCTTCATCTTTTGTCTTAGTGGTTGGTGCAAAAATTTGAATAATAGTCAAATTAACTGGTCTCCCTTGTAGGTGTATTGATATTATCCTATCACTGACAGCTTTGTACTTCAGGATAGATCTCAAAATGCCCTTTCAACGCCATTCCTCTTCAAGTTGTCACTCCCAGCATAGTAGACCATATGATTGCCAGATTCAAAATGACCAATACCAGTCCATTTCATCTCACTAATGCCTAGGATATCAATGTCTATGTGTTCCATTTCATTTTTTGATGATTTTCAATTTTCCTAGATTCATACTTCATACGTTCCAAGCTCCAATTATTAGTGCATGTTTGTAGCTGTTTATTCTCATTTTGAGTTGTGCTTAATTGTGCTCATGAGGAACCTATACATAGACCAAGAGGATACTAAATGGTTTAAAGTCAGGAAAGGTGTGTGTCAGGGTTGTATCCTTTCACCATACTTATTCAAACTGTATGCTGAACAAATAATCCGGGGAGCTGGACCTATAAGAAGAATGGGGCATCAAGATTGGAGGAAGACTCACTGATAACCTGTGTTATACAGATGAAACAACTTTGCTTGCTGAAATTGAAGAGGACTTGAAGCACTTAAATGATGAAGATCAAAGACCAGAGCCTTCAGTACGGATTACATCTCGACATAAAGAAAACAAAAATACTTACAACTGGACCAATAAGCAACATCATGATAAACAGAGAAAAGATTGAAGTTGCCAAAGATTTCGTTTTTCTTGGATCCACAATCAACACCCATAGAAGCAGCAGCCAAATGATGCATTGCTTTGAGAAAATCTGCTGTAAAGGACCTCTTTCAAGTGTCCAAAAGCAAAGACGTCACCTTGAAGACTAAGGTGCACCCGACCCTAGCCATGGTGTTTTCAATCGCCTCATATGCATGCAAAAACTGGACAATAAATAAGGAAAATGGAAGAGCTGATGCCTTTGAATTATGGTGTTGGTGAAGAATATTGAATATACCTTGGACTGCCAACAGAACAAACAAATCTGTCCTGGAAGAAGTACAGCCAGAATGCTTCTTAGAACGGAGGATGCCAAGACTTCATCTCAAATACTTTGTACATGTTATTAGGAGTGACCAGTCCCTGGAGAAGAACATCATGCTTGGTAAACTATAATGTCGTAGAGAAAGCGGAAGGCTCTGATTGAGCTGGGTTGACACAGTGGCTGCAACAATGTGCTCAAGCATAACAACAATTGTGGGTATGGCGCAGGACCGGACAGTGTTTTTTTCTGTTGCACATAGAGTCACTATGAGTTGGAACCAACTTGAGGGCATGTAACAACAACAACAATGCCTTTGATTATCATAATGGTCACCACTCTTAGGTTTTGTTGTCTGGAAGAGAGCATTTCTTGGTAAATGGAGTTTGTTTCTATTGAGTCTCACCGTCATACCTGTGAAAAATATCAATCTACCATGCATTGAATCATCTGTAAAGGCAGAATATGCTGGAAGGTTTATGGAAAGTGCCCTTTAGCTCTTTCTGCCTGCTTTTCTTATTACAATTGAGTTCTGATAACTAAAAGCCTCCACATTCAAAATGTCTTAATTGTCAATGGCTGAACAGTATATGCTTTTGTTATATCTTGTAATTGTAACTAATTATAATCTCACTAATTCACTTTTAGTTCACTTCTACTTATTTGAATTATTTTGATGGTGTGCATGCAATGTAGCTTTCTAATGAAGAAAATAAAAGAATGATCTCACTAACAGGTCTTGCTTTTGGAATCCCATCGCTATTAGATGAAGTAAGGAGGGTAGGCAGTCAAAATGAGAAAGAAAACTATTACTGTTATTGCCATTCTTCTAGAATAATTTCATCAATTTAATCCAATGATTACCCATATGTAGGCACAGACATTGCTCAAGATATACAGGTATTAAAAAAATAAAATTTAAGTGCATATGAGAAAAATTAGCGTTTATTTAAACCATATTAGCAGATGACAAGGAGGTCCTACACAAGTATTAGTGCTCTACATGATTTAAAGATTTCTGAATCATATTATTTCCAGGAGAATTTTGCCATGATTTTCAGCCATTGATCCCTGAAACAAGCAAGATTCCAAACAAAATGCAGGTGCAGTGACCTAGTTTAAGCCTAAGATTTAGGGAGGCTTAATTTAAAAGAATTTGAGACGTGAGATTGGTTTTATGCATCTGATATTGGTGTGTGAGATAAGAATTACGTGGCTGTCTACTTTCATGCCTCTTTAGTTATATCCGCACATGTTTAGCATTCCCTCTGCCCGGTCCCCAAGCTCCGGTTCTCTCCTTAGCAGAGGAGGGTTAAGGAGCTTTAGATTAGTAGCTTAACATCTAGCTAATTTTGTTACTACCCGTTGCTGTCGAGTCGATGCTGTCGAGTCGACCCAATTTTGTTATTAGTCATGGTCTAATCCTTGCCCCAGATTCAGTAACTGGGCTCTCCCTGGAGCCTATCTCTATTATATGGGTCTCTGACTTAACTTCTGCACTGTACCTTTCATAATGAATTTAACACTGAGTTCTCACATTATATTTTCTGGTCACATTATGTCCTTATCTCTTGGTCCCCATCCCTTTTTCCCCCTATTGCAACATCAGGAGTAGCAGTAACAACTACTATTATTATTATCATAAAAACAAACAAAAAACCAAACCCATTGCTGTTGAGTTGATTCCAACTCATAGTGACCCTATAGGACAGAGTACAAGTGCCCCACTGGATTTCCAAGGAGCAGCTGGTGGATTCGAAAAGCCGACCTTTTGTTTAGCAGCTGTAGCTCCTATTGAGCGTTTATTATATGCCAGGCACTGTTCTAGATGTTTCTCTTGTGACATAAAGACTAAAGGTCTGACCTCATATCGTAAAACCATAACCCTGTGACATGAGCTCTGCTATCTACTGCCAGATTCTCTGCTATCAACAAGTTCATACCTGATTTTGCAGAGACATGGCTGCATAGTGGTTAGGAATGTTTAGGAGAGTGGGCTGTAGAGCTGGACTGCATGGATTTTTATTCCAGCTCTGTCCTTTATTGGATTTTGACCTTGGGTGACTTATTAATCTTGTTTTACTTCAGTTTTCTCATCTGTAGAAATAGGGATAATAATACTAGCTACAGAGTTGTGATGGCTGAATGAGTAACTACAAATGAAGCACTTAGAGTTATGCTGGGTACATGGTCAACACAGTAAAACACTGAGATAGGTACCCTTCAATAATACAAATTTGGATAAAGAGTAATTGGAAATTGGCTCCCATCCTCTGTAGCAGCTTTAATCCAGTCATTTTGTTAACTTCATATATTGTAGGGTATATTTTTTGGATCTCACATATAGTGTTATGATGAGGTTTCACTGTACTTGCTATATTACAACTCTTGATATTATTTCATTTTTTCTGCCAATGAGCTTCTTGCTTCTGCTTGTGTACTTGCCTTTGAGGACATCTGTTCCTACCTCTTATGTAAGCATCACCTGACTGAATTGCCACTTAACTGTTACTATCTGAATACTGTGTCTGACCATGCTTCTGACTGCTGCCTATAATCAGTTTTCCCTGCTTCACTGAATATACTTAGTTCCTCTCCTCAGGTCATCCTACTGTGTACTGTGTACATTCCATACGTGGACTAAAGTATGAGTCCTTCAGATTCACCGTCTGCTGCAATGAATTTTGCTATCTACATATAAGTACAAATAAGTAACTGACCATTTCCATTGGAGTGATAAAATCAATTTGCTCCAGTTACTCAGCAATGTGTCTTCAAAGATTGTACTGTCTCTTGATGTATCATCCAGTAGTTAGCTGTCAGTAACACTCTTTGTTATCACGTGCAAGAAGTTATGGGCATAGCAGTTGTAAATTTGGAAGGTGGCATAGTATAGAGTTAAGATTACTCCCTCTGGAATCACATTGTTGGCTCCACCATTTACTAGCTGCATGACTTTAGTCTCAGTTTTCTCATTTAAATTCACTTACCACTAATGTATTTAAGTTCACCTACTATTTGTGTCACAGTCACTCTTAGGTCAGTTCTGCATTGCAGCTGCTTCATTGAAACACTCCCAGTTATGCCAAGGGCAGCCACTCACTTTACTCTTGGTTGCATTTGTTGAATAAATGAATCAATAATATGTAATCTAATATTATGTAATAAGGACCCTTGGTGGAGTGGTGATCAAGCACTTGGCTACTAACTGAAAGGTCAACAGTTCAAACCCACTAGCTGCCCCATGAGAGAAAGATGTGACAATATGCCTCTGTAAAGATTACAGCCTTGAAAACTCTATGGGGAAGTTTTACTCCGTCCCATAGGGTTGCTGTCTTAGTCATCTAGTGCTGCTATAACAGAAATACCAGAAGTGGATGGGTTTAACAAAGAGAAATTTATTTCCTCACAGTAAAGTAGGCTAAAAGTCCAAATTCAAGGCATCACCTCCAGAGGAAGGCTTTCTTTCTCCGTTGGCTCTGGAGAAAGGTCCTCGTCATCCATCTTCCCTTGGTCTGGGAGCATCTCAACACAGGAACCTCAGGTCCAAAAGACACAGTCTGCTCCTGGCACTGCTTTCTTGGTGGTATGAGATAAAAGGTGGTGTGGGCCACACCTCAGGGAAACTCCCTTTACATTGGACCAGGGAGGTGACCTGAGTAAGGGTGGTGTTACAATCCCACCCGAATCCTCTTAACATAAAATTGCAATCACAAAATGGAGGACAGCCACACAATAATGGGAATCATGGCCTAACTAAGTTGATACACAGGTTGATACACGCATAATTTAATCCATGACAATTGGCATGAGTTAGAAATGACTTGATGGCACACAACAACAATATTACATAACTGGAATTTCACTCTGAGATAGTTTAGAATAAAATGTAATCCCAAACCAAACCAGCCATGACAAATGGAAACTGAAACTCCTGTCTTTCTTCTTGAGAAGGTGGTGATACCCTACTCAAGAATTGGTAGAAGGGGTAATTGTGGGGGAAGGACACAATTTCCATTACTGCTCTTTTCCATAGTCCCCTCAATATCACCACACTGAGATATTTTAGTTTTCATATTTTCCTGAAAATGTGGGGAGAAAATAGTGGGTTTATATTATAATGAAGCAAACAGCTTAGAATTGAATATTAAATACTATCTGTTCTAAATTATTGCCTTTAGCCAATATGCTACCAGAAAGCTCTCCTCTAGTTACCTTGTTGGCATTCTCTCTCCTTCTCTTTCTATTTTTCCTCTTTTCCCTTTTCTTCTCTGCTCTCTTCCATCCTAAAATTCTTAGCAATTTTGTATACAGTACAGTTTAGCTATGCCTTTTGTCTACTTCATTATTGTAACCCAGATTTAGCTTTCTCCCTTCTAAGGTAATTTCCCTCTAGCATATTTGGAAGCAAAGATTTTTTCTCACATCTGCTGCTGAATCAGTTCCATATTGCAATAGGAGCTACCCTGCCTCCTCCAGGTTAAGTATTAGGTAGGTATTCTTCTAAGCAAAGATGCTTTCCTTTCTACAAGCATATGGGATGCAAGCATTGCAATAGTATTTTTTTCATCTTGATACTTTTTATCTTGTTCCACTTTCTTACATGAAAACATATCACACCGTTTGACCTTGGTGTTATGTCAAACTAACATTTGCTCCTTTGCTTACCCAATCAGAACATTTCTAACTCTATTATGTTTCCATTCCTTCACAGCAGGTGGCATTTAATATGCATTTATATTTTTTATTATAGTAAAGCATAACTGATTTCTTATATGTTCTTGGTCTTCATTTTTTCTTCTAACCTTTGGCTTTGACAAATAGCATCAGAATTTAGCAATTATGGAGCAAAAACTTAAGCACAAAATGGAAATATTTCTTTAGTGCTTTCCTAATCATTAATAAATGTTATATTTAACTTTACTTTTTTTTAAAACTTATACAGTATTATATAATTATGTAACATTTATATTTCCTGAAATGGCATGATCCTTAGAGTTATGATTATGAGCATGTTAAACTCATCTGGAAACTGAACTGATTCCCATCACAAATTGTTCTTCTTTGTTTTTTGGTGTCAAGATACATGTCCACTTAACCAGTCATCACACATGGGGACCATCCTTGACTTTGCTCTCTCTTGCTGTGTAAATCCAAATCTTCATCAATGTCTGTCTATTCTGTTAGACACCTCTTGAAGCTTTTCTTGTCAGGTTATCCCCACTACCAGCACCTTGCAACTAGTTTCCTTGCTTCTAATCTTGATTCCTTTTACTCTATTTTCCAAATTGCAAAAAGGCTGATCTTTATAACATGAAAATATGAGTAGATTCTTTCTTTGTTCAATTCAGTGGCTCCTCTTTGCTTTTAAGATACAATATACTTGCAAAGCATATTCAACAGGCCACCTGACCATCCATTCAGTTTTTCCTTTCCCATTACCAAGAACCTATGATTTCTATTTTTCCCTGTGGGGAAAGGAAAGCTGACTCTCTCTAGGCTCCAGATCCCAAGTTTACTCACTAATGTGACGTGCAACTCTATCACATGTCTTCCTGGGTCTTAGTATTTGTCTGGTTGTCTGTACCTTCCATAAACTGTGAGCTCTGTCTTGATCAAGACCATGTCTACATTGTCCATTACCACATCTTTAGCATCTAGTATGGTGCATAACATTGATAATCATTCATTCACTCACTCAGTAAATATTTATTAAGCACCTAGTATGAACCTGCGCTGGAGCCCTAGTGGTGCAGCGGTTAAAAGCTTGACTGCTAATCAAAATGTCTGCCATTTGAATTTACCATCCGCTCCTTGGAAACCTTACAGGGCAGTCCTACTCTGTCTTATAGGGTCACTTTGAGTTGGAATTGAGTCAACAGCTATGGGTTTTTTGGTTTCATGAACCTGGGGTTTTCCTAAGATCTGAGTATAAAACAGTGTATACAGTAGAGAAAGCCCACATTTCATGGAGTTCACATTCTAGCGGATGGATATGGACAATGCAACAGTAACTGATACATATACAATAGGTTAGGTGGTGGTAACTGCTATGAAGATGAATAAATCAGGGTGAAATGGAGAATAAACAAATGAACTTCTAGAATTTATACTTTCTTTTCAGTTTATGATCATCAAAAAATTTAAGAAATGTGATTGTTTTGGTCATTTAAATGGTTCCTAGCAGTTATTTTCTAAGAACAATGCTTTAAGTTTTTAAATAAATGTCCAACAATTGAAAGAGTGTTGTTTAATCATCACTTACAAATTTCCTCTTAAGCCCTCCTCCACTCTATTTTTAATACAGTAAAATAACAAAGTAATATTTCTAAAAGTCTGTTAACCATCTTACTAATCTTTTATTCATTGTGTTTGAACGGTTCAAATTATTATTAAAGTATAGTTTATGATAACTTAATGAAGCCTAGAGAAAATTTATGAATATTTTAATTTCTCAATCATATCTTTGAACAAACTGTCACTTTAAAATTGCTTTTAAAAAAGTGACTCTCAAAGTCACTTTTCCCTTTTCTTCCCGGAATTATGAATTAGAAATTATAGTATAGAAGTACCTATGAGTTGAGACTAAAAAAGGCAGTTCTTGACATATTTCAAATGATTTTAAATTACCCTAATTTCAGTTTTTGAGCCTTGATATAATTTTCATTAAAACTAAATACATATACTATGTATAATAAAGGCAAAACGTTTTTGTTGTTGGTGTTAATGAATACTAACTGACCTCTCAAAAAGATACAAAAAGCTTCCATTTGTTTTTTAAATTATAGTTATTTGGAAATATAAGTTTCCATTCTGTTAGCAACTGTTGCTTCTCTTACGTGTGCTTCTTTTAAAGTTTATGTACATATTTCTGGATTTTTCATTTTCTTTACAAGGTCCACTGACCTTTGTAACATTAACATAAATAACATATGACGGTATTTTTTTTTTTACCATTTTATAAACAAAGTGGTTTAAAAGTGTATTTGTTTAATCAATAAATATTTAAAGCGTCTGTTACATGCTGGAGCCCTGATGGCACAATGGTTAAGAGCTCAGGCTGCTAACCAAAAGGCTGACAGTTTAAATCCACCAGCCACTCCTTGGAAATGCTTTGGGGCAATTTTGCTCTGTCCTATAGGATTGCTACGAGTCAGAATCAACTTGATAGGAATGGGTTTGTTTTGGTTTTATTATGGGCTAGCTCATGGCTCTCAATTACCTGATCCCGAATATAAATATAATATTATTAAAAAGAAAACTATCTACTAGTGCTCCATCAAATTATATCATTGAAATGAAAATTGCATGGATTGTTTTGGGAATCTCCCTGTACAACCGAGACGAATTCAGTAGCTCACAGACATTGAAGGGCAAAGAGGGAAACGATACGTATGAATAAAATGGAGAATCCTGAAGTGTATCTAATTTAAACAGGCATGAGATGGTATAAGAAGTTTACTTAAATATTTACTTACTTTTTTTTTTTTACTTAATTTTCAACATATAAAAGGTATGGTGCTAAACTGATATTTTTTTGCCATTCTACTCTTTCAACTTTGCAAAAGTGAAGCTTTCAGACATCTTTTGCTGTATTTGTATTATAATCTTAGCTTAGAATAAAACTTGTGACTGTAAAATGTTCTCCTTGTTCAGCCCACTTTTTGGGGCCACTGTGACAAATAGGGCTCAGTTCTATAAGGTGAAAAATAACAATGCTTGTTTGGTATCTAGCTTCCAAGATGGCGTCCCATGATATCCACCTCTTGGTATTCACAGCTTTGTGTGGTCCTTTCCCACATAGTACCAGGGTTGTCTGTGTGACCAGTAGAAAATGGCAGAAGTGATAGTATGTCACTTCCAAGATTAGGTTGTAAATCTGGAGGTTCCGCCCCAAAATAGAAATAGAACTACTATAAGATCCAGCAATTCCACTTCTAATTATACACCCTATGGAACTAATAGAAGTGACATGAACAGACATATACATACCTATGTCTTTGCAGCACTATTCACAATAGCAAAAAGATGGAAAAAATCTAACTGCCCATCAACTGATGAATGGATAAGCAAAAGGTGGTACATACATACAATGGAATACTATTTAGTCATAAAGAAAAGTGAGTTCCTGAAACATCTTGCAACGTGGATGAACCTGGAGGACATTATGTTGAGCAAAATAAGTCAATCATAAAAGGACAGATATTGTATGTTCCACTTTTATGAAATGACAAGAATAGGTAAATATACAGGGTTAATGTTCATTGGTGGTTACTAGGGGTAGGGGTTGGCGTGGAGGGGAGAAGTATTCCTTAGGTAGTAGTCACTTCTTTGTTGTGATGCAAAAGGTGGCACTGAATGTGTGTGAAGCTTGCACAACTTGACTACTGTAATTGATGTCAAAAACCTGTACATAAGAAAAAAAGGATGAATTGGCAAATGTTTGGTTAAATATAATTTGCCGCAATAACAACAACCAAAAAATAAAAGGGGCAGGGGAGGGAGGCTACAAATGCTGAAACTTATTATATATAACCAATCACCTCATGAAATTCTTTTGGTTTGACGGTTTAGGGTCATGACCTCACGGGACAATCCGGTCAATTGGCATAATATAGTTCTTAAAGTTTTTGTTCTACCTCCCAGTATGATTAGTGTCTGGGGTCTTAAAAGCTTATGAGTGGCCACCAGAGATACAACTATTTATCTCTATTCATCAGGAAAAAAAGAGAAAGAAGGAAACCCAAGATTCAAAGAGGGAACCAGACTATAGGACTAATTGTGTTCATGAACCATTGCCTCTATACGGTGCCTGGCTACCATTATGGAATGTTCTGGTCAGGAACAAAATAGATCAATCCTGATACAAAGGAATAAAAATGTGGAACAGATCTTCAAATTTTTAAGAAGTTCAGACTTGCTGAACCTATTGAGGTTGGAAGAGTCCCTGAGACTATTGCCCTGAGTTACTCTTCAAAACTTGGATCAAAACTATCCTCTGAAATCACCTTTAAACTTTAAGTAACAGTTTAACTCAAAAAAGTAAAGATTGTCAGCCTTGAGATTGCACTCTTAAAAAACAAAACTTGCATGAGATCAAACAGACATCAGCTTCTTTAAAGCATCCGTGAGAAGTTTGGAGGACAAGGTGTTTAAGTCAATGTGAGTAAAACAAATAGAACAGAAGTAACAAGGCTGTTGATACCATGTGAAGAATGTAACCAATGTCCCTGATCATTATGCCTAGAAACTGTTGAATGGGAGTGGTTTTTCTGTGTCTGTTTTCACCAAAAATAAAATATTAACTAAAAAAAAAAGATTAGATTGTAAAAGACTGCAGCTTCTGTCTTGAGTGCTCTTTTGCTTATCCTCTTGGATCACTTCCTCTGGGGAAGCCAACTGCCATATTTTGTGAGCAGCTCTATGGAGAGACCCACATGGTGAAGAATTAAAGCGTCTGGCCAGAAATCACATGAGTAAGCTTGAAAGTTCGTTCTCTGCCCCTTCCAGTGACTGCGGTCCTGGCTGGCTTGACTGCAATGTCACGAGAAACCTGGAACCAGAGCCATCCAGCTAACCCATTCCCAGATTCCTGACCCTCATAAGCTATGTGAAATAGTAAATGTTGATTTAAGCTGCTAAATTTTGATTTTGTTGCACAGCAATAGATAACAACTATAAAAAAATTTTTTTTATTCATTTATTTTTTTTATACCTACGGATTATTCAACTTTTTCCTTTGGTTTTACAAACTTGGCCCTAGGTTCCACATAATGAGTTTGTGATAGCCAAAATCTGCTTCTAGGTTGACTCAGGAAAATGCACATATACTTGCTATTTTCTCATGAAGTAGAAAATACACATCTTATTTTTCAGCCTTCCTTTCTCTTAAAACCAGGAATATTTCTTTATGGGAGGAAGGAAGGAGGGAGGAAATGAAAGAAGAATGTTGGGGGTGTTTACTGAGTGCTTGTTTTATTCTGGGCCTTGCTTAGAGAAATTAGGAGACATGCAGTGAAAACATTTTACAGCCAAAATTCGAACATGCATTTGCTTGACTCCATTTCCTGTGATTTTTACATTACACAAAGATGCTAAATATAAAGATCAAAGACTTACATCCATAACACAGGAATGTTATTTTTCAACTTCTCTTGGTAACTGGTGGTCCAGTGGTTAAGAGCTTGGTTGCTAATCAAAAGGTCAGAGTTTGAATCCACCAGCCACTCCTTGGAAACCCTATGAGTCAGTTCTACTCTGTCTTATGGGTCAACTATAAATTGGAATCGACTCGACAACAATGGATTTATATTTTTTCTCATGTGTTAAATGTGTTAAAACATTTGCGAATCCATTCTACAGAGATAAAAAACCTGCCTGTACTGACAGGTTTGCTGTGAAGATAAAATGAGATAGCAAGTTCAAAGTTTTCACAACTGTGAAGCACCATGCAAACACAAGAATGAATACAATTGGTTAAGAGCTCAGCTGCTTACCAAAAGTTTGGCATTTCGTCTCCACCAGCAGCTCTTTGGAAACCCTATGGGGCAGTTGTACTCTGTCCTATATGGTCGCTGTGAGTCGGAATAGACTGGAGGGCAATGAGTTTGGTTTGGCTCGATGATTTTCTATGTCTTTTAGTGGATGCTCAATACATATTTGTTCATAAATAAAAGTAGATTTTTTCCTTCATATGTAAAATAAATTTTAATACCCATTTGCTTAAGATTTTGCATGTTTCTACAAGACAGCGAGGATTTAAAATTTTTGTTCTATACATATAGCTGTAAAATTTATTTCATACATTGAGAATATAATCATAAAAATTTTATATATACAAAAATTTTGTGAGAGAAAAAGTCATCTTCAATTACAGTATGCTGTCACTGTGCATTATTTGAAGTGCAAGAATGCAGATGAATCAGTTATTTCAAATTGCTGAAAACATGTTATTGTCAATTTTGGTTACTTTATTTTCATCTGGAAACCTTGGTGGTGTAGTGATTAAGAGCTACGGCTGCTAACCAAAGGGTCGGCAGTTCAAATCCACCAGGTGCTCCTTGGAAACCCTATGGGGCAGTTCTACTCTGTCCTTGATAGCAACGGGTTTGGTTTGAGTTGGTTTTTATTTTCATCTTAAATGCCAGTGTACTTTAGATGTATATATAACTTTGCAACTGCTCAGTGTTAGCTGAGGCATTACTAATGTGCATTTCTCTAAATAGTTTACTTCAATTAATGTCAAACTGGATTTGCAATCATCCCTTTCAACTGAATGTGTTGTTGGTGGCATGTTTACACTTTCGTCCTACTGGTTTGCTAATGTCAGCTTTCAAAACAGTCATATTTACTGAAGTTTAATAACTTACTTTTTTAGTTAATTAAGTAAATGAATAACTGAATGATTCTATGAGCAAACTATTGGTTTCTCAAAGGAAAATGAAGCATCAAGCAAAATGTCTGAGAATGGAGGTTTAGGGACTGTCCCTCAATGCTTGCTTGTGTAATTTTGAGGAGCCACAGCTTAAATCTCATATCCTTATGGGTTATAAAATATTTACAACAAAAAACTAAGTCTTTTGAAATTATTTTGAGTTCCATTATATAGAAGAACAGAGATTTATTTATTATTTTGTCCACATGATGAGTTAGAACTAGAGCCCCAGTAACTGGCTGGTCCAGGCTTCTAACATGGGGTCAAGGGCAACGTTCACAGTTGTCACCATTCGAAGAATGGGAAATTGTGATGAAAATGAAACTACACAGAGCTAAGATTGCACTGTCCCTGTATTTACTTGATCCTAATACTTAATACATATATGATGGGTAAGTGAATTCAGAAATTAAGAAATGAAAAAATAAATCAAGAGGCAACCAGGGTACCAGTCATGCACATTATGATAAGGCTTTTTAATTTTATCCCAACAGAACTGTGGAGCCATTGAAGGGATTTAAAAAGAAAATGAGCGGATGAGTTTTTGATTATAGCAAGGCTACCTTATGGCAAGTGGATTACACTGAAGGCAGTAAAGCTTATCAGATGGCTGATGCAGGCAAGAGATGCTGTTTTTTTTTTTTTTTTTTAACAATAATAGTTAAAGTGGAACGAAGTTCTGAACTGTCGGCATGTTAATTAGAAAGGCATTTGGCTGAAAGTAGTAGAAAACCCAATTTGCTGCAGTTAAATGACTAGGGTTTATTTTTTCACATAGGAAGAGACCTGTAAGAAGATGGTGTCTGAAGGTGGTTCAGAGCCTCATTGATGTAAGAACCAGTGTCATTGTAATTCTTTGGTAAATCTCATGCTTGTTCCCTCTTCGACACAAAAATGATGCAGAATAATAGCTGAAAGGAAAAGGGTTATTCCAGGTACATATGTCCCTTTTTATGAAGAACCGAAAAGCAGTTCCAGAAACCTCTTTAACAAACTTGCCCTTAAGTCTCTTCAGCTATAGCCAGGTCAAACAGCCACTGGACTTCAAGAAGATTAAGAATTCAGGGAAAAGTAAAGTCATGGTTGATTGAAACGTACCATGATTCATCACTACGGTGTCACATTGCTTTATAAATAAGGTTAGTTCTGTTAGCAAAGAGTGGGGCGGGGGGGTGGATATTGGGGCAGGAATTAATAATAGTATCTTCCACAGTTGTCCAATTTAACCCAATGATACAGTGTAATAGGTTGCTCTTTCTCTCTGTACTGAAATGTAAATATGCTGTTTCATTGGCTGACTCAAGTCAATGATTGTCTATGATAGCCTTAATTAGTAAATATGTAACTTAAAGGGATGTGAATATTAAATTAAAAAATAAAGTGGCTTAAGCAATTCAATTTTCCTTATAACATCCACAAATACAGCTTGCGCCAACCAAAGCATCTTTCCCTTTAGCCAGGCTGCTTTAGAGCTTTTTTGCTCCACGATGATAAAATGTAAGAGATGAAATTGACAAAAATAGGCTTCAGAACTAGAATGTCAAGGGATACAGTACCACTGACATCCATTTCAATTTTGTTATTGCCCAGATATTTTATTATTATTATTTTCAACTTACTTATCAAGGAAGTTGATTTTTCTTGTAGCAGTAGCTCCTCAACAAGAGGGAAATTATATGATTATGCAGCTTTGCACAATCTGCTTCAGTTCTTTGGCAACAATTGCTGAAAGGACATTAACTCCAGGGAGTTTCCATCAGGCTTGAAAAGCTGTGGCATCTGGCATGTTACTCAGGGAGTTTTGTAAAGCCAATGAAAATAAAATATCTCCTATGTGTTTTTAATTTGTTTAAAATTGGATACCATGAGCCTTTAAATGTTATCAATTTAGCAATTTAATAATAGTAATCAAGCTGTTTGTAGAAAGTGAGTATGAGGTTCCTTAAGATGTATAGAAACCTTGATTCCTGCTACCGTGCAGTAAATGTTGCTTAATTCATTCTTAAGATAAAATTGAATTTCTTAAGAAGTTTTGTCATGGAGTAATTTCTTCCATAAAAAGCTAAAAAATATTCACCTAAAATATATGATCAGGAAAAAGTAAAGCTAACTATCTTTTGGCAATGGAATTAAATTTATGCTGTATAAATAAGTTTTGTAATGTTATACACCAAAAATAAAAAATTAAGATGTAAGTAAATATGTCTTATTCCAACAGTTGCTTGCTTGTTGAATCATAGGCTAAATGAAGCTATCTACTCTTCTGAAAAAAAAAAAAAAATCAACGCTGTAAGTCTTTAGAGTCAGTGCATCTTAAACTATAGGATTTGGTCTGAGAGATCATCTTCTTAAATCTACTCACTTTGCAGATGCAAATATACGAAATTCAGCTCATCAAGTTACCTGCTCAAAATCTCATAGCTTACTAGGAACAGTCAGGAATAGAATCCAAAATCAAACCAAATCTGTTACAGTCAAGTTGATTTTGACTCATCGTGACCCCATGTAGGCAGAGTAGAACTGCACTCCATAGGATTTCCAAGGCTGTGGCCTTTTGGAAGCAGATCGTCACCTGTGCGTTCTGAAGCACCTCTGGGTGCGTTCAAATTGCTAACGTTTCAGTTAGTAGCTGAGCATTTAACTGTTTGCACCACTCAGGGACTCCCAGACATGGATCGTGGTCTCCTACTATTCGATATTTTATACTGATCAGAAATTCATTTTCTTAAGCATCAAGGTATAGTCATTACTCAAATTAAGAAGTCCGTGAGCTTATCCATTATCATCCAAAACCCAACTGAAGTCTATTAAGCACCAAAGAGGCCCCCCAGGCAGCTATCTTTGAATCTCAATTTTTAGAAAAATAGAAGCTATGGAATGATGGGAGATACTTGACTGGACGTCATCAAGACTATGCTTCATTCATCCATACATTCATATCATGGATATGTATGAAGTATGTGCTAAGTGCCCTGTTCTGTTCAATGATCTGGGGCTATAACAAAGTACAGTACAGATAAGGTTTCTGTTCTCATGGCAATTACATTTGAAGGAGAAAAGTAGAGAATAAAAGTAAAAAGAAGCAAGAAATGCATTTACCTGAAAAGTTCATTGTCAACGTCTTGCTACAATGAAATTTTCCCACTCTAAGAGACACAACATATCCTTTGAAGTAGAAGCAAATCCTGTTAAACTTGGTATTTTTTAAATGTTTGTAGAATTTTATTTAGTAGAAAGATTAGTCTTCTCCCAACATGGCACAATAGAAAAGCATGGGCTTTTGAATAAAACACACTTGGATTCCAATTGGTATTTAAACATTTATTATCTCTGTCACTTAATTTCCATGAGGCCATTTTCTCACTTGTAAAATAGACCCATCACTATACTAACCAATAAACCTAATCAACTGCAGTTGAGTCGATTCTGACACTATGCCTACAATATATTAAACCAAAAAACTAAACCCGTTGCCATCTAGTTGATACAGTCTCATGGAGACCCCATATGTTACAGGGTAGAATTGTTTCATAAAGTTTTCTTGGCTGTAATCTTTATGGGAGAAGATTGACAGGCCTTTCTTCCACTGGACCACTGGGTGACTTTAAATGACCAATCTTTCAGTTAGTAGTTGAGCACAAACCATTTACACCACTAAACCCCAGTGCAGTCTAGTCTATTCTGACTCATGGCGACCCTATAGGAAAAGTACAACTGCCCCATAGGGTTTCCAAGGAGCAGCTGGTGGATTCGAACTGCTGACCTTTTGGTTAGCAGCCGAACTCTTAAGCACTATGCCACCAGGGCTCTGTTAAGTGCTCCAAAAATGCTAGTTTCATTTACCTCCAGCATTCTTAGGGCTAGAACTACTTTGAGGAAGATAGAATCAGTGTCTGGGATAAAAAAAAAAAAAAAAAAATTTTTTTTTTTTTTTAGGCCTGAAGAAATCTTTGATCTAAGGAGCCTCTATCCAGAATCTCTACATTTGTTAGAAATATAAAGTAGTCACTAAGAGTAGATAAGAGAAGCTGTGTTTTGACATTTTGTCTTCTAGCTGGAGCCATAATTGAATTTTTACTATGCCTTTTTACCCATTCTATGGATAATAAAACCAGTGAATCCCATGAGCACTAACCTTGTATCTTTTGACATTTGCTTGATGATAAGGAGTAGTTTTGTGTGGGATAAAATGCTGGCACATTCAGCATGTATTAAGTCCACAGATGGTGGTTCTGATAGAAGCATGACGAGTGAGGAAAACAAATTCAAAGCCAGAATAAGTGTCTATTCCCATGAGGACATTTCACCACCTTCTTCATGATGGAAGCAGTTCAGTGTAGTCAACCTGCCTTTGAATAAGTGATTTCAATGAGGTATGACAGCACACTGAAAGATTGGAAAATTTTCTGGAAAATTAGATAGCAGTGGTGGTAGGCAGATCAGCATTAATGCAGAAAATTTCCTAGTGTTGTGCCCATGCATTTTCTCTGTCCATGCCACCATGGACACCTTTTTTATGAGTTCACTGAGAAAACACTAGGTGGTTGGGAAGGAGACTGACCTGTATTCAGAGTTGGTGAACATACTCATCAGGTGAATAATTGTCTTACACAGTGGAGTTGTTTTGTTGAGTATTTCTTCCCCAAAGTTCTTGGTCACCAGACTTTAATCTTGTTCTTTTCGAGCCCGTGATCATTAGCCAAGTACTCGTTACACATAGCCCAATAATTGGTATAGCCTCTTACCTAAGGCCATCTCTCTTTTCGGGCAAAGTGGACAATGAGATATAAAGCAAATATTCTAAAATTCTGCTTGCTGAAATGATTTCCTTTAGTTTCTGCCCTTCAGAGCAATCTACTTCCAAAAATTAGCCTCCCAAAAATCTTATGGATCACAACCGAACATTGTCCAACTTGCTTGCTTTGGACATGTCATCAGGAGGGGTCAGTCACTAAAGGAGGACACTGTGTTTGGTGAAACAGGAGGCCAATAAAGACAAGGGAGAAGCTCAGTAAGATGAACTGGAACAGTAGCCACAATGATGGACTTGAACATGCCGTGATAGTGAAGATGGTTATCATGGATTGAATTGTGTCCCCCCAAAATATGTGTCAACTTGGTTAGACCATGATTCTCAGTATTGTGTGGTTGTCCTCCATTTTGTGATTGTAATTTTATGTTAAAAGGATTAGGGTGGGATTATAAAACCACCCTTACTCAGGTTATTTTCCTGATCCAATGTAAAGGGGGTTTTCCTGGGTTGGGGCCTGCAAGGAGAGAGTTGAGGACCTCATAACACCAAGAAAGAAGCACTGGGAGCAGAGTGTGACTTTTAGGGCCGGAGTTCCTGCTCAGAGAAGCTCCTAGTCCAGGGGAAGATTGACGAGAAAGACCTTCCTCCAGAGCCAACAGAGAGAGAAAGTTTTCCCCTGGAGCTGACACCCTGAATTTGGACTTTTAGCCTACTTTACTGTGAGAAAATAAACTTCTCTTTGTTAAAACCATCCACTTGTGGTATTTCTGTTATAGCAGCACTTGATGACTAAGACAGTATTTGGCACCAGCAAGGGTGAGGCCTGTGGCAGCTCACTGCCCCCTCAGCCTTCATCTCTCCACCTTCCACCACCTACTTCCTTCCTGCTCACCTTTCAAAGGTGGTTGGCTTGTTCTGGAACCAGCAGCTGTCTCTTGTCTGACCTCTGGTTCTTGGGACTTGAGCTAGCAGCTTACCTATCCATATTGGGATTCACCAATTTTCACGGCCTGTGAGCAAGAGTCCTGCTTCTTGACCCGCCTTTTTTGGGTTCACCAGCCCCTGCAGCTAAGTGACTCAGGAGACACTTTGCGGTCTTGCCTGCAGACCTTGGGGATTCTTTGACTATCACAACCTGTGAGTGGGATCCCTGCTCCCCAACCTGCTCATCTTGGGTTCACCAGTTTTTATAGTTCTGTGAATTGGGAAAGGACTCTATCCTGATCCAAGGACTTGGGATGTTCCAACACCTACAATCGCGTGAGCTGTTTCCTTAATATAAATCTCTCTCTCTATATTTATACACATTACTGGTTTTGCTTCTCAAGAGAAGCTCAGTGGCAGAGAAGGGGCAACATCAGAGAACCTGAAGCAGCAGAACCAGTAGACCAGAGCCACATGGTGTTGGAGCTGACCCACGGAGCAAGAAAGCTGAATGCCGGTGCGCAGGAGGCTTCCTGGTGGAGTAGGGTGCCTCTGGGCACTTATCGGTGGGTAGAGCTGGGCTTGCCGACCCACAGAGCCAGAGAGCTGAGTGTCTGTGTACAGGAGGCTTCCTGGTGGAGTGGGGTGCCTTCGGGCGCTTATCAGTGGAGCTACAGAGCTTTGGAACACTTGCCTCAGCAGGGCAGATGCGGGCATGAAGGCTGAAGAGCTGAGAAGCCAAGAAACCATGAAGCAGAAGCTGAAGAGACAAGGAACACAAGAAACTGAGCTGTCTTAGTCTCAAAAGGTATGAACATAACTTCAGGTGTTTCAAAGGGTGGAACCGTGGGCTCTGGTGTTTTTAAGGGTGGAGTTTCCACTCAGATGGTTGAAGAGAATGGTGTGCCTAAAGCTGAGGGAGCAGAGTTGCTGTCCCAGTGGACCTGGAAGGCAGAGTTGAAGTCTAGGGCCGAGGGGCCTCCACTCAGAATTTGGAGAGTGTGGCTAGCACCTACAGTCTAGAGGGCAGGGCCATTACATAAATCGTCTCAGAGAAAAGGGGATTTTTTTTCAAAGCTTTAAGGGCTAGTATAATATGTTCTGCTGACTTGCTTGGTGCCTGTTATGCCTTCTTTTCCTCCCAGTTTCTCTCATTTTTAATGGAAATGTCTAGCTTGTGCATGTTCTACCCTTGGAAGCATATAACTTGTATTCTAGATTTCACAAATGAAGAGGAATTTTTGGATTTTGAACTTGGAGTTAAGACTTTGCTATGATACGATGGAGTGAATGTGTTTTGCAAGTTGCAAGGATGTGATTTTTTAGGGGCCAAAGGGTGGAATGTCATGGATTGAATTGTCCCCCAAAATATATGTGCCAACTTGGTTGGGCCATGATTCCCAGTTTTGTGTGGTTGTCCTACATTTTGTGACAGTAATTTTATATTGAGAGGATTAGGGTGGGATTGTAACACCACCCTTACTCAGGTCATTTCCCTGATCCAATGTAAAGGGAGTTTCCCTGGGGCATGGCCTGCGCCACCTTTTATCTCTCAAGAGATAAAAGGAAAGGGAAGCAAGCAGAGAGTTGGGGACCCCATACCACCAAGAAAGAAGCACTGGGAGTAGAGTGTGTCTTTTAGACCCAGGGTTCCTGCACAGAGAAGCTCCTAGTCCAGGGAAAGATTGACGAGAAAGACCTTCCTCCAGAGCCAACAGAGAGAGAAAACCTTTCCCTGGAGCTAAGATCCTGAATTTGGACTTTTAGCCTGCTTTACTGTGAGAAAATAAACTTCTCTTTGTTAAAACCATCCACTTGTGGTATTTCTGTTATAGCAACACTAGATGACTAAGACAATGATGTAGAATTGGACAATGTTTTGTTCAGTTGTAAATAAGATCACCATGAGTTTGAGTCAATTCAACAGCAGCTATGTATCTATTTAGCTACATCATATGGTTTTGATTACATTTACTTCATAGCAAATTTTAATATCTAATAGTATATATTTTCACAGCATATGAATGTTTCGTCTGGCTTTGAAAGTCTTCCACAATCAGGCAACATTCAAACTATTTAACTTTTCCTGAATTATCAGACTTTTTTTTTTTTTTAATTTAGAATTAGCAACACAACTATTTAACTCAATAACAGCAACAAAATATTCTGGGCCCATTGTTGTTAACAATCAAATCGGTTCTGAATCATGTCAGTCCTATGTACGTCACAACAAAGCACTGCCCAGTCTTGTGCCATTCTCACAAGTCTTGTGCCAATCTTTGCTGTGTTTATTGCAGCCATTGTGTCGATCCATCTCATCAAGGGTTTTCCTCTTTTTCACTGACCTTCTACTTTACCAAGCATGATCCTTTTCCCAGGAATGGTCCCTCCAGATAACACGTCCAAAGTACGTGAGAAGTCTTATCATCCTCACTTTTAAGGGCATTTTGACTGTACTTCTTACAAGGTGGATTTGTTAGTTGTTCTAGTAGCCCATAATATATTTAATGTTCTTCCTCTACACCATAATTCAAAGGTATCAATTCTTCTTCTGTCTTCCTTATTAATTGTCCAGCTTTTGTATGCAGAAATTGAAAATACTATGGCATGGATCGGGTGTACCTTATTTCTCAAAATGGTATTTTTACTTTTTAACGCTTGTAAAGACACCTTTTGCAGCAGATTTGCTCAAAGCAATACGTCATTTGGTTTCTTGACAGCTGCTTTCCATGGGTGTTGATTGCGGATCCAAGAAATGAAATCCTCGACAGCTTCAAACTTTTCTCCATTTATCATGATGTTGCTTATTGGTCCAGTTGTGAAGATTTTTGTCTTCTTCGTGTTGAGGCATAATCCATACTGAAACATCAGTAAGTGCTTCAAGTCCTCTTCACTTTCAGCAAGCAAAGTTGTGACACCTTCATATCACAGGTTGTTAATGAGTCTTCCTCTTAATATAGTTCTTCTTAATATAGTCTAGTTTGTCAGATTATTTGCTCAACGTACAGATTGAGTAAGTATGGTGACAGGATACAACCTTGATGCACACCTTTCCTGACTTTAATCCATGCAGTATCATTTTGTTCTGTTCAAATGACTGCCTCTTGGTCTACATGCAGGTTCCTCATGAGCACAATTAATTATTCTGGAATTCCCATTCTTCCCAATGTTGTCTGTAATATGTTATGATCTACACAGGTAAACATCTTTTTGGCATTTTCTGCATTCAACCAAGATCCATCTGACATCAGGAATGATGTCTCTCTTTTCATGTCCTCTTCTGAATCTGGCTTGATTTCTGGCAGTTCCCTCTCGATGTACTGCTGCAACCACTTTTGAATGATCTTTGTGAAAAATTTTACTTGTGTGTGATATTAATAGTATTGTTTGATATTTTCTGCACTGTGTTGGACCACCTTTCTTTGAAATGGGCACAAATATGAATCTCTTCCAGTTGAGTGGTCAGGCAGCTGTCTTCCAAATTTCTTGGTAGATGAGCGAGCTCCAGCAGTGCCAGATCCATTTGTTGAAACATCTTAGTAGGTATTCTGTTAATTGTTGGAGATTTGTTTTTTGCTAATGCCTTCAGTGAAGTTGGACTTCTTCCTTCTATACCATCAGTTCTTGATAATATGCTACTTCCTGAAATGGATGAATGTCAACCAATTCTTTTTGGTACAGTGACTCAGTGTATTCCTTCCATCTTCTTTTGAAGCTTCCTTCATCGCTCAATATTTTTCCCGTAGAATCCTTCAACAGTATGACTTGAAGCTTGAATTTTTCTCAGTTCTTTCAGCTTGAGAAATGCCAAGCTTGTTCTTTCTAGTTTTCTAACTCCAGGTCTTTGCATATTTCATCATAACAGTTTATATTGTCCTCTCGAGCCTCCCTTTGATAGAAAGCTTCTGTTCAGCACTTTTACTTCATCACATCTTCCTTCAGCTTTAGCTACCCTATGTTCAAGAGCAAGTTTCAGAGTCTTTTCTGACATCCATTTTGTTTTTTTCTTTCATTCTTGTCTTTTTAATGACCTTTTGCTTTCTTCTTATGTGGTGTTCTTAATGTCATCCTACAACTCCTCTGATCTTGGCTCATTAGTATTCAGTGTGTCAAATCTATTCTTGAGATAATCTCTAAATTCAGATGGGTATTCTCAAGGTTATATTTTGGCTTTTGCAGTCTTGATCTAATTTTCTTCAACTTCAACTTGCATATGAGTAATTGATAACCTGTTCCACATTCGGCCCCTGGCCTTGTTCTGACTGATGATATTGAGCTTCTCCGTTGTCTCTTTCCACAGACGTATTCAATTTGATTCCTGTGTATTCCATCTGGTGAGGTCCACATGTATAGTCACTGTTTATATTGTTGAAAAAAGGTATTTGCGATGAAAAAGTCGGTCTTGCAAATTTCTGTCATGCAATCTCTGGTGTCATTTCTGTCACCAAGTCTATATTTTCCAACTACCAAACCTTTGCTTCCAACTTTCACATTCCAATCACCAGTAGTTATCAATGCATCTTGATTGTATGTTTGATCAACTTCAGACTGCAGAAGTTGGTCAAAATCTTTAATTTCCTCACCCTTGGAATTAGTGGTCGGTGCATAAATTTGAATAATAGTCGTATTAGCTGGTTTTCCTTGTAGGCATATGGATATTATCCTATCACTGACAGCATTGTGCTTCAAGATACATCTTAAAATGTCCTTTTTGAGGATGAATGCAATGACATTCCTCTTCAACGTGTCATTCTTGGCATTGTAGACCATATCATTATCTGATTCAAAATGGCCAATGCCACTCCATTTCAGCTCACTAATGCCTAGGATATCGATCTTTATGTGTTCCATTTCATTTTGACGGTTTCCAATTTTCCTAGATTCGCACTTCATACATTCCATGTTCCAATTATTAATGGACGTTGGCAGCTGTTTTTTCTCATTTTGAGTCAAGCCTCATCAGCAAATGAAGTTTCTGAAAGCTTTTCTTCAAACATGTCATTTAGGTCGACTCTGCTTGGAGGAGGCAGCTCTTCCCCAGTCACATTTTGAATGCCTTCCAAACTGAGGTGCTCATCTTCTGGCACTGCACCAGACAATGCTCTGCTACTATTCATAAGGTTTTCACTAACCAATTTTTTCAGAAGTAGAACACCAGGCCCTATTTCCTACTCTGTCTTAGTTTGGAAGCTCCACTGAAACCTGCCCACTATGGGTGACTCTGCTTATATTTGAAATACCAGTGGCATAGCTTCCTGCATCACAGCAACATGCAAGCCACCGCAGTATGACAAACTGACAGATGATCGGGCCTACTATATGCTAAAAAGCAAAAATCTCATTTTGAAGATTAAGGTACCCCTGACCCAAGTCATGGTATTTTCAATCACCTCATATGCATGCAGAAGCTGGACAATGAATAAGGAAGGTGGAAGAATTGATGCCTTTGAATTATGATGTTGGTGAAGAATAATGAATATCCCAGGAGCTGCCAGAAGAATGAACAAATCTACCTTGGAAGAGGTACAGCCAGAATGCCCTTAGAAGCAAGGATGGAGAGACTTCATCTCACATACTTTGGACGTGTTATCAGTAGGGAACAGTCCCTGGAGAAGGACATCATGCTTGGTAAAGTAGAGGTTCAGCAACAAAGAGGAAAACCCTCAATGAGATGGATTGATATAGTGGCTGCAACAATGGGCTCCAACATAGCTACTATTGTGAGGATGATGCAGGGCCAGCAACGTTTTGCTCTGTTGTACATAAGGTCGTTATGAGTTGGAACTGATTCCAGGGTGGATTGGATGCCAATTTTTTGGCTAACAGCTGAGCATTTAACTGTTGTACCACTAGGGCCCCTATGACACTTAATCTTGACCAAAATGTTTAATTCTTTTTTGTTTATTTATTTGACATCTATTTATTGAGCTCCTTTTTTATGGTCTGTCTTCTAGATTGGGAATATGTAGTTATTAAGACTAAGATGTGGTGAGATGAGTGCATGGAGGCAGGAAACTCATCCCAGTTTGCCTGGAGAATGTGATACCTAAGGTGAGAACCAATGAATGAGGAGGACTTAACTAGACAAAATATGGAAAAAGCATTTTAGACAATAGAAAAAGTATATGTAAAAAGCTCAGAAGTTTAGGAAAGTATGGAGAATTACTGAAGCTTAAGATACACATTTTGGTATGGGTCGGGACTCAGAGAATATGAAGGGGAATGGAGAGAGAAAAGGCCTGAATTGTAAAGAACCATTTCCATCAAGTCAATTCTGACTCTTAGCCACCTACAGGACAGAGTAGAACTGCCCCAAAGAGTTTCCAAGAAGCGGCTAGTGGATTGGAACTGTTGACATTTTGGTTAGCAGCCGAGCTTTTAACCACCACTGCACCACCAGGGCTCCGATGAATTGTATATAGGAGAATGGTTTTAAAGCTTTCAGAAAAGTTTGAACTCTTTCTCAAAGTCAGTGGGGAATCACTAGAAGACTTTAAAGTGGAGTGAAATACTCAATTCTGGGTAGTAGAAAAGTTATTTTACTCTAGTTGTACTTTGATGGATGTATTGGGTGGGGAAAGATGGCAAGACTAGAAACAGAGAGCCTAGTTAAGAGGCTCTGGCAATAATGGTAGCCTGAACCAAAACGATGGCATTAGAAACGGAGAAAAGTGAATAGATGGAGAAATACTGGAGGCAGAGTTGACAAGTGTTTGTGTTAGAATGATTGCAGAGGTTCAAGAGCACAGCAGACTAAAAGCAGAGCACCAGCCACATATAATCTGAAGCTACAATTTTTGAAGAAAATATTAAAGCGTACTAAATGCAAAGATGATTATAATTATAGGTGTTATTTCCTGCTAAGCTATAGTGGAAAGGAAATATTTTATAAACAATAATTAAAAATAATTTCTAGACACCATTTCAAATGTTAGCATACTTCTTGAACATACAAAGATTGTATGAGATTTTTGAAGTGCCACAAATTGCTTCATTCCTGGTGTTATTTACACTCAGTATGTACTTAGTGAAACATTTCTCTGGAGGACAGTAACCCTCCATTTGATAGAGTCGACTTGGCTAGTTCAAACCTAATTAGCTGCTTATATTAACATTTACCTGACAATGTAGAATGTGATGTAATATTCTTAAAAAAAAATTTCATTGCTATAGTGTGTTTTTGTTGCATAAGATATTAACAATAGCCAGGATTTCCTTTATCTTATTTGTTCTTCATTTTCTTATTGCTATCAAACCTGGAATCTTGCCGAATTGTTGCATTAAAGTTTTATTCTTTCTTCAGAATCTTATGTCATCCACATAGGTTAAATGTACAAGATGAAAATTAAACTAAATTTGAACATAATTGAAGCATAATTTCACTATAACTCAGGACATATTCACTAATAAAAGGAAATCTTTCATCTTGCTATACACTAATGTCATCAGAATGAAAGTGAATTACTCAGAATAATTACCAATAAGGGAAAGGAGAAATGAGTGAACTAATTACAGCAAGAGGACAAATGATTAATCTATGAGTGTGTCTATGTTATTGCATTGCAGTGCACCCTTATGCCAACATTGCTCAGTTATTTAACCCAAGTTATAGTTTTTTGAAGTAATGCATATCCAGGGTATAAGAGAAGGCAAAACAATAGTGGTAGAGTAAATTAACTAGACTTTTTACATCATATTTGTGGGTTAAATTATTTGGATGTTTTATTTTACAAAATACTTTCATATTCTTTACCTGCTTGGATTCTTTATCTTCTAACAATTCTGTGAGATTGTGATTTTTATCCTCATTTTATACTATATAGGAGAAAATTGAGACGATGAGGTTAAATGACTTTTCTGAGCACAGCAGACTGGTAAATATCAGAGCTGGCACTCAAACTTGGATATTTGGACTCTAAATCCTGCCCTTTTCCAAATCAGAATCATGCTAAAAAATGTGATGAGTTGTAGAGTAGCATTTTCAATTCCACAAGCACTCATTGAATGCTAGCTACGTGCTGAATGCTAATGAAGCGCAGCGCCCTGCTGTGTGCTGAGCAGATTTCAATGTCTTAGATATGAATAACTTCAATATATTATATAATATGGTATTCAACTTACATTATTTTTATAGAGATAGTATATCTTTCATTATAGAATTTTCTCTTTTTTAAGTTTATGAAAGCAAAAGAAAATACTGTCCACTGGGAAAAGTGAGAAAAATCAAATTCCAATCATTATATATCTGTGGTAGGAGAGCAGAGAGTAGTCTATGATTGTAACTAGTTTTTGAACAGTTTTTTTTTTTTTTTGCTGTGATACTAAAGGGCAAAGTCTGTAAGAGGTGAGACTAATGTACACCTCTGTGCCTTTCATTTGGTTTTGCACAGCTTTCTTCAACCAAACAACATAGCACATTTCATTAACAAAATCCCATGATTTTATGGGAAATTACAAGTATAACAGTTACCAGTCATTAACTGCAGGGGACATCTTTGTGAGTGGTTTGAGAGGGGGAAGGCAAGTAACTTTGCAAGTATGGAAAAATAAATATTTATTTATAACTTGACTTCTACACAGTTCTGGAACCAGCCTATTTTTGAACTAGGACTGGGACTTACTTTCTGTTTCCCTCCAAAAGTAGTCTTATGAGAAATAATGATTTTAAAACTACTGTTTGGATTTTCATTTGTTTTTCTTCTTCCCTTTTTTTTTTTTTTTTAGGTCAGCTGTAATTTTAAATCTTTTATTTATTTTGAAAATTCAAGATACATTATATTTTTCTAGTACTATTCTTTTAAAAAAAATTTTGTTGTGCTTTAGGTGAAAGTTTACAGCTCACATTAATTTCTCATTTAAAAATTTGTACACTTATTGTTTTGTGACATTGGTTGCAATACCCAAAATGTGACAGCATGCTGTCCGTTTCTACAATGGGTTCACTGTGTGCATTCGTCCAGTTCCTGCCCCTTCCTGTCTTCCCCTATAAAAGGTACCTAAAAGTCTTGACAGAAGAATTGGAAACATTAGCTAATAGGAAGGGAGAGATCTGTGCTGCTGATGGTAGTTGAGTAGATTACCTGAGTTTAGTCAGTAAGAGAGAGACTATTTAGAGAGAATATGGAAATGAGTCTTTAATCCCTTGTTATTTTTAGTTTAGAAATCCACAAAAACAAAATGACTGTTGATCTAAAGCTCGTACTGTGATTTAATAATGAGCATTGTACAACTGCACAGATGTGTAAAAAGTTACCCAATTCAGGGACCTCATAGGCCTTGGGCTGCATAAAACTACTTCAGACAAAAGCATGATTACAAAAGTTGTGGTGCATTTTAAATATTTATTATTAAGAAAAGCATATTGAGGATCTTTCTCTTTGTATGAGCTGAGATCTCTGAAGCCTAAACAAGCTGCAAAAATCTACATACAAGAAATAGAATTCTATTTGTAATTTCATATGGAGGCACTATCAAAATTTAAATTTGGAAACCCTTTATAAAATGTGTGGAGACCTGCTGGTGCAGTAGTTAAAAGCTACGGCTGCTAACCAAAAAGTCAGCAGTTCGAATTCACTGGCCACTTCTTGGAAACCCTGTGGGGCGGTTTTACTCTGTCCTATAGGGCCACTATCCGTCGGAATTGGCTCCATGGCAATTTTTTTTTTTTTAAATCAATGTGAGTTCCTGGCTGAAGAGAACTCCTGTTTTTTGAACTCCATTTCATTGCCAAGTGATTGTAGAGCAGCTGTAAGGATTAAATATAATTTTTTAAAAAATATGGTAAATGCTATTATATTCTGTTCCTCTTTCCTGCTTATAAGGAAAAGCATATATAACTTTTGGATAAAATACAATTTTTTTTTGTTGTCGATAGCTGCCATTGTGTCACCCTGGTGTGTCGTAACACCATGCATAACTGAAAGAAATGCTCCCTGATCCCGTGCCATCCCCATGACCTGTTACTTACGGGACCGTTGTAAGTCATAGGGTTTTCACTGACTGATTTTCAGGAGTAGGTTGCCAGGCCTTTCTTCTTAGTCTGTCTTAGTCTGGAAGTGCCACTGAAATCTGTTCAGCACAACAGTGTGATAGCAACACAAAAGCCCCACTGACTGATGGGTGGTGGCTGTGCGTGAGGTGCATTGGCAGGGATTTGAACACAGGTCTCCTGCATGGAAGACAAATATTCTACTTCTGTACCACCTAAAAAAAACCAAGACCCCCAAAATATAAGATCGTAGAATTCAATTTGGATTAATTCTCTCTCTCTTTTTTAAGAAATCTAATTGTTCACAAGCTAATGCCTTTTCTGATATGCTTGATTAAAATAGCACGTTAATGGTTTTCAGACTTTTTTGATAGCAACCCTTACTGTCAACTGCACACACACACATGCACACACTGTCTCTCTCTCTCTCTCCAGGCGCCTCTCATTAACAAAATCTAGCCCATTCTTGAAATCATGTTTAATGTAAAACTTTAACATAGCAGAAACCTTAGTGCCTATTATTTAAAAAATTATAATGGTTTCCCAACTCGTACACATATCCCTGCAAATTTTGCAAAATATTACTAAAACATGTATTTCAAGTAAGTATATGAAAATTTTAGTAAGCTCTGTACAATATAAAACATTTCAAAGACCAATTAAATAATTATTTAACATTTAATGAACTCGCTTGTAGGTGTATTTTTGGGCAAAACTGAATAATATTATATAGTATGAGGTACAAATTACGTTATCCTCTGCCACTGCAAGTCATATTGATATAACATGATGCAAGAAAACAATGAATGAAATAATATGTTAGAGAATTATAATGAAGACAAATAAAATTTAGTGAAAAAAAATTAGAAGTATAAAAAGTATCATTACTAATTGAAGGATTGGGGTTTTGGGGTGAGAGGTTGGAAATAGTATAGTCACTATTGCTCTTCAGGGATGAGTAAGGTGAGCTAGCAGAAGAGTGGGTAAAAGAGTAAATGCTTGAAGTTCATCTATTACTAAACCCAAAGATCCAGTGCACAGTCTTCTCTTCTCGGGTTTCAATATTCTTGAAGAGGATGCCTGTGAAGCAGCCATTTTCTGATAGCTTAGACAAAACAATGGGACAAGAAAAATCAAAAGGAATGTCTTTCTGAGGCTTCTTTGGAGCCTAGGTGGCACAAGTAATTTTCAATCAGCTGCTAACCTAAGGGTTGGAATTTTGAACCCACCCGGTGGCTCTGCAGAAGAATGGCCTAGTGAACTGCTTCCATAAAGGTTACAGCGAAGAAAACCGTATGGAGCAGTTCTACTCAGTAACACATGAGGTCACCATGAGTCAGAACTGACTCAGTGGCAGTAGATTTTATTTACTTATTGGTGCTTCCTTGATACAGGTCTTGATAACCTGAGACTACACTTGAAATTGTATTTTTTTTTAAATAAGCTTTCAACTTATGTCATGGTTTTTCTCACTTGCAATTTAAATGATTTTGTCTTTTTAATATTTTTTTCCCTTTAAGATTTGATTTCAAGTATTTCTGGTTCTTCTTTAGATCAAGAGTGAAAATTAAATTTTCTGAATTCCTCAGTAGTAAGCATGAACACTTGCTTTGTAGTGTAAGAGTTTTATCAAAAGTTTACTGCAGTCTGTTAGAAAAAGTGATATGACCCAACTATCCATGGAAGAAACTTCACCCAGGATCTTTAAATTATGTGTAATTACACATTTCTTCCATGATGTTTTCAATCACCTCATATACATGCAAAAGTTGGACAATGGATAAGGAAGATCGAAGAAGAATTGCCACCTTTGAATTCTGGTATTGGTGAAGAGTATTGAATATACCACGGACTGCCAAAAGAATGAACAAATCTGTCTTGGAAGAAGTACAGACAGAATGCTCCTTAGAAGCAAGAATGGCGATACTGTGCCTCACATACCTTGAACGTGTATTAGGAGGAGCCAGCCCCTGGAGAAGGACATCATGCATGGTAAAGTAGAGGGTCAGCGAAAAAGAGGAAGACCCTTGGTGAGATGGATTGACACAGTGGCTGCAACAATGGGCTCAAGCTAACATCTGTGATGGTTAAGATTGTGTGTACCCGTGGCTGGGCCATGATTCTCAGTGTTTATATGTGCTCACCCCCATGATGGGATCTACTGTGAATAACCAAGCAGTTGAAAGGGAATTTTCTTGGGCATGTGGGCTGCGACCAAATATAAGTGGATATTCTGGCTTTTGCCCTCTCTGGATCCTGCAACTTCCTCCTGTTTGTCTGACTTCTGGTCCTTGGGACTTGAGCTAGCAGCTTATCCGCTGAACTTGTGATTCCTCAATCTTCACAGCCTGTGAGCAAGATCCCTGCTCTCCAACCTATTGATGTTGGGTTCACCAGCCCCTGTGGCTATGTGAATCAGAAGACTCTATCCTGACTAGGGACTTCCAGCCTCTGCAATCGTGTGAGCTGTTTCCTTGATGTAAATCTCTCTCTGTTTATATTTATATGCTTCACTAGTTTTGGCTCTCTAGAGAATCCAGCCTAAGATACTTAATACCAAGAGTGGGTAGACAAGGAGGTCAACCTGTAACTGACTGACTGCGAGCAATCAATCGAGATGACCAGTTATTTCATCTTGAGAAATTCTGAGAATGTTCTTTCCTTTTGGTTTTCTATCTCCAAGTCTTTGCATATTTCATTATAATATTTTACTTTGTCTTCTCAAGCTGCCCTTTGAAATCTTCTGTTCAGCTCTTTTATTTCATTATTTCTTCCATTTGCTTCAGGTACTCTATATTCAAGAGCAAGTTTCAGAGTCTCTTCCATCATCCACTTTGGTCTTTTCGTTCTTTCCTGTCTTTTTAATGGCCTTTTGCTTTCTTCATATAAGATGTCCTCGATGTCATTCCACAACTTCTCTGGTCTTTGGCCATTAGTGTTCAATCCTTCAATTCTATTCTTCAGATGGTCTCCACATTCAGGTGGGATACACTCAAAGTCATATTTTGGTTCTCATGGACTTGTTTTAATTTTCTTCAGCTTTAACTTAAACTTGCCTATGACCAGTTGATGATCTGTTCCACAACTGACCCCTGGCCTTTTTCTGACAGATAATACTGAGCTTTTCCATCTTCTCTTTCCACAGATGTAGTCGATTTGATTCCTGTATTTCTCAACTAGTGAGGTTCACATGTATAGTCAACTTTTATGTTGTGAAAAAAAAAGTATTTGCAGTGAATAAGTTGTTGGTCTTGCAAAATTCAATCATATGATCTCTGGTCTCATTTCTATCACCAAGGCCAGATTTTCCAGTTACAGATCCTTCTTCTTGCTGTCGAGTCTATTCTGACTCATAGCGACCCTATAGGACAGAGTAAAACTGCCCTATAGAGTTTCCGAGGAACACCTGGCGGATTCGAACTGCCGACCCTTTGTTTAGCAGCCGTAGCACTTAACCGCTATGCCACCAAGGTTTCTTTGTTGCATTCCAGTCACCAGTAATTATCAAAGCGTCTTGCTTGAATGTTTGATCAGTTTCAGACTGCAGAAGTTGCTAAAAACTTCAGTTGCCTCGCCTTCGGCATTAGTGGTTGGTGTGTAAATTTGAATAGTAGTCACATTAATCGGCCTTCCTTGTATGCATATGGATATTACCCTATCACTGACAGTGTTCTACTTCAGAAGAGATCTTAAAATGTTCTATTTGACAATGAATGTGATGCCCTTCCTTTTCAATTTGTCATTCCCAGCATAGCAGACCATATGATTGTATGATTCAAAATGGCCAATACCAGTCCACTTCAGCTCACTAATGCCTAGAAAACCTGGTGGCATAGTGCTTAAGTGCTATAGCTGCTAAACAAAACATCAGCAGTTCGAATCCACCAGGTGCTCCTTGGAAACTCTATGGGACAGTTCTACCCTGACTCGACAGCAATGGGTTGAGTTTAACGCCTAGGATATCAGTCTTTATGCAATCCATTTCATTTTTGACAACTTCTAATTTTCCTAGATTCACACTTTGTACATTCCGCATTCAAATTATTAATGGATGTTTGAAGGTGTTTCTTTTCATTTTGAGTCATGTTACATCAGCAAGTAAAGGTTCTGAAAGCTTGATTCCATCTATGTCATTAAGGTCAACTCTACTTTGAGGAGGCAACTCTTCCCCAGTCATATTTTGAGTGTCTTCCAATCTAGGTGCTCATCTTCCAGCACACTATGTTAGACAATGTTCTGCTGCTATTCATAATGTTTTCACTGGCCAATTTTTCCAGAAGTTGACTGTCATGTCCTTCTTCCCAGTCTGTCTTATTCTGGAAGCTCCACTGAAGCCTGTCCATCATGTTGACCCTGTTGGTATTTGAAATATCAGTGGTATAGCATCTAGCACCAGAGCAACACGCAAGCCATTAAAGTACGACAAATTGACAGCTGTGTGGTGGTTAAAACGCATATAAAAATAAAATATAAGGCAGCAGGAAAAAACCCCACAAAAACAAAACAGAACAAAAAAACAACAAAAGATAAACGGATTTAAAGGATAATATGTCTCACTTTTTCCACTACATCCAATTAACTTTGGCCACCTGGTAGTAATTGTGGTCTGTATTCTAGGTAAATCGTGTGCTTAATTAGTGATGAAGAAGGGAAGTTCCTGGTGTCATTGCAATTGTATTTGTTTGAAAAATTTAAAATGTGTACATATATCAGTTGAACTGCGGACTGGGAAAAAAATGAAAAAAATTAGTCTTGGAAGAAATATGGCCAGAATGTTCTTTAGTAGTAAGAATGAAAAGACTTTAACTCATCTACTTTGGATGTATCTTCAGGAAAGAATGATCTCTAGAAAAGGACATCGTGTTTGGTAAAGTAGATGGCTAAGGAAAATGAGGAAAATCCTCAATGAGATGGATTGACACAATATCACAACAATAGATTCAAACATAGGAAAAATCATGAAGATGATGCAGGAATAGGCAATGTTTCATTCTGTTATATAGATAAGGTTACTACAAATCGGAGTCAACTCAATTGCAACTAACAGCAACAGTATTAAACTACATTAAAAATAAAAGAAACAAGTGTGGCAGCAGGCCTTACTTTGCTTTCTTGAAAAGACAATTTATTCAAAAGCTAACTGAAGGTGAAAATATAAGAACTTTCTTCATTTTACATTATTATTAACTACTCTATAATTACTATGCTAGAGAATAATATTAATTAAATAAATAATATTTTGGAATTTGCATTTCAAACAGTATTTTCTGATGTGAGTTGTCCATGACCTAACTTTTCAGAGAGTGTAAAATATTATTTCAAAGTAGATTCAATGTCCCTACAAGTACAGAAAAATTTGGATTACAGCGTTAAATTTTCTGTCCATAAGAAGACAATATTTTTTCCAGTATTGGTGTAATTACAAAATGACTGAAATAATTTCTTTAAGTTTTACATGAACACACTTGGCTTGAATATTTTAAGAAAAATAAAGCAATTAATTCTGCACACATTTTATGGAAAATGTCTCAGCTAATGAGTTTATCAAGATAGCAATTTATATCCTTAGGTTACTTTTTATAGGACATAGGTGAAAGTGAAAATATCTCTAAATATTAGTGCTAACCCTAACAATTTAAAATAGCTATCCTTGAAAATCTTAGCATGACAAAGTTAAAATTAGATAATGGCTGAGGCAAAGATATTAAAAATAAAAGATGAAAAAAACTGTGTTCTTCTTAATATACATAGTCAACAGTTTCGGCACCATAAAAAGAAGCCTATTTCACAACATTCCTAGAAATTGCACTGGAAAAAACCCTGCTGTTTCCTGCTTCCTTTCTCTTCTGAAGGAAACTGTACTTTTCATTTTGGGATCTCCTATCTTCAACCAAAACTTCCAGTAGAACCTTGCTATACCAGCATTGTACCAAACATTCCTGGACTCGTGGATGTCAGAGATAAAAGTGGCTGGGTTATCAACATTGTTTTAAGGTTAGGAAAACTATATATTTTTTAAATAATCTAGAATATTTTCTTTTTGGCAAGCTGCACTGGTGTTAATCTTGCTTTGTCAGATCATCAACAAACAGGGTGTTTTCCTGCCTTACCCCAGTATAAAGTGCTGTTAATGCCAGAGTTAAAAAGCTCTCTTAACATTTATGCATAATTTAGCACGTCTTCTGATCGCTGAGGACGGTGCCTCACATAGTAAAACTGAAAAAAAAAAATGAATTGAAACATGAATTACCTGTGATAAGTCAAAATAAATCCTTCTATATGGGGAAAGATATATATATGTATATAAATGTGTTGTGTGTATGTATATACATATATAATTTTTATCTTTATTTATATATAATTGCAATATTATTAGAATCATATAGTAAAAACAATTCTAACAACACAAAGAAAGATACAATAAAAATTCTTTCTTTTCATTTCATGCCCAAAGCATGACCTTCCTCAGATGTAATCAGCCTGAACAGATTTTTGTATCTTTCCTGAAATGTTCTCTGGGTATGCAAGCATTTATTGATGTATATAACCTACCCAGTACCCCTAAGGAATATATTATTAAAGTAAAACATGAGTACGACTTGAGAAATATTTTCGTAATGTATATGCTGTATGTAGGTCTAAATATAAATAGTACCAGTGGACATATTTCCAATAGATATGTTTAAAATATTTTACCACTCTTAAGTAGTTTCTCCTCATAGCCAACATATTTGGTATAATTTATAACTACGTGAAGATTATTTTAGCACTGTCTTAGTTATCTAGTGTTGCTATAACAGAAGTACCACAAGTGGATGGCTGTAACAAAGAAGTTTATTCTCTTACAGTCTAGTAGGCTACAAGTCCAAATTCAGGGTGTCAGCTCCAAGGGAAGGCTTTCCCTTTTGGCTCTGGAGGAAGGTCCTTGTCCTCAACCTTCCCTTGGCCTAGGAGCTACAAAGGATGTGCTCTGCTCCTGGTGCTGCTTTCTTGGTGATATGAGGTCCCCACTCTCTGCTTGCTTCCCTTTCCTTATATCTCTTGTAGGATAAAAGGTGGTGCAGACCACACCCCGGGAAATTCCTTTACATTGGATCAGGGATGTGACCTGAGCACGGGTGTTACATTCCATCTTAATCCTCTTTAACCACAGGCAGAGATTATGATTTATAACACATAGGAAAATCACAAAATGGCAGACAACCACACAACACTAGGAATCATGGCCTAACCAAGTTGACACGTATCTTTGGGGGACACAATTCAACTCATGACAAGCACTTTACCAGATTCTTATGGGGAATATACTATATTCCCTATTTTGAATATACTTTATTCATTTGAATAATTATTTGAATGTACTTTATCCAAATGAAGCATTATTAATATGAATAATAATAATAATGGCTAATGTTAACTGAGTGCTCACTGTGTGCTACCTCCTCTTCTAAGTGATTTGTATGTATTAGCTTATTTAATTAGTTCAACACAACCCTACTAATTTTATCTGTATTTTATAGATTAAGAAACTGAATTTCAGGAAAGATAAGTAACATTGGAAAATTTATACAGCATGTAAATAGCAAAGGCTGGGTTTGAATAGTAGTCTGGAGCTCATGTTCTTAAGTATTCTGATATATTGGCTATCAATACTTAATAAGAATTACTTTTTATTGTTATTAGTCTGAAAATACTATTCTTAAATACATCATACAAATTTGAAAGCAAATTCATGTTGTGACATACTATTCTTTTTGTTTTTCCTACTGTGTGTTCTGAACACAAATGACAGAAGTCTTCTTTTCCCACCATAATATTCTCTCTATGAATATTTTCAATCTATATTGCTGTCATTCTTTCGTTTTTCCAATAGAGCTCTCAGAAATATAGTTTCCATGGGGCTGGCTTGACAGGCACACAGAGAAGTGCTGGATTCATCTTACATATCTGAGGTTATGGCATCAAGCTCCCTGCCTCACACAGACATATTCTGGAAGTTGACTTCCTGTTTCCTTTGACACTGCACACCACAGCTGTGTGACACTTGGAGAGCTATTGGGCTCTTCTTTCTGGCTTCTCTCTTGCCTCCCCTGTCAGTGCCATAAAACAGAACAAAACCACACAAAGAACCAAGCAAAAAAACTAAAACAAACAAAAACCTGTAGTGATATGTTAATAACTTCTTTGAGACCAAAAAAAAAAAATAAGTATGATCATGGTTTACCAAAAAAGTCTTTATAAATGCTGAGGAAGTGTTGACCCACATTATCTTCCTCAACAGCAACATTTCTGCTAAACGTGTCTGAGTTCAGCTGTGCAGGACCAAAATACTTCCATATACAGTTTCCGTTTGTCCTTGCAGAGCGGAAGCGAAACAAGGTTGCTGGAAGGAAAAATGACTAATATTTTGAAGTTTTGGGGAGAATATCTCACCTTTTTCTTTCTGAAATCATGTCTACTGTTTCTAAATACACTATCACTATAACTATAGCTAGATATATTTTAACTTTTATGTCTCAAATTATGAAACCTCAAATTATTTTTAATAAAGAATTTTAGGAGTCAACTGAGAAAAAAAAGTTGAGAAAGTCAGGAAAGGAGGACGTTCCTAAAATTATTCAAAGAATAATATTGGCCTGCCCAATTTAGCCCTTCTGGGAAGGCCATATATATTGCATTTTATACAAGGAGCAATTTTTGTCCCTTAAAAACAATAAATAAGGGGCTAGAAGAAATACAACCAGAATGTTTCTTAGAAGAGAGAAAAGCGAGACTTCATCTCATTTACCTTGGAAAGAACAATTGCTAGAAAAGGACATCATGTTTGGTAAAGAAGAGGGCCAGGAAAAAGGAGGGAAACCCTCAATGAGATGGATTGACACAATAGCCACAAAAGTGAACTCAAACATGCCAAGGATCATGAAGATGGTGCAGCACCCAGCAGCATCTCGTTCTGTTATACATAATGTCAAGGAGCTCTGGTGGCACAATAGTTAAGTGATAGCCAAAAGGTCAGCAGTTCGAACCCACCAAAGGCTCAGTGGAAGAAAGACCTGGTGATCTGCTCCAGTAAAGATTATACCTTAGAAAACCCTATGGGGCAGTCCTACTCTGGCCTATAGGGTTGCTGCGAATAGGAATTGACACGACAGCACATAGCAATAATAGTAGCATACATAATGTAGCTATGAGTCCAAGCCAATTTTTTTTTTAACAACAACAGCAGATCTACCTGGTGACAATTTTTAGATTTTCCAGAAGGTGCAAGGTCATGAGACTTTTCATTAGAGTGTTATAAATTTGTTAGGAAAGAGAGATGTTAACCGCATAGTTGAACTTCCTCTTCTCAGAGACACATATATGCACATTTTTAAATTATTATTATTTTGCTGGTTTGCTTTATTATCATTCTGTTGTGGTTATTACAACAATGTTTCAAATATTCAGGTTCTCTTCCTTCATTGCTTTGGTTAATAAATTGATGAAAGTGATATGTATAACTTCCAGATATTATTAGCTCTATGTGGGATACAGACTTTATCAGCCTGCGCCCTTGAGTGACCTTGATGAACAGCTTCTCTGTTGAACTGCATTGGACTTCGGTGTGACCGAGAAATAAAATTTTACTGCCTTAATCCACTGACATTTGAAGATTGTTTGTTACTGAAGCATAAAGTAGCCAGCCTTGCCTATCCTGACTAACATAAAAGGATTGTTAGTGTCGTCACTAGGTGCTGATAAGTTGGCTCCGACTCATAGTGACCCTATGTACAACAGAACAAAACACTGCCTGATACCTGCACCATCCTCACAATTGCTGCTATGTTTGAGTCCATTGTTGCAGCCACGGTGTCAATCCATATCATTGAGTGAGGGTCTCCCTCTCTTTTGCTGATCCTCTGTTTTACTAAGCAGGATGTGCGTCTCCAGGGACTGGTCCCTATTGATAACATGTCTAATTTACGTGAGACAAAATCTTATCATACTCACTTCTAAGGAGCATTCTGGTTGTACTTCTTCTAAGACAGATTTGTTCGTTCTTTTGGCAGTCCGTGGTATATTCAATATTCTTCGCCAATACCACAATTCAAAGGTGTCAATTCTTCTTCGGTCTTCCTTATTCATTGTCCAGCTTTCACATGCATATGATGCGATTGAAAATACCATGGCTTGGGTCGGGTGCACCTTAGTCTTCAAGGTGACATCTTTGTTTTTCAGCACTTTAAAGAGGTCCTTTGCAGCAGATTTACCCAATGCAATGCATCTTTTGATTTTTTGACTGCAGTTTCCATGGCTGTTGATTGTGGATCCGAGTGAAATGAAATCCTTGACAACTTTAGTTTTTTTATGTTTATCATGATGTTGCTTATTGGTCCAGTTGTGAGGATTTTTGATTTCTTTATGTTGAGGTGTAATCCATACTGAGTGCTGTAGTCTCTGACCTTCATCAGTAAAGTGCTTCTTCCTCTTCACTTTTAGCAAGCAAGGTTGTGTCATCTGCATAACAAAGGTTGTTAATGAGTCTTCCTCCAATCCTTATGCCCTGTTCTTCTTTGTATTTCCCAGCTTCTCACATTATTTGCTCAGCAAACAGACTGAATAACTATGGCAAAAGAATATAACTCTGATGCACACCTTTCGTGATTTCAAACCATGCAGTATCTCTTTGTTCTGTTCAAATGACTGCCTCTTGGTCTATGTACAGGTTCCACATGAGCACAATTAAGTGTTCGGAATTCCTTTTCTTTGAAATATTTTCCATAAGTTGTTATGATTCACTCAATTGAAAGCCTTTGGATAGTCAATGAAATAGATGAACATTTTTCTTGTATTCTCTGCTGTCAGCCAAGATCCAGCTTACATTAGCAAGGGTATCACTCATTTCACATCCTTTTTTGAATGTGGCTTGAATTTCTGGCAATTGCCTGTTGATGTACTGCTGCAACCATTTTTTAGATATTTTCAGCAAAATTTACTTGCATTGATATTAATGATATTGGTTGATAATTTCTGCATTCTGTTGAATCACCTTTCTTTGAAATGGGTTCAAATATGGATCTCTTCCAGTCTCTTCTTGACTAGGGAGCTTTCTTTCAAATTTCTGGCATAGATGAGTGAGCACCTCCAGAGGTGCATCCATTTGTTGAAACATCTCAGTTGATATTCTGTCAATTCCTGGAGCCTTGTTTTTCACCGAAGACTTCAGCTTGGATTTCTTCCTTCATTATCTTCGGTTCTTGATCAAATGCTACCTCCTGAAATGGTTTAATGTCGACCAATTCTTTTGATACAGTAACTCCATGTATTCCTTCTTCTTTTGATGCTTCCCATGTCATTCAATATTTTGCCTACAGAATCCTTCAATATTGCAACTCAAGGCTTGAATTTTTTCTTCAGATATTTCAGGTAAAGAAATGCTGAGAGTGTTCTTCCCTTTTGGTGTTCTATCTCAGGTCTTTGCACATTTTGTTATAATACTAGAGCTGCCATCTAGAGCTGCCCTTTGAAATCCTCTGTTCAGCTCTTTGACTTCATCATTCCTTACATTCACTTTAGCTGCTCTATGTTCAAGAATAAGTTTCAGACATCTGTTTGATGACATCTGTTTTGGCCTACTCTTTCTTTTTTAATGATATTTTGCTTTCTTCACTTATGATATCCTTGATGTCATCCCACAACTCTTCTGATCTTTGACCAGTAGTAATCAATGCATCACATTTATTCTTGAGATAGTCTCTAAATTCAGGTAGAATATATTCAAGATTATACTTTGACTCTTGTGGACTCATCTTAATTTTTTTCAGCTTCAACTTGAACTTTCATATGAGCAGTTGATGCTCTGTTCTGCAGTTGGCCCCTGGCCTTTTTCTGACTGATGATATTGAGCTTCTCCATTGTCTCTTTCCACAGATGTAGTCAATTTGATTCCTGTGTATTCCATCTAGTGAGTTCCACGTGTACAGTCACCTTTTATGTTGTTGAAAAAAGTTATTTGCAATGAATAATTTGTTGGTTTTGCAAAATCCTATCATGTGATTCCCAGCATCATTTCTATCACCAAGGCTATATTTTTCAACCACCAGTCCTTCTTGTTTTGTTCTCAACTTTCACATTCCAATCACCAGTAATTATCAGCATGTCTTGATTGAATGATCAATTTCAGACCACAGAAGTTGGTAAAAATCTTCAGTTTCTTCATCTTTGGCATTAGTGGTTGGTGAGTAAATTTAAATGATAGTTGTATTAACGGTCTCCCTTGTAGGCGTAAGAATACTATCCTATCACTGACCACGTTGTACTTCAGACAGATCTTGAAATATTCTATTTGACAATGAATGTGATGCCATTCCTCTTTAATTTGTCATTCCTGAAATAGTCGATCATATGATTTTCTGATTCAACATGGCCAATACCATTGCATTTCAGCTCACTTTTTTTATACCTAGAATATCGATCTTTAGCATTTCATCACTGACAACTTTCAATTTTCCTTGATCCATTCTTCATACGCTTCACATTATGATTATAATTATTAATGGATATTTGCAGTGGTTTCTTCTCATTTTGAGTCATGCCACATCAACAAATGAAGATCTTGAAAGCCTGACTCCATCCGTGCCACTAAGGTCAACTCTACTTTAGGAGGCAACTCTTTCTCAGTAGTATTTTGAATGCCTTCCAACATGAGGGGCTTATGCTCAGGCACTATATCAGACAATGTTCTGCTATTCAAAAGGTTTTCACAGGCCAGTTTTCTCAGAAGTTGACCTTCAGATCCTTCTTGCTAGTCTGTCTTAGTCTGGAAGCTCCACTGAAACCTGCCCACCATGGGTGACCCTGCTAGTATTTAAAATACGGATGGCATAGCTTTCAGCATCACAGCAATATGCAAGGCACCAAACTGACAGATTAGTGGTGGGTATAAGGATTACACCTATTCAATTTAAGACTAGGAATATGCTGACCTGTCTCATTCTAAATTTGTGATTTTGAATCACCTCTGCACCTTTGATTTGGGCAGGCAGTAATACTCTGTATCCTTAATCATTTCATTTTTCTTCTCTTGGTGACTATTTCTTTTCAATTTCTCAAAATCTGTTCATCCTCACCTTACTTCCTACTTCACTGAGAAAATTGTAGCTATCATTAGTGAGCTTTCACAGAAATCCACTATTACATCCAACCATCTAGCAATATTAGCACATTCATACTCCATCCTTCCTGCTTGTTACCGTATATAAGTTCATAATATCTTTATTTAGAGACAACTTTCCATTTGTGCACTAGATTCCACCTCCTGTCACCTACTTGATGTTATTGATCCAGAGATCCTCCTGTCTCTCTCCAGAATCATGATTTTTTTTCAATTGCTACTAGATCAGTATGCAAATATATTCTTCTTTCTTCCGTCTGAAAATCTTTCCTTACCCACTAGCTCCTCACCTGTTCTTTCTTTTCCTTTCCAGCAACACTCATCAATACATTTGTTTCTACTTGTTTTCTCCAATTCTTTCATTTTCTCTTAAAACCACTAATAAAACTTTCAAAAAGTCCGCTGAGACTTCTCTTTTCTAATTCACTAATGATCACATTGGTAAATCCAATAGTCTGTTCTCAATCCTCATTTTGCTTGATCTGTTAACAGCCTTTGACACAAATTTTCCCTCTTTTCTCTTTATACTTTGGCTCCACAATATGACACTTGATACTCCTACTATCCCACTAATTTTCTTTGACATTTCCTTCTATTCTTTAACTCTTACTTTTGCAGAGTTCAAACTTAATTCTCTTTTCTATCTACACACATTCCACTGGTTATCAAGACCAGTCCCATAGCTTCAAATACTATCTTTGGGATTATTCTCTTCCTCTTCTTTATTCTACTGTATTAGAAATATATTTTTAAAAATTTTAGAAGTCACCCCAATATTTTAACATAGAATCGACTTGCCAACAACTAACAAGAACAATTAACTTTTTAAAATTTAGTTTAATTAATATCATTAGCCTCTCCAAAGAACACAAGAATTTTAGAATGCTTTAACTCTGGTTATTTCATTTCCAACTTACATGCTATTTTATTTTATTTGCATTTAAATCTTTTGTGCTACCTCACTCTCCCCTAAAAAAGCCAAACCTCTTGCTGTTGTGTTGATTCTGACTCATAGTGACTCTATAGAATAGAGTAGACCTGCCCCATAGGGTTTTCAAGGAGCAGCTGGTGGATTTGAACCACCAACCTTTTAGTTACCAGCCAAGCTCTTAACCACTGTGCCACCAGGCTCCTTGTGCTATTCAGGGACTCCAAATTCCATTTTAACCCTATGAATTAGTTATTATGATTATTATCTATGCAGAACTTTTTATTATGTTTACCGCTATACTTTGCAAATCCTACTTACTCAGATTATTTTTCCTCTTGTTGAAGTTCATCTATGGAAGTAACTTAAGTGAAAGGCTGTTAGTGGTAATTTCTCTTGTTTGTTTGATTATCTGAAAGCATCTTTGATTTTTTATGTTACATGATTTAAAAAAAATGTGATTACAGCATCAGGCTGATATTTATCCATAAATCTATTCACTCAAATGAGGAGTTCCCATAAGTTGAAATCTACTCAACGGCAACTCACAACAATAACAACAGATCCCATGTACTAGATAGGACACCAGGTACATAGAAGTGAGCAAAACAGGCATAGTTCCTTCTCTTATCAGGTTTAAAGTAGCTTTAAATTCACTATTTTGGATTAATTAATTTTATAATAGAATATAATCTGTCCCAGCTTTAGGCATGCTTTTATATATATATATATTTCTAGCTTTTAATTTTCTTAAAATTTTATAGTTTTTTAAAATAGAAAAACAGTTTTATACCTCATTTTCATAATGAAAACCTATTCACTATTCCATAAAATAATTTATAAACCTATTTTTCTAAACTTTCCTGGTTAAAAAAAAAAAAAAAAAACCTCCGAGGAATATGTTTGTCAAGACACTGTAGACATATTTTATTCAGATTTTTATTTGTCTTCCCATGTTCTTTTTCTACATCTATAGCATGCTCCAGATTCATCTGTGTATTCTTTTTCAAGAATTTTGTTATGTATGAATGAGAAGTTAATCTTGAGTACTATAAGTAGTATATATTATTCTACAGGGAGGAAATAGCTCAATTCAGTCGTATGGCTGCTTATTCTATATATAATTCAAAATATCTTTGGCCAGCTCAAAATAAAGTCCTGTTAACACACATACTAAAAGAAGAAGTGATAAGAAGATGACAGAATGGGAAATTCCTGCTCCATAATATTAATGGCAGATTATTGCAATGTTTATTCCAAATTTTAGTTTGATTTATGGATCATATTTTATGTATCTTGGGTGTGCTTCTTTAAGCACAAAATAGTAGTTAACAAAAGTGATACTATGCTACAGGTAACCCTTTTTCTACTTAGTAGGGGCTAGGTTTATTTACCTGGAAATACTCTAACATTCTTAGGTTTCACTAGGTTATGATTTATAAAATTTTCAGTTACTCCTTATGTATTTATATAAATGGTGTTATCATATTTAAAATATTTTTAGAGAATCCATTGAAGATTGGTTTTAGAGCCAATTTTATGAGATAAAATAATAGCTTGAGAAATTGAACAGTGTTTCACTACATTTCATTTATTTAAAAATACTTTGTTGATGTATATTAAGAAAACTGTAATATATATATAAGAGCCCTGGTGGTGCAACTGTTAAGCACTGGGTTGCCAACCAAAGGTTTGTTATTGGAACCTACCCAGCGGCAATGTGGGAGAAAGATCTGGTGATCTACTTCTGTAAAGATTACAGCCAGGAAAATCTTAGGGACTGTTCTACTCTGTAGCTTGGAGTCACTATGAGTTACAATAGACTAGATGGCACCCAACAGCAACAGAAACTATATGTGTGAGTGTGTGTGTGTGTGTGTGTGTGTATTCAGTCTTCTAGCAAACCCTATGACCTGCCTGATTGTGAGCATCATTGGACTTCTTTAACTATGACATATGGTTTTCTTTGCGATGTTGATTTGTTTCCTAGAGAAGAAGACTAGCGGAGGAGATGAAATCATAAGACTTTTTAAACTAAAATAAGAGAACAGTTACGTTGAGTTTTATCTTCAAAATAATCACCTTGGGTGATTATGTGTTTATGTAAATGATGGTCTCATATTTAAAATACTTTACAGCACTTTCTGAAATTGTTTTTAAGAGCCAAGTTTTTGAGCAACAAATTAATTAGCTTATTGTCATACTTCATATGTAATGGAAATGTAATTAAAATCATAACTATATTTTAGAGTCAAAACAGCACTATAAAATATTAATCTGATGACCTTGAATTGGTTATGAGTCTGAACTGAGAAAAGTTCAAATACACACACACACACACAAAAAACAAGAAAAATTATTTCATATATTGAACTGAAAGTTTCCACCAAATTTTACTAATACATGACTGTACATTGTTGGAGGGGTAAATGGGAAAAACTCATTAGAGAACTCTGCCATACATATAAAAATTACTTGACATTATAAAATAAATGTACCCCAGATAAGAATTCACTCAGCGGTACTTACTATTGGTTCTTCTCAACCTACCGTTTGTCTGAAAGGCATGAATTAGCATTGTCTATTGATTTGTTTTTATTGATTTCTATTGTCTGAAAAGAAAGCAAAATATTTCAATGGAGCCTTCCACTGATACTAAAGTTATTTTTTTTGACAACTGAACAATATTCATCCTAGTTTATTTAGAAAATCAATTAAAGTAAGATTCCAAGTCGATTGCTTATCTCTTCCTGTTGTTGTAAAGTCAACACCATAACTTTCCTCCCTTTCATTTTTCCTCATATTTTTATTTTGTCTCAGTGAGAGTAGTACTACAGAGTATGTTGGTTTTTCTTTATTTGCTCCCTACTCTCAGATTCATTGGATCTGGTAAACAGGAAGCAGGAGTACCCAATGATTAGTAAAGCATGAATACCAGAGAGTGGGAAATAAGCCCTGTTATACAAATTAAAACTCTATCACATCTGTGATGATCTTAGGGCCGAGAGGTCTGGGGTTATGTCAGAATACCCAAAAAACCTGTTGCCGTCAAGTCAATTCTGACTCACAGTGACCCTATAGGTCAGAACTGCCTCATAGAATTTCCAAGGCTGTAATCTTTATGGAAGCAGACTGCCACATCCTTTTCCCACAGAGTGGGTTCAAACTGCAGACCCTTTGAGCACTGAACTGTTGCCCTACGAAGGCTGCTTATGTCAGAGTACCTCCTGAAAGTAAAAGACAAATTTCTATACTTTACACAACTCATCCATGAAGAAAGAGGCACAGCACTTGTTGAACCTCTTTGGATTTGGGTGGTAACATATGACACATTTCAGTGTGCTGTTCTGACCCATTCACTGAGTAACCCGTAGCTTTGGCAAGGGTCTAGCAGAAGAGAGCATGGTAGAAGCTACACAGTACAGTATCTGCTGCCCCACCACTTGGGCCTTTAGCCAGCAGGCCCAATATTAATTGAATATCTTTGGTATATATTGCTTCATCTACAAAATGTTTGTATCTCGTGTTTATGTAACTACTTAAAAAAAAGGTTATCTTAATTTTTTTTTTTTTTTTTTAATAAGAGGGCCTAAATAAACAAGAAAAATGTTGGTTAAGTGCAGAATCAACCAGAAATTAACTTGTTTTTTTTATAAAATGAGCTTGCCATGAGGCATAAGGGGGAGATTCAAGAATAATAAAACTGACACCTTCAGTTACTTAATTAGTTAATAAAAAAACAAACAAATAGTTGAATATTAATTTTAAGTACAAACATTTTCAGTCATTCACAACTCTTTTTAGCAGTACATGCTAATAAAGAATTGAAAATTTTTTTATGGCAGAGATTGCAAATATCAACATTTTTAATATTTTCTTATGCTACTAAATTTTTTGTTATGATTTTCATTGTGAGTTGGGAGGCAATAAGGTATAGTGGTCAAGGATTTTTGTTCTTTAGTTAAACTACATATATTCAAATCCTAACTGTAGTGCCTTTAAATTCTGTGGCTTTGGGTGGGTTATTTAAGTTCTCTGAATCTCATTTTCTCACTTGGTAAAATGAGGGTAATAAATGATCAGAAGTTGATGTAAGGTGTCTTAGGCTAGGTTCTCTAGAAGCAAAGCTGGTAAAGAGTATAAATATATACAGAGAGAGATTTATATCAAGGAAACAGCTCACAAAATTGTAGAGGCTGGAAAATCCCAAGTCCTTGGATCAGGATAGAGGCTTCTCTCAATTCACGTAGCTGCAGGGGCTGAGAAACCCAAGATTCGCAGGTCAGAGAGCAGAGCTCCCACTCTCAGGCTGTGAAGATCGACGAATGCCAAGGTCTGCAGATAGGTAGCTCAATTCCCAACAGCTGGAGGTCAGACAAACAGGAGGCAGCTTCAGGATCCAGAATGAACAAAAAAGCCAGAACATCTACTTATATTTAGATGCAGGCCATATCTTCTAAGAAACTCCCTTTCAACTGATTGGCTACTCACAGCAGATTCAGTCATGGAAGTGATCACATATAAACACTGAGAATCATGGCCAAGCCAAGTTGACACACAATCTTAACCATCACGTAAGGTTTAAATGAGATTGAACATAGATAGGACCAGGCACAAAGAAAGCTTTTAGTAAACACCAAGGATTAATATTTCAGGATACTAGATGTCAGTTTTCTCAACTGTAAAATCACAAGTCACTTCCAGCTTTAAAATGGTAGATTTCTGTTATTTTAGGCCGTATCTACTTAAAGGGAAGTGAAAATTTAATCAGTTAACAGTGAACAAAGGAAAGACTCACTGTCAGGGTTTATAACCAAATTTTCAGGTTTGTATGTATGCTGGTTGCATATTAATAATCCACTGAATAATTACTTGTTTGTGAACTATAACTAGTCAACCTCATTATATCCTCTTTTAAAAGAATTTAACTATGCCACAAATCTAGTCATATTATTTATGTTGAATTGTTTTGTAGCTCCCAGCTACCCCATCCTTTTCTTTCAAATGATATTTTCCTGTGTTCCTCATATTAAGAATTTTGCTGTTTAAATAAAGAAATAATGTTACAATTTGCAATTTCGGTTGAAGTAATATTTTTATCTGAGTTAGTTAAGAAGACAACGTTTGTCTTTTCTAAAATAAAAATGTCATCCCTTTATCAGTACTGTCAAGGTAAATATTTGTTAAAGATAATAATATTAAAGGAAATATTGGGCCATTTTCTCTTGCAAAAGAAAAGAAAAAAAAGTTTTTTGCTATTTGCAATTACAGAAGGTCTCACAGCAGAAAATGATTGTTAACTGTTTTGTCAGTTTAGAGATCGCACACAGAATCATAGCATTTGTTTCATTTCATTTCACATCTTGATTTGATAGAATAAGCTCTTTGGGGAAGATTTTGGGCTCAAGAGGCACTGAAATTTTTCCATCAAAATCAATATTCCTAAAAATGCATGCAAGATGAATGAGTTTTTGTGCTTTTAATGATGACCTCCCCAGTTCTCAGCTATTTCTTACTGTGAAATACAAAGTAGTTATTATAAGATGAACTTATATCAGGCTTTCCATTGTTTTCTTCAAATGGTGAGCCGATTTCTCATATTTGGATTTCGCCGCCTCACCTGAAATTGACTCATTGATTGTGATACTCTCTCTATGCTTCTTCTAGTAATTGTTTGTACGAGAATGTGACTTACAAGTTAAATGCTAAGCAGTTCATGTACAATCAGGAGACTTTAATAGTGAACCCAGGAATCAAATGCATGGTATAAAATAAAATATTATTAATCTTCAAGAAATAAATAACACTGTGACTAGCTAGTTCTGTTAAAACTCTTATAATTAAAAAATGACCTTATATTTATAGTTCGCTCAAAATTCTAATATTGCCTAAAAATTACTATTCAAACTATGGAAAACATTAACGTGCTTGTTAATGATATCAGAAAGCATCACAAGTAAGCTGTTGTTGGAAATTCAGTTTTACCTGAGTCAGCAAAGGACAAACTTCCGACCTCACCTTTCCTTTCCAACTCTTTGGCTACTCCTAAATTTAGTCCAGAGCTCACAAACTAAAATACCTGAGGAAATTGTGCTGTTAACATAATTGGGTGAAGGAGGGAGGATATTAGTCAATAAATGTGTTTATGAACACCATGCATAGCATCTGACTAGTTTCTTTACTGCTTATAACCAACCGGCCTAACAGGCCATGCCACAGTTTAGACTAGATCTTGATTTAAACTCATTTGCACACTGTGGTTAGACCAGATCTTTATTGTGTCTAAACCTGTAGCATGTATTGTCTCTGCCTTCCATCAGCAATAACTCCAGTACATTCTGCATACTACCATACTGATCATCTAAATAACCAAGCTGATCATGTTGTTTTTCTATTGAAAATGTCCCTCATCTTCCTTTTGTTACTGGATGCCAACACTTCACTTCCCAGTGCCACTGTCTGCCTCTCAGCTCACTGCAGTACCCCCTGCCCTGGTCACACTGAATATCTCATTATGACATTTCAGCCAACACCAACATCCATTCTTTAATATCCCTCACCCCCTGCCAAATTTATATCATATCCCTGAATTCTTCCTTTTAAAATCAGTTGTTTTCCCTCTAGATCTCCAGTTCTACCGATATCTAAAAATACTTTTTGCACTGTATTGCAATTTTCAGTGTTGGCATATATTTCTGCTACTTGACTCTCAGTATAAGGGAAAATTCTTGTTTATCTCTGCATAAAAACGTAACAAAACCTAGTACTCAAGAGGTTTTCAATTAACGTGTGTGTGTTTGTAGAAACAAATTAATGTATAAGCTTGTATCTGGTAAAATTGAAATTCTAGTATGTGCACATCAAAGCGTGGTAGATATTTCCCATAATTTATTATGTAGTGAAAATTACTGGTAATAAATGTGAAGAGATAAAAACAATAAATGCCATGAAAATTTTCAAATGAAATAGCTCCTCCATTTTTATATTAACTGAGGTTAGTCTGTATACGATTCATATATTCACCATTGTTTCTTAGCCTTGATCTAAGTGTCTTTTATATCTGGAGTTTTCTCATGCTTTGCTGCTTTTCTGTAGAGTTTTCACTTGCTTTTCATTCAAGCAAAAGATTAACTGTCCTTGAAATTAGAATGTTTATCAAGTAAACTCTTTATGAGACTCTTTATTTGTCTGTTTCTGAGATAGCAGAATTTTCTATGACATCTTGCACCTGGGTCTCAACCAGACCTCAAAGGACAAGATAGAAAAATCACAATAAACTTCCATTTGCTGTGTGGTTTGTGTGTGTGTGTTTAAATAGTGTGAGCTTAAGCTTATAATACGGACATCACAGTGTGTTCTTCTAGAACATATTATTACTCGTGTCTCTATAAAATCACTCCATTTTTCTGGTGGCACAGTGGTTAACAGCTACGGTGAACTACAGCTGTTAACCAAAAGGTCAGCAGTTCGAATCCACCAGCCGCTCCTTGAAAACCCTATGGGGCAGTTCTCCTCTGTTCTTTAGTGTTGCTATGAGTCAGAATCAACTCCACAGCAACAGGTTTGGTTTTTGGGGGGTTTGGACTCAGAATATTGCTATGCCTGTTTTATGATGGTCCTGCTCTATTGTAATTTGCTCTTAATTAGGCTTTCATTAAATTTCACTTCAAACAATGACCAAAAGCATATGCATTGTCTACTTTTTTGAATAATAACAATTATGTTTATCTAGGGTGTAGCATAAAGATTTTTCTCTTTTAATATATACATATATATGGATATATATATATATCTATCCGTATATATGGAAGCCCTGGTGGCGTAGTGGTTAAGAGCTATGACTGCTAACCAAAGGTTGGCAGTTCGAATCCACCAGGCACTCCTTGGAAACCGCATGGGGCAGTTCTACTATGTCCTATAGGGTTGGAATTGACTCGACGTCCATGGGTATACACGTGTGTGTGTGTGTATATATATATATATATGTGTATATATATATATATTTGTATGTGTGTATAGTATTCTGATCTCTTTCAAAACACTGTTGTTAGGTGCAATTGAATCAGTTCTGACTCATAGTGACCCCATGTATAACAATGAAATGTTGCTCTGTCCTGCTCCATCCTCACAATCATTGTTGCAGCCACTGTCTCACATTTTTAAAAAATTACATTTTTTTTAGTAAGAAATGTTTGTGTTGATACTGAATTTTTTTAATATTTCTTTGCCCTCTTCCATTCTTTGGTTCATTAGAAAGTTCCAAGACTGTTCTCTGTGATTTTTATGTTCACCAGAAAGAGTTCAGGTTATGAATTCAGGCTTTGGTGTCAGATCCAGTTTGAGTAAGAGCGCTCACAGTTATTATCCCTACTTTGATTAAGATACTTAAAATTTCTAGTCTGAGAGAAAATGAGAAAAATACTAGCACCCATGCCTCTGAGTTGTGAAGATTAAATAAGATAATGCAAGTAAAACGTGTTGGAAAGGATCTGGCACATAATAAACATTTAGGTAAAGTTAGTTATTATGCTATTTTCTCAGTGTTGATTCACGTAACACATTTGCAATCTTGCTTCTATTTACGTTACTTCATACTATAATGATTTCTGCCTGTAACTATGCCCATCCATTAATTTATCAAATAAGATCTTCTACAGTTTGCCATGTATTAACAGCATGTATAAACAAATATCCCAGTCCTTATAGGGCTAACATTCAAGTTGGAAATAAATAATACACAAATCAATAACTAAATTATGTTGTTGTTAGGTGCCATCAAGTTGATTTTGACTCAAGCTACCCCATGTGACAGAGTAGAACTGCACCATAGGGTTTTCTGTAATCTTTATGAGACCAGTTTGCCTTGTCTTTCTCCTGTGGAGCCACTGGATGAGTTTGAAAAGCCAACTTTTTGGTTAACAGCTAAGCACTTAACCATGGCACCATCAGGGCTCCTTTGTTGTATTTTAGGTAACGATAAGTGCCAGGAAGAAAAAATAAATGAATAAAGGAGGAATAGGGCATATATAACTGGGACATGGTGCAATTTTAAATAGGGCAATCAGAGGAGCCCCTACTAAGAAGGTAGGTGATATTTGAGCAAAGGTAAAGAGGTAAGAAAACACATTTGTGTCAATATTGTAGGAAAGAGCATTTCGGATATACAGGAGCTGCCAACTAGGTGCAATGGTCAGAAAAATCTGAAAATGATGGGGGCTGTGTGGAGTGAATAAGGATCAGATCCATTATGATGATATAGGCCATTATCGTATTTTTGCTTTTCCACGAGTCAGTGGAGGTTTTGAATCTTTGATAATTATATCCTTTTTGGGTAGGGATTGCTGCATCTGTTCACAGTAACAACAGGATAAGGAAGGAATAGGAGGCACACAAGTGGATCACCTGAGTTGTCCTCATTGCGTACAAGCAGCCTTGCCTCTTCTAACTGGTCAGGCTCATTACCCTATTTATGATAGTGACTCCTGTTATTGCCAGCTGGTCCCTGGACACAGGAAACACAAAGCCCTGTCAGCAGCCATAACTTATATTTCAGTAGGCCCCTGATGGTATCCACTGATGAGAGTATGCATCCTTTGGGGACCAGTCTCTCCAGCACTGAAGAGCCCAGAGTGGTAAGTCCAGGAAACACAAAGATCTCCAGTGAGTGTTTGGGAGTGATGGTAATGGGGGCATCCTTCATATTAGGGACACAACACTGTATACTGGTCTTTGATTTAATGAATACACTATGTCCTTAAAGATGATACATCATCCTTTCAAAGTGCTTCCTTTAGTTATAACTTCAGAAGACCGTAACAGCCTTATATGAGGCTGGCAGCTTATAGAAGGTGTGAAGCAAGATTCAACTAGTGAGTTCCATGATCATGGGCTCACTCTCACACCTCCTTCACCATAAAGTGGGTCTTCTGATTAAATGTTATGCTGGGTGGGATTTCATCCCTATGGGTTAGGCATTCTATAAGCCCCCAGATAGCAGTGTTGGCTAAGGCTCTGTACGGAGGAAAGGTAGACTAACCCCACAATAATTTTTTACCTGTGAGGACAAACCACTGAAACTTCCAGGATAGAAAGGAGCTGACATAGTAGTCAATTTACCAACAATTTGCTGAATATTCTCCTTGAGGACTACAGCCATATTGGGAGCTCACTGATGATCTCTGTTGTCAAGTGGACAATCAGATGCATCAGTAGGTAAATTTGCCTTGGGAAGTGGGGTCCATAATATTGGGGTTCATATGTACTCTTTGTCTCTACCACTGTGGTTTTTCTAGTCCAGCTCAGGCTTGATCCTACATGTATTTTTTCCATCTTCTATTGTGACTTGTCTGAAAGAATCCAGTTCATAATGAGCTTTTGTTAGGTGCTGTTGAGTTGGTTCTGACTCATAACAAACCTATACACAACAGAACAAAATCCACTCCCCAGTCCTGCACCATCCTTACAATCGTTGTTATGCTTGAGCCCATTGTTGTGGCCACTGTGCCTATCAACCTCTTTGAGGGTCTTCCTCTTTTCTGCTGACCCTGTATTTTAAGAAGCATGATGTCCTTCTCCAAAGACTGATCCCCCGTGATTACATCTCTGTCATGGATTGAATTATGTCCCCCCCTTCCCCCCGGCCAAAATCTGTGTAATAACTTGGTTAGGCCATGTGTGGTTGTGATTGTAATTTTGTGTTAAGAGGATTAGGGTGGGATTGTAACACCACCCTTACTCAGGTCACCTTCATGATCCACTTTAAAAAGGTCTTTTGCAGCAGATTTGCCCAATACAATGCATCTTTTGATTTCTCAACTGCTGCTTCCATGGGTGTTGATTGTGAAACCAAGCAAAATGAAATCCTTGACAACTTCCATCCTTTCTCCGTTTATCATGATGTTGCTCATTGGTCCAGTTGTGAGGATTTTTGTTTTCTTTATGTCGAGGTGTAATCTAAACGGAAAGGATAGTCTTTGATCTTACCAATAAGTGCTTCAAGTTCTCTTCATTTTCAGCAAGCAAGGTTGTGTCATCTGCATAACACAGGATGTTAACAAGTCTTACTCCAAACCTGATGCCCCATTCTTCTTCCCACAGTCCAACTTCTCTGGTTATCTGCTCAGCATACAGATTGAATAGGTATGGTGAAAGGATACAACCCTGACGCGCAGCTCTCCTGACTTTAAACCACTCGGTATCCCCTTGTTCTCTCCGAACAACTGCCTCTTGATCTATGTACATGTTCCTCATGAGCATTATTAAGGGTTCTGGAATTCCCGTTCTTTGTAATGTCATCCATAATTTGCTATGATCCACACAGTCAATAAAACACAGGTAAACATCTTTCTGGTATTTCAGCCAGGATCCATCTGACATCAACAATGATATCCCCGGTTCTATGTCCTCTTCTGAAACCAGCCTGCATTTCTGGCAATTCCCTGTGTATATACTGCTGCAGCCACTTTTGAATGATCTTCAGCAAAGTTTTGCTTGTGTGTGATGTTAATGATATTGTTCTGTAATTTCCACATTTGGTTAGATCACCTTTCTTGAGAATAGGCATAAATATGGACCTCTTCCAGTAGCTTGGCCAGGGAGCTGTCTTCCATATTTCTTGGCATAAGCAAATGAGCACTTCCAGTGCTGCATCTGTTTGTTGAAACATCTCAATTGATATTCTGTCAATTCCTGGAGCCTTATTTTTCCCAATGCCTTCAGTGCAGCTTGCACTTGTTCCTTCAGTACCATTGGTTCCTGATTATATGCTACCTCTTGAAATGGTTGAACGTCGACAAATTCTTTTTGGTATAATGACTCTGTGTATTCCTTCCATCTTCTTTTGATGCTTCTTGTATCGTTTAGTATTTTCCCCATAGAATCCTTTATTATTGCAACTCAAGGCTTGAATTTTTTCTTCAGTTTTTAGCTTGAGAAGAGCTGAGCGTGTTCTTCCCTTTTGGTTTTCTATCTTCAGCTCTTTACACATGTCATTATTACTTTACTTTGTCTTCTCTAGCCACCCTTTCAAATCTTTTGTTCAGTTCTTTTACTTCATCATTTCTTCCTTTTGATATAGCTGCTCGACATTCAAGAGCAAGTTTAAGAGTCTCTTCTAACATCTTTCTTGGTCTTTTCTGTCTTTTCAATAACCTCTTGCTTTCTTCATGTATGATGTCCTTGATGTCATCCCACAACTTGTCTGTCTTTGGTCATTAGTGTTTAATGTGTCAAATCTATTCTTGAGATGATCTTTAAATTCAGGTGGGATATACGTAAAGTAATATTTTGGCTCTTGTGCACTTGCTCTGATTTTCTTCAGTTTCAGTTAGAACTTGTACACGAGCAAATGATGGTCTGTTCCAGAGTTGGCCCCTGGCCTTGTTCTGACTGATGAAATTGAGCTTTTCCATCATCTCTTTCCACAGATGTAGTTGATTTGTTTCCTGTGTTTTTCTTCTGATGAGGTCCATGGGTATGTTTGCTGTTCATGTGGGTAAAAAGATATTTGAAACGAAAAGTCGTTGGTCTTGCAAAATTCTATCATTCGATCTCTGGCATTTTTTCTATCACTAAGGCCATATATTCCAACTACCAATTCTTCTTTGTTTCCAACTTTCACATTCCAATCACCAGTAATTATCAATGCACTCTGTGTGTTTGATCAATTTCAGACTGCAGAAGCTGATAAAAATCTTCAATTTCTTCATCTTTGTCCTCAGTGGTTGATCTGTAAATTTAAATAATAGTTGTGTTAACTGGTCTTCCTTGTAGGCATATGGATATTATCCTATCACTGACAGTGTTGTACTTCAGGAAATGTTCTTTTTGATGATGAAAGCAACACCATTCCTCTTCAGCTGGTCATTCCTGGCATAATAGACAATATGATTGTCCAATTCACAATGGCCAGTACCAGTCCATTTCAGCTCACTAATGCCTAGGATATCGATGTTTATGCATTCCATTTCATTTTTGACAGTTCCTAATTTTCCTAGAGTCATACATCATACATTCCAAGTTCCGATTATGAATGGATGTTTGCAGCTGTTTCTTCTCATTTTGAGTCATGCCACATCAGCAAATGAAGGTCCTGAAAGCTTGGCTTCATCCACATCATTAAGGTCAACTCTACTTTGAGGAGGCAGCTCTTCCCCAGTCGTCTTTTGAGTGCCTTCCAACCTGGGAGGTTTATCTTCCGGCACTATATCAGACAATGTTTTGCAGCTATTCATAAGGTTTTCACTGGCTAATTCTTTTCAAAAGTACACTGCTGGGTCCTCCTTCCAAGTTTATCTTAATCTGGAAGGACAGCTGAAACCTGTCCTGCATGGGTGACCCTGTTGGCATCTGAGTACTGGTGGCATAGCTTCCAGCATCACAGCAACACCCAAGTCCCCACAGTATGACAAACTGACAGACACATGGGGGTCATAATGAGCAGTTCTGGACATATATTCACTTGGAGTCCTATTGATCAAACATCCCATTCCTATTAGATCTTAATAACATGCCAACAGTTGTTCCTCTAAAGGCATGTAGAGTAATTCTCCCCTGTGCATGCATGGCTGTGCTACAGAATTCAGTGGTCTTCATTTTGATTCTCTTGCCGGAGCTTGCCATTAACTCCACGCTGCATTTTTTCCCATCACTGACACCTCCAACACTGGTCTTCCGGACAACACGATCCAAGCAACAGGGCTTACTGCACCAAGCCCTGGACCTGCTACAGGATCACTTTTCTGCTCCAGGCCCTACTCAATGCTGGCAACCTTATGTTTCACCCAGTGTAGGTCCAGTTCAAAATTCCTAGCTGTGGAACCCATAGAAACCTACCAGGCACTTTGCTTCATTCTTTGTGGTACAGAAGACAAAATGCAGCAATTTATATTTTAATTTATGGGGATATTCAACATAACTGTGATCACTGGACCCCTAAAAACTTCACTGAAGAATCTGGTTCCTCAATTTTCCTAGGGTTTCTTTCCCACATCCTGGAGCACAAGTGTCTTACCAAGGATTCCAGCATGATAGACACTTCTTGCTCATCCTGTTTAATCAACATGGTGCCTGTTAATGCAACGAATGAGTGAGATATTCTGTATGATGTCAGGTGGTACAGACTATGTTATGAGAGAAGGTGGGAGAGTTAAGAAATCCCTGAGTCAAAAGTATAAATAAAAAACCTTGTCCATTCCATGTGAATAGAAACTACTTATTAATCTCTCCTGTAATTGGAGTGGAAAAAAATTATAGTCACCAAATTTATAGCCACAGTCTACTATACAGTCACTATGAGTTGGAATCAACTCTACGGCAATGGGTTACGGCCATTCTACAGGACCTATCCAGGTTCTTCAGGGGCCAGATTGATGAATTAAATAGAGGTATGATATGGAACACCATTCTTACATTCTTTAGTCTTTGAATGGTAGCACTAATTTCTACCATAACCCCTGGGATATGGTGTTGTTCTTATATACTATCTTTCTGTGGTGGTTTGAGCATTGCTTTGATGCTGGAATATATGCTGCCAGTATTTCAAATACTAGTAGAGTCACCCATAGTGTACAGATTTCAGCTGAGCTTCAAGACTAAGACAGACTAAGAAGAAGGAACTAGCGGTCTACTTCTGAAAAATTAGGCAGTGAAAACTTTATGAATAGCAGAGGAACATTGTCTGATATAGTGCTGGAAGATGAGCCCCTCAACTTGGAAGGCATTCAAAATATGACGGGAGAAAAGCTGCCTCCTCAAAGTAGAGTAGACCTTAATGATTTGGACGGAGTCAAAGTTTCAGCACGTTCATCTGCTGATGTGACATGACTCAAAACGAGAAGAAACAGCTGCAAGGCTCCATTAATAATAGGAACCTGGAATGTACGAAGCATAAATCTAAGAAAATTGAAATCATCAAAAATGAAATCAATAACCCAGGCATTAGTGAGCTTAAATGGACTAGTATTGGCTATTTTGAATTGGACAATCATATGGCCTACTGTGCCAGGAATGACAAATTGAAAAGGAATAGTGTGGCGTTATCATTAAAAAAAAAAAAAAAAAAAACTCAAGATCTGTCCTGAAGTACAATGCTGTCAGTGAGAGAATAATATCCATACACCTACAAAGAAGGCCAGTTAATACCACTGTTATGCAAATTAACACACCAACCACTAGGGCCAAAGATGAAAAAACTGAAGATTTTTACCAACTTTTGCAGTCTGAAATTGATCAAACATACAATCAAGATGCATTATAATTACCAGTGATTGGAATGCAAAAGTTGGAAATAAAGAAGAAGGAACAGTAGCTGGAAAGTATGGCCTTGTGATAGAAATGATTCTGGGGATCACATGATAGAATTTCGTAAGACCAATGACTTCTTCATTGCAAATAAGTTTTTTCAATAACGTAAGTGGTGGCTATACACATGGACTTCACCAGATGGAAAACACAGGAATCAAATCCACTACATCTGTGGAAAGAGAAAATGGCAAGCTCAATATCATCAGTCAGAACAAGGCCAGGGGCTGAGTGTGGAATAGGCCATCAATTGCTCACATGTAATTTCAAACTGAAGCTGAAGAAAACTACAAGACCACAAGAGCCAAAATATGACCTTGAATATATCCCACCCAAATTTAGAGACTGTCTCGAGAATAGATTTGGTACATTGAACACTAACTACCATAGAACAGACAAGTCATGGAATGACATCAAGGATATCATACATGGAGAAAGCAAGAGGTCATTAAAAAGACAGAAAAGAAAGAAAAGGCCAAAAAAGATGTCAGAAGAGACTCTGAAACTTGCCCTTGAACTTAGAGTAACTAAAACAAATGAAGTAAAAGAGCTTAACAGAAGATTTTAAAGGACAACTTGAGATGAACAAGTAAATTATTTTGGTGACATGGGCAAAGACCCGGAGATAGAAAACCAAAAAAGAACACACTCAGGATTTCTCAAACTGAAAGAACTGAAAATTCAAGCCTCGAGTTGTAATATTGAGGGATTCTATGGTTTAAATATTAAATGACGCAGGAAGCATCAAAACAAGATTGAGGGAATACACAGAGTCACTGTACCAAAAAGAATTGGTTGATGTTCCACCATTTCAGAAGGAAGTATATGATCAAGAACCAGTGGTACTGAAGGAAGAAGTCCAAGCTGCACCAAAGGCATTGATGAAAAACAAGGCTCCAGGAATTGAAGGAATACCAGTTGAAATGTTTCAACAGAAGGATGTAGCTCTGGATATGCTCACTTATCTATGCTAAGAAATTTGGATGACAGCTATCTGGTCAACAGACTGGAAGATATCCATATTTTGCCCATTCCAAAGAAAAGTGACCCAAAAGAATGTGGTGATTATCGGAGAATGTCATTAATACCATACAAAAGTAAAATTGTGCTTAAGATCATTCACAAATGGTTGCAGCTGTACATTGACAGAGAACTGCCAGAAGTTCAACCTGGATTCAGAAGAGGATGTGGAATGATGGCTATCATTATTGATGTCAAATGGATCTTGGTTGAAAGCAGAGGATACCAGAAAGATGTTTATCTGTGTTGTATTGACTGTGCAAAGGCATTTGACTGTGTGGATCACAACAAATTATGGATAATATTGTGAAGACTGGGAATTCTAGAACACTTAATTGTGCTCATGAGGAAACTGTACATAGGCCAAGAGGCAGTAGTTTAAAACAGAACAAGGGGATATTGTGTGGTTTAAAATCAGGAAAGGCATGTGTCAGAATTGTATCCTTTCACCATACTTATTCAATCTGTATGCTGAGCAAATAATCCAAGAAACTGCACGATCTGAAGAAGAACCCAGCATCAGAATTGGAGGAAGTCTCACAAACAACCTGCCACAATCTTGCTTGCTGAAAGTGAACAGGACTTAAAGCACTGAATGATGAAGATCAAAGAACACAGCCTTCAGTATGGATTATACCTCAACATAAAGAAAACAGAAATCCTCGCAACTGGACCAATAAGCAACATCATGGTAAATGGAAAAAATATTGAAGTTGTTAAGGATTTCATTTTACTTGGCTCCACAATCAACACTCATGGAAGCAGCAGTCAGGAAATCAAATGACCTGTTGCATTGGGTAAATCTGCTGCAAAAGACCTTTTAAAGTGTTAAAAAGCAAAGATGTCACTTTAAGGACTAAGGTGCACCTGACCCAAGCCATGGTGTTTTCAATCACCTTATATGCATATGAAAGCTGGACAATGACTAGGGAAGACTGAAGCAGAATTGATGCCTTTGAATTATGGTGTTGGTGAAGAATATGGAATATACCATGTACTGCCAGAAGAACGATCACATCTGTCTTAGAAAAAATACAGCCAGAATGCTCCATAGAAGTGAGGATGGCGAGACTTTGTCTCAATGTACTTTGGACATGTTATCAGGAGGGACCATTCTTTGGAGAAGGACACCATGCTTGGTGTTATGGATTGAATTGTGCCTCCCAAAAATGTTTGTCGACTTCGCTGGGCCATGATTCCCAGTGTTGTGTGACAGTCCATCATTTTGTCATTTGATGTGAATTTCCTATATGTTGTAAATCTTATCCCTATGATGTTAATGAGTTGGGATTAGTGGTAGTAATATTAGTGAGTCAGATCTCAACCTATATAATTAGGCTGCATTTTAAGTCAACGTCTTTTGATATATAAAAGAGGGAAGTCAGCAGAGAGACAGGAGGACCTCATACCACCAAGAAAGAAGTACTGGGAACATAGCACGTCTTTTAGACCTGGGCTTCCTATGCTGAGTAACTCTGGGACCAGGGGAAGATTGATAACAAGGACCTTCCCACCGAGCTGACAGAAAGAGAAAGCATTCCCTGGAGCTGATGCTCTGAATTTGGACTTATAGTCTTCTAGACTGTAAGAGAATAAATTTCTATTGAAGCCATTCACTTGTGATATTTCTGTTATAACAGCACTGGAGAATTATGACACTTGGTAAAATAGACTGTCAGTGAAAAAGAGGGAAGATCCTCAACAAGATGGATTGACACAGTGCCTGCAACTATGGGTGTAAGCATACCAAAGATTGTGAGGATGGCTCAGAACCAGGCATTGTTTTGTTCTGTTGTACATAGCATTGCTAGGGGTCAGAACCATCTCGTACCTAACAACAACAATCTTGCTGGGAACAAGGGAGGAAAGGTATGGAGTTTAGGCAGTTTCAAATGTTACCATTTGGCCTTTTCTGGTATGATAATTCTTATTTCACAGAGTAGGGACTCCTACTACCACGTATACCAATTCCAAATATACCCTTAGGGACTGGAGAAATGACCACTGGGTTGAGTTCTTGGGTCTTTTGAGTTGAAATTTAGATACCAAAAGCCAAACCCACTGCCGTTAAGTCGATTCCGACTCATAGCGACCCTATAGGACAGAGTAGAACTGCCCCATAGAGTTTCCAAGAAGTGCCTGGCGGATTTGAACTGCTGACCTCTTGGTTAGCAGCTGTTGCAAAATTTAGATAGGACTCCATTTATTACCTGTTCTCCATAGATTGCATTTCTAACAAGGGTACAGAGATGACACTTTTGGTTTCCAGGTATTAGAGTCAACTCAGAACTTTCGTCAAATAGTCCTTGAAATATTTGGTGATTCCTCTTCAAGTAGTGTACAATTACCTGAGTTAGTGGTCATATGTAGGTCCATTTGGAGAACTGTCATGTTATTTACTTGCCAAGGTGTTGCAAGGCCCTTCTTCTAGAGTCTTCAGTCAATGTGTTCCAGATCTGAAAAGGGACTCAGGTTTGCGAACTGAAAAAGAAATCATAATTTTTATTGGAGTAACTGTGTCAGCCTCCTGTTTCTCCATTATTGCTCCATTTGCTTTTTTTTTGCATCCTTGTTGACTTTCTGTATATTTTGCTCCTGGGGCATCATGGCTTATTAATCATCTTCACAATTTCGTGCAGGTCAAGTCCCCCTTGGCTTCTCCTCTGACCTTCCTGGTAGTTATAGAAATTGCTTCTTCCTGGCTTCTCAAAATTAAGCATGCCCATACCCCTGCCACTATTAATTCAAGACCATCATCCCCATGGCTGTTCATGAAATCAACTCTCTAATTGCCTCTCCTACATTATTCCCTGACTATAGAAGAGATCCACTAAGGAAATTCTTAGTGTTGTTGGTATACCTCTCACCAAGGTGTTCCTGAAGGTCTTGGTGAATAGCATGCTCTCTGGGTCTTCTCATGAATCATAATCCTCTGGTGGATCTTCTGCCCCTACAAAATATATTCATTCCAGCATGCTCGCTTCCCTCAGACTCTTTATTCCTTCCTCTGTTGCCTTTGATGGCAATTTAGGCGTTTCTACTTTGCTGAAAATTGGCTATTAATTTTTCCCCAGGTTTCTAATAGTTACTCCAGCAACAAATTTGCTCCATCTGCTGTTGTCCTTGGTATGATGTTGTTATGGATTAAGTTGTGGAAGGTTGGCAGTTCGAACCCACCAGCTGCTCTGTGGAAGAAAGATGTGGTAGTAAGCTCTGTAAAGATTTACAGGCTTGGAAACCTTATGGGGCAGTTTTTCTTTGTCCTATAATGTTGCTATGAGTTGGAATCAACTTGAAGGCAATGGGCTTGGTTTTTGGGTTTTGGATCAGCTCAACAGTCAATAAAGAAGATAGGAGGACACCTGATTCCTCATGGAGCAGAGACTTCTGCAGCATCTTCCAGCACAGTGGAAGTGCTAGCCAAGAGAATTTGGATAAGTCAGGGGCATCTGTCCAGGTGTCCTCAAATCATATTTCAAAATCCCAGGTTTTCTCTATCAGGGCCCCAAAGTTTCTATAACAAACTTCAGCATTCAAACATTTCTAGAGCTCTGTAACTTCAGCAACTAGATCTCCAGCCTGTTCTTCCACTCTGTCTGTCCTTCCACTGTAAGTGATAAAGGCCTTGTCTTAGTTATCTAGTGCCGCTATAACAGAAATATAAAAAATAAGCAGCTTTAACAAACAGAAATTTATTTTCTCTAGGAGGCTAGAAGTCCAAATTCAGGGCACTGGCTCTAGATGGAATGTTCTCTCTGTTCACTCTGGGGAAAAATCCTTGTCTCTTTCAGTGCCTCTTCCTTGGTTCCTTGATCGTCTCCACATGGCATCAGTCTTTCCCCATTTGTGCTTCTTTGTGTCTGTGCCTCATCTGATCTTTTTATATCTCAAAAGTGATTGGCTTAAAACATACTCTACACTGATATGGCCTCATTAGCATTAACAAAGCAAACCCTATTTCCAAGTGGGATTACATCCCCAAGTATAGCGATTAAGATTTACAGCACATATTTTTTAGGGGACACAATTCAGTGGATAGCAGGCTGCAGCCAGAGGCTCTCCAGTTCATGCTTGAGGATAACTTGGTTCACTGTTGGAAAAATAACAGGTTTTGTTGCACGCAGTGAGGGAAATATTATTGCATGGAAAAACTATAGTCCAGCCTTACTAAATCTTCTGGCATTTTCTATAAAAGCCAGAATCTAGATATTTACATGATATATCATGAGGTTTATATAAGGACGGCTGGCTTTTGGCTGGATTTATTATTTTCCTTAAATCCATTGTGCAAGCATAATAATATTTATCAACAGGTTGAGCCTGGCCTATAGACTTCAAGTTTGGGTCCTCGATTTATATTAGTAGAGGATCCATTCTCATTTTTTTCTCTATTTACATATTATTATGAATTGAACTGTGTCAGCCCCATCCCTCCACCAAATATGTGCTGAAATCCTAAACCCTATACTGGAGGATGTAATCACATGTGGAAATAGGATTTTCTTTGTTTTATTAATGAGGCCATAGCAGTGTAGGGTATGTCCTAAACCTAATCACATTTGAGTTATAAAAAGAGCAGATTAGACACAGAAATAAGCACAAACGGGGTGTAGAGGTGGGAGTGGAGAAAGATGCCGTGTGAAGATAGCCAAGGAACTAAGGAACACCTGGGTTATGGAAGCAAAAAGGCACAATGATCTTCCCCCAGAGCTGAGAGACTTCTACTATAGCTGGTGCCTTGAATTTGGACTTCTAGCCTCCTAAACTGTGAGAAAATAAATTTCTGTTCTTTAAAGCCACCCACTTGTGATATTTCTGTTGCAGTAGCACTAGCTAACTAAGTCACATACCACAAGGAGAGTGCTATGCCCTAGATGCCTTCGTCTGCACTCCCAAGAGCCAGCTTAGATAATTCCATCCCTTACTCTTTCTTCTCTGGCTTCTAGTACTTGAATTCCTGGTATTGCTGCATGAAGGCCAAGGCTTAGGATAGCCAGTTGAGGTAAATTCTATCTCCTTCTGTTGTGCCATTGATATACTTCTGGAGTTTTCTCCAGCCCTTTGCCAATGCCCTTATTACACCTACAACCACAACTGCGAAGCTGTCACCACTTCAACCCTAAAATCAATAGTGTCACAAAAATGTCACTTTTACTCTCTTCTTTAGACAAAGAAAATACTTACCATACATATATACCCGTAACTTGTAAACACTCTTCATATTTTGCAGACTCCAATCCAAGAAAATAAAATTCTGGAATTCTTTCTTCTTGCTATGGAAACTCAGTGTGACAATTTTTCTAAAACTTGGGTGGGTTGGGAGTTGAACTTTGCAACACTAGAATGTGAGTTCTTTGTCCCGATGAGAAGATACACAGTTTTCATGTGAATATTAAGGGAGTCCTTGACCCCAAAAATAAATATGACAATTTATGACCCTTTTTTGCTGATTCAGAGCTTCTGTGAGGGAAATATATTAGGCCCCGGGCATCTTGAGGGCATTTTTCTGTGCTAGTTATTTCAGAACCTCTTTGTCATTCACCAATAATTGAAATTTCCAGAAGTAATTTTTTTTCTCCTTTACCTCCCCTCCACACCCCAACCCTTCCTCTCTTAGAATTAGTCCCACCAAATAAATGTATAGTTTCAGCATTTGACCTTCTTTGATGAAGTATCCATCAGAATAAAGAGCACTGGAGGTTCTTTTTTTTTTCTCCTTTACCTCCCCTCCACACCCCAACCCTTCCTCTCTTAGAATTAGTCCCACCAAATAAATGTATAGTTTCAGCATTTGACCTTCTTTGATGAAGTATCCATCAGAATAAAGAGCACTGGAGGTTCTTTGTACACATTATTTTCAATTCTTTGCAATCCCAATGTTACCTACTTACCTACCTATGTATCTATCTACCTACCTACCTATCTATCCATCCAACCGTCAATCCATCCATCCATCCATCCATCCATCCATCCATCCATCCATCCATCCATCCATCCATCCATCCATCCATCCATCCATCCATCCATCCATCCATCCATCCATCCATCATCTATCATCCATCTATCTATCTATCATCTATCTATCTATCTATCTATCTATCTATCTATCTATCTATCTATCTATCTATCTATCTATCTATCTATCTATCTATCTATCTATCTACCATCTATCTATCATCTATCTATCATCTATCTATCTATCATCTATCTATCTATCATCTATCTATCATCTATCTATCTATCATCTATCTGTCTGTCTATCCATCCACCCATCTAGTCTTATTGCTAAAATCAAGGAGCCCTGGTGGTGCAATGGTTAAACAGGCTGTTAACTGAAGTTTGGTGTTTTGAATGCATCCAGCAGCTTCATGGGAAAAAGACCTGATAATCTGCTTGCATAAAGAGCACAGCCAAGAAAACCCTATGGGGCCACTCTACTCTGTCGCATGGGTCACTATAAGTCTGAATCAACTGGATGGCATTTGACCACCACCACCAATTTCAAAAGCAGTTAAATAAGAAGTATTATATGTGTAGATATGAAAGGTTTATTAATCCCTCTTCTTATTAAAAAAAAAAAAAACCCACAAAGTTTACATTTACTGTAAGAATGTTATTGAGGATATTGTTCAGTCTGTTAAAGAAGATCTTTTAGAAGATCCACAGGATAAATTTTGCTCTGTCTGCTTCCCTTGGGAAGTAGTTGTTTTTGTCTTAGGACACTGAGAATTATGTAACCAAATAAATGCCCCTCTTCTGGAAAGCTTGGAGCCAATCTGTGAACCCTCCACAATGGTTAATGGCATGTATTTTATCTTAAGCTCATACTTGCTCCATTTTATTTCCCCATTCTTATTTTCTCTTTACCTCATTTTCTTATATTTTAAAGTTTTAGTCTTACCTTATTGTATGGTATATGCCTTTCATCGTACATCTTCCTAAAAGTGCTTTTTGGACCACCCCCCCCCCAATTTTTTTTTTTTAAAGCAACATATAAATAATTCACGAATCAATAAATTAAGTCAGCAGTTCTCTAACAAGTTCCTAATTATATTGAATGGTCACATCTGGGACTTAAAGATCTTATAAAGGTTTCATGGGAGCCTTTAACCTGTCCAGTACAAAGACATATGACCACCAGTGGGTTTCATTTTAACGTTGCATCCTGAGTGCATGGTGACGTTTATTGAAAGCACACTGCAGGACAAATGTATGGAGTGAAATTTGGTTGTGTTTACCAGGAGAAAATGTATGAAGTGTGACTGCAGATGCTGACATCCTCCAATCCCTGTTTCACCAGCATCAGAATAGTTCTGTGAGATGTGACTTCCCGGAAAAAGAATTTGACCTCCTTCTAAACCTACACATTACAAAAGCAACAAATAAGATATGGAGTAAATTTTCTGCTCTTCTATGTAGATTGGGATAAGGAAAAGCACTTCATGAGCAAGGGCAGGATTTCATTTAACTTTTGAGGTTTAAAGCTTTTCTTAGATTGATAACTTTTAAAATTTAAACCCAGAAGTATGCTTTGGTTGATATTGTTGTTAATTTTTTTTTGCATGTAATATAATGATTTTTGAATTCTATTCGTTTCTATGTGAATTTGTTGTTCTATTGCAACATGTACAAATTTATCCTTACTGTTACCAATTGCCAAACAGACACAAAGGGTCCTTGTCTTTTCCCAAGTAAAAGACAAACTTTATCTTCAGCAAGCTTATTTTGCTTGACTCAAGCAAAAGGAGTCAGCGGGGATCTAAGCCTCTCCAAAAGACTGACACGAAAAAGGGAAGCTAGGCTAGGGCTTACATGGGTTCGGTGGAGATAATAGAGTAATGAATATTTAGTGGGCTTCTTTCAAGGGGCAGGTACTTCTCAGAATGGTGGTACATGTTAATTAGGTTGCGTTCGCATCTGGAATCTAAGATGGAACCTGCTGATATTCAAGATGCAGTCCTCTTTGCAGCCCTTGGCATCACTTATTATGGGATATAGTGTAAGTGAAGTAAGTGAACTGATCTTTGGCACTACATCACCATCTTCAGAGGGCTAAGGAAGGTTAAATAACGGTCACGCTTTGTTCTGCACATGCAGAGCCTGTAAATGGGGAAGGGACTAGAAAAACACTAAGAAGGAAATAGTAATTCACGGGTTGTTTCTGCCTTATCTCATGTTGACAGGGTGTGGTTCCGGCTTACCCAACTTCTAGATGGTAATCTTTTAACAGCTCTTTTGTTCCTCCAGCACAGTTAATCCTGTCTGTCTCACTTACTAATTATGTACTCTAATTTAAAATACTATTCATGTACTTTAAATTTAGTAAGACTTCTAAAGGATTAAATTGTGATGCAAAAATCCATTTTTTTTCAAAAACGGTTGACACCACATCTCTGTTGCCTTGTTGTTGTTGTTGTTAGGTGCCATCAAGTCACTTTTCAACTCATAGTGATCCCATGTGAGAGAGCAGAACTGTCCTACAGGGTTTTTGTGGATGTAATCTTTGTTGAAGCAGATTGCCAGGTCTTTCTCCCATGGAACCATTGGGTGAGTTCAGACTAGCAGCTGAGTGCTTCAGCATTGCACCACCATGGTTCCTGAACCCTGCAATAGCTTCCCACTGAACTTAGGAAACTCCAGGCTGTACCATGACCTGTAATTCTCCTCGTGGTCTGATGCCTGCCTACTCCTGTGTCCTTAGCTCCTACCTCTCTTCCCCACATTGTCTAAGTCCACTGACATGGGCCTTCTTTTCACTTTTTTGGAGTCCCTGGTGGTGCCTTGGAAGAAAGGCCTGGCAATCTACAGTTAAGTTTCTTTGTGGTTACTTTGAAATTTACCCTTATCTTCTTAGGTTTGAATCAGACTGTTATTACTTGGTATCGCCTTGCCTTCCTCTCTGTTAGAAATTCTATATACCTAAACTGTTTATTCCCTCTTTTATTGTTCTTACATTGTTGTCATTTACAGATTAACCTCTCTGGTTTCCTGTTGTAGTTCTTTTGGTTTTGGATAGTCCTTGAGAGTTCATTTCCTATGTTGTTATCTGTCTGGTACAATCTTGTGTCCTAGAATCAGTCTGTGGTCTGATGTTGTTTGTTCTCAGACCAAAGGACTCCCTTTAATAATTCTCATAAATTTGGCTTGGTTTTTTACAAATTCCCTTAATATCTTTTTATCTGGAAATGTCCTAATTTCACCATCATATTTGAATGAGACTTTTTGCAGGATATATTATTCTTGCTTGACAATTTTTTTCTTTCAAGATTTTATATAAGTCTTTCCATTGCCTTCTTGCCCTCATGGTTTCTGCCAAATAATTAGAGCTTTGTCTTTTTGTTTCTGCTCTGAATGTGACTTTTTGTTTTTCTTGAGCTGTTCTCAGTGTTTTTTTCTTTGTGTTTGCTTTTAGCAAGTGTGGTTATGATATGCCTTGGTGATTTTCTTTTTGGGTCTATCCTATATGGGGTTCTTTGAGTGTCTTGGATGGTCAGCTTTTCATCTTTCATGATATTAGGGAAGTTTTCTGTCAGCAATTCTTCAATGATCCTCTCTGTGTTTTCCATTTCCTCCCCCTGTTCTGGAACTCCGATCACTCACAAATTTTTGCTTTTGATTTTATCCCATGTAATTCTCAGGGTTTCTTTGTTTTTCTTAGTTCACTTTTCTGATTTTCCCTCAAACAGAATTGTATCCTAGTGTTTGTCTTCAATTTTGCTCGTCTGGCCTTTCACCATTTCAAACCTGTCCCTTATCCCTTCTATGACACTGTCCATTTCTGAAACCTTGTTGTTTATCTTTTGGATTTCTAGTGTTTTAACCTCCTATTTTTATCCCAGGTGTTTAAGAGACAGTTTGTGAAAAACAGTGAAGAGAAAATAATATTGAATTCATATCATATGCCAGGCACTTTTCTAAGGACTTTATATGCATCATCTCATTTAATCCTGTTAAATACTAGTTGCAGTGAAGTAAATTCCAACTCATGGCTACCTCACGTGTATCAGAGTAGAATTGTGCTCCATAGGGTTTTCAATGGCTGATTTTTCTAAGGTAGTTCACCAGGGTTTTTTTAGGATATACATCTGGGTGGGCTTGAACCTCCAACCTTTTGGTTAGAAGCTGAGCTTAATTAACTATTTGTACCACCCAGGGACTTCCCATGGTATTATTATTCATTCTATTTTACAAATGAGGTGACTGAGACAGGGATCTCAGGGTGAGTTAGTGTGGAATTAGTATTTAAATTCAGGTAATCTGATTTATGACCTTTGTGCATTTCAGAAGAGAAGGTAGAGTTTTTCCTTCTCTTCCAGCAGAGGAACAAGGGCAGACATTGCCGTACTCTCCCTCCACCTGGATCAAAATCTGGGTAGATCGTGAAGTCTTTCACTCTGGGGATGTCCTCTAAGCCGTTGCTTCCCCATACTTACAGTTCTCTTGCCCATATTGTCTTCATACGTGCCTGCCATTTAAGTCTTTTCTGAACATTTCTATTTCATTTGCGTTTTACTATTATAAAAATATTTGTTGACTGTGTTGTTGTCGCTATGCACCATTGAGTCAATTCTGACTCAAAGTGACCTTATATGGTCAGAGGAGAGGTTCCAATAGGGTTTCCAAGGCTGTAATCTTTACAGAAGTAGACTTCCAAATCTTTCTTTCATGGAGTGGCTAGTGGGTTTGTACCACTGACCCTTCAGTTAGCAACCAAACACTTCAACCACTGTGCCACCAGGACTCCTCTTTGTTGACTATAGAAAATGTAAAATGTACTTTTAAAAATATTTAAAAATATCCTATAATCTCTATTTTGCTAATAACTAAGTTCTTTTCCTTACAGGCTCGTGTCATATCCCTTCTTTGTAACTGGACACTTTGTGTTGACATATTCTTAAGTGTTATTTCAGGTCTTCATAGACACAGAGGTCAAAGTGTGACTAGACATGGAAGATATGTATAAGGGGGAGATACGTACTCCTGGACAAAAGGGAGAGAGCTGGAAAAAATGGGAGAATCTTCAGACCATGATTCAGGTCTTATTCCCTTAAGAGAGAAAAGAAAGGAAAGAGGGAGAGTCTCAAACTGCAGCATGGTCCTAAAAGTTTCAGCCATTCAGAGAGGAAGTTCTGAAGTCAAAGCTGCCTGACAGGGGAATCCTGCATTGTCCAGGAACTGGTCTGCATTTAAATCTTCATGTTCAGTTATTGACGGGTAGCAACCTGTGGGAAGCCTCAGCATGAATGCAGTGGTTGATTCAAAGGCATACCATATGGGTCTGTCCATCAGTTATGGCTTCTTGGGGCAGGAATTTTGAGTGGCTCATTTTCAAGGCCACCAAGTACACTACTGGGAGTGCAGATCTACTCTCTGCACCTTCTAGGAGCAGCAACTCCATGGTTCTTGTGGGCCTTTCATCCTGAGGAGACATATAAAAGAGGGAGCTTAGTAGGAAAAACCACAACTCCTGTCCCTGCCATTGATCTAGAGGACAGTACAAGATCTTCTTGATTCAATGCATAAATTCACATGTAATTTAGCAAATTTTATTATGCACGTATTATGTGCTTCTTCTCCTAGGTGGTGGAGATAAAATAATGAAAAACAAAACAAACAAAAAACACAGGTGCTGGTCCTGGTTGGGTTTCTTATCAGGGTTTCTGTCAAGGTGTCATGGTTAAAAACTTGTTGCATCCTTTGATGCAGCTTTTGAGACTTGTGTATCTAACTCCGTTACCACCTGTATAGTCAAGAAGTGTAGCATAGTAAGAGGAAACACTGGGCAGAGCATCCGTCATTTTATTCAGCTGATACACACTGTGAAGATAAATCTTATTAATAGGGTATTGAACAATGAGCATTGTTGTACTGCTTATGACAAGATGGAAGTACAAAGCTAAAAGCAAACAAAGGAAAACCAGTTCATATAATAGACACAGTTCAAGCCCAATTTATAGCCTACAGAAATAGGACCTGGGTAAAAATTTCTAATTATTTTATATTATTATTATTCTATTAAGTTACATGTTATAGGCTATTTCACCTGTTCTGATGTGGGGAACAGCATATTCGGTAAAGTAGAGGGTCAATGAAAACAATGAGGACCCTCCATGAGATGGGTTGACACAATAGCTGCAACAATAGACTCAAACATCCCAATAATCACAAAGCAGGCACAGGTCTGGATAAAAATTTGTTCTATTCTACATAAGGTCACCATGAATCAGAGCCAACTTGATGGCAATTAATAACAACAATGATGTGAGAAAATATGTATAAAATAATAAAAAATTCCCCATGATGAAATTACTTTCTTCATCACCTACTTAATTTATTTTAATCTTTTCAGATGTCATTATTATATTTGCACTGACCAAAATACTTTTGTGGATGATTGTTGTACTGTGTGTGTGTGTGTGTGTGTGTGTACCTATGTGTCTATGTGTGCATTGTGGGTATAACTCTTACTTCTCTCTACGTCATCTAGTCCCTTATTTTACCCTATACACATGCTAGAATTTATGCTGAACCACTTTTCTGTATTAAATTACTAATCCTCATGAGGAAATGTCTTTTTTTCCCCCTAAATGGATTTAATATAGCACAGAAAAGTTATTCTCAAGACCTTTAACTATATTCAATAAGTACGTGCAAGTAAGAACATGCATTATTTTTCATGTCATCAAACTCAAGGACAATATCACTGGAGCATCTTTTCAGTGCTCTCTAATATTAAATGGATAAAACTTTTGTTCCAGTTGCCTAGGAACACATTGTAGTTGAAAATGTTTCTGAGAGTCACAGTAAATTCATAGTAGAAATGAGCCAAGTAGAAGGTTTCATTTTATGAGTATAGTTTACATTGAAGTTCTTTTTTAAAACCGTACCCTGAGATGTGGTGGTAAATTTTCTTCTGAGTTAAATAGAAAAAAAAAAAAATGAAAAAGCCTACCTCATAATTAGTCATTTTTGCAAAAAATGCTAAAAATTGCCACATCTTTTCTCACATGATTTGGTTGCTAGACTACATAGTTAATGGTGTGTAATTTATGAAGGTGTGACTACTCCCTTAGTACTCTGACGAGATGTTTCAGTTAATTATTCCTCCTTACAATTTTGAATGTGATTCCAATGGCAAAATGTTTATGAATAGAAACAATCATTTCTATATCATTTTGGTTTCATAATGAGGACATAATTGGGTCTGGAAAATGGCAAAAGCAAAAGAATACCCAATGTTAGGGAGAGCATGAATAGGGTAATGTACTATCCCAAAGTATGTTGCTTTTGTCTTTTTGAGTAATATAAACGTCTATTTTTTTCTTGCTTGTGGATGCTTTTGCCATGAGTGTAATCTTATTATTTTAGAATTAGTTACTAAATACTACTTTAATTCGTTTATATTTTGTAGTTAAAAAAAAAAAGTTGCCATCAAGTAGACTCCAACTCATGACACCCTCATGTGAGCTTCACACAGTTTTCAATGACTGATTATTTTGGAGGTTGATTGCCAGGCCTTTCTTCCAAGGAACCTCTGTGTATTCTTGTACTTCACACCCAAAAGCACTAATTATTTGCACCACCCAGGGGCTACATTTTGTATAAAGCACCCCATTAACTAGTACTCAGATTGCTAGTATAAAAAGCAATCTGCACGAGAACTTAATGTAATCAGAGAATTTTGAATTCTGATTGATATTATTTGATTTGGGCAGGCAGTAATCCACATCTCAAATAATCAGAAAGTGCAAACTTTTCTTGCAATAACATAATATTGCCTGTTTTATGTTTAAGATATGTGACAAATTATATTTCTACATAATTATCTAAAATGCACATTTCAACAAATTCTACAGATGCAATAGTTCATAACACCAAACTCTATATTATATCGATAAGCCAGATATGTGCTGGGTATGGTCTTCTGTTTCTTTGAGATTAATTTAAAATAGGCTCAAGCCTCCAATTCCATGATCTGTGGAAACCTAAGTCGTTCTCCCAAGCATTGTGTGAATTTATGGGGGCTTTTTTTTTTTTTTCTGTGGTTATGGTTCTTCTGCCTTTGAGCTAATGCTTTTGTATATCTTATCTGTGTTTCATGCTGCACAACTCAGAAGTAAAATTAATTCTTTTCTACCACATGCAGGGGAAAAAAATCTGACAAGAAACCACTTCTAACTGAGGTAGTTTTATTGAAGGTTGGGAAGAGTGTTTCGACAAGAGCTGGAGCTGAAAGGGAGAAGCTTTACATGGAAGCAACAGAAATAACCAGGAAGGAGACTTTTCCGCTGGATGCTTCTCACGTGTACTATTACCTCTGTTCTTCTCTCTCTCTCTTTTTTTTTTTTTTTTGTCTGCATACACTTCCCTCTCAAAAGCAAAACAAAGTTCTGTTCTCAATGCTTACAGAATAGCTTAGCAACAATTCTTTGTGTTTTGTTTCTTTTTTTCTGATGCTGAATGTCCACAGAACTCATCTTCTGCTGAAAGTAGCTTAGCATTGACCAATGACATTTCCTTTTCTAAGTTCTATTTTTGTCCTCTTCCATATGGTTTTTGTGAATGAAATGTTCTTTGCAAATGAAGAAAAAATGGTTCACACGCAGTAGCTGAAGGTTTGGCATTCTTTAGTTAGGACTGCAGGGGAGTATTGAGGTCCGTGATTGACCTAGGTCCTTGCAGTCATGGCCTCATTCAATCCCCTAGACCATCCTATGACAGAGCTATATGTGCTTTATTATACTTAAAAATGAAACAGTATTTTCACGGGAAAATAATTCAAGGGCCCCTTTCTCTGGTTTTAAAGAACCCGTCTTACCATTCATGACCTTATATGGAAAGTGGGTGTTGTCCTGTTGTTTAAGAAGTGACAAATAAATTCCTGGCCTTTGAGTATTAGTGATAAATAATGAAGTACTAGATTTTTAGTGCTGTATCTTAATTTAAAAATTTCATTAATAATTTAATAATTTTCCAATTTGTAAAATATTTTATCAAGGGAGGTGATACCTCCTTGAGATGTTTTGGTATTTTTCCAGAAATAATATCTGTAAAGTGCCCTTTTTCCAGAGCAAGATCACAGACCCAGCACTTTCAAATAGTTGTCAATTTAGAAGTGCTTGAAAGGTTACCAAAGAAACCATAAATAAAAAAAAAAAAAAAAATCTATGTCATGACAGGCTCGCAGAGCCAAACTACAACAGAAAAATTGGTATTAAAAATTAACTCAATTGCTCTCGAGATTTTGCTTTCTGCTTCATATTCAATGCATTCACTTCTCAGAATACACACACTCGTACATAAATATAATCACATTTGAATGAAAATGTTGAAAATATTTATTATGAAAATACTGTTAGTTGAATCTACAAAAATATCAGACATATTGCCATAAACCTTACATGTTCATAATTTAGACGTGACTCTACATTTAAGAATTGTTTTACACTGTTGCTTAGCAACAGTCTGGTCATTTAATTCAAAAGCTGTTTCTAAACGACAAAGCCTTTTGTGAAAAAGGAATGAAATAATCTGATATTCTTTTCATTTATAGGAAAAGAACACAGAGGAGGCCTTCTGTTTTGCATGAAGGGACTGTAGTATTAAATCCTGAAAAATAGCATTCTGACTAAATTACTTGTCATAATCTTAATTTTAAGCCTTTTTATTTAAGATGTTAATGGCAGTGAGGTGAATTGTTCTTCGTTCTGTTCACTTGCTCCTTAATATGACATTCAGTTTAGGTCTAAAGTGTTAAGTGCATATAAAGAGCCCAATGTTTATAAGAAAACCCGAATGAAATGTGGTTCTTTGTTTTATTTTTGTGTTTTGCCTGAAGAAGAGACAATTAAGTAAGGACTTAATATTTAAAAAGCAGCCCTAGCGGTGCAGTGGTTAAGCTCTTGGCTGCTGACCCACCAAACTGGGGGTCTGAACCCATCAGCTGCTCCGTGGGACAAAGGTGTAGCAGTCTGCTTCCATAAAGATTTACAGCCTTGGAAATCTTATGGGGCAGTACTACTCTGTCCTATAGGGTTCTGTAGGCCTGCTATGAGTTAGAATCGAGTCAGTGGCAATGGGTTTGGTTTTTAATATTTAAAACACATAAACACATATTATATGCATAGCACTTATGCATCTATCATAAAAGCATGTCATATTCTGCCCGTTATTATAGTTTTGTACATATCTTGCGCCCTACATTAGTCTCTGTGCTTCTTAAGATCAATGACTGCAACATTCAGTATGGATTACACCTTACCATAAAGAAAACAAAAATGCTTGCAACTGGACCAATAAGCAACATCATGATAAATAGAGAAAAGACTGAAGTAGTCAAGATTTCATTTAATTGCATCCACAATCAACACCCATGGAAGCAGCAGTCAAGAAATCAAATGACGTATTGCACTGGCAAAATCTGCTGCAAAGGAACTTTTAAAAGTGTTAAAAAGCAAAGATGGTCACCTTGAGGACTAAAGATGTGCCTGACCCAAGCCATGGTTATTTTCAGTCACCTCATATGCACGTGAAAGCTGGACAATGAATAAGGAAGACTGAAGAAGAATTGATGCCTTTCAATTACGGTGTTGGTGAAGAATATTGAATATACCATGGACTCAAAGAAGAATGAACAAATCTGTCTTGGAAGAAGTACAGCCAGAATGCTCCTTAGAAGTGAGAATGGAGAAGCTTCGTCTCACATACTTCTGACATGTTATCATGAGGGACCATTCCTTGGAGAAGGACATCATGCTTGGTAAAGTAGAGGGTCAGTGAAAAAGAGGAAGACCCTTGGTGAGATGGATTGACAGAGTGGCTGCAACAATGGGCTCAAACATAGCAAGGATTATGAGGGTGGCACAGGACCAGGCAATGTTTAGTTCTGCTGTACATAGGATTACTGAGTTGCAACCAACTCGATGGCACCTCACAAGAACAACAGTAGTCTCAGTGTTCCTTAAAATCAGATACCTGTCCTATAGGGTTTTGTACACATTTTACCCCCTACACTTGTCAGAATTGACTCAGTGTCAAGGGGTATTCAATTAGTAATTAAATTTTGTAGCTTACACTTTCGCTGGAATCTTCTCGTATATGTATTTTTTTCTAGTAAGTCATTAGTAATCCTGTTCACTACAATACCTTTTGCAAAATGGCCTAAGTAAAATGAGCTTCACATGATGACAAGAAGAACTAAGGGTAACTCCCTTGTGTAGATTCAAATATCTCTATGTGCCAGTGCCTGCAATTATTTCTTCCTGCCTTCAGAACTATTCATGGCATCTCTCTCATGGCAGGTCTTTCGTCCTTGCTGATGTGAGTGCAGTCTTTTTTTTTTTTTGTCTGAATGTATCAATTCCCTGCAGCCACTTTTAATGCCTTCCCCCTTTTACCTTGGTCTCCTTCAAAATTTGTCCCTTGCACTTGTATTGAGTTTGTAATTAATCTGAACTGATTGCACTTCAGCTATTATTATCCATTCTTATTTTTTTCTTCTTCCTTCAAGTCAGCAGCAGCTATACTATGCTGTCATTTCCTTGGCTTGGAGTCAATTCTCTTTCCTGCCAAGTGCCATAGATCCTACAAAGTGCTTCTGTTGCAGTAGTAATTGTGTTACTTAATATAAATGAACAGCACAGCTCCAGAGCCTTTACTATAAATAGCTTGGAGTTTCTCAAAGGTCTCCCACTGATTGTTCACCAGACTGATTTAATCTCTACTAATAGTCTTAATTCATAAATTGACATTTTAGCAGCCCTTTCTTGATTTTCCCACCATAGTTATGATTAATTACTGTTCTTGTAAGCAGAGAACTGACTCTTTATTGCTTGCTTGTTTTAAAGCACATGTATGTAAACGTGTCTAAAGGGAAAAAAATAAAAGAATAATCAGGAAAATTCAGGATTTTCTATAACTTTTAATTTTGGGGAACTATTTGTCCCTCTTCCTGCTGAACAAAATAAAACTGTGGAGAGACTCTTTCTGTGCATTTTTCTAGTGTTGATCATCAGTTGGTAAGCAAATTTATTGATCACTGACTCTGCTCAGAGTATAGTGTTCGGTAAAAGGGAGATGATGTAATGTAATAGAGAATATCCTGGGCGGGGAGCCAGAAGAGGTGGTTTTAGTTCCAACTATGCCAATACTATTTCTATGTGCTAATGTTCAAGTTCAACTCCATCTTCTGAAAATGGTTAGGATTCATTACATGCCCCTAAATCTCCTTCACCCTTAATATTTTATAATAAAATATTATGTATTATGATTTTGGAAGGGCAAAAGATGTGTCACGAGAGAGAAGTCGTGAATACTTCTGCAAGCAGGAAGAAGTAATCATGGTCTCAGCATATGGACACACTTTAATCTACCCAAGGAAATTCTTAGTTCTTGTCATCAACACTGGAATACTGTGTTCCTTTAGGAATTCACAATCTAATTGAGATGAAAAAGGAACAAAGTGCCGTTGCCTGCAATTTCTATGAGAGTTTGGCTCACAGAGGTTATGCTTTATTCTCCCTATAGTTCTAATTTCAAGCATAGCTTGAAAGACAGGTTCCAGTTTTTTTCCCACTGAAGTACAAATAGCAAATGATCTTCACATTCATAATAAATGTTCACAGGTGTACATAGGACTAAGAGCTATTCCCATGGCCAAAAAATCAGTTTTATCCCTTCTTTTTTCATATTAAATTTTAATGACACTATTAAATCTGTATGCATGTATTTATACATCTTTATTCTGGTATAATTGACACAAAATAAACTTCATTCATTTAAAGTGTAGAATTTAGTAAGTATTGACATGTGTATACCAAAAGAAAAAAAACGAAACCCATGGTCGTCAAGTCAATTCTGACTCATAGCAGCCCTATAGACGCTCCTGTGAAATTATCACCACCATCATGATAATCCATCAACTGCAACTGTGTCCTCATGCTCCTTTGTATTTTGGGTAAATACTTGGGAATGAAATGGTTGGGTCATACTGTAGGTATTAATTTAAATTTTAAGAATTGCCAAACTCTTTCCCAAAGTGGTTATACCATTTTACATTCCCAGTAGCAGTGTGTGAGAGTTCCAGTTCCTCCACATTCACGTCACTATGATCAGTCATTCTAACTTTAGCCATTCCAGTAAGGGTAGCTGTATATCATTGTGATTAATTTACATTCTTTTAATGATTAATTGTATTGAGCATTTTTTTCTTGTGCTTATTTGCTATTTGTGTAACTCCCTTAGAGATGTGTATATTCAAATATTTTGCCTATTTTTTAAAATGTAGGTTTTTTTTTTTCATTGCTGTCTTAAAATTTCTTTATATACTAGGGATATAAGTATGTGATGAGAGATATGATGTACAAATATATTCATTCTTTCAGTCTATGGCTTGTATTTTCATTCTCTTAACAGTGTCTTTTGAAAAGCAGAAGTTTTGAATTTTGTTCGCTGATTTATTTTTAAAAGTATAAATGTTTTTCAAACTCTGACACTTTATTAATAATAGCAAATCATTTGTTACCCACCTTTTAACAAATCACGACACATGAGTGTGTCTTGATACTATGGGAAAGAACTCTGAGCTAGTTTAGTCCTCATTGATAATGGGGTCCTCATTAGATCAACCGTTTACAATATTAATTTTCTTCCTTGTTACATTAACTGTTACCCAGTCACACCACTTATAGGCCATTTTAAAATAGCTTAAGGAGAAATTTGTTGTGTATTTCAGCTACAGATTGAATAAATCTAACTTGCACTTAAATCACAGGAATAAGCATATAAATAATCCTCTATATTTATTACTCAGTGGATTCATTGTTGTATGTTTGGTATTAGCATGTTAAGTTTATTTCCTTGAAATGGAGCTGTGACTAGTGTCATTGGAAAAATACTAGTATGTTCCTAGTAAACCTAAGCAATTACTTTATGTATAATACATTTTTATATAGCAATTATTCTGTTTTTTTTAAATTTTATTTCTATTATTCACAGAAGGTAGATTCCAGTCTTGAAGACAGGCTAATTTATCCCAAAGTACCATCCAGCTACAGACTGCTAAAGACAGAGAAGTAACAAGAGCCAATCACACGTAGATCCTGCCCATTTATAGAAGTGAGATCTATGATTATATTAATGGTAAACACGTATTTGGGAAACTGGACTGAGTTCCCTGTGGTTGATTTGTATCTATTTACTTCACCTTCTCTTTGATCTTAGAGTCTTTAGTATGTTTCTACAAAAGAAAAATTATTGGTAGCCTCTTACTTAAAAATACAAATGTCCTGGAAAGTTTACTATGATAAGAGACTTTCACATTTTGTAATGTACTTAGTTTAACTAAAGTGCTTCCTAAAATTTTCATCAGATCTGATCATTAAGGTAATGGTAAGTTGAATTTGGTGTGAGAGAAGAAAGTATAATATTTTAGAAATAAGAGGAGTCAAACACAATAGGTTACTGTATGACAAAATATGGGAATGAATTAACAACAAATGCTAAATCTAACAATATCCAGTATCTCATTCTTTGGCATTAGAGCTCCCAAGTTTAACTGGGCATATGGCCATTAGATACAGGCTACACTCCTAGCTTTTTCTGTTGGTATAGCCATGTGACTGAATCCTGGTTATTAGGGCATAAGTGCAAATGTAGAATGCCTATTGTAGGTTTTGCCCACTAAAAGAAATGCACTTGCACCACTCTTACCTTTTTCTTCTTCCTTTCTTGTGGCAGGTGATGAGTACTAAAAGAACATCTTTGGACCCAAGGATAGAAATCATGAGTTGAGGGCTGTAGATTTGCCTTTTCAACCACAGGCTCCTTGTCTCTGGAGAGGTAAGGATTTATGAGAGAGATAATCAACATCTACTTTTTTATTTCTCTATTTTTGGTTTTATTAGATACAGGGCCTTAACTTGTGCTCCAATTAGTGTTGTTGTTTTTAGGTGCCATTGACTTGGTTCCAACTCATAGTTACCCTATGTACAACGGAAAGAAGTACTGCCCAGTCCTGGGCCATCCTCACCATTCTTGCTATGTTTGATCCCACTGTTGCAGCCACTGTGTCAATCCATCTCACCAAGGGTCTTCCCCTTTTTCACTGACGCTCTACTTTACCAAGCATGATGTCCTTCTCCAAGGACTGTTCCCTCCTGACAATATGTCCAAAGTACGTGAGACGAAGTCTCACCATCCTCACTTCTAAGGAACATTCTGGCTATACTTCTTCCAAGACAGATTTGTTTGTTCTTCTGGAAGTTCACAGTATATTCAATATTCTTCACCAACACCATAATCAAAGGCATCAGTTCTTCTTCAGTTTTCTTACTCATTCTCCAGCTTTCACATGCATATGAAGCAATTGACAATACCATTGCTTGGGTTAGGCACACCTGAGTCCTCAAAGTGACTTCTTTGCTTTTTAACACTTGAAAGAGGTCTTTGCAGCAGATTTGCCCAATGCAGTATGCTCCTTTGTATTTTGGGTAAATACTTCCATGCTGCTTCCATGGGCATTGATTGTGGATCCAAGTAAAATAAAATCTTTGCCAATTTCAATATTTTCTCCATTTACCATGATATTGCTTCTTGGTCCAATTGTGAAGACTTTTTTCTTTCTTTAAGTTGAGGTGCAATCCATACCGAAAGCTGTAGTCTTTGATCTTCACCAGTAAGTGCCTTAAGTCCTCTTCAGTTTCGGCAAGCAAAGTTGCATCATCTGCATATTGCAGGTTGTTACTGAGTCTTCCTCTAATCCTGATGCCACGTTCTTCTTCATATAGTCGAGCTTCTTGGATTATTTGCTCAGCATACAGATTGAATATGTATAGTGGAAGGATACAACCTGGATGCACACTTTACTGACTTTAAAACAGGCAATATTTCCTTGTTCTGTTCGAATGAAAGTTGAATGATTTTGCATAGTTAATAAAACAGAGGTAAACATCTTCCAGGTATTCTCTACTTTCAGCCAGGATCTATCTGACAATAGCAATGATATCATTTGTTTCTCATCCTCTTCTGAATCTGACTTGAATTTCTGGCAGTTCCCTGTCGATGTACTGCTCCAACCACTTTTGAAAGATCTTCAGCAAAATTTTACTTGCATGTGATATTAATGATATTTGATAATTTTTGCCTTCTGCTGGATCATCTTTCTTTGGAATGGGCATAAATATGCATCTTTTCCAGTCAGTTGGTCATGAAACTGTCTTAAAATTTCTTGACGTAGACAAGTGAGCAAGTCCAGCTCTGCATCTGTTTGTTGAAACATTTCATTTGGCACTCTGTCAACTTCTAGAGCTTTGTTTTTCACAATTCCCTTCAGTGCAGCTTGGAGTCTTCCTTCAGGACCATTGGTTCTTGATCATATGCTACCAATTTCTTTTGGTACAGTGACTCTGTGTATTCCCTCCATTTTGTTTTGATGCTTCATGCATTGTTCAATATTTTCCCCATAGAATCCTTCAATATTGTAGCTCAAGGCTTGAAATTTTCCTCCAGTCCTTTCAGTTTGAGAAATGATGAGTGTGTTCTTCCCTTTTGGTTTTCTAACTCCAGGTCTTTGCACTTTTCATTATAATATTTGACTTTTTCTTCTCGAGCCGCCCTTTGAAATCTTCCGTTCAGTTATTTTACGTCATCCTTTCTCCGATTTGCTTCAGCTATTCTACCGTCAAGAACAATTTTCAGAGTCTCTTTTGACATCCATTTTGGTCTTTTCTTTCTTTCATGTCTTTTTAATGACCTCTTGCTTTCTTCATGTAAGATGTCCTTGATACCATTCCACAACTTGTTTGGTCTACAGTTGTTAGTATTCAATGTGTCTAATGTATTCTTAAGATGGTCTCTAAATTCAGGTGAGATACACTCGAGATTGTATTTTGGCTCTCACGGACTTGCTCTAATTTTCTTCAGCTTTGACTTGAACTTGTATATGAGCAACCGATGGTCTGTTCCCCAGCCTGATCCTAGCCTTTTTCTGACTGATGAAGCTGACCTTCTCCGTTGTCTCTTTCTACAGATGCAGTCGATTTGATTTCCATGTTTTCCATCAGGTGAAGTCCACATTTATAGTCGCCATATGTTGTTGAAAAAAGGTATTTACAATGAAGAAGTCGTTGGTCTTACAAAATTCTATCATGCAATCTCTGACATCATTTCTACCACCGCAGCCAAATTTTCCGACTACCAATCCTTCTTTGTTTCCAACTTTCCTATTCCAATCACCAGTAATATGAATGCATCTTGATTGCATGTTTGATCAATGTCAGATGGCCAAAGTTGGTAAACATCTTCAATTTTCTCATCTTTGGCATTAGTGGTTAGCCTGTGTATTTGAATAATAGTCATATTAACTGGTCTTTTTTCCTTGTAGGTATGTGGATATTATGCTATCACTGACAGTGTTGTATTTCAGGATAGAGCTTGAAATGTTCTTTTTGATGGAGAATGTGATACTATTCCTCTTTAAGTTGTCATTCCCAGTATAGTAGACCATATGATTGCTGATTCAAAATGGCTGATACCAGTGCATTTCGGCACATGATCTGTATGTGTTCCATTTTACTTTTGATGACTTCCAATTTTCCTAGATTCATACATCATACATTCCACATTCCTATTATTAATAGATGTTTACTGCTGTTTTTTCTCATTTTGAGTCATGCCATATCAGCTGATGAAGGTCCAAAAGCTTTACTCCACCCACATCATTAAGATTGACTCTACTTTGAGGTACAGCTCCTTCGTAGTCGTATTTTGAGTGTCTACTAACCTGAGGGGCTCATCTTCTGGCAATATATCAGGCAGTGTTCTGCTGCTATTCATAAGGTTTTCATGGCCAATTTTTCCTAAGGTAGACTGCCAGCTCCTACTTCCTAGTTTGTCTTAGTCTGAAAGCTCTGCTCAAACCTGTATACCATGGAGTACTCTGCTGGTATTTAAATACCAGTGGCATAGCTTCCAGCATCATAGCAACACACAAGCCACCCCAGTATGACAAACTGACAGACACGTGTGGGCTCCAGTTTATAGAGTCAAGGTTATTAAAGAAAAGAATACATCACAAATTCTTAAAGAGGCATTGAAATGTAAGTGTGAATGTTTCATATATTTAAATTTTTCTGATGTTTAAAATGTATGGACAACATTTTTTATGCACAAAAATTGGATTATTTCCTTAAAGAGCAGTGTATATTTACACAATACATGAATGTTCAAAGGATTTGTCCACCAAATGATTTTCTGTATGTAACCTGAGTAGAGTTTATTTAGACCTTTGTTTAGACTATCCCCAGCATGGTAACTCATTGAAAGGAAATACCAAATCCAAAACCCTTGGGAAATTCTAAGTCTACTTACTTATCTAGAAGAGAGATCAAAGGGGAAACTATATCAAACAGCAACAATAGAATTCCCAGTAATTTTCTACTACTATTTGAATCAGTGGAGCCCTGGTGGCCTAGTGGTTAAAAGCTCGGCTGCTAACCAAAGGCAAGCAATTTGAATCTACCATCTGCTCCTTGGAAACACTATGGGGCAGTTCTACTCTGTCCTATAGGGTTGCTCTGAGTCAGAACGAACTTGATGACACCTAACAACATTTCACTCAATAAAAGTTATTTCTTCAAGTATCTCTTTTATGGCCACCCCCAGACAATAGATAACTTTCCTCTCTTCCTTCCCATTGCCTTCTGAAGCTGTTCTCTTACCTGAGTAAATCCATGATCCTAAAAATTTATATCATTTTACTACCTTGTCTAAATTACTTGAGTTCTGCAGGACTATCCATTTCCCCAATCAAGGCCGTATAAGCCTAGGTTTTGGATATTTTGGGGTTTACAATATAAGCAAGTAAAAAGAGTAATTCCAGATAAAGAAAAAGGTATGTGCCAAAGTATAAAAATATGAAATACCATGAAACATTTGGGGTAAATATACGTCTGTGTTTTGAACTGGAACAGGAGTTATAGAGATGAGAAACTGGCAAGAGATGAAGGTAGAAAATAGGTAATGTATGATCATTCAGGGTCCTACATGGATAAATAAAGGAAGGAAGGAATTAAAGAGTAAGGGGTTTAATAATATATATGAAAGGGATATTGAAAAGTTATTAGCAAGGAAGGTGCACAATCAGATTTGCATATTAAAAATAATTCAGATTGAATAAATCAGGTTGGATTGGAAAAAGTGGAGGCTGGAGTTTAGAAGAATAATTGGGATCCATTTTCAATAACCCAGAGGAGAGACAATAAAGGCTAAACTGAAGAAACAGTTGAGAGGGAGAGAATGGGATATGTTCAAGAAAATTGAGATGATAAAATTGATAGAAATTGATGCCAGTTGGGTATGAGAGATGAAGGAGAGGGAAAGTGGAGGATGGTATCTGTTTTTCTGACATGGATAAATGAAATTGTGGGTACAAAAAGAGAAAGTGATTTGGTAAAATTGACAGTTTTTATAAATAGTAATTTCAATTTTGCTACTCTTATTTTATAAGAAAAATAACGTTTCTTAAAATCAGTAGACAAATAAAAATAGTATTTCAGGATGAACCACATGAAATCACTGATATTCTACCATTTTTGACCTATAAAAATAACAAGTTAATATGGTTCACAATGAGATATATTAATATTACTATTAATAAAAATAAATTAAAATTTTATGAACTAATTACAATGTTTCTGTCACTAGTCTAATTATTATTTCATTTAATTCTCAAACAAAGTGTGAAGTAGAAAAACCTAAAATCATTTTGCAAAAGAAGGAAATCAAGACAGCACTTAAGTAACATAGCTAAGGACATACAGCTCATAATTGGCAGAGATTGGCTATAATCATACACGATATAAACAGCTTAACTTACTGTTCCTGAGCCCCATTACTATTCCTGAGCCCTATTAATAAAAAGCATGCACATATTAGTTATCTAAGGAGCCCTGATGGTGCAATGTTTAAGAGCTTGGGTGCTAACCAAAAGGTCTGTGGTTCAAACCCATCAGTGGTTCCACAGGCGTAAAGGCCTGGTGATCAGCTCCTGTAAAGATTATAGCCTAGGAAATCCAGTGGGGTAGTTCTACTTATATAGGGTCAGTAGGAGTTGGAATTGACTTGATGGCACATAACAACAACAACATTAATGATCTAATTTATTTAAGGTACTTACTAGGTTACAGGTTCACAGATGAAAATGTTTATAACTGAAGTGGAATGAGGAAGGGGAAGAATGTTAGGAAATGGTAGGTGTTGTAGCTTGGTGCCAGCCACAGGGGTAAAACTTCTGCATTATTTTTTTCTTAAGTGTGCAAGCCATTAGGGGCCTTGAGTTAGGGAGTGTCAAGAATTGATTTATGTTCTATAAGGTGACTGAGACTGTCACGTGGAACAGACTATAGATGGGAACAAGAGTGGAAGCAGGAGAAACTATTAGAAGCCTATGGTAATAGTGATGGCTTGAGGTCATGACAGCTGCGTTTGTGTAGTAAAGGTGGAGGTGGTCAGAAATAGTGAGATATATTTTAAGGAAGAATTTATAGAATATGTTAATAAATTGGACTTAGGGTATAAGAAAGAGAAGAACCGAGGATTACTCTAAGTGTTGACCCAGGCGACAAAATGAATGATAACGTCATTCACTGAGATGGATAATGCTGGATCAAGAATGGAATTCTATGGGGAATCAAAAATTCTGTCTTGGACATGTTAAATTTGAAATACCTAATGGACACTCAATAGAAGCCCTGGTGGCTGCAACGGTTATATGCTCAGGTGCTAACTGGGTGGTTGGCAGTTGAAACTGGGAGAAAGGACTGCTGATCAACTCCCATAATGTTTACAGTGTAGAAAACCCTATTTGGTAGTTCTGCTTGGATACATAGGGTCAATATGAGTCAGGAGATGAGCCCCCCGGGTTGGAAGGCACTCAAAAGACGACTGGGGAAAAGCTGCCGCCTCAAGGTAGGGTCCGCCTTAGTGATACGGATGGAGTCAATTTTTCGAGGACTTCATTTGCCGATGTGGCACAACTCAAAATGAGAAGAAACACCTGCATCATCCATTAATAATCGGAATGTGGAATGTATGAAGTATGAATCTAGGAAAATTAAAACTTGTCAAAAATGAAATGGAACACATAAACATTGATATCCTAGGCATTAGTGAGCTGAAATGGACTGGTATTGGCCATTTTGAATTGGATAATCGTATGGTCTACTATGCCAGGAATGACGACTTGCAGAGGAATGGCTTTGTATTCATCGTCAAAAAGAACATTTCAAGATCTAAGCTGAAGTACAACGCTGTTGGTAAGAGGATGATATCCATACACCTACAAAGAAGACCATTTAATACTATTTATCAAATTTGCACATAAAACATTAAGGTCACAGATGAATAAATACAAGATTTTTACCAGCTTCAGCAGTCTTAAATTGATTGAACATGCAGTTAGGATGCATTGATAATTATTGGTGATTGGAATGTGGAAATTGGAAACAAAGAAGGATCAGTAGTTGGAAAACATGGTCTTGGTGATAGAAAGAATGCTGGAGATCACATGACAGAATTTTGCAAGACCAACCACTTCTTCACTGCTTTTCTTGCCGACATAAATGGCGACCATACACATGGCTCTTGCCAGATGAAATACACAGAAATCAAATCAACTACATCTGAGGAAAAAGACAACGGAAAACCTCAATATCATCAGTCAGAACAAGGCCAGGGACCAACTTCAAAACAGACCATCAATTGCTCATATGCAAGTTCAAGTTGAAACTAAAGAAAATTAGCATGAGTCCATGAGAGCCAAAGTATGACCTTGAGTATATCCCATTTGAATTTAGAGACCATCTCAAGAATAGATTTGACACTGAACAATAATGACCAAAGACCAGACAAGTTGTGGAATAACAAGAACATCATCCATGAGGAAAAGAAGAGGTCATTAAAAAGGTAAGAAAGAAAAGATATAAATGGATTCCTGAAAAGACTCTGAAACTTGCTCTTGAAAGTCAAGTAGCTAAAGCAAAAGGAAGAAATAATCAAGTAAAAGAACTGAACAGATTTCAAAGGGTGGCTCAAGAAGACAAAGTATTATAATGACGTGTGCAAAAAGCTGGAGAAAGAAAGCCAAAAGGGAAGAACACACTCAGCATTTCTTAAGCTGAAAGAACTGAAGAAAAAATTCAAGCCTTGAGTTGCTATAGTGAAGGATTCTATGGGGAAAATATTAAATGACAAAGGAAGCATCAAAAGAAGATGGAAGGAATATACACAGTCAGAATACCAAAAAGAATTGGTCAATGTTCAACCATTTCAAGAAGTAGAATATGATCAGGAACCAATGGTACTGAAGGAAGAAATCCAAGCTACACTGAAGGCATTGGCGAAAAACAAGGTTCCGGGAACTGATGGACTATCAATTGAGATGTTTCAACAAACGGATGCAATGCTGGAAGTGCTCCCTTGTCAATGCCAAGAAATTTGGAAGACAGCTAAGTGGCCAACTGACTGGAAGAGATCCATATTTATGGCCATTCCAAAGAAAGGTGATCCAAACGAATGTGGAAATTATCAAACAGTATCATTAATATCACATGTGAGTTAAATTTTGCTGAAGACCATTCAAAAGCAGCTGTAGCAGTATATCGACAGGGAACTGCCGGAAATTCAGGCTAGATCCAGAAGAAGATGTGGAACCAGGGATATCATTGCTGATGTCAGATGGATCCTGGCTGAAAGCAGAGAATACCAGAAATGTCGACCTGTGTTTTATTGACTATGCAAAGGCATTCAACTGTGTGAATCATAGCAAATTATGGATTACATTGCAAAGAATGGGAATTCCAGAACACTTAATTGTCCTCATGGGAAACCTATACATAGACCAAGAGGCAGTCGTTCAAACAGAACAAGGGGATACTGTGTGGTTTAAAGTCAGGAAAGGTAGGCATCGGCGTTGTATCCTTTCACCACACCTATTAAATCCGTATGCTGAGCAAATAACTGGAGAAGCTGGACTGTAGGAAGAAGAATGGGGCATCAGGTTTGGAGGAAGACCCAGTAACAACCTGAGTTATGCAGATGACACAACTTTCTTGCTTGCTAAAAGTGAAGAGGACTTGAAGCACATACTGATGAAAATCAAAGACTACAGCCTTCAGTATGGATTACACCTCAACGTTAAAGGAAAAAAAAAAATCCTCACAACTGCATCAATAAGCAACATCATGATAGATGGAGGAAAGATTGAAGTTGTTAAGGATTTTGTTTTACTTGGATACACAAACACCCATGGTAGCAGCAGTCAAAAAATCAAAAGACACATTGCATTGGGCAAATCTGCTGCAAAGGACCTCTTTAAAGTGTTGAAAAGCAAAGATGTCACCTTGAAGACTAAGATGCACCTGACCCAAACCATGCTATTTTCTCCCATCATATGTATGTAAAAGCTGGACAATGATTAAGGAAGACTGAAGAATTGATGTCTTTGAACTGTGGTGTTAGCGAAGTATACCAAATAGGCCATGGACTGCCAAAAGAACATACAAATCTGTCTTGGGAAAATTACAACCTGAATGCTCCTTAGAAGCAAGGATGGCAAGACTACGTCTTACATACTTTTTTTTTTTAAATTAATTTTTATTAAGCTTCAAGTGAACATTTACCATTCCAATCAGTCTGTCACATGTAGGTTTACATACATCTTACTCCCTTCTTCCTCTTGCTCTCCCCCTATTGAGTCAGCACTTTCAGTCTCTCGTTTCGTGGCAATTTTGCCATCTTCCCTCTCTCTCTGTCTTCTCATCCCCCCTCCAGTCAAGAGTTGCCAACACACTCTCCAGTGTCCACCTAATTTAATTAGCTCACTCTTCATCAGCATCTCTCTCCCCCTCGCTGACCAGTCCTTTTCATGCCTGATGAGTTGTCTTCGGGGATGGTTCCTGTCCTGTGCCATCAGAAGTCCTGGGGAGCATTGTCTCTGGGATTCCTCTAGTCGCAGTCATACTATTAGGTATGGTCTTTTTATGAGCATTTGGGGTCTGTATCCCATTGGTCTCCTGCTCCCTCAGGAGTTGTCTGTTGTGCTCCCTAGCAGGGCAGACATCAATTGTGGCCGGGCACCAACTAGTTCTTCTGGTCTCAGGATAATGTAGGTCTCTGGTTCATGTGGCCCTTTTTGTCTCTTGGGTTCTTAGTTGTCGTGTGACCTTGGTGTTCTTCCTTTGCCTTTGCTCCAGGTGGGTTGAGACCAATTGATGTATCTTAGATGGCTGCTTGTTAGCATTTAGGACCCCAGGTGCCACAATTCAAAGTGGGATGCAGAATGTTTTCATAATAGAATTATTTTGCCCATTGACTTAGAAGTCCCCTCAAACCATGTTCCCCAGACCCCAGCCCCTGCTCCACTGACCTTTGAAGCTTTCATTTTATCCCGGAAACCTCTTTGCTTTTAGCCCAGTCCAATTAGGCTGACCTTCCTTGTATTGAGTGTTGTCTTTCCCTTCACCTAAAGCAGTTCTTATCTACTGATTGATCAGTAAAAAACCCTCTCTCTCCCTCCCTCACTCCACCCTTTGTAATCACGAAAGTATGTGTTCTTCTCCGTTTTTTCTATTTCTCAAGATCTTATAATAGTGGTCTTATACAATATTTGTCCTTTTGCCTCTGACTCATTTCGCTCAGCATAATGCCTTCCAGATTCCTCCATGTTATGAAATGTTTCAGAGATTCGTCACTGTTCTTTATCGATGGGTAGTATTCCATTGTGTGAATATACCACAATTTATTTACCCATTCATCCGTTGACGGACATCTTGGTTGCTTCCAGCTTTTTGCTATTGTAAACAGCTGCAATAAACATGGGCGTGCATATATCTGTTTGTGTGAAGGCTCTTGTATCTCTAGGGTATATTCCGAGGAGTGAGATTTCTGGGTTGTATGGTAGTTCTATTTCTAACTGTTTAAGATAACGCCAGATGGATTTCCAAAGTGATTGTACCATTTTACAATCCTACCAGCAGTGTATAAGAGTTCCAATCTCTCCGCAGCCTCTGCAACATTTATTATTTTGTGTTTTTTGGATTAATGCCATTCTAGTTGGTGTGAGATGGAATCTCATCGTAGTTTTAATTTGCATTTCTCTAATGGCTAATGATCGGGAGCATTTTCTCATGTATCTGTTGGCTGCCTGAATATCTGCTTTAGTGAAATGTGTGTTCATATCCTTTGCCCACTTCTTGATTGGGTTGTTTGTCTTTTTGTGGTTGAGTTTTGACAGAATCATGTAGATTTTAGAGATCAGGCGCTGGTCTGAGATGTCATAACTGAATATTCCTTCCCAGTCTGTAGGTGGTCTTTTTACTCTTTTGGTGAAGTCTTTAGATGAGCATAGGTGTTTGATTTTTAGGAGCTCCCAGTTATCTGGTTTCTCTTCATCATTTTTGGTAATGTTTTGTATTCTGTTTATGTCCTGTATTAGGGCTCCTAGGGTTGTCCCTATTTTTTCTTCCATGATCTTTATCATTTTAGTCTTTATGTTTAAGTCTTTGATCCACTTGGAGTTAGTTTTTGTGCACGGTGTGAGGTCTGGGTCCTGTTTCATTCTTTTGCAAATGGATATCCAGTTATGCCAGCACCATTTGTTAAAAAGACTATCATTTCCCCAATTGACTGACACTGGTCCTTTGTCAAATATCAGCTGCTCATACATGGATGGATTTATATCTGGGTTCTCAATTCTGTTCCATTGGTCTATGTGCCTGTTGTTGTACCAGTACCAGGCTGTTTTGACTACTGTGGCTGTATAATAGGTTCTGAAATCAGGTAGAGTGAGGCCTCCCACTTTCTTCTTCTTTTTCAGTAATGTTTTGCTTATCCGGGGGTTCTTTCCCTTCCGTATGAAATTAGTGATTTGTTTCTCTATCCCCTTAAAATATGACATTGGTATTTGGATTGGAAGTGCGTTATATGTATAGACGGCTTTTGGTAGAATAGACATTTTTACTATGTTAAGTCTTCCTATCCATGAGCAGGGTATGTTTTTCCACTTAAGTATGTCCTTTTGAATTTCTTGTAGCAGAGTTTTATAGTTTTCTTTGTATAGGTCTTTTACATCCTTGGTAAGATTTATTCCTAAGTATTTTATCTTCTTGGGGACTACTGTGAATGGTATTGATTTGGTTATTTCCTCTTCGGTGTTCTTTTTGTTGATGTAGAGGAATCCAAGTGATTTTTGTATGTTTATTTTATAACCTGAGACTCTTCCAAACTCTTCTATTAGTTTCAGTAGTTTTCTGGAGGATTCCTTAGGGTTTTCCATGTATACGATCATGTCATCTGCAAATAGTGATAGCTTTACTTCCTCCTTGCCAATCTGGATACTCTTTATTTCTTTGTCTAGCCTAATTGCCCTGGCTAGGACTTCAAGTACGATGTTGAATAAGAGTGGTGATAAAGGGCATCCTTGTCTGGTTCCCGTTCTCAAGGGAAATGCTTTCAGGTTCTCTCCATTTAGAGTGATATTGGCTGTTGGCTTTGCCTAGATGCCCTTTATTATGTTGAGGAATTTTCCTTCAATTCCTATTTTGGTAAGAGTTTTTATCATAAATGGGTGTTGAACTTTGTCAAATGCCTTTTCTGCATCTATTGATAAGATCATGTGGTTTTTATCTTTTGTTTTATTTATGTGATGGATTACATTAATGGTTTTTATGATATTAAACCAGCCTTGCATACCTGGTATAAATCCCACTTGATCATGGTGAAGTATTTTTTTGATGTGTTGTTGGATTCTATTGGCTAGAATTTTGTGGAGGATTTTTGCATCTATGTTCATGAGGGATATAGGTCTAAAATTTTCTTTTTTTGTAATGTCTTTACCTGTTTTTGGTATCAGGGAGATGGTAGCTTCATAGAATGAGTTGGGTAGTATTCCGTCTTGTTCTATGCTTTGAAATACCTTCAGTAGTAGTGGTGTTAAGTCTTCTCTGAAGGTTTGGTAGAACTCTGCAGTGAAGCCGTCTGGGCCAGGACTTTTTTTTGTTGGAAGTTTTTTGATTACTGTTTCAATCTCTTTTTTTGTTATGGGTCTATTTAGCTGTTCTACTTCTGATTGTGTTAGTTTAGGTAGGTAGTATTTTTCCAAGAATTTATCCATTTCTTCTAGGTTTTCAAATTTGTTAGAGTACAATTTTACGTAGTAATCTGAAATGATTCTTTTAATTTCATTTGGCTCTGTTGTGATGTGGTCCTTCTCGTTTCTTACTCGGGTTATTTGTTTCCTTTCCTGTTTTTCTTTAGTCAGTCTGGCCAATGGTTTATCAATTTTGTAAATTTTTTCAAAGAACCAGCTTTTGGCTTTGTTAATTCTTTCAATTGTTTTTCTGTTCTCTAATTCATTTAGTTCAGCTCTAATTTTTATTATTTGTTTTCTTCTGGTGCCCGATGGGTTCTTTTGTTGCTCACTTTCTATTTGTTCAAGTTGTCGGGACAGTTCTCTGATTTTGGCTCTTTCTTCTTTTTGTATGTGTGCATTTATCGATATTAATTGGCCTCTGAGCACTGCTTTTGCTGTGTCCCAGAGGTTTTGATAGGAAGTATTTTCATTCTCGTTACTTTCTAAGAATTTCCTTATTCCCTCCTTAATGTCTTCTATAACCCAGTCTGTTTTGAGCAGGGTATTGTTCATTTTCCAAGTATTTGATTTCTTTGCCTAGTTTTTCTGTTATTGATTTCTAGCTTCATTGCCTTGTGGTCTGAGAAGATGCTTTGTAATATTTCGATGTTTTGGATTCTGCAAAGATTTGTTTTGTGACCTAATATGTGGTCTATTCTAGAGAATGTTCCATGTGCACTAGAAAAAAAAGTATATTTTGCAGCAGTTGGGTGGAGAATTCTGTATAAGTCTATGAGGTCAAATTGGTAGGTCTTCCATGTCTCTATTGAGCTTCTTACTGGATGTCCTGTCCTTCTCCGAAAGTGGTGTGTTGAAGTCTCCTACTATAAATGTGGAGGTGTCTATCTCACTTTTCAATTCTGTTAAAATTTGATTTATGTATCTTGCAGCCCTGTCATTGCGTGCGTAAATATTTAATATGGTTATGTCTTCCTGATTAATTGTCCCTTTTTTTTATCATTATATAGTGTCCTTCTTTATCCTTTGTTGCAGATTTAAGTCTAAAGTCTATTTTGTCAGAAATTAATATTGCTACTCCTCTTCTTTTTTGCTTATTATTTGCTTGATATATTTTTTTCCATCCTTTGAGATTTAGTTAGTTTGTGTGTCTAAGTCTAAGGTGTGTCTATTGTAGGCAGCATATAGACGGATCGTGTTTCTTTATCCAGTCCGTGACTCTCTGTCTCTTTATTGGTGCATTTAGTCCATTTACATTCAGCGTAATTATAGATAAATAAGTTTTTAGTGCTATCATTTTGATGCCTTTTCATGTGTGTTGTTGGCCATTTCATTTTTCCACATCCTTTTTTGTGCTGAGACATTTTCCTTAGTAGATTGTGAGATCCTCATTTTCATAATGTTTAACTTTATGTTTGTTGAGTCGTTATGTTTTTCTTGGCTTTTTTCTTGAATTATGGAATTGATATTCCTTTTTGTGGTTACCTTATTATTTACCCCTATTTTTCTAAGTAAAAACCTAACTTGTATCGTTCTATATCGCCTTGTATCACTCTCCATCTGGCAGTTCAATGTCTCATATATTTAGTCCCTCTTTTTGATTATTGTGATTGTTTATCTATTGATTTCCATGATTTCCTGTTATGTGTATTATTTTGTTTATTTATTTATTTTTTAGAATTAATGTTAATTTGTTTGTTTTGTGCTTTCCCTATTTGAGTTGCGTTGATATCAGGACATTCTGTTTTGTGACCTTGTATTGTGCTGGTACCTGATATTATTGGTCATCAGGCCAAACAATCTCCTTTAGCATTTCTTGCAGTCTTGGTTTAGTTTTTGCAAATTCTCTAAACTTGTATTTATCTGTAAATACCTTAATTTCTCCTTCATATTTCAGAGAGAGTTTTGCTGGATATATGATCCTTGGTTGGCAGTTTTTCTCCTTCAGTGCTCTGTATATGTCGTCCCATTCCCTTTTTGCTTGCATGGTTTCTGCTGAGTAGTCTGAACTTATTCTTATTGATTCTCCCTTGAAGGAAACCTTTCTTTTCTCCCTGGCTGCTTTTAAAATTTTCTGTCTGTCTTTGGTTTTGGCAAGTTTGATGATAATATGTCTTGGTGTTTTTCTTTTTGGATCAGTCTTAAATGGGGTTTGATGAGCATCTTGGATAGATATCCTTTCGTCTTTCATGATGTCAGGGAAGTTTTGTGTCAGGAGTTCTTCAACTATTTTCTCTGTGTTTTCTGACCCCCCTCCCTGTTCTGGGACTCCAATCACTCGCAAGTTATCCTTCTTGATAGAGTCCTACATGATTCTTAGGGTTTCTTCATTTTTTTCAATTCTTTTATCTGATTTTTTTTCAGCTATGTTGGTGTTGATTCCCTGGTCCTCCAGAAGTCCCAGTCTACATTCTAATTGCTCGAGTCTGCTCCTCTTTCTCTTGCGTTGTCAAATTCTGTAATTTTATTGTTAATCTTTTGGATTTCTACATGCTGTCTCTCTATGGATTCTTGCAACTTATTAATTTTTCCACTATGTTCTTGAATAATCTTTTTGAGTTCTTCAACAGTTTTATCCGTGTGTTCCTTGGCTTTTTCTGCAGTTATCCTAATTTCATTTGTGATATCTTTAAGCATTCTGTAAATTAGTTTTTTATATTCTGTGTCTGATAATTCCAGGATTGTATCTTCATTTGGGAAAGATTTTGATTCTTTTGTTTGGGGGGTTGGAGAAGCTGTCATGGTCTGTTTCTTTATGTGGTTTGATATGGACTGCTGTCTCCGTGCCATCACTGGGAAACTAGATTTTCCAGGTAATCAGCTAAAAAAAAAATGCAGTCAGATCCCTATCTGAATTCACCTTCTGGCTCAGGGTATTCGGATGTTAATGGAGCCGCCTGGGGAGGGTGGGGGAGGGATCAGAGAGCTAGGCGTGTAGCACCACAGAATATAGAGCTGATCCCCGCGTTCACGCTCCACCCCCGTCCGCCAAAATCCCGGTGGGACGGCTCCCCGGTTGGAACGCTACTCTCCCCACTCCGAGACCAGTCACTTCCTCCCAGGGACTTCTCCCTCCGGTGCGCCGCACCGCTTGCGCGAACTGGGTGGGCATCCCCCGCACGACCAGGTGGGCCCGCCCCCTGGGTCAATTCAGGGGAATATAACTGGACCCCGCGCTCACGCCCCACCCGCGCCCCAGAATCCCAGCGGGACGGCTCCCCGGCTGGGACACTGCTTTCCCCGCCCCGAGACCTGTCACTTCCTCCCGGGGACTTCTCCCTCCAGTGCGTCGTACCGCTCGCGCGAACTGGGTGGACGTCCCCCGCACGAACGTCTGAGCCCCCCCCCGGGGTCGCTTTAGGGAAATATAGCTGATCCCCATGCTTGTGCCACGCCCGCTTCCCACCCAACTCCCGGCAGGACGGCTTCCTGGCTGGGACGCTGCTCTCCCTGCTCCAAGATCAGTCACTGCCTCCTGGGTGCTTCTCCCACCGGCTGTGCCGCTACGCCGCCGACGCCAACCAGCTAGACTCCCTCCTGGGTTGGGTTCGGGGGGGTAGGGCTGAGCCTCTTGTCTATGCCGTCTGCCCCCCTGGGCTCTGCCCCAGCTCGGGCTCCGAAGGTCACCTGCCTGGTACGCTGGCTCCTAGTTCTGAAAACGATCGCTGTCTGCCAGTATCTGTTTGTTCTCCATCTCTAAGTCTGTGTTTGTTGTTCAGAGTTCGTAGATTGTTATGTATGTGATCGATTCACTTGTTTTTCCAAGTCTTTGTTGCAAGAGGGATCCACGGTAGCGTCCACCTAGTCCACCATCTTGGCCCCGCCTCCGTCTTACATACTTTTGACATGCTGTCAGGAGGGATTAGTCCCCGGAGAAGGACATCACACATTCTTGGTAAAGTACAGGGTCAGAGGAAAAAAGGATGGATTGACATGGTGATGGCAACAATGGGGTCAAACATAACAATGATTGTGAGTATGGCACAGGACTGGGCAGTGTTTCGTTCTGTAGTGCATAGGTCGCCATGAGTCGCAACGGACTCGATGATCCCTAACAGCAACAGATACTAAGTAGATATTTCTCAATGAATGTTGAGAGTCAATTGGATATTTAATCAATTGAATAATGATATCTACTCTCATAGTCTTTGTTGATATAGTCAGGCAATGGCTTAAGACCCCAAAGTGATAAAAATCTAAATGAGATGATATTGTCTTCTGCAAAGTGGAAGTCAGGATCAAACAAAGACAGAAAATCTTGATATCAAATGTAGGAAGCATTAAACACTAATTTCATAATGTCACAACTTTTAATGAATTTTAAGAGTGAATTTAGAATAACTGAGAATGTAATCAGTGCTTTAATTCTGCAAATTCCTTTAACATTACTGTAATTTCTTTTTTAATTAACCTGTCAATAAGCTTTTCCTCAAACATTGATTTAATTATTTTCAATTCCTTGGGACTAAACTCAAAATAAATATTTCTAAAATCTTTGTATCTTAAATAATAAATACAATATAAAATAATCAATGAGACAAATAAAGATTTTCCTTTGTATTATACAAGCTCTTTTTTTTTTTTTTCTAGTTGCCAGTGTGCAGAATGAGCCAACCATGCATGAATGAACAGATGCCTCCATGTGGTTCTTAATATTATACACTATTGGTTTCATCTGGCTCTGGCTTCAAAAATCTTTGTTCAATTTTTCTTTCTTAACTAGTGTGATAGTCTTATCGCCTAACAATATTTATTTTTAATATCTTGAACTAGAAAGATTTGTTTCAAAAAAGCAGTACTACTGTTTATCAATCAGATGCCACACATTAAGTTATTAAACTTTTTTTTGTGTGTGTGTGTGTAGCCTGGTTTTCAATTAGAGCTCCCCTGCCCCATGAAATAAAGGTGAAATTGACATAACTTATTCCTCCTCCCCGACAGTTCTGTAACCAGTGGCCATAAAAGACCCTTACCATGTTTGCGAATATTCCTGGGGGTCGATGGTGAGAGATTACTTACACTTTTCTCCTCAGATTATAGGGTTCTGATATCCTAGAGGACATCCTTTGTTCTGTATGTAATTATCTTGTTGTAAAACTCTTCATTTTCCATAGCAAAGATAATTTACACCAAGCATTCATGGTTTAATGTCTGTAGCTGAAGATACTTTGATTTCAATGAGTGGGTCACTATGTAGTACCTTGTCTTCTGCACCACATCTCCTCATCTCACATTCTTATCTTTGGTTCTTAGCTATAGCTCTAAATTACCCACTATTACACAGAGCAGGGAGCCCCAGTGGCAAAGTGGTTAAGACCTTAGCTGCTAATCAAAAGGTCATCAGTTCAAATCCACCAGATGCTCCTTGAAAAACTATGGGGCAGTTCTGTTCTGTCCTGTAGGGTCGCTATGAGTTGGAATTGACTTGATGGCAATGTTTTTTTGTTTGCTTTGTTTTGGTTTTTTATGCAAAGCAGAGGTTTCTGATCAAATGTGAAATATTGGCTGCAGAAATGTCAAAGCTCATTTCCAACAAAGTTCTCTAAGAAGGATTATTGTGTAATTTGTTAATGTGATAATAATTTCTATTCATAGATACATCTGTATGTCTTTATTTTCACTCCACAATTTCTATAAGATTATGGCATTTAAAAATGAAATGTATCAACATTTTCCATCTGATATTTCCCAATTCTTAGTTTCTGTGAATAGGCTACTATCTTATTTACTACAGGAGTTAAAATGATAAATTAATCCTCATTTCTACCCTCAGGACTCTCTTACTGGGAAAGAGACAAATTGAAATTAAATGGAATACAAGGGAAAACGTGGTAAGTATGGAAGAAAGATGAGGATCATTTATAAATAGAACTGTCATTAGGTATCCTTGAGTTGGTTCTGGCTCACAGTGACCTTATGTACAACAGAACAAAACACTGCTCCGTCGTGCATGATCCTCACAATCATTGCTGTGTTTGAGCCCATTGTTGTAGCCACTGTGTCGATCCATCCCTTTGAGGATCTTCCTTTCTTTCCCTGACCTTCTACTTTACCAAGCGTGATAACCTGCTCCAGAGACTGGTCCCTCCTGATAAGATGTCCAAAGTACATGAGACAAAGTCTCACCATTCTCGCTTCTAAGGGGCATTCTGGCTGTATTTCTTACAAGAAAGATTCGTTTGTTCTTCTTCTTTGCCAACACCATAATTCAAAGATGACAATTCTTTGTTCTTTCTTTCTTATTCATTGTCCAGCTTTCCCATGCATAGGAGGCAGCAGAAAATACCATGGTCAGAATCAAGGGGAATTTAGTCCTCAAGGTGATATCTTTGCTTTTTAACACTTTAAAGAGTTCTTTTGCTACAGATTTGCCAAGTACAATATATCGACTGATTTCTTAACTGCTTTCATGGGCATTGATTGTAGATCCAAGTAAAATGAAACTTTTGACAACTTCAAAATTTTCTCTGTTTATCATGATGTTGCTTATTGGTCCAGTTTTGAGGATTTTTGTTTTCTTTATGTTGAGGTGTAATCCTACTGAAAGCTGTAGTTTTTACCTTCATTGGTAAATGCTTCAAGTCTCTTTGCTTTCATTAGGCAAGATTGTGTCATCTGCATATCAAAGGTTGTTAGTGAGTATTCCTCTAGTCCTGATGCCCCGTTCTTCTTCATATAGTCCACTTCTCAGATTACGTGTTCAGAATATAAGTATAGAGAAAGGATACAACCCCGATGCACACCTTTCTTGACTTTAAACTGCATAGCATCCCCTTGTTCTGTTTGAACAACTGCCTCTTGGTCTATGAATAGGTTCCCCATGAGCAGGATTAAGTGTTCTAGAATTCCCATTCTTCTCAATGTTATCTATAATTTGTCATGATTCACACAGCCAGATGCCTTTGTGTAGTCAATAAAACACAGGTAAATATCTTTCTGGTATTCTCTGCTTTCAGCCAAGATCCATCTGACATCAGCAACGATATTTCTCATTCCAGGTCGTCTTTTGAATCTGGCTTCAATTTCTGGCAGGTCCCTGTTGATATACTGCTGTGACTGTTTTTGAATTCTCTTCAGCAACATTTTATTTGCATGTGATATTAACGATGCTTGTCTTCCTCAATAATATTTTGTGTGCCTTACATCCTGAGAGGATGATCTTCTGGCACAATATCAGACAATGTTATTCTAATATTCATAAGGTTTTCAATGGCCAGTTTTTTCAGAAGTTATACCACCAGGTCCTTCTTCCTGCCTGTCTTAATCTGAAAGCTCTGCTGAAACCTGTCCACCATGGGTAACCCTGCTGGTATTTGAAATACCAGCCGCATAATTCCAGCACTGGGTTTTTAATTCCAGCATCACAGCAACATGCAAGCCACCAGAGTACAACAAATAGATGAGTGGTAAATAAATAAAATATGTATAATATATTCTGGCAAGTTTAGAGAAGTAAAATCAAAATTTGTTAGAGAAATAAAGGAATGACTCATTAAAGAGACAGTTTATGTTGTCATGTGATGTGAGTTTGGAAGAGAGGCAGGATTTGAAAAGAAAAAAAAGAAAAGGAAGGGGTGTCTAAGAAGGCAGAGATGACGCATTGCATGCGTAAGTAAAAGCAAAGCAGCGATACCATGATGGGCACGAGTATTGTGATTGTGGTAAGCCATAGTAGACTTTGAGTATAAGAGAAGAGTCAAGGTAAAGTCAAGTCTTTAGCGTGATCATCATTTTTTCAAGCACATGCCAGTCCATGGGGATGACAAATCCGTGCTAACTTTCCATGACAATGTAGAAAGTTTCAGCCTTTTAATTAAGTAAAAGTTAATTGCATTCATTTGGCCACCATTAACCATATTAATCTAAGTTGGTACTGTTCAAATAGAAAAGGCACATTTTGTTTAATTTATTAATTGCTAATTTCCCACTGGAAATCTGCTGCAAAAGACCTCTTAAAAGTATTAAAAAGCAAAGACATCACCTTGAAGACTAAGGTGTGCCTGACCCAAGCCACGGTGTTTTTTGTTTTTGATTTTATTGTGCTTTAAGTGAAAGTTTACAAATCAAGTCAGTCTCTCAGTCAAAACTTTATATACACCTTGCTATATACTCCTAGTTGCTCTCCCCTCAATGAAACAGCAAATTCCCTCTTTCCACTCCATATTTCTGTGTCCATTCAGCCATTTTCTGTTCCCCTTGGCCTTCACATCTCCCCTCCAGACAGGAGCTGCACACAAAGTCATGTGTCTACTTGATCCAAGAAGCTCACTCCTCACCAGTGTCATTTTCTGTCTTGTAGTCCAGCCCAATTCCTGTCTGAAGAGTTGGCTTTGGAAATGGTTCCTGTCTTGGACTAACAGAAGGTTTGGGGACCATGAACTCTGGGGTCCTTCTTAACTCTGTCAGACAATTATGTTTGGTCTTTTTACGAGAATTTGAGGTCTGCATCCCGCTGCTTTACTGCTCCTTCAGGGATTCTCTTCTGTGTTTCCTGTCATGGCAGTCATCGGTTGTAGCTGGGCACCATCTAGTTCTTCTGGTCTCAGGCTGACGTAGTCTCTGATTTGTGTGGCCCATTCTTACTCTTGGGCTCATACTTACCTTGTATCTTTGGTGTTCTTCATTATCCTTTGCTCCGTGTGGGTTGAGACCAATTGATGCATCTTAGAAGGGTGCTGGCTTGTGTTTAAGACCCCAGATGCCACTATCCAAAATGGGATGCGGAATGTTTTCTTAATAGATTTTATTACGCCAATTTACTTGGATGTCCCCTGAAACCAAGGTCCCCAAACCCCCAACCGTGCTATGTTGGACATCGAAGCATTTGTTTTTTCCAGGAAACTTCTTTGCTTTTGGTTTAGTCCAGTTGTGCAGACCTCTCCTGTATTGCGTGCTGTACTTCCCTTTGCCTAAATTAGTTCTTGTCTACTATCTAATTAGTGAATCCCCCTCTCCCTCTCTCCGTCCTCCCTCCTTCCCCCTTCTTGTAACCATCAAAGAATATTTTCTTCTCTGTTTAAACTATTTCTTGAGTTCTTATAATAGCGGTCTCATACAATATTTGTCCTTTTGCAACTGACTAATTTCGCTTAGCATAATGTCTTCCAGATTTCTCCATGTTATGAAATGTTTCATGGAGTCATTATTTTTCTTTATCAATGCATAGTATTCCATTGTGTGAATATACCATAATTTATTTATCCATTCACCTCTTGATGGACACCTTGGTTGCTTCCATCTTTTTGCTATTATAAACAATGCTGCAGTGAATATGGGTGTGCATATATCTGTTTGTGTGATGGCTCTTACTTCTCTAGGCTATATTCCAAGGAGTGGGATTGCTGGATAGTAGGGTAGTTCTATTTCTAGCTTTGTAAGGAAACACCAAATCAAATCAATTTCCAAAGTGGTTGTACCATTTTACATTCCCACCAGCAGTGTATAAGTGTTACAGTCTCTCCACAACCTCTCCAACATTTATTATTTTGTGTTTTTTGGATTAATGCCAACTTTGTTGGAGTGAGATGGAATCTCATTGTAGTTTTGATTTGCATTTCTCTAATAGCTAATGAACGTGAGCATTTTCTCATGTATCTGTTAGCTGAGTGTCTTCTTTATTGAAGTGCCTGTTCATATCCTTTGCCCATTTTTTAATTGGGTTATTTGTCCTTTTGTTGTTGAGTTTTTACAGTAACGTGTAGATTTTAGAGACAAGCCACTGATAGGAGATGTCATAGCTAAAAACTTTTTCTCAGTCTGTAGGTAATCTTTTTACTTTTTTGGCAAAGTCTTTGGATGGGCATGGGTGTTTGACTTTTAGGAGCTCCCAGTTATCTAATTTCTCTTCTGGTGTTTGTACAGTTCTAGTAATGTTTTGTATACTGTTTATGCCATGTATTAGGGCTCCAAATGTTGTCCCTATTTTTTCTTCCATGATCTTTATCATTTTAGATTTTATATTTAGGTCTTTGATCCATTTTGAGTTGGTTTTTGTGCATGGTGTGAGGTATGAGTCTTTTTTCATTTTTTTACAGATGGATATCCAGTTATGCCAACATCATTTGTTAAACAGACTGTCTTTTCCCCATTTAACTGACTTTGGGCCCTTGTCAAGTATCAGCTGCTCATATGTGGGTGGATTTTTGTCTGGACTCTCAATTCTGTTCCACTGGTCTATGTATCTGTTGTTGTGTCAGTACGAGGCTGTTTTGACTACTGTGGTGGTATAATAGGTTCTAAAGTCAGGTAGTGTGAGGCCTCCCGCTTGGTTTTTCTTTTTCAGTAATACTTTTACTCATCTGGGGCCTCTTTACCTTCTGTATGAGGTTGGTGATTTGTTTCTCCATCTCATTAAAAAATGTCACAGGTATTTGGATCAGGATTGCTTTGTACCTATAGATTGCTTTGGGCAGAATAGACATTTTTAAATGTTGAGTCTTCCTATCCATGAGCAAGGTATGTTTTCCCACTTATGAAGGTCTCTTCTGGTTTCTTGTAGTAGTGTCTTATAGTTTTCTTTGTATGGGACTTTTATGTCTCTGGTTAGATTTATTCCTAAGTATTTTATCTCCTTGGGGGCTATTGTAAACAGTATTCATTTGGTGATTTCTCTTCATTGCTCCCTTTTGGTGTAGAAGAATCCAACTGATTTATGCACGTTTATCTTGTATCCTGCTACTCTACTAAACTCTTCTATTAGTTTCAGTAGTTTTCTTGAGAATTCTTTAGGTTTTTCTATGTATAAGGTCATGTCATCTGCAAACAGAGAGTTTTACTTCTTCTTTGCCAATTTGGATGCTCTTTATTTCTTTATCTAGCCTGATAGATCTGGCTAGGACTTCCAGCACAAAGTTGAATAAGAGTGGTGATAAAGGGCATCCTTGTCTAGTTTTTGTTCTCAAGGGGAATGCTTTCACAATCTCTCCATTTAGGATGATGTTGGCTGTTGGCTTTGTATAAATGCCCTTTATAATGTTTAGGAATTTCCCTTCTATTTCTATTTTGCTGAGAGTTTTTATCATGAGTTGGTGTTGGACTTTGTCAAATGCCTTTCCTGCATCAATTGCTAAGATCATGTGGTTCTTGTCTCTTGTTTTATTTATGTGACAGATTACATTGATTGTTTTTCTAATGATGACCCATCCCTACATACCTGGTATGAATCCCTCTTGGTCGTGGTGAATTATTTTTTAATATGTTGTTGAATTCTATTGGCTCGAATTTTGTTTAGGATTTTGTGTCTAAGTTCATGAAGGATATTGGTCTGTAATTTTCTTTCGTTTTTTTTTTTTGTGGTGTCTTTACCTGGTTTTGGTATCAGGGTTATGCTGGCTTCATAAAATGAATTTGGGAGTATTCCATCCTTTTCTATGCTCTGAAGTACTTTAGTAGTGTTGGTGTTAACTCTTCTCTGAAAGTGTGGTAGAATTCTCCAGTGAAGGCTTCAGGGCCAGGGCTTTTCTTTGTTGGGAGTTTTTTTGGTTACTTTTTCAATCTCTTCTTTTGTTATAGGTTTATTTAGTTGTTCTGCATCTGTTTGTATTAGTTTAGGTAGGTAGGTGTTTCTACAAGTTTGTCCTGTTCCTCTAGGTTTTCAAATTTGTTAGAATACAGCTTTTCATAGTACTCTGTTATGGTTCTTTTAATTTCAGTTTGTGTCTGTTGTGATATCGCCCTTCACATTTCTTATATGGGTTATTTGCTTCGTCTCCTCTTTTTCTTTTGTCAGTCTGGCCAATGGTTTCTTGATTTTTTTTTTTTTTATTAACTTTTATTGAGCTTCAAGTGAACGTTTACAAATCAAGTCAGACTGTCACATATAAGTTTATATACACCTTACACTGTACTCCCACTTGCTCTCCCCCTAATGAGTCAGCCCTTCCAGTCTCTCCTTTCGTGACAATTTTGCCAGCTTCCAACTCTCTCTATCCTCCCATCCCCTCTCCAGACAGGAGATGTCAACACAGTCTCAAATGTCCATCTGATATAATTAGCACACTCTTCATCAGCATCTCTCTTCTACCTACTGTCCAGTCCCTTTCATGTCTGATGAGTTGTCTTTGGGAATGGTTCCTGTCCTGGGCCAACAGAAGGTTTGGGGACCATGACCGCAGGGATTCCTCTAGTCTCAGTCAGACCATTAAGTATGGTCTTTTTGTGCGAATTTGGGGTCTGCATCCCACTGATCTCCTGCTCCCTCAGGGGTTCTCTATTGTGCTCCCTGTCAGGGCAGTGATCGGTTGTGGCTGGGCACCAACTAGTTCTTCTGGTCTCAGGATGATGTAGGTCTCTGGTTCATGTAGCCCTTTCTGTCTCTTGGGCTCTTAGTTATCGTGTGACCTTGGTGTTCTTCATTCTCCTTTGCTCCAGGTGGGTTGAGACCAGTTGATGCATCTTAGATGGCCGCTTGTTAGCATTTAAGACCCCAGATGCCACATTTCAAAGTGGGATGCAGAATGTTTTCATAATATAATTATTTTGCCAGTCAACTTAGAAGTCCCCTTAAACCATGGTCCCCAAAACCCCGCCCTTGGTCCGCTGACCTTTGAAGCATTCGGTTTGTCCCGGAAACTTCTTTGCTTTTGGTCCAGTCCAGTTGAGCTGACCTTCCATGTATTGAGTATTGTCCTTCCCTTCACCTAAAGCAGTTCTTATCTACTAATTAATCAGTAAAAAACCCTCTCCCACCCTCCCTCCCTCCCCCCCTCATAACCACAAAAGTATGTGTTCTTCTCAGTTTATACTATTTCTCAAGATCTTATAATAGTGGCCTTATACAATATTTGTCCTTTTGCCTCTGACTCATTTCGCTCAGCATAATGCTTTCCAGGTTCCTCCATGTTATGAGATGTTTCAGAGATTCGTCACTGTTCTTTATCGATGCGTAGTATTCCATTGTGTGAATATACCACAATTTATTTAACCATTCATCCGATGATGGACACCTTGGTTGCTTCCAGGTTTTTGCTATTGTAAACAGAGCTGCAATAAACATGGGTGTGCCTATATCTGATTGTGAGAAGGCTCTTATTTCTCTAGGGTATATTCGGAGGAGTGGGATTTCTGGGTTGTATGGTAGTTCTATTTCTAACTGTTTAAGATATCACCAGATAGATTTCCAAAGTGGTTGTACCATTTTACATTCCCACCAGCAGTGTATAAGAGTTCCAATCTCTCCGCAGCCTCTCCAACATTTATTATTTTGTGTTTTTTGGATTAATGCCAGCCTTGTTGGAGTGAGATGGAATCTCATCATCGTTTTAATTTGCATTTCTCTAATGGCTAATGATCGAGAGCATTTTCTCACGTATCTATTAGCTGCCTGAATATCTTCTTTAGTAAAGTGTGTGTTCATATCCTTTGCCCACTTCTTGATTGGGTTGTTTGTCTTTTTGTGGTTGGGTTTTGACAGAATCATATAGATTCTAGAGATCAGGCGCTGGTCGGAGATGTCATAGCTGAAAATTCTTTCCCAGTCTATAGGTGGTCTTTTTACTCTTTTGGTGAAGTCTTTAGATGAGCATAGGTGTTTGATTTTTAGGAGCTCCCAGTTATCTGATTTCTCTTCGTCATTTTTGGTAATGTTTTGTATTCTGTTTATGCCTTGTATTAGGGCTCCTAACGTTGTCCCTGTTTTTTCTTCCATGATCTTTATCATTTTAATCTTTATGTTTAGGTTTTTGATCCACTTGGAGTTAGTTTTTGTGCACGGTGTGAGGTATGGGTCCTGTTTCATTTTTTTGCAAATGGATATCCAGTTATGCCAGCACCATTTGTTAAAAAGACTATCTTTTCCCCAATTAACTGACCCTGGGCCTTTGTCAAATATCAGCTGCTCATGTGTGGATGGATTTATATCTGGGTTCTCAATTCTGTTCCACTGGTCTATGTGTCTGTTGTTGTACCAGTACCAGGCTGTTTTGACTACTGTGGCTGTATAATAGGTTCTGAAATCAGGTAGAGTGAGGCCTCCCACTTTCTTCTTCTTTTTCAGTAATGCTTTGCTTATCCGAGGCTTCTTTCCCTTCCATATGAAGTAGGTGATTTGTTTCTCTATCCCCTTAAAAAATGACATTGGAATTTGGATTGGAAGTGCATTGTATGTATAGATGGCTTTTGGTAGAATAGACATTTTTACTGTGTTAAGTCTTCCTATTCATGAGCAAGGTATGTTTTTCCACTTAAGTATGTCCTTTTTAACTTCTTGTAGTAGAGCTTTGTAGTTTTCTTTGTATAGGTCTTTTACATCCTTGGTAAGATTTATTCCTAAGTATTTTATCTTCTTGGGGGCTACTGTGAATGGTATTGATTTGGTGATTTCCTCTTCGATGTTCTTTTTGTTGATGTAGAGGAATCCAAGTGATTTTTGTATGTTTATCTTATAACCTGAGACTCTGCCAAACTCTTCTATTAGTTTCAGTAGTTTTTCTGGAGGATTCCTTAGAGTTTTCTGTGTATAGGATCATGTCATCTGCAAATAGAGATAATTTTACTTCCTCTTTGCCAATCCGAATGCCCTTTATTTCTTTGTCTAGCCTAATTGCTCTGGCTAGGACCTCTAGCACAATGTTGAATAAGAGCAGTGATAAAGGGCATCCTTGTCTGGTTCCCATTCTCAAGGGAAATGCTTCCAGGTTCTCTCCATTTAGAGTGATGTTGGCTGTTGGCTTTGCATAATTATGTTGAGGAATTTTCCTTCAATTCCTATTTTGGCAAGAGTTTTTATCATAAATGGGTGTTGTACTTTGTCAAATGCCTTTTCTGAATCATTTGATAAGATCAAGTGGTTTTTGTCTTTTGTTTTATTTATATGGTAGATTACATTAATGGTTTTTCTAATATTAAACCAGCCTTGCATACCTGGTATAAATCCCACCTGGTCGTGGTGAATTATTTTTTTGATATGTTGTTGAATTCTATTGGCTAGAATTTTGTTGAGGATTTTTGCATCTTTGTTCATGAGGGATATAGGTCTGTAATTTTCTTTTTTTGGTGATGTCTTTACCTGGTTTTGGTATCAGGGAGATGGTGGCTTCATAGAATGAGTTAGGTAGTATTCCATCATTTTCTATGCTTTGAAATACCTTTAGTAGTAGTGGTGTTAACTCTTCTCTGAAAGTTTGGTAGAACTCTGCAGTATAGCCATCCGGGCCAGGGCTTTTTTTTTTGTTGGGAGTTTTTTGATTACCGTTTCAATCTCTTTTTTTGTTATGGGTCTATTTAGTTGTTCTACTTCTGGTTGTGTTAGTTTAGGTAGGTAGTGTTTTTCTAGGAATTCATCCATTTCTTCTAGGTTTGCAAATTTGTTAGAGTACAATTTTTCATAATAATCTGATAAGATTCTTTTAATTCCAGTTGGGTCTGTTGTGATGTGGCCCTTCTCGTTTCTTATTCGGGTTATTTGTTTCCTTTCCTTTATTTCTTTAGTCAGTCTAGCCAATGGTTTGTCAATTTTGTTAATTTTTTCGAAGAACCAGCTTTTGGCTTTGTTAATTCTTTCAATTGTTTTTCTGTTCTCCAATTCATTTTGTTCAGCTCTAATTTTTATTATTTGTTTTCTTCTGGTGCCTGATGGATTCTTTTGTTGCTCACTTTCTATTTGTTCAAGTTGTAGGGACAGTTCTCTGATTTTGGCTCTTTCTTCTTTTTGTATGTGTGCATTTGTCGATATTAATTGGCCTCTGAGCACTGCTTTTGCTGTGTCCCAGAGGTTTTGATAGGAAGTATTTTCATTCTCATTGCATTCTATGAATTTCCTTATTCCCTCCTTAATGTCTTGTATAACCCAGTCTTTTTTGAGCAGGGTATTGTTCAGTTTCCAAGTATTTGATTTGTTTTCCCTAGTTTTTCTGTTATTGATTTCTAGCTTCATTGCCTTGTGGTCTGAGAAGATGCTTTGTAATATTTCGATGTTTTGGATTCTGCAAAGGTTTGTTTTATGACCTAATATGTGGTCTATTCTAGAGAATGTTCCATGTGCACTAGAAAAAAAAGTATATTTTGCAGCAGTTGGGTAGAGAGTTCTGTATAGGTCAATGAGGTCAAGTTGGTTGATTGTTGTAATTAGGTCTTCCATGTCTCTATTGAGCTTCTTACTGGATGTCCTGTCCTTCTCCGAAAGTGGTGTGTTGAAGTCTCCTACTATAATTGTGGAGGTGTCTATCTCACTTTTCAGTTCTGTTAAAATTTCATTTATATATCTTGCAGCCCTGTCATTGGGTGCATAAATATTTAATATGGTTATATCTTCGCGATCAACTGTCCCTTTTATCATTATGTGTTGTCCTTCTTTATCCTTTGTGGTAGATTTAAGTCTAAAGTCTATTTTGTCAGAAATTAATATTGCTACTCCTCTTCTTTTTTGCTTATTGTTTGCTTGATATATTTTTTTTCATCCTTTGAGTTTTAATTTGTTTGTGTCTCTAAGTCTAAGGTGTGTCTCTTGTAGGCAGCATATAGACGGATCGTGTTTCTTTATCCAGTCCGAGACTCTCTGTCTCTTTATTGGTGCATTTAGTCCATTTACATTCAGCGTAATGATAGATAAATAAGTGTTTAGTGTTGTCATTTTGATGCCTTTTTATGTGTGTTGTTGACAATTTCATTTTTCCACTTACTTTTTTGTGCTGAGACGTTTTTCTTTGTAAATTGTGAGATCCTCATTTTCATAATATTTGACTTTATGTTTGTTGAGTTGTTACGTTTTTCTTGGCTTTTATTTTGAGTTATGGAGTTGTTATACCTCTTTGTGGTTACTTTAATATTTACCCTTATTTTTCTAAGTAAAAACCTAACTTGTGTTGTCCTATATCGCCTTGTATCACTCTCCATGTTGCAATTCTATGCCACCTGTATTTAGTCCCTCTTTTTGATTATTGTGATCTTTTACATATTGACTTCAATGATTCCCTGTTTTGAGCATTTTTTTTTTTTTTAATTAATCTTAGTTTGTTTTTGTGATTTCCCTATTTGAGTTGATATCAGGATGTTCTGTTCTGTGACCTTGTGTTGTGCTGGTGTCTGATATTATTGGTTTTCTGACCAAACAATTTCCTTTAGTATTTGTTGTAGCTTTGGTTTGGTTTTTGCGAATTCTCTACGCTTGTGTTTATCTGTAAATATCTTAATTTTTCCTTCATTTTTTAGAGAGAGTTTTGCTGGATATATGATTCTTGGCTGGCAGTTTTTCTCCTTCAGTGCTCTGTGTATGTCATCCCATTGCCTTCTTGCCTGCATGATTTCTGCTGAGTAGTCTAAACTCATTCTTATTGATTCTCCCTTGAAGGAAACCTTTCTTTTATCCCTGATGGCTTTTAAAATTTTCTCTTCATCTTTGGTTTTGGCAAGTTTGATGATAATATGTCTTGGTGTTTTTCTTTTTGGATCAATCTTAAATGGGTTTTGATGAGCATCTTGGATAGATATCCTTTCGTCTTTCATGATGTCAGGGAAGTTTTGTGTCAGCAGATCTTCAACTATTTTCTCTGTGTTTTCTGTCCTCCCTCCCTGTTCTGGGACTCCAATCACATGCAAGTTATCTTTCTTGATAGAGTCCCACATGATTCTTAGGGTTTCTTCATTTTTTTTTGATTCTTTTATCTGATTTTTTTTCAGCTATGTTGGTGTTAATTCCCTGGTCCTCCAGATGTCCCGGTCTGCATTCTAATTGCTCGAGTCTGCTCCTCTGACTTCCTATTGAGTAGTGTAATTCTGTAATTTTATTGTTAATCTTTTGGATTTCTGCATGCTGTCTCTCTATGGATTCTTGCAGCTTATTAATTTTTCCACTATGTTCTTGAATAATCTTTTTGAGTTCTTCAACTGTTTTATCAGTGTGCTCCTTGGCTTTTTCTGCAGTTTGCCTTATTTCATTTCTGAGGTCATCCCTGATGTCTTGAAGCATTCTGTAAATTAGTTTTTTATATTCTGTATCTGATGATTCCAGGATTGTATCTTCGTTTGGGAAAGATTTTGATTCTTTTGTTTGGGGGGTTGTAGAAGCTGTCATGGTCTGCTTCTTTATGTGGTTTGATATCGACTGCTGTCTCTGAGCCATCACTAAGATATTGTAGAGATTTATTCTATAGTTGCTCACTGAGTCTTATCTTGTTTTGTTTTCTTTCAATATACATGGATGGGCTACTAGATTGTGATGTCTTGTTTGTTGTAGCCCTTGACTTACTTATGACCTATTACCAGCTGGTTTGGGCTGTTGCCAGATATATATGCCTGAGTCTATTCACTATTCTTGTGTAGAATCTGATTTTGGGTCATCAAGTGTGTGCTGCACCCTAACACCTATCCACCTCAAGAAGTAGTGGTGATAGTTGTGTGCACCAGATTCTATTAGCAGCTGGGGTTCACTCTCCAGGGGGGGCAGGATGCTGACAGACTTCCCCCAAGTGTCAGTAAGGTAGGTGTGTCTCTATTCCTAAAGCACCTTGGTGGGAGGGCTCTGCAGCTGTACCTTAGGCCCCCAGTGCAAGTACCTCTACAGATTGGTAGGTGCCACCCTCCTTAGACCCCTAAGGCAAAAGGCTAGGTGGTCTGGGGGGAGCTTCAGCCCTCAGTTCCCTGTTGTGGGTCAGTTAGGGCTCTGTTGAATAAGCAGAGCTAACAGACCTGGGAAACTTGTTTTTCCAGTAAATCTGCTAAAAAAAATGCAGTCAGATCCCTATCAGAAATGCCTTTGCGTTATAACAGCCACCTTGTTCCCTGTAGGGATGAAAGCCCGAGATATGGATCATATATGCTTGGCTGAAGCTGGTTCTGTGTTTTTAGTCCAATTAGGGAAGGATTTTTGGTCCCTGGGTTTTTCGTGGTTGCTTCTCTCAGGCCGGAAGAATGGGTTAGGAAAAGACCAAAAAAAAAAAAAAAAGGGAAAAGCAAAGCCGAGGAGCCAGAGCCATTCTCCCTCTGGCTCAGGAAATTCCAATGTTAATGAAGCTGCCTGGGAAGGGTAGGGGAGGGTTCAGAAAAACAGGAGAGTGCAGCATCCCGGAATATAGCCAAAGTTGCTTATCTTGCTTGGGATGACTATTTTATCTGAAATTCCCGAGGGTCGTGTCGCCTATGTGTGCTGGCTGTGTAGAGATTGCCCCCGAGGGTCTGGCCCGCTGAAGCCGCGGTCAGATCCTCCGTTGCCAGTCCAAAGCCCAGCGTCAAGTTTCCCCTGCTGGGACGCTGCCCTCCCAGCTCCAAAATCAGTCGCTGCCTCCCGGGGACCTCTCCCGCCACCTGCGTCGCCATGCCGCCGGTGCGGACCGGCTGGGCCCCCTCCCAGGGTCAGTTCAGGGGGGTAGAGCTGTGCCCCGTGTTTGTGCCGTGGCCGGATGCCGTGCTCAGCTCCCCTGTGACTAGTCCAAAGCCTGGTGCCAAGGTTCCCTGGCTGGGACACTGCACACCCAGCTCCAAAACCAGTTGCTGCCTCCTGGGGACTTCTCCTCCCACCAGCCAGATCACCACGCTGCCCGCGCGGACCAGCTGGGCCCCCTCCGGGGGTCAGTTCACGGGGGTAGGGCTGCACCCTGTGTTTGCGCCATCACAAGATGTGTTCAGCTCCTCTGCACCCAGACCTAAGCCCGGCACCAAGGTTACCTGACTGGGATGCTGGCTCCAGGCTCCGAAAACAGTTGCTGCTTCCCCGTAGTTGTTCGTTCTCCGTCTCTGTCACTCAGGTCAACTCTTTAATCTGTGTTTGTTGTTCTGGGTTCGTAGATTGTCATGTATGTGATCGATTCACTTGTTTTTCCGAGTCTTTGTTGCAAGAGGGATCCGAGGTAGCGTCTACCTAGTCAGCCATCTTGGCCCCCCACCTGGTTTATTGATTTTGTTAATCTTTTCAGAGAACCAGCTTTTGGTTAACTCTTTCAATTGTTTTTCTGTTTTCTATTTAATTCTGCTGTAATTTTAATTATTTGCTTTCTTCTGGTGCCTAATAGTTTCTTTTGTTCCTCTCTTTCTATTTGTTCAAGTTGTAGGGATAATTCTTTGATTTTGGCCCTTTCTTCTTTTTTGTATGTGTGCATTTATTGATATAAATTGATCTCTGAGCATTGCTTTCACTGTTTCCCAAAGGTTCTGATAGAAAGTGTTTTCATTCTCTTTGGATTCTATTAATTTCATTCTTAATTTGTTCTACAATCCAATCATTTTTGAGCAAACTGTTGTTTGGTTTCCATGTGTATGATGTCTTTCCCCTGATTTTTCTGTTATTGACTTCTAGTTTTATGGCTTTATGGTTGGAGAAGATGCTTTGTAATATTTCGATGTTTTGAATTCTTTTAAGGCTTGCTTTATGGCCTAACACGTGGTCTATTCTAGAGAATGTTCTATGTGCATTGGGAAAGAAAGTATACTTAGATGCTGTTAGGTGGAGTGTTCTGTACATGTCTATGAGGTCAGGTTGGATAATCATGGTATTTAGCTCTTATGTGTCTTTATTGAGCTTCTTTCTGGATGTTCTGCTCTTCGCCGAAAGTGGTGTGTTGAAGTCTCCTACTATTATTGTGGAGCTGCCTATCTCACTTTTCAGTGGTGTTAGAATTTGTTTTATGTATCTTGAAGCCCTGTCGTTGGGTGTGTAAATATTTAATATGGTAATATCCTCCTGGTATATTGTCCCTTTAATCGTTATATAGTGTGCTTCCTTATCCTTTGTGGTAGATTTAAGTTTGAAGTCTGTTTTGTCAGAAATTAGTATAGCCACTCCTGTTCTTTTTTGATTGTTGTTTGCTTGATATATATTTTTTCCATCTTTGAGTTTTAGTTTGTTTGTGTCTTTAATTCTAAGGTGTATCTTTTGTAGGCAGCATATAGATGGATTGTGTTTTTTTACCCATCCTGCAACTCTGTCTCTTTATTGATGCATTTAGTCCATTTACATTCAGCATGATTATAGATTGATATGAGTTTAGTGGTGTCATTTTGAAGCCTTTTTTTGTGTGTTATTCACAGTTTCATTTTTCCACTTACTTTTTCGAGCTGAGTTTTTCTTTGTAAATTGTGTGTTCCTCTTTTTCATTGTAGTTGAATTTGTTTTTGCTGAGTCTTTATGTTTTTCTTGTTTTTTATTTTGATGGTAGGATTGTTAGTATTCTTTGTAGTTACCTTAATATTTACCCCTATTTTTCTAAGTTTAAACCTAACTTGTATCTCCCTATATTGCCTTGATTTTCCTCTCCATATGGAAGACCTATGCCTACTTTATTTAGCCCCCCTTTATTGATTTAATGTTGTCATCTTTTGCATAATGACATCACTGATTCCCTGTTTTGAGTGTTTTTTTTTTTTTAAATCTGGATTTATTTTTTTGGTTTCCCTATCTGAGTTGATACCTGGTTGCTCTGTCTTGTGTTCTAGTGTTGGGTTGATATCTGATGTTACTGATTTTCTAACCAGAGAATTCCCTTTAGTATTTCTTGTAGTTTTGGTTTGGTTTTTGCAAATTTCCTGAGCTTCTGTTTGTCTGTAAATGTCTTAATTTTGCCTTCATATTTGAGAGACAGTTTTGCTGGATACATGATTCTTGGCCGGCAATTTTTCTCCTTCAGTGCTTTATATATGTCATCCCATTGCCTTCCTGCCTGCGTGGTTTGTGCCGAATAGTCCGAACTTATTCTTATTGATTCTCCTTTGTAGATGACTTTTCGTTTATCCCTGGCCCCTCTTAAAATTTTCCCTTTATATTTGGTTTTGGCAAGTTTGATGATGATATGTCTTGGTGACTTTCTTTTGGAATCTACCTTGTATCAGGTTCAATGAGCATCTTGGATAGCTATCCTTTCATCCAATTCCTTAACTTTGCCTTTGATGTTCAGGGTTCCTACCTCGTCATTATATATAATTGATTCACTTGTTTTTTGGGTCTTTGTTGTAAGAGGGATCACTGGAAGAGTCTGATTACTTTACCATCTTGGCTCTACTTCAAGCCATGGTGTTTTCAATCACCTCATATGCATGGGAAAGCTGGAAATGAATAAGGAAGACCAAAGAAGAATCGATGCTGGTGAATTATGGTGCTGGTGAAGAATGTTGAATATACCATGGACTGCCAAAAGAATGAACAAATCTGTCTCAGAAAAAAATATGGCCAGAATGCTCATTAGAAGCAAGGATGGTGAGACTATGATATCAGGACAGACCAGACCCTGGAGAAGGTCATAAATAGAGGGTTAGTGAGAAAGAGGAATACCCTCAATGAGATGCATTGAAACAGTGGCTGCAACAATGAGCTCAAGCATAATAACAATTTTGAGGATGATAGGCAGTGTTTTGTTCTCTTGTACATATGAGTTGGAACTGACTTGATAGCAACTAACAACAATTTGTCACTAACCCACTGCCATCAAGTTGATTCTGACTCATTATGGCCCCATAGGGTTTCCAAGGTTATAAATCTTTATGGAAGCACATTTTTTTCCAGTGGCACTGAACCATCCTTTTGGTTAGCAGTCCAGCGCTTTAACCACTGCCCCACCAGGGCCCTTTAATTTACCACTAGAATCATTTACTCAAACAAGCTTTGAAAACACTTTAATTTTTTAAGTCTGTTTTCATGAATGCATTCTTAAAATTTAATTTCTAGGGTAGATAACTATTTATTCTGTTTTCTATCCAAAATCCACATACCTCCAAAGACAGGTCCAGGTTCTATTACTAGCTGTATGATCTTAGTCTTGAAACACAATTTCACAGAATATCCATTTCCTTATTTGTAAAACTGGGATAGCGCATTTATCCCACACTTTTTTTTGTGAGAACTGAAATAAATAACACATATGAACAGGCTTCTAACACTGTTAAGCACACATATTTTTAAAATACTTTTTATAATAATCAGCACAACTGTCATAATCATGTAGTGCTCTTCTCTCTCTCTCTCTCTCTCTGTAGCTTCCTGACATAATTTCTGTTAGACTTCTTTTCCCACAATAGACCCGTTGTGTCAGCATTAAAAATCTGTTGACACAGTTTCCATGTACCCTACCTTCTTTGTTGATCTTACAAATTGTTACAGAAAACTTCACTTGGATATTATGTGATTTGAATGTGCTTTGAATCTATGGAATCTTCAGTGACTTGAGATGAAATGTTAATCAGAAGTCTTTTGACCATGCTTACAATTGATCTTTCTTTCCTCACTGTGGTACCTTTGGTCCTGGGATGAGACTAGAAAAGCAAGTTAGTGTTTTTATTAAAGCATGTACTCTTTTTCTATTCAAACATCCTAAGCCTTAAGTCAGTGTAGTCTGGCTTTGAATTTCTAATAAAGGTGTCTGGCTTATATATCATATAAAATCAGTTACATCATATTGACTGTACTTTTTCTCCTAAGAATTCTAACTAAAATGTTTCCTCTCTGACCCTGAGTTAATCTAGTTTAGTTGAAGTTCCACCTCAGCTAACTATAGGTCTCCTTAATCTTTGTTTTTTATAATTAGCATAGGCACCCTGATAATTATAAGTTCAAGGCACCCTGTTCTAGGAGCCTAGGAATTCAGCCTGTGCAGTCAGCTGTCCTCCTGTGATGTTTGCTAAAAATCAGTTTGCCATTCACTGATAAACCCTACTTTTACCTTCTCCCTTTTGAGATAAGTGATGCCAATCAATCCTGCCTAATCTTGTTTTGGTTTCTACCTTTCCCAGAATGACATGGCTTATATAAGTCCACTTTTTGTTATACACATAGAAAAAGGAAAATACGTTAGAGACACACATATACTACACAGAAGATAAGGATACCCATAAATGTTTGCTATTAACCTAAGTTCTCAAAACTTATATTTTTCTTGATATAATGTTAAGTGAGTATGTATCTAATTTGATGCTAATCCTTTTGTCAAGTGGTCTTCAAGCAATTTTGATCAGCTTTGTTGATCATAATAAAATTTGATATCTCTCTCTATACACACACACACACACACGCACAGGCACATATGTAAATTATATACTTGGACTATATGGATAATATAATTAAACATATAAGTATGTATATTATAAATATAAACAAAATGCATACATTTAAAAAGATGAGAAAAAATATACTTAAATTAGAAATGTCAATATTTTTTCCCACCCCTTACTAGTAGATCATCTTGGAAAACTTCTGGGTCACATGTGCATTATTTTAGCAAGTGCTCTGGTCACATACTCAGCATTTTTTCCATCTTTTCATTTATTCTTCTTTTGGTAATTATTAATGAAGAAGGCAAACCACTTTTCATATATTAAAAAATTAATTTCTATTGTCAAAGTTTTTTGCCCCACATTCATCTTTTACCATTTCCAGTGTTTTCCATTATTCCATCAGTTTGTCTTTCCTACCAGAGTGTAGTGTAACAGTTATGAGCTGGGCTCTGCACACAGACTGCTTACCTTTGAACCTAGCTCCACCACTCCTACCTGCATGACTTTGGACAATGAATTAACCTTCTGTGTGACTCGGTTTTCTCACACGTAATAACCTTTTTCTTAAGATTTTTATGAGAATTAGAATAATTTATAAAAACACTTAGAATAGTGGTTGGCACTTGTTAGAGTTCTATAAGTGTTATCGTTGTTGTTAGGTACCATTGAGTTGGTTCCAACTCATAGCAACCCTGTGTACAACACAATGAAACAGTGCCTGGTCCTGAGCCATCCTCACAATTTTTTTTATGTTTGAGCTCATTGTTGCAAGCCACTGTGTCCATCCATCTTCTTCTTTTATGCTGACCCTTTACTTTACCAAGCATGATGTCTTTCTCCAGGGACTGGTCCCTCCTGATAACCTATCCATAATTATAATTATTTGTTTCTTCTCATCAGCATTTTCAATATTCTCACTGCTTTTGCATTTAAACTGTATTTTCACATACACAGCATATATACCATAGACAAATATACAGTTTCATGATGATCAATTGACTTTTGACAACAGTGCCAAGAAAATTAAAGGGTAAAAGAATATTCTTTCAATAAATGGTGCTGAGACAATTGTATATTCGTATGCAGAAGAATGAAGATGGGCTCCTACCTCACAATACAAAAATAGATCATTGATCTAAATGTAAAGGCTAAAACAAGAAGACTCCTGGAAGAAATAGGAGTAAATCTCCAGGACATTAGGTGAGGCAATGGTTTCTTAGATACTATACCAAAAGCTCCAGTGACAAAAGAAAAATTAAATTGGACTACATCAAATTAAAAACTTCTTTGCTGCAAATGATTCCATCAAGAACATCAAAGGCAACCGACAGAATGCTAGAAAATATTTGGAGCATAATTGCAGAGTCCAAATTTTTTTAATGGACAGCAAAGGGTTTGGTTTTTTATCTGCGGTTATAATCCCATTTGGGAATGGGTTTTCTTTGTCATGTTAATGAGGTAATATTAGTATAGGGTGTGTTTTAAGTCAATCTCTTTTGAGATATAAAAGAGCAGAATAAGCAAGCAATAGCAAGCAGATATGGGGGAAGATACACGCCACATGAAGATGACAAAGGAACCAAGAAGCAGAAGCTGAAAAGAGACGAGGACCTTCCCCAGAGCAAACAGAGAGGGAAAGTCTTGTCTTACCCTAGAACTGGAGCCCTGAATTCTGACTTCTAGCCTCCTAAACTGTGAGAAACTAAATATCTGTTTGTTAAAACCAAAAAGAAAAAAGAAAATATTTGAGAATCATATATCTGATAAAGTACTTATATCCAGCTTATGTTAAAAGCCTTACAAATCGATAATAAAATAACCCAAATAAAAAATAATCCAATTTAAAAGCTCAATTAAAAAAGAATTTGAATATGCTTTTCTCCAAAGATATTCAAATGGTCAGTAGGCATGTTAGATAATGCCAAACATTGTTAGTCAACAGGAACATGCAAATCATAAACTGATGATTGGATAAATAAGACGTGGTGCATTCATACAATGAAATGTTATTGAGCAATAAAGAGATAGGAAGCACTGATACACATATGACCCTTGAAAGCATTACGCTAAGTGAAAGAAGCCATTCACAAAAGAACACATATTGTATTATACCATATATATAAAATGTCCAGAATAAGCAAATTTATACAGACAGAAAGTAGCTAATGGTAGCCCCCATGAGTCTGTCAGTTTGTCGTACAATGGGGACTTGCATACTGCTGTGATCCTGGAAGCTATGCCACCAGTGTTCAAATACCAGCAGGGTCGCCCAAGGTAAACAGGTTTCAGCTGAGCTTCCAGACTAAGACAGACTAGGAAGAAGGTCCTGGCAGTCAACTTCTGAAAAGCATTAGCCAGCGAAAACCTTACGAAGAGCAGTGAAACATTGCCTGATACAGTGCTGGGAGACGAAACCCTCAGGTTGGAAGGCACTCAAAGGATGACTGGGGAAGAGCTGCCTCCTCAAAGTAAAGGTTACCTTAATGACGTGGATGGAGTAAAGCTTTAGGGACCTTCATTTGCTGATGTGGAATAACTAAAAATGAGAAAAAACAGTTGCAAACATCCATTAATATTTCATACCTGGAATGTACAGAGTATGAATCTAAGAAAATTGGAAATCATCAAAAATGAAATGGAATGCATAAACATTGATGTCCCAGCATTAGTGAGCTGAAATGGACCGGTATTGGCCATTTTGAATCAGACAATCATGTGGTCTGCTATGTCAGGAATGACAACTTGAAGAGGAATGGCGTTGTATTCATCAACAAAAAGAACATTTCAAGGTCTATCCTGAAGTATAATGCTGCCAGTGATAAAATAACATCCATATGCCTACATGGAAGGCCAGTTAATACCACTGTTATTCAAATTTACGCACTAACCACTAAGGCCAAAGGTGAAGAAACAGAAGATTTTTACCAGCTTCTGCAGTCTGAAATTGATTGACATGCAATCATGACGCATTAATAATTGCTGGTGATTGGAATGTGAAAGTTGGAAACAAAGAAGAAGGATCGGAAGTTGGAAAATATGGCCTTCGTGATACAAACAATGCTGTAGACACATGGTAGAATTTTGCAAAACCCAAGCCATAGTGTTTTCAATCGCTTTATATCCATGTGAAAGCTGGGCAATGAATAAAAAAAAAAAATGAATAAGGAAGACCAAAGAAGAATTGAGGCCTTTGAATTGTGGTGTTGGCAAAGAATAATGAATATACCATGGACTGCCAAAAGAACAAACAAATATGTCTTGGAAGAAGTATAACCAGAATACTCCTTAGAAGCAAGGATGGTAAAACTACGTCTCACATACTTTGGACATGTTATAAGGAGGGGTCAGTTCCTGGAGAAGGACATCATACTTGGTAGAGAGTCAGGTAAAGAGGAAGACCCTCAACAAGATGAATTGACACAGTATTTGCAACGATGGGCTCGAGCATAACAATGATTGTGAGGATGGCACAGAACTAGGCAGTGTTTTGTTCTGTTGTACATAGGGCTGGTGTAAGTCAAACCTCTGACCTTTTGGTTAGCAGCCTAGCACTACCCAGGGCTCTCTAAACTTGAGCTTACCTCAACCAAGATCTCTATTATTCCTCATTAAGAAAAAAAAAAAAAAAAAGAAATCAAAGTGTTACTGGACCATCCACAACAAATTTAGAAAACATGTGAAACCCCAACCACCAGACATTTCCTCGTGAAATTATGTTTCGAGAACAAACTTGGTATTGTCATTAACCAGCAGTTCTCAACCCTGTCTGCACGTTATAATCATCTGGTGAACTTTTAAAAAGTATGGAAATCTCACCCAAGAGCAATTAAATCAGTATCTTGAAGAAGTAATTTGTGTAGATGCCTTTTTAAAAAGATCCTAGGTTTTCTTAATGTCAAGCCAGTGTTAAAAACCGTGGCACAAACTCACCAGTATTTGAAGGAATGAGAGGAAATGAAGAAAACCTTGGTTTTAGACATGTTAGGTTGTCAGGCAGCCTATACCAGTATAAATTTAAGTGTAGTTGTGAGAAACACAATTGGGAGAAATTTCTCATAGAAAGGTTAATTTTTTTTTTTTACTAAGCATTTTTCATCTTGGGGGAGAAAGCTCCTTTTTCATACTTTCTTATATTAACATTTGACTGTCTGCTGGCTTCTTACAAAATTGAGAAATTTGCACCATTAGCAGCACTGTTATATGCTCCTTTGCTCCCTCCCTAGCTAGCTCTTTCATTTAATGGCTCCTCCTATACGGTCGCTATGAGTCGGAATCAACTCGAGAGCAAGGGGTTTGTTTATTTTTACTTCCACTTATTTTTTGAGCTCTGTGCTTCTGACTCCTCTGTACCAGTATAAGTGCAGACTCCATCTAGTGAAACAGCTTCCATGATTTCAGGTCAGCCAGCATTTTAGTCCTCTGCTTTAGTTCTTAGTTCAGTCTAGTAAAGGTTTGCTTAGGAATTTTTTAAATCTGTGGCATAAAACAGTTTTCCCTAGTTTTCTTATTTGTTTTCAATGGAGAATCATTCTCAGTATATTTCTAATATGAAGCTGCTTTTTATGATTCTGAAGCTAGTGCTCCCAGAGGCCTAGGGTGAACCAACTTGTGTTAAATGCCCCCAATACACTACCTTCCTCAGCTTTGCAAGGTCCCAGGTCTTTGGTAGCATTCGTTTATGTTTCTAAATAGCCTTATTGAGATATAATTCATATATTGTACTATTTACCTATTTAAAATGTACAATTTAATGTTTTTCTGTATATTTACAAGGTTGTGCAATCATTATTACAATCTAGCTTTAGAATAGTTTTGTCTCCCCTAAAAGAAGCCTAGTACCGATTAGCAGTTACTCTTCACACCATCCCCCCGTTTAGTATCCCTGTCCTTGCTGTTGTTGTTAGGTGCCTTGGAGTCAGTTCTGACTCATAACCTTTCTAAGAGAAATTTCTCCCAATTGTGTTTCTAACAATTATATTTAAATTTACACCGCCATAGACTGCCTGACATCTTAACATGTCTAAAACCAATGTTTTCTTCATCTCCTCTCATTCCTTCAAATATTAGTGAGTTTCTGCTATGATGGTGATTTTTAACACTGGCTGGACATTGAGAAACCCTAGGACCTTTTAAAAATTACATCTGCACTAATTACTTCTTCAGAGATGCTGATTTAATTGCTCTTAGGTGAGATTTCATATTTTTAAAAGTTCACCAGGTGATTATAATGCGCACAGAGGATTAAGCACTGCTGCTTAATGACAACATCAAGTTCTCGAAACATAATTTCACCACGAAATGTCTAGCAGTTGGGGTTTGACATATTTTCTTAATTTGTTGTGCATGGTCCAGTAATGCTTTGATTTTTTTTTTTTTTAATGAGGTATATTAGAGATTTTGGCTGAGGTAAGCTCAAGTTTAGAGAGCCCTGGTTAGTGTTGGCTGCTAACTGAAAGTTTGGAGGTTTGAATCTATCAGCCGCTCTGCTGGAGAAAGACATGGCAGCCTACTTCCGTAAAGATTACAGCCTTGGAAATCCTAGAGGGCGGTTCTACTCTGTCCTACAGGGTCCCTCTGAGTAGGAGTTGACTCGGTGGCATGCATGGGTTTTTGGAAGTTCAAATTTATTGGTGCTGTGGGATCTATAGTTTTTATAAAAGTTGAAAACTGAGATCATACCTATAATATCTCTTACCGGGTTGAATGGTATAAGAAATTAGAAGTGACTTTCAGTTCTTTAAAATCTTCAACTTGAATAAGATTGTTTGACTTTATACTTAAATTTTGTTGGACTTTTTTTTTTTACATCTTCCTGTGAAATTCATAATGTAAGGGGATTTATATTCAAACATGGAACATCCCTGAGCTGTTATTTTTATCATTGGGATATCTTAAAATCATTTAATCTCACCACAGAAACTTTGATAAGCTATAATAAACATGTATAGGGTGAGTTGGGAAATAGAAAAAGGGATAACTTTTAACTGAGTGACCCTTGGAGTTAATTTGATTGATTTATTATACTAGTTTTTTGATGGATTGAGGAACTTTCTGTGGGATAAGAATACCTTACCTATCAGTGGATCAAGGAGAGTCCAGAAAGAAGTCATTGGTATTTGGGGTTTAGGCCTCTTGAGGATGGAAGCAGAATAGTCCTGAGAGAAATGAATATATGCTCATTTGAGAGGGACAATGACAGTCAGGTTTGGCCATAAGTCAGGTGATTACATCCAACAATTAAGAGTGCAGAAGCCTGGGGAAGCTGACAGTGGCTCCTCCTTTCTCTACAAGTCTTTTTGGAGGTTCTCAAGGTTGGACTCGCATTAGAACCACCGGTGGAGCTTTAAAACATCCCAATGCCCGGGTGACACCCAGGTGAATTAAATCAGAATATTTGGGATGAGACCTAGCACAGGATTTTTAAAAGTTTCACAGGTGATTCCAATTTGGAGTTACAGCTGGAATCTACTGTCCTGGAATATCACTTAGCCTACCTCATTCGCCAGAGAGAAGGGGGAGTGGTTTGTCTTATTGTTTGTTGAATTTGAAAGAAGACATTGGATGTGTACAGATCACCTATTCCTTTCTTCTCTCAGTTAGAAATTTGTCTGGCTGCAGAGAAATTCACTACCTGTATTTTTATGCTGTGATTTTTACAGTGACAGGCTCTCATGGGTGAGACCTTCAGCGTTCCCATGGGATTTGTGACTGGGTAGGTAAATCTGACAAATTCAGTGTGAGTTATTAGCAGCTTTCTCTTTTCCAATTTAGCTTTCATCGCTAATTAAAGCTGACAATTTGATCTCTGTCACACTTCCAGATTTGTGCCTCGGTTGGTTTCGAACTAGGACCTAATTTATTAGCCCTGTAGGATTCTAACAGATAGGATGTCTGTGGAGAAATATCTGGTCCCAAGGAACAAAAACCCACTCAAAGCATCTTAGGAACCAGAGAAATCTCATGGAATCCAGTTGTAGGAAATACAGCTGGCTTCGGATCTACTGAAAGGTTACCAAACAGCCTCTGTCTTGCACTCTTGTTCTCTTTCTTCCTTACATTCTAATTGTCTCTCACTTTGCCTCTTTCTCTGAGGCAATATGCTGTGCATCAGTTTTATTCTCTTTCTCTGCGGAAAGGTTTGCTATGGAGAGCAGTGGTGTTTCCGTGGTAAAATTATAACCTTCCATGCTGGAGACTCAGGTTTGATTCCTTGTCCATGCGCCTCAAGCACAACCACCCCTCATTTGTCGGTGAAGGGTTGCATTTTGCTGTGATACTGAACAGGTTTCAGCAGAGCTTCCAGACTAAGATGTACTAGGAAGAAAAGCCTGGAAGTCTACTTCCAAAATTCAGCTGATGAAAACCTATGGATCACAATGTTCATACCCACACAATCCATCTTGGGGATGGCACGGGACTGGGTAAGACCAACTAGCATTTCAGTCCTTTGTGTATTGGGGGCACCATAAGTCTGGGTTGACTTGATGGTAGCTAACGATAACAACAGGCTTGTCTATGAGTCTTGTGGTGACTAACAGTGACTCTAAGTTCCTATGTTACTGTTTCTAACACCACCTGAACAATACCTTGTAGTCCAAGAATTGATACCAGCAAACTAAGTCCCTAAGTCTCAAAAGACAGAGAATTAGATTAGTTTATCCTGGGATTCATGCTCATTTCTGTTCCCATCAACTTTGATTATAGGAAGGTCACATGGCTCACTGAGGGCAGATCATTCCTTCATCAGAGTCTGGGACTATAGGATGCTTATCAGAGAAGTATTAGCTGAAAAGATACCTTGTATTATCATCTACTGAATCATCAGATTTTTTCTGTTTTTATATTTAAGCCAAGTCTTCTATGTAACCTTCAATAAGCCATTAAAACATTTCATCTCATAATTACAAAATTACCAAAACTCTGTTTGTGAAAATAAATGAGATAATTACATGCAATATTTTGAGAATTTTAAAACATGCCTAATTCATGTTATCTTTAGGGAGTTCAGCTGCACATATCAAAATTCAGTTGAAATAAGGGTAGTTGTTTAAACTTCAAAATTCATTACTACTTTTTTATTCTGCTTTAAGTGAAAGCTTACAGCTCAAGTGAGTTTTTCATACAAAAATTTATATACACATTCTTATGTGACCCTAGTTGCACTCCCTATAATGTGACAGCACACTCCTTTCCACCCCAAATTTCCTGTGTACATTCAACAAGTTCCTGTCTCTTTCTCCTTCTCATTTCACCTCTGGACAGGAGCTACCCATTTAGCCTCATGTATCTAATTGAACCAAGAAGCACACTCCTCACAATTATCATTTTGTGTCTTATAGTCCAGTCTAATCTTTGCCTGAAAAGTTGGCTTTGGAAATGGTTTTAGCCTTGGGTCAACAAAGTCTGGGAGGCCATGTCTTCTAGTCTCAGTCAGACCACCAAGCCTGGTCTTTTTACTAGAATTTGAGTTCTATACCCCACTTTTCTCTCACTCCATCAGGAACCCTCTGTTGTTTTCCCTGTCAGGGCGGTCATTGGTGGTAGCCAGGCCCCATCTAGTTCTTCTGGTCTCAGGCTGATGGAGTCTCTGGTTTATGTGGCCCTTTCTGTCTCTTGGGCTATTATTTTCCTTGTGTCCTTAGTGTTCTTCATTCTTCTTTTCTCCAGGTGGGTTGGGACAAATTGATGCATCTTAGATGGTTGCTTACTAGCTTTTAAGACCCCAGATGACACTTACGAAAGTGGGAATGCAGAACATTTCTTTAATAAACTTTGCTATACCAGTTGACCTAGGTGTCCCCTGAAACCATGGTCCCCAAACTCCCGCCTGGCTACTCTGTGTCTCGAAGTGTTCAGTGATATTCAGTAAATGTCTTAGCTTTTGGTTTAATCAAATTGTGCTGACTTCCCCTGTGTTGTGTGTTGTTCTTCCCTTCACCTAATTCTTATCTGCTATTTAGTTTTTTACTATTTCTTAAACATAAAATGGTTATTGGAGGTTATACTATCTTAGGAAAAAGATATTCAAGATCATCTTATTTCTATAATTATTTTTTGGGTACAAATTAATACTCTACATTTTATTTTTTGAGAGTCTTTAAAATGTGTTTAAACTGCACTCTTGGGTATTTAATTTTGTTTAAAAATATTCTCAATTGAATTTTATCTCTCTAGTAAACTATATAAAATTAATTTTTGCTTTTCAAGGAAAGCGTTGAAATGTGAAGGAGTCCTGGTGGATCAGTGGTTAAGTGCTCTGCTGCTAACTTAAAGCTCAGCGGTTTGAACCCACCAGTTGCTCTACAGGAGAAAGATGGAGCAGTCTGCTTCCGGAAGGATTTACAGCTTGGAAACCCTATGAGGCAGTTCTACTCTGTCCTATAGGGTTGCTATCAGTTGGAATCAACCAAGGCAACAAGTTTGTTTGTTTGTTTGGTTGAAATGTGGCTTAAGGAAAGACTGCTTCATTTTGCTTTTTCCATCATATTCATCTGTGATTTGCTGTTTAGATTCCTTTCATTTAGTTGTACTTTAATGCAGGACTTGAAAACTTCCCACAGAGATGACAGTGCCCATTGTGGTTTTTCTTTCTTTTAACCAATACTTGGTCACTGATTGAAGGTAACACTGTTTTTAAATTTATAGAACATCAGAGACTTGCAAGACATATTTGATTTACTCTTTCTACCTACTGACATGTACGACCTTGAGTATTCTTGAACTTCAGTTTCCTCATCTGCGAAAGCAGAGAGCTAGAATGTATTTTCTTTAATTCTCCTTCTTGCTCTGATATTATATAATTCTATGAATGGCTCTGGGCATAATTCTTGGTTCACAGTCATTAGTTCCCGGAAATTTTGCTTTGCCTATATTACTTATAGTAGACTATTCCATGTCCAGGGAATTACATGTAAAATGTCCATGAAGTACCATCAGAAGTTCACTGCTAGTGAGAGAAACTTATGCCACAAAAACCTGAAAGGGAATCTGAAAAATGCATTAGAATATCTTTATTTATTTATATACAGGAGCATTTGCTCCTGATCCTGATGGTCCCCGAGTTTTCTGGAAGAATTAGGGTATTATGATGGCTCAGGTAATCTCTGAAGCAAAGTATATGTGATTTTAAAGTTGTAAAAAGAATAGAGACTTTCCTGAGAAACCTGCAAATAAGTCCCATAAAGTTTAAGGAAGGTTTATGCTGGGAGTCCATACCCAGTTTTATTAATTGGATGTGTTTATCTTTAATATTTGCTCTGAGACATGGGGACAGAGTAGAAAGAGGGCACACAGATAGAAGTCTGAACTTGGAATTAGTGTAACATCACTCCCTTTGCAGTTTGTTGGTCAAACACGTCACAAAGCCAAATCTTTTCGGGAAAGAGGCTCCACACCTTGATGGGAGGAGATGCAAAGCACTGTAGTCGTATATGAAAATGACCACAGCCTCGGTTTCTGGTAAAACTGACAAATAATATATTATCACAGAGTTTTCATGAGCACTGAGTAAAAGACTGCTTGTTTCAGCGTTTGGGATACAGCCGTGTGCCATTGAGTTGATTCTGACTCATAGTGACCATATAGGAGAGTCTAACTGCCCCAGTAGCCATTCATAAGGTGCTATCTCTTTATCAGCTACATAGCTTTTGTTAGAAAATTCTTATTGGGCTTAGGTCACCAGAATGATCAAGTCCTGTTACTTCTACTCTGATTTTAGGAATATAACCCTTCTTCTCTACCACTGCTACTGCCTTAACTGTGTTCTTCATCACTTCTCATCAAGATGATTGAAAATAGTCTTTTAAACTGATCTCCTTGGGTCATTAGCAACTGAATACCTGTCTCTACTGAGGAATTGTAAACGCTATGAGGGCAGGGACCCTGCATTTTCATTTCCTGACAAAATACATTGCTTATAGCAGATGCTTCACAAATATTTGTTGAAAGTATTAATAGAAGATTAAACTCTGCATACAAAGAAAATTTTAGAAAGTGCAAATATTATGACTCCGCTCCCTTATATTCCTCCAGTAGTTTCTCATTGTGTTAAGATAAAACTTAAACTTCTTATCTTCTAAGGCCTTCCATGACCTGACTCCTGCCTCTGTGTAACTTCACTCTCACTCTCCCTGCACATGTAACCAACCTATCTTCCGTTGTTTTCCTGAATCTACTATATCTTCCTGAAAGGTATGCTTTTCCCTGGAATGGCTGTTATATCTACTGCACCTGGACAATTCCTATATGTATTTAAAACTTAGATCAAGACTGTCTTCCTCTGTGATACTCTTCTTAATATTCCAGCATCTCTTTTGGTCTTCTAGTACTTGGTGCATAACTCTGTCATAGTAATTATCCAGCTGCTGCAGAGCAGGTGCTACACCCTTCATCTCCACACGACCAGCAAGTGATTGCAATATCATAGATGCCTGATAATCATTATGAATGAATGGAGAGAGGAGAGCAGGTGTGGAGGAAGGGTAGCTTTAAAATTCATTGCCAGGAATTTGGCAGAGTACCCTACTCAAGCCTTGGGACATTTATTTCTTCCATTATTAAAGTATCATCAGAGTGTTCTTTCACTAAATGGACTGAATTGCCTTTCTTTGTTCTTAAAACAATTCTCAGTAATGAGGTTGGTATTACTCTGTCCCCAAATGACTGTAGTCGTAACCTTTCTTTGCACTGAAGCCTGACTTCATTTCTCTTTGATTGCTTGTTTTGACTGAGCAGTTGGCTTACGTTTTATTTCCGAACAATAGCAAAAGACTCAAACTTTTCCAAGTCAAGCTCTGTTTATACAATGCTAGACTATTCTTTTCATCATCATGGCATCTTGAGCTCAAAGCCAGTCTCAGCTTCTTCAATAATAATAATGAGAATGTGGTAGTCTAAAGGCCTTCAGGAAAGAAGAGAAATACAGCAATGATTTGACAAGACTTATGTTTAAGTGGAAACTGCTGCATTTGCTTTTCAATAGAAAGAGAAAAATGACAGTTAATACAAAGCAGCATGTAAAGCCTGCGTCTGTCGCTGGTGCATCAGTTAAAGTAGCCCCAGGCAACTTTACGCTTACTCTTTTTTCATGTACTCTCTTTTTTAAAATGGAGTACAAATGCATTCTAAACAATTTAGGTCACCTAGTGCTTTTTATTGGAAACTCTGGTGGCGTAGTGGTTAAGTTGTACAGCTGCTAACCAAGAGGTTGGCAGTTCTAATCTGCCAGGCACTCCTTGGAAACTATGGGGCAGTTCTACTATGTCCTGTAGGGTCACTATGAGTCAGAATCAACTTGACGGCAGTGGGTTTGGTTTTTTGATTTAGTGCTTTTTATTATTTCCCAACTATAGCCCAATTCTCTAAATGCTTCACTATTTACAGTTAAGAATGACAAATGAGCACATAATTTTGTAAAGAAAACTCAGCAGAAAATCACAAATAATCCACAATCTGTGACCACAAACCACCCACTGCCGTTGAGTCAACTCTGACCCGTAGCGACCCTTTAGGACAGAGAGGACACAGCAGAATTGCCCCACAGAGCTTCCAAGGAGCGCCTGGTGGATTTGAACTGCCAACCTTTTGGCTGGGAGTTGTAGCTCTTAACCACTACACCACCAGGGTTTCCACAGCCTGTGAAAGCAACCACTATTTCCCATTTCTTAAGGGTAAACTAGAGGTAATCTTTCCATAAAAACATCATATAATTTCAGAGGATGGGCTTCATTTTGGAAAAATTTTATCTTTTTTTTTTTTTCATTGTAATGTTGCCTAAGGTTAAGCATACGGTTTCATTATGTATCAATTAATTCTTACTGCACTCAATACTGGCACACTTAAAATGCAACTTAGGGTGAGGAGGATTTTCCTTGGTGAAAGCGAAGATCATCTTTTCCAGATGAGAAATTGAGGCCCAGGGAAGGCAAGTGACTTGGACAAGGTCATAGAGCTATGTAATACAAGAACTAAACCAGACAATAAGACTTCAGTCTCATACTTTTATATTCTTTTTATTACACTACCATAATTTTTACTCTGCTTGTTCTTTAGGTGTAATCTTTCTGAATGTTTATTTGTAATAAGTTGTTTTAAAGGCAGTTAACAAAAACAATGACATATATTTTAAAAGGAGTCTTTGTTTTTGTTCCATGCCATCAAGTCAGTTCCAACTCATAGTGATCCTGTAGGAGAGAGTAGGATTGCCCCATAGGTTTCCAAGGAGTGGCTGGTAGATTTGAACTGCTGACCTTTTGGTTAGCAGCTAAGCTCTTAACCACTGTGTCACCAGGGCTCAAGCACTTGACCACTAACTGAAAGGTTGGTGGTTCAAACCCACCTGGACGTGCCTCAGAAGTAAAGCCTGGTGATCTACTTTCAAAAGGTCACAACCTTGAAAACCCTATGGAACACAGTTCTACTCTGACACACACGAGGTTGCCATAAGTCAGAATTGATTTGACAGCAACTAACATAAAAAAAAAAAAAATTTTTAGTTTTTAACATAACAACAAACACAACAGCAACATATATTTTAAAAGAATAAGAGTTATATTTTTAGGTTAATGAAACTGGTATTGAGAATGATTTGTCTAGAGATGCAAGACAATTTTTACACTGTCCTAATTTTTATAAAGCTCTCTTTTTTACACAGTATTTTACATAAACAAAAAGAATTAATATTTAATTTGTATTGCTATGAAGACTGCATATCTTAATAAGATTATTTTGGGGTATGTATTACAGGCAAGATGTATGTTAGAGGCAAAATGTATTATGTATATTTAATTTGTATTGAATTTAATTTTAATTCGATGTCCTAGGAATTACTTGTGAGTATTCTAAACATTGTTCCAGACCTGCTTACAGCATCTGACTATGTTGCACTCAGTCTTTAATATAAATCTACATACATAAGCACAGGTATTTTTATGAGCAGTCCAACCTTCCATTTCTAGCTACATCAATGCTCATGTCATCAAGGTACAAATACATTTGAATAGTACTGAAAACTGGCTGGGTTCCCCCTCCCTTTTTTTTTTTTTAGTTAAATTCTTTGTATACATGTCAAAGTGCTGTAATGTGTATCAATTCTATATAGTTTGCTCTGTTTGGAAGTATATAAAACAAACTAGCAAGATTTTTTTTTTTTTAGCAAGATTATATTTACAATATTATGGTCTGAATGAACAGGAAAATAAATATTATTGTATATGACAAGACAAGTAATATATGTAAGTATTTATATGTGTCTTAGTTATCGAGTGCTGCTATAACAGAAATACCACAAGTGAATGGCTGACACAAAGAGAAATTTATTCTGTCACGGTCTAGGAGGCTAGAAGTCTGAATTTGGGGTGCCAGCTACAGGAGAAGGCTTTCTCTCTCTGTTGGCTCTGGGGGAAGGTCCTTGTCATCAACCTTCCCTAGTCAAGGAACTTCTCAACGCAGGACATGCTATTCTCATGGCTCTTGTTTCTTAGTGCTATGAGGTCCCCCTCTCTCTGCTCACTTCTGTCTTTTATATCTCAAAAGAGATTGACTTAAAACACAACCTAATCTTATAGATTGAGTCCTGCCTGAATAAAATAATTGCTGTTAATTCCACCCCATTTACATCATAGAGGTAGGAATCATAACACATAAAAAATCATATCAGATGACAAAATGGTGAACAATCACACAACACTGGGAATCATGGACTAGCCAAGTTGACATACATTTTTTTTTTTTTTTTGGTTGGGGGGACAGTTCAATCCATAACAACATGTTTATTTCTTTTAACATCTCATTCATTTAATATTGGGTGATTTTCCTTCAGGAGCCCTTGTGGTGCGAATGTTTAAGTTCTTGGCTGCTAACCAAAAGGTTGGCAGTTCAAATTACCAGTTGCTCTGAGGGAGAAAGATGCGGCAGCCTGCTTCCATAAAGATTCCAGTCTTGCACACCCCGTGGAGCAGTTCTCCTCTGTTCAATATGATTGTTGTAAGTCAGAATTGACTTGACAGGAACGGGTAATTTTCTTTAAGGGGCTCTGGTGGATACAATTGTTAAGTGCTTGACTACTAACCAAAATTATGGAAGTTTGAACCCATCCAGCAGCTCTGTGGGACAAAGACCTAGTGACCTGCTCCCATAAAGATTACAGCATATGCTGTTATGGATTGAATTATGTTCCTCAAAAATGTGTCAGCTTGACTAGGCTACAATTCCTAGTATTGTGTAGTTGTCCTATATTTTGTGATCTGATGCAATTATCCTCCATTTTGTGATGTTATAAATCCTAATCTCTATGTCTGTGATTTGACCACACATATGTCAGTTTTTCGTATTGTGGTGGTTTGTGTATTGGTATGATACTGGGAGCTATGCCACTGGTGTTTCAAATAACCAGCAGGGTCATCCGTGGTGGACATGTTTCAGTGGAACTCCCAGACAAAGACAGGCTAAGAAGAAGGAACTAGCACTCTACTTCTGAAAAAAATTGGTGAGTGAAAACCTTATGAATAGCAGCAGAACATTGTCTGGTATAGTGCTGGAAGATGAGCCTCTCAGATTGGAAGTCACTGAAAATACAACTGGTGAAGAGCTGCCTCCTCAAAGTTGAGTCAACCTTAGTGACATAGATTGGGTAAAGCTTTTGGGATGTTCGTTTGTTGATGTGGTACAACTCAAAATGAGAAGAAACAGCTGCAAATATTCCATTAGTAATCACAACATAGAATTATGAAATATGAACCTAGGAAAATTGGAAGTTGTCAAAACTGAAACAAAACACATAAAGATTGATATCCTAGGTATTAGTGAGATGAAATGGACTGGTATTGGCCATTTTGAATCAACCATATGGTATACTATGCCGGGAATGGCAAACTGAAGATGAATGGAGTGACGTTAATTGTGAAAAAGAACATTGCAAGGTTTATCCTGAAGTACAACACTGTCAGTTATAGGATAATATCCATGCACCTATAAGGAAGATCAGTTAATACAACTATTATTCAAATTCATGCACCAACAACTAAGGCCAAAGATGAGGAAATTAAAGATTTTATCAAGTTCTGCAGTCTGAAATTGATCAAACATACAATCAAGATGAATAGATAATTTCTGGTGATTGGACTGGGAAAATTGGAAGCAAAGAAGAAGGATCAGTACTTGGAAAATATGGCCTTGGTGATAAAACAATGCCAGAGATCGCATGATAGAATTTTGCAATGCCAATGACGTATTCATTGCAAATATCTTTTTTCAACAATATAAATGGCAACTATACACTTAGACCCCAGCAGACAGAAAAACGCAGGAATCAAATCAACTACATCTGTGGGAAGAGATGTTAGGAAAGCTTAATATCATTAGCCAGAACAAGACTGGGGGCTGACTACAGACAGAGCATCAATTGCTCATATGCAAGTTCAAGTTGAAGCTGAAGAAAGTTAAAACAAGTCCATGAGAAGCAAATTATGGCCTTGAGTATATCTCACCTTAATTTGGAGACCATCTCAAGAATACATTTGACACATTGAACACTAACAACTAAAGACCAGAAGAGTTGTGGGATGACATCAATGTCATCATACATGAAGAAAGCAAAAGGACATTTTAAAAAAACAGGAAAGAAAGGAAAGACCAAAATGGACGTCAGAAGAAACTCTGAAATTTGGTCTGGAATACAGAGTAGCTAAAGTGAATGGAAGAAATGATGAAGTAAAAGAGCTGAACAAAAGATTTCAAAGGATGGTTTGAGAAGACAAAGTCAAATATTATAATGAAATGTGTTAAGACCTGGAGTTAGAAAATGAAAAGGGAAGAACACACAGGACATGTCTCAAGCTGAAAGAACTGAAAAGAAAATTGAAGTCTTGAGTTGCAATTTTGAAGGATTCTATGGGCAAAATATTAAACGATGCAGGAAGCATCAAAAGAAGATGGAAGGAATACACAAAGTCACTGTACCAAAAAGAATTTGTTGATGTTCAACCATTTCAGGAGACAGCATATGGTATTGAACAGATGGTATTGAAAGAAGAAGTCAAGGGCTGTAGCAAATGCACTGGTGAAAATCAAGGCTCCAGGAATTGAAGGAATATTAATTGAGGTGTTTCAACACTGGAAGTCACTTGTCTATGCCAAGAAATTTGGAAGACAGCTACCTGGCCAACCAAATGGAAAAGATCCATATTTGTGCCCATTCCAAAGAAAGGTGATCTAACAGAATGCGGAAATTATCAATGTCATTAATATTACACAAAATTAAAATTTTGTTGAAAAGATTTAAAAAATGGTTGCAGCACTACCTCAACAGGGAACTGCCAGAAATTCCACCCCAATTCAGAAGAGAACGTGGAATGAAGGATATCATTGCTGATATCAGATGGATCTTTACTGAAAGCAGAGAATATCAGAAATATGTTTACCTGTGTTTTTTGACTATGCAAAGGCATATGTGTGGATCATAACAAATTATGGATAATATTGGGAAGAATGGGAATTCCCAAACACTTAATTGTGCTTAGGCGGAATCTATACATACAGCAGGAGGCAGTCAGTCAAACAGAAGAAGGGGTTACAGCATGGTTTAAAATCTGGAAAAGTGTGCATCAAGGTTGCATCCTTTCACCATTCTTATTCAATCTGTATGCCGATCAAAAAATCTGAGAATATGGACTATCTGAAGAAGAACAATACATCGGGATTAGAGGAAGATTCATTAACAACCATGCAGAGGACAAAACCTTGCTTGCTGAAAGTAAAGAGGACTTGAAGTACTTACTGATGAAGATCAAAGACTGTAGCCTTCAGTATGGATTACACCTTAACATAAAACAAAAATCCTCACAACTGGACCAATAAGCAAGATCATAATAAATGGAGAAAACATTGAAGTTATCAAGGATTTCATTTTACTTGGATCCACAATCAACACCTATGGAAGCAGCAGTCAAGAAGTCAAATGATGCATTGCACTGTGCAAATCTGCTACAAAAGACCTCTTTAAAGTGTTTCAAAGCAAAGATGTCTCTTTGAGGACTAAGGTGTGACTGACTCAAACCATGGTATTTTCAATCAGTTCTTATGCATGTGAAAGCTGGACAAACAATAAGGATGACTGAAGGAGAACTGATGCCTTTGAATTATGCTATTGATGAAGAATGTTGAATATACCATTAACTATCAGAAGAATGAACAAATCTGTCTTGGAAGAAGTATAGCCAGAGTGCCTCTTGGACGTGAGTATTGTGAGACTTTATCTCATGTACTTTGAACATGTTTTCAGGAGGGACCAGTGTCTGGAGAAGGACATCATGCTTGGTAAGGTAGAAGATCAGCAAAAAATAGGAAGACCCTCAACGAGATGGATTGACACACTGACTGCAACAATGGGCTCAAACATAGCAACAATTGTGAGGATGGTGCAGGATCAGGCAGCATTTCTTTCTGTTGTACACAGGGTTGCTATGGGTTGGAACCAACTGGACAGCACCTAACAACAACAACAACATGCCTGTGGTTATGGTCCCATTTGTCAGTGAGTGTCTGTTATTTGGAGCCCTGGTGGCGAAGTGGATTAAGAGCTCGGCTGGTAACCAAAAAGTTGGCAGTTCAAATTCACCAGCCACTCCTTGGAAAACCTGTGGGGCAGTTCTCCTCTGTTCTATAGGAGTGCTATGAGTTGGAATTGATTTGACAACAAAGGATTCCAAGTTTTATTTCTTTTAAGATCTTATTTTTTAAGGGTAAAGTTTATCATTTTTCAAAGCCTATCTATCACACTTTTTAAAGCCTATCACAGCTTTTACCAATTTTCAAAGCAACACTATGAGGAACAGATAATATAATTTTTTTAAGGAAGAAATATAAAGGCAGAAATATTCTAAAAATGTGATTTCTCTAGTTTTGTTGTCAAAATAGGATGGGCTAGATCTCCGGTGTCCATGAATTCTTGTTCTACACAAGCTTTGTCTCTCTCTGTACTGAAAAAGGAAGACTGTATTTGGATTAACTTTGATAGCGATACTCTCTACAATTAACTGTTCATTAACTAAGAGCAGAAATTATAACTAGCACTTAGAGTTTGTTTTGGGATGTGTGGTTGTATATGTGTGTGTATTTTGATAAAGAGGAAGATGATAGTGGGGAAGGAGAGAATGTTTTGTATGGTTGATATTAGACTGAATATGGGAGAAAAGGAGAAGTGACTAGGACAGGAACTGTGACTAAATTAACCACAGGGAGCATGGAGGATGAGAACAGCCTGAAAAACAAGTAAACATCCCTGATCATAAATCAAGTATCCTTTTGTTTGCAAGTGAATAAAACTCATCTTAAACTATCTTAAGCAAGAAGAATTCTTATTATAGAATAATCAGGAAAGAGATCTCATGAGGCCAGCTAGATTCAGGGCTTTCACACTTCTAATGTCATCAAGATTACTCTCTCTCTCTCCATCTCTCAGTTCTGTTCTCTTTTGTGTTAGGCTTTGTTTTCAGGCAAGACTTAGCATTATGGTTGCTTCTGGCAGCAGGCTTCAATTTCCCCAGTTTAGTAATACCGGGGGAAATAGAGCATGTCTTTTCCGATCATTCCAGCAATAGTTCCAAGATTGTGTCTCATTTTATCTCTGATCTCATGCATTTCCCTGAATCAATCACTTTAGCCAGGGAAAAGGAAAATGCTGATTGTCCAAACCCACTGGAGTTAGAAGGTATGACTAGCTGAACCAAGTGTGTGTCAGGAGTGATTCCTGAAAGTAAAATTGATATTCTGTTAGATAGAGAAATAGATTTGGCCAGATGACAAGCAACTGGGACTCTCCACGATCCTACTTGATAACAGTGGAACAGAATTTTTACATAGTGCTTTGGAGAGTTGTATCAGTAGGATGTTTTGGTTTCAAATAATAGAAAATATACCTTAAAATGAAAGGTTTCACTGACTCACATAAATGAAAATGGGGCAGACTTCAGGCTGAATTTCTCTGTTGTTCTTTTAATTATTTTCCTTGTTCCAGTTTCACGCTCAAGCTGGTTTACCTCATAGAAGCAAAATGATTGTTGTAGCTTCAGGTTACACATCAAAACTCTAGAAGGAGAGAGAATGTCTGTGTCCCAGAACTCCCAGCAAATCCTAGACATTATGACCACTGAAGCATCTCTGAAAAACTCATCATGCCCAGATGAATGCCATGTGCTGCCTTGTTTAGGCTTGGGTTATCTAGTCTAATCACCATGGCAGTGGAAATGGGATTAGTTTTATTGTGTTGAATTAAACAGGATCTACTCTTGAATCTTTTGTTGACTTATTTCCACTAGCCCTCAACTTCTTGGATAACCATCCTGAGTCGTAGTTATGATTCATCAAAGAACTGGCTCCTTGGTAGCTGGACTACCATTGAGAAACTCTGTGAGAATTGCGAGCGGCACAGTGTAAGTGGATGCTTTTTTAACACCTCATTTATACTTTAACGAAGACATTTTCTCTAAGAAAGCTTATGTCTGCTAATATAAGAACTTCCATAGAAATGGAAAACACCCACAACTTTTTTTTCCTTTTTTTTTAGTAGAGTTCCCCACCATTCCAACATGTCCCTGCAGACCCAAATCCTACCAAAGTCTTGAAAGTAAGGTTTCCCCCTTGAATGTTCCTGTAAGCCCTGTAAACCTGGGTTTTGGAGTGCATACATGAGTGGGAAAGAAAGAGACAGAGGTGAAAATTGAGTGAGTGATATTGACAGATATTTTTTCCCTCACATATTTGTTACAGTTTAGAACTTACACCTCAGCTTGAATATCTTGTAACTATAAACCTCCTCTGTGTGGGTGATTTTCACCCAACAGTTGGGACCAATGTTCTTAGTCCCTCAATTCCCTCTACCTCACCTCTCTTGCAAAACCCCTCTCTGTCCAACTAGTATGTCTTCACTTTCAAAAAAGGAACATTAAATAAGAACGAATTAAAATAACTTTATAAATTTTCATTAGAAGTTAATTGCAACTAGAATGTTTTTCTTTGCTTGGTATAACGCAAAGAACACTTTACTATGAGTGAGAAAACAGGTAGCTAAATTCTAATTGCCACAAAGTGTATCCTTGAACAAATCATGGAGCAGTACAATGATTCTAAATCTGTTTCTTCACCAGTGAAATCAATATGATACACTCTCTCTACACACTCCATGGGTTGTTGTAAACATCAGTGCAAATGTATACATATATTTGCATTTAAATCTAATATACACATACATATATATGTATAAATATACACACATATATTTTTATATTTATTTATATCTATACAAAATATATGCATATATGTATACATATATATATATACATACCCATTGCCATCAAATCAATCATGACTCATAGTGACCCTATGGAACAAACTAGAGCTGCCCCCAAAGTATATATAAACCAAACCAAACACATTGCCGTTGAGTTGATTCTGACTCATAGCAACTCTGTAGGACAGAGCAGAAGTGCCCCATGGTGTTTCCAAGGAGTGCCTGGTGAATTTGAACTGCCAACCTTTTGGTTAGCAGTTGTAGCACTTAACCACTAAGCCACCAGGGTTTCCAAAGTGTACATATATATATATACACATACATATACATACGCACACATACATGCATATAATTTGTGAAGAGGTGTAGAGGTGATAAGTAATTATTAGTTGGTTTTTTATAGTATCTTAAACCAAAGTTAGTTGTAAAACTTCTTCATTTTGTATTTCAACTTAATTTTATTAAAGAGGACCATGAAATGAGACGAGGGACTAAAATTTCAAGATACACTAAAACAGATATATCAATTTTAAAGTTTTTCTGTAAGATTCAAAATTAATTTTTGGAAAGCAGGAGTTCAGAAAGTATTAAAATAGGAAAAAAGGGTCTGTGGATGTGGGGAAAGTTATCGGGGAAGGCAAAGGAAGAAATTATTAGGCAAGAAATGGGCAAATAGTATTCTACATCAAAGGTTGTCAAAAGCCTGACTGGAGAGAAAGAAGCCAGTGCATTCAGATTAGAAAGTAGTTCCTTCCTGTTAGAGCAAAGAGCCAAATTGAGTGAATGGTGAGATATGAGGCTGGAAAATTAGGAGAAAGACTTTTAGGCGATTTAAAAGCCAATATGTAGAAGTTTGAAATTATTCTAAGGGAACTGAATTGATCCTTAAACAGTAAAAAGACATCATCCTCTTCATCATCATTACTCCTAAAATTCATTTATTACTTAGGATGTCCCAGAAACCAGTAGGTGCTATTATTATAGATATCTTACGGATGAGGCAACTGAAGCTTAGAGAGTTTATGTAACATGCTCAAGATAACACAGTAAGTGATAGATCAGATTGGTATTTTAACAAGTTCACTCTACTTGTGAATGGGTAGAGAATGAAATGCAAAGAGAAATAACAGAAGTTTGATGAAATAATCCAGGTGATATATGGTGACCTACTAGAATAGTGTCTCTTGAAGTAGAGAAACACTGACACCAGTAAGACAGAGCCTTGCACTTTTTATATTGGGAGTGAAACAGAATAGTCAAGGATCACTCCTAGGTTTGTCTTGAACCCCCAGGTTTGTGGTAATGCCATGTACTTACTATAAGAGGGAACACAGGAGAAAGAGCAGGTGTTGGAGGAGGAGAATTAATTTGCTTTTGGAAATCCTGGTTTTGAGAGATGCATGCAACATCCATATAGACTTCTTGGTGTACAAGCCTGTGACTTAGGAGTGAGATCTGGACAAGGAGTATAGATTTAAGAGTTGTCATCAGATAACTGTTAATTGTATCTTTGGTGAAGGATAAAATCACTCAGGAGGGTCCAAGAGTGAAAAAAGAAGAGGGCCCTGAAGAGAATCCTCTTGTTTACCAGCCTTTAAGGCAGAAAAGAGCCTAACAAGGAGACTGAGAAGGAACCACCTGAAAGCTAAGGATATCAGGAACAAGGAAACCACGAGAAATGTTGAATGTATCCCAGGTATACATTTGTGTGGCTGTCTGATTTAGAACAACTCCCCTTTCTCCAGTCATGATCTCTATACACAGGAATGGCCACCAAGATCATGAGACTTTGAGTCCTGGCCGTAGCTGAATGTTTCAGGTGGAACCAATTGAGCCAAGCTGCACCAATCAGGCTTTCCTTTCCAAGAAATTAAAATTTAGAATTGATATCCACAGAAACCAGGTCTGGCATGAGCAAGGCAGGAGGAACTAGGGAAGTTTAGGGGGTCAGTGAGACAGCAGCAGAAGGAAAGAAGAATCTGTTGGGGAGTGGTGAGCAGGGAAAATCAAAGGAACTGGGGGCATTTTTTGCTTTGTTTTGTTTTTAAGATGCTAAAGATGAGTATGTTTTAGGGCATTTGCCTTCACATCCTCATCAGATGAACGTGCTTCCTATTTCACAGAGAAAAATAGAGCTCAGTAGGCAGAAAATTCCTCAATCCCGTGTCATCAAAGCTGCAGCTACCAGCAATTGTGTTCATCCCTTGGTCCTTCTACTATGTCACAATGGACAAAGGTGCCTCTCTTACTTTAAAATAATTTCTCCATCTGTGCTTAGTATCTCTGATAAATAGCTCTATCTCAATGTTATAAGTGGGATCCAAAAACTTACATATCTTAATATGCGCAAGTCAATTTATTGTGAAATTAATGAAATGAAGTGTGAACCTACACAGCTGGCTATCTAGGTTTCAGGAGTCTGTCTGTCTGAAGGATTCAAATACATCTAGTCCTAGCAGCAGTTTTGCACCATCTGATAGTGGCCGTCCACTCTGGTTTAAATATGCGTGAAAATGATTCTAGGACCTAAAGCCAGTTGTGACTTTAGGCCAGCAGTTGAAATTCCAGGAATATTCCTGGTTATTTCGCCCTTGGGAGATTGGGACTGAAAGATAGTAACATAAAAATCAATTCTGGTGCCAAGCTCCTTTCCCTCTCCTCCCTCCCTCCCAGGAAATAAAATGTTCAGGCTGTTCCAGTTTGAAAATGGGAGCTGGTTGGAGGACAGGACTCTGCTGCCAGGTTTTACTGTGTCAAGTCTCTCCTATCTTCTCAAACACATTTTGCAGGACTTTTGTATCTCCAGTGCCTAGCACAGTGCGCAGTAAATAATAGGATTGCAATACAATTTTTTTTCAGAATATCCAAATGATGAATAAATGAATGAACAGATAAACAATTTGTACAGGCCAGTGTCCAGAGCAAATGTGGAAGAAAAATTTTACTCAAGAAGATCACCACCTTTTTCTGTTGAAACCTTTGTCTGCAGGGGAGGGAATAATATGGATATTCCCCTACACATTACTTAGAAAAAAGAAAATCAGATAGTAGGTATTTGATGTTCTTTTAAATTTTGAGAGTGGTGTCCCATGTGAATAGAAAATATAATAATTAGAATATATTTAAATGTTTGCATCTAATTTTCATTTCTATGTGAATTAATTGAAGTAGTTTGATACTATTTACTTATTTTGGAGCAACCAGCATTATTAAAGTAAGTTATCATAGACTGAACAGCTGCAAGTTTAAAACTAAGCATAACTGTTAAGTAATGTGTCTTAGATTTGAAAACAAAGTGCTTAATTTTCTTGCGGTTGTTAAAATGTGACTCCATTTGATCAAATCCTTTATACTTTTTTTAAGAAAAAAAATGTCTAGACACACACACTTTTAAAATGTTAGTTTTTGGCTTTCTGTACTTTTCTTTAAAACAGGCAGAGGAAAATTCCTACTTCCTAATTATCTTGGATATATCCTAATTCTATTGAAGTTGTCAAGGATTTCATTTTACTTAGATCCACAATCAATCTCGTGGAAGCAGCAGTCAAGAAATCAAACGATATATTGCAATGGAGAAATCTGCTGCAAAAGGCCTCTTTAAAGTGTTAAAAAAGCAAAGATGTCATGTTGGACTAAAGTGCACCTGATGCAAACCATGGTGTTTTTGATCATCTCCTACTCATGTGAAAGCTGGACAGTGAATAAGGAAGACTGAAGAAGAATTGACACCTTTGAATGATGGTGCTGGTGTAGAGGATTGAATATCCCATGGATTGCCAGAAGAATGAACAAATCTGTCTTGGAAAAACTACAGCCAGAATGCTCCTTAGAATTAAGGAGAATGAGACTTCATATCATGTACTTTAGACATGTTATTAGGAGGGACCAGTCCCTGGAGAAGGACATCATGCTGGTAAGTTAGAGAGTCAGTGAAAAAGAGGAAGACACTTGACGAAGAGCACTCTAAAGCTGAAACCCTTTGAAATACTGGGATTTCTAGCTATGTCTGTGCCCAGACTTCTCTTATACTAAGCGGATACTTCTGAGATTTCTGACTGTAAGTTTCTGTCATAAAACACAGCTTGTCATTTTTGCCTTTTTTTTTTTTTTACTCTGCTAGAGGAAACCCTGGTGGCTTAGTAGTTAAGAGCTACGGCTGCTAACCAAGGGGCTGGCAGTTCGAATCTGCCAGGAGCTCCTTGGAAACTTTATGGGGCAGTTCTACTCTGTCCTATAGGGTCACTATGAGTTGGAATTGACTGGACTGCACTGGGTGTTTTTTTTTTTTTTTTTTTGGTACTCTGTTAGAGGAAGCGCTCGTGGTTAAAAATGGCTGATGGTAAAGAAAAGATAACTCAAGACCTATACATGTTAGATGTGTGAAACACATGGCCTAACTACTATACCATTTTTCGCCCTCCCTCGAAAAATGTTTTTCTAGTCTGTGCCTAGGTAATTACAAAGCCTTGTATTTTTTTTTTTTAATAAACTTGTTTAACCTAAATGCAAGGAGGCCGTAACCCTCCTTAAAAGTTATAATTAAAATAAACTAATGTTACAAACTTATAGTTTTTTGTATCAAAAATCTTTTTCCCTCCTTAAGCATTAGATACAATAGTTCTAATTTTTTTTGCATTTCATCAGAATCCTCCATCTTAGTGCTAAAGTAACTCAATTTAGCACGGACTACAGATGTCCAGATGCCAGAAAACGTGGTTTTAGTGGTCAGCCAGAATCCTGTTACCTGAAGCCATCCTTGCAAAAGATGTCAGCACCTGCCAGGATGGTTAACTGAGGCGTCGCCACCTGCAGTTTTTGTATGTTAACCAATCAAAAATGTTTTAGCTGATATCTGCTGCTTGCAGTTTTTTTTTCTTCACAAGTCTTTATATTACTGTAGCCAGCCTCCCCGCCTCCCCCACAACACATTGTTGAATTTCTCGTAGCACTGTGTCTCTCCGTTTTGCACAGTGCTTTCTTTGCCATCATAAAACTCTGTTTTTAAACTTAAAAAGATGTGATTCCACTACAGCACCCTCAAGGAAACAAACGGACATGGTGGCTACAATTACGGGCTCAAACATAGAAACAATTTTGAGGATGGCAAAGGAGCAGGCAGTGTTTCATTTTGTTGTTCGTAGGGTCGCTGTGAGTCTGAACTGCTTAGGGCACTTAACAACAACAGTTATGTTGGAAAATTAATCCAGATGAGGCAGAACAACTGTCTAAAATGCTTTTTATTTTTGTGGTATGCCTAGGAGATTACACTGGTCCTAATTTTTTTTATTTTTCTGGTTTTATTCTCTGTAATTTTGAACTACCCTGAAACTCTCTTTCTGTCTGATTGCTCCTTTCTGGTTTAGAAACAAAAAACAAAAAAACACAAGGTTCTTTGCTTATTAGTCCTATCTCTACGGAGAACCCTGACTAATACAGAGCCCAAGTCAAAGCTATCTTTGGTAATATAGCTTTCTTAAGGCACCTGTCAGGTTTAGTTTACCTTTACTATTCTTAGGGAAAAAGGGTAGAGACAAGGAGAGAAACTTATAATTGTTTCTGTTTTTAATTTTAATAATATTCAATACAATTTTAAGTGGGGCCTTCTCTATTGCTCTAAAATTAGACTAGGCTACAATGTCAGTTTCCTAGAGGTGCTATAACAAAACACAACGAACTAAGTGACTTATTAGAACAGAAGTTTATTTTCTTACAGTTCTGGATGCTGGGTATCCATGATCGGGTTGTCAGACATGTTGATTCCTTCTGAAGCTTTGAAGGAGGATATGTTCCATGCTTCTCTCCTAGCTTATGGAAGCAAAATCATTTTTCCTCCACTGTCTAATAACACATTCATCATTTCCTTTTAAGGCCAAAAACAAAACAAACTCGTTGCCATCAAGTTGATTCTGACTCATAGTGACCCTCTATGAGCAGCTGGTTGATTCAAACTACCTTTTGGTTAGCAGCCTGAGCTCTTAACCACTGTGCCACTAGGCCTTGTTTTATGGCCAGAAGCACATTTAATGTTCACATTTCTAGTAATTTCTGTTCATGATGATAGATGCTGCCTCTACAGGTCTCACTTCTTCCTGAGCCCTCACCAGAATCACATTTTTTGTCTATAATTATACCAAGAGTTTCTTTAAGGTAATCTACACTTTTTCAAACAAGGTCACTTTTATAGGTACCGGGGGCTAGGGCACCAATTTATCTTTTTGGAGGACACAATTCAATCCATAACAGCTACTATAATTACAGTTGGTGCTGTTACTCAGTATCTCTGGTTCTCCTTCTATTCACAGGATAGGATTGCACCTCCTGACCTCCTTGATTACAAGTATGGCCATGTGACATTCTTTGGCAAATAAATTGTGAGAAGTGACATATGTCACCTGATAGTGGAAGTGTTTGAGAACTAAAACACCATTTGCCTTGTTTTATTCCTCCTATTGTGCCAAACTGCAATTCAGGACTAGAGAGACTCCAGAAATTTAGGACCTTGAAATGTCAGCAAGAACAACAAATTTTATACCCTAAATGGTAGAGATAACACTGAGAACCATTTTGAGCAATTAAAACTCAGTCTTATGGCAGCGATCAAATTAATGATAAAAATTAATTATCAAACAATGACATGCCACTTTGAAAAACCTCTGAATGTATAAAGTATTTCAAAATAAAGGTCCAGCTAATAGTGTATACAGTAAAAACTTTCAACAAAATGGCTGAGGGGAAAAAACAAGACTAAGAGTATGGTTCTCCCAATGAAATCAGATAGGCTCAAGATACGATAGGAGAGTTCTGATAACAGTCTTGAAGAGAACTGTAAGCATGATTACAATTTTATTTCATAAAATTAAAAGAATTGTGTGTGTGTGTTTTTTTTTTCTTTTTAGCATTTACTGACGAAAGAATCATTAGCCTAGACTAACTAAGACTGTGAATATTTGAGAATTAAAATGATGCTTGGGCAGAACACTGTCTACAGTCAAAAGTGCATTGGATGTTTTCTCCAATGTCCACTTCAGACGTGGCCTAGAAGGGTACTAGAAAATGAAGAATCTCCCAAGAACTGAGCCCAAGACCATGGAGAACTGTGGACAACAAGGTAATCACAACAAACAGAATCCAGGTCAAATGAAAAGGCGTTATTCACTCCTAGTGTAAAAGGTCTTCAATAGAATATCTGCCTGGCGGGATTTCAAAATTGCTACAGATCTGTGTCTGCTACGTATCTTCCTTTTCCAAAAAGGAATATGTATTTTACTTTTCCTGTCCCTGTTACAAAATCATTTATTTCATGTGTGTGGAATTGCAGATAGGCAAGGAGACAATATCATTTATCATAGAAATTAAGGCACTATTCCGAGTAAGAGGGGTACTCTTAATAAATATGCCAGGATAGCAGGCATAAACTGACATTGTCTGGGGCAAACCAGGATGCTGGTTCATTATCTTAAGACCTATATTTTTAACTCATGCATATCCAGATCAAGTGGAGTCATGACTGGACTTAAAAGGGGCAACTATGCATTAAGGAGGCCTGGTGGTATGGTGGTTAAGCACTTAGTTGCTAACTGAAAGGTCGGTGGTTGGACTCCATCCGTTGCTCCATGGGAAAAAGATGTGACAGTCTGCTTCTGTAAAGATTATAGCCTAGGAAATGCTATGGGGCAGTACTTCTCTGTGGTATACATTCACTATGAGCCGGAATTGACTCAACTGCAACGGGTTTTGTACTATGCATTAGTCAGATATACTAGACTTTGAGATTAATGCTGTGAATACATGGGGCTTTGGGTTGTCCCCTTTGGGGAGGGGTGATTGTATTAAGATTCAGTATGAAAGATTTACTTGATGACCATAAGGTTTAGTTGTGTAGTAGTGATGAGTACTGTTCACTATTTCCATTCTTTCTTTCTGAGTTTATGGTAAAACTTCACTCCCAACACCTTAAAGTTAAGCATATCTTTTTTTTGTGTGATTAGCTTTTGCTAATGAAGTGTAAGCATTAGTGGTAAGTGCCACTACCAGGCTTCTAGTTGATGTGACAACTGACAACTTTCTAAATGAGGAAGGCTGCAGGAGCCTGAGTTCCTGAGTGAGCACAACATGGGGGCAAATTCTCTGAATAGCAGTGATGGCCCTGAAGCATGGGTGAGAACTAAACCTCTGTGGTTATAAACCACTGAGTTGTTGGGACTATTTATAATCCAGTACAATCTAGTATTTCTAAGTCATAGAGTCATTGAGAGGCTCTGCTACCCTAACGAATACCACACACTACCTCACCCCATGCTAATTAAGTAGAAGCAGATTCAAAGAAACCTTTGAACTTGTAAGTCAATGGCTTAGGGATACATCCTGTGACTTTTCCTTATTTTCTTCATGGAGTGGCTGGGAGTGCTCTTCTAAACCAAGTTTTATACTCCCAAGAGAATCAAACAGAGTAGGTCTCTCATTCCGTGGCTGGACTTTTACTTAGGCAGCATATTTGCTCATCTGCTCCTTCCTTACTTCTTATTTGACTATAAAGGAAGCTTTATTGAAGAAAGATGGTAGGCAGACACACAGAAGGGCAACACTAGTACCACAATATGTGTACATCCCCTAGCTCAAGTGGCTTCCCTAGAAAGTAGCCAGATTTAAGCCTTCGAAGAGTGTTTTTTGCCCGCCCAAAGAGCAACCCAAGAAGTGGAGTGTAAAAAGAAGCTGTTAAGTGTAAAATATAAATGGTGATTGCAGGGTTGGAGGAGGATTGGTTGAGGTTGGATGCAGGTGGGTTTTCCACTCCAGGGAACTATATAATGCAGAAACTCTCACAGACCCTCACAGAACTCACACAGATGGCCAATCAGTATAAGAGAAGTAACTCAGAATTGTAACTAAATTCTCAGTTAAGGAAAAGATCTTTTTCCCTGGAGTTCCTCTCCCTACTCAACATCCAAGAGTAGAGCCAGAAGAAAGAGGGTAAATAGGAAGTTAAAAAAAATCTTGATCCCTCCTTCTCCAAATTATTTGAGCCCCAATCTGGATCATGCTGGGGGAAGAGGAAATATGCATTAAATAATATATGAGTTTAAAGCTTTAAAATAGAATAGGCTACAATGGAGCAGATTTACTCTGCATTTATGGTGGTGCCATGAGTCGGAATTGACCCAACAGCAACTAATGACAACAAGACTTTCTAAATCTAAAACGGTGTTTGTAATGAGCTTAGCTGAAAGTAGTTAAAAAAAAAATAACTAGATCATATTTATACCCCACCTAGTTTGAACTGTTTAATACATCAGTTATGCTACATTTAAGCAAGTTACTTGCATGTTATCACTCAAAGGTATCAATCAAATACAGTTAATGTGATTTAATGTTGTAAAACATACATTTTGGTGAATGTCTGCACCATGCAAGTCAAAGTAGCAGACTCTATTTAGAAAGATGACACATTTTCAGGATGCCCAAGTCTCCCTACCCGTGTCCTTAAAACTTACACATCATTTCTATTCCATATTTTCCCCTTTGCAGATAAATGGGTACATCCCTCACCCCTATCTCAGGTCTTGCAAACTACTGTGGCAATAACAAAGTTTGTAATGTATTCAAAGAACAATACATTGCAAATGGAGCACAGAGTAGGCATCAATACTTACTTGACTGAGTGAATTCCAGATAAAAACTTGCATTAGTAGGCAGTCTTATCTTCCTGGAACAATTTGAATGAGGAAAGAAATATTTATGGTGGGAACATGGTTTGTGTGATGACATGAGATGCAAACAGGCCTGATTAGGGGTACTAGCTTTATAAAAGTAATTAGAAAAATGAATACCCCCCTAATCTCTCTTAACACACACACACTCTCATAAATATGACTGAAGATATGCTAGAAACTAAGAATTTGAAATGTACAAGCAGTAATTTCAGTTTTGACTAAAATTTTCTGTTACTCTGAATAACCTTGAAGCTGTGTGAAATTCAGCAGTAGTACAATTTCTTATTCCTAGCAAGGACAAGGAAACAATAAATGAAACAAGAAACAAACTCGAAAGCTATCGTACAAATAATTTGCTTAATTTTGAGCACCCACTCCATGTACACTGTGGTAATTTTTAGGTAAATATTTTACTTCTTATTACTCTATTGTTTTTGAGAACAAGTGTTTGCCCTTTGGAGTATGTTTGAATGTGTGTGTGTGTGTGTGGCATGAGTGTGTTTACTTGTATTTGATTAAAAACTGAACTATTATAAAAGTAAGAAATCTGTGCAAAACACACTAATGGGGAGAACTGGAAAAAGGCCAAACTTGGATTGCCCAAGTGTAAGTAGACTTTTAGTGTGTTGGAAAGAACCTGGGCTTTGAAGTTAGGCAGAAATCAGTTCTAATTCAGGTTTTCCTACTATGTGCCCCTGAAGATGTTTTATTAACCTCAGGAGTCTTAATTTACTTATCTGCTAAGTGAGATCAATAATTTATAGCTCATAGAATTACTTTGATGATGATATGACACAAAGTATGCAAAGGGTTTGACTTGTAGTAGACACTCAACAAATGTTAATTATTTTTATGCTGCTACTATTTAAAAAAAAAGAAAAATTTTATTATTATTTTTTTTAAGATGGATTGAAATTGCTAGACTAAACAGTGAGGCAAGTGAGAAAGCATATCTAGAGAGACACAACTTTGCTCAGGGCACCATACGGATCTTTTTCCAGGTTCCATATAGTTTCTTTGTACAAATGAGCTATCTCTTCTTTATACTCAGTCTTTGTTATGAAATATTCACTGAGCAAATTTTAAGCTGTATACAAGATTAAGGTGTATGGACTTAAAAACCTGTAATCCTTTACTTCAAGACACTTAGAAGTAATTCAAAGAGTAATTATTCATATATCCAACATATAACAAGAAGTGACAAAAGAGAATGCTAGTTGTCAAGTGAGCCCAGATTACTATGATGCTGGCAAAATCCAAGAGGAAAATGAAAGATTTGATCTGGGTCTTAAAAGAGGAATATAAAAAAAAAAAATGGAATATGGCTTCGATAAATGATGATGCAGAGTCAGAACACGAGAAAGAATTAGCTGACTGATGCTATTTGAGTGCCTATTATGTTTTAGTCACTATTGACAAATATTTATATATATAGATGGGTATGTCGAGCAAATAATTCAAGAAGCTGGATTCTGGGAAGAAGAACAGGCATCAAGATTGGAGGAAGATGCATTAACAACCTGTGTTATGCAGATGACACAACTTTGCTTGCTGAAAGTGAAGAGGACTTGAAGCATTTATTGATGAAGATCAAAGACTATAGCCTTCAGTATGGATTGCACCTTAACATAAAGGAAACAAAAATCCTCACAGCTGGACCAATAAGTAATAACATGATAAATGGAAAAGAGATTGAAGTTGTCAAGGATTTCATTTTACTTGGATCCACAATCAATGCTCATAGAAGCAGCAGTTAAGAAATCAAAAGACACATTGCATTGGGAAAATCTGCTGCAAAAGACCTCTTTAAAATGTTGAAAAGCAAAAATGTCTCCTTGAAGACTAAGGTGCGCCTGATCCAAGCCACGGTGTTTTCAGTTGCCTCCTATGCATGCGAAAGCTGGATGATGAATAAGGAGGACCAAAGAAGAATTGACGCCTTTGAATTGTGGCGTTGGAGAATAATACTGAATATACCACGGACTGCCAAAAGAACGAACAAATCTATCTTGGAAGAAGTACAAACAATGCTCCTTAGAAGCAAGGAAGGTGAGACTGCATCTTACATACTTTGGACATGTTATCAGGAGGGATCAGTCCTTAGAAAAGGACATCATGCTTGGTAAAGTAGAGGGTCAGTGAAAAAGAGGAAAAGCCTCAAAGAGGTGGATTGACACAGTGAATGCACCCATGGCCTTAGCATAATGATTATGAGAATGGCGCAGGATGAGGGCAGTGTTTCATTCAGTTGCACGTAGGGTCCCCATGGGTTGGAACCAACTCAAGGGTACCTAACAACAACAAGAACAACAACAAGATAAGGTTTGATATAGAATTTACGTACAAACAGATATGTTATTAAGTGCTGTCAATTTGGTTCCAACCCATAGTGACCCTATCGATAGAAATAGATACTTATGATTGTTATTTTTAGATATATATACATACAGATATATGTATAATTATAGACGTAAATAGATATGAAGTTTCACATCAATTTTTAAAAGTAATCATTAACTCAGTTTTGTAGATGAAGAAATTGAAGGTTATTACATTGAGAAACTTGTCCAAGTTCTTACTGCTAGCAGGCAGAGAAATGAATTAACTAGCACAATTCTGGCCCACAGTATGTGCTTTTTCAATATAGCATGTTACTTCCTGGGTATTGATGTAAGTTTGAAGATATGTAGGGAAAGCATTGGATTTTTTTCCTAATCGGTTTAACAAATTATTTTCAAGTTTAGGTTATTATTTAATGTGTAAATTTGTGACTAAAAATGTATCTGCTTATTATTAGATTTTCCTACCAGTTGGCCAACTGTCTCAAGTCATATTATTAAAAACTTTAATTAGTCATAATGTTTACCATCTTTTGGTGTTTAAGGTTAGTGAAGTTAAAGTCATATTTCTTACTTAGATAATTCCTGCACTCCAAAATTCGCAAAGATTTTTTGATAGACGAAAGGGTAACATAGGACAAGTAGGGCAGAGAGAGGGGGAATAATAGAGAAACACAAGGCCCTACCTATTATGGAACTCTAACCAATTTTTTATTTGGATTTTTACTTTGTAAATTCAGAAATGAATTCTCAAGATCACTAGTCTCTGTTTTCTTATAAAATTTGCTTTTACAAAATTTTCATCTATTAGGAGTTTCTTGTCATCCATAGGTGTTTTCTAGGTAAGTGTTGTGTTCTGCATTCATAAATTGACTTCTGCAGCGGGCAGGGTGGTGGAATTAGATTATATTGCATTATCAAAAATTGAATCTGGTAATTTTTTTCATTTTAGTAAGTTTAAATTTGTTTCAGTTTTAAGGATTTTCTCTTTATTATGTATGGATACCAAATTAGGTGTGTAGGAGTTACAATATAATTTTATTACTATGTTGTTGTTGTATGCCACTGAGTCAGTTCTGACTCATAGAGACTCTGTAAGACAGAGTAGAACGACCCATAGGGTTTCCTAGGCTTTAATCTTTGTGGGAGCATATCACCAGATCTTTTCTTCCAAGGGGCCACTGGGTAGGTTCCAACAGCCCATCTTTCCATTAGTGGCCAAGCACTTAACCATTGTGCCACCGGGGCCCCTTTTAATCACTATAAAAAACCCTTTGGTTAGCAGCAGTAGCACTTAATCACTATGCCACGAGGGTATATATACTATATATGTATATATAGTATAATATTGAGATGCACTAGGTTGCACATGAAAAATTAATAAAGAGCAATTTTTGTTTTGTTCGTCAAACATTTACTGGAATATTACCAAGGCCAGTAAAAGGAATCATCATAACTTATTTTTATAGGCCTGGAACACATTACATGTACCTTTCATTTCTATATTCCTTAATGAGACATCTTCAAAAACTAATTGAATCCATATAGATTGAGGAAATAGTTATTGACTTTCTAAACCATGGCTGAGTTATTTTATTAGTTTTATATTCGTGGTTTGCTCGTATACAGTTATTTAACACCATCATGGCTATAAATAAAATTCTGTTGGAATCTCCTTTTGAGTCTCTTGGAGGAAGGTTTATAGCAGTCAAATTCATTTTCCATAAAACACAGTGTGATATATTCATTGTTTTTCACACAAGCTTATATCAGAGTTTACATAGATCATCACTGGATTTTTTTTCTAATCAACTTACCAAGTTATTTTCAAGTTGAGGTTATTTAATGTATAAATTTGTGTTTAAAAATATATCTACTAATTATTAGATTTTCCTAGCAGTTGGCCAATTGTCTCAAGTCATATGTATTAAAATTTTTCATCACAGTATTTACTGTCTTTTGGTATTTAATATATATATATATAAAAAAATATTCACTTTATATGATATTTGAAATGTAACCCAACCCATTTCCTTCGAGTCTATTCTGATTCATAGTGATTCCATAGGACAGAGTAGAACTGCCCCACAGGGTTTCCAAGGAGTGGCTGGTGAATTCAAACTGCCAACTTTTTGGTTAGCAGCCAAACTCTTAACCACTGTGTGACCAGGGATCCATTTGTAATATAGAAGCATACAAAGAAGAACATGTTATCCATAATTCTATCACCTAAGGATAACTGCTATTAACATTGTGAGATAAAGAGAAAATAGATACATAGATGCAAATTTAATATTGGGAAGTTTAATACTTTAATACATAGATGTAAATTTTATACTGGTAAGTGGCATTAGCCACACTGACTGGGATAGGCATTAAAAGTGTTGCCTTACAGCAAGATATACATTCCAATGGTTCTGCCTGTAAAAATTACAATCCAGGAAATAGTAGGCATAAAACCTTAAGAAAAAATAGCTTATCAGAAGTGGGACTAATCGTATGTCCCTGAGAGGCAACAAATGTACGAGCACGGTAGCTGCAAGGCAGGATAAAAATCATTAAATCTTATAATATTCAAATCCTGAAATACTACACCCTTACCTCACTTACTATCTCGTTACCCAACATTGGCATTTATGACAATAATAAAAAATCTACTATCCGACTACTTTGTACGTAAGAATGTGTGTCTGGCAATAATGAATGCTGTGGTGTAAGCCGAGAGTAGTGCTATCTGTTATGGTTAAGGTTATTGTCAACTTGGCTAAGACATGATTCTCATTGGTATGGCAGTTATGTAATGTAATTTGGAAGTTATGTAGTAATGTAGTCATCTTCCATTTTGTGTTCTGTTGTGGTCATCCTCAATTTTTGCATAATGCCAATTTCACATAACAACCCGGCCTTTGGAAATTGTTTCGATAAGCAAAGAGAGGGTGTATAGTCAGTGGTTTGGATTTTTAATCCTATTTATACTTTCCTGAAACAAGGGAAATATATAGTATTTGTATTTCCAAAGTATGTTGGGATGCATGGCATTTTTGTTGTTGTTAGGTGCCGTTGAGTTGCTTCCAACTCATAGCAGCCCTCTGTACAACAAAAGGAAACATTGCCTGGTCCTGTGCCATCTTCACAATAGTTGCTATGTTTGATCCCATTGTTGCAGCCCATTGTGCCAATCAGGCTTATTGAGGGTCTTCCTGTTTTTTGCTGACCATCTGTTTTACTAAGCATGATGTCCTTCTCCAGGGACTGATCCCTCCTGATAATGTGTCGAAAGTATGTGAGACGAAGTCTTGCCATCCTCACTTTTAAGGAGCATTCTGGCTGTACTTCTTCCAAGACAGATTTGTTCATTCTTCTGGAAGACCATGGTATATTCAATATTCTTTGCCAACACCACAATTCAAAGGCATCAAATCTTCTTAGTTCTTACTTATTCATTGACCAGCTTGCATGCATATAAGGCTATTGGAAATACCATGACTTGAGTCAGGGTCACCTTAGTCCTTAAATGCATGGCATAATGAGTGCAATTTGGATGATTATTTCATATAATCCTATTAAAGGTGTGTTTTTCCAAACATGGAGATGTGCAGAGGCGGCTGCTTGAAGTCAGAGGGCAGAGGGCAAGGCAAGAGGTAAGGACAGCTCGTAGGCATTCCTCTTCCCCTACTCCTCCTCCTTGAACACAGAGTCAGTCTGCTCTTCACATGGGTATTAGTGCGTTATCTACTTTCACATGTGAATTACTGCATTCTTTTTTTTTTTTATTCTTTTGAGGATTTTTTTTTTTTTTGCATATATTATCTTTTGTACATGAAAACATTTGTATGTGTAGTTTGGATAGCTCTCATCAGTTTCTAAGTTGTCAGGGGTTTTGTTGTTCCCTCTTCTTTACAGTATATTTGTAATTTAATCTTATTTCTCCTGTAAATATACTCCTAAATTCAAATTAACAAATTTTTGAGTGGTACTTTGTTCTGTGCTTTTTTGGTCTATGAACGAGATAATGATTCATGGAAGATTAAAAAACCTATGCCCCTCCTCTCCCTTGAGGAAAAGCCTCCACAAAACTATGCATTAATGACAATAAAGGATTCACATGGGGATGGATTCAAGGCAATCAGGATGTATATGGTGCTCATCATTTTTATCCATTTTCTTTTTTTTTTTTCCAAAGAGCATCTCAAATTTGTCCCAAAGCATCATCTTTTTTTCAGTGTTAAATCTGTCATATTTATGTAATTTAGAATTAAACACTTCAATTCTATTTTAATTCTTCATATTCTTTCTTTATTTTATCAAATTCCCTCTTACTCGTCCTGTATCTCTCAGGAAACATGAATTTCATCCCAGTTTCATAATTTAAAAATTTGTTTTATAAAATATGTTTCATGAATTTAAATCATAAAGTAGACGCTGGTTCCAACGGCACTACCTATTTTGCCCCTAGCTTCCTCTTCAAACTCACTTCCTACCACCCTCACTTACTCCCTAGACCTCAGTCTTTTATGCTTTATTTCTTTTCCTTTTATACCCCAAACTCATTCCTATATTTGGACCTTTATAGGCTGTTCTCCCTACCAAAATTGCCCTTTCCTTCAATCTTCATATTGCTGGCTCCTCTTGTTACTTAGAGCTCATTGTAAAGGTCCTCTGAGTGACCTTTTAGTCTCTTAATGTTGCTATAACAGAAATGCCAAAAGTGGGTGCTTTGAAGAATAACGACTTATTTTCTAACAATTTAGGATGCTAGAAATCCAAAATCAGAGCGTTGGGTATAGGACGAGGCTCTCTTCTGGGGGAAGATCCTTGTCTCAGCTTCTGTAGCACCAGCATTCCTCAGTTCCTTTTTAATCTTCACGTGGCTTCTATCTTCCCCTCTCACCTCCCCATCCCTGTTAGCGCTTGCTTCTGTGGCTAATCTGCTATTTTTATAACATAGAATGATTAGGTTTAGGACATAACCTACAAGGATATGTCCTCATCAACATAACAAAGAAAACCGTATTCCCAAATGAGATTACAGCCACAGGTTTACCAAAAAACCCGTTGCCACTGAATCAGTTTCAACTCACAGTGACACTACACCACAGAGTAGAACTGTTCCTGTAAAGTTTCCAAGACTGTAAATCTTTATGGAAGCAGACCGGCACATCTTTCCCTTGCAGAGTGGCTGGTGGGTCAAAATTTCCAACCTTTCCATTAGCAGCCAAGTGCTTAACTACTGCACCACAACGGCTCTTATCCACAGGTATAGGGGTTAGGATTCCAACACATCTTTTGGAGGGACACAATTCAACCCATAGCACCTTTCTTGATTACTATGTGGAAACCCTGGTGGCGTAGTGGTTAAGTGCTATGGCTGCTAACCAAGAAGTCGGCAGTTTGAAACTGCCAGGCGCTCCTTGGAAACTCTGTCCTATAGGGTTGCTATGAGTTGGAATCAACTCAATGGTCATGGGTTTATGTATAAAGTAGCCTACCACAGAACCCCATCCCACTGTTCCACTATAGTTTTTTTTCTTGTACTTATTATGTTCTTATTGGCTCATTAATCTTTATTTATTTTTTATCTCTTAACATGTAAGCATTATGAGAGCAGACAACATATCTTTCTTGTTTACTAATCTTTCTCCAGTGTACAGAACTGTTTCAGGCACACAGTAAGTTCTCAATAAATATGTGTTGAAGGATTGAATATTATCTAAAATTTATACCTGATTTCTGTAGCAAATCAGACGTGAGAAAACTATATTCTCCCTCTGTGTTCTGTGTCAAAGATTGTAAAATTGATAATTTACTTTTGTAAAGGGAAACCAAATAGCTCAATTTCTATAACTGTGCTACCTTGGGAGAGAGAATAGCATTGTGTTTATGAATATGAGCCTTGATGCCCAATGGCTTTGGGTTCAACAACTGATTCTGCTCCTTGACAATTTTCTCACCTTGGCAAGTCTGAAAAATTCTGGGTTATCTTGTCTCTAACATGAGGATAATAAAAGCACAAATATCATAGAGTTGTTATGAGAATAAAATGAGAAAAAGTGTTCAAGTTACTTACCAAAATATCAGACAAATCATAAGCACTCAATAAATGATAGCTTCCACTCTTTGTACTATCCTGATTTCCAAGGATAAAGTATTGCAGGTATAAGCTTTAAAAAAAATTTTTGCCTCTGTATATCAGTTGGAGCCCTGGTGGTAGTGGTTAAGCATTTGGCTGCTAACCAAAATGTTGGCGGTTCAAACCCACCATCCATTCCTTGGGAGGGAGTTCTACTCTGTCCTATAGTGTCATTAGGAGTTGGAAACAAGTCAATGGCAATGAGTTTGGTTTTTGGTTTATATCTCAATCTATTTTAATATGTAATAATTTCATTTAGCTTTTCTTCCAGTGTGGTCCAATAAATTTTCCAGATATTAAATGCGTCAGTCTTTCCCATAATTTTTAATCCCTCAGCATGGCTGAAAACACACTTTTAAGTCCCTGAAACCATTATGCAACCATTATTATTTGGTTAATGTCTACAGAAGATCTATGATCAAGGCAGAAAATGACAAGGGACCCACATCCTTTCTAACATGCCTTTGGTCAAACTTTGTGGATTTACTTATTAAACAAATAATTAATGAGCACCTATTGTGTGTCAGAAAGTGTTCTACAGGCTGATTAAATAGTAATAAACCAAGCACGAAAACGTCCCCTCCTGTTACGGATTGAATTGTGTCCCCCCAAATTATGTGTTGGAATCCTAACCCCTATGCCTGTGGATATAATACCAATTGAGATAGGATCTTCTTCGTTATGTTAATGGGGCTGTATCAGTCTAGGGCATGTCTTAAACCTAATGACACTTGAGGTACAAAAAGAGCAGATTAGACACAGAGAGAAGCAAGCACAAATGGGGGAAAGATAGAACCCTGGTGGAGATCTCTAAGAAACGAAAGAATGTTGGTGCTAGAGAAGCTGAGACAAGAATTTTCCTCCAGAGCAGATAGAAAGAGCTGGCGCCTTGAACTTGAACATGTAGGCTCCTGAACTGTGTAAAAATAAATACCTATTTGTTAAAACCACAACTTGTGGGATTTCTGTTATAGCAGCACTAGGAAACCTAAGATACCTCCTTCACCAAGGCTGCATTCTTCAGGGCCTTGTTGGCCATTATAAGGACTTTAGCTTTTCCTCTGAAAAAAATGAGGGGACTTGGAGGATTTTGAACATAGGAGTGATGTGCACAGAAGCAGAATTGACAATGTGGCCTGCTGTAATTATGAATAAGTGTGCACATCGTATCCCTGACAGAAACAAAACATACTCTTTGTGCCCCAAAACAAACAACTAAGAATTAAGCCACCCTTTCTGGTTCTGATTTCCCAAATAAATTTAATATTGTGCTTTTCCCATAAGTTGCAAACTCCCTATCAAAAAGGTTACAAACTCCTTAGCAAAGACAACTTTATCTCTGACTTGCAATGCTAATGTCTGAATATATGTGATGATTGTGTTATATAACAACCACATATATGAAAACTGCTGTTTTACCACCTCAAATAGATGAATATGAACTTGGTAACCTTAGTAATCTTGCATTTTTTCTCTGAATTCTTTTTGCTGCTGTTGTTGTTTATTTTATTAAAATTGGATGATGAGGAGAAAGAGGAAAATTGCTGGAGGAGTATCTATGAGTATATAGAGTATATGCTGGTAAATATGAACAACCAACTCTCTAGAAATGTTCTCAATTTTTGCAGTGTAAATAGTCTTTCTCCCAATTTTTATATTGTTTTGCTCAATTTAACAACGACCAGGGTTAGGGTCAAGTTAAAAGGTATCATTTTACCCAGAATTCTTTCCCAGCATTTCAGGAACAGGTAAATATATCTGTTTGATCAACTTGACTGGAACAATGCCCATGCTCCACCTTTTCTAGGATGAAGCAATATGCATGCTCTTATTTCTTTAAATTACAGCAATTCAAGTAGGAATAATAGAAATATGATAATAAAAATGCTGTATTCATAATAAAGGTACTATTAGAATTGAATCAAATGGTGTTATTAAATTCAGAGTCATTTCCATTTCAGCAGATCAAAATTTAAATTGATTGAAACAAAGCATCGCTAGCTAATTTGGAGATTCTCTCTGTAAGCTATTGGCCATTTCTAATATGGTCAAAATTTTAATTCAATAATCTTCCCTCAGTTTAAAATGAACATCATGTTTTATGTTTTGTTAAATGATAAAATAATTCTAATAATTTTTATATGATCAAAATGAACTTTGATTTCTAAATTTATAAATAGAGGTTTTTAACTATTGGTTGTAACCAATTCTAGTGCTTTATATTAATTTACTTATATACATTTACTGACAGGTGCTGGGTATGTCCTTGAGATGAAGTGGCAAACTGCATGGATATAGCCCCAGCATTAAAATCTATTGGTTATTTATAGTCTTACTATTTATTTATTTATTTTTATTGAGTAATACATTAAAAAAAAAAAAAAAACATATATCAAGTACTATTTATGTGCATTTAGGAAGATAAGTGCAAGGAATGTTAGGGCTGGTTACAGGTTAGGGTTCCCAAAAAGAAAACTCTGTGAAGGGATTTGCAAGCAGAATGTTTATGAAGAAGTATTTCCACACCCACGGAAGGGAAGACAAGAAAACAAGGCTGGGCAAAGGGATAATTTTGGGTGCAATGCAGTCTCAACCCCAGTAGACATCTGTAGCTCCTATAACCCTTTGGAAAGAGCCCTGGTGGCACAGTGGTTAAGAACTTGGCTGCTAACTGAAAGGTTTATGGTTAGAACCCACCAGCTGCTCCATGGGAGAAAGGTGTGGCAGTCTGCTTCCATAAAGATTTACAGCTTAGGAAAACCTGTGGGGCAGTTCTACTCTGTCCTATAGGGTCACTATGAGTCGAAATCAACTCAACGGCAATGGGTACAACCCTTCAGAGTTTTTCTGCATTGGGACAAGGGTTCCAGTCCTTAATACCCTTGCACTGACCAGGCATTAAATGCAGGGTGTTCTGGAAAGGGGCCATGATCTTGACTGAGGAGACTCTCTTTAACTGTGAAAATTCTCCAAAAAGTCTGTATGATAGGTTTACATGTTAATTTGGCTAAGCTACAGTCCCAAGTTATTCAATCAAACACTAATGCAGGTGTTGCTGTGAAAGTATTAATGTTTTGTAGATGTGATTAAAGGAAAATTATTGCAACTAATCTGGGTGGTCCTGATTTAATCTGTTGTAAGACCTTAAATTCAGAACTGAGTCTTTGCTGAAGAAAAAGAAATTCTACCACTGGATAATAGCTGAAGCTCATGTCCAAGAATTCCAGTCCAGCCTTCCTGATAGTCTACCCTATGGATTTTGCCAGCTCCCACAATCAAGTAAGCTAAATTCTTGCAGAAAATCTCTTAATATATATCTCTACAGATTCTGTTTCTGTGGTGAACCCTGATTGATAAAGGCTGATAGCTGAGAATTTTCTAATAGCAGAATGTCCCATAGCTGGTGAAATAATCCTTTAGTTCAGAAAGGGGATCTGAGTAGCACACAACAGTGTCCACCACAGAGTATTTAAAGTATTTCTAGTTCTCTACATTATTCATTAAAATTTACACTTCCTAACAGTTGCCAGGCAGATGAAGATGGGGGAGGACTAGGAACAACTATTATGCTATTATATTAGATATAATTCCCATATTCAAGTAAGAAACCAAATTCAAGCAGCATTCAACTCATATAAGTTGAAAGTCTGAGGGCAATCTTATCTTTGGGTGCTGCTGGATACAGGGGCTCAAATGAAATAATGAATTCTTAGATTTATTCCTTCCATCTTTCACCTCAGCTTTCCTTTGAATTAACTGCAGTCTCACTACTGTTGGCTTCTCCACTGCTCAGGCCTTCACAGGCCTTACAGCTATCATATCCAATGCAAACAGACTGAAAAATATGGTAATCAATTTTCCTGATTTTAGAACTAGAATTAAGTTTAATTTCTTTTGCTTGGGTGACATGACTAAACCTGAACCAACAGCTATGAGCAACGAAGATAGACTATGTTAATTAGCTAATAAAATCTGGATCACTTGCCTACCACTGGAGATGGAGGATTTTAATCTGGAAGAGGAGATGGAGCCTTTGTATGGAGATGATAGTGAGAAAACTGTCTACAGGTGGGAACAATCATTATAAAGATAGACTAGGAAAGATTCCACTGTCTGAGATAAGAAGAGGACAAGGAAGCCTGTCTCAGCCTAAATTCTGGGTAAAAACAGAATAGTCTTCCCTGAGTTCTTTTACTCACAAAAAATGTGGATGGAGCCAGGAAATTAATATTAAAAGTGATATCAGGACTTCTAGGAAAATCAAAACAACATTTATCAGTGGGAAATTTCATACTGCTCAGGATTTCAAATATGAAGCCCAAATGAAGAACTCACTACCGAGAATCATAAAACTCAAGAAGAAACAACACATATGAGTGAGAGTCAGTTAACAGAATAAATAAAAGAATTATACAAGTTTATATAATTTCAGACAGTTATTATTAATAGGTATATTTACAATTAAGACATAAAATAGTCAAAAAAATAAGAAGTGGACAGGTTCTATGAAAAAATAAGTGCATTTTAAAAAGAAAATAAAACATATAAATAGAAAGCATAGTTTTTGAAATTAAAAATCCAGTGGCTAGATTAAACCGCTGTTTAAGCACAACATAAAAGATAATTAAGGAAAGATAGATTTGAGAAATTTATGAAATTGTCCAAAGTATAGTGCCAAGAGCTAAGAGATAAAACCTGAGAAAGTAAACTAGAAAGGGGATTATACAAACATAAAACATGACTTACGTAAATAAGACATAAAAAGAATGAGAAGCAGCAATATTTGAAGGGATAAATGTTGAGCATTTTCTAATATTTATACAAGACATAAGTTCTTCATATTCAACAAGCACAATGGATTCCTGAGCAGGGTGAAAAAAGAAAAAGCTACACCTAACTAGACAACTGTAGCAAAAACGGAGACCACCAAAGACAAAGAGAAGATTTTAACATTAGCTAGAGGGAAAAGTCAGATCAGTTACATGAATAGTAAATTATGAACAGAAGACTTTTCATCTTAGAAGTCCAAAGAGCATGTAATAAATAACTTTAATACACAGAGAGAAAAATACTGTCCACCTAGAAGTCTATTAAGTGGTGTTCTGGAGGTGGCTCACACTGGCTTGCAAATTGTTGTTGTTGTTAGGCACCCTTGAGTTGGTTCCGACTCATAGCAACCCTATGTACCACAGAATGAAACACTGCCTGGTTCTGTGCCATGCTCACAATCATTGTTATGCTTGAGCCCATTGTTGTGGCTACAGTGTCAATCCATCTTGTTGAGGGTCTTCCTCTTTTCTGCTGACCTTGTACTTTACCACACATGATGTCCTTCTCCAGGGATTGATCCCTTCTGATAATGTGTCCAAAGTGTATAAGATGCAGCCTCACCATCCTTGCTTCTAAGGAACATTCTGGTTGCACTTCCTCCAAGACAGATTTGTTTGTTCTTTCAGCAAGAGTTGTTAAATATTCAAGTATTTTCCAAGAAAGTTGTTAAAACATAGATAATTTGAAATCTGAGTCCCAAAACAGTAAAGGAAATTCCCAGGAACAAAAATAAAATACCCAGTGATATTATCTAAGAAATTTATAGAACTGATAAGAGGTTTAATATCTCGGATTCTAGAACCTCCGGAAGTCTTAAGTAAGAAATACAAGAAACCCACTCCCAGACAACAGCATGAACATTGAGAACATCAAAAGCAAAGCCAACATCACAAATGCAACTGGAGGGAAAAAAAGGAAAAATAATGTTTGAAAACAGACGTATCAACAACGAGAGCCATAAAACAGTTGAAAAAGATCTTTTAAGTGAAGCAATTTAGAGTTAAATGCTAGATATGTATTTGTATTTTAGCTAAACCTATTTAAAAACACTGTCTTAAATTTAATGGCTAAGCATTTTAAACTTTTTCTTTAAAAATGGAAGCTTGTTATATATGATTGTCTTTTTTTTTGTATACTGCTCTAAGTCTAGAATAATTGATGTCTTTTAATTGCAGTGTTGATGAAGAATATTGAATATACCGTGGATTTCCAAAAGAATGAACAAATCTGTCTTGGAAGACATACAGCCAGAATGCTCCTTAGAAGCAGGGATGGGGAGACTATTTCTCACATACTTTGGACATGTTACCAGGAAGGATCAGTCCCTGGAGAAGAACATCATGCTTGGTAAAGTAGAGGGTCAGTGAAAAAAAGAGGAAGACCCTCAATGAGATGGATTGACATAGTGGCTACAACAACGGGCTCAAGCATAACAACTACTGCGAGGATGGTGCAGGACCAGGCACTGTTTTGTTCTGTTTTACATAAGGGTTGCTATGAGTCAGAACCAACTCAAGGGCACCTAACAACAAGCCTAGGTAAGGCAAAATCCTGCTCATAAGTATAAAAAAAAAATAACTATTATTTAGATTTTTGAAAATTATTTCCCTTTTTCTTTATAAAATATTTTAACTTATTTTTCATTTCTCTTTTAGTTTTCAGTGTGTTTATTACTTTTTAGAGGGGGCAGTCATGGTTCAGTTGTAGAGTTCTCCTCTTCCATGTGGACGAATGGGGTTCAGTCCTAACCAATTCACCTCATAGGTAGCCACTACCTGTCAGTGGAAGCTTACATGTTGCTATAATGCTGAACAGGTTTCAGCAGAGCTTTGAGATTAAGAAACTAGAAAGAAAGGCCTGGAGATATACTTCCAAAAATCAGCCAATGAAATTCCTATGGATCATGGGGATAATGTATAGTTTTACCTGGAGTCAGGGGCAATTTAAAGGCAGCAAACAGTTTTATGAGTTTTACTGAGGAAAAAATAAATTATTCCACCCTTCAGAAATCTGACTCACAAAGCAAATGTGATTTCAAATGTGTAAACTTTTTACATGTTCCTGTGGATGTCATAGAAGTTACTACTATGTGGTTAACCTTTGAATAAATTAAATGGTAAGAAAGTACATGAAAGAAAAGGGAAAGGAAAAGAATTCAGTACATCTTTTTCATCAAATTCCTATATCATCTTGAACAACAAGTTGATCCAGGTTTAGTGGCTAGAAGAAATTTTTTATTTCAAAGGAATTTGGCCTATATGAATTCCTGCCCTCTCCTTGAAGTCCCTCTTTATCTACAACCTTTGCCCAATAGATCGACCTAGTACTTGGACTGATTAAGCCCACAGAATAAATTCTGATGGGCACCATGAACAACCTTTAGTTGTGTCCTCTCCTCATCCTCATTTGTTTCTTCTGTTCTACATTTTCTGATAAACCACTAAAACAAACAAAAAAATAGATTATGTATATTTTATTTTTAGTTTTAACCAATATTTTAGTTAAAAATTTATGTAAGAGGAAATTATTGAATATAAGACCTTTGTAGTGGATCCATGTTTATACTCTCCTTACTTTACAAAATCTATAACATAAATTCTTCAAAGTTTATTTCTTTGATTGCACAGACATTTCAAAATTCATTTTATAGGGGGATAGGTAGATCGATCCTACCTGTCAAAACCTGAGTAGGGTTTTGCCCTGCTTTTTTGAGTTTAGTCTAACATAAGAAAATGATAAACATATGTAATTTACCCCATTAAAAAAAAAGTACGAGATTTTTATATTGTAATTGAATTTAAAACATAGTATTTCTTAAATAGGTTTGGCTAAAATATGAACTTTTGTTACAGGCATTGACAAATGGCATGGATATAGGAAAGGGGTGTTAGAATAAGGAACGCTCCATACATTTGTCTATATTTTATATGAGAAATGCTTAAAAATAAGTAAAGGTGATTAGCTTGGAGAAGAAATTAATAAAAAGAGACGTAATAGCTGTTGTCAAAGATTTGAAAAGTTTTATACTAAAGAGAAATTAATGTGTTGTGAAAAGTCAAATTTCAGGTTACTGTAAGGGAGAACTTTTTAAATAACCAGTCATCCAACATAGGAATCAGTCACCTCAAAACAAAATTTAAATGAAGACAGGGAATCGAATGTATGGTATAAAGATTCCTGGATTAAGTGCCTTTTCTTTAATTTAAGAGAGTCTTGTACTTTAAATATAGTACAAATAATAATCTAACAATATTATTAGAAAACAAAGCACTTGAAATTTAACTAACGTGTTAACTTCTTCTATTGTTGCTAATTCAATAAAAAATCGAGTTGCGATGAGGAATCTCCATGTAATAGAAAAAGCATTTTACATCAAATTACTCTATTGCACAATTTATAGCACAAGTAAGAAATGTCATCCCAAAATAAAGGCATTCAATTTGAGATCCCTCATATGGAGTTGTATATATGAGTGTGAAGTTAGAGGAGAGGCCTTCGGTTTGCTGTTGTTGTTGCTGTCTATTCCATTCTGACACATGGCAACCCCATGTGTGCAGAGTAGAACTCCACTCTGTAGGGTTGTTAAAGCTGGGACCTTTTGGAAGGACTTACTTCTAAGGCATCTCTTGGATTTGAAGTAGCAACCTTTTAGCTAATAGCTCTGCACTTATACATTTGCACCACCCAGTGACCTGTACTTCAAAGTTATCAGTGTATACATGGAATTTAAAGACATCGGCTGGATGAAATCACTAAGGATTAAATGCAGAAAAAGAAAAGATGATCTCATATTGAGCCCTGATATATTCCAAGCTTTAGAGTTCTGGAACAGGAGGAGGAGAGAAAGCAACCGTGACTGAGAAGGACCAAGATATGAAGAATAATGCATGATAGAAGTCAAGTGAAGAAAATCTTCAAGGAGGACATGATCATCTATGTCAAAAGGAGCTTGTACATCTGAATTTACCATTGTTTTGACAACCATAAAGTTGTTGTTGACCTTTACACGGATGTTTTCAATATAATATTACCGTTAAATTTCCACTTACAGAGAGTTCAAGAAACAATGGGAGGTTCAGATTAAAGACATCAAGTATAGCCAATTTTTCTGGTTTCTCCTCCACAGAAAAATGCAGAAGTGGAGCACAAAGAGGTTGTGGTATAAAGAAAATTTGTTTTTGTTTTATTTTCTTAAGATGGAATTTGACACAGCTTGATTATATGTTAAGAAAGATAATCCAAGGAAAAAGAGGAGAGAGAGGGAGCAACTGTAAAAACAAAACCCTGGAATATGAAAAAGCAGGTGAGATGCAGGGCGCAAGTGGCAGGTGAATCTAAGAAATACAAACAGTTCGTTTTTTATAATAAGAGGTAAAGCAGAGAATGTGAATTCAGAAGCAGTATATTGGAGTATACCATGGGGAGAGAATGAAAACATTCTAATAACATCTGAATATATCTATCAACTTCCTAGGTCCTGAAATTTTTTTAAAAGCCTGCTTTTTAAGGTTTTGTTGCATTGTAAAAGAAGATTGGACAAAGAACAGGCAAACCAAAACAAAAAAAAACCCTGAACCCGTTGCCGTCAAGTCGATTCAGACTCATAGTGACCCCATAGGACCAGAGTAGAACTGACCTATAGGGTTTCCAAGGAGCAGCTGGTGGATTTGAACTGCCGACCTTTTGGATAGCAGCTGAGCTCTTTAACCACTGTGCCACCAGGGCTCCAAGAACAGGAAACATGCCTACATTTATAGAATATGTACTGCATTCCAGGCATTCTTAAGAAACATTCTCACGTTTTATCCTCAAAGGCCCTAAAATTAAGGCATTATTGTGACTATCCTACAGATAAGAAAACTACGAATCAGTGATTAAACTACTTGCCTAATGACACACTGCTAGAAAAGCCAGGATTCAAAAACAAAGGTCTGATCGACTTTAAATTCCATGTTGTTTTCATAATTCATCATTGCTTAAAAAATTGAAAACCACATGAAAGAAAATCCCATCCAAATTCATTTCAATGAAAAATTAATACTAACATGTTCTTTAAATCTTTTCTAGGGTATGAGTTTTATGATAATGTTTTGAAACAATTATTATGAGTTCTCTTGCTTTTAGCTTTCAAGAACGTAAAACTGCGTAGGCACTCTAATAGTAGTACTTACAGACAAATCCTAAGGGGGGGCACTTAGAAACTGATAAGGACTTTTGCAGTTCACAGTTTGTCTTAATTTGGCAACACCATCATTTTGTTTTATAATTTCCATGCCCATTAATTATCTGTAGTTCTTGTAATTGACAACACACCATTTGTTTGTCAAATATTCTGCACTAACTTCACAAAGTTTAAAAGTTCAGGAAAAATATCTTGTATTTCAAAAATAGTACAGTGTGAAAGGTAAGCATTTAGATGGTGCTGAATATCAGGTAATTCTTTTTCTATTTGTCTACAATAGAAAAATCAGTTGTGTATTCCGCCATTTTATTGACACACACGGTCGGTGTAAATCAAGAGATTAGCGTTAACAAAAATTAAGGCCTGTGAATGATAGATAGCTTCTCTCTTTTCCTCTAATGTACATAATTTTCTTTTCAGCTTCTCTGCCTTTCCTGTAATTTTTGCAAAAATATTTAATGCTAGCCATGTTTATGAGATTCAGTAATACTTGAGAAATCTTTGTAAATTAGAGAAAAGAAACCTCTATTCTGCTTTTCCTAATTATTATAACCCATAACAAATCTCAGTCACAAAATGAGAAATATATACAGCAACAAAAGATGCTTAGTTATACTAAATAAAGTAAGTAAACTTCAGAATAATTCTAATGAAGTAAAAACAAGCACAAAGAAGCATACTAATGTTATATATAACTACACCATCCCGCATGCTTTCTAAAAATGATAACAATCAAGACTTAACAGGTCCTAATTAATTCTAAAAAATGTTAAAATTGCTCAAAAGGAAAAAGTTTTAGAACAAGACATTATTCTACATGTGACAAGGATGAGGTTATTTTTTAAAACACAAGTTGTGACAGTTAAATTATTTAGATAAATTATTTTATGCTGCACAATATAGATGACTGTCGTTATTGTTGTTAGGGCCATCAAGTCAGTTCTGACTTACAGAAACCCTATGTACAACAGAAGGCAACACTATATGGTCCTGCACCATCCTCAAAACCTTTGCTATACTTGAGCCCGTTTTTGCAGCCACTTTGTCAATCCATCTTGTTGAGGGTTTTCCTCTTTTTTTACTCATTCTCTGCTTTACCAATCATGGTGTCCTTGTCCAGGGACTGGTCCCTACTGATAACAAGTCTAAAGTATATGATCCGAAGTCTTGCCATCCTTCCTTTTAAGGAAAATTCTGGCTGTGCTTCTTCTAAGACAGATTTTTTCATTCTTCTGACAGTCCATGATATATTCAATATTATTCATCAAAACCATAATTTAAATGCATCAATTTTTCTTTGGTCTTCCTTACTCATTGTCCAGGTTTCACAGGCATATGAGGTGATTGAAAACACCATGGCTTGGGTCAGGTGTACCTTAGTCTTCAAGGTGACATCTTCGCTTTTCAACACTTTAAAGAGGTCTTTTGCAGCAGATTTGCTGGATGCGATATGTCCTTTGATTTCTTGACTGCTGCTTCCATGGGCATGGATTGTGGATCCAAGTAAAACAAAATCCTTGACAACTTCAATCTTTTCTCCATTTATCATGATGTTGCTTATTGGTCCAGTTGTGAGGATTTTTATTTACTTTTGTTGAGGAGTAGTCCGTACTGAAGGCTGTAGTCTTTGATCTTCATCAGTGCTTCAAGTCATCTGTCCTTTCGGCAAGCAAGACTGTGTCATCTGCATATCACAGGTTATTAATGAGTCTTCTTCCATCCTGATGCAACAGTCTTCTTCATATAGTCCAGCTTCTCAGATTATTTGCTTAATGTACAGATTGAGCAAGTATGGTGGAAGGATACAACACTGAAAAATGCCTTTTCTGAATTTAAATCATGCAGTATCCTCTTCTGTTCAATTAACTGCCTCTTGACCTATGTACAGGTTCCTTATACAAGTGTTCTCAAATCCCAATTCATCCTAATGTTATCCATAACTTGTTATGATTCACACAGTGGAATGCCTTTGCTTAGTCAATAAACCACAGGTGAACATCTTTCTGCCAAGATCCATCTGACATCAGCCATGTTGTCCCCTGTTCCGTGTCCTCTTCTAAATCCGGCTTGAATTTCTGGCAGTTCCCTATTGATGTACTGCTGCAACTTTTTTTGAATTATCTTCGGTAAAATTTTACTTGTGTGTGACATTAGTGATATTGTTTGATAATTTTCTCATTCGGTTGGATCATTTTTCTTTGGAATAAGCACAAATATGGACCTCTTCCAGTAGGATGGTCAGGTTGCTATCTACCAAATTTCTTGGCATACACAAGTGAGTGCTTCCAGCATTGCATCCATTTGTTGAAACATCTCAGTTGGTGTTCTGTCATTTCCTAGAGTCTTGTTTTTCATGAATGCCTTCCATGCAGCTTAAACTTCTTCCTTCAGTACCTTTGGTTCTTTGTCATATGCTACCTCTGAAATAGCTGAATGTCAACCAATTCCTTTTGGTACAGTGACTGTGTATGCCTTCCATCTTCTTTTGATGATTCCTGCATCATTCAATGTTTTCCCTGTAGAATCCCTCAATATTCCAACTCAAGGTGTAAATTTTTTCTTCAGTTCTTTCAGCCAGAGAAACGTCGAGTGTGTTCTTCCTTTTTGGTTTTCTAACTCAAGGGCTTTGCACATTTCATTATAATACTTTACTTTGTGTTCTCTAGTTGCCCTTTGAAATCTTCTGTTCAACACTTTTACTTCATCATTTCTTCCTTTCACTTAGCTGCTCTAATTCAAGAACCAGTTTCAGAGCCTCTCATGACATTGATTTTGGCCTTTTCTTTATTTCCTATCTTTTTTCCATGACCTTTTGCTTTCTTCATTCATGATATCCTTAATGTCATCCCACAAGTCACCTGGCCTTCAGTCACCAGTGTTCAATGGGTCCAATCTATTTCTGAGATGGTCTCCAAATTCCGGTGGGATATATTCAAGGTCATACTTTGGCTTTCATGGACATGTTTTAATTTTCTTCAGCTTCAACTTGAACTTCCATGTGAGCAACTGATGGTCTGTTTGGCAGTTGGTTCCAGGCCTTGTTTTAACTGATGATATTGAGCTTCTCCACCGTCTCTTTCCACAGATGTAGTTGATTTAATTTCTATGTATTCCATCTGACAAGGTCCACATGTATAGCTGCCATTTATGTTGTTGAAAAAAGGTATTTTCTATGAATAAGTTGTTTGTCTTGCAAAATTCTATCATGTGATCTCTGGCATCATTTCTGTCACTAAGGCCATATTTTCTGACTACCAATCCTTCTTCTTTGTGTCCAGTTTGCCCATTGCAATCACCAGAAATTACCAATGCATCTTGATTGCATGTTTGATCAATTTCAGACTGCAGAAGTGGGTAAAAACCTTCAATATCTTCATCTTTGGCATTAGTGGTTGATGCAAAAATTTGAATAATAGGTATATTAACTGGTTTTCCTTGTAGGCATATGGATGATATCCTATCACTGACAGTGTTGTACCTCAGGATAGCCTTGAAGTATTCTTTTTGACAATGAATGAGATTCCAGCCATATGATTGTCTGATTTAAAATGGCTAACACCAGTCCACTTCAGCTCACTAATGCCTAGGATATTTACCTTTATGCATTCCATTTCATTTTTGATGACTTCCACTTTTTCTAGATTTGTATTTTGTGCATTCCATGTTTTGATTATTAATAGATGTTTGTAGCTATTTCTTCTCGTTTTGAGTCATATCACATTAGCAAATGAAAATCCTGAAAGCTTTGCTCATCCACATCATTGAGGTTGACTCAACTTTGATAAATGAAGAAAAGATTGAAGTTGTCAAGGATTTCATTTTATTTATGTCAACAATCAACACCTGTGGAAGCAGCAGTCAAGCAATGAAATGATGAATTGCATTGGGCAAATTTGCTGCAATAGACCACTTTAAAGTGTTGAAAAGCAAAGATGCCACCTTGAAGACTAAAGTGCACCTGATCCAAGCCATAGTGTTTTCAATCACCTCATATGCTTGCAAAAGCTGGACAATGAATAAGGAAGACCAAAGAAGGATTGACGTCTTTGAATTATGGTGTTGGCAAAGAATATTGAATATACTATGGATGGCTAAAAGAATGAGCAAATCTGTCTTGGAGGAAATATAGCCAAAATGTTCCTTAGATGCAAGAATGGCAAGACTATGTCTCACATACTTTGGACGTGTTATCAGGAAGGATCAGCCCTTGGAGAAGGACATTGTGCTTGGTAAAGTAGAAGATCAGCAAAAAAGAGGAAGACTTCCCATGAGATGGATGGACAAAGTGGCTGCAACAATGTGCTCAAGCATAACAGTGACTGTGAGGATGATGGAGGACTGGCCAGTGTTTCATTCTGTTGTGCACAGGGTCACTATGAGCTGGCACCTAACAACACCACCAACTACTTTAAGTAGGCAGCTCGTACCCAGTTGTATTTTGAGTAGCTTCCACCCAAGGGGCTCATCTTTTGGCACTATATCAGACAGTGTTTTGCTGTTATGTATAAAGTTTTCACTGCCCACTTTTTTTTTAAGTGGATGACTAGGTCCTTCTTCTTAGTCTGTCTTAGTCTGGTAGTTCCGCTGAATCCTGTCCACATGGGTGACCCTACTGGTAATTGAATCACCAGTGGCATAGCTTCCAGGATCACAGCAACACCACAGTATGATAAACTGACAGATGATACACATGACACATTATAGTAAGACTAGATTATGTTGCTTTTAAAAAAAGTTTTACTGAGTTTTTTATTTTTTCTGGCAGGCAGCGCGGTAGGTCTTTTTGATACCATAAGGCCTTCCATCTTTTTGGGCGAAATTTATTTCAGTTTTATTCTTAATTCCAGGATGTGACCTTGCTCTATGCATTGTCCCTACTCTTAAAATGTGGCCTTTCTGGGGTGTCACCTAAATAAAGGGGGTGCTGGGGAACTCTTCACACTGGACAAGCCAAAATATCATTGCAACCTATAGTATCACATTCAACTCTCAGCCTGACAGCATTAGGTCTTGTGTGTCTTGCCCTTTGCACTCAAAGCCCAGGCACTGAACAAAGACCCATGGGAACCCCCAAACAGACTTCTATATCATCATCATCAGTCTTGAAATTTTCACCCTCTTCAGCAATCCTCATCCCAATCTCTGATCCTTAGTTCAAGGACTCTTTTGCACTGCTTTGGATCTATCTCACTGAACTGTGGCAAAAGAAGGCTATATCATGTATTTCCCTTCTTTCAGGGATCCCTTATGTCTAATGTCTGAAAAAAATTGACTCATGTATTTTGTGTAGTTCTATTGTGATTTGAAGTGGGAGGATAACTCCAGTGCCAATTACTCCATCATAGCTGGAAGTGAAAGTTCTTTAGACAAAATTATTAACCAAATTAGCATCAAGTTTTTTTTCTCCTAAAAATACTTTCCTGAAGCATATGTATTGAAACAGTTTTTAAAATAATAGATATTGTAGGTATATTGTACCAAACAAAAAACCATTGCTGTCAACTGGATTTCGACTCACAGTGACCCTACAGGACAGAGTAGAACTGCCCCATAGTTTCCAAGGAGCACCTGGTGGATTTGAACTGCAGACCTCTTGGTTAGCAGCTGTAGCACTTAACCACTACACCACCAGGGTTTCCATGTATATCATAGAAGAAAGTAAATAAATACTTTTTGTAAGTTGTGCTGTTTGTTAGTGACCAAGATTTCTAGCACAAAGCAAAATTATACAGGTATAAAAGCAAAGAAATTAGGTAAAAATACTGTAATTGTACAGCTAATTTGCAATAGTAATATGTCTTCTTTTTTTTTTTTTTTGCATTTTAAAAAAATGTACAGATTCTTAATTCTGTCCACTGAAAATACCTAGAAGCAATGGCAATGCAGGAGCACTGAGCTCTCCTAACTTTTAAGTATTGGTCTCTAAAGTACCAAAAGCCGGTTGCTGTTCAGTCAGTTCTGACTCATGGCGACCCCACGTATGTCAGAATAAAGCTGTACTCCACAAGGTTTTCAATGACTGATTTTTTTAGAAGTAAATCGCGAGGCCCTTCTTCTGGGGCACCTCTGGGTCCACTCGCACTTCCAACATTTTGCTTAGCAACCAAGCATGTTAACTCTTTGCACCAGTTAGTGAGTCGCTCTAAAGAACGTTGCCCACTAAAAGGAAAGAGGCCTCCATGAAGAAGTGACTGATTTCAGGTCTGGGTCAGGAAACATCTAAGAGGAGCCTGGAACATCATGTTATACTAGAAAGTAAAAAGCTATTAAAAACTAATGGGGTAATATCAAAACTTCACGTGTTTCCACTGGACAAAAATGGGACAGAGTGAGTCTCAAGAAAATAATAACTGAAATTGATTGGAACATGCTGAGTATTAAAGGCCATAAATTCATCATGAGATTAAAAGATAAGGAGAGAAAAAGAAACAAACCTAACTCATTATACATCCTTGGAAGTAGTTAACATACCAATTACTCTAATTGAAAATCAAAAAGGAAAGATTCAAGCCATTAACCTGTCTTCCCAACACAAACTGTAATTCATGAGAACACAAGGGCCATAGTTGATGGAGAAAAGTTCATTTATAGAGAAGAATTCCAGTTAATAAATGCAGAAGGATTGATATAATTAGAAAATCACTGTTTTGAAACCACTGACAGATAACCGATTCAAGTAAGGATCTCAGTGGATGCTAAGACCATTAGATGAACATGGATGAGGAAATTTGCAATGAAGGGATCAGGCTGTCACCACCTGAAACCATGGGATCAATCATGGCATTACTGAGACTATCAGAAAATATGTGTCTCTAATGTGATGCTGTACTAGGTACAAAGCATCACCTATGAAGTGTCTTGTCACAAAGAAAAAAAAAAAAACCTGAATAGAATCAAGATTTTAAGAATTTATATGCTGTCTAAACATATTCAAAGAATGATGAAATACCCCAAGAATTAATCAGTCCAATCTATACTGAAGATCATTCTAGAAAATAACTGATATAATTTCTTCTAAAAATAAAAAGCAATAGAGTTGGAAGAGGGCAGATTTGTCTATATTAAAAAAAGGGAGAGGGCAACTTAAGAAATGTAATAACCAAATACAAAGAATGGACTGTCTATAATTGCATTATAATTGAAACAAAGCAGATGTAAAAAGATGTACTTCAGACAATTAGGAAAAGTTTAGCTTATAAAAATCACAGTTAATTTTGTTAATTTTTCACAGTGATGATGTGATTTTGTAAGAAAAAAATGTTTTTTTGCCTTTGATGTGTACTGAAATAGGGTAAAATGATGTGCTGTCTAAAATTAGCTTTAAAATAATTTAACCTCTTTTTTTCTCCTCCAAAAAGACAAAGAAAATAATTGAAATAAGTACAGTAAATTATTAATGACTATTAATTAAAAAAAATTTTTTTTTTTATTAAGAAGTTTAGCAATGAGGGTCATGGGAGTTTATTTCACTCTACTTTTGTTATTTTTGGAACTTTTAATCATGCAAAAATTACAAAAAGAAAATAAAGATACCATAAAGCTGTATTTCACTATCTTTGAAGAGAAATGATTAAAAAATACCTTATTTAAAAATGTAATGTCAATTCCCTCAATTGTCAGAATGGGAATTTGAACTCAGTTTATATGTAGCATTGATACGATATATATTGCATTTGGCAGGAAACAGATGGCATACTCAAAGGGGTTAACTGATGAAAGTTTAATTACAGAACTATTTATAGCAGTGACAGCAGGGTAAAGGAAACCAAAAAGGGATGGTGAAGCCAAAGGGACAAGGACTAGAATGGTGTTACTGGAACCTGGAAGAAATGGAATCCTGGGAAGTAGTCACCAGTGATGAGCTGGAGCCATGGAGACAATGAAGCAGGAAAGCATGATAATCTAATCCCCTGCTGGTGTCTTCCATCAACCTAGTCGTTACGGAAATAAGAGGCAAGGGAGCCTGTAGCCCACAGAGTTCAGACTGCAGGAACTCAGGCCTGGGCAAAAATGGGCAAAAAATGGATGGTGTGGGAGAGAGGTGCAATGGAGAGAAAAAAAAAAAAATTTTTTTTTTTTTTCCTAAGACAAAGCTTATATTTCTTCTGTGTCAAGCTTTGTCTTCTATCAGGCAACAGAGAAGTTACAAGGTACTAAGCCACCACTCAACATTTTTGGGAAGAAAACTGAAGTTGCTTTAATAAAAAGAAAAAAAAAATTATGTTGACTTCAAAAAACGCTTCATTCCGTTTCCTTCTTAGCTCAATGGATGCTATTCATTATTCCCATAGCCCAAGCAAAGCATGAGTGTTCCAGGTACATTTGTTCTAAATATTTATGCTACTAAAAATCTGGTTCTGTTTTGGAATAAGTTCAGATAATGAAAGGCGGAATTTTATAAGCTTCCAAGAGGTTTCATGGGGTCCACAGTATCTGTTAAATTTCCACTTTTATGGCTCAGAATTTTTTTTTCCCTGAACTGTACTTATTAACATGTTATATTTTAATAATATTTGATCACTATATTTGTATTATAGAACATATTAAAATATATTTCCCCAAAAAGGGTTATACTTTCTCTTTATTTGCAAACTTTTTAAGTAACAATTTTACCTCTGTTCATATAGTCGCATGTTTTCATACTGTGGTGGCTTGAGTGCTGCTGTGATGCTGGAAGCTATGTAACCGGTATTTCAAATACCAGCCAAGTCACCCATGGTGAACAGATTTCAACTGATCTTACAGACTAAGACAGACTAGGAAGAAGGACTGGCAGTCTACATCTGAAAAAATTGTCCAGTGAAAACCTTATGAATAGCAGCAAAACACTGTTGGTATAGTGCCAGAAGATGAGCACCTCAGGTTGGAAGGCACTCAAAATATGACTGCGGAAGTGCTATCTCCTCAAAGTAGAGTTGACATTAATAACATGCATGTAACCAAGCTTTTGGGATCTTCATCTGTTGATGTGTCATGACTCAAAATGAGAAGAAACAGCTGCAAACATCCATTAATAATCAGAATGTGGAATGTAGGAAGTATGAATCTAGAAAAGTTGGAAATCATCAAAAATGAAATGGAATGCATGAGCATCGATATCCTAGGCATTAACGAGCTGACATGGACTGGTATAGGCCACTTTGAATTGGACAATCATATGATCTACTATACTGGGAATGATGAAGAGGAATGGCATTGTATTCCCCATTGAAAAGAACATTTCAAGATCTATCCTGAAGTATAATGCTGTCAGAGATAGGGTAATATTCATACACCTACAAGTAAGACCTGTCAAGATGACTACTCAAATTTATACACTGACCACTAATGCCAAAGATGAGGAAGTAGAAAACTTTTACCAACTTCTGCAGTCCAAAATTAATTAAACAGGTGATCAAGATGCGTTGACAATTACTGATGATTGTGATGTGACAATTGGAAACAAGAAGGATTAATAGTTGGAAAATATGGCATTGGTGATAGAAATGACACCAGAGATCATATGATAGATTTTTCAAGACCAATGACTTTTTCATTGCAAATACATTTTTCAACAACATAACTGATGACTATAGACATGGATCTCACCAGATGGAATACACATAAATCAAACTGACTATGTGTGTGGAAAAAGATGATGGAGAAGCTCTATATCATCAGTACAAGGCCAGGGGCTGACTGAGGGACAGACCATCAATTCCTCATATGCAAGTTCAAGTTGAAGCTAAAGAAAATTAGAGCAAGTCCATGAGAGCCAAAGTATGACCTTGAGTATATCCCACCTGAATTTACAGACCATCTCAAGAATAGATTTGACACATTGTATACTAATGACTGGAGACTAGGTGAGTTGTTGAATGACATCGAGGACAACATACGTGAATAAAGCAAAAGGTCGTTAAAAAGACTGGAAGGAAAGAAAAGACCAAAAGATGTCAAAAGACTCTGAAACTTGTTCTTGAATGTAGAGTAGCTAAATCAAATGAAGAAATGACAAAGTAAAAGTGCTATAAAGAAGATTTCAAAGGGCAGCTCGAGAAGAAAAAGTATTATAATGAAATGTGCAAAGCCCTGGAGTTAGAAAACCAAAAGGAAAGAACATGCTTGGTATTTCTCAAGATGAAAGAACTAAAAAAAAAATTCAAGCCTTGAGTTACAATATTGAAGGATTCTCTGGGGAAAATATTGAACGCTGAAAGAAGATGGAAGGAATACACAGAGTCACTGTACCAAAAAGAATTTGTCCATGTTAAAACATTTCAGAGGGTAGCATATGATCAAGAACTGATGGTACTGAAGGAAGAAATCCAAGCTGCACTGAAGGCATTGGCAAAAAACAAGACTCCAGCAATTGAAGGAATACCAGTTGAAATGTTTCAACAAACGAATGCAGCCCTGGAGGTGCTCACCCATCTATGCCAAGACATTTGAAAGACAGGTTTCTGGCCAACCAACTGGGGGAAAAAAAAATTTTTTTTTTTTTACTGAAGAGATCCAAATTTTTGCCTATTCCAAAGAAAGTGATCCAGCAGAATGCAGAAATTACCAAATAATACCATTAATATCACACAGAAGTGTTACTGAAGATAATTTAAAAAACTTTTGCAGTAGTACATCAACAAGGAACCGCCAGAAATTCAAGCCAGACTCAGGAGAGGGCATGGAAAGGGGGATAGCCCTGCTGATGTCAGATGGATCTTGACAGAAAGCAGAGAATACCAAAAAGAAAGATGTTTATCTGTGTTTTATTGGCTATGCAAAGGCATTCGACTGTGTAGATCGTAACAAATTATGGATAGCATCTCGAAGAATGGGAATTCCCGAACCCTTAATTGTGCTAATGGGAAATCTGTATATAGACCAAGAGGCAGTTATTCAAACAGAATGAGGGGACACTCCCTGGTTTAAAGTTAGGAAACATGTGAGTTACAGTTGTGTCCTTTCAGCATACTTACTCAATCTGTGTGCTGAATAATGATCTGAGAAGCTAGGCTATATAGGGGAAAACATGGCATCGGAATTGGAGAAAGACTCATTAATAGCCTGCAATATGCAGAAGACAAAACCTTGAAGAGGACTTGAAGCACTTACTCATGAAGATCAAAGACCGCAGGCTTCATTATGGATTATACCTCAACAGAAAGAAAACAAAAATCTTCACAGCTGGACAAATAAGCAACATCATGGTAAATGGAAATAATATTAAATTTGTCAAAAGTTTCCATTTACTTGGATCCACAAACAATGCCCATGGAAGCAGCAGTCAAGAAAATGAAGGATGTATTGCATTGGGAAAATCTGCTGCAAAAGACCTCTTTAAAGTTTTTAGAAGTAAAGATGTCACTCTGAGGAATAAGGTGGATGTCTTAGTCATCCAGAGCTGCTATAACAGAAATACCACAAGTGGGTGGCATTAACAAAGAGAAATCTATTTTCTCACAGTCTAGTAGGCATTAGCTCCAGGGAAAGACCTTCTCTCTCTGTCGGCTCTGGATGAAGGTTCTTGTTATCAGTCTTCCCCGGTCTGTGTGTATCTCATTGCGGAAACCTCAGGTCCAAAGGATGTGCTCTGCTCACATCTCTCTTTTATATCTCAAAAGAAATTGGCTCAAGACACTATCCAATCCTGTAGATCTCATCGATATAACTGCTGCTAATCCATCTTGTTACATCACAGTGGTAGGATTTACAACACATAGGGATATCATATCAGATGATAAAATGGCAGACAGTCATACAATACTGGGAATCATGACCTAGCCAATCCATGACAGTGGGCCTGACCCAGGCCGTGGTATTTTCAGCTGCCTTATATGCATGCGAAAACTGGACAATGAATGAGGAAGACCAAAGAAGCATTGATGCGTGTGAATTATGGTATTGGTTAAAGAATATTGAATATACCATGGACTGACAGAAGTGTGAACAAATCTGTCTTGGAAGAAGTACACCCAGAATGCTCCTTAGAAGCAAGGATGGCAAGACTTCATCTCACGTACTTTGGACGTGTTATTAGGAGGGATCAGTCCCTGGAGAAGGACATCATGTTTAATAAAGTAGAGGGTCAGCCAAAAACAGGAAGACCCTCAATGAGATGGACTGAGCCAGTGGCTGCTACAATGAGCTCAAATACTACAATGATTGTGAGGATAGCGAAGGACTGTTGTACAAAGAGCCACCAAGAGTCAGAATTGACTCGACAGCATCTAATAACAACAGTAACAGTTACTTGAAAGACAAATTAATCTGACTTTAAGATGACTATTAATTTTTCATTCAATTAATAATTTATAGATATATACAATGAAGGTATCCATAGAAAATTACATGTTAATATTTTTTAAAAATGTATCATCGGGAAGAATTTAAAAACAAGTGAAGAGCTGAAAACTATATATGAAAAAACTATCTAGGCCAAGATCATGTTATATCTTTTAACTGGAACACTATACTGAGGCTGTTTTATACAGAGGCTGTAAGAGAGCAGGCAATTTGATTAAGAACTTCTTGACCATCTCAGTTTCATTCAATTTTGTATCTGTGCAGTTTAATTGAATGAATGAAAGTTACTTTACAAGTTGGGATTCAAATCCCTGTCCTTCTACTCAAATATTTATATAGTTTTCAGGTTATTAATATTCCAATGATTGCATCTGAAATGAAGATTCCATAAAAAAATTACGTGCTTGTATTTGACACTCTTAAGGCATTTCAGGACTAGTAAAATATTACTATTTCTAAGTTAGTATTCTGTTTAATCTCTAAAGAATTTGGTCAATTGCACATTTTGTTTTATTTCAATGAGTTATGTTTCCAATTACTAAGTTTCCATATAATTGGCAGAAGGATTTGAGGATTCTTTATCCCATGGACAGTGACATGCAATGAACATTCCAACTCTTAAAAAAAGTAATAAACTGTGCTGTTAACTAGAAAGGAGCTCTATATTCCAGAGCGACTTTGTGGGAGTGCTGGCATAATCATACCAAAAAAAAAAAGTTGCCGTCCAGTTGATTCTAACTCAAAGTGACCCTATAGAACAGAGTAGAACTGCCCCATAGGGTTTCCAAGGCTGTAATCTTTATGGAAACAGACTGCCACATCTTTATCCCATGTAGTAGCTAGTGGGATGGAACTAGAGCTTTGAACCAGTTCTTCCTGGTTCAGTCATGACCAAGGAAGTGACACTGGAACAGACTCAAATTTTTAAAATTTGAGTGATCTGGAACCATAACAAGAATGGAAAAATTACAGGTCTAAGCCATGCTAGAAACTTAATCTCTCTCTTAGAAAACAAGGGCAGGCGTATGCATTGCATAGCAGTCAAATCTCTTGCCTGTCGAATTTTGTGCAGAGTCGGAAAAACAGTGATGCCCTGTTCAAAGATGGCAGCCAACCGAGCTGCTTTGAGTGTGTGCCATTCTTCTCAGTCCTGGTAATAATCCAATCTCACGGATCAGACTCCTAAAAGGACTCACTATACATCTTCCAAGTCCCCTATTCCAGGGCTTCAACCCATAATTTTTACCATTCTGGTTATGGTTCCAGATTAGCCAAACTTAAAAAATTGGGGCTGTTCCAGTTTTGCTTCTTCAGCCATGACTGAACTAGTTCAAATCTATTCGAAGCCCTGGTTCAAACCTCTGATCTTTCAGTTAGCAGTCAAGTGCTTAACTACTATGCCAAGACAACCACCAGTAAAGTGTTCTGTTCAGTCTTTTCTGACAAGTAATTTACATTCCAAAAGGCTGTAGATTTTCTCGGCTCAAAGCTTTATACTTGCTGTTTTTTGAGCTGGTTGAGCTGTTTTTGAGCTAATTTTTTAAACTGGTTGAAAATACACAGGTGAATTTGTTGGTGGAATATATAAAAGTGTATAGACCTTTGAAATTTCTTGGAAAAGGTAAGCTGAGAAGAAAGGGTGATATTTTTGAACAGAAAGAGGACTGAATCTAATGTTATTTTTTTCTAGATTAGACCAAAACAAAACAAAAGAATAACCATTTGGGTGCAGAAAGAATGTCTGCAAATTATTGGGGGGGGGGAGGGGGAGGGAAGAAAATGAACAAAATTGTTATGAAAAATTATGAAAGTGGGGGAAAAAGGTCATTGTGGTACACATCTTAATAAAAAGAAATGGAACATTAGTATTAAATTCAATCTTATAGCTATAGCCTTACATTATTTGTATTTTTATAGCTATTTATGGTTAAGTTAATAATTAGAATATTAAATATGGTTCATTCTAGTAAGAAAAAAAAAAAAAAAAAAACCCAAAGCCGGTGCCGTCGAGTTGATTCTGACTCATAGCGACCCTATAGAACAGTGTAGAACTGCCCCATAGAGGTTTCCAAGGAGCGCCTGGCAGATTTGAACTGCTGACCATTTGGTTAGCAGCCGTAGCACTCAACCACTACACCACCAGGGTTTCCCATTCTAGTAAGAGCTCACAAATTTTAAAATATATGTATTTATTTCTTTTTCTTCTTAAAAAAAATTTTCTATGAAAAGATCATACTAAAAATGAGGTGCTTGATGTAACTAAAATGGCCGACACAAGTCTCAAACAGACTCCATTTTGTTCTAGGCCCCTGCTTCTTTTTTGCAGGGTACGTGATCCATGGCTACACTTTTGTCCAAAATAACTTGTTCTACAAAATCTGAGGTGGCCCACCCATATAATTGCAGGAATCACCTCTGGAATACAAGAAACTGTGACTAAAGTTGAATACCCAAACCAATAGAAAATCTTGATAAATCAGTCTTACAGAGCATGTTAAACGTCAGTCAATCATATGTACCACCGTACTCTTACACCATTCCGTACAAAGTTCTGATAAACGATATGCACTTATGCACCCTTTTCAGAATGCCATTTTGAACTTTCAATTTGGCCCTTCATGATTTCCAAATCTTTGAATAAAATTCTTATTTTTTTTTTACAGAAACTCTGTTTCATTTTTAACATTACTAACTCATTCTTCTCTGTATGCTACTAAATTTTAAGTTATCCAGAGCAAAGCTCTTCAAAGCTCTTCTCACTCTATATACTCTCTCAAATCAATTACATCTTAACCATGTGAAGAAAGATGAATAGATGACTCACAGATTTGTATTTCTGACCTAGGCCTCTTCTCTAAGCTCCAAAATTAATACCAACAGTTTACCTGGAACGTCTTTAAAGCACTTCAAACCACATGGAGCTGGACAGAGGCCAAACATGGTCATTTGCCAGTGCTACTGTCCCTGGAGAAGGACATCATGCTTGGTAAAGTAGAGGGTCAGGAAAAAAGAGGAAGATCCTCAGTGAGAAGGATTGACACAGTGGATGCAACAATGGACTCAAGCATAACAATGATTGTGGGGATGGCGCGGGTGCAGGCAGTGTTTTGTTCTGTTGTATGTAGGATGGCTATGAGTCAGATCTGACTCAATGGCACCTAACAGCAACACCACCTACCTTATGAAAGGCAGCACCCTTCTCACTTCTTTTTCCCTTACTATCCAGTGCTTTACCATATTAGTTTTATATCTTAAATAGTTTTTGAATCCTTTGTTTCTATCTATCTGTACCACCACCACCCTCATCTAAGCTACGATCATTTAACATTCGAATAACTGAAACAGCCTGGAAAACCTACGTCTTTTTTCCTTGCCCCTTCCTCAACTTCAACCACAAACACTTTCTTGTCAATTCCTCTTCACTGCAGCTAGAATGATCTTTTAGGAATGTAGATCAACTCCTTGTTTCATTTTTTTCAGTGCCTTTCTTTGCTTGCAGAATAATACAAAACTCCTTTATATGACTCAGAAAGTCTTGCATTATCTGGCTTCTACTTAAATTGCCAGTCTCATCCCACCCAATGCTCACCATTACTCTTTCTCTGCAGTCAAATTGTCTTTCTTTCATTGCCTCACTGCTTACTAACATGCTAGTATTTTCCAAGGAGCCCTGGTGGTGCAGTGGTTAAGCACTTGGCCGCTAAATGAAAGGTTGGCAGTTTGAACCCACCAGCAGTTCCACAGGAGAAAAATGTGGCAGTCTGCTTGTGTAAAAACTCCAGCCTTGTAAATCCTATGGGGTGGTTCCACTTTGTCTTTATGTTGCTATGTGTCAGAATCGACTGGACAGCCTACAACAATAACAGCATGTTCCCACCTAGGGATTTGCATTTGCTAATCCCTCTGCTTGAAACGTTTTCTCCCCAGATGGCCATAGAGCCCCCTTCTTCAAGTCTTTGCCCAAATATCACTTCATCAGCAAGACCTTCTCGGACCATCCTACTTAAAATTACAGTTCCCCTACCCCAACTTCTGTGCTCTCTATTCTTTGTTCTTTTGGTGCTTTATTTTTTCTCCATAGCCTAAATCATCTTGTTGCATGCTGTATATTTTACTTATTTTGTTCATATTTGCCACTGTTCCATTAGAATACAAACTCCCGGCTGCAGAGATCTTTTGTCTGTTTTGTTTACTTATAATACTTTAGAGCTTAAAAGTATATCAAGCACATAGTAAGCGTGCTAGATAGTCTCCAGGTGTGCTCCAGATTCTTCTTCTGCCTGTTCTGTGCCATGGGAAGTTGGCCTTTCCAGATGACACCATCTGGACTCATTTACCCTCTGGGTTTTGATTGGGTTTGCCAATGGAAAGTACTTTCAGTATATCAGAGTGGAGAGGAAATTTAAGTCAGATGTTCATTTCCCTTGCAGCACCCTGGTAGTGGCTGTGTCCCAGTATCTGACCCCACAGCAGTTCCACAAAACCATTCCAAAGCCTATAGGATCTCTAGACTCTGGTAACTGCTCCATGTCCTTGATCCTTAGAGGGCAAGTCTTCTTTGCATTCCTAGGCTCTCATCCTCTTTCTTTGGTTCTGTGAATCCCTCCTAAACCTGTATAACTTGTCCTTCATCAAAATCTCCTCACTTACTTATTTGAGTGTGCCATCTATTTCCCACAGGGACCCTCAATAATACAGTAGACATTCAATAATAAGACCAGAAAAAAAAAATTGCTAAAACCATCTTCTAGGAAAATTAAGTGTACAAAACAGTATATTTCTGAGCACATTGTACCCAGTACCCCAGTGCTGTTGAGTCGGTTCCAACTCATAGCGACCCAATAGGACAGAGTAGAACTGCCCCAAAGAGTTTCCAAGGAGCGCCTGGTGGATTCAAACTGCCGACCCTTTGGTTAGGAGCGATATCACTTAACCACTATGCCACCAGCACTTTGTAGTGTTCAATAAATGGTACATCACCATCATCCTTATTATTATGATGTTGTTGTTGGGTGCTGTCAAGCTGATTCCAACTCATAGCAACCCTATAGGACGGAGAAGAACTGCCCCAAAGGGTTTCCTAGGCTGTGATCTTCACAGGAGCAGATCGCCAGGTCTTTTCTCCTGTGGAGTCACTGATGGGTTTGAACTACTGACCTTTAAGTTAGCTGCTGAGTACTTAACCGTTGTGCCAGCCAGTTGCAGTAATAACTTTGTTAAGACATAGATCTTCATGATTGATTTATTTTATAAAAATTCAAGCACATCCTGAAAAACTGCTGTGCAGTTGCAGAAATACATTTACTTTGTTTTATGTCAACTAGGTGTCTCCTCTGTGTACAATATAGTGCAGTTCAAGTACAGCTCAATTTACGATGCAAGCAAAACAAGATAAATCATAGAGCAAGAATTCTAAAAATAGCCAGTGGTTACCTGTCAGCTTCCTGAGTTTCAATCTGCTATAATAAAGTGGCTCACTTCTACGTAATTCAGGCAATAGCCACACAGTCTAAGTGGTGGAATAGAAAGCCATGGGATGAGCAACAATTAATTTAAAGCTAAATTTTAAATTCTGTGTTGTTCTAATTAATGTCTCTGTATTTTTTTAAAAGGAGGGCAAATGCTATAGGATGCTATTAAAGACCTATCTTTTAATTTGTTTATTCCTTGCTGGTGAAGAAACCAGCATTATAGCCTTGTGTTTGGGGCTCCCCTTAAACTCACACCTGAGCTCAATGTAGTCTCTATGACGACTGCAGGGGCTCCCAGAAGATTCTTAATGAGCTGGGGGTGAAATACTAGGATAAGAACTACACTATGTCTATAGGGAGACTTGCAAGCTCTTTGTTTCCAAGAAGATAAAATTCAAAAGAGGGACAGCCATAGCCTTTGGTCAAAATATAAACTCAAAATCAAAATTATGAATTACAATTTCTATAACCTCATTATGTAATTAGCTTCATACTCTAATTAAAATATTAAAAAATAATATTAGAGTACATAATTACTGTTTTTTGTATTAGTAATTTAGTAGTTTACTTTATCAACAGTGCAAAATACATGCTACCAAATTAACCAGCTTTTTGATAAATTCCTTTGGGACAGATTAAATAAATCCATGAAGAATTTACCTTTCTTTCATTCACATCCATCACGCCTATGAAAGGAAGAAATCTACATAGCCCCCTGACTTTTGGTTCCCTTTAATTTCAGTTCTTCTGTGCCAACTACCTGTGACATTTGTCTTCTAGATTTATCTTTAAGCAATTTCTCAGATACCTCTTCACTCCTGGAACATAGTACCCAACCAACAGTTTTCAAATTTTATTACTTCCAAGTCTTTCAGCTGGGTGACAATAGTAACTGCCTACTCAAGATTCTTGAGGACTTGAGATGAGATAATAAGTTAGGAATTTCTTTGAAAATTTCAGTATATTTTATATACTGAAAAAATTTTTTTTAATTTTATTGTGCTTTAAATGAAAGTTTACAAATCAAGTCTGTCATACAAAAATTTATATACACCTTGCTATACACTCCTAACTGCTCTCACCCTAATGAGACAGCATACTCCTTCCTTCCACTCTCTCTCCTTGTATCCACTTGGGCAGCTTCTGGCCCCCTCTGCCCTCTTATCTCCCCTCCAGACAAGAGATGCCAACATAGTCTCATGTGTCTATTTGATCCAAGGAGTTTGTTCTTCACCAGTATCATTTAACGTTCCATACTCCAGTCCAAACCCTGTTTGAAGAGTTGGCTTTGGGAATGGTTCCTGTCTTGGGCTAACAGGAGGTCTGGGGACCATGACCTCTGGGGTCCTTCTAGTCCCAGTCTGACCATTAAGTCTGGTCTTTTTACGAGAATTTGTGGTCTACATTCCGCTGCTCTCCTGCTCAATCAGGAGTTCTCTGTTGTGTATCTTGCCAGGGCAGTCATCGCTTGTGGCCGGGCACCGTCTAGTTCTTCTGGTCTCTGGCTGATGTAGTCTCTGGTTTATGTGGTCCTTTCTGTCTCTTAGGCTTATAATTACCTTGTGTCTTTGGTGTTCTTCATTCTTCCTTACTCCAGGTGGGTTGAGACCAATTGTTGTATCTTAGATGGCCACTTGCTACTGTTTAAGACCCCAGACGCATTCTCCAAACTGGGATGCAGAATGTTTTCTTGATAGATTTTATTATGCCAATTGACTTAGATGTCCCCTGAAACCATGGCCCCCAAAACCCCACCCCTGCTACACTGGCCTTCGAAATGTTCAGTTTATTCAGGAAACTTCTTTGGTTTTGGCTTAGTCCAGTTGTGTTGATGTCTCCTGTGTTGTGTATTGTCATTCCCTTTCACCTAAAATAAAACTTATTTACTATCTAATTAGTGAAAACCCTTCTCCGTCCCTCTCTCCCTCCTGTTGTAACCATCAAAGAATATTTTCTTCTCTGTTTAATTATTTCTCCAGGTCTTGTAATAGTGGTCTTATACAATATTTGTCCTTTTGCAAATGACTAATTTTGCTTAGCATAATGTCTTCCAGATTTCTCCATGTTATGAAATGTTTCATGGATTCATCATTTTTCTTTATTGATGTATAGTCTTCCATTGTGTGAATATACCATAATTTATTTATCCATTCATCTGTTGATGGGCACCTTGGTTGCTTCCAACATTTGGTATTGTAAACAGTGCTGCATTGAACACGGGTGTGCATATATCTGTTCGTGTAAAGGCTCTTACTTCTCTAGGATATATTCTAAGGAGTGGGATTGTTGGATCACATGGTAGTTCTATTTCTAGGTTTTTAAGGAAGTGCCAAATTGATTTCCAAAGTGGTTGTACCATTTTACGTTCCCACCAGCAGTGTATAAGTGTTCCAGTCTCTCCACAACCGCTCCAACATTGGTTATTATGTTTTTTGGTTTAATGCCAGCCTTGTTGGAGTGAGATGGAATCTCATTGTACTTTTGATTTGCATTTCTCTAATGACTGATGATGGTAAACATTTCCTCATGTATCTGTTGCCTACCTGAAAGTTTTCTTTGGTGAAGTACCCGTTCATATCCTTTGCCTGTTTTTTAATTGGGTTATTTGTATTTTTGTAGTTGAGTTTTTGCAGTATCATGTAGATTTTAGAGATCAGGCGCTGATCGGAAATGTCATAGCTAAAAACTTTTTCCCAGCCTGTAGATAGTCTTTTTACTCTTTTGGTAAAGTCTTTGGATGAGCACAGGTGTTTGGTTTTTAGGAGCTCCCAATTATCTCGTTTCTCTTCGGAATTTTTAGTAATGTTTTGTATACTATTTATGCCATGTATTAGGGCTCCTAACGTTGTCCCTATTTTTTTTTCCTATGATCTTTATTGTTTTAAAGTCTTTGATCCATTTTGAGTTCATTTTTGTGCATGATGTGAGGTATGGGTCTTGTTTCATTTTTTTGCAGATGGATATCCAATTATGCCGGCACCATTTGTTAAAAAGACTGTCTTTCCCCATTTAACTGTTTTGGGGCCTTTGTCAAATATTACCTGCTCATATGTGGATGAATTTATCTCTGGATTCTCAATTCTGTTCCATTGGTCTATGTATCTGTTGTACCAGTACTAGTCTGTTTTGACTACAGTGGCGGTATAATAGGTTCTCAAATCAGGTAAAGTAAGGCCTCCCACTTTGTTCTTTTTCAGTAACGCTTTACTTATCCGGGGTCTCTTGCCCTTCCATATGAAGTTGGTGATTTGTTTCTCCATCTCATTAAAGAATGTCATTGGAATTTGGATGGTAATTGAATTGTATCTATAGATGGCTTTTGGTAGAATAGACATCTTTACAGTGTTAAGTCTTCCTATCCATGAGCAAGGTATGTTTTTCCACTTATGTAGGTCTCTTTTGGATTCTTGCAGTAGTTTCCTGTAGTTTTCTATGTATAGGCCTTTTACATCTCTGGTAAGATTTATTCCTAAATATTTTATCTTTTTGGGGGCTGCTGTAAATGATATTGATTTGATGATTTCCACTTCAATGTTCTTTTTGTTGGTGGAGAGGAATCCAACCGTTCTTTGTATGTTTATCTTATACCCTGATACTCTGCTGAACTCTTCTATTAGTTTCAGTAGCTTCCTTGAGGATTCTTTAGGGTTTTCTGTTTATAAGATCATGTCGTCTGCAAACAGAGATACTTCGAATTCTTCCTTGCTAATCTGGATGCCCTTTATAACTTTACCTAGCCTAATTTCTCTGGCTAGGACTTCTAGCAAAATGGTGAATAAGAGTGGTGATAAGTGGCATCCTTGTGTGGTTCCCATTCTCGAGGGGAATGCTTTCAGAATCTCTCCAGTTAGGATGATGTTGGCTGTTGGCTTTGTATAAATAACCTTTATTATGTTGAGGAATTTCCCTTCTGTTCCTACTTTGCTGAGAGTTTTTATCATGAATGAGTTTTGAACTTTGTCAACTGCCTTTTCTACATGAATTGATAAAATCATGTGATTCTTTTGTTTTATTTGTGTGGTAGATTACATTAATTGTTTTTCTAACATTGAACCATCCCTGCATACCCAGTATGAATCCCACTTGGTCATGGTGAATTATTTTTTTAATATGTTGTTGAGTTCTATTGGCTAGAATTTTGCTGAGGATTTTTGTATCTAAGTTCATGAGGGATATACCAAAACCAAACCGGCCTATAATTTTCTTTTTTTTTTCTGGTGTCTTTACCTGATTTTGGTATCAGGGATATGGTGGCTTCACAGAATGAGTTTGGGAGTATTCTGTCCTCTTCTATGCTCTGAAATACCTTTAGTAGTAGTGGTGTTAACTCTTCTCTGAAAGTTTGGTAGAACTCTGCTGTGAAGCCGTCAGGGCCAGGGCTTTTTTTTTGTTGGGAGTTTTTCAATTACCTTTTCAATCCCTTCTGTCATGGGTCTATTTAGTTGTTCTATTTCTGTTTGTGTTAGTTTTGGTGGGTATTGTGTTTCTAAGAATTTGTCCATTTCTTTTAGATTTTCAAATGTGTTAGAGTACAATTATTCATAGTAATCTGATATGATTCTTTTAATTTCAGTTGGATCTGTTGTGATATTGCCCACCTCATTTCTTATTCAGGTTATTTGCTTCCTTTCCTGTTTTTCTTTTGTCAGTTTGGCCAATGGTTTATGCTCTGTGTCTAAGGTGTGTCTCTTGTAGGCAGCATATAGCTGGATCATGTTTTTTTTAATCCATTCTGCTACTCTCTGTCTCTTTGTTGGTGCATTTAGTCTGCTTAAATCATCATAATTATAGATAGGTATGAGTTCACTGCTGTCATTTTGGTGTCTTTTTTGGTGTGTTTTTGACAGTTTCATTTTTCTACTTACTTTTTTGTGCTGAGAAGTTTTTCTTTGTAAATTGTGTGTTCCTCTTTTTCATTGTAGTTGAGTTTGTTTTTGCTGAGTTTTTATTTTGAAGTGTAGGAACGTTAGTCTTCTTTGTGGTTACTGTAATATTTACCCCTGTTTTTCTAAGCATAAACCTAACCTGTATCTCCCTTTTTTGACTTGATTTCCTCTCCATATGGAAGATCTATGCCTACTTTATTTAGTCCCTCTTTATTGATTATTGTCATCTTTTACATAATGACATCAGTGATTCCCTGTTTTGAGCTTTTTTTTTTTTATCTTATTTTATTTTGTGATTTTTCTATCTGTGTTGGTATCTGGATGCTCTGTTCTGTGTCCTAGTGTTGTCTTGATATCCGATTTATTGATTTTCTAACCAGAGAATTCCCTTTAGTATTTCTCGTAGTTTTGGTTTGTTTTTTGCAAATTCCCTAAGCCTGTGTTTATCTGTAAATGACTTAATTTCGCCTTCATATTTGAGAGACAGTTTTGCTGAATATATGATTCTTGGCTGGCAATTTTTCTTTGTCAGTGTTCTGTATGTCATCCCATTGCCTTCTTCCTTGCATGGTTTCTGCCGAGCAGTCCGAGTTTATTCTTATTGGCTCTCCTTTGTAGGTGACTTTTCACTTATCCCTGGCTGCTCTTAAAATTTTCCTCTATCTTTGGTTTTGGCAATTTTGATGATAATATGTCTTGGTGACTTTCTTTTGGGATCTACCTTTTATGGGGTTTGATGAGCTTCTTGGATAGATATCCTTTCATCTTTCACAATGTCAGGGAAGTTTTCTGCCAACAAATCTTCAACAATTCTCTCTGTATTTTCTGTTGTTCCTCCCTGATTTGGTGTTGCAATCACACGCAAGTTATTATTCTTGATATAGTCCCACATGATTCTTAGGGTTTCTTCATTTTTTTAAAAATTCTTTTATCTGATTTTTCTTCCAATGTATTGGTGCCAACACCTTATCCTCCATCTCCCCAATTCTGCATTCTGGTTCCTCAATTCTGCTCCTCTGACTTCCTATTGCGTTGTCTAGTTCTGTAATTTTATTGTTACTCTCTTGAATTTCTGAATGCTGCCTCTCTATGAATTCTTGCAGGCTATTAAATTTTTCATTATGTTCTTAAATAATCTTTTTAATTTCTTCAACTGCTTTATCTGTGTGTTCCTTGGCTTTTTCTGTATATTGCATGGTCTCGTTCCTGAGGTCGTTCCTGGTGTCTTAAAGCATTATGTATATTAATCTTTTGTATTCTACATCTAGCAATTTCAGAAACACATCTTCATCTGGGAGAGTCCTTGATTCTCTGTTTTGGGAGTTTGTTGAAGCAATCATGGTTGAATTTGTTACGCGATTTGATATCGACTGCTGTCTCTGAGCCATCTATAAGTTGTTGTAATAATTTATTTTATGTTTGCTCACTGTGTCCTATCTTCTTGCTTTGCTTTGTTTCAATATATCCAAATAGGCTACTAGAGTGCACTAACTTGATTATTGGAGCCTTTGAAGCACTAATATCCTGTTACCAGGTGTTTAGAGATGTTACCAAGTATATGAGCCTGAGTCCATTCACTATTCTTTTATAGATTCGGCTCAGGTGTCCTGATAGTCACCTAGTATGTGCTGTAGGCTCTCACCTACTATTTTAGAGGAGTAGAGGTGATGGTTGTATGCACCAGTTTCTGGTAGTAGCAGGGGGTCACACTCTGAGGAAGGCAGGGTGCTGACAGTATTTCCCGAAGTGTCAGTGAAGAAGGAGCATCTCTGTTCTCTAGAGCACTCTGGTGGGTGGGCTCTGCAGCTGTACCTCAGGCTTCCAAGGCTTATACCTGTAAAGACTGGTAGGCATCACTATCCTCAGACCCCTTTCCCAGGTGGCTTGGTGGCATGGACAGAGCCTCAGCCCTCAGATCCCTGCTGTGGATAGGTGAGGGTTCTGTTTAATAGGCACAGCAGTATCAGACCTCCAGAACCTGCCTCTTCACCACACAGCTGAAACAATTACAGTCAGCCCTCTAACAGATTTGCCCTTGCATTATAATAACCACCTGGTACCATATGGGGTGAAAGCCAAAGTCTGTGGATCACTTATGCCTGGACTGGAGTTGCTTCTGCTCTGAGCTTCCAGTTTAGGGGAGTCAGGAAAGTATTTTTCCCCCATTTGTTAATTTGCTACTTCTCCCAAGCCAAGAGAATTGGTCAGAGAGATCGCAGCACTTTCTATCTCAGGCACTGGGAATTCAACTATTAATGAAGCTGACTGGGGCAGAGGCGGGAGGGATCAGATAGATAGGAGAGAGTACTTTCAAGAAGAAGGAGTCATTAGATTCTCACGGTAGATTAGACAAAATCATTTATCTTGTGTCTAGAGTGCTGTTTTATCTCAGATTCTGGAGGCATGTGTAGCCTGTATGCACTGGCTGGGTCCCTGCTGAGATTGCCCCAGGGGGTTAGGGCTGCATCCCATGCTTGCCTTCTTTTGCTGAAGTAGCTTTGTCCTAAACCCCACAGCCAGAACCATGGCCGTCACACCAGGGGGTCAGGATGCCACCATTTTGTTTGCCTTTTTTCACTGAAGCAGCTGTTTCCTAAATGCTGTGGCCAGCCCTGCTGTAGACATGCCATAGTGTCAGGGGTGAGACACTTTGCTTGTCTTCTTTTGCTGAATCTGCCGTGTCTCAGGAAAGTACCATCAGCTCTGCTACATTAGTGCCAAAGAATCAGAGCTAGGCACTGCGTGGGCTTGGCAACTCGTCACTGCATCTGCACCATCTCTCGCTCCCCTGTCACGCAGATCAATTCCTTTGTTCTGTGTTTGATGCTCAGAGTTCGTAGATTGTCATATATGTAATCGATTCACTTGTTTTTTTTTTTTTTTTGGTCTTTGTTGCAAGAGGGTTCAGCAAAAGCTTCTGACTAGTTAGTCATCTTGCCCCCCTATATACTGAAAATTTTTAAAATCTTTTTTTTAAATCTAATCTTCCAGATTGCTTTGTATCTTCAATCACAGTAGATGCTTTTTTTTTTTTTTTTTTTCTACTCTGCTTGGTCTCTTTGTTGTCTTCATGCTTGTATCTTGGACTTAGTAACACCCTGACACTCATTCTGAAGAGTTGTAGTGTCCTTGACCTACTTTCACCCAGTTCCTCACTTCCACTCTGTGTGTTAACTGTCTGAGGACATGAGCAGACCCATATCCACACTGCATAATCACATACACATACACAAAACCTGTTGCTATCAAGTGGATTCCAACTTGTGGTGACCCCATGTGTTACAGAGTAGAACAGTTCCATAGAATTTTCTTGTAATATTTATGGAAACAGGTCAACAGACCTTTTTCTTTAGTGCTGCTGGATGGATTCAAACTGCCAAGATTTAGTTTAGCAGCTACAGGGGCTACTTACTAACGTCATAAACTAGGTGCTTAGGATTTCCCTGGAGTTGTACAGTACACAACTTATGTGGTTATATGCAGCTGCCCAGGAAGTAGGCTCCTGCTGTGGACAAGAGAAAGAAATATTAAAACTCTACAAAAATATTTGCTAAGATCACCTCTGGTGTCATTATGGAATTAATAGATCTGACTACGAATACGAAGAAGCCAAATGAGTACCCATAATATCACACCACAAATGAACATTTCTGGGAATAAAAGGCAATTACAGTCCCCCAGTCCAGTGATAAAAACGACCAAGAATACAGTTTGTTCATAGATCACTTAAGATAAGGAAATGTGTAGTTATGCTCCAGAGAGTCCAATTCAGAACATTTCTACTTTAAGGTAAAAAACATTATGGTAACTGTTGTGAGTTTTCATGCTAATTGTCTAGTCTAGCTACATTATTAAGGACCTAGACTTTAAGTCTTTAAAATCTAAATTCAATGAAAATCCATGAAGAATTTTAAAGTGAAGTTAATTTAAATTTGTTGATATTTAAAATAGCTTAAAAACGTCATCAGTAAGTTTTTGTTTTTTTTTTTTTTTTTTTAAATCAGTGACACTTTATTAATCAGATCATTTACTCTTTCCTTATGGAATTAAGATTCCATACTTTGGCTAGTCCCACCTGCCAAATGACAGCTGGGTCAGTGAACAGCAGCTGGGCCTATCCCTTCTGCCATTCTGTTACACCTTCATGCTGTCACCTCTTTGTGATATTAAGGGAATGGTAGATGGACTAGCAAGAACAATGAGAAATGAATAGATGATCTCTGTGGTGGTACCTTCCGGAAACCCCGGTAGCGTAGTGGTTAAGTGCTACGGCTGCTAACCAAAAGGTCAGCAGTTTGAATCTGCCAGGCGCTTCTTGGAAACTCTATGGGGCAGATCTACTCTGTCCTATAGTGTCACTGTGAGTCAGAATCGACTCGATGGCAGTGGGTTTGGTTTTTTTTTTGGGGGGGGGTGTATTACCTTCCAGCTTGAAGAGTCTGGGGCCTGAGATTACAAACTAAATTATGCATTTAATTCCATTTTTGCCTAGATGGTACTCTTCACACACCTATTCAGCAATTATAATTATAATAAAATTAAATTTTGAGATGATTGCTGCTTCAGGCATATTGTAACATTTCATTTTAGAAATTTTTACTAGATCCGTAGAGCTGCATTTTTTCTTTTCAGTGACTACTCCCCCTTTCTGAATTTATGTAGACAAAAATTATCAAAGTAATATGGGTAAAAAAATATGGGTACGCCATTAAAAAAAAAAAAAAAAACTTGAAAATCCTACGCTAACTACTAATCTCCAGTGTCAATCACTTTTCACTCTTTCAGTCATCTCTTATATTTACTTCCACATTTCTGTGTAATATGCAAATGCATTATTTCTTAATTTTTCCCTTCGTACAGTATCTATTGACTTCCTATTATTACAGTTAAGGATTTGCTTTCTTGTATTCTTACTGTCTTCTTCACCCTCTCAATATAGAGATCATATTTTTTAGTTAAACCGGTAATCAGTGTTTATATTATCCTGGCTGTGTAAGTGTTATTTATTGCTTAGGGTGCTTTAATTTACATTTCCTTTCTTGAGTTTTTTTTATAAAGTTAATTTTTTTTCCACTTTATGTACAAAATTTTCTGTTAACCTCTCTGTTGAAAGCCTGTGGTCACAAAGGTAATAGAATAGGGAAGGAAAATACTGAAGATGATACACCATGGGAAAGTATAAATTGATGAAAAGCCATGATTTTGTAAAGTGCAGGTAGTATATTTATTTACATATCCCCACTTCACCAGGTTGCCTCCCAATATGCATATCCTAGGGAAATTTTGAGGGGAAAAAAGTCTCCTTCCTACATCTCTATTATTTATTTAAAAAAACATTTGATTTTTATAACAAAAGTATCTCTAAGCTAAATATGATTTTTTTTTCTTTTAACCATGGTATACAAACAGTCAAATAAAAGAACATAACTGGTTTCTTGTGACTGGAATAGAAGCAAGAGAAAAGAAATAAGTAGTCTTTTTTATTTGTTTTTATACCTGTGCTGCTGCCTCTCAGCAATGTTTTTTTTTTTTTTTAATGTATCAATCTAATACTTCCCCTAGACCTACACTGTCTAATGTGGGAGTCACTAGCTACATATGATTTTTTCTATTTAATTTAAGTAAAATTTAATATGACTAAAAGTTTAGTTTCACACTAGCTACACTTGAAGTGCTCAGTAGCCACATGTGGCTATTGGCTACTCTATTGGAAAGTGCAGATAAAGAATATTTGTATCATCACAGAACTTTCTTTTAGACAGCACTGTCCTAGATAAATAGTTATTAATCATGGGAAAAATATTATTTCTGTTCTGTGAGAGGATCAAGCAGAAGTTGGACTTAGAAAGATTGTTTGACACTCTTTTTCATTAAGAAAAGCTGTTTAGGTTCCGAAACTAACACTTGAAAGGAATATTACCTTTAAAACACTCCCTTAGAACTTACTGGCTTTGATAAGTCAACCTAGAATGAAATCTATAGCAAAGGCCAAGATTTGAGAGAGAACAAACATCCACATTGGAAGAAGAGCAATAGGTTTCTGTTTCGTAACATCACACATGAAGGGAGGTTAGCATGCCAGGGGCAGGTGAAGGGCTGGGTTCTGAAGATATTTGTAAACATGATTAGTAGTTTAATTTTTATCTCAAGAACAATAGAAAAGATATTCAAAAATATTAAAAGGGGTGATTATATTAGCACATTAAAAAAAAAAAAAAAAAAAACAACCAAACCCAGTGCCGTTGAGTCGATTCCGACTTATAGCGACCCTATAGGACAGAGTTAGAACCACCCCATAGAGTTACCGAGGAGCGCCTATTGGATTCAAACTGCTGACCCTTTGGTAGCAGCTATAGCACTTACCCACTACGCCACCAGGGTTTCCATTTATGTTCTTTAAAAATAGAGCTCAGGGTAGGAGGAAAGGAAGCTGTTAAGAGGATATGATTTAGAATCAGTCTTATCTGGACTCATATTATTTTTACATCTCTCACAACCTGAATGGTCTTGCACAAGTTAATTATATTCTCTGTATCTCAGTTTCCCATGGCAAAATGGAGCTCATAATGCTTCACGGGGTTGCTAAGATAAATAGAATAAAACATGTGAAGTGCCTAGTTGAATACTCAGCATTTCATAGGAATTTGCTAGTCCATACCTTTTTGCTTTTTCTCATATATTTACATTGAAAATATTAAGAGACAAAAAACAGAAATTCTGCAAGTTTATCATGTTGAATTAAACCAAGCACAAATTAAACAAGGTGATTTTTGCATGGCTTAATTGTTGGGAAATTTATGAAGCTTTAGATTGGGAAAATAGCTTATCAATCACCCAGTGACAAGCCTGAATACAGCAAAAACAGAATAGAAATGATCATTTAATAATCAAGTGGAAGCAGACACAGTATAGATAGCCAACCATCTAACTTACCAGTTACTCTGAGACCCATCAAGATAGCATCTATCAAGTTTTTTGTTAGGTCTGAACATAATAAATGCAAAAGAGAAAAGGATTTTCATGGTATCAAAAATGTTTCCTGATCAGTGTCATGGCTCACTGAAGGTACACCAGATATTTACAGGTCAGCTGTCAATGTTTAAGCAAAGTGTACCATTTTATATTTTCTACAACTGAGTATATATATTATGAAGACACTGATCTGAGCCACTGGTATGGACTGAAATCATTCCTCCCAGAGGGTCACATAACTTGTTTATTCATTTTATTCAGGTCTCTGTTCAAATGCCACCTCCTCCCAAAAGACCTCCATGCCAAAATTCTAAGCTTTACTTGAAGGATCAAATTTAATCTTCAGCCACAAATATTATCAGTTGTTTACTTGAAGTGACAAGTTCCCTCCGTTCATTTCCAAGCAAATGTCTGCCAAGTTCTTTAAATCTGAGTGACCATAGTTATTTGATGGTTGTTCTTTCATGTAAAAATAGTGTTTCATGGAAAAGGCAGATAGTTAATCTCTCAAATCCAACAATGGTACAAGGCATTTTTCTTGAGACAACCACGATACCTTAATTATGGAGCAAAAGTGCTTTGTGTGTACTTTCCATTTCAACACACAGAATATTAAAAAGAAGCATGCCCACGGGTCAAGATTTAATAAAATTATTAATTTCACTGCCTCATCAAGGACACTCTTAAGTGGAACTACCATTTTTTCAAGTACATGGCAGTAAAGAATGATTAGTAGTACAGTTTGGTGACATTGCCTTAATTCATGCTAATGTACCAATAGTTTTATCTACAATTACATTTACACTGTATCAATTAAACATAATCATTATTTAGAATATAGAATAGTGTTAAAATCATTTATAAAATCTGAACTTTCAGTATATTCTGAATATGAAATCTAGACTATTAAATGAATACGTATATGTATTAAAAAATAGTGCTTGTAGAGATAAAATAAAGATGCACGTAATTTAGAATCAGAAAGAAATATAATCACATAAAATATTTTTAAGTTATAAGAGATTACTATGTCCAATAGTATTTTCATGATTTAGGCTTTATGTAATAAATAATTTTCTAGGAAAACATAAGCTACTGAAATGTGCACAGTAGGAGATGTGGGAAACCTGAGGAAGCCAGTAACAATGTAACTTAACATTGTTGCTTGTGTTGTTAGCTGCCATCAAGGCGGTTCTGACTCATAGCAACTCTATGTCCAATAAAATGAAACACTGCCCAGTTCTGTGTCATCCTCACAATCCTTGCTATGTTTGAGCCAATTGTTTCAGCAACTGTGTCAATCCATCTCATGGAGAATCTTCCCCTTTTTCACTGACTCTCTACCTTACCAGGCATGATGTCCTTCCCCAGGGACTGGTCCTTCCTGATAATATGTCCAAAATATGTCAGACTAAGTCTTGCCATCCTCGCTTCTAAGGAAAATTCTGGCTGTACTTCTTCCAAGACAGATTTGTTCATTCTTCTGGCCCACCCAAACCACTGCCGTCGAGTCGATTCCGACTCAAAGCGACATTGTAGGACAGAGTAGAACTGCCCCATAGAGTTCTGGCAGTCCGTGGTATATTCAGTACCCTTCACCAACACCATAATTCAAAGGCATCAATTCTTCTTGAGTCTTTTTTATTCATTGTCCAGCTTTCCCATGCATATGAGACCATTGAAAATACCATAGCTTCGGTCAGGTGCACCTGACTCCTCAAGGTGACATCTGTGCTTTTCCACACTTTAAAGAGGCCTTTTGCAGCAGATTTGACCAATGCAAAGTGTCTTTTGATTTCTTGATTCCTTTTTCCCTGGATGTTGATCGTGGATCCAAGTAAAACGAAACCCTCGACAACTTCAATGTTTTCTCCGATTATTATGATATTGTTTATTGGTCCAGTTAGATCATAATTTATTTTTCTTTTCTTTCTTTCTTTATTGTTACTAGGTTTTTATTTTCTTTATGCTGAGGTATAATCCATACTGAAGGCTGTAATCTTTGATCTTTATCAGTAAGTGCTTTTCAAGTCCTCTTTAATTTCAGCAGCAATGTTATGTCATCTGCATATTGCAGGTTGTTAATGGGTCTTCTTCCAGTCCTGAATCCTGATGCCCCATTCTTCTTCATGTAGTCCAGTTTCTCAGATTATTTACTCAGCATACAGATTGAATAAGTGTGGTGATACAACCCAGACACACACCTTTTCTGACTTTAAACCACACCATATCCCCTTGTTCTGTTCAAACAACTGTCTCTTGATCTACGTACAGGTTCCCCATGAGATCAATTAAGTGTTCGGGAATTCCCATTCTTCCCAGTGTTATCCATAATTTTTTATGGCCTGCACAGTCGAATGCCTTTGCATAGTCAATAAAACACAGGTAAACACCTTTCTGATATTCTCTGTTTTCAGCCAAGGCCCATCTGAAATCAGCAATGAAATCCCTCGTTCCATGACCTCTCTTCTTAATCTGGCTTGAAGTTCTGGCAGTTTCTTGTCGTTGTACTGCTGCAACCACTTTTGAATGATCTTCAACAAAATTTTACTTGTGTGTGTTATTAATGATATTGTTTGCCTTTCTGTGTTCTCTTGGATCACGTTTCTTTTGAATGGGTACAAGTGTGAATCTCTTGTGGTAGCTGTCTTCCAAATTTCTTGGCATAGACAAATGGGAACTTCCAGTATTGCATCCATTTGTTGAAACATCTCAGTTGGTATTCTGTCAATTCCTGGAGCCTTGTTTTTTGCCAATGCCTTCAGTGAAGCTTGGACTTCTTCCTTTGATACCATCAGTGCCTAATCATGTGCTACCTTTTAATGGTTGAACTTAACGTAACGATGCCTAATTTCATCTGGACTATTAAAGGGATGAGAATGAGCAAGAAAATAACTTTATAACAATAATAATAGTGTACTTCATCTGTCTTCCAGATGTTGAAATATAGGTGAATAAGTAATTTAAAGAAATAAAAAAGAAAGTGTAAAAATAGACACATCATTTTCATCCTCTTCCTCTTCCCCATCATCATTGACATCATGGATAGCATTTATTGAAATGCTCTGCACTTATGCAAGGCACTACCCTAAGCTCCTAACATGCCTTAACACAAAATCTTCACAACTCTCCAATGAGGGATTCTGTAGATAAGGAATTAAGTGATGGAGAGTTTAAGTACTTTCCTCATCTCACACAACCTGGATATGGTTTGATCATTTTTATGAATATTTTTTATGATAAATCATTTTAAAATAATATAAAATAGATAAATTAATTTATAATTCTGATATAAATGATTATCTGTTTAAAATACCATTTAAATTATAGTTTGGTTAAAGAAATTAATTTAAAATGAAAATAATTGGAAAAAAGTAAATGAAATGTGGTAACTAGCTAACAGTTAGAAAAATATAAACTTCCATCCTTATCTAACAATTTCCAAAAAAAAATAATTACAGAGAGACTGAAGATTTAACTGTAAAAATAATGAAAACCATAAAAGTGATTATAGAAAATACAGTTGAATATTATTGTATTCTTGGGATGGAGAAATCCTTTCTAGTTATTCTACAAAGACCGTAATTTAAATGAGAAATGTGATAAATTTGATTACATACACTATAAGGCATGTATAGCAAAAAAAAAAAAAAAAAAAATGGCCACATAAATAATAAAAGACAAATTTTAGCCTGGGGAAAATATTTGCAGCCTATATGATATGCGCAGTGTGAATAATCTAAATATGATATATACAGGGTCTCTCAAATCACCTTGGCTAGGCCATGATTGACAGTGGTTTGGCAGTCATGTAATGATGTGGCTTGGCAGTTATGTAATGTGGTAGTTATCCTCCATGGTGTGATCACTCAGTCAGTTGTAAGGGGTGTTTCCTTGGGGGTCTGGCCTGCATCCAATATACATACAGACATTTTGGCAAAATGTGCTTGCTCTGGATTCTGCATCCTCCTCATCATCATCTGACCTTCAGTTTTTAGGAATTGGGCAGCTGCCTGCCTTATCGCCTGTCAATCTTGGGATTCATCAGCCTCTGCAGCCTGTAAGCCAGCAGCCTGCCATTTTACCTGCAGATCTTGGATTTGTCAGCCCCTGCAGCTACATGACTCAGGAGAATCCTGTAACCTGACACCTGACCCACGAATTTGGGACTTGCCAGCCTCTATAATAGTTAGAGCCATTTCTTTGAAATCTCTCTCTCTCTCTCTATACACTTCACTGGTTTTGCTTCTCTAGAGAACCCAGGCTGACCTTCTATTGTACATAGGGTCACTATGAGTTGGAACCAACTCAATGGCACCTAACAACAACATCAACAATAAGAACAACAAATCAGTAAAAAACAAACAGCCCCAAATGGTTCAAGTCCAAGAGACAATTCACAATAGGAGACATACAATGGCCAATAACCAAAAAAAAAAAAAAAAAAAAAAAAATCAAACCCATTGCCATCGAGTCGATTCCAACTCACAGCAACCCTATAGGTCAGAGTAGAACTGCCCCCAAAAGAGTTTCAATGGAGTGCCTGGTGGATTCGAGCTGTCAACCTTTTGGTTTGCAGACATAGCTCTTAACCTACACTACCAGGGTTTCCACAATGGCCAATAGATAGCAGGAAAAGTTTGGTATTGCAAGTATCAAAGTTGTGCTCACTAAAACAGCATTGCTGTTGTTGTCAGGTGCCATCAACTTGATTTTGACTCATAGTGACGCCATGTGACAGAGTAGAACTGCCCTTAGGGTTTTCCAAGGCTATGATGTTTACAAGAAGGAGTCCTGGTAGCAAAAAAGGTTAAGCACTCTACTGCTAACCAAAAGGCCAGAGGTTTGAACCACTAGCCACTCTGCAGAAGAAAGATGTGACAGTCTGCTTCCATAAAGATATACAACCTTGAAAACCCTATGGAGTAGTTCTATCCTGTCCTATAGGGTTGCTATGAGTCCAAATTGAATTGACGGCAATGGGTTTAATCTTTACAGGAGCAGATTGCCAGGTCTTTCTCCCAAGGAGCCTCTGGATGGGCTTGAACTTCCAATCTTTCTGTTAGTAGCCTAGCACTTAACTGTTGTGCCACCAGGGCTCCTCAAAACAACAAGATCCTGCTTTTCACATATTAGGTAAGTGATGCTTACTAACGTGGGGAAGTAAGCACTTCCAGTATGCTGTTGATGGGGAATTTAAATTATGAATTATGTAGAGGGAAATTTGACATAACGAAAGTCTTCAAAATGTTTATACAAAATGCCCAGAAATTCAGTTTACCATATCTTATCCTAAAGAAATAATAAAACACGTCTTATGTACAAGTTTATACGTACTTAAATACTGTTGTAAAATTGTGGAAAAATAAATCAGAAAATTCCTAAATGTGTATAAATTAGGGTTTTGGTTTAAAAACTACAATACATCTAGATATTCTATCTCTTTCAAAAAATGATTCATATGCATATTTATTGACCTAAAACTATTTCAACACATTATGTATATATGCATATTTATTGACCTAAAACTATTTCAACACATTATGTATATCTCTACAGAACAACTTGTGAAGTTTTATAGAGTTTCATTGCTTTTTTCTTTATTAATTTCTATATTCTATATTTTCTGAAATGAGGTTTTATTTGTATAGCAGAAAAAGTAAATGTAGTTGAAAATACTGAAAGGGAAAGGTTAATTTCTGCAGATTATACTTATTATTGTTAAGAAACAATGTCAATGATTAAACTGGTGTGAATGCATTAGAATATTACATAACATTCAAAATTGTTATTTCCAATTAAAGCATACCATATAATTTGGTAAAGGTGTACATAGCCATATAATTTGGAAAAGATGAATATTTGGGGACTGGGAGATTTGATGATCTGTTGTTGTTGTTAGGAGCTGTTGAGTCGGTTCTGACTCATAGCGACCCTACACACAACAGAATGAAACAGTGTCAGGTCCCGCGCCATCCTCACAATTGTTGTTATGCATGAGCCCATTGTTACAGCCATTTAATATACCTCACTGGTTTTTTAAAATTTATGTTTTTCACTTACTGTTTTAAAATTTCTCCAGCAAAAACCATGTTTTCTAGCTTTTTTCCTTTTAAAAAACTTTGAAAAAAATTGTTTTCTTTTAAATCCTATGGCAAATTCAAACTTTCTACCTCCATATAAATCCCCCCCACCCCCCAAAAAAAAACCTCTGCCATCGACCTGATTCCAGCTCATAGCCATCTTATAGGACAGAGCAGAACCGCCCCATAGGGTTTCCAAGGAGCGGCTGGTAGGTTTGAACTGCAAATGTTTTGATTAGTAGCCAAGCTCTTAAACACTGTGCTACCAGGGCTACACATAATCTGATCTGGGGCTAAGTGAAGTTCCTAACTGAATGTTTCATTAGGAAATTTTCTGAATCCCAGAAGAGGTTAGAATTAGATTAGGAATTAGAGCCTCTCCTCCCAGAGGCACAGTATGTTTGACACAATTTACACCACAAGGTTGCAAAATGGATGCCCATTTTCCATATCTATCCTGGACACATGTTTTCTTCATCAGGCACAAAGTTTAAGAAATATTGAGTGAATCAACAACAATTTTAAAATCACAAAAATCTGAAATTTGGAATTCTTGGCTTCATTCTTGCTCTCATGCATGGACAAAACTCTTCTGGAACTGAGCAGCTTCAGGGCCCCCTAGATGGGGCCTTTGTGCTCTATTTTGCTATGTAAGACCTGCATTATTCATGTACATGACTTTCTCAATCACTGTTCAGAACTTGAATTTATGATCAATTCTTTAGGTTACATCCAAAGCCTTACCTGACACAAAATGATTTCCCAATATGCCTTCTATGCTATCAAATGGCTATAAATGAAAGCATTGTTTGATTTATGAAACTCTCTACAAAATTCCAGGCAGAGTCAAACGTGTGTCCTGGGAGAGATTAATACTTTCTTTCTGACATTAATAAGGATCAGTTTGTTAATGCCATGATAGGGAATAGAATTCCAAGTAAGCATAACACATGGGATATGTAAGTGTTCATGGGGAATGCAAGCAGAAACAACAGGTACCAAACATTTAAGAGGGTCTGGGGGATTAGGCTCTGGAAAGAAGAGTTAAGAGGCAAGTCCATAGAGAAAAGCAGTTTGCTTTTGAAGCCAGTGTATAAAAATTCCTTGACCTATGAAGAACATGAATACAGTTTAAAAATCTACAACATTGGATTTTGAACAATTTTGACTGTTGAATACTTTTGAAGTCTGTGCTTAAAAGAAAGGGTGACATTTAACGTGTTTAATGTTCTATTTCAAAAGTGCTTTCCAATTCTCATACTTTTTTTCCTGAAAAACATTTTTGAAATCTATTGTTTTCTCAAGACACACGTGATTAATCTATTTTTTATACTTTTCTGAGAGTAAACATGATTAAAACTGAGATGTAACCATTGATGTAAAAGCCAAAAACCAAACCCATTGCCGTCGAGTCCATCCTGACTTATACAGACCCTAAAGGACAGAGTAGAACTGCCCCATAGGGTTTCCAAGGTTGTAATCCAAGGTTGTAGAGAAGCAGACTGCCACATCTTTCTCCCATGGGGCTTCTGGTGGGTTCGAACTACTGACCTTTTGGTTAGCAGCCAAGTGCTTTAAGCATGGTAACCATTCAATAATTTACCTTAATAAAATGTTAATTAAATCCATGCTTTAAAACTCCTAACAGTTCTATCTTCCTCTAAATCTAGTCAGCTTTTTGAATTTTGTCTCAAATAATTTTGGAATTGAGAATTACCATAGTCAGCAGTTGTCAGAATGGTTTGCCGCTCTAAGGGATGATTAAAAATTGGGTCCAATTTTGGGAAATAGAATATATGCTCCTTTTACTCACTCAAAAATATTTACTAAACTCTGTCTGTTACTAAAACTAGTTCTTGCTGAGGCTGCAAAGAAAAGACATAGCTCTATCTTAAAAGAAGCTGGAACCTTAGCCACGCAGAAAGACAGCTAACTAGCACAATGTGATAGCTCTACTAGTAATCTAGTGAACTGCAGAGGGAGCATAACAAAGAAGAAATTAATATTGCTATGAGAATCAGAAAAGTTCAAAAAAGAGAGAACGTTCAACTAAGCTTTGAAAGGGGAGTATGATTTGACGTACAAAAGCCCAAGAAGGTTCAGGCAGCCCTAAGTAAGCTCACTATAATGGAAAAAAAAAAAAAAACTGACTAGAGATAAGGCTGCCAAAGAGTACTGGGGCCATATGGTGAAGTGTTTTATATTGAGGGCTTGTCCAAGGAAAACTAAGGGCAATTGGGAAATATGTACCAAGAGTCTTGGGAGTTAATGTGCACTTAAAGCACTTTCATGCCTAGGAGTTTATTCTAAGAAAATAATAGGGAATAGACAATATGATGCAGTAGTGAGGATGCTCTGCACAGCATTATCTAGAATAAAAAATTATAGAAATACCTTAAATGAGTAATAATAGAGGGTTGGAATAAGGAAAAATTGCACTTCAGAATTACCTACATTTTGATCTATAAGGATGAGATTTTATAGTTAAACTAAGTTGGACAAAGACCAATTCTTACCATGTAATGTAAACTTTTCTTTCCTCTAGTTCACTCAAGTCTTGTGTTATTTCTCACATCTCTATTTGCAAGCTTCCCATTGACTTTAATGACTTGAGAAGATGTTGGGAAAGCCTGGGGAAAATGGGTGGGTAGCAAAGTGAAACTTCCACCAGTTTTCTGCATTTGCACCCATTTTTTCACTCTCCTCATTTAGTATTCTGTGTTCACATACTTTCTCTATACTTCTTAAAGCCAAAATTACCACTTTCCCCTAAAGTGAAACAGTCTTAGCATCCAGGATACATTGAATAAGCCAGTATCCTGGGAATTCTTTTATTTGCTCTAACTTCTAACTGACTGGTAAGTTTTTAAAGCATGGCACATGAAGCCAGATTACATCCATTCAAATAATGACTGCACCACTTTCCACCTTGAAGACTTTGGGTAATTGACATAGTCTTTCTCTTCTTCGGTATACTTATCTGTAAAAATTTGCATTAAAAATAATACCTACCTCAAGGGAACTTTTGGCCAACATTGTGCATAGACAGAAACACCACACCGTCCCTCTACAGAAAAGAGTTTAAAAACTAAGTAAAACAGAGACAAATGTCATTCCTGGAACCTGAAGTGTCAAATGAAGAGATAAAGAACTCAGCCAAGCACCAAATAGAATAAGAAACTGAAACAGGACAGAGAGAGGAGAGAGATACCTGTGGAGGGCCCCATCACTAACGCAGCACAAATCCACCCTCTTGGACTCCTGTCAGGGATCGGCAGATAGGGAGCATGGAATACAGCTTGGCAGAACTCCCAGCAGGAGACAGAGCACCTGGTAACCAGCGATACATGCTTTCCTACCCCCCATTCTCTCCCCGCTGCTCTACCTCCAAGCTTGCTGGCTGGCTGCAGTGGCTTGGCCAGCCAGGAAGTGCAGCGTCTGTGCTGCTTGGATTCACCCTACCCAAGCTGGAGATCAGCGGACAGGGAGTATGGGAAAGCAGCTTCACAAAGTTCCTAGAAGGAGACAGAGCACCTGCTTTGCACATCACAACCTCCCCCCTCTTTCCTGCCTACCTGCACCGTGCACTGAACATCACACCCCTGAGCAACACAGGCACGGCTTACTGGAACCTGCCCAGCACTGATTCCTGGCCTGCCCTGTCGAACCTATTGAGTGCCACAAACAAGCCATCCCAGCCTCTCCCCTGTAGCTGGACCTGCCCTGCTATACCATAGCCGAATGACTGGCCCTATTCACTGGACAAGAAGGTGAAAAGTATTGTGACTACAGGTGAGCAAACAACAAAGAACGTACAGCCCGCCTGCTCAGACGTAAGCAAATAAAACAAAAAACCAGGATGAAACAAACAAATCTACAATCAAGAAATGAAGAAAATAACTACGGAATGTCCTGAAGACAGCAGACAAAATGAAAACATATTAAAAAAAACAGGACAGGATGATTCCAGTAAGCGTCCAAGATAAAACACCAGATGACATTCCGGCAGAAGAAAAGGCATTAGAACTACCTGGTAAGGAATCAAATCTCTAATATTCAGAGCAATCCAAGAGTCGAGGCAAAAAGCAGACAAAAATGAGGAAAAAAATAGACATTTATGGAAAAGGCAGACACATTCATAGAAAATACAGACAAAAAAAATGAAACTATTCAGGAAAGTAGGAAAAAAATTACAAAATAAACTCACAACTAGAAATCATACAAAAACAACAATTAGAAATCTAAAAGATAAACAACAAGATTTCAGAAATGGACAATGTCATAGGAGATCTGAGGAGCAGGTTTGAAATGATGGAAGACAGATTCAGTGAAATTGAACACAAACACTTGGATACAACTCCATTTGAGGAAACATCAGAAAAAAGAACAAAGAAAAATGAAGAAACCCAGGTAATTATGTGGGATACAATCAAAAGCAAAAATTTGCGAGCGATAGAAGCTCCAGAACAGGGAGAGAAAACGGAAAACACAGAGAAGATCATTGAAGAATTGCTGACAGAAAACTTCCCTAATATCATGAATGATGAAAAGTTGACCATCCAAGAAGCTCAACGAACTGCATATAGGATAGATCCCAAAAGACAAACACCAAGGCATATTGTAATCACACTTGCTAAAACCAAAGACAAAGAAAAAATCCTGTGAGCAGCTTCGGAAAAACAAAAAGATACAAAGAGGAGAAACAATAAGACTAAGCTCTGATTATCCAGCAAAAACCATGCAGGCAAGAAGGCAATGGGATGACATATGTATAAAATCTTGAAAGAAAAAAATCGCCAACCAAGAATAATATATCCTGCAAAAATTTCATTCAAATACGATGGTGCAATTAGGACATTTTCAGATAAAAAGAAATTAAGGGAATATGTAAAAACTAAACCAAACTTACAAGAATTATTAAATGGAGTCCTTTGGTCTGCGAACAAAAATCAGACCACAGCCTGAATCTAGGAAAAAAGATTGTACCAGCCAGATATTAACCTAGAAAATGAACTCTCAAGGACTAACCAAAGCCAAAACAATTGCAACAAGGAGCCAGAGAAGTTAATTTGTAAATGACAACAACATCAGAACAATAAAAGAGGAAATAAACAGTATAGGTATAGAAATTTCTAATGGAGAGGAAAGCAAGGTGATACCAAGTAATAATAGACTAGCTCAAACCAAGAAAGATAAGGGTAAATTTCAAAGTAACCACAAAGAAAATTAAGAAACCTACTCATCAAGATAAAGAAGAAAAACATAAAGTCTCATTAAAAACGAAATCTACAAAAATTAAAGAAATGAAAAAGAAATCCACAAACAAAACGAACTCGGCACAGGAGAGTAAAAGGAACAAAGAAAATGTTAGCACCACAAAAAAAACGCTACAAAATGACAGCAATAAACTCACACCTATCAATATTTACATTGAATGTAAATGGCCTACATGCACCCATCAAGAGATGCAGAGTGACGGAATGGATAAAAAACCAGGATCCATCAATATGCTATCTACAAGAGACACATCTTTAGAAACAAAGATATAAATTTATTAAAAATCAAAGATGGGAAAAAAAATTATCAAGCAAATAACTACCCAAAAAGAGAAGGAGTGGCAATAATAATCTTACATAAGATAGACTTTAAAACAAAATCCACCATAAAAAACAAAGAAGGGCACTATATAATGATTAAAGGTATGATCCATCATGAAGACTTAACCGTAATAAACATCTATGCACCCAAAGACGAGGCTCCAAAATACATTACAAAAAAAAAAAAAAAAACTCTAACAGCACTGGAAAGAGAAATTGACAGTTCCACAATAGCAGTAGGAGACTTCAACACACCACTCTCAGTAAAGGACAGAACATCTAGAAAGAAACAACAAAGATACAGAAGAGCTAAAGAGCACAAACAGCCAACTTAATCTCATGGACGTATACAGAACACTCCACCCAACAGCTGCAAAGTACACATCCTTTTCCAATGCACATGGAACCTTCTCCAGAATAGAACACATCTTAGGCCACAGAGCAACCCTCAACAAAATCCAAAACATTGAGATAATGTAAAGTATCTTCTCAGACCACAAAGCCATCAAAGAAGAAATTAACAACAGGAAGAGCAAGGAAAAAAAAATCAATTACATGGAAACTGAATAACACCCTGCTAAAAAACCACAGGGTAATAGAAGAAATTATAGATGGAATCAAAAAGTTCCTAGAATCAATCAAAAATGAAAACACATCATACCAAAACCTTTGGGACATAACAAAGGCATTCTTCTGAGGTCAATTTATAGCGTTAGATGCACACACCAAAAAAGAAGAAAGGGACAAAATCAAAATATTCATTACACAACTTGAACAAATAGAAAGAGAGCAGCAAAAGAAGCCAACAGCCAGAAGAAAGGAAATAATAAAGAGCAGAAATAAATGAAATAGAATAGAAAAACAATAGAAAAGATCAACAAAACCAAAAGTTGGCTCTTTGAAAGCATCAACAAAATTGACAAACCACTAGCCAAACTGACAAAAGAAAAACAGGAGAGAATGCAAATAACCCAAATAAGAATTGAAATGGAGGACATTACAACAGACCCAACAGATATGAAAAAGATCATAACAGAGTATTATGAAAAACTATACTCCAAAAAATTTGAAAACCCAGAGGAAATGGACAAATTTCTAAAGACACACTACCTACCAAACTAACGCAAAATGACAATGAAAATCTGAACAGACCCATAACAAGAGAAGAGATTGAAAAGGTAATAAAAAAAACTCCCAGCCAAAAAAACCCTGGCCCCGATGGCTTCACTGGAGAATTTTACCAAATATTCAGAGAAAAGTTTACAGCAGTACTACTCAAACTATTTCAGAACATAGAAAAGGAAGCAATATTTCCGAATGCATTCTATTAAGCCAGCGTAACCCTGATACCAAAACCAGACAACGACACAACAAAAAAAGAAAATTACAGACCAATATCTCTGATGAATATAGATACAAAAATTGTCAATAAAATTCTAGCCAATAGAATTCAGCATCATATCAGAAAAATAATTCACCATGACCAAGTAGGATTCATACCAGGTATGCAATACTGGTTCAACATTAGAAAATCAATCAATGTAATCCACCACAAAAATAAAAGGAAAGAAAAGAATCACATGATCACCTCAATCAATGCAGAAAAGGCATTCAACAAAGTCCAACACCCATTCCTGATAAAAACTCTCAATAAAATAGGTATGGGGGGAAATTTCTCAACATAATTAAGGGCATCTATGCAAAACCAACAGCCAGCATTGTTCTCAATGGACAGAGGCTGAAAACATTCCCCTTGAGAACAGAAACAAGACAAGGGTGGCCTTGAGTTGGAAGTCTTACCCAGAGCGATAAGCAAGAAACGGAAATAAAGGGCATCCAAACTGGTAAAGAAAAAGTTAAGCTCTCCCTATTTGCAGATGATATGATACTATACTTAGAAGATCCAAAAGACTCCACCAGAAAACTACTGGAACTAATAGAAAGATTTAGCAAAGTAGCAGGGTATAAGATCAACATACAAAAATCAGCTGGATTCCTATACACCAAAGAAGAGAATGATGAAAAGGAAATCAGGAAAATAATATCACTTATAATAGCCCCTAAAAAAATAAAATACTTGGGAATAAATCTAACCAGGGATATAAAAGATCTATACAAAGAAAACTACGAAACACTACTGCAAGAAACCAAAAGAGATCTACATAAATGGAAAACCATACCATGCTCATGGATAGGTAGATTCAACATTGCAAAAATGACAATTCTTCCCAAAGCGATTTACAAATACGATGCAATCCCATCCAAATACCAACATCATTCCTTTAAGAGATGGAAAAACTTATCATTAACTTTATATGGAAAGGGAAGAGGCCCTGGATAAGTAAAGCACTACTGAAAAAGAAGAATAAAGTAGGAGGACTCACACTACCTGACCTCAGAACGTACTATACAGCTATGGTAGTCAAAACAGCCTGGTACTGGTACAATGACAGATACACTGACCAATGGAACAGAATTGAGAACCCAGGTGTAAATCCATCCACCTATGGTCACCTGATCTTCGACAACAGCCCAAAGTCCATCAAATGGGGAAAAAACACTCTTTTTAACAAATGGTGCTGGCAAAACTCGATGTCCATTTGCAAAAAAATGAAACAGGGCCCATACCTCACACCATATGCAAAAACTAACTCAAAATGGATCAAAAACCTAAATATAAAGCCAAAAATCATGAAGTTCATAGAAGAAAAAATAGGATCAACACTAGCGGCCCTAATACATGGCATTAACAGGATACAAATCACAACCAACAACACACAAGATCCAGAGGATAAGCTAGATAACTGGGATCTTCTAAAAATTAAACACTTATGCTCAACAAAAGACTTCACCAAAAGTAAAAGAGAGCCTATAGACTGGGAAAAAATTTTTGGCTATAACAAATCAGACAAACGTCTAATCTCTAAAATCTATAAGAAAATCCAACACCTCTACAACAAAAAGACAAATAATCCAATTTAAAAATGGGCAAAGGAAATGAACAGACACTTCACCAAAGAAGACATTCAAGCTGCCAACAGACACATGAGCAAATGCTCACAATCTCTAACCATCAGAGAAATGCAAATCAAAACCACAATGAGATACCATCTCACCCCAGCATTACTGGGACAAATCAATAAAACAGAAAATAACAAATGTTGGAGTGGCCACGGGGAGATCGGAACTCTTATGCACTGCTGGTGGAAATGTTAAATGATACAACCATTTTGGAAAATGATACAGCGCTTCCTTAGAAAGCTAGAAATAGAAATACCATATGATCCAGCAATCCCTCTCCTAGGAATATATCCTAGAGAAATAAGAGTCATCACACAAATAGGTATATGTACACCCATGTTCATAGCAGCACTGTTCACAACAGCAAAAAGATGGAAACAACCCAGATGCCCATCAACAGACGAATGGATAAAAAAACTCTGGTACATACACACAATGGAGTATTACACAATGCAAAAAACAATGATTAATCTGTGAAGCATCACATAACATGGATGCATTTGGAGGACATTATGCTGAGTGAAATAAGTCAATCACAAAATGACAAATATTGTATGACACCACTGCTGTAAAAACTCATGAAAAGGTTTACATACAAAAAGAAGCAACCTTTGATGGTTACAAGGGTGGGGAGGGTTGGGGATGGAAAAACACTTAATAGACAATAGATAAGCTGTAATTCTGGTGAAGAGTAAGACAGTACAGAATACTGGGGAAGCCAGCACAGCCTGTACAAGGTAGGGCCTTAGTTGCTCCATAGACATACCCAAACTCCCTGAGGGACCAAATTGCTGGACTGAGGGCTGTGGGGACCATGGTGTCAGGGAACATCTAGCTTAATTAGCATAACAGAGTTTATAAAAGAAAACGTTTTACATTCTACTCTGGGGAATAGCATCTGGGGTCTTAAAAGCCTGTGAGCGGCCATCTACGACATTCCACTGGTCTCACTCACCCCTTTAGGAGCAAGGAAGAATGAAGAAAACTTAAGGCACGAGGGAAAGATTAGTCCAAAGGACTAATGGACCACATCTACCACAGCCTCCACCAGACCAAGTCCAGTAAAGTGAGATGGTGCCTGGCTACCACCATTGACTGCTCTGACAGGGATCATAATAGAGGGTCCAAGAGAGCTGGAGGAAAAGGTAGAACAAAATTCTGACTCAAAAAGAAAGGCCAGACTAGCTGGCCTAACAGAGACTGGAGAAGCCCTGAGAGTATAGACTATGGATACCCTTTCAGCTCTGTAATGAGGCTGCTTCTGAGGTTCACCCTTCAGCCAAAGATTGAACAGGCCCATGGAACAAAGCAAGACTAAAGGGGCAAATGTAGGAGGGAACAGGAATACTGGTAATAGGGAACCCAGGTTTGAGAAGGGAGAGTGTTGACGTGTTGTGGGGTTGTTAACCAATGTTATACAACAATGTGTATACTAGCTGTTTGATGAGAAACTAGTTTGTTCTGTAAACCTTCATCTAAAGTTCAACTAAAAAAAAATAATACCTACCTCAAAAGGTAATTAAAAGAATCAAATGCAAAGTTTAAAGAGCAATTGTCACAGAGTACGCTAACATTTTCAACTAAAAAAAATGATTCTTGTCACATAGTAAGCTAACGTTTTCAACTAAAAAATGATTCTTGTCACATAATGAGCTAATATTTGCAACTGAAAGTGACAAAAGCAGAGGGAGAGTGGTTCTTTGTGGTGCTATAGAAATTACGATACCTAGGTTTACTCCACTTTCTTTCTATAAGTCCAATAAAGTCAAACTCATCACTTACATAACCAACTCATCATTTTTTCCCAAATTCCAGTGTGAACTCTTCCCCTAGACTGCGCTCCCCCTTTCCAAAGAATACCGCCATCCTTTTTTCCCTTTCATTTTGATGCAAAATCTCCAACTCAGTTTTGGCTTCTATATTTTCCTCATCTTTACGTGATTACTCACAAAATCTGTTTCTTTTTTTTTACATTCAGATTTTCAGAATACAGTGTTCTACCTATCTTAATGATCTCCAAGTTGTTTTCCCTATTTATTTTACACACCGCTGTTCAAAATAACATACTGAAATGCCATTTAAGTGGGTCTTTCCCATGCTCTAAAATATGTACTGTTTTCAAACATGATTTAAACTCTTTAACTTGGCATTCAAGATTCCTCATGATTTAAATATCATGTAATTTCCCAAACTCATATTCCACTCCCTTGAAGTTGATTTTCATTAACAATTGTCCTCAGGGGGCAGAGAGAGAGAGCTATAGGGACAGAGAGCACAGCAAAAAAGCCTTCAGCTTTTGTATTCTACAGCTTGTGTAACAGCTCATGCTTCCAGGAATAGGAATTTTTAGAATGAAATATTTGTCAACATGAAGAGGGGGATCCATGGAATACAAACTACTGATTTTTTTTGTCTAATGAAAACTGATAGCCAAACAAGTTGTTGTTGTTGTTGTTGTTAGGTGCCGTGGAGTCGGTTCCGACTCATAGAGACCATATGCAAAACAGAACGAAACACTGCCTGGTCCTGAGCCATCCTTACAATCGTTATGCTTGAGCTCATTGCTGCAGTACTGTTCCAATCCACCACATTGAGGATCTTTCTCTTTTCTGCTGACCCTGTACTTTACCATGCATGATGTCCTTCTCCAGGGACTAATCCCTCCTGACATGTCCAAAGCATGTAAGATGCAGTCTCGCCATCCTTGCTTCTAAGAAGCATTCTGGTTGTACTTCTTCCAAGACAGATTTGTTCCTTCTTTTGGCAGTCCATGGTATATTCAATATTCTTCGCCAACACCACAATTCAAAGGCATCAATTCTTCTTCTGTCTTCCTTATTCACTGTCCAGCTTTCGAACGCATATGAGGTGATTGGATGACTCGAGTCTGGTGCACTTTAGTCCTCAAGGTGACATCTTTGCTTTTTAACGCTTTAAAGAGGACTTTTGCAGCAGATTTGTCCAATGTATTACGTCATTTGATCTCTTGACTGTTGCTTCCATGGGTGTTGATTGTGTTCAAGTAAAATGAAACCCTTGACAACATCAATATTTTCTCTGTTTATCATGATGTTGCTTATCGGTCTAGCGAAGATTTTTGTTTTATGTTCAGCAGTAATCTATACTGAAGGCTATGGTCTTTGATCTTCATCAGTAAATGCTTTAAGTCCTCTTCACTTTCAGCAAGCAAGTTTGTGTGATTTGCATATCGTATTTTGTTAATGAGCCTTCCTCCAATCCTGATGCTACATTCTTCTTCATACAGTCCATTTTCTTAGATCATTTGCTTGGCATATGGATTGAATAAGTATGGTGAAAGGCTACAGCCTTGAAGCACAACTTTACTGATTTTAAACCATGTAGCATCTTCTTGTTCTGTTCAAAAGACTGCCTCTTGATCTATGTACAGGTTTCTCATGAGCACAATTAAATGTTCTGGAATTCCCATTCTTCTCAATGTTGTCCATAATTTGTTATGATCCACACAGATGAATGCCTTTACATATTCAATAAAAAATAGGTAAACATGTTTCCATTATTCTCTGCTTTCAGCCAAGACCCATCTGGCATCAGCAAAGATATCCTTTATTTCACATCCTCTTCTGAATCCAGCTTAAATTTCTGGCAGTTTCCTGTCAAGGTACTGCTGCAATGGTTTTTGAATTATCTTTAGGAAAATTTTACTTGTAGGCAATATTAAAGATATTGTTGGATAATTTCCACCTTCTGTCGGGTCACCTTTCTTTGGAATGGATACAAATATGGATCTCTTCCAGTTGGGTGGCCAAGTAGCTGTCTTCCAGATCTTTTGGCATAGGCCTGTGAGTGCTTCCAGTGTTGTATCCATTTGTTGAAATATCTCAGCTGGTATTCTGTGAATTCCTGGAGCTTTGCTTTTTTCCAGTGTCCTCAATGCAGCTTGTACTTCTTCCTTCAATACCATTGATACTATCTCTTATGCTACCTCCTGAAATATTGGAACTTCAACTGATTTTTTTTTATTACAGTGACTCTGTGTATTCCTTCTGTCTTCTTTTGATACTTCCTGTGTCGTTCAATATTTTGCCCACAAATCCTTCGATATTACAAATTGAGGTTTCTTCAGTTCTTTCAGCTTGAGAAATGCTGATCATGTTCATCCTTTTTTGTTTTCTAACTCCATTATCTACACATTTAATTATAATACTTTTTCTCCTCAAGCCCCTTGAAATCTTCCGTTTCACTGTTTTACCTCATTATTTCATCCATTCCCTTTAGCTACTCAATGTTCAAGGGCAAGTTTCAGAGTCTCTTCTGACATCTATTTTGGTCTTTTCTTTCTTTCCTGTTTTTTAATGACCCTTTTCTTTCTTCATGTATAATGTCCTTGATGTCATCCCACAACTTGTCTGGTCTTTGTTCATTAGTGTTCAATGCTGCCAATCTATTCTTGTGATGATCTCTAAATTCAGGTGAGATATACTCAAAGTCATAGTTTGACTCTTGAGAACTTGCTTTAAATTTTCTTCAGCTTCAACTTGAATTTGCATATGAGCAATTGATGGTACTTTCCACATTCAGCCCTTGGTCTGGTTCTGACATCTTTCCACAGATATAATCTATTTCTTTCCTGTGTATTCCATCTGGCAAAATCCATGTGTAAGATCACCATTTATGTTGTTGAAAAAAAAAAAAAGTATTTGCAAGGAGAAAGTCGTTGATCCTGCAAAATCCTATCATGCAATCTCCAGCTTCGTTTATACCACCATGGCTATGTTTTCCAACTACCATCCATGTCATTAAGGTCAACTCTGCTTTGAGGAGGCAGCTCTTCCCCATTTGCATTTTGAGTGCCTTCCAACCTGAGGGGCTTATTTTCTAGCACTATATCAGACAATATTCCATTGCTATTCATAAGATTTTCACTGTGTGGAATAGTCATCATCTTGTCCAAACAGCTTTTGGGAGGGGGCGGGGGAAAGTTGCTTATCTCTTATGTACTTCCCACTTTTTACTGTAAATAATAAAAGCTGTTCTCCATGTGTTAACCTATGTTCAGACTCCGATCAGAACGATGTGATAGAAATGGAGCAATCTGTATTATTTATTGATGCTTTTTTTCTAGTGGCTTCCTGGCTATCTAAAAATCACATACAACCTGAGAATGCACCATAGACTTGTCGTGTTGTACCTCTGATCCAATGCAGCAAACCAGGGTCTGGCAGTGTTGCCACTCATTTGCCTTCCTTTGCATTTATTGATCTTTGATTGACTTTATATCTTCCTCATATCCACTGAAAATATAGTACAGCATAAGTTGGGAAATCTTTCTTCCAAAGGATTTACTTCTTCATTTGCTAATATCTAAAATGAGATCACTTCATCCTCCTAAGAATCATTGCTAGTGAGGGAGTCAAAGGCTCTGCTTCTCCACTTCACCCATGCTCTTAAGACTCAGTATCCACACAACAGATTTATTCCTGGCAAATGTCTTCAGTGCAATCCATTTCATTGGGACTATGTATTTCATTTTGTTGTTGTTGTTGTTTTTGGTTTTGTTTTCACTATGGGAAGAGTAATCGGAGACCTCCCTATCTCTTGTGAGATCAATTATGCTTCATAGAAAGTATTCTATTTAGAATATAGTTATGAGTGGCAATGAGCTTGGTTTTTGTCTTATTTTATAGTGAGAAGGTCAGTCAACACATTAGTTAACTTACAATGTGGGAAGCTGAAGGCCAAATTAGCTGTATATATAGACATCTGTCATTAGTATTCTACTGGAATATTTGTCCTTAGGATCTACAAAATTATCTAGAATATTGGTGTTCTATGCTTCCTCCTCCACTGGACATTACTGTTTGTCCTTTTTAGAAACTTTGAAAGCCACTAGTTATAGACTTCTGAAACATGACGAGGCATTTTCTTGCTGGGTTTCAATTTTAGTTTTTAATGTTTTAAAGCTTCTATTTGTTCTCATTGTGAAAAATTTTTGTGCTTGAAAAATTGTTTGAAAATATATGAAAAATAGGAAAATGACAACATGAAACTTCATCGGCTAAGAAAATACTATTAAGATTTTTAATTATTTAATTCCAGTAATGTATATCCATTTTTAAGAATATATTTTACTTAATATGCATATTAAGTATATTTCTTAAGAATGTATATTTTAAAAATTAGTTGATATGATTAATCTGGAAGTTCAATTAAATTTAAAAAATTGAAATAAGGAAGAAAAAAATGGCATAAAATTTTACCATCTTGATGTAACCATCTCTAATACTTTGTGAACCCTTTCGAGATCTCCCAGCACACACACACATAAACACACACAATATTTCCAAATATAGTACATCCTGTAATAGCATGTTACTCATGCTGTTGTATAACTACTATTTTCATTTAACGGTGTTCTCTAAACTGCATAAAGAACAACCTTTTTATAGTAACTTTACAGAAATTGCCATCAAGATAAAGCTCAAGGGAATAGTTTAGTTGACACACAATCAAAATTTAGATGTGTAGAGAAGCTGAGAATGAATGTTCTCACTCTTTCACGATATCTTTCAAATGTGTGCCTTTATAAAATATTACCTTTTGTTATTTGGTTCATTCTCACTCATTCATGTGTGCAAGTATACATTAGGCATTAATTGTGTCATTGAGTGTCTATTATTTTGTGTGTTAGAACTGGATTCTGGGGAAACAATTGCAACCCCCCCTTCAAGGCATACCAAACCAGTGAAGAGGAAACAAAATTAAACATGTGTAAAACATATCAGTGACCTACATAGAACACACCAGGGGTACAAAGGGCAGTGGGAAATTATTTTTTTGGGAGGGAAACAATCAAAAAAATTTTAAAGAAGAATATCTGAGTTGAGTTTTTGAAAATAAGATGTTTGTTCACCTGCTGAACTTGTAAGATGCAAGGTGAAGAAAAAATTTAAAATAGTATCTGGCATTCACTAAGCAGTTCTGTAAATTCAGTAAATCAAGCATGTAGGAGGATTAAATTATAAATAATGGTGGCAGAACTAAGTAAGCCTAATTAATGAAACAGTTAAGCTACTAAAAAAGACATTTTTCCAATTTCAGTTCATTTTCATGCTTATGTACTTAGATTATCAGACATGGCAGTATCGTATGCCCTCCTGCTATGACGGTAAGATTAGATATTCATTTCAATAAACACTTGAGTATGTTTTAATTAAAATGCCTTCTGAAAAAATGAAATGTCACATTCTTAAATAGAATTTCAGGTTGCTATAGTAACTAATAAAACTGTCACTACAACACAAAAAGCGTATTTGAAGATGGTAAATCACTTTCAAAAGATCCTGACCATTAGTTACTGACATTAAATTGAATTGCATTAACAGTTATTTGAATATTTCATGAGTGAGAAACTCCAGAAAATGTGTATAGGAAAAGAAAGAAAACTGAGATGTCCTAAAAAAATCTTAATGGTTTGGGTGATTAATGTTTAATGCACATTCTACAAAATCGGAGAGTTTCTCTTCGCTTCTCAGATCATTTGTTAAGTACAAATCATTCAGTAAAAATGTATGTTGTTGTTGTTATTCGCATGAAAGCGTGCAAGCCACTGAAGCATAAGGGTAGCTAAGAGAGGGAAACAGTGAGTGACAGAAGGGAATAATGCATCCTGAAACTATGAGACCTTTGTCGCCAAATCCCTGCAGGAAGCCTGTCTCTGCTGCAGACCTGTGACACTGGAAACAAGAGACCAACTGTAAAATTAAAAAAAAAAAAATGTGTTTTACACAAATATAATGAATACACCATAGAATATCAGAGACTTTGTGATAACTTTTGAAAACTTATTGGGTAGTGAAACTGAACAATACATACTCATGTTCCTATTTACCTTATAGTGGCCTGGACCCCTATAATATTAAAAGAAGCAATGTCAAGAGATTCTGGTTGTTAATTCATAGTTATAGGTTAAGGATACCAGCTAAAGACTTCCAGGAAAAGTTGAAAGACTGAAATCAAATTTGATAAATTACAAGCGTGGGGTTGCCATGAGTCAAAATTGGTTACATGTTACAATGGACAACCTAATGCTTTTTCTTCTTTTTGAGGAAGCACTACAAAACAATAAGAGAAACCCTGACATGGAAGTGAAACAGCTTGGAATCAAGTCATGCTCTCTCTCTCTCACTGAATTGTTATGTAATTCTGGTCTTGCTTTCTCCATGAACCTCAGTTTCCCAGTCTATTCAGTGGGGAAAATAATCCCTACTGCACTTGGAGATTAAACGAGGAAATGAGTTTAACATAGTGACCAATAAGCCTTGGGTCTCCTCTTTTGCCAGCCTGAGCTTAATAACATTTAATAAATCCTATTCTGATTTTTGGAAGCCCATGGTTTCAATTTATGATAAAGTTTTAAAATAAAGGAACAGTTCAAAAGTTCTGTGGGTTTTTGTTTATTTTGAAGGAGAGAAGACCACACATGGCAACACAAAGCAATTGGTTTCGTAGATTAAAAACAAGAAAAAACAATGCTCTGACATCCTTTGTCTTAACAGTGCTGGCATGATTTTTTAGGTACATATAAAAAGTCCTTGTCCCCATCGTTTTGCTTTTTGCTCTCTTCTACATTTCCTAAAATAACAAGAAAAAAATTAATTTTCTTCCTTTGTAATGCTTTATTTTAACGTTTAAAGGATTTAAAATGTTTAGCTTAAAATTCTCCTTACATTTTAATGTCTTCCAAGGATACGGTCATCTATCTGTGAATAACGGCACACAGGTATGTATTGCTTATTAAAAATGTCTCTTTTAAAACATTTTGTCATGATAATTTGGAAAAAGAACTAAATTGTTAAAGATCAATTTCCTGAATTCACTAGGTTCCTAATTTGTTTTAGTGATACTTGCTGGGTAGCATGTGCTTTCTTTCGTTTTCTTAGAGATGATAGAATTAGAAGGCATGATCAGAAGACAACTTAAATCCTGTCGAACAGGGGAAATAATTGCTGTAAATTCATGTGAAAAGGATATTTTATTAATATTTTCCAAAATTAGTGAAATGGAAAAAATGATCTCTATCAGCAAAAAGTAACCAAAGAAACAAATAGCAAGTAAAAAAAAAAAAATTGTGTATCATCAATTAGTCCACATTAGTTCTAGCATACTATAGGAAAGAAAGAGTGACATTAGTTTTCTTAGAAAAGATTTTAGAATGTTAAAGGTAATTATCCTGATATTGTGAGGTGGCGAATACAGGGCATACAAATCAAGTGGTAGAATAGGCATACTGGGATTCCAATCCTATAAAAAAATATCCACTGCATATATATTGGGTACATTTCTTAACTTCCGTAAATTGCAGTTTCCTCATGTGTAAATGGAGCTATGAGAAGATATACCTGGCACCCTTAGCAAACACTGTGTCTTGATGATGATAAGAACTAAGTAGCTGTTAACTGTTGTTATCGTTATATTTCCTTTATTCTCATCTCTCTTCATATGGTACTATAGTCAACATAATTAAGTATACAACTTACCTAATATTCTTACTTTCTTGTGGCATTACCTTGTCACTGATCAAGGTAAAACTAGAGGTGAGACTTCAGGAAAAAAAAAAAAATTCATCTCCATTTCTACATTTACAAGAATGACTATATATATTTAGCTAGTTTTTAATAGCCATTAGATAAAGAGAAAAATACATATTCATGCTTTTTCTAAGGAATATTATAATATACTAAATAATTAACTTTGGCTCTAATATTGTGTTTAAGTGATTTTTAGGGGTAGGGGGAGAGTAAAAATGACTACACGTTCCATAACTGAATACCTTGGTTTTCGAAATATTTGTACCTCTTCAGTGCATGTATATTTAAGACAAATCACTGTACATATATGCCGTAATGCCCTGAAGAGCATAAAAATGATATTCAAAGCTTAAAATACCAAAGTAATTTTACAACACTGTAGAGATATTTCTAAATATCATGTAATTTGTGATTAAGTACTGACATCAAGTAACAAGAATGGTTATGTGATTCTCTAAATGTATATGATAATCATTTTCCTCTATATATTTACATAACTAACATATCAGAAGAAGGCCTTACAAAATGCAGAATGTTTTAATCGCTGTTTTATAAATCATCTGGGAAAAGGCATGTTAACAAAGTCATGCTTACTGCATGTGATCTCTATTAGCAGACATTAATCACATTGGTTTACCTTTGTTTCTATAATGCTCTGTATTTATAAAATTATCTTGTAAGTACAGAATGAGTTTATGAAGTAAGTTATTAATTTTTCACCCCACTTTGAACGCACATTGGTATTGGCATTCAAGGTTGCTTGATTATATTAAATTAATTAACCTGAAAGATTCCTGGAGTCTGATTTTTGGAGACTTAGATTCATATTCTAACACACATTAATAGTCTGTGGAACACTGAACCAGCTGCAAGCCCTCTGAATCTAAGATCCTTCAGCTATAAAGTAAGGATCATAACATGCTCCACCCTGCCTACCTCAATGGCCTGTTTAGTGCAATAATGTGAATGAAAGCATGTTGGTTACCATAACTGCATTGGTTCCTTTCTAATTTTATATTCTCCCCTCAGTCAAGAGCTCTTCTTTACTGACTGATACTTAGTTATAGGGGCCAGATTTTGGAAGGCCGGGTCTTAGTCCAAAAATAAGCATTTCCTCCACTATTCCTTTTCCTGAGGAAACCAAAAAAGTGCCAAAAACATTAACTGCTATCCTTTTCTATAAAACCAAATATCCAGTAAAATTAGGAAAAGTTGTTGCCAAGGGCAGGAATACGACTATGGCCATTAACGTTTTGATGTAATTTACAGATCTGGGTGATTTTGTTTACCCTATCATTGGACTTCAATTTGGCCTTGTGCTTTATCAGCTGTGATCACTTGCATTTGAATTGGGTATTTATGGCTTGTCCTGTATTGGGTTTATGCCTCAATTAGGTAATTTTTTTTAACCTAAGAAAATCATATATAAGCCAAGCGCAAACTTTCATCAGAGTTTTTATGGTGTTATTTCTGATAATTATTCTACTGAATTATGTTTACTCTGATGCTTGGCATTTATTTGCCACTTTTATTAAACTCTCCACAAATACCCAGTCTGAGTGTGCTATTCAGTTCCAGCTAGAAACTTACTGACACTGGATATGTAAGTATAGGAGCTGTAATGGGAGAACAGCTTCTGGATGTGAAGGATTTTTATTCCACTAAAGGAGTATGGGCTTTATCCATAACCACTGGGGTCACTGAAGGTTTTTTAAATAGAAGAGTCTATAGCGTTTTCAAATGCTCATGTTTATCCTAGTTAGTAATACCCTGAGTATTATAGTTACTCAATACATCAGGAAATTTTAAAATTTCAAAATTGAGCTCATTAAGGTCCAGTGGTTCAATAAAAATAATCTATCATGAGATGGAGTTTAGCATGCACTATATTTATTGAGGAATGCCTTGGGATCAACACCTACGGAAAGGAAAGAGCAGAAGCAGAATTAGCTGAGGGACAACTCGAGATACAGTTTAAGCCCAAGAAAAGTCTTGGCAGACCCTTGCTCTTGTATGATATATTTTCGACACAGCAGCAAGAATAGAGTCTTTTTAGATCATGTCATTCATCTCCTTGAAACTCCATTTTATTCAGACTAAAACTCAAAATCCTTATGAGGGCCTACAAGTCCCTAAATGATCTGTGCTCACAGATTCCATTATCTTTCTTAATTCATTTCCTTCTTATTCATTCGCAGCCACGATGGCTTTCTTGTACAGCACACTTTGTACTGGCTGGTTCCTCCACTTGAAATGTTCTTCCACTAGATATTTGCATGGCTAACTCCCTTACCTCCATCAAGTCTTGATCAAACGACTTGTTCAATGAAATTTTAAATTGTAACCTGCCCCTCCTCTGTGGTCCTCCCAATTCTCCTAACTCTGTTATAATTTTTTTTCCCATAGTTCTCATCACCTTCTAACATACTATATGATTTACTTATTACATGTATTGTGTGTGTCCTCCAACTAAAATATAAACTCCATGAAGGGAGTGTTCTTGTTTTTCTTCTTTGATGTATTCCAAGGATCTAAAACGGCACTTGGCACAATATGTATTCAATAAATATTTGCTGAATGCATAAACCATTTCAGAAATCAATTTGGCACTGTCTTATAAACTGAGCATTCATGTACTCACAAGCAATTCCACTTCAAAGTACACAGACCCAAAATAAACTTTAGGCAATTGTACCAGGAGACATGTACAAAAATGTTCACATCACAGCATTCTTCATGAAAGTAAGCCTGTGGAAACAACCACAATGCCTACTATTAGACAACTAGATAAATAAATTCTACTATATTCACTTTGGAATAACATATAGCACTGAAAATAAATGAACTAAAGTACTTGAAAATGTGTAACGAATTTTAGTAACAATGTTGATAAAAAATACAGATCCAAACAGATTGCAAATAGTAATGATAAGTATAAAACTCTGATTTCAGACTAGATTAGAGGAAGAACACATAGTAAATATAAATTAGAAATGATGTTCTGTTCTTTGGTGTGTGGCGAGTTCGTGGGAACTTACTGTGTTTTTATAAGGAAAGCAAGGTAGAAAGAGGGCCTTGAGTGTACTAATAGGATTTTATGAATTAAGGATTATTATTTATCAAATTCTCTGCAGCTGATATCTAAAAAGAAAAAAAGACTAAAAATAATATTTGTAATTTGGGAAGAAATCATATATATTCTTACAGGCACGTTAAGAGAAATCATCCCCCACTTTCCTGCCCCGAATGTCTTGGATCTTAAAGCAGAGCAGCTCAATAAGCTCCTTGAGTTAGGGCGTGTGTGTGGTCTGGGATTCCTAAATCTTCAAGTGTAACCCAGAACATCAAAAGGTCAAAACACCACCCTACTTGTGCAGTTTCAAAAAGTGGTAATTTATTCTCAACATGTGGTAGGGGAATCTGGTTCAGCAATGAACTCTTAAAAAAAAAAACAAAAAACGTTGCTGTCGAGTGGATTCCAACTCATAGCGACCCTGTAGGACAGGGCAGAGCCGCCCCATAGAGTTTCCAAGGAGTGCCTGGTAGATTCCAACCGTGGACCTTTTGGTTAGCAGCCGTAGTTCCTAACCACTACATCACCAGAGTTTCCCTTTTGAAAAATAGTCAAACACAAAAGCAGTTTAATTTCACTCACAACAGATATCAGATTATTGTGAAATAATTTAGAAAAAGTAGAATATGAGCAATCAAGGACATGGATAAATTTAAATTTAAATAGCAACAATATTTAAGTAGTACTTAAAATCAATTTCTCAGAAATTTCAATTGGGATATTTTGGCCACTAAAAAGACTCTGTTGGCTCTCTAAGCAGAAATTTAGTTTCCTGATTTGAAAATACTTGTCTGTATTTGACAATTCAGCATTATCTTAGTTTCTGAATTTTTTTTTACCTTATAGAGGTAATGAAGAAAATGTGATGATGATGATGATGATGGTGATGATTTAGTGTTTTAACTATGACACTTCCTGAAAATTTGTATTTTTACCAATAACATTATTGCAAATATGAGCATACTGTAGAAGTAAAACAAAAATAAATCAGTATTAAGTAATTGGCATAGTCTAGGAAGCAGCCTAGATTTTTGGTCTTTATTATCATGTTTTTCTTACTGGAAGAGCTTCATGAAATATACATCTAATATACATACCAGTCCCAGGAGAAGAATAGCAGGGATTTCACATTTACCAACATACTTAGCAATACATGAATATTTTGCTGTATATTTACTCTGTATAATAACAATTATAATTATTTTGTAAACAAAGGGTAGATGATAAGTAAGAAAAGACAAGTAATTTTGGCTAAGAAATATTTATTCTTTTCATATACAGATAGAAAATTTAGCCGATGACGTTCCCCATTCTTTACTCTGTGAAAGGACTAGATAAAGTGAATAACATGAAACAAGTATTTTTGCTGGTAACAATATAAATACCATCACCAAATCCATAGTAAAATTTCTAATAAGGTATGGTTTATGATTTTATGAAGTATGTTAATTTTTATGCAAGAATTTCCATCTTGACATTAGACTATTAGTTAAATGAAAGTGGATTCATATAAAAAAAAAGTCTTATATTTCACATCCAAATCAATCCCAAAAATAAACTAAGTTTGGTCCTTGTTTTGTCCCAGAGATGTTAGCCAAACTTGGCCTGGATTTTTATTTTAGTATAATAAATGTGGTTAACCTAAGCAAGTTTTGAAGCAAATCAGCCTTAAAATTACTTATCACATAAAAAAAAAAAATATTGTCATTGTTTAAATTAAACACGTCAACCTTGGGTTCTTATAATATGCTCTAAGTTCTTATTCCATCAGCTCAAAATCCTCTGTATCTTTTCACAGTGTGTAATCCACTTGATATTGATAAGCATCCAGATGATTATTTCGTATTAAACATATTCTATTCAGGATCAATCAAAAAGCTGCAGTCCACTCTAAAAGAGAGAAGAAAAACCAAATAATAGCAGGTTAACTGATTTGTATGCTCTCGAGATGTTACCAGCTGCTGCTCTTAATAATAAATGAAGTCATCATTTTTAGCAATCTGGAAAATAAACTGAAATAATTATGTTTTCAGTTTTGATTTAACTGAAAAACAGTTCATCGGAAGAGGACAAATATTCTCCCAACTGAGAAAAGCTATAGTTCACTGACAACGAGGTCAAATGTGCGTTTTTTTACAATGGCCTAATTTATTGGTACGCATATCCACTGAAGTGAAGAAGTCCTCAGAGGGCATGAATGCAGAGGCCAAAAAATAAAGCTCCATATTCACAGTGACCAAATATCACATAAAGGCACTGTCTTGAGATTAGTACTGATTTCTGACCTTACTTTATATTAATATCCAACATTCATGGAACACAATCTCTAACTTGCTTTCCTAGAATATTACATTAAATATTGTATTTAATTCTCTCAATAAACCTGAGAAAAGGTTGATACTATTATTAGCTCTTTTTTAAACACAATAAATCAAAATGTAGTCACTTGCTCAAGGTCACACAGTTAGTAAGAGACAGATTTTGCATTTCCAGTCTCTCTGATTCAGATCCCCAGTTCTTTATCTCTGTGATACTGCCTTCCTCTGGGATCAATACTAAACCCACTATTTACACTGAGGGGCTAATATTTAGATGGCAAATTTAATTTAAAAAATATTTTCAAGAGAAAAAAACCAATTCTTTATATCTGTGTATAGGAAGCAACAACAACTCAGTAATATACATATGTAAGATCCCAATACTTCCAGTGGTGTCACTAAAATTACCTTGTAGATAAGCTAAAACATTTATTTTTATCTAATCTTTTAAGTTAGTAGGGCCACTCAGGGTCACCATATACACTCGGTAGTTGTGCACACATGACTCTAGTGGGTGCCATTCATATTGCAGAATATGTAACAGATGACACACTCCTAAATTAGTAGCCAACATCTAAATACAAAAAAAAAAATCTAAATACAAGCTTCTGGAAATTTGTAGTCTTGATTTCGAAGAACTACAACTAGAACACATTCCCTTACTATGAATTTCACAAAGCCAGAGATGATCAAGAATTAATATTTTCTCCTTTTGTAATTAAAGGAACAGAAATTAAAATTAAGCACTATATAATTCCACATGGTCAGAGTTTTAAACATCTAAGTTCGAAGATGGACCAAAAGGAATATACCAATTTCGAGAGTGTTACGTTTTTCTGAGAAGTAGTAGCAGTTCTAGCTTCAGCTTGTTTGATTTTTGAGCCAGGTTTTTCTTACTAGAAGTTAAGTTTTATACATGAACTTTTTATAACTCGGTTTCTTACTCATAAAGTCAGAGTAACAATAGCACCTAACTCATGGGTTGTTTTGAGGACTTAGTGAGCAAATGTATGTGCACCGGGCTTGTCACATGCAATAGATTCAGTAAGTGTAAAGTGGTGTTAAAACAAAATTGCAAATATGGCAGAAATAATCTCTTTTTCTGTAGTTTTACAAATTAATGGGAAAAAATAAATTTTGAAAAAAGTAGAAATGGACAAACAAAAGAAAATACAATTAGTATCTATGTACCTGTTAAAATTAAATCTCAGTCACAATCAGACTAATGCAAAATAAAGCAAAAAAAAAAAAAAAATTCCTGCACCAATTGGTCTCAGTCCACCTGGAGCAAAGGAGAATGAAGAACACCAAAGACACAAGGTAATTATGAACCCAAGAGACAGAAAGGGCCACATAAACCAGAGACTGCATCAGCCTCAGACCAGGAGAACTAGATGGTGCCCAGCTATAACCGATGACTGTCCTGACAGGGAATACAACAGAGAACCCCTGAGGGAGCAGGAGAGCAGTGGGATGCAGATCTCAAATTCTCGTAAGAAGACCAGACTTAACAGTCCGACTGAGACTAGAAGGACCTCGGAGGTCATGGTTCCCAGACCTTCTGTTAGCCCAAGACAGGAACCGTTCCCAAAGCCAGCTCTTCAGACAGGGATTGGACTGGACTATGGGATAGAAAATGATGCTGGTGAGGAGTGAGCTTCTTGGATCAAGTAGACACTTGAGACGATGTGGGCGGCTCCTGTCTGGAGTGGAGGTGAGAGGGCAGAGGGGGTCAGAAGATGGCTGAATGGACATAAAAATAGAGTGGAGAGAAGGAGTGTGCTGTCTCATTAGGGGAAGAGCAACTAGCTGTGTATCAAAACCAAAACCAAACCAAACCCACTGCCGTCGAGTTGATTCCGACTCATAGCGACCCTATAGGACAGAGTAGAATTGCCCCATAGAGTTTTCAAGGAGTGCCTGGTGGATTCGAACTGCTGACCTCTTGGTTAGCAGCCATAGCAATTAACCACTATGCCACGAGGTGTGTATAGCAAGGTGTATATACACCAGGTGTATATAAATTTTTGTATGACAGACTGATTTGATTTGTAAACTTTCACCTAAAGCACAATAAAAATTAAAAAAAATCATTTCCTATGCACTCATTAAGCAAGAGTAGTAAATAATATCAATATTCATATTGCAGAATATGTAACAGATGACACACTCTTAAATAAGTAGCCAACATCTAAATACAAGCTTCCAGAAATTTAAAATGGGTTTGTCCATTGATGGTGACCTTGTAATTGCACAACTCCATTGGAAATACATTAGTGTGTATCAAAAGCCATCTTTATGTTCATAATCTTTGATCCAATGATAATAGTATTGTGGCTATTGAGTAATAAAAGAAAAACCCAATATAAAAAGAAGCATGCAAATGTCTTCTAATAAGGGAATGTTTATGTAAATAATGGTTTTGTTTACAGAAGCCTATCACATACCATTAAAAATAAGTGCTATGAACAATTTTTGAGAAAATGGAAAATCCTTAGTTTTAAGTAAAAAAGAGGTACAAATTGTATGTAAAAAAGGTACAAAAATGGTAGATTTAAGCCCAACATGATAGCCCAGTATTTGTGTTACATTGATAACACTTTGAGTGCTTTTTTCCTTGCTTTTTTTTTTTTAATAATTTTTATTGTTTTTTAAGTGGAAGTTTACAAATCAAGTCAGTCTCTAACATAAAAACCCATATACACCTTGCTACACACTCCCAATTACTCTCCCCGTAATGAGACAGTCCGCTCTCTCCCTCCACTCTCTCTTTTCCTGTCCTTTTCATCAGCTTGTAACCCCCTCCACCCTCTCATCTCCCCTCCAGGCAGGAGATGCCAACATAGTCTCAAGTGTCCACCTAATCCAAGAAGCTCACTCCTCACCAGCATCCCTCTCCAACCCATTGTCCAGTCCAATCCATGTCTGAACAGTTGGCTTTAAGCATGGTGCCTGTTCTGGGGCAACAGAAGGTCTGGGGGCCATGACCACCAGGGTCCTTCCAGTCTCAGTAAGACCATTAAGTCTGGTCTTATGAGAATTTTGGGTCTGCATCCCACTGCTCTCCTGCTCCCTCAGGGGTTCTCTGTTGTGTTCCCTGTCAGGGCAGTCATTGGTTGTAGCCAGGCCCCATCTAGTTCTTCTGGTCTCAGGATGATGTAGTCGCTGGTTCATGTGGCCCTTTCTGTCTCTTGGGCTCGTAATCACCTTGTGTCTTTGGTGTTCCTCATTCTTCTCTAATCCAGGTGGGTTAAGACCAATTGATGCATCTTAGGTGGCTGCTTGCTAGTGTTTCAGACCCCAGATGCCACTCTTCAAAATGGGATGCAAAATCTTTTGTTAATAGATTTTATTATGCCAATTGACTTAGATGTCCCCTGAAACCATGGTTCCCTGACCTCTGCCCCTGCTACGTTGGCCTTAGAAGCACTCAGTTTACTCAGGAAACTTCTTTGATTTGGTGTAGTCCAATTGTGCTGACCTCCCCTGTATTATGTGTTGTCTTTCTCTTCACCTAAAGTAGCTCTTATCAACTATCTAATTAGTGGATACCCCTCTCCCACCCTCCCTCCCTCCCCCACTCGTAACTACAAAAAAAATGTTTTCTTCTCAGTTTAAACTATTTCTCAAGTTCTTGTAACAGTGGTCTTATACAATATTTGTCCTTTTGCAACTGACTAATTTCACTCAGCATAATGCCTTCCAGTTTCCTCCATATTATGAAATGTTTCACAGATTCCTCACTGTTCTTTATCGATGTGTAGTATTCCATTGTGTGAATATACCATAATTTATTTATCCATTCATCTGTTGATGGGCATCTTGGTTGCTTCCATCTTTTTGCTATTGTAAACAGTGCTGCAATAAACATGGGTGTGCACATATCTGTTCATGTAAAGGCTCTTATTTCTCTAGGATACATTCAAGGAGTGGGTTTGCTGGATGGTATGGTAGTTCTATTTCTAGCCTTTTAAGGAAGCGCTAAATCGATTTCCAAAGTGGTTGTACAATTTGACATTCCCACCAGCAGTGTATAAGTGTTCCAATCTCTCCACAGCTTCTCCAACATTTATTATTTTGTGTTTTTTGGATTAATGCCAGCCTTGTTGGAGTAAGATGAAATCTCATTGTAGTTTTGATCTGCATTTCTCTAATGGCTAATGATTACAAACATTTCCTCATGTATCTGTTAGCTACCTGAATGTCTTCTTTAGTGAACTGTCTATTCATATCTTTTGCCCATTTTTCAATTGGGTTGTCTTTTTGCAGTTGAGTTTTTGCAGTATCATGTAGATTTTAGAGATGAGGCGCTGATCAGAAATGTCATAGCTAAAAACTTTTTCCCAGCCTGTAGGTAGTCTTTTTAATCTTTTGGTGAAGTCTTTGGATGAGACAAGTGTTTGATTTTTAGAAGCTCCCAGTTATCTAGTTTTTCCTCTATGTTCTTTACAATGTTTTCTATACTGCTTATGCCATGTATTAGGGCTCCTTATGTTGTCCCTATTTTTTCTTCCATGATCTTTATCGTTTTAGATTTTATATTTAGGTCTTTGATCTTTTTTGAGTTAGTTTTTGTGCATGGAGTGAGGTATGGGTCTTGTTTCATTTTTTTTTGCAGATGGATATCCAGTTATGCTAGCACCATCTATTAAAAAGGCTATCTTTTCCCCATTTAACTTTTTTGGGGCCTTTGTCAAATATCAACTGCTCATATGTGGATGGATTTATGTCTGGATTCTCAATTCTGTTCCATTGGTCCATGTATCTGTTGTTGTACTGGTACCAGGCTATTTTGACTACTGTGGCGGTATAATAGTTTCTAAAATCAGGGAAAGTAAGGCCTTCCACTTTCTTCTTCTTTTTCAGTAATGCCTTATTTATCCAGGACTTCTTTCCCTTCCATATAAAATTGGTGATTTGTTTCTCCATCTCATTAAAGAATGTCCTTGGGATTTGGATCAGAATTGCATTAAATGTATAGATCGCATTTGATAGAATAAACTTTTTTTTTTTTTTCCATTTGTTTATTGGCAGGCTTTCACAGGGCCCTGGCTGGTGGGAGGGTGGGCACATGTGTAGGTGTGGTTCACATCTCTCAGCAAGACCTCTTAAAAAGTTCTACTAGACGGCTCTGTACTTGAGAGACCTTACTGCCATCCACCAGACTCCTTGTCTGGCCTCCCACAGGCTGAGCCTCGCTGCTTTCCTTTTTCTTTCCCTTCACTCTCTTCTCCTTTCTTCCCTGGAGCAATGCAAATTTCCCTTCCTAATTTTTCATATTTTTAACATTTTCCCTTAGTCCTTTTTTTTTTAAAATTTTTATTGAGCTTTAAGTGAACGTTTACAAATCAAGTCAGTCTGTCACATATAAGCTTATATATACCTTACTCCATACTCCCACTTACTCTCCCCCTAATGAGGCAGCCCGCTCTCTCCTTCCAGTCTTTCCTTTCATGACAATTTTGCCAGTTTCCAACCCTCTCTACCCTCCTATCTCCCCTCCAGACAGGAGATGCCAACACAGTCTCAAGTGTCAGCCTGATACAAGTAGCTCACTCTTCGTCAGCATCTCTCTCCAACCCATTGTCCAGTCCCTTCCATGTCTGATGAGTTGTCTTTGGGAATGGTTCGTGTCCTGGGCCAGCAGAAGGTTTGGGGACCATGACTGCTGGGATTCTTCTAGTCTCAGTCAGACCATTAAGTATGGTCTTTTTATGAGAATTTGGGGTCTGCATCCCACTGATCTCCTGCTCCCTCAGGGGTTCTCCATTGTGTTCCCTGTCAGGACAGTCATCGGTTGTGGCCAGGCACCATCTAATTCTTCTGGTCTCAGGATGATGTAAGTCTCTGGTTCATGTGGCCCTTTCTGTCTCTTGGGCTCATAGTTATCGGGTGACCTTGGTATTCTTCATTCTCTTTTGATCCAGGTGGGTTGAGACCAATTGATGCATCTTAGATGGCTGCTGGTTAGCATTTAAGACCCCAGACGCCACATTTCAAAGTGGGATGCAGAATGTTTTCATAATAGAATTATTTTGCCAATTGACTTAGAAGTCCCCTTAAATCATAGTCACCAAACCCCTGCCCTTGCTCTGCTGACCTTTGAAGCATTCAGTTTATCCCGGAAACTTCTTTGCTTTTGGTCCAGTCCAGTTGAGCTGACCTTCTGTGTATTGAGTATTGTCCTTCCCTTCACCTAAAGTAGTTCTTATCTACTAACTAATCAGTAAATAACCCTCTCCCACCCTCCCTCCCCTCCTCGTAACCACAAAAGTATGTGTTCTTCTCAGTTTATACTATTTCTCAAGATCTTATAATAGTGGTCTTATACAATATTTGTCCTTTTGCCTCTGACTAATTTCGCTCAGCATAATGCCTTCCAGGTTCCTCCATGTTATGAATTGTTTCACAGATTTGTCACTGTTCTTTATCGATGCGTAGTATTCCATTGTGTGAATATACCACAGTTTATTTACCCATTCATCCATTGATGGACACCTTGGTTGCTTCCATCTTTTTGCTATTGTAAACAGAGCTGCAATAAACATGGGTGTGCATATATCTGTTCTTGTGAAGGCTCTTATTTCTCTAGGGTATATTCCGAGGAGTGGGATTTCTGGGTTGTATGGTAGTTCTATTTCTAACTTTTTAAGAAAATGCCAGATAGATTTCCAAAGTGGTTGTATCATTTTACATTCCCACCAGCAGTGCATAGGAGTTCCAATCTCTCCGCAGCCTCTCCAACATTTATTATTTTGTGTTTTTTGGATTAATGCCAGCCTCGTTGGAGTGAAATGGAATCTCATCGTAGTTTTAATTTGCATTTCTCTAATGGCTAATGATCGAGAGCATTTTCTCCTGTATCTGTTAGCTGCCTGAATATCTTCTTTAGTGAAGTGTGTGTTCATATCCTTTGCCCACTTCTTGATTGGGTTGTTTGTCTTTTTGTGCTTGAGTTTTAACAGAATCATATAGATTTTAGAGATCAGGCGCTGGTCTGAGATGTCATAGCTGAAAATTCTTTCCCAATCTGTAGGTGGTCTTTTTACTCTTTTGGTGAAGTCTTTAGATGAGCATAGGTGTTTGATTTTTAGGAGCTCCCAGTTATCTGGCTTCTCTTCATCATTTTTAGTAATGTTTTGTATTCTGTTTATGCCTTGTATTAGGGCTCCTAAGGTTGTCCCTATTTTTTCTCCCAGGATCTTTATCGTTTTAGTCTTTATGTTTAAGTCTTTGATCCACTTGTAGTTAGTTTTTGTGCATGGTGTGAGGTATGGGTCCTGTTTCATTTTTTTTGCAAATGGATATCCAGTTCTGCCAGCACCATTTGTTAAAAAGACTATCTTTTCCCCAATTAACTGACACTGGGCCTTTGTCAAATATCAGCTGCTCATATGTGGATAGATTTATATGTGGGTTCTCAATTCTGTTCCATTGGTCCGTGTATCTGTTGTTGTACCAGTACCAGGCTGTTTTGACTACTGTGACTGTATAACAGGTTCTAAAATCAGGTGGAGTGAGGCCCCCCACTTTCTTCTCCTTTTTCAGTAATGCTTTACTTATCCGGCTTCTTTCCCTTCCATATGAAGTTGGTGATTTGTTTCTCCATCACATTAAAAAATGTCATTGGAATTTGGATTGGAAATGCATTGTATATATAGATGGCTTTTGGTAGAATAGACATTTTTACTATGTTAAGTCTTCCTATCCATGAGCAAGGTATGTTTTTCCACTTAAGTAGGTCCTTTTTAGTTTCTTGCAGTAGTACTTTGTAGTTTTCTTTTTATAGGTCTTTTACATCTTTGGTAAGATTTATTCCTAAGTATTTTATCTTCTTGGGGGCTACTGTGAATGGTATTGATTTGGTGATTTCCCCTTCGATGTTCTTTTTGTTGATGTAGAGGAATCCAAGTGATTTTTGTATGTTTATCTTATAACCTGAGACTCTGCCAAACTCTTCTATTAGTTTCAGTAGTTTTCTGGTGGATTCGTTGGGGTTTTCTGTGTATAAGATCATGTCATCTGCAAATAGAGATAATTTTACTTCCTCCTTGCCAATCCAGATGCCCTTTATTTCTTTGTCTAGCCTAATTGCTCTGGCTAGGACCTCTAGCACAATGTTGAATAAGAGCAGTGATAAAAGGCATCCTTGTCTGGTTCCTGTTCTCAAGAGAAATGTTTTCAGGCTCTCTCCATTTAGAGTGATGTTGGCTGTTGGCTTTGTTCAGATGCCCTTTATTATGCTGAGGAATTTTCCTTCAATTCCTATTTGCTGAGAGTTTTTATCATGAATGGGTTGGACTTTGTCAAATGCCTTTTCTGCATCAATTGATAAGATCATGTGGTTTTTGTCTTTTGTTTTATTTATATGGTGGATTACATTAATGGTTTTTCTAACATTAAACCAACCTTGCATACCTGGTATAAATCCCACTTGGTCGTGGATTATTTTTTTGATATGTTGTTGAATTCTATTGGCTAGAATTTTGTTGAGGATTTTTGCATCTATGTTCATGAGGGATATAGGTCTGTAATTTTCTTTTTTTGTGATGTCTTTACCTGGTTTTGGTATGAGGGATATGGTGGCTTCATAGAATGAGTTAGGTAGTATGCCGTCATTTTCTGTGCTTTGAAATACCTTTAGGAGTAGTGGTGTTAACTCTCCTCTGAAAGTTTGGTAAAACTCTGCAGTGAAGCCGTCCGGGCCAGGGCTTTTTTTTGTTGGGAGTTTTTTTATTACCTTTTCAATCTCTTTTTTTGTTATGGGTCTATTTAGTTGTTGTACTTCTGATTGTGTTAATTTAGGTAGGTAGTGTTTTTCTAGGAATTCATCCATTTCTTCTAGGTTTGCAAATTTGTTAGAGCACAATTTTTCGTAATAATCTGATAAGATTCTTTTAATTTCATTTGGTTCTGTTGTGATGTGGCCCATCTCATTTCTTATTCGGGTTATTTGTTTCAGAATAGACATTTTTTATAATGTTATGTCTTCCCGTCCATGAGCAAGGTATGTTCTTCCACATATGTAATCTCTTTCGTTTTCTTGCAGAAGTGTACTGTAGTTTTCTTTGTATAAGTCTTTTACATCTCTGGTAAGATTTATTCCTAAGTATTTGATCTTCTTGGGGGCTACTGTAAATGGCATTGATTTGGTGATTTCCTCTTCCATGTTCTTTTTGTTGGTGTAGAGGAATCCAACTGATTTTTGTATGTTTTTCTTGTATCCCGATACTCTGCTGAACACTTCTATTAGTTTCAGTAGTTTTCTGGAGGATTCCTTAGGGTTTTCTGTGTATAAGATCACGTCTTCTGCAAATAGAGATACTTTTACCTCTTCCTTGCCAATCTGGATGCCCTTTATTTCTTTATCTAGCCTGATTGCTCTGGCTAGGACTTCCAGCACAATGTTGAATAAGAGTGGTGATAAAGGGCATCCTTGTCTGGTTCCTGATCTCAATGGGAATGTTTTCAGGGTTTCTCCATTTAGGGTGATGTTGACTGTTGGCTTTGTATAAATGTCCTTTATTGTGTTGAGAAATTTTTCTTCTATTCTTATTTTGCTGAGAGTTTTTATCATGAATGGGTGTTGAACTTTGTCAAATGCCTTTTCTGCATCAATTGATAAAATCATGTGGTTTTTGTCTTTTGCTTTATATGTGTGCTGGATTACATTAATTGTTTTTCTAATGTTGAACCATCCCTGCATACCTGGTATAAATCCCACTTGGTCATGGTGAATTATTTTTTTGATATGTTGTTGAATTCTATTGGTTAGATTTTGTTGAGGATTTTTCATATACATTCATGAGGGATATAGGTCTATAATTTTCTTTTCTTGTGGTGTCTTTACCTGGTTTTGGTATCAGGGAGATGGTGGCTTCATAGAATGAGCTTGGTAGTATTCCGTCGTTTTCTATGCTTTGAAATACCTTTAGTAGTAATGGTGTTAACTCTTCTCTGAAAGTTTGGTAGAGCTCTGCACTGAAGCCATCCAGACCAGGGCTTTTTTTTGTTGGGGGTTTTTTGATTACCTTTTCGATGTCTTCTTTTGTTATGGATCTATTTAGTTGTTCTACATCTGTTTGTGTTAGTTTAGGTAGGTAGTGTGTTTCTAGGAATTCCTCCATTTCTTCTAGGTTTTCAAATTTGTTTGAGTATAGTTTTTCATAGTAATCTGATATGATTCTTTTAATTTCAGTTGGGTCTGTTGTAATATCGCCCATCTCATTTCTTATTCGGGTTATTTGCTTCCTCTCCTGTATTCCTTTTGTCAGTTTGGCCAATGGTTTATCAATTTTTTTGAGTTTTTCAAACAACCAGCTTTTGGTCTTGTTAAATCTTTCAATTGTTTTTCTGTTTTCTATTTCATTTAGTTCAGCTCTAATTTTTATTATTTGTTTTCTTCTGGTGCATGTGGGTTTCTTTTCTTGCTCTCTTTCTATTTGTTCAAGTTGTAGGGATAGTTCTTTGATTTGGGCCCTTTCTTCTTTTTGGATGTGTGCGTTTATTGATATAAATTGGCCTCTGAGCACCGCTTTTGTTGTGTCCCAAAGGTTCTGATAGGAAGTGTTTTCATTCTCATCAGATTCTATGAATTTCTTTATTCCATCCTTTATGTTTTCTATAATCCAGTCTTTTTTGAGCAGGGTATTGTTCAGTTTTCAAGTGTTTGATTTCTTTTCCCTGCTTTTCCTGTTATTGATTTCCATTTTTATGGCCTTATGGTCAGAGAAGGTGCTTTGTAATATTTCAGTGTTTTAGATTCTGCTAAGGCTTGCTTTATGACCTAATACGTGGTCTATTCTAGAGAATGTTCCTTGTGCACCAGAGTAGAAAGTATACATGGTTGCTGTTGGGTGGAGTATTCTGTATATGTCTACAAGGTCAGATTGGTTGATTGTGGCATTTAGATCTTCGTGTCTTTATTGAGCTTCTTTCCGCATGTCCTGTCCTTCACCGAGAGTGGTGTGTTGAAGTCTCCTACTATTATTGTGGAGTTGTCTATCTCACTTTTCAATGCTGATAGAGTTTGTTTTATGTATCTTGCAGCCCTGTCATTGGTTGCCTAACTATTTAATGTGGTTATTTCTTCTTGGTATATTGTCCCTTTAATCATTATATAGTGTCCTTCCTTATCCTTTCTGATGGATTTAACTTTAAAGTCTATTTTGTCAGAAATTAATATTTCCACTCCTGCTCTTTTTTGATTGTTGTTTGCTTGATATATTTTTTTCCATCCTTTGAGTTTTAGTTTGTTTGTATCTCTAAGTCTAAGGTGTGTCTCTTGCAGGCAGCATATAGACGGATCTTGTTTTTTAATGCATTCTGCCACTCTCTGTGTCTTTATTGGTGCATTTAGTCCATTTACATTCAGGTTAATTATGGATAGGTATGAATTTAGTGCTATCATTTTGATGTCTTTTTTTGTGTGTTGACATCTTCTTTTTCCCACTTGATGATATGTGCTGAGTAGATTTTCTTTATATATTGTCCTTTCCTCATACTTGTTGTTGTTGATTTTGTTTCTGCTGAGTCTGTATTTTTCCCTTGTATTTTGTTTTGATGAGTAGGATAGTTTGTCTCCTTTGTGGTTACCTTATTATTTACTCCTATTTTTCTAAATTTATAATTAACTTTTATTTCTTTGTATCGCCGTATCTTCCTCCCATATGGAAGGTGCATGATTACATTTCTTAGTCCCTCTTTATTATTTTAATGTTATCTTCTTTTATATAATAGCATCATCATTACCCTGTGTTGGGCTTTTTTTTTTTTTTTTTTTTAAATCTTGCTTTTTTTTTTTATTTCTTTGTGTTGACTTCTGTTTGCTCTACCCAGTTTCTAGTATTGGGTCGATACCTGATATTATTGATTTTCTAACCAAAGAACTCCCTTTAATATTTCTTGTACTGCTGATTTTTTTTTTGTATTGTATAATATATATTTTAAACAATTTTTAAAGCTGTAAAACTATTGTAACCACATTAAACCAAAAACCCATTGCCTTCAAGTCGATTCCAACTCTTATAGACCCTATAGGACAGAGTAGAACTGCCCTATAGGGTTTCTTAATGGAAACAGACAGCCACACCTTTCTCGCACAGAGCAGCTGATGAGTTGAAACTGCCTACCTTTTGTTTAGCAGCCAAGCGGTTAACCACTGCACCACCAGGGCTCCCTGTAACCACATTACAGAATATAAAAAAAAGTAAGCAGGAGGCGGAGCCAAGATGGTGGAATAGACACTTGAGAGCCCTCTTTACAACAAAGACCCCAAAAAACAAGTGAAACGAGTATATTTGTGACAAGCTGGGAGCCCTGAGCATCAAAGGCAAGCTTAGACAATGAACTGAGGGGCAGGGGAAGGAAGAGACCGTTCAGAAGCAGAGAGGAGTTACCGGACCTGAATCGCGGGGAGCCCTCAGGCACCATTCCCTGAGTGGCGGCAGGCTGGTCCTAGTGTTTGGCCACGGTTTCCTCAGGGAGAAGCAGCCAGCCACACAGCCCACTCACACCTCCAGAACCTGAGGAGAAGGGCGCTCTCGGCAAAAGCTAAGTACTTGCATATATTTTACCGCACCCCCCCCACCCCCAACCCATCTTCAGCAGCTGAATCTCTAGGCCTGAGATAGACCCTGGTGAGCACCTAGAGCAGTCCTCCTGGCCTTGGGGAAGGAAAAAATTTGCAACTGCGGGGGAAAAGATAATTTTCTAGCTCCATTAACTGGGGGAGCTCAGGACAGAAGCAGCTCCTGTCCAGGCATAAACTATCCAAGGACCTTGAGCACCTTTCCCTTCTGGAAACTCTGGTGGCATAGTCGTTAAGTGCTACAGCTGCTAAACAAAAGGTTGGCAGTTTGAATCCACCAGGCGCTCCTCAGGAACTCTATGGAGTGGTTCTACTCTGTCCTATAGGGTCCCTATAAATTGGAATCAACTCTAGGGCAGTGAGTTTACTTCTAAAACTTATCGCAAATCAATTCACTTCTCTTCACTTCTAATGCTCTCTCTCAGACAGAAGCCACTCTTTGGCTATTTCTAAAGCCTCTTAGTTGATTTCCATCTGCCTTTTTATAATCTGTTTTTCACAGTGCAGCCAGAGTGAGGCATCTAAAAGGTATACCAAATTATCTTAAACCAAACACAACAACGAACCAGTTACCGTCAAGTTGATACCAACTCATGGCAACCCAATGTGTGTTGCAGTAGATCTGTACTCCATAGGGTGTGCAATGGCTGATTTTTTGAAAGTTGATTTCCCGACCTTTCTTCCAAGGTGCCTCTAGGTAGACTTGCACTGCCAAACTTCCAGTTAGCAGCTAAGCACATCAACCATTGCACCACCCAGGGACTCCTAAAATCATCTAAATAAAAAACCTGAAAGTTGTTTTATTACACTTACATTACATCCAAACTCAGTACTAGGGTCCACAAGGCCCTAGTGACATGACCAAAACGATTCCTCCAATCTCAACTGGTATGTATTCTCCTGCAGTGCTCATTCTCTAGTCTGCTGAATTCTTTCCTCCCCTTCGCCTACCCAGAACTTTGTATCTGCTCTTCCCTCTGCATCATATGCCCTTCCAATTGTCTCATGATTGATTCCATCCCATTTTTAAAATCTCAGCTCAAATGCTTATTACTGAGAGAGGTCTTCCTTGACTACCCAATCAAAAGTACCCTGTTGCCCTCTGTTCAATATTTTAGTATCCTATTTTTATAGCAATTATCATTATCTGATATGTCTTGATTATTTACATTGTTGCTATTTTTCCCCCCTTCCCACACCTCTACTTAGAATTTAACCATCTTCCTGTCAGCTTCTATATATCTCATGCATAGTAGGTAGTCAGTTAAATCAATTTATTTGAATAAATGAGACTGTGTAGCACACAGTATTTAAACTTAACTCTAAAATGCTAGCTTCCATATGTGTCCTGTAAAAATGTGTTAAATAAAATGGAAGATATCTTTTAGTAAGTGTTTTATGTTGATATTTCTGAGCTAAACAATAAACCTTTGCAAACAGATATAGGTTTGTTTACAGTACTCTAATTTGCTTTATAATTGCTCCTTTTAGAGGAATGACACGTAATTTTACTTTAGAGTTTGCAATTTCTATATCCATATCAAAAGGCAACATAAAACTGCATGTATTTCTCTTATCTAGCTACTCTGCCAAGTTGTTTTTTTGCTCATTTGGAAGTACAAAACAAATATTGCTGAAAATTATATTGGTACGGTATATTCAGTTCCAATTTTAGGAACTAATAGAATAAAATTAAAAATGTACTGATCTTATAAGTGTCAAAAGAAAAAGGATTGGTTACAGTGTAACATGCATTTTCTCAAAATCGTTATGTGATATGGTTAGGATGACCGTATGTTTTGGGGTCCCAGTTTATGTCTGCTGTCCCATTTTAATTATTAACTTTTTCACTCTCAATGTGTCCCATCATGGACAACAGATTATATGCTTACAATAAATATCTGCAATATTAACTTCAGTAGTATTATTTGTCAGATGGTAAGATAGGATGATAATAGTATGTACTTCTATAGAACGCTGTAAGTATTAAAAAATCTAGTACATGTAATGTGCTTAAAAAGAGCCCTGGTGGCAAAGTGGTTAAGTGCTGAACTGCTAACCAGAAGACCAGCAGTGTGAACCCACCAGACACTCTGCAGGAGAAAAGACCTGGCAATCTGCTCCCATAAAGATTATAGTCTAGGGAACCCTATGGGGAAGTTCTACTCTGTCCCATAGGATTGCTGTTCCTGGGATTTGATTTGGCACACAACAACAACAATAAATTTAGAAAGCTGTGCTGTGTATAATGTATGTGCGATACATGGTAGCTATCTTTATCTCTTTCAGATAGAAAGGATAGTCTAACAAAAACTACCCAAATAGAAGAGCAAGTGTCTGGTGGTTCCAGAAGCACTTCCCCATCATGGATACCTTTTCCTACTTAGTCGTATTCAATTTTCACCTGGTATTTTCATTTTCCCTGTGTAAATGGAAACAAGGCAACCAGTCAAAACAAATTGTATTTTAAAGTGGACTGCTTTCCTTGTAGGGTCCTTTCTGGCATTTGACTTCACTTGGAATAGATTATGACAAAATAAAACATACAGACATCGTTTGTTAGGAATATAATTTTCTTTTCATGTTGGGAGGGAAGTGGATTTCAGATTGTGTGATAACTGGAAGACTTTGTGGTTAATCTGTTTGATTAGAGCAGTTATACTTTAAGTGACATAACTATTCTAGGTCACTAGTTTTGTAACAGATTTGTTTCTCTTAGGCCAGTCAAGGTGTCCTGGGTAGCTCAAATAGTTAAGTGCTTGACTACTAGTTGAAAGGTTGCTGGTTCCAACCCACCCAGAGACTGCGTCAGAAAGGTCACTATCTTGAAAACCCTATGGAGCAGTTCTACTTTGCACACACAGGGTCACCATGAGTCAGAATCTTCTCAATGACCGCTAAGAACAACAAAGACAAAAGGCAAATCAATATCTGATATGGTAAACCCACAGCTTAAATGAAAGCATACATGTAATATTCGCAAATGAAAACCAAAGAGTGTACTATTCGTGCATTCGTGAGAACTGTCTTGTGTTTTATGAAGCCTGGTGGTGCAGTGGTTAAAGGGCTTGGCTGCTAATCAAAAGCTGCTCTGTGGGAGAAAGATGTGACAGTCAGCTTCCTTAAGGATTTATGGCCTTAGAAACCCTGTGGGACAGTTCCACTCTGTCCTATAGGGTCGCTATGAGTCAGAATCAACTCGATGGCAGTGAGCGTTGTTTCTTTTGGCCTTGGGTTTTATAATAAGACTTTTTTTTGGATTTCTTCCTTTATGATCTTTAAGATATTAAGCAATATTTAAGAATTACAACTCCTGTTGTTTACAGGAAACACAATTTTTCAATTCATGTAATGAGATTTCAATCGTATTAAGTTTGAAGTTATTTATACTTAAATTTCACAGGAAATATCCCTTGTAGGAGAAACATAACTGATCAGGCGATCCCCACCCCTGAATATATCTGTATGAAAGGCCATAATTTATTTCAGAATGCTGAATTGTTAGGCTCTTTTTAACCTTTTTTTTCTCCCTTTATAAATTAATTACAAAAGAATTTTGAAAAATATTGTTGGCATAATGTTTTTGCATGAAACTACACTAATATTTATTGATCTTTGATTAATCGTCAGCTAGGCCTAAGTACCTTCTTTTGTAAGGAAATCTACCAAGCCACTATGATCATTGATAAGAAGTATAATAGGTCCCTGAGTGGCACAAAGAGTTTGTGCTTGACTACTAATCTAAAAGTTAGCGGTTCAAATCCACCCAGTGGTGCCATGGAAGAAGGCCCTGGCCATCTGATTCTGTAAAGATTACAGCCACGAAAACTATATGGAATAGTTCTACGCTGCAACACATGGTGTCTCCATGAGTCAGAATCAACTTAATGGCCTTTTTTTGTTTTGTTTTTTTTAAGCTCCTCTACTCCCAGATTTTATCTTGGGGGAAAAAAAAGCTGTTTAATGCTTATTTTAATCCACATTTTTTCAGACTATTGCCTTTCATGGCTGCCCTTGTGGGAAATGTTTTAATTTTAGTTTTTAATTTCTAAAAAGCATCAAAGCAGCAAATACGGTTACTATGGATTGAATTGTGTGCCCCCAACAATAAGTGTCAACTTCGCTAGGCCATGATTCTTAGTATTGGGTGGTTGTCCTCCATTCTGTGACCTGATGTAATTTTCTTATGTGTTGTAAATCCTAATCTCTGCCTGAGGTTAACGAGGAAAGACTAGGCTTTGTTAAAGAGGATTAGGCTGGGATGTAACACACTTACTCAGGTCACAGCCCTCATTCCATGTTAAGCGAGTTTCCCTGAGTTGTGGCCTGCAAATCCTTTTATCTTACAAGAGATAAAAGGAGAGAGAAGGGAGCAGAAAGATAGGGACCACATACCACCAAGAAAGAAGCACCAGGATTGGAACATGTCCTATTAACCTGGGTTCCCTGGGCTGAGAAGCTCCTAGACCAGTGGAAGATTGATTACAAGAACCCTCCCCCAGAACTAACAGAAAAAGAAACCCTTCCCCTAGAGCTGGCACCCTAAATTTGGACTTCTAGCCTCCTAGACTGTGAGAAATAAGTTTCTCTTTGTTAAAGGCACCCACTTGCGGTATTTCTGTTATAGCAGCACTAACAGAATGATGTATTTAAATTCTTTATTAGTATGAAAAAATAGTTTCTTATTTAAATTAAATTCATAACCAGTTTCAGTAGCTTGGATTTATAATATTTCTTGTAGTATAAGACAGAAAGTAAAGATCATTTGCCATTTAAATGGTTATGAAATATTCTAAACCAGTGGAAAGATAGCGACCTCCTTTGTGTGTGACAGAAATACTATGTGATTGTAATAAGGAGCTGGAGAACGATGGTTTGTGATGAGAGCGTGCTACTGAAAAAAACAAGAAGCTGATGACAGATATTCTGGAAATGACTGGGAAAATGACAGCCAAAATAAAGAGAACTCTTAAGAAATAACATGTCAGATATAGAATGTCAAATAGTAACTTCTACATGAGATTTAATTTATATTTCTACAAAATCGATTGCTTGTTTGCTGAATGGATTACCGAATATTGGTTAGATTCCATCAAAAACACAACCAGAAAAATGCAGTGTTCGATACATCAAATTCTTCGCTGGGTAATTTTAGATATTGGTTCTCTTCAACACTAAGAAGGCTAGAGAAAAAAAAAAAAACTGTTAAACCCTTAAATCCCCCGAACACCAAACCCATTGCTTTTGAGTCTATTCTGACTCATGGCAACACTATAGGACAGGGTAGAACTGCCCCATAGGGTTTCCAAAGCTGTAAATCTTTATGTAAGCAGATTTGCACATCTTTCTCCCACGGAGCAGCTGGTAGGTTTGAACAGCCAAACTTTTGGTTAGCAGCCGAGTGCTTAACCACTAAGCCACCAATCTGCCAGTTAAACTCCTGTCCAGTCTTTTTTTATGGCATTGCCTGAGGCCAAAAGAGTTCTCACAGGCTGATGTTAGGGATGATTTTTGTTGTTGTTGGATCATTCATTTATTCATTAATCAAATAACTACTGTAAGAATATTTAAAATAAGCAGGCATTTATCCTGCAAAAACTCTGGAGGTTAAAATTTACAAGAATAAGTTATTTTCTTCAGACAATGTGAAATACTTCATGGATCAAATGACATGCTAATAATATGGTCTTAAAAATTTGAATAGGTTGTTTAAAGTCTCTAAAGTTACAGTTGATTGACATTTTTTCAACTATCTTATAGAAAGGACTGATTATTAAAGCAACCTAAGCAAATATCAAGAAATGTTTCACAGTAAAAGAATCTCTGGTAAATTGTTAACATTTATTAAACCCATCCTATGAGAAAGACGAAGGATTCTTTGTCCGTATTTACTCAGTCTGTATGCTGAGCAAATAATCCAAGAAGCTGGACTATATGAAGAAGAACCAGCAACGAGATTGGAGGAGGGCTCTAATAACCCTGTAATATATAGATGACAAAATCCTCCTTGCTGAAAGTGAAGTGGACTTGAAGAATTCTCTGATGAAGGCCAAAGACTATAGCCTTTAGTATGGATTACATCTCAACATAAATGAAACAAAAATCCTCAAAAATGGATCAATAAGCAATATGATAATAAACAGAGAAAAGATTGAAGTTGTTGAGGATTTCATTTTACTTGAATTAACAAATGCCCACAGAGGCAGCAGTCAAGAAATCAAAAGACATATTGCATTGGGCAAATCTGCCGCAAAAGACCTCTTTAAAGTGTTAAAAAGCAAAGATGTCACTTTGAGGACTGGGGTGAACCTCACCTGAACTGTGGTATTTTTCAATCGGCTCATATTCATGTGAAAGCTGGGCGATGAATAAGGAAGACTGAAAAACAAGAATTGATGCCTTTGAAGTATGGTGTTGGAGAAGAGTATTGAACATACTACGGACTACCAGAAGGAGCAAATCTGTCTTCAAAGAAGTACAGCCAGAATGCTCTTAGAAGCGAAGGTGGCGAGACTTTGTCTCATATACTTTGGGCATGTTATCAGGAGGGACCAATTCCTGGAGAAGGACATCATGAGTGGTAAAGCAGAGGGTCAGCAAAAAAAGAGGAAGACTCTCAACAAGATGGATTGTCACAGTGACTACAACGATGGGCTCAAACATAGCAATGATTGTGAGAATGGTGCAGGACTGGGCAGTGTTTTGTTCTATTTTACATAAGGTCACTATGAGTTGGAACCAACTCAATGGCACCTAACAATAAGAACAATATGAGAAAGACTGTACGATAAAATATTCCTCACAACATCCCCATGAGGTAGGTGAATTAGTTAGGGTAGGCTAAACTGCTGTAATAAATATGCAGCAAAGGGCTCAAAGTCAATGGTTCTTGTGACAGTCCTGGAGGCAGAAGTGCTGATATTCCTGGTCAGTGGGCAGCTGTCCTTGATGCAGTGATAAATTGCCTCTGTCCCTCTTCTTAAAACTCTTGGCTTAAAAGTGACAAATATTACTTCTGTTCAGATTTATTAGGAAAAGCTAGTAACATGGCCACACCTGGCTACTGTGGGAGCTGAGAAATGAAGTCCGTAGAAAGGCAAACATTTCCCAGCAAGACCTAATTAATATAGAAGTGGAGAGTAGATTTTGTGGAGCAGATAACCTACTGTATCCAATATGTACTGATATCCACATCTCACTGATGAGGAAATTGAGTTATAGATTTGTTAAGTAGCTTGCCCAGATTACACAACTAAGTGGTATATTTGAGATTTTCATGGAAGATGTGCTGCATTATCATTTCCCCTCTCTTAATTTTCATCCGTGGTTTTAATTAATTTATATGAAATTGTAAGATGCTTTTTGAACTCCCTTAAAAGTTTTCCTTGTTTATTTTGTGTGTGTCCCTAACTAGCATTTAAATACTTTCCTTAAGGGTAGAGATTCTGTCTCTTCCCATTTTTGTAACACTCTAATATTGTTTGTTAAGGAGACCTGGCCCCATGGCTAAGCACTCAGCTGCTAACTGAAAGATCAGCACTTAGAACCCACCCGCAGCTTCGTCAGAGAAAAGGCCTGGTGATCTGCTCCTGTAAAGGTTACAGCCTAGGAAACCCTATGGGGCAGTTCTACTCTGTCAAACAGGGTCTCTGTGAGTCAGAATCGACTGGACGACACATAACAACAATATTTTTTGGGACCCTGAGATCACTTCAATTTATTATTAATATTCAATAAATTTTGCCTGAATGATTGTAGGTTAATGTCCTAGGCAATTTAGAGACATAAGGCATGATGTTATAGGAATTGATATAACAAAGGAACAGAAACAATGGCTGAGTTCAGGGTTTTGCCAAATTTTCAGAAATAAATTAAGATGTAGCAAGTTAAGCTGTTAGCACAAATTCAGTTCTAACCAAGCAAATGATATCCATTCATGGCACCCTTCTCAGTTTCATTACATAAAATGTAACTGTGAGCTTTTTTTTTTTTTAAGTGTCATTTGAAAGGCCCTTTCATATATAAGCATGTAGTTCTCGGGTGGTGCAAAAGATTAAGTGGTTGGCTAATAATGGAAAGGTTGGTGGCTTGAACCCATCCAGAAATGCCTCAGAGGAAAGGCCTGGTGATCTACTTCTGAAAGATCACAGCTATTGAAAACCATGTGGAGCACAGCTCTACTCTGACACACATTGGTTTATCATGAGTCGGAATCAGCTCAATGACAACAGTTTTTTGTGTGTGTGTGTGTGTATGTATTATATATAAGCTGTTAATATTGTATGGTAATTAGGGGAACAGTTGCTATAGAATGTCTAAACTTATTTTTTAATTCATCAAAGTCTGAAGTAAATGAATAACGGTCATAGTTTTATGTCACTTTTTTTTTTTTTCCAAATAAAGCTATAGGAAATACTTTTCCAACCCAAAGGAACCAAATTTATGGCAGGTATTAATAAAAATTTATTAATAAAAACACACCAAAACTATAAAAGCTCTGATAGCCAGGCATGGTTAAGTTATAATTTAATGAATTTTATATATTTTATAAAACAGTCTCCCCTCCAATTTCTGAAAAATAATTTGAGAGTAAATCTTAATAGGGAAATGTGTTGAGTATGTTCTTTTGGAAGGATGGGGTCAGACAACAGAAATGATCATTACACCATTGTAGATTTCACTGGAAATACTTAAGAAAAAAACGTATGAATCACTCTGAAATTTTTCAAGTTCACATGTTGAAAAACGAGGGAGATAAACCTTGAGATTAACTAAAATACTTTATTTTAAATAGGACATCCAGGAAACTAATGTCTTTGTAGGAAAAATTTAACGTGGTCCTGCTTTGACACATTGAAGTCCCTGGTAACATTTTTGGTGAATTTAGAGTTTTCTTTATAGATGTCTCCCAAATCTTGAACATACTGTTTCTCAAAATTCAGGCACTTACATATTATCTTCAAAAAAAAATTTTTTTGCCAGTTTGAAAAAGACATTATTATTTACCAAGTATTGTATTTAAATTGTTTTCTTTTTTTAACCTAAAAGGATTTAGGTTAAAATTTAGAAAATTTCGTAGCACTCCTTTAAATAATAAAAAAGTATCATTCTCCACAAATAGAATGTAACAATAAATAATCATAACAGTAATACAATTTTGTTAAATATTTTCTAGCTAAATGTAACTTGAAATCTCTTCATTTTGTTGTTTAAAAATACATTATCAAGTCTAGAAAGGTACAAACTAGCAATATGGTGTAATTTACTTCCTAAGTAATTAGAGATATTAAAGATAATACTGGGCTCATTACTTGGTTTAATTATTTAACAGTGTGTCTATATACTTACAATCATATTTTACTACCAGTAATATTATCTCGTAAGCCCTGGTGGTATAGAGGTTAAAGTGCTAGGCTGCTAACTGAAAGGTCAGTGGTTAGATCCCACCGGCCACTCCATAGGAGAAAGGTGCGGCGGTCTGCTTCTGAAGATTACAGCCTTGGAAACCCTATGCAGCACTTCTACTCTGTCCTATAGGGTCACCATGACTCAGAATTGACTTGACAGCAATGGGTTTTTCGTTATTCTCTCACCTCTTGGAAAACATCAAGAAAATGCACTGAAGATTCTGTTGCTCTCAAAACCATCAGTGTTTCTTAGGACATGTGATTACATCTTGAGCATTTGTATTATTGCCACAGAGCACAAGAAAAATCGGCTTACTCGTCAGTAAAATAAGTTGTGAACTTTTGCTATAGACATTCTCTCTAACTGAATTATCTTCACTCCTGGTTCTTTCTCGTAAAACACCTTTCCATGATTCAAATCTCAACTTTACTGCCACCTCTTCTAAGAAATTGTTCTTGATCACAGCTAGCAAAACACACTTCTTCATTTATGACCGTTGCCCTGGAATTCCATATGGTTTAGTGTTTGTCCCAGAGTTTTCTCTAATTAAGTATTATTACTAAAAAAAAAAAAAAAAAAGGTCACTTATAGTGACCCTATTGTTACTAATAGTTGCATTAAAATAAGCTAGTATTAAAATAAGGCAGCATGCAATTGGTTGATTCCACTCTCTCTGCCCAATTTCTGCCATTACCTTTTACAGTAGTATTTTACATACACATGCGGTACACAGAGTTCTCACTTTAAAATGTGGTTAAATTGGAAAGACAGCCAGTCATATTCTTTTTCCCAACACTTTCCAGGTACAAGATAGCCAATACCTCCCTTTCATGACAACATGAAGGTCTCTAACTACAAGACCTTCTGGGGCCCTGCTAGGCACTAATGTGACAGCCAGTTACATTCCCCAGCCTTCAAGATGTGTGAAGCCACAGGGAAGCAGTTGACAGCGTCAGGGACATGTTAGGTTTGGCATAAAAACATGAGCAGGAAATAGAGGCTGAGCCCTCTATTTTAGAGAATATGGACTCTTAATGTTCTTACTACAGTTATTTTGCCATTACAGTTTCATGTAAATACTTAACTATTAAACTATGCATTTATTTCATGTTTAGTAACAATGTAAAAATTTTACAGTAATGAAAATAAGCCCTACATAGAATTACTTAATAAAATGCTAAATACAAAATATCCATTTCTCAAGAAACTTGATAATGAATGTGCAATTTGCCTAAAATGTTTCTCTACATTTAATATCTGACACGGAGTCAGAGTCAACTCAATGGGAACTGGCTAACTAGTTATGAAGACTATGGGGATATACATAGGCCAATAAAAACCAGGAGCCCCTGGATGGGCCAAATGGCTAATAAGCTCAGCTGAGAAGGGCTACAAGTTTAAGCCCACCCAGAGGTGCCTTGGAAGAAAGGTCTGGTGATCTACTTCTGAAAAAAATCAGCCGTTCAAAACACTGAGGAGCACAGTTCTACCCTGACACACATGAGGTTACCGTGTTTCAGAGTCGACTTGACAACTAATGGTTTTACGAAAATCAAAAGTCCAAATCTGCTGAAGAGACATCAGCTTCTACTTCAAATGTCCACTTTTATTTTAAGAATATGGTGCCCCTGAAGATGGAGACTTAACTCATATATCCGCAGAACGTGTTTTATGTATTGCTCTCTGAAACACCATTTTTCATGCAGAGGAAATAAGTCTTCTAAATTCATTCCAACTATTTTGTTCTACAAGTTTTCTTTTGCACATACAAAAGGTGATGCGGTCACTGTTAATATGTTGGTTCGATAACAGAAGAACAAGTTCGGAAACATAAATGTCCACTTTTATTTCAATGACGACTGCTTTATATCAGTGTCATCAGATGTTTCAGACAGTAAATTAGTTGAGTTAATTCACTTTTTTTATCCAATTCATGAAATCAAAGAAAAAATGTTGGAAGTTCATTGTGTGGAAGATGAAATGTCTGATATTACGAATGCTACTCTAAATTAATTTAAAAATCAATGTTGAATATAAAATTAAATGATTTGTGGTGAAAATTTAAATACAAATTTTAGTTTAACACGATGCCATGGAAAAATTGCTTTCTTATGAAATTTATAAACTTTAGGAGCAGTACTGTATTTGGATTTGATTGCGACTCACACGAAATTCATAATTTCACACAAACAAGTTGATATTCTTTGTATTCTACTAAAATAGAAGACTAATGGTCCATGCTTGCAAATATTTTTATTGCGCTCCAAGTAATTTAACTAAATACATTTTACAATGAATCTGATATTAAATATTAACAAAAAAGTATGGCAATATGTGCTTTGTTTCTTTGCTTCCCATCACCAATTGAATTTTAAATGTTTTGAACATTTGATAAACTACTTTGTAAACTAATCTTGTGTCCTATAGTAATATTAAGCTTTTTTTGTGTGAATCAATGTCCTAAATTTGGTTGCTTTTGGTCAAAATCAATTGTAAATCTATAACCAATAAATGAGGCACCAAAAAAACTTCAGCTTTTGCAATTTTTAGTCAGTTGCAATTATTGAAGAGGACATTTGCAAACAAGAATTCGTTTGATGGCTACCAAAGCAAGGGAGGAAGTGAACAAATTAAATGATGACCGCCCAAATGGTACATAAGTTTTAGTTTTGAAATACGGCAATTACGTATTGATTTGTTTTACGACTATTTTGAAGGAATCCATATTTTTAATTAAGTAAAGTTCTATGTTATACCAAGAGTGAATTAACTGAAAAGACCCTGTGATTTTGTAGGATCTAAATTTTGTGTAATTTTTAAAAAGTTAAGTACAGAGATCATTTAAAGAAAATTTTTTTTGTACAATTTAAGAAAAATTTCTCTGAATAAGGCAAAAAGACAGGTATATTTGAAAATATGTGGGTTGAAATAGTTAAATATTTTCATATAAAAAAAAGAAGAACATCCCCCATTGACCAGGTTCTTCATTGAGTATTTCTTATGTCAGTCCCTGTAGAGAAATTATTTTCTCAAATAAGAATATTATGGTCTCTAGAAAAGATTCATTTAAATGTGACAACCATTTGAAATTTATTAACCATAAATATAATTTTGAAGATGATTGCAGACAACTTTATGAAAAATTAAAATTAACGAGATACTTTATTCTTCAGAAAAATAGCAGAGAAATGACATTAGGATAAGATGTGTCTATGAAGCTCATTAAAGTTTCTGAATATTTGCGGTTGTTGTTGTTAGGTAGAGTCAAGTCAGTTCCACCTAATAGTGACTCCATGTACAACAGAACAAAACACTGCCCAGTCCTGTGCCCTCCTCATGATTGTTGCTATGTTTGAGTCCATTGTTGCAGCCACTGGGTCAATCCATCTCGTTCAGGGGCTTCCTCTTTGTCTTTGATCCTCTACTTTACGAAGCATAATGTCCTTCTCTAGGAGCTGGTCCCTCCTGATAACATGTACAAAATATGGGAGACAAAGTCTCGCCATCCTCATTTCTAAGGAGTATTCTGGCTGCACTTCTTCTAAGACAGATTTGTTCTTCTGGCAGTCCACGGTATATTCAATAATGTTTGTCAACACCATAATTCAAATGCATCAATTCTTCTTCAGTCTTCCTTATTAATTGTCAAGCTTTTGCATGCATATAAGGTGATTGAAAATGCCATGGCTGCATCAGGCGCACCTTAGTCCTCAAAGTGACGTCTTTGCTTTTGAACACTTTAAAGACGTCTTTTGCACTGGGGAAGCCAGCACAACTTGTCCAAGTCAAGGTCATGGAAGCTCCATAGACACTTCCAAATTCCCTGAGGGACTGAATTACTGGGCTGAGGGCTGTTGCAGCCATGGTCTCAGAGAACACCTAGCTCGAATGCCATAACATAGTTTATAAAGGAAATGTTCTACATTCCACTTAGGTGAGTAGTGTCTGGGGTCTTAAAAGTTTTTGAGCGGCCATCTAAGATACTCCACTGGTCTCACCCTATCTGGAGCCAGGGAGAATGAAGAAAACCAGAGACACAAGGAGGAGATTAGTCCAAATGACTGATGGACCACAAGTGCTACAGCCTCCACCAGACTGAGTCCAAGACAACTAGATGGTGCCTGTCTACCACCACTAACTGCTCTGACAGATATCACAATAAAGGGTCCCAGACCGAGCAGGAGAAAAATGTAGAACAAAATTCTAACTCACACACACACACAAAAAAAAAAATGACCAGATTTACTGATCTGACAGAGACTGGAGAGACCCTGAGAGTATGGCCCTCAGACACCCTTTTAGCACAGTAATGAAGCCACTTCTGAGGCTCACTCTTCGGGCAAAGATTAGACAGGCCCATAAAACAAAATGAGACTAAAAGGGTACGCCACCACTGGGACAAGGGCTAGAAGGCAGGAGGGGACAGGAAAGCTGGTAATAGGGAACCCAAGATCGAGAAGGGGAGTGTTGACATGTAATGGGGTTGGTAACCAATGTCACAGAACAATATGTGTACTAATTGTTTAATGAACAAAACCTAGTTTGTTCTATAAACGTTCATTTAAAGTATAACTAAAATAAAAAAAAAAAAAAAGAAGAGGTCTTTTGCACCAGATTTGCCCTGTGCAATATCTTACCTGCTGCTTTTATGGACATTGATTGTGGGTCCAAGTAAAATGAAATCCTTGACAACTTCAACATTTTCTCCATTTATCATGATGTTGCTTATTGGTCCAGCTGTGAGGATTCTTGTTTTCTTTGTGTTGAAGTGTAATCCATACTAAAGGCTATAGTCTTTGATCTTTATCAGTAAATGCTTCGAGCAATTTTTCATTTCAGCAAGCAAGGTTGTATCATCTTCAAATTGCAGGCTGTTTACGGGTCTTCCTCCAATCCTGATGCCCTATTCTTCTTCATATAGTCGAGCTTCTCAGATTATATACTCAGCAGACAAATTGAATAAGTATGATGAAATAATACAACCCTGACACTCACCTTTCCTGATTTTAAACCAGGCGGTATCCCTTTGTTCCGTTAGAATGACTGCTTCTTGGTATATGTACAGTTTCTACATGAGCACAATTAAGAGTTCTGGCATTCCCATTCTTTGCAATGCTATCTATAATTTATCGAGAATAATTATTCTTTTTACAGAATTTGTTGTCAGTATGGACATATGTGTAAAAGTGCACGTATCGTAAATATATAGCCTGATGGAATTTCACTAATTGAAGTCACTAATGTAGCTAGGAATCATATCAAGAAACAGAACATACCAAACCTCATAAATCCTCCTTATGTACCTTCTACTCACTATTACCCTATAGATTTGTTTTGCCAGCTTTTGAACTTCATATAAATGAAATTACACAGCATGTATTTTTCTGTATCTAGCAAGTTATCTCAACATTATATTTTAGTTTGTATAAAAATCAGTTGTTAAGTCTGTTGTGACTCATGGTGACCCCATGTATGTTACAGGAGAACTGTGCTCTGTAATGTCTTCAGTGACTGATTTTTTACAAGGAGATTTCTATATGTATAACCCTGTGCCATCAAGTGGATTCCAACTCATACCGACCCTACAGCGACCTTATAGGACAGAGTAGAACTGCCCCGTAGGTTTTCCAAGGAGCTGGTGGATTTGCACTGCAGACCTGTTGGTTAACAGCTGAGCTTATAACCACTGTGCCACCAATTCATTCTCATTGCTCTATAGAATTCCAATGTGTGAATGTATCAACATGTATTTGTCACTCTAGCTTGGACGGGCATCTTGGTAGTTTCCCGTTTGGAAAAAAGGAAAATACAAGTACTGATGAGGATGTGGAGAAATTGGAACCCTCATCCATTGCTGGTGGAAATGCAAAATGGTGTAGCTGCTGTAGAATTAGTTTGGTGGTTCATCTTCAAAAAATCGACCATATAATTACCATATGATTCAGCAATTCTTCTCCTAGGTATTTAGTCAAAAGATTTGCAAGCATTCTCAGGCAGGTTATGGTACGTCAATATTCATTGCAGCATTATTTACAACAGCCAAAAGGTGGAAACAATCCAAGGGTTCACCAACAGTTGAGTGGATAAACAAAATGCAGTATACACATAGAATGAAATATTATTCAGCCATAAAGAGAAATGAAGCTCTGATGGATGAACCTTGAAAACATTATGCTCAGTGAAATAAGTCAGACAAAAAAGGACAAATACTGTACAATCTCATTTTATGAAATATCTAGAATGGGCAAATGCATAGAGAAAAAAGTTATTAGTGGCTACCAGGGGTTGGGGAGAAGGGGAAATGGGGAGATACTGTTTAAGAAGTTCTGAGTTTCTGTTTGCATTGATGAAAAACATTTAGAAACATATAGGGGTAAAAGTCATACAACATTATAAATGTAATTAATGCCACTAAATTGCACACTTGAAAATGGTTAAACTGACAAATGTTTCATTATATATATTTAAAAAAAAAAAAAAACACAAGAAAATTAAAAATAAATAAGTAAATTATCACATTAATGAGAAATACTCCACTTTATTTTATTAGTTTGGAAACAAAGACAGTATTTTATTGAATATGACTTTTTTCCCTCTCAAGTAAAAGAACACAATTATGTACTAGAAATAAAATTTATATGCAATTTGCTTTTAGTGTAATTCAAGTTGAATACAATTCAATACAGGACATTGAGCAGAAAATATAACCCTCCTTGCCATTACTGACTTTTTTCTAATAAAAAAAAAAATAGTTACCAAAAACTCATTTCATGTATGTGTGATTAAAAGCATAAAAATAATAACTAAAAGGCCTAAAATTTCATTTTATCTAATGCATAAATAATAGTATTTGACTATCGAGTCCATTTCGACTCATAGCAACCTCATAGGACAGAGGAGAACTGCCCCGTAGGGTTTCCAAGGAGCGGCTGGCTGATGGATTCAAACTGCTGACATTTTGGTTAGCAGCCAAGCTCATTACCACTGTGCCAGCTAAGTACACTAGAAATATCTAAATATCAAGCTTCTTCCTAGTACTTTGGATATGTATATTTTAAATGTGTATTTTAAATTTTCGTTGTTAAGAAACTAGAATAGAATTCAACGTTTTGAACTCTAAAAATTACTCTTTTTCAAACTATAGTTTAAAATACCATTGTGGCCATTATAATTCAACATTGAATTATTGTCTTTGCATAGCAATCAAGATGTTTTTCATAAAAACATTATCAAATCAAAGACTGCTATTTGAGGATTTTGGCTCACTAGTCTTATAAGCCTTTATCTGTAATTAAATTTTTGTATTTTTAAAAGCTTTTCTCAGTAAATACATAAAAATCTTTTGAGACAATTATTACGTAACTAAGTATATTAAAAGTATGGAAGCACCAAGCTTCTTCCCAGTGCTTTGGGGTTGTATATTTTAAATGCCTATATTAAGTTTTGGTTGTCAGGTGGTTCCATAAATGACAAACACAACATCCTCTAGAATCTTCCTAGTTTTCAGGGTTGACTGGCCTGGTGTGTTCTCGCTTTGGGGAAATGTGGAACTGTTCAATAGGGAATGAATCCATCCCACTTGAGAAACATTAAATTCCCATGCAATAATCCTTGCCAGGGATGCCACAGATCCAGGACTTTACTAAGATGGCACATATATTTTGATGCAATACCTATTGGCATGATGTCTTTTACTAAAACGTTGATAAAACTTTAACTAACTGAATTGATATTACCTTTTAGAAGTTTTTCTTTAGAAGAACTTAAGGGTTTTAGCCATGATTTAGGTTGTTTATATGAACATAACTAATTTTTTTCTTTTATTTAAACTTCAAAAAGCCATAAAGCCCTAACGAATTCATTAATTTATTTGACAAATACTAATTGAGTACCTACTATATGGCAGGCACTACCTAGACACTGAGGATATAGTAATGAAATAGATGACAGTTCTAGTGGGAATAGGCAGGTGGCAGAATACAAATGCTATAATGACAATGAAATTGTGATGAGAGAGTGGGTAGACTGGGTGGTGAGGGAAAGACATAAACAGGAAATAATGTTTAAGATGATACCTTCCAAAATCATAGCCATTGAAGTAAAAGATGCTTTCAATTTGTTAGGTTATTTCAATGAAAAAAAAAAAAAGATGTTACATGATCATTCTATGCAGATATTAAAAAAAAAATCAACAGGGAATCTATACATAGTTTTAGTTATAAAAATCAGAATAATACAGGCAAATTATCTATTAACATGCCTCTGTCAGTCATTTGAAACCATCTCTCTTTTTTTAAATCGTCATTTGATTCAATAATTTTGGGGATTTCAGCACACTTTATCTTACTATTAGAGAATCTCAATGAATATTAGCCTATCAAAGACTCAAAGAGTCTTGTGGTACAGAAATCTCTGCATTTAACTCAACATTTTGCAAGTGTATCAGATATTTGAGCTTTTTCCCCCATGAAATACCTATTAAAATCTGAAGAAAATGTGTAGTTTATGAGACACATATTGGGACATGTTGGAAAATATGTCTAAGTCATCAAATATTGAAAAAAGGATTCAAAATATTTTAGTTACAGCATAATAATTAGCTAACGATACACTTTAGGCTATGTTTGGAAGGAAAAACAAAAAACAGACTGCTTAACTTTGGATTTTATGGGAATTGGGCTTAAGCTGTTGATATTTACTAATCAATGACATGAATAAATATTACTGAGACGTTAATTAGTTCTATGCTTAGCTCTTTTGTCTCATGTTCAATCTATGACCACTAGCAAGGCAATGTGGCCTGAGAAATCATTCTTTTTGTATTAAAAATCTCATTACTTAGCTTTTATATTCAAATAACTTATTAGTTGAAAATAGGGTAGCTTATGATGGGATAGCATGAATTTATTAATTACTTTAAATATATTTTGTTTCAAATTGGTTCAAATAATTTGTTTAGCACTTGCTTAGAAAGAGGCTTCCATAGCCATAATGTCCCTACTATGCTAAATACACTCTAATCCCTAACCCTGCAGGACTGGGTTGATTAAAACTTGCATGAGAAGAAATGAATAGGTCAGGCCAACATTCACTTCAAAGCCTTTTGTTTAGCATTAATCAGAATATGTAAGGCATCTGGTATTTTATTCCACTCAGCTTGCTTTGCTCAAGCTATTAGCTGTTCAATCTTTTTTTCTGAAACACTATAGAACATAGACCATGGGCTTTTTTAGACAGAAGCCAAGCAATGCAGGTTACCTTGAGGCATTAGAGCTTAATCCTGGGAGCAAAGTAAGTCATTGAATGCTTTCATATAAAGTAGCATGATAGTATCTACATGTAAGAATAGATAGAAATGAGGGGAAAAAAAGAGAACTAGGCATTAGTTTAAAGGTTCAGCCTCCCTCTCTTTTTTTCCTCAATTTGATTACACATCTCCATCTCTACCTGCTCTCACTTTTAAGCAGAGAATCCTGAATCACTTCCCTCACTCCTTATCAAGCTGCGCTTATCCACACCATGGGTATACAAGAACATCAGAGGAGAAACAGGAAGCTGACTCTTAGTATAGGGAAACTAGAGTGAATTACAGGAGGCCCATAGCACAGGGAAGCAGGGAGTATAAATGCCAATAGTGGTAGATAGTGAGAGTTTCAATGCCTAGATTTTTAAAAATAACTGTTCAACACCACTTCACTTAGATTTATGACTTGGCAAAATGTTTGACTTAGTAATAGACAAATAAATGTTAGGAATTAATACTATATTAATATCATATTTTAAACTTTCAACTGGAAGAGGAAATACACATTGAAGGGAGAAGGAGACAAATAGGCAAAATAGTAAAAAAAAAATATTTTTAAGTGATAATACTTGATCTTGAATGATACTTTGAGTCATGAATTTTTATGCTGGCTAACAAAATTGAAGATAAATTATATTCCAGGTCATTAATTATCTTTTCTAAATTCAATTAGATTATTGTTGGTATTCAAATGAAATGTACCATTTTGGAAGGAACTTGCAAATTACAAATTTGTTGCTTACTCTCCTACTCATCTCAAGCAGAATAAGGCCCAACAGAACCAATGTCTCAAAAGAAAAGAATAATTAATGGCTTTTAAATTGTATTTATGGTTTTATTTTCCCAAAAGGATTCAATATGTAAAACTTTTGCTTTGATTATGTCAAAGAAAAAGAGATTATTCATTGAACCATACAATTTGCATGAGAAAGAAGATATGGGTTTAACATATGTTTAAAAAATTCAATACATATTATTTGATATTTGATATTTGATATTCATGGTGCTAAAAGGTTTTCGTATATAACTAAGAAAATAACTGTAAATTTAACCAGACTAATAAATTGTCCTTTTATTTCCATTTTCTGTAATTATAGATTCTTCCTCTCCAATTTTGACATCAAGTATTATGGAAAATATGATTTAACACATTTGTTTATATAATTTAATTAGGAGTCTAATGTTGTTGTTAGGTGCCCTTGAGAGAGTTCTGACTCATAGAGACCCTATGTACAACAGAATGAAACACTGCCTAGTTCTGTGCCATCCTCATAAACATTGCTATGTTTGAACCCATTTTTGCAGCTGATTTTTCAGTCCATGTTTTTGAAGTTCTTTTTTTTTTTTTCCTGACCCTCTACTTTACCAAGCACGATGTTCTTCTTCAGGGACTGGTCTCTCTTATTAACATGTTCAAAGCATGTGAGACGAAGTCTTGTCATCCTCACTTCTAAGGAGCATTCTGGCTATCCAAGACAGATTCGTTCATTCTCTTGGCAGTCCATGGTATATTTGATTTCTTCATCAACATAGTTCAAAGATGTCAATTCTCCTTTGATCATCCTTATTCATTGTCCAACTTTCACATGCACTGAGACAATTGAAAGTATCATGGATTGAGTCAGTGCACATTAGTCCTCAAAGTGGCATCTTTGCTTTCTAACACTTTAAAGAGGTCTTTTGCACAGGCATGCCAAATGCAATATGTCGTTCGATTTCTTGATTGCTGTTTCCATGGGTGTTGGTTGATTGTGGATCCAAGTAAAATGAAATCCTTAACAACTTCAATCTTTTCTCTCTTTATCATGATGTTGTTTATTGGTCCAGTTGTCAGTGTTTTTGTTTTCTTTACGTTGCAATGTAATCTACACTGAAGGCTATAGTGTTTGATCTTCGCTAGTAAATGCTTCAAGTGCTCTTCACTTTCAGCAGGCAAGGTTGTGTCATCTGCTTATCTCAGGCTATTGTTGAGTCTTCCTCCAATTCTAATGTCATGTTCTTCTTCGTATTGTCCTCCTTCTTGGATTATTTGCTCTGCACACAAATTGAATATGTATGGTGAAAGGATGCAATCCTGACACATATATTTTGATTTTAAACCACACAGTATCCCCTTGTTCTGTTTGAACAACTGCCTCTTGGTCTATGTACAGGTTTCTCGTGAGCACAATTAAGTGTTCTGGAATTCACTTACTTCACAATGTTATCCATAATTTGTTATGATTCACACTGTCAAATGCCTTTGTATGATCAATAAAACACAGGTAAATATCTTTCTGGTATTCTCTGCTTTCAACCAAGACCCATCTGACATCAGCAATGATATTCCTGCTTCCACACTCTCTTCTGAATCCAGCTTAAATTTCTGGCAGTTCCCTGTTGATGTACTGCTCCAACCATTTTTTAATTATCTTCAGCAAAACTTTACTGATATTATTGATACTGTTTGGTAGTTTCCACACTATGTTGGATCACTTTTCTTTAGAATTCAAATATGTATCTCTGCCAGTTGGTTGGCCAGGTAGCTGTCTTCCAAATTTCTTGGCGTAGACAAGTGAGCACTTTCGGGATTGCACCTGTTTGTTGAAACATCTCAATTGGTATTCTGTCAATTCCTGGAACCTTGTTTTTTACCAACGCTTTCAGTACAGCTTGGACTTCTTCCTTCAATACCATTGGTTCTTGACCATACGCTACCTCCTGAAACAGTTGAATGTTGCTCAGTTCTTTTTGGTACAGTGACTTTGTGTATTCCTTCCATCTTCTTTTGATCTTTCCTGCATTGTTCAATGTTTAACCATAGAATCCTTCAATATTGCAACTTGAGCAATGAATTTTTTTTTTTTTCAGTTCTTTTAGCTTGAGAAATGCTGAGCATGTTCTTCCCTTTTCATTTTCTAACTCCTGGTCTTTACACATTTCATTATAATATTTTACTTTTTTTTTTCTAGTGCCACACTTTGAAGTCTTCTGTTCAGCTTTTTCCTTTCACTTTAACTATACTATGTTCAAGAGCAAGTTTCACAGTCTCTTCTGACATCCATTTTTGATCTTTTCTTTCTTTCCTGTGTTTTTAATGACCTCTTGCTTTCTTCATGTATGATGTCTTTGATGTCATTCAATAACTCAGCCAGTCTTTGGTCATTAGTGTTCAATGTGTCAAATCTTTTCCTGAGATGGCCTCTAAATTCAGGAGGAATATATGCAAGGTAGTGTTTTCATGTTATCGTGGACTTGTTCTATTTTCTTCAGCTTCAACTTGAACTTGCATATGAGCAGTTGATGGCCTGTTCTACAGTTGTCCCCTGGCCTTGTTCTGACTGATGATATTGAGCTCCTCCATCATCTCTTTCCACAGAAGTAGTTGGTTTGATTTCTGAGTATTCCATCCAGTGAGCTCCATGTGTATAGTCACCATTTATGTTATTGAAAAAAGGCATTTGTAATGAATAAGTTATTGGTCTTGCGAAATTCTATCATGAAATTTCTGGCATAATTTCTATCACTAAGTCCATATTTTCCAACTACCAACCCTTTTTCTTTGTTTCCAACTTTCACATTCCAATTACCAGTAATTATCAATGCATCTTGGTTACATGTTTGATCAATTTCAGACTGCAAAAGTTGGAAAAAATCTTCAATTTCTTCATCTTTGGCATTAGTGGTTGGTGGGTAAATTTGAATAATAGTCGTATTTACTGGCCTTCCTTATAAGTATATGGATAGTATTCCATTACCAACAGCATTGCACTTCAGGGTAGATCTTGAAATATTCTTTTTGACGATGAATATGTTGCTGTTTCTCTTCAATCTGTCATCCCTAGCATTGTAGACCATATGATTGTCCAGTTCGAAATGGCCAATACCAGTCTATTTCAGCTCACTGATGCCTAGGGTATTGATCTTTACATATTCTATTTCATATTTGACTACTTCCAATTTTCCTAGATGCATACTTGGTACATTCCACTTTCCAATTGTCAGTGTGTATTTGCAGCCCCTTCTTCTCATATTGAGTCAGGAAATACCAGTGGTATATCTTCCAAGATCATCACGACACAAAAGCCACTACTTATGACAAACTAACAGACAAGTGGTGGAGGAGTCTATTAGTACTAAAAAATGCAACAAAATAAACTAATATAAGTATTTTTCAAGATATGTCAGTAATATGGGAATAGATGGAAGAATGGTAGGGCATCCTGACAAGTATGGATTGCTGAAGAGACAAACTCTGCATTAATTCCCTATTTGAAAACTGCATCCACATTAATGACTTTGTGCTTCATTATTTGAAGGAAAGAGGAAGTAACAACTTAAGAATATTAGTATTAATGGATTAAATTATTAATTATTATAAAAATGCATTTTCCTTAAAAATCCTTCCATCTTCAAAAGTGATTCATCATGTCAGATTATTAATTTTAAATGATTCATGATCTTGTCAGCAGAGCCTGAAAAAGCATTAAGAAAACAGAAGGAAGTCATTGCGTAGTAATTTAAAAAATATAACTAGAGTGTGTGGTTTTCAGACTTGCTATGCTCAGTCTTATACAGGAATTATGTGATTAAAAAAAAAAAAATCCTCACTGCTGTGAGGTCAATTCCGACTCATAGTGAACCTATAGGACAGAATAGAACTGTCCCATAGGATCTCCAAGGAGCTGCTGGTAGGTTCAAACTGCCAACCTTTTGATTAACAGCCAAGCTTTTAACTGCTGTGCCACCAAGTCTTCAGGCATGTGATAAGGTTGGGGTATTTAGCTGGCCTCCTTTTCACCTGAGTTACCTAATTTTCCACAGGCAAAAGTAACAGCTTTCTCCTCCGTATCTTCAAAAACATTTTGATCATGCTTATTCTTTGTGTGTGTGTGCATGTGTATAAATTTTAAATGGAGGCATACATATGTACAGTAAACTGCAATAATTTTAACATATACATTTTTATATATGAGTAAGTCCATGTAATAATTACGCAGACAAAGATATGGAAATCCACAAGGTTCCTTTGTGCTGTGCTCCATTTTAAATCAGTATCTTTCTCCAGAAGTAAAGAATATTCTGGTACCTATTATCATAGGTTTGTTTTACCTGTTCTTGTTAGTTGCTGTAGAGTTGATTCCAACTCTAAGAGTGCATTTTTGTACCAAATGATTTGTTCATAGCAAATCTAGGAATATCAAAGAGTGAATATAATTGGTCTAGTGAAAATGCAGGTTTAACTTTCATAAATATTGCCCAAAAGTTTGCCAAAGTGGTTGTACCAATTTATGCTACCACTGGTAATGCATGAGAATTGCCCTATTCCATCTCTTTTCAAACACTTAGTATGTTCATTTGTTTTAATTTTAGGCACTGTGGTAGGTGTTTTGTGGTTTTAATTTTTCTTTCTTTAATAGTAAATACTGTGAAGCTTTTCATGTGCTTATTGGCCATCTAAACATTTTCTTTTGTGAAGTGCTTGGCTAATCTTTTGGCCATTTTAAAAAATTGAATAATTTGTCTTTTTATTATTATTCAGTTACAGTTTTTTTTTAAAGGTATTCGGGATGGGAGACATTCATCAGGCATATTTTATTGAAAAATTTTTTTCCAGTCTGTCTTATTTATTGACCTCTTAATAAAAAAAATTTTTTTTAATAATATTTTTTGATGAACAGACATTCTTACCTTAATGTTGTATAGCTTAACAATTTTTAGTAATTTTTTTTGTGTACACCATTTAAGAAATCTTTGCCTACCCTAAAGTTGTGAAGATATACTCCTATGTTCTCTTCTAAAAGACTTAATATTTCACCTTTATCATTTATTTCAGTTATCCAAATTAAATTGCATTTTGATTATGGTGTACATTAGAGTAGAGATTTATTTATTTTTCTTATCTATATTTAATTTACTAGCACCATTTGCCAGAAAGATCACTGTTTCCCCACTGACTGGCAATGACATCTTTACTGTAAATGATACGGCCTGGTATATGAAAATCTGCTTCTTAGTGCTTTATTTTAGTCTTTGGTCTATTTGAATATCCTTATGTCAACATGCCACCGTCAATTAAGCATATCTTTTCAAGCCTGTAGTTGGGTTTTTTAAAATGATTATTATTGTTGTAAAAACAATCTAATAATCTATGTCACTCATTTGTAGTGTCTAGTTCATTATTTAATTGGAATGTCTAGTTTTTTTTCATTTAATGTACTTACAAATACATTCGGCCTTAGGCATACCATCTTGATACTTGTTTTGCTTTGTTCTCTTCAGCTTTTTGTTCCTTTATTATTATTTTATTATCTTCTTTCAGATTCATAAACACTTCTTATTATCCCATTCTTTTATTTCTATTGCGGACTCATACCCCTTGCCATCGAGTTGATTCCGACTCATAGCAACCCCGTAGGACTGAGTAGAACTGCCCCACGGGGTTTCCAACGAGTGCCTGGTGGATTCAAACTGCCAATCTTTTGTTTAGCAGCCACAGCTCTTAACCACTATGTCACCAGGGTTTCATTCAATTACCAAATACTTGATTTTTTTTTTATTCTTTTAGTGGATGCCCTAGATGTTGTAATATGAATCTATGAGCATATTATAGCCTAATTTAATTGAGGTCTTTTCCTACTTTCTGAAACATGATAAATTTTGCAACAATTAAACTTCATTTATCTACTCTTTGTTCCACTGTTGCCATAGTTGTATATATCTATGTGTGTGTGTATATATACATATATATTTCCCTGAATGTTATAGCCACAGACATTGCTTTAAATTATCATTCTTTTATATTTAGTCATGTATTTATTCTTTCCATTGTCTTATCTTTTGTTTATCTGAAAATATCTTTTTCTGGTTTCATTTTTGAAGGATATTTTCATTGGATATAGAATTTTAGGTTGTCAGGGTTTTATTGTTGTTATTGGTTTTGTCTTGTTTGTTTATTTGTTTTTCTTTATGCTCTAAATATGTCTTTCTATTGCCTTCAGGCTGCTGTCAACTTATTTTCTTAGGTTTTGCCATCAGTCGTATTATTTTGGGGTGTGATTGTAGGTTCAGCTTTGATTATTTTAAGGTAGAAATTTTGCATAGTAATTGCAGCTGTAAATCTGGATGAGAACACTTAGGGAGAGAGTAATATATGAGAAAAGAAGGGGGCCTAAGTAAGTTTTAAAGAACGAAGGCTACAGTAGTCAAGTAGAGGATGCTGAACAGGTGGATCAAGAAAGAAAGGCCAGATTAGTGGAAAGGAAATTAGGAGAGTGTGGTCCCATATAATCAAAGGAATTTAGTGTTTTAGAAAGCAGAGTATCACCTTCCCTGTGAAATAGTAAACATTCCAGCAATATGAACATCAAAAGGCAACTTGTGGATTTATTAACATGAAACACATTAAGCACCATACTGAGAGCAATCAGTGGAGTGGTGGAAGTAACAGCTAGAATATAATGGAGTGACAGAGAGTTGAAGAAGCAAATAAAACAGTAAGCACAAAATCCTTCCAATGCTTTTGAGAACTTTAATTGCTTAAGACAAAAACCAGTTCACATATTAATTAGTCTGTCTTTATTACTATAAGCAAGTACTTATTACTTTATTGGGAGAAATTCTTCCACAGTAAAACTGGAGAAAACTTTAGTGAGATGCAATTTTTATTATGCAAAATTACAGATCTTTTATGTGCCATTGGAAATGATCAGAGTATCTAGACTTATTGATTGATACACAAGAATCAGAAAATTATGATATATCTGACCCTCATATTGAAACAAATGTCATTGAATTAAAATAAAACTTCAAAGAACTGTCTAGAAATTTTATAGTTCAGACAGTTGAACTTTTTAAGAAAATCCTCTGAACTGGGTTGCAGTTTATTTTCTTTTAATGCAATTTTTAAAGAACCTTTTGTATAGCTTTTAAGAGTCAGAAAATATTTTTTAAAACTTCCATATCTCCTTAGCAGAAGCATGAAAAAGATGTTAGCTAGAGAACATTGTATGATTTAGGAAGTTTTGCAGATCTGACCAGGCTTAAATGTAAACACTTGAAAGGGAAACCATAAATCTGTAAGAAAGAAAATAGCCAATGGTGTGAATTGAGGTTCTTGGAAAGGCAGGGGGGACCAGGATAGAAGCACAGATGGAGGAGTTGACCTTGGATATGATGAGAGACACCTCTGTTGAAAGAGGGAGAATAAAGGAGAAAATTGGTGTGGATATATCTAGGTTTGCAACCTTTGTGACAGGAAATTGAATGACTTCCTCTTTCTTTTCTTCTGTGATGTAGCAAGAGAGGGCCTTTGCTGAGAGTGGAGGGATAGAGGATGGGATATAGAAAGTGATGAAGTTTTCGGGTAATTTAAGAGTGGTAAAACAATTTGAGCAGAGAAACTTAGGAGACTAGATGTTGGGTGAGATTGAAAGTTAGTTTTGTTACCAAAAATTTTATTATTGTGGAAATTTCTCCAAAAGCAAGAGGGCAAATTGTCCTGTTGTAGGCAACATCACAAGCTATTACATTTTTCAAATTATTTTCAACGTGATAGACAAAATATATTTTTCACAACTTTCTTTCAATAAAAGTCTAGATATTCTTGAAAACCCCAATCAACACCCTTCCCTCACCCCCTTCTTTGTCTTGCTCACCATGAGCTTGTTTAGAGCAACATTTTTTAGGAAGTCGCGGCAGATAGTGTGGTTCCATCCATTGAACTGGCCCAAGCTACACACTGTAGCATGCACAGATTGAAGAGATCATGTCCTTCAACCGACACCAGGCCGGATCGTCACTGGTAAGAACAGTACCTCCCAGCCCATGATTTCACCCGATTCCATTTTAGAATCGAGGGGTCCCACTGCACACGTATCTGATGGAAGATGATTTAATATCCGGACCTCCAAGTATGGGCATGGGAGGGCTAAGGGTGGAAAGTTCTGGACACCATACCCAACCTTTGACACCTTTGGAAACAAAAAGCTTCACAGCCCCCTCAGACGGTGAGCACATAGCTTTGTGGTTGCTAGACCCCCATGTTGCTCCTTGTATGCACAGACAATAAACTTGCCACTTTCTGTTTCCCTTGCAATTAATGTCCGTCTTATTTCAGTCAGCTAATAAGACAGGACACAAACCCAAATGGCATTCGGTTACATTCTGACTTCATATGAACACTTCCTTTAATACAGAACATTATTTTGCTTCCAGCTGCTGTCGAGTTGATTTTGACTCATGGAGGCCCCATGTTTGTCAGAGCTTGCTCCATAAGATATTTAATGGCTGATTTTTGGAAGTAGATTGCCACTCATTTCTTTGAAGGCACTTCTGGGCCTACTTGAACCTCTGAACTTTCAGTTAGCAGCCAAGCACAATAACTGTTTATACCACCTAGGGACACGATAATTATGCACAGGAATTTTAAAAGAAGTCTTTATTTTAATTTCTCTAGACTAATAAATCCTTGTCAGTCCTTAGTGACAAAGGAAAATAACTGGTTACCATTACGTTTGATAGATTTTCAGATATTAAAATAAAGTCAATTCAGTTCTTTCTGAGCAAATTAAAGAGTTGGAATCCTTTTACACATACTTTTTCAATACTCTCTTATATAAAAAAATCCATAGGTCAATTTCCCTGTTGTCCTCTGTTCTTTATATTCCTGCTAATTGACAAGTTTAGAACTATTAATGCTTTACATTTGCATAAAATTCAAGAGTTTACTTAGTATTTTTTCTCTCTTGCCCAAATTTATGCAACTATTATGCTAGATATCTAGGCTGCAAACTCGATTCTTTTGATTCTAATTCAATTGCTGTTTTTACTCTACCACAAGGAGAGTAATAATACACTTTTGGTAGACTGATTTAATTGCACTGGGAGGCTTGATTTATATTTATTTTTACATATGTTGTATTTGAACATGAAGAGGCAGATACAGGATTTTCTCCTTTTATTTTCATAAAAATTTTGTATAAATTTTTTTAAATATTTAAAAAATATTTATTATTTTAACCAAGTGATTATTAAATCTGGTAAACAAGTGTTTTAAAAGAATTGTGTAATCATTTCTTTTCTTTTTTTTAGCCAAAAGAAGAGAGTACTTTATAATATATATATAATTTTGCCCAAATATAATTTTACAAATGTAGTTTCTTTTATTCTAGTTTTCTTAAAGTAAGGCATGCCTGAAATTATAAGGACAATTATATATATAAATTTAATTTAACACGTAACTGAAAATCTGCATTTCAGCTCTACATATATTTTAAGAACCATTTCAGATCTCAAAGGCATGATTCATGCTTTAATATGTTATATAAAGCAACCTTGGCTGAGATTAAAAAAAATGAATAAGCAGCATGATTGATAGAGAAAAATTGTTTCTATTTCACCATGACCCCTGTGAATTTTTTTTTCTTCTTTGATTTGCAAAAAAACACTTGTGTGACAATTGAAACATCCTTTTGAAAATCTCAAAACGTGAAAACACAGGACAAGATCATTTTTAAATTTAGACACTTGTAAAGAATATGAACAGACATTTTCCAAAGAAGATAAGCACATTAAGAGATGCTCAAGTTCATTAGTCATTAGGAAATACAAATGAAAACCACCTGAGATACCACTTTACAACCACTAGAACAGCTGTAATAAAAAAGACAGTTAATAATAAGTATTGGCAGGGATATGGAGAAGTTGGATCCTCACTGTGAGAATGTAAAATGGTGCAGTCACTATGGAAAACAACTTGACAATTTTTTGAAGTGTTAAAGTTGTCCTATGACCCAGAAATTTTATTCCTAAATAAATACCCAAGAGAACCAACAACAGATGTTCACATGAAAACTAGCACACAAATGTTCATAGAAGTATTATTCAGAATAGCCAAAAAGTTGAAACAAGCCAAATGTCTATCAACAGATGAATGCCATGATCTCATGTAGTGCCACCTCTAGGTCTGCCTTAACACATGAGTTCAAAACAAAAGAATATGAAGAAGTAAGACAGATTTCAAGAGCTGACCCATTTTGGTTATATTTATAACCCCATTTTTCAACCCACTAAAAGTTCCATCTACCTCATAGTACGATGGTGTGGCAGCCACGAAAATGTACCAAGCAGATCTCCTACTACAGGGAGATCCATTACCACATTTGCACTGAGTCTAAGCCTCCTACAGGTTGCTTCCTCCAAATATCTAAATATGGCAGGAATACCAAGGCAGATACTTTCTAGGGAATAAAGGACTCTGTTGAACAACTTTAGCTCAAGATTCACAAATGACTGCTGAATCTTCCTTAGACTACATAGCAGTCTAGGATGCTTCCACCTAACCCTCCTCTTTCCCTCTCTTTTTTCACTTGAGGTCAGATTTGCATCACAGCCTGACAGCTCTCCCACCCTCCCTGGCTTCCTTTCTATTTCTTTTTACACAGACATTTCAAGAACTATTGCTGCAAACAAGGTCTGTGTTGGTGACCTTGGTCAGGAAATCAGTGGAGTTTTGGCTGAAAGTCCAGCCTACAGAGAGTTCACTGTCTGCACACCCATCCAATGATTACTTATCCAATTCCTGGACACATACTGGAATTGCCATATTTGGCAGTAGAAGTCATCTCACCTTTGGCTCTTGGCCTATAGAATAAGAGCTACTGTAGTGGGGAAAGCCAAGAATCCTATGGAATTACTCCCCTGACCCTAGTTCCAGCCAAGAAAACTATTTTTTTTCTGGAGTGTATGGTAGAGATTAGTGGCAACACTAAGGACCTGAAAGATGCAAAGGTAGTGGTCCCTCGTCATATCGACATTTAATTTGCCATTCTGGTCCATGCCAGATGGATCCCAGAGAATGACTATAGACTACTGCAAGGTCTACCTTGTAGTAGTCCCAATAGTAGCCACTATGTTAGACATAGTGTTACTGCCAGAGCAGGTTAATAATAACTCAGGCATATGGTTTGTTGTCAGTTATTTGATGGTTGCATTTTTTACAATTCCAATTATAAAATAAGTCAGAAATAGTTTGCATTCACATGGAATGGATAATATACATTTATAGTTTTGTCTCAAATCTATGTGAATTTTCCCACTTTCTATGATACTACAAAGAATTCAAGAGATTTGAACCGCCAATAAAGCCTACAGAACATTACACTGAATGTTCTATTTATAGACATCATGCCAATTGGACATGGTGTGCAAGAAATGGCCTGGTCAACTGGTCAGAGGCCTGGATGTAAAATGACTTAAAAGCTGGAGACAAGAAGGTCTGGTGTAGAGAAATGTGAATGGAATATGGGAGAGGGCACAAAGGCTGAAGATTTTTGTGCTTATATTACAGGAGTGAGCATCCATCATTGAGGGGGCACTGACCAACCAAGTAGATAAAATGACTTAACAACTTTTCTTTAGTGACCACCTTAGGATAGGCATAATAAACACAATTAAAAAATGGCCAAAATGGTAGAGATGGAGTTTATTTATGGTCCATATCATGGATTCTTTTACCAAAGCTGATATAGCTACTGTTTCTTCTGATTGTTCAGCTATTAGCAGTAGACACTAGCATTAAGCCCCCAGTATGATGCTATTCCTTGAGACCAATCAGGCACTAGATGGCAAATTGATACGTCAGGCTAGTCTCATCCTGGAGTTGAGATAATGGTTTGTCCTTACAGAAATAGATAGATCCTTATTGTGGGTATGGTTTTGACTTTTCTACCAACAAAGCCTCAGCGAACACCATTATTTAGGGGTATAGGAAATGCATGATCTACAGTTTTGAACTCCATACAGCACAACATCCAACCACAGGACATATGCTACAAAGAAGAAAGTAGTTGGTAGGGGATGTGGAACTCATTACTATAAAATCTACTGGTTGTATCATGTACTGAAATACCCAGAGAGACCTGACTTGATAAAACTCTAGAACAACCTTTAAAAGGTATAACTGAAGTCCCAGCTTGGAGAAAACACCCTAAATAGAGAGAACTATGGTTTAGGACACTGTATATTTATCACAGCAGAGATATCTATACAGTGCTGTGTCCCCAGTAGAAAGCATACATGCAGTGTGTCTTAACTACTTAGGGAGGCTGTAACAAATACCAAAAGTGGGTGCCTTTAAAGAACAGGAATTTATTTTCTCACAGTTCTGGAGTCTAATAGTCCAATCAGTATGTTGTCGATGCTAATTTCTTCTTTGTTGTTTGCCCTGGGCATTCTTTGATTCCTTGGCTTGTAGACATCTTCTCATAGTATCTGACTTTGCCTGTGTGTGTGTGTGTGTGTGTGTGTGTGTGTGTGTATTCTGGTCTTTTATAACTCAGAAGTGATTAGGTTTAGGGTCCACCCTACACTGGTATGACTTCATTAACAGAACAAAAGAAAATTCCTATTTCCAAACATGAACACACTCAAAGGTATAAGAGCCAGAAATTCAACACAATATTTGGAGGACACAATCCGTAAATGGATGGAAGCAAGAATGACATAACTTACTCTCACTTCTAACAATAAGCTGGGAAAGATTGTGCTTCATGCCTCTACAACTCTGGATTCTGCAGTTAGAAGTTCTGATCCTAATGGGGAATGTACACAGAAAGGGTCCTATATTAGCTTCCTGTTGGTTGCTGTAACAAATTACCAAAGACTTAGTGGTTTAAAACAACACAAATTTATTATCTTACAGTTCTGGAAATAAGAAGTCTGAAAGAGGTCCCACTAGGCTAAAATCAAGATGTTGGCAGTGCTTCATCCCCTCTGGAGGCTCTAGGGGAGTATGAATTCCTTCACCTTTTCCAGCTTCTAGAAGCCACGCCCATTCCTCAGATTGTAAGTCCATTCTTCTACCTTTAAAGCCAGCAACATCAGGTCAAGTCCTTCTCATGCTGCTTTCTCTCTGATTTTTGCCTTTCTCTTTCTTCCACTTTTAAAGATCCTAATCACTCTCTTTGTAAATGAAATTCAAAAAAAAAGTTGCAGTCGAGTCAATTCTCACTCAATGCAACCCTATAGGACAGAGCAGAACTGCTCCATAGAGTTTCCTAGGCTATAATCTTTACAGAAACTGACTGCTACATCTTTCTCCCACAGAGTGGCTGATGGGTTTAAACCTCCAACCTTTAGGTTAGCAGCCAAGCTCTTACCCACTGTGCCAACAAACCAAAACCAAACACATTGCCATTGAGTCAATTCCAACTCATAGCAATCCTATAGGACAAAGTAGAACAGTCCCATAGGGTTTCCAAGGAGTGACTGGTGGGTTTGAATATTTTGGTTAGCAGCCGAGATCTTAACCACTGCATTGCCAGGGCTCTTCTACACCATCAGGGCTCCTTAATTAAATAAAATACAATGGTAATATCTAAGATTTTGTTCTCTCCAAGAATCTGCCACTGGGAGTCATATTGCCACTGTTGCTAACGCATGGAATAGCTGGTAACAGAAGTGGCCTGGTAAGATTCAAGATTATATGCCCATAAAATTGAGGAGCTCTTTTTTTTTTTTTTTTTTAAGGAAATATAACAAAGTTAAATCTATCTGATGTGATAGGTGTCTTAAGCCAGCAGTCGATACTAGCTTAGAATGCACAGATCTGAGAATCAAGAGGTGAAGGTGGAGTTGGCACCTCTCATTGTTACATATATCAACCTTTTGGGGAATTTTCCTTGTTATTGCAACCTTAAATTAAATAAGTATGAGGGGTCCTAGTAGCCTAAAGAAGAAGATTTACTTTAAAACCACAGTCATGTTTCTAAGAATTGGAGGCTAAACCTACTCCTTCTGGCCATTTTGGGATTCTCATTCCTCTAAATCAAGTAGAAGAGAATTTACTGGGGTTATTGATCCCCTTTTTATGAAATACCAGGGAGATATCTGAGCAATGGGTAATTCAGGGAATTCAGTGGGTCACCTCATTACGTCATAGGCACTTGTTAATAGCCATGATCAGTGGGAAATTGTGGTACAGCAAAGATGCAGATATCGCAGGAAATAGTTTTGGGTTACCACAGTAGAGAACTTTGTTCAGAATATTTACTGGCTGAGGGTAAACAAATGTAGAATGCATTGTGGATTAAGGCAGCTATAATTATCAACCTAGGTCTTTTGACCAGCTACAGAAGTGGAAACTTAGCAACCATGTTTTATGTCATCTAACTCGCCCCTGTGCCTCCCCTACTATTTCCCCCACTACTTTATAAGAACACTGGCTGTGGTAACATTTTAGTTTTCAGAAGAGAATATGATTGAATTGATATCCTGTGGGACTTTATATGCCTAGTGTATTCAGAACACTCCTGAATGCTGAGAGATGAAAAGATGAATTGTGCCATAGATTTTCTATTTGTCTCTCTAGATTTGCTTTCCTTCCTGCGAAAAGGACATTTATGGACTACCTCAGCAGACTTTCTTGTCTTCTAATTACCAGGTGGGTTTGGCCAAAAATATACCCAGCAACTGATTAGAAGGAAGGAAGAGAGACACATCGGGTACTCATTGCACCAGGCCTTTCCCTATGGAGTTCCTGAACCAAAGGTTTTGGCACTCCTAAGTTTTTAATTATTGTTCTTTTTGTTAGTTGCTGTTGAGCCATGAATAGAACTGCTCCACAGGAATTTCAAGACTGTGATCTTTTGGAAGCAGATCGCCCATCTTCCAAGGTGCCTCTGGGTAGATTCAAACTGCCTACCTTTTGGCTAGCAGTCAAGTGGTTACTCATATGTGCCACCCAGAGACTCCTAAATTTTTTAATAGTCTCTTTAATAAACTTTTTTCTATTTATCCTAATATGAATTTGCCATCTTTTTCCTGCTGGGACTTATACATTAACTATGATATATTTTTGTTTATATGGACTATTTTATAGGGTCACTATGAGTCAGAATGAACTTGACAGCACCCAACGATAACAACACAGTAACAATTCTAAGAATACATATCCATTAACTATGATAACTTGTACATTGTTGTTGTTGTGTGCCATTCCATCCATTCTGACCTTATAGGACAGAATAGAACCTCCCCATAGGCCTTCCTAGGCTGAAATCTTTATGGGAGCGGGTTGCTAGGTCTTTTCTCTCTCAGAGAGGCTGGTGGTTTGAACCTCTGACCTTTCAGTTAACAGTCAAGCACTTAACCATTATGCCACCAGTGCTCCTTATACATTAACCATAATATATTTTTGTTTATATGGGCCTCATTCTAAGAATATATGTCTATGTTAATCATATGGTCTACAGGATGTTATTCAATATGAAAATAACTTGAGGAGTATTTTTGACCAAAAAAAAAAAAATTAACTGGATTTTGAAAGCTTTGACATTCATCGTAAGCTTAAGAAAAAATTGAATAAAATCTGACCCTCTAAGATCAACTATACTAAAGGGGAGCACTGGTGGTACAGTGGTTAAGAGCTGCCTGCTGGCTAAAGGTCTGCAGTTTGAATCCATCAGCCACTCCTTGGGAACTCTAAGGGTCAGTTCTACTCTATCCTATAGGGTCTCTACGAGGCTGAATTGACTCGATGTCAATGTGTTGATAATAAAGGAGCCCTGGTGGTGCAGTAGTTAATCACTCAGCTGCTAACAGTTCAAACCCACCAGTTACCTCAAGGGAGAAAGATGTGTCAGTATGCTTTCTTAACGATTACAGCCTTGGAAACTCTATGGGACAGTTCTACTCCATTCTATAGGGTCTCTATGAGCCAGAATCAACTCAAAGCCAGTGGATTTGGTTTTTTGGTTTTATAATATAGGAAAGGAGCTTGGTGGCACAATGGTTAAAGCACTTGGCTGCTAACTGAAATGTCAGTGGTTAGAACCCATCAGCAGCTCTATGGAAGAAAAGACCTGGCAATCTGCTCCAGTAAAGATTACAGCCTAGGAAACCCTATGAGTCAGTTCTACACTGTCCCACAGGGTTACTATGAGTGAAAATTGTCTCTATGGCACACAACAACAATAATATAGGATAACATCATTCCAGCTATAACCAAGTTTGTTTTCAGAAGACTGTATAGCAATTTCCTTAATACTCTACTAATGGCAAAGAAACTTAAATTCTTCTCTATTGCGTTTTTTATTATGTGAAGGTAGAAATACATATATACCTGAAGTGTCTCTACTGCATTTAGAAAAACATGTTATTATTCTAAAAACTAACACCTCTATTTGTAGATTTCACATCCCAAAATATAAAGCAAAATTCCAATTTAAATATTTTTTTAAAGTTAATTAAGATGGTGTTCCATTTAAAATATACCATTTCCCTATTTTGTCCCCGTGTTCTACCACACTGAATGACCTACCTTTCATGAATTACAATAGACTATCAATATCAATATTTATTGAACAAATTAAAATATAGTTTTAAAAAATCTACTGAAAATATTACATAATGGATCAAGGACTTTGTATCATAGTCTTATAAAAAACCTATGCTGAACCTCAAATAATAGAAAAATGCATTCATTGCGAGACTTTTGACAATCTGTAATTTGCTTTATATAACCTTTTAGAGATATAAAACATAGAATAATGTTGCAGTTCTTTTTAATGACAAAATGCATAGTATAAAATACATTATGGCATAACTATATAAATAAAAATTACTAATAAAAATATTAAAATAAATAATCAAAATCTCATGGAATGTGGTCAACCACTCCTACATTCCTCAACCTTCCTTACCCTCAGAAATTTTGTTGACTTAGTTCTTTTTGAGGTTCAACTCTTTCAAATTTAGCATGCGGTTTATCAAATTAAAAAAAGAAATACCTGTTCTAGGCTTCAGGGTGATCTTTGTTCATAGTGATGTGCGTTTACGTATCTTCCTTATGTGTATTACTAAGCTCCTTTACTTTGATTTCAGTGAATGTTATTAAGTTCCATTGTTGCTGTTGTTAGGTGTCTTTGAGTCAGTTCCGACTCATGGAGACCGTATGAGTTCCATAAGAGAACAGAAATCAAAGCTCTATTCCATGTGCTTCAAAAGCTTTCATATTTAAATATGAAAGGTAAATATGGAAGATAAAAGGTGATTCTTCATTGCAGTTTCTAAGGGCAGTCTGAGTTTATGCCTACCATTCTGGCTTAATGAATAAGATGTCCTATTTTATTTTCAAAGATTAATAAATTACATAGCCATTCTTGATATAATACACATAAACTAATAATCTTCTATCCAGAAGAATATTTGCTACAAAGTTCTTGCAATTTTTCCACAGAGTTTATTTTTTTAATAAAATTAGTAAAAGTAATATATTTATTTTAATTAACTAAGACTACTGTATTTTTCCACTCCAACAATGCTTGCGTTACATTTTCCCTCATGTTGGATGAAAGAAGAGTAGCTGGTGATGTTTTGAAAATACAGCTAAAGGGAAGTTGAGTTGGGACTATATTTAGTTTGGATTAAGTAGATTGTATTTTTGAGTCCTCCTTACTCCCACGTACGATTATGTTATTGCTAGCTATACTGGTGTAGGAATGGCTTCATGGGTCTTCTATTACCCATGGTGACAAATCATCTTACTTCATGACATGAAGATACAGGGCAAGAGGATTTAATACAAGAGGTTTAATAAGCATATTTATGGCATCAGGAACCAGAAGCACGAGGGTAGTGAAAGAGAGGGAAAAAAAAAAGGTCTAAAATATATGGAGCCAAAAGTGAATGCATGAAAACATTTTGCCAATCATGAGATGTGTAAAATTGCACAGACGTTCTCCCCTCTCTCTCTTTGTATTTCCCTTTTTCTCTCTCTTTCTTCCCAAGTAGGGAGTTACAAAAAAAGAGCTAAGACATCTTAGCTCTTTTTTTGTAACTCCCCACTTGGGTTGTTCACCTGCCTAAGTGACATACCCCCCCTCCAACTCACTCTAGGAAAGCTCAGTATCTAGCACCCTCAGCTACCTTCCAGTTCCTCCTCAATTCATCCAAGAACTTTGAGGAGTTAAATCCTAGCATCATTGCATAGTTACGTTACATGACAACTTACTCTGATATGGGTGCCCCAGATTAAGCAGGGGAAGAGATCTCTACTTAGAACTGTGAGGTAGTTTTATTCCAAAATCCAGACAGAAAGTGGACAGACAGCCCTCTCTGCCTCATTTATTTGACTCCTTTATTCCCCAGCTTCCTTCCATAGCAAAGCATAGAGAGAAAAAGTCTGAATATGATTTTTACAAATTTCCCTTCCTTCCCTTTCTCCTACTCCCCAAATCCCACAGGATAGAGGGAGCCTGACTTATGCCCAACTTTTATGTCCTAACATCATTCTACTCTAGAACAAAAAGCCACAAGGCCTAGCTGTCACAAGAGAAAGTGCTATTTTCTCTATTATATTGGCTGGACTTTCGTTGTTGTTGTTAGGTGTCATCCAATCAGTACTGACTCATAGCAACCCTATATATAGCAGAACAAAACATTTACCTGGTCCTGCACCACCCTTATGATCATGGGTATTGCTGTGTTTGAGCCCATTGTTGCAGCCACTGTGTCAATCCATCTCTTTGAGGGTCTTCCTCTTTGTCTCAAACCCTCTGTTTTACCAAGCATGATGTCCTTCAGCAGGGACCGGTCCCTCCTGATAACATTTCCAAAGTAAGTGTGATGAAGTCTCACCATCCTAGTTTCTAAGGGCATTCTGGCTGTACTTCTTCCAAGACAGATTTGTTCATTCTTCTGGCAGTCCATGGCATATTCAATATTCTTCACCAACACCATAATTCAAATGCATCAATTCTTCCTTCTTTCTCATTTATTGTCCAATTTTGTATGTATATGAGGAAATTGAGAATATCATAGCTTGGGTCACGTGCACCCAAGTCCTCAAAGTGACATCTTTGCTTTTTAACACTTTAAAAAGGCCTTTTGCACCAGTTTTGCCCAATGCAATGCATCGTTTGATTTCTTGATTACTGCTTTCATGGGCATTGAGTGTGGATTCAAGTAAAGTAAAATACTTGACAACTTCAATCTTTCCTCTGTTTATCATGATGTTGCATACTGGCCCAGTTGTAAGGACTTTTGTCTTCTTTATGTTAAGATGTAATCCATACTGAACACTGTGGTCTTTGATCTTCATCAGTAATGCTTCAAGTCCTCTTTGCTGTTAGCAAGGAAGGTTGTGTCATCTGCATAATGCAGGTTGCTAACGAGTCTTCCTTCAACCCTGATGTCATGTTCTTCTTCATATAGTCCAGCTTCTCAGATTATTTTCTCAGCATACAGATTGACTAAGTATGATGAAAGAACACAACCCGGAAATACACCTTTCCTGACTTTAAACCATGCAGTATACCCTTGTTCTGTTCGAACGGCTGCCTCTTGATCTATGTACAGGTTCTTCATGAGCACAATGAAGTGTTCTGGAATTCCCATTCTTCTCAATGTTATCCATAATTTTTTTATGATCTACACAGTTGAATGCCTTTGTATAGTCAATGAAATGCAGGTAAACATCTTTCTGGTATTCTCTGTTTTCAGCCAAGATCCTTATGACATCAGCAATGCTCTCTCTCATCCCACATCATCTGAATCTGGCTTAAATTTTTGGCAGTTCCCTGTTGATGTACTTCTGCAATCATTTCTGAATTATCTTCACCAGGATTTTGTTTGTCTTCATTACAGTCATTATTGTCCCTCTAAAGATTAAATGAGAACTGAAGCAGTATAGTAATTTTCTCTTTTTCTACACAGCCTGGTCTTCAAGTACAACATCTTGAAGTCCAGGTCTTCAAGTCTAAGTCCAATTGGACTAATGCTTGAAGATCAGGCTGTGTAGCAACGTCTTCCCTTTCCTTTCCCTTCCCTGGGGCTATCAACCTTCTGGCTTGGCTCTAGGAGTGGGATACAGTAAATCAAACATGATTTAGAGAGGGAATTAAAATGCATTTGGGTTAATACTTGCAAAATGTTATTTTGATATAAAAGCTCAGATCTTCCTATAGTTTTTATTTTCCCTTATCATGTTTTCAATGATTGTTTTCACATGGGAACACAGAGAAATGATGAGTAACAAACCCTGAGATGAATTAAATGGATGGAAATTGATATTTTTAATTAAAAACAGTTTAAATTCCACCCTTCCCATTTTAAGTTCCCATGAAACTATGCATTTGATTTTCCTTGGGTAAATGAACTTTTAAGATAAATGTTTAAGAAAAAGCTATACCCATATGAAGGCATTTAAACTCTTATGCATTTGAAAAAGCAATGGGAGGTCATCTTTTTATCAGCACCTTTGGCATAACTTACAGAATAACTCTCAAATTACACCTCTCAAAATTACAATTATTTTTAATACATATTTAACAAAAAAAAATAAAATTATGTAGAGTATACTACCAAATGGTGACATAGAAACCAAATTTATTTGACAGCAAAATTCTATCTTTCAGACATCTAAAGATATAATAATAATAACAACCTTTACCTGAACACATTTTCTTTGGTAAGAAGAAAAGAAAGGATTCTGTCTTGTTTTTAAAATACTTTTTCAACCATTGCAACTGTCTCTACTTCATAAATTAAAAAGACTCTGGAGAAATTCTACTTTTATCATATATTTGGTCTGTTAGTCAGGATAATGAGGCAGCTAATTTTCTGCATTACCAGAAATTTGGGCGTAGATGGTACAGGGATGGCAAAGTTGCCCAAGGATGTCATCAGGGAACTGGGCTTCTCTCATCCTTCTTTTACATCCTTAACATACACCTTTCTCCCTCATGGCCTTAAGGAACCTGCGGCATTTCTGATTATCCTTTTCACATTCTAGACAGGAGGAAGAAGGGAGAAGGTCAAAGGCAAACACCTTTCTTTCAAGAAGCTTTGATTTTTCATTCAGGAAAGAAAGCCTTGGGTACCCTCCTATGTTCTACTGGCCAAAACTGTATTTTGGCCTACTTGTGGCAGTTAATCACTTGACTACTACTAGCTGAACATCAAGAGAAAAGAGAAAAGTTTCCTTTATGACTGAGATAAAAATTCTTAGTCAAAACTATAGCATGCAGGCAATATTTTCAACTATAATATAAAGAGGAGGTGTACAATATTAATTTTTCCCCAGAAGACAAAAATAATTGAAATTCTACTTGAACCACAGTGAAAAAATCCTTTTGTCAGGACACCCAAAAGAATACAAACGAAAAAATGACACTCATGAATGAGAATGAACTTGACTCAGGAGAACATATTTAGCTCCTTTATGTCTTTAGATAATGTTCTTACACCTCAATACAGTTTAATGTATTATAATGTATCTGATAATGCACTATAACTATTACAGAATGAGAAGGGATAAGGGTTAGGGGTTAGATTGCATTATTTTGAGTTTTCTTTTTAACAGTTTATATTACAATGCCAGACACCTGGTAGATGGTTAATAAATTAGCAAATGTATTCATGTAAGTAGGGGACTGTATGTGGTTCATATAATTTTTTTTTAGCAGAAAAAGCCTGAATGAACCCATTTCTCTCATGAGAAAGTATGTCTCCTAAAGTGAAACTCATGATAAACAGTTTTGAGAACTTTTACAAAAATACAGAGAAAACTATTTATTTAGCAAATAATTATTGAGCATCTACATTGTGCTAAGGCATAGCTCCAGGTAACGATAAAATAGTAGTGACCGGGACAGATGTTGAAACACAGGTATGTGTCACTTAACACCCAGATACATTCTGTAAATAGAACATTACTTGATTTGGATGAAGGTTGTACAAACATCATATTAAAACCTTATGGGAGAGGCGGGGCCAAGAAGGTGGAATAGCCAGGTGCTTCCTGAGAACCCTGTTATGACAAAGACCTGAAAAAACAAGTGAAACAATTATGACTACCTAGGAGCCCTGAACATCAAAGAGTCGGAAACGACTCGATGGCACTAGTTTTTTTTTTTTTTTTTTAGGAGCCCTGAACATCAAAGGCAAAGTTAGAAAACAGAGTGAGTGTCAGGGGGAGAAATGGTTCAGAAACAGAAAGGAGTAGCCAGACCTAAAGCACAGAAAACTGGGAAGTTTTTATTTATAAAATCATTTGTGTGAAACATTTCATGTCTTCTTATTAATGAGTGTGCATTTAATAATATATGATATGTATCAGAATTAGTTTGGATAGCTTTCAATCTGGTCTAGGTGTGAGACTAGAAGAGAAAGGAAGCTGTAAAGGAGGGTCTCACCACCTAAGCCCTCTTTAGCAGCTGTTGTAATCTACAAATATAAAAATTAAAGCTTAGAAATTGTATGTGACCAAATTGACTTAGGTCAGATTACAAAAAAAAAAAAAATCTTACCCTCTATAATCTGGTAAGAGAGATGGATAATACACAAATAAATATACAATATATTACGCCATATTATTGAGTAGTCAGATAACGCCCCTGAGTAGATGACAGTTTAGTTGAGATGTGAATGAATTGGGTTGAAGCAAGTTACAAAAATTGGATTGCATCAACATTGGGTTTTGTCAGTTATAGTTAGGATCTGGAAGCCACTTCTTCCTAAAATATACAGAACCCAAGGTCGTAGAAACTAAGTGACTGCTAACTATGCAAAATGAATGCTGAGGTGGGAAGGAATAGTCATAGCTTCTAGAAAACAGTTTTATCACCTGGTTGTATAGGGTCACTATGAGCTGGATTCGACTCAATGGCAACAGGTTTGGTTTTTATGGGTGTGTGATCTGGGGAGACGCAGGTGACTTTGAGTCCCTTCCAACCTTAAAATTTAAGTGATTCTTATTGTAAATACCTCTAGAAATAGCTCACCTTGTAGGCTTTGATATAAATAAAAGCCAAAGCAAATGTTCTTTTACAACAGCTCTAATGAGATATAATTCACATGATTTATAGGAAATCCATTTAAAGTATAACATTTAACGATTTTTAATATTTGCAAAGATGTGCAATGTTACCACAATTTCAGAACACTTTTATCTCCTCAAAAAGAAACTGCACTCATCAGCAATCTTTCCCTGATCCCTCCAATCCTTGTACTGCAGCCCTAGGCAACTAATGAATCTACTTTCTGTCTCTATGGATTTGCCTATTCTAGACATTTCATATAAATGGAATCATACAGTATGTGGTCTTCTATGACTAGATTAGCATTACCATAATGCTTTCAACATTTATCCATGTTGTAGCATGTTTCAGTACTTCATTTCCTTTTATGGCTGAATAATATTCTATTTTATGTATATGCCACATTCTGTTTATCCATTCATCCATTGATGGACATGTAAATTGTTTCTACTCTTTGGCTATTGTGAATAATGCTCCCATTTACATTTGCGTATATTTGAATGGACACGTTTTCATTTTCCTTATGTACCTAAGGTACACCTAACCCAAGTCATGATGTTTTCAATTGCCTCATATGCATGCAAAACCTGGACAACGAGTAGGGAAGACTGAAGAAGAATTGATGCATTTGAATATTGAATATACCATGGACATCCAGAAGAACAAACAAGTCTGTCTTGGAAGAAGTACAGCCAGAATTCTCCTTAGAAGCAAGGACGGGGAGACTTTGTCTTGAGTACTTTGGACACATTATCAAGAGGGCTCAGTACCTGGAGAAAGACATCGTGCTTGTCAAAGTAGAGGGTCAGTGAAAAAGAGGAAGACCCTCAATGAGATGGATTGGCACAGTGGCTGCAATGATAGGCTTAAACATAGCAATATTTGCAAGGATGGAGCAGGATGGGGCAGTATTTCATTCTGTTGTTTGTAGAGTTGCTTTAAGTCAGAATGGACTGGACTGCACCTAACAACCATAACAGCATATCTAAGAGTGGAAATGCTGGATTATATGATCACTCCATTTTTAACCATTTGAGGAACTGCCAAACCTATTTTGCAAAGCAGCTTCTGTAATTTTGAAAGCTTCGGTAGGGGCAATATCCCCAGACCTGTCTCATGTGCAGAAGTTTCTGTCTATATCTGGGAAACGGCATTGTTTGCTATGACAACTCCCAGGCATATACACAATGGGGTTCAGCTTACTGAATCCAGCTCCAATTTCATGTCACGGGTAGGGAAGGAACAAAGCATACTGCACAAGGCTGCCAGAATAAGATCAGAAGAGAGTAAACCAAAATAATTCCCAGAATCTGATGTATGGATTTTCTTCTAATATATTCAGACATATTTGAACATATAAATTCTTATAACTTGATTATCACAAATATTATTTTAATGTCTTCTCCTAAGCATAACATTTCAATGTTCTATATGTGTAAGGCACTTTATCAGCATGTTTACTCTTCACAAAAATCCTCCAGGATAGGTATTATTAACTCCATTTTACATTTGAGGAAAGGACAGCTAAGATAGGATAAATAAATTGGAAATAAACACAGAAAAGGGAAAGAATCAGAATTTAAATCTAGGCCTAACCGAGTCTCCCAAAGGCAGATGGATGTACTTATATATATTTAATCATTTTCTAAACATTGAACATGCAGGTCGTTTGAAGATCTTGCTATTAAAAGTAATGCCGCATGAATATATCTATACATTTATCTTTGTCAGAATTTTTCATTGTATCTAGATAGATTAGTAGGAAAAAACTCACTAGGTAAAACGGTATGTAATTTTTTTAAAGATTTGGGTTTTTTTTTTTTTAATTACATAAGACAAAATTGCTTCCCAGAAAGATTGTTCTGGATCTTGTTCCCAGCAGGAGTTAAGAGTGTGATTATGGTACACATTCACTCACACTATCATTCTTCAAGCTTGACAAATTTTACAGGTAAAATTGAATATTGTTATTGCTTCAATTTATAAAATTAACATAATGATGAGGTTAAAAATTATCGTGTGTTTATTATCCATTTGTATTTCTTCTAGGAATTGTCTGCTTATATGTATATATATATATATGTATATATAAACTGGTGATATTCATGCGATTTTAGAAATTAATTTGCAGAAACTCTTTATATATTAAAACATTATCTTTTTTGACTCTTACAAGTTATAATATTTCCCCTGGTTAATTTTTGCTTTTAATTTTTTTTTTATGGTGGTTTTGTTCTTTTTGAGGAAACCCTGGGGTATAGTGGTTAAGAGCTACGGCTACTAACCAAAAAGCCAGCGGTTCAAAACCATCAGACGCTCCTTGGAAACCCTGTGGGGCAGTTCTACTCTGTCCTATAGGGTCACTGTGAGCCAGAATGAACTTGACAGCAATGGCTTTCGTTTGGGTTTATTTGTTCTTTTTGAAATAGGTAATTACATCTAATAATATACTCAACTTGATTTTTCTTTTCCTTTGTGATTTCTTTCTTATGTTTTGTGCTTAGGAAAACTTTATTATCTCCCTTCCCTGATCACACATACACACACTGTCTTAGGCTGGGTTCTCTGGAGAAGCAAAGCCTGTGAAATACATACATAAATATGTAGAAACCAAAACCAAACCCCTTGTTGCAGAGTCAATTCTGACTCATACCAACCCTATAGGACAGAGGAGAACTGCCCCATAGAGTTTCCAAGGAGTGCCTGGTGGATTTGAACTGCTGACCTTTTGGTTAACAGCTGTAGCACTTCACCACTACACCACCAGGGTTTCCATAAATATGTAGAAAGAGATTCATTCATAGAAAATGGCTCACCTAGTTGTGGAGGCTGGCAAGTCCCAAACCCATGGGTCAGGCATCAGGCTGGAGGTTTCTCCTGACTCATACAGTCTCAGGGGCTGACAAACCCAAAATCAGCAGGTCAGGTGGAAGGCTGCTGGTTCACATCTCAAGAACGAGAGGTCAAAGGATGACAAATCGGATGCAGCATTGAGAGAGAGAGAGTTGCCAGAACATCAATATATATAAGATGTAGGCCACATCCTCAAGGAAACTGCCCTTTCAAATGATTGGTTGTTCACATCAAGTCACAAAATATCTGCCAACCCACGGGGAATCATGGCCTAGCCAAGCTGACATATAACCTTAACCATCACACACGTTCACCTATATTGCTATCTAGTCCCTTTGTAGTTACATGCGTCACATATAATTCTTCAAACGGCCTGGGATTATTATAATATCTGATATAAGATTATGATATAATTTAATTTTGTCCCAAATAGCTAGAAATTTATACCCGAGTGTATCAGCCAGGGTTCTCCAGAGAAATGGAACTAATAGTAGATATATATATTGAGAGAGTATAAGAGAGATTGATTGATTGATTTTAAAGAATTGACTGAAGAGATTATGGGGGCTGGCAATCAATCCGAAATCCATTGAGCAGGCTGGCAGGCTGGATACTCAGGCAAGATTTCTATGTCCTGGAAGCCTCTGATTTTGCCCTTAAGGTCTTCAGCTGATTGGGTGTGGTCTAAGCACAGTAGACTTAGAGTCAACTGATGGTAAATGTTAATCACGTCTACAAAATACCCTCACAGCAATATCTAGACTAGTGTCTGGCCAAACAACTGAGTACCGGAGCCTAGAAAAAACGACATATAAAGTTAACCACTGTATTGTATTGTGTATTGATTTTTCTTGACAGTTTTTATTAGAACTTTTAAACTCTACTTATAGATATTAGCCTGTACTTTTTTCCTTTTGCATTTTTGTACTACCTTTGTAAATTTTTGTATGATTTTAGTTTTCCTTTCTTATCAAGAATCTGACGATTCTATCAATATTAACTGTCTTAGTTATCTAGTGTTGCTATAACAGAAATAACACAAGTAGGTGGCTTTAACTAAAAGGAATTTATTTTCTCACAGTTTAGGAAGCTAGAAGTCTGAATTTTCTGGGTGTCAGCTCTAAGGCCAGGCTTTCTCTCACAGTCGAGTGTGGGGGAAGGTCCTTGTCTCTTCTTAGCTTCTGTTTCTTGGTTCCTTGGTGATCTTCATGTGGCGCGGCATCTACCTTCTTGCATCTCTTTTTGATTGACTCAAGACACACCTTAAACTAATACTGCCTCATTGACATAACAAAGAAAACCCATTTTCAAATAGATTATAACCACAGGTAAAAGGGTTAGGATTTACAAAACATGTTTTGGGGGAGCACAATTCAATCCATAGCAGTAATTTAAAAGCTAAAATCAAAGAGTAAGTGGTGTAGTAGAGCCCAGACTTAAATCCAAGTTTTCAAGCTCTAAATGCCAGGTAATTACCATCATGCTGGTCTGTCTCCATTTTATTTCTCCTCCCTTTTTCCCCTCTTTTTCAAATAGCATATTTTTGTCTTATATTTAAGCAACAGCACTTAGTAAATGTGGTCTTACATTTTCTTAGGTTTCTTATGGTGCTACATTCCAAAAGTAAATTTTCCGTTCTATCTTTAAGGCAATGCTTCTGTTATGTATTGCATCATCTTTTCATTAGCTCAAGACTACCTTCTCCCCTTAAAACTTTCCCAGTTTTCTTATTCTTGAATAACGAGTGTTCTGAGTTTGCTGTTCAACAGAGATAAGATGAGAATTTTCCCCCTGGAATTCCTCACTGTCCACCTGGTTGCTGCCAGAATGCTCCTTTCAGATCTTCAGCTTAAGAACAGTTGACTGAGAAAAGTCTTAGTCAAATTTCCACTGTCTGGCAGTATTTAACTGGTGTGTTTCTGCAATATCAAGAATGACCTTGCCCTTCTTATTTTGCCTATTCTTCCAACTCTGAAGAGTGGGGTTTTTCCTTTGAACATTTTGAAATAAATGGTAGTTCTTTTGCTAACCTCAGAATTACTACCCTAACTTATAGTGGACACTGTGGCTGCAACAATGGGCTCAAGCACAGCAACAATTGTGAGAATGGCACAGGGCCGGACAGTGTTTCGTTCTGTTGTTCATAGGGTCACTATGAGTCAGAACCGACTTGAGGGCACCTGACAACAACAACAAAACTTATAGTGTTAGTTCCAGGACTGGACTCTGCATCTGATAATGTTCTTACGTGGCCAAGCTACATTATTTAGAGCCTAGTCTCCAGGGAAAGGAGCCCTGGTGGCACAATTGTTAAGCACTTGGCTACTAACCAAAAAGTCAGCTGGTCCTAAGGAGAAAGAACCTGGAGATTTGCCCTCATCAAGATTTCAGCCTAGGAAACCCTGTGGAACAGTTGTACTCTGTCCTATAGGGTCCCTATGAACTGGAATTGACTAGATGGCACATGACAACAACCATCTCCAGGGCAAATGCTAATAATATATAGAGAACTAGGAAGTCTCTGAGTGATGCAAATTGTTAACTGACTCAGATGCTAACTGAAAGGATGGGGGTTGGAGTTCACCCAGAGGCGCATGGAAGAAAAGCCCGGTGATCTATTTCTGGAAAATTAGCCATTAAAACCCTATAGAACGCCGCTCTACTCTGACACACATGAGATCTCCATGAGTTGAAATTAACTTGATCACAACTGGTTTAGTAATGACCTAAAATTGAAGAAAACAAGCTGACAGTTCTGATGCAAACCCTTTCTCTCTGAGGTCACTGAGCAGTGTAACTGGACTTGAGCCTCTTAATAACTACTTTCCGATGTGGCTGTGTTCATTTCAGTCAGTATTCAACAGATATAAGCACTGGTTGAATGTGGCATATATCTTGTGCATCAGAGGGAATTCCTCCCCCAAATGTGGCAAATCACAAATCAGTACTGTTCATATCTGGGACTATACAGACTAGGACACTCATGCAATTTCCTGGGTAATTTGAGAAGAAAGCAGTGGAGGCGGATGAGTCAATCATTCAGGAGTGTTAGTCACCAATGTAAGACAAAAGCTATAAAGTTGTTTAAGATTTCTTTTTTGTTTCTGGCTTTAACAAAGAGAAATTTATTCTCTCACAGTTTAGGAGGCTAGAAGTCTAAATTCAGGGTGCCAGCTCCAGGACAAGGCTCTTTGTCTCTGTTGGCTCTGGGGAAAAGTCTTTGTCATCAATCTTCCCCTGGTCTAGGAGCTTCTCGGGTCCAAAGGATGTGCTTTGCTCCTGGTGCTTCTTTTCTGGTGGTGTGAGATCCCCCTGTTTAAGATTTCTAATATCACACAAACTGTGAAGATTTACCCACTTGTAATACATCATTTCAATCCATCTCTCTGAGAACTCCTGTTCTTGTAATAGATGAATTCAAGCAACACAATGTGAAAGCTTCACCTGTTTCTTCCTCACGTGCTTTGTGCTCTCTCTGTATCTATTCCTTTTCATCCAAACCAGCTCTGTGAAGCAATTTTGAGGCACTTAATAAGTGGGTGTGAGTTAATTCTAACTAGCTTTTCTTCTCTTACCATTTTACTCTGTACTTTCCACCCACTCCTAATTGGGTTGCTATGCATTTCTTCCTGGCCGTCAAGATAAAAGCTACACGGCTCTGGAAAACTTCTGAATCATTTTCCGTTCCTTCTTCACTTATCTTTAAGAGGCTCACTTAATACCATCTTGTTACTGTTCTCTTGGATCAATCACTTCCTGTTCAAAAGTATCTTCTTGGTTTCTTCTTCCTCACTCAGGTTTTTTTTTTTTTTTTTTTTTTTTGGTAATTACCTAAGACATTTTCTCAAAACTTATAAGACAAATTGTTAGGGATAGTTTCCATGGCTTGCCCATAGCCCTATATCAGATGAGTTAGTATTAGAACCAAAAGAGTATGTAAGGATGTTAATCTTATGGGTTTATGCTTTAAAATTCTTTCTAATATGCTCATTGCCTTACTGGGAGGCTATTATGCATGTCATAGACAATAGTTACAAACTAAAATGAAATATATTTTTGATGAACTATAATATGGTGTGAGTCTTTCATTAATAAAATATTACCTTGATTATATTCACTTTTAAAACAATTGAGTAAGAGAAGTAAGTGAGACAATAAATCGAAAGTGGTCAGTACAGTGTCTGGCACATAGTAAGTGTACAATAAGACTTCATATCATTATTTATTAAGTGGTTAATAAGGCCAAGTGAACTGCTGTTCACTTTATTGACAAAAAAAGTCTTCTGATCAGATTATTTAATTACCTAAATTTCTTTTTAGGTTTTGACTTATTCCGTGGGGGTTTTGTATCTACACATTATATTTTCCAGTATAATTTAAATTTCATTATAACATTTAAATAATTTAGATTTGCATGTCAGGAAGTGGTATGCTTTTCTTCACCTTTTTAAGTTCCTTTGGTTTGCAGTGAATGGCCAGGTCCAGAACTGTGGTTGTTGGGTAAAAAAATGCTTTCACAAACTGAGCCTATTTGCAATAGTTTCTATCTTAAAAAGAATTTTTTTTAAATCTTTAAAATGTTTTTATGCTGTAATAGTTTTTGCATGTTGTTTGTTGTTGCTGTGTGCAGTCAAGTTGATTCTGACTCATAGCAACCCTATAGGACAGAGTAGTACTGCCTCATGGAGTTTCCTAGGCTATAATCTTTACTGGAGCAGAGAGCCAGGTTTTTTCTCCCACAGATCTGCTGGTGAGTTTGAATTGCTGACCTCTCAGTTAGCAGTAAAGGGCTTAACCGTCACACCACCAGGGCTTCTTATTTCTTACATAGTGAATATATATATGTGTGTGTGTTGCTAGTTGAAAATAAGCAATTCCAACTTAATAACATGGCTTCATTTAGTATTAGGTACACATTAGGAACATAGTCAAGTAGGAGAAGCATCTAAATCTTCTAATATTTAAAAATGAAATAGAGTAACGATCCATCTCATAAATATACAAAGACATTTTTTTAACAAAGCATGTCAGACAATTTATCTCTAAGAAAAACTATTGGCCTGTGTCACCATCAACACCCTAGGGTGAAACTGATCAACAAAGTGATGTCCTTCATGCTATGTATTTATGGAGGCCATATTTATGGGAATGATTGCGATTCTCAGACGCAGATCATTTTCTTTTCATAATTTTTAAAGACACATTTTTTACACTGTTTTCTGTTTACATGGTTGCAGCAGTAGCTAGTCCTCTCAGTTGTCCAAAGTTTGCCTTCTGTTTCTTCTGAGTGGTTGTCACATTGCTCCCGGTTCCTCCTCTGGTCTCTGTGAATGACCTGAAAACAAGAAGAAATTGAACATATGTGCGTTACTTACCATTTAGTCAGGACCTTCTGCCAACTCATTATCCATTTCTGACCCAATGTAAAACAAACCCTATGTCAGGAACAGTACTGTATCTGCATAGAAGTAAAAGAAATCAGAGCAGCATGGTATGTAGGATGTGACATATCCCTTCAGGGGAAGAAGAGCCCCAGTTTTCATTGTGAAGAAAAAGCTGAACCAGCCAGGAACACACGCCCTACTGCGTTATTTGGTTGCCTGCACTGGGAAATGCAAATGGGGAAGCTTGATTATATTTGGAATGAGGCAGATCTCTCCAAGGTATTGACGCCTCCCTGTAGAAAAATCAGTATCTTTTCAGTACTCCATGTTTCCATTCTTCTGCCACCATCCTTCATCTCACTCTGAAGAGATGATTTCTCAGTTTTCTGAGAAATCTCACTAAGGCAGTGACTTAAGGAAAAGGCTTTCGGACTAGACGTGTGTGTGGGAGGAAGTAAAGAGAGAAACTTAAAACCATAGTAGAAACTTAGAGTATTTAGTTAGGATTTAAATCAGTAGCTTGTTACAGATACTTGCCTACATAGTTTAGCCTCAAGGGGGCATAGGTCTAGTTATACTATCCAATATGGTGGTGAATAGCCACATGTAGCTACTTAAATTAAAAAAAAAATAATACATTAAAACAAAAGAAAATGATTCTTCAGTATAATTAGCTGCATTTCAAGTGCTCAATAGCTATTCATGTGGCTAGTGGCTACTGCATCGGACTGCACACAACATTGCAGAAAGTTCTACTGGAGAGCCTGGAGAGATAGGCAGTCATAATGCTAGTGACACTCAGACTTCTAGATTCCTGCCAACACCTGTCCTCATTGCATCAAAGCAACTGTTCCTCGTCCAGGCCTCATGTCAATGTCCAGGCAAGAAAAAGGGAAGGAGTAAGAGTCAAAGAGCGGATTACAGCTGATTATGTCCCCAATTTTTGTTTTTCGGGAAAATAGCTTTCCCGGAATCTTCATCTTTTAGAGTCTGCCTTATAGTACATGGAAAGAATTGGATCATATGGCCTCCCCTGGAAGGAGAAGATTTGGGAAGTAAACATTTTTAATTGAAATGTTGATACTCCAAACAAAATCAGAATTTTGTAGTAAGACAAAAGAGAAAGGAGTGAGGTCACAACACATGATGCCTAAGAAGCTCTGGGGGTCCATCTCTCTGACAAAACAATTGAACAGGAAAGAGTACCTTGAATCACCTGTTTTGGAACTCTGAAACTAGATCAGACACTCATTTCAACAAGGGACATGCCTGATGAAGGGGGAGGCTACTGATCTTTGATAGGTAAGCCACATGTGGAAACCAGCTACCAGCCCCCATCCTTCAACCCTACTGCACTGTTGGGTACAGGGTGGTGTCCATAGAATTGGTGATTGGTGCCAGGGTGGGCTTGGGAACCTTGTCCTTCAAGGATTTGGAGTTGCATATTTGGGTTGGTCTGGCAGTGCCCTGCAGGATTGGGGCAGGTGATTGTTTCAGCCCTCTCGCAACAGTAGCTTCTTCCAGCACAGCAACTTAAATAGCCAGTGCACCTTCTTTTTTTGTTTGTTTTGTCTTTTGTGACACCTGTCAGGCCACAGGCCACTGAGACTGCAGAACACAAACTTCAGAGACCACGCGATATTGGAATACACGCTTGGCAAAAACCATTTGGAAAAGTCACTAAACAAAATGATGACTTCAGTCTTCCTTAAGTAACAAAAGCAATTCCCAAGGAGTAGGAGAATAAGATTTCCTTAGGTAGTACATTACAATACCCAGAATGTCCAGTTCTCAAGATTGAAATTACAAAACATACACACACCCAAAAGAAAGCATGGCCCATTCATAGAAGAAAAAAAGAACTTGAAAGAAACCATCACTAAGCAAGCCCACACATTAGAATAATTATTTGAAGACATTAAATCAACTTTCTTAGATATGTTTAATGAGCTACTAGACAAAAAAAATGAATGGAAATTAAGAAAATAAGGTATGAGCAAAATAAGAATATTGATAAAGGATAGAAATTATTAAAAGAAACCAAAGAGAAATTCTGGAGCTCAAAAGTAAATAACTGTAATAAAAAAAAATTTACTAGAGGGGTTTAATAGCAGATTAGAGCAGGCAGAAAAAAGAATGCATGAACTTAAAGGTAAGGCAATTGTAATTATTAAATCTGAGGAGCAGAAAGAAGAATAAATGGAGGGAAATGAAAAAAAGTTGAAAGACTTACGGTACACCATCAAGCATACAAACATACACATCGTAGAAGTCCCAGAGGGAGAAGAGAGAGACATATGGGTGATAAAGTGTTTTAAAAAATGATGGTCAAAACTTCCCAAATCTGACGAAAAACAAAAATATATAAATCCAAGAAGCTCAACACACTCAGTATAACTCAAAGAGATCCACAACAAGACACATTACAGCCAAATTGTCAAAAACCAGAGACAAAGAGAGACTCTTGAAAACAGCAAAAGTGAGTTTTCACATACTAGGGATCTTTACTAGATTAATAACTGACTTCGTATCAAGATTAATAGCTGATTTGTCATCAGAAACCATGGTGGTCAGAAGGCAATGGGACAGTGCATTTTTAAAGTGGAGAAATAAGGAAACTGTCAATCAAGAATTCTATATTCAACAAAACTATCTTTCAAAAATGAAGGAAACTAACCTGCTCTGTAAACTTTCATCTAAAATACAATTTAAAAAATGCAGGAGAAATTAAGGCATTCTCAGATAAATGAAAAATGAGTAAGTTCAGTACCTGTAGACCTACCCTACAAGAGGTATTAAAGGGAATCTTTCAGGCTAAATGAAAAGACACTAACTTGTAGTCATAAGAAGAAATTAAAAACCTCCAGCTAGAGGTAACTACAAAAGTGAATACAAGAGTCAGTATTATTGTACTTCTGGGTTGTAACTCCTTTTATATATATACATATATATAACTTAAAAGACAAATGTGTAAAACAACAATTATAAATCCATGGGCATGCAATGTATAAAAATGAAATTTGTGACACTAAATAATGAAGCATATGTAACTTAAAAAATCTACTGTCTTAGTCTCTCATAGTCTAGTAGGCTACAATCCAAATTCAAGGTGTCAGCTGCAGGGGAAGGCTTTCTCTCTCTGTTGGCTCTGGAAGAAGGTCCTTGTGATATATCAGTCTTTTCTTGGTCTGGGAGCATCTCAGCACAGGAACATCAGGTCCAAAGAACGTACTCTGCTCCTGGCGCTGCCCACTTGGGGGTATGAGGTCCCCCATCTCTGCTTGCTTCTCTCTTTTATATCTCAAAAGAGATTGGCTTAAGATACTACCTAATCTTGTAGACCTCATCAGTATAATTGCTGCTAATCCATTTTATTACATCATAGTGATAGGATTTACAACATGTAGGGAAACCACATCAGAAGATAAAATGGTAGACAATCATACAATAATACAAGGGAATCATGATCTAGCCAAGTTGATAGATATTTTGGGGGGACACAATTCAATCCATGACACCCACTTTAAACCCATTGCCGTTGAGTTGATTCTGACTCATATCAATTCTATAGAACAGAATAGAACTGCCTCATAGGGTTTCCAAGGGGCAGCTCATAGATTCAAACTGCTGACCTTTTGGTTAGCAGCTGTAGATCTTAACCACTGGGCCATCAGGGTATATATAATTACCCATGTGGAGCCCTGGTGGCACAATAGTTAAGAGCTTGGCTGCTAACGAAAATGTTGGCAGATTAAATCTACTAGCTGCCCCTTGGAAACCATATGGAGCAATCCAGTCTGAACTATAGGGCTCCTGTGAGTCAGAATCAACTCTATAGCAATGGGTTTGGTTTTTTTGTTTTGGAATTACCAATGTGATTAAGTTGGTATTACTCAAACCAGGTTATCATAAGCTTAAGAAGTTAATTGTAATCCTGAAGGTAATCACTAAGCAACTAATTTAAAAATATAAAGAAAAGGAAAGAAGGACACTATAAAAATTCAACTAACCACTAAAAATGTAGCAATGGAAGAATTGAGGAACAAAAATCTATGTGACATAGAAAACAAATAGCTAAATGGAAGAAGTAAACTTTTCTTTATCAAATTGTTTTTGTTAGATGATATTTAGTTAAATCTGACTCATGGAGTCCTTATGTTTAACAGAACAAAACAGTGGGCAGTCCTATGCCATCTTCATGATTTTTGATATGTTTGAGCCTATTGTTGTGCCTGTTGTGTTAATCCATCTCATTAAGGATTTCCCTCATTTTGGCTGACCTTCTACTTTACCAAACATGATGTCCTTTACTAGCAATTATTTTTTCCTGATGATACGTCCAAAGTAAGCAAGGTGAAGTGTCACCATGCTCACTTTCTAAGAAGCATTCTCATTTTATTTCTTTTAAGACTGATTTGTTCATTTTTCAGGCAGTCCATGGTACATTCAATATTCTTTGCCAACACCACAATTCAGATGCATTGATTCTCTTCTTTTTTTTGCTGTCCAGAGTTTGCATGCATAAGAGACAATTGAAAAGACCATGGTCTGGGTCAGGCACAGCTTAGTTAGTAATTACTTTAAATGCAAATAGATTAATTGTCCTATTTAAAAGGAAGAGATTGTCAGATTGGATTAAAAAGTAATAATAATTCATCTATATGCTGTCTATAGAAGAATTATTTTAGATGAACACATAGAGGTAAAACATAAAGGATGGAAAAAGATATTCCATGCAAATAGTGAATGAATGAGAGGCAGGGTGGTTATATTATTATACAGCAAAACAAGTTCTAAATGAAAAAGGGTTACAAGGAACAAAGAAGGACATTGTATATTGATAAAGAGTTCCAAGCAGAAAAAAGATATAGCAATTATAAACATTTATTTACTTAACAACAGAACCACAAAAAATAACAGAATTGAAGGAAGAAATAATTCCACAATAATGGTTGGAGGCTTCAATACATCACTTTCAACGATGGAGAACAACCAGACAGAAGGTCAATAAGGAAATGAAGAACCTGAATAATATTATACCCAATTAGTCTTAAAAGACATATACAGAACACTCCACTCATCAACAGCAGAATACATATTCTTCTCAAGAGCACATGGAAAATTCTCCAGAGTAGACACTATCTTAGGCAAAGCAAGTCTTAATAAATTTAAAAAGATTAAAATCATAAAAAAGTATATTTTTCCAATAATAACAAGATGAAATTAGAAATCAATAAGAAGGAAAAACAGAAAATTTCATACATACATGGAAATTAAACAACACATTCTTAAACAACCAAAGAGTCAAGGAACAAATCAAAAGAGAAATCAGAAAATACCTTGGGATTAATAAAAACAAAAATACAACATACCAAAATTTATGGATGCTGCAAAAACAGTACGAAGAGGGAAATTTATAGCTGTAAACACCTACATTAAAAAAGAAAATATAAAATCAATAACCTAGTGTTACAGCATGTTGTTGTCAGTTGCCGTTGAGTCAATTCTGACTCACAGCAACCCTACGTACAACAGAAACATGTAGTCTTTGATCTTGATCAGTAAGTGCTTCAAGTCCTCTTCACTTTCAGCAAGCAATGTTGTGTCATCTGCATATCATAGAACAAAACACTGCCTGGTCCTGCGCCATCCTCACAATCATTTCTATGTTTGAGCCCATTGTAGCTACTGTGTCAATTCATCTTGTTGAGGGCCTTCCTCTTTTTCACTAATGCTCTGCTTTACCAAACATGATGTCCTTCTCCAGGGAATGGTCCCTCCTGATAACACGTCCAAAGTATATGAGACAAAGCCTTGCCATCCTCACTTCTAAGGAGCACTCTGGCTGTACTTTGTCCAAGACAGATGTGTTCATTTTTCTGGCAGTCCACAGTATATTAAATATTCTTCACCAACACCATAATTCGAAGGCATCAATTCTTCTTCAGTCTTCCTTATTCATTGTCCAGTTTTCAGGTACATATGATGCTTCTGAAAATCCCATGGCTTGGGTCAGGAGCACCTTAGTCCTCAAAGTAACATCTTTGCTCTTGAACACTTTAAAGAGGTCTTTTGCAGTAGATTTGACCAACACAGTACATCATTTGATTTCTTGATTGCTGCTTCCAATGTATAGGGTCGCTATAAGTCAGAATCAACTCGACAGCAGTGAGTTTGGTTTTTGGTTTTTTGCTTCCAATGTTGTGTCATCTGCATATGGGGCTGGGGGAATGGGGCAATGGGGAGTTATTCTTTAATAGGTATAAATTTTCTACTTGGGATGATTTTAAAAAATCTGGAAATAGATAATACTGTGAATGTATCTAATGTTACTTCATTGTACACTCAAAAATGGTTAAAATGATAAGTTTTATGTTATGTATATGTTACAACAATAAAAACAAATAAGCAAACAAACAAAAAAACTCAAAATGGAAAAATTGATATTTAGTGGGAGTAATGATTAATGTTATGCATCAATTTGGTTAGATGATGACTCTCAGTATCATGTAATTACATTTTGTGATCAGATAAAAGGGGAATTTCCTTGAGCATGTGGACTGCATCCAATATATATGGATGTTCTGGCAATGCTTTCTCTCCCACTACTATATTCAACTCATCATTACCTGACTTTGGGTTCTTGGGACGTGAGCCAGTGGCCTGGTTCCTAACCTGCAGATTTTGGAATTCACCAGCTCCTACAGCCCTGTGAGCCAACTGCCTGCTATCTGACTTGTTGATTTTGAATTTGTCAGCCCTTGCAGCCGCATGAATCAGGAGAAGCCCCCAGCCTGATGCCTGACCCATGGATTTGGGACTTGCCAGCCTCCAGAACTATGTAAGCCATTTCCTATAAATAAATCTCTGTATGTTATATATATATATATATGTATGTGTGTATGTATATATATATATATATATATATATATATATATATATACACATACACACTGTTCACTGGTTTTATTCCTCTAGAGAACTCAGCCTAAGACATTTGGTACCAACAGTGGGGTGAGAAATTAACCTGACAAAAATTCAGGCACATTTCACCCCAGTGAAATTTCTAGAGGTCCAGTGGTGTGAAGCATGTCGAAATGTTCTAGAGTAAAGGATAAGTCGTTGGATCTGGCCCCTACAATTAAAAAGGAGGTGTAATGCCTGGTGGGCATCTTTGGGTTGTGGAGGCAACATCCCTCATTTGGGTGTGCTACTCCAGTCTATCAAGTGACTCAAAAAGCTACTACTTTTGAGTGGGGCCCTGAACAGGAGAAGGTTCTGCAACCGGTTGGGCCATATGATCCAGCTGATCCAATCAATCTTTGAAGTGTCAGTGGCAGATGGAGATGCTGTTTGTAGTCTTTGGCAGGCCTCTATTGGTGAATTGCAGCACAGACCCTTAAGATTTTGGAGCAAAGTCCTGGCAACCTCTGCACATAACTACTCTCCTTTTGAGAAATAGCTTTTGGCTTGTTACTGGGCTTTAGTAGAGAATGAACACTTAACCATGAGCCATCAAGTCACCATGTGGCTGGAATTGTCCATCATGAACTGGGTGTTGTCTGACCTATAGAGTCATAAAGTTGGACATGCACAGCAGTACTCCATCCCATCATTAAATGGAAGTGGTATATATGAGATCAGGCTTGAGCAGGACCTGAAGGCACAATTAAGTTGCATGAGGAAGTGAACCAAAAGCCTAACCTCTCTACTCTGTCACACTAACTTCTCTCTCCCAGTCTGCACCTATGACCTCATGGTGAGTTCCTTATAATCAGTTGACTGAGGAAGAGAAAAATTGTGCCTGGTTTCCAGATGGTTCTGTGTAATATGCAGACATCACCCAAAAATGGATAGCAACAGCATTACAGCTCCTTTCTGGGCCCTCCCTGAAGGACAGTGGTGAAAGGAAATTCTACCAATTGGCAGAACTTTGAGCAGTGCACCTGGTTGTTCACTTTGCTTAGAAGGAGAAATGGCCAGATGTGAAATTATATACTGCTTCATGGGCTGTCGCCAATCACTCAGCTGGATGGTCAGTGAATTGGAAGGAATATGACCGTAAAGTTGGTGACAAGTACAGGGTTGAGGTATATGGAAACACCTCTCTGGATGAGCCAAAAAAGTAAAGATATTTATGATTCATGGGAATGTTCTCCAAAGAATGACCTCAGCAGAGGAAGATTTTAACAATCAAGTGGATAGAGTGATGCGCTCTGTGGAAATCAGTCATCCTCTTTCTCCAGCCACTCCTGTCATTACCCAATGGGCTCATGAACAAAGTGACCATGGTGGCAGGGATGGAGATTATGCATGAGCTCAGCAACATGGACTTCCACTCACCAAGGCTGACTCAGTCACAGACACTGCTGAGCGCCCCATCTCCCAGCAGCAGAAAACAACACTGAGTCACCAATATGCCACTATTTCTAGGGGCAAACAGCCAACAGCCTGGTGACAGGTTGATTACACTGGAATGCTTTCATCATGAAAAGGGCAGTGTTTTGTTCTTACTGGGATAGACACTTACTCTGGATACAGATTTGCCTTCCCAGCATGCAATGCTTCTGCCAAAACTACCTTCCATGGACTTACAAAATTCCTTATACACTGTCATGGTATCCCACACAGCATTTCCCAAAATCACAGGAGTCACTTCACAGAAAATGAAGTGCGGCAATGGGCCTATGCTCATGGAATTCACTCGCCTTACCATGTTCCCCACCATCCTGAAGCAGCTGGCTTAATAGAATGATGGAATGGCCATCTAAAGACAAAATTATGGCACCAGCTAGGTAGAAATACCTTTCAGGGTTAGGGCAATGTTCACCAGGAGGCTGTATATGCTCTAAACCAGTGTTCAATATATGTTGCTGTTTCTCCTATAGACAAAATTCAGGATCAGGAATTAAGGGCTGGAAATGGAAGTGGCATCACTATTACCCTCAGTGACCCACTCAAAAATTTTTTCTGTCCCCATGACCCTACGCTCTGCGGATCTAGAGATCTTAGTTCCAAAAGAAGAAATGTTCCCACCTGGAGACACAACACTTGTTCCATTGAACTGGAAGTTAAGAATGCCACCTAGCTGCTTTGGGCTCCTCATGCCTCTGGATCAACAGGCAAAGAAGGTAGTTACCATATTGGCTGGTGTGATTGATCCTGATTGCCAAGAGGAAATCAGATTGATATTATATAAGAAAACCTGATTGATATTACATAATGAAGGTAATGAAGAGTATGTCTGGAATACAGGGAATCCCTTAGGTTGTCTCTTAATACTCCATGCCTTATGATTAAAGTCAGTGGAAAACTACAGCAACCCAATTCCGGCATGACTGCTAATGGCCCATACCTTTCAGGAATGAAGGATTGGGTCATCCACTAGGCAAAGAACCATGACCAGCTGCAGTGGTTGCCAAGGGAAAAGGGAATAGGGAATATAGAATGGTTGGTGGAAGAAGGTAGTTTTAAATACTAGTACAACCACATGACCAGTTGCAGAAATGAGGACTGTAATTTTTATGAGGATTTCTTCCTCATTTTATTATACATTTATGCATGCATAGATAGATAGGAATTATTTTTGTTTCTTCCCTTTGCTGTCACTCATAAAATATAAGATGTAAATGTGACTAGTGTGTTTTTGGTTGTACGCATGTTAGTTGTATAATGTTAGGTGCATGTATGGCTTTATAATTTTCTTTATTTAGAAATTATGTATGGTTTAAGGAGTTGTGTACTGGTGCCAAGTTGACAAGGGGTGAACTGTGATGGTTAATGTTATGTGTCAGCTTGGCTAGGCCATGATTCTCAGCACTATGTAATTATCCTCCATTTTGGGATCTGATATAAGACGAGTTTTCTTGGTGGTATGGCTTGCATCCAGTATATATGGATGTTCTGGCAAATCTCTCTCTCTCAGTCCTTCATCTGACTCATCACCATCTGATCTCTGGTTCTTGGGATGTGAGCAGCAGCCTGCAGCCTGACTTGCAGATTTTGAGATTCGCCCACTCCCACAGCTCCATGAGCCAGCGGCCTGCCATCTGACCTGCCTGTTTTGTGTTTGTCAGCATCTGCAACCACATGAGTCAGGAGAAGCCTCCAGCCTGATACCTGACCCATGGACTTGGGACTTGCCAGCCTCCACAAAATTACTTGAAATAAATTTCTCTCTATATATATTTACTTATGTACACGTCACTGGTTTGGTCCTCTAGAGACTCCAGCCTGCGATGGTAGGTAATATTATGGAGCCCTGTTCGTGCAGTGCTAATCAGGAGGTTGGTAGTTCAAACCTCCCAGCAGCTCCACAGGAGAAAAGTCCTGGCAATCTGCTCCTGTAACATTACAGCCTTAGAAACCCTACAGAGAAATTTTGCTCTGTCCTAACCCAACTCAGTGCCGTTGAGTTGATTCCGACTCATAGCGACCCTATAGGACAGAATAGAACTGCCCCATACAGTTTCCAACTAGAGGGTCATTATAAGTCAGAAGTGACTTAGTTGCAACAGATTTTGGGTAACATTATAGTCTGAAACACATTGGATACATTTTATATCATTAGTTTCACTCAATTTTAAATATCTGCTTTATATTTATGGCAAATAAATTTTAAGTAATTGAAAACATAAAAATGTATGCTATAAGAGATATAGCTATGTTAGGCTCTGCAGTAGAATATAAAAATCTCATGATTTTTATGATACAGCACGATAATACAGAGAAATTTTATCCTTTAGCAAGACCATTTTAAGATATACCTCTGCATACATTTGGGGTACTTATTCTTCCTTTCCTGCCATTAAGAGTATTGGTTTAACAATTTGAACAAACAACCATATATAAGATGCTTCCTCTGTCAGTAGAATTTTCATTTTCAAAGTAAGCTCTGAATGGCTGATAAGTTTTCAAGATGTCAAGAAAAATGGAATATGCACCATGGTGAGAGCTGGAAAGTGTTTTTGATCATTTGGGGTTGTTTGTGGCTCTCTGAATTCCCTCAAATAAGCCTCAAAGATAATTGTATATACACTAGAGATATTAACACTTTGTCTTTCTCAAGAGACTTCTTTAAACTCCCTGTAAAACCAGAAAAAAAAAAAAAAAAAAAAACACCCGATACCACAGTCGAGTCTCTATAGGATCTTAAAATTAGAATTTGGAATTCCAAACAATGTGGTAGTAGAGGGACAGCGTCCATCTAATTCTTCTGCCAGAATTGATTAATTTCAGGATCAGAATATCCATTTACAAGTGAGTTTGCATTGAAATGCCATGCTCTATCTTTTCTAAAGTACTGTTTGTGGGAAAATAAATGATCCCTTTTGCCTTATTGCAAAATACACGCCCTTAGGAAAAGCTAATCTTTCTTTATTCAGGTTAACTTAACTTCTGATGCTAAAATAATCATCCTAAAATACAGTTTTGAGATTGTGTCTTCCTAAGTCATTTAAATGTTCCCTACTAAGAAAAAAAAAAAAGTCTTGTTAATGACCACTGTAGGTCTTTCAAGATCTGAGCCCAGTCTACCTCCCTGAACTTAGAACCTTCTTTGTGTTTTCCCAAACCCTCTGACTTATACTTCCTACTTCTTCAACAGTGTCCATGTGTTTTTCCTCAGAGTTTTGCTAATTCTGTCCATTCGTAAGTGTGGACATCGTCTTAATTCTTCCACATGGCTAGCCCCGCCAAGCCCCACCAAGGCCTTAGTAGAGGAGAAGCATGATTTTGCGGAGTAAACAACCAATTTTCAATTTTCCAAAGCTTTTCTGATCCCCCACATAGATTCCAATATTTTCAATAAAACAACATATGGCTTTTATTCATCTTCACTCTCATATACCTCCATCCTGAAAGTTGCAGATTAGCTGCAAAAACTGAAGACAGAAATGGTACTTAGTAAACTATAAATCCATTTGGTTTCTCTGGGTGCATGGTTTTTCATCTTTAAGAATTTAAAATATGTAGTAATTCAAGTCCCTCAAGGTGTAAGATTTCATTGCATAGCTTAAATAAAATCCCATGTTATTCATCATGAGTGGAAATCAACTCAATGACTACCAACAACAAATTCTTCTAGGCATTGTTCTAAGCAAAGCAAAGAAAAAAAGATTTGTGTGGGGGAAGTTCTTCTCTCTGCCTTAGAATTACTTACAATGTCAAATGGATACCAGGGAGTAGAAAAACACAGTCAGTGATACTTTCCCATAGTACAAATAACAGCAGTGAGTAATTGATGCATATGTATTTTGAAAACAGAAAAATTGAAACAGTAGACTTTTTAGGTTTGTTTCTGTTGGAATGACAAGACTGAAAATAAATTTAAAAGATCATTGGATATATTTTTTAAACTTTTTTTTCTATCCAGCTGTATTGCACATACAAAAAGTGCACAAATCGTAACTGTACTGCTTGATTTAGAAAGAAAACACACCCATGTAACCACTACTTAGAAAAAAATGTAAAAATACTCAGCATCTTGAAAAGTCTCTGCTCGTCTCCTCCCAGTGTTGTCCCCTGCAGATAATTCTTTCAACCCTCAATTATTTCTCCTTTGAATTTTTTGGTTGATACTGTGTTTTCACTAATGGAAGGCATGTTGATTAAACAATCAATTCAGAATTTTTGTTATGAGTTATGGGTTTTGATACCCATTATCTGGGATCACATATATACCCCAGTGGGCCCTGGCCATTGTAAATCCTGCCAATATGAGTCAATGATAAAATTGTTTATTTTTATTTTTTTTAATTTATTTCTTGTAAATTTGTAAAATATGAAGGCACCTGGCAATGACTACACACACATTTTATTCTAGTCTATTTCTTCTTAGCTTTTTTATTATTTTTAGTGAAACTTTTCAAAACATGGTACAATGAATTCCTTCTTACTGAAAAAGTAGTACTTACAGCACATATAAATAAAACTAAAGGAATTTGAATCTCAGGAAAATTACCACTGCTATGTATTCTTCATCATAACAAGAACAGCAGTAACAGCTGAGAAGCAGAAACAGCTGCTCTGGAATACTGCAGAACTACGTATAGTGGTGCATTCCACCTGCTACATGTGGAAGCAATGATTGGGCCCCTAAGGTTGAATGTGGGGTAAGAATAACTTATAGGAGTTCAAGCCTCTTGAAAAGTACCACTGCAATGCATTATTCCTTATTGCAAAGCCATTATTTACTGCTCAGAAGCTGGAAAAGCAGGGGGCAAGTAACACCTGGAAACAACGAATGGTATCAAATAGAAAATGGCCGTTATGACTGAATGGAGACTTATTCTAGTGGTAAGTACATTCTCATGAGAACATAGTAACTGGGAAACAAAGTGAGAAGGCTGATCTCACAGAAATAAAGGCCAACCTGTCAAAAGTTTAGAAAATACACACATCCACACATTATCAACCAGGATAATGCTCAGTCTGCACAAAAATGAGACTCCAACTCTTGGTTCTTGAGTTTCACACATTGAGGTTAAATGCATAAAATTGGACTACTTCCTTCCCAAAGAACCCCAGAGGCATAAAAATTGTTTGGGACACACACTGTCCCATTGGTCATGAAAGGGATAACTGCTGTTCTGACTAAATTACTATAAATTAATTTTGTCCCCTCCTCCCCTTTTTTGCAATTTATGGTAGGATCATACAATAATATTTCATCCAGCTGTGCTTGATGTCTTTTGCTCAACATAGTTTTTCTGAGATTCATTCATGTTGATTTGTGTAGCAATGATTTGCTATTTTTCATTACTCTATAATGTCCCTTTATAAGATTGTAACACTATTAACCTATTCTACTGCTGATGAGTATTTGGGTTGTTTCCAAGTGGAGATATTACGAATAATGATGGTATGAATATAAATGTTTGTGTGCATGTTATACATTTCTGTTCACATTTCCACTGTGTATATGCATATATCCAGGAGTGGAATTGATGAGATGCAGTGTGTGATTATAACCAGCTTTTTTAGATATGGTCAAGCCATTTTACAAGTATATTGTACTGATTTATACCTCACCAGCAGTATATGAGGGTTCAAGCTGCTCTTTGCCTTCTCCAATACTTAGTGTTGTTGTCTATTTTTTTAAGGCATTCTTTTAGTGTACAGTGCTATCTTTTGTTGGTTTTAAATTTGTCTTTCCCTGATGACTAATGATGGGCAACACCTCTTCATATGCTTAAAGACCATTTGGATTTCCTCATTTGTGAAGAAGCTGTTCAGTCATTTGTTTATATTAGTTTCCTAGGACTGTCACAATGAATCACTAGAAACTAGATGACTTGAAACAATGGAAATTTGTTCTCTCACAGTTCTGAAGGCCAGAAGCCTGAAATCAATGTGTTGGCAGGGATGTATTCCCTCTGAAGGCTTTAGGGGAGTATTCTTCGTTGCCATTTCCAGCTTCTGGTGGCTACTGGTATTCTTTGGCATGTGGTAGTGGTATAGCTCCAGTCTTCGCCTCTGTCTTCACGTGGCCTTCTTATCTGTTTGTCTCTGTGTATTCTCTCCTCTTCTTATAAGGCCCAGTCATTAGATTTAGGGCCAACTCTATATCTGACAAAAATAGAGCCCTGGTGGTACACTGGTTAAGAGCTTGGCTCCTGACCAAAAAGTCAGCAGTTTGAATCCACTTGTCACTCCTTCGAAAGCCTATCGGGCAGTTCTACTCTGCCCTATAGAGTCACTATGAGTTAATCAACTCAGTGGCAATGGGTTTGATATCAAGATCCTTAACTAATTATAGCCACGAAGAACTTATTTCCAAATAAGGTCTTATTCTGAGGTTTTAGGTGAATATGAATTTTTTTCGGGGGGGGTATTAGTCGGCCCACTACAGTCTATTTTTGAAAAAATAAAAAGATCTCTTATTTCTTGCTAGTTTATAGAAATTTTTCAAAATTCTGAACAAAAGTTTCCTTTTAGATATAAATATTACAAATATCACCTCTATGAAGCTTGGTTTATCACTCTCTTAATGGTGTCTTTTATTAAATAAATTTTTTATAAACACTTTATTAAAAATGTGGGTACACAGAACAGGGAAGGATATCAGAAAATACAGAGAAAATTGTTGAAGATTTGTTGGCAGAAAACTTCCCTGATATTGTGAAAGATGAGACGATATCTATCCAAAATGCTCATCGAACTCCACATAAGGTAGACATTAAAAGAAAGCCACCAAGACATATTATAATCAAACTTGCCAACCCAAAGATAGAGAATTATAAGAGCAATGAGGGATAAAAGAAAAGTCACCTACAAAGGAGAGCCAATAAGAATAAGTTCAGCCTACTCAGCAGAAACCATGCAGGCAAGAAGGCAAAGGGATGACATATTTAAAAAATTGAAGGAAAAAAAATTCCCTGACAAGAATCATATATCCAGCAAAACTGTCTCTTAATTATGAAGGTGAAATTAAGACATTTCCAGATAAAAACGAGTTTAAGGAATTTCTAAAAACCAAACCAAAACTATAAGAAACACTAAAGGGAGTTCTTTGGTTAGAAAATCAATAATATCAGGTATCAACCCAAGACTAGAACACTGGGCAGAGCAACCAGAAGTCAACCCAGACAGGGAAATCCAAAAACACAAAGCAAAATTAAAAAAAAAAAAGCTCAAAACAGGGTAACAGTGATGTTATCATATAAAAGAAGACAACATTACAATAATAAAGAGGGGCTAAGAAATGTAATCATACACCTTCCATATGGAGAGGAAGATACGGTGATATAAGGAAATAAAAGTTAATTTTAAATTTAGGAAAGTAGGGGTAAATAATAAGGTAACCACAAAGGAGACAAACTAGCCTGCTCATCAAAATAAAATATAAGTGAAAAATACAGACTCAGCAGAAATAAAATCAACAACAACAAATATGAGGAAAGGACAATATATAAAGAAAATCTACTCAGCACATAAAATCAAGTGGGAAAAAGAAGCTGTCAACAACACACAAAAAAGGCATCAAAATGATAGCACTAAATTCATACCTATCCATAACTACCCTGAATGTAAATGGACTAAATGCACCAATAAAGAGACAGAGAGTGGCAGAATGGATTAAAAAACAAAATACGTCTATATGCTGCCTACAAGAGACACACCTTACACTTAGAGACACAAACAAACTAAAATTCAAAGGATGGAAAAAAAACATATCAAGCAAACACCAATCCAAAAAGAGCAGGAGTGGCAATATTAATTTCTGAAAAATTAGACTTTAAAGTTAAATCCATCAGAAAGAATAAGGAAGGACACTGTATAATGATGAAAGGGACAATACACCAAGAAGATATAACCTTATTAAATATTTATGGACCCAATGACAGGGCTGCAAGATACATAAAACAAACTCTATCACCATTGAAAAGTGAGATAGACAGCTCCACAAAAATAGTAGGAGATTTCAATGCATTGCTTTTGGTGAAGGACAGGACATCCAGAAAGAAGCTCAATAAAGACACGAAAGAACTAAATGCCACAATCAACCAACCTGACCTTGTAGACATATACACTCCACCCAACAGCAAACAAGTATACTTTCTTTTCTAGTGTACATGGAACATTCTCTAGAATAGATCACATATTAGGTCATAAAGCAAGCCTTAGCAGAATCCAAAACACTGAAATATTACAAAGCATGTCCTCTGACCATAAGGCCATAAAAGTAGAAATCAATAACAGGAAAAATAGGGAAGTCAAGCACATGGAAAATGAACAATACCTTGCTCAAAAAAACTGCATTATAGAAGACATTAAGGATGGAATAAAGAAATTCATAGACTCCAAAGAGAATAAAAACACTTCCTATCAGAACCTTTGCAACACAGCAAAAGCAGTGCTCAGAGGCCAATTTATATCAATAAATGCACACATCCAAAAAGAAGAAAGGGCCAAAATCAAAGAATTATCCCTACAAGTTGAACAAATAGAGAGCAAGAAAAGAAACCCACAGGCAGCAGAAGAAAACAAATAATAAAAATTAGAGCTGAACTAAATGAAATAAAAAACAAAAAGAATTGAAAGAATTAACAAGACCAAAGCTATTTTTTTGAAAAAATCAATAAAATTGATAAACCACAGGCCAAAGTGACAAAAGAGAAACAGGAAGAGGAAGCAAATAACACAAATAAGAAATGAGATGGGCGATATTACGACAGGCCCAACTGAAATTAAAAGAATCATATCAGATTACTATGAAAAACTATACTCAAATTTGAAAACCTAGAAGAAATGGATGAATTCCTAGAAACACACTACCTACCTAAACTAACTCAAACAGAGGAAGAACAACTAAATAGACCCATAAAAAAGAAGAGATTGAAAAGGTAATCGAAAAACTCCCAACAAAAAAAAGCCCTGGTCCGGATGGCTTCACTGCAGAGTTCTACCAAACTTTCAGAGAAGAGTTAACACCACTACTACTAAAGGTATTCCAGAGCATAGAAAAGGATGGAATACTACCAAACTTATTCTATGAAGCCACCATATCCCTGATACCAAAACCATGTAAAGACACCACAAGAAAAGAAAATTATAGACCTATATCCCTCATGAATGTAGATGCAAAATCCTCAACAAAATTCTAGCCAATAGAATTCAACAACATATCAAAAAATAATCCATCATGACCAAATGGGATTCATGCCAGGTATGCAGGGATGGTTCAACATCAGAAAAATAATTAATGTAATCCACCACATAAATAAAACCAAAGACAAGAATCACATGATTTTATCAATTGATGCAGAAAAGGCATTTGACAAAGTTCAACACTCATTCATGATAAAAACTCTCAGCAAAATAGGAATAGAAGGAAAATTCCTCAACATAATAAAGGGCATTTATACAAAGCCAACAGCCAACATCACCCTAAATGGAGAGAGGCTGAAAACATTCCCATTGAGATCAGGAACCAGACAAGGATGCCCTTTATCACCACTCTTATTCATCACTGTGCTGTAAGTCCTAGCCAGAGCAATTAGGCTAGATAAAGAAATAAAGGGCATCCAGATTGGCAAGAAAGAGGTAAAAGTATCTCTATTTGCAGATGACATGTTCTTATACACTGAAAACCCTAAGAAATCTTCCAGAAAACTACTGAAACTAACAGAAGAGTTCAGCAGAGTATCGGGATACAAGATAAACATACAAAAATCAGTTGGATTCCTCTACACCAACAAAAAGAACATCGAAGAGGAAATCACCAAATCAATGCCATTTACAGTAGTCCCCAAGGAGATAAAATACTTAGGAATAAATCTTACAAGAGATGTAAAAGACTTATATAAAGAAAACTACAGTACACTTCTGCAAGAAACTGAAAGAGACTTACATAAGTGGAAGAACATACCTTGCTTGTGGATAGGAAGACTTAACATTATAAAAATGTCTATTCTACCAAAAGCGATCTATACATTTAATGCAATTCCGATCCAAATCCCAATGACATTCTTTAATGAGATGGAGAAACAAATCAACAACTTCATATGGAAGGGAAAGAGGCCCCGGATAAATAATTCATTACTGAAAAGGAAGAACAAAGTGGAAGGTCTTACTTTACCTGATTTTAAAACCTCTTTTACCGCCATAGTAGTCAAAACAGCCTAGTACTGGTACAACAACAGATATGTGAACCAATGGAACAGAGTTGAGGATCCAGACATAAATCCATCCACATATGAGCAGTTGATATTTGACAAAGACCCCAAAACAGTTAAATGGGGAAAAGACAATCTTTTTAACAAATGATGCTGGCATAACTGGATATCCATCTGCAAAAAAAAATGAAACAAGACCCATACCTCACTCCATGCACAAAAACCGACTCAAAAAAGATCAAAGACCTAAATATAAAATCTAAAACAATAAAGATCATGGAAAAAAAAATAGGGACAACATTAGGAGCCCTAATACATGGCATAAAACAGTATACAAAACATTGTAAAGAACATAGAGGAAAAACTAGACAACTGGGAGCTCCTAAAAATCAAACACTTATGCTCATCCAAAGACTTCACCAAAAGAGTAAAAAGACTACCTACAGGCTGGGAAAAAGTTTTTAGCTATGACATTTCTAATCAGCGCCTGGTCTCTAAAATCTACAGGATACTGCAAAAACTCAACTGCAAAAAGACAAATAACCCAATTAAAAAACGAGCAAAGGATAAGAACAGGCACTTCACTACAGAAGACATTCAGGTAGCTAACAGATATATGAGGAAATGTTCACGTTCATTAGCCATTAGAAAATGCAGATCAAAACTACAATGAGATTTCATCTCACTTCAACAAGGCTGGCATTAATCCAAAAAACACAAAATAATAAATGTTGGAGAGGCTGTGGAGAGATTGCAATACTTCTACACTGCTGGTAGGAATGTCAAATGGTACAACCACTTTGGAAATCGATTTGGTGCTTCCTTAAAAAGCTAGAAATAGAACTACCATACGATCCAGCAATCCCATTGCTTGGAATATATCCTAGAGAAATAAGAGCCTTTACACAAACAGATATGTGCATACCCATGTTTATTCCAGCACTGTTAACAATAGCAAAAACATGGAAGCAGCCAAGGTGAACCAAGGTGCCCATCATCGGATGAATGGATAAAGATATTATGATATATTCACACAATGGAATACTACGCATCTATAAAGAACAGTGAGGAATCTGTGAAACATTTCATAACGTGGAGGATCCTGGAAGGCATTATGCTGAGTGAAATCAGTCAGTTGCAAAAGGACAAATACTGTATGAGACCACAATTATAAGAACTTGAGGAATAGTTTAAACTGAGAATAAAAATTTCTTTTGTGGTTACAAGAAGGGGGAGGATGGGAGGGTAAGAGAGGGGCAGTCACTAATTAGATAGTAGATAAGAACTACTTTAGGTGAAGGGAAAGACAGCACACAATACAGGGGAGGTCAGCACAGTTGGACTAAACCAACAACAAAGAAGTTTCCTGAATAAACTGAATGCTTCAAAGGCCAGCGTAGCAGGGGCAGGGGTCTGGGGACCATGGTTTCAGGGGACATCTAAGTCAATTGGCATAATAAAATCTATGAACAAAACATTCTGCACCCCACTTTGAAGAGTGGCGTCTGCAGTCTTAAACGCTAGCAAGTAGCCATCTAAGATGCATCAATTGGTCTCAACCCACCTGGAGCAAAGGACGATGAAGAACACCAAGGACACAAGGTGATTACGAGCACAAGAGACAGAAAGGACCACATGAACTAAAGACTACATCATCCTGAGACCAGAAGAACCAGATGCTGCCCGGCTACAACCAATGACTGCCCTGACAGGGAACACAACAGAGAACCTCTGAGGGAGCAGGAGAGCAGTGGGATGCAGACCCCACATTCTCATAAGACCAGACTTAATGGTCTGACTGAGACTAGAAGGACCCAGGTGGTCATGGCCCCCAGACCTTCTGTTGGCCCAGGACAGGAACCATTCCCAAAGCCAACTGTTCAGACATGGATTGGACTGGACAATGGGTTGGAGAGGGATGCTGGTGAGGAGTGAGCTTCTTGGATTAGGTGGACACTTGAGACTATGTTGGCATCTCCTGCCTGGAGGGGAGATGAGAGGATGGAGGTGGTTAGAAGCTGGAAAAATGGACATGAAAAGAGGGAGTGGAGGGAGAGAGCGGACTGTCTCAGGGGGAGAGTAATTGGGAGTGTGTAGCAAGGTGCATATGGGTTTTTGTGTGAGAGACTGGCTTGATTTGTAAACTTTCACTTAAAGCACAATAAAAATTATATAAAAAAAAAGGGAGTACATTTCTACCACACAGCAGAACTTAATAAAAATCCATCTAAGACCCTTCTTGTCTTATTCATTAATATTTCTTAGTTTTTTTGGTGGCCTGTTTAGCCAACTTTTATCCGTAATTGCCTATAAATTGTTCCTACAAATTCCTTTTATTCTCCCATTCCAATACTTAAACGTATTTATTTTCAGGTAACAAATTAAAAAAATTGAGTTAAAAAATATTATTAATGAGAGGCAAAATATTTAACATTTAAAGCTCACAAAGCATTTTAAAGAGCATGTCTTGCTTGTGGAGTTGGGTTATAGGAATGAGGATATTTAAAAGACTCCAGAGGCTGAAGCTTAACCGAATTCCATTGTAGAAGACAGGACAGAATAAGGAGACCTGAGGGCAGATTCCAGAGACTGAAAAAGTGGTGCCCTGAGGGCTGTAAAGACTTGTGTGGAAAGAAGAAGCTAGGGGAGGAGAATGGAATAAAGGTGCTTACAAAGATTTTTATTAAGTTCTGCTGTGTGATTGCAATGAATCTCCATCTTCAGTAAAATCTACATTTCAAGTTGTTGCTTTCTGGAATTGCATTTACTTTGGGAGAGGGGACAGTGTGCAAAAAATGTCTTGAGGATGATTCAGAATGGGCACAAGCAAGTGAGATACTGCTGACCATTGGCACCCCTTCACACCTGGTTACCCATTGTTCTAACTTACATCTTCACAATGCAATTTACACTATGTTTTTAGCTGCATTTTCAGTTAAAAATAGAAAAAAAGTATTGATTATTGCCTGTGATATACTTCAGAAAGAAAAATAATTCTAGTTTCTTTGTTTCTTTTGACGTTTATCAGAATTTTATCTAATTCAAAACTGAATACAGTCCAGTAGAAAAAATGTTTATTAGAACAAATAAAATTATATCATTTTTCCAATCTGTTATATTTCTCTAAATTGTGTAACTGTGAGTATTAAACTGGAATATACCTAGATTGGGCCTGTCTTTTGAAAAATCATTTCTTGTTTTGCTATGTCATGTTTATATTGTTATTAAAATTTAATGTGAATGACATAGATGGTCATTTGTCATTTTGTATTTACAATGGATTTTTATGTATTTTAGCAATGTCCTTAGTTTTTCCTTTCAAATACATAATTTTTGGAAAAATGTAATGTTATTGCTTCCAGCAAAATGAATACTGGTAATGTTGCCGGTAATTCTGGGTTTTGCTTGGTGTGACTCCCTCAAGTCCAAAAACACAGAGACCAAATTGCTGAGAACAAAAGGCAACTTTATTGGTTGGCCAAGCACGGAAACGGGGCTGCATGCCATCCTAGACTGCCTCACAGACAGCTTGTTGAGGCTGGTTTATGTGGGCAGTATCAGTTTCAAAATGCAAAATGGCACACATGCAGGCTCATGATGTTTTAGAATAACTCTAGAGTCGCTATGAGTCGAAATCGACTCGACGGCAGTGGGTTTTTTTTTTTTTTTAAGCGTTTTCTAACGCCCAGGTTCAACTCCTCATGCAGTGCGAAGTTAGCCATTTTCGTTCATTAGCACTTTAGCTCACTTCCTAGGGGTGGAGAATTTACCATGCATGAGGCAGTTAATGAGCTAAAGGTTATCTGGAGTGCCAAGATGGGGGCCAGGACCAGTTTTAGTCAGCCCATGGCTGTTTTTTTTTTTTTCATAAGGGTTCTGAGGAGGAAAAGAAAGAACTCCAGGAAAACGGCTGGGTGAGGAGCTGTCTTGAGGCTAAGAAAAAATGGCTCTATGGCTCTTGCCCTGTCATAGTAAGAATTAGTGGTAATAATAGTAACCACCTGTTTTTCATATTGGAATTTCTTTATAAAGAAAGTGAATGCTACAGTCTCAGGAGTAGGTTACTATCAATGCTATTACTCACCTTTAAAAACCTTATTTTATTAAGGAGTACCACTAATCTTTTTCTCCTGCTTGACTCTTTAGTGATTACTATAGTATTGAAAAAATTAGAACGTAATAAAGTTCATTGAAATACCATTCCTGGCAGACCACTCTAACTTTCCTTCCTACAAAAGAAAGACCTTCACATACAAATTTTTATCAATAGAATTTCAAGGCTTCTACTAGTTTGTATGCATGTAAAATTCATGTAACTTGTACATTCACAAAAGTTCTCCATACTGCTAAAATTTTTATAGGTGAGAAATGATCTAATGGGTAAAAATGCCAATTATCCTGCAGGTAGAAAAGGGGTAAAATGATGACTGCTGGGAACTCAAGTGTTGAAACAAGAGTCCTGATGGAATACTTTGCTTAGACTTTCAACAAAGACTTTCAAAGTCATGAACTTTGGATGTTGTTAATTCAGACATTTTATAAAATGACAGATAACTCATTTTGTGAGGAATCAGCTACAAAAAAATTAATTTTTGTCTTTGGCTGGTTGTCAAGGGCTGATTAGCTAGCACAGGAACTGAATACTAAAAGAGTCCTTTTTAAAATAAAGGAATTCATGTCTACCACATTCCAGAAGGAAAAAGAAAAAAAATTCTCCAGTGTCATCAGTGGGCTGAAGTGATTTTTTCTAATGGATTACACATGGAATCAAGAAAAATGCTCAAGAGACGTGTAAAAAGGGACTCCTTTGTATATTATGGACCTAAGACTGCAAGAAATTCTTTTCCTCTGTAACTATTGCCTTCTACCTGTCTTTGAACAAAGACCATCAAAAATTCCCAGCAGCCAGTGGCACCTCCTATTGGAAAATTACTCTACATAAGTTTCAACATTCAAGGAAGGTAGTCTAAAGATTTCCTTCTTTCTTTCATTAGCTTGGAGAGGATATTAATGAGCAGGTACCAATTCTCTTTATGTTTTTTTTTTCCCTTGAAATGCCTTACTAATTGCTGCCTAAGTAAGGCAGGCTTATTACTATTACTATTTCTGTATATTTTACTTAATCAGGGAAAGTTTGTTCTATAAGAGCAGTGTGCAATGTCCCCAATCCTGCCGAATGTTTTTTCTCTATCTGCTCTAATGACCCTTCTGATTGCTTCTTCTATGGCTCTAATAATCAAGCAAATCAAGCAAACAGAGAAGGCAGCAGCGATCTCAGTAGTTTTTCTTTCCTCCAGCTTTTATCCTCTTGTATACAATTTTTGTTTTTTTAAGAGGCCAAACAACACCACAAATTAACACAGGTTACTAAGAGGCAGTATGTTGTGTTGCATAGAGAAAGAGATATGGAACCAGGTGTCTTCAGTTTGAATCCTGGCTTTGTCACTTATTCAAGAGTGTGGATTTAGGCAAATAATATATCTCCCTGCAACTGTTTCTCTTTCATAAAGTAGTAATAATAATAATTAACATAAAAAAACCATAAAACCTTAACATAAGGTGAGAGTAATTAGAGATATCAAATATAAAACATTCTTAGAACATGTTGTCATTAGTTGCTGTCAAGTTCACTTCAACTCATGGTGACCCTGTGTGTTCAGAGTAGAACTGTTCCATAGGGTTTTCAAGGCGTGACATTTCAGAAGTTGATCACCAGGCTTGTCTTCCAAGGCATCTCTATGTGGGTTCAAAACACCAACTTTTCAGCTAGTAGTCGAACACTTAACCATTTGCTCCACACAGAAACTCCCTCTTAGAACATGTTGTTGTTGGGTGCTGTCGAATCAATTCTGACTCATAGTGATCCCACGTCACAGTACAGAACTGCCCCTTGGGGTTGTCTTGGTTGTAATCCTTATGGGAGCAGATCACTAGGTCCTTCTCCCTCAGAGTCACTGAGTAGGTTCAAATTGCCAACCTTTTGGTTAGCAGCCGAGCACTTAACCATTGTGTCACCAGGACTCCTTTCTTAGAACATAGCAAGAAAACTTGTTGCAACTGAGTCAATTCTGACTCAGAGTGACCCTATAGGACAGAGTAGTACTGCTCCATACGGTTTCTAAGGAGCGGCTGGTAGACTCAAACTGCTGACCTTTTGGTTAGCAGCCAAGCTCTTAACCACTGTACCACGTGGTGTCTTAGAACGTAGTACTGCCCCATATGGCTTCTAAGGAGTGCCTGGTAGATTCAAACTGCTGGCCTCTTGCTTAGCAGCCATAACTCTTAACCATCATGCCTCCAGGGTTTCCAGAACATAGCAGGCACTGTTTAAGTCATAGCTAGAAATTACAAGTAAAATGCAAGGTCTCTGCCGTTAAACAGCTTGGAACATAATTGAGGGATAAATGGCACAAAGAAAAATAATTCCATATTATAACACAATATATGATTTTGCCATGTGATAGATTGATGTAATCAGTGCTAAAGAATTTTAGAAGCCCAAGTGAATGATTCTGTGATATTCATAAGCTAGTGACCTTTCCTGAGCCAAAAGCTCCAAGGTAAAATCATTGTCTTAGGCAGGTCTTTTTAACGGAGTTGCTGCAACACCTCTGGGGTGGCTATTGGAGGTTAGAAACCTACTGCAAAAATTTCAATATTGTATTAAGGACTGTGGTTGTACAGACAGATAATGTTGTTTATATTAGAATTAAAAGCATTTAAAGACTGAGGGGAGCAAGCAACACAAATAGGTAACTCACTCAACAAATGTTGAACAAAGATAAGCATAATTTTCTTCCACAGATAGATTGGCAGCATCATTGACTGGAAATGAATTAAATTGCACTGAGCTACTTATTAATCCAGAGAAAACCAACTGGGGCTATGAATAAGTATCTTTCCAAATTATTTCCCTAGCAACTTCACACCCTGATGCTAGTGCTGAATTTAATAAAACAGAGCCAAAGAAGCTGTGGCAATTGAAGCATGTAGCTTAGACCATTTCACAAAGGTATATAATATCCACAGAAAGCACCTCAGGATTTGCTGCCTTCCAAATTCCTAGTCCTCCCCTTTCTCTTGGACCCCTACATCCATAGAGACAGAAAAGATAAGATGCTAGTGTCCAATGGAGTAATAATAATAACGGTATTCATCTACACTTGTTTAGTGCTTCATAGTTGTCAAAGGGCAAACATATATATGTTCAGTAATTCTTTTCTTATTGGCTATATTTCCTAAGTTTCTGAATGTATTTAGAAAAATAAATGTATTTTATTTTCTCAAAATTTACCTGATATTCACGTTTGGTGGGTTTTCTGTGTATTAATTTTTTTTTTAATAAAATTTCCCCATTTTCAAACCACTTTAGAGATAAAAAAAAAAATAGATGAATGGAAATACAAGAAATTTGGTCATAATAATTATATCTCTTTGTAAGAAAGGAAACGGAAGCGTGAAGAATTTGAATATTGTTTAAGGAATCCAATTGAAGTGTTTTAGATACCATGAAGATTCTGGACAATAGAAAAACCAGGAAAATTTCCCCCTACATCTCAACGTAGCATCTTGGATCCATCTGCTTAGTACTAATATGGCTCTATAAGTCTTTATAGAAATAGACTGAAGTTTCCAGAGTGCCATACTCAGACCTTGGAAATAGCAAGTTTCCTTGAGTATTACAAGTGACTCTTAAGCTGTGTGCTCAAGGACAAATGTTCAGTTTGGCAAACACATAACGCCCATCACCAACTCTAATAAAAATGTTATTAAAGTGTTCAGTACAAGTCACAATGGTTCTGACAAGGATATGGCAATTTTTAAAAAGGTATGTGTCCTGAGTGGATGATTCAGCTCTTCAGCTATAGGAGATTAGTGGTAAAGCACGATACGCCTCACACAAGAAATAGGAGAGTCTTTGTGTGTGTGTGTGTGTGTGTGTGTGTGTGTGTAAGAGAAAGAAAAAACATCTAATCTAGAGAAAAATTTAAAAGATTAAAAAAATTTAAAAATGAATTTTTTTTTAACTGTTCTAAGATAGAGTGTATTCCAAAGCAATGATTCTGAGGATTCAGTTAATACTATATTTTCTAAGAGTTTAAACATTCTATTTGGGAAGGGCACAGAAATAATAATTAGAGGCTAATTATGCAGTCTCCATCTTTTGCTCTGTTTAAATATGTTGTGAGTGTAAATTTAATTTACAGTGTACATGAAATTATATTCAAAGATATTTAATATAACAATATCATAGCAATAATAAAGTATTATTAAAATGAGAATTCTGTGTATTGGCAGTTTTTTTATGTACTAGGCAAGATGGTGGCAGAAGCGAAAAATTTAGAAATTTTTCTTGCCACATTTAATGCCTCATATGCAAGTGAAAGCATGAATAAGGAAGACTGAAGAAGAATTGATGCCTTTGAATTACGGTGTTGGCCAAGAATATTGAATACACCCTGGACTGCCAGAAGAAAGAACAAATCTGTCTTGGAAGAAGTACAGCCAAAATGTTCCTTAGAAGCAAGGATGGCAATACTTCTTCTCACATTGTCTTAGTCATCTAGTGCTGCTACAACAGAAATACAAGTAGATGGTTTTAACAAAGAGAAATTTATTTCTTCACAGTAAAGTAGGCTAAAATTCCAAATTCAGGGTGTCAGCTCCAGGGGAAGGCTTTCTCTCTTTGTTGGCCTTCTCATCAATCTTTCCCCTGATTAGGAGCTTCTCTGCATAGGGATCCTGAGTCCAAAGGACTCGCACTGCTTCTGGCACTGCTTTCTTGGTGGTCTGAGGTATCCCAGTCTCTCTGCTCACTTCTCTTTTATATCTCAAGAAATTGCCTCGAGGGCGGAGCCAAGATGGCGGACTAGGCAGACGTTACCTCGGATCCCTCTTACAACAAAGACACGGAAAAACAAGTGAATCGATCACATACATAACAATCTACGAACCCTGAACAACAAACACAGATTTAGAGACGGAGAACGAACTAATACGGGGAAGCAGCGATAGTTTTCAGAGCCTGGAGCCAGAGTACCAGTCAGGTACGGCACAAGCACAGAGACCTGCTCCACCCCCCTGAACTAACCCCGGGAGAGGGACCAGCCGGTTCCACGGGCGGCGTGGGACGCAGCCGGTAGGAGAAGTCCCCGGGAGGCAGTGACTGATCTTGGAGCAGAAAGAGCAGCATCCGAGCCGGAGAACCGCCCCGCAGGGATTTGGACTGCACGCAGGTACGCCATAAACACGGAGAGTTGCTCCACCCCCTGAACTAACCCCGGGAAGGGGACCAGCCGGGTCGCGCGGGCGGCGTGGGACGCAGCCGGTAGGAGAAGTCCCCGGGAGGCAGCGACTGGTATTGGAGTGGGGAGAACAGCGTTCCAGCCGGGACACTCGGTCGCGGCACAAGCACGGGGAGCTACTCCACCCATCTGAACTAACCCCGGGAGGGGGCCCACCTGGTTCACGGGGGCGGCACGGCCACACGGCTGGAGAGACGAGAAGTCCCCGGGAGGCAGCGACTGATTTTGGAGTTGAGAGTGCACCGTCCCAGTAGGGGAGCCTTGACGCTGGGCGTGGGGCTAGAAGCGGAGGATCTGACCGTGACTCCAGCGGGCCAGACCCCCTGGGGGCAATCTCCACACAGCCAGCACACATAGGCGACGCGCCCGCGGGAATCTCAGATATAACAGTCATTCCAAGCAAGACAAGCAACTCTGGCTATATTCTGAGGTGCTACTCTCCTATCTCTCTGTTCCCTCCCCCACCCTCCCCAGGCGGCTTCATTAACATCTGAATAGCCTGAGCCAGAGGGAGAACTCTGATAGGGATCTGACTGCAGTTTTTTTTTAGCGGATTTTCTGGAAAAACTAGTTTCCCAGTGATGGCTCGGAGACAACAATCCATATCAAACCACTTAAAGAAGCAGACCGTGACAGCTTCTCCAACCCCCCAAACAAAAGAATCAAAATCTTTCCCAAATGAAGATACAATTTTGGAATTATCAGATACAGAATATAAAAAACTAATTTACAGAATGCTTAATGATATCACAAATGAAATTAGGATATCTGCAGAAAAAGCCAAGGAACACACTGATAAAACTGTTGAAGAACTCAAAAAGATTATTCAAGAACATAGTGGAAAAATTAATAAGTTGCAAGAATCCATAGAGAGACAACATGTAGAAATTCAAAAGATTAACAATAAAATAACAGAATTAGACAACACACTAGGAAGTCAGAGGAGCAGACTCGAGCAATTAGAATGCAGACTGGGACATCTGGAGGACCAGGGAATCAACACCAACATAGCTGAAAAAAAATCAGATAAAAGAATTAAAAAAAATGAAGAAACCCTAAGAATTATGTGGGACTCTATCAAGAAGGATAACCTGCGGGTGATTGGAGTCCCAGAACAGGGAGGGGGGACAGAAAACACAGAGAAAATAGTTGAAGAACTTCTGACAGAAAACTTCCCTGACATCATGAAAGACGAAAGGATATCTATCCAAGATGCTCATCGAACCCCATTTAAGATTGATACAAAAAGAAAAACACCAAGACATATTATCATCAAACTCACCAAAACCAAAGATAAACAGAAAATTTTAAAAGCAGCCAGGGAGAAAAGAAAGGTTTCCTTCAAGGGAGAATCAATAAGAATATGTTCTGACTACTCAGCAGAAACCATGCAGGCAAGAAGGGAATGGGACGACATATACAGAACACTGAAGGAGAAAAACTGCCAACCAAGGATCATATATCCAGCAAAACTCTCTCTGAAATATGAAGGCGAAATTAAGATATTTACAGACAAACACAAGTTTAGAGAATTTGCAAAAACCAAACCAAAGCTACAAGAAATACTAAAGGATATTGTTTGGTCACAGAACCAATAATATCAGATATCAGCACAACACAAGGTCACAAAACAGAACGTCCTGATATCAACTCAAATAGGGAAATCACAAAAACAAACAAATTAAGATTAATTAAAAAAAAAAAAATACACATAACAGGGAATCATGGAAGTCAATAGGTAAAAGATCACAATAATCAAAAAGAGGGACTAAATACAGGAAGCATTGAACTGCCATATGGAGAGTGATACAAGGCGATATAGGACAATACAAGTTAGGTTTTTACTTAGTAAAATAGGGGTATATAATGAGGTAACCACAAAAAGGTATAACAACTCTATAACTCAAGATAAAAGCCAAGAAAAACGTAACGACTCAACTAACATAAAGTCAAGCACTATGAAAATGAGGATCTCACAATTTACTAAGAAAAACGCCTCAGCACAAAAAAGTATGTGGAAAAATGAAATTGTCAACAACACACATAAAAAGGCATCAAAATGACAGCACTAAAAACTTATTTATCTATAATTACCCTGAATGTAAATGGACTAAATGCACCAATAAAGAGACAGAGAGTCACAGACTGGATAAAGAAACACGATCCATCTATATGCTGCCTACAAGAGACACACCTTAGACTTAGAGACACAAACAAACTAAAACTCAAAGGATGGAAAAAAGTATATCAAGCAAACAATAAGCAAAAAAGAAGAGGAGTAGCAATATTAATTTCTGACAAAATAGACTTTAGACTTAAATCCACCACAAAGGATAAAGAAGGACACTATATAATGATAAAAGGGACAATTGATCAGGAAGACATAACCATATTAAATATTTACGCACCCAATGACAGGGCTGCAAGATACATAAATCAAATTTTAACAGAACTGAAAAGCAAGATAGATACCTCCACAATTATAGTAGGAGACTTCAACACACCACTTTCGGAGAAGGACAGGACATCCAGTAAGAAGCTCAACAGAGACACGGAAGATCTAATTACAACAATCAACCAACTTGACCTCATTGACTTATACAGAACTCTCCACCCAACTGCTGCAAAATATACTTTTTTTTCCAGCGCACATGGAACATTCTCTAGAATAGACCACATATTAGGTCATAAAACAAACCTTTGCAGAGTCCAAAACATCGAAATATTACAAAGCATCTTCTCAGACCACAAGGCAATAAAACTAGAGATCAATAACAGAAAAACGAGGGAAAAGAAATCAAATACTTGGAAAATGAACAATACCCTCCTGAAAAAAGACTGGGTTATAGAAGACATCAAGGAGGGAATAAGGAAATTCATAGAAAGCAACGAGAATGAAAATACTTCCTATCAAAACCTCTGGGACACAGCAAAAGCAGTGCTCAGAGGCCAATTTATATCAATAAATGCACACATACAAAAAGAAGAAAGAGCCAAAATCAGAGAACTGTCCCTACAACTTGAACAAATAGAAAGTGAGCAACAAAAGAATCCATCAGGCACCAGAAGAAAACAAATAATAAAAATTAGAGCTGAACTAAATGAATTAGAGAACAGAAAAACAATCGAAAGAATTAACAAAGCCAAAAGCTGGTTCTTTGAAAAAATTAACAAAATTGATAAACCATTGGCTAGACTGACTAAAGAAATACAGGAAAGGAAACAAATAACCCGAATAAGAAATGAGAAGGACCACATCACAACAGAACCAAATGAAATTAAAAGAATCATTTCAGATTATTATGAAAAATTGTACTCTAACAAATTTGAAAACCTAGAAGAAATGGATGAATTCCTGGAAAAACACTACCTACCTAAACTAACACATTCAGAAGTAGAACAACTAAATAGACCCATAACAAAAAAAGAGATTGAAACGGTAATCAAAAAACTCTCAACAAAAAAAAGTCCTGGCCCGGACGGCTTCACTGCAGAGTTCTACCAAATTTTCAGAGAAGAGTTAACACCACTACTACTAAAGGTATTCCAAAGCATAGAAAATGACGGAATACTACCCAACTCATTCTATGAAGCCACCATCTCCCTGATACCAAAACCAGGTAAAGACATTACAAAAAAAGAAAATTATAGACCTATATCCCTCATGAACATTGATGCAAAAATCCTCAACAAAATTCTAGCCAATAGAATCCAACGACACATCAAAAAAATAATTCACCCTGATCAAGTGGGATTTATACCAGGTATGCAAGGCTGGTTTAATATCAGAAAAACCATTAATGTAATCCATCACATAAATAAATCAAAAGACAAAAACCACATGATCTTATCAATTGATGCAGAAAAGGCATTTGACAAAGTCCAACACCCATTCATGATAAAAACTCTCACCAAAATAGGAATTGAAGGAAAATTCCTCAACATAATAAAGGGCATCTATGCAAAGCCAACAGCCAATATCACTCTAAATGGAGAGAACCTGAAAGCATTTCCCTTGAGAACGGGAACCAGACAAGGATGCCCTTTATCACCGCTCTTATTCAACATCGTGTTGGAAGTCTTAGCCAGGGCAATCAGGCTAGACAAAGAAATAAAAGGTATCCAGATTGGCAAGGAAGAAGTAAAGTTATCACTATTTGCAGATGACATGGTTATATACACAGAAAACCCTAAGGAATCCTCCAGAAAACTACTGAAACTAATAGAAGAGTTTGGCAGAGTCTCAGGGTATAAAATAAACATACAAAAATCACTTGGATTCCTCTACATCAACAAAAAGAACACCGAAGAGGAAATTACCAAATCAATACCATTCACAATAGCCCCCAAGAAGATAAGATACTTAGGAATAAATCTTACCAAGGATGTAAAAGACCTATACAAAGAAAACTACAAAGCTCTACTACAAGGAATTCAAAAGGACATACTTAAGTGGAAAAACATACCTTGCTCATGGATAGGAAGACTTAACATAGTAAAAATGTCTATTCTACCAAAAGCCATCTATACATTTAACGCACTTCCGATCCAAATTCCAATGTCATATTTTAAGGGGATAGAGAAACAAATCACCAATTTCATATGGAACGGAAAGAAGCCCCGGATAAGCAAAGCACTACTGAAAAAGAAGAAGAAAGTGGGAGGCCTCACCTTACCTGACTTCAGAACCTATTATACAGCCACAGTAGTCAAAACAGCCTGGTATTGGTACAACAACAGACACATAGACCAATGGAACAGAATTGAGAACCCAGACATAGATCCATCCACGTATGAGCAGCTGATATTTGACAAAGGACCAGTGTCAATTAACTGGGGAAAAGATAGCCTTTTTAACAAATGGTGCTGGCATAACTGGATATCCATTTGCAAAAAAATGAAACAGGACCCATACCTCACACCATGCACAAAAACTAACTCCAAGTGGATCAAAGACCTAAACATAAAGACTAAAACGATAAAGATTATGGAAGAAAAAATTGGGACAACCCTAGGAGCCCTAATACAAGGTATAAACAGAATACAAAACATTACCAAAAATGATGAAGAGAAACCCGATAACTGGGAGCTCCTAAAAATCAAACACCTATGCTCATCTAAAGACTTCACCAAAAGAGTAAAAAGACCACCTACAGATTGGGAAAGAATTTTCAGCTATGACATCTCCGACCAGCGCCTGATCTCTAAAATCTACATGATTCTGGCAAAACTCAACCACAAAAAGACAAACAACCCAATCAAGAAGTGGGCAAAGGATATGAACACACATTTCTCTAAAGAAGATATTCAGGCAGCCAACAGATACATGAGAAAATGCTCTCGATCATTAGCCATTAGAGAAATGCAAATTAAAACTACGATGAGATTCCATCTCACACCAGCAAGGCTGGCATTAATCCAAAAAACACAAAATAATAAATGTTGGAGAGGCTGCGGAGAGATTGGAACTCTCATACACTGCTGGTGGGAATGTAAAATGGTACAACCACTTTGGAAATCTATCTGGCGTTATCTTAAACAGTTAGAAATAGAACTACCATACAACCCAGAAATCCCACTCCTAGGAATATACCCTAGAGATACAAGAGCCTTCATACAAACAGATATATGCACACCCATGTTTATTGCAGCTCTGTTTACAATAGCAAAAAGTTGGAAGCAACCAAGGTGTCCATCAACGGATGAATGGGTAAATAAATTGTGGTATATTCACACAATGGAATACTACTCATCGATAAAGAACAGTGACGAATCTCTGAAACATTTCATAACATGGAGGAACCTGGAAGGCATTATGCTGAGCGAAATTAGTCAGAGGCAAAAGGACAAATATTGTATAAGACCACTATTATAAGATCTTGAGAAATAGTAAACCTGAGAAGAACACATACTTTTGTGGTTACGAGGGGGGGAGGGAGGGAGGGTGGGAGAGGGTTTTTTATTGATTAATCAGTAGATAAGAACTGCTTTAGGTGAAGGGAAAGACAACACTCAATACATGGAAGGTCAGCTCAATTGGACTGGACCAAAAGCAAAGAAGTTTCCAGGATAAAATGAATGCTTCAAAGGTCAGCGGAGCAAGCGCGGGGGTCTGGGGAACATGGTTTGCGGGGACTTCTAAGTCAATTAGCAAAATAATTCTATTATGAAATCATTCTGCATCCCACTTTGAAATGTGGCGTCTGGGGTCTTAAATGCTAACAAGCAGCCATCTAAGATGCAGCAATTGGTCTCAACCCACCTGGAGCAAAGGAAAATGAAGAACACCAAGCCCACATGACAACTAAGAGCCCAAGAGACAGAAAGGGCCACAGGAACCAGAGACCTACATCATCCTGAGACCAGAAGAACTAGTTGGTGCCCGGCCACAATCGATGTCTGCCCTGACAGGGAGCTCAGCAGAGGACCCCTGAGGGAGCAGGAGATCAGTGGGATGCAGACCCCAAATTCTCATAAGAAGACCAAACTTAATGGTCTGACTGAGACTGGAGGAATCCCGGCGGCCATGCTCCCCAGACCTTCTGTTGACACAGGACAGGAACCATCCCCGAAGACAACTCATCAGAAATGAAAGGGACTGGTCAGCGGGTGGGAGAGAGATGCTGATGAAGAGTGAGCTAATTATATCAGGTGGACACTTGAGATTGTGTTGGCAACTCTTGCCTGGAGGGGGGATGGGAGGATAGAGAGAGAGGGAAGCCGGCAAAATTGTCAAGAAAGGAGAGACTGAAAGGGCTGACTCAAGACGGGGAGAGTAAGTGGGAGTAGGGAGTGAGATGTATGTAAACTTATATGTGACAGACTGATTGGATTTGTAAACGTTCACTTGAAGCTTAATAAAAGTTATTATAAAAAAAAAAAAAAAGAAATTGCCTCAAGACACATTCCAATGTTGTAGATTGAATCCTATGGCACTAAAACAACTGCCACCCATCCTCCCTCATTAACATCATAAAGGCAGGAATTACAACATACAGGAAAAAATCACACAATACCAGGAATCATGGCCCAGCCAAACAGATACACACATTTTTTAGGGGACATAATTCAATCCATGACACACATACTTTGGGCATGTTATCAGGAGGGACTAGTCCCTCCAGACCCTGGAGAAGAACATCGTGCTTGGTAAAGTAGAGGATCAGTGAGGAAAAGGAAGACCCTGGACGAGATGGATTGATACAGTGGCTACAACAATGGGTTCAAACATAGCAATGGGTGTGGGGATGGCACAGAACCAGGCATTGTTTCATTCTGTTGTACACAGGGTTGCTATGAGTTGAAACTGACTCAACGGTGCTTAACAACAACAACTAACAACACTTAATGCAATAGTTAATAGTTAAATTTTATTTAAAGATGAAAAATCTTGGACAAATATAAAAGTGGATGTGACACCATAAAAGAAAGCATAATCCAAGACTCCTCTGAGCAAATCCAGAAGTATAGTTTTTCTGGTTAAGAATTAAATCAGAGAATATGGTTTAAGGAAGTCACAGGCAGAAAGAATTCTAAGAAAGAGGATTCCTCAACAGTGCAAAATGTTTCTGAGAGCTCAAGTTAGATGAAGTCTGTCAAATGCCAATTTAGTTTAGCAGCATGAAGCTCAAACGTGGCCTCAATTAGAGAATATTGGTGTGGGTTGTGAATTGAATGAGAGCTAATGAAATGGAGAGATTACATATGACTATTTCAAGAAGGTTGGCTGTAAATAGCAAGAGATATAAAGTAGTAATTGGCAGAATATATGAGTTGTGGGAGGATTTTTAAAAGATGGATGAAACTCAAGTAGGTTAACATGTCTGTAAAAATAAGGAGGTAAAAGAAAGGAAGAGCTTAATAATAAAAGCAGAGGAACAGAAGATCAACAGAGCAAAATATGAAGAAGAGCTCTAGAGCCCAGGGATATATTTGAAACAAATTATAAAAAAATTTTGACACTCTATAAAAAGTTCATTTCTATTGTGTGACACAAACTTAAAGTAAATTAGAACTAACAGAAATAACTGGAAAAAGTACATTTATTAAAGAGGGATAAAATAATAAGTTATGAAGACTATCATTCCATAGTTTGAAATGAATTTCATTATAAACACATTAAATAAATGAGAAAATATTAAGTAGATTGATCATGGCAGTAATGAGCTTTAAGTTTTATGAAATGCTCCAATAATTAGATCGAAATTTTCACGTGGGAAGTGAAGGATCATCCTTAGAGATGCAAAATATTCATGGAACTTATAACAAGGATGTTATTAAAGTGTTCAGATAAATATAATATTTGGCTCCAAATAATAATCTTTCATTTATCATCCTGAATCTCAATAAAATTTGACTCCTAATGTTTTTATGGAAACTAAAAATTTGTATAATAATTTTACAGTTTCTGGATGAGAACTTCTGCAACTCTGCTTGGACTGAAAAACAAAATTTTTGTAGGCTTGGAAAAACTGTGCAACTGCTATAAAAAAAAAATATAGAGATATAATTAGAGAAATCATCTGTTTAAAAACTTTTGTTCAATTTAGCCATTATTTCACTTTTCACATAAGAGCGTAATTCTGTAAAGGTTTACAGACAGTGCCTGGGTTACGAACGAGATCAGTTCCTAAGTCTGTCTTCAAGTCAGATTTGTAGGTAAGTTGGAACAGGTTCATATAGTTTTTATCTAGTGTCAGTTAAATGTTTGTCTTAGTATATACTTTATCTTTCTATGCATATAAAAAGGTAAAATATATACTATATACTAAGACAATATGAGGAGCTCTGGTGGCGAAGTGGTTAAAAACTACGGCTACTAATCAAAAGGTCAGCAGTTTGAATCTACCAGCCACTCCTTGGAAACCCTATGAGAGTTCTACTCTGTGCTATAGGGTCGCTATGAGTTGGAATGGACTCAATGGCAGAAATACTCCAAACCATACAGTGTTTTCGTGCATGTCACAAAGTAGTGTGTATGTTCATTACTTTGAATCAATCTGTGTGTTTAACTCAGATTTTTAATACAATAGGCTTCTTGAGACTTTGTTGTTAAGTACAAGTTGTCTATAAATTGGATTTGTAACCAGGGGCTGCCTGTAATTTATTGCCACATTTGGCTGTGTCATTCCATCTCTTCATTATTTATGCCGCTACTGGAAAGAAATCAATATCTGTTTGTATTCTATAGCTAAAAATAAAATTTCTTCATTTTTAACTTTCATGATATAGTGACTCTAGTAAAAACCTAAAAATGTGAAGCTCTAAATTCTGTTACAGGAATATGACTTTCTCATTGCATAACAATTCAAATATATATATATATATATATATATATATATATATATATTTCATTGCTGCAAGTGAACCTGAATGAGATAACTTTTTATGTAATCACAAGAGAACAAACCTTGTAGAGGCAACCATCCTATCCTCTACCATTCTAGCCATATTATAACTGTGAATGATATATTTTATTCAATGTTATTTTTTATTTCTTCCAATGTGTTCAAATTTTTGAATGAGACATTTCACTTGCTATCATAGTAAGTCAAAATATTTTAACTTGCAGTAGCAAAAAATGTACAACATGATTCAGAAAGTAATATTTTACTTATGTGGTAAAAGAATGTACATAAAAGATATATCTGCATAAATATTAAGAATAAGGGTGGTTTTCAGAATTAAACATAGCTTTTGACTGAACTCTACCATCTGTCAGTTTGTCATACTGTGGGAGCTTGCACGTTACTTCAATGCTGGAAGCTATGCTATGGGTATTTCAAATACCAGGAAGATCACCCATGATGGACTGATTTCTATGGAGCTTCCAGGCTAAGACAGGTTAGGAAGAAAGACCTGGTGATTTTCTTCTGAAAATTAGCCAATGAAAACCTTATGAATCACAATGTAACATTGTCCAACTAGTTTGCTTTGGACAAGTCATCAGAAGGGATCAATTGCTGGAATAGGACATGATGTTTGGTGAAACAGGGCCAGCGAGGGCAAGACAGGCCCTTGGTGAGATGGTCTGGAACAATAGCTTCAACAGTGAATTCCAAACACTGGTGATCATGAGTATGACACAGACTAGGTAACGTTTAATTCTATTGAACACAAGGTTGTCATGACTCAGAGTCAGCTCTATGGCATCTATCTACCTATCTATCTACCTATCTATCTGTCATCTATCTATCTATCTATCTATCATCTATCTATCTATCTATCTATCTATCTATCTATCTATCTATCTATCTATCTATCTATCTATCTATCTATCTATCTATCTATCTATCTATCTATCTATCATCTATCTATCATCATCTATCAATCTATCATCTATCTATCTATCTATCTTTCTATCTACCTATCCACCTATCATCTACCTACCTATCTACCTACCTACCTGTCATCTACCTACCTACCTACCTATCTATCATCTATCTATCCATCATCTACCTACCTACCTATCTATCCACCTACTTACCTATCTATCATCTATCTTTGACCGAACTCAAAATTTTTTTTGTGTGTTTAATTTCAGTTTAATTACCAAAAGCAACTTCAAAGAAAGAATCCACCACAATTATCTCAATTGTGAGAGTTTTCACACTGTTTGATGGATGAAGAGAGAGCCTACATGGAGCCTGGCATACTCCCTGAGTTGAGGAGTTGGAGCTAAGAGTCTGGGGAAACCAAGGTGGATAGAGTTCTGCAGCAAAAGAGAACTGTACAAGGAGAGATCTGTAGTGGATTCCCCTTGTGCATTCAAGGATATTGATTAGTGCATGCCTATGAGAAAACTAATTAGGGCTAGTAAAAGAATCACCCTGAGAAATGAAGACGTACTTTATAAGTATGATGTGAAATATGGGAACACTAAAGTAAAATATTGATAGATTTATTTACATAATAACTGAAAGTATGCTGTGTCAGAAAAGTCAAAAAGACAAACAATGAACACATAAAAGTGTATGCAATAATAAAACAGATATGCATCAGTTTCCTTAATATACAAAATAAATAAGTAAAAAATTAAGAAAAAAAAAAACCCAATAACAATGGAAAACACCACAAAGCTGCAGGGATACGTGTACCGATGATTACTGGAGGGATGATTGTGATTGAAAATTTTTTTTTTCTATGTTCCATCAAGAAAAAAGTAGTTGATATATTTTGGTCCATAAAAGGAAATGGAATATTATTCAGCATATAAAAAGAACAAGGGAAATCCCTGTATCCTATCATGAAGAGAAGAGCTGGATGAGTTATTTCCAAAATAAACAAAAATGCAGAAGAGTATTTTAATATGATCCTCTGTTGCCGTTGAGTCAATCCTGACTCATAATGAACCTATAAGGAAGGGCAGAACTGCCTCACAGTGTTTCCAAGGCTATAATCTTTAAGGAAGCAGACTGCCACATCTTTCTCCTCCTAGGCAGTTGGTAGGTTTGAACAGTCAGCCTTTCAGTTACTAGCCAAGTGCTTAAACACTGTGCCATCAGGGCTCATTAGTATGATCCTATATTTGTAAAAAATTATACTAAATAATGTTTGTACACAATATAAAAAGAAAATAAAATGGAAAAAATCCTATAAACAGATAGACCAATAAAAACATAAGAAAATGACATAGCAAAAATCAATAAACAAATGAATAGATAGGCATAATAAAAATAAAATATGTTAGTAAAGATGCAAAGAGTTGAAAAACGTTAGTGTTGACAACTGTCAGAAAAACAAATTCAAACAGTGTTAATACAACTTAACACTTACGGAAGTCAACAAGACAATGGATATTGAAACTACTTTCTTTAAACTAGAAATTCTACTTATAGAAATTTATCATATGGACATATCTATACAAGTATGGAAGAACATATGTATGAAGATCATCATTGTTTATAATAGTTAAAACTGAGAACAGCAATGGCCATTCATAAGGGAGTGCTTCAATAAATTAAGGTTTTAAAATAAAGTTATTCTTCAAGGTTTAAAAGAATGTGGAATAAAGAGAACGTCTTGAATATTTTCAGTTTGCTAGTCGAGATCAATTTCCCACCTCTCTCAACCAAGTTCTGTGCTATCTGGTGTTGTTGTCAGGTGCTGTAGCGTCATTTCCGACTCATAGCAAACCTATGTAAAACAGAACAAAACACTGCCCAGTCCTGCACCATCCTCAAAATTATTGTTATCCTTGAGCCCATTGTTGCAGTCAGTGTGTTAATCCATCTTGTTGAGGGTCTTTCTCTTTTTCGCTGACTCTGTACTTTACCAAACATGATGTGCTTCTCCAGGGATTATTACCTCCTTATAACATGTCCAAAGTGTGCGAGACAAAGTCTCACCATTCTCGCTTCTAAGGAGCATTGTGGCTGTACATCTTCCAAGACAGATTTGTTCATTCTTCTGGCAGTCCATGGTATATTCAATATTTTTTGACAAAACCGTAATTCAAATGCATCAATTCTTCTTCCGTCTTCCTTATTCATTGTCTAACTTTCACAAGCATAGGAGGCCATTGAAAAAACCATGGCATGGGTCAAAAGAATCTTAGTCCTCAAAGTGATGGCTTTGCTTTTTAACACTTTAAAGAAGCCTTTTGCAGCAGATTTGCTGTGTGTTCTAAACATGTAAAAACTCTATAATAGGTGTCCTTGACCTCTGATTTTTTATTAAGATGAGACAAAGGAGAGTGAGTGTTCTCTGCCATTCCCACTCTCTGCTGGGTCACTAAAATCAGAGTGGACTGGTGACTTCCTGTAAGTCAGTCCTATCTACCTAGTTCTCTGTCTATTCTGGTAACGGCTCAGGTCCGAGGAGAGTGGAAGGAGCCCTGCCATTTTTTACCAGGTCCCACAGTCAATGGCTCCAAGAGATAATACTGTCCTTTGTGGTTTTCTGTCATCTTAAACACAGCTTTATATATAAATAGTCCTTTTATTAATCTTTCCCAGAATTATCCTAAGTCTCCAGCTAGGACCCTGGCTAAGACATATTGTTTGGTATAACAAAAACAAGCTGTAAGACACTAAGTTGAATATTGGAGGCAATGAATCATAATAGTTGAAGTTATGGATTCTGGAGTCTAGGTGTGAGTCCCACCTGTACCATTAACTAGAGTGACCTTAGGAAAAGTACTTAGCTTTGTTAAACCTCAATTTTCTCCTCTCTAGATAACACAGATAATATCTGCTCCATTGAGCTATGCTGAGGATTAAATGAGGAGATAAATGTACCAACCAAACACCTGGGCCATTTATAATGAAAGACAACAGATGTTGAGTGCTTATCATGTACCAGATATTCTAAGCACTTTACATGAACTTAGTTTTTGCAATAACCTTTTGAATACAGATGATTCAGTGAGCTGATTTGTGTAAATTGCTTAGACTAGTGTCCAAAAATACCTAGTGCTGTAGAGTCAATTCTGACTCGTAGCGACCACACAGGACAGAGTAGAACAGCCCCCATAGAGTTTCCAAGGAGCGCCTGGTAAATTCAAACTGCTGACCCTTTGATAGCTCTTAACCACTATGTCACCAGGGTCTCCAGGGTCTAGACATAGCATATGCTATATAATATTGCTATTACTATCATCATCACCCTAATTTTAAGAATGAAAGAATAGAGATGTTAAGTAATGAAGGTTGGTATCTCCAATAAAGGAGTCTAGCTTGGACTGATATTTTCAAATGCCTCATATGCTTGCAAAAGCTGGACAATGAATAAGGAAGACCAAAGAATTGATGCCTTTGAATTATGGTGTTGGCAAAGAATATTGAATATACATAGACTGTCAGAAGAATGAACAAGTTTCTCTTGGAAAAAGTACAACCAAGATGCTGCTTCGAAGCAAAGATGGTGATGTTTTGTCTCATATACTTTGGACATTTTATCAGGAGTGACAAGTCAGTGGAGAAGGACATCATGCTTGATAAGGTACAGGGTTAGCAAAAAAGAGGAAGACCCTCTCGAAATGGATTGACACAGTGGCTACAACAATGGACTCAAGCATAGCAATGTGTGTGAGGATGGTGCAGGACCAGGCAGTGTTCCATTCTGTTGTACATAGGGTTGTTATGAGTTGTAACTGACTCAATGGCATCTAACACACACAGAGAGAGAGAGAGAGCTTGGATTTGAACTCAGGAAGTATGGCCTTAGAACTCTTAGTCTTTATTTTGTGCCAATAACCACTAGGTAGCATTGAGTAAATATTACCAACTATTCTCATTAATGGAAACCATGGTGGTGTAGTGGTTAAGTGCTACTGCTGCTAACCAAAAGGTCAGCAGTTCGATCTAGCAGGCCCTCCTTGGAAACTCTGTTGGCCAGTTCTACTCTGTCCTATAGGGTCACTATGAGTTGAAATTGACTTGACAGCAATGGGTTTTATTGTCATTAATATTTGAATTATTATACTTGTGTAAATAAATATATATGTGTATATATACACACACACATATATATATACACCACATGAATATTTGTATATAAACAGACTGTGTCAAGGAAGGCTATGTGTCAAATCATAATTTAAAAAATTACTGCAGTGTAATGGATCGCTTTTGTGTGGCCTTTCTCACCATGGTCTTGTAACTCCCATGCAAGTGATTGGGTGGGACTGTGACAAGGTAATTGTGGCCCAACAATGTAAGTGGTCAGTTTTGCCATCCCAGTAGGCTTAAAATGAGCCATCCCGGAGGTAGGAAGAAGATCTTACCTCCACCAAGGAAGAAGAGCCAAGAGTGCAGCATGTACTTTGGACCCAAGATCCCTGCACTGAGGAGCTCCTGGAACCAGGAGACTGAGAGAGAAAGAGAAAGAGAGCTGTCACAATGAAGACGGTAAGAAGTGGTGGCAGAGAAATGGCAGGAGGAGAGATTGCCAAGAGATGGCATGGTGGGCTTCCTGGCCCACGGAGCAAGAAAAATTAGTGCCTTTGGGCAGGAGGCTTGCAGGCTGAGGATGGTGCCACTGGGCACTTGGTGGAGCTAGGTTTGCTGACCCATGGAGCTACAGCTGAACACTTTGGGGCTTAGGCTTACTGGTGGAGTGGGGCGCCTTTGGGTAATTATCGGTAGAGCTAAAAGAGCTTTCTAACACTTGCCCGAGCAGGGAAGAGGCCAAGGGCCAAAGAGGAGTGGACCTGCAGGTACTGGTGGGAAGAGGCTGTCCTGACGGAAAAACTGTATCCTGAACCTGAATTGTAACCTGTTACTTCCCTGGTAAGCCCCATAATCGTGAGTATTGTCTGTGAGTTCTGTGTGGCCATTGCAATGAATTATTGAATCCAGCAGAGAAGTAGAGAGTGCCATGGGAGGGCAGTTCATGTCAGAACTGGTAAAAATGGTGGAGAGAGGGGGCATAATCAGACCCTTGCTTCATAGCAATCAGCCTTGGGCTGTTGGTCTTTAGTATCCTTCCCCTTGTGAAGTTAGAGAAGGTCAGATGCCACCACCACACCATTCTTACAATTACAAATATATGCCCTTTAAAATAAATTATGGACATGTGTCTATAGTATATGTATCTATATCTATGTATGTACATATCTCTCTACATATGAATGTAATTATAAATATGTACATTTATCACATTAAAATTAACTTTGTTATTCATATATGTACAACTAAAATTTGTATATTCACTTCTGATTGTTTCTAGTTGTATTTCCTAATATAAAGGCTTTAACTCTTCCTTGTAGCTAATGAGCAATATTTAGACATTTGAAACTTGTATTATCAAATAAAATCACTAAATATGCTACATGCTTTAAAAATACACACTTAGGGCCTTTTAGAAGAAATAGTGTTTGTTTCCTCATGGGTATGGAGAAGGATATCTCTAGTGTTATGAGAAATACTTATTTCTTTTATACTTTCACCATACTTAAATAATGATTTTTACCCGTAGGAAGCTATTTTATATATGTTAAATGGAAGGCATATTCGGTTCATTTCCATTTTATTCAGAAGTCTATGATATGGTTTAATATAAATATTTAGCCTTCTAAAACACTCTTATTGTGTTTCAACCCAAGAGTAGAGGCTACTTTCAAATGCTGAAATATGCACTAAATGAAGGACATAACACAAATTAATAGAATCTCTGACTAATACAGAAGGAACTTTTTCTGATGTAACCATGGTTTCATCATTGAACATTTCTATTGTTAGTTTCCCATTCTAATGGAGAAAGGCAAAACAGCAGGGCTTTTTGATGTTAGGATAATTTGAACATAAAATGACAGACTATAACACAAAGGAAGATAACTGAACTTTATGTAATATGGATTTTAATATGTATTTTAATTTCCAACACGTAATATAGATTCTTACGCCAAAGTTACGCCTAAAATTTAACCTACAATTTATTGTAAAGAACAAAGTGTATAATGAAACATTAAGGCAAACTATCAGTACTGATGTTTAAATGTTGTGATCGCGGTTGTGACTTGGGGGCAGAGATTATTTTGCTTAAAGCCTTGCTGATAAATTTATTGTTCAAATAATATACTGTCTAAAATGCAGAATAAAATAGATAGCTACAATCAGTAGATTTGTGCTTTATATCTATATGTTGTAAATATTTTCATTGTCAGGTTCTGTGCACATATAAAATACAGAAGACAAACCAGTGGGGGAAAATGGTGATGATGCAAGTTATAAAATATTCTTTTAATTTATCCAGTGGCAGGGGAATTTCAGATCATACACCAGCTTCCTATGTTTTTATTTGTAATTAAAAGAAAGTGAATGTTCTAAAAGTGTGTAAAATAAGAAGCACTGGTTACTTTGGTAAATAATATAAACAATAATATGTGGTAGAGATGTTAAATTGTGTCATTTATATTGATGAATAGATCAGTGACAAATAATGAAATTATTCATCATGATGTGAATTCTCAATTTAAAAGCTCCTGGGTCAAAACCTTCAAATATTATAACTAATTAATCTTCCTTTGACCTGTCAACTCAATGGAAGAAAAGGTCATACTCTTTTTTCAACAATTTTTCTCTTAGCCTCATAAAATTATGTTCAAATAACCAAAAATCTCCATGCTATCTCCTAGAATGCTACAGGGATTTCTAGTGTTTTAGCAGACTTTAAAAACATGCATGCATTCTCTAAACTGAAATAATGGTATTAATGATAAACTGATGACTCAGTCAGGTAAAAAACTTTTTAAAACATATCTTAGAGTAGGATTTAAAAAAAAAAAAAACCATGACTTATTTTGAGCTACTGCAGACTTCTCATATCCATTTTTTATTGTCTATTCTTAGAAAATGTTCCTTAAATAATCAAAGATACAGAGCATATTTTATTTTAGTTTTATTCCTTTGATACTGTCACTGTATGAAACAAAAAAAGGATTTAATACATATGGCCTGATTTCCTTATATGTTAATTTTTATTATTATTGGTTTTTTTTTTTTTTAGTTCATGATGCAATTTATGGAATGTCACATGTGGTGATAGAAAAGAATTGGCTTGACTGTGTAGAGCACATATTATTCTCAAGTTCCTTACATATGACTAAATCATCTCTACATGATGGGGTTAGAAGCTCACAGATATATTTCTACTTCCACCCACCGTAACATCTACTTCACATTTTATCTGATCATACTTGAAATCCTTTGAAGAAAGACAGTATATTGTTAGCTTCGTCTTCCACAAAAACATAGACACATGTACCAACTTGACAAATATATAAATATTTTTGAATTTATGATGATATATAAATAAGCAAATGATTTGTTTAATCCTGTGTGTTTCTTGCATTTTTGAGTTGAAATTTTAAAAAGACACTTTATTTTTAAAGGTCTAAATATGAAGGTGTAATGGTAGCACTCAGTTTAAAGGTGTCATTTAATATGCCTATATCTTAATGCATTTTCTTTTATGATAATTACATTATCAAGTCCATGGCCTGCTGTGAAAAATTTGCTCTACATTGATGTCATTTAAGAGCTGATTTATGTTAGAACACTGACTGCATAATGGATATAATGTCATTAACCTTGCAACCAAGACCTATAATCAGCCAAAGTTGACAAGGACCAAAGGTCACCATCTGAAGGTTGTTCTCAATATCTTGATCTAATTTCTAAAGGACAGGCTACTCCATCTAACACTTACTATACAAGTTATCACAAAATGATAACTGTAAATAAGTCTAAACTAAATCACCTTGTTCATCTGTACAATTCTGCTGTTCTTTGACAGGTAAGTGATAAAGAAAGCAAATATTGGTTTACTCTTGCTGATGTTCACATGGTACCTGACCCAAAAACACATACAGCCTATTAACATAACAGTGTTTTTTTTTTTTTTAAATCTTTGCCAGATTGGTCGCTGTGGCTAGTCCTTCCTAAAATGTACCCCTTCTCATTAAGTATCAGTCTTCACTAAAGTTTTTCAAGTGGATTTCAGCACATCATTGCAACTCTGGAAATCTGAATACTCTTGCCACTTGAATAACTTATATTCTTTACAGGTGATAGAAGACAATTAATTGGGTTCTGTAAAAGGACTTTTAAGCAGAGGTACCCCCCCCCCCCACACACACACATCTGCCAGTTTGTTGTACTGTGGGGGCTTGCATGTTGCTGTGATGCTGGAATCTATGCCACGGTATTCAAATACCAGCAGAGTCACCCATGGTGGACAGGTTTCAGCTGAGCTTCCAGACTAAGACAGACTAGGAAGAAGGCCTGGGGGTCTACTTTTAAAAAGAATTAACCAGTGAAAATCTTATGAATAGCAGTGGAACATTGTCTGAGATAGTGCCAGAAGATGAGCCCCTAAGGTTGGAGGCACTCCAAATATAACTAGGGAAGAGCTGCCTCCTCAAAGTAGAGTAAACCTTAATGATGTGGATGCAGTCAAGCTTTTAGGGCCTTCTTGATAATTGCAAAGTGTAATACAGGAAGTATGAATCTAGGAAAATTAAAAACTGTCAAAAATGAAATGGAACTCATAAACATCTATATCCTAGGCATTAGTGGGAAGAAATATACTGGTATTTACCATTTTGAGTCAGACAATCCTGTGGTCTACTACGCTGTGAGTGACAACTTGAAGAGCAATGGTGTTGCATTCATCCTAAAAAGAACATTTCAAGATCTATCCTGATGTACAACGCTGTCAGTGATAGAATAATATCCACAAGGAAGACCAGTTAAAGGACTATTATTGGTATTTATGCACCAACCACTAATGCCAAAGATGAAGAAACTGAAGATTTTTACCAATTTCTGCAGTCTGAAATTGATTGAACATGCAATTAGGATGCATCGATAATTACCGGTGATTGGAATGTAAAATTTGGAAACAAGGAAGAAAGATTAGTACTTGGAAAATGTGGCCTTGGTAATAGAAACAATGCTGGAGATTTCATGATAGAATTTTGCAAGACTAACAACTTCTTCATTCCAAACACCTTTTTTTTACCAATACAAATGTTGGCTATAGATGTGGACCTCACCAGATGGAATTCACAGGACGCACATCAACTACACCTGTGGTAAAAGAAGATGAAAAGCTCAATATTATCAGTCACAATAAGGCCAGGGGCTGAATGCAGAACAGACCATCAATTGCTTATATGCAAGTTCAAGCTGAAGCTGAAGAAAATTACAGCATGTTCACAAAAGCCAAAGTACAACCTTCAGTATATCACCCCTGAATTTAGAGACCATCTCAAGAGTAGATATGATGCATTGACACTAATGACCAAAGACCAGGTGAGTTGTGGAATGACATCATACATGAAGAAAGCAAGAGCTCATTAAAAAAACAGGAAAGAAAGAAAAGACGAAAATGGATGTCAGAAGAGACTCTAAAACTTGCTCTTGAATGTTGAGTAGCTAAAGCAAATGGAAGAAATGATGAAGTAAAAGAGCTGATCAGAAGATTTCAAAGAGTGGTTCAAGAAGACAAAGTAAAATATTATAATGACACATGCAAAGAACTGAAGTTAGAAGACCAAAGGGGAAGTACACACTCAGTACTTCTCAAGATAAAAGAACTGAAGAAAAATATCAAGGCTTGAGTTGCAATATTGAAGGATTCTATGCGGAAAATATTAAACAACTCAAGAAGCATCAAAAGAAGATGGAAGGAATACACAGAACCACTATACTAAAAAAATTCATCAATGTTCAACCATTTCAGGAGGTAGCATATGATCAGGAACCGATGGTATTGAAAGAGGGGGTCCAAGGTACACCAGAGGCATTGGCAAAAATCAAGTCTCCAGGCATTGATGGAATATCAATTGAGATGTTTCAACAAACAGAAGCAGCACTGGAAGTGCTTACTCCTCTATGCCAAAAACTACGGAAGACAGCTACCTGGCCAACTGACTGGAAGAGATCCATATTTATGCCTATTCCCAAGAAAGGTGATCCAAACAAATGTGGAAATTATAGAACAATATCATATTAAGTAAAATTTTACTGAAGATCATTTGAAGGCTGTTGCAGCAGTGTATCGACAGGTAACTGCCAGAAATTCAAGCCAGATTCAGAAGAGGACATGGAACCAGGCATATCTTGGCTGATGTCAGATGGATCCTGGCTGTAAGCAAATAATAGCAGAAAGATGTTTACCTGTCTTTTATTGACTATGAAAAGGCATTTGACAGTGTGGATCATAACAAATTATGGATAACATTGTGAAGAGTGGGAATTCCTGAACACTTATTTATGCTCATGAGGAACCTGTATATAGATCAAGAGGTAGTTGTTCAAACAGAACAAGGAGGTACTGAATGGTTAAAATCAGGAAAGGGGTGTGTCAGGGTTGTATCATTTCACCATGCTTATTCAATCCATACACTTAGAAAATAATTCGAGAAGCTGGACTATATGAAAAAGAAGGTGGCATCAGGACTGGAGGAAGACTCATTATAGCTTGTGATGTGCAGATGACGCAACCTTGCTTGCTGAAAGTGAAGAGGAGTTGAAGAAGTTACAGTTGAAGATCAAAGATCTCAGCCTTCAGTATGGATTACACATCAACATAAAGAAAACAAAAATCGTCACAACTAGGGCAGTTAGCAACATCATGATAAACCAGGAAAAGGTTGAAGTTGTCAAGGATTTCATCGTATGTAGGTTCACAATCATTACTCATGGAAGCAGCAGTCAAGAAATCAAAAGACACATTGCCCTGGGCAAATCTGCTACAAAAGAGCTCTTTGTAAAGTGTTGAAAATGAAAGATGTTACCTTGAAGACTAAAGTACACCTGACCCAAGCCATGATGTCCTTGATCACGTCATCTGCATGTGAAAATTGGAAGATGAATAAGAAAGACCAAAGAAGAATTGATGCCTTTGAATTGTGGTGTTGGTAGAATATTGAATATACCGTGGACTGCCAAAAGAACAAACAAGTCTGTCTTGGAAGAAGTACAACCAGAATCCTTCTTAGAAACAAGGATGACAAGAGTATGTCTCACTTATTTTGGACATGTTGTCAGGAGGAATCAGTCCCTGGAGAAGGACATCATGCTTGGTAAAGTAGACCATCAGCAAAAAAGAGGAAAACCCTCAACGAGATGGATTGACACAGTGGCTGCAACAATGGGCTCAAGCATAACAATGATTATGAGGATGGTGTAGGACTGGGCAGTGTCTTGTTCTATGGTACATAGTGTCGCTGTAAGTCAGAGATGGCTGGAGACCACCTGACAAAAACAAGAAGCAGAGGCACGGCCTGCATTTTTTGAAAAAATTTATTTATTTTGTTGTTGTGGAGAATATACACAGAAAGACATTTATAGTCTGTAAGATATGTACCAATAACATTATTTCAGTAAAACATAAGATATTAAATCAGTATAAATATAACTTTGGAAAATTTTCAAGTAATCTGAATTTGTAAATAAATATAAAATATAGGTAAGATTAAAATTTATATACCTAATATAAATGTACATTTAGGAAATAACATCTTTTATTCATATAAATAATAGAGACAGCTAGCTAGCTAAATAGATACATAGATATTATGTTAAAAGAGTAGGTGTTTAAATATGGAGGAATCCAACCTGAAGTCCAAAAGGGTAATTCTAATACTTCCCCCTCCCTTTAATGAACATTTACAGCATTCTCATGCTTACATTAATAATCTACCCTAACCATACATTTATATTCTGATAAAGAAGCAATGAAGATAACTATATTATATAATATTTTATAAATTCATTAATATAAAATAAAATTAAACATAACTTTGACCAATTGCTTTTGGTACAGTGACTCTGTGTATTCTTTCCACCTTCTTTTGATGCTTCCTGCATTATTCAATATTTTCCCTGTAGAATCCTTCAATATTGCAACTTGAGGCTCGATTTTTTTCACTAGTTCTTTCAGGTTGAGAAACGCCAGGTGTGTTCTTCACTTTTGCCTTTCTATCTCTAGGTCTTTGCATATTTCATTATAATACTTTACTTTGTCTTCTCGAGCTGCCCTTTGAAATCTCCTATTCAACTCTTTTATTTCACCATGTCATCACTTCACTTTAGCTATTCGAAGTTCAAGAGAAAGTTTCAGAGTCTCTTCTGACATCCATTTTGATCTTTTCTGTCTTTTTAATGAGCTCTTGCTTTTTTCATGCGTGATACCCTTGATGTCATTCCATAACTCATCTGGTCTTCGGTCATTAGTGTTCAATGCATCAAATCTGTTCTTGAGATGGTCTCTAAATTCAAGTGTATATACTCAAGGTTGTACTTTAGCTCTTGTGAACTTGCTCTAATTTTCTTCAGCTTAAACTTGAACTTGCATATGAGCAATTGATAGTCTATTCCGTATTCAGCACCTGGCCTTGTTCTGAGTGATGATATTGAGTTTTCCATCTTCTCTTTCCACAGATGTAGTCAGTTTGGTTTCTGTTATTCCATCTGACAATTTCCACACGTGTAGTCACCTTTTATGTGGTTGAAAAAAAGACATTTGCAATGAAGAAGCAGTTGGTCTTGCAAAATTCAATCATGCAATCTCTGGCCTTGTTTCTATCACTAAGACCATATTTTCCAACTACTGACCCTTCTTCTTTGTTTCCAACTTTCTCATTCCAATCACCAGTAATTACCAATGCATCCTGATTGCATGTTCCATCAATTTCAGACTGCAGAAGTTGGTAAAAGTCTTCAATAGTCGCATTAACTGGTCTTCCTTGTAGGCATATGGATATTATCCTATCACTGACAGTGTTGTACTTCAGGATAGATCTTTAAATGTTCTTTTTGATAATGAATGCAACACCATTTCTCTTCTATTTGCCATTCCCAGCATAGCAGACCATATGATTGTCTGATTCAAAATGGCCAACACCAGTCCTCCAGCTTACCAATGCCTAGAATATCAGTGTTTATGCATTTCACATAATTTTTGAAGATTTCCAGTTTTCCTAGATTCACACTTTGCATGCTACATGTTCCCATTATTAATGGATGTTTACAGTTGTTTCATTGGATTTTGAGTCATTCCACATCAGCTGGCATTTATTTAGTCCTGTATATGCGTGTTCTCCTTTAACTGTATAATGTAGATAATATTTTATTGCTAATTTACACATAATGAAAGGGGAGATACAGAAAAGAATAATAGTTTGCTGAAAGTGAGCTAGCATGTGGCAGAGAAACAATATGAAATCAGGCATTCTGCTTATATGATGCTGTCAGTACTGCATTTTATCCCCTCAGTATCCTGCCCAGGACTCACTCAGGGCAGTTGTGATGATTTGCTCTTGCAAGGGGGCTGAAATTCTGCTTCTGTCTGTATCTAAGGAAACCCCACATGTTGCCAAGAATCACAGATACGCATACCTAACTCTTTGAGTCTCACCTATTATGTGTTGACATAATGTTGCCTATACTATTCCAGGTGAAGTAATTTTGTATGATTTATCACTGGAGTGCACTGATACATCTTCCTGTCTGATTTCTGCCCCCCAGAACCTCTTTATAACCTGACTTTTAACCCACTTGCTGAACTCCTTGAGGTTACTACAGGTTCAATTAAATGAATTTTAAAGTAATATGGCATGAGATATTGAGTCACAGTGGGTTGAAAAAGGAGGAAAAAGACTGAGAAATATTTTTAGTTAAAACTCAACGCATCTTAGTGTCATTTTAGATGCAGTGCCAAAATTTAGAATCAATTAAATACGGCTTCCAAAATTATGAGCCTTAGTTACTGGAGATGCGATACAGACAAAAGGGACAATTGAGAAGAGTTATTAAAAAAATTTTTTTTTTTTTTTTTTTGGTTTGGGACACATTGAGTTTGAGGCAAAGGAGAAACACAGAAAGAGAGATATCTTTGCTATCACTAGGTGCACATATGTATTTGATCATTGTAAATAATATCATGATTTTTAAAACTTTTTAATATCTCATACTGACAGTAAGGGCTCAGTAAGTTGCATTAAGAGGTAGATAATAGGTGTTCACAAAGTTCATAGTAAATTTAATTATAGTTAGCAGACTAAGGTGTAGCTTGATATCTAATTTTGCCAATTTAATGGCCGATTCACTTCAAGTTCAGTGTGTTATAGTCAATTGTTAATAAGTTCAAAAATATATCAACTGCTGTCAGTAAGGCAGAATATGATTTGCAGATATATTCAGTTAATCTTAAAAGACTTTCAGTATTAAATTAAAAGATACTCTTAACAATTTTTATTTGTGCCCTTAATAACTTTAAAGTAAAATTGAAAATCAATTCTAAAGTTTCTGGTTAATGGTGTTTAAGTTTTAATTACAGGTCATTTTTAAGGTGTGTTATTGAAGTATCTTATATGAGAGTTCTATTTTACACAGAAAGAGAGATTTGAAGGAAGAGGTTATAAGACTTATTACTGATAATTTGCGTAGGCAAGTTAATATAGCTAGTACTTGTAACATTTAAAATATTTGAAGAATTAATACATTCATATTTTTAAAGAGCAAAGGATATCTTTCTCTTTGCTTCCTTTTCTTGTTTTTTTATACGAATTATCTGATTATAACCCCAACACAAAATCTGACAGAAGTTAATTTAAAGGAGATTCATATTCTTTGGTATATCTTTAAAAAAATTTACTTCCTTCAGGTTCTGAAGAGATTTAGAAGTCGATAATGTAATTTTGGGCTTTTTTAAATTTCAAAATAATTATTCTAAATTGTTTTCTTGGCCAGTTTACTAAAACATGAAAGCATCTTGATATTCATAAAATGCCACATATAATGATAAACAAAAGCAACGAGAGAAGAAAGAATAATTTGGTAAAGAAGTACATTTTGTATTTAAGCTTCTCCATGACTTACTAGGAACAGATATAGAGGGAACAATGGGCTGAAACGCAGCAACGATTGTAAGGATGGCCAGAATCGGCCAATGTTTCAGCCTGTTGTAGATTGGGTCTCTCTATGAGTTGAAATTGACTCCCCGGGACCTAACAACAAAAAGTGTTCTAAAAGTAGGATATTTGTGACATACTCCTGGAGTTAAATTTTGCTAAAATTAAACATTCCAACAGAACAAAGTCAGTCAAAGTCTGTCTGTCTGTCTCTCTCCTTCTGGTCCACAGTTTGCAAAGCACTATACCATAACTAGAGCCCTGGTGGCGCAGTGGTTAAAACTCAGCTGCTAACTACAAGGCTGGCAGTTCCAATCCAGCAGCCATGCCTTGGAAACTCCGTGGGGCGGTTCTACTCTGTCCTATAGAGTTGCTAAGAGTTAGGACTGTCTTGAGGGCAGTGGGCTTATATAATAACTGATATTTATAAGTAGTCTCCCATAGCACTGATGGATTGATTGATGAAGAAATCTGTAATAAATATTTTGTAATTAACGAATACTAGAATGTAAGGTCTGTGAGCACAGGGGTTTTGTATGTTTGTGCTTTGTTTTTAGTCTGTTTTGTTTGCTGCTGCATCCTTAACACCTGTAACAGTGCCTGGCACATTATAGATGCTCAGTAAAGTATCTATAGGATGAAAAAGATAAAATTCATAAACAAGAAAGGAGGAAGATCAAAGAAGAGACTATCTGATCAGAAAAATATATTTCTGCATACTCAGATGTAATACCTCCACTCTCGAGGAATATATGCTTAATTTACAACCTAGTATTATCTTAGTCTTGTAATTTTACTCCTTGTCTCCTTTCATTATTTATTTTCATATGTAATTAACATAATGCTGTTTATGGTCTTTACTCTAAATGTCCTTTCATTTCTTCCTTTTACTAAACTTCTACTGCCACCCATTTGAGCAATTAATATTCACATAGGTGATATTTTATGAATCTTACTACTCTGTACCTAGAACATCTCTCTAGTCAGATGATGCTTCTTACCATCTAACCCTTTTTTCACTTTATCCATGCTCAAAGTAAATTCTGTATATTTGCTCAAGCCATCTTCTCATACTCTTGTCTCCTAATGTAACTCATAAAGAGCATTTAAAACAAAATTCAGATCCACTTTCTTTGAGAACATTACTGGGTTGGTTTGCACAATATTACACTAGATTATACCTTTTCTTTTTCGTGCTCAAATCCATTGTGATGTTGTCTTATATCCTATCTAAAGGCCCAAAGAGAGAAGCCTCTGTTTTCTTTTTGCAAGTTTAACATTAGTATACTATCATCACTAAATATGCACTTGTTTCATGAAAAAATAAGATGCCTGATGCAGTCCTTCTTTCACACTGGTTATTAAGCAGAGTGGGATAAGGTAAAATGGCTGAAAATGGCATAAGTGCCCAAAGGCTAGTGATGTGTGACCATATTAGGGAAGGTATGGTTTTTCAAGAGCATATTTCCATATTAGTCTGAAGGAATAGCAAAGATCTTGGGTCTATGACAGAGGGGACAGAACCATGGCAAAACTACATGATGATTCTTCGTGTTTTTACCAATATGTAGCATAGTCACTTCTGTTCACATTTCATGAATGGAGACAAGTAACATGCCCAGGTTTATGTCAATCCAAAGGGAAAGCAGATTCCTCCCACAGAAGGTAGTGTAAAGAGCATAGCAATAGTTGGGGATTTATAATCATCTTTTTAGGGAATAAAATAAATAATAGAAAATAGCAGGTGCCTTGGTTGTCTAGTGCTGCTATCACAGAAATACCACAAGTAGATAGCTTTAACAAAGAGAAATTTATTCTCTCACAGTCTAGTAGGCTACAAGTCCAAATTCAGGGCAGTTCCAGGGGAAGACTTTCTCTGTTGGCTTTGAAGGAAGGTCTGCGTCAGCAACCTTCCTTGGTCTAGGAGCTTCTCTGTGCAGAAACCCCAGTTCTGAAAGATGCGCTCTGCTCCCAGCACTGCTTTCTTGGTGGTGCGAGGTCCCCCACATCGCTCTGCAAGCTTTTCTTTTTTATACCTCAAAAGAGATTGGCTTAAGACACTATCTAATCTTGTAGATCTCATCAATATAACTGCCAGTAACCCATCTCATTACATCATACTAATAGGATCTGCAATACATAGGGAAATCACATCAGATTAAAAAATGGGAGATAATCATGTAGTATTGGGAATAATGACCTAGCCAAGTTGACAGATATTTTGGGGGACATGGTTCAATCTATGACCCCAAGTGAATATCAGCTCAGATAAGAAGGGAGCTAAAATTACTGTGAGGAAGAAAGTAGTCCACTGACCCAGTCTTACCTCGGAAGTAAACTTCTTTTGCATTAGAACCACTATATACTTGGAGTCATTTTGTTGCCTACGCTAAATAATGCAGTGTGGTAATATTGCATGACATTTTTTTTATGGATATAAAATAAAATTTGTGTTCTCCCAAAACTATTGGTGAAGTCTATAATGGAAATTAATTTGAATATCTATAGGTAATTCCATCTTAAATTTGAAATTCAACAATAAGCATAAATGTGTAAAATATTATGTAATTATTTTTAATAATGGTAATATAAATTGTTTTGAATATAGCCAAAACATTTTATAAATAGAAAACTTATATACACCTACTGCTCACTTATCAACATGATTAGATTCCAAAGACTAGGTTGTTATGCAAAAATCGGCATTATGTAAAAATAGAAGGTGACCACATCAGATCACAAAATAGTATATGGGACACATATATCCCTCTGTACTCCAGGGGTAGAAATGTAGGTATGTTCTATATGGCCCACTGTTAGATGTACATTATTAATGCACAAAATAATAGGAATGTTTTTTACTACTGTAAACTTGAGATGTCAGATAATGAGATAGCCAATAAGTGAGGAGAGGGTATAATTGAGGAGCCCTGGCAGCACAGTGGTTAAGCGTTCAGCTACTAACCAAAAGGTCAGCAGTTTGGATCTACCAGATGCTCTTTGGAAACTATGGCACAGTTCTACTCAGTTCTATAAAGTCACTATGAGTCAGAATCGACTTGACAGCCATGGGTTTAACAGTTTTAGATATAATGGAAATAAGATTATATTGAGATCAACATAACTGTTACAGCCAATATCACTGGCTTTTTAAAAAAATACACTGTATTTTTTAGATCAGTTTTAGGTCTACAAAAAAATTTCACAGAAAGTATGGAGAGTTCCCATATACCTCTATCTCTGCAGCACCCAGATTTTCCTATTATTAACATCATTAGTGTGATGCATTTTTTCCAAAGGATAAAACAATACTAATACTATTAACTTTATTACTAACTAAAGTCCATAGTTTTAATACTATTAACTTTATTACTAACTAAAGTCCATAGTTTACATTAGAGTTCACTCTTCCTGTTGTACAGTCTTAAGGACTTTGACAAATGCATAATGTCGTATATCCGTCATTACCATATCATGCCGAATAGTTTCACTGCCCTTAAAATATCCTGTGCTCCACCTCCCCTCTCCTCCATGAAACCTTGGAAACCACTAATCTTTTCACTCATTATAGTTTTGCCATTTCCAGAATGTCATACAGTTAGGATCATGCAGTGTGTAGCATTTTCAGACTAACTCCTTTGACTTAGCAATATGCATTTAAGGTTGCTCCGTGTCTTTTTGTGGCATAATTCATTTCCTTTTATTGCTGATAACACTCCATTGTATGGATATAACACCATTTGTTTATCTATTCACCTACTAAAGGGCATCTTGGTTGCTTCCAATTTTTGGCAACTATGTATAAAGTTTTTTTATGTATAAAGTGGTATAACAAGCACTCATAGAGGATTTTTGTGTGGACATGCTTTCAACTTGTTTGGATAAAATCCTAGGAGTGTGACTGCTAGATTATATTGGTAAGTCTATGTTTAATTATGTAAGAAAATACTAGGCTGTCTTCCAAAGTAGTTGTACCATTTCACATTTCCACCAGTAAAGAATCAGACTTCCTGTTGCTTTACACCTTCTCCAGGATTTGGTGTTGTCAGTGTTTTTTTGATTCTAGCCATTCTAATAGGTGTGTAGTGGTATCTCATTGTTTTAATTTGCAATTCCCCACTGACAAAGTTATTGAGCAATTTTCATATGCTTATTTCCATCTTTGTATCTTCTTTGGTGAGATGTGTCTTTAGATATTTTGCCTGTTTTAATTTTTGCTTTTCTTATCATTGAATTTTAAGAGTTCTTTGTATATTTTGGATAAAGTCCTTTATCAGATAAATGTTTTAGCAGTTATTTTCTCCTAGTGTGTGGCTTGTATATTCATTCTCTTAACAGTGTCTTTCTCAGAGGGAATGTTTCTAATTTTAATGCAGTCCAACCTTCTCATTTTTTTCTTTTATGGATCGTGGCTTTGGTGTATCTAAAAACTCATTGCCGAACCCAAAGTCATATAAATTTTCTCTTGGAACTTGTGTAATTTCGCATTTAACATTTAAGTCTGTGATCAATTTTGACTTAATTTGTGTGAAAAATGTAAGGCCTATGTCTAGCTTCAATTTTTTTTTTCATACATGGATGTCCAGTTGTTCCAGCACCATTTGTTGAAAAGACTATACTTTCTCCATTGAATTGCCTTTTCTCCATTGTCAAAGATCAATTGACTGTATTTATGTGGGCCTATTTCTGAGCTCTCTATTCTTTCCACTGATGTATTTGTCTGATTCCTTCACCACTGCCATACCATCTTGATCACTATAACTTTATAGTAAGTTTTGAAGTCTGATAGTGCCAGTTCTTTTACTTGGTTCGTAAACTTTACCCACCACTCGTCTGTCTGTTCTCCATACTGTGATACTTTCCATATTACTGTGATGTTGAAAGCTATGCTACCATTATTTCAAGTACCAGCTGTGTCATTCACAGAGGACAGATTTCAGCAGAGGTTGTAGAATAAGACAGAGCAGAGAGAAAGGCCTGGTGATCTTTCAAAAATTAGCCAATGAAAGTCTTATGGATAACAACAGAATATTGTCCATTATGGTGCTGGAAGATGAGCCCCATAAATTGAAATTATGTTAAAGGCACTCATAAAGATGGTACATGGCTGGGCAACAGTTTGTTCTGTTATACATAAGGTCTTCATGGGTTGGAGCCAACTTAATGGCAGATAACAACAGCAACATACATTTTACAATAAGTTTGCCGATACCACAAAATAACTTGATGAGATTTTTATTGCAATTGTGTTGAATAAAATTGATACCTTGATACTACTCTTAAGTCTTCCTATCCATGAATATGAAATATATATACATTTATTTTGATTTTTTATTTCTTTCCTCAGAGTTTTGTGGTTTTTCTCATGTAGATCTTGTACGTATTTTGCTTAATTTATACCTGAGTATTTCATTTTATTTGTAGTTAACGTAAATGGCGTGGTGTTCTTAATTTCGAGTTCCGGTCATTTCTTGCTGGTGTATAGGCAACTAATTGATGTTTGTGTATCAACCTTATATCCTGCCATCTTGCTATAATCACTTATTACTTTCAAGTGTTGTTGTTATTGATTCTTTGGGATTTTCTACACAGGCAATCATATTCTCGTATTCTCTGAAAACAAAGACAGTAGAGTTTTATTTCTATATTTTCCCTTTATACTTTTTTTGTTTTGGGGGGAAAGTATCTAATTTCTCATCATTAAGTGTGATATTAACTGCGGGTCTTTTTGTAGATGTGCTCTATCAAGTTAAGAAAGAAAACCTCTACTCTTAGTTTGATGAAAGTTTTTATGATGACTGGGTACTGGGTTTTGTCAAATATTTTTTCTGCAAATGATTTTTCTGTAGCTATCAATATTATAATATGATTTTTCTTTTTAGTCTGCTGATGATTCATTTATTTTCAAATGCTGAATAAGTCTTGCCTATTTGGAATAAGTTCCATTTGGTCATGATATATTATCCTTACTACACATTGTTGGATTTGATGTGCTAATATTTTGTTAAGACATTTTGCAATTATGTTTGTGAGAGATTGGTCTGTAGTTTTTCTTCCTTGTAATGTCTTTGTCTAATTTTGGTATTAGGGTAATACTGGCCTCATAGAATGAGTTAGGAAGTGTTCCCTCTGTTTCTATTTTCTGAAAGAGATTGTAGAGAATTGGTATCATTTCATTTTTTTTTTTTTTTAATGGTTGGTAGAATTAACCAGTAAAACCATTTGGGCCTGATGCTTCCTATATTTGAAAGTTATTATTTGTTGCTTCAACTTCTTTAATAGCTATAGGCCTATTCAAATTATCTATTTCTTCTTATGATTTTTGGTAGCTCGTGTCTTTTGAGGAATTGGTCTGTTTCATCTAAGTTATCAAATTTGGGGCCATAGAGTTGTTCATAATATTCCTTGATTATATTCTTTTAATGTCTATGGCTTGCTTACTTTTTTGGTATCAGAATTATCCCTGTTATTAAAAGACAAATCATTGGAGGCGGGGCCAAGATGGCTGACTAGGTAGAAGCTACCTCAGATCCCTCTTGCAACAAAGACTGGGAAAAACAAGTGAATCGATCACATACATGACAATCTACGAACCCTGACCGTCAAACACAGACCTAAAGAGTTGACCTGAGTGACAGAGACTCAGCCAGGAAAGCAGGCTGTACAATGACACGGCTAATGAGAGAACAAGCAGCCACGGGGAAGCAGCAACTGTTTTCGGAGCCTAGAGCCAACATCCCAGTCAGAAAACCTTGGCGCCGGGCTTTGGACTGGGCACAGGGGAGCTGAGCACGGCATCCTGAGATGGCACGAACACGGAACGCAGCCCTAGCCCCCAGAAGTGACCTCGGGGGAAGCCCAGCCAGTGCACGCAGGCAGTGCAGCAACGCAGCTGGCAGGAGAAGTCACCGGGAGGCAGCGACTGGTTTTGGAGCTTGGAGTGCGGCGTCTCAGCCAGGGAACCTTGGTACTGGGCTTTGGACTGGAAGCAGAAAAACTGATCGTGGCTTCTGAGACACCACAAGCACAGGACACGGACCTGACCCTCGGGGGCAATCTCGACCCATACAAGGCACACAGGCTCCACGCCCCTCGGGAATCTCAGACAAAACAGTCATCACCAAGCAAGATAAGTAACTTTGTATATATAGCTGGGTGTTACTCTCTCCTGTCTATCTGATCCCTCCCCTCCCCTTCCCAAGTGGCTTCATTAACATTGGAATTTCCTGGGACAGAGGGTGAAGTGCTCTGCAGTTTTTTTGTTTTGTTTTGTTTTTGTCTTTTCCTAACCCATTCTCCTGGCCTGAGAGAAGCAGCAGCTCCTAAAAACCCAGGGAACAAAAATCCTTCCCTGACTTCCCGAAATTAGACTAAAAATACAGACCCCGCTCCAGCCAAGCGTATGAGATTTACAGTCTTGGGCTTTCATCCCTACAGGGAGCAAGGTGGCTATTATAATGCAAAGGCAATTCTGATAGGGATCTGACTGTAATTGTTTTAGCAGATTACTGGAAACACAAGTTTCCCAGGTCTGATATCTCTACCTATTAAACAGAGCCCTCACTGACCCACAATGGGGAACTGAGGGCTGAAGCTCCACCCAAACCACCTAGCCTCCTGCCATAGGGGTCTGAGGATAGTGACACCTACCAGTCTGTAGAGGTACATGCATTGGGTGCCTAAGGTACAGCTGCAGAGCCCACCCACCAAAGTTCTTTAGGAATAGAGACACACCTAACTCACTGGCACTTGGGGGAAGCCTGTTAGCATCCTGCCCCCCTGGAATGTGACCCCCTGCTGCTACTAGCATCTGGTGCACACGACTATCACCACTACTCCTCTAAGTGAATAGGTGACATTCTACCCCACACACTTGGTGACCCAAAATCAGATTCTACTCAAGAATAGTGAATGGACTCTTAGGCTTATATATCTGGTAACAGCCCAAACCAGCTGGTAATAGGACATAAGTGATTCAAAGTCTACAACACTCAAGACAGCACAATCTAGTAGCCCATCTAAGTATATTGAAAGAAAACAAGACAAGATAAGTCTCAGTGAGCAAATATAAAATAAACCATTACAATATCTTATAGATGGCTCGGAGACAGCAGTTGATATCAAACCACATAAAGAAGCAGACCATGATTGCTTCTACAACTCCTCAAATTAAAGAATCAAAATCTTTCCCAAATGAAGATACAATCCTGGAATTTCCAGATGCAGAATATAAAAAACTAATTTACAGAATGCTTCAAGACATCAGGGATGACTTCAGAAATGAAATAAGGCAATCTACAGAAAAAGCTAAGGAACACATTGACAAAGCATTTGAAAAAATCAAAAAGATTATTCAAGAACATAGTGGAAAAATTAATAAGCTGCAAGAATCCATAGAGAGACAGCATTCAGAAATCCAAAAGATTAACAGTAAAATTACACAATTAGACAACTCAATAGGAAGTCAGAAGAGCAGAATTGAGCAACTGGAATGCAGAATGGGGGAGAGGGAGGATAAGGCAATTGACACCAATATAAAAAAAAAAAAAAAAAGCCAATATAGTTGAAGAAAAATCAGACAAAAAAATTAAAAAAAAATGAAGAAACCCTAAGAATTATGTGGGAATCTATCAAGAAAAATAACTTGCATGTGATTGGAGTTCCAGAACAGGGAGGGATAACAGCACAGAGAGAATAGTTGAAGATTTGTTGGCAGAAAACTTCCCTGGCATCATGAAAGACTAAAGGATATCTAACCAAGATGCTCATCGAACCCCATATGAGATTGATCCAAAAAGAAAATCACCAAGACATATTATCATCAAACTTGCCAAAACCAAAGATAAAGAGAAAATTTTAAAAGCAGCCAGGGAGAAAAGAAAGGTCTCCTACAAAGGAGAATCAATAAGAATAAGCTCAGACTACTCAGCAGAAACCATGCAGGCAAGAAGGCAATGGGATGACATATATAGAGCACTGAAGGAGAAAAACTGCCAGCCAAGGATCATATATCCAGCAAAACTCTCTCAAATATGAAGGTGAAATTATAACATTTGCAGATAAACACAAGCTTAGAGAATTTGCAAAAACCAAACCAAAGCTACAAGAAATACTAAAGGAAATTGGTCAGAAAATCAATAATATCAGATACCAACACAACACAAGGTCACAGAACAGAACATCCCGATATCAACTCAAATAGGGAAATCATAAAAACAAATAAAGATGAATTTTAAAAAGAAAAAAATGCTCAAAACAGGGAATCATTGAAGTCATTATGTAAAAGATCGCAAAAATCAAAAAGAGGGACTAAATACAGGAGGCATAGAACTGCCCTATGGAGTGGAAAACAAGGTGATATAGGACGATACAAGTTAGGTTTTTACTTAGAAAAATAGGGGTAAATATTAAGGTAACCACAAAGAGGTCTAACAATTCCATAACTCAAAATAAAAACCAAGAAAAACATAACGACTAAGCAAACACAAATTCGACTACTATGAAAATGAGGAACACACAATTTACAAAGAAAAACATCTCAGCACAAAAAAGTAAGTGGAAAAATGAAATTGTCAACAACACACACAAAAAGGCATCAAAATGACAGCACTAAACACTTTTTTTTTTACACTTATCTATAATTACGCTGAATGTAAATGGACTAAATGCACCAATAAAGAGACAGAGAGTCTCAGACTGTGCAAAGAAACACGATGTGTCTATATAGTGCCTACAAGAGACACACCTTAGACTTAGAGACACAAACAAACTAAAACTCAAAGGATGGAAAAAAATATATCGAGCAAACAAGAATCAAAAAAGAGCAGGAGTAGCAATAGTAATTTCTGACAAAATAGACTTTAGACTTAAATCCACCACAAAGGATAAAGAAGGACACTACATAACGATTAAAGGGACAATTGACCAGAAAGATATAACCATATTAAGTATTTATGCACCCAATGACTGGGCTGCAAGATACATAAAACAAACTTTAACAGAACTGCAAAGTAAGATAGACACCTCCACAATTATAGTAGGAGACTTCAACACACCACTTTTGGAGAAGGATAGGACCTCCAGTAAGAAGCTCAATAGAGACAAGGAAGACCTCATTGCTACAATCAACCAACTTGACCTCATAGACTTATACAGAACACTCCACCCAACAGCTGCAAAGTATGCTTTTTTTTTTCTAGTGCACATGGAACATTCTCTAGAATAGATCACATATGAGGTCATAAAATAAACCTTTGCAGAATCCAAAACATTGAAATATTACAAAGCATCTTCTCAGACCACAAGGCCATAAAAGTGGAAATCAATAACAGAAAAATCAGGGAAAAGAAATTAAATACTTGGAAACTGACCAATACCCTGCTCCAAAAAGACTGGGTTATAGAAGACGTTAAGGAGGGAATAAAGAAATTCATAGAATGCACTGAGAACGAAAACACTTCCTATCAAAACCTCTGGGACACAGCAAAAGCAGTGCTCAGAGGTCAATTTATATTGAAAAATGCACACATACATAAGAAGAAAGAGCCAAAATCAGAGAACTGTCCCTACAACTTGAACAAATAGAAAGTGAGCAACAAAAGAATCCATCAGGCACCAGAAGAAAACAAATAATAAAAATTAGAGCTGAACTAAATGAATTAGAGAACAGAAAAACAATTGAAAGAATTAACAAAGCCAAAAGCTGGTTCTTTGAAAAAATTAACAAAATTGATAAACCATTGGCCAGACTGACTAAAGAAATACAGGAAAGGAAACAAATAACCCGAATAAGAAACAAGATGGGCCATATCACAATAGACCCAACTGAAATTAAAAGAATCATACCAGATTATTACGAAAAATTGTACTCTAACAAATTTGCAAACCTAGAAGAAATGGATGAATTCCTGGAAAAACACTACCTACCTAGACTAACACAATCAGAAGTAGAACAACTAAATAGACCCATAACAAAAAAAGAGATTGAAACGGTAATCAAAAAACTCTCAACAAAAAAAAAGCCCTGGACCAGATGGCTTCACTGCAAAGTTCTACCTTTCAGAGAAGAATTAATACCACTACTACTGAAGGTATTTCAAAGCATAGAAAATGATAGAATACTACCTAACTTATTCTATGAAGCCACCACACCCTGATACCAAAAGCAAGTAAAGACACCACAAAAAAAGAAAATTACATAAACATAGATGCAAAAATCCTCAACAAAATTCTAGCCAATAGAATTCAACAACATATCAAAAAAATAATCCACCATGACCAAGTGGGATTTATACCAGGTATGCAACGTTGGTTCAATATTAGAAAAACCATTAATGTAATCCACCATATAAATAAAACAAAAGACAAAAACCACATGATCTTATCAATTGATGCAGAAAAGGCATTTGACAAAGTTCAACACCCATTCATGATAAAAACTCTCACCAAAACAGGAATTGAAGGAAAATTCCTCAACATAATAAAAGGCATCTATACAAAGCCAACAGCCAACATCATCCTAAATGGAGAGAGCCTGAAAGCATTTCCCTTGAGAACAGGAACCAGACAAGGATGGCCTTTATCACCGCTCTTATTCAACATTGTGCTAGAGGTCCTAGCCAGAGCAATTAGGCTAGATAAAGAAATAAAGGACATTCGGTTTGGCAAGGAAGAAGCAAAATTATCTCTATTTGCAGAAGACGTGATCTTATACACAGAAAACCCTAAGGAATCCTCCAGAAAACTACTGAAACTAATAGAAGAGTTTGGCAGAGTCTCAGGTTATAAGATAAACATACAAAAATCACTTGGATTCCTCTACATTAACAAAAAGAACATCGAAGAGGAAATCGCCAAATCAATACCATTCACAGTAGCCCCCAAGAAGATAAAATACTTAGGAATAAATCTTACCAAAGATGTAAAAGACCTATACAAGGAAAACTACAAAGTACTCATGCAAGAAACTAAAAGGGACCTACATAAGTGGAAAAACATACCTTGCTCATGGATAGGAAGATTTAACATAGTAAAAACATCTATTCTACCAAAAGCCATCTATACATACAATGCACTTCCCATCCAAATTCCAATGACATTTTTTAATGTGATGGAGAAACAAATCACCAACTTCATATGAAAGGGAAAGAAGCCTCGGAAAAGTAAAGTATTACTGAAAAAGAAGAAAGTGGGAGGCCTCACTCTTGGGAGGCCTCACTCTACTCTACCTAATTTTAGAACATATTATACAGCCACAGTAGTCAAAACAGCCTGGTACTGGTATAACAACAGACACATAGACCAATGGAACAGGATTGAGAACCCACATATAAATCCATCCACATATGAGCAGCTGATATTTGACAAAGGCCCAGTGTCAGTTAATTGGGGAAAAGATAGTCTTTTTAACAAATGGTGCTGGCATAGCTGGATATCCATTTGCAAAAAAATGAAACAGGACCCATACCTCACACCATGCACAAAAACTAACTCCAAGTGGATCAAAGACCTAAATATAAAGACTAAAACGATAAAGATCCTAGAAGAAAAAATAGTGGCAACGTTAGGAGCCCTAATACAAGGCATAAACAGAATACAAAACATTACTAAAAATGACAAAGAGAAACCAGATAACTGGGAGCTTCCAAAAATCAAACACCTATGCTCATCTAAAGACTTCACCAAAAGAGTAAAAAGACCATCTACAGATTGGGAAAGAATTTTCAGCTACGACATCTCCGACCAGCGCCTGATCTCTAAAATCTATATGATTCTGTTAAAACTCAAGCACAAAAAGACAAACAACCCAGTCAAAAAGTGGGCAAAGGATATGAACATGCACTTCACTAAAGAACATATTCAGGCAGCTAACAGATACATGAGAAAATGTTCTCTATCATTAGCCATTAGAGAAATGCAAATTAAAACTACGATGAGATTCCATCTCACTCCAACAAGGCTGGCATTAATCCAAAACACACAAAATAATAAATGTTGGAGAGGCTGCGGAGAGATTGGAACTCTTATACACTGCTGGTGGGAATGTAAAATGGTACAACCACTTTGGAAATCTATCTGGCGTTTTCTTAAAAAGATGGAAATAGAACTACCATACAATCCAGAAATCCCACTCCTCAGAATGTACCCTAGAGAAATAAAAGCCTTTGCACGAACAGATATATGCACACCCATGTTTATTGCAGCACTGTTTATAATAGCAAAAAGCTGGAAGCAACCAAGGTGTCCATCAACGGATGAATGGATAAATAAATTACGGTATATTCACACAATGGAATACTACGCATCGATAAAGAACAGTGACGAATCTGTGAAACATTTCAGAACATGGAGGAACCTGGAAGGCATTATGCTGAGTGAAATTAGTCAGATGCAAAAGGACAAATATTGTATAAGACCACTATTATAAGATCTTGAGAAATAGTAAAAACTGAGAACACATTCTTTCGTGGTTATGAGGGGGGGAGGGAGGGAGGGTGGGAGAGGGTTATTTACTGATTAGTTAGTAGATAAGAACTACTTTAGGTGAAGGGAAGTACAATACTCAATACAGGGAAGGTCAGCTCAACTGGACTGGACCAAAAGCAAAGAAGTTTCCGGGACAAACCGAATGCTTTGAAGGTCGGCAGAGCAAGGGTGGGGGTTTGGGGACTATGGCTTAAGGGGACATCTAAGTCAATTAGGAAAATAAATTCTATTATGAAAACATTCTGCATCCTACTTTGAAGTGTGGCGTCTGGGGTCTCAAATGCTAACAACCGGCCATCTAAGATGCATCAATTGGTCTCAACCCACCTGGATCAGAGGAGAATGAAGAACACCAAGGTCACAAGGTAATTATGAGCCCAAGTGACAGAAAGGGCCAGATGAACTAGAGACTTACATCATCCTGAGACCAGAAGAGCTAGATGGTGCCTGGCCACAACCGATGACTGCCCTGACAGGGAGCACAACAGAGAACCCCTGAGGGAGCAGGAGAACAGTGGGATGCAGACCCCAAATTCTCATAAAAGGACCAGCCTTAATGTTCTGACTGAGGCTAGAAGAATCCCAGCAGTCATGGTCCCCAAACCTTCTGTTGGCCCAGGATAGGAACCATTCCCAAAGACTACTCATCAGACATGGAAGGGACTGGACAATGGGTTGGAGAGAGATACTGATGAGGAGTGAGCTACTTGTAACAGGTGGACATTTGAGACTGTGTTGGCATCTCCTGTCTGGAGGGGAGATGGAAGGGTAGAGAGGGTTAGAAACTGGCAAAACAGTCACGAAGGAAGAGACTGGAAGGAGGGAGTGGGCTGACTCATTAGGGGGAGAATAAATGGGAGTATGTAGTAAGGTGTATATAAGCTTATATGTGACAGACTGACTTGATTTGCAAACTTTCACTTAAAGCACAATAAAAATTATTTAAAAAAAAAGACAAATCATTGCCATTTACTAAATCTTAAGTTATCGTCATGATCTCTTAATTGCCCATTTTCTTTAGCGAGTTTTTTGCTTGATCTCAGTAAACATCTGTAGAAACAAAACCATACTTGATTTAAATAAAAATGAAAACCAGCTGCTGCTGAGTTGGCTCTGACTCATGGTGCTTTGATTCATGGTGACCCCACATGTATCATAGGGTTTTCAATGGCTAATTCTTTTGAAAGTACATCAGACTGAAACCTCTGAACCTCCAAATTTTCAGTTAGCAGCTGATTTCTGTAAACATTTTTACCACCAAAGGATTCCTGATTTAAATAAAACAAGAGATTATTTTTATTATTATCATTGTTATATCATTGGCTGGGGCCAGAAGAATGTCTAAAGAGACGGGATGGCTGGCCACCATAGCAAAAATGTGTTCCACTTAAACAAGTATACCGACAAGAAGCTTATATTTGAAATAAAATGTGCGGAAGAAGCATTAGTAAGTGTGGCCACTGTAGTGTTTTCTGCTCCTACAGACTAAATTCTTTCATTGATGTTAGTTAGACACTAAGACAATTAAAAGATGTGACTTCCACTACTTTTACCCAAACCTAGTTGACTATTTAGGAAATAAACATGTTTCATCTTTTTTCTTTAAATAATATTTTGTTGTGTTTTTGTGCAAGTTTAAACAGCAAATTAGGTTGCATTTGACAATTTCTACATAAATTGTTCAATGACATTAGTTACATTTTTCAAAATGTGTCAACATTCTCTTTAATTGCATTCTAGTTGTTCCATACCCAGTACTCTAGCTTCCCTCTCCCCTTATTTTTTCATCTTTGCTTTAGAGTAATTGCTGACCTTTTGATCTCATAATAGCTAGTTTTTTTAATGAAGCACAGTATTCACAGGTAATACCTTTTATTTTGTGTGCCAATTTGTTATTTTGCCAAAAGGTGACCTCAGGGAATAGTTTTGTTTCAAGGTTTAAAAAGTATCTAAAGGCAATAGTCTCAGGGGTCCTCTAGTCTCCACTGGTCCAGTGACTCTGGACTTTTTAAGAATTTGAGTTCTGTTCTTCATTTTTCTCCCATTCTATGAGGGCTCGTCTATCATTGCCCTGATCAGAATGGCTGGTATTGATAGCTGGGCACCATTTAGTTCTTCATGTCTCAGGATAGGTGAGGCTGTGGCTCATGTAGGCTATTAGCACTGTAGATTAGTTTCTTCTCTGAGACTTTGTTTTCCTTCTTTTGCTCCCGATGAGGTCACTAGATGTATCTTAGATGTCTGCTCGCAAGCTTTTGAAACTCCAAAACCCTAACCCAAACTCAATGTTGTTGAGTAAGTTCTGACTCATAGTGACCCTGTAGGACAAGGTAGAACTGCCCCAGAGGGTTTTCAAGGAGTGGCTGATGGATTCAAACTGCCAACCTTTTGGTTAGCAGCCAAGCTTTTAACCACTGCATCACCAGGGCTTCTTAAGTCCCCAAATGCTACTTATTTCGCTAGAACGCAGAATACGACCTTTTTAAATTATATTATGCCAATTGACTGAGTTGTCCCATGAGGCTAATGTCCTAAGCCTTCAAATCCAGAAAACCAATCTCACAAGGTGTTTGGTTATGTCTGAAGGAGTATCTGGGAACTGTGCCCTCTATGAATATATACGCATGCGCACACATACATGTACATACAGATACTTCTATCTATGTAAACATATACATGCACAAGTGCCTACCTGTACACATATGTGTCTATATGCCTACATAAGTGACCATACACTCGTTTTTTGGCTATTCGATGTTGCCAAATTATGTACGTCATATTCTTTAGCGCAAGCATCCTTTTGTCTTGTGTACTTCTCAGTAGCATCATTTACTTTGGTCAAGCCATGCTCATTACAGCCACATTTGGTGCTACTTTTCCCATCACCAAAATAACAAGTATTTGTGATATAGAGAGTGATTCCCCATCCCCTCACCCACCCATCCCTGGTAACCACCAATGAACATTGATTTCTCTCTATATATCTTTTCTTATCTTCTTATAGAAGTGGGATCATACAATTGATGTTGTTGTTAGGTGACATCAAGTTGATCCTGAGTCATAGTGACCCTATATACAATAGAACAAAACACTGCCCGGTCCTGCACCATCCTCACAATCATTGCAGTATTTGATCCCATTGTTCCAGCCAAGGTGTCAATCCATCTCATTGAGGGTCGTCCTCGTTTTCGCTGACCCTCTACCAAGCATGATGTCCTTCTCCAGGGGCTGGTCCCCTCTGACAACATGTCCAAAATATGTGAGACAAAGTCCCACTATATTTGCTTCTAAGGAGCATTCTGGTTTTCTTCTTCCAAGACAGATTTTTTCATTCTTCTGGCGGTCCATGGTATAGTCAATATTCTTTGCCAACACCATAAGTCAAAGGCATCAATTCTTCTTTGGTATTCCTTATTCACTGTCCAGCTTTCAAATGCATGTGAGGTGATTGAAAATACCATGGCTTGGGTCGGCTGCACCTTAGTACTTAAAGTGACATCTTTTTTTTTTCTTTTGTCCTTGTGTGATTGACTTATTTCACTCAGCATTATGTCCTCCAGATCCATCCATGTTATAATATGTTTCATGGACTCATCATTATCCTTTGTTGTTGTGTAGTATTCCATTGCAAGTATGTACCATATTTTGTGTATCCATTCATCCACTGAGAGACATTTAGGGTATTCCTTTTTTTTTTTTTTTTTTTACTATTGTGAATAATGATGCAGTGAATATAGGTGTGCATATGTCTGTCCATGTCTCTTATTAATCTCTAAAGTGTACACCTAGAAGTGGGATTGCTGGATCATATGGTATTTCTATTTCTAGTTTTTGTAGAATCGCCATATCATCTTCCATAGTGGTTGTGCCATTTTACTCTCCCACCAGCATTGGATAAGGGTTCCAATTTCCCCATATCCCTGCCAACATTTGTTTTTTTTTTTTTTAAATCAGTGCCACGTTAACTGGGTTGAGAGGGTATCTCATTATAGTTTTGATTTGCATCTGTCTCGGAATCAACTCAATGGCAGTAGCTGGGTTTTGAAGGCTAATGGTCATGAGCATCTTTTCATGTGTTTGTTTGCTGCCTTAATGTCCTCTTTGGCGAAGTGTCTGTTTATGTTCTTTGACCATTTTTTAAATTGGGTTGTTTGTCTTTTTATTACTGAACTGTTTAAGTTTTCTATTTACAGTTTAGACCCTTATTGGATATGTGGTTTCTGAAGATTTTTTCCTAGTCTGTACATTGTCTTTTTACTCTTTTGATAAAGTCTTTTAATGAGCATAATTGTTTAATTTTTATGAGGTCCCATTTATCTAATTTGTCTTCTACTATTCATACATTTGTAAGTATGTTTATTAGCCTGTTTTTTTTTTTTTTTAGTTGCATCCCATAGTTTTGTCCATACGCTTTCTTTCAGGAACTTTATAGTTCTAGATTTAACATTTTCACCTTTGATCCATTCTGAGTTACTTTTTTTGCGTGGTGTGAGGTATGGGTCCTGTTTCATTTTTCAACAAGTGAATGTCCAGTTCTGCCAGCATCATTTATTAAAGAGGCAGTTTCTTCCCCATTCAATGGACTTTGACCCCATGTCAAAAATCAGTTGTCCATAAATGGATAGATTCCCTGTTCTCAATTCTATTCTACTGGTCTAAGTGTCTATCATTGGACCAATAAATACCAGGCCATTCTGATTACAGTAGCTGTATAGTATGTTTTGATATCAGGGAGTGTGAGGCTTCCTACTTTGTTCTAAGTATGTTTCATCTTCGTCATTGATCTTTGATCATCAAAAAACCAATAGGAGCAGATGATAACTATAGTATAGAAATTAGTTTTATGTTTGTATAAGAGATTCTTTGCCTTGACGTAAAATATTTATCAGCCTTTTTTCTGTCTAGACTTCCTTTGTTCCCAAATTTCTTCAGATTTATTTAAGCAACAGTTCTCAAAGTGGGGTCCTTGATGTAGCAGTATCAGTGCCCAGATAGTTATTAGAAATTTAAAATCTTGGGTCCCACCACAGATCTACTGAATCAGAAACACTGAGGATAGGACCCAGCAATCTGTTTTAACAAGCCTTTCTGATGATTCTGTTGCATGCTAAATTTGAAAAACACTTGTCATGGATTGAATTGTGTCCCCCCAAATTATGTGCCAACTTGGTTAGGCCATGATTTTTAGTATAGTGTGGTTGTCTTCCATTTTGTGATTTTCCTATGTGTTATAAATCATAATCTTTGCCTGTGGTAAAAGAGGATCAGGGTGGGATATAACACCCTTGCTCAGGTCACATCCCTGGTCCAATGTAAAGGGAGTTTCCCTGGGGTGTGCCCTGTGCCACCTTTTATCTTACAAGAGATAAAAGGAAAGGGAAGCAAGCAAAGAGTTGGGGACTTCATACCACCAATAAAGAAGCACCAGGAGCAGAGAATACCTCTTTGTTAAAGCCATCCACTTGTGATATTTCTGTTATAGCAGCACTAAATAACTAAGACACCACTGAACTAGAAGAATTGTTGTAGGAGGTAACTTCTTTTCTCAAGTGTATCAATTCACTTAATACCTTCTGCAAAGTTGCTTCTTAAAAATGCATTTCTCAATCATCATAGGAAATGTTGATTATGGTCTTTGCAGTGGTGTTAGGGGTGAGAATGGATAGTTTCTTACCTGAGAGTGACTGATAAGACTGTATCTTCTTACCAAGTGTCCTTATTCTCTAGCTATTTCCTCCTTTCCATTACCAAATTTGTCCTTTCTGTGATATCATCTCTGCGGTTGCTTTTTAACTACTTTGTGCCAACTGCATGAGGGGATTATACTTTTAATTTATGCTTGAATAGGAGTGAGGCAAATCAAGGTTCTTCTTGGAAATGGTAAGACAATATCTGAAGCTGTACTTCAACAACATTGATTACCAAGGAAATTGGAACCAGGTTTAATAAAGAAGGAATTCTTGTTGAAAGTAGACTAACTATCTTTAAATATATGAAGGTCTCTTGTTTATAAAAGCTATTTTATGTCTTCTGTGGAATTCCAGAGCATTATTAGGGTACCATTTTAGTTACTGTCTTGGTCATCTAGTGCTGCTATACCAGAAATACCACGAGTGGATGGCTTTAACAAAGAGAAGTTTATTCTCTCACAGTCCAGTAGGTCAGAAGTCCAAATTCAGAGTGCCAGCTCCAGGGAAAGGCTTTATTTCTCTGTCAGCTCTAGAGGAAGGTCCTTGTCATCAGTCTTCCCTTGGTCTGGGAACATCTTAGGGCAGGAACCTCAGGTGCAAAGGACTCTCTCTACTCCTGGTGCTGCTTTCTTGGCGGTATGAGGTTCCCATGTCTCTCTGCTTGCTTTTGTCTTTTATTTCTCAAAAGAGATTATCTTGACACTACCTAATCTTGTAGACCTCATCAGTATAATTGCCACTAATCCATCTCATTACATCATAGTGATAGGATTTACAACATATAGGGAAATCACATCGGAAGATAAAATGGTAGACATCATACAATCATACAAGGTAATCATGACTTGGCCAAGCTGACAGATATTTTGGGGGGACACAATTCAATGTATGACAGTTACCTGCTACAACAGAAATACCACAAGTAGATGGCTTTAAGAAACAGAAATTTATTTTCTCACAGTTTAGGAGGCTAGAAATCTGAATTCCGAGTGCCTGCTCCAGGGGAAGGTTTTCGCTATCAGTTTGCTCTGGAGGAAGGTCCTTGTCTCTTCAGCTTCTGCTTTCTGGTTCCTTGGAGATCTCCATGTCTCTTGGCATCTATTTTACCCCATGTCTCTTCTGCTTGCTTGTTTAATCTCTTTTATATCTCAAAAGAGATTAACCAAAGACGTACTTTACACTAATCCTGCCTCATTAATATAACAAAGACAACTCATTCCCAAATGGGATTATAACCACAGGCATAGAGGTTAGGATGTATGGCAAGTATTTTTGGAGGACATAATTCAATCCATAATATTTCACCCTTTGGCCCCCCAAAATTCATGTTCTTGCCATATACAAAACACATTCACCCCATCACATCATCCCCCAAATCTTAAACAACTCCAAGTCCAAAATCTCATCCTCTAAATCATCTAAATCAAATATGGGTGATATGTTAGGTGTACTCCATCCTGGGGCAAAATTCCTCCTCATATGTGATCCTGTGAAATCTAAAATATAAGTTATCTGTTTCCAAAGTACAATAGTGGAACAGACACAACATAGACATTTCTATTACAAATGGGAGAAACTGGAGGGAAAGAAGAGATAAGAGGCACCAAGCAAGTCCCAAACCCAGCAGAACACATTATGTTAGCTCTAAGGCTGGAAAATAATCCTATGTTCTCCGAGGCCGCCTGGACAATGGTTCTGCCCTCCAGATTCTTGATGTTGGCCACATCCTCTGCATTCTGTGTGGAGGCCCTTCGACCCTAGGCCTCAGCTCCACCTTCTAGGGCCACTGCAACTCTCTTGGCTTTGGGTGGCCCCTTCTCCTGGTGCATCTGAGAGGCTACTTTACTCCCTCAGTCCCAGAATGCCTCATTCTTCTGCCTCTCGGGCATGGCAGCCCTGCCCTCTCATTTTTGGGTGGCAGCCCCACCCCCGTCACACCTTAATTGCAGCCCCACATTCTGGAACCGAGTTGGTGAAGATCCAACTTTTTGAAACCTAGGAGGCTGCGACCCCACCCTTTGAGATCCAGGAGACTGTGCTCCCACCCTTTGAAATCAAGAAGGCCCTGCTTCCTGTATTCCTTCAAACAGTTCTGCTGATCTCTGAGCTGCTCCAGGGTTGTTCACTTTCTTTTCTTGGTGGACAGCACATGTAGCTTCTTTGGCCTGTTTCCTGCCTGTAGAATTCCAAGAGGCAGATAGTGTTCTTTACTTTTGTTTTTTTCTCTGTCCCCTTCAGTCTAAGCTGATGGGTTTTCTACTGTGGTAGTTGGCTAGATCCATCAGTCACAGGCTTAATCTCTTGTCTTAGCCTGGATTATCTAAAGAAGCAAAGCAAGTAAAGCATATATATATATATATATATATATATATATATATATATATATACAAAGAGAGAGAGAGAGAGATTTACATCAAAGAAATGGCTCACAGAGTTGTAGAGGCTGGAACATCCCAAGTCCGTGGGTCAAGATAGAGGCCTCTCCTGATACATGTAGCCACAGGAGCTGGTGAACCCAGGGTGCACAGATTGGATAGCAAGGCTTGTGCTCACAGGCTCTGAAGACCAAAAAATCCAAAATATTGGCAGGCAATCTGCTAGCTCAAGTCCCAAGAGCTGGAGGTCAGAGGAACAGGAACCAGCTACAGGATCCAGAATGAGCAAAAAACCCAAGCCTTGCCAGAATATCTGCTTATATTCAAGGCAGGCCACATGCCCAAGGAAATGCCCTTTCCACTGATCAGCTATTCTTAGCGGATTCCATCATGGAGGTTATCACATAATATTAAATCTTATATAGAAGTGATCACACCATCCTATGACTATCAAACCACTGAGATTCATGGTCCAAAGAAGGTGACACACAACCTTAACCATCACAGCTCTTTAACAAAAAATTATGTAGCCATGTCTTTGGCGAACACTCTGGAACATGTGTCCTGAGTTTGTGCAACAAAATCTTCCAAATCTTTAAGTATTGTTTTCATTTGCACAGTTTATTTTAAATCCAACTCTTTCTTTTTGCATTTCAATAAAGGTGGCAAGGAAAAGTCACACAGCCCCTTTCAGGTCTTGCTTAGAAATCTCATCAGCCAGATAATCCAGTTTATCACTTACAAGTTTTACCTTTCATCAAACATTTGAACATAATTCAGAAAAGTTCTTTGCCACTGCATAAAAAGCTTTGCCTTTCCTCCATTGTCTAATCACATGCTCATAATTTTGTTTTTTAAAGCCTTACCATAAGCATATTTAACATTCACATTTCTAGCAACATTCTGTTGCTGGTGCAATATGTATTCTTTAAGACAATAGAGACTTTCTCTATAGCTCTCCTTACTTCCTTCTGAGCCTTCAACAGAATTGCCTTTGATGGCCATAATTCTACCAAGATTCTCTTTTAGGCAGTCTAGGCTTTTACTACTAACCAAAAACAAAACCCAGTGCCATCGAGTTGGTTCCGACTCATAGCGACCCTACAGGACAGAGTAGAACCGCCCCACAGACTTTCCAAGGAGTGCCTGGCAGATTTGAACTGCCGACCTCTTGCTTAGCAGCCATAGCACTTAACCACTACACCACCAGGGTTTCCGCTTTTACTACTAAAAGGCACCTTAAAACTCTTCCAGCCTCTACCTACTACCCAATTCCAAAAACGCTTCCACATTTTAGCCATGTGTTGGAGCAGCATTCCATTCTTCCAGTACCAAATTCTGTCTTAGGTATCTAGTGCTGCTATAACAGAAATACTACAAGTGGATGGTTTTAAGAAACAAAAATTTATTTGCTCACATTTTAGAAGGCTAGAAGTCCAATTTTTTAATAATAGTCATATTAACTGGTCTTCCTTGTAGGGATATGGATATTATCCTATCACTGACAGCGCTGTACTTCAGGATAGATTTTGAAATGTTCTTTTTGATGATTAATGCAACATGATTCCTCTTCAAGTTGTCATTCCTGACATAGTAGACCATATGAATGTCCAATCCAAAATGGCCAATACCAGTCCATTTCAGCACACTAATGCCAAGGATATCAATGTTTATGTGTTCCATTTTTAATGACTTACAATTTTCCTAGATCCATAGTTCATACATTCCATGTTGTGATTATTAATGGATGTTTTTAGCTGTTTCTTCTCATTTTGAGTCGTGCCACATCAGCACTACTTTGTGGAGGCAGCTCTTTCCCAGTCGTCTTTTGAATGCTTTCCAACCTGAGGGGCTCATCTTCTGGCACTATATCAATGTTCTGCTGCTATTCATAAGGTTTTCGTTGGCTAAATCTTTTTCAGAAGTAGACTGCCAGGTCCTTCTTCCTAGTCTGTCTTAGTCTGGAAGCTCAGCTGAAACCTGTCCACCATGGGTGACCCTGCTGGTATTTGAATACTGGTGGCGTAGTATCCCAGCATCACAGCAACATGAAAGCCCCCACAGTATGATAAACAGACAGACAAGGTGCCAGTGATAGGAAAATATCCATATACCCACAAGGAAGACCAGTTAATATAAAACTATTATTCAAATTTACCCACCAACCACTAAGCCAAAGATGAAGAAATTGAAGATTTTTACCAACTTCTGCAGGCTGAAATTGATCTAACATGCAATCAGGATGCATTGATAATTACTGGAGATTGGAATGGGAAAGTTGGAAAGAAAGAGGAAAGATTGGTAGTTGGAAAATATGTCCTTGGTGATAGAAATGACGCTGGAGATCTCACAATAGAATTTTGTGAGAACAATGACTTCTTCATTGGAAACACCCTTTTTCACTGATATAAACAGCAGCTATACACATGGACCTCACTAGATGGAATACACAGAAATCAAATCGACTACATCTGTGGGAAGAGACAATGGACAAGCTCAATATCATCAGTCAGAACAAGGCCAGGGGCCAACTGTGGAACAGACCATCAATTGCTCATAATGCAAGTTCAAGTTGAAACTGAAGAAAATTAGAACAAGTACACGAGAGCCAAAGTATGACCTTGAGTATATCCCAACTGAATTTAGAGACCATCTCAAGAATAGATTAAACATGTTGAACACCAATGACCAAGGACCAGACGAGTTGTGGAATGACATGAAGGACATCATACGCAAAGAAAGCAAGGGCTCATTAAAAAGACAGGAAAGAAAAAAAAGACCAAGATAGATGTCAGAAAAGACTCTGAAACTTGCTCTTGAACTTCAAGTAGCTAAAGTGAAGGGAAGACATGATAAAGTAGAAGAGCTGAACAGAAGATTTCAAAGGGTAGCTCGAGAAGACAAAGTCAACTATTATAATGACATGTGCAAAGACCTGGAGATGGAAAATCAAAAGGGAAGAACACTGCATTTCTCAAGCTGAAAGAACTGAAGAAAAAATTCAAGCCTCAAGTTGCAATATCAAAGGATTCTATGGGCAAAATATAAAATGACTCAGGAAGCATCAAAAGAAGATGGAAGGAATACACAGAACCACTATAAAACAGAAAGAATTGGTTGACGTGCAACCATTTCAGGAGGTATCATATGAGCAGGAACCAATGGTACTGAAGGAAGAAGTCCAAGCGGCATTCAAGGCATTAGCAAGAAACAACAACAACAAAAAAAGGCTCCAGGAATTGACAGTATACAAACTGAGATGTTTCAGCAAATGGATGCAGCCCTGGAAGTGCTCACCCATATATGCCGAGAAATCTGGAAGACAGCCAGCTGGCCAACTGACTGGAAGAGATCTATACTTATGCCTATTCCCAAGAAAGGCGATCCAACCGAATGCAGAAATTATCGAACAATATTATTAATATCACAGGCAAGGAAAATTTTGCTGAAGATCATTCAAAAGCAGCTACAGCAGTACATCAACAGGGAACCACCAGAAATGCAAGCTGGATTCTAAAGAGAATGTGGAACCAGGGATATCATTGCTGATGTCAGGTGGATCTTGGCTGAAAGCAGGTAATACTGGAAACATGGTTACCTGTGTTTTATTGATTATGCAAAGGCATTCAGCTGTGTGGATAATAACAAATTACAGATAACATTGTGAGGAATGGAAATTCCAGAACACTTAATTGTACTCATGAGGAACCTGTACATCGATGAAGAGGCAATCTTTTGAACAGAGCAAGGGGATACTGGGCTGTTTAAAGTCAGGAAAGGCATACATCAGGATTGAATTCTTTCACCATACCTATTCAATCTGTATCCAGCAAATAATCCAAGAAGCTAAATTTTATGAAGAACAGGGCATCAAGATTGGAGGAAGACTCATTAACAACCTGTGTTATGCAGATGACACAACCTTGCTTGCTGAAAGTGAAGAGGACTTGAAGCACTTACTGATGAACATCAAAGACCACAGCCTTCAGTATGGATTGCACCTCAACATAAAGAAAACAAAAATTCTCACAACTGGATCAATGAGCAACATCATGAAAAATGGAGAAAAGACGAAGTTGTCAAGGATTTCATTTTACTTGGATCCATAATCAACATCCATGGAAGCAGGAGTCAAGAAATATTGCATTGGGCAAATCTACTGCAAAAGGCCTCTTTAAAATGTTGAAAAGCAAAGATGTCACTTTGAAGACTAAGGTGTGCCTGATCCAAGCCATGGTGTTTTGAATCACTTCCTATGCATGTGAAAGCTGGGCAATGAATACAGAAGACCAAAGAAGAATTGACCCCTTTGAATTCTGGTGTTGGAAAAGAATATTGAATATTCCATGGACTGCCAAAAGAAGGAACAAATCTGTCTTGGAAGATGTATGACCAGAATGCTCCTTAGAAGCAAGGACGGCAAGACTACATCTCACGTACTTTGGACATGTTGTCAGGAGGGATCAGCCCCTGATTAAGGACATCTTGCTTTGTAAAGTATAGCATCAGTGAAAAAGAGGAAGACCCTCAATGAGATGAATTGACTCAGTGGCTGCAACAATGGGCTTAAGCATAACAACTGTTGTGAGGATGGCTCAGGACAGGGCAGTGTTTTGTTCTGTTGTACATAGGGTCGCTACAAGTCAGAACTGACTGGACGGCACTTAACAACAACGACAGAAGTCCAAATTCTGGCTCTAGGTGAATGCTTTCTCTTTTTGTTGGTTCTCTGGGAAGATCTTTGTCTCTTCAGCCTCTGCTTCCTATTTCCTTGGAAATCTCCATGAGTCTTGGTATCTATCTTACCCCATGTCTCCTCTACTTGCTAGTTTCATCTCTTTTATATCTCAAAAGACTTTAACTCAAGATACACCTTACACTAATCCTGTTTCATTAACATAACAAAGAACCCATTCCCAAATGACATTATTACAGCAGACATAGAGGTTAGGATTTACAACACATATTTTGGGAGAACATAATTCAGTCCATAATAGGTACTGATAATATGATTAATATGAAGAAGCTGTTACAATATTAGGTATGTCTGAAAGTGGCCTTGGCTGCCTTATGAGATAATGAGTTTCCTGTGGTTAAAGTTATTTAAGCCCCATCAAATGGTAAGTTGATTGGGTGGACTAGATCCTTGCTACTCAAATTGTGGTCCCTAGGAGTTAGAAATGTAGCCTCTCAGGATCCACTCAGTCCTACTGATCAGAATCTACCTTTTAACAAGATCCATTGGTGGCTCATATGCACATCATATTTGGAAAGCAGTGCTGCAGTTGACATGTAATTAATTATGATATTATTTCCTATACTTATCTCAAATTTATAGGATTACCTTGCGATGCAGGATTTGAATGACAGTCTAGGTGAGAAGGGATTAGAAATTTGACCTCATGATGCCACTATGATGTCACTAAATTAAATGCTACCCCAGAAAGAAAGGTTATTTCTTGCACAGTGTACTTTATTCAAGTATGCTGGCATATGAGTACTGTTATTTAGATAGCTTCAGACTCTTTGCTTACATAAAAGTAAAATAAACCTCTTGAATTTTTAAGTATACTCACACTTGCTCACACATTATACCCAATGTTTAAACATTCTCTAAATTCTCTCACCCTTGTCTTTTTCATTTTTACTAAAAACAGAATAGCTGAGTCTCCCACATTGGAAGGTTTCTTTTCTGCTTAGTATAGGTATTGGTTTTGTCTCCTGCTTTCTCTCCAGCCCTAATGGGTCTGTGTGAATGGACAACAGGGCCAGAAAGAAAGATGAGTAGGTAAAGGGATGTGTAGGTATAGGGAGAATTGAAACGCGATCAAGAGACCAGACTTCCAAGACGAATTCACTGGGGCAGAGAGGGGTTATTCCAATCATACAATCCTCATCGCCAAAGTAATGAGTGAAGATCCGGAGGGGTAATCAGAAATAACAGATGCCGCCACACCCTAGATTAACTGAGGTCCCTACAATCAAAATTACTATGCCCGGGTCCCGGGAGACGGAAGCTGCTTAAAGCAATGACAAGCATGGAGCCAGGGGGTGCCTAAGCCCATTCGCATTCCCACCAGCGAGAACTGACACACTCTTTCCTGCAGAGATCATTGTGTGTGGGAAGCCCAGGCTGAGGAGAGCGCATCCACTTTCTACTTCTGCCCGAGCCTTCACCGGGGGCACTGGGACCAACGTGAGCTCCAGCAGCTCAGGAGCGGCTTCGCGGGAGTCGTGTGTACCCGCGAGCGCGTGTGCGTGAGGAGGAGAGCAAAGACGTGATTACTTCAGAATTTATTTAAGGGCCGGTGGAAACCACTGCAGCAGCTTCCAGGGGAAGCCCTTGTTCCAGAGGAAGAGGAGGTGCGGCTGCCGAGCAGGGAGGGGGCGGAGGAGAAGGAGTAGCAGCAGCAACCCGAGGGAAGTGAGGAGAGAAGATGCTGTAGCATCCTCGCCGGCTCCCAGCAGGTTGGTTCTCTTCGCCAACTGAAACAAGCAAAAGCAGCTTGCAAAGAGGCTGGGAGGGAAAACTGGGTGTGCGGGGCTGGCTGCTTGCCTTTCCGGAGAATAAGCACCTCCTTTAAGTGCAATGAGACACTCTAGCTCGGAAATGGGCTGGGGGCCAGAAGGGGAACTGTTCTGGTTCTCTTATCCCTGGAGGCTGGCTTCCCTTTAGCGTTCCAGCTCGTGACGTTAGCCGTAAACTCCAGAGGGTCTCGGGGTGGAGGACTGGGTGGAGAACTTCCCTTCCAGATACTCTCACGCCTTTTGCTCATGTTTCAAGGGACACCCTTGGGTGGCCCGGACGCAAAGAGGGGGCAGGGCCGCTTGGTTAAGTTCCTGAAAGTGAACCTGAGTCCCCGCGTTCCCGGCTTTCCGCCCCGGGTCTCCAGCTGCACGCGGGGAGCTGCGGCTGATCCGGCAAAGGGGCCGCTGCTGCTTTAAGAGCCGCCTCCCCCCTCCTCCCTTTGAGAATGGTCTGAACCGAGCTCTGCTTCCCAAAGCAAAATTTGTAATATGCCATTTTTCCGATGGACGCTTCTCCTTTTGGCTGCTGACGGAGCCGCTGGAAGATGCCGAGTTGCTGCCACCAAGCCACCGAGCCGGGGCACGTTCCAGGAGGGCGCCGGGGCACGCGTGTCTCTAAGCTGCCTTTCTGCTCCCGTTGCTAGGGAAATGGTCCTGGAGTGTCGGGTGTGAGCCTACCCTCTCGTCAACCCCGAGACTGCGGTTGTCATTGATCAATTTGAAGAAACAGGACCCGAAATTACAGATATTAGGTACAGAAACTCTTTGAGTTACACGGTTTCTCTTCCTCTTAATTTTTTTTTTTAACACCCTCCGTCCCCACCCCGCCCCCAGGGAAGATGAGATGCAAATTCCTCTTTGCCAATTACTGTTAGGTACCTTTTGCTTTCCACCCCCATCCCTTCTATTTCTCTGCCTCCTCCCTACTTGGTTCTCTCCTGTTGGGCAGGATGAAGAATTTTAGTGTGGAAATTTTGAAGTCAACTTCTTCAGGGTGGTGGTGGGGGGTGTGGCTGAGAGATAGCTGTCCAGCTGTGTGGGGTGAGTTGATTCTTAAGCCATATGTAAATGGATTGGGGTAAAGAAAGTGCAAAATGCTTCCATTAGAGCTGATGATAATGTTTCTTGAGGACCGGGGATTTCAAAGAGGAATATTCCCGTAATGAAATTACACAATGGCTAGGACTTCTGTTGCTGAATTACTCCTTGTGGGTTAAGTAAGGTAGAGCTTACGTGGTCCTTCAGACTAAATCTTTGCAGAAGAAACTAACTGTAGAGAATAATGGCATCTTTGCCTCTAGTACAGTGTAAATTCTATGGATCTGTTTGATTAAAGTGGTTCAGTGACAAAAACAAAAAAACCTTTTGTAGCTCTGTCGTGTCTGAATAGGTACAGGTACATATTGCTAAGGAACACACTGGGTCTTGAAAGCCCTTGGGCAATGACTCCAGTGGGCATTCAAAACTTTTATTTTGAAATCTGAGGGATTTAGAAGACAGTCAAGGTTATGTGCTAAGAATAAGGGACTTGGTTTTCCTGACATAAATTCTTCAAGCTAAATTTAACCACTGAGCTAATTAAACCAACCAAATTTATTATTTTCTTTCTTTCACAACAAAATAAATAGTATCTATAACTAGGTCTTGAAACCTTCAGTAATTTAGTGAATAAGGCATCAGTTTTCAGATGAGGATGACATAGTTTATATATCCAATTGACTTTGGGTAGGGGGTGATGAAAGGGCAAATATTAAAGCAAACTATTAGTATGCCCCTTCCTAGTTTTTTCAGGAATTACATCATGCAATGCAGTTTTTAATACTGAAAATGATTGTTAAAGTTAAAAGTGGTGTATCTGGGTGAAAAATGCTTAGATGTTAAATGACCAGAGCCTTCTGGACCATACAAGTTGCTTCAGATGTCATCCATTCTATAAGAGGATGTTTAACTCTTACACTGAATATAGATTTTTAAATGCTTTTAATACTTAAAAAGTGCACTTCTGAGATCACTCACTTACACTGTATTTTAAAGATTTTGCCAATACTTTGATATTTATATTGGCCAGAATCTGAAGTCTAATACAAGAAACTAAGCTTGTTCATGAAAATGGCCTTATTTTTTGTAGACATGGTTTTTTCCTTCTAATTTTGATGGAAAGGCTTTAGATTTATCATCTGGGTTGAATGTTTTTTGAAAAATAATGCAGCATGTATTTATTTTATTTCCTAAGTAACTTTTGCATAGTTTGATTTTTTTTAACCTGTATTTGGAGGGTTATAAGTACCCAGTAGAATTAAACATTTAGTCATGTAAGCAGAATAAGTCATAAAGGTAAAGTACCTATTCCTTCTATAAAGATGAATGTTGGTAACTTTGTAATAGAAATAACCACTTGAATATGTAACAATATATTTTTATTACATGTTCTTAGGTATCCCATTGGATGCTTACAATGGACTTATTTAATTAAAAAAAAGCATGCATTATTATCTCTACAGAAGAGAAAATTGAAGTTGTGAGAGGTGATGTGCCTTGCGTTGGTTCACATGTCTCAGAAGGGACTCAGCAAGGGCTCAAATCAAATTCTTCTGAGTATAGATTTACTGGACTTTCTAAGTTCCTAAGCAGCTCCTCATCACAGTGTGTTTCAGATGATTAAATCAAACACAACCTTTTATACTGATCTAAGAGCCAAAAGTGTGTGATTGTCTAATGCTCCATGGTAGTGAAAAACAGAACTAGGATAGTATATTCAGGGGAAAGATTTTACCTGAGGTAATTTTTTTTTTATTCATTATAGTTATGTTTTTCCTGAAAATTAAGTTGTTGTAAGTAATTCTAATGGAGAAAGGTAATAACTTTCTTTCAAAAGGAGATGCTTTAAAATACAGATTAAGGACTGTTTGAGTAAACCTCAAATTTAAACCTTTCCAGTCTCTTGGAACAATTTGTTACAGTGCTACCATTTCCTCTCCCAGTATGTAGTTGTAATCTTAAATGTGAAAAAGGAACACATTGGTTCCTAGTAATTCAGAATGACACAGTTGTTAGTGTGTGAATTTCATGCATGGCATGTGAACTAAATGTTTTAAATATTCAGATGTGTTGGAACTTTTTAAAAATTTGATTTTCAATTCCTTTTCATTTGATGTAATGAAAATTTGTATCAGTTAGAGTTTGTTTTTCCCTCTTTGTGTTAGCTTTTGAATGAAAATCAAAATGAGAAAAAATATAAAAAACTTGTATGTTCATCCACTAAGTGGTTAACAGAAGTAGCAAATGTACATGTGAGTGTGTATGTGTGTGTGTGTGTTTGTGAGAGAGAGAGAGAGAAACTGTGTCTGTGTCTGTGTGTATGTGGTATGTTTAAGTACATTTTGTGTGTCTACTCTGTTTTGTATTTTAAAGTGAGTAAGAAATTAAACAAACCAAGTTCATGCTTTCAAGTAGCTTGATGTTTTGAATGATGATTAGTAATTCAAAGCATTATTTTGAATTATTATAAAATTCATTCCCTCCTCTCATTTTTTTTTTAATCTAGGCTGTCAGCCACAAAATACTTTCCTTTCATCTTTTTTAAAAGTTTCTCCAAGTTTTCAGTGGGCCCTGATCAAATCATTCCCACATAATTGAATTTCTCCACTCAATAACCCGATTTATATGAAGAATCACATAAAAAATAATTAACTATTGAGCTGTTAAATCTTGACATTTTATTTGAAAATATCACCAGAAATATTTTCCCGAAGGACAGGAATATGTAGGTAGAAAAATGAATTGACCTTGAAATATAAAGCCAGAGAATGCTCCAGGATCAACAGCCAAACCAGCCTTTCTCCACATCAGCCTTCTGCAAAGCCAAACCCTCTAATTAATAGCTCTTTTTTCAGTACAACAATGGAAATTGAGATGGGGTTGACTTTAAAAAAAAAAAAAAAACATAAGGTAGAGGCTAAAAAAGAAAACAAGATAATTTCTGATTTATATCTGTTGTCTATTTTAAATGAAATTAATGAGTTTAAAAAAAAGATTCCAAACTGTTCATTCATTTCATGACTGAGAGCTTGTGGTTAGCAGCTGAGATGTGAAGTTACTACATTAGCTAATATAATTTATGGCATCTGTTTTGTGGAATATGTGAAGGAGTGTTAGCTTGTATTGTTTGGGTGGAAACCAGACAATGCAGCTAACCAGAAACAAAGGAATATTAAGTGTAATTAGTAGTATAATAATCTAAACAAATTTATGTACTTTAGTCTCTGTTTTATAAAATTTATGTCTAATTCAGTCAGTATTACATAGCTACTCTGTGTATATACTGTAGGAATTCAAGAAGAGAACATATAAAAGTGAAAAAGATGGAAGTTTTCTTGTCCAGAAGATTTAAACAAGGTGGTGTGAAATATAAGAAAACAAAAGTTGGTTATCATATAAAATAAATACTCAATCACTTGTGGATTTTCTAAATGAAGGAGCCATCATTAATTCATTCAATTACTAATATCATTTAAAAATTATTTACTTGCTACCCATTAAGTACCAGACACTGTGCCTGTTGTTAATAATACAATAACAAATAAGGATAAGAGTGTTATTAGCTATAAGGATTGTAACTTGGATAAATGATGAATTAATAATGTAGTGACATTTTTATATAAATTGAATTAGGTAGCATAAATTATAAAAAAAAAAAACCTGTAGAAAATGAAATCAAGCTGTGTTTTGTAGGTAGGGGATACATAGATTGTCATGAGGAAGAGAAAGCACATAGGTTGGAAGTCAGAACATTTAGCTTGTTAGAGTTGGGGTAGCAGGTAGGGGGAAAAGAGACAAGGAGGCTGATGAGCTTGAGGACCAGGTGGCATTATAAGAAATGATTTATTTCCTAAAACTTTCCTCTTTTTACCTTCTTTAAGCAATGATGTGTGAAGTGATGCCCACGATTAACGAGGACACCCCAATGAGCCAAAGGGGGTCCCAAAGCAGTGGCTCGGACTCAGACTCTCATTTTGAGCAGCTGATGGTGAATATGCTAGATGAAAGGGATCGTCTTCTAGACACCCTTCGGGAGACCCAGGAAAGCCTCTCGCTTGCCCAGCAAAGACTTCAGGATGTCATCTATGACAGAGATTCGCTCCAGAGACAGCTCAATTCAGCCCTGCCCCAGGTATGCTTCCTGACAGCATTTTTCTTTTCTGTTGTAATTGAATGTATGGTAAGATTTAAATAAGCTTCAACTCATCTTTATTCTCATAATTACTTTTACCCTTAACAAATATGGTATACTTGTTTGTTTTGGTGAGAAAAATTTGAGAATAGGTAATTATTTCACATGAAACTTGGCCTTAAATAAAATTGTTGTGGCACTTTGGGGATGGAGGGTGTGAAATATGAGCTACTGTCTGGTCTTTTTCTTGGAAATTGTATTTGTGTGTTTTGATAGGGCTGCAAAATCACCTGTTAGTCAGCTTTTTATAACCGGAAAGTGGGAATTAGTAGTTATCTCTTTTTTTACTTTTAAAAAAACAATTATGACATTTAGAAATACATATTTTCCATTTTCAGTTGTGTGGTCTGTCTTTGAAAATGATACTACTTTGGGAGTCCATTGTATAATTATTTTTTATTTCTCTTTTAAAAATGCCTAAAAACTGCTTTAAAAGGCTTGGAGTTATTGATATATTACCTTCTTCCCTCAAAATGTGTGAGCCAATTTCTTTTTATTTTTGGAATATTTTAGAAATGGGAGAAAACCTAAAAGGTTAATCTCACAACCTGTATATTTTTCAATCTTTCAAGCATCTTATTTTATTTAAAATAGAGTCAATTTACTTACTTAAGAATAGCATAATTGCATTCATTTTAGGCATGAGAAAAAAACATGAGTATGAAAGAGGTATTTTATAATCACCCTAATAAACTGTAGTTTTCTTTCAAATACAAGTTTGACCTTCTACTTCAGGCAATATGGCAAATGTTGAAGAATTGACCTGTTACCATATAGTTGTATCTGTAGCAGATATCTTTTCATAAATATTGAAAACTATGATCAAAGTTGGTAAAATGTTAAACTCAGCTGTCAACTGTTAACTCACAGTATGATGTCGAGATGTTTATGACTCTCTGAATGGAAAGGACCATCTAGAACCCTCTGCCATATCACCGATAGGTAATTTTATAACCCGAAATGGATAACTACTGTCCCAATCCTTTTCATTTTTAGTCAGTTTGTCTTGTGTAGAGATGAAATAATGTTTCCAGTAATTCTCACCTGTTGATTTACTGGTTTGTTTAATCACAATGAATATGTTGTCTTTCAAGGATTTGAAGGCAGCTGCCATATCTTTATCAAGAACCATCTTTTTCAAGCTAGGCATTTCAGTCTCTTCAATTGTTATTCATGAAGTGATTGCTAAAACTATTACTCTCACTCACTTTCTTCTAAGATTATTTGAGTTGGTTAATAATATTGTTAAAGTGGGGCTCCAGAACCAATCACACTATTCCACATCCAAGCATTGAATGGAATGATCATTGCTTTTTCTTGATAGAGTATTCTATTAAAGAAGCCTAGGATTGTATTATATACTTTCAATATGTACTCGGACAGCAGTCAACTGAAGTTTCTAATTGAGTTGCATAATTGCTACAGTATGTTTCCAATTTCTCCTACACTTAGAATCCAAGAATCAACTTCCAACTCTTCTTGGAAATTGACTCTTGGATCTTAAGCATAGGTCTCTGAATGTATGCCTCCTACGTTTGTCTTTCATTATTTTATCCAAGCCTGATATCATCAGTTTGGATCCTAACCCTATAAAAATATTCCAAGAATAATTTGCATTTTGTGTTTTTCTGTAACTGTAAAAAAAAGTGACTATTTTGTAAAGATGTTATAAAGTATTAGAATAAGATGCTTTGGAGAAAAAAAGGAGAAAATTGGAAAATGTTTTCATACATAATTATATTGTACAGATAAATTTCTTCTTAAAGGTACAAGAATTAAAACATTTTAATGCTAGCAGTTCAACTGTATTGAGTATCTAGATTAGAATGCCATCTAAAATTTTAAGTTTTGATTTTTAATTACACTGGTACACAATTTCTTATCCCAATCGCTTGGGGTCAGTTGTGTTTTGGAATTCAGAACTTTCTGTATTTTCTGTGTGTATATAATATACATAATGGAACATTCCTCCAGAAGGATTCTGGGAAATACCGCGTAATTAAACACATTCCTATTTCTGAAGATAATTTTATAAATATTTCTACTGCCTGGAAAAAAGAAAGACTATAGATAGTTTCAGGTTATTCCAGGCCTGGTTTTGCTGTCAATCAAGTTTGCTACACCCTTTCAAATAAGCTATCCGTTATCAGAATGTATGGGTTTTCAAATCATGGACTAGGAATTATGAGCCTGTGCATTTAAATGAATATAGCTTCAATCTGTTCTACAAATACTGGTTTGCATTTTACTATTTTAAATATCTGAGTATCCCTAGCAATCCACAGGTCCTAAGAGACAATGATTATCCTGCCATTCTTAATAGCAAGGGTTTAATAATCTAATCTGTACCTTTAGAGATATATGTTTTCTGCATATATCAGTACTTTCAAATCTATCTGAATATTTGTAATCAACCTACCTGCATTGTATAGTGGCATTTATTTGATATTTATCTGGAAGGAGGAGATTATGGCCATAAACCTGAGTTTTGAGGTAGAAATAAAGCATGTGAAATGGAAAATTAGTACAATAAAATAAAAAATGAAAATTACTGTAGCAAACAGGGTATAGATTGAAAGCAGTAGCAAACTTTATGACATATCATGTTTTAAATTGCCTATATAATACTTTTGGAGCCCTGGTGGTACAATAATTAAGAGCTCAGCTACTAATCAAGATGTCTGCAATTCAAATTCACCAGTGTTCCTTGGAAACCCTATGGGGCAGGCAGTTCCACTCTGTCCTGTATGGTTGCCATGAGTCGGAATTGACTCTATGGCAATGGGTTTTGGGTCTGGTTTAATGCAATACCCAGTTTTATGTTCTACAGAACCTCAGATTCAGAATGCCCCAAACTCAATCGTCATCCACCTCCCATTCCCACCCAAGGCTGTTCTAACTCCTTACCCAGAGCCCTGAGGGCCCTTATAGATGACACTTTCTCCCTCATCTCTGACTTCAGTCATCATAGGACCACACAGTTTTTTCCCCTTAAATAATCCTCAATATCTCTCTATTCTCTTCCATTTCTCTAGCACCCATCCTTTAAATTTTTCTTTGCTTCACCTGGTAACATTATATGTTAGGATAATCCTCTACTATTTATAGTTCCAACAAACACCATGCTATTCCAGTCTTTTTTTCTTTCATGCATATTCATCTCTCTGCCTATTATGTTCTGCCCCAGTGTCTTTCTTGGCTAACTTCTTATCGTTGTCAAGATTTTATCTTCTCCAGGAAGCTTTTTCTGAACGCCAATGCATTTCCTTTGTGTTCCTTACCCTTATCATTTACCATATTGTATTTAAATTATCTGTTTATGTGCCTGTTTCCCAACCAAGAGTATAAGCTCCTTGAGGATAGGGGTATATCTTCTAAGACCCTCTGCACCAGCAGAATACCAGACCCACAGTGTGAAATTTTTACATAACTAATGTATGCATTTTGAAGTAGAAAGAGCAATAAACTTGAAATATGAAGATCTGGTTTGCAGAGACATAGTAGGGGGAGTAAGAGAGGGCATTTGCCCCAGTGCGAGTTCAAGGGGGTACCAGACAAGGCTGGGTGGTGAATCATCCCCCTTCCTGTTTGACAAAGCCAACCAGTGTGGGGCTGTGTGTGTGTGTACAAACTTAGAGATTGTCCCTGGTTGATAGTTACCCTTGCTACAACCCTGCTGGTTAGTATTGTGACTCTATCCTACATTACCAGCTTGAGTCAGAACTTTAGATGTCCATGCTACGAAAGGGTTTAATGCTACAACCTCACAAGGTAATTTGTGAGGATCAGAGGAAACCATATAAATAAAAACTAATTTACAAAATATTAAATATAGAAATGTTTGCTTTGTTTTATCGAGAATGCTAAAAGATAAACTAATTTCTATGTATGTATATTAATAAGCATTAGAGCAATTTACTGTGGATATTGGTAAAATAAAGTCTTTGAAAACAGGGCAAATGCCTATCAATTTTAAATATGATTATAAAGAATGTTTAGAGTTCAGGGAGTGGGCTTTCTATTGCCAAAGTCTTTATATATAAAAGTTTAAAATTTCTTTTCGGCTCCTTATATGGTATATATTGAGGATCTGCTGTGTCTTATTAAATGATTAGATATGCTTGGAAAGGGAATAGGAAGAAAATGGGAACTTTTTTTTGCTCCCAGAAAGCCTAGGGAATAAACATGCTTGGAAAAAATACGTAAAGGGGCCCAAGTTAACATAGTGCCAAAAGATTATAGGAGAACTGAAAGTATTTGAGCTATAAGATTAATATGAGATTGATTATAGACACTTTTATGAAGAAACTGATGCTACAGAGATATTTTTAAGAAAAGGTTGAAAAGGACTCAAGAGTATTCTGTGTGGGGCAGTAGAGTTGTGCAGATAGGATCCTGCTCAAGGACAAGTGAGTGACTGAAATTAAGTCTATGTTCTACTTTCCATGCTAGGCTAAAACCCAAAAACAAACAAACCCACTTCCATTGAGACCCTATAGGACAGAGTAGAACTCCCCCATGTGGTTTCCAAGGAGCACCTGGTGGATTTGAATTGCTGGCCTTTTGGTTGGCAGATGTAGCTCTTAACCACTATGCCACCAGAGTTTCCACACTAGGCTAAGGGTCCCTAATTTTCACAAAGGAGCCATATAAACTAGCAATAGCCCTAGCTAAGGAAAAAAAAAAAAAAAAGACTGGACTGAAATTAAATAAGAAGAATAACTTACAGATTCCTCTAATGTGAGGTTGGAGGGTAGGAATGAAATTTTGTATAGTGGTAGTGGAGGAGTGTGTCCTATTCATATGTGTGTTGAAAGCTGAGGACTGGAATTTGTATACAAGACAATCAGAATTTTGATTGAACTGATGAAGTAAGATGATCACTAAGGAATATTATTCTTCTGTTTTGATTTGGGATAGATTAGAAAATAGACAAGCATCAGCTACCTATTTCTAAAATCACACTGTATAACAAACAACACAAAACTTCAGTGTTGTACAAAATGTGGGTTTGTGAGACTCAGCTGATCTGGGCTTTTATACGCTGATCTTGTTTGGGCTTACTTATGCCACTGGTCAGCTGAAGGTTAGCTCAGTCAGCTGCATGCCAGCTGGATATTGTCAGATCTATGATGGCCTTGAATGGGGCAACTGGAACCACGTGTCTAATCTGGCAATAGGTTAAACCTGGCAGGTTCTAGTGGTCATGGCAGAGGAACAAGAGCAAAGTGGAAAACAGCAAGTGATTTTTATGTTTCTGCTTTGTTGCTAATATCCCTTGGCCAACCCCTGAGGTATTAAGAATATTACTGTCCTTTTTTTTTTTTTTAACGCAAAGCAATACGAAGTTACATGACAAAGAGTGTAGACACAGGGAGTAGTGAAGAACTGAGGTTATCAGTGCAATTAATCTACCCCAGATGTAACCTAGAAGAGTCATGTTGATCATCATTATGTTAGGAAGAACTAATTGTGATAATAGTTCTGGTGAGGTATGAGAATTTGAAATTGGAATGTGAACCATGAAACTGGGAAAAACAATAGGGATGTAAAGAATATTGAGTTGAAAGAATACACAGGGCCTGCTAATAAACTGAATGGTCAGCCTTTGAACTTGAATCAGGTTTGAATTTGAATTGAGGCTCTGCTGCTTATTAGCTGAGGGACCATTGATTGGTAAGGTACTTGACTTCTCTGAAACTCTATTTTCTTAATTGGAAGGAGAGGATGATATCTACCCCCAGGAGTGTCTGGAAGGAGTCGCTAGCAAAGGTATATGTTTGTGCTTCAGAAACACTGAGCACTACAAAAGTGTAAGGTGGTGTGGTACGTTTCTTAATTTGGGTTGTGATGTAGTACACCTTGATGAGAAATTAAAAGAGGATGCTTGTGGAAAAGAGGAATAAGTTTATCTTTTGACACTTTGAAATGCAAAATATTTAATTAAAACTACGGAGGGCTAGGGATTCTGCTGGGAAGTCACTGTTTTCTGTGGAGGCAGACTACCTGAGCACCTGTTTGGCTTGCTACTTACTACTCTGTAACCTTCATCAAAGTGCTTAAATTCTCTAAGCCTCAGATGAAAAATTCAAATAACTATAGAACCTACCTCCTAGGGTCATTATGAGTAGTAAATGAGTTGGAACATGTTAAATGATGAATACAATGCCTCATAGATAGTACATGCTCAATAAATCTTAAATGTATCTATTGTTGCTATCATTACTATGCATATTATCATCATTATCCTTAGCCAACCTTAACTGCATAATTTTGCTGGGTAATTATGAACACTACCACACACTGAGAGCACTAAAGGTCCTTACTCTCCTCAGTCTTTATCAAGCTTTGGTAGTCCTTGAATATATATATGTATTAATCCCTAATTATACTCTCCTAAATGTTCTTCCAAATTCCCCACTTCCTCCATGGGCAGTCTCACATATCTCTTGATTACATCAAACACCATCTCTTCCTATTTTACTGAGAAGATTATAACATCTGCTGAGTGCCCTTTTTTTTTCAGTGAATCTAACTTTGCCACCCCACTAAGTGTTTTATTTCTTTCTACTGTCAAAGAGAAAGATGCCACATTTTTTGTTACCTCCTATTGTAATCATCTAATTTTCTTAATTGTTTTTCTTTTTTTCCCCTGGCCAAGTGAAATAATCTGTACCTCCAGCCTTTTTGTGTCATTACCTCTTTTTTTTTTTTTTTTTTGTAACCCTTACAATTAAGTTTTTTGATTACCATTCTCCTAAAAATACACACATGCATGTTGCCAGTGGATACATATTTTGCAAATCTAGTGAGCCTCTTTTGTTCTTCATGCCTCCTGATGGCAGTGCTATCAATTCTTTCAACTTGGAATTCCCGTGCTCTTACTTTTCCGTAAGCATTCGTTTTCTAAGATACTAGACATTTGTACTTCAATCATTCGTTTCCCATACATGCCCTCCGCACTTATCAACACCCCTACCCATCTTTACTTACATCCTCCAATCTTAAGCATTGTCCTTCATGTTTAGAACAAATACTTCCCACTAAGGCCTTGATCTCTCCTTCTTATCACCTCCAAAATTATTGTTTTCTTTGCCTCTAACATCTTCAATTACTCTCACTGAACTGCCTTTTTTTTTTTTTTTTATAACAGTCTAATCTATTTTTTACAAGTAAAATGATGACTGTGTTTTTTTCTCCTTCCCAGGCCTAAACTCAGGAGGGGTCAGAAATAGTTGTTCTGAGTAGAGATTTTCGGAATAAAGACCACTATGTCCCCCTCCTCAGATGCAGACTTCAGAATCTGAAGCAGGTCTGACTTGAGTGCAGGGGTCGGGGAGGCTTTAGGTTAGATTGGTGCTTTGTTGTTGTTAGGTACAGTCAAATTGTTTCCCACTTATAATGACCCTATGACAACAGAATGAAACACTGCCTGCTTCTGGGCCATCCTCACATTCCTTTCTATGTTTAAGCCCATTATTGCAACCACTGTGTCAATCCATCTCGTTGAGGGTCACCTTCTTTTTTGCTGACCCTCTATTTTACCAAGCATGATGTCCTTCTCCAGGGACTGATCCTACCTTATAATTTTTCCAAAGTAAGCACGATGAAGTCTCACCATCCTTGCTTCTAATGAGCATTCTGGCTGTACCTCTTCCAAGACAGATTTGTTCATTCTTCTGGCCGTCTCTGGGATATTATATATTCTTTAACAACATTATAATTCAAAGGCATCAATTCTTCTTTGTCTTCCTTAATCACTGCCCAGCTTTCTCATGGTATGAGGTGATTGAAAATACCATGGTTTGGGTCAGGCATGCCTTAGTCTTCAAAGTAACGTCTTTGCTTTTGAACACTTTAAAGAGGTATTTTGGAGCAGATTTGCCTAATGCAATACGTCTTTTGATTTCTTGACTGCTGCTTTCATGGGTGTTAATTGTCCATCCAAGTAAAATGAAGTCCTTGGCAACTTCAGTCTTTTCTCTGTTTATCATGGTGTTGCTTATTGGTCCAAATGTGAGGATTTTTATTTTCTTTATGCTAAGGTATAATCCATATTGAAGGCTATACAGTCTTTGACCTTCATCAGTAAGGGCTTCAAGTCCTCTCCAGTGTCAGTGAGCAAGGTTGTGTCACCTGCATGTCATAGGTTGTTAATGAGTGTTCTACTGATGCCATATTCTTCATATAGTCCAGCTTCTTGCATTATTTGCTCAGCATGCAGATTGAATAAGTATGGTAAAAAGATACAACCTTGAGCACACCTTTCTTGATTTTAAACCATGTAGTATTCCCTTGTTCTGTTCGAACGACTGCCTCTTGGTCTATGTAGAGGTTTCTCATGAGCACAATTAAGTGTTGTGGAATTCCCAGTTTGTTGTCTGTCAATTTGTCATACTGTGGTGGCTTGCATGATGCTGTGATACTGGAAGCTATACCACCAGTATTTCAAGTACCAGCAGGGTCACCGTTGGTGGACAGGTTTCATCAGAGCTTCCAGAGTAAGACAGACTAGGAAGAAGGACCTGGTAGTCTCCTTCTGAAAAAAATTAGCTTTTCTTTATTCACATAGAAAAGAGGAAATTCTAGTTTCCGCTAATCTATTGTATACTTTTACTAATTTTAAATGATTATAAAGGAAAAGCATCTTAGCTTAATTAACCATAACCATTTAATAAGCAATTGGTATTTATTCATTCAAAAAGTATTTTAAGGCCTACTCTGTGTCAGGCTCTATGATTATTACATAGTGTTGCTGATATCTATGCTTTATTTTATCTTCTGACAATGGTCAATTATGGTTTCTAGGAATATATTGTGGCAATAAGAAGGCACTGCCTATAATCCACTGAATAGCAAATTTATTTGTAAATTCCTTGAAACTGTTGTTTTTAGCTAATTCATTGCCTCTTATCTTCTAATCTTATGAGCTGTCTGTGTTCTTAGAAAAGGGCAACTCCTTCCCTCCTGTTCCAAATTCCATCCCTTCTTGCTATTTCAGGACAAAACTTTTTCCTTCTTTCTCCTACATCATTCGTGTTTCCATACCTAATGGATTATAACCAACAGCATTAAAATATGCTATGTATTTCATCCTTCTTAAAAAAAAAAAAAAAAAAAAACTCAATAAAACACTCCCGTCCCACCAACCTAACACCCTATTTATCTGTTCGTAAAAGTAAACTTTTTTTTTTTTAAGTTTTCTAAAACTTTGCCTACACTTGTTCTAATTTCTCTCCCTATTTTTTCTTGAATCCAGTCCGATCAGGCATTTATCCCATCACCGTCATTCAAACTCCTTTTGTGAACATTATCAATAACCTCCACATTGCTAACTTCAGTGGATAATTCTACTTTGGGAAAAGAGAGAGTTTAGATGTATGGTTGTGGAATTCTTCTTTTAAAACATGACCATCACACCCTAGTTAATTATATCACACATCTTTGCATTTCAATTAGTTTATGGAATAGTAGCTTTCTGTTAGCTTATGCTATATGACCCACGGTAGGCATTTAATATTTGCTGTCTGGCTACTTGGTAATCATAAAGATTATGTTATTTAATTTAAGTGAAGATTTGTAGGCCAAACATACATCAGGCTAGAATTTTAAATTACACTTTAAATTCCAACCAATTTTCGTTGGGGCTCAAATGATTTTTTTTTTTTAGAACAAAGGTCTACTAACTTCCTATTAGGAAACCCTGGTGGTGTAGAGGTTAAGTGCTACAGCTGCTAGCCAAAGGGTTGGCAGTTTGAATCCACCAGGTGCTCCTTGGAAACTCTATGGGGCAGTTCTACTCTGTCCTATAGGGTCACTACGAGTTGGAATCGACTTGACGGCGCTGGGTTTGGTTTGGTTTTGGTTTAGCTTCCTATTCCCACCAAGCTCCCTGCCCTCAGTCCTTTGGTGTTGCAAACTATTATCAAACCTGGCTGCTAACTGAAAGTTGATGCTTTGGAAAAAGACCTGGTGATCTACTGAAAAATCAGCCATTGAAAACCCTATGGAGCACAGTTCTACTTTGACACACAAGAGGTCTCCGTGAATTCGGATCAACTCTGTGGTGACTAGTTTCTTGTTAGTTCCCCCAGATGTGACAGAATTCATTGTGAGATACTAAACAATTGATAATTTCTCTCTTGTAATTTAAATTAGGAAGAATTACACCTAATAATGAGATTTTAAAATCTTTTTTGCATTCCAAGAAGTGAAATCCTTGACCCTGAAACTTGACACAGATGCTGTGAGGGAACAAGGTAAATCTTTCTGATCTTGGGTCCTGATCTCTGGCAGTGGTCAAGAGGCTTCAGACTGACTTCCAAGCAGGTGTAAGAATTAACAGTTATGCCTAATGTATTTTCCAGAAGATTTCTGCTTTGAAGAGTTCCTGTGCTAATTTTGTAAACCTGTGTTAATTTTGATGTTAACTACAGATATTGTTAAGGAATAGATGTGATTAAAATTTGACACTACATTGTTTTATAGTAAACTAATTTTTCTGGATTATGCTTACTTATGATTTATGATTATGTCAGTTTTCTTTATGCCTATTTTTAATCTGCTTTAATTAAGATATATGATATTTTGGTTCAATTTTTTTATCTATTCATGTGAGAATTTATGAGATTAATTTATGTGTATTGGTGACTTAAGGTAGATCTTTAATTGACCAAGTTTAAAAAAAAATCAACAATCAATTTGAAGAATTTTCATGATAAAGGTCTTATGTGGTAATATATTTCTTCGTTAAATAGACAGGTCAGTTCCAAATAATAGCACAATTATTTTATCTTTGTTAATTTTGTATATTGCAAACACTGTTTAATGATTATCTGATCCGTCCTGCCAACAGACTATGGTTCTATAAACTATATTCAATCTTAAGGAATTATCCATGACAGGTGCTGTTATATGAATTAGAGAAAATTTACCTATTAGCATAAATTTCTCAATCAACACTTATGGAAGCAGTGGTCAATAAGTAAAATGATGTGTTGCATTAGGCAAATTTACTGCAAAAGACCTCTTTAAAGTGTTGAAAAGCAAAGATGTCACTTTTAGGACTAAGATGCACCTGACCCAAGCCATAGTGCTTTCACTTGCCTCATATTCATGTGAAAGCTGGACAATGAATGAGGAAGACTGAAGAAGAAATGATGCCTTTGAATTAAGATGTTGGAGAAGAGTATTGAATATATCATGGACTTTCAGAAGAATGAACAAATCTGTCTTGGAAGAAGTACAGCCAGAATGCTCCTTAGAAACAAGGATGACAAAGCTTTATGTCAATACTTTGAACCTGTCATCAGGCAGGATCAGTCCCTGGAGAAGGACATCATGCTTGGTAAAGTAGAGGGTCAGCAAAAAAGAGGAAGACCCTTGATGAGGTGGATTGACACAGTGGCTGCAACAGTGGGGCTCAAGCATAACAACAATTGTGAGGATTGTGCAGGACTGTGTAGTGTTTCATTTTGTTGTGCATAGGGTCGCTGTGAGTCGGAATTGATTTGATGGCACCTAAAAAAATTTTTTTTTTCAACAACAGAAGAAAATATTTGGCTCCTGCAGTCACTTTTTTTAATTGCCTTGTTAAGTAAATTTATCATTTACTAAAAATATAACTTCATTTTGGATTTCTAAGTCTAAAGTCTTATGGAAGTGTAATAAGCTTTAATGTCTCCTGCTATGATTATGGATTTTCTATTTCTCCTTGCAATGCAATTAATTTTTGCTTCGTATATTTTGAGGCTAGTATCATTGGAGCCCTGGTGACACAGTGATTAAGTGTTTGGCTGCTAACCAAAAGGTCAGCTGCTCCTTGGAAACCCTATGGGACAGTTCTATTCTGTCCAATAGAGTTGCTATAAGTAGGAATCAGCTTGATGGCAACGAGATTTTATCATTGTTATATCTTCTTGGCAAAATGAACATTTTATCATGAAGTGTGGTTGACTTTTATTCTTAGGAAGTTTTTCTTAAGTTCTATTTTATTTGATTTTAATAGCATTATAGCAGATTTTTTTGTTACTGTTTGCACTGTACACTTGTTTTCTTCCATTTAGTTTTAACACATCTGTAAAAAAAAAAAAAAAAGAAAAATGCTGAGGAGTTGATTGTGACTTGTGGCAACTCCATGTGTGTTGGAGTAGAACTGTGCTTCATAACATTTTCAATGACTGATTTTTTGAAAGTAGAATGCCAAGGCTTTCTTCTGAGGTGCCTCTGGGTGGACTTGAATCTCCAGCCTTTTGCTTAACAGCTGAGCACTGAAGCATTTGTAGCACTTAGGGACATGGCTGTATCCTTATATTTTGGATGTATTTCCTGCAAATACTGAATAGTTTCTGGATTTTATTTTTATGCAGTCTGACAATCTTTCTCTTTTAATTATTTGGTCTCTTTATATGCACTATAATTACCTGTATGTCCATGTTTAATATGTCTTACTAAAGACTTTCTATTTGTTCTGTCTCTTCCATGTTCTTTTTATTAAGCTTTCATGTCTTCTTTTGAATTAATTGATTTTTTTTTATTACTCTGTTTTCCCCTCTGCTACTCTGGAAGATTTATACTCTTTTGCTATCCTTTTAATAGTCTCCCTAGAAACTGCAATGTGTATCTTCAACATACCAAAGTCTAATATTACCAAGTATTCTCATCTCGGCTAATGCGAGGTGCTCAGAACACTTTGAAATTTTCATTTACTTCTTCTCCTTATATTCCCATGTGTATAATGTGAGAATAAAAAGATATATATTTTTATCTCCAAAAAGATATTATTATTTCAGTTTTCTACTGCTAATGTTCTTTTAGATTTATTCACACATGTATCATTTTTGTTACTAATCTGTCTTTTTGGATCTCAAACCTTCCATCTGGTATCATTTTTCTATTACTTGAAGAACAAACTTCACTGTTTCTTTTAGTAAATTCACTTTTGTTCCTGAAGGATGTTTACAATGGATATAGAATTTTAGGATAGCAGTTGTTCTCTTTAAGCACTGTTAACGCCATTTTATTCTGACTTTATTGTTGCTGTTGAGAAGTAAGTTGTCAGTTTGTTGTTTCTTTGAGGATAAACTGCGCTTTCTGTTTTTGGCTGATTTGACGAAAATTTAAAGACATTTTTCGTATAATGTGATTAGAATGTATTTCTTTTTATTTTTCCTATTTAGGATTCATAGGAATTATTGATAACATGGCTTGATAACTTTTATTAGTTTTAGAAAATATTTTCTCCTTTTTTAAAAAATATACTCTCTTGTCAAATTTTCTACATCCTCTAATTCTAGGATTCCACTTCCCATATGCTAGTTCTTTTTTTTTTCACTTTATCTTATGCCTCTTACTCTTTCTTCTGTATTTCTCTCCTTTTGTCTCTCTATGATATGATTCATTTGAAATAGCTTTTTTGGGCCTATCTTTTGGTTCACTCATTTTCTCTGCTTTATCTAATTTCCTGATCAACACATTTATTTGAGTTCTTTGTTGTGTTTATTGTCATTTTCAATTCTGCAATTTCCATTTTTTTTTTTAAGTTTCATTTTTTTTTTTTTTTGTTTCCTACACGAACTTAAAATCTTTATCTTCATCACCTTGAGCATTCTAAGCATAGTTCTTTCACATCACTCTTAGGATCTGTTTCAGTTGGGTACTGTTTTGTACTATTGTTCATTTTGATTGTCGTCTTATCTCACGTACATGATTATATTTGACTGTGAGTCGGTCATTTTATTTGAAAAATTGTTCATGGTAATCATTTTTAAGCCCAGACCAATATTATTTATTTTCCTCGAGACAAAACATTTATTTTATTTGGTCAGATGCCTAGGGAATAGCAACCCTAATTTACCTCAATCCAGTTAATCTGAGAGAAGAGCCATCAACAGGAATTCTTCTTCCTGGGGTGCAGCTATTCAGGGTCTCCAAATCAAATAAGAAGGATTGACCAGGGCCACTAAATCTGGTCAGGAGTTTCATTCCAATTCCTGTCCCTTAAGCCCCCTAAAGCTGTCAGATGTGCTAAGCTGGCCCCGATAAAACTAGGGATAAGAGCAGACATACATGCCTGGAACCTTGTTGTTATTGTTAGGTGTCGTTGAGTCAGTTCCGACTCATAGCAACCATATGTACAACAGAATGAAACACTGCCTGGCCCTGTACCATCCTCACAGTCATTGGTGTGCTTAAGCCCATTATTGCAGTCATTGTGTCAATCCATCTCATTGAGGGTCTTCCTCTTTTTCCCTAACCTTCTGCTTTACCAAGAATGATATCCTTCTCCAGGAACTGATCCCTCCTGATAACATGCCCAAAGTATGAGATGTAGTCTTGCCATTCTTGCTTTCAAGGAGCACTCTGGTTGTACTTCTTATAAGACAGATTTATTCGTTCTTTTGACAGACCATGGTATATGCTGTATTCTTTGCCATCACCACAATTCAAAGGTGTCAATTCTTCTGTCATTCATTGTCCAGTTTTCACATGCACGTGAGAAGACTGAAAACACCATGGCTTGGGTCAGGCACACCTTAGTCTTCAAGGTGACATCTTTGCTTTTCAGCACTTTAAAGAGGTCTTTTGCAACAGACTTGCCAAATCCAATCTGTCTTTTGATTTCTTGACTGCTGCTTCCATGGGTGTTGATTGTAGATCTGAGTAAAATGAAATCTGTGACAACATCAATCTTTTCTCTGTTTATCATGATGTTGCTTATTGGTCCATTCGTGTGGATTTTTGTTTTCTTTATGTTGAGGTGTAATCCATACTGAAGGCTGTGGTCTTTTATCTTCATCAGTAAGTGCTTCAAGTCCTCTTCACTTTCAGCAAGCAAGGTTGTGTCATCTGCATAACTCAGGTTGTTAATGAGCCTTCCTCCAATCCTGATGCCCTGTTGTTCTTTATATAGTCCAGCTTCTTGGATTATTTGCTCAGCACACAGGTTGAATAGGTATGATGAAAGGATATAACCCAGACACACACCTTTTCTGACTTTAAACCATGCAGTGTTCTCTTGGTCTGTTTGAACGACTGCATCTTGATCTGTGTACAGGTTGCTCATGAAAACATTTAAGTGTTCTGGAATTCCCATTCTTTGCAATGTTATCCCTAATTCGTTATGATCCACACAGTCAAATGCCTTTGCATATTCAATGAAACACAGGTAAACATCCTTCTGGTATTCTCTGCTTTCAGCCAGGATCCATCCGACATCAGCAATGATATCCTTCATTCCATGTCCTCTTCTGAATCCAGCTTGAATTTCTGGCAGTTCTCTATCGATATACTTACTGCTGTAGCTGCTTTTGAATGATCTTCAGCAAAATTTTACTTGCACGTGATATTAATTATATTGTTTGATAATTTCAGCATTCAGTTGGATCACCTTCTTGGGAATAGGAATAGGCATAAATATGGATCTCTTCTAGTTTGTTGGCCAGGTGGCTGTCTTCTAAATTTCTTAGCATAGATGAGTGAGCACTTGTAGCACTGCATCTATTTGCTGAAACATCTCAATTCGTATTCCATCAATTCCTGGAGCCTTGTTTTTCTCCAGTTCCTTCACTACAGCTTGGACATCTTTCTTCATCACCATTGGTTTCTGATCATATATTACCTCCTGAGATGGTTGAACGTGGACCAATTCTTTTTGGTATAGTGACTCTACTATTCCTTAAATCCCAAACTCAATGTTCTTCACTATCTTTCTTGCTGTCTCATTATGTTGTTGTGTGCCGTTGAGTCAATTCAGACTCATAGCAGCCCTGTAGGACAGAGTAGAACTGTCCATAGGGTCCCCAGGCTGTAATCTTTACGGGGAGCAGATTGCCAGGTCTTTTCTCCTATGGTGCTGCTGGTGGGTTTGAACTGCCAACCATTTGGTTAGCAGCTAACTGCTGGACCATTGTGCACCAGTGCTTCTTCTTGCTGTCTTCAGTCTCAAAAATTAAAAATTGAAAAAAAAATTCAGCTTTTCTATTTCTCCTCATTTGCAAAGCTGGTCCACATTATCCAGTCTGCCACTACTGGTGTAGATTTCCACAGCTTAATGAGTACAATGAATGTAAGTAATTAATTGAAAAGACAGCTTATAGCAATTTTCTTAAAATATACATGCTTATTTCTGTGGGCAAAAACAACAGCAATTATCTTTCTGAATTTATTTTTCTGGTGTTCTTCTAGTCTTACATATTCCTGCTAGGATTTTGAATGCCAGTAACTGCTCCAAAATGTTGAAAAATAATCTCCTTTTCTCCAGCCTCTCCTCCTTCAAATGCATCCCCCTCACTGCTTCAGAATAATCTATTTAAAATGCAACTATGAATAGGCTACTCCCTTGCTTAAAATGATTCCATGTCCACAAGAAAAATTACTGGAACTAATAAATGAATTCAGGATAAAAGATGAATATACAAAAATCAATTGCATTTGTATATTGTACTAAAGAATAATAAGGAATGAAGTTAAGAAAACAATTTCATTCACGATAATATCAAAAATAATTATTTAAGAATAAATTTAACAAAAGATGTGGAAGACTTACACACTGAAAACTATAAAACATTGTTGAGAAAAATTTAAGGTCTGAGCAATGGAGAGACATTCCAGATTCATGGATTGGAAGACTCACTAGTAGTAAGAAGACACATCTGCCCAAAATGATCTATAGTTTCAAAATAATTCCAATTAAAGTGTCAGCAGGCTTTTTTTTCCCAGAAATTAGCAAGAGGATTCTAAAATTTATAGGGAAAGGAAAAGGATCCAAAATAGCCACAATGATCTTGGAAAAAAAAAAAAAAAGAGTAGCAGGACTTGCATTTCCTAATTTCAAAACTTACTCTAAAGGTACAGTAATCAAGATAGCTTAAGGGTAAAAATATGTATCAAAGGAAAATAACAGAGTACAGAAATAAACCCTTGATTTTCAAAAATATACCAAGGCAATTCAATATGGAAAGGATATTCTTTTCAACAAATGGTGCTGGCATGATTGGATATTCACATACAAAAAGGTGAATTTATATTCTTATTGCTCACCACACACAAAATTAATTCAAAAAGGCCCATAGAGCTAAATTTAAGAGCAAAACTATACACATTTTTGAAGAAAAAAAATAGGAGGAAATCTTTGAGACCTTGGATTAGACAAAGATTTCTTAGATACAAGGCTAAAAACAATCTATAAAAAATAATAAATTAGACTTCATCTAAATTAAAAATTTTGCATTTAAAAAGACACCATTAAGAAAGTAGAAAGACAAAGACAATGGGGAGAAATATTTTCAAATCAAGTATCTGATAAAGGATTTTTGTTCAGAATATATAAACTCATGACTCAATAAGAAGACAAATATCTCAATTAAAAAATGAGTAAATGATTTGAATAGACATTTCACCAAAGATTATAAATGGATTTTAGCAAGCACATAAAAATATGCTCAACACCTTTAGTGAAAGGAATTTCAAATTAAATCCACAATATCACTTCACACTACTACAATGTCTTTAATCAAAAAGACAGAAAATAACAAGTGTCAGCGATGTTATAGAGAACCTAGAGCTTTCAGAAATTGCTAGTTGATGTATAATATGGTACCAAAATCCCATTGCCCTCGAGTCGATTCCAACTCATAGTGACTCTGTAGGACAGAGTAGATCTGCCCCAGAGGGTTTCCAAGGAGCTGCTGGTAGATTTGAACTGCCAACCTTTTGGTTAGCAGTGGTAGTTCTTAACTACTGCACCACCAGGGCTCTGTAATGTGGTTACCAAAAAAAAAAAAAAGTTGCCATCGAGTCCATTCCAACTATATTGACCCCACAGGACAGAGTAGAACTGCCCCATAGGGTTTCCAAGGAGCGGCTGATGGATTCAAACTGCCACCCTAAAAAAAAAAGTAGTCTGGCAGTTTCTTAAAAAAGTTAAATATAAATCCCATCCAGTGTAATCTACCTAAGAGAAACAAAAATACGTGTTCACATAAAGCTTGTTTGCAAATGCTCATGGTCAGATTATTCATGATTTTGTTATAGTTAGGTGCCCTTCAGCCTGTTCTGACTGACAGTGACCATATGTACAACAGAATGAAACTCTGTCGGCCCTGCACCATCCTCACAATCCTTGCTATGTTTGTGCCTGTTGTTGTAGCCGCTGTGTCAATCCATCTTGTTGAGGGTCTTTCTCTTTTTCATTGATCCTCTACTTTACCAAGCCTGATGTTCTTGTCCAGGGACTGGTCCCTCCTGATAACATATGCAAAATATGTGAGATGAAGTCTCGCCGTCCTTGCTTCCAAGGAGCACTCTGGCTGGGTTTCTTCCAAGAGATACTTTTTTGCTCTTCTGGCAGTCCATGGTGCATTCAACATCCTTTGCCAACACCATAATTCAAAGACATCAGTTCTTCTTCAGTCTTCTTTATTCATTATTCATAGTAGCCAGGAAGTGGAAATAGCCCAGATGTCCCTCAGCTTGTAAATGGATATTTAAAATTGGTATATCCATACAGTGGTATGTATAAGTAACAGACTACTTACACAGTAACAAACTACTGGTACTACAACTTGAATGAACCTTAAAAACATTATTCTAAGTGAATGAAGCCAGTCATAGAAGACCGCATATTATAGGATTCCATGTACAGGAAATATCCAGAGAAGGCAAATATATAGAGACAGAAATCGTTACCTGGAGCTAGGGTCAAGAATGAGGAGTGACTGCAAGGGATCTTTTTGAGTGGATAGAAGTGTTCTAAATTTCAGTTGTGATGATTGTACACCTCCACAACTTTATCATATATATATTATATATGCCTCCATTAAGTTGTTCCATGGCTCCTGATGGCCTAGAATAGTTTCATAAACTTGACTGAAAATAAGAATTGCTCAACGTGCTTGTTGACAATAACATTGTCTTCTGGAAAATTTGATTTCACATTTTTAACAACCATCTCAGATGATTCATATAATGCTGTTGTCAAGTGTCATTAAGTCAGTTCTGACTCATAGCGACCTTATGTGTAACAGAACAAAACGTTGCCAGGTCCTGTGCCATCTTCACTATCATTGCTATTATATCATTCATATAATAAGGGTTGGAAAACACTAAGCTGGAAAATAATTATTAAGCTTCTTACTATGTCTCTAAAACCTAGTCTCTAATCTACCTTTCTCTCTAGTGTATTCTTCCACTCTCTGTCTCGGAATTCATATGCCAACTTTAAACTTATTAACTCTGCCTAGCTCAGTGTCATTTCATGTATTTTTTTCCCCCAATGAAATGTAATCTTTCTAATAGGACACAGTGGTAATATGAGACCATGCTTTTATCTAGACATGTAGTGATCAGCTTCTATATGGCAAACACTGAATTCTTGCTCTCAGCGATCTTGCATATTTTCAGAAGACACAGACATGTAGTCAGATGATTTTAATAAAATACTTAATAGTACAGCAGTATGTATCTAGTGTATGGGAGCATAAAGGATGAACATTTAAGTCATCCTGGGGTTTTATTGTACCAGGCTTTCAAAAATGAAAAAGAGAAATGAAAAATTTCTTTCTCTTCCGGGAATTCTTAGCTTATTTGAAATGATGATTAAACCAATATTTACAATGATATATGATGGAAGTTTGACAGATAATGAATAAGAGAAAAAAAAAAAAAAACTCAGTGTAATGGAATGAGGGAAGGGAAGTAGAATCTTTTGATCACTTATTACATTTCCATTATTACTACCTTCAAACATTTTATTTTATTCTCATAAGTGTCCTGAAAGTAACCCCCCATAATTTTGTTATGTATATAAAACCAAACCCATTGCCATCGAGTCGATTCCAGCTCATGGCGACCCCAAGTGTTACAGAGTAGAACTGCTCCATAGGGTTTTTTTGGCTGTAATCTTTTTTTTTTTTTCAATCTTTATGGAAGCAGATTGCTAGGCTTTTCTATCGTGGTACCACTGGCTGGCTTCGAGCTTCCAACCTTTAGATTAGTAACCAAAACCAAACCCATTGGTGTTGAGTCAATTCCAACTCATAGGTACCCTATATAACGGAGGAGAACTAACCCATAGGGTTTCCAGGGAGGGGCTGATGGATTCAAACTGCTGGCCATTTGGTTAACAGCCACGCTCATAACCACTGCACCACCGGGACTTCTTAGATTAGTAGTAGAGTGCAAAGCATTTGTGCCACCTAGGGATCTTGTATTATGTTGTTGTTTGCCATTAACTCAATTCTGATTCATAGCCCTGCTATAGAACAGAGTAGAATTGCCCCATAGAGTTTTCTGGGCTGTAATCTTTATGAGAGCAGTTTGCAAAAAAAAATTTTTTTTTTTTTGCCAGGTTTTTCTCCGCAAAAGCTTCTGGTGTGTTTGAGCTGATGGCCTCCCTTTCAGTTAGTGTCTGAGTGCTTTAACCATTGCACCATCAAGGCTCCTTTCTTTGGTACTGCCTATGCCCTGGTGGTGTAGTGGTTAAGAGGTATGGCTGCTTACCAAAAGGTCAGCAGTTTGAATTCACCAGGTGCTTCTTGGAAGCTCTATGGGGCAGGCCTACCCTGTCCTGTAGAGTCGCTATGAGTCGAAATTGACTTGATGGCAACAGATTTGGTTTTTTTTTGTTTTGTTTTGTTTTACCCATGCCCAAATGAATCAGTAACTCTGGAAGGTGTGCCCAGAAGTTTGTGTTTTAATAAGCCTTCAGGTGGTTGCGATGCACTCTATAGTTTAAGAACCTGCAGAGAGACAGTTTGATTTGGGATGAAAATGAAAGAATTTACATTTACACTCTGCAGTGTCGATAAACTTCCATTAGGCTTTTATGGAGAACTGGACTAGATACAGTACTATTTACTCAGGGATTCTAAGATGCTATCATCCTGAGATTACTGCTTTCACATGTATTTATGTATTCTTTTCTCATTTTTCTTTTCCTGTTCTCACATTACTAGTAAGTGTCAGAGGTAGGTTTTAAACATAGGTTTCCTTGATTTTGTAACCACATCTTTTTCACCTTTTAGATGCAACTGCTCTTAAAGCACTTACGATTTTAACGTTAAAGATAGCCAAGTTTTAAATACTTGATACTTACCAGTTGTTTCCCATTTTTGGAGGAATTATTTAGAAGGAAAAATTACTAAAGAAAAAAAATATTATTAAGAATGATGACTTACACTTTAGAATTAGAATTTTGTGTATTTTACCATTAAACATAATGTGTATACTCCTAATATAATCACTAAAAAGGGATTGTTATATTAATTTATAAAAACTCCCAAGTAAGAAATTCATCAAAACACAAGACCAGACATAGCTAAGAAAGTATTCTCTGGTTTTCAACATCATCTGTGACACATATTTTGCGAATTTTTCTGAGTCACAGAGTGACCTTTTTCAGTTTTGGCCTGTTTAAGGAGGTTATTTTATTGTTTTTTTGTTTGTTTTGTGCTTTGCAGAAAATGTTCAGGCTTCTACACCTACAATTACTTAAAATTCAATTTATTTAGAAGGTCTTTATCATTGCTTATACTTGGGGAAGATTTTATACTTGGGGAAAGATGCTTTCCATAAAATTAGAATCACGTTATATATAATTTTATATGCTGTTTTTCTCCTTTAACATATGAGTAATTTTTCACGGCATTAATTTTTTTTTTTTTTCCATGATAGTACTTTTGCTTTTTGGCTTTAGATATTGAACTGGGTTTTGCTTGCTCCTCTCTTCCACAGTATATATAAAAACCCATTGCCATTGAGTCAATTCCAACTCATAGCAACCCTGTAGGACAGAGTAGAACTGCCCCACAGGGTTTCCAAAGAGTGGCTGGTGAATTTGAACTGCTGACCTTTTGGTTAGCAGCCAAATTCTTAACCACTGTACCACCAGGGCTCCAGTATACATAAGAAATGTAAATTATTTGCGATTAAATTAGCATATGCTGTTTTTTTTTTTTTAAATAACATTATTGTTGATAGTCCTTTATTTCACAAAATCAGGAAAGAAATTGCATCATTTTTGTCCAACCCGTAAAGAGGAGGAATTGAGCATAGCACTCTTCTTCTCTTTCCCCACATTGAACTTCCCCATCTGTGTTAATATAATATTGTTGACATATAGGGTTGCTATGAGTTGGAATCGATTCGACAGCAGTGGGTTTGTATATTGTCAGACACTTTTACAAAGTATTTTTTTCTCCAAGATATATTATCAATATTTGCATTCAGGTTCGAAATTGAGCTTTAAGCCATTGTTTAAATGCCACTTGATGTTTAATTTGTTTGTATGTTTCTATCATTCCTTGTATAGTACCATTTGCCTGTTTTCATATTTTTACTTTTAATTTCATTCCTTGGCCAGATGAGTGTGCCTTTAAGTAAACTTTGCAAGAAATGTTTTTGGGTGATAATGTATTTTCTGAGCCCTCGCATCGCTAACAGTTTCTGTTATCATGATATATGGTCAAAATTCCATGTTATATTCAGCTATATTTCTTATATCATTCTATAACATAGGTTTTAATAATTGTCTTTCATATTTCTTTAATATACATAGTTTTTTAGAACTGTACCCCACCCACCATTATGCCACTCTTTAGGATAGTGACTAGAATCAGTCATAGAAATGATAGCTAGTATTTATTGAGAGCTCGTTGTTTTCCTGCCACAATATTAAGGACTTTGCATATATAATAAACTTAATCTGAACCACCACCCTGTGGACTAGAGATGCTATTATTATCCCTCTTTTACTGATGAGGAAAGTGACATGGAAAGGGACTAACTCACTTTCACCAGTTTGTACAGGTAGTAAGTGGCAGAGCTCCAGTTTCGAATAAGGTAGCCTGATTTCTGAACACTCGTATTTAACCACCATTCTACACTACCTAAGCTTTTGATTCAATGATTTAAAATGATATACATGGTTTATCCACACAAAACACAAAACATACTACTTTGGGATATGTTTTTTCTCTATTAGTAGTTGCTTCTAGAGAATTTTCTGAAGTCCATTAAAGAGAAGATTGGTATTGGAACCTTGCTAGATATAATTTATACTATGATCATTTTAGATCCCTTTATACAGAATAAATCTCTCAAAAGGTATAGGACATATTTTAATATAGATTTTGTTCAAAGTGTTTTTACCTTAACAAAACTCATGTGATTTGTAATACTATTTCAAATTTATATATTAAGTTCATTGAAATGTCTTAAAGGGAAAGGTTAAGATTTTTTCTGATTAGATGTAAGAAAAATAAGGCCCTCTCGAGAAACTTGAGACCCTAAAGTTTACAGACTCTAGATCTTGAGGTACAAAGGAAAAGCATTGGTTTCTGAGTTATGTCAACCTACTGAACCTCTCTGTGCCTCAGGGTCTTCATTTTTGAAGAGTTAATGAGGACCACTTCCGTAGCTAACAAAAATCAGCCAACAGGACTAAATTTTCATATTCAGGTATTTCATACTGTCTTGTAGAGAAATGAGGAGCCCTGGTGGTGCAGTGGTTAAGATCTTGGCTGCTAACCAAAAGGTCAGCAGTTTGAATCCAACAGCCACTCCTTGGAAGCCCTATGGGACCATTCTACTATGTCCTATAGGGTTGCTGTGAGTTGGAATCGACTTGATGGCAACGGATTTCTTTTTGTTTTATTTTGCAGAGACATGAAAAGTCACACTGTCTCCATCTACCCAGAGGGACCAGAGATGGGCTTTCTTTAACTGCTGAGTTTAGAAAACAAGAAAAATGGGATAAAAGAAAAGAAAGCATTCTTTGAGGTCCCTGTTTCCTTGCTAGTTGTCGCAGTGGCCTCTGGCAGCTCCTTAAACAGCCTGTAATTCTCCTCATGTTGCTCTAACCCACTGCCGTCAAGTTGATTCCGACTCATTGCGACCCTATAGGACAGAGTAGAACTGCCCCATAGAGTTTCCAAGGAGTGCCTGGCGGATTTGAACTGCCGACCTCTTGGTCAGCAGCTGTAGCACCTAACCGCTAGGCCACCAGGGTTTCCTGTCGTGTTGCTCTACCCATTGCTCTAGCTGTCTTCAGACCAGCAATGACTTGTCGAATGAGTCTCCTACTCTCACTTCAAATCTCTGACTTTTTCTGTTGCAACTCTCCAACTCCAGTTGAGGAAAGTTCTTTGCTTTTAAGGGCTTATGTGTCCACCTGAATAATCTGAGATAAATCTGTTTTAAGATCCATAAACTTAATTACATCTGCAAAATTTCTTTTGCCATATAATGTAACACATTCACAGGTTCTAGGGGCTAGGGAGTGGACATTTTTAGGGACCATTTTGGGGGCCATTTTTTTAGATATCTCCAATAATAAACTATGTGTTGCACACCTGAAACCATTCCCAATATAAAAATCAGGATCTATGTAAAATGCAATATAAAATAGAGAAGGACTATTACTTATGGTCTATCAACCATGTGACTGGGACTTGGTAGCTCTTCATCAAACATGGCTTGATGCAATTTAAAAACATCTATAGATCCTATTTTGAAAATCAATCTAGATATTCTTGAGATTTTTATAATTTATGAAAACTTTTCTGCAGGACCATGGGTATTGTTCTAAGTGCTAATTATGTTAAATGAGTCAATTTATTCCAGTTCAGTGATGGAATGGCTAATTTTGTCATTCTAAAAATATAGATGTAACACCATGTGGAAAACAATTGATTCTGAAAAAAGTCATATTTTCTTTGCATTTCTAATTATGTTTATTGCAACATATATCTAGGTTAATAAAACAATAGAGTTTTAGGCTGAGAATCAATTTACTCATGAAATAATTTTGATATTCTTTAATGAAGGTGTCTTTTGATGTTTACATTTTGTATAGTGTATATTTGTTTGTTGATGAATATTGTGTGGTTTGATATATTTTCAGAGATGATTAGAGATAGGTCCAGTTTGGAATCTCCTAAGAGCATCTTCTTCTGAAGGTGTTACACTATTGGTGTTTCTCTGCATGGGAGAAATCCAAACATTGTTGAGAAGCTATTGGTTTTGGATTGATAATTTAACTGACCAAATAGTTAAATAAAAAAAGTTATATTTTCTGAAAGAGGGCCACTCAGTATGCAGAGTGTGGGGTGTGGAAGAAAAATTTATATATAAATATGCATGAGTCCTACTATTTTTCTTCCCATCTCCTTCCTCCCTTTTTTTCCATCCATCCGTCCGTCTGTCCGTCCATCCACCCATTTACTATCATCTATCATACTGTTTTCAACGGCACTGGGTTTGGTTTTTGTTTTTTTATCATACTGTTGGTTTTTGTTAAATAAATCAAAAGTTTTTGAAATAAGTTTATTTACTTGCTTTAAAATTCCTTTTTTGCATTATCTTCAAAATCAGCTGATCTATTAGAAAGCAGGTTTAAGGCAAGGAAATTTGTCTTGTATATGGGTTCAATCACATTTCTTGGTTTTATAACAAATAGTAGCTCTATAACATTCTAAATGCTCCCAATTTGTTTCTGTTTTTAAGTTAATCTGTAAGAAATGCCCTGGTTGCCCAGTGGTTAAGCACTCAGCTGCTAGCTGAAAGGTGGACAGTTCGAAACCACCAGCTGCTCTAAAGGAGAAAGGTGTTGGCAGTTTGCTTCCATAAATGAAACTCTGTGGGGCAGTTCTACCCCATCTACAGGGTTGCTATGAGTCAGAACTGACTCGAAGGCAATGGATTTTTTTATAAGGAGTACAAGGAAAATCTAAATATGTACTTAGAGAAGAAAATATAATACAGTTTTTATATAAGCTGTAGCTAGTAGAAGTTCAAAGAAGGAGGGGTGGAAGACAGGTAGAAGAAAGTATAGTTGTGTTAATTTTTCCATCTTGCATAGTTTAAATTTATAGTGCAAAATACCAGAAAAACTAAAAAATAAGTGAGTAAAAGTGGGAATGCAACTGAGCACAAAAATGATTAAAAGAAGAAAGATTTTTACTTTTTATTTTGTGTTCTTTCATACCATTGAAGTTTCTTATATTAAGTGCATATATTATAATGATTGAAAATGATGATTATTTTAAATAGCTCCATAAGAAAAGGAACTCCTATTCTGTTCTTACTTCCTTTGCTCTTAAGTTTGTAGGAGTGCGTTCCAAAATATAAAAAAGAACCAAAAATGAAGGTAACAGTTCAAACCAGCAAAGAGCTGTATCAATGTTTTTCCATAACCTGAGGTGGTCCCTTGGTACTCTTTCTCCCTAATGTGTTAAATTTGAATACAGTAGTGCCCCCTTATCACAGTGGATATTGTTCAAGACCCCCAGTGGATGCCTGAAACCTTTAGATTGTACCATTTTCTCCTCTACATACATACCTATGATAAAGTTTAATTTATAAATCAGGCACAGCAAGAGACTAACAACAATAACTAATAATACAATAGAACAATTATAACAATGTACTCTAATAAAAGTTATGTGAATGTAGATCTTAGCAACCTTGGCATACAATTTGTTTTTCTTTCCTTCTTAAGTTGAGAACTTCCACCTTTTCACTTAATAGAAGCACTTTATGGCTTCTCTTTGACATATCTGAATTACCACATCACTACTTTTTCACTTTGAGGACATTATTAAGTAAAAAAAAAGGGTTGCTTGAACACAGCACTACAAAACCGTGACTGTCTGATAACTGAGTCCTGCTAAGTGACTAATGGGTGGGTAGTGCATACAGCATGGATACATTGGACAAAAGGATGATTCACATCCAGGGCAGATGGCATGAGATTTCATCATGCTGCTCAATTTAAAACTTATGAATTGCTTATTTCTGGAATCTTCCACTAATATTTTCAGACTGCAATTGACCACAGGTAACTGAAACCACAGAAAGTGAAACCGTGGATGAAGAGGCAACTGCTGTATGTAGTTTTCCTTACACCCAAAAAAAATCACCTCTTGCCTTGAGCTGATTCCAACTCATAGCGACCCCATAAGACAGAGGAGAACTGCCCCATGCAGTTTCCAAGGAGTGCCTGGTGGATTCGAACTACCAACCTTTTGGTTAACAGCTGTAGGTCTTAACTACTATGCCACCATAGTGTATTTATTCCTTACATAGTGTATTAATCAATCAACAAATGGTATTGTGCTCCTGATGTGTTTCAGACTTTGTATTTCTTCAAAGTCCTTTCTAGTTGACAGTACAGTATTTTGTACACTATCTCCTACAGCGGCACAACCCTGTCAAATAGGTCTTATCCCAAGTATAGATGGAAAAATTGAGTTTGGAGAAGTCATTTGCACAGGGTCACACAGCTAGCATTAAGTGGCACAACTGGAGATTCAGACACAGTGAGCTAACCTTGACACACTTCTTCATCAAAATCACCTGATGGTATCCTTAAAAGACAAGTAAACAAACAAAAAACAAGCTAGGTGTCTGGGCCCAACTACTGCAGATCTATAAAATAGAATGTTTAATCAAGAGTATAATTTGTTTTTAATAAATCATGGGCTCTCAAATTTTAGTGGGCTTGGGATGGGGCCTGAGATCCTTCATTTTTAGCAAACTCCTAGGTGCTTCCACTGGATTATTCCTTAAGTAGTAAAGATTTACAAAGCAGCATTATAGAAACAGGGAAATAATCTTTGAATTATGTTTATAGGACTAAAATTACAACAAAATTAAATTATTTTGCTTTCATCTAACATTTCTCCCTTTAGTGGTCAGTCAAAACTCTTTTGTAAATTAAGTTTCAAAACAGCCAAGAGCTAGAGAATAGAAAAGCTAAATAAGTTAATAGAAAGTGAAATAAAAGGAAGATAATTTATTTCTGACTCCGGGTAGCATCAATTCAGAGGGTATTCATGGACCTTTGGCTGTATAAATAAGGTTGTGATAAGGAAGAATAACATTATTTCGATTTGATATGAATTGGTCTTAAATGTACAAAAGAAACCCAAAATTCCTGGACCAAATGCTTTTCAAACTTCATTAAATTTGGCTGTATCTCTTAGCTTTTGCTAGATAATGTTGCTTTAAAAACAGAGAAAAATAAATCTCTGTGGTTTGCAACAAAGATTTATTTCTCACTTTCATGTCATGTTGACTACCTTGTTTGCAGCTCTGCTTCACATGCCATCTTCATTCTAGGATCCAGGTGAAAAAGTAGCTCCTATCTTGAGCACTATTCCACTTGCATTCCATTGGTCAAAGTTAAGCTTAAAGACAATGAATAGGGGAAGCTTACTGTACCCACAGGTAGGTATTAAAATTCACACAGTAATAGGCAGGGATATGTGATCCTTTTTGACAAAATAGCAATATGTAAACGAACTAATCTCTCTGTCTTTGTGTATATTTGTATGTGTGTGTAGTTGGCGGTGGTGTCTCTATTTCTTATCTAAGTTGTTTTTGATACTAAAATTATAAGTATTTCAAACTAAATACTCATCAGAAGCAAAGCCTGTAATTCAACTCTGAATATTCCCTACCCTTGTACAGTGTCTAGCGTATTGCATCTTTCCTGTAAATTTTGGGTGAAGCAGGGTGGCCAAAAGCCAGTATGAATGAATTTAAGAAAAAACAGACTGAGTAGAATTAGAGATTTCAAGTATAGCAATTTTGCTATAAATGGGAAAAGATAAAATAGGTGTAGCTGATGAGTAAAATGGAGTCAAGGGAAAGTTAGTTTTCCTTTTTCCTCCAGATAGAACAACAGGATGTTTGTATGCCTATGGATACTGATGAGAATAATTCAACAGAGAACCATCAAAAATCAATATGCGATGTATGAGTATGGGGGAGACTTTCTGGAGTAATGTATTGGAATAGATTGAGAGAGAAGGTAGTGAGAATGGCTGTAGTAGGAGAATGCATAGTTTTTTCTGGGATAGCAAATGGGAGAGGTGCTGGTAAGTGTGCAGACATGACTGGGGAGTCTGTGGGCTTTGTCTTCTTCTTGCTTGAAGCAAAAGTAGGGAGCAGGAGCATTCATTGATAATAAATGTGGAGGAGGAGTTGGAGGTTTGAGGAAAGAAAAGATGTGAAATAGTTTTCTAAGACAGTTAAAAAAATGAGTTAGAATGTACATTACAATTGTTGGAAGGTTTGTTATAGTATCAATTATTTACCTATTTATTTATTTATTTATTTTACTTTGTGTAGTGGTTCTTTCTCCTCTTCTCCCCTATTTTTCTTGATTTGAATGCTCAAAGGATTATATGTTTTTCTTTGTGTTTTCATTCAACTTAATGACTTCTTTGGCTTATCAACTCTACCATATTGTGTTTTCTAATTCATGAATTTCAGTTTCTACCATTTTAAAATACTTTATTCTGCTTTCCTTAGGTTTATGTTGTTCTTTTAATTTCATGAGTTGGATGTTTAATTCATTTATTTTCAATTTTTCTTCTTTATTAATATGGGTATTAAGGGCATGATTTTTTTCTTTTAGAACTATTTGGCTTCTGTCCAATATGTAGTACTTTAAATATTGTGCAGTCTTTTAAATTAAATACTTGATTAAAGATTTTGTTTTTTTCTAGATAATAGGGATATTTTTTGGCTTCTTGTCAATTTTTTTTTTTTATTTGTATCCTACATGCATTTCTAACAGAAGTTGTGGTTTCTTCTAGCTCCAGCTTTTAAATTACGGATATTTCTGTGTATGTTTGAAAATAGCAAAATTTGTGAATTTTCCATGGAAACTTGGAAAAATATTTTATTATTTTTCAGGATATAGAACTTAACATATATCATGTAGACGTATCTTATTAATTATGTCAAGTTCTTCTAAAACATTGTTTAATTTTTGCTCACTTGTTCTGACATGAACTGAGAAAAAGCTGAATTAATACATAAGCAATTTAATAACATTTTGTTATTCCATGTAATCATAGAGATTTCAGTTTATCAGCTAGACATAGCACAATGTCATTTTGAAATTGAATAAATTGAACAATTAACAATCACTCTTAACAATGTGGAAACCCTGGTGGCATAGTGATTGAGAGCTACAGCTGCTAACCAAAAGGTCAGCAGTTCAAACCTGTAAGGCACTCCTTGGAAACCCTATGAGGCAGTTCTACTCTGTTCTATGGGGCCGCTATGAGTCGGAAGCGACTTGATGGCTACAGGTTTGTTTGTTTTTTTAATTAACAATGACAGATACGACCTTTAAAAGAAGATATCCTATAAATCTTTTAATGCTAGTTATAAGATTATTCAAATTATAGGTTGTAGCCAAGCTCTAAAAGATGATTGAAGGTACTGTCATGTAAAACACTGACATTTTGCATGTTTTAGCTTTCTTATATTTTTAGGTAGTTCCATTATGTAAAATAGGCAAAATAATAATAGCTTGAAGTTCCCCCAAAATGTTCTTTTTAGTCTCAGACATTTTAGTTGACAATTTAGATAAATTTAACAGGAAATATAATTTATCTCATTTACAATTTTGAAGGAGAAATGTCTCAATTTTTCCCTCTCATTTGTGCTTTTAGATATGAAGCACCTTAAGTGGGAGAATTATCCCATTGTAACATGCAGAATTTTCTCAATGAGCTTGCTTTATGGGTAGAAATTCTAAGGTGTCTTTATATTTCATAATTTGCATTACAATAGATGTTTTGGCAAGAACTTAATATACTCAACTGCCAGCTTTTTAGTGCATATAGAGAGCTGTGCTCTATAAAATGATGACTTTTTTTTTTTTTAATGAAAGAAGCGTAATTATTTTTTCGTACACCTGGGGGGAGTGTATTAGAATTGGAATACAATGACAGAATAGGTGACTACAATATAATGATCATTAAGATTATATTTCATTGATTGCCCAAAGTACTTCAATATGGACCGCTTTCTGTAGAGTGTCAGCAGACACTGTGGTCATTAATTTCATAAACCTTAAGAAACATTTATTAGCTTTCTATTTATTAATAATTATTAATGTTGTATTAAATTTCTGTGTTCCAAATTAGTTGTATGTCGTATATCATTTCATTCAATCCTTATCGTAAACTATGAGGCAGCTTATGCAGCTTTGACAGTGCACATTTTGTTGACTGACAAAGCATGGCCTCTTTATGTTTTATACTCAACTGCAGGCAGAAGAAGTACAGTGAACCAGTGAGTATTCTGAGATGTTAATTATAAGTTTTAAGGGTTTGCATAGAGTTAGTGGTGCAGTGAAATATGAAACAGCTACATAAAGGCACAGCATTTTCATAATCCTTACATTTCTGAACATGTTTGCCTATATGCTTTAATATGTACACCTGTCCATCTGAACGTTTAATTGAGGTTGGATGCAGTTGATTGAATGTTATGTTCTCAGACTATGTCCTGTTATTTGGTATCACATATTGTCAATTGGTGGGAAATTCAAATATTTTAGAAACCTGAAAAATTGATTAGGTAATTGCTTTTCAGTATGATTGGCACAGTGAATCCTTCTGAATCCTCCGAAGAGAATTTTCAAAATAACTTACATCATAGGGTATTGCAAGGCAGCGTGATTGGTTTAGATAAGTAGCAACTGGGCAGGGTTTTCCGAACAGAGATTTTCGCTAGGAGGATTGGACTGAGATGATCTGGATAAATCAATAATCAAAATGAGGTGATCTGGGTAATCAACCTGAATCTTGCATAATAATAATTGAAAAAAAAAAACTTCCTGTGTAGACATTGTAGTTGCCTGAGGTGATGCCCTGATTTGCATTTGGAAGGTAAGGGGGAAAAAATACAGGAATTATTCCTCAGGGGATTTTGCTGTGAAAAGCTGAAGCCTACAAATAGGAAGCAAGATAGGCGCACATTTTATTGTGGGGTTCTGTGATGTTAAAAACCCTCATAAATTAATAAGTAATTAATTTTCAGTTTTTTGGAAGAAAACTACACAGGTATAGATACTTTTTTCTAAAAAATATATTAGAAACATCCATCTCAGATATAGCCAATTAAGATTTCAAAACAAGGGGTAAGCGATATGCATGTTAAGAGGATTCTCATAAAAAATGTGTTTTGATGGGCAGTGAATCTTGTTTAGAGAAAAAGTATATAACAGAGGCTGGTTGACATACTTGACATCAAATTCTTAAAGCTGACTATGGTATACTATCTCCTGTTATTATTGAAATGTCCGAGACTACTGATTGTCAGGAAAGATTAAACTTCCCTTGGTGAGGAGTACAGAGTGAGTGAGTCACACTGCAGATTCTTGTCTAGATTATACTGACTCTATATACTGCATTATCTGTATGAAGTTTTTCATGAAAAAAATATAATTTTAGAGATAAATCCTGTAGAAAAAGTTTTCTCTGGAAAACTAATATGTTTTGCCTTCTGGGAAATAATAAAAAAATAAGAACAGTGTAAATCAATGGCCTAAACTACTGGCTTGCACCAGCCACTGCAGATATATTTTGGTTCTTCAGTACATGGTTTTAAATAGTAATAATAGCTAACATTTATTAACTGCTTATACTGTATCAGATGCTCTATTATTTTACTGAAATCCTTACAAGCCCCTATAAGGTTGATATTAGCGTCTTGTTTTCCAGAGGAGGTACAGGGAGTGAGTGTCATGCTCAAGGTCAAAGAGATAGATGACAAAGCCAAGATATAAACTCAGTCTGATCTCTGACATAATCTTTTTAAAACTACCAAACAATGAATTATTTTCCAAACTTCAAATTTTGGAGATTTTACATAAAATCTGTAATTCTGGTTTCTCTTAAAACTTGGGTGATCTGGTAAATCAGGTTTGCATTTCCTCATGGAAACACTGAGTTTGGGTTGAGTAGCAATTAGCCCTTTAGACAGAGTAAAGCAGGGCTGGCCTAATTGTTTGCAGTCATGGAGTTGAGACCCCTAAGTGGTAAAAGAGATTATATTCTCTTTATTTTTATGGCCAGAATATTTAGAATGACCATTGTGACTGAGGAGTAATATGTGACCAACAACAGAGACTGTGTAGGCACCTGTAACCTAAATATGTATATTTTTTCCTTCTGGCATTTCTAATCATCACAGTTCCCTGTTCTGTGTGTGCAGTTCTTTTTAGTCATGTCAATACCGTTCTAGGATGCTTTATTCAACTTTTGTGCTAAAATCTGTTCTATAATTGTATAATGACCTTGAATTTTAAATAGACATAACTCTCATCATAAACGAATTAAATAGTTTGCTATGGAAGAGGATGGCAGCTCCTGTAGTTCAGCTGTGTTGTTGTCCTTAAGTACATGACGTGTATGTAACTAAAACATATGTGGATGGTATAGTAGTACTAAGGCTATATATAGAAAAGTCTTGTAGTAAAATTATATTTTTCTAATAGTAAAATTTTAGACAAAATCATGTTGAATTGGTAAGCTGTGAGGGAAAGCACCCATGAGAAGGGCATATGCGTTGTAAAATTCCCAAATCTTTTCAAATCCAGTTCTAACAGCAGCTACCTAGTCATTAGAGACAGCCTTAGAGAGATTAAATTCCAATACAGTAGATGTTTTTTCTTTGTTTTATTTACAGGATTCAGATCAACAAGCATTAATGGAATACAAATTCTGCACAATTCACTCTACCAGATATATAAAACATAGGGGGCAGAAGTTCTGCCTGGTTGGAGCTTATAAACATGTCAAAGAGTGCAATAGACCTTAGAACACATATACAAAGCCAAGCAACATATGTAGTGCTGGAGAATGAAGCCTATATTGAGTATTAAGAATATATATACAAAATAAAATATAGTTCAGTGGATTTGACCATGGAAAATGTTTCTAGGATAAATATCTGGGATAAAATGAAAGAATCTCCCAACCTTGACCTTGTCTGAGCCCACCCCCACCCCCGCCATTTCTTAGTGGTATTGCTGTGCTGATGCTGTATTAATACATTTGCTAATAGCTACAGCTAGGCATTGAGAAGGAGCCCTCATGGTGCAGTGGTTAAGCTCTCAGCTGCTCAACAAAAGGCTGGTGGTTTGAATGCCTCAGTGGTTCCACAGGAGAAAAGACCTGGTGATCTGCTTCTTAAAGAGTATAGGCTAGGAAACCTTATGGAGCCATTCTACTCTGTCTTATAGGGTTAATATGAATTGGAATCCACTCAACAGCATACAACAACAAGGCATTGAGAACTGTCAGCCTTTTGTCCTGTCAGGGTATGACAGTTTGTCCATTTCATTATCACCTACCAATTGTTCCACTTTCCCATTTCAGATTTATGGCATATAATTTTTATGTGCCAATTCTAATCTCATAGAAATATTTCCTTTTTCTATGAACATATATTTTATCATTTTTATGAGCTTGCATCAGAGATCTTTGATAAAAGGAAAAGAAACTGATTCTGGCTAGCTAAAGCCAAAGATATATATTTGAAATATATTAAGGCAGCTCAGAAACTCTAAAAGGAAACCCAGTGGCTTGATCTCAGAAAGGATGGAGACCAAAGAAGATGCAAGGATGGGAACAGGAACTAAGGGACAGTCTTGAAAGGATGTCCATATGTTAGATGTATCACCTCCAATTCTTGTCAGCCTTTGAAGCACTCTGTTCAAAATTCACATTCCCAGGTGGGAGAATTGAAACAACCTAAGTTGGGTCACAACCCCCTACCTTGGCCAAAAGAATGCAAAACTTTTGTTGATGGTCTCAGTGTATGTGATAGAGAAGGGCTAGTGTTCCGAAGAAGTTGAGGCCTCATTAACAGAAAGAGAGAATAAATACTGTGCAGGGAAACCAAAAGATGTCAATCCTGCTGAAATTTTATATTTGATCCATTTTAGGTCCACTTGTATGTATTTAGTTCTTGGTCATACAAAAACATTACTTTTTTTTCTTTTTTTAATAACACACCTACACATACATTATTTGCTGAGTGATGAATTCATGATGAAATGAAGAAAAACTGTTCTGACATAGTCTGCGCATACATATACCACACATGTCTCGTGACATTCTGGAAGTGAATTTCGGCCTCATTTACTTGTCCTCCCATATTATAGTTAATTCCTACCTTTCTGTTCATTTTCTTTCACTCTGTTTGTTTTCTTTATCTCCTGCTTATGTGTATTAAAATAGTCTGAAAATCTTACTTTTGATCATAATTGTATAATAAAGGTATAAGTTATGGTCAATAAGTTGTGTATCGGGGTTGGTAATCTTCCAGTAATCAGAAAAGAAACAATCAAAACTGTACATTTGTTTCTGTTAATTTATGTTGATAATTATAGCACATTAACTCAACAGTTGAATGTGAAAACTTTATCAGGTCATCTTAAATGAAGCTATTAGGTTATGTTAACCAGAAAAACCAAACCCGTTGTAGTCGAGTTGATTTTTACTCATAGCGACCCTATAGGGTAGAGTAGAACTGCCCCATATGGCTTCCAAGGAGCGCCTGGTGGATTCGAACTGCCAACCTTTTGGTTAGCAGCCGTAGCTCTTAACTACAATGCTACCAGGGTTCCCATTAGGTTATGTTAGGCCTTCTTATTTTATAGTTTAATTATGTCTTAGTGTCAACTGAAGTCAGCAACATGTAAAAACAATTGGTAGAATGCTTAAGAAAATAACGCGGGGGTTGCTCGATTGGTAAAAAAGGTATAGCGTGTAATTTGCAAAAAAAAAAACACAAAGAACAAACACCATAGTGTATGCATGTGACATTTCATTGCAATAGTTTTAAAGTTAACTCCTAAGAAACATGTTTTATATAATCACTTAGTGCTTTTGTCAGGACTATTTCTCATGCTAATTAAAAATCCTGTTGAGAGCAAGTATCTGCACAGAAGAGAGTAATAATTAGAGATCTGATTTTGTTTTAAATTTAAGACTTGAGAATATGTAGGCCATGCTTTCTCACCAATTATATCTCTGGAGGGTATTTCACAAAGAATCTTACTTAATCTCTTAAACCAGGGAATGCCAGACTATGTTTAAATTGCATTAAGTTTTCTTGAAATTGCTAAGTCTAAATACACTTAGAATGGATATAATTTATTAGTAAGACAAACATTACTGTCTAACTGTAAGCAAATGAAATAAATGCTCTTTCATTCCCAAATATTCTATATATTTTAAACAAGAATATTTAAATAAATCAATATAAGCATGTCACTCTTTAAGTATGTCATGGTGTTATTTATCAGAAAAATCAATTTTAAAAGCCAGTGAATATAACTACTTTGAAGTGGCTTGTCATATTCAGTTATTAAGATAAAATCATTCATGAAAGAAACTAAATGTTTTATTCTGTGGCATTTAAAATCTGTTGCTGAATGCATTTTTAAATGTGGTCTTGCGTTAAAGATGTTCAAATGAAATACTTTAACTATTCCGAGTATATCACTTTGACTTAAATTTCTCTTTGATGACATTGTTAGCTCAGCATATGTTAAAGAAGAAGAAGGAAGAGAAGGGGGAGGGGGAGGGGGAGGCAGAAGGAGAAGGGGAGGGGGAGAGGGAGGAGGCGGGGAGGGGGGAAGAAGAAATATAAGTGTGACACAAGAGATGAAAATAGGCTTCTATTTCAAGAGGTCTCCCCAGTAAGGGGTAATCACCATACTCAGAAGTTTTTTAATACCAAAGAATCAGGCAAAAATATTAGAGTCAGAAACTTATATTTTGGAGAATTGACTGCAGAATAAAATATGAGCTATTTAAGGCAAAGCCAGAAAGTTAAGAAATCTGTTTCAAAAGAGCAAATAAGGTATGGCTTAGCATTGAACAATATATAAAAACTTTGAATTCTTAGAAATATTGGATGTACTTACTATACATTAGAAAAATAATAACAACAGAGAACTAAAGCCACTAATGTATATTTCTATGAAGGCCAACACTAATATGGAGTAAAATAATTGTTTTCAAACTAATAGAAGCAACAGCATATCATTATTGTTATTGGGCATTCATATGCAGTGTTATTTTCAAATTGCTTTATAGCTGCTTATTGATTATCCTTTAAGGGATGGTCAGCTGTTTTCCATTCATTGACTTGAATATAAAACACTTCATTGGACCTAGTGGAACTGGCAATTTATGGAGCTATCTACCCGTTCTGGCAGTAGCTGATCATCGCATGTAAGGAAAACTTGGTTCACTTGCCTGAAACTATTTTTACTAGTTTCCTTACCCAGGGTGATGAGATAGTAACTAGAGTAAATGCTAAGCTAATGCCGGTTTGTGAACATGCATCCTCTGCGTATTAGCCAGCTAGCCCTCATCCACTAACTGTGTTGCCATTGATGGGATGACATTAAGATTTAGGACTCAAACAAATGAAACCTAATGTGTAGAAATGGTTTAAACATTTATAGGCAATTTTTCTTCAAATGTATTAAATGGGAGCTCATTTTCCATCCTGTTTAGAATTTTATCCTCGTCATTTAGCTTCAGTGACATTTTTCCACTATAGAAAATGTCTAAAGTTTAAAAGTTGAACCATATAACTCGAGAGAGCCATTCTGGCTTTAAAAGTATCATACAGATATCTTGTGGAACTTGATACTTTTATTATAAGAGCTGGACACCTCACCTGTTAAAACCATTGCCCTTGAGTCGATTCTGACTCATAGCAACCCTATACAGTAATCCTATACAATCCTGCCCAACTTGTTTCCTCTCCAGTGTCACCTCCTACCCTCTCCTCATCCTCAACCACTTTGGCCACATCCACGTTCTTATCTTCTTAGAACATCCCAAGGCTTACTCTGTGTTGATTCAAGACCTCAGTTCACTTGGAACTCTTCCCTCAGCTACACAACTTGGATTCTGTTTCTTCAGGTCTCTGCTCAAATTCCACATTATCAGAGAGGCCTTCTCTGACTACTGTAGCTAAAAGAGCAGTACTTCTGCCCCTGTTGTTTCCTGTTCTCCTCCATCCACATAGCATGTCACATGCTGGTAACTCTTGCTCAAGGAGGGCTGATATCTGACACTGGTTACTCAATAGCTCCATTTTGAGCGTGAATAGGAATCTCAACTTAACATACCCATTTCTCGAACACTTGATCTCCTCTTGCCCTCACACACACACACAAAAAAAAGCAACTCACCCAACTGCCTTCTAAATCTTAGTAACAGATTCTGTTCTTCAGTTAATTAAGTCACAATTTTGATATCATCCTATATCAAATTTTTTTTTACTCACATTCAAACCAGCAATTAATCTTCTTGCCTCTACTTTATATATACATAAAAGCTATTAAATTCATGTAATGTTCTTCTTACTGCTAAGCCAGCTATCAAAAAAAAAAAGTTTTTATTGATGATATTTTCTAATGTATTTGCAGTAAAATATCAAAACAAACCTTGTTAAAAGCTTAAAGAATACCAATCATGACTATATATCACATAGATGAAAAATGTGTCTTAACGTTAAGTTTTTTTAAATATTAAATTCTATTGGCAGAAAAAAAGAAAATACCTGAAAAAAAATTAATCATGTTCTTTTGGACTCCCAGAAATAGGACTTATCCCTTGCCTGAAAACAATAAACTTATGGGAAAAGAAACAAGACCTGCTTCACCTACTCGATGACAGTCTATTCATGCCCACTTCTCTTGGAGATGTGGCTGAAAATATCAGAACATTTAAGGATGCTTGGATACTGATAGGATGGCAGCAGCTCCATGATTGGTGTTAAAGACAGTACAATTAGAAGTATAACATGCACTTCTTGTGGTTGATGTCAAAAAAAGAACAGTGATCTCTTACTAAAAATCCTTTTGTGTTATTGTTAGAAAGAGAATGAAGGGGCTGAGTCACCCAGTAAGCCACTTGTTAAACGATGATTATTTCAAATTGTATCTACTCTCCAAATATATTTGAGAGTAGGCTGTTCATTAGTCATAACTGAAAAATGTGGTACTGAAATACAACCTAAAGACACATATGCTCTATAATTGATACTTATTGCTAAACTCTTACCCTAAGTTTCTAAGTCTACCTTGGAGTTTAGGTAGACCCTGTTCTTATTATATGCCTCAGTAAACCAAAATTAAAGGAAGACTTGAAAAAAACACATTTGCAAGGGATTTTTAGCATTTTTGTCCTATACAGGGACAACATTATTTATAGAATTCTCTTTGAGTTCTTTGTATCGAACTGTTATAATAGCACATTGATATAAGCCTCCACACATTCAATTTTTTAATGTGATTTCTCTGTTTGACCTTGCTTGGTGATTTTTGGTGATAATAATAAGCATGAACGTCAGACCAACATTATGTGATATTCAGATTTTGCTTTTTATTTTTCTTTGTCAAAATATTAGTTATTGAATTAATACTTGCTTTTTTTTTGAAGGTGGTGACGAATTACATTACACTGAGCATATCAGTTTAATATAATTGATATTAACTCTTTTCTAAATGTAAAGGTTTTATAATATATGATACATTAATAACTATAAAATTTTGGAGGTGGGGCCAAGATAGTGGAGTAGTCAGACACTTTTGGTGATCCAGCTTACAACAAAGACCCAAAAAAGCAAGTGGATCAATTATATCTATGGCAAGCTAGGAGCCCTGAACATCAAAGGTAAAGTTAAGAAATCAGACTGAGTGGCAGGGGGAGGGAGAGATGGTTCAGAAATGGCAAGGAGTTGCTGGACCTGACTTGGCAGGAACCAGCACCCCTCAGGTATGACCCCCTGGCACAACCGCAGTGGGACTGGTGGTAGCATTCGGGATGTGTCTTCCTCTGTGAGAGAGAGTGAGTGGCAAAGGGTCTATTCACACCTCCAGAATCAACGAAGAACAGTGCTTTCAGCAAAAGGTAAGTGCTTGCATCTAATTCACCATGTGGATCAAAAAGCACCTCTTTCGAAAGAACTCTCTCCCCTTTATGTGCTGTAGCCCCCAAGCTGGCTTCAGTGGCTGTCCATTTCCCTGGGTCTGAGATAGGTCCTGCTCTACACCCTGAGCCATTCTCCTGGCCTTGGAGAAGGAACAAATTAACAAATGGGGAAAAAATAATCTGCCGACTCCCCTAAACTGGGAACTGAGGGCAGAAGTGGCTCCTGTCCAGGTCCAAGTGGTCTGTGGACATTGAATGACTTTCACCCCTGTGTGGACCTGTGTTGGCCCATTTCAGCAGCTTAGGCCCTGGTTGGCATAGTGCAACAGTATATGTGCCTGAGGCATCACTTCAGTTGTTTCAGCTGTGCAGTGGAGAGGTAGGTTTTTGACATTTGACACTGTGCTGCCTATTAAGCAGGGACCTCACCTACCCACATCAAGAGCCTGAGGAATAGTGGCTACACCCACGCCACCTAGCCACCCGTGACAAGGTTCCAAGGATCAGTGTGCCTCCCAGTCCTTACAACCAAAACCGTTAAGTGCCCATGGTTCAGCTGCAGAGCCCATCCACCTCTGCAGTCTAGGGAAGAGGGATATGCTTTCCTTACAGACACTCAGGGGACATTTCTCAGTCCCCTGCATTGCTCAGAGCATGACCCCCTGCTGCAGCCAAATACATGTTCCTACACCAGTCACCCCTGCTCTTCTAAGACTGTAGGTGAGAGTGTGCACCATATACTTGGTGTCCAACTACCTGGAAACTTGAGTTGAATTCATACAAGAAAAGTGAATGGACTCCTAGGCTCATATATCTGGTAACAGCAGTAGCCATCTAGTAATAGGACATTAGATCCTCAAAGGTGCAAATAATCAAGCTAGCCCACTCAAGCACCTATTTGGGCATATCAAAACAAAACAAAGCAAGAGGCTAGGACACAGTAAGCTAACATAAAATAAATTAATACAATAATTTATAGATGGCTCAGAGACAATAGTCAATATCAAGTCACATAAAGAAGCAGACCATGATCACTTCAACAAGTGCTCAAAACAAAGAATCAAGGAACCTTCCAGACGAAGATATATTCCTGGAATTACCAGAGGTAGAATGCAAAAGAATAACATACAGAACTCTTAAAAAATGAGGAAGGAGATCAGGTAAAATGCAGAACAAGCCAAGGAACACACAGATTAAGCAGTTGAGGAAATTGAGAAGGTTATTCAAGAGCATAGTGAAAAGTATAATAGGCTGCAGGAATCCACGGACAGCAATCAGAAATTCAGAAGACTAACAATAAAATTTCGGAATTAGACAACTGAATAGAAGGTAGGAGGAGCAGAATTGAGGAAATGGAAGTCAGAATTAGTGAGACTGAAGATAAGACACTTGGCACCAATGTATTTAAAGAAAGATCAGATAAAAGAATTAAAAAAAAAAAATGAAGAAATCCTAAGAATCATGTGTGACTCTATCAAGAGAAACAACCTACGAGTGATTGGAGTACCAGAACAGGAGGGAGAACAGAAAATACAGAGACAATTGTTGAAGATTTGTTTGAAGAAAACTTCCCGGATATTGTGAAAGATGAGAAGATATCTAAGATGCTGATTGAACCCCACGCAAGATAGATAGCAAAAGAAAGTCACCAAGGCATATTATAATAAAGCTTTCCAAAACCAAAGATAAAGAGAAAATTTTAACAGTGGCTAGGGACAAATGAAAATTCACTTACAAAGGAGAGTCAATAAGAATAAGGTCGAACTACTCAGCATAAACCATGTAGGCAAGAAGGCAATGGGATGACATACACAAAGGCTTGAAGGAAAAAAAAAAAAAAAATTGCCAGCCAAAAATCTTATATTCAGCAAAATTGTCTCTCAAATATGAAGGTGAAATTAGGATATTTCCACATAAATGGAAGTTTAGGAAATTTGCAAAAACCAAACCAAAACTACAAGAAATATTAAAAGGAGTCCTCTGGTTAGAGAATTAATAACATCATATAACAACCTGACTAGAACACAGGACAGAGCAACCAGATATCAACCCAGATAGGGAAATCATAAAAATAAATCAAGATAAAAAAAAAGGCTCAGAACAGGAAGACGACACTGCCATTATGTAAAAGATGACAACATTAAATCAATAAACAGGGACTAAAAAATGTAGTCATAGATCTTTCATATGGAAAGGAAGTCAAGGTGATATAAAGAGATAAAAGTTTGGTTTAAACTTAGAAAAATTGGGCTAAATATTAAGGTAACCACAAAGGAGACTAACAATCCTACACATCAAAATCAAATACAAGAAAAACATAAAGACTCTGCAAAAACAAGATCAACAGAATGAAAAAGAGGAAAAGACAAAATATAAAGAAAAACTACTTAGCACAAAAAATTGAGTAGAAAAAAGAAACTGTCAACAATACACAAAAAAGACATCAAAGTGACATACCTATCCGTAATTACGCTGAATGTAAATGCACTAAATGCACCAATAAAGAGACGGAGAGTGGCAGAATAAAAACAAAACAAAACAAAACACAATCCATCTGTATGCTCCCTACAAGAGACACACATTAGGCTTAAAAACACAAATATACTAAAACTTAAAGGATGGAAAAAAATATACCAAGCAAAAGTCAAAAAAGAGCAGGAGTGGCAATATTAATTTCTGACAAAATAGACTTTAAAGTTAAATCCACCCAAAAGGATAAAGAAGGACACTGTATAATGATTAACAAAATAATAATAATAGTAATGATTAGAGGGACAATAAACCAGGAGGATATAACCATATTAAATATTTGTGCACCCAACAACAGAGCTTCAGAATACATAAAATGAACTCTAACAGCATTGAAAAGCAAAATAGACAACTCCACAGTAATAGTAGGAGACTTCAACATACCACTTTCAGTGAACGACAGAACATCCAGAAAGAAGCTCAATAAAGACACGGAAGATCTAAATGCCACAATCAATCAACTTGACCTCATAGACATATACAGAACACTCCACCCAACAGCACCCAAATACACTTTCTTTTCCAGTGCATATGGAACATTCTGTAGAATAGACCACACATTAGATCATAAGCAAGCCTTAAGAGAATCCAAACACCAAAATATTACAAAGCATCTTCTCTGGCCATAAGTCCATAAAAAGTAGAAGTAAATAACAGAAAAAACAAGGAAAGGAAATCAAACGCTTGGAAACTGAACAATACTCTGCTCAAAAAAGACTGGGTTATAGGAGACATTAAGGATGGAATAAAGAAATTCATTGAATCCAATGAGAATGAAAACACTCCTACCAGAAACTTTGAGACATACCTAAAGCAGTGTTCAGAGGTCAATTTATATCAATAAATGCACACATACAAAAAGAAGGAAGGCCCAAAACCAAAGAATAATCCCTCCAACTTGAACAAATAGAAAGAGAGCAAAAAAAGGAACCCTCAGACACCAGAAAAAAGCAAATAATAAAAACTAGAGCAGGATTAAGTGAAATAGAGAACAGAAAAACAATCAAAAGAGTTAAGACAAAAAGCTGGTTCTTTGAAAAGATTAACAAAATTGATAAACCGTTGACCAAACTGACAAAAGAAACACAGGAGAGGAAGCAAATAACCTGAATAAGAATTGAGATAGTTAGTACAACCACAAGCTCAACTGAAATTAAAAGAATCATATAACTATGAAAAAATTGTACACTAACAAATTTGAAAACCTAGAAGAAATGGACAAATTTCTAGAAACACACTACCTACCTAAATCAACACAGAAGTAGAACAACTAAATAAACACATAAAAAAACAAGAGATTGAAAAGGTAATTAAAAAACTCCCAACAACAACAAAAAAGCCCTGGCACTGACAACTTGACTGGAGATTTCTACAAAACTTTCAGAGAAGAGTTAACCCTACTACTACTAAAGGTATTTCAGAGCATAGAAAAGGATGGAATACTCCCGAACACATTCTATGAAGCCAGCATATCCCTGATACCAAAACCAGGAAAAAAAAAGAAAGACACCACAAAAAAAGAAAATTACTGACCAATATCCCTCATGAACTTAGATGCAAAAATCCTCAACAAAATTCTAGCTAATGATAAAATCTATTAAGAAAACATTCCACATCCCTCCTTGGAGAGTGGTGTCTGGGGTCTTAAATGCTAGCAAGTGGCCATCTAAGACACATCAATTGGTCTCAACACACCTGGAAGAAAGGAGAATAAAGAACACCAAAGACACAAGGTAATTATGAGCCTGAGAGACGGAAAGGGCCATATAAACTAGAGACTACATAAGCCTGAGACTAGAAGAACTATATGGTGCCCGGCTACAACCGATGACTGTCCTGACAGGGAACACAACAGAGAACCTCTGAGGGAGCAGGAGAGCAGTGCGATGTAGATCCCAAATCCTTGTAAAAATACCAGACTTAATGGTCTGACTGAGTCTAGAAGGACCCTGGTGGTCATGGTTCCTAGACCTTCTGATAGCTCAAGACAGGAGCCATTCCCAAAGCCAACTCTTCAGACAGGGATTGGACTGGACTATGGGATAGAAATTGATACTGGAGAAGAATGAGATTCTTGGATCAAGTAGCCTCACGAGACTATGTTGGCATCTTCTGTCTGGAGGGGAGATGAGAAGGCAGAGGGGTAAGTAGCTGGCCGAATGGACACGAAAAGAGAGAGTGGAGGGTTCTGTCTCATTAAGGGGAGAGCAATTAGGAGTATATAGCAAGGTGTTTATAAATTTTTGTATGAGAGACTGACTTGATTTGTAAACTTTCGCTTAAAGCAAAATAAAAATTAAAAAAAAAATTCTACACAATAGAATTCAACAATATATCAAAAAAAATAATTCACCATGACCAAGTGGGATTCATACCAGGTATGCAGGGATGGTTCAACATTAGAAAAACAATCAATGTAAGCCATCATATAAATAGGAAGAAGAAGCAATGGAATTAGTTCACCACTATAGTTCCAGTTGCTAGAGTTATGCTTGGTATATAACAGATATTCAATAAATATTCTTCGAATGGATGATTGCATAGCTTGTTAACTAAGCATAACATTTCTGACTTGTATGATTAAATGAATATTTTGATGCCACCAACTGAAATAAGGAATACAAGAGGGGAATCAAATTTCAGAAGACACTAATTTCAGTTTTAGCCACATTATGCTTAATGTTACTGTGTTATATTTAAGTGGTAATGTTATGTAAGAAACTTGATAATTTAGTTTGAACCCAGGGAAATAATCAAGGATAGCTATGTGGATTTATGAGTTACTTCCCTTAAATTTAAGACCGTGTATTAGCAGCTTGAGGGCCTGACCAACTGCAGGTTTGTGTGTTTTTGGCCCACCCACTGTTTAAAATAGTCCTAAACCAACACTGAAAACCTATGAGGGTTTCACGTACAAATCCTGAGATTCTGGCTTCTATGTAAAACTCCGTGTCTGTCAGTTTGTCATACTGTGGGTGCCTGCATGTTGCTGTGATGCTGGAAGCTATGCCACCAGCTTTCAAATACCAGCAGTGTCACCCACAGCAGACAGGTTTCAGCTGAGCTTCCAGACTAAGACAGACTAGGAAGAAGGACTCAGGAGTCTGCTTCCGAAGAGATTTAGCCAGCGAATCCTTATGTATAGCAGTGGAACATTGTTTGATATAGTGCCAGAAGATGAGCCCCTCAGGTTGGAAGGCACTCAAAAGACAGCTGGGGAAGAGCTGCCTCCTTAAAGTAGAGTTGGCCTTAATAATGCGATGGAGTCAAGCTTTCAAGGCCTTTATTTGCTGATGTGGCATGACTCAAAATAAAAAGAAACAGCTGCAAACACCCATTAATAATTGTAACATGGAATGTAGGAAGTAAATCTAGGAAAGTTGGAACTCATCAAAAATGAAATGGAACACATAAACATTGCTATCTTAGGCATTAGTGAGCTGAAATGGACTGGTATTGGCCATTTTGAGTCAATCATATGGTCTACTATGCTGGGAATGACAACTTGAAGAGGAATAGTGTTGCATTCATTGTCAAAAAGAACATTTCAAGATCTATACTGAAGTACAACATTGTAAGTGATAGGACAATATCCATACACCTACAAGAAAGATCAGTTAATATGACTATTATTCAAATTTATGCACCAACCACTAGGTGAAAGATGAAGCAATTAAAGATTTTTTACCAACTTTTGCAGTCTGAAATTTATTGAGCATGCAATCAGGATGCATTGATAATTACTGGAGATTGGAATGCAAAAGTTGGAAACAAAGAAAATGGATTGGTAGTTGGAAAATATGGCCTTGGAGATAGAAATGATGCTGGAGAGCACATGATAGAATTTTGCAAGACCAATGATTTCTTCATTGCAAATACCTTTTTTCATCAACATAAATGGCAACTATACACATGTACCTCACCAGATAGAATACACAGGAATCAAATCGACTACATCTGTGGAAAGAGATGACAGCAAAACTCAGTATCACCAGTCAGAAAAAGGCCAGGGGCCAACTGTGGAACAGACCATCAATTGCTCATATGCAAGTTCAAGTTGAAACTGAAGAAAACTAGAACAAGTCCACCAGATCCAAAGTGCGACCTTGAGTATATCACACTTGAATTTAGAGACCATCTCAAGAATAGATTTGACACATTGAACAGTAATGACCAAACACCAGATGAGCTGTAGAATGACATCAAGGACATGAAGGAAGCAAGAGGTTATTAAAAAGACAGAAAAGACCAAAATGGATGTCAGAAGAGACTCTGAAACTTATTCTTGAACGTCGAGTAGCTAAAGTGAGAGGAAGAAATGATGAAGTAAAAGAACTGAATAGAATATTTCAAAGGGCAGCTTGAGAAGACAAAGTAAAGTATTATAATGATATATACAAAGACCTTGAGATGGAAAACCAAAAAGGAAGAACACACTCTGCATTTCTCAAACTGAAAGAACTGGAGAGAAAATTCAAGCCTTGAGTTGCAATATTGAAGGATTCCATGGGGAAAATATTAAACAACTCAGGAAGCATCAAAAGAAGATGTAAGGAATATACAGGGTCACTATACCAAAAACAATTGGTCGATGTTCAGACATTTCAGGAGGTACTATATGAGCAGGAACCAAAGGTACTGAAGGAAGTCCAAGCTGCATTGAAGGCACTGACGAAACACAAGGCTCCAGGAATTAATGGAATACCAATTGAGATGTTCCAACAAATGAATGTTGCCCTGGAAGTACTCACTCCTCTATGCCAAGAAATCTGGAAGAGAGCTAGCTGGCCAACTGACTGGAAGAGATCTCTATTTATGCCTATTCCCAAGAAAGGTGATCACACTGAATGCAGAAATTATCAAACAATATCATTAATATCACACACAAGTAAAATTTGCTGAAGATCATTTGAAAGTGGCTGCAGCAGTACATCAACAAGGAACTGCCAGATATTCAAGCCAGATTCAGAAGAGGATGCAGAACCAGGGATATCATTGCTGATGTCAGATGGATCAGAGAAAGCAAAGAATACCAGAAAAATGTTTACCTGTGTTTTATTGACTGTGCAAAGGCATTCGATTGTGTGGATCATAACAAATTATGAATAACATTGGGAAGAATTGGAATCCCAGAACACTTAATTGTGCTCATGAGGAATCTGTACATAGATCAAGAGGCAGTTCTTTGAACAGAACAAGGGGATAGCACATGGTTTAAAGTCAAGAAAGATATGCATCAGGGCTATATCCTTTTGCCATACTTATTCAATTGTATGCTGAGCAATAATCCGAGAAGCTGGACTATATGAAGAAGAACAGAGCATCAGGATTGGAGGAAGACTGATTAACAACCTGCATTATGCAGATGATACAACCTTGCTTGCTGAAAGTGAGGAGGACTTAAAGCACTTACTGATGAAGATCAAAGGCCACAGCCTTCCGTACGGGCTACACCTCAGCATAAAGAAAGCAAAAAATGCTCACAACTGGACCAATAAGCATCATCATGATAAATGGTGAAAAGATTGAAGTTGTCAAGGATTTCATTTTTCTTGGGTCCAAAATCAACACCCATGGAAGCAGCAGTAAGAAAATCAAAAGACACATTGCATTGAATAAATCTGCTACAAAAGACCCCTTTAAAGTGTTGAAAAATAAAGATGTTACCTTGAAGACTAAGGTGTGCCTGACTCAAGCCATGGTGTTTTCAGTTGCCTCCTATGCGTGTGAAAGCTGGACAATGAATAAGGAAGACTGAAGAAGAATTGACGCCTTTGAATTGTGGCGTTAGTGAAGAATATTGAATATACCATAGACTGCCAAAAGAACGAACAAATCTGTCTTGGAAGAAGTACAACCAGAATGCTCCTTAGAAGCAACGATGGTGAGATTACGTCTCGCGTACTTTGGATATGTTTTCAGGACAAATCAGTCACTGAAGAAGGACATCATGCTTGGTAAAGCAGAGGATCAGGAAAGAGAGAAAGACCCTTAATGAGATGAGTTAACATAGTGGCTGCAACAACAGGCTTAAACCTAACAATGATTGTGAGGATAGCACAGGACTGGGCAGTGTTTCTTTCCGTTGTACATAGAATTGCTATGATTTGGAACCAACAACAACTAACAACAATAACAATGTAAAACTTAGAAGATTGAGAAACACTTACTCCTTCATATTTCTGCATGACAGCAATCTGTGGAGCTAAATTAGACAAGACATGCCCTCTCCAGTTCATGTATGCATATGCACTTAAAATCTAACCTTGCTTCATTTATAAATATCTGTTTGTATTCTTTATTTTGTGCTCCTTTAAAATAAATGGCTGGTTTCCATGGAACTTGGCCTTGGATCCACTTTTAACTTCACCCTACAGTAAGTACTAGGTCTTAATAAGATTACCTAGGAAAAGCGTGGTATAATATGAATTTCTGTGAAGAATCCTAATAATCTGTAGTTTATGAAAATCACTGGTCATTCTTATACTGACTAAAGTTTTAAATCTTATTTGTCTAAGTTCAGAATAGATGCATAAAAAGAAATCCTGGATTGTTGGTTTAATGAGCATTACAAATCTATTAATTATAATAACAACTAAACTTACTTCGGACCTACTTCCTATGTAGGCCAGAATAGGCTTGGAGTGCTGAAGCAGAAAGAAGACCTGCGTGAAAGAGGGAATTGAAAAAAGGGGAGGGTGAGAGAGGAGGTCAGAGACACTGGCCATCTGATGGCCCTGGTGGGTTGTGAATGAAAAAAAAAAGGCAGGGGGGAATTTTAATCCTAGTGCAAGATATGTAATAAGCAGGACTTATCTTTAAAGTTACCTACATATATACATATATAAATACATATGTATGTACATAAACAATTTTATTTTAAAAACTACCTTCCTTCAAAAAATAAAAGTTCAGATAGAACTGTAACATTGTCTTCCTAAAACAGGGCTGTTTTTCCTTTCCTAACAGTTTAATAGGGAATTAGGTTCACTGAATCACGGCTAATTGTAAAACTTTCAAAATTAGCAGAAATCTTTCATTAAGGGCCCAGTAATTATGTTTATTAGTATTTGTAACCTGATTTATTGTTAGGTGAAGAATGCTATTTCCGTGTAATCTCATGCATTTTAATACCTGTGTTATTCCCAGTCATCTGGAGAAGGCTGTGAACTGAGTTTCTTATATTAGCAGAGATTCCCTAAACTCAATAAAAAATAGTTAACAACAATTCATTTTATTTTAAGGTGCTTCATAGAAATTAGTGGAACTGTGTAATTAGTCTAATGCTATTGCATGTCACTATGGTTTCATGGTAACTTAGCTTAAAAATTTTTAGTTGTAAACCACTTAAAAGTAACAATTTTATCAAAATATGAACACTTTTTATATGAGACTCTGACTTCCAAGTAAATTCTAAATGCCTTTTCAAAAAATTTTACAGCAATTGGTGGCTAGGTCTTAAAATCTCTAGCTCAGTTACACAAACAGATGTTGAACGTTTTAAGTCATTGTCAACTTGATTTTAAATTATGTTGCCATCCTCTGTACTTTTATATTTCTCAAATTAAAAATAATAAGGATAATCACAATGAATATAATTGCTGTGTATTTCTACCTTATGTTGATTTTGTCTTTACCCTTAACATATACAAAAGTGCTATTAAAAATCAGTAGATTCAAAAGAAGGGTATTACACATGGATCAAGAAAAACATGTCTTCCTGTATGTTATTTTTTTCTAGGGTTGTAGGAACAACTAAATCAATGCAATAGACTAAAAAAACAAAAAAATCGGCTATGAAATACCTCACTAGAGTAACATAATACTATAGAGGCTTTTCAGGTTTTTGTAAATTAAATTTATATAATATAGCTTCCCTAAATGAATTTTTTTAAATGAAATTACATTAAAAAAAAAATAAAATTCTCAAAGCTTCCTGACATGTATTTAAAAATATTTATATGCTATATAATACTAAATTTTTAATGATTTTTATTTATACCACATGTTGTTTCAAAGAGGATTTTATGGGCTAAGTGTGGGAAAATCTCTAATCTTCTAAGTTGGTGCTGCCCCATTCCTGGGGAATAGAATTAACTTGCTGCATAAAACCATTAGAACAGTACTGTCCAAGGGAACTACAATGTGATCTGCACATGTATTTTTAAATTTTCTAGTAGCCACATTTAAAATCAGAAAAAAAAAAATAAAATGAAATTAATTTTAATAATGGATTTTGTTTATCAATGTTTCCAAAATATTATCATTTCATTATGTGGCACTAGCTGTGTCTCAAGTGCTCAGTAGCTACCTGTGACTATTGAACATGTAGCTTTAGAACACATGTGTTACTTTATGATGTAAAACAAACAAAACAAATCCCTGTAGAGTACAGTTTCTCTAAACGAGAAACAATTTTTCAGTTATCAAAAATTATTAACATGGTAGAAAAAGTCAAACTGTGGATTAGACAGATTTGCGTTGTGATAAAACAACCAACTGAATCATCTTACTTGGTTTAGGTTTTGTGTTTTTTACCTTTGTGTGGGATGTTTTGGCTCTGTGTGGACAGTCTTATCTACTCTATTAATTGTCTTGTTTATTCTGTTAATTCACTGAGATATTCCTAACCCCTGGCCTGGACTGCTTCTCATTCCACAACCCACAAATACTCAGTTTTCTCTCAGGCCTATGACTTAGAACCATCCATTCCTTGCATCTAGAATACTCTTCTCTCTTTTTAGGTATGGCCAAAACTCTACTTACCCTTGAAGCCTGGCTTAAATGACATATCCTCTGTAAATCCATCCCAGAATCCACCAAGCAAAATAAGTTGACTCCTTTCTAGTGGGGCTCTCCAAACATTGTATCTATATCTTTTCTGTACTGCTTGTTGCGGTGTATATTGATTTGGGATTTATATGGCTATATTCCTTCTCTCTCCCTCCAACCAGATTAAGGATACTCTGTGAGCAGGCACTATATCTTATTCACCTATACTAATCTGACACCAGGCAGAGGATAGGCACAAGATAGGTACTTAATAAATCGTTTGTATATTATATTTAAATTCCCACAGTACTATGAACCTTGATTTTTTTTTTTTTTAGAAAAACTCAGAACTGTAGTTTTCTGTGGCTATTAAAAATCCCCATGGCACATGAACCTTATATATGCACATATATATGTAATTTCATTCTGTTTCTTTGCTGGGTTGGGATACTGTCCCTTATTTCAGTGCCTGAACAGTTGTGGCTGATCACATTTGTACTCACTCTTCGGAGAACCATGGATGTTCTGAAGTTACTCTCATGAAAGAGATCCATTTATTATCATTACGTTTTCTTGAATAATTTATAGCTATTGTCTACATCATGAAATCATTTTATATCTTTTTCATGTGTACTTGTAATTTTGGTCCTCAGAACAGAGACTTACAAAGGGAATGCACTGAATAAAGTGAACAGGCTATGAGGAGGCTGCATTTAAACTGAGATTTGAAGGGTTAAGAAAGAGTTGCTCTGTGAACAGCAGGAGAAAGAGCATTTGGGGGAGGGAACAACATGTGTAAGACAGAGCTTGGTGCATGCCGAGACTTAAAAGATGGCCAGTGCAGGTAGGACCCACTGAGCCAGTGGGGAGTGGCATAAAATGGAGGTAGAGGGCTAGGCAAGGAGAAGGACCATGCTGGGATTTGAAGACCACTAGAAGGACATCATGCTTGGTAAAGCAGAGAGTCAGCAAAAAAGAAGAAGACCCTCAAGGAGATGGATTGACACAGTGGCTACAACAATGAGCTTAAACATAGTGGTGATTGTGAGGATGGCGCAGGACTAGGCAGCATTTCTTTCTGTTGTACAAAGGGTTGCTATAAGTCGGAACTGACTCAGTGGCACCTATCAACAACAACATAAGGAATTTGAGTTTTATTTTTAAATTTGAGTGAGGGAATGATTCATACCTAACAGACGAGTCTTCAGAGAAGGAGGGCAAGAGGGCAAATCAAGTAAAAGTAAGGGACATATTGCAGGAATCCCTGTGATAGAAGATGGTGGCTTCGGCCATAGTTGTAGCAGTGGTAATGAAGAAAAGTTATCAATTTATTTGGTGAAGGCTTGTTGAGGGATAGGGTGTGGAGATTGAGGGAGAGTGAAAAATCAAGGATGGCTAGCAGTTTTTCAACTTATGCAAGTTGGATGTTGGAACTTTTTTTCTTTTTTCCACATGGGGAAGATAAAGACACAATTAGAGAGCCATAAAAAAAAAAGTGAATTAATTTCTAAATTTATTATGTTTGAAGTGTCTGTGAGATGCCCAACATGATGTCAGGTAAGCAGTTTGTTATAAAAATCTGGAGCTTAGGGGAAATTTTTCAAGCTGAAAATACAAATTTGGAATCCAATGACCTGCAAATAGCCTCTAAAGTTATGGAATTAGATATGGACCTCTAGAAAAAGAGTGTAGAGAAAGAAGAGATGAGGTCTCAGAGTGAGCCCTGAGCAACTCTGACAGGGTGAAGAAGAAGCCAGAGAAGTTCGGGTAAAACCCAGAGTGTAATGACATCTAAGTCTTCCTCTTCCAAAAATCTTTCAGTGGCTTTCTGTTGCACTTTGAATACAACCTCAATTTCCTGATGAGGTCTATAAATCCCAGTGTTTTGAGAAGAAGTGTGTGGATAGCTACCGGAAATGCTACTGACATCCGGTAAAATGGATTTGTGAGCAGATAGTAGTTAAATACTTGATGTAATGCCCACAAGATTGGCTTCCCTGGAGTGGTGAAACTTGAAGCCAGATTGGAAAGGAGTGGGTAATAGAGATGAGAGAATAATAAAGACGATGTTAAGAAGTTTGGCTGTTAATGGCAATAGAAAAACAGGGTAGTTCTAGGGAGATAAAATGGACCAAAGAAGGATGTATTTAGGTTGGGAAATGCTAGAGCGTGTTTCTGTACCGAAGACGTGTGCGCACAACAACATCAGCTTGCAAAATCTAGGCTAGAATGTGGCTGTAGACAAAATCAGTCACTGTGCCGGTGGTAGCGGTGGATATGAGAAACAGAAGCTGCATCGAGGTGTTTGCCAGCTGCCCTGCTTTTCTTACTCCATCCTGCAGCCAACTGCTAGGAACAAGTGAAAGGAAATGTCTAATTAACATCCCACGTTTTCTCTCTTTTTTCTCCAGTTAGTAAACTGTTTATCTTTCCTCACTTACTCAACTCTTGTAAGTCTAAGCTTCTAGCCACTTTTTTTTTTTTTTGTTACCTTCCCTTATGGTGTTTGGAAAACCTGGTGGTGTAGTGGTTAAGAGTTCAGCTGCTAACCTAAAGGTCGGCGGTTCGAAACATATGGTTTGTTTGAGATGGCCCCCTTCCAACTTCCTGTAAATGTATGGGTTGGTTTGACACCCTGTCCTCCCATAGGAGGGCTCTATTTTCTAAGCTAACACCTATAACCAGTAGTAATAGCAGCAGCAACAGCAGCCACATTTTGTAAAAGATCGCACGTGCTGAATGGTGAGCACTCCAACCACTCTAGTTGAAGCAGTTTACTCTTTCTAACAACTCTATGCAGTGGATATATGACGGCCCTCATGTCACAGATGAGAAATGTGATTTAGAGTGACTGAGATAATTTTCCATCTAGCCAGTGGCAGGCTATTTCACTGTAGAGCCTAGGCTGTCAATCTCAAAATTTTGGACATAATTACTTGTTCAAAATTCTTGTTAAATTTAGCTACTTCTCCATAGTCTGTCTGTTTTCTCTTTCAAAAATTATTATCCCAATTTGGGAGCAACTTGTAGGTGACACTTTGATTACAATAGTATATAAAATATAGTAAGTCCAAACTTTGAGATTTCTCACTGAAGGTCACTTCCACACAATTTTTTTCTTTTCACTCAATTTTTATATGAAACTGATCTATGTGGATTTCAGACATCTTTTCCCCTTGCATTGCATTTATCTGTAATTGTCTTTTGGCTTATTTCTGTGCTAGTATTTAGTTATCACTTTACTATTCATAGTATTCTAACCACTATATGTGTCCTGCTGATGTCTGGGGTTGCCAACAATACCACGACTTATACACACGGGCAGTGAAACAATGCTTTAGTCACATAGAGAAGAGAGAGAACAAGGTCAGTTTTTCTAACAGGCACCAGTTTCCCATGGCCAGCAAGTCACTCCCTGCAGCCCCTGTAGGGTTGATGGCCTATGTACATCCCTCCGCGTCACAGTCGAGATGCACAGTTTTCTCCCAGTCAGAAACCAATATAGAAATGGAGTTGGCCAGGTGCCATATAACACATGCATGTGTAGTGTGGAGAACAAGTTTCTAGGAATGTTCACGTGTTCAGGGAAAAGTGGGAGGGGTGTGTTGAAATTTGCAAATTCAAATTTGAAATTTATACATGCCAAGTGCTATGGGATGTGTTTTGGGTCGACGTGCCCTGGAAAAGGGAGTCTGCTCACATTCTCATCTTCCAAGAAGCCAAGATGACACATCTGGTCCTAGACACAAGGTTCATTTGTGGGTCACAGGGAAGGGCAGGGAAAGGCGGCAGGCTGCACTCAGACTGCCCCTTCTATATTATGCAGTTGAAATATAAATTTTAAACATAGTGGACAATACCAGAAGTGTAACTAATAATGCTATAACATTGTTTTGGGGGGAAAAAAAAAAAAACATATCCCAGAATGCCCCAGAACCATCTGCTTTGGAATTAAAAAAAAAAAAAAAAGCCAGGTCAGAGAGAGTTTTCAGGTTCTGTATTTTATTCTTATAAGTTCATCATTTAAATTTCCTTGTGCTATAGCAAATTTTATATTTGGCCAAGAATAGATTCTAAAAAGTATAAGAACAGTAATTTTAACTTTGTTAAATATTTAAAGCTGTGGACATGTAGTTAGTAGAACTTTGGTTGGCAACTGTAATTTCAGAATATTTTCATGTACATATCCAGTGTAATCTTTGTGGTTACTCTTACAATTAGGTCTATCTTTGCTTTACAAATGAGGTAACTGTAGTACTAGAAGCTAGCCTCTGAGCACTACAGTGACCTCATAGCCAGGCCAGAATTAGCATAGAGAACAAAGAAAGAGTGCCCACTTTTTTTTGTCATTTTAGCCCTACTTGGGGATTTAAATGATTCCATATTGCTACTAATAGCACTATCATACTGTATGTCATTGCTTGTGTATTGTTCAGCTTCCTCATATAAAACAACAACAATAATGTCTATTTTATAGGGCTGTTTTGAAGATTGGAACCCTGGTGGCACAGTGGTTAAGAGCTGTGGGGAGCTACAGCTGCTAACCAAAAGGTGGCAGTTCAAATCTACCAGCCACTCCTTTGAAACACTATGGGGCAGTTCTACTCTGTCCTATAGGATTGCTATCTATAGGATCACTATGAGTCAGAATTGACTCAACAGCAATGGGTTTTTTTTTGGTTTATTTTGTAAATTAACTAATGAATAAATGTAAAATTAATACCTGCCTAGAACAGTGGCTGTCACACAGTGAGTACAAATAAATGTTATCTTATTAGAAAGTGTTTTATTTTTATTTGCAGAAATCAGCTAATCAACCAGTGTTTGTCCTAAGTGGCTCAATTTCTACAGGAAGCAGAGTATCTAACTACAAGTTCAGTCATCATCCATTCTTACCATCTTACTTCATAGAGACTGAGTTCAAAAAATGAGATAAAAGATATATAGCATTATTCTTTTTCGAATTCAGTTTAAAATATAATGATAAAACTTTAAAAAAAAGAGTCAAAGATACTTTTCTGACTTATACTGAAAAAGAGTCCTCCTCCTTCCCAAGCAGGAATTAACCAAACATTACAGGAGCTATTTGTGAATTACCAAATATTACAGGACCTATTTCACAACAAACCTTTGTTAGCAATGAAGATCTTCACCCTCAGACCTGTTGAATCATAAACTTGCAGATGACATATGGAATCCTCATTTTTACCAGCTTTCCAGGTGACTGTTATATGCACAGAAGTTTGAGAGTTACTCATTTAAGAAGAAAAGTTAGCAGGCCCAGGTGATTGATTGTCACAGAAAAAGGAATCATCTAGCAATGATTCCTCAATGGGTCTGATCTGATTAACCAATGGTGGTGCTATTGATTGAGGTATGTGGGGTAGGTGAGAAGAAAAGATGAAGACTTTAGTTTGGGTACATTATATTGAATATGTCTCAGAATTGACCATGTTTTACAAAGTACTGACATCCAATAAGAATTTTATTTAGTGGTATATTCTCAGTGATAGTTAATAGTTGGGCAGATAAAAATTTGGGAATCACTAGTATCTTAGTTTCTTAGGGCTGTGACAACAAATTACCACAAAGTGGGTGGCTTTGAAAATAAAGCAGAAATGTATTTTCTCTCAGTTTTGGAGGCTAGAAGTCCAAATCAGGGCATTAACTCTAGGGGAGGATCCTGCCTTGTTGGTATCCCCAGGTGTTCTTTGACATTCCTTGACTTGTAAATGGTTTCTCACATGGTCTCTTCTTCCTCTGTGTGTCTCTGTGTGGCCGCACTCCCCTTTATAAGACACCACTCAGAAGGGATTAGGCTTAGGACCTGACTTACTCCAATGACTTCACAAATATAATAAAAGAAAAACCCTATTTCCAAACTATCCCAGTCATAGATATAGAGGTTAGGACTTTGGAATATATTTTGTAGGAACAAAATTTGATCCATAAAAATCAGTGTGTGTTGTTGGTGCTTGTGATCCTATGAGTTGGGTGAGCAGCCACGGGGAGCATAGATTAAGAAGATAGATGGATCTGAGGAAATTTCAGAGGATCTCAGGTGGGATGGTATCCATGAAGGAGTTGGAGAAGAAATGATTATGGAGTAGGATTAGAGCTAGTAGAAAATTCAGTATTTTTATGGAACACAAGTTTCATGGATTAAACTATGAAGGCATGAAGAGTCAACCATGTTATACAAACTACTGATATCCAATAAATATTGTATTTAAAAGTATGTTGAGGTCACTGTGCCTTTGACACACAATAAGGCACAATACAGTGGTGGAGCTAAGAGCAGGGATTGAAAGATAAGTAAAGATCTGGAGAGAGGGAAATAAATACTACTCCTTCCAGAAGATGGATTAAAAAGGAATGAGATATGGGAAAGTACCTGGAGGAGGGTTGAGGGCTAAGAAATATATGCTCAGAGACAATAATTGATATTTCTTCATGTTAGAAGATACCGGAGAAAAAGAATGATGATGAAATCTACTAAAATAAATCATTTGTGTTTATGAAATCATCATAGAATCTAGAAATTTGTCTTTCTTTTCATTTTGATTGCGTTTAACTAACCTACACTTAATAATCATGGGTATTTATCATTTTATAATTTTTAAGTTTACGTTATCAAAAACACTTTATAAGATAATATTACTACTACAAACAAGGTACTTTTATCTCTATAAAATTTTCTTACATAAAATATTACTAATAAATATGGAAAAAATCTTCAAATTAAGAAAATACCTCTATAAGAAGTCATGTTTCTATGATTTAAAAATCATTAAAAATTCAGCTAAAATTTCTTTATTGATTTTTATTTTTAAGAATATTTTTTAAAATATAAAATACAATGTGAGTGTAAGGTCTTTACTCAACCTTATCGAATTCTTAAACTACTATCGAAACAATTTCAAATCTATATTAAATTATCTCATTGTCTTTTTTAATAATATTTGAAAATATAGGTTGATAATTTGCCCATTAGAGAAAGGTTTATATTCTATATACCCTTTTTAGGATCTTCTTATAAGTTTTGGGTCCCTAAAGCTTTATTTCTGAAGTCTTTCTGTGGTTTTGATATATCTGTCCTTTGATAGTGGGATACATGTTCTAAAGATCTTTTTGAGTTAGCATCAGTAAGTTTGCTTTCAGAGTTGTTCGAGGATACCAAATATCTTAGCTCAACCAGTATTCTTAATAAAGTCCCTTGTGCTCAAATGTATTTTATTATAATATATGGAGATTGTCACAAAATTTGCAACACATGACTCACATCCGCTCTACCCAAAGCCATCATTTCAAAGGAGAAAAAGAATGCACATATGTTTCCATTCACAAAGCATGTAGTGGAGGAAAGGTCTAGGCATGTTGAAATTACCGACACCTCTAAACTGAGCGTCGCGTACCCATCCTTCCCCAGGCACAGGGAGTTGCCAAAAGTTACACAACCTAATTTGCAGCAAAGGGTTTGCCTGCAATGATAAACACCATGTTTATTTCCTCAAGGTCCTACTTCATAGTCCTTTCTCTGACTCTTCATCCACAATGTATAGACATTCTATATGTAGGCTCAGGACTTGCCGATTTTATAAATCTTCTTCGTTATAAACAAAGATTTTCAACTTCTGGCCTACTAAATAAGAAACTCTCTAAATGAGGCGTGGGATCTGCATTTTTGCCATCTTTGTGTTGCTTTCCTAGAATAGTGTTAAAAACCAAACCTGTTGCCTTCAAGTCGATTCCGACTCACAGCGACACTACAGGACAGAGTGGAACTTCCTCAAAGGGTTTCCAAGGAGTAGCTGATGGATTCAAACTGCCGACCTTTTGGTTAGCAGCCATAACTCTTAACCACTGCGCCACCAGGGCTCTGGAATAGTGATATCCATGATGAAATTCAGGTAAATATATTTTATTGTATGGCTTCTTTAAAAATATTGCCAATAAATATATCTGAGTCAGTAATACTCTTACTGCATTGGTTATAATATTACCAGATTTAGGTTCCACACACCATACATAAATTTGTAAAATAACAATAATGTCAGTTTATTCCGTGATTGATTATTCTAGCCTGATTTAAAGTGAAATATCATCTAGTCATTCAATTCCTCCACACACCTGTCAGTTTGTCCTACTGTTTCAGTCGCCTCATATGCATGTGAAAGCTGGACCAGGAATAAGGAAGACCAAAGAAGAATTGATGTCTTTGAAGTGTGGTGGTGGGGAAGAATATTGAATACAACGTGGACTGCCAAAAGAACGAACAAATTTCTGTTGGAAGTACAACCAGAATGCCCTTTAGAAGCAAGGATGGTGAGACTATGTCTCACATACTTTGGACATGTTATCAGGAGGAGTCAGTCTCTGGAGAAGGACATCGTGCTTGGTAAAGTAGAGGGTCAGCGAAGAAGAGGAAGACTGTCAATGAGATGGATTGACACAGTGGCTGCAACAATGGACTCAAACATAGCAAGGATTGTGAGGATGGCCCAGGATCTGTTGTACATAAGGTCGCTGAGTTGGAACCAACTGGACAGCACCTAACATCAACAATAAGCCATTCAATTGTATTTATTATTTGCTTATGATGAGCCCACACTGCTCTAGGTGCCTGGAGAAAGAGCAGTGAATAGAAACTCTGGCTCTGAGGAAACCTACTCAGTAGTGAGGGAGACAACATGAGAGCATTTGTAACATTTTGGAAAAGTTTTTCTATTCATTGATTTTCTGTGTACGAAAGAGAAACCATGTTCTTTTGCAGCTTCTAGGTTAATGTTATTACTAAAAATTGTAGATTGTTCTTTCCCAAATAACGTAACTCTAAATCTAATAATGTGCCGTAACCATGTATAGATTTTTCTACTGAAGCGGCCTAAAAATCTCTTCATAGTTATAAATGTGACTTACTTAATTTTCCTGATTTTCCTTTCCAAAACTGAGAATTGTTGCTAGGGAAAAAAAATTGTAAGTAGAAAAAAATTATTTTGCAAATCAGTTTTTAAATAATTTAGCATGACTTTTCTTTAACTTATCATACTATATGGAGGCCTGGTGGTGCAGTGGTTAAGAGCTCAGCTACTAAGCAAAGGTTGGCAGTTCGAATCCACCAGCCACTCCTTGGAAACCCTATGGGGCCTTTCTACTCTCTCCTGTAGGGTTGCTACAAGTCTGAATCAACTCGATGGCAACGAGTGTTTGGTTTTTTTAGTTTTTTATCATACTGTATAATATTTAGTGAATCAGAATAGCTTAGATCTTAAAAAAGTCTTACTTAGAAGTTATGTCACTTGTAAAAAGTATACTTTCTGGTGAGATCTCCCAGTTGAAAGAAACTGGGAAAGATGTCTTCTTATGTTTAATTCATTAGACAATTAAAATATATTCATTAAGTAAAATTTGGAAATACAAGAGAAAATCTGCATTTTTATGTATGCCTGCCCCTTCTTTCATTAGTAATGTCTATAATTCATTTCAACACAAAGTCTAGATTCATAATAAACCCAATTTAATATTGAAACCCTTTTACACACAAAAAAGGAATCTTTTTTCTCGAGAGAAAAAAAAAATCAAGATCAAAAGGTAGAAACTCTATTTCCTTTTTAGAAACAATTTAAGGATAAAGGAATATGTTTTCATCCAGTGGAGAAAAACAGAGCAGGAGATCAAATAGGTCAGACCTAACTGGATCCCATTTTAATAGGTTACCTTTTTACTGCTTATCTTCAAAAAAGTGTCCAAATATATTTAATTCCTTTAAAGTGAAGAATTTATAGCAGGTCTTAAGAAGCTGCTCAATTGATAATAAATTTAGAAGAAATGAAAATACAATAATATGCATCATAAGCAAAAAAATTTGGTGAGGCCAGTATATATAAGAAGACTTCATGAAACTGTTTAATTAGGTCTGCATTAAGCTGTAAAAATATTATGAGGTCTGTTAATTTTGGTTTATGTCTCTGCTTCATGGAGGAGACCTGGCTGCTTTATGGTTTTCTATGTCAAATGTGCAATGTTTAAATATGCAAATATGCAGTACGTCAGACTTTTTCCTAACTATTCACTCAGTTGCAATATCTTCTGATGAAATTATACTGCCTCTCATGCTTCCTGATTAAATTCTGAGACTGAAGAGCCTGCAGCTACAGACCTAGTAAAGGAATTGACAGGTCCAGATGTTTCATCCTCATCAGTATGTATTTTGAAATTTAAAACAAATCAAAATAAAATTGCAATAGTTACTACTACTGTTACTATTGCTGTTATCACCACTACCTGCTGATCCTTGTTTGCATTTGCTATGTTGTGTGCCCTTGAATCAATTCCTACTCATAGCAACCCTATATGACAGAGTGGAACTGCCCCCATAGGGTTTTATAGGCTGTAAGCTTTATATGAGCAGATTTCCAGGTCTTTTATCTGCATTTGATATATATAGACTTTTACTCCTCACCACAGCCATCTGAGGGAGTTACTATTATTATATATGTTTTAAATGTGAGGAAATTAAAATGCAGACATGTTAAGTAACTAGCCCAAGTTTATAAATTTGGGCAGTGGTATAGTCAGAAGTCAAGCTCAGGAGTTATAGCTTTAAAGTTTTTGCTATTAAACCAGTTGCAATTGAATCTATTCTGACTCATGCAACAACATGTGTGCCATAGTTGTACTGTACTTCATAGAATTTTCAGTGGCTGATTTTTCAGAAGTGGATCGGCAGGGCTTTCTTCCAAGGTGCATGTGGGTGGACTCAAACCGCCAACTTTTCAGGTAGCAGCTAAGTGTGTTAACCATTTGTATCACCCAAGGACTCCCATGTTCATGAGGGCCCCGCATATTGATATTAACACTAAACTACATGGCACAAAAAACACTGTATGTTGAAATTTAATTAGCTTTTTGTAGATTTTCTAATTGCAAAATTCCAGAAAACTTCTCTCATTTTCGGGGACCCTACTTGGTCAGACAATTATATGGTTGTATATTGAGTAATGAGGTCAGGAGTCACCTAGGGAAACCAGAATTGGTGAATATAAAATATAAAACCATTTAGAAAAAAGCAGAAACACAATTGGAATTGGCGTGTAGTGGTGATCATTTGAGCAGAGAGGTGTCTGCTAAGGCAAACATGCTTTTATGTTTAATTTTTTTGGCTGGTATGGGGGTGCAGGATGAGGCTGGGTTGTTCGTAAATGCTTACGGAGAGGAAAATTCTTTATGTGGAAGGGGTTTTAAAAATTTCTTACATACTTGATAGTACTCTCTGAAAAGGAGACAGGCAGAAATGAATTAGATGGATATTTTCATATTAGATCCGAGACATTGAATGGGGAGTGTTTGTAATCTATATTGTAAAATAGCTCAGGTTTGAAAAAAAAAAAGTATGAGTCATCTGCTATGAAGGTATCTTCAACACCTAAAGATCACAGAGCTTTTTAAACATTCTTCTGGGTCAATTTGACTGAACCATTCATGCATAATTGAAAATAAACTACTTTTTCTTTATAGGATTCCGTATCCTAACTGGTCATTATATGGCGTTGGAGTATCAAAACTCAGCTTAGTACTAATCACCATAGAAAAAGTTTTTCTTAGAAATAAAATGATCCTTAAATATTCAGAATTGGCCAAGATAATAAGAATGTGTGTGGAGAAAGATATATTGTGAGTTCTGTATACTCTTTTTTTTTATGAATCATACTTGTTGTTAACAATGATGCATTGGATCAATGGATTCATTATTAAGTGTTCTTTTTTTTCAAGATTTTTTTGCTTTTGGAAATGTAAATTATAGTGGTACAAATGCATAGAAATAAAAAAAAAAGGCTTATTTATTTTACTGATTTATTGGTATAAAAAGTTTTATCCTATGAATATTTTTATTTTATAATGAGCACTTATATGGCAAATATATAAAATTGAATGCTAGATTAGAAAAAATATGAATATTGAGTTTAGTTGCTGTATTAGTTATCTATTCCTGTATAAAATATCACCCTGAAACTTATTAGCTTAAAACAACATTTATCATCTCACAATATCTGTAGGTCACAAGTTTGACCTGGCTTAGCTGGGTCCTCAGGTTCGAGGATTCTCACAAGGCTGCAAGTAAAACCTGAATCAGGGCCGCAGTCATCACATGGGTGTACTGAGAGAGGAGGAGCTTCCAAAGCCACTCAAGGGGCTGTTGCCAAGCTTCAGTTCCTGGCTGATTGTTGGCTAGAGACAGTAGTTTCTTGTCCTGTGCACGTCCCCTTATGGCTACTCACACCAGTGAAATTTCCCGGGGAGAGCAGAGAGGTGAGGGGAGGGAGGGAGGAAGGAGAGAGGGAGAAAGAGGGAGAAGTCACAGTCTTTTTATAACCTAATCTCAGAAGTGACACCCCATCACTGTTGTCATATTTTTACTAGGTACAACTCACACTCAAGGGGAGGGGATTACACAAGGGCTCAAATACAAGGAGGCAAAGATCACTGAGAGCCATTTTAGAATCTTCCTATCACGGTGGTCAAAGTCATTCTAAACAATGTTTGAAATAAGTGAGATGAATTTTTTTTTTTTCTTCTCTTTCCCTTTTTGATGATTTTCTTCTTTATGCAGTGTTCTCCTTTGTATTACTCCTGGTCTGAAATTACTTATCCCCTCCTTCTCACTACTAATCAAGTTTTTTAGCTATTTTCTGTTTATAGATACTTGTTGAATGTAATGCAGATGATAGAAGAATAAGTAACTTAATATACTTTTGGAATTTGCAATGAAAATGCTTAAGGTTAGGTAGAATCTGTTCAAATGGTTCACTTGGTGTTACTGACTGACTCTAATAATGTGTTATCTTTTTAATTGTTACTTGGGTTTGAATGCCTTAAAACAAAAGATCAATGTATAATGGAAGAATTTCAGGTACTAAGACCTGATGCTTTTAGGCAGAGGCTGTAGAGAGGCATCCTTTCCACCATATAGGCAACTGCCTACTCTGAACATCCTCCCATGGTTTTGTGGGGTTTTTAATCACCATATTTACAATACAGAGTAGTATAGGTGAAATCTCTACTAAAGGACTTAGAGTTTAAGTGGAAAGAAAACACAGAGAATAAATAATATAAGGCATTATATACATGTAAGCAGGAGCCCTGGTGGTGCAGTGGTGGTTAAGCCCTTGGCTGCTAACTGAAAGTTTGGAGGTTTGAACTCACCAGCTGCTCCAAGGGAGAAAGACATGGCAGTCTGCTTCCCCAAAGACTACAACCTTGGAAACCCTATGGAGGAGTTCTGCTCTGTTCTATAGGGTCCCTGTGAATTGGAATGGACTAAATGGCAACATTTTTTTTTTTTTTTTAATATATATACATGCAGAAGGAGCCCCTGCACACATGGTGTTACTACGAGTCTGAATAGACTCAATCGCCCATTGCTGTCTATTGGTTCTAACTCACAGGGACCCTTGCCACAGTGGGTTTCAAAGGCTATAATCTTTAGAGAAGCAGACTGCCACTGTGTTGTGGACTGAACTATGTCCCCCCAAAAATGTGTGTATCAGCTTGGCTGGGCCACGATTCCTGGTATCCTGTGATTTTCCTATATGTTGTAAATCCTGCCTCTGTAATGTTAATGAGGGAGCACGGGTGGTAGTTTTGTTAGTGAAACAGGATTCAGTCTAAGAGATTGGATTGTGTTTTGAGGAAATCTCTTGAGATACAACAGAGAGAAGCCAGTAGAGAGATAGGGGGATCTCATATCACCAAGAAAGCAGAGTGAGTCCTTTGGACTCAGGTTCCCTGCGCAGAGAAGCTCCTAGTCTAGGGGAAGATTGTTGAGAAGGCTGACAGAGATAGAAAGGCTTTCCCTGGAGCTGCACCCTGAATTTGGACTTCTAGCCTAATTTACTATGAAGAAATAACTTTCTCTTTGTTAAAGGCACCCACTTATGGTATTTCTGTTATAGCAGCACTAGATGACTAAGACACACAGCAACAATACATGCAAATAAATGAAATAAACATATAAGAGTTCAGAGATGGAAGAGGTAAAGGCAATTTTGTTATGTTTTGATATACTTAAATTTAAATCCAAAATTGTCCTTAACAATATGTTTGAAAGAAGTATATGTGTGCTGGGTGGAGGGTACCATTGTAGGTGAGTGGAATGGAATTGGGTTGGATTGAGCAAAGCTAGCAGTATGTGTAGAGCATGCTGAAGGAAAGCATTTGTTTCACCAAAACCAAATTTGCCTGCAGAAGACACTGGGCAATAAACATGGTTAGGTGGATTGGAATCAGAGTAGAGTTGAATGGCGGAGCAAGAAGTTGGGACTTGATCCTAATGGATGAAGTCATCACAGATGACTTTTGAGGAAGAAAAATCCTTTCTCCTATGTACTCAGATGGGAAGTGCTTTTGGTTTGAAAGTTTGTAATGTTGGAGGGGGCTGTTCATTGTCTTCTTTCTCCCTTACTCATATCCTCTACTGCTGCTTCTGACTGCTGCAAGATTGGAATTTTTTTGTGCAGGAAGGAGACTCTCTTACATAACTAGTACTATTGTGGACTGAAATTTGTGTCCCCTGGGCTTGAACAATATTTAAACTAAGGAGATTTTGGAGTTTCTTTGAGTCCTTTATTAGCACTTCAAATTGCATATCTTATGATTCAGGCCAAACCTACTTTGCGTTAAATTTTACTTTCCCCTCATCCTCTGTTTTCCATTCTTATATTTTTAATTTCCCATTGTGGTAAATTGAATAATAGTCCTCGAAGGATGTCAATGTCCTAATCCCTGGAAGCTTCCAGTATGTTACTTTACATGATAAAAGAGAATTTGCAAGTTTGATTACATTAAGGACCTTGAGATGGGAAGATTATCTGGGACTATCCAGGTGGGCCCAGTGTAATCAAAAAAGTCCTTGTAAGAGGAAGACAGGAATGTCAGAGTCAGAAAAAGGCGAAGTGAAGATGGAACCAGAGTTTGGAGTGATGTGCTGTGAGGATGGAGGGTGGGGCCATGAGCCAATGAATGCAGGTGGCCTCTAAAAGTGCAAAAGCCAAAGAAGTGGATTCTCTTCTGAAGTCTCCAGATGGACCACTGCCCTGCCAACAATTGATTTTAGGCTTCTTACCTCCAGAACAATAAGAAAATTGTGTTGTGTTAAGCCACTAAATTTGTGGTAATTTGTTACTGCAATGATAGGAAACTGATAAATTCCTCATCCCTTGGCTAGATTGTTTATCCTTTCCCACAGTCCTTTTGAGTCAACTACCTTTTACGATGGCTCCAGACCACTCTTATACTGCTCAAATCTTGTCCTCAGGGATATACACCTGTGTATATGTTTTAGAGTAGAGAGGCAGGGGAGAGCTTTTGTGTCCAGGTCAGTGAGTGCCAAACACCCTGAAAAGCAAAAGTACTGTAAAATACAGAAAGAACTATGTTTTAGGGTAGAGAGGCAGGGGAGAGCTTTTGTGTCCAGGTCAGTGAGTGCCAAACACCCTGAAAAGCAAAAGTACTGTAAAATACAGAAAGAACTTTTATACCTAATACATTAATAATTCCTCCATTAAGGGACGGTGCTTGTCAATTCTGGCAGACCCAGTTTTAGAGCATCTTACTATGACCTGCTGTAACTCCTTGCTTAAGGATGTGGGGGATACTCGTCACTACAGAATTTTTCTTGGCCTTTGGGCCAAAGCTAAAACTGAGAAAGTTTCCAATTTTAATACTGGGTTACATATAGCTACTGCATTGTGTGTTCTGGATTCACAATTCAGTTTTGCGGCTGCTGAAGGCAGAGGAATGCAGACTTATTGGCCATTAAAATGTAACTACTTGCAGTCTTCCCTTGGTGTGGTATCCTGTTAACTGAAACTCATGCATATTAGAATCATAGGAACCACGTCCTCACTTTGCACAGTAACTGAATTCTCACTTGCACAGTAACTGAGTTACCAAAAAAAATTTTTTTTTTTTTTTTACCAAGGAGTCATGCAAAAGGAGGACACAGTTCTTATGTACATGAGTTTCAGTTAACACCGTATGGTGCAAAGGTAGGACTGTCTGTATTTTTTATCTGCGTGACTTCAAACAAAGGAAGTGTCCAGACTTTGGCACTGCACTAACCTCAAGAGACTTGGCATCTTGTGCATTTTTAAATTCTTACTTGGCTATGTGGTTCAGTGCACTGCTGTCAGTTATATGTTCCCAAAATATTGAAGAAAGGACATATCTGAATATAAAACATTCTAAATTAACCTCAGTACATCAAAGCATGTCATTAACTTTGAAACTTGATTTTGTTTGATCATTTAGGAGGGTGCTAGGATCAAGAGAAGAAATGAGAGTTGTTAGATTATAGAACATTCTGTCATTGACTCAAAATCTCCAGATTGCAGGACCTCTGAATTATATTATTAAAAAATAGTCTCAGTTAATTTAATAGCATAACATCAGTGCATTCTGTGCTGTGATTTCAGTCAGATTCATTGCTGTGATTTCAGTCAAATTCATTTCCATTCATTTAATAGCATTTCGAGACTGCGATACTGGTATTGCCAAACACTGATGTATATCAGAATCTTGGTAACATCAATTAAAATGCAGATTCCCCAGAAGAAAAATAGAGGAATCACATGTCCTATTGCTATTTCTTGTCACCATTATGACCAAACCAAAAACCAAACCCACTGCCATCGAGTCAATTCTGACTCATAAGGATCCTGTAGGATGGAGAACTGCCCCATAGGGTTTCTAAGGAGCAAATGCTGGATTCAAACTGCTAACTTTTGGTTAGTAGTTGAATGCTTTAGCCACTGCACCACCAGGGTTTCACCATTATGACCATCATTCATCGTTTCAAAAAATGAAATAAGAAATGGGAAAATGATTTGAAATTTACTTCTTTTGACTTGGAAATATATATATATACATTCCCCCCACCCCCAAAGGAAATTGTAACTCAAAGGGAATTTGTCTACATATCCCTTAGGCTCAAGTTAGACTTCCTTCTGGAAAATTTGCATATTTTATTTTAGATAGTGCTGCTAATTGCTGGCTTTTCAAGCAGTCATCCCTTCTCCCTATTCTATCTAATTCCTCCACAGCTGTTATTTCCAAAATTAAGATATGAGTATGATGTACTTAGGATTTTGTTGAACATCTCATACCAAACTTTTCTAAGTGTGAACTTAATGAATTGAAAATATTTCATCTGCTTTCTTCTAGCATCTCGTGTTTGTCTTAAAAACTATTTATGTTCGTTGGTCTAGTACCTAAAATCTAGTAAGGCAGAGATATAGACACAGTTTTTTTTTTTTTTTAGAAATATCTCTTTATTAGAAATACACATATTCTTAATAAGCTATTTTCCCTGTTTTTGTTGTCATTATACAAACCACTTTTCTTTGTAGTTATTAATAAATCAAGGTGATAAATGCCTTTAAGACACCAACGTCAGTAGAATTTCAGTTAATAGACTCAGATAGGCTAATCTCCAGCTTTTTGTTCTTTTTTAATCCAGTAAATATTTTAGGGTATTATTTACTGAGTTAAGGAAATGATTCCTTAAAGTGTGAGGTACTTTATTTTCCCTAAATTATTTATTTATATTTTGTGTCAGTTAGGAAAGGACCAAGTTTCATGTAGTTGGAGGTTTAGTTGTAATTCAAGATCACAGTAAATGAGCTTCTGACTCTAAACCAGCAAAGGTTGAAAGAAAAATCTCCCATAAGTTATGTGTATCTAGGATTATAATACTGATATCTTCTTTTGAATGTGGATCCTTCCTCTCCGTTGCTACAGCACATCTCTAACGGGTTTAAAGATGCCGTGATGGGACATAAATATGTGATGTCAGAGAATACACATCAAAAGAGGAATAAATTGCATATACGTTCATGGTATGAATTTTACCCACTAAATTTTAAATAGTTCTTACTCTATAACAAAAAGATTACTCAGATTTTAGTAGGAAGAATAAAAATTATATATTTAAAAATAGTATTAGTAACTAATTTATAATGACCAAAGCCATAGAAATGCATGAAAATCATAAGGCTAATGGGGGAGGTAAAATACAAATCTGGGGATCTCATCTCTTTGAGGGAAAATACACTCTAGAAACCTGTTGTGGAAATTTATGCTTAAAATTAATCTCTAAATCAAAAACTCAAAAAAGTGGAGCCCTGGTGGCACAGTGGTTAAGAATTCAGCTGCCCAACCAAAAGGTTGGCAGTTCGAATCCACCATTATTAATCTATACCTGATCTTATCTACATTTATTCTAATGTATACCTGTTTCAATATATATCTTTACCTAGACTGTGTCCCTATCCTATATTTTATGCCTGTGTAATCTAATCTGTGTCTATGCACTGCCTATGGGTAATAATAGCTAATATTAGTCTATAATTTACAAGTTAATACAATAAATAACTTTCATATATTACCTTGATCTTCAAACATCCTTCTGAATTAGGTACTATGACACAGATATGGGTAGTATGATATAGAGAAACATATTTTATGTAAGGAAGTTAAAGGAATTTGTCAAAATCACATAGCTAGTAAGTAGTGAAGTCAGGCATGAACCTGTTCTCTTGATCACTAAGCTATATGATCTTCTCTCATGTATGTTGTGTTTTGTAGGCTTGAGGTAGAATTGGAGGGCTACTAGTCAACCATCAGGCTGGGTCTCTTGGGGCAGTACTTCTGCTGTTTTTCCAAAAATATCTGATGATCAGTTTTACCACTCTAGAAATTTAGTTTCTGAAGTAAACTCAAAGATGTTCACTTTCTCAACAACTGGCTCACACTAATGAAACAAAATTAATAGACAAAAAGCAAATATATTAATTTAGGATACATTATAAATTGGTCCCAATACAGATGTTCATTGGAAAGCTAAAATCAACGTTAATTTTTCAGTTTTTTTTGTTTGTTTGTTTTAACATTTATTGGTGGGCTTTGGGATACAGAATGTTAGGTAAAGCTCTGAGCCAAATTAGCTCTCAGATTACGGGCAGACAGATGAGTAAAATGACAATTATAAAGTGGTGTAGTAAGAGTTGAGATAGAGGTGAGTGCAAGGTTCTGTGGGAGCAACGGTAGAATCATTCCTCTGGGCTAAAGCACAAAGGGAACGTCTCCTGAGAGGGGGTGATGCCTGGATGAGCCTCAAAGGATGAGTAAGATATAGCCAGGGGCAGAGGGTGGCAGCTTTCTAGGCAGAAGGATGTGTAGTGCAGAAGCATAGAAGCAGAAAATACTTGACACACAAAGGAAGTGCAGGATTCACTGTGATAGGAGTATAAGGTTTCTTTTGGGAAAACAAAAAAGGTGATGTGAGAAAAGTAGTGAAGAACTGTGTGATGAAAGAACTCATGCATAAAACTGTTTGACATTTTTTCCTCCTAAGCAGAATTAAGAATTTTGAGTTCAGGAATAACCTATTCACATTTACATATTAAAACATATCACTCTGGAGCACTGGTTCTCAAACCTTAGCCTGCATTAGCTCAACTGGAGGGATTGTTAATACAGAGTTTCCGACTCAGCAGATCTGGGATGGGGCCCAATAAATTGCATTCCTGACAAGTTCTCAGGTAATGCTGGTGCTACTAGTCCCCAAGACGCACTTTGAGCATCACAGTTCTGGAGAAGAGATTGTATGAGAATGAGAGTGGAAAAAAGAACTCAGAAAAAAAGTCAATTTTGGAAAAAGCTAAGGGTGGGACAAACATAAAGTGAGACCTTGAATTAAAGTAGTGAATGCAGTGGTTATTGAAAGAAGGGAATACATTGGATAGAAATTTAGAGGGAAAAATTGACTGGATTGATATATGGATGCCAGGTGTGAGGAAAGGCTTTATTGACCTTTAAGAATCTAGACTGGATGACTGAATATTTATTGGAAAATATCAACTGAAATAAGGATGGGAGGCATTTGGCCATTGTGGTGGTGGAGGAAGTGGAAGATGTCATCTGATTTGGACATATTGAGTTAGAGATAACAAGGAACTGTCAACATGTAGGAACTGGCAAAGAGGAATGATTGAGACTGAGTCAGGAGATAGCAAAAGGTTCCCTTTATCACCTCACCATACGGTAGGGAATAGACAAGGAAACTGGTTTATCAGAGGGAATACAGAAGAAAAAAGTAGCACAAAAAATAAATCACAAAGTTCTCCAAAGAAGGCACTCCATGGGAAAGATAGAACTTTAAATTTCTTTGAGGCTCTCTTCAGAAAACCCTATTCCATACAGCACTGACACAGTTGTATCCTTGATGCATATTTGACTCCCTATTTGGGTATTTACCTTGCAATTAAAAAGATATAGCCAATGTATTTCGAATTATATTTAATGCCATAGTTCCAATGGCATTAACTCTTATATTTGTAGGTTAATCAGGGATATTGTTTTTCCAAGCAGAGACTATAAGGCCCACCTCAGAAAAATTCTGCTTGCATTCGCATTTGTTCTTCTATAAATATTGAGTATTTTTTTCTCCAAAGTTACCACACGTCATGTCAAGAGATCCTTTCCATTTCTTTTTTCCCACATCTCAACTTATACAGTAGAGTGTAGTAGTTATCATTGCCTATGGAGTTAGTCCATCTGGGTTTGGATACTTATTAGCTGTGTGACCCTTGTTGAGTCTTTTAAATTCTCAAAGACTCACTTTTATCATCTTGAAAATGGGGGAAATAACTTTTGCTAAGGGAGCTAGGATGTTATCTAGTGAATAATACTGCTGTTAGCATAGTGTCTGCTATAGTAAAAGCTCAGTAAATGTTCATAATTACGTTGCCCAACCAACTTCCTCAGATAGACTTACCCAGTGTTCACTCAAGACCAAAATACAATTCTAGCAACAAGAAATATTCAAACTTACCACCTCCCTATATTGTTCACTACTCATGTAATTTCACTGTTTCACTTCTCAGACTTCTTCCCCATGTTGTTCTGCTCTTAGACTGAAAGATCCTTGAATCCAGAGAGCATGGCACAGCCTCTGGATTCCGCATTTCAATTTGGTGCAGTGCCTTATTCTTATTACGTATATAATATGTTTATTTATCTTTGTTTGGATCTCTGCAAGACTCTCAACCCTTTGAAAACTGGGATCTTGACTGTTGTCTTTTCAACCTACCCTTTATGTCCAGCATAGTGCCTAAATCACAAGAGATGCTTAATCACTCTTTTTTTTGAAGAATTAATTTTATGGCTTAAGGAAAATCCAGATTTGAGCTGAATTATGCTCAAAGTAAAAGCCTAGATATTTTCCTTTTTTATTTTAAAAAGTCACTAAATAGATTCCTTCTAGCTTCTATAGGAAAGAAGATTTATAACAGTGGTTTGTGTGTGTTTTCTGCTTCTTCTCTGCCTCCCAGGAAATTTACCCTGTAAAGTTGCCAAGGAAACACTAACAGCTTAAGTCTGGTAGAAGAGGAAGATGTCTCATTAACAAACTCAGCTTTGTTATTTGGATGCTTGCCTCAAGAAGCTGGTGTTCTCTGATGAAAGATTGTTTCCATTAAACATTATGTGAAAAACTGAATGATTAAAAAAAAAATTCTGTCTTCTGACTATTACATCATATTCCTAGTGCTATGAACCTACTTTCTAAGAGTTTATGTAAAAATAAACATTATCGATTTTTAGTTTAATGTGTTTGAACTATTTATTAAAGCTTGCCACACATGTTAGGTAACATCTGTAAGTATTGATTTATTCAATATTCAGTGATTAATTTACAGGTCATAAATCTGAAGTATTGGCAGTATTTCACAAGAAGATAACTTTAATGTGTTGTCTTTTGACTTTTAAATCATTTTGTATGTTTTCACTCTTATTAACTTGAAACCCTGGGATATATGGAAACTTACTGCTTTAAGATGAAATAACACAGAGTTGTGGGCTTTTTCCTTTGGAATGATGTCTTATTAATGACGCATGATGGAATAGGAAGTATGCTGGGCTTGGGGTTAGAACACTTAGGATTTCAAGGCATCTTTCCAGCATTTACCACCTGCATGATCTTGGGCAGGTCATTCATTAGTTTGTTCATTCAGGCATTTATCACTTTTATCACACAGACACTGTTGCCTTGAGCCATGCTTTCGAAGCCATAAGTTTTATAAAAATGAGGAAAATTTTGTTTCATCATCTATATACTCTGAGCCTCAGCTTTTTCATGTATAAGGATGATATTACATGCTTCATTCACTCATTCAGTCATTCATTCATCCATTCAATGAATATTGATTGATCTCCCACTATGTGGTGAAGTGTTCTAGAGGCTGAGGATATATGTTCACATCTTGCTGGACTCTGTTAACAAAATAGTTTTCCTATCTTATCCCTTCAGGGTTAGGAGCTCTAGTGGCACATGGTCGAGAGCTTGGCTGCTAACCCAAAGGTTGGCAGTTTGAATCCATCAGTAGCTCCTTGGAAACCCTATGGAGCAGTTCTACTCTGTCCTATAGAGTCACTATGAGTTGGAATTGACTTGAAGGCAATGTGCTTGGTTTGGTGTTATTTTTTCTTCAGGCTTATGGGTATTACAGCTTCTAGCTGTTGCTGGGCCCTGGTGTTTCGTTGTTTTTCTGGTTCCTTTAAGCTATCCATACCTCTATAAGTTATCCCTTCCTTTATCATTCTTTTATACAGTTTTTGAACTTCTATCTGATTGTTTGTAACCCTGACTGCTTTAGACAATTAAGGAAGTTATTGCTGAAGATTTTATATTTAAGACGAGATTTTAATGAAGTGAGTGGATTAACTAGGAGACTATCCAGGTAATAAGCATTCTAAAAAGCAGGAAAAACTTGTGCAAAGGCCCTGAGATAGGAGCCATCCTTGGCCGATTTTTGAAGTAGCATTGGCGCCAGTGGGCTGGGTGGCAGGTAGGAGAGGAAGAGTAGCAAAAGATGGCATCAGACAGATGGCCAAATGCCAGATCATCCAGAGAATTGACATAGTAATATGTTTGTTTTATTCTAAGATTGATGGTAAATCATTGAAGGGGTTTGGTTAAGGAAGTAATCTAATTACATTTTGAATAGATATTTCTGGCTGCTGTGTGGGGAATTTATAGGGAAGGGGATGCACAAATAAAGAAGCAGGGGCAACAGTTAGGAACCTATTTCTTTAGTCCAATGGAGAGCTAGTGTTGGTTGGGATTATGATGGTAGGAATACAGGTGGTAAGAAGAAACCAAATTCATGCAATATTTTTAAGATAGAATTGGCAGGATTTGCTAACAGATTTTGACCTGAACAACTTGGTGAATGATGACATCATTTAATAAGATGAAGAGAGCACTGGGAAAGGGACCTAGGGGCAGGAATTGAGGTAGAAATCAAGAGTTCGATTTCACATTATTAAGTTTTAGACGGATGTAGTGATATCCACATGGAGATTCTGAGTAGGCAGTTATACACAAAAGTTTGGATCTCAGAGGATAAATTGAGGCTGAAGATATGAATCAGGAAATACTCAGTGTATATAGGATTTAAGGGAAACCCTGGTGGCATAGTGGTTAAGTGCTACAGCTGCTAACCAAAGGGTTGGCAGTTTGAATCTGCTAGGGGCTCCTTGGAAATTCTATGGGGCAGTTACACCCTGTCCTATAAGGTCACTATGAGTCGGAATTGACTCGACAGCACTGGGTATAGGATTTAAAGTCATGGTACTAATTAAAATTATATAGAAGATGAAAGTAAATGAAAAGAAAAAATATTTCAAGGAGACGGAGTCTTCAACTGTGCCAGGTGTTGCTTAGAGATCAAGAACAATGAAGACAGAACATTTACAACTGGAATTATCATCCAGGAGGTCACTGGCAACCTTGATAAAAAAGTTTCAGTGGTGTGGTGGGAATAAGAACCTGTGTCAAGACAGAATGGGATATGAGGAACCCTTTGAGAAGTTTTTCTGTAAAGGGGATGAGAGAAATGCTTCGTTTTTGTATTGTGAAGATAATGAATTTTGCAAGCTTCTCTCCAAATATAAGGTACTTCATTGAATGTTTTTTTAAGACCTTGAAACCAATTTTAAATATAATTGTTCAGTAAAGATAAAAGAGATTGGTATTTTATTATTTCATATTGATTTCATTGGCTGATACTTTTTTTGGTAGATTGTTTAATGTACTAAAATATAATCTATTTTGAAATGTGATAACTTTCCCCAAATAATTTTTAAAATTGTGCTAAATTAGAAATAAGAATAAATCTGAAATTTAAAAATAACTATACTAGATACCAGTTGCTGTAAAGTTGACTCTGACTCATGGTAACGCTACGTATGTCAGAGTAGAACTGTGTTCCAATTTTTGAACCATCGAAATTTGATTTTAACATTAAACATAACTATTATGCTTTAAGATGTTCTGGATCTTGTTGCATATGCAACATTAGATTCAACTTATTTAGACTTTTCTTTATTCTTTTTTGTATTTTATACCCAAACAATTTTTATCATCTTCAAAAATAATTTTTTATTGTTGTAAAAGTATAGATAATACAACATTTGCCAATTCCATGTTTTTGACATGTATAATTCAGTGGAACCAATTATATCAATTATGTTATACGACAATCACCAATATTCATTGCCAAATTTTCCATCACCATAAATAGAAACTCAGTGCTTTCTAAACAATGTTTTTTTCTTCTTTTATTGGACCCTACCTGGCATCCTATTCTTCAGGGATAAAAATAAGTGTCCAGCAATAGCTCTGAGAGAGACCTCAAATTTTAATATTCTCCTTTTTCTTACCTCCACAAGAGAAAGCATGACTTTCAACATCTGACTTTAATTACTTGCACTGAAAACCACATGATCAGTCCCTATAGCTCCACCATTCAGTGTCAGTCAAAAGCAAATATGTCAACTCTTGGAGCAGGGACTGAAACAGGACAATTGGGCAACCAACTACGCCAATGCAATACGATGTGATGCTTATTCTAAGCCTACGCTGAGGTGATACCTGTGTTGTGGGCTGCTCTCAAGTCTCATTCTGCTTAGAGTTCTGAGTTTAGTCACTTCACTCTACCTGCAACTCATCCTTTGAAAGCCTGAGACCATGGGCCAGCCTTGGCTTACCAGGTTTCCATTCCAGGAACAGAGCTTTTCAATGTTAAAATGAATTGTCTCTACACAGCTTTCATGAAGAACTTCTTAATAACCTCCTTTAGGTATTTCAGGCCTTGAAGAAGGAAGTGAAACTTTCATTACCTGAATTTTGTTTTAAGACATAAAGTCATTATATAATTAATAGATCCTAGTTCATTTTGTTTTGTGTAGATGTTAGTAATCTATATAATAGAGGATGTATAATACTCTTGTCAAGCAACAAGGCATCCCTAAGCAACAGAATGATGGAAGCTGCTAGGTTTGCTTCCTTACTTCTATAGATTTGACTGGTAAGAAAACAATGGGGCCAAATGGATTTAAGGATTTTATTACTTAGACAGCATTAACAAGGTCAGCATAGTGTCAGCTCCCCACATCACTACAAGGGCTGGAACACTTAGGATAAAAATTTAAGTCACTCACTCCCAGGTTTGTATTGGTATAGACCCTACACTTGCCCATCTCTTTAGAATGAGGCACCCAGAGCACAAAATTCAAGGAGGCAGTCACTCTCAGGACCATGCAAGTATGAGATTAACACTCATATAACCCTGAGAGTGAGTCACCTTAAATTATACACCCTAGTTACCTCACTTGCCTCACTGTAGTCAGGCCCTGGCCCCTATTTCCACAGAAAGATCAGAACTGGATAGCCAGAGAATAGCATGGGTGAGGGGTTGCTCTGCCAGGAAGAGTCAGTTCCATACAGCACCTAAGCAGTTTTTATTGTCTGCAGATGTACCCTGGCTGGTGGGAAGTTATAGAGAGGGTGGAGGTGCAAGGTCCTATGTCTCACTGGAGCCAGGGAAATAAATGAGAATCAGCCTTATGACAACTCCTCACAAGACTGTCTACCTTGTCATGTTCCTGGGAGACTCAGGGCATTATGCTAAGATTTAGGTCAGCCTGTGGTTTAGCCTTGCCTATGTCACCAATGTGAACATGTGCAAGATCATCAGGGTACTATGATAGAGGCATTTTTCTACAAATAGTATTAAAAACACACGTTTGGATTCACACAAATGTTTTGTATCTCCACTACTTAATAGCTGTATGATATTGGTTAAGTTATATAAACTATTTAGCCTCTTAAGTTAGAAAAGAAATAACTAACTTTAAAATCTTGATATAAGGGACAATATGTTTAAAGCATGTAGTTGAAGTTCAGTTAAGTACAGGCTATTTTCATCAGTCATTAAATCTAAATGTTGATTTGAACATGGTATACAGCATAGTTAAATAAATTCTGTAATGTGAAATAACAGTTATGAATGCTTTAATCAAACTAATAACCTTATTACATAGTAATTTTAAAAATACCTTCTTACAAAGTCAATGGTTTTACTTTTTTATGTCTTTTTCTTTTTGTCTCTATAAAATGAATCTAATAAGTTTGTCAAGGATTTCACTTATATTTTGTAAGATAATATACTCAACAATCATCAAAAAGCTTGACTCACTTCTCATTACCATTTAAGAGCTCTATAACAATGCATATGCTTGGAATTCCTCAAAGGATTTATTTATTTCATGTATTAATTTTACAATATAAATTCATTCGTACATACTTATGTTCATTATTCACACCTGAAAAATGTCTTTTTGCACCAAGCGATAAGCCACATTTAAGTTGGGCCTCTGTCCAAGTAGGACACTCTTTTTCAGCTTGTACTCAAAATAGAACATAAGCTGAAAATGTTGTTTTACAATTGAATGAATAAAAGGAATAAGCGCATACATCTGTGCTGTGTTTAGAGCCATGAATTCGTACGTAGTTAGTTTGTCTTTAGTTCAGTATGTTTAAAACCAAAAATACCAATGCTTTTTCACACTCATCTTTTAAATTATTCTTTGCCTTGTCTTAAGACTTTGACTATCATGAAAAGTTTAAAGTTATAAAAAAAAAAAAAAAATGGAAACAACATATCCATGATAGCAAGAAGTCCTCACAATGGAACTTTTAAGAATGTGGTATTTTTTCTTGAAAAGTATTTCCTGTGGTTACTTTGCCTTATTAAAATATGCATGAAGAAATTCATTACCAATTAAGTACCTGTTCAAAGTCAGCTTCTTTGGATGGAAACTTTGATCATACCATCCCTTCTCTTTCCCCTCCCCTGAGCAGTGTTTCCTTCACATGCTCATTTTAGCCTGATGTTGTGTTAAGAGTCCCTGTTTTTGAAATACCAGGGTAATAATGATGGGAATAAGTCTCAAGTGAATAAGTAGTGTAAGTCCTTTTTAATGACACCAAGGTAATGGCATTTTCACTGATCACAGGTATTTAATTTTCTTTCACTTCAAAATTGATTTCTTACTGCAGCCACCTTTCTCTCAGTTCTTCATCCCTATCCTTTCAGCTGGATGCCAACAGATAAGCAGTGATCAGAGTCACAAGAAAGACCCTTTCCAACAAAAATAATAACTCTTCGTTGTAGCCGAAAGATCCTAACCAGCAGACTTTGAGCAGAACCCCAGCCCCAGTTTTTCTCATTTGAGGATGGGGGGTGGAATGGGTGTTAAAAATTAAATAAGGAGCTTTTACTTAAAAGTCTAGAATTCTGGCTTTTCATTTTAAAAAGTCATATGATTTGTAACCTTAGAACTAAACTCATGGATACCAACAACTGACTAAAGCTGAGTTGTAGTTGTCTGTACACACAGGCCACATGCTCTTTAGCTTACATTACATCACCATTTCATTATTTGTGAGACCTTTGACCACTATAGCCATGCTTCAGGCATGATCTCCTCTGGTTACTGATTAAAGATTTGGGATTGATCTTTGTAAAGGAATAACTAATCGATCTACATCTCTTTATATTTTCATTTTCTATTCATAGTAATATATTGGATCATAGATAATTAGGCTTTTTTTTTGTAGGTTAAGTATTTTCCATGGGATTAGTCTTCTTGAAAGCAATACTTTAAATTGCATTTTTATTAAATTTTCTTTTTATGTTCTCCCCTCACTGAGCATATTTCAAACATTATTATTCTGTTGATATGTTTCCTTTTTACAGAGTGTTCAGAGATGGGGAAATATGTAGATTTTTAGATACAGGCATCAACATTTATTTATCTTTACAGTGTGCAAGATTGTTTAAAAAAATAGTAACTGAAAGTCCCTGATTTGGCAGCTAAAGAACATATTATAATGTGGGACTGGGGAATTCTCCATGCTGTTGAGTAGCATTTTACAATCCACACCTCTCCCCTTTTCAGGATATCGAATCCCTAACAGGAGGTCTGACTGGTTCTAAGGGGGCTGATCCACCGGTAAGTTAGCTTCTTCATTAAATTTAACTATTGACAAATGGAATTTTGTATACACCAGATCATCAGTGACTTGTATGCTCTTTGTCGTATGTGGGTACTGTTTTGTAATATAGCCATTGCAGTAACTAATACAAAAGTATAAATTGCTTTGAGGTGTGCTTTGGTGTTTTAAAAAGTTTTCATAAACTCATAAAATTCATCTCTGTTGGCACTAAAAATAAAAGCTTCGTTAGAATACGTCAGTACTTTATGTCTTACTAATGGATTAAAACACAAGGTAAAACCTTTGGAACTTTAGAGTTTACCATTCTAAATATGAGTGTATGATTTGGGGAGCAATACATTTCCTAGTTACTGAGAAAAATTATGCCCATGATGTCAACTGTTTGATTCTTGATTTTTTTTTTTCTTACGTAATTCAGGATGCTTTTAGAAAATTAGAAAACGGTATTCTGCAATTTTAAAAGATTATCAGTTTTAAGCAATAAGAAGAGATTGATATTGTAGTTTTAGAACATTATAGTCCCTTCTGTGATGATGTCTGATTTCAGAGAACATTGATTAAGATAATATTTCTTTTGACTTCATTCTTGAAGTACAAACATGAGTTCCTGGTATATATCTAAAGTGATAAAACAGATTCAATTAATTTCAACAAATTGTCAATACATAAAATTTTATCACTGCTTGCTTTTCATTTAGTGCTGTGAGATTTAATGAACAACACACAGAACCTAATGTTATCATTTTCAGTTGTACTTTACCTAAACCAAAAGCAAACCAAACCCATTGCCATTAAGTCAATCCCGACAGATAGTAACCCTATAACCTGAAAAAAAACATTGTCGTCGAGTCAATTCTGACTCATAGCGAACCTATAGGACAGAGTAGAACTGCCCCATAGAGTTTCCAAGGAGCGCCTGGTGGATTCAAACTGCTGACCTTTTGGTTAGCAGCTGTAGCACTTAACCACTATGCCACCAGGGTTCCCAGCAACCCTATAGTTATCTATAAGTATAAGAAAGCTGAAAGTTTAGGTTGTATAAAAATCTTTAACCCTACGTGTTGACCCTTAAACAGCAGTGAGGTGTTAAAATGATAACTTTCAATTGTATCTCTTCCTCCTGCCTCTCCTGCGTCTCATGATATTGACCAGTCTTCTTCAAGTTGCTCCTTAATAGGGCTAAAGAATATATTGTAGTCTTTTTTTTTTTTTTTTCCCATCATCTGAATTTATGTGGGAACAGTATATTGGTTTCAGGTAGCTGCTTATATTTATTCCCTAAACCCATTACATTGCATAATGCAAATGAATGTAAGTCTACCCAGCAAGTGTATTGTGACAGGATTTATGACCAGCTCTATACTTTAGTGCAGGAGACTGCTTATGTGATGTAATTGAACCCTGCTGCCTTGTACAATGCTTGTACATAGCATTCAAATTTTATTAGAATAGTAAATCTATTTTCTTCACAAAATCTCCCTTATCTTTTTACTGATTTCTGAAAGAATTTTACAGTTAGAGATTAGGTTTTTTTTTTTTTTTTTTTGAGATTAGTTATTTTTTTAAATATTTGTTTCTTGTTCAAAACAAAACTAAAAACCTCTCTTCTGCATGTAGTGATAGAATTCTCATCCATTGTTTACATCTTAAAATAAATTAGTCATATCCATTTAGGAAAACACACTTTCAAACACAGAAGATTGAGTGGGAATGAGATCTAGTTATTGGGAGAAGCCTCTTGAAAGGAAAAAAGAACACAGAAAGGAAAGATGACATCCTGAGGGCAAACTTCAACTTCATTTCCTTTAGCTATGAGTAAATAGACATCAAGTATGTTGATGTTGTTAGGTGCTGTCAATTCAATTTTGACTCATAGTGACCTCATGTGACAGAGTAGAACTGCTCCATAGGGTTTTCTAGGCTGTAATATTTACAGAAGTAGATTGTCAGGTCTTTCCCCCATGAAGCTGCTGGGTGGGTTTGCACTGCCAACTCACTTAAAACAAATATATATATACATATAACCCAGTGCCGTCGAGTCGATTCCGACTCATAGTGACCCTATAGGACAGAGTAGAACTGCCCCATAGAGTTTCCAAGGAGTGCCTGGCGGATTTGAACTGCAGACCCGTTGGTTAGCAGCCATAGCACTTAACCACTATGCCATCAGGGTTTCCATATACATATATATATAATTTATAATATACATATATACATGTACATGTTTTTTTTTTCCTTTAGACATAATATTTGCAATGTAAAGATAGGGGTTCTTTCCTGGCAATGCCATATTGTGATGATGGGTATGTTATATAGCCTACATTTTCCAATGTTCAATGATTGTGTTCATTTTGTAACTTTTTGGAGAGTGGAAAACATCAATGGAAATTTCAGAATACATAAAAGCTTAGGCAATTGGGGGTTCATCAGTATATGTCAATTTAGTATCTCCCACTGTTAAAGAGCTTTCTGGAGCATACCACCAGGAGCTATATGATAAATTCATTTTCTTTAGCCCTGAATAAAACTTACATAAAGCAGTCTAAGTAGGGAAGTGAAATGGCAATAGTGTCTAGGGTTTTGTCAGTCAAATTTAAAAATAAGACTTAGAGTGAAGTTATTGTTTTCACCCTCAAGGTAGAACATTGAAAGTCAGATTAAATTATATATAACCTAAATCTATTTGAAGTTTTATATTATTTTTCCTTTCTTTAAAAAAGTCTTTATAATAGGTCATAAAAATACCACTGTCCATTTCTAAAATTATGTCTTTTGTAGAAATGTATACAATGTACTACTAAACCAAATCTATAATAAAATTTTCATTAGCAAGAAATCCAAGGTAATTTTTTATTTATTGAACAGAATACATAACATGCTAAATGAATAGTCTCTCACAAAGACGCATAGCTGTGGGGTAATTTTTTTCTTCTAGTATAATAGAAATCTCAAAGAGACATCTTTACATGTAAATGATATATTTAAAAATTATAAATTTTGCTGTGGATACACGTATTACTTCTGAAGTATTAGAAAAAAGTGAAGTTTGTGTTAATTCAAAGAGGAATAAAGTATATATGAAAAGTTATATGTCAAATTTGTGAATGTCAATATAAATAAATTTGCATATCTGGTGAGAATAAATTTGGAAAATTCCAGTAATCTAGTTTGCTCTAATATTTTTATTAATCCATATTAAGTATGTTTTTTGTAAAGTCAAGTAGTATCAGTTTTAGCACTAATAATGAAGAAGAGAGAACTATTCATGATTTTCAGGGACAATTCAAGAAGTTTTAGAATGACTTTCTTTTAAAAAGGACTTCAGAAGCATGTTTTTCTTATTCAGAAACTAGAAATTAATTGCTATGGCAAATAGAACTGACAGATTTTTCTCAATAAGTTTTTTTTTTTAAACTTATTTAGAAGTTAAATGAACTCATCTATCATTGGGGAAAACAATGTATGTTAAATATTACCTTAAAACTGTCCTTGAAGAATTGTATCAAAAGATGTTCTATATTTTGTATGTGTTTTCTATTCACAAAATCTGGATACAGATTAACCTCCTATGTAAGAACAGAGCATATATTTACATAGAAAAATAAAAGGAAAGAAACCAGATCATTGAAATCTAAATGGTAAAATATCACTACTAAGTTAAATAGTGCTGTTTTTATGTATTACCTTGCCATACTGTTTTAAACTTTAAATATAAACGATATTAACATGTGAAAAAAATTGGGAACTGTCAGGTATCAGGGGTGTCCCAGGTGATAAAATGACAGGCCAACTTTTGGGTAAGTCAGAGTATGGGATCAGCAACTCAGCCTCAGACAGCCAAGAGGACTTTGAATACTGAAGAACCGCAGGGCAAAGCCTGAACTCCAGTGTTTGTAGAGCCATAGTTGTGAAGCAGTGTGAGAGGCCCTTATGACTTATTGAACTTGTGAGCCAGTGGCATAGAGGTGTTGGTCGATGCCCTTGCCTGGCACCAGGATTAGTCTTCAAATCCAGGCTCGGTCTAGGTCTACAGGTGGCATTTAGTAGCTCGGCTTGACTGCAAAAGCTAAATTTAGTGATACAGACCCAAGCAGACTAATACACACCATTAGGAGGATTACCTGCTGTAATTTTCTTTTTAAAAAAATTCTGATTCTCAACTAGGTGTTTCATTTCTTATAATTTCTGACATTTTTTTAAGGGCCAATGAGACAAAGTATTATAAGGAGTAATGTGGACCAAGTACTAAACTACATGAAATACATTCTTGAACTTATTGCATTATAACATACATTGATCAAATAGGGAAAAGTGTCTTGGTATCTCACAGAGTGCTATTATCAAGGTTTAAATTAAGTCAACCTCATGGTCTCTCCCAAAAATTACAGCAAGAATGCCACTGAGGCTGTATGGTGGCCCTTTGCTTGTTTTCCTTTCTCTTTCATGGAGTAATAAGATCTATAAATTTGATTCCCATAGAACTTAGGACTTTTAATTGTTCTAAGTTTCTGTTTTTTCTAAATGTTAATGTTCTCTTTATTTCTAGATTGTGGTAAATAAATAAGTATCCATCTAATTCATATCCTTGGGCTTGATGTACACACTGTCCTGAACATTCTCCAGCTCTATTATTTTTTTTTCTCCAGTGAGGAACCAGAATTGTACATTTCTTAGTTTTGTACTTTCTGTTCTCATTTTAGTGGTCCTCCTGATGCTTCTTAGCAAATTGGGTAAACACCACAGAGTTTAAAACAAATTCAGTTTCCTGAAAGTGCTGTTTAAACCAGGTTACATATTTTTCAAATTGTAAATAGTCTTAAAATGTAAAAGTCTGTCAAACTAACTTTAATTTGATTATTCAAAAAATGTCAATATTCTACTCATTTCCTTCAAAAGGTAAAGGAATAAAAAAATATGAATCCAAATTGTTGTAATTCTAATTTAATTTCTTTCAACCTTAACCTCACATTGCTATATTACTTCCTTTCATTCTCCTATTCAGAATTCAGTGGATATTTGAGTATATACTATGTGCTAGGTATTTGGTTAGATCTTGGAAATACAGTGGTAAACAATACACAGTTCCTTATTTCAAAATCTTACAATATAGTGGGGTAAAAAAATTAAAAAGACTGGTAAAAAACAATTACAATACAGGGTAAACACAGGATGGGATGGAAGCAAAAAAGAGAGTCACATAGTACAATCAGTGAGAGTGGGAAGGGACTGTAGAATCAAGGAAGGCAAATGGAAGGGGATAATGTCTACCTTGTAGGATGAGTTGAAGTCAGCCAAGTGAAATAGTATTTTAAAGAGAAGAAAAAATATCTGCATAGGCTAGACGGAAAGAGAGAGAAAGAGAACACCAGTATGGTTGGAGTATGAAATAAGCAGAGGAATGGGAGTTAGCAGTGAGATAGAAGGCTGGAGGGTTAAACTGGGGCAAGAACATGAGGAGTTTCATGGAAGGAATTTGTACTCTACCCTAAAGATCATAAAGAACCATTGCAGTCTTTAAAAAGGAGAGTCACTTAATCAGGTCTCTCCTTTAGAAATATTTTCTTGGAGAGTTGGAGAGTGAATTACGGGAAAGACTAGAGCAAGGAGACCAATGACAAGACTCTTGCAGTCATCCAAAGGAGAGATGATAAAGATGATAATGGTGGCTTTTCTTTTTACCTATCCCACTGTATTATAAAACTAATTAAGAGCAATATCTCAGGAGAAACTCAACATTTTGCTGAATAAAATACTAAATGATGAATATGATCCAATAGAATGGCAGTGAGAATGGAGAGGAAGGGACTGACTCATGAGACATTAAGGACATAATGAATCCACAAAAATAGGTGGTTGTTTGAAGAAATGAGAATTAAATCTATTGAGAAGTCAAGGCTGACCCTTGAATTTTTTGGTTTGGCAATTGATCAGATACAGATACCATTCATGGAAGGAGAAGGAATATTGAGTTCAGTTTTAGACATGTTAAAATTGATCTGCTTGGGCTGGGAATATATGAATGAGATTGGATTTTAAGGGTGAGCTCTCATTTAAAGCCATTGATTTGGATATTAGAACAGTTAATTGAAAGTCTTGGATGTGATGAAATTATCCCCCCAAAATGTATTCAGAGTGAGAAGATAAGAGAGTTCAGAACAAAACCTTCAAGGAGAAATGCATCTAAGGAAAGATCAGAGAAAAAGGAAAGATCAGAGGCACCTTATGCCCACAAAAAGACAAAACAGAGATAACTACAGGGAATGAATCCAGCAAGGTAAGGAATCATAAATGCCAAGGTTAACAGAGGCTAGCGAAACTTCAAGATGCAGAGAATTCAAGAAGAGCAGAGTGTCCACTGTATTTAGCAACAAGAAGATTAACGGTGATCCAAGTGAGAGTAATTTTAGTGGAGTAATTTCGGTAGAATCAAGCTTCCAGTAGCCTGAAAGATTAAATGGAAGATAAAGAATGGGAGTCAGGTGTTGTTGTTAGGTGCCATCGAGTCAGTTCCAACTCATAGCAAGCCTATGTACAATAGAACAAAACACAGCCCAGTTCTGTGCCATCCTCATAATCATGGTTATGTTTGAGCTCATTGTTACAGCCACTGTGTCAGTCCATCTCATTGAGGGTCTTCCTCTTTTTCTCTGACCCTCTGCTTTACCAGGAATGATGCCCTTCTCCAGGGAATTACCTCTCCTGATAACATATCCAAAGTATGCGAGACAAGTCTTACCATTCTTGCTTCTAAGGCGTATTCTGGCTGTACTTTTTCCAAGACAGATTTGTTCCTTCTTTTGGCAGTCCACGGTATATTCAATATTTTTTGCCAGCACAATAATTCGAAGGCATCAATTCTTCCTTGGTCTTCCTTATTCATTGCCCAGCTTTTGTATGCACATGAGGCGATTGAAAACATCATGGTTTGGGTCAGGCACGACTCAGTCCTCAAGGTGACATCTTTGCTTTTCAACACTTTAAAGAGGTCTTTTGCAGCAGATTTTCCCAATGCAATATGTAGTTTGATTTCTCGACTACTGCTTCCATGGCTGTTGATTGTGGATCCACATAAAATGAAATTCTTGATAACTTCAGTCTTTTCTCCATTTATCATGAATTGGATTCAGTAGCTATAGAAAACTCTTTCAAGCTTGATTATGAAGGAAATGAGAGGGAGTAATGTTGATATAAGATATGAGGTTCCAAAGCCAAATTCATTGCTGTTAAGTCAACAACTCATACTGAAGATATAAGATTGAGAAACAATTATTTTAAAGAGAGAAAATTTGAGTGTGTTTAAACATTATTGAAGGAACCTGGTCGTGCAGCGTTTAAGTGCTCAGCTCGTAACCAGTAGTTGACCTATTGAACCGAATAGCTGCTCCGTGGAAGAAAGATGTGGCAGTCAGCTTCTATAAAGATTATAGCCTTAGAAACCCTATGAGGCAGTTCTACTCTATCCTATAGGTTTGCTATGAGTCAAAATCAAGTCCATAGCAATGAGTTTGGTTTGGGTTTTGGAGACATAATTGAGAGCATGTGGAGAGGGAGAACTTAACTGAGGAGGGGAAATGAGCATTGGATGAGGCAGAAAATGATAGATTCCAGGGCCTGGTTATATAGCAGGAAGAACATCTCTTCAAATGTGAAATGGCGGTAGAAAGAAAAATGGAGCTGATGCAAACATATTTGTAGGTGGGTCTTAAAAATTTGAGATAGTTTTCATTTAATAGCTTCTATCCCCATTAGGGTCACTATGAGTCGGAATTGACTCAACGGCAGTGGGTTTGGGTTTATTATCCCTACTAAGTAAAAAGGAGCTAATTAGCTGAGAGTGGCAGGGGATAAGATGTTGAGATAAGATACTTCAGGAATATGGAAAAGCTTTACTACAACCGTTATGGATTGTGAGAGAAGAATTCTATAAACCATAGAAGAGTTGGTGGGCAGTGCTAAGGGGTCCAGTTGTGGTTACAGACAGTGAATTTGTAGTGGTTCTAAACTACTCACAGGTATATTTTCTTTTTTCCTCCAACAGCGCTCTATACCTGAGGTGTGGAAAGAGAGAAGGCCTATAGTCATTGTGATTTTAGGCTGGTGTTCGACCAGGCTATTGATCTGAAAAGCCAGTGTGACAAGATAATTGAGAATACTAGGAAAAGTGTCAAAAAAGTCTAAGCTGAATAGAAATCGCAATGAAGAGAGGAAGGGATTGATGAAAGAGAGAACAGAGGATACAAGAATCTCAAAATATTTGAAAAACGGTACAGTGGGTGTAAAAAGAAGAGGATAGAAGATTATGGTGAAAGATTGTAATGCTTGATTTAAGCATTTCTGGACAAAAGAATTTCCAGGTATTAATAAGATGCAGGTTGTAGTCATAGACATGGGTGATGGAAGTAGAGGGAGTAAAATTCATTGAAATTGGCAAGTCAAGAGACTGAGAGACCAGGGTGTTGGCTGGATCATTCACTTGCGCCCTGCAATCTTTCCTATATATACTTATTTCCTTGGAGATCCAAACCTATTTCACAGCTACAAATGCAATTTGACAGAAATAACTGAAAAAAAATTACATGTCTAGATTGGATCACTCCCCTGAATTCCAGACTTGTCTATGCAACTAAATATCCATTTAGATATCTAGTGGGAAATAAAAGTACATCATTGTTAGGTGCTGTTGAGTTGGTTCTGACTCATAGCAACCCCATGTACAACAGAACGAAACAGTTCCTAGTCCAGTGTCACCCTCCTAATTGTTTCTACGTTTGAGCCCATCATTGCAGCCAATGTGTCAGTCCGTGTCATTGAGGGTCATCCTCTTTTTTGCTCATCATCTACAAAGCATGATGTCTTTTTCAGGGACTGACTGGTCCCTCTTGATAACACGTCAGTTATTTGAGACAAGTCTCACCATCCTCGCTTCTAAGGAGCACTCTGGCTGTGCTTCTTCCAAGACAGGTTTGTTTGTTTTTCCAGCAGTCCATGGGATATTCAATATTTTTCACCAACACAAAAATTCAAGGGCATCAATTCTTCTTCAGTCTTCCTTATTCATTGTCCAGCTTTTGCATGCATATGAGAAGAATGAAAATACCATGGCTTGAGACAAGTGCACCTTAGTCATTAAGATGACTTCTTTGCTTTTTAACACTTTAAAGAAATCTTTTGCATCAGATTTTCCCAATGCAATATGTTGTTTCTTTTTTTATAATTTTTATTGTGCTTTAAGTGAAAGTTTACAAATCAAGTCAGCCTCTCACACAAAAACCTATATACACCTTGCTACACACGCCCAATTACTCTCCCCCTAATGAGACAGCTCGCTCTCTCTCTCCACTCTCTCTTTTCGTGTCCATTTTGCCAGCTTCTAACCCCCTTCACCCTCCTATCTCCCCTCCAGGCAGGAGATGCCAACATAGTCTCAAGAGTCTCTTTTGGGGCCTTTGTCAAATATCAACTGCTCATATGTGGATGGATTTATGTCTGGATTCTCAATTCTGTTCCATTGGTCCATGTATCTGTTGTTGTACCAGTACCAGGCCTTTTTGACTACTGTGGCCGTATAATAGGTTCTAAAATCAGGTAAAGTAAGGCCTCCCATTTTGTTCTTCTTTTTCAGTAATGCCTTATTTATCTGGGGCTTCTTTCCCTTCCATATGTAGTTGGTGATTTGTTTCTACATCTCATTAAAGAATGTCATTGGGATTTGGATCAGAATTGCATTAAATGTTTGGTAGAATAGACATTTTCACAATGTTAAGTCTTCCTATCCACAAGCAAGGTATGTTCTTCCACTTATGTAAGTCTCTTTTGGTTTCTTGTAGAAGTGTACTGTAGTTTTCTTTGTATAAGTCTTTTACATCTCTGGTAGGATTTGTTCCTAAGTATTTTATCTTCTTGGGGGCTACTGTAAATGGTATTGATTTTGTGATTTCCTCTTCGATGTTCTTTTGTTGGTGTAGAGGAATCCAACTGATTTTTGTATGTTTATCTTGTATCCCGATACTCTGCTGAACTCTTCTATTAGTTTCAGTAGTTTTCTGGAAGATTGCTTAGGGTTTTCTGTGTATAAGATCGTGTCATCTGCACATAGAGATACTTTTACTTCTTCCTTGCCAATCTGGATGCCCTTTTTTTCTTTATCTAGCCTGATTGCTCTGGCTAGGACTTCCAGCACAATGTTGAATAAGAGTGGTGATAAAGGCATCCTTGTCTGGTACCCGATCTCGATGGGAATGTTTTCAGGCTCTCTCCGTTTAAGGTGATGTTGGCTGTTGGCTTTGTATAAATGCCTTTTATTATGTTGAGGAATTTTCCTTCTATTCCTATTTTGCTGAGAGTTTTTATCATGAATGAGTGTTGAACTTTGTCAAATGCCTTTTCTGCATCAATTGATAAAATCATGTGATTCTAGTCTTTGGTTTTATTTATGTGGTGGATTACATTAATTGTTTTTCTAATGTTGAACCATCCCTGCATACCTGGTATGAATCCCACTTGGTCATGGTGAATTATTTTTTTGATATGTTGTTGAATTCTATTGGCTAGAATTTTGTTGAGGATTTTTGCATCTACATCAACTTGTGTTTATCTGGAAATGTCTTAATTTCATCTTCATATTTAAGAGACAGTTTTGCTTGATATAGATTCTTGGAAGGCAATTTTTTTCCTTCAGTTTTTTAAAGACGTCATCCCATTGCCTTCTTGCCTGCATGGTTTCTGCCGAGTAGTCCGAGCTTATTCTTATTGGCTCTCCTTTGTAGGTGACTTTTTGTTTATCCCTCGCAGTTCTTATAATTCTCTCTTTATCTTTGGTTTTGGCAAGTTTGATTGTAATATGTCTTGGTGACTTTCTTTTAACATCTACCTTATGTGGAGTTTGATGAGCATCTTGGATAGATATCTTCTCATCTTTCACAATATCAGGGAAGTTTTCTGCCAACAAATCTTCAACAATTTTCTCTGTATTTTCTGTTATCCCTCCCTGTTCTGGTACTCCAGTCACTCGTAGGTTATTTCTCTTGATAGAGTCCCACATGATTCTTAAGGTTTCTTCATTTTTTAGAATTCTTTTATCTGATTTTTCTTCAGATATATTAGTGCCAAGTGATTTATCTTCGAGTTCAGAAAATCTAGCTTCTACTTGCTCCATTCTGCTCCTCTGACTTTCTATTGAGTTGTCTACTTCTGTAATTTTATTGTTAATCTTCTGAATTTCTGATTGCTGTCTGTCTATGGATTTTTCCAGCTTATTAAACTTTTCATTATGTTCCTGAATAATGTGTCTAATTTCTTCAGTTGCTTTATCTGTGTGTTCCTTGACTTGTTCTGCGAATTACCTCATTTCCTTCCTGATGTCTTGAAGGGTTCTGTATATTAAACTTTTGTATTCTGCATCTGGTAATTCCAGGAATGCACTTTCATCTAGAAGATCCCTAGGTTCTTTGTTTTGAGAACCTGTTGAGGTGATCATGATCTGTTTCTTTATGTGACTTGATATTGACTGTTGTCTCTGAGCCATCTATAAGTTATTGTATTAGTTTATGCTTGCTTGCTTTGTTTTTCATACCTGCTTGCCTTGTTTCGTTTTGGTATACCCCTATGGGTTGCTTGAATGAGCTAGCTTGATTATTTTTGCCTTTGGAGCTCTGGTGTCCTGTCCCCAGCTGGCTAGAGCTGTTATCAGGTATATCAGTTTAGTTGTCCATTCAGTTTTCTTGTATGAATTCAGCTCAGGTTTCCAGGTAGCTGATATCAAGTGTGTGGTACAGGCTCTGTCCTACAGTCTTAGAGGGGCAGGGGTGATTGGCATGTATACCGGTATCTGATTGCAGCAGGGGGTCATGCTCTGAACAAGGCAGGGGCCTGAGAACTGACCCCTAAGTGTCTCTGAGGAAAACGCATCTATGTTCCCTAGAGCATGCTGGTGGGTGGGTTCTGCAGATGGACCATGGGCACCCAAAGTTTTTGTTGTAAGTACTGGGAGGTACCAGTAACCTTTAGACCCCTGTCATGGGTGGCTGGGAGACCTGAGTGGAGCTACCAGTCCTTAGGTCCCTGATGTGGATAGGTGGGAACCTTGTTTAATAGGCAAAGCAATGTCAAACGTCAAACACCCACCTTTCCACTGCACAGCTGAAATGGTTGGAGTTTGCCAACAATGGCCTGTTCCCCTGAAATAGGCCCACACAGGTCCATGCAGAAGGGAAAGGTGTTCAAGGTCCACAAACAGTTTATCCCTGGACAGGAGCCCCTTTTGTCCTGAGCTCCCCTGGTTAATGGAGCTAGCAAATTATCTTTTCCCCCCAGCTGCAAATTTTTTCCTTTCCCAAGGCCGGGACGATGGCTCTAGGTGCTCACCAGGGTCTATCTCAGGCCCAGGGATTCAGCCGCTGAAGCCAGCTTGGGGGTGGGGGGACGCGGTAAAATATACGCAGGTACTTAGCTTTTGCCGAGAGCGCTGTTCTCCTCAGGTTCCAGAGGTGTGAGTAGGCTATGTGGCTGGCTGCTTCTCCCTGAGGAAATTGCAGCCGAATGCTAGTACCAGCCCGCCGCCGCCACTCCGGGAATGGTGCCTGAGGGCTCCTCATGATTCAGGTCTGGTAACTCCTCTCCATTTCTGAATGGTCTCTTCCTTCCCCTGCCCCTCAGTTCATTGTCTAAACTTACCTTTGATGCTCAGGGCTCCCAGCTTGTTACAAATATACTTGTTTCACTTGTTTTTTTAGGTCTTTGTTGTAAAGAGGGCTCGCAGGAAGTGCCTGTCTATTTTGCCATCTTGGCTCCACCCTGGGGTCTTTCTTGTTTGATTTCTTGACTGCTGCTTCCATGGACATTGATTGTGGATCCAAGTAAAATGAAATCCTTGACAACTTCAATATTTTCTCCATTTATCATGATGTTACTTATTGCTTCAAGTCCTCTTCACTTTCAGCAAGCAAGGTTGTGTCATCTGCATGTTGCAGGTTGTTAATGAGTCTCCTTCCAGTCCTGATACAGTATTTTTCAGATTTTCCAGCTACGTGGATTATTTGCTCAGCATACAGATTTAATAAGTATGGTGAAAGGATACAACTCTGATGTACACCTTTCCTGATTTATTGAAAAATATTAATATAATACTGTGTTTTAATTAATGTATATTAATATGATTTACTTTATATTGTTTCTTGAACTCTTTTAAGTTTAATTTGTGCATTTGCTCTTAACTGCATATTTTCACTCAAGCATTTGTGGCAAAAGGAAATGCTGTATGTGTTTTCAATATGATTCCATATTTTCATTAACTTTCAAATTCATTTTTTCTTATTTTCATCTGTATTTATATTTGATTGTGGGTAGCTTTTAGTGTACAGTCATGTTATGCCATTTGGTGTTTTAAATCTATAGTTTGTGCCAATAATTTCGCTTAACTCATGAGTCTTCAAGGGAAATTGAAGCAGCTATCTGGAGGCATTTTATTGTTTGTTCTCACCAGTGGAATGTCTGTAATTTTACTATCCAATATTATCATTGCCTTTCCATTTTCTTAGGATGATGTAAAGAACCCATTCTTGACTTGACCCTGACAACTAAGCTTAAGTAGTGAACTTTTTAGTAGTATCCAGACTAGTCAGGCTCCAGCTGCAGTGGCAGAGAGGTGCAAATCATCAGGCAGGCATGTATTGGCACACTCCCTGAGGGTACAGGCATGCAACAAACAGCATGATACCTTTCAGTAAGCTTATGATTACAGATAATATCAGAAAAATAGGAACATAATGATGTTCTATCTTTTTATGAGGCTTTACAAATGTTACTTATTTGAGTAATCTTCTTCCCCTCCCTCCTCAAGCTTCCTCTCCTTAATAGTTGGTTATTGTTACTTTTTATAGCCACTTTAAAAATGACACTTAATATTAGTTGTTTATAAAAAACATATTCCTCCTACAGGTATACTGCCTTCCATATAGTAATGTAACTGAAATAAAACCTATCACCTGTGGCCAGTCTTAGCATAGTGTTACAAACAAAGCAACTGTGATAAAGCCTTGATATAATATGTAGAGGTTTCAAGAGGTGAATAACTTTACATGTGTCTACCACAAAGTAACTTCTCTGATATCTATCTCCTATCAGCCCCATTCATCATAGCACGTGCTCCACCAAATGTCTCTTGCTTCTCTTTCTCCCAACCTGCTTAGAACATCTCCAGCTTGATCTGGCTGTTCAGTGTGCACCCCATCTACCTTCTTCCATTGACAACTGGCAAATCTATGCTATTCCTTTGCAAGTAGAGCTAGACCCCTTCTAGTATAAATAAATGTAGTCATTCTCAGGCATTTTGTAATATAAATCAATCTAGTCATTCTCAGGTCCTCTCATGGGCAATTCTCTTGCCCTTCCATTTTACAACAACCATTACGCAGATGGGTGCAACAGAAGTCAAGATGCAGAGGAACAAACTATATACTTCCTCCTCAGAAAGCAAGGGATTTGGGAAGCCTGAGACTACTTATGACTTAGATTTTGTTTTGTTTTGTTTTTATTTTGTCCCTGTTACACTTTCTCAAAATTAATTCTCTATCTCTGTAAAAAAGGACACATTATTCATCTATGCCATCTAAATATTCCCGCCATTGTCACCCAATCTATCCTCGTCTATTTCTGGATTCAGTTGGATTTCTCTCAAATACTCCTGATTCTAGCTGTCTGCTTCTATTTTATCCTCTTCCCCTAGTAAATTTAAGCACTAAAGAATTTGGAAGTGGGGATAGGAAACAAACAGGTCAGGATCAGAAATCAGTCTCTTCCCATCCCCAGGGTTTACCTCTCCATCCAGAAACAGAAAATGAGATGATCAACAGAGCTTTTTATTTTTTTCTTTCATGGTGCACACAGTCACTACTGGTCTCTCCTTGCCACAGCCAACCCCGTCCCCCACCTCCAGCCAAGTCCTGCGTAGTTTCCAATTTTCCTGAGTTTGTGCTGCCTGTACAATAGTTTTCAAAATACCATGGTGTTTGTACCACGAGGTCTCTGACTGTAACCAGAACTACCATGCAGAAAGCAAATCGGGTCCCAGTCTGGCCCCAAAGGATAGAGGTGGAGAATCCTCTTTAACAACATATTTTTGTGCCCCCACCCCTGTCTTTTTCACCAGGAACCAGCATATTCACTTCTTTTTCTTCTGCTTTCCTAACTAGATATAAAAACTAGATATACTAGCAGTGAAAATTCATGAGGCACCCACCAGGTGGATTTGCTTAGTGACTCTTGGCTATCAATCACTCCTGTAGTTTCTTATCTCACAGTTTCTATCCTTCAAACTATGCTCCGCTGCTCCCTGTTGGATGGCCTCTGGCAACTGTCCCTCTGTTCCTGGGATATGTGAAGCACTTTTTCTCTGTTGCTGGGTTGTATAAACTTTAAGAAATTCATACCCTGTTGTATAATTTTATTAGAGAGATCAGAAAATATGGTTAGGAAAGTGACATCTGTGACTGTGAGTACCCAATTAATTTTAAATTGTGGTATTTCCCTTCCTTTAAATGTTGCCACTTCTCTAAGCATTTTAGCAGTATTTTTCCCACATACTTAGTATAGAGCTCCTCATGAGTTCCTCCAAACCTGGTAGTGTGTAGCTTGCCTGCAAGCAATTCCAGACCTGCTTCATTTGTCTATCTGTAGCTCTTTGGGCCTGTATAAATATGGTTTCTCTCTTGAAACATGGTAAAGTTCCTGAACTATCCTAAATTTGCCTGCCACCAACCTCTTCTTCTTTTCCTAAAATACTTCAGTTTCTTAATAAAGTAGGCATCAGTGGAGACTGAGTTAGAAACTAATTTTCAACCAGTAATTTCATGAAGAAATTTCTAGTGTATTTCATGAGGAAGACTTAATCTTATGAACACAATAAGGCTGCATAATTCAAATACTCTACTTGAAACATTCAGGACCAGAAAGGTACCTCCTGCCCAAGTTGCAATTCTGATTTTAGAATGGTTTCTACAGTTTCCGAGTGACTTTGAAGTTACATTTCAAAGACAACTGTGGCTAATGCCAGACTGATCTTCACTCTGAAACATCCTAGGTCAAATATTGGGGTGCTCCTGGAAAACGACATTACATATAATATTCAAAAGTCTGGATGATTGCCACATTTATCTGGACTGCCTTACATGGCATCTCTGTACCCTGGTGACTCGCTCATTTATAATTCAGTACAAACAATGAAAAATAATATTCATATATTTGCTTAGGTCTTTTGATTAAAATGTCAAAGGGGAAGTGACATTGGATGTTTCAAGGATTATTTTAAAATCTTTTACTTCTCAATTCCTAACAAAACATCTCTTTTCTTTATCCCAAAGTATTTAAAAATTCTACCTATGGTGGCTTTATACTTTTCTCCCCCTACTCTAAGTCTTACCTTCTTGATCTGATTTATTCTTCCTCCAGCGACCCCATTATTGTTCTAATATAATCAGGTTTATTGTGGGGTAGTTCTCATTCAGCTTCTCAGAAGAGCCCAAACTCAGTAATCTGGTGACCACATTGATTTTATCTCCTTAGGAGGTAGGTAGGTATATGCCAGTGTAGGAAGGGTCTGGGGAAGAAAGCAATCGGTTCCTTTATTTTAATTCATTAATTTTATTAATCAATTGTATTAAATTTTAATTTGTCAGAATAGGTACTCAAAATATTGGTGGTATAACTACACGGCCAAAAGAGTGAAAAACAGTTCCTATGAAGGAATCTTAATCATAAGAGAAATGTGATGCTTAGTATATATAGTACCACAAGATTTCCATGTTAGGTAATTTCCCACTCATTAATGCATTACTGACTTATAATTATTTAAGTTTCTATATTTTACACAATCAAACTACTTAATTAGAGGATACGTTGGACTGTGGTTTAGATATTCAAAAGCATAAATTATGTTAAGTATGGAAATGAGCAAAGAGATGTGAATTATAAGCTAACACCTGAAAGTTGGGTTTAAAACAACATGGAATGTGGGAAGCATTTTTGATGTTTCCCATCATATTATTTCCTATCAATGATAGGAAACATCTTAGAAATGATTTTTCCAGTATTGGTAAAACTAAGAAGCCTAGTGTAATGAAACAACTTGTTAGAAATAGAATATTACTTATTATTTACTGTTAATTTCTAATTAATGTATAAACATAAATGTATTTAAAGAAAAAAACTTTGGAAAGAAACAAATATGTTAATGAAATAAGAAACTATAAGAAAAAGAAATTAGAATCTGCATTATTACAAAGATGCGTTAGTTTTACTATTACTAAAGCAGCACTAAAACATATTAATACGTGTTCAGTTTCCAGGCTTTTTAATCTAAAATTTAAGTGTGCATTATGCTAATTAACCTATCTTTACTCCCCAAAATACATACCATAGTTTTATCCAAAGGCTTAATACTGTTGCAGCCATAGCATTGTATATATTTGTATTTTGCTATTTTGTTCCTCATTTCATTTCTTCCTTACTATATATGTATTTCCTGCTACAGAAAACCGGGCAGATTAACAAATGGTGCTGGCAAAACTGGATATCCACTTGCAGAAAAATGAAACAGAGTTCATACTTGACACCATACACATAAACTAACTCAAAATGTATCAAAGAACCTAAACATTAAATGTAAAACTAAAGTAACTGGAAGGTAACATACGGACAAAGCTAGGGGTCCTAGTTTTTGGCATAAATACACTATCAAACATAACTAAAAATGCTCGAACAACAGAAGATAAACCAGGTAACTGGTGCCTCCTAAAAATTAAATACTTATACTCATCAAAAGACATTACCAAAAGAGTAAAAAGAAAAGGTACAGACCTGGCAAAATTGTTGGCAGACATATCTGACAAGGATCTAATCTCTGAAATATATGAAAAAATTCAACACCTCAACAGTGGAAAGACAAGCAGCCCAGTCAAAACATGGGCACAGGACATGAACAGACATTTCACCAAAGAAGATATTCAGGCGACTAACAAATATATGAAGAGATGCTCATTACCATTAGCCATTAAAGAAGTCAGAACTACAATGAGCTTACCATCTTGCCCCTGCAAGAATGGCACTGATCAAAACAACAGAAAATGACAAATGCTGGTGAGGTTGTGAAATTTTATGTACACTGGTGGGACTGTAAAATGGTACAACCACTATGGAAAATGGTAGAGCATTTCCTCAAAAAGCTAGAAGTAGAAATACCATATGATCCAGCAATCCTACTCCTAGGGATCCTAGAGAAATAGGAGCAGTGACACGAATAGACATGTTCACTGCAGCATTATTCACAACAGCAAAAAGGTGGAAAAAAACCAAGTATCCATCAATGGATGAATGGATTAACTAAATGTGGTACATACATACAATAGAATACTATGCAATGATAAAGAATAATGATGAGCCAGGAAAACATGTTATAACATGGATGAGTCTGGAGAATATTATGCTGACTGAAAGAAGTCAATCACAAGAGGATAAATATTATATGATACAACTTTTATAAAAAGTCAAAAATAGAGTTATACACAGAAGGCAATATTCTTTGATGTGACCAGGGATGGGACGAGGAGAGAGGGAGAATCTCTTACAAGACAGTAGACAGGTGTTAATTCTGGTGAAGGGAAAGGTAACACACAGTATGGGGGAAGTCAGCACAACATGGGCAAGGTAAATGAAGACCTAAACACAGGTACACCCACAAAAAAGGACAATTAAGGTAAATGCTATAATACATACAATTCTACAACAACAGTAATAGCAACCAAAAATTTGTAGATATGTATGTTATATATGTGTAGTGGCGTGTATGGGAGAACATACACGTGCATATATAGGTATTGCTATGGGCATTCGTATGTACATATTTGTATGTGCTGCCTATATATTCATATATGTAATAGAATACATAGGGGGCACAGTTACAGGAACTTGTTAGACATGTACAGACACCTTGTGGGATTGAGTTACTGGGCTTAAAGGCTAAAGGCTAAAGGCCATAGACTTGGGGGGATATCTAGGTCAACTGGCATAATGTATTTCAAAAAGATAATGTTCTACACCCTAGTTTGGTAAATAATGCCTGGAGTCTTAAAAGACTGTGAGCAGCTATCTGAGATACAATTGTTGGTCTCTTCCTGTCTGTAGCAAAGGAGAGTGAAGGAAAACAGACTCAAGGAAGCAATAAGTCCACAGGACTAGTGGTCTCCACAAACTACAACCTCCTCTAGGCTGAGACCAGAAGAACTAAATAGTACCTGGCTACCACTAACAACCGCTCTGACCAGGGATACAACAGAAGGTCACAGTTAGAATGAGAGAAGAATATAGAGAAAAACTCAAATTCATAAAAAACGACCAGACTTAGTGGACTAATAAAGACTGGAGGCATCCAGTCTTTGCACTAAGACTGTCTTATAACCTGGAACTGAAGACACTCCCAGAGGTCACCTGTCAGCCAAATAACAGACAGGCCTATAAACTAAATAGTAACACCCATGAGAAATATGCTCCTTCGAACAATCAACTGTAAGAGACCAAAGGGGCAGTATATGCTCAAAAGCAAAATGGAGAGCCAAGGAAAGGCAGGGAAACTGGCGGGGCAGAAAAAGGGAAGGCAGAGTGGAAATGTATAAATCGTTCAATGGGAAACTAATTTGGTGTCTAAACATTCATCTAAAACACAATAAAATGTTCAAAAAAAGAAACTACGGCCGACCTTTTAGTTTCTTGGGCTGTTGAGTGAACAAAGGTTTAATCTCTAATTAGAGTATTCTTAATACAATAGGGTGGAGCTACTTTTACTCTTTATCAAAGATGTTTATAATTTAGGATGTTTATCTGAAAATCCAAATGGATTAATTCAGCTTTATACATATAGTTACTCATTAAAATGTGAAAAATATAAAGTAAAATAAAGACTTACTGAAAAAGCGTGTTTGTAAGGCCTGTTATATACTGAGAACTACTTTAGGCACTTTAGAAAAAAATAGAAGATATTTACTCAGTGATGTAGATTTTTACACTCTAATTGGTTAGCAATTATTTTAAGACATGATTGTTGTTGTTGGGTGTTGATGAGTTAATTCCCACTACTGATGACCCTATGTGACAGAGTAGAACTGCCCCATAGAGTTCTCTTGGCTGTAATCTTTACAGAAGCAAATTGCAAGGTCTTTCTTTAGTCTCCAAAAGTCATTCAAATTTATAGGCTATAACCAAAAACAAAACCCACTGCTGTCAAGTCGATTCTGACTCATAGCAACCCTATGGGACAGAGTGGAACTGCCCCATAGGGTTTCCAAGGCTTTAAATCTTTACAGAAGCAGATTGCCACATCTATCTCCCTCAGAGTAGCTGGTGGGTTTGAACTACTGACCTTTTGGTTAGCAGCTGAGGGCTTTAACCACTGTGCAACCAGGGCTCCCATAGGTTATAGCAACTAATAAAGCTACCTGGTGCAATTTATTTGTGACACAATAGTTCAAATTTAGTTGCCAAGGCTATCTAAAATGTAAAAAACGAAAGTTGTTTTCAAATAAAATTTTCATAAGTATTTGCATAGCCTAATAGCCATTCAGACTCAATGAAATCAGGCTACTGGGTGATATTTGCCTGGCCATTCCAGAAGAGAGTCAGCATCGCACTCAGCTGGCTCTGTGTTAAGGGTCTGATGACATCCAATAGAAGGATCTCAGAGCCTGAAGTAACAGGATACACACAGATCCAGCGCTACTGCTCTTGTTTCTACAGAGACCCCAGTGAGATGATGCTATGTCCTCTTCGGCAAGCTGAGAAATGGGCTAGTTTCCTGAGGGTTTGTCACTTTTGCCACCATTAGCATTCATCAAAGCTTATATGGGTGGTAAAAAATTCCAAGCCTTTTTGGCTTGGCACTCTCCCTTTTCTTCCTCACTCGGTCTCTGGAGGTCAGGAAGCAGTATTAAGGCTAGCTTGCCCTCTAGCCCCACCCCAGGAACCTACCTTTCTGTATGAAGGAATAGTCATCTGGTAGGAAAAGAAGTTGCTTTAGCTACCCATCTTGTAACTGGATAGCCTTTTTCAAATGCCTAGAATCAGAGAAGCGTGAATCAGCAAAATGTAAATTTTTGAAATTGCGGGCATATTCTTTTTTTCACTTACAACTAATCGTAACCATTATAAAAAAAAAAAAAAAAAAACCATTATAGGCACTTTAAAAATGAATCTGATTGTATATTTATAATAAATTAAAGTTGAGATTCTGCAAAATTCTTACTTACAATGAAAATCTATATTGATTCAAGGACACCACATAATATGTCCTTATTCTTAAATATAGATTTTTATGTTAGGCTATTAAATTATCTTTCAAAGAGCTATTTAAAGCTATTAAAGTGCACTTAAAAATTATAAGTATTTTAAGAAAAGAAGAAAAGTTAAAAATATTGAAAGTTTAATATTTGACAAAAGAGCTCACCAGGGTCCTCTGAAAGTCACTAAATCATCTCCTGGCTACATGGCAAATTCTTCTGATATTCTTGTATTTTACTCATAGGAACAGTTTATATTTTGATTGAAGTATAGTGAGAGGTTTTGTGGAAAACCTTAGTTTTTTCCCTTCATTTTTCCTTCTCTTTACCACAGAGTAGATCAATGGATAATCCACATAAATGTTTTTTTTTCTTCTACTGGCAACTCTTTCTGCAAAAATTCTTTAAAAACTTTCCTGGTATCCCTATCCAGAACCACTGTTTTTTATTTAATTAATAACAACATTATCTAAAAAACTAAGAATGTTTTAAAAATATGACTTAGGAACAACATCCCTATTCTATGAAGGCAAATCAGTAATTGCATTAAATATAAGTACACAAAATGGTGAATTTGAGATGAAGAGTATCAGAATCGAATACAAAAACTATGCATTATTTACAAAATAAATATCTAAATATTTAAAATATGAAAATAAAGAAAGCAAATAAAAAGCACAAAATATGAGAATAAAAATTATAAAAAAGATATACCATGAAATATTAGCTAAAAAAGCCTGTCTAGCTAAATTAATATCAGAAAATGTAGTCTTCCAGAAAAAAGGATTACTAAATATAAAAGTAGAGATGTTTTATATCATAACTGATGATATGGTGGATGGTAGAACAATTTTATATCATAATTGATGATACAGATGATGGTAGAACAATTTAAATGTATATGTGCCTTAGTTACCTACTGTTGCCTTAACAAAAAATACCACAAGTGGATGGCTTTAAAGAACAGAAATATGTTTCTCACAGAGTTCAAGAGGCTTCAAGACCAAATTCAGGGGCAGGTTCTCCTTTGCCTATTTCAGCTTCTGATATCCATTGCCATCCAGTTGATTCTGACTCATAGTGACCCTATAGGACAGGGTAGAACTGCCCCATAGGGTTTCCAAGGAGCAGCTGGTGGATTTGAAGCTTCGACCTTTTCGTTCACAGCCGATCACTTAAACACTGTGCCACCAGGGCTTTCACAGCTTTTAATAACAGTAAAAAAAAATCGTTACCATAGTGTTGATTCCAACTCACAGCAATTCTATACGACAGAGTAGAACTGCCCCATAGGGTTTCCAAGGAGCACCTGGTGGATTCGAGTTGCCATCCTTTTGGGTAGCAGCAGAACAGAAAACCGCTATGCCGCCAGGGTGTCCCAGCTTCTAAAAATAAGTAAATAAATAAATAAATAATTTTTTTTTTTTCAATTCCTCATGTTCCTGGGCTTGTAGATACATTTGCTGTGTTCTTTTGTTCATATTATGTCTTAACCCTGTGTATGGTTTTATATCTATTCTGCTGTTTTTATAACTCAGAAGTGTTTTATGAAATGTGTTAGTTTTCTATTTCTGTGTAACAATTACCACAACATTAGTGTGAGTCAAAAATCTGGGCAGAGATTAGCTGAAGTCTTTGCTCAGAGTTCTGAAGTTTGCAATCAAGGTGTGGACTGGGCGGCATTCTCATCTGGAGATTGGAATCTTCTTCCAAGCTCACATGGTTGTTGGTAGAATTAAATTCCTTGCAACTGTAAGAATGAGACTGTTAGCTCCTAAACCTGTCCATAGTTTCTTGCCATGTGGCTTATTCACAGGCAGTTCATATCCTAGCACCATAGCAGCTTGCTTTTTCAACGCCAGCAAGAGAGTCTCTCTAATTCATCTAGCAAGATGTAGCCGTATGTATATGAGCTTCTCTCTCCACACACATACACACACACACACACACACACACACACACACAAACATATGTATGTATGTGTTTATGTGTATATGTATGTGAGTTCAGGTCCTACCCATACTCATATGGAACGGATCATGGAGAAGATGAACGTACGGCCACCCTAGGGTCTATCTGACACATGAGGCCAGAAAGATCTTAAGACAAAGGCTTGTATGAACATTATGAAGGAAAATAAAAGGCAATTTCCCATTAACTTGGTTAAAAAAATCCTAAATAAAATATTTGGTAATTAAATAAAGCAATATATAAGGATAGGACATCATGGCCCAGTTGAGTTTGTCCCAGCAATGCAACGTTGTTTTAACTTTCAACATGAAATGAATATAATTAAGAAATACGGCAAAAAAGTATATGATTATCTAAATAGAGCAAGAGAAAATTTAGGTAAAAATTCAGGATTATTTATGATAAAAACTCAATATTCTAGGAATAGAAGTGAACTTTCTTATTAATTAATTACTCTATTCAAACATTTTTGAGCAACTGTATATTACTGTTTCCCTGCCCAGGAGCATTCATGAGAATATCTTCCTTTAAAATAGTGATAGCTCTCCATAGGCATTCACTGTGTATGGGAGATTATACTTATCACAGTAGAAAATGTATAGCTGAATTCGTTTCTGTTTAGCAATACATATTTTTCCCTCCCATCCCTCCTTTTGTGTGTGTGTATGTATATATATATATACATACACATTCATCTTACTTCCTTTTTATTTAACCAAGTACAGTTTCTCTTCCATCTTTTTCCATATTTAGCAGCTGGAGCTGTGACCAATTTTGATTTCCAAAATCCATTTAATGTAATTACTCGTTTTTAATGGCTAGATCACATAAATTTTTTTGGCCAAACATACTACATTAATAAAATGTAAATGTGCAAGGAAATGTGACTTTCAATTTGATTTTCTTTTTAAAAAGTGGAGAGAAAGTGTTTATTATGAGTAAGTTGTATAATACATTGCACTTTTCTGATTACTGGGAGCATTACAATTTTTGCAAACATGTATTATACATATTTAATTTAATTATGGAAAAAAGTAGAAAAAAAGAATGTTATACTTATTATATAGGCAGAAAACCAGCACCAGAGTGAAGATTTTAAAAAGTAATATTCTTTTTGTTCTGCTATTTTGTGTAAAAATTTAATTCTACAAACAAATCACCAAAATATACACATTATTACTGATGATTAGGTGGGGATTGATATTGGTATAGTTTTAAAATATTGATAAATATCTTGAACTTGTTACTTGTAATTATGTTTTGTTTTATTTTACATTTGATAATATTGGGATTTAATGTCTCTGAGCCTCATTTTTTTTTTCACATACAAAATAGTCTGTACCCTGTCTGTTATTAAAGGCAATGAATAGTGTTGAGCTAAAAAAAAAAAAAAAAAAAAAAATTTTTTTTTTTTTTAAAGCGTGCAATTGATATCCTGGATAATGTGTTAAGACTCCTTCCTTCCTCAGTCACTCCCTCTGTCCTTACCTCTGTCCCTCCATTACTTGCTCCCTTCCTTTCTCCCTCCTCCTCACCCTTCCCTACCCTTCCTTGCCTGTCTTTCTCCTTCCTCCTTCCCGTCCTTCCTCTTACCCCCTGTCATGGATTGAATTGTGTCCCCCCAAAACATCTGTCAACTTGATTAAGTCATGATTCCCCGTATTGTATGACTGTCTACCATTTCTTCATCTGGTGTGATTTCTCTGTATGTTATAAATCCTATCACTACGATGTAATGAGATGGGTTAGTGGCAGTTATATTGATGAGATCTACAAGATTAGATAGTGTCTTAAGCCAATTTCTTTTGAGATATAAGAGAGAAGCAAGCAGTGAGACAGAGGACCTCATACCACCAAAAAAGCAACCCAGGGAGCAGAGCATGTCCTCTGGACCTGAGGTTCCTGCACTGAGATGCTCCCAGATCAAGGGAAGACTGATGACAAGGACCTTCCTTCAGAGCCAACAGAAAGAGAAAGCCTTCCTCTGGAACCTGCGCCCTAAATTCAGATTTCTATCCTACCAGACTGTGAGAGAATAAACTTCTCTTAGTTAAAGCCATCCACTTGTGATATTTCTGTTACAGCAGCACTGGATGACCAAGACACCCTCTTTAAAAATTTTAAACTTGTGGCTAGATTTCTTTTGAGGCACTAGTCAATTCTTATATTGGATCATATGACAGTCTTGTTTTGCTTATCTAAACCAGATGATATTGAGTATCATAAAGAACATATAAAGAATGCCATGCTCTAGCCCTTAGGAAGTTTAATTCTGTAATCCTCAAGACACTGACATAAGCCTACATCTTTTAATACTATTCAAACAAGTTTAAATATTTATCTGAACATGAAAGAATTTCATTTTCAAGAAATTATAGTAAGAAAGATTACTGCAGATACTCAAAAGAAAGTTTCATTTATATTAATGTTAGAGATGTGCAGACAATTCAAATGTATTTCCAAAGTGTAACTATACAAATACAATTTTTACAAAAGTATATAAAAAATAAAAAGTATATGAAGGTTTAATTTAGATATCAATCCAAAGCACATCAAACAAGATAAACATAGCCACACATTTGACCATCTTATTATCTCCTATCAAGGTTGGATTTTATAGAAATGATTCAGAAAACAAAGAATTTTCCCTTCTTAAGGTGCCATTGGAGCCCTGGTTGCACAGTGGTTAAGAGCTTGGCTGCTAACCAAAAGGTCGGCAGTTCAAATCCACCAGCCACTCCTTGGAAACCATGTAGGGCAGTTCTCCTCTGTCCTATAGGGTCACTATGAACCTGAAACAACTCGACTGCAATGGGTAAGTTGCTATTGTCTTTAGCATGATAATCTTTTTGGAAAGCAAAAAATTAGTCCTGTTTTGCTGATCCTCTCAGAGGACTGTAATCCTTACACTATAATTAATAATTAATAGGCTGGAAAATGTTACATTTACTTTTCTAGAATTTTAGTTTTTTTTCTCAACAGATCATATAATAAAAAGTGTTGTTGCTCTGTGTCTTCCCTTTACCTTTCCATTATATTCTGTTATTTTAACATTGGTGCATTTTTAGATTTGTAAATGTTTCTGTTCATTTCCTTTTCTTCCTATCTAGTACCCTGCATTTTTAGGTGATTTTGGTACTCTGCTCCATTACTTAAATATTGCAGTTGATTATTGCTAATATCCTTTCTTTGTATATATGCCATGACAAAGTTAAATCAATATACACTCCTAGGTTCTTAATTAGTCACACATAAAACAGGAAACACACATTACTGTATTACTCTTTTATGTTTACATATTGTATTTATATTTAGTATATATTTATACTATATATAAAGCACACTACCATTCCCACTTTTGGCTGATGTTGTAAAGGAAACAAAAGCAACAGAGAGCTATGTTTAAGAATGGTAGGCAAGGTCAGGGAAGATCTCTCAGAGGAAGTGACTTTTAAAGGTAAACCATGCAAAGAGTCAAGGAAGAATGATTCAGGCAGGTGTAATAGCATGAAAAGCAAAGAAACTACGTGTGACTGAAGTTTAGTGAGCTGTCCTGGAGGATTTTTGTCATAAGAAAAAATAAAGAAATGCTTAGGTTTGTTGTGCATAAACTAGTTTATTGCAAGGCAGTCATAGCAAGGCATGAAATAAGACCTCAAGACATTTATTTGGCATTGGAGAGTCCAAACTGAAAAGGATGTTAGTTTAAATGATAGAGTCCAGATCGTTAGACTTCGGGCTTCACCTTTAATGAGCTGTCTCGGGGAGGAGACTTGACCACCTTTGGAACTCAGAGGAGGTCCCCTGTAGCTAGGATCCGAGGTCCACTGTGGCAAGCAAAACCTTGGCAAGCTTTCAGTCTTCAGACAGTGAGCTGGAGAAACCTTTTGCTTCTGTCTTCTCTGAGAATGGGTAGAAATCCACGGGTTTATATACTACGTGTGCCGGCATGTTCAACTATAATTGGTATGTTTTATTCTCAATTAAGGGCATTGTGGTATGACATATTTATGTTTTGCTAATTTATAGAGATTTGAATTATCGTCGATTAGGGCATGACACATTTATGTTCTCGTTTACTACGTATGTTTCAAGGCCGAGTTAATTAAAAATTATGGGAATTGTTTAGTAACGTATTTATGTTTTGTTAATTTATGGAGATTTGATTAATGTAACATTCTGTTCTCACAGAGTGCAGATGCACAGCCCAATTTAAGAAAGTTACTTGTGACATATTTTATCTATTCCAAGTTTAGAACAACCTTTTAATGACTTACAGTTATGGTTACAGAGGAGTATAGAAATATATATGTTCTGTTTCTAAGCTCTGAAATACTCTATTTCTAACTTGACATTAAAAGTAACTTATACATAGGTGTTTAAAGGCAATATGAAAACATCACAACAGTGTAAATAGCATTATAGATGAATACATAATAGTGAGGTGATTGAGAACAAATTTGAGAAGAAAACAAAACATGAGCTAAGGACAAAGTGATATTAGATGTGATTGGACTGAGAGGCAGCAGCAGATCATGTTTTGTTTTGTAAGGGTTTGCTTTATATTCCAAGTGCTATGTAAAGCCATAAGAGAGCTTTATGTAAGGGTATTACATGATAAAATTTATGTTTTAAGTAATACTATGTTGATTGCCCTTAAAAACTGAGTGGAATAGGACGAAAACTGAAGCAGGAAGAACGTGGTAAGAGGCTAGGTTACTGCAGGACTCAACATAAGAGATGGTAGTGATTTGGTTTAGAGTGGTGGTACTCATACCCGGTTGTTGTTATTGTTGTCAGGTTCCATTGAGTCAATCCCAACTCGTAGTGATCCCATGTATAACAGGACAAAACACTGCCCAATCCTGTGCCATTGTCACAATCCTTGCTGTGCTTAAGCCCATTGTTGCAGCCACTGTGTCAATTCATCTCATTGAGGGTCTTCCTCTTTTTCACTGATGCTCTTCTTTACCAAGCATGATGCCCTTCTCCAGGGACTGATCCCTCCTGATAACATGTCCAAAGTGTGTTAGATGTAGTCTTGCCATCCTTGCTTCTAAGAAGCGTTTTGATCATACATCTTATAGACAGATTTGTTCGTTGCTTTGGCAGTCCATGATATATTCAATATTCTTCTCCAACAACACAATTCAAAGGCATCAATTCTTCTTTGGTCTTCCTTATTCAACGTCCAGCTTTCATATGCATATAAGACAATTAAAAACACTGGACACACACCTTTTCTAACTTTAAACCACACAGTATCTCCTTGTTCTGTTTGAACAATTGCCTTTTGATCTATGTACAGGTTCCTCATGAACCCAATTAAGTGTTCTGGAATTCCCATATGTTATCCATAATTTGTTATGATCCACAGAGTCAAATGCCTTTGCATAGTCAGTAAAACACAGGTAAACGTCTTTCTGGTATTCTCTACTTTCAGTTAAAATCCATTTGACATCAGCAATGATATCCCTCATTCCACATCCTTTTCTGAATCCAGCTTGAATTTCTGACAGTTCCCTGTCAATGTACTGCTGCAGCTGCTTTTGAATGATCTTCAGCAAAACTTCATTTGCATGTGATATTAATGATATTGTTCGATAATTTCCACATTGGGTTAGATCACCTTTCTTTTGAATAGGCATAAATACGGATCTCTTCCAGTCAATTGGCCAGGTAGCTGTTGTCCAAATTTCTTGGCATAGACCAGTGAGCACTTCCAGCACTGCATCCGTTTCTTGAAACATCTCAATTGGTATTCTTTCAATTCCTGGAGCCTAGTTTTTCACCAGTGCCTTCACTGTAGCTTGGACTTCTTCCGCTCAGTACCATAGGTTCCTGATCATATGCTACCTCCTGAAATGATTGAACATAGACCAAATTCTTTTTGATATGGTGACTCTGTGTATTCCTTCCATCTTCTTTTGATGCTTCCTGCGTTGTTTAATATTGTCCCTGTAGAATCTATCAATATTGTGACTCCAGGCTTGAATTTTTTCTTCAGTTCTTTCGTACCCAGCAAACATATATCTGTATATATCTGTTCTGGACTCTATTCTGTTTCATTGATCTATATATCTGTCCTTTTGCCATTACCGCATGTATTTTGCATTTGCAATTATTGATTGAAAACCAGATATTATATGAAAAAAGAGGAAACTGTGGTAAATAATATTTATGTCCAGAAATGGTCACCTCTAATTATCAGGACGTTAGTTTGAGAGTTGAGTAAATCTCGTTAGTAGTTGAGCTGGATTTGGATTTAGTGTCTGTATAGACACTTTTAGTGCAACATAGGGTTAAAATTTCACCATTTGTAGATTGCACCTACGTTGTATTTCGTACAAATACTGGAATGCCAGAGGCTTCGTCTGAGTATTTCTGTTATAGCCTCAATGTTCAGAAAGTTCTAAGTGCCTTCACTACAGAGAGAGCACCTATCTTCATATTCTTGTACCACTAATAACACTAGACTGCTGTTGCTTGTTACTCGTTGCAGGGCTCATAGTGGGAGTAAAGGGACAGCAAAAAGTTGGGACTTCTTGGTTCTACTCCTTCAACCTCAGTCTTAGGCTGACTCTGTATACCAAGTCTCACTGTTGGGCCCTTCATCATTTTTCTACCCCTTCCCCAGTGTGTCTAGGGTACAGCTAAGTTTTCTACCATTTCCTCACTACTAGTGGACTCTGCCTTGAAATCAGTGTGGCATTTTGAGTGAAACTAGTTTCCTCCCCTTCCCTGACAGTAATAGACATCTCCTTAATATCATTACAGTCTTCTATTGATTTATTTTCAAGTTCACTTGAAAACTTGAGTGAGTTTACTGCTCTTCTCCCATAGTAGATTTTTTTTTCCTATCATCAGTGCTAGTTGGAGGCGGAGGGCTTCTACTTATCCCCAGTGTCAGCTGACCTTGGCCTGGATGATGGGGTGAAAGGATTACCTGTTCCTCCCCATTGCAGTCAGTCTTCTCTTGGGACATACGGAGGTGCCTCCTGCCTCTCCTCTGTAGGTAGATGGTTTTTCTTATCAAGCAGGGGCCAGATGCTGGGAAGACTCTTGGTTTTCTCCCAGTGGCAGATATACTTGTCCCTTTTCATGCTTATCCCTAAGGGGCAGCTGAACCCCATCTTATTAAAAAAAAAACCTGTCAGTTGAGTGGGTGCAGACTACCCTTGGATATGGAGAACCAAAGAATTCTGAACCTGGCATCATAGCCCATGCTAGTTCTTTAAAAGAATTTATTAAAATGTTAGTTTCTTTCTTCTTACCTTGTTTTCTGGCTGCTATCACTTTGCTCTCATGTTTTGCCAAAAATAGTTTGTGTATCCTATCATTTCTTAGAGGAGCTTGTCAATCTTTGGAATTTGGTTCATCTGGGTGCCTTATATTCTTAGCTCTCTGAGAGTTGAAAGAGAAAATTGTGATTTTTAGATTACTTGGATCCTTCTTATTGTTAACATGGGAACAATGTTCTTTTAAGGCTTACTACATCTTAAATGGAAGTGGAACTCCTTATCCGATTTGTTTTTTTCCAGTATTGGAACATATTATTCTTCCTTTAGTTGTTTACCAAATAAACTTTTCGGCTTGTGGTTAGGGGTTATGTAAACAAATTATATAAAATTTTGAATAGAATGGTCCTTAAGATATTATGTAACACTCAGAGAGACTTGAGGGAACTGAGGGCACTGAAGGAATATCAAATTTTAATTTCCTACCTCAAACTAATTTAGGAAATATGGTTCTTGGAAAAAAAATTGTGGTAGAAGCACTATCATTATGCAATGTATTCTTTTATTTCTTTCCTTCTTCCTCTCTTTTTCTACATCTACTTCTCTCACCCTCCGCAGCTGAATTCAAGTTAACAAAATGTGCTTAATAATAAAGAATTTGGCTGCTAACCAAAAGGTCGGCAGTTCGAGTCCATGAGGAGCTTCCTGGAAACCCTATGGGGCAGTTCTACTCTGTCCTATAGGGTCACTGTGAGTGGAATCGACTCGATGGCAACAAGTTTTGGTTATATAATGTGTCCATGCTATATTTCTAACTTCTCACTATTTCCAGAGAAGAACTTCTGTTCAAGCCAAACTTATCTTTTTACTATGATTATTTTTTCTTGCTTACAAGTAGTATGCATTTTTCTGTACAGGTTTTAATCCTAAATTTTAAAAACTTCTAAGTTTCTATAACTGAAATTGCTACCAAAATTAATCTGTACATTTAGTATTTTCTTATGAATATCCAATTAGAATGCAATATGTGGAAGCTGATGATCACTGAAAATGAATTTTAAGGGATAAATGCATTTTTATTGCTCGTATGATCATGTATTCTGTGCTGAAGCCTGTATGAAGATATTGAGCACTATGCAAATATAGGACAGGACTGCTTCTTGTTGAAATTTTTAAATAAAGAGCACCACCTTGTGGGAACATATGTTTAACCATATTATATGAAATAAAAGACATAGAAATGATAAAGAAATAATAGTTTTCAGAATACTTTTAATTTATACTGTTTCAAACTTGCTAGTGTGGAAGGAAAACACCATACTTTTTCCCAAGGAAAATTAAAAGAAAGAATTAAAAAATTCTTATTGGGTAATCATATGTCAGTTTTTGTTGTTGTTGTTTGTCTTTGGTTTTTGCTAATTTTTTTTTTTTTTAATTGTGCTTTTGGGTGAAAGTTTACAGCTCAAGTTAGTTTCTCATACAAAAATTTATACACATTGTTATGTGATCCTAGTTGCTATCCCTATAATGTGACAGCACACTCCTTCTTTCCACCCTGAATTTCCCGTGTCCATTCAACCAGCCCCTGTCCCTTTCTGCCTCGCCATCTTGCTTCCAGCCAGGAGCTGCCCATTTAGTCTCATGTATCTTTTTTTTTTTTCTACTTGAACTGAGAAGCACACGCTTCACAAGTATCATTTTATATCTTATAGTCCAGTCTAATCTTTGTCTGAAGAGTTGGCTTTGGGAAAGGTTTTAGTTCTAGGTTAACAGAGAGTTTTTTTGTTTTTAATGAGTTAATAAAAATTCTCTGAAAAATCGTAATTGCTGATGATTCCTTTTATATAAACACTTTAATTCATTAGGATCTAATTTTTGCCATAAAATAATATATATTAGAGCTATAAGAAACTATTAAGATGTCCTAATTAAAAAAGCCTCACTTTAAAAATAGTAAAACCCACTGTCATCAAGTCAAGTCTAACTTATAAAAACTTATAGGGGCTCTATTAAAAAAAAAAAAAAAAAAGAGTAGAGCTGCCCCATAGGGTTTCCTAGGCTGTAATCCTTATGGAAGCAGAGATTGCCACATCTTTCTCCTGCAGAGGAACTGGTTGGTTTAAACCACCTACCTTTGAGTTAGCAGCCGAGCACTTAACCACTGCAACACCAAGGCTCCTTTTGTAAAAGAGGAGGTGAAAACTGAGGGAGTATATTTAGCATGTCCACACACTTATATGTAACCAGTATTAGTCTTATTATTTTTAATAGCAGATACTTAATGTATTCAGTGTTTGGCAGAATTTAATTTGAGCATTTTTATGGGTTAAACTATTGGTGGTTCTTTAAAAACTTCTATATTTGACATTTTTTCCTAACCCTTTTCATCCTGGTTTCTTTCCAAGGATGGACTCAAGTTTGCTGATATTCCTGTTACAATGGGGAGCCTAGCAGTGAAGAGTAGACCTCACTCAATGAAAAGGACATAGGTTTCATCATCTTGCAAAATCAGATGCTGTATTTATGTTTTGGGACTCCAAATTACCTTACCACTTTTAGATATCAAGTCATACCACTCTTTTATGTAGAAATTGCAGAAGAGTATAATCCCTTGGTGTTTTAGGGTTTTTGTTAAGACAGTTTTTCCTAACCTATTCTGACATGATTGTTAACTTTTTGGACAAGTATTTATATTGAAGTTGAGCTTTCTGGCTCTGGTTATTCCAGTTTGTTGAAATCTTTATGAATGCTGATTCTGTTCTTCATTCCTTATTTCTCTAACTTTGGATCATTCATATATTTGGTCAATGTGATTTTGTGTCTTCATATACAGTAACAACAGCAGATTACAAATGACCTATTACAGAACCTTGAGCCTTGCACCTGGTAACCTACATTCAGGTTACTCCTAATCCAGTTATTCGATCAGAAAAACCATATCACAGACTATTCTTTTTTCCAAGAGCACCAACTCAGATTATCATACCCACCAAGATTGTTGGGCTATAGCAATATTTATCTTTCTATTGTTACTACTAATGTAATTTCAATAGATCTTCTATATATAGCTACTTTCACTTATAACTTATTGAATCTGATAGGAATATGCCAAAGTGTTAAGAACTAGAAATCATAAGCTTCTTGGACTTCTCTTGATTTCCAGAAATCGTTCTGCAGGGCAATTCATAGAAACTTTAGGGCAGGTGCCTATGAAAGTATTTTAGTGTTTAAGGAGTCTTTTATGTTTACCTTTTGGTTTTTAGTTGTGTTCTCTATGGTGTATTTATTGAAAACTTATCCTTCAGATAGATACGTGACAACAAATTATTTTGAATCAAAGTCAAGTCATAACCCTTTTTTTAATCAAGTTGAACAGTGTTGAATTATAGTATGTTCTATTTTTGTGTTGATATTTTAAATAATTTGGATATGTAAATTGCAAGAATTAAATGAAATAATGTATATAAAGCCTTTAATACCGTGTCTGGTACATAGTAGGGGCTGAATATGTTTGCAGTTTTTAATAACATCATTATTATCACATCCCCCAGGAAAGTCTTACAGCAAACGGAACCCATTGCTGTTGAGCCTGTTGTGCCTTAGCGACCCTATAGCACAGAGTAGAGCTGCCCCACAGGGTTTCCAAGGAGCACCTGGTGGATTTGAACTGCCAACCTCTTAGTTAGCAGCCGTAGCTCTTAACCACTCTGCCACTCTTTCCATAGCAAACAGAAGAATGTATGAAACATGAAATGTGAGGCCTAGAGAGACAAAATAACCTACATAAAATTTTATATAAGTGTATACATAAATTGTACTATAACTAGAGCTGATCTACTATTCTATTTTTGTTCCTTTTCAACTTTCAATAATACAATTTTTGTGTTAACAGTCTTATTACAAAAGAATTTGTGAGATGAAATTGTATATTAAAATTATCTCCAATATTTCAGATAGTAAGCCTAGAGAACTGTAATAATGTCATAACAGGAGATAAAATATAGTGATGATCAATACCAAATCATTACAAGGATATATGAAAGTGTAAAATATCGAATGCAACTTTATAGGAGAACAGTAGAGATTTTATAAGTGAATAAGTTATATTTTGATGCATAAAAAGAAATCACAACACTTTGTTGCTTAAAACAGTAACTATTTAGCCTACAATTCTATGGGGTGGCAATTTGGGTTAGCTTCTCAATGGCAGTTCTACTAATGTGGGCTAGACTTGGGTAAGGTTGGCTGGGCCTGTTCATGTGACTGGGGTTGGATATCAGGTCAATGGAGCTGGTTGGTTTAGAACAGTTCAGCTGTGTCAGGTCCTCTCCTGTGGTCTCTCATCCACCAGCATGCTAGGCCAGGTGTGTTTAATAGGCAGCAGTGGTGGAGATCTCAAGTGATAAGAAGCTTGAAAAGTATACTGAAGCCAAGATTCAGAACTCATACAACCTCACTTCTGAAACATTCTGTGGGCCACGGTAAATCACAAGTTAGCCCAGACTCAAGGGGTAGGTAACTATAAACTTGTTGATGGGCACAATTGCAAAGAATCATGACCACTTTCGTAAACAGCCAGAGTTATGGTCCTAGACCTGGGAATTATATACCCTGAGAGGTAGTAATCATTGAGACCTGGAGTTGGAGGAATAAGTGAAGAAGGGAGAAAAGTCAGCTTAAATTATTTGAACTAGTTAACTCAGTTAAGAACCAACATAATGTATATATTTAGAGTATTGGAGTAAAATTGACCTGGATTAAAAGTCCATCTTATTTTACTATCAATTCTCTTCACTTAAAACTGTTCTTGTTGTTGTTGTAGTTAGGTGCCATCAAGTCAGTTCTGACTCATGGCCACCCTATGCACAACAGAACAAAATACTGCTTGTTCCTGAGCCATCCTTACAATCGTTGTTATGCTTGAGCTTATTGTTGCAGCCACTGTGTCAATCCACCTCATTGAGGGTCTTCCTCTTTTCCGCTGACCCTGTACTCTGCCAAGCATGATATCCTTCTCCAGGGACTGATCCCTCCTGACATGTCCAAAGCATGTAAGACGCAGTCTCGCCATCCTCGCTTCTTAGGAGCATTCTGGTTGTACTTCTTCTGAGGCATATTTGTTCGTTCTTTTGGCAGTCCATGGTATATTCAATATTCTTCGCTAACACCATGATTCAAAGGCGTCAATTTTTCTTCGGTCTTCCTTATTCATTGCCCAGCTTTCACATGCATATGATGCGATTGAAAATACCATGGCTTGGGCCAGGTGCACCTTAGTCTTCAAGGTGACATCTTTGCTCTTCAACACTTTAAAAAGGTCCTTTGCAGCAGATTTACCCAATGCAATGGGTCTTTTGATTTCTTGACTGTTGCTTCCATGGCTGTGGATTGTGGATCCAAGTAAAATGAAATCCTTGACAACTTCAATCTTTTCTCTGTTTATCATGATGTTGCTCACTGGTCCACTTGTGAGGATTTTTTTTTTCTTTATGCTGACATGCAATCCATACTGAAGGCTGTGGTCTTTGATCTTCATTAATAAGTGCTTCAAGTCCTCTTCACTTTCAGCAAGCAAGGTTGTGTCATCTGCATAACACAGGTTGTTCTTAGGAAAGTAATTTAATATTTGTATACTCCTATGTGTTTTTTCATTGAGAAAAAAAACAATTTTAAAAAACTTGGAAATGAAGATAGCAATTTCATTGGCTGATTAAAAGGATTAAATGAAATGATGCAAGTAAAATGCATAACTTTCCGTTGGACATAGTAAGGGCTCAAAATTGTCATTATTAGTCATAATAAAATATTATTGATAGGATTCATAGTTTCCTTAGAAATTACTATGACTATTATCCTGTTACAACAAAAACACATTTCAGAAGGAAAGACTCATTCAAAATGACAATAATCCTGTTTTGAACAGAATTATTTGATTGCACTGTCAATGGGAATGGCTGCTGGAGAATTCAGAATTTAAAACTAGAGCTTCAAATGGAAATCAGAGATCCAAACCAAAAACCAAACCCAGTGCCATCGAATCGATTCCGACTCATAGCGACCCTACAGGACAAAGTAGAACTGCCTCATAGAGTTTCCAAGGAGTGCCTGGTGGATTCAAACTGCTGACCCTTTGGTTAGCAGCTATAGCACTTAACGGCTATACCACCAGGGTTTCCAAAATCAGAGATAGAGATACGCAAATAGAGAGGATAGCTGAAACCATGTAAGTACAGGAAATCTGGGAGGAAAAATCTGTGCAGAAAAAGGAGCAGAAGACCAAAACTAAATGTTTGAGAGTTTAGAAGATTCGATTATGATTAGTTTGGAAAGTTTGATCAGGTATGTAGGATAAAAAAAAAAAATGGTGTTTTTGTTATTTGCTTTTCTGTTTTGCTCATCCCATTTCAGTCTTTGCAATCATCACTAAGTGTTACAATTCTGTTTGTCTGCAAAGACATCTCATACATCATCTGCTTTTTGTCCTTTATCTCAGCCAAAAGTAAGAGCAGCTCAAGAAATATTTTAATTCAATAAAAAGAAGATGCAACATTTGTAAAATAATTATGAATTATATGTGTTTCAAAATTTTATCATAGTCCTTCTAATACTACATAACATTAACTTTAGGAATATCTATGCATATGTATTTTTATAAAATCATGTTAACATTGGATTATTATCAACCATGGCTATGTTTTGCCTGAGCTCAAATATATCAAGAAAACTAAGTATTCTTCCTGATAGGTGAGCGTAAACTCAGCTCTATCAAGTATAAATAGTAACTAATTACAATTGATAGAGGAAGTTATGACATCGTCTGGTTTCTTCAAAAGCAACTTCATTTTATTAAGGTGATGTGTCTTACTTCTGCTTTCTCAGATGGCTCATGACAGGTCACGGGGCTGTCCATATTATCAGCAATTTAGGGCTCATTTTTATAATTTAGTATTATAATCTTACTGTGGACTCTTTCAGTCTAATTTTTCAGTTCTACTCAACAGAAATTTATTGCACATATATTACGTGAAAAATGCTCTTTGTTTATCAATTAAGAAAACATTTATAACCATTGCCTAAAACAGTATATATCTCAGCTTTCCTGGTTTAAATCTAAAAAAGTTTCAGTATTGGTAGAATCTCTTGTAACTTCATAATATTATATTGTCGACTTTCATGAAAACTAATTTTTTTGATTGTGGAGAAATTATTCATAAGTGTTGTTAAAGGGAATTTGTGTATTTGAGTCATGCTGGAAGTAGGAGGGGAAGTGGGTGGTTGTATTTTATTTTTCTAAGCTGTGGGTGGTATTTTGATATATTGGGGATATTTCAAGGCTTGGGAGTGAATGTTCTATTGTAGTTTCTGTTTTCTTTTGTCAGCGTTGTACTGAATGTTGTTTTTTGTTGTAGGTGGTATTTGGAAATTTGATCCAGTGGAACATGTTTTAAGAGAAAAAAAGTGGGGGGAAATTGATACTAGTCAAACATGCTCCTACACTATGCATCTGATGGTTGTTATTGCTTTTGCAGTCTATTTTGTTTCTTCGTGACACAGATGCTGAGGGATGAACAAGATTTTTGGCTTTCATATTACAGATAGCTGAGCTTTGACAATTCTAGTAGCAGCAAGTACTTCCTGAAGAGGAGGAAAGAAAAATGACAGGAAAATAGAGATTATATGGAAAACCAAAAATCAAACCAGTTGCCACCAAGTCGATTCCAACTTATAGTGACCCTATAGTACAGAGTAGAACTGCCCCATATGGTTTCCAAGGCTGTAATCTTTACAGAAGCACATTGCCACATTTTTCTCTTGGGAGATATGGAAATGAGGCTGTAAAATATATTGAAGTGGGAAAGATAATTTTGACCAAAAAAACCCCTGCAATTCCAATCTCCATTTCACCAAATTAATTAAGGAGCTCTAAGAAATTGTTATATAGAGACTCCAAATTTATAAAATGATTATCATCCTGTATAGATCTTATCTAGATTAAGTCAATTAAACAAACATTACTGGTCTCCTCCAGCATAGATCCTCAGCTCTCTACTAGTTTCTCTTTCTCCATGAAATTATTCAAGTTCATGGCTACAAGTATAGCTATAAAGGTAATCTGTCACTAAAAAGATCAATTTATCACTTTATCTAGCAAATAGATTTATCACTTGTTACTTAGCTTTGTCCTGAGCCCTAGATCTACTTTACAACTTGGATGTAACATGATGAGCACCTTGAGTACATATCTAACACTAACCTAATCTTTTCTACTGAATACTATATTTTAGTTAATGGTTCCATGATCCAGTCATGTACTCAGATCCAAAACTTGGGTGTCATTCTTGACACCTATTGTCCTATTCACTGAACATTCCCACCATTACCAACTTCCATCTATTCAATATCCAACTGCCATTAATTTAGTCTTCAAGATACAGCTTAAGTTCAAACATTTCTCTTTCTGTTCACCAACACAACCCTGGTCCCAATCATTTCTGTCTCTCAACTGGACCTCTGCAACAGTCTCTTCATTGGATTCCTTACACACATCTTCACTCCCTCAAATGTGTTCTCTAAATTATATCCAAAGTGTCCTTTTGACATATCCACCTGATAAAAACAGAGCAGCAATGGAATACTAGAGGAAGTAAGTTGGAAGAATGGGAGATGTTGGTCAAAGAGTTGGATTCCTGAAGCTGAGATTTAGAAGACAAGCCTGTCACTGATGATGACAAGATCAAGAGATGGTCATCAGCATGGGTAGCAAAGATGGACTAATGGAGGTGAGGAGACTGAGAAACATAAAAATCACATTGCTGAATAAATTTTCTGTGTAGATTTTCAGTGACGATAGGAGTAGGAGTTGAGAGAAGAAAGTTATTCAGGAGTTAAAGTCAACAATAAGTGATGCTAAGTGAGTAGGAGAGTAAGGAGAGGAGTAACAAGAAAGAAGAACAGTGGTTGATAAAGTAATGATATGAACTTCGGTGGGATGGGAATTTGAAGCAAAAATTAGAAAAAATAGTTTGGAGGTAGAGAGAAAGGAGGACACAATTTTTCTTTTTCTGTGACTGCATAAAGCATTATTTCTTTAGATCTTTTAGAGTTACACTTTTTTTTTTTTTAATCTTTGCATGTCATGGAAGTTATAGAATTTAAAGCCATCTAGTTTTTTATACCTTTTAATGGGAGGGTAAAGCCATGACACATGTATGGGACAATGAAGAAATACATCACTTGTTTTCTCTCTTACCTTTTTTAAACTCTGAGGCTTTCTTGGTCTCTGTTGTTGTAACAGTCAAACAGAAGAATAGCACTGCTCATATTCTAACAGAGGAATCAGGCATTTAAACGAATGTTAATGTTACAGTGTGGTAAATTCCAAAAGACGTATTTGTATACCAAGTGATTTCACATGGGGGGATCTGGAGTGGAGATGATCAGGAAAATTAAAAGAAATACTTACCTCAAGGTAAGTATGGTATATGATTTAGGAAAATGAAGACCATTCCAGGGAAGAAAATAGCTTGAGTAAAGATATGTGCATGTGTGTGGATGTGGGTGTATACATATAGATATGTATGTGAATCATATATATATGTATATGTGTGTGTGTGTGTATGTTGTTGTTAGGCACCCATCCAGTCATCTCCAACTCATAGCAACCCTATGTACAACAGGACAAAACATTGCCTGGTCCTGCACCATCCTCACAATTGTTGTTATGCTTAAGCCCGTTGCTGCAGCCACTGTGTCAGTCCATCTCATTGAGGGTCTTCCTCTTCTTTGCTGACCCTCTGTTTTACCAAACATGATGTCTTTCTCCAGGGACTGATCCCTCCTGACAACATGTCCAAAGTATGTGAGATATACTCTTGCCATCCTTGCTTCTAAGGAGCATTCTGGTTGTACTTCTTCAAAGATAGATTTGTTCGTTCTTTTGGCAGTCCATGGTATATTCTTTGCCAACACCACAATTCAAAGGTGCCAATTCTTTTCCAGTCTTCCTTATTCATTCTTCAGCTTTCACATGCATAGGAGGTGACTGAGAACACCATGGCTTGGGTCAGGTGCACTTTAGTCTTCAAGGTGACCTCTTTGCTTTTCAACATCTGAAAGAAGTCTTTTGCAGCGAATTTGCCCAGTGTCATGCGTCTTTTGATTTCTTGACTGCTGCTTCCATAGGTGCTGATTGTGGATCCAAGTAAAATGAAATCCTTGACAACTTCAGTGTTTTCCGCATTTATCATGATGTTGCTCATTGGTCCAGTTGTGAGGATTTTTGTTTTCTTTATGTTGAGGTGTAATCCATACTGAAGGCTGTGGTCTTTGAGCTTCATCAGTAAGTGCTTCAAGTCCTCTTCCCTTTTAGCAAGCAAGGTTGTGTCATCTGCATAATGCAGGTCATTAATGAGCCTTCCTCCAATCCTGATGCCCCATTCATCTTCATATGGTCCAGCTTCTTGGATTATTTGCTCAGCATACAGATTGAATAGGTGTGGTGAAAGGATACAACCCAGACACACACCTTTCCTGACTTTAAACCATGCAGTATCCCCTTGTTCTGTTTGAATGACTGCCTCTTGATCTATTTTGTTATCCTGTGTGCTTTTAACACTTAACATAAGTATCACTTTTGATGGAAATGGGAATGAAGAGAAAAGGACATAGACAGAAATCTGAGTAGTTGTGGGATAAGCAAATGATGGGAAAATTACTTTTCAAAAGTAATTACTGATAAAATCCATCTTTATTTTAAAATCCAAACACTTCAGGTAGGAGTGTGTGTGTGTGCATTGTGAAATTGTATGTTCTAAAAATGGTATCTCCCATTCCATATATTCTTCTTAAAATACGAATGTGACCCTCCTTCCAATAATAGGTGAAATCGGTTTCCCGTCCCCTTAAATCGGAGAGAGCTTGTAACTTTGTCATAAACGACATTATGTGATTTCCAAGGCTAGGTCATAAAAGTTGATAGAGCTTCTACTTGTCTCTCTTCTGTGAGGAAGCTCAAACCACACATGCAAAATGATCAGATGGACAAGCCAGGTGTGGCTGAGAGCTAGTATCGACCACCAGACATGTGAGTGAAGATACCTCCAGATGATTCCTGCCCCCAGCTGTCAAATCACGTCTAGCCTCAAACCTTCCTAATTGAGGCTACAGACATCACTGAAGAGAGAAAAGCCATTCTCATTGTGCCTTTTCAAAATTTCTGGCCAAAGGATTCATAAGTCTATTGTTTACTGACACTAAAATTTTATGAGTAGTAACTGGAACAGAAAACATGTATGTACACATTTATAATTTCTTTATTGATGAGTAGAACTTCTTTACTTTTTATTTCTGAAATAAAAGCAAGAGATTTAATATATATGCAGCCTATAATGCAGAGAGTTTTATAAACAGAGTCATTAGGATCTAGGAGATTGCCACCTAGAGAATACTCACTTTGGTTACGGTAGAGCTGCAAGAAGAGAAGTCATTTCAAGGAATTCTCTTTTCAAAATCCATTAGAATAAAATCCATGTTTTCATAGTCTCTGCCGCTGTCTGACATCAGACAATCTGAAACATTGATGTAGTAATAAAATGCAAAAGTTCTATCACATTCTGAGGATGCATGGCCAGATGTATAGTACCCATTGCCGCCCAGTCGATTCTGACTCACAGGGACCCTATAGGACAGAGTACAACTGCCTCATGGGGTTTTCGAGGAGCGGCTGGTAGATTTGAACTGATGACCTTTAGGTTAGCAGCTGAATGCTTAACCACTGCACCGCCAGGGCTCCAGTTGTATCATAAAACCAAAAAAACAAAAAACTTGTTTCCGTCAATTCCGACTCATAGCAACCCTGTAGGACAGAGTAGAACTGCCCCATAGGGTTTCCAAGGAGCAGCTGGTGGATTCAAACTGCTGACCTTTTGATTAGCAGCTGCAGCTCTTAACCACTATGCCACCAGGGCTTCCGGATGTGTCATAGTAACACATTAATGACAATAAACGTGTTGGAAGGACCAGGAAAGGGGTAGCCTAGCAAGACAGAAAACTCTTAGACAATAGCTGCTATATTCTTGCCAAACACTAAAGAAAACTTCTATGGCCCCAACCCCTCTCTCACCAGCAAAAGTTGAGTGGGGAAGCTAGACTTCCAACCTTGCCAGGGTGTAATGCCCTAGCCCCGCTCCCCCATCACCACAGGGTGATGCCAGAGAAGGTCGAATGAGTGGAAATTCAGTCCTTGCTGAGCTGTAACATGGCACACCTTCCCTTTCTCACTGGGTTGATGTTGAGGAGAACTAGTGGGAGTCAGGACATTCACCATGCTCAGTGGTAGTCCACATACTAGCAGTAATGAGGTATGCCTCACCTTCCAGGGAGGGCCAGATCAGCAGAAACCTAGTGGAGAACCTGAATTCCCATTCCTACCCAGCAGTAACAAGGAATCCCTCCTTCCCTTTCCCTGGTGTGAAACAAATCCCAGGTAGAGAACCTCAACTTCTACTCCCACCTGGAATTAATGAGGTGGCACTCCCCTTCACCCCTCAGAATGGTGTCAAAGGAAGCCTTATAAAACACAAGATTTGAATAAGATCCAGAGACTCATAAGACCTAAAGTGTTCATTTGGTTTTTAGTAAAAAATTGCTCTCATACCAAGAATCAGAAAGAACTCAAATTAAATTAGAAAAAACAATCAACAGACATCAACGCTGAGATGACACTTGTTAGAATTATCTGAAAAAAAAAAAAAGAGCTTCAGAGACATGACAGAACTATAACAAAATATCTATCATTTGTGTCATTGGTATCTCAGAAGAAAAGGAGAAGAGGATTGGACTAAAAAGTGTTTTTTGAAGAAATAATACCTGAAAAATTCCCAAATTTGGCAAAGTGTAAGCTCCAAATTCAAGAAGTTGAGCAAACCTCAAACAGGATAAACCCAAACAAATTCACACAGACACATCATAGTCAAGCTTCTGAAAATGAAAGAGTTTAAAAAAAAAAAGTCTTGAAAGCAACCAGAGGGAAATTATGCAGATTGAAAGGAAGTAACATAGTATTTTTCAAGAGCTGAAAAAAGAGAACTGCGAACCCAGAATCCTATGTGCAGTGAAAATATCCTTTAGAAATGAAGGGAGTTATCAAGACATTGTCAGGTGTGGGAGAACTAAGAGAATTTGTCACCAGCAGACATGCACTAAATGAATGGTCAGAAGTTTTCCAAACAATGAGGGAATGATAAAAGAAAGAAACTTGGGACAAGAAGAAGGAAGAAAGACCACAGAAAGGACAAAAATATAAGTAAATGTCATAGTCTTTCCTTTTTCTCTTAAGTTCTCTAAATTATATTTAATAATTGGAGCAAAAATTACAACGCTGTCTAGTGTGGTTTTCAAAACAAATTATGATAATTATGTCCCTGAAAGGTGTATTCTGCTTTTCATCACAAGAGGGCAGTGCAACAGCCTGTTGAGGAGGCATTGGTGTTAGACATGGAAACAGTTCAATTTCAGGATGTAATTAACAGACTTCCCAGCTCTGAGGAACAGTGACCTTGTGTTTGGATTGGGCTACTTATCAACTCACCCAAAGTTCAGAAACATGTCCTTTGTTCTAAAGGGTACAAAAGGAAAATGTAGCCATTTTTTTCCATTCCATAAAATAAGCTTACAAAAGTCATTCTGGTTTTATGAAAAATGAGATTAGTCAGCTACAGCAAGAACACTCAAAAAAAGGGTGGACAATCCTTGGCTTATTCATAATTTTAAACCCTTAGCTATAAAATTCATATTGCAAGATACAAAAAGGTGCTCATCTTCAAGCCAACAAATTATACAGTGCAGCCAGGAGAACACTCTTGCAAAGGTTGTAGACACTCTTAGAAATGAAAAGAAACTCCCAGTTTCAATTGGATCCATATTTGTCATGGCAGGGCATGTTGCTTTCCTGGAAAAACTGAATGCAGTATTTTTACATATATTCCACACCATTCCAAATTAAACCTTAGCTTAACCCAGGGAGTGTAGTTAGATTTTTTTCATCCCCAACTTAGGACAAATAGTCTGGCAGAGTTTTGTTTAAGTACCTGGTTTTCTTATATTTTTCTGAGCTCCTAATAAAAAATGTGAGCAACATTTTGGTTATCACTCCCAAAGAATAAAACCCCCAAACAAAATTACCTTAGATGCTATCCTAATGAGGAATTATAGCAAATAGGCCTTCTCATGTCTCATTTAATATTTTCAGCTTAGTCCTGTTATCCTGTGTGTTTTTTATCTATGTAGATTTTGTAATACTGAGTTTATTAAGATTTCCTTCCCTTACTCATAAAATTTCTCCTGCCTGGAATGCTCCATCCCTGTGTCTACCATTCCCCTCTCTGCCTGCCAAGCTCCTTTTTAGTTTTCAAGAACCAGTTTAAAAACACTTCATTTGGGAAATCTTCACAGGTATTTTCCCCATTTTGCCTAAACCTAGCCACAGTCACAGCACTCGTTCTTCATTTGTATGAATTTCCAAATAATCTGCAGAATATGTTGTATCACGTTGTTTTAGAGCTGCTTGCATGTCTGCTTCTCCACAATATTGTCAGAAACTAAAAAGTGAGGATGATGAGAAATTATCACCAAATCTCTAGTGAGCCCAGTACCTAGCACATGATACCAGTATCTGGCTTATTAAATATTTCCTAATAGTAAAACCCATCGCCGTTGAGTCTATTGCAACCTATAGAGACCCTGTAGAACAGAGTAGAAATGCCCCACAGGGTTTCCAAGGAGCGCCTAGTGGATTCAAACTGCCGACCCTTTGGTTAGCAGCCGTAGCACTTAACCACTACGCCACCAGGGCTTCCTAATAGTATGAGTCAAAAATTAACTTGACATCACCTAACAACAAACAAGAGTAAATAATCTCTTTTTTTCTTTATAATCATTTTAAGTTTTCCTAAACATCGTTCATTTATCTTTTCGATAAGAAAGAGAAATTCCAGATGTTTTCCAAGTCTATGAGATAAGAAAAAGTTTCCTTTTCCTACAGTTCCATTGAAGAGGAGGGGCACTGTTAAAAATAAAGAAACAAATAAAGCAACATTCAAAGTACTTGGAGCCAGAAAGCTGAGTGCAAATACCACATTCTTCGCTTACTAGATATGTGATGATGATTAAGTTTTTAATTGCTACAAGCTTCAGTTTCTTTTGTTAATATAATAACTATCTCAAATTGCCATGGATATTAAACCTGAGGAAACAAGAAAATATAACACGGAATGCTTCACACCATGTAAGTAGTCATTACATTTCCTAGTCAGCCAGAAGTTGTGCTGAGATTCCAGTTGAGGCTCCATTGCCAATGCAAATCAGAGTGCCAAGAACTTTGAATGAAAGTTCAGAGTGCCAAGAACTTTGATAAACACCTCTCAGTTGATCATTGTCCTCATGGCTAGGCCCAGAATAGTTTAGAAGTTCAAAAAACACGGATCCTTTAGGAATGCTTTCAGGGCACAGGGGATAGCCTTCCCCAGTAAAAACTGACTCCTAACACACATCCAGGCTTGTTTCTCCTTGGCTCAGAGAATTAGGGACTAACATTTGTAGTTTGTGACTTTGAAAGTATAGTTAATTATCTTGGGGCAGTTGAAAACTAAAACTTACTAGTAAATCATATCATTAAAGGAGCCCCGGTGGTAACAACAGTTAAGCATTCACCTGCTAACTGAAAAGTTGGCAATCCGAGCCTACACCAGTGGCTCTGCTGTAGAAAAGATCTGGTGATCGGCCCATAAAGATTATAGCCTAGGAAACCGTAGGCATCTAACAATATCATCAGTTAAGAAAGCTACTGAGGAGGTGGGGCCAAGATGGCTGACTAGGTAGAAGCTACCTCGAATCCCTCTTGCAACAAAGACTCAGAAAAACAAGTGAATCGATCACATACGTGACAATCTATGAATGCTGACCATCAAACACAGATCTAAAGAGTTGACCTGAGTGACAGGGGAGTGAAAAGCTGCGCCCTGAAGCAGCGACTGCTTCTGGAACTGGCTTTGGGCTCCACAGCCTTGAGCCCGGGTGCCAAGTGGCGGGGCTGATGGCGGCTTGCTGAGGTGGGGCAGGCACGGGACACAGCCCTAACCACTAGCCCCCTGGGGTAGCCTTGGTAGAGACTCAGCTAGCACAAGCAAGCTGCACACTGATGCAGCTAATGCGAGAATGAGCAACCACAGGGAAGCAACGACTGTTTTTGGAGCCTGGAGCCAGCATCCCAGTCAGAAAACCTTGGACTGGGCACAGGGGAGCTGAGCACAGCATCCTGAGATGGCACAAGCACGGGACGCAGCCCCAGCCCCCTGAAGTGACATCAGGGGAAGCCCAGCCAGCATAGGCAGGCAGCGCAATGACGCGGCTGACGGAAGGAGAAGTCACCAGGAGGCAGTGACTGGTTTTGGAGCCTGGAGTGCGGGTCCCAGCCAGGGAACCTTGGCACTGGGCTTTGGACTGGGAGCAGGGGAGCTGACAATGGCTTCTGAGACAGCACAAGCATGGGATGAGGATGGGCCTGACTCTCCTGGGGGGGCAATGTCAACCCAGCCAGCACACACAGGCTGCAGGCCCCTCCATTGGGAATCTCAGATAAAACAGTCATCACTAAGCAAGATAAGTAACTTTGTCTATATTGCTGGGTCCCACTCTCTCCTATCTATCTGATCCCTTCCTCCCCTGCCCCAGACAGCTTCCTTAACCTTGGAATTTCCTGGGCCAGGGAGTGAAGTGCTCTGCAGGTTTTTTTTTTTTTTTTTTTTTTTTCCTAACCCATTCTTCTGGCCTGAGAGAAGCAGCTCCTAAAAACCCAGGGACCAAAAATCCTTCCCTGACTTACCAAAATTAGACTAAAAATACAGAACCAGCTCCTGCCAAGCCTATGAGATCCACAGTCTTTGGCTTTCATCCCTACAGGGAACAAGGTGGCTATTATAATGCATAGGCAATTCTGATAGAGATCTGACTGTAATTGTTTTAGCTGAGCACTGGAAAGACAAGTTTTCCAGGTCTCATATCTCTACCTATTAAACAGAGCCATTACTGATCCACAACGGGGAACTGAGGGCTGAAGCTCCACCCAAACCACCTAGCCACCTGCCAAAGGGGTCTGAGGATACTGACACCTACCAATCTTTAGAGGTACATGCATTGGGTGCCTAAGGTACAGCTGCAGAGCCCACCCACCAAAGTGCTTTAGGAATAGAAACACACCTACCTCACTGGCATGTGGGGGAAGGCTGTCAGCATCCTGCCCTCCCTGGAGTGTGAAGCCCTGCTACTACTAGAATCTGGTGCACACAACTATCACCACTACTCCTCTAAGTTAATAGGTGACAGTTTACACAACACACTTGGTGACCCAAAATCAGAACACCTAAGCTGATTCTACTCAAGAATAGTGAATGGACTCTTAGGCTTATATATCTGGTAACAGCCCAAACCAGCTGGTAATAGGACATAAGTGATTCAAAAGCTACAACAATCAAGACAGCACAATCTAGTAGCCCATCTGCATGTATTGAAAGAAAACAAAACAAGATAAGACTCAGTGAGCAAATATAAAATAAATCACTGCAATATCTTAGAGATGGCTGAGAGGCAGCAGTCGATATCAAACCACATAAAGAAGCAGACCATGATTGCTTCTACAACTCCCCAAATTAAAGAACCAAAGCCTTTCCCAAATGAAGATACAACCTTGGAATTGCCAGATGCAGAATATGAAAAACTAATTTACAGAATGCTTTAAGACATCAGGGATGACCTTAGAAATGAAATAAGGCAATTTACAGAAAAAGCCAAGTAACACACTGATAAAGCAGTTGAAGAAATCAAAGATTATTCAAGAACATAGTGGAAAAATTAATAAGGTGCAAGAATCCATAGAGAGACAGCATTCAGAAATCCAAAAGATTAACTGTAAAATTACAGAATTAGACAATACGAAGTGAGAGGAGCTGAATCAAGCAATTGGAATGCAGAGTGGGGGAGCTAGAGAATAAGGCTATTGGCACCAATATAGTTGAAGAAAAATCAGATACAAGAATTAAAAAAAAATGAAGAAACCCTAAGAATCATGTGGGACTCTATCAAGAAGGATAACTTGCGTGTGATTGGAGTTCCAGAACAGGGAGTGATAACAGAAAATACAGAGAGAATAGTTGAAGATCTGTTGGCAGAAAACTTCCCTGGCATCATGAAAGATGAAAGGATTTTTATCCAAGATGCTCATCGAACCCCATATAAGATTGATCCAAAGAGAAAATCACCAAGGCATATTATCATCAAACTTGCCAAAACTAAAGACAAAGAGGAAATTTTAAAAGCAGCCAGGGATAAAAGAAAGGTCTTCTACAAAGGAGAATCAATACGAATAAGTTCAGACTACTCAGCAGAAACCATGCAGTCAAGACGGCAATGGGATGACATACATAGAGCAATGAAGGAGAAAAACTGCCAGCCAAAGACCATATATCCAGCAAAACTCTCTCTCAAATATGAAGGTGAAATTAAGACATCTACAGATAAACATGAGCTTAGAGAATTTGCAAAAACCAAACCAATGCTACAAGAATTACTAAAAGAAACTGGTCAGAAAATCAATAATGTCAGATACTAACACAAGGTCACAGAACGGAACATCCTGATATCAACTCAAATAGGGAAATCACAAAAACAAATTAAGATTAATTTTAAAAAGGAAGAAAATGCTCAAAACAGGGAATCATTGAAGTTATTATGTAAAAGATCACAATAATCAAAAAGAGGGACTAAATACAGGAGGCAAATATCTTCTATATGGAGAGGAAACCAAGGCGATATAGGATGATACAAGTTAGGTTTTTACTTAGAAAAATAGGGGTAAATATTCAGGTAACCATGAAGAGGTCTAGCAATTCCATAATTCAAAATAAAAACCAAGAAAACTCAGCAAAAAAAATTCAATTACTATGAAAATGAGGAACACACAATTTACAAGAAAAACATCTCAGCACAAAAAAGTAAGTGGAAAAATGAAATTGTCAACAACACACACAAAAAGGCATCAAAATAACAGCACTAAACTCATAAAAAAAAACTCATACTTATCTGTAATTACGCTGAATGTAAATGGACTAAATGCACCAATAAAGAGACAGAGAGTCTCAGACTGCATAAAGAAACACGATCTGTCTATATGCTGCCTACAAGAGACACACCTTAAACTTAGAGACACAAACAAACTAAAACTCAAAGGATGGAAAAAAATATATCAAGCAAACAACAATCAAAAAAGAGCAGGAGTAGCAACAGTAATTTCTGACAAAATAGACTTTGAAGTTAAATCCACCACTAAGAAGGACACTACATAATGATTAAAGGGACAATTGACCAGGAAGATATAACCATATTAAATATTTATGCAACCAATGACAGGGCTGCAAGATACATAAAACAAACTTCAACAGAACTGAAAAGTGAGATAGACACCTCCGCAGTTATAGTAGGAGACTTCAACACACCATTTTCGGAGAAGGATATGACTTCCAGTAGGAAGCTCAGTAGAGACACGGAAGACTTAATTACTACAGTCAACCAACTAGACCTCATAGACTTATACGGAACACTCCAACCAACAGCTGCAAAGTATACTTTTTTTTCTATCATTCTCTAGAATAGATCACATATTAGGTCATAAAACAAACCTTTGCAGAATCCAAAACATTGAAATATTACAAAGCATCTTCTCAGACCACAAGGCCATAAAAGTAGAAATCAATAAGAGGACAATCAGGGAACAGAAATCAAAAACTTGGAAACTGAACAATACCCTGCTCAAAAAAGACTGCGTTATAGAAGACATTAAGAAGGGAATAAAGAAATTCATAGAATGCAATGAGAATGAAAACACTTCCTATCAAAACCTCTGGGACACAGCAAAAGCAGTGTTCAGAGGTCAATTTATATTGATAAATGCACACATACATAAGAAGAAAGAGCCAAAATCAGAGAACTGTCACTACAACTTGAACAAATAGAAAGTGAGCAACAAAAGAATCCATCAGGCACCAGAAGAAAACAAATAAAAAAAATTAGAGCTGAACTAAATGAATTCGAGAACAGAAAAACAATTGAAAGAATAAACAAAGCCAAAAGCTGGGTCTTTGAAAAAATTAACAAAATTGATAAACCATTGGCCAGACTGACTAAAGAAATACAGGAAAGGAAACAAATAACCCAAATAAGAAATGAGATGGGCCATATCACAACAGACCCAACTGAAATTAAAAGAATCATAGTACGAAAAATTGTACTCTAACAAATTTGCAAACCTAGAAGAAATGGATGAATTCCTAGAAAAACACTACCTACCTAAACTAACACAATCAGAAGTAGAACAACTAAATAGACCCGTAACAAAAAAAGAGATTGAAAAGGTAATCAAAAAACTCCCAACAAAAAAAAAGCCCTGGCCTGGATGGCTTCACTGCAGAGTTCTACCAAACTTTTTCAGAGAAGAGTTAACATCACTACTACTAAAGTTATTTCAAAGCATAGAAAATGATGGAATACTACCCAACTCATTCTATGAAGCCAGCATATCCCTGATACTGAAACCACGTAAAAAAGAAACCAGGTGAAGACACCACAAAAAAAGAAAAGTACAGACCTATATCCCTCATAAACATAGAAGCAAAAATCCTCAACAAAATTCTAGCCAATAGAATTCAACAACATATCGAAAAAATAATCCACCACGACCAAGTGGGATTTATACCAGGTATGCAAGGTTGGTTCAATATTAGAAAAACTATTAATGTAATCCACCATATAAATAAAAGACAAAAACCACATGATCTTATCAACTGATGCAGAAAAGGCATTTGACAAAGTCCAACACCCATTCATGATAAAAATTCTCAGCAAAATAGGAATGGAAGGAAAATTCCTCAACAGAATAAGGGCATCTATACAAAGCCAACGGCCAACATCATTCTGAATGGAGAGAGCCTGAAAGCATTTCCCTTGAGAACGGGAACCAGACAAGGATGCCCTTTATCACCGCTCTTATTCAATATTGTGCTAGAGGTCCTAGCCGGAGCAATTAGTCTAGACAAAGAAATAAAGGGCATCCGGATTGGCAAGGAGGAAGTCAAATTAACTCTATTTGCAGATGACATGATCTTATACACAGAAAATGCTAAGGAATCCTCCAGAGAACTACTGAAACTAATAGAAGTGTTCAGCAGAGTTTCAGGTTACAAGATAAATATACAAAAATCACTTGGATTCATCAATAAAAAGAACATCGAAGAGGAAATTACCAAATCAATACCATTCACAGTAGCCCCCAAGAAGATAAAATACTTAGGAATAAATCTTACCAAAGATGTAAAAGACCTATACAAAGTACTAGTGCAAGAAACTAAAAGGGACCTACATAAGTGGAAAAACATACCTTGCTCATGGATAAGAAGACTTAACATAGTAAAAATGTCTATTCTAACAAAAGCCATCTGTATATACAATGCACTTCCGATCCAAATTCTAACGACATTTTTTAATGTGTTGGAGAAACAAATCACCAACTTCATATGGAAGGGAAAAAAGCCCCGGGTAAGTAAAGCATTACTGAAAAAGAAGAAGAAAGTGGGAGGCCTCACTCTACCTGATTTTAGAACATACACAGCCACAGTAGTCAAAACAGTCTGGTACTGGTACAACAACAGGCACATAGACCAATGGAAGAGAATTGAGAACCCAGATATAAATCCATCCACATATGAGCAGCTGATATTTGACAAAGGCCCAGTGTCAGTTAATTGGGGAAAAGATAGTCTTTTTAACAAATGGTGCTGGCATAGCTGGATATCCATTTGCAAAAAAATGAAACAGGACCCATACCTCACACCATGCACAAAAACTAACTCCAAGTAGATCAAAGACCTAAATATAAAGACTAAAACGATAAAGATCCTGGAAGAAAAAATAGGGACAATGTTAGGAGCTCTAATACAAGGCATAAACAGAATACAAAACATTACTAAAAATGACAAAGAGAAATCAGATAACTGGGAGCTCCTAAAAATCAAACACCTATGCTCATCTAAAGACTTCACCAAAAGAGTAAAAAGACCACCTACAGACTGGGAAAGAATTTTCAGCTATGACATCTCCGACCAGCGCCTGATCTCTAAAATCTATATGATTCTGTTAAAACTCAACCACAAAAAGACAAACAACCCAATTAAAAATTGGGCAAAGGATATGAACACGCACTTCACTAAAGAAGACATTCAGGCAGCTAACAGATACATGAGAAAATGCACTCGATCATTAACCATTAGAGAAATGCAAATTAAAACTACGATGAGATTCCATCTCACTCCAACAAGGCTGGCATTAATCCAAAAAACAGAAAATAATAAGTGTTGGAGAGGCTACGGAGAGATTGCAACTCTTATACACTGCTGGTGGGAACGTAAAATGGTACAACCACTTTGGAAATCTATCCGGCGTTTCCTTAAAAATTTAGAAATAGAACTACCATGCAACCCAGAAATCCCACTCCTCAGAATATATCTGAGAGAAATAAGAGCCTTTACACAAACAGATATGTGCACACCTATGTTTATTGCAGCACTGTTTACAATAGCAAAAACCTGGAAGCAACCAAGGTGTCCATCAACAGATGAATGGATAAATAAATTATGGTATATTCACACAATGGAATTCTACGCACCGATAAAGAACAGTGATGAATCTGTGAAACATTTCATAACATGGAGGAATCTGGAAGGCATTATGCTGAGTGAAATTAGTCAGATGCAAAAGGACAAATATTGTATAAGACCACTATTATAAGATCTTGAGAAATAGTTTAAACTGCGAAGAACACATTCTTTTGTGGTTACGAGAGGGGGAAGGGGGGTGGGAGAGGATCATTTACTGATTAGTTAGTAGATAAGAACTGCTTTAGGTGAAGGGAAGGACAATACTCAATACAGGGAAGGTCAGCTCAACTGGATTGGACCAAAAGCAAAGAAATTTCCGGGATAAACAGAATGCTTCGAAAGTCAGCGGAGTAAGGGCGGGGGTTTGGGAACTATGGCTTCAGGGGACATCTAAGTCAATTGGCAAAATAAATTCTATTAAGAAAACATTCTGCATCCCACTTTGAAGTGTGGCATCTGGGGTGTCAAATGCTAACAAGCAGCCATCTAAGATGCATCAATCGGTCTCAACCCTCCTGGATCAAAGGAGAATGAAGAACACCAAGGTCACAAGGTAATTATGAGCCCAAGTGACAGAAAGGGCCAGATGAACTAGAGACTTATATCATCCTGAGACCAGAAGAGCTAGATGGTGCCCAGCCACAACTGATGACTGCCCTGACAGGGAGCACAACAGAGAACCCCTGAAGGAGCAGGAGAACAGTGGGATGCAGACCCCACATTCTCATAAAAGGACAAGCCTTAATGGTCTGACTGAGACTAGAAGAATCCCAGCAGTCATGGTCCCCAAACCTTCTGTTGGCCCAGGATAGGAACCATTCCCAAAGACTACTCATCAGACATGGAATGGACTGGACAATGGGTTGGAGAGAGATGCTGATGAAGAGTGAGCTACTTGTAACAGGTAGAAACTAGAGACTGTGTTGGCATCTCCTGTCTGGAGGGGAGATGGAAGGGTAGAGAGGGTTAGAAACTTGGAAAACGGTCAGGAAAGCAGAGACTGGAAGCAGGGAGTTGGCTGACTCATTAGAGGGAGAGTAAATGGGAGTATGTAGTAAGGTGTATTTAAGTTTGTATGTGAGAGGCTGACTTGATTTGTAAACTTTCACTTAAACCACAATAAAAATTATTGAAAAAAAAAAGAAAGCTAATAATAAAACAAAGATTTGTAAAGGCAAAAAGAGCAAGAGTGAAGTAGCAAAGAAATTGAAGTCAATGTAGTGTTTTCCATTCCATCATAATATTATATTTTTGTATTGCTTTGATTTCTTTGCTAATTACTTTTGCTTTTTAACAATTTTAATGCAGTGTACATTTCAACACTTTTAGATAGGGGGTCCTGATGTTTTTGAGTATACAAAATATACCCAAATATATTTTGGGATTCATTATCTATTTTTCAAATGAGATAAGGGTGATCTTTAAGAGAAATTAGATAATTTCATCCGGTAGGGCTAACAAAATTAGCATTGCTATGTATTTGTAGAATGATTTTGTGTGACATTTGTGATTACACGAAGGCCAAAGAAAAGAAATAGTTAATTCTAGTTTATAAAGTAGTTTATTTTTAAACGTTTTTTGTACTAAGAGCATTTTATTGTCTGTAAATTCTTTGAATTAGGAAATGTACATCAATTTTAAGTTCTATATTTTATATTAATAAATGCTTTCCAGAGTTGCATTTAGTTAGAAATCTCTTTAAAACGCCTATTGTTTATACTTTTAATGGTATATAGCAATAAAAACATATGGAGTAAGTGAGCATAGCATGAATTTCTAAAAACGGACACAGTATAATTACATAGAAAAGATTTAATTTTATATATTATGATATGTCTGAAATTGGTACAGTTTGAGTTACAAGTAGAAATTTACTTTTATCTCTTATAGTTAAACCAGAAGTCTCAGTTTTTGAAGTTTCATGATTTTGCTTTAATCTGTTGAAGATCTAGGAAAGAATGGAGATAATTAATCAGGACTAAAATATCAGGATTCCAAGAGCTGTTTCATGATGGCACAGTCTAAAGAATAATATTTAAGTTTGGTTATAAGAGATATTTTTCCTTTCTTTGGGCTTTCCAGAACCTGAAGCCCCTCCTTCTTTGGGAGGAATTCCTTACCATATAATTCTCAGGCGGAAGCAGAGCCAGTGTATCTGTCGTGGATTGAATTATGTCCCCCCAAAAATGTGTGTATCGACTTGGTTAGGTCATGATTCCCAAAATTCTGTGGTTGACCTCTATTTTGTGATTTTAATTTTATGTTAAAGAGGATTAGGGTAGAACTGTAACAGCCTTACCAGGTCATATCCCTGATCCAATGTAAGGGGAGTTTCCCTGGCATGTGGCCTACACCACCTTTTATCTTACTAGAGATAAAAGGAAAGGGAAGTAAGCAGAGAGTGGGGACCTCATACCACCAGGAAAGCAGTTCTGGGAGCAGAGCCTGTCCTTTGGACCCAGGGACCCTGTGCAGAAAAGCTCCTAGTCCCAGGGAAGACTGATGAGAAGGCCAAAAGAGAGAGAATTCTCCTGGAGCTGACACTCTGAATTTGGACTTTTAGTTTACTGTGAATAAGTAAATTTCTCTTTGTTAAAGCCATCCACCTGTGATATTTCTGTTCTAGCAGCACTAGATAACTAAGACAGTACTGTATAAAAGCCACAAAAATACTGGCTTTTCCAGGATTTCTTGTGGTTGAAGAGTCCATGCCCTGGACCTGGCAAGTCTGATGCACCCACCCAGGACTGGAACTGGGGGCTAGGAGCATCTGCATTGGGGATTGCATTAGTCTCCTATTGCTGTTGTAACAAATTACCACAAACTTAATGGCTTATTAAAAAAACACGTTTAATATCTTAGAGTTCTGGAGGCCAAAGTCTGAAATGAGCTTCCTTGGGCCAAAATCAAATATTAGCAGAGCTGTGTTCCTTCTGGAGGCTCTAGGGAAAAATCCATTTCTTTGCCTTTTCCAGCGTCTGCCACCTGCATTCCTTGGCTCATGGCCCCTTTGTCTATCTCCAATCCAGCAGCATAGCACCTTCCAATTCTGTGTCTTATTCTGACACTTCTGCCGTCCTCCTCTAAAAACTCGTGAGATTACATTGGGCCTACTGGATATTTAAGATAATCTTTCCATCTAAAAATCGAATCACATCAGGAAAGCCTTTTTTGCCAAGTAAGATAACATATTCACAAATTTTGGGGACTGGAACATGGGCATCTTTAGGGGCCATTATTCTGCCTACCACAAGAATCTTTTCTGGTTATTCATCCGTAACTCATTAACCCACTACCGTCAAGTTGATTCTGACTCACTGTGACCCTACAGGTTAGAGTAGAGCTGCCCCATAGGGTTTCCATGGTGGTAAATCTTTATGGAAGCCAACTGCCACACCTTTCTCCTCTGGAATGACTGGTGTATTTGATCTGCAGACCTTTTGTTTAGCATCCCAGCACTTAATCACTGCATCACCAGGAATCCTCTGGTTGCTCACCAGCTGCAGCAGTATTCATTTCCCAGGGGCATCGGTGACCGAAGTTCCAGTGATGACAACTGGAGTCTGGTGGAAGCTGGAAATTTAGTATTTTGTGACTCTGTACCTAACTTGATTGATACAGAGATGGCAGTTTAATGTTTGGTATGATCCTAGTCATTGCCAAGCCTTTGCCTTTCTTTGTATTCTCCCAAACCAAGTTTCTAAGGTTTTTTTTTTTTTTGGTGGTTCTATAAAATATTAATTACCGTTTCTATAAATTCCTTTTCTGATTAAATTAATGAAAACCCTGTCTCTGTGGGAGGGTGAACGTGGAGTGTAGAGGGTAGTGGGTGCGAGAGATGATGCTTGAGCATGGACGCTATGGCAAAAGGGTGATCAAGAGATTTTCCAGCTGTTAAAAATACTTATAATTGATTTACTGAATACATGTAGTGGTGACTAATCAGCTATTTTTAATTTTGAAGGTTCTTAATCACACACACACAAAAAAAATGTTTTAAATGACTTCTAGATTTTAGGTTGCCATTTAGTTAAATGGGAACCCTGGTGGCATAGTGGCTAAGTGCTACATCTACTAATCAAAAGGTCAGCAGTTCAAATCCGCCAGGTACTCCTTGGAACTCTGTGGAGTAGTTCCACTCTGTCCTATAAGTTGGAATCCACTCAATGGCAACAGGTTTTTTTTTAATTTAGTTAATTCACACTATCAAAGTTCATTCAATGAAATTTTAATTTGATTAAAGTAAATGATTATATTACAAAATCAGTAAATTTATGTATAACCTCAGATCTGTATTGGGATCCTGGTGGCACAGTAGTTTAGTATTTGGCTGCTAATCAAAACGTCAGCAGTTCAAGTCCACCAGCCAATCCTTGGAAGCCCTATGGGGCAGTTCTGCTCTGTTTTATAGGGTCGCTATGAGTCAGAATTGACTCGATGGCAATGGGTTTTTTTTTTTTTTACATCTGTGTTACATAATAAATATTTACAAAGCCTGTGTGCTCTAATTTATCTCCATTTCTTATTGTGATGGTGACTGCAGAGCTTGTTCTACCTTTTCTTCTTGGCAAATATCCCTCTGGAAGAGGTAGAAATGTCAACTAATTTAGTTTACCCAGGGGAGCCTGCTCAGCGTCTCTCTGCCTCTGAAGCCTGCAAATATGGCCTGGAGGCAACAGCTTCAAAACAAGAAGACTCAATAAATATTTTGACTTGCATTCTAGAAATCAGGTGGAGAAAGTTTGCATTTGGGGAATAGACCGTATATACATAGAGTGAAATGAAATCTATTTAAATGTTCTATTTTTTTTTTTTTTTTTGAATCCCTAAATAGCAGAAGGACAATTTAATGTCAGAAAAGACAGGTCAAAAGTGGGCAGCTGAGAGGTAGCCTGGTGATGGGAGAAGGGCTAACGTTTCCAAGTATGTCCCCAGTAATTTAATTTTCCTTTAGAGGTGCACTAGATAGGGTATAGGTTTTAAAACCCAACTGATGGGGGGGCGGGGGCGGAAATAGAGTGTCACTCAATAACAACAGGATCCTATGCATTTTCTTTCACATTTATGAGCTTCTGTTTCTTATCCTTTAAATGTCAGAGGAAAAAATACATAGTAAGTGTTCAATAAACATTCAGTTTTATTATCCTTTCTCCTTTTTGTCCTGATTCCTGCCCATCAGTTTTTTTTTTAAAGCATCTGTTAACATTTAATGAAACTCTTTGCACGTAGCTTCAAACCACCAATACATAGCTGTCTTCCCCCGACACTCTTAATCGTCTCAGTTCTTCTGCTGAAGAATTCGGCCTTTACGATGGCAGATTGCTTTGGGAGCTTTCTCTTCCCCAGGATGTTGCAGTAGCCCCCACTGTACCACATCAATAAATAGGAGCAACTCCAGGCTTATTTTTGGCATTTACCTATGTCGTATCACTGACCATGATCCATAATTTATCGAGGTTGACATTTGGGCAGAAGTTCTAATTCCTCTTCAGGTGGTAATGCCTCATGCCAACCTTCCCAAAATAATCTAGGTGATATTTTTAGAAGCTGATTCTGTGTTGATGCATGCTACTAACCTCATTCAGGACTCCTGGGTGCTTCCCATGGTTGCTGATGCAGCCTACCTGTGGCTCCCACGGTGCCAAAGATTTTGAGTCTTTCTCAGCCTGGATGACATCTTGGTGGGCAAGACAAAAGCTCCATCTATTTTCAGAACATCAATAAATACCATATTTTTCAAAGTACAAGTTGTAAAAATAACCAGTCTGGCATGGTATTGCAACCCGAAAAAAATAGTAAATACTTCGCTCTCTCTTTCTCTATACATATATATATAAAAGAAAGCAAACCAGTTGCCATCAAGTTGATTTTGACTCATTGCGAGAGGACAGAGTAGAACTGCCCCATAGGGTTTCTAAGGATCCCTGGTGGATTCGAACTGCCGACCTATTGGTTAACAGCCATTGCACTTAACCACTACACCACCAGGGTTTCCAAATATTTCTATATGGTAGTTATATAATAGTTATCGTAGTTATATCAGCCCTGGATCTAATTAGAGGTATTTTGTTTGTTTGCAAATAGGAAATTGTGTAATAAATATTTTTGGTCTCTAAATGATTATTTTAGGATGAAATATAAAAAAACATGGTTGAAGGTAAAAAGTGGTTTATCTCTTATTCTTTTAGTCAATTCTAATTCCTTTGCTTGTTGTTCTGTAAAATAGACATTGAAATTGATATTTATTTATTCCAACTATACCCAGGCACTACAGTAAGTTACTTATATAACTTTGCTGTTAAAGGTGGGTGTGTATTGACTGTCACCATCAAAATTAAGAAAAATGTGGCTAATTTACCTAAAAGAACCACTAAGTAGCATTATTTCCAGTAAAGATGACTCTTAGGATTTATGCTTTAAAGTCTTTCTTACCCAAAACACTGAAAAATAACTGAAGAAATATAAAAATAGAATTCAAAAGGAAAGATATTACTGCTTCCAAAAACAAGATAAACATCTCTGTGCCCAAGAATAGACCTAAATGCTTGGTGTGGTTGGATCTTTTTTTTTTTTTTTTCAGTAAAGAATCAAGTTCTAAAAGTTGCCCATGCAAGTGAAAGAGGAATTGTTGGTGGTCCAGAGACAGTCACTGTAAACAGCTGAGAGCAGACGCAGAGTGTGTGCACATTTAGAAGAAAGGGGAAAAAATAAAACAACTGTGTTTGAACACTGCCTGTGACTACTGCTTACATAGTGATATATACCTGGGGTGTAGTGTAGTACAGGAGCCCCGGTGGCGCAATGGTTAAGAGCTTCGAATGCTAACCAAAAGGCCAGCAGTTCGAATCTATCAGTGACTCCTGGGAAACCCTGTGGGGCATTCTACTCTGTCCTATATGGTCACTATCAGTCAGAATTGACTTAATGACAACAGGTTTTTGGGGTATAGGAAGAAGAAAATAAAACAGATGCTGCCTTTCAGCCAGAAATTAGTACATCATTTGGTGATTAGAACTGAAATATTTCCAGATAATGAATCCTAGATCTCAATATAAAACTTGGTATTGAACTGGGGGGCCTTGTTGCTGGATGGAAACAACCAGTGGTAAACCCCTTGATGGAGAGAGAAGTAAATGTATAAGAAGGAGAGAGAGGTTAGTATTATACATTAAAATGTGTCTTTCTCCTGAAAATTATTTTAAAATAGAATTATAATCCCATTTTATGAAATTAAACCATCGTATAAGCTTTATGGATCAATAAATGCCCATGAAAAGGGATAAAATGGTTCAACATTAATAAATAACTGTAGTAAACCCTCATTATACTACTTATTTTTTTATTACATTTTTTGAATATTTCACCCAACTGAATTTTCAGAAATCAAGACTTTGCTTACAATATAAACTAAAGAATATTCCTGGAAATTTTATCTTGATGTACTAAGAAGTGAATTTTAAGATATTACTTGTTAATAAATCATTGAAGCATTAACTAGATGGAAATAGCTAAAATCTATCATGAAACATTTTTGTTTTATTGTTAGTAGCATCGCCTATGGCCACAAGAGGGCAATCTATGAAAATAATTAAAATTCCAAAGAACCCTAAACTGCATTTAAAATACGTAATTATCTTTGATCATAAATTCAGCATTATTGTCAGAATATATTAAAAGGTTGCAGTTCTATTAAAACCAAAAACTAAACCTATTGCCATCGATTCTGACTCATAGTGATCCTACAGGACAGAGTAGAACTGCCCCATAGAATTTTCAAGAAGTGCCTGGTGGATTTGAACTGCCAACCTTTTTGGTTAGCAGACACAGCAGTTCAATTAATTAGCATTTATTTTTCTCAAAATGAAAATCAGCTAACAAGAAATAAGTTCTACATTCTCCTTTAGGTTGTGTTGTTGACAGCTATGCAATAGATGCATCTCATGTGCGACACTGAATCAAAATCCATTCTTGTAGCAATGATGTCTGAAAACAGTTGTAATGGACAGTTAATACTGTCCTAGGAGAGTGGCCCCTCACACATCTGTCAGTTTCTCATACCATAGGGGCTTGCGTCTTCCTGTGATGCTGGAAGCTATGCCACCAGTTTTCAAATACTACCAGGGTCACCCATAATGGACGGGTTTCAGCTAAGCTTCTAGACTAAGACAAAAGAGGAAGAAGGACCTGACAGTCTGCTTCTGAAAAGAATTAGCCAGTGAAAGCCTTATGAATAGCAGAGGAACATTGATACAGTGCTGGAAGTTTAGCCCCTCAGGTTGGAAGGCACTCAAAAGATAACTGGGGAAGAGCTGCCTCCTCAAAGTGGAGTTGACCTTAATGATGTGGAGGAAGTCAAGCTTTCGGGACCTTCGTCTGCTGATGTGGCACAACACAAAATGAGAAGAAACAGCTGCAAACATCCATTAATAATAGGAAAATGGAATGTACGAAGTATGAATCTAGGAATATTGGAAATCATCAAAAATGAAATGGAGCACATAAACATCGATATCTTAGGCATTAGTGAGCTGAAATGGACTGGTATTGGCCATTTTGAATTGGACAATAACATGGTCTACTCTGCTGGAAATGACACATTAAAAGGAATGACTTCACATTTATCATCAAAAAGAACATTTCAAGATCCATCGTAAGTGATACAATAATATTAATACACCTATAAGGAAGACCAGTTAAGAAGACTATTATTCAAATTCATATACCATCCACTAAGGCCAAAGATGAAGAAACTGAAAAATGTTACCAAATTCTGCAGTCTGAAATTGATCAAACATGCGATCAAGATGCATTGATAATTAGTGGCAATTAGAATGGAAAAATTGGGAACAAAGAAGATTTCATAGTTGGAAAATATAGCCTTGTTGACAGAAATGACACCAGAGATCGTATAATAGAATTTTGTATGACCAACGACTTCTTTATTGCAAATACCCTTTTTCAAGAACATAAACGGTGACTACACATGTATACGTCATCAAATGGAATACACAGGAATCAAATTTACTACATCCGTGGAAACAGATGATTGAAAAGCTCAATATCATCAGTCAGAACAAGGCCAAGGGCCAACTGTGGAACAGACCATCAGTCGCTCAAATGCAAGTTCAAGTTGAAACTGAAGAAAATTACAAGTCCATGTCTTAGTTATCTAGTGCTGCTATAAAAGAAATACCGCAAGTGGATGGCTTCAACAAGCAAAAGTTTATTCTTTCACAGCCTAGTATCTAGAAATCCAAAATCAGGGCATCACCTCCACGGAAGGCTTTCACTCTCCTCTGACAGCTCTAGAGGGAGGTTCTTATCATCATCTCCCCCAGGTCTAGGAGCTTCTCGGGCATAGGACTCTGGGTCCAAAGGATGTGGTCTACTTTTGGCACTGCTTTCTTGGTGGGATGAGGTACCCATGTCTCTCTGCTCACTTCTGTCTTTTATATCTCAAAAGAGATTGGCTTAAGACAAAACCCAATTTTACAGATTGAGTTCTGCCTCATTAACGTAACTGCCACTAATCCCACCAAATTAGCATCATAAAAAAAAGAGATAGGATTTAGAACACATAGGAAAATCACATCAGATAACAAAATGGTGGACAATCACACAATACTAGGAATCATGGCCTAACCAAGTTGACAGATATTTTGGGGGGACACAGTTCAATCCATGACAGTCCACAAGAGCCAAAGTAGGGCCTTGAGTATATTCCACCTGAATTTAGAGACCACTCAAATATAGATTTGAGGTGTTGAACACTAATGACCCAAGACGAGATGAGTTGTGGAATGACATCAGGGACATAGTACATGAAGAAAGCAAATGATCTTTAAAAAGACAGGAAAGAAAAGAACAAAATGGATGTCAGAAGAGACTCTGAAAGTTGCTCTTGAATGTAGAGTAGCTAAAGAGAAAGGAAGAAATGATGAAGTAAAAGAGCTGAACAGATGATTTAAAAGGCGACTCGAGAAGACAAAGTAGTGTAATAACATGTGCAAAGACCTGGAGTTAGAAAACCAAAACGGAAGAACACACTTGGCATTTCTTAAGCTGAAAGAACTGAAGAAAAAAAATTCAAGCCTTGAATTGCAATATTGAAGGATTCTACTATGGAGAAAATACTAAATGACACAGGCAGCATCAAAAGAAGATGGAAGGAAAACACAGAGTCACTGTACCAAAAAGAATTGGTCGACATTCAACCATTTCAGGAGGTACCATACAATCAAAAACCAATGGTACTGAAGGAAGAAGTCCAAGCTGCACTGAAAGCACTGCCAGAAAACAAGGCTTCAGGAACTGACAGAATATTAATTGAGATGTTTCAACAAATGGTTGCAGCCCTGGAAGTGCTCACTTGTCTATGCCAAGAAATTTGGAAGGCAGCTTCCTGGCCAATGGACTAGAAGAGATCCATATTTGTACCCATTCCAAAGAAAAGTGGTCCAGCAGAATGTGGAAATTATCAAACAATTTTACTTGTCACACACAAGTAAAATTTTGCTGAACATCATTCAAAAGCAGTTGCAGCAGTACATTGACAGGGAACTGCCAGAAATTCAAGCCAGATTCAGGCCTGATGTGGAACAAGGGATATCATTGCTGATGTCAGGTGGCTGTAGGTTGAAAGAAGAGAATACCAGAAAATGTTTATCTGTGTTTTATTGACTATGCAAAGGCATTCAATTATGTGGGTCATAACAAATTATGGATCACATTGCAAAGAATGGAAATTCCACTACACTTAATTGTGCTCATGAGGAAGCTGTACTTAGACCAAGAGGCAGTCATTTGAACAGAACATAGGGATACTGCATGGTTTTAAGTCAGGAAGTGTGTCAACGTTGTATCCTTTCACCATACTTATTCAGTCTGTATACTGAGCAAATAATCTGAGAAATTGGACTATATGAAGAAGAATGAGGCATCAGGGTTGGAGGAAGACATTAACAACCTATGTTATACAGATGGCACAACCTTGCTTGCTGAAAGCAAAGAGTGCTTGAAGCACTTACTGATGAAGATCCAAGACCACAGCCTTCAGTATGGATTACATTTCAACATAAAGAAATCAAAAACCCTCACAACTAGACCGATAAGCAATATAATGATAAATGGAGAAAATATTGAAGTTGTCGAGGATTTCATTTTACTTGGATCCACAATCAACATTCATGGAAGCAGCAGTCAAGAAATCAAATGACGAAATGGCGCATTCCATTGGGAAAATCTGCTGCAAAAGACCTCTTTAACATGTTAAACAGCAAAGATGTCACCTTGAAGACTAAGGTGCACCTGACCCAAGGCACGATATTTTCAATCTCTGCGTATGCATCCAAAAGCTAGGTAATGAATAAGGAAGACCAAAGAGGAATTGAATAACAGTGTTGGCAAGGAATATTGAATATACCATGCACTGCCAAAATAATGAACAAATCTGTCTTGGAAGAAGTACAGCCAGAATGCTCCTTGGAAGCGAGGATGGCAAGACTTTGCCTCGCTTACTTTTGTTATGTTATCGGTAGGGACCAGTCCCTGGAGAAGGACATCATGGTTGGTACAGTAAAGGGTGGGCAAAAAAGAGGAAGACACTCAAGGAGATGGGTTGACACAGTTACTAAAACAATGGGCTCAAGCATAATGATTGTGGGGATGGTGCAGGACAGGGCAGTATTTCGTTCTGTTGTACATAGGGTTGCTGTGAATTCAAACTGACCCTAAGGCACCTAACAACAACAAAAACAAGGAGAGTGAGGATCCTTCAATAATTAAAATGAATCTTGTTTCTCAAGGTCATCATGGACTTCTGGAGACCCTTGCCTAATCATTGATAGATCTGTTACCTGCTTTTATGCTCATTAAATTAGATTTAAGACAAAAGAAACAAAAAAAAGACCCCTTATAGATTATGATGCTTGGCAGAGTACAGGGTCAGCGGAAAAGAGGAAGACCCTCAATGAGGTGGAGTGACACAGTGGCTGCAACAATGAGCTCAAGCACAATGAGGATTGTAAGGATGGCGCAGGACCGGGCAGTGTTTCGTTCTGTTGTGCATAGGGCCGCTATGAGTTGGAACCAACTCAACGGCACCTAACAACAACAACATAGATTATGGTCTTTTCTGATAGGTAAAAGTAGATGGATTTCTAATTTTGTCTGTATTCCTGTATTTCAAGCTAATGTAACAAAAAATGGTTCAACTTTATACAAACAAAGAGAAAAAGGTGTTTAGAAGATAGAGTATTTTGGCATACTAAATACTTCAAAAATCCCTGCTCACCTTAATATCCCACCTCAACAATCCCCAAAGTAATGCACATAATCTAAAATGTAAATTCACTTTTATTCCTAGGGAAACAATGTGGTAGAGTCCTTCAATTGAATTTCTGGAAGCAGGTGTCCTTTATGATAGCATCACCTTAATTCCTGCCAAGAACATAATGTTCAGGACACTATTCCAGTTTTATTAATTTCATTACTGTTTGCAGTATTTTGCCCATCCTACCAGACATATTGTAGTGTGACTCAAACAGCTCAAGAGAGAAAATCTATTTATATCCCAATAATGTGTTTATTTGGTTACATGCATTGATTTTCAAGATTATGCCATTTCTATATTTAATAAAGATGTAATAATAATATTGGATCAAAGGTTGGGTGGTGTCTCAGACCACGTAATATGGCCTTAAACTTGAAATTTTATAAACTGAAATAATTGAAATTGGTAGAAAGTATCCCTTTGATGTACAATAGAAGTAGCTTGAAAATAACCTCTCTTTTAACTCACAGGGAACACTTTCAGGTAGCTTTGAAGTCCTTTTTGACCTAGGATGAGTTGTCTACTACCTTTAATGTTCCTGTAGTTAGGTAGGATGTACAAATTAGATTTATATACTTGCTGTAAATCATAGCATGAGTTGATAACCTGAAGGGCAAGGAGTAACAAATACTTTATATATTCTTCTCTGGAAACTGTCACCCACCTGGGTTCTAGCCTATAACGTTTTCTACACATATGCTGCTACTCATCTGCGTTGTATCGTATACCTGCCCTACACATATGCTGTCACTCACCTGAATTCTACCCTAAACTGGCTCTATATACACATTGCCACTCGTCTGCATCTACCTTGTACGCTGCTCTAAACATAAACTGTCACTTCACCTATTGTACCCTAAACCTGCTTTACACATACACTGTTATTCACCTGTATTCTTTTCTGTATCCTGCTTGTCCATGAGCTATCATTCACCTGTATTGTACCTTAACACTGTTCTGCATATCTATTGCCACTCACCTATACTGCACCCTAAACCCTGCTCTACACATAGGCTGACAGCTTTGTGGTCTACGTGTAAGCTGCCTCTCGCCTGTATTCTACCTTATTCAAACGCCAGATGTAATAAAGCTACCTCTCAGATGTTGCAACTATGCAAGCCAGCTTTGATTGGCCAAATTTCTAAAGCTCTTTTGGACCTAGGTTTGTAGGCTCCTTTTTTTATTTTTATTTTTTAACTGAGAGATTTACGCTAAATCTGGCAAAGGAAGATCGTATCATGGCACCCCTGTACTGAATGGCACCAGCCTTGAGTTTTCACATGTAACCTCCAGCTTTTCTCTATTATACTGAGTTTTCTGCCTTCTTGGGATGTTGTCCAACAGCAGCTTAAATTTCAATAGTTATTCTAAGCATTATATTCAAAGTCAGGTATGATTTCTCTGGCTCGATTTTTTTGTTTCGGGATGTAAATATAGGCTTTGAATTCCTCATTCACAGCTCCTTCTGGGGGCTTAGAGTCCCCATGCAAACTGGACGTATTATAGACAACCTTGACATATCAGAGTTACTGAGCCTGATAAGAATGGGCCTCAACCATGAGTCTAGGTAAATGTGTAAGTGCACAATTTTCGGTTCTAGGCACTAATCTAATTTGAATCAAATTCTATTCTATTTATAGGTTACACATGATTCTCATGAGTTGAAGGGGTACAATTCTAAAATATCCTAGCAGCCTCCTGCTCTTGATGTACAGCATATTTTTATGTAGTCAAATATGTACGTACATAAAATATATTTAGACATATTTTTATGCATAATATATAGTCTTTTTTTCTTAGAAAAATAAAATCAGGATTGTACTTATTACATTATGTATTTTATTTTTGTGATGGGGTAATGTTTTCCCATGCTGTCATAAATTTTTGTTTCGTCACTTTTGAGCCAAATCTCCCTATGGTTCAGAACAGCTCTGTGCCAGAAAGTGGAGACTGTGGGGTACATTCCAGTATCGTACAAGACAGTAAAATGATTAATAGGTACAGAAAACATGATAGCGTCATTGCCCTAATGGTTTAACTAACTGAGTTAATGTCATTCCCGTGAAATTTACCCAATTATTCACATTTTAACAAACTAAGTTAGTCTGTATTTTTTCGGTTACATCATTAGTTGCAGAATGGCCTATTCTCTTTCACTTTAAAAACTGATGTCATATTTAACATATGGAAATTATATGTATATATATACACATACATATACCAAAACCAAACCCCGTTGCCATTGAATCTATTCTGACTCATAGATACCATACAGGACAGAGTAAAACTGCCCCATAGGGTTTCCAAGGAGCAGCTGGTAGAATTGAACTGCCGACCTTTTGGTTAACAGCTGAACTCTTAACCAGGGCACCACCAGGGCTCCTATATGTGTATGTGTGTGTTGTGTGCGTGTGTGTATGTGTGTGTGTGTGTATTAAACCTATATTGTAGAATAAATAACCCTTACTATTAAAATTCTGAGGAACACCACAAGTGGTAAAAGAGTATACTCTTGTCTTTGTGTCTTAATTCTGGTTGGTATCTATGGTAAAATTTCGGAGGGCTCATATTTAAAGAATTTTGTCATCACCATTATCGTGATTAGAAAATATGTAGAAAATTGTGACGTAGGGCAAGTCTCCAGCAATGTAAAGCTTATAGGATTGGCTTGACTCTCAACTTTGACGTTAATAATTAAGGAATGAGTTAGCAAATATGCACCTACTGTGTATTTTTCTGGATTGGCAAATTGGCATGTGAGTAATATAAGACAAGCAACTGGATTATAAACACAAGGTTATTTGTAGCTTTCAACTACTCTAAGAAGAGAGTGTTTTGAAGTTTAGCACTTATAGATATGAAGATCCACTCTCCAATCCTTCTATTCCTACCATTGCACCTGTGCATTCCTAGTCATTATTTTACATGGGATCTTTTACCTTAGGAAAGATAGGATGATTGCAATGACCAATTTGTACATAAGAATATGACAAGTAATATATCGAAAAAGAATTGCTAGCATAGTGTTCTGATACAGAACAAAGTGAAAATTAGTTTTCGTTGTAGGTTGTAATTTTTTTTTTTTTGCAAGTATTCGAGTAGTATTTAAAATGTCACTGCCTTGTTACAGGAGACAAAAGTGCACTAGTAAAATTTTCCTTTTTTAACTCAGTAACACAGTCGATTTCATCACATCTTAGGTGGAAAATGATGTGGTTAACACTTCTCTATTCAAAATAGACTGTTGTTGTTAGGAGCTGCTGAGTTGGTTCCGAATCATAGCAACCCTGTGTACAACAGAACGAAACACTGCCCAGTTGTTCGCCATCCTCACAATCATTGCTTTGTTTAAGTCCATTGATGCAGCCACTGTGTCAATCCATCTTGTTGGGTGGTCTTCCTCTTTTGTGCTGACCCTCTGACAAGCATGATATCCTTCTCCAGGATCTGGTCTGGCCTGATAACACATCCAAAGTACGTGAGACTTTGCTTGCTTCTTGCTTCTAAGGAGCACTCTGGTGGTACTTCTTCCAACATAGACTTTGTCATTCTTCTGGCAGTCCATGGTATATTTAATATCCTTGCCAACACCGTAATTCAAATACATCAATTCTTCAGCATTTCTTACTCATTGTCCACTTCCTATACATGTGAACCAAATAACTAAACCTATTACCACTGTGTCAATTCCAACTCATAGCAACTCTATAGGACAGAGTAGAACTGCCCCATAGGGTTTCTAAGACCATAAATCTTTACAGAAGTAGACTGCCAATTCTTTCTCCCACAGAGTGGCTGGGGGGTTTAAACCACAGACATTTTGGTTAGCACCTTAATGCTTTAACTGCTGCACCACCATGGCTCCTCACATGCATACGAGGCGATTGAAAATACCATGCTTGGGTCAGGCACACCTTAGTCCTCACAGTGACATCTTTGCTTTTTAAAACTTTAAAGAGGCCTTTTGTAGCAGATTCGACCAATTCAATAAGTCATTTGACTTCTTGACTGCAGGGTCCATGGGCGTTGATTGTGGATTCAAGTAAAATGAAATCCTTGACAACTTCAATATTTTTTCCGTTTTTCATGATGTTGATTATTGGTCCAGTTGTGAGGAGTTTTTTGTTTTCTATATATTAAGGTGTAATTCATACTGAAGGCTGTAGTCTTTGATCTTCATCAGTAAGTGCTTCAAGTCCTCTTCACCTTCAGCAAGCAAAGTTGTGTCATCTGCATATCGCAGGTTGTTAATGAGTCTTCCTCCAATCCTGATGCCCTGTTGTTCTTCATATAGTCCAGCTTCTTAGATTATTTGCTCAGCATAGAGGTGGAATATGTGTGGTGAAAGGATGCAACCCTGATGCACACTTTTCCTGATTTCAAACCACGCAGTATCCCCTTGTTCTGTTTGAATGACTGCCTCTTTATCTATGTACAGGTTCGTCATGAGCACAATTAAGTGTTCTGGAATTCCCAGTCTTTGAAATGCTATCCATAATTTGTTATGATCCACACAGTGGAATGCCTTTGCATAGTCAATAAAACATAGGTAAACATCTTTCTGGTATTGTTTGCTTTCAGTTAAGATCCATCTGACATAAGCAATGATATCCCTCTTTCCCCGTCCTCTTCTGAATCTGGCTTAAACTTCGGGAAGTTCCCTGTCCATGGACTGCTGCAACTGCTTTTGAATGATCTTCAGCAAAATTTTACTTGCGTGTGATATTAATGATACTGTTCAATAATTTCTGCATTCTGTTGGATCACCTTTCTTTGGAATATGCACAAATATGAATCTTTCCCAGTCAGTTGGCTTGGTAGCTGTCTTCTAAATTTCTTGGCATAGATGAGTGAGTGCTTCCAGCGTTGCATTTGTCTGTTGAAACAGCTCAAATGGTAAAGTCTTGCAGCCTTGTTTTTCACCAATGCCTTCAGTGCAGCTTGGACTTCTTCCTTCGATACCACTGGTTCTTAAACATATACTAGCTCCTGAATTGATTGAACATCAGCCAGTTCTTTTTGGTACAATGACTATATTTCTCCCACCCTTTTTTTTTTTTTTTGATGTTTCCTGCATTGTTCAATCTTTTTTTCAATAAATCTTTCAATATCGTAACTCGAGACTTCAATTTTTTTCTTCCATTTTTTCACCTTGAGAAATGTCATGCGCGTTCATTCCTTTTGGTTTTTTAACTCCAGGTTTTTGCGCACATTTCATTATAATAATTTCCTTTGTCTTCTCAAGCAGCCCTTTGAAATCTTCTATTCATCTGTTGTACTTCATCACTTTTCTATTCCTTTAGCTGCTTTATGTCAAGAACAGGTTTCAGAGTCTCTTCTGATGTCCATTTTAGTCCTTTCTTTTTTGCCTTTTCAGTGACCTTTTGCATACTTCATATTTGCTGTCCTTGATGTCATCCCACAACTAGTCTTGTCTTCAGTCATTAATGTTCAATGCCACAATTCTATTCTTGAGATGGCCCTAAATTCAGGTGCTTCTTCCTAGTCTTAGTGTGGAAGCTCCACTGAAATCTATCTGCCATGGGTGACCCTGTTGGTATTTGAAATGCTGGTGACATAGCTTCCAGCATCAATCAACACACATGCAAGCCACAACAGTACAATAAACTGAGAGATGAGTAGTTTCAAAATAGACTACAAACTATAAAACATGATATCTTTAGCTAAAAATAATAATTTCCATTTTAAAAATTTCCTGGTGTCCTGATTTAGCTAACTTGAAATCACATCATTTATATATCCTTTCATAAGTTCTTTTAACTCATGTGCATCAGTACATCACACTCTATATATCCTGATACCTATGATTCCTCTTGTAATACAAAAATTGGGAATCTTTTATAATCATTCAAAAAATACTTTTAAAATTCCTCCTAGGCATTGAAGATACTGTAGTAAGTAAAAATTCTTGCTATCATGAAGCTTACAGTCTCCTTTAATAGACGAAGAAATCAAAATATTGATTTGCCTGCCACATATTTTAGTTCAATATCTGAGTGCTAAAGATTAATATCATCCACACTCTTCAGGAGAATTCTCAGTGAATTGAAAGCTACTGATATACAAATAATTCTCATGTAAGAAGTATTTTGTTATAAGCATTTTAATTGAATTATAGGCAGACTGATCTGAGAGTACATCAGAGAGGGAAATTATCCCACTGTGGCTGAAGTCTTCAATATAAGAATTAAAATTATTGAAGGAATATTTATCTTTTATGTTTAATTCCAACACAGTAATCATTTAATTCCAACATAGTAATCACACGGATTGATTATAGCTATGATAAACCTGCATATTTAGGATTTGAGATTTTACTTTACTCTCTTTCATCTTACAAATACACACACATATACCCACATATACAATCCTTTTAAGAATTTAAGTTGAATATTCATTTCTCTTTTGGGTCACATGAAAACTGAATTTTAGCTACTCCCTGATTCTTTTTTTTTTAACCTGCCTTTGGCCTACTTTTAATATCAGATGGAAAAAAGGTAATGACACCTACCCATGCATTCTAGGACTTTCCTCCTTGGGAATACCCCTGGTAATTATTGGCTTAAGTGACATTACAAAAATCAATTTCTTAATGTCTATTTTGTTTTAATTTTAACTAATGTTCATCAGTTCATCACACTTTATATATCCTTATGCTTATGGTACTTCATAAAAATTCAAAAATTAGTAATCTTTTGTAATTAATCATTCAAAAAACACTTTTAAAATTCATCCTAGACATAGAAAATACAATATTAAGTAGGAGTTTATGTATTGTTATGTGCCTATTTTCACCCAAAACTGCAGTGTGCTGTCTATAATTTTAGTATATTCTTTTTTTTAGGTAAATATACATCTTTGGGATTCCTACCTATACAAGTTGGTAATTTTACAATGCAAACTAGCTTATTTAAGGTGGACTTTGTATTGAAATCATTTGGGAATAATGTTACTTTGGCTTGTGTATGCTAACTGCTGTTCATTCATTCAATAAATATGCATTTACTGCTTATGAGAGGCACTGCTGTAGGTAATGAGTCTACAAGAATAAACAGAACAAAATCCTCTGCCATCATGGAACGTACATTCTAGCAGAAGGGCAAAATGAATTAGTTTCATTCCATGTCAGATTATTTTGCATCCAATGTCCAGACACTTATCTAGATGATTAGGCCATTTTTGTTCATCTCTCACGCATTTGGTTTTAGGAATTGTACCCACCATGTCTATAGGATATGTTTGTGGATATACTGCATATGCAGTCTGAGAACAGGATGGCATGGAAGTCTTATACTATAAATGTAAACTCTTGTTCAGCTACCCTGGCATCTTTGGCAGATAATTTAACTGCCAACATTTGTAAACTGGTAATAAATCTTTCAGCTTTCAGACAGAAAAATTAATGTCTCACTTCAAGGTAGTAGATGGATGAGGTTAATGTATATCATTTTACGTCATTAAAATTGCCTAACATACTTGTCCTTTTAATGAGCCTTTATAAACACCAGTTTATATTTTTCATGACACTTATTCCTTTTCATCTACTCTTCTAAATTAGTTCCGTACATTTTGAGCATCCCTATTTTCACTCTTTCAAATATCTCCTAAAAGTCTCACATCTCTAAATAAGCTGGGCTATTACTCTTGAGGGACCTCACAAGATTGCTTTCTTATTCACACTTCCACTTAGTGCTTGCTGGAAGACTAATCTCCCATTTGATTAAAATAGATTGGTATTGGATGCAATTGTAGGTTCATTATCATTCCTGCTCTTTGTGGCAACTCCTTTTTTCCCCAAGGTAGTTGTGGAAGATCATATTTGCTAACTTGTTTTTCTTCCTCTTTTTATAATCTTTTAATGCACCTCTCTTCCTCCCTTATCTTAGAGTTAATGTTTTTTTTTTTTTGAAATGGGTAAAACTTGATATATACATATATTCTAGTTCGTATCAGGTTATTATTTTCGCATTTTCTCGCTTTCCTTAATTTTTAAAGTATTTAAGATGTTGTTGCCTCTACTTTTGGAGGTTTTGAAACTGAGTGTGGTAATTTGGGAAGAAAACAATGCACTGAAATGAAAGTCGAGGTATATTTTATTCTATCAGGTTAATTTTGCCTATCTCTAAGATTTCCCTGATTATTTCAAACCCCAGTTATTTCCATCCTGAGCTGCATTCTTTTTAAGTTTGTGCCAGTGTTTTCTAAGCCATATTACCTGGGGCTCTAAAATGCATTGAGATGCCTCAAGGAGAGCTTCATAGGGGTCTTGAGCAGGGAAGTGTCTGATTTCCTTGCTCTGCCTTAAACAAACAAAAAAAAGTTCACTTTTATATGTCTTATATATGAGCTTCCATATAAATTTCATTAAAAGTGTGTTCTTCTGGTTAAAACAAATTAAAGTTATGGAGCACTGGATTATACCAAAATTTTACCCTAAGAATTTATACCGTATCTCTTAGCACTGACATCTAGCATTCCCAGATTATTTTGGGTATTTGTGTTGAGTACTGTATTAAGTTGGAAGCCCATGCTGCTTATTGTGTTCCCACACTGATCCTCCTTTAAAGTCAGAATAAGAAAATAATCATATGGTGACTGGTCACTTAATTAGTCACAAGAGTTAATTTGGCAGATCCAGTTGGCCAGGAAAATATCCCTTCCTTTCGCAGTTCACCTGACTTGCTGTCCAGGTTATCAGCTTGGTGAAAGAGGTTACCCTCATCAGATAGGGATGGATCATGCTACAGCCAGGAGCCTAAGAGTGGGCTGCTTTGCTCATGAAGCAACCAATCCTAGTGCCTCTACTTTTCAGACTCTCTTGCTCTCCATTCCTCATTTCCCTGGACTTTTCAATACTCGGTAGCCCTAGGGCTCAATTCATATGTATATGAAAAGTGGGCAATGAAAAAAGAAGATAGAAAGAGAATTAATGCATTTGAATTGTTGTGTTGCTGACGGATATTGACTATACCATGAACTGACAGAGGAATGAACAAGTTAGTCTTGGAAGAAATAAAGCTGAAATTCTCCTTAGAAGCGAGGATGATGAGCCTTTACCTTTCTTACTTTGGACATGTCATCAGAAAAAACCAGTGTTAGAAAAGTAGAGGGTCAGCGAATATGAGGAAAAAGACGAGGACCCTCAACAAGATGGATTGCCACAGTGGTTGCAACAATGGGTTCAAGCATAGCAACCCCCTACTCCTTCTCTCTGTTTTTCTTTTTCCCCCTCCAAAGCACTTATCACCTTCTAACATGCTATGTAATACTCCTACATATTTCACTGGCAGGTAAGTACAATATAAGCACCATGAGAATAAGGTGTTTATTCTTTTCTGTTTTACTCATAGTTGTATCCTCAGGAATTCAAACAGCTTTAGGAACTCAAAAAAAAAATTTTTAATTGAATAAATCATCTTCTGAGCCATTCTTACATTGTTTCTTTTAATATCGAAATAAAATATCCACTCTGCTAAGTGTATCTCAGTGCCCTCAATATTTCTGAAAATGTAGAGGGTATTTACATTCACCTGGCATTTGTCTGAAACTTTTTACTTCAAATTCGTGATGTGGGCTCAATTCTGATGACCTGAGATCATTTTGTCTCAACTTTACTCCTATCAGATTCTATCTTCTGCCTGAGTCCCTTTAACTTATACATAGGTGTATCCCCACTGCCTTCCTATCCCAAGGTATCATTAATCCAGGCTTTCACTGATGAGTTTGGAATAACACAAGATATTATACCACCAAACAGTTTAAAATCTATAGTAGATATCACAGTTTGTAAACTTTATTGGCCAGTTGCTACTTTAAAATATGTATTTCTGATCGTCTCTAACCTTAATTTTTCTATATTTGTTTATGTCTTTATAGTTCTTTGTTTTAGTTATAGTCTAATTACCAAAGTATAAAAATTTGGTCTATTAAAACTTATAGATTGTGAATGCTATTCAATAGTTTATGATCTATTTTAGCATTCCTCCTGTATCTAAAGGACAATTTTGAGCCATATGCATCTTTTTTTGTTTATAGCTTTAATGAATAAACTTTTTTTCTTTAAAACATAAATTATATACTTAGTTTAAATGTAAGTTATAAACTGTATGGTTAGATATTTTATTTTTGATGCGTTTCCATTTTATCTTCTTTCAATAAAGAAATTTTTCTTTTTTCTATTTATCTAATCAAGTTATCTCTATGCCTAAGTATTTTTTTAAAAAATCCTTAGCTTTATTTTGTTGTGACCATAAGGAAAATGATATTTAGTGTTGTGAATTTTAAACTTTAGCAGCTGAGTAACTAAAACACGGATTTTAAAATGTGCTTGTATTTTATCCCTTTGGGAGAAACTCTAAAATCTCCAGAAAAGTATATTTAACATTTGAATTGCAAAAATAATGAATATCTTACTCAGATTTCTTATTGTGGAATAATTATTTCTTGATATTCCCAAGAAGAGAGTAACAAATTTCTTTAGTATCTTGCAGTAAATTGTTATTAAGTGAGGATATGGACTAGTTCCATTCACTGTTAAACAGACACATTTTTAAAATCAGGCCATGTGCATATAGGAATTAAGAGGACGAGAAAACAAAAAAACAAACTGATGATTACATCTTGTAGTTTTGGCTTCTGTGACTATCTGGGTTAAAAATTGTATATCTAAATGTGTGATAACCATGCTTTATATATGTTCTTTACTAATCCCTTAAGTGTCATTAATCCAGAGTTTGTAAAACTGGAGAAGGTATTTACCAATTCAGATTATCAAACCCCATTAGCAGAGAAAGATATTTTGCCTCACTCTGAGTCCAAGCATATAATACCAAAAAAAAAAAAAATTAATAAATAAAAAGAAAGAAAGAAAAATCAAGTTTCTATGGTTGTTATTGAATAGTGATTTAAACCAAAAGAGGCAGTGGGTTGAACTTCACAAGCAATATTTGTGTTTTAACTTTTATAATAATAAATATAGTTGAAGGATTTTTGATAATTAAAGATGCCTTAAAAAATAATCGTGTCTGCTTTTGAATTGTATCCTCGGAGCTTAGTATAAAGCCTGGAACATTATAGTCACTCACTGAATAACTGTTGAATTAATGAGTGAATAAGCCCATTTGGGGTAAATTATTATTATTATTTTGGTCATTGTTGTACAGATAAGTAGTAGTGCCATGGGCATCAAACATAGATTTTTTTATATGGAAATTCTTCCCCATTATTGAGCAGTAATATGTTGGTAACTAAATTTCAGTTTTCTTTGCTCCACCTTCTTAATTTAATAATTATTATATGACACTATTATGTGCATTTATTTATTCAATGAATATGTATTAACTACTTCTCTGTACCAAACACTGTTTTAAGCAGTGGGAATACAGCAGTTAATAAAATATATAATGTCTCTTCTTTCATAAAATGTATATGTATGAACATATATGTATAGTGAAAATGCAATGAAGAAAAAAAGAAGCTGACAAAGGGAAGTGAGAGTAATCATGTGAGAGTGGGAGTGTGTCATTTTGTACTTTTGTCCAATAAGATCTTTCAGAGTGTTGACATTTGTGTAAAAAAAAAAAAAAAAAAGAATTGTCATCGAGTCAATTCTGACTCATAGCAACCCTGTAGGACAGGGTAGAACTGTCCCATAGGGTTTTCAAGGAGCGCCTGGTGGATTTGAATTGCCAGCCTTTGGGTTAGCAGCCGTAGCTCTTAACCACTGCACCACCAGGGTTTCTGACATTGTTGTAGACACTTAAATAACTGATGGAGGGAGCCATTTGAATATTGGGTAAGCAAGAGAGGGCCAGACAGGGGGAAGAACAGTTGTAAATGACCAGAAAGAAAAACATGTTAATATGGGATTTCAAATTACTACTCATTAATCCCCTCCTCCTTTGCTCTAGTTCCTTTCTTCCCTCACCTGCTCTACTTTCCATTGTGCTTATCCCCTTCTAACGTACAATTTACTTACTGTGTTGATTGTACATTTACTCCCACTAAGCTCCACACGGAAGAGGGGGTTGTCTATTATATTCACTAATGTATCCTAAATCTATACAACAGCACCCAACTCATAGCGAGTACTCAATAGGTCTTCACTGTATCAATTGACTTTGTGTTCTGGGAATATCAAGAAGACCAGTGTGGGCAGTGGTCCCTGTATGGGGACATAATGGCATGAAGTGAGGTCAGAGAGAGGGCTAGGGTCAAATATTCTATGTGGGTTATGGAAAGGACTTCACATTTTTTTCTAAGTGTGATAGGAAGCTACCTATGAAGTGTGAAAATAAAAATTATTCATAACTCTGGACTGGGCAACTTCATAGAAAAGGGGGCACTGGAGCAGGATCTTGTATATGAGTGAAAATGAATTTTGGGCAGTAAAAAACAATTGAGAAAAGCATGAATGCAAGGCAATGTGTTGTTGTTAGGTGCTGTCAAGTCGGTTCCAACTCACAGTGACCCTATGTACAACAGAATGAAACTGCCCAGTCCTGTGCCATGCTCGCAGCATGGCCTGCTGGGGGAAAAAGAGAAATTTGGAAAATTTGAAGGTTTCACTTCTGAGGGAGTGAAGATGACATTAAGTACTTTGCATATATTATCTCACTTCATTTTCATAATGGCACAGTAAATTACCTTCAATTTTTATCCCCATTTCTCAGAAAAAACAAAACAAAACTGAACCTCAGAGAAACTAAGTCAATTCCCCGAACTTTATTCTTCAGGAAAGTAGAAGAGTGAGCATTTAAGCTTGGGTCTGATGACACTAGAGCCTATATTTTAAACTAGTTACTGGGATAATGATTTAATAATAATAATACAATGAGGATTAAAAGAAATATCCCCTTCCTTGCACCTAATCTGTTCAATCTAATATTTATTGTGTATACTGGGGCTGCCTGTGTATATAATGCAGTCCAAGGCACTTGTAATCATATTACTGATTGTGTCCTTTTGATATTAAAGGAAAGCATTTGTAATAAGAAATTTTGCATATATTATGGAATGTTAATATTTGTTTCTTTCATTTATTTGTATGTAGTGAATGTCAAGTACAAGACGGATAAATTGAAATTAATGTGTGCCCATAATTTATCATGGCATAATAAACTCTTAATTCTGTGTCTGCAAGGCCTCCTAATAAGCAAGCTGCAAAATTCTGATTTGACCATAGTCTTTTAGGTGTCTACATTTTCAGCTAAGAGGTTGTGATCTGTGACATTATTAATAATTCAGTGTCAATATGTACAAAATGAAGTTTTGCTGAGGTCATTCCCTGTTTTAGTGGTGTTTAATCTTTTTATCAGTGATCTAGTTATTGCATTTAATAATATGCTTATTAAGCTTCACTAATAACCCAAATTGGTTACATGGCCTGAATGTAGAAGAGAGAATCAGTATAAAAAAATGTATCTTAATATCAAAAAATGTGAAAAAACAGACTCCTGAAAGAGGGAATATTAGCTGGAAGATTTTGAGGATAAGGATACACTAGATCAGTGCTTTCCAGTCTTTTTTTGCATTATGGCACATGTAGAAAATAGTAGTATTTCTACAGCAACACTGGAGTTGACAAAGAAGAATGCTTAAGACTAAAAATGAGTGCCTCAGGATCTCTGGAAGCCCCAGGATTTGCCCTGTCACGCTGAGAGACCTGAATCTCAGCAAGCTTCGCATTGGTTGGGAAGCTCTGTCCTGGTTAGTGCACAGTGATTCATGGTATGACCAAAGCAGGACATTTTTACCTCTTCTATGTTTGGTTTCACTATACAATAAAATAATTACACTAAATCAGTGTTTCCTTAATCCCAGATGCACACTGAAAACACCTGGGAAGGTTTAGAAAATTACTGATGTGACATTCTTAGACTAATTAACCCCAAATCTCTAAGGTAAGGTCAAGCATTAGTATTTTTTTAAAGCACCCTAGCAGATTCAAATGTACATCCAGGTTTAAAACCACTGTGGTAGGTGATCTGTAGGGTTTCTATGTGTCTAACATTCCGGGGATTTAAAGAACATTAGGAGACCTTCTACAATAACCTAATTTGGTGAGGTCAGTGACTATGTGGGTGCTTCAATGGGACAATCAAAGAAAACCCAAAAAGGGGACTGTTCCAGGAAAAAGATTGTAGGTCATTGCTAATGATGCCCAAGAAGACCCCTCTGTAGGATTAAAATTTCCAGGAAGCTTCTGCTTGTTTCTGCTTCCAAATTCAAGTGGAAGTATTAGCCTTAGACTTTGTGAGAAAAAAAAAAAAAAAACACAAGGATAGGTGCCAAAGCAAATGAGATTTTAGGGTAAGGGATTTCACTACAAATCTGTAAACTGATAATCTGTGGCAAGTAAGTGAGCAGGCCCTGGAGGGAGGCCTTGAGAAGACAGAAGAAAAGTTTTTAAAGCTGTCAAGAAAGAAAAATGGGAGATAACCAGAGGCCAGGGAGCATAGAGGGCACTGCAAAGGTTGAGTATGGCAACCTTGACAGTGCACTAGTTGTCTGATATGCTCCAATGGCACACATCAACTCAAAAGTTGTACTAGAGAAGGTAGGCAATTGGGTTAATACAATTTTTGCTGGATGGATAGAACAAAAAGATATTGGGAAAATAGGTTGACAGTATCGTCAAGAGAATGGCACATGTGGTAGAGCATGGATTCTTGGCTAGTTATGGAGAGAGTGAAAATAGGAGGCTGTAGGGTTGCTATGAGCTGGAATTGACTCAATGGCAATGGGTTTTTGTATTGGGAGGAAACTGAGCCAAAGGATTATCATGTCCCAGAAGAAATATAGTGGAAATGAGAGAAAATGAAATTGAGAGAATGGGAAGTAATTGTTCTGGGGAATACTTCCACCAACTCCATGTGCGAGGACCTCCATTAGAGTAATACTCCTGATCTCAGTAGTACTCCCCAGAAAGGAAAGACTTCCTTGGTAAGTGAGGTTGAGAGAATGAACTGGTCACTATTCTCCCTCCTGTCATGGATCTGTGGAACTGCCTGCCTTTAGAAAGCATGCATTCTTAACTGCTTTCCTCTATGCTGTAAGCTTTGTAGCTTCCCACAACCCACCCATTTATAGTCAAAGCCTTTGATTTCAGGAAGCAAATTCACTTGATTTGTCTGTATGCCTAAGCTATATTCTTTAATATGAGCATATTTTAATACTTTTTCTTTCTCCTACATGACTGCTTCATACAATTCCTTCACTTCTTAAATGTCTGAAACTTCCTTCCCAACTTCACTCTCAGCTGATGCCCTTGCTCCCTACACTTCTGAGAACCTCCACAAACTGCCACTACCGCAATTACCAGCACATGAACTCACATACTCTGCCTTTCCAACTGGTATCAAAGATGACAGCCTCAAACCAAAAGCAAAGAAGTTTTCTGAATACAACCGAATGCTTTGAAGGCCAGAGTAGCAGGGACGGGGGTTTGGGGACCATGGTTTCAGGGGACATCTAGGTCAATAAGCAAAACAAAATGTATTAAGAAAACATTCTGCTTCCCACTTTGGCGAGAGGCATCTCGGGTCTTAAAAGCTCGCAAGAGGCCATCTAAGATGCATCAATTGTTGTCAACCCACCTGGAGCAAAGGAGAATGAAGAACACGAAAGACACAAGGTAATTATGAGCCCAAGAGACAGAAAGGGCCGCATAAACCATAGACTACATCAGCCTGAGACCAGAACTAGATGGTGCCCCAGCTACCACCAATGACTGCCCTGACAAGGAACACAACAGAAAATCCCTGATGGAACAGAATAGTGGGATGCAGACCTCAAATTTTTGTAAACAGACCAGACTTAATGGTCTGACTGAGACTAGAGGGACCCTGGAGGTCATGGTCACCAGACCCTTTGTTAGCCCAAGGCTGGAACCATTCCTGAAGCCAACTCTTCAGACAGGGATTGGACTGGAATATAAGACAGAAAATGACACTGGTGAGGAATGAGCTTCTTGGCTCAAGTAGACACATGAGACTATGTGGGCAGCTCCTGGCTGAAGGTGAGATGAGAAGGCAGAGGGGTACAGGAGCTGGTTGAATGGACACAGGGAATACAGGGTGGAGAGGAGGAGTGTGCTGTCTCATAAGGGGGAGAGCAGCTAGGAGTACATGGCGAGGTGTGTATAAGTTTTTGTATGAGAGGTTGACTTGATTTGTAAACTTTCAGTTAAAGCACAATAAATTAAAAAAAAAAAATTTAATTAAAAAAAAAAAAAAAAGATGACAGCCTCCTCCTCTCTAAAGCCAATCCTTTCTTTTGTAGATTTTTTCTACTTTCACCTACTACTCAAGGACCTTGCTCCAGAAATTTTCCCTTTCCATCCTACATCATCAATTTTTCATCCCTTACTGGAATCTTTCCTCCAGCATAAAAAATATGTTCTTTTTTTCTCTTCTCTCTTTCCTTGCCGGTTACTGTCTCATTTACCGTTACTTCCCTTTGCACCAGTATGTTTAAAAAAAAAAAATGTCTAAATACACTGTTTCCACGTTTCCTCCTCCTGTTTTTTCTTACATTAATCAATGTTTTGCCTCAACCACCCACTGAAAGCAACCTTCACACTGCCAAATGAAATGGCCAGTTCTTGGTCCTCGTCTTAATTGACCACTCAGCAACATTTGATACAAGTGATCACTCTCTCCTCCCTGATTAATCACCGGGCTTACAGGATATAGCACTGTCTCTGTCATCCTCCTACATCGCTGATTGTTCCTGCTTATTCTTTGCTGGAATCCCAGAATTCCTGTTGTTGGAGTGCACTGACGCTTGGCCTTGGACGGCTTCTCCATCTGCAGTCACTTCCTGGATGCCCTCATTCTAGTCTTCTGGTTTTCAGTTTTCATGCTAATACTGTCTCAAGATTTGTGTGTGTATCCAACTGCCTTCTCTCACTTCTATTCGAATGACTAATTGACACCCCAATCTCAACGTGTGCAAAACTGAACCGATCTTTCTTTCCCACAGCCTTACTTATCTCAGTTGATGGCAATTTTATCCTTCAACTGATCGAGGGAAACACTTGAGCAATCGCCCAGGCCCAAAACTTTACGGTTGTCTTGATTCCTTTCTGTCTTTCATACTCCACATCCCATTCATCAGGAAAATTTGATCCCTTCCACAATAAAAATTAAAATAGCCAACTAAAAGTTCTTGAATGTCTGAAATCAATTACTCAGTCAGATATTATTAATGTTTTTTCATATTCTGCACTGAGTTAAAGTCCAAAACCAAAAAAAGAAAAAAAAAAAAATCCAAAGTCATTGCCGTTGAGTGGATTCCAATTCATAGCAACCCTATAGGACAGAGTAGAACGGCCCCATAAGGTTTCAAAGGAGTACCTGGTGGATTTGAACTGCTGACCTTTTGATTAGCAGCCGTAGCTCTTAACCAGTATGCCACCAGGGTTTCCAAGTTAAAGTCAGTGGCAGATAAAGCAGTAATAAGATAAAATTTTGGTTTACAGTGTGACTTTGTAATCAGTTAGTCCTGATTTCAAATAATGTGAATTTCTTAATCATTAGCTATGTGATCTTAGTCAAACTGCATAACTTTTGTAAGACTCAGTTCCCTTAAACATAAATGAGGAAAAAATGCCTCCTTTAGAGAGTTTTTTTTTTTGTGTGTGTGTGTGTGTGTGAAGAGTAACACTGTGCCTGGCATATAATAAAAAAAAAACTCAATAAATGATAACAGAGGAATAACTGTTCTTGTTCTCATTATTACATAGAACAGGATAATGATTGGCTTTATCATCTAAGAAAAATTTTTGGAAAAAAATAAAATTAAGGAATAAATAATGTATTTGCTACCATGGGCAAATGTGGCAGTAGAGATCTTGAAGAGTGAGAAATAGGGTGGCCTAAGATTGCTTTAGCCTACTCTACAATTTTGCCTAATACTGTTCTTGTTCCTGTAATCTCGTAACATTTCTAATCTTGAACGTGGAATACTGAATGGAATGTCCATCATATAAATAACTTTTTCTGTTCGTTTGTTGGCTTTTGTTTTTTTTCTATTGTTTCGTGCTAGCCATGGTCATGTTACTCTAAAAGGCCTTGCATATAATCAGTTAACATCCTTAATTTTCCTTGCCTCTCATTCTATCAGTTATATGTATTTCCTCTGGAATGGCATAAACAAAGTATTTAGCATAAAATGAACTACACAAGGAGCATTAGAACATCTGCTTTGTTTTGTTTGGAGTATACCTTTCTTTTTTTTAATGTGATTTTTCTCCCAGGTCTCTGTGGATGTGTGCATGGAGATGGCATTTGTGGGAGTGGATCTGTGTAGGTGTGTAAAGTGATGCTCTTCAGTATTAAAAAAAAAAAAAATCACTTTTCTAAATGACTACCAAAAAACCAAACCAAACCCATTGCTATCAAGTCAATTTCAACTCATAGCAACCCTAAAGGATGGAGCAGAACTGCCCCATAGGGTTTCCAAGGAGCGCCTGCTGGATTCAGACTGCTGACTTTTTGGTTAGCAGCTGTAGCTCTTAACTACTGCACCACCAGGGTTTCCTTCTAAATGACTAGGTAGTATCATTTAGTAAAAATAAATTATACTGTAGTTTGAATATCTGGATTTGGGTATTCTTTTATATGTGTATTCATTGATCAAAACATGTCTATTACATATAAATGCAATGTGGTCAGCTCAAAGTTTGAGTCTTCAGTCTACCACATACTAACTGTAAGAATCTAAGGATAAGAACAAATATTTTTTAATTCTCAAGATTATTCAGAGAGTCAAATGAGATAATTAATATTAAAATGAAACCCAAGAGAAGAGAGAAGCAAAAGATGTTTCAAGTATTTCCCAAATAGTTATTGGATGCCTATTCTATGCCATGTATTGTACTGTTTCTGTGATGGTGTTACACAAGAAATTCCAAATAAACTATTACTTTTGTACAGTAAGGAAGGCTATTCATCTCAAACTTTAGTGAAGATTACACTTCCTTGCTAAAAAAGAAAAGAACCAAACAAAAGAACAAATTCTGTATGAGAGACTGAGAATTCTTTATCTCCTGATACATTAATGTCTGTGTAGAGTAATAGAACATCTATGCTACGTGGACAGTGGATAAAGTAGAGAATATAGATTGATCCAGAGCATAAATATTTTCTTTATCCACAACTGGCTAAGAATTTTGCCAGTTCCTCATGAGACATGGTTTAAATTGAACATTAAAACCAGGCTACATAATAGAGTTTGTAGGGTATGGAGCCCTGGTGGCACAGTGGTTAAGAGCTTGACTGCTAACCAAAAGGTCAGCAGTTCAAATCTACCAGCTGCTCCTTGGAAACTCTGTGGGGCAGTTCTGCTCTGTCCTATAGGGTCTCTATGAGTTGGAATTGACTAGATGGCAATGGATTTGAATTTTTTTTTTTTTTTTTTTTTTGTTTAGGGTATATCCAAGCTTAAGTTCAACATATAATAATCTATATGTATTTCTAATGCCATAGATTGGGCCTGGTATTCTGTGACTCTTTTTTATGCTTATAAAGAGCAGAGTTCAGAAACCCCTTCAGGTATTTTTACTGATACTTGAACTATGTAGGCAACTGGTTTCCACAGTAGTAGATGAGGCGATGGAGCCTTAATGCAATTTCTGTAAAACCTGACTGATGATATGTATTTCAGAACATGAGATAAACTTGACAAAATTTAATCAAATTATTGAGTTGTAGAATTATAGAGTTCTAATGAGTCAATTTTTTCTACTAAAAGTTTAAAACAAATAACCCCTCCAATAAACTGTTAATCCTGAAATTTAGGCAAATAAATATGTGTAACTTAGGCATAAAACTGTCCATGGACCATATTCATGACAATGTATGTAGACATTTGTGAAAAATTTGGTCCCAGCAAAGAGAAAATGAAGTGAGAAAAAGAAAGAAGAGATAAAATATGGAAAGAAGATACCATTTTAAAATTTTGTAATTTGAGTACTAAAGACAGCATATATACAGGCAGTCCTTGATTTATGACACACTCAAGTTACAATGAACTGCATTTATGAACATCAATGTATCTGGAACATTGCATGTTCCTGGGAGAAAATTAGGGGAAAATGCATACCTTGTTATAGAAAAAATTTCTGAGCTATGTGAACATGCTTCAAGCATTTGATAAGTATAATATGATGGAAAAGACTGGTGGAAAAACCATCCATATGGCAAGAATGCTGAATTTAGAACTTGATATCACTAGTGTTGAACAGCTCATAGATTATGGAGAAAGGGAAGTGACAAAACAGGACTTAATAAATTTTGAAGAGAGGAGAAATGCTGAAGAAGAAAGAAATTATGAGGAAGAGGAAGGAGAGAAGTTGTCAAAAAATTTTACAATGAATGGATTAGTAGGGTTTTTTCCTAATCTAAATCAGGGGCTTCAGTTCCTTGAAAGCAAGGACCCAAATGCTCATCACTTTGCTAAAATCAACAGGCAGACTCAGGAAGCAGTGAGATATTACTGCAAAATATATGAAGAAAAAAAAAGACAAGGGCCATATAAACAACCGTTATTAATTCTCTGACTAGAAACACCATCCCCACTCCCAGGAATAATCCAGATCCTTTCACAAATGGAATTATTCCCACAATTGGCAAAATGCCAACATCTTCCAACTCTTCATCATCAAAGTAGATTTTTATGATTTATGTATTTTTTATGTTTATATGTATGTATGTATTAAAATATATAAGTTTATATGTAATTTTTCCAACCCCCAAAGACAAATAAAGATAGGACTTATAGAGATACTAATAATAAAATGCAATAATAATGAAAACTAAAAAAAAAAAGAAAAAATGAGGTATTCGACTTATGTCAGAACTGACTTATGAGGGAGTCTGGGAGTCATCAGAACAGAACCCTCTCATAAATCGAGGACTACCTGTATATAGAAACACACAGCTGCTGCAAAAGACCCCTTTAAAGTGTTGAAAAAGCAAAGATGTTACTTTGAGGACTAAGGTGTACCTGACCCAAGCCATGGTATTTTCAATCTCCTCATATGCATGGAAAAGCTGGACAATGAATAAGGAAGACTGAAGAAGAATCGATGCGTTTGAGTTACGGTGTTGACAAAGAATACTGAAGATACCACGTACTGCCAGAAAAATAAACACATCTGTCATGGAAAAAGTACAGCTGGAATGCTCTTTAGAAGTGAGGATAGCAAGACTTCATCTCAAGTGCTTTGGACATGTTATCAGGAGGGACCAGTCCCTGGAGAGGACATCATGCTTGGCAAAGTAGAGGGTCAGCAAAAAAGAGGAAGACCCTCAACAAACTGAATGGGCTACAACAATGAGCTCAAACATAGCAATGATTGTGAGGATGGAGCAGGACCAGGAGGTGTTTCGTTCTGTCGTACATAGAGTCTCTATGAGTCAGAACCAACTCAATGACATCTAACAACAACAACAAAGCATACAAATGTACACATGCATATATACCTTCATGAGATTATGTAAATAAAGAATACATTATCATTAAAATATAAATTAAAATAAGATTTAATATTTTTTCTAGTTATAAGTGGAAACTCGTATATTTTAATTTCAATACACTTTAACATTTTTCTCCACAGAGCTACAAATCTTGCAGGATTCCAATGGGTCCAGAAGAATTTCTTGATTTGTTTGGCTCACACTCAATGACTGATTAGTTAGCTAAAGATATCCCTTACCTTGGAAGAAACTCTCTGAGATATTAGAATTCTTCTCTTTTTCTTGATATCCCCTAACCCAAGTACTCACTACTAGAACTGGTGCACCTCTTGGATGAAGCTTCTTGTTTCAGAGCTACCAAATGCAAAGTTCACCTGTTTCCCGCTCCAGTTCACCTGCCCAATGATTTCTATTCTAAGTGTGATCTTTCTGAAGTAGATCACTAGGCCTTTCTTCCTAGGCATCTCTGGATGGATTTGAACTGCCAACTTTTGGCTAGCAGTCAAGTGCTTAACCATTAGTGACACTCAGATAGAGATAGATTTTATATATATATATGATATCCAGCTACACATACTTAACTATCTTCCATTTCCCATTCATATGGATTCCCTAGAGTTTATTGTTCATCTGGGCTATAAATTTCACTCCATATGGCATGACTTTTAACTGAATGCTTGACTAGAAATGCTTTGTTATCCTATGGTAGCATCCTGAAAATCATTGTGACATCCTTCCACTCCCCTCCACTCCCCTCCTCTCTTCTCTCTTCTTTCTGTATGGCCTTTTAACCCTGAGCATTTATTAGAAACTAACAGGTAATGGGTAACCCTCTTCAGTGTACTTCTTTAACTCACTAAGTTCTTATCACTTAAGCAAATTTTTTAGCTTTTTATCCAATATTTATAAATGAATGAAAGGCTATATCTAATTACTTATCTTGAAGCAGAATATATCTAAGAACAATATGCTTAAAAATTATGTTTGAGGAATATTAAACAAAAATTTCATTCTGAGTAAGGATCTTCCTGAAAGAATATAAATAGTGTGCTTTAAAGTATTTTTTGAACTTTCTATAAAACCAGGCTGGTAATACACATTTCAGAAGGCTTGGAGTAATTATTCCCAGAGGCAGAAGGACATATTAGATTGACTTCTGGGAATCTTCTCTGTGAATCTATTAAAACAAGTCTGGCTTCAGGACTTACTTTCTTCACTTTTAAGAAAGTGTAATTTAATCAACTTTTACTTTTTATTTTAAATTTCTTTCTGTAAAAATCCAAGTGATTGAGATAGCTGGTATTAAACATTCTTGAGTTCATATTCTTAATTGAATTCTCTTGGTAAAAGATACATCTTTAGATAATTTTAATGATGGTCTGTCTGCAGTAATTGGAACGGACCTATTCAGCTGGTGGACATTGCCTACAAACCAAAAATTGCTATCAAGTAGTACATTAAATTTTTTTTCACATGTAGTATTGTGCTATATTGTTTTTAATTTCAACTTAATAGTCTTATTGTAAATTAAAAGAAATCAAACTGAGAATGAAGTTTCTTGCCAGCTCAAAATAGTCTTGGGCAGCTAAATTGGCAAAACTAATGAAAGATGTCAAAATATACTAACATAAAATAGGAAAATATTATTCTCCATTTTCTATCTTTTTTTCAGACAAGAATGTTGGAGCTTTGCTTGATCTTAGAGGAATAGGATGTTGACCAGACTAAGCCTGCTTACTAGATTCAGTTAAAAAATGCTTATATAAACCAAAACAGGTCTAGCCCAGTTTCTTACACCGTGAAATGTTTTCAGCAATATTTTCCCAGCCATTCCATGCCATCTCATATCTTCTTGCACATTGATCCTTCTTGGAAAACCTTCGACCTCCTGCATTTTGCCAGGTTAGGTGTTTTCAGATTAAATCACTTAGCTCCCTTTTGGCTAAATCTATCATTAAAAACAAAACGAAACAAAAACCAAACCCGCTGCCGTTGAGTTGATTCCTACTCATAGCGACCCTATAAGGACAGAGTAGAACTGCCCCATAGGGTTTCTAAGCAGTGCCTGGTGGATTCGAACTACCAACCTTTTGCTTAGCAGCCCTACCACTTAACTACTACACCACCAGGGTTTCCAAATCTATCATTAGTATCTATTAAACTGCATTTCGGTTACCTTGCTAGTTAACTACCTCTTGTTAGTTCATGGCTTTCCCATCAAATTTAAAGTTCCTTGAGGACAGAAAGTGTATCATTTATAATTACGCCCTAGGGCCTGGAAACAGGCGAATATAAGGCACTTGGTAAATAGTTGTTAAATAAATGCATCATTGGATAATGAATAAATGAATTAACTAATGTAGGAAAAAGGAAGACAGGAAGCAGCAGGTGTAATGGGAAGGACTGCTCTTTGATAGGTAAATGTGCTCAAGTTTGAATAGTGGCTCTGTCCTTGAGCTAGTTACTGTAGTTCCTTGAACCTCAGTTTTCTCATATACAAAATGTATCCCTTACCTAGACCAAAGAATGGTATATGAATCAAATCACATGATGTATATGCAATGTCTAGTCTGACACATAATAGATGTTTAATAAATGTTAGCTCTTCCTTTCCTTGTAGGTTTTCAGGTGATTTATCTCCATGAAGTCTACCCTAACCCATCAGCCCAGATGAATTTTGTTATATGCTAAATTACTTTAGAATTTATTTTATCTGCTTAATATATGCCTCTTTACAGTAAATACATGTGGTCTCTCCAACTAGATTAGAAGCTCCTCAGAGGTAAACATACCTTAGGGTTTAACATGAGTAGGATGGCCACAAGTCTGGGATTACCAAGGGCAGTCCTGGTTTATATTTATTGTTCTGACGTAATGTTTTTTAATGATTAATAGTGCTGCTTTTCTCCTAACATATGTTCTGGTTCGATTATAAATTATCTTTTTGATCACCTAATCATAGATCTCTAGGCTTTAGTGTACTGGATTGGTTAATAAATATGTATTATTTAATTAAACAAAACACATTTGGAACTAATTTTACTGAACTTAAAAATAAGAAACCATCAGACTTAAACTTACCAAAAAAAAAAAAACCAAAAAATGATTCCAACTCATAATGACTCTATAGAGTTGCTATGAGTATGAGTCAATGACTTACTAAAAAAAAAAAATGAAAAAAACCATTGCTGTCAAGTCTATTCAACACATACTGACCATATAGGACAGAGTAGAACTGCCCCATAGGGTTTCTAAGGAACAGCTGGTGGATTTGAATTGCCCATCTTTTGGTTAACAGCCATAGTTTGCTGTAGCTCTTAACTACTGCTTCACCAGGGCTACCAGTTTAAACTTAGTGCATATATATTAATTACATATTCAATTTGCATATTTTAGTTTTTCATTTTTCTAAGTAACTGTTCCACTATATGGCTTGACTAAATCACCATATATAAGACATCTTTGGTGACACGTTTCTCTTTAAATACTAGTCTATCTTTAAAATTAATAAAATCAACATTGCAGCTTGTGGGAAAGAATTACTTTTTAAAAAATTGAAAGACTGAATATAGTTTATGAACAATTTATTTAACTGTAATTTTATTTTCATGAGTTTTGGAGCTTCCTGAAATCTATTCTATCAATAGCACTAGCAACTTGAAGCATAAGGGTGTTTTTGAGACTTCATCTTTTGTAAATTTATCCTTTTGAAGAAAATAGAACAGCAGAGTGGAAATAATTTGCAGTGTTTTTTACCTTTTAATTAGTATGCTAATTTTTTTCACTTCCTTATTGTTGTTATTGGGTGCTGTTGAGTCCACTCTGATTCACAGTGACCCCATGTGACGGAGTAGAAGTGCCACATAGGGTTTTCTTTAAAAAAATATATATATATTTATTTATTTTTTTAAATCTTTACAGGAGCAGATAGATTGCCAGGTTTTTCTCCCATAGAGCTGCTCGGTGGGTTCGAACTGCCAATCTTTAGGTTAACAGCTGAGTGTTTAACCATTGAGTCACCAGGGCTCCTTTCACTTCCTTAACCTCATTTAATGGTAACAGTAAGTACAGCTTTATGATCCCCATTCCATAGATAAGGAGATTGAGGCTCAGCAAAGGACAGCAAGCTCACTATGCTCACTGACCTTTGTTCTTTACATCCTGAGCAACTGTTGAAGTTTTTCATTTCTCATAAGATCTAGCTTTGGCCAAGCTGATTTCAATTTGTTGGTTTTATTGATTAGAAATGATGTGTAAATCAATTATATCAACCATATTCTTTGAGCAGGACATTCATTCAATCCCCAAATTCATTAAACACTTGAAACCTGTCACATTGGTGATTGCAAGGATAGGTGTTTTGATAATTATATGAAATTAAGGTATGAAGACTCACTACAGAATACAAGGACATGGATACTTATAAGGAAAGCATTTTCCAGATTCTCATCTTCTACATGTACTCTTTCCTAAAATGCATTATCCTGAGAACAACATTGCAGTTAAGGAGGCATGCCTGTAGTCAAGGTGTTTCTTTCTTTCACAGTTGCACATCTCCCATATACTTACAGGCTAAATCATTTTATAAAAGGAGAAAGACCTAAGCTAGAGAAAAGTTCTCTAATTTTATGAATTTCTTACAAATTGGCAACTAATTTACATTATAGAGTGCAGTTGTTGTTAGGTGCCATCAAGTTGGTTCCAAATCATAGTGACATTATGTATAACAGAGCAAAACACTGCCCAGTTCTGCACCATCCTCACAAGTTCTGCTATGTTTGAGCTCATTATTGCAGCCTCTGTGTCAGTCCATCCTGTTGAGGGTCTTCCTCTTTTTTTGCTGGCACTCTACTTGACCAAGCATGGTGTCCTTCTTTAGGGACTGGTCCCTCCTAATGACATGTCCAAAGTATGTGACAAAAAGTCTCACCAACCTCACTTTTAAGGAGTGTCCTGGCTGTACTTCTTCCAAAACAGACTTGTTTGTTCTTCTGGCATTCCATGGTATATTCAATACCCTTCACCAACACCATAATTCAAAGGCATCAGTTCTACTTCAGTCTTCCTTATTCATTCTTCAGCTTTCACATGCATATGAGGAGACTGAAAATACCATGCCTTGGGTCAGGCACACCTTAGTCCTCAAAGTGAACATCTTTGCTTTTGAACATTTTCAAGAGATCTTTTGCAGCAGATTGCCCAAAATGATACGTTATTTGATTTCTTGACTGCTGCTTCCATGCGTGTTGATTGTGGATCTAAGTAAATCGAAATCCTTAAAAACTTCAGTATTTTCTGTTTATCATGATGTTGCTTATTGGTCCAGTTGTTAGGATTTTTGTTTTCTTTATGTTAAAATGCAATTCATACTGAAGGCTGTAGCCTTTGATCTTCATCAGTAAGTGCTTCAAGTCCTCTTCACTTTCAATAAGCGAGGTTGTGTCATCTGCTTATCACAGGTTGTTAACGAGTCTTCCTCTAATCCTGATGCTGTATTCTTCTTCATATAGTCCAGCTTCTTAGATTATTTGCTCAGCATATAGATTGAATGAATATGGTGAAAGAATACAACCCTGATACACACCTTTCCTAATTTTAAACTACGCAGTATCCTTTTGTTCTGTTTGAAGGACTGCCTCTCAATCTATGTACAGATTCCTCGAGAGCACAATGAAGTGTTCTGAGATTCCCATTCTTCACAATGTTATCCATAATTTGTTATGATCCACACCGTTGAATGCCTTTGCATAGTCAATACAACACAGGCTAACATCTTTTTGGTATCCTCTGCTTTCAGCCAAGATCCACCTAACATTAGCAATGATATCCTTGTTCCATGTCCTTTTCTAGGAATCTGGCTTGAATTTCTGGCAGCTCCCTGTTGATGCACTGCTGTAACCATTTTTGAGTCATCTTCAGAAAAATTTTACTGTGTTGTATTACCTCAGGGGGTCAAAACTTCTAAGGCCAAACTAAGGGACCACTCACAACACACGTGTAGATGTTGAGAAGGTGAATGACTTTAATAGTTAGGTAACGAATCATTTTGTAAGTCAGGTGCTTCTAGTTCTACAGAAAACTTGTTTAATAATTATTTTTCAGAATTTCAAAGTATTTATGCTGTTCTAATAAATTTTATGCTAATATTTGTGAAAGCAATTCATTCCAGAAAAATATTTTTAATCACTTATAACTTGGATAATTTAAAAAGAAAAAATACATTAAATTTTTATAGTAAGTTATTACAGTGTCATCAGGAAAAAAGGCTTTAAAGCATAGCAATATAGTAGGATATACAATATAACCAAACCCATTACCGTTGAGTTGACTCTGGCTCACAGGGACCCTATAGGACAGAGTAGAACTGTCCCATAAGGTTTCCAAGGGGTGGCTGGTAGATTTAACTGTCAACATTTTGGTTAGCAGCTGAACACTTAACCTCTGTACCACTAGGGCTCCTAGTAAAACACACGTAGGATAAAGTAGTGTGAATGGAGAAAAAGAAATACAAGTTCAAGGAGTAAAAGGTATGGTATAGAATTTTCATTTTTTACCTTTTTTTTTTTTAATGGATGGTGTTGGACATTAAATTTTTATGGTATATGTATTTCATTTGATACACTTAAAATAAAGTGCTTCCAGAGCTTTGTTTTAAAAAGTCATTATTTATAATATTCTAGAAATTAAATTCCTTACAAATACTTACAATTATGAAGAACAGGAGCTATGCAGTTTTTAAGCTATTTATGTCTAAGGATACAAAGCAACAACATTTGGTGTTAGGTGAAGTGTTAGACAAGGAACTTAGAGCAGCTGAATCTGTTCCAAGTCTCCTGTGCACGCCCATCAGGACTTCTTGGACCCCTCTGCATGGTGTTTACTTACAGAAAACTTGTGCCAAATGGGGCTGACTGAATTTAATACTATTAATTCCTCTAGGCAATTTATAAAAGCCTAAGGTATGCGTTTTATAGTGAGGCAGCCAACTTCCTGCCGCAGCCCCTAGTAACCTCAACTCATATGGCTTCCAGAATGAAGAGGATGGATCAGTACCTTGGTAAATTAGCCTTGGCTGCTTAAACCACAATAAACAAGGCAGGGTTCTATAACTTCAACTATTTCAGATGTTGACATCATCTTCAGTTGTTGCTCTCAGAAGGAGAAAATTTCATTGTTTCCCAAACGGCTTTTAGAACAATGAGAATACCATTATCACAAATAGGATATTTTATATATATATATATATATATATATATTTTATATATATATATATATATATATATATTTTATATATATATATGGAGCCCTGGTGGCGCAGTGGTTAAGAGCTACGGCTGCAGACCAAAAAATCGGCAGTTTAAGTCCACCAGCTGCTCCTTGGAAACTGTATGGGGCTGTTCTACTCTGTCCTATGGAGTCGTTATGCATCAGAATAGACTCGATGGCAATGAGTTTATATATATATATATATATATAGTTTGAGAAACAATGTATACTTTGACAATTTCATCAACATTTAGAATATACCACTGTTTAAAATAATTATGCATTAATATTGTTTCTCCCTTCTGCCTTTTCTAACGTAAAAGAAGCTTTTCTCCTCTCTCCACAAAAGAAATATTAAAAAAAAAAAATTGATTATTAATGGCCAAAAAGCTTCAGCATTCCTAGATAAAATAAAATTGTTAGCTGGCTGATGTAAATTTAGGAAATATATGAGGCTTTACCAGGAATATGAGAGATTTTGCAAGAAATATTTTATTTATCGGATCTTATACTATAATCGTAAACTAATATAAGTTTATTTATTTTGACTTATCTGGTACAAATTAATCAGTCTATCTACAGATAACTATAAAAGCACCTGGAGGTTATATTTGTACAATAATAATCTATTTTGCAAATAGGTTTTTTTTTTTTTCTGTTAAAATTTAACTTCCCAAGGAGGCTCAGGCTTGTTTTTGAGAATCCAGAATTTTTGGGATCTGGGAAAGATTACAGTGCAAACCATACAGTGTATGATAGCACTCCTCGATGAATCTGAGGCAGCATCCCACAATCATAAGCATTGATATTTCTGACAATATTTACACTGAGATGGATGACTAAAGATTATAAATTGCTTCATATCAGTTTTGTAACCTTAAGAATTTAGGTTAGGTCAGGTTTGTCACCATATGAGTTCTGAAAAATCTTCAGTTTTCAAAGATTATTGGATATTGGGAATTGCAGATAAGGGATTATGGTCAGTGTTTTCTAATGTATTTAATAAATATAAGTTTTTAATGAATATTTTTGCAAGGAAGTAAGAAAAGGAAAAAGGAAGTAACAAGGAAAGAAAGGAAAATGAGGAAGGAGAGAGAGAAGGATGGAGGGAGATGGAAGAGAGGAAGAAAGGATGGATGGAAGGTAGGAAGATGGATGATAAATACGTTGAAAAAGCATACATGCATACATACATGACACAACGGCACATCATGTAGATCAGGGATAATTCTGGTCAATGTAGTCCATTGGTCAGTGATGAAGACAGACAAAATCTATTATAATATGTCTTGCTCTAAATTTTTTTCTGTGCCCTCTAAATGGATCGGCAATTTTGGCTTATAAATATCAATTAAAAGAAATTTGTTTAAACGATAGGGTTGAATTTACTAGAGACCTAGTATGCAGAACTAGGAATTATAAAAAGAAGCATATGAATCTGAATTTTAAGATCTGTTAATTTAAAGAATCTGGCATGTTCTTTGGAAACCCTGGTGGTGTAGTGGTTCAGTGCTACGGCTGCTAACCAAAGGGTCAGCTGTTCGAATCCACCAGGCGCTACTTGGAAACTCTATGAGGCAGTTCTACTCTGTCCTATAGGGTCACTATGAGTTGGAATCGACTCGATGGCGCTGGGTTTGGTTTGGTTTTGGTTTGGCATGTCCTCTGAATACTGTGGTAGAGGTATGAGTAGGGGCTGGAGAAAGATCACTGGAGGGCCTCAACTAGCAATTAAATATGTTAGCCCAGAGGTGATACTAATTCCAGTCACAGCTCTTTGTGAAGGACAAGTTACATGATTCCACCAACCATGAGAGGAAATGCAACCTTAACATGTATCTGGAAGAAGGGAGAACCAAAATTTTTTACAAACATCACTGACTACCACAGCTACTAAGCCTGTATAGTCATTGTTTTTTTATTTGATAATGCATTTGGGTGAATCCTATATGAGTTATGAGCCAGATTTAACTGGACTACAATGGGTTTTTTATTTTTTATGTGAGCTAAGAAATCAGAAGGGAAAAAGATATTAATTTGAAAATAACACCACACAGCAGTTTAAATAATTATGAGAAAAGAAAAATTTGATGTTTCAAGTTTACCTGGAATGAAAATCAAGAGTTATTGTTAAGGAGAATAACAGTTTTATCAAATCATAGGTGATTTATACATGAGAAAAACATTTTTTAAAATAACATTTTAAGTGCTCAAAAAACCAAAAGGATGGGGCATGTCAAAGGGATATGAGTCATCCTGAAAGAGATCCCAAGTCTGGAATGATTTGAGCAGCAACACTGAATTATTTAACATTGAATTAGAATTCAAAATATAAAATAAACATACATGGGCCCATACTGATATATATTTTATTTAAAAAATAAATAGAGGGAGGGTAAGAGAAAATCTTTCCAGCCTCATATATCCCCTACAGGAGGTAGTGTTTATTTGAACTCCTCCCAACACCCCTATAAAGAAAAAAAATAGTAATTTTACAGCAGAGAAATTTGGCAAACCCTGTTTTAGCCACGTGATGAAGGTTAGCATCAGTAGTGATATTATGTGGATATCATATACCCATTGATATAGGTTGAAAATTGCACTTCCCCTCTGTGGTGTTCTTCCCAAAGCCTACAACCCCAGTTTAATCATGAGAAAAATGTTGGACATGCTTGATATAAGTAATAGATGGAGGGATATTCTATAGGGCACTTGACCAATACTTTTCAAACTATCAAAGTCATCAAAAGCAAAGAAAGACTGAAGAATTGTCACAGACAAGAGTAGATTGGCAAGGCATGACAATTAAATTAACATGGTACTCTGAATTATAACTTGGAACTGAAAGAGGACATTATGGCAAAACTAATGAAATCCAAATAAAATCAAATTTCAATTAAAAGTACCAATGTCAGTTTCTTAGTTTTGACAAATGTGCCATAGTAATACAAGATGTTAACAATTGGGAATTCTGTGTATTACTTTTGTGACTTTTCTGTAAATCTAAAATTAGCCCACAATAAAATTTTATTAAAATTCACCTTTTAGTTTATTTAGCAATTTTCTAGTTATACAATCACCTGCACATCCAATTTACCAGAATGTAGAAATCCCGTCTAAGAAATTAGAATCACTTTGTACTTCCTCCCCAAAACCTAAATAAAAAAACAGTGTTTGAATATTACAAAATTGAAGCATAATTAGAGAATCAAAAGTGCAAATAATTAGTTTTAAGAATCCATCACCACCATAGTCCTTTTATAGTCTCCAGTTTCAAAGCAGGTGCTTTCTGGTTTTGATTATGTGTTCAACAGTGTCGTCTTAGATGCATTCAAGAAGACATCACTTTTGGGTCATTCTGTTTTCGGTCCTCTGGAAGCCTCTGCCTTTGAGCCACATGTAAACAGAACATTTATTTTTACCTCTTGAGGGTGTCAAGTCATCAGAATACGATCTTTTCTACAGTCTGAATAATTTGTATTAAAAGACATAGCAAAATAAACATGTTTTGCAACACAGCCTAGATGTTAGCAATCAATTTATTTGGATGTTGAGACAAAAATCTTCGTGTATATATTTTATTAATTATCTTGTATATATGTTAAATGAAGTTGCCATTATTTAAAAAGTGGTACTATTTTTAAGGCATTAATTGTCAAGGTTAATGGTTTTTTGAGTTAAGATGGGAAAAATGAGAGAGTTAATAATTATATTCATATTCATGTCCCTTAGGAATTCAGAAAAGTGGAAAGTATTTAGTGCATTTTATTTGGTAAAATTTCTAGTACTGTATTAAACCATTAACTGTTGCCATCGAGTTGATTCCAACCCATAGCAACCCTAGAGGACAGAGTAGAACTGCCCCATAGGGCTTCCAAGGAGCGGGTGGTGGATTTGAACTGCTGACCTTTGATTAGCAGCTGTATCACTTAACCACTGCACCACCAGTACTGTATAGCCTTACTGAATTCTCAGATTTGCTCCTCAGTGTCCCAGCCAGCTCTGATACGTTTTGATTTATAAACAAACTAAAAATTAAAATCTTGCTGGTAAGACTGGGAGTGACAAAGAGATTTAAAAACATTCAGAAATAATAGTGGAACAATAGTTTGTTACTAAATACAGCTTTAAACAGAATATGAAACACGCTTCAGGTTAGTCAGAAGAGGTCCTCTGAATTACACTGTGCGTGCTTCCTTGAAATGAAACTGTATGTTATTGGTTAACCAGGATATTTAGCATAATCACTCTGCTAGACTGTGGTGGAAAAAAAAGAGGGAGGTGATTATCACTGAGAACAGATGGGCAGGTCCACAGCACTGCCAGATTCTGCACAAGCTCCATTTATTGTTGGTTCTTGCTTTCTTCCTTCTGTGTTTTTATTTTATTTTTAACATTGCATGTTCTAAAGAACTAGCTGCACCAAAGGTTGGTGGCAGATGACCTTTCAGCTTAGAATCCAAATATAGGAGAAAGAGATTCAAAATGCTATCACTGTGTATCTGAAAAGGACGGGGCAGATTTCATTTTACCCTCTAGCCTCTGTCAATGCATGCACGGATTTATCTGTACGCTAAGCTCTCTGCTCTGCATCTGTAGCTCCTTGTGGATTATATTGTCTCTGTGATCAGAAATGATTTTCTCGGATATGAACAACGTTTCTGGCTCCCCTAAAGTGCATCCTCCTAATGGGACCCGGTTTTATACTTTTCAAGTAAGTGTGCTTTAAATGGCTTCACGACTTAGGGAGTTAATAGATAGTCAAAGTTTTAATAAAGGGAAATAACAAGAAAGGAAAGCTGCAAAGTGTGAAAATATTGAAGAAGATATTAAGAAATGAATAACGTGCATGTTGGTTTAATCTGCTTTGAAATATGAAAATAGGATTTCATTATGATTCTCTGTAAAATCAAGCAAAATAATATTGAGCACTTAAGTTTCCACAGCGGTTTTAAAATTTGCTACAATGTCATCCTTAAGAGTTTATGAGATGTGTTATGTATCCTGATATTGTGATTTATGGCTGCAATATAGTGAACAGTACAGAGTTATTTTCCTTATACATAGCACAGAGAGTAGAACTAAAATACATCTTATGGAAGTTTGCAAACTGTATCCTCTGGGCTTATAAAATGTTTTTGGGTTTCATATACATGGCTTAACACATTCCTGTTATTTAGTTTTGTTATATGTGCAACATGCGAGCAATCAATAATACAGGAGGCTTAAGCACCACATTTAGTACGCTTTTTCAATTTGAAGCAAAGTAGAATCTCATTAAGATAGAATATTTTATGTGTTATCAAAAAGTCAAAATGATTTATAATGTAAATATAAACATGAGTTACAAATCTGTTTCCTACTAATGCATTTTGATTGCCTGTAAATAAATCAGCCATCAGTCTAGAAAATGGTTAAGTCTAAACTAAATCAGGTTCTACCTCATTTTTATCCTCAAATTGTATCTTTCATTACTAAGGTTTACTTTGTAATTCAGTCATATCCTCATTACATGAAAGGAGAAAATGAACTTCTCTTTGCATATTTTACATTATGGAAATATAACCAACCTGGCATTTAATTATTTTAGCCATATAGTTACAGTATTCTGGGGAAAAAAAATGAAAATGAATATAAAGACATAGAGAATTAAAACAATAAGATAATTTTTTTTAAGAAGTAGCCTCTGAATGAATGCACTTTATTAAAGTCACTTGGCTTTGCAAAGTATAGGCAGTAGCTGTAATTGCTCTTTCTCTTTCCCCTTTTTCTACTTTTATTTTTAATCCTGTCGCTGCTCCTGTTTTACAGTGATGTCTACTGATAGTGGAAGTCTGTGCTGTTACAGAATATATTCTCTTCCCAGTGATGATCTGCTCACTGTGGTGGTGATTCAAAATGCAAGCACCCTGGGGCTGTTCCACACAATTATTACTTTCTTTTCTTTTCTTTTCTGTGCACTGAGATATAAACACTCTTTACAATATCCTGTAGCTGGCTCTTTGGGGCAGCTTTTGACATTAGGTATTCTACTTCAGTGTCTTAAAGTTTAAGGGTCAGTAAATTCCATATGCTCCGTCATGACATAGACTTTTTATAATTCCTTCAGTAAAGATCTTGCTGACACCTTTCTTGGCAGGTGATTTTCTCTGAAAATGCACTGGAATGATTTTTTACCTGCTTATTTCTTTTGTTGATCTTGTAACATATTCATGTCAAAATTCTAGGATTTCAGATAAAATATAAATGCTGACAAATGTGAACTCTATGCTCCCACATTTTTTGATCCTGTAAAATGACATTTGATTCTGAGGTTTATGAGAGCAGACCATGTGTGTTTAATTTTGGGTGTTTAGCTTTTTGTGGCTTGGGGTTTGTTTTTGGTTTTGGTAGAAGAGAGGAAAGAGAGAAAGATGATTTTTTCAGCATGAAGTTAAAGGTTTATTAATGTTGACTCTTTGCTTTTGTAATCAAAGAACAGAGTTATCCGTGACTATTTTTCTTATTTATATACATTAAGCTGTTTAAAGGCAATGTATCTTGTCTAGTTGGAATATTGTAATAAGAAATGCGATGCTGGAAAAGTAACAGGCCATTTGTCAAAAGATACATCTTGAGAAAATCATTAATTAAATCTTCGAAATGGTTCTCATTATGGAATGGCATAAACGTATTCCTAAAATGATTCTGCATCAAGGAATTGGGATTTTAATGCTTACTTTCTTAAAATTATTCTAGCATGGGTGTTAACATATGCAAAAACATTTCAGATAGCTTCACATGAATAATAGTGTCAGTTCCATCTTCTCATTAAATGTTCGAACTAGCCTATTGTTTTTGCTGAAATTGTACATTTTCAAATTTAAGAGTAAGATTTAGAATGTATTTGACCTGAGGAGTTCAAAGGTTGAGAGCAACAAATAAGAAGCTGAAGAATATTCTAAGTGCAAGACTTCCTCTTTCATTACATTTTAATTTTGCCAAATGTACCATATTTAAGCACACACATACATAATACACACACAAATACTTTTTTTGATAGAATAGCCAACTCTTACTTTAATTTCCTTATGTGTGAGTTCTCACTTTTATATTACTATAAATATACTTTTAACTATATTTTTTCTATTCCATCATGCCTGAAACCTGCATGATGCCAAATCTCAATTTTTACTGTCTGTTTAGTGAATTACTTACCACTCAAAATCAAGTTCTACAATATTGTTGCGTAGTATGCACTTCGATTGACAAAAAATTAAAATGAAATGATGCTAGAGAAGACTACATAAAATATTTATACGCATTAAAAAAAAAAAAAAAACCACTGCCATTTAGTTGATTCTGATTCATAGCAACCCTATAGGACAGGGTAGAACAGCCCCATAGAGTTTCCAAGAAGCACCTGGCGGATTTGAACAGCTGACCTCTTGGTTTGCAGCCGTAGCCCTTAACCACTGTGCCACCAGGGTTTCCTTATATGCATCAGAACTATGAAATTATGGGGCTCAAAAAGGAATGGGAAAACTAATTTAAAACAAAATTAAATAGATATATTTACATTAGAATGCAGTTAATTCTCTTTAATTTTTTGTCTATTAAAATGATTTCCCAACAAGACTTCACATTTTTTCCTTCATTGCTCTATTTTTGCAGATCAAATCATCTATCTGCTTTATTAAATCTTTAGAGTGGCTAATCATGGCTTAATGTGTTATTCCTCCCAGAGATGTTTGTGACCAACACAGATTCCATCATTTCCTAGAAATTAAATGCCTTCACCAGTTGGTTTTCAAAGTGTGTCTCAGCAGACCTAAGGTTTTATGAGAATTTGTCAGTAATTGCTAGAAACAATAGGAGAAGGGAACACTTTCTGAGGTCCGGAATATTCTCTTACTCTACATTTATCTGTTTTATTCGTTGGAGCTCTGTATAAAACTTTCATGAACAACAGTTATGCTACTATCAAAAAAAATAAAACAAAGTTTGCAAACTATTTACTTAAGTCAAAGGGATTAATTTCTACCGGAAACTTTTATCTATTGAGCCACAGAAGAATTATTTCTGTTCAGGATACTTTACTGTTTAAGAGAGTTATTAATAATACCTGCCCGCACTGTGGGTAAAAGTGGTTAACTCTGTTTGACCAACAAGACCCTCTGAAAACAAAAGGAACATATTTTGCTATAAAGTATAAAAATATAGTAATCTATATATATATATATTTTTTATCATGTACATGCTTAAAATAGTACATGCGTCTCCTTTCCCTAAGGATAAAATCCATCTCCCTACCATGGCATAAATGCTATTCACGACCTGGTTCACGTACAACATACAGGTTTACTTGGCTTCCCAGGAAGTTGTGTTTGTATGCCTCTCTGTGGTTGTCTTTGCCTCTTTTCTGAGTCTGCCCTTTAGAAAACTGTTTATTCGTAAAGACTCATCTCAAATGTCACCTCCTCTGTGAAGCCTTCACTCATTCCTGCATGCTGTCTTAAATGCCTTTCCTTTGATCCTCTTTGTCTGTTCATACCACTATGGAAGCACTTATTATACTTTGTTATAATCCTCAAGAACATTTTATTAATATGTGTCTGTAGCATGTGGATACCACCAATATCTTTTTTTAATGAGCTGGGGATAGATATTTAAAAGGTAAATGATTAAAATATACAAAGTTAATATAATAAGCAACAAATTATTTTTCTCTTAACCATGTGGGCAGTTGATGAGGCATAACTATATATTGTTGTTGTTGTTGTTAGGTGCCGTCGAGTCACTTCCGACTCATAGCGACCCTATGCACAACAGAATGAAACACTGCCCGGTCCTGCGCCATCCTTACAACCATTGTTATGCTTGAGCCCATAGTTGCAGCCACTGTGTCAATCCACCTCACTGAGGGTCTCCCTCTTTTCCGCTGAGCCTGTACTTTGCTAAGCATGATGTTCTTCTCCGGGGACTGATCCCTCCTGACAACATAACTATATACTAATAGAGAAAATGTCTAAAGGTGTATATAGATTCTTTGTTTAATACTAGACTTTTATGTGTCACTTTTGCATTGTTCAAAAGCTGTAAAATTACATGAGTGATAAGGAAAAGCTTTAATTTTATCGTTTTCTAGTGTATTTCTATGGCAGCTAGCAAAGACCTTTTTGAGGTTTTTACTTGTTTCCTTTATTCCTCTTTACCATCCCTCACTAATTGAGGTTTTTTTAAATTTTGTCAAGGGAACTTTAAAATTTGATTAGCATGTATTTTCCCATTTGGTATACAGAATTGTCACTTGAATTATATTGAAGACCAGTAGGTAAGCTGGCAGCATCAATTGCATGAATAATTACACTCAGAAAATATTACTGGTAATCAGTACAGTGCAAAATATACCTGCAACCAAAGGAAGTCAAAGTGTTTCTGGATTTTCAACACAGAATCAGATTTTCTCTATTTTATCATTTTGGTACTACCTAGGGACCACTACCATTTTTCTATTCTTTGGAGCACATTCTAACTTCATAATGTTGATAATTTTTAAACACATTTGTAAAACCTATCAGAATGCCTACCACGTGTTGTTGTTGTTGTTAACTGTGACCGAATGGATTCTACTCGTGGTGATCCCATGCGTGTACCGTAGAGCTGTGCTTCAGAGGATTTCAAGGCTGTGGCCTATCAGAAACAGATCACCAGGCCTGTCTTCCGCGGTGCCTCTAGGTAGGTTCAAAGTGCCAACTTTTCAGCTAATAGTGAAGACCTTAATCATTTGCGTCACCCTGGAACTACCGTAATAGATTATGAGCTAAAAAAAAAAAAGGAAAGGAAGGTAGTTTTATAGAGATGGCAAGGAAGACAGATGTCTTAGCTCCAGGGTTAAATAGTATATTCAGAAGTCCCCAGCAAAATATGAGAACTGAGGTTTTTCTCTGTTACCTAATTGTAGGCAGTCATGATTCTGTGAGTAGTTGAGATAACATAAGAGATGTTTAAAGCAGGTGGAACAACATGTTCTAACCTACTACTACAGCATGGGGAAACCAAAGTTTAGTACAGCAGGGAGATAAGTTGGAGGCAAAAAATGGATAAAAATAACGTGAGCAAACCCCAGGTCATAGAGATAGATTTAATGATAGCCTCAGGATCTTAGGTTTGGGATCCAAGGATTTTTAGCAAGGAGTGAAAAGATTAGATTTACTTTTTGGTTAGAATACTGGATATTATCTTCATTGGGTGACAGGAGGAGAAGTAGAAAGAACAATTCAGTGTCTTTCCAAAAAATCCAGATATATTGTGATTCACTGTCACACAATGGTGTCTAATGTGTTGTGACTTAGATATCCAGTCCACAGATATGTCTTCTTATTTCTCTACTTTGTAGATGAAAAAACTGATGTTCATAAGTTAACCAAGTAGTTTGGTGAGCAAATCTGGGGTCTTAAAATCTTGTAGTTGGCCCTCTAAGATACAACTATTGGTCTTTCACCATCTGGAGCAACAGAGAGTGAAGGAAGCCAAAGACTCAAAGACTAATGGCCCACATGAACCACAGCCTCTTCTAGCCTGAGACCAGGACTAGATGGTGCCCAGCTACCACTACCAACTGCTCTGACCAGGGACACAATAGAAGGTCCAGGTTAGAATGGGAGAAAAATGGAGAAAAAAACTCAAATTCATAAAAAAAAGACCAGACTTACTAGGCTGGTAGAAAGCAGAGGAAACCTTGAGACTAAGACACCCTTTTAACCTGGAACTGAAGCCACTCCCGGAGGTCACCTTTCAGCCAAATAATAGATTGACCTGTAAAATAAATAACACCTTCGAGATATGTGCTTCTTAGGAGATTAGAACAATCAACTATACAAGACCAAATGGGCAACATTTGCCCAAAAGCAAAGATGAGAAGGCAGGGAGAGACAGGGAAACTGGAGGGATGGAAACAGGGAAGGCACAGTGGAAATGGGGAAAGTGCTGACACATTGTGGGGCTAGCAATAAATGTCATGGAACAATTTGTCATGAATTGTTGAACTAATTTGCTGTGTATACTTTCACCTAAAACACAATAAAGTGTTCAAAAAAAAAAAAAGAATGGATGAAATTAAATGTGTTGAAGAATAAAAAATAAGTAAAAATAAAAAAGGTAACCAAATAGTCGTTAATAATGCAGACAGTAAGCAATGGAATTTCTGTCTGAATCTAGGATTACGGGACCTAAAAGCCCATGTTCTTTCCCTTGTATTTTACTGCCTAAAATGCTGATGATTAAATATGGTAATAAAGGCATTCCAAAATACATAATTTATAATTCTGTTCATGTATTAGGACAGACATAAAATTTTTCCTCTACTACGTCAAAATATTATTCAACAGCCTCACAGAATTTTAAACGTAAAGGCTTTCATTTAGTTACAGCTACTCAGTTAATCTTTATTGACGTAATTTTCCCCTGTTTGGAAATACATCTTTATGGCTGTCAAAATGCCAATAAACTTATATCTTGAACTTGTACTGAGAGACAGAAAGAAAAACGGAAAGGAAATGTCTGTTCTAAATGCACACTTTTGTTAACTTAAGAATGCTCTTTTACATCCATGAGACAAACCAGAGTAGTCAGGGCTCCAGATAAGAAAGCACAACCCTGCAATCTGTGGGAGTTTCTGCCTAAGAGAGGTGGGCTAAACTGTGCATTCCATGAGGACAGGCACTGTGTCCTCTTCACTGCTGAATCACTAGCACCCAGCAGAATGCCTGACATGCACCCATGATTAGTAAATAGGTGTTCAACTGAATTAGCAATTGAAAAGAAAAATGCCTCACTTGGTGTCATATAGGTCTTCCTGATATCTTGGTTTAGAATGACTTCCCCACTGAAACACATTAATGGCTGTAAGATTCCTGGGGCGGGGCCCACAAATATATTTCACTTTTGCCTAGCTAAAATAGCTCTATCTTTAAGGTACCACCTGGAAGGGAGAGAAACTAGAAGTACAAAAATTATTTAGGATGCTCTTGATATAAAAATAGTGTTTAATGCACTGAGCACAGGGCCTGGGTGGTCAGTAAACGCTCAATAAGCAACAGTCGCTGCAGCAGCAGCAACCAGAGTTGTGGCCTGTAGTTCACACTAGAGATGATAACAGTGTGAGCTAAGAAGTTAAGAGGGCAAGGGAAATTTAAAGAGATTGTCTTAGTTATCTAGGGCTGCCATAACAGAAATACCACAAGTAGATGGCTTTACCAAACAAAAGTTTATTCTCTCACAGTTTAGGAGGTTAGAAGTCTGAATTCTGGGCACCAGCTCCAGGGGAAGGCTTTCTCACTCTGTTGTCTCTGGAGGAACGTCCTTGTCATCAATCTTCCCCTGGTCTAGGAGTTCTTAGTACAGGATCCTGGGTCCAAAGGACATGCTCTGCTCTTGGCACTACTTTCTTGGTGGTATGAGGTCCCCCTACCTCTCTGCTCATTTCTCTCTTTTCTTCATCAAAAGAGGTTAATTTAAAACACAACCTAATCTTGTAGATTGAGCCCTGCCTCATTAAGATAACTACCTCGAACCCCACCTCATTAACATCATAGAGGTACAATTTACAACACACAGGAGAATCACATCAGATGACAAAATGGTGGACAATCACACAATTCTGGGAATCATGGCCTAGCCAAGTTGCCACATATTTTGGGAGGACACAATTCAGTCCATGACAGAGATATATTCAAAAGAATGTATTAATTCATTGAACATGGGAGAAAAAAGAGGAAAAGGCAAATTTGTATCCAAAGTTTACAGTGAGACAGAGACGAATACAGATGAACAGTAGGTTTGATAAACAATGTATTGAATTCTGGAGCCCTGGTGGCACAGTGGTTAAAAGCTTGGCTGCCAACCAAAAGGCTGGCAGTTCGAATCCACCAGCAGCTTCTTGGAAACTCTGTGGGGCAGTCAGTTCTACTCTGTCCTATAGGGTCCCTATGAGTCAGAATTGATTTGATGGCAACAAGTTTGGGTTTTTGGTTATACTGAATTCCATTTTGGACAGATTAAACAGTCAGAAACACAGCTTTGGCTCTCAGAAGATAGGTCTATCTGAATAGTAGATGTAAATGTGGGAGACAGCTGCTTACAAGGTAGGGAAAACTATGAAAGTGGATGAAATGACCTTGACAGAAAATGAGAAGATGGAAGGGGTAGAAACAAATTAAACCCTTGGACACATTGACTTACGTAGAATTATCATCATTTTGAGTGTGTGCTGATGGTTTGCTGATGGTTTATTTTGCAAATGCATATTAGAAGGTATTTTCCTTATCACCCGTCTTGAATATTACCTTTAAACCAAATTCAAGTTAGATAGATATTCCTTTCCCCTGAATGTGTTTGCTTTATTTTGTAAATACACTTTGGAATCTAACATTCTTTCTCATCCTCCTACTTAAATGTCATCCCGAACCTTAATTCAAGTAAAATGCTCCTGTCTCTATACTTTCATAAAGTAATTAATATACTTCTATTATGTTATTTATTGTACATTTAGTTTTTCACTTAATCCCTGCTTCATCATTAGACTGTCTACTCCTGAAAAGCATATAATTTATTTTATTTAACCACTCATTTGTTTAACTCATTTAACCACCTAGCCTGGCATATAGAAGGTATCCGTGCTTTTTGAATGAATGAATTCATGTGTGAATAAAACACTGCCTACAATTAGTTTTCTTCTATTAATCCATTGAATCATTCAACACACATCATTGAGTGACTACATTATCCTAGATCTTAACAATGGTGTGCAAAACACTGTGATATCTGCTCTCAAGGATCTTAGAGTTACCTTGAAGAAAATTATCCCAAAGTTACAAAGCACATTATTATGTTCTCTAGAGTAGACAGAGAGACCAAAATATTTTGACTTTGGAGGTACATATCAAGATAATTATATGAGTTGGGTGATTTCAATTAATTCTATTTTGAAACTTACTTTTGGTTCGAGGTCAGTTAACTTTTCCACTGTTATCCTATTGCTTTTTTTATATTTTCAAATTATTTTACCAATAATAAGGATTATTCTCAAAAAATGAAATTATATAATACTTAAGAGCATGCCCTTTGGAATTAGACATATTATGGTTCAAAAACAGGTTCTACCATTTATTAGAATGTGGTTATGAGCAAGCGAAATTATATCTCTATTTTCACCTTCCTTATTTACTGGAAAAGAAGAATATTTAGGTCATGAAGTCATTGTGAATATTAAATGGAATATTTGTGAAAACATGTATAAAGTACTTAATTTGAATAAAGATGGCATGCAGTCAAGATTATCTATTGTTGTCTTAATGATTAGTGTACTTTATAAATAATATCATAATGTATTTCACAAATGATATTTTCTTTTAAATTTAGAAAAGTCAAATGCTAAATGAAGATGAGCCATTTTAACTACTTAAGTATAAATACTTCATATAGAAGTTAAGGAAACACCTTAAATATGTTTAATTAACTTTTTAAGATACTAATTTTATATAAGAAATTTTTATACATACAGACTATAATCTTTCAGAGCACTGATATTACATAACCTTTTAGATATACTTGGATTTATATATATATATATATACTTTTTTTTGTATTTTTAAATTGTATGTTGCATTTTTGAAGCCCTGGTGGCATCGTGGTTAAGCACGTGGCTGCTAACCAAAACGTCAGCAGTTCGAATCCACCAGCTGCTCCTTGGAAATGCTACGGGGCAATTCTACTCTGTCCTATAGGATCGCTATGAGTTGGAATCAACTTGATGACAATGGGTTTGTTTTCTTTGGCTTATGTTGTATTGTATAGATTGATTTTGGAGTTTACCATGTACATTTATTATGACTTATTATCATCTTAAAGTCTTGGAATCAACTTGATGACAATGGGTTTGTTTTCTTTGGCTTATGTTGTATTGTATAGATTGATTTTGGAGTTTACCATGTACATTTATTATGACTTATTATCATCTTAAAGTCTTAGATACGTATAAATACAAAATTAAGACATCTAGTTTGTAGAATTGGCTAATTTTAGGATGTAATCTAATTTCTTTTTTTTTTTTTAATTAAAAGAGAGTATTTCACTTTATATGCTGGGAACTCTGTAAAACATCTAAGTCTGTAAAGTGGTTTACATTAATGAGAGTCAACAAGGGTGAATGCTATTACTGGCAGCAGAATTGTCAAAGGATTTCTGAGTGCTTCCAATAATTAGGTGTTTTAACAATGCTAAGGGAGTATAATATTAAAAAAAATTATACGTTGATACTTTGTTATTTGACAAAGCAGAAGTTGACAGAATTAAATGGAAAACTAGGAAATGTCACCAGGAAGAAATGAACATAACCTAGTTCTTACATTTAAATATTCTCAATTTTAGCAATATTGTCAAAAATAGAAGATTTACATGTTTATTGATATTTTGTACCCAACAAAATCAGTGCAAAATTGGTTGTCCCAGAGTGCAATGTCATGTTACACTGTGACACACTATTTACTTTTCTCCTGTTTGTTTGTTTCTCTTATTTAGCACATGATTAATCTGCCTTTTTTTTTTTTTAAATTCGTACACATTTTTCTTTCTTCCCTTTAATATGTAAGTAAAAACTGAAAGTATTGGTCTGTATATATGCACAAACATATACAGAATAAAACAAAACAAGCCCATTATGGTCAAGTTGATTCCAACTCACCGTGACCCTGCAGAACACAGGTTTCCAAGGCTGTAATCTTTTTTTTTTTTTGGTTTTGTAGTTTTCATTCACTTAATATATTGTGACTATCTTTCCATATCATTAAATATTCTTCTACAGTATTCTTAGTGGCTCTATATATAGTTGGGATATAAGTCCTGTTGCTACAGCAAAGACTCATAATGGTGGCTTAAATAAGACACATATTTATTTCCCTCTCAGGTAAACATCCAGTCTGGCAAGGTCGCTCTGCACCATGAGGATGGCAGGGCTTCCTTCAATCAGGTTTCTCCAGCATCTCTACGTGTGGCCCTTGTCTACATAATACAGGATGTCCCTTACCATCTCTGCATTGCTCTTAACAGGGAGATTAGAAAGGAGAGTAGGGAGGCTCACCCCTTCCTTTGAAGAACAAGACTCAGACTTCGCACACAGCCGCTCTGTTCATATCCCATTGACCATAACTTAGTCAAATTGCCATACCTAGCCATCAGGGAGACTTAGAAATATAGTTTCTAACTGGACATCTACCCAGCTGAATATCAGGGGTTCTATTATTATGAGGAAGTTCCTGGGTGGTGCAAATGGTTAATGCCCTCAGCTATTAACCGAAAGGTTGTAGGTTTGAGTCTACCCAGAGGCACCTAGAGAGAAAGTCCTGGTGATCTACTTCAAAAAATATCAGCCGTTAAAAACACTTTGGAGCACGGTTCTACTCTGACACACGTGAGGTCACCACGAGTTAGAATCCATTACGTCGTTATATTCTTCACAGTTTCTAAGACTTTAATCTTTCTGTGCGATCCTTTCCTCGTGTCCTATTTCTTTGTCTAAAAACCTCACTTGGTCTTTAGAGTCCAGTGCAATGTATATCTTTGGTGAATGCTTCACACCCCTCCAGGTTAGGTTTACACCTCTTATTTTTTATTACCCCATAAAAGGTTGTGCTTACCTCTATTATAATTATTAACACAAATGTAATTTCAACAGGTATATATTCCCCATTTTATTTTGAGTTTCTTTCTTTTTTTTTTTTATTGTGCTTTAGGCGAAAGTTTGCAACTCAAGTTAGCTTCTCATACAAAACTTTATACACACATTGTTATGTGACCCTAGTTGCTATCCCTATAATGTGACTGCACATTCCTCCTTTCCACCCCGGGTTTCCCATGTCCATTCAAGAAGCCCGTATCCCTTTCTGCTTTCTCATCTCACCTCCAGACAGGAGCTGCCCATTTAGTCTCGAGTATCTACTAGAACTAAGAACACACTCTTCATGAGTATCATTTTTATGTCTTATAGTTCAGTCTATTCTTTGTCAGAAGAGTTAGCTTCAGGAATGGTTTTAGTTCTGGGTTAACAGAGAGTCCAAGGGCCATGTCTTCTGGGATTCCTCCAGTCTATATTTTGAGTTTCTTAAGAGTGCAAAATATATTTGTTAGGTGAACGAGCTGTGAGTGCTCAATAGATGTCTGAATATACAAAAGATACATGAGATTAACCCAAAGGTCACAAAGTATATTTTGTACCAAACTTTATGTTAAGAGTGTATTGAATGAATTTGACATTTTGCCTATAGAATATAAATTATTCAGTAAGATAGTTGAATAGGCTAATTATTTTCCTTATGTGTGTGTGTAGTTGTCGTTGATGACAATGTTGTTTTCTTTGTTTATTTGGTGGGGGAAGTTACGAATGAAGGAAATAATTTATTGTTGCAAGGATTTTAAGATTCCCTGAATGGCACACATGGGGTTGCCATGTGTTGGAATAGACTCAGTGGCAACTAACAACACGGATTTTAAAAGAAAAAATGAAAAAAAAATTTAAAATGTACATATTTACTCATATTTAATATCCACTAAACAATATTAGGCAGTAGTAGGATCTATGTGCTTCACGTGAACACTGTATAAAAGCTTAAATGTTTCATTTCAACTCTGTTCTGTGCTCTACATTACCACTCTGTTTAAATTGGCTTCCATTTTCTTACGCTATGTAACATTTTTCTTAAAGTTATAAGTATTGAATACTAAATCCTCATTAATTTATAGTGATATAGCAAGTTGAAGTCAGACAGATAGGGATTTAAATTGTTCTCTGCCTCCTACTGGACAGGTGATTTCTCTCTAAACTTCATTTTCTTGTCTATAAAATGGGATAGACCGTAATTCTGTCCTCAAGATAATATATATAAGGTGCTCATCATGGGGCTCAACATGCATAAATGCACAACAAATGTACCTACAGCATTATTTTATAAATATTATTCTTAAATTATTAAATATTTGAGTAATATTTTATTCTCAATTATTTTGTTCCTTCTGTGGACTGTCGATGCAAAATCTCCCTGGAAATTGAAAGGGAGCTTTTATAGACCTCTCTCCTAGACCAGAGTAAAACATTTTTAGAATTGTTACAAGGATTCTCAAATAAAGAACACGTAATTACCACCTGGGTCACTGATTAAGCAGCGCAGGTTACCAATCCTCACTCCCACAGATGATTCAGAAGGTCTGGTAAAGGCCGAGGAGCCAGGATTTTTAAATAGAATCTCGGTTCATGCAGAAAGATCATGATTTAGGAAATAGTGAATGGGAAATGGAAAATATTTTCAGCACTTTTGGTTTCTTGATAGTAAAAGAATTTTCTATGTGGAGAATAATTGGTGACTAAAGGTTAAATGGGTTTAGAAGGTTAAATGTTCATAAGATCTTCCAATTATAAGTAATTATTATATTTTAGAAAGATATGCTTCTGATTTGTTGTGTTACTGTCATTTAGCTATTTCTTTCACAGACAAGTGTTTAATGGATGTATGAATTGTGAGGATTCTAAGCTACTTCTTTGCCCTAGATTAAGTTAATTAAATTGAAGACCAGCCCTCAGTAAGGGTGACCTTTAGCTTATATCTCCTTTAGGGCATATGTTTGTCACAGAATTTCCAAATTCAGACTTAGTATTCTGCCATGTCAAGAATGATATTCATTTGGCGTCAATTAATGATTTATCTGTCACGCAGAAACTGTGGAAAATAAAACAAAACCTTTAAACTATCCACTGCAGTAAATGTGATCAAGTCCCTGTAAAATGCTCATTTCAAATGAGAGTTAGATGAAAATAACAAGTGTTAATTGCAAGAGGGACCTTATGTGTTTGTAATTCCTGGACTACACAATTATCAAATATCAAGACAAAATGCCTTGGTTTGGCCATTATCTTTATGCCTTTGGCTAAATCTCAATAATAAGGCCTCCACAGTGTCACTTTGGCTTTCATAAAATCTCTTCCCTTATCCCAAGATATATCTGAAAGTTCATAGTTGAGACAAATTCCCACAAAAAAAAAAAAAAAAAATTCATGTGAAAGCACTAGTTTAGTATTTGTTGTAAGTCCACTAATGACTTGTTTCAATTTTTTTTTTAATTTAGCTTCAAAGAGAAGAAAACAATCTTATTCTAATATTGAGGAATAAATGTTGTTTTTAAATGCATTTTACCAATAATAAAAAAAAAAATAATGCTTCAAAGTACCTGAAGTAGTGGTATTAATTAATGTCTCTCTGTCTTCTCTTCATGCTGCATTTGAGGCTATACAGTCACTCCAGACGTTTATAATATCTTTGTAGGACTGACCTAGGGCAGATAGTACATTTTGAGAGGGATCATGGTATAGTTGAAAGAGCGTGATATTTGGAATATATTTGATATATATCTTGACAGTTATTAGCTTGAATAACTTGGATAACTACTCTGAATTTCAGTTCTCTCATTATAAAATGAAAATAATAAAACCTATCTCAGAAATTTTAAGAAGATTTGAAATGATGTATTTAAAACTAAGCACATAGTAGGCTCTTTATAAAAAAAATGATGACAATGATAATATCATAAAACTTTGTTTGGTTGCCAACCTCCAGGACAATCCCCAGTGAATCCTTAACTTTTTGCAGTCCTCTTCTTCACTGAATTAGGAGTGATTCTGTGTGAACAGTGTATGGAAGACATGACATTATATGCCTTCTGAAATGCGATCCTGAAGATATTGCAGTTTCTACCTTGCTTTAGTAGATTTCTCACTCTGGAGGAAGCCCTCTGCCATACTATGAAAACACTCCAGTAGCCCAGTGGAGAGGCACACATAGAAACTAAAGTCTCCAGCCAATATTAACTACACTAACTTGCCAGCCATGTGAATGGAACACTTCAGAAGTGGATCCTCCAGTACCAAGGAGTCAATCCTTCAGGTGGCCGCTGCTCATGCTGACCTCTGACTGCCACCTCAGGAGAAGTCCCCAAGGCAGAACCAGCCAAGTGAGCCATTCCCAAATTTCTGACCCACTAATACCATGACAGCTCATATATGTATTTTGTTGTTTTAAGCTGCTAAATTTTGGAATAATTTGTTAAGCAAAAATAGAAAACTAATACAACTGCCAAGGTTGAAAGGCAACTTTGTCATCTCTAAGCAAGTTCATGGTAACCTATTTCTGTCCATATGTATTTAATTATTCCTAGTAGACCCTCTTTGGAGCCCTGGTGGTGCACTAGTTAATAGCTCGTCTGTTAACCAAAACGTTGACAGTTTGAATTCACCAGCTGTTCCTTGGAAGCCCTCTGGGGCAGTTCCACTCTTTCCTATAGGGTCACGATGAGTCAGAATCAACTCAATGGCAAAGAGTTTTTTTGTTTTTTTTTTTTTTACGAGACTCTCTTTAGCCAAACTGACTTAATTTTTGCTTCACCCAGTTTATTTTTGCCCCTACTTTACCTCAAAGCTTTCACCTTGTAAATACTCCAACTTTACAGCATCAATATCTTTCACTTTAGAGCAGTTTTATGGGCATTACTTTCTGGAAGTTTTTTTTCTTAAAAGTTTACACAATACACCATAAATTATAAATTGCTTGTCATCAGGTACCTTAACTTCACTTCTTTGGAATCTTTTGATGGCTCATATGGTATAATCTCATTTTATAGGTTAAATGGATGTAGGTATGCTCTTGCATTTACAGACTTTTTTTTTTTTTTGTAGGCAAAGCATATGAATGAAGGGCATATTGCTTTCTAATATTGTACAGAGGATAGGAGATTTTTGGTCAAGGGAAAAAATTTGGAAGAAAAAATAAAAAGATGCAACCCCACTCTATTTTTTCAAATGGAATGTTTTACTGTAATTTATACTTTCCTTCTAACAAAACGATCTTAATTTCGAAAAGCTTGTTAGTTAAAATAATGAAAGGCAAGATACACTGAATTCTATTTCCCTTGGATAAAATACTGTTTTGTGTTGAAAAAACTTGAGTTCCTATTAAGTAAATCTACAGATAAGAATAGCCTGGTTAGTAAGGCACTTAATATCCTGACTAACAAAATTCAATATAACATTATCATATTTCTATTGCAGGCTTAATTTATATTTGGAGTATGATAATGTTTCAGGGTTTGTCTGAATACAAATGACTGATCTGAAAGTATCTAAAATTATTTCACCTAAATTGTCAAGTCTCCCCTGCCCCAAAAATAGGGAGCAAATATTTTCAGAGATATTTATCAGATGAATGAATTGTAGTTAAATAGACCAATTTTAAAATGTTTTTGGAGAAATATTTTCTAAAATATGAGGTATAATTATCTAAAAGTTTTCAAAATCTTTGGTTTAGCTCAGCAATAAAAAGTACTTCAATCAGCTATTTATAATATATATATATGTATATATTCTAATGACATTTGTATCATTTATTGCTGTTGAGTCAGTTCCAACTCATGGTGACCCCATGTGTATTAGAGTAGACTGTAATCCAAAGGGGTTTCAGTGGGTGAGTTTTTGGAACTAGATTGCCAGCCCTCTTTTTTTTTTTTTTTTTTTTTGAGTTGCCTCTGGATGAATTTGAACTACAAACCTATTGGTTAGCATCTAAGCACTTAACCTTTCACATCACCTAGGCACCTCAAATGACATTGATATGATCTGGACATTTGCTTGTGTGCCTGTAATACTATTAGAAACTTACATGAACTTGAGTTAAGGGTAAACTTACTATTATTAAAAAAACAAAACACATACACACACAAAATGATAATCATTCACTGGCTTAAAAACAGTAGTAAATTAGAGTTTTTTTAGACCTCTAAGGAATTTTTTTTTTTTTTTTTTTTACCAAAGGCTGTTACATTAAAAAAAAAAAAGCAGGATTATTTAGGATTATATTCAGTTGAATATTTTAAATGTCACAAAATAGCAGAGACTAAAACAAACAAACAAACAAAAAAAAAACAAGAGAAAAGTTAATTGGTTTCTCACATAAAAGACTTCTGGATGCAGGTGATCCAAGTTCAGCTTCAAGACACGCTGGGGTAGCCATGTGGATTGTGTCTCTGTCCAGAATACTCTCTACTCTTTCCTTCCTCCCTCCATCTGGTTAATGTTTATTCATCCTTCAAATCTCAAATCCAAAGCTATTTTCTCAGAACATTATGACAGGTATTGCTGTTTGTCTCCAAATGTCCATTCTTTTCTTCATCTTTATTGAAGGACTCCCAGTTTTTAATAAGACACATTACACATGGCCACACCAGCTTCCCTTGCAGCAAGGTGTAGCTATATGATTATCTTCTCACTCATTGATGTATTGTTACCAACCTTTTGAAATGATTCATCTTCAACCTCTTACATAATTTGAATATGCATGTATATATAATACTATTGGTTTGCTTCATATCATGGATTGAATTGTGTCCCCCAAAGATGTATATCAACTTGGCTAGGCCATGATTCCCAGTATTGTGTGGTTGTCCTCCAATTTGTGATCTGATGTAATTTTCCTATGTGTTGTAGATCTTAATCTCTGCCTATGGTTAATGAGGCAAGATTAAGTTATGTTAAAGAGCATTATGGTGGGATGCAACACCCTTACTCAGCTATGATCTGATGTAAGGGGTGTTACCCTGGGTTATGTCCTGCATCGCCTTTTATCTTACAAGAGATAAAAAAAAAAAAAAAATGGAGAAGTGACCAGAGAGAGAGGGACCTGATACCACCAAGAAAGAAGTGCAGGGAGCAGAACGCATCCCTTGGACCTGGGGTCCCTGTGCTGAGAAGCTCCTAGACCAGGGGAAGATTGAAGGCAAGGACCTTCCCCCAGAGCCCAGAGTAAGAAAGCCTTTCCTGGGAACTGGCACCCTGCATTCAGACTTCTAGCCTCCCAGACTGTGAGAGAATAAATTTCTGTTTGTTAAAGCCATCCATTTGTGGTATTTCTGTTATAGCAGCACCAGATAACTAAGACACTTCATGATATTTTGCCAGCTTCTGGAACCAAAAGAAACACCAGATTATTTATCATTCAAATTAGTGTTAGTATATCTCCATGAAATGGAGGCGGGAAGTCAAAATTCCTTTTGTTACGTGTCACCTAACTTCAGGTAATACAAAGGCACAGAAAACAATTAAACTTGGCATATGTTAACATCAGTGTGAGCAACAAAGGGATCAATTAAATTAGGATTTTTTTCTATTTAAATGGACATGTGACTCATTGAATACAAGCCCTCTCAAGGGAATGGAGGTTTTCTTCCAGGGAAAAAACAAAAGGTCTACAGGGACACCACTATGGTAACTACAGGTGGAACTTCACTTTCACACATTTTGTGCTTGGGAGCTGGAAAGTCAAAGCGTATTCCAGGGATCATATTACTAAATAGGCAGTTAGTAGATTGGGCAACTCTTTATAATTGCATTCATTTAGTCTTAATAGAAGGATGAAGCCCTTTACGCTTGGGAAGGTGAACACAGTGGCAAAGAAATAAGTATAAAAATAATAGCCTGCACTAATTCTGATTGTTTTCTATTTAATGGGATTTCTGTCGGTTTTTTGTTTCTTACCTTCTTTTGTGATGTAACAAATTTACTTCAGAACTCTGATGGGCCTTTTGAAACATCAAGAATATAGTTAATGGCTCATGTTGTTTTAGTCTTATATATATATTCTAATAAAAAAACTGATAATCCACTGCTATTAAATAGAATCTTATATTGTCTAGAATTCCCATTAACTCTCTGATTAAAACACAAATATATTAGGAACTAATACATCAATAGTTGGCAAGGCGTGGCATGCAACCTTCTGGCTGCACAAAAGTAGAGGATAAAAGAGAAAATGTGAAAGTTATTTTTCCTGGGAGTATACAGAAATTGGATACATGTAGCCCATGACAACTATTCTTATATTGTGATATTAGAAAATGTAACATTAAATGTGCAATTGAATGCCATCTGTCTAGTTGCATGCCAAATTAAGTAAAGCTCTAATGAGAGGATGAAAGTCATAGGTAAAATTCCTATTAAGAATGGTTCTGTTCTAGAACAGTGTACAGACTGGAATTTTTTTTTTTCTTTCAGTTAAGATATTTATTAGAGTGTTTTCAAGTTAGAAAGAAATATTGACCATTCTAGGACTTCAAGGTCAATTACTAAAGCTTCTTTAGCAGCAATAGATATTTCAAAAATATTTAATATAATTAAAAAAAAAGAGTATAGTTAATTGCTGTTCCATAGGAACATTTTAATTAACAGCTTTGAAGCTTCTGGCTTCGGTGATTGAAACTATGCTGCTCTTTTGCGTTATTATTTAAGAGAGTTATAAACTCTCAGTTGGGGAGGTGGAGGAAGACTTGTGATTGTGTTAGACAAAACACAATATGATAATCACCAGGTGAAAGTGCTGAAGTCAGATTCAGGGGATGGAACGTGGGGATTTGAGTTTACCAGGACATTGAGAAGCTACAAATAGACACAGCCTGAGGTTCCGAAGCTTACTCTGCTGTTTCTCCTTTAAGGACGTAGTCTTGCTAATGCTGGGTGTATTCCAAAAACCAAAAGAACAAGTGTCTGTAAACATCTTATGTACATACATAGATTGTTAGCATTCCAGAATGGTGATGTAAGCTCTACCTATAACATACTTATGTATCATTATTAGTGAAGAATTTGGTAATTTCTCACCACTGCAGAGAAAGATTGGCAGTGTGTATGACCCAGTCTTCAGGGAATCCATGATATTTCCCTAGGCAGGCAAAGATCTGCTACTGCTTTGTAAGGTACCCCTTCAAAGGTCAGTGTCCTTCACTATATAAGTTGGGAACTTGTAGCAGGTACGTATGTGCTGTTCCTTCCCACCGGTCTGCAACCCAATCTGCAAATCTCAAGATAAGCTCGCTTTTATGGCCTTATATTTGGCATGCCATTTAATTAAACTTGCTGTTAAATATCCATAGCCTTCTTATGAAACCAACCAAGCTATCTTAGTTTCCATTATGTATCTTATAAGTACTTTAAATTTAGGTTTTGAATTTTTATTAGTTTTTCTTTACATATTAAAAAAAAAATTTTTTTAATATTATGTGATAATAATTTACCTTTTTTTAATACAACAATAAAAAATAGACTTTTCTAGAGAAGGAACTTTATTAACTTTTAACAGATCATGGCATATATATGTTCCACCTACATTTTCCACCCCTGGAGGTATATCGGCGGGCGTTTGAGCCCCTTAGTATGTTCTGACGTTGTGGCATATACTGGTGCAACTGCCCAAAAAACAAGGAAGTTGGTCTGTGCCACATTTGAGTGTTGGGAGCCATTCTAATGAAGAGATGCTTCCAGGAGGAGTGATTGTGTAAAACTTTTGTGTCTTTTGGGTTCTGTACAATTAGTAGAGTTGATGTGATAGAAGCTACCAATGTGACAAATTAGCCTCTTTCTCTGTGTGTGTGTGTGTGTGTGTGTGTGTGTGTGCGTCTTCATATTATTATGGGCTAGTATATTCTTAGCTACTGAATACATTAAAATCTGTCATAGTCATTATTCATTTTTAATACTTAAATCATCCCAAATGTTGTTAGTGGGAACCCCTTTGAGCTGACCCTTGTATCCTTTGATGGGTCTTAGTTAGCTCGAATACTTATTTTCTGGCATGAAAAATTTGTATCCCAGGATCATCTTCCCTTCCCTTCACCAGACCTAAAATCAGCAGTTCTTCAAAGGCTTCATTTCCTTTTCATGGAAAAAGGTACTTAGAAACCAGTATCTGAGGACACTGCTGTTGGAGGACTACTGCTAATTTTTAATGCTCAACGGACACAACTCCAGGTTCTTGAAGAGATCTGTTTTGTTTGCACTAAGGAAAGTAAACAGCCAAAGATGCATTTAAGTAGAAAAAGTAGCTACATGTATCCTTGTATTCATGAAATATTTAGGACCTGTCCTCAATACTGAGAATACAGATAAAGTGCCCGCCATGATGGAGGTTGTACTCTGTGAAAAGGTGATTAAAAAAACAACAAATAAGCAAATAAATATTTATGTTATATGATGGTAAGTGATGTGGAAGAAAGCAAAGCAGGGAAGGGGGCCAGAGTAAATGCGAGAGGTTGCTATTTTATAAAGGGTGGGGAGGGGGTTCAGGGAGGTGAAGTGGGGAAGAGTGTGCCACACAAAGCAAACAGCAAATATAAATCTCCTGAGGTGGAAGTTTTACTGATGTGACCTATAAAGGCAGAGAGATTGGTATGACTAGATAGAGAGTGAGCAGGGGTGGTCAGACAGAACTACACCCTGGCATGTTCTGAGGGATGCTCCAAAACGGGCTGATCATTTAGCACCCCTGGATATTGATATTATATAATCCAGTACTGGATTTACCACTTTGGATTAGATAGAGTAGGAGAATATTTTATCCAGAATACCACTTCTGTATATGAAAGGAATGTGACATATTGAGTTTCTCTTCTATTAACTTCTTAATACCTATAATATATTGTCTTAGTTTCTTAGTGTTGCTGTAACAGAAATACCACAAGTGATTGATTTTAAAGAACAGAAATTTATTTCCTGAGAGTTTAGGGGGCTAGAAGTCTGAATTCAGGGCACCAGGTCTAGGTCAAGGCTGCCTTTCATTTGTTTCAAGGGGAGGATCCCTTTCAGTTTCTGTAGAATTGACATTCTTTGATCCCTAGGGATCTCCACATTCATATATCTTCCTCCCTTTTGTGCTTCTTTGTGCTTAATCTGCTCTTTTTATATCTCAGAAGTAGGTAGGCTTAAAGCAAACTGGACATTGATATGACCTCATTAACAAAATAAAGAAAACCTATTCAAAATGGAATTACAGGGGTTAGGGTTTCAACATACATTTTTTGAGAACACAACTCAATCCATAACATGTATCAACAAATATTGTTTCTCATCACCTTGACAAAAAAAAAAAAAAAAAAACAGTTCTGTACCCAGAAAAAATGAATAACATTTATAAAAAAACATACTCAGTAAATATTTTAGAATTAATAAATAAATTATGCAAAGGACATAATTATTACAAGGTTATAAAGTACAGAGAACTAGGTTAGTTTATTTTACAAACACATATATAGTCTATACTATGTGTACTGTCTTAAGTAGTTTATCCACATTATTAACTAGTTTGATCCTTATAATAATTCAGTGAGATAGGTAATGTTATTATTATCCTCAAGGAATTGAGATTTCAACCCAAAGAGCCTGCTTCTAAGTCCCTCCTCGGAGCTGTAGAGTAGACTTGCTCTCAGTAAGCTTTGTCGCTATGCGCAAGGTAAAATGAAGCATAAAGGGAGGTGGTAGCATATATGAATATTTTTGTTCTCATATTCTGCCTTTATATGTTTATTAAACTACTGGGATTTTTATTCCCTTTGTTATTTTCTACTCCCCAGTGCTCAGTTCAGTGCTCAGAAAATAGTTCAAAAATGTTAAGAGCAGTAATTGATGCCCACGTGGAACTCCACATCATATCTGTATTTGTGATATGGACAAATATTTGTAAATTCTACAACTTTTTATCCAAGGACTTTTCAATCCTCAGATCATCCTCAACATATGTATTTTCTAATTTCATTCTACAAATGCCGGTATCAAAGCCAGTTTGTAAATCTTACGTTTGCTAAAAAAAAAAAAAAAAATCTCATTATGAAAATATATTTTTAAAAGAATGTTTTTTCTGTATGTTAACTATCATAGTTTTAGAAGGATTTTTTTTTTTTTAACCAAGGGATGCAATTTAAACTTGACCATGTCAATAAAAATAGTTTGTGAATCTAGTTTTGTAGGGCAGTCAAGATCTTAGAAGAATGTAAACCCATAAGGGAACCATACCGTTAGTGAGCTTCAAAGTAACTTTCTGTGATGGGATGATATCTTATGGCAGACATTGTGGAGGTGTTTTATATTCCACATTACAGTTTACTGTATTGCACTTACTATGTAAAATCTGTACCTATGAAGTACAATATCAGACACAAACATTTTTGTGAATAAATGAGACAAAAACTTTCTTCTCTTTTCCAATAAAACTTCCTAAATTTATGAATGCTAAAGAATGCATCAGTTTTTCAAAACAAAACAAGAAAGCAAAAATATGCACAATAGATCCTTGTAATGAGTCATGTCTTGTCAAAATTAGCTGCAGCTCTTATTGCTCATGAACTGACGCCCATCACCCCGCCCAAACACATTTCACGATTTGGCAAATAACAGTTGTCTTTTTTTAAAATTTAAGTTGACAAGAAGTGGAAAAAAAAAAAAAAAGAAACTTTACAGTGGGCTTTGCAAAGGAGTAAATGAACCTCTGAATTTTGAAAATTTTTATTTGAAAATTTTGTTATCAAAATTTGGGTGAAATATGCAAACCAACATTAAATGCAACCGTGAAGTTTAAAAATGATGTGTCTTGTCCTCTTTGTACTGGGTTTAGTCAAAATTATTTTGTCATTTGATAGGTTATTTTTGATTCCTGAAGTAATATATATAATAATAATCGTAAGGAAAGTCATCATAGATTTGAGAAACAGGAAGTAGTGATGAGCGTAGATTGGAAACAAAAGAAAGAGGAATAAAGAGTGAATGTCTGCTTTATTGGGTTTTCAAATAATTTGGAATAACTGACTAGCCTGTGCTTGCATTTGGAGACTTGGAGAAGAAAATGATTGCTTTATGTCTCATTATGTCACAAATTTTTTCCTAGGGGATGGAATTTAATCTAGGATTCAAATATCCTTGCTTGCTACTGCCAGCTATGCAACCTTGGGTAGTTGACTTAACCACTCATAACGTGTGTGTGTGTGTGTGTGTATATATATATATATATATATAATTCAGTAAAAGGGGTAATGATAGTGCCCATGTCATAAGTTTTGGGTATTAAATAGTATATATAAAGTTCTTTACACAGTTCTTGTACTCATTAAGTGCCAGTAAGTAGAAGCTATTCATGTTATTTAATTAATACCTCCCTAAGTCCACAATGAAAATGTTCCAAACTTGTTTAATATTTTAATTTTATGTTTATTATTTGATATCAAATTGAAAATGCAGCATGCAACATGTTATAGATAGTATGATCCCATTGTTGTAAATGTTTCGAGTGGATGCATTTTTGGAATTCTAGAAGTATACACTATATTACAACCAGTTGTTTTTTCTCAGCAGTAGGATTTTAAGGTATTTTATATATTACAAAATATTAAAAGGTTTTCTTTGTCAGAATAGTAGGATTTTAGGTGATTTTATTGCTTTTGCTTATTTGCATATTCAAAGTGTTCTACAATAAATGTATGTCGCTTTTGATGTTAAAAACCAGATCGGTTACTTTTGAATTAATTTCAACTCATGGCAACCTCTTGCATGTCACAGCAGAACTGTGCTCCATAGGGTTTTTAATGGCTGTTTTTTGAAATAGATCACCAGGCCTTTCATCGGAGGCACCTCTGGGTGGACCTGAACCTCCAACCTCCTGTGGTTAACAGCCAAGTGCGTTAACCATTTACACCACCCAGGACTCACTTTTGTGTTAGGGAAGGTAAAAGTTACATAAATTTTTCTTCTTAAAATAACATATTAATTTTTCATTTTACAGCAGAGTTAAGCAATATGGTACAAAGTTCTTTCTAATCGGTAGTAGTCTAATGGTAGGTATTTATTATCTCTTTTATTCATTAAAAGTAAAAGAATATAATAACCGATTAGCTTTATCACCAGCACATTTCTTTAACATAAATAAAATTATTCTGAATTTATCATTTAGCTCTAACCTGAATAAACTTGAAAAATTGAAAAAGAGAAAGATAAAGTGATTTACACAACTCTGTCAACATGTAGATCAATTGTCAGTAATACCACTGAAAAGGCGTAATTCTAAAATGAATGCATACAGTTGACCAAATTAAGTAATTCAAACATGGATTTCTCTACAGCAATTTTATTTGCATATCGTCATGAAGAAAAGTAGAAAAAAAAGTCTAATTCAGTTTAAATAAAATTGTGGCTTTTCTATTCTGGCTGCATACAAATATTTTATTACTTTAAATAAATAGTGGTAAATCTATATTCTTGTTTAACAAAGGATAATATTTTCCAAATATTAAAATAATTTATTTTAATCTCCTTCTGAAACTATTTGTAGCTTCTGACCTTTGACAATGAGTAATGATGTAGAGAAGAAAGTAAAGGTGCCTCTTAAGCAAGAGGAGAAATGGGAGGAAGAAGGGTAAGGGAATGGAGCTGGTTAAAGATATATTAGATAAGACAGAGAAACACAAAGGAAAAAGGAAGGCTTTGCAGCAATGGATTCCTATTTAGTAGTCTGAGAGTAGATTCCCTTAAGTAGGAGAAGAGGGGAATTTGGCTTCTTGGGTATGTCTTGTTTCTCCTGTAGGATGAACAGACCCAGAGTTCTCAAATCAAATCCCTCAGAAAGGATCCTTGGGAGGCCCTTGATTTTATTTAGAGCCTGTGGGTCTGGAATGAGGCCTGTCATGGGAAAGAACAGCTTGACACTGCAGTAAGGGTAGGGCGTGGGGTGTGGGGGAGTGGAGGGTGTATAGAATACCATCCAGGAAGATCTATGGATCTTGTGGCTGAGGTGAGGCTGAGCTAGCTGGCAACAGCAACTGGGCTGTGATAGAGATTACAAGTTACATTACCACAGATCAGTTTGAGAATGTGAGAGGGATGATCTACCATTAGACAGACGAGGAACAGAGGAGTGAAAGAGGAGGCAGAGGGCAGCACATTTGAGGGGCCTGACTCTTGTCCTTTTGGATGAGCTATATAAGCCTGATCAGCCTAAGATGTCGTCTTAGTAAGTAACTAAGGCAGGGGATATGGAATTTCTGGGGATTTTTTAAATTATTAAGTTAATTTTTATCCACCACCCAGTGAGTGCAGCTTCTTGGGAAAGATTAGTTGAGTTACATATTAAGCAAACAACTCATTCTCCAAACATAGTGTTAGTCACATTAATGACACAGTTACATATTTTAGAAATATTATTGTTAGAATATTTTTTAAAAAAATTAATAGCTTCCTGAAACACATTTTTATATCATCAAAACATTTCTTATGCTGCATATATGTGTAGTTGTGTACCATTGTATAAATACAAATATACATGTGTGCATGCGTGTGTATGTATAAAAGAGAAGGTATGTATAAAGTGGACTGACATTATTTGCGTATGTTTATTATGTAAATTCAGCTATACATGTCCTGCAACAACAAAAAAAGGGAGACAATTAACAGTTTAAGTATTGCAGATTTCATAAGCCATTCTATGCAATAAGCATATACAACCCCAAGTGATTGTGAAATGGAAGACAGGACTAATTTCTGAAGCTGCTCCTGTGCTTCTCATGTGTGAGTGCCTCATGATGCTGAATATAATTCTAGTTTTTAAAGATACTTTTCATACACTACAAAGTATACATTTTCATACAGCAAAGCCCTAATGGCAAGTGAGCCATTCAACCAGTGCTCATGCCGATTAGGAATGATGTGTTCCAGCTTGGAAGAAAACTGCTCAGAGGGGACTAAGTGGGGCTTGGTATGTTGATTTCTGGTGTTGTGCCTCCCTAAGGCATCACCCACCACATTGATTTTGAATCCACGGATTTTTGCCTTGTAAGCTGACTTTAACGTCTAACCTCCCCTGAAGAGAAGATGTGATTTCCCTCTAAACATGCATCTGTGACAGGATTGAGGCCATTAACTTTCAGTCTGCCTTTGGCAAGTAATTTTTTCAAAGGGAAGTGAAAAGTTGTAGGTTTGTCCTAAAATGAAGCAACCAGATGACAGATAAAGGGAATATCTGTTGTATTATCCATGACATTTTTTGAAGCACAGCGTGTAATCTTTTATAAGATACTAAAGACAGTTTCAGGAATCTGATTTTCTTCTTTTTTTTTTAGGGCAACACAGCCTCAGCTATGTTAAGTAACATCCATTTGTGAATTCCTGGGAGATTAACACTGTGTTTAGGAGCTGGTCTATCATTTTATAATTGGAGTAAATGAGGGGGTGATAAAACACATGTAGTGCTCATTAAAATATTTTTCTTTTGGCTATTGTAAATAGTTTCAGAAAGAGGTATGTGCAGTTCACTACATAGACTTACTATTGTGCTTAGTTTGCATGTTCACAGAAATCACTGAGTACAGAGCAGCCTGGATTCTAATTCACCTGTATGAATTTTACAGCACATCAATCCTTCTATGTAAAATAATGAGTTTGGAGCAAATGGTCCCCAGGTAGTCTTTGGTTTTAAAAGTCTATACCTGTTGCCATCGAGTCAATTCCGACTCATAGTGACCCTATCCCAAAACCCAGTGCTGTCGAGTCAACCTATAGGACAGAGTAAAACTGCCCCAGTAAGTTTCCACGGAGCTCCTAGTAGATTCAAACTGCTGACCTTTTTGTTAGCAGCCATAGCTCTTATCCACTATGCTACCAGGGTTTCCTAAAAGTCTATGGGACTGTAATATTCCTCATTTTAAATACACTGCATTTGAAGTGACACTTGAATGACTTAATTTCATGAGTTCTCAATGAAAATCAATGTTCTGTACTTGCAGTGTTAATCATAATTAATATTCAGAATAATTTTTTCATACTTAAGTCTATTTTACAAAATTAGTGAGTGATGTTTTTATGTTATTCACACAAAACTATTCAGAAGCCTTTTTGTTTGTTTGCTTGTGTCCATTATAAAGAAAGAGTTTTATTCAGAGTTATTTTTGTTGGTTTTATATACTTGAGTGAAAAAAAGTGTGAAGACAGTAATATCTATTAAAGAAAATAAGGGGTCCTAATGTTTTTTTTTATTAAAATGTTATAGACTGTGAAAATATCTATTTGTAATAAGAAATTCAATTGGCAATTAAGATACACATTCTTTTGTTTAGGTTTGATGTTAACAATTTTGATAATCTACAAGATTATTTCTTAAGAACTCATTCCTTCAATCAGTAACATAAGTAAACATACATATGCAAACCCCTGTCTCCTAAGGTCTATTCTATACACAAACCATTAAGTGGAAAAAGTTACAGTATTCTGCTCTACCTTTTGAAAAAATATAGCATGGATTGTGTCCAGATTTCCAAAATTTACTGTATGTATATATATATATATATATATATATATATATATACATATAGAGTCACATTATGAAGTTTTTTTTCAGTATTCATCTATCTAAAAGTTGTGAAATCAAAGTATCTGTCGACATCTAGTTACTGAATCTCAGTGTGTTTCTACGTAGAAGGCAAAATATGGTCAATGTCCTCAAGGAAGTTACATAAGCACTGAGGCAAAGACATATGAAAACGTAGTAAGTTATAGTATTTTTAGCATATATTCAATGCAGATATATAAGTGCAGTTTCCCATTTTATATGAGAATTATTAAAAAGTGCTTTTAAAATTATTTTTCAGGAAAGGAGTTCTAGATAATTAGAAATACTCTATTAACCCTTAATAAAAGATGAATGGCAGAGCTAAAAGTAAATATACTGGCAATAATCGATACTGTCACATAGCAGGCAACAAAGTACGATTAAAGGTAAAAGAAGTCCATGCATGCTCTATTATAAAATATGTATCTGTACAGTATTTTGATGAATACTGGTATCTAGAAAGCATCTATAATATGTAATGAATTAGAAAACCAGTCTAAGATATGCAGACAAACCAACTAAACTGGAAAAACTTATGAAAAGGACTAAAATAAAGAGATTAGTTTATATTAAAGGTAACTCTGATCAAGGGATGGAGGAGAAAATGAAGGGAGAAAAGACTAGAGGCATTTAGATAAAAGAAGGAGCCGTTTTAAGTCCTGGTGAGCTGGAAGGGTGGGAACAAATGTGGGAAAGGTACAGGTGGATAGTATAGAAGAAAGGAGATGCTTTATAATTCCTCCTTTTTAAACCTCCTCACCAACATATAGTTAAGGTCCCTCAAACTGTTTTTATTTCCTAAAGTAGATCCTTGACTGCTATTTTCTTGGATCCTATGTATCCTATATACTGCAGCCTGACTCATCTTCTCGAATAGCGCTCTACGTTATATTTCTGTCCACATTCTTAAACTATCCACCATGGAAAATTTTCTTCTTGGACAATTTTACTCTATTCACTGTCCACAAAATATTTGTTCTTTACCGTCTCCAGTTTTATACATAACCCATCCCCAGCAGAGGAGAGCTCCCACACAACTTTCTGAAACCGTACTCTTTGTGCAATAATTAATTAAAAATCCTCCTCCTCCAGAAAACTGCGTATAACTTTAAATGACTTTGTAAATGCCTATTGACGAGTTTTAAATGTTGCATCACCCAAAAGGATCTTCATAATCTGGCCTCATCCCCTGCTTCTGCTCCTCATCACACATGTGCATGCGTGGGCACGCACACACCCACATGCACACAGGGTACATTATTAGGTCCATTGCGGGGTTTGTCAAGTCCTTTTTATCCCCTATGTTGTTTCTTGCATTGAATGAATGAACCCCTTTTCCAGAATGCCTTTCTCAACTTTCTTTCCCTATGGAGCTCTACACTTTAAAACCTCCCATCTTTTCTCTGGAGTTCCTCAGTGATGCAGTTAACACACTCAGTTGCTAACAGAAAGTTTGGAGGTCCTTGTTCACCCAGAGGCACCTTGGAAGAAAGGCCTGGTGATATATACTTTCAAAAAATCAGCCACTGAAAACCTATGGAGCTCAGTTCTACTCTGACTTACATGTTGTCTCCATGAGTCAGAATCGACTCAATTACAACTGGTTTTTATCTTTTCCCTGGAGAGCTTTTCCTGACCACTACAAACAGATAAAAATCAATCACATCCTCTTCTATGATCACATACTGCAATGCAAATATTTCTGGTATGATATTTATCATATCTTATTTCAATTACTTGTTTAATTTTTCCACTCATGAGTTCAGGGAACATATCCTCCTCATTTCTCTATCTGAACACCTACAGCAGTGTCTGTCCCATGACAATGGTTTAAGATCTGCTAAGTGAACACATGAATAGTTACTGAATAGTGTATCATCATAAAGTCCAAGAGTGGAGCCAGTTTTAAAGAAAGGAGTCATAAGGTCAAATGCTAGACAGACTAGAACGTGGGCTAAGAAAGGACCTTTGATTGATTCAACTCATTGGAAATGAAGTCAGATTGCAGTGGGGAGGGAGTGAAAAATGACAACCAAGTGGAAGCAGTGAAGTTAATGCCGCTTATTTAAGAAGTGTAGTTATGAAAAGGACAAATCTAAGTCAGTAGAATAGCATTTGAAAATTTATTCAATGCATTTATTTTTAAATCCTTAAATATGTCAGAAGTGTATATTGTTTGATGGTCATATTGAAGGATCTAGTAGAGATGCCTGGGGGTGGGGGAGATTAAACAAACAAACAAAAACCCCAGGACTAAACTGTTTTTAAAAAAGTAGAAGATAAAATTGATCACATAGACCAGTGACTACCGCTGGAAAAGAATAGATGGTGGAGTTCTTTGGAAAAGATCATTTAAATAGAAAATGAATGCATGTTTAGAAGAGAGGGGAAGATGAAGAGGTTCACTTCTAAATAAGAAAGGATAAAAATGGAGGCTGTGTCTTCTCTGTGTAGGCAATGTATGTGTAGTCTCCATTGCCATTGCTAATGACTCGCAAGAGTAGCTCTCCTTGCCTAAGTCCGTGAAGAAGTAGACATATTGCTATATTTGAAATCTGAGCAAATGGCTATTGTACAGTCAACACAAACTTTTTTACAAAATGACTAAACAATCTTGAAATATTGCTCAGTGAACCTTATTTAGCTATCAACTTTAGTCCTGACTACGCAAAGATTTTCAATATTTCCGCCCAATAGTATTTCCCTGTAATTACATGTATACTTAAAAAAAAAATCACTTGATGATTAAAAAGAATGGACTATTGTTCTTGGAATTATTTTTAATTTTTTTATGCTGGTCTATTCTTTTCTTAAATCTTAATTTTATGATCTATGAAATTTACCCTTGGTTTTTAGGGCAGCATAATTTATTCTTCTTAGTATCTTAGTAGTTTACCACATCTAGATTCATTTCATTTTTTGTGTATTTCTTCTGTTGGGTTTTCATAATTTTCTCTTCATGTTTCCCAACTTATGTTCATTTTTCTTCAATAGCTGGTAACATAAAATATGCTATAAAGCTAGCACTGAAAAACTTTCAGGCTTATCCTCTTCTTAAGAGAAAACAAAACTTTAAAAGACCTGTCAATATTTAACTTCTTTAATGATTTTTATCTTTGATGATATCTTCATTTTCTGTCGCTAGCAGAAATGTGAGCACAGAGTATTTGTTAAAGTTAAAAGAAAGCATACTGAGAATTTTTGCTTGGTATATTTTTTATAAAAAGAGTGTTCTGGGTATATAGATAAGTAGAAAAAGGTAACAAGCTAGTTGGTACAAACAATGCAAACCAACTCTTAAGCAGATAAGACATTTATTGGAAGAACTGAGAAGGTGGGAATGAGGCTCAGCAAACAAGAACCAGGTAAGCCTAATGACCTAAACTTACGGCAATAATAATAATAATAATAAATTCCATAGCAACAGTCTTTGAGAACTTGCTCCTCTTGATGCCAGCACCGTAACTCTTGCTGGGGCCATACACTGGACATAAAAGGCTGTCACTGAACATTGGATATTACTCTCTCCACTTTGGTGGAATAAACTGTCTCTGTCCATATTGCTTTGTATCGCTTGTCTCAGGTTATAAACTTCAGGCAGGAGCATATAGTTGGCTGAATATGTGGGTGCTCTAGTTGTTTAGGATCAGGGTAAATATTTGTTTTTGTGTATTAAAAAAGAGCTATTTTCCTCCACCAAGACTCACTCATCTATCCCACTACTACGCCCTCCCCCAAATCAGTTACATAGTTCAGGTAGGGGCCACCTAGTCTACACTGGACCAGTGAGATCGTTCTAGGGGCTTTTAGGAAAGGCAGGAAGAGAGGGAGTTTTATACATGTACACATAAAGTTTAGGAGCAATATGGAGTCCCATTTTTGACCAGTAATCTTAAAGAACCAGAGAAAACTGAATTTGTGAAAGATGAAGACCAGGAACATTAATGGACAGGGGTAGAGATATGGGGAGTCAGTCTTTGATATTTAAGTACTCTTTCTTTTGTTCATTCCTGAGACCCAGTTCTATTTCTATCCCCGATTTTTATGATACCCATATCCTTATAATAATTTATCCCTTAAATTAATTCATCTTGTTTATCTGTTATTATGGCTACTGTAAACACATTCCATATTTGTATGTCCATTAAAGTGAGTCAAATATGGGTGAAATTTGATGTGAATGAGGTACTCAAATATTTATGTAGTATTTGACATTTGTATACTTTTACAGTACTGAAATGCATTCTAGCATAAATACTGTCATATGAATTAGTATAATACACAAACCCTATTAAAACATACAGAAAAAGAGTTTATGTACTTGATAAAGCTTATTTTTTCTTTGGTTAGAAAAAATAATTAGAACTTTGGCTTTTTCACTTAGAAAGAGCAGGTTATTTCCATTTCAACAAATTACTTGCTTACCTAAGTGCATTTCTTCTGAAAGTACTATTTTAGCTTAATGTGTTTACGTCCACAGTACAAAGGACCAAAAATTCTTCTCCCAGGGGTTCAAGTAGAGAGTTTTTCTGTGGAGCCAACTGATTGTTCAGTAAACCTACACAATAGATCATTAATTGGATGTTTGGAGCTTTCTCCTGTAATAGCTTTTCAAAATATTTGCCTTGACTAGAAGTATTTATTCAAGAACAATACTGATAACAGAGTTTTAAATTGAATAATCATTGATATAAACATGTGTGAATGTTTTCTATATCATTTTGATTCTAAGCGTGTATTATAATAATTTGGTTTTATAAAACATGCCACAGTCCTGAACTATAATTCTAAATTACAATCAGAATTTCTGAATGATTATTACAGCAATTGTTCCTTATCAAAGTAATTGCTTTTCAGTCTATGAATGTGATGAGAGTAGGTATCTTTATTTATTTATTTATTTAAATTATACAATTTGTATTACTCCATTTTTAATCTTTGAAAAGTCCACACGCGGATCGCTATGTCAAACAGACTGGTGATCCCATTGTTAACAACACAGTGTATATTTTAAACTTCATGGAATGCTTTTCGCTATCCTTTAACCTCAAAGACCCTTCCACATCATCCTAATTCTTTAAATTTGACATCTCCTTCCTCTCGTTTCCTCCATGAATCCTCTCTAATTTTCTTCCTACACTCTCTTCTCCTTTTCTTGAGCGCCATGTGTCATCTTCTAGTATCTACTTAAAAAGTTAATGCAAACATGAAATTAGATGACATCTGTAAAGTGATGAGCATATTTTAGGTGCTCAATAAACAGAAACTCTCCCTTTGAGGTAGTGTGTAAATATATAATGACAGAAATTTTGACTTAAAAACAGTGCACCAAATTGTTTCATAATAAATGTTTTTTGAAAAGAAAATGTAGAAGCTTTGGAAAGTGATGACTTTTACACAGAAAACAAAATTTAGTGGCTTGCATTTGTACTAATTCCACCAGGTTTCTGTGTTGTGATTAAGAAAAAGTGATTAATAAAACTGTCTCAGTCAATACTCCAGAGAATATAAATATTATTTGTCAAGGGAGGGTAAACCTTTAGACTACCTAGGTTTAAGAGCCACTGGAATGCCTTCAAAAATGCTTATATACACCCCCAGGTTCCTCCTGAACCAAGGGTTATTAAGCCGTATCTCTTTTGTGCATATTCTCATATTACAAAAACCTATCAAAATTTTACTGAAGTATGTTTTCATTGTATATTTGTAATATTATCAGTTGTCAAAAATGTCATTTTCATTTCAAATATATTTCACTGTTTTTTTTGTGACAACTCTTATATTAAAGGGGTATTTATAATTTGACAACTCTTGGAATGCTCAGAATGCAAACCTCATAATTATCATATTCCATTCAATATCGAAGTATTAACCCTGGTGGCATAGTGGTTAAGTGCTATGGCTGCTAACCAAAGGGTTGGCAGTTTGAATCCGCCAGGTGCTCCTTGGAAACTATGGGGCAGTTCTACTCTGTCCTATAGGGTCGCTATGAGTCGTAATTGACTCGACGGCACTGGAATTTTTTTTTTTAATCTTTGGGTTGTAATATTTAGGATGATTTTTTCTTCTATAATTGTCTTTTTCTACCTTTTAATGCTATTGTTTTTACATGTAAGCTAGTCTGCCTAAAATTTATGTAGGAACTGCCAGGATTACACAGCAAAGATGGCCCTTTCACACTCTTCAAATCAAAATTCCTCAATGGCTGCTAATTTTGCTAAAAGACTGTCCATTCTTTTTATCATAGTATAAGGGGGACCTTGAGGTTGGCCCCTTGTGACATTTGTTGCATCATTTCTTGCTAATTTTTACATGGTACTTTATGTTTAGTTAATTCCCTGTACATTAAAGCCTGTTTCTTATTCCTGTGTTTATATCTTCACCAGGACAACTCTACTTAACCTTTGACACTCCTTCAGATTTTACCCTTTTATTCATTAATCCAAGCAATTTTCTTTGGTAGCTGTTAACTATGTGGTGAGGAAAAGTAGAAACAGTACTGCTATCTTGAAGTCTCCTATCTAATGGAAAAGCAGATATTAACCACACAAATAAATAAATACAAAACACAATATGATCCGTGAAGGAAAGGAATGAGATACTGAAAAAGTGATTATCCAGTTAAGAACTAAAAGAAAAGTAGGAGTTACCAAGTTCAAAGGGAGGGTGGGGAGTGGGAAGGGGGCCAAATAACTCCCTCAACGGGAGGTTTTCTAACCTATCAACATTCGATTGTTCTTGACTCGCCTATATTACCCTATGCACATCTCAGTCACTACAGTTATCAGTTTATTATTTCTACTTGTTCCTCTGGATGATGGTGAATTTTTTGAAGCATGAACTGGGTCTAATTTATTCTTGCTGTATTGTAGTTGCCTGTCACATAGTGGGCACCCCAAAACGGATTTTGTTAAATTATTAGCTATACTCTAATTGAAATGTTATGTCTCCAACTAGTAAGATTAAATTAGCTGCAATACCATGAAGGAAAATTGGGACATAGGAGACATCATATTATGCTCATGCCTTTTGCTCTTTGCCATCTCATATAATATGCACAGTCTATGTCTGTCTTTCTTCCTGTGTAAGCCACAATGGAAACATAGGCTATCAATTTAAATGAGTCATAGGAATAATTTTGGCATGTTATTACACTTTTAAATTTATTAGTGAATTAAGTGAATCATTCAATTAAAATAGCTAAGATATATATAGAGAGAGAAACATGCAATTCATTTTTCACTTAAGAGCAAAGCTCGTTTATGTAAAATTTGTGCAGAGTGTCATTTACATAAAATGTGATTGCATGATGTCTATACTTCCCTGAACAGAAGTGTCAAAAGATACATTTTATCATCTGTTTTCAGATAGATTTATTTTGCTACATTTGCAAAATTTAAGCTTCTCTTTCACTAAGAAATCATTCCTATAGTAATGGAATCCAAGGCACTGACACTGGAACTGAGACTTGAATTTACGTCTCTACTGGGTTCTGAGTGGGTGATTCCAGATAAGATCTCCTTTATATTCTATCTATGCTTTCTTTTGCTAATAAATTTAAGATTACATGATGTTTAAAATTAGTAAAGGCAAATTGTTGAATACACTTAAGCTGAACTAAGAATACTGAGAGCTATAAATTTAAGATCTGAAAAAGTCTTCTGTGAGAGAGTCCAGTTCTCTGCTTAACACATAGTAGGCTCTTAATGAACTTTTATTAAATAAGTCCAGTTTGTCTTTAAGAAGGATGTAAGTCATAGGTGATAAATACCCAGGTTCTTTTGAAAACACATTTGACTTTCTACTAATACTTTATAAGAACAATAAAATGGTGAGATCACATCAATGCTGTTGTTAACCACATTGCTTAACTGTTTGCATCACCCAGGGACTCCTTATTATATGATTACCTACTGCTTTTCACACAGAATTTTAAATTCAGTGCTTAAGAATTGTCTCTCTCATTTTTTCTTTCTCCTTGTGTCTCTGACTCTGACACACACAGACATACACATACAAAGAGTTTCTTTTTGGTTTTAAAAAAAGGAGGTGCCTGTACTTTTGATAAAATTTTAAATATCTTTATCACACTATCTCTAGTTTCTGTACCATTTCAACCATGTTTTTACCTTTCTTGCATTCCAACCCCTGGTACCTGTATTACTCAAGATCACAGTTGTAGGCCACAAATGCCAGTTAAAAAGACAAGAACAATTGAGCAGCCATATAAGATACAACTATTGGTCTCTGCTCATTTGGAACAAAAGAGGAGGAAGCAAACCAAAGACTCAGAGAAAGAACCAGCCTGCAGGACTAATTGTCTTCATGAGCCATGGACTCCTCAACCCTGAAACCAGAAGAACAAAATGGTGCCTGGCTACCACTACCTTACATTCTGCCCAGGACCACAATAGAAGGATCCTGATAGAACAGGAGAAACACGTGGAACAAAACTTTAAATTTTCAAAAAATTCAGACTTACTGGGCCAACTGAGTCAGGAGGAATCCCCAAGACTATAGCCCTGAGATATTCTTTAAGCCTTGAGCTGAAACTATCCTCTCAAGTCACCTTTTACCTAAATAGCAGGTTAGCTCATAAAGAAATGAATATCAACCTTGAGTACTATGTTCATTTAAAAAACCATATAGATGAGACCAAATGAACAACACATTGCAAAGTAGTAACCCATTTTTCATTAATTCTGCCACATCTAAAGCATAGATGAGAATGTTGGGGGGCCGTGAGATTAGGTTAATGGGAACAGAAGAAGAACTAGAAGAGAAATAGTGAGAATGTTGATACAATGTGAAGAATGTAACCGATATCACTGAAAAATATGTGTAGAAATTGCTGAATGAGAACCTGTTTTGCTGTGTACATTCCACCTAAAATACAGTAAAATAGTATCAATAAAAGAAGAAAAGAACAAGGAAGAAAACTCAGATCTCTGAAACATCTGTTAATGGGAAGCATTATAACATGTGTTATATATTTTTTTTATATTTTCAATGACCACGTGGGTCAGCCGCAAATTAGCATTTCATATTTTTATTCAGGTGAAATGAGTGTAACAAGATAGGATGTTAATTAATTTGAACAGATGTGTGTCAACATCTCCCTAGGGGAAAAAAAAATGAGTCAAAAGACTGCACAAAAACAGAATCACAGAAAAATCACTCGGTACAAAAAAGAAATACAATATCATTTAATAAATATCAGATGTTCATTAAAATACAATACATTAGACATTTATAAAGTAACTATATGTATGACAATGCACTTTCTTTGCCATTTAAATATTTTCAAAATTAGTTCACGAACTTCTCTGCCATTCAGCTTTACTCTTTCATTTGAGATTTTAAGAGAATTTACAATATTCCCACCTAAATATTAAGATGTTTTTCTCTTGCTATTTCTGTAAATTCTTTCATGCTGTAGTGATTGAATTCATCAAGTTTACAATGACCAAGACCTAAGAAAAAGGGTCTTCTATCTTGGATTTCCTATTTAATATACTTAAAAAATTCCTGCGGCTGTAATAGAGGATAAAAAAAAAGAACTGCCGTTGAGTCAATTCTGACTCATAGTGACCCTATAGGACAGAGTAGAACTGCCCCATAGGAGCGAAGGAGCGGCTGGTGGATTTGAATTGCTGACTTTTTGGTTAGCAGCCAACTCTTAATCACTGATAGGAAATCATAATTTCAATAATGCAACATGAAGGCATTTACTTAGCTTTGAACTAAAAAGCATTTTCTTTCCAAGCCAATAAAACTTTGAAGGACACACAACACTCACCAACCTTGTGGAATTACAAACTTGCATCATCTTTTCTTGCTTTTTAATTTTCTTAACCACTTAATACATGCGTACACACACACTGCTTTCACCGCACCCACAATCCTGTTTTAGCAATGTGGCTAAAATGTGGTGATCTGATGTTATCCACATTTTGTGCCATTTAGAGTTGGTACAGACTCCATAGCAACAGGTTTGGTTTGGCTGGTAGAGTACCCTGGAGCAATTTTTGACTCCTTTGGAAAAATGAAGTATGGCATTTCGTCTTAGTATTTCAAAATTGTTTTTCAACTGTTGCACAGACAATGTCATTTTCAAAAAGTTCAAAGATTTCATTTTCAGGACTCTTAACTGTGGCATGAATTTTTAAAAGAGATTAAGTTAGCTAAATAGACCTGCGTTTTAATTCTAGAAGCTATAAAAACAAGCTTTACGCTTTTTCTAGTGCATAAGAGACTATATTTTGGACTTTTAAATACAAAACCCACTCAGCTAGAAATGGGACTAGTGTTGTTGTGTGATATAGAATGGAAAAACATACATATCTATAACCTGTGTCATGGTGTGTGGTTTCCCAGGCCACTTCAGCTAGAATGGTACCAAGCTGTTGTTGTTGTTAGGTGTGTTGGAGTCAATTTTCGACTCATAGCAACCCAATGTGACAGAGAAGAACTGCCCCGTAGGGTCTTCTAGGCTGTAATCTTTATGGTAGCAGATCAACTGGTCTTTCTCCAGTAGAGCTACTGGGTGACTTTGAACCATCAACACTTCAGTTAGTGGCTGAGCGCTTAACCTTTGTGCCACCAAACTAAAACCAAATCCCACTGCCGTGCAATCGATTCCAACTCATGGCAACCACTTAGGGTGGAGCCGCTGGTGGTTTTGAACTGCTGACCTTTCGTTTTAGCACTTGAGTGCTTTAACCACTACACTACCAGGGCTCCTTAAATTGCAGAATGAGTCGTAATCGACTCGATGGCACTGAGTTTTTTAGTTAGCGCCCATTTATCGGTAGTTCTGCCACGCTTGCCATTGCAGGACATCGACAACCTAGCATAGGGTCACACCTTCCAATATTTTACAGGTCTCCAGAGGCTGTCTCAGGACCTCTCATTAACATATCCTTTGAGCTACTGCTAACTCTCTCTGCCATCCTGGTTTCTTAAACTGGCATGGCCTCTTTGATATGCACTGCTATACAGCTCTGTGATCACACTGGGATGGACTGTGCCTCCACTACAACCCATATGCCAGTGCCATCTATATTCCATGCAAAAGTATCAAAATGCTCTTTCCAGGTGGTACCATTATTAGTGATTTATATGCATTTTGTTTATCTGTATTACCTAATTTTTCTCAGTGAGCTTATATTATCATTTATAGTAAATTGCATTTGCATTAAAGTAAATAAATATAGATCATAGTAACTATGCATTGATAATCCACTCATTCCATGTACTGGTTTAAGGTCCAGACTCCACAGCTTGAGAAATATAGAAAGAATTTGGAAAACCATGAATATGATTCTGTATTTGAAATATACTAGGTATAAGAAACTAAATATATTTTTATTTAGTCTTTAGAAAAGTCAGGCATTACGTAACAATGTCATATAAATGCATGAAAGCATTTACACAAGGCATAGGGAGTTATCTGTATCTCCTTTGAGAAATGAACATCACCTTAGGCATCTCAGAAAGTTATTTTTTATAAACCTGGTAGAATATAATCTTTTTAAGAATGAATTAAGTGGAAATAGGTATCTTTAGAATAATAAGATAATGACTTAAAAAACTTTTTAAGCATTGCTGTTCCTACTATAAGGAGCCCTGGTGGAGTAATGGTTTAAGAACTCATCTCCTAACCTAAAGGTTACAACCCGTCAGTGGCTCTGCGGAAGAAAAGACCTGGTGATCTGCTCTTATTAAGATTACAGCCTAGGAAACACTATGGGCTGTTCTACTCTGTCCTATAGGATTTCTATGACTCATAATCAGCTTAACTGCAATTGATTTAGGTTTTGTTTTGTTTTTTTAGTTTACCAAAATACATACATTTCTTCTTTCGTTCAGAGTGAGTTAACTTCTGTAACTCTTTTTTTTTCTCAGTTCTATTATGTGTATCTCTGATATATTTTAAAAAGTATAACACTCCCTTCTGACATTTGCAAAAATACAGTGTGAGTTTTATGTTAAAATATTATTTATTTGCATAATAAATTGGACAGTATCAATATAGTGTGCAACATAATTTTTATTGTAATTCTGATCTTTACAAATCTACATAAATTTAGATGTGCCAGATATCTAAATAACTATATTTTCTTCCTCCAGTAAAGCCCATTTATTTTATTATTCATCAAAATAAATCAAAATGTAGTGATGTTATACTTCTACATACTAGTAATTTAATAATATTAAATTATAAACACATTAATATAATGTTTTTCAATTAAAGGAGAACTGTATTAATGGCTTTCATGAAATTTGACTGAGATACAGATTGCTTATTCTTACCTTTCAGGTTTTAATTTTTTCTGCCATTTATAGACATAAGAGAGAAAAACAAGATGTACTTTATGTATATATATTTTTTATTGTTGTTAGTTGGTGTTGAATCAGTTCTGACTCAGGCGACCCATGTCTTACAGAGTAGAACTGCTTCATAGGGTTTTATTGGCTGTAATCTTAACAGAAGCAGACTGCCAAACTTTTCTTCTGCCATAATGCTGGTTAAGTTCAAACTGCCAACTTTAAGCTTAGCAGTAGAGTGCAAATCTTAAAAACACATATGAGACATTTGAACATATTTTGGAAGAATATAACTAAAATAGTTCTTCCCTGGTGAAGTAAAAGAAAATGATCATATTGTATGCCAAATCATATTATATAAAAAAGTTTGAAGGAAACTACAATGTGATTTTGAAATTATGACCACGTACCATTGATTCCCATGTACACAACTTGTACCAGGGATCCCACCATCTCTTTAGGAACTCGTTGATCCTCTTTCTGCTATAATTACCTTGGCTCTTGAGAAACATACTACTCAAATCGAATATCAATGCGTATGCATATTAGTGCATTTATAAATTGTTCATATAATGTTTATAAAAAATAGACTATGTCATTCTTATAGACACCTTTCTGAGACTCAGATGATATTAGAAAAATAATTTATGGCCAAGGAGTTAGTAAATACATTTTAGCATAAGCATTAATTCTCTCAGGTCATCAATACTTTCAAGGCCCATTGAACAAAACAAGACTAAAGGGGTGCACCAGCCCTGGGGCAGGGATTGGAAAGTAGGAGGGAACAGGAAAGCTGGTAATAGGGAACCCCAGGTTGAGAGGGGAGAATGTTGACATGTCTTGGAGTTGTTAACCAATGTCATATGACAATGTGTGTGCTAACTGTTTGATGAGAAAGTAGTTTGTTCTGTAAACCTTCATCTAAAGTTCAATTAATATGTATATATATAAATACTTTCAAGTAGATTGCAGATTTAGTGAGTGAAATGCTATTTAACATGAGAAGGCTCAGTTAGTATCTAAAGTATTGAACTCTGAGTAATGACCTAGACTTGGTATATTTTTATAAATTCACTTAAGTATCAGAAAGGAAATCACCATACCTGTGCATCTGTGCAAAGACTAGGTTCAATTACACAAAAAAAACAAAAAAACAGCCCACTGCAACTGAGTCAATTTTGACTCCTAGCTGCAATGATAGCTCGTAAAAATTGCTGAAATAAATCTGATTCCCAGAAAAATTAATAGCCATTATGATGAGATCTTTGTTAGAATTATTTAATTCTAACAATTATATAATTTAAAGTAATTGACTAATTTTAAAGAACTTTCTCTACTCAGATCGTCAGAAAATAAACAAACAAAAAATGCAGGAATTCTACCAGAATGACATCTACATTGTAGTCCTCTAAAATAAGGATTTTGAAATATTCCTCTAAGAATTTGGGATTTGAGAATTTTGAATGTCTGTCATGTGCCAGAGACTGTGGTGATCTGGGGATAAATAGTATGATGAATACAGGCAGACCTGATCCCTCCACTCAGGGATTTCAGCCACTGGACAGAGAGATATTAATCAAGTAATCCCTCTAAATAATGTATAGCTATAAATTAATGAAAGAAATACAGTTCTATAAAAGTGTATGTACATGACTTTCCGTCAATTTAAGGCAGAGAACAGGAAAGGTACCTGGATGAACGTGAGTTTATACCTCTTGATCTCAATTCTATATCTAAATCAGGATTTTAATTTAGTGTTTTATAATTCTAGTTTAAAAATCTGTCTCTGTAACAATTAAGTGGTAAATTGAGTTAATTTTACCAGTGATTCAAATTTATATGGGAATAGACTGGGAATTTTATCAATCAGATCAGATAACTAAGATTGCAAGAATGTTTGATAGTTACATTGAACTGGTTAGATAACCTTACAAAGTTTTGGAATCAAGGGTACCTGAAAGCCATTTCTTACTTAACTCTCCTTCTTCTATTTTTTCTTTTGACAGTCTTAATGAGGAAAAAGATGGCAGTGCCATCAAGATGACTTAAGTAATTTGTATAAATCTTAAAGACAGTTTTTAGCAATTTATGAATTTAGAGCTGCTAGTTGGAAACCATGGTGGTGTAATGGTTAAGAGCTATGTCTGCTAACCAACAGATCAGTGGTTCAAATCACGAGGCTCTCCTTGGAAACTCTATGGGGTAGTTCTACTCTGTCCTATAGGGTCACTATGAGTTGGAATCGACTCAACAGCAATGGGTTTGGTTTTTGTTTTTGTTTTTGTTTTCTCTTGGTTGAAAACTTAGTTTTACTAAAGAAATAACCTAGATGTCCCAAGTGCACAACAAAATCAGCACAATTCAAATGTCAAATTAAAAATCACCACTAAATAATACAGTTCTGTGGAGTTACCCTAAACCAGAAATCTCAGAGTTGGTTGAAACCAAATTCCCAACAGAAAACCTGTTTCCAAATTCTCTCCTGTTTATTTCTAATTCCTGACTTACTTAGACCATCAAAATGTATCACATTAAACCCACACTTTCTGGATCACATTGCTCCATATTCCCCATTAAAGGTATCCCATTACTATTTCTCCAAATATATTAGCTCCATACCTTTACATTCTTTCCTGGGTCTAGAATGTCTTAACCTCCTAGATGCCTAGCAAATTCTCATTCACCCTTGAAGACCTAGTATAGATCGCCAACTCTATGAATCCTGGGTTCTCCCAGCTATCTAAATACACACTGCAGCTCTACTATAGCACTTGGTGCATTGTTGGTAAACTTTTTCACTTGTCTAGCTCCTTGTTCCACTGTGAACTTTGAAACAGCAGCAATTTTGTTCATTCTTTATGTCTAGTGCCCAAACCCCTCAAAAAACAAAAAATCAAACCCGCTGCTATCACTGCTATAGCGACCCTATAGGACAGAGTAGAACTGCCACATAGGGTTTCTAAGGCTATAAATCTTTACAGAAGCAGACTACGACTTCTTTCTCCTGCAGAGCAGCTGATGGGTTCAAACTGCCAACCTTTTGTTGGCAGCCAAGCATGTTAACCACTGTGATATCAGGGTACCTTTTTCTAGCTATTTAATTGATCTAAATACTTGAAATTAAAGAGAAAATGAAATCTAAGCTATACGATTCTTTTTTTTTTTTCCTTTGGTAACAGGAAGTTCACGAACTCCTCACAGTTAAAAAAAAAAAAACTAAAACAAAAAACTGTCTTTGCTTTGGAATATACCTCGGTAGACTTGATTGTTAATTATTGAGATAAAACCCTCTTGGGATGGCTTGTTGGACAAGCTGGACATGATATAGGTAAATTGCTTTACATAAAAAAGTTAATTGGGATCTATAGGTGTGGGTAGAAGAGATTAGGGGTCTCAGCAGGAAAGTGATCAGCTAGACAGCTACAAATTCCCAGTGATGCGAGAAGAGCTGGCTAAAGAATGTTGTAGGATAAGGATGTCTTACACTCAAATTTTTATTATTTGTTCTACTAAATATTCAAATGCCTTATGTAAGTGATATTTTCAGGCTATCTAGGAATATCTAAGGAAAAGAGCCAGGCTGTGGCAGTGAAAATCCTTGCTTACCAACATCAAAGAGGAATACATCGAACTTCCCATAGAACATGATAAGGACATAGTAATCGCTGTTATTTAAATCTCAGTATCAAAAGGACACTTACTGACAGAGCATATTTTTTCTGAAAGCTAAAAGTTCCTTCAGTTCCTGTAGTGTCCGTAATGTGCGTGATTACCAAACCAAAATCTATTGCTGTTGAGTTGATTCCGACTCACAGTGACCCTATAGGACAGAGTAGAACTGCTCCCGAAGGGTTTCCAAGGCTGTATGTCTTTACGACAGCAGACTGCCACATCTTTCTTCCACAGAGCAGCTGGTGGGTTTGAACCACCGATCTTTTGGTTAGCAGCTGAACACTTAAACCACTGCACCACCAGGACTCTTTTGTGCATGATTAGATATCTTAAAAGTGGATTTTACTGTTAGACTGTGCACATACCCTACGAAGCAATTCAAAGACGATTTTCAGTTATGAATGGTAGTGACTGGTATCTTTCCAATAAGGCATATATCTCTTACTCAACCTCATAAAACAACAGAAGGTATTAGGAAGATTGAAGCAAAGCTACAACTATATATATATATACATGCTGTAATAGTACATGTGCTAATTCTGTTCCCGGAGAGGCATGTATCTCTAACGGATACATTTAGGTTGGCAAAGAATGGAGAGTATGATTCATTAGTTTTGTGGAAGCAAGTTATGGCTCAAAGACATTAATTTCTACCATTTATTTCTCTTGTGGGAAGCTAAGTGTTCTTATACTTTTGCTAATAAAAAGCTTATCAATTCCAGCTTTGGAATAATACAAGTATTTTCTTTGCCAATTTAGTGTTACAGCTCTATAATAAACACCACAGTCTCTGCATGTAAAATAATAGCACTTGCTGCCATTGGGCAAAAACAGTACATAAAAAGAAGGTAAAATGAAGTCCATTCAGCATCTCTTCAACACACATTGTTACATTCTTAGGAATTGTTTCATCATCTGGCATTGCACTGAATTTAGGCAACGCGTCAAAATTTAAATGTTACTTTGGCAGTATCATTAAGATGAGCTCTTGAAAATCCACGTGTAGATGAGTTATTGACTAATATTAATATATCAGTTTATTCTACTTCAGCTTTCGGGGAACTTAAAAATCAGAATCTTTATGTGAAAATCAGGAAATTCAGGCAGGTAGGCTTCTTAGTATCTACTTTTGAAAGAGTAATTAGAATAGGAAAGCCTAATTTTGCTTTCTTAAGAAAATATACATTTTATTGAAAGATCTGAGATAATTCAGTTGTTCCTATAATATCCAAGGCTGCTTTCCCTCAACCCTTCTTCCCAGCGTAATGCCTAGAGGTTAAAAAAAGGCCTTAGAGTCATAAAATATCAAGTTCTAATTCCTGCTCTGCTATTTATTGGTTTCATAGACACTGGAAAAATTACCTAAAATTTCAGCTTTTGCTTTAGAAATGAGGATGAATAATAATAACCTCATGCCATTGTGGGAAAATTGAGTGAAATAGAATGTACAAAGTACTTGGCAAAATAGCTGGCATGTGGTAAATGTTCAATGAATGTCAGTTTAATTACTGCCCTCGTAAGTCCTAAAAGCAGCTACAGGAATCATGAATTAATGATGTCACCATTTAAAGTAAACATTATAAAGTAAACAATTTTTGAGTAAGAATACTCTTTTGACAGAAAAACACGTGAGAGTTCTGGTCCATTCCTTGCTTACTGCATTTTTTCCCCCTAGGTGCTGCTTTAGTTGTGATAATTAGAGATGAATTATTATTTCTATTTTCTGACTCAAAAACTTGTCACATGGCGTTTACATAGATTATCAAAGAATCTTACAGCAAATCACAGTGGAGTTGAGCTCATATATGTAATTTTTTGTTTTTTCTATAATTCTAAGTTGTCTCTGTAGTTAAATGCATCATTGATCCACATTAAATTTTTTTAATAATTTTTACTGAGCTTTAAGTGAACGTTTACACATCAAGTCAGTCTGTCACATATAAGCTTATATACACCTTACTCCATACTCCCACCTACTCTCCCCCTAATGAGTCAGCCCTTCCAGTCTCTCCTTTCGTGACAATTTTTGCCAGTTTCTAACCCTCTCTACCCTCCCGTCTCCCCTCCACACAGGAGATGCCAACACAGTCTCAAGTGTCCACCTGATACAAGTAGCTCACTCTTCATCAGCATCTCTCTCCAACCCATTGTTCAGTCCCTTCCATGTCTGATGAGTTGTCTTCAGGAATGGTTCCTGTCCTGGGCCAACAGAAGGTTTGAGGACCATGACTGCTGGGATTCCTCTAGTCTCAGTCAGACCATTAAGTCTGGTCTTTTTATGAGAATTTGGGGTCTGCATCCCACTGATCTCCTGTTCCCTCAGGGGTTCTCTGTTGCGCTCCCTGCCAGGGCAGTCATCGCTTGTGGCCGGGCACCATCTAGTTCTTCTGGTCTCAGGATGATGTAAGTCTCTGGTTCATGTGGCCCTTTCTGTCTCTTGGGCTCATAGTTATTGTGTGACCTTGGTGTTCTTCATTCTCCTTTGATCCAGGTGGGTTGAGACAATTGATGCATCTTAGATGGACTCTTGTTAGCATTTAAGATCCCAGATGCCACATTTCAAAGTGAGATGCAAAATGTTTTCATAATAGTATTATTTTGCCAATTGACTTAGAAGTCCCCTTAAGCCATAGTCCCCAAACCCCCGCCCTTGCTCCACTGACCTTTGAAGCATTCAGTTTATCCCAGAAACTTCTTTGCTTTTGGCCCAGTCCAGTTGAGCTGACCTTCCGTGTACTGAGTATTTTAAAGTAGTTCTTATCTACTAACTAATCAGTAAATAACCCTCTTCCATTCTCCCTCCCACCCCCCTCGTAACCACAAAAGTATGTGTTCTTCTCAGTTTATACTATTTCTCAAGATCTTATAATAGTGGTCTTATACAATATTTGTCCTTTTGCCTCTGACTAATTTCGCTCAGCATAATGCCTTCCAGGATCCTCCACATTATGAAATGTTTCACAGATTCGTCACTGTTCCTTATCGATGCGTAGTATTCTGTTGCGTGAATATACCACAATTTAACCATTCATCCCTTGATGGACACCTTGGTTGCTTCCAGCTTTTTGCTACTGTAAACAGAGCTGCAATAAACATGAATGTGCATATATCTGTTTGTGTGAAGGCTCTTATTTCTCTAGGGTATATTTCAAGGAGTGGGATTTCTGGGTTGTATGGTAGTTCTATTTCTAACTGTTTAAGAAAATGCCAGATAGATTTCCAAAGTGGTTGTACCATTTTACATTCCCACCAGCAGTGTATAAGAGTTCCAATCTCTCCGCAGCCTCTCCAACATTTATTATTTTGTGTTTTTTGGATTAATGCCAGCCTTGTTGGAGTGAGATGGAATCTCATTGTAGTTTTAATTTGCATTTCTCTAATGGCTAATGATCGAGAACATTTTCTCATGTATCTGTTAGCTCCCTGAATATCTTCTTTAGTGAAGTGTGTGTTCATATCCTTTGCCCACTTCTTGATTGGGTTGTTTGTCTTTTTGTGGTTGAGTTTTGACAGAATCATATAGATTTTAGAGATCAGGCACTGGTCGGAGATGTCATAGCTGAAAATTCTTTCCCAATCTGTAGGTGGTCTTTTTATTCTTTTGGTGAAGTCTTTAGATGAGCATAGGTGTTTGATTTTTAGGAGCTCCCAGTTATCTGGTTTCTCTTCCTCATTTTTCGTATTATTTTGTATTGTGTTTATACCTCAAATTAGGGCACCTAAAGTTGTCCCTATTTTTTCTTCCATGATCTTTATCGTTTTAGACTTTATGTTTAGGTCTTTGATCCACTTGGAGTTAGTTTTTGTGCATGGTGTGAGGTATGGGTCCTGTTTCATTTCTTTGCAAATGGATATCCAGTTATGCCAGCACCATTTGTTAAAAAGACTATCTTTTCCCCAATTAACTGACACTGGTCCTTTGTCAAATATCAGCTGCTCATATGTGGATGGATTTATATCTGGGTTCTCAGTTCTGTTCCATTGGTCTATGTGCCTGTTGTTGTACCAATACCAGGCTGTTTTGACTACTGTGGCTATATAATAGGTTCTGAAATCAGGTAGAGTAAGGCCTCCCGCTTTCTTCTTCTTTTTCAGTAATGCTTTGCTTATCCGAGGCTTCCTTCCCTTCCATATGAAGTTGGTGATTTGTTCCTCCATCACATTAAAAAATGTCGTTGGAATTTGGATCAGAAGTGCATTGTATGTATAGATGGTTTTTGGTAGAATAGACATTTTTACTATGTTAAGTCTTCCTATCCATGAGCAAGGTATGTTTTTCCACTTAAGTAAGTCCTTTTTAGTTTCTTGCACTAGTATTTTGTAGTTTTCTTTATATAGGTCTTTTACATCTTCGGTAAGATTTATTCCTAAGTATTTTATCTTCTTGGGGGCTACTGTGAATGGTATTGTGATCCACATTAAATTTAGTCAACGAGTTAGTGGTAACCCTGACGGGAAGAATGTAGAATTTTGCTTTAGACTGAGGCTTAAATTTGATATCATTCAAAATGTTTAATTGATCTATAGGGTTTTTTTTTAATAATAAAATAGGAATGCAAATAAGACTTGTACAATTATAACTTCCAAACCCGTTGCTGTAGAGTCGATTTCGACTCCTAGCAACCCTATAGGACAGAGTAGAATTGCCCCCTAGTGTTTCCAAGGAGTGGCAGGTGGATTCAGATTGCCAACCTTTTGGTTAGCAGATGAACTGTTAACCACTAGGCAACCAGGGCTCCAATGTCCTTTAATTTAAAGTGAGCACAATTTCCATAAAAGATAAATGCAGTTTGTCATGGATAAATAATTTTACTGCCAACCCCAAAACCTAGGTGCTGGAAAATATTATTTCCTTTTTCTGTCCAGAACACCCACCCCCAACATCTGCCATGCTTGTCACTGCCAGGCTCAGAACATAATTGGGAACTGAGAAGTCAAAACCTTTTAGCTCTGTCCATACTGGAATAGATAAGAGTCAGAAATTAAAAAGTCCTTTTCCCCGTGGCCTTCAAACCCCTCAGACTCAACAATCCTTATTTAAAAACTTTGTTTTCCAATGCAAAGTTCATTTTACTTTCCAAAGTGACATCCATAAAAAATATAATCCATCTAAGTGTATAATTTTAAAAATTCAGTATAATCCTGTGACTGGAAAAGAAGTCAAAGAAAAATAACACATAATAGATGGTGTGTGTTTTAATATGTAAATACTCAGACATGATGGGACATAATAAATTCAGTAGATGTTTGTACGTATAAATGGGGTCACTGTGAATGTGACAGACGAGGTTTGTTTTATTGGCGACTCAAGTCATTGGTGGTAGGTTTATGCAAAATGTTTTCAAATGAAAGAGTTTCTCCTGGACTTACATGGTAGTTCTAGTCCTGTGAATTTCAGTGTGTGTTGAAACGCTGTAACAATATGTATTGATAATTACATAGTTTTGCATATAGAATGAAATTCGGTGCTAGGTTCAGATAATTATAAACATGTTTTCATCGACCTGGACGTCCAAGAGGACATTCTAATATCATGGTGGATGTGTGCAGGTCTGTCCCATTCATTGGAACAACTTCCCTTCATTTTAATGGCAACAGCCACCCTCAACATCATAAAAGTTGAAAACATCCCTACATATTTTTAAGTGACCTGGGAGGAGAGTGGTGGGGAGGGGGAGGTATGCTACCATGCCCATTGAGTCCTATTGCTATAGCATATCCTAGTTTTGTGTGTTACCACAATCAACTCTAGGAAGAGAATGGGCATTCTTGTGGGGAAGTTGCTCCTTATTAATTAACCCCAGTAAAGTCAACTCAAGAATCCAGTTCAGTCCAGTTGCCATAGAGTCAGAATTAACTCATGGTGACCCCAGGTGTGTGAGAATAGAACTGTGTTCAATAAGCTAACTTTTTAATGGCTGATTTTTCAGAAGCATATCACCAGGCCTTTCTTCCAAGTTACCTCTGGGTGGAATCAAGCCTCTGATTTGTTAGCAGCCAAGCATGTTAGCTCTTTGCATCACGTAAGGAGTACTGGTTAGGTATTTTGTAGAATATACCACAACTCGAACTGATATTTTCTCATGATTAGACTAAGGTTGTAAGTTTTTGGGAAGAAGACTACACATCTAAAGTGTCATTCTCGTCACATCACATCAAAGATACTATTAAGATTACTTATCACTGTTAGTGTTAACCTTGATTACCGAGTTTAGGAAGCGTTTGTCAGGATTCTCCACTTTAGAGTTACTCTTTTTTCCTCCTTTCCATGCCATAATCTTTGGAAGGAAATCACTATGTCCAAGTCACACTTAAGAATGAAAGTTATGTTCTACCTTCTTCAGGCAGAGTACCTACGTACATTATTTTGAATTTTCCCACATGGGGAATTTGTCTACACTCCCCATTTATTTACAGGTGATTCTGATTTTGTAATAGTTATTACTATTTTTTTTTTATAGTCTATAAAGTCTCTGAGAACATTGAACTAGCAAATACCGAACCAGCCTTGTTCAACCTCAGCTGCAAACCTGATGCAGCTCTGCACATGCACGTGTCTGGCACTGATCCTGAAAGTGCAAGGAGTTGATTCTGGGGTTAAAACTGAAAAAAACCTACTCTGTGGAGTTGATTCTGACTCATAGCGACCCTATAGGACAGAGTAGAACTGCCTCATAGTTTCCAAGGAGGACCTGGTGGATTTGAACTGCCGACCTCTTGGTTAGGAGCTGTAGCACTTAACCACTACGCCATCAGGGTTTCCTGATTCTGGGGTTACAAATACATTTTAGCAGGTAAGCTAATTCACAAATACAGGATTATTGAATAACAAGGTTTTTTTTTTTTTTACTGTACTTATATAATCATTTACCTATGTTTTTACACTTTGACTTATAATCCAATACTTTATTTTTTTTGCTAAAATTGGTCCTCCTTTGGCCATTAGGAGCTCTATGAGTTGATGCCTGTGTCCTTTTGACATATCCTGTCCTTGTAGGTGTGTTATTTCATTATTTATTTGAGCATCTACTTACTTTCTGGCACTGTGCTCTACTCCAGGCTCATACTGCATATATTATGCCCTAGTCCTAGAATCAGCTATTTCTCTAAGGAGCCTTGGTTCCATTTGTTGGAGAATCACGTTGGGAACCAAGATCTGGTTATTCTCTTTGCTAGTGGTAAATATGTGTATATACTAGTATATATACACATATCTATAAATATTTCTATATGTATTCATGTGTATCTACGTTAAGCTAAACATGAGTTCATATTGATGTCTCCACCTCTGATCCATTATTACGTTGATCATCCTAGTCTTCTCCTCTTGCTTTTCTGTTACCCCACCCCCCCACCCCCTGTCACTGAAGCCAGGTAGGAAAAAGACTGGCTGTCACCATTTGCCATCCCTTTATTTAGTTGTTCAATTTCACTATACATGGATAGTGGTTTTAAAATTTGTTAACTCATACCCAGAACAACTAAACTTGTGAGCAAGTCAACTCAAGAATAAAGGCCTCTTTATTTCAGCAACCTGATCACAAATATTATAAATATCTAAGAAACTCTTAGCAGTTTTATTAATTGCTTTAAGGACATGACCTGTATGATTAATATTGAAAGAGAACTATTTGTTGAGAAAATAGTCATTTATTTTTCACAAAGTCTGTTCTGTGTTCCAACAAAAGAAAATAAAACTGCACCAAATTGTCATAGAATCCGTGAAGAACACATGGGAAGAACAAATTTACTCTGCTGTATATTTCTTCTTCTAGTTTATGATTTTTCTTTGGCATCTGATTTCTCAACACAAAAGACAGCTCTTCTCATGGGATCTTCTAATGAAAAAATTAATTTTTACGTGAAATTATTGTGCATTAGGATGGACACCTGCTGAGGAGGGGCTCAGGGACAGAACTGGTATATTTAAATATGCCACAGACAATTTCCCACAGCTGAATTCATTTGAATAGTACTCATTAAAAAAAAAAAAAAAAGCCTGCCAAAGAACTGTTTATTATAAGCAAGGGAAAAAATGTGGAAACAGCTTGTTTCTCTATAAGAGAATAAATACACAAGCTGGTATATTTTTATAATAAAAGCCTATTTAGCAATTAAAACAAATTAAATATAGCTATATGTATTAATACATGCATTTCAATAACTTAATGTGAAGCAGAAAAACTATGCAAATTTTTAAACAGATAGTCAATGCTCTATGTTGTTTGTGAGTGTATTTATGTGCGTGAATAAAAAAAAATGTAAAAATCTGCATGGGAATAAAACACTCCAACTTCAGAGTAGTGATTATCACTGAGGAGAAAGAGAAAGAGCAGCCAGATGAGGAGGTTCAGGCTCTAGTGGTATTTGTAACATATTATTCTTTTTTTCTTAGAGATCTAAAGGTAATGAATGCAGCAATAGGAAAATATCTTAAAATTTTAATGATAGGTTCAAGGCATATGTCATTTATGTAGTTGTCTATATATTATTTTCGTTCAAGTAGACCAAAATAATTTAGAATTCTAAACTATAATAGTATATGAATAAGAATATTATTTGAGTATATGAATTTTTGTTTTGAATGCTCCATGTTCTTACCAATAACACCACAAAGGAATATATAAACACTATATGCTGTCTATTCATAAGGTTTTCGTTGGCCAGTCTTTTTAGAAGTAGATTGTCAAGTCTTCCCTACCCTTTTTTAATCTTGGATTTTCAATCACCTCATATGCATACAAAAGCTGGGCAATTAACAAAGACGACCGATCAAGAATCTATGCTTCTGAATTATGGTGTTGGCGAAGAATACTGAATTGAATATACCATCCACTGTTTATGAACACATTAATAACTCACCAAGATTCACAAATTCATCTTGTTGTTGTTGTTGTTTTATTGTCCTGATAATATTAACATTTACTACTTATTGTGAACATGCAGGGATTGTGCTATGTATTTAAATGCCTTATCTTTTTATAATATTCACAGCAAACTTTGAAGTTACTATATTATGCATATTTCCAGGTAAAGAAACAAGCTCATTGAGGTATAGTAACTTTCCAAGACCATCAGTTACTGGGGATGACAACATTTGACTCAAGAAATCCAATTAAAGAATTACGCTCTTAACCACTATGCAGCAATGCCTGCTAATTACTTTGGGGGACCTCCTTTATCATCGAACTATAAACACAGGTTATGTGAGTCTAAGCTTGAGACATAGATTCACTCTCTAACAAAATCAGGTGTTTAAGCCTACAAGATCATGGTGAACGCTCTGATCTAGGGCAGATTCATTGAGGAGATGTACCTTGAGACCCGTCAGAGCCAGTGAGCTGTCTCCTGGCTGAACCTAAGCTTCTCCCTCAGTGCTGAAGTCTGTTGTGCCTATTTGAATATCTGCACAGGCAAAGCGTTGTACCAGCCCTAACAAATACAGTGACTCTCCTAAAGGAACTCACAGTCTAACGGCAAGAGGGATCCTTAAAATACTTTGTTATCCACACTCTAGTAGAGGTGTGTAGACAGTAGAATAAATGGTCTATCAAGAGCATCTAAGTTTATCAAGACGTGCAAGGAGGCATCTCCAGGATTTGGGTTAGATGAATAAGTTGTCCACTAAATGTTCACGTATAGGGAGGGAAGGAATCCAAGTACAAGGAATTGCATGGGCAAAGGCACAGAGGGAAAAAGTATTGATGTATTTTTGGATGTTGTCTGTTCTAGTTAGGAGTGCACTGTTCTTTCTCTGTCTTACCTACTCCATTTAGTTTCTCTCTGTCTCTTTCTTGTTTTCTTGTAAGATAGTAAGTAAGGGAATGGGGCGGAAAGCTGGATTGCTAGTTGGGAGAATTTGGGAAATAATGGGAAAAGTAAGTCAATTTTTTTTTTTAAATCTAGAGTTCATCTACTGTATAATTGTTCCAGCAGAGATTTTTTTTCCTAGTCTTATATCACATCAAAGAATTATCCTCTTTTACCTGGTTTCTTTACAATTGTTTCAGGTTTGTTTTGTCTATGAAATAAATATTTACATGCTTTATTGTAAAGCATTTTTGCTTTCTTTTGAAACTTTCTTTCCCTGCTTCCCACATAGGTTTGAAAAAAAAAAAAAAAGACTCATAAACTTGTTAGGAACGGACATGGGAACTATGCATGGCTTTTAAAAGTATTTAGCTTTCATTTAAAGTTGAAGGCTTAAATTATGCATTAGAAAAATAACCTATTTTCTAGCTATATTAACCTAATAGGAAAACACTTCATCATTCTCTTTCCTTGTCCACCATCCTTTAGAGGAGATCTTCTAAAGGTGAAGGCATTTTTTGCTTTTTCCTAAAACTCAATGCACAAAATTCAAATGTTTAAAGAATAACAAAACCATGGGAATAATGAATTGGCTATTGCAGAGCACATGATTTATAACTTATATGTATTGAGTTTTTCCCATGCTTTTGTTATTCTTTAAACATTTGAATTTTGTTCTTCAATATCAAATTTAAAAGTTTAAAACATAGTATCTATTTTTATTTTCTCTAATAAAAGTATGAAAGAGGGAAAACTCTTTAGCTAGTACCTGAAATAATGTCGATACTTCTTCGTATGGTACTTGTGTAATTGGGATTATATAATTAAAAACTCTATTTGTAAAATATAATTAGAGTCTTAGATAAAAATTACAGTTAATATTAATATTAAATATTCATGATTATATGATTATGGTAAAATTTGTAAATTATGCTGAGCCAGTGTACTGTGAATTACAGTGTTGACAGTTCAGAACAAATGATACATTTATCTTGGGCCACGTTAATCTTCAGCTAATCTGACATGAAAGTAAATAATGGTTGTCAACTTTGTTGTGATCACTAATGAGTTTTAAGTGTTGTGATGATTAATTCTTACGGTGTATTCTGTGCATGCTGAGATGACGACTATGTTTATAAAAATAGCACTCATATATTCACTGAAGCCTTAATATTTGATGGTGTGTGAAAATGAATTGAGGAGTAACTTTGGAAATTTTGCTTTACTTGTCTTTTTATGTCTTGCCTGATTTAGTGAAGTTGCCATTAGCCACCAGCCATTTAATGAAATAGCTAGCAGCACAGTTTGCTAATGTTTTTTTTTTTTCCAAGTTATTAAATTGGCATCATAAAGACAAGGTAGATTTATATTCAGTTACAACAGAGGCAATATGGATGAAGGAGTTTTCCAAGGTATGATTCTTATAACAGGGCAGATATGTTCACACAATCCCTAAATGTGAAAGAAAATAGAAGTCCTATAAATTTATTTTCTATCATTAATATCTTCTTGCCATTGAAGCTTTATTTCCTTGGATGAAGAAACATGTGATCTTGTCATAAAAGAGACCTCAGTCCTTTTTATTTTAAAATAGTCTCACTTTAATTTTTTTTTTGGAAGAGGGAGAGTTTTTCTGTCCACTCATGAACTTTCTTTCTTCCCTCCTGGCCAAGCTATTAGCTGAATACAGAGGAAAACATACGTATTTTGTGGTATTGAGTTAGATGTTTTTCACTTCAGGTATTTCATCCTGATCTTGCAAAGAACTGGGTATGATGACATGATGTCTGCTAAATTGTGTCTGGTCCTATCTAGTCTTTTGAGTATTGTTTTGGCACCTAGTGCTGGTAACTGTAGATCTAGCCTTTGCCTCCAGTCAAGAGTTCCCAAACTCTGGAGCCCATTCACTCTAAACCCAGGCTCTTGAAACCTGCCAGTGTTCTTGCAGTATCTGTATACTCTTTCAGGACCATGTCCCTGAGGATTTCCACTGATTATCTCACTATCCAAATTGTAATGTGCGAGACCTGCTGACGTTGCATTCAGGTTCACTCAGATAGACAACGTCTTTAGCCTTTACCTTCTTGTATTATGCTGGACATACAAAATAAATAAATAAATAAAAATAAAACCCATTGCCATCGAGTCGATTCTGGCTCATAGCATACTATAGGACAAGGTAGAGCTGCCCCATAGGGTTTCCAAGGCTGTAAAGCATTATGGAAGCAAACTACCACATCTTTCTCCTGCTGAGAGGCTGGTGGGCTCGAGTCACCAGCCTTTTGGATAGCAGCTGAGCATTTTAACCACTGCACCATGGTACCCATACCAAACAAACTAAACCCATTGTCAGTGAGCCACCCATTGTTCTGACTCATAGTGACCCTACAGGACACAGTAAAACTGTCCCATAGGGTTTCCAAGGAGCAGCTGGTGGATTCGAACTGCCAAGCTTTTGGTTAGCAGCCGAACACTTTTCTGCTGTGCCACCAGGGCTCCATGGTGGCCATAACCTGTTGCTATTGAGTCGATTCTCATAGTGACCCTATAGGACAGAGTAGAACTGCCCCATAGGATTATGGTGGCTATCAAAACCAAAAAAAACCCGTTGCCATCGAGTCTATTCCAACTCATAGTGACCCAGTAGGAAAGAGTAGAACTGCCCACATACGGTTTCCAAGGAGTGGCTGGTGGATTCAAACTGCTGATCTTTTAGTTAGCAGTCAAGCTGTTTAACCACTTTGCCTGGGACGTTTCGGAGATCTTTGGTATGGGGGGAGAGTGTAGAGGAGGAGGGTTAGGAGCCAGTTATTTATATATCATCTCTTACCCTCCTTTCTCTTGTCTTGCTTCCTTCCTGTAGTCTTGAGAGGGTTCACCATTCCTGCATGGCACTTACTTCATCTGTTCTTTCTTCTTACTTCATTGTCTGTCTTCCTAGCTTTGGCTCTTGACATACTAAACTCTACTTTTGTTGTTCCTAGAAGAACATTTTCTCTCTCTTGAGAGTTTGCCTTGCTACAAATTCTTGAGCAAGATGTTTGAAACTTAAAGCTGAGTAATGAATTCTTGGTCCTAGGGGTTTTCTCATAGCCTTTTTTTTTTTTTTTTTTTCAAATAATGAAGAGTAAAAGAAAAATGCATTGGCAATACTTCAAAACACTGGCCTGCTTCGTTGTGTTCCTTCTGCTTGGTAAAAAGTACAGTGAGGGAGTGATGACTGAAAGAGAAATATGATGTCAGTGTGCAAAATCACTAGGATAGGATGATAGTCTGAGGGACATAAATAGGAATTTAGAAACAATTATAATTGAAAAAGATCTTTCCTATAACATTGATAAATTCTAATTTATCATTCACGTATTTTTTTATAGAACTATTTCTAATTCAGAGTACTTTTTATACCCAATTTTATTTCCCGGTCAAAAACTTTACAAATTTGAAATGGATCTAAGTTGTGGAAAATCTCTATGCAAAGTCTGTACATGAATATAATCTATCAGGAATTATTTGTCATAGATTTTATGGTCTATTCAGGTGCCTGTGTTTATAACCTGGTCCTAAAAAATAGCATAATATATGTATTGATTTTTCTTTGTTGCACTATACTATGAGTTAGCTTCTAACCCTGCAAAAGTTTACAATTATGCCTTAATTAGACATACATCATTTAAAAAAATACATGTGTAAATTTGATAATCCCTAGAATCATATGCAATCTTTGGAAAAAAATAGCACCTTTTTAGAGTACTTTTGTATTAAAATATTGCAGCATTATTTAAAATGTAATATGCTTGAAAGGCAATAAATATTTTGAAAATTTTAATTAATGCTGCCTTCATCATAGTTAAACATTACACTTTATTAAATTCATTTCTGGGCTACAGTGTTGATGACAGTGAATTTGAAACTAAGTCCTACTTTACTCAGAAGGCTAAGTGCCCCTTCACGGCATTTCACAGCAACATTATGACACAAAGATGCAATGTCAGCTAAATTTTGGCTCAAAACCAGACATGTGAGAAACATACTATTAATAGAAAACTTTTACGTGATATTTGATTAATGGAGATACTTTCATAGTTGAGATAAGAGGACTGGGCTTTTGCTTCTCTTAGTGAAAAGCTCTTTCTGTTAATATATTGAGAGAGAGAGATGCAAATAACATTTTGGAAAACATTTCTAGATGCTCTGCTAAACAGAAGGAGGTTATGGGATGAAGAGGAAACAGTAGGCTTAGTTCTTATTTTGAGAATAAAGAGAGACTCAAGACAGATTTCATCATAATAGAAAGATCTAGCTAACAATTAATATCTAAAATTCCAAAAATCAGGTATGACTGTTGTTAAGTGCCATTGAGTTGGTTCCAACTCATAGCGACCACATGTACAACAGAACAAAACACTACGTGGTCCTGCACCATCCTCATAATCATTGCTGTTCTTGAGCTCATTGTTCCAGCTACTGTGTCAACCATCTCAATGAGGATTTTCCTCTTTTTTGCTGACCCTCTACTTTACCAAACATGATGTCCTTCTCCAGGGACTTGTCCCTCCTGATAACAAGTCCAAAGTATGTGAGACAAGTCTCGCCATCCTTGCATCCTAGGAGCACTCTGGCTATACTTCTTCCAAGACAGACTTGTTTGTTCTTTGGCAGTCCATGTTATAGTCAATATTCTTTGCCAACACCATAATTCAAAGGCATCAATTCTTCTTTGGTCTTCTTTATTCATTGTCCAACTTAGTCTTCAAAGTGTCATCTTTGCTTTTCAACACTGTAAAGAACATTTCATTTTACTTGGATCCACAATCAACTCCCATGGAAGCAGCAGTTAAGAAATCAAATGATGTATTGCACTGAGCAAATCTGCTGCCAAAGACCTCCTTGAAGTATTGAAAAATAAGATGATATATACCAAAAAGAGGAGTAGGTCTGGTTTCTGGGAGTATTCACAGGGAAGCTAAAAAAAAAAAAAAGCTTTCTACACAAGATAGAGTAAAAGAAACACCTAAAGTGCAGAGTATTTTATTTGCTTTGATTATTGATATATTACATTTTCCACCCAGGACTCCTTTGGTTACAGGCAATAGAACCCATGTAAACTAGATCAAAAATCAATCAAATAATCCGTTGCTGCCAAGTCAATTCCTACTCATGGTGACCTCACTTGTTACATAGTAGAACTGCTCCATAGGATTTTCATGGCAGTGACCTTTTGGAAGCAGATCACCAGAGCTGTCTTGGGAGGCACCTCTTGGTAGGTTCAAACTGTCAACTTTTTAAATAGTAGACGAGTGCTTAACCTTTTGGACCACCCATGAACTAGATCAAAAACGGGGAGCTGGCAATTACAAAGATTTAAATCACCTTACAAAATCCAAGCATGAGAGAGAAAGACTGCCTGACATCATGGGAATTGGGAAGCCTTTGGGGACTGAAGCTGCTCTGACAGTCTCTCAGGGACTGCGTGACTAACCTCTCTTTCCTTTTTTATGTCTGCTTTCTTATCCTTTCTCTACAAACTGACTTATTCATCAGCTTGCACAAGCCTCAAGTTATATTAAAGTCATAATTTCTAACTCACTTATAAAATTTAAATTCAACTTACAGTTCATATTTTCCCACTTATAAGTCTGGAAAATTACCTACACAGGGCTTTTGTTACATGTATACATTCCCATTTTCAAACTTAATACCTTTTTGTATTTTGAACCTAAGTAGACATAATCTTTCAGCTCACTAGTAGCAATCTCTACGTCTCTAATTTGATTGGTTTAGCTTATCTGTTAAAGCTGGGCTACCTAAGTCATATGTTTCTGGCCAGCAAATGCTACTTTTATTTTAGAAGACTCTTTTTGATCAAGTGAGCTGTGACCAAAGATTGTGTTTGGAGAGACAGGATTGCATTGAAGATAATGCTCACCTTTTAGGAAACTGAGCAGATCGGTTACCAGGAAATGTGTCCATTACATTTATTTTCTTAATATCTACTTGAAAAAAAAAATTTTTTTTATTCATTCTCAAGTATTTCCAGAGTGATTTAATAAATCTGGCATTGATCTCTGAGTTTCTTTCTAATTTTCAGATTCTATTGTTCTCTTCATTTATCACTAATTTAGTAATACCTTTTTTGTTATAGCATTTAGATTCATTTCCTTGCCTGCAGTCTTGCTTGTTTCCAGTGTATCCTACTTTCTCTCTCTTTGTCCTCTGTCTTTGTCCTCTCTCTCTCTGTGTATATATAGCCCCATTGTCTTTGTCCTCTCTCTCTCTGTGTATATATAGCCCCATTGCTGTTGAGTCAATTCCAACTCATGGTGACCCCATATGTTTCAGGGTAGAACTTCGCTCCATAAGATTTTCAATGACTATAATCTTACAGAATTAGATTGCCAAGACTTTCTTCTGATGGTACCACTGGGAAAATTTGAACTACAAACCTTTCGGTTAATAGTCTAGTGCAAACTGTTTGCACCACCGAGGGACCTGTGTATATAGAGGGATAACCAAAAAATTGCAAATCAAACCCATTGCTGTTGAGTCAGTTCCAACTCATAGCGGCCCTACAGGCCAGAGTAGAGCTATCCCATAGGGTTTCCAACAAGCAGCTGGTGCATTCGAACTGCCAACCTTTTAGTTAGCAGCCTGAGCTCTTAACCACTGAGCCATGATATGGGGACATATATATACACATACATATATATTTGTATTTATTCAAACCTCTCCAATGCTCTTAGGAGAAAAGCTTTCCTCCCTTCATTTATCCTGCAAGGTTCCTACGGATGTAGACTCTGTCTTCCTCTCTAGTTCAGATCCTGCTGCATTGTTACTTGCCAGTAACTCAATCACGATCATGACTTGCTACTTGCCAATTATTAACATGTTCTTCCTCATCATTAGTATTTTTTTGTTTTGTTTTTATGTGGTTGGATTAAAACTGATCAATTCAGAGCCTAGGGAACTCCTCATTCTTATTTAAAATTCCACCCAAGCACCAACTCACCCCCATAAGCCCCTCTGATCCTTTGATGCTGGGTTTTGTTCCCCCTTACTGTGATTTCATGGTACATTCTACTTAAATTAGCATCATGTTTATACCCTTGTGTTTTCCATTATTTAATTACCTGTATCTTTCACTATGATATAATTTTTCTAAAGGATAGGAACACTATTTATGCCAGTCTTATTTACTGGAATGGCTCCTATTTACTAGAGAAAACTGAAAAACTTCCCTTTGGGAAGGTGTCTAATACAGTAGCAAAATGATTCACATCATTGCACTGAAATTATTGTTGTGTCTTTGACAAAAGTACTATAGCTTTCTGAATCTTAAATTTATCATCCATAAATTGAAGAGTAGGGAATAAATAATCTCAAATAAGCCATCAAAAGTAAAACACTATCATTATTTGAATTGTTAGTGACACAGTGATTAAATAAAAGTAAGAACAATCTCGATTTTTTTGTTAGTAACATCAGTCTTTTTATCACAAATATTCTTATTCATAAATAAAATTATATATTGATAGTTACAGTCCAGGCTTTTCATTTAATAGATATAAACAAATTTGAAGTAAATTGAAACTAAACAAGGAATCAATATATGGGTACAATAAGTCTCAAATGTATTTCTCCTGCTCTGATCCAGAGACATAAATTATATTCCCAGCTACCTGATTTACAGCTCCTCTGGGCTGTCTAACAGACACCTCAGACATCTCCAAAAGAGAAGTCTTGATTTTCTGCCCTAAAAACTTGTTTCTTTCCTGGACTTCTCAGTCTCACGAAATGATGTCACCTTCTCTACTCAGATTCCCAACTCAAAATTCTAGAATTTATTCTTGATCTCTCCCTTTTCCTTACATACCCATCCTCTTCAACTGTCGATGGAGATCAGCAAATTCTATTAGCTCTGCCAGATATTGTACACAGTCAAAGACACTATCAGCTCTTACCTGAAATATAACAATAGTTTTCTAACTGGCCTCTGTGCTTCCATTTTCACCCTGCACCGTCACAACCAGTGATCATTGAAAAATACATACGAAACCTTATCTCTTCCGTCCTTAAAACCCTCCAAGGTCTTCCAGTGTGCTGAAGAAAAAAAGCCTTCAAATTCTTATCTCGGCCTACAAAGCCCTGTAGGGTCTCTGACCTTCCTTATTTTCTCCCCTTTGCCTAGAATGCTCTGACCCCAGATCTTTGTATCACTTTTGTCATTTGGGATTCATCTTAAGTGTCACCTCATCACTGAAGCCCTCTCTGATCAATCAGTTCATGTTTCTCTTATCTCCCGAGGACTCATTCTCCTTTAACTCATATAACTATTTAAAGTTATTATGTACATTCATGTTTACTCTTTCTTTGGTCTCTATTCCATCATTGACATACACCCATGAGGTCCATTTTAATATGCAGAAAATATTTATTAGATGATTACTTTGGTTTTAAAAGTAATATTCAATGTATTAAAGGTATAATTCCTAAAACTAATTCTCTCTTAAACTTTAAATTCAACTTATTCATATTTTTCTATTTATAATTCTAGAAAATTTTAGCATATACTTTTACAGGGCTTTTGTTACATGTATACGTTCCCATTTTCATACTTTTTTTATATTTTGAGCTTCATTTATATGTTTAATATACTTGACTTCTCTTTTAATGATCTAAATTGCTTGAATAAGAGACATCATTTCAAATTTTTTAATTACTCTTAAAGTTTTCTAAATCTAGTATATGTCCAAGTCTAAGTTCTGTTATGGATTTCAATACTGTTGTAAAAATGGTGTGGCGGAGGCTTCTGACCTCTAACTTCACAAGGGGGAAGGATAATTCAGATCAATAGCCCAAGGCTAATTCCTATGAGCCAGAGGTCAGACGTGCCTCCACCCTCCAAACTTTTTACCAATTCCATACCAACCATCCTTCCCAAGCCACTCTCTACTTCTCCACTGAGTTCGATAATTCATTGCACTGGCCACACAGAACTCACAGACAATACTCATGATTATGGGGTTTGTTAGGGAAGTAACAGGTTACAATTCAGGTTCAGGAGTGCTTAGGATATAGCTCTTCTGTCAGGACAGCCTCTTTTCAGCCTTACTCACAGGCAGGACTCTCCCTGGCCCTTGGTCTCTGCCCTGCTAGGCAAGTGTTACGAAGCTCTTTTAGCTCTGCCATAAGTGCCCAAAGGCAACCTACTCCACCAGTAAGCTCTAGCTCTTTGGGTCTGCAAACCTGGTTCCACCAAGTGCCTGGAGCCACCCTACTTTGGCAACAAGCCTCCTGCCCAAAGGCTGGGAAGACCACCGAGCAGCCTCCGGGTGCTAGCACCGTCTCTTCCCTTCTCTCTCTCCCTCTTTCTCTGCATCTCCTGGTTCCAGGAGCTTCTCAGAATAGGAATCCTGGGTCAAAAGGATGCGCTCAACTCCTGGCTTTTCTTTCTTAGTGGTGGTGAGATCTTCTCCTCCTGCCTCTGGAATGGCTCATTTTAAGCATAGTAAGGTGGCGGAACTGACCAATCCCTTCTTTAGGGTTCCCTATACCTTATTTGCATAACCCAACTCAATCATTGTGTGTAAGTCACAAAGTTTATGACTAGAAGGGCCATATTAAGCAATTCACTACACCACACAACTTATGAATTTATTAAGGTTTTTACTTAAAATCACAATTTTAAATCAATTACCTAATTATACATTTTAAATTAGAATTACAAGGTCATCCTGTAACTCTAATAAGACACACTGCATGGAACATTACAAGTACATAGTACATAGTAATGCCAACTATGCAGAGATTCCTTCTTAAATAAATATATTAGTAGTATGTGGTTCTTTTTTATCTTTTCTATCCTTAATTCTCGTTTTTCTCTGGGGTTACATGGGAAGTGCTTACCACTAAGAAGCCTGTAACCTTCTCAACTGATTGAACTGATTTAACAACAAGAGACTATGGTCGAACATGAGACAAGTTGCTGCTAACATTCTGAATAATTTTCCTGTCCATTCCCATTTCTGCTCCCTTTTAAAATCACAAATTCAAAAACATGTACAATAAGTTTCTCCTCTAGCCCTCATAGCTGACAAGGTCTACAACCCTGGTCTCTACATAGGGCCTGCCTCCCTCACCCAGACTGTCATGTCACTTAACTGGATTTTGTTTCTTAGGCTCTTAAGATATTTAAATTCTACTGACTTTCTGATGTGACAGAATTCTGCCTTCTTTTTTGTTTTCTTCTATCTCGAAGTACCAAATATTCTGGACACTGAAATTAATGTATTTGTATTCTGAGTATCTATCTCTCAAAGGTTTGATTGTCTCTATAGTAGTTGCAGACATTTTCTGTAAAAGCCAGGTAGTTAATACTTTAGGCTTTGTGGGTCATATATTCTCAGTAACAACTCTTGATTTCTGTGTGGCTCAAAAGCCATTACAGGTAATACATAAGCTAATGGGCATGGCTGTGTTCCAATCAAGTGGTTTTTAAAAATTAAACTTGAATTTCATATAACTTTCACAAGTCATAAAATATTATTCTCCTTTTGTCTACCTTTTAGAAATATAAAAACTATTCTTAGTGCAAAAACTATTCACAAATAGGCAGTCAGTTGGATTGGTCAGAGGACTGTAGTTGGCCAAGTCCTTGCTGGAGAGTCAAAATTTCTAAGGTCATTCAACTAACATAGAACAGGAAATTGTTTTGCTCACAATTGTATTCACAGTACCATATAACAATCCGAATACATAGGTGGTCAAGAAATATATATTTTTTAATTGACATGAGCATAAAGCTATGGTCTCTCTATAACGGTATTCCTTCGTTGTGAACTACTGGATTCAGCTTTTCTTCTTTAATCTTCCTTTACCCATCTTTTTTTCCTCTGTTCAAAATTTTTCTTTTTAATGCATTACTCATGATTCTAGAATTGTGTCATGTAAAATAGAAAATGGGAAATAGTAGGAAAATATAAAATCAACATATTACTAATTAACTTATTCCTCACTTAATGATAGAAAGTTGGATAAAATCTTAGCAAATAGGCTCAGGTACTTTTTGTTGTTGTTGTTTTTTGATTGGCTGGAGAAATTTATGATGACCTACCTCATTTTACCACACCTCATTTTTACATCTCATGGCTTAAATCTTTAACACAGGAAAAAAAAAATGTTTATTTTAGTGTCCTAAGGTTGCCATAAAAAGCACTCTAAACTGGGTGGATTAAAACAGCAGAAATGTATTTTCTCACAGTTTTGGAGGCTAAAGTTTGAAATCAAGTATAAGCAAGGTCATACTGTCTCTGAAGTTTCTAGGGGAAGGTCCTTCCTTGCCGCTTTCTAGCTTCTGGCAACTTTGACATTCCTTGACTTGTAGAAGCATCATTCCAATTTCTGCCTCAGTCTTCACATGGCTATCTTCTCTCTAGGTCTCTACTTCTTCTCCTCTTTTGATAAGGAAGGATACCAATCATATGGAATTAAGGCCTACTTTCAAAGACCCTATTTCCAAACAAGACTGTACTCACAAGTACAGGATTTAGGACTCTAACATATCTTTATAAGGCACAAAATCCAACCCATAACAGTGGTGTTTTCTTTGTTTAATGTGATCCATTAAAATAAAGATAACTCCCATTTTGGTTGCCCTTTGATCTTTTCTTCCTCTGATATCCTAACTATAACAGTCAATGCCTTTCTTGGGTCAGAAACCCTGCGGTGTAGTGGTTAAGTGCTACTGCTGCTGACCAAAAGGTCATCAGTTCGAATCCACCAGGCACTCCTTGGAAACTCTATGGGGCAGTTCTACTTTGTCTTATAGGGTCACTATGAGTCGAAATTGACTCGACAGCAATGGATTTGGTTTCTTGGTTCCAAAGGAGTTCTTGTTAATGTTCAGAAGAAAATAGTTTCATTAATGAGATACAAATTAAAATGTTTGATTTGAGTGTATATTTATCCTTCTAAAGTTGAAACTGTAGCTACAATGCTTTAATTTTAGAGAAATACCCTAAAATTAGGATATGATATATTTTATTGATGCTGAAAATTATCACAACTGTCTTTTTCCTTAACTGAGGTTATAAAATGTTTTTTATACTCCTCGGTTTGCATATAATTTAGTGTCCTTGGTGTCTGTTTATACATAAAATATAATTTTCTGTTGCTGTTCAGGCTGCTGAGTTTGCTGTGTGGGTGAGCACTGCAGTCCCATGATTCTGAGAAAAATAAAGCTTGGCTTTAGCACATTTTGTCTACTGCTGACTATAGTGATAATTATTCAGTTGTTGCTATGGGAATGCTTTTAAAGATACTTCTGTAGATTGTTTTTTATTGCTGATGTTATTTTTCTGTTTTTTATTTACTTATTAACAAATTGGTAAATGTAAATTACATTTTGTGGGCAAAGACAATTATAAAGTACTGCTGCTTAGGGCTAAACAAATAAAAATAAAAAACACATAGGTGCTTATTAATTTGAATGGAACACAGATTCCTTCCTATTGTCAGAAACTACTTTTATTTCATCTCATACCTACAAGTTCTGCTGGCTTGTTTCCACTTATCAATCAAACCAAACAAACAAACAAAAAGAAAAAACCTGTTGCTAGAGAGTGGATTCCTACTCATAGTGACCCTGTAGGACAGAGTGCCCCATACAGTTTCCAAGGAGTGCCTGGTGGATTTGAACTGCTGACCTTTTGGTTAGCAGCCATAGTTCTTAACCATTATGCCACCAAGGGTTTCCACTTATCGATCAGCCCTATTCAAAAAAAATTCTGGCTCTAGAGTATATGAAGCATGTATGAATATTTTCTTCAGTAGAAAGCTGATTTTAATCTAGTTCTATTCTAGAATCTGTAGTCCTGTGCCTGTTATTTAATCTTTTTGTTCAACCTCCAACTTCCTCTTCCCGTTATCTCCATCTGGGTTATTGACCCTTCCCTATCTACCTTTCTGCCTCAAGACTATACCCTGGCTTCCTCTGTCTACAAATGATGGCTGCCCTAATATTTACTCACTTGAACAATGGTATGTCCTCTTTCATTCAACAAAAGCTATTAACAACTTACTATGGGCCAGATACCATTCTAGAAACTGTAATATTGAAGTGAACAAATGTAAAGACCATCCACTTACAGAGCTTACATTTTAGTAGGGATGACTGGTGATAATGATAAATATATGAGTAAAATTTATATTATATCAGATGGTCATTAAGCATTAAAGAGAAAAATGAAGCAGAGAATGTTATAGGTATGAGAGAATGCTTATCTAAAAAAGTTTCATTTGGACAAAAAACTCAAAGGGGATGAGTAAGGGACTATGCAGTTATCTGGATGATCATTAGAAACCTTGCCAAGATGAGTTTAAGTCAGGAGGGTTTGAGAAAGAATAGGAAGAGTGGAAATGAATACCATGAATAGGGACAACTTTTTCAAAGTACTTTGTTCTAAAGGGAACAGAAAAATGCTGGGAGTTGAAGTGATTAATAATGTGTTTTTCAAAATAGTTGAAATTACAGCATGTTTGTATATTGATGGGAATGACCGAGTGATGAGAGACAAGTAATGATGCATCACACACCCAGTCCTAGTTTTTTGGTCCATTTCCATATCTTGCTTAAACCTGTTAAACCTGGTGTCTTCTAATCAATTCTGACTCATGGTGACACTATGGGACAGAGTAGAATAGGTTTCCAAGGCTGTAAATACTTACGGGTGCAGATTGCCACATCTTTCTTCCACAGACTGGCTGGTGGGTTTGAGTCACTGACCTTTCAGTTAGCAGCTGAGCACTTAACCATTGTGCTACTAGACCTCCTTTTATATCTTGCTTATGCAATTGTAATACCTACTAAAATTAGATAATGACTAGTCCAATTATTACAGGCAAAGAGAATGATAAGGTTTAAAAAATAAATCAATATACAAATATTTTGATCATGTAATTGGCATAAATTTCCCAAAATTCATTATCCTTGACCTCACCAATTTACACAACTAACTGAATTTCCCACTAGTTTTGGTTTTATGCCACAGATTTCGTTTTGATCAAAGGCTTACTTAAATTCTCCTGGAGTGTAATCTTTTGTTTTAACCTACAGGTCATGCCCCCACTGAGAAACATAGGTATAATTCCATTAGGAAATTCTAGTATGTGAATAATTATATCTATCAATTAAAACAGATATCAATCATATGTAGACTAAAGCTACCCAGAACTATCATGATATGAAGAATTGTAGGTATATATCATTAAGAAATCCAAATGGCTAAATATTGTTTTAAATATCTGAGATTTGTTACTTTTATCTTCATAACTTACTATTAAATTAAGAAATTCATTATTTTCTGTTTCCAGGATCATATGTTAACAAATGTTAACAAAAGATGATATGTTAATAAAATGTAAAAATTTTCCATTCAGTTTGACATCCTGTAAACAACTCGTTGACTAAATATTTCCTTCATATCCAGTCATAGTGATGCCTTGAGATATAGCTTTAGAAACTATATCAGTTAGGATTTTACGCTTAAACATCAGAATCCCAACTAAAACAGGTTTTAAAATCATGACGAGATTTACCAATGCCAAACCAAACCCATTGCCGTCGAGTCGATTCCAACTCATAGCAACCCTATAGGACAAAGTAGAACTGTCCCATGGAGTTTCTAAGGAGCGCCTGGTAAATTTGAACTGCTGACTTTTTTGTTAGCAGCCATAGCACTTAACCACTACATCATCAGGGTTTCAGCACTGGGTGGCACAGTTCTTCAACTATGTCACAAGAACACAGCCTCTCCTGTTTATCTTCTCTGCTCTCCATAATGTCATCTCTATTTCCAAAGAGGCAAAGCTCACAGGACCACTTATATCCTCATTCAGATCTAACAGGAGACAGACCATTTTCTGTTTCTACCATTCCAGGTAAAAGACCCACTATGGGCATAAATTCATCCCTAGACCAATTTGGAGGCCAAGCAAATTAAAAAAAAAAAAAAAAAAATATCATCATAAGCCAAACAGGTTCTCTGAAGAGGCTGATCAACTTCCCGCCAACTACCTGGAATGCATGTACTGCATATACTCAAATACTGCAGCTGCTTTCATCGGCTTTTTTGTAAACTAACTGGAAAAATGCATCACCCAGCCTGGGTTGATGCTTTCTCTGTATTTTCACCCCTCATTCTCTTTTCCCTTTATTTAGGAATATAAACCCAATCTGATGAGTTGGAGCCTTCCTCAGGATATAAGGCAGAGGAAGAAACTGATCAGACACTGATCAGAAACTGTTTAGGCATCAGAGAGAGGGAAAAACATGGAAATACTCATATTTTAAAATTTCTAGTTCTTTCAGAAGAATTAGTGACAGTAAAGTGTTTTAATTGTGGAAGGATAAAAACAAAGAGTTATCTGCTCAAGCCTTTAATAGAAATGTTGCAATGTAAAATGAGCCAAAGATGAACATTCTTTGGGGAGTAAAATGCTTTGAACCTTAGATGATAAAATGAGAAAGGCCTGTCACAGTTTAGTTTTGTTCTGAGAATTGTTTATTGTGCATATTTTTGGAATGTTATGTTGAAAATGGGATTAGATGTAAAGACAGCAGGATTGAGGCCATAGTTTAGTAGCTACTGGTGAGTCAATTTAGGTTTAGCAAGAAGTGTGGGGTGAAAGTGTTGTGACAGGTCAATAGGAAATTTCCTTCTTTCAGCATCTTTCACATTATAGAGGTAAGCTGTATGTTCTCAATATCTCAAGTCTCCAAAACCAAACCAAACCAAACCTGTTACCATTAAGTCGATTCCGACTCATAGCGACCCTATAGGTCAGGGTATTACTGCCCCATACTATTTCCAAGGAGCAGCTGGTGGATTCGAACTGCTGACCTTTTGGTTAGCAGCCAAGTGCTTAACCACTCAAGGCCTCTTGAGGCTGTAATCAAGATATCGATTAGAATGAGTTCTTATCTAAAGCCTGAGCTCTAGATTTGGGAAAAGAAGAGCAGAAAAGACTTCTTTACACCTACGGTTCTCCCAAAGGAGTGATGTTTTTGAAAAGCATACAGATGAGAAAAAGATGCAGTATTAAGGAATTAAAAATAAATGTTCAAATGACAAGAATGTGTAAAACAAGGTGTAGGATATGTTCATAGATACGGGAAGCAGAGGAGGCAAAATGTAAAGAATATCTCAGTGGAAAATAAAAATCAGAACAAAACAAAACAAGAAGCCAAGAGGATAGGTTTTGGGATGGGTCAACCACATGAAGACTAAAACTTTTCACATTTTTGGTGATATTGATAAGGATATAGAAGGAGTCCGTTTCTAAGAAGTAGTTTCTGTAAGTGTACTGAAGAAATAAGGAACTATTTATTAACCAGGAAAATATTGACAAACTCCAGAGCTTGTAGTATGTGAAGCATGGGAGACTATGAGAGACTGGTTAGCTGTTTAACAAAACTGTTTTCCTAAGGCACACAGCTACAGTATGTTTCCCATCTTCCTCTGCAGTTAGGAGTAGCCATTTGACTGATTTATTGCCAATGAAAAGGCAACAAAAATAACATACACCAGTTCCTGGTCTGGCCTATAAGAAAATCCTATGTATCCTCTGCCAGACGTATGTTGACACCCAGAGCAAACTACAAACAATGTGTTAAAGACTGAAGAGCCTCCATCAGTCTGGATCTTTGAGTGACTGCATGGAGCAGAGACCCCACCCCCACTGACAGAGGTCAAGAGACCTCTAATGAGATTTCATGGTTTTTCTGTCATAGAAGATACTGTTACCATGATGAATACAGAATACTCAATTACCTCCGTAAGCAAAGGCTATAGGAAAGCGATGCATTCTGAAAAACCCTCAGTTTCAGTCAAAATAAGTAGGTGGAGCAGGCCTTCTGTGAAGACTCCAAGTAAATGAGGGGAATATTTATCATGGAAAAGCACTTCTGAGGGAAAGTTTGGGTGGGAGGGAAGTGATTGGAGTAAAGTGGGGTGAAATGAAGCAGAGAGCTATGGTATTAGTGCTAGAACTTTTATAAATGTAAGTCTTGCAGTAATATGTAGAATGATTTGTAGTGCTGAAATAGTAGGAGCCTAGAGACAGAAAATATTCCTACTATACACTTAAAAAAGTATAGTACTGCCTGATTCAAGTTTTTACATTTAAAGTACTCAGTATGAAAGCTTTAAAAATTTTATTTTTTCAGCGAGCTAATCTTCAGATAAGTATAATTTTCTGTTTAATATATCATAACCTTTTGAACATATAAGATTTATAAAAAAAATTGCTGTCAGATTGATTCCTACTCATGGCAACCCAGTGTATGTCAGAGTAGAACTGTGCTTCAGAGGGTTTTCAGGGGCTAATTTTTCAGAAATAGATCACTAGGCCTTTCTTCTCAGGTCCCTCTGGATGGCTTCAAACCTCCAACCTTTTAGTTATATCCAAGTGCTTCACTGTTTGTACCACACAGGAACTAATTTAAGACATATATCACATCTAATTTGGCTTATATGTATAGAATGCATACTAGATGGTTATTGCATATTTCTAACAAGAAGGTAGTTGTGTACATATGAGAGTACTTATTCATCCCTTGGGAATGTGTAGGCAGTGGAATCCAGAAAAATTTAGCCTATAACAAATTATTTTGAAGCCGTCAAATAGCTAGCTTTAAGTATCTTCAATAATCAATATTTGCAGTCCAGTTTCACGTTTTTAGAGTTTTTTCTTCATTTAAATGTACTGTTTTAATACTTCCAAAAAAACTTGTTGTTGTTAGATGCTTTCTAGTGGGTTCTGACTCAAAGCGACCCTATGTACAACAGAAAGGAAACACTGCCCAGTTCTGTGCCATTCTCACAATTATTGTTATGCATGAGCCCATTGTTGTACCACTGTGTGAATCCATCTCATTGAGGATATTCCTCTTTTTTGATAACCCTCTACTTTACCAAGCATGATGTCCTTCTCCAGGGACTGATACCTTCTAATAACATATCCAAAGTATGTGAGACAAAATCTTACCATCCTTCCTTCTAAGGAACATTCTAGCTGTACTTCTTCTAAGACAGATCTGTCTGTTATTCTGGCAATCCATAGTATATTCAATATTCTTCACCAACACCATAATTTAAAGGCCTTGATTTTAATTCTTCTTTAGTCTTCCTTCTTCACTGCCCAGCTTTCACAGGCGTATGAGCCATGGCTTGGATCAGGTGCACCTTAGTCCTTAAATTGACATCTTTGCTTTTTAACACTTTAAAGAGATCTTTTGTAGCAGATTTGCCCAGTGCAATGTGCCTTTTGATTTCTTGACTGCTTCTTCCATGGGTGTTGATTGTGAATCCAAGTAAAATGAAATCCTTGACAACTCCAAAAATCTATTATGGGATAAATATATGAAAACTCCATATTTTGAATCTTTTTCTTTATTTGTCTTAAGTTTCTCTCCTAGGTAAATATATTCTCAAATAATATTTTGTTTGAGTAGGAACAATTACTAAAAACAATCATTGCTATTATCTTTACATAGCAATCTACAATGTAAACTTTAAAATACAGCATTGAGCAGTTCTCCTAATTTTTTATTTTCAACAAGATACAATTTAGCATTTTCATAATATAAGAAAATTGATTTTTGAAAAAAATCTCAATAATTAAAAAAACAAACAAGCAAACAAAAGGTTGACAGTTCAAATCTACCAGCCATTCCTGGGAAACCCAATGGAGCAGTTCTACTCTATCCTGAGAGGTTGCTATGAGTCAGAATCAACTTGATGGCAATGGGTTTAAGAATATTTCAAAATCTGTACATTTAGGTTACTTATTACTATCCAAGATTATACTTCAAATAAGAAAATAGTAATATTGGACACACACTGCCTGTATACACTGCACTTATTATTGTGGATGATACATTTCAGGTACCCACTATTCACTGGATATTTTCCAAAAAATGTAGTGATTAGTAACGATTAGAATAAAGCTCCCTCCACTCAACTACGTGATCAACATGTCAAATTACCACTCATCACAGTTACTATATTAAGCTGCATTTAGGAGGTGCCAGTATCTAGGGTGTGCAGAAGACTCAACACTCACTTTGATCTTTTGTTAATGATCATTAGACAATGGGAATTCCAGAACACTTAATTGTGCGCATAAGGAACATTTACATAGATCAAGAGGCAGTTGTTCAGACAGAACAAGCAGATACTGATTGGTTTAAAGTCAGGAAAGGTGTGCGTCAGGGTTGTATTCTTTCACCATACCTATTCAATCTGTATGCTGAGCAAATAAGCTGAGAAGCTGGACTATATGAAGAAGAACGGGGCATCAGGACTGGAGGAAGACTCATTAACAACTTGTATTATGCAGATAACACAACCTTGCTTGCTGAAAGTGAAGAGGACTTGAAGCACTTACTAATGAAGATCAAAGATCACAGCCTTCAGTATGGATTGCACCTCAACATAAAGAGAACAAAAGTCCTCACAACTGGACCAATGAGCAGCATCATGATAAACGGAGAAAAGATTGAAGTTGTCAAGGATTTCATTTTACTTGGATCCACAATCAACTGCCATGGAAGGAGCAGTCAAGAAATCAAAAGACACATTGCATTGTGTAAATCTGCTGCAAAGGACCTGTTCAAAGTGTCGAAGAGCAAAGATGTCACCTTGAAGACTAAGGTGCACCTGACCCAAGCCATGGCATTTCCAATCACATTATATGCATGTGAAAACTGGACAATAAATAAGGAAGACCGAAGAAGAATTGATGCCTTTGGATTGTGGTGTTGGCGAAGAATATTGAGTATACCATGGACTGCCAAAAGAACGAACAGATCTGACTTGGAAGAAGTACAACCAGAATGCTCCAAGGATGGCGAGACCGCCTTACATACTTTGGACATGTTGTCAGGAGGAATCAGTCCCTGGAGAAGGACATCATGCTTGGCAGAGTACAGGGTCAGCAGAAAAGAGGAAGACCCTCAATGAGGTGAATTGACACAGTGGTTGCAACAATGAGCTCAAGCATAACGATGATTATGAGGATGGCTCAGGACTGGGCAGTGTTTCGTTCTGTTGTGCAGGGTCACTATGAGTTGGAACTGACTCGACGGCACCTAACAACAACAGTATTAGACCATACATTTGTTTGTGTATCTCCTTAAATCCCGAAAAAGTGTCAAGAATTCTTTGTTTTCTATTAACTGTACTTATTTATATATTCTAGTAATGCTTCTGTGAATATTTAGCACCTCTCTTTTTATAAAAATGTACTGTAAATTTTGGATTTATGTGGTTCTGTAGCATTATGTGGCACAGCGGTTACCTGATAAGACTGCTAGCCAAAAAGCTGGCATTTGAAACCCACCAGCAGCTCCTTGGAAACCTTATGGGTCCGTTCTACTCAGTCCTCTATGGTCGCTATGAATTGGAATTGATCTGATGGCAAGAGGTTTTTTTCTTTTTTCTCTTTTTTAATAGTATTATGTACAAAATAAACCAAATACCAAACCTACTGCCTTTGAGTTGATTCTGACTCATGGTGATCCTATAGGACAGGAACTCCAAGGTTGTAAGTCTACAGAAGCAGGCTGCCACATCTTTCTGCTTCAGAACTGCTTGTGGATTCCAACCACTGACCTTATGGTTAGCAGCCGAGCACTTTAACCACTGTACCACCAGGGCTGCTTACATACCAAATAAGGCACCATATAAATGAAGTTTATAGCATTATCTTTTGCAATACTAAATCACATCATGTCACCATTCCTCTTTAAACACTGCAATGGCTTGTGAATACTTTCGATAGAATCCACATGTCCTCCCTTGGCTACCAAGCTCTACGTAGCACGAACCTTGCCTACTTACTCTTAACAGGCTTCCTGTTACCCATTTTGTTCTTAATACACTGGCTCTTAGAATGCAACACATTTTTCATGCCACAAGAAAGTTGTGATGGGTGCTTTCAGGAAAGCTAATAGCCACCTCCTGACCCTCTTCCCTCCCAGCTATTCCCTTGGCTGGCTGCTTCCTGTGTTTCAGATCTCGGTCACTGTCTTACTTAGTGCTTCTATAACAGAAATACCACAAGTGGCTGGCTTTAATGAACATACAATTATTTTGTCCTGTTTATGAGGCTAGAAATCTCAATTCAGGGTTCTGGATCTAGGGGAGGCATTCTCTCTGTCTGCTCTGGTCATGTGGTGTTTATTTTCCCAGTTTGTCCTGCTTGCTTGCTTCTGTGCCTAATACGCTCTTTTTATGTCTCAAAAGTGATTGGTTTAAAACACGCCCTACACAGATATGACCTCATTAACATAACAAAGAAAACCCTGTTCCCAAATAGGATTACATCAGCCAGTATAGGAGTCAGTATTTACAACATATGATTTTGGGGGACCCAGTTCAATCCATAACAGTCACCGTGTCTGTATCATTATTCATTATTTTTCCAAACTCTCGAAGTGACTGGCACATACTATGTGATCAATAAATAATTTTTGTAGGAATATTTACTATAGGAAGGAAGAAAGGAAAGAGGGAGGGAGGAAGGAAGGGAGGGAAGGCAGTACAGAATGATACATTTTGCCCTGTTTATTGCATACTGTTTGAAATTAGAAAAATGTAAGCATAGAAGAGTACAGTTTAAAACTAATTTGTCAATAATATTATAATAATCTGTAAATAGTATTCTGTATGCTACCTTTCTATAGTTAAACACTGTGCAGGTTTTAGAGGCATGTTAGTTACATAAGGACTTGGAACATTTCTTTAAGTATACTATTTCATGCCATTTGATGTATTGTGGATCCTTAGATCATTTACTGTAGTAATAAAAGCAACAATGCTGTAAATACAGTTATATGCATGTAAGTGTACAGGTATAAGCTCTCCTATTGCACGCTTGTTTAATGTGGGTCTCTCTATAATTACCTAATCAGTTTAAATGGTTCTACTAATTTAATTTTCCTCTCCATTTCCTATTAATAGACTGTCATGGTTGATTTGCCTGATGTAATTAATAATTTTGGAACTACATTATGACTGCTGAAAGGCATCACAGAAATGAATCTCTAAATATTTTCAAACCATTTAATTTCCTGCCTTAGAGGCAGATTAAAGAGAGTAGAATGGCTTTGAAGAGAATCAGAGTTTGAGTACAACCTTAATATAACCTATAGTTATTTTAATTGACCATTTTAAGAATTCAATTAGTTATAATTTTTAATCTTCAAAAATTATATTGTTACTTTAATTGAGATGATCACCTTTAAAAAAAGCAGGAAATTTTGGAAGGGGAAATTGAAAATATGGAATATTTAAAAAGTACCATATGCAAAGAAAAGGAGAGAAATACAAAGGAAATCTTTGTATTTCCTGTGTATCATTGATGTTACCTATTTACCTTAAATGGGAAGACCAAATGGAGTTTTAAGGCTTGTTTCATATCATAGTTTCTAATTCTATATGACTAATTTATTTTTTAAAAATTGGGTACCTATAATAAGACACACACTTTTCTAGTCAGACTAAGAAATTATTACAAGATAATTGTATGATCTATTCACTAATATTTATCGAGCTCTTACTACACACCAGACTCTATTTCAAGTTCTGAGGCAACAGCAGTGAATTAAAAAGTACTTGACTTCACGAGAATTAGATTCTAGTAGGAAGACATATATGTGTGTGTGTGAGTGTGCATGTGTGTGCGTGCATGTGTGTGTGCATACTGTGTATACACATATGCACACATTCATACACACAGAGATAGATGATAGATGGGTGGATGGATGGGTGGGTGGATGGATGGATGGATGGATGGATGGATGGATGGATGGATGGATGGATGGATGGATGATTGTTATAGAAGAAATATAAGGTAAGGCAGGTGGTTTAGGAAATGCTGGGAAAGGGAAAGAGGTTCTTGGGGAAGTGAAGGTGGGTAGGTAGGGATGTGAGGAGATGAGAAAGAATGAAGAGATTGTACCAGCAGTGGATATAGCCTTTCTAGCTTTGGAGAATTTGGGGTATTTGAGGGAGCAGTTAGAAAGACAGAAGATGGTAGCTGGAGAATGAGGTGCTTACAAATAACTACACAATAAGTGTAGTTATTTGTATTAACAGGACATTGGTATGATCTTGCTTTTGGGTGATTGAGATACTATGGAGGATCACATCATCCAAAAAGAAGGTCAAGAATCATCTGCATGGATATTGAATCATCAAGAATTCTGACAGGAAAGGAGAAATTGATAGTGAGCAAGGTGTTAAAATCTTTAAGAAATTGTTAAATACTGCAACAAGAAAGGGTAACAGGCAGTGGTCTGAGTGTAGGACCTTCAAAACTGGATGTGTTCAGAATGAAGGGCAGCCAAGAGTCTGTAAGTGGAAATGAAGACTTAATAAGGATTCTCCTACACTTGAGACTGCATCAGGCACCTAAAGTACTTTGTAACAATCCAATATTACTAGGTTCTCTCGTGAATATGGTGGATTGATGCTCAACACCATCCCTCCTTCCCTCTAATGTTCCTTGACGTACAGCAGAAAGTAGGTAAGTTCAATTTGCATTTCCAAGAGTCCCTTGTAGTTAGGGCTTCTAACGTGATTTAGGTTCAGTCAATCAGATGCCCTCTCAGAAAGCCTGCTTTCTGGAGGCCCTGCTCAACTACTGACAAGCACAGTCAGAGAGGTAGGGGAGTGCCTAGCATTAGCAGAGTTCTCAGCATCCCATCAGCAGCTTTGTGGGTGTCTAGAGGCAGGGCTCGTGGCACAGGTTTCACTTTTGCAGATTGTAGCAGACATGCTGTAGTTCTGGAGCTGCCACTGCTCTTGATATTTTCCTGACCATGGCAATGGTGGAAGGAACTAGAGCAAGTGACTTCCTGGTTAGGGAAGAGACAGCAGTTCCCTCCATGCCTGGTTCTGTGGGGTTAGTGTAACATCATTTACCAAATATTTAACCCATAGTCTGTTTCTTCAGCCTTCCCAGTGATTCAATAAGCCATTTAATATGCTGTGACAAATCCTCCAATAGCTAAAGTGGATTCTGATCTTTGTAATAGAAGCCAGAATAATATAGAAGAGTTAGTCAGGAAAGCTACACAGAGTTCCACATCCACAAATAGACATACAGGAAGAGATTAAAGAAAAATGTTATATAAACTATTTCATTTAACATTTCCTTAGGCTCTGTAGAATGAAGGGTAATTTGTTTAACACGTTTTCTCTAGGTGTGATAGAAGTTCATGACCGGCGGTATCAATACCTTTAATCACCTAATTACCCGTGGTACTTTATTAAGTGATATGACAAGTGATCTGCGTATTCCAGGTACATATTTTTCTGTAATTTACCTTCTAAAACAGTTAACACAGAAGTGAACACAGTTGTATAAAAAAAATCAAAATATAAATAAATGTCTGGTAACTCAAAGACAAATATAAGGTACAGTTGAAAAATAAAGGCAAGAAAATTATATATATATTGTACATTGAGTGCCTACTGTCTCTCCATCACTTTATATCTCATTTAATTTCAGCAACAACTCTTTAAGAAAATATCGTCTTCTTTTTACAAATGACCAGATTATATCTCTAAGTAGTTGCCTAGCTTGGCCAAATTTTTTGTTAGTTGCCATCGAGTTAACTCCGACTTACAGCAACCTTACGTATAACAGAAGGAAAACTTGCCTGGTCCTGCTCCATCTCCATGATCACTGATATATTTGAATCCACTGTTTTGACTAAGGTGTCAATCCATCTCACTGAGGGTTTCCCTCATTTTTGCTGATGCTGTATTAAGTTTAAACAAGCATGAAGATGGTATATGAACTCTAAAATTCTAAACTAATCTATCTGAAACAAATCCAGTGTACTTTTCACAATTTTACATTGATTTCCCAAAAAAGAAAAGGTATATAAGAATTATAAATGTAGAAATCATCTTTTTCTCAATTTTTACAATCCCCATGGAATTAAAATATGATTGTAATAAATAAGTCAACCATATAAAAGCCAAATCCATTGCTTTGGAGTCGATTCTGACTCGTGATGACCCATGTGTTACAGAGCAGAACTACTCTATCCTGTTTTCTTAGCTATAAACTTTATGGAAGCAGATTGCCAGGCCTTTCTTCTACACTGCTTCTGGGTGAGTTCAGATCACCAACCTTTAGGTTAGTAGACAAGCATAAGCCATTTGCACCATCCAGGGACCTTTAGTTAACCATAAGGATCAGAAAATTTAAGTTGTTGGAAGTTTAAAGTCTTTCTAGGTACCTGATGGTGGAAACTGTGGTAAGATTTTCAGTAAGATAGGATGGGAACTGGGAAAGGAGAGAAGAAATGAGATCCCAGGAAGATATCTGGGGTAGATGTTATAACCAATTGCCATCGAGTCGATTCCGACTCATAGCAACCCTACAGGACAAGTAGAACTGCCCCATAGGATTTCCAAGGAGCGGCTGGTAGATTTGAACTGCTGGCCTTTTGTTTAGCAGCTATAGTTCTTAACCACTGGGCCACCAGGGCTCCAGATGTTATAGAGTTGGTGATTTATTGCATATAGAAATGGGAAAAAAAGAAGCTTAGGCTGACTCCCAGATTTGCGATTTGAGAAAAATGTCAGTCATCAAGCCATTCACATGGACTTAGAACAACATTCAAGAAAAACAGGTATAGAAAAAGTAAGTTTTGAGAACACTGAATCTGAGATGTCTATGAAAAAGCCATATGATGTGCACTAAACCAAACCAAACTCGTTGTCGTGGAGTCAATTCCAACTCAAACCGATCTGATAGGACAGAGTAGAACTACCCCATAGGTTTTCCAAGGAGCAGCTGGTGTATTGCAACTGCCAACCTTTTGGTTTGCAGCCGAACGCTTAACCACTGCACCACTAAGAAGTTGAAATAGGAGAATCTGAGCTGATGGAACGTGTCAGTGATAGTGTTCAGTGGCCAGAATATCAGAGTGGATGTTGAAGAATGGCTAAATCCAAACACAAGGGAGAAAGTAAAGAAATGGATGATGAAGGTGAAATTATTATAGCGCAATAATATTTAGAAACTTTTGCTATTTATGTTTTTATTAATTAAATTGTGTGTTTTTTTAAGCATCGTTTATTGGTATTTGTAATGCACATTTGAATCTGTGCATTGTTTTCATTCACTAGAGTGTGTTTGTATACATTTTAGTTAATCCTCAGAATTTCTTAGAAACAGTAAGTTTTTACTCTTACATGAAGTTTTTCTTTTATTTGCCCTTAGCCATCAATTTATTACATTTAGCTGGTAGAAAAGCCAGTAGATAGACCTATTGTAGCTTCTGTTACTGCTGAGTTAGCACTATCTATTATTTTTTAAGGGCCAAAAATTTTTCATTGCAAATAAATGTAATTTTCATTGGCAGTCCATTTGTTGTAATGGTGATTTTATACATCTTTCTTTCTTAACACAAATCTATATAAAAGCAAATGAATGTTATAAAATATGTGGAGATGTCAGTAATAGGAACATATTATGCTTTATCATGAAATTCCCTTTAGGTTTCATATGTATGATCTTAAAGTTAATAGAAGGGAAAAACACTGAAGGAATGTGAAATGGATAAGAAGAAAGCCTGTAAAATTACACATGTGTCTTCTTTAAAAAAAGCATAAGTGACAGCTTAAATGGTACAATGTCATAGAATAACAAATGAGGTAATTTATTTCTACTAATCTGTTATCAAGGAAAGGACAATGGATTGAAGAAAGGATGAGGTCTAAACTATGCAGGATAGTTTAATATATATACTTATGAAATAGAAATCAATCTTATCATTGTTTATACTAATTATTTGAAATTTCCAACTGTGAAAAAATGTATCATTTGTTAAAGATTAAAGATTTATTTACAGCCTTGGAAACCCTATGGGGCAGTTCTATTCCATCCTATGGGGTCACTATAACTCCGAATCCATGAGATGGCAGTGGATTTGTTTGTTTGGTTTTGGTTAATCTTAATGGGAGCACATCCCCATTTCTTTCTCCCACAAAGCGACTGGTTGGTTTCTTACTTCCCACCTTTCAGTTAGCAGCCCACTGTTTAACTATTGCACCACCAGGGCTTCTTACATGTGGGCAGGGGTAGTGATATGTTGGAAAGAAGCTTTCTGAGTAGTTCAGCTAATAGCACTGACCCTATGTACCAAAAAGAGCCTAACTCACAGCAACCCCATGTGACAGGGGAGAACTGCCTGTAAGGTTTCCTTGGCTGTAATCTGGAAACAGATAGCTAAGTCTTTCCTCTGTGGAGCCACTGGGTGAGTTCCAAACACCAACTTTTTAGTTAGCAGCTGAGCACTTCACCGTTGCACCACCAGCATACTTTGAATTGTAGTTAGAATATTTTAACTCTTCTAGAAGTAATTTTAAAACTGAGCATTTTCATCCATATAAAGTTAGTCTCTTTTTGGAGGTATGCACTCTCATAGTTCTTCCACATGTAAGTAAACACTCTTTTATTAAGACCTGGTAATTAGAAAAGAAAAAAAAAAATCAGAGCGATGCCATGGTATTCGTAATGACACTCTTCTGATACAGCCAAATGATACATTTTTTCACAGCTGGAAATTTCAAATAATTAGTATAAACAATGATAAGCTTGATTTCTATTTCATAAGTGTATACATTAAACTATCCCGCATAGTTTAGACCTCATCCTTTCTTCAATCCATTGTCCTTTCCTTGATAATAGATTGGTAGAAATAAATTAACTCATTTGTTATTCTATGACATTGTACCATTTAAGCTGTCACTTACGCTTTTCTTATAAAGAAGACACGCATGTAATTTTACAGGCCTTCTTCTTATCCATTTCACATTTCTTCAGTGTTTTTCCCTGCTATTAACTTTAAGATCTGATAAAGCTGCCCTAAATAATTAAAATGTTCTTTAAAACTTAGAGGGTTCTTTAAAATCTGAGCACTTAATTTCTGGCTAATTAAAAGTGGCACGTTAATAAAATGATTTCACAAGCTCCATACCTGTATCCATACTAGTGCTAGGCCATTTATTCATTTCATACTTCCATATGGAGCCTCTATTTAGGGCTTGACTCTGGGGTGAACATTCCAAAAGATGAATAAGAGACATAACCTGACCTTGAGCAGGTACCAGAATAGTGGGGAGTCAGTCAAGAAAAGCTTCAATGACTTCAGAGGCCACTGATGCATGTGTGGTGGAAGGGAACAAAGATGCAACTGAGAGGGAGAAGACAGGAAAAGTTTCCTAGAGAAGGTGACAATTGTGATCAATTTTTTATGGAAATTAAAATTTAGATCAAGGGAAAATTGAAAATTGTATTTCAAGCTGGAAATAGAGCATCAGAAAGTCTGAAAGGTAGAAGTTCTCAGAGTATAAGTCATTTGGTTTGGCTAAGTGTACAAATGAGGCGGTAGTGGGATATGGAACAGGAGAAGTCCTCAGGTGTCTTTATACCAGCCCAAGGAAGCTAGGTTTTGTTATAAAGACATGCTGTTGTTGTTGTTGGGTGCTGTTGAGTTGGTTCCAACTCATAGTGACCCTATGTACACCAGAACGAAACACTGCCCAGTCCTGCACCACCCTCACAATCCTTGCTATGCTTGAACCCATCATTGCAGCCACTGTGTTCACTGCATCTTGGTGAGGGTCTTCCTCTCTCTGACCCTCTACTTCACCAAGAGTGATGTCCTTCTCTAGGGACTGATACCTTCTGATAACACGTCCAAAGTATGTGAGATGAAATCTCATCATCCTCGCTTTTAAGGAGCATTCTGGCTGTAATTCTTCCAAGACAGATTTGTTCATTCCTCTGGAATTCCATGGTATATTCACTATTCTTTGCCAACACCGTAATTCAAAGGCATCAATTCTTCCTCAGTCTAATAAGGAGTGACAAGGGATAATGTCACATTGTTAGCTGACATGTCGACATGTATCCATCATGAGAGAAAAAAGAACCAATATCAGGCAGAAAAAAAAAAAAAGTATATCTCAGAGGCCCTGAGGAATTCAGTTTTCTACAAGAATGTAAGCTTTTTAAGGCTCATGTGTTAAAAACTTTTTATGCCTTACATCATTTAATCTATAAAATCACCCTGTGATGTTGTTAGTAGGCAAATAGTTTTTTTTTTTTTTTTTCAGACGAGGAAATAGAAACACTCTACTGCCTAATTTTTATAGAGGGGACTCAAATGACTCCTCGTTTGAATGAAGAATATCTTTCCCCTGTAGAAATGCTTTGTCTGTCCAGACTTAAAATTAGCTCATGACTTGGAAATGGTAGCTTCTTTAAAAGGCTCCTAACCAGGAATCCACTCTATATTTTCATTTGTTATTATTTTATTAAGCATTAATTATGTTCCTGATATTGAACTAGATGCTACAGATAGGAGAGTGAACACCACAACCTTTCCTGTCACAAAACATACACGAAAGAGGTTGATGCAGCTTCAAGTATATTTTTATGTATTTGAAATAAAATGGCATGTATCATCTTGCACAGTGCTTATTTAAAATCCGTGTCACCCCAGTTTGCATGATTATAAATTTAATTATGTATATCTTTGTATATAAATTTTGTTCTTCATTTCTAATTATTTCCTTATAGAATTTTCCAGGAGCCTGTATTACTGAGTCAAGGAATGTTCTTTTATTTTTGGTTCAGTTTTAACACTTGATACTTGCTTAACAAATAACTTTGCGCAAGGTTGTACCAGTTCAGACTCCTGTAAGCAAGATGCCTGAAGGCACTGGCGGGTGAGTTTTTTTAAAACATTTTTTTTTAAATGTTTAAAAATAATGTAAATTTTATCTGTTGGAAAATATTCAGAGATGGACCATAAATGATCACAAGGCTTACTCAGAATTTTTTAGAATCCTCTTTTTATGCCAGGGAGTTTTTCACCTTTGTACTTCTTGAAAAATTAACAGAATTCTTTATTGCTAGTAATGTCCACTTTCAGAAAACCTGTCATTTATTTTGCAATGAATATCCTACAGAACATGGCTTTTCCTTTTCATAGTAGATTTATTGCTGTAAGTATGTACAACTACACATCTAGTCTACTGCCATTTGAAGATTATGGAAGGATGACAATGGGAAAAAAGGGAAAAATAAAAGAAAAAGACAGGTCGTTAGACTATTTTAAAAGGCACATCAGTTTCCCTAATTGAACCTGATTTTAATGCTTCATGTGGGTAGGCATGCTTTCAGACTTGACTTTCTTTTTAGTCTTTCTAGACCTGGATATTTTGCTCTCAATAGCAATCTCACTGAAGGCTTTTTTTTTTTTTTTTCCTGTGATGGCTATACAAAATTAGTACCATCATAATATTAATTAAAAGTTAAGAATGAAGTCTCTAGCATGATATGCTGTGTTCAATTAAATCTCTGCTCCGCCACAAATATTTGTGACTTTGGACAAGCTACTTTTTGGATACCTCAGCTTTGTTACCATAAATTGGTATAATGATAAAACTTATCTTATGGTTTTATCTTTAGAATTAAACAGGTAAAATCCATAAAGAGCTTTGAATTGTGTTTGGCAACTAATAAGTAATTAATAAATGTTAGCCATTAGTAGTATATCTCTTTCTTTTAATATTCAATTTAGTAGGCAGTGATTTATTGTTGCTGTGCTAATAAACAAAAAATTTATGTAAGTATCCTTCAAATTAAACACAAATTTGAATTTATATGTAATAATTGGAAAAACTCACATGTAGACGAGTTTGGTAAAGTTCAAATTGGAAAAACTCACATGTAGAGGAGTTTGGTAAAGTTCAAATTGCCTGGAGGTCAGGGGAAATGTATGGACGATTTCTGTGGGAAATGTGATTATAGTACTGAAGTATGTGTACACATCTACCTTGTGTGTGTATATTTGTGTATCTGTTAGTAAGAAAGTGTTTTAGTAAGGAAGTATATGTACACATCTACCTTATGTGCATATTTATATACCTGTTAGCAAGGAAGTATGTAGAATAGCTGTGTGAAAATTTTTTAATATTTGGAGATTCTAAAATACGATTAGGATTTGAACTTTGTGAAGATTACTTTTTGAGTTTACCAAGTGAAGAAATCAAAATATAAGATATAGAAAACTGGAATGGTCAGTCTGCTCTTTATCTGTGGTATGTGTACCTTTCTTTTCTCCACTTCTAAATTCTAGTATCCCTTAACTGACAACAGATAGCATATACTTATTCTGAACATTTAAATATGTTCACATTAATTCTGATGAAGAGAGACAAGGCAGAGCTCTTATACAAATGCTGTTTGAGTTCTTTGTTTTCAGGGTAAAAGGAGAATATGTATTTTTAAAGAAGGTATCTGATTTCTTTCTCTTTCAAGGTAGGTTTCCAGAATGCTGGCCTGCCTGGGTCCACAGAAAAAAAAAAGAAAAACCAAACCCGTTGCTGTCGAGTCGATTCCAACTCATAGCGATCCTATAAGACAGGGTAGAACTACCCCATAGAGTTTCCAAGGAGCACCTGGTAGATTCAAACTAGCAACCTTTGGGTCCACAGAAGCCGCATGTAATTGTGGGAGTGAGTCGGGCTGACCACAGCTTAGAACACTAGAGCTTTCTCTGCTCTAGTCCCCGTCCTGCTACACTCCATGGGAGGTTGTGCAGGATTTTCCTTTCCACTGTAGATTGTTCTGCTGTTATACTGATTACACTTTGGGTTTTGAGCAAAGAAGAAACACAACCTTTCTTCCTATGTTTTAAAAGGACTGTTCTAGCTACTATGTTGAGAAAAGTCTGAATGAAATAAGGGTGAAAGCAGAGATCAGTTATAAGTTCATTGCAATAACCGAGAGCAAAAAGGATGAGGATGACTTGGACCATGGCAGTGGCTGGAGTAAGAAGTGTTTATATTCTGGACATGTTTTGAAAGTGGAACCAACAGAATTTCCAAATAAACTTATTGAAATGAATCAGAGGAGTCAAGGAAGGCTGATTTCAAGTATTTTAGCTTTGATAATAATTATTTACAGAACTTGGATGGAATATGGGATACCAAAAAGTTATTTCAGAGATATATGTAAAATTCCACTAAAAGTATTCTGCAGACATTTGAATCAGAATTTCAGCCTGAATTTTAGCTGTATATATTTATTTTCAAATTCATGAGAGGTAGAATGAGGAAAATACTACTGTGCTAGCAATCAATATTAAAGAAAAAAATGGGAGTTTTTTCTTGCTAAAACATACAAGAAAACAATTTGCAATGATAAATGTACAGTTTTAAATTTAGATATAATAAAATAACTCAAATGAAAAAGATCTAAGATGATTTGTTTGAAAAGAAGGTAAATATTAATCAATGATATGTGCTAAAAATGTAACATACTGTTAGGCTTATCCATGAATGGAAGTATTGTGTCTAGATTAGCCTTTCTGTCAACCAAGGCTGCTCTTCTTAACCACAGAAAAATGAAAATTATTTGAACAACTATTTTCTCAATTCCTCTAAGATGATACATAACTAAGACCATTATTGATGAATGGGGGAGAAATTAATTCCTTACGTAAATAGATGCTTTAAGGCATTAGGACTTACTCTCTTGTGGAACAGTATTTGAGAAAAACTAGTCTAGATCAAAGACACATCTGCCCTGCCATCTGTTTTTGCAAATAAAGTTTTATTGGAACATAGCCACATCCATTCATTTATGTATTACTTATTCTGCTTTTGTGCTACAACAGCAGAGTTGAGTGTGTGAAAGAGATTGCGTGGCCCACAAAACCAAAAAATATTCACTATCTAACCCTATATGGAAAAGTTTGCTAACTTCTGGTTTAGATCAATGAGGATAATATATCTACTATAGGGGAGTCCTGGCGGCACAGTGGTTAAGCTTTTGGCAGTTCAAACCCACTAGCCACTCCACGGGAGAAAGATGCGACAGTCTGCTTCCATAAAGACCACAGCCTTGGAAACCCTATGCGACAATTCTACTCTGCCCTTTAAGGTCACTATGAGTTGGAATTGGCTCGATGGCAATGGATTTTACAGGCCATTATATAGACCTGGTTATATTATGTATAGAATATTGTATCACATCCATAACAGACCTTGATAAACATTAGAGTTTCTAAATGAAGATGAACACAACAGTATAGGAATGGAAAACTTACTGTATGTGTTTAATTCAATTCATCAAATAGTAGTAGTATTCTAAATACATAAAAAATACTGGGTTTTTTGGGGGTAAAGAAAGAATAAGCCACAATCCATGTGCTCAATAAGCTCATATTCTAACAGAGAAAATGCATATAAATAAATGTAATGCAACATGGTAGTATTATGTTAGAGTTCTGTGCAAAGTGACATCAGAATACGTATAAGTTAATTTGGCTGACGGCGCGTTGGGGAAAGTTTCATTCAGAGTAGGTGTTTGACTTAGGTATTAAAGAAAACTTAGAAATTTGGCAGGCAAGCAAGAAAGAGAAAGCATGCTAGGAGAGGGACACCCATAAAAAAAGAATAAAAGTTACAAAAGGTTATGAGTCTTTGTTGAAAAGTGAGAACAAGTAATTTCTTACGAGCCCAATTTAACTGTGCATGTGACCTCCAGTTTCCTTAACTAGTTCCTTCCCCCAGCATGGCAACATTCTCCCAGTAATAGCAGTGACTGAATGACTTATTGGTATCCAAACCTTAGTCTGCATTGGGGACCTGACAACATCAAGGGAGTCCTATCCTATTCCCTATGCTTCCGAGAGCTCTCTCTGGCTTCCTTTGGTCTCAAGAGGATATACCCAATTATATCCCGTTAGCCTTCCTAAGCCATCTCTGTGTTCCAGGGACTTTGAAATTCCCTGACCCAGTGGCCTGAGACTACTTCTAAGGTCTGAATGGGCCTTTTCCCTTGTCTGCAGACATCACTTCTGACATGTGCATGTCTAGGACCATAAAGCCAACGGAGGTTGCTTGTAATAAGGAGCTTGGGTATACACATGTACACACGTACCTGAGGCCCCTACTATATGGGATGGGGCTGATGATGAGAAAAGAAGGGAGGACAACATTGAACCTCTGTTTTTTCTCTTGCCCTAGGACCTGAAAATGTTATGTGTGTGCCTATAGCCAGGTGCCAAAAAACAAATGCTGTTCGCTGGCCATCACTGTAAACCCAGTTGTAAATCAGACCAATTTGTACGGAGAACAAGAGCTCAATGAAGACACCAAAATAAATCCTCCATGGGGAAACACTTGGCAAAAGGAAACAGAATGCCAGATCTTAGCATTTTAATTAATTTTCAGTATTTTCTACCTTTTTACAAAGATGAAACATAACAGGTACTCTCCCAGGATACTCTGAAGTGAACTTATTCTTTGAGGGTTCTAATCATTTCTTCCCTTTTCTTTACATATCTCACTGCCCTCTGAGCCTCAAGAATTTATGAGGAAAGAGGATTCTGCATTTGATTAAGATAATACTTCAGTACCTAATTTATTTATAATGAATTTATAAGTAAATTATTTACTATGAGGCTCCACAGAAAAATATCTCATAACAATTATAATATGTCTTCAAGATACCACAATTTAATTTTCTCTCTTTAAATGTATTATTTTACCCAAATTGTTTCATCTGTATGTTTTCCATTAGCTTAGAGTTTGTTAAAAAGTTTTGAGGCCAAGCATTACATAGTAGTTTGTCCCAGTTTTCCATACATTGTAGATTCTGCTTAAAATAACCTCTTTTGTTTATGCATAGGCATTTGCATGACTATTTGGGCTTTGAAGTCAATTAAAAATGCATAATTTATAAACAGGAAAGAATGAGTAACCTAGCCAACTTACCCAGGATCCAGAAAAATTAATTTCTGCACAAAGACTGTCGATTCCAGTTCAAATTTTACCTCTAGGGTTATCAAAGAACTGAATGACCAAACTATTTAGATCCTTTTTGTATCTATTTCTTTATTTAATAAAACTTGTTCTTATTACTCAAATGACAAAAGAGTAGCCTTAAGTGTCTAGACTAGCATAGCTAGAGCTGAGCTAGAGAACTTGACCAGAGGCATGTTGCAGAAAACTGTGTATGCCATACTGAAGCACTTGATCTTAATCATGTGGACAATACGAATTGGTCTGATTTTTTTTTTTTTTTTTTAAGGACAGTGTAATGAGCAGATTTGAAATTAGGAGATATTTCTTGGAGCTATGAAAGATTGTTTGAAGGATATTATGGATTGAATTGTTTCTCCAAAATGTATGCATTGATGTCCTAGCACCTGTGCCTGTGGATGTGATCTTGTTTGAAAAAGGCTTTTGTTTGTCACGGTGATTAGATCATACCCCAGTAGGGTGGGTCCAAACCTAATCATTTCTGAGATAAAAAGAGCAGAACAGACATAGAAATATGTACAGGGAGGAGATACCACATGAAGAGAGTCAAGCACAGCAGATACATCTACAAGCCCAAGAATTCCAAGGATCACCAGCTACTAGAAGCTGAAATGGGCAGAAGCTGAAATAGACAAAGAAGGACCACCCCCTAGAGCCAGGCCCTAAATTCCTACTTTTCTCCTGCTGAGCTGTGAGAAAATAATTTTCTGTTCTTTAAAGGCACCCACTTTGTGTTATTTTTTGTTATGGCAGAGCTAGGTACCTAAGACAAACAGTGAACATTGTAAAAGACAGGAGACCAATTAGAAGGCTGTTACCACAGTCCTCTTCAAATTGGCCCTAACCAGGGCAGTGACAGCTGGGAGGGAGGGGAAAGGACTATAGAAAGCAGGAATGTTTAGTCTGAAGGATATAGAAACAACACAGGTGGTTGCAAAATAATTGAAGAGCTCTTGGCAGTAAGGGAAACTAAGTTCTCTCTCTCTCTCTTAAAATTTCCTTTGAAAGATGGTCACTATGAATTCTGTGCTTTCTCCTAGAGGACACATTCCAAGTAGAGGAGGCTGAATGAAGAGAAGTAGGAAAGTACAAGTTGTATTAGGTGACCCAGTTTCTCTAGATGTTAGATTTCATGTAGGAAAATGACTGAAATGAAATTAAATTAATTTGAGTTCAGATTTTGTAAGAGAGAGGCTAAGGAAACAAATGATCATAGCAGCGCTCTGTTGAGATGGGCATAGCGGCATCTTTAGTAACAACTGAGTAACATTTTGTGACTGCTGTTTTTTTTCAACTAAAGTATAAATTCTATGAAACATGTTCTCTAAGTACAGTGCCTAGCACATGGTGGGTATTTGGTACATATTTTTGAATATATAAATGAATCAATGAAAAATATTAGCCAGAGAAGATTTATATCCATTTTTCTCCCACTACAATATTTTCCCCCTTAAAACTAGTTGTACTTTAGGTCATTTGGCAAACTTTTCAAAAATATAGATTGCCAGGCCCAACTAAGACCAAAAAAAAAAAAAAAGTAGGAATCTCTTTGGGGGTTGGGAGAGTGTATGAAAAGATCATTTGATCTATTTTATTAAAATTGTAAATCAGGTCAAGGCAGGGCTTCTATGAAATTACAGTATCTTATTGGAAAACAGGGAAGTGCGACAAAAATGCACATTCTCTTTTACGAAAGAAAGAAAATGGTCCTTTTATGTAACTTCCTCTTGGTGCCCAGGCTCAGGTCTATTCCTCTTCAAAGCCATGCTAATGTCTCTAGCAATAGGCATCCTCAGATTTCTGTCTCCTGTTCTTTGATCTTCCTTAGCAGCAAACTGACAATAGCAGTGTTAGAAGTACTACATGCTAAGAGCCTACCTTCACCTTGAAAAGAATGTTGCCTTTAGCATATTCTGTTTTAATTATATTTTAAAAATAGAAATATTAATGATAAATTCCTACCATGTAATGTGAAGGTGTAGTAGCATATGATGACATAATATCAGTTTTTACAAAGTAGCTAGTATGACTTAGTAGTAATTCATGCTTCAAATATTTGCAAGTCAATAATGGTGTGTCTACACATTTATTCATTCAGTCATTTGACAAACACATTTGAGCACCTATTAGGTGCCAGGAACTTTTCTAGGCTCTGCAATTTAACAGTGTACAATATAGAGAAAAAAGCCTGTGTGATGGAGCTTGCACACAATCAGGGAAACAAATATATATATATATTTTTAAAGTGCAAATATATATAGTTTAGATAGGGACAAATGTTCTGATTAAAAATAGAAGAGGGAAGGGGTGTTGCATATTTGCATAAGATAGTGTGAGAGAATGCCTTGATGATAAGGGAACATTTGAATAAAGACTTGACTGAGGTGAAGGATGAACTAGCTAGGAAAAGGCAAAGGGAATAACAAGTACAAAGGCCCAGGAATCATCCCTGGCATGTTTGAGAAAGGCAGCTGCTTCATCTATAAGACAATGTATTAGAACTAAAAAAAAAAAAAAAGCTGATAAACTCAGACTAGGTGAATGCATATAGTATAAGACATCTCAGGCAATAGCAATGACTTTGGCTTTTACTGTGAATGAGGTAGAAGGCACTGGAGGAGTGCGAGCAGAAGGGGGACTTGATCTGACTCTGTGAACAGGAACTCCTGATTACTGTGTTGAGAAGAGACTGAAGTAGGGCAACTACTATTGTTGGCAATGATTTTGATCTTTTCCCTGAAGCAGCTTTATCTGAATTAATCTGATTATAAGGAACAGAGGTCAGTAGCACAGAGGCAAGTCTATTTACAAATAGAAGCAGCAGGTTGGGACATCAGTTTCAAATTAACAGGTAAGTTTCAGGAAATTTACAAGGCCTAAAGATAAGGGTCATGTAAAAAATTGGGTTATGAACATCATGAGCACAAATGAATGAGTGAACTTTTGACATCCAAACCCTGTGTCTCTTGGATAAGTAGTTTTTTTTGTTTGTATAAACTGTAAAAAATGGCATGGGAACAGTTTCTGACCTCCTGTAACTTCACAAGAGGGAAGGAGAATTAAGATAACAGCCTAAGGCTGATTCCTATGAGCCTTGGGTCAGACATGCCTTCTCTCCCAGCCATCTTTACCAATCCTGACTCCAACCGTCCTTCCCACTGTACTCTTTACTTCTCTGCTGAGTTTGATAATTCATTGCAATGGCCACACAGAACTCACAGACAATACTCATGGTTGTGGGGCTTATTAGGGAAGTAACAGTTTACAATTCAGGTTCAGGAACACTTAGGATATAGTTCTTCCATCAGGACAGCCTCTTCCCAGGTATGCTTGCAGGCACACCTCTTCCTGGACCTAGGCCTCTCCCCCAAAGCACTCAGCTTTCTCTCTCTGTGGGCGGGAAGCCTACTGTGCCATCTCCTGCTGCCAGGTCTCTGAAGCCACTGCTGTTGTCATCTTCAGGCTTATAGCTGCTTTCTCTGTCCCCTGGGCCCAGGAGCTTCTCAACACGGGGATCCTAGGTCCAAAGGACATGCAGACTCCTGGCTGTTTTTCCTTGGTGATGGTGGGGTCTTCTATTTCCCACCTCCGGGGAAGTTTATTTCAAGCCCAGCGGGATGACAGAACTAACCAATCCACTTGGTGGGCCACAATTACCCTATCACACAGTCCCGCCCCATCACTTGGTGGGAGTTACAAGACCGTGGCTAGAAATGCCACAGAAAAGTGATCCATCATATTCTATTAACATACCATAATACCTAAGTAAGGCAAACTCTGATTTGCTAATTTAAATTATATTTTAAAACAAATGATTTATTATAGTTTTTAGAAATAGAAACTGAGCAGTTTCTATTGTGCATCAGCGGAGTCATAGTGTTAGATTGCAAGATGTTGGATGCTCTGTAGGTATCCTGTGTGGAGTGTATGCTCTTTGATCTAGAATCTGCATAATCTAAAGTGGCTAGAAATTTAGGTAAAATATGCTGATGAACTCAAATGAATAAAAAACACATGGAAATTATGTAACTCAACAACATTCAATGTAGTGAATGCTCATTATGTTCCAAACACTTTACTACATGCTGTGGCTGGGAAAGGGTGGTATTACAGGGTTGTATAAGGCTGGGAAAGGGTGATATTACAGGGTTGTATAAGTCAGGGAGCATGTACACTGCAATGCTCACACTGTCACACTTTGAGCCAGAGGGTCTAGAATTCCAGCTCTGATACTTTGCTATAAATGGTGACCCTTCTCTCCTCCTCTCCCTTTCTCTGTTCCTCAATAACATAAGGTGAGAATTAACTTAAGAATTGAGTGCTGGACTCCCCTGGGCCCTTGGTTTTGACTGTGCCTCTCTACTCAGGTATAGGTTAAAAGAGAGAGAGAAAATGAAAGAGAGAATGAGACTAAATGACACTTTTTTGAGGTTATCAGCAATTTTCTTAGCTGTAACAAAAGAAAAACATAACAGCCAGGGCCTCCCTCTAGTTTTTATAGTTGTTGATAATTGATGATGGACAGCATATTTGGAATGGTGCACCTTTTGAAGAGGCATTACAGAGGCATGGTCCAGAGGTAGGATATCCAACCTGGCAGAGGACACTCCCTGAGTTAACCGTAGGCTGCAGGGGAGGCAGACCCTGCAAAGATTGGTGTGGCAGAAGTACTGACACTCCTGCACCATCCTACCTGCTAATGTATAGTACTGGCTTACTGCCATCAGCCCCAAATGCCAGCAGAGACAGAGACACTATCATAACAACAATAACAAAACATGTTTTTATCTACTGGTCCCACCCTGGCTGGAGCAAAGAAAAACAAAGAAGACCAAAGACCCAAGGGAAAATTAGTCCAAAGGACTAATGGGCCACAACTACCACAACCTCCACCAGACTGAGCCCAGAACAACTAGATGGTACCCGGTTACCACCACTGACTGCTCTGGCAGGGATCACAATAGAGGGTCCTGGACAGAATGGGAGAAAAACGTAGGACAAAATTCAAATTCACACACACACACACAGACAGACTTGCTGGTCTGACAGAGATTGGAGAAACTCTGAGAGTATGGCCCAGGACACCCTTTTAACTCAGTCCTGAAATCACTCCTGAGGTTCACCCTTCAGGTCTATAAGGCCAACGATAACACATGTGAGGGATGTGCGCCATAGTTCAATCATGTATACAAGACTAATGGGCACACCAGCCCAAAAGCAAAGACAAGAAGGTAGGAAGGAACAGAAAAACACAACACTACGCTTTAGTGAAGGTAAGTTGCAGCACTGGAGCAGTTCTATTCCTAGCTTGGAGGTACAATATAGCTTTCTTTGTAGAAACAGGGAGCCTGGGACAGAGAAGGGGAGATTGTTGACACATCGCTGAGTTGGCAACCAATGCCACAAAACAATTTGTGAATCAACTGTTTAATGAGAAACTAATTTGCTCTGTTAAAGCAAATTAATAATAATAATAATTTTTACAGCAGATTTTTCCAGTGCAAAAAAAAAAAAAAAATTCCCTATCGCTTGATGCACAGTGCTTTTCTTTGCTTCACATTACCAAAAGGAAGCATGCATTTTTTTAAAAAAATCTCTATGGCAGTACCCCCTGATAGGATACAATAAGACAGGCATATCACCTCTGTGGTGATCCAAAAAATTTATAATCTCAGCCTAATCATAATAAAATATCATAAAAAACCAAAATTGAAAGAAATTCTACAAAATATGTGTCCAGTACTCTTCAAATTGTCAAGATCATGAAAAACAAGGATAGGCTGAATAACTGTCACAGATTAGAAGAGTCAAAGAAGTCATGAGGACTAAATATAACATGGCATTATGAATTAGATCCTGGGATAGCATGAGAATATTAGTGGGAAAACTGGGGAAATCTGAATATAGTCTATAGTTTAAAATAAATAAAAACCCCATTCCTGTAGAGGTGATTCTGACTCATAGCGACCCTATAGGACAGAGTAGAGCCACCCCATTGGTTTTCCAAGGAGCTGCTATTGGATTCAAGCTGCCAGCCTTTTGATTAGTAGCGATAGCCCTTAAGCACTGTGCAACCAGAGCTCCAGTCTGTAGTTCAGATAATAGTAATAGTATTATAGCAGTGTTCATTTCTTTTTAAGCAGTTCCTAGAATTCATAGCTTTGATAAATGTATCATGATTATGTACAACATTAACAGTAGAGGAAGCTGAGTGAAGGGCATATGGGAACTCACTGTACTATCTTTGCAAGTCTTTGGTAATATAAAAGTATTGAAAACTAAAAAGTTTTTTAAAACATTTATAAAGCGCATATACAGCTTGCTCTCCTGAATCATGCCAACTCTATCAAACTTGTAAAAACAGCAGCAATTCAGGCTTTCTGTTGTTTTATCAGCATGTAGGTACTGGGCCCTCCTCCTCATCTCTCTCTTTTCTGAACCAGTTTCTTTGAAGAGCCTGGGAAATGGAGAACTGTGGAAAAAGGAATTGAGCACTCTCATGGAAGTCAAAGAGAACTCTTTATAACTAGAGGTAGTGTTTAAAACCATCATAAAAGTGCCTAACTATGATATGAGTGACACTTATTTAGATGTAAGGCTGCTATAAGGGAAAATGGGAGATGCTTTTATACTTCATCCCTATTATATTTTCCTATGTAACTTATACTGTATGACCTCACTTATATATTTAAAAAAAAAAAAAAACAGGCAAATGTATCCAGAGCAAAGTTTATTAGCAGTTTACCAGGATGGGAGGGAGGTTGAAAGGGAGTGTTATTGCTTATGCAGTATTGAGTTTCAGTTTAAGGTGATAGGAACAAATCCCATTTATTAAGGTTACAGTAGCACAGCTCACTCATCTATACCAAGAATTTTGGAAGGTAGCTACCTGATCAACTAAATTGAGGTCCTCCATATATGGGCCCATTCCAAAAAAGACAATCCAATGGAATGCAGAAATTGTTGAACAATATCATTATTATCACACACAAGTAAATAAAATTTTGCTGAAGATAGTTCAAATATGGTTGCAGCAGTATATCCACAGGGAAGTGCCAGAAATTCAAGATGGATTCAGAAGAAACGTGGAACCAGGGATATCATTATTGATGTCTGATGGATCTTGGTGAAAGCAGAGAATACCAGAAAGATGTTTACCTGTGTTTTATTAACTACACAAAGGCACTCAACTGTGTGGATCATAACATATTATGGATAACATTGCGAAGAATGGGGATTCCAGAACACTTAATTGTGCTCATGGGGAACCTCCACATAGATGAAGAGACAGTCATTTGACCAGAATAAGGGGGTACTACAGTGTTTAAATTGGGAAAAGTTGTATCTCAGGGTTGTACCCTTTCACCATATTTATACAATCTGTATGTACAGTGAATAATCTGAGAAGCTGGACTATATGAAGAAGAATGTGGCACCAAGATTGGAGGAAAGCTCATTAACACCCTGCAGTATGTAGATGACACAGCCTTGCTTGCTGAAAGTGAAGAGGACTTGGGACACTCACCGATGAAGATTGAAGACTATAGCTTTCAATATGGGTTACACCTCAGCATAAAGGAAACAAAAATCCTCACAACTGAACCAAGAAGAAGACCCTTAAAAAGAGATAGATTGACACAGTGGCTGCAACAATAAGCTCAAACATAGCAATGATTGTGAGGATGGCACAGGATCAGGCAGCTTTTCCTTCTGCTGTACATGTACATGATCTCTATTCATCTGGAACAACAGAGGAAGAAGGAGGGTCAGGATTAGGATGAAGAAATGTAATGTGTGGCTAATTAACTCCAGGAACTACTCCTTTGCCAAGAGACCAGAAGAACTAGATGATGCCTGCCTACCATTACTAAACATTTTGATGAAAGAGTCTATAGAAGAATCCTCATCAAAGGGGGAGGGGGGGTAAAAAACAGAATTTAAAATTCTCACGGAATCCAGGCTTTCTGGAGTCATGAAGACTTGAATGAACCCCCAAAACTAATGTCCTGAGATAATCTTTAAACCATAAATCAGAAATATCCCCTGAAGTTTTTTTTTTAAATCAATGGTTTAGCTTAACCAGTAAAGAATGTCAGCCTTGAGCATTGTGCTGTTTTAAAATCTATATATATATGGGATGAAATTGACATCAGCAACTCAAAAGCTTAGATAGGAAACTTAGGGGGCGGTGAGTTTATGTTAATGGAGGGAAGTGGTTGCATAATTCAAAGAATGTAATCAATGTCACTAAAGTGTACACATAGAAATTGTTGAATTGTTGTATGTTCTGCTTTGTACATTTTCAACAGCAATAACAGGAATGAAATAAATTATAAAAAAAAGGTGTATAAGAAAACCTGTTTCATAATAAAGAGAAAATTAATAAAAAGAAGATTAATTTACAAATCATCTTGGGAAGAAAGAAATCATTTAAGTCACTAATCTCATCTAGAAATTCTAAAGTCAGCTCATTTTTTTATCCTTAGTTTTCCATATTGTCAAGCTATAAATAATCATCAAATGACCTGAAAATGTGTCTTTGTGAAATTGCTTCTGTTCTCATTTTTATTAATCACAGCGAACAATCTGTAAGAGGATTATTTCTGTAGTCACAACTGTTATTAGTGAAGAAAGCATTTGGTTGTCTCTAGGGAAGTGGGACTGCTGCCAAACAGCTCATATGCATGCGGAACTAGGCATGGATTAGGATATATACTTGACCTTTATTATTTAGGAATAGTAATTTTGTCAAAATTTTATTACTGGTTGACTTTTTTTTTTTTTTTAATCTGTAACTCACTCTCCAGGTAGATGGAGCTCTAGTAGGGCTACAGCCATTATAAAAGTCTATCAAATCAGCTTTATTTGTTCTGCGGCATAACATTGTCAAAAACAGCAAGCTGTGGTACATAGCATAAAGTACTCAACTTCTCAGATTTAATTTTACGGCTCAAAGCTGACTGTCTTTCTATCATATTAAACCATTCTTCTACTCTTAATTCATAAACCTAACATTGTCAACATCCAATGATATACACATACTCAGTATATTATTCCTATACTTGAATTCCTACCTGTCGAATCATCTAATCCTATTCCAAAAGTTTGGAGGCTAGAAACATTAAACCCTTAGCATGTGTGTTAAAGATGATTACGTGTACAGAGAGTTTTTATTGTTATGGACTTCTTTCCTTCACCTAGATTTATTATTCTTGGGCCACATTTGCTTTATCTCTTTTTTTCTCAAGCTTTTTTTTTTTTTTTTTTTTTAATTTGAAACATTTGGAAGTAAGTTGTTGATCTCATGGCCTATTACCATTAAAGACTTTGGATTTTCTCTTAGAAGAATTGGGACTTTCTTCTATATAACTATAATGCCACTATCACACCCAAGGAATTTCACATGATACACTAGTATTATCTGACATACAGTCCATATTCAATCTTATCCAAAAATATTCTTATTATTTCTAGCTTTTTTTTTTTTGCCAGTTCAGAATTCAATCAAGGATGACATATTGCATTTAGTTGTCTTATGAATAATTTAAAACATCTATGATTCCCTTTTCCAAAATTTATTTGCTTATTAAGGAATCAAGCTAGATTTCTTTTCTCACATCTTCTTTTACTAAAGCCTTTCTACTGCCATATTAAAAAAAAATTTAGAAATACAAGAAGGGAAGGAAAGAGAAAGGGAGGGAGGAAGGAAGGAAGGAAAGAACGAAAGAGCAAGTAAATGCGAATGCCTTCTGCAGAGTGTTTGATGTGATAAAGTAACAGACAAAAGGTAGGCATGACTTGTTCATTATGTTCAAGTGGGACTACGGCAGGAGGTGAGGTCAGAAATGAAGTAAGAGCCTGATAATGCCTTAAAGTTGATAAATTAGGGCATCATTTTCTTCAATTGAAAGATACTTAGTAGACAAGTTATGGTTTAAAGATAGTAGAATGAATTGAGAATGTTAAATATGAGGAAGATCTATGGAACAGGTATCAATGAATACATAAGTGGCATAAGCAGCAATATATAAAATGAGAACAAAATGGGAAAAGGCTGTCAGGATGAGAGGGAAAATAGCATATTGAAAAGGTGGAGGGGGGCTCTGTAATAGAAGAATCTGACTGGTGGAAGGCCCAAAGTCTAAAGAAATTTTTGTTTTTGCCTTTTTCCCTACACCTAAAAAACAGTTATTTACTTATACCTGATGAAAGTGAGCTTGGACCCAGCATGTCTATAGTATCTATATAATCTTCAGCAAACCTCTAATTGTATTTAGTGCCCTTACTTTTGCATTTTCCTCAAACATAAACATCCAATTTAGAAAAAATAGGATGTTACTCATTCTAAAAGATTTAGGGATGGCAAAATGGTGATAGAGACAATCATGGAAAAGAATGATGCTTATAGCCTTGAGGTATTTCTCTCTCTTTGGCAATTATGTGCTTTCATTGAGGCAGGTGTTTAGGCTTATGCCAAGTTTCTAATGTTTGCTTTTGCAATTTTCAGTGCGATGCATTTCCAGAAATATCCAACAAAACAGTATGCCCAGGAAAGAATTAACAAAAAATCAAATTCAGGATTTTCCAAAGGCTGACCTTATAGTTGCTAAAATTCCATAGGTAGACCTATGTGTGAATTAGCAGACAGAGGAAGTAGGAGTAGTATATTTCTAAAGTTCTTAATTAATGAATTTAATTCAACGTGAATGTGTTAAGCATCTACTATGTGCCCCATGGAAACCCTACTGGCATAGTGGTTAAGAAACTATGGCTGCTAACCAAAACGTCAGCAGTTCGAATCCACCAGGTACTTCTTGGAAACCCCATGGGGCAGTTCTACTCTGTCCAATATGGACTTGTTATGAGTGGAAATTGACTTGATAGCAATGAGTTTGTGTGTGTGTGTGTGTGTGTGCCCAATCCTGCTAAAATGTTTTTTCTTAACACCAAAATTATCTTGAGAGATGGGTAGAGTATAATTATCAATTCAGTTATGTAGTCAATCTAAAACGGCCCTCCAAGCAAAAAACAAAAACATGAGTTAAAGTAGCAAAAGAGTGCAGGGTGGATTTGGAAGACACTCTGAAGATCTGATATATGGAAGATTATAATAGTGATTCTCTCCTACCAATAAATGAAGTTTAATTTTCCATTTGGATCAAATGTTTTTGAATGAGGTCATTTTCCAGGTAAACAAGGCAAGCAGGTACATCTTAGACAACAGAAACAGGTGGTACAAAACCAGCAAGATCAAAGATACAGGCTATAAGCTCATGGACTTTTGAGTCAGAACTCTAGGATTTTAAGCAGAGGGGAAGTGATAGGATGATAATTGTGTTTTTGAAATATCACTTTGGTGGTGATATGGAGAGAAAAGACTTTGGTGGTGATATGGAGCTGGTGATATGCAGAAAGTCCAATTAGGAGTCTAAGCAAAACATAATCTTGATCTGGACAATAGTAGTGGAGAAGGAGGGCAGATTCAAGTGATATAAAAAACAAAGAATGTCACAACCTGATAATCAACTGGATACTGCAATAGAGAGACAGGGAGGAATCTGGGTATTGCTTCTCTTTTTCAGTGTGTTTGATTGTGTGTGTGGTATGACTTCAGTGAGGTGATGGTTATGATGGTACAGGGAGGTATGACTTGCATATACTTTGGGAACCAGTCCTAAAATGGCAAAATAGCAGGTGATGAGAATTGAAAGTACTGATGGTGGGTAGATATGTTAACAAAATAGTGCATTTTACTTACTTGCCACTAAAAATTTGATTGTAGCCTGGCTTCATTATTGTCATTACCTCTGTATGTAACAACTGTTTTGCATTTGTTCTGATCCTAGTCTCCAAATGCAAATATTGAAAAAAAAAAAGTGAAAGACTAAAATGACAAGAAAATATAATGAATGATAGACAATCAAACCTCCCTAATTTATTCTGGGTAGTAATATTTCATGGAGTCCCTGGTGGTGCAAACGGTTAATATGCTTGACTGCTAACTGAAAGGTTGGCAGCTCAAGTCCATCGAGAGGGACCTCAGAAGAAAGGACTGGTGATATACTTCTGAAAAATCAGCCATTGAAAACCCTACGGAACATGGTTCTACTCCAAAACACATGGAGTTGCCTTGAGTAAGAATCGACTTGATGGCAAAAAAGCAACCAAGTAACACTGCATAACAGTATTTTGCTTTCTTTGGTTTAAGAGGAGAAATTCTCAGCAATGACTAATGTATCCACCAAGTATTTAACTATATTATGTATTTTAAAGTCAGCATTTTAATTTAGATATGGAAATGAATAGAAATTTAAATAAAAATGCAAACGTTAATCATAAAATCAGACTATAGGATTTATTACCCTCATACATTTTCCAAATTAGTTGTATTATTATTTTTTTTTTTACCTTTTATGGCCATTTATATTAATTACTGTTTCTGTCCAGTTCTGTCCACTTCCTTCAGACATCAGGGTGGTCATCAAACATCTGTCATTCTAATACCATTAGGTGCAAAGGCTACCATTCTCCATTCTTTCTGGATGTAACAGAAATAAACTAAGTTTGCCTGTGATAGAATTCTGAGGAAGACCCTGAAAGCCCAGTTGTCCGATGACCAGCAATGTAAGCTGATGACCAGTACTAATGTGACAATGTCAGTACCAATGCATTAGTAGGGTTTAGGGACTGTATTAGTTTCCCAGAGCTGCCATAACAAAAATACCACACACTGGGTGGCTTATAAGAACAAAAGTTTATTCTGTCGCTGTTCTAGAGGCTGGGAGTCAGAGATCAGAGTGTCAACTATGTTGATTCTTTCTGGGGCTTTGAGGGAGAAACTGTTCCATACCTCTCTCCTAGCTCCTGGTAGCTCTAGGCATTCCTTGACTTGCAGTGGCAGTGTCACGTGGTGTCTTCTGTCTGCCCGTCTGTATCTCATCTCCATTTTTACAGGACAACACTCAAATTGGATTAGAATCCACTATCATATTAACTTAACTGACAAACATCTTCAAAGATCCAATTTCCAAACAAGGTCATGTTCACATGTATCAGAGATTAGGACCTCAACATATCTTTTTGGGGGACACAGTGCAATCTATAACAAGGACATACAACTTATTCCTAAATCACTTGTGATAGGAGCCTCTTCTCCTTAAATATTTGAACTTGGAGATTTCTCCAGTAATGAAAACAATGATAATGAATAATGAATACTTTGCAAGTGCTTATACTCTCTAAGCACTTTAAACAAATAACCTACTAAGTTTTACAATAACCCAAGAAGACTGTGTGTTTGGTAATGTGTTTTATCCCTACATACAGATGAATAAAGTAAGACACAAAAAGTAAAGTAAATCCCTCAAGGGTACACAGCTGCTATGGGAGGAATTGGGATTCGAACACAAGCAGTTGCCTTCAGAGATTTTTTAATTTGCCTTCACAGTGCCCATCTTGCCTCTCATGTAAATAAACAATTTACAGACTGCCCAAGTAGACTTGTAGATAAGCCCAGTAGTGACCCACTGAGGTTCTAGATGCTTCAAGCTTAATACACTGTGTTGTGCATGTTTGCATGTTTTGCTTCCCTAAAAGAAGCTAAGGGGAGTAGGCATACCATGTTTTGAAAAATATAAATATCCACTGAATAAATTATAATTATTGTATAAATTTTAAAAGAAAGTAGTTCAGGGCTTTACATGGTTCATTATTTGACTACAAGAAAGACATATGTATTTTCAGATTTACTGAAGTAAAGGAAGAAACGGTCTGATGATCTGCTCCTACATAAAGGTATTTTAATGATATAAAGGATGCCATTTTTTTTTTTTTTAGTTTTGTTTGCATTCCCTAATCCACAAATTATTGTAATTATATTTACTCCAATTGTACTTGTTACTACCAAGCAAGAGTGGATATGAGTACTACTCTTCTAAGCTAAAAAGGTACAGCTAACTTCCTATTGTTGCTAGTAGGAGTTATGTGAATTAAGGATGGCATACCTTTTTTTGGTATACCTATTAGTTTTAGGGTGTATTCATAAGCTGATTTAAAGGTCCAGCACTCAAGTTTGAAAATATTTGCCTAAAATGTACTCAATAGAGCTCACACCTAGCTATCACTAGGACTCTGTACTTAAAAAGTGTGCAAGGAACGTGTTTCTTATTTCAACCAAATATGTGAGACCAAATATGCAATTCCTGTCTGAAAGCAAGATGAGAAGGCAGGAAGGGACAGGAATTGTACAAATGGACATAGGGAACCTGGGGTTGAAAGGGGAGCATGCTGTCACATTGTGGGGATTGCAGCCAATGTCACAAAACAATATGTGTATAAATTTTTTAATGAGAAATTAACTTGAACTGTAAACTTTCACCTAAAGCACAATAAACAAAAAAAGGCAATTACTACAACAACAACAAAAAGTGTTTGCGTATTGTCGTGAATTGAATTATGTCCCCCCCAAAAAGTATCACTTTCACTAGGGCATGATTCACAGTATTGTGTGGCTGTCCTCTATTTTGTGATTGTAATTTTATGTTAAAGAGAATTAGGGTGGGAGAGTAACACCCTTACTAAGGTCACATCCCTGATCCAAAGTAAAGGGAGTTTCCCTGGGGTATGGCCTGCACCACCTTTTATCTTACAAGAGATAAAAGGAAAAGAAAGCAGGCAGAGAGTTGGGGACCTCATACCACCAAGAAAGAAGCACTGAAAGCAGAGCACATCCTTTGGACCCGGAGTTCGTGCCTGAGAAGCTCCTAGTCCAATTGAAGATTGACGAGAAGGGCCTCCCTCCAGAGCCGAGAGAGACAGAAAGCCTTCTCCGGGAGCTGATGCCTGAATTTGGACTTCTAGACTGGTAGACTGTGAGAAAATAAATTTCCCTTTGCTAAAGCCATTTTTTTTTTTTTAAAGCCATATACTTGTGGGCTTTGTTATGCAGCACTAGATAACTAAGACAGAATTTGGAACCGAGAGAGTGGGGTGCTGCTCTAACAGATACCTAAAATGTGGAAGTGGTTTCGAAACTGTGAATGGATAGAGGAGCAGCAGTGGAAGAGGACCAGTAGCAGCACAGAACCTTCAGCAACAGAGAACTCGCAGCAGCAGAACCAGGAGACAATCACCAGACAGTTCTGGGGCCAACCCACGGAGCGACAGAGCTGAATACCTGTACACAGGAGGCTTCCTGGTAGAGTGGGGTGCCTCCAGGCACTTATCAGTGGAGCTACGGAGCTTTGGAACACTTGCCTCAGCAGGGCAGATGTGTGGGATGAGGCCCAAGGAGCCAAGAGGTCAAGAAACCAGGAACAGAAGCTGAAGAGACAAGCAACAAAAGAAGACCAGCCTCCTCAGTCTCAAAAGGCATGGCCAGGATCTCTGGGATTTCCAAGAGTGGAGCCAGGACCCCTGGTGTTTCTAAGGGTGGAGTCGCCACTTAGATGGACTAGGAGAATGGTGCCCCTAAAGCCATGGGAGCAGAGTTGCTATCCCAGTGGGCCTGGAAAGTGGAGGTGAAGCCCAGGGCTGGAGAGTATGGCCAATACCAAGAGTTTGGAGGGCAGGGCCATTGTATAAATCATCTCAGAGAACAGAGGATTATTTTCAAAGCCTTGGGGTTAATGTAATATGTTTTGCTGACTTGCTTGGTGCCTGTTATCCCTTCTTTTCCTCCAGTTTCTCCCATTTGTAATGAAAATGTCTAGCTTGTGGCTGTTCTGCCATTGTACCTTTGGAAGCAGATAACTTTATTCTAGGTTTCACAGACAAAGAGGAATTTTTGGATTTTGGACTTAGATTTAAGACTTTTGCTATGATACGATGGGGCGAATATGTTTTGCATGTTGCAAGAATGTGATTTTGGAGGGGGCAAAGGGTGGAATGTCATGGATTGAATTAAGTCCCCCAAAAAATGTGTGTATCAATTTGGCTGGGTCATGATTCCCAGTATTGTGTAGTTGTCCTCCATTTTGTGATTGTAATTTTATGTTAAAGAGGATTAGGGTAGGATTGTAACATCCTTACTAAGGTCATATCCCTGATCCAATGTAAAGGGAGTTTCCCTGGGGCGTAGCCTGCACCACCTTTTATCTTACAAGAGATAAAGAGAAGCAAGCAAAGAGTTGGGCACCTCATACCATCAAGAAAGAAATACCAGGAACAGAGCACTTCCTTTGGACCCAGGGTTCCTGCGTGAAAAACCCCTAGTCCAGGGGAAAATTGACGAGAAGGACCTTCCTCCATAGTCGACAGAAAAAGCATCCCCCTGGAGCTGACACCCTGAATTTGGACTTCTAGACTGGTAGACTGTGAGAAAATAAATTTCTCTTTGTTAAAGCCATACACTTGTGGTATTTCTGTTATAGCAGCACTAGATAATAAGGCACATATGTTTCTAATACAAAGAAGATTTTGCTAAGTAATTTTAGTCCTACAAATATGCATTTGGTAATATGATTTCTAGAAACACTTTGGTTATTTATTCTTTCTCTGAGCTTATATCCTAAAAGGTTTCTGCTTTACATATTAGTTTATATTATAGCTTTTACATTATAACAATTAAGTGAGAGTGGCATTGCAATATAGCCCTTAAAAAACAGAACTTTTGGATACAAATGATAGGGTTCAAATACTAGTTCTGCCACTTGATTACCTATAGGACATTGGGCAAATTATTTAATCTCTTTGTGCCTTATTTCCCTGTATGTAAAATGATATCATCATAGTAGCAATATCATACTGTTATTGTGAATCCTAAGAAAGTTGATTCATATAAAGTGCTTAAAACAGTGCTTGAAATATGTTGTTATTGTTAGTTGCCATCAAGTAGATTACAACTCATGGTGACCCCATGTGTTACAAAGTAGAAGTGCTCCATAGGGTTTTCTTGCTATAATCTTAAAGGATGCAAATCAACAGACCTTTTCTTCCCATTACTACTGAGTGGGTTTGAGCTACCAACCTTTAGGTTAGCAATCGAATGCAACCCATTTATGCCACCTTAGAGCAAATTATATAAGTGTTAGGTGTTGTTCTTATTGTTGCTGCTATTATTATTACTATTACTGGTCCTGTGAGATATACTGTGTTCAAAAACTAATTTAATTTCCAACCCTGAAAATGCATAAGCATGTTACAAAGAGTATATGCAATGAACTAAATAAAATGTGACATCAAAATAGGAATCACCTGTTCAGAATGTCTTCTTACATAAAAAAAACCCGTTGCTCTCGAGTCGATTCCAACTCATAGCAATCCTGTAGGACAGGCTAGAGCTGTCCCATATGGTTTCCAAGGAATGCCTGGTAGATTCGAACTGCTGACCTTTTGGTTAGCAGCCATGGCCGTTAACCACTACACCACCAGGGTTTCCAAACGAAACCTATTGCCGTTGAGTCTATTCTGACTTATAGCAACCCTATAGGACAGAGTAGAACTGCCCCATATGGTTTCCAAGGAGCACCTGGGTTCAAACTACCAATCTTTTGGTTAGCAGCCATAGCTCTTAACCACTACCACCACCAGGGTTTCTTCCTCTTACATATGCGAGGATTTATATGCTTTTATTTAATCTGATTACAGACAGGAATATGATCTGTTGTAATTAAAATTGCGAAGTCTTTTGGTCCCCCCAAACATGTATCTCCTATTATCTTTCAGTGTTCCTTAGATCAAGGGTGTCAAAACATTTGCAGCCTCAGTCTTTCATGTTTTGATATTAATGACAAGTGAGAATTTATTTCTTTATGGTCTCATTTGTGTTTTAAGTGACTTGTTTAATATTTTTGCTTTGTACTATATATTTATTGTAGATAATTTGAAATACATGTAGTTAATTTAGACTATAGTTAATTTGTGTTTTAGCACACAGTCATTTAGATCTATCCATGAAGTTCATACAGCACACAATTCTAAAGTGAACATTTTTCACTCACAGAGAGGGGATAAATCTTTGAGAGTTTAGGGGAGGTTCACAAAATATTATTACGTGTCTAATACATTAGAGGAAAAAATACTAGAAGAGATACAAGTAAGTGCAACTTACCTGTATCAGTAAAGATTTTTTTTAAAGACATTTATTGAATGTCTGATAAATGAAAAGAACTATTTGAAGTGCATTAGGGTATAAAACAAACACAAAAAACAATTAAATGATGATCAAAAGAAAAACAAGCTGTAGGAAAATTGTTGCTATAAATAGGAAATTAAAATATAACAAGGTATCTTTTTAAAAGTAAAAATACATACATTGGCAAGATCACATGTTTAGGTCACATTTATGAAAATCTCATTTTGGATTAGGTACTTGAAGGTAACTAAAGACTTTGCATTTCTTAAAATCATCCACCTGGCTGCTTTTTGAAATATAAAACCCTCTGCATTGAGTTGGTTCTGACTCAGAGCGACCTTATAGGAGAGATTAGAACTGCCCCATAGGGTTTCCCAGGCTCTAATCTTTATGGATGGTGACTGCCATGACTTTCTCCTGCTGAGCAGCTGGTGGCTTCAAACTGCCGACCTTTCAGTTAGCCTAGCACTTAACCACTGTGCCACCAAGACTCCTCTTTTTTTAAATACAGCTGCTACTAAATATTTCCCTCTGGTCTTAAAAATAATTGGAGGTCATAGTTTTAATGTAATTCATTTAGCCATAATATTTTTGAAAATGTATTAGAAATAGCTTTATTGAGATATAATCCACATATCACATAATTAACCCATTTAAAATGTACAATTCAATAGCTTTTACTGTATTCTCAGAGCTGTGTATCTATCACCGCAATTAATTTTAGAACATTTTCATTACCCCAAAAAAGAAACCCCATACCCTGATACATCATCATCTCTCCATCTCCACATCGACCCTAACACTAAAACAAAAAAAAAAAAACCCTTTGCTGCTGAGTCGATTCCGACTCATAGCGACCTTACAGGACTGAGTAGAACTACCCTATTGAGTTTCCAAGGAGCGCCTGGTGGATTCGAACTGCTGACCTTTTGATTAGCAGCCATAGCACTTAACCACTGCGTCACCGGGGTTTCCACCCTAACCTGAGATAACCACTAATCTGCTTTCTATCTCTATTGATTTGTCTATTTGGGGCATTTCCTATAAATGGAATTATACAGCATGAGTGACTTCCTTCACTTAGCATAATATTTTCAAGATTCACGTTGAGTGATGAATTTTCACTCAACACTACATTTTGCCCAGGTAACTTTTACTCACTTTTTAAAAGTATTATCTTAGATATTTCCTCCACACACATGCCCAACAAAGGTTAGTTGAACTGTACCTTTGCACACTGAGCACTCTGAATTTTACCTTATCGTAGGATGTATTACACATTATTGCAATTGCTGTCTAGTTTTCTTTATTCACCATTGTGCACATTATAATGTCTGGACAAATTTATAGGATCTCCTATGTATTAGGCACGTGATAATATTTTGTGAAATCAGTGAAGGAGTGATTAAAATGTCAATTTATTAATCTACAGCAAAAAACAGAATCGTCAAGTAGAGCTGGTGTCCATACTGAGCTGATCAGGACAATGCCCTTCTCTTCAGGAAACTGAACAGAAAATTCAAGTATTGTAAGAATATTTCTAGGTGTTCATGGACTCAGAATATGTTAAATTATTTGAATGTTTAATGGAATGCCATGTTAGTGTGTGTTAACAATCCCAGATCACACCTAATTTTGTTCCAGACAACTGTGGTCCTTGAGCTGGGGCTCCCTTCCAGGGAAAGATTGCTTCAGACTGCCCTGCCATCTCTTTCTTCTCTATCATTTGTTTTTCCGTTACTTGGTGTCCGTTCCCTTCTGTCTTCTCATCGACAAGTTCTACTTTAATAATATATTGTTACAACACATTAAGACATCAAGTATTACTCTTTTAGCCATGCACATCTTCTCTAGGAAGCATACCATAAAATTCTGCAATGCAGGAAAATATATTTTAATGTACTTTATAACTTCTGTAGCACCCACTGGAGCCCTGGTGGTTCAGTGGTTAAGAATTCAGCTGCTAACCAAAAGGTCAGCAGTTTGAATCCATCAGCCGCTCCTTGGAAACCCTATGGGGTAGTTCTACTTTGTCCTATAGGGTCACTATGACTCAGAATTGACTTGATGGCAATGGGATTGGTTTTTTTGTTTTTATAGCATCCACTACAGCATGTTGGGTCAGAGAGTAGTAAACAATGTTGGAGCCTAAATGTTTTTGGTTAGGTATTTATAATTCTACTGATTGCTACAGAAACTTGGTTTTGTTTTATTTAGACCTATAGCTTTGTTGGGCTACGTTGGGAGAGTTAAATATTCAGCTTGAATGCTATTTTGTGTACCTGGGACTGTTTGCCACAGCAGGTGTTACCTAACCAGATGCTAAAGCCTTTTAAATTAATATGCAGCATCTTGTCAAACATGCCTACTGCTTTACACTGTCAGAGCTGTTGAAAATTGGCTTTTCTTGCCAACAGACTTTTTGTTTGGCAATGACTCAGCCCTGACATTCTCTAGCTTCAGTGCTTACTGGGCTAGGTGATTTTACTAAAGTACTTAGAACATTGGCTTTTAATAAAATTCCAAACGCTCCAAGCACCCAACCCCCTCCCCCCAAAAAAAACAATCTTTTGACCATTGGTAGAAATAAAAGATCCCCTCCCTCTCGCTATGAGTCAGAATTGACTCGACGGCAATGGGTTCCCTCTCTTTACCCTTAAAGATGAGTCAAGATCAAGAGCAAGATCATTAATTGGGTTACAGAAAAAGTGAAGGGAGAGCTGGAGCATAGCAAAGGGAAAGGAAATATGGTTTGAATAACTTTAGCCTTGGTTCCATACCACTTATTTTGCCTGTCTTTCCCATTCAGTTGGTTAAATTCTAAAGGAACAAGATTTAGGGGTAGTTTTTTTGGAGCCAGAGGGGAAGAGGGGTTTTTATTCAATAAGATCCCTCATACTGACCTGGGTCAGGGGATCTATAAAAGACAGTAGGATGGATCCCTAAAGAAGTGAATAGTGTCCCTTTGGCCTGGATTCCGATCAGACTTGTTAGCAGCTGGGCCTCAAATGCACAACACTTCATAGGAGCCAGCACAGGATTAACTGAAAACACCTCAAATATGTTTTATGCTCTCATTTCATTTCAGACTTCGGACAACATCTGGAGAATTGTGTGAGATTCCAGGGTAGAGGTAATAGATGAGATCAAAGAGGTGCTCAGAGAATAATAGGAGATGAGTCCTGGGACATTCATTCTAGAGAACTTTTAAGAATAGTTTTATGATATCCAGAGAATTCCATAGTTTATACCTTTGTAGACATAAATATTTTGCCTTATTTTTATGAGAGCAGAATTTTATTTTGGTGTATTTTCCAAACCAAAACCAAATGCATTAGTGTCGAGTTGATTATGACTCATTGCAATCCTGCAAGTCAGATTAGAACTGCCACATCTTTCTCTCGCATGGTGGCTACTGGGTTGAACCACTGACCTTGCAGTTAGCAGCCCAGCGCTTAACCACTATGCTACCAGAGCTTCATTTTAGGTAATAGTAATCTAATTCTTAGATCATCAAGAATTTACTAAGAACAAAGGGACCAAAGTATATAAAAAACCATTTTCTCTTATAAAATGTGCTATTTATGGCGTTATCACACTGATGCTGATCAATTCCACCATGCTAGTACACTAATGATATGGTAGACCCTCTCTTCTTGTTATTGTTATTCTTTAGGGTAATCCTGTAGTCCTTAATTTTTAAATTAGGATCACTTATCAGGGCTTTCCAATCAAAGGGTAATGAGAGTAACAGTACGATTTATGTAAGTGGGCCTCAGTTATGTGACTCTGGAGTTACATTTCAGTTACCATTAATGAAAAAAGCTGCATGATTGCTGTATGCCCTGGAGCATCTAATGAAATCTTCTATCCTAATACAGAAAATTGAGTCCTGGAAGAAAACAGTATTGTATGTGGAATAACCACATGTGACTCAAAAATTACTAAGTATATATCATTTATTGGGCATCTGCTATAACCAGGATTTGTGCTAGTCACATTTATACTAATGATCTCATTTTTACCCAGAGACAATCAAATAAGAAGGTACCCCTACCTACATTTCCCAGTTAGGCAACTGGGGCTTAAAAAGTTCGCTGCTATTAGCAGAGATGTGAAACTAGCCCTCTTTTGTACTTTTTATACCAGGCCACACATGATTTCTTTGGGTGGGCAGAGTACAAAGCCAATTTACCTGTTAGACACAGTAGGGGCAGTGCCTAGGGTTCAGGATAATTTTAAGGGCCCATGAAAATGTTTTTATTTCTTTTATAATTAGAATTAAAATAAATCTATCTTGGATTCTATTCATCATTGTATTAACACAGTGATAAAATATAATTTATAATATTTTGTTATTGATGAAGGTGCCTAGAGCAAATGAAAATCATAATGCAGGCCGGGCAGATTAGCTAGACTTGGATATTGGAAAATTCTGCTTTGCTTCTAAATATGTTCAAAGCAGATTTATTGTGACACTGTCTTTCCCTCTAGGCTTCAACAATGAAACTGAGTTATGTCTCACAGGCTATTGTTAAGTGCACTTGATACCTGGGGCAGCTCTGAACACGTATTGACAAACGGAAGTCCAGAAAGCAGATCAAGGATAAGATATAAAATAGGCACATTTCAGTAGCAGTGTAGTGAGTGAAGCCTGGCAGGGACAAGACTTGGAAGGTCAGAGCCAATCTGAGGCTGCCAGACAGCACCACTGTTTGATTTCAACAAACATCCACTTCCTGGATAATTCAAGTTACCTTGATAGGAAGAATTTGAAAATGAAAGTTACCAGGTACCTATTCCATATCTACCATAAGACGGCTCTTTCAGAATGTTTGATTTTGAATAGATCTGCATCTCCCAGGTCACTATGACTTATTAACATAATCTTACATCGCTCAGTTTTTAAGAAATAGATGACTCTCTACTTAGAATACTAACACATAAAAATCCAAGGGTGCACAATATATTATTTGCATGTAGTTTAAATCTCGTTTTCTTTTTTAAATTGGGAAGCCTTGCTCACTATTTCAGTGGAAACTTTGAGTCCAGATGTGTCTGCCAAATTAGATTAGTTATGCAGGAGATTCTACCTTCAGGCCGTCTAGCCCAGGGCTGGCCATGAGACATGGCTGTTACACACAGTAATTTCAGATGACAGCTTTCCCTGGGCTCATGTGAGTCTACCAGCAATTATAAGAGCAGTGGTCATTACTACTGTATTTGATTACATAACAGAGTAATGCAAAATTCGTGGGTGTGTATTAGGTGATGGGCTATTAATTTCTATGACACAAATGCTTTTTTGTTTCCAAACTAAGTGTGCATTTCTAAAGATCCTTGTGAATTAATAACTTGGCTAAAATACTGAGATACATACAAATATAAAATTTAAGGAATGTATTGTCTTTTTGTTGCTTTGTTTCCATTTCTCAGGTGTAATTAATGTCTTCTAGAAAGGACGTTCCGTGGTGCAGGGAAGGAGATACATAATTTTATACATGTAAATGTATGGGCAGTTATATCCACAGAAATATAAATTTAATATCCAATGCTTTCCACTGAGTATTACAAAAAGAAATTGTTAGAAGAGTTTTCAATTTTCAAAAGAGGAGACACCAAAATATAGTAAATTGGAAGCATTGCCCAAGGAAATGGTTATAAAAAACATTTTGAAGTAGTTAATTTTGCCTAATTTATATGCTAGATGGTCAATGCAGCATGCTGTCATGCCATATGCTTTCCTGAGAGCTATTTTTAATTTGCACAAATGTTAGATGGTTAGAGTTTTTTTTTTTTTTTTTTTTTTTTTGTGGTTTGTGAGGGGTTTGATGGTGTTGATGAAGCTGAATTAAAGTTCACTCTTTATTTTTTTCCCTTTTCTCTCAGACTGGTTTGCAGTACTTATTCAGATATATGGCTGCATAAATAAGACCATGGTCAGTACATTAATTAAATGGGCCACGCATTATAGAAGGCAGATTTAGATGAAAGATAAAGAGTGTTAAAATTTTAATAATGATAAATGGATTGTCATAGATTACTCTGGAGATTGCCTAGTGTCATTGACTTGAAATTAAAAGGTTGAATTTCTCTCCCATCTTGTAGCTTCTCCTGAACTGCTTTTCTGAGGTGAGGATTCACCTATTAAATCAAGCCCTTTCAAACATTTAGGTAATGAGAAAATATGTCCTTCTCACACAATTAAATCTCCTTGAGAAGCACATTCTCCTAAAATGAATCAGGGAAGCTAACAGTCTCTTTCAGTTCTTCTGTATTTAATATTAAATATCAAAAAATGAATTTAAAGTTGAATGCGTTTAAAAATAGGATGGTCTGCATCTGTCTGATAAGCTAGGGTAATTTGCAAGGTGAAAAGAGGCATGAGAAAAGAAGAGACAGAATGACCAGAGGAAGCTCTGAATCTATGCGTTCCTTCTCCTGCCCAGGTTACTGGTATAGAATGGAAGTAGGCACAGAAACGAAGGGAAACTGTACTTTGCCCATGTATTTTCACTTTGGAAATAACACATGAGGGGGGTGGGGAACAAGACATGGCTCTTCCTATGAAACTGATTGAGAATGGCTTTTGGACCTCAGGACTATCATTAGATGTATTTGCAGCTCTGACACCTGAATTGCTGAAATTCACACTTATCTCAGATGCCAGATTGCAAAGGGAAATCCACTGATAACATTCAAAGGTTGCCTCTGCTCTGGGCTCTAGTAGGTATGAAGGTGTTGGTACCAACTAGTATATTGCCATATACTAGCATGGGCCTTGCTAGAGTTACTTAATCTCTTTGATTCAAGTTTTCTCCTTCTCAGAATAATAAGACTGCCATGATGAATAAATGATGTAGTAAAGTTGCTAACAGTTGCTGGCATATAAAAAGTGCTCAAACAATGATAGCTTCAGGAAGGAGTGGGATCAGGATGAAAATAAAAGAAGGAAACACTGAGAACTTAGGTGCAACAGAGGACCTTTCAATTTTATGTTATTTAACAGACTTGTAACTTAAAATTAGAAGTGCACAGAAATTCGATGACTTGTGTCAGTGTGTAAGACATGATACCTTCAAGTTATTTAAGATACTTACAGGCAAAAATATATATTTATCTTTCCTTGCTATACTTTTTCTAGGGAGCTCAAGCTCAAATTCATGAGTGGAATTTATAACAAGGGGGATGATCTGGTGAGAAATGATTTCTTCCAGAAAAAAAAGCAGTTTGAGTGGTGAATGTCTAAATACACATAAACATCATGAGAAAGGGACCTTAGCTTGCTTCTTTTATTGCCATCTCTCCAGCATCTAAGCAGTGCCCAGTATATGGTGGGCCCTTATATGAGTGCATGTGATATGCATGTGTAAATGCTAAGAAAGAACAGCGTGTTCACTTAGGTTTGATTCATTCAGGTACCTGATGAGAGTGCTTACTTAGCACTGTGTGTTCGAGGTCCTGAATGCTCTTCAAAATCCCATGGGGGGGGAAAAAAAGATGTCCAGAGAGTGGGGAAATCCATTCTTTTTCCCCTTGGAAAAATTAAGTATTTGGTAGGCTGTTGTTGGAGAACACAATGACTGGCCTGAAGACTAAGCTTTGGAATTGATAACTGACCTACTCCTACTGTCTCAGGGACTCAGAAAAAACCCAGCGTCTCCTCTAGGGGCCTTCCAGTTCAGACATGGTGAAGTTACTAATGAAGTTTTCTTCCAATACCTACCATCAGCTTCTGACGATACTCTGTGTTACACAGTGTGTCCTGTTTCTAGCATTTTTCACTCAAAATTATATTTTTGAAACTTTTCTGTGCTACTGCATAAAAATCTAGCCTGTTTATTCTATTCATTGCATAATATTCCATGTGCATTTAATGTATTTAACTTATCCATTCTCTTATAGATGGGAATCTAGGTTGTTCCCCACTCTTTGCCATAAAGCCAACGTTGTTTAGAATCTCTTACGTTTTGATGCCAGTCATAAATTTCCAAGAGCCAAATATATAGCATACATGATTTCAGAAATCTATTTGGCCATGGAAATCCTCTTTCTCTGAGAATCTTGTGGAAATACTATTCCACACAGCTTCTTCCTCACTCACTTTCCTTCAGGTACACATTCTCTCATTCATTCCACCATCTTTGTATTCAACACAAATATTATGCATAAACACAACATTATGCTTTAGTGAAGATAAGTTTCAGCACTGGAGCTTGTCTGTTCCTAGCGTGGAGGTACAATGTAGCTTTCTTTGTAGAAACTACAGCAATGGTGTTATTGCCTGTCATGTTGTATTGCATGTATAGAAAGTATTAGGATGGTTACCTAGAAAACCCTATTTTTTCTTTAATACTTGGACTGGTGGAATCAGTGGTTTCCAGATAATCACTGTATCACTGTATATACATGCAATGAAATGCGGCAGACAATAGTGCCATTGCTATGTCAAATATAGTATAGTGCAGTATTACAGATGTAGACAAAAACAACAGCTAAAAAGTAAAAAGGATATAAGATCTGTCAGATATTAACTAATTTCTAACCACCTTACTTCAGAAAAAAAAAAACTTTAGTGTTACCTTTTAAAAAATTATGTTGGTATTAAAATTAAAAAAGCATGAGGGAGGTCAACCATTCATTTATTCTTAAGAACAAGGATTGGCTATAATTTGCAATGACCTTTGCCAAGGATTAAGGATATAAATATGAACAAGACAAAAACCTTGCTTTCAAGGATCATACTATTTACTTAGAGTAGATAAATGCATAATTCAATTATTATAAATACAAGAGAGTAAGTGGATTGATAGATTTTGGACAAGGTATTATACAGTATTAATGAGGTAAGCCGATGCTTTAAAAATGAATTAGGCAGCAAGAACGGGGAAGAGCACTCCAGGCAGGGTATGTTTAAAGGAATAGAAAAGAAGAGAGATGAGAAAGCGGAAAGATACAAATGGAAACAGGGAAGTAAAATCAGTGTCAGTAGAGGCAGCAGATAGACCTTCTAAGACAGAGGCTTTAGAGGAGCAAAGGGTCATTTGAAAATCAATGCAGTGTTTCTAAGAGCATATCCTAGTATTTTTTCTGTGTGTGGCAGTGTGGTGATGGATTTCGAGGGCTTGTTATTGATGGAAATACCTGTTGTATCTCAAAAACGAATTCTAAAAGAATGAGGCCAAGTACAACTGTTTCTAAGTCATCTTAATATCTTTGGCACCTAACACAGGGTCTGTTATGTGGTAGGTGCTAAATAAATGTTGTGTGCGTGGATGGGTAGTTAGAAGCATGATGAATTTTATCAGCTACTGTAGTTGAGAAATTGGATGAGAATTTGCAGGCAGAAAGAGGTAATATTGAAGAAACTAGAGTATAGGCTTTGGAATCAGATAGATTTGGCCACTTTTTTTTGTTGTTGTTATTTTTTTTTTTTTTATTAACTTTTATTGAGCTTCAAGTGAACATTTACAAATCAAGTCAGACTGTCACATATAAGTTTATATACACCTTACTCCGTACTCCCACTTGCTCTCCCCCTAATGAGTCAGCCCTTCCAGTCTCTCCTTTCGTGACAATTTTGCCAGCTTCCAACTCTCTCTATCCTCCCATCCCCCCTCCAGACAGGAGATGCCAGCACAGTCTCAAGTGTCCACCTGATATAATTAGCTCACTCTTCATCAGCATCTCTCTCCTACCCACTGTCCAGTCCCTTTCATGTCTGCTGAGTTGTCTTCGGGAATGGTTCCTGTCCTGGGCCAACAGAAGGTTTGGGGACCATGACCTCCGGGATTCCTCTAGTCTCAGTCAGACCATTAAGTATGGTCTTTTTGTGAGAATTTGGGGTCTGCATCCCACTGATCTCCTGCTCCCTCAGGGGTTCTCTGTTGTGCTCCCTGTCAGGGCAGTAATCGATTGTGGCCGGGCACCAACTAGTTCTTCTGGTCTCAGGATGATGTAAGTCTCTGGTTCATGTGGCCCTTTCTGTCTGTTGGGCTTTTAGTTATCATGTGACCTTGGTGTTCTTCATTCTCCTTTGATCCAGGTGGGTTGAGACCAATTGATGCATCTTAGATGGCCGCTTGTTAGCATTTAAGACCCCAGATGCCACATTTCAAAGTGGGATGCAGAATGTTTTCATAATAGAATTATTTTGCCAATTGACTTAGAAGTCCCCTTAAACCATGGTCCCCAAATCTCTGCCCTTGCTCCGCTGACCTTTGAAGCATTCATTTTATCCCGGAAACTTCTTTGCTTTTGGTCCAGTCCAGTTGAGCTGACCTTCCGTGTATTGAGTATTGTCCTTCCCTTCACCTAAAGCAGTTCTTATCTACTAATTATTCAGTAAAAAAAACCTCTCCCACCCTCCCTCCCCCCATCGTAACCACAAAAGTATGTGTTCTTCTCAGTTTATACTATTTCTCAAAATCTTACAATAGTGGTCTTATGCAATATTTGTCCTTTTGCCTCTGACTAATTTCGCTCAGCATAATGCCTTCCAGGTTCCTCCACGTTATGAAATGTTTCACAGATTCGTCACTGTTCTTTATCGACGCGTAGTATTCCATTGTGTGAATATACCACAATTTATTTAACCATTCATCCGTTGATGGACACCTTGGTTGCTTCCAGCTTTTTGCTATTGTAAACAGAGCTGCAATAAACATGGGTGTGCATATATCTGTTTGTGTGAAGGCTCTTATTTCTCTAGGGTATATTCCGAGGAGTGGGATTTCTGGGTTGTATGGTAGTTCTATTTCTAACTGTTTAAGATAACGCCAGATAGATTTCCAAAGTGGTTGTACCATTTTACATTCCCACCCGCAGTGTATAAGAGTTTAGATTTGGCCACTTTTTAGGAGCGTCATTTTTAGCTTGAGTACTCCATTCATTCATGCTAAGCTTTAGTGTCCTCATATTCAAAATAGGAAAAGTTGTTGTTAGTTGCTGTCTAGTTGATTCTGACTTATGGTGATGCCCATGTGTGCAGAATAGAACTGCTCCACAGAGGTTTCAAGGCTGTGACCTTTCAGAAGCAGATCCCCAGGCCTGTCTTCCAGGCTGCCTCTGGGGAGAGAGCTTCCAACTGCCAACCTTTAGCTAGCAGTCAAGTACTTAACTGTTTGTGCCACCTGGGATGCCAAATAGGGAATAGATGAAGTAATCTGTATAAAATGCTTAGCTCAGGGCATATCAAGTGGCAATTCCTTAAAATGATAGTCGCATTTTTCAATGAGAAATATAGCTTATGAATTGTGAAGGTACTACATTTTGGATGTTAGAAATTTAAAAGTTAAAATGTTTACAATTGATGTGGTTGAAAATAAGGAGCTCTGAAAACTTTTGTGAGCTGGGGAAAGATATTTTTTACAAAGCTTGGATGAAGGTCAAATTAGAAGGGGGTAGCCTGTGGTCAGGAGGGAAAAAAAAAAAAAAAAACTATTGTAATCACCCAGGTGCAAAATAGATTGTCTGGGCTCAAAGCCCAGATGCACTGACTAAGTGTGTATCTTTGGACAAATTATTTAACTTGTTTAGGCCTCAGCGTCCTCAATGTTTAATGGAGTTTTAACAGCTCTTTACTGGGTTGTTGTTAGGATTAAATGAGATAGTCAATGTAAAGTGTTGGGCAGAATACCTGACATATTTTAAGGGCTTAATCAATATTAACTCTCTTCTCCGATATTATTTTTATATAATGACATAAGACTCACTTCTTGTTGACAGGGAAGATGACAGTTGGATGCAGAAGAGATGTCAGAGGAAACATGTAAAAATATTTGGTGATTAAATCCACATTGGGTGTCTGTGGAAACCTGGTGGCATAGTAGTTAAGAGCTATGGCTGCTAACCAAAAGTCGGCAGTTCAAATCCACCAGGTGCACCTCGGAAACCCTATGGAGCGGTTCTACTCTGCCCTGTGGGGTCACTATGAGTTGTCATTGACTCAACGGCAGTGGATTTGGTTTGGCTTGGGGTGTCTGCATCTAATGCAATCCTAGAGACACAGAATGTACTTGCCTAATACTTGTTCTGCATGGAAGGAATACCCTGTCTTGGGCCTTCTAGTTTCCCACACTGTCATTGGGCCAATTAGAAAGCATCAGGTAAGAGATTTGTAATGGTTATCTAATGCTTCAAATAAGGAAAAAGGGTACTTCCAAATGCACCCCAAATCTCCATTATATAAACCTGATAAACAACTAGGGTCAAAATTATATAGTGGAAAATGACATGAAAGAAACGTAAAGACATATTGCTAAATGAAAGAAGCCAGTCTGAAACAAGCTACATAGTATATTATTCTGACTATATGACATTCTAGAAAAGGTAAAACGGTATGGACAGTAAAAAGATCAGTGGTTTCCAGTGACTGAGGGGTCAAGGGAGAGATGAATAGGTGAAGCGTGGGGCATTTTAAGGGCAGTGAAACTGTTCTGTATGATGCTGTAATGGTGGATATCTGACATTATGGATTGTCAAAACCCATAGGACTATACAAAACAAAGAGGAAACCCTAAACAATGGACTTTAGTTAATAATAATGTATTAATATTGATTCATCAACTGTAACAGGTTTAATTTTAATTTTGGTGAAAATGTACACAGAACATATACCCCATTCAACAATTTCTACATGTACAATCCAGTAACATTGATTACATTGTTCACATTGTGTTAGCATCCTTACCGCCTCTACCCATATTGTTTCACCAACATTGACTTAGCTCACTACTCCCTAAACTTCTCCACGCTTTAGAGTTATTGTCAGTTTGATCTCATATAGATAATTCTTTTAAAAAGTGCAATGCTCAAGGTGAACATTCTTTACTAATTTATCTGAACTGTTGTTTAGTTTAAGGATGACTTCAGGATAATTTTGGTTCATGATTTGAAGGTTTTCTCAGAATGATAGATCTGGGGGTTCCTCCAGTCTCAATAGGTCCAGTAAATCTAGATTCCATAAGAATTTGAAATTTTATTCCACGTTTTTTCCCATTTTGATCAGGATTCGTCTATTGACTGCTTGATAAAAATGTTCAGTAATGGTAGCGGGACACCATCCAGTTCTTCTGGTCTCATGGAAAAGGAGTCAGTAGTATAACATGAACTTCTAAATGCTAAATGTCATGGAGTCCCTGGGTGGTGCAGATGATTAAGGACTCAATTACTAGCCAAAAGATTGACCGTCTGAACTCACCCAGAGGCACCTCAGAAGGCAGGCCTGGCGATCTGCTGCTAAAAGTCACAGTCTTGAAAACTCTGGAGTACAGATCTAGTTTGCATACAGGGGGTTGCCTTGAGTTGAAATCAACTTGATGGCGACAAACAACAACATATGTTAAGGGTATATGATACGGAATATGTGTGTGTCAGTTTCTTATTTTTCTTTTCTCCATCAAAGTTATGGAGTTCATATGAAGAAAGTTTCATTTTTCAAAGAAGGACTTGTTGTTTTCTTCTCTTGTTTATTTCCATTCTCCACTTACATAATATGCTCAGAGAGTATGAACAAGTAGACAGCAATCAAGGGAGAAAACGTTTATCTGTAGTGCTAGCCAAAATGTAACAATGAACTCTTTCATCTTGATTGTAAGCCCTAGAGTCTCCTCTGAGTTCTTTGAAGTACCCTCTTGGGCTGCGCTACTCAGAGAAACTTAGCAAAATAAGTGGTTTGAAGCAAACAAAAATATAAACTGTAAACATTTCCCTTGGTATAATCAACATACTCATTTACTTTTTACTAAATTTGCCTTCTTGGAGGTTAGGTTAACCAAATCTGTCTTCCCCTACCGCTTTTTCTTCTTTTGATCTGGCAGTGCCTTCTCAGCCTGGAGCTAAGTTCCTACAAATACATAATAGTTTGACTAGCAGCAATCTTATTTATAAGACTGGTTTATAAGCTAGAGTAGCAGAACAGTTAAATTATGTCTCTTGGTCTTCTTATCATGTAATCTTTTCTGTGTCTAAACTCTCAACCTAGTGGTAAAATACCTATATGTATCATCTCTTTTTGAGGAAGAAAGCCATTGAGGATTCCTCCAAATTTTCATTTACCACAGGAAGCAAAGATTATTCCAGAACTCCCAGTTTTTGGAACCTATGTGCCATTGTCATTTATTGAGAATAAATATCAGTTGAGTGCCCACTATGTGTTAGACACAGAATATAGAAGTGAAGAAGCCAAATAAAGCCCCTGTCCTCTCAGAACCTACATTTTAGTGGGAAAGACTGAAGAATACACAAATTAATAAGAGACTCTTTTTTTTTTTTTAGATAATATTATTGCATTGTAGATACATTGATTATTTTGTAAGAAATAGGTTGATTCTATTTCTTCATCTTAACACAAAAATGCACTTCTTAATCTTTAAGTAGCACATTTAGTGTGTTTTGTTTTGTGTTTTCATGGTTTATCATACTCTTTCTAAATATTGCTGTATAGGAATGAAAATGTAAGATTTTTAGAGCTATTCACATAAATGGCCAAACTTAAATCATTCTAGAAATGTTATCATCTTTGCCCAGCTGTCTCCAGCTGTCCTCGAGTCAAATCCAACTCATGGTGACCTCATATGTGACAGAGTAGAACTGTGCTCCACAGGGCTTTCAGTGGCTGATTTTTCAGAAGTAAATTGCCAGGCCTTTGGGTTCTTCTGCGTAGAGTATTTTGTCACTCTAATGTTAGATTCAGTATTATGTATGCCGATTTATTTTCAAGTATATATTATCCAGTCATCAAAGCAGCATATCGTAGTAAAAATGCATATAATAAATAACAAGGAAAATCATTTTTGTAACAATGGAGTCAAGATATTTTAATAACAGTAATGTTTATATTGGCCAGCCAACTAGATAATGTTTTCCTTTCTTTTCATTTACAATTTATATTTTGAAAAAAATTTTTTCTTCCTGATGATGTACATTCTTTTTATGTATAGAATATATCTTCAAATATTTGTATTCTCATTTTAGGAATTTGCTGCACTGACAAAAGAATTAAATGCCTGCAGAGAACAACTTCTAGAAAAGGAAGAAGAAATCTCTGAACTTAAAGCTGAAAGAAACAACACAAGAGTAAGTGCAAAGCTACTTTTGCTTGTAATGAATTCCATCTATCATTCAGTCCCACGTTTAAAAATAAAATATAAGCGTTCTAAAACATTTAGGAAGGCTTTATGCAAACACCAATTCATTGTTGGTTAAAGTAAAGACGGATATACTACATGACTCAAAACGAGGCAGGAAACCTAAAGTATAGTCTCGATTATTAAATCACTATGTTGCCTTAGAAAATGTTCTTATTCTTTCTGGCCTTTGCTTTATTCAAAGCAAAGGAGAGCTTGATGTCAATTGTGGGTTTCAGACTTTCAAACTGTTATACTTGGTGTGGAAGGGCACGCCTTGGGGGCTGGAGATGGGCAAGGAATGAGAAGTTTGGAAGGAAAGTAAGAGTTTAAATTATGGGATGCTGAGAAAGCATGCTGAACTCTGGTCCCCACCTAGCTAGCCCCTGCAAAACATTTCTTTAAAAAAAAAGGAAAAAAATATATATATATGTATGTATGTATAAAATGGAAAACCACTGGAGCAGATCTCTAATATACCAATTAAAAGAAGCAAGGCTTTTATATTTTAGAAGGTTCTATGGGACTTCTAGTTCTGATATATTGATTTCAAGAAACTGATGAAATTTACTACAACCTGCTCTTAGATGCATACTATCAATCCCATAACTTGCTACTGTAACATTAAAGTTCAGGGTTTGATCAAGGATACTATATTTTCTAGTTCAGGAGAAGTGACTAAAATGTATAAATTACCATAGTACTCATAAACGAGTATAGCTTTTACCTAAAAGAAATTATTTTGTGCATATAAGTTAAATTTAAATACGTAGTTGGTGAAAAAAATTTTAAGTTCTATTTTAATATGGAAGACTAATATTGACAAAATAAGGGATTATTAATAGTCTAGTCATTCTATGCTTGGCCCTAGAGAGGAATATGAAAATATAGCTCCACAAACTGTGAGCTTGTGAGAGATACCATTGCATGCATAATGGTTATATGATCAAACTCAATTTACGTCCTTATTCATCAGGGGCTTATTTCATGGGAAAAAGAATTCATATATTTGAATATATTGAATTGGTTTTAACTGGAACTTTGATGAGTTAGTAGTCGTCACAGGAATTGCCTCAAACGGCATATCAAGGACGGTTTAGATCATGTTATCAAGTGTCAGATGGATTTTTTTCTATTGCTTTCTCTATACAGTTTTTCCACGCCTGATTTTTAACTTATACTGTTTCTCCATGCAAATTTAAAGTTTATTTCTGCCTTGAGATTTAATGTGCCTCAAACCCATTGCCATCAAGTTGATTCCGACTCATAGCACTCTATAGAACAGAGTAGAACTGCTCCATAGAATTTCAAGGGAGTGGCTGGTGGCTTTGAACTGCTGACCTTTTGGTTAGCAGTCAGGTTCTTAACCGCTATGCCACCAGGGCTCCTAATGTGCCTTAGTATTCCACTATTTACCATTTTAATGCCCTAGGCTGCACTCCCTGAGGTAGCACAGTAGGGCCAACTGTAGAAGTAGGAGCAGGAAGATGAAAACATAAATAAAAACTTTTCAATAGACTTCCAACTAATATTCACGTTTACAATGCACCAGACTCCTATATTAGATGTGTAAATACTGTGCCTATTACTCCTTTCTACAGCCTTATGAGTGAGATGTTACAATTATCCCCATTTTACAGATGAGAATATGGAGCTCAGAAAATGGTCGATAACTTGCCTGAAGTTGCACAGTTAGTTTATGGCAAGAAGGAATTTGAAGGCTAAGGCAACTAAATCCAGAGCCTGTACCCTTAGCCAGGAGGCCACCAACCCAATTACTTGAGTTATAACATTAAGAAAGTCAAAGATTTGCTATAGGTTAGAGAAATCATTGCCCAAGAGTCAGCATGGAGTGCATCATTTCTTCTTGACTGTGACTAATTTCAGAGAACTGGAAGATTTGGCAACAGAAGCCAACCAATTTTCATCACATTACACCCCATGTAGTCCAGAGTTATCTGTGGCTATTGCACCTGCTACGGAGCCTTGGATAATAAAGCAAGCCAAGCTACACTTGAAATATCTGTTCTAGAGTCAAAGTGAGAAAAATATAAATATTAACATCCTTTATGATAACAGAAATTGAAGCCATTGACTTAAAGTGTGTAGATTTTAAGCCATGATTTCATCCTCTCTTCCTCCCAAATATATTATTAAATAACACTTTTCATAGATTTCTATAATGGTTGCTATGTATTGTGTTTTTCTTCTTGCTATAAACGCCTACTTATTGGTCACAGAGGGAAAGCAACAAGCTAATATTTCTTTTTTACACCGAAAGAAAATTTGATTGGTGTTAGATGGTGAGCAAGTTTAAAGCAGAATTGGGTTTCCCAATTCCCAGAGTTCTGATAAACTTGTGTCTCTCTCTTCCCACACTGAAAAGTTGGCATATGCTTGTGAACTGAGATAAATAGCACAAGACCCAGCTCACAAGGCAACTCATGAGTGGATGGAGTCATTTGTGATAATTTTGAGCATCGAGAACAGTAGATCAGAAAGGGCTCCCTTGCACAATGATATTGGAATGAATTATACCTTCTCCAAAAAAAAAAGAAAAAAAAAACAGAAGCTTTAATGGGAGTTGAATGAATTTTGTTTCATATATATATAGATAGATAGATAGATAGATAGATAGATAGATAGATGATCAGTTGATGTTGAGTCAATTTCGATTCATGGTGACCCCATGCATGCTGGAGCAGAACTGTGCTACATAGGGTTTTCAATGGCTGATTTTATGAAGGTAGATCACTTGGCCTTTCTTCCAAGGAACATCTGGGTGGACTCGAACTACCCACCTTTTCTTTAGTGGCAGAACTCATTAATTGTTCACACCACCCAAGAATAAACTATGTAGAGTAATAAAAATGATAATAATATAATAATTAAGCATTAAATGCTTTTCTAAATGTTTTACATGTTTTAACTCATTTTATTCTCACAGCAATCCCATTATCCCCATTTTACTGATGAAGAATTTACGGTACTAAGTAACTTGCCTCAGGCCACATGGGTTATAAGTGACAGTCTTTGTGTTTAGGGGAGCCTCTGTGTGGTGCAAAAATTTAACATGCTTAGTTTGAAAGATTGGAGGTTTGAGTCCACCTAGAGTTTCCTTGGAAGAAAGATCTGGCAATCTACTTCCAAAATATCAGCCATTGAAAACCCTATGCAACACAGTTCTACTCTGATACATTTGGGTTGCTATGAATTGGAATAGACTCAATGGCAACTGTTTTATGCATGTAAAAAATCATATCCCTGTTTCACCAGCAAATCATATGTGGTAGAAGGAATTATGATTAGAGAAGAACAGAGTTTGTTCATATTTCTGTAATTCAGTGCTAATCTATTCAGTTATTTGTTTTGCCTCAATTCTGTGCAAAGTATTATACTAGCTCTTTATTGTTGGCAGAGCTGAATGTTGTGGCCATTTATCATGGTCACTTCAGAAACACGTGGTCCTATCCCAAAAACATGAGTGAATGAAACAAATGAAGATAATGACTAGCATTGCTCTCAAATTCAGCTGCCTTGGGTAATTAATTTGAGGGCATCCAAATAAAATCATCCTAATATTACTTATGAAAAGGTTGAAGTCATCAAAGATTTCATTTTACTTGGATTCTCAATCAACACCCACGGAAGCAACAGTCAAGAAATCAAACGACGTCTTGCATTTGGCAAATCTGCTGCTAAAGACCTCTTCAAAGTGTTGAAAGAAAGCAAAGATGTCACTTTGAGAACTAAGGTGCGCCTGACCCAAGCCATGATATTTTCAGTCATCTCATAGGCATGTGAAAATTGGTCAATGAACAAGGAAGACTGAAGAAGAATTGATGTCTCTGAATTATGGAGTTGACAAAGAATATTCAATATACCATGGACTGCCAGAAGATTGAACAAATCTGTCTTGGAAGAAGTACAGCCAGAATGCTCCTTGGAAGCAAGGAAGGTGAGACTTTGTCTCACTTTGCACATGTTATCAGGAGGGACCAGCCCCTGGAGAAGGACATCATGCTTGGTAAAGTAGAGAGACAGCAAAAGAGAGGAAGACTCTCAGCAAGATGGATAGACACAGTGGCTGCAGTGATGGGCTGAAGCATGGCAATAATTGCGAGGGTGGAGCAGTGTTTCATTCTGTTGTGCATAGGGTCGCCATGAGTCAGAACCAACTTGACAGCACTAACAACAAAAATATTACTCACAATTACACAAAAATATAAATTTCAGAACTTGTGACTATTCACAGAAACTTTCATTGAAACTTTATTTAATATTTCCACATTGATAAAAATGCAGAAATATAACTAAACATAATTTCTAGTTCCTAAAACTCCCCTGGGAGCCATATCTACCAGTTGCTGTTGAGTTGATTCTGGCTTATGGCAACCCCATATGTGTCAGAATAAAACTGTGCTCCATAGGTTTTCAATGGCTTAATTTTGGTAGTAGAGTACCAAGCCTTTCTTCTAAGGTACCTCTTTGGCAGACTTGAACCTCCAACTTTTTGATTAGCAGCTGAGCTTATTAACTATTTGTATCAGCCAGGAACTCCAACCCATACAAAGGCAAGTTATTTTTAGAAAATAAATTATCCCTGCTGTTACTTCAACATACTCATATTGACCAATAAAACTTACCATGTTTTGGCATTTGTGATAATCATCAAGAGCAATAGATCAGAAAGGGCTCTCTTGCACGATGATATTTGAATGAATTATACCTTCTCCCAAATAGAAAAACGAAAATGTAAAAAAAAAAAAAAAAAAAACTGGGAATGTTAATATACTGTAGCCACTATCTGTAATTTATAAAGCCAGTATCAGAGTGGAGAATATTTTTTTTGTGTGTTAGAACTGTTTGAAATATATTCGCGGCTGAGTATTTTTAAGTATATTTTATATTCTTGACAATGTTTTAGAATGTGATTATTGTGTAACTTTGAAAAAGAAGTTATGGTTTTGAGAGCCAATCTAAATGTCAATTATGAATTTTAAAGTGGTAACTTCATCTCATGGGTCATAAACTAAAAGAGAAAGGCTTAGTTACATTTGAAACATTCCATATCGTGCCCTCACTTTTATTTTGAGCCAAAGGAACTATATTTTTAAATGTTCAGATACAGCAAACACCTACCATTGCTAAAGAATAACTTTCCATTCTCAACAAACCTGTGCCTACACAAGTTAATAATATCCTTCCAAGCACATTTCCTCAGTGAGTAGAATGTTTAATCCAGTTCAAAAAAGGAAGACACTAATAGCTGAAAGCAGATATTAAGACATATGGGTGTGCATGTGTACCTGTGTGTATGTGCTTGTACAGTCCTCCTTCAGCATCTGCAGGGAAGTAGTTCCAGAACAACCCCCCCATACCAAAATCCAGAGATGCTCCTATCCCTTATATAAAATGGCATAGTATTTGCGTACAGCCTATGCACATCCTCCTGTATACTTTAAATCAACCCAGGATTACTTACAGTACCTAATACAATGCAAATGCTATGTAATTAGCTGTTATACTACATTGTTTAGGGAATAATGACAAGAAAAATCTGTACATATTCAGTACAGACACAATCATCTTAGGCCTAACTACATGGTACGTGTCAAACAGGAGGCGAACAATGCTCAAACGAGAGCTGGAAAGAGACTGAGGACCTGTGAAATGGCGGGAGAATATGCCTACACATCACTTTTTTTTTTTTTTCCTCTGGAATATTTCAATCCACAATTGGCTGAATCTGCAGATAGGACACCTACAGATACTGAGGGTGGACTAATACACATGTTTATGAAAGTGCTATGAGTTGGAATCAACTCAATGACAATGGGTTTGGTTTTGGTTTGGTTTGTGATACCAAAAAAAAAAAAAACCAAACTCATTGCAGTTGAGTCAATTCTGACTAATAGCAACCCTGTAAGACAGAGTAGAACTGCCCCCTAGGGTTTCCAAGGAGTGGCTAGTGAATTTGAACAGCTGACCTTTTGACCTTTTGGTTAGCTGGCAAGCTCTTAACCACTGCACCACCAGGGCTCCATTGTTTTGTGATAAGATATGGTAAGTGGAAATAAGAAAAGACACGTGCCCTTCCAGCAGCTATTTCAGTGTTAAAATCAAACATGCATGTAAGAAACGCTGGGGATTTTTAACAATATTTGGAGGGTGAAAAATTGGTGAGTGAGCTAAGCATGAAAGCAACCAGCTCCTGAGTTCCAATTTGCAGACGTCAGTCTTGTGTTATGTGACCACATCAGCTCAACTGAGTTAGCCTATAGCGCAGAATGTATTTCTACTCGAATGCCATTTTCAATTGAAAATAATTGCTCACAATATTGTGTTGAATTCAGATCTCTTAGGAAGATTTACGGTTTTAGAAACTCACAAAATCATAATAAAATAAAAGATTTGCTTGGGCTGGCTGTTTTTTCAAGGGAAAACTTAGTCTAAAAAACCCCTAATGATGTACGGTTTGTGCGTGTGTGTGTGGGGGTGTGTATGTGTGTGTGTATACCTGTGTATGTGTTTAAGCTGTGATAATTTATAGTGAATTCCAACACAGGATTAATGGCCATTCACATAGTTCCTGCAAACCTCTGAGTATACCAAAGAGTTACCGTCTGAAAGAGCTATTAAATATTATGCTAAAGTTGTAGCTTCCAGCAAAGGTTTGTAATTAGTCTATTGTTAGTGGTATCTTACATAAATTCTCTCTTTTGTATTTTTCTATTTATTTACTTTCATTTATAATCTTAAAGGCCATAGGTTCATGCTACTTGAGAACATTTTTGGCCATGTTCTCCAGGTTAGATAGTTTATATTTACTATTAATTCAATTCAATAAATAAAAAATAAACCTATATCATGCAGAATATTTCCTAGATATTGAGGAGTATTGGGCATAGATTAAATTGTTCCAGCATTTGAATTTGCTTTGTATTAATAAAAAGCATATTTATCTTTATTATTACATAAAGGAGAGAAAAGAGAGTACAGCCTAGCTTTGTCTTTTAATTTATTTTTTGTTGTTGTTGAGAATATACACAGCAGAACATACACCAATGCAACAATTTCTACATGTAAAGTTCAATGGCATTGGTTAAATTCTTCAAGTTGTGCAACTATACTCACCCTCCTTTTTCCAATTGTTCCTCCCACATTAACATAAACTCACTGCCTCCTCAGCTTTCTATCTAAACTTTCAAGTTGTTGTTGTCAGTTTGATCCCATATAGTTCTTAAAAGAGCAATGCTGAAGGCAGAAATTCTTTACTAATTAAACTATTGTTTGATTTAAAGACTACTTCAAGGGATAATTTTGATTTAGTTTTAATGTTTAAAGATCATCTCTGGGCAATTGTTTTGGGAGTTCATCCAGCTTCAGTGCCTCCATTAAGTCTGGACTCCATGAGAATTGAAAGTCTGTTCTACATTTTCCCTCCTTTGATCAGGATTCCTTTATAGAATCTGATGAAAACATTCAGTAATGGTAGCTAGGCACCATTCAGTTCTTCTAGTCTCACATATAAGAAATCTCTAAGCTGAGGTTCCAGGCACAGTTCACAGAATCACGTGGAAAAATTAGCCTTTAAGTTTTTCTTATACCCTCATTCCCAGAAAGATGAAACCTCTGCTACTACCCGTGCAAGTGAAATGGATGTCTCTGCTCAACATGTTTCCTTGCTTTGCAAACCTTTTTTGTGTGGATGAGTCTCACTGGTAAACGTGAACAAGAAATGTCTCTTGGATCCTGTATTGGGAAGGTGAAATTCAAGATGTGGGGAACTATCAAATATGGAGGGCATGTTCAAAATATTTGGGTGGGCCACAAATGATAAGCCTCTGCTACGACCCATCTTTTGTTATGCCCTTTTTCCATACTAAAATTCTGAACAGTAGCAATACCAACATGTTACACCCTCCAATATAGTTGTTTTTACAGACAAAAGCAAAACAATCTTTTTATTATCTCATAGATTTTGTGGGTCAGGGATTCAGAAAGAGTACAGTAATGATGGCCTTTCTCTGCTCCATAATGTTCTCACCTGGATGACTCAATGGCTAGTGACAGTGATATGCTGATAAATACTTTATTTTATCAGAAGAAACAAACAAAAAAACTCTTATATGTAGCATTTGAGCATTTGCCAGTTTCCATGGTGTAAATACTTCCACCATGCCTAATGTCAAGGAACCAACATGATGTCAGTGAATGTGGAGTTGGGCAAAGATGAACGGTAGTGAGCCATTATATAGTATTTCCACCATACGGACACACTAGAAGTAAATGACCTGAGAAACATAAAGGTAAAATATAGTAAAATAATAAGTTAGTGATGAGTTTTCAGCTCTTTTACCTTCACTTTTTTTTTTAATTAATCGAATTTATTTTTTAGAGCCATTTTAAGTGAACAGAAAAATTAAGCAGGAATCACGGAGTTCCCAAATACTCCGTCTGCTGTTGCCTACAAATTTCTGTATTACTAATATGATGCATTGGTGTAGAACATTTGATACAATTGGTGAATCAATATTGCCACATTGTTATTAACTAAAGCCCATAGTTTATATTAGGGTTCACTCTTTGTGTTCTATAGTTCTATGGGTTTTGACAGATGCAAAATGGCATGTATCTACCATTACAGTATCATGCAGAATATCTTCTCTTTCTAAAAATATTCTGTGCTCTACCTATTCATCTATCTCCTTCTTTCTCCATCCCGCTCCCCCCAGCCATTGGCAACCACTGATTTTTTACTGTCTCTGTGATTTTGCCTTTTCTTGAATGTCGTATAGTTGGAATCATACAGTATGTAGTCTTTTCAGCCTGGCTTCTTTCACTTACCCAACCACCCCAGTGCTGTTGAGTCACTTAGCAATATGTATTTAAGATTTCTCCATGTCTTTTCATGGCTTGATAGCCCACTATGGCTGAATGATATTTTATTATATGAATGTACTACAGTTTATTTATCCCTTCACCTATTGCAGGACATTTTGTTCTCTTTCAATTTTTTAGCAATTATGAATAGAACTGCATAAATATTCGTGTGCAGGTTTTTTGTGTAGCCGTAAGTTTTCAACTCATTTAGGTGAATACTTAGAAGTCCAATTGCTGAATTGTATGGTAAGACTGTGTTTAGCTTTGTAAGAAACTGCCAAACTGTCTTCCAAAATGGCTGTACCACTTAGCATTCCCACAAGCAAAGAATGAGAGTTCTTTTGTTCCATATCCTTACCAGCATTTGGAGTTGTCAGTATTTTCAATTTTAGTCATTTTAATAGGTGTGTAGAGATATCTTGTTGCTATTTTTAATTTTCAATCCCCTAATGACATATGCTGATGAGCATATTTTCATATCCCTATTTGCCATGTGTATCTTCTTTGATGAGGCACTACTTTTGTTTTTAACATATTTAATTATAAGTTTATATAATTTAAGTTTTAATAATGGTTATGTTTAACCACTGGCTAACAAAATTCCTGAAAATGTAATAGTCAGCTCTCATAAGGTGATATGGGTCAGCTGTAGGTCATGTGCAAAGGATAACTCAAATAGATGAGGAATGAAAGATCCACTTCTAAGATGACTTCTTCACTCTCCTGTCTTGTACTTGGGCTAGAAAGTTTGGACAGTCTTAATTGGGGCTTTAGATCTATCTACAGATGGCTTCTCTATCACAGTGGTCTCAGAGTAGTCAGACTTCCAGTACAGTATCTCAAGGATTCAAGAGCAAATGCACCAGTCAACCAGGTAGAAGCTGCAGCCTTTTAAGATCTAGGCTCAATAGTAACTTCCACCATAATGTGTTGGTTAAAACAGTCACAAGCCCACTTAGATTCAAGAGGAGGGAACATAGACCCTGCTTCTCAGTGGGAGGAGTGTCAGAATATTTGCATCGTTTTAAAAAATTAGCACAGATTGGTGGAAGAGTTACAGTAGCTAGTTGTGATTTACCAAAGGATTTTTTTTCCAAGACTAATTAGCCTCTCCTTGATTTACAGTAATCTCTAACAGTAATGTGATGTTATAGATTGTATTGTTTCCAAAAAAAATCTATGTCAACTTATCTAGGCCATGATCCCCAGTATTGTCTGGTTGCCCACCATTTTGTGATCTGATGTGATCATCCTATGTATTGTAAATCCTAATCTCTGCCCGTTCAGGGCCCTGAGGCAAGATTAGATTATTTTAAAGAGGATTAATGTGGGATGCACCCTACTAAGGCCACAGCCCTCATCCAATGTAAGGGGGGTTTTCTTGGGACGTGGCTTGTATCGCCTTTTATCTTATAAGAGACAAAAGGAGAGAGAAGCAAGCAGAAAGATAGGGACCTCATACCACCAAGAAAGAAGCTATGGGAGCCTGCACAGAGAAGCTCCCAGACCACGGGAGGGTCAATGACAAGGACCATCCTCCAGAACCAACAGAGAGAGAAAGGCTTTTTCAGGAGTCAGCATCCTGAATTTGGACTTCTAGTCTCCTACACTGTGAAAGAATAAACTTCCATTTGTTAAAGCCATTGACTTATGGTATTTCTATTATAGCAGCACTAGACAACTAAGACAGACATAGGCACAAAATTTGGAGAAGTCTAAGACACTTTATCATGATGACTCAAGTTAGGTTCAGTCCTCAAATATAGAGCTACTGCTGTTGTTGTTGTTGTCACAACTGGGTTCTTACTGATCTGTTAGGGACTCTAAGATCAACTCATTGTTGTTAGTTGCCATCTATTCAGCTCTGGTTCGTGGCGACCGTATGTATAACAGAACAAATCATGGCCTGGTCCTGTACCATCTTAAGGCTCATTGATATGTTTGAGTCCATTGATCAATTAGCCATCAACAAAGATCCCAAAGGGTCAAACCACTTAGCCTTTTACAGTAACCACACCCACCTTGTCTCATGTGGTTAAATATTAGTATTTAGCCTCTGAACTGCAACATTCTATCATTCTCAGGTCAATCAAGGGGCCATTTTATTGTCAGCATCTCCCGATTTTCATTCATTATCTATAAAGAATGGCTGTTACAAGGATTTTGTAGGTTCTCTGGTACTCCTCCTACCAATGTTTTGTATTTCTATATTTCTCAATACCTGATTGAAGACAATGTTCCTTTGGTCTTCTCAGAAGAAATAATGAAAAGTAGGAAAAATTCTCCATTTTTATCTCCATAAATCTTTGATTTTCTTCTTCTACCTTAGTCCCAAGAAATTTTGAACATCTCATCTTCATTTCACCTAGGCAATCACTGAGTTTATATTCTCATTAACCAATTTAGCAAATAATTAGAATCATTCAACTGCTTGATACAGAAGGAAAATCCAGATTCTCTGATACAGTCATCTTGATTTATTTAAACATCCTTTAATGTTCCATCTCTATTGGAATCTATTTCTACATATAATTCCGAGGTTTCTGAGATTACAGATTATTGAAGTTATACAAATCTTCCAGTCTGGAAGCCTTCTTTCCTTGACTAGACTTTGTAATGTATCCCTTGGTCCATGCTGGAATCTGATTCTAGAAGCCTGGGTCAAAGAGGAGGGTTTGGAGTAGGGCATGAGCCGCAGAGGCTTCCTCTTTAAGTGAAGTCATTACATGGTCATCAAGCCAAATAGAATCAGCCTCAACAGAGAAGTATGGAGACTCATTGGTATTTGGTAGACCCGGGTAACTCAGAATCATCTGAATCTTTCCAAAAGTTCTTTTTCTGGTTCTTGTGCTGTACCCCTTTATTTTAAGAGTGATGCCAAGGTTTTCATTTAAGAGAACTAGCAAGGCTATGAATTCCTCATACATTGTAAATCTGTGACCTCTCAAGATTAGACTATTTATCTTCTTTCTGTTATGTCAGACCTGGGATCTCAATAGATAAGAGAATTTTATGAGCAGTGATAGAAACTTCTGGGTTTTCTGATTGAGGATTGATCTAGAATTTAAAACCCTAGTCCTTTCATTTTTTTTTTTCTTTAAACTCTTTCTTTAGTGAAGTTCAAGTCATCTAGCTCACCTCATGTTTCTTATATCTGTCATGCCCTTCAAAATAGTCTATTGTAGATATGACTCAGTCCATCAAAACCTTACTTACACAGGCACCCTACCCCAAGGATGTTCAGGTGATCATATTTAAGTATTTCACCACCAGGTACTGTGGAAGACAGTGTCACTTATTTAATCTAACCATTATTGTTGTCAAATCTATCCAGGTCAGATAGCCCAGGGTATCATTTCTCTGAGGAGTTGTTTCCTATAGATGTATCTAGCTACAAACTACTATTTTAATCAGGGCCTCTTCATTTATTCAACAAATTTTTATGAGCCTTTTGTTACGTACCATTCTTTTTGGCACTGAAGATGCTAAAAAAAAAAGGAAAACAAAAAAAGTTTCGTTTTTCATGAACCTTACATTCTCTTTTGAGAGACAATCTGTTAATAAGATAAATATATAAAATAAGTAGTACGTACGTAGATAGGGACAACTGCTAAAGAGAAAAAATTAAGCTAGAACGAGATATTAAATGCACTGGGTAACCAAGGAAAGCCTATTGAAAAGTGGCATTTTAGTAAAACCATGAAAGAGATGGTGAAGTGAAGTGCTCATGCTGTTGGTGTTGCTAGGTGCCATCGAGTCGATTCTGAATCATAGTGACCCTACGCACAACAGAACAAAACACAGCCCAGTCCTGCGTCATCCTTAGAATCATAGTTATGCTTGAGCTCATTGTTGAAACTACTGTGTCAATCCACCTCGTTGAGGGTCTTCCTCTTTTCCGCTGAACCTTTACTTTGCCAAGCATGATGTCCTTCTCCAGGGACTGATCCCTCCTGACAACATGTGCAAAGAACGTAAGATGCAGTCTCACCATCCTTGCTTCTAAGGAACATTCTGGTTGTACTTATTACAAGACAGATTTGTTTGTTCTTTTGGCAGTCCATGGTATAGTCAATATTCTTTGCTAACACCATGATTCAAAGGCATCAGTTCTTTTTCGGTCTTCCTTTTTCATTGTCCAGCTTTCGCATGCATATGATCGGATTGAAAATACCATGGTTTGGGTCAGGTGCACCTTAGTCTTCAAGGTGACATCTTTGCTTTTCAACAATTTAAAGAGGTCCTTTGCAGCAGATTTACCCAATGCAATGTGTCGTTTGATTTCTTGGCTGCTGCTCCCATGGGTGTTGATTGTGTATACAAGTAAAATGAAATCCTTGACAACTTCAATCTTATCTCCGTTTATCATGATGTTGCTTATTGGTCCAGTTGTGAAGATTTTTGTTTATGTTGAGGTGCAATCCATACTGAAGGCTGTGGTCTTTGATCTTCATTAGTAACTGCTTCAAGTCTTCTTCACTTTCAGCAAGCAAGGTTGTGTCATCTGCGTAAGGCAGGTTGTTAATGAGTCTTCCTCCAATTGTGATGTCCTATTCTGCTTCATATAATCCTGGTTCTTGGATTATTTGCTTGGCATACAGATTGAATAGGTGTGGTGAAAGGATACAACCTTGGCACACACCTTTCCTGTCTTTAAACTGATCAGTATCCCCTTGTTCTGTCCAAACAACTGCCTCTTGATCTACGTAAAGTTTCCTCATGAGCACAATTAAGTGTTCCAGAATTCCCATACTTTGCAATGTTATCCATAATTTGTTATGATCCACACAGTCGACTGCCTTCGCACAGTCGATAAAGCACAGTAAACATCCTTCTGGTATTCTCTGCTTTCAGCCAGGATCCATCTGACATCAGCAATGATATCCCTGGTTCCACATCCTCTTCTGAAACGAGCCTGAATTTCTGGCAGTGCCCTGTTGATATATTGCTGCAGTGGTTTTTGAATGATCTTCAGCAAAATTTTGCCCGTGTGTAGTATTAATGATATTGTTCCATAATTTCTGCATTCGGTTGGATCACCTTTCTTGGGAATAGGCATAAATATGGATTTCTTCCAATCAGTTGGCCAGGAAGCTGTCTTCCATATTTCTTGACATAGATGAGTGAGCACCTCCAGTGCTGCATCCATTTGTTGAAACATCTCAATTGATATTCCGTCAATTCCTGGAGCCTTATTTTTCACCAATGCCTTCAGAGCAGCTTGGACTTCTTCCTTCAGTACCGTCGGTTCCTGATCATATGCTACCTCTTGAAATGGTTGAACATCAACTAATTCTTTTTGGTTTAATGACTGTGTATTCTTTCTATCTTCTTTTGATGCTTCCTGCATCACTTAATATTTCCCCATAGAATCCTTCACTATTGCAACTTGAGGCTTGAATTTTTTCTTCAGTTCTTTCAGCTTGAGAAACACAGAGTGTGTTCTTCCCTTTTGGTTTTCTATCTCCAACTCTTTGCACGTGTCATTATAATACTTTACTTTGTCTTCTCAAGCTGCCCTTTGAAAACTTCTGTTCAATTCTTTTACTTCATCAATTCTTCCTTTTGCTTTAGCTGCTTGATGCTCAAGAGCAAGTTTCAGGGTCTTCTGACATCCATCTTGGTCTTCTCTTTTTTTTCGTGTCTTTTCAATGACCTCTTTCTTTCTTCGTGTATGGTGTCCTTGATGTCATTCCACAACTCATCTGGTCTTCGGTCACTAGTGTTCAATGCATCAAATCTATTCTTCAGATGGTCTCTAAATTCAGGTGGAATGTACTCAAGGTCATATTTTGGCTCTCATGGACTTGCTCTGATTTTCTTCTGTTTCAGCTTGAACTTGCATATGACCAATTGATAGTCTGTTCCACAGTCAGCCCCTGGCCTTGTTCTGACTGATGATATTGAGCTTTTCCATTTTCTCTTTCAGCGGATGTAGTCAATTTGATTCCTGTGTGTTCCTCCATCTGGAGAGGTCCCTGTGCTAGTTGCCGTTTATGTTCGTGAAAGAAGGTATTTGCAATGAAGAAGTCGTTGGTCTTGCAAAATTCTGTCTTTTGATCTCCGGCATTGTTTTTATCCCCAAGGCCATATTTTCCAACTACTGATCCTTCTTCTTTGTTTCCACCTTTCCCATTTCAATCACCAATTATCAATGCCTCTTGAGCGCATATTCGATCAATTTCAGACTGCAGCAGGTGATAAAAATCTTCTGTTTCTTCATCTTTGGCCCTAGTGGTTGGTGCATAAATTTGAATAATAGTTGTATTAACTGGTCTTCCTTGTAGGCGTATGGATATTATCCTATCACTGACAGCATTGTACTTCAGGATAGATCTTGAAACGTTCTTTTTGACGATGAATGCAATACCATTCCTCTTCAAGTTGTCATTCCCAGCATAGTAGACTATATGATTCTCTGATTCAAAATGGCCAATACCAGTCCATTTCAGCTCACTAATTTTTTAATGCCTAGGATATAGATTTTTATGTGTTCTATTTCATTTTTGATGATTTTCAGTTGTCATGTAGATATCTGAAAAAAATGTTTGAGGCAGAGAAAATAGCAAATGCAAAGGCCCTGACATGGTAGCATTCATGTCTAATGTGCTTAAGAAAAGAAAAAATAAAACTGCAAGAATGCCAATATACCTAGAATGAAGTGAGCAAGAGAAAGAGTGTTAGAAACAGAAATTATAGAATGATTGCACTTATTGATAATGGGAAAGTCTGTAGTGAAACCATGTGTGGGAGTGATTGAGATTAGATAAAAATTGAGACCATTGGAGTAGCTGAAGCCTAGAAATTTAGAAGTAAATATATTACAGAGATAATCAAAATGAGTAATACATCACCAAGAATTGTGACTGGAATAATTTTGGAGAAAATGACAGTGATCCAGGAGCTAACATATGTAAGGAATAATGGGAAGTGACCCAGAGTATAGTGTATGACTGACTATTACAAGGAAGGGTAGTGGTAGATATAACCTAATGAGATAACAGTCAAAGCATTTTTAGCTGAAGACAACAGGATTCACTCCAGCTAGTTTAAGCAGACAGTGATTTTTTAATGGATTTTAAAATTTCTTAACAAAAACAGTGTGTAGGTTGAGCTTTCAGGACCAACTTCTAGAACCTCAGTGCAAACCTTATAAGAGAATTATTTTTTCCTTTTCAAAAAAAATCATGATTCTTTGCAGCTCCTCACTGAGCAAAATAGATGCCTTTACCCAACCTGTTTCCCCACATGGCTTGCTTCTTGCATGGTGTCTAATTAGTAGGGACTTTGTGACACAGGTTGCATAGTGGTTAAGTGCTATGGCTGCTAACCAAAAGGTTAGCAGTTCTAATCCACCAGGTGCTCCTTGGAAACTCTATGGGGCAGTTCTACTCTGTTCTATAGGGTGTCTATGAGTCAAAATTGGCTCGATGGCAATGGGTTTTTGTTTTTGTGGTACAGAGAAATGAAAATTGTAGTTTTTTTGTACTCTATGTCAGAAAAGAAAAATTTACCATGTGAGGTACTTGCCAACAGAAAGAGTGTAATCAAAAGCTTTGTTGTTGTTGTTGTTAGGTGCCATCGAGTCAGTCCTGACTCATAGTGAGCCTATGCACAACAGAATGAAACACTGCACCATCCTGAGCCATCCTTACAATCGTTGTTATTCTTGAGCTCATTGTTGCAGCCACTGTGTCAATCCACCTCATTGAGGGTCTTCCTCTTTCCCGCTGACCCTGTACTCTGCCAAGCATGATGTCCTTCTCCAGGGACTGAATCCTCCTGACAACATGTCCAAAGTATGTAAGATGCAGTCTCGCCATCCTTGCCTCTAAGGGGCATTCTGGCTGTATTTCTTCTAAGACAGATTTGTTCATTTTCTGGCATTATTTGGCAGTCTGTGGTCAATATTCTTCACCAACACCACGTTTCAAAGGCGTCAATTCTTCTTCGGTCTTCCTTATTCATTGTCCAGCTTTCACATGTATATGATGCAATTGGAAATACCACGGCTTGGGTCAGGCGCCTTTGCTCTTCAACACTTTAAAAAGGTCCTTTGCAGCAAATTTCACCAATGTAATAAGTCTTTTGATTTCTTGACTACTGCTTCCATGGCTGTTGGTTATGGATCCAAGTAAAATGAAATCCTTGACAACTTCAATCTTTTCTCCATTTATCATGATGTTGCTCATTGGTCCAGTTGTGAAGATTTTTGTTTATGTTGAGGTGCAATCCATACTGAAGGCTGTGGTCTTTGATTTTCATTAGTAAGTGCTTCAAGTCCTCTTTACTTCCAGCAAGCAAGGTTGTGTCATCTGCATAATGCAGGTTGTTAATGAGTCTTCCTCCAATCCTGATGCCCCGTTCTTCTTCATATAGTCCAGCTTCTCAGATTTTTTGCCCAGCATACAGATTAAATAGGTATGTGAAAGAATACAGCCCTGGCGTATACCTTTCCTGACTTTAAACCAATCAGCATCCCCTTGTTCTGTCCGAACAACTGCCTCTTGATCTATGAAAAGGTTCCTCATCAGCACAATTAAGTGTTCTGGAGTTCCCCTTCTTCGCAATGTATCAAAAGCTTTAGGTAGTCTTTAATACTGTCCTTTATAGCTTCATTATATTACTCATATTATGTATCATGTTTTTTTTCCCCCAGAGGATGAGGATCATATCTTACACATTTCCTTATCCTACACACACACACATACACACACACACACAAAACCTGTTGTCGTTGAGTCTATTCCAACTCATAGTGACCCTATAGGACAGAGTAGAACTGCCACATAGGGTTTTCTAAGGAGCGGCTGGTAGATTTGAATTGCCAACCTTTTGGTTAGCAGCCATAGCTCTTAACCACTGCACCACCAGGGCTCCTTATCCTGCACCGAAACCTGCACCCAAACCCGTTGCCGTCGAGTTGATTTTGACTCATAGCGACCCTATGGCACAGAGTAGAACAGCCGCATACAGTTTCCAAGGAGCGCCTGGTAGATTTGAACTGCCGACCTTTTAGGTTAGCAGCTGTAGCTCTTAACCACTATGCTACCAGAGTTTCCTTATCCTACACAGAGCCATGTAATAATAGATATTCAAATATTCATTGATTTCTGTATAAACCAAAACACTTCTAATTTAGAGTTAGAGAACCCAGTTTTCATTGGACTAGATTTCTTTATTAGTGTGTTCTCTGGCTGAAAGATGAGTGTATAACAATGTTGATTACCTTAAGCTTTTAGAAAATCATGTCAATTAACTATAACCAGGTCTGATATAGGCCAGTAATGTACACAGGAAAAATTACCTCATTTATTCTTTCTTTTATTCATTCAAATATATTTATTACATACCTACTAAATGTTAGGAACTGAGCCAATAGTTATATAGAGAGAAGATCAAGGCAGGCTCATAAGCCTGCCCTTGTCGAGCTTATGTTTCATTGAGGAAATAGAATGAAATTTAGTAAAATGATTTTTTAAATGTTGTTGTTATTATTATTAGCTGCCATCAAGTTGGCCACCAAGTTGCCAAACCCATGCACAGTGGAATGAAATGTTGCCTTATCCTATGCTACCCTCATGATCCATTGTGGATTGGACTGCTGTGATCCATAGGGTTTTCATTGATTTTTGGAAGTAGATCGCCAGGCCTTTCTTTCTGGTCTGTCTTTCTCTGGAAGCTCTAATGACACTTCTTTACCACTGACAGACAAGTGGTAGCTGTGCATGAAGTACATTGCCTGGAAGTCAGACCTGGGTCTGTTGCATGGAAGGCGAAAACGCTGCCACTGAACCACCAATGTCACTTATTAAACATTGAACACCATGATATGTTATGAAGAAAGAAGCAAAGGACTGAAATAGAAAATTATGGAGGAGAAAATGAGAGACCTAATTTATACAGAATAGTTAGCAAATGCCTCCTTGAGGGGGTGATATTTAAGCTGAGACCTAACGGGTGAGAAAGAGTTGGCCAAATGAGGAGCCAAAGAAAGAGTCCTGTAGGCGGAGGATACAGCATATGCCAAGGCTTGGCATATTGCAGAACTGAAAGTAGACTGGTGACATTGGAGCAGAATTTACCAGCAGATGATGTTGCAGAGGCAAAGTTAAGTTCTTGGAATTACTGGGTGGTGCAAATGGTTAACACAAGTAGCTGCTAACCAAAAGATTGGAGGTTCAAGACTGTCTCTGGTTTATGTGGTCCTTTCTGTCTCTTGGGCTCATAATTACCTTGAGTCTTTGGTGTTCTTCATTCTCTTTTGCTCTTGGTAGGTTGAGACCCATTGAGGCATCTTAGATGGCCACTTGCTACCATTTAAGAGCCCAGAAACTACTCTCCAAAGTGGGATGCAGAATGTTTTCTTAATAGATTTTATTATGCCAGTTGACTTAGATGTCCGCTGAAACCATGGTCCCCAAACCCCTGCCCCTGCTATGCTGGCCTTCGAAGCATTCAGTTTATTCAGGAAACTTCTTTGCTTTTTGTTTAGTCCAGTTGTGCTGACCTCACCTGTATTGTGTTGTCTTTCCCTTCACCTAAAATAATTCTTATCTACTTTAGGAAAAGCCCTCTTTCTCCCTCCTCCCCTCCCCCTTCTTGTAACTATCAAAGAATATTTCCTTTTCTGTTTAAACTGTTTATCCAGTTCTTATAATAGTGGTCTTATACAATATTTGTCCTTTTGCAACTGACTAATTTCACTCAGCATAATGCCTTCCAGATTCCTCCATGTTATCAAATGTTTCATAGATTCATCACTGTTCTCTACTGATGCATAATATTCCATTGTGTGCATATACTATAATTTATTTATCCATTCATCTGTTGATGGGCACCTTGGTTGCTTCCATCTTTTTGATGTTGTAAACAGTGCTGCAATGAACATGAGTGTGCATGTATCTGTTTGTGTAAACGCTCTTAATTCTCTAGGATATATTCCAAGGAGTGGGATTGCTAGACCGTGTGGTAATTTGATTTCTAGTTTTTTAAGGAAGTGCCAAATCTATTTCCAAAGTGATTGTACCATTTTACATTCCCACCAGCAGTGTACAAGTGTTCCAGTCTCTCCACAACCTCTCCAGCATTTATTATTTTATGGTTTTTGGATTAATGCAAGCCTTGTTGGAGTGAGATGGAATCTCGTTGTAGTTTTGATTTGCATTTCTCTAATGGCTAATGATCTTGAGCATTTCCTCATGTGTCTGTTAGCTACCTGAATGTCTTCTTTAGTGAAGTGCCTGTTCATATACTTTGCCCATTTTTTAAAGTGGTTATTTGTCTTTTTGTAGTCGAGTTTTTAGAGTATCATGTAGATTTTAGAGATCAGAAATGTCATAGCTAAAAACTTTCTAGCAGTCTGTAGGTAATCTTTTTACTCTTTTGGTGAAGTCTTTCAATGAGCATAGGTGTTTGATTTTTAGGAGCTCCCAGTTATCTAGTTTCTCTTCTGCATTGTTAGTAATGTTTTGTATACTGTTTTTGCCATGTATTAGGGCTCCTAACATTGCCCCTATTTTTTCTTGCATGATTTTTATCATTTTAGATTGTATATTTAGATCTCTGATCTATTTTGAGTTAGTTTTTGTGGATGGTGTGAGGTATGGGTCTTGTTTCATTTTTTTGCAGTTAGATATCCAGGTATGCCAGCAAAATTTGTTAAAAAGAGAGTCTTTTCCTGGGGCCCTTGTCAAATATCAACTGCTCATATGTGGATGGATTTATGTCTGGATTCTCAATTCTATTCCATTGGTCTATGTATCTGTTGTTGTACCAGTACCAGGCTGTTTTGACTACTGCGGCAGTATAATAGGTTCTGAAGTCAGGTAAAGTAAGGCCTCCCACTTTGTTCTTCTTTTTCAGGAATACTTTACTTTTCCAGGGCCTCTTTCCCTTCCATATGAACTTGGTAATTTGTTTCTCCTTCTCATTAAAAATGTCATTGGATTTTGGATGGGAATTGCATTGTCTCTCTAGATGGCTTTTGGTAGAATAGACATTTTTACAATGTTAAGTTTTCCTATCCATGAGCAAGTTATTTTTTTCTACTATGTAGGTCTCTTTTGGTTTCTTGCAGAAGTGTTTAGTAGTATTCTTTATATAAGTCTTTTACATCTCTGGTAAGGTTTATTCCTAAATATTTTATCTTCTTGGGGGCTGAAGTAAATGGTATTGATTTGCTGATTTCCTCCTCGATGTTCTTTTTGTTGGTGTAGAGAAATCCAACTGATTTTTGTATGTTTACCTTGTATCCCGATACTTTGCTGAACTCTTCTATTAGTTTCAGTAGTTTTCTGGAGGATTCTTTGGGGTTTTCTGTGTATAAGATCATATCATCTGTAAACAGAGATACTTTTACTTCTTCCTCACCAATCTGGATGCTGTTTATTTCTTTATCTAGACTAATTGCTCTGGCTAGGACCTCCAGAACAATGTTGAATAAGAGTGGTGATAAAGGGCATCTTTGTCTGGTTCCAGATCTCAAGGGGAATGCTTTCAGACTCCATTTAGGATAATGTGGAGTGTTGGTTTTCTATAAATGCCCTTTATTATGTTGTCGAATATTCCTTCTATTCCTATTTTGCTGAGACTTTTTATCATGAATGGGTGCTGAACTTTGTCAAATGCCTTTTCTGCATCAGTTGATAAAATCATGTGATTCTTGTCTTTTGTTTTATTTATATGATGGATTACATTGATGGTTTTTCTAATGTTCAACCACCGCTGCATACTTGCATGAATCCCACTTGGTCATGGCGATTTATTTATTTATTTATTTTTGATATGTTGTTGAATTCTATTGGCTAGAATTTTGTTGGGGATTTTTGCATCTAAGTTCATGGGGTATATAGGTCTGTAATTTTCTTTTCTTGTGAAGTCTTTACCTGGTTTTGGCATCAGGGATATGCTGGCTTCATAGAATGAGTTTTGGAGTATTCTTTCCTTTTCTGTGCTCTGCAATACCTTTTGTAGTAGTGGTGTTAACTCTTCTTTGAAAGTTTGGTAGAACCCTGCAGTGAAGTCATCCAGGCCAGGGCTTTTTTTTTTTTTTTGGGGGGAGTTTTTTGATTACCTTTTCAATCTCTTCTTTTGTTATGGGTTTATTTAGTTGTTCTACCCCTGTTTGTGTTAGTTTAGGTAGGTAGTGTGTTTCTAGGAATTCATCCATTTTTCCTAGATTTTCAAATTTGTTAGAGTACAATTTTTCATAGTAATCTGATGTGATTCTTTTAATTTCAGTTGGGTCTGTTGTAATATCACCCTTCTCATTTCTTATTCAGGTTATTCGCTTCCTCACCTGTCTTTCTTTTGTCAGTTTGGCCAATCGTTTATCAATTTTGTTAATTTTTTCAAGAACCAGCTTTTGGTCTTGTTAACTCTTTCAATTGTTTTTCTGTTCTCTTTTTCATTTAATTCTGCTCCAGTTTGTTATTTTGCTTTCTTCTAGTGCGTGAGGATTTCTTTTATTGCTGTTTTTCTATTTGTTCAAGTTGTAGGGATAATTCTTTGATTTTGGCCTTTTCTTCTTTTTGTATGTGTGCATTTATTGATATAAATTGACCTTTGAGCACTGCTTCCGTTGTGTCCCAGAGGTTCTGATAGGAAGTATTTTCATTCTCATTGGATTCTGTGAATTTCTTTATTCCATCCTTAATGTCTTCTATGACCGAGTTGTTTTTGAACAGGATCTTGTTCAGTTTCCAAGTGTTTTATTTCTTCTTCCTGCTTCTTCTGTTATTGATTTCTACTTTTATGGCCTTATGATCAGAGAGGATGCTTTGTAATATTTCAATGTTGTGGATTCTACTAAGGTTTGCTTTATGACGTAGTATGCGATCTATTCTAGAGAATGTTCCATGTGCACTAGAAAAGAAAGTATACTTGGCTGCTGTTGGGTGGAGCGTTCTGTATATGTCTATGAGGTCAATTTGGTTCATTGTGGCATTTAGATCTTCCATGTCTTTATTCAGCTTGTTTCTGGATGTCCTGTCCTTCAACGAAAGTGGTGTGTTGAAGTCTCCTACTATTATTGTGGAGCTGTCTATCTCACTTTTCAATGCTGATAGAGTTTGTTTTATGTATCTTGCAGCCCTGTCATTGGGTCCATAAATATTTAATATGGTTATATCTTCTTGATGTATTGTCCCTTTAATCGTTATATAGTGTCCTTCTTATCCTTTGTGGTGGATTTAACTTTAAAGTCTATTTTGTCAGAAATTAATACTGCTACTCCTGCGCTTTTTTGATTGTTGTTTGCTTGATATATTTTTTTCCATCCTTTGAGTTTTAGTTTGTTTGTGTCTCTAAGTCTAAGGTGTGTCTCTTGTAGGCAGCATATAGGAGGATCATTTTCTTTATTCATCTGCCACCCTCTGTCTATTTGTGCATTTAGTCCATTTACAGTCAGCGTAATTATAGATAGGTATGAGTTTTTTTTATGAGTTTAGCGCTGTCATTTTGATGTCTTTTTTTGTGTGTTGTTGACAGTTTATTTTTCCCACTTATTTTTTTGTGCTGAGTAGTTTATCTTTATATTGCCTTTTCTTCTTATTTATTTTTGTTGATTTTGTTTCTGCTGAGTCTCTATTTTTTTCTTGTATATTATTTTGATGAGTAGGATAGTTAGTCTCCTTTGTAGTTACCTTAATATTTACACTTGTTTTTCTAAATTTAAACTTAACTTTTATTTCTTTTTATAGCCTTGTCTTCCTGTCCATATGAAAGATCTATGACTACATTTCTTAGTCCCTCTTTATTGTTTTAATGTTGTCTTGTTTTACATGATAACATCACTGCTTCACTGTTGTGAGCATTTTTTTATCTTGATTTATTTTTGTGATTTCCCTGTCTGGGTTGACATCTGATTGCGCTGCCCAGTGTTCTAGTCTTGGGATGATACTTGATATTATTAATCTCCTAACCAAAGAACTCCCTTTAGGGTTTCTTGTAGTTTTGGTTTTGTTTTTACAAATTCCTGAATCTTCTGTTTATCTGGAAATGTCCTAATTTCACCTTCATATTTGAGAGAACATTTTGCTGGATATATGATTCTTGGCTGGAATTTTTTTCCTTCAATGTTTTATATATGTCATCCCATTACCTTCCTGCCTGCATGGTTTCTGCCGAGTAGTCTGAGCTTATTCTTGTTGACTCTCTTTTGTAGGTGACTTTTTGTTTATCCCTCGGTGCTCTCGAAATTCTCTCTTTATCTTTGGTTTTGGCTAGTTTGATTATAATATGCCTTGGTGACTTTCTTTTAGAATCTACCTTATGTGGAGTTCAATGAATATCTTGGATAGATATCTTCTCATCTTTCACGATGTCAGGGAAGTTTTCTGCCAGCAAACCTTCAACCATTCTCTGTTGTCCCTCCCTGTTCTGGTACTCCAATCACTTGTAGATTATTTCTCTTGGTAGAGCCCCACATGATTCTTAAGGTTTCTTCATTTTTTTTTTAATTCTTTTATCTGATTTTTCTTCAAATGTATTGGTACCAAGTGCTTTATCTTCACCAATTCTGCCTTCCACTTGATCAGTTCTGCTCCTCTGACTTTCTATTGAGTTGTCTACTTCTGTAATTTTATTGTTAATCTTCTGAATTTCTGATTGCTGTTTCTCTATGGATTCTTGCAGCTTATTAAATTTTTCATTATGATCTTGAATAACCTTTTTAATTTCTTCAACTACTTTATCTGTTTGTTCCTTGGCTTGTTCTATGTATTGCCTGATCTCCTTCCTAATTTCATTCTTGATCTCTTGAAGAGTTCTGTATATTAATCTTTTGAATTCTGTATCCGGTAATTCCAGGAAGGCAACCTCATCTACAAAAAAGAAGATCCCTGGATTCTTTGTTTTGAGAGCCTGTTGAGGTGATCATGGTCTGTTTCTTTATGTGACTTGATATTGAGTGTTGTCTCCGAGCCATCTATAAGTTATTGTATTAGTTTATTTTATGTTTGCTTACTGTATCCTAACTTCTTGCTTTGTTTTGTTTTGATATGCGCTCTTGGGGTGGTTGAGTGAGGTAGCTTGATTATTTTCACCTTTGAAGCTCTGACATCCTGTCACCAGATGGCTAGAGCTGTTATCAGGTATATCAGTCTAGGAGTCCATTCTCTTTTCTTGTATGAATTCACCTCTGGTGTCCAGGTAGCTAATCATCAAGTGTGTGGTACAGGCTCTGTCCTACAGTCTTAGAGAGGCAGAGGTGATTGGTGTAGGTCCGTGTATCTGGTTGCAGCAGGGGTTCACACTCTGAACAAGGCAGGGGACTGAGAAACATCCCCCGAATATCTGTGAGGAAAGTGCATCCATGTTCCCTAGATCATACAGGTTGGGGGATTCTGCAGATGAACCATGGGCACCCAATGCTTTTGTTTGTAAGAACTGGGAGGTACCAGTTATCCTTGGACCCCTGTTGCAGGTGGCTAGGTGACCTGAGTGGACCCACCAGTCCTTAGGCCCCTGATGTGGGTAGGCAAGGACCCTCTTTAATAGGCAAAGTGGTGTCAAATAATGAACACCCACCTCTTCACTGCACTGCTGAAACAGTTGCAGTCTGCTAATAAGGGCCTATTCTTCTGAAATAGGCCTACACAGGTCCATGGAGAGGGGAAAAGTATTCAAAGCCCATGGACCATTTATGCCTGCCCAGGAGCTGCTTCTGTTCTGAGCTCCTCTGGATAGTGGAGCTGGCAAATTATCTTTTCCCCCAGTTGTGAATTTATTCCTGCTACAAGGCCTTGAGAATGGCTCTGGGTGCTCATCCCCACATATCTCAGGCCTAGGGAAGTCAATATCGGAAGCTGGCTTGGGGGCTGGGGGCACGGTAAAATATACGCAAGTACTTAGCTTTTGCCAAGAGCGCCGTTCTTCTCCGGTTTTGGAGGTGTGAATAGATTGTGTGGCTGGCTGCTTCTCCCTGAGGAAACTGTGGCCGAGCAGTACCACCAGCCCATCACCATTGCTCTGGGAATGGTGCTTGAGGGATTCTGGTGATTCAGGTCCGGTAACTCCTCTTCACTTCTGAACCGTCTCTCCCTCCCCCTGCCGCTCAGTCCGTTTTCTAACTTTGCATTTGATGTTCAGGGCTCCTAGCTTGTCATAAATATAATTGTTTCACTTGTTTTTTTGGGTCTTTGTTGTAAGAGGGATCGCAGGAAGCATCTGGCTATTCTGCCATTTTTGCCCCGCCTCTCAAATGCCCTTACATAGTCAATAAAAGACAAGTAAACATCTTTCTGGTAGTTTCTGTTTTCAACCAGGATCCATCTGACATCAGCAATGGTAGTCCCAGTTCCATGTCTTCTTCTGAATCTGGCTTGAATTTCTGTCAGTTACCTGTCAATGTACAGCTGCAGCCTCTTTAGAATGATATTCAATAAGATTTTACTTTCGTGTGATATTAATGACATTCAATAATTTCCACATTCAGTTGGTTCACCTTTCTTTGGGATAGGCATAAATATGGATCTCCTTCAGTTGGTTGGCAAGGTAGCTGTCTTCCAAATTTCTTGGCATAGATGAGTGAGCACTTCCAGTGCTGCATCTGTTTGTTGAAACACCTCAAACGGTATTCCGTCAATTACTGGAGCCTTGTTTTTCACCAATGTCTTCAGTGCAGCTTGGACCTCCTCCTTCGGTACCATCAGTTCCTGATCATATGCTACCTCCTGAAATGGTTGAATGTCCACCAATTATTTTTGGTATAGTAACATCTTCTTTTGATGCTTCCTGTGTCATTTAGTATTTTCCCTGTAGAATCTTCAATATTACCATTTGAGGCTTGAATTTTTTCAATTTCTTCAGCTTGAGAAATGCTGAGCATGTTCTTCCCTTTTGGTTTTCTAATTCCAGATCTTTACACGTGTAATTATAATACTTTACTTAGTCTTCTTGAGCCACCCTTTGAAATCTTCTGTTCGACTCTCACTTTATACTGAAAGACTATTAATACTATTTTCCACTCTTAAATATGAATCCTATCTGCTGTTCTAAGTAGGTCTTTGGATCACAGATATTTGTACTCTTTTCTGAAAATAATAGGACAATACTTTCTGTCTTTTTGAGCCATAAGTAGTGACAGTGAATGAGAGAAATTAACCTATTAAACACTAAGAAATATGGCAGTGATACGTGACACTGAATTAAATACTGGCATTGTAAAAACCATTTTTTTCTTTTTTTTGCAGATTAAGCTTTGGGCAAAATCCTGAAAAATTAAAATTGTTTTCTTCCTTTCACTCCCTGTATTTTATACCTGCATTTTCCTCTTTCAATTCTATATTCTGCCTTGTTTTCTTCTTTATTTTGCTTATATAGAGACCCACTTGTTGACAGCCAATGCTTTGAGCTATTCTTCTGAAAATATTTCCTACAAAACTTACCAGTGAGATGTGATTCTTGTCTGGAAAAAGACTTAATAAGTGATAGCAACTTAACTCAGCAGTTTTTTTTTTTTTTTTTTTTCTTTTTGTGTAACGTTTTTAGCAGTAGAACTTCTTTTTAAAATGAAACAAAGATGAAACCCCAACACAAGAATCATTTCAGAGAATGTAAAGCCTGGAACAGCCTGGAACCCTGGCCTTTTCCCAGACCTCTATCATGGCCCCAGAGGCTACGCTGAGAGACGTAGGGCTGCAGAGAAGTCAGTTTAAAAATTATTTCCTCAACCCCTTCTTCAAAAGTGACGATTGGAAACCTCAGTTACTACTCTTCAGTTTGATGCACATACTTTTCTATAATTTAATATAAAGATTTATTATGATTTAATTCATTCATGATTATCACTGTAATTTCATGTATTATGGTAATTATGCTCATTTTCTTTCAATTCAGGTTTTTTTTAAATGGCCAAATATGAATTAAAAAAAAATTGACTTGTGAATACTGTTCACTTAAAAAATCACTATGCAACATGCAGTGTTCTTTAATAATTGCCATATTGGATCACACATGTTACGTCAAGTGATCTATTTCTATTGAATCCATACTGAAATTTTCACATTTACTAAAGGAATGCATATCATTTACATTATATTTTTAACTTCAATAACTTGTTTTATGATAAAAATGGAGCTTATTTTTAATGTATTTTTTGAACTCTGGCTTAGACTTAGGCTTGTGTTTCTTTCCTATAACCTATACAATCTAAGATTATCATTGGATGCTATGTGAGCCTGTAATATTTTAAGGTAGGAGTCATTTATAGGTTTTGAGCAACTAGTATCCATAAGAGAATTAATTTCATTTTCTGTTAAACCCAATAGCTGTTACTGGAGCATTTGGAGTGCCTTGTGTCACGACATGAAAGGTCACTAAGAATGACAGTGGTGAAACGACAAGCTCAGTCCCCCTCAGGAGTGTCCAGCGAAGTTGAGGTTCTCAAAGCACTGAAATCTTTGTTTGAACACCACAAGGCCTTGGATGAAAAGGTACAGTATGGACAAAAGATTTCAAGCTTAACTTTGCATTTGTCGTCAGCATCAGGTACAATGTTTTCATTCGTTGACTCGCTTGGCTCCTAAAGTAAGTCAGTTCAGAGCAACACACTTGAGTTCTGTGAAGATTGTTTAAAAAAAAATGCAACTGGGTTACTATGTGTATATTGGTAACATTACTTTTTTTTTTTTTTTTAAACACGGAGAATCTGTGGCTTATCAGAGTTTGACTTCTATTATGGCTCCTATGGCCCTATTCCAGATAGCCAGTTGAAGTTTAATATTAAGTCAGTCTCTCTGTTTTTCTCTTCTTTTTTTTCTCTTTCTCTCTGAAATACATATCTATAGATGTCAAAATAGGAGATCACAATGGAAAATTAGACAGACTTTGAAGTGCAATATTAGTTGTACTTTAAGAGATTTATAATAGACATATCCAATATTATTTTAGGTGTCTAATATCTTGCATACATACACATTTTTAAGAGTCTCTACATTAATAGCATAAGGTATTAATAGAAAAATCTTCTTTTACATCTTTTTAAAAGTAGCTGTAAGCTTCTCTTAGCTATTGCTCAAATCAGTTCTCTTGACATATATAAGACAATGTGATGAAAATATCCTTTGAAGATTAGTAAGGGTTTTGATGTGATTTCAATTTTATGAATTTTCAAAGAATGAATTAAAAAAACTAAGAAAGCTTTAGTACTATGTAGAGTGGGATTTAGGCCTCTTTATTATAAAGTAACTGACAATGTCTGAGATTAAATTCCACACTAAGGATTATTTTCCCAGTTATTTCTACTTTTTAAGCACGCAGACACTTTTGCAGATATATATATGAGGAAGTCCCCCCCCAAAAAAAGAGAGGAAATTGCAGAAAAAAAGTATATATAGCAGGGATCTCTATTAAATATTCATTTCTGCTTTATTCAAAATTGTTCATAAACTGGTTGCCTGTCATGACTAAAAGGAAAAAAATAAGATACAATTTTCTTCTTAATAATGTATAAGACAGAATTACAATTATCCTTATGCACACATTCTACATAATCCCCTACTTTCAGGAGAGCATCTGAAATACTGATATGTACATATATATTTATCTCAGATATGTATGTAATTATATTTATATTATTTTATATATATTATGTAATAATATATATAAATTTATATTATAATTATATACATACATATGAAATACTGATATAGGATTGTTATGAGTTGAAATTGACTTGACGGCACGAGTTTGGTATTTTCTCTGTATCGGTTATACAGATATATATCAGATGTACAATTAATTATGAAATACTGATATATATATAAGATGTGCATATATATAATTACATATAACATGTATATGTATATACATATATATCAGTATTTCATATGTTCTTAGAGCAGAAAACTATGTGGAGTGTGTATATAAGGATAATTATAATTCTGTCTTATACATTATTAAGAAGAAAATTGTATCTTATTTTTTCTTTCTAGTCATGAGAGGCAAGTAGTTCATGAACAATTTTGAATAAAACAGAAATGAATATTTAATAGAGACCTCTTCTAAATACAATATATCACATAATCATTTAATGTCAAATTTCACGTTATACCAAAAAAAAAAAAAAAAAAAAAACCTGTTGCCATCGAGTTGATTCAGACTCGTAGTGATCCTATAGGAGAGAGTAGAACTGCCTCATAGGGTTTTCAAGGAGTGCCTGGTGGGTTTGAACTGCCAGCCTTCTGGTTAGCAGCCATAGCTCTTAACCACTATGCCACCAAAGTTTCGTTTCATGGTATAAAACTAAAAAAAAAAAAGTTTTTTTTTTTTTTTTTAGTATAGTCCCTTCTTATTACACCATAGCATGGTTAAGAACTTGTGAAACTTTGTATTTATAGACTATCTGCTATGTATCAGACTCCTTGGGAGATAATAGACAAACAAAAATGAAGAAAGCATTTTCCTTGCCACCGAAGAGTTTGCAGTTAGTGCTGGAGATTCACATGTCAATAACAGACAATGCAAAAACCTGTGTATGCAATGTGATATGGACTCACGGGAAAGGTTGTAATTAACTCTGCTTGAGTGAAGAGGGATTCTGAAATGTCTTCACAGATTGGGTATTAAGGAATGAGGAAATTTTGTAAGCATAGAAAGATACCTGAAGCAACAAGACCAACATGTAAAGTGGTACAGAGCTATAAGGTGAGCATGGCCTATTCAGAGAACATTTAAGAGTTTTGAATGACGTGAGTGGAGGTATATAATAATGTGTTGCTTTGGATGTTTTAAGTAAGCAGTGCTTTTGTGAAAGAAGGATTATTTACCAAAATAGAAGGCAATAGACAGTATTTAAGACAAATAACCTGATTAAGTGTTAATAGATTTAAGAAGAAAATGTTTGTTGTACTGACTATAGGAACAGTTTACTATATAAAGAAGCCCATCAAGCTTAGAATAACTAAATGAAGTATTCTATAATATGGCCCCCAGAAGCTGTAATAGTATTTATTAATTCATCAGAAGTACCCTGGACACTGGTGAGTTTAGGGGCAAATGAATTGATTATCAATTTAGTGATGCTGAACATCCTAAAGCAAAATATTATGAGCATTTAGCTCTGAATTGGACCTGGAAAAGTGACGTAACTTTTCCAAGTATCTGTTTCTTCTTCTTTGAATGAGAATAACAGTAACTACCTCATAGAGTTCTTGTGAGGGTTAAATGTGCTTTTAGCCAGTGCTTAGCATATGAAAAGTGCTCTGTGAGTATTAGTGAATGTTATTATTTTTAACATGAGCAAATTTCACCAGTAGATAAAACTGTCAAGCTAAATTAAGATATTGGTATCCCTTCTGATCTACTTGCTTATTTTAAATGGCATTTCATTTGGTTATTGAGGGCCTATTATGTGCCTAAGCATCTTCATAGACAATTTCCCTACCTAAGAGAAACTCATAGATTTGTAAGGATGGGGTGGGGTGATAAGACAGATATATAAACAGCAATTACTATATACAAACTTAAGTTCTATGGATATTCTTTTTAGAATATATAGAAGATCAGAAGAAGATGTAATTAATCATGACTTGGGGACAAGAAACTACCAACTTTACCGTGGAGAGTTTAGAATACATGAAGAGCTAAATAAACTACAAAAGATTGAGCATAGCTGTGGACAAATACAATAATCGGCAGCCTTCTTTATAGATGTCCTTATTTACAGGTGGGGGGACCACTGCAGTAGAACATGTTTCACAATGAGCAAAGACCAATAGTCATTTTGACATCACTCTTCAATGTTTACAAATTATGTGAGCTAAAGGAAATGAAAACTATTCCTGTGTTTTGCTGTCACTCAGATAACGTTGACTATTTTTTAAAAGCAGGCATACTGGATAGATATGGGAAGTACAGCCCTAAATCATAATAAATATAGATGTACTCCACAGATGTTTCCATCATCTAATATCACAGCATAAAAAAGTGGATTTGAACTTCTGGTCTAAGGAGAATTCTACACAGATATTTTGTTATAGGATTAATAATTCCCAAAATGAAACCCTGGCATACCTGTTTCAATTTGGGAAATATGCTTCTTCCATCAAAGTTTCTTTTCAATGCACTTGTCATTTTGGGGGATTTATTTTGTTTTTATTTTTAGGGATAAAAATGTCTGCAGCCTTGGAACATCTTTTGAATAAAGAAAAAAAATTTCTCTGTAGTATTTTTCATATCATTATAAAAAAAATAGATGGGCCAGCTGAAATTAGAAATTAGGAAAATCTAGATGTATATAAATAACATATTTGGGGATTACATTATAGCTCTCTATATAAGGAATCAATACATTTTAGTTTAAAGACTATATAGACAACAAGAAGTTAACTGGAAATGGTTCAATTGTATATAAATCAGAAAAAATAAGTATAGTCCTGGTTATCAACTGTGCACTCATATTTATGAAAAAATAGCTATTATTTTTTCATGGCATATCAAGCATGCCTAGATAGCTTTACAAGAACACTAAACCCAAGAAGAAAAATAAGATAATTAGGACATATTTTTCCTTACTAAGGTCAGCAGAGATCAGGGCAATATGAAGCTTACAGGTTGCATTCAGCTGAGTCCTATCCAGGAATTAAATACACAAAGAGTAATTCATCCTCATGTAAATGCAAATAAAGCATTCATATAACTATTTATATTTGCAATGATCAATTTTACATTTATAACTTTGATTAAACATATAATTACTTCATGGGTAATATAATCTCAGTTTGTAAAAGGTCGTTCTGAATTTACTGGGAGGTGATTTCATTTTCATCATGCTTGATAATGTTGATAATTTTTGCATTCTGAAGGCTTAATATAATGAGGCTAATAAATGCTTACCTAGTGGTAAGTAGAAAAGAGTTTAGAACTTTTTCTAGGACTTTCAGTTTAGCAAAAGAAAGGAAGATATTTTTAATTTACAGTACAGTCTAATTTCAGTCACTCCTTATGTGACTTGAATGACTCTCTGAGAAACATTTCAATGTAAGAGTGTATCTTTTAAAATATGATACTTTAACCTTTTCACAGCTGTCTAAGTGTGACCTGTTCAATGTTGGGTATAGTCAGACCATTAGCTTATGATTAGATCACTTCATATTGTTATTTTCTTCAACAAGGATTCCTCAGACTTTTTCAGAACACCCATATTTTACTGTTGGTGTTTTACAAAGTGGGCATAACTTTGTAAAACTTTGTAGTCATTCCTGTTAAATGTCAAGCATGCCTATTAGGAATTCTATTGTGTGTATCATTCCACATATCTTACTTATTTTCACGGCATTGGAATATTTGCTTCTTTTGCATATATCAAAGCCATTCATAGAAAAGTATACCCCAAGTAAGTCAAGTCACCAGAGATTTCCTTCCAGGTAGCTCTCACTCAGTTATAATTAGCACAATTCTATGCACTTTTATAAACAATTAGGTATTTATCTAACCTAGTAAAAAACCTAACAGAGTTTTTTTTTTTTTTTTTTTTTTTATCGAACAGCTCAGCCATATTACAGTCTATCAGCACATCTAAAGATCATGAAATATTCTGTGTAATTGTCTTTGGTATCAAATATCCATCTGTGTATGTAATACCAATTTCAGAGAATTTGAGCATAACTAAATATAATTCATGTTAAAAGTCTACTAGGTTATATTTCTTGCCTATTCAAGATGTATTTCAGGAGTTAAGTACACCCAGTCACTAAATATATACCAGTTATTATTAGAGTATCCTGGAAAAATGATTGATATTTATTAAAAAATCCTAATTAGATTTCAGAGTAATAAGAGATAGCCTTTTTGTTTGTTTGGTAGCTGGAAAAGAATGTTTGTTATACATCTAACTTTAAAATTTTTATGAACCTGGGTTTTCATATATTTCATGTTTAACCTATACTCCCAGTTAAGTCTTATTAGAAAAAGAAAATACCATTCATTAATATATAATCAATGAATTAAAAAATGAAAGCTTATAAAAATATAATCATGTATTAAAGTACATATCCACTGTAAAAAATGCTATAATGTTCCCGTGGAAAATATATTTCAATTCATAAATTATCAAAAAAATCAAGATGAATTGCATCTTCAGTTAAACTTCATAGCTTATTGATTTTTTAAAGAAAATTTAAGAGCTGTAGTCATTCATTTTAATTCATTTCCCTGAATTTTTTTACTTTCAATAAAATTAATAATGAGCATACGTGTAGATATGGAAAAAAAAGTTTGAATTACAGCACAATCTTTATACATTTTGAAAAAGCAAAAAGCAAAGAAACTGAGTTTCACTTATATATGAAATATTTGTAAATCATTATTTTCACACTAAAATAAGCAGAGTTTTGGTGTTAAAAAATATAATGATTTAACTTCTGGTATCTGGGAACTAAATACCTTCCAATCCCTCAATAACAATCTAATCCCTCTAATTAATGCAAAGTATATGACCATTAGACAACAGTTTTCAGAATTCTTTGCTTTTAGGCAAATCATTTTTCAAGTTAGGTCCTAAATGCCAAATGAAAATGTGCATATTATATTACAGAGATATAAAGGATCTTTTTTTTTTTTTTTACCTATTTCTCAGGCTTAATCAGTGACTATTTTCCCAATGAATTAATAATATGCTTTTGAACTTTGCCTCCACTTACTATGAATCAGAATTCAGAGCAAGACAGTTCAATCTCCAATCCTACCAGACATTTCATCACTGAACCACCCAAAGGACTTGCTTAAAGAAAATCCCTTGATACAGTGATACTATGAGGTGACAACACATTCACAGTATTCCTGCCAGGTTGATCATTCCGAGCTCCTAAGATTATAAATACTTTAATAATTTGCCAAATGTGACTGTCTCTGATGATATTAATGATGGATTCAATGCAGTTTAACATGTCTGGGATGTACATCACTGCACATATTTTGGTTTTTCTTCTAGGTAAGGGAGCGACTGAGGGTTTCTTTAGAAAGAGTCTCTGCACTGGAAGAAGAACTAGCTGCTGCTAATCAGGAGGTAACATACCACACTTTCTCCTCTTTTGAGGTGCAATATTGCTAACATATGTCCCTTGTGTTTCACATCACTTTTATTAAAACTGTCACAAAAAGTAAATTACATTTGGTATGAGCCTTGAACAAGGCCTATTGAAACTAGTCTTCAGAGTCATGTTTTCTCGTTTCCAGTTATTCAGATCTGTCACTTGGAAAAGACCAAAGGAAAATCATCAAGAGCTAGTGACATGTAAGCTAGTGAGATTGGGATTTACCAAGATCATAGCCAGAATGCCAGTCCTTTCAAAAATAAAATGCAGCTCCCAAATTGGAAAACATGTCAAATATATGTAAACATAGGTAATGTTACAAATGAAGTGAACTCCTTAGACAGATGTGTGTGTATATTTCCCTTCAAGTCATACATAGTCTTATCTACTGAAAGCACTGTGCCTATGTTTAGTGATGTCATTGAATCCACTTCTTTTGATATCATTCATGGCTCTAGGCAAGAATTTTAATGTTTTGACAATCACTTCTGTAAAATTTAAAGGTTTGTCTTCTCTTTAGGAGATATTACTTTTTTTGGCTCGTAATATGCATAAATGAACTTGGATTATTAGGTAAAATTAATATATATATATATTAATTAAATCAATTAATTCTGGGTAGGCTACTAAAATAGCCCCATCTCTTTGACATTTCCAGGGCCATTTTTTTTCCCAGAAGTTTTTTTTCCACTGATGTAATGTTGACATTACTAGTGGTGAACAGGCTAAAATGATTTGGAAAAATCTTACTTTTAAATAATAAGAGAAACAGAAGCTAATGTTATTAATGATAAGCCTTACAAAGGGATTCATAACAAAAAAAATTTACATACATAAAATACTCATTTTCAAACCGTTCTAAAAATCTTGTCCAACAAATGCTTCACTGTTCTTTAAAGTAAAAAAGGGCAATTAAAGGAGTTCCTATATGCTTTTGTTTGTTCTGAGCTTTAGCAATTTGAATTCTAGAAATAATGGACTTTTAACTACAGGAATAATCAGTTTTGTGTGAATTAAAAGCCAGTAACATTAAAAGCATAAATCGTGGTGTAACAGTTACAAAAAATCTTTTGGTGAATCTTATGAGGAGATTCATGTTAGCAAATTGGATGATTTGTTTGCATTAAAAAAAAATGGACATAAGACATTGATGCCTCTCAGACATCACAGAAGAAGAAAACCCTCTGGGATAAGGGGTAATAACAAGGAGAGCTTCATCATTTTATGAAAGCAAGTAGGTAAATTATCTGCATAGTAGGGTATACTCATCACTGGAGTGTTCAGGAATAAAATATTAAATGTTTATTCACTTTGTTTCTCATCATTGATAATTTTGATTTTTATGTAAGTTTTAACATACATGTGTATGGCATGTATGCCTCAAAATATTTTATTGATGGAATAAACAAAAGATTTGGCGAATACTGGTACCAAAGTCTTATTTAATAGGTCAGCGATAGTTTCCATTTGTTAGAAACAAAGGTATAGTGAGACCACTTGGCTGGCTGCAGTATTTATGCCTAAATATAAATGTCCCATAAGTTTAAATGAGGCTCCAGCAAGTTGATTTAGGAATGGCAACCGGATAGTTCAATTAACTATGCATAAAATGGGAGGACAACTGGAGAACAAATGTGGAGAAAAGATTTTTTATTGTTTTCTTTAATGTAGCATTCCAACCCAGTGCCCTCATGTCGATTCCGACTCATAGCAACCCTAACCCTTTAAAAAAAAATAGACCTCCAATATTATTGTAATCTCTTGTAGGCAGTATGGAGAACTAGATTGCTTGTATATAGATAAAACAAATTTAAAATCATTAACATCCCTTCTTACAACTACTCCAGGAGCTCTGGTGACCTACGGTTAAGCACCTGGCTACTCACTGAAAGGTTGGGAGTTTGAACCCCCCAGCATCTCTGCAGGAGAAAGACCCTGGCAGATCTGCTCCCTTAAAGATTACAACCTAGAAACCCTATGGGGCAGTTGTATTCTGTCACATGAGGTCACTATAAGTCTAAAATAGACTCCACAGCACCTAATAACAGCAACACAACTACTGCAGCTTTTCAAATGCTTTTTGTTTTAAGCCACTTGTCTAAGTTAGAGGAAAGCAATCGTTTTGCTTATTTTTAGCTTCAATATATTTTCTTTATGTGGTTGGTTATAATTATTTTCCATGTGGCTTAATAAGAATTCTTGTTTAGGAAATCAGACTCAGGAAAAAACAAAACAAAACAGTGCCTTAGTTTTCTAATAATAAATTGTTGACAAGTAAATTATTAGTGATACATTTTTAAGAGAGTAAATGGGAAAATTTTACTATAAAATGAAAATTAAAAATAAAAATAACCTGAAATATGAGCTCTCGATTCACTATAGTAATAGCAATTAGTACAAGGAATCTCTTTAAATAAAGCACCATGTATTGATGATAACAAGATTTTTTTTGTTGTTGTTTTTTTATTGATGATAACAAGATATGTTTAGAAATATGACAAAAGAAGCTTAGAAAAATTAACGCTATTGACAGCTTTAGAAAGGGAAACTAGATAAAGTTTAGATATTTGGATACAGGAAAAGTTGGATATAGGAAGTAACTGAAGAAAATATTTTATGGAAGTAACATTTTTGTGAAAAAATAAAAACTATAAGCACATTTTTAGAAGGTAAAGCTATACAGTATGAATAAAACAAAAATCCAGCATTTGGCTAATTGAGCAAGGGATTAGAGAAAACTGATAAAATTGATACTTCAGATTTGAATGAAAATTAAAATGCCTTTGCAAGTGTCCCTTATAATTTGAAACTATTTGCAGAATTTATGTAGCAAGCTTGGAGAGCAAGGATGCTACATTAGTGGAATCTAGTTCTTAAATTTCTTGTAGTGATAGTGACAGTTTACATAGCAAGGAATTTATCCAAACATTTTTCTGAATTATTTTAGTTCTCCAGTTAAGAAAGGAGAAGTCAGAGAGCATATAAATTAAAATCACCTTAGTTCAGATCTTCATAAAATTTCACCTGGGATATTACAGTAAGTTTTTAATCTGTTCTTGTCTTCTGTTCCTTTCTACTATGTAATTCTGCTAGGTTAAACCTGCTAAGAGCAAAGCCTCAATTTTTTCCCATAATATATTCTAATACATCTTATAGTGTAATATAAAAACCCATTGCCGTCAAGTCGATTCTGACTCATAGCAACCGTATTGGACAGAGTAGAACTGCCTCATAGGGTTTCCAAGGAGTACCTGGTGGATTTGAACTGCCAGCCTTTTGGTTAGCAGCCAGAGCTCTTAATCATATACCACCAAGGTTTCCAGTATAATACAGTATATATATATATATAATATATTCTAATACACTATACAGATTATATGTATTTTTATATAAACTATGTAAAGAACAAAATGGAATAATATACTGTATTAAAACCAAAACCAAACTCATTGCCATCGAGTCGATTCCAACTCATAGTGACTCTACAGAACAGAGCAGAACTGCCCCATAGCGTTTCCAACGAGCAACTGGTAGATTCAAACTGCTGACCTTTTGGTTAGCAGCCAAGCTCTTACCACTGTGCCACCAGGGCTCCCGATATTCTGTACTTTGTAATATCAATAATATAATGACATATATATATATATATATATATATATATATTGGAAACCCTGGTGGCATAGTGGTTAAGTGCTACGGCTGCTAACCAAAGGGTCGGCAGTTCAAATCCACCAGGTGCTCCTTGGAAACTCTATGGGACAGTTCTACTCTGTCCTATAGGGTCACTATGAGTCAGAATTGACTCAACGGCACTGGTTTTTTTTTTTTTTTTTTTTGGTTTATATCTATATATATTACATAGGCCTGTGATAGACTATCAAAACTTATGCAATGATCCTAATCTACAAATCCAGCTTTAATTCCCACTACCTCTACTTCCCTGAGTCACTCTAAGTCCTTCTTAAATTAGAGTATTAATTTCTTTTTAAAGCAGTCCATGCTTTTCCTGCCTGTAACTCTTACTTATGCTAATGTCTTTCTCTCCTGGAATGCCTCCACAACTATAGCTCACCCACTGAAATCACATTTCCCCTTTTAAGTTCAAGCTCAAATGTCATCTCTTTAATGAAATATTTTATGACTCCATGCCAACAGTCATTGCGCCTTAGCTTAAATTGCTAAAGCTCATTGCATCAGCATTTATTATGACAGTGGTCTTAGCTCAACAAGTATTAGGGTTAATTGTATAGTTGCCTAAGTACAGGTTGTTATTTCCCTGAGAAAATGAACCTGTGTCTTGCTGATTTGTGTTCATTTCACAGTGACATGAACCACTCGATCAATATATATTTGTCAAATTGCACTATACAGAGTTCCTTCTGACCAAAATTTTCATGTTGTTCTGTGGCTATTCCCTTAATGGATCATGTGAACAACCTTAGGCACGCTCAACAAATAAAACTATGTTGACCATATGTATTGAATGAACAAAGGATATGTTCTTTCAATATATGATTATTGAGCAGCTACTATGTACAGAAATTTGTGTGAGTCACTGACGGGAATAAATGGGGAAATGACACATTATACAAATATTCATGCAACTTGCCCTCTAGGAAAGGAGATAGACATATGAATATATGATTAAGATGTAATTTAGCACAAAAATAAAGTGCAAAATAGATGCACAAGCGTAGTGCAAAAGAGTACAAAAGAGAAGGGTATTTTTTCTTGGCTAAATTATCAAGTAGATTTCACCATAAAGAAACAGCATTTGAGCCTACCCTTGAAGGAAGACTATGATTTTACTTCAGAAATGTGGGAGGACATTTCAGGCTGTACATACAGTATGATTAAGGAAATCCAAGACTGCCAGATTCAGGAAAAATGTGTGATGTTGTATGGTTAAAGGTTAGAGCGTATAGAAAGATGTAGAAGAGAAAGGTGGGGAGGTTGATAGAATTTAGATTGTGTCGGGCTCTAATGTCACGCTAAAAAATTGGATTTTATACTTTATGAAGTGAGAAACTGCTCAAAGTATTTATTTTTTATTTTATTTTTTTGTGTGTGTTTTGTTTAAAGGTGGGGGGAGTGGGATATGGAGCTGGAGAGTTGACATATCTAATATGGATGGCTGACATAATGATCTGATATGTGATTTTGAACATTGCACTTCAACTCAGCAAACATTTATTGGGCATCTTCTGTTTGCCAGGCTTTGCATTAGGTACTGGGTATGAAGATGTTAATAAAACTCAGGTATTAATAAACCATTAGTTAAAGACAAGTAGGGGAGACAAACAAACCCATTGCCATTGAGTTGATTTCGATTCATGGCGACCCCATGTATGACTGAGTAAAACTGCACTTCATAGGGTTTTCAATGGCTGTGATCTTACAAAATTACATCTCCAAGCCTGTCTTCCGCAGTGCCACTGGGTGGATTTGAACAGTCAAACTTTAAATTAGGAGCCCATCAGAAATTACTTGTGCCATCCAGGTACCCCATTAAAGGAGATAGACATGTAAAAAGCAATTACAATATAATGTGACTAAGGATAAAATAAAAGTAGGCACAAATTTCAGTAGTATTACAAAGATGGTAATTATGAGGATATAAATGAGGAAGAGCAGAAGGTGTTGCAAAAATCTTCCTAGAAGAAAAAAAAAAAATGCCTAGAATTTGAGGGAGAATTTTAAATAACTTACCAAATGGAATTGGTGGAAGAGAAGGGAAGCTGCAGGGATAGGGATGAAGATAAGGCTGCATAAATCGGCAGAGTCCAAGTTAGGAATGGCCAGAACCTGGCCTTTGTCCTGTATACAACAACAAGCCAACAAAAGGTTTTTATGGAGGGAAGAGATACTAGTTTTATACAACAACAAGCCAACAAAAGGTTTTTATGGAGGGAAGAGATACTAGTTTTGAAATTTTTCAGATAAGTGGTACCTCTAAAAGTTAAAAGTAAAAAATGTATATGATGGTCAAGGTACCATGTTCAAGTCTTAGAGTTTAAAAAAAAATCATTATAATTTCTTGAAAAAGAAAACAAAAACTGGTATCAGAAAATACAAGTTGTGTAGAGCACAAGTATTATCTAGTCTGGTATTTCATATGTTTTTTTAATAATGGCAAATGTAAATGAAGGAATCAAACAAAATATAAATGTATACATACAAAATGAAAATTTTCTCTAATTTTGCCTCTTTAAATAGCACCACGTAGGCAGATTGTATTGTTAACGTTGAACACATTTTCCAGGCCAGTGTACTAACAAAGAGAGTCTAGATGATTTAGACATCGAAAATACAATCAAGTCTTTATTCCTGGCAGAGTATTTTTGTTACAGCTTAAAATATGAAAACCACTAATAAAAAAAAAAGTACAATAAAGGGAAGTACAAAGAGGAATAAATAGATTACATCCTAACAATGTGTTCTTCTTTAACAGAAGCCCATATAATTTTTTTAAATTATTTAATTAAACCAGATAAAATGGATTATTCAGATGCTACTGTAAAAGATCAATTGACAGACTAATTAGCAGTGAGTATACACGGTGTGCTTGTTTTAAAAGCTTTTCCATGTGATTGCATTATACATAAGAAGAACTGGGACATTTACTTGTAGGCTGATTTATGCTTTTTATATTGCTTTTACTCTGTGTATGTTTATCTCAACTACTGAATTTACCAACTTTCAATTAGCAATATTCTAAGGAAATCAGCATTTCTTTTTACCTTCTCTTTTTATAGCCAGTGTTGTCCCTGAAGTCTGTTTTCCTGCAGAAAGATTAAGTAACAATTTTCACAGGCAAATGAAGTGCTATTCACATTCTGAAGAGTGTCAGACCAGGGTGGTAAGAGGAGCTACAGGCAGTAAATCATATTTTGGGGGTCGATGGATCATAGCTATTGCTTTACATACATTATACCATTTAATTCTCACAATAATCCTTTCAGTTGGTTTAAGAATTCCTACTCTAGTGAATCCATAGGAATGGAAGGGCAAGTGAAACAGGTGAGTAGATACAGAAAAAGTAGATCCTACCCTAAAAATCAAAGAAGAGGATGGGAAGGAGCTGTGAGGGATGTGAAACTCAAGCAAGTTGAGAAGTCATTTAACAGAGAGAGAGAGAATTTTAAGTGTAGGAGTTGGACCTGGTCAACAATGACAACTGTTTCAGGGAGCCATGCCGGATTATGTCTGATATGAGTAATTAGATTTATAATTAGAAGGTCACTGGAAAAGTTTACAAAGACAGTTTCATTAAACTGTAATGGAAGGAGAATAACCATAATGAAAATAACTAAAGAGCCAAATTAGAAGTTTAAACATAAGAGATGATGAATAATCTTTTGAGAAGTTCAGCAATGAAGGAGAGGAGAGTGTAAAAACTAGATAAGTAGGCAGTACTGAGAAAGCGTGCTTTTAGAATGAGAAGGGCTTGGAAATATTCGTAGACAATGGAGAGAAACATGGAAAAAACAAAGGAGAACTGATCAGCTAAGGACAACACAGTGGAGACTAAACAAAAGGTACAAGATCAATTACAAGCAGAACTCCTTCCTCTGAGAAACAAAGCAAGGAGTACACAAAGTGTAATGATGAATAAAGATTTTGATTTGGAGAAGAAGGAAGATATGAGAATTTCAGCAGAGGGATTCTCCTCAAGAAAACAAGAAATGAGCTTATCTGCTAATGAAGGCAAGAACGGAGTTACTTTTAGGAATGTAAAAAAATATAATAATAAGACAAGGAAACACCAAGACTAAGACTTTCAGTGTGGGATGATAGACCAGGATAAGGTTCTCATTAAGTAATCTCAGTAGATTGATTAAAAACCAGTTTACATAACATTTACCAACTGAAACAACATGGATTCTACTATGATATTTCCTTATTCAAATCTATGAAGCTATTTTATTCAACATACTTTGAAAGAAACAGATACAAATAGGAAATTTAAGTTGTCTCTGATGACTTTTTGTTGTTAGGTGCCATGGAGCTGGTCTTGACTCATAGCAACCTTATGTACAACAGAACGAAACACTGCTTGGTCCTGCACCATCCTCACAATTGATGTTATGCTTAAGCCTATTGTTGGTTGCAGCCACTGTGTCAATCCATCTCATTGAGGATCTTCCTCTCTTTCACTCACCCTCTACTTTACCAAGCATGACATCCTTCTCCAGGGAGTGATCCCTCCTGACAGCATGTCCAAAGTATGTGAGACATAGTCTCGCCATCCTTGCTTCTAAGAAGCATTCTGATTGTAGTTCTTCCAAGACAGATTTGTTCATTCTTTTGGCAGTCCATGGTATATTCAATATTCTTCACCAACACCACAATTCAAAGGCATCAATTCTTCAGTCTTCTTTATTCATCATCCACTTTCACATGCATAGGAGGTGACTGAAAACACCATGGCTTGAGTCAGGCACACCTTACTCTTCGAGGTGATATCTTTGCTTTTCAACACTATAAAGAGGTTTTTGCAGCAGATTCACCCAATGCAATGTGTCTTGATTTCTTGACTGCTGTTCCCATGGGTGTTGATTATGGATCCAAGTAAAATGAAATCCTTGACAACTTCAATCTTTTATCCATTTATAATGATGTTGCTTATTGGTCCAGTTGTGAGGATTTTTGTTTCATTTTGAGTTGTAATCCATATTGAAGGCTGTCGTCTTTGATCTTCATCAGTAAGTACTTCAAGTCCTCTTCACTTTCAGCAAGCAAATTTGTGTCATCTGCATAATGCAGGCAGTTAATGAGTCTCCCTGCAATCCTGATGCCCCGTTCTTCTTCATATAGTCTCACTTTTCAGATTATTTGCTCAGTATACAGGTTGAATAACAAAAAAAGAAAAATCAAACCCATTGCCATTGAGTCAATTCCAACTCATAGTGACCCTATAGGATAGGGTAGAACTGCCCCGTAGGGTTTCCAAGGAGCACCTGGTGGATTTGAATTGCCGACCTTTTAGTTAGCAGCCATAGCACTTAACCACTACACCACTAGGGTTTCCACAGACTGAATAGGTATGGTGAAAGGATGAAACCCTGCTGCACACCTTTCCTGACTTTAAACCACCCAGTATCACCTTGTTCTGTTTGAACTATGTACGGTTTCCTTATGAGCACAGTTAAGTGCTCTGGAATTCCCATTCTTCCCAATGTTATCCATAATTTGTTAGCTGAATGCCTTTGCGTAGTTAATAAAACACAGGTAAACATTTTTCTTGTATTCTCTGCTTTCAGCCAGGATCCATCTGATATCAGCAATGATATCCTTGGTTCCTCATCCTCTTCTGAATCTGCATTGAATTTCTGGCAGGTCCCTGTCAATATACTGCTGCAGCCGCTTCTGAATGATCTTCAGCAAAATTTTATTTGCGTGTGAAATTAATGATATTGTTCAATATTTTCTGCATTCAATGTGATCACCTTTCTTGGGAATAGGCATAAATGTATATATTTTTCAGTCGGTTGGCCAGGTAGCTCTCTTCTAAATTTCTTGGCATAAATGAGTGAATACTTCCAGAGCTACATCTGTTTGCTGAAACATCTCAATTGATAGTCTGTCAATTCCTGGAGCCTTGTGTTTCACCAATGCCTTCAATGCAGCTTGGCCTTCTTTCTTCAGTACCATCGGTTCCTGTTCATATGGTACCTCCTAAAACGCTTGAACGTCGACCAATTCTTATTGATATAGTGACTCTGCGTATTCCTTCCATCTTCTTTTGTTGCTTCCTGAGTCATTTAATATTTTCCCCATAGAATCCTTCAATATTGCAACTCAAGGTTTGAATTTTTTCTTCAGTTCTTACAGCTTGAGAAATGCAGAGCATGTTCTTCCCTTTTGGTTTTCCATCTCCAGGTCTTTGCACATGTCATTGTAATACTTTACTTTGTCTTCTTGAGCTATCCTTTGACATCTCTGGATCAAGTCTTTTACTTCACCATTTCTTGGTTCCCTTTAGCTACTTGACATTCAAGAGCAATTTTGAGAGTCTCTTCTGACATCCAATTTGGTCTTTTCTTTCCTTCCTGTCTTTTTAATGAGCTCTTGCGTTCTTCATGTATGATGTCCTTGATGTCATTACACAATGCATCTGGTCTTTGGTCATTAGTGTTCAAAACATCAAATCTATTCTTGAGATGGTCTGAAAATTCAGGTGGGATATACTCAAGGTCATACATTGGCTCTAGTACACTTGTTCTAGTTTTCTTCAGTTTCAACTTGAACTTGCATATGAGCAATTGAAGGCCTGTTCCACAGTTGCCCCTGGCCTTGTTCTGACTGATGGTATTGAGCTTTTCCATTGTCTCTCATTTTTGTTTTCTTCTTACAGATGTAGTCGATTTGATTCTGGTATATTCTATCTGGCGAGGTCCACGTGTATAGTTGCCACTGTGTTGGTGAAAAAGGTATTTGCAATGAAGAAATCATGGGTCTTGCAAAATTCTATCAGGGGCTCTCCGGCATCATTTCTATCAACAAGACCGTATTTTCCATCTAGCTATCCTTCTGCTTTGTTTCCAACTTCCGCATTCCAATCTCCAGTAATTATTAATGCATCCTGACTGCATGTTCGATCAATTTCAGACTGCAGAAGTTGGTAACAGCCTTCAATTTCTTCATCTATGGCCTTAGTGGTTGATGAATACATTTGATTAATAGTCATATTAACTGGTCTTCTATGTAGGAGTATGGATAATATCCTATCACTGACAGCATTGTAGTTCAGGATAGATCTTAAAATGTTCTTTTTAATTTTCAGCTATGACATCTCCGACCAGCACCTGATCTCTAAAATCTGTATGATTCTGTTAAAACTCAACCACAAAAAGACAAACAACCCAATCAAGAAGTGGGCAAAGGATATGAACACGCACTTCACTAAAGAAGATATTCAGGCAGCCAACAGATACATGAGAAAATGCTCTCGATCATTAGCCATTAGAGAAATGCAAATTAAAACTACGATGAGATTCCATCTCACTCCAACAAGGCTGGCATTAATCCAAAAAACACAAAATAATAAATGTTGGAGAGGCTGCGGAGAGATTAGAACTCTTATACACTGCGGGTGGAAATGTAAAATGGTACAACCACTTTGGAAATCTATCTGGTGTTTTCTTAAAAAGTTAGAAATAGAACTACCATACAACCCAGAAATCCCACTCCTCGGAATATACCCTAGAGAAATAAGAGCCTTCACACGAACAGATATATGCACACCCATGTTTATTGCAGCTCTGTTTATAATAGCAAAAAGCTGGAAGCAACCAAGGTGTCCATCAACGGATGAATGGTTAAATAAATTGTGGTATATTCACACAATGGAATACTACGCGTCGATAAAGAACAGTGACGAATCTGTGAAACATTTCATAATATGAAGGAACCTGGAAGGCATTATGCTGAGTGAAATTAGTCAGAGGCAAAAGGACAAATACTTTATAAGACCATTATTATAAGATCTTGAGAAATAGTATAAACTGAGAAGAACACATACTTTTGTGGTTACAAGGGGGGGAGGGAGGGAGGGTGGGAGAGGGTTATTTACTGATTAGTTAGTAGATAAAAACTACTTTAGGTGAAGGGAAGGACAATACTCAATACACGGAAGGTCAGCTCAACTGGACTGGACCAAAAGCAAAGAAGTTTCTGGCATAAACTGAATGCTTCAAAGGTCAGCGGAGCAAGGGCGGGGGTTTGGGGACTATGGCTTAAGAGGACTTCTAAGTCAATTGGCAAAATCTATTATGAAAACATTCTGCATCCCACATTGAAATGAGGCGTCTGGGGTCTTAAATGCTAACAAGCAGCCATCTAAGATGCATCAATTGGTCTCAACCCACCTGGATCAAAGGAGAATGAAGAACACCAAGGTCACATGATAACCATGAGCCCAAGAGACAGAAAGGGCCACATGAACCAGAGACTTACATCATCCTGAGACCAGAAGAACTAGGTGGTGCCCGGCCACAACCGATGACTGCCCTGACAGGGAGCACAACAGAGAACCCCTGAGGGAGCAGGAGATCAGTGGGATACAGACCCCAAATTCTCATAAAAAGACCATACTTAATGGTCTGACTGAGACTAGAGGAATCCCAGCAGTCGTGGTCTCCAAACCTTCTGTTGGCCCAGGACTGGAACCATTCCCAAAGACAACTCATCAGACATGGAAGGGACTGGACAATGGGTTGGAGAGAGATGCTGACGAAGAGTGAGCTACTTGTATTAGGTGGACACTTGAGACTGTGTTGGCATCTCCTGTCTGGAGGGGAGATAGGCGGGTAGAGAGGGTTAGAAACTGGCAAAATTGTCATGAAAGGACAGACTGGAAGGGCTGACTCATTAGGGGGAGATTAAGTGGGAGTATGGAGTAAGGTGTATATAAGCTTATATGTGACAGACTGACTTGGTTTGTAAATGTTCACTTAAAGCTCAATAAAAATTATTTTAAAAAAAGTTCTTTTTGATGATGAATGCAATGCCATTGCTCTTCAAGTTGTCATTCCCAGCATAGTAGACCATATGATTGTCTGATTTAAAATGGCCAATACTAGTCCATTTCAGCTCACTAATGCCTTGGTTATCAATGTTCATGCGTTCCATTTCATTTTCGATGACTTCCAATTTTCGTATTTTCATGCTTCGTACATTCCAGGTTCTGATTATTAATGGATGTTTGCAGCTGTTTCTTCTCATTTTGAGTTGTGCCACATCAGCAAATGAAGATCCCAAAAGCTTGACTTCATCCACAACATTAAGATCAACTCTAGTTTGAAGAGGCAGCTTTTTCCTAGTCTCCCCAATACGTTTGTCGGTCTGTTGTACTTTGGGGGCTTGCATGTTGCTGTGATGCTGGAAGCTATGCTGCTGGTATTCAAATACCAGTAGGGTCACCCATGGTGGATAGGTTTCAGCTGAGCTTCTAGACTAAGACAGACTAGCAGACTAGGGAGAAGGACTTGGCTGTCTACTTCTGAAGATATTTAGGCAGTGAAAACCTTGTGAATAGTAGTGGAAAATTGTTTGATAGAGTGCTAGAAGATGAACCCCTCAGTTTGGAAGGTATTCAAAAGACTGATAACTTTGGCCCCATGGAATTAACCCAGGCATAAGATGTTTCCCCAAAACTCGACAGGGATAAAAATCAGGAAGCATCTGAAATCCATGCAATGCAGTTACATGAAGTTTTAAAAAATTTAAATAGCTGAAGATGCTCCAGTAAAACATGGGAGAAGCAGGCAGGAGAGTGGTTGGGCAGTACTTATTAAAGCAATTAGCCCTGGGGTAAATGATAGCAATACTCACCTGAGCATTTGTTTGCAGAATTAATGAGATGACTAAATCATTTTTTTACCTTCATATTGTAACTCTCATATCCGTGAGTGAAAAGCCTCAGATAAAGAAAAGAGACCACTGCAAAAGTTCTTGAGTTAAATTATTTCAGAATCCTAAAATTGGTAATTCTCTTGGCAGACCCCTTTTCTAATTATTCACCTTTGAATCGTTTCATCTGATCATTTTCCCAGTTCTATGAGATAATAAAACCAAAAAAAAAAACCCAAATCCACTGCTGTCGAGTCGACTCTGCCCCATAGCGACCCTACGGGCTTTCCAAGGCTGTAGCTCTCCGTGGAAGCAGACTGCCGTATCTTTCTCCTACTGACCAACCGGTGGTTTCAAACTGCCGGCCTTTCGGTTAGCAGTCGATTGCTTTAACCACTGCACCACCAGGGCTTTTCTATGAAATGATAGCAGATTTATTTTTTCATGTCTACAACTGCCTTTATAAAGATGATTTATCTTGCAGTGATTCCCAGATTCTTCCATGTTCACTTGTACGATATATCCCGTATCGATTGGATACCTTATTTTCATCATTAGTAAATGTATTAGTAAATTCTGTGACCATCTTTCAACTAACATTCTAACAGCAAGTCAGATACAAGGTTCTTATTTTATTTGCGTTTGAAGTAAATCACCATGATGAAAAGTACCAGAAAACAGTATTTGTTTAATGACAAAAGTGTTTGCGTAATAAAGATATCCTTATAGCTTTGAGTTTATGTCCCTTGAAGACAGTATTGCCTTTGGTTACATCAGCTTTTTAGCTTGCCTGCAAAGTGCTATGAGTTTCCAGTAGAGCCACTTATTGGGAACCTATTATTCCAGTTGTAGTTGTATCATTTTGGGTTAGAAAATTGTATAGTTCTTAATCGATTTTATTTCATCAAATAGTTGAATGATAGTAGAACAGTGTCTTGTTGTTGTTTGCTTTACATTGGTAAACCTAAAGTTTCAGCATTGTCAAACCTGTAGTTATTCACAAAAATCTATGAATTTTTTTTATTATACCTCAAGATTGTACTTCATGGTCATACTATATTTTAAAGAGAAGTGTAAAAATTGTAAATTACCGAAGTCTTTATCATCAGTAGAAAATGTATTCTTTGCTGTTGATAATGGCACTGTTTCAATAGAAAGAATCTCTCCCAAAGAAAAGAAATTCAAGGTATCTGAAGACAACATGATAAAACCCAGCAAAGAAAAGAGAGCTAAAGAAATTGCTGTTTGCTACTTCCACTATTTTTACTATTTCTAAGACCTGTGTGAAGCAATTATTTTAAATATAGGTTAAAATAACCTCCTATTGAGTATGAGATATTTGAAGCCTGTTTGCAAATCTTTTCAGACTCTCTTTCCTGATTTCATTATAATCTTTTCTTTGATGAAAGCATAGGATTTGTTTTCCTTGTGATAGCCAGTATACTTGTTTTGTCTTTGCATGCAGAGATTTTAAACAGCTTTTTTATTCTCTATTAGCACCAAGAGCATGCTCTATCTTGATATTTTGATCATTTTAAGTATCATGATTTTATCTATTTAAAATTACCCATGCATTTATGAGAGTAGCCTTTTTATTTTTAAAGCTAGCAATTTGAGAAATATTTCTGATGTTTAAAAAAAAATTAAATGGAACAGTGAAATTGAGTGAGAAATAAAGTAATTAAAAAAAAGTTTAAGGAATTTAAGTTGAACTCAAAAGATTACAGTTTGAGTCCTGAACCTATCACTTATTCATTCTAACACCTGACTATTTAAGTTCTCTAAGCCTCAGTTTTATCATCTGTAAAATGAAATATTAATAAATTCTGAACTGCCTGTATTTAAAAAGTCAGGAAGCAAAGAGAAAAGCTCTTAGTAAACTCAAAGTATTAGAGTTGTATTGCTATTATTAGACTCTAAATACCAGTATCATTAATTTATTAGTTGAGTTGATGAAATCTCTTTTCTGTTGAGATTTTGAACTTGGTGATAAACAAAATAACAGTACATCGCTATACCCAGAACTAAATCTCCTTCTATTGATTAAAAAAATACCTTATTTGCTCATATGATAATTCCATAGCACTCTATTCATTTTATATGAATGTAATGCCTATAGGGTCGCTATGAGTCGGAGTCGACTCGATGGCACTGGGTTTTATATTCATTTTGTAAATGACCTTGCAATTCACTTGATTATGCAGCTGGTAAAATAATAGCCTGCGATTTTTTGAGAGGTTACTATGTGCCTGGCACTATGCTAAGTGCCACACACATACACACACACACACACACTTTTTTTTCATTTAATCATCACAATTACCCTATGAGATAAGTATAAGTAGTACCAGCATTTGCAAAAGGGAAAAATAAGGCTTAGAAAAGCTAAGTGAGTTGTTGTGTTATCAGCAGCCAGCTCCATATCAGAGTGTTTAAAAGTAACCACTATGTTGCCTGGCCTTTTTCTTAAGAACAAATATCTTTATATCTGAAAACTTTGATTAACACCTTAATTACCAGTTATTTTAATTAAGCATTGTATCTTCATATTTATTGTATTTCTATGGCTCATAACTTCATTATACTTACAGAGAGGTAATGCAGGTATTAGCTAAATTAATAAGGCATATATATATTGAATCAATTCATTACATTATACTGCCTTTAAACAGTCCAAATATTAGGTTTAAATTAAGTATTTTAATCTATAGAGAAGATAAATTAAAACCCCTAGATATTTGCATAAATTAGATTACTGGATTTTAAACCTTTCTTCTAAATGTTTTCCCTTGATGTAAACGTCAATGTAAATGACTCGACTTAGTGTCCTAAACAGCATGAGAGCATTGCCTTTGCCCCTATATTTTCATTATAGAAAATGCAAGACTTCAAGTCATATTAAACAAGATCAGAGGATTTCTACACCCATCTTTGTGCCAATTTTCCTTTTGGCAGGAAAGAAGGATGGGCCTCGAATATAGAGAAATTTGGAAATTCCAAATAGGTGAAGTTTTAGAATATTAAAAGGAAATGGATAGCCAAATTGATGCATGAATTGCTTTAACCTAACTTTTTTTTTTAATTAATAATTTGATTACTAGTGATTTTATGTTTTGAAAATATGACAGTAGAAAATATCTCAGATTTTATCAGCTGGGATTTACCATGTGCTATAAATCTTAACTTTCTATCTTAGTTAAAGATTTTTTTTATGAATAATTAGTGCTGATAATCTCTCCTCTTGGTAGGTTGTTTATGTTGATTTAAGCCAATATAATAGTTTTCACTCAGGGAACACTGTCACTGAGAGATAAGGATGAAAATAATCTATAAATTGAATTAGGATATGTGTTGTGAAAGCTTTATAATATCAATTGGGAAAAAGAGAGGAAATACAGCATCTTTTAAGAAAAAAAAATTATAGTTAAATTATAGTTTCACTAGCAAATATTTTTGGAACTCCTACTGGTTGTAAAGCACCTGGGCTGGATTAAGCACTATTTAAGTGTTGTTTTTTCACGTTCTTCCAGGCAGTTTAAATGACTTACCTACCTCCACCTTCAGGTTTATGGATCCCTACATCATGAGATGATTGCTATTACCAACAGTGAGAATTTATTGAGATCCTTCTATTGCCATATCACCTGGCAAGGCAGGAAATATGTCACCATTTTAAAGATTCAGAAAACATGGCTCACTCAAATCTTACAGCTAATAAATGACTGAGCTACTTCTGTTTGCTTGGGTCTATTCATTTTTTCCAATTCCTCCTTTTCAGAACTCTGCTAAAAGCTTTGGTTATTTTTCACAAATTTCCAGAAGTATAACTATTATCAAGGAATTGGATGTATTTTTTTTTCTGGTACCCTCAATGATGTTTCTACTGTATCCAGAACTAAGGGTCTGGGGGAGGAAAATAGGCTTATATCTTAATACAAGAAGAGTTGCCCCTTGAAGCTCTACCATATTTTTTTATTCTTTCTGATGTAGAAGAGCCTGTCATTTGAAGGGGAGAGATACAAAGGGTGTAAACCAGAGAGGAGTAGCTCTCAACACTGGCTGCACAGTAACATCACTTGCAAAACTTTTACTGATTCATTATGGTAGCATGGAACCTGGCTATCTGTGGTTACAACAAAAAAGGAAAGAAAGAAAAAGTCACATAGTTTGTATGATTTGAATCTACAGTTGAAAATTATAGTGGGGATATAGTGGGGAAAAATTCTGGGCTTTGAAGTAGACAGATGTAGATTTGATTTCTACGTCTGACATTTATAAACTATATACTTTTAAATAAATCAATTACCATTTTTAAGCCTGTGAATGCTTCTCTGTAAAATATGAATGAGATCAATACCTACCTCATAAGCCTATTGTAATAATTAAATAAGAGAATGCAAGCAAAAAATTTAGCAAAATGCATATAATATTTAATAAGTGATCGATACCATGATTATAATCAAGATGATAATGATTCTTACTCCTTTAATGAGAAAAATCTTGTGGACTAGAACCAATCCTATGAAAACCAAAAAACCAAACCCACTGCTGTCAAGTTGATTCTGATTCATAGTGACTCTACAGGACAGAGTAGAGCTGCCCCATAGAGTTTCCAAGGAGCACCTGGTAGATTCAAACTGCTGACGTTTTGATTAGCAGCCATAGCCCTTACCCTCTGTGCAACCAGAGTTTCCAATCCTATGAAGGGGTGATTAAAATACCATGCAAGTTATAGACATATCTTTTAATTAGTCAACTTAGTCATTATGACATTAACATAAGTAATAGACATGTTCATAAGCATTTTGCCCAAGGCTAGTTAGACTTTCAGAGATATGGTATGGAAAATTTAACTAAGTTTTAACAAATTTGGTCTTTGCAAGTGAAACTAACATGCCCACCACACCATGTCAGGTATCCAACACAAGGTTTTAGGATCTATGTGGGAGCACCTGCGTGGCAGGACCAAGTCCTGCATTTACTACAAGATTATGCTGATTATCTAAATATGTTTAGACCAGCTTACATTCTGGTCCCAATTCCTGGCTTTAGACATTTAAATCATAACCTGGTTGTCCTACAAACTCTGATTTATGTTTCATGCATGACTGAGCCAACATCCAACCCTGAATCACCTTGTTCTACTAGGTGGTTGAGGCATGACACTAAGCCTGGCCTGTCCATTATGACCCCTCATAGCCAAGCATCCAGTCCAATAATGTTCTCATACCAAGGTGCTCAACTGTCTTTGCAGAACTCTAACCATGATGGTAGTAATCCCAATGTTTATTGAATTTGTTGTTAGCCCCCGCCTGCCCAATTGAAACTTAGGAAAGTTCATCCTGTTTACAGCAGAATTCCTCTAATCAAAAGGAGAGTGCAGAATCTTAGAGAATACTTCCTTTATCAACCAAAATAACTAATTCTATTGTATATAAGTTCAATATAATTCTCCCCAAATATACAGCTGATTCTAAACAATAAAATCATTTGCACAACTTTCTTTATCCTTTCATACTGATAGAATTTATCACAGTTTTTAATTGACTCAACTGATGCATATGGGCCTAAAAATTAGTTTTGGTTACCTTATATTCCATTTAGCACAACTTCAGCATTCAGCATTTCAATTCTCTTATCGTATTCCTGGCTATACATCAATTAAGCTTTCTGAATGCTCTTGGTAGGAGAATTCTCTACCTTTCCAATTCACCTCACATCAACTCCAAACTACCTTTTTTGAGTCAAAATAAATTTCTCTTATTTGAGTGAAAATAATAAAGTTCTCTTATTATTTCCCTAGGATAAATTTCTACAATTTCTCTACTCTTCCTTATATGAAAAGTTTCAAGTTTTCTCTTGAAACTACTTACTCTTGTTCTTAGTTCTCCCCAATTTCTCTCTCTCTATATATGTGTGTGTGTTTTTATTGATTTCCAGAAAATATACATGGTATTTTAAGGAGACAGATAGAACCTGTCACATGAAAGTATGATTAAAATGTCATGCAATTTATAGGTATTATGTCTTTTGGAATATCCAGTACATAGATGGCTGAGAATCATTTCTAAGGAGCACCCTGGCAGAACTTCTTCCAGAATAGATTTATTCGTTCTTCTGGCAGTCCATGGTATGTTCAATATTCTTCACCAACACCATAATTCAAAGGCATCAATTCTTGTTTAGTGTCCTTTATTCACTGTACACCTTTTGCATGCATATGAGACAATTGAAAATACTGTGGCTTAGGTCAGGAGCACCTTAGTCCTCAAAATGACACCTTTGCTTTTTAACATTTTAAAGAGGTCATTTGCAGGAGATTTACCCAATGCAATATGTTGTTTAATTTCTTGACTGTTGCTTCCATGGATGTTGATTGTGGATCCAACTAAAATGAAATCCTTAACAACTTCAGTCTTTTCACTGTTTATCATGATGTTGCTTATTGGTTCAGTTGTAAGGATTTTTGTTTTCTTTATGTTGAGGTATAAACCATACTGAAGGCTGTAATCTTTAATCTTCATCAGTAAGTGTTTCAAGTCCTCTTCACTTTCAGAAAGCAAGGTTGTGTCATCTGCATCTCCTCAAAAAGCTAGTCTTCCTTTTTCTCTATCCTTCCAAAGAGGCAAGGAGGAGTATGAGGATTCATTTCTCTCAATTGAAAGAAATGCAATTCAAACTAACTTAAGAAACATAAAAAACCCAGTGCTGTCAAGTAGATTCCGACTCATAGCGACCCTATAGGACAGAGTACAACTGCTCCATAGAGTTTCCAAGGAGCGCCTGGCGGATTTGAACTGCTGACCCTTTGGTTAGCAGCCATAGCACTTAACCACTACACCACCAGAAACACAGGATATATTTATTGGCATGCATAAAAAAAGGAGCCCTGGTGGTGCAATGGTTAAGTACTTGGCAGCTAACCAAGAAGCTGGAAGTTCAAACCAATCAGCCACTCCACGTGAGAATGATATAGCAATTCTACCCTGTCCTACAGGGTCTCTATGAGTTGGAATAGATTCAATAGCAATGAGTTTTTCTCGTTCTTTGTTTGTTTTTAATTAAAAAAAAAAAAAAAAAACTTGGGGAGACAGGGCCAGATTTATAAATGTGTCTCAGGTACCTTAAAGACTCTTTCCCTCAACTGTTTGTCTGCTACATTCTTTCAAGGTAGCTTCTTCATGAAGTATCAGACTTGTATACCTGCTCTTCTAAGGCTCATACCTTTATATCCTTAAAACCAAAAAGATAGTGATCACCCTTTCAGTGGTAGAAATTTGAAAATTTTAGGAAAGATTTTCCCTAAGTACTGGCCCACCTTACGGCATGTGTCCAACCTAGATACTATCACTGCAGCCAGGGGATAAAGTGGTATAATAGAAGTGCTGTGATACACGAAGGATGGAAAGTGGGAGAAACACACACACACACACACACACACACAAGAAAGGGTTTGCATGGACCTACAAAGAAATACCATGGAATACTAATGAAATATTAATCATATTAAGGCAATGTTAAGCACCAAAGGCCATAAAAAGGACAGAAGTAAAAAGTCATGTAAAAATAATTATTAAAATTGTGTACAACTGATATAAAAATACATATATAGCTTAATGGATCAGAACGATGAATATGAAAAACAAGAGGTTCAATAAAATCTCTTAAAACAATTACTCCACAAATAGTTTTGGAAAAATTAAATCCATTTTATTTTTTAAGCTAATTTATATACAGAACACATTCATATACTGTCCTCCTCACCAACTCCAATATCCAACCAAATTCCAGGTGAACAAATAAATATAGAAAGGAACATTATGGGTGTGAAATGAAACATTTATCAGTTCTGTAGAAATAAAACATTGACATCTTTCAGACAATGCAAACTATGTTGTTATTGTTGTTAGGTTCTGTCGAGTCAGTTCCAACTCATGGTGACACTATGTACAATAGAATGAAACACTGCATGGTCCTGCGCCATCTTCACGATCATTGTTATGCTTAAGTCCATTGTTGTAGCTACTGAATCAATCCATCTCATTGAAGGTCGTCCTCTTTTTCGCTGACCCTCTACTTTGCCAAGCATAATGTCTTTCTCCAGGGACTGATCCCTCCTGATAACATGTCCAAAGTATGTGAGATGTAGCCTTGCCATCCTTGCTTCTAAGGAGCATTCTGGTTGTACGTCTTCCAAGACAGATTTGTTCATTCAAGCTATAGTAAAATAAAAATTGAGATTCTTATTTTTAAAAGTTAAAACTTTCAAACAATGAAAAATGATGAAACCAAAATAAGAAAAATTGGAAACCATGAAAATGATTGAATCAGAAATTTACTCAAGAATATTTGAAGACTTTATTGATATTTACTCAAGAATAATATTTGAAGACTTTATTGATACTTATTAGAAAGAATAGCCACTCAACAAATGTGTATTAACAATAACTAGCACTTATAGTGTATCTACATTTAAGGCCTTATTTGAAGTGCTTTGTATATTTTAAATCATTTTATATTAATAATGCTATAAAGCTAATGCTATAAATATCACCATTTTATAGATGAAAAACCTAAAGCATTGGGAAGTTAAGTAACTTGTTTGAGGTTATACTGTTAGAAATTGGTAGAACTAGGATTTTACCACAGTTCATGCTCTTAATCAGTAAATTATACTCTCTTCTGGATACCAAGCACGATTTTCATCCTGAGAACATACCAGGAACCAAGGCAAATGCAACCCCTGCCCTCAAAAAGCTTATATAATAAATATATAAGTTTAAATATAATTTTAAATGGTGATAATTTCTATGAAACAACTTACACAGAGTTATGGAAAAAGATTAATGCAATGTTTTTTCTGTGTTCTCTCAGTCCTTCTCTTTCTAATATTACTAACCCCTGCATCACGTCATCTAAAACATTGCCTTTTAAACATGACTATATTTTTTTTTATACCAAAGATGGAGCCCTGGTGGCCCAGTTGGTATCCACCAGCAGCTCCTTGGAAACTCTATGGGGCAGTTTAGCTCTGTCCTATAGGGTCTATGTGAGTTGGAATTAACTCAATGGCAAAAGTTTTTGTACACCAAAGATAAGTTGCTTGGATGGTGCAACAGTTAAGCACTTGGCTACTAATCAAAATGTTGGAGGTTTGAACACACCAGTGGCTCCACAGGAGAAAGGCCTGGCAATTTGGTTCCATAAAGATTTCAGCCAAAAAAAAAAAAAAATCCTATGGGGAATTTCTACTCTGTCACTTGGAGTTGCTATGAGTCAAATCGACTGATGACACCTAACAACAACATACCAAAGATCATATGAAAAGACACATTCACTCCATCAGGTAATCCTGTTTTCAGGGATGATTTATACTGTCTTTCTACTGATTTAACTGAACTTAAAAACAACTCTGTTAAAGTGAATAGAGAACATAAGACAAAAAAATCAGGAAATTGGGATTCAGTTCTGACTATAACTGGATCACGGTCCATTAGACCAGGGATTGACAAACTTCTTTAATGGGCCAGAAAGTAAATTTTGGTTTCTGTTGCAACTATGCAGTTCTGCCACTGTAGCACAAAAACAGCCATAGATAATATGTAAACAAATAAGTTTGACCATGCTTTAATTAAAAAATGTATTTATGGGAACTAAAAATGAAATTTCTTATAATTTTTATGTGTCACAAAATACTATTCTCCTTTCCATTTTTTTAAACTATTCAAAAATGTAAAAATCATTTTTAGATTGCGGGCTTAACAGGCCACTTAAGGGCTGTAGTTGGCTGACCCCTTCACTAGATGATCACCTAGGTTGTTTTCCTAGAGTCTTACTCCATCACAGTATTTGAGCAGCCATTTACTGTGTTTCTGCTGTTGCTGGGGATATACTAGACAAGAAAAAAAGTTCCCTCCACTTGAAAATTTCATTGGTCCTCAAATGAAGAAGCACATTAAAACTCATATTCATTAAAATAGAATTGTATTTTAATAAGCATCATAGGTAATTCTGACGCAAGTAGTTTGGGAACTGCCAAGAGGACCATTGTTCTAAATATAACATATAAGCATAGAACATATAATCGTGTAACATATTACCCATAAACAAGTGATTACAAAAGGGTGAGTTAAGTATCACAATACAAATAAGAATAAATAAGGGGAAGATTTAAAGGGGCATAAAAATAAGGAATATTCTATGAAAAGTAGGTAGTAGAGAGTATTTAGAAGTTAATTTGGGGAAGTGGAGGGAAAAGGGGCAAGTACAAAAAGCCTCATTCTATATATAATATAGAATTGGATGATGTATATACATTTTTTTTCCTTGCTTAGAAAAGAAGGCTGAGGACAATGAAAGGAAAGAAAGGAAACAAACCCTCCAAAACATCTATAATTCCTACCCTAAAGGAACTTACTTTCTTCCTAAGTGGCTCTGCCATTTCCTAGTTCTGTACCTATGGACAATTTCCCTATCTCTTTTAGTTCAATTAGCTCAATTGTAATAAGAGAACTTATAAGGTTGTTGTGAGGTTTAAATGAGTTAATGCATGTAAAGAGCTTAAAACTGTGCTTGGTAGAGTATCTTTCAGTAAATGGTATAATTGTTATTGATATCGATGGCGCTTTGTTGTCATTAGCCACGATCCTATCTAATTCCTTTAAAAAATGATCAAACTGAGACCCAGAGAAGTGGAGTGTTCTGCTTGTGGGACTAAGTGGCAATTTGTTGGGGACAGGAAGAGGTTTATCCCTCATTCTCTTTAGACTTTCTTTCTTTCTTTTTTTACTCATAAAAATAAGGGTAAAATGACCACATAAGTTTTATTCTCTTCTCATACTGACATTTTATAGTATATATACATTTAGTAGTGGTATAATGGTTAGGAGCTATGGCTGCTACCAGAAGGTCAGCAGTTCAAATCTATCAGCCACTCCTTGGAAACCCTATGGAGCAGTTCTATTCAGTCCTATAGGGTCGCTGAGTTGGAAATGACTCGACTGCACCTAACAACAACAACCACATTTAAAAGATCACATAAAAAATCAAGTTAAAAAGCATGCAGATGAATAGGATTTTTACCAATAGAACCCAAGCCAATTGATTACTTTAAAAGGAATCATACAGAATACTGGGTTTAGTATGCATCCTTTGTTATTTCTAAGGAAGAAACTAAGTGAATAAATCCTTTTTATTGCCTTGGCTTGCTTTTTCATATGCTATAATGACTAACGCATATTGTTTCTGCTGAGAACTGCCTTCTGTACTTTCTTGAGTACTTTTCAGCCACTTTGAAAAGCTTTTCTTTGCCTTGACTCTTTTCCTTACCACAAAAGAGCTAGAAAGAATAGTTCCAAGACATAGCCTATAATTTTGTCAATTCTGCCCTGATTTGAAAAAAAAAAAAAAGAAATGTGTGTGTACTTAAAGTGTACAGTGTTAGCCAAGACTGACTGAGGAGCCAAGCCTCAGAGTACTGACACGGGAATATAAACATCAATTAGTCCATCTTCAGAGAGATTAATTTTAATATGATACTTTCAATATTCAGATATTTGATAATGGAAATATAGAATGTTTTACAGAAGAAAACATTCTTTGATGGTTATGAGGGTGGCGAGGGAGGGAAAGAGAAATTCACTGACTAGATAGTAGACAAGAATTATCTTAGGTGAAAGAAAGGGCAACACAAAACTGGGGGGAAGTCAGCACAACTGGACTAAACCAAAAGCTAAGAAGTTTCCTGAATATAACCAAACACTTCGATGGACAGAGTAGCAGTGGTGGGGGTCTGGGAACCATGGTTCCAGGGGACATCAGGTCAAATGGCATAACAAATTGTATTTTAAAAAATATTCTGCATACCACTTTGGTGAGTGGCGGCTGGGGTCTTAAAAGGTGGCCATCTAAGTGGAGGCTGAGGTCTTAAAAGTGGCCATCTAAGATGCATCAATTGGTCCCAGCCTACCTGGAGAAAAGGAGAATGAAGAACACCAAAGACATGAGGAAAATATTAGCTCAAGAGACAAAAAGGACCACATAAACCCGAGACTCCATCAGCCTGAGACCAGAAGAACTAGAGGGTACCTGGCTACCACCAATGACTACCCTGACAGGGAACACAACAGAGAGTCCCTGATGGAGCAGGAGAAAAGTGGAGTGCAGAACTCAAATTCTAGTGAAAAGTCCAGACTTAATGGTCTGACTGAGACTGGAGGAACCCTGGAAGACACGGTCCCAGATTCTGTGCTAACCCAGAACTAAAACCATTCCCAAAGCCAACTCTTCAGACAAAGATTAGACTGGACTATAAGACATAAAATGATACTCATGAAGACTGTACTTCTTAGTTCAAGTAGGTACATGAGACTAAATGGGCAGCTCCTGTCCAGAGGTGAGATGAGAAAGCAGAAAGGGACAGGATCTGGTTGAATGGACACAGGAAATCCAGAGTGGAGAGAAGTGTGCTGTCACATTATGGAGAGAGCAACTAGGGTCACATAAAAATGTGTGTATAGATTTTTGTATGAGAAACTAATTTGAGCTGTAAACTTTTACTTGAAGCACAATAAATCAAAAAAAAGGAAAAGAAATATAAATTTTTGTATGAGAAACTAATTTGAGCTGTAAACTTTTACTTGAAGCACAATAAATTAAAAAAAAAGGAAAAGAAATATAGCACATTTTCTGTTTTAAAGCAGAATATTCATTCTAATTGTCCAAAAATTTCTAACAGCAAATGGATTATACTTGAATAAATGGAATACAAAGACATGGTTAATATTGTATAGATTTATCATTAATATTTTTGATAATCAGTCCATTTTCAGAGCATTTTAATACTTCTTTACATACACAAAAATTAATAAAACTGAACCTGTTATTCATAAATTTTAACATATTTTATAAAATATGAATATCTATTGGAAGACAGTGACTTTTATTCACGGCACATACCTCTAACCTTGAAACTTATTGGACTATTTGGAGTCCCTGAGTTCCACAAATGGTTAAGAACTGGACTACTAACTAAAAGGTTGGCAGTTTGAGCCCCCTCAAAAGTGCCTCAGAAGACAGACATCGCAGTGATTAACTTCTGAAAGGTCACAGCCTTGAAAACCCTGCGGAATTGGAATCAACTTGAGGACAACAACAACAACAACATTGGACTATTTAGTTTGCTTTTGTTCTCTTTTTAATATAAACTGGTTTTTTTTTTAACTTTCCCCTGGGGGACGAGGACAGCTGTAAGGGGGATGGGGAGAGAGTGCGGAGGAGTTAATTACTACAATCAGTTGTCCTTTCTGCCTTTAACCAAAGGCCAAGCCAAGTTTGCATATTTTGATACCTTAAACTTTAGAGGACAAGGAACCTATGGTGAGCTGAGTCAACGGTGGGGAGTATGGACGGAGAGAGACTCCATTCTGTGGCAAGAAGTACTTTGTTTTAATCAGTATCTTTCTTAAGCTGTATTTGCAGTTTTCATTGTGAGACACATAGTTCATTTTTTAAATAGGATTCTGCTGGCTTCTTTACAGAGTGTAGAAGTTATTTGCTATGACATCTTCCTGAGTGATGGAGACTATAGCATATTTCTTCATGAAATTCAAAACTTTCAACTAAGTTACTGCCATTATTCTCAGAACTAGAAGTTGGATTATAGTAGTTTTTTTACACTTGGTGTTACACTTCTTGGCATCGTTTTCTTTTTACCTAGATTAATAAAACCCTCCATTAATTTATTTGCTTATTTATATTTTATATCAAGCCTTCCTTTCTTGTCTTGCAATGACAAATATAATTTGTGCAGAATATATTTTTATACCACTGCTCTTTTTGGAAAATTGCTTAAGGCTTCATTTTTTTTATTTGAATCAATTTCTCATCCTTTACCACATTAACAGCTTCCGGGGTCATTTTTATTACTATTCATTGATTGATGCCACTCTTTTAGCTGATGAATCCACTATCATAGCAAGCCTGCACATTAACAATGTCCACAAATCTTTTTGTCCAACATAATTTACATTTCCTGTAGCCTTTTACATATCTCTAATAAAAATGCCAGTACTGAATTTTATAATTATTTTAAATATTAGAAACCTGTTTGAGTGGTAATATGAAAATGAGCACTGCATTTTTATACAAATAATGTATACCTTCTATGTTTGTTTGCCAGTCACACCCCCACCCCCACCCCACACAAGGTATTTTCATAAGTGCGCTATGCTGATTTTTTTTTACAACAACGTGTAGAAAGAAATGGCATAACAGCACTTTCCAAAATACCTCACAGGTGGGAGGGAGTGGATGCAAACAAAAATAGGTGAGAATTATTTGTGCAAAAATACGATAATCAAGTGTCAAAAATGTAATAGCCAAAATATTGTCTTGATGAACAGAATAAAGCTAGGTAAAGAGTTGTAATTCTTATTAGAAATACATATCAATAACTATGTAGTAAATGAATATTATAAGTAGGGCCCTTAAAAAAAAAAAAAAAAAACCCAAGCATACAGTTGAAACTTTATTGCTATTGGAAAACACTTGATTTTATGCTTAAAACTAAACTGTAGCTGTTTTACATTCCAATTCTTGTTTTGGGCATGGTCTTAAAAATAATATTATCTCAAAAAGAATTTTATTTCACCAGTAGAACTTACTTAAGCATGGATTTCATACTCAGACAAGATATCTTTGTATCTATAGGTATAAACAAAATCTGCTCATACATAAAATTTGGGAACAAACAAAATTTATATACTGTCATATACTGTACTTTCATCAAAAGGGCACCAGAAACTCCTGATGATACGTGTTTAAGTTTTAGCACCGAAAAAATATATTCATTCAGAATTGGGAGGGCCAGTCAGCCAAAATGGGGGGGTTAAGGATAAGGGCTATAGACCGTATTCTTTCAGGCAGTAAATATTTGTTGACTGAATGGAAGCAGTGCAGCGGTAACAATTCTAAAATAACAAGCAAAAGAACCTGTGCTTCTCACTGTCAAGCAATTTGGTCATTCATTAGGATAAATAGATTCATTTGTTAAGTCATTCACTCAATAACTTTTTTTCCTTTGCTTGAATGGAGAAAAATTCCTGTAATGTAAACTTTTGACTCTTCTCAAAACAAGTTGATCATTCATTGGGATGGTTCAGTTTCATAAGTTTTCAAAGTCTATTCATGCTCACTGAAAAACATTTAAAATAAATGTTACATGCAAGCTGATCAAACTGCATAGACTGTATGAAGGTGCTTTATACTTGTTTTAATATATTTGTATGGTACTTATAAATTGTGTTTCCAAAGACCAGATCTGGAAAGTGAAATAGATATTGGCTCGGATCTTTAATTCTCTTTGATTATTTCAATCTTTATGGTTTCTTAATTAATATATAACAACACAAATGCAAACTATTGTGGCTGGAGAGTTGTTTGTGTAAATTGTAAATCCCTACTGTACGACTAGCTGCTTTTCTTTGTTTTTTCATATTGAAACCTCAGTGTGATCTAAGCATGGGATTCATCTAAAATTAGAATAAACATCTGTATAGAAGCAAATTATGTGTTAGAGTAGTGAGAATTCTGTAAGTCTCACTTTTGGAATTGTTAATTGAATTTTGGGTAAAAATAGATAAAAAGAATCTCCGTTCATTAGATGTGGGCATTGTCTGGAAGTTGTTGTTAAATGGGTAAAGACAAATATAATCAAATTCTTATTTAAAAACATTCTTATGTAAATAAGAGAACTTAAAAACATAAGAATAAGGATCCCTGAAGAATTACCAGCAGGAGTTTTATATAAAAAAAAACAAAAAAAAATTTTTTGTTTTTTTTTTTTTGTTTTTTTTTTTAGGGGTTTTATATACACATGATTTATTTTAAAAAGTAGTTGGGAAATTTTCAAGGTAGGTCAAAATGTTTATGCTGTATATAATAGCTATAAATAATGTAAACTGCATGATTTCTATTCCTAGCAATAATTGAAGACATCTTCTAACTATGCCTGAATTGTTTTGCTAAGGCAGGTCAGGTAAATCCCCTAGGTAAAGGACCATAGAACAAGAATTCTGACCTGGATAAATATTTGGATCATACATGCAATGAAACATTTTATTAGTTTTCAAAAGGCATTAAATCAAAATGCTTAAAGAAGTAAATTATAAAAAAAACAAAATTATAAAGGCCTCCAAAATTGGAAACGTGGATTGGAAACCGGACTTTGCTGTATCTTTTTCTTTGTGACCTCAACTATATTCCCTATGCTGGTTTTCTCATGTGTAAAATGAAGACAATTGTGCTCAATTTATAGGGTTATTGGGAAGACTAAATGAGATAACGCATGTAAATTGCTTCACACAGTATGTGGCATATAAAACATGTTGAACATGTTGCAGCTATTATTATTGTTGTTTGTAGTTCTTAATTAAGAATTTAATTTCCAGACTCTTGTTTCTTTCTTCCTTATCTGACTTGATGGAAGAGTCCTGTACATTAATATTTTCAGAAAGATAAAGAAGAGAAAAACCAAGTGAAAATTAAATTAATTTAAATGCCTTTTCTTTTTTATTTTGATAATGATATTGGTGGTAATGAGTTCCAGGGTAACCTTAGACTCCAGGAAAACATTTTGTCATATGAAAATCCATTCTTACGCTAAAGCACATAAAAACAACATGTTCTTCAATGAACATAAGTGATATTACCTAAACCAAAATATACTTGCAAACATACTAGTAATGTATTTTAAAAGACCATGAAATATCCCACTACTTCATATTTACATATTGTGTCTTATTTCTTGCCTTAAGCTGCCCTTCCTTGATCCTGCTCATAACCTCCTTTATAGTTGCCTGTGTTTCTACTCTGCCTCCTCACATCTGGATGTGATTATCAAAAAGCCTATGTCAGTACTTCTTGCTCTTTTTCTTCTTTATTCTTCCAGTGAGCTCTTCCATGACCAGGGCTCCTTTTTAACCTTGAGTCATGTAATAAGAGAGTTTGGAAAACCTTCCAGGTCATATAGTCTTTTGTGCAGATGTCTCTACGTAGAAGATTTTTTTATCCATGTATCAGTCCTCATGTACTTTTCTATCCATTTATTTCTAACTCTTCAAATGTCTTTTCCACTTAAATAGTCTGCTATCATTTAACCTTCCACAAATATTTCTAGAGTACCTCCTTTTCATCAGTGTCCTAAGAACTGGGAATAAATAGTAAATCAGATATAGTTTCTATAGGGCACTCACTGTCAAAATAGGAAGTCAGAAAACTACCAGCCAATTGCAAGAGAAAGTGAAAAATTATATGAGACCTTGGAAAATGCTAAAGGTTGTGTAACATTAATCCTTGAGAGGGGGATAATCCCAGAATATATCCTAAAGTGAGTGACCTTTAAGATAAGCCTGAAAAGAAGTCTAACAGGCCATCAAGAAGGTGAAAATGCAACCAACGAGGTATAAAAACTCACAGCCAGGATGACATTTTGTATATGTGTGACTGCAAACCCTTCAGTAAACTAGAGCATAAAGTATGAATAGGAAGATAAAGATATGAGTCCAGATCAGTTTATTATTGTCATTACATAATGAGTACTTAGTATATACAACCTTTAACTAAGTATTTTACAATGTTGTTGTTGTTGTTAGGTGCTGTTGAGTCAGTTCCAACTCATAGTGACTGTATGTACCACAGAAGGAAACACTGTCCGGTCCTGAGCCATGCTCACAATTGTTATGTTTGAGCCCATTGTTTTGCAGCCGCTGTGTCAATCCATCTCATTGAGGGTCTTCCTCTTTTCTGCTGACCCTGTGCTTTACCAAGCATGATATCCTTCTCCAGGGACTGACCTCTCCTGACAACATGCCCAAAGTATGTGAGACTATCCTTGCTTCTAAGGAGTGTTCTGGTTGAACTTCTTCCAAGACATATTTGTTCGTTCTTTTGACAGTCCATGGTATATTCAATATTCTTCTCTAATGCCATAATTCCAAGGCGTTGATTCTTCTTCTGTCTGTCTTATTCATTGTCCAGCTTCTGCAAGCATGTGGTGCCATTGAGAATACCATGCCTTGGGTCAGGCACACCTTAGTCTTCAAGGTGACGTCTTTGCTTTTCAACACTTTAAAGGGGTCCTTTGCAGCAGATTTCCCCAACGCAGTGTGTCTTTTGATTTCTTGACTGCTGCTTCCATGGGTGTTGATTGTGGATACAAGTAAAATTAAATCCTTGACAACTTCAGTATGTTCTCCATTTATCATGATGTTGCTTGTTGGTCCACTTGTTTGGATTTTTGTTTTCTTTATGTTGAGGTATAATCCATGCTGAAGGCTGTAGTCTTTGATCTTCATCAGTAAATACTTCAAGTCCTCTACACTTTTAGCAAGCAAAGTTGTGTCATCTGTATAATTCAGGTTGTTAGAGAGCCTTCTTCCAATCCTGATGTCCCGTTCTTCATATAATGCAGGCTCTTAGATTATTTGCTCAGCATACAGATTGACTAGGTATGGTGAAAGGATACAACCCTGACGCACACCTTTCCTGACTTTAAACCATGTGCTATCCCCTTCTTCTGTTCAAAAGACTGCCTCTTGATCTATGTACAGGTTCCTCATGAGCACCATATGTTGTGGAATTCCCATTCTTTACAATGTTATCCATAACTTGTTATCATCCACACAGTCAAATGCCTTAGTATAGTCAATAAAACACAGGGGAACATCCTTCTGGTATTCTCTGCTTTCAGCCAGAATACATCTGACATTGGTAATCATATCCCTGGTTCCACATCCTCTTCTGAATCCAGCCTGAATTCCTGGCAGTTCCCTGTGGATATACTGCTGCAGCTGCTTTTGAATGATCTTCAGTAAAATTTTGCTTGCATGTGATATTAATGACAGAGACCAAATTCAAGCTAATTTGAGCACAGATGGAGATTTTTGTGGAGGTTGATATTGCTGAAATGCCAGGAGTAAAAATAACTTAAAATTTCTTGAATTGGGAGTATAAGTGATTTATCAGGGCTCCGTGTCTTCCACATGCTTTCTCCATGAGGAAGAGCTGATGGCTAACAGCATTTCGATCACATCTTGCAGGTAGAAAGAGAGCATCTTCCCCTGCAGCTCTGTCAGAAACAATTCAGGAAGCATTATGTTTGCCCTGGCTCAGATCACATGCCCACTCATTTGGCATAGGGAAGGAAAATTTACCAGTGAAAATATAAGATGCTGTTACAAAAAAGGAAGATGACCAGCATTCTATGAACCTTCAATGTATTGATAAACCAAACCAAATCAAACCCATTGCTGCTGAGTTGATCTCAACTCATAGTGACCCTATAGGACAGAGTAGAACTGCCCCATAAGATTTCCAAGGAGCAGCTGATGGATTCAAAATGCTGACCTTTTGGTTAGCAGTCACACACTTAACCACTGTGCCACCAGTGCTCCAATGTGTTGATAACACCCTGAACATGTGTGCAATATTTGACTATATGTGAATCTCTCCAGAGGAGGCGTCCATACTTTTAGATGTGCAAAGGATTCCAGGGTGGGAAGGTGTCAGTACTTGGAAAGGACATGCTTCTCCCTCTTCTCCCAATTGATGTTGTTGTCATATACCGTTCAGTGGATTCTGACTCATAGTGACCCTATAAGACAGAGTAGAACTGCCCCATAGGGTTTCCAGAGCTGTAATCTCCACGGAACCTGACTGCCACATCTTTCACAGAACAGCCTGTGGAGTACAAAGGCAAATGCAAAGCCATGTAAGACGATGTTACAAAGTCGAAAGCTTAAGAATATGGAGTTAACTTATACTTGATTCCTACTTAGTTCCACTTGGTAATTTATTTTTACCTCTGTTTAATCACTTTTCAAATGTGGGTCATAACAACTGTTTTGCAGATAAAAATAGTTTAGCACAGGATTTGGCACATAGCGAGCTTTCAGTACTTTCTTGTAGTTATATAAGAAATTGATAAGCCTAGAGCTTTCCCAGAAATGTAACCTCCCATACAGCATGTCATTCTTTTTGGAGTGGGCCATGTTGGATGGCAGTAATGAGTCCAGGCATTCCTCAGTACTCTTATAGACAGGTCAGTTGGGCTTTCCCTCTGATAGCATATCATCTCAGCAAGAGCCCACAGCATGTTTCCAAGTTATCAGCTGCTTTTTATATTTACTTGCTATTGCCGGTGGGTTCTCTCAGGCTATCTCCAATATTGACTTCTGAAGTTAGCTGGGAGGATTTTCTAAGGAAGGCATATGCTATCTTCAGCTACAGTGATTTTCTAGGTGATCATCTTAGCCCCCTCAAACATATTGGAGCAAGGACTCAGCCCCCAAAGTTGGATTCCAGAAAGAGAACTTCTCACTTTCCCCAATGTGAAAGGAAGACTCAAGCTCATTAATGCCTACAATTAAGTCATATGCTGAAATTTTGCTTTTATGACTCTTCAGGGTAATTTGTTATGGGGGAAAAATTAAAAAAAAAAAAAGTTGCCTTCATGTAGATTCTACTCATGGCAACCCCATATGTTTCAGAATAGAACTGCACTCCATGAAATTTTCAGTGACTATGATCTTACAGAAGTACATTGCCAGGCTTTTCTTCAGAGGCACCTCTGGTTAGACTCTAACCACCAACCTTTCAGTTAGTAGCTGAGTGCTTATCTGTTAGTACCACCCAGAGACTCTTAACAGAATCAAATCACACAGGGTGATTGAGAATATATTCTCCTATTCCAAAAGCCTAATGTATGGACTTGATTACCAAAAAAAAAAGTACTGGTTCATGGTTGAAAATTATGTCCCATTTGGAATTAACTATCATGTAACTGCCACTTTGCAAACAATGTGCAGCTTACAATTTTTTAAAACATGTTGGCACAATCATACTTGCATACAATGTTACCATATGAATTTGGTGTGTAGATGCTCTTTCTATAAAGATATTGATTCATCGCTTTACAAATTTATTCAGCAAAACTTTATAGATGGCCTACTTAAGACACTACAATATATTTAAATTTTATCTGATTTATGTACAAATGGAAGGTAATCTTTTAGCTGAGAGTTAAATTTGGTGTTTATGATATTTTATAATCAGCCTTCCTTAACTCGTAAGTAGATTAAATAATAGAAAAAAAAGTGCATAGGACTTTTTAAATTTATTGGTAGGGCCTCTGAATAGCACGAATGGCTTATGCTCATCTACTAACCTAAAGGTTTGGCAGTTTGCAACCACTCAAGGTTTGCCTTGAAAGAAAGTACTGGCAATGTATTTCTGAAAAATCAGACATTGACTATCCTGTGGAGCAGAGTTACATTCTCTAACACATGGCATCACCTGGAGCCAGAATCATCTAGATAGCAGCAGGTTGTCTTAGCACATCTGTTAAGTTCTTGTTGTCGTCACAAAATGTTGGCAAGCAGTGAGTTCTAGCTAGATTTTCAAAAATTTATAACAAAATTTTATTACATATAAATGATAATAAAATTATTCTATGGGAAAAATAAGACGTTAAGAATGTACTCTTCAAAATTATGTTACCAGTAACTTTCATTCTTGTTGTTCCTTTGATAAAATCCATTTTATGTCAACTAATATAAGATGAATATCTCTGAAAGTTGTTGAGTGTTCTAAGTCTTTACCTTTTGTTTTTTTCTGAATTAATTGTGTTTTGATCCTTTCTTCCCATTTCCATTCATCATTTAATTCAACACATTTTTATCGAACACCTCACATGTAATATTACGTGCTGTATCATATGAAATCATTTTTAATAAAGCATTACATTGAAAATTATTTTCCCATGATATATTATCAGAATTTGTGCTAACCAAATTGGTAAATAAATGAATAAAATATTACATTTTAATGAGTGTTACACACAAAGAATAAACAGGGATATATTATAGAAAGTGATTGATAGACAAGTCTGTTCTATCAGAAGAGTGATTTTCAGTTGAGTTTTAAAAGCTGTGGTCCAGGCTGGGAAGGATGGCTCAGACAGTGTGTTGTTGTTGTAAAGTGCTGTCGAGTCAGTGCCAACTCATAACGACCTTAGGTACAATGGAACAAAACACTGCCCGAGCCTGAGCCATCTTTACAATCTTTGCAATGCTCAAGCCCATTGTTGAAGCCACTGTGTCAATCTATCTCACTGGGTGTCTTCCTCCCTTTAGCTGACCCTCTACCTTACCAAGCATGATGTCCTTCCTTCTCCCAAAATTGTTCAGTCCTGATAACATATCCAAAGTACATGAGATGAAGCATTGCAATCATCACTTCTAAGGGGCATTCTGGCAGTACTTCTTCCGTGCTAGATTTGTTCTTTCTTCTCACATTCCATGGTATATTCAGTATTCTTCACCAACACTATAATTCAAGGCATCAATTGTTCTTTATTCATTGTCCAGCTTTCACATGCATGTGAGGTGATTGAAAATACCATGGCTTGGGTCAGGACACCTTAGTCCTCAAAATGACACCTTTGCTTTTTAACACTTTGAAGAGGTCTTTTGCAGCAGATTTACCCAATGCAGTATGTTGTTTAATTTCTTGACTGTTGCTTCCATGGGTGTTGATTGTGGATATAAATAAAATGGAATCCGTGACAACTTTGATCTTTTTCCCGTTTTCATGATGTTGCTTTTTGGTCCAGTTGTGAAGATTTTTGTTTTCTTTATGTTAAATTGTAATTCATACTGAAGGCTGTAGTCTTTGATCCTCATCAATAAGAGCTTCAAGTCCTCTTCACTTTCGGCAAGCAAGGTTGTGTCATGTAATAGCATAGGTTGTTAATGAGTCTTCCTCCAGTCCTGATGCTGTGTTCTTCTTCGTATAGTCCAGCTTCTTGGCTTATTTGCTCAGCATACAGATTTAATAAGTATGGTGAGAGGATGCAACCCTGATGCACGCCTTTCTTGACTTTAAACCATGCAGTATGCCCTTGTTCTGTCCAAATGACTGCCTCTTGGTCTATGTACAGGTTCCTCAGGAGCACAATTAAATGTTCTGGAGTTCCCATTCTTTGCAGTTATCCATAAATTGTTAACATTTTCATAGTCGAATGCCTTTGCATTGTCAAAAAAAAAAAAAGCAAGTAAATATCTTTTTGGCATTCTCTACTTTTAGCCAAGACCCATCTGAATAAGGCTTGAATTTTTAGCAGTTCCCTGTTGATGTACTGCAGTAACCGCTTTTGAATGATCTTCAACAAAATTTTACTTGTGTGTGATATTAATGTTCAATAGTTTCTGCATTCTCTTGGATCACCTTTCTTTGGAATGGGCATAAATATGAATCTCTTCCAGTTGGTTGGCCAGGCAGCTGTCTTCCCAAATTTTTGGCATAGATGAGTGAGCACTTTCAGCACTACATTCATTTGCTGAAGCATCTCAATCGGCATTCCGTCAGTTCCTGAAATTTTGTTTTTCACCAATGCCTTCGGTACAGCTTTGACTTTTTCCTTCAATATCACTGGCTCTTGATTATATGCTTCCTCCTGAAGTGGTTGAACATTGATTAATTCTTTTTGCTACAGTGATTCTGTGTATGCCTTCTGTCTTCTTAAGATGTTCCCTAAGCCATTTAAATATTTTGCCCATAGAATCCTTGGGTTGTTTTTGTATGGCCTTTCTTGCCATGATCTTTTAAGTCCCACCCAGGTGATTGGGAGGAACTATATTGATAGAATAGTTGTAGCCTACCAACGGGCTTGGTCAGTTTTGCCATCCCGCTAGGCTTGAAATAAGCCACTTCAGAGGCAGGAAAGTGAAGAGTCCCACCAAAACCACAGAAGAAAAGCCAGGAGCTGGTGCATCTTTTGAATCCAGGATCCCTGCACTGGGATTCTCCTGGGACTAGGTGACCAAGAGAGAGCAAGCTGTAACCCTGAAGGCAGTGACAAGCAGTAGGAGGAGAGGCCCAGCAGCAGGAGACAGCTCAGTGGGCTTCCTGACCCACAAAGAGAAAAAAACAAGAAGAAACCTACACCTGACCCACAAATTTGGGATTTGCCAACCACCACAACCATGTGAGCCATTTCTTTTATATGGTTGGTGAGTTCTATAAGAACTATTGCAAAGAATTAGAGAACCCAAAGAAGGAAGGGAAAGTACTGAGGGGAGAGTGAGTAGTTGATGTTAGAGATGATGGGGTGGTACAGCAACTTGGAAAATTGGACATTTGAGACATCTATAACCTCTGCCTCATATGAACCACCTTTGTGCTGATCCTCATAAAATAAATTATTTGTTTAATATTGAGACTTGAGGCTTGAATTTTTTCTTCAGATCTTTCAGCTTCAGAAATGCTGAACTATTTTTCTCTTTGGGTTTTCTAAATCTAAATTTTTGCATATTTCATTATAATACTTTACTTTGTCAAGCCGCCCCTTGAAATCTTCTGTTCAGCTCTTTTACTTCATCATTTCTTCTTTGTGCTTTATCTACTCTACATTCAAGAGCAAGTTTCAGAGTCTCTTCTGACATCCATTTTGATCTTTTCTTTCTTTCCTGTTTCATGATCATTTGCTTTCTTCATGTATATTGTCCTTGATGTCATTCCACAGTTCGTCTGGTCTTTGGTAATTAGTGGTCAATGTGTCAAAGCTATTCTTGAGATGGTCCCTAAATTCAGGTGGGATATACTCAAGGTCCTACTTTGGCTCTCGTGGATTTGTTTTAATTTTCTTTAGCATTAACTTGAACTCGCATATGAGCAATTGATAGTCTGTTTCACAGTTGGCCCCTGGCCTTGTTCTAACTAATGATATTGAGCTTCTCCATTGTCTCTTTCGACAGATGTAGTTGATTTAATTCCTGTGTATTACATCTGGCAAAGTCCACATGTATTGTCGCCATTTTTATTGTTGAAAAAAAAGTATTTGCAATGAATAAGTCATTGGTTTTGCAAAATTCTATCACACCATCTCTGGAGTCATTTCTATCATCATGGTCATATTTGCCAACTATCAATCCTTCTTTGTTTCCAATTTTCACATTCCAGTCACCAGTATTTATCAATGTATCTTGATTGCATTTTGATCATTTTCAGACTGCAAAAGTTGGTAAAATCTTCAATTTCTTCATCTTCGGCATTGGTGGTTGGTGCATAAATTTGAATAATGGTCATATTAACCAGTCTTACTTGTAGGTGTATGGATATTATCCTATCACTGACAACATCGTATTTCAGGATATATCTTGAAATGTTCTTTTTGATGATGAATGCAATGCCATTCCTCTTCAAGTTGTCATTCCTGGCATAGAAGACCAGGTGATTGTCTGATTCAAAATGGCCAATCCCAGCCCATTTAATCCCCTAGGATATCAACCTTTATGTGTTTCATTTCATTTTTGACAACTACCAGTTTTCCTAGATTCCTACTTTGTGCATTCCACGTTCCAATTATTAATTTCTATTTGCAGCTATTTCTTCTCATTTTGAGTTGTGCTACAACAGCAAATGAAGGTCCTGAAAGCTTTCCTCCATCTACATCATTAATGTGGACTCTTCTTTGAGGAGCCAGCTCTTCTCCAGTTGTATATTGAGATTTTTCCAACCTGAGGGGCTCATCTTCTGGTACAATATCAGAGACACTGTTCCACTGCTATTCATAACATTTTCACTGGCCAATATTTTCAGAAGTAAATTGCAAGGTCTTTATTCCTACTCTGTCTTCGTTTAGAAGCTCCACTGAAACCTGTCCACTTTGGGTAGCCCTGCTGGTATTTGAAATACCAATGTCATAGCTTTCAGCATCACAGCAACATAAGCCACCAGAGTATGGCAAACTGTCAGAAGAGTGGTGGGAAGCAAAGGGATGAAAGAGTGAATTGAGATGATGTTGAAGAGGTATGTGAGGACCAGATCATGTAGGACATTATACAACTTGTTATGAAGTTTGAATTTATGCTAGGTAAGTTGGGAAAACATTTTTTTTTTTTTTTAGAAAGTTGAGGAGTGAAGTGATATAACTTGAGCTTTAAAAAATGAATCTGACTGCTTTGTGAATAATAGATTGTAGTTATGCAAGAGCAGAAATGCAAAACCTAATTACATGGTAATTGCAGTACTATAAGAGAGTGAGGAGTGTTTACATAGTAGGTCTTCATTATGTGATGATTCACACTTAAGAAATAGTATGACATATGTACAAATGGCAGAGTTCATATGCAGGATCACCTAATCTCATGAACATATCTTGGCCCATCTGAGCATTGGAGCAATATAGGCATCAGTACAACCACCAAACCCATTGATATCTTTCATTTATTTGATGATTATTGATGTGTTACGTAGCATGTGTCATAATTTCAACATAAGTGATTTGAAATATTGTTCAATATTATATATTAAATATTTACTATGGACATTGTTTGCTCTAGAACCAATACTGGCTCAATATCTGAGTTGATAATATAATAGAATTTGCCATGAAATAAATGTTTGGGGATTAACATAATGTTAAAATTTCCAAAATATTGTACAGATTGTAAATCTATAGATAGAAAATGTATTTAAAAAATTTTAAAAGAGTGGAAAGTATTCTTCACTCTATATTACTAAGATCATTTATAATACCAATGAACGTGTTTCTTACTGGAATCACTCATTTGTGTAAAATGGAGCAGAAAGTTTGCAAGAATTAATTGTCCCCTGAGATTTCTTTTTTTGTTGCAAATTAACTAAGTTTGGACTAGAGTGCCAAGATAATGACCATTAGAAGTGATATTATGATTTGTATAAATACTATTCAAAATGTTAATCTAAGTTTTAAAAATATTTTTGAATATTTGCAAAATATGAACATTTGAATAGAAATTAATGTCCACTTTCTGATCACTTGTTAGTATTCATTAGTTCTTAACCATGTTTAATTTTATTTTTTTAATTTATGCTCAATTTTAGATTCTAAAGGCATAGTGTTTTTATTTTGCAGATTGTTGCATTGCGTGAACAAAATGTTCATATTCAAAGAAAAATGGCATCCAGTGAGGGATCCACAGAGTCAGAACATCTTGAAGAGATTGAGCCTGGTCAGAAAGTCCATGAAAAGGTAAGACACACACAATACACTCTACCATGGAAATGTTTACTTGTTGTGTCATTTGATAGGGATATGAAATAGGAACTTCATTCAATAAACATCCTTTGAATTTGTTGATTTGTTGAAGAATTGCGATGACTTCTCTTCTTATAACTTGTTCCTAATTTGATTAAAAAAAAAAACACAATTACATATATATAATTGAATTTGCAAATAAGTGTGTGTGTTCATATACAATGTACATTCAGGACTATTTTAAGTAAGATATCAATATTTTTTAATTATAAGTGATATGACACACAGTTGGTAACTAATCTATGGTTCATTACTGCTTTCTTTTTGGTAATCTTTTATTGGGCTTCATATTTTCCTTGTTTGAGAAGGCACCAGCAGTACTCCTGTTAAGGAGAAACTATGTAAAACAATATCTGAAATCATGGAGCCCTTACCATTTTTTTAGAATGGAGTGATTCTCCTTTTGGGTGGGCTTAGATCTAGGCAAAGAAAACCAGCAGTGTGTTTGGCCACCAGCAGAAGGATTTTTCTGTGCTGATCCACTTATTTCCAGTACAAGAGAAAAATTTTATTGGTAGGTCTGGAATCAAATGAAAATTGCATAGGAGTGTGTACGTGCTGGGCCATGATTCTCAGGAGAATCTCTTGGATATTTGCCTTTAAGAACTTATATCTTTGGATGGTTGTGCTCCTTAGTCATCAAGTCTACATGAATCAGGTAGCTAAATTGGTGTAATTTTGAATGTCGAGGTTCTAAAATATGGAGATTAAGAACCACGTGACTGAACAACAAAACAAATAGCACTATACTGCTTACTAGAAAATAAATTGAGCACTTCCTCAATTACCCAGTTGAAACAAATTCAGGGGCTCTTCATATGTTTCCGACTTCAAGTGTAAAAGCAAAAGACACCAAGTAAACCAGATAAATTTCCTTTAATTGCCTTCATTAAGGGCTTCACTGTTTTAGCCTTTATCCACATATTTTGTAGAAATCTTAAGCTAGGTATTAAAAAATAAACTATAATTTGACAGATGGATTCCAGGAGATGTATTTCAGATTAGAATAAAAATTATTTATTTTTCCTTCGGATATATAAACTTATATTAATGAAGAAAATAAACCACGAACATCTTTAGAACAAGTCATTTGCACTCAAATATCAGTTTAGGAAGATAAAGTGTAATTTTCTAATACTGTTCCATTGTAATCATGTCATCAGTAGTAGGCTGCTATGTCTTTACTTGGAGAATAGTATAGTCATGTTGGTTTGGATATGAAAATGGCCTTTATGATCACCCAGTCTTTCTCTTAAGATCTATAAAATATTGTTTTATATAATGCTATATTTATGCTACTTCATTCTGGAATTGGAATTGTATATGATATTAAGAGGTGGGAGGCAATGTAAAAGACATATGCCTTTCTCAGGCATAAACAACTTGAGGTCTTATCAATTATCTAACAAACTAATCGATGCTTACAGCATTGTTCTAGTATTTCTTGGGGGTGTTCATATACTTTTTTTTTTTAATATTATTTCTTCAAAATATATCTCCTAAATATTCAGGCCTTACAGAATGTAAGATTGTCCGTGTCAGATTGATTTTCAGAAACTGTTTACCAATTTAGGGTTAAGAATTATCTCTGCTGAGCTTTACAGATACAGGTGTATATGAGGAAGATTCTGAGTAGTTGGTGACCTAAAGTATTAATTTTTAAATGTCTTTGTCTTCCAAGTCTTGGTGAGGCATTTCAGCCATTATAGATGAGAAATTCTGTACCGTTGCGAACAGACTTATTATTTGTTGTGGATATAAGTAAAGAATTTTAAACCTTGTGGTTATTGGTATTCATTATTTTCAATTTCTGCAATTGCAAGAATGGATTCCAAATGCATTAGGCTAAGGATATACTATTATTGTTTAAAATAACTTGCCCATCTCCTCCAACATGAAATGAATTATGTGTAAAGTGTATCTCATGTATATATATATATAGTTAAAGATAAAGAAACCATGTTTCAATTCATATTATTCCCAAGATGATTTAAGACCATGTTCCAGAAGCTTTATATCACATTTCTTTTACTTGACATTTTTTATAAAATATAAAATAATATCCTAATTGTCATTTTCATGTTCCTTACACAATTACTCCTAAATTACATACATATAAGTTTATATAAAGCATCTTTTCTTTTCAAAATTATCCCCTATGACATGACTATTTGAAATATATTAATACTATCGAAGATCAACTTGTTACACTCTGTTGGAGTGTGTTTATGCAATGAAAGTTATCAGTGTAAAATGGCTGTAGTATTAAAGTATAAATTTCAAAGTGGTATTAGGAACATAAATAAATAAATAAAAACACCATAATAGACACACACACATACAGACACACCAAACTATTGTTAGCTACTGTGGAACTGTAAGAAAGTGACTCGTAAATACTAGTCAAAAGATTACCCTTGTTTAGGGCAGTAAAATTACTTAAATTACATGGCCAGGGTGGGTTATTAGCCAACAGGAGATAGTTTACATCAATGACTTGAGAACTCTGTTGACAAAAATAGTCTCATGAGAGTATACTATATTACTCCCAGAAAATACCTATAATTATTACCAATCTTTTTCAAACAAAAAAATAAAAAGAAAAATGAGTTTGACTGACACAATTTTAAATATTTCTGTGTGACCTTAATTTTAATTAGTTGTTCTAGAAGAACATAAATATTCATAGGATAATGAAAATTTTCAGAGCACCAATTTTACTTCAGTTAAAGTCCATAGCTGGGTTCAATAGCTTTCTTCCTGTTGATTTCTATAAGGGGATTTATTTGTTTTTGTTTTTGTTTTTCAACAAACAGGTATAAAATACATAATACTTGCCAAATATCTCTCTTGTAAAGGAGATAATAATACTCATGGCTGGGATATTCTGTTCTTCCAATTATTTCTCCAGTGGCAAAATTTTGTTGAGTCATGTAGATAAGTACAGTAGTAGGCACTGTCAGAGATACAGAAAACATAACCCATGTAATAAATTTACTAAGAATCTAGAATAAGAAAAATCCATCCTTATTGATGGAGCCCTGATGGTGCAGTGGTTAAGTGCTACAGTGAGCTACAGCTGCTAACCAAAACATCAGCAGTTGGAATCCACCAGCCTCCTTGGAAACCCTATGGGGCAGTTCTATTTTGTCCTGTAGGGTCGCTATGAGTCAGAATTGACACGATGGCCATGTTTTTTTTTTTTTTTTCTTTTTTTTGATTAATATTGCAAAACATGTTAAAGAAAGTATCACCAAAATATTATAATAGATCTTAAAGGAAAGATAAATTAATCCTGATTGGGGGGTGTTAGAGAGCAGCATGGAATAGTGGTGGAACACATGCAGAGTTTGGTCAGTAGACCTGGCTTCAAATCCCATTTCTGCCAATTACTAGTTAAGCGGCCATACTCTATAGCCTCCCTGAGCCTCTGTTACAGGTAAAATAGTTATACCTAACTCACAGCTTTGCTGTACAGAACAGAAATACTATGATTTAGTTGGCCTTGCTATGGCCCTCTGTGCTCCTCTCCATGGGATGAAGAGTCTGTAGGACCAAGGGGACACATGTTCCTGGAACCTATATCACCATTCTTTCTTGACCCTGCACCAAGTACCTGGCCTGTATGAGCTTCTTCCCAGAGCCATTTTGTGGCCTGACTGCACCCTGCTGTGCTCACGCCTAGGCTTTAGGAATAGCCACGGGATGGCTGATTTGTGGGGTTACACAAAGTTTGAAAGGGCTGGCTGGCATGTCTACACATGTACAGGAGATACAGACATTACAAAAGGAGCCATGGCTTGGAAGAGGAAGGGAAGAGGCTACAGTCCAAGGGCCATATCTGGGAAATTAATTTCTGGTGTGGAACTTTAAGGAGTCTGAGAATTCTTAGCTAGATCTGTTCTAATGGTTATTGTGAAGGCGTATTTGTTAGCAAAGAGAATAGGATTTATTTTTAACAGTTTGATAATTGATTTATAATTTTAAAATATTTAGGCTTATGGTATGTGAAGGACTCATGGTGAGCAGTGGTTAAAGTGCTCAGCTACTGTACATAAAAAGGTCTGTGGTTTGAACCCACCAGCGACTCCATGGGAAAAAGGCGTGATAGTCTGCGTTTGTAAAGATTTACAGCCTTGGAAACCATACGGGGTAGTTTTACTCAGTGCTATAGGGTCACTATGAGTTGGAATCAACTCCATGACAGTGGGTTTGGTTTTTTTTGGTGTTGTCTGTGTAAGCCTCTCTTTGTTTTCTTGCCCTGGACCCCACAAATGCTAGGGGCCTGCCTGTCTGCTACCCACTGTAAGAAATATAATTTAATAGCAACTCTGAAGTGTGCACATATATGTACATATCTTGTATGTATACACTGGAAACCCTGGTGGCGTAGTGGTTAAGTGCTATATCTGCTAACCAAAAGATCAGCAGTTTGAATCCACCAGGCACTTCTTGGAAACTCTATGGGGCAGTTCTACTCCGTCCTACAGGGTCACTATGAGTAGGAATCGACACGAAGGTAACTGGGTTTTGTTTTTTTTTTTTTTTATCGTGTACATTCGTGGGGATGCATATGTAAAACTGAAACAGAAGTTTCACAAAACTATATGTTGATGTACATAATGTGTTTTGATATTTCTTATTACATTTTGTTTCTTTTTTTTTAATGCTTATTTTACTCACTAAGATGATTTCATAATCCCCTAATAGGTCACAATTTGCAGTTTGGGAAAACTTGTTCACATCATTAGTGTTAACCAAGAAAGTACTATCCATAGTTAATAAAATAACATTAACTAACTTAAATAATTAAATCAACCCTTGCCAAGCTTTTGCTTCTTATGTACTCTCTATTGCCGTGTATGAAACACATTTAAAAAAAAATCTTTGTACTCCTTTAGTGTCGGACACCTTGGAATTTGTGAATATACCAGAAATCGTATTAAAATTTTGGACATGAGCACGTATATATTTTTTCACTGAGATGGCTTCATGCCTTTCATAGAGTGTTAACACAAATTTTTTAAATGTATCCATGATTGTGGTGCAGTGGATCACTTGAGTGGCCTTTCTCTCCATGGTCTTGTCACTCCCACCCAAGTGATTGGGCAGGACTGTACAGACGGGATAATCGTGGCCCACCAAAGGGATTGGTGAGTTTTGCCATCCCACTGGGTTGGAGGAGAGCCTTCCCAGAGGCAGGAAAGGAAAGGATCCTACCCCCACCAAGAAAGAACAGCTAGGAGCAGAGAGCATGGGATCTCTGTGATGAGAAGCTCCTGGACCCAGGAGTCAGAGAATGAGCTGGAACAGTGAAGGCAGTAAGAAAGGGTGACAGAGACCCAGCAGGAGAGACCTAGCAGCAGGAGACAGCATGGTGGGCTTCTCAGCCCAAGGAGAGAGAAAACTGAATGTCTTTGGGCAGAGGCTGAGGGCCAGAAAGATGTGTGCCTGTCAGCATGACTGGTAAGAGGTTGTCCTGATGGAAGAACTGTATCCTGAGTGTTCCTGAACCGGAATTGTAACTGTTACTTCCCTAAGAAACCCCATAATTATGAGTATTGTCTGTGGGTTCTGTGTGGCCATTGCAATGAATTATCGAACCCAGTAGAGAAGCAGAGTGTGCCGTGGGAGGGATGATTGGTGTCATAGTTGATAAAGATGGCGGCGAGAGGAGGAATGTCTGACCTCCGCCTCACAGGAAATCAGCCTTTGGCTGTTGATCTTGATTCTTCTTCCCACTTGTGAAATTAGAGGAAGTCAGACACCACTCCCACGCCATTTTTACAATCATGTAGCCAGAGTGCCAGATAAGTGTCAGGCAACTCTAGAAGTGACTCTTTACTCCATCCTCCCCAAATTTCAGGACTGACATGAAGTTCTGGTGATTTTACCCCTTATTTCTCTCAATCCATCAGTTTCTCTCCAATCCATTAATTCCCCGCTTGGTTCAGGGTCTTGCCATTTTTTACTTGAATTGTTGTTGTATTAGTCTCATAACTGCCTTCTTTCTCTTCATACCTTTCACCATTCCTCCAAATCAGATCCTCATCAGAATTTTAACCTTACTACCACACAGTAGGGGGGTATTGGTGGCTCAGTGATAGAATTCTCATCTTCCATGTGGGCAGCCTAGATTCAATTCCCAGCCGCCACACATCTGTTAGTGGAGGCTTGCATGTTGCTATGCTGCTTATCAGGTTTCAGTGGAACTTCTAGACTAAGACAGACTAGGAAGAAGGACCTGGCTATCTACTTCTGAAAACTAGCCAAATCAGTGGATAACAATGATTTGATCATGGGGATGGCACAGGGCCAGGCAACATTTTGTTTGTTTATGCCTGGGGTCACCATGAGCCAACGAACAACTCAAAAGTAGCTAATAGCAACAACCACACAATACTCATCATGTGACTTACCTACTTAAAAAAAATTATCCCCATAATAAACTATGGAAGATTTAGCTTTCCTCTTCCTTTCTCCTCTGTCTTCTCTGCTGAATCTTCACTAACTACTTCTTCTCATAGTTATCCCACAAACATGCAACAAAGCCCAAAAATATTTATGATATAAATCTGTGTACATTTATTTCCTCCACCTAAGCAATGATATTCTTCTCCACTCTTGAGTTCACTACAGGGCTTCAAACTGGTTCATTCTGGTTCAACCCCCTGCTAAGAATTTGCATTTCCATCCCAGATACACTGAATCGTAATCAACATTTTAACAAGATCCCCAGTTGATTCCTATGTATAATAAATTTTGAGAACTACCGCTCTTCTAGTAGAAACCCTGGTGGCACAGTGGTTAAGTGCTGTGGCTGCTAACCAAAAGGTCGGCAGTTCAAATCCACCTGGTCCTCCTTGGAAACTCTATGAGGCAGTTGTATTCTGTCCTATAGGGTCACTAGGAGTTGGAATCAACTCGACAGCAATGGGTTTGGTTTTGGTTTGTTCTACTAGTGGTTCTCAGAGTTGGTCCCTAGCTAGCAGCATTAGTATCACCTGGGAACTTTGTTGGAAATGGAAATTCTCAGCAGGGGTTTAAACCAGAGTGGACCAATTCAAAGCCCTGGTTCACTAGGACTGAAGAATAAAACAGAAATACTATTTTTCCCTTAGATTGCTAGAAACACAGGTAATTAAAAATATTTTTAATCTATAGGATTTTTTATTAAGTGGAACTTATTGAACTTAGATCAGCAAAACAATACTATCAATTGCCAGGACCAGAGAGAGTTTTGTTGGTAACCCCAGTGATAGCAATGATGATTTCTTTTAAGCCAAATATTACCTACTGAAGTGTTAAGGATTTAAGAGTTACTTTAGCTCTTTCATGGCTAAGGGTGAAGGAGTGGGCTAATCTTTCAGTGACCGTATAACACTAGCTCTTTGGCATGTCGCATGAGGTCCTTCTAGAGCTGGCTGGCCTCTTTTCACCTCTCAAGCTTCTTTGCTTACCACCGCTTTGCATTTAGGCACACTGAATAAGCCAAGCAAATTCTTCCGTTTTAAAATTTTTGTTCTTATTATCTCCTCTGCCCGGAATCTGATATTAATAGTGTTTGTTCTTTAAATTAAAATAAAATTAAACAATCATTTAAGCAACAATAATATATAAATGTGAGATGTGAATAGACATAAAATTAGAGATAGGCTTTTATTTGGATGTTTTCAGTTATTTTATTCCTGCCAGGTAGGTAGAAGAATTATAGTCAGAACTACTTAAAATAAAATGAAGAATCAGTGTCAAAAATAATCCTAGGATCAAACATTCTAATAATTTACTCTCTAGTTTTTGTGTTGTAGAATGTTGTGGAAGAAGGACATTGAGCTAACGTGTTATAAAAGATGGAAAATATGATGCATCTTTACCAAACTTAAGGCTTTTGTAGATTTTTGGCAATGCAATACTGTATTTTAGACTGAACAACCAATGACAAAAATAGGCACTTAAAAATTAATACAGTTTTGTAAGCAATGTGTTACTCAGTGAAGACAAATGGATTTTATTTCATTATTCCGTTATGTCATATTATGACATAATATGAAGGTTCTGCATACTTTTACACAAACCTGTTAGCTGTACATTTAAATGTTTGCCTTAGGAAGATACCACACTTCTTTTTTAAAAATACTAATGAGCATCATTTGTCACAAAGGTCATTCTTTTACTGACCTCTGCTAAATTCTAACTGAAAGCCATCATCAGTAGTGATTCTTTAGTGTATTAATCACTGCATTTTGCCCATTTTTATAAATCCTCTTGAGTTCATGTAGACAACCCCAACAATTATTCCTACAAAAATTTAGTCTTTGAACTGTAACTTATTTCATGCATTATTGATTAAGCTCTGATTCCTGTTCTGATTCAGAAATAGTTATCTTTTGCATTTATTTACGTGTGGATAAAACTAATAGAATATTTCTTTGTGTATTGATCCCATATACTGTGCTCTGATTTCTAATAATAACATGAATGTTAGGAAAGTATACCCTTCTCTTTTATTCTTCAATTGAATTTTCAAACAGTGAAACCACCTAGGAGAGTGGGAGTTCTGAATTTTAGAATGACTTCTCTACTAAGGGTTCTTAGAATTGGTCCCTAGCCAGCAGCATTAGCATTGCCTGGGAGCTTGTGTTGGTACACTTAGGAAAAAGAAGGGTCCTTGTATAGCCATGAATATATGGCTGGAGTGACCTAGAGGTTTGTATTTGACTAGAGGAAGGCCCAAAAGAGGCAAGGTAGGGCTGGTTCATGATACGTACATGAAAATATCTCATTTCAATTTTATAGGAACTGGGTTGCAGGGAAGCATGTGACCAAGAGTCAGGGACCTTCTATGTGAAATGGCAAAAATAAAAATTTTCTAATGTTGTTTGAGAGCTTAATGAGATATTCCTTCAAAACAAATAATCTCTGATGGCAATGCCTGGTTTATTCTGCTTTAACTATGACCTTACTAGTTGGGAAGTTAAAGTGGAATTGAACCCTCTCTCTTTAGTAATAGATTTCATATCATTTTTATTATTATGTCAGACTTGAGGGAAGCATTGTAAATATATCTTATTTTGGTGGAAGCAAGGTATTTTCAAAGAATTTCAAAGACTGATTTATTCATTTATCTCTATCCTATTGCATAATTAGAGGATCTCACTATGAGTGGGAATCAACTGGAGGGCAATGGGTTAGCTGAACTCTATACCAAGGAACCTGCCCCCTTCTGGAAATACAGAGAAGAAGAAATTATTTTTCTTCCCTCTGTGTCGGTTTATCTGACCTGTAAAACCAATCCAGGAAAATTTTTATGTTTACTATTAAGATGTTACTAAATTGACCCAATTTTATTTTTCACTGTGGTAGGAATTACCCATCTCAAAATTTCCACTGAAACACTAATTACCCAGGAATTTAATGGATGATTCAGAGAAGCTACCCCCAACACCCAAAAAGAGGATTCATAGGGCAACTAAATTAGAGAACATTGTGCTATGCAAATTTAAACTGGTATCTTTACTGTTGTATTTCTTAGAATTTTTAGTGTTTTCAAGCCCCCAAAAGGGAACACAGTATGCAGTGTTTCCTAATTTGCATGACCAGAAATCCCCTTTATGACCAGAGACTAGCACATCCTGCAATCAGTATTCTGCAGAATATTACTTAATGCTGTCTCTGTCCTTTTAAAAATAGGCAAATTGCATTCCAAATCTGTACAGAAACCGCATTAACAGAGGTGCCACGAGCCAATAAGAACAAGATAAGTTACTGTATACTTTTACAGTTTTCCAAAAGTGCTTTTCATAAGCTGCTTCCTTTGATCTCTGTGACAACCATGTGAGTTTTGTAGAACAAGGATTATAGGCACAAAGTCATATAGCTAGTGAGCAGGAGGAGTTGACATAAATAGTGTAACAAATATATAAAGATTAAAAGTGAACTGTGGTTGAAGAGAGGTAGCTTATAAATTTTCTGATTTTGTGGATTTCAAAATAGTAAGGTATTTATTTTAAGCAGTCATAAACCTGCCCATGTGTCTAAGGAGAAGAGATAAACAGGTTGAACATAAAGAAGTTAAAAAAAAAAAAGAAATTTCAAAAATAAACCTTAGACAAAGAAAACTTCGTTATACCTATGCTGATATCTTTAGCAGTCCTCTAGTCAAATGTATACCTCACCTTCATCATCAATTTTTTTCTCTAACTATTCCATTCCTATAACATGCAAAGCTCTTCAAAATTAAAAAAAAAAAAAAAACCTTTTAGGATCCATGGGATATAAAGTTGCCTATCCACTTGTTCAGGTTCTAAGGTTTTTTGGGAAGCCACTTTCCCAATGACAGAGCATGTTGCCACAAGGCAGGACCCTTTGTGACTGTTTGAAACTGAAAAAAATGGGCATATGCTACAAATTACTGTTTCTACAGGATAATTGTAGGCGATGTGTGCATTTTGGGTAGGAAAAATACAATTTTATGTGGGAACCCATAATTCCCAGTGGACTCAGGTAGAACTCTGTGTTTTTTTTTAGGGTTCAAATTAGTGAGACAATGTATTGGTCCACTGGATTCTTAGGGTAGGCTTGTGAAAGGGAACAAGAAGAAATATCCATACTACTTAACAGAAGTTCAGACACACTCAGCGATTCAGCATGCTTCCATTAATGAAAACACATGGTATCAACAAAAAATTCAAAGCAGAAAATAATAGGCTCCTGAAGGGTTAAAAACAAAACAAAACAAAACAAAAAGCCTCCTAACCTTACCTCCACCACCAGCTATTGCTCTGTTTTCTATTCCCCTTTGCAGCAAAACTCTTGAAAAGGGGTTATCTACTCACAGTCCCCTTTTACCTTCTTTTTTGTTGTTTTTAAAATCCATCCCAATCAGGGTTTTACCCTACCACTCTCCAGAAACTGCTGCTGTTACCATCATCAGTAAATTTATGTTGCTAAATAAAACGGCCAGTTCTCGGCCATATCTTTTTTTTTTTAACTTTTATTGAGCTTCAAGTGAACGTTTACAAATCAAGTCAGACTGTCACATATAAGTTTATATACACCTTTCTCCATACTCCCACTTGCTCTCCCCCTAATGAGTCAGCCCTTCCAGTCTCTCCTTTCGTGACAATTTTGCCAGCTTCCAACTCTCTCTATCCTCCCATCCCCCCTCAAGACAGGAGATGCCAACACAGTCTCAAGTGTCCACCTGATGTAATTAGCTCACTCTTCATCAGCATCTCTCTCCCACCCACTGTCCAGTCCCTTTCATGTCTGATGAGTTGTCTTCGGGGATGGTTCCTGTCCTGTGCCAACAGAAGGTTTGGGGACCATGACCTCCGGGATTCCTCTAGTCTCAGTCAGACCTTTAAGTATGGTCTTTTTATGCGAATTTGGGGTCTGCATCCCACTGATCTCCTGCTCCCTCAGGGGTTCTCTGTTGCACTCCCTGTCAGGGCAGTTGTCGATTGTGGCCGGGCACCAACTAGTACTTCTGGTCTCAGGATGATGTAGGTCTCTGGTTCATGTGGCCCTTTCTGTCTCTTGGTCTCTTAGTTGTCATGTGACCTTGGTGTTCTTCATTCTCCTTTGCTCCAGGTGGGTTGAGACCAATTGATGTATCTTAGATGGCCGCTTGTTAGCATTTAAGACCCCAGATGCCACATTTCAAAGTGGGATGCAGAATGTTTTCCTAATAGAATTATTTTGCCAATTGACATAGAAGTCCTCTTAAACCATAGTCCCCAAACCCCCACCCTTGCTCCGCTGACCTTTGAAGCATTCAGTTTATCCCGGAAACTTCTTTGCTTTTGGTCCAGTCCAGTTCAGCTGACCCTCCATGTATTGAGTATTGTCCTTCCCTTCACCTAAAGCAGTTCTTATCTACTAATTAATCAGTAAAAAAACCTCTCCCACCCTCCCTCCCACCCCACCTCGTAACCACAAAAGTATGTGTTCTTCTCAGTTTATACTATTTCTCAAGATCTTATAATAGTGGTCTTATACAATATTTGCCCTTTTGCCTCTGACTAATTTCACTCAGCATAATGCCTTCCAGGTTCCTCCATGTTATGAAATGTTTCACAGATTCGTCACTGTTCTTTATCGATGCGTAGCATTCCATTGTGTGAATATACCACAATTTATTTAACCATTCATCTGTTGATGGACATCTTGGTTGCTTCCAGCTTTTTGCTATTGTAAACAGAGCTGCAATAAACATGGGTGTGCATATATCTGTTTGTGTGAAGGCTCTTGTATCTCTAGGGTATATTCCGAGGAGTGGGATTTCTGGGTTGTATGGTAGTTCTATTTCTAACTGTTTAAGATAACGCCAGATAGATTTCCAAAGTGGTTGTACCATTTTACATTCCCACCAGCAGTGTATAAGAGTTCCAATCTCTCCACAGCCTCTCCAACATTTATTATTTAGTGTTTTTTTGGATTAATGCCAGCCTTGTTGGAGTGAGATGGAATCTCATCGTGGTTTTAGTTTGCATTTCTCTAATGGCTAATGATCGAGAGCATTTTCTCATGTATCTGTTAGCTGCCGGAATATCTTCTTTAGTGAAGTGTGTGTTCATCTCCTTTGCCCACTTCTTGATTGGGTTGTTTGTCTTTTTGTGGTTGAGTTTTGACAGAATCATATAGATTTTAGAGATCAGGCGCTGGTCGGAGATGTCATAGCTGAAAATTCTTTCCCAATCTGTAGGTGGTCTTTTTACTCTTTTGGTGAAGTCTTTAGATGAGCATAGGTGTTGGATTTTTAGGAGCTCCCAGGTATCTGGTTTCTCTTCGTCATTTTTGGTAATGTTTTGTATTCTGTTTATGCCTTGTATTAGGGCTCCTAAGGTTGTCCCAATTTTTTCTTCCATGATCTTTATCGTTTTAGTCTTTATGTTTAGGTCTTTGATCCACTTGGAGTTAGTTTTTGTGCTTGGTGTGAGGTATGGGTCCTGTTTCATTTTTTTGCAAATGGATATCCAGTTATGCCAGCACCATTTGGTAAAAAGACTATCTTTTCCCCAGTTAACTGACTCTGAGCCTTTGTCAAATATCAGCTGCTCGTATGTGGATGGATTTATATCTGGGTTCTCAATTCTGTTCCACTGGTCTATGTGCCTGTTGTTGTACCAGTACCAGGCTGTTTTGACTACTGTGGCTGTATTATAGGTTCTGAAATCAGGTAGAGTGAGGCCTCCCACTTTCTTCTTCTTTTTCAGTAATGCTTTGCTTATCTGAGGCTTCTTTCCCTTGCATATGAAGTTGGTGATTTGTTTCTCTATCACCTTAAAAAATGTCATTGGAATTTGGATCAGAAGTGCATTGTATGTATAGATGGCTTTTGGTAGAATAGACATTTTTACTATATTAAGTCTTCCTATCCATGAGCAAGGTATGTTTTTCCACTTAAGTAGGTCCTTATTAATTTCTTGTAGTAGAGCTTTGTAGTTTTCTTTGTATAGGTCTTTTACATCCTTGGTAAGATTTATTCCTAAGTATTTTATCTTCTTGGAGGCTACTGTGAATGGTATTGATTTGGTGATTTCCCCTTCGATGTTCTTTTTGTTGATGTAGAGGAATCCAAGTGATTTTTGTATGTTTATCTTATAACCTGAGACTCTGCCAAACTCTTCTATCAGTTTCAGTGGTTTTCTGGTGGATTCGTTGGGGTTTACTGTGTATAGGATCAGGTCATCTGCAAATAGAGATAATTTTACTTCCTCTTTGCCAATCCAGATGCCCTTTATTTCTTTGTCTAGCCTAATTGCTCTGGCTAGGATTTCTAGCACAATGTTGAATAAGAGCGGTGATAAAGGGCATCTTTGTCTGGTTTCCGTTCTCAAGGGAAATGCTTAAATGCTTTCAGGTTCTCTCCATTTAGAGTGATGTTGGCTGTTGGCTTTGCATAGATGCCCTTTATTATGTTGAGGAATTTTCCTTCAATTCCTATTTTGGTGAGAGTTTTTATCATAAATGGGTGTTGGACTTTGTCAAATGCCTTTTCTGCATCAATTGATAAGATCATGTGGTTTTTGTCTTTTGTTTTATTTACGTGGTGGATTACATTAGTGGTTTTTCTAATATTAAACCAGCCTTGCATACCTGGTATAAATCCCACTTGGTCGTGGTGAATTATTTTTTTGATACGTTGTTGAATTCTATTGGCTAGAATTTTGTTGAGGATTTTTGCATCTATGTTCATGAGGGATATAGGTCTGTAATTTTCTTTTTTTGTAATGTCTTTACCTGGTTTTGGTATCAGGGAGATGGTGGCTTCATAGAATGAGTTGGGTAGTATTCCGTCATTTTCTATGCTTTGAAGTACCTTTAGTAGTAGTGGTGTTAACTCTTCTCTGAAAGTTTGGTAGAACTCTGCAGTGAAGCCGTCCGGGCCAGGGCTTTTTTTTATTGGGAGTTTTTTGATTACTGTTTCAATCTCTTTTTTTGTTATCGGTCTGAATGTGTTAGTTTAGGTAGGTAGTGTTTTTCCAGAAATTCATCCATTTCTTCTAGGTTTGCAAATTTGTTAGAGTGCAATTTTTCATAATAATCTGATATGATTCTTTTAATTTCAGTTGGGTCTGTTGTGATGTGGCCCATCTCGTTTCTTATTTGGGTTATTTGTTCCCTTTCCAGTATTTCTTTAGTCAGTCTAGCCAATGGTTTATCAATTTTGTTAATTTTTTCAAAGAACCAGCTTTTGGCTTTGTTAATTCTTTCAATTGTTTTTCTGTTCTCTAATTCATTTAGTTCAGCTCTAATTTTTATTATTTGTTTTCTTCTGGTGCCTGATGGATTCTTTTGTTGCTCACTTTCTATTTGTTCATTGTGGGGACAGTTCTCTGATTTTGGCTCTTTCTTCTTTTTGTATGTGTGCATTTACCGATATAAATTGGCCTCTGAGCACTGCTTTTGCTGTGTCCCAGAGGTTTTGATAGGAAGTATTTTCATTCTCGTTGCTTTCTATGAATTTCCGTATTCCCTCCTTGATGTCTTCTATAACCCAGTCTTTTTTCAGGAGGGTGTTGTTCAGTTTCCAAGTATTTGATTTCTTTTCCCTAGTTTTTCTGTTATTGATTTCTAGTTTTATTGCCTTGTGGTCTGAGAAGATGCTTTGTAATATTTCGATGTTTTGGATTCTGCAAAGGTTTGTTTTATGACCTAATATGTGGTCTATTCTAGAGAATGTTCCATGTGCGCTAGAAAAAAAAGTATACTTTGCAGCAGTTGGGTGGAGAGTTCTGTATAAGTCAATGAGGTCAAGTTGGTTGATTGTTGTAATTAGGTCTTCCGTGTCTCTATTGAGCTTCTTACTGGATGTCCTGTCCTTCTCCGAAAGTGGTGTGTTGAAGTCTCCTACTATAATTGTGGAGGTGTCTATCTCACTTTTCAGTTCTGTTAAAATTTGATTTATGTATCTTGCAGCCCTGTCATTGGGTGCATAAATATTTAATATGGTTATATCTTCCTGGTCAATTGTCCCTTTTATCATTATGTAATGTCCTTCTTTATCCTTTGTGGTGGATTTAAGTCTAAAGTCTATTTTGTCAGAAATTAATATTGCTACTCCTCTTCTTTTTTGCTTATTGTTTGTTTGATATGTTTTTTTCCATCCTTTGAGTTTTAGTTTGTTTGTGTCTCTAAGTCTAAGGTGTGTCTCTTGTAGGCAGCATATGGACGGATCGTGTTTCTTTATCCAGTCTGTGACTCTCTGTCTCTTTATTGGTGCATTTAGTCCATTTACATTCAGCGTAATTATAGATAAATAAGTGTTTAGTGTTGTCATTTTGATGCCTTTTTATGTGTGTTGTTGACAATTTCATTTTTCCACTTAGTTTTTTGTGCTGAGACGTTTTTCTTAGTAAATTGTGAGATCCTCATTTTCATAGTGTTCGACTTTATGTTTGTTGAGTCATTACGTTTTTCTTGGTTTTTATCTTGAGTTCTGGAGTTGTTATACCTCTTTGTGGTTACCTTAATATTTACCCCATTTTTCTAAGTAAAAACCTAACTTGTGTTGTCCTATATCGCCTTGTATCCCTCTCCATATGGCAATTCTATGCCACCTGTATTTAGTCCCTCTTTTTGATTATTGTGATCTTTTACATATTGACTTCAATGATTCCCTGTTATGAGCATTTTTTTTTAATTAATCTTAATTTGTTTTTGTGATTTCCTTATTTGAGTAGATATCAGGATGTTCTGTTTTGTGACCTTGTGTTGTGCTGGTATCTGATATTATTGGTTTTCTGAGCAAACAATTTCCTTTAGTATTTCTTGTAGCTTTGGTTTGGTTTTTGCAAATTCTCTAAGCTTGTGTTTATCTGTAAATATCTTAATTTTGCCTTCATGTTTCAGAGAGAGTTTTGCTGGATATATGATCCTTGGCTGGCAGTTTTTCTCCTTCAGTGCTCTGTGTATGTCATCCCATTGCCTTCTTGCCCGCAGGGTTTCTGCTGAGTAGTCTGAACTTATTCTTATTGACTCTCCCTTGAAGGAGACCTTTCTTTTCTCCCTGGCTGCTTTTAAAATTTTCTCTTTATCTTTGGTTTTGGCAAGTTTGATGATAATATGTCTTGGTGTTTTTCTTTTTGGATCAATTTTAAATGGGGTTCGATGAGCATCTTGGATAGATATCCTTTCATCTTTCATGATGTCAGGGAAGTTTTCTGTCAGCAGATCTTCAACTATTTTCTCTGTGTTTTCTGTCCTCCCTCCCTGTTCTGGGACTCCAATCACACGCAACTTATCCTTCTTGATAGAGTCCCACATTATTCTTAGGGTTTCTTCATTTTTTTTAATTCTTTTATCTGATTTTTTTCAGCTATGTTGGTGTTAATTCCCCGGTCCTCCAGATTTCCCAGTCTACATTCTAATTGCTCGAGTCTGCTCCTCTGACTTTCTCTTGCGTTGTCTAATTCTGTAATTTTATTGTTAATCTTTTGGATTTCTGCATGCTGTCTCTCTATGGATTCTTGCAACTTATTAATTTTTCCACTATGTTCTTGAATAATCTTTTTGAGTTCTTCAACAGTTTTATCAGTGTGTTCCTTGGCTTTTTCTGCAGTTTGCCTTATTTCGTTTCTGAGGTCATCCCTTATGTCTTGAAGCATTCTGTAAATTAGTTTTTTATATTCTGTATCTGATAATTCCAGGATTGTATCTTCATTTGGGAAAGATTTTAAATTCCTTTGTTTGGGGGGTTGTAGAAGCTGTCATGGTCTGCTTCTTTTTGTGGTTTGATATCTACTGCTGTCTCTGAGCCATCACTAAGATATAAAAAAAAAAAAAATAGTAGTGGTTTATTCTGTAATTGCTCACTGAGTCTTTTCTTGTTTTGTTTTCTTTCAATATATGTGGATGGGCTACTAGATTGTGCTGTCTTGTTTGTTGTAGCCCTTGACTTACTTATGACCTATTACCAGCTGGTTTGGGCTGTTGCCAGATATATATGCCTGAGTCTATTCACTATTCTTGAGTAGAATCTGATTTTGGGTCATCAAGTGTGTGATGCACCCTAACACCTATCCACCTCAAGAAGTAGTGGTCATAGTTGTGTGCACCAGATTCTATTAGCAGCTGGGGTTCACCCTCCAAGGGGGGCAGGATGCTGACAGACTTCCCCCAAGTGTCAGTGAGGTAGGTGTGTCTCTATTCCTAAAGCACCTTGGTGGAAGGGCTCTGCAGCTGTACCTTAGGCCCCCAGTGCAAGTACCTCTACAGATTGGTAGGTATCACCCTCCTTAGACCCCTAAGGCAAGAGGCTAGGTGGTCTGGGGGGAGCTTCAGCCCTCAGTTCCCTGTTGTGGGTCAGTTAGGGCTCTGTTGAATAAGCAGAGATATCAGACCTGGGAAACGTATTTTTCCAGAAAATCAGCTGACTGGGACGCTGGCTCCAGGCTCCAAAAACAGTCGCTGCTTCCCCATATTTGTTCGTTCTCCGTCTCTAAATCTGTGTTTGTTGTTCAGGGTTCGTAGATTGTTAGGTATGTGATCGATTCACTTGTTTTTCCGAGTCTTTGTTGAAAGAGGGATCCGAGGTAGCATCTACCTAGTCCGCCATCTTGGCCCCTCCACCCCTCGGCCATATCTTAATTGATGTCTCAGCAGCATTTGACATGGTTGATCACACCTCCCTCCTTAATACATGTTCTTCGCTTGTATTACAGGAAACCATACTTTTGTTTTTCTCTTACCTCACTGGTGGCCCTTTTCAGTCTCCTTTCTTGGATCACCCTTTTTTTTTTTTTTTTTTCTTCATGACTTCATAATGTTAGAGTACTCTAGTATTCAAATCCTTCTTTCCGTCTCTATACTCCCTCTGTGACCTCAGTCAGTCTTACGACTTTAAATACCATTGATGCCATACTAAATTATGATTTTTGTCACTGGTTCAGGCCCTACAATGGGATGCGTATGTCCAATTCTGTTCAGCATTCTTTTCCAGTACACATGGATCACACACTGAGCTGGAACCACCACTGACTTTGAGAATTAGACCCAGAGTCACCAGTCCATACTATTGTTTCTCTCAAGTTAGGCTCTCTTTGTGAGGTCTTTCTGCTCTCGTCAATTGTCTTAGCCAATCTAAGAATTTGAAATAACATTGAACTTCACAATGAAAAAGAGAGGCGTCTTGTTTTCTATTGTCCTCTGAGAGTCTCTGGTATTTATAGAAGTTGTCCCACCGACCTCCCATTCTATTGTATAAAGGGACAGTAGAGGAGACCATTGTCAGGGTTCTATTAAATATCCTTCCTTTAGAGCATCCGTGCCTACTTGACTTGCATTTATATATCTAAAAGGACTGCTTTAGGGATTCCTCCCAGAAGAAAGAAGGCCTCCAGTGTTACTTCTTTATTCTATTGGTCAATGTAGAAACATTTGACAACTTTCAAATGATGGCTTCCTCACACCAAAAAAGAGAAAGTAAATAAGTAATACCCTTCACTCTGTACACTTCACCTCTTCATGCCTTCAAAATATGTACATAATTAAGAATTTTGAAGAGGAACGTTTTTCCACATGAAACGTTTAACATGGTTATTTCATGCTGTAATATGAGAAATAGAGAATTTATATATTCCCCAATGTTATTAAAATTGATAATGGGGATTAAAAAACCCATTGCCATTGAGTCAATTCCAGCTTATAGCAACCCTAAAGGACAGAGTAGAGCTGCCTCATAGGTTTTCCCAGGGCAGATGGTAGATTCGAACTGCCAACCTTTTTGTTAGAACTGAGCTCTTAATCACTGCACCACCAAGGCCCCTTGATCACAGGGATATTGACTAGAAATTCTTCATATTTGTCTAAATTTAAGACACGATGAAATGGAATATATTTCTGTCAAGGCACATATATTGGATAAACCTTATGGTTGGCATTATAGAGTTCCTAACTGAGTCCCAGTCTTTCATGAAATTCCTTAACTCTAATACATTGCTGACTCACATGAAATTTACAATCAACTATTGGCTCTTTGTTTTTTTTCTTATTATTTTTATGCCTATGAATATTTTCTGTATCTTGATTTGTGTGATTTCTTTTTTTTTTTTTTCAGTTCCACTTTTCTTTAGTACTACATTTCTTTTCACAGAATTAAATATTTTTTAAAAAGACTTGCCCGGTTTTATACATTTTTCCCATCCCTTCAAAGAATTATTAGTGCTAGGTTTCTTATGTTAATGACTACAAATTTTAGTGTAACTTCTTTGACCAGATGCCTGATGATTCATCTTTAATCATAAAATCTCATGGCAGAAGTCTTTTCGAAAATAAAAAGGAACTGTTTAGTGTTTACCTTTTAAGTGCTGATAAATTCTAAAATATGTGTGGCTATAATATGTGGATTTAATTTAGCAGTAAGATAAATTCATAATTTCTCCTCTTTGACACAACATTTTCCTGTTTCCTTTAGAAAGATTAATAAACTATGATAAATAAAATGTATAAGAGAATAAAAATATATTTGAAATTCAATAAGAAACAATCAAGTTTTTATTGTTTAGAGATGAAAAACATGGAAAGACAGGTGTCAAAAATGTATGAATCAAGTTTATAAATATGTTCATGGTAAAGACTAAATTATCAGCTATCAAAGTGTAAACAAAACAAATTATCAACCAAATATTCATTCTGCCTAAGGAGTGTCCATCTGACTCTAAAAACTTGTAATTAATGGTCTCCTAAATCCTCTGGAGCAGTTTGTAGAAAAATATCTATTCAGGAGGGGAAATTAATTATTAAGTTATATTAATATAGCAGTTTAAGTATCCTTTGTTCTCTAGATTCAGCAGTCATTACCTTACCATTTAAAATAAATGTGAAAAATTATTCATTATTAGGTTTAATATACTGTTATTCTTTGCCAGAGTAGAAGAGCAATGTGTAGCCACTAACATATGCTCCAAATAAGTAATAACCATTAAACCATAAAATGCAGAGGGAAATGGTTGATCAAAAGTTAAACTATACCACTGTGTTTTTAAGCATGTGATTTTTTTTTTAACGTAAGTTAAAGCTAGATGTAAAATGAAAAAATATTAAAGGTGAAGTCATTTTGTTATAGATTCAGATAAAAGGGGGCATATTTCCATTGTTTACCTAGAAAAATATGAAAATACATATTTAAATTTTTGGCTTCATCACATGAGAAGTTAGTATGATTGATGACATGATGGAACTTCATTCACTGCACTTGGTCTTACATGCAGGCTACATATACTGACCATATTATCTATTTTAATATGTATTTTAATAATTGTTTCCTAAGTTTGCCTGTCATTTTCCTTCCATAAAGAGAATTCTCCTATATAGTGCCATTGAAACAGGGCAAAAAAGCGCTTCTGAATTTTTAAGCAAATGATGCCTACCTTCTGTATTTGTTTGCCAGTCACTCCCTCCACCTGAAGGATATTTTCATAAAGCGCACCGTGCTAATTTTTTTTACAGCAACATGTGGAAGAGGATGGGCATGTTGTGCTTATGAGGGTGCCCCTGGGGCGGGGGGGGGGGGGTGGCTGGCAAACAAATGCAGAGGGAACACATTATTTTCTTAAAAATATGGTAAGTTCATGTCTTAGTTACCTAGTACTGCCATAACAGAAATACCACAAATGGTTGGCTTGAAAGAATGAAAATTTATCTTCTCACAGTTCTCCAGGCTAAAAGTCAAAATCAGTTATGACCACGGCATTTCCTTCTATGTGCCTCTCCTAGTTACTGGCATCTGTCAGCAACCCTTGGCGTATCTTTCATTGTAGAAGATCCTCAGATGTTGCCTATCTTTCACTGTGTGTGTGAGAGTTCTGCCAAAATATCTATTTATTGTCTGGAGGCAGAAGACACCCTACCTCATCTCCCTCTTCAACTGATAGATTGATCACATTATATTCAATTACATTTTGGAAAGTGATTGCATTATGGTACATTAGATGTAAGGAGATTACATTTCATTAGATTATATCATGGAAGGCAATCTGCTATACCTAAGGCCATCTGACTAACATGTAACTACTCCATGACAACAACTAGACAAGACTTTGACCAGACAACTGGAAACCATAGCCTAGCCAAGTTGACAGACAAAACTAACCATCACAGTTGTCTTTTATATTTGTCTTTTATGAAAACATCCCAATGACATGCAATGAAGCTGAATATAATGTCTCCATATTTCCTGCATTTTGATTCCGTATTGTTCTTCCTAAATTTCATCTCATTCGTTAATTGCAACAAATACCTACTATGTGGAGGATGCTCTCTAGTTGTTAGAGATACAGAGGTATAAAAATAATTTATTCAACAAAAATCCTTGTCATAACTACCACCTGCCAGGTCTCAGTCTAGGCACTGGGATCAGGTCTCAGTCTAGGCACTGGGATATATCAAGAAAAAAATAGATAAAGACCCTTTCCATCCTGAAGTTTACAGTCCACCAATATGGAGTGGGCTACTGTTTAACAAGTGGTTAAGACCTCAGGCTGCTAATCAAAAGGTCAGCAGTTCGAATATACCAGCTACTCCTTGGAAGTCCTATAGGACAGTTCTAATCTGTCTTATAGGGTTGCCATGAGTTGGAATCGACTTGACCGTACACAACAACAAAAACAAGCAGACAACAAACAATAAATATGATAAATGAGTAAATAATATGGCATTTTATAAAACAATAAATCTATTGAAAAAACGAAAGGGTAGAGAAATGCCAGTGTGTCAAGAGTCCTGGGAAGAGGTGGGAACGGGGAAGGATTATAATATTAAATAAAGTAGTTAAGGTCAGCCTCATTGAAGTAATTGAAGGTGTTAACCACGTGGATTACTAGGAGAAGAGCATTTCAGGCAGAAGGAAGAAATAAAGCAAAAGGCTTTAGATGGGAGAATAACTGATTTATTAGAACAGTAAGGTTACCATAGAACAATAGAGGAAAAGGGAGATTAGAAAAGAGACATAAGGGTGGAAGAATAGTTATTGCTTATTGTAGATGTTTTCTTTTATACTACATAGAATGGCAAACCACTGTAGGATTTTAAGGAGATTTTACTTGATCTGACTACAGTGTTACAGAATCACTGTAGATAACTCTAACTGCCTTAAGAATAAAGATAAGAGGACCAGATTAAAAGAAATGAGACCAGTTAAGAGACTGTTGCAGTAAATCAAGTGATAGTAGATGGCCCAGACAAATGTGGAGGTCATGAGAACGGGTTAGAGACCAGAAGTATTGTAAATATAATCTGAATATAAAGCCAGTAAGTTTTTCTAATGGATTGTACATGAGCTGGCAGAAGAAGGGGGGACTCAAGGATGACTCCAAGATTTCAGACTGAACAACTGGAAGGCTGGAGTTGTCATCAATTACGTTGGGAAAGGCTGAAGGTGAAATAGATTTGGGGGACAAGGATTTTGTTTGGGACATATTGAGTTTTTAATGTCTATCAGTAGGATATTGAGTTGGAATGTCTGTCAAAATCTAAGTAGCAATACTAAGTAGCAGTTAAGTATACAATAATATACAGTTAAGAATAAGGTCTAAGCTAGAGATAAAAAAGTAAACCCAAACCAAAACAAAACCTGTTGCTGTGGGGTCTATTCTGACTCACAGTGACCCTATAGGACAGAGGACAACTGCCCCATAGGATTCCCAAGGGTGAAATCTTTATAGAAGCAGACTGCACATCTTTCTCCTATGGAGTGGCTGGTGGGTTCAAACTCTCTACCTTTCAGTAGCAACTGAGCACTTAATCACTGTGCCACCAGGGCTCCTTGATAAAAAATTAGGAATATATATTTTGGTTGGTTAGACAGTCAACAAACTTCCATTCATATGATATGGCAGTATGGAAGATCTCTTTTATATAATGTTTGTGAAGAGAGCCCTAAAGAGAAAACCTTGCTCACCTTTGATGATTTCCCCTCTTCTCCCATAGGTGATCTCATCCGGTGTTATGGTTCGCCATAAAAAACATCCACACACTGACTACTCCCAGCTACAGACTCACACAGCAGCTCACCTGGCATTTTCACTTTGACATCTAATAAGTTATCTCAGACTTAAGGTTTCCAAAACCTAGATTCTGATTTTACCCCAGCCTAACCCCAAATCTGTTCCTTCTACAGGTCTGCCCTTGTCAATAAATGACAACTCCACCCTTCTAATTGCTAAAGCCATTAATTATACACATTAAATTGGTGGATTTTATGGTATGTGATTTCATCTAATAAAGCTGTTTTAAAAGTATTCAGTTTTCCTTTCATTCAGTAATTTGTTATGTAGGTGAATGTGCTACAATTTATTTTAAAGATAAATATAAAGGAACAATGATTTGAAAATTTCTTTTCTAAGATATAAATCAATTTTGATCTTTTTACCCTGAAGTTATGAAAATACGTGTTAAGCTCACCATAAAATAGATTTGGTTCTTTGGACGGATGAAATAGTATACATTTTGTTAACAACAACAAAAAAATTAAGTACTTCAGAAGCAAAAAAATTAAGTTCAAACATCTTCAAAGGGATAGTCCAAAATTTTCACATAGGAGAAAGACTATGTAGTTCACATCTGCTGCTTTAAAAAAATTAGATTAACATTTTAAAACTGTTTTATTTTAGTTGCCTGATTACTGTTTGTGTTTAGTTAAATTTCTCTTACCTTGAGCCCATTTTAAAATATGCAATTTTTAAACAAGATTTTAATGGACCTAAGGTGCACAAAATTAGAATAATCATTTTTCTAATTTGAAAATTAACATCATTCAGTTGCACTGAGCAAATATTTGTTGCATACAGACACAGATACACACACACATATATATACACATCTATCTAGCTCTCTCTATAGATAATAAACACACGTACATGCTACGTGCTTGGTGCTTGTCTATACCATATAGCAGGTACAGTTTTACCCTGTAGAGTCACCTGCTCTGATAAGCGGCAGTATGGTAAAGCATAGAGAGAACTGAGCTGGAAATCATCTTTATCTTAATTCAGATCATCTCATTGTTAAAAAAAATAAATAAATTGTTACCTAAGGTAAATTGACTGCTGGAGTCCCAGTTTCTCCAAACTTTCTTGGGACTCTAGAATCCTAAATGTCATTTTTCAATTGTATAAAATGTTTATCGAAGTATACATTTTTGCTTTAGTTTTTTTTTTTTTTGGTAGTATCTAAAAATCAACTTTATTAATGTGTAATTTACATGCAGTAAAATGCACTCATTTTAAGTGCACAAATCCATGAATTTTGACAAATGTGCATACATGTGTGAACACCACTCCAACCAAGATATAGAATATTCCCATCAACCCTAAAAGTGCCTTCCTGCCCCTTTGTAGTCAATCGCACCTCGACTTCCCAGCCCCCAGGCAACAATATGCTTTCCTGTCAATATAGATTAGAATCACCTTTTCTAGAATTTCATAAAAATGGAATCCTACAGTGTATATTCTTTTGTGTCTTTCTTTTCCTCTCAGCGTACATTTTTTGAGATTAATTCATGTTGTTGCAGACATCAGTAGTTTTTTCTTTTAATTGCTGACTAGTTTTTCATTGTATTCATGTATTTCAAGGTACATTTGCTTACCCTAAGAATGTAAAGATATTTTTCTGTATTTTTAAGAGGTGTCTTTGAATTTAAATATTTAGTACAATTCTATTATAGCCTTAGCTATGATATATATAATGTTATTCTCAAGGGGTCTCTGTTGGTTACAAGTTTATATATTAAGATAATAAAACTTGGATCTACAAACCTAATCCTTAGAAGTCTTACCATCTGGTCATAGAACTATTGTACTTACAGGTACTAAACCTTTAAATATCTAATAAAGAGCGAGGAAAGACACAATTACGTAGAGTCGATGGCTGTTGCAGTGTATCACCCACATTCTTCTTCAGAGTCTTCTTTCCCTTCACTGCTGGGAGTGTTGCCAGCTGAGGGATAACAACTGAGCACTTCCCAGGACTTAACTCTTAGCAAAAGGGAGCATCTTTTCCAAAATTATGCCCCCTTCCCAGGAACACAGAATGCCACGTACAATGTAAGGCTGTATTATTGTGAAGCTAAGGGAAAACTATCTTTTTTTAGGCAGTGTTTATTAAGAGAACACTCAAAAGCAGTGATAGTGACCTTCATACCATACACAGCTATCTGTACACTGAACTGAGAAAAGCCAGTTCATAATCATTAGGCAGCAATTGAGAACTGGATTCAGGAAGAAGGCTAGAACCAATTGTTAGTTAGATCCAAATTTATGATAATTGAGGTATGTTTTTGCAGTATTTTTGTCATACTTACAAACATCTGTGAACTCTTTATGGTAGCTACATGTGACTAAACATGCTTAAGCTTTATATAAAACACCTACCCACCTCAGAGTGAGAACTCCCTCTACTTAACTAAAAAAAAAAAAAAAAAGGCAATTAAATTTGTGTTTGTCTTTCTCTACTATATTAATTTTGACTTGTATAGTTACTTCTGCATGCTCTCTCTTGTTTTAGGTTATTGGACTTACTTTTCTTGCTATGCGTCAGTTTTTACCTTTCTCTCTGTCTTAAATTTCTCATGACCTTTCTGATGTTTTCTGTTCTCCCTCCTTTCTCCTACAGTCAGCATTGCCCTAATGGGACACACATTCCTAAGAATCACACACTATGCAAAATCATGCAATAAAAAAGCACAGGACTTACAGGGAAGTTGGGATACAGGGCACAACATACAAAAATTTTATCAATGACACTTAAAAAATAAGAGATAGAAACCTAATAAAAAAGATAGCACAGTTTTACACACAGTAAATGATTAAGAAATACATAAATGCACTAATATATATTGTTTAACTTGGAAAACACTGGAAATTTGCTCACAGAAGTGTCAGAGGGCTACAACTGTGAGTTATTGTGAAGTGTTGCAAGGAGGATTACCTGAAATCAGACAGAAAAGTGGATGGGTGACTGCATACATAACACACAGTGAGCTGAGAGAACTCTAACGTGTTTGAGGAATGCGCCTGTGTATGCTTTGTGTATTACTACCCGGCTTGGTTCTGCTTTGTTGTTGTTATTGTTAGGTGCCGTCGAGTCGGTTCCAACTCATAGCGACCCGATGCACAACAGAACGAAACACTGCCCAGTCCTGAGCCATCCTTACAATCGTTGTTATGCTTGAGCTCATTGTTGCAGCCACTGTGTCAGTCCACCTCGTTGAGGGTTGTTCTCTTTTCCACTGACCCCATACTTTGCCAAGCATGGTGTCCTTCTCCAGGGACGGATCCCTCCTGACATGTCCAAAGTATGGTTCTGCTAGGTGCAGTTTAATGTGTTTACACAGTGCTTCTTGGGGACAAAATTGTACATAAGAAAGCAGAACATTCACATTATGTTCAAGTTGCTTCTTTGTTTTTTAGTAATACTTCGTTGTGTTTTCAGTGAAGGTTTACACACCAGTTTAGGTTCCCATTCAATAATTTCTACACAAATTGTGCAGTGATATTGGTTACATTCTTGACAATGTACGAATATTCTCTTATTTCCATTCTGTTTGTTCTGTCTCCATTAATCTAGTTTCCTTGCCCCTTTACATTCTCATCATTTTTTAAAGTAAATCTTGACCATCAAATTGCTTCTTTATATGGTAGAACAAATTTGCATTTTCAAAATCAGATTTATAGAAGAACTGACTGTACTTTCTTTACTCTTTCTCCATACTTATCTGTTTCTACCTAGTTAGCACTTATTTCTCCTGAATTACTACACTTTTTCACCTCAAAACTTCTCCAGAACGGCTAGACCATAGGGTATCCTCCAAAGAAGTGGCTGACTTTGGTTCGTAGACAGCCTTAGCAGAAAGGGAACAGATTAGTCTCAAAGTTCTCAACCCATTTCAGCCTCCTTCCTGTGATTGTGTGCACTCAAGACTTTTATGTTGGTAGCAATATAGAAATCAGGACTTTCTATGATGTACCTTTGTTCCCAATAAGGCAGTACAACAAGAATAACCTTAAATATATATATATATATATATACATATATAAACTTTTTTCTCAGTGCCATTGAAAATAAAACTTGAAAATTCACAAGGATTTTGAATAACAATAAAAAAGCATTGCATATTTTCTGTGCCTTTACTTATTATCCAATAACATTATATGTTAAACACATATAATATCATTTATTAATAATTAATTTTATACATAAATGATTGAAATAACAGCTGTCATTTATTGAATGTTTAGGATACACATTCAATAAATGTTTGTTATAAGCCATGTGTATTACATATATATATGTATACATATACCCACAAATGGAGCCCTGGTGGCACAGTGGTTAATCATATTTGGCTGCTAAACAGAAGGTCGGTAGTTCAAACCCACCAGCTGTTCCTTGGAAACCCTATAGGGCATTTCTACTCTGTCCTATAGGGTCACTATGAGTTGGAATTGACTCGATGATAACAGGTATACACACAAATATAGCAATTAATATATATATATGTATATTGGTTTCACTTCAAATGCATCAGTTTATATGTTTCAAAATTAATGATCTACTTTTTCATTTTAATGTCAGTTAAGAGTTTGCCCAGAAACTTAGTTTTTCTTCAAAACTAGTTATTTTTGGAAGTCTTTATTCCTCCCCATAAAAGATATATCAGTTTCATTTTTTGTGTTCATGAATTTTAATTTAAAGATGAATAAAATCTTAAGTACCTTTTCTTCTTCTTGTCCTACAGCGTTTGTCCAATGGCTCTATAGACTCAACTGATGACACTAGTCAAATAGTTGAACTACAAGAATTGCTTGAAAAGCAAAACTATGAAATGGCACAAATGAAAGAACGTCTAGCCGCCCTGTCTTCCCGAGTGGGAGAGGTGGAACAGGAAGCAGAGACAGCGAGAAAGGATCTCATTAAAACGGAAGAAATGAATACAAAATATCAAAGGGACATTAGAGAGGTAAGTGATTCATAACACATTCAGTCTTTGTTCCTGAATGCTGCCTCTTAGATGCTATCTCTGTAATTTCCCCTAATGGGATATACTCTCTACATCTTCTCAAAAAACCATAATTTGGGATGAATTATATTAGTTATGAAACTTGTCCAGTAAGACAAAAATGGTTTACTTAATTAACACTTTGCGTATGTATGGAGAGATAGCATTAGTATCGTCTCAGATGAAATTAAAGCTTTCTGAAATTTTTAATGAGTTTTTAAAGCATTAAGCTGTTAACTTTAAATAACCCAGGAGGTGGGTATGAATAATGAATTACTATACCCTTAACATATGAAAGTACTCAAAGATATTTCTTTAAATTGTTCCCTGTCTTATTTTGGTTCTGTGCCTATGAATATGAATGTATACATCTGATTGTGGGTATTTTTCTTGTTCTATACAGTTTTTACAAGACTTAGCAGCACTTCATCCATTAAAAAAAAAAAGAGAGAGAGAGAGTACTTTAAAGTTATTATAAAAGACTCACGGAAATGCTTTATTTGTAGCATTGCTGAATCATCTTACCTCCTAAGAACCAAAGTTTAAAATCTTTTCACTTTCTCATTCTGTTCAATTAAAAAGAAAGCTGTCTGTATAGAAAAATTTAATTTTGTGATTTTCATCTTTTCCTTTATACATGTTTTTAATTCACGTATTTTTACCTTTTTTGTGTCTTTTATATTACACTAACTAGTTGTTAATGAAGTTGGCTCTGTGTATCTGATTCTTCTCTTTTAATTATCTCTTGATCCCATTTCAGCATATGGTTGCCACCGGTGTGCCATCAAAACAGTCTTGTCAAAGTCATTATTCACTTCTACATTGATGAATCCAGGGGTTAATTTTCAGTCCTTTGAAGGACTTGATTAAATTTTCACTCTTTCCTCCCTGTAGCACTTCACTTGCCTAACAGTACACTGTTCTTTCCTAAGTTTCCTCCATCTTTACCTGCTACCTCCCCTCAGGCTCTTTTATTGATACTGCTCCTCCTCAACCTGGGAGTGCCTTCCCTTCTCAATCTATCTTCACTGCCCTGTAGGTCTGTGGCTCCAAAAGCCATCCATTGTTTTAGGACTCCCAATGTATACCTCCAGTTGGTCTTTCTCTCCTGATTGTCAGATCTAAATCTCTCGTGGTTATCTCAAAATTAGTGTCTTCAAAATGACCTCCCACAAACCTGACTCTCCTGCAGTATTATGGCAACTTCGTTATTCCAGTAATGGAAAAATCCTTGGGGTTGTCATTTGCTCATCTCTATCACCCACCCCATATTTGACTCCACTGCAAATCATATTATCTCCACCTTCAAAATATAGCCATAATCTGACTTCTGCTCACAATCTTTATGGCTCTTCCTGGTCCATATGCAGCCATCATCTCTCACTGGCTTATTATAATAGTGCCCTTACTGGTCCTCCTACTTCTGCCTTTGGCTCCCTTCAGTCTATACTCAATACAGCAGCCTGAGTAATATGTTACAATGTAAGTCATCTCATGCCACTTGTCTGCTTAAAAGCCTTCAATGGCTATCTATCCCGTGTAGACTAGCACCAAAGTACTTACAGCGACCTACAAGCCATGTACAATCTTCACTATCACCCTGCTGATCTCTTGAAACTCATCTAGTCTTTCATCCTAGCCCACTCTGTTAATTAACGTGACCTCTTAACCAGGCATATTCCTTTGCGTTTTCTTTCTCATCTGCATTTAACAATTTGCTCAAATGCTGTCTTCTCAGTGATGCCTTCCCTGACACCCACATGCATTATCCCCCTTCTTTTACTAATTTATCTCACTTCACATACTGCCATCTGACACAATATGGTATATACTTTGCCAATTTACTTATGTGTCATATGTATATCCCTCCAACTATATAAAAGGACCCGTAAGGACTGGGATTTTTATTGTTTTCTTCACTCCTCTGCTTCAAATACCTACAAAGATATTGACCATATAATAGTTTTTTTATGATTTTTATTGTGCTTTAAGTGAAAGTTTACAAATCAAATCAGTCTCTCACATAAAACCTTATATACACCTTGCTACATACTCCCAATTACACTCCCCCTAATGAGACAGTCCGCTCTCTCCCTCCACTCTTTTCGTGTCCATTTCGCCAGCTTCTAACCTCCTCTACCCTCTCATCTCCCCTCCAGGCAGGAGATGCCAACATAGCCTCAAGTGTCCACCTGATCCAAAGAGCTCACTCCTCACCAGCATCCCTCTCCAACCCATTCTCCAGTCCAATCCATGTCTGAAGAGTTGACTTCGGGAATGGTTCCTGTCCTAGGCCAACAGAAGGTCTGGGGACCATGACCACTGCAGCCCTTCCAGTCTCCGTCAGACCATTAAGTCTGGCCTTTTTATGAGAATTTGGGGTCTGCATCCCACTGCTCTCCTGCTCCCTCAGGGGTACTCTGTTGTGTTCCCTGTGAGGGCAGTTATCAGTTGTAGCCAGACACCGTCTAGTTCTTCTGGTCTCAGGATGATGTAGTCTCTGGTTCATGTGGCCCTTTCTGTCTCTTGGGCTTGTAATTACCTTGTGTCCTTGGTGTTCTTCATTCTCCTTTGGTCCATGTGGGTTCAGACCAATTGATGCATCTTAGATGGCTGCTTGCTACCTTTTAAGACCCCAGATGCCACTGTTCAAAGTGGGGTACAGAATGTTTTCTTAATAGATTTTATTATGCCAGTTGAATTAGATGTCCCCTGAAATCATGGTCCCCAAACCCCTGCCCCTGCTACACTGGGCTTCAAAGCATTCAGTTTATTCAGGAAACTTCTTTGCTTTTGGTTTAGTCTAATTGTGCTGACCTCCCCTGTATTATGTGTTGTCTTTCCCTTCATCTAAAGTAGTTCTTATCTACCAACTAATTAGTGAATACCCCCTTCGACCCTCCCACCCGCCCTTCTCTTGTAACCGCAAAAGAATGTTTTCTTCTCAGTTTAAACTATTTCTGGAGTTCTTATAATAGTGGTCTTATACAATATTTATCGTTTTGCAACTGACTAGCTTCACTTAGCATAATGCCTTCCAGGTTCCTCCATGTTATGAAGTGTTTCACAGACATTCATCCCTTGATGGGCACGTTGGTTGCTCCCATCTTTTTGCTATTGTAAACAGTGCTGCAATAAACATAAGTGTGCATATATCTGTTGGTGTAAAGGCTCTTATTTCTCTAGGATATATTCCAAGGAGTGAGATTGCTGGATCGTATGGTAGTTCTATTTCTAGCTTTTTAAGGAAGCACCAAATCGATTTCCCAAGTAGCTGTACCATTTGACATTCCCACCAGCAGTGTATAAGTGTTCCAATCTCTCCACAGCCTCTTCAACATTTATTGTTTTGTGGTTTTTTGATTAGTGCCAGCCTTGTTGGAGTGAGATGAAATCTCATTGTAGTTTTGATCTGCATTTCTTTAATGATCATAAACATTTCCTTATGTACCTGTTAGCTACCTGAATGTCTTCTTTAGTGAAGTGTCTATTCATATCTTTTGCCCATTTTTTAATAGGGTTATTTGTCTTTTTCTAGCTGAGTTTTTGCAGTATCATGTAGATTTTAGATATCAGAGGCTGATCAGAAATGTCATAGCTAAAGACTTTTTCCCAGTCTGTAGGTCGTCTTTTTATCCTTTTGGTGAAGTCTTTGGATGAGCACGTAGGTGTTAGATTTTTAGGAGCTCCCAGTTATCTAGTTTTTCTTCCGCATTCTTAATAATGTTTTGTATACTCTTTATGTCATGTATTAGGGCTCCTAACCTTGTCCCTATTTGTTCTTCCATGATCTTTATTGTTTTAGATTTTATATTTAGGTCTTTGAGGTGAGTGAGGTATGGGTCTTGTTTCATTTTTTTGCAGATGGATATCCAGTTATACCAGCACCATTTGTTAAAAAGATTGTTTTTTCCCCATTTAGCTGTTTTGGGGCCTTTGTCAAATATCAACTTCTCATATGTGGATGGATTTAGGCCTGGATTCTCAATTCTGTTCCATTGGTCTATGTATCTGTTGTTGTGCCAGTGCCAGGTTGTTTTGACTACTGTGGAAGTATAATAGGTTCAGGTAAAGTAAGGCCTCCCACTTTGTTCTTCTTTTTCAGTAATGACTTATTTATCCGGGGCCTCTTTCCCTTCCATATGAAGTTGGTGATTTGTTTCTCCATCTCATTAAAGAATGTCTTTGGGATTTGGATCAGAATTCCATTAAATCTATGGATTGCTTTTGGTAGAACAGACATTTTTATAATGTTAAGTCTTCCTATCCATGAGCAAGGTACGTTTTTCCACTTATGTAAGTCTCTTTTGGTTTCTTGCAGTAGTGAACTGTAGTTTTCTTTGTATAAATCTTTTGCATCTCTGGTAAGATTTATTCTTAAGTATTTTATCTTCTTGGGGGCTGCTGTAAATGGCATTGATTTGGTGATTTCCTCTTTGATGTTCTTTTTGTTGGTGTAGAGGAATCCAACTGATTTTTATATGTTTATCTTGTATCCCGATACTCTACTGAACTCTTCTATTAGTTTCAGTAGTTTTCTGGAGGATTCCATAGAGTTTCCTGTGTATAAGATCATGTCACCTGCAAATAGAGATACTTTTACTTCTTCCTTGCCAATCTGGATGCCCTTTATTTCTTTATCTAGCCTAATTGCTCTGGCTAGGACCTCCAACACAATGCTGAATAAGAGCGGTGATAAAGGGCATCCTTGTCTGGTTCCCTATCTCAGTGGGAATGTTTTCAGGCTCTCTCCATTTAGGGCGATGTTGGCTGTTGGCTTTGTATAAATGCCCTTTATTATGTTGAGGAATTTTCCTTCTATTCCTATTTTGCTGAGAGTTTTTATCATGAATGCCTTTCTGCATCAATTGATAAAATCATGTGATTCTTGTCTTTTGTTTTATTTATGTGGTAGATTACATTTTTTTAATTGTTTTTCTAATGTTGAAACATCCCTGCATACCTGGTATGAATCCCACTTGGTCATGATGGATTATATTTTTCATATGTTGTTGAACTCTATTGGCTAGAATTTTGTTCAGGATTTTTGCATCTACGTTCAGGAGGGAAATAGGTCTATAATTTTCTTTTCTTGTCTTGTCTTTACCTGGTTTTGGTATCAGGGATATTATGGCTTCATAGAATAAGTTTGGTAGTATTCCATCCTTTTCTATGCTCTGAAATACCTTTAGTAATAGTGGTGTTAACTCTTCTCTGAAAGTTTGGTAGAACTCTGCAGTGAAGCCATCCGGACCAGGGCTTTTTTTTGTTGGAAGTTTTTTGATTACCGTTTCAATCTCTTCTTTTGTTATGGGTCTGTTTAGTTGTTCTACCTCTGTTTGTGTTAGTTTAGGTAGGTAGTGTGTTTCTAGGAATTCATCCATTTCTTCTAGGTTTTCAAATTTGTTTGAGTATAGTTTTTCGTAGTAATCTGATATGATTCTTTTAATTTCAGTTGGGTCTGTTGTAATATCGCCCATCTCATTTCTTATTTGGGTTATTTACTCCCCCTCCTGTTTTTCTTTTGTCAGTTTGTCCAATGGTTTATCAATTTTGTTGAGTTTTTCAAAAAACCAGCTTTTGGTCTTGTTAATTCTTTCAGTTGTTTTTCTGTTTTCTATTTCATTTAGTTCAGCTCTAATTTTTATTATTTGTTTTCTTCTGGTGCCTGTGGGTTTCTTTTGTTGCTCTCTTTCTATTTGTTCAAGTTGTAGGGATAATTCTTTGATTTTGGCCCTTTCTTCTTTTTGGATGTGTGCATTTATTGATATAAATTGGCCTCTGAGCACTACTTTTGCTCTGTCTCAAAGGTTCTGATAGGAAGTGTTTTCGTTCTCATTGGATTGTATGAATTTCTTTATTCCATCCTTAATGTCTTCTATAATCCAGTCTTTTTTGAGCAGGGTATTCTTCAGTTTCCAAGTGTTTGATTTCTTTTCCCGTTATTGATTTGCACTTTTATGGCCTTATGGTCAGAGAAGGTGCTTTGTAATATTTCAATGTTTTGGATTCTGCTAAGGCTTGCTTTATGACCTAATATGTGGTCTATTCTAGAGAATGTTCCATGTGCACTAGAAAAGAAAGTATACTTGGCTGCTGTTGGGTGGAGTGTATATGTCTACAAGGTCAAGTTGGTTGATTGTGGTATTTAGATCTTCTGTGTCTTTATTGAGCTTCTTTCTGCATGTCCTGTCCTTCACTGGAAGTGGTGTGTTGAAGTCTCCTACTATTTTTGTGGAGCTGTCTATCTCACTTTTCAATGCTGATAGAGTTTGTTTTATGTATCTTGCAGCCCTGTCATTGGGTGCATAAATATTTAATATGGTTATATCTTCTTGGTGTATTGTCCCTTTATTCATTATGTAGTGTCCTTCCTTATCCTTTATGATGGATTTAACTTTAAAGTCTATTTTTTCAGAAATTAATATTGCCACTCCTGCTCTTTTTTGATTGTTGTTGCTTGATATATTTTTTTCCATCCTTTGAGTTTTAGTTTGTTTGTGTCTCTAAGTCTAAGGTGTGTCTTTTGTAGGCAGCATATAGACAGATCTTTTTTAATCCATTCTGCCACTTTCTATCTCTTTATTGGTGCATTTAGTCCATTGACATTCAGTGTAATTAGGGATAGGTATGAATTTAGTGCTATCATTTTGATGTCTTTTTTTGTGTGTGTTGTTGACAGTTTCTTTTTCCCACTTAATTTTATGTGCTGAGTAGATTATCTTTGTATATTGTCCTTTCCTCTTATTCATTGTTGTTGATTTTGTTTCTGCTGAGTCTCTATTTTTTTCTTGTATTTTATTTTGATGAGTAGGATGGCTTGTCTCCTTGGTGGTTACCTTATTATTTACCCCTATTTTTCTAAATTTAAAACTAACTTTTATTTCTCTGTGTCGCTGTATCTTCCTCTCCATATGGAAGGTGTATGATTACATTTCTTAGTCCCTCTTTAGTATTCTAATGTTGTCTTCTTTTATGTAATATCATCACCGTTACCGTTTTGAGCTTTTCTTTTTTTTTTTAATAATCTTGCTTTGTGTTTTTGGATTTCCCTGTCTGGGTTGACTTCTGGTTGCTCTGCCCAGTGTTTTAGTCTTGGGTTGATATCTGATATTATTGATTTCTAAGCAAAGAACTCCCTTTAGTATTTAGTATTTAGTTTTGGTTTGGTTTTTATGAATTCCCTAAACTTGTGGTTATCTGGAAATGTCTTAATTTCACCTTCATATTTAAGAGACGGTTTTGATGGATATATATGATTCTTAGGAGGCAATTTTTTTCCTTCATTTTTTTAAATATGTCATCCCATTGCCTTCCTGCCTGCATGGTTTCTGCCAAGTAGTCTGAGCTTATTCTTATTGGCTCTCCTTTGTAGGTGACTTTTCGTTTATCCCTTGCTGATCTTATAATTCTATCTTTATCTTTGGTTTTGGCAAGTTTGATTATATTATGTCTTGGTGACTTTCTTTTAAGATCTACCTTATGTGGAGTTTGATGAGCATCTTGGATAGATATCTTCTCATCTTTCATAATATCAGGGAAGTTTTCTGCCGACAAACCTTCAACAATTTTCTCTGTATTTTCTCTTATCCCTCCCTGTTCTGGTACTCCAGTCACTCGTAGGTTATTTCTCTTAATAGAGTCCCACATGATTCTTAAGGTTTCTTCGTTTTTTTAATTCTTTTATCTGAATTTTCTTCAAATATATTAGTGCCAAGTGATTTATCTTTGAGTTCAGAAATTCTGGCTTCTACTTGCTCAATTCTGCACCTCTGACTTTCTGTTGAGTTGTCTACTTCTGTAATTTTATTTTTAATCTTCTGAATTTCTGATTGCTGCCTGTCTTTGGATTTTTCCAGCTTATTAAACTTTTCATTATGTTCCTGAATAATCTTTCTAATTTCTTCAATTGCTTTATTTGTGTGTTCCGTGGCTTGTTCTGCGTATTGTCTCATTTCTTTCCTTATGTCTTGAAGCATTCTGTATATTAAACTTTTGTATCCTGCATCTGGTAATTCCAGGAATGCACTTTCATCTAAAAGATCCCTGGATTCTTTGTTTTGACAGCCTGTTGAGGTGATCATGGTCTGTTTCTTTATGTGACTGGATATTGACTGTTGTCTCTTAACCATCTATAAGTTATTGTGTTAGTTTATGCTTGCTTACTGTGTCATAGCTTCTTGCTTTATTTTGTTTTGGTATATCCCTGTGGGTTGCTTGAGTGAGCTAGCTTGATTATTTTTGCCTTTGGAGCTCTGATGTCCAGTCCCCAGATGGCTAGAGCTGTCATCAGGTATATCAGTCTAGGAGTCCATTCAGTTTTCTTGTATGAATTCAGCTCAGGTTTCCAGGTAGCTGATCATCAAGTGTGTGGTACAGGCTCTGTCCTTCTGTCTTAAAGGGGCAGAGGTGATTGGCGTATATACCGGTATCCTATTACAGCAGGGGGTCATGCTCTGAACAAGGCAGGAGGCTGAGAACCGACCCCCAAGTGTCTCTGAGGAAAGCACGTCCCTTTTCCCTAGAGTGTGCAGATGGGTGGGTTCTGCAGATGGACCATGGGCACCCAAAGTTTTTGGTTGTAAGGACTGGGAGGTACCAGTTATCTTTGGACCCTTGTCGTAGGTGGCTGGGTGACCTGAGTGGAGCTGCTAGTCCTTAGGTCCCTGATGTGGGTAGGTGGGGAACTTGTTTAATAGGCAAAGCACTGTCAAACATCAAACTTCCACCTCTCCACCACAAAGCTGAAATAGTGGGAGTCTGCCAACAAAGGCCTATTCTCCTGAAATAGGCCCACACAGGTCCGTGTAGAAGGGAAAGGTGCTCAAAGTCCATGGACGGTTTATGCCTGGACAGGAGCTGCTTCTGTCCTGAGCTCCCCCAGTTAATAGAGCTAGCAAATTATCTTTTCCCTGAAATGCAAATTTTTTTCTTCCCCAAGGCCGGGAGGAGGGCTGTAGGTGCTCAACAGTGCCTATCTCAGCCTCAGGGAATTCAGCCACTGTAGCCAGTTTGGGGGTGGGGGGCATGTTAAAATATCCGCAAGTACTTAGCTTTTGCTGAGAATGCCGTTCTCCTCAGGTTCTGGAGGTGTGAGTGGGCTGTGTGGCTGGCTGCTTCTCCCTGAGGAAACTGCAGCCAAACGCTAGTACCAGCCAGCTGCCATTGCCACTCTGGGAATGGTGCCTGAGGGCTCCCCGTGATTCAGATTCAGTAACTTCTCTCCACTTCTGAGTGGTCGCTTCCTCCCCATGCTCCTTAATTCATTTTCTAAGCTTGCCTTGGAAGCTCAGGGCTCCTAACTTGTCCCAAATACACTCGTTTCACTTGTTTTTTCTGGGCTTTGTTGTAAAGAGTGCTTACCAGAAGCGTCTGTCTATTCCGCCGTCTTGGTTCTGGCTCCTCAAAAAAGTTTTTGTTGAAAGAATGGTTATTTATATGTATTTGCAATAAGTAAATATCAAAAGGATCTTTATGGTGCAGTGGTTAAGCATTTGGCTACTAACTGGCTGCTAACCGAAAGGTCGGCTGTTCGAACCCATGAGCCACTCCCCAGGAGAAAGATGTGGCAGCCTGTTTCCATAAAGATTATAGCCTTGGAAGCCCTATGGGGCAGTTCTACTCTGTCCTGTAGGGTCGCTATGAGTTGGAATCAACTCGATGGTAATGGGTTTGATTTAGCTTTATATTTTTCTAGTTCCTTAAAACTGCCCTGTAGGAGAGGTATTACGTAATTCTTCTTTTTTTTTTTTTTTTTTTTGAGGTGATATAAGTGACTTACTAAAGGCTTAGACCCTGTCTTAGGCTGAGTTCTGTAGGGAAGCAAAACCAGTAAAATGTATACATACATACATAGAGAGAGAGAGTGATTTATATCAAGAAAATGGCTTACATGACTATAGAGGCTAGAACGTCCCAAGATAGAGGCTACTCCTGATTCACATAGCCACAGAGGCTGGCGAACCCAAGATTGGCAGGTCAGAAATCAGGGCTCTTGCTCAAAGACTGTAAAGATCTATGAATCCCAAGATAGGCAGGCAGGACCTCAGAAAGCTGCTAGCTCAGGTCCTGAGAACTGGAGGTCAGAGAAACAGGCACTGGCTGCAGGACCCAGTATGAGCAAAATGCCCACGAGCCTTGCCAGAACACCCACTTATATTCTATGCAGACCACACGCCCAAGGAAACTCCTTTCAGCTGATTGGCTGCTCATAGCAGATTCTGTCCTGGGGATAATCACATATCAAATCTCAACAAGGAAGTGATCACAACATTATATGACTTCCAAAACACTGATAATCATGGTCCAGCCAAGATGACACACAGTCACAGACCCCAACTCATCCCACCCACAGCATTAAGAAGAAGGATCAATCTGGCTCCAAAGCCTGTGCTTCTTCTACTCTGAGCTCCTTCCAAATAAACAAGATGCAATACAATATCAGAGAAATTGCAGTTGCAATTGTTATAACTGCCCCTAAATAATCTATCACTTCATCATTCTTTCCAATTAGGGAACAATGTACTTAAAAAAGCCCAGACTCTATTTTTGTTTTTCCTGGATGATAACGCATTCTTGGGCTGTGGTCACACAAAGTCCTCATTCCTTAGCACAGAAAAAGAAATGGAATTTTCTTGCTACCCCTATGCTAGCACAGTGCTATTTATATATTATGTAAGCAATAAACATTTGTTCAATAAGTTAAGGAAAAAAAAATCAGGGAATAGGAGAAACTGACCACATAACTAAAAATATATTAGGTAACCTTCTTGATAAAAAAAAAAAAAGTCAAAGTCACATACAAGCATGCCTATATTTAATGTATGCCATCATGTTAGATCACCTCATTGTAGGCATGATAATAATTAATAACAAAGTAGCTATTATTTAGTAAGTGCATATCCTACATGAAACAACATGCAAACTGACCACATAACTAAAACTTTAAATTATAATGGTTTGTGTATGAGGATAGTTATTTAAATATGTCTCATTAACGGTTCCATTAATATATTTCAATCCTACTAATATATGTTTGTGGTTATTCTTTGTCAAGAAAGACATCTATCCAAAATTTACTTTTCTTTGAGTTTAGTCTTAGATGGTCATTAAATTCATTTGTACTTAGCAGAGGAGATTAAAGCAAGGCACAATGCAAATATTAGAACACTTAGAAAATCTTATAACTATTCTTAGCTTAACTCTCTACTTTTTATATCCAGATTACCTAGCAGATGTGACTAATTCTATGTCAGTGAAATACATAGCTATGCAAGGATTTAAAATTGGCAGTGAAGTATTTAAATTATATATTTTTGTGAATACAACTAGCTTACATTTCCAACTTCCTTGTAAAAACTCTGTGAAAGTTCACTAAGTGATTCAATGAATGAATAAATGTCAGTTTTATGTTCTCTGTTATGTGAAACCTAGAATTATATTTTTCACTTTAGTAGATCTAAGTTGCTGTGTTGTTGTTGTTGGGTGCCAATGAGTCAGTTCTGACTCATAAAAACCCTACGTACCACAGAAGGAAACACTGCCCAGTCCTCCGCCATGCTCACAATCGCTATGCTTGAGCCCATTGTTGCAGCCACTGTGTCAATCCATCTCATTGAGGGTTTTCCTATTTTTTGCTGACCCTGTACTTTTTTTTTTTTTTTTTTTTTTGTACTTTACCAAGCATTATATCCTTTTCCAGGGGCTGATCCTTTCTGACAACATGTCCAAAACATGTAAGATTCAGTCTTGCCATCCTTGCTTCTAAGGAGCATTCAAGTTGTTCTTCTTCCAAGACAGATTTGTTCGTCCTTTTGGCAGTCTATGCTATATTTGATGTTCTTTGCCAATACCACGATTCAAAGATGTCAGTTCTTCTTCTATCTTCCTTATTCATTGTCTAGCTTTCACATGCATATGGTACAGTTGAAAATACCATGGCTTGGGTAGGTACAACTTAGTCTTCAAGGTGACATCTTTGCTTTTCAACACTTTAAAGTGGTCTTTTGCAGCAGATTTGCCTAATGCAATGCATCTTTTGGTTTCTTGACTGCTGCTTCCACGGGTGTTGATTGTGGATCCAAGTTAAATGAAACCCTTGACAACTTTAATCTTTTCCCTGTTTATCATGGTGTGGCTTATTGGACCAGTTGTGAGGATTTTTGTTTTCTTTATGTTGAGGTGTAATCCATACTGAAGGCTATGGTCTTTGATTTTCATCAGTAAGTGCTTCAAGTCCTCTTCACTTTCAGCAAGCAAGGTTGTGTCATCTGCATAATGCAGGTTGTTAGTGAGTCTTCCTCCATTCTTGGTGCCCCATTATTCTTCATATAGCCCAGCTTCTTATGATGGAAGGGTATAACCCTGAAGCACACCTTTCCTGACTTTAAACCAAGCAGCATCTCCTTGTTCTGTCTGAACAACTGCCTCTTGATCTATGTACAGGTTCCTCATGAGCACAGTTAAAGTGTTCTGAAATCCCTCTTCTTCCCAATGTTATCCATCATTTGTTATAATCCACACAGTTGAATGCCTTTGTAGAGTCAATAAAACACAGGTAAACATCTTTCTGGTATTCTGTACTTTCAGCCAGGATCCATCTGACATCAGCAATAACATCCCTTGTTCCACGTCCTCTTCTGAAAAAAAAAAATACAGCCTAAATTTCTGGTAGGTCCCTGTCTATATACTGCTGCAGCTGCTTTCGAATGATCTTCGGAAAACTTTTCTTGCGTGTGATGCTAACGGTATTGTTCAATAATTTCCCTAATTTCCAGGTTCGGTTGCATCACCTTTCTTGGGAATAGGCATAAATATGAATCTCTTCTAGTCAGTTGGCCAGGTAGCTCTCTTCCAAATTTCTTGGCATAGATGAGTGAGCACTTCCAGCGCTACATCCGTTTATTGAAACATCTCAATTGACATTCCATCAATCCCTGAAGCCTTGCTTTTCACCAATGCCTTCAGTGCAGCTTGAACTTCTTTCTTCAGTATCATCAGTTCCTGATCACATGCTACCTCTTGAAATGGTTGAACGTCGAACAATTCTTTTTGTTATAATTACTGTGTATTCCTGCCATCTTCTTTTGATGCTTCCTGCATCATTTAATATGTTCCCCACAGAATTATTATGTGAAACTCGAGGCTTGAATTTTTTCTTCAGTTCTTTCAGCTTGAGAAATGCCTAACGTTTTCTTCCCTCTTGGTTTTCTATCTCTAGCTCTTTGCACATGTCATTATAATACTTTATGAATGAATACTTATGAATCAATAAGCTGCCATAGAATATGTTTATTTGCCATAAAGAAATCCAGTTTATACATAAAATCTCAGGTATACTGAAAATTCAATCTTTCTGCTATGTTTCTTTTCTTTTTTTTTGTGGGGGGGCAACGGTTTTCAGGGAATAGATAAAGCTTTTGCTTTAGATTTTCAAAATGACACAGAGGGAAAATCTATTCCTCTGAGCATAAATTTAAAATTTAACTTTGGCAACATAGCCTACAATTAAAAATTGAATCTCCCACATGAATCACTGAATCAAGATGCAATACCGAAGTCACCTACAAGCATGCTTATATTTAATGTATGCCATAGTGTTAGATCAGCTTATATTAAGCATAATTGTAATTAATAGTAACAAAGTAGCTATTATTTAGTAAGTGCATATTCCACATGAAGCAACATGAAAAGTATTTAAAATATTATATCACCTAATTCTTAACAATGATTGCTATGTTTTAAGATATTAATATACCAATACAAAAATAAAGAAGGTAAGATGTAGAAAAGTCAAGTAAATTACCCTACATAACACAGCTAGTATCAAATACTAGGATTTGGTCCAAGATATATACTACTCTAAAATTCATTTTTTTAAATAATATTTTATTGTATTTTCAGTGGAAGTATACACAGCAACTCAGGTTTCCATTCAACAATTTCTACACATACTGCTCAGTGATATTGGGTACATTTTTTACATAATATCGACATCCTTATTATTTCATTCTAGTTGTTCCATTTTCATTATCCTAGACTCACAGCCCCCCCCCCCCCCCCGCCCCGTGAAACTTCTCATCTATGCTTTAGAGTGTTTGTTGACCATTTGGTCTCACATAGATGATTTTTTAAAAGAGCTTAGTACTCAAAGCTGCTATTCATTACTTTGTGAGCTAACCTGCCATTTAGCAAAAACTAAGTAAAACTAAACTTGAAGCCATAGTTTTGGTTCAAGGCTTAAATAATGTCCCCGGACAATATTCTCAGGGATTCTTCCTGTCTCAGTGGGTGTAGTAAGTCTGGATTTTTTAAAAATTTGAAGTTCTGTTCCACTTTTTTATCCCTATCAGGATCCATCTATGGTGGTCTGATCAGAACTTAGTGGTAGCCAGGCACTGTCTAGCTCTGTCTCAGGGTAGAAGAGGCTGTAGTTCATGTAGACAGGTTCTTTCTCTGATTCTTGGGTTTCCTTCCTTTACTTTTGCTCCACATGAGCAAAGATCAATGATTGTATCGTAGAGGACATTTGAAATGTTTTAAGACCTCAGACACTGCTCACCAAAGTAGGATGTAGAACATTAACTTTATGAAATATATGAATTGATTGAAATGTCCCACCATACTATGACCCTAAGTCTTCAAACCAAGAAAACTAAACCCATGAAGTGACTAGTTATATCTAGAAGTATAAATATCTGTGTCAGTTATTTGGGTTTTTTTGTATGTATATATGTGTATATATATATACACACACACACACACGTGCATATACATATATATGTATACATAGATATACATCTATATATATATATACATATGTATTTCGCTTGTTGCAAAATTATATATATATAACAGCATATAACAAAATATCTTGCGTGTGTGAGTGTGTGTACAACCTAGTGGCATCAATTATCTTGGTTAAGCTTTGCACACTTCTCCCATATTTGGTGATACCTTTTCCATAACCATAAGTAAAAAGTGACTACTGTCAAGAAAAGGAATTCCACCACCACCGCCATACCTGGTAACCACCAATGAACATTGGTCTCTGTATGTATAGCTGTTCTTATCATTTTATGTAAGTGAGATCATACAGTATCTCTCATCTTTTTACTTGACTTATTTTGCTCAGTATAATGTCCTCTAGGTTCATCCATGTTTCAAGATGTTTCTAGAACTCATCTTTCTTTATGACTGCACAGTATTCCATTGTGTGTATGTACTACATTTTGTTTATACGTTCATCCTTTGATGGGCACTTAGGTTGTTTCCCTTTTTTTGGCAACTATGAATAGTTCTGCAATCAACAAAGTTGTATATACATTTGCTCCAGTCTCTTCTGTTAGATCTCTAAGGTATATACCAACGAGTGAAATTGCTGGATTTTAAGGTAGCTTTATTTCTGTTTTATCGAGGAATAACCATAGTGTTTTTCATAGCAGATGTACATTTTATACTCCCACCAGCAGTGGATAAGCATTCCAATCTTCCTACATTCTCACCAATATTTGTTCTTTTCTTTTCTTTTATTCATGTCATTTCAGCAGGGGTGAAATGGTATCTCATTGTAGTTTTGATGTGCATATCTCTAATGGCATATCTCTAGTGAAGGAGCCCTGGTGGGACAGTAGTTAAGTCCTGGGCTGCTAAACAAAATATCAGAGGTTTGAAACCAACAGCCACTCCACAGGGGAAAGATGTGGCACTTTGCTTCTATAAAGATTTACAGGCTTGGAAACCCTATGGTTTACTCTGACTTATAGGGTCACTATGAGTCAGAATTGACTCGTCAGCAATGGGTTGGCTTTGGTTTTAGTTGCTAATGACAAAGAGCATCTTTTCATTTGATTGTTGGCTTCTTGAATGTTCTCTTTAGTGAAGTGACTATTCATATCCTTTGCCCATTTTTTAATTGGGTTATTTGTTGTTTTGTTGTTGAGTTGATGAAGTCATATATATATATAATTAGGCCTTTATTGGATCTGTCATTTTCAAAATTTTTTCACAATTTGTAGGTTGTCTTTTTACTCTTTTGATAAAATGGTTCAATGACCATAAGTATTTAATTTTCAGAAGGTCCCATTTATTTCATTTTTCTTCTACTGTTCATGTATTTGTAGGTGTGTTTCATAATCTATCTTTAAAAAAAAATTGGGTCCCAACTAAAAAATGTAGTCATAGATCTTTCATATGAAGTAGCCAAGGCGATATAAACAGATAAAAGTTTGGTTTAAACTTCGAAAAATAGGGGTAAATATTAAGGTAACCACAAAGGAGACTAACAATCCTACACATCAAAATAAAATAGAAGAAAAACATAAAGACTCGGCAAAAACAAAATCAATAACAATAGATAAAGAAAAACTACTTAGCACAAAGAATTAAGTGGAAAAAAGAAAGTGTCAACAACACACAAAAAAAGACATCAGAATGAGAGCACTAAACTCATACCTGTCCATAATTATGCTGAATGTAAATGGACTAAATTCACCAATAAAGAGACAGAGAGTGGCAGAATGGATAAAAAACACAATCTATGTATATGTTGCCTAAAAGAGAGACATCTTAGACTTAATGACATAAACTAAAACTCAAAGGATGGAAAAAATATATCAAGCAAACAACAATCAAAACAGAGCAGGAATGGCAATATTGATTTTGGAAAAAAATAGATTTTAAATTTAAATCCACCACAAAGGATAAAGAAGGACACTATATAATGATTAAAGGGACAATATACCAGGAGAATATAACCATATTAAATATTTACCTACCCAATGACAGGGCTTCAAGATACATAAAACAAACTCTAACAGCATTGCAAAGCAAGATAGCTCTACAATAATAGAGACTTCAACCCACCACCTTCAGTGAAGGACAAAACATCCAGAAGGAAGCTCAATAAAGACACGGAAGATCTAAATGCACAATCAACCAACTTGACCACATAGACGTATATAGAACACCCCACCCAACAGCAGCCAATTAAAATTTCTTTTCCAACGCAAATGGAACGTTCTCTAGAATAGACCATATATTAGGACATAAAGCAAGCCTTAGCAGAATCCAAAACATCGAAATATTACAAAGCATCTTCTCTGATCATAAAGCCATAAAAGTAGAAATCAATAACAGAAAAAGCAGGGAAAATAAATCAAACACTTGGAAACTGAACACCTTGCTCAAAATGTACAGGGTTATAGACAAAATTAAGGACAGAATAAAGAACTTCATAGTATCCAATGAGAATGAAAACACTTCCCATCAGAACCTTTGGGACACAGCAAAAGGAGCTCTCAGAGATCAATTTATAGCAATAAATGCACACGTCCAAAAAGAAGAAAGGACCAAAATCAAAGAATTATCTCTACAACTTGAACAAATAGAAAGAGATCAACAACAACAAAAAAAAAAAAACCTTTGGGCACCAGAAGAAACCAAATAATGAAAAATAGAGCAGAATTAAATGAAATAGAGAATAGAAAAATAATTGAAAGTGTTAACAAGACCAAAAGCTGGTTCTCTGAAAAAATTAACCAAATCGATAAACCACTGGCCAAGCTGACAAAAGGAAAAACAGGAGAGGAAGCAAATAACCCGAATAAGAGATGAGATGGGCGATATTACAACAGAACCAAATGAAATTAGAAGAATCATATCAGATTACTATGAAAATTTGTACTCTAACAAATTAAAAACCTGGAAGAAATGGACTAATTCCTAGAAACACACTACCTACGTAAACTCACACAGAGGTAGAACAACTAAATAGACCCATAACAAAAGAAAAGATTGAAAAGGTAATTTAAAAACTCCCCCCCCCAAAAAAAAAACGGTGGCCCTAAAGTCTTCACTGGAGAATTCTACCAAACTTTCAGAGAAGAGTTAACACCACTACCATTAAAGATACTTCAGAGCATATAAAAGGATGAAATACTCCCAAACTCATTCTATGAAGCCAGCATATCCCTGATATGAAAACCAGATAAAGACACCACAAAAAAAGAAAACTACAGACCCATGTTCCCATGAACTTAGATGTAAAAATTCTTAACAAAATTCTTGCCAATATGACTCAACAACATATCAAAAAAATAATTCACCATGACCAAGTGGGATTCTGCCCCCACATGTCTGTCAATTTGTCGTACTCTGGGGGCTTGCATGTTGCCGTGATGCTGGAAGCTATGTCACTGGTATTCAGATACCAGCAGGGTCACCTGACAGGTTTCACCTGACCTTCCAGATTAAGACAGACTAGGAAGAAGGACGTGGCAGTCTACTTCTGAAAAGAATTAGTCAGTGAAACCCTTATGAATAGCTGTGGAACATTGTCTGATATAGTGCCATTCATCTATGCCAAGAAATTTGGAAGACAGCTACCTGGCCATGCAACTAGAAAAGATCCATATTTATGCCTATTCCCAAGAAAGATGATCCAACCGAATGCAGAAATTATCAAACAATATTATTAATATCCCATGTAAGCAAACTTTTGCTGAAGATCATTCAAAAGCAGCTGAAGCAGTATATCAACAGGGAACTGCCAGAAATTCAGGCCAGATTCAGAAGATGGTGTGGAACCAGGGATATCATTACTGATGTCACATGGATCCTGGCTGAAAGCAGAGGATAATAGAATGTTTACCTGTGTTTTATTGACTATGTAAAGGCATTCGACTGTGTGGATCATAACAAATTATGGATAACATTATGAAGAATGGGAATTCCAAAACTTTTCATTGTGCTCATGAGGAACCTATGAGTAGATCAAGGGGCAGTTGTTCAGACAGAACAAAGGGGTACTGAGTGGTATAATGCCAGCAAGGGTATGCGTCAGGGTTATATCCTTTCACTATACCTATTCAATCTGTATGCTGAGCAAATAATCTTAGAAGGTGGTCCATTTGAAGAACAGAGCATCAGGATTGGAGGAAGATTCATTAACAACCTGCGTTATCCAGATAACACAACCTTGCTGACTGAAAGTGAAGAGCACTTGAAGCACTTACTGATGATGAAGATCAAAGATCACAGCATTCAGTATAGATTACACCTCAACATAAAGAAAACAAAAAGCCTCACAACTGGACCAATAAGCCACATCATGATAAATGGAGAAAAGATTGAAGATGTCAAGGATTTCATTTTACTTGGATCCACAATCAACATCCATGGAAGCAGCAGTAAAGAAATCAAAACATGCATTGCATTGGGGGCAACTCTGCTGCAAAACACCTCTTTAAACGGCTGAAAAACAAAGATGTCACATTGATCTACAGATGCAATGCAATCCTGATGCAAATTCCAATGGCATTTTTTAATAAGATGGAGAAACAAATCACCAACTTCATATGAAGGGAAGAAGGCCCCAGATAAGTAAAGTATTACTAAAAAAGAACAAAGTGGGAGGCCTCACACTACCTGATTTTAGAACATATTATCCCACCACGGCAGTCAAAACAGCCTGGTACTTGTACAACAGATACACAGATCAATGGAACAGAATTGAGAATCCAGACGTAAATCCACCTGTATCAGAGCAGCTGATATTCTACGAAGGCCCAAAATCTGTTAAATAGGGAAAAGACAGTCTCTTTAACAAATGGTGCTGGCATAACTGTATATCCATCTGCAAAAAAATGAAACAGGACCCATACCTCACACCATACACAAAAACTAACTCAAAATGAATCAAAAACCTAAATCTAAAATGATAAAGATCATGGAAGAAAAAAATACAGACAACACCAAGAGCCCTAATACATGGCATAACAGCATACAAAGCATTACTAACAATGAACAAACGCCAGAAGAGATACTACCTAACTGGGAGCTCCTAAAAATCAAACACTTATGCTTATCCAAAGACTTCACCAAAAGAGTATAGGAATTACCTACAGATTGAGAAAAAGTTTTTGCCTGCGATAAATCTAATCAGCTTCTGTTCTCTAAAATCTACATAAGACTTCAAAATCTGAACAACAAAAAGACAAATAACCCAATTAAAAAATGGGCAAAGATATGAACAGACACTTTACCAGAGAAGACATTTAGGCGGTTAACAGATACATGAGAAAATGCTCATGATCATTAGCCATTAGAGAAATGCAAATCAAAACTACAATGAGATACCATCTCACTCCAACAAGGCTGGCATTAATCAAAAAAACACAAAATAATAAATGTAGGAGAGGTTGTGGAGAGACTGGAACACTTATACACTGCTGGTAGAAATGTAAAATGGTACAACCACTTTGGAAATTGATTTGGCACTTCCTTAAAGAGCTAGAAATAGAACTACCATACGATCCAGCAATCCCACTCCTTGGAATATATTCTAGAGAAATAAGAGCCTTTACATGAACAGATACGTGCATACCCATGTTCGTTGCAGCACTGTTTACAATAGCAAAAAGATGGGAGCAATCAAGGTGCCCATCAATGGATGAATGGATAAATAAATCATGGTATATACACATAATGGAATATTATGCAATGATTAAGAACAATGATGAATCTGTGAAACATCTCATAACATGGAGGAATCTGGAAGCTTTATGCTGACTGAAATTTGTTGCAAAAGGACAAATATTGTATGAGACCACTGTTATAAGAACTCTAGACATGGTTTAAACACAGAAGAAAATATTCTTTGATGGTTACAAGGGTGGGAGGGAGAGGGGTATTTACTAATTAGATGGAAGACAAGAACTCTTTTAGATGAAGGGAAAGATAACACACAATACAGGAGAGGTCAGCACAACTGGACTAAACAAAAAGCAAAGAAATTTCCTGAATACAATGGAATGCTTCAAAGCCCAGAGCAGCAGGGATGGGGGTCTGGGGACCATAGTTTTAGGGGACATGAAGGTCAATTGGCATAACAAGTTGTATTAAGAAAACATTCTGCATCCCACTTTGTTGAGTGGCATCTGGGGTCTTAAATGCTAGCAAGCGGCCATCTAAGATGCATCGATTGTTCTCAACCTACCTGGGGCAAAGGAGAATGAAGAACACCAAAGATACAAGGTAAATATGAGCCCAAAAGACAGAAAGGGCCACATAAATCAGAGATTACATTAGCCTAAGACCGGAAGAACGAGATGGTGCCCAACTACAACTAATGACTGCCCTGACAAGGAACACAACAGAGAAGCCCTGATGGAGCAGGAGAACAGTGGGATGCAGACCTCAAATTCTTGTAAAAAGACCAGGCTTTGGTCTGACTGAGACTAGAGGGACCCCAGGGGTCATGATTCCTGGACCTTCTATTAGCTCAAGACTGTAACCATTCCTGAAGCCAACTCTTCATACGGGGATTGGACTGGACTATAAGACAGAAAATGATACTGGTGAGGAGTGAGCTTCTTGGCTCAAGTAGACACATGAGAGTATGTGGGCAGCTCCTGTCTGGAGGTGAGATGAGAAGACAGAATGGGACTGGAGCTGGTTGAATGGATACAGGGAATAAAGGGTGGAGAGGAGCAGTGTGCTGTCTCATTGGGAGGAGAGCAGCTAGGAGTACGTAGCAAGGTGTGTATAAGTTTTTGTATGAGACACTGATCTGATTTGTAAACTTTCACTTAAAGTACAATAATAAATAAATAAATAAACAAAATTAGGCCCCATAGTTATGTCCCTGTGCTTTCTTCTAAGAATTTTATAGTTTAAGGTTTAACATTTAGGTCTTTGATCCATTTTGAGTTAGTTTTTGTGTATGGTGTGAGCTGTGAGTGCTGTTTATTTTTTCTGCAAGTGGATATCCAATTTTGCCACCACCATGTGTTGAAAGACTGATTCAATTTTTCCCCCACTGAATCGACTTTGACCCCTTGTGGAAAATCAGTTGTCCAAAGCTGAATAGATTTATTTCTGGGTTCTCAATTCTATTCTCAAGTCAAAGACACTCAATTCTTTGTGCCTATCATTGAACCAACAAACCCGGGTGGCGCAGTGGTTAAGAGCTACAGCTGCTAACCAAAGCGTCGGCAGTTTGAATCCACCAGGCATTTCTTGGAAATTCTATGGGGCAGTTCTTACTCTGTCGTATATGTTCGCTATGAGTTGGAATCAACTCGACAGCAGTGGGTTTATCATTGAACCAATACCAGACTGTTTTGATTACTGTAGCTGTTATGGATTGAATTTTGTTCCCCACAAAAAAATGCGTGTCAACTTGGCTAGCCCATGGTTCTCAGTACTGTATGATTAGCCTCCATTTTGTCATCCGATGTGATTTTCCTTTGTGTTATAAATCCTACCTCTAAGATGTTAATGATGTGGGGTTAGCCACAGTTACATTAATGATGCAGGAGTCAATCTACAATATTAAGTTGTGTCTTAATCCATTTTGACATATAAAAGAGAGAAATGGGCAGAAAGATGTGGGGGACCTCATCACCACACAGCAAGATGAGCCACGGGCACATGAAGTGTTTGGACCCGGGGTACCTGCGCTGAGAAGCTTCTAGGCCAGGGCAAAATTGATGACAAGGATCTCCCCTCAGAATCGACAGAGAGAGAAAGCTTTCCCCTGGAGCTGGCACCCTGAATTTGGACTTCTAGCTTCCTAGATTGTGAGAGAATAAATTTGTCTTTGGTAAAGCCATCCACTTGTTATAGTTCTGTTATAGCAGCTGTAGACAACTAAGAATTTCGTTCTTGAAGACTGGGGTGCTGCTCTAACAGATACCTAAAATGTACAAGCTGTTTTAAATCTGTGAATGGATAGAGGCTGGAAGAGTTTTAAAGTGCCTAACAGTAAAAGCCTAGATTGCCTTGAAGAAACTATTGGTGGATTTATGGACATCAAAGACAATTCTGGTGAGGACTCAGAAGGAAGTGAGGAGAGTTGTTACACTGGAGACAGTGTAGACAGTGAGAAGCAGCAGCAAAGGAACGGCAACAGCAGAAATAGGAGATAAGCACCAGACAGCACTGGAGCCAACCCACTGAACGAGAGAGGGGAGTGCCTTTGCTCAGGAGGCCTCCTGGTGAAGTAGGATGCCTCTAGGCACTTATCAGTGGAGCAAGGCTTGCCGACCCACAGAGCAAGAGAGCTGTGTTCCTTCAGGCCAAAGTTTACTGGCAGAGTGGAGTGTCTCCACGTCCTTATCAGTGGAGCTAAAGAGCTTTGGAACACTTGCCCCAGCAGGACAAATGTGGGTAGTGAGGCCTGAGGGGCCGAGAGGCCAGGGAATGAGGAAACAGAAGCTGAAGAGTCAAAGAACACAGGAAACAGAGCTGCCTCAGTCTCAAAGGGCAGGGGCACAACCTCTGGGGCTTCAAAGGGTAAAGTCACCACTCAGATGGATTAGGAGAATGGCACCGCCCAAATGCTAGGAAGCAGTGTTGCCATTTCGGTGGGCCTGGAAGGCAAAGCTGAAGCCCAGGACCAAGGGGCTTCCACTCAGAATCCCGAGAGTGTGGCCAATACCTAGAGTCGGGAGGGCAGGACCATTGTCTAAATGTTCTCAGAGAACAGAGGATTATTTTCAAACCTTGAGGGCTAATGTAATGTGTTCTGTTGACTTGCTTGGTGCCTGTTGTCCCTTTCCCTCCAGTTTCTCCCATTTGTAATGGAAATGTCTAGCTTTGCCTGTTCCACCATTGTACTTCAGAAGCAGATAACTTGTATTCTGGATTTTACAAATGAAAGGAATATTTGGATTTTGGACATGGAGTTGATTTAAGACTTTTGCTATGATATTATGGGGCAAATGTGTTTTACATGTGCCAAAGACATGAATTTTTGGTGCCAAACAGTGGAATGTTATGTATTGAATTGTGTCCCCCCCAAAGAAATGTGTGTCAACTTGGCTAGTCCGTGATTCCCAGTATAGTGTGATTGTCCACCATTTTTCATCATGTGTGGTTTTCCTATGTGTTGTAAATCCTACCTTTTATAATGTTAATGAGGTGGGATTAGAGGCAGTTATGTTAATGAGGCAGGATTCAATCTACAATATTAGGTTGTGTCTTGAGTCAATCTCTTTTGAGATGTAAAAGAGAGAAGCAAGCAGAGACATGTGGGACCTCATTACCACCAAGCAAGAAGAGCCAGGAGCACAAGAGGCATTTGGACCCCCAGGATCCCTGCACAGAGAAGCTCCTAGATCAGGGGAAGGTTGATTACAAGGACCTTCCCCCAGAGCCAACAGATGGAGAAATCCTTCTCCTGGAGCTGGCACCCTGAATTCAGACTTCTAGCCTCCTAGACTGTGAGATAATAAATTTCTCTTTGTTAAAGCCATCCACTTGTGATATTTTTGTATAGCAGCCCTAGATAACTAACCCCATAAACTAGGACAGTAGCTATATAGTATGTTCTGAGATTGGGAAGTGTGAGGCCTCCTACTTTGTTCTTCTTCAATGTTGCTTTTGCTCTTCAGGGACTTTTTCTTTTCCATATAAAGTTGTTGGTTAGGTTTTCCATTTCAGTAAAGAATGCTGTTAGAATTTTGATCAGGATTGCATTGTATCTATAGGTCACTTTGAGCAGTATTGATATTTTCCAATATTAAGTCTTCTACTCCATGAATATGGAATGTTCTTCTATTTATGTTGTCTCTTTCAGGAGCCCTGGTGGTGTAGTAAAGAGCTCACCTACTAATCAAAAGTTCAGAAGTTTGAATATCAGCCACTCCTTGGAAACTCTATGGGGACAGGTCTACCCTGTCCTATAGTATAGCTATGAGTCAGAATCAACTCAATAGCAACAGGTTTTTGGTTTTAGCACTGTTTTATAGTTTTTATCATATAAGTCCTCTACATCTCTAAAAAGGTTTATTAAATTTTTTCTCATCTTGGGGACTACCATAAATGGTATTATTTTTTTCTTTTCAGATTTCTCCTTGTTAGTGTAAAGGAGTTCAACTGACTTTTGTGTGTTGATCTTGTACCCTGAAATGTTGCTGAAATTTTCTATTAGATTCAGCAGCTTTCTTGTGGAATCTTTGAGATCCTCTACGTATAGAGAATCTCATGTCGTCTATGAATGGAGATAGTTTTACTTCTTCCTTTACAATTTGGATTGAATCGACTTGACAGCACTGGGTTTGGTTTGGTTTTTGGTTTACAATTTGGATATCATTCATTTCGTTTTCTTGCCTTATTGCTGTGGATAGGACTTACAGTACAATATTGCATAAGAGTAGTGATAGTGGGCCTCCTTATCTCATCTGTCCTCAAGGGGAAAGCTCTCACTCTTTCTCCATTGAGTAAAATGCAGAGTACTCATTTTGCATATATGCCCATAATTATGTTGAAGAATTTCCCTTCTATTCCTATGTCGCTGAGAGCATTGGATTTTATCAATTGCCTTTTCTGTGTCAGTTAGATAATCGTGTGGTTCTTTTCCTTTGTTTTATTTATGTATTGAATTACATTGATTGATTTTCTAATGTTGAACCACACTTGCATACCTGGTATAAATCGTAGTTGGTCATGGTATATAATTTTCTTAATATGTTGTTGAATTCTGTTCACTAGAATTTAGTTGAGAATTTTTGTGCCTATATTCATGGGGGCTATTGGTCTTAGTTTTCTTTTCTTGGGAAATCTTTACCTGGCTTTGGTCTCAGGGTGATGCTGGCTTCTTAGAATTAGTTAGGGAATATTCCTCCCTCTTGTATGTTTTGAAACAGTTTCAGTAAAGTTGATATCACTCTTCTCTAAATATTTGGTAACATGCCCCAGTGAAGCCATCTGGGTCAGGGCTTTTTTTTTTTTTTTTTTGTGGGGGGTAGTATTTTGATGATCTCTTTAATCTCTTCTTTTGTTACGGGTCTGTTTAGATTGTCTACTTCTATTTGTGTTAGTTTAGGTAGGTTGTGTGTTTCTAGGAATTTGTGTATTTTATCTAGGTTTTCAAATTTGTTGGCATACCATTTTTTATAGTAATCTGTTATGATCAACTTTATCTCAGATCTGTTTTAATGTCTCCATTTGCATTTCTTATTTTTGTTATTTGAATTTTCTCATTTTTTTAAACTTTGTCTAGCCAGTTGTTTGTCTCTTTTATTGAGCCTTTCGAAGAATCTTATTCATTCTTATGTTTTTGTGTTCCCTATTTCATTTATTTCTACTCTGATCTTTATTATTTCCTTTATTCTGGTTTTCTTTGGTCTTTGATAATCTTTTGCTCTTACTTTTTTATTTGTTCAATTATCAAGTTAGGTTATTGATTTGGGATCTTTCTTTTTTTTTTAAATGTAGGCATTCATTGCTATGAATTTCCCTCCAAGCATGGCTTTCACTGTATCCAAAGGGTTTTGGTATATTATGTTTTCACTTTCATTTTATTCTAAATATTTTTTAATTTCACTTTTAATTTCTTCTATGACCCAATAGTTTTTTAGTATTGTGTTATTTAGGTTTTTTTTTTTTTTTTTTCGTATTCTTCCTTTTATTGATTTCTAGCTTCATACTTCTACGGTCAAAGAAGATGCTTTGTATGATTTTAGTATTTTTAAATTTATTGAGGTTTGCTTTGTGGAGTAAAGTGTGGACTGTTCTGGAGAATGTGTCAGAATGCATATCATGATGCTGTTGGGTGTTGTATTCTATAAATATCTGTTAGGTACAGTTTGTTAGTAGTGTTTTTCAGGGCTTCTATTTCTTAATTGATTTCCTTTCTAGTTCTATCCATCATTAAATGTGGTGTATTAAAGTCTACTTTTATTATTGTATATATGTCTATTTTTCTCTTTAACAATTTGCTTTATGAAATTTGGGGCACCTAAATATTTGTAACTGTTATGTCTTCTTATTTAATTGATCCTCTTATCATTATATAATGTCCTTCTTAGTCATTAATAATGGATTTTAAAGTCTATTTTGTCAGGTATTAATATTACCAATTCCTGTTCTCTTTTGGTTACTGTTTGCTTGATATCTTTTTTCCATCCTTTGATTTTTACCGTATTTATGTCTTTGGTTTTTTTTTTTTTTACTGGATTATGTCTTTGTGCCTAAAGTGTGTTTTGTAGACAATATATGGATGCATCATGGTTTCTTATCCATTCTGCCACTTTCCGTCTCTTGACTGGAGCATTTAATCCATTTCCATTCATTGTAATTATCAATAGGGAAAAATTTACTACAGCCATTTTGTTACACTTGTTTTTTGTGGTGCTAATGGATTTATGAGTCAGAATCTACTCGCTGGCACTGGGTTTTAATGAATTCTTTGTTCTTCACTTTCTGTGCTGATTTACTTTCGTATATGGATTTTTTCCTTTATTGTTGTTGTTTTTGTGTTTACTGAGTCTTTTTGTTTTTATTCTTTTTTGGTGAATATATTTATTAATTTTCTTTGTAGTTAACATGAGGTTTACATTTAACATTCAACATTTAGAACAGTCTGTTATAACTTGAAACTACCTTCACTTCCTCAACATATGGAAATTTTATATCTACGCTGTTCATTCCCCCTTTTGTTTTGATGTCACTGCCAATTACATCTTTGTATCTCAAATTCCTGTAATCTATTTTTAAGTTTATTTTATGAATATGTGTATTCAGGTGACTATCATGCTTCTTCACCTCAGGCTGTTGTCTGATATTGTTTTTCTTTCTGAAAGACTCCTGTTATGGTTTGAATTGTGTCCTCCAAAAATGTGTGTCAACTTGGTTAGGCCATAATTCCCAATATTGTGTGGTTGTCCACCATTTTGTCATTTGATGAGATTTTTCTATGTGTTGTAAATGCTACCACATGATATTAATGAATTAGCAGCTGTTATATTGATGAGATCTACAAGATGGGATAGTGTCTTAAGCCAGTCTCTTTTGAGACATGGAGGAGAGAAGCAAACAGATAGACATGGGGATCTCATACCACCAGGAGGGCAGTTCAGGGAGTAGAGGGCATCCTTTGGACCTGAGGTTCCTATGCTGGGATGCTCCCAGACCAAGAGAAGACTGATGACAAGGACCTTCCTCCAGAGCGGATGGATAGAGAGGACTTTCCCCTGGAGCCACACCCTAAATTCCTGGCAGACTGTAAGAGAGTAAACTTCTCTTTGTTAAAGGCATCCACTTGTGGTATTTCTGTTAAAGCAACATTAGATCACTAAGGCAACTCCCTTTAATATTTATTGTAGGTCTGGTCTGTTTGTTACATTGCTGTTGTTGGTTCCGACTCATAGCAACCCTATGTACAACAGGACAAAACACTGCCCCGTCCTGTACTATCCTCACAATTGTTGTTGTGCTTAAGCCTATTGTTGCAGCCACTGTGTCAATCCATCTCATTGAGGCTCTTCTTCTTTTTTGCTAACTCTCTACCAAGCATGATGCCTTTCTTCAGGGACTGATCCCTTTTGACAACATGTCCAAAGTCTGTGAGATGTAGTCTCACCATCCTTGCTTTTAAGGAACATTCTGGTTGTACTTCTTCCAAGACAGATTTGCTTGTCCTTTTGGCAGTCCATGGTATATTCAATATTCTTCGCCAACACCACAATTCAGAGGTGTCAATTCTTCTTTGGTCTTCCTTATTCATTGTCCAGCCTTCTCATGCATATGATGCAATTGAAAATACCATGTTTGGATCAGGCACACCTTAGTCTTCAAGGTGTCGTCTTTGCTTTTCAACACTTTAAAGAGGTCTTTTGCAGCAGATTTGACCAATGCAACCTGTCTTTTGATTTCTTGACTGCTGCTTCCATGAGTGTTGACCGTGGAACCAAGTAAAATGAAACCCTTGACAACTTCAGTCTTTTCACTGTTTATCATGATGTTGCTTATTGGTTCACCTGTGAGGATTTTTGCTTTCTTTATTTGAGATGAAATCCATATGGAAGGCTGTGGTTGAGATTCTTGGGTTAAAATCTTTTCATTTCTCATAATATTTCAGAAATTTTCTGCCATTATTTCTTCACAAATCCTCTCTTTACCTTTTTTCTTTTCCTCTTCTGGAACTTCTAATATCTGTGTATTATTCTTCTTGATGGTATCCCAAATAACCCATAGGCTTTCTTCATTTTTCTTCAATCTTTTGTTCTGTTTGTTCCTCGTACAGAGTAATACCAAAGATTTTGTCCTCTATTTTTCTGAGTCTTCCTTCCATTATTTCAATTCTACTTCTATGTCATTCTGTTAAGTCATTTCTCTTATTATTAAGCTTCTGAATTTCTAGTTTTTGTTTTTAAGGATTCTATTTCTTCATTGAATTTGTCTTTTTGTTCTTGTATTGTTTTCCTGAATTCTTCTAGACTGTTTTCCTTGGCCTTTTTGAGGAGACTTAATACTTGTCTCTTGAAGTCTTCAGGTAGCACCATTATCTGTTCTCCCTCATAGACATTTTCTGTCCCTTTATTTTGTTCATTTTTTTGAGCCATTTTTTCTTATCTCTTCCTATGATGCGTAATTGAGTGCAGTCTTTGCAAAATTAAGGTTTTATTTTATTTATTTACATATTTTTATTGTATGTTTGTTTTTCATTGTTGTTTTCTTTTTGTTTATTTTGATATACCAAAAGCCTACCTTCTTCCCTTTCTCTTTAGATTGCTTCTCTTCCTTTTTTTTGTTTCAATTGTTGTTTGGTGTTATTGTTCTATGTATGACTCTGATGCTGCTGCTTGGTTGGGTATGATTTCCTCTCACTGATGAGTATGGTGGGTTGCACACACATGGTAGTCCTGTGTCATTAGGTGTGTATATCTTCCCTTAGAGGATTGTGTGGAAGTGCAAGAGCAGGTCTCTTCACTGATGTGAGGTACCAGGTGTTAGGTGGGTAGGATCCCTCTGTAGCACTTGAGGTGTAGTACAGTCCCTCCGAGTTGTCACAATCAGTTAGTGTGGCCCCTAATTTCTTTTCAGGTTTGTTTACACAGTATCTCTGCCTCCAGCTGTGTTTTCTATGAAGTTACCTTCATGGCTTCTCACTCAGGGATGATGCTTGCTGCTAGGCCAGCAGGCAGGTCACAGATCCATGACTCTCCATGTACTTAGTTTCTCAAAAGTTTGTTGTAGGAGGTCATTATGGTGTGTCTATCTAAATCATCATCTTAACCAGAAGTCAAAGCTCATGTTCTTAAGAAACATGTTTATGCATTTTACTGAATTTAGTAAGAAGTTTTGTATGCAGACTAGATTCAGAATTTTCTCTTTGAGCCACAAAATTGACTTCATATTACAAAATTTTGCATAAAAACTCTACTCTCATTCACCTAAAAATTATAAAGGTTAAAATTTAAAATAAGTATTTATTGGTATGCCTTAAATGTAGGGCTGTGTACATAATATTGAAAAAAATTAGACTAGCTACCTGTTGCCACCTGGATGGATTAATTAAGTTTCATATACTTGAATGTTACTATTAACCCCATCAACCAAGTAGTTGGAATTAAGCCTTGAAAATCATTAGGACTGAGCCAAACAAAGAAGACATTCTAGGTGGAAATGAAGTCACAGAGGTAGAGGAACATCAGGCCACGAAGCTCCTTATTTGCAGTTCACATTTTACCCTGAGGATGAAGGCAAAGAAATAAAAACATTTAAGCCAAGAAGCAACATCATTAGACCATGTAAAAATGGCATGGCAGTGGTGTCTGACCTCCTCTAACTTCACTAGAGGGTAGGAGAATCACGATCAACAGCCCAAGGTGGATTCTTATGAGGCAGAGGCCAGACATACCTCCTATCTCTGCGATCTTTACCCATTCCGACACCAACCATCCCTCCCATGGCACTCTCTACTTCTCTGCTGGGTTTGAAATTCATTGCAAAGGTCACACAGAACTCACAGGCAATACTCACGATTATGGGGTTTATTAGAGGAGTAACAGGTAACAGTTCAGGCTCAGGTACACGCAGTATACGGTTCTTCCACCAGGACAGCCTCTTTTCATCTGTTCGCAGGCACATCCCTGCCTGACCCTAGGCCTCTGTCTTCCTCAGGAAAGTGTTACAAAGTTACAAAGCTCTTTTAGCTCCTGCCAATAAGTCCCCAGAGACACCTCAAACACTCAGCTTTCTCGACCGTGGGCCAGAAAGCCCACTGCATGGTTTCCTGCTGGTCTCTCCTGCCACGGCTTCCCACCGTCTTCAGGGTTACAACTTTCACTCTGTCGTGGTCTCTGGTCCGGGAGCTTCTCAGAGCAGGGATTCAAGAAAGTGCTGTCTGTTCCTTGGTGGTGGGGATCCTGTCTTTGCTCTGGAATTAGCTGTCTTTTAAGGCAAAGCTGACCAATCCCCTTAATGGGTCACAGTTGCCTTATTTGCACAGTCCCACCCAATCACTTGGGTGGGAGTTACAAGACCGTGGCTACAAAGCCACACAAAAGCAATTCATTGCACCACAAACTGACATTTAAAATTATTTCTTGGGCAGCAGGATGGGAAATAAATAAGTAAGAGAAAAGACCAACAGCAAGATAATGGGTTAGGCCATTAAGTGAGAGTAAGAGTGAAGGAGTTTTCAAGGATGATCCTAGATTTCTGTAGAAAGTGGTGGCATTCCCGAATCAAGTAATGCAAAAGGGAGAGTTGATTTGTGGGTGGAAGTGCTATGAGTTGGAATTGACTTGAAAGCAACAGGTTTGGTTTTTTGGTTTATGGTGACTAGGGATAATATGATGATTCATCCTGGATATATTACTTTTTAATTAATTTTTGTATATATAAAACCAAAAACCAAACTCACTGCCGTGAAGTCGATTGCGACTCATGGCAACCCTATAGGATAGAGTAGAACTGCCCTATAGAGTTCCCAAAGAGTGCCTGGCAGATTTGAACTGCCAACCTTTTGGTTAACAGCCGTAGCACTTAACCACTACGCCACCAGAGTTTTCTTTGTATATATAAAACCTGTTGCCGTACCAAACCCAGTGCCGTCGAGTCAATTCTGACTCATAGCAACCCTATAGGACAGAGTAGAACTGCCCCATAGAGTTTCCAAGGAACGCTTATACATATAATTTTTAAAGTCAAGAAATGTCAAGATGGTACAAATCTCAACACACACACACAAAAACAAAATCCTTGCCTACCTCTTACATTGAGTTTCTTTCCCATTTCCCTGAGATACTTACTTTCCACCATTTTAGCTATTACTTCCAGAGTACCTGGCTTGGCAGTTCAAATCCCCCCAGAGACACCTCAGAAGAAAGGCTTGGTGATCCACTTCCAAAACATCGCAGTCATTGAATCAACTTGATGGCAACTTCTTTTTTGGTTGACTATTATTTTTGATATTTTCTTTCTTACTTAAATTTATGTTTTGCTGTTATATTGGGTGAGAATTTTATCTCTTATTTCTTTCCTTTCCCTGCCATCCGTCCTTCCACTATAAAACCAAAAACCAAACCTGTTGTCATCGATTTGATTCCAACTCATAGTGACCCTATAGGACAGAGTAGAACTGCCCCACAGAGTTTTCAAAGAGCACCTGGTGGATTTGGACTGCCTACCTTTTGGTTAACAACTGTAACAATTAACCACTATGCCACAGGGTTTCCTCCTTCCACTACAATTATCTCAAAATGTATAGTCAATCAAATTCAGTGTTTCTATTATTATGACTATATAAATATTTTCAACAGATAATCAAAGTGGTAGTTTACTATGGTAAAAAAAAAAAAAGTAGTTTCCTTTTATTGTACCACTTTCTGTTTTTCCAGGGTTTTATTTATTTTTATTTTTTAAAGCTATGGTAAATCTTTCCAACCTCCCTGATCATTTTACCCTTTCAATTCATATGGTCAGTGGTCAAAATGAAACATAACTTATTATTCTTGTTTTTATTTTCTTTGAATTACCCCTCTGTCCTCCCCCTCCAATTTGTACTGGTTTCTCTTTAAGCCTATTTCACTGTTTTAACGGCTGTCATCAAATTTACCTCTACTGTCACTTTGGAAATACAGGGTAAAAAAAGTGATCAAGACTCCTAAATAAGAAAAAGGACCTTTAATGATTAACCTTTGAGAGAAGATGGAGCGCTTATTCTAAACTAAAAACTGGAAGTTAGCTGTTTGCATACAGCTAGCTACTTTTCCAGATTATGGTGAGAGAAGGTTAGGAAGTTGAAGGACCGCCCATTTAAGGGCTTCTATTTTTTTTTTTTTTTGTAGAAAATCAAGAGGTTTTTTTTTTTTTTCCCTGTATTTATGGCAGTACTAGCTTTGGAGCCTGGAGGAGAGTGATAAAGGAACAAGTAGAGCTAGGAACAAGTAGAATCAAAGGAATATGGATATTAATATATGAAAAAGACCAAACCAAAACCAAATTCATTGCCATCGAGTCAATTCTGATCCATAACAGCCCTATAGGACAGAATAAAACTCCCCCATAGGGTTTCCAAGGAGCAGCTGGTAGATTTGAACTGCTGCCCTTTCGGTTATCAACTGTAGCTCTTAACCACTGTACTACCAGGGCTCCACTACTCCCTAAATTCAGGACTCTTCATTCCAAGGAGCTTCCCACATTCTCAGGAATTCACACCAGGCCTATGAGGCTCACTTCTGGAGCTGAGTTATCTGAACATTTTCTTCACAAAGTAGGTTATATATCTACCAATAAATAATCATCAAAGCTGTTAAGAAGGTAAAATTGTCTCCATATGATTAGTGATGCAATGCATTAGTCATTGTTTAAAATATTACCTATGCCATGATTTTACTCTATTTGCACAAATAGTTGATTTTTCACCATAGTTGTATGTTCAGTGAATTTGTGTGTGTATATATATATGTGTGTGTGTACGTATATATATAATTACTGTATTTTGGTATCTTTTAGTGATACCAAAAGAGCATCTTTCGGTTGCCCTTCTTTTGTGTGAAAATGAGAATAATGATGGTATTTGTTATTTCTTATTTGAAGATTTCCTTACAATTTGGACCTACAGCTACCATTTTACCAAGTTTGTGGTTTATAACTCTACCCATAATTGTACCTATCTGTACTGCCTGATGAACTAATTATATATAATTATATAATAATTATATATTATTATAGAGTTTCAAAATGTACTCCATTGCATTTTCAGAGAGCAAAATGCTTTTGGTTAACCCAAGATATAAGAAGAATTATGACGTATGTGTTGGAGAAACTCATATGAAATCTTGCATGTATTACATGAAAAAAAAGAGTGAATATTTACTTCAAAGAAAGCAGTAACTTTCATATCTTACTATTTTATTTAAATAAAAAGACAATACGTTAAACTGTCTGAATATCTGATCTGGATTTTTATTTATTTCTTGGTTATTTTAATCACAGGCCATGGCACAGAAGGAAGATATGGAAGAGAGAATCACTACCCTTGAGAAGCGTTACCTCAGTGCTCAGAGGGAATCTACCTCCATACATGACATGAACGATAAACTGGAAAATGAGTTGGCAAATAAAGAGGCCATCCTACGGCAGGTTCAGTATCTCTGTCTTGATTTTTTCTGGCCCATGTGTGTGCTCTCACTATTCTCATGAAACACAGAGTAAATAAAACAGGGCGGGTGTGCATTTTTTGGCATTTGGTCATTTTTAAAAATTTAAAATGGAACTGACTAAATAGATGTAATTATCAGTATGAAATTTGCTTTCTAGGAAAATAAAGACTAAATACTGTCTTAATAATAACAAAATTAATGGCTATTATTTATTTTGATTCTAGACGTATACCAGTAATTATAAGGAGTTTATGTGTATTGCCTCACTTAATTCTAAACAATTCCTATGAAGCAGGCATAATTATTATACTGAGGAAACTAGGTTCAAATATGTTAACACTTTCCTGTGGTCACACAGCTGGAAAATGACAGAGCCAATAATGGAAGCCTAAATCTATTTCGCTCTAGGGCCTTACCTCACCCTTACCCACTGCTGTCGAGTTGATTCTGACTTATAGCGACCCTATAGGACAGACTGCTCCATAGAGTTTCCAAGGAGCACCTGGTGGATTTGAACTGCTGACCTCTTGGTTAGCAGCAGTAGCACTTAACCACTATGCTACCAGGATTTCTGGCTCTAGGGCAGGGGTCAGCAAACCATGACTCACAGACCAAGTCTGCTTAGCTGCCTGTTTTTGTAAATAAACTTTTGTTGTAACAAAGCCACTCTCATTCATTTACTCATTGTCTATGACTGCTTTTGCACTACAGCAGCAGAGCTGAACAGCTGGAACACAGACCATATGGCACACAAAGTCTAATGTGTTAATTATCTAGCCGTTTATAGAAAAAAATTGCTAATGCTATCTCTAAAGCCTGAACTCATAGCCATTATACTATATTCCCTTTCCCCACTGGACTAATACTATGGATTTCAATAATTTACTATCATAGTACATCTGAAGTCTTAGTATTGAGCAGCGTTCCATTAATTCAAGTTTATGCTCATCAGTCATTTATGTTCTTTTTGCTGCAACTGGTAAGAGTTCTTCTATTTTGTTGACTGTGCTGAATTCCTTTAAGAAATAAAGATAAGTAATATATGAAAGTATGAGGACAATGAGCACTTTGCATATTTAGGTGTGGTAATAGCTGGTTTTAGATTAAAAAAACTCACTGAAGCCTAAAGCCCCTGGTATCTGTTGTTTGCTCTCCTAACTTTGACCCTTTAAATGTCTATTTTACCATTCCTTTTCAGATGGAAGAGAAGAATAGACAGTTACAAGAGCGCCTTGAGCTGGCTGAGCAAAAGTTGCAGCAGACTATGAGAAAGGCTGAAACCTTACCTGAAGTCGAGGCTGAACTGGCTCAGAGAATTGCAGCTCTGACGAAGGTACTGCAATAAAATAATTGATCACCCTAGATACACTTGTAGAAAGAAATGGCACAAGGATAAGACAGAATCTAAAATATTTCCTTTAGACTCTGTGAATTTAAGTTTATTTAATCTTTATTACCTTTATCTGACTGTTATTTAGATGAATTTTTCTTATTACAAATATTTCATTGTGCTATTATGAATAACAGACAAAAGAAAGTACTGATCCTCTTGCCTATTTAAACATTAACAAGAACTAACAGAATTTAATGTAGTTATCATAGTTTTTTTCATGGTAATATTACAAAATAATCATGAAAGTTAAATTTACAATGATAATTTTAATATCTGCATACATGAAGCATAATCATTTAATAGGCTAAAGTTATTTGGCATTATAAATATAGGAAATATAAGCCATTGATTCCTTTCTACCTATAGTATGATGAAACTTGTGAGAAGTTGGAAGTCAGAGTTGTAGTCTAAAGTCTAAAGCCATTAAATATAAAGTCGTTTACCTAGAAGCAATTTCTTCTGAGCCAATTAAATCAATAACACCCCGAAGAATGTTCAAAATTATATGCCATGTTATGGTGAATAGATTCTAACAATTATCTGCATATTTTAGTATTTCACACTGATTATATTGTTTTAAACGACTATTTTTACCTCATTTTTTTACAGATGAATGGTAATGGCATTGCTTCAAAGTGCATATGAATGTTGCTAGCTTCAAAGTCCATAATTTGTCACTAAAACATGTTTGACTTTTAATATCAATTCAAAAATATACACACATTTTAGTCGTTCACACAAGTATTAATATTTACCAAGTTTACCAGGGCACAGCTATAAGTGTGTAATAGGGGTATGCGAACTACACGTTAAAAATTCTTGCCCGAGGGATTATCTAAAACAACTGATACAGCAGTGAAAAAGATGACACCCAATACCTGCTTCACTGAAAAAGTACATAATTAATGAGGAACAGTAACTGATCCCCCTGTTGGTTAAAATAGAGGAGTTAATCAAGTGGTAAAAACAAGAAGATTTGACAAAATAGAGCAAGATTAGAAAATATTGGAATAGTTGGTTTTCTGTAGGGCGTTGGAGTAACTAGTTGAATAAAACGTTAGCCCGATGAGGGTAAGCTTACAATGTGAATCTTTCGATAGCCACAAACCACATTTAACAATTAGAATCTTAAAGTTTAGCGCATCAGATGGCAGTGGGCATGTGTGCGAATCAGAACAAATCCATCACCATTACTAGAGAAGGTTTTGAAAGTGCCAGGATGGTAGCATGGTAACATATTCTTCATATATAAAAGGTGCAATATTTTAATTAATATGTCATAAAGTTATTAGTGATAGGAGCATTGTTCTCTTTCATAGATTTCTGACATATCATATTTTCCTTTGATTCAGTCTTGTTTGAATGTGTACGACCTTAAATACACATTGTGAATCTTGCAAATTACTCATTATTCCCATTTTATCTAGTATATTTATAGTATGACTCCTTTTAAATTTAAATGTTAAGTATATTAAAAATTAAAAATACTTGATTTGTGAGTCCAAATCTATTTTTATATAAGACAGCAACACTAGAAAAAAAGACATATTGAGGCAGTTGAATGATTATTTTATTTACATGATTATAATTTGCTGTTCTGCCCAGTTTATTTCACTGATTAAGGCTCAACCAACATTTTTAAATAATTTGTAGGCACAGCCTAAGTTACCTTAAATAACTTGCCCCTCTTTTTCCTATCTAATTCAAAACATGGTCCCCATAATCAGGCTTTGTGGGCAATCGTTTTAATGAGACAGACTATTTTATAAAATTTTCCAATTTTTCTGCTCATTTTATTAATGGGTGTTGTTAATTTTCCAATTTTTCTGCTCATTTTATTAATGGGTGTTGTTGTTGTTAGGTGCTGTGAAGTCAGTTTTGACTCATAGCGACTCCGTGTACAACAGAATGAAACACTTTCTGGTCCTGCACCATCCTCACAATCATTGCTCTGTTTGAGCCCATTGTTGCGGCCACTGTGTCACACCATCTCTTTGAGGGTCGGCCTTTTTTGATGATACTCTACCAAGCATGGTGTCCTTCTCCAGGGACTGATCCCTCCTGACAACATGTCCCAAGTATTTGAGACATATTAATGGGTAGTGCTGGAAAGTATGGGATAGTTGCTTGTCTGTAGAGTGTTGGACTAACTAGTTGAATAAAACATTAGTGTGATTTGAGTAAAATTTCAATTTGGATCCTTTCATAGTCATAGGTCATACCCATAACCCCCTTTGGCAATTTTGAAAATGTATTATTTCTTAGATAAACATAAATTTATCATTTAATTAAAGAAATATTCCTTAAATTATATAAAAATAGATAAACATATAAGTAGTATTATCTTTTTGCTTATAAACATGTTTTAACGTAGTATAATGTGGATTTTTTTTTAATGTGGATTAGGAAACCCTGGTGGTGTAGTGGTTAAGTGCTACGGCTGCTAGCCAAAGGGTCAGCAGTTCAAATCTGCCAGGCACTCCTTGGAAACTCTACGGGGCAGTTCTTCTCTGTCCTGTAGGGTCTCTATGATTCGGAATCGACTCGACGGCACTGGATTTTTTTTTTTTTAATGTAGATTAATATATATATATACACTTAGGTTTTTAATCAGAGGAACATAAAGAATTTTCACAAAGAATTACCTTGTTGATTTACACTAGGTAAAAGGGAAAGCTGGGAGAGTAACATGAAAAATAGTTTCTGTAAAACTTTAGCATAAAATAATCATCAATATTATCCTGAGTAAAACACCAGAAAATATGGACACACAATTTAAAATTCAGCAAATACTTGCCCCAAATTACTTTTCATAGATGAGAATGAAACATAATTTGAAATACAGTATTAGATGTATGTGACTTTAAAAATTTCTAAGAATTCTTGATTTAGAATTTTTTTTTTAAATGATCAAAAGTAGTTGTCTCTTCTTTTTTGACCTCCTCCTTTTTATTTTCTCGGGCTCTTACTTTGATACTATATATTCCCTTGTATACACAATGAAAATCATGGTAGCATAGTGGTTAAGTGCTACAGCTGCTAACAAAAAGGTTGGCAGTTTGAGTCCACCTGGAGCTCCTTGCAAGCTCTATGGGACAGTTCTACTCTGTCCTACGTGGCTGCTGTGAGTCAGATTCGACTTGACAGCAGTGTTTTTTTTAATGGAAACAAAATAATTTCCTCATTTCCCTCCTACCTAATATATTGCAGAAATTCTATTCCCTTTGGACCCTTTTGGTGTCCTCATTTTTTAACATAGTTTTATCCTTCTTACCAAAAAACCAAACCTATTGTCCTTGAGTTAATTCCAACTCATAGAGTATAACTGCACCATAGGGTCTCAAGGTGTGCCTGGTGAATTCGAACTGCCAATCTTTTGGTTAGCAGCCAAGCTCTCAAGCACTGTGCCACCAGAGTATCCTTAAGAGTCTTCAAATGCTAGAATTCACTTTTTTTCTTATCTCCACCACCTTCTCTTCTGACTGGCTCTGTATCAACAGAATTATTTCAGATATATAATTTTTAGATTCTTCTCCCCATATTTAATTCATCATGAAAGCCCCTTAAATGCTGAGGTTTTTCCCCAATACCCTCCTCCTGCTTTTAACATTTTTATTACATTTGAGTATACCACTCTTTCTTTTGTTCTCCCAAATTTTATGGCTTCAAAGATCTTTAACTTCTTGTTGTCCTGTGTGCCCAAGACCTGTAAAGGATGTCTTTGTAAGCTGCTTTTTCTTTCAACTGAAATTTATTTTCAGTATTTCACTATTCCTGATCATGATAGTCTTTTTCTACTTCTCAACCTTCTTGACTATGCACCGGAGTAAAAAATATATGCTTAGTTTAAACATAAGTTCCACTCTATTTTGAAATGATATTCTTAACAATTCCTCAGACTATTGTTTAGCCTATATAATTTTTTTCTATGTTTATTATCTGCCACCTATTTTTTTTTCTTCTTTTTAGGTCATCTACACTTTAATTTCTTCTCCAGTTCTGAGTATATCCACACATTTTTCCAAGTCATTTTTTACCTTTATTTTCTCCTCAAAATTTCTTTATTTGAAATTTTCCTGTATCACATTAATGACTGAAACCAGGATCAACTCCATTCTCTGTTAAGGAGCAAAAACAAACAAACAAAAATTAGATTATTCCTATGTCACCCTTGTGTTTATACCAACTGTTAAAATTATAGTCCTCACAAGGCTGAGATGAACATAAATCAATACTGTTGGTTGAAATTGATCCCAGTGTGTATTTTTAAGAAATGATGTCTGAATTTATTCTTTTATTGCTAAAGCCACATTTTTCTTCTTCTTCACCTTCTAATGTGTACATAGAAGGCAATGGTGGTTCAGCGGGAGAATCCTTCCCTTTCATGTGAGAGACCTGGGCTTGATTCCCAGGCAATGCTCCTCTGGCACAGCCACGACTTATGTGTCAGTGGAGGCTTGTGTATTGCTGTGATGCTGAATGGGTTTTAGCATAGCTTCCAGAGTAGGATAGACTAGGAAGAAATTCCTGGCAATCTATTTCCATAATCAGCCAATGAAAACCCTAAGATCAAAATGATTTGGGGACTGATTTAACAGCAGTTAACAATGTGTATGTATGTGTGTATATCTACCTATCTACATACCTACATATATCTATCTATCTATCATCTATCTATCTATCTATCATCTATCTATCTATCTATCATATATCTATCCTATCATCTATCTATATCAATCTATCTATCCTATCATCTATCTACCTATCTAATTTATCATCTATCTATCTATCTATCTATCTATCTAATCATCTATCTATCATCTGATCATCTATGGAGTCCGCCCTGGTGACACAGTGGTTAAAGCAATTGACTCCTAACCGAAAGGTAGGCTGTTTGAAACCACCAGCAGCTCCATGGGAGAAAGATGTGACATCTGATTCCATAGAGATTTACAGCCTTGGAAACCCTATGGAGTTGCTATGAGTCAGAATTGACCTGATGGCAGTGGGTTGCTGTTGTTGGTTGTTTTGTATATATGTATATTATAACAGTGAAGCTAATTTAAGGGTTTGAGAAAGTCAGAAATATATATAATGGCTATAATTTTTTTTTAATTTTGCAAGTATATAAACAATTAACTAATCAAAATTTTGGTTTCCTAATCTTATGATTTATTATGTTTTTTGTTTCTTTAATTAAGAGCATTGTCCCTCAGCAAGGACATAATTCATCTTGTATTCCGTGAGGTATCTCATACATTTTTATGACCAATAAAAGTTATCAGCAATAATGTAGTAATTTTAACATGACCAAATTCTTTTTCCACCTCTGAAGTGAATTTTTGAAATATTTAATGTATTTCAAATAGTTAAGATGGGAAGAGACAGACCTTTGAAATACTTTTGAAAACTTATTTTTTTGAGAGACAGTTTTGGAAGTTGACATTTACATGTCTTAACTACCTTGAATCAGCCATCTGATTAATTTTAGTACTACTAACTGACAGTTAAAATGTACTTTTGAGAGATTACAGGTACCTTTATGAATTTAGGTTATATAATTTCAACAGTATTTTGATACATTTACTGTGTTTTTAATTGGACTCTAAATTTTAAATGATATTCTAGAAACACATACGGCATTCGGAGTTTATGGTAACTTGCTGTAATAGCTTTCTATGTTTGCTTCTTTTTGGAAATTTGGGGAAGAAGTGGGGAGAGAAATTGGTTATTTGTTATTTCCTCATTATTTTGTCATTTATAAAATATGAATGTTATAATTTGCATAAGCACAACAGATTTGAAATGTTAAATGTGTATTTCATGGATTAAGTTAAACTGTTGCATAAAATAGAAGATATGCATATGAATGAATAGGTTACTATTTCTTTTCAGGTACAGCATGGCGTATTTTTATATAGGCTTGTATTTGTGTAAATTAAATTTCACTGTTTTAGAATGAATTTATAAAATGTGATAGAATGTGTTCTGGAATTAATATTTTAGGCATACCATATGGTCATTTTGATGTTATAATTACTTGTAATAATGTTTAAAATGTTCACGTAACTTTCTATGTAATCTGTACATGACATACTAATAGAATTCAACTATCAGCAATGTCACATGTGTTGAACATGCTGCACCTGTGGTAACCTGACAATCACCTTCAGGACAATCACCTTCAGGACTAACCTTGGCACTGGGCAAACATTAGCTCACAAAGGCACTGTGCTGCCTGTTCACTTTAGGGCACTGTTTTGTTTCCATAGCAACAAATCAATGTAGAAGCAGTTTTAGACTGGTCCTTAGGGTAATTCAGGAAGGTTCACCAATAAGTTTTCTTGTCCTCAGAGCATTATTGTCATCTTCATAATTTGAGGACTTGTAATCATTTTCATTTAAAATTAAGCCTATATCTGAGAACACGCAATTAGGTTCTAGACTGACAGCCATAATATGTATTCAGAGACCAGAAGTCACTGTTACTGAGGAAACTCAATCCTGCTTGAATTTGAAAATACTCATAATTGACCCTGTGGCTTAGCTCTTTTTCTTATTTCTACAGAGTAGGGTTTATACTAAACTTTGTTCCAAATTTATTGCACCTGAATCGTTGCTTTAGCAAATTCCTCAACATTGAGACATTTTGTTTTCATTAATTTTAAAGTAACACGATTAAAACAAACAAAATTACAAAACTTTTAGCAATTTATCAGAGACATATTCTAGTGTTTGGTTTCCCATAATTTCAATTATTACATGATTTTTTTAAAGTTACTTTGATTCATTCTGTAGTAGTCATTCATCAGCCGGCTGTCACTAACCTTCCATACCTTAGGTTGATAGCTTTTTATTTAGCATATCACCATTTTTCATTTATAACGATCATCTGCATCATGTTCGCCAGATATCAGTGTAGTTCTTTCCACATAAAATTCTGTCTATTGAAGTATTGAATTTGCTGTCACACTTTTCTTTTAAGCATTCTGTGCTATGTTCTTTTCAGTGTCAGTGTCTTTAGTTCTGATTTTTCAATTTTGTCCCTCTCCTTTTCCTTGACTTGTTAGTCTGATCCAACCTCTTCTACCTCATCTGATGATTATCAATATGTTATGGAAGCTAAACTACAAGAAATGATCTCCATACGTAGGAAGGTAGTCCTACTGGACTTTACATTCTATTGCTAAATAGAATCCATCTAAGTTTTTCTTTTCATTTATAAAAATTATGTTACTTTTATTTATTGATAATCGACCATCTGTGCAGTTCAGTGCTTCAGGAGCTTAAGATTGGACAATGGCAGGTTTGTGTTCAAACCATGCACAGTCTGCATGTTACATTTGGCTGATTTCATTGCTCATAAATAACTCCAGTGTTTTGCTGATGCTTGAATGTAACAGGCCTTTGTAGCTGACACATTTCAAGCAATGCTGTTCAGCTGCCTGTTTAAAAAAAGTTTATTTTTTGAAAACTATGTTTGCAGTTGGTAGTAGCTTGCTTTACATTTTGTTTGAATTTGTTCAGAACAAAAGAGTTAACCAAATCTTACATTTTAGGCACATTCTTCATATTTTTTACAGGCGGAAGAGAGACATGGAAATATTGAAGAACGTATGAGACATCTAGAAGGTCAACTTGAAGAAAAAAATCAAGAGCTTCAAAGAGTATGTATATGAAGCCCTCCCACCACCAGTTTATGGACTTATATTCTACACAAAAGAAAATAATATCTTGCTTGATTTTTGGTTGTATTTATAATCTTCTGATAGGCCGAGTGCATTTAAAAAAAAAAAAGTTTCTAAAATTGTAACATATACAGAAATAAAATGAAATTTGATTTAGAGGTTAGCAAAGATATGAAGTCAAACGCAAATGCTTGTTAAAGTGATTTTCGTGTCAATTGTTTCCTTTCTTTTTTTTCGCTTGAACGTAAGGCTAGACAAAGAGAGAAAATGAATGAAGAGCACAATAAAAGGTTATCTGATACTGTGGACAGACTTCTGACAGAATCCAACGAACGTCTACAGCTGCACTTAAAGGAAAGAATGGCTGCTCTGGAAGAGAAGGTAACGTGGATAGGAGGGTAGCATAACATGAACACTTAGCAGTGATCTTAGGATCATGGTTTTGTCATACACTGCTGCAATTACTGTATTAAGTCAAGTGATCCATTTATTTTTCATATTAAAAAAAAAGCCTGATACAGTCTTAGAATAAATGGTTTCTGTAAAAAAAAAAAAAAATCAAATTTTTAAAATGAATAAAAATACGTGATATATAAAGCTTGTGTATTAGCAGAATCATACGAGGCAAATGTATTAAGATATAGTGCACTATTGGGATGAAGAGATTTCATTTATCCTTCAACTGGAATGAGTGGTAAAATACAAAAATAAACAGTTTGGGACATGGAGGAATTTGCTTTGAACTGTTCAAATACGTCAAGTGACTGAATTCTATGACTGGTCTAAAAGTAAAAATGTAAATGAATTTATATGACAAACTGAATACTAGTGTCAATCCCACTGGAGGGGTTTAAAAAAAAAAAAACCCACTGGAGGGGTTTAGGAATTTGAACTCTTCAGCTGCTATGTTTTGAAAAAATTATCTGTTTACAGTCTGAAATTTGATTCACAATTATATATGTCTCATTGATAGTCGGCAGCTACCAAACCAGCAAGATTTACTTGAGCTGGTAGCCAATTCCAGAGCATAAGCAAAAAAATGTAGGACCTAGAATCCAGGTGGACAAATCATTCCAGAAATTTAAACTGAATGCCAACCACTACTTAAGCTAGACTTTTTCCACTGCTACATATAGGAAAAAAACCATATAGGGAAAGATGTTTCAGTGAAAAGTTGAATTGGTGTGATTAATCTACCCATTGAGAAGCCATAAGGTGTGTATTCCTCCCACATTCAACTCTAAATATCAAGACATAACCATTACATCAATTACAACACTCTTAGTTCAGTTATACTCTACAAATTTTAAAAGAATACAAAATTTTAAGTTATGCTTTATAGGGATATAAGTAAAATACAGAGCTTTCAGTAACAGTAATATATTAACAGCAACTTATTTTGGTATGTTTTTGTGGCATGTAACAGTGTTCTGAATAGCTTCAATTTCATTTTTATTTCTCTAATAATTTGACTATTATTAAAAATTATTAATTCTGTATTTGAAATAGAAATCCAGAAATTAAACTCTTAAAAATTATGATCTGATTATTTCTTCTCTCTTCAGTTAATAAAAATGAATGAACTTGAGTTGTTTATTTATAACACCTCTGGCTAATTTTCAGCATTTTTCTCAGTTTTTCTTATTTGAAAACTAACCTAATCATTTCTAATTAAAAAATAGCCTGAAAAGAGACAAACAGATACAGCTTAAAATATAATATTTATTCTATATGTCCATCCAAGGGTGACCAAAAAAAAAAAAAGAAATCATTTCTTATTTAAGTTACATATTTCTCAAAATATTAAGGTGCCATGTTTAAATATTTCTTTAAAATTGGTTTCTATAAAAACCAAGAAATGTACACCTTGTGGAAGGAATCCAAGAAGATTCTTTAGTGATTAGACATAAATGCATATATTTATCTTCTACTTCTTCTTTTTCTGTAGAATGTTTTAATTCAAGAATCAGAAACTTTCAGAAAGAATCTTGAGGAATCTTTACATGATAAGGTATTTGGAAACTTACATTTTTTTGTCCATTTTTTCTTTTATAACACTGATGGATATTTTGTTGTTAAATAAATTTGACAAGAAATAATTCTGGAATGTTATATTTTTTAACAATTTTGATTTTCATGTATAAATACAGAAAAGTGTATGTGTGTATAATTCAATTAATTTTCACAAAATAAAGATGCTATAAATCAATAATCTGGAAGACCTCCTCATTTTAGGTTCAGTCACTAATCAAGTGAGAATACTTACTACACTGACTTTGAAAAGAAAAAAAAATCAGTTTTGCCTTGCTTTCACTTTCTATAAATGGAATTAAAAAAATTATGCATTTGTCTAGATTGAGATATAGTTTTAGCAAAAAATGTATTAAACCTATTATGTATAAGAATTCTGCTAGTTACATGGTTGCAAACATGATCCTAGCTCCAAAGTGGGTAAACAGTCTGACTGGGGAGAGAGAACATACCTTTGACAAAGCAATGAGGATGCGGGATAGCAGATGCCAAGTGCCCAGTGAGTGAAGTAGACAGTAAGAACTACAACCTGGAGAGATCACCACACCCTGCTGCTATGAAGAGTTCTCAGGAAAGCGGGACTTGACTAAAGCTTTAAGGAAAGATAGGACTCTGTTGCAAGCCTTTCAAACACAGTGTGTGTGCCATGATCGCAGGTACTTTTTTGCAAGAGAGGGAGTGAGTAGTGAGTATGGTTTCTTAAAAAATAATAGCCTTAACATTTGGCTGGAATCAGTGTTGGTAGAAGGGTTAGATAAGGATCTGATAGTGAAATATTAAGAGCTGTAATTGTCTATTTTTTTTTTCTTCATTAACCTGTAAAATTCTTGAGTTAGCAGTTTTTGTCTTATTTCATTAAATAAGACTTAGGAACTAACTAAAGAACTAATCTATAAATATTTGTTCAACTGAAGAAGGAAGGAAGGGAGAAAAAGAAAGGAGGGAGTGAAAAACAAAAGGAAGGAAAGTGGGAAGGGAAGGAGGGAGGAAAGAAAGGAGGAAGGAAGAATGGATCTGGAGGAAGTATGGCATATAGAAGATATTGGAAAAGATGAGAAAGCAAGAGAGGAGAGAACAATTGTGCATTTAATCCTATCCAATGCTATATATTATGATGATAATTTAAAAAATAAGTATTTGGTTTCCACAATCAGGGTACCTAAAATCTCCTGATAGGTGAACTATTATGGCACCTCGAAAATAGTATCTAATTATTTCTGAGGTAGTTCAGAAAGGCTACATAGAAGAGATAACATTTTAGCAGGCTCTCGATGATAAAAATATTAGCAGACAGAGAAGAAGGACACAACATTCCAGGCAGAAAATGGAGCCTATTCAATAAAAAAAAAAAAAAAAAATTCAATAGCACAGAGAAAACAAAGATGATTGGTTCGAGAAGTCACTGAAGTTTGCTGTGACTAGTATGTGTCTGAACAACTAGTTTGTGACCAGATTGTCAAGTCTGGACTTGATCTTGTTATGCAATGTCCTGTTATCCAAAGCTCTGTGTGTTCCTGGCAAGGTGCCCAGAACCCACTCCCTCACCACCTACCCAAGCCTTACAGCTCCAACAATCTGCCTAAGCAACCAGGAATACTGCTCACTTTGTACTTCAAATTCTTGTTTATGTAAATCATGAGAGGAAAAAAATCTCAGGTGATACCCCATTCCTGGACTCTCATACAGCTGTAGACATTTCCTAAACTGACCACATCCCCTAGCCCTTTGTAGCTCCTCAAGTTACCCCTCTACCATCTATAAACCACAGTCCACCATCAGCAAAATCCTCCACATGCTCAACTTCTTACCTCAGTGCTTCTTCTCGTCATCTTAATCTCGAAATTTTTAAATTTGTACAGCTGTTTTTTGATCTAGCTATCAGTGTTCGCGTTCAGTCTCATGGGTTTAAATGCCGTATACAAATTGGGCACTCCTAAATTTAGATCACTAAATGGGTCCTATCCTGTGAATGAAGCATTGATGTATTCATGCCAACTCAGCATCTCCACTTAGACACATAGGCATTTCAAAATTAACTCTGCCCCCTAAGCCACTACTAACTAACCTGCTTTTTAAACAGTCTTCTCAGTAAATCCCGATTTCTTCCTTAGGTTAAACGCTTTGGAGTTATTTTGATCTGTCTTTATCTCACCCCGCATCCAATAAATAGAAAACTCTATTAGTTCTATTTTACAAATTTAAACAAAATCTAGCCATTCTCTCCCAAACACCGTTTCTGTCCGAGCCATCATCTATGCCCATGATTTTGGAAACCAAAAACCAAACCCATTGCTGTCGAGTCAATTCCAACTCATCACTACGGTACAGGATAGAGTAGAAATTCCCCATAGGGCTTCCAAAGAGCAGCTGGTGGATTTGAACTGCCGACCTTTTGGTTAGCAACCATAGCTCTTAACTACTGCACAACCAGGGCTCCTTGTGATTTTGGAAGGCCTCTAATAATTTTTTTTTTCTTTCTTGCCTCCCAATCCCATTCAACAGTCCATTTCATCTCAATCAGAATAATTATGTCACTCTTTGCTCAAAATCCTCTAGACATTACCTATGTCACTCAGAGAAAAAAGCCAAAGTCTCTAAAATGGTCTACATAGCCTTTCAGGTCTGCACTTCCGTCAGCCCCCATATGTTTCTAAACCCATCTCTTGCCTTTTTTCCCCCATAACTTTTCCAGTCCAGCAGCATCAGGCTCCTTGCCCTCTGTGTCTCCAAGTGTACTCCAACTAAGAGGTGTTTGCACTTGCCCTTCCTTCTATCCGAAACCCTGGTGGCATAGTGCTTAAGTGCTACAGCTGCTAACCCAAGGGTCGGCAGTTCAAATCCCCCAGGTGCTCCTTGGAAACTCTGTGGGGCAGTTCTACTCTGTCCTATAGGGTCGCTATGAGTCGGAACTGACTCAACAGCACTGAGTTTGGTTTTTTGGTTTGGTTTCCTTCTATCTGTCATGCCATCTCCTAAGAGATCCCCATTTTTTATTCTCTCGTTTTCTTTAGGACTTTGCTTAAGTATCATTTTATCAAAATTCCCTTCTATGACCCCCTATTTTCTCCCTCCTACCAACAAGTTCATTGTTGGTCTTTTCCACTAAATTGTACACTACCTGAAGACAGAAAACTTGAGGTATCTTAGCTGTCTGGCACAGAAGAGGCACTTAATACATATTTGTGGAAACAATGAACAAATGGATTAATGAAGCCATTAGCAAATTATTGAATATTTTTAAACAAAGAGTATAAAAAAAAAAAAAACTCATACATGAGTTTAAATGATGCATCTTATATAGGGATACTTGGGGAAGAGCTGACAGGAGCACTACCTCTGTGGAAGTGGGTTAAAATAATTCAGGAAAGAGGGTAAAAGAGATTAGAATAGGATGGTGAAAGTAAGACTTGAAAAAAAAAGAGAAATATTTCAAAGGCGACATTAACAAAACTACATGGTGAGAAAATAAGTGGGAGTCAAGTAAAATTTGAAGCATTGGTTTGCGGGAGAATAAAAACACAGTAAGAGAAAATTCAGAACACAATTGGACATTTATACTATAACAGTATAAAAGTTATAATCATTAAAATAAAATAAAGATCCCCCATAAGCATTTAATTAAGGGTTATAAGACAATCCTTATCTGCATAAATTTATAGACCAAAAACATGACAATCTGACAAAATTATCAGTATCACAAAAAATTGTACCAATATCAAGCTAATAATTTTCGTTTTAGATTGTTTAGTTTTTTTCCTTAAAGATGATGAGTTTTTGCTGGTCCTTTTTTCCAATCTTCCTTCTCTTTCACCCATATTCTTCAACCTTCATAGAATGATGAAACATCTAGTTATTGCATAAATAAGAGGTTTTCCTTATTTTTAAAACTAGCTATGATTTTGAAGTGATGCATATGCAGCTAGTCTTGGTCTTAATATCCCCATAAGTTAACTTAATACCAGTGAATGTCATTTTATTCATTTTTTGCTGTTCACATTTTCATTCCAAGAAGAGAGTTCAGGCATAACACTTTTCTTTCATGTCCAATAATCTTTAGTAAAAATACATGCATCAGATTTATCTTTTTTACAAAGCCATTAATCTTGGTTTATCATGACTCAGTGTAGGTATTATTGGCATATGCACATTATCTGAATCACACTTCTTTGATTTTTTAGGAAAGATTAGCAGAAGAAATTGAAAAGCTGAGATCTGAACTTGACCAAATGAAAATGAGAACTGGCTCTTTAATTGAACCGGCAATATCAAGGTAACATTAAATTAAAAGCTTATCTATAGTTTGTTAAACTTCACTATGAATTTCCTTATGGTTTCATATCTCCTCGACTAAAAGAAACAAGTACCTTCTGTTGCTTAGTATTCATTACCCTATTTTGATCCTTACTAATTTACAATTTGTACATGAAAATATAATTCTTTAGTATAAAAATCCTGCAGATATGCAATAAAATTTTAAATCATTGCTTTTCTTATTCTGTATTTAATTATAGAGATATAAATATATGGAACAATCCTTAAATGAAGAAATGTAACTGTATGTAAGGAGATTAACTCTCATCCCAGGAAGAAGCATTAGCCCTTGGCTCCACGTGCGGCAATGTGTTCAATTCTTAATGTGATTGAAGAAATATCATTGATTATGGTTTCTTAAGGTCTATCTATTTTGTTGGTATAAATAGAGGGAAGAAGAAATTAAACATGTATAAAAAGCATTCAAATAAACCTGGGCATACTCATCTATTTTGACTCAATAATTCATCCTAAAAGAGAGAAGGAATAGTATGATTTATCGGTAGACACATGCACACCCACACACACATACCCTAAATATGTTTATGTATATAAGTATATATGAAACAGGATGTTTGACTAATATATATGTACTATTCATATACTTCACATATAATATTCTTTTGTATTTGAGACTTTCTTTTAAAGTTGATAAGAAAATCTAAAATAATTGGCTCATTTAATACATTATTTATTAGACTACACAAAATAATTTCAGCTGCTTGAAACTTTTGATCACTAGAGACTTCTAGATGTCTATTTTTCTCCATCTTATGCTTTCTTTTAAGAATGTTGGCTCCATAATAGCAGGGGGTTTTGTCTATTTTGATAATAACAATAACTTCAAACCCTAAACAAGGGTACCTGGTATACAGTTTGGAAACCCTGCTGGTATAGTGGTTAAGTGCTATGGCTGCTAGCCAAAAAGGTCAACAGTTCAAACCCATCAGGTACTCCTTGGAAACCCTGTAGGGAAGTTCTACTTTGTCCTATAGGGTAGGATTGAGTCTCAAAAGTATTTGTTGAATAAATGAATATCTGATAAGGCAACTTTGAGATGCTCAGGTAAATAATTAAAATTAAACAAAAATTTTCTGAAGGACCTATTCGATGTAAGTATCAATAAAAGACAATATTCAGTATTTTCAGTATTTCTATCTTCAGTTTAACATAAGAAACACAGTTTTGCAGGTATAAAAATACCCAAGGAACTTATAAATATGTAAACTATTTATTTTAGAAAATCATATTTATATTTTTTATTCAGACACATATCTGAATTGAAATTATGAATTCATTAATGTGTGTTCATATGGTGGTAATAATAATGAAGGAGGTGAAGAAGAGCCGTTAAAATACCAAAAATGTAAATACACAGCATGAGCATTACCCAATCAACAAATCATGTATCTATAATAGGACCAATATGAGTTGAAATTGACTTGACGGCATCAGAGTTTTGATGAGTTAGGACCAAATTACTAGGTTCGTGGCCTAAAGAACTGATGAATAAATTGTAGCCTGTTTAGGTCTTCAAAAAGCCTCTCAAAATATTGTACACCAAATATGATTTACAAATTGAGTTGCTGTTGTGTGCCATCAAATTGGTTTCTATCCTATAGGAACTGAATGAGACAGAGTAGAGCTGCCCTATATGGTTTTCTTAGCTGTAATCTTTAGGAAGGAGATCACCAAGTATTTCTCCTATGGAGCCACTGGGTGGGTTTGAAAAATTGAATTAGTATACAGATATTACTTCCGTTTTCTCCTGAGAGGGAGCTGATTAAAATGAAAGAGGTGAGCAGTTACTTCTTTGGGTAAAGTATAAGCAATGGTCTCGTCTAGGATCGGTATTGGCTTGGGTCATTTATTTTTTCGAGATATGTTAAGCATCTTCTACAAGCCAGAGAGTAGTGCATTGGGGATATAGTAGGAATAAAGAGGACATGTTCCTGATGAAAGATACAGAAGTATTAGTTTGAGGAATGTTATAATATGGGGAACACTGGTAGCTAGAATAGTGTACGTCAATGGGATTTTTAAACTGAGATCTTAAGGATGTTAACCATGTAAAGGTGTGAAAAGACTACTACAACCAGAAAGAACAGCATGTTCAAGGGTTCAGAATCAAAAGAAACTGTGAGTTATTGAAGGAATTGAAAGAAAGTGAGTAAAGCTTGTGTGTAGAATAAGGAAGAGAGTAGCTAGGAATGAAGTGGAAAAGTAGAAAGGACCTAGATTTTGGAGGGCCTTGTAAGGACAGCGCAATCTTTAGTCTTTAGCCTAAGTAACTAGGAAAACCTTACAGAGTTTTAAGCAGGATGTTGATATGACCAGATCTGTGTTTTGCTTCACATTTTATAAATGATTTGCTTTTGGGAGAAAAAGAAAAATAAAACAATACTCCTAAAAATGATGAGTTATAGTGGAAATTCTACTCTGATGCCCAGAAAGACAATCTAAGCAGCGATAGGCAAAAAAGTACCTAGAGTGTTTTCAGCTGGATAGTTTAGAACTGTTATGTAATATATTTAACTCTTTCATGAATTTATCAGATATTTATTAAACGCTTACTATATGCCAGGCACACATCCCTGAGAATACAGTGGTAACTAAAACCTGGTCTTTGTCTTCATGAAACTTAGAATGTCTGCCCAACAGATAAAGTTTGATAGTTGTGCAATTTATGAGTATGGCCTGGTTGACTTATCCCCAGTAAAACCATTTTACTGTGATTAAGCCTCAAGGTAATGCTGTATAAACAATGTCTGTTCCCTTTTGGAGGGACTCAATATCCCATTTGGCCAAAAGTAAGGTCTTGCATCAATTAGGTCAGAGTCTTCACTGTTGCAAACCAGACTTCATCTAGACTTTTTAGCCTTGCCAGATATTTAGAAAGGCTTGTCTTTGTTCAAAAAGAGAACTAAGGCATATAGTGGATCAGTAGGAGCCCCCAAGTTTAACAGAAAACATAGCTCTGAGCGTATTTCCTACTGATGAGGGATGTTACTTCATTTTATAGGACAGCATGTTGTTGCTGCTATTAGCACCATCATTATTATAACAATAAACTGAATTTGCTGTAAATCTATATCTAAATAATATGCCTGGAGATACCATTTTTTGCACTTTAATTACAGTGTATTTTATTACCATGTTTATTAAAAACCAGTGTGATAATATTTTCTAACTGGAATTTTCCAACTGTTTTGCCTCTAAGCAGATTATAGAATCAAATGTTCTTATCTAATGATTTTTATCTTTTTAGGACATAGTCTTATCAAAAGCTGAAAAATTGTTCTGGTGGTATATCCCATTTTATTAAAACAATATGATTATTAACCTTACATCAATCTGATAGTAAGCTTTTTGTTGAGTCCCTAAATTGGCATTGAAGTATAGAGAATAGATGTGAATAAATTTCTCCAAAAAGTTTGAAAATATGTGGTACCCAAAAACTTTATGTATTTTTCAGTTATATTAATAAGAAATATCTAAAGCAAATACATTAGCAAATAAATATTGGGATATTACTTATCAGTCTTCATATGTTTCATTGTACTATCACACTTGAAAATGATAATAATTGTTGAACAGAAAGATCGTTAAGTATATGCCAAAAGAGAATGAACCTCAGCTTAGGGAATGGACCTGCAACTAGAATCTCTAACATAAGCCTCTGGAGGGGCATCAAATGTTCATGACAATTCATCAACTTTCTTCCTTGAGATTTATTTCCTTGAGGGTTTATATTTTATTGCCAATTAAGCAGTGAATGGTGATCTGCTGGTAAATTTAATTTCTGAGATCGGATATATTTCATATTTCCCTTTTTTCCAGAACTCATCTAGACACCTCAGCTGAGTTGCGGTATTCAGTGGGATCACTAGTGGACAGCCAGTCTGATTATAGAACAACTAAAGTAATACGAAGACCAAGAAGAGGCCGCATGGGTGTGCGAAGAGATGAGCCAAAGGTGAGCCTTTGTTATTTAAGCTTTTTGATAGTTTTAAATAAATACACTATATAATCTTGGATAGAATTTCAGTGCTGAAGGAATTAAAAATAGTAATATTTTTATTAGTTTCAAGTGTGTCTTATAATTTTTTAAACATACACTTAATATATACCACTGGAGCCCCAGTGGTTAAGTGTTCAGCTGCTAACAAAAGGTCAACACTTCAAATCTACCAGCTGCTCCTTGGAAACCCCATGTGGCAGTTCTACTCTGTCCTGTATGGTCACTATGAGTTGGAATCGACTCCAGGGCATGGGTATATACCACTACTATATGCCAGAAATTGAATTAAACATTTTTATGCATTCAGCCACATTATGAAGTAGGTAGTATTTTTATCCTAATTTTAGATGTTAAAAGATTGAAGCTTAGGAAGATTAATTTTAAAACATTACACAGCAGGCAAGTGATGTAATCAAAACTTGAGTCTATGTTTGTGTGTTTCCCATGCTTTTAAACATTATGTTATACTGCCAAACATTATTTTTTTTTCTTGCTTGGGCACGTAAGCACTGACATTCATATTATTAATAAAAAGCAAGTATATATTTTTAATTAAAGTTACTATTTTAAAAACACTAAAGGGAAAATATACATAAACAATTAAAAGTGTGCATAGAGAACTGGGAAAGATACACTGCCATACCAGGCTTTCATTTAATCAATAACTAAAAATTTGTAAGCTGTGCATGCTCAGTGGGTACATAGTTGCATTTATAGAGAAGTAGCACTGGGTTAGTATACTTCCTATGTTCCTAAGTATATTTTTTTTTTACCCCAACCACTTTTATGTGTCCAAAATACTATTTAATCCATACAGGTTCATTTGTACACAGGACCTTGACACCCTTTGCTTTTAATTTTGTACCAATATGTCACGTACAAATTAATTCCTCTCAGTAGGCATTCAACATCTTTTGAATGGATAAATAAGTGAATAAATGAAGAATACATGAAATCTATCTCAGTTATTTTGTCATTCTTATGTGACAAATTAGCACTAATCGATACCAAAACAATTTGTAACACAAATGCTAACAGAGAGATCCTCAAATTTTAAGCCAATACTTAGGGCAATATAATATGGTCCTCCAGATAAATCATTTTATATGATCGCAAAAATAAAAACCAATTTTTTTCAGCTGCAGAAAATTATAGGATCTTCCCTTTATGCCCAGCTCCTTCATAATTTCAGATCACACCTTGAAGACACTGACTCATTGAATACTGAATCTGTCATTCACACAATTTTATTGTACCGATTAAAATATAGTCATGTAAATTAACATGCATTGGCTTACAAAACCAATTTGGCACCAAGTGACCAGAGTAGTGGAGATGAAATTAAATCACTTTGCAATATTTCAATAATATTTTTTAAAGATTTGTGTAACTGAATGATGGGGAGAGAATTCTTATGTAATTTGTTGTGGGATAATATTTGTGATTTCTGCCTATATTAAAGAAGATATAAGTAAAATAATTAGTACATGAAATGGAAATGTTTGACTGTAAGTGAATAAAGATTGTTATATTTGGAAATGAGAAAAAAATGTTGCAAACTTAGATGCCTTAAATATTGCTTTGAATGTGGGTTGCACTAGAACTCGTAAGGGAGTTTATCATTTTTATTCATATTAAAATATTGATATTTCTGCTGACAATGTCTACCACTACTTAAAACATCAAAAGTACTACTTCATTGATCAGTAAATTAATATGTTAATAATTGTTTCTGCTTTTGCCAGATCAGCTATAAAAGCATGAATGCTTTTTTTGTTATACTTATTTTGTGGAATAGGGCTTTGAAAGTGATAAATACTCTGCATTGTTCATTTATCATTTAGGTGAAGTCTCTTGGGGATCATGAATGGAATAGAACTCAACAAATTGGAGTACTAAGCAGCCACCATTTTGAAAGTGACACTGAAATGTCTGACATTGATGATGATGACAGAGAAACAATATTTAGCTCAATGGATCTTCTCTCTCCAAGTGGCCATTCTGATGCCCAGACTCTAGCTATGATGCTTCAAGAACAATTGGATGCCATAAACAAAGAAATCAGGTGAGTTCAATTAGGGTTGATGATTTCAAGGCGTTAGAAGACATTGATACTGAAAATGTGGTCCTCAGATCAGGAGCACCAGCATCACCTGATTGCCTCTTAGAAATTCAGGATCTTGGCTCTCACCACACACCTACTGAATCAAAATGTGCACTTTCACAAGATCCACACGAGATCTGTCTATCTCCTGAATAAAATCTGGGAGGCATTGAATTAGGACAGACTTGTAAGGAACATATATGAAACATATACAAATTAATGACATTAGGAGCGATATAAAAAAACAAGGTGAATATGATAAAATATTTTCCAACTAATTTTATAGTACTTTTTGAATTACAATTTACCATTTAAAAGAGATATTTGGGTTAATAAAGTACATTTGTAAGTTACATTTAACACTGCAGTACAGATACTAAATTACATGTGAGTTAATGAATATCCAGCTTCCTAAAAAGTATTTAGACATCAGAGTGAAATTTCCTTGATGTTCTTTTTAAATCGATTTTAAACCATAATATCCAGGAGCATATATTCTTGGATTAATTTACTAATGTCAAATGCCTTTAAAATATTTATGCCAGAATTTTTATTTTATTTGTTTTTTTTATGCAACACCCACAGAGCATATGCTGAAAGCAGGATAGGGTGCCATGCACTGCCACAAAATCAGAGATATAAAAAAAAAACAAATTTAAAACAGACCATAACTTTAAACAACATGAAAAGCTACTGCTGTTACTGCTACTACTATTCTTAATAATTAAATTTCTATAGTAATATGTTTCATGAAAAATGAACACTTAATCATAAGCATTTATGGTTGGTTAATTGTATTCACTGGTGCCTACAACTTACTTTTCAAGTCTAGTTGCTGCCATATTTCAAACTAAAGCCTAATTCTTATCTAGGTTTCTTCTGAGGGTCACATAATATTCATTACCTCAGTAAACGTAAAAGTTTTATACAACAGCGTCCAAGTTTAAGGCAAATTAAATTGATGAATAAAAATCCCCTGCCATTTTTTGGTAAATATGTGTGCATAATATCAAACTAACCAAATGAGAACTCAATTCATTTGCATTCTTTATATATAAAAGGCTTAATTATTTCTACATTATTTAATATGAAGCTTAACAAGTTTTTTTTTTATTATTCTAGAGGCAATAAAATATTTTGATGATGTATTCTAAGACTGAATTATTTCATACCAGATAATGGAAAAAAATGTATCATCACACAGTATGTGTAATAGATTATTTCCAAAGGCTAGATAATCTTACAAAATTGAAATTGTACAAGACAATATTTTGAATGTTGAGAAATGTTGTCACTGTGATGACAAATTTAACTTAATATATAGTTTCCTGAATACCAGGGACATCCAAGTCTTTGTGTCACTAACTTGACTGACGTCAGTGGAGGTTCTGCTGTGTCAGGTGGATTTATTTTCTTTCAAACATCAGGAATCTATTATTATCTTGTTTTTTCAACTGATGAACATTCTTTTTTTACTATTTTGAACACCGCCTGTATTTGCTCTCTCTGACTCTAGTTGAACCTGTTCCCTCCCAGATTCTAAAGCTATATATGTTGTGTGTGTGTGTGTGTGTGTGTATAGATATAAAACCAAAAACCCATTGCTCTTGAGTTGATTCTGACTCATAGCAACCCCATAGCACAGAGTAGAACTGCCCCATACAGTTTCCAAGAAGTGCCTGGTGGATCCCAACTGCTAACCTTTTGGTTAGCAGCCATAGCCCTTAACTACTGTGCCACCAGGGTTTCCATATATAGATGTGGAGATAGATATAAGGTAGTAATAAAATGATGTTGTTTGTTGTTGTTGTTTGCTGTCGAGTCGATTTTGACTCTTAGTGACCCTATAGGACAGAGTAGAACTGCCCCATAAGGTTAAAACCAAAAACCAAACCAAGTGCCTTCGAGTTGATTCCAACTCATAGCAGCCCTATACATAAGGTTAGGAAACCCTACAATATTCTGCTCCTGTAAATAATGTAAAGTCTCCTAGGCTATAATATTTACAGGAGCAGTTCATTAGGTCTTTTCTCCTGTGCAGTTACTGGTGAGTTTAACCATCAGCCTTTCAGTTAGCAGCCCAATGCTTAACTGTTGTGCCACCAGGGCACCTTCAATAAAGTGATAGGTAATTTAATTTTATCACCTGTTTAGATCCTTATTGAAAACCATTTATAAACCAAAGTTGTCACTCCCTTTCAATGAAATCATAAATTTTACCTTTGTTTCCTATTCCCAGTGAGTAATTACATAATCTTAGCATTAGAAGAGAAATTAGACAACATCTAAATAATCTAAAATGTAACATCTATGGCTAAATGGAATAAGTAATTTTTCAATAGTGTAAATTATATCTCATAAATCTGCTGTTAGCATACTCTAATGAAGATGTTATTAAATAACAGGATGAGTTCTTCTGGAAAAAAAATCAGTTTATAGGAGAAAAGGAAAATAAAACCTACTATTGAAATTTTAGCCTTTATTCCTTTCATCATTTTGGTAATTCTTGCTTGATGTCGAACCTTTTCTGAAATATTTTTAAATAAGAAATAGCTATAAAAACTGACTTCTTCCTAAGGGAAATGAAAGGGGCAGATATTAAAACCCTAAACCTAGAGTGGAAAATAGATTTCAGTTTTGTGCCAATCAATTAGTAGAGGCTCTGAGGTACTTGGTTTTGAAGGATTCTGAAGTCAATGTAATACTTCGGGACTTAAATGACTGATTAGTAGGTCTACCAAGGGCTGTCTCCCATCTCCATTTTATTCCTTCTCCCTCTTCTCAAAGAAGGGTATTGAAAGATGCATTGGCAACACTAAAAATGGGGGAATAAGAAAGTTGTCCTAGGTTTCTGATTATTCCATTGAAGAACTTCACGCATTTAGTCATAGTCACATTACTCTGACTATCCAATATACATATCTGTGAGATGTACTTAATGAAAAATCCTGATGCCTTTTATTTTGTAATGAGTATAAAATTCAGGTCAAAAAATTGTTTGATATCCCAATTTCTATTTTTTCATACCCATTCAGCCAGGGAAAGAGAGATTTATCTATTTTAGGTCGATTCTTCTTTCCTTTTAATTTTTACGGTTTCTGAGACATGCTAGGGCACAGATGTTTCTACAAGTTTATATAAGACTTCGTCTGCTTAGATTTCAATCTGATATATTTCCTCTTGCAGCCTTCCAAGAGTACTTCCCAGAGTCCAAAAGGCAGGGCTCCTTACTGTAGGACCCACCAACATCTACAGATTCACATAATTTTTCCCCAGTCTCTCAACCAGCCAACTAGGGGAAATCATTTCTACTAAGATATGCCTCAACAAAAAACCCATTGCTTTCAAGTCAATTCCAACTCATAGCTGCCCTGTAGGACAGGGTAGAACTGCTCCATAGGATTTCTAAGGAGCAGCTGGTGGATTCAAACTGCAGCTGGTGGATTCTAACTTCAGCCAAGCTCTTAACGGCTACACTACCAGGGCAAATCAGCTAATATGTAGTCCACGGATGAGCAGCACCTGGGAATATAATAAAAATACAAAGTCTTATGTCCTGTGATTGACCTACTGCATTTTAACAAGATTATCAATCTCTGTATGTGCACATTAAAGTTTAAGAAGCACAGACATACAACACCATCACTGTCATAATGCTGTATACTTTCTTGCCCGTTACCCTGCTCATCATCCTACCACAAACTCTCCAAAGACTTTGACTCCAGAGTCGATGAACGCTCCTGTTTTCCTCAATCTCTTCTCCAAATGTTTCTCTCATCACCTTGTATTAACCAACAGCCAGCTCTTTTCTGAAGTCACCACTTCCCCTTCAGCTGCCTCAGTAAGTAAGGAGATTTACACACTTACACCTTGAATACCTTAGGTGAGGAGTGTGATTAGGCCCCTTTTATTCCCCACACCTACTTCCAGACTGTAGTCATGTAGACCTTGTAAAAATGCTCCTATCTTTAGGCTTATGTTGTTTGACCATTCCACCCTCTTTGACTTTTAATTATTGTTATCTTCAAGCTTCCAGGTTTCTTCTACTTGTTCATTGAAACAACTAACTTTGGCACCTGGCTAATAGTACCAGGCCCTTTAATTGGACTCAATGTCTCTATGGAATATCCATTCAATGCACACTAGCCCTTCAGTTTCTTCTCCTCCCCTCTCCAAACTTAACTCTGAACTTTAATAAACACTATTCCAGCTCCAGAACTACAATTTCAAATATCTCATCCTTCAAACATAGTCTCTTCTCGTTCAAGATTATATGTTTAATTTCTAACATAGCCATTTTCCTTTTACCTCATTGAGGGCACCAATCTATCCATTCATTTGTACATATTTTTATGTCAATAAGTTTTCCTCTTTTCCTTTTTAATTTCATGTTTCACCATTATAATACCATTATTGTCAATATCCTTCCTTGTTCTGTATTTTATTACTTCTATAGGTCAAACCCCAATCTTGGATCAACCTTCTTATTTGGTTTCTCCACACTCACACTCAGGAAGCCTAGTGCTTCTGGAAATGCACATATATACACACCCCACCACCAGGTCATATGGATATTGAAATGAATTTATGATCACAGATTTCATATGGGTCCACAGCTCTACGCATGACAATTATGTTTACATAATCAGCACTTCTTCGACACTCTGCATTTGTTGTTCCACACCTTTTCCACTCTCCTAGAATTTTAGATCATTGTACCTTCAATTTGTTACTTTCAGCAAGTTATCAATACGAATATTTCTTTGAGAAATTTTAAAAGCATAACACTAAAATTTCCTTAATTTTCTTCTACCAAACTTCCAAACTTAACTGTATCTGAACCTTCTCTATTTAAACCTTGTCAAAAAACGGGGAAATATCCCTCATTTTATTCTAGAACATTTCCTTCATTTTTGCCATATGTCTTTCTTTTCTTCAGAAACTTATGCTCTATTATCAGTTTCTCTATTATTTTTGTTTATTCATTCAAATACATTAATGGATTATCTCCATTAATATTTAAACATACTCAAGTCTTTCTCATGTTAAGAACAAACAAAATGAACATTCCCTTCCAGCTACTTCCGTATTTCTGTCTTTCCCTTATAGACAAACTTTTCAAAACCGTTGTCAGTAGCCAGTGATCCATTTACTCACATGCACTTCACCTCACTACAATATAATTATCTACTCCTCAAACCAAAGTTTCAAACATCTTCCATGTTGAAAGAGTCCAAATATTTCGACTCGACAGCACTGGGTGGGTGTCTGGGAACATTGCTTGATATTTCATTGCTTGATATTCAGTAGAATATTCCCTCCTTAAAATAACATTTTTTTGAGGTAAAGCCAACATTGCAGTACAGACAGAAGCATCACACCTTCCTTCCACAGCAAAGATCCAAAAACCAAGTAAAACAGACAAATGTCAGTCCTAGAACCCTATGTGTCAAATGAAGATATAAAGAACTCAACCAAGCACCAAATGGAATAAGAAACTGACAGAGAACAGAGAGCAAGGAGAGATATAAATTGAGGTCCTCTGTCAGCTAACACAGCACAGATTCACCATCTTGGACTCCTGTCGGAGATCAGCAGTCAGGGAGTATGGGAAAGCAGCTTCACAGAGCTACTAGCAGGAGACCGAGCACCCAATAACCAGCGATACACACTTTCCCACCCCTTACCCTTCTTCCCCCTTCTTGGCCTCTACTGCTTCCCAATGGGCCGAGTGACCATGTTGGCTCTATGACACTTGGATTTGCCCCACCCACACTGGCCAGCTCCTTCAGTGCCATTTCATTGTTGCTGCTGTTGCTTGTTTTTTTTTTTTTTTTTGGCTTCTTTTGGTTTCTTCCCTGCCTTTCACCTCCTCCGCCTCCTTTCTCTTGAACACCTGGCTTCATGTGCTATATTTGCTTCTTCTTGACAGTCTGTGAAATGTCCCTTGGCTGGGGAACTGCACTGCCACACTGGAGGGATCCACGGGGCCTTTTTTGTTTGTTTTGTTTGTCTTTTCGTGTCTTGGGAGTCCCTTCTAGCTGGGCTGTACTGCATGGTTGGGAAGCCACTCACCCATTCTGAGCAGCCGTGTTGGTGGGACCCCTGGTGGCATTTCTTCTTTTTTCTTTTCTATCTTTCTTCATTTCTCAATTTCTCATCTCTATCTACTTACCTTCTTTTCCTGTCTCCTGAATACCTGGTGCTGTTTGCCATCTCTGTCCCATCTAGCCAAGCTGTACTGCAAGGCTTGGAAACTACTCCCCTGGTTTGTGCAGCCACACCAGTGGGATCACTGGGGGCCTTCTTTTTATTTTATTTTTTCTTTTATCTTTGCCTTTTATCCTTTTTGTTTTTCTTCATTTCTGTTTCTTATATCTCTCCAATTTCCTTCTTTTCCTGTCTCCTGAATACCTGATGCTCTGTGCCATCACTGCCCCTTCTAGACAGGCTGTGACCTGAGGCCTGGGAGCCACTTCCCCTGTCACTGGTGGAATCCCTGGGGTCATTTCTTTTACTTAAAAAAAATTTTTTATCTATTTATTTTCTTTTTCTTTTTTCCCTTTCGCTTTTCTTCATTTCCGAGTTTCTCATCTCTCCACTCCAATGGCAAGCTCCTTCAGCACTTTTTCTGTTTGTTTGTTTGGCTCCTGTTTCTCTCTATTCTTTCCCACACCCATGTTAGCTCCACACATCACAACCTCCTCCCTCCTTCCTGCCTACCTGCACTGTGTGCTGAACCTACTGGAACCTGCCCAGGACTGACCCCTGGCCTGCCCTGTAGGCCCCAGTACATGCCACAAACAATGCATCCCAGTCCCTCCCCTTCAGCTGGACCTGAACTGCTGCACCATAGCTGAGTGACTGGCCTGCCCATTGTACAAGGAGGTGAAAAGTATCGTGCCCACAGATGAGCAAACAACAAAGAACACAGAGCCCGCCTGCTCAGATATAACCAAATAAAACAAAAAAAGCAAGATGAAACAAACAAAGCTACAATCAATAAATGAAGAAAATCACTACTGAATGTCACAAAGACAGCAGACGATATTAAAACATATTAAAAAACAGGACATGATAGTTCCTGTAGTCATCCAAAATAAAACACCAGATAAATTTCCAGTAAAAGAAAAGGTACTAGAACTACCTGACAGGGAATTCAAATCTCTAATATTCAGAGTTATGAAAGAGCTGAAGCAAAAAGCGGAAAAAAATAGACAAATTCATGGAAAATACAGGCAAAAAAATGGAAGAATTCAGGAAAATAAAACAGGAACAAAGTGTCAAAATAAATTCACAACAAAAATCATACAAAAACAACAATTAGAAATCCAAAAGAAAAACAACAAGATTTCAGAAATAGAGTGTCATAGAAGGGCTGAGAAGCAAATTTGAAAAATAGAAGACAGGATCAGCAAAATTGAAGACAAATCTTGGCTACAACTTTGCAGAAAATTCAGAAAAAAGAGTGAATAAAAATGAAGAAACCCTGAGAGTGATACAATCAAAAGCAGAAATTTGTGAGTGATCAGGGTTCTAGAACAAGGAGAGAAAACAGAAAACACAGAGAGAATCCTTGAAGAATTGCTGACAGGAAACTTCCCTAATATCATGAAAGATGAAAAGCTGACTGTCTAATAAGCTCAACAAACCCCTTATAGGATAAACCCCAAAAGAAAATCACCAGGGCATACCATAATCACACTTGCTAAAACCAAAGACAAAGAAAGAATCCTTGGAGCACCTCAAGAAAAATAAAAAAAGTCACATACAGAGGGGAAATAATAAGACTAAACTCTGACTACCTTGGCAGAAACTGCAGGCAAGAAGGCAATGGGATGACATATATAAAACCTTAAAAGAAAGAAATTTCCAACCAAGAATAATATATCCTGCAAAACTCTCATTCAAATATGATGGTGAAATTAGGACATTTCCAGATAAGCAGAAATTAAGGGAATATGTAAAAACCAAACCAAATTTACAGGAATTATTAGAGGGAGTCCTTTGGTTTGAGAACAAACATCAGTCCACAGCCTTATCTAGGATGCAAGATCGCACCAGCCAGATACTAACCTAGGAAATGAACTCTCAAGGACTTTTCAAAACCAAAGATTTACAACAGGAAACCAGAAAGGTTAATTTGTAAATAACAACGTCAGAACAATAAAATACAGAATAAATGGTGTAGGTATATGCGTATAGAACTTTCTAATGGAGAGGAATGCAAGGTGATACCAAGTAATAATAAAAAAAAATAGACTGGTTCAAACATAGGAAGATAAGTGTAAATTTCAAGGTAACCACAAAGAAAGTTAACAAACCTACTCATCAAAACAGAGAAGAAAAACAAAGTCAAAGTCTCAATAAAAACAAAATCTGTGAAAACAAAAAGAATTTAAAAAAAAATCCACAAACAAAAGGAATTCAGCACAGGAGAGTAAGAGGAACAAATAAAATGTCTGTACCACAAAAAACCACAAAAAAAAAAAAAAAAGGCACTGCAAAATGACAGCAATAAACTCACACCTATCAATAATTACACTGAATGTAAATGGCCTAAACGCACCCATGAAGAGACAGAGAGTGACAGAATGGATTAAAAAAAACAGGATCCATCAATATGCTGTCTACAAGAGACTCACCTTAGAAACAAAGATGTAAATTTATTAAAAATCCAAGGATAAGATAACCTTTCTCCATTGGTTTCTGAAACAGCAATGCTACTAATGTTCTCCCTAAACCTCTGGTCACTTCTCCTTTTACAAGTACATCCTCATCTGCCGTGTTATTAATGTGGGAGCTCTTTAAGGTTTCTCTTGTTGTGAGGTGCTATCCAGTTGATTTCAACTCATAGTGACCATACTTGACAGAGTAGAATTGTCCCATAAGGTTCCCTAGGCTGTAATTTTTATGAGGGCAGATTGCCAGGTCTTTCTCCTGTGGAGCCGCTGGATGAGTTCAAATAGCCAACCTTTTGGTTAGCAGCCAAACACTTAATCATTGTGACACCAGGACTCCTTTTAAGTTTCAAAATGATTGTATTTCCCAGGCAGGATCATTTGCCAGCATGACTTGAATTACCATTATACCAGAGAAGCTGGAAGTTACATTCCTAGTTCAGCCTTCTCCTTTGAGCTCCAAATCCAGCTATCTTCTTATCTATATTTAGATGTTTTGGTAATCTGAATCTCAATGCCTTAAGAACAAATCCATGATTTTCTGCACCAAAGCTGTTTCTCTTCAGCATTCCCTCTCTCAGTGTATGCAACCACCAATTATCCAGCTGATGAATTTGAGAATAACCTTTGATGAGTTCTTCTAATTTATACCTTCTTTTATTTAATACCAGATTGTGACTATATTGCTGCCTTGATATGATTCAAACCTATCTCTCTACCTCCATCAAGCTACATTGCCTGTTACAGTCATTCCTCATCTGGATGACAGTAAGAGTTCCAATCTGGTTTCTTTGTAGTATTTATCCTAACACAGTAACCAAAGTTGATTTTTTTTTTTAAACCCAAATGTTTATGCACTCCACATTTTCAAACCTTTTTATTGTTCTTAAGATATAGAATAAAATCCTAAATATGATCTACAGGGCTCCACGTATCTCACCATTCTCATACCAACCTCATACTGCTCTATGCACTATTTATCCATGCCTTTCAGTTCTTCAAATGTGTGGTGCTTTCTCCCACTCCATTGCTGTTCATTTCTTATGGAGCACCTCCCCATTCCACACTTCTACCTTAACCTTTCAACACCTATTTCTTACTCATCATGAAGAGCTCCACTATCAGGCCTTCAGAGAAGACTTCACAGTCCATCAGTTCTTCTCCTTCATAGCATTTATCACGGTGTGTAGATGTTGAGCATATTTTGTGATTGTTTAATTAATGACTAGAATGTAATTTCTTGCTATATGAGCAAGAAATGTATCTAGTTTTGCTCACTATTGTATTTCTGTGTCTTAGACTTTGCTGGATACATAGAAGATGCTCCATAAACATGATTACTATAAATAGAAAAAAATATATAGAACATGAATTCTAACTGAATAACAGTTTCTGAACTGTTCAGCTCGTGTCTGCACTCAGTGATTAGGTTTAAAATCGAGTATGTAGTCTTGTGATACTGAATTTGATGGGAAATATCAACACACACCCACAATAATAATCTATTTCCCTCCAGAGAACTTTTATCTGTGTCATGTTAGGATAGTAATTGCCAGTAACAATCTTGGCTTAGACAAATTCAGTTGATAGCCAAAGAATGTATTCAAACTACTGTCCTTCAATTTGCTTCCTCCCTGCACCCTATAATGTAAGTTAGTTGCCAATTTGTAAGAAATGAAGAAATGCATAAAACTAGAGGATTTGTCTCTAGCTGAGGTTTTTCTTATTTTATAAAATAATTTAGCCATTTAAAAATGATTCTTTTCTGGCTTTCTCTCAGGCTCAACTGATTATCTTAAAGGAGGGATTATATTGCATCAAACTCATTTGCTACTGTGGTGTTCACTGATCATCCTTCTACAGTTAGATACTATTTGGCCTGTCTTAATTTTGTAATCTTTTTATCCCTTTGTCCTCTGTATGATTCCTGTGCGAATCCCCTCCCTAAAATACTGGGGCATTCTGAAGGGAGTCTATTTTGTTGGTGGTGCTGTTGGTGTTCTCTTTTCTGTGTTAATGTTAAGGATTCCAAAGATCAAGAGACTGTCCTTTATTTTTCCAAATAAAGAATGTGTAGGCAGCATCTGATTTCCTGTGTGACTGAACTTTAATTGACCTCTCCCAACTTGTTCCTCTAGGTTTGAGTCTCCTTTGCAATTAGTAGATTTAGAGTTAACCAAATTTCTTTGTGCAAAAGAATCACGTTGCTTCTCACTAGACTCAAACTATTTTGATGCCAAGAATTCTAAAAGTACAAAGTGCCTTTTTTTAAATTAATGTTTTGTTTTTTTTTTTTAATGAGTGAAAAGCAGTCTTTTCATTAGAATCTTTTAGTCTTTAATGATGTTGTGCTATGTTTGCTGATTAAGTCTTTTTTGGAATTCTGATCTTTGGGTAAAATCAAAACACACCCATGAAAATAAACTTCAAAGTAACAGAGTTCAGATTCTTTGTATGTACGTGAAAGATTGAAATTACATATGCCCCTTAATTTTTTAACCAAAATGAATGTGGTCATATATTTGAATACAATTTTAAGTACAATTGTGTAGAGAAGTGGTTATTTTTGAAGAAACAGGCTTTGCATTTTAATTTTTTGATCTGTTAAAATAAAAAAGATTATTTATTCTAATAGCCTTTAGGGAAAATATCTGTGAAGATATTTTCTTTCTAGCCAGTGAATTCATATCACTTACAATCTGGAGAAGTTACAGAATAAAATTAGTGAAGACACAAGAGTGAGTTGATCACTAAAAGACTGGTGAGCAAACATACCTCAACTTCCCACATCAAACATAGGCCAAAAGACTTTGCTATTTCAAAAAAGCAGTGAATAAATGACATTTTCCATACTTAAAAAAAAAAAAAAAGAAGCTTTGCAGTACCCATAACCTTGAAGCTAAAGGCTACATGTCATAGGAGATAAAAACAAACCATTTAGAGTTAAGAAGAAAATATAATAGGAGAGACTTCTGACCTTCTTATCAAACTAACTATACTAGTACATGATTTCGTTACAACAGTATACAAAATGTATATATATATTCAACTTCATTTGGACCTTTACACAACCAGCTAAAAAGCTCTTTATTCTTTGTTCCTTGATTTGTAAATATTTTTGAAGCTTCTCTCCTATCTAGAGAAAAAAGGCAATGTCTAGTATGTTGCTTTCTCAAAAACATTTATTTCAACCATTTTGTTTTTTAGTGTTGCTTTCATTATATGCCTTTGTGTCTTAGATCCTATGATTTTAAATTTAGTCTTAACTAATATGTATTTTAATGCTAGATTAATATACATATGTATCAACACACATATGTCTTTCCACATTACTAAATTCCCTGTTACTTATTTAAAAGGGATTGGCTAAGTATATGTTGATGTTAAAAAAGACCCAGAATTTTATTTGGCTGCAAGATTATAAATGACCATTTATTGAAGATTCTATTGATGAATTTTTTTCATTGGGTAAGAGGTTGCCTTCAATGTCTGTGTCACTATCTGGGATTCTAAAATCTATTTTTTAGTTTGTTTGTTTGGTTGATTGGTTTTGTTTCCTCGGTTCAAATATAAGATCAGAATTAGTGAAAAGAATTAATTAGGCAGGCAAGGCTTTAAAAGAGTTTTAACAGGTGAAAGGTCAGACTGGAGTAGGGAGTAATTATATGTCATTTAAAAAGAAAGATTTTCTAAATTTCAGCCAGGAAGTCTCTGGAACTTATTGAAAGTCATGTAACCTAGAGGGAAAGAAGAAAAAAATAAATAAAACTATTTGATTTGATATACATTGTCCACAGAGTAATTTTGTATTGACTTAAGTGAATTCTAGTTACCATCACGTTGCTGTCAGTTGCTTTCTAGTCAATTCCGACTTATGGCAGCCTCATCTGTTACAGTACAGAATCGCTCCATAGGGTTTTCTTGGCTGTAATCTGTTTGGAAGCAGATCACCACGACTTTCTTCTGCGGTGCCACTGGTGGGTTCTAACCATCAGCTTTTAGGTTAGTAGTTGAGTGCAAACCATTTGCGCCACCTAAGGACCTATCAAAAAAAAAAAAAACCTGAACCAGTTGCTGTAGATTTGATTTTGACTCATAGCGAACCTATAGGACAGAGTAGAACTGCCCCGTAGGGTTTCCAAGGAGCACCTGGTGGATTTGAACTGCTGACCTTTTGATTAGCAGCTGTAGCTCTTAACCACTATGCTGCCAAGGTTCCCTAGGGATCTATAGCAACATAAAATGAATCAATATTAAAACTGTGTCTTTCAGGCTGATTCAGGAAGAAAAAGAATCTACAGAATTGCGTGCTGAAGAAATTGAGAATAGAGTGGCTAGCGTGAGCCTGGAAGGCCTGAATTTGGCAAGGGTACACCCAGGTACCTCCATCACTGCCTCAGTTACAGCCTCATCACTGGCCAGTTCATCTCCCCCCAGTGGACACTCAACACCAAAGCTCACCCCGCGAAGCCCTGCCAGGGAAATGGATCGCATGGGAGTCATGACACTGGTATGATGATGTGTCCTGAGTTTCTTTGCACCCAGTAAGATTCGTAATATATTAGCTAACCTTTCCAGGATGGTTAGGCTAGTCCAAGAGCTTTTTGTGTATTTTACTCTTTCATTTATTTCTGAAGCAATTGTATGAGGTTGGTACAATTATTATTCCCATGATGAGATGAGGAAATGGTAGCCCATACAGATTTAACTTTCCCAAGGTCACATAGTAAGTAAATGGCAGAGCAGGAATCTAGATATTACATTAGAAATCTGAATGACTTAAAACCATCAAGTATATTTTTACTAATGACATTTTGATAAGATAAATTGGGACTTTTTGACATATAAATAACAAAAATATTTATTATAATTGCTTCAATTTATTATTGAACAGTGCTTTATAAATTTAGAATATATAAACTATAATATGGAATTTATAAGAAAGACCATAGAAAGTACTGTTAACAATAGCTCCATTTTGTTTTAGGATTTTATATCAACATTTTCACACTTCCTACTAGTCTTTATTTCATTTATCTTCTTATTTGGAATTAAACATTGAAAACGTAAATTAAGAGGCAGGCTAACATAAATAAGAGAAAAGCAAAGTGCTCTTTGCTAAAAATTAATGTGAGAAAACCTCTGGGAAATAAAATTGAGATGACTACTGATGCCATGATGTTAAGTCATTTAATTCTTATAATAACACCAACTTTCTGAGGAGATTATCTCAATTTAAAGCAGAGGTAACCGAGGCTTGACGAATATGAGTAAATTGGGCATGTCCACGCAGCTAGCAAGTGGTGGAGCTGGATTTTTCTTCAAAATCTGCCTAACTCAAAACCATCTACTCTTCTGCCTTTTTCTCTGTGATTACCCTAAGAATATGTTGAAATGAGAGCAATAATGTACACTAAAATATTCTGAACTGTTTCTAAAAGTAAAATTCTGTTTTCCTAATGGATATTAAAATTATATTACTAAAATTAAAATAAAATTTTAGATGAAGATTAAGTAAAATTAAAAGGCCAAACAACGATTTACACACTATAAAGTCTGCCACAAGTATAGTAAATGGAGAAGAAATAATTGATAATAGAGAATGATGTGAAGTGTATTTGATCAAAAGCTGTGAAGCTGTAATAAACATGCTCGTTGCCCTCTATATGCGCGCACAGTATACGCTAATAACCTGTTCCCACTGAGTCAATTCCGACTCATAGAGACCCTATAAGGAGTTTTGGTGGCGCAGCGGTTAAGTGCTTGGCTGCTAAACAAAAGATCAGCAGTTTGAACCCACCTGCCGTGCTTCAGGAGAAAGACGTGGCAGTCTGTTCCTTTAAAGAGCCCAGCCTTGGAAACCCTATGGGGCAGTTCTGCTCTGTCCTATAGAGTCACTATGAGTTGGAATTGACTGGACAGCAACAGGTTATATGTGAATAAAGATATTTAATTCATTGTCTGTATGACGTCTTTAACTATTTAGCAATAATATGTAATCTGGCTAAAAATTGTGAGACTTATTTTCATTAAAATTAATTTATCTGAATATATCTTATGTATATATATATTTTATATATATATGAATGTGTACCTATGCATATTATGTATATATAAAATATATGTATATATAGTGAGTATATATATACATGCATATGTATATATGTATATGATATATATATATATAATGCTCCCATCATTAGGAGAAAATGTCTTATAAACCAGTAAATGTTTCGTTTTATCTATAAAAAATAATTGTTTCATGTTAATAGAATTCCAGTTATGAAAGCTGGTAAAGATGTTTTTCTTTCATTTTAAAAATGAGGATTGAAATAGAAAACAATTTATATGGTATGGCAACATTTCCAATAATCAAACTCTTTACAGTGATAGTGCATCTACGTGTTTGAACTGTGATGTTGACAAACAATATTGGCTATACCATGGGCTGCCAAAAAAACAAATAAAACAGTCTTAGAAGAAATAACCACCAGAATGTTCCTTAGAAGTGAGGATGGCAAGACTTTGATTTGCTTACTTTGGACATGTTATCAGGAAAGACGGATGGCTAGAAAAGGACATCATGTTTGGCAAAAAAAAAAAAATGAGGGAAACCCTGAATGAGCAGGATTGATACAATAGCAAGAACAATGGACTTAAATATACCAAAGATCTTTAAGATAACACAGAACCAGGCAACTGTTCTGTTCTTTTATACATAAGGTCCACATGACTCAGAGCCAACATGAAGGCAATTAACAACAACAACATGCAATGAAACCTGTATAAAATAAAAAGGAAACATTTGCCTTTTTAAACCACTGAGTCCTCTAGTCTGTGCTCATTTCCAGAGTTGATATTTAAAATGTATTAAAAATGGCCATTGCAGACAGTGGCCAGTCAGAACAATGAACAACTAATCAGGGCTGACTCCAGCCAATATAGTGTAACCTTTAGCCAACTAAAATATGTTAATCCAATATTTTAAACCATTTGTGATCTATTTGGAAACCCTGGTGGCATCGTGGTTAAGAGCTATGGCTGCTAGCCAAAAGGTCGGCAGTTCAAATCCACCAGGTGCTCCTTGGAAACCCTACAGGGCAGTTCTACTCTGTCCTATAGGGTTGCTGTGAGTTGTAATTGACTCAACAGCAAAGAGTTTGTTTGTTTTGGCTATCTATTTATTTTGGAAATCTAAGAGCCATCCATATGATTTTTTGGTTAATAATGTTATTGTTTGTGACCTAGTTTGTGCAATGTAATATGTGCTACAGAATAACAATAACCTACTTAACACCAAAGCTGTAGTAAGAATTTTGGACCCCAAGTAACTATTTAGTCAGCATTTAAGACATGGTTGGTCAAAAGCTTGATTCTGTAGTTCTATCATTTTCTTATATTTTTACAACATAGTCATTTGCCTTTTAAAAGTACTTTCAGAGACATTAGCATCATGACCTTGGTAGTATTATTATTTTTTATTATACTACGATAACATATTTACAATAATTTAAGTGTAATTTTTCACATATGAAAAGGATGTTAGTGCTTTCATACATTTTTTGTGCAGCTATTAGCAGATTAATCTGTGGTAAATGAACATTATTACACCGTAATTTGAGTACTGAAAAAAACAGGGCATTCTTGGAGAGTAAAAGTATGTAAAATGTTAAAGCTCTGCATCAGAAAAACAGTGAAAAAAATCTCAGGAAGTTCTTATTACCTAACAAAACTTTGTCACCAAATTCATGATTGCTGTAGTAAAAAAAAAAAAAAAAAAAAAAAATTTTTTTTTTTTTTGTAGTAAAACACAGCCAGATTTTCTTTTCACTGTGTAGGAAATATTGAAGAATTTTTTTTTTTGCAAAATATAATTCATATTTGAACATTCTGAAGAAAATTAGAAATTCTAGGAACAGAAAATTAGAGATTAAAAAACACTGCATTTGTTGTATTGTGTATGTTTATGTTTTACAAGCACAGTTTTTGAGCTATTACAATATGTATTCATTGTATTTACTTTTAACTGGCAGCAAATTCATAAACATAAATAAGATGCTAGCAGTGTGTAGTTAGACTATTGGATGGGGTAAAATCAACCCATTTCCCAAAAGCAACAAAAATTTAATATTTAATGGAATAACTTAACAAAAAGTTTGTAAGATTTTTTACTTAAGTAAAATGAACAAATGTATTAAGTGAAAGAAAAAAAAAGCTTTAGATTCTATTTAAAGTTATAAAACCATTAAGTGGTAATCTTTAACTAGTTCTGTTTTCTTTTTATCACTGCCAATCACAGCCAAGTGATTTAAGGAAGCATCGGAGAAAGGTACTGTAACACACTTTAATATGATTCCTAGTTAAATACTATTTTTTTCTACGAAAGCTTTAAAATAATATTCCCTTCAGCTGAAGTTATTTTATTAACATGAAAAAGATACATTAAAAGTATTTAAGTGTCATTGAATTGTTTAAATTTGATCATGAAAACAGATGATTCAAAAATAAAAGTGTTCAGGCATTCTGGGGCAATGGTTAGACTACGAGGAATAAGTAACCTGAATTTCCACAGAATATTTGAATTACAAGCAATTGCAGTAAGTTCTTCCATGTGTAAGTCTTTACCATAGAAAAAGATATTTATGCATAATAACTTAATATAAAAACAAAGGAGACATTTCCCCAAAACATAGCTTTAAAATTTTTGTGTTTGCCATATTGGATTTTTTTTATCAGAACCTCCAGAATTATATATTTCTTAGGTGTGTTTTCCACAGTCTTTCTAAGTGTTTCAACACACAATGATGCTGTGAAAAAATGGCATCATTGTTGTGAAACGTATTTCATTACAGTTGATCTGATGGTTGAGAAGTTTCATTTTAATACAGCTGTGTATCTCTATCTCTGACAAAATTTATGGTCTGCTGAATTGTTCTGGACCTGGAACTGAATTTTTCTTTAAAACGATTCCCTCCCTATTCCATTTTCTTATGATTTTCTCTGTGCCTTTATCAATTTTCTCATGACTGGTAGTGAAATGAAACAACTTGCAAGATTATATCCCTAGCTTTTCCTTAAAAACTGCAAATCTTTTTCCAAACACCCTAAAGTATATTTCATTACCCTTAGTGATTTGAAAACACTTTACCTGATAAAGTTGTATTTTTGCCAACTCCTCTTCTCACTTCAGAAACCCTGGTGGCATAGTGGTTAAGAGCCGCAGCTGCTAACCAAGAGGTCAGCAGTTCAAATCTACCAGATGCTCCTTGGAAACTGAATGGGGCAGTTCTACTCTATCCTATAGGGTCACTATGAGTCAGAATCAGCTGTTTTTTTTTTCCCCCCCCTCATTTCGAAAGTCCACACTTAAAATATACCTATGTTATAATAAAATTACTATATATAATGTTTATTTTTTAGTTATTTGGTTCATATATATGTTTGGTATCTTTTTGTTCAGAGTTCACATTCTGATATGTTGCAATGGACTTCAGAATAGCTTTTCCGTAGTCCCTGGATATTGATCTATAATGCTTATGTATTCAGACAATATGTTTTGTGTAGTGAATCCATGTTTTTTAATTGGACTGTCTTCACTTTTAAATAGCTCTTAAATTCACACTCTGCTTAATGTGTCTTCCCTATCAGTATTGAAGTATGTAAGCTATGCATGTCCCCAATTTTTTTTGTTTATTTGTTATTTTATTAGAATTACTCAAATAGGCATGCTTTATTAATTCTTCATTTGTAATAAATTCAGTTGAAATTGTAGACCGATTTCATCTGAATGTTTTGTTTTTGCTTCTAGATTGCAGTGGTGGAAGAAGACGGTCGGGAGGATAAAGCAACAATTAAATGTGAAACATCTCCTCCTCCTACCCCTAGGGCCATCAGAATGACTCACACCCTCCCTTCTTCCTACCACAACGATGCCCGAAGGTGTGACTCTCCTGGAACATTGCACGTTGTAGCTCCCTTCCAATGTGTTATAAAATAGATTGCTTAAACATTTACATGAAATAATTGACCTGAGCAATAACTCTCTGTTGGAGTGTTTTCCTGCTGCCTCTCTACAGCATTACTTGTAAATTAACCAAATTTCTATTTCAAGATCAAATTTTTAGTTTAAATTAGTTGTGTATCTGTGGTCTTCTTACTAATCGATATTTATGAGAATAGCTCTCCTGTTTTTAGCAGATATTTGTTATTAAAATTGGGTCAGGCTACAGGAAAGACTTTTTAGACATAGGAACACAAAACTAAGGGAATTTAAGGACCATAGTATAAAATATAAGAGCAATTAAGGTCTGAAAAGTCCCTGATTGTGCCGCATTACTTTTGGCAGACAGGCATGCGCACCATCACGTGGGTGCTGCTGCTGCTGCCAGTTCTAACAGCTCCTCAGGCAGAAAGTTCTTAGAAAAAGAAAAAAAAAACACTAAAAGCACATCGTTGTTGGACAAAATGTTAAAAAAAAAAAAAAGGTAAGTCAGAAATATCTGACTCATCATAGCAACTCTTCGTACTGTCCTATCCATTTGCCTAAAAAATTGAAAACCGATCTCTGTAAAATTAATGACACAAATAATACAAACATTCGGTTTACTTTATGAATATGTCCTTGTACTATCTTCAATTGTGGTACCTCTGGATATATTGTCTCCAGAATCTAACATAATGATTTTATAATAAAATATTTTTGAAAACAAGGGTTTCCCTGCTGGAAAGCATTTCTTTTCTCCTCTTCCTCCTTCTTCTTTTTAAATTTCTAATGTTGGAAAGGAAACCCTGGTGGCCTAGTGGTTAAGTGCTACAGCTACTAACCAAGAGGTCGGCAGTTCAAATCTCCTAGGCGCTCCTTGGAAACTCTGTGGGGCGATTCTACTTTGTCCTATAGGGCCGCTATGAGTCGGAGTCGACTCAATGGCAGTGGGTAGTGGGTTAATGCTGGAAAAAAAGGAAAACAGTTACTTCAGCTTCAAAAAAAAAAAAAAAGAATTATATTTAAACATGACATGCAATAAACTCTTGTTTTGGAGTTTTAGGGAATGTGAGCTCCGATTAATCAGGATGAATAAGTAAAGTTAAATAATTCATCATGATATTATCAAATTAACAGTGATAGAAAATAATATTCAGCAGTGTTCATTGAACCACTCCTATTAATATAATGTTGAATCTATTGATCAGGATTGAACTTAGACCAGCTGCTTGGAAATCATTTAGAATTATCATGTACCTAAAGGAATACATGAGAACTATATAATTAAGAAAAAATATATAGCGATCACTAGGGTATATATATTGCTTCTAGATGCTGCCCACATAATTTCAAATTTAATAAGTTAGGCTCCAAAACTGTGAAAAATGTGGCTAGAGAAAAATCCAGTAAGGCGATAGGTCAGAATCGCAGCTAAAACTTTATTATTAGTTATATTTCTTATCATAGGTCATTATGTTTAAGACAAAAAGAACAAATAAACTCTGAGAAATAGTAAGTGATCCAGTGCTTAATAAAATAGATCATTTAACATGCAGTTAATAAACCAGCCTGTGTCCTTTGATTAGTTAGAGACTGTACAAAGCATAAGAAGAAAAAAATCCATTTGGAGCAAAACTAAATTTTTCAGAAAACATTTGAAGGCTTAGGGCCTTGAGACTGAGGAAACTATACTTAAATCTGCCAGATAGAAAATGTGGGAAGAAAGGGAGAAAATAACGTTCAAAGTTTACTTGTTCCTCATTTTGTACATTTATAAAGGAAACAAGTCTCATATACCTTGTGAATGTTCAATCCAAACAAGCCGGTTGCCCTCTTTTGTTTTGCAGTAGTTTATCTGCCTCCCTTGAGCCAGAAAGCCTTGGGCTTGGTAGTGCCAACAGCAGCCAAGACTCTCTTCACAAAGCCCCCAAGAAAAAAGGAATCAAGTCTTCAATAGGACGTTTGTTTGGTAAAAAAGAAAAAGCTCGACTTGGGCAGCTCCGTAAGTATACAAGTATTTTCCTTTGCGCTGCCACTCACTTTAGTCACTCCTGAGTGTCCATTTGTGTTTCTTGTTTCTTTTCTATTCTTCTCTTTCCTACCTGGCAAACTCTGTTTTATTCAGTTTTATAAGTCCAGTGTAGCCTAGATAATGCTGGACAGAAGTTATAGTGAAAGCATATTATAAAATGTTTGGCCCTTTTTATTTCTTCGTTAATAAGAATAGCTAGAATTTGTGTGATGCTTATTTTTTTTTTAACTCTTTGGCAGCCATAACAACCCTATGAGGCAAGTGTTTTTATTGTTATCTGTGTTTTACTGATGTGTACACCATACCTTAGTAATTTGCAGAAATGAGCTGGTCATCCTTATGTGAATGTTTTAAAACCAGCTTAGAACCATTGAGTATATTGCCACTTAGGGTGTAGATATGTGTAAAATCTTACTTACATGAATTTAAAAGCTTCTCTGTTGATGAAAAAAAAAAAATTGTTCGAGACACCTACACAAAAAAAACACTAATTTTTTTTAAAAGTTAAAAAAGCATTATGTTGTATAAATATAGGGTATAAAAAGTAAAGGGCAAGGTTTCTTTGAAGCTACGATAGCTTCCCACATAGGCTATAAGGCTTGTAGGTAGGGAGAGAGGATGAGCACTAGAGACTGTGCTAGAATTAGCTGTTGTCAGAGAGTAATTGAAAAAAATATAGGTCAGTACTTTTGAAATATCTCTGTGCATTTATGTATTATAATTGGTACAAAAATAATATGTGATATTTCTTGAAATGGTGAAATATATAGTATACGCTTGGTCTTTTTTTTTTTTTTTTTTTGTTCCTTCCTGTATATTCGTTCTTTCTTTTCATTCTTCTGAAATCTCTCTTTATCATCTTGGTTATTCTTGACGATGTTTTGGTCCCCCCCCCCCATTCTTCCATTTAACTTGGCAGTAGAGTTAAATTATTGGGAAAAGATTTACCTCCTACCTCCAATGAAAAGCGCTGAATGAGTGATACAGATTTCTTAGTGTCTCTTTTGGTTTCTGAAATAAAGTAAGGCCCTAACGCCTAGGCTTTAGTTTCCTGCATTAACACAGAAAGAATTTTTGCCTATGGTATACGTGTTTGCAGATTTAAGACTGTAGTATTATTCAGAAATGTCTGTCCTGACTTCCTCAGTGTGAAACCCACACAAAGCATCAGAAACTATAGGAAACTGATGTGCAACCAGCTGAGTGATTGTTACTCAGCAGGAGAATTAAGTTCTCTTTGAAATTGTATTTCTCAGGAGAGGAATCCCCTAGGCTATCAAAAAAAAAAAAAATAGTTGCATAAGGAGAAAAGAGAGAAGCCGATTATTTTTGGATATAGAATATTCTTCTCAAGACATTGTTTTTAATGTCCTGTTTTATCTTATTTAACAACTGGTGGTAGTCTTTATATTCTCAAATTATTTGCAGTCTCAATGTGTTATAGTGTAATTCACAGTAGTGTCATTATTTTAAAATATTTATCTTGCTAATATAGTAGTTAATTTTGTTTATCCATACTTCAACATACATATCTTAAGAAATAAAACCCAAACCCGTTGCTGTTGAATTGATTATGACTCATACCCATCGCCATCGAGTCAATTCGGAGTCATAGTGACCCAAAAGGGCAGAGTAGAACTGCCCAATAGGGTTTCCAAGGAGCACCTGGTGGATTCCAACTGCTGACCTTTTGGTTAACAGCCATAGCTCTTAACCACTATGCCACTAGGGTTTCCATTATGACTCACAGCAACCCTATAAGACAGAGTAGAACTGCCTCTTAGGGTTTCCAAGGAGCAGCTGGTAGATTCGACCTGCTGATCTTTTGGTTAGCAGCTAAGCTCTTAAGCACTGCACCACCAGGGCTCCTCATTTATCTTAAGTTCTATAATTTACTTTTTCCCTCTAAGGTATATTTAATTGACTCTTTCACTTATATTTTTCTATTTACCTTTGATGGGAAATTACTGAATCATGGGCAAAATGGCCAACAATGTTCTGTCAAAATTAGGGTATCAAAGATGTATTTTAAAGTCTAGAAACATAGAGTTTCTTGCCCATTTTAAGTGTGCGTTTTAAAGTAAGAATGGATGAGAAAGGGATAAATGACATATAGGGTTCTACTTCTCAACTCTATCCAAGTTAGACACTAGCAAGGTTATTCGGGATCACATCACAGATCTGGGAAGATCCCTGAGCTATGGAACAACGAAAGTAGAGCGTTAACAAAGCAAATGTCAGCAGCATGGGAAGGACTTCAATACTGATAAGGAAGACAAAAGCTATATTTCTGAAACTATGAAGAAGCTACATAGAGGATTTATCAAAGCTCTTGAAGAAACAAAGAATAAAAGATCTTTATCGGGAATAAGACTTAAGGAAATACAAGCACAAGTAGGTTCCAGGAAACTGTATTTATACCAGAAGAAAATGATCACGTGCCTCAATAGTACTTTGGTTAAGGGGTATGGGTTCAGGTCTACCTTTGTCCTGATAGGTGTATCCAGGTTGTGATAGGAATACCACTAAAATTTTTCAAACCCAGGGACCACAACCTAACCCTAATGATTCATGCATCAAAAGAAACTAGGAAAGCATCTCTAGTAATTATGATCTAAAGTCTTTATCTGTAGAATTCAAATACACAGGAGCATAGCCAGTGTTCTTTCTTCTACCAATAAAAATAGAAGAAAGGATGGTATGGAATATAATATGGCAGAGAATGACGGTGTCAAGTAACCAAATTTGAATTTTTGAACCAGGTCCTACGATTAGTTAAAAAAAGAACTTAGCTCACAAGGGCAGAGAAATATAAGTTAACATGAGCCCCATAGGGTTTCCAAGGCTGTAAATCTTTATGGATATAGACTACCACATCTTTCTCCTGTGAAGTGGTTGGTGGGTTTGGGTCACTGGACTTTTGGTTAGCAGCCAAGCATTTTAAGCACTGCACCACCAAGGCTTCATAACCCAAGATTACCCATTGCCGTCACGTCAATTCCGACTCATAGCGACCCTATAGGATAGAGTAGAACTGCATTGTAGAGTTTCCAAGGAGCGCCTGATGGATTCAAACTGCAGACCTTTTGGTTAGTAGCCAAGCTCTTAAGCACTGTGCTACCAGGGCTTCAACCCAAGATTAGCGATCTTAAATACCTTTATATGAAATATGGTGAGGAAGAAGAAAACTGCATAAGTAAAACTGAAAATGTTTACTTGGTTTCAACAGGATAGGTGAACAACCAGGAAGAAATTCTTAGTAATTTACATAGGAAATTTGGAGAGGGGATGTTGTTTGAAGAACCTGTTGCCATCTAGTCAGTTCTGACTCATAGTGACCCTATAGGACAGAGTAGAACTGCCTCATAGAGTTTCCAAGGGGCACCTGGAGGATTTGAACTGCCGACCTTTTGGTTAGCAGCCGTAGCACTTAACCACTATGCCACCAGGGTTTCCATTGTTTGAAGAGTTAAGGTAATAAGGAAAACTTCAGATATAAGAAGTCAGTCCATGTTACTGTATGTATAACCCCTAGCCATGTAGAATCAAATTCAGTATATACATAGTCTACTTTTACAAATGTTTCTAGCAAAGGCAATATAAATATGGAAAGCCCCAAATCAAAGGAAAGAGCATACTAAAAGTTATTTGAATAAAGTTATCAGAAACTAATAAAAATTATTTTCTTTCAAGAGTTTATTATAGAATGCTTTAGAAAAGGTTGATGGGTTATTTGTTTGATTAAAGAATCAGCACAGAGAAAGGTATGGTAGTAAAGGGGTGATTTCAAGTTTTCAGATGTCTTTGGTAAAATTCATTCTTCTCAGTGGGTTTGACAGTTCTTGCCACCATTTTATCACCCATAATATAAGCGCAGAATTTGCAAACTAAAATGTCTACTAGGGTTAGCAGGTTATGGGAAAGGTATAGAAAAATAGAGAGTGATAAAGACTGTGATGAATCAATGAGCACTTATGTTTCTATTTAAAGCATTCAAATTCATTTTTAAAGTACTATGCAGGAAATGCAAAAGTATATATGAGCCAAGTTCACCCCGAAGGCCACAATTAATTTAGGGAGATTCTCCTGGCAGAGGAAGCATTCTTTCCAGTGCACTTAGGAATCTGATTTTAGCCTTTCTCCCTCTTGACTCTTTTATTTTCATATGCACTCTCTTTTTATTGTAAGTTCCAGGATAAAAATATGCATAAACAGGTTTAGTAACGAATGGAGACTGCTGGGTCAATAATTCTGCTGACTCCCTGGAGCATAGATTCAAGATGTACTAGCATCCTGTTAAGACCTATCAGCTAAATGACCACAGCCTTTATTTTTTTATGATTTATGCATTCAGTTGTGACAAATCTCTGGTATTTCCATTAATATTTAAGCATGCTCATATCTAACTTTCATTTTAAAAGTCATCACTTGACCCTGTAATCTTCCCCACCCATTGACTTATATTTCTCATACTCTCAACAGCCAAGCTGAAGTGAGTTGTCTATAACTACTGTTTTCTCTAACTAACCTGTCAATCACTTTTCAACCTATCACAGCCTGACTTCCACACCCACTGCTGCTAAAACTCTTTAAGAAAAAGTTTAAGTTTTAACTAACATGGAACATTTGCTAGGACAGTGATGGTTAGGTGTGGCCACAACAATTCAAGGGAATAGAAACACTTTCACAGTTGTATTTCTGACAATATGAACTTAATGAGAAAGAACTAGTATATCTGCGATGAGAGTTCTCTGCCTAAAACAGATTTTAAAAGGTTGGTACTAAAGTTGGAGAGAGAGAATATAACAAATGATAGATATAGTGAGTGTCATTGAAAAATCACTCAGTCCAAAAAGGGAATATTAAAAATTGTATTATTATTTTTGTTTAGTAATTTAATATTATAATGTAAATAAAATGAATGAAAAGAGGATTTAGCTGATGTGAGCAGAATATATAAATAAGTAGAATATTTAAAAACTCTCATTTTTGCCTCGATCTGCTCACTTGAAGAGAAATATTTCACTAAGAGGCATTATAAGAGGGTATTGAATCCCAAAAGAGCCAAGTCATTATTTTGAGGAAAAAAATGTAGGTATTCCAAAATATTTGATTTATTCCTACTTTGAGTGAATAAGCATATGTTGAGCAACTTAAGTGAGTAATACCAACCATGTCATTTAGGAAAATAGCTAAAGCATAGGATAGCTATTGCATCAAAGAACTTGCAATTTAGTAAGACAGATAGTACATAAACATAAACAAGCTTTATATTCAAAACAAAACAAAATAAAATCTTCAGCATTTTTCTGGCCTGGAAAAGTTTTACTTGCTGCGTTGTCTTTCCTGTCAGGACAGCTAGGAAGAGAGGTTCAGAATCCCAAGAACCAAGATTATGCATCCGTAACTGAAATCCTAATTAGCTTGGCTTTTAATTTTATTTGATGGTATTAACCTATTTTGAAGCAAAGCAAATTAAGCCCTGTTAAAAATAGCCCTGTCAGATAAACTCAGTTGTTTCTTTGACAAAGTGACTTGGTAATAGATCATGAAAAGTAGGTAGTGAGCTGTGACTCATGACATCCCTGGGCATGAGATAGCAAAATGGGGCCTGGGTGATGGAACAATTAGGTGGAATTTATAACTGGATAAATAATCCTCCCTCAAAAGTGCTAAAACGTAGAGTGATGCTGCTAATTGGAGTGGAGTTAAAGTTGAAGGAAGGCTTCTAGTGGTATGCTTAGGACTCACTGATCTTAATCAACATATTCCATAACCATCTGGATGTGACATTTTGACAGTGCATGCATCTGATTTATGGATTGCTTATGTTGACAGGAATCATAAGTGAAAAAATTAGAATTATATCTCGTCTATGGGGTTGTTGTGAGTTAGAATCGACTTGACTGCAACGGGTAGATTGTTTATATAGAAACAGACAGATTTTTTATATAGAAAAGGATCTGCTGGCAAAAATATTTAACTGGACCCTCATGCTCTAGGGTCCTGTCTCCAACACTTTGACTCCTCAAAAACCTTGCAAAATTAAGCATAAAAAAGGTAGTAAAGAGGCTCAGAGAATTTCACTAAGAACAAGGATGATGACTTGTGCATGTGCGACCACTAGGGGGCCGCTGACAAAGTGATAAGCAATGTATTACCTGAGTATTCCACTGAATCGTGACACTCAAAGCCTTCCATGCCTGAGCACCTCAGGCCATGAAAGGGGTAGAGTTAATGATGCTCTCTCCACAGGGTTGTATGTATTGTACATATTCTAGAGCCAACAGTGACCTTCTGAGTAAATGCTAATTTTACTAGTCTTTTGAAGAAATACTTAGAAAATCTCCAGGTATTATTACAAAGTAAAATAAACAACAACAGCAGCAAAAACAAAAAACCCTGTCTAGAACACAAGACATCCCAGAAGTGAGGTTTATGCTGAAGGATAAAGGAGTGAGCCAGGCAGGCAAGTAGAAAAGTATTTCAGAATGTGAAGAACTTTTAGAAGTCAGCAAATGCCTCTCCATTCTTTCAACATGGAATTGAAAATATGCACCTGAGTTTCTACTCCTTGTCATATAATTTTCTGTTAGTAAAAAAAATTTTTTTTTTTTTTATATGAAATATTGCAATTAGAAAAACAGGCCTCCAGGGCTGCTCAAGTGTTTGTATACAGGTTGCCTTTACTGTGTTGCCGCTTAGTGCAACTGAATGGTATGTCAATAGGCATCTTTTTTTTTTTTTTTTAATTCTTATTATTTCATTATCTCAGGGTATACTTATGTATGTAAGCACCCATTCTACTTTTTGCTTGTTGGGTTGGAAATAAACAGACATTTCAAAATAAAAATAAATTATGAAACTAAATAGTTGCTCAAAATAAACTTTTAAGAATTTAATTTCAAAACTGACACAATGTGTACAACCTAATCTGAATAGCTACTTCTTCACAGGAGGGTTTATGGAGACCGAAGCTGCAGCCCAGGAGTCCCTGGGTTTAGGCAAACTTGGAACTCAAGCTGAAAAGGATAGAAGACTGAAGAAAAAGTAAGTTTGGAGATTTTTTTCCCTCCTTTTTCTGGCACTTATTTATGCCTTATGTTCTGTTTGAGGGAATTAAAAAGAGAGTAGTTGGAAACAAAACAACTATATTAAAAGGTTGATATTTTCTTGGCACCACCAGGGGAAAAAAAAAGAAAAAGCTCAATGCTCATGTATCCTAGTTACAGTGTGCTACAGTTTGAAATGAGTATAAAAATCTTTGGTTTGTAGTAGAAATTAACACTTTCTTCTAAGCAACCAAAGCATTTATTTAAAAAATCAATTATATTAAAAATATTTAAAAGAAGTCCTAAAACTAGTGCAGTATTCTATTTGATGTTTACTGATATTAAATAAAGGGGTAGGAGAAAATGGAACGGGATACCACCCAACTTCATGTTTTCTCCCATCCCAATTGCAAGTATCTACTCTTAAAAAGAAGTGTTTAAGACGAGAAACATTTCTCTGACTGAATGTAAACTACTTTTAGATCCACAGGAGATAATTTTATTTTGCATCTGTCAGGAAACTGATAGTGTGTCTTTTTATTGGCATATAATAAGGAACATTTAAATGACTTGCAAAATTGGCAGATTTTGAGCCAGCAGCTGTTTGAAAGCAAGGAGGTCCGTAAATGCCATATTTTAAAAATGCATAGGAACATTTTCAGTGACAAAATAGCACCTTTACGCCATGCTATTTCAAACATAGAGGAATTTCTCCTTATTTCAGAATCTGTGGGTTGGCTACTTGTTTCTCTCCTCCTCAAATGTTTATTATTGTATTTGAGTTTATGGCTTTCATTTTTCCCTTCTTTCCTATGAAAGTATATGCATTTTCCACATTATCATTCTTGTAACTTATATGCTTACATGGTTATAGTATGCAAGCTAAGCAGTTTGCTCCATATTTGCCTTCTTACTTGTTTTGTGAATGTTTGCTAATTATGAGGAAATACATGCTTACAAATTGCAGAACAGTTCAATAGCCTAATTGCTCATTAGTTTGTTACTAAAATTAGAAAAAAAAAAATAGAGATATACTCAAATTCAGTACTGTCCAGAAAGGAAAGTGACCCTTGGAGCATTATTTCTTGAATACGATTAAATGCCAAGTCACACTCAATGCAAGCAATTTTTTTTCTTTAATTATGTATCCCTCATAATATGTTTGTAATCTCTTGATTCTATTTAGTCTTTTTGGAATTTTAAATTTTATTTGGTGGTTTTCTAATTATTCAGAAACCACTCATCTTAAAAATATTTGATAGACTTTTTAAAATACTTTTACTTCAAATATAAAGAAAAAAAATAATAATCAAAATCCAGCCCAGCTAATGGACTTGGTTTATTTTCCTCAAAATTTAATTTTTATTTTTCCCAGAGAGAAATATTTGTAAATAATAGCATTCTGACCAGCTTTCATAATTGTGTATAAAGCTAATATTTAGGATTAAGCAAAGAACTAAAATTTTTACCTGCAATATGGCAATAACTCATTGGTTGCTTATGGGACCTAGTTAAATGCCCTTTTTAATAGCTATTGAAGTTTAACAATCCAATTATGCAGTGATTTATAATAATACATTTAGAGTTAATGTTTAACCTTAATAGATTTACACGCTGTTGAATTGGTTTGATAAGAATTTTAAGAAATTATTTAAAAAATGCTCAGTAAGTTTACAGTCAAACTGGTTTTGCCTCTGTACTTAGTTTGAAGATCTTACCACACTTGACTCTGGTGTTTTATTTTTGCAATAAACTTTGTCCAGATATGTAATTTTTACAATGTCTTTTACATTAAGAAAAATATTAAGAACACTCTATAATGCAGTAAGGAATAAAATTTCTTAGGCCTATAGAAATAATAATATTCTGATTAAAATGGATCCAATAATTCAAGGCAGAGTTAACTTATAAAGGCTTAAAATATTTCTCTTATTTTTCACTATTCCATAGCAAGAGCCCTATGAGCATAAATATGCAAAGAGTACTTTTGAGACATATAAATAAGTCCTAATATTTACTTAGGACTTGTGGAACTGGACCTCTGTTTCTAGATCATCGGAGGGTGAATGTCTCTTTACACAGTTATTTTTATTTTCTAAGATAGAAAAGACAAATCACTTTTAAATCTGATGGTTTCAAATTTTATTTCTATCAAATTTTGTTATTGTTAATTATTATTAAATACTGGCAGTTTGCTCTTGAAATTTCTTAAGCATTTAAAATTTCATTTAAACAATGTAAATAATTTCATTTAAACAAGAAGATAGACACCATATCTTCTTTAAGTGTGTTTCAAGGAGTCATACACTCTTTTGTGTTTACATTTCATGTTTACTAGTCTTCTATCCAGATGGAAAAAAAAGATCTTTCAGGTGCATTATATTGAAAAAATAAACAAGAACAATACATGTAGCAACTTCTTTCAAAATGTCAAACACTATAGTTGTACATGCACAGATATTACTGTGGTTTCTTGTAAGTAGAACTGCCTCTTAGGGTTTCCAAGGAGCAGCTGGTGGATTTGAACTGCCAAACTTTTGGTTAGCAGCCAAGCTCTTAACCACTGTACCACCGCGGCTCCTTCTTATAAGTAATTTCTACATTCAATTCATTGGCCCAGAGCCTTGGAAACTCTAAGGGGAAGCTCTACTCTACTCTACTCCTATAGGGTCACTATGAGTTGGAATTAACTCAATGGCAATGGGTTTATTCATTGGCCCAGCTAAATGATGTTTCCAGGACATAGTACTTAACTTATACCTACGTTCGCTATCCCAAAGTTCATAAAAAAAATAAATAAATAAAGTTCATAAAAAAAAAAAAAGTTCATAGCAGAGATTTATTAGCCTTTGTAGGAATAAGTGAAGCTGGAGAAAAATCTTATTTTTAACTTCGCTAGGATGTCAGATATCTACAATTGACAATCTGTGAATTTAAATTTAATTGGGAGAATTCTTTCTAAAATAAGTTATTATGGCATATTTTTAAAAATCATATGAGAGTAAAGCATTTGAGACTTGCCAAAATCTTGCAATGTCCAGAAGTTCGTACTGTTGGAAGTTCCACACAAAAGTCTACGATGAGATACCTTTGCCCTCTAGCAAATTAAACACATGTAAGTTAGCTCAGCTTGCTAGATTTCAGTTCCAACTGTAATTTTACTTTTACTTTGCTTTCTGGCCCAGGCACTTGTTTTTCTTACATACATTTCTGCCTCTTGGCCTATAATGAGAAATAGGGACTCAATAAGTATTGTATATATTAAAAGCACCCATTAATAGTAATAATAATAAAAAATCTCTCCACCTTTACCTTTCTGAGTTGAATATTATCACACATGTGCTGTTCGTTCACCAGAATAACATCTAACCTAGGCTTAAAGTCTATCTATTATTGTTCTGACTGGTTCATCTTTACTATATCTCATCTTTCCTTCCCTTAAAGCTTTAGTTTTATACATTTTTAACAGTTTTATATAGAGCAAGCACAGTTAATACCTACAATAACTGTGTCTATCTGAAACTCACCTCACAATTCTTTGAGTATTTCACATTAATTTTCCAGATCTGATCTTCCCCTCTAAAATGGGACCAGTTTTTCTGTAGCCTTTTTGTGTAGTTCTCCTAATGTTTAAGGAGTGAGTCACTTATTCATCTCAATATATACTGTCCATATTGAAACTGATTGTTTATGGTTTTCTGGATCTGTGCACCCTCTGTGGGTATCACTACTCTCTGCTATCTTGTCTATCACTTTCTATTTGGTTTCTTTCAACTCCAGACACACTTTCTGGTTTAACAAAACTAAACATCTTTTTTTTCTAAGCCTCATGTCAAGAACTAGAACCCAGAACTTCATCACTTCCATTTTATACCTATCTACTCTGACCTTCAAGAGCTTGTTACCATTTCCTAACTCTTAAGCCTCATTTTGAAGCTACGAACGAGAGCTTCTTGCTGAGATTGTCCAACCACATGACTTTAAAAAACTGCATGACATGATAGATGCTACTGCAAAGTCAAAAACCTACACGAATAGACCCACCAAAAACCTGAATTTCTGAATGTTCTTTAATTACCCAAATTTCTCTAGGGTTTAAATGTGAGTATTTTAGGGCCTAGTATGCAGAAACCTCTCTCTCTTGCCCAAGTTCAGATTCTACTCAATTATAGCAAAGAAGTCAGTCATTCAGAAATCAAAGTGCCAGCTTTATTACCAAGACAGCTGTTAGAATGTAGCTGTAGATATATAGCAAAATAATTAATAATAATAGACTTCCTAAAATTCAACCCCAAAATTAGACAAACTTACCTGACACAGTAAAAGCTAGATAGTCAGAGCCTTCCAAGCTGTACAGGCATAAGCCCTGCATTCCCTTAAAAACAACATTTATAATTTTATGATTCCATAAATCTAAGTTACCCTAGTATCAAGAAATATGAACTCAGAAGGAAGTAAAATCTTATGTTGCTGATGTCCTTGCCTGAAAATGAGTTTTCAAATTATCAATGTTAAATCTATTTTTATATATATTTATTCAGATTTCTTAAGTCCTCCCCTCCTCCCCCCACTACCCCAGAATATATTTAACTGTCAGTTTCTGTTATCACCATCACTAGAAATGTGATGATTTTCACATTTTGAGTAGAAAAATTTCTGGATCCTTAGAGGTCTGAAAAATGTATTTTTACCACTAAAATTCATTGATAGTTGTCAGAGTATAGAACTCTGGTTTTGAAATAATTTTTCCTTAAAACTTTGAAGACACTGCTCTTCTTACTTCCAGTTATATCTAATGTCAATTGACTGTCATTCTTTTGTACATAACACGTGGGTTTTTTTTTTTTCCTCTCTCTGAAAGTTTAAGATTTTTCTCTTTATTCTAGAGCCCATGAATGTCACAAGTATGTGTCTAGTCAACTGATTTTTTATGTTTCGTATGTCTACTTTGTACTTTCAATCTGATGAATTATTAGACTGGACTGTCTTACATGTATTTCCCTAAAGGATTCACATTTCTCAACTCAACTTTGATTCCAAGAGACTTATTTTTACAGAGGCTTAGGGGACTGAAGATGAAGATGTCCTCTTTAGTAATAATACACCTGTCTAACTCTCAGGACAGTCCTCGATAGTCGGTAAAAATATTAAAATTGGCAGAATATCCATTGAATGGATTATTTATTTCCAGAAACAAAAATTCTGAAATCTTTAGCCTAATGTTTCATCTGCTAATATTTTCTGCATACCCATCTATTTTTATTATAACATATATACATCTTGAAATATGTATTTTGAGGCTTACATTGAAAAAATATCTTACAAATATTAACATACTGATTAATTTATCATTTTCGGCTTTTAGTTATAATATAAAAATATACTATTATAGATTAGAATTTTCTCTGTTCTCCAGATGGATGCCACTGCTAAATAAATATGGATTTCATATTTGAAATAACTTTTTCAACATCATGAAAATGAAATAAACATCCCAGCTCAGCTATCAGCAACATCCCCTCCAGAGGAGCAATTTTATCCTTGAAGCATGGCAGTCACAGTTAATCACTACCAATGAGTCTTTATGTTAGAACTTCAAAGGCATAAAAGTGAAGCTGTATAGATTTAGTTAATTTATTCCCCATCTAATCCTAAGGGTCTTCTTCAGTGCACAATCTTTAATGTGTTTTGAGACTCTGCACTTTTAATCTTTGGCATTTGTAAGGTTCAGAGTGTGCATATCTCTAAGCAACATAAATATCACTGAAAATATTCATAATTAGAGGTATTGCAAAAACCCCACAACATTTTTTATTTAACAAATATTTAAGTGCCTATGTGCCAAGTTAAACTTATAAATGAGTTGCATTCCAGAATTTAATTTGTAAAACACTTATTAGAGGCTCTGAATACGTTTTGCCATCTAAGCAATACATGGCATATAAATTTCTGCATTCCCCCATAAAAGTTTACTTAAACCGTAACATACACATATTGACACGGTGGCTGCAACAATGGGCTCAAGCACAACAATGATCATGAAGATAGCACAGGACTGGACAGTCTTTCGATCTGTTGTACATAGGGTCACTATGAGCTGGAACCAACTAGATGACACCTAACAACAATGTACACATATTAGTTAAGGTCCTATTGTCTGTGCACTACTGGAACTGATGCTGGCTAGATAAAGAAAAGAGGGAGATTAATTGGTAGGGTATTAAAGCATCTCACAGATTCCGGAAACAACAGAGCCAAGACGCCGCCCAAATTTGAACAAAAGATCCTGAGATATTTCTCCAGAGTGTTGCCAAGAACTCATATTTTCTCTTTCATTCCATTCTAAATTTTAAATCCCTAGGTGAATGCATATGATTGGCCTCACATGGGATGGATGTTTGTATTTGGCTCAATTAGTTATAGACACAGCTACTGGTAGAACACTTTTGGACAACCAACTTCAAGGTTCTAACAAAGTAGACTATTTTAGAAACTAAGCCCAATGTTATCGATATTTGCCTGGGAAAGTGTGCCCCAAGCCCCTGCCTGCACTGTAGTAGAGCTGTTGTTTTGCCATGTGATCTCACATAGCCCTACCTAGCTTCAACCGGGGTCACTTTTAAGAATTCCCTAAACTAAAAAATAATAATATCCATATGCTAAAAACAAAATCACACTGAAACTTGTTAGTAAAGATAAATCTACGAAAAATGAAAGTGCTTTCCTTTTTGTATCTTTAGATATGTTTGATGTATTCAAAGGAAAGTAAAGAGAAAGGAAGAAATAGGCTGCTGTTTTGAGTGAACAAGGTTAAGAGATTACAAAGTAAGTAGAACAGAAGCCCTATATTTTCTCCATATTCTCTGCCCAGAAGAAGCATTATTTTTGATGTGGAAAGGGTAAAATAAGAATTAGTAAAAGGAAATTAACAATCTGTGATATGCAGATGACACAACCTTCCTTGCTGAAAGTAGAGAGGATTTAAAGCAAAACTGGACCAGTAAGCAACATCATGATAAATGGAGAAAGTGTTGAAGTTATCAAGGATTTCATCTTACATTTGATCCACAATCAACGCCCATGAAAGCAGCAGTCAGGAAATAAAACAACATATTGCTTTGGGCAAATCTGCTGCAAAGGACCACTTTAAAGTGTTACAAATCTAAGATATCATTTTGAGAACTAAGGTGCCCCTCACCCAAGCCATGGTATTTTCTATCACTTCATGTGTGTATGAAAGCTGGGTAATGAATAAAGAAGACCAGAGAAGAACTGATGGCTTTGAATAATGGTTTTGATGAAGAATGTTGAATATACCATGGACTGCCGGGAGAATGAATAGGTCTGTCTTGGAAGAAGTACAGCCAAAATGTTCCTTAGAAGCAAGGATGGGAAGACCTCATCTCACGTACTTTGGACATGTTATCAGGAAGGACCAGTCCCTGGAGGAGGACATCATGCTTGGTAAAGTAGTGTGTTAGGGAAAAAAACAAAGACCCTCAACAAGATGAATTGGCACAGTGGCTGCAACAATTGGCTTAAATATAGAAACAATTATGAGGATGGTGCAGGACCAGGCAGTGTTTTCGTTCTGTTGTACATAGGGTTGTCATGAGTCAGAACCAACTGGATAACACCTAACAACAACAACGATTCCTAGGATAAACTCCAAATGCCTTTATGTAGCTGACAAATCCCTACATTATCTTGTCCCTGTTTATCTCCAGCTTTCTCTCTCTCTACTCCACATCTTGTACCTTTTGATTTTTATATACTTAATATCTTTTCTTTTTTATGACTCTTATCTCCTTGTATGCACATTTTTTGTTTCATTTCCCTTACCATCATTTGCATAGTAATGATAACAATATGTTCTATGTGTAATGAATATATAATAATCGTATTGGCCAGTTAAAAATATGCTAGGCACTTTAATGTTCACAAAGCTTTTGAGGTAGAAACTTATCTCCTTCCACATATAAGAAATGTAGCTTGCCTGGCAGTATGGGACACAAAACTGCAGATCTCCTGAGCCCAAGTTTCCTCTGAATTATTTAGAATCTAGGGGTAGAAGCATGATTTAAATAGTTTATAGTCCAATCTCAGCTGGAGCTTGAATCCTCTATATGATCTTTAATGGCCTATATTAAAAACCTGCTGCTAATTTTATTTTTTATTGAGTTGATTTCTAACTCATAGTGACCCTAGAGGACATAGTAGAGCTGCCCCATAGGGTTTCCAAGGCTGTAATCTTTGTGGAAACAGACCACCATGCCTTTCTTCCGCAGAGCTGCTGGTTGGTTCGAACCGCCAACTTTTCAGTTAGCAACTGAGCGCTCAACCGCTGTGCCACCAGGGCTCCTTAATGATCTATTTTGGGAGTGGAAAAAGAGCCCTTCACTCTCTTTACACTCTGAAAACAGTAACACATTTCTTTTTCCCAGGAATAATTATTTTACCCCTCCCATCCTTCAAAATGAGCAACAAGTGTATTCAAACTGAACACCTTTCTTAAGAGTGGAAAGAGGATAGTTACAAATCACAAGATGTAGCTGTAGTATAAAATTTCCATTTCTGATACAATTACACATAATATTTCAAAGTTTGATATAAGAGTAGTAATGAGGCACTGGGTTTGGGTTTAATGGTTGCTAATAAACAGGACATATAAGAAATTTAAATGCTCGAATCAGTCTAATATTACTCATTCCAGTAAACCTTACAAAGTCAGTGACTCAGGACAAAGTTAATTAAGTAGACTTTTTAAAAGGAAAAAGAAAAACACCACTAATTAAGGTACATTTAAATATAATGCTGACATATTAATCTAGAAAGAACCCTCAATATTTGTTTCCACACATGTAGGTGCTTATATTAGCTTTGTGAGCATTTCTTATAAGGCCTTTTGAGATATGCTTCCTTCCCACATTTATTAAAAAAATAAATTAGCCATTTATTAAGTAAGCATCACTTCTCCATTTTCACACTTCTGAGAAGGGTAGTAATTATGTAGAACCTGTTGCCAATGTTTTATAAAAAAAATAGTTCTATTCCAAAACAATTTCCATTTTTAAATATGTAAGTGTATGTATATATATTTTACGCACCATATACACAAACACGCAATTAAATGTCTTTATTTTACATTCCGAATGATCAAATTTTTAACTTGAGCCTGGAGTGGGCTAAGTTTGCTAGACAAATGTATAGCAAGATTCTTAACTCATTTTAAGGGGTTTAGCTATTTGAAGTCTGAATTAACCTTAAAGAAAAGTTATTTCTGAAGTAGTGTGATGATAAATCATACTTAAACCCTCTTTGAACCATTTTCTTTTATTTATAAGGATCACTAGATACGCACTTAGCTATTTATTTCTATCCATATTCTATCATCTGTCTTTATATATAAAACAATTTCTGCCATCACTGTGGAGTGTTCTCACTCACAACCTGACCTTTTAGTTTCATGATTTCATCACTTCCAATGTCACTGTCAATTCCTAGATACCACATGTTTTAGTTATCTAGTGAGTGCTGCTATAACAGAAATACCACAAGTGGATGGCTTTAAGAGAATTTTTTAAGAGAAATTTGTTCTCTCACAGCCTAGGAGGCTAGACGTCCAAATTTAGGGTGCCGGCTCCGGGGGAAGACTTCCTCTCTCTGTCAGCTCTGTGGGAGGGTTCTTGTCATCAATCTTCCCCCAATCAAGGAGTTTCTCAGCACAGGGATGCTGGGTCCAAAAGATGCGCTATTCTCCTGGTTCTTGTTTCTTGGTGGTATGAGGTCTCTGTGTCTCTCTGCTTGCTCCTCTCTTTTATATCTCAAAAGAGATTGACTTAAAACACAACCTAATCTTGTAGATTGAGTCCTGCCCCATCAACATAACTGCCGTAGGATTAACATTATAAAACCAAAAAACCAAACCCATTGCCATCGAGTGGATTCCGACTCATAGTGACCCTGTAGGACAGAGTAGAACTGCCCCATAGAGTTTCCAAGGAGCACCTGGTGGATCTGGATTGCCGATCGTTTGGTCAGCAGCCGTAGCACTTAACCACTACACCACCAGGGTTTCCCGTTAATATTATAGAGATAGAATTATAACACAAAGGAAAATCACATCAGATGACAAAATGGTGGACAGTCACACAATACTGGGAATCATGGCCTAACCAAGTTGACAGATATTTTGGGGGGACACAATTCAAACCATTATACTATCCATGGTCATATTCTGGGTCTTTTAATCACCCCAAATCGTTCTTCTTCCAAAATTACTAATTCAAGCTTCTTACTCTTTGCTGACCACAATCTTCTCTCCTTGCAGTTTGCTTCATCAACATCTCCCACTGTCATCATTTTTTAACCCCTACCTATCCTGTCCTAATACATTAGCCCCTTTCTACTCTCTCCTCTCTCCTTATTTAGCTTAGATTCCATGTCTATCATTTCAGTGCACTCACAAATCCCTACATGTGTTTAGCCCTTCTACATTTGGTCGCATCTATGTGGCATAACCACAGCCACCAATGGAAATGGAATGCTTTCTCTCTGTCCACATTTGAGAATCTCTCTGTTGGTGGAGAAAATTACAGCAGGGAAAATTTCACCAGCTTCAATTGGAAATTCAGCACCGCTCAGCAATCCTAATATTTTTTTCTCTTCTCGATGTTCTTTCTACTCTCTGCAACTCATATTAGAGATCAGAGTCTCAAACAGGTATCTTCTGTAGATGAGCTTACATTCTACCTTAGAGAGAAGGAAAAAAAAAAAAAAAAGGAGAGAAACCATCTGATTGCCCTGAATTATTTGCTGCCCAAGCCAAACACCCATTTACCAATACTTGCCCCAACCCATCTTATTTCAAATTAGGTGACTTTTTTTCTCACTAAAGACTGTCTTTTCTTATATTCTCAGACATTTTGTATTGAGCCCTGATACCTTCAAATTCAGCTCCCTCCTTTGTTTTTCCCATTAGCATTTAAACATTTTGAAATTTCATCTGTTAAAAGAAATACTGTTTATGTCCCTTTTTCAATCCAGTTGTCACTGCTCATTGCATCCATTTTTACCATCCATTCACTCAAAATCTGGTGTTTGCCTGTGTCACTCCACTACTAGTGCTTTCTCAGCTCATCAGTGACCTCTGTGTTACTAAAGTCAGTGGACTTTTTCAGAATCTCATGTCAGGACTACTCAACACAGTTGAGCTAGTTTCCCTTCTTAAAAATACTCGTCCTTGGCTCTCATAACACCACATGTTCCTGGGTTTTCTCCTTCCTCTCTCCTTCTCAGCCTCCAATGCCAGGGTTTTCTCCTTCCTGCTCCTTCTCAGCCTCCAATGCCAGGATATCCCCCTTTCAACTGTTGGACTTGGTCAAAGCTCAGTCTTATCCCTTTTTGTCTCACTCTATGTGCTCTAACTTACTTTTATATGGTTTCCAGTACTGTCCATATGGTAATGACTATCACATTTTTATTTCCTCCCCAGACCTTTTTTATAGTTCACCTGTGTACTAAGTGCCTACTATGCATCTGCGTTTGCATATCTCATAGCTAAGACTTAGCACGTCTAAAATCAAATTTGTGTGATCCACTTTCCTGTTCTACTCCATCCCTCAGATATCCCATGATTCCCTTTCTTAGTGATAAACCCAGAAATCTGGGAAACATCTTTTATACTTCCTTCTCTATCACCCTTCCTCCCTAGTTCTAATGCAAACTCAAATCCTGTCCCCTTTATCTTTGAAATCTCCTTGGAATGGGCCCACTTCTCACTTCTCTCCTTCCTCACTACCAGCACCTGCTTAACAGGAACTGTGGTGAAATAGGCAGATAGGCAAGCTTATAAGTAAGTTTTCTCTCCAGATAAGAAAAAGTGGAGGAAATGTGTTTTGTTTATTTGTTTTTCTAGTCTCTTTGTTGAGTGTATCAAATTGTTATAGAAGATTTTTGATACATAAATAATAAGTAAATCTTTGTGGATCAAATAATTATATGTTTGCCAATGAATTAAAAATTTTAAGTTCATTCTAGGCCTCATCGTTTCACCTCCTTTATTTAAATGAAAGTTGATTTTTTTTTTAATAATGGTCCAACATAAACTCAAAGCTTTGTGCTCTATAGTAATATAATAATCTTCTATATCTGTTTGACTGAAATAGGATCATGAATAAATTCAGAGCAGATAAAGCACGTATAATATTAGAAATGCAAAAATAAATATTGAAGCAATGAAATCTACTAGAGCATAGTTTTGCAAATCATTCAAAGGTTACAGCATGAAATGTTCTAATTATGCCTGATACACATATAAACAGACACATGTATGAGTATGTACATATGCAAACACACAAACACAATATAGATCTTCAAAAACCACTTAATTTTAATTTTTGTTTTAATCTTGAGTATATTGAGGGATAAACTCATTTATATTAATTGTTTATTTAAATATATTTCGGGTCACCAACTTTGAACCTTAAGAAGAGCAATTATATTCCACATGGGAAGCTCATTCAGTGAATTGTTTCTCGTGTGAACTTTGACATCCAAAGTTGATGAATTATATATAAACAGGAGAAGGTTCATTCATTTTGTAGGAAATCTAGCAGATTAAAGTGATGCAACTGAAAATTTTATGACCCCCATTTTGGATTATAAAACATATATTGGCAGGTAAATTATTCTTGTTTCTGTATATATGCTGACACTCCCAGGAAAAACATTATGCCAGTAATTGTGTTTAATCTCATTTATTACATGGTAATTTATCACCTGCTCTTTTCTACATTGATAATAAACCTGTTATTTTCCTAGTACTGACAATGGTTTTTAGCTGGATAATATTTATTCTTGAAATAATATCTCTTGTGCTTATCATAATTTTGAAACTCTGGAATAAAGAGAAAAATAATAAGTTACTGTAAATCAAATGTTTATAGGAAAGATTGTACCAATTCTTATAAGAAAATTAAACACTTTATAGAAAAATATTCTTTGCACATGTATATTACTTCTGATATGAAGTTTATAATATATTATCAAAACATTTCTTAGTCATTTATGACTAAAGTTTTTTGTCCTTTGGAGGTAAGATTTTTTTGAAAGTCATGACTGAACTTCTTAACAGTCTAAAATGAGATAGTTGCTCAGTATTGATCTTAAAGTCATTGACTATGGAGAAAATGAAAGTTTCATAAAAAATACAATAAATGAGGCAACTTATACAAATTGATAACCCAAAGATATTGGAACTTCCCATTAAGAAATACTTTTTATATTTGTGTTTTCTGTTTATTTTCATAATTTCTCTTACATTTTGTATTTTAAGGTATTTTCATTGGTACAAATTTTCTATTAAAAATGATGAGTAACATGTGAGTAGCTGGTTTTGTTGGAACAATTTCTAGATAGCTGGTAGACTGAGGAAGATTATTTTGTTGACGGAAATAACTTGACTCAAATGCTTTTGGAAATTTCCCTGGAAAGCTCAGAAGCTGCCTTTTTTTTTCCCCCTGAGCTCAACCTAGAGTTCACAGGTATTTTTACAATAAAAACATTCTAACCAACTAGAAGCTATCTCTTTTTGGTCTTTTATTTCTATTGCATGTATGATATGAAAAACATGCCTTAACTTTCTTAGGATGCCAGTTTCCATGGACTTATGTTTATGTGAAAATTTAAAGAGTTTGCCACAGATGTTCTGGAGCTAAGACCAAAGAATATGCATTTCTCCAACATAAACATTTATTAAAAAATACACGGTTTCTCTGAATGAATGCATTTAGAGGAGGCATGTGCAGGGTGTCTATTGCACATCAAGCTTTTCTTTATAATAATTGTGCTTAAAAAAGGAAACACTCTAACTTGCTTAATTTCTGAGCTAGGAATTTCTGCTTTATATTTTGTTATGTTGAATATATTTTATGAGTCATAGTAACACTTTTATTTTTCTAGGAATTAGTCTATTATGCTTATATAGAAAATTTAAAACTATATTTCTGTGGCTTTTTTGGTGAATTAGTTAAATTCCATATTTTCTCAGTGCCTCTATTATCCAGGGAGCAAGTAAGCTACTTCAAAAGCTATATTCGAATCAATGTTTTCTTTGTAATGATTTCCAGTAATATTGGTAAACCAATCTAGTTGTTTTCCTTACAGCAATATTTATATACATTTGTTCAAATACATGAGTGTTTCTATTTCAATTGACTCAGTTGGTTCAAATCTAATATTTATTTTGCCAGTTCACGTAGAGGAGGAGAAAGTAGTGTGGCAAGAGGGAGAAGAGGTTAAGTAGTCTTTTACATTGTCTCAAGTTCTGAATACTGGCACATATGTATTTATGAAAATCATAAATTATTATAACACTTATTAGAGTAATAAAATTATGGGTCTAGAATGGAAATTGCCAATTATCTTCTTGCCCTAGAAGATCAGAACTCATTAGTAGTTTTGACCAGCTCTCGTTTGAGAGCTGGAGTCCTGGTATTCTGACCCTCAAACCAGTGCTTTCTCCACTTCAAGCTGTTGGCTTTCCAGAGGTCAGCTGTATTTTTTCTTTAGCTCGAACAGGAGATTTGCAAGGCTGTATGATTTTTTTATGAGCGTATACATGCCATTTAATAAGCTCTTGTTTCTATTGGTAAAGTGACACAGGAGTGGCCTGAGGTAAAGAATGTTCTTTACCATGGTGCCTGACTTCCTTCTGGGATATATCAGAGGCTGGGAAAATGTGGTCATGCATGTTAAGAATGGCTTAATTTCAAGAGACAAACTGATTGGTCAACTATTAGAATTGGTCTCAACCTGACCATGCTTTTGGACACAGTGAGTATGTGTGTCAGGGTGGAATAAAAAGACACTATGTCTTTCTCATATCTGAGCCTTCTCACATCGAAAATGATGCTCTTGTTTTATCCCATGGCTTTCTTTGGATTAAAATTTATCCATTAACATTTGTGTGCTTTTCTTTTCCATTCATCCTTCTCCATCTCATGAAAAGCACATCTGGGTAAGTTGAATCACAATGGCTGCTGAACATGTTTATTTTCAGCACCATGCTCTTTTTCTTCTCTCTTTAGTATTTTTCTTTTCAGTTTTAACACAAGCTGCACTGCCTCTGACCTAATATGAAAATTATGAAGTATATTCATTCTCAGACAATAAAAGAAATCATTGGTTCAGAGAAATGTTCACATGCAAAATTAATTATGTTGTCCTTTCAGGCACTTCTATTTCTTCAGTTCTGTCAGACACAGGTCAAAGGTTATCCTGGACCTAATTTCCCCTCATACTCAAGTTATTCTCTAGGGCTCAGCGTGGCACTCGGGGAGGCTCTTGGGTACTTGGGCACTACTGATTGCACTGCATGACTGAATCTGGCTGGCTGGGTTTTCCTTGTGCTTTTGGGCTCTTCATCTTCCTTATATTCAAGAGACAAACTTGTCTGTCAAATACTAGAATTGCGTTTAACTGGAAAAGGTTAAATGCTGGGCCTTCCCAATAGCTCTTTTATACCTGTAAAGTAACATGTAATCCTTGGTTTGGGCTGAAAGTGTGCTCTTTCCATTATTTTCTATAAAAAACTGTATTTTTTTAAAAATATGTATTACTCAGATTTCAGTTTCAAATGTTAAATCCTGCTTTTTGATATAAAATTAGAGTATGTTATGATTTATTCTTAAAACAATTTGGGCTAAAACAAAATACGTATAACCTTTATAAAACATTTACATCAGTGTAAAGTTTTGTGTTGGTAAGATGCTGAGCTCATTAAAATGCTTTGAGGGGAAGGAGATACTACTTTAATTCTAAAGCTTTTTTTTTTTTTTCTTTTGGTAAATAAAATGGCCCCCCGAGATACAATTACACTGAAAGCTATGGAGAGTGTCACTAATTAGCTATACAGATATTTTATATACTAATACAAGGTCATGTACTTTGGAATATTACTTGTTTCATTAGTTTGACTCATACTTTTGTAACTTTTCTACTCTAAGTTGACATTATAGTAACTGCTACTAAGGTTATTTAACAATGTAGTGTTTATTTCAGTTAGGGCAATTTACAATATTAAGGAGAGTTCTATTAAGGTGTTCTTAAAAATGCAAGGCAAGCTGTTGTTAGAGCATTATTCAAACATACTGCACAAATCCAAATTGTAAGTTCTCAATTTTTCTCTAATAATAGCTATCCTAGACATTGCATTTCTAAACTACTATTTTTCACATCATCATATAATTTTCCTCTTCTGCCTTCCAATGATTTTTAAGTTTTGAAATAATCTCGAGGGAAAAAAAAATGTAATTTCCCCTTCACTTATTGAGTGAAACATTGAATGCTCATTCCTTATTGAATGAAATACTAAAAAGTAATACCTTAATTATACATTGTCACGAGTAGACTATAAGACACTGACATAATTGCTTTCATTTCAAAACTAAATTTTTTGGTTCTTGTACCTGCTTTTGGAAATAAAACATTCCTGGACCGCAAATCCTTTTCCTAGTACAATTCCTAGAATAAAGCTTAAGAGAACATAGCATCAGGGGAAGAGAATGCAAGGACAGTGAAGACTTGGGAAGACTTGAGGTAGAAAGAACACTGAATTAGAAATTACAGACAAGAGTTTAAGTCTCAGCTTTCCCAGTTGTTTGCTGCATGCTCATGGATGTCTGACTTTTAGTGCCTCTACTTGTTAGTACTGTTATCAACTTACTGCTCACCGCAATAGTGACAGAATATGTATAAGGAATAAGGAAACTATAAACTTCCAAGATGAGTTAAAGGGGACTCACAATTAGATAAAGTACTAAAGCAATCTAGCCTAAATGGTATCCCAATAGCCTAAAAAATTACCAGTGTTCCTCTGAGAAGTCCGCAATTACTATCAGGAAGTAACTGGGGAGAACAGACCATAATGCTGTACAAAAATGAAGTTGTTTACTGAAAGTAATATAAACCCTTCTAGTTTTCAATAACAGCATGAATAATTGTATTGCTCCATCACATTTGTGCATGTATGTATTTATAACTTTTTAATGGCTTTGAAAGTGATTAAATTCAAAATAAAGTGAGGAAGGAAATTACGTAAATCCCAATTCAAATTCACAAATAAATTAAATTTCTTTTCTGAGACTATGTCCTACATTTAAGAGCAGCTCGAAGAAAAAAGGGTTTAAATATGAATGAACTTCAGTTTGAATGTAATCAAATTACTTCAAATCTAAACTATATGTTCTTGAAATCTAAATTTAAAACTACTGAAATATGTAATGGATTTTTCTACTCACCGTATGTGAAAATACGTAGTAATAGGATACATAGTAGTAGGATTTTGTAAATATAAAAAATCACAGTGTGCTGTGTTTTCAAAACCAAGTCAACCTTGCTAATGTTGAATTTGAAACTCTTAATTTTGTGGAGCTTAGTATGTATATTTAGGTAATCAATGTTCCGAGAAAGTTGATTGGGATTTGTGACGTATTTCTGTTTTGTTTTTTCTGTTTAGAATAATTATGTTAATTAAGATGAATTTTTTTCAGCCTGCAGATGTTAAATAAAGATGGATGGCACCGTATTTGGTTCACATTTGCTGACCAGAATTTCAAATAGTTTCTCAAATATTTAATTCTCATTTTCATAGAATTGATCAATAAATATGGATTTCTGAATGATGAAGTTATAGTCCATTCTCTGGTTGAAAATTGAGATCATATTACATTGACCTTCCTGAAAGTTAAATTTTAATGGAACAAGATACATTTTACAATTTATAGTAGTGTGAAGTCTTTGTGCATTTTTTGTTAGTATTTTATAAGAATGATTTATTCTCTGTGCTATGCTATTAAAAAGTAGATTCAATTGTCAAGTTATTTTGACTTATATTTTATTCTTGGTTCTTATCAAGCCACGTATTTGTTTCTTTTGGTTATATCAATAACTAAGCACTTGTCACGTGCTACCGTGATAAATTAGCTTTAAGGGTAAAGTTTTCAGCTGGACAGTTATTTTGTATTACATGTACAGAAAATCAATTGAATTGAAACAGATTGCAACAATCAGCTCAGTTTTTCCACCCCGTTTGTACAAAGAATCCTCTTTCATCTGGTCAGGATGCAGAACCTGACACTAGTAGGGAGTAAGAAGTAAGAGAAAAGCCTCAGCTCCTTTGTCCTCTTACAGTGTTGAGAATTGGTAGTGTCAGAGTGAGGAGTAAAGAATATATATATTATATATATATATATTATATATATATAAACTAGGAGATCAAATAAATATATGTCACTTCTAACTATAAATTAACAAGAGAAAAAAGTTAGAAGACTAACACTCATTTAATACTTAAATTGAAGCAGGTGCTATTCTCATTTTTCAGTTATGCAAACAGTTTCAGAGAGGTTAACTAGCTTAAGAATAGCATGGGAGTTAAGAGAGCTAGCTCTGTGGCATGGTTGTAGAGGCTCAAAGTCTGATTCTGGCACTCACTTGCTCTATGACTCCAAGAGTCTTCTTATGGCAATGTATTTATAGAGTCTTTCTGGCTCTCATTTGATATTCCTTCCTCCCATAATTTATCCAGCTTCCAGAAAGACCTTTCTAAACACAAATCTAGAACATAGCTCTTCTTCAAAGTCTTTATCTGTAAAATGGATACAAATATTATCTTATTGGCTTGAGAAGATTAAATGAATTAGCTGCTAACCAAAGGGTCGGCAGTTCAAACCTACCACCTGCTCTGTAGTGAAAAGACCTGGCTATCTGCTACTGTAAAGATTACAGCCTAGGCAACTCTATGGGGCAGTTCTACTCTGTCCTACAGGGTCTCTATGAGTCAGAATCAACTCAAGAGCACACAATAATGACAACAATAAATAGATGAAAGATAGGAAGATATGTAGACAGACAGGCAGATAGATAGATGATAGATGGATAGATGATAGATAGATGATTGATAGATACATAGATAGATGATTGATAGATGATAGTTGATAGATGATAGACAGACAGACAGATAGATAGATAGATAGATAGATAGATAGATAGATAGATAGGTGATAGAAAGATAGATAGGCTAATCCATGATCAATGATCTTCAGGGGTTAAAACCATTGATATTTTTGTGGATTACACAATAACAATCATTCAAAAGATATTCTTGGTTGTTGTTGTTATTAGGTGCCATCAAATCATTTCCAACTCACAGCGACTCTATGTACAACAGAACGAAACACCGATCGGACCTGTGCTATCTTCACAAGCATTGCTATGTTTGAGCCCATTGTTGCCATCATTTTATTGGGGCTCTTATCTTTTTCGTTGACCCTCTGCTTTACTGATCATGATGTCCTTCTCCAGGGACTGGTCCCTCCTGATAAAATGCCAAAAGTCTTCCCATCCTCGCTTCTAAGGAGCATGCTGACTGCGCTTCTTCCAAGACACACCTGTTTGTTCTTTGGTAGTCCATAGTTTATTCAATATTCTTCAACAACACCATAATTCAAAGGCATCAATTCTTCTTTGGTCTTTCTTATTCATTGTCCATCCCTCACATGCCTATGAGGCCATTGAAAATATCATGGCATGGGTCAGACACAGGGGAGACCTCAAAGTGACAGACATCTTTGCTTTTTAACACTTTAAAGAGGTCATTTGCAGCAGATTTGCCCAATGCAATATGTGGTTTGATTTCTTGACTGCTGCTTCCACGGTTGTTGATTGTGGAGAACACTGAAATCCTTGACAATTTCAAAACTTTCTCTGTTTACCATGATGTTGCTTCTTGGTCCAGTTGTGAGGATTTTTGTTTTCTTTGCATTCAGATATAATCCATACTGAGGGCTGTAGTGTTTGATCTTCATCAGGAAGTGCTTCAAGTCCTCTTCTCTTTCAGCAGGCAAGGTTATGTTATCTGCATATGGCAGGTTGTTAATGAGTCTTTCTTCTATCCTGATGCCAAGTTCTTGTTTATATAGTCCATCTTCTTGAAGTATTTGCTAGGCATATAGATTGAATAAGTATGGTGAAATGTTACAACCCTGACACAGTATCCCTTTTTCTTTTCAAACAACTGCCTCTTAGTCTATGTACAGGTTCCCCATGAGCACCATTAAGTGTCTAGAATTCTCATTCTTTGAAAGACTATCCATAATTTGTTATGATCCACACAGTCGAATGCCTTTGCAAAGTCAATTAAACACAGGTAAATATCTTTCTAGTATTTTCTGCTTTCAGTTAAGATCTATCTGACATCAGCAATGATATACCTCATCCATACCCTTTTCTGAACCTGGCTTGAATTTCTGGCAGTTCCCTGTCCATATACTGCGGCAACTGCTTCTGACTTGTCTTCAGCAAGATTTTGCTTACATGTGATATTAATGATATTTTTCAGTAATTTCCACATTCTGTTGGAATGGACACAAATATGGATCTCTTCCTGTCGGCTGGCCAGGTAGCTGTCTGGGCATAGATGAATGACCGCTTCTAGTGTTGCATCTGTTGTTGAAACACCTCAATTTGTATTCCGTTAATTCCTGGAACTTTGTTTTTTGCCAATGCCTTCAGTACAGCTTGGATTTCTTCCTTCAATATCATAGGTTCTTGATCATATGCTATCTCCTGAAATGGTTGAACATCCACTAGTTCTCTGTGGTACAGTGACTCTATGCTCTTTCCATCTTCTTCTGATGCTTCCTGTGTTCAATATTTTCCCCATGTGGTGAAAAACCACATTTTTTTTTTTCATAGAATCCTTCAATATTAAAACACGGGGCTTGAACTTTTTCTTCAACTCTTTGTACTTGAGAAATGTTGAGCATCTTCTTCCCTTTTGGTTTTAACTCTAAGTCTTTTCACATTTCGTTATAATACTTTACATTGTCTTCTCAGACTGCCTTTTTGAAATCTGTTTAGCTTTTCTACGTGATCATTTCTTTCATTTGCTTTAGCTACCCTATGTTCAAGAGTGAGTTTCAGAGTCTCTTCTGACATCTATTTTGATCTTGTCTTTCTTTCCTGTCTTTTTCATGACCTTTTGCTTTCTTCATGTATGATGTCCTTGATGTCATCTCACAACTTGTCTGCTCTTTGGCCACTAGCGTTCAATGTGTCTAATCTATTCTTGAGATGGTCTCTAAAGTTAGATGGGATATACTTATGGTCGTACTTTGGCTCTCATGGACTTGTTTTAATTTTCCTCAACTTCAACTTGGGTATGAGCGATTGGTGATTTGTTCCACATGCGGCTCTTGGCCTTTTCTAACAGATAATAATTAGCTTCTCTCATCTCTTTCCACAGATATAGTCGATTTGATTATTGTGTATTCCTTCCAGTGAGGTCCGCATGTATAAGTCACCATTTATGTTGTTGAAAAAAGGTATTTGCAATGAATAAGTCGTTGACTTTCCAAAATTCTTTCATGTGATCTCTGGCATCATTTCTGTCACCAAAGTCGTATTTTCCAACTGTCTATCCTTCTTCTCTGTTTCCAACTTTCACATTGCAATCACCAGTAATTATCTGTGCATCTTGATTGCATGTTTGATCAATTTCAGACTGCAGAAGTTGGTAAAAATCTTCAATTTCTTCATCTTTGGCCTTAGTGGTTGGTGTATAAATTTGAATAATAGTCATATTTACTGGTTTCTTGTAGGCATATGGATATTATCCCATCACTGACAGCATTGTACTTCAGGATACATATTGAAATGTTCTTTTTGACAGTTAATGTGATGACATTCCTCTTTAATTTGTCATTCCTGGCATAGTAGACCTTGTGATTTTCTGATTCCCAATGGCCAATACCAGTCCATTTCAGCTCACTAATGCCTAGAATATCCATCTTTATGTATTCCATTTTTGACAACTTCCAATTTTACTAAATTTGTACTTCTTACATTCCTCATTCCAATTATTAATGGATGTTTGCAGCTGTTTCTTCTCACTTTGAGTCGTGCCTCATTAGCAAATTAGCAGATCCCAATACTCCATCGGTATCATTATGGTTGACTCTACTTTGAGTAGGCTGCACTTCCCCTGTCACATTTTGAGTACCTTCCAACCTGAGGTGCTCATCTTCTAGCACTTTGTCAGACAGTGTTCCACTGTTATTCATATGTTTTTAGCACTTTTTTTTTTTTTTTTTCAAGTAGATCACCAGATCCTTCTTCCTAGTTGTCTTGGTCTGGAAGCTCTGCGAAAACCTATCCACCATGGATGACCCTGCTGGTATTTGAAATACTAGTGGCATAGCTTCCAGCACACAAGCCACTACAGTATGACAAACTGACAGACAAGTGGTGGATTCTTGGTTAGAGATTAAAAAGAAAAAAAGCATGGTGCAGTGGAAGAACAAACCCTTCAAACACTTCTCTCCAGGATTTACAGTCTTGGATGTGAGATGAGGCTGATGCATACATGGTGGTATCCAGTGAGCTTTATGAGTCATACTGGCATTCTAAGCCTCTAGATTTTAAAGGACATAGAGTCTTGTGGGATGCGAGTATTACCAAAGATTTCTTATGGGGGGAGGGGAGATAAGGATTTATGTAAACAGTAAAATTTTGATAGTTGAAGAAGGGAAACAAACCTCTTACCAGCTCTGAAAATATCACTAGCATAGGTGGAATTAGGAATGTATAAATTATTTGGAATACTAAGTTTTTAACTCTGGTTAGATATCCCAAAACCCAAATTTGGAATACTAAGTTTTTAACTCTGGTTAGATATCCCAAAATCCAAAAGAACATAATTAGAAAGGGGAAGATTAATTTCTAATTCTGAAGTATAATCCAGTTTGAGGGTTATACTTTAGGTATTTAAGGAACCATTAAACAGTTTTTAGAAGACAATGATGATAGTAGTCATAGTTCACATTTATTGACTGTTTGTATTGTGCCAGGCACTGTTATAGTCACATTTCACATGTTTTCTCATTTAACCCTCATGACAACTATACAAGGTAGATACCGTCATTAGGTTCGTTTTATAGATTTGGAAACTGAGGCATAGCAAGGTTAAGTAATGTGTCCAAGTTTGTACGCTTACAAGAAAAGCAGGAATCAAGTCCAAGCAGTCTGATTTTAGGGACCACTGTCTTACCTCCTTTGCTATGAAATATGCCTTCCAGGCAGATTGCTTTGATAGCAGTGCCTTGGAAAGGTAAGAAGACTGGAGACAGGAACCAATTAAAAAGACGAGAGAAAAAAAGAACCGTGGTGGCAATGAAAGTAGGGAAGATAAAAGAGAAACCATGAAGGGGAATCAACAGGCAGGTGATTGAATGGAAGGTGACTGAAATGGCCAGCCTGAGTGACAGAGAGAACGATGCTTCGTGGTGGTTAGATGTTCCTATGACAAATTTGCAGTCCCAAAAATAGCATCCTAGGCTAAGTGGTCTGAGAATAAAATCTTTTACTGACAGTAATGATCCATCTTCATCGGGAAGAGTATGGGGAGGACGCATCACCACCCCCATAGTCTATGTCTTCTTTGAGGAACCAGTGCATTTCATTTTCAGAGTTCCTCATGCAAATAGTTTAACAAATTCAAGTTTTATCATTCCAAAATAATTGCCAGATGGTTATCTATCTCTGAAAAGGAATGCCTAAGAAGTAATTTAATATACTCTTACAATTATGATATGGTTGATTCTTTTCACTTGCCTGGTATCTGAAGTAAGCAAAAAAGGATGGAATTAGACAGATATTTTCTCCAAAGAATAAGTGTGGCCTTAGGAAACCAAGTAATTACAAAAGATGAAATTTAGGAGGAAGTAGTCAAGTAACTTCTTCCAAATGCAAATGACTTGATTCCAGTTAAATGTTTTATTGAAGAATTTACCGATTTCATTGATATTTTGTAGCTGTTTTTGCCTGTCATTGATTAAAACATTATTAGGTGAAGTCCCTAGTACTTACAATGGAAGACATAAAAGAACATGAATAAATCGCTTGTGACCTTGGAAGATTACAGAGTAGAGGAGATAAGGTTTGTGCACATACAATAAACTGTCTAACGCACAGCCTTGTGCATAGTATGAATGGTAGCATTCAAGGGAAGGTAATGTTTGGATGAGAATAATTCAGGAAAGTCCATTCCAGATGGTGAGTAAGGCATGATAGAATGGAACAGAGAGAGCAAAGTGTAAAGAATGATGAGTATCTGGCTTGGCTAGAGATGATAGGTAAAGCTGGAAATGTAATTTAGAGGCAGATCAGGATTGACCGTGAGGCCCAGTCTTTCATTAGTCAGTGAAGAGCTATTATAGATATTTGAGCTGGGTAATAACTTAATAAGCCATTACTTTAAAGAGATTAACCTGATGGTGGAATGTAAAATGATTTATATCAGAAAAAAAGAAGGGAAATTAGTATTTATTGAATACCTATTGGATGCTAGGTGTTTTTCTATGAATTATCTCATTTAACTCTCATAAATATATGAGTGAGATGGACTTATAATCATTTTCAAATATGTGGTAACTGAGCCTTAAGGAGATTAAGTACCTAAAATGGAATGTAGCTGGTAAGAAGTAAATTTGAGATGCCTTCAATCTTTAATTAAAATTTATTGAATATATACAATGTACCTGAATCCCTAATCCCTAATCCATCCACCTTTCACCATTTCTACTGCCACAATTGAGAGCTAAGCCACCCTCCTCTTTTACTGGAAACCTATGTTAACCTTCTAACTGCTATCCCTCACTCAGACCTCTGGCCTGCCTCAAGCCCATTTATACTAAGCAGCCAGAGCAATCTTTCTAATGTACACATCAGACTGTGTCCCTGTGATTAAACCCCTCTGATGATTTTTTATTGCACTTGGAATTTTTTTTTTTTTTTGAATAAACTCCTTCCTATGGCCTCCAATAAGGGAGGGAAGCCATTGGAGGATGGTAGCAGAGAAGTGATATGATATGCTTTAAATTTTACCAGGATCACTCCAGCTTGTGTGGTACAATTTTTATTAGAAAACTAGTTGAGAAATTTCACAAGGTGTTCTAAGTTTTTAAAATAGCTTTTATGCAACTCATGTAATTCACTTATGAAAATGTTACATACTTCCTAGGTGTTTAGCACATATTAACTTTTTGTTGTTGTTGTTGTTTTGACTAGATGAAACAGAAATCAGTTGAAAATGTGTCTTTGTTTCTTCTTCCTTTACACCACTGTTCCATCATATATCTGGAAGTGTTCCTTTCACTACTGGATACAACCTTACAACTCCCTTAGGCTGTGGGCAGACATATAAATTGTCTTGGGCATACTGCATGCTCAGTCCTGCCTCTGTGTCTCCATTCCTAATCCTGCTTGGAATACCACCCCCATCTCCTTCCTACCTGCTATTCAAAGCCAGCTGCGTTGCCACAAAGCTTTCACCAATTGTTTCCAGAATCCTTACACTCTAAGTTTATAGCAGCTATTTGTGTATTGTATTATGTTTTTGGACAGTTACATGTTTGCTTTGTCTACCTAACCAGAGAGCTCCTGGAAAGCTGGGTCTGTGTTCTCTATTTTCTCCATCCAGCACAATTTTAAGACCACAAAAGGTGCTCCATTAGTACGTGATGGTTGGTTGGTTGATCCTTCAACCCATTTCTAAAGATGTATCTGTCACAGTGAGATTAGGCTATTCTAATCTGCTTTTCAAAAAAGAATATCATTGGGAACCCCAAGGGAATGGTTGGTGGTCTAGCAAGCCAGGAGGCTTCTCTAGTTTTCCAGCTGAATTCAGGGCAGCAGTGTCGCTGGTCCTCTTCCCAGGGGCTGAATAGCTTGTATGCAGAATCACTAATGTGTCCCTTCCTATCCCTTCCAATGAAATAGCCGTTTATTTATGAGTATCTTAGCTGCTAAGTGTAAATTTTATTTTTTTTCCTTGTGTCTTTTATGCACTGTATTTTTGTTGGTAGCATCTTTATCACAAAAGTAGAAATCCCTCATTTCTGATTATATTTAACTCAGTAGTAAGTAGTAGGGACAATGAATTTAAAATGCATTCATCAAGAAGCTTTCATCTTGCTATCAAAGATAAACATTTGCTTTTTGTCATTGAGGTATTTTACTTTCCCTAAAAAGTGTAGTGATTATAAGTGAAATTAAATGTATTTGTTAAATTTCACAACTTGCATTGCTTTCCAGTGATAGAAGTCCCTTTACCTTAGAATTCTTTTCAAATAGGAAGTAGTTTTATAGTTCAGAAAAAGAACTAACTCCTAAGTTATCCCTCTGAACCCAGAGGGCAAGCTAAAATCAAGCACATCACTGGAGTGGGATAAAATGGCCAAATTTGTCTTCTGCTTCTATATACAGGTATTTTCCCTACCTCTAAAATAGTAAGGGGGGGACAGTAGGACAGAGGGAGGAAGCTATATTTTGATCCCATAACGCTTGCTTGAATGTGCATATGAGGACAATTTTCTTGTTAAAGGGGTAAGATATTTGTAGATAATATTATTCAGTTTCTTAGTTCTTTAGCACTTAATGTTTGAGTTTTAGTGACTAAATATTGGGGAAGATGATTTTCGTATGTCGATGTTTTACTCCTTAATAAAATCAATGGATGATTTGCTTGTATTACTCAAAGGAAAAAGGAATTCTGTTATCCTGTGTTATCTTATAAAGGTCATGTAAAGGATTAGTTTTTTTTTTTTTTTTTTAAATATTGCTATTAAAAATAACAATCAGGCCATATTTTTTCATATTACCTAACTATTAATCTTTACTATATACTTTAGGCATGAACTTCTAGAAGAAGCTCGGAGAAAGGGATTACCTTTTGCCCAGTGGGATGGGCCCACCGTGGTGGCCTGGCTAGAGGTAAGACAGGTTTTAATAACCAGAAGGCTCTTAAATCAATCACTATTAATTTAATCGTTCTTTTAAAGACAGATAAAGATAGGTTACTGAAGGCATAGTTTCCCAGTAGCCTGGAATGGCTTCCAAAGGGAATATTTGCTTTATCTAAGGGCCTGTACACATCATTGTGATTTTCCCCTGACACTTCCTTGTAACTGTGGAAGAAAGGAAGCACTCAGTGGAATAAAAGGAAATTTCTCTAAATCCTACCTTCTTCACAGCTAGAGCAGAAGAAGAAACTATTACTGAGCCATGTATCTGTTGTTGCAAGAACACATCTACCCCAGTCCATCAGTCCAGGGTACTTCCTCATCAGCAGGCTACAGAGAAGAGCCATCTCCATATTCAGCACTTCTGTGTTATCCAAGACATCACTGCTGCCTAAATATATATAGAGCCATGTTGATGCTTGTAACTTAATTCCTGAACGTAACCTTCTAAGGGGCCCTGGTGGTGCAGTGGTTAAGCATTTGGCTGCTAATCAAAAGATCGGCAGTTTGAGTCCACCATCTGCTCCTTGGAAACCCTATAGGGCAGTTCTACGCAGTTCTGCAAGGTTGTTATGAGTCAGAATCAATTCAGCTGCAATAGGTTTGGTTTGGTTTTGGTTTAACCCTCAAAAGCCTAGAGGTCAGCCTAGTTTAGACACTTGAGATAAAGCAAGAGAAGATATATGCCCTTGTTACCTTCTGTGTCCAAACCAAATGTTATGTTGGTAAAATACTACATTCAACATTTCCTATATAATGTAGTGTTATAGAAAAATAAAGCAATACTTGAGCAGGATGGAGGGCAGCAAGGCAGGCTTTGACCATTAGGGACATACATATTTGACCATGAAGGGCCCCTTCTTGCCACTTATCAATAGCGTCCACTGCTCTTCCCATTCATTCCTCCTCATGGGCTTCTAGCGGTTACTAGGATATGCCAGGACAAAGAAGAATATAGTCTCTTCTTGCATGACAGAAGAAATTAGAACCCACTGTTGCAAATGGTTTGGGGTTATACAATCACCCATCTTCATTATCACATCATATTCAGAGATAACTAATTAATTAATGAAGAATAAAATTAAAACTTATTTCAGTTTTAAAAAATCATCTTATATATGTATAAGATAGGGATGGAAAAACATGCTTTGCATTTTTCTTGGACAGAATGAAAATAGCTTGTGCCTTGCTTTATTTTACTCTATCCTATCAGTCAGGGAATTTTTTTTAACATGTTAGTAATCAGAGTTGCTTTTCCCAAGCATGTCTTTAAAATTACTGTATGTTAAAAAATCGATTATAAGACAAAATGCTTAAGAATACAGACCTGAGAAATGAGAGCAGTTCTTTGCTCATTTTTCACTCTGTTAAAATGATCCGCAGTTTCAGAGAGTTGGCTGCTCTCTTGGCAAGTAATGAACAAATCCTTTATAGAGAAAAACAGATTCACTGACATCAGGTGCTAGGAAGTGACAGGCAATGAAGTTTGTGCTAATTAAAACCACCCTGAGCACACGGGAATTGCTTGTAATGTGCTTCCCAATGTTGACTCAAATTATAAAATGGAATAAGCAGGATGAATGAACGGGGCTATCCAATGAATGAGAGCTCTTCACTTTCACCTCCTTCAGTGCTGAGCCTGTTAAAAATGATGTGTAGAAGTGAGTCTGACGCTTCACACACCATTTGTCTCCATCGCAAACTCTCTAAAGGCTAATTAGGAAGGACGATGTATTGGCAAGCTTCAGGGTAATGTTAACCAATGTGGAAATCCAAACATCTTAGTAAAGAGGGGTAGAAAATCATTAGGATCCATGAAGGTAAGTTTAGATGCATTGTTATTTTGAACAATTTGAGTTTATAAAGTAAGAAGCCAAATCCCACGTTCCTTCATACCTAATCCTACCTGTCAAAAAAAAAAAAAGGTACGGTCAATTCCACATGCCTAACCTGCTGGAAGACAGTATAAACTGTTCAGTTGTGCCCTGTTCTTATGTCCCCCTCTCTCTTTTCTCTTATCTCAGTCACTACCCAGGCCATACTTATTCAATGATTTGGCTTTTTGTTTCATTTCCCCCTGTAGAGACAAGTCACCTTTCACTATTGCAGAACTTTTAAACCAAAAGGATATCTTTATTAATTATCTCTCTCCTGTTGTCACAAAACTTAGTCTTATAACAGCAAACATTATTGTCTCATGGCTTCTGCACATCAGGAACCTGGGCATGGTGTAGCTGTAACCTCCATTCAGGGTTACTCACAAGGCTGCATTAAAGTTTGGCAGGGGCTGCAGTCTTCTCAAGGCTCTACCTGGGCAGGATCCCCTTCTAGGTTTACTCACATGGTGGTAGTCAAGATTCAGTTCCTCCCTAGCTATTAGCCAGAAACATCAGTTCCATGTCACATGGCCTCAAACAGGGCTACTCACAACATGGCAGCTTGCTTTCCTCCGAGTGAGAAGGAGAGCATGGGAAAAGGTGAGCAAAAATGATGCTCAAGTCTGGAAAGTGACATCCCACCACTTTTTACCGTATTCTACTCATTGGAATATGATATACTCAAGGGGAGAAGATTATACAAGGGTATGAATACCAGGAGGTGGGAATCATTATAGGGAGTAGGGGTGGCATCATAGAAGCTGCCTAATACTGTATGTTAGAAATAATAAAGCTTAATCCCTTCCCTTTGCAAATGCAGAAAATAAGTCTGGGGTTTAGAGGGATTATATGACTCTAATGACAAGGAAGGAATTAGAATCCAAGCCTTCTGATTTCTGGTCCAGAGCTGTTGGCATTGTATTTTGCTCCATTTATAGTTTTTATTCTTTTCTCTTGCTCTCTCACTTTCTCACTCTTTTTCGTTCTTTTGTTCTCTCTCCTTTGCTCAATCTATTCACACCAACATCAGTATCTGGACATTTAAACACCAAGAATTAAACTACTCCCTTTCAAGTTTCTTGCTTCCTACTTATAGATAATGTGGGGGGGTGGGGGACAGGGGGAGGAAGGGAGAATATTCCTTTTTTAAGTGTATGTATTTCAGATGATGCAACACAATGCATGTGAGCTGGCATTCACCCAGTGCTTAAGTTGTGTACCAGACACTGCTGTGTTCACAACACTAATGATCACTTGTCTTTTTAGAGCCTCACAGCTAAATTGAAAAATCTGTATTCCTACCTTCTAACGGCTTATTAACTTTATTCATCTCTTTAAAAACTTAGTCTCTTTTAAAGGTAGTGACAGCCTTCTTATACCTCTTTGATTCATTTTGAGTGATGCTTACAAGCTCCCTCTGTACTTAGGCTTATGTGGCTATTAATTAGATGTACCTGCCTGCACGTGGCAGATTTCTGTGGATGGATTGTAGCACAGAAGTGCTTAGGTCAATTCTACTAATCTAAATCTTCCAGGATTCTACATTAAATTCATTTCTTGCTAAAAGAAGCAAAAGAAATTATTACAAGTTGGATGGATGGGTGGATGAGTGGGTGGATGAGTGGGCAGATGGATGGATGGATAGGTTCCTGAATTGGATAGGTTCATGAATCTAGTTGTGTCTTGAAGGACAAGAAGGACTTCTTTTGGTATACATATAGGAGTAGATATCAAGTGGCCTGTAGTGGATATATAATTTCCATTGTTGGGTTTAGAGAGGATCAGCTGATGATACTCCTTTCTCCTAAGTTTACTAAATCACTTGAAAAACAGTCATAGTAAGAATATGACTTCCATGAGAGCATAGCTTTTTGTCTGATTTGTTTCCTATGACATTGCTAGTACCAAATCAAAGTCTGATAATATTAGGTGCTAATAAATAGCTGCTAAATAAATGAAAAGGTTTAGAACATTGACCAGTTGACATTTATTTAAAATAGAAGGTTGTTGAATGTTTAATTAATTAATTAATTCATCCAATAAAAGTTCTCTTCATCTTCTATATGCCAGGAACTTTTCCAGATGATTATAAGTTTAGTATCTTCTATTATAATTAATTCCATTCTCCAAAAAGTATTTGCATATGTATCATCTAATTTGGTTCACAGAATTATTACATGATGTAGGTAGATGGGCAATGAGTGTTAGCTATACTACATGCTTTGGTCAAAAGCACATGGCTGGAGGTGGTAAAGTTCCAACACTTAAAGTCCCAAAGGACAATTATAAAGTGAAAGTCACTCATACAAACTTTGACTGAGTTCCTTATCAAATGCAGCCTTTGACTGTTCTTTTTGTCCTCAATTGCAGGAGAATTTTGATGTTGTGCAACTATGACTTTATCCCTTGCAATATAAAGCAGTTGTTAAAATAGTTTCTGGAGCCAGGATTCCTGGAATTCAAATCTTGGTTCCATGACTTCCTAAACTGGTGTTTTTGAACAAATTAGTGTCTCTGAGCATTCGTTTCCTCTAGTGGAAATAATAATAGCATCTATCTTATGGAGTTGTGAGCATTTAATGAGATCATATATGCAAGATAGCTAGAATAATGCCTAGTAAATAATAGACAGTAAAATGTTAACTATTATAATCTGTGCGTGTATTTTTTTTCTTCTCCTAAAGCTCTGGTTAGGAATGCCTGCTTGGTATGTGGCAGCTTGCCGTGCCAATGTGAAGAGTGGTGCCATCATGTCTGCTTTATCAGACACTGAGATCCAGAGAGAAATTGGAATCAGCAACCCTCTGCATCGCCTAAAGCTCCGATTAGCAATCCAGGAGATGGTTTCCCTGACAAGCCCTTCAGCTCCTCCGACGTCCCGAACAGTGAGTCAGTTTCTGCTCCTCCCGCTCTCCCAGTGCTGGGTAAACACAAGCAGCATCTCAAAGTCTACTTAAGAAATTATGGCAGCACGCATTTCAATGTCAGCATGAATTATTCTGAAGAGATTTAGCTTGCTGTTAATCAACCTTGCTGCAACTTTTAATAGGTTTTTATTCAATGAGCTGTGCTTCCCATCACGCTTGAAGGCCACATTCTTCGTGTTTATGCAGTTCTCTAAGACAGGAAATCGGAACCAAGATAGATTTTTGGGCCAGTCTCTAGATTTGAGCGTAGATCTTTCTTCCAAGCTGCAAGTCCTTGATCTTATTCAACATCTTCTCAGGACATGAGATATATGTGTTAGTATTTTTTTGGATGTACAATGCTTACCTCACTATTTTGAAAGAAGTTTCCATGTATTTTTTTACACCGAGAGTCACTGTTTTATAAACACCAAGTGAAATACCTTCCTTCAAAATCTGTTTTCTTTTTATTTGTAAATCTCTAATCCTCTCATAAATGGGTCTCTATCCCAGTATTAAGAAGCACTGGTGGTACAGTGGTTAAGCGCTTGCCTGCTAACCAAATGGTTTGTGGTTTGAACCCACCAGCAGCTCCACAGGAGAAAGATGTGGCAGTCTATTTCCTTAAAGAGTACAGCCTCGGAAACTCTGTGGGGCAGTTCTACTCTGTCCTATAGGGTCACTATAGAGTTGGAAATGACTCAATGGCAATGGGTTTTTATCCTAATATTGGGAAATAACTAAATATGGGGAAAAAAAAAAAAAGCACACAGGATGAAGAATCAAACACTAAGAAAAACTTCCAAATAATATTTTGTTGTTTTCTTTACTTCATTCCTAAATTATATATTTTTCTGATAAATGATATGAATTCTAATGTTAACTAAGTCTCCCTAGGTCCATATCTAATGTAGCATAATAAATGAGATAAATTTGAATATCAGCTAAAGAAACAAATATGGTATTACTTTATACATTTTTCAGGCACAAAACTAACTTAAGTATACATTTTTCTGTATAGTCTTATACAGTTTAGAGAATTTTCTTTATTTCTGTCATTTTTGTGGTAGTAACATTTATGTTCCTTCAAAGCCAGAAATACAAAGTCAAATTTAAAAAACTCATAAATTTCTTGAATGATGCCATTTTAATTTCTTTCTTAGTGACATGGAGGGGAAAAAAAGATGTACTTTAACCAACTCCTACTTATAACATTATTTTAAAATAGGTATTTTTTTACTCTAACTGGAATTTTACTCAAGCTAAAAGATAATCCAGAATACATTTAAAATAAAACCTGGACCAAATTCAGACCTGATGAAGGATTTCCTGAATAATTCCAGCTGAGAAAGAAGTATCCTAACTGGTTTACAGCAACATTGAAACAGCATCTGATTTTTTTTGCTCCTAAGTAAAAACCAGATTCAAAAAATTTTGAAAACTCCTAACCTTGCAAAAAGAGCATCCAGAATGCCAGCTTCAGGATGAAAAATAGATTTGTTATTTTTATTTAGCAACCTAACCCATTTTTCATAGAAAATAGAATATTTAATCACTGATTTTCTAAACATACTTGAACAAGATGAAGAAATTTGAATAAGAGAATATTAAAGATAAGAGTGCACGCAGTTGCTTAATTTGCTTAATTAACAGGGAGATGTGAAGACAGCTTGTGAGAACTTTCCTGATCTGTTCTCTGAAAGGTTTTTTTCCACATTATTTCCTCAGATGCGGGATTTTGACAGTACTACTTTCAGTTTCCTACAATTTTATCCTCTTGATAGTTTATGAGCTTTTGCAATTGATCTTCCCTTTGCCGGTAGAATTATTCCCATCCTAGGGCCACGTCCCTCCACAATCACCCTCAACTTACTGAGTCCTGCATGTACTTCCTCTGGAAAGCTTTTGCTGAGCCCCACAGTCTGAGTTTAATTCCCTTTCTGCAATGCCATTCTGGGTACTTCTAAAAAAAAAAAAAAACTTCTAAAAACCTTATTGTAATTCACTTTTCCCTTGATTTATCCCCTGGTGCACAGTGGTTAAAGCAATGGGCTGCTTACTGAAAGGTTGAGAGTTGGAAACCACCAGCGGCTCTGTGGAAGAAAGATGTGGCAGTTTGCTTCCTTAGAGATTTACAGCCTTGGAAGCTTTAGAAATGCAAATAAGATAACCAATGTTGGCAAGGGTTGCTGTGAGTCAGAATCCACTTGAAGGCAGTGGGTTTTGTTTTGTTTGAGATTTTTCCCTTGTTTTATCCTCCAATAGACCTAACAAGGATAATTTTGGGTTTTCCAAAGGCCATAAGCCTTAACTCAGTGCCTGGCAAACTTTAGACATTCAGTAAATGCCCTGCTAAAAATGATGATTGTACAGCTCACTCTAACCATGTGAAACATGTATGGCCTGGCTTCAAGGAGGGTCACTATACGTAGTAAGGAAAGTAAGGCATGTTCCCCAGTAAGTCAAGGATGAGATAATATAGTCTAAAGCCTAAATGCAAGATGGAAGTAAAACAATGTAGAAGTTCCAAGTATAGAGAAAACTCTTCTGGCTGAATAAGGAATCACAGAGGAATTAACATTGGAAGGTCAGATAAAATATTGTTTATAGCATTTAAGCTTTTTATTTGTTTACAAGGTGAATACATGATCCTTGTAAAGTGTAGAAAAATACAAAAACAACAATAAAAATTTGAAAATAATAAAAATGAACCCAGAAATAATCACTATTAATTTTTTTACTATTAACATTTTGATAGAGACCTTTCTAGTTTTTTACGTATCTTTTATAAAGATTAATGTAAAAAAAACAAAAACAAAAACTATTGCACGTTATTTTGTATATTTCTTTTGAAACATGGCAATATTGCATTTCCCCTTCCTTGCCAACACTGGTTATCTCATTTGCATTTCTAAAATTAGTAGTAAAGTTAAAATTGTTTGATATGCTTGTTAGTGATCTACTACTTCTATGAATTACACATTCATAACCTTTTCCATTTCTGTACACATTTATATGAATCCTAGGATTCAGTTTTTTAGGATTATAAGAATATTTTTTACTAGTATATAAAAGATCTTTATCCACATAAAATATACATACTCTGCCAAATATTTTACAAATACTGATGCAAGTTATATAAGAGACAAGTTGTACGTATAGGCTAAATGTTTTTTCTTCCATAATTCAGCTCCACCATGTGAAAGCATTTACTCTTTTCTAATATATTTCAAATATAATTTAATTTACAATAAAATGTACATATAAATTTCTAGTAATAAATCCACTGCGTAAAGATTAAGACATCTTAAACTCATTATTTGTAATTAAATGTTGTAGTCAAGTTATAGTTATGTTAGAACTCACACTTTGAAAAAACGTAAGCTTGTTTGTGTTTTGAAGAAATGCCAGTATGTCTCCTAGAATTCAGTGATTAGTTCAGATCATTCAAGGATTTTTTTTTAATTTTTAAATTAATGTTTACCTTTGTGTTCTTCAGTTCTTCAGCCAGGTTTATCTTGTTCATTTACTCGTATTTTCAGGAGAAAAAGATAAGTCTCCCCAAGCTTTTTTTTTTTTTTTCCTTTAACTGAATATAACTTCTGCCTGATTCTACCTTCTTTCCTGTCTAGATAAGCTAGGCTAGACCACCAAACAAAGAAATAAATAAAAATCTAATGTTATTTCTATTATTTCCTTGGGCCAGCCCTAATTTTGTAGCTTCCTGTTTCTTCTACCCAAACTACCATTACTGTAGAAGGCCTCTTACCTTACAGGATAGGAAACTGAGTTATCAGTTAATTGAAATATTTGGTTAAAGAGAGATACCCTAAAGAAAAATAAGTGTATTCCTTAAATATTTTATCTTAAGTAAATTTATATAAATGTTTGTTCATTTTCCAATTCATATGAAGCACACAGGACTTTTTTGAGTATGTTTACAATGTTTGGAGTTTCACATTTATTCTTTGGTAATCCTATCCATAAAACATCTTCAACTTTTCCAGTTTAAGTTTCTTTTTGAAGTGAAAACTTAAAGATTTTTGAACAGCTATTTGAGTGTAGAATCCTTCTGGATGTTTACAACTTCTTTCACTTAAAATTTACTTTATAAAAGTCTCCCCTAGACTTTTATAAAGTTATGTCTCCTTGATACTGTGTTTTAAGATTAACCTTTATCTAGTCTTTCCAAATATTCAACTTAGTGTTCATATAAACTCCAAACTTATTTTATTTTTTATTTTATGTAATATTTAAATTGCTTACTTAAAAAAAGTGTGGTGGACAGAAATTTGGAAACAAGGGCAAAGTGTTTTTGGTAATCATACAATTCAACTAGTTTGAGAAGAAATGTAAGTCATAATGGGCATCAGTCAGCCCATCATATGGGGGAATAGAGCGCATTCATTAAACTAAAAATTTGTTTGAGTGGAGGTTGGTTAACAGAATTTCTACTAAAATTGTAGTATTAGCCAATATCAGTAACATGCTTATTGTGTTAGGCACTGCTCTAAGTGCTTTACAAGTAGTAACTCCTTTAAGCCTGACAGCACTAGGAGATAGATACTGCCATTATATTTGTCTTGTATGTGGGGAAAACAGTTGTATAGAGAGGTTAAATGACTTGTCTAAGATCTCACTCTTCTTGTGATTAGGCCCCATAGCTTTGCTCCTGACAAGTACACTTGTGACAGTATAAAAGCCTATGCTTCCTGTATTCCACTAGTCATTTTCTTCTCTTTTGATTCCTTTTTTTTTGTGATTCCTAACCTTAGGAGGCTCAACCTTTAGTGGAAGTAAGAAGAGGTATAATTATATAAATAACAGTCTTACTATAAGGAGAAACATTTCCTTTATTTTAATGGAAACATAAATCCAAATAGGGCAGGAAGTTTGGAGGTTTGAGTCCACCCAAAAGCACCTCAGAAGAAAGGCTTGGCAATCTGTATCCAAAAAAGCAGCCATTGAAAACCCTATGGAATACAGTTATTCTCTAACACACTGGGTCTGCATTAGTCCAAGTCAGTTGACTCAGCCACAACTGGTATATATATAGCCCGCTTTGAACTGTGAGTTGGAGTCAACCCGACAGCAATGGGTACGGGTTTTGAACATGAAAAGTAAATTATAATTTAATTTACCTTCCAATTATAAAATAAAATAAATTGCAAAATGACATAGGTAGTAATAAAAGCTACTTCAAGCTAGGTAAACTTTAAGATTATTTTGGGGTCTAGCTGTTTTACTCATTCTCTCTCTCTGACTATACTATCAAAATATTCAACAGGGTGCAAAATTTAAGGAGGCATTGACTGTTAGATGCTGACCCTATACTTGTATGACCAAAAGAGTAAGTGCTTCCTTAAATTTAGTGCCCTTTATATTTGCTTCCCTTGTCCTAGTCCCAACCCTGTATTGTAGTGTGCCTTCAAGTTGATTCAAACTTATAGTGATCCTATATGACAGAGTAGAACTGCCTCATAGGGTTTACTAGGCTGTAATCTTCACAGGAGCAGATTGCAAGGTCATTTCTCCCAAGGAGTGGCTGGTGGGTTTGAACCACCAACTTTTCAGTTATTAACTGAGTGCTTAGCCATTGTGCCCCTAGGGCTCCTTTAGCCCTGTGTTAGGATATAATATTATATTATAATTAAACCTTTCGGTACCTTTTCTAGTGTGAAGTATGCATCTTTAATTCTACTTAACAGATACAGAAATTAATTTTTAGAGAAGCTTTGGAAATGTCCCAGGGTATTTATTGAAAAGTGGAATTGCTAGAACTCAAGACTCCTGATTACAATTTGGTGAATGTTGGGATAGTGGAAATTTTGTAAATCACCTCTACATGGCTAAGCAAATATCAAATCAAAATATCCACATTTCCTGACACCAGCTATAAGGATAAAACAAGTCCATAGTTTCCAATTCTTTGTTCAATTTTGACACCAGCTGCCCATGCAGCACTTCTTTCTCTAAACCTCACCACCCTGAGCTAGGTCAGATCTCAGAAATTAAAGAACACAATCCTCCAGACTGCTAAGTTTGCCCAAGACTTTAGATACCAGCTATAAATTTGGGAGTCCACATGATACCCTCACTTCTGACCTGTTGGTTGAAAATTTGGGTTTTCCCACTACCCCTCAGGATGCCAGCCACAAGCTCAGGACCACCAGCGCTCCCTCAATTCTAACCTGCTGGCTCCAACTACTCCCTCTGGTTTGATAATTTGCTGAAATGACTCACAGAGCTCATGGAAAATGCTATACTTATGATTATAGTTTTATTGTAGCAGAAAAGGATACAAATGAACAGACACATAGAGTGAGATCTAGGAGGATTTTCAACATGAAGCTTGCATGTCTCAAAGGGTACACTACCTTCCCATGTGCATGAATGACTTTCACCAACCAGGAAGCCCTTGGGGTTTCCAAGTCTAGAGTCTTCATTGGCCTCATTATGTAGTCATAATTGATTGAATCTGCCTACCTCCCTCCTGAGGTCAACTGGTATCAGGCCACATGATGGTTTCTCTGGCCTGGCCAGACCCCACTCGTTAGTACAAACCCTCAGGTGTCCCCTGGAGACCAACAAAGGCATCTCAGTTACGCAGGAAAATACCCAGGGCTATCTCTGAGGAATCAAGGATAAAGACCAAATTACTTTATGTAAGGTAATTCTTTACCTCACAACCTTGTACAGTCAGATGTTGCTATTGTTGTTGTTGTTGCATGCCACTGAGTAAATTCCAACTCATGGTGGCCCTATATGACAGAGTAGAACTGCCCCCATAGGTTTTCCTAGGCTGTAATCTTTATGGGTCTCTTTGCCAGGTCTCTTCTGCAGATCCGCTAGTGGCTTCAAACTGCTGACCTTTGGTTAACAACCAAATGCTTCACCATTGCACCACCAGAGCTCCTTAGTGTCAGATGATAGTAGCCACACACACACACACAAAAAGACTACTGGCTTGTGTTCTCTGGCTAAGACAGGGGGTTTGTAACATAGATTGCTAAAGACAGTAGATGATTTTCAGTGGCTCTCAGAGAGCCACAAACAAATTATATGTTGTTTTTTCTTTGTGTCTTTCCACCTACCTTTTGTGCTTTCTTTACCCTCAGAGCCAAGGCACCAGTGTTCTCCTGCCCTTTGGTTGCTCAAAGCCTCTTACTCTAGCTACCCCTTAAGTATGCTCTTCTCTCAAGTTCTCAAGCTGTAAATCACCTATTAGTGACTTACTCAGGTGAAAGTTGCATCCCCTAAACTGTTGGTGGAAAGAGAGCAATCTGAATAACTGACTTACAAGACATGGGCTTACTTGTAAAATGAACTTGTAGAAAACTCAACTAATGTGTAATTGGCGGGGTTGTGAAGAAATTATTTTGTGAGTTACTTTTAATAAGGTTCTAGGGCAGGCAATACTCCTAGCTAGTAAAATTGAGGAGAAGGGGTGAACAACTAACATATGTTTTCTAAAAGTTTGCCAACCTTACTTCAGAAGAGTTCCTTGGTATATACTCCTTGTGCATATAAAGATACAGATAAAAACATAGTTTCCAGTATCTTGCCCCTCTCAGAAGATGGTTATGAACTGGCTAACATAGAACTTAAGATAACCTGTGAAAGAAATTACACATGTATCTATTTCTCTAAGAAATAATACCAGTCAAGTTTCTTATAGAAGGAGCTAGGATTTTGTTATTTGGAATCAGAATCAAGGTAGAAGCTGCAGAAGTCATTGTAGAAGAAATTAATTTCCTCTCAGGTAATCTCTGAATCTCTGAACAAAGAGTTCAGCCATTCAGGCAAAGTACTGCCATCCCTGAGTGTTAAAGAAAGATGACAAATGAGTGTACAGTTCTTTTTATCATTGTGCAGTTCCCGGAAAGTCAATAAGACCTGTTTCTTCCAAAAGATTTAATGTTTAGTATATTCATATGTAGGACACCCTGGTAGCATAGTGGTTAAGAGCTACAGCTACTAACCAAAAGGTCAGCAGTTCGAATCCACCAGGTGCTCCTTGGAAACTGTATGGGGCAGTTCTACCCTGTCCTATAGGGTTGCCATAGAGTTGGAAATGACTCGACGACAACTTTTTTTTTTTTTAATATTCATATGCAACTTCCTATTTATAATGAGCACCATTTTCAGAAGTCTGAGGAAGAAGAGCTTATCATGGAATGGATAGCTCCTATATTCTAAATGTATTTTATAGGTACACACAGTCAAGCATTGTACTATGCAAGTGGTAGGGAAACCCAGCATGAATTATGGTGTTGTCTTCTGTTTGAGTATCCACTTTGCTACTTCCAATTCTTTAAAACTGGACTCCTTTCTGAACAAGTAACAAGCAATACATAGGAAGTTATTCCATTGTGAAGACTGGATTGCTGTGCTTGGATGGCCTTGCAGTGTTCACAAATAATTGCCAGTGAAATAGAATTTGTTGAGAAGTAGTTTTCAGTGATCAGCCCCTCCAGTGATATTCCTGGCCTGTATATGACTAAGTAGACTTTGATTTAGAAACTGTACGTTATTCCATGTATAGAACAGATGTCAATAGTTTTATTTAGAAGGCAAATGAGACTGTCTCATGGAGTAGTCTCTGCTGGAGAAAAATTTCAAAACTTTGTTTACATCATATTCTTCTCTATAATTGTATAGAACACTGCTAAAAAGTAAGAAATATATAACCCGCTGTTGTTGAGTCGATTTTAACTCATAGCGACCCTATAGGACAGAGTAGAACTGCCCCACAGAGTTTCCAAGGAGCGCCTGGTGGATTCTAACTGCCGACCTTCTGGTTAGCAGCCATACCTCTTAACCGCTATGCCACCAGGGTTTTCAAGAAGTATATAGTCTTTGTAATTTCTGGCATGGTATTCAGTGAAGCTGAAAAATAACTTATGTTAAACCAAAAATAGCACTTCTTTTTTGTTTTTAGGAATACAGGAAAACAACATATTTACTGAATTTCAAAAAGGAAAAAAATCCTTAGGAAAAAGTTGATACTGATTTTCAGAGAGGCTATGAGAGTATATAGAGCTTTGTATTGACAGTCGATTTTCTTTTTCCAAGGACACTAGAAAATGAAAATCGAGTGACTGAAATACTGGTAATAGCACTACAAAGTACATATCCCATTTTTTTCAGGAAAAAAGGAGTTCTTCTACAGAGCAAATTAATTCTTCGTTGTTACAGAATGTGGATCAATAGTGCCTGCCTTGGAAATGCAAATTTTGATCATGCCTTTTTCCTGATTGATAATCACAGAAATATAATTTTAGATCTACTGCACATGAGCTTCACAGCATACCTGTTTCTATTTAATCTTTTTAAGTAGAAGAAAAAGGGAGCTCTGAGCAAACCACAATGCGGTCTCTCTCATGCATGCTGTAGACGCAAGAGCACTGTCGTGTTGGTGTGATGCTGTTAACTTACAGTGGCGCTGCCTTTCTTCTTTACCACTGCTTACCGCTGGATTCCACTGCTTCCCTCTGGGCCTCCTCACTAGCCTTCAGGCAACGTTTGGGTGACCCATGAAGAAATGGAAAATCTTGCAGCTCCAGCAAAAGTGGTTAGTCATTACTACTTTGTTGAACATGAAAAAGAAAACTATATTGCTGCCATTTAGATGAAAAAAAGCTATTTTGTTTATGGTAAACCAGAGTAACGGGGTGTGTTTAGGTAGTTAAATGCAATGTTAATGAACATTCTTCATTACAGTTTTGTTTAACCCGGCTGACATTTCTGTGCTAGATTGTGTTAATATCATGAGTTTATGAAAAGACAGACAATAATCAAGAAACTAATAAAACTTATGTATGCATTTTGCAACATTGGTAATTTTTTGTATCACACATCATTTAGTATTGGTGTGTTTATGAGTAATACATGCTATTACACCCAAATTAATCTTGCAAAAGAATAGTCTACTTTGAAGGCTCATTTTTAATATAATTATCTAGTTACTTGTGCTTGACCATCTCAAGTTTTGGGGTTTGACAAACATTAAAACAAAAAAAGAGTGTTAAGTTAATTTGGTATTGCCGAGAATCTGTTTTAAAAACTTTCTGGTGACTCTGATTGTAATCTTGCTTTTTAAAATATGATACATATAGTCATGTTTCACATAAAGTAACAAAGTTGGCATGTTATACATTTTGTTTTTAGAAGCTTTAAAAAAAATAACATCCTTTCAACTTTATCCCTATTTGAAAAATTAATCATATAGAATTTTATGATAAGTTAAAATGCCAGGTGATGTAGTTTAGTTTGGTTTGGTTTGGTTTGGTTTTGATTTTCAATGGCTGTTGTTAAAATCTATTTGAGTACCACAAAGTTATTTTAGATGGAAAATATTATTTTTTAACTTTATTAGTTTAATTTACATAATTTTTTTCCTGCTTATATCTATATGGGATCAGAAAATTTTATTGTAGTTCTTTATATTTAGGAAATCATACACTTAAGAACTAGAAAAGATTGGGAATGATAAGATCAAATGTTTACAACATCACAAATTCTCATATGTCGTGTATGTTTAAAATAGAACTAATTAAAAATTATGTAGTTTTCCTTGAACTTCTGAATTGATTAGTGTGAATCTAAGAATTTGTGTATTTATCTGTGTATATCATAATGTCATACTAATTAACATTTTCTATAACAATTTTGTTTCTGCTAGAAAAATTTTACAGTATTCATTTGACATTATTTTATCTTTCCCTGCTTTATTAATGATTCCCTGCTGCTACCACAGAAAGAATCTGAGGAAGGAAGCTGGGCCCAGGTAGGAAATGCATATGCTTTATAGCAATTTATATCATCTGGTAGGCTATGAGGATGAGCAGTAAAAAAACTAGCATGTCTTATAATATAAAGCCGCACTTGGCTTATGATTAAGCCAGTAGGTATACTTCAGTGCACAGTATACTTAATACCATACATGTCTTTTTAAATCACCATATTGTACAAAGAAGATGATCATCAAAAAGTGATGTGGAACTTAAATTTCTCTGAAATTCCCTTGAATGTGCTTAATTAGGAATTATTCAACTTAGACCTAAAGAGGGAGGGAGGAGACATAGTTGGAGTCTCAGACGCCTTAAGGTATAATGGAAAAAATTTTCAAGATTGGAGCTGGAGGGACTGTGTCAGCATCATGGATTACAGTCAGAGGTCACTCCCATTTATATGAGCCAAGCATCTGTATTTTGAACAAATAGCTTTGGAAGGGAGCTGTGCATTTTTTTCAGCGTTTCCATCTGTTGGATTCTTGAAAGAATAAATGCACGTTGCCAAAAGTAAATTTAAGTGTTCAAAGTGACTACAACCTTAGAATATAATAAAATTTTTGTAGTTATACTATGCCTTTTATTTAGCCAGTCAGTAAATTAGGGATGCATTAGATTTTCATCTTTGTACGATTTTCACCATTCTTCATAATTTACCGTAAAAAGGGGGGGAACATTTGATATAAATACAAATTGTGATATAAATACTTACATGCTATAGTTAAAATAATTATGTATTTAAAGTATGTTAAGGAACTAAATAGGAAACACTAAATTTAATGGCTCTTTTTTATTAAAAAAAATGGCTTTGGGATGATAGTTGCATTTAGTTTTCATTTTAACTGTTTTAAACAGTGTTTGGTAAGAGCAGCCCATATTGTTATGTTAAATGATCAGACTATCTGTCTTAGATTTTTATTATGTCCATCCTATTTAAGTGCAGAATCTGTGTTGATTGATTTCTAGAAAAGACTGATTTTTTCAATGATATTTATGAAATTCTTGCCACCTGTTTTAATAACCAAAAAACCAAAACCAAACAAAAATGTCCATATTAAGCTTCAGCATTCTGTCTTTCTAACCTCATTGCTCTTTTCTCTCTTCATTTACAGAGGTTTCTCTCTGACATCAAGGTTTGCACTGTAGTAACTGAAAAGAGGGAAACCTTTGAGTCAGCTAACAGATTAAAACAAAATATAAATGAGACAAAAATAAAGTAACTTAATCAACATTAAAAATCTTAAGCTGAGAATTTGTGCTATAACACTAATGATAATTTTCTTACTAACAAAGTATATACTTGAATAAGATATAGTTAATTTTGAGAATACAAAATAGGCATAGTAGTTTTTTATGGGCAGCAAACCTGATAAATCTACCCAGAGTTCCATATTGTACCAAAGTACAGGCAGTTCCAAGGTTAAGAATATCCAACTTATGTGCAACCCCTAATTATAAACTAACCCTCATAAAGCCTATTGTATTAAAAATTCAAGGTACATACATTGGTTTGTAATAACAAATGAAAGTTACTTTGTGGTACACGTAAAAACATTATTATTATTTTTGTATTATTATGTTAGTGATGTTTTAGTATATCTAGAAGTGTTTCTTTAATATTTTTATGCATAGAAAGGTACACTATATACTAAGATGAACATTTGACTGATATTTCATATGAACTGTACCTAAAGTGTTCTGACTTGTGCACAAATTCAACTTAAAAACAGACTTAGTAATGGAACTCATTTGTAATCTGAGGACTGCCTATAAATCAAGTACTTATAGGTTAAATATTATCTGCATTATTCCATAAACCAAAAAAAAAACCCATACAGCATGCTAATTAAATATGTTATAATAATAGTGATGGCCTCCATTTACCATATCATTTTATTGGTTAAGAAACTTGACTGCTATAAAACAATTCTAGTGTCCGGTTTTTCTACAGACCTTGGCTTATGGAGATATGAACCACGAGTGGATTGGAAATGAATGGCTTCCCAGTCTGGGGTTACCTCAATACAGAAGTTACTTTATGGAATGCTTGGTAGATGCAAGGATGTTAGATCATCTAACAAAAAAAGATCTCCGTGTCCATTTAAAAATGGTGGATAGTTTCCATCGGTAGGTTCATTTCAAAGAATAATTAAAGTGAAACGAGAATGAGTAATTTATATTTTATCAAAACAAACAAACAAAAAATAGATGTTAAAAAAAAAAAAGATGTTTAGGTAATAGAAAATAGGTACTATCCAAAATATCAGAGTACAACTATTTGGCAAAATATTTTCAAGCAGCAAATTTCAGGGATTATCAAATGTAGGAACATGTGCGTATTGTATGCCCAAAGAACAATACATGAACAAAATTCTCCTCAAAGAATATAAATCCTTCTTTTTTGTATTATCTTTAGGAAATTCCATATTTTATGATTTTACCTTTTTTTTTATGTATTTATATGTGTTCTAAGTATGTGCTTATCGAAACCCTGGTGGTGTAGTGGTAAAGAGCTACAGCTGCTAACCAAAAGGTTGGCAGTTTGAATCCATCAGGTGCTCCTTGGAGCAGTTCTCCTCTGTCCTATAGGGTCACTATGAGTTGAAATCGACTCAGTGTCAAGAGGGTTTCAGGTAGTGTATACATTGTAAGGTAGTGAGTTCCTTGTCACTGAATATTTACACCTGTGGTTCTCAACTTTGGTGTGGTTACATGAGACTTGCGAACACTAGAATTTGTTGACAGCACACTTGTGTTCAGTTTTCCTATTCTTCATGTGATCAACTTCAGCATTTCTTTATTATTTGAATAGAAATGGTTATTACGTTGAACGAGTTTATTCTAGAAAATGCATAGGCTTCATCCTAATGTTACACTTAGCTCTGACTTAAAATAGTACCTGACTGAATACTGCATCTCATTGTGTTTTCAACCGTTTCCCCTCCTACAGACATTACCATAATAGTGTATATCTTCTTTATATTAAATTTTATATTACATACTAATGAAAATTTATCAGAAAGTAACCAAGAACCACTAGTTAACCTCAGGTTGCCTAATATCTATGATAGATATTATCAATGTTATCTAATATGTTATCTCATTCAATGAAGGTCTCCTTCCTTTCATCTCTGATTCTAAAATATTTGAAATCAACATTGTCTTGAGGACTTAGAAATTCATCCAACACATAGGCATAGCTTGGTCACTGTGTATTTCTAACTTTGTGCATATTCCTATAAACTTAAGAAATAACTGATATTGAAAATTTTTTTACTCTTGAAACCTAAGACCAGAAGAGATTCACTTTTTTTGTCACACCTTTCTGTCCTTTAGATCTAATATCGCCACGTCTTTCTTCTCTCTGAACATCTCTGGTTTTCTCTGGATTTTCAATTCATGTTCATCGCTGTTATCCTTATTGGTACCCTTTTTTTTTTTTTTTTTTAATGCCTTAGTTAGTTTCCCTATGCCCTAGAATTACCTGTTTCCTTGAGATTCTATTTTGCTAGCAGATTATTCTTTCTTAGACCAAAAATTTTGATACCATTTTCCCTCCCATCAAGTTGTTCAGTAATTCCCTATTATCTGCATGTATTCTGAACTTCTCTGGAATGCAAGCCACTCTCCACATATAACCATATTTCTCCTTGCTTCCTAACATGGATTTTCAATGCTATCACCACATATTTAAAATCCCATCCAAAATACTGTGTTCACAGTGCACTGTTTTCCATAACAATCCTTTCTCGGCTAACCTGATCCATTAAGAGTCAGTTAATTCTATGCTTTTCAATAATGTCCATTTTACACACAATTTCAATGTCTGCTGATTTTTGTTCCTTTTACATGTTTCTTTATAACTGAGAGTTGTTGACTATTTAATAATTTGTCATTTGGTTCTGTTTTTTATTACTGACTCATGTTTATACATATATATTTTTTCTCTTCAGTTTAAAAAGAGCACATCTATCTCTTATAAATTCCTTACTGTCTTAAATATGTAGAGCTGCCCTAACAGAAATACCACAAGTGGGTAGCTTTAACAAACAGAAATTTATTTTCTTACAATTTAGAAAGCTAGAAGTACAAATTCAGGGCACTGGTGCTAGGGGAAGGCTTTCTTTCTCTGTAGACTCTGAGGAAAGGTCCTTGTCTCTATTCAGCTTCTGTTTCTCAGTGCCTTGGTGACCTTCATGAGGTATGGCATCTATCTTCCCCCATCTCTGCTTACTTACTTACTCAATCTGCATTTTATATCTCAAAATAAATTGATGTAAGACACATCCTACACTTATTTTAACTCATTAATGTAACAAAAAATTCCCAAATGGGATTATGACCACAGGTATGGGGTTAGGATTTATGACACATATTTCTGGGGTACACAATTCAATCTGTAATACTTACTGTATACATAGTAAACCTGTTGCCATTGAGTCAATTTCAACTCATAGATAACCCACAAAAAAACCAAATCCATTGCCGTTGAGTTGATTCCCACTCATAGCAATTCTGTAGGACAAAGTAGGACTGCCCCATAGGTTTTCCAAAACTGTAATCTTTACAGAAACGAACTGCCACATCCTTCTCCTACGGAGGGACTGGTAGGTTCAAACGGCTGACTTTTTGTTAGCAGCAAATGCTTTAACCACTGCACAACCAGGGCTCCTAAACTCATGGATAAAAACTCATGGATAGGACTCTAAATTCTTTTAAAATAAATAAAATGAATATTCGTCAGTCTGGAAATTATGGATGACAAACAACATGACCTATAATTATTTTCAGACTATATTTTTCTTATGCTGAAGATAATTTTTCTAATCTTTACAATTATATTGAGATATGTGCTTAGAATAACTGTAATTTTATTGTCCTTCCAATACTAAAGGGGTTAGTCATAAATATAATTATTATTAACCTATTTCCTTAAGAAGTATCACATAGTGGTGACTATGCTTAATCAATGAACATGCTTTATCTGAAGTAAAAGTAAATTCAACTTGTTTTCCTCTTTAAAAAAAAAAAACAGAACAAGTTTACAATATGGAATAATGTGCTTAAAGAGGTTGAATTATGACAGAAAAGAGCTAGAAAGAAGACGAGAAGCAAGTCAACATGAAATAAAAGGTAATGTCTTTCTTTCACATCAAATGTCTTTTCTCTGGGATTGTTAGTGTTTGCTTTTGTGAATGTAAGATACAATAATTGTTACTATGGTCATTAACTAATATAAGTATCCAACGAATGTCATCATTATTTCTTTTCAGTACTTTTCTGATTAAAACACTGAAAGGGGTACTGTCACATTATAAGGTGAATATTCCACTTGGGACATATTCTTGATTTTTTGAATTGAGATTTATTTCTCTGAGCTTATTAATTATGCATTATGTTTTACTAAAGGTGCCTCCATGTAGATATTTTTGTCAAACTCTTAATGAAATTTTGTCATTGATTTAAAGAAAAATGTATATTATTTGTTTATTTCATGGCAGCTCCTCTTTGGTTTATATCATTTGGATTATATTTCACTTCCCAGAAATTTTATTTTTGTAATATAGTTTTATAATTAGAATAAACAGTCAGAAATAATATGGATTTTTTTTTTCTCATAATAAGATTAAACCAAAAACCCACTGCTGTCAAGTCAATTCCAACTCATAGTGACCCTATAGGACAGAGTAGAACTGTCCCATAGAGTTTCCAAGGAGCACCTGGTGGATATGAACTGCCAACCTCTTGGTTAGCAGCCCTAGCACTTAACCTCTATACCATCAGGGTTTCCCATAACAAGACTAGTTTAAAATTATTTTAGGATCATTGCTAACTGCTAAAACTATGTGTACAAAAATGACCTGAATGATGACAAGTGTCAAACATTCCATATTCATATTTATGTTTAAAAGCACTATATTTAATAATGATCCCTCTAAATGTTGACAACTACCTTAATATACAGGAGAAAGAATGGTTTAAAAGAGAAATATATCAGATCCTATACTTGCTAGAGACTCCTGTCATCTTACTATTGTTGTTGAATGAAAAAATATAAAATATAAGTATCATCAGGCTATTTTCGGTAAATATCAGTTGACCACTTGTGTTATTTAAGGAAAAAGAGCCATATTGAGGGGAATGTAACCAGATTTTTGGAGGGAAAAACTGTATATAAGCTGCATGAAAAATAATGTACTTATCAGTTAAATTTCTCTGTTTCCCATTACCGAGGAGTTGACATGTGGAAGCAATTCATCAAATTCAATAGGCGTTTGTACATTAAAAGTATTAGGGATGAATCTCTTTATTTTCACCTTCATTTCTTTTGGGGCTTACTTCAGGTATAAAAAAAAAAAGTACATGTTGCCTCTTACCCTCCTTCCCCCCACCAGCCCCAGTATTAAAGCTCAGCACTGTTTTGGTCTTTATTTATTTATTTTTTTTGTTAGGCTTTTGTAGTTTTCAGTTGTGATAAACAACACAGCAGTTACTTTCATCTTTGGCAGTTCATGGCCAGCAACTTTAATAGTTCTGGAAGAATAGGCTTGAATGCATGTAAAGGTGATCGGTTAAAAATATTTTCTATATACAGTTCATCAGGGAGGAGACAGACACACAATGGATTTCTTGTAACACATCATTTGATTCATTACTTAGGAGTCAGAAAGTATTTTTCCATTATAAAAATCAAGTTGTTGAATTTCACTTTATGTGAGGACCCCAGGAAATTGCAGGTTGTTTTCAATGCATTGTCGTTGAATTGAATTGAAATTTGGGAACTAATGGACCCACCGAGACAGACCCCAGAAGGAAGTCTGTACTTGACCTAACAAAAGATGTTTTAGTACACGAATAGATTTTACCTGTAGGATACCACTTTTTAATTTTCTTTTTGAAGCATTTATTTCCAATTAGTTTTTACTTTGCTTTGTCTCACCACATGGATTGCTTCCTATTCAGAGAGAGCTAAAGCAGAGCAATTACTCATTTGGCCCTACACCAAAAGTTATATTAGTATCTCGCAATTGCTGGTTATTGTGGCCCTGAGAAAAAGCTACCATGACTTTACTATGGTTACATGCAAATAATTCTACATGAGAAGAAACTGTGAGTGAGGTCATAAATAGCTCTTATTTCCCATAACTGATTTGCTGACATTTACAGGAGTACCTCTTAACTGTGACTAGGGGTCTCTGTCATTTCTGAAGTGTTAGTTAACCTTGACCTTCATAAAGAGTTTTCTGAAGTGAGGAGATCATGTGAAATATCAAGAATGTACTAACATTTAATTGGTTGCTAGGATATAGTTGACACTGACCTTTAGCTGTTTATTGCTTAGGTCAAGAGGATCCCTACAAAGCTTTAAAGTCAGGGCAAAAATTTTGCTTGGAAAGATATTTATAAAGAAGAATCTGATTTATAAAATAAAATAAGTTTTGCTGTTTGCTGTTCTTTAGGAGGAACAGCTTGAGTATCTGATGTATTTACTTTCATGCCATAAGTGGAATATTTTATATTTTTAATCACTCTTGACTATAGTGCAGCAAAGGAGTTTTGTGGATATACCAAACCAAAACCAAACCTGTTGTCATCAAGTCAGTTCAGATTCATAATGACCCTTTTAGGACAGAGGAGAACTGCCCCAGAGGGTTTCCAAGGAGTGGCTGGGGGATTCAAACTGCCAACCTTTTGGTTATTGTGGATATATACTTTCAGAAATATGATGACTACATAATATGTCTTAGATTATCAAAGCAGGAACCCATCTCTAGAAAAGAACAAATAACTTCCTATTTCCAATCTATTTAGTACAAAAACAAGAGAAAAAAAAAAGACTGGACATTTTTTGTGGTTCTTGAGGAGACTATCAAAAAACGTTGCAATTAGTAAAAACAAGTGGTTAATTGTTGCTGTCAAACAAAAAAGCTGCACAGCTCTTGATATAGGAGTGTGTGTGCACGGAAAAAAGTCAAATTCTGTTGTTCGCCAGTTTTGTTTTGACACCAGCTGCACATGCAGAACTTTTTGCTCTGACCCTAACCTCCGGGAGCTAGGTCAGACCTCACAAATTAAAGGGCTCACTCTTCCAGACTTCCAAGCCTGCCCAAAACCTCTGACACTAGCTGCAAGCTTGGGAGTCCTCATGACACCCTCACTTCTGGCCTGCTGGCTACAAATGTGGGGTTTTCCCACTACCCCTTCAGGATGCCAGATACAACTTGGGGGTCCACCATCCTTCACTTCTGATTTGCTGGCTGCAAATTTGAGGGTTCCCTCCCTTCCTCAATATACCAGCCCATTTTTTTTTTTTTTTTTTTAAGCTCAGGTGTGTCCATCTTCCCCTCATATCTGCTACCACTACTGCCTCTGGTTTGATAATTTTCTAGAATGACCCACAAAACTCAAAGATAGTGCTATATTTATGATTACAGTTTTGTTATAGCAAAAAGTATACAAATGAAAAGACACAGAGTGCTAGATAGGGGAGAGTTCTCAATACCAAGCTTTTATGCCCCAAAAAAGGGACGTACAACCCTTCCACATCCATTGATGTTTTATACCATTCAGAAAGGCCATTGAGCTTCTGTGTCCAAGCCTTTACTGGGGCCTCATTAGAGAGCCATAATAGATTGAATAAGGCCACATCCCCTGAGATCAGCTAATATCACAAGGTGGTCTTTCTGGTCTGGCCAGCCCACACCTGAGTTACCTAATTAGCAAAAGGTCTCAGATGTAGTCTTGAGGCCTATAGATAACAAATCCACTGCTGCTGAGTTAATTCTGACTCATAGCCACTCATTAGGCCAGAGTGGAACTGCCCCATAGGGTTTCCAGGGCTGTAAATCTTTATGGAAGCAGAATGCCACGTCTTTCTCCTGAGGAGTAGCTGGTGGGTTCAAAATGCCGACCTTTCAGTTAGCAGCTGAGCGCTTAACCAATGTGCCACCACTGCTCCTTATAGATAATAAAGACATCTCACTTACCCGGGTAATTTCATGGATTTACAGTTATCCCTCAGGGATCGAGGACAAAGACCAAATCTTTAGGCAGAGTTCATTTCACCCCACAGAGGAGTAACCATTCAAGACTAATAAGTTGCTAACAACAGAGCCTGATTAATACTGAAGTGCTAAACAACTCACAGCCCATTTTCTGAGGTCTAATACCTCAGTGGAACAAGCTAATGCAAACTCAGAGGAAACGATATGCTTCAGGACCGTCACAGGGAGACCCCTTGAACATATATAAAATTCCCATTATTTAGGAAAGATCATTAAGGAAGCCCCTTGTTTTTCTAAAGATGTCAGGAAGGAAAGAGCTAAAATTCTGAAGGGGACAAGAACTACCCTACTTCCTGCAGAGAATTATTCTGCTTTTGATGAAGCAGGATGTAGTAATAGGTTTGTGGGAAGTGAAAATTGTGAGTTCTTTCCTCACATGTTCCTCATTAACTAAATGCAAAGGGAAACTCAGGCCCTTTTCTTGAGATGAGATTATTCAGGCCACAACAGAGGAGCTAAGTAGAGATAATGTAAGTTAGATATTCCTATGGCTTCCAGATTCCTGTACAAATGCTTTACCAAGGCTATTGATTGGCAGAGACAAAACAACAACAAAACCTCAAACTTTAATCTGGGGAACTTTCACTTCTGACTACAATGGAATAACTTGAAACAGACCAAACTCTGACCAACAACAAATAGAAAAGGTAAATAAATCAATAAATAGTTTATGAAGCTGCCAAAGCATCCAGGTCTTGAGGAACCCGGATTCTAGATAAAGGCTATTAGAGAAAAAACCTGCCATTTTACACAACTTTCCTTTTGAGATATTTTTAAAAGACATGGAATTAGAACCTGAAAAATTGAACAGAATGCAGAGACCAAAAGGGTAAGAAAATGAAGCAGAGTTTTTTGTTAATCTTACAATGATAGAAACAAAAATCAGAGTTCAGAATCACCAAAGATGCTGAGAAAGAACATGAGGTAGGACTGTGGGAAAAGAGAAATGGTACAAATTACTAATACAAGAAATTTTAAATGGCAATATTGCTGTAAATCCTATACATATTAAAATGATTAGAGGATATTATGAAAACATTTATTCCAATATATTTGAAAAATCAGAACAGGACAAATTCCTAGAAAACCCAGGAATTACTGAAGAGCAAAATTTAATAGTCTATGACTAGACAGCACACAACAACAACTCTTACAAAAATTGCATATGCAATGTAAACATTCTCACACACACACAAAAAAAACTTCATGCCCATATAGCTTCATCAGTGAGTTTTTCCAAATTTTTAAGAAAAAGATAACAGAAATCTTATATTACTTCAGGGATTAGAAAAAGAGGGAATACTCCCCCTACTCATTTTATGAGATCAGCATAACTTTGATTCCAATAACCAATGAGGATACTACAAACAGATAATTTCAGACCAACGGAATCCAGCAATAATTTAAAAGATAATATATCATGAGAAAGATAGTTTATTCCAGGAATTTTAGGGTTAACATTTGAGAATTTCATCTATATGATTCACCAAATTAACAAAGAAGAAAAAATCATATGATATTCTCAATAGATTAGTGGATTAAGAAATGAAAATTCCAGTTAATCTGTGTCTTTACCAACACTTGGTATTTTTCCTCTTGTTTGTTTTTGTTTTGTGCTTCCTTTCCTTTAGCCCCATTCCATGGGGCTGGTATTACTCTATGGCTTTAATATTGTGCAGATTAACGCCCAAGTTGATTATAAATCCATGTATTAGAAAAAATTATTAATGCTTTTTAAAAACCTGAACAGCATAAAAATAATCCTCCCCCCAAAAAAAACCCCATACACACACACCCTGATTTTTGTGGATAATTGAAATAGGGAAAAAATAGACAGTTGAAGCTGGAGAATATTTTCAGAGAGTATTCTGTATATTTTTTCTGAAAAAAGTTTAAAATTTCATTGAGAAAAAATTAATGGGAAAACTTACTTTTACTGTAAGGGTAAATTATGGTTCTCATTTGCCTTTCTACAAGATTATTAAAAAATGTTTCATTTTTTTCTCATTTCTTAAGTTTCATAAAATACTTTCTTCTCAATGAACTTATGACTGTTTTACTGATGTTCACATAATGTCTTGTCAACTCATAATGGAAAGAAATAGAAAAAAAATTATCAAATAAACTATGTTTTGGTCTAAGAAAGGCACGCATGACTTAATTTTCCATAAAGGTTTTATTTTTATAACATAATATTCAAATGAATTGACTCCATGGCACTGGGTTGGGTAATATTCAAAGTGTTTTGTATCTCAATAAAATACCATTATGCAACATAAAAGGAAAAACGACTTGTAACTTTTGACTGAGTGCTTGAGTTTTTTTACCAGTGCGTGATTAGAAACTAACGAATTTGCAAAATAGTAGAGGAAGTGTAAATCTAATTGAGTTCCTGTAGTACCTTACTGCCCTCTTATATAGTGCTTGAGGTGAAAAGAGGCTTTTCTAGTCTATGCAATATTTAAAGTAGTGGTTAATTAATGCTTCTGATAAAGAACCGTATTAGATTCTCATTTTGCTATGTTTACTGGAGAGATGTGTATAAGGCACAGATAAGAAATGTCTCCATCTGGTGGTGAAACATTGTAATAAGAAAATATAAAAGACTGTTCCATGTGTGGAAGTCCTGTCATTTCAGTGATAACACACACCTGATAAAGACAACTTCTTGTTTGGATCAAGAAGTAGAACAGGTTAGTTATCTAGAGCAGTGAATGTACACAAGGGTGCAGGTGCATTTGGGGGTGGATAAAGAAATCGGCATAAATGCTAATCTGGCCAGATACCTGTGGTTCATTTCCACCAGTGGTTGTGTTTATTACACAAAATGCTGTAGCCTAAAATAGTACACCTCTTTTCCTAGATGTGTTGGTGTGGAGCAATGACCGAGTTATTCGCTGGATACAAGCAATTGGACTTCGAGATTATGCAAATAATATTCTTGAGAGTGGTGTGCACGGCTCCCTTATAGCCCTGGATGAGAACTTTGACTACAGCAGCCTAGCTTTATTATTACAGATTCCAACACAGAACACCCAGGCAAGCCCCTCTGTGCAGTAGTTGCACTATGTCCTGGTTTATATAATGATGAACTAATCTTTTAGAAGAAAAAAAAGTTGGCTGTATATGCATAATTCTTAATGAGACTTGGCTCAACCTTTGAAATATGTCATTGGGGTATTAATTTCAAGCTACTGGATTTCTAGCCAAAACAGAATCTTAAAATTAAAGCAGAAAGGGATTTAGAGATTGTGTGGTCCAACCTCCCACCTGAATGCTAGATTCCCCAAAACCATTTCCCTGACAGATGGCCTTCAATTTCTGACTGAGTCTTTGAGAGACAATCAATTCTAGTTACATATCTGAATTATACAGACACTTAGCATTTGAATTATTTGAATCATCAGAGTTCCTTAAAAATTAAAATTAAAACCTCAATTCACACCACACACCTAAAGAATCAGCTATCGAGAGCTAAGTCATAGAAATTTTTATTATCTGAAGTTCCACTATATGATGAGTACCAGCCAGGTTTGAGAATTACCTATACAGACTTGATAAGAATTTGGCCGTCTAACAGCACCTTTATTTTATTTTTACATATTTCAAAGTTTATATAAAATACTCAATTAGAATAAAGCAACAAAGTGACATCAAAGCCCCTTGACAACAGGAATAAATAATATACAAGGCTGTCTCTACCCCCACAGATGAAAGAAAATAGCCGTATTTCATATTTATAGCTAGAATTTTCAATGACTTGTAAACATGAAAGAATGGAAACTTAAGACCCTTTAAGTAAAGCAGAGCTTGGAACACATTCTCAGATAAATATAATCTATATGATTTCCTTCAATAATATGATGATAACTCTAATTTGACATCAACAGGCAAGGCAGATTCTTGAAAGGGAATACAATAACCTCTTGGCCCTGGGAACTGAACGGCGACTGGATGAAGTAAGTCCTTACCTATCCTTCACAAAGGATCTTAGAGAGTATAAGAAATATGATAGAATATCCTGGCTTTTAAGGGATAATGTTTGGAAATTAAACAGATGCTTGATCTGTGGCTAGAATCTAGTATTTTGTTCCCCAGTATTGTTTTTGGAAAAAAAAAATTTATATATACTGGTTTTCGGATCTATAATTTCAGCAGATGGAAACATTAAAGTGTAATTAGAAAAGAGATGTTTTTCCCATGAGCAGTGATTACAAAATAATGTTGAAATATCCTTTTAAAAAATTATAAACAATGACAATACTGATAAATTCAGCTTCTAAATAAGGAATGTGCTCATTTCTTAAATATCAGAACATATTCATGGTAAGTTTTTAGATATTAAGATGAATCGAAAACTTACTTTCAATAAATAGTAAGCTTTTCATTTTTCCTTAAAAACAGATGAATAACATCCTAACAGTTATAGCACTTGAAAAATATGTTGAGTGTAAGAATCCCTATAGATTATATTTGCATGTTTAAATGATTAAAGTAATAAGCAGCTAAGTAGCCTGTTGAGATGGGCTCGTACAAAGGACATCGGACAATCCTGTGAATTCATAATCCCTTTACAAATTCTTCTGAATTTTTTTCCAAGATCTTTCTGGAAGGAAGAAGTAAGAAGGAAACTTGAGTATGAAGGGGAAAATACAGAGAGGTATAACCTGTATTGCCAAGTGCAGTTGTTCTTGGCTATAAAGATAAATTAATTAAAATAGTTTTTTAAATACACCCAGCATATTCTAAAATGAGGCAATAATTCCATATTCAAATGGCTAGGAGAGTTGTCCTTGTTATTACAAAACCCAAGCTGTCTTTTGTGGAGATCATAGACAGATGAGGTCTACCATCCTGACCTAAGGTACCTTCCTGTAACTTTATACTCCTGCCATATCAGGATTAATGAAATCTTTTTAATCCTTATTCCCAATTGTTGACTCAAAAATAGTGTTATATATCCATCCATGCATTTAAATACATTTTTCTCCTTACTTGAAAGTTACAAAAGGAATTTTAATTAAAATTACTCAAGATCAGTCAGATGGCTGTATTCTAAAATGCCTGGTTGACCTGCAGGACTTGTTCTGGTGGAGAGGCTCGCCTATGCAGGTTATAGCGTTGCTTTCTGGCAGTGATGGACATGCAGAAGTCTATTGGGTCAATTAAATGAGATGGGGCTATCTGCCTTTAAAATGTGCTGCTTCTTTTTCTTATTTTAAAACCACAGCACATACATTTTATCATTTAAACCCTGTGATCTCTTTTGCCCTAGATTTTTTGTTTGTTTTGTTTTGTTTTCAGTGTGAGCGCCAATAGCCAAACTTACCTAGAGCTAGAATGGGCTTGTTCCTGGGGTTTTGCTGATTGCATTCAGACTCTACTTACTGAAATAATTTGAGAAGTGATGATGGGCTGCTGTGAACTTTGACCACAAGTAAAAGGATATCTTTCGAATCCACCTCATGAAAACTTTTTCCCCAAGGATGTTGTTGCTTATAGTTTCTATTCACTTTCTGCAGTTAATTTCATTGAACAAGCAAAAAGTAAGGAATTGTGATTCAGGCTCTCAACTGATTAGCTTGTTTTTTGAGCCCTTAACTAGCACGCTATAGGAGTTGTATGGTTCTACAGTGTGATGTAGTGTGTGCCAGAACTGAAGAATAGTCGTGTTTATGCAACAACTTCCCCAAGAATCAAGAAGGAAGAGAGGCCTCAGCAGTGAAATTCTGTTTCTTTTCTATATTTATAACCATTTGGAGGTCCAGGGCAATATAAAGCCCAGCAGTTGAGAAGAAGAGTGGCAGACATCTCTTACCTAAATAAAATTTAGATATTGATAATAAAGATCCTAATAGTGGAAGTATGTAATTATATGTAAATGACTACATTTTCCCCATGTTGACTTTGAATGCCACTTATTTAAATTAGCGGCCTATGAAGAAGAATCCCTTATGTACCAATGATGATCTGAGCTGAAAATTTCAGCCTAGTATTCTACATACCAAAATCAGCTGAGCTAGTGGGGCCAACAGACCATACTTGACTATTACTTCAGCGAACAGACAGACTTTCCATAAGCAAGAAACTTCAGTATAAAAGGACAAGATATGTTTAGTATGATTCATATTTTCTTTAGAATTAGGCACAAATAATTTGTTATTATTTATTACCTTGGAAATAGAAGATTAAAGAATACCAAATACCAAACCAAAAACCCAGTGCCGTTGAGTCGATTCTGACTCATAGAGACCCTATAGGACAGAGTAGAACTGCCCCAGAGTTTCCAAGGAGCGCCTGGCGGATTTGAACTGCCAACCTCTTGGTTAGCAGCCATAGCACTTAACTACTATGCCACCAGGGTTTCCAAATAGCAAATAGCATTCACTAAATGACATGTTGCTGTTTTCCAGTTTAGAGAAAATAGTTATGTACTTTGTGCTTTGTGTGCACATACAGAGCAAGAAGACACTATGTGGTAATAAGAAGAAAGCAACCAAAGTTACATTATGCTTTCAGGGGCATCTAAAGGGCATGTGTATTTATTGAAAGGATGACGTTCAGGTTGCACAGGCTTCTCAACAAATTACAATTATCAGCTGAAACCTAGCAAATGACAAATGCAGAGTTTTTTCCACAGATTATAGGTTTTACAGTATCCCAAATCAGCCAGGCTGCTTCATATATAGATTTTGCACATATATCTTTTGGGTCCCCAAAAGCAAACTTCATGAAACATAGTTATTCAAGTGTGTAAGTCAAATAGAATTTACTGCACAACATATTCAATTAGATAAATCATTTCATTTTAAAATCAGTTAGAATAAAGTGTCACAAAGTATATTCAATATGCTTTGGAAAAATGTTGAGGTTTTGTTTCAGGTTTTCAAAGATGTTTTCTTTATAGATGGCAGATATTTGATTTGAATAATTGCAGAAGCTTTATAAAAAATACATTTCTGTTTTAATGTCTTCTAAGTTCTCATTTTTGGCGTCATAGACCTTTCTGAATAAAGTAAAATATTATATATATATATATGTGTCTGTATGTGTATATTTCACAGCCTGAATAGAAATTATCAGTATTACTTGTTTCTAAGCACATAGTTTTACACACCTGGCCTAGTTTACTTGTTTTTATTTCATCAAATTATGACTCCGTACTGGCAGAGTGATGACAAGAATTTCAGACGTGGGTCGACCTGGAGAAGGCAGTTTCCTCCTCGTGAAGTACATGGAATCAGTATGATGCCTGGCTCCTCAGAAACATTACCAGCTGGATTTAGGTTAACTACAACCTCTGGACAGTCAAGGAAGATGGCAACAGATGGTACAGTAGTTTTGCTCTTCTGCTTATAACATAAAAAGCTTGTTTAGCAAAAGCTAGTGTCATTCTCTGACCTTGCATAGCTTTCTGGCATTTTTTCTTGAGTTGGTTTGCTGTGCTTGAAATTTGCTTTGCTTTTATCAAAACCCAGACTCCTTTGTAAAGTGCTAATGCATGAATTCATGGCACTTTATTCACATTTAAAAAAAATTTTGGGGTAATGTCCACATTTAGGAAAAACAATAAACATTCATATGACTTGTGTTTCTTTGCTCTTCTATTCCCTAAGTAAATGGATTGTTAAGGTCAAGGTTGGATATGGACTGTTGGCTCTAAGTGGAGATCAACTCCACTGTCATCCTACATGCTTGAATATTGCAAGTTTTATATTCATCTTAGAAACTCAGACTCATCAGATATTTTCACCTCTGACCAAGGCAGAAGGCCTTAAATAAACAAGCACAACCATGAGAAGAGAGTTAAAGAAACACAATAAAACCAAACCCATTGCCATTGAGTCAATTCTGACTCATTGCAACCCTGCAGGACAGGGTAAAACTGCCCCATAGGGTTTCCAAGGCTGTAAATCTTTACAGAAGCAGCCTGCCCCCATCTTTCTCCCGAAGCACAGCTAGTGGTTCCAAACTGAAGACCTTTTGGTTAGCAGCTGAGGACCTAACCACTGCACAACCAAGAAACACAAAACCATCAGTTATTTCCCAATTAATATTTCCTTCTGTGGACATTAGACTTGTGTTATATATTTCTCAAAGGAAAAACAGCCATTGGGAGGAGAGAAAACTTTGAAATGGGAGTCACAAAGTTATTTCTGCTTGATAGGCATTAAATAAAAAAAAAAAAAAAAGCACACATTCTCTTTATTAAAATAATCACATAGAATCATTATTTCTTTTTAAGGCCATAGCCACACGGCCCTTAAAATTAGTTCCAACATAAAACTCGATCTTCAATCTGCGTTTCTTATAACCCGTTACATATTGTGAAACATGTTAGCAAAATTCATAAGGAATTTAACATGATTGAAAATAGTATAGAAACTCTTCACTACTTAGAGGATAAAAGATACTTACCATAGTGAATACCCTAAGAAAAATCTTTGCTTCAAAAACAGAAGCACCCTGGGAAGCTGCTCTTATACAGTTCATCTAGGTAGGAATATACAGCAATTTAAAAGCGCAGTTGAATTGCATTGGAATAATTCTTCATTAGTAGTTTGGTCTAGAGGAATGTGAGTGGCTTATATCTGAGAGAAAGAAAGCCTATTAGTATATTCAGGACCCCATATGCAGGGAAAAGAAATCTTTCTCATCTGAAACTTTGTATTCAATCATCTAAGTCCCGCTAAAGCCCTTTTCTCCATTTGCAGTTGCTTCATCAAGACTGCAGAGGTTAGACAACTCCACTGTTCGCACATACTCATGTTGACAAGCCACTCAAAGGAGGCAGCACTGACCTGCTGTGAGTAGTTTCCCTTGACTGCCAAAAAGCAAACCAACAGAAAACTGGAACCTACATAGCCTAGTAAATAAACACCGTAGTCTTTGCTATGGCCTGGCAGCACAGAAGTGAGATAACTAACCCCTTTGGATTGCTAGGTGGGGAAAGGAATCATTGTACTGAAACTTGATCTAGTATTTCGTATCACTTTCTGTCTGCTGTGGTTTAAATCTCTGGTTGAAGGCCTGTCACACTCTTATTCCTCATCAGTGGGTTGCTTGTACACTGTCATCTACTATTTGGTAGTATTTTATATGGATTCACCTAGCATTTTATTGGTGAGTTTGACACCCAATAATATATATTTTCTGTGAGTATTTTTTATAAGCGGGGGCTGAAGAAAGCAGATAGTGATTTAAGCAGGTTCACAAAGTAAATAGTGTCAGAGACAAGACAGTAATTTGGATATAATTTCATACTAAGAAACCAAAGTAGTAACCATCGAAATTTTGAACATTTAATATGTTGATTTTCATCAATGCAACTTGCATTTGTTGAAAACAAACATGAATTTTAAGTATCTGTGACTCTCAATAGAGACACAAAATAACATTTTATGATACGGAGACAAAGGACTAGCACAAAACTTATCAGTATAACCCTATGATCCAAGGCATTTGTGTTTAGAGAAATGTTATTTGACAGAAGTTACTTTCAAATTCATATAAAGCAGTCAGTAAAACCATGGTGCCCTAGATTTAAAAAAAACCCAGTGCCGTCGAGTCGATTCCGACTCATAGCGACCCTAGATTTACACATGTGCAAATGCTCACAAAACTCATTTTTTTTAACAAAAATAAAACAAAACTGTGTTTCGCCAAAATATTCTACCATTTTCAATGAATCAACATTTTTGACAAATACTTTTTAGAACAATATTTAGAACTAAATGTGTGCAGGGGGCTAGGGAGAGAAAGCAGCTGTGGGCAGAGAACAGCTCACCTTGCGCTGTTTATTCATTGCCTTAAACTAAAAACTCCACACAATTTAGTATTGGTCTTGTAGGCCTAATATGGGTGCTGGTTATGTTGTCTTATTTGGGTCACTATTCGAAGCGTATGGTGATTAAAAAAAAAAAAATCATTTAGATAAGAGATTTCATTTCAGAATGCACAAGCCTAAAATTAAAAATTTTAATTATAGTATAAATTTGACATCTAATTAGGCATTATCTAAAGTATGCAATAGGTTGGCTGAATAAGAGGCTTTCCAAAAAATAGTAGCTTCTACACATAACATGATAATTTCCCTGGTAACTATGTACTTCACTAATTTACAAATGACTAATTAATGTGCTCAGCAGCGCTTGCTTTTAGCTCTTGACTGATGAGTAGAATTACTCTATTTGCAATCTGTATTTTCTGCATGGCATTCTAGTTCATATTTCTTAGTTTTTACCCTTAGAATGGATAAAAGTATTTATTTATAATCAAGTAAACTTAAGACAACCAATTTTGCTTTCGATTCAAAAATAGTATTTTTGTTATGAAAGTAATTCAGGGCATATTATTTACTCATTTTTATTTGTATAGCAATGGTAATTGCCAGCTTTTCTTATTAATATTATGACTGGAAAGGATCAAAGATGCCATATCTCAGACGCAGATCCTTTAAAATGTGTTATTTAGTAGTTTGTTTTTTTTTTTTAAGTTTATCACAATTGAACAAAACTATCTTTTAAAGAACTTGTGAAGTATATGAACTAGAATATAAATCTATTCCATGCAATAAGTCCCCTCAACCCAATATATTAATTAGCACGTTTTAAAATTTTCAAAAGGCATGCTGACATTTTGTGAGTACCTTTGTTTATACATATGCCATGTTTTCCACAAAGTTGAAGAATTCTTTTCATTTATTAAGCTCTTCTGCACAAAACCGGAGAAGAACAAATGTTAATTATATGCAGTTATTGGCTAGACCTTAGGCTATTTCCTTTTCATTATTTTTTTGGTGTTAGAACAAGAATAGACAGGCTGCATGAAGGAGAAAAGGGGTTTTCTAGTCTGGGACTTTTCAGTGAACTAACAGTGTCCATTAAATATTTTAGATGTCGTCTTTTCAGTCTACTCTACCTAAACTGCACTACCATCAAAGAACACGAACACTGAAACCTTTGTGAAGACTGAATTCTATGGAAATAATGAAAAGTAATGGTTCATTTTGCTGAAAATGTGCTTTTGCAAAGAGTCAGATATTAAGTTTGATTAGTTTACTATAATTGTAATAAAATACTTAAGTCATTTAAAAAATAACCATCATCCACATCATAAATTCTGTACAACAGATGCTTTTATGAAATGAAGCCACTTTTTTCCCATGATTTACTGTAATATACTAGGCATTTATGTATTACTGTGTATGTATTTCTTTTTAAATGTGTAAGTCTTATGTAAATGGATATAAATATGATTTTTAAAAAAATAAAATATATGGTTCATGGAGTCTTGAGTGCAAACATTTGACAATTCCAAGTACTGTTGGTATTTTACCATGCCACCATTTTTACAGTTTTTGAATTGTTAACAGAAATCAATATGTTTCCTTGAAGCAGAAAACATGCTTCCCCATGTTTCTCCTTCAAGCCTGTCAATCCTTAAAGCTGAACACCTGCCTCTGATCATGTATAGAAGAATGATTTAACCTGGAACTGGAGCCAAAACACGGACCTTTAAAGGCAATCAGGGATGTCCTTTATCTTTAGAAAAGCACTGTGATGGCTCGATCTCCTTTTCAATACATAACAAAGCCAAACTGTTTACAAGAGTCAAAAGCAATTGTTTAAAAAAAGGAAAAAAAGTTTATAAAGAAAACATTACCTTCTATTATCAACTGTGGACCAAGAAAAAAAAAAAAAAAAAACTTTACCTAAGAACCACATGTTCCTCCCAATATCTCATACCTTGACCTGCCAGCCAGCACTGAGCAGTGAATGTCAACCACTGTAGAATCTGAGGCTCATTTCCTACTGGAAAAACACAACCTCCGAAACCTTCCCCTTTTATAACAGACACAGGGCATTAGCCAGACTCACGTCTAATGTTATAAGCTTTTAGCCAAGATGGCCTTGTTGCGACTTTGCTGCAGTCAGTTTTATCAGAGGAACTAAATGAAAGACAGAATGATTAATATATATATACTGTATCAAAGTGTAGAAGAGTGATCTCTTCCCAGTCGTTTTATTTGGTGGTGTTACTGTTGTTTATTCTTTGTTTATAATGGGGAATTTCAAAGTAAAACCTATTGAATAAGACCATTTATCTAACTGCTGATTTTCTGCTGCTTGATCTTATTAAGCGCAAAACCTGTCATTAGTTATTTTTTTTTGTATTCTATTTTGCTATGTTTGCACGTACCTTACATTTGTTTTTATGTCTATTTTTGTTTGACAGATTCAGTCAAAAGTTAATGGTAACAGAAACCCTCTCCATTGTCAATAAAAAAATACCTGCAATTCTCTGTTTTAAGCTTTGTTTTGTAGTCACCTGATGTTTAATAACTTGCTTAAACTGTCACGAAAACTGTTCTTTTAGTGAGTCTCAATGTAATATTAACTTCTGAATTGAGTCTACCACAAGAGGGAGTATTAAACTTGTTTTTGGAAGTGATTTTAAAGCTAAAGTAGACTGAGCAGAAACAATGGGAAAAAAGCTTTTTAAGCTCATTGAATATGAGGACCTTAATTTATAGAAATGGAATATAATATAGAAACTATTACATTATGGTAATATAAACTAGATTTGTATCTACTCTTATACATGGACTCAATCACTAAAGTTAGTTTCTTCCCCCTAGGAGATAATCAAGTAAGGGACATTAATCCTCTGTGATACCAAACTCACTACCATTGAGTTGATTCCAACTCACAGGGACCCCACAGGGTTTCTAAGGCTGTAATTCTCTATGGAAGCAGACTGCCACGTCTTTCTCCCATGGAGCCGCTGGCTCTTTCGAACCGCCTACTTTTAACAGTCAATCGCTTTAACCATTGTGCCACCAGGGCTCCTTAATTATCTATAATTGACTTCTAACATATACAGCATAGAAAAGACAGAGTTACTTCTTTTGAAAAAAATTAAATAGCCTTTAATTTAAAATTTCTGCTGGATCATAAAATCTGTTTAATGGATTAACATCAGAGTCTCAGCATTCTTCCTTTCAACCATCTATCAACATTACGATTTCTTAACACTTTTAATGATCAAGTACCCTTCAAATACAATTTTATATAAACAAAGCTGCTTTTTATTCTGTAATGCAGATTGCATTTGTGTTTTTTTTTTTCATAAGCAAAATAACTCAGATCAGGAAATGCTTTTCAATAGAATTGAAAAATACTTTTTTTAAAATAAGGGGTTTATTGTGCTTTAAGTAAAAGTTTACAAATCAAGTCAATCTCTCACACAAAAACTTATATACACCTTGCTACATACTCCCTTTTTTTCTTTCATGTTAATGAGACAGCCCACTCCCTCCCTCCGCTCTTTCGTGTCCATTTCACCAGATTCTAACCCCCTCTACCCTCTCATCTCCCCTCCAGGGAGGAGATGCCAACATAGTCTCAAGTGTCCACCTGATCCAAGAAGCTCACTCCTCACCAGCATCCCTCTCCAACCCATTGTCCAGTCCAATCCCTGTCTGAAGAGTTGGCTTTGGGAATGGTTCCTGTCCTGGGCCAACAGAAGGTCTGGGGGCCGTGACCACTGGGGTCCTTCTAGTCTCAGTCAGACCATTAAGTCTGGTCTTTTTATAAAATTTGGGGACTGCATCCCACTGCTCTCCTGCTCCCTCATGGGTTCTCTGTTGTGTTCCCTGTCAGGGCAGTCATCGGTTGTAGCCAGGCACCATCTAGTTCTTCTGGTCTCAGGATGATGTAGTCTCTGATTCATGTGGCCTTTTCTGTCTCTTGGGCTTGTAATTACCTTGTGTCCTTGGTGTTCTTCGTTCTCCTTTGATCCAGGTGGGTTGAGACTCATTGATGCATCTTAGATGGCCACTTGCTGGTGTTTAAGACCCCAGACACCACTCTTCAAAGTGGGATGCAGAATGTTTTCTTAATAGATTTTATTATGCCAATTGACTTCGATGTCCCCTGAAACCATGGTCCCCAAACCCCTGCCCCTGCTACGCTGGCCTTCGAAGCATTCAGTTTATTCAGGAAATTGCTTTGCTTTTGGTTTAGTCCAGTTGTGCTTAAAACTACTTTACATTTTCAGTTTTTCATTGTTTTCTAGTCAAAACTTCTATGAAAATACAAAAAGGATATCATACAGAATTATTTTCGCAAACTAAATAAGATGACACTTTGAAAAGAAATATTTTAATTATCTTTACCATAACTACTAAAATAGAATTGTCTATTTTTCCTTCCAGTTTTTAAGCAATCCAATGACTTGAGTACAACTTTCTTACTCCATTTTTGCTCACATGAAAGTAAGAATACTTTCTCTGACCCTGCAAAAGAGACAGTTTCCTCAACCAGACACAGAAATAGTCACTTCTCCAATCTCAGGCACTGTTTTCCAATCCCACTCTACTAGAAAATAACCCAAGCCTGCTTGTTGAAGTGTCCCCTCAGATATGATTACCAGGAAAATGTGCAAGACGATTAAAGATGTAACCATTACACAATGCTTGGTTCTGCCTGAGTTTATACCCTGCAGGTGAACAATAAGATACATTCAGCAAAAGAATTTGTCATTTCAAATTAACTGAATCTTATGTGAAAAAAAAAAAAAGTAATACATTCTCAATGCTAAGACATTAAAGATGGATAATTTGGTAAGACTTTAGTTGTGATGATGGATAAAATGGGTTCAATATAAGAGACAATTCAAGGAACCCAAAAGATTCCAATTATAAGCCGAACCTCTATCTAGTTGGTTTAATTCAAGATACTAAAATAATTAAGGGGAACACCTATATGAATATATATATTTCTCAGGTATAAAAATTAAGAAGCCAGTTTAAACAAATAGGGATTTACTCTGAGAAGCCATTTATTTTGTAGCTTAAAAAGTCCAAAAAATGCTTATGTTTTCGGAATGTTTTTACACAGGTTGTAAACTATCTTTAAGGAGCCTGAGCGGTACAGTGGTTAAGTGCTTGGCTGCTAACCAAAAGGTCAGCAGTTCAAACACAACAGCTGCTCTGTGGGAGAGAGATGTGGCAGTCTGCTTCCATAAAGATTATAGCCTTGGAAACTCTATAGGACAGTTCTACTGTATCCTATATGGTTGCCATGAATCGGAATCGACTCAATGGCAGTGAGTTTCTTTTTTTGGTTGGTTGATTGTTTTGTTTTAAGCTATTTTTACACAGTTTATTAACAAAGACTCATTTTCAATTATTAAAAAAATGCTTAACAGTTTATAAAAATTGGAAATGAAAAGATGAGTTTGGATAGCACATGTTTTTTCATAAATTATTATTTAAAAATGAGAAATTTCACATAAAAATCTTGATTTTTTGGCTTCTCTGAAAAATCAGTTTCTTGCCATAAGGGATCTGTCCTTCCTCTGCCTCCTCCAGCCATATTCTGCCGGGACTGGGAAGGGGCCACTCCCTTATACGGAGCCGGTGCTCTCCAGTTCTCACCACTCCTCATTGTTGTTCTTCTAGCGCTGAGGCCAGGAGGTTCAAGCTCACTTCAAAAGATCATTGGCTCACTGGCATTAGATTATCTGCCTGGTCACTGAAGACTGCCTGGTCTTTAGCATAATGTAAAAATCTTTACATCTTTCTCTTAAGAACTTTCCTTCCACTCTACCCCCACTACTATACCTTTCCTCTTCTTCTGTAGAAGTTGGAATCCTTAAGAAGTATACAGTCATCTTAGAGCATGAGACATGATAAGGGGCTCCCAGGGGCCTCTGTCTCCTGTCTCCTTAATAAAAGGCATTGGATTAAAATGAATCTAAGCTCTCTGCCAGGCATGTGGTTTCCCTTGACTAAGTAACAAATGATTTGAAGGCAGAGCTACAACTCCACTGTTAGCCTTCTACCAGGAAATGAATAGCTAGACGGGTCTTCCCAACTACAAAATAACTTCATCTGCCTATATGCTGATTTAAAGTTGCTTATATAATCCATGGTTCTTAATAATCCATGCATGTGGGCCCCTCAAGAATGTTAGAGTTGGGTTTTAGGCTTTGAGTCAAAGAGGCTGTTCACCAATTTCTGAAAGTAGCTCTATATTAATGTCACTTTCAATTAAGATTTTTTTGTGTGGGGGGTACAGTTTTTAAAATCATACACTAGATGTATTTTCTCTTAAATTAAAGCCCTGGGAAACAGTTAATATAATAATGAGCCTTGTTACAGGCAACTGATAACAATGCTAATTGGGTCTAATTAAACAGAAGGCACAGGTTTTTTGCTAGTCTTCAAGTTCATTTTTTAATTTTTTACAGCAGGCTTTACAGTTAACATTTCAGTTTGCAAGTAGTTTCTATTTAACAGTTTATTTCTAATAAACATTTACCCAAATCAGGAAAAAAAAAGTCAGGATGCCTGCTTCAGCACATCTTCTATGTGACTGAAAATGCTGGGGTCCTCAATCATAGGAGTTACCTGGAAAGAAAATTCGAGTCAGATGAATGCACTTCCCTCAATCTCCTCTACTGTTATTCAACAATTAGGTGCAATGTTGTATTCCCATTATCTTCTAACAGTCAAATATAAATGTCCAAAAATAAGAGATTTGGAATGAACGTTTTAAAATAACTTTATAATCTTCCAGAGTTATAAAATTAACTGTCCAATTAGCAAAACTATTGGTCCTAGATGGTGCTTTCTCTAGAGTTCCTTTTAAGCCATTTCTATGTAGCTCTATAGAGAGAATATTTCTTTGACATTTTCTTCTACAATTACTCTTTCCTGTTGCATTGTCTTTCATTAGCTCTTGATGGTAAAATATGCATATCTATGCATGCATAATGAGCACACAAATTAAAAGTATACATATGCAAGAACCAAACTAAGTTTCCTAAAATAATTTTCACTCCAAAGGGGAAAACCAATTAGCATATATGTCAATTAAGACTGTTAATACATCTATTGCCACCCTCAGTTGTTTTGCTTTGCAAATCACTAATAGTCATTAATGCCTATTAAGAAGGGAAAAAAACAGACCAAACCAAACCCACTGCCGTGAGTCGATTCTGACTCATAGCGACCCTATAGGACAGAGTAGAACTGCCCAATATGGTTTCTAAGGAGTGCTTGGTGAATTTGAGCTGCTGGCTTTTTGATTAGCAGCCGTAGCTCTTAACCACTGTGCTACCAGGGTTTCCAAGGAAGGAAAAACCAAAAAACCAAACCCAGTGCCATCGAGTTGATTCCGACTCATAGTGACCCTATAGGACAGAGTAGAAATGCCCCACAGAGTTTCCACAGAGCACCTGGCAGATTCGAACTGCCGACCCTTTGGTTAGCAGCCATAGCACTTAACCACTACGCCATCAGGGTACCTTTAATTCAATAAGATTGAGTTTCCACAAGTATGCTTGAATTTAAGTGATATTGACTTTGTTACCAATAATAGAAATATTTTCACATACTGGTTCCTGTAGTCAAAGTAGATGATCTTTATTAATCTGATTTTCTTACCAAATCTCTCCTTCCTTCCTGTGTTGCTCATCCACTTCAGAGAAAATAGCTATGCATTCCCCCCTCCTCTTAACAATAAGAAAAAAGTAATACTATATGATTTTAGGGATACAATTCATGTTTGAGAGCCACTATTAAGAGTTTTGCTCTAAATTCGGGCTAATGCCAATGAAATGAAAAACATTTCAAAACTCAGCGTTAAAAACATCCTTGATAAGTTACCTCATACGGCTTTCCATTGACAAGGGCAGATAGAGCTGACCGAGGAATTTTGCCAGATCGAGTTTTGGGTAATTGTTTGACAAACACTGCATTTCGAAAAGCAGCCACGGGGCCAATGCTGTCTCTGACGTGTTTCACAATTCCTTCCAAAACTTTTTGCTCAGTTGTATTTATATCTAAGGAGAAAGTTCAGATGGTAAGCACTGAATTATACTTAGTCACACAGGACCTAGACAGTCGGGGGGAGAAAGATCTCTCACCTTTTTTCAACACGCAGAGTGCTAATGGGACGGAACCTTTCAAAGGATCCTCCTTGCCAACAACAGCACAGTCTGCCACAGTACCATGGGAAAGGATTGACTGTAATAGAGAAATATATGCCTTTAGAAAAAAAAAAATACATGTATATATAATCTAATATGTGTGTGTCTGTCTGTGTGTGTGTGGATGTGCATAATTTCAATTGGGAAAGACAAAAAAAATGCCAGAGAATCCAAAAACCCATGGTTGCCTGCCTAAAAATTACTACTAATTCACAACATGATTACTAGTAGGGCGAGTGGTGAGTGATTGAGATCTCCGTGGTCGTCATTAGGGGTTGACAGTAACTCAGGCAAATTGCTTAGCTAACCTGAAAAGGAAGACAATTGTTTTCTTCACCTCGATTGTGTAGTATGAATCGAGATGAAATGTGCATAGATACCACATGTAAACAAAGCACAATAGCCCTTGGGAAGCAGATGCCTTCATGTCGATTTGGCTTTAATGCTGGTTACCATCAGAACACCTACCAGGGGAAGCTAAGGCTGCCCCATGGCTAAAAAGTAATTTTATTTTGGGGTCTGATAAAACCAAAAAAAAACAAGCCCTTTGCCGTTGAGTTGATTCTGACTCATAGTGACCCTATAGGACAGAGAACTGCTCCATAGGGTTTCCAAGGAGTGCCTGGTGGATTCAAACTGCTGACATTTTGGTTAGCAGTCAAACTTTTGACTGCTACGCCACCGGGGTTTCTGGGGTCTGATAGTGAACAATAAATACAGTATCCCATTCTTGAGTGACCCCCTACCCCTACCCCATCCAGAGAAGATCTTCCAGGACTTGAAAGAGGAGACTGAACATGGAGAGAAGGCTCTAACAACAGGCCGTCATTGCTATCAAGGGACCATTTTCATATTGCTCATCCTAAACTGTAAGTGCCTTGAAGAGCAAAGCAGCCATCTATCTGGAATCCCAAGAATTCAGAGTTGAGTAACCGTAGGAAATAGAGGAGCCTAAAAACAAATAAAACAAAAAACCAAACCCATTGCCAACGAGTTGATACTGACTCATAGCAACCCTATAGGACAGAGTAGAATTGCTCAATAAGGTTTCCAAGAAGCACCTGGTGGATTTGAACTGCCGACCTTTATGGTTAGCAGCTGAACTCTTAACCACTATGCCACCAGGGTTTCCACAGAAGCTTAGGGTTTTTAAAAAAAAAGATGATTTCCACTCTAATGGGATTTTTAAAAATGCGTACTCAAAAACTCTTTTCTGAAAGATTAATACATACTTCAATGCCTCCAAACCTCAAACAGCTAGAGAAAACAGTGAAGCTTCTTGTACCCAACAGCTCATTTGGCAATTCTCGTTGTTTCCTCTACTCATTCATTCAACAAAACTTACTGAGTGCCTCTTATCTTCCAAACACTGTGCTAGGCTCAGTGGAGAGCAAACGTAGGCAGTCCTGTCTCATGGTGCTTACAGTCTAGTAGGGGAGGCAAATGTTATCAAATAATAATTCATGTCTAATTATTATAAAAGTACAAATACAAACATGGTAAGTAAGGCTTCTAAAGGAAGGAATGTGGATTATTTATGTCAGCGATACAGCAAAAGCAACTGCCTCGGCAGCAGGCTGTGAGTCTTAGAGAAGGCCTCCTTGACGAAATGACATGGTGCTCAAGTGTAAAGGATGAGTAGGCGTTGATTAGGCAAAGAGGTAGGGGGGCAGAGGGTAATGTCCTGTGGGAGGACTGCAGATGTACCCTTTAAAACCTAAAGAGAATGGCGTGGCTGGAAAGCAGAGAACAAGAGTGAGAACAGTACAAGAGGAGAGGAAGATGCAGAGGCAGATAAGCATTGTGCCAAGGACTTCTGACTGTTAATGGCATTGGGAAGGTAGTAAAACATTTTCAGGAGTTGGGGAGACAATAAAATTGTACTGACTTTTGAAAATCATACTCCCTTTCGTTTCATCATGGAGAATAAATAGGTGTTATTGAGGGCAGGTGTCACAGTTTATACAGGAAAACTACTTTAGAGACTAAGGTTATTGTATAGTAACCCGAAAAAAAAAAAAAAAAAAACCCATTGCAGTTGAGTCAATTTCAACTCATAGCAACCCTACTATGGTATGGTAGACTAAGGTTACGGTATGAAGATAGAGGACAAGATTCTAGGGGTAAAATTGACACAACGGTTGTTAAGTTAGATATGGATCATAGAAAATGCACAGGGTTTAAGGACGATTCTCTGGTTTTTGACTGAAGCAGCTGGTTGTGATGTCACTTTCTAAGAAGACAGAAAACAGTAGGGACTATGCTTGGCAGGAAAGATGATGTGTTAAATCATGTCCCATGGAAATACTTTTGAGACATCTAAATGGATAGTAGAGATAGTTGATAAGTAGATTAGAGGAGAGGGTTAATTCGGAGATGCAAATTTGAATGTGATGGGAATGGAATTCATGGAGCTGAAAAAGATTATTTAGGGAGAAAAAGTAGTGAGAAGAAAAAAGTACAAGCCTAGAGGAACTCCAACATCTAAAGGCCACATGGAAAAGGAAAAGCCTTCAAACTAGACTAAAATGACACAGCAAGAGAGGCAGGAGAAGAATCAGTAGAGTTTAGGACATCCCATATTCAAGTCTCAAATTTTCCATGAGGATTTTTCTTTCTTTTAAATTAAGCCAAGTTGAAAATGAAATTTTTCTTATCTGAACTCCTTCAAGACTCAAGTAACTACTAGAAAATTTGATACAAACCAGTGTACTTTGTCACACTGCCTGTAATTAAGCACACAACTCAACATTTCTCCTATATCTTATTGTAAATATTAGGATTAAAGTAATGGCTTGTAAAGATTGCCATTCATGTAGTTCTTGACTCCTACAGTGCTAAGCATTATTTTTGTTATTGCTGTTGGTTTCAGTTGAATCAGCTCCAACTCATGGAGACCTTATGTATAACAGAATGAAACATTGCCCAGTCCTGCACCATCCTCACAATTTTTGGGTATGTTTGAGCCTATTGTTGCAGCCACCATGTCAATTCATCTCATGGAAGTTTCTCTTCATTTTTGCTGACCTTCTACTTTACCAGACAATGTTATTCTGCTATTCATAAGGTTTTTACTGGCTAATTCTTTTCAGAAGTAGACCACCAGGCCCTTCTTTCTGGTTTTAGTCTGGAAGCTCAGCTGAAACCTGTCCATCATGGGTGACCCTGCTGGTATTTGAATACTGGTGGCATAGCTTGCAGCATCACAGCAACACCCAACCCCCCACAGTATGACAAACTGACAGACACATGTGGGAACAGAACAAGGGGATGATGCCTGGTTTAAAGTCAGGAAAGGTGTGCATCAGGATTGTACACTTTCACCATACTTATTCAATTTGTATGCTGAGCAAATAATCCAAGAAGTTGGGCTATGCGAAGAAAAATGGGGCAACAGGATTGGAGGAAGACTTATTAACAATCTGTGAATGCAAACGATTCTACCTTGCTTGCTGAAAGTGAAGAGGACTTGAAGCACTTACTGATGAAGATCAAAGACCAGAGCCTTCAGTATGCATTACACCTCAGCATAAAGAAAACAAAAATCCTCACGACTGGCCCAATAAGCAACATCAGGATAAAGTGATGAAAGATTCAAGTCGTCAAGGATTTCATTTTACTTGGATCCAAAATCAACACCCATGGAAGCAGCAGTCAAGAAATCAAAAGACACATTGCATTGGGCAAATCTGCTGCAAAGGACCTCTTTAAAGTGTTGAAAAGCAAAGACGTCACCTTGAAGATTAAGGTGCCCCTCACCCAAGCCATGGTATTTTCAATCACATCATATACATGGAAAGCTAGACAATGAATAAGGAAGACGGAAGAAGAATTGATGCCCTTGAATTGTGGTGCTGGCAAAGAATATTGAGTATACCATGAACTTCCAAAAGAACAAACAAATCTGTCTTGGAAGAAGTACAACCAGAATGCCCCTTAGAAGCAAGGATGGTGAGACTATGACTCAAATACTTTGAACATGTTATCAGCAGGGATCAGTCCCCGGAGAATGTAATCATGCTTGGTAGAGTGTCAGTGAAAAAGGGGATGGACTGACACAGTGGCTGCAACAATGGACTCAGGCATAATAAGGACTGTGAGAACGGTGCAGGACTGGGCAATGTTTCATTCCGTTGTACATAGGGCTGCTGTGAGTCGGAATTGACTGGATGGCACCTAACAACTACAATTACTTTACAAACATGATATCCTTTTATAGTGATTGGTCTTTCCTGATGACGTATCCAAAGTAAGCAAGGCAAAGTCTCACTATTCTCACTTCTAAGGAGCATTCTGGCTATACTTCCTACAAGAGGAATTTGTTTGTTCTTCAGGCAGTCCATGGTATATTCAACATTTCATCAACACCACCACTAAAATGTATCAATTATCTTTGATCCATTGTCCAGCTCTCACAAGTACATGAGGCAATGGAAAAGTCCATGAAGTTTGCACCAGGCATACCTTAGTCATCAAAGTGATAGGTTTTCTCCTTTAAAATTCTAAAGAGATCTTTTGCAGCAGATTTTCCCATTGCAATATGTCATTTGATTTCTGGACTGGTATTTCCATGGGCATTGGTTGTTGATCAAAGTAGAATGAAATCCCTGACAATTTGAACTTCTTTGCTATTTATCATGATGCTGTTTGTTGGAACAGTTGTGAGGATTTTCATTTTCTTTATATTCTGGTGTAATCCATGTTGAAGGTTGTAGTCTTTGACCTTTATCAATTGTTTTCACTTTTAGTAAGCAAGATTTTGTTATCCGCATATCACAGGTTGTTCACCAGTCTCCCTCAAATCCTGACTCAAAATTCTTCTCAGATTATTTGTTCAGCATACAGATTGAATAAGTAAAATGAAGGATACAACCCTGCCACACACTTTTTCTGATTTTAAACCATTAGTATCCCCTTGTTCTGTTTGAATGACTCTCTTAATTCATTTTGTGGTAATAGGTCTGGTAAATGTCATTTTTTGTTTATGGATTCTTGTCTTTTTTATTATGAATTTTAATGGTTTTAAAAGGTTTCATGATTTCAGTGGGTTAAACTACCCAGGTTTCTCAATTGTTTATAGAACTTTTAGTTTTAGAAAAGTTTGTTTGAATCAAGCACCCTCATGAGATGTATGAATCTACTCTGCAATGAGAGGTTGTCTGTGCAGTGGGAAGAAAGAAGAATGCCTTTTTAAGTCCTCTGACATTGGAATGGAAACCCTGGTGGCATAGTGGTTAAGAGCTATGGAGGTTAACCAAAAGGTCGGCAGTTCTAATCCACCAGGTGCTCCTTGGAAACTCTTTGGGGCAGCTCTACTCTGTCCTGTAGGGTCGCTTTGAGTCGGAATTGACTCGATGGCAATTTTTTTTTTTTTTTAACATCAGAGTAATCTAGCAAACTGTCAAGAGAGACTTCGCATCTTCATCAGCATTCAGGATACTATTCACCAATTTTACAGCTATTTAAATCTAGTAGTCGTCTAATCCAGGGTAGAAGTGAAATTGCATGGCATCTTCGTTCGGTACACAGTTACTTTATGGAAATATAGTCAAGCTTGAAGAAATTATTCCTAAAATATCGAACAAAATAGCTAACTTGGACAAACAATGACACTGTGGTCAGAACAACTTCCAAAATGGAAAATTTTATGTGAACACTGCCCTAGGCTTTAAATGCAGCATTTTAATGCCAGATTTTTAAGTTCCCAAGTAAACCAGCAGGATTATTTAACATACTGAAACTTAAACTGTAAGGGAAAGAATGAAATCAAGGACCCTGACTTGTTCCCTAGAGATATCTTTGCATGAGTCTTGCCCCCAAGAGTGAAGAGAATTGAGCAAGAAGGGCCATGTTAGCTCTTATTAATTTTAGCCTACCTCCTTTTAGCTAGCAGATTTCGGACCCAAATTTCTTAAAAACTCTTTCAACTTCCATCAAAGTTTCCCAACTGTCTAGGTGGGAGCTAAATTTTGAAACGCTAATCAATTGTTCAAATAGATTTGATTATTACTTAATAGTTACAGAAGGCCCTCAGGTGTTGGGACCTGCAAAGACGATGTCCTCTTCAAGTTATAAAGGCTATTCTAAGGCTCTACTTTCTCATGATGAGAATAGAAAAGAACATATGAGTTTCCAGAAATATTTTCAATTTAGTAATCATAATCGAGTTTCTGTTTGATTTAGTCTTATGTAAGGTGATACATTTGTCAAATTTTTACTCTGGGGAACTGGAAAAACACAGGTATTTTCATTATGTATAAAAACAACACTCAATTATTTTTTCCTACAAATTAGATTTTGAGTGGATTATGACCCTCAAGTTAAAGTTCAAATAGTAGAAGTAGAATACAGCATTTACCACTGAGAACTCTGGAAAAGCATTAAAATATAAAGTAAGGTTTGGGCACTTTAGTAAGTGTTGGTTATGTTATCAGTATAAGCATTTCAGCATACGTAAAGCAACAATTTTTTAAACAATTTTGCTAGGGACTGGTACAAACCCAGTAAAGAATGCAGGCTCACAATTCTCTCAGAGATTCCAATATAGAGAAGACAAGCTTCCTAAGAACTGAGATATTAATTTTCTTATTAAATATAAACATTCAATAAAGAGCTAATCACTTAATTCATATAAAAGGAAATGTTCATTTAAAAAGTTAAGTGTTGAGAGGTGTACAGTTATGTGCTGTAAATACTCCAAGACTCAAAGACAAAATTACTGCTAGACACCAATGATTTTGGCACTTCTTTTTTTTCCTGTTTCCATTTTAACGCCTATAGTCTGTCTGGAAACCCTGGTGGCATAGTGCTTAAGAGCTACAGCTGCTAACCAAAGATCGACAGTTCGAATCCACCAGGTGTTCCTTGGAAACTCTATAGGGCCGTTCTACTCTGTCCTATAGGGTTGCTATGAGTCAGAATCGACTCAATGGCAATGGGTTTGGTTTGGCTTTGGTTTATCTTCTGCCTGCCTCACTCTGCTGCTACATATTGTGAGAAGGATGTCATCAGAAAAATATTAAAGCATAGGATATATTTGAATAGGTTGCCACTTATTCTAAAAAGAGCATTATTGAGGACTTAAGCTGATAATAACAGCTGTGCATACATAATTCCAGTATTTTGGTTGGCTGAACATGCCAAGAATACAGGTAACATTGGAGCTAATCTACTGGAAACAAGAAACTAAACGTTCATGTAACCAGAACCACCATTTTGCTGACACACCAGAATATGTGAAGCATACATTCAACTTCAAGTTTCACAAAATTCAGTCATTTCAAAACAAGATAACAGAATAGCATACTAGGTCATATGTTCCAAAATATAAAATTCTTTCCTGTTGCTCAAACAATACCACATTGACCGAAAAATCAATGTCACTGGAAAACAAAACAAAACAAAAAGTCATCATGACAGGAAGTATTAAGCTGTTAAGTTTGGGCTGAAGATAAAAAGAGCTTCTAGAGAAGGTCCCACCAAACTTTTAGAGAAGGTAACTACCTTTCAATTAGGAGAAAAGTAACTAAACTAAACTACTCATTGAATTGTTTGTTGTGCTGCTTTAAACAGTTTCTTTAACTTGCAGTTTGTCCCATTCAGTTTAGAAACAATTGTGTTTCTAGTTGGGTTTTTGGTGGTTTCTGGAAAAGATGATGTAAATACAGTCTACGTTATCTCTCCCAGTAATTTTAACTAAAAATCCTGAGCTAAAATACACAAACCAACTATCAGAAGACTCTGTCAGAACTCAAAGGGCAACCTAGAGGTGAATTCCGTTTTTTTGGTTTGTTCGTCTGGTTTTAGTTTTTTTTTCACAATTACAAACTCTAGGCTAAAAGAGGCTAAAATCTACAAACAATCAGAAGACTATCAAAACCCAAGAGACGACCTCCTGGTGAGTTCCCTGTTGTTACCTTGTTTTTATTTTGTGTTGTTGTAGTTGTGGCTTGTTTGTTTTTCCTCTTATATATTCTACACTGGACACTGGAGCATTCCCAGAGCTGAAACTGCCAATATGTGGACAGAAAAAGCCTCAAGAAAAGCCTGCTGTCTCTAGCCAGAAGAAAGGAAAGGGAAGAAACGGAACCCTTTTGGCTTTATTCTCCCTACTGCAGGTGAACACCAGCACAGAAACAGTCCTCGCCCCCCCAGTCCTTACAGTGCCATAGTGACTTTGTGGACTCTCCACACTGTTCACCAAGTTAATGGTTGGAAAGCGCTGTGCCTTACTTTCTCTACTGTCACTGCACAGCAGATCCTATGAGATGGAGCCCTGGGACCTCTCTTACCCTTGTTATTGTTGTTGTTAGGGTCCATCGAGTCAGCTTTACACTCATAGAGGGCCCATGTGACAGAGTAGAATTGCCTCATAGGATTTTCTAGACTGTAGTATTTTCAACGCTGGGAGCAGATTGCCAGGTCTTTCTCCTGCAGAGCCACTGTGTGGGTTTGGACTGCCAGCCTTTCAGTTAGCAGCCAAGTGCTTAACCACTGTGCCAGCCAAGGCTGCTTATACCAAGAGAACACCTGGAAATAATCAGTGCTGCTTGCCCTCCCTGCTAGTGTTCAAGGCAGTCCTTGAGGGCGGAGTCCTGTTGATTTGCTCTGCACTGTACCAGGCAAGCACCAGCAAAAAGGCAGAACCTCTCCCTTTCCTCAGAGGCACTGTGTGGCCAACCTGCAGGACTGAAGCCTGGTAACAGTGTGGGGAGGCTAAAGCCTTGACTTTCTACAAAGAAAAATAGCAGGAGGTAGCCCTGAAAAGTGCTTTAGAGACTTAAGAGAGGATAACGAAGAAGAGGGAGTTGGAGAAAGGGATGCTTTAAATCTGTTTAGAGTCCTGGGCCCACTCTCAAGCTCTTCATGCATTCATCCAACCACAGCCCACACAGAAAAGGTTCTGAACACTAGGCTCAGGTTTCAGACTGGCTTCTGGGAAGGTCACAGGTAGGAAAGATCAGAATATCACTGCAAAGGACTTAAAGAATACATTGAGGTTGGAACCAATGATGTATGGTCCAAACTTAACTGGAATGATCATCTGCTAAAATAAACAAGCAACAAGAACAAAAATCCAGAATATTTAAACAGGATCCAGAATTTCATAAGACAATATTCAAAATATCCAGGATAAAACCATCTGTACAATAAGCATAAAAATTAACAAATATGCATATTAAAAATCCAACATTAACCATGGCCCAGAAAGTATGGGTAAACACTCTTGTAATGAATGAGAGCATAGACATTCTCAGAAAAGAAATAAAGGCTATGAAAAAGAACCAAATAATTCAAAAGAGGAGAGGAAAGAGGAAATGGAGGAATGAAAAGAAAAATTGTTGTTGTGTGCCATCAGTTGAGTCAATCCCGACTCACAGTGACCCCATAAACCCAACCCATTGCCATCGAGTCAATTCCAACTCAAATTGACCCTACAGGACAGAGTAGAACTGCCCTATAGGGTTTCCAAGGAGTGCCTGGTAGATTTGAACTGTGAACCTTTTGGTTAGCAGCCTTAGCTCTTAACCACTATGCCACTAAGGTTTCCATAGGACAGAGTAAAATTGCCCTGTAGGATTTTCTAGGCTGTAATCTTTAGGGGTAGCAGATCACTTGGTCTTTTCTCCCATGAAACTACTGGTAGATTCGAACCACCAACCTTTTGGTTAGCAGCCGAGTGCTTAACCTTTGCACCGTTAGGGCTCCTTGAAAAGGATAACTAATAATAAAGAGGTGGACATAAATATAAATGTATCAATAATCTATCAGTATGTGAAGCATACTGATCTAGATAGGTTAAAACTGAAAGGATGAAAAAGGTAAATGATTCAAACACTAGCCAAATAAAGCTAAGAGTGACTATATGTCACACAAAAAAGCAGACTTCAGAACAAAGAAAATTAACATAGATTAAAAAATCAATATAAAAAAGAATACATTTCAACCAAGTGAGGTTTATTCCACTGATGCAAGGAATGTAAATGATTTTTTAACAGCTGAAAATTAATCAATGTAATTTACCACATTAACAAGCAAAGAGAAAACAAATGATCATATCAATAGAGTCAGAAAAAGATTTGACAAAACTTAACATACATTTTTGAGTAAAAATAAAACAAAACAAAACTCAGCAAATTAGGAGTAGAAGGGAACTTCCTCAATTTGATAAAAAGTATCTATAAAAACACCTGCAGGTAATATCATTCTTTTCTTTTTTTTTAATTGCTGTTGAAAATATACGCAAGAAAGCATACACCAATTCAACAATATTTACATGTACAATACAGTGATACTGATTACATTCTTCAAATTGTGCAGCCATTCTCATCCTCCTTTTATGATTTGTTCCTCCCCTATTGACATAAATTCATTTTCTCTTAAGCTTCCTATCTAACCTTTCCAGTTGCTGTTGTCAATTTGATCCTATATGGTAAGTTCTTTAAAAGATCACAATGCTCATTGCAGACAGTCTTTACTAGCTAAGGTAGACTGTTGCTTGGTTTAAAGAAGACATGGGGAAATATTTTTGGTGCATGGTTTCAGGGTTAAAGATTATCTCAGAGCAGTAGTTTTGGAGGTTCATCCAGCCTCAGCGGCTCCTGAAAGTCTGGATTCCATGAGAATAGAAATTTTGTTTCCCATTTTCCCCCCATAAGCATTCTTCTTTAGAACCTTTGACTGAAACATTCAGCAATGGTAGCCGGGCACCATCCAGTTTTCCTGGTCTCATGGTAAAGAAGGCAGTTGTTCATGGAGGCAGTCAACCATGCATTTCAGTCCCTCTGTTTTTGCCTCTTATTGTAATATTAATTTTAATGGGAAAAGACTAAATGCTTTTACCCTAAGATCAGGAACTAGGAAAGGGTGTCTCTTTCACTGCTATTATTTAACATCATACTGGAAGTCCTAACCAGCTCTAGAAAACCAAGAAAAAATAAAAGTATTCAGATTGGAAAGAAAGTAATTAAGGTGTCTCTATTCACAGACAACATGATTGTCCACATAGAAAATTCCCAAGGAATTTACAAAATTCTCCTAGAACTAATAAGTTTGGCAAGCTCACAGAACACATATCTTATACAAAATCAATAGTATTTCTATATAGTTGCAATAAAAAATTGGAAACCAAAATTTAAAAAACCAACGCCATTTATAATGGCTATAAAAACTTAAATAATTAAGTATAAAAACCAAAAAAACCAAACCCACTGCCGTCGAGTTGATTCCGACTCATAGCAGCCCTATAGGACAGAGTAGAACTGCCCCATAGAGTTTCCAAGGAGTGCCTGGAGGATTTGAAGTGCCAACCTCTTGGTTAACAGCTGTAGCACTTAACCACTACGCCACCAGGGTTTCCGATACATCTCACAAAATATGTTTAAAATCTATATGCTGAAAAGTGCAGAATGCTGATGAGGAATATTTTAAAAGATCCAAATAAATGGCAAGACATACAAAACTCATACTAACACACACTGTATTAGGCCATTTTTATAACATTCTCAAGAAGGGGGGAAAAAAAACATAGGGACAGAGAAAACTCAGTGTTTTTCAGGGGTCAGGTAGGGTCAGAATACAAAGGTGACATTACGAAAGTATTATTTGTCAGTGTCGAAATGGCTCTGTATTCCTGTCTTTGATGGTGTTACAAAGATCCGGGCAAATGTAAAAACTCAGAATTGTACAACCAAAAAGTAAATTTTACTCTATGTATAATTAAAAAAAAATAAAATCATTAAAAAACAGAATACTGTGGACTTTGAGTAACTCACATTTAAAATATATATATATTAGAATTTAAGAGTGCAATAAAATGTTTACATCCCATACCACTTAAAGACTATATACACAAACCAAGGCATGAGATGCAAATTCATACAGACTCACCTATAAAGAATAAGTATATTTAAGTACTTAAAACTCCTCACTACTCCCCAGGCAGAGATGGGCGGGAGGTAGTGTGGAGAATATGCAAATCTACATGACAGGAAGTGAGGTGAGAAAGATACTAAAATAACATCGCCTCTGCTTTAGATCAATGATGTGGTCATTTTCCAGGCAGAATGATTTTACTTCAATAGTGTCTGCAGTTCAGCTGTGCTCCTAAACACTACCTGGGATAGAATATCAATAATCATCAATACCTCTTCAATGGCACCTGCAGAAATCCTATGACCAGCAACATTTATTACATCGTCAACTCGAGACATAACATACACATAGCCTTCTTCATCCATGTAACCAGCATCCATGGTGTCATAGTATCCCTGAAAATAAGAACAAAAATGTTAATTAGCATGTAGTTTTTATATTATTAGGCAATACAATCATTCTTAAGCTTTGGAAAAATATGATGGCAATGGATTTACTGTATGCATTTGTCTTTCTTTCATAACTAGACTGTGGAGTTAAATTACCTTTGATTTTGAAAGCTTACTAGAATCTCCTTGCTCCTCTAACACCAGGAAGAAATTAAAGTGTTCTTACATATGTTTAAGTGTTTGAACTTAGAGTTGTAAAGTTTATGAACCCAATTTCACTTTTTTAATGGAGAAGTAAAAGCTCAATATTTCCAATATATTTTGGTATTGCAAAGTAATTCTTTGGTAGATTTCCTCTTAATTGTATTAATTTTTAAAAGCTTTAAATCTCCCTATGAATAATTACAAAATATAGCACTAGTTTATTAACACGGATTGGGATTAGACTCAAGTTTCAGTGAAATTTAAAAGTATGTATAAAATTTAATTTTTAAGCAACTCAAAGTAGTACTTCTTCACTGATTAGAAGTTAACATAGAATGAAGAATAAGAAGTATAAAGAAAATAAATGTTGCTTCCCCTAGTGCTTCTAAATTTTCGTGGTATCTACGTTTGTGAGCATGAGCTTTGGCGCAAAACCACGTGAGTCACTGTGTTTCTTAGCTTTCTGAGACTCCATGTTAAATGGGGCAATGATCTCTGCCTTATAAAGCTGCTGTGACTGTGAAATAGAGACTGTGGTATGGTAAGTAGACAGGACATGTCTTGGCACATCCTGAGCCCTTAATAATTGGTAGCTTTCTTACTGCAATTACTATTATTAAGACTATTAGAGAGAGAGAGTAGAGTAGTGGTGAAGAGCATGGACTCTGGAGCCAGCCTATATGGATTCAATTCTGAGCTCTATCATTTCTAAGCTGTGTAACTCTGGGCAAGTTACTCAATCCTTCTGTGCCTCAATAGTCCTATTGGTTAAATGGGAATTTTAATAGTATCTATCTCATGGATTGTTGTGGGGATTAAGTGAATTAATGTAGGAAAAACATTTAGGCATAGTATATACTGAAGTGCTATTATTAAGCCCTCAGATGAGAGATGTGAGGTCAGGTAACAAGATGGGATAGAATCGCTCTATATAACTTAACCATAAACTGGGACCTTGAGGGAATTTTCAGCATTAGTGTTCATCATGTTCAAAGCACATACACGTATTGTTTGCCTTTGTCAGGTTATAATTAATCATATCAGGACTCTGATGATTTAACTGTGGCCCATCAGGCAGATAGATTGGGCTGACTGGAACCAACTACGCTGACAAATCTTCCCTGCCAGAGTCCATCGGGGGCATGTTTAATCTTGGCTTCTGAGGTCATTTGACATTGAGATCTCATTCTGAAGGAAGCTATTTTTATTCTTGTCATTTTTCTACTTGATTAGGTTATCTGCCTTTCACTCACAAATAATAAAGATAGAATGCTAAGTACTTAGATTCACTTTTTTTTATGAAATTCTGATCATTCATTCCTTTTTACTGAGCCTATAATGAGGATCAGCCATCTCTCTCAGGGAAAGATGCAGAAGTGAAAGGGCAGCAGAAAGGTGATGATGAGATCCGGAAGTGTATTAGCAATAAGGTTCTGTTATGACCACAACGCACATGGCCTATGCATGGAATAACGGGTAAGTCACGAAACAGGAAACAGGACTACACTGTAGCATAATTATCCGGGGCACTGGGATCGGGCTTTAAGAACACTGTCTCAACCCTGTATCTGCACTTTCAAATAGGGTTTTAAAATAAAAAGCACAGAGACCATTTAGGATAGGATGCCAGAAATAGTAAAGAAATGGAAAAATACAATATCCAGCAATCAGAATGAATTTTGCTCATGTAACTAAGACTAGAGGAGGTTAAGGGGTGTTCATGACAGTGTACGACTCTGATCAGTTGCTCTCAGTCTGTCAAGGGGAATCCAATAGAGAGAATGATATAGAACCTTTGAAAAATATCTTGATTTAACAAAAAAAAATTCCTGATACCGAGAGGGCTGTTAAAATCTTGGAAAACTGACTAAGGGGAACTGGGGAATTTCTATCTCCATGGACTGATAAAAATAAGTATAAAAATGACTTATTTAGACAATTGTGGTTTGGGCATTCTCATCCCTCTGAGCTAGAAACTGGTCCTGGTGACCTTTAAAATTGCCTTTGTGGTCTATGATTCTAGGAGGAAGTTGCTCAATTTAATAGGCAAGAACTGCAGAGAAGTACGGAAAAAGGTAACAAAAAATATATATTAAATTTCTTACGGGAAATTTTTTGAAGTATAGATGTTTGAATGCTTCCTGATTCTTCCAGAGTCCTGAAAAAGCCCCAGGTGGTAATGGCAGCCTTACATAAAAACAGAGCAGTTAGAATTATGATGAAAGTGGTTATAAAAACAGATTGATTAGAAATATTATTCTTCCGGTGTGATGGATAATCACAATTCAAATTCCACATTGAAAGGTGACCCCTGAATCTGCTGGACAGATCACGTCTAATTGAGACCAAATCATCTGCAGAATCATTGTGGAACTACAGTAGTTTCTGGGAAATGCACATTTTTCCACACAAATGTGACACACACATTTGGCATTCAAACAGTTATTAGTAGCAATCATTGTTAAGATAAAAAACATACTTACAAAAAAGAACCAAATATGCATCACTGAACTACTCTTGAAAAGAATTTTCTGTCCCCATACGAAGATAATTTTTTTTTAGAAGTACCAAGGAACCAGCTGCCACCCCTGCCTATTTGTGTCATCCCAGTTGTTGAAAAGTGACTTGCTTTCACGTAAGTTAGCACTCTTGCACTGTGTGTGGAATGTTGCAATTAAGCATTCAGTGTACAACCTTATCTTTACAATCACTGTGCCTCCGTCCCCTGGAGTGCCTTCTCAACCTGTGTGATTTCTCACTTCTAAGAACACACAGAGATACTTGAGCATATAAAATATAAGGCAGTATATGAGTATGCCTTTTTTTCTTTTTATTCAGTGAAATTCCTCCTGTACATCTTTCTTCTTCCATAGTGCCAAGCAAGCTTTATACACATGGCAAGGACTTTATCTCTTTACCTACCTACCTATCTTTATTTACTTGTGTAAATAAATACATTCTTATATTGGCTCCTTGTAGGAAGAGCCTAACAAGGGTGAGTACTCAAATTATTTTCTGGAGATAGAGACCTTTTAGATGCTTTATAGTTTGAAAATTTAGATATTAATAAAACTTAGGGACATTTAAAAAACTACCCTTTCGAACTCACACAACAAAAAAATGCCAGTGAAACGGTTGACTTCACAGTGCTGATGCTGAAAAATTCAAAGCGAAGTATACATGGCTACTGCCCACATGAGGCGACATCACATGCCCTCCCCCCGAGAAGTGTTTTCAGTGCTCACAGGGCAAAAAGGCATCCGGATGATATAGAGGTCACCCTAAAAATAGATCTCTGAGGCACTGGATTTTATTCTCACATTCTGTCAGGCAGGAAAATACTGCTACAAGTGGGGCCAACTGCCAGTGCCTCCTTGGCCAGCCCTGCTTTTGCTGCTCCTTTCCACCCTTCCACCATATCCAGTAGTGGCCCTGGTAAAACTATCTCACTTACCAGGTTCACTTTTTAGATTATTTTAAGACTGACAACAAATGCTACAGCAGCATTTTTAGATCTCATGTAATTACATAAAACGCATGGGAAAAGATTTTATAATCTATAAAAGAGCTCCACAGGTGCTGGTGTGTTGTGGCTGCTGCCATTGCTGCTGTTTTTGCAGCATCACTAAACCTTCGCAGAAGCAGCAGGGTGGAGCAGATAAACTCATGCATCAATCTTTCTGACTTGCCATGTATGTACATTCACCTCATCATTTTTTTTAGTTGTGAATATTTTAGAAAAAATTTTAAGATCACTGATTATTAAACTCTGAAATAAAACATGAATATGACAACCATTAAAACCAACCAATTAAGCCCACTCTTTAGACAAATATTAGACAGGACTATAAAACAAAAAATAATACACATGAGGGATGTGCTTCTTAGTTCAATCATGAGACATGAGACCAAATGGACAGCTCATGTCCAAAAGCAGGATAAGAAGGCAGGAAAGAACAGGAACTGGTGGAATGGACACAGGGAACCTGGAGTGGAAAGGGGAAGTATGCTGTCGAATTGTGGGGATTGCAACCAATGTCACAAAACAATATGTTCATAAATTTTTTAATGAGAAATTTTTTTTAATCCGATTAAGCAGGGTCCTTGGTGGAGCAGTGGTTAAGGGTTTGGGGGCTAACCAAAAGGTCAACAGTTCGATTCCACCAGCTGCCCCTTGAGAACCCTATGGGGCAGTTCTACTCTGTTCTGTAGGGTTACTATGAGTTGGGATCCACTCAACTGCAAAGGGTTTGGCTTTTGTTTGGAGCTTAAAAAAGTAAAAGGATACTAAGATTTTGTAAATCAAATGCCAATAGGGATCCAAATGTTGTTGTTGTTGTTAGGTGCCGTCGAGTTGGTTCCGACTCATAGTGACCCTATGCACAACAGAACAAAACACTGCCCGGTCCTGAGCCATCCTTACAATCATTGTTATGCTTGAGCTCATTGTTGCAGCCACTGTGTCAATCCATCTCATTGAGGGTCTTCCTCTTTTCCGCTGATCCTGTACTCTGCCAAGCATAATGTCTTTCTCCATGGGCTGATCCCTCCTGGCAACATGTCCAAAGTATGTAAGATGCAGTCTAGCCATCCTTGCCTCTAAGGAGCATTCTGGCCGCACTTCTTCCAAGACAGATTTGTTCATTCTTTTGGCAGTCCATGGTATATTCAATATGCTTCGCCAACACCACAATTCAAAGGCGTCAACTCATCTTCAGTCTTCCTTATTCATTGTCCAGCTTTCACATGCATATGATGCGATTGAAAATACCACAGCTTGGGTCAGGCACACCTTAGTCTTCAGGGTGACATCTTTGCTCTTCAACACTTTGAAGAGGTCCTTTGCAGCAGATTCACCCAATGCAATGAGTCTTTTGATTTCTTGACTGCTGCTTCCATGGCTGTTGATTGTGGATCCAAGTAAAATGAAATCCTTGGCAACTTCAATCTTTTCTCTGTTTATCATGATGTTGCTCATTGGTCCAGTTGTGAGGATTTTTGTTTTCTTTATGTTGAGGTGTAATCCATACTGAAAGCTGTGGTTTTTGATCTTCATTAGTAAGTGCTTCAAGTCCTGTTCACATTCAGCAAGCAAGGTTGTGTCATCTGCACATAATGCAGGTTGTTAATGAGTCTTCCCCCAATCCTGATGCCCCGTTCTTCTTCATAGAGTCCAGCTTCTCAGATTATTTGTTCAGCATACAGACTAAATAGGTATGGTGAAAGAATACAACCCTGATGCACACCTTTCCTGACTGTAAACCAATCAGTATCCCCTTGTTCTGTCCGAACAACTGCCTCTTGATCTATGTAAAGGTTCCTCATGAGCACAATTAAGTGTTCTGGAATTCCCATTCTTCGCAGTGTTATCCATAGTTTGTTATGATCCTCACAGTCGAATACCTTTGCATAGTCAATAAAACATAGGTAAACATCCTTTTGGTATTCTCTGCTTTCAGCCAGGATCCATCTGACATCAGCAATGATATCCCTGCTTCCACGTCCTCTTCTGAAACCGGCCTGAATTTCTGGCAGTTCCCTGTCGATATACTGCTGCAGCCGTTTTTGAAAGATCTTCAGCAAAGTTTTGCTTGCGTGTAATATTAATGATATTGTTCTATAATTTCCACATTCGATTGGATCACCTTTCTTGGGAACAGGCATACATATGGATCTCTTCCAGTCAATTGGCCAGGAAGCTGTCTTCCATATTTCTTGGCATAGATGAGTGAGCACCTCAAGCGCTGCATCTGTTTGTTGAAACATCTCAATTGATATTCCATCAGTTCCTGGAGCCTTGTTTTTCACCAATGCCTCAGAGCAGCTTGGACTTCTTCTTTCAGAACCATTGGTTCCTGATCATCTGCCACCTCTTGAAATGGTTGAATATTGACTAATTTTTGGTATAATGACTCTGTGTATTCCTTCCATCCAAATAGATAACATTAATGAGTAAAGCAGACCACATGTTAAGTAAACAGTAACAAATAACAACAAACTTGATGAAAATGTCTTTTGTTTGCATAGTAAACAAAGAATAATTTTCAGTTGCTCCAAGAAATGTACCATGATATATGTGTCTTTTATGGTGCCATTTTTTGACAGAAAAACATGTATAAAATACATCTCTACTGTAAGAAAAATAAAAGACAACTGTGATAATAAATGGCATTCAGGCTGGACTGGGACCAACAGAGAACAGCAGTGTCTGAAGCAAATTAGAATACAAATACTAGGTCCAATGGGAGCCATTGTTTCTTAGCTCCAGCTGATTGCTGATATACAGGGATGCTGATCCAAATAAAACATATAATATTTCCCATACTAAGAACTATGTGAGTAAAGGTGTATATTGTTAAACAAGAGTCCCTCTCATTTTATTTACTTCATCAAAGGTTCAGATCCACCAGAATCTACACACTGCCTCTTCACAGTAAATGGAGACACCTAAGTGTATGTCAGTTTCAACTTGAAATTGCATATGAGCAACTGATAGTCTGTTCCACAGTCGACCCTGGCCTTCTTCTGACTGAAGATATTGAGCTCTTCCATCATCTCTTTCTACTGTGTATTCCATCTGGTGAGGTCCACATGTATGGTTGTCATTTATTTGGTAAGAAAAGGTATTTGCAATGAAGAAGTCGTTGGTCTTGCAAAATTCTATCATGCAATCTCTGGCATTGTTTCCATCACCAAGGCCATATTTTCCAGCTACCAAGATTTCATGTTTGATTAATTTCATACTGCACAAGTTGGTAAAAATCTTCCATTTCTCCCTCTTTGGCCTTAGCAGGTGGTGTGCAAAGTTGAATATATTCATATTAACTGGTTTTCCTTGGAGGTGTATGAATATTATCCTATCACTACAGCGTTGTGCTTCAGGATAGACCTTGACGATGAATGCAACGCCAGACCTCTTTTGATGATGAATGCAACGACAGACCTCTTCAATTTGTCATTCCTGGCATAGTAGACAATATGATTGCCCAATTCAAAATGGCCAATAAGAGTCCATTTCAGCTCACCAATGCCTAAGATATCAATGTTTATGTGTTCCATTTCATTTTCAATAATTTCCAATTTTCCTAGATTCATATTTCATACATTCCATATTTCGATTGTTAATGGATGTTTGTAGCTGTTTTTTCTCATTTTGAGTCGTGCCACATCAGCTATTGAAGGTCCATAAAGCTTAACTCCATCAATGTCATTAAGGTCGACTCTACTTTGAGGAGGCAGGTCTTCCCCAGTTGTATTTTGATTGCCTTCCAACCCAAACAGCTTATCTTCCAGCACTATATCAGACAATGTTCCACGGCTATTCATAAGGTATTCCCCGGCTAAGTCTTTTCAGAAGTAGACTGCCGGGCCCTTCTTTCTAATCTATCTTCGTCTGGAAGCCAAGCTGAAACCTGTCCACTGTGAGTGACTTGGCTAGTATTTCAATACTGGTGGCATAGCTTCCAGCATCACAGTAACATGCAAGAGCCCACATTAAGACAAATTGACAGACGTGTGAAGAAAATTAGAAAAAGTCCACAAGAGCCAAAGTACGACCTTGAGTATATTCCATCTGAATTCAGAGACCATCGCAAGAATAGATTTGACGCCTTGAAAACTAATGACCGAAGACCAGATGAGTCCTGGAATGACATCAAGGACATTATACATGAAGAAAGCAAGAGGTCATTAAAAAGACAGGAAAGAAAGAAAAGACCAAAATCGGTGTCAGAAGAGACTCTGAAACTTGCTCTTGAACTTTGTATAGCTAAAGCTAAAGGAAGAAATGATGAAGTAAAACAGTTGAACAGAAAATTTCAAAGGACAGCTTGAGAAGACAAAATAAAATATTACAACAACGTGTGCAAAGACCTGGAGGTAAAAAACCAAAAGGGAAGAACACGTTTGGCATTTCTCAAGCTGAAAGAACTGCAGAAAAAAATTCAAGCCTTAAGTTGTAATGAAAACATTAAACAATGCAGGAAGCATCAAAAGAAGATGGAAGGAATACAGAGTCACTATATCAAAAAGAACTGGCCGATACTCAACCATTTCAAGAGGTAGCATATGATCAGAAACCGATGGTACTGAAGGAAGAAGTCCAAGCTTCACTGAAGGCATTGCAAAAATGAAGGCTCCAGGAACTGATGGAATACCATTTGAGATGTTTCAAGAAACAGATGCAGCACGAGAACTGCTCACTCATCTATGCCAAGAAATTTGGAAGACAGTTACCTGGCCAACTGGCTGGAAAAGATCCATATTTATGATTATTCCCAAGAAAGGTGATGCAACTAAATGTGGAAATTATCCAACAATATCATTAATATCACATGTAAGTAAACTTTTTTGCTGAAGATCATTCAAAAGTGGCTGCAGCAGTATATCAACAGGGAACTGCCAGAAATTCAAGCTGGATTGAGAAGACAGCATGCAGCATGAAACCAGAGATATCATTGCTGATGTCATATGTGTCCTGGGTGAAAGCAGAGAATACCAGAAACATGTTTACCTGTGTTTTATTGACTATGCAAAGACATTAGACTGTGTGGATCATAATAAATTATGGATAACATTGCAAAGAATGGAAATTCCAGAACACTTAATTGTGCTCATGAGGAAACTGTACTTAGATCAAAAGACTGTCGTTCGAACACAATAAGGAGATATTGCATGGTTTAAAGCCAGGAAAGTTGTGTGTCTGGATTGTATCTTTTCACCATACCTGTTCAATCTGTATGCTAAGCAAATAATCTGAGAAGCTGAACTATATGAAGAAAAAGGGGGTACCAAGGCTGGAGGAGGACTCATTAACAACCTGAGTTATGCAGATGACAGAATCTTGCTTGCTGAAAGTGAAGAGGACTTGAAGCACTTATTGATGAAGGTCAAAGGTCACAGCCTTCAGTATGAATTATGTTTCAACATAAAGGAAAACAAAAATCCTCACAAATGGACCAATAAGCAACATCATGATAGATGAAGAAAAGATTGAAGTTGTCAAGGATTTCATTTTACTTGGATCCAAAATCAACAGCCATGGAAGCAGCAGTCAAGAAATCAAAAGACACATTGCATTGGGCAAATCTGCTGCAAAAGACCTCTTTAAAGTGTTGAAAAACAAAGAAGTCACCTTGAAGACTAAGGTGTGCCTGATCCAAGCCATGATGTTTTCAATTATCTCAAACGCATGTAAAAGCTGGAGAATGAATAAGGAAGATAGAAGAAGAATTGATGCCTTTCAATTGTGGTGTTGGTGAAAAATATTGAATATACATAGACTGCCAAAAGACTGAACAAATCTACCCTGGAAGAAGTACAACCAGGATACTCCTTAGAAGCAAGGATGGCAAGACTACATCTCACATACTTTGGACATGTTACAGGAGGGATCAGTTCCTGGAGAAGGACATTATGCTTGGTAAAGGAGAGGGGCAACAAAAAATAGGAAGACCCTCAACAAGATGGACTGACACAGTGGCTGCAACAATGAGCTCAAGCATAAAAATGATTGTAAGGATGGCCCAGGACCGGCCAATGTTTAGTTCTGTTGTACATAGGGTTGCTATGAGTCGGAACTGACTTGAGGGCGCCTAACGAGAACAACAAGTGTTTGTCATAATAATCTAGATGAGCTGGGATTTGGTCTATTGAAAGCGATCTGAGTTTTCTGGTGGCCTAGCATGTACCTAGTTCGATAAGTATAGACTGGACCAAGAGATTTGTATTTCCTAGTCAGAGTACTACTAGAGAGAGAGAAAGGGAAAATTTTACATGTCCTAGAATTTGGCTAGATTTGCATTCTCTATTCTTAAAAGAAGATGCCCTGGGAGACTGTGTTTTCTCTTCCTGAGGAAAATGTGGTGTTAGCAATTACTAAGAGATAGATTATATTCTTACAATTAATTGAAGCCTAGAGAATTCAAAATATAGGTAGCAAGATAAACTTTAAGAACACAGGTTTTCTCAGCTGATGCTCAGAACTTTTAAATACCTGCATACATTTTCTGAGGAACAGGGACTGTGAATTTTTTTTTTGTACCATTTCTCATTCCTGCAAGAAAGGTCTGCATAAGCTTGTGCATACCCAGAAGCTCTGGGAACTAAGAGTAACATACTGAGATTTTTCACAGAAGTTGTACGAACAGATTTCTGTGGAATTTCTGAAGACCTTGAAATTACACATAAAATATAGCTATACATAGTTATGTACTGTATGTTTCTGAGGAGAGGATCTTTGGTTTTTATCCAATTATCAGCAAACTGATGACATTCACCAACTACTTAAACCTCTGTTCACTGGAAAGGAATGCTGGTGGCACAGTGGTTAAAGCACTTAGCTGCTAACCAAAAGGTCAGCAGTTCAAACCCACCAGCCGCTCTGAGGAAAAAAGAGGTGACAGTCAGCTTGCATAAAGACTTACAGCCTTGGAAACCCTATGAGGTTGCTACGAGTCAGAACCAACTGGATGGCAGTGGGTTCAAAGAGGCAATCACCATTAAATATTGCACGTGTTTGGCAGAGAATTGGAGAAATGGTGATGAAGAGATCAAGTTAAAGAGTGAGAAATAGAGGGGAAGGTAAAGGAGCAGAAAGAGAAGGACGAGGTCCCAGAATATTGAAAAGAAGGAAGCAGATGTTAGAGTCATTCAAATCATCCTGCATGAACATCTAATAAACAACTCAATATATGCAATATGCGAATTACATTAACATAAGAGGAAGTGCCCTGAGAAGAGAGGAGACTCAGAGAATTTGATGTATAGAAGGTGATCTATGGTCTGGATCTTGAAGGACAAGTTCATAAAGCCAAGAAGTGAAGAGTCAAGAAAGGCACTTCATGCTGAATGGCCATTCTTCCTCCTTTCTTCCTCGTCATGTGTTTTCCTTTTTCTTTCTTCCTTTCATTTATTCATTCTTTGCACAGTCTGTTAATCAATAAACATATACTGAATTCTTAAAACATATAATGCGCAACCGAGTCGATTTTGACTTATAGTAACCCTATTAAACCCTATAGGACAGAGTAGAACTGGCCCAAAGGAGAACAGCTCTAGGCAGTAATCTTTATGGGAGCAGATCACCAGGTCTTTTCTCCCACTTGAGCCACAGGTGGGTTTAAACTGCCAACTTTTGGTTAGCAGCTGACCACTTAAACCATTGCACCGCCAGGGCTCCTTTGAATGTCTACATAAGTACAAATAGTCTGCTCAGTCTAACCAACACTTACGATGTGTGCGTGTCTGTATTTTGTGTGTGCACACGTAGGAATATGCATATGAGGAGTGTGAAGGGACAGCATAAGTTGGAAATGGGGCAATGGAGCAACAGAGAATGGGACAAATTTTAAATGACCATAACCATCATAAACAGGTGTTTGATAATGCTCAGTTTTCAAAGATATTTTTAAAGAAGAGGAGGATATAATCAGATTAAATGCTGAATCCAATATAATCGGATAACTAGAAGTCACAGTAATAGGATGAAAATCAAATATGAGGGATGAAGAAGAGAGAGAATCAAAGTTGTCTCTAAGCTTTCCAGTCTAGAACAATGATGATGCCAACAAAAAAAAAAGGACAAAAGCAGTAAAGCAATATTTTGGTGAGATGTGGCATATTGAGGTTTGGAGAAGTAGAAAGGAAATAGAGAGTTTGGTTTAAAGAGCCTCTGGGAACATAGGTGGAGCTATCTAATATTAATAAAGGTTTTATCTGAAAATCAGATAGGGTAAATATGTAGATATGTTAATCACGTGCAGCTAGCTAATCACTGAAAGGTTGGAAATCAGTGAGTGATCCTGGAAAAGAGTATGGAATAAGAAGGAAAAATCCAAGGCCAAAAAACATTATTAAAGTTGGGTTAAAGGAAGAATAGGACCATTACATAAAAATAAAGAGCGGGATTAGAGATGCATAGGCAAAATAAAGCAGTATTTTAAGAGCCCCAAGAACAGAGTGTTAATAATGACTGAGTGTTCAAAAAGGTAAATGGAAGTACAAATTTTATATGAAAGTGGATTCAACATAGGTCATGGGATTTAGTAATTAAGATGTTCTTGAGTATCCTCATAACTGCAATTTCAAGAGAGTGGAGAAGACAACAGCCAAAGCAGTTAAGGAGTAAATGAGAAATAAGTGAATGCAGTAAGGTTATATTACATTTTAAAAATATGTTGGTGACTGGAAGGGAAGATATAAGCAATGGTTTAATGTGGAAGGCAGGTTGATTTAGGGTGGGAAATATTTGAGTGGAAGCAGCCAGTGGAGGGACATTAGAAAACACCTCAGCAATCATTTGATTGATTGATTGATTCAATCATGCATTAATTCATGCATTAATTATTTTCTTCATTAGGTCTACGTTTGTTGGGTGCTTAGTATTCCTCAGTCACTGTGCTAGGCATTGATAATACAAAAATATGAACTGAGGTCTCAGAATCATAGAAATCCTGGCATATTGGAAACTATAAGAAATTCAGTAGTTTTAGAGGAAAGATTGGGAGGATGACTATTGCAAATGGTGCCTACTCCATTAAGTTAATAAAATAACATCAAAATATCAATATTCAAGGCATAGGGTAAAAGTAGCCTAGTTTTTTATTAGCGAGTTTTACAGTACGTAATTACCAATTGCCAGGTGATCTGCATACATTGCCTATGGTAACAGATATAGATTGAAGAGATAACTCCTCTTCCCTGGAGAATTCTGGAGTTCCATCTCAACTTTACACTCTCAATACTTTCTATGGGGTCCTTACGCTTTATCTGAGATTTTCATATGAAGCCAGCTTTTACCTCTCCAGAAGAGACTGACAAGGCTGTAATTTTTTTCTCTCTGGGCAGACAAAAGATTGGGTAATAAATCTGAGTTCTAGCTGCAAGATCACTACTGACGTTTAGTTTTCTATATCTAAAAGGAGGATCGTATCTGTCCCACTATCTATCTCATAGTGTTGATGTGAGGCTAACAGAAAAAAAACAGAAGATGAACTAAAATCTCTATATGAGACTTTAGAAAGGAAAGAGATTGAAATTACATAATACACTTGCTTTTACTCAAAGGATAGCCCGATGAAAAGAATTGTGTCCTGACCCTCTCCCAAGACAGTATGCCTGATCCACTCCTGCAAAGCTGTAAAGATGTGAACAAATATCATTAAGGGCTGGGAGTTCAACATCTGGAGGACGAGAAATTGGCAGGCACTAGAGTAAAAGCCATTTCAGACAATACCATTCAGCTGTCGCCCACCCACCACTGCCTGCAGGGTACAAGTCAGAGGAACACAGCAAGGAGGGGACAAGCTACACAACCAATAGGAACAAAGGACTGCGTCAGAAAAAAATGTAAATCCACCAGAGAAGAAGAGTCAGACCTATGGCTTTAATAACAGTGAGCACTGTGATACTGAGGGAAGCAGCTGCAGTTAAAATTTTCTTTTATGTCCTGCTTTCTGGTGCCTGGAAATTACCAACTGATAGTTTTATTTCCGCAATTTGGAACTTTGGATACAATTATAGGTGCACCTTCTAAAAGTCATGAACATTTTGTATTCATAACAATTTAGGTACCATAACTTTCCTACTGAATTAACTGCCTGGAGTAGGTTTCAGAATCAAAGAGATTTTCTAATATCCATGCAGACATGAAGAGTTCTATTCTACTAGAAAGGTGAATCTTATGAATACAAGAAACTAGTAAAATTGCACGATTTGTGCTTATTGCATCCTAGTGCACTGAGTAGTTTAGAAATCACTAACATGTCTACCTTTTACTTAAGAGATTCCAAGGTAAGCAAAACAGTGACTTCCAGAAAGGATGTGGAAAAATGAATTGGATCACAATACTTAATTTCCACATGTCACTATTCCTGATTTTGGGGTCAACAATCTTAATATGGTACAATGAATCATTACATTTAGAATCTTACATGGGGTGGATATAGGATTATAGTTTTATATTAAAAAACAAAACGAAACCTGCCAGAGTATAGTTTCCGACTTATTTATACTATTCATAACAGATTTTATAGTAAAACCAGAAGCTGTAACTACACCAAAAAACAAACAAAAAGTGGAGGCTTGAAAGAAAAAGTTACTATTTCCTTACTGACTTATTTAAATATAGGCTGAGCCCCATATATTTTAAATATCTCATGCAAATTTCTCCTCTATTTTTATAATTACTACAGCTATGATTAGTGAACATAAATGATACTAGGGAGTATTCCTCTTTCAAAGAGTATTCTACATAGTGATTATACAAAGCAATAAAGAAAAGCATGAGCATAAATAAGGGCATAAATTATTCAGAAGAAAGGATATTTATCTCTTTGGTGGTGGTCACTCCCAGACGTGGTTTTTGATGGCAGTTTAGCTTTAAGCCCTTCATGGATTTAAGTTATTCTCACTGGTGTTTCACCCCATATCCTTTCAAAGTTGATAAAATATGATCACACCCTATGTAATCTACAACTTTTTTTCCAGAAAAAAAAAATTATCATTTTGCTTTTGAAATGATTTGGCAAGAAGCCACATATTCAGTTGACCGTGGGTTATTATTTATCAGTAATCACTGTGCAAGTTCAGGAATCATGGGAAGTAAGACATACAATTGAAAAATTACTTGCAAATAAAATGAAAAATTTATGGAGGCTCAATTTGATCATGACGTTGTTATGCTAAATATTAGAGATATTTATTTAAATATGCATTCATTTTGATCCTAAATTTCTTATATTGGCAAGGTCAATACATTTAAAAATGTTTCAGTCCCAGATAAGTTGTAGACTCTGAGCCTGTGTGCCTAATAAAACACCTTCTACAAGCCACCAAATGGTTCTGGGGGCCCATCCAGATGGTCCCTGGAACAGACTTGCTTTCAGATCATAGTCTTTCTTTAGAATGTGACCTACATGGAAAGAATGAATATCTCTCAAATTACATACTTTTATTTTTTAACTACAGTAAATTTTTTTGTATTAAGTCAATGTCTGCTTTCTCCACCTCCTTAGTTCAATTAAAATATTTATTATGTCCTTCTAAAAAGCACTCCTTGGCATTTTTCCATTTTAAGTGAAGGATGTATCTCCTCAAGGCACTCAGAACAGCTGAACAGTTATGGACCAACATAAACAAGTTTTACTGATAGAAGTTAAACATAAAAACAGCCTGCAGGAAGCCACTGGGGTCAGTGAATAATTTTCAGATTGATGAAGTTAGCATGGAATGGTTACTGGGGATGTGTGTTTTAAAGGGATATGGACATAGGAAATACTTGCTTTTACAGATAAAAATAAGTTCCAGAAAGATTTCAAAAACAGTGCCATTAAGAAAAGAGAGGCCTAGTTGATAAATTGTATTTCTGCCTTAATTTTCTAAAACAGCATTTATAATATTCTAAAATATACAGTTTCACTGCTAACCTAAAGGCAGAATCAGCGTCCCACATGTTATATTGTATTGCATCTCTAAGTGATACATAATACGATCTCAGAATCCAGGATCTTTACAGTAAAACTGCCTATTTAGGAATACACAAACCCAAACCAACCCCGTTGCCGCTGAGTCAATTTCGACGCACAGTGACCATATAGAACAGAACATAACTGCCCCATAGAGTTTCCAAGGAGCACCTGGTACATTCAAACTGCTGACCTTTTTGGTTAGCAGCTGTAGCACTTAACCACTATGCCACCAGAGTTTCCATTTAAGAATACAGAGGGAAGAAAATTATCCTGAATTGGTAACAAACTAAATTACAGAATTCTTTAAAGCAACAGTTGTGTTACTTTCATGTATCTTAATAACACTAATGGCAACAAGAAGAAATTATAGTTTATGTGTGATAGTGCTATATTTGATTATCTTCAAATGAATGTGGGGTGAAGCTACCGATAATTAAAGTGAAGGGCTTAAAATCAGGCTGGCTCAAATGCTATTATTGAGGTCTTGCAAAAGTTACTTTATAAAATATGTGACTTACTTATAGTCAAGGGGATATATAAAAATATATGCTGCTAGAGCAGTTTTAAAAGCTCTCAAACAGCATGTGCATACCTATGCAAAGTAAACATCCACACACAACCTTGTCCATATTATCAATTTCTTTAGGAAGTCCTACCCCTTGTTTTTGCCTCAACAGATCAAATTTTAAACATCTCTGTGTTAATATGAATTCTGATTCAGAGAAACATAAAGACAAATGGTTTATTCAATACTTAATGCTTCCATCTTGTTGGACATTTTATCTTAAATTGAAAAATTTTTAAAAGTAATCTATTGCTTATCATGATTACTGATAACATAAGAATATGAGAATTGTATCAGACTGTGTATCTTTACCTTTTGGTAAAGTCACTGTATTACTACCTAAAGAAATGAATTACTTTACTTTTTGGCTACTGTTTCTCATTTAGCTTTCAAAGATTTTTAAATGTTTTGTTAACCTGAGGCAATCTTATACCAATCAGAGAATGGAAGATAATAACAGTTCTTTTAACTTCTAATTGTAATAAATAGGAAAACAAATCTTTTCTAAGACCTGTCATATAATATTATTTATTTATAGCAAATTACTCTAAAAAAGTCTACTACTTAAATTATGTCGGTAAAGACCATTATCATGTTAATCAGATCCACTTACTATTATTAAAATGTTACATACTGTGGATCTCCCAACTTAATAAACTTATATTTCTCCTTCTCCCAGATCAACAATTTTAAAATATGGATTTAATCAAAGTAAATTGAAATATTTTCACTTTAAATTTTAGCACTTTTTAAAAATCAAACTAGCAATAATGAAAGCTGATAATGCATCTGGTGTTTGGTGAGTCAGGGAATTTATATTCTGCTACTTTTTGACCTATTAATAGTCCTTCTTTTTTTTTTTCTAGATATATATTTGATGCTAAAGCAATTATCCAAAAAGGTGAAAAGGACAATGCAAAAAGATGTTCCCTACAGCGTTATTTATAATCATTAAAAAACAAAAAACTAACAGGCCTGTAATGGGGATAAAGTATTTTTAAGGAGAACAATGCTTAAGAATGCTCATGAGACACAGTTAAGGGAAAGCAGCAATACATGAAATTGAATCAACAGTATTATTTCAACAATGTAAAATGCTTGGCAAAAAGTGGAAAGTCATATATACCATAAAATTATGCAAATAATACCTAGATGTAAAAGTTACTCTTATCATCTATACATTACTTACAGAGATGCAAGGTTTATCTTTTTAAAATTGTTCCCTAAAATATGTGCTACTTTATATGATGTCTGTGTTTAAATTATAGTAGAGATGGCAGGATTGACAAATAATAGAGGAGCTTATCATGCAACCTCTTCAATAGTATTATGACTATAATTTTTTTTAGCATGACATGCCAATATTTGCCCTTTAAATAGTAGTAGTACAGGTTTTGCTTACTTTACCACAATATTTCCTAAGTACCGAGCCTTCAGTTTTTGCATGTTGTCGTCCAAAATCATAACTGTAAAGTTAAATAAATAAATAAATAAAAATGCATAATTTAAAGCTTAAAGGTATTTTCATATTTTCTAAGTCAACCTTCAAAAAAATCTCACTTTAACAAGGCTTGTTGAATTCCTGTGAGACATGAACATACAATATGAACAATCCAAAATCTTTTACAAAACATAAAAAGTACCTACACACTTTGGATTCCTGAAAGATAAGAAATTTATTTCAGAAGCTCTCTTAAATCAAAATTTCTTATTTCAAACATGGTGGTAATTTCAAGGTCTATGCTTATGTCCACGTAAAGGTTCCATTCTATTCTGTTAAGGACATTTTTTTAAAAATGCCAACTTTTCAAAAGGAAAGGAAACAAACAAAGCTTTAAAATATACCTGCAACAATTTTGCAAGCACTAACAATGAAGCATTGAAAAGCCTAGAAAACCACTTACTTGGATTTAAGCCTTAATCCTCACTTATGGCTCTGAAAGTTCAATTTAATCTACCCAGATATGATCCCAATGTTTTCTATGCTACACAGAGAAAATCCTGAAACACTTTATTTAGGAGATCAAGGCTTTTCTCTATGTTCGATACTCTTAGTGCATACTGAATATGACGGTAAATTGTCTTCTAAGCGCTAATTGATCCTTTATATGACTTCATCCATTCAGATAATTCTGCTGTAAAAAGCTATGAGAAAAGAAGACAAGAATACCCTCCCCCAGAAAACAATTGTTTTGTGCCCTTCTTTGTATTTCCAGAGATCTTTGTTTTAAAACTCTATTTTGAGATCTGTCTATATGGAAACCCTGGTGGTGTAGTGGTTAAGTGCTATGGCTGCTAACCAAAGGGTCGGCAGTTGGAATCTGCCAGGTGCTCCTTGGAAACTCTGTGGGGCAGTTCTACTCTGTCCTATAGGGTCGCTAAGAGTTGGAAGCAACTCGATGGCAGTGGGTTTTTGGGTCTATATGGGATCAAATTGACTACAACAACTTCAAAAATTAGATAGGAACCTTAGGGGGCAGTGATTTTATGTTAACGGTGGAGGAACAACTCAGAAAAGGAGGGTGAGAATGGCTGCACAACTTGAAGAACGCAATAAGCGATGTCACTGAACTGTACCTGTACAAACTGTTGACTTGGTGTATGTTTTACTGTGTATATTCTCAACAGCAACAGCAATGAAAAAGAAAATAAATTATTTTTTTAAAAACTCTATTTTGACAATTATTAGCTATGTTGGAATCTTCTCTCACTGAGTTCCTTAAAGGTGGAAGCCATGCTTAATTTATCTTTGTTTCCCCAGATCCGGGTACAGTGGCCAACTTACCAGCTATGTGCCACTAAGCATTTTCTAGTACCTTTTCAGCTTCCCTGTCTACAAAATAGGAATAATTCTTTTTTCACAGTGCTGGTATAAGAATTACTTGGGAAAAGAAAGTATATAAAGTGGCAAGCCTACAAAAGATACCCAATGAATGTAAATTAATATTATATCATGTTTAATGTTTTTTTCATACAAAGAGGTTTTTCTTTTTTTTTTCCCCCAAAGCTTACAGCTATTCCTTATAAATTGATAATAAATTATGGTTTTGAATCTCTGAATTACCACAAAACATATAAAAAACACAAATCATAAAGCCACTGCTCCCGTAGTTATAGTTTAGTGCTAATATTTTATCTGTGCTGTCTGTAAGCCAATGGCTTTCAGACAATGAGACACTTCTGTACTGAAGTGCCATGACGAATCAAAGTGTAACTCTTTCTTATAACGATATAAAAATGTTACTGAACTACTAAAAGGAAATGTGCTTAACATTTCCTACAATTAGCCCTAAAATGTCTCAACACAAAAGCAATTTTGCCGGTAAAATCAGCAGGGATGACAGAGCTGTTCAAACAAAGAATTTCACAAAAGCTGGGTTCACCTATCCATGACCATGGCAGAGAAGTCACAGGCTTCACAGAATACCTATGTCTGTCCTTAAAAAAAAAAAAAAAGTGTCTCTGTATAAATATACTTGCTAGGCTAAACTAAACACCTATGTTTTCTTAATCATTGTCCCAGAAGGAATTTTTTTTTTTAAGAGATGCAAAAGAGAAATCTCTAAATTTGATAATTTACGTGAAAATCAAAATCTTTGTTAGGAATTACATTCTGTCCCCCAAAGGTGAGTTTCCATAATAAATCTACTAGGCTAAATTGTGTGACCTTATGCAAATATCGTAACCTCTGTGCCTCATTTTCTCATCTGTAAGATGAACGTATGAGTCTAAATCAAGTTAGTCCCTTTGGTTTCTCTGAAATATCAGTAGCAACACCAGGTAACATTTAGGTCACTCTTTCTCCTGGCAGGCATTATGTTAATGCTTCCTTGTGTTACATCACAACAGCCCACCCAGTGCATAACAGTCCTAAAAAAGCCCAGTAACCCAGTGCCCTCAAGTCGATTCCGACTCAATAGCGACCCTATAGGACGGAGTAGAACTGCCCCATAGAGTTTCCAAGGAGTGCCTGGTGGATTCGAACTGCCGACCCTTTGGTTAGCAGCTGTAGCACTTAACCACTATGCCACCAGGGGTTCCAGCCCTAAAAAGAATATAGAATTATTATTCCTATTTAGAAATATGTATTTGGTAAGTTAGATGATTTGTATAAGTTTATATACTGAGTAGAGTCCAAGAGAAATTATTTAACTGTTACACATACTAGCATAAATGTAAAAATAAATATTGAAAGGCTATTTTATATCTCTTTGTCATATACAGCCAGCATAAATGAAATGACTTTTCTTTTCAGAACCCTTACTCTTAATTTTTTGCCAACAAGTCTCAAAGGCCTTATCATCGCTCCTAAATTAAAAGGTAGTATAAGTAATGGAAAAAAAATACAGCTTTTGTAGTGGAAATGAGCGAACAAAACACAATGATTTGCACTGCCCTCCAGACCTAACCAGCTGTGTTACCTTAAGAAAAAAAAAAACAGAGTAGAACTGCCCCATAGAGTTTCCAAGGAGCGCCTGGTGGATTTGAATTTCCAACCCTTTGGTTACCAGCCATAGCACTTAACCACCACACCACCAGGGTTTCCTACCTTAAGAAAGTTACTTAAAACCAAACCCAAACCAAACCTCCTGACCCTGAGGCCATTCTGATTCAAAGCGACCGTTCTTTCGTTCGGAGCAGGGTAGAACTGCCCTATAGGGTTTTGAAGGCTTTAAATCTTTTGTGGAAGAAGACTGCCACATCTTTCTCCTGCAGAGCAGATGGTGGATTTGAAATGCAGACCTTTTGGTTAGAAGTTGAGTGCTTTAATCACTACACCACTCTCTAAAATGTTAGTAATAGCTCTGAATTAAACACACTTCATCCTTTCCTGAAATGATATTTGTAAAGCACTCAGCACCCAGTAGGTAGGTGTTCCTTATGTATTAATTTCACACCCTATATTCTTTTTTATATTCTAAACTCGCCTTATAAATTATATTTCCACTGTTATGACAGCTTTTTGAAACATCTCCCTGGAGGTCCACAACCTTACTTTTGTTCAAATTGACTAATAGCAAAGTTCAATGCACTTATTTTTAATATTTATTTTTATTCAATCAAATTCCTGTTAAGCACCTCCACTTATATCCCAAGTGGTATGATAGGCACCAGACACAGGAAATTATCAAATACATTAACATTACGTATTTCAAATAACCAAGGCCATTTCTTACCATTGTATCCTGGAACACTTTTTCCTGCTTGCCCTGGTGGAGGTGTTTTAGAATTACCTAATCCAATGCATGAAGCTGTGATTGGGGATCCAGTCTCTGGGGAAAGAAATATTATTTATTATTTAATGTTGCGACTTGGAGTCATAATGATTTCTTCAGTACATCCCCGCCCCACCCCCCAGTTTGTTACAGAATTTAATTAACATTAAACATAGATGAATAGTGGAAAAATATTATTTAGAAGTAACAATTTGGTAAATTACACTTTATTATATATATATAATATATATATATATTTTAATTTAAAGATACCTGTTCAGAATAATTTGTGTAGAAGTGTTTCTCCTAAAGAAAAGAAAGGCCACTCCATTGTTCTCAGCTGTAGAGAAGTAGGCTTGAAGAAAGGGGAATTACATGACCGCAAGGCATTTACAACACACAATAAAGCCCGATCACTACAAAAGATGTTTTCTCTGGACTTGCCTACAGGTATTTTGTTTCTCATTGCAAATAACATCCCTGTGAAAAAAAGTTTCTATTATTTGTAGTTTCTTTGCTGGAATCAGTGACCCAAATATGTTTAACCATAAACTTATCCACAATTAGCTTCCATTGATTACTAGAAATGTTACTTTTGTTTTCTTGATTTTAGTGAATGGTGACTGAAAGGTCGGTGGCTTAAACCCACCAGCCACTTCATGGGAGAAAGGCGTGGCAGTGCTTCTGTAAGATTACAGCCTTGGAAACCCGATGGGGCAGTTCTATTCCGTCCTGTAGGGTACCTATGAGTCGGAATCCACACAATGGCACTGAGTTTGGTTTTTGTTTTTTTTTTGCCTAATGTTATTAATACAAACATACCCATACATACACCCAAGGGATTAATCGCCAAACTAATGCGATTCAAAGTAATCTAAAAAACTAAGAACATATATATCTTCTTAAGTACTCAGAATGCATTCCATCCACTGTGATCTCTACCATAATTTATCATATATTGATATTGCTTTAGAATGATAGGCAGAACTCATTACTGTTCTTTACCTTCCACAGTAGTTCAGTTTATTATTTGCATTTTATGGATGGTGGCTCAGCTGGCAACAATAACAGAAGATGGACTCATGGCCATTAAAACACAGTTCCTAAGTCATAGTCCAGAGCTTAAGAAGCTAAGCCAGATGGTCACCGCTGAGGATAATCAGCAAGTAATCAGAGCAGATATTTCTGACGCTTAACCAAGAGTTCTCAAATATTTCATGTCATGACCAAATAATGGGAAAGTATTTTATGAAATGGCATTCCATAAAGCCATGCAATACTCCTGCCTACCCCTTGCATGTGCACCCAAACACATGCACAAGTACACACATGTGCACATGCACACACATGCACACACATGCGTGCACACACAAACACAATGCAAGTAACAGAGCAGAGGTGATGACAGAGAGCAACCCTGTAGAATGATATGCTTAGAGAAAGGTACACGGAAGGAAAAAATGGTGATAACAGAAACAGAGGTTGCTAGTACACGTTAAGATAACCCCTTCAAGATGCTTCTGTTCCTCCTGACTTGGTGGGAAATAGCTGTTAAAGTAAATCTGTTATTTTAAGAGTATACCTGTTCAAGCTTAGTTTATCAATAGGGGCACTGCAATCAACTGTTCAAGCTCTAATATGCTAAGTAAGGCTTTGGAAAACTGTCAACAGATGGTTCTAGCACCTAACAATGATCACCTGCCTCCTAAAGCTAAAACAAAAGCAAACAACAACAAAACTATAACTGTATCCTGCATCGTCTCCTCACTGTGGATTCTTACAAACAATGTCAGCATCTGTTCTTCCTATGCCATTGGGAGAAGGGGAGTATGGGAAGAGGCAGTGAGAGTAAAATCTAGTATTAAATAAAGACACAAGAAAGAATTACCAAAGCATTGTAAATATTTACTGCATAAGGAAACTGACATTTATATTTCTTGAGGCTCCTAAGCATCTTCGTATAGTGATTATGTATTTCCAATCTTTTATCCTTCAAATGTTATATTTTATGATTATAATGCAACTATGAGAAGCATATTTGTCTATATGATTAATTTGATTGATTTAAAGGACTTTAAAAAAGATTACTGTATTTTTACGAAAATAACTTGCACCTTCTACATTTGTTTGCCAAATGCTCCCACTCCCCGTAAGGTATTTTCATAAGTGTGCCATGGCAATTTTTTTTTCCCCCTCAGCAACATATAAAGAAAAAAAAAAAACAAAAAAACTCAGCATAGCACACTTACGAAAATACCTCGAGGGGGTAGGTAAACCAAAAAACCAAATCCAGTGCCATCGAGTCGATTCCGACTCATAGCAACCCTATAGGACAGAGTAGAACTGCCCCACAGAGTTTCCAAGGAGGGGGTAGGTAGCAGTTGGCAAACAAAGGTAGAAGGCACATGTTATTTGCATAAAAATATCGTGGCCATTTAGGCAACTCGAAGTAGATAATATATTTATACTGTGGACCTTATTTTGATACTCATTTAGGGGACTAGAAAAAAACTATTGCTAGTGACACCCAGAGGGTAAAATTAGATAAAGTTGTAGTTCCTAGTATACCAAGCAAAATCTGGAACACAAGTTAGGATAAGGGTGGGCTGGGAAAAACCATAATAGCTCTTTATAGAAAATTTGGTTTTCTTTCACTATACCTCTGAACATGCTGGGACCCAAGGACTGATCCATTTGCTAGCCAGACTATAATTAACTGGCTAACAGTGATCTAGGGAGGCAGGAAATCCAGATGTCATATTGTGGCTGGGAAATAGCTACATTAAAAAAAAAAAAAAAAAAAAGCCAGAACACTCTCTTTGACGAAGGGAATCGAACACTTCATTTGGTGAAATCTTTACAAAGTTACCCACCCTTAGAAACATGAGATGCTCAGGAATTGACCAGCATAATTTCTCTGGATAAGGGGCAACCAGGAAGAAGGTGGCAGGGAGGTGAATGGTGTGGAGAATAAGCTACTCTGGTATGTTTATATTTATATTTATACCGAATTAGAAACTAGAGACTTCATCTTTTTTTTTCCCTCTCCCCACCTTAGGACAAATTTCATAGTGTCCTTACTGCCTCACTACACTTCATTGGATCATTGGGTTGTCACCTAAATGAATTTTCCTTAAAGTTCCTAACTCTGAAGGACAAAAAAGGTAAGAGAACTATTACATGAATTATTTTCTAATATGAATTATGCTATATACTGTGTTAAGTGCTTTTTCTTTATATTACTGTATTTCAAAACACAACACTACAGGGTGAAAAGAGAACATTCTTTTTACAGATAAAAAATACCAAGACCAAGAAGATGTAAACAATTTGTCCTAGCTCGTATAGCTCCTTCAAAGGAGAAGAAGGAACAGGTAAATCTACCACTTCTGAGGTTCTCATGAAGAAAACAGAATATAAGAAGGGAATAGAAATCACCCAGGCTGTGTCTCTATGCAGGAAGGAAAATCCTTGTGACAGTCAGCCCAGTCTCTCATAACTGCAAATGGAAGTGCCAGTGATAGAAATCACTTATTAGCAAATATTTATTGAGCAGCTATTATGTGCTAAATTCTGGTGTTAGAACTGGAGATGTAGCAATGCTAGTAGGGGAAAAAAACTAGGGGAGACAGTCAATAAACCACATGCTGTTGTTAGATGACATCAAGTCAGTTCTGACTCAGAGACATTGTGTACAACAAAACGAAACACTGCCCGGTCTTGTGCCATCTTCATGATTATTGCTATTGTTTGAGCCCATTGTTGTAGCTACTGTGTCAATGCACCTCATTGAGAATCTTCCTTTTTTTTGCAGACCCTCTTTCTACCTTACTAAGCATGATGTCCTTCTCCAAGGACTGGTCCTTCCTTATAACATGTAAAAATTAAATGAGACAAAGTCTTGCCATTCTTGTTTCCAAGGAGCACTCTGGCTGTACTTCTTCCAAGACAGACTTGGTCATTCTTCTGGCAGGACATGATATATTCAGTATTCTTCCCCAACACAATTCAAATGTGTCAAATCTTTTTCAGTCTTCCTTATTCATGGTCCAACTTTCACATGCATATGAGGAAACTAAAAATGCCATGGTTGGGTCAGGCACGCCATAGTCCTCAAAGTGACATCTTTACATTTTAACACTTGAAAGAGGTCTTTTGCAGCAGATTTGCCCAATGCAATGCATCCTTTGATTTCCTGACTGCTGCTTCTATGGGCATTGATTGTGGATACAAGTAAAATGAAATCCTTGACAACTCCAACCTTTTCTCCATTTATCATGATGTTGCCTTTTGCCCTAGTTATGAGGATTTTTGTTTTCTTTATATTGAGGTGTAATCCACGCCGAAGGCCACAGTCTCTGATCTTCATCAGTAAGTGTTTCAAAATCTCTTTGTTTTCAGCAACCAAGGCTGTGTCATCTGAATATTGCAAGATGTTAATGAGACTTCCTTCAATCCTAATGCCACATTCTTCTTCATATAGTCCAGCTTTTCAGATTATTTGCTCAGCATACAGATTGAATAAGTATAGTGAAATGATACAACCCTGACTTTATCTTTCCTGACTTTAAACCATGCAGTATCCCCTTGCTCTGTTCAAGCAACTGCCTCTTAGTCTATATACAGGTTCCTCATGAGCACAATAAAGTATTCTGGAATTCCCACTCTTCACAATGTTATTCATAATATGTTATGATTCACACACTCAAATGCCTTTGCAAAATCAATAAAACACAAGTAAATATATTTCTGGTGTTCTCTGCTTTTAGCCAAAATCCATCTGACATCAGCAATGATATCCCTTGTACCACTTCCTGTTCAGAATCCAGCTTGAATTTCTGGCAGTTTCCTGAGGATATGCTGCTGCAGCCATTTTTTAATTTTCCTGAACAAAATTTTAATTACATGTAATATTAATATATCACTATGTTGATAATTTCCACATTCTGTTTGATCATCTTTCTTTGGAATGGGTACAAATATGGATCTCTTCCAGTTGCTAGGCCAGGGAGCTGTCTTCATAATTTCTTGGCATAGATGAGTAAGCACCTCCAGTGCTGCATCTGTTTGTTGAAAGATTTTAATTGGTATTCCACCAATTCTGGGAGCCTTGTTTTTTGCTAATGTCTTCAACACAGCTTGGACTTATTCCTACAATACCATTGGTTCTTGATCCTATACTACCTCCTAAAATGGTTGAATGTTGAACAATTCTTTCTGGTACAGTGACTCCACGTATTCCTTACATCTTCTTTTGATACTTCCTGCATTGTTTAATATTTTGCCCATAGAGTTCTTCCATATTGCAACTCGAGGCTTTAATTTTTCTTCAGTTCTTTCAGCTTGAGAAATGCCAAGCGTGTTCTTCCCTTTTGATTTTCTTACTACAGATTTGCAAATTTCATTACAATACTTTATTTTCTTGAGCTGTTCTTTAATCTTCTGTTTAGCTATTTTACTTCAACATTTTTTCCATTCGCTTTAGCTAGTCTGTTTAAGAGCAAGTTTGAGTCTCTTCTGACATCCATTTTGGCATTTTCTTTCTTTCTTGTCTTTTTAATGATCTTTTGCTTTCTTCATGTATAATGTCCTTGATGTCATCCCACAATTTGTCTGGTCTTCAGTCATTAATGTTCAATGCTTCAAATCTATTCTCGGGATGTTCTCTAAATTTGGGTGGGATATACTCAAGCTCATATTTTGGCTGTCGATGACTTGTTCTAATTTTCTTCAGCTTCAATTTGAGCTTGCGTATGACCAATTTATGGTCATCAATGGGTGGTCAGTTCATAGTCAGATCATGTGTCTGTCAGTTTGTTTTAAGAGGGTGGCTTCTGTATTGCTATGGTGCTGGAAACTATGCCACAAGTATTTCAGATTCAGTAAGGTCACCCAGGGTGGACAGATTTCAGCAGAGGTTCAGACCAAGACACACTAAGAAGAAGGATCTGGCGGTCTACTTCTGAAAAAATTGGCCAGTGCAAATCTCATGAATAATAGTGGGACATTCTCTGATATAGTATAAGAGGATGAGCCCCTCAGGTTGGAAGGCACTCAAAATACTCCTGGGGAAGATCTGTCTCTTCAAAGCAGGGAATAATGATTTTGAGACCTCCATTTGTTGATGAGGCACAACTCAAACTGAAAGAAATAGCTGCAAACTTCCATTGATAGTTGGAGCATGGGATGTATGAATCATGAATCTAGGAAAATTGGAAATCATCAAAAATGAAACAGAACACATAAAGACCTATATCCTAGGCATTAGTGAGCTGAAATGGACTGGTATTGGCCATTTTGAATCCGACAATCATATGGTCTACTATGCCAGAAATGAAAAATTGAAGAGGATTGTCATCACATTTATCATCAAAAAGAACATTTCAAGATCTATCTTAAAGCACAACATTGTCACTTATATCCATATGCCCACAAAGACCAGTTAATATGACTATTATTCAAATTTATGCACCAACTGCTAAGGCCAAAGATGAGGAAATTGAAGTTTTTTTTACCAAGTTCAATAGTCTGAAATTGACCAAACATGCAATCAAGACTCATTGATAATTACTGGTGATTGGAATGAGAAAGTTGGAAACAAAGATGAAGGATCAGTAGTTGGAAAACATGGTCTTGGTGATAGAAACAATGCAGGAGGTCACATGATAGAATTTTGCAAAACCAACAACTTCTTCATTGCAAATACCTTTTTCAACAACATAAATGGTGACTATACACATGTACCTCACTGGATGAAAAACATGGGAATCAAATTGACTATACTCGTGGAAAGAGATGATGGAAAACCTCAATATCCTCAGTCAGAACAAGGCCAGGGGCTGACTGTGGAACAGACCATAAACAACATACAAAAGTGAAATATATGACATATTAAAGAGTGATAAATGCTAAGAAAAAAAAAGTAGGTAGAATGAGAAACGATGGGAGGGTTGCAATTTTAGATTGCGTGGCCAGAAGAGAAAGCCTTGAGAAGTTGACATTGAGGAAAGGCCTGAAAGAAGTGAAGACATACGCATGCAGATATCTGTGGGAAGAGCACAACTAGGAGGAGGAAACCTCAAGTGCAAACGCCCTTGGGTAGGCTTATTTCTATAGGGTTTGAGTAGCAGCTGACAACCATAGGATTGAAGCAGAATGAATGAGAAAAATATTAGTAGGAAGTGAAGTCAGAGAAGTAGTGTGAAAAATCATGTAAGAGTACTTCGGAGTTATCATAAGGTCTTGCAGGCCAATGGGGGCTTTTGAAGAAAGGAGTTAACGGATCATAAATGTAGAATATAATTTATTTAAATATTAGAACATCATATAGGTTCTATGTCCAGCTTCATTTTCTTTGGGCTTTGAGAGAGATTTGTGAGAGGAAATTCATGGGCAGATAGAAGCTATATTAGAATAGTTTAGTTAATGATAGAGATCCCTGTGTCTCCCTGAGCATCAGGAGCCAATGCACACGAGAACAGGGAAAAAAAGTAGGACCCAGCTAGGTGGCAGATGGGAGTAGGGCCCCCCGCCCCACAAATGGTAATCGCTTTTATTCTATATTTCAATACAACATTTCTGAGAAGCAATTTGGAAATTCTTATAAAAATCTTAAAAAATGTACATATCCTTTAACCTGGTTACTCCACTTTTAGGAATATATACTAAGAAAATATTTGTTGCTGCTGTTGTTGTTAGGTGCCATCAAGTCAGCTCCAACTCACAGCAACACTATGTACAACAGAATGAAACACTGCCTGGTCCTGCGCCATCCTAAAAATCATTGTTATGCCTGACACCATTGTTGCAGCCACTGTGTCAATCCATCTCATTGAGGGTCTTCCTCTTTTTTGCTGACCCTCTACTTTACAAAGCATGATGTCTTTCTCCAGGAACTGGTCCCTCCTGATAACATGTCCAAAGCATGTGAGATGAAGTCTCACCATTCTTACCTTTAAGAAGCATTGTAGCTGTACTTCTTCCAGGACAGATTAGTTTGTTCTTCTAGCAGTCCATGGTATATTCAATATTCTTCACCAATACCATAATTCAAAGGCATCAATTCTTGTTTGGTCTTCCTTATTCATTGTCCAGCTTTCACGTGAATATGATGTAATTGCAAACACCATGGTTTGGGTCAGGTGCATCTTAGTCTTTGAAGTGACATCTTTGCTTTTTAACACTTTAAAGAGGTCTTTTGCAGCAGATTTGCCCAATGCAATTTGTTGTTTGATTTCTTGACTGCTGCTTCCATGGGTGTTGATTGTGGATCCAAGTAAAATGAAATCCTTGACAACTTCCATCTTTTCTCCATTTATCATGATGTTGCTTATTGGTCCAGTTGTGAGGATTTTTGCTTTCTTTATGTTGAAGTGTAATCCGTACTGAAGGTTGTGGTCTTTGAACTTCATCAGTCAGTGCTCCAAGTCCTCTTCACTTTCAGTAAGCAAGGTTATGTCATCTGCGTATTGCAGGTTGTTGTCGAGTCTCCCTCCAATCCTAATGCCACGTTTTTCTTCATATAGTCCAGCCTTTCAGATTATTTGTTCAGCATACAGATTGAATAAGTATGGTAAAAGGGTACAACCTTGATGCACAACTTTCTTGACTTTAAAAATCATACAGTATCCATTTGTTCTGTTCAAACAACCGCCTCTTGATCTATGTACAGGTTCTTCATGGGCATGATTAAGTGTCCTGGAATTCCCATGCTTCCCAATGTTATACCCCACACAGCTGAATGCCTTTCCATAGTCAATAACAGTTGTAGGCATTCATAAATATTTAGCAATCATCACAGTAATTTTATATTACTGCTTAGAAGACTTTAAAAATAGAAATTATTTCATGATAAAGAGTAATACAAAGCTACTTAAATTGAACAGAACACTGTCTAATGAGGAAATAATGCTCACAGTATATTGTCTCAAAAAAATTGTATAAAACAGAATGTATATTATGATTTGTTTTTGTAAATAATATACGTTTGCAAAAATACAAATCTTAGCAGGATACACATCAATGAAGTTTGTTTGTTTGGTTTGTTTTTCCTGAAGGGTAAGCAAAAGGGAAAGTTATGCTGAAGGATCAAATGGCTACAACCACAACTTGAAAGGTACCCACTGTGGTGAATTAAAGAAGGCTGTAATTTTTTTGGCACTCCTGTCATCAAGAGGTGGGTGCTATTTCCCTCTCCATGAATTTTGGCATGCTTTTTTACTGCTTTTACTGATAGAAAACAATGGAAACGATTCTGTGTCAGTTTGCAGATACAAGCCTACGAATCTTGGAACACTCGTTTGGGAAGCCCTGAGCTACTATGCAAAATGGCCCACCGAGCTAGAATGCCATGTGCAGGCATTTCATTCAAGAGTCCTAGCTGAGTCCAGCCTTCCAGCCATTCCCAGGTATGAAGGTGAAGCCATCTTGGACCCTCCAGATTAGCCTATTCACCACTGAATACTGTCTGAGTTGTGTCAGTCATCAGTACGTGGAGCACAAGATTCTCTGGCTGATCTCTTCCCATATCCTTGATCTACAAAATCAGGGGATACATGTTGTTTTGAGCCTCAAAGTTCTGGAGTAGTTTGTGTATTACACAGCAATAGACAGCTGGAACACCTGCCATTTAAAATAGTATAAAATTTTTTAAAAAGAATCTCTGCAATTCTGAAAAACAATTGTGCATGCAATTACATGAAAACACTCTCCTCACCTGCACTTAAAATCAGGTTCTTCTTCCTGCCTGTATGTATAAGAATCATTTGTATCAACATTTCCAAACACAGTACAATCCCTGACACTTTGTTGTCAGGAAATGTTTGCTGACTGGTAAATACACACTTCTTACATGGTTTTAGACTCCAGGTCTCATTCATTAGATCAGAGCTCTTAAAAACTAAATAGTAATGTCATAGAATGAAATACCAAAATGAACCAGAGAGCAGGAGAAATAAAGCACTCAGGAAAGAGAAAAAAATTATGCCACTGCTGAAATTCTGTTACAATCTTTTCTAAATCCAAGAATAATGTCCAAAAGTCATTCATTCATGGTGTTCATTGAATATATTCTACTCACTGTGAAGCACATTTTTTTTTTTTTTTGGAGGAAGGGAGTATTAAGGGTGGAAAGACATGCTAACTAGAAATAGCAGCCTGTGGAAAAGTTCAGAAGTTAGAAGATCAGGGGATGTCAAGTTATACTGAGCGGAGCAAAGCCTGGCAGTGGTAGGTGGTCTAGGAGACATGATAAGAGACAAGGTGAGAGGTGAGCTGAGGCAGATCACGTAGTGTCTTCCTTGCCACGTTAAGGAATTTGGCTATTATTCCGGGAACGATGGGGAGACACAGGGGATTTTAGCAGAGGTGATTTGTCAGAATTGTATTTTCCAAAAATCTCTTTGGTTGCAACCGAACTAAGCAGAGTCTCAACCCAAAGCAGTAAGTCTATTACACGTTGGTGACGTGATAAACGTGAATGGTACAGAAAGATGAGATCGAATTTGAGTTATACTCAGAATCAAGCGTCTTGGTGATTGTGTGGATATGGGGAAAGAGCAAGAGGGAAAAGTCCAGGACAACCCCTAAGGTTTTGACTCATAATTTAAAGATAACACAGGAAGAGGAGTAGATGCATGTAGGAGTTAAGGGAAGAACAAAGGTGGCAAACTCAAAAGTCCAGCTCTGTAAATGAGAACTCCTGCTGCATCTGGCAACCTGCCATTCTGCCCCCACCGTGCTCTAGAAACACTACATGTAAGCAATATGGATTTAGATGTTGGTGGCCCATGCTGAGAGCTAAAGTCCTGGAAATAAAGCAAACCAGCAGCCTAGTGCTGCTGAGTCATATTAATCACAGCATCATGGTGGGCATACAGGCAATTTGTAAAGAGACCATCTTCTCACTGAGGAATCTATACAGTGAGCTATAAATAACTTAAATGGTGGTAGCAGAGAGAAAGCAGAAACAGTGAGATGTGCACCAGTGAAGGAGAATCAATTTAATCTCTGTGTTCACAAGATGATACAATTACAGTTTAAAATACTTAATTCAAAGCAACCTAACTTTTTGTACTGAAAGCAGACCATTAATTCAAGCCGTGAGACACTCATTCTATTCCCCTACCAGCACATCGGAGCCCTGGTAACACAGTGGTTAAGAGCTATGGCTGCTAACCAAAAGTTCGGCAGTTCGAATCCACCACCCACTCCTCGGGAACCCTATAGGGCAGTTCTACTCTGTCCTATAGGGTCGCTATGTGTTGGAATTGACTCTGTGGCAAAGGGTTTAGCTTTTGTTTCTTTTTACCAGTACATTATGAGTTCCTGAGTGGTGTAAATGTTTAAGTGCTTTACTACTAGCCAAAAGATTGGGAGTTCGAACACACCAAGAGGCACTCAGAAGACAGGGTTGGGGTCCCCAAGTGTCAGAATGGACTAAATGGCAACCAGTAACAACCAGCATACTGGCTCTAACTGTTGATGTCACAAATGGAAAACTCCATAAATAACCTGCTGTAGAATTAGATAAGAAATGCGGAATTAATAAAGGCACGAGATAAGATGGATAAAGAAACACCTTTTGGACAAAGCAGAACAATGAGAGTTATGGTTCTAATCATAATTGGCTGGTAGACTTTGGAAAACTAACCTCCCTATGATTACATTTCCTCAGGTATAAGTTGAGCTCTAACTTTCTACATTTTCCTGAATCTGGATTATCTACAGGCCAGGATGCTTGAAATGACCTTTAAGTACCTAAAGGGTTGCTTGTACTAGGAAAGGGAGAAGGAAAATAATATTTATTTAGTGTATATTATAGGCCAGGAAATCTGCTGGATTGTTTGCAGATATTTCACTTCATTTCAAGCTTTCTACAGGCCTGCGAGGCAATATTATTTTGCCCGTTTTATATACAAGGAAACACATGAGCATAAGATCAAGGACTTGCCTGTGGCTATAGAGTAAGTGGCTGAGCCAGGATTTAAAGCCAGGTCTACTAGGTTTAGCATCACTTTTCAATACCCACATTGGTTTTCCATGGAGAATAGTCACCTGCTCTTTTCCAATTTAGAACTGACAGTAAAAGAGAAACTGGAAACTCATACAGGGCTAATGGGCCCACAGCGCAGAAGTTTACAAAACTCAACACCAAAGAGGGGTAATAAAAATTCCAGACAGTACGGTTTGTGGAGGGAAGATTTAGAAACTACCTTTCTTGTGAAGGTCTGTTAAAAACATGATGTATTTTCACTTTTCTAGAGTGGATTAAATGTGATCCTTGTCAAGAGCAATAGAATTAGAACAGACACAATTTCAAAATCCAAACCAGCTTTATATTCTTAACTGATTTCCTAATTTTTTAGTCTCTTGTCAAAACATTATCACCAACACGATAATGCACATAAATAGAGATTCCGAAAAGCAATGAAACATTTCTGAGCTACTTCATGTATAGTAATCATGTTTGAAAAAAAAAATGTGAAATTCTTGCTGCATCTTTATGCTATAAAGATCAAACAATCTGATCCATCAACTCAATTTGCTTGGGGAATTCATTCTTAGCTGGATTAGCAATTTGTAAAGTTATTTACTTTCAAAAAGGAAACCCTAATCAGACCTGTCTTACACTTGATAAAAGATCATTCCTTCCACAAACCAAACCATAAGCCTCTGCTTCTCAAATAATCAGTAAAAATCACCTACTTTATGCTAATGAAGACTGCTCTAAATGAGAAAAAAAATATAGTTGCCAAGCAACAAAGATGACGTCAGGACTTTTTTTTCTCTCTCTCACCAGATGGATACTCTCACAGCCTTGCTATCTGCACACTGCTGAGATGACACTGTGTCTTCATAATTGTTTTTTTCAGTTATCACTTCTCATGATAAACTGTATAAAATGTTTTTTCTATGAATAAAGTAAAGAGATAAACTTATTTTCAAACATGAAATAAAAAAATGCATCAGATAGTAGCAATTCACTGATATTACTGAAAGATTCTTTCCATTATGCTACTTGAAAGAAGCATAGGGTATATCCTGGAAACCCAGTTAGGGACAATAGCATTGCTAGCCCAGTCCAACCCATCCCAAAATATGCATTTCAAGAGCCTAGCTCAATCCATTGTCTTTGGAAATACTGGCTTGTATTCTGAAGAAAGGCCATCACCATAGCCCAAATTTGATGACTCAGAAATTATTAAGTAAAACCCAGAGGTAGGGAATAACAAAGAGTTAAAAAGGAAAACCTAGGAAAGCAGCATTTGGTATATATGGAAATATTTTATCTGAAGTGCTACAGTTGGAGAAATATTTGCTATACTCAAACCTTAAGAAGAAGCTTGTAAATTAAAGAGACATTTCAAGGTAAAGTCACTGTCTTAGGATGGGTTCTCTAGAGAAGCAAAACCAGTAATGTGTATAAATATGTATATCCCAAAAACCCACTGTCGTCGAGTTGATTTCGACTCATAGCTACCCTATAGGACAGAGTAGAACTGCCCCATAGAGTTTCCAAGGAGCGCCTGGCAGATTTGAACTGCTGACCTCTTGATTAGCAGCCGTAGCACTTAACCACTACACCACCAGGGTTTCCAAAATATGTATATAGAGAGATTTATATCAAAGAAACAACTCATGCGATTGTAGAGGTTGGAATGTCCCAAGTCCATGGATCAGGATAGAGACTTCTCCCAATTCATGCAGCCACAGAAACTGGCAAACCCAAGATTGGCAGGTCAGAGAACAGAGCTCCCACTCACAGACTGTGAAGGTCAACAAATCCCAAGATTGGCAAGCAAGGCTGAAAGGTTTCTCCTGATTCACGTAGCTGTAGGGGCTGGCAAACCCAAGATCGACAGGTCAGGGAGAAGGACTCTTGCTGGAAGACTATGAAGATTAATGGATCCTAAGATTGACAGGTATGCTGCTAGCTCAAGAACTGGAGGTCAGAGGACAAGAGAAAGCTGCTGGATCCAGAACAAACCAAAAGCCTCAGCAAGGTGAACAGGAAGGAACAAGACACCAGGGGGCAGAGAGACAAAGGCTGAGGGGGCCTTGAGTCACCACAGGCCCCGCTCCCACCACTACCACTCAGCAGATTCCATCATGGGGGTGATCAGATATTAAATTTCAACAGGGAAGTGATCACAACATTATACAACTGCCAAAACACTGATAATCATGGCCCAGCCAAGTTGACACACAATCATAACCATCACAGTGCACTCCTTGTCAACTTGGCACCTGTACATATCTCCCCAAACCATACATAATCTCTGAATAAAGACAATTACAAAGTCATACTTGTGCCTAACATGATACAACTAACACATGTACAACCAAAAACACTCTAGCCATATTTACATCTTATATTTTGTAAATGAAGAACAGAAAACTATCTGATGCACACATACAAAACAGGAATACTCATAACAATTATAGTGCTCATCTCTGGAACTGGTCATGTGGCCATAACTGGTATTTAGAATTACCTTCTTCCACCACCCATTCGGTATTCCCTTTGCCCTCAGCAAGCACCTCAGCTGGTCGTGGTTCTTTGCCTGGTGGGGCGACCCAAACCTTCATTCCTGAAGGGTCTGAGCCATTAGTGGTCATGTCAGAATTGGGTTGCTGTAGTTTTTCCACTGACTTTAATCACAGGAGATGGTAGTACTAAGAGACGCCCTAAGGGATCTCCTGCATTCCAGAGATACTCTTCTTTACCTCCATTATGTAACATCAATTCAATTTCCTCTTGGTAATCAGGATCGATCACACCAGCCAGTATGGTAGCTCCCTTCTTTGTCTGTTGATTCAGAGGCATAAGAAGCCCAAAGTGGCCAGGTGGCATTCTTAGCTTCCAGTTCAGTGGAATTAGTGATGTGTCTCCAGGTGGGAACATTCCTCCCTTGGGAACTAAGACCTCTAGAACTGCAGAGCATAAGGTCTTGGGGACAGGAAGCAAAAATCTTGCAAGTGGATCACTAGGGGTAATAGTGAGTGGTGCCACTCCCATTTCCACTCCTTGATTCCTGGACCCATGCATCCTGGCTATGGGAGAAATAGCACCACATATTGGGCAGTAGTTTAAGCCATATACAATCACCTGGAGAACAATGCCCCAACCCTGCAAGGTATTGCCACCTAGCTGGTGGCGTAATTGTGTCTTTAGGAGGCCATTCCATCTTTCTCTCAAGCCAGCTGCTTCAGGATGATGGGAAACATGGTAAGACCAGTGGATTCCATGAGCATGGGCCCACTGCCGCACTTCATTTGATGTGAAGTGAGTCCCTTGATCAGAGGCAATGATGTGTGGGAAAGCAAGACGGTGGATGAGGGATTCTATAAGTACACGGATAGTAGTTTTGGCAGAATCATGGCATGCAGAGAAGGCAAATCCACATACAGAGTAAGTGTCTATTCCATTAAGGACAAAATGCTGCCCTCTCCACGATGGAAGTGGTCCAGTGTAATCAACTTGCCACCAGGTTGCTGGCTGATCACCTCGAGGGATGGTGCACCACTTTCACTACCAAATTCTGTCTTAGTCATCAGGGCTGCTATAACAGAAATACCGCAAGTGGACGGCTTTAACAAAGAGAAATTTATTTTCTCACAGTCTGGTAGGCTAGAAGTCCAAATTCAAGCATCAGCTTTCTCTCTCTGTCAGCTCTGGAGGAAGGTCCTTCTCATCAGTCTTCCCCTGGTCTAGGAGATTCTCTGCACATGAACCCCAGGTCCAAAGGATGTGCTCTCATTCTGGCATTGCATTCTTGGTGATATGAAGTCCCCATTCTCCTTGCCTCCCTTTCCTTTTATCTCTTGTAAGAGAAAAGCTGGTACAGGCCACAATCCAGGGAAACTCCCTTTACATTGGATTAGGGATGTGACCTTAGTAAGGGTGTTACAATTCCACCCTAATCGTCTTTAACATAAAATTATAATCACAAAATGGAGGACAACCACACAATACTGGGAATCATGGCCTAACCAAGTTGACCCATATTTTGGGGGGACAAAGTTCAACCCATGACAGGTGCCTAGAAGGTACTTTCTTCATTGCCATGTCACCCATATACAGCCACTTATGCCTTATCCCTAAGTTATTCTGCAGTAAAATACACAAAGATTTTGCATTCATCACAAGATAAGTAGCTTTAAGTTGGAAGAAAGTTATACATCTAGCATATAGTTGTAACTTTTTTTTTAAGGGGGGGATTAAAGTAACAAGAATCATAAAGCCTCCACTGTTGAATTCCAGAGATGAAGAAAATTCCCGGGTGCAGACTAAAATTGGAGACTTACAGATTGAAATCTCTCTGCTATATCAATTCTAATACATGAAAGTGGAACATCTGAGACTACAAAAGTAAAAAAGGAAAAGGATGATCCAGAATAGAAGTGGCTTAGACGCTACCTTACTTGTCAAATCCTCAAATCATGACTGTTTCATACTTGAAACAGGACCTTAGTTGTGTCTGTGTATCTAGACTCTGTACCTTCTGATGGAAGCCATACAGATTAAGTCCTGCCAGCATTCTGTTCATCTATACACGTCATCAGGCTATTCCTTATAAATGCCATTGTGCAACTTGAGTAATCTAATCCTAGGGAGGTATTCTGAAGTAAGAAGAGGAAGTAACAGTAAATGCTAGGAACAGAGGGCATCTGGGAAAATATAGCAAAGTAAGATAACTGTACATAAACATCAGTAGGAAGAACGGGTCTAGTGTACAGAGTTATAGAGCACTATTCTAGCAGTGTTTCCTTCTGTTGTACACAGGGTCGCCAGGAGTTAGAATCAACTCAATGGCACCTAACAACACCATTCTAGCTTTGGCAGTCCCCGTGGCACAGTTAGCTCAGCCGCTAACCAAAAGGTCAGTAGTTCGAATTCCCCAGCTGCTCCTTGGAAACCCTATAGGGTAGTTCTACTTTGTCCCACAGGTTTGCTATGAGTTGGGATGGACACCAGGGCAGTGTGTTTGGTTTTGGTTTACCTAGGTTGGCATCCATTGTCTTTAACTGATAGTGAACTAGTAAAGTGTTTCTTCTTGGAAATAAATAATATTAAAATTTGAGATGCCAAGGTGTTTTGTGACAATCGTTTCTAAACCACTACCATATCTTATAGGAAATATAAAAGGAAAGAAGGCAGGAGGCAGAAAGGAGGGGGAAAGGAAGAAACCTTAAAATGAAATATGGTCTATTACATTTTAGGTTTTAATAGTTAGTCCATGAAATTAAGAATTTTTTTTTTTTTTTTTTGTACTAGTTCATTTACTCTCGAAAAAAAAATCCTTTACAGTCATCTTAAATCAGGAACAGAAAGTTCCTGCAAAGGCCACCAGCACCACACTGCTAGTTATTTATTTCCTTCTAAAATTGTATTTACTGACTCATTTCTAGAAAAGTTCTTCTTAGTACTAAAGATGATCCATAACAACACAGTGTTTTAACTGGGCACTGTACAACTGAGGTTCTGCTATTTATTTTATTTTGCACGTGAATAACCATATCTTAATGAAACATTTTATCTGTTCTCTTAATTTTCCCTTTTTAATCAGGATGATAAGACCTCTGCATCTCTATCTCTATGTAAAAAAAGAAAATGAAAAATTCGGTCAATAATCTAGATATTTTTGAGTGTCTTATGAATAAATTACAATGAAGATAACACATCTGGGTAAATACCAGTTTGGCTTATGAATCAAATAGGTACAACCCTCCTTTCTAAACTTAGCAAGATCAATTTCCTTTGTAAGAATATTAAAGGTTTACATTATTACAATCCAAATCCAGTAGCAATCCGAAGCCAAAGTAATGACAATTTTTTATTAAAATTCTTCTACTCAAAGGGTGCTGATTTGTTCTTGGATTTCCCACATATTAGCTCTCAGTCGAGAATCTTATATATTATTAAATCAGACATCAAAGGGCATTGATATTAATGGACTAAAATGGGATGTTAGTCATGAGAAATGTATTGTTGTTATTACAACTAATAACAAAAATACCATGGTAATGATATAAATGGATTGACTGTAGAGTGTCTTCTTATAACCCAAGGCAAAGGATCTAATCAATTCTTACTTATATATTTTAGCTACTTAATATACGCCTTCCCATAAAAATTTTTTTTTTTATATTCAAATTATACATCAGTTTCTAAACTGCTCGTTTGAACACATATTTTAATGTAACCAGAATGTAAATTAATAAAATATACTTTGTATGTAAGGCTCATAAAAATGCAGTATTGTAAAAAAAATCTATTTCCAAGTCAATAACAAGAAAGGGATCCTTACAGAAAACTTGAAATTTGAAATAAATGTATTCCTTTGGCCAAAATCAAGTTTTTACTTGCGTACCTCTTAGGGAAGTATACCTCAATCCATTTGATATGCAAAATATTAGGAAATTCATGACTATGCTAGAAATACCAGATTTTTTCCTTTTATACAGGTTAATAATAATCTGTAAAAGTTCTTATCTTTTTTTGCCTGGTGATTTAACATTAATTTTATATCACTGCAAATGCTGAACTTCAGTATTATTTTACAATTACTTAATTCAACATACAACCTTGAGACAATGAATCATTTGTTCCATCCAAATCAACAGATTTTAAGTAGGTTTTTTGTTAGTAGCAGATATTTGTGTCCCCTAAGATGAAATTCTTGTACAAAGTAGTTTATCTATCTGTCTGTCTGTCTACCTATCTACCTACCTATATACCTATCTGTATGTATGAATGGATTTGTGTACTTTCATTGGGCAGTGTACCAAATGCTGTAAAATTGAAGTTGGGGATATACAGAAAGAATCAGTCATTTTATTAGTAGAAATCCACTGCTTTCTGCAGTAATGAGCAGCCTTTCAAACTTGATTAAATTGACAACACACTGACATAACACAGCTATTAATTCCCTCTGAACAATACATTAAAGAAAAATAGCAAAGTCACGTGAAACTCAGTGCCCACAAGAGACCTCATATGCTTGTTCCTGAGCTTTTCTGTAAACCCAAATGCACTAACTACATACATCTGCACAGGCTCTTATATACAAAGATATGTATCAGAAAATTTAAATGAGTCATAATTTTATTTATGAATATGTTGTTTCCCCTCAACAGGCTTTGGCACAGTTACCTTTAAGGGGAAAAAAACAAAACTCTTCTGAAGACAATTGTGTAAAGTAGTTTGTATATGGGAAGCAACTCTTCCATTTGACCAGGTAAAGAAAATCACCTTAAAGGATGAGAGAAATATTTTGTCTTTATGCCCAGGAAAATAACAGTTATAACTTTCCTGGATAGTAAGGAGGGCATGAATTGTATAAACAGTCTTCTTGTAGAGGAAATAATTTCTTGTTTGTTTTCACTTATTTCTATACATAGCATTGCTCTTCCCTCAAATCCAGTCTTGTTTAAAATTGTTCCTAAACAATTACAAATCTGAATTTAGGTAGATAGGAAAATTTTCCCTTTGCAAATCAAAACAGAGAGAATAGAAAGCCTTTTTCTGATTTTCATCTTACTTAAGACATGTCTTCTCTGATCCCTCATTTTGCATTTCATATTGCAAGAGATAGAAAACATGCTTTTCCAAAGAGCAAGCTCCAAGAAGAGAATGTAAAAGGTAGAATTTCTCAAAATCGAAAAGTTCTAAAAGATCTAACTTCAGTTTAGTCACTCATTTGACCCTCTAGATCATAATCATTTTTTTAAATCAAACCTAATCCAAATTTGGTACTCTGTCCCAGCTGCTCAGAAAACAGGATAAATGAAAGCCTAATATAAAAGGGTTGATCTAATTCTGTGAACTGCAAAGGATTCAACTGAAATATGTACATTATGAATACTACATGACTCCCATAATGCATAGCTACTTTGTGTAGGTCAAAACGGAAAACAGAAAGCCCAACAAAATCCCTATATGCAGTGAGGAGGAAAACAGGTTCCAGGTGATCTGCTTACTTTCACACATACATGCACGGTCATCTCTCTAAAGAAGCAGCAGATAGTATTTTATTTTGTATTGAAAGTTATATTCTATCCACTTAATATGAAAATTTGTTTTACATGGTTTATGTTTTACTTAAAAAATATTTTAAAGTAAATAACTCTTGAAAAAATATCTTCTCTAATAATTCAAAGTTGAAATGTTTTGACCATCCAGGTCCAATTTCTGAAGTAGGTTTTGACATTATAAACAGCTGTTTGGCAGAAAACCATCAAGCAAACTCAGTACGTATTTTATTTAACACATGTTGAATGTCTACCTTAATGTAGAAGACCCAAAGAAATAGAAGATAAGGAGTCTTTAATGTAAAGAAAAAGGAAAGCCAAGATGATATATTCAAAAATAGCTAGAGAGTAACACAACTATGTGCATTTATATATGTGTGTGTGTTAACATACAGCTATACATATGTTTATACATATGTTTATGTATGTGCAGTGCATATATATACATACCCAGAAATATACAGAAAAATAAATATAAAATAATTTCTGTGAACATATGTTTCTGCATATGTGCTATGCAAATTTAGAGAACAATCGTGGATCATTACAGGATTTTGTAGTCATCAGAGAGAGCTTTCTAAAGGTGAAATAATATGAAATGAGAATTGAAGTATATAGGCTCTACAAAGGTAGAGAAGGTAAAAACAGTGACAGCCTGAAATCAGGCCAAGTACAGATTATATAGGACCCTGAATTAAATTATCCATATTTTCACAAACGTTTACTGGAAGTCTGTTATGTGCCAGGATTTGTTCTAAGTATTCATGATAGAGTGGTGAACGAAAGGGACAAAATCCCATGCCTGCTCGTGGGAGACATACATACAATAAACAAAATACATAAGCAAATAGCTTACATATATGATAATAAGTGTTTTGGAAAAAATCAATTCCTTGTCTTGAGTATTAAGCAAAGGAAATTTGACTTTATAGCACACAAGAAACAAGTCAGAGAATTTCAGAAAATCGTATGAGAGAAACAGTGCTTAACTAACAGTCTGGGAGCAGTGTGCAGAGTGCATTGGAACACAGGGAACAGAGATGAGTGATGAGGCTACTTTAAATCAGGGCAGATGATAATGCGGCTGCCACAGCTCAAAGGCAGTATGAGTGCTGAAGGTGGAATGAATCCAACAGACACTTCATAAGAAAATCTAAGATTTTGTGACTTACTGGGTATAGGAAACAGAGAAGAGGACAGTAAAATAGATCTTCAGTGCTTTATACCTAGGAACCAAGAGAATGGTGGCATCAATGTCACTTATGAAGATGTTATTAACAATAGGACAATGAAAGGATTATTTATTTATTCTGAAACCAGAACCATTTCAATTCTGAGATTGGAAGCACCCAAACACCTCATTTTGCGCCTGGTGGTCATGCATGGTTTATGATTTCCCCAATCCTGGCAGTGTATTTGAAAAGCATTTCTGCAATATTTATGTATGGACTTGAAAACTCTCACCAGTTTGCCACCAATGGTCTAGGACAGGCACTCTGAAGACCTCTTTGGACCATTCCAGGGTCTCCACATCACAGCGCTCGCCAGCTACAAATAACGTTTTGAACCTGAACATAATAGGGAGAGTAAATTCAAATTATTCTTTGAAAATAAATCTCAATAATTTTATCAGAACTTTTCAAACACTGTGGAATCTAACCATATTAATTATGTCTGAGGATAGCAGCCATATTACCCACGTATCATACCATGGAATGGTGGCAGGCATCATTTGCTTTAAACCAAAGTGTACCGAAATGCAATCACAGCATCCAAGTGAGATATTTCAAAAGTAGAATTTACAGTAGTTTCTACAGTTTCTCAATGTTGAGAAAAGCAATTGAGATTATCTTTGTAATATACGTCACATTATTACATATTTTTGTTATCTAAAAATTGAAAATAAAAAGCCTTTTCCTCCTTGACAATATCCTGGTTAATTTTAGCTCCAGATTTGGCTGCTGTACTTTACATAAGGCTATACACAAAAATACACTCACAAATATCAGCTAAGGCAAAAAAGGCCCATGAATATGATGACTTTGTTCCCTCTCCTGACTTTCCCTGGCAAGGATTACCCTGATTTCGAGCACATATTTCCCCTTTTCCCAGAGCATACGTAGGAAAGACAGCTGTTTTAAAAAATAAATGTCATTGTCACTGTGGCCTTCCAGATCAAAAAGTTTCTTATAAAAGAAGAAAATAAAAGGGTACTAAGAGATGAAAGACAATCGCCTTTAGTAGGGAGTACCATGACACAAGATGAAAAGAGGGAAATGGACTTGTGCTGACAGCATTGGGGATTAATTAGTAAATGGTTATTTCCCCTCCATTCTCAATGCCCCGTGGCCTGTCTTTCAAAAAAGGGATGTGTATATAAGGAATCAATTCATTATCATCAAAGAAAACAAAACAAAAAAATCAAACAAAGAAAAACCTGCCTAACTCATCCTAAACTTTGTGATTCAGCCATACAAAATTTTTTACCATTCCCTTAATTTACCATATCATCTCATGAAGTTCATGGAGATTCAAAGATCCCCACCTTTATGCTCTAACAGAATTCAGTTCCTATTTCTGCTGTAAACATGTACCTCATTCTGTAATTATTTGTGTGTTTTTTTGTCAATTTACTACATTGGAATAGGAACACCTTAAGAGAATTCATCTTCATGGCCTCAATACCAATCCAGTCAAAATACTTGGGACTTTTAGGCATCTTAAAGTTTCTAGAGTCTCAGAGGAAACCCTGGTGGTGTAGTGGTTAAGTGCTACGGCTGGTAACCAAAGAGTCAGCAGTTTGAATCCACCAGGCACTCCCTGGAAACTCTATGGGCCAGTTCTACTCTGTCCTACAGGGTCGCTATGAGTCAGAATTGACTCGACAGCAATGGGTTTGGTTTTTGTTGGTTAGAGTCTCAGAAAGATAAAGAGGTGGAGAGTAGGCAAAACTTAAGCCAGTTCAATTCTTCTTAAGTAAAAGAAGAAGCATGTTATCTTTCAAGAATGTGAAAATTTGTAGAAATATTGAAGACAGAAAAATTGTGGAATGCCTATTTTTGGAAATCTAAAGAACATAACATAAAAATGAAAAGTCTGAAGAGCACTTACCCAGGCTTTTAGAGGTTCTTTTGGTAAGCTAGGAAGCTAAACTTGGATAGGCCAGTTGGTAGTATAGAAAAGAAAAAAAGGAATGGCAAATCAAATACTGCAAGTGCTGATTGGGGAGTCCAGACTGTCCAAGGGCATTATTGGGGAATGGGGGCAAAGTAGGAATAACCAGAATGGAAGAAAATATCAGGAACAATACTGAGGCAAGAGACTAGAAGTCACAGAACAACAACAACAAAAAATTCAGTGAGAGTGAAGTAACTCTAGAATCTTAGTAACAGGGTATAATTGTGAAAGAGGACAATTTCAAAATCAGTAAGCTTAGAAATGTGTCTGTTCTGAGGTATGGCAGCGTTTACGATAGCTGATAGAACCTAACATTGAAAGGCACTGGTGAAAATAAGTGTGTTGAAAGAAGGATCATCCTTAAGACAATAAAAATCACTCAAAGATTGTGGCAGTCAAGAGTAGAGAGGAAATTGGTGAACAGTAGGCTCAAGTTACTGAAAGCAGCTCTGAAAAGGAAAGAGAGAAGGTGTTACAAATAGATGGCATACTCTTCGGAAGATGGGCTATTCGACTGCACAGGATTATCAAGTTTTTTAATGTTATCAACCTTTAGCATTCTCAACTTTTATAGATAATTATGCCACCAAAAGTTTGACCTCAATAGTGTAGTACAAAAAAAAAAAATGTTTTCTTGTAAAAACTCAATAGGAAAAAATAGAGTTAAATTATTTAACTGAAATTCTTGGATGCAAAACAAGCTATGTGTTAATTAATTCCCAAGTATAAATAAATCACTTCTAAATAATGTCTACAATTGAAGTGTTAACACTTGAAATTGTTCATAGCTGTTTGCATCTATGGATGAGGCTACTTATACCTAGGGTCTCAAATATCTGTGAAACACTCATTGTTGTGTTACTGCTCACTGGTTTTTTTTTGTTTGTTTTTGAGAAAAAGCATCACCATCTGCTAATATAATGATAGAGAATAAAACTTTTATCACAATATCTTTTTTTTTCAATTATGCAGTTGGATCCATGAGGATTAGTTAGACCAGTATTGTCTAATTTAAATATAATGTGAGCCACACATGGAATATATGTAGTTTAAAAATATTTGGTACACCAATGTTCGTTGTAGCCCTTTTCACAATAGTCAGAAAGGTGGAAACAAATGAAATGTTCATAACCAGATGAATGGATGAACAAAATGTGGTATCTACACACAATGGAATACTACTCAGCCATAAAGAGAAGTGAAGTTCTGAGGCATGCCACAACATGGATGAACCTCGAAAGCAACAACAAATATTGTATGATCCAATTTATATGAATGAAATAAGCAAATGTATAAAAACCAAAGATGATTAGTGGTTATGAGAGGTGGGAAAACTAAGGAGGTGGAAATGGGGAATTTTTGCTTTGGGATGTTGAGTTTATGCTAATGATGGTGGAATGGCTTGGAAAATGATGGTACAACTTGAAGAATGTAATCAATCTTCCTAACTTGTACATGTAGAAATTGTTGATATGGAATAATTTAAATTAGTTTTAGTAATATATTTTGTTAAACCAAATATACCCAAAAATAGTGTAATTTTAACATGTAATCAATATAAAATTGTTAATGAGATTTTTTATATTCTTTTTTTTTTTTTTTTTAACTAAGTAGTAGCTTGGATACACCACATTTCAAGTGCTCAGAACCCACATGTGGCTAATGATTAGCATACTGGGCAATGCAGAGGCAGAAGATGACTTTCTGAAGGAACAGCAGGATTCTTACACTGGCGTGGGTGAACAAAAATTTTTATTTATTACCTCATACACAATTCCTCACCAAAAAGTTATGTCAATAATTTCTTTTAATCTGGGTCAGTGTATGTTCATGTGCAGCACACGGATGCCATTATGTGCAGCTAAGAATATTTATTATTTAATTTTTCTATAAATAGTGGTTACACACGAACCACTAAGGCCAAAGAAGAAGTAATTGAAGATATTTTCCAACTTCTGCAGTTTGAAATTCATCAAATATGCAATCAAGATGAATTGATAACCACCGGTGATTCTTGGTAAATGTGAAAATGGGAAACAAAGAATAATCACTAGTAGGAAAATATGGCCTTGGTGATAGAAATGACACTGGAGATCTCATGACAGAATTTTGAAAGATCAACAATCAAAAAAACATTGTAAATACCTTTTTCAACAATATGAATAGCAACTATACACAGGGACCTTACCAGGTAGAATACACATTGACTACATCTGTGGAAAGAGGCCATGGAGAAGGTCGATATCATAAGTCAGAACAAGCCCAGGGGATGACTACAGAACAAACAATTGCTCATACGCAAGTTCAAGCTGAAGCTGATAAACATTAAAACAAGTCCATGAAAGCCAAAGCATGATCTTGAGTATATTCCACCTAAATTTAGAGATTATCTGAAGAATGATTTGACACACTGAACACTAATGACCCATAAATTGTGGAATGATATCAGGGAAATCATACATGAAGAAAGAAAAAGGTTATCAAAAAGAAAGAAAAAACAAAAATGGATGTCAGAAGAGACTCTGAAACTTGCTCTTGAACATAAAGTAGTTAAAGCAAGAGCAGGAATCAATGAAATAAAACAGCTGATGATTTCAAAGTGCAACCTGAGAAGACAAAGTAAGGTAGTATAATGAAACATACAAAGACCTGGAGTTAGAAAACCAAAAGGAAAGAACACGCTTGGCATTTTTCAAGCTGAAAGAACTGAAGAAAAAATTCAAGCATCGAGGTGCAATATTAAAGGATTCTGTGGGGAAAATATTAAACGACTCAGGAAGCATCAAAAGAAGATAGAAGGAATACACAGAGTCACTATACCAAAAAGAATTGGTCGATGTTCGACCATTTCAGAAGGTACCATATGAGCAGGAACCAATGGTGCTGAAGGAAGAAGTTCTGCACTGAAGGCACTGGCGAAAAATAAGCCTTCGGGAACTGATGGAATAACGATTGCGATGTTTCAACAAAGGGATGCAATGCTGTAAGCGCTCACCCATTTATGCCAGCAAATTTGGAAGACAGCTACATGGCAGATGACACAACCTTCCTTGCTGGGAGTGAAGGGGACTTGAAGTACTTACTGATGAAGATCAAAATCCCTCTTGATAACAATCTTTGCTATGTTTGAGCCCATTGTTGCAGCCAATGCATCAATACATCTCGTTGAGGGTCTTCCTCTTTTTCTTTGATCCTCTACATTACCAAGCATGATATCATTCTCCAGGGACTGGTCCCTCCTGATAACATAACTGAAGTACATGACATAAAAAGTCTTGCAATTCTTGCTTCTAGGGAGCATTCTGGCTATACTTCTTCCAAGGCAGATTTGTTAATTCTTCCGGCAGTCCATGGTATATTTGATATTCCTCACCAACAACATAATTCAAATGCATCAATTCTTCTTAGGTATTCATGATTCATCGTCCGGCTTTCATATGCATATGAGGGGACTGAAAACACCATGGCTTGGGTCAGGTGCACCTTAGTCCTCAAAGTGACATCTTTGTTCTTTTTAACACTTATTTGCCCAAGGTAGTTGTCCTTTGATTTCTTGACTGCTACTTCCATGGGCACTGATTGTAGATCCAAGTAAAGTGAAATCCTTGACAACTTTAATCTTTTCTCCATTTATCATGATGTTGCTTATTGGCCCAGTTGTGAGGATTTTTGTCTGCTTTATGTTGAGGGTAATGCATACTGAAGGCTGTGGTTTTCGATCTTCATTAGTAAGTACTTCAAGTCATCTTTGTTTTCAGCAAGCAAGGCTGTGTCATCTGCAGGTTGTTGAAGTCTTCCTGCAATACTGATGCCATGCTCTTCCTCATGTAGTCCAGCTTCTCCTACTATTTGCCCAGCATACAGATTGAATAAATATGGTGAAAGAATATAAACCTGATGCACTTTTCCTGATTTTAAACCATGCAGGATCCTCTTGTTCTATTCGAACAATGCCTCTTAGCCTATGTACAGGCTCCCTATGCGCAAAATTAAGTGTTCTTGAATTCACATTCTCCAAGTTATCCATAATTTATTATGATCCACACAGTCAAATGTCCTTGCACAGTCAATAAAACACAAGTAAACATCTCTCTAGTACTCTCTGCTTTCAGCCAAGATCCATCTGACATTAGCAATGATATCCCTCATTCCACTTACTCTTCTGAATCTGGCTTGAATTTCTGGCACTTCCCTGTCGAGGTACTGCTGCAGCTGCTTTTGAATGATCTTTAGAAAATTTTACTTGCATGCAATATTAATCATATTGTTTGATAATTTCCACATTCTTTTGGATCACATTTCTTTAAAATGGACACAAATATGGATCTCTTCCAGTCGGTGGGCTAGATTGCTACCTTCCAAATTTCTTGGCATAGATAAGTGAGCTCTTCCAGCATTGCATCCCTTTGTTGAAACATCTCAATTGGTAATCTTTCAACTCCTGGAGCCTAAGACTTCCTCCTTCAATATCCTTCGTTCTTGATCACATGCTACCTCCTGAAATGGTTAAAAGTGGAACAATTCCTTTTTGTATAGTGAATTTGTGATTCCATCTTACATCTTTTTTTTATGCTTCTTGTGTCATTAAGTATTTTTCCCCATTTGTCTGTTGTTGTTAGGTCCCATCAAGTCAGTTCGATCTTATAGCAACTCTATGCACAACAGAACAAAACACTGCCCGGTTCTGCATCATCCTCACAATCATTGTTATGCTTCAGCCCATTGTTGCAGCCACTGTGTTAGTCCATCTTGTTGAGGGTCTTCCTCTTTTTCTCTACTTTACCAAGCATGATGTCCTTCTCCAAGGACTGGACCCTCCTTATAAAATATCGAAAATATGTGAGGTGAAGTCCTGCCATCCTTGCTTCTAAGGAGCATTCTGGCTGTACTTCCTCTAAGACAGATTTGTTCTTTCTTTTGGCAGTCTATGGTATATTCAATTTTCTTCTCCATTTTGCCTATAATAGAATCCTTCAATATTGCAACTCAAGGCTTGAATTTTTTCTTCAGTTCTTTCTGCCAAACATGTTCTTCCCTTTTGGTTTTCTAACTCCATGTTTTTACACATGTCATTATAAAACTTTGTCTTCTTGAGCTGCTCATTGAAATCTGGTCAGCTCCTTTACTTCATCATTTTTTTTTTTTTCTATTTGCTTTAGCCTTTCTATGTCGAGATCAAGTTTCAGAGTCTCTTCTGACAACCATTTTGTTCTTTTTTGTCTTTTTAATGACCTTTTGCTTTCTATGAAGAAACATACATGAGTATGATGTCCTCCCATAACTCCTCTGGTCTTCAGTCATTAGCGTTCAATGCATCAGATGTATTTTTGAGATGTACTCTAAATTCAGATGGGATATACTCAAGGTTTTACTTTGGCTCTCATGGACTTTTAATTTTCTTCAGTTTCAACTTGAACTCGCATATGAGCAATTGATAGTCTGTTCGCAGTTGGCCCCTGAGCTTGTTCTGACTGATAATACTGAATTTCTCCATAGTCTATTTCCACATACGTAGTTGATTTGATTCCTGTGTATTCTATCTGGCCAGGTCCACATGTATAGTTGTCATTTATGTTGTCAAAAAAGTTGTTTTCAATGAATAAGTTGTTGGTCTTGCAAATTTCTATAATGTAATCCCTGGCATCATGACTGTCACCAAGGCCATATTTTTCAAATACTGATCCTTCTTTTTTGCTTTCAACTTTCCCGTTCCAATAACCAGGAATTATCAATATATCTTGATTGCATGTTTGATCAATTTCAGACTGCAGAAGTTGATAAAAAAAATCTTCAATTTCCTCATCTTTGGTGCTAGTGGTTGGTGCGTAAATTAACTTATTAACTGGTCTTCCTTGTAGGCATATGTATATTATCCTATCACTGACAGCATTGTATTTCAGGATAGACCTTGAAATGTTCTTTTTAATGATGAATGTGACACCGTTCCTCTTCAATTTGTCATTCCTGGCATAGTGGGCCATAGGATTGTCTGATTCAAAATGGCCAATATCAGTTCATTTCAGCTAGCTAATCCCTAGGATATCAATGTTTATGCATTCCATTTCATTTTTGATGACTTTCAACTTTCATAGAGTCATACTTCATACATTCCACATTCTGATTTTTAATGAATGTTTGCAGCTATTTCTTCTCATTTTGAGTTGTGCCACATCAGCAAATGAAGGTCCCAAAAGCTTGGCTCCATCCATTTCATTAAGGTCAAATCTACTTTGAGAAGGCGGCTCTTCCCCAGTCGTATTTTAAGTGTCTTTCAACCTGAGGTGCTCATCTTCTGCCATTATATAAGAAAATGTTCCAATGCTATTCCTAAGGTTTCACTGGCCATTTTTTTTAGAAGTAGATCTCAACTCCTTCTTCCTAGTCTTTTTCTGGAAGCTGTGCTGAAATCTGTCCACCATGGGTGATCCTGTTCGTATTTGAAATACTGGTGACATAATTTCCAGCATCATAGCAACACACAAGCCACCACAGTATGACAAACTGACAGATGAGTGGTGACTAGAAACTATATATTCATTTTTCTATTAAAACTCCTCCAAAAAACTGCCCAAAAGTTTTTGTTATTTTCTTCAGTTACAGACTGCAAATTGTTTAATATTAATGAACTAAACATAAATATAAGTAAGATTTAGGAATAAGAAGTGACTAATGAAATTATTTAAAATCATGTAAGAAACATTTTAATCAATCAGTAAACTCTGTTTCCTCATGGTAGAATATGCCTTATGATTTGATATTTTCATAGCCATGATGATTACTGGGAAACCCTAGTGGCGTACTGGTTAAGAGCTTCGGCTGCTAAGCAAAAGGTGGGCAGTTCAAATACACCAGGCAGTCCGTGGAAACCCTATGGGGGAGTTCTACTCTGTCCCATAGGGTCGCTGAGTTGGAATTGACTTTACAGCAATAGGTTTGGTTTTGATGATTACTTAAAAGAAATTTTAGTATAAGTTCTATAATTTAAAGATATGTTAGGTATGATTTGGCTTTCTTATTTTTTAAATGAAGTTTAGTGGCTTTCAAAAAAAGGAAAGTAACATTTTCAACAGTTAATTTTCTCTTAATGACACTGTCATTACTTTATTAAACAAAAGGATAAATGTTTCAAGCTGAAAAATTCAAAAATACCTATTTGTTTAAAAATATGTTTTATAAAAGTTACAATTAGCCATTTTTGTACTATAATTTGAGTTTTCTGGAAGGGAAATTTATCTAGGTTAACTACATATGTCCCAGACTTGCATTGTAGAATATGGTAACTACTACCCACATGTGGCTATTTAAAGTAGTTAAAACTTAAAAAGTTAGAAATTCAGTTTCTCAGTAGCACTACCTCTATGTAAAAAGTTCAGTAGTCACATGTGGCTCATAGCTATCATATCGTAGAGCTCAGTTCTATTAGAAAATGTTATCCTAAATATTATTGTTTTTGTTAGCTGCTGAGTAGGATACAACTTGTGGCAACCCTATGTACAACAAAATGAAATGTTGCCTCATCTTGTCCTGTCTCAGAACCATTGGCATGTTGGGGTCCGTTGTTACAGCCACTGTGCATTTTCAGTGTCTTCCAAACTTGGGGGCTCGTCTTCAAGCACTACATCAAACAATAATCTGTTGTGATCCACAAGTTTTCAATGGCTAATATTTGGAAGCAGATCACCAGGCCTTTCTCCATAGTCTGTCTTGCACTGGAAGCTCTGTTGACACCTGTCCACCGTAGATGACCCTGTTGGTGTTTGAATACCAGTGGCATAGCTTCCAGCATCATAGAAACATGCAAGCCATCACAGTACAGCAAACAGACAGACAGGAGGTAGAGATTATTAGTAAGAATAATTAAATGTATGGGTAATGCTCTGATGACAGTAACACACATGGAAAGACCAATCTGCTCCCAAATCTATAAAACTAAAACCATAAACAAAATGACGACATACAATATTCAGAGTAGAAAAAATAGAGGAGCAGTGGTGATTAATAGGAATGACACCTATACACCTTTCCCAAATTTTACATAAAATTAGAAACAACTCAAGACTCAAATGAAGCTGAAAACTAAGCAAAAGAGAAACAGAAAAATATTAACGTTGGCCAATTAATTTTAATGCAAAATAAGAAGTAAGCTACATGGAAATGGATAAAAAGTTGCAAACAAATTCTGATGAAGAATATTCTGGCAATAAAGTAGGAGGAGAACAAAATTAAAATGAGCATTTCTTTCAAGTTTCATAAACTACCAAACAAGCAAAAATTACTCTTCACTTCTAACAGTGTTTAAATAAAAATAGATTATTTCAGTGACGCCTCATCAACTTGTAGTTCACATGAAAGACCATCTTTATTTTGCCATCAATGTTCTTGTGGTTATAACTACCTTTCCTTCATTGTATTGTCTTTTATTTGCTCCCTACTAGAACTCATTTTTTAAATGTAAAGAAACTAGATATTCTTATTATCAGACATAGACTTTAAAATGACTGTGATGAGTATGTTCATGAAATACAAGAAGAATCTTAGCAGAGAACTAGAAATTATTACAAAGGATGAAATACAAATCCTTGAACTAAGAAAAAACAAAAAACTCAATGAAAGGTTACATACAACTGACAAAAGGATTTGAAAACCAAACTATAGTTTAGAAGAAAATAATCAATCTGAAATTCAAATGATAAAAGGAGAAAACACAAAACAGAGCAAAAGAGCTATAGGTGATATGGTAAAAAATAATAATAATAAAATAACATATGGCTGTTACAGTGGCAAAGCCTAAGAAGCAAAAATAAGGTGGAAGTAATATTTATAGATACAATTTTTGAAAACTAATTAAAGACATCAAAACACAAATTTAAGAAGCAGTATGAACCACAAGAAATTGAATCCATAATTTAAAACCTTCCCACAATGAAAACCTAGGGCCCAGATGGATTCATCTGCGACTACCTTAAAACTTTTTTTTTTTTTAAATAAAATCAATCTTACACAAACTTTTCCAGATAATATTGGGGGAGCGATGCGGGTAGGACACTCTTTAGATCATTTTGAGTCCAAAATAACCTTGAAACCAAAACCAAAATAGTACAAGGAAGGAAAATTAGAGGCCAATGTCAGTCATGAATGTAAATTAAAAACTATTTAATTTACATTCAAGAGAACAGAGGAGCTCTGTAACTTTATTAAGGTTAATTTTTTTTTTTTTATTGAAGTTACAAACTAATAAATGGGAGATTTTAATCTGGTGAGTCTAACTTCAGAGTGAGAATTTAACTACCCCACCTCATTACCTAGTCCCACCTTTTCCCAGGAGTAACTTTGTAACCCTAGGAATGCCATTTCACTTCTCTGTGACAAAGTTTTCTCATCTGTAAAATAAGAGAATTTCAGTAGATAACTTCTAAGCTACTTTTTCAGATTCTACAGAGCAATATCATTAATATCACATGCAAGTAAAATTTTGCTGAAGATCATTCAAAAACCGCTGCAGCAGTATTTCAACAGGGAACTGCCAGAAATTCAGGATGGTTTCAGAAGAGGACGTAGAACCAGGGATGTCATTGCTGATGTCAGATGGATCCTGGCTGAAAGCAGAGAATACCAAAACGATGTTTACCTGCATTTTATTGACTATGCAAAGGCATTCGACTGTGAGGATCCTAACAAATTATGGATAACATGGCGAAGAATGGGAATTTCAGAACACTTAATTGTGCTCATGAGGAACCTTTACATAGATCAAGAGGCAGTTGTTCGGACAGAACAAGGGGATACTGATTGGTTTGAAGTCAGAAAAGGTGTGTGCCAAGGTTGTATTCTTTCACCACACCTATTCAATCTGTATGCTGAGCAAATAATCCAAGAAGCTGGACTATATGAAGAAGAACAGGGCATCAGGACCGGGTGAAAGGCTCATAAAAAACCTGTGTTATGCAGAGTGACACAACCTTGCTTGCTGAAAGTGAAGAGGACTTGAAGCACTTACTAATGAAGATCAAAGACCACAGCCTTCAGTATATACTGCACCTCAGCATAAAGAACACAAAAATCCTCACAACTGGACCAGTGAGCAACATCATGATAAACGGAGAAAAGATAGAAGTTGTCAAGGATTTCATTTTACTTGGATCCACAATCAACAGCCATGGAAGCAGCAGTCAAGAAATCAAAAGACGCATTGCATTGGGCAAATCTGCTGCAAAGGACCTCTTTAAAGTTTTGAAGAGCAAAGATGTCACCTTGAAGACTAAGGTGCACCTGACCCAAGCCATGGTATTTTCTCACATGATATGCATGTGAAAGCTGGACAATGAATAAGGAAGACCGAAGAAGAATTGATGCCTGTGAATTGTGCTGTTGGCGAAGTATATTGAATATACCACGGACTGCCAGAAGAACAAATAAATCTGTCTTGGAAGAAATACAACCAGAATGTTCCTTAGAAGTAAGGATGCATGCATACTTTGGACATGTTGTCAGGAGGGATCAGTCTCTGGAGAAGGACATCATTCTTGGCAAAGTACAGGCTCAGCAGAAAAGAGGAAGACCCTCAATGAGGTGGGTTGACACAGTGGCTGCAACAATGGGCTCAAGCATAACAACGATTATAAGGATGGCTCAGGACCAGGCAGTGTTTCGTTCTGTTGTGCATAGGGTCTCTATGAGTCGGAACTGACTCAAGGACACCTAACAACAACAACAGTCCTCTAAAGTACTATCTTATCCTCTAGAGGACTATCTTAAAAGGAGTTTGGAGTTCTATTTAGTTACCTATTTTGGAGTATTCTCTTAAATTTGTTTTGAAAACTGATTCTGCAAATATCCAACTTTATCCTAAAACAATTTTTAATAAGATGTATAATTAACACATTTTTAAAAGGTTCATCATCTAAAATGTTCTACAAAAGAATAATAGAGACACAAAGTCTGGGAATAAACCATAAGCCAGCAATTGTAATATCTAGTGAATTTCAACTTGGGAAATCAATGCAAAATATACATGAATTTAAAGGTATAGGTGTATGAGGAAACTTGAATTCTGGTCTATATTCTTTCTTTAGCCCAATGTATTATCTTGATAAAGTTATTCAAATTGTTTGGATTTCCTTGTTTGGACTCCTGGTGGCACAGTGGTTAAGAGTTTGGCTGCTAACCAAAAGTTCAGCAATTTGAATCCACCAGCCAATCCTTGTAAACCCTATAGGACAGTTCTACTCTGTCCAGTAGGGTCGCTATGAGTCGGAATCGACTCGATGGCAACGAGTTTGGTTTTTGGCTTTAGTTTCCTTTTTCATAAGACAGTTTGATTTTTGAGGTCACTTGTGCTCCTGACATTATCTTAGTTCACAAGGTAAATTCTATTAAAAGAGTTCATTAACGGTATTATTTGAATAAACAAAAAACATGAAAAGCTGCTTTTATTCCATAAATGACAAAATACTTGGGTCAAGACTCAGCTTCCTAATTTACCTATTACAGGAAAAGTACAAGTTCAATGAACCCTATTCCGATTGCCTGAGTTAGCTTATTTTGAAAGAGTTACTTAAATTGATCCTAAGTTTACTATTTTATAAAATAAGAATAATTACAATTCCTACCTTATAGGATTGTTGTGATGACTAATGGATATAATAAATTTGAATTGTTGAGAAGAGTGCCTGGCACATAGTAGATGATCAGTAAGTGTTTGCATTTTTTAATTGTAATAATTTGAAGAGGCTGAGGGTGTTTGTAGAATCTATATTCTTAAATATCTGTAAGAACCAGATATGCATATCATCGTGAATAACTTTGTTATTCATGATGCCTAGAGACGAGAGTCATGATCAAGTAGAATTTTCTGCAATTTCTCTTCATAGTTCATGTCTACATATACTTGTTTGAAAAGAGTAATGATTTAGTAGGCATTCAGTATTGTTTCATGCTTTGTACACTAGGTGAACAAGAAATAGTTTCTGCCTGCACAGCAGAGGATAGCATTAAAACTCCTGTACAAATGGGAAGAGAAAATGATGCAGCAAAAGCAAGACCTTAGCTTGCCGGTCACACAACTTCATACCCTGCAATCAGGGTGCATTTATCAGTTAAGAGATACTGCAAAGAACTATATGCACTGTTTCTTCAAAACTCTTGGAACTGTCTTAAAGCACAAAGATCGTTCATATTCAAAGAAGGTTTTACTCAAATTTATTTTTTTATCCTTTAGGAAACCCTGGTGGCATACTGGTTAATTGCTACAGCTGCTAATCAAAAGGTCGGCAGTTCAAGTCCGCCAGGCACTCCTGGGAAACTCTATGGGGCAGTTCTACTCTGTCCTATAGGGTCGCTATCAGTCGGAATTGACTCGACAGCAGTGGGTTTTTTTTTTTTTTTTTTTTGGTTTTGGGCTGAAATAAAGGAAACTAAATGGAAATGTAGTAAGTGAAGAACAAATAGAGGATGGATAGAAATAACAAAAGACCCATTTTATGAGCATCCTTTTATTTTAATAAGAGTGAAGTCTTTACTGCCCTGACAGGTAACACAACAGATAATCCCTGATGGAGCAGGAGAGCAGTGGGATGCAGACTTCAAATTCTCACAAAAGACCAAACTTAATGGTCTCACTGAGTCTAGAAGGACCCCGGAGGTCATGGTCTCCAGACCTTCTATGAGCCCAAGACTGGAACTATTCCCAAAGCCAACTCTCTGGACAGGGATCGGACTAGACTGTAAGATAAAAAAATGATACTGGTGAGGAGTGGGCTTCTTGGCTCAAGTAGACACATGAGACTATGTGGGCAACTCCTGTCTCAAGGGGAGACGAGAGGGCAGAGCGGGACAGAAGCTGGCTGAATGGACATGGGAATACAAGGTGGAGAGAAGGAGTGTGCTGTCTCACTAGGGGGAGAACAACTAGAAGTATATAGCAAGGTACATATAAATTTTCGTATGAGAGGCTGGCTTGATTTGTAAACTTTCACTTAAAGCACAATAATAAAAAAGAATTAAAAAGAGTGCAATCTCTAGATTATAAATAAAATTTTATGTAAATCTAGATCTACTTTTTTCTTAAAACAAATAAAAGGAAAAACAAAGACACAAACAAATATACTGACTGACCTTGCCCAAATTGAAAGCTTCTTGCTGCTTACAGCTGCAATTTCATGTATATTATTTATTTTAGCTCTTTCTGGGTCACAGAAACATAAAATTCAAATACTCTAGCCTTTTGACTTAATTCAAACCACTTTTCCACTTGGAGAAACAACAAAATTTCTCATTTGTATGATAACTGTGACCTATTTTAAAGAAGTTCAATAAGAATTGACACTTGGAAACTGCCTTGAAGATACAAATTGCTGTAATTATCTTTGGCTATACATATCATCAAACTAAAATGGATGTCAATAAACCACAACAAAAATGTCTAAACCATTCAGAACATACTATTACAAAACAAAAGAAAAATAATTTCTTTCACTCTTTGAACAAATGTAATTTGGACTATGATTTTTAAGCTTTATCTGTATCCTTTAAATGGAATATGCTTTCCTTCCCCTTAACCTATTCTATTTTCAAAAGACAGATGCTACTACATATAGGCATATATGTTTAAAGTCATAGCATTTTACTTTAAGAATAATATGAGCAGCATCATTAAAAAAAAAAAGAAATATTTTGGCAAGTTTTAAACAGAAATAAACTTGATACTGTATTAAAAAAAAAAAAAACTTGGTGTCTTTAAAATTCCAACTCTTTCAAAGGTGTATTTAGAAAAAAAAAAAAATTAGAATAGTCAGTCTTAATAATACTCAGAATCTTCTGGTTCTTCCCATACAGATATCCCGGTACTGTAAAAAATATAATATCCAGTGATTCATTTTGATTGAAGTTTTTAATGTAATTTGCCCTGCGCATTCTGAGTTCACCTTGTCAGAGAGTACTGCTTCCCCAAGACTGCCCCAGGGTCCTGTTGACGGATTGCTCTGATGGCAGTAGGCGCTGTAAACAAGGCAGTCACTCCATGTTCTGCCAGCACACGGAAATAAGCACCAGCATCTGGTGTACCCACAGGCTTCCCCTACAATGAGATGCATTTCAAATGTCACTGGGTAAAATGTCTCATATTTCATTGAGAGTTCAATACTTACACATTTAACATAGCAATGTTAATAAAATTGGGTTCTCAACAAATCTTAGTTTGGAAATACTCTCATGTTCTCTCACAAATAAAACAAACCAAAAGCACACACCAGAGAGGCTGTTTGCTCTATGACAGCCTCCTAAAAGCTTTTCAAATTGCAAGCATTAATTTCTCCAATTCTGGAAAATAAAGGACCCATTAAATACTGAATATGACCCAATGTGTCATATTCAAATTAGTAACATAAACAGGCTTCTATATGTCAAGAAATTAAATATATTATTTTGTGGGGTAAACTAAATGAGAAATAAACCTGCTATGGATTTCTAATATTAACATATTTTTTCATGGTCATGGTTAAGGCGGACAGTAGAAACTCTGAAAATATTTGAGAAAAGAGAAAAAATTGGAAGCAGAGTGATTCCTGAGCAATGAAAGATCTTTGCAAGTAAAATAGCTCACTCCAAGTAAAGCAACTTCTATGAATAAAAAAAATTATCTAGCAAGATAGTTCAAATTCATGTTCTCAATCATTTCAAAATGACATTGCACGTGTTCAATGGAAAAATTATGCATAAAAATCTAACGATTTTGGCAGACTACACAATTCAAAAGGACACAAAGCATTTTTTTTTCAATTGGTGTTTATTCAAAGTGAAAAATAAGCAAGGCATTTAAATATTAATAATTCTGTGAAAATTCTAAGTTGTCCATAAAATCCATCTTGGCCAAATACCCTCATTCCTCAGTCTATTCTCATCACTGTTATTTATTCCTGTTCTTCCAAAGCCAGGTACCTAGAATGTTAATATATGCTACATGAAAAAAGAAAAATTCATAATCAAACTCTTTTTGTAAAAGTTGGGATAAACAAAGAAAAAAACAGATCTTGGCCATTTATTGAAGTCTTGATAGTGTTAAAGTCCATCAGGAATTTCCAAGAGATGGAAACCTAACTGTACGTAATACTTCCTAAACTTCAGTGACCACATCCCCCATCTGAGCAGCCCATGAACCTTATTATTTGGAAAGAATTATTTAGGCAACACTAATCTAAGTTATAAAGTGAAAATGATTTGCCAGAAGTAAAAAGAAAGAATTATGAAAGACAGATAATAAATAAGAATTACCCTGTAGATGTTAATTAACCTAGATTGACTACTCACTTCTTACTGAATCTTTGATAGGGCAATTTTTTTTAATGGTTGCCCTGAATAATTTTTAGCATAATTGTTTCTTCTTTTTAAAAATTAACGCTTCTAAGTATTTCTTATATTGAACTGTTTTCTCTCTTATCCTTTTAATGCTTAAGTATTTGTTGCAACTGAAATTCATTTTTATTATCACAACTATCCAAAGCACTTGAATTCAGTTTATTTCATTACCAACCTCATGTGGGTCAATAGATTCACATAATATAAAAAACGGACAGATACAATCTGGCAACACATATACATAATTTGACTCACAAAGTTCGAAGGCTTGAGCACGTCAGTCTGAAATAAATCAACTCCATTATTGTCTTTAACACCGAGGTAAACATTTCACTTTCCCCCCTTTGATATATCTTAGACACTAATCAGCCCATTGAATACTAAATTGTGACTTAGGACACTTGAATCTTATCTGCATAAAAAATTTATTAACTACCTTATGTAATATACTTACCTTGCCTATGTGTCTATTTTCCTTCCTGCTGAATAAAAACAAATGCTTCTGTCAATATTTCCTCAATAAGCTAAGCACACTGAGATAATATTTTCAAATAGTTGGGCCTCAACTGAAGGAAGATAGTTGGCTGCCAATCAGAGTTGAAGCTCTCTACAGTCTACAGTGCCAGTGTCGTAGAGCGATAACAACATACACACTAAAGGCTGATATTAATGTCATAATGAAAATGCTATACCATGTATGATTACCATGTATGACACGTTGTTATTAGGCGCCATAGAGTTGGTTCTGACTCATAGTGACCCTATGTACAACAGAACAAAACTCTGCTGGACCTGTGCCATTTTCATAATTGTTGTTATGTTTGAGCCCATTGTTGCAGCCGCTGCGTCAGCCTATCTCATAGAGGGTCTTCCTCTTTATTCCCTGACCGTCCACTTTATCAAGCATGATGTCCTTATCCAGGGACTGGTCCCTACTGATAACATGTCCAAAGTATATGAGACGAAGTCTTGAAACCCTCCCTTCCAAGGAGCATTCTGGTTTTACTTCTTCCAAGGCGGATGTGTTCATTCTTCTGGCAGTCCATGGTATGTTCAATATTATTCACCAATACTGTAATTTAAATGCATCAATTCTTCTTCAGTCTTTCTTATTCATTGTCCAGCTTTTGCGTGGATATAAGGTGACTGAAAACACCACGGCTTGGGTCAGGTGCACATTAGTTCTCAAGGTGTCATCTTTGCTTTTTAACACTTTAAGAGATTTTTTGCATCAGACTAGTCCAATGAAATTTTTCATTTGATTTCTTTTTTTTTTTTTTTATAATAACTTTTATTAAGCTTCAAGTGAACGTTTACAAATCCAATCAGTCTGTCACATATAAGTTTACATACATCTCACTCCCTACTCCCACTTACTCTCCCCGTCTTGAGTCAGCCCTTTCAGTCTCTCCTTTCTTGACAATTTTGCCGGCTTCCCTCTCTCTCTATCCTCCCATCCCCCCTCCAGGCAAGAGTTGCCAACACAATCTCAAGTGTCCACCTGATATAATTAGCTCACTCTTCATCAGCATCTCTCTCCCACCCGCTGACCAGTCCCTTTCATTTCTGATGAGTTGTCTTCGGGGATGGTTCCTGTCCTGTGTCAACAGAAGGTCTGGGGAGCATGGCCGCCGGGATTCCTCCAGTCTCAGTCAGACCATTAAGTTTGGTCTTGTTATGAGAATTTGGGGTCTGCATCCCACTGATCTCCTGCTCCCTCAGGGGTCCTCTGCTGAGCTCCCTGTCTGGGCAGACATCGATTGTGGCCGGGCACCAACTAGTTCTTCTGGTCTCAGGATGTTGTAGGTCTCTGGTTCATGTGGCCCTTTCTGTCTCTTGGGCTCTTAGTTGTCATGTGGGCTTGGTGTTCTTCATTTTCCTTTGCTCCAGGTGGGTTGAGACCAATTGCTGCATCTTAGATGGCTGCTTGTTAGCATTTAAGACCCCAGACGCCACATTTCAAAGTGGGATGCAGAATGATTTCATAATAGAATTATTTTGCCAATTGACTTAGAAGTCCCCGCAAACCATGTTCCCCAGACCCCCGCGCTTGCTCCGCTGACCTTTGAAGCATTCATTTTATCCCGGAAACTTCTTTGCTTTTGGTCCAGTCCAATTGAGCTGACCTTCCATGTATTGAGTGTTGTCTTTCCCTTCACCTAAAGCAGTTCTTATCTACTGATTAATCAATAAAAAACCCTCTCCCACCCTCCCTCCCTCCCCCCCTCGTAACCACAAAAGTATGTGTTCTTCTCAGGTTTACTATTTCTCAAGATCTTATAATAGTGGTCTTATACAATATTTGTCCTTTTGCCTCTGACTCATTTCGCTCAGCATAATGCCTTCCAGGTTCCTCCATGTTATGAAATGTTTCAGAGATTCGTCACTGTTCTTTATCGATGCGTAGTATTCCATTGTGTGAATATACCACAATTTATTTACCCATTGATCCGTTGATGGACACCTTGGTTGCTTCCAACTTTTTGCTATTGTAAACAGAGCTGCAATAAACATGGGTGTGCATATATCTGTTTGTATGAAGGCTCTTGTATCTCTAGGGTATATTCCTAGGAGTGGGATTTCTGGGTTGTATGGTAGTTCAATTTCTAACTGTTTAAGATAACGCCAGAGAGATTTCCAAAGTGGTTGTACCATTTTACATTCCCACCAGCTGTGTATGAGAGTTCCAATCTCTCCGCAGCCTCTCCAACATTTATTATTTTGTGTTTTTTGGATTAATGCCAGCCTTGCTGGTGTGAGATGGAATCTCATCGTAGTTTTAATTTGCATTTCTCTAATGGCTAATGATCGAGAGCATTTTCTCATGTATCTGTTGGCTGCCTGAATATCTTCTTTAGAGAAATGTGTGTTCATATCCTTTGCCCACTTCTTGATTGGGTTGTTTGTCTTTTTGTGGTTGAGTTTTGACAGAATCATGTAGATTTTAGAGATCAGGCGCTGGTCGGAGATGTCATAGCTGAAAATTCTTTCCCAATCTGTAGGTGGTCTTTTTACTCTTTTGGTGAAGTCTTTAGATGAGCATAGGTGTTGGATTTTTAGGAGCTCCCAGTTATCGGGTTTCTCTTCATCATTTTTGGTAATGTTTTGTATTCTGTTTATACCTTGTATTAGGGCTCCTAGGGTTGTCCCAATTTTTTCTTCCATGATCTTTATCGTTTTAGTCTTTATGTTTAGGTCTTTGATCCACTTGGAGTTAGTTTTTGTGCATGGTGTGAGGTATGGGTCCTGTTTCATTTTTTTGCAAATGGATATCCAGTTATGCCAGCACCATTTGTTAAAAAGGCTATCTTTTCCCCAGTTAATTGACACTGGTCCTTTGTCAAATATCAGCTGCTCATACGTGGATGGATCTATGTCTGGGTTCTCAATTCTGTTCCATTGGTCTATGTGTCTGTTGTTGTACCAATACCAGGCTGTTTTGACTACTGTGGCTGTATAATAGGTTCTGAAGTCAGGTAAGGTGAGGCCTCCCACTTTCTTCTTCTTTTTCAGTAGTGCTTTGCTTATCCGGGGCTTCTTTCCGTTCCATATGAAATTGGTGATTTGTTTCTCTATCCCCTTAAAATATGACATTGGAATTTGGATCGGAAGTGCGTTAAATGTATAGATGGCTTTTGGTAGAATAGACATTTTTACTATGTTAAGTCTTCCTATCCATGAGCAAGGTATGTTTTTCCACTTAAGTATGTCCTTTTGAATTCCTTGTAGTAGAGCTTTGTAGTTTTCTTTGTATAGGTCTTTTACATCCTTGGTAAGATTTATTCCTAAGTATCTTATCTTCTTGGGGGCTATTGTGAATGGTATTGATTTGGTAATTTCCTCTTCGGTGTTCTTTTTGTTGATGTAGAGGAATCCAAGTGATTTTTGTATGTTTATTTTATAACCTGAGACTCTGCCAAACTCTTCTATTAGTTTCAGTAGTTTTCTGGAGGATTCCTTAGGGTTTTCTGTGTATATAATCATGTCATCTGCAAATAGTGATAACTTTACTTCTTCCTTGCCAATCCGGATACCTTTTATTTCTTTGTCTAGCCTGATTGCCCTGGCTAAGACTTCCAACACGATGTTGAATAAGAGCGGTGATAAAGGGCATCCTTGTCTGGTTCCCGTTCTCAAGGGAAATGCTTTCAGGTTCTCTCCATTTAGAGTGATATTGGCTGTTGGCTTTGCATAGATGCCCTTTATTATGTTGAGGAATTTTCCTTCAATTCCTATTTTGGTGAGAGTTTTTATCATGAATGGGTGTTGGACTTTGTCAAATGCCTTTTCTGCATCAATTGATAAGATCATGTGGTTTTTGTCTTTTGATTTATTTATGTGATGGATTACATTAATGGTTTTTCTGATATTAAACCAGCCTTGCATACCTGGTATAAATCCCACTTGATCAGGGTGAATTATTTTTTTGATGTGTCGTTGGATTCTATTGGCTAGAATTTTGTTGAGGATTTTTGCATCAATGTTCATGAGGGATATAGGTCTATAATTTTCTTTTTTTGTAATGTCTTTACCTGGTTTTGGTATCAGGGAGATGGTGGCTTCATAGAATGAGTTGGGTAGTATTCCGTCATTTTCTATGCTTTGGAATACCTTTAGTAGTAGTGGTGTTAACTCTTCTCTGAAAATTTGGTAGAACTCTGCAGTGAAGCCGTCCGGGCCAGGACTTTTTTTTGTTGGGAGTTTTTTGATTACCGTTTCAATCTCTTTTTTTGTTATGGGTCTATTTAGTTGTTCTACTTCTGAATGTGTTAGTTTAGGTAGGTAGTGTTTTTCCAGGAATTCATCCATTTCTTCTAGGTTTTCAAATTTGTTAGAGTACAATTTTTCATAATAATCTGAAATGATTCTTTTAATTTCATTTGGTTCTGTTGTGATGTGGTCCTTCTCATTTCTTATTCGGGTTATTTGTTTCCTTTCCGGTATTTCTTTAGTCAGTCTAGCCAATGGTTTATCAATTTTGTTAATTTTTTCAAAGAACCAGCTTTTGGCTTTGTTAATTCTTTCGATTGTTTTTCTGTTCTCTAATTCATTTAGTTCAACTCTCATTTTTATTATTTGTTTTCTTCTGGTGCCTGATGGATTCTTTTGTTGCTCACTTTCTATTTGTTCAAGTTGTAGGGACAGTTCTCTGATTTTGGCTCTTTCTTCTTTTTGTATGTGTGCATTTATTGATATAAATTGGCCTCTGAGCACTGCTTTTGCTGTGTCCCAGAGGTTTTGATAGGAAGTATTTTCATTCTCGTTGCTTTCTATGAATTTCCTTATTCCCTCCTTGATGTCTTCTATAACCCAGTCTTTTTTCAGGAGGGTATTGTTCATTTTCCAAGTATTTGATTTCTTTTCCCTCGTTTTTCTGTTATTGATCTCTAGTTTTATTGCCTTGTGGTCTGAGAAGATGCTTTGTAATATTTCGATGTTTTGGACTCTGCAAAGGTTTGTTTTATGACCTAATATGTGGTCTATTCTAGAGAATGTTCCATGTGCGCTGGAAAAAAAAGTATATTTTGCAGCAGTTGGGTGGAGAGTTCTGTATAAGTCAATGAGGTCAAGTTGGTTGATTGTTGTAATTAGATCTTCCGTGTCTCTGTTGAGCTTCTTACTGGATGTCCTGTCCTTCTCCGAAAGTGGTGTGTTGAAGTCTCCTACTATAATTGTGGAGGTATCTATCTTGCTTTTCAGTTCTGTTAAAATTTGATTTATGTATCTTGCAGCCCTGTCATTGGGTGCGTAAATATTTAATATGGTTATGTCTTCCTGATCAATTGTCCCTTTTATCATTATATAGTGTCCTTCTTTATCCTTTGTGGTGGATTTAAGTCTAAAGTCTATTTTGTCAGAAATTAATATTGCTACTCCTCTTCGTTTTTGCTTATTGTTTGCTTGATATACTTTTTTCCATCCTTTGAGTTTTAGTTTGTTTGTGTCTCTAAGTCTAAGGTGTGTCTCTTGTAGGCAGCATATAGATGGATCGTGTTTCTTTATCCAGTCTGTGACTCTCTGTCTCTTTATTGGTGCATTTAGTCCATTTACATTCAGGGTAATTATAGATAAATAAGTTTTTAGTGCTGTCATTTTGATGCCTTTTTATGTGTGTTGTTGACAATTTCATTTTTCCACATACTTTTTTGTGCTGAGGCGTTTTTCTTAGTAAATTGTGAGATCCTCATTTTCATAGTGTTTGACTTTATGTTAGTTGAGTCGTTACGTTTTTCTTGGCTTTTATCTTGAGTTATAGAGTTGTTATACCTTTTTGTGGTTACCTCATTATATACCCCTATTTTACTAAGTAAAAACCTAACTTGTATTGTCCTATATCGCCTTGTATCACTCTCCATATGGCAGTTCAATGCCTCCTGTATTTAGTCCCTCTTTTTGATTATTGTGATCTTTTACCTATTGACTTCCATGATTCCCTGTTATGTGTATTTTTTTTTTTTAATTAATCTTAATTTGTTTGTTTTTGTGATTTCCCTATTTGAGTTGATATCAGGACGTTCTGTTTTGTGACCTTGTGTTGTGCTGATATCTGATATTATTGGTTCTCTGACCAAACAATATCCTTTAGTATTTCTTGTAGCTTTGGTTTGGTTTTTGCAAATTCTCTAAACTTGTGTTTGTCTGTAAATATCTTAATTTCGCCTTCATATTTCAGAGAGAGTTTTGCTGGATATATGATCCTTGGTTGGCAGTTTTTCTCCTTCAGTGTTCTGTATATGTCGTCCCATTCCCTTCTTGCCTGCATGGTTTCTGCTGAGTAGTCAGAACATATTCTTATTGATTCTCCCTTGAAGGAAACCTTTCTTTTCTCCCTGGCTGCTTTTAAAATTTTCTGTTTATCTTTGGTTTTGGTGAGTTTGATGATAATATGTCTTGGTGTTTTTCTTTTTGTATCAATCTTAAATGGGGTTCGATGAGCATCTTGGATAGATATCCTTTCGTCTTTCATGATATCAGGGAAGTTTTCGGTCAGAAGTTCTTCAACTATTTTCTCTGTGTTTTCTGTCCCCCCTCCCTGTTCTGGGACTCCAATCACCCGCAGGTTATCCTTCTTGATAGAGTCCCACATAATTCTTAGGGTTTCTTCATTTTTTTTAATTCTTTTATCTGATTTTTTTTCAGCTATGTTGGTGTTGATTCCCTGGTCCTCCAGATGTCCCAGTCTGCATTCTAATTGCTCAAGTCTGCTCCTCTGACTTCCTAGTGTGTTGTCTAATTCTGTTATTTTATTGTTAATCTTTTGGATTTCTACATGTTGTCTCTCTATGGATTCTTGCAACTTATTAATTTTTCCAGTATGTTCTTGAATAATCTTTTTGAGTTCTTCAACAGTTTTATCAGTGTGTTCCTTGGCTTTTTCTGCAGATATCCTAATTTCATTTGTGATATCATTAAGCATTCTGTAAATTAGTTTTTTATATTCTGTATCTGATAATTCCAAAATTGTATCTTCATTTGGGAAAGATTTTGATTCTTTTGTTTGGGGGGTTGGAGAAGCTGTCACGGTCTGCTTCTTTAAGTGGTTTGATATGGATTGTTGTCTCCGAGCCATCACTGGGAAACTAGTTTTTCCAGAAAATCCGCTAAAAAAAAACTGCAGTCAGATCCCTATCAGAGTTCTCCCTCTGGCTCAGGCTATTCAGATGTTAATGAAGCCGCCTGGGGAGGGTGGGGGAGGGAACAGAGAGATAGGAGAGTAGCACCTCAGAATATAGCCAGAGTTGCTTGTCTTGCTTGGAATGACTGTTATATCTGAGATTCCCGCGGGCGCGTCGCCTATGTGTGCTGGCTGTGTGGAGATTGCCCCCAGGGGGTCTGGCCCGCTGGAGTCACGGTCAGATCCTCCGCTTCCAGCCCCACGCCCAGTGTCAAGGCTCCCCTACTGGGACGGTGCACTCTCAACTCCAAAATCAGTCGCTGCCTCCCGGGGACTTCTCGTCTCTCCAGCCGTGTGGCCGTGCCGCCCCCGTGAACCAGGTGGGCCCCCTCCCGGGGTTAGTTCAGATGGGTGGAGTAGCTCCCCGTGCTTGTGCCGCGACCGAGTGTCCCGGCTGGAACGCTGTTCTCCCCACTCCAATACCAGTCGCTGCCTCCCGGGGACTTCTCCTACCGGCTGTGTCCCACGCCGCCCGCGCGACCCGGCTGGTCCCCTTCCCGGGGTTAGTTCAGGGGGTGGAGCAACTCTCCGTGTTTATGGCGTACCTGCGTGCAGTCCAAATCCCTGCGGGACGGTTCTCCGGCTCGGATGCTGCTCTTTCTGCTCCAAGATCAGTCACTGCCTCCCGGGGACTTCTCCTACCGGCTGCGTCCCACGCCGCCCGTGGAACCGGCTGGTCCCTCTCCCGGGGTTAGTTCAGGGGGGTGGAGCAGGTCTCTGTGCTTGTGCCGTACCTGACTGGTACTCTGGCTCCAGGCTCTGGAAACTATCGCTGCTTCCCCGTATTAGTTCGTTCTCCGTCTCTAAATCTGTGTTTGTTGTTCAGGGTTCGTAGATTGTTATGTATGTGATCGATTCACTTGTTTTTCCGTGTCTTTGTTGTAAGAGGGATCCGAGGTAACGTCTGCCTAGTCCGCCATCTTGGCTCCGCCCTCTCATTTGATTTCTTGACTTTCGTTTCTATGGATGTTGATTGTGGATCCAAGTATATTGTTACAGTTGGCCTTTTTAATTCCCTTCTGCAAACCTAAAGGCTACATTATTGTTTACTGCCCAGAGAACAGAGGCAGAAACTGGTACCTACAATTATGAAGTAGAGATTATAAACTTGCAGCTGATATAAATCTTAAATTTTTATTATAGTTTTCTAAAATATCAGCTGCTAATATCATTTAGAAGCCCTGATGGTGCAGTGGCTAAGCGCTCGGCTGCTAACCAAAAGGTCAGTAGCTGGAACCCACCAGTCACTCTGTGGGAAAAAGATGTGGCAGTCTGCCTCCTTCAAGATTACAGCCTTGGAAACCCTATGAGGCAGTTCTATCTATTCTGACTTACTGGGTTGTTATGAGTCGGAATCGACTCAGTGGCACTGTTTTTTTTTTTTTTTTTTTTTTCGGTTTTAATATCAGTTAGATTTAAGATGAGGTTAGAGTAGGGGCAAAGCACACAAAGACATTTGTTAAAATAACTTAAAAATTAACTTTCATTTATAATTTTCTACTACTTAGAATTCAATGTGTTAATATTAATGGGTCAGGAGATGAAAAGCTCTGGGTTAGAAAAACCAGATGATGTCTCAGTTTCTCATGAAGTTCCTATTTTAGTTCTGTCTCCAACACCAAAAAGTAGTAAAATGCAGCAACTTAGCAAAACAAAGATAAACACTAGAATTAAATCTTTGAGTGAAAATTTAACTGCTTTATTATTAAACCTATGCCTTCAGCTTATTCAAGGTTTGGGGTCATGGGTACTTATAGTTTCCTGAACTTTGACATAAACATTTTTGAGTAAACTGCAGCATTTGTCTCTTTTTTGAGGTAAGATTAGAAATACATTTGAGCTCTTTTTGAACAACAGCTGAGAATGTCACCTAAGGCATGTTTCTGCTGTATTTTTAAGGTGAAGGCAGCAATATGCCTTTACTGAGTAATTCTGAATTTCATTTCAGCAGACAAGTGCGGCCATGTTTTTGATTGTTTATTTTGGAAAAGTGATGAAACGCAAAACATGATTTGTTGTTTCTACTATATACCATGTGCCTTCAAGGGATGAGTGGTTGGGCCAGTAACATTTAAACCTGAGACCTTTTAAAATCTAAGGAATACTCCAGGGCATATTATTTAGTGAAAAAAACAAAACGTGGAATAGGGCGCATACTATTTGTACAAAACCAATTGCATAAAGAAGGAGAAAAGACTTTCCTTGTCCATTCATTAACTATTATATATAAGACAGATTGCCTCCATGTGAGAAAAATCAGGTACCTGGGGACAGAAGATGGTGAGATGATTACTCTTTCCCCTTTTGTGCATTTTGAAATATAAACCAAAGGAGTGTATAACCCTCTTCCCCAAAGTCTCTCCATAACTCACATTATTTTGTCTCAATTTGGAAAACACTAGTTTGCAATTCCTTAGCCTTGAGTTCTTCACTTAAGGACATGCTCTGGCTTCCAGGCCTGAAAAGGTAGAACCTCTCCATAACTAAAGCTCCAACTTTCTTTCATTATATATTCAAGGTATGAGTGTGTGTCTATAACTCTATCTATATCTTTCCCCTTTGGGTTTATTATTCCCCTGACTTCTTCCAGCTCTGAGAGTGGGCCATACTGGGCCTTGTGATGGGGCCACCACCCCCCCCCCCCCCAGTAACTAATCCACTACTTCTGCCTGGGTCGGAAAATAGTCCATCTGTCCCACTAAAAAAAAAAAAGCTTACCTCTAGAAGTATTAATGCCAAGTAAATGAAGCAGAGCACTGGAACTGATAATTCTGTAGACCAGGTGATGAGCTAATTTGCAATTCTGACATATTTAGCATACTCGGTAGCCACAGAGTACACTTATCACTACTGTAGCTGGTGGCTTTTGTTTTTACCTGAACTCTTACATGCTGGTAACCTAACATCCTGCTACCCTGTACTAGCCAAGCAAATTAAGATTTTTCTCTATTTCCATAGAGTAGTGAGACGTTGCTGTAATCAGAGAAATTAAATCACCCTACCAAACTTCTGCCAAGGAAGTAAAGTGTGGCTATTCCAAATGTATACTGGAATTCAACCTAAGATTGCAAAAAGCCCAGCTCCTCCTTACCTTCCAATACTTCACCCAAAACAACCTTCAAATATGCTCATATTTCCTCATGCTAGAAAGCAAAACAAATACAATAAACTTTCCAATCAACTTGCTCTCATAAAGGTGATAATGACACCCTAACCCCTCAAAGCCTCATTCAGTCATTGTGCTACCAGATCTTTCTCAACAGCATTTGGTACCACCAATCCCCCATCTTCTAGAAAATCTCCCCACCACTGGTTTTCGGGATAGTTTGCTTTTCTGATTCCCCCTTTGTCTCTTCAATTTTTCATTTTCAATTCATACGGCTTCTCTTTTTCAGCCTCAAGGTTTTTCCAAATTGCTTCTTTCAATCTTCTCCACTCTGAGTACCTTGATCACAGTAGAAACTTAAATTATTAACTCTTCTATATATTTCATTCCCTTATTCCCTTCCAGCTACCAACTCTTCATCTTTGAAGGCGTGCCTACACTCAATAGCTCCATTCCCTAACCTGGAAGTTACTCTGTAATTATCACAAATTGACTCCATTACCATCATTCCATAATGATAGATTTTGCTGATGTCCAAAGTGATCTTCATTTTTCCAAAAACCAAGGGACATTTTCAATCTCATCTTGGCTTCTCAACAGCATTTGAAAGTGTTGACCATTCCCTTCACCACAATCATTCTCTTCTCTAAAATGCAACACACTCCTGTCTTCCCTGTAGTTATTTTTATACTCATCCTTGTTACAGGAACTTTGCACACTTTTTATCTTTGCCTGATTTATTTTTCTGTTATTCTTTATATCTCAGCTCAAGTGTCATTTCCTCAAGGAAGCCTTTTTTGACCTCTCTGACTAGATCAAGTCATCTTATTATAGAATCTCTTAGCACATTGCATTTTTTCCTTTGAGGCTTGCCTGGATAGTTGCTGCTCCACATTTGTTTGTAGGATCCTTTGATTTGTTTGTTTGCCCCTCTTGACTCTAAACTCCACGAGGAAAGGAACCATATCAGTTTTGCTCACCATTGATTCTAGAACTTATGTTAGGTTTTCAATAAATATTTGTTAAATAAATGCCTGAATGAAGATATCAGAAAAAAATATATATTTTTAGGTAATTTTTTTTTTTTTTCCTTAAGAGAGGTAGGAAGAGTATACCTGCTGCCAGAACTTCATGAACAATTTAAGTTAGTAGGTTATAATTTTTATAAGACAAAGATTTGCTTTTATTAGTTGAACTAGACATACTTAAAGTACAGAATTCTGGAACCCAAACTGGACTGACCAGTTACAATATGCAAACCAATTCTGAATAATTGGTTTCTTATTTTTGAAAGGAAAGAAGCAAATTTCAGAAGATTACTTTGTTAATAGAGTACTGATTCCAAAAGACATAATCAGTAACATAGGGACAGGGATGGGATATTACCAAAGAGGAGAGATGAAACACAAATGATACTCTAATATGAGTTTAATACATAAACAAATTTGTGTGTGTGTGTGTTGGTTACTAGTAGCTAAATACATAGATATATTTTCTGGCCTCTCTCTTTTAGTTACTATTTGCCTTTTTTAGACTCTCGCCTACAGAATCAAAACCTAGCACTTCTTCTCAAGGGCAAACAATTCCTCCTGAACCATGCTTTTCTTTTTGGTTGTATACCAATGTACAAATGCATGTCTTATATATATCAATATCATCATAAAATCCAGACTGCCACAATGGCAGTGGTCTGGCTAAGCCAGACCTCAGCTTATTGTTCCTTGGCTAAGTTATCACTTATGTCTAGAATGGAATGTAGCTGTTACTGCCCATTTTGAAAGTCTTTAAGAAATGAAAACTTGCTCTCGTTTTACGTTTGTTTTCACTTCACAAAGAGCATATTTCATAGCGGCAAGCTATTTCAATAAATGTGTTTGTAAGCTCACTAATTTAACCAAGGCAGATGGCTTTCTGCTAATAATTCAGCAATTAACTCTGAAGATATGCATTATACTCTGTCTTCTCAGGCAATAAATTGGTTACAGAAAGTAGAGGAAATAAGATTCTGAGTTGTGGTGTGGGAGCACAGTCACTAGACTGGAAATATCAAGATCGATGTTAATTATCTGGCTCTACCTTTACCTACTTACATGATCTTGGGCAAATCAATTCAACCTGTATGGAATTCATTTCTTCATCATTAAAGCTAGAGGACTAATGAATGTTGTCCCAGTTCTGTACATCTCTGAATCTTCTCCAATTACTTCTCTTTTTCTTGAATATGTATATTATTTGGTAACCTGTTTAAATTTTATAACTCTGGAAGTCTTCCAACTTCTTTTCATAGTGAGTGAACTTTGGCAAACATTATTTGCTGAAGGAAAGTTTCATTATAAATTAGTGAAAACTTTTTTTTTTTTGAGAGGAGGCATAGCAGTTAAGACTGCAATGGTAATCTGGCTCTTCTATTCATTGCTTGGCCTCAAAGAAGTTACTTAACTGCTCTCTGCCTCAGTTTTCTCACCTACAAATAATAGTACTAGTAATACATTTTTTGATATGGCATCAAATTGATTAATCTATAAAAAAATTCCTTAGAACAGTGTCCATAATATAAAAGTGCAATAGAAGCTAGATATTATTAGCTACTGTTATTATTCAAAAATGTAAATATATTCTTGCCCAGGATGACCCCACCCAGGATACAGTTCTTAAATAAAAACATCAACCATTCGTTCCCATGCAATCCAGTCATGCATGATTGATTTTTACACATGCCAGCATTTCTTGTTTCAGAGTCTGTCCTCACAGCATTGGAGCAGTGATCAGAGCATTGGAGGCAGCTCCCTTTGGAGCCCATTAATTCCCTTCTCAGCACCAGGCAAAGGGTTCAGCACACACAGATGTGCTGATCTTGCTATTACCAACTTTGAAGAATGAGCAGCAGATGTGGAAAATAACCCTGCGGTCTCTCTCCTCAAGGATATGTCCTTTCAGGATAGAGTTTGTGAGTGAAATAAGAGTGGCCTTTAAAGCCTTTCACCTGTGAATAATACAGACTACTTCACGGTTCACCATTATCCAAACTATTATAATTTTTCATCTTTTTTTTTTTGTTTTTTGATAGGTTTTACTTTACTAGTTTTTAAATTGAGTATATGTCTTTGAAAACTTCAGAATATTCGGCTTGATAATCTCTTTTTGAATGGACTTTTCCTGAATTAATGAATAGAAGGGAGAATTTAGAAAACCCTTCCTTTCCTTTTTTATGTAGAATTTTTAGTATGAAAATCAACTCTGTATATATATATATATATATATATATATATATGAATGAAATAAGACAATACATGTGTCTTAGGCTGGGTTCTCTACAGAAGCAAAACTAGTGCAGTGCAGAGAGAGAGATAAAGGAAATGGCTCATGGAGTTGTAGAGGCTGGAAAGTCCCAAGTTCATGGGTCAAGCTGGAGGCTTTTCCTGGTTCACATAGCTGCAGGTGCTGGGCAATCTAAGATCTGAAGGTCAGGCAGCAGGTAAGTTTCTAGCTCAAGTTCTAAGAACCAGAGGTCAGAGGAACAGGAGGCAGCTGCAGGATCCAGGGCGAGCAAAAGCCAGCAAGCCTTGCCAGAAAGTCCACCTATATTGGATGCAGGCTACCCCCCCCCCACAAAATTCCCTTTCAATTGATTGACTGCTCACAACAGATCTTATCATGGAGGTGATCACATTATATCAGATCTCATCATGGAGGTGATTACCATTAAAAAGCTGCCAAACTACATCATAACTGCCAAACCACTGAGAATCATGGCCCAGCCAAATTAACACACAACTTTATCCATCACCAAAAAAAAAAACCCACTGCCATTGAGTTGATTCCTACTCCTAGTGATCCTATAGAACAGAGTAGAACTGCCCCATAGAGTTTCCAAGGAGCACCTGGTGGATTCAAACTGCCAACTTTTTGGTTAGCAGCCATAGCTCTTAACCACTACACCACCAGGGTTTCCTTAGCCATCACAGCGTGTAAAAATAGCCTGAAGGGTTCAAAGAAGTATAACATGATGTAAGTGTATAAAAGCAGTATAAACACATATGCATACATATTTTATGTGTAAAATATGAGTAATTGCTATTATTTTATATACACGGACCACAACTTTAAACCATTTCAAAGTATGAAACAACCATGTTTAGAAATGTTGAGGATAAGAACTACTTCCAAATTAATTTTTTGTATTTAATACTTTGCTAAATCATCTCTAAAGTATCTTCAATGCATATCTCATCTACTTCTCTCTTTTGTCTGGTCTCTGATAAACACTCCTCTCATCCAAAATGCTGTTCTGGATATATTAGTCTCCACAAAGTCATCTTATGACGTATTTCCACATATGAACTTCAGAATCCTGAGCGTGCCCCAGGCTTGGTTTTAACAATACAATTGTTAACTGCACGTATGCAGTTATTTTTTCTTTACGAGAATTTGTGCCTCACCTTTGTCATTCTGTTTTGTGTAATCTGATTATTAGTTTTTCGAGGATAGAGGTATGTTATGTCATTATAAGACCACAATGTCACTAATGAATACACTCAGTGGGCACACATAATAGTTCTTTACTTCCTCTGATGTAATGGAAAACTTTTTTTCTTCTTTTTTTAAAATCTAGCTTAACCGCAATCTGTTTTTCTGTGCATATGGAATAAAAAAAAATTTTTTTAATGATGATTCAGTTATTACTCTGATCCAGCGTATATAATTTGACCTTCAAAAATGGAGAAGATCATGAAGCTGATGCCAGCATCTTTTAGATTTCTCACATGATTAGTTGTGCTAAGATACTATATTTTTGAGTTATTTTTCTCTGTGTATGTGTTTTATGTTGGGGCAAGTGCAGACATTTCAACCAGGATATAGAACTTCCAGAACTCTGTTGAATAAGAGAGAGGACATCCTTTCCTTATTCCTGAATGTAATGGGGAAGCTATAAGTCTTTCACCATTAAGTATGTTAACTGTAGGTTTTTTGTAGATGCTTTTTATCAAGCTTTGGAAGTTCCCTTCAATTTTCAATTCCTAGTTTTCTGAGAGTTTTCATCATGAAAGTGTACTGAATTTTGTTAAATGTTTTTCTGCATCGGTTGATATAATTATGTCATTTTTCTTCCTTAGTCTGTATAGAGGGAGCATTACATTGAATTTCAAATACCGAACCAGCCCTGCATCACTGGAATAAAAACAACGTAGGCATAGTGCATAATTATTTTTATATATTGTTGCATTCTATTTGCTATATTTTGTTAAGGATTTTTGCATCATATTCATGAGGGATATGGTTCTGTAGTTTGTTGTTGTTGTTGTTTGTTCTGTATTTGGTTTTGAAATTAGGGCAATACAAGCTTCATAAAATGCATTGGAAAGCATTCTCTCTTCTTCTATTTTCTGGAAGAGATTGTGGAGAATTTGGTGTTAAGTCTTCTTTAAAAGTTAGAATTGTCTAGAGAAATCATTTGAGCCTGAATGTTTCTTTTGGAGAGTTTTTGTTTAGTTTCACCTTTCAATTATTACAAATTTAATTTTCTTGCTATTGATAGGGATATTAAAATGATCCTATTTCATATTCAGTTAATTGCGATGGCTTGTTTTTTTAGAAATTTGTCCATTTCCGCCAAGTTGTCAAATTCCTGTGTGTGGAGTTGTTCATAGTATTACCTCATTATTTTTTGATGTCTGCGAGATCTGTAATTATGTTCCCAGCTTTATTCTTGATATTGGTACTTTGTTTCTTCCATCTTTTTTGTCAGTCTTAACTAGACTTTTGCTAACTTTACTGACATTTTCAAAGGGCCATGTCTGTGTTTTCAATCATATCGATTTATGATATTATCTTTATTTTCTTTCCTTCCACTTGTTTTGGGCTTGTTTTGTTCTCCTATTCCAGGTTATTGAGTTGGGAGCTTAGATTCTTGATTCCAGGCTTTCCTCCTTTTCTAATGTATCCATTTAGTGTTCTCATTGGTGCTTTAGGTGTGTCCCACAAATTTTTACATGTTGTACTTTCTTTTTCTTTCAGTTTAATGTATTTTTTTTTTTTAATTTCCCTTGAGACTTCCTTCCTTTTTTACCCATGGGTTATAATTTTCAATTGGTGGGAGATTTTCCTGATACATTTCTGTTATTGATTTCTAGATTGGATCAATTAGAGTCAGAGAACACCTTCTGTACAATTTCAATTATTTTAAATTTTTCAGGTTTATTTTATGGCTCAGGATATGGTATATCTTGGTATATGTTCTGTGGGTATTTTATAAGAATATTTATTGTGCTGTTGTTCTATACATGCTTATTAGATCCTGTTGGGTGACGATTTTTAATTTTTATCTTTGCTGATAGTTGGTATATCAATTACTGAGAGATGGGTAGTGAAATTTCCAAATATATTGTGGTGTTTTCAATTTCTCCTTCCAATTTTATTAATATTTTTCTACACATATTTTGCACCTTTGTTGATTGGTGCATACACTTTTAGGATTGCAATGATGTCTCTTTGGTGTGACCCTTTTATCATTATATAATCGCCTATTTATCTGTGGTAATTTTATTTAAATCTGATTTTAGGACAACCACTCCTGCTTTCTTCTGGGTAATATCTGTATATATATATTTTCAATCTTTTACTTGCAACCTCCCATACCGTCATTTTTGAAATGCATTTCTACCAAACAGCATAGAGTTGGACCATGTTTTTAAATATGCTCTGTATATCTGTCTTTTTTTTTCTTTTCATAATTTTTATTGTGCTTTAAGTGAAAGTTTACGAATCAAGTCAGTCTGTCACATATAAGCTTATACTCCCACTTACTCTCCCCCTAATGAGGCAGCCCGCTCCCTCCTTCCAGTCTCTCTTTTCGTGACAATTTTGCCAGTTTCTAACCCTCTCTACCCTCCTATCTCCCCTCCAGACAGGAGATGCCAACACACTCTCAAGTGTCCACCTGATACAAGTAGCTCACTCTTCATCAGCATCTCTCTCCAACCCATTGTCCAGTCCCTTCCATGTCTGATGAGTTGTCTTCAGGAATGGTTCCTGTCCTGGGCCAACAGAAGGTTTGGGGACTATGACCGCCGGGATTCCTCTAGTCTCAGTCAGACCATTAAGTCGGGTCTTTTTATGAGAATTTGGGGTCTGCATCCCATTGATCTCCTGCTCCCTCAGGGGTTCTCTGTTGCTCTCCCTTGTCAGGGCAGTCATCGGTTGTGGCCGGGCACCATCTAGTTCTTCTGGTCTCAGAATGACGTAAGTCTCTGGTTCATGTGGCCCTTTCTGTCTCTTGGGCTCATGGTTATCATGTGACCTTGGTGTTCTTCATTCTCCTTTAATCCAGGTGGGATGAGACCAATTGATGCATCTTAGATGGCCGCTTGTTAGCATTTAAGACCCCAGACGCCACATTTCAAAGTGGGATGCAAAATGTTTTCATAATAGAATTATTTTGCCAATTGACTTAGAAGTCCCCTTAAGCCATAGTCCCCAAACCCCTACCCTTGCTCCGCTGACCTTTGAAGCATTCAGTTTATCTGGGAAACTTCTCTGCCTTTGGTCCAGTCCAGTTGAGCTGACCATCCCTGTATACAGTATTGTCCTTCCCTTCACCTAAAGCAGTTCTTATCTACTAATTAATCAGTAAAAAAACCCTCTCCCACCCTCCCTCCCTCCCCACCTCGTAACCACAAAAGTATGTGTTCTTCTCAGTTTATACTATTTCTCAAGATCTTGTAATAGTGGTCTTATACAATATTTGTCCTTTTGCCTCTAATTTCACTCAGCATAATGCCTTCCAGGTTCCTCCATGTTATGAAATGTTTCACAGATTCCTCACTGTTCTTTATCGATGCGCAGTATTCCATTGTGTAAATATACCACAATTTATTTATCCATTCATCCGTTGATGGACACCTTGGTTGCTTCCAGCTTTTTGCTATTGTAAACAGAGCTGCAATAAACATGGGTGTGCATATATCTGTTCATGTAAAGGCTCTTATTTCTCTAGGGTATATTCCGAGGAGTGGGATTTCTGGGTTGTATGGTAGTTCTAACTTTTTAAGAAAACGCCAGATAGATTTCCAAAGTAGTCGTACCATTTTACATTCCCACCAGCAGTGTATAAGAGTTCCAATCTCTCCGCAGCCTCTCCAACATTTATTATTTTGTGTTTTTTGGATTAATGCCAGCCTTGTTGGAGTGAGATGGAATCTCATCGTAGTTCTAATTTGCATTTCTCTAATGGCTAATGATCAAGAGCATTTTCTCGTGTATCTATTAGCTGCCTGAATGTCTTCTTTAGTGAAGTGCGTGTTCATATCCTTTGCCCACTTTTTGATTGGGTTGTTTGTCTTTTTGTGGTTGAGTTTTAACAGAATCATATAGATTTTAGAGATCAGGCACTGGTCAGAGATGTCATAGCTGAAAATTCTTTCCCAATCTGTAGGCGGTCTTTTTACTCTTTTGGTGAAGTCTTTAGATGAGCATAGGTGTTGGATTTTTAGGAGCTCCCAGTTATCTGGTTTCTCTTCTTCATTTTTGGTAATGTTTTGTATTCTGTTTATGCCTTGTATTAGGGCTCCTAGGGTTGTCCCTATTTTTTCTTCCATGATCTTTATCATTTTAGTCTTTATGTTTAGGTCTTTGATCCACTTGGAGTTAGTTTTTGTGCATGGTGTGAGGTATGGGTCCTGTTTCATTTTTTTGCAAATGGATATCCAGTTATGCCAGCACCATTTGTTAAAAAGGCTATCTTTTTCCCAGTTAACTGACACTGGGCCTTTGTCAAATATCAGCTGCTCATATGTGGATGGATTTATATCTGGGTTCTCAATTCTGTTCCATTGGTCTATGTGCCTGTTGTTGTACCAGTACCAGGCTGTTTTGACTACTGTGGCTTTATAATAGGTTCTAAAATCAGGTAGAGTGAGGCCTCCCACTTTCTTCTTCTTTTTCAGTAATGCTTTACTTATCCGGGGCTTCTTTCCCTTCCATATGAAGTTGGTGATTTGTTTCTCCATTACGTTAAAAAATGTCATTGGGATTTGGATCGGAAGTGCATTGTATGTATAGATGGCTTTTGGTACAATAGACATTTTTACTATGTTAAGTCTTCCTATCCATGAGCAAGGTATGTTTTTCCACTTAAGTAGGTCCTTTTTAGTTTCTTGCAGTGGTACTTTGTAGTTTTCTTTGTATAGGTCTTTTACATCTTTGGTAAGATTTATTCCTAAGTATTTTATCTTCTTGGAGGCTACTGTGAATGGTATTGATTTGGTGATTTCCTCTTCGACGTTCTTTTTGTTGATGTAGAGGAATCCACGTGATTTTTGTATGTTTATTTTATAACCTGAGACTCTGCCAAACTCTTCTATTAGTTTCAGTAGTTTTCTGGAGGATTCCTTAGGGTTTTCTGTGTATAAGATCATGTCATCTGCAAATAGAGATAATTTTACTTCCTCCTTGCCAATCCGGATGCCCTTTATTTCTTTGTCTAGCCTAATTGCTCTGGCTAGGACCTCTAGCACAATGTTGAATAAGAGCAGTGATAAAGGGCATCCTTGTCTGGGTCCCTTTCTCAAGGGAAATGCTTTCAGGCTCTCTCCATTTAGAGTGATGTTGGCTGTTGGCTTTGTATAAAAATGCCCTTTATTATGTTGAGGAATTTTCCTTCAATTCCTATTTTGCTGAGAGTTTTTATCATGAATGGGTGTTGGACTTTGTCAGATGCCTTTTCTGCATCAATTGATAAGATCATGTGGTTTTTGTCTTTTGTTTTATTTATATGGTCGATGACATTAATGGTTTTTCTAATATTAAACCAGCCTTGCATACCTGGTATAAACCCCACTTGGTCATGGTGGATTATTTTTTTGATATGTTGTTGAATTCTATTGGCTAGAATTTTGTTGAGGATTTTTGCATCTATGTTCATGAGGGATATAGGTCTGTGATTTTCTTTTTTTGTGATGTCTTTACCCAGTTTTGGTATCAGGGATATGGTGGCTTCATAGAATGAGTTAGGTAGTATTCCGTCATTTTCTATGCTTTGAAATTTCTTTAGTAGTAGTGGTGTTAACTCTTCTCTGAAAGTTTGGTAGAACTCTGCAGTAAAGCCGTTCGGGCCAGGGCTTTTTTTTCTTGGGAGTTTTTTCTATTACCGTTTCAATCTCTTTTTTTGTTATGAGTCTATTTAGTTGTTCTACTTCTGATTGTGTTAGTTTAGGTAGGTAGTGTTTTTCTAGGAATTCATCCATTTCTTCTAGGTTTGCAAATTTGTTAGAGTACAATTTTCGTAATAATCTGATATGATTCTTTTAATTTCAGTTGGTTCTGTTGTGATATGGCCCATCTTGTTTCTTATTCGGGTTATTTGTTTCCTTTCCTGGATTTCTTTAGTCAGGCTGGCCAATGGTTTATCAATTTTGTTAATTTTTTCAGAGAACCACCTTTTGACTTTGTTAATTCTTTCAATTGTTTTTCTGTTCTCTAATTCATTTAGTTCAGCTCTAATCTTTATTATTTGTTTTCTTCTGGTGCCTGATAGATTCTTTTGTTGCTCACTTTCTATTTGTTCAAGTTGTAGGGACAGTTCTCTGATTTTGGCTCTTTCTTCTTTTTGTATGTGTGCATTTATCATGTATATCTGTCTTTTAATTGGTGTATTTAGACTGCGTACATTTAAAGTTTAAAGTACTTATTGATATATCAGTGGTTCAGTGGTAAATTCTCTCTATCCATGCAGAAGACCCATGTTTGATTCCCAGACAATGCACCTCATGCTCAGCCTCCACCTGTCTGAATGTGGAGGCTTGGGTGTTGATGCTGCACAGGTCTCAGCAGATCTTACAGCCTAAGGGAGACTAGGAAGAAAGGTTTGGCAACATACTTTCAGAAATTAGCCAATGAAAACTCTATTTCAGCTGGCTTCCTTTGACATCATTCTGGCAAGGCAAGGGAAGGGAGGTGTAGAAATACAGTTTCCCCATTTGTCCTCCATTTACTCTCAATAGGGGAGTGTCCCTTGTTACTTCTGGGTAGGAGTGGGAGTTCCAGCTCCCCACATGGCCTCCACTGAAATAATGGGGAAAAACAAGCAGCCTCATTTCTCATGGTGAGAGTCTTGATACCCCCCAGTGGAGAATGGGAGGTGTCTTAGGCTGGGTTATCTAGAGATGCAAAACCAGTAAAGCATATAAATATAGAGAGATTTAAATCGAGGAAATGGCTCACGCAGTTGTAGAGGCTAGAACATTCCACATGCATGGGTCAAGACAGAAGCCTCTCCTGATTCATGTAGCCACAGGGCCTGGCAAGCCCAAGATCAACAGTTCAGACAGCAGGGCTCTCTTGCTTGCATGCTGTGAAGATCAACAAATTCCAAGATTGGCAGACAAGATGACAGGTCAAGTCGCAAGAACCAGAGGTCAGATGAATAGGAGCCAGCTGCAGGATCCAGAGTGAGCAAAAGTCTGTGAGCCTTGCCAGAAAGTCCACTTATATTCAATGTAGGCCGACACCACCACCACTGCCCCCTTGCTTCCCACCCCCATCCCCACCCAAGGAAACTGTCAACTGACTGGCTACTTGCAGCCGATCCCAACATGGTGGTGATGACATTATATCAAATCTCATCATGGAAATGATCACATCGTCATATGACTGCCAAACTACATCATGACTGCCAAACTACATTATAACTGCCAAACCACTGAGAATCACGGCTCAGCCAAGTTGACACACAACCTTAATGATTACAGAAGGGAAGCCTGGTTGCTTCTTGTTGAATTTTAGATCCAGGCTCCTCACAAGGTCTCCACTGTCATTCAAGGTAGGGAATCATCATCACAACTGGTGGGAATAAAGGTCCTGGGTCCCTAGCTGGCATTCTCTGACACCATTCCAGTGGGAGGAAGGAGGACTAAGGTGTCTCCTTACAGGCTGACAAAGGTATAAATCTAGGTTCCCAACTTGTTCTTTCCTTAAGTGAGGTGAGGGCAGAACCATAGATTTTTTCTGTGGCGTTCTCCTGGAGTAAAATGGTCTAAAAACTTTATGTTTTGTTGGACTTTCCCTTTCTTGTCCTTTAGCTTGAGAGATCAAGCTTTCTTTCCAGTTCTTTTTCCTTTTTTTTTTTTTTTTTTTTTGTCTACAGTTGCTGGCATTTCTGAGTTGCCAGCTTCTTTAGCAACAAGTCCAGGATATATAAGGGGGAAATAAAACCCAGGGTTTCACCTTTATGTTATTTCTTGAGCCCCAAGATCCCTTGCCAGTCTTCCTTCTTCTTTCTCTTCACTTTTCAGAGTCTTCTTATATTTGTTTTCTAATGTCCAGGGCTTTTTGTTTCACTTAGAGTGAAGAATAGGGAAAAGCTTGTCTACTTCATCTTTCTGCAGATCAGACCTTTGAACGGTTTTAAGCAACAAAGGCATTTGTGTTTTAGACAGATGAGTGTAAGTGAAAAATGCTCAGAAATAGAAGCCAGGGTAGAGATGGCCTGAAAGTGAGTGACAGTAAAGAAGGAGCACCTATTAGAAAGCCTTCTAGACCAGAGCAAATCTGATGATATCCTGAAATATGCAACCAGAATGGCACAGACACAAATCAGATCAGAAGCCCAAACAGAATGGGCACGAGTTGGTGTGACATACTTGTGTATACCGGCTAAATATCAGCCTCAAAAATATGGCAACAGGCATGGAAAAGAGAGGATATTTTGAGACATATTTAAAAAGTAGACTTTATTGTAGTGACCAATACAGGGTGAGATAGAAGAATAATGAAATTAGAATCAATCCCAAGTTCTTAATTTTGATGACTGAGTGGATATGGTTATCATTAACAGAATCACAGAGTACATGGAACAAAACATGTTTTTTTGGGGTAAGAGTGGAGATAGTGATTTTGGTTCATGTAATTTTTTGTTCATGTCTCTTTGAGGACTAAGATTCACCTGACCCAAGCCATGGTATTTTCAATCACCTCACATTCACGCAAAAGCTGGACAATGAATAAGGAAGACCAAAGAAGAATTGATGCCTTTGAATTATGGTGTCATGGACTGTCAGTGGAACTAACAAATCTGTCTAGGAGGAAGTACAGTCAGAATGCTTCTTAGAAGCGAGGATGGTAAGACTTCATTCCACTTACTTTGGACATGTTATCAGCAGGGACCAATCCCTGCAGAAGGACATCATGCTTGTTAAAGCAGAGGGTCAGCAAAAAAGAGGAAGACCCCCAGTGAGATGGACTGACACAGTGGCTGCAACAAGAGGCCCAAACATATCAATGATTATGAGGATGTTACAGGACTGGGTAGCACTTTGTTCTGTTGTACATAGCAGTCACTATGAATTGGTACTGACTTGACAGCACCTAACAACAACAACACATTTGGAGTGTAAGGTATGTATGAACCATACAGAAGCCCTAACTAAGAAGTTAGTGCTCAGTGGGAAGGTCAGATATAGAAAGAGGTTTTTGTATCCTTGTTTAGGAAATAATACTTTAAAGTCAAATGCATGGAGATTATCCAGGAAATATAAGCAGAACGAGAAAAGAGGGCTAAGAATAAGATTCTATTTAGCCCAACTGTTTAGAGCCAAAATAAGAGAAACAAGAGAAGAAAAGAACATGCTTTCAAAGAATTATGAAGAAAACAGAGGAGTATAGTTCTATTTTGTTCCATAAGCATTTATTGAGTGCTTATTAGTGCTACACAGCTTGCTGGGAGACTGGCTTTTGAGGATCTCAGAATCTACTATAAGTAAACAGGTATCTTTTGTATAGTGTGTAACGGAACCATGGAGAAGGACACTGAACACAGCCTAAGACAGTAAGAGGGAACTTTCCAAAGTTGACAATACCTAAGCCAGAGTCTTCAAGTATAATAGGAGTTACCCATTTAAGGAAAGATAGATGGAAAGTCATGCCAGGCTAAAAAAACAATGTGAACAAAGGCAAATGGCAATGGAGGCCAAGAGAAGAGAGAATTATCTGAAAGCAATGGTCAGCAGGGTGAAATGCCACTAAGGCAGGAAAATAAAATCAGATCAAAGGGGGCCCTTTGACTTTGACACTTATGAAGTCACTGGTGACCTATGCTATGGCAACTTCTGTGAAGTGACAGAATCAGGGAGCAGTGAGATCAGGAGAGACTGGAAGAATATGAAGTGCAGATAGGGTATTTCCCAAAGAGCTTAGTGAAGAACAAAATAAAGGTGGGATAGCTAGAGGTGGACAAAGGTCTAAAAACTGGTTTGAGATCAGAGAGAGTTGAGGATCTTAACAAGTTGTCAGAAAGAAACCAGAGTGCACGGGAAAGTTTTTAAAATGTTGGTTACTTCATTCATTCATTTGCACAATAAATTTATAGCGTATTTACACTGTTGAGCACAACATTCCAAGATAAAGACAAATAACTGAGCCCTCTTCAGCGTATTAACATCATGTTTTCAAGAAACTTGAAAAATAGTAGAAAAGCAAAGAGCACATAAATTCTTTGTACCTGAGTTATAAAGGTAGCTTGATACTTACGTAAACTCTGGTTTTGTTACATTTATGCAAGCAATGTCACAATTCAGTATAAGCACTCAGTGTTGAGGTTTATCTTGTTTAGTTCATGAGAAATCATTATTTTAATAAAACTTTATTGTATGGACTTTAAGATGCAATATATATTTTAATGCTGTTTTATGGTTTAGGTATTACAAACACCCAAATGCATGTCAAATCTGCATGATACAAAAGCCCGGTATGAAAGAAGTAGAGTAGTGTGTGATACTTTAATATGTGTGTCAAGCTCTGCCTTAATGTCTCTGAGCATTCAGAGACAGAAAACCAGTCAGCTAAAAAGTGAAGGAACACAAATGATCATCTAATGGTAACTGGAGCCAGGAGAAATGTCAGGGAAACAGAGAATAGCTTCTCATGTTTTCAGACTCAAGTTACAGAATTTTAAGGTTGTAAAAAAACTTAGACACCATCTACTATTATTTCCCATACCCCGAATACAAAATTCTCTAGTATCCAATCCAGAGACCTCTTTAAGTGAAACAGAGCCTTCTATTTGAGAAGCTGCCTATTCTGTTACTGGACTGTTAAATTCATCTCGGAGTAGTCCCAAAATATACCCCTCTGGAACTCTGCATTATAAGACTCCTTCCTTTCTATGCAGAAGATTCTTAAATATTAAAAGATACTTGCCATATATACACATTAACTCTATTATTTTTCAGACTAACCATTTTCACCAATCCATCCATCCTTTACTTGTATGATTTATTTTCACACTAGCCCCTGTTTTCCACATGCTTCCTAGTAAATTAATGATTTCATTTTCTCCTCCCCCTGAAACTGAACACAAATTTCTAAATTTGGCATAATAAAATGAGATTATATCATTGTATACAGTGAGTAGTTCTTAAACCAATCCTACCAACAACTGGTATTTAAGCTATCGGGAATTTTAATATCCAGGGATTTAAACTCCAATCAGCCCAAATTTTCCCTTGATGTTGGAGAACATCTACTTATTCTGTTTATGTAGGCGTGCTGCATGTTATTTCCACAATTATTTTAAATCTAAATATAAGATTGTAAAGATTTTCCTATTTTTCCGTCTTATTAGTTTTGTCCCCAGAGTCCAAATACGGATTTAAAAATCTATCATATTTGCTGTCTCTCTAAGATTTTGATATCCTAAATATCTGATAGGTATGTTTTCTAATTCTTCATACAAGTAATTGATAAAATTAAACAGAATAGGCATATGGGCAGAATTTTCTAATAAACACACAGAAACCTTATTTCTGGTGACATTAATCCATATACAAGCATCTTTAAGCAGTTATTTATTCAACTACAAATCTGACCAGTCTGTATATACAAAGCTATCATCAGAAACCATGGAAAACACATAGCTAAAATTAAGACATCATACTTTTGTAAATTCATGAATCCTATAAAAGCACAAAAATGTGAATCTGTGTGGCTTATTTATAATCATTACTTTCTTTTCTAAGACTCTGAAATCAGTATCAGTTTGATAATATTTTCTAGAAATTGTCATGGATGGACATCAAGCTTGTTAGTCTGTGTTCTTCAGAATATAATTTCCACTGGCCTTTGCCCAGATCCAATCTTTTAAGTCTTTCAAAAACACTTTGACCCAAAACCCACATGTTTTTCTTCAACACAATTTAAATAGCTGGCTATTATTTCCTATACATTCTGAAAATTGTAATTTTAGCTGGAAGGGGATATATAAATATCCCCAGCCTCCACCCAAATTTTGAGAAGCAGGAGTACTTCTTAAAAAGGTCCAGTAAAATAAATATTATCTCCATGTGGTATTAATTTCACTTCGTTACCTCATATAAAACTGTTGTGTTCCCGTGTAGAAGAGGTCCATAACAGATATAGGAATGTCCGACAACCCAGCCTAAATCAGAAGCTGCCCACCATACCTAAAACATAAGAAGATAGTAAAATGCATATATCTTAATCAAAAAATGTCACAGAATCTGTCTATAAAACTATGATTACCTCTCCAGGTTTAAGTCCATATATAGAAGACATTGTCCAGTTCAGCATTACAGCATATCCCCCAGTGGGCCTAACCACACCCTAAAGGAAAGATAAAATAAAGTTAAAATTAATAAACAGTAGGTGAAAAGATTCTCTGTCTTCATATTATCCACATAAAAAGTTCCTGGTTTAAAATGTTTTATATTTCTAAAAGCTACAAATTACTTTAACTTTCATATAATTTTATTTGAACCATTATTTATCCCACCCAATATTAAACAGAATGAATTAGCCACTTCAGCACTATCTGTACAATTTATTCTCACAGAACATTCTGCACCTTTTAAACAAAAAATTTCAAAAAATCACACGCAAAAAAAATTTTCATTAGTAACAAATTGTATTTACATTTTCAGACTTTCTTCTGGAACAAAACTGGGAATTCTCAATATTAAATTCCCTAAGAATATTAAATAATAATAGGCTGCTTAGAAGAAACAAAGTCATTTTCTAAATGGAGCCTCCTTACAATGTTACACTTGGGATCCTGCTGGCACAGTACTACCACACCCATTGACGCCTATTTGATTCCGATTCATAGTGATTACCTACTGGCACTACGAGCAATCAAACTTCACGGATTGGATCTGAGACTGACAGATTTGCCTTATATTGCATTTTTTGCAAAAGTCAGAATTGTTCCATCTTAGTACTACAGCTTTCATGAATCACATTCAACCAGCTATCTTCCACACTGTGAACACATTCAACTTTAATACAAGATTAATATTTGAAAGCTGAGCATAAGAGTCACCAGAAATATGAACTAATAGTAAATTGAATAATTAGTTTCACTTATTATTTTACTATAAGCGTGAATGATTACTAGCTCAATAAGACATAGCCATGTGGATATTCAGAATGTGTTGTTGTTGTCAGATGCCATTGAGTCATTTCCAACTCATAATGGCCTCATGCATAACAGAATTAAACACTGCCCAATCCCGTGCCATCCACACAATCTTTGGTATGTTTTAGCCCATCGTTGCAGCTATTCTGTCAATCCATCTCTGTCCTGGTCATCTAGTGCTGCTATAACAGAAATACCACAAGTGGATGGCTTTAACAAAGAGAAATTTATTTTTCTCACAGCTTAGCAGGCCAGAAATCCAAATTCAGGGTGTCACCTCCAGGGAAAGGGTTCTTCTCTCTGTCGGCTCTAGAGGAAGGTCCTTGTCATCATTCTTCCCCTGGACTAGGAGCTTCTCCATGCAGGAACCCCAGGTCCAAAGAATGCAGTCTGCTCCCAGCACTGCAAGCCACACCCCAGAGAAACTCCCTTTATACTGGATCAGGGATGTGACCTTAGTAAGGGTGTTACAGTCCCACCTTAATCCTCTTTAACATAAAAATTACACTCACAAAATGGGAAACAGCCACACAATACTGGGAATCATGGCCTAATCAAGTTAACACATATTTTGGGGGTACACAATTCATTCCATGACATTCTACCCTTTGGCCCCCAAAAATGCATGTCCTTACTACATGTAAGACACATTCACTCTATCATATCATAACAAAAGTCTTAAATCAACTCCAAGCCCAAAATCCAAAACTTTCTCTTCATATGTGAAATCTAGAATACAAGTCATCTGCTTCCAAAAGTACAATGGCAGAACAGGCACAAGCTAGACATTTTCATTACAAATGGGAGAAACCGGAGGGAAAGAAGGCATAACAAGCACCAAACAAGTCAGCAGAACACATTACATTAGCCCTCAAGGCTTTGAAAATAATCCTCTGTCATCTGAGACAATTTACACAATGGCCCAGCACTCCAGACTCTAGGTATTGGGCACACTCCAGATTCTAAGTGGAAGCCTGTTGGCCCTGGGCTTCAGCTCTGCCTTCCAGGCCCACTGGGATGGCAACTCTGCTCCCTCAACTTTAGCCTCACTATTCTAGTCCATCTGAGTGGTGACTCCACCCTTAGGAACACCAGAGACCACGGCTCCGCTCTTTGAAAGCCCAAGAGACTGAGGCAGCTTGGCTTCCTGTGTTTCTTCAGCTTTTGCTTCCTGGTTCCTTGGTCTCTCTGCTGTTGGGCCTCACTCCCGCATCTGTCCTGCTGGGACAAGTGTTCCAAAGCTCTGTAAGTCCACTGATAAGTGCCTGGAGGCACCCTACTCCACCAGTAAATTTCGGGTGAAAGGCACTCAGCTTTCTTCCTCTGTGAGTTGGCAAGCCTAGCTCCATCGATAAGTACCCAGAGGCACCCCACTTTGCCAGGAGACCATTGTCCACAGGCACTCAGCTCTCTCTCTCTGTGAGTTGGCTCCAGCAAAGTCTGATGCTGGTCTCCTGGTTCTCCTGCTGCTGGTCCTCTGTTGCTGTTTCTCAAGGTATGCACCATCTCCAGTGTAACAGCTCTCCACACTTCCTTACGAGACCTATATCCATTCACGGTTTCAAAACTGCTTCCACATTTTAGGTATCTGTTAGAGTAGTACCCCACTGTCTCGGTACCAAATGCTGTCTTAGTCATCTAGTACTGCTATAATAGAAATACCAAAAGTGGATGGCTTTCACAAAGAGAAACTTATTTTCTCAGAAGTCCAAATTCAGGGTGTCAACTCCAGCGGAGGGCTTTTTCTCTCTGTGGGCTCTGGAGGAAGGTCCTTTTCATCAATCTTCCCCTGGACTAGGAGCTTCTCTGTGCAGGAACCCTGGGTCCAAAGGACAGACTCTGCCCCCAGCACTGCTGTCTTGGTGGTATGAGGTACCCCCCTCTCTGCGTGTTTCCTTTTCATTTTACCTCTTGTAAGATAAAAGGGGGAGCAGGTCACACCCCCAGGGAAACTCCCTTTACATTGGATCAGGATATGACCTTAGTAAGGGTGTTACAAACCCACCCTAATCCTCTTTAACACAAAATTACAATCACAAATTGGAGGTCAACCACACAATACTGAGAATCATGGCCTAACGAAGTTGACACATATTTTTGGGGATAAGATTCAATCCATGACACCGCTTAATTTTAATTTAAAGGATGAGTATAAAATTTTAGTCAAACATTACTATACCATCTATTAGTTCAGAGTCTAGACCTACAATTTGATCTTGCCTCCAAAATAGTCAGATGATAATGTTTCCACATTCTGTACACTTGATATAGTGTAGAAAAAAAAATTGCAGGATCTCATATTTTCCATGCAGATATTTTATACGAAGTTTGAAAGTAGAGAAATATTTGGAAGATTTGTTTTAAAAAGAGTTTTCTTATTATAAACGTTAATTTGTGTCTTAAAACAATAAAGCTTTTTTGTTTCTTATTTGTAATCATATTTTGCAGGTAATGAAAACTAAAATGCAAAAGAGAAACCTAGCTCAGCCTCTAAAAACACATAAATTATGCTAAAAAATAAATCATTATATTCTAAGTAAAATTAATCAGTAACTAAAAATGGAATTATACTGTATATTTGAAATCTTGAGTATGAAAAATATTTATTCAACATCTATGCTTACTCCTAACACATAAGCATGCTGCATTTAACTTTTTTTTAATCTTTGTGATTATTTTCTTTATATACTTTTACTCTACCTAGCTTTAAAAAAAAGACATAATACATTCACAGAAAATCCCTGTAACTTGCCAATATACTGCTTTGTTTTTATGTAGGATCAGCCATAATCCTTAAAGTCTGCAGGAGAACTAGAAAGACATCCAGATGGGAATAATACTGGGTAACCCCAAATAAAGACATGAAAGTGAATTCTAGCTCAGAAATGCAAAGGAGAAAATGTGAAGGCCCTCTTTCTTTTTTTTTTAACACCTAAAATGTATCTGAATAGTTCCAAAATTGAATCCATGCAATTAAAATTAAAGACTCACTATTAGTCACCCAGGAATACTGAGGTGTGAAGTAAGATTAAGAGGCTGAGATTCTTCATTCTTAAAAGTGTTGTTTTGAAATTTATCTATAAAAATCTGAAAGACAAATTTCAAATTATTTGAACTACTTCATACATCCTAAGTCGAGTCCCCCGTCATTTAACTCTGTAACGAAGGCTTATAAAAAGCAAATATACATATTTACATACACAAAAAAAATCTTTCACATATACATATGTACATATATATGTAAGTGTGTATGTATATATATATACATATGTTACTTTTGTTGTTAGCTGCCATCAAGTCAACCCCTGGCTCATGGTGACTACATGTGTTAAAAAGTAAAACTCTCCATAGGGTTTTCTTTGCTGTAATTTTTAGGAAAGCAGTTTGCCAGGGCTTTTTTCCACAGAGTGGTTGGATGGGTTCAAGCTGCCAATCACAAATGACTTGTGCCACCCAGGATCCTTGTATATACATATACACACACATATATATATGCACACATGTGTGTAAAGATATAAATACAGATATTCCAACCCAGAATAAGCAAAACAAGAAGAGGAAACAAATAAAGTATTTGAAGAAAAGAAGTCCATAATTAATGGTGGCTGGAGTCAGAGAGGAAACCCCGGTGGCGTAGTGGTTAAGTGCTACAGCTGCTAACCACAAGGACAGCAGTTCGAATCCAGCAGGTGCTCCTTGGAAGCCTGATGGGGCAGTTCTACCCTGTCCTATAGGGTTGCTATGAGTCAGAGTTGACAGGACAGCAAAGGTTTGGTTTGGTCTGGAATCAGAGAGTTGAGAAATAAAGGCATGGTTCTGATCACTTAAAAAATCCAACACATCAACAATATGCTTGCTCTTACAGTGGCTTTACGGATGGTGTTCCCTCTTTCTGGAATGATTTCCCACCTTTACTTCTTCACACAAGTACTTAAAGACTCTGCAAAATGCCACCTCTTGTGGGACTCTGCCCCGAGTGCATAGCTTGGGTTAAATGTTTTTCCCTACTCTTCATTGGTTAAAAGTCTGGCTGTTAACCAAAAGGTTGGCAGTGTGAATCCACCAGCCATTCCTTAGAAACCCTATGGGGCAGTGCTACTTTGTCTTATAAGGTCACTCTGAGCTGGAACTGACTCAATGGCTATGGGTTGTTTGGTGCTCTTCTGTAGCTCCTGGGCCTGCAAACCTCATTAGAGGACTGACATCACCAAGCTACTGCTGCACCTCCCCCACCACTTTGAGTGCTGTGAGGAGAATGCCATTGTATCTTCAGTCTGTCATAGAATAGGCGATTAATACATTTGTTGACTGATTAAATGAGTGAACAAACAGTTGAGTGAATACATGCATGCATAAACAATAAATTTCTTTTTAAAAATACTCTTCTTTGTTCAGGAGAAACCCTCGAGACCTGGGCAACTTAGTGAATCATATGAGAAGGCATGAAATATTTCTATTTGGGATATTTCATCAAACATAAAAGCTCTTACTACAGGCTTTTGAAAAACTCTGAAAGTGCTTCTGTGGAGGATACTTTAGCAGCTGTATAATTTTTTACTGGTCTAAACAACTATGAAATAAGGGCCAAAAGTGAGGCCAGTTCAGCATTTTAACTGCAAGAATTGTACCACAGATTTAAAAAAAGTTAACTGCTTTTTTTGTTTGACTTGAATTTTTTTTTTTTTTTTCCCTAGGGCAGGGAATATGAATAAGTCATCTAACAACTAGAACCAGAAATTACATAAGTTGTGTAAATGCACATGAGAACCAAAGGACTTATCTACCACCTTCCTGTCATGCCTTCCTTTCAATCCATTTCCTTCTGGGTTCTTTTTTCTTTGCTCTTGTTTTCTTTCACCACCATACTTTCTTTTCTCTTTTTTGGTTATCTCTGTCCCTCCATGATATCAAGCTGGGAAAAGAAAAATATGACTATCTCTGTATCTTCCATTCCAAAAGGACACCCCATCCAGATGAGGGATTTCTCTACAATCTGGTTCTTAGCAGTATTGTGAATACAGTCACCCAAACCAAAGACACTCTAAACCCAGAACAAAACAGAAATGTACGCAAAAAAGCTCAGCTGTGGTTACTGGAATATTTGCAGCAGTGAACAGATTAGCTTATTATACAGCAGCCCGACAACTCCAGGGTTGGGAGATGCAGCAATGCAAATATGCCCTAAATATATCTACAAATTCTAAAGAGAGAAAAGATGATTTTCTCTTTTATGGGTTTTATATGTGTCCAACGGAAATTATCATTATTAAGCATAATATTTTAATAGGCTTATGACATGAAGATCAAAGACCAGGAAAACAAAACATATGGTGACAGGAAATTTATATAAAAATGTTTCATTAATGCATGTGTGCTCTTCTTTCCAGCACTTCTATCCTGAGAATCCTAATATTAACATTTCAGATACTATTAATTTTGATAATACCGACCAAAAATGAAATTAGAATTTCATGAATGAAGAGGAGTCTGAGGAACTGACTAACTCGAGAAGTAGATCACTCAATAAATATTCTGAGAACCTACTGTCTTAGTCATCTAGTGCTGCTGTAACAGAAATACTGTAAGTGGATGGATTTAACAAAGGGCAATTTATTCTCTCACAAGCTAAAAGGCTAGAAGTCTGAATGCAGGGTGCCAGGTCTAGCGGAAGGCTTTCTCTCTCTGTTGGCTCTGGGGGAAGGTCCTTGTCATCAATCATCCCTTGGTCTAGGAGCTTCTCAGTGCAGGGGCCCTGGGTCCAAATGACACATTCCCCTCCTGGTTCTTCATTCTTGGTGGCATGAGGTCCTTCTCCTCTCTGTTCAGCTCTCTCTTTTAGATCTCAGAAGAGATTGACTCAAGATACAATCTAATCCTTTAGATTGAGTCCTGCCGCATTAACACAACTCCCTCTAATCCTGCCTCGTTAACATCATAGAGGATAGGTTTTACAACAGAGAGGATAATCATATCAGATCACAAAATGGTGAACAACCACAGAATGCTGGGAATCATGGCCTAGCTAAGCTGACACATATTTTGGGGGGACACAAATCAATCCATAACACGTACAATTACCAAATTTTAAGGTTAGTGCTATAGGGGATTCAGAGGAGTATGAAGTATATCCCAGGACCTCAGGTACCATGCAATATTATTAAAATAAGTAAGTAAAAGCTAATATGTATAAGGGAGAACAAATAAGTGGCAAAAAGCTTTGTTGGCCATGTCTAATGCAGTGCAAAGGATGAAGCTTTTAAAGTACACTGGAGGGGAGAGAGACATATTTCTAAGGTATCTTGGGAGATAACTAACTTATCTTCCCATTCAGTATGTTCTACTTTGCAAAACTCATTCGCTCCCATGGCTTAAATACCAGTCCTCTACACCAATGACCCACAAGCGTTTATCTCCCACCCAGACATACTTCTTGGGCCCAGAACTTCATTTCTATATGCTGGCTGGGCATCTCCGTGCTAACGTTCCGAAGATTATACTCAACATTTTCAAAAATCTTAATTTCCCAGCCCTAAATTATCCTCCTCATGTTTATATTTCAGTAAACGCTCAAAAACCACCCTCCTGTGATCTCAGATTCAATGTCTTGGGCTTCTTCTCCGCCTCACTCCTAACCTTAAACCAAGTCTAACTCCTTCCTATTCAACATCTTATCCTAAGTAAAATGGAACTACTAAACGACCTGAAAACTAGTCTCCTTTCCTATTTTTCCAACAAAATGTTGCAGTGGTACCTTTGCCTGTCTTGTGGTATTTGTCTATCTTCCCAACAAAAATGCTACAGTGGTTACCGTTCTTTTATTTTTCTCTCCTGTTTAAGAAGCATTAGTGCTCTCTACCTCTGACATACAAAATATAATCAAAACTTCTTCGATAAACTTTAAGATCATTCATAGTTTGGCCTCTGCCTATATATGTAGAAATTTTTCTTCTTCACCTCTCACCATGTACACTAGCCACCCTGGAAGCTGCCTTACATCCTAGAACTCCTGCCTTTGCTCATGTTGTCCCCTTTGCCTACAATGGCCTCCTCCCCATGACATCACCCTAGGAAAAAATTCTATTCATCCTTCAAATGCCACCTTATCAAGAGATTTGTCTTATAATCGCCTAATAAAACAGCACGTCTCCTTCCATCATTCTGTTCCCTTACCTTGCTATATTTTTCTTCATAACACTTAAGATACAAATGATTAAGTGCTTGATTATTAGCTGAAAGGTTGGTGGTTTGAACCCACCTAGATATGCCTTGGGAGACAGGCCTGGCGATCTGCTTCTGAAAGATCACAATCAGGAAGACCCCATGGAGCAGTTCTACTATGCACACATGGGGTCAACATGAGTCAGAATCAACTCAACAGCAACTAACAACACCAGCATTTCTCTTTACTTTCTATGACCTGTATTCCAGCAATAGAATGCAAATTCCTAGAAGAGAGCCAGGCACATATTTGGTGTTCAGCGATATTTGTTGAATTCACTGAATTTAATCATCAGGCAATACTCAACGCCATCTTTTTCTCAAGAGGCAGAGAATTCACGTTGCCCTTTTACAGCGAGGATCACAGCCTATCTTGCATTACATTTGTTTAAGTGTATTTCAACTTCACTAGGCTGGAAGGACTGCAGTGTTACTCATATTTGTATCTCTCTTAGCACAGAGTGAACATTCAACTTATGTACATTACAATGAAAGGAATTCAATGTGAATAGAACCTCCCATCTATTTAATCTCTATTTGTTCGAACAAATTATCTTCAGAATGATACATTAAGAAGAAAATAAGGGTGATAGTAACATCAAATGATCTTCAGCTTGAGCAATGAAATGAATCCAGGAAAGAACTTGACCTAGGGAAAACCTGGAGTAGCTAGCAACCATCCTTATTTCCAACCACCATTTTTCATATTTAATGCTCTATATATTACTTTTATTTTATTTCTATTCCTCTGGCTGAGTCAGCTCTGAGTTGCCTACAAGCTCACCTTCTGCCCCTCCCGTACAGATCCCAATTCAGGCCACACTTTAATTTCAGAGTTATTTAAAGTCTTGAGGTGATGTAAATCTTTTTACAAGATTCCTTCAGGCTTTTAAGAAGCTAAAGTGGTTTTTTGTTTTGTTTTTTATTTGGTTAGGCTAGTCTATGTTTTTAGGATCAGGAGTTTCATTTCATATTGGTACTTTATATCAGGTTAGAAGTTTGTTGGGTTCTCCCGTTTAGACATTTTATAGTCAGATGTTCAGTGTATGACACAAGGGCAAAAAGTAGAGGGTGAAAATTCTGTCCAGCATATTGTTTGAATTGTTTCAATAATCTTAAAATCTTCAATATGGAGAATATTTACTTTTTAAATGATCAAAGTTGTAGGAAAAAAATATCATAAGGCTTTGATTCCACAATGATACAAATACATTCATTTATACGCTTTCACTTACTTAAGCAACAAAAAGACTTTGAGCACAAAATACATACTAAGTGTCATGGTAGATCAAACTATAAAACATTACCTCTGTCCTCAAGAATGTATTTCCCTACCAAATTTTTTCCTTTCCACAAACAAGGGAGTTTTACATGGAAAGTCATAATTTATCCTTTTTAAAAAACCTAATCTGATAGAACCACTATTTTAAGGATTTTAACAAGCTATGCTTTCAGAACGCTGATGCTACAGAGATCTAGTATTAATAAAGAGGCCACTGTTCTCAAAGACACTAGTGACTACGAATGTCCCTTCCCCCCACAAAAATTCTATGATTTAGTGAAAACTGAATTCCCTAATAAAAAAAGATGATACTGTAAGCTTTTATGAAGTTATAAGAAGAAAAAGTATTATTTTGGAGAAACCATGCAGAGATGGCATTTGTTTAGTATTTGACACATTCATGAATATTGATGGCTTTAGCTTTGTGAAAACACCTTTCATTGCAAGTAGATTTAAAAATTCTTCAGTATCTTATAAGCTGTAAATCAAATAGTCCAATACTCTGGATAAATTGCCAATTGTTCAAACTGTCTACACCAATTCTCATACTTGCGTTTATAACAAAGAATTGAATTCCTCTAGGTCAAAAATCAATTCCATATTGTACATAAGTTAAACCTCAGTTTAAAAAAATTATTTAAAATACATTTGTATAAAATTTTCATTAAACCAATTAATAACCAACTATCCATTAATTTTAGTAGCTTACTAAAGCAACTGCATATCACTGATATTGATGAGGATTTCAGAATTTGCATTTGACTTTAAATAATAAATATTTTTTCTATATTTAGAGTTAGACATGATATTTTTTTAAGATATACAGTAACTGAGTCTAAGCTTCAAGATACAGTCTGTAAACATTTTCAGTCAGTAATCAAATATTCTCAGTGCAAATGAAGTGTTTTTCCATAGATATTTATCCTAAGACAGTGGATACCTTGGGCAACCCTGTTGTTCCAGATGTGTAAAGAATATACAGGGGATGTTCCGAAAGAACAGGAACACAGTCATGTGATTGTGCTTTTGCCATCTCTTCAACCCAGTCAAGGTCACGACCTGGAGTCAAAGGAACTGCCTCCTAAAAAAAAAAAAAAAAAAAAAAACACCGAAAATACAGGAAGATACACAGAAAAAAGGAGATTAAATTCTGGGGTAAACAGAGAATACCTTTGTCTATATAAGTCTGAGCATTTGGCTGAATATCTAAGGCTATATGGCACTAGATATTGGGTTTATGATAAAACTCTCAAGGTCATCAGTTGACATAAATGCTCATAAAAACTCCAACAGTTCAGTGTTAGCTTCAACTGAATTGACAAAAGAATATGTTTTACTCAAATCTAGGGATATCTTTAATAAGTTCAATCAGATCCATTCATCTGTTTCCATCAACAGAGTTTAGGTTACAGAGGTTCATGTTTCCATATATGTATGTATACCCAAAAAAAAAAAAAAATCCAGTGCCGTTGAGTCGATTCTGACTCATAGCGACCCTATAGGACAGAGTAGAGCTGCCCCACAGAGTTCCCAGGGTTTCTTCTTTATGTGTGTATACTAATATACTAAAAACCTTATAGATAATTTCAAATTCCATAAATAGCTAATTCCATAGCCTTTTTTTTTTTACTTTGGAACTGTTGTCTTCACAATGAAATATCAGTTAACACTCTAAAATTCCTCTTTACACAACTGTCATTTAGGAGGAATACTGTGGTCATGTTTCCAAATGGAAAAATATTAAATAGTCTTTGAGGATGGGGAAAAATCTACTTTTGCTTTTTCAAGAACAAAAAAGCATTTTTGCGTATTAAGGAAAGTATGGGATATACAAAAATACTATCCAAGTTTTCCTCCATCTAGATCATTCAATAATACAACAAATTTTGTTGTTCAAAGAACCAGAATCTGGACAGAAAACTTCGTAATAACAGAGTTATGAATTAAACAGATACAGCTCACAAGAAGTTAGACAGACCCTTTAAAAGGAAAAAAAAAAAAAAGGAGGCAACGAAATAAGCCAGGTATGTGAAAAGTAGGGAAGTAGATTAGGGAAAAGTTACACTAATGGAAAGTTCAAGCTATTTAAGTAGAGTTAAGATGCAGTAAATGTATGGTCATTTCCCAAAATATTAACTAAGCTCTTGAGATCAAAAGCTGCTCTCACACGCTAGGAAGCCTATCATTGTTGAATATGTCAGTATAGGCAAAAGAGACTAGACTGTGCATTTCTCTGTGAAAATTTAGTAAGATCCACCATGCAGAATTATTGTCTGTAACCATTCACTTTATCAAGGTGATCACTGAGCTAAGTCCAGAAAGTCTCAGAGATGTAGAAAAGCCAGACTACCTCCATCTCCCAGGCTCCTTAATATTAATATATTAATCACTTGTAAAAGAAATTTTTTATATTTAAATGGGTACATTTATAAATTAATACTTCAATATAATTTCAGAAATGTGATGTCTATATGAATAAACACATTTAGGGAGAACAGTTTGAATTAGAGGTACACCACGAAGGTAAAATCTCTGGCTTGGTAGGCTTCTCAAGCATCACTCCAAGAGGCCCTGGCCATGCCACTTAAATAAAAACAGTTACGTTTAAGTTACATACTTCTGTGTGTTTTGATTTCAAATTATTAAGCTTCGATGTCACAATTAGAGACCTATAAAAAATCATCACATTGCATATGAAAAACTGTCAATAGAGTGATGACAGAAATAGTTACAATTCGAATGAAATAAGGATTTTAATGAATGGTTATTCTTGAGGCTAAAAAATACAGGCATGCAAATAGAGATCTGACAAAAGAGTGGAAAAAAATCAATATTAACTTTTACATGTACTCATTACTTCTATACATTGATCCTTTCTAGTTGATATAATTCTTTAAGGCAATACTGGGAAAGCCTGTAATATTCTTTTGATTCTGCCACTGGTTGCCTGAGGCTTAGGAGTGCAGCCAGGTTTTTACCTCCTCTGGCAAAAATTCAATCCTAGTTAATGAGACACCACCTAGCCTTGTAATTTGCATCTATCTAAACTTTTTGGTTAAACTCAAAGCAAAGCCAGTTCACTGGGCTTAATTGCTGTCTAAACAGCAGGTCTAATACGAAGGACTAGAGACATCCAAGGCCCTCATCTAAATGAAGATAAGACAAAATAGAGAGATAGTCTGGATAAAGACAGAGGGAGAAAGTGAGCTAGTTAGGGGATGGGGAGGATTAGTGCATCTTTATTTAGAGGAAAGGGAAGAGATTTGCATTAAAAAAAATCTGAATAGGGTGCATTAATATCCAAATCAAGTTATTTATGAGTACAAGATACATCATATATCTTTTTGGTTAAAAGTCATTAAAGTGGAATTCAAATCATGGGTCCACCATGTATTAGCTGTGACCTTGACCTGTGATCTCTCCGTGATTCCATTTCTTTATCTATAAAATGCTGTTAACAGTAGCATCTACTTCATTGGTTTGTAAAAATTAAATAAGAAAAGTATTTGAAATTATTAGCATTGAGCTTAGTACATTGTAAGTGCTTAATTAATTCCACATGGGTTCGTACATGTGTGTACATACGTATTCACATAAACGAACTTGGGTGTGTGTTTTCGCCCTTTCTCTAATCTTATCTTACCCAAAGCCTTCTTTATTGCTGACTTTGCATTCCCTGTTTTCAACAACATGGCCTTTAAAAAATATATGCTTGAGGTCATCTGAAAGAAACTTAAAATTCACCTTAGAGACAGTAAGAACATTAAAATCATGGAGTGCAGTAGTCCATGAACCACAGACTACTAAAACTTTACAGGAGAATTTCATGTGGTATTGTGAATCACTAGAAGTAATCAAAAATGAACATAGTGTTATTTCCAGCCTATATACCTTTTCTAAAATTTTTAAAGACATTTTACATAGAAATGAATCACATCTCACCAAGAGGCAGTATAACAGAGGAATCAAGCGTACATTTAAATCATGACTCAGGCACTTACTAGCTGTCTGGATTATCTCTCTGTCATTGGCTTCCTCTTCTGTATAATAGGAATAATAATAATATCACCTAGCTCACCAATAGCAGAGTGTCTTAAAAATCACATGGTACGCAGCCCGTATTTTATTATTATCATTACTATTATTGTTATAATTTAAACTAATAAATATACACATCAAAATAGCACTATACATAAACCCCCAATTCATTAGTATTACATATTTCTTTCTCTGTTTCAATCTTTTTGTTTTAAGCCAGTTTTTTATAAAGACGCAAAGTATAAACCATATCTATTTTGTGGGGAGGGCGGAAAAATAACAATGACATTTAGGAAGTATATTATAAATCAAGTGTCCCTTCCAAATGGTCAAAACTAGAATCGTCTTTAGCACATTACAATAAACAAGAACAACATTCAACATTCAGTTTACCATATTTGGACGATTATAAATGAGAATTTTGTTTGGTTTGTGTTGTCCTATTCTCAGCGCTTCTTCTATAAGTGGTATATATTCTACCTTCCTTCCAGGTTCAATGCCAAATGATGCTGTTACAAGCAGCTTGGGCTACAATAAAAAAAAAAAAAAATATTGAGAACGCTTAGCAGTCAAGCTCCTAACTAGTGACAATATTTCAGGTGTAAACTGGCAGTTCAACATTTCTAAAGAAATGTTTGAAAGATTTTGTTCTCCATTAAATAAAGAGTCTAACCCCGTTTTAAATGTTACATAGCCAATGGCATCACTAGGGTTGGTGTCATCCAGTGCGATAATTCCTGGTGTCACCCACTTGCATCTATCTCCTCCCATAGCAGAGCACACAGAATCCTAGCAAAGTCTTTTGTACTACTGTTACTCAGACATCATAATTCCTGTACATCACTGAATGTAATGGCGAAAGTAGTGACATAAACACCTAGAAAAATGAAAATTAAACCTTTATTATATCCTACGCACAGCCTAAATGTATTCATGTTTACATAGTTTCATGTGGTTCAAGTGAAAATTAGGTAAGAAAACAATAGCATTTGAAGTAGAAACATTAAAGAACGACATCAGAATGTTCATTTTAATGTTAAAATTTATGGTTCCATGAGGTACACTAATGGATTAGATCTGCAGAATCAGTAATGGTCCAAATAATGTAGAAATTGTAGACAAGTGCATATGGAAATATATTCATAAATGAAATAATACCATAAAAATAAACAGGAAAAAATACACAATTTCAGCACTTAGTGAACATCTCGGATAAATCAGAAATTTCCTTTCCTGGCCTTTAAAGCCGCGAAGTTGTAAATGACTTCATTGAAATCAGTGCTTTCCATCAGCTCACTTTTTCATGTGTCACTATTTTTTAAAATCATAATTAGAACTTAAACCCTGAAAATTTCATTAAAGCCAGATATATATTTGCAAGACAGTGATGTTTTTAAAGAGAATTAAAAAATGACTAAATAAAAAAACTGAATTTAAGATTTAAGTTACATTCTTAAACATGTATCAAGAAACACAGCATTTCCCCCTTCACGTTCTAAACCGTCAATTTCTCTATTTAGTTACCAAAGTGATATATAATCAATAATTGCAATACATGTAAGTTTGTTATCGATTTTAATCATAGAATAATATGTGATACAGTTGTAAATTGCTTAAATGTAATGTTTCTTAGAGTTCATGAATACTATCAACAAAATTATTTTGTAACATCTTTCTACATTGAATTACATTATTAGTTACAATATTATTAGTAACTAAGTGCAAATCTTTTTTATTTTTCTCCTTTTCCTTTAACTACTACTTCATTCTCAAAAAGTTATTGATATTGGTTCACAATTACTAATGACCACAATATTGTAGCTAAAACATCAGAAAATTTGACAAAATCAGCAACCCTAAATACACCTCAAAACCCATTGCCGGTGAGTTGATTCCGAGTCATAGCAACCCTATAAGACAGAGCAGAGCTGCCCCATAGGGTTTTCAAGCAGTGGCTGGTGATTCAAATTGCTGACCTTTTGGCTAGCAGCTGAGCTCTTAACCACTGAGCCACCAGGGCTCCACAAACACACCGAAAGCAAGGAAAACAACAGCTCCTGCTTGTAGCGTGGACAGACAAAACCATGTCATTGTAATTGGGTAACGATAACTCTGACAGGAGCATTAAAAGGTTCAAAAAATAAATGAGCATAGAGCTTTAGCCTTGTAGGTAAATTGACACATGTAAGCTAGGCTTACGAAAAAATTTTTTGTTGTTATAATTAACTATGGGGCCCTGGTGGTGCAGTGGTTAATAGCTCGCCGACTAACCAAAAGCTTGGCAGTTCGAATCCACCAGCCCCTGGAAATCCTATGGGGCAGTTCTATTCTGTCCCATAAGGTGGCTATGAATTGGACTCAGCTCGACAACAACGGGTTTTGGTATAACTAACTGCATGGATATTTTTATAAAAAATAATAAATTTCTGCTGAAACATTGCAAAAATTTTAGACACCTCCTCTGACAGTGTCACCCGGTACAGTCCATGCCCCCGGAACTCCCCCAGTGACACCACTGTATGCAGCTAACCATTTCCACATATATCTCACCTGTTCAAATTTATAGTCAATGATGTGTTTGGTTCATAAATAGAAGCTGCACAAAAACATCTTTCAGAGAATTAATGGTGACAGGTGGATTTACTGTGACCTAGTTGAATGTACCCAAGTCCCAATGCCCCTCACTTGCCTGGGCCCCATAAAAGCTGGTTGTTGTTGAGGTTGTAGCATTTCTGGGGTGGGGTGGGGGGTTGGGAGGTACACCAATTGCAATCAGGAAGATTCCTAGCTTTTCTATATAAGCATCTCTGGCAAAATGCCTGAAGGGATCTCAGAAAAAATGGACCTGAATCTCCAATATTTAAAAAAAAAAAAAAAACTGTTACTGTCGAGATGCTTCCGACTCATAGCAACCCTACGGATCAGACTAGAACTGCAGCATAGGGTTTCCAAGGAGTGGCAGGTGGATTCAAACTGCTGACCTTTTGGTTAGCAGCCACGCTCTTAATCACTTCACCACCAGGGGTCCAAATCTCATATATATATATTTTGTATTATTTCTTTTCTCATTCATACACATATTCATTTTTACACAAATGTTACATTTATAACTTTGTAATACTTCCCTTTAAAAGGCTCCCAAATGATTTAAACTTCGGGTCCCACAAAATCTGGACCTAACCCTATCATTAAGATGCATTTAGCACTCAAGTTCTTCACCAGACAACTTCCTAGTCATTCTTCAAGACACAGCACTGTATAGCCCCTCCAGGAAGGTACCCCTAAAATGAACCCCAGCTTGGGTTAATTCCCTTCTTTGGTACATTTTGAGCATGCCTCAGATGTCCAACTATATTTAAAGTGTTTGTTCATCTCCACCATTGCACAGTAAACTCTCCAAGGCCAAGTTTGGATCCATTTATCTTTTCATCTCCTATGTCTGCCATTCAATCAGCTCTCCAAAAATATTTGTGAAACTGAACTAAAATTCATATTGATTTTCAGAAACAAACATGTCTTTAATCTTTTAAGTACTCTGTTTCTTTACCAAGAAATCCAAATCAAAAGAGGCAGATAATAAATAATTCAGGAAAAATCAATCCAACGTATCGCATCTATTACTAAATTCTGATGTTTAGATACAATACATTTCATCTAGGGAAGGAGTATACTATGCCAAATATATTTATATATAGCACTTTCTGCTTTTTTAATGTCTTTTAATATTCCTGGAACCGAGGCTCAGTACCATTGTACAACTTGCCCCAGGTTACTAGTGGTGGAATTAGAAAGAGGGCCCAGCTCTGTGTAATTACAGAACACACCTTTCCCTTTCACTAATCTGTCTTTTAAAAGAAATAAAAGTGAAAAAGAAATGTCTTGTTTCCTTTTATTATATTTTAAAGGTCAGACATTTGAATATAATTCACCTTTTAGTATCTAGAATATTTTAAAAAATAGCTTCAGATAAAATTCACTAAGATGTTAGGATTCTGAACAAACGAGAATAAATTACACATCAAATTAAGAACACAGAGAGAATATATCAGGGCTGGAATAATTTAATAAAGCCAAAATTAGATGCTTCCTCCAGAAAAATAATTATTTTTGTTATTTCCATTAACAGTCTTTTACTGAAGTAAAGTATATATATTTTTCTCTGAGCTGATTAACTAGAGTATATTCTTTCCACTTTCAAATGTTAAAATAAAACATTTTCATCAGGCTATTTCAAAAGGATGACATCAACATCTTCCCTGATTTTAACTATTAGTTCTATTCAAATGTATCAAATGTGTATCTCTATTTCCATTTCCTTAAGTTCAATCTTTTCAATGATCTTGCCCATGTGACTATACATTTGTTGTATAAACTCCTTAAACAAATTTATGTGTATGTGTGTGTATGCATACATATATATAAAAACACCTCCAGCAATTTAGCAAAAAATTTATAAATCCTAATTTTTTATATATCTCAATTTCCTACATCTTATAAAATTAAAAAAGAAGAAAATAAACTGTGTTTAATGTTTCTTTAGCAAAAAAACTTAGAGTTTATAGCTTCCACAGAGAAGACATCTTCAACTATAGCCCTCAGCTGCCCTGGTGATTTACTGATCAGCAGCTGACTTTAGGTTTCTCCCTACATTTTCCTTCATCAGCACTAACTCAAGCTGTTAAAAAAGAAAAAAAAACAACAAAAAAAAGCTCAGTTGGTTAATCTATAAACCAACCTCCTAGTTCTAATAACTGATTTATTAACAGATACAGTAAGATATACAAAACATCTCTTTTTGTCTGGCATTCAGATAATCATCAGTAAGTATTAATTATCTTTCCAGTTAAGAGTCTAATCCTTGGAATCATAAAACTCTAAAAGTCAGTCATCCCTTACTGCTATAACCACCTTCCTTCCTTAATCCTCCCATTGCCATTACTCCTCTGCATATTGTTCACTGCTTTACACACAGGCCACCTAACAAAGGTTCTTATTCCTGCCTCTAGCCTCTCTCATCATACTTGCAAGATTCGTCTCCTCTTATTAAAAAAAAAAAAAAAGAAAATTTTTTTTTTTTTTTAATATGGCTCAACACTGAAGAGACTTCATCTCACATACTTTGGACCTGTTATGAGGAGGGACTCGTCCCTGGAGAATGACGTCATGCTTGGTAAAATACAGGGTCGGCGAAGAAGAGGAAGACCCTCAATGAGATGGACTGACACAGTGGCTGCAGCAATGGGCTCAAACATAGCAATAATTGTGAGGACAGTGAAGGGCCTGGCAGTGTTATGTTCTGTCGTACATAGGGTCTCTATGCATCAGAGCTGACTCGACAGTACCTAACAACAGCAGCAAAACCTTGCTGAAACCATGGCATTCACCTACTCAAAAACTTTGACTGGTCAAGGTCTATAGAATCCAGCTCAGACAAAAACTGCCTTTTACAGTCTCCGCTTCTATTCCTCTTCAGTCACGCTGTGCTACTCATTGTCCTTCCAAACAGATTCGACACTTTCCTTATTCTGATCTCTGACTCATATCTTTTTTCTCCCCTCTCTAATATTGTCATTCTCCTCAACTACAAATCTCACCTCCTTCAGGAAGCGATTTCTCTTTACCCAACAAAAAGTAATTGCTTCTATCTCTAAATTGGAGATCTGCCAACTATGGCTTGAAAATCAAGTGTGGCCTGCAGCTTGTTTATGTAAAGCTTTATTGGAACAAATCCACGCCCTTTCTTTTATGTATCTTCTATGGCTCTTTTGTGCTACCATAGCAGAGGCGAGTAGTTGCGATGGAGACAGTGTCACCTGCAAAGCCTAAAATATTTACTATGTGGCCTTTTACAGAAAACATTTGTCAAACCCTGCTCTAAACTTATAGGACAATAATAGCTAACATTTTTCTTAATGATTACTATGTCCCAGGCAGTCTGCTGTTTTAGCTTCAATATCTCATTGATATTTTGCAACAGCCTTATAAGTTTGCCATTTTAGTATCAGATTTACACATGTGACTCTTCCCCCGCCATCCTCTCCCTCTTAACTGCTGTGCAATACCACTACCCCTGGCAGTATACAGATTATAAAACCAGTCATCTGTCCCATCAATTTGACAAGTCTCATTTATCATCCGGTGCCAACGACGGTGTCAGGCACAGAGTGAATGCTTAATAAATATACATTGAGTGACTGAATTAGCTATTTTTTTTCTTGTATGTCCTATATACCCATATATACAGCAAGCTAACCTGAAAGCCATGCACGCTCTTATACTTTAAGTTTCTCACAGCACCTAGCAAGATGACTTTTGCATAATAAAATAATTATTTTATTAATACATACATGCCAAATAGGAAGTAACTTTTAAGTATCCCACTTAAAAGCATGATCTAATAAAGAGAAATCACTCTCAGATGATTCACCCACAGATAAATACGGCTATACTATAGGTGGCTGGAGCCCTGGTGACGCAGTGGTTAAGAGCTTGGCTGCTAACCAAAAGGTTGGCAGTTCAAATCCACTAGCCACTCCCTGGAAGCCCTATGGGGCAATTCTACTCAGTCTCACAGTGTTACTATGAGTTGGAACCAACTCAAGGGGAACACGTTTATCGGTGGCTACTTGGCACAGGACCAGGCAACATTTCATTCTGTTATACATAAGGCTGGATTGAGTCGAAGCCAACTTAACAGCAATTAACAACAACATAGGTAGCAACTACTTGAGTTCCCCAAATAAAAGACCTACCTTTACATGATCAATGCGATTACGTAGTTCTTTGGATGCAAATCCCCCAAATATGAGACTGTGGATGGCTCCTATCCTTGCACATGCCAGCATGGTGTACATGGCCTGCGGGATCATGGGCATGTAGATAACCACAGTATCACCCTTCTTGATGCCATGCTTGACCAAAACACCAGCCAACTTAGAGACCTGTAACAAAATCATTAGATCAGCAAGGTCTGTTTCCTGTGTTATTTCACTACATTTTGAAATTAAGGCAGTAACACAAGAAGATGAGCTTTCTCTTGCTAACCGATTAAAAAAGCCAAACTAACACATATTTGATGACATGATGATGATTTAGATGGTGACAATAATAATATGCATTTTTGTGTTATAATTATTTATTAAAATCAACTTACTATTATTAGGCCATACGGAACTCATGGCTTAAATTTGTCAAATTATTCATTGCACAATATATTTTCTGAGCAACTACTTTGTGCCAGACACTCTGTAGAGTTGGAAATACAACAATGAATAAGAAAGATACAACTTTCCCATGTGAAAGGTATATTCTAAAGAGTGATCAGTCAAGTGAATAGAAAAATAAAATAATTACAAATTTGTATCTATGTTGAATTAACTGCTGAAAGAAACAAGTAGGTGTTAGGAAAAAAGCATTATACATCTGCAAGGAAAATAGGACAGATTATATTATTATTATTATTCTCATTTTAAAGATACTGTAACTGAGGTTCAAAGATAATAAATAGCTAACTCAAGATAAGAGAGCTAGTAAACAGTGTGGTCTAGGTACCATTGTAAGTTTTCTAACTCTATATTCTTTGCTCTTTTAATGCCTCAGGTCATTTTTTTCTTATAGTTTGCTATATTAATTTTTTATACAAAATGACTACTCTGCACATTTGGACCAAACAAACAAAATCATTTTTCCATTCAACATGTGATTTTGTGATTTCTAGTAACAAAGATAAAAGAGATTATAAATCCATACACAATATAATTTGTTGCAAGAAACTGTCCTATGCGCATTTATAGCAGGCTGTGGGAAATATGCCCAGGCTTAAGTGAATTTTTTTTAAGTGAATAAGAGGTCAAAATTAATTCATTTCAGAAAATACATGTTGAATACCTACTATATGCCAGACACTGATTTCTGATATATTAGTAAACAAAACAAAACAAAGATCTCTACTCTCAGGTGCTTATTATTATGGCAGAGGGAATACTACAATAAATAATAAGCAAATAATGGTCACATTAAAGGTAATCAGTCCTATAGGTGGAAAAAAGGGGGAAAAGAGTAACAGGATTAGGAATGTAGGGGGTGGGGTGGATATAATTCTCAATGGGATAATCAGTCTAGACCCCATTGAGACAGTGACCTTTTGGCAAAGATATGCAGCAGGTTGAGAATAAGTGGATTTTTGTGAATACACTGTTACAGACATAGGGCACACCAGTACAAAGATGTAACAGGAATCATACATAACACAACAGAGGAACAGCAAAGAGACCGGGGTGCTGGAGCAGAAAGAGTGAGTGAGAAAACAGTTGTACATCAGGTCAGAAAGTCAATGGGCCTATAAGGCCTGGTGGGTAACTGGAAGAACTATGGCTTTCCTTTGAACTTGAATGTTCAAGATAATGAACAGAGGAGGCTTAAGAGAAGAACTAGGTCACACGGCTATTTGTGGCTCCTTTCATTTCACTCTGACTCTCCCACTTTCTAAGCAAATTGAAAGGATTCTGCATCCTGCCCATTCTTCCCTTTTCTCTCTATTCATTTCTTCTGTGCAAATGGGTAAAGATGTGGTGAAGGTTAAGTGTTCTATTCTCCCCTATATTGCAAACTCTCTAACATAGTGTTATATATTTTTTTTTAAGAACTCAAAGATGCCTAGCAGCAAGTTATAAGGGAGATACATCAAAATAATATAAATCACTCTATATGGAGTTCAAGAGCCAACAGAAACACAGGAAATTTATAGCCAAAAATCTTAGTGTGCAATGCCTGCAGCAAGCGGCCATGCTCTGCGATCACGTTACTGGGTATCCCACTTAAGTACAGCACTAGAAAAAACCAAGGAGAAGAATTTGCCTTATTCATAGCTATAATCTTGCTATTCATAGCATCTTGAATACTATCTGTTGTTGAAGAAAAACAATCTTCAACCAAGGCCCAATCTGCAATGTTTCCATAACTATTTTCCAGTCTCACTTCACAATGTTCCTGAAAGATGCTCACAGCTTTTGTTTCCTCTGGAAGAAATGAGATCATAAAATTCAAGACCAAATTTGAAACAGAGATTTCAATAGGTCCTAGGTCAAATGTGACTCTAAAATTATTAAAATTGGGGCCCCATGGCATCTCAAAAAAAAACCAACATGTTGAAATTAGATTCCATATACCCATTAACCTATTACTGTTGAGTCAATTTTGACTCATAGCAATCCTATAGGACAAAGTAGCACTGCCCCCATAGAGTTTCCAAGGAGCGTCTGGTGGATTCGAACTGCTTTTTTTTTGGTAAGCAGCTGCAGCACTTAATCACTATGCTACCAGGATTTCCAGATTCCATACAGAAATCCAGATTTTGAGAAGCTTTTGAAAAACTAGAAGATGTAACAACAGTGGACCTGCATTCTTAAATGACAACAATCATTTGAAGCAGATGATCAGCTCTGTAGTTTGCCATAAAATTCACCATTCCTTGGGGCCGTGTATCATAGAGCTTGGATTTCCATTGCCATTCTGAACTTAAAATACATTCCCCTATATCCTGTTTATTTTATATTACATGCTTATACCATAGTCACAAGCCATAGAGAAACTGTACCTATAACAATTCATTTTACTCCCATCAACCCATGTCTCCAACTTATTATCTGGTTGGTAGCTGAGTTGGTAACCACTTCCCAGTAGATACTATTCACTCATTCAATTTTGACTGCTTCAGGTCTGTATGACCACAATATGTCACCTGTTTGGCTTTATTTAGCCTTGCTTCTTACAGTTGTTCTTCAATGTTTTGATACTGTGATAACCACACCTGCACTGGTTTAAATAAAAAATCTTACAAAGTCAGTACAGCTTAGTTCATTTTCAGTAGTTTCCAGACACTTAATTGTGCCCATGAGGAACCTGTACATAGACCAAGAGAAACTAGAGGATACTGTGTGTTTTAAAATCAGTATAGGTGTGCATTAACAGTTGTATCCTTTCACCATACTTATTCAATCTGTATGCTGAGCAAATAATGAGAAGCTGGGCTATATGAAGAAGAATGCAGCATCAGCATTGAAGGAATACTCATTAACAACCTGTGATATGCAGATGACACAACCTTGCTTGCCGAAAGCGAGGAGGACTTGAAGCACTTACTGATGAGGATCCAAGATTACATACAGCCTTCAGTATGGATTACACCTCAACGTAATGAAAACAAACTTTCACAACTGGGTAGATTAGCAACATCATGAAAAAGGGAGAAAATATTCAAGTTGCCAAGGATTTCATTTTACTAGGATCCACAATCAAAGTCCACAGAAGCAGCAGTCAAGAAATCATAGGACGTAATGCATTGGGCAAATCTGCTCCAAAAGACCTCTTTAAAGTTTTAAAAAGCAAATATGTCACTTTCAGTATTAAATGGTTAAGATCTCCACTGCTAACCAAAAGTTCAGCAGTTCGAGTCCACCAGCTGTTTCTTGGAAACCCTATGGGGCAGTTCTACTTCATCCTTTATGGTCACTACTAGTTGGAGTCTACTCCAGGGCAATGGGTTTGCTTTGTTTTTTGGTGTCCCAGGTCATGGTATTTTCATTCACCTCATATGAATGAGAAACATGAACAATGAATAAGGAAGACCAAAGAAGAATTGATGTCTTTGAATTATGGCGTTCGTGAAAAATAATGAATATACTGTGGACTGGCAGAAGAGCAAACAAATTTGTCTTGGAGAAAGTACAGCCAGAACGCTCTTTGGAAGCAAGGATAGTGACACTTTGTCTTTCATACTTTGGACATGTTATCAGGAGGGACCAGTCCCTGAAGAAGGACATCATGCTTATAAAATAGAGAGTCAATGAAAGAGAGGTAAATCCTTACAAGGTAAATTGACACAGAGGCTGCAATGATGGGCTCAAGTATAGCAATAATTGTGAGGATGGCGCAGGACCAGGCAGTGTTTTGTTCTGTTGTACACAGGTTCGCTGTGAATTGGAACGAAGTTGACAACACCTAATGACAACAAATATGTATGTGTGTGTGTGTGTGTGTGTATACACACATATATACATACTTATATGTATATATGTATATGTATTTATGTGTATGAAAATGTATTGGAAATATATTTTTGGTGGGGCATCTATTGGGCTTATGAAAAACAAAATATTCTCTCATAACAATCAAAATAAATGAACATTAATTTAACCTAAAAGAATTTTGATAATGTCTTCTGAAAAAAAATACATATTTCTGGTTAATATTAAAGCAGAGTTGGCTAATATGGGGCCTCTGTCATTTGCCAACTATGCATCTAGGTAGGAGTCTTATAAAAAGCATCTGTTTAAAAACTGAGATGATATTAAAGCTACCTTTTTTGAAAGGCAATCTTTCAGGAAAGTAAATATTTTTATATAACATAAGCATTTAGAAGCGTTACTTTTTAAGACGATGATTTATTGGATATGGCTTTGAAACATTTTTAATTTAAGCACGGTGCTACACTAAGTCAATTTAATCATCAAATAGACCTCTTAATAGCAGAAAAGTAGAGGTGATGTTATTTAAAGAAGAATAATCCTTTCTTTCCTCAAAATATAAAATTGTACCATTTAGAGTTAAGTAAAAACTTTATTATTAGTTAGCTAAAACACAGAGGAACATATATTTTATATTAAAAGTAGAATTCTGTTAAGCTGTAGAAGAAAAATTATAAAATTTAATCTTGTGATCAAAACAGTTACATGACAGTGAGCTAGAAAATGATAACGTTTCTTCTCAAATAATTTTCACTAAATGAAGAGGTAAATACTGTTACTTAAAATAATCATTTTTATCATTTCCATTTTCTACACAAGAGGACTTCACTATTTGGTCATTTTAAGACTATGTATTCACAAAGGAAGTGAAATGAAGAATTATTTAATCCATTTAGTTCAGGCTCACGATAATCAGTTTCAATAGTCTGTGTGCTTTCAAGGCCAATGTGATTTTCAGACTACATTTCAAGGAAAATTCTTTCAGCCCTACATTTTTCTATGTGTATGTGCTCATTGTCTTGATAGAGGATATGATCTTCCATTTCTTTAATATTTATGTATTGCTATTTACAATTACATCATCAAAATCCATCACATCTCAAAAAAGAACACCTTGCTAATTTTAAAACAGAACTTCTATTTAACAGTCAGATCACTGTCAGCAGATAAAATAATCCTACATCAAGGAGAAGTACGAGGCCTAAAAGAATGAAAAATGTAATTGATTCCTCCCATTAACACATGACATGACTGCAGTGCATGCAATAAAAAGAAAAGGAAAGTGTACAGAGACAGAATAATTAATGCATCGTCTCCATTTTATATCAATTTAACACTTCTCCACTCTCGGCGTTCATAATAGACTAACAGTGACTTCCTTCTACCTTTAGTCACTTGACAGTTTCAGCTAAAGCTTCTAATCCTCATGACATTTGCCATTTGGCTGAGAAAGTAAAGACATTTCAGGATGAACAGAGCAAGAATTCAGGGTGAAGAGCGTTAAGAGATGAGCTAAGAAGATATAAAGAGAGTTAATATCAAATATCATACAGCCTTGTTAAGCCATGTTAAGTTTAGACTTACCCTAAGAATGATGTGTATAATAACTGAAAAGAGTCGATTCTTCTTTAGAAGCAGGCCCTTTCCATAATCTTGCAATGCAATGATTATTGCCCAAACTAGGGTTGTGATAATGAGGACAAAAACAAAGGAACTGATTGAGAAACAGTTAGAGTGGAGTACATAGGAACTGGAGTCCCTGGGTAGTGCAAACAATTAACACACTCAGCTCCTAACCAAAAGGAAGTTTGAGTCCATCCAGAGGTGCCTATGAGGGCCTAGAGATCTACTTCCAAAAAATCAGCCACTGAAAACCCTATGGAGCACAGTTCTCCTCTGAATATATGGGATCACCATGGCAACTTGTGCTGGTAGAGAAATTAGTGCTTGATGAATGCAGGTAAGTAGAGGGGGGAAGGGAAGTTTAAGAATGGGCCCATATTTCTGGTTTTAGCAGCTGGTTGAAAAATGATGCCATTCACAAAGCTGGAAAACACAAGAGGAAAAGTCAGTTTGGACGTGTTTAGATCTGAGATGCTAGTGAGGCAACCAAATGTAGATATCTGCTTATAGCCCTGTCGTGGATTGAATTGTGTCCCCCAAAAATATATGTATCAATTTGGCTAGGCCACAATTCCCAGTTTTGTGTGATTGTCCACCATTTTGTCATCTGATACGATTTTCCTACGTGTTGTAAATCCTACCTCTATGATTGTTAACGAGGTAGGACTGGCAGCAGTTATGTTAATGAGACAGGACTCAATCTACAAGATTGAATTGTGCTTTGAGCCAATCTCTTTTGAGATATAAAAGAAAGAAGCTAGCAGAGATACAGGGGGACCTCATACCACCAAAGAAGCAGCGCTGGGAGCAGAGCACATCCTTTGGACCCTGGGTTCCTGTGCAGAGAAGCTCCTGGTTCAGGGGAAGACTGATGATGAGGACCTTCCTCCAGAGTCAACAGAGAAAGCCTTTCCCTGGAGCTGATGCCATGAATTTGGACTTCTAGCCTACTAGACTATGAGAGAATAAACTTCTGTTTGTTAAAGCCATCCACTTGTGGTATTTCTGTTACAGCCGCACTAGATGACAAATACAAGCCCTATATGTGATCTGAAGGTCAAGAGAAAGATATAGGCTGATGATGCAGAACTGGAATTGGCCAGTGGTGTGTTGATAATAAGCTCTCTGTCATTGGGGGAGACCTGGTTTAAAGCATCTGCCAATATCCATACTAAATATACTAATGCCATGGCCCATTAATGGTTTAACAATCTGTTTGAAAAATTCCTGAATATTTAATCATCAGCTGTCCACCTCCAGCACAGCACTGGGATATGCAATTGCAGAAGATGTAATATCCCAGGAAGAATGTAAAGTGAAAAGAAAAGGTGGCCTAGAAGAGGTAGGGAGTAAAAAGATGGGTAGAGAAAGTGGTGTCTAAGAAGGAAATTTAGACAAAATAACCAGCAAGAGAGAAGGAATACAAGGGCAGTGTTCTATGTCAGAAGTCAGTGAAGACTGTCAGAGAGTGATCAAGAATGTTAGATGTGATCAAGAGATCAAGTAAAACACTGAGCATATATCAGAGGTCATAAGGAGAGCATGTTCGTGACCATGGAAAAAATAATTTTAGAAGCAGTAATAAATTTTAGAGTATTTTGGAGCAAGAGCCTTTAAAAGAGTTAAAAGAAGGCTTCAAGGTACCAAAAATGATTATCCTCCACTGAAAAAGAAGGAAAAGAGAAGACAATGGTTGTGGATTCTAGAAGTCTACAGGTATGGTACTAGAAAGATTGGAATAACTGGTTCCTGTTAAGCTTGAAGCATGGAGGTGAGAGGGTCAGTTTAAAACAGACTTTGGATGGTGGAATAGAAAATTTAGTAGAAATATGTTAAAAAAAAAAAAGGAAAAAATTAAAATACAACATTGAGGCCCTTGGCAAGAGAGGATTTGCATTTTTCAACTAAACAATCTAACCTAGATAACAGAGAGGTGAGACAGAAAGGACCCTTAGGTAGAGTCAGAGCCATTTAAAACTATGGTATTCAAATGAGTATTGTGCCTAAAAATAGAAACTATCTGAAAATGTAGTATTGTACTGTATTAAAAATACGAAGTTTAAAAGATACTCTAAAAGCTATTATGCCAAATTTACATATGTTCTCCACCCTTCCCCCACTTTCTATTTGCCAAAAAAATCTAACTCTAGGGCTCCCTCACGCATCTGTTTCCAGCCAATAATCACAACACCCTCCTTTCATCCTTTGAAAATTATATTTATGATGACCCGTTTTCCTCCAATGTCAGCCCATTGCTCAGCTTATTCTACCTCAATCTTTTTCACTGATCTCTTTAGCCACTTTCACTTTCCTCCTTTCTCTTTTCCCTTTCCACCTCTTTATCTCAAAAAAAAAAAAAAAATTCCTCTCCCATTTTCTTCTCCATTTAAGGTTTGATCTTCTCAACTAACCCTTATTATAAGTAATAATGAAAGAAATAATGCTAATGATAAACCATTATGGATGTAAGGAAAGAAGAAAGTTTCAAGTAAAATCCACATTAACATCAATCTTTGTTATTCTCTAAAATGCTCAGAAAAACCTCTCAAAACTTTCCCACAGGTGTCTCTGTATCTGTACCCTATCCTCTAGTTGAACCTGTTTTTCTCTAGCACCAACATTTATAATGGTTTTGAATTTATATTCATTTTCTTATTTCCCTGTCTTATTTAGGAGTATTACAAAAATACTTGTTTGATTTTTCACTGTTTTTGTTGTTAGGTGCCTTCTAGTCAGTTCCAAACCATAACGATCCAGTATACAATGGAACTAAACACTGCATAGTCCTGCGCCACCCTCATGGTCTTTGTTATGTTTGAGCCCATCGTTACAGCCACTGTGTCAATCCATCTCATTGAGTTTCTTTTCTCTTTTACTGTGATCTTCTACTTTACCAAGCATGATGTCCTTCTCCAGGGCCTGATCCCTTCTGGTAACATGTCCAAAGTACATGTGATGAACTCTCACTATCCTCCTTTCTTAAGAGCATTCTGGCTGTACTTCTTCCAAGACAGATTTGCTGGTTCTTTTCGTAATATTCTTCAACAACAACATACTTAAAAGGCATTGATTCTTCTTCAGTCTTCCTGATTCATTGTGCAGCTTTCACATACACACCAGGCAATTGGAAACACCATGGTTGGGTCAGGAGCCTCTTAGTCCTCAAGGTAACATCTTTGCTTTTTAACACCGTAAAGAGGTATTTTGCAGCAGATTTGCCCAAAACAATGTCATTTGATTAATTGCTGCTTCCATGGGTATTGATTATAGATCCAAATAAAATGAAATTCTTGACAACTTCATTATTTTCTCCGCTTATCATGATGTTGCTTATTGGTACAGTTGTGAGGATTTTTCTTTTCTTTATGTTGAGGTGTAATCCATACTGAAGGTTGTAGTCTTTGATCTACATCAGTAAATGCATCAAGTACTCTAACCTTTCAGCAAGGAAGGCTGTGTCATCTTCATATAGCAGGCTGTTAACGAGTCTTCCTTCAAACCCAATGCTGTGGTCTGCTTCATATAGTCCAGCTTCTCAGATTATTTACTCAGCATAAATATTGAATTAAGTCTGGTGAAAGAATACAACACTGACACACACCATTCCTGACTTTGAACCATGTAGTATTCCCTTGTTCTGTTCAAAATACTGCCTCCTGGTCTATATACAGCTTCCTCAAGAGCACAATTAAGTGCTCTGAAATTCTCATTCTTCAAAATGTTGTCCATAGTTTGTTATAATCCGCAGAGTTGAATGTCTTTGCATAGTCAATAAAACACAGGTAAACATCTTTTTGGCATTCTCTGCTTTCACCCAAGATCCATCTCACATTAGCAAAGGTATTCTTTGTTCCATGTCCTCTTCTGAAACCAGCTTGAATTTCTGGCACTTCCCTGTTGATGTACTGCTGAAATCATTTTTGAATTATCTTTAGCAAAATTTTACTTGGGTATGATATTAATGATATTGTTCAATAATTTCTGCATTCTGTTGGATTCCCTTTCTTTGGAATGGGCATAAAATATGTATCTCTTCCAGTCAGTTGGCCAAGTAACTATCTTCCAAACTTCTTGGTATAAATGAATGAGCACTTCCAACGTCGCGTTCATTTTTTGTAACATGTCAATTTGTATTTCATCAATTCCTGGAGCCTTATTTTTCGCCAATGTCTTCAGTGCAGCTTAGACTTCTTCTTTTGGTGTTATCAGTTCTTGATCATATGCTGCCTCCTGAAATGGTTGAACAGTGACCAATTCTTTTTGGTATAGTGATTGTGTATTCCTTCCATCTTCATTTCATGCTTTCTGCATCATTCAATATTTTGCCCATAGAATCCTTCAATATTGCAATTGGAGGTTTGAATTTTTTCTTCAGTTCTTTCAGCTTGAGAAATGCCAAGTGTGTTCTTCCCTTTTGGTTTTCTAACTCCAGGTCTTTGCATGTTTTAATACTTTACTTTGTCTTCTCAAGATGTCCTTTGTAATTTTTTGTTCAGCTCTTTTACTTCATCATTTCCTCCTTTCACTTCAGCTACTATAAGTTCAAGAACAAGTTCCAGAGCCTCTTCTGACATTCATTTTGGTCATTTCTTTCCTGTCTTTTTGATGACCTTTTGTTTTCTTCATGCCTGATGTCCTTCATGTCATCCCACAACTTGTCTGGTCTTTGCTGATTAATATGCAATGTGAAGCAGGCAGCCTCAGAGCCCAGCCTTTCTGAGAGACATTTGCTCTGGCTTACCTTCCTACACCGAGCAGAATAAGCTGCACATTCTTCTAAAATTATCCTTGACAAGATAAGCACAGAACAGCCCATAGATGGCCTCAACCTGCCTGTGGGAGTGGGGGGGAGGGGACTTAACATCCTAATGAAGAAAAACTCATCCCTTCTTCTATCCAGGAGATGGAACCCTTGTCTAAAGAAAATGCATAGTTATTCCCAATCTTTGAGCACCTGCATGAAGGTCAATCCTGAATATTCATGATGAATTTCCATTTCTTTGCCTGCTCTTTCTAAAAGCCCACCTCACCAAGCTGCCTGTGAGCAGTCTTGGAAGCACCAGCTGCAATTTCTCCTTTCCTTGTACAACGAAATAAAGGTGTGTTTCTGATCTCCCACCTTGGCCTCTTGTTTATTGGCTGTAACAAGTTATGCCAAGCAAAGGTGGGGTTTTTGCCTGGCAACAAATCTATCAAATTTGTTCTTGAAATGGTTTCTTAATTCAGGTGAGATATACTCAAGGTAGTACTTTCACTCTAGTGGGCTTGTTTTAATCTTCCTCAACTTCAGCTTGAACTTGCATAGGAGCTATTGATATTTTGTTCTGAAATCAGCCCCTGGACTTTTTCTGACTGTTGATATGAGCTTCTCCATAGTTTCTTTTCACAATGTAGTCCATTTAATGTGTGTATATTATATCTGCGGAGGTCCATGTGTATAGTAGCCATTTATATTGTTGAAAAAAAAAAGTATTTCCAATGAAAAGGCCATTGGTCTTGTAAAATTCTATCATGAGATCTCCAGAGTTATTTCTATCACCAAGGCCATATTTTCCAAGTATTGATCCTTCTTCATTTCCAACTTTCGCATTCCAATCACCAGTAATTATCAAGGCATCATGACTGCATGTTTGATCAATTTCAGACTTCAGAAGTTGGTAAAAATCTTCAATTTCTTCTTCTATGGCATTAATGTTTGGTGCGTAAATTCAAATAACAATATTAACTGGTCTTCCTTGTGGGCATATGGATTTTATCCTATCACTGACAGCATTGTACTTTAGGCTAGATCTCAATATGTTCTTTTTGATAATAAATATGACCCTGTTCCTCTTCAATTTGACATTCCTGGCATAGTAGACATATCATTGTCTGATTCAAAACGGCCAATACCAGTCCATTTCAGCTCACTAACGCCTAGGATATTGATCTTTATGTGTTTCATTTCATTTTTGATGACTTCCTATTTTCCTAAATCCACACTTCGTACATTCCAAATTCCAATTATTAATGGATGTTTGCAGATTTTCTTCTCATTTTTAGTTGTGCTGCATCAGCAAATTAAGGTCCCCTAAAGCTTTTTTTTTTTTAGCTTTACTCGACCCACGACATTAAGGTCAACTTTACTTTGAAGAGGCAGCTCTTCCCCAGTTGTATTTTGAGTGCCTTAATGTTTCAGCTGTATTATGTGTTAAACACTTTTGCGACTAGACTGGAAGCCAAGGGCCATTCAGCAATGTGCCATTCATAGACAAATGGAAGACAGAGTACAAATTGTGATGAAACTAAAAAGTCCTCAAGTGGATTTTTTAAAACACATCTCTTTTCAAACTTGATTACTTTCTAAAAAAATTGTCCAAGTTCTAAGGCAAGTTTTGTTACATTTCAAAAATACAGCCCACCTGGACTAAAATGAAACAGAAAATTCAACTATCAGAGAGTCATTTTTCACAATTATGTATTCATATTTTTTTTATTCCTTCATATAGATTTTCTGAAAAATATAGCATAACATGGCTAACATATAATCTTGTACAAACTTATGCTTATAAAAGTACGGAATCTATTACATTCTATTATAAAAAGTATTCAATTTAATACGAGTTTATGTAAGTCATCTGGACAAGGCTATATTCCTCTGATGAACATAAAGGCAATGGTGGCAATAACTGCCATATATATTTGTTTATACACCAGTAAACATGTAAAATATGAAACGATATGCTATTTTGAAAAAAACTACTGTACGGCTGTTAGGTATACTACATTAACCGGAAACTGGGAACACATACACACCAAGAAAAAACAACTAGCACCAACTCATGCTGTCAATTAAAATTATATTCTTCTACTAATCTAGTAAATTGCTTAACATAGTGTTCATCAAACTAGTCTGTTTAGATATTCTCAGGGTTCATGAGTTCTCTGTAAGAGTTTTTCAAGTTTGTGTTTTCATCCTGATAATTAAAAAAAAAAAAAAACAGCATATTCTCTACTGTCTGAGCACTCATATCTGTGTTTCACTGTGCATACTGTGTTTGTTTTTATAATCTCATTCATTTTTAGTAAAGGTTAAATGATGTCATAGTGCACTGTATAATCAAAGGATTTATGGAAGCTTAAGTACTGATATGTGACATATGAATTGCCCATCACAGGGAACATGTTGCAAATACAAAAGACCCAGGACAACAGCACTCAAAACTATATACAATTTGCAGTCAGCCATTTAGTCCCAGCAAATCAATCAACATCACTCAGTATATTAAGTTTCTATTGTTAATTTGACTTTTATTGGCTTTGTAGATTTGTTTTTATCCTGTTTATATATCTGGCTTGGGTATGTATAAAAAAACACCCAGTGCCGTCAAAAGCCTAGATTTAATTGTACATTATGATAAAAGTAATTTAAATCAACAGAAAAATATTTAAGATTTTTTTTTCCCTTATAAAGTGTTTGTACACCCAACAACTGTGAGGAAAAAATTTTTTTTTCTTAGCCTTCTTTTTTTCTTTTGAAGAAAAACAACTACAAAAGATGTCAACAGGGGCCCTGTATTGTTTAGATCACTTTTGCACTGATTATTTAATCTAAGCTCTCATTAAACAAACTCCCAGGCACTTTTACAGACAGTACATAAAACATGACAACTAATCTGGATACGCCAACTACACTTCCCAGCATTGGGCTACATTCCTGTTAACCTTTATGGTTTTGTTGGTCAATACATCTTGAAAGTCAATCAATATAAATGAAGGGCTCATAGAGAACTTGCTAAACATCCCAGGAATGGTACAAGGACATGGCATCATTGCAACAGTTGGGTCTGTTTCAAAAACATCAACATCACTCAACCAAAGGAGCCATACACATTAAAAAGAAAGAATCACAAATATAATGCATACGCTAGGAACTAAAAAACCAAACACAGATCACCACACATGCCAGAAAATTATGATGAATATTCATAAATATATCAAATTTCCAATAAAAACTATATATGATAAACCAAACTTTATTCAGCTTTGTAGGAATAAAAATCTAACATCAAATACAGCATGAGAAATGAACAATCAATTTTCCCAATATATCCAATCTTGACAGTAATTCTATTGAATGCAACCTTCCATTGATTTATTCAAATCCATTTTACTTATTACCCATTCCTACAAAGTGCACAAATGTGATCATAAAACTAATGAATGAATTCAAATAAGTTTAATAGCATGATTTCCCATATCTATAAATTTATTTATTTCAAAAAGCCTTCTGTGAAAAAGATATTTTTTCATATATTTAAAATATTGTGTTTAAATCATCATATCTTTAGAGGACCCCTGGCGGCGCAGCAGTTAAGCATTTGGCTCCTACCAAAAGGTCAGTAGTTTGAACTCATCAGTCGCTCTGCAGGATGTGGCAGTCTGCTTCTGTAAAGATTTACAAGCTTGAAAGCCCTACTGGGCAGTTCTACTCTGTCCTATAAGGTCACTGTCTTAGGCTGGGTTCTCTAGAGAAGGAAACCCAGTGCAGCATATAAATACACACAGCGAGAGATTTATATCAATGAAGTGGCTCACACAGTTGTAGAGGCTGAAAAGTTCCAAGTCTGTGGGTCAGGCTGGAGGCTTCTCCCAACTCACGCAGCGAAGGTGCTGGCAAATCCAAGACTGGAAGATCAGTCAGCAAACTTCTGACTCACAAGCTCTGGAGGCCGACAAATCCCAAGACTGGCAGGTAAGTTGCTAGCTCAAGTCCCAAGAAACAGAAGCCAGCTGCAGGATCCAGAGTAAGCAAAAGCCCTCCAGCCTTGCCAGAAAGTCCACTAATATTCGATGCAGACCACACCCCCAAAGAAACTCTCCTTCAACTGATTGTCTACTCACAGCAGATCCCATTATGGAGGTGATCACCTTACATCAGATCTCATCGTGGAAGTGATTACAACATTATACAACTGCCAAACTACATCATAACTGCCAAACCACTGAGAATCATGGCCCAGTCAAGTTGACACACAACTTTAATGATCACAGTCACTATGAGACAGAATCGACTCGATGGCAATGAGGGTTTTTTTTTTTTTTTTGTATCAAATGTTCAGTTGCATCACTAACGTCAGTCAGTGTCTTTCAATCTATATTAAACACATTTGTGCTTTGTTTACTATAAAAATTATGACAGGTCAAATAACATTATAGTTTCCCACATCAGTAATTAAAGGTCAGAAACTAAAAGTTACTGCTCACATTCAGCTGCCCTTACGTTACTGGCTACAATATATGACAGGTACAGGTGCTAATTCAACACATAAAAGAACCATTGCTATTAAGTCTCCTTACTTCCAGTGTATAAACTTTTTTTCTTTTTCTATTCTGTCTGTTTCTCCTTGACTTTAACTACTGCTTGCCTACTTCACTTACTCTTCAACGATCTGTTTTGTTTCAAGCTTGATTCATCTCACTGGCCTAGAACTTAGGCCATCCAAGGCAGTCATTTTTGCCTCCAGGTTGCACACCTTCATTATTCACTATATCAAATCCCACTCTTGAACATAACTTGCAGATCTTCAAGGGGTCAATGGGTGGGGGCACCTATGTGTGAGATACATATTTCTATCCTTCTCTCTTGACGCAGTTAGTGCAACACTTCCATAGTGAAGTTTTCCGTGTACTTCTGGGGCCAGAATGGTCCCTTCTTCCTCTGTGCTACAAATGCACAAAGCTTTGTTGTTACATTAACACACTGCACGGCAATTGCTTCTGTAGTTTCCTTACCAGTAAGCTGCTGTTATTGTTGTTAGCTGCAGCGGAGTTGATTTTGACTCATGGTAACCCCTTGAGTCAGAATTGACTTGCCGGCAATGGGTTGGGTTTGGTTTGGTTTAACTCCTTTTGTGCAGGGTAGAACCGTATTCCACGGGGTTATTATCAAGGGTATGGCCTTTCAGAAGCAGATCGCCAGGACTGTCTTCTGAGGTGCTTCTGGTTGAGTTCAAACCATCAGTCTTTCAGTAGTAGTCAAGTGCTTAATTGTTTGCACCACCCAGGAACTCATAGGCAAACCATGGACTCTTGAATGCAAGAACCATGTCTTATTCATCTTTGTGGTCCCATTACCTAATATAGTAAATGATTAATCAGAGCAATACATCCTAAAGATATTTTTATTCTCTATGTCCAGCATGCCCTCCATGAGACTTTATTTTCAGCTATTATTTGTTTCCCTGAACTATTTATTTATTTATATTAATAATAATAATAAAATACCAAACCAAACCCATTGCCGTTGAGTCAATTCCAACTCACAGTGACCCTACAGAACAGAGTAGAACTGCCCTGTAGGGTTTCCAAGGAGCAGCTGGTGGATTCAAACTGCCGACCTTCTGGTTAGCAGCCAACCTCTTAAGCATTGTGCCACCAGGACTGCATTTATATTAATAGGTTATAATTATTTACATATAATATCTGGTGTTAATTTTTCCTATGAAAGGAAAGAGTAGCTGTGGTAAAACCTCCTAATAGTCCATCAAAATTCATCCAGCCTCATTACATTTTTCAGCCTTCCTTACAGCTCATGGCTACGTGAGATGTACAAGGAGGTCATGTATGACATTTCTGGGTGTGGTTTTATAACATAACACGTCTGCTTCTTCACATCCTTTTCTGCCTTCCCAAGAGTTGGGGTACGCATGTGCCTTTGCCTCAGCTTCGATGATGCAGATGAGGTCAGTGAACTAGGGGATAAAGGCACAAGCTTTAATGAACTTGAGTCATGCCAATCTGAGCCTCATCATTTTGGGATTACCATGTAAGATAAATACATTTTTATGTAATTAGCTCACTATATTATTGGGTCTGTTCATTTTAGCAGCTACACCTTCATCTTGAAACTTGAGACATTTAAAAAAATATATTTTACTAATTACTAGTCAAACTGTTGATAGAAACCACCTAAAACATTTTGTTTTCATGTAATACAACAAAAAGATAATTAAAAAACAACAAATAGTCTTCTTTTCCTAGGATTCTACTTGAAAATTATATAAGAACCTTCCTTGGAGTATTGCTGTTGTTGTGTATCATTGAGTCGATTTTTGACTCACAGTGACCCCATGTGACATAGTAGAACTGCCTGATAGGGTTTCCTGGGTTGAAATTTTTACAGGTGATCACCAGGTTTTTCTCCAGCAGAGCCACTCTGTAGTTTGGAACCACTAACCTTTAGGTTAGCAGCTGAGTGCTTAACCACTGTGCCACCAGGCCTCCTTCTTAGAGCATTGGTGCTACAAAAAAACACCTCAAAAGATGGGAAGCAAGCAGGGCATTTCCAGGTAGCTGTTCTATATAGGTTGAATCAGAAGTTTTTTCAAAACACTTTGGGGGTAGCCAGAGATTCAAAATAAGACACAAATGTACAATAGCTTCCAGAATCCCTCAACTGCCTATATGCAAGCACATACTGCTATTCTTAAAGGGATTTAGCTAAGTGGTGCCTGTTTCTTGCCTGGATCATTTGTCATCCTCCTGCTTCCACTCTCACCCACTAAAGTTTCTTCTTCAGAGAAGCCAAGGTGATTCCTATGACACATATATCAGATTATATCATAACATCACTCAAAATCCTACAGTAGCTTCCCATCATCCTGAGAATAAAAAACATCTTTATCATGGCTGCAAGGCCTTATATCATATGGCCGCTGGCTACCTCACCAACCTCGTCTTATACCATTCTCCTTTCATCACTGGCTTCTTGGCTCTTTTTTTTAACTCAAATATTCACATGGTTTGATTCTAGTCTCCATTTGAGTTTCTGCTCAAATGTTATCTCCTTAGTGACAATTGATCTTCCCTGACAAATCTATGTAAATTGGAAGCCTTGTTTTATTTTTCTTCACTTATCACCACTGTGCAATAAGAATTTGCCTGGTTTTTATCCTACGTTCCTGGGAGATAATCTCTGAACTTGTGTAATAAAGTATTTGGTAAGTCTTTGTCCTCCGTTCCTGGAAGCTAACTTCTATGCTATCAGAGTCTTCTGAGTGATTGGTGTGTCTTTCTTATTTAAGATGGGGCCCTGTACAACACTTGATAGTTTATTTAATGAGATAAGCCAACCATGTAATGACTGAGGTTTGGAGCTTTGACCCATATGACATCAGCTTGATCTCTAGAAGGGGACTAGAAATTGAATTCTATTATGTGGTGAATGATTCAATCAATCATGCTTATGTAAAAAGCCTCAATAAAGACTTAGGAGATTACAGCATGGGTGAACATTTTTGTTCATTTATCACACATTGATGTGCTAGGAGAGTAACATGTCCTGAGTATAATGACAACTTTGTGTTTGGGACCCTCCTAGACTTCACCCTTACACCCTCGTAAATGAACTACTGAATGTTCTATTCACAAACTCAGCATATAAGAGCCTATTCTACAGGAGGCACTGTATTAGGCAATGTGTAGACGAAAATTAAAAAAAAAAAAATCACCCTTACCCTCAAGGCACTTTTACTGTAACCAGGAAAATCATGTACATACACTAATACGCAAACTAAAAAGGAAAAATGCACCAGTTCATGGAGAAAGGAATGAGTAAAGTTCTCTGGACTTCAAAGCCTAGTGAAATAGCTTCTGGCACTTCCAACAGCAATCTCGGTTTCAGGAACTATAATACCACCTCTCTAAAAATCTGGATGAGAAAATGCAAAGAAGGTCATTGTATTGTTGAGATTTTGTACCGACATAAAAATAAACTTCAGACAGGCAAGATTGTTCAAAACAAAGTTCTAGTAACAATTTTGATAAAAATTTACATCAGTAGTTGGCGTATACTCATCTTCTGTTTAAAATGAGATATAAGTATGTACACTAAAATTCATTCTACAATTTTGCATTATATAAAATTGCTCACAAAAAAATAATGGAGCTTATGGGGAAATACGGTTGAACCAGACCACTCAAAATCAATGTAACTCAAGACTTTTTACATTAATAAAAACAGAGTCAGTAGATATTTTACAGTCTGGGGCTTATGCTTCCTGCTTCAAGATATTCTACTCCAGGGCATTCACTTCCAAAAGAGACTAACAGAGCCTTATTATTTTTAACACATGCGTGAATGACTTTTCAACTTTAGATTTTTGAAACCACATAGCTCATCAACACTTACACTAAGGGATTTTGCTAACATATATTTCTTCAGGTCTTCATATACTGATTGATAAAATCTTTTCTTTAACTGTGAGAAGTCCATCCCGAAAACATCAAAATATGTCATGTTAACTATTCAACAGAAAAATTGGCAAAAGATTTGAATGGTCAATTGAGAAAAAAGGGCCAATAAATTAACAAGGAGCCCTGGTGGTGCAAGTTTTACATGCTCAGCTGCTAACCATAAGGTCTGTGATTCAAACCCACCTGACACTCTGCAGGAGAAAAGACCTGCCTATCAGCTCCCATAAAGATTTCAGCTTAAGAGACCCTATGAGGCAGTTCACAGAAGAAGCTCAACTTTAGTCATTAGAGGAAAGCAAATTAAAACTACAGTGCAATACATATTCATCAGAAAGGCCAAGATTAAAAAGACTAACAATCCCAAGTGGTGGCAAAGATGTGGAGCAACTGGCTTTCTCATACACTGCAGGTAGAAGTGTAAATTGGTACAACCACCAAAAAATTATTTGGCACTGTCTATTAAAGCCAAACATATGCATAACCTGTGAGCCAGCCATTTCATCTAGGCACATGTCCAGCAGAAATTCTTACAAATAGGCATCGAAAGTTTGCACAGACATCTTCACAGGAGCATTGTTCGTAGTAGCCCAAAACTTGACACTACACAAATGATCAACCGTCAACCTGCAATAAAACGGATGAATCTCAAAGAAAAAGTTGAGCAAGAAAAGTCGAATACAAACAAGCATATTTTATCATTCAATTTATGTAAAGGTCAAAAATAATTAACACTTACATGTCCTGTTTAGAAGTCTAGATAGCAACCATATGGGAGCTGGGTGAGAAACGACTGTAGAGAGGCATAACAAGAGCTTCAGGGGGCCCAGGAATTTCCTAATCTGCTTCTGACTTTTTACATTTGCTGTCAGGGTGATTTCTACTCATGGCAATCTATGTGCAATGTGTGTACTACTGGGGGGCTGATCAGGTCACAGGAGTGCATTTATGTCTATGAAAATTCATCAAGCTTTATACTCATGACCTGTGCACTCCTCTGAATGCATATATTTCAACAAAAGTGCAAGAAATTACAAAGATTTTGAGAAAATATGCACACGCCACTATAAATTCTATCTCATACTAACATCATTCACCTATTTACAGAGCATGGATAAGGTCATTTATCTAACAGAGACACACTTTGTAGTGGAACTAACTGTAATATAAATGAAGTTTTTATCATTTATTTAGGAAATGATTTTGAGAAAATATGCACACGCCACTATAAATTCTATCTCATACTAACATCATTCACCTATTTACAGAGCATGGATAAGGTCATTTATCTAACAGAGACACACTTTGTAGTGGAACTAACTGTAATATAAATGAAGTTTTTATCATTTATTTAGGAAATTTAAGGGGAAAAAAGTGATAATTTACACCATTGTGTCACTTTTCCTAAATAAGGGAACCACCAAGGGCTAAATTTCTGTGTATGCGTCTAAGTTTTTGTGTTTTAGGTTTCTGTTGAAGGAAATAGTGATGTGACAAAGGAATATCATATTATCTTACTCTGACATATTTCTGAGAAGATGGAATCTATATTTTGAAGAGAGCATCCTAAAGGGCAGGAGTTGGAAGGAGGACTTCCCATGGGACATGGCCCTTTATTTCAGAGTAATTTTCTCCCCTAAATTATTCTACCTTTATAATTACAACCATTGCTGTAATTGTATTTCAAAAAATTACCTTTAGCAAAGATAATAATCAATTTCAGTTTGAATTCAATCAGGAAAATTCAGACACATTGAGTTTCATCAATTTTCTCTGCATACGTATATTCATGAAAATTTCTGAAATGTCCTTCAGGGGTCATATTCTTATTTAGTGAATAAATACATAAAAATTAATAATTGTGTGAGTACAAAATAAAACACACATATGACATGCAGGCATAAATTCAAAATTAAATTAATGATGGAGAAGAGAAAACCAATATAGAAATTTCTTAAAATTACGTATATTATATGCAATATATACATACACCTATAAGAATACACTGTCACGAATACACCTTTTTTCCCCACTGAGTTTGATATGATCACTACTAATTTGAGAAAATCTAAAAAGAAGGGGCATATAATAAACACAAACATGTCTCCTGTAATGCAATATTCTTCATTCTAAGTGTGGGGATTTCAAGGACAAAATATTCATCTCAAAGAAGCATGCCAAATGCAAATAAATTAACATTCTTCACACAGAGTAGGAAGCTAGAATTTACTTAGAAAAAAAAAAATCAAGTTCTGTTACCCACACCAATTTCAAGATAACAGTTTCTCTCAATAAAGGAAGCTAGTCACTTAGTTATCTGAAATAGTATTTCATTCATTCCTTCCTTCATTTATTCCCTCATCACTCATCAAATATTTACCATGTTCCAGGCACTGTCCTGTGAACAAAACCAAAATTCCTGTCATCCTGGAACTTAGACTAGAAGGAACAACAACACTAAAGAAGAGAGATAAATCAAATATAAAGAATGGGATTGACTAATAAATTCTAACCTAAAAAGAAAGCCAAAAAGGGGTATGAAGTGGTGTGGGCAGGAACATTTGTATTTAGAATGCCCATGGAAAACCTCACTGAGAAAACAACATTCAAGCAGTGTGAGCCATAAGATACCTGGAGGAAAAAAAAATTGTTTTTTTCCAAGCAGAGGGTAGGCAGGTACAAAGGTCTTAAGATGGGAGTGTGCCCTGGTGTTGCGCATGAAGCAGTGGGGCTGGCGCAGGGTCACGCAGAGCCAGGGCCACAGGAAGGACTGGCTTTTGCTTTGTTCTTTCCACTGCTCTCAGGATAAATATAAATCTGTAGCATGACATTCACAGCCCCCCCAGTCTGGCTCACTGGAGCCCTATTTCTCACATGCTGAAGCCATGTGAGGCACCAGGTTGTGTCTTCCTTCAGGATCTTCGCACATGCTATTCCTTCTGCCTGCAGTATACTCCTCCCCACTATTTCCTTTCCTGTTTTTAGATGGTTGGGCTAATTGTGAGTATTAACTCCTCCAGCAAGTCTTTCTACGCCCTGCCCTACGTATCCCCCACTGAGTTGTGTGCTTCCGTGTGTTTACAAAGAATATAACACTAACCCCTATCATCATCACCCTTATTACATTACATTGAAATTGCCTACTTCCATGGGCAGCCTTGTTCCTTGGGCCTGTTTACCAGATCTACAAAAACGATGACAGTTTTGAAAAATCTCTATTTCTGAACCATTCTGTAAAATTTTCAGATCTTCCATGTCGCTAAAACAATTTAGAGTAAAACTTGTGGGTCTGTTAATTAACTAAGAAATGCTAGCTAACTTAATCAAGCTTTACCAACCCAGAAATTCCCAGTAGAAATAAAACAGGGAGATTAAAGCACGTCAAGTACAAAGGCACTTCTTTTTGTTTGTTGTCAGTGGCATTGCCCATTAAATCTTTCTCTCTTTGTCTTCTCCACTTAATAAAATAAAGTCCACAGGGAACCAGAAGCAAGTAATCAAAGAAGAGAACAATGTCTCCTTCTCTTCCCTAACAGTTCTTCCTTTAGTACTTTAGAAAAGAAAAGCCTGGGGAAATCAGAAGCTGTCAGCAGGTGAGAGAAACAGGGCTTTTAAGTACTTTGATGTCAAGCTAAACTGAAACCAATGAACCAGTAAGTACAAATGTCAAAAGGGCTTAAGAGTCCAGACTCAAAATTAGAAAATCAAGATGAGTTATCAGAAAATGTTCTAAGCAAAATGTGTGTGTATTTATCATGCAGACATATACAATCAATTAATTTTAAAACAACAGAAAGTAAGAATGGTACCATTACTTAAATTTTGTCTTTGTTCTAGGTTTCTCTAAATCTTTTTCTTTGACTCTGATGTTTGGCTAATGTATAAATTTAATATGTTGATATACCCTTTGCCATCCAGTCAATTCTGACTCCGAGTGACCCTATATATTGGTATAGATAATATTTTTGTAATATATAAATAAGTTTCCTAATCTGTACACCAATTAGAATTCACCAGTATCTTAGGCCTTAATATTCATAAAGTGAGCCATTATATTCATAATATTTATGAATATTATGAGGTCATAATATTCATAAAACGATTTTAATCATAGACTAAATCTCTCTTAAAGACTGAAAATGCAAACCTAAAACAAAATGTGAAGTATAAAAGGTTTTCAGGAAATTTGCATTATCTATTACAATAAAACATGTTCTCATATGAATAACAAGCTTATTTGGTAAGAAGTGCCTTCCCTACTCAGCCCCAACACAAACACTGTTTCTGTATACTTCATTCCAGAAATACACAGTTCCCATATTTGGGCTTATAAAAAGTGCCAAATAGTATATCTGTGGCATCATTTTATTTTGTTATCTTCTGTCATGAGCTGCCCAGCATTTGAAGTTCCTTCTTATTAGGTGGAGATTTTCCCTGTATGAGTCCTGTAAGGAGGCAGGGCACCAGTTCCTAGCATGAAATGCAAGATGTAGGGACAATTAGAGTGTTACTTGGTAGTGACCGACATTCAGTGGCAACAACTGACTTAAGTCAGCAATGCCAGCAGCTGCAAGATAACTTTGTTGTTGTCGTTGTTGTTAGGTGTTATCGAGTTGGTTTCAACTCACAGTGACCCTGTGACAACAGAACGAAACACAGCCCAGCAGTTACTAGACAGTTTTTGGTTTATCCTAACTCCATTCATTGCTGCCCCTTCTTCCTAGGTGTGTGCCATTTTTCTGAGCCTGGCTCTTCAGTCTTTTCTCCCAAAAAATTTCTCTTATGCTTAAATTGGCTGAAGCTCAGATCTATTGCCGCAATCAGGTTGATATCCAGCCTGAGCAAAACCGGCTCGAGTTTTCTCCCTTGATTGTTTGCAACGATTTAGGATTGGGGAGGTCATTAGCTGTTTTGTCTGAGCTGTCTTTACATTTCTTAAAAGGTTAAACAAGAGTATTACTAATGCAGAAGGAAACTGTTTACAGGAGTCATGGAGAATTAACACTTTGTAATAATCAAATAGCACCCTAACTATAGATGATACAACTTTGCTTGCCCAAAATTCAGATGACTTAAAACACTTACTGATAAAGGTCAAAGACTATACAGCCATCAGAATGAACTGCACCTGAATGTGAAGAAAGAAAAAAATTCTCCAACTGAACCAATAAACAACATCATGAGAGATGCAGAAAAAATTGAAGCTATCAACAATTTCATTTTACTTGGATCGACAATCAAGGTCCATAGAAACAGTAGTCAAGAAATGAAATGATGACTTATATTGAGAAAATCTGCTGCAAAAGACTTCATTAAAGTTTTAAAAAGTAAAGATGTAACTTCGATGACTAAGGTGAGCCTGACCCAATCATTGGTCTTTTCAATCACATCATATGCATTCAGAAGCTGGACAATGAAAAAGGAAGACAGAAGAGAAATTAATACGTTTGAACTATGGTGTTGAAGAAGGGTAATGTACACACGGTGGACTGCCCAAAGAATGAACTAATCAAAAAAAAAAAATCAGTCTTAGAACACATAAAAACCAGAGTATTCCTTAGAAGCAAGGATGGTGAGATTTTGACTCGCTTATTTTGGACACATCATCAGAAAAGATCACTGACTAGAAAAGGATATCATGTTTGGTACAGAGCCAATGAAAACAGGGGAAACCCTCAGTTATAGGTTGACATAATAGCTGCGACAACAGACACAAACATACCAATGCTCCTGAAGTTGGTGCCGGACCAGACACCATTTTGTTCCATTATCTATCGGGATGCCATGAGTCAGAGCCAACTCAGAGGCAACTAACAACAACAACAAATGGGTTGAAAAAAACAAAAGAGACAATAAAGGCTGTCCAAAAAAATTAAAAGCATTTATTTAAAATCAAGTATTTCCAAACTCTAGCATGTCAGAATCTAGACTATTGGTTCTTAACCAGGGATAACTTTTACCCCCAGGGAACATTTAGCAATGTTTGAAGATATTTTTGGTTGTCACATCTAGGGTAAGGGGAGTGTGCTACTGGCATCTAGTGGATACGGCCTAGTGATGCTGCTAAACATCCTACAATGTACTTGACAGTCGACACAGTAAAGAATCATCTGCCCCAACTGTCAATAGTACTAAGGTTGAGAAACCCTGCTTTAGACTATCGAACTTTTAATTTATTTCTTCAATGTGCCTTAATATTGACCCTTAAACCACATAAATAAACACTCTCGCGGAGCTATAATAACTCTTCCACAGTTCATATACTCAAATATTTTTGTAGTTACATCCAAAACCTCCTTTCTATCCTAATTTTATGGGAAGATAATCTCACACAACTCATCTGTCACCATTATGACTCAGCTAAGAAACACACAGATAGGAAAAAAGACTAAAAGAGCAAACGGTGGAAAGGAACAAGTATGTACAAAGAACTGTGAGGGGCCAGGGATGTCTAAGGAAATGGCAGGGCAACCAGAGTAAAAAAGAGTAGTGTACATGGCCAAGAATGTAAATAATATTACTATTATTTACTCTATAAATAATAGTAATATTTAAGGAAGAGATTTTTGAGGGATAAAGAAATGTACTGTCTTCTTAGGAAGAAAACTCTAGTGTCGCTTTGAGAGATGATCTGACATGAGTTAAGCCTGGTAACAAGAAAGGCAGTTAGGAAACTATAGTCCTTACATATAGAAACAATAGAATAAGAGATAAGGAGCAGCTTGACTAAGGGGATGGCAGTGTGGATGTACAGCAAAGGATAGGAAGGATTTAAACATACTACTAGAGATTTGGAGCCCTGGTGGTACAGTGGTTAAGAGCTCAGGTTGTTAACCAAAAAGTTAGCAGTTTGAATCTACCAGCCACTCCTTGGAAACCCTGTGGTCACTGTATGAGTCAGAATCAACTCGAGGGCAAGGAGTTTGATATTAGAGATTTGGAGGAACCAAACGGTGGTGTGGTGGTTAAGCACTTGGCTGCAAACTAAAAGACTGGCAGTTTGAACCCACCAGATGCTCCATGGAGAAAAATGTGGCAGTCTGCTTCCATAAAGATTTACAGCCTTGGAAACCCTATGGGGCAGTTCTACTCTAGCCTTTAGGGACCCTCTGCCTATAGGAATTGACTTGATGGCAATGGGTCAATGGGTTATTAGCAATTTGATCATCACCTCCTGTAAAATAAGTAACTTCCAATGCTGTGAAATATAAAAGGGATAAAAACATTGTAAAAGAGTTATATTGATTTCCAGTGTACACCAAAAGAAATGCATGTTGACATATGTCAATGAGTTAGTAGAACTAAATTTTATATAACAAGGATGGATGTCATTTAAATAATTTAATATGATTTTCAAATAATGTATAAAGTTTATGATGTTACCTGCTCCAGGACTTCTTTATAGGTAATAGTAGCTTTAGTATTTGTAACAGGACTGTCATAGATGATAGCAATCTTATCTCCTTTACCATTTTCAACATGACGATCGACGGCATTGTAACAAATGTTAAGCATTCCTTCCACAAACCTGAAAAATAAGTGGATCATAAAAGTGAATGATTCTTTTCAAAATATGTTGTTTCTTAATTAGGTTCCTATATTTTTGTATGGCAGAGCTGGCCTTAAGAGAGTGTTTCCCAGTGTGTGCTATACCAGGTAAACGATGGTTGTATATTAGATATTTAAGATGGTACAGAAGTGAACATCTTTATTTTAATGACTATGTATCTATTTTGATGCGTATTAGAAAAAAAAAAGTATTTCTATTACATCAAGCTGACAACTTCGTGGATTTTGTTGCTTAGGATGAAACCAGAGTATAGAGCATCAAAGTAATCTACATTAATGACCTAAATTGTATATAAGCGCAGCACTCAGGCATTAAGCTGACAATGCAAATAGTAGATACATGATTGAAGTTTGGTGACCTGCTATAACATGACAAACCTACTGGAAAATTCAATTATTTCATAGAGTAGCTAAGTATATAATTTTTATTTCAATTAAAAGTGATGCTTCAAATTGCATGAAGAATAGATAAGCTCTTTTCTGCATGTTTGAAATGCCTCATAATTTGAATAAAGAATGAACGTGCACATAAAATTTTAATTAATTCTAAAAAAAACCTTTGCAATTCAGTACTCTTCATCTTTTAATTGACCAGTGCCTGTCTTTGAAAATACAAACAACATGTAGATACATGGAGATACTTTTTAAGGAAATACAGTCATGTATCCCTAAACATCTGTAATACATTTCATGAAATAGGATATTATGTGATTTGGGCGTTGTGTGAACACCGTATTAGATATAGACTGTCCCTGGGTTATGAACATCTGACTTATGTACAACCCACAGTAACGAACCAACTCTCATAAAGCCTGTTACATTAAAAATCTGAGCTACATACAATGGTTCGTGATAACAAATGGGTGCTACTTTGAGATGCATATGAAGACATCATTATTATTATTATTATTGCTGTATTATTATGTTAAAGATATTTTAGTGTGTCTTGAATTGTTTCTTTAATGTTTCTTATGCACAGAAAGGTTTACTCTCTGAACTCTATTATAACCTTATGGGACCACGGATATATATGTGATTAGATTTTGCCCAAATGGACATTATGCAGTGCATGACCATATAACTCATTTTTTCCAAAAGTAAAACTTTGAACTTGCAACTTTGTTAGGAAGAAGGAATTAGAATGAAATATGCAATACAGTAATAGTACATTTGTCCCCAAATCAGATTCCCAAACATTACAGCAATACAAAACAACAGGAAACAATATATAGAAGCAAGAAGAAAAAAGTCCTGTCCAACAGCTATCACCTTCAGGTCTTCATTTAAAGAGTCTTGTGTGAAATGAATCATTAGATTGAAAGCAGTTATATATACAGTAACAGCATTAAGAAAAAACAGATACAGAAGATAGCAGGAGGAAGGATCATTTAATCAGGCTCAAATGACCCTATACAGCTCAATAATATTGAATATGACTATTTTACAAAACAGCACAAGAAATGATTAATATAATGATTCTGAAGTTCCAGATGTGATAAATTTGATGTTTATTCAAAAATGTCGTGTAGTCCCCTTGCCCCTTCTTTCATCAGAAATATTTCATTTCTTTGCCTAACTTCAACTTCCATGAGTAGAGGATACTTCCCTTGATTCTGGGGTCATTCACTTCCTTCAGCTAATCCAAGAAGAGCAGATATGATGCAAGCAGAGGCTTGAAAAGCACTTGACCTCTTGCAACTCTACCTTCTCTAGAAGAACCTCCCAGGTACAGCAGCTACCTTCTCAGCTGAACAACCAGGATGAGTATTTGCAGACCAGAACAGAGCCCCAAAGAAGCAGGCAGCTCAGCTCAGCCAGATATATGTGTCAGAGCAATGCCCTAGTCAAGCCCATTATAGATCACCCCATCCTATAATATTTTGTAAAAATAACTGCTGATTATTTCATGCTGCTGAAATTTTTGTGGTTACTTGTTATGCAGCATTATTGTACCCATAATTAACTAATACACACACACAAAAAAAGTAAAATTTGCTCAACATTCTATGGCAGAGGTAAGGAAAGATGTTTTTTCAAAATTTCCCCCACAATAATCCTTATTTATATTTTTGTTTCTGAAAAGAACAGACACATTTTAAAGACATGGAAAATCTGATTTACTGGAACACTTTCTGATGATACAATTATTCTTTCTCTTTATCTACAACTTCTCCTACGCTACCGCTCTTTCTGTTCAATACGTGATTATGCTCATGACTATCCTACCAAAAAAAGGCTCTCTCAATCCCAAAGATTCATGGACCATTAACTTTATCCTTTTATCTTCCCAATATCTTTTGTAAAATCTTCTTCCTCTGCCTAATCTTTAATTGAAAAGGAACTCTAAAGGCCCATATTCATCCCTTTGCTCATTCTACATACTTTTCCTAGGTGATCTCAACACTCATTATAGGTCAACCTCTATCTTTATCTCCAGCTCTGATCTCCTTCCTGAGCTCCATACCCTTATACCCAACAGCCTGATGGATATCTCTACTTGGAAGAATAACATGCCCAAAACTTAACTATTTTCATTCTACCTCCAACCCACAGCTAGAGCTCAACTGCAAACCTGCTCCTCCATGTGTTTTCCATATTTCAAGGAACCACTAGGCACCCAGTGACTTGAATTAGAAACCCAAAAGTCAGATTTAATCTGCCACCTTCTACATCCAATCAGTTGTACGTCATCCTACTTCTCCTTTTACTATCTATAATTGTTCAGTCCTCTCTTTGAGCACCTGGGGTACAATGACTGTCTTCTAATTAATCTCTCTGCCCCCAAGCTGACCCCATCTTCTCAAGCCATCCCCCTATGCAACTAGAATGTCTTTTCTCAATAAAACATTTTCATCTCTAATGGTGTTTAAGATAATTTAATATAAATCCATAGAGTTTAAGATAACAATTTTTAGATGACATGCAAAACCCATTCATCTACTCAGCTTCATTTTCCCTCATCCACCTTCCCACACTCCAGCTATATTGAATTACAAAATTTCAGTTCCTTAAATTCAGTCAGTTGCTATTTCTGTGGCTGAATTTCCCTTCACCTTTACCACCCCATCCCAAGTAGTTTCAAAGTATTGTATACATACTTCCACCATAGTACCTATCACATTGTGTAACTATCAGTCCACTTTCCTGCATTATATTTTAATCTATTTGAGAGCAGAGATTATGTCATATCCTCATTGTAGTCTTAGAATCTACCGTATCTACTACATCTACATTACTTGCGATATATTAGGCATTCAATAAATATTTGATAAAGGAATGAATGAAATATTAGTACACTTTCAAGAGGTAGAGTTATCCCACTGTAAAGCTGAAGAAATAGACATTCAAAAAGAATAAACCCCAGGGCATTTGGCTAAGAAGTGGAGAAAGCCATACCTGAAACCCAAATTTTTAGAAATCTAGCCTGGGGTTATAGTCCACAAATTCACATTCATTCATTTGTTCATTCATTTATATGTAACATTTATTGTTCTACCCTCAAATTTACTGATTCTTTTTTCTGTCATCTCCATTCTGTTGTTGAGCCCATCTAGTGAATCTTTCATTTTAGTGACTGTATTTTTCTAAAATTTCCATTTGATTCTTCTTTCTCTCTTCTGTTTTTATGCTGAGGCTTTATATGTCTTTATTGAGACTTCCTTTTTTGCTTGTTTATTTCATGCACCTTCATAGTTGTTCACTGAAGCATTTTTATGATGACTGCCTTATAATCCTTGTCAGATAATTTCAACCTCTGTGTCATCTCCATGTTGACACCTGTTGATTGTTTCAGATTCAAGTGGACATTTTCTGGTATGACAAGTAATATTCTGTTATAGTCTAGACATTTTGGGTATTAAACTCTGAAGCTCTGAATCTTATTTAAAGATATTATTTAAATTTTCTATTTTAATAGGGCTCCTCTGACAGTGTTTCAGTTAAGGGCAGGGGTTGCATCTCATTCCTGCCAGGTACAGGTATAAGTTTCAGTTCCCCACTAGGTCTCCACTGACATCCCTGAGGGTGAGGGGTGTCTCCTTACTGCTGGACTGGAAGTTTAGGCTTCCCACTAAGCTTTCACTGATACCACCCTGGCTGGGAGAAGTGGAGGGGGGCCTATTACTCTTCCTCATATGACCTCCACTGACATCACCAGGTAGAGAACCTCCTTAGGAAGAAATAAAAAGAGATAAAAGTTCCAACTCACCACATAGTCTTCTCTGACACCATGGAGGTGGGTACTGGGGTGTCTAGTTACATCCCGGTAAGGGTGGAGGTCTAGACTCTTCATCACCTTTCCTGATGATAGTAAGAATGAGGCTGAAGGGTTTTTTTTTTTTTTTTTTTGTGGTGTTTGGCAGAAGTAGGGTTTTTATCGTCAAAACGTTTTCTGTCTTTCAAGGTTGCCCCTTTCCTGGTCTTTTGGCTAGAGAGAGAAGGTTTTGTTTGGGCTTTTTTGTCTGTGCACTTTGGTGTTTGCGGGTTGCTGGCTTCTTCAGCACCCAGTATGGGATATATGAGGCAAAAAGAAAAGCCAGAGAACTCTCTGCCAGTTTGTTCCTCAGGTCCCAAGGTTCTTACCTGGTTTGTCTTCTTATCTCTACCTATAAGAGTTTTCTTATGTGTTTTCCATTCGCAATGTCCCAAAATACCACAAGTGGGTAGCTTTAAAAAGCAGAAATGAATTTTCTCACAGTTCTGGAGGCTAAAAAAAGTCGAAATCAGGATCTCAGTCACGACAATTCCTTCTGTAAATCTCTCTCCTAGTTTTTGATGTCAGCTAAAAATCTTTGCAGTTTTTTTTATTTGTTTTCATTGTTGAAAGGGTCTTACATGGCCTCCGTTTTCTGCCTGTGTTTGTATCTATTCTGCTCTTCTTTCAAGAGACCACTCATTTTTGACCTCATTAACATAACAAAAGAAAACCCCTATTTCCAAACGGGGTCATATTCACAGGTACTGGGGTTAGGATTTACATATCTCTTTTTAGAGAACACAGTTCAATTCATAGCTGTAGTCTAATTTTATCATACTTCTATGATGGACAATACTCAAAGCACTTTAGGTTTTTTTTTCAGTTGTTAGCAACTTCTAGGTAATGTTTAAATAATTAACACCCTACGGACTGCTTTGCTTAAAGAAACTTTAAGAATTTTAAGGGGCTCTTTCTTTCCTTCAGCGCTCAGCAAAGATTCTGGTGTCTTCATGGGCCGCTGCCCCAACCTGGTGTTACCAGTATTGTAGGAACAAGCCCTACTCAAAGTCCCACTTCTGCCAAAGTGTCCCTGATGCCAAGATCCACATCTTTGACCTGGGTTGGAAGAAGGCAATAGTGGATGAGTTCCCACTCTGTGGCCACACGGTGTCTAATGAATATGAGCAGCTCTCCTCAGAAGCCCTGGAGGCTGCCCACATTTGTGCCAACAAGTACATGGTGAAAAGTTGTGGCAAAGATGGCTTTCACATCCGAGTGCGACTCCATCCCTTCCAGGTCATCTGCATCAACAAGATATTGTCCTGTGCTGGGGCTGACAGGCTCCAGCCAGGTATGTGAAGTGCCTTTGGAAAACCCCAGGGTACAGTGGCCAGGGTCCACATTGGCCAAGTCATCGTGTCGCTCTGCACCAAGCTTCAAAGCAAAGAGCTTGTGATTGAGGCCTACAGGGCCAAGTTCAAGTTCCCTGGACACCAGAATATCCACAGCTCCAAGAAGTGGGGCTTTACCAAGTTTAACACTGGTGAGTTTGAAGACATGGTAGCTGAAAAGTGCCTCATCCCAGATGGTTGTTGAGTTAAATACATCCGCAATCATGGCCCCTTGGACAAGTGGGAGGCCCTGCATTCATGAAGGCCTTGGCAGCACTGACCAGTGCCCACCAATAATTTGGCCTTCCTGTCTTTACCGAGCAATAAATTGACATTCCTGTCTAAAAAAATTTAAAAAAAGAATTTTAAGGATACTCTTTGCAGACAGGAAGGAAATCCCAAGACAGGGAAGAACCTGCAAATAATCTTAAGCAACAACTGTCTCAGGGGATGACAGCTTAGCTTGGCCCCAGATGGTGGTTACAGGTAATGAATACACAAGCATAAACTGGTTAAACTTAAAGAATGGCTTACTATTGAAGACTGGACCAAGTGACCTACAAAGGCCCTCCCAGCTCAATGATTTGAGTATTGTACTATGACAAGATGCTTATTTCATTTAAAATAAAATCATTTCCGTAAAAGTCAATAGAATGTCTTCTACATGTTATCTCTCCCCTTCCCTTTCTAAATTTAAGATAAGTTTTTTATGGTTTGTCTCCCTAAAAAATATATATAAAAATAACTAACCTCGTTATATAAAACAGAGAAAAACATATTTTGGAGTATAATACATATATTAATATCTAGCCTCTGATGTTTAAGATTTTATTATGAGCCTTTTCCATGGACCTGAGAAATTCTCAAAATACATGTTCAATGAAGGCATAATATTCTATGTAACAGCTGTTAAACAATAAAATTAGTCCTGCCTTGTTGCTAATTGTCTTTCACAACATTTCCACTATTTTAAATGACACTTTGATGATGTTTCTCATAGAGAAATATTGGCCACATTGTTTTTTTATACATTCCTACACTAAATTCCTAAAACCAAGGATATGAATAATCTAAAGTATAAATTAAAAAACACATCAAAATCAAATAATCAAATTACTTTCTGGAAATATGAATCAATCTATATTCTTATCAACATTACTTGAACTGCCCCTTTCATCACACTCCTCTAAACACAGATTATCACTCTAAATCTACTCCAATTTGAGAGGTGAAAAATGGTTTTAATTTTGGTTTCTTTGATTACTGCTATGTTGTATCAATTTTCTTTTTTAATAACTTTTATTAAGCTTCAAGTGAACGTTTACAAATCCAAACAGTCTGTCACATATAAGTTTACATACATCTCACTCCCTACTCCCACTTGCTCTCCCCCTCTTGAGTCAGCCCTTTCAGTCTCTCCTTTCTTGACAATTTTGCCGGCTTCCCTCTCTCTCTATCCTCCCATCCCCCCTCCAGACAGGAGGTGCCAACACAATCTCGAGTGTCCACCTGATATCATTAGCTCACTCTTCATCAGCGTCTCTCTCCCACCCACTAACCAGTCCCTTTCATTTCTGATGAGTTGTCTTCGGGGATGGTTCCTGTCCTGTGCCAACAGAAGGTCTGGGGACCATGGCCACCGGGATTCCTCCAGTCTCAGTCAGACCATTAAGTTTGGTCATTTTATGAGAATTTGGGGTCTGTATCCCACTGATCTCCTGCTCCCTCAGGGGTCCTCTGCTGTGCTCCCTGTCAGGGCAGTCATCTATTGTGGCCGGGCACCAACTAGTTCTTCTGGTCTCAGAATGATGTAGGTCTCTGGTTCATGTGGCCCTTTCTGTCTCTTGGGCTCTTAGTTGTAGTGTGGCCTTGGTGTTCCTCCTTCTCCTTTGCTCCAGGTGGGTTGAGACCAATTGATGCATCTTAGATGGCCGCTTGTTAGCATTTAAGACCCCAGACGCCACATTTCAAAGTGGGATGCAGAATGATTTCATACTAGAATTATTTTGCCAATTGACTTAGAAGTCCCCTTAATCCATGGTCCCCAAACCCCTGCCCTTGCTCCACTGACCTTTGAAGCATTCATTTTATCCCGGAAACTTCTTTGCTTTTGGTCCAGTCCAATTGAGCTGACCTTCCATGTATTGAATGTTGTCTTTCCCTTCACCTAAAGCAGTTCTTATCTACTAATTAATCAATAAAAAATCCTCTCCCTCCCTCCCTCCCTCCCCGCCTCGTAACCACAAAAGTAGGTGTTCTTCTCAGTTTTTACTATTTCTCAAGATCTTATAATAGTGGTCTTATACAATATTTGTCCTTTTGCCTCTGACTCATTTCGCTCAGCATAATGCCTTCCAGGTTCCTCCAGGTTATGAAATGTTTCAGGGATTCGTCACTGTTCTTTATCGATGCGTAGTATTCCATTGTGTGAATATACCACAATTTATTTACCCATTCATCTGTTGATGGACACCTTGGTTGCTTCCAGCTTTTTGCTATTGTAAACAGAGCTGCAATAAACATGGGTGTGCATATATCTGTTTGTGTGAAGGCTCTTGTATCTCTAGGGTATATTCTGAGGAGTGGGATTTCTGGGTTGTATGGTAGTTCTATTTCTAACTGTTTAAGATAACGCCAGATAGATTTCCAAAGTGGTTGTACCATTTTACATTCCCACCAGCAAGTGTATAAGAGTTCCAATCTCTCCGCAGCCTCTCCAACATTTATTACTTTGTGTTTTTTGGATTAATGCCAGCCTTGTTGGAGTGAGATGGAATCTCATCGTAGTTTTAATTTGCATTTCTCTAATGGCTAATGATCGAGAGCATTTTCTCATGTATTTGTTAGCTGCCTGAATATCTTCTTTAGTGAAGTGTGTGTTCATATCCTTTGCCCACTTTTTGATTGGGTTGTTTGTCTTTTTGTGGTTGAGTTTTGACAGAATCATGTAGATTTTAGAGATCAGGCGCTGGTCAGAGATGTCATAGCTGAAAATTCTTTCCCAGTCTGTAGGTGGTCTTTTTACTCTTTTGGTGAAGTCTTTAGATGAGCATAGGTGTTTGATTTTTAGGAGCTCCCAGTGATCGGGTTTCTCTTCGTCATTTTTGGTAATGTTTTGTATTCTGTTTATGCCTTGTATTAGGGCTCCTAGAGTTGTCCCAATTTTTTCTTCCATGATCTTTATCGTTTTAGTCTTTATGTTTAGGTCTTTGATCCACTTGTAGTTAGTTTTTGTGCATGGTGTGAGGTATGGGTCCTGTTTCATTTTTTTGCAAATGGATATCCAGTTATGCCAGCACCATTTGTTAAAAAGACTATCTTTTCCCCAATTAACTGACACTGGTCCTTTGTCAAATATCAGCTGCTCATACACGGATGGATCTATGTCTGGGTTCTCAATTCTGTTCCATTGGTCTATGTGCCTGTTGTTGTACCCGTACCAGGCTGTTTTGACTACTGTGGCTGTATAATAGGTTCTGAAATCAGGTAGAGTGAGGCCTCCCACTTTCTTCTTCTTTTTCAGTAATGCTTTGCTTATCCGAGGCTTCTTTCCCTTCCATATGAAATTGGTGATTTGTTTCTCTATCACCTTAAAAAATGACATTGGAATTTGGATCGGAAGTGCGTTATATGTATAGATGGCTTTTGGTAGCATAGACATTTTTACTATGTTAAGTCTTCCTATCCATGAGCAAGGTATGTTTTTCCACTTAAATATGTCCTTTTTTATTTCTTGTAGTAGATCTTTGTAGTTTTCTTTGTATAGGTCTTTTACATCCTTGGTAAGATTTATTCCTAAGTATTTTATTTTCTTGGTGGCTACTGTGAATGGTATTGATTTGGTTATTTCCTCTTCGGTGTTCTTTTTGTTGATGTAGAGGAATCCAAGTGATTTTTGTATGTTTATTTTATAACCTGAGACTCTGCCAAATTCTTCCATTAGTTTCAGTAGTTTTCTGGAGGATTCTTTAGGGTTTTCTGTGTATAAGATCATGTCATCTGCAAATAGGGATAATTTTACTTCCTCCTTGCCAATCTGGATGCCTTTTATTTCTTTGTCTAGCCTATGATTGCTCTTCTTTTAATAAACAGGAAAATGAAACCTATCTTATTATAAGCACAAATACTTTTTTTTTTTTTTTCCCCTCTGATCTATGTCATTGCTCTTCAAAGTCTTACACTATCCGGATTCTCATCCAGTGCCTGGAAGAGCAGCTGGCTCATAGGTAAAAGAATGAAAGCATGGACAAACGAATGCAAGGTGAATAAATTCCACAGCAAAGGAAAGCCACTTTTGTAAAGATGAGAGACTAATAAGCATATGTATGTGTTATATATAATGTATGCATCTGGTTTAATCTTAACTTTGCAATTCTGGTATCAAGGGAATGAAATAAGATTAATTAAAGGGGAGATACAACACTGAGAAATGGGCACACTCTAGAGTCAAACAGATCTGGCTTTTCATTCCAGATCTCCCACTGCTGTTTGCACGCTTACTGAACAGGAACAAGTTACTTAACTTTCTCTAAATTATTCTTCAAGAACATACGTTCTTGAGAAGTTCAAAGAACTGTGGTAAGGGGTATTATTGTTATTATTACTGTAATATATTTTTTAGCCTGTTACACTTTAACTGACCCTCACAAACCCACACCAATATAGCCATACGGAGGAAAATCACCTTTTAGGATTTAAGAGATTTTTAGTTAAGATTTTTAGTTATTTCCAGCAAATACAGTCTTTAACTAGAAAAATCAATTAGAAAAAAGAAAATTTTCTTTATTAAATATATCGTTTTGTGCTCACTTCATCAGCACATATACAAAAAGGAACTGATTTTTCTATACTAGTTATAAATTAAAAAATTTTATAAAGTAAACCAAAATAAGAGAAAATTTCATCAAATTAGACAAACTAAACCTGTAATTATAAATCAGATTTCAAATAGTTGTTGAAATATTCAGATGATGTAATGAGATATTTAGAATAGACATACATATGAGACTGTGAACAGCCAGAACTCAATATTTTAAAATAAGAAAAATAACAAAATTAGTTTTTGATTTATCCTAAAATTTAAGCTTTTAACAGATTAAAATGGACTTTTATGCCACGTAACATCAATGTTTTATTATAATTTATGAAAACAGAAATACATCCTCAAGGGAAATAATATTTCTTAGGTTATTTGATTCTTATCACTTTTAACCTGATATTTTTATTTGTTTGTGTTAACATATTTTCTGAAATCTCAATCTGGTAACATGAAATCTACCCAACTCTTAAAGCCAGAAAAACAAATTTTCTGGCTCACACTCATGGATACTTGGTCTATACCACATAAATAAGGTGTTACTTGCAGTATGCATGTTTTTAGCTAGATGTTCTGGTCCGTGTTGATTGTAAAATACCCTCTATTAGAGCTTAAAGATGAAATAAGGAGGAGTTGTTGTTTCTGCGTGCTGTTGAGTGGATTCTGACTCATAATGACCCTATAGGACAAAGTACAACTGTCTCATAGGGTTTCCAAGGCTTAATCTTCACAGAAAGGAGTCCTGGGGATGCAGTGGTTAAGTGCTTGTCTACTAACCTAAAGGTCTGAGGAAGAAAGATGTGGCAGTCTGTTTCCGTAAGACTACCTACCCAATCTGTTGCCTTTGAGTTAATTTTGACTCATAGCGACCCTATAGGAAAGAGTAGAACTGCCCTACAGGGTTTCCATGCCTGCAGTCTTTATGGAAGCTGATGGCCACATCCTTCTCCATCCAAGTGACTGGTAGGTTCAAACCACTGACCTTTCTGGTTAGCAGCCAAGCGTTTAACCACTGCCCCTATTGGGCAGTTCTACTCTGTCCTACAGGGTTGCTATGAGTCAGAATCGACTCGATAGCAACGGGTTTACAGTAGCCCACCATCTAAACAATCCAAGGAAGCATCTAATAATTTTAGATCGTTTGTTCCCCTAAGTCTGTCAGTATGTAGGGACTAACATAGGCAAGTGAGAAAGAAGACAACGCATTGCTTTTGTACTGGACTTAAAAATGGAAATATTCCAAATAGAACTAAGATAGCTCACACAATATAATTCCTAGGAAACTTATCTCTACACTTAACAGACACCATTCATCAAGATCTGTCCACATGCTATCTCCTTCTTGCAGACACAGAAGGAAATCAAGATCAAGACATAGAGGAATGAAAGAATAACAGGAAAAATACTACACATAAATGCATAAAAACTAAATAAAATTAACGAATTCCATAAGTATAAAAAAACAACAAATCCCAGTATTTGCTTTTACTGAGAGGTTGGGGGAAAGAAAATTTTGCAAATACTTAGAATTAGTTGAAGTAAATAGGCTATTTATCACCATGTTCTCATCAAAACAACATTAAAGCATACTGCAAGCAATGAATAATGTGGTCATTATAGATTTTCCTTAAGCCAGAAAACCAACGGAGCATTTTTAAAGAAGATTAATATTGCTTTCTACTATCCAGGAAACAGTTCTAAAGTAAGTAACTACTAATATGAAATCTCCCCCCATCTATGGGATTCTTGTATACAATATAATATAAACAGTTTTTTGTTTTTTTTTTAAAGAGCATCTATTATTCCATAGCTAATATGGATATTTATCAAAAGTTTCTGAAATTTAGATCCAAAGTTTTTAAATTCCTCTTATACCACTAATTAAAAAAAAAAAGTATCCTTTTTTAAATATGGGTTTCTGTGGAAAGGGAGTGAAAAAAGAAAGAAAAACTACAGTGAGTCAAGACTATTATTACAGAGCAGTAAAACACAGTATTTAAGAGTACAGACACTAAATTCAGACTGAACCAAACCGTACCTGTTACCATCGAGTTGATTCCAACTCATAGGGACCCTATAGGACAGAGCAGAACTGCCCCATATGGTTTCCAAGGAGTGGCTGGTAGATTCGAACTGCTGACCTTTTGGTTAGCAGCCAAGTTCTTAACCACTGCACCCAGGTCTGCTATTTACTAGATATATAAATTTAGGCAAGTTTCTTAAGCTCTTTATGCCGCGGTTTCCACACCTATTAAATGAGAATGAAATTGACCTTACCTCCCACGGTTGTTACAAGGATTAAACATTAAACATGTGAATCGCTTAGTATTACACTTGGCTCTGGATACAATGTTAGCTGTTTTTATTATATGCCTGACTTTTTTATGTACATTAGCATTCTTAATCATTCCAATAGTCCTATAAAGTTTTTATTGTCATTTCCTCTGAATTGGTAAAGAAAAGCTGGACTGTGACACAGTACCAACAAGCCCCAAATCTCAATACATTCTCCAAAACAAATGCTTCTCACTCGTGCACTGTGTGCCCAGGTGGATTCTTCAAAGCATTGTGTCTATACATTTTTGCTCAGCAATTCAGACAGCTAGTATCCTGCCTGTGCTTCCACAATGGCCATGGCAGACGGACAAAGGACTAAGAAGGCTTGACGCTCTGGCGACTTAATGTTTCACCGTGAAAAGGCATGCCTTATTCCTCTTATTTCATTAGCCAAAGTTAATCATATAGCCTTGCCTGTGTAGGGAAGACCAATTCTGTGTGCTCTGAAGTAGAAGAGAACCAGATACTGCTGGCACAGTAGTCACACCCATCAGAATCCCATTTTTATAATTCCTCCACCTGGCAATTATTTTGGGCAAGGTAGAGTTAAAGAACATAGCCAAGATTTTAACACAGAAATCAATCTGTTTTCTTCACTAACAATGATCTTCAATCCCCATCCCCCCATCCCCATCCACGAAAAGTTTGCCTGGATGGTACAAATGATTAAGTGCTTGACTACTAGCAGAAAGGTTGGCAATCTGAATATACCCAGAGGCACCTCAGAAGACAGGTCTGGCATTCTGCTTCGAAAAGATCACAACCCTGGAAACCCAATGGAGCAGTTTCCACTCTGCACACGTGGGGCCATTATGAGTCAGAATTGACTCAATGACAAGTAGCAATAACTACATCCACCAACATATGGGATCTGACAAATTCCCAATGAAACCATGGCTGACTTCAGTCAGCATTAAGTTTCCGTGTGTTGTGGGGGAGGAGGCAGAGGAATACAGTCAGGATATTTTTAGTTAGGAAAGCACCTAACTTCCTACTGAGAATCAATAAAACTATGAAAATAAGAAAAAGAGTGTGAAGAAAAAGTAAAGTGAGATTAGATATTTTTCCAAGCTCTTTGTGCATTAGCTTCAGTTCCTTTTATGTCCCTTCAGCTAGTAATTTTTTTTTATTATTTAATCTTATTAAATGTTTTACAAATATCTCTAATGGTCAAGTCTACAGTAGATATTGAGCATTCTTTTTTTCCTAAATCTTCCCAGATTTCTTTGTCAGCAACTTCACTGATATATGTGCTGTTCAAACATCACAACCTACGTAAAAGCATTTCCTATGGCCCAAAGTTAGTTCATAAGTCAAATACCTACAGACTTTAGCTTTTCACCTATCCAGAGCAATTAATGTTTTAAATTAAGAAAGTTCACTATTTACCAAAAAGTCATATAATTAGACTCTATCCCTCTCTGATTTAGTATTTGAAAAAGATTCTGTTTTTAAATCTTGTTACATTTTTGACTGGACTCTTTCAAACTCATAATTCTTAAACTTCATTTTTTCTAGATATAAGAATAGTAGCTCGATGTCTTTTTGGGAGGCGGAGCCAAGATGGCGGACTAGGCAGACGCTACCTCGGATCCCTCTTACAACAAAGACACGGAAAAACAAGTGAATCGATCACATACATAACAATCTACGAACCCTGAACAACAAACACAGATTTAGAGATGGAGAACAAACTAATACGGGGAAGCAGCGATTGTTTCCAGAGCCTGGAGCCAGCGTACCAGTCAGGTACGGCACAAGCACAGAGAGCTGCTCCACCCCCCTGAACTAACCCCGGGAGGGGGACCAGCCGGTTCCGCGGTCGGCATGGGACACAGCTGGTAGGAGAAGTCCCCAGGAGGCAGTGACTGGTCTTGGAACGGGGAGAGCAGCGTCCCAGCCAGGGAACCGTCCCACCGGGATTTGGACTGGACGCAGGTACGGCATAAACACAGAGAGCTGCTCCACCCCCCTGAACGAACCCCGGGAGAGGGCCCAGCCGGTTCGCACGGGCGGCGTGGGACGCAGCCGGTGGGAGAAGTCCCCGGGAGGCAGCGACTGGTATTGGAGCGGGGAGAACAGCGTCCCAGCCGGGACACTCGGTCACAGCAGAAGCACGGGGAGCTGCTCCACCCACCTGAACTAACCCCGGGAGGGGGCCCAACCGGTTTTCGGGGGCGGCACGGCAACACAGCTGGAGGGACGAGAAGTCCCTGGGAGGCAGCTACTGATTTTGGAGTCAAGAGTGCACTGTCCCAGCAGGGGAGCCTTGACGCTGGGCGTGGGGCTGGAAGCGGAGGATCTGACTGTGACTCCAGCGGGCCAGACCCCCCGGGGGCAATCTCCACACAGCCAGCACACATAGGCGACGCGCCCCACAGGAATCTCAGATATAATAGTCATTCCAAGCAAGACAAGCAACTCTGGCTATATTCTGAGGTGCTACTCTCCTATCTCTCTGTTCCCTCCCCCACCCTCCCCAGACGGCTTCATTAACATCAGAATAACCTGAGCCAGAGGGAGAACTCTGATAGGGATCTGACTGCATTTTCTTTTAGCAGATTTTCTGGAAAAACTAGTTTCCCAGTGATGGCTCGGAGACAACAATCCATATCAAACCACTTAAAGAAGCAGACCATGACAGCTTCTCCAACCCCCCAAACAAAAGAATCAAAATCTTTCCCAAATGAAGATACAATCCTGGAATTATCAGATACAGAATATAAAAAACTAATTTACAGAATGCTTCAAGACATCAGGGATGACCTCACAAATGAAATAAGGCAAACTGCAGAAACAGCCAAGGAACACACTGATAAAACTGTTGAAGAACTCAAAAAGATTATTCAAGAACATAGTGGAAAAATTAATAAGTTGCAAGAATCCATAGAGAGACAGCATGTAGAAATCCAAAAGATTAACAATAAAATTACAGAATTAGACAACGCAATAGGAAGTCAGAGGAGCAGACTCGAGCAATTAGAATGCAGACTGGGACATCTGGAGGACAAGGGAATCAACACCAACATAGCTGAAAAAAAATCAGATAAAAGAATTTAAAAAAATGAAGAAACCCTAAGAATCATGTGGGACTCTATCAAGAAGGATAACCTGCGAGTGATTGGAGTCCCAGAACAGGGAGGGGGGACAGAAAACACAGAGAAAATAGTTGAAGAACTCCTGACACAAAACTTCCCTGACATCATGAAAGACGAAAGGATATCTATCCAAGATGCTCATCGAACCCCATTTAAGATTGATCCAAAAGGAAAAACTCCAAGACATATTATCATCAAACTCACCAAAACCAAAGATAAACAGAAAATTTTAAAAGCAGCCAGGGAGAAAAGAAAGGTTTCCTTCAAGGGAGAATCAATAAGAATAAGTTCAGACTACTCAGCAGAAACCATGCAGGCAAGAAGGGAATGGGACGACATATACAGAACACTGAAGGAGAAAAACTGCCAGCCAAGGATCATATATCCAGCAAAACTGTCTCTGAAACATGAAGGCGAAATTAAGATATTTACAGATAAACACAAGTTTAGAGAATTTGCAAAAACCAAACCAAAACTACAAGAAATACTAAAGGATATTGTTTGGTCAGAGAACCAATAATATCAGATATCAGCACAACACAAGGTCACAAAACAGAACGTCCTGATATCAACTCAAATAGGGAAATCACAAAAACAAACAAATTAAGATTAATTGAAAAAAAAAATACACATAACAGGGAATCACGGAAGTCAATAGGTAAAAGATCACAATAATCAAAAAGAGGGACTAAATACAGGAGGCATTGAACTGCCATATGGAGAGTGATGCAAGGCGATATAGTACAATACAAGTTAGGTTTTTACTTAGAAAAATAGGGGTAAATAATAGGGTAACCACAAAAAGGTATAACAACTCTATAACTCAAGATAAAAGCCAAGAAAAACGTAACGACTCAACTAACATCTCACAATTCACTAAGAAAAACGCCTCAGCACAAAAAAGTATGTGGAAAAATGAAATTGACAACAACACACATAAAAAGGCATCAAAATGTCAGCACTAAAAACTTATTTATCTATAATTACGCTGAATGTAAATGGACCAAATGCACCAATAAAGAGACAGAGAGTCACAGACTGGATAAAGAAACACGATCCGTCTATATGCTGCCTACAAGAGACACACCTTAGACTTAGAGACACAAACAAACTAAAACTCAAAGGATGGAAAAAAATATATCAAGCAAACAATAAGCAAAAAAGAAGAGGAGTAGCAATATTAATTTCTGACAAAATAGACTTTAGACTTAAATCCACCACAAAGGATAAAGAAGGACACTATATAATGATAAAAGGGACAATTGATCAGGAAGACATAACCATATTAAATATTTATGCACCCAATGACAGGGCTGCAAGATACATAAATCAAATTTTAACAGAATTGAAAAGCGAGATAGATACCTCCACAATTATAGTAGGAGACTTGAACACACCACTTTCAGAGAAGGACAGGACATCCAGTAAGAAGTTCAATAGAGACACGGAAGATCTAATTACAACAATCAACCAACTTGACCTCATTGACTTATACAGAACTCTCCAACCAACTGCTGCCAAATATACTTTTTTTTCTAGCGCACATGGAACATTTTCTAGAATAGACCACATATTAGGTCATAAAACAAACCTTTGCAGAGTCCAAAACATCGAAATATTACAAAGCATCTTCTCAGACCACAAGGCAATAAAATTAGTGATCAATAACAGAAAAACTAGGGAAAAGAAATCAAATACTTGGAAAATGAACAATACCCTCCTGAAAAAAGACTGGGTTATAGAAGACATCAAGGAGGGAATAAGGAAATTCTTAGAAAGCAACGAGAATGAAAATACTTCCTATCAAAACCTCTGGGACACAGCAAAAGCCGTGCTCAGAGGCCAATTTATATCGATAAATGCACACATACAAAAAGAAGAAAGAGCCAAAATCAGAGAACTGTCCCTACAACTTGAACAAATAGAAACTGAGCAACAAAAGAATGCATCAGGCACCAGAAGAAAACAAATAATAAAAATTAGAGCTGAACTAAATGAATTAGAGAACAGGAAAACAATTGAAAGAATTAACAAAGCCAAAAGCTGGTTCTTTGAAAAAATTAACAAAATTGATAAACCATTGGCTAGACTGACTAAAGAAATACAGGAAAGGAAACAAATAACCCGAATAAGAAACGAGAAGGACCACATCACAACAGAACCAAATGAAATTAAAAGAATCATTTCAGATTATTATGAAAAATTGTACTCTAACAAATTTGAAAACCTAGAAGAAATGGATGAATTCCTGAAAAAACACAACCTACCTAAACTAACACATTCAGAAGTAGAACAACTAAATAGACCCATAACAAAAAAAGAGATTGAAACGGTAATCAAAAAACTCCCAACAAAAAAAAGCCCTGGCCCGGACGGCTTCACTGCAGAGTTCTACCAAACTTTCAGAGAAGAGTTAACACCACTACTTCTGAAGGTATTCCAAAGCATAGAAAATGACGGAATACTACCCAACTCATTCTATGAAGCCACCATCTCCCTGATACCAAAACCAGGTAAAGACATTACAAAAAAAGAAAATTATAGACCTATATCCCTCATGAACATTGATGCAAAAATCCTCAACAAAATTCTAGCCAATAGAATCCAACAACACATCAAAAAAATAATTCACCATGATCAAGTGGGATTTATACCAGGTATGCAAGGCTGGTTTAATATCAGAAAAACCATTACTGTAATCCATCACATAAATAAAACAAAAGACAAAAACCACATGATCTTATCAATTGATGCAGAAAAGGCATTTGACAAAGTCCAACACCCATTTATGATAAAAACTCTTACCAAAATAGGAATTGAAGGAAAATTCCTCAACATGATAAAGGGCATCTATGCAAAGCCAACAGCCAACATCACTCTAAATGGAGAGAACCTGAAAGCATTTCCCTTGAGAACGGGAACCAGACAAGGATGCCCTTTATCACCACTCTTATTCAACATCGTGCTGGAAGTCCTAGCCAGGGCAATTAGGCTAGACAAAGAAATAAAAGGTATCCGGATCGGCAAGGAGGAAGTAAAGTTATCACTATTTGCAGATGACATGATTATATACACAGAAAACCCTAAGGAATCCTCCAGAAAACTACTGAAACTAATAGAAGAGTTTGGCAGAGTCTCAGGTTATAAAATAAACATACAAAAATCACTTGGATTCCTCTACATCAAAAAAAAGAACACCAAAGAGGAAATGACCAAATCAATACCATTCACAGTAGCCCCCAAGAAGGTAAGATACTTAGGAATAAATCTTACCAAAGATGTAAAAGACCTATACAAAGAAAACTACAAAGATCTACTACAAGAAATTCAAAAGGACATACTTAAGTGGAAAAACATACCTTGCTCATGGATAGGAAGACTTAACATAGTAAAAATGTCTATTCTACCAAAAGCCATCTATACATTTAACGCACTTCCGATGTAAATTCCAATGTCATATTTTAAGGGGATAGAGAAACAAATCACCAATTTCATATGGAAGGGAAAGAAGCCCCGGATAAGCAAAGCACTACTGAAAAAGAAGAAGAAAGTGGGAGGCCTCACTCTACCTGATTTCAGAACCTATTATACAGCCACAGTAGTCAAAACAGCCTGGTACTGGTACAACAACAGGCACATAGACCAATGGAACAGAATTGAGAACCCAGACATAGATCCATCCACATATGAGGAGCTGATATTTGACAAATGACCAGTGTCAATTAATTGGGGAAAAGATAGCCTTTTTAACAAATGGTGCTGGCATAACTGGATATCCATTTGCAAAAAAATGAAACAGAACCCATACCTTACACCATGCACAAAAACTAACTCCAAGTGGATCAAAGACCTAAACATAAAGACTAACACGATAAAGATCATGGAAGAAAAAATTGGGACAACCCTAGGAGCCCTAATACAAGGCATAAACAGAATACAAAACATTACCAAAAATGATGAAGAGAAACCCGATCACTGGGAGCTCCTGAAAATCAAACACCTATGCTCATCTAAAGACTTCACCAAAAGAGTAAAAAGACCACCTACAGACTGGGAAAGAATTTTCAGCTATGACATCTCCGACCAACGCCTGATCTCTAAAATCTACATGATTCTGTCAAAACTCAACCACAAAAAGACAAACAACCCAATCAAAAAGTGGGCAAAGGCTATGAACACACATTTCTCTAAAGAAGATATTCAGGCAGCCAACAGATACATGAGAAAATGCTCTCGATCATTAGCCATTAGAGAAATGCAAATTAAAACTACGATGAGATTCCATCTCACACCAGCAAGGCTGGCATTAATCCAAAAAACACAAAATAATAAATGTTGGAGAGGCTGCAGAGAGATTGGTACTCTTATACACTGCTGGTGGGAATGTAAAATGGTACAACCACTTTGGAAATCTATCTGGCGTTATCTTAAACAGTTAGAAATAGAACTACCATACAACCCAGAAATCCCACTCCTCGGAATATACCCTAGAGATACAAGAGCCTTCACACAAACAGATATATGCACACCCATGTTTATTGCAGCTCTGTTTACAATAGCAAAAAGTTGGAAGCAACCAAGGTGTCCATCAACGGATCAATGGGTAAATAAATTGTGGTATATTCACACAATGGAATACTACGCATCGATAAAGAACAGTGACGAATCTCTGAAACATTTCATAACATAGAGGAACCTGGAAGGCATTATGCTGAGCGAAATGAGTCAGAGGCAAAAGGACAAATATTGTATAAGACCACTATTATAAGATCGTGAGAAATAGTAAACCTGAGAAGAACACATACTTTTGTGGTTACGAGGGGGGGAGGGAGGGAAGGTGGGGGAGGGTTTCTTATTAATTAATCAGTAGATAAGAACTGCTTTAGGTGAAGGGAAAGACAACACTCAATACATGGAAGGTCAGCTCAATTGGACTGGACCAAAAGCAAAGAAGTTTCCGGGATAAAATGAATGCTTCAAAGGTCAGCGGAGCAAGGGCGGGGGTTTGGGGACCATGGTTTAAGGGGACTTCTAAGTCCATTGGCAAAATAATTCTAGTATGAAATCATTCTGCATCCCACTTTGAAATGTGGTGTCTGGGGTCTTAAATGCTAACAAGCGGCCATCTAAGATGCATCAATTGGTCTCAACCCACCTGGAGCAAAGGAAATTGAAGAACACCAAGGCCACACTACAACTAAGAGCCCAAGAGACAGAAAGGGCCACATGAACCAGAGACCTACATCATCCTGAGACCAGAAGAACTAGTTGGTGCCCGGCCACAATAGATGACTGCCCTGACAGGGAGCACAGCAGAGGACCCCTGAGGGAGCAGGAGATCAGTGGGATACAGACCCCAAATTCTCATAAAATGACCAAACTTAATGGTCTGACTGAGACTAGAAGAATCCCGGCAGCCATGGTCCCCAGACCTTCTGTTGGCACAGGACAGGAACCATCCCCGAAGACAACTCATCAGACATGAAAGGGACTGGTCAGCGGGTGGGAGAGAGACGGTGATGAAGAGTGAGCTAACTATATCAGGTGGACACTTGAGATTGTGTTGGCAACTCTTTCCTGGAGGGGGGATGGGAGGATAGAGAGAGAGGGAAGCTGGCAAAATTGTCAGGAAAGGAGAGACTGAAAGGGCTGACTCAAGAGGGGGAGAGCAAGTGGGAGTAGGGAGTGAGATGTATGTAAACTTATATGTGACAGAATGATTGGATTTGTAAACGTTCACTTGAAGCTTAATAAAAGTTAATAAAAAAAAAAGTTAAAAATAAAAAAAAATGAATAGTAGCTCTCCTTTCTATACACTGTTCCTCCCCTTATTAGACCACAACACTGACAAAAGAAAAATGTAATTAATACCTTTAATATACAAGTTCTCTATCCACATAGTTTGAGATAAATGATTTGAGATCCATATTCAGATGTACTTCCCAAAACTGTAATTTAGGGAAGTCATTACGTTCATATATACAATGGCAAAAATTCATTTGTCTCCCACACATTTCTCTTGCAAATGTCACACCACAATGAAAGACCATGATCTTTCTCATAAAGTTGCTCCTTGTTGCTTTTCAAAGTGGAAATTCTTTAAAAAAAGACAAAAAAAAGCAAATAACTTCAACCGTGTTTTTTTATCCCCCACCCATCAGCTAATGGTATATGGCAGGAACAAAGGAAAAGTAAGCTGCCTTCCAGGAGGTGCTAGGAGTTTGGATTTCCCCCCACACCTGGTAGTTGATCAGTCACAGCTGATTGAATTTCCATTGCTCATTGATTGTGCCATTTACCAGGCAATCTATCCTTGCTTATGTAATTGCAGCATTCCTGTAGCTCACTGTGTTCTGTCCTGAAGGCTCAGCAGCATGACGGGCTGAGAAAATTAGATACGGCCCAGCGCTGAGCTATCGACCTTCAGAAGATAAAATAAGGCCCGTCTTTTAAAACTGGTCTTTCTTGATGTGGTTATTTTGAGGCACTCTATTTCTAATTTCTAACAGGCAATTTTTCATGCTGAACGTATAACTTCTTAAAATGTTTTTTTTTTTTTTAGATATTTACAAAAATGATTATGTTTCAAAGTATACCCATACTTTGTACAGTGTTATGAAGAAATTCATTTCATCTACAGTTTGTGAAAAGGGGCAAATTTTTCATCTTTAGAATAAGACTCTCACCTTCAAACCAGAGTTAAATATAACTTTAATAAATTCTAATAAATATGATGAAAATTTCACAGAATATAAGTAAGAAAAAATTTAAATGATGGGATTTCCTAAATAGGTTAATGTGACTGAGCTTTTGTTTGCCAAAGAAGCATAGTTCAGTAGTAGGGCAATTAAATTACTTTCTGGTTCCAAAAAAAAAAAAAAAGAATTCATCTTATATTTTTCTTTTTTTTTTTCTTTTGAAACAATCTAAAATTCATAGAAAAGTTGCAAGTACAAGACAAAGAACTTTTTCCCTCCTGAACCATTTGCTGGCATTATGCCCCATCACTCACTCACCACAGAATACTTTGATATGCAATTGCTACAAAAAAGGACATTCTTCTGAGGAAACACAGTCCCAAAAAACCAAACCGAAACCTATTGCCATCAAGTCGATTCCAACTCACAGCAACCTGTAGGACCAAGTGGAACCGCCCCATAAGCTTTCCAAGGCTGTAAATCTTTATAGAAGGAGACTGCCACATCTTTCTCCAGCAGAGCACCCGGTGGATTTGAACTACTGACTTTTCAGTTAGCAGCCCAGCACTTAATCACTGCACCACCAGGGCTTCTCTGTTACTGTGTGCTGTTGAGTCAACTCCAAGTAATAGTGACCCTATAGGACACAGTAGAACTGTCCCATAGGGGTTCCTAGCCTGTCCCATAGGGGGAGCCCTGGTGACACAGTGGTTAAGTGCTCAACTGCTAACCAAAAGGCTGGTGGTTCAAAACTACCAGCAACTACCCCCAGCAAACCCCTATCAGCCAACCCACCAATCACTTCATGGGAGAAAATATGACAGAAAATGTGGGAGAAAGATATGATAGTCTGTTTCCGTAAAGATTTACAACCTTGGAAACCCTATGAGGCAGTTCTACTCTGTCCTACAGGGTCATTATTAGTGGAAATAGACTCAACAGCAATGGGGTTTGGTTTGGGTTTTGTAATCTTTATGGGAGCAGATTGCCATATCTTTTCTCCTGCAGAGCAACTGGTGAGTTCAATAGAATACTGCCATCTAATCCCCATTCAAGATTCACTGATTATCTAAAAAAATTCAATTACAGCAAAATAATACAGTTCAGAATTGCCTGTTGCCTTTAGCTCACATGTCTTTTTATCCCCCTTTAATTTAGAACAGTTCCTCACTCTTGAATCTGTGTTTAATGATTAAGGATTTGGCAAACAGCCTCTAGAACAGTTGCCAGGGCCCCTCAAGTTATTACTACCCCAACTCTGCCCCACAATAACTATGAGCAATGGCCTTGAGCTTCAATTCCCTTGTATGTAGAAGGGTCGTAATGACATTAGTCTTGCAGAGACTGGGGGAGGACTAAAAGAGAAATGCACAGAATCTCTTGTATCGTTTATGGCTCAAAGAAAGCACTCAACAAATATTAATTCCCTTATCTCACAATAAAATGTTTAGCTATCTAACTCACTAGAATAGTAGCAGTACATAACAAGAACACATAGATCTATCTACTGAGTAACTCTATTTCATTTTGTAAACCTTTCCCCCTGTTTATACCATGAACTTCTAGTACCTAAGAAAAGAGAGAGAGAAAAAAAAAAAGATAACTACCATACAAAGTTCAACTGGTAAAAACAGGGAGTCCTGTTCATCAGCAGTGGGTTTTGAAATAAGATTCTCGCCCTTTTTCACAGATTTTTTTCACTTTCGTTTTTAAACACAGGTTTCTCCTAAAGAAGGAAGTGGATAGAGGAGGGGTGGAGAGGAAACTATTTTTTTTACCTGACCTAGGTACCTTCTCATGCTTTTATCCTGCCTCTCCTTTCCCCGTAATTGTCAAATATTTCCATGGAATGTTTCTGCCTACTACAGTTCACTCTGTAATGCAATGCTCTGGCTTTGGTACTCATCTCTCCATTGACATCATGTTATTAAAAGCCAAGTATCTCTGAGTGACATCTGGCTTCTTTCAATCATTAATAGCCTCGAAACATCTCTAGAGCCCTTGACTACTGTTTACTTTCCCTTTTTCTATCTTATATTTCATGGCACTAAAATACCCTTCCCTTTCTTCTCCTAATTCTTTGAACAAGTTTCATCCATGCACACAGGTATTTTCCACTTTCTTCTACTTCTCCCCAAAGTTCTGTTCTCTCTCTCTCTGTCTCCCTCTCCCTCTCTCCCTCCCTCCTTCCTCAACAAGGTTTTAACTATCACCTCTGCAACTGAGGGCATAGTGGTTAAGAGTTCCACTGCTAACCAAAGGTCAGCAGTTTGAATCCACCAGCCACTCCTTAGAAGACCTATGGGGCAGCTCTATTCTGTCCTATAGGGTCCCTATGAGTTGGAATTTACTCAAACTGTAATGGATTTACTTTGGTTGGGTTTTTCGTTTTGCAACTGATACTCAAATCTATATACATCTACATCAAATCCCCCTCTCAGTTTTTAACCTATTATCTTCACTTGCCTAATCAATTCATCCACTTAGACATTTGACTCAATTTTTTTGCACTTACCATAATTTTTTTTCCTTCCATGAACTTTAATGCTAAGCAGTCACTACATTTAATTTAGCCTTGCTTCCTTAAAGTATCCCTTCTGCTCCTACCCTGGTTCATCAGACCCTTGTTATTTCATGTTAGCATGGCTTTGATTTTTCTAATCTCTGTTATCCCCCATTCTCCCGTGACACTTGAAATCTGAGGTCAAATTTGTCTTCTCTTTTCTTAGTCGTCTAGTGCTGCGATAACAGAAATACCATAAGTGGATGGGTTTAACAAACAGAAGTTTATTCTCTCACAGTCTAGTAGTAGGCTAGAAGTCCAAATTCAGGGTGTCAGCTCCAGGGAAGGCTTCCTCTGTTGGCTCTGGAGGAAAGTCCTTGTCATCAGTCTTCCCCTGGACTGGTAGCTTCTCTGCACAGGAACCCCAAGTCCAAAGGATGTGCTCTGCTCCCAGAATTGCTTTCTTGGTGGTATAAGGTCCTCCAACTCTCTGCTTGTGTCCCTTTCCCTTAATCTCTTGTAAGATTAAAGTGATACAGGCTACACCTGAGAGAAACTCCCTTTACGTTGGATCAGGGATGTGACCTAAGCAAGGGTGTTACGTCGCATTCTAATCGTCTTTAACCACAGGCAGAGATGATGATTTATAACACATAGGAAGACCACAAAATGGAGGACAACCACACAATACTGGGAATCATGGCCTAACCAAGTTGACACATATTTTGGGGGGGACACAATTCAATCCATGACAAGTCTGAATACTACTCTCATTCCATTATCCTCTGAACAAAAACCTTCCATAGATCATCACTGCCATGGTAGGCACTGCAAACACAAATGCCCAAACAGCCAAAGTTAACGACTAGTACAGGCAGAGTATAACATAATAAAGGATGGGGGGAGGGAGGACAGTGGTTAATCAGCAACCTCACACACCATTTAAAGGGGGAAGTAGCTACTAAGTTCAAGTCAAATGTTGCCATGAGAGAAACTGCCCCACTGCTGACAGATATGCTGCTTTTCTCAACAGAAGTCCAAAAGCTGAACTGTTACAGGAAATTTGGATTTTACGTGAAAATCATAATGTTTAAACACTAGCAACTAAATTAAAAAAAAAAAAAAAAAGCACCTGGGTCAAACAAAGCCTATCTGGAATCAGGCTTGCAGTCTGGTTATGACTTGAGGTCTAAGAAGTTAATGCAAATGCCTTAGCTTGCTATTTCAAGTCTTCTAAGGTTATCCTGAAACTACCTCTCTGAAATCAAGTTTATCAGTAACTCAGAATGACCACTACAAGCCAACTGGCCTACTATACTGTCCTCTAAACACACCTGGTTCTTTCTTATCTCTATGCTTTCATCATGTTGTTTCCCACACAGAAATGTCTTTTCTCTAAATCCTACTTTAAGATTCACTTCAAATGCTACCTTTTCCCAAAAACTTCCCGGACTATGCCGGCTTATGAGACTATCTCTTCCATATTCAAAGATTGCTGGACATTTTATAAGCTATTCTTTTTTGCACTTACTTATTAAGGAATAGATATTTTCATTGTACTCATTTTAGTAAATGAGGATATTGAGGCTTGCCCAAGGTAAGTGGCAGAGCTGGAGTTAAACTCAGCTCCTGTTTCCAGTGCAAAAAGAAGAAATAGGAAATTCATGTGCTGGTAACTCCTTATGTGATAGCTATTATTTTCCAGGGGTCTCTGGGTAGTACAAACAGTTAAGGCCTGAGATCTGATTCCAAAAAAATCGGCCATTGAAAACACAGTGTAGCACAGCTCTACCCTGATATACATGGAGTTACCAGGAGTCAGAGTTGACCTGATGGCAATTTGTTTTTGGTGTTATTATATGACAAGACAAAAAAAAAAAAAAAATTTCTTAACATGACCCACAAGCCTCTCTGTTTCTATCCGCTGGTAATTTCTCAATTTTTTTAAGACACATTAGCCTTGTTTCAGTTTCTAGAACTTACCAAGATGCCTCATACTTCATGACCTTAGCATATAATTTTATTTGCCTAGAATATTCCTCTTCATTTCTCTCATGTCTAGTCCTTACTCACTGTTATCTCAACTTAAACACCATTTCCTCATCATTTCCTCCCACGATCCTTTAACACTAAATCCTCCACTAACCATTGTATTTCATAGCATCTATTGGAACTCTAAATAAATAGTTGTATTATGATTTAACACACCTCTCCCCTGCTACTCAGTGCCCTCACTACCTCTTTCATCATTTTATCTGTGCTATACAAACATTTTTTTTTTTATATACAAACATTGGAAACCCTGGTGGTGTAGTGGTTAAGTGCTATAGTTGTTAACCAAAATGTTGGCAGTTCAAATCCACCAAGTGCTCCTTGGAAACTCTATGGGGCAGTCCTATTCCATCCTTAAGGGTCTCTATGAGTTGGAATCAACTGAATGGCAATGAGTTTGTTTGTTTTTGGATACAGACATTGAGTGAGTGACTGGTGTTCTTTAACTCTTATACGCAGTTTTAAGATTTGGAAAGATTAAACACCCTTAATCTCATAGCTGTAGGTAATTAAGATCATACATGTTAAAAAGGCTATACTATTGCCACTACAGGAATGTTCACCAAATTTACAGCATTTTATAAAAATCTGCATTTAATTGGTGTCTTTTCCTTCTCAACATGTAGTCTGTTTAATACATATTAAATTCTAAATCAAATGGTATGTGAGATTTTTATCATTAGATATTGTTTACAATAAACCAAAATGGAATTGCCTGGCTTCCATGGAAAGGGATGAATTGAGGACCTGGATGGGAGAGTCAACCACAATGCGTGATGCAAAAGTGAATTATCTAATAACTCAGAGAGTGGCAGCTGGATTTCAGTGAAAGGACAGGAAGCCAGATGTCTAATTCATCAGGAGAAAATAACCAAAACATCCAGATGTGTTCCAGGATTAGAGAAACTAGTAGGGTGTGACCTTTTGGGAGCAAATCATCAGGCCTATCTTCCAAGCCACCTCAGGGTGGCTTTCAACAACCAACATTTTAGCTACTAGTCAGTCAGTCAAGCATTTTTAGCTACTAGTCAGTCAGTCAAGCACTAACTGCTTGTACCACCCATGGACTCTCGAAGTCTGTATTTGTTATTGTTGAGTGCTGTGGACTCAATTCCTACTCATAGTGATCCCATGTGACAGACGAGAATTGCTCCATAGGATTTTCTTTGCTGTAATCTTTCCAGAGCAGAGCCCTGGTGAAGCGTTCGGCCACTAACCAAAAGTTCAACAGTTCAAATCAGCCAGCTGCTCCTTGGAAACCCCATGGGGCAGTTCTACTCTGTCCTGTAAGGTCACTATGAGTTGGAATTGACTTGGCAGCAACAGGTTTTGTTTGGTTTTAGTAACATTATGGAAAGAGATCAGCAGGTCTTTCTCTCCTGGAGCTCCTGAGTGAGTTTGAGCCATCAACTTTTCAATTAGCAGCCGAGCGCTTAACAGTTTGTGCCACCAGAGTCCTTTTGAAGTCTATATAGTAGAGATTTTATTGCCCAAAAAGCCAATATCAACATTGTAAAGTAATCATAATCTCCAAACTGAGCAAAGGTGGTTCTTCGCAAGTTACTAAAACAGCTCCATTTAATTTGTGTTTCTTTTTCAAAGATCTCAGAGATCACACTACTTGAAATGTGTTTTATAGGGTTATTCAGTATTATGGAAAATCCCAGCCATATATCACTCTTAAACATTTTTATTCCATGTTCATGTGTAAAATGTTGGGTAGTTTATGCCACTACGAAAGCTAATGTGCGATCTGATGTATGGGTCGGGACTTCTGGGGTTATTGTTAGGTGCCTTCGAGATGGTTCCAACTCATAGCGACCCTATGTATGTATAGCAAAACAAAACACTGCCTTGTCCTGAGCCACCCTTACAATCATTCCTATGTTTTTGCAGCCACTGTGTCAATCCATCTTGTCGAGGGTCTTCTTATTTTCCGCTGACCCTCTACTTTACCAAACATGGTGTCCTTCTCTAGGGACCGGTCCCTGCTGGTAGTGTGTCCAAAGTATGTAAGATATAGTCTCACCATCCACGCTTCTAAGGAGCTTTCTGGCTGTACTCCTTCCAAGACAGATTTGTCATTCTTCTGACATTCCATGCTATATTTAATATCCCTTGCCAACATCACAATCCAAAGGTGTCCATTTTTCGTCGATCTTCCTTATTCATCATCCAGCTTTGGCATGCATATGAGCCAATTGAAAATACCAGGGCTTAGGTCTGGTGCACCTTAGTCCTCAAAGTGACATCATTGGTTTTTAACACTTTAAAAAGGTCTTATGCAGTGGATTTGCCCAATGCAATTCACCATTTGATTTCTTGACTTTTGACAGGATTGTGAATTACGAGAGAAATTTACTTTCATAAATGAGAGAAGTTTACTTTCATAAAAAACAGACAAGCTTATAATGATGAAAGAGAATCTCTCTTGTCTCTGGACAGCCAAGGGCATCAGAGATTGTGACTACATGTGCGTCAGCTCCTTCTAGGAGAGAACATTTAGCTGTCACAATCCCTCTTCATTCAGCATCTTCCTTCCCCAGATCCCAGATTCAATGAACATAAGCAAAACTCCTTCACATCAGCTTGTGTCTGTCTTCACAAACAGAAACAGACGTCACAGCAAAAAATTATCAAACCTATGCACCCTGTTATATGGCTATCATTTTTTAAACTCATATGCCATCTTTGCTCTAGACTCTAGGGATACAAAAACAAACAAACAAAGAGGCACACTGCCACTGAGGGAATTTGTAGAATACTGTAAACCAAGAAGGAGCATTTGCAATTAGGTGTCCAACAGAGTAACGGATTCAAATTGAAACCATTTATTCAATGAACTTTGAGACTGGATGTATAGTCTCCTATCTCCCCTCCTGTTCTCAAAATAATTTCCTACTTCCAAAATAATTGTGATGTGACAGTACAAAGATTGCTATTAATCTTCTTCCAGCACTGATAGTGCCTAATATATGCAAAACATGATCATATCCTGTATTCAGTTAAACCTCAGACATATTTGAGGAAACTGAAGCACTGACAAGATTAATTAACTAATTTGCCCTTCACCACATAGTACTGCGAGATGTAGACCGCAAGCCCAGGTAGTCTGATCCCAGAGTCCACGCTCTTAATCATCACGACTCCCAGAAGGCAGGGGCCTTGTTGTGCACACTGTTGTGTACCTAGTGTCTGGTTCACTGCTGGGCATACAAATCCAACCAAACCGAAGCTGATGCCATTGAATTGATTCCAACTCATAGAGACCTTATAGGACAGAGCAGAATTGCCGCATAGGATTCCTATGGAGCAGCTGGTAGATTCAAATTGCTGACCTTTTGGTTAGCCGAGCTGTTAACCACTGTGCCACCAGGGTTCCAGGCACACAAAAAAGGTCAGTAAAACACTACTGAATAAATAAACAAAGAGAAAGGGCCAAGTTGCTCAGATTCTAAAAAGGACTAGTTTCCAATCATGAGATGAACGGGCTTGTAGGGACACAGAACAAATTCTGGCTGATTTGCCCTTCTCCATTCCAGGTTACCTGATATCACCAAGGAGACATCTTTCAAATACTAACACACATCATTCTTCCCACCCCATCACTGAGTAGTGTTTCTCAAACTTTTACAGGAAACGTCCCTCCCTAATATGTGGCAAAAGAGCCCTGATGGTGTAATGATTTAAGTACTCAGCTGTGAACTGAAGGGTGGGTGGTTTGAACCCACCAGAGGCCCTGTGGGAGAAAAGACCTGGTGAGCTGCTCCTGTGAAGATTACAGGGTAGGAAGCCCTATGGGGCATTTCTACTATGTCCTATTTGGTCATTGTGAGTGGGAATCAACTGGATAGCACACAATAACAACAGTATCTGGCAGATGAGAGCAACCACACCCTTAGGGGCTAGGCATGCAGCCCCAAAAGGGCCCACAACAATGAGCTTCTCATGAGTAGTGTGCCTCATCATCAATATCCAAGCAAGTTTGGCATTTACTCTACAATGTGTCTTTGTTTTACTATAAAAACCAATGTTAACAACTACACAATTGCAACTACAGAAGGAAAACTTTATTCCTACCATGATTTCTAACACTGCTCGGCCTATATCCACCTTCTTTCTGGGTATTCATGCTGCCGCTTCATATACACAGGCTATAGATCCAGTCCGCACTACTTGGCATGCACAGAAATCCTTTCCCAGTCCAGTTCCTAACTCGCCAGCCCCATCTCCTACCACTTCAGCCAATCCAATTATTTGTAACCACAGTCACATTTCAAGGTGTTTCAACCTCCTGGATTTTGACAATCAGGTCCTTGTGGACCTTGAGAAGACATATCTTCCTTCCAAACACCACTTAGATGTGATTCTGTTGAAGTCTTTCCTCAACCTCTTCCATCCCACAGGGTGTGGGTACTTGGAAATATTTCTGTAGACTGTTTGCATTTGTTTGTAACTGTCTTCCCTACTGGACTGTGCTGTCCCTGGGGGACAACTTAACATCCCAAGAGCCAAGCAGAGCCTTGCCACACAGGTAAAGTTTATAGGAAACTTAGTTCACAATATGTAACCTAATCCTCCAAGACAAGAAAGCAATAAAGCTATGAAAGTAAAATTAAAAACAAATTGAAAGGTCTGAGTGCATCTCCAATCCCGATTTTAATTTTTGCTAGATAGAGGAATTCCAGATTCCAAGAGCTGGGGACATTGTGCTAAGGGCGCCCAAGAAGTTAGGAGAGATTAGGGATGGCGAAGGAGTCACTCACCAACTGGTGGAAGGTAGGTGTTTGTTCTCTAGCGTTTTGGTCCAGGGCTTGTACCAGGTGATCTCCTCGGCAGCTTTGCCCCAGAACCTCTCTGGATCCGTCACCGAGGCCGCGAAATGGGTCTTGTACTCGCAGCCTCCGCCTGAGGACAGCGCCCTGCAGCCCCGGCCCCCGAGACCGCCTCGCAGGCCGGGGGCCACAAAAGCCCTGAGGGCTGGGACGTTTCCCCGGGCCGGTATGGACCCGGGCAGTGGCCCCCCGAGCCCCCTGGCTCCAGTGACATTGCGACATTGCAACCAAGACGGCTTCATTGCCACCCGCTGCCCCAGCAATCTGCGCTCCCCGCTGTCCCCGAATACGATTCACCAGCGACAACTGGGGCTTTAGCGACTTCTTGGGGACCAAAGGGGAGCGGGAGGGAGGCGGGAACAAAGTAAGCCCCGAAGCCCTGGAGTTGTGGAAGTCGTACTAGAGTCGTCGGGAAAAACCGCCCTGGAGCCACAGAGGAAGCAACAGGTTGGAGTGGAGACAGAGTAGGTTACAGCGTCGTTGCGCTTGGTGAGTTGCGCCGCTGCAACAAATCCAGTCCCCGCATCCGTTTCCAATCCCACGGCTCTCCCAGGAAAAGCGCTCTCAAACTGCAGAACGCCCCCCTCCCCACCCCGCCTTCTGCAGTACCCTCGCATTCCTAGGAAAAGGCCAATGGACCTGAGTCGCTTTAAATGTTCAAGCAAGCAAGTGTTTGCAGCTTGCCTAAATTTAATCTTTGGAGAGGAAACTGGAGCAGACGGCATCGCCTCTGGCCTACAGGGGAAACTACCAACCTTGGGCATTGCTTCAAGGCTCCTGAATTGTAACTGCTATATTTTAAATCAGCATAATCCCGGGTTGTTAAACATACAGACAGCGCTTTCAGGGCGAAGATTGCTCCAGGATTTCCTGACAGCTGAGAGGGTAGGAGGAGTGGAAGGAGGTTGGGCTAGCCAAATCGGGTAGTGTTTGCTGGGGTAATTGACAGGCCACTAGGGAAGGTATCCCAACTTAGAATAGGGATTCACCTGCTGACTGGCGTCCCTACAGAATTTAGAAGCAGCGAGCAGACAGGTCTTATTGCATATTTTCCCCTCTACTTTGCCTCTTTGTAGTTGCTGTGGCCTTTTTTTTTTTTCTCTCCTGATAAACCAAAAGGAAGAACTAAGATGAAAAAATTGGAAAGAGGAAGCTGCAGAAAATTAGGAAAAAGGTGGTGTGAATGACTATTTGAATTTACCATGCATGCCTCAAGCTCTGTTACTTTTTTTCGCAGTAGAGTGGAATTCAGATGCAATCGTTTGCCTTAATTTTATGCCGAACACGTTCTGTCTTACTGTGACAATATTTGCAGTTTTAAATGTAAAGACATGTATTTCCAAATCTAAGATGAGAGATAGGGGATGACCCTGACCCTGGGAAAGAGTGTAAACTTGAAAAGCTGTAAACACATTATCCTGCAGGAAAAGAATGATGTGGGGATAAAGGCTAAACAGAACAGAAATAAATCTAATGCAAAACAAAGCAAATTTCTTTAATCACCTTAGCTATTTCCTTTCCAAGGGTTCCTGGCAGCATAAATGGTTACACATTCTACCACTAGCTGAAAGGTTGCCAGTTTGGACCAGCCCAGAGGTGCCTTGGAAGAAAGACCTGATGATCTACTTGAGAACGCTGTGGAGCAGTTCCACTCTGCACACATGGAGTGTCCATGGCTCAAAATCTACTGGATGGCAACCAACAAAAACAACAATTCCCTTTCAGGTGAGAAACAAGGCAGGAGATTGTTTTCCTAACACCTAAAACCAGTTACTGTTGAGTTGTTTTCCCAAGCCACCTTTGGGTGGATCCAAACAGCCAACTTTTGGGTTAGTAGTGGAGTGCTTAACCATTTGCACCACCCAGGGACACACTCCTGATATCTGCACTTACTTTGTTCCTTCTGAAGACCTCAAATCAAATGATTTCTGATGATAAAGGACGCAGCCATCTCTTGAATCCAGAGAGTCAAGATCCAGATTCAAATCGTAGCTCCCTCTTTTTTTTTTTTTTCCTCTCAGTCAGTTTGCTTTATGCTGCTATCTGGTATACAAGTTGCCTTGACCCTAAATTACCCCCCACTGTATTATAATGATGTCCACTTCAATCATTCGTTGAACAAATATGTGAGTACCTGCATTGCCCAAGGTATGGCTCATTAGAAGGAAGAAGGAAACAGACAGCTATTGGCACCTGCTATGTGTACACATTTTGCTGGACGCTTTCGAATAAGTTGGCTCCTGTGATTCTCATAAGAGTACTAAGTGCTAATTATCATGCCCATCATTACAAACAGAACTTAAAGATAGGCTATTGCTTGAGGCCACACAGCTACCAAGAAAAAAAGGCAGATCTCAGACCTTATCAATTCTCAGAGCTTCTCAGCCATTGTGCCTTGAATAATAGGTGTGCTATGATCTCTGCCTCAAGGTGGACTAGTGCTCAGGGTCAATCAGCTCCAGCACTGCCATTTAACCCAGTGTACTCTACAAATATGATCATATTCTTTCTGTGCTATGACTTGAAGAAGGTTGGAAATCTGCCTCTGAGCACATGATTTTTGCATCTGGCTGATTATCTTTCTATTAAGAAAAAAAAAAGGTCATAGACTTCCAATAAAACATGACAAATTGAATATTCACATTTATTGCATCTCCTTAGAGAATCCCCATTGAAACAGAGTCAAAAGGAGTGGTGGTAAAAACTACAAGGACAAGGAGAAAAGGAATGGAGAAGAAACCAAATAAAAGAGTGGAAAGAATATGGATCCATGGTATATGATTTAAAAAAGAGAAGAAAATAGAATATAAATTCCTTTAGAAACCTGGGACATCTTAGGACTTAGAGATCCTGGGTTCCTCTAAATGTTAAAAATGAAAGTTAGGGCTTAAAAATAGAAGGATTGGCTCAAAGATTGTATGAGGCAAAGTTGGACCTCCACATTGCAGATCAAAACAACTGTCTCTGGACGCTTTAATTATTATCTTTATTAAGTAATTGTATAGAAAAGAATATAAATGATGATTCCATTTCAGGTTGAGGGAAGAGCATGAATAAAGGCATAGTAGGACAAAGGCAAAGAATCTGGGTTGGATGGAGTCTACAGTACAAATACGGCAGCAGTAGGCAGTTGTACTAGAAAACTGCATTGAAGCCAAATATAGAGGTGTAAATAGTTCAAATGCAGACAGCATCTGAGGATAAACTTTTTTTTTTAATAATTTTTATTGTGCTTTAGGTGAAAGTTTACAAATCAAGTCAGTCTCTCACACAAAAACCCATATATACCTTGCTACACACTCCCAATTACTATGAGACAGCACTCTCTCCCTCCACTCTCTCTTTTTGTTTCCATTTAGTCAGCTCCTAACCCCCTCCACCCTCTCATCTCCCCTCCAGGCAGGACAAGCCAACACAGTCTCCAGTGTCCACCTGATCCAAGAAGCTCACCCCTCACCAGCATCCCTCTCCAACCCATTGTCCAGTCCAGTCCATGTCTGAAGAGTTGGCTTTGGGAATAGTTCCTGTCCTCGGCCAGCAGAAGGTCTGGGGGCCACGACCACCGGGGTCTTTCCAGTCTCAGCCAGACCATTAAGTCTGGTCTTATGAGAATGTGGGGTCTGCATCCCACTGCTCTCCTGCTCCCTCAGGGATTCTCTGTTGTGTTCCCTGTCAGGGCAGTCATTGGTTGTAGCCAGGCACCATCTAGTTCTTGTCCCAGGATGATGTAGTCTCTGGTTCACGTGGCCCTTTCTGTCTCTTGGGCTCGTAATTGCCTTGTGTCCTTGGTGTTCTTCATTCTCCTTTGCTCCAGGTGGGTTGAGACCAATTGATGCATCTTAGATGGCTGTTTGCCAGCATTTAAGACCCCAGATACCACTCTTCAAAGTGGGATGCAGAATGTTTTCTTAACAGATTTTATTATGCCAATTGACTTAGATGTTCCCTGAAACCATGGTCCCCAGACCCCTGCCCCTGCTATGCTGGCCTTCGAAGCATTCAGTTTATTCAGGAAACTTCTTTGCTTTTGGTTTAGTCCAATTGTGCTGACCTCCCCTGTATTGTGTGATGTCTTTCCCTTCACCTAAAGTAGTTCTTATCTACTATCTAATTAGTGAATGCCCCTCTCTCACCCCCCCGCCCCCTCTCGTAACCACAAAAGAATGTTTTCTTCTCAGTTTAAACTATTTCTCAAGTTCTTATAATAGTGGTCTTATGGAATATTTGTCCTTTTGCAACTAATTTCACTCAGCATAATGCCTTCCAGGTTCCTTCAAGTTTGAAATGTTTCACAGATTTCTCACTGCTCTTTATCGATGCGTAGTATTCCATTGTGTGAATATACCATGATTTATTTATCCATTCATCCGTTGATGGGCACCTTGGTTGCTTCCATGTTTTTGCTATTGTAAACAGTGCTGCAATAAACATGGGTGTCTGAGGATAAACTTTTAATGACCAACTTTTAAGGCCAACACAAAAATTCAAATGCATCCATTCTTCTTCGTTCTTCCTTATTCATTGTCCAGCTTTCACATGCATATGAGGCAATTGAAAATACCATGGCTTGGGTCAAGTGAATGATGTTGGCAAAGAAAGTTGAATATACCATGGACTGCCAGAACAATGAACAAATCTTTCTTGGGAGAAGTATGGCCAGAATGCTCCTTAGAAGGGAGGATGGTGAGACTTCATCTAATATACTTTGGACATGCTATCAGGAGGGATCAGTCCCTGGAGAAGAACATCATGCTTGGTAAAGTATGGGGTCATCACAAAAAGAAAGACCCTCACTAAGCTGGATTGACCCAGTGGCTGCAAAAATGGGCTCAAATTTAGCAATGACTGTGAGAATGGCGCAGAATCAGGCAGTATTTCCTTCTGTTGTACAATAGTGTCCCTACAAGTCAGAGCCAACTCCAAGGCACTTAACCTTAACAATAACAAATAAAGTCACTCCTGAGGTTCACCCTTCAGCAAAAGATTAAGCAGCTCTATAGGGCCGACAATAACATAGGTGAGGGACGTACTTCATAGTTCAATCATTTACATGAGATTAATGGGCACACCAGCCCCAAAACAAAGGTGAGAAGGCAGGAAAACTGAAATAATGGAAACAAAGAACCTAAGGTGGAGAAGCAGAGAGTGTTGACACATCCCAGGTTTGGCAACTGTGATGATTAAGGTTGTGTGTCAACTTGACTAGGCTATTATTCCCAGTGGTTTGGCAGTCACGTGATGTGATCACCTCCATGATGAGATCTGGTGTGACCTGCCAACCTGTAGAAAGGGAGTTTCCTTAGGTGTGTGACCTGCATCAATATAAGTGAACATTCTAGAAAGACACAGGGGCTTTTGCTCACTCTGGATGCTGCAGCTGGCTCCTGTTTGTCTGACCTCTGGTTCTTGGGACTTGAGCTAGCAGCTTATCTGTCATCTTGCCTGCCAATCTTGGGATTTGTCAACCTTTGCAGCCCTTGAAAAAGAGCCATGCTCTCTGACCTGCTGATGTTGAGTTCACCAGGCGGCTACATGAATCAGGAGAAGCCTCTATCTATCCTCATCACAGACTTGGGACATTCCAGCCTCCACAACCTCGTGAGCCATTTCTTGCTTTATTGGTTTTGCTCCTCTAGAAAACCCAGCTGAAGGCAGCAACCAATGTCACAAAGTAATTTGTGTATCAACTGTTGAAAGAGAAACTAATATGCTCTGTAGACTTTCACCTAAATCACAATTAAAAAAAAAAAAAATTACAGCACTAAAGACCTGTTGGTGGATCACTAAACATATGAAAAGCTTAAAATCACTGCCCATTGAGTCCCATTTTGATTACTAGCCCTGCCACTTAAATTGTTAGTTAGTTGCCTTCCAGTAAACTCCTACTCATGGCAATCTTATGCGTAACAAAACAAAACGTTGCCAAATCCTGAACCATCTTCATGATCGTTGGTATGTTTAAGTCCACTGTTGCATTTTTTTTACCTTGATTTCACTGGCCCTTTACCTTACCAAACATGATGTTCTTTTGTAGCAACTGGTCTTTTCTGATGACACACTCAAAGTAAGTGAGCTGAAGTCTTGCAATTCTTTCTTCTAAGGAACATTGTGGTTATAGTCCTTCTAAGACTAATTTGCTCTATCTTCAGTCAGTATGAGGTAAATTCAACATGCTTCAACACCACTATTCCAAAACATCAATTCTTCTGTCTTCCTTTTTTCATTATCCAACTTTTGCATGCATATGAGGTGATAGAAAATACCAAGGCTTCAGCTAGACACAACTTAGTCATCAAAATGACATTTTTTATTTTAGGACTTTAAATAGGTATTTTGCTAACACTCACCTGTCGATTTTTGGTACAGTGGTGGCTTGCAAGTTAATATGATGCTGAAAGCTATGCCACCAATATTTCAATACAAACAGGGTCACCTATGATGAATAGGTTTCAGTGGTGCTTCCAGACTAAGACAGACTAGGAAGAAAGGCCTGGTGATATATGTTTGAAAATTAGTCAATGAAAACACACAACAGAATATTGCCCTGACACTTATTAGGTGTAAAACATTTGGAACATTTACTCATCCTCAAAACACTCTATTAACATTGCACAAATAGAACAAAAGAAAAGAATCATGTGATCATTTCCATGGATGCAGACAAAGGCATTTGATAAAGTCCAACACTCATTCCTGATAAAAACTCTCAACAAAATAGAAGTAGCGTGGAAAATTCTCAACATAATAAAGGGTATCTATACAAAGCCAATAGCCAACATCATTCTCAATGGAGAGAGACTGAAAGCAGTCACACTGAAAATGGGAACAAGACAAGAATGCCCTTTATCACCACTCCTATTTAACATTGTGCTAGAAGTCCTAGCTAGAGCAATAAAGCAAGAATAAGAAATAAAGGGCATCTGAATTGGAGAGGAAGAAGTAAAACTATCTCTTTTTGCAAATGATATGCTTCTATACATAGAGAACCCCAACGATTCCACGAGAAAACTGCTGGAACTATTAAAAAGATTCAGCAGAGTAGCAGGATATAAGATCAGCATACAAAAATCAATTGATTCCTATATACCAAAAATGAGAACCTCGAAAAGAAAATCAGGAAAACAATACCATTTATAATAGCCCCTAAAAAGATAAAATACTGAGGAATAAATCTAACCAGGGATGTAAAAGACCTATACAAAGAAAACTAGAAAACATTACTGCAAGAAACCAAGAGGCCTACATAAATAGAAACACATACCATGCTCATGGATAGGAAGATTCAACATTGTGAAAATGTCAATCCTATCCAAAATAATCTACAGATCCAACGCAATCTGTATGTAAATACCAGCAGCATTCTTTACTGAGTAGGAAAAAAGAATCACCAGCTTTATACAGAAAGGAAAGAGGCCCGGATAAGCAAAGCATTACTGAAGAAAAAGTAGAAAGTGGGAGGTCTCACACAACCTAATTTCAGAACCTACTAAACAGCCTCAGCAGTCAGAACAGCCTGGTACTGGTACAATGACAGACACATAGACCAAAGGAACAGAATCTAGAACCCTGGTGTAAATCCATCCACCTATGGTCAGCTGATCTTTGACAAAGGACCAAAGTCCATGAAGTGGAGAAAAACAGTCTTTTTAACAAAGGTGCTAGCAAAACAGAATGCCAATCCATAACGAAATGAAACAGGACCCTTACCTCACACCACATACAAAAACTAACTCAAAATGGATCAAAGGCCTTAATATAAAACCTAAAATAACAAAGATCATGGAAGAAAAATTAGGGACAGTGGCAGAGACCCTAATACATGGCATAATTTTAATACAAGCCATAACTAACAATGCACAAACACCAGAAGATAAACTAAATAGCTGGGAGCTCCTGAAAATTAAACCCTTATGATCATCAAAAGACTTCACCAAGGGACTAAAAAGAGAACCTACAGACTGGGAAATAAATTTTGGCTACGACATATCCAACAAGGGTCTAATCTTTAAAATCTATAGAGTACTTCAGCACCTCAATAACAAAAAGACGAACAATCCAGTTTAAAAAATGGGCAAAGGATATGAACAGACATGTAACAAAGAAGACAAACAGAAGAGAAAATGCTCATGATCACTAGCCATTAGAGAAACGCAAATCAAAGCTGCACTGAGATATCATCTCACCCGAACATTACTGGCACTAATAAAAATAAAAAATGCTGGAGAGGTTTTGGGGAGATTGGAATTCTTATGCACTGCCAGTGGGAATGTAAAATGGTACAACCACTATGGAAAAAGATATGACTCCTCCTTAAAAAACTAAAAATAGAAACATCATATGATCCAGCAATCCCACTCTTAGGAATATATACTAGTGAGAGAGCCATCGCATGAATAGACATCTGCACACCCATGTTCACTGCAGCATTATTCACAAAAGCGAAAAGATGGAAACAACCTAAATGCCTATCAACAGATGAGCAGATAAACAAATTATGTTACATACACACAATGGGATATTATGCAACAATATAAAACAATGATGAGTCCACAAAACATCTCACAACATGGGTGAATCTGGAGGGCATTATACTGAGTGAAATAAGTCAATCACAAAAGGACAAATCATTGTATGAGACCACTGTTATGGATTGAATTGTGTCCTCCCAAAGTGTGTCAACTGGGCTAGGCCATGACTCTCAGTTTTGCATGATTGTCCACCATTTTGTCATCTGATGTGATTTTCCTACTTGTTGTAAATTCTACCTCTATGATATTAATGGGAAACCCTGGTGGCGTAGTGGTTAAGAGCTATGGCTGCTAACCAAAAGGTCGGCAGTTCAAATCCACCAGGCCTTCCTTGGAAACCCTATGTGGCAGTTCTACTCTGTCCTATAGGGTCACTGTGAGTCAGAATCAACTTGATGGCAGTGTTGTTTTTTTTTTAATAATATTAATGAGGCAGGGTTAGAGGCAGTCATGTTTATGAGGCAGGAATCAAGCTACAAGATTTGGTTGTATTTTAAGTCGATCTCTTTTGAGGTACAAAAGGGAGAATCAAGCAGAGAGACATGGGAACCTCATCCCACCAAGGAAGCAGCACGTGGAGCCGAATGCATCCTTTGCACCAGGGGTTCCTGAGCTGAGAAGCTTCTAGACCAGTGGAAGATTGATGACGAGCACCTTCCCCCAGGACAGACAGAAAGAAAAAGCTTTCTCCTATAGCTGGCACCCTAAATTTGGACTTCCCTTTTCCTAAACTGTGAGAGAATAAATTTCTCTTTGTTTTCTGTTATAGCAGCACTAGAACTAAGACAACCACTATTTAAAAAACTGAAGAAAAGGTTTACACACAGAAAAAAACTATCTTTGATGGATACAAGGGAGGGGTGGGGTGGGGTGGGGTGGGGTGGGGTAGAGAAGGGAAATCACTAACTAGGTAGTAGGCAAGTGTTAACTTTGGTGAAAGGAAAGACAACACACAATATAGGGAAAGTCAGCACAACTTGACCAAGGCAAAGCCATAGAAACTTCCTAGACACATCCGAACAGTTTGAGGAACCCAGGTTCATTAACATGACAAAACTTTTACAATTAGAAAATTTAGAAAGAAATCATTTTAATTTCAGGGCACATGTAAATTTTGTACTTTTCTAGAAGAATAATGTTACATTTTTAATTAATCTAGAGAAAAATGTAACAACAATCTTTTCAAAAAATCTTCAACCAAGTTTTAGACACCATATTTATTTCATAATACACCAATAAAACAAAACAAAAAAAAACCCTGTTGCTCTCTACCGTATTCTGACTCATAGCAACACTATAGGACAGAGAACTTCCCCATAGAGTCTCCAAGGAGCAGCTGGTGGATTGGAACTGCTGACCTTTTGGTTAACAGCTGAGCGCTCAACCACTGTGCCACCAGGTATCCAATAAATCAATAAATAGTACAAATATGCAACTCAAGATAATATTCTAACCACTTTAAGCAAAGATTAATTGATCTGATTATCTGAGAGAAGCTTTCTAATGGGAAAAACACAATAATGAAGAGAGGGTGCAGAGAGGACAGCATAGGGAATGAACACGTATGAGTATCAAAAACACTTGAGTTGAGGAAATGAGCCAGAATAATTAATTTCTAGGGAAAAAAGATGTAGAACTTACAGGAATGAAATTAGAATTAAAAAATAAAGATACGGGAATCCTACAACTCAATTTTTTCCCACTCCACAATTTTTGCCTAGGATTGGCCCTCTCTGGTACAGGCTAACCTTTTTATACACAAAGAATAAAAGTGTACACAACTTAGGAATTCTTGTAGATTACCCTGGTCCTGTATTCTGCAATCCACATAATTTTCACATAAGCTTGTTAAGAGTCAACTGTCTAAATCTGAGTGAGTGGGTAGAGCTACTAAGGTTTTGCTTGTGACTTGCAGTTTCTTGTATATTATGAAGACGTGGCAGGTACATGTGAAATCGTTTGCAAAAAGCACTTCATCTCTGGAGCAGGTGCACGCTGAGCTAAAATTTGAGACTGGAGACCCATCACAGACCTGTTATAATTTAGCAAAGGGCTTCTGAAAAATGTGACAATTTTCATGACTTAAAAAATATTCTTAAAACTTTTAAAATGACACAGTGCATAGTAATGTAATAATTTTCTATATTATATCTTCCCTCTTTTTGAGCACATAGCAGTAAAGAGAAAAAGGCAATTGAAACAATTATTTTAAAACAAATAGCTTTCTAATGAAGGGGAAGACACTCTCCAACTTCAGTTAATTCTAGTGACCAAAAGACATGGGATTCATCCACCGGTTACGTTTTTACTTCTAAGTAGAAAATGCAACAAATTATTTCTAGTAGAGAAAAAATATTTTTAGTCACTCCTATTTTAGAAAAATCTGGGAGGAAACAGTTTAGGCAATCGCTTTTTTGCTAATTCCTTCTTTTTCAATTTCTTGTTTTTTTTGTGCACAATTGCCAGTGAGAAAAAAATATCACTGCAGCTATGATGAAAAAAATCAAGAAAAATTACAAATATTTTAATCAGGCCACCAACACCTTAAACAGGTCGTTTAACTTTTCTGGCACAGATAAGTCCTAAGGAATGTTTTTGTTTCATATTCCCAAAATAAAAGCACTTAATGATGCTCAATATTAATAATGATACTTTAAATGTGTAAGAAATGTTCTAATTATCAGGGTAACAAATGAGGAATAAAAAAATAAATATCATTTGTATCATAGTTTTTTATAAAATATAGTTGATTTCATAACTTATTATTTTAAGTTTTTTTTTTTTTATATGTGGGGGGATATAAAATTAAACTAGAAAATGAAGCTTAAGGTCCATTTGCCAAAAACAAGTGCTGCTGTTATGTAACAAAGAATTGAGCAACAATTTTTTAGGGTTCCAAAGATAATGCAAGATATTCAACTGAAGAAATGTGTTCAAACTGAAGGAAATACAGGGATAAATAAATGTCTTACTTTAGTTAGATAGTAAAATCAAGTGTCTTGTGTATTTATGAAAAACACTATGGATCATAAACTGAAAAAAACCATGAAACACATGTTTTGGTTATTGGGATGAGCCCTGGGAGTGCAATGGTTAAGACCTTGGCTGCTAACCTGAACGCCAGTGGTTGGAACCCACCAGCTGCTCCTTGGAGAAAGATGTGGCAGTTGGTTTCCATAAAGATTTACAGCCATTACTACTGAAGAAAAATAATGAAGTAGAAGGACTGGCACTACCTGACCTCAGAACCTACTATACAGCTACGGTAGTCAAAACAGCCTGGTACTGGCACAATGACAGATACATTAACTAACAAAATTGAGAACCAGATGTAAATCCATCCACCTGTGGTCACCTGATCTTTGACAAGGGCTCAAAGTCCATCAAATTGGGAAAAGACAGTCTTTTAAACAAATGGCACTGGCAGAACTGCATGTCCATCGGCAAAAAAATGAAACAGGACCCATACCTCACAGCATACACAAAAACTAACTCAAAATGGATCAAAGACCTAAATATAATGCCAAAAATTATGAAGTTCATAGAAGAAAAAATAAGAGCAACACTAGAGGCCCTAATACATGGCATTAAAAAAAAAAAAAAATACATGGCATTAGCAGGATACAAACCAAAACCAACAACACACAAACTCCAGAAGACAGGCTAGATAACTGGATCTTCTAAAAATTAAACACTTATGCTCATCAAAGACTTCACCAAAAGAATAAAAAGAAAACCTACAGACTGGGAAAAGATTTGTGGCTATAACATACCAAACAAAGGTCTAATCTCTAGAATCTACAAGAAAATCCAACACCTCTACAACAAAAAGACAAAGAATCCAATTAAATAATGGGCAAAGGAAATGAACAGACACTTCACCAAAGAAGACATTCAAGTGGCCAACAGGCACATGAGGATATATTCAAGATCACTGGCCATTAAAAAACCCACTGCTGTCGAGTCGATTCTGACTCATAGAGACCCTATAGGACAGAGTAGAACTGCCTTGTAGGGTTTCCAAGAAGCATCTGGTGGATTCGAACTGCTGGCCTTTTCATTAGCAGCCATAGCTCCCAATCACTACATCACTAAAAAAAAAATTTTTTTTTTTTTAACATCACTAGACATTAAAAAAAAAAAAAAATTTTTTTTTTTTTGACATTAAAGAAATGCAAATCAAAACTACAATGAGACACCGTCTCACCCTGGCATTACTGGCACGAATCAAAAAAACGGTAAATAATAAATGTTGGAGAAACTGCAGGGAGATTGGAACTCTTACGTACTACTGATGGGAATGCAAAATGATAAAACCATTTTGGAAAACGCTATGGCGCTTCCTTAAAAAAAAATTTTTTTTTTTTTTTTTTTGTTAGAAAGCTAGAAATAGAAATACAATATGATTCAGCAATCCCACTCCTAGGAATATATCCTAGAGAAATAAGGGTCATCACACAAATAGACATATGCAAACCCATGTTCATCACAGCATTGTTCACAACAGCAAAAAGATGAAAACAACCTACATGTCCATCAACAGATGAGTGGATAAACAAACAGTGGTACATACACACAATGGAGTGCTATGCAACAATAAAGAACAACGATGCATCTGTGAAGCATCTCATAACATGGATGAATCTGGAGGGCATTATGCTGAATGAAATAAGTCAATCACAAAAGGACAAATATTGTATGAGACCACTACTGTAAAAAGTCATGAAAAGTTTTAAATATAAAAAGAAACAATATCTGATGATTCCAAGGGAGGGGAGGGGTAGGGATGGAAAAACACTAAATAGAAAAGTGGTAACTTTGGTGAGGGGTAAGGCAGTACACAATACTGGGGAAGCCAGCAAAACTTGTACCAGGCAAGGTCTTTGAAACTCCATAGATACATCCAAACTCCCTGAGGCACCTAATTGCTGGGCTGAAGGCTGTGAGGACCATGGTCTCAGGGAACATCTAGCTCAATTGGCATAACATAGTTTATAAAGAAAATGTTCTATATTCTACTTTGGTGAGTAGCTTCTGGGGTCTTAAAAGCCTGTGACCAGCCATCTAGGATACGCCACTGGTCTCACCCCTTCGGGAGCAAGAAAGAATGAATAAACGCTAAAGATACAGGGGAAATATTACTCCAAAGGACTAACAGGCCATATCTACCATGGCCTTCAACAGACTGAGTTCAGTACAACTAGATGGTGCCCGGCTACCACCCCTGACTGCTCTGACAGGAGTCTCAATAGAGGGTCTCAGACACAGCTGGAGAAAAATGTAGAATGAAATTCGAACTCAAAAAGAAAGACCAGATCTGCTGGCCTAACAGAGACTGGAGAAACCGTGAGAGTATGGCTCCCGGACACCCTTTCAGCTCTGTAATGAAGTCACTCCTGAGGTTCACCTTTCAGCCAAAGATTGGACAGACCCGTAAAACAAAATGAGGCTAAAGGGGCACAGCAGCCCTAGGACAAGGATTAGAAGGCAGGAGGGGATGGGAAAGCTGGTAATAGGGAACCCAAGTTTGAGAAAGGAGAGTGTTGACATGTCGTGGGGTTGTTAAACAATGTCATAAAACAGTATGTCTACTGTTCAATGAGAAACTAGTTTGTTCTGTAAATCCTCATCCAAAGTACAATAATTTTTTTTTTTTTTTTTAAAGATTTACAGCCTTGTGGGACTGTTCTACTCTGTCCTATAGGGTCGGTATGAGTCAGAATTGACTTCATGGAGACAGCTTTGGTTTTTTGATTGGCCTATAACTATCTATGCAGTTTTTCTCTAAGTCATATTTCCTGGCCTCCAAAGCCAGCCAGCACTAGGCTACACAACTGAAGAGTGGCTGGATGAAGACAACTAAAAAGTATACTTGTCTATTTAGCCATCTTTCTCCAATCTGTTCTGTCCGTTGTTACAACTTCCTATCTGTGTTTAAACAACTAGATATTTAATAACTGACTTAGGATATTTGTTTTAATAAGAAGTTTTAGTAAATTTTATCAAGAGCTCCGGAGAATGTTTAGAATTTCGAGGACAGATATTTTGCATGAAAAAAAAGAATATCAGTTGACAACTTTTTGTTATCTGCTTGCACATGATTTGATTTTTTTTTTATTAGATACTTCTAAAACTTGGCATTGGATAAAAAGTTTATTTCTTTTAGCTATGCATTTATATCTCTATACAGATATCTTAGAGTTCTCTAGAGAAACAAAAGCAGTAGGCATGCGTGTGTGTGTGTGTGTGTATATCTATATTTGTTGCTGTGTACCATCAAGTCAATTCTGACTCACAGCAACCCTATAAAAAAAAATAGGATAGAGTAAACCTGTCCCATAGTGTTTGCAAAGAGTGGCTGGTGGATCCAAACTTCCTCTCTTTTGTTTTAACAGCCTTAATGAACTCTTAACCACGTTGCCACTAGGGCTCTCTCTCTCTCTCTCTCTATACATGTAAATGAGGCCCTGGTGGTCCAGTGGTTAAGCGTTAGGCTGCTAACCAAAAGGTGGGCAGTTCGAATCCACCAGCCACTCCTTGGAAACCCTATGTGGCAGTTCTACTCTGTCCTACAGGGTCACTGTGAATCAGAATCCATTCAATGGCAATGCATTTGGTTTTGAGGTATATAGATACGTATACAGATATATGGAACCCTAGCAGCATAATGGTTAAGCGCTCAGCTGCTAATCAAAAGGTTGGCAGTTCAAATCCACCAGCTGCTCCTTGGGAACCCAGTGAAGCAGTTCCACTCTGTCTTATATGGTCATTATGAATAGGAATCGACTCGATGGCAACAGGTTTGTTTTTTTTAATTGGATACATATATACATCTGTATACATATTTATGTATATATGTATATACATACATATATACAGAGAGAGAGAGTTTACTTCAAGAAAATTACTCACACTATTGTGTGGGTTATTGTTGTTGTTTTTAGGTGTCATTGAGTCGGTTCCGACTTATAGCGACACGATGTACCAAAGAACAAAACACCGCCCAGTCCCGCGCCATGCTCACAATCGTTATTCTTGAGCCCATTGTTGCAGCCACTGTGTCTATCCATCTCGTAGAGGGTCTTCCTCTTTTCTGCTGACCCTGTCCTTTACCAAGCATGATGTGCTTCTCCAGGGACTGATCCCTCCTGACAACATGTCCAAAGCATTTAAGACACAGTCTTGCCATCCTTGATTCTAAGGAGCATTCTGGTTGTACTTCTTCCAAGACAGATTTGTTTGTTCTTTTGGCAGTCCATGGTATATTCAATATTCTTCGCCAACACCACAATTCAAAGGTGTCAATTCTTCTTTGGTCTTCCTTATTCATTGTCCAGCTTTCACATGCATATGATGCTGTTGAAAATACCATGGCTTGGGTCAGGTGCACCTTAGTCTTCAAGGTGACATCTTTGCTTTTCAACACTTTAAAGAGGTTCTTTGCAGCAGATTTCCCAATGCAATGTCTTTTGATTTCTTGACTGCTGCTTCTGTGGGTGTTGATTGTGAATCCAAGTAAAATGAAATCCTTTACTTCTTCAATCTTTTCTCCATTTACCATGTTGTTGCTTATTGTCCCAGTTGTAAGGATTTTTGTTTTATGTTGAGGTGCAATCCATACTGAAAGCTGTGGTCTTGGGTCTTCATCATTAAGTGCTTCATGTCCTTTTCACTTTCAGCAAACAGGGTTGTGTCATCTGCATAATGCAGGTTATTAATGAGTCTTCCTCCAATCCTGATGCCCCATTCTTCTTCATATAGTCCAGTTTCTTGGATTATTTGCTTAGCATACAGACTGAATAGGTATGGTGAAAGGATACAACCCTGATGCACACCATTTCTGGCTTTAAAACACAAAGTATCCCCTTGTTCTGTCCGAACAACTGCCTCTTGATCTATGTGCAGGTTCCTCATTAGCACAATTAAGTGTTCTGGAATTCCCATTCTTCGCAATGTTATCCATAATTTGTTATGATCCACACAGTTGAATGCCTTTGTATAGTCAATAAAACATAGGTAAGCATCTCTCTGGTATTCTCTGCTTTCAGCCAGGATACAACTGACATCACCAATGATATCCCTGGTTCCACATCCTCTTCTGAATCTGGCCTGAATTTTTGGCAGTTCCCTGCCCATATATCGCTGCAGTCATATGTCATAATTGTGCGTGCTGCAAGTCCCAAAATCATAGGTCAGACAGCAGGCTGGAGACCTCTGTGGGCTCACAAGATTGTTATGGGCTGTTGTTGTTGTTGTTAGGTGCCATTAATTTGGTTCTGAGTCATAGCGATGCTATGTACAACAGAATGAAACAATGCCTGGTCCTGTGTCATCCTCACAATTACTGCTGTTTGACCCCATTGTTGTAGACACTATGTCAGTCCATCTCATTGAGGATCTCCCTGTTTTTTGCTGACCATCTACTTTAGGAACTGGTCTTTCCTGGTAAATTTCCCACGTACGTGAAGCAAAGGCTTGCCATTCTTGCTTCTAAGGAGCATTCTGGCTGTATTTCTTCCAGGACAGATTTGTTCATTCTTCTGGCAGTCCATTGTATATTCAACATTCTTTGCCAACACCATAATTCAAAAGCATCAATTCTCCTCTGGCCTTCCTTATTCAATTTCCAGCTTTTACATGCATTTGAGGTGATTGAAACTATCATGGCTTTTACCACTACTGACTGTTCTGACCAGGAATACAAAGAATGTCCTGGATAGAGACAGAGAAAAATGTAGAGCAAAACTCAAATTCCGAGAAAACACCAGACTCACTAGACCAATAGGGATTAGAGGAACCCCCTAGACTATTGCCCTAAGGTACCCTTTGAACTTGGAACTGAAGCGATTCCAGTTGGTCACATTTCAGCCAAATAACAAATGGTTTACAAAAATAAACAACTTCATCCGTGAATACTATACTCCCTTAAATAATTAACTGTATGAGATCAAATGGTCAACATTTACCCTAAAACAAAGGTGAGGAGCTAAGGAAATATCACAAACAGAATGGAAATTACGAGAATGCTGACACATTGTGAAAAATGTAACCAAAGTCATGGAACAATGTGCTTAAAAATTGTTAAGTGAGAACCTAATTTACTATGTAAACTTTCACCTCAAACACAACAAAATATTTCTAGAAAACTACCACAGCTTTCATCAGGTGCACCTTAGTCTTCAAGTTGACATCTTTGCTTTTCAACACTTTGAAGATGTCTTTTGCACCAGATTTGCCCAGTGCAATAGGTCGTTATATTTCTTGATTGTTGTTTCCATGGGTGTCAATTGTGCGTCCAAGTAAAATGAAATCCTTGACACTATTTTCTCCTTTTATCATGCTGTTGGTTACTGGTCCAGTTGGAGGATTTCTGTTTTCATTATTTTACTGTGCAATCCATACTGAAGGCTGTAGTCTTTGGTCTTTATCAGTAAGTGCTTCAAGTCCTCTTCACTTTTAGCAAGCAAGTTGTGTGATCTTCATATTGCAGGTTGTTGATGAGTTTTCCTCCAATCCTGATGCCGCATTCTTCTTCATATAATCCAGCTTCTTGAAATACTTGAACAGCATACAGACTGAATAAGTATGGTGAAAGAATACGACCCTGGAACACACTTTCTCTGATTTTAAATCGTGTAGCATTCCCTGTTCTGCTCAAGTGGCTGCCTCTTGGTCTATGTATAGGTTCCCCATGAGCATAATTAAGTGTTCTGCAATTCCTATTCTTCAAAACGTTATCCATAATTTACTATGATCCACACAGTCAAATGCCTTTGCGTAGTCAATAAAACACAGGTAAACATCTTTCACCCAAGATCCATCTGGTATCAGTAATGATATTCCTTGTTCCATGTCCTCTTCTGAATCCAGCTTCCACTTCTGGCAGTTCCCTGTTGATGTATTGCTGCAACCATTTTTGAATTACTTTCAGCATAATTTTACTTGCTTGTGATATTAATGATATTGTTCAATAATTTCTGAATTCCGTTGGATCTTCTTTCTTTAGAATAGGCATGTATATGCATCTCTTCCTGTCAATTGACCAGGTAGCTGTCTTCCAAATTTCTTGGCATAGATAAGTGAGTGCTTCCAGTGTTGCCTTCATTGTTGAAGCATCTGAATTGGTATTCAGTTAATTCCTGAAGACTTGTTTTTTGCCAGTGCCTTCAGTACAGCTTGGATTTCTTCCCTCGATACTATCGGTTCTTGATCACATGCTACCTCCTGAAATTATTGAATGTTGACCAATTCTTTTTTTTTTTTTTTTTTATAATAACTTTTATTAAGCTTCAAGTGAACGTTTACAATCCAATCAGTCTGTCACATATAAGTTTACATACATCTCACTCCCTACTCCCACTTGCTCTCCCCGTCTTGAGTCAGCCCTTTCAGTCTCTCCTTTCTTGACAATTTTGCCGGCTTCCCTCTCTCTCTATCCTCCCATCCCCCCTCCAGGCAAGAGTTGCCAACACAGTCTCAAGTGTCCACCTGATATAATTAGCTCACTCTTCATCAGCATCTCTCTCCCACCCGCTGACCAGTCCCTTTCATTTCTGATGAGTTGTCTTCGGGGATGGTTCCTGTCCTGTGTCAACAGAAGGTCTGGGGAGCATGGCCGCCGGGATTCCTCCAGTCTCAGTCAGACCATTAAGTTTGGTCTTCTTATGAGAATTTGGGGTCTGCATCCCACTGATCTCCTGCTCCCTCAGGGGTCCTCTGCTGAGCTCCCTGTCAGGGCAGACATCGATTGTGGCCGGGCACCAACTAGTTCTTCTGCTCTCAGGATGATGTAGGTCTCTGGTTCATGTGGCCCTTTCTGTCTCTTGGGCTCTTAGTTGTCATGTGGGCTTGGTGTTCTTCATTTTCCTTTGCTCCAGGTGGGTTGAGACCAATTGCTGCATCTTAGATGGCTGCTTGTTAGCATTTAAGACCCCAGACGCCACATTTCAAAGTGGGATGCAGAATGATTTCATAATAGAATTATTTTGCCAATTGACTTAGAAGTCCCCGCAAACCATGTTCCCCAGACCCCCGCGCTTGCTCCGCTGACCTTTGAAGCATTCATTTTATCCCGGAAACTTCTTTGCTTTTGGTCCAGTCCAATTGAGCTGACCTTCCATGTATTGAGTGTTGACTTTCCCTTCACCTAAAGCAGTTCTTATCTGATGATTAATCAATAAAAAACCCTCTCCCACCCTCCCTCCCTCCCCCCCTCGTAACCACAAAAGTATGTGTTCTTCTCAGGTTTACTATTTCTCAAGATCTTATAATAGTGGTCTTATACAATATTTGTCCTTTTGCCTCTGACTAATTTCGCTCAGCATAATGCCTTCCAGGTTCCTCCATGTTATGAAATGTTTCAGAGATTCGTCACTGTTCTTTATCGATGCGTAGTATTCCATTGTGTGAATATACCACAATTTATTTACCCATTGTTCCGTTGATGGACACCTTGGTTGCTTCCAACTTTTTGCTATTGTAAACAGAGCTGCAATAAACATGGGTGTGCATATATCTGTTTGTATGAAGGCTCTTGTATCTCTAGGGTATATTCCTAGGAGTGGGATTTCTGGGTTGTATGGTAGTTCTATTTCTAACTGTTTAAGATAACGCCAGATAGATTTCCAAAGTGGTTGTACCATTTTACATTCCCACCAGCAGTGTATGAGAGTTCCAATCTCTCCGCAGCCTCTCCAACATTTATTATTTTGTGTTTTTTGGATTAATGCCAGCCTTGCTGGTGTGAGATGGAATCTCATCGTAGTTTTAATTTGCATTTCTCTAATGGCTAATGATCGAGAGCATTTTCTCATCTATCTGTTGGCTGCCTGAATATCTTCTTTAGAGAAATGTGTGTTCATATCCTTTGCCCACTTCTTGATTGGGTTGTTTGTCTTTTTGTGGTTGAGTTTTGACAGAATCATGGAGATTTTAGAGATCAGGCGCTGGTCGGAGATGTCATAGCTGAAAATTCTTTCCCAATCTGTAGGTGGTCTTTTTACTCTTTTGGTGAAGTCTTTAGATGAGCATAGGTGTTTGATTTTTAGGAGCTCCCAGTTATCGGGTTTCTCTTCATCATTTTTGGTAATGTTTTGTATTCTGTTTATACCTTGTATTAGGGCTCCTAGGGTTGTCCCAATTTTTCCTTCCATGATCTTTATCGTTTTAGTCTTTATGTTTAGGTCTTTGATCCACTTGGAGTTAGTTTTTGTGCATGGTGTGAGGTATGGGTCCTGTTTCATTTTTTTGCAAATGGATATCCAGTTATGCCAGCACCATTTGTTAAAAAGGCTATCTTTTCCCCAGTTAATTGACACTGGTCCTTTGTCAAATATCAGCTGCTCATACGTGGATGGATCTATGCCTGGGTTCTCAATTCTGTTCCATTGGTCTATGTGTCTGTTGTTGTACCAGTACCAGGCTGTTTTGACTACTGTGGCTGTATAATAGGTTCTGAAGTCAGGTAAAGTGAGGCCTCCCACTTTCTTCTTCTTTTTCAGTAGTGCTTTGCTTATCCGGGGCTTCTTTCCGTTCCATATGAAATCGGTGATTTGTTTCTCTATCCCCTTAAAATATGACATTGGAATTTGGATCGGAAGTGCGTTAAATGTACAGATGGCTTTTGGTAGAATAGACATTTTTACTATGTTAAGTCTTCCTATCCATGAGCAAGGTATGTTTTTCCACTTAAGTATGTCCTTTTGAATTCCTTGTAGTAGAGCTTTGTAGTTTTCTTTGTATAGGTCTTTTACATCCTTGGTAAGATTTATTCCTAAGTATCTTATCTTCTTGGGGGCTATTGTGAATGGTATTGATTTGGTAATTTCCTCTTCGGTGTTCTTTTTGTTGATGTAGAGGAATCCAAGTGATTTTTGTATGTTTATTTTATAACCTGAGACTCTGCCAAACTCTTCTATTAGTTTCAGTAGTTTTCTGGAGGATTCCTTAGGGTTTTCTGTGTATATAATCATGTCATCTGCAAATAGTGATAACTTTACTTCTTCCTTGCCAATCCGGATACCTTTTATTTCTTTGTCTAGCCTGATTGCCCTGGCTAAGACTTCCAACACGATGTTGAATAAGAGCGGTGATAAAGGGCATCCTTGTCTGGTTCCCGTTCTCAAGGGAAATGCTTTCAGGTTCTCTCCATTTAGAGTGATATTGGCTGTTGGCTTTGCATAGATGCCCTTTATTATGTTGAGGAATTTTCCTTCAATTCCTATTTTGGTGAGAGTTTTTATCATGAATGGGTGTTGGACTTTGTCAAATGCCTTTTCTGCATCAATTGATAAGATCATGTGGTTTTTGTCTTTTGATTTATTTATGTGATGGATTACATTAATGGTTTTTCTGATATTAAACCAGCCTTGCATACCTGGTATAAATCCCACTTGATCAGGGTGAATTATTTTTTTGATGTGTCGTTGGATTCTATTGGCTAGAATTTTGTTGAGGATTTTTGCATCAATGTTCATGAGGGATATAGGTCTATAATTTTCTTTTTTTGTAATGTCTTTACCTGGTTTTGGTATCAGGGAGATGGTGGCTTCATAGAATGAGTTGGGTAGTATTCCGTCATTTTCTATGCTTTGGAATACCTTTAGTAGTAGTGGTGTTAACTCTTCTCTGAAAATTTGGTAGAACTCTGCAGTGAAGCCGTCCGGGCCAGGACTTTTTTTTGTTGGGAGTTTTTTGATTACCGTTTCAATCTCTTTTTTTGTTATGGGTCTATTTAGTTGTTCTACTTCTGAATGTGTTAGTTTAGGTAGGTAGTGTTTTTCCAGGAATTCATCCATTTCTTCTAGGTTTTCAAATTTGTTAGAGTACAATTTTTCATAATAATCTGAAATGATTCTTTTAATTTCATTTGGTTCTGTTGTGATGTGGTCCTTCTCATTTCTTATTCGGGTTATTTGTTTCCTTTCCTGTATTTCTTTAGTCAGTCTAGCCAATGGTTTATCAATTTTGTTAATTTTTTCAAAGAACCAGCTTTTGGCTTTGTTAATTCTTTCGATTGTTTTTCTGTTCTCTAATTCATTTAGTTCAGCTCTCATTTTTATTATTTGTTTTCTTCTGGTGCCTGATGGATTCTTTTGTTGCTCACTTTCTATTTGTTCAAGTTGTAGGGACAGTTCTGTGATTTTGGCTCTTTCTTCTTTTTGTATGTGTGCATTTATTGATATAAATTGGCCTCTGAGCACTGCTTTTGCTGTGTTCCAGAGGTTTTGATAGGAAGTATTTTCATTCTCGTTGCTTTCTGTGAATTTCCTTATTCCCTCCTTGATGTCTTCTATAACCCAGTCTTTTTTCAGGAGGGTATTGTTCATTTTCCAAGTATTTGATTTCTTTTCCCTCGTTTTTCTGTTATTGATCTCTAGTTTTATTGCCTTGTGGTCTGAGAAGATGCTTTGTAATATTTCGATGTTTTGGACTCTGCAAAGGTTTGTTTTATGACCTAATATGTGGTCTATTCTAGAGAATGTTCCATGTGCGCTGGAAAAAAAAGTATATTTTGCAGCAGTTGGGTGGAGAGTTCTGTATAAGTCAATGAGGTCAAGTTGGTTGATTGTTGTAATTAGATCTTCCGTGTCTCTGTTGAGCTTCTTACTGGATGTCCTGTCCTTCTCCGAAAGTGGTGTGTTGAAGTCTCCTACTATAATTGTGGAGGTATCTATCTCGCTTTTCAGTTCTGTTAAAATTTGATTTATGTATCTTGCAGCCCTGTCATTGGGTGCGTAAATATTTAATATGGTTATGTCTTCCTGATCAATTGTCCCTTTTATCATTATATAGTGTCCTTCTTTATCCTTTGTGGTGGATTTAAGTCTAAAGTCTATTTTGTCAGAAATTAATATTGCTACTCCTCTTCTTTTTTGCTTATTGTTTGCTTGATATACTTTTTTCCATCCTTTGAGTTTTAGTTTGTTTGTGTCTCTAAGTCTAAGGTGTGTCTCTTGTAGGCAGCATATAGATGGATCGTGTTTCTTTATCCAGTCTGTGACTCTCTGTCTCTTTATTGGTGCATTTAGTCCACTTACATTCAGGGTAATTATAGATAAATAAGTTTTTAGTGCTGTCATTTTGATGCCTTTTTATGTGTGTTGTTGACAATTTCATTTTTCCACATACTTTTTTGTGCTGAGGCGTTTTTCTTAGTAAATTGTGAGATCCTCATTTTCATAGTGTTTGACTTTATGTTAGTTGAGTCGTTACGTTTTTCTTGGCTTTTATCTTGAGTTATAGAGTTGTTATACCTTTTTGTGGTTACCTCATTATATACCCCTATTTTACTAAGTAAAAACCTAACTTGTATTGTCCTATATCGCCTTGTATCACTCTCCATATGGCAGTTCAATGCCTCCTGTATTTAGTCCCTCTTTTTGATTATTGTGATCTTTTACCTATTGACTTCCATGATTCCCTGTTATGTGTATTTTTTTTTTTAATTAATCTTAATTTGTTTGTTTTTGTGATTTCCCTATTTGAGTTGATATCAGGACGTTCTGTTTTGTGACCTTGTGTTGTGCTGATATCTGATATTATTGGTTCTCTGACCAAACAATATCCTTTAGTATTTCTTGTAGCTTTGGTTTGGTTTTTGCAAATTCTCTAAACTTGTGTTTGTCTGTAAATATCTTAATTTCGCCTTCATATTTCAGAGAGAGTTTTGCTGGATATATGATCCTTGGTTGGCAGTTTTTCTCCTTCAGTGTTCTGTATATGTCGTCCCATTCCCTTCTTGCCTGCATGGTTTCTGCTGAGTAGTCAGAACATATTCTTATTGATTCTCCCTTGAAGGAAACCTTTCTTTTCTCCCTGGCTGCTTTTAAAATTTTCTGTTTATCTTTGGTTTTGGTGAGTTTGATGATAATATGTCTTGGTGTTTTTCTTTTTGTATCAATCTTAAATGGGGTTCGATGAGCATCTTGGATAGATATCCTTTCGTCTTTCATGATGTCAGGGAAGTTTTCTGTCAGAAGTTCTTCAACTATTTTCTCTGTGTTTTCTGTCCCCCCTCCCTGTTCTGGGACTCCAATCACCCGCAGGTTATCCTTCTTGATAGAGTCCCACACAATTCTTAGGGTTTCTTCATTTTTTTTAATTCTTTTATCTGATTTTTTTTCAGCTATGTTGGTGTTGATTCCCTGGTCCTCCAGATGTCCCAGTCTGCATTCTAATTGCTCGAGTCTGCTCCTCTGACTTCCTAGTGTGTTGTCTAATTCTGTTATTTTATTGTTAATCTTTTGGATTTCTACATGTTGTCTCTCTATGGATTCTTGCAACTTATTAATTTTTCCAGTATGTTCTTGAATAATCTTTTTGAGTTCTTCAACAGTTTTATCAGTGTGTTCCTTGGCTTTTTCTGCAGATATCCTAATTTCATTTGTGATATCATTAAGCATTCTGTAAATTAGTTTTTTATATTCTGTATCTGATAATTCCAAAATTGTATCTTCATTTGGGAAAGATTTTGATTCTTTTGTTTGGGGGGTTGGAGAAGCTGTCACGGTCTGCTTCTTTAAGTGGTTTGATATGGATTGTTGTCTCCGAGCCATCACTGGGAAACTAGTTTTTCCAGAAAATCCGCTAAAAAAAAACTGCAGTCAGATCCCTATCAGAGTTCTCCCTCTGGCTCAGGCTATTCAGATGTTAATGAAGCCGCCTGGGGAGGGTGGGGGAGGGAACAGAGAGATAGGAGAGTAGCACCTCAGAATATAGCCGGAGTTGCTTGTCTTGCTTGGAATGACTGTTATATCTGAGATTCCCGCGGGCGCGTCGCCTATGTGTGCTGGCTGTGTGGAGATTGCCCCCAGGGGGTCTGGCCCGCTGGAGTCACGGTCAGATCCTCCGCTTCCAGCCCCACGCCCAGCGTCAAGGCTCCCCTACTGGGACGGTGCACTCTCAACTCCAAAATCAGTAGCTGCCTCCCGGGGACTTCTCGTCTCTCCAGCCGTGTGGCCGTGCCGCCCCCGTGAACCAGGTGGGCCCCCTCCCGGGGTTAGTTCAGATGGGTGGAGTAGCTCCCCGTGCTTGTGCCGCGACCGAGTGTCCCGGCTGGAACGCTGTTCTCCCCACTCCAATACCAGTCGCTGCCTCCCGGGGACTTCTCCTACCGGCTGCGTCCCACGCCGCCGGCGCGACCCGGCTGGTCCCCTTCCCGGGGTTAGTTCAGGGGGTGGAGCAACTCTCCGTGTTTATGGCGTACCTGCGTGCAGTCCAAATCCCTGCGGGACGGTTCTCCGGCTCGGATGCTGCTCTTTCTGCTCCAAGATCGGTCACTGCCTCCCGGGGACTTCTCCTACCGGCTGCGTCCCACGCCGCCCGTGGAACCGGCTGGTCCCCCTCCCGGGGTTAGTTCAGGGGGGTGGAGCAGGTCTCTGTGCTTGTGCCGTACCTGACTGGTACTCTGGCTCCAGGCTCTGGAAACTATCGCTGCTTCCCCGTATTAGTTCGTTCTCCGTCTCTAAATCTGTGTTTGTTGTTCAGGGTTCGTAGATTGTTATGTATGTGATCGATTCACTTGTTTTTCCGTGTCTTTGTTGTAAGAGGGATCCGAGGTAACGTCTGCCTAGTCCGCCATCTTGGCTCCGCCCTGACCAATTCTTTTTTGTACAGTGATTGTATTCCCTCCAACTTCTTTTGATGCTTCCAATATTTTGCCCATAGAATTCTTCAATATTGCAACTTGAGGCTTGAATTTTTTTCTTCAGTTCTTTCATCTTGAGAGATGTTGAACATGTTCTTCCCTTTTGGTTTTCTAATTACAGGTCTTTGCACATTTCATGGTAATACTTTGTCTTCTAGAGCTTCCTTTTGAAATCATCTGTTCAACTCTCTTACTTCATTGTTTCTTCAATTCGCTTTAGCTATTCTATGTCTGAGAGCAAGTTTCAGAGTCTCTTCTGACAACCATTTTGGTCTTTTCTTTCTTTCCTGTACTTTTAATGATATTGCCTTCTTCATGTATGAAGTTCTTGATGTCATCTCACAACTCATCTGGTCTTCAGTCATTAGTGTTCAGTGTATCAAATCTATTTTTGAGATAGTCTCTGAATTCAGGTGGGATATACTCAAGGTCATACTGTGGCTCTGGTGGACTTGTTCTAAATTTCTTCAGCTTCAACTTGAAATTGCATCTGAGCAATTGGTGGTTTGCTACACAGACAGCCCCTGGCCTTCTTCTTAGTGATGATATTGTGCTTCTCCATCATCTCTTTCCACAGAGGGGTTAGCAAATCCAAAACCTGTAGGTCAGGCTGCAGACCAGAGACTTCTACAGACTTTTACAGGGGAGTGCAGACTGGAGAGAGATTCAGCTCTGCCAGGATATCCATTTAAGTTCTGGAGGCAGACCACACCCCAAAGAAATGCTCCTTTAACTGATAATTTGATCACATCATATAATGTGATTAAAAAACTTTACACTACATATATTATATTACATTATATTATGAAACAATAGCCAGTACAGTGTCTAGCCAAACCACTGAAAATCATATCCTAGCCATGTTGACACATAAATTTAGTGGATATATCGTTTATTTTTTTATGATATTTTACTGCTTATACTGCTTATTCCCATTGCTTATTTTTTGATGATATTATACTGCTTATTCCCCCTGAAACTGAGGTCACCCTAGTATAAATCAATTCTCATGACTTTGAAAGAGCAAGAAATCTGTTACTTTTTTTTGGTAAGTTTTCGTATTACTGTTTCATAGCTACAAACTTTAAGCAATATTACAAAGTTCTTCCAGGAGGCAGTACAAAGGTTTAAGTTTTTTGACAGTCAATTGTCATGGTTACACATGCAAAACTAACCATTAATGTGTATATATGTGTGTGTGTATGTGTAAATGTACGTGTGTGTATGTGTAAGATGACTAATTTCTGTTTTTTCTACCTTACCATTTCTAAAATGCATTCCTTCATCACTTCTCAGGTGAGCTCATGAAATTGCCTGCTAAGCCAATTCCTTGCCTGCAGTCTCATCACCTTCTCGTCACTCAGTTAATCAGCAATTATTTACTGAGTGCTTCTTACCATGCTGAGGTTCCAGGATTCCAGATAAACGAAGAATTTTTTTTTTTTTTTTGAAATGACTAATAATCTCTCTCTGGTCTCAAGTAGCGTGCAGTTTAGTCTGAAATAAAACAAAACAACAAATGTCATACAGTTTGTTAGACCCCACAAGAAGTGGATGAATAACAATAGTGGGGGACCAAGAGAGGTGATGGAAAACTGTTCACACTGAGGCAAAAGTAATCATCCTAAACCAAAAATCAATTTTGTCACTTTTTTGCCTAAAATCTGTCAATGGCTTACCACTGCTGATAGAGAAAAACCCAAAGCCCTGAATATAGCCTTGTGGTTTTTCACCTGGTATCTATACTGCTCCCTTAGGGAGCATTTGGAAATGAGTAGTGCATTATTGTATATTGCTGTCTTACAAGTTATCTCAAAATTTAGCAACTTAAAACAAACAAAAAAATGTACAATTTTGTATTAGTTTCTGTGGATCTGGAATCTGGGAAAGCTTAGCTGGGTCGTTCTGGTTCTAATGTGGTGGCAGTCAGTTTGCTGGCCAGAGGTACAGTCATCTGAATGGGCTAGAGAATCTTCTTCCATGCTCACTCACGTAAGGCTTCAGTTCAAAAGGACTTTTCAGAGGATATAGCATCTGGTTTTTCCCAGAGTGAGAAGAGTGATGAGGGAGAGAAAGAGAGAGTGAGACCAAGACAGAAGTCACAAAATTTTATATCTTAATATCAGAAGGGATATTTTATCACTTCTGCTTTATGTTATTGGTCACAGAAGCAAACTCCACTACAGTGTGGAAGGAAACTACATTTTTGTTGTTAGTTATCATCTAGACAACCCCAACTTATGGAGACTCATGTACAACAGAATCAAACATTGCCTGGTCCTATACGTCTTCCCGATCATTATGTTTGAGTCCATTGCTTCAGCTACTGTGTATCTTGAGTGCCTTTCAAGCTAGAGGGCTCACCTTTCAGCACTATATCAGACAATATTCCTTTTTGATCCATAGGGTTTTCACTGGCTAATTTTCAAAAGTAGAGTATGAGCTATTTTTTCCTAGTCTGTCTTAGTCTGAAGCTCTGCTAAAACCCGTCCACCATGGGCGACTACATTGGTATTTGAAATATTGGCTGTATATATACAAGCATCATGGCAAAATGAAAGCTACCACAATGTGACAAAATGACAGACAGGGTGGTGGGAAGAAGACTATGCAAACTTGTTCATGGTAAGAGTATGGAATAATTGGAGACCCTTTTGGACTATCAAAAGTAAGGACACTTTTAGTTTGTCATAATGAGTAGAGATTGCTATAGGCATACTTTGGCAGAGGCCAATTCCACTAAAATCTTATACAAGAAAGAATTATTGCCCCTCACCAAAAATGCCCACGATGTTGCCAAGTAGCTCTTTATGATGTCCTCCTCTACACTGTGAGTATGCTGTCTTTCCCTACATGAAAATACCTGTGCTGTAGCTGCTGTAGTGTTTAAGAGCTATGGCTATTAACCAAAAGGTCAGCAGTGTGAATCCACCAGTTCCTCCTTGGAAACCACATAAGGCAGTTCTACTCTGTTCTGTAGGGTAGCTATGAGCTATGCTTTAAAAAAAAAAAAAAAAAAAAAATTTTTTTTTTTTTTTTTACCTTCTTGTAATTCCCTGTAAAATTCTACTCCTTCTGGTCTCCACAAATCTGCCTTCTGACCGCAGTGCCTTTTTCATCTTGGCAACATTTCACACCCCTCTTCAGAATTTAGCTCAAATATCTTCTCCTGGATGTATTCCTTGAACTCATTAAGCAGAACTAGCCCTTACTTTTCCCTACCCTGTTCATATATTTGTTACAGAACTTATTACACTGCTATAATTGCTTTTGAAATTAAATGAGGATTATAAGATATATCCCTGCAGGACTCATAGTCTTCTAGGGAGAAGGATTGGTCACCACGAGTTGAAATTGACTCAAAAGCAATGGGGTTGGTTTTTGTTTTTTAATAATTACTCTTTACCAATCCTTCTCCCCAGAAGGCTATGAGCCCTGCAAGACTATGTTGAATAATCTTTATTTAATCTCAATGTTCCCATATCTTACATAGTCCCTGCACATAATAAGCACATAATACTAGTTGAAAGAATGAATTAGTGCTGTGTTGTCTATGTATATCTATGTGCCGATACATGGGTAGTGCCACTTAAGAGGGAATTTTAGAATGTAAAAAGATTGAGAACAGCTGGCCTGGTCTGTTTTAACCCAGAGTATGTTTTGTTCCATTTGTTTCCTCTTGGAATCTAAATTCATGACTTTTTTCAATAAACATTTTATATCTGTGCCAAAAGGATAACCAAAATTATATTTTTGTAGGTCATGTCTATACATTTTTGGGTATACCTGATAAGTATATTTACCTTTCACAAAATGTTTGTGTTAAAAAGTTTAAGCTTTAATACAGATCAGTAAAGAATAATCCTGCTGCAGGAAAGGCCAAGACGGTGGAGTAGCTAGATGCTTCCTATGGTCCCTCTTACAACAAAGACCTGAAAAAAACAAGTGAATCGATTATATATGACAACTAGGAGCTGGAACATTAAAGACAAAGGAGTTGGACTGAGCAACACAGGGAGGCAGAGACAGTTCAGAAGCAATGAGGATTTGTCACACCTGACCCGGCTGGCACCGTGCAGGCTAGATCAGCCGGGATTCACAGGACAAGCAAGCAGTAGCGCTCTGGCGGCATTTTCCACACTGGGACAAATCAAGCGGCAGAGAGTCTGCCTAAGTCTTCGAAACCAGGGAGAAGCGGCTCTGAATCTGTGAAAGTTGAGTGCAAGCATCTAACCTACCATGTGGGATCAAAAAAAAAAAAAAAGAAAGAAAGAAAAGAAAAAACCCTTCCCCATTCTGAAATGTACCTCTCTCCCACTTATCCATCCCCCCTCAGCTCTGTCTGGTCCTGGTCCAGCTTCAGGGATTGCTGTGCCCCTGGAACAGAAATGGGACCTGTCTCAAATCCCGAGCCATTCCCCCAGCTTTGGTGAGGGAACAAATTAACAAACAGGAAAAAATAACCTGCCAGCTCCCCTAAGCCAGGAACTCAAGGCAGGCACAGCCCTTTGCTTAAGCACAGGCATAAGGGGTCCATGGACTTTGAATGCCTTTCACCACTGCCTATTATTGGGGGGGGGGAGGGGAAGGGCCCATTTCAACAGTGTAGACCTTCATTGGCATAGTACAACATGGTATATACCAGAAGCCTAACTTTGCTGTATCAGCTATAAGGCAAAATGTCAAGTAACCCGAATAAGAAATGAGATGGGTGATATCACAACAGACCCAACTGAAATTAAAAGAATCATATCAGGTTACTATGAAAAATTGTTCTCTAACAAATTTGAAAACCTAGAAGAAATGGAAGAATTTCTAGAAATACACTACCTACCTAAACTAACAGAAAGAGAGGTAGGACAACTAAATAAACCCTTAACAAAAGAAGAGATTGAAAAGGTAATTTAAAAAACTCCCAAAAACAAACAAACAAAAAAACCCTGGCCCAGACAACTTCGCTGCAGAGTTCTACTGAACTTTCAGAGAAGAGTTAAAACCACTACAACTAAAGGTATTTCGGAACGTAGAAAAGGGTGGAATACTCCCAAACTCATTCTATGAAGCCAGCATATCGCTGATACCAAAACCAGGTAAAAACTCCACAAAAAAAGAAAATTATAGACCTATATCCCTCATGAACATAGACGCAAAAATCCTTAACAAATTTCTAGCCAATAGAATTCGACAACATATCAAAAAATAATTCACCATGACCAAGTGGGATTCATACCAGGTATTCAGGGATGTTTCAACACTAGAAAAACAAGTAATGTAATCCATCATATAAATAAAACAAAAGACAAGAACCACACGATCTTATCAATTGATGCAGAAAAGGCATTTGACAAAGTCCAACACCCATTTGTGATAAAAACTCTCAGCAAAATAGGAATCAAAGGAATATTCCTCAGCATAATAAACGGTATTTACACAAAGCCAACAGTCAACATCATCCTAAATGGAGAGACTCTTAAAGCATTCCCCTTGAGATCGGGAACCAGACAAGGATGCCCTTTATCACCACTCTTATTCAACATTGTGCTGGAGGTCCTAGCCAGAGCAATTCATCAAGAAAAAGAAATAAACCAAAAAAAAAAAAAAAAACAAAAACCAAACCTACTGCCGTCGAGTCGGTTCTGACTCATAGTGACCTTATAGGGCAGAGTAGAACTGTCCCATAGAGGTTCCAAGGAGCACCTGGTGCATTCGAATTGCTGACTTTTTGGTTAGCAGCCATAGCACTTAACCAGTACACCACCAGGGTTTCCAATAAAGGGCATCAAATTGGTAAAGAAGAATTAAATGTATCCCTATTTGCAGATGATATGATCTGATACACAGAATACCCCAAAGAATCCACAAGAAAACTACTGGAACTAATAGATTTCTGCACAGTATGAGGATACAAGATAAACATACAAAAATCAGTTGGATTCCTCTATACCAACAAAGAGAATATTCCAGAGGAAATCACCAAAACAATATCATTTACAATAGCCCCCAAGAAGACAAAATACTTACGAATAAATCTAACCAGAGATATAAAAGACCTATACAAAGAAAACTACAAGACACCACTGCAAGAAACCTACCTAAGTAGAAAAACATAGGAAGACTCAATATTGTGAAAATGTCGATTCTACCCAAAGTGATCTATAAATACAATGCAATCCCGATCCAAACTCCAACAACATTTTTAATGAGATGGAGAAACAAATCACCAACTTCATGTGGAAAGAGAAGAGGCCTCAGATAAGTAAAGCAACACTGAAAAAGAAGAACAAAGTGGGAGGCCTCATACTACCTTATTTTAGAACCTATTATACTGCCACAGTAGTCAAAACAACCTGGTCCTGGTACAACAACAGACACATACAACAATGGAACAGAATTGAGAATCCAGACATGAACCCATGCTCATATGAGCAGCTGATATTTGACAAAGGCCCAAAGTCTGTTAAATGGGGAAAAGACACTCTCTTTAACAACGGTGCTGGCATAACTGGATACCCATCTGCAAAAGAATGAAACAAGACACATACCTCACACCATGCACAAAAACTAACTCAAAATGGATCAAAGACCTAAATATAAAATCTAAAACAATAAAGATCATGGAAGAAAAAATAGGGACAACAGTAGAAGCCCTAATATGTGGCATAAACACTACATGAAACATTACTAACAATGCACAAGCACCAGAACAGTAACAGATATCTGGGAGCTCCTAAAAATCAAACACTTATGCTCATCCAAAGACTTCTCCAAAAGAGTAAAAAGACACCCTACAGACCGGGAAAAAAAAATTTTGGCTATGACATATCTGATCAGGACCTAATCTCTAAAATCTACAAGATATGGCAAAACCTCAACAACAAAAAGACAAACAACCCAATTAAAAAAAGAGCTAAGGATATGAATTGGCACTTCAGCAAAGAAGACATTCAGGTGACTAACAGATACTTGAAGAAATGCTCACCATCATTAGCCATTAGAGAAATGCAAATCAAAGCTACAATGAGATACCACCTCAGCACAAAAAGGCTAGCATTAATCAAAAAAACACAAAATAATAAATGTTGAAGAGGTTGTGGAGAGACTGGGACACTTATACACTGCTGGTGGGAATGTAAAATGGTACAACCACTTTGGAAAGTGATTTGGAGCTTCCTTAAAAAACTAGAACTAGAAGTACTGCCATCCAGCAATCCCACTCCTTGGGATATATCCTAGCTAAATAAGAGCCTTCACAGGAATAGATATATGCACACCCATGTTCATTGTAGCACTGTTCACAGTAGCAAAAAGATGGAAACAACCTAGGTGCCCATCAACAGACGAATGTATAAACAAATTATAGTCACACAATGGAATACTAAGCAATGAGAAAGTACAATGATGAATCCTCGAAACATCTCACAACATTATGCTGAGTGACATTAGTCGCAAAAGGAAAAATGTTGTATGAGACCACTATTATAAGAACTCTAGAAAAATTTTAAACAAGAAGAAAACATTCTTTGATGGTTATGAGGGTGGGGAGGGAGGGAGAAGGGTATTCACTAACTAGACAGTAGGCAAGAATTATCTTAGGAGAAGGGAAGGACAACACATAATACAAGGAAAGTCAGAACAACTGGACTAAACCAAAAGCTAAGAATTTCCTGAATACAACCAAACACTATGAGGGACAGAGTAGAATGGGTGGGGGCCTGAGGACCATAGTTTCAGGGGACATCTAGGTCAATTGGCATAATAAGGTTTACCAAGAATATGTTGTGCATCCAACTTTGGTGAGTGACTTTTGGGGTCTTAAAAGCTTGTATCAATTTGTCCCAACCTACCTAGAGCAAAGGAGAATGAAAAACACCAAAGGCACAAGGAAAGTATTAGACCAAGAGACAGAAAAGGCCACGTAAATCAGAGACTCTATCAGCCTGAGACCAGAAGGCCTAGATGGTGCCCGGCTTCCACCAATGATCGCCCTGACAGGGAACACAGCAGAGAGCCCTGCACAAAGCAGGAAAAAAGTGTGATGCAGAACTCCAGTTCACGGAAAAAAAAAAAAAAAAAAAAAAGAATGTTCTGACTGAGACTAGAGGAACTCCAGAAGACATGGCCCCCAAACTCTCTGTTAACCCAAAATAAAACCATTCCTGAAGCCAACTCTTCAGACAGAGATTAGACTGGACTATAAAACATAAAATAATACTCATGAAGAGTTTGCTTCTTAGTTCAGTACATGAGATTAAATGGGCAGCTCCTGCCCGGAGGCAGGATGAGAAGGCAGAAAGAGATAGGAGCTGGTTAAATGGACACAGGAAACGCAGGGTGGAAAGGGGGAGTGTCTTAGTCATCTAGCGCTGCTATAACAGAAATACCACAAGTGGATGGCTTTAACAAAGAGAAATTTATTTTCTCACTGTTTTTTTTTTTTTTTTTAGTAGGCTAGGAGTCCAAATTCAGGGCATTAACTCCAGGGGAAGGCTTTCTCTCTCTGTTGGATCTGGAGGAAGGTGCTTCTCATTGATCTTCCCCTGAACTAGGAGCTTCTCAATACAGAGACCCCAGGTCCAAAGGATGCACTCTGCTCCTGGTGCAACTTTCTTGATGGTATGAGGTCTCCACCTCTCTGCTTGCTTCCCTTTCTTTTCATGACTTGTAAGATAAAAGGTGGTGCAGGGCACACTGCAGGGAAACCTCCCTTTTCATTGGATTAGGGATGTGAATTTAGCAAGGGTGTTATAATGCCACCCTAATCCTCTATAACATAAAATTATAGTCACAAAATGGAGGAGAACCACAGAACACTTGGAATCATGGCCTAGCCAAGTTGATGCATATTTTGGGGGGACACAATTCATTTCATGACAGGGAGTGTCCTGTCACATTGTAGGGATTGCAACTAGGGTCACATAACAATATGTGTATAAATTTTTGTATGAGAAATTAACATGAGCTGTAAACTTTGACCTAAAACACAACAGAATAAAAAAATAAAATATCACCTACCAAGTGAAAAAAAAAAAAAAAAGAATAATCCTGCCTCACTGCATTTAAGGATGTTTAACTTTTGAAATCAAAGAGTTAATACAAATTCTAAATATGCTATGTAACAATCAACAATATTTAGTAAACCAAAACTGCAACAATAGGATAAAAGGTTACTATCCTAAAAGAGTTAATTTAAGTAGCAAATAGGCTACGCTATGGGCAAGAGCAATCTCAAGCTATGAAAACTGAAGCTTACAATTCTAAAAGAGTTAATGCAATATCCAAATGCATTAACCTAGGGAGTAGCTTATTAACTTAAAAATTATACTATTTGGGAATATTTTAGTAGCCTCCTAGGGCTTAGAATTTTGTTCTTAGTATTAGTTTCCATAATTGCATGTTTTCATAAATCTCTACCTATGAAAGTTTCAGCCTGTCAGTCATGCTCATGCCGTGACTGATGTTCACCAAACCTCCCAGATGTGAGTGCCTTCTTGGACCTTCGGCTTTCTCCCAGACTCCTCTGACACTGTGCTTGCTCACATGGATATTCAATGAATGCTCATTCATTCAGGCAGCCTTTTATCAAAAGAGCTACTGAATGTCAGATATATATGGGTAGGAAGATTTAGAAGACAGACATGTCTTTGCATAATCTAATGATGTTTACATTTTTAATGGGTAGAAATAGGAAAAATGGTACATGATAACAAAATACATAAATATCATTTTAGATAAGGATATGGACTATGAAAAAATTAAGCAAAGTAAAGGGCCAGTGAATGACTAACTGACCAGGGAAATCTCTTTAAGGAGATGATATTTACTATGACCTGAATTATAGGTAGGAACCAGTCATATGAATATCTGGGGGAAGAGAACTTTAGACTGAAGGACGGAGGGACCAACAAGCACAAGTTCTCCATAGTTGGAACAAGCTTAGCACATATGAAAGTTAGAAAGTACACAAGTGTTGTTAAATGATATTTAAGGTTTAAGAAACGCACTAAGAGAGATAGGAATGGGCTTGATTATGAGATTGGAGTTTACAGACTACGGAAAAGAATTTAGAGTTTACACTAACTCTCAGTCTCTCAGTTGAGAAAGATTGGATGGATTTCTTGATCAGGAGTGACATTATCTGGTTTATGCTTGCAAACCTATGGGGCTTTGATCCTTCTTATTCTTGTCCTTGATTGTGGCAGTCTGCTTATGTAAAGAATACAGCCTTGGAAACCCTATGGGGCATTTCTGCTCTGTCCTATAGGGTCACTATGAGTTGGAATCAACTCAATGGCAACAGGTTTATTCTGGTCCTTACTATAACCTTTAGACCCTGATTCTGACATCTGTGACCAAAAGTCTTCAAAGTATCCAAAATTAGAGATGGCTTGGGTTTGCTAATGGTGCATTGCCCCTTCTATCTACAATGTTTTTATTTCATGGAGCTTCAATACTGGGTCCCACAATGACTTAAGTTTAGTAAGCTCTTTCTCCTAGAATCTATATTCTGGTGTAACTCTTGGCCAGACAGGTGATTAATTCTTCAACTATTCTCAACCTTTGCTTCAAAGGTCCATATTAGAAAGCTATAAGGAACTTACCAAAACAAATGAAAAATAACTTCAACATTCAACATCTACACTTTATTGCGGGCTCCTGGAGATTCAAGAATAATCATGTAATTTGGCCCCAATACAGAACAAGTATTAAACAAACAAACACTGCCATCGGAAACCCTGGTGGCATAGTGTTTAAGTGCCACGACTGCTAACCAAAGGGTCAGCAGTTTGAATCCGCCAGGCGCTCCTTAGAAACTCTATGGGGCAGTTCTACTCTGTCCTGTAGGGTCTCTATGAGTCGGAATCGACTTAACGGCACTGGGTTTGGTTTGGTTTTGGTTTGGACTTGAATCAGACTCATAGCAAGATGCTATAGGGCAAAATATAATTGTCCCATAAGGTTTCTAAGGACGTAATCTTTACGGAAGCAGCCTGCCATGTCTTTGTCTCAAGGAAAGGCTGCTGGATTCCAACCACTGACCTTTTTGTTAGCAGCTGGACTCTTACCCACTGCTTCTTAATATAACTTGGTGAAATAATGCCAAATTTTCCTTACTTGTTCAGTGTCGTAACTAATAATTGTTTTACAAACTGGAGTACACTCAATAGCTATTCTAGGTTCAGGGCACCCAGGCTACCTAAGAAAGATCTTAACTTATGAACCTTACAAAAAGACCAATCACTTTAAAGATCCCTTGACAGCACCTCTTCTCCCAAATAGAATATCCTCTCGTTATCATCAAGATCACGCTTTTTTGAAGTTCTCTGTAATAGAAGAACATTAAAAACAAACAAATGAGCCCCCTTTTATAGACAACTACAGGAGAAGTAGAAGCTCAGCTAAGTGGATGCCTGCTGCATGCATTGTCTTCCTGGGATTAGATGTTTTTAGGAAATTAATTAAACATTTACTTCATTTTTTGCCTAACACTGTTTTGAATGACTCATAGACCACAGTTAGGAACTAAATAAAAATTTTTGCTTTAAAAAAAAGACAAAATTTCTTTCAACTTGAAAATATATTCTTTCCAGGATTACACAGTAACAGAAAAGTGACAATTTTATGCCTGCAAATTTCCTTATTTTCTACCAGATGAGCAATGCATATTGATTTTATCAGTATTAGATACTGTAGCATTCCATAAGACTATAGAAAGGAAATAACTTTGAGCCTCAAAACTATAAAGGCCTTTGTACTAATTTAAAAAACAAGTTAAGTTGTAACTGAGATATGTAACTAAATTCTTTAATTTCTGTGTGTTATGGATTGAATTATGTCTCCCAAAAATATGTGTTGTAAATCCCAACCTTTATGCCTGTGGTTATAATCCCATTTGGGAGTGGGTTGTATTTGTTACGTTAATGAGATAGGATTAGTGTGGGGCATGTCTGGAGTCAATCTCTTTTAAGATATAAAAGAGATTAAACAAGAAAGCAAAGCAGAGATGAGGAGAGAGAGATGTCCAAGCACATGAAGACTGCCTAAAAGCAGAAGCTCAGAGGAGACAAGGGCCTTCCTCTAAAGCTGACAGAGAGCGGCACCCTGAATTTGAAATTCTAGGTACTAAACTGAGAGAAAAAAATGTGTCAATTTGTTAAAGCCATCCTCTTGTGATATTTCTGTTACAGCAGCCCTAGATAACTAAGATGATATGAAAATCAAAACAGTTATGTAGAGAAAAGCAAAGACTTTTGCAGTAACAACAAAATTAAATCTAACCTAGAGATTTAGTTATACCGTATATAACTGAATGATAAATTTTATCTGCAATTTCTATGATAACGCCCTAATATACTTGTTTTTCCACAAATATTACTGGAAAATAACATTTAAAAGGGGTTTTATATACTATATATTTGAATTAATCCAAAATAAAAAATGATGTAAATGTTTAACTGAACTGCTATAACTTTGCTTTTCATAATTTGATCGAGGATTTTGTGCAAGATCTGGTTCTAAGAGACTTGGGATCTGTGGCAAATACTTTTCCTCCATCCCTCAAAAATACACTAAATCAGCTTGGATTACCAAGATAACACTTAGGAAGTTTGCAGAGGAAGTGGCACACCTACTCCAAATTTCTCTTTGATGCCATTAGTTTCCATTGTTATGCAGTCAAAAGATGTACTAAGAGCAAAAGAGTACAAATATTTTAACTATACTTCCAACTTATCTGAAATGTTCCCTCTAATTAACAAAAATAAACTGAACAAGGAGCCCCTGGAGGATTTGAACTGCCAACCCTTTGGTTAACAGACGTAGCACTTAACCTCTGTGCCACCAGGGTTTCTATTTTTAATCTACTGTACAAGCAAATTAACAGAATTTGAAGAGCACATTATGAAAATATAACAAGTCAAAATACAAGTGGAAATATTGATAAATGAACCTGTGTAGCTAACATTTATCCAACAGGAGGCAGATGGAGAAAGAAAACTTAAGAATATTTTAATGTTGTATGAGGTCTCTCTAGTTTCTACAACGTCTTTGATGTGGACCAAACAAGTTGTTAGTCAGGGATAATCAAGGACCAAGGAGTACATATAAAAGGGAGAACCTGGAAAAGATTATTGTAAGGGTTAAGAGCTCAGGCTCTTGAGTCAGACAGCACTTGATTTGAGTCTATGCTTTGTCTCTTATAAGTTGTGTGATTTTGGACAAGTTTCACATTTCAAGGCCCGGCTTCCTTATGTGTAAAATTGGGATCCCATCCCAGTGCCGTCGAATCGATTCCTACTCATAGCGACCCTATAGGACAGAGTAGAACTGCCCCATAATAGCAGTAATATTAAATAAGGCTAAATTCAGATGATGCTTATAAAGAGTTTTGTATAGTACTTAATAGTAGGTAGTTACCACCACTCATTCATTCAGCATATATATATTATGCCAGGGGATACTGCAATATTTAAAATCAAGAAAGGTGTGTGTCAAGGGTGTATCCTTTCACCATACTTTATCAATCTGTATGCTGGGAAAATAACCCAAGAAGCTGGATTACATGAAGAAGAATGGGGAATCAGGATTGGAGGAAGACACATTAAGAACTTGTGATTTGCAGATGACACAACCTTGCTTGCTGAAAGCAAAGAGCACTTGAAGCCCTTACTGATGAAGATCAAAGACTACAGCCTTCAGTATGAACTGCACTGTAACATAAAGAAAGCAAGAATCCTCACTACTGGACCAATAAGCAACCTCATGGTCAACAGAGAAAATGTTGAAGTTCTCAAGGATTTCATTTTACTTGGATCTATAATCAATGCCCATGGAAACAGCAGTTAAGAAATCAAATGATGTACTGCATTAGGCAAATCTGTTGCAAAAGACCTCTTGAGGACTAAGGTGCCCCTGAATCAAACCTCAGTGTTATCAATGGCTTCATATGCATGTGAAACCCGGACAATGAATAAGGAAGACCAAAGAAGAATTGACTTCCAGAGAACAAACAAATCTATCTTGGAAGAAGTACAGCCAGGATGGTCCTTAGAAGTGAGGATGGCATGACTGCATCTCATGTACTTTGAACATGTTATCAGGAGGAACCAGTCCCTGGAGAAGGACATCATGCTTGGTAAAGTAAAGGGTCAGCCAAAAAGAGGAATATCCTCAACGAGATGGATTGACACAGTGGTTGCAACAATGGTCTCAGCCATAAAAATGATTTTGAGGATGACACAGGACGGGGCAATATTTCTTTCTGTTGTGCATAGGGTTGCTATGAGTCAGAACCAACTTGATGGCACCTAACAACAACAACAATGTACCAGGCATTTTGCTAGCTAATAGGGATATAAAAAAAAATATACCAAACCAAAAATCAAACCTAATCTGATGCCATCAAGTCAATCCTGACTAGTAGCAAGGAGCAATATCTAAATGACCTAAATGGTTACTATTGTCATAGAACTTACAGTTTAGTAAGAAAGACAGACAATTAATCAACTACCTACTCTGGGAGTATGGGAGCACATCACCATTCTTGGAGCACTTGAAGAAGGGAAGTAATCTAGAGAAGGCTGTTTACAGGAAATGATTTTTAAGTTAAGACTGGAAGAATAGATAGGGGTTGTGCAGAACAAAGATGCAGACAAGCATTCCCAATAGAGGTAACAGCATATGAAAATGACTAGAGATGAAAGTAAGCAAAGCATATGCCCATTTCAATCTATGAAACAAAGTTAAAGCTTGAGGTGGGGTGAAGTGGGATGGAGCAGGGAGAGAATACATAGTGGTCAGTAACGGTGAGGTGAAGAAATAGTTAGGACTTACTTATAAAGTCATAAAATGCCTTATAAACCATGTTAAACAGTGTGGAATCTATCTTCAGGGAAACAGGACATCATTGAAGGTTTTTTAATGTGTGTATGTGTGTGTGTGTGCCAATGTTGTTTCCTGGAGGGTAATATTCCCTGTTTCAATTTACCTGGATGGTATCAGTTTACCTTGGAGAAAGCAGAAATACATCTTCAGGTACTGCTGAGAGAAGAAATTCACAGATGAAATTGTTCAGAAGTTGCAAATAATACTATTGTTTCAGGTAGCCCAGAAAACTCATGTTCACTGTGAAAACAGTATATGCTGTAATATCAGCCTGTTTAATGCATACATCAAGAAGGCAAACTGAACCCAAAAGAATGTAATTAAACAGTAAATGTACAGAAAATGTAGTCCAAAAGATATAGAAGGGCAATAGTGACAACAGTAGAATGAGAAAATTTAGAGCAGCCTTATGCCAAATTATGACCCAAAAAAATTGGCCTTGTGAGCCTGAGACAGATGAGAACTCAGGAAAATAATGATTTCTTCTATTGCGCCCCAAATGAACTCCAAATTCCTCAACATGACTTATGATGCCCATTGTGATCTGACCTTCATTTATCTCCCCTTTCTTGTCTTTTACCACATCCTCAAGTGGTCCCCCCGGACTTTCAGTTTCTTATTGTTTTATGCCTTGTTCTCACTCCCCTGCCCTCTCATGCATTGTTTCATTTTGCTAGAACATTCTTTTCTTACTTGCCTGGATAATTCTTACTTTGCCTTCAGATCTGTCCTTGTATATTGCTTCTTACAGGAAGGCTTTTCTAAATATAGTAGATTCCTCTACTGTGCTCTTTGCTGTCATTTGTTATTACCCTGCCATACTTTGTCATCTGCTCCAATAACCCATAACTGTGAAAGTAAGGATTATGCTGTTTAGCTTAATATCCATGATATCTAGCATAATACTGTCACATTGTTGTTGCTGTTATTGTTAGGTGCCATTGAGTTGGTTCCAACTCATAGTGACCCCATCCATAACAGAATAAAACACTGCCTGGTCCTGTGCCACCCTCACAATTGTTGCTATGCTGGAGCCCATTGTTGCTGCCACTGTGTCAACCCATCTCATTGAGGGTCTTCCTCTTTTTCACTGACCTTCTACTTTACATGTCCGAAGTATGTGAGACTCAGTCTCGCCATCTTTGCTTCCAAAAAGCATTCTGGTTGTACTTCTTCCAAGACAGATTTGTTCACTCTTTTGACAGTCCGTGGTATAGTCAATATTCTTCACCAATGCCACAGTTCAAAGACATTAATTCTTCTTTGGTCTCCCTTATTCATTGTCCAGCTTTTGCACGTATATGAGGCAATGGAAAATACCATGGCTTGGGTCAGGCACACCCTAGTCCTCAGGGTGACATCTTTGCTTTTTAACACTTTAAACAGATCTCTTGCAGCCAACCTGCCCAATGCAATGCATCTTTTGATTTCTTGACTGCTGCTTCAGTCTAGCATGGGTGTTGATTGTGGATCCAAGTAAAATAAAATCCTTGACAACCTCAATCTTTTCTCCATTTATCATAATGTTGCTTATTGGTGTGGTTGTGAGGATTTTTGTTTCCTTTATGTTAAGGCGTAATACATGCTGAAGGCTGTGGTTTTGGATCTTCATCAATAAGTGCTTCAAGTCCTCTTTACTTTCAGCAAGCAAAGTTGTGTCATCTGTATAGCTGTTAATGAGTCTTTCTCCAATCCTCATGCCTCATTCTTCTTTATATAGTCCAGCTTCTCTGATTATTTGCTTAGCATACAGACTGAATAGGTATGGTGAAAGGATACAACCATGAACCACACCTTTCCTGACTTTAAACCATGCAGTATCTCCTTGTTCTGTTTGAAAGACTGCCTCTTGATCCATATACAGATTCCTCATGAGCACAATTAAGTGTTCTGGAATTCCCACCACCTGCAATGTTATCCATGATTTGTTATGATCCACACAGTCAAATGCCCTTGCATAGTCAATAAAACACAGGTAAACTTCCTTCTGGTATTCTCTGCTTTCAGCCAGGATCCATCTGACATCAGCACTGATATCCCTGATTCCATGTCCTCTTACAAGTCCAGCTTGAATTTCTGGCAGTTCCCTGTGTATATACTGCTGCAGCCACTTTTGAATGGTCTTCAGCAAAATTTTACTTGTGTGTGATATTAATGATATCGTTGGATAATTTTCACATTTGTTTGGTTCTCCTTTCTTGGGAATAAGCATAAATGTGGATCTTTTCCAGTAGGTTGACCAGTTAACTGTCTTCCAAATTTCTTGCCATAGACAAGTGAGCACTTCCAGTGCTGTATCTGTTAGTTGAAACATCTCAACTAGTATTCTATCAATTCCTGAAGCCTTGTTTTCCGCCACTGCCTTCCGTGCTGCTTGCAATTCTTCCTTCAGTACCCTCAGTCCCTGATCATATGTTACCTCCTGATATGGTTGAAAATCCACCAATTCTTTTTGGTATTGTGATTCTGTATATTCCTTCTGTCTTCTTTTGATGCTTCCTACCTGGTTTAATATTTTCCCTGTAGAATCCTTCAATATTGCAACTCGAGGCTTGAATCTTTTCTTCAGTTCTTTCAGCTTGAGAAATGCTGAGTGCATTCTTCCTTTTTGGTTTTCTATCTTCAGCTCTTTGCACTGTCACGTAGTAAGTATTTAATGTTTTATGGTGAGTGTGTTTGGTTTTACAGTTAACTCACTGGTTGAATGAATGGACGAATGAATAAGATAAGAAAAAAATAAATAAATAAACCGAACAGCACATGTGAAAGAAACAAGGAAAAGGAGAACACTGTGTTCTTGTCTTACCCATATTGCTTATTTAAGTTTCACAAAACGTTGGTAAATTAATACATTTATTCCTGTTTTATAGACAAGGAACTTGAGCCTCAGAAATGTTGGAGTCTTGCTGAAAGCTGAACTAATGGTAAGTAGGAGAATCTGGATTAGAATCAAGTGAGAAACTGTAAGATTTTGAAGTGAAGGGCAGGGTACAAAAATACTTTTAAAGGGTTATAAATAAAGATAGGTTACTGGATAGTCTCATTTGTACTGATATTTAAAGTGAAACAAATATGATCTTTGATATTGGTATAAAGTATAAACTGTTGATGTTTAGCAGGTTTATTTACAGGGTATAACAATTTTTTTTAATTTTAAATGATTGGAAATATGTTGGTAAAAATATTGTAGCCTAACCAGGATATTAATTTTTTATAAACCATAAACCTTCCTGCTTGTGATATGTGGTCATGATTTATGTCAGTACACGGAGACTGAAAGTTGGAAAGTGAGCTCCAGATATCCTTGATTTTCTGATAAGCCAATATCATGAGGAGGCAGTTTTTTACTAGCAGCACTTTTCCTATTTCTCTCAGAGCAAGGATATCATTAGGAGTAGAAATAAAAAAAGGTATACCCAAAGTGCCTATAATACAGCACCAGTTAAAATTTATTAGAGGTAGCAAGTCCCAAGCTTGAGTAACTAAAATTTTGAACAAATGAGAAACTCAAAGTTGTTGATGTGAACATTTTGAAAATACAAAGCAAAGGGCCAGCCTTTAATGTCTTGTTCAACAGTAGATTAGAAGTCTGAAGAATAGTTACAAGTCAGATACCTTTGAAGACACTCTGATGTAAGGCCTGGGTGAAGGTCCTTTCTTGTTAGATGTTCTCATAAAAAAAACATGCATCTTATCATCCATAAAATGTAACAATTTGTTTGCATGGAGATCTATGTTATTCTGATTTTATTATGATAGTTCATTCTTATTTTAATACTACCTTGAGATGATGATGCTTGTATACTTGTGTGTTATAGAAAACTGTACTTAATCTTTGTTTTGTTTTTTTTTAGGTAGTTAGATTGAAATTTAACCTTTTGGCAACTACTTCAATGATCTTGTAATAACTCAAACTGTTTAAAATGTAAACAACTCAATCTGTTTATAAGACTGTTCAGATTCTCATGGAGTGAAGTCAGTGAATTAATATTAATTTTGGTTAAATAAAAGTAAAGAGTGAATGTAAGAAGCATTTGTAAAACAATGACAGCAGCGTATCAGGAAGAATCCACAAACTTAAATCAAGGCTCTTAAATGTCTGCAGAGGATGTGGCAGAGCCCAGCCAGTTATTCCCCAATACCTATGTTCTTTTTTTTTGTTGTTGGCACAGTGCTAGGCTACATTTCCAGCCCCTTGCATCTAGGTGGGGCCAGACGTTCCATTTCTGGTCATTGAAATGTGGACCTGATGATGCATACTTTCTGAGATTGGTCCCTAACCCTTCTGCCAAGGTCCTCCAGATCTTTTTTCCTTCCTGTCTGCCCTCTGGCTGCAGAGAATTTACAACAAGACTCCAGAACCTTAGAAGATTATGAAGTTATGTGAGAGAAGCCTGGGTTCTTAAATAACCATGTAGAGTACAGCAGAGCAGAGCAATTATTAGCTGTGATGCAAGCGAGAACTAAATTTCTGTTGTGCTAAACAACTGAGATTTGGGGATAATTTGTTACAGTGGGGAGTCTAACCTAACTGACAGAGAGGATATGAGGAAATTTTATGATTTCCTCTCCTAACTACCACAGAACATGTTTAACCTGCTGTATATTAAATTATCAATAATTGTGTATCAATGGGTCTATTAAAGGGGAATTTAATCTGGACTTTGCTAGGAAATCTACTTATCTATCGTTTCCAGTATTTTAATGACAAGAAATGTGAACCTAAGGCAGAAGTATACAAGGTTTACCATGGAGCCAAAATATTCTCATTTTGTCCCACAACTAAAACACATTTGTTAATGTGTCCTGATGACCCAAAAAAACCCAGACCCATTGCCGTTGAGTCGATTCTGACTCATAGCGACCCTATAGGACAGAGTAGAACTACCGCACAGGGTTTCCAAGGCATGTCTGGTGGATTCGAACTGCCGAGTTCTTGGCCAACAGCTGTTGCTCTTAACCACTATGCCACCAGGGATGACACATACTCTATATTCTCGGCTAAGATATTTTTAGTGAACAATTTCCTATCCGTAAAAAAAAAAAAAATGATTTTGCCTTTTAGGAAGTCTGACCTAATGAAAATCAATGTTGGTAGTTAAAACCCATTTTATCAAATCATGTCATGAAATAGTCATTCCAGTTAGAGTTAATCCTCTTCTTATTTTGTCTTGTAAAATAGGCATATTTTATGCTTTCTAATAAAAAAAATTATATACTAGCTGCCAGACTGTTTTGTTTTTAACGATATAAAATTTTTCATTCTTTAAATGTGGAAGAAAAGTTTGATCGTCATGGCTAACAAAATTAATACAATTATTTCTGAAATATTGCACATTATTTTTTTTTTAATTATAACCAGAAGCCAAACATGAGAGTTGCAAGAAGCCACTGTTGTTTTGAGATATCATTTTTGCCTTACTGATTTCGTGGGTGAATGAAATGTTTCTCCTAATTAATTCAACCAAAGAAGAAATTAGCATTTTGTATGACATTACATTTCTCATTTTATAAATGAGAAAATTGAGACTCAAATAGGGAAAGTGACATAGGCAAGGATCCAAAGCTAGTATGCCGGGGAGCTTCGATTTTACCCAGGCAACTGGCTCTGATGAGCTGAGCTCTTGAGGACTCTGTCCTTTTGCCAGTATATCTCGGATTCGAGAACCTGAAGACTGTTGAAAATGTGTCTGTGGAACCCTAAGGGCCTATGGATCCTAGATTGAGTAATACCACAATTAATTGTTCAACACATCCTTCTTATACTGTATCTTGGTCTACTACAACCATAAACACACATATACTGAAATGACAAGGCGGCTTCAAGATTATTAAGGAAATTTTCAAATGATCAATAACGTATTTACACATACATGCACATCTGTCTATTTATCCATTCATCTATATATGCATCTGGTTATTGAAGAATCTAAAATTGGTGGAGTACAGAGTTTTAGTTTTCTTCAGCCCCTACCTTTACCATATTATGTGAGGCAGTCTTTAGACTCAGATATGCAAGCCCCTATCACACCAAGACTTTCAAAGGAAAATAGAGGCAATGGCAGTTTTAAGAAAATCAGTTCCCATATCTCATTTTTATGTGTGTTCTTTCTTAAGACTGATTTACCTAAGAGTGAATCTGTGCAAGAAGCTTCAGTCAGTCTCTCATCTTTCACTCCTTTCTCCCTATCTCTTCTATCCTGTTTCAGAGAAGAAAGCCAAATACCTCAAAAGAGTCTCTGGATATTAATTAAAAAAAAAAAAAAGACTTCAAAATATTAGTCTCAGATAACAAATCACTTTTAATGAATAATCAAGGAGCTATTAATTACCTTACGATCTGTGTCTTTCCCTATGTTATAAATTTTTTTAATTAAATGTAAAACACTGACATTTAAAAATGATGCTTGGATGTTTGGATCCTTAGGGATGTTCTAAAATCAGATATAATTTAGATAGAGGTATTGATGATTCTTATTTAAAGACCTCATCTCTTCCATCTCCATACTATTGTCAAAGAATTAGCCAGTTTTTAGGGTGTTCTACAGAGCAATGCCAAAAGTATATGAGAAGTACTGAATGCTGAAACAGCTTCCTCCCCTCCCCACGTATTTAAATGTAAGCGGCTCTTTTCAGCTATTCTAAAAACTCATCTTTAGGACATGCCATTCGCTGTAAAAGGAAAACTTTGAAGAACTGAAGCAGTGTATGTTAGTGAAGTAGATTCTTGTAATATAATTGCAAGATTTTTTTGAGGCCATCAAAATTTTTAAGGGGCACTGGTTAATACCCATGGATAAAATTTTTATGATTTTTACCAGATTGGTTATGTATTATTCAACAAAGTAGTTAAAAACTATTTTATCAAATCATATCATGAAATACTTTTTTTAATTAGTTAATCCTCCTCTTACTTCATTTTATAAAATGACTATATATTTTACTTTTTATTAACCAAAAAATTTATACTAACTGCCAGACTAGTTTTGGCAATAAAAAAGTTTCTCTTTCTTCAAATACACAAGAAAAGTTTGATCATGATGGCTAATAAAATTAATAGAATTCTTTCTGATTTTATACATTATTTTAATTGAGCTATTCTCAAAGATCTAATATCAGAATTTAATACAAGTATGTGCACACATTTAACAAAGAAATACTGTTGTGTTCATAAGTGGTTTATGACATAAGATATGTACTACATTGTATCATTAAAAAATAAGTAATGACAAATACTACATATATTTATAATTTTGTTTTTATAAAATTATATGAGTTAATCTTGTCTTATTAAAAGAAATCTATCTTATAAGACATGTTCCATACTTTCTCAGTGATTTTTATAATACTTTTCAAAATGAGAATTAACATGTTTATTTGAATAGGAAAATGAAATTAGAAATTCTCTGTCAGAAAGTAATTTTGATAATGCTGTTTTTGTTTCACAATGAGGGCTGGCCTTATCAATTAAGTTACATGGTAACTATTTCAATATATTTATTTAGCTAAATTTGTAGCTCCAAAGTTTGGTAAAGGACATTTAAAGTACATAAGATAAAAACATATTATAAAAATATTATATTGGTAGATATGCTTTTAAATTAATAATGTTTTTGTTTTCGAAGACTTTCTGAGTGCATTGAGTTTTCAGTTAGTAGATAAGAGCACAAACCATAAAGAGACAACTTTGCTTCAAATTCTGGCAGCACCACTTTCTTAGCCAAGAGACACTGGGCAAGTGATTTATCTCCATGCTTCAGTTTCTCCATCTTTAAAGTGAGATATTAACAGTGGTTGAAGAACGTGGCAGCTAACCAGAAGGTCAGCTGTTCAAATCCACCAGCCTTGGAAACCCTATGGGACAGTTCTACTCTGCCCTATAAGGCTACTATGAGTTGGAATCGACTTGATAGTAATGGGTTTTTTTATCCATACGGTGTTCTGAGGATTAAGTGGCTATTAAATAGGATGGAGTGTATGAAATTGCTAATCTTCAATCTTTTTTGGCCTGCAAAAGCAGCAATTTCATCTGGTTCAATCTAACATAGAGAGCTCTTAGAATAGTGCCTGGTACGCAGTGAGGGCTGTATTGTATAAGACTTAGACTCAACTGATCTAAACTAGATCCTATTAGTGAAACGGTAACCAAAAAAAACCAAACGAAACTCAGGGCCATCAAGTCGATTCTGACTCCTAGCGACACTATAGGACAGAGTAGAATTACCCCACAGAGTTTCCACGGAGCTCCTGGCGGATTTGAACTGCTGACGCTTTGGTTAGCAGCCATAACACTTAACCACTACGCCACCAGGGTTTCCAGAAAGGGTAACAGTTAAAGATAATAATCATTTGATAAGTCTTGGGGAAGTCATTTCAGAATTCTTCCCAAAAATTTCAGGGAGAATCATGAAATAAAAGTTAAATTATTTAAATTTAAATTATGACATTCAGCATTGTAGATTAAGATTAAGAAGAACAACTTTTAGTACTTTTGTTAATTATTTAATTTAAATTCTTACCCTGGTGGCATAGTGGTTAAATGCTACTGCTGCTCACCAAGAGGTCGGCAGTTCAAATCCGCCAGGTGCTCCTTGGAAACTCTATGGGGCAGTTCTGCTCTGTCCTCTAGGGTCGCTATGAGTCAGAATCGACTCGACTGCAGTGGGTTTTGTTTTTTTTTTAAAAAATGAATTACTGAGCAAACATGCCAAAACTAGAGAAAAAGAAAAACACATAAAAAGAAATACAATAATTATTCTAATGAAAGTGTATTTTGTAAGGTATTGAATAATCTGAAGGAAAAGAATATTGGCAAGGTATCCAGGCATCTTCTGAAAGCGATTATCAAATAACATTACCTTTTGTTTTGGTTTTGGCCACCATTGTCTAATTTATTACTGGGCTAATCAAGGCAATAGCTGTAGAGCCGGGGAACAATGACTCCAAGTACATGAACAATAAATGAGTCTTATAGACATATCTCAGTCCTCTGTAACGCAGATACAACAGACACTTTCAAAGCATCAGTATTTCAATCCAGGGAATATCTGTTTCCCAAGGGAATGCTCATTAACTTGCATTTTTTAACATGCGCCATATTATCTTCTGAGGGTATTATTTTTTAGAGTCAATTCCAGCCTCACATGTGGCAAGACAGCAGGTTCTAAGGTTTATGTGTGGTTTTTCCTCTATCGCCAACAAACAATGGTTATAGTAACCATTCAAGGCAATGTATATATTTATACAACAGCACTATACATTATTTTCCACATGTCATTTTCTCATTGATGGTAACATCTGCCTTTTTCAGAGGTCAAGCTTTTGGCAACTTGAACATTTGTAACAAATCTGAGAAACTGGCAGCAAGTTGGGAAAAGTTCTAACCTAAAATACCTAGTATTCTGAAGTTCTTAAATTTTGTCTATTGTTGTGTTGAAATGAATTCCTTTATGTGGCCTTTTTGCCTTCGTTCTTCAGAAAAATTGCTTGAGAAATTTTTCCCCTACTCCCTGAGGAGTTACCTTAGTTTTCTACCCTAGAGGGTTTGTCACTTTTGCCCAGGTTGATGGACATTTCCTGGGTAAGATGTGGACAACTTGGTTTGAAATTTTTTGTCTGGTCCTGTGCTGAGGCCCGCCCTGCAATTGATACGCATCTTGCAGTGATTGATCAATAGCCTTTGCGAACGAGTTAAGTTGTAGCCTGCTATGTAAATGAAGAGTTAGAAAAACAACTATATTAAAGCCAAGCATGAAATTTATGATCATTAGAATGATTCTAAGTTTTAAAAGAAGTGCTAGGTTATGCTTGAAATTTTCTGTTTATGAAAGCAGTAAAAAATACACAGCATCATTTTAGTAGGACTATAATTAAAAATGCACATTATTAAAATTTATCTTTGATAGTTAAAGAAATAATTATCTGTGAAATTCATTTATTGAAAGCAATATATTTGGCAACATCAGGAAGTATATAGCAGTGCCACACTCCTTTTAAAAAATTAAGATTTATTCACATAAAAATAGACCTCTGTAAAGGTCAGTACAGAGATTTAATAAGCTCAAGATTGATTATGATTACTTTAGGTTCCAGAAAATGGATATTATGTAATAAGGCACAGCTAGACTCCCTGGAGAAACCACAGTGGTTATTTTCAATTGGCTATTTCTATTAGATACAGGAATAGCACCAAGAAGCTTTGAAAATTTAATAGTCTCTGTCCTCCCTAGAGGACTATGCCAGCAGATTGGAATGAAATACTGTACTGGATTTCAAAATAGAATATTCTGATATACAGAAATTAATATTGGTAGTCTTTCAGAAAAACAAACAAATGCTGTACATGTTAAACCTGCCATGTAGAGTGGAGTGGGTTCATAAGTTCAAGGACTTCATGAAATACCGCTATAGACAGCTAAACATTTGAACCAAAATTGAAAATATAACCCTCAGGTCTATAACTGAATGTATTTTGCAATCTGAGTTACATATGTATTATCATATTTTGTTCATTTATAAAATGAATGGGTTCCAAAAATAAACACAAATGGGTCCAAGTCCCATTCAAGTTATTAACAACACAGTGGGCTTCAAATGACTAAAAAACAAAATTGCGGTCTCCTGCCTGACCTTCTATAGATGCCCTTTCTTCCCTATATTCTATATGCATTGTTTTAAAACATCGACGTACATCAATGCTAATCATACCAAAAACAGCTATACATGAGTATTTGTATTATTTGGAAGTATAAAGTTGACATTGTTTCTGAGCAAATGTTTCATATTTTACTGGCTGTCTACAAATCTATGGGCTTTTCCCAGAAATGGCAGTTTTAAATCAATAATCTGACGTTACTGTTTTGTCTCTATAAAAGCATTCTGTTAACTTTTGCTAAGCACTCCATTATATAGAGAGAGTTATAAATAAGTCCAGATTAAATCAAAATTTTACCAGATGCATGATTCTTCCATTTATAAAACAATTGAATAAAATAAAAACCTGTCATCTGTTTTATGATTCAGAATCCGTTTGTTTGTAACATGGCCCTTTGTAGCCTTTTGATAGTTGTTATGATTTCCTAAGAAAAATATTAATGCTAATTTTTGAAGATGCTTCTTAATATGTGTGGATTCTCATCAACTTTATGGATTTATGATTCTTGATTTGTATCAATTTTTCTTTCCATTCCTTACTTTTGCATTACAAATCTGTGAAGGTGTTTCAAATAAGGAAAATAGCTTCTTGAGAGCTAAAAAGAAATTTGAAAAATTTTCCTGGGCACAATCACTGAAGTCTTGAAAGAATGGATTTTTAGAAGTATTACAATTGGGAAAAATAGAGCCTTTTTCTAGTAATGTACAAAATCACCAGATGGCATCTTCTAGTAATTGTAGGAGACTTCTGTTCTCTTGGTAGACAAAAGATTAAAAAAAAAATAAAAAAAAATTCTGTGCAAAAGGGGGTGTTTCCAAGCACTAATTTTAGTTATTTTTGTATTTTTTCCTCAGTTATTTAGTCTCTTCCGTTTTTACTGGTACAAAAAGACAAATATTTATTGCCTATGTGAGACTGGGAAGTTTATGGCCAAAGAAAGGCCTAGAAGCAACCCCTTAAATTCTTAAAATCACTCTCGAAGGGCATAAATCCCAGGGTGTATGTCAAGTGTCTGCTGCTCATAATGTGATAATGGTACTTCTGGATCAAAGCTGAGCTTTGCTACCAAGAAGCACAGCCCAAAAGGCAAAATGAAATGTGCAATGTCTAAACTGAGCTTACTGATCATTTCTGTTTTTCTAGGAGAAACTCAAGCTGTGATTTACAAATAGTTATCTTGTGGAATGTGTTGTGAAATACCAAACTGCTTTGAACTTATCTGTTACCTTGGGGCATTGTTTGCTTTCATAAAAGGGGAACCAACAGGATATAAAGAAAGAATTCTGGAAAAGTACACCATCTAGAACCATGTCTCCCAAACCCTGTTCTGAAAAAATATATACATTGTTGCCAGAAAATATGTTGTAGAAATTACTGATTAAACAAATATAATTTTCTTTTTTTTTAATTTGTTGGTTTGAGACGGCTCAGGACTTTTCTTATTCTGATGTATTTGCTGAATCTCTCAGGAGGAGATATTGATGAAAGTGGTATACACAATTATTTTACCCCAGCATACTCCTTTTGTGGATCTCCTGTCAAGATTTCATATGCAAGAAGTTCATATTCAGGTGAACATACAGTATTTGGGAAATGTTGACCTGCTGAATGTTGATCTCCTGTGCTAAAGAATTAATTACATCATTTATATCTGTTACAAAAATTACAGTATCACTGATACAATTTTTTTGTTTTAAGCATGATATCAATGAATGAGCAGAATTGGAATGTTTCCTAATCCAATTACTATTATAATATTTTCTACTCCATTTTAAATATGACATGTATAATCACATATTTTCTCAAAATAAAACATCTATACATTTGAAAATATCTGAATAAGTGACTGGATTTTTCACATTTTACTTGAGACCTGTTGATCCAAACTACAATAGTACAATTGTTCAGTTTTTTTTTTTTTTTAAAAGACAATTTCAGAGAGGCCGGGCCAAGATGGCTGACTAGGTAGAAGCTACCTTGGATCCCTCTTGCAACAAAGACTCAGAAAAACAAGTGAATCGATCATATACATGACGATCTACGAACCCTGACCATCAAACACAGATCTAAAGAGTTGACCTAAGTGACAGAGACTGAGAACGAACAACCACGGGGAAGCAGCGACTGCTTTCGGAGCCTGGACCCAGCGCCCCAGACAGGAAACCTTGGCACCGGGCTTTGGACTGGGTACAGGGAAGCGGAGCACAGCATCCTGAGACGGCGCAAACACGGGAAGCAGCCCTAGCCCCCAGAAGTGACCTCAGGGGAGGACCAGCCAGTGCACGCAGGCAGCGCATCGACATGGCTGACAGAAGGAGAAGTCACCGGGAGGCAGTGACTGGTTTTGGAGCCTGGAGTGCCGTGTCCCAGCTGGGGAACATTCGCACTGGGCTTTGGACTGGGAGCGGAGGAACTGACCATGGCTTCTGAGACACCACAAGCACGGGATGAGGGCCTGACCCTCGGGGGCAATCTCGACCCAGCCAATGGCACACAGGCTACACACCCCTCGGGAATCTCAGTTAAAACAGTCGCCACCAAACAAGATAAGTAACTTTGTCTATATTCCAGGGTACTACTATCTGATCCCTCCCCTCCCCTTCCCAGGCCACTTCATTAACATTGGAATTTCCTGAGCCAGAGACTGAAGTGTACTGCGGTTTTTCCCTTTTTTTTTTTTTTTTTTTTGACCTTTTCCTAACCCATTCTCCTGGCCTGAGAGAAACAGCTACAAAAAACCCAGGAACCAAAAATCCTTCCCTAATTGGACTAAAAACACAGAACAAGCTCCAGCCAAGCATATGTGATCCACAGTCTTGGGCTGTCATCCCGACAGGGAATAAGGTGGCTATTATAATGCAAAGGCAATTTTGACAGGGATCTGACTGTAATTGTTTTAGCAGATTACTGGAAAGACAAGTTTCCCAGGTCTGATATCTCTGTGTATTCTACAGAGCCCTCATTGACCCACAACAGGGAACTGAGGGCTGAAGCTCCCCCTACAACACCTAGCCTCCTGCCTTAGGGGTCTAAGGAGGGTGACACCTACCAATCTGTAGAGGTACTCGCATTGGGGGCCTAAGGTAAAGCTGCAGAGCCCACCCACCAAACTGCTTTAGGAATAGAGACACACCTACCTCACTGACACTTGGGGGGAAGCCTGTCAGCATCCTGCCCCCCCTGGAGTGTGAACCTCTGCTGCTACTAGAATCTGGTGCACACAACTATCACCACTACTTCTCCAGGTGGATAGGTGACAGTGTGCACCACACACTTGGTGACACAAAATCAGATTCTACTCAAGAATAGTGAATGGACTCTTAGGCTTATATATCTGGTAACAGCCCAAACCAGCTGGTAATAGGACATAAGTGATTCAAGGGATACAACAATCAAGACAGCGCAATCTAGTAGCCCATCTACGTATATTGAAAGAAAACAAAACAAGATAAGACTCAGTGAGCAAATATAAAATAAATCACTATAATATCTTAGAGATGGCTCGGAGACAGCAGTAGATATCAAACCACATATAGAAGCACACCATGATTGCTTCTACAACCCACCAAACTAAAGAATCAAAATCTTTCCCAAATGAAGATACAATCCTGGAATTGCTAGATGCAGAGTATAAAAACCTAATTTACAGAGTGCTTCAAGACATCAGGGATGACCTCAGAAATGAAATAAGGCAATCTACAGAAAAAGCCAAGGAACACACTGATAAAGCAGTTGAAGAACTCAAAAAGATTATTCAAGAACATAGTGCAAAAATTAATAAGTTGCAAGAATCCATAGAGAGACAGCATTCAGAAATCCAAAAGATTAACAATAAAATTACAGAATTAGACAACTAAATAGGAAGTCAGAGGAGCAGACTCGAGCAATTGGAATGCAGAGTGGGAAATCTGGATGACAGGGGAATTGACATCAATATAGCTGAAAAAATATCAGATAAAAGAATTAAAAAAAATGAAGAAACCCTAAGAATCACTTGGGACTCTATCAAGAAGAATAACTTGCGTGTGACTGGAGTCCCAGAACGGGGAGGGAGGACAGAAAATAAAGAGAGAATAGTTGAAGATCTGTTGGCAGAAAACTTTCCTGACATCATGAAAGACGAAACGATATCTATCCAAGATGCTCATTGAACTGCATTTAAGATTGATCCAAAAAGAAAATCACCAAGACATATTATGATCAAACTTGCCAAAACCAAAGATAAACAGAAAATTTTAAAAGCAGCCAGGGATAAAAGAAAGGTCTCCTACAAAGGAGAATCAATAAGTTCAGACTACTCAGCAGAAACCATGCAGGCAAGAAGGCAATGGGATGACATATACACAGCACTGAAGGAGAAAAACTGCCAGCCAAGGATCATATATCCAGCAAAACTCTCTCTCAAAGATGAAGGTGAAATTAAAACTTTTACAGATAAACACAAGCTTAGAGAAATTGCAAAAACCAAACCAAAGCTAGAATATCCTGATATCAACTCAAATAGGGAAATCACAACAACAAATTAAGATTAATTTTAAAAAGAAAAAAATGCTCAAAACAGGGAATCATTGAAGTCAATATGTAAAAGATCACAATAATCAAAAAGAAGGACTAAATACAGGAGGCGTAGAACTGCCATATGGAGAGGGAAACAAGGCGATATAGGACAATTCGAGTTAGGTTTTTACTTAGAAAAATAGTGGTAAATATTAAGGTAACCACAAAGAGATATAACAACTCCATAACTCAAAATAAAAACCAAGAAAAACATAACAATTCAGCAAGCATAAAGTCAACTACTATGAAAATGAGGAACACACAATTTACAAAGAAAAAGCCTCAGCGCAAAAAAGTAAGTGGAAAAATGAAATTGTCAACAACACACACAAAAAGGCATCAAAATGACAGCACTAAACACATACTTATCTATAATTACACTGAATGTAAATGGACTAAATGCACCAATACAGAGACAGAGAGTCTCAGACTGGATAAAGAAACACGATCCATCTATATGCTGCCTACAAGAGACACACCTTAGACTCAGAGACACAAACAAACTAAAACTCAAAGGATGGAAAAAAAATATATCAAGCAAATAATGAGCGAAAAAGAGCAGGAGTAGCAATATCAATTTCTGACAAAATAGACTTTAAAGTTAAATCCACCACAAAGGATAAAGAAGGGCACTACATAATGATTAAAGGGACAATTGACCAGGAAGATATAACCATATTAAATATTTATGCACCCAATGACAGGGCTGCAAGATACATAAAACAAATTTTAACAGAACTGAAAAGTGAGATAGACACCTCCACAATTATAGTAGGAGACTTCAACACACCCCTTTCGGAGAAGGACAGGACTTCCAGTAAGAAGCTCAATAGAGACACGGAAGACTTAATAGCTACAATCAACCAACTTGACCTCATAGAATTATACAGAACACTCCACCCAACAGCTGCAAAGTATACTTTTTTTTCCTACCACACGCGGAACATTCTCTAGAATAGACCACATATCAGGTCATAAAACAAACCTTGCAGAATCCAAAACATCCAAATATTACAAAGCATCTTCTCAAACCACAAAGCCATAAAAGTGGAAATCAATAGCAGAAAAATTAGGGAAAAGAAATCAAATACTTGGAAACTGAACAATACCCTGATTTAAAAAGACTGGGTTATAGAAGACATTAAAGAGGGAATAAAGAAATTCATAGACTGCAACGAGAATGAAAACACTTCCTATCAAAACCTCTGGGACACAGCAAAAGCAGCGCTCAGAGGTCAATTTATATCGATAAATGCACACATACAAAAAGAAGAAAGAGTCAAAATCAGAGAACTGTCCCTACAACTTGAACAAATAGAAAGTGAGCAACAAAAGAATCCATCAGGCACCAGAAGAAAACAAATAATAAAAATTAGAGCTGAACTAAATGAATTAGAGAACAGAAAAACAATTGAAAGAATTAACAAAGCTAAAAGCTGGTTCTTCGAAAAAATTAACAAAATTGATAAACCATTGGCCAGACTGACTAAAGAAATACAGGAAAGGAAACAGATAACCCGAATAAGAAACGAGATGGGCCACATCACAACAGACCCAACTGAAATTAAAAGAATCATAGCAGATTATTACGAAAAATTGTACTCTAACAAATTTGCAAACCTAGAGGAAATGGATGAATTCCTAGAAAAACACTACCTACCTAAACTAACACAATCAGAAGTAGAACAACTAAATTGACCCATAACAAAAAGAGAGATTGAAACGGTAATCAAAAAACTCCCAACAAATAAAGCCCTGGCCCGGATGGCTTCACTGCAGAGTACTACCAAACTTTCAGAGAAGAGTTAACACCACTACTACTAAAGCTATTTCAAAGCATAGAAAATGATGGAATACTACCTAACTCATTCTATGAAGCCACCATATCCCTGATACCAAAACCAGGAAAAGACCACAAAAAAAGAAAACTACAGACCTATATCCCTTATGAACATAGGTGCAAAAATCCTCAACAAAATTCTAGCCAATAGAATTCACCAACATATCAAAAAAAATAATCCACCATGACCAAGTGGGATTCATACCAGGTATGCAAGATTTGGCTTAATATTAGAAAAACCATTAATGTAATCCACCATATAAATAAAACAAAAGACAAAAACCACATGATCTTATCAATTGATGCAGAAAAGGCGTTTGACAAAGTCCAACGCACATTTATGATAAAAACTCTCAGCAAAATAGGAATTGAAGGAAAATTCCTCAACATGATAAAGGGCATCTATACAAAGCCAACAGCCAACATCACCCTAAATGGAGAGAGCCTGAAAGCATTTCCCTTGAGGATGGGAATCAGACAAGGATGCCCTTTATCACCGTTCTTATTCAACATTGTGCTAGAGGTCCTAGCCAGAGCAATTAGGCTAGACAAAGAAATAAAGGGCATCCGGATTGGCAAAAAGGAAGTAAAATTATCTCTATTTGCAGATGACATGATCTTATACACAGAAAACCCTAAGGAATCCTCCAGAAAACTACTGAAACTAATAGAAGAGTTTGGCAGAGTCTCAGGTTATAAGATGAACATACAAAAATCACTTGGATTCCTTTACAACAAAAAGAACATTGAAGAGGAAATCACCAAATCAATACCATTCACAGTAGCCCCCAAGAAGATAAAATACTTCGGAATAAATCTTACCAAAGATGTAAAAGACCTATACAAAGAAAACTACAAAGTACCACTGCAAGAAACTAAAAAGGACCTACATAAGTGGAAAAACATACCTTGCTCATGGATAGGAAGACTTAACATAGTAAAAATGTCTATTCTACCAAAAGCCATCTATACATACAATGCACTTCCGATCCAAATTCCAATGACATTTTTTAATGTGTTGGAGAAACAAATCACCAACTTCATATCGAAGGGAAAGAAGCCCCAGATAAGTAAAGCATTACCGAAAAAGAAGAAGAAAGTGGGAGGCCTCACTCTATGTGATTTTAGAATATATTATACAGCCACAGTAGTCAAAACAGTCTGGTACTGGTACAACAACAGGCACATAGAACAATGGAACAGAATTGAGAACCCAGATATAAATCCATCCACATCTGAGCAGCTGATATTTGACAAAGGCCCAGTGTCAGTTAATTGGGGAAAAGATAGTCTTTTTGCCAAATGGTGCTGGCATAACTGGATATCCATTTGCAAAAAAATGAAACAGGACCCATACCTCACACCATGCACAAAAACTAACTCCAAGTGGATCAAAGACCTAAACATAAAGACTAAGACGATAAAGATCATGGAAGAAAAAATAGGGACAACGTTAGGAGCCCTAATACAAGACATAAACAGAATACAGAACATTACCAAAAATGATGAAGAGAAACCAGATAACCGGGAGCTTCTAAAAATCCAACACCTATGCTCATCTAAAGACTTCACCAATAGAATAAAAAGACCACCTACAGATTGGGAAAGAATTTTCAGCTATGACATCTCCGATCAGCGCCTGGTCTCTAAAATCTACATGATTCTGTTAAAATTCAACCACAAAAAGACAAACAACCCAATCAGAAAGTGGGCAAAGGATATGAACACACACTTCACTAAAGAAGATATTCCGGCAGCTAACAGATACGTGAGAAAATGCTCTCGATCATTAGCCATTAGAAAAATGCAAATTAAAACTTCGATGAGATTCCGTCTCACTCCAACAAGGCTGGCATTAATCCAAAAAACACAAAATAATAAATGTTGGAGAGGCTGTGGAGAGATTGGAACTCTTATACACTGCTGGTGGGAATGTAAAATGGTACAACTACTTTGGAAATCTATCTGGGGTTTTCTTAAAAAGTTAGAAATAGAACTACCATACAACCCAAAAATTCCACTCCTGGCATATACTCTGGAGAAATAAGAGCCTTTACACGAACAGATATATGCACACCCATGTTTATTGCAGCTCTGTTTACAATAGCAAAAAGCTGGAAGCAACCAAGGTGTCCATCAACGGAAGAACGGAGAAATGAATTATGGTATATTCACACAATGGAATACTACGCATCGATAAAGAACAGTGACGAATCTGTGAAACATTTCAGAACATGGAGGAACCTGGAAGGCATTATGCTGAGCGAAATTAGTCAGAGGCAAAAGTACAAATATTGTATAAGACCACTATTATAAGGTCTTAAGAGATAGTATAAACTGAGAAGAACACATACTTTTGTGGTTACGAGGGGAGGAGGGAGGAAGGGGGGAACAGGGTAATTTACCGATTAGTTAGTAGATAATAACTACTTTAGGTGAAGGGAAGGACAATACTCAATACATGGATGGTCAGCTCAACTGGACTGGACCAAAAGCAAAGAAGTTTCCGGGATAAACTGAATGCTTCAAAGGTCAGCGGAGCAAGGGCGGGAGTTTGGGGACTATGGCTTAAGGGGACTTCTAAGTCAATTGGCAAAATAATTCTATTATGAAAACATTCTGCATCCCACTTTGAAATGAGGCATCTGGGGTCTTAACTGCTAACAAGCGGCCATCTAAGATGCATCAACTGGTCTCAACCCACCTGGGGCAAAGGGGAATGAAGAACACCAAGGTCACATGATAACTATGAGCCCAAGAGACAGAAAGGACCCCATGAACCAGAAACTTAAGATCTTCCTGAGACCAGAAGAACTAGATGGTGCCCGGCCACAACCGATGACTGCCCTGACAGGGAGCACAACAGAGAACTCCTGAGGGAGCAGGAGACCAGTGGGATACAGACCCCAAATTCTCATAAAAACACCAGACTTAATGGTCTGACTGAGACTAGAGGAGTCCCGGCGGTCATAGTCCCCAAACCTTCTGTTGGCCCAGGACAGGAACCATTCCTGAAGACAACTCATCAGACATGGAAGGGACTGGACAATGGGTGGGAGAGAGACGCTGACGAAGAGTGAGCTACTTGTATTAGGTGGACACTTGAGACTGTGTTGTCATCTCCTGTCTGGAGGGGAGATAGGAGGGTAGAGAGGGTTAAAAACTGGCAAAATCGTCACGAAAGGAGAGACTGGAAGGAGGGAGTGGGCTGACTCATTAGGGGGAGAGTAAGTGGGAGTATAAAGTAAGGTGTATGTAAGCTTATATGTGACAGACTGACTTGATTTGTAAACTTTCACTTAAAGCACAACAAAAATTATTTAAAAAAAAAATTTTTCTGCTGCATCATACAGAATGTTAAAGTAGGAAAATGTCTTTGAGACTATCTAAATAAAGTTCGCCTCCCTGGTTTTGAGGGAATTCCGGCTTAGGGAGATGGAGTAGTATACTCTAGGTTAAGAAACAGGTGAAAAAAGAAAAGGTGAAAACAGTAACAATAAACAGATGGACTATCTGTGGCATGAAGAAAAGTTTGCTTCCCTCTCTCATTCAAGGACTTCAAAGGTTGTCAGTTCAGGCTCCTCGGTCTTGTTGCTATGTTGTAAGGGGCTTCCATTCGCAAGACCACCTCTTGGCCGCTGATGGCTGCAGGATTTTTGGCACTGAGGAGTTCATTACAACCTGCAAGGAGACAGGGATGAAAATGTCTCTCTTTGCACATTTCCTGGAAGTTGCACACCTGACTCTTCTATTATTCATTTAGACATACGATGATATCTAAAGGCAAGGAAGCCACATGCCCAGCCACAAATCTCATGCTCTATAGTGTTTAAGAAGAAAGTGAGAATAAAAATTGGGGGAAAATTAAAAACCTCCAGCCACTGACTAAGTTGGTTAAGACAAAACTTGAGAGTTAACTCAGCTTTTGAGAATTCCTGCTCATTCTTTCTTTACCAAGTTTCCACTTATTATGTGAATATGCTTGGGTTCTTCATTATTTAATTCTTCAAACTCTACTTCAAATCTTCCCTATCTCACAAGCCTTTCTTAATTACCAAGTCTTAAAATGATTTCTCTCTTCCAATTTTCATGGATTGAAACTATACCACAAATTCCGTGCAGTACTGTATTGTAGACACTTCTGTGTGTGTAAAGTCTTTCCCCAACTGCACTGCAAGTTTCATGAGGATAGGGAGCATAACTTTATTACCTGTTTGTGACCTGTCCCAGTGTTTGATTTGCTGGATCCAATGGCCTTGAGTCCTCATCCTAGTTTGCTTGGTGTGATCTTGTTGACCAATGCTCTTTGCAAAACCTCACCTTCCCCCACCCCTTGGTTATTGTGGCACCATTTGCCAACTCTTATTACGAGTGCCAACTAACATGGTAGTGTACCTTAAATGCACAGAAGAGATCTTGAAATTTGACCTCCCTTGGCACTTACTCTTAGGATTTTTTAATGCTGTCAGTGAACTGGATCTATAGCAGTTAACATACCCTGATGAATAAAGAATCTTTAGTCAGTGGTAAACTGTCTAGTTCGTAACAATCTCTACCAAGCCCAGTTTATTTTTCTTACTCCTGTAGGATGTTGATTTTTTTTAAACCAAAACCAAACCCCCTGCCATTTCCGACTCATACAGACTCCTTAGGGTTTCCAAGGCTGTAAATCTCTACAGAAGCAGACTGCCACATATTTCTCCCACGGACCTTCCAGTCAGCAGTTAATTGCTTTAACCACTGTGGCTCCAATCTCTGCTCAAATAAACCCACTACAGGAGTCACAGAGTAAATTTGGAGAGTGGATTTTAAAATGAATTTGACTAATGCTAGAACTTTTCAAAAAGTTTACCAAGGCCTGGAATACTTATAAAAAGAATAGTTGAAGGAATTATGGATATACAGCTTGGAAAGGGACAATTAAGAAGAACTTAAAATAATCTCCAAATATTTGAAAGGGTTTATACAGTGAGGATTTGGGCCTGCTCTGCATAGTTCTGAAGGACATAATTAGGACCAACTGACTGGAAGATAAAGAAAGGCAAATTTTATAATAAGGTGGGTCTTCTTGCCAATCAGAGCTCTCGTGAAATAGAATGAATTGTCCTATGAGATAGAGTTGCATATTCATATTAATTTTGCTTAATATTTAAATAGAAACTAGAAACCAACCTTTAGTGGTGCTTTAGAGACTATTCTTATATATAAGGTTAAGCAGTTGAACTAGAAGATTTCTGAATTCCAGGAAAAATTCTAGATTTCATTGTTACAAAAAATAAAAACAAGTTTTGGCATTCATATGGGAAGGCTGAAAATACGATCTCTTGGGTCACCAAAAAAAAAAAAAAAAAATTGCCCTCAAGTCGATTTCAACTCATACTGATCCTAAGGACAGACTAGAACTGCCCCATAGGGTTTCCAAGGAGCAACTGGTGGATTCAAAATGCTGACCTTTTGGTTAGCGGCCATAGCTTTTAACCACTGTGCTATATTGTTAGTGCTATAAAAATTACTTATCTTATATGCGAGTGTACATACCTATTATTGGTTCTGCTTTGCTTAAAATATTACAACTTTATTTCATTTTGTTTTATTTGGCTTGGTTTTTATTGTTACAGTGAACTTAAAATATTCTAATTCTGCGAAGTGATCTTCAGTTATATTACGGGTTGTCTTTATTGTGAACATAAAACGAGACTGTCTTGATAAAGTACTTAGTATCAATTTATACTGATAATACTGGCATTTTTACTTTCATAGTTCCTAATACTGAAGATGGACACATGGGCCTTTATGTTTCTTTATATGAACACCCTTAATTAGGTCTGATGACTTCAAGTTATAGTCTTCTTTAAATTTTATATTATTCTTTTATGGAATCTCAGTTAATGTTAATATGATTAAAATGTTAAATGTATTTACTAAAATAATCCATTTTCCTTAAAACATTTCCACATTTCTGTTCTGAACTTTTTCAATCTATTTGACCCAATTTTTGACATAAAAATGTAAAAGATACAGTTAGTCCTCTGGGTTCCCCCTTCCCCTATACACTCTCTCCTTTCATGAAATAATTATGAGCCTAAATTTGGAATTTATGAATCAATGCATGTTGTTGACTTATCACTACATAAGGAAGTATGAATAAATTGAATATTATTGATTTGCCTGCTACGGAAATTTATATATATATAGGCGCCTCACAGAAAGCAGTTTGCTTTTTCTTCTCCACAGTTATGTTTTGTTTGGTTATCAAAAAAAGTAAATGTATTTTCCGTTAAACATTTTACTTACTTTTCCTTTAAACACATAAATAATTAATTAATTTTGGAATTTGGAATAACTAGTTCTTTTTCTTGGTTCCAAAATCAGCAAGTATAAAAAAGGATAAAAGGTTCTCTCTCCCACCTCTGTACTTTAGCCACCCAATTCCCACCACCTCAGTCCCTCAAAATAGGTACCCATGGTTACAAATTTCTTGTGAGTCCTTTCAGAAATGGTTTAAACGCATAGAACAAATGGTAACATGCTATATACTGCTCTGTGCATTGGATTTGTTTTTACTTAATAACGTGTGATGATTTTCATATCAATGCATAAATAACTTCTTTATCCTTTTTTGGAGTGCTGGTGGTGTAGTTTCGCTGAGGGATAGCTTCATCAAAACGTGCACACATTTTTAAATTCACTAAACATTGGCTATCTAAAATGATGTGTGCTTATATTCACATGAATATCTTAGGAGAATCACTGGTTCTATGTATCTTCACCCACATTTTGTGTTATCAGACTGTTTTCAATTTTTCCAACCCATTTGTTTTTATTGGTAGGAAATGGTATCAAAATATTTAAATTTTCAACTTCATGATTACTAATGAGGTTTAGCACTTTTAATATTCATTTTTATTATATTTTCTCTGAATGACCTGCTTATAGCCCTTTATTTTTCTGTATTTTCTCATTGATTTGTAACAATTCTTTTATCTATTCTAGAAAAAGGTACTTTGATTGTTAAATTCCTTTCAAACATATTTTTTAAGTCTAACACACACCTTTGTAGCCTCCTGTTGAAACAAAACTTGTAATTTTAAATACTATATTTTAACAAGTTTTTCCATATGGTTTGTATTTTTTTGTGTGTGTGTGTGTGTTTTTTCCCTTTCCTGCCCCAATAAGAAAAACAACCGTACTATATATTCTTTAACATTTTTATAAAGCTTTGCTTTTACATTTGAGCCTATGTGGAGTAGATTTTATGTATGATGTGACACATGGCTTTAATTTCTTTTCTATGTATCAACAACTGGATAGAAACCAATTTTTCACTAATGCAAACACGCTACAACTGACATCCTTGCACACATGAGCACATGGTTCTCTATGGTAGCAGCTAGAAGTGGAGACACTGGGGTGAAGAACATGCTGGTAGTTTCATAGCCACTAGCTATTTAGGAGCCCCGGTGGCACAGTAGTTAAGCATTTGGCAACTAAAAGGTCAGCAGTTTGAGTCCATCAGCCTCTCCTTGAAAACCCTATAGGGCAGTTCTACCCTGTCCTATAGGATCACTATGAGTTGGAATAACTCAAAGGCAATGGGTTTAGCTATTGCCAAATTTTCTCCAAAGTTGTTCAAATTGGCACTACAAACAGGGAAGTATAAGTTCTGCATCCATGTAAGTGTAAGCAAATTTATTACTTTCAACCAATCTGATGAAAATTAGTTGTTGCAATAGTCATTTTAAAACGTTTTTTTTTTTTTTCTTTAAATTTGTTTCCTGGAGATATATTACATAATTACTTGTTCGATGTAGTTGGCCCAATTAATGATTTTTGTATGATTTTTGTGAATCCTAGCTTATTGATTTCAGAGAGATATTCGGATTTCCTCAAAGAATGTATTAAATTATAATTCCTTTCCCCAGCATTACCTTGTATGTATGATACCATTTCAAAGGTGATCAGGTAAGACGATTTCACGATTATTTAATTTGAATTTTCTCATCTCCTTGCTTTAAATATTCAGCATACTAATATCTTACATCTGTATGATCACTTGACGATTTTAAAGGGCTCTAACACGCATTTTGACAAGTATTTTAAAACTTCAAGTTCCTCACAACCACACACATTAAAATAACGCGGTGTTTTCTTTTGTGCCTATGAGTCACTTTCAGTTTCTTCATTACCTATTATTTTATGTCTCATCAAAAGTGCTTGCATATTTATATCAACATTCTGTTTACCCCTTAGATTATTCATGCCTGAGTGGAGTGTCAGCTGCAGAAATAGTAGGTCTAATGAGTTTCATGGGGATACCTCATTCTAGGAACAAAAACAGGAAAAGGAATAAAACACCAGTGCCTACATATTAATATGGCCCCTGGTTAGAACAGATCTCAGGAGCACGAGATGGTAGGTAGTCCCTACACAGTACAGATCTCCTTTAAAGGGCCCTTACTTCCAATTCAGTTTTCTTTGTATAAGTTAATCTCCTACAGACACTGCACAAACGCCAAATACTAAACCACAAATACCCAAAGGGAGAGATTGCTATTACTCTGCCCTGAATACTGCATTACTCAGTACTTGCTCAGGTGTTATTTTAAACTATTGTTTTTTTCTACTGCTCTTTTTTTTATTATTATTAGAACCATGGTTGTTTGTAATATAAATAAGATACCACCAAACTAAATATTTAACTTATTAGCGTTCTGCACACATTATTTTTCTTTGAAAGAGAGCCTTAATTTACTTTGGTGAAGATAATGCATTATGAAGTACCTTTTTTACATATTTAATATAGGCTATGTAGTGCTAGTCTATTGGGACAGCAAGAAAAGTTAATTTAAAAAGAGTGAAATTTAAGGTTGATCTATGAAGCACATGAAAAATGGAGAACTAAGGCAATTACTCATGCTTTTCAGATTAAAAAATTCAATATATGTATAAATAAAAAGAGACAGAACATGGATCTGTATAATTTAGATGCATTACCTTGTGGGGTGTGTGTATGTGTACGTGCTAAAACCCATTAATTATACCCTTGGAATCTTCATATTCATGAAAAACCTGGTCTTAAATTTTATAGTGAAAATTAAAAAACATCTCAGGGCCTCCAAGTTTCTTAAACCAGGTGAGGTTTTTAAATCAAAACTTGCCAATATTATTTAAAAGGATTTCATTAACATCTTTGAAACCTAAGGGGAAACATAGTTTGGTTCAGTTTTAATCCTCACTTTGAACTACATTCAGCACTTCAGATAGATGTTCTCTAGGTTTCTTGATTTTTTCAGATTTTAAAGAGAATAAATTTCAGTCATTAAAGTGAAAAGGTGCTAATTCCTCCACACATATAGAATACTGTGGGTGGTGCTCAGGTGACAATGACGAAGGAGATGGGCAAGAGGGACAAATGGGAACAAACATCAAAGGAATGACTAATTCATGTGAGATACTTTACGAATATTATTTGTATTAGTACCCTGATTGATACTATATCTTGCAATCCACTCATCGATTCCACACCAAAAAAGCACTCTTCCTATTGGGCAAATGATCAAGAGAAGTTAGCAACTTGCCCAATATGCGTGGTTAGTAAAGAAGTGCCAGAGTCAGAACTTGAACTTTATAGTCTTTGTGACTACAAAGTCAATAGTCTTTCCAGCACGTCATGCAGCTAGGGGAAGTAAACAGGGAATTTGGACTAAGTGTGCTAACATATTCCAATGTGTCGAACAAAACTACGAGTTTACTTTTAGTGCCCTTCTATGTAGCAGAGAAGGAATAGACGTATTGCCAATATCCATCTATGTAAGGAACACAATTACTCAGAGAATTTAAAAATAACATGTACTATTAAGAAGTCCTGTGGTACTACAAAATTTGCAAAATATTTTATATGTTTTAGGTATCACTTAACAAGGGCTGATTATCTGCCAGTCATGGTTCTACTATCACATTTCATCCGTTCAACAATCCAGGGAGGGAAGTATTATCTACCAATTTTTATATATGAAGATACTGAAGTTCAGAGACTGATCAATATCACAGAGGCCCACAGGGGCTCAGTAAAATTTAATCAAAGGTCTCCAAACTTCTAATCTCCTAAATTCATGGTCTTCCCACTACTCACATGCTGATGGTTAAATGCATCAGATTTACAGGATGCTCATGAGCCCAACAATGATTCCAAATTAGGGGATTAAAGCAATTATTGTTACTATTCATATTTTTTAAAAATTCCTTACTTATACAGAGAAACCCCATGATATGAATTCCAAAACATCTAATTAGTGATCTCAGTGATTTCTTTTATGTTGCCCAGAGAAATTAAGAAAACAAAACAAAACAAAACAAAAAAACTCCTTATCCTCAAAATCTTTTCAATTGGATGAAATAAAATAAGAAAAACTTTAAAAATATCCCTTGAATATGCTGATAACAAATGCCTCAGTGTTTCCAATCATAATTTAGGAAGGTCATCTAATTTACAGGTTAAACACCATGGCTCTTGGGTTCAGGCTTCCAAAATCCAAACCCTGTAACATATTTTGTTAGGCAACGACATAATAATTCTGAATCTCACTTTCTCCGTGTGTGTGATGGAGATAATAGTATGCCTACAAATCATTTAGGATGTTTTAGTTGTAAGTTTCACAAAACTTTAGTCAAAAAAAAAAAAAAAACAAGGTTTAAATGGTGGAAATACATTGACTCATGTAAATAAAGAGTTCAGAGATACCAAAAATATTATGATCACAGCTCTGGCTCTGTTTTTCTGAGTTTTTTTTTTTTTTTTTTTTTTGCCAATGCTGTCTTCCTTCAGGGTAGCCAAGTGGCTGTAGTAGTTGTGGGCTTCACATCTCACATCTCAGGCTACTCCTTCCAAAGTAAGAGATCTACTCTTCACCTAATCATCAAATGTTAGCCCTAGACGTCATTCTAATTTAACTATCTAGAGACCCATGTCTACCTTTGAAACTGTTTCTATGGCAAGACAATGGGAAAGAGTATTTTTATTGGTTTAGGCTTACATGTGGTACTGTGGAAAGCCTCCGTCTTAAGCAAACGGCATACAGGCTTCACAGTGAGAGAAGAGGCAAGAATGGCAGCTGGAGACACCAAAAACAATGTCACCTGCACCCTGCTTTATAGTATGATTGTAGAATTGAAAGAAACCTGTGTAATGCATGCAGCAGCCTCTGACCCATATAAAAGATACATAAAGGTTAGATAATATTGTTCTTCTAATGCTTGTACTTTAATTTCATTTTATTTAATGGTTTTATTAGCAGACGATCTAAAATATAGAAGGCTAGATTAAACACTGTGTCTTAGAAATAGTGTTCCAAAAAACTAGTTCTATACAATAGAATTAGATTATTGTTATTTTACCGGCTTGATTTGGCTTACACAGAGAGCTAAACCACATATCTTGGTTCAAACACTTTTTTACTCTCATCTTCCCTTATGTCCATGAAACATATTTATAAATTAAATTAATCATTCAGCAATAGTTTATCCAGCAATCTAAACTACAGTACAGTAATTTCATTAACTAGTCCAGTAGTTCTCAAGGTGCCTTGTGTTCGTGACACACTTTCAAATGCACCAACTTTTGGCTGAATACTTAAAGGGATTAAAAGAAAATGGCTGATTTTTAAAAAGCACATTTCAGAAAATTAAGGAAAAAACCTCCCTTTTTACAATTCTTTACCTATCCACTTAAGAACCGAGCCAATGTATAGTTTTATTTTCTGTTATGACCACGTTCTCATGAACTCGCAAGACAAAGTTTTCACAGGTTCTGATAAACATCATTTCTCCCTCATCTCTTTTATATTGTAAGAAGTTTTGCATCACTTCACCCACACTAGCTTTCCGTATCTGATAGTCAAAGCTAATATTTTTCCCATGCCTATTATTTGCCGCAGAGACTGTTTTAAGTGTTTTTTATGTGTTAACTCTTTTAATCCCCAAAGTGGTGACATTTTTTTGAAGGATTAATTCAATCCTTTATGTAGCAAAAAAAAAAAAATTATTTTGAACCCTTAGTAAGTTTGTCATTTAAAACAATCTAACCTTCAAGAAGTCATTTTTACGGTTTGAGTAAATCAGTAAATGAAAGGATGCTTATATGATCACCTTCTGAAATACACACACACACACACATACACATACGCCTGCTATGCATCTCCGCTGTGTAATAGAGCACTTCAAATAATATGGGTCACCATGCACAGAAGCCCCACAGCTCCTAAGTCCATAGCTTCAGATGTATCTATGCATAAAAACTGTCTATCTGCCTCTAAATCATTGTTTCAAGTTCTTGGAAGAGACAATTGGATTGGTTCTTCTAGGGGTAAACATCTATGAACGAGTCACTCAGCTATATCCACGAGGAAGAATCTTATAGTAAAAGGGAAAAAAATACATCATAGACTTGGTATTTTTTGCTATTAATAATAAGGTTCTTGATAAAGAAAATAATAGTGGGAGAGAAATGAGTCTCACAGGGCAGATCAGCAGATAATGGGCAAGTAAAAAGGAAAGACAGAGACTGTTCCCTAGCTTTTTCTCTAAGGGGTTGAGCAAGTGTTTTAGTGATGAGCATGGGAAATTAATGAATTATTTATAGTTGGTTATTTAATTGTTTCATTTAACTGCATAACTAACTTGGTTTTCTCTATAGCGCAAGTTCAATTATTCTCCTATGATTTCTCATAATTTGAGTCAAAGAAACCTTCCTAATATTATTATAAAGTTATATCTGGAGAGGGACCTCCATCAGCAATTGCAATTAAGATCATTATACTTAGAGAGGGCACATCATGTAAGGAGAAATGCTCATAGAATACTGCCGCAATAAGACAGTAAGACATGGTTGTCTGGAAATATTCTGCAATTATATTCTTCTTCTTCTTTTTTTTTTTTTAAATAAAGGCATTCTTTTTGCAGGTAAACAAGTGAAAAAGAGTATAAAAACAAAAAAGAAGCTAATGACTCATGGTCAGAAGTGAAATAATCAGTTCCCAGGACGTGAGGTCTACAGAAGTTTCCTCACATCCTTTCATAGAAAGTAATTTACACTATAATTGGGTTTTCTGGTCAGCAGCTGTCCATGAGAATCCTCGCTTCTTGTCATGCTTGACTCTTCTCTCCTTGGCACTAAAGAACACCATAGTTACCTTCGTTAACATGAAGAACCGTGGATTTCTATTCAGTAAGCTAACTAGTTAATGCCTGTAATGTCAATTCTGGATATTAAAATGTAGAATATAAAATAGAATAGAACTTTGCATTATCAACTCAAACTTAACCTCAGATCAGAATCTGAATTGTACCCAGATCCTTTTAAAGGAGAAAGTTGTAAGAACAGGAGTGTGTCTTCTTTCCAACCTAAGAGGCAAACGCTGAATATTTCAATATTAACTATGATGTTAACTGCATATATATAAAAACCAAAACCAAGCTCATTGCCATCAAGCCAATTCCAATTCATAGCAATTCTATAGAACAGAGTCAAACTGCCTCATAGGGTTTCCAAGGTTGTAAATGAGACTGGCATATCTTTCTCCTCTGGAGTGGCTGGTGGTTTCAAATCATCAACCTTTTGCATTGCAGCTGAGTGCTTAAACACTACACCACCAGGGCTCAATATATATATCCCTTATCAAATTAAGAAAGCTTACTTTTATTGCTAACCTGATGAAAGTTTTTCTTTTTTGATCATTAATGAGTGTTGAATATTGTCAAATGGTTTTACTGCATCTATTGAGAGAATTACACAATTTTTCTTCTTTATTCTTTTGTTGTTGTTTTTGTTAGGTGCCAACGAGCTACTACTCATACTGACCCTTTGTGTAACAGAATGAAACACTACCTGGTCCTGTGCCATCTTCACAATCCTTGCTATACTTGAGCCCATTGTTGCAGCCACTGTGTCAATCCATCTCATTGAGGGTCTTCCTCTGTTTTGGTGACCCTCCACCAAGCATGATGTCCTTATCCAGGAAATGGTCCCTCCTGATAACATGTTCAAAGTACATGAGGTGGAGCATAGCCGTCCTTGCTGCTAAGGAGCATGCTGGCTGTATTTCTTCCAAAACAAATTTGTTTAGTCTTCTTATAGTCAACGGTATATTCAATATTCTTTGCCAACACCATAATTCAAAGGCATTAATTCTTCTTTGGTCTTCCTTATTCATTATCCAGCTTTCGTATGCATACGAGGTGATTGAAAACACCATGGATTATGTCAGGTGCACTTTAGTCTTCAAAGTGACATCTTTGCTTTTTTCCACTTTAAAGAGGTCTTTTACAGTAGATTTGTCCAATGCAATACTTTTTTTTCATTTCCTGACTGCTGATTCCAAGGGTGTTGATTGTGGATCCAAGTAAAATGAAATCCTTGACAACTTCAATCTTTTCTCCATTTTCATGATGTTGCTCATTGGTCCAGTTGTAAGGATTTTTATTTTCTTTATGCTGAGGTACAATCCATACTGAAGGCTAACGTCTTTGATCTTAATTAGTAAGTGCTTCAAGTCCTCTTCACTTTCATCAAGTAAGGTTGTGTCATCTGGACATTGCAGGTTGGAATTAGTCTTCCTCCAATCCTGGAAAAGAGGAAGACCTTCAATGAGATGGACTGACACAGTGGCTACAACAATATGCTCAAGCATAACAATGATTGTGAGGATGGCACAAAACCAGGCAGCATTTCATTCTGAGTTGGAACCACCTCGATGGGACATAACAATGACAACAACCAATAAATTCTGATGCCACATACTTCTTCATATACTCCAGCTTCTCGGATTATTTGCTCAGTATACAGGTTGAATAAGTATGGTGAGAGGATACAACCCAGATACACACCTTTCCTGATTTTAAACCACTCAGTATTGTTCTGTTCAAATGACTGCCTATTGGTGTATGTACTGGTTCCACACGAGCACAGGTGTCCTGGGCTTCCCATTCTTCAAAATGTTATCCATAATTTGTTATGATCCACACAGTTGAACGCCTTCACATAGTTAATAAAACACAGGTAAATATCTTTTGGGTATTCTCTGCTTTCAGCCAAGATCCATCTGACATCAGCAATGATATCCCTTGTTCCACATCTTCTGAATCAGTTTGAATTTGTCAGTTCCCTGTTGATGTACTGTTACAACCACTTTTGAATGATTATCAGCAAAATTTACTTGCATATGATCTTAATGATATTGTTTGATAACTTCCCCATTCTGTTGGATGACTTCTCTGGAATGGACACAAATACCGATCTCTTCCAATCAGTTGGCCAGGTAGCTGTCTTCCAGATTTCTTGGCATAGACAAGTGAGTACCACCAGGGCTGCATCCATTTGTTGAAACATCTCAATTGGTATTTCATCATTTCTTGGAATTTTTTTTTTTTGTCAATGCCGTCAGTGCAGTTTGGACTTCTTCCTTCTGTACCCTCGGTTCTTGAGCAAACACTACCTCCTGAAATGGTTGAACGTCAACCAACTCTTAAGTCTTAATGTGGTAAAATGTATTGATTAATTTTATGATATTAAACCAACCTTTGTTCCTGAAATAAACTGCTCTTCATCATGATACCAAAAATCAAACCCGCTATTGTCAAGGTGATTCTGACTCATAACAACCCCACAGGGTTTCCAAGACTGAAAATCTCTATGGAAGCAGGCTGCCACATCTTTCTCCACGGAGAAGCAGTTGGTTTCAAGTCACCAATCTTTTGGTTGGCAGTCAGCTGCTTTAACCACAGTGCCACCAGGGCTCCTCTTCATCACGGTAGCACATCATATATTTTATATATTCTTTTATTTGATTTGCTAATGTTTTATTTGGTGATTTTACTTCCACGTCATGTGAAGTACTGGTCTGTAATTTTTCTTTCTTGTCTCTTTCTTGTCAGGTTTTAGTATCAGATTTATTCTGGCCTTCTAACTCATGTGAGAATCCTAAGGAGAAAATTAAAAGAACTAAAAATAATTTTTTGTATATTCTTTGAAAAAGATCACAAGGAGTCCAGCCTCAAAGATGTAGTGATTAATCCAATATCTGCTTACCCAAGTGTCCATTATTTCTGTCACCAGCCATCCCCGCAATTCTCTCTCTGCTGTGTTCGATAATTTGTTGTAACATCTCAAAGAGCTCATGGACTATACTTACAGTTATGTGGTTTATTAGAGTAAAAGGATACAACTCAGGAGTAAAAGGATACAACTTAGGATCAGTGTCAGGAAGGGGTATACAGGCAAGATCTGGAAGAGTCTCCAAAACAGAGCTTCCATTTTCCCAAGGTGAACACACCTCTCCCTTTGACAACTGGGACAGTTCTCAACCGGGACATCTCTCAGCCAGGACAGCTCTTGGCCAGCACAGCTCTTGATCAGGAGAGCTCTTGACCAGGAAAGCTCTTAGAAGAGGAAAGCTCTCCAAGCCTCCATTTTCTAGGGCTTTTATCAGCCACCAGTGCATGAGCTCATTATTGGCTGCCTACCAGGTGGGGTCCCTAGCCAGACTAACACCTAACAAACCCTTAAAAAAAAAAAAAATAGGTGTAGTCAATTGCCTCAATAACTTACGTAACCTCTAAGGTTATTTTTCCAAGGGTGAAGGACAAATAAAGAAATTCCTTGCACCACAGCATGTTATATCATCCACTGCGGTATAGTCAACAACTGGTTCTCCAAACATCTTCTGGATAAGTCATCAATGTTCAATATGCTTTAGAGTAAAAATAAAAATCACTTTTCTATGTCTTCATAATGTCAAAACATCCTGATATGATGTAAAAAATCCATGCAACCATCTGGCTTTTGTTACCTTGTGCCTAAAATATATGTTTTCCCTGTTTCATCCTTTATATGGATATATTATTTAAGCAATTCTGAAGATACTTCAATGCATAGGTGATAGTATATTAGTAACTATACCTGAATTTTGACTAGATATATAATTTATTACAATACAGTTAAACAATGATTAAATAAAATACACATACAGTTTAAATGTCAAAAGATATTGGGAATAATTCATGAAATAATGAAATAGCAGTACTACACTAGACATCGGGCTACCTGGTAATTCTGTGACTGGGGCAAGTCATTTATAATTGAACCCATCATCCCCATTTTGCAGGTAAAGATCTGCAAAAAAAAAGAAAAAAGAGCTGTCCTGGCTGATAAGGATCTGAAAAATGGGGATAATGGGGTCACACTAAATAATCTTCAAAATCTAACTAGTTCTGAATTTTCATGAGTATATAATTTACAAGTGTAGCATATTGTTTATGAAAATAAATGATTGTATCAGCTGCATATTGAGAAAAAATTACAATGAATCTGATGTTCAAACGATATACATAAATTTTAAATTATTACTGACATAATGAACAGTGTTATTGAGAAGGAGCAGAATTATCAGTAAAATTATTTTTAAATGGAACAACCAGCGTAATATAGCATATCAATAGCATATGATCAGCCTGAGGAAGAAGGTGTCTGTTTGGTAGGATCAAAAATATATATAGAAGAAGAAAAAATTAGGAAGACTCACACTTCTTGATTTTAAAACATATTATATAGCAACAGTAATCAAAACCACCTGGTACTGGTATAATAATAGATGCATAGACCAAAGGAATAGAATTGAGAGTCTAGAAGTAAATCCACACACCTATGGCCAACTGAGTTTTTAGAAGGGTGATAAGTCCATTCCGTTCTATGGGAATCTTCACGTACAGAAAAACAAAATAAGATCCATGCCTTACGTTAAACATAAAAACAAATTCAAATGTATTAAGGACCTAGATGTGAACATTAAAACCATGAAATCCTTAGAAGACAAGCTGCCAGGCCTTGTTCTTAACAATAGATTATCTAGTAATAAAAGCACAAACAGCAAAAGACAAAATAAATAAACAGGACCTCAGAAAAATTAAAAACTTTTGTACATCAAAAGGCTTTACCAAAACAGTGAAAAGACAAGCAACCAACTGGGAGCATATCTTCAGAAACCATATACCCAATAAGAATCTAATAACCAAAATATGTATAAAACTTTGACAACAACTAAAAGGCAAATAACCCAGTCAAAAATTGAGCAAAGGACTTGAATAGACATTTCATCAAAGAATACATTCAAATGGCCACTAAACACATGAAAAAACACTCAACATCATTTGTCATCAGACAGATGCAAATCGAAACCACAAGAAGATACCACTTCATTCCCACTAGGATGGTTAAGACTAAAAAAAAAAGAAAAAGAAAAAAAATGGAAAATTACAAATGTTGGTGAGAATGTGGGGAAATTAGAACCCTTGTCCATTGCTGGTGATAATGTAAAAAGGTACAGCCTTGTAGAGAACAGTGTGGTGGTTCCTTAAAAAACTAAAAATAGAACTATTATAAAACCAAAAAAAGAAACCCAAAAAACAAACCCGTTGCTGTCGAATCCACTCCAAATCATAGCGACCTTATAGGACAGAGTAAAACTGCCCCATAGAGTCCCCAAGGAGTGTCCGGTGGATTTGAATTGCTGACCTTTTGGTTAGCAACCCTAACACTTAAGGACTACCCCTCCAGGGTTTCCAGCTATTATGAATAATGCTGCAATGTACAGTGTACCCATGTGTGTTTAAGTCACTGCTTTCAAATCCCTTGAGTATATTCCTAGCAGTGGAATTACTGGTCATATATAGCCATTCCACTCCTCGGAATATACTCAAGGGATTTGAAAGCAGCAACATGAAAGCTTATGTGGACAGTGTACCTTGCAGCATTATTCATAATAGCCAAAAGGCAGAAACAACCTAAACGCCCATCAACAGACAAATGAATAGACAAAATGTAGTGCATAAATACAACACAATATTACACAGCAGGAAAGCTGTGGATGATGGATGATGTCCAGCTACCATTGCTGAGCATGTTTTTTTCTAGATTTTATTTATTTTGTTGTTGTTGAGAATATACATAACAAAACATAAACCAATTCAGCAATTTCTACACGTGCAATTTAGTTACACTGATTACATTCTTAGAGTTGTGCAGCCATTCTCACCCTCCTTTTCTGAGTTGTTCCTTCCTCATTAACATAAACTCATTGCCTCTCAAGGATCCTATTTAAACTTGCTAGTTGCTGTTGTCTATTTGATACCACATAAACCAAAAAAACCAAACCCAAGTGCCATTGAGTCAATCCTGACTCATAGCAACCCTATATAGATAGCTCTTAAAAGAGCACAGTGCTCAAGGCAGGCATTTTTACTAGTTAAGGTAAACTATAGTTTGGTTTTAAGGAGACTTCAGGGGATTTTTTTGGTTCAAGGGATTATCTCAGGGCAATAATTTTAGGTGGTCATCTACCCTCCATGGCTCCAGAAAGTCTTGAGTCCATGAGAATTTGAAAGTCTGTTCTGCCTCTTCCCTTTTTGATCAAGATTCTTCTATGGAATCCTTAATCAAAATGTTCAGTAATGGTAGCCGGACACCATCCAGTTCTGGTCTCATGCAAAGGAGGCAGTCATTCATGGAGGCAACTAACCATACCTTTTTTATATATCCTCCTACTGTTCCTGACTCCCTTTCTTCCTCTGTTGCTCCAGATGAACAGAGTCTGATTGTTGTGCCTTGGTTGGCCACTTGCAAGCTTTTAAGACCCCAAGCACTACGCAAAAATGTAGGAGATAGAAGCACTAAAAACATTATTAGGACAATTATAGTGAGTTTTAAGATTTTTTAAAATTTTGGTCTGCAATATTGTGAAGTGATTATTATCATTTCTTGTAAATATGGTGACTTCCAAAGTGGATTATACATTTTATTGCAACACATATGTTACTTTCTTAATTGGTTGTATGGTTGAAGAGGTCTACATCACAAAAATTAAAGGGAAAAGATTGCAATTATATGGCTTCTACACTGGGTGCATAAACCACTCTGACACAAAATCATTGTTCTCATTGCCTTGTGTAGACCCTACTAAATATTTAAATAAACTCTGTTGCCCTAGGTTTTTAAAAAATAAGTTTCAAATAGTCTTACTTTGCACAATTTTTTCTTCTTTTGTTTTGGTGTTAGAAGGATCAAAGTCTACTGAGTCAGAATAGAAGGCAATGAAAACTACCGTGTAATTTTTTGAGATTTAACAGCCTACACTTTGTGTAAGATAACTTAATTTTTTCAAATTACTAAAAACTTTAATTAGCTCTTGCTGAATACTCATTCAAGTAACAAAAACCTGCTGGCCTATTCAATAGAGGAATTATTAAAAATAAAAAGTTTACTTTTTGAATGAGATAATCAAATAAGATTCCATTAACATTCTAGGTCTTTTATCTGTCTCTCCATTATATTCATTTATCTCAAAATTTCCCAGTTATTCTTATTTTGTCCTAGTAAGTTTTCAACTCACTGACAATTTGCTTCCTATAGGCTCCCTCAGATTTCTCTTTTTTATCATCTCTTTACTCATTTTATCCTTTTTCATATTTATATATAGAGTATTGGTGGCACAGTGGTTAAGCACTCAGCTACTAACTGAAAGGTTGGTGGTTCAAATCCAGCAGCAGATGTGGTAGTCGGCTTCTGTAAAGATTACAGCCTTGGAAACACCATGGCGCAGATCCAGTCTGTCCCATAGGGTTGCTATGAGTAGGAACCAACTTGACAGCAATGAGTTTGGGCTAGCCTTCAAAATACTGTGTTCTCTTCTTATCTAATCAACTAGAGACAGTTATTTTTGTCATGTATTAAGAAATAAGGTTTTTCATCTCACATCATTCTCTAAAATGATGAAAAAAAATCAGGCAAATAAAAGTTGTTGTCTGAGTTTGTGTATTGGTTGATGAATGGTTTTTATCTTTTGTTTTGAGTACTCTTGGAGGAGCATAGGAAAGTACTGGAGGGGGTTAGTGAGGGTTCAAGTGGAGAGTGTGCATGCTCAGATAAGGACAGCGTTCCACAGTATAAGTTGAATGTTCTCAGATACGTGTTATATCACTATAACTTCACCAGAATTAAAACTTAATTTGGAAAGCCCGCTGTCGTAGTAGTTAAGCACTATGATTGCTAACCAAAGGTCGGCAATTCAAATCTACCAGGCACTTCTTAGAAACTCTATGGGGCAGTTCTACTCTGTCCTATAGGGTCACTATGAGTCGGAATCAACCGGACGGCAATGGGTTTGGGCTTCGGTTTTTTTCAGTATGCTAAATATTATAACAGATTAGAGCATTGTTATCTTACAGATATCTTATCAGTTCCATTTCTTAAACATGGGATATAAAGCTCTCCTCTGAAGTCCAAAAGAAGCCTGGCTCTTCTGTGAATTTTGATGCTTTTTCTCTCTTAGCATGGATATGTTCTTTTCCATTTCTGCTCAAGTTAGCATGACAAAAGCTCCTTCTATTGCCAAATATCCATTTAATGGTCTCTCACTAGACCTCATTCCCTCATTACTCACAACCTTAAACTTGTACCATTTGTTTTCTTTTGACAAAGTGTATGCGCATGCCTAGAAGCCAAGGAAGTAGATCTCTAAGCATGTGATACAGTAATGCAAACATATAATCTTTTACTGGAGGTATTTTTTGGTGTTCTAATGGAAGAGAACTTTGCTCAGATGTATTGGAAGACTGAGATCTCATCACTTAAATATTCACTACTTTAAGTCCTCAGTATTAAAATCCAAGTATTCCTTACTGGTTTGTCACACCTTAAACTGCTGACCATTTCCCTATAGGAAGGAATGAGTTGACCTTGCTGAGGACAAGTTCCTTTGTTAGTGGAACAAAGAATTACTGCCTAGGTTAGTAAAGATGCCAAGACAATGGACAGAGGAGCCCACAATGGAGTTTAAAATATTTGGGGTAGAGGATGATCTTCCTACAGAATCTTTAATGATTTGCCTGTAGTTGAATCTGGACAAATATATTTATTTGTAAGTGGAATCAACTGAAAAACAGTTACTTGATCAGAGGTAAAGATTATTTTTTATCCTTTCTTTTGAGTTATTCAAATACACAGAAGAATTATATCTTCTTTCTGCTGTATTTGGGACAAATTTCAGTAAAAGGATATCCCTTATATGTTGAATTATATTAACAATTCTTAATATACAGGAGATATTTACAGGCTGAGGTTTAAGTACAGGAAATAAAAGAAAGAGACAAGACAAATAGCTTATCTCTTGGCGAACCCTTTGTGTTTTCCATTACGCCATTGTTACAGTAGTTTGAGAATATTTTGTGAATCTAATATTAGTAACAAGGAACTTTCGAGCTGATAAAAGACAGCCTAATGTAGACCCCTTATTTCCCAGATGGCAAACAGACGCCTTCTTAATCACAGGTCATAGATTATTCTACAACATCAAAATGCCTTTGTCTCACGTGATGGATTGGAAGTAACCAGTAAGAAGCAGATTCATTTTTACTTGTAATTGTTTGAGAGAAAACTGATAAGATATGCATTAAAGAATAGTGCTCTGATTTGTTAGCATATTGGGTAACTTATAAATCAGTACTTTAAACGAAGCTCATCCTTTCAGTAATACTATGAAATTGTGTTCAGAAAATCAGTAGCTGTTTTGCTTATTTTACTATCATGTGAAGATACTGAAACAACATTGTTAGCATTAAAGATATACAAATTAATATAAAACCTAATCAAAATTCTTCCTTGGCTAAGTGAAGTTACTATACATAACACACATCATTTGAAATTTCCATTTAAAAAAAAAAAAAAAAAACCTAAGCCTTCAAGTGAGAAATAGCAACAGTCTATCTTTAATGAGCATTCAAATTAGTTGCACTTTAAAGCATAAAACTTTACTGAAAAGCCTTCTTTTAAATTCATACAGTGTTTTTAATTTCATGCGGTGCTTTAAGTATTGAGGGTCCTGCAGCTCTGGTATGCTTCTATTCATTAAATGAATTATTTTGAACAAAGATCTGACCCCTCAAATGTATGTTGTTACATTTGGCTAAATGAATGCCTAAATCTATCAAAAAGGAAATTCAGTTTTTCTGATCTGATAGAGAATATTTTAGTGCTACATAAGAGACAACTAAAAACCAGCTTAGTCTCTTGGAATTTTATAAGCTCCACTGATTAAAATTTAACTGGGGGAATATTATTATATAGAACATAGACTTAAAAAAATTAAAAGTGCACAATTAAACTAATTATATTACAAGAATATTTATTTAATTAGTTAGATACCCTCTGCCTTGAGCTATTCTCTCTCGCCCTCTTTTTCCCCATGCTTCAGAGAGTTGGAAACTATAGGTAAAATAAAATAAGTAAAAGAAAAATATTTTTTAAAAATATCTGAGCACTGTTCTTTCAGGTAAGCTGTTTCCTGGCCATTACTTTCTATGTTTATCTAAAACTGTGAAACCATACTTTGGGAATCACTGCCTCAAACCACTTGACTCTACTCTACTTTTTCTATCCAAAAACCTTAAAATCTGTTCTCATTATCTCATTTTCTAAAGTTTTATTTGATTATTCTTTTCCATACAGATATACTATTTTGATACAAGGAACATATATTTTTTATTATCTGCTATTATTTCGCTGTGAGTCGGAATCGACACAGCGGCACTGGATGGAATGGATAGCTATTACTTTGAGCCATATGAATTTGCCATTGTAATAGACAAATGCACTAAATTGTCAACAATTTCATATAGCTCAAAGTTCAAACTAATATGCCAGGTAGTTTGTGTATACTTTCAAATGCATGATTTCTTTAATTCCCTCATAATACTTATTGTATACCGCATTTTATTGTATATTCTTAAACACATATTCTACCATCTACCTTGTTTCTCCTGAGGACAAGAATTCTCACAATTTTTTTTTAATACAGTAGAGCACGACACATTTTTGTTGAAGAAATGTTGAGCAAGTGAAAGTAGCAGTAGAAAAGGGATAGATCAGATGATTGAATTAACCAATGAAATTAATGTGGTTCGGTCTTTTTCCACCTGAAGCACTTCCTAGCCGGAAAGTCTTATGTAAAACATAGCTGGAAAAGGGAAACAACATAAAATTCTTCAATATATGGTGTGCATTTTCAATCTAGGAGCACAGATATTTATTGATTCATTCATTTGTTCACTCAATAGCCTGTATTCTACACCTGTTATATTTTAGGTATCATGCTAGACATGAGAGAGAAAAAATACTATCAAGTAATATCAAACCTCTGGTACAGAAAACGGCATTCCAAAAATTCTGAGTATTCAGAAGAGTTAGATTCTACAGCTGGGTATTTGTGGGATACAGCAGAGATGAGAAAACTGGAAAGTTCCTCTGGAATGGGACTATGAAGAATGATGTATCTCAATCTCAGTAGATTGAATTTAATTTTATGGGCAATGGAAACTCAGTAGGATTTCTTCCTTCCCCTGTTTCTGTTTGAATTTATTTTTTTTAAAAGTTTGAACTATGTTTTTATTTTTTTTTCTTGTTTCTGTTCTTATTTCCTAGCTGGATTATATAAACTATCAGTCAATTTAAGTTATTAAAGCAATAACTTCAGGTAGTAAAACAATGTAACAAAGTATGAAAACAAGCTTACATAAATTCAGGGAGAACAGCCAGTAATTTAACTGTTTTCTAAAAGAAACTAAACACTTTCAGAGGAAATCGCAGAAGTACAGTTTCTACCATTTCCCACTCATAATGTCTAACATGCAATAAAAATTACTAGACTTCAAAGAAGCAGGAAAGTGTGACTCATTGTCAAACAACTTAAAAAATAAATATTCAGTAGAAGAAGATGCTGAGGTGGCTGAAATACTGGAAATAGCAGACAAGGGTTTCAAAGGAGCTATTCAGAAGATCGAAAGCAACAGAAGAAGGTGCCAATGAATTTGAACATAGATCAACTGAAATTACCCAATCCGAAGATAGAAAAAAAAAAAAAAAAAAAGATTATAAAGAAATGAACAGAATTCCAGTGAACTGTGGTAAGTACTAAGTGGTCTGATGTATGTGTGACTGGAGTTCTAGAAAGAGAAAAGAAGGAGAAAGGAAAAGGAAAAATATTTGGAGAATTTTTTTACAAATCTGGGGAAAAATAAGCTCAGCTAACTTCACACAAGATAAAGACCAAGAAATCACACCAAGGGATATCATAAACTGCTACTGATATCAAATACAAAGAGTGATATTAAGTAGCAAGAAGGAGGAGAAAGATACACTGCATTCAAGGGATAACCATATGAATGATGTAAAATGGCTTCTCATCAGAATAAAAAAAAAAAAAGGAATAGCAGAAGAAAATGGCATGACATCTTTAGTACACTGAAAAAAATCAGAATTCTATGTCTGGCAAAAATATTCTTTTATGATGAGATTGAAATAGACATTTTTCAGATAAACCAACATGGAGATAATTCATCTCAAGATTTGCACTACAAGAAAATGCTAAGGACTTTAGATAATAAATTATAATTCGGCAGAGAATGTTCTTCCTTCTTATATTTCTCCCACTGCACATTATAGCACCTTACACAAGGTAGGTACTCAAATATTTTTTAAAAATATTTTTTTAATTAACAAATGAAACTTAGTTTTCAATTATATAAACTATCAATGGCTCATTCTAAAACTTTTGCAATTTTTGTTTTTCTAGTTTAGTTCTTTTTTTTCCCAGCATTTGAAAATTTTGATTTATTATTCACCTGCAGTCTGTAAAAACTTCACTAAAATCAGGTCAGTATTTAGAGAGGGAACAAAATTTACAGTATCCAAAGAGAAACTCTGAATAAGCAACAATTTTCCTTGAAAGACTTACTGTTTTATTTATTACTATCTGAAGCACCCAAGTAATTGCCTTTTGTTTAGAGACATTCCACATCATCATGGCATACCATATTTAAATATCCATACCTTAGTTTTCTAGACACAATACAATTTACAAAGCATTAGCGTGCAATTTGCTGGGATGAGCTTTTAAACTAGGCCTACAAGAAAGAATTAAGGGAAAGTTTCTGCTGCTGAGTGTTCTTTGCCAGGATAAAAATTCATCTAGTCCTAAACCTCTATGTTGTACTTTAATTCTCTTAATGTCCAAGACTGAGAAGAAGAAGAGCTGCCTCCTCAAAGCAGAGCCTGCCTAAATGATGTGGGTGGAGTCAAGCTTTCGGTACCTTCATTTGCTGATGTGGCATGAGTTAAAATGATAAGAAACAGCTTTAAACATCTATTAATAGTCAAAATGTGGAATGTCAGAAGTATGAATATAGGAAAATTGGAAATCATCAGAAATGAAACAGAGTGCATAAACATCAATGTCCTAGGCATTACTGAGCTGAAATGGACTGGTATTGGCCATTTTGAATAAAAAAATCATATGATCTACTATGCCAGGAAGACAAATTGAAGAGGAATGGCTTTGCATTCATGGTCAAAAAGAACATTTCAAGATCTACCCTGAAGTACAACGTTGTCAGTGATAGGGTAATATCCATACACCTACAAGGAAGAGCAGGTAATACAACTATTATTCAAATTTACACATGAAACACTAAGGCTGAAGATGAAGATTTTTACCAGTTTCTGCAGTACAAAATTGATCAAATTTGTGATCAGGATGCACTGATAATTATTGGTGATTGGAATGTGAAAGTTGGAGACTAATAAGGATCGGTAGTTGGAAAATATGGCCTTGGTGAAAAAACGATGCCAGAGATTGCATGATAGAATTTTGCAAGACCAATGACTTCTTCATTGCAAATACCTTTTTTTCACCAACATAAACAGCAACAATACATATGGACCTTGCTAGATGGAATGCACAGGAATCAAATCGACTACATCTGTGGAAAGAGGTGATGGAAAGGCTCAATATTATCAGTCAGAATAAGGCCAGGGTCCTACTACAGAATAGCCCATCAATTGCACATCTGCAAGTTGAAGTTGAAACTGAGGAAAATTAGAACAAGTCCATGAGAACCAAAATATAACCTTGAGGATATCCCACCTAAATTTAAAGACCATCTCGAGAATAGATTTGATTTGAACACTAGTGACCAAAGATCTGACAATTTGTGGAATGACATCAAGGATATCATATATGAAGACAGCAAGAAGTCATTAAAAAGACAGGAAAGAAAAAAAGACAAACATGGATGTCAGAAGAGACTCTGAAACTTACTCTTGAATGTAGGGTAGCTAAAGCAAAAGGAAGAAATCATGAAGTAAAAAAGCTGAACAAAAGATTTCAAATGGTGGCTTGAGAAATCAGAGTAAAGGATCATAATGACATCTGCGAAGACCTGGAGATAGAAAACCAAAAGGCAAGAACACCCTCGGCATTTCTCAGCTGAAAGGACTGAAGAAAAAATTCAAGCCTCAAGTTGCAATATTAAAGAATTCTACAGAGAAAATATTATGGATTTCAGGAAGCATCAAAAGAAGATGAAAGGAATACACAGAGTCACTAAACCAAGAATTGGTTGACATTCAACCATCTCAGAAGGTAGCATATGACCAGGGACTGATGGTACTGAAGGAAGAAGTCCAAGCTACACTGAAGGCATTGGGGAAAAACAAAGCTCCAGGAACTGACAGACTACCAATTGAGATGTTTCAACAATGGATGCAGCACTGGAAGTGCTCACTTGTCTATGCCAAGAAATTTGGAAGACAGCCACCTGACCAACTGACTGGAAGATATCCATATTTATGCCTATTTCCAAGAAAGGTGAACCAACTGAACCCAGAAATTATGGAACAATAGCATTAATATCACATGCAAGTAAAGTTTGCTGAAGATGATTCAAAAATAGATGCAGCAATGCACTGACAGGGAACTGCCAGAAATTCAAACTGGATTCACAAGAGGACCTGAAATGAGCGATATCATTGCTGATGACAGATGGATGTTGGCTGAAAGCAAAAAATACAAGAGAGAGCTGTTTACTTGCGTTTTATTGACTATGAAAAGACATTCGGCTGTGTGGATCATAATAAATTATGGATAACATTGCCAAGAATGAGAATTTCAGAACACTTAATTGTACACACAAGACACCTGTTACATATATCAAGAAGCAGTCATTTGAACAGAACAAGCAGATACTGCTTGGTTTAAAGTCAAGACAGGTGTGTGTTAGGGTTGTATCTTATCACCACACCTATTCAAAATGTATGCTGAGCAAATAATCCAAGATACTGGACTCTATGAAGAAGAACGGGGGATCAGGATTGAAGGAGGACTCATTAACAACCTGTGTTATGCAGGTGACACAACCTTGCTTGCTGAGAGTGAAGAGGATTTGAAGCACTTACTGGCAACATCATGATAAAGAAAGATTGAAGGTTGTCAAGGATTTCATTTTGCCTGGGTCCACAATCAAAACCCATGGAAGCAGGAGTTAAGAAATCAAAAGATGCATTGCACTAGGCAAATTTGCTTCAAAAGACCCCTTTAAAGTGTTGAAAAACAAAGATGTCACCTTGAAGACTAAGGTGCACCTGACCAAAGCCATGGTGTTTTCAATCGCTTCATGTGCATGCGAAAGCTGGACAACAATCAGGAAGACCGAAAAAGAATTGACACCTTTAAATTGCGGTGTTGGTGAAGAATATTGAAAAACCATAGACTGCAAAAAGAATGAACATATCTGTCTTGGATGAAGTACAAGCAAAATGTTTCTTAGAAGGAAGGATGGCGAGACTATATCTTTGGACATACTTTGGACATATTATCAGGAGGAATCAGTCCCTGGAGAAGGACATCAAGCTTGGTAAAGGAGAGTACCAGCAAAAAAGAGGAAGACCTTCAATGAGATGGACTGACACAGTGGCTACAACAATGGGCTCAAAACATAATGATTGTGAGGATGGCACAGCACTGGACAGTGTTTCGTTCTGTTGTACATAGGGTCTCTATGAATAGAATTTGGTTCATCTTTAAAAAATCTTGGTACGGTACTTTCTATCCAGCGTCTGCTCAATTATTGGTGAAAGAAAGAATGGATTTTATACATAATGGGTTCGCTAAGAACATGTGCAATTTTCTAAATTTCAGTTATTTCAAAGTATTAAAAAAATTAGATTGTTTGCCACACAATCTAATTATATATTGTTGAACCTCATAACAAGACTCCACAAGAGTGTCATCTATACTTAATCTCTCCCTATTCTTACTCCCCATTTTCTCTCTTTGTCCCCAGCATTCCACTGAAACCCCATTCACCAAGGTCATCAGTGACATTTTTCTTACGGAATGCAACAACTTGCTTTCTATTCTCTTCATAGCTCACCTCTTAGTATCAAGAATATCCAATATAGTATTGAAACTCATTTTTCTCAAGACTTCTATAATACTATATTTCCCACCTAGCTCACCAGCTTCCAGTATTTAATTTTATTAAAATATTTTTGGTCATTTATTAAGATGATTATATTTTAATATAATGTATGATATCAATATATTTTCTAATATTAATCTACCCTTGAATTCCTGTGAAAAACTCTGTGGTTGTAGAGCATTGTGAGTTTATTATGATTTTTAATCAATTTCATAGGCTTTGTAAATTACATATTTATAAGTAGGTTTGCACAAATGCATGAGAGAGGGAACTTTACTGTTTTGACCTCAGAAGTATGTTAACATTGAAAATCATAGGAATTAATTTCATTTTTCTATACTATCTTAATTTATATTGTATTAGTTCTATCTGAATAAAACCATGAGATGAAGTTTTTTAATGAGTTTAATAAATAATTTAATAAATGTGATAATTTATTTCCATTTTCTCTATATTTATAATTTATTTTTTACTTTGTGATCAATATTGGTATTTTTTTCAGAAGATTATTTCAAATAATAATTTCAAATTTATCTGTAGGTTTATGAAAAGTAGTCTCTTAAAACTAACTTCTATTCTTACCTATATTTCCTTTTTTATGTCCAAAATTATTTAATTTTATTTTACCACTCCTTCCCTTTCTCACCCTCTACACACACACACAAACCCACAATTTTTGAATTTATTTATTATTTCTCTTTTTTTTTTAAATTATCAGTTTTCTACTTTGATACTGTTTATTTCTTTTCTCAGGTTTTCTGTAAACTCTTTTAGCTCCTTCTACTTTCTTTTCTTAACATTTCTAAAAATTTTTATTGTTATTGTACTTTAGATGAAGTACAGAACAACCTAGCTTCTCATTAAACAGTTAATATACATATTGTTTTGTGACATTGATTACCAAGCCCACGACATGTCAATACTCTCCCTTCTTGACATTGGCTTCCCTATTACCAGCTTTCTTGTTCCCTCATGCCTTCTAGTCCTTGCCCCAGGGCTGTTTTATGGGCCTGTCTAATCTTTGGCTGAGGGTGAAACGTAGGAGTGACTTCATTACTGAGCAAAAAGGGCTAGACTTTCAGGGTTTCTCCAGTCTCTGTCAGGCCAGTAAATTTGGTCTTTTTTTGTGAGTTAGAGTTTTGCTCTACATTTTTCTCAGCTCTGTCTGGAACCATCTATTGTGATCCCTGTCATAGGAGTCAGTGGTGGTAGCCTGGCACCATCTGGTCATGCTGGACTGTCTGGTGCAGGCTGTGTAGTTGTGGCCCATTAGTTCTTTGGACAAATCTTTCCTTTATGTCTTTGGTTATCTTCATTCTCCCTTGCTCCCAAAGGGATGAGATCAGTGGAGTATCTTAGATGGCCATTCACAAGCTTTTAAGACTCCAGGTGCTATTCACCAAAGTAGAATGCAGAACATTTGCTTTATAAACTATGCTATGACAATTGAGTTAGATGGTCCCCGAGACCATGGGTCTCACAGCTCTCAGCCCAGTAATTGGTCCCTCAGGGAGTTTGAACATGTCTATGGAGCTTCCGTGACCTTACCTTGGACAAGTTATTCCGGCTTCCCCAGTATCGTGTATTGCTTTACCCTTCACCAAAGTTACCACTTACCTATTGCCTATGTAGTGTTTTTCCACCCCTACCTTTCCCCTCTCTCATAACCATCAAAGACTGTTTTTTGTTTTCGTAAAGCTTTTCATGAGTGTGATGGTTAAGATTGTGTGTCAACTTGGCTGGGCCACTGTTCTCAGTGTTTTGGCAGTTGTATAATGTTGTGATCACTTTCCTGTTGAAATTTGATATGTCGTCACCCCCATGATGGAATCTGCTGAGTGGTACTGGCAGAGGTGGGGCCTGTGGCAGCTCACGGCTCCCTCAGCCTTTGTCTCTCCACCTTCTGCCGCCTACTTTCTTCCTGCTTGCCTTGCAAAGTTGTTGTCTTGTTCTGGATCCAGTGGCTGTCCCTTGTCCAACCTCTGGTTCTTGGGACTTAAGCTAGCAGCTTACCTGTCCATTTTGGGATTCACCAATCCTCACAGCCTGAGAGCAAGAGTTCTGCTCCCTGACCTGCCTATCTTGGGTTCCCCAGTCCCTGCAGCTAGTGACTCAGGAGAAAACTTGTGGTCTTGCCTGCCGACGTTGGGGATTCCTTCACTGTCAGAACCTGTGAGAGGGACCCCTGCTCTCCAACCTGCTCATCTTGGGTTCACCAGCTTCTGTGGCTCTGTGAATTGGGAAAGGACTCTGCCCCTACAATGGCGTGCGCTGTCTCCTTAATATAAATCTCTGTCTATATATTTATACACATTACTGGTTTTGCTTCTGTAGAGAACCCAGCCTAAGATAATTGTTTTTACATCAGTGATCTCATACAATATTTATTCCTTTGTGATTGAATTATTTCACTCAGTATAATGCCCTCCAGATTCATCCATATTGTGAGATGCTTGACATATTCATCTTTGTTCTTTACCGTTGCATAGTGCTCCATTGTGTGTATGAACCACGGTTTGTTTATCCATTCATCTGTTGATGGGCATCATGGTTATTTCCATTTTTTTTTTTTTTTTTTTGCTATTTTGAGCAATGCTGCAATGAACATGGGTGTGCATATATCTATTCCTGTGATGGCTCGTATTTCTCTAGGGTATGTTCCTAGGGGTGGAATTGCTGGATCATGGTATTTCTATTTCTAAGGAATTGTCATATCGTTTTCCAAAATAGTTGTTCCATTTTTCATTCCCAACAGCGGTTCATAAGAGTCCCAATCTCCCTGTAGCCTCTCCAACATTTGTTATTTGCTGATTTTTTTTATTCGTGCCGTAATGTGGGGAGAGATGGTATCTCACTGTGGTTTTGATTTACGTTACTTAAAAAAAAAAAAAAAATTTTTTTTTTTTTTTAATGGGTAGTGATCATGAGCATTTCCTCATTTGTCTGTTAGCTGCTTGAATGTCTTCTTTAGTGAAGTGTCTGTTCATGTTCTTTGCCCATTTTTTTAATTGGATTTTTTGGCTTTGCTGTAGAGGTGTTGGATTTTCTTGTAGATTTTAGAGATTAGAACTTTGATTTGTAATAGCCAAAATTTTTTTCCCCAGTCTGTAGGTCCTCTTTTTACTCTTTTGGTGAAGCCTTTTAATGAGTGTGTTTAATTTTTAGAAGATCCCAGTTATCTGGCTTATCTTCTGGAGTTTGTGTGTTATTAGTTATGGTTTGTATCCGTTAATGCTGTGTGTTAGGACTTAGTGTTGATCCTATTTTTTCTTCTATGATCTTTATAGTTTTTGGTTTTATATTTAGATCTTTCATCCATTTTGCTTTAGTTTTTGTGTATGGTGTGAGGTATGGTCCTGTTTCATTTTTTTGCAGATGAACATCCAGTTTTACTAGCAGCATTTGTTAAAAAAGACTGTCTTTTCCTCATTTGATGAACTTTGGGCCCTTGTTGAAGATAAGGTGACCATAGGTTGATGGATTTACATCTGGGCTCTCAATTCTGTTCCACTGATCAATGTATCTGTCATTTTACCAGTACCAGGCTGTTTGGGCTACCATTGCTGTATAGTAGGTTCTGAGGTCAGGTAGTGTGAGTCCTCCTACTTTATTCTTCTTATTCAATAGTTCTTTACTTACCCAGGGACTCTTCCCTTTCCATATGAAGTTAACGATTAGTTTTTCCATCTCTTTAGAGAATTCTATTTGTACTTGGATCAGGATTGCATTTTATTTGTAGATTGCTTTGGGTAGAAGTTACATCTTCACAATGTTCAGTCTACTGATCCATGAGCATGGTATATTTTTCCATTTATGTAGATCTCTTTTGGTTTCTTGCATTAACATTTGGTAGTTTTCTTTGTATAGATCTTTTATATCCGTGGTTAGATTTATCTCTAAGTGTTTTATTGTTTTAGGGCCTATTATAAATGGTATTGTTTTCCTGATTTCCTTTTTGTAGTTCTCTTTATTGGTGCATAGGAATCCAACTGATTTTTGTGTGTTTATCTTGTATCCTGCTACTCGGCTGAATCTTTCTATTAGTTCCAATAGCTTTCTCGTGAAGTCTTTTGGGTTTTCTATGTATAGTATATCACTGCAAATAAGGGCAGTTTTACTTCTTCATTACCAATTTGGATGTCCTTTATTTCTTTTTCTTGCCTTATTGCTCTAGCTAGGACTTCCAGCACAATGTTAAATAAGAGTGGTGATAAATGGCATCCTTGTCTTGTTCCTGTTCTCAAGGAGAATGTTTTCAGCTTCTCTCCATTCAGACTGATGTTGGCTGTAGATTTTGTATAGATGACCTTTATCATGTTGAGGAATTTTCCTTCTATACCTATGTTATGGAGAGTTTTTATCAGGAATGGGCATTGGACGTTTTCGAATGCCTTTTCTGTGTCTATTGAGATGTTCATGTAACTTTTCTATTTATGTGTGGTGGATTATGCTGATTGATCTTCTAACATTGAACCATCCTTGCATACTTGGTATGAATTCCACTTGGTCATGATGTATTATTTTTTTGATATGATGCTGAATTCTACTGGTTAGAATTTTTTTGAGAATTTTTGCATCTGTATTTATGACAGCTATTGGTCTGTAATTTCCTTTTTTTGTGGTATCTTTGCCTGGTTTTGGTATCAGGGCTATGCTGGCTTCATAGAATGAATTTGGAAGTATTCTGTGCTTTTCTATGTTCTGAAATAGTTTGAGCTGTACTGCTGTAAGCTTTTCTCTGAATGTTTGGCAGAATTCTCCAGTGAAGTCATCTGGCCAGGGCTTTTTTGCGTTGGGAGTTTTTTTTTCTTTTTTTAATTACCTTTTCAATCTCTTCTTATGGACCTGTTCAGATTTTCAACATCATTTTGTATTAGCTTGGAAAAAAAAAATTAGCTTGGGTAGGTAGTGTGTTTCTAGAAATTTGTCCCTTTCCTCTAGGTTTTCAAATATATTTAAAAAAATCATTTTTTCATAGTAAAAAAAAAAAAAAAAAAAAATTTTTTTTTTTTTTACTCTGTTATGATACATTTTATTACAGTTGGGTCTGTTATAATGTCCCCCATTTCATTTCTTATTTGGGTTTTCACTTCTTCTCCTGTTTTTCTTTTGTCAGTTTGTCCAATGGTTTGTTGTATTTGTTGATTCTTTCAAAGAACCAACTTTTGGTTTTGTTGACTCTTTCTATTGTTTTTCTATTTGCTATTTCATTTCTTTCTGCTCTGATCTTTATTATTTCCTTTCTTCTGGTGGTTGTGGACTTCTTTTGCTGTTCTCTGTTTGTTCAAGTTGTGTCACTAATGTTTTGATTTTGTCCCTTTCTTCTTTTTTGATGTGTGCATCTATTGCTGTAAATTGACCTCTGAGCACTGCTTTCGTTGTGTCCTAAAGGTTTTGGTATGATGTATTTTCATTCTTGTTTGATTCTAGGAATTTTTTTTTATTCCATCTTTGATTTCTTCTATTACCCAGTGACTTTTAAGCAGGGTGTTATTCAGTTTCCATATAAAAAAATTTTTTCTTTGCTCTTCCTATTGTTGATTTCTACTTTGGTGAAGGCGTTGTGATCAGAGAAGATACTTTGTATTACCTCAATGTTTTGGATTTTTTTGAGGGTTTTTGTGTTGAGTTTCTTTCTAAATGTTCTGTCCTTTACTGAGAGTGATGTGTTGAAGTTTCCTACTATTATTGTAGAACCGTCAATTTCTCTTTTCAGTGCTGTTAGAGTGTACATATGTATTTTGGACCCTGTCATAGGGTGTGTAAATAATTATTACATTATTATTAATAATTGTTATGGTTATATCTTTCATCATTATATAATGTCTTTCTTTGTCTTTTATGGTGGATTTTGTTTTAAAGTCTGTTTTACCTGAGATTAGTATTGCCACTCCTGCTCTTTTTTGGTAGTTGTTTGCTTAATATATTTTTTTCCATCTCTTGATGTTTAATAAATTTATGTCTTTGTTTCTAAGGTGTGTCTTTTGTAGACAGCGTACTGATGGATCTTGTTTTTTTAAATCCTTTCTGTCACTCTCTGTCTTTATGGGTGCACTGAGGCCATTTAAATTCAGTGTAATTATTAATAGGTATGAGTTTATTGCTGTCATTTTGTAGTACTTTTTTTTGTGGTTCTGACGTCTTCTTTGTTCCTGTTACTCTCCCATGCTGAATTCCTTCTGTTTGTGGATTTTTTTTTCATTTTTTTTGTTTTTTTAGATTTTGTTTTTACCGAGGCTTTATGCTTTTCATCTTTATTTTGATGAGTAGGATTGTTAACGTTCTCTGTGTTCACCCTGAATTTTATCTTTATCTTCCTGTTTGAACCAGTCTTTTATTACTTGGTATCACCTTGCCTTTCTCTCCATTAGAAAGTTCTATACCTATCCATTTGCTTCCTTTTATTGTCCTAATGTTGTTGTCATTTGCAGATTAGCCTCTCTGGTTCCCTGTTGTAAATCTTTTAGTTTTGATTAATCTTTGAAAGTTCATCATCTGGGTTGGTATCTGGTTGATGTGGTCTTGCATCCTAGATTCAGGCTGTTGTCTGATGTTGTTTGTTCTCAAATCAAAGAATTTACTTTAATAATCCTTGTAAGTTTGGTTTTGCTTTTTATATATTTTCTTAACTTCTGTTTATCTGGAAATGTCCTAATTTCACCATCATATCTGAAGGAAAGTTTTGAAGGATATTTTATTCTTGGTTGGCAATTTTTTTCTTTCAAGGTTTTATATATGTCATACCATTACCTTCTTGCCTGCACAGTTTCTGCTGTGTAATCAGAGCTTAGTCTTATTGTTTCCCCCTCTTTATTTGAAATTTTGTTTTTCTTGTGTTGTTCTCAGGATTCTCTCTTTGTCTTTGGTTTTAGCAAATGTGATTATGATATGCCTTGGCGATTTTTCTTTTGGAGTCTATCATGTATGGGGTGGGTTGAACTTCTTGGATGATCATCTTTTCATTTTTCATGATATCAGGGAAGTTTTCTGTCACTAACTTTTCAATGATCCTTTCTGTGTTTTCTATTTTCTCTCCCTGTCCTGGAACTCCGTTCACTTGCAAATTTTTGCTTTTGATTGTATCTCACATCATTCTCAGGGTTTCTTCATTCTTTTCTCTGATTTTTCCTCAAACAAAGCTGTATCCAAGTATTTTTCTTCAGTTTCACTGGTGGTGTCTTCCATTGTTTCAAACCTGCTCCTCAGACCTTCTATGACACTTTCCTTTTCTAAAATCTTGTTTATCTTCTGGATTTCTAATCGCTGCTTTAGTATGATTTTTAGTTGTGAATTTATTTTGACATTTTGTTCCTGTATTACTTTCCTAAATTCTTCCATTTTTTTTTTTTTTGGCCATCTTTTCCATAATTTTGTCTGCCTTTTTATGATTTTTTTTCTATTTTTTCCTCATTTTGTCTGCTTTCTACTTCAACTCTTGGATAACTGAATATTAGAGACTTGAATTCCCTATAAGTTAGTTCCAGTGCCTTTTCTTCTACTGGAAGGTAAGCTGGTGCTTTATTTTTGATTCCTACTGGAATCCTTCTGCCTTGTTTTTTAATATGTTTTAATACTTTTTTGCTGTCTCCAGGACATTCAGTAGTTATTTTCTTCATTTATTAATTGTAGATTTGTTTGTTTCATCCTTTTTTTGTTTCATTGTGTTATGTTTAAGCTGGAAGACTGGGCGTTCTTTGTTGTTTGCTTATCTGTGGGCACGATATTGCTCACTAACTTCTCTAATAGGCTGAGCCAGTTGCTCAGCTATAATACAGCAGGGTAGGCCCAGGGAAGAGGAGGAGCTGGGACAGGTTGTTTGTGGCACATAGTGGGGCTGACAGGGTGGGGCCAGGTTTCAATGACGGGCATGTTCTGGTAGACTATGCCTGTGCTGCTTGGTGGTGTGATGCTCAGTGCTCAGTGCAGATAGGCAGGAGGGAGGGAGGAGGGAAAGAAGGATAAGAAACGAGACTTTTTTTTTTTTTTAAAGGAGATAGAAATGCACATGTAGCTAGGTGTTCAGGAGAAAGAAATGGAAGGAATATACAGAAAGACAAGAAACTGAGGAAAAAAGATGTCTGGTGGTTGGGAGGACGGAAAGGGAGGGAGAGACAAGAAACTGAGGGGAAAAAAGAAAAAAAATACCTCAAGGAAGCCCACTAGAAATAGGCCCCCAGCCAAGCAGTGCTGCACAACCTGTCCAGAAGGAGCAGAGATTGCACATGGTGCCAGGTGTTCAGGAGATGGATAGGAAAGAGAGGTGAAGAGAGACAAGAAACTGAGAAAAAAAGGACAGAAAAGAAAAATACCCCATGGGAACCCACTGGAATCGGGTCCCTAGCTGAGCAATGCTGCACAGCCCATCAAGAAGGAGCAGAGATGGCATGAGCATCAAGTGTTCAGGAGTAGGGTAAGGAAGGAAGGTAGAGAGAGACAAGAAACCAAGAACAAAAAAAAAAAAAAAAGAAGAAAAGATGTTAAGAAAAAAAATGCCCCAAGGGAGCCTGCTGGAAGTAGGTTCCCAACAAGTGGCACTGCACAGCGCATCTAGAAGGAGGAGAGATGGCACACATCACGAGGTATTCAGGAGAAAAGAAGGGAAGGATAGTAGAGAGAGACAAGAAATTGAACAAAGAAAAAAAAATCCCCAAGGGAGCCCACTGGCTTGGTGGCATAGACTGGGAAAGTGGGTCCCAATCCACTAGGTACTGTATGGCCTGTCTAGAAGGGGAGGAGATGGCACACAGTGCCAAGTATTCAGGACACAGGAAAAGGAGGAAAGTAAAGACAAGAAACCAAGAAATGAAGAAAACAAACAAAAAAAGCCCCCAGGGATTCCACTGGCACGGTGGCACAGACAGAGAAAGCAGTTCCCAAGCTGAGTAGCATTTCACAGCCCATCAAGAGGGAGCCAAGATGGCACACGGATCCAGGTGTTCAGGATAAAGGAAGAGAAGGAGGTGAGAGAGAGAGAAGAAACCAAAAGAAGCAAAAAAAAGAAAAAAAAAGGCAACAACAACAACAAAATGATACTGAAGGAGCTGGCCAGTGTGGGCGGAGTGAATCCAAGTGGCATGGAGCTGGCACCTCTGAAGAAGGGTGAGTGGTGGGAAAGCTTACATCACTGGTTACCTGGTGCTCTGTCTCCTCCTGGGAGCTCCTTAAAGCTGCTTTCCTGTACTTCTTGTCTGCTGATCTTGGTGGCTAAGGGTTCCAAGACGGTGAATCTGAGCCACGTTAGCTGATAGGGAACCTTCACTCCATATCTCTCCTGGCTCTCTGTTCTTTGTCAGTTTCTTATTCCACTCGGTGCTTAGTTGAATTCTTCATCTCTTCACTTGATGCTTAGGGTTCCAGGATTGATGTTTGTCTCTTTTTTACTAGTTTTTTGGGTCTTTGCTGTGGAGGAACAGTGTGATGCTTCTGTCTATAGCACTTGGTTGGCTGTGTTCCTCATTCTAGTTTCTTGATTCGAATAATTTATAAATTTCTTCTTTTTTTTTTTTTTTGAAATAATGACCTTTGAAGCATATTATTTTACGTCTGAGCATTCATTTGTCTGTATTCCCCAAGTTCTTATTTTTATTTTTTTCTAAGAAATCTGTTAATGTAGATTTGATTTCCTATTTGAACAGTTACTTTGGGAAATTTTATAACATTTCAGCTTTTAGGTTACTACACAGGATAGGACTCTCTCTTCCTGAATGATTATTTATTAATTTCTCATATTAGCCAATGAGAACTCCCCATTCTCTCCTGATACACTGCACCACAACAGCCTTTCCTGAAGGTTTTACCAGTCACATGTGCTTTTGTCATATGTACATGTAGTTTCTAGAATTCTATGTCTCCTAGTTGTGCAGAAGATGTAGTTTGTGAACCTCCCTCCCATTCTTCCTGATACTTGCATGGTTTTTAAGAGTAGTGGGAAGATAAGGAAGTAAGCCAGCTCCTTTTTATACACTGAAGTTGTAAAATATTTATAGTGACTTAATAAATCTGCCATAGCAGAAACAATCTTTTTTCTCTGCTAAACTCTGATCACTGAATACATGAATGTACTTTTTATAGCATCTCATCACTGCTAAACTTAATGTTCAATTAAACTTTTCCATCAACTAATCTAACTTTAAGTTAATTAAAGTTCAGGCATCCTGTGCCTATTCAAAGAATGTGTGATTAAAAATTTTAAAAGTTAAATTGACCTTATGCCTAGGGAATTGTACCAACAGTGGTAGTTAGATTTTGTAGGATAATGATAAAAATAAAATGAATCCTGGAAAAAAAAAAAAAAAAACACAGTGTACTGTCTAATTGAATATCTTTAATATTTAGGAAGATAAGTAAATCACTAGAACAGTCTACCTTTTAATTTTTTTACAGAGGATCTATTAATTATTCATATGACCTGCTGAACTATTCTATGACTTTTTATGAGTTCAATTCAATTATTTTGTATAATATAATCAAATCAAAATTTAAATCATGGGGTACTTTAAATTTCAAATGTAAACTAAAAGGACATTCAAATTTTTTGTTAAAATGAGGAAAAATCCTAATATCTGTGAATGTAAGTTTAAAAAAAAATTCTGAAAAAAAATTATTATCAAGGCTCTAATTTACATGTTTTTGGTAATAGACTCTAAATGATGATCAATGCACAAGATCCACTCTTTTTCAACATTAGCTTTCTTCATGTAAGTTTGTTCTTTATCACAATTGCAGTATCTACTCTCCAGCTAACAAAAATTTTCTCTAGAAATTCTAGTGGTTGATCTATATTAAGGCCTACCTTCTTTCATAATATTATATTGCATGCATATTTAAAACTATCCTATACCATTACCTGTAAAAGTTGTCACCTTTTTGGATAACTTCCAGCACTGTATTTTGAACACCTTACACTGTGTGATCTTATACACTCTTATTTCACAGTTTTTCCTCTAATTTTCCTTTTTTATTTGGTTAATAGTATACAGGCACTGTGTGGAATCTAAGAGTAAATGGAATACCGCTGTCACAAGTACTACAACAGTTTTTTAGTTAAATGTATTAATAATTTCTATGATAACCAAAATATCACCAGTTCAAATCCACCAACTGCTCCTTGGAAACCCTATGGGGCAGTTTTACTCTGTCCTATAAGGTCACTATGAGTCAGAATCAACTCAGTGGCAAGGAGTTCTTTTTTTAATCATGCTTACCTTAATGCATTTTACGTAGTTCAACTCCAGCTGCACAAACCTAGTCACCCTTACCTTATTAATAACTTAATTGTGAATACCATTTGCATATATTTTTGTCAGTATAACCATGCCTTTGCATATGTCCCTCTATATCTAATTCTCATTTCTAATGTTTCTGGAGCTATCTGCCTTTTTCTTTTTTCCTCAAATAATATTTATCTCTTATTTTTTATTTTCTTTTTACAATTACAAAATTACTTTATTATCACCCTCAGCAAGAAAAGAGTAACACAAATTAAGTTTGTTTATTATATTTTCTTCCATTTACTAGTACCAAAACTCAAAAACTCATTGCCCTCCAGTGGATTCCAACTCATGGTGACTGTATAGGACAGGGTAGAACTGCCCCATAGGGTTTCCAAGGAGTGGCAAGTGAATTCCAACTGCCGACATTTTGGTCAGCAAACAACCTCTTAACCACTGAACGCCCAAAGCTCCATTTACTAGTACGGTAATATCTGAAATGAAATTTTCATAGATTTATTTTTCATAAAGAACTGTTGCATGTTACTTGTAGAAATCTAAATACTCATACCTGTTGAGACAAGGAAAATAAAGAAAATAAAAACAAACACACTAATTCTACAGGATATAAACACAAAAACAGAAATTATCTGAGATTTGGGCATTGACTAATTTCTAGACATACTGAAAAAGATTCACTTCTTTAGTCTTTAGATCAGGACACTATCTCTACATATCAGGTAAAATCAGGATTTATCAGAATTAGAAAGTTTACTTAGTCCTTTATATATTAATATCTATCCCTATTTCTTTGTGGTAAACCAAAACCCAAAACCGTTTGTCCTCCAGTCAATTCCAACTCAATGTGACTGTATAGGACAGGGTAGAACTGCCCCATAGGGTTTCCAAGGAGCAGCTGGTGGATTGAACTGCCGACCTTTTGGTTAACAGCCAAGCTCTTTATCACTGCACCACCATGGCCCCTCTATCTCTGTATAGTAGGTGCTACTATTATTATCTCTAACAGATAAGGAAATTAATGATTAAATAGGTTATAAAGATTTTATATAGATTAAAGCAGGAGCCCTGGTGGAGCAGTGGTTAAAGGCTTGACTCTTAACCAAAAGGACAGTGGTTGGAACCCACCAGCTGCTCAATGGGTAAAACATGTGGCAGTCCTCTTCTTTAGGATTGCAGTCTTAGAAACCCTGTGGGGCAGTTCTACTCTGTCCTACTGGGTTGCTAGAAATCAGAATCAACTTGATGGCAGCGGATTTGGTTTTGGTTTTCTTTATGGATTAAAAGGATTAGTGATTGCGCCCAGGGCTGGCCCTAGACTGAATTTTCAAATAGACAACTTTAGAGTATTCCAGAGCCTTTCTCAATTCCTCTTTTTAAATTCCAATGATTTTTCTCTGGGGCAGGGGGAAACCACTATGTCTTGGGCACTCTTTAGTAGAGTATTCCGGGTATATAAAAAAGAAGACAATAAGGTGGCAGATGCTTTTGTATGCTTGCACAATAGATAATCTCATCTCCTTGCTTATAAAAATCTGATTTTGCTTGAGTCAAGCTTAATGGAATCAACTGTCAGTGGACTAAGTAGTCAAAGTAATCATATTCTCTTTTGAAACCCCTTTTTCTAGGCATGGTCAACCATGTGAAAAAATTTTAGTCAATGAGACATAATGTGAAGTCCACTGGGGGTGTATGAGGTTGTTATCCTGAAAATGGTGGTCTTGTGATCATGAGCCACATTGTGTTGACAATTCTAAGGGTGAAAATACCACAGAGAATTGCTAAACTGAAATGTGAAAGAGCCCAGATTCTTACTCACACTGTTCAGCCCCTACACCAACCCTGAGACTACCTGCCGCCTGGCTTCTCATGATACATAATTGCTTCATTGCCGAAGCCACACTCAGTCTAGTACTGTTACTTAATCACACACCCAAAATAACATAGATGTGATAGCTGACTTACTAGAGAAAACAGACAGCACCCTCCTCTCCCCTGGAAAAAAGCCCCAAAGTTATGTGAAAAATGTTATATTAAACAGCAATATGGACAAAGTTTGGTTACACAAAAGAGGATGATTAACTACCTAAGAGAGCCAGTCTCACCCAAAAACTATCTGGAGAAAAAAAATAAAACAAAACAAAACCTCCATAAACCCAATTTTTGTATCCTAATAAGGCTCACTCTTAATAAGGCTCACTTTTAGGAAGTACCTTAGTTCAAAAATTACCCCTTTCCAATATTAAACCAAGTCTTCATCCTCTTGGGACAGCTGATAACAACCAGAAAAGAGGAAGAAAGCAACTGCTTTACAGAGTCATATTATTTGTGAATGACCCTTCATACACAGACTCAACACTGTCATAAAGATTTGTTAGAATGATTTGTCTCATTTGTGGTAGTATGTAGACTTTAGCTTTTATCAGAGAAAATGTAACCAAAAGAAATCAGTTAAATTAGAACAATTAAGTGAAAACACAGTGTGCTCTTGCAAAATCAAGGGAAAGGGAAAAATCGTACTTCTGTATGTATCACTTATGGAAATCCAATGGTCAATGGTAGATTAACAAAATGATATTACCAAATACCAGAGTTAAGAACACGTGTCGAGAGGGGGCCAAGATGGCTGACTAGGTAGAGGCTACCTCGGATCCCTCTTGCAAAAAAGACTCGGAAAAACAAGTGAATCGATCACATACATAACAATCTATGAACCCTGACCAACAAACACAGATTTAAAGAGTTGACCTGAGTGACAGAGAACAAACAACTACGGGGAAGCAGCGGCTGTTTTCGGAGCCTGGAGCCATCGTCCCAGTCAGGAAACCTTGGCGCCGGGCTTTGGACTGGGTGCAGGGGATCGAGCACGGCATCCTGTGACGGCACAAACACGGGGCACAACCCTACCCCCCGAACTGACCTCGGGGGGAAGCCCAGCCAGTGCACGCAGGCAGCGCAGCGACGCGGCTGACAGGAGAAGTCGCCGGGAGGCAGCAACTGGTTTTGGAGCCGGGAGAGCAGCGTCCCAGCCAGGGAACCTTGGTGCGGGGCTTTGGATTGGGCACAGGGAAGCTGAGCACCGCATCCTGTGACGGTGCAAACACGGGGCACAGCCCCAGCCCCCTGAACTGACCTGGGGGGGCCCAGCCAGTCTGCGCGGGCTGCGTGGTGACATGGCTGGCGGGAGGAGAAGTCCCCGGGAGGCAGCGACTGTTTTTGGAGTTGGGAGTTCAGCGTCCCAGCTGGGGAACCTTGACTCTGGGCTTTGGACTGGCAGCGGAGGAACTGACCATGGCTTCTGAGACAGCGCAAGCACAGGACACGGGCCTGACCCTCGGGGGCAATCTCTACCCAGCCAGCAGACACAGGCAACGTGCCCCTCGGGAATCTCAGATAAAACAGTCAACCCAAGGAAGATAAATAACTTTGTCTATATTCCGGGGTGCTACTCTCTCCCATTTTTCTGAACCCTCCCCTCCCCTTCCCAGGCAGCTTCGTTAACACTGGAATTTCCTGAGCCAGAGGGAGAACTGCTCCGTGGTTTTCCTTTTCCCTTTTTTTTCTTTTTTGGTCTTTTCCTAACCCATACTTCTGGCCTGAGAGAAGCAACCACAAAAAATCCAGGGACAAAAAATCCTTCCCTAACTGGACTAAAAACACAGAACCAGCTCCAGCCAAGCATATGTGATCCACAGTCTCAGGCTTTCATCCCTACAGGGAACAAGGTGGCTATTATAATGCAAAGGCATTTCTGATAGGGATCTGACTGCATTTCTTTTAGCAGATTTACTGGAAAGACAAGTTTCCCAGGTCTGATATCTCTGTGTATTCTACAGAGCCCTCACTGACCCACAACAGGGAGCTGAGGGCTGAAGTTCCTCCCAGAACACCTAGCCTCCTGCCTTAGGGGTCTAAGGAGGGTGACACCTACCAATCTGTAGAGGTACTTGCATTGGGGGCCTAAGGTACAGCTGCAGAGCCCACCCACCAAGGTGCTTTAGGAATAGAGACACACCTACCTCACTGACACTTAGGGGAAGCCTGTCAACATCCTGCACCCCCCTGGAGTGTGAACTCCAGCTGCTACTAGATTCTGGAGCACACAACTATCACCACTACTTCTCTAGGTGGATAGGTGACAGTGTGCATCACACACTTGATGACCCAAAATCAGATTCTACTCAAGAATAGTGAATGGACTCTTAGGCTTATATATCTGGTAACAGCCCAAACCAGCTGGTAATAGGTCATAAGTGAGTCAAGGGATACAACAATCAAGACAGCGCAATCTAGTAGCCCATCTACGTATATTGAAAGAAAACAAAACAAGATAAGACTCAATGAGCAACTATAGAATAAATCACTACAATATCTTAGTGATGGCTTGGAGACAGCAGCCGATATCAAACCACATAAAGAAGGAGACCATGATTGCTTCTACAACCCCCCAAACTAAAGAATCAAAATCTTTCCCAAATGAAGATACAATCCTGGAATTACCAGATACAGAATATAAAAACCTAATTTACAGAATGCTTCAAGACATCAGGGATGACCTCACAAATGAAATAAGGCAATCTACAGAAAAAGCCAAGGAACACACTGATAAAGGAGTTGAAGAACTCAAAAAGATTATTCAAGAACATAGTGGAAAAATTAATAAGTTGCAAGAATCCATAGAGAGACAGCATTCAGGAATCCAAAAGATTAACAATAAAATTACAGAATTAGATAATGCAATAGGAAGTCAGAGGAGCAGACTCGAGCAATTAGAATGCAGAGTGGGAAATCTGGAGGACCAGGGAATTAACACAAATATGGCTGAAAAAAAATCAGATAAAAGAATAAAAAAAAATGAAAAAACCCTAAGAATCATGTGGGACTCTATCAAGAAGGATAACTTGTGTGTGAGATAAAGAGAAAATTTTAAAAGCAGCCAGGGATAAAAGAAAGGTCTCCTACAAGGGAGAATCAATAAGAATAAGTTCGGACTACTCATCAGAAACCATGCAGTCAAGAAGGCAATGGGATGACATATACACAGCACTGAAGGAGAAAAACTGGCAGCCAAGGATCATATATCCAGCAAAACTCTCTCTCAAAGATGAAGGTGAAATTAAGATATTTACAGATAAACACAAAAGCTTAGAGAATTTGCAAAAACCAAACCAAAGCTACAAGAAATACTAAAGGAAATTGCTCAGAAAACAAATAATATCAGATACCAGCACAACACAAGGTCACAGAACATCCTGATACCAACTCAAATAGGGAAATCACAAAAACAAATTAAGATTAATTTAAAAAAAAAAAAAAAGCTCAAAACAGGGAATCATTGAAGTCAATATGTAACAGATCACAATAATCAAAAAGAGGGACTAAATACAGGTGGCATAGAACTGCCATATGGAGAGGGATACAAGGTGATATAGAACAATATAAGTTAGGTTTTTACTTAGAAAAATAGGGGTAAATATTAAGGTAACCACAAAGAGGTATAACAACTCCATAACTCAAAATAAAAGCCAAGAAAAACATAACGACTCAGCAAACATAAAGTCAAGTACTATGAAAATGAGGAACACACAATTTACAAAGAAAAAGTCTCAGCACAAAAAAGTAAGTGGAAAAATGAAATTGTCAACAACACACATAAAAAGGCATCAAAATGACAACACTGTACACATACTTGTCTATAATTACGTTGAATGTAAATGGACTAAACGCACCAATAAAGAAACAGAGAGTCTCAGACTGGATAAAGAAACACGATCCGTCTATATGCTGCCTACAAGAGACACACCTTAGACTCAGAGACACAAACAAACTAAAACTCAAAGGATGGAAAAAAATATATCAAGCAAATAATGAGCAAAAAAGAGCAGGAGTAGCAATATTAATTTCTGACAAAATAGACTTTAAAGTTAAATCCACCACAAAGGATAAAGAAGGACACTACATAATGATAAAAGGGATAATTGATCAGGAAGATATAACCATATTAAATATTTATGCACCCAATGACAGGGCTGCAAGATACATAAAACAAATTTTAACAGAACTGAAAAGTGAGATAGACACCTCCACAATTATAGAAGGAGACTTCAACACACCACTTTTGGAGAAGGACAGGACATCCAGTAAGAAGCTCAGCAGAGACATGGAAGACCTAATTACTACAATCAACCAACTTGACCTCATTGACTTATACAGAACTCTCCACCCAACTGCTGCCAAACATACTTTTTTTTCTAGTGCACATGGAATATTCTCTAGAATAGACCACATATTAGGTCATAAAACAAACCTTGGCAGAATCCAAAACATCGAAATATTACAAAGCATCTTCTCAGACCACAAGGCCATAAAAGTGGAAATCAATAACAGAAAAATCAGGGAAAAGAAATCAAATACTTGGAAACTGAACAATACCCGGCTGAAAAAAGACTGAGTTATACAAGACATTAAGGAGGGAATAAAGAAATACATAGAATGCAACCAGAATGAAAACACTTCCTACCAAAACCTCTGGGACACAGCAAAAGCAGTGCTCAGAGGTCAATTTATATTGATAAATGCACACATACAAAAAGAAGAAAGAGCCAAAATCAGAGAACTGTCCCGACAACTTGAACAAATAGAAAGTGAGCAACAAAAGAATCCATCAGGCACCAGAAGAAAACAAATAATAAAAATTAGAGCTGAACTAAATGAATTAGAGAAGAGAAAAACAATTGAAAGAATTAACAAAGCCAAAAGCTGGTTCTTTGAAAAAATTAACAAAATTGATAAACCATTGTCCAGACTGACTAAAGAAATACAGGAAAGGAAACAAATAACCCGAATAAGAAATGAGATGGGCCACATCACAACAGACCCAACTGAAATTAAAAGAATCATATCAGATTATTACGAAAAATTGTACTCTAACAAATTTGCAAACCTAGAAGAAATGGATGAATTCCTGGAAAAACACTACCTACCTAAACTAACACAATCAGAAGTAGAACAACTAAATAGACCCATAACAAAAAAAGAGATTGAAACGGTAATCAAAAAACTGCCAACAAAAAAAGCCCTGGCCCAGATGGCTTTACTGCAGAGTTCTACCAAACTTTCAGAGAATTTAACGCCACTACTACTAAAGGTATTTCAAAGCATAGAAAATGACAGAATACTACCTAACTCAATCTATGAAGCCACCATATCCCTGATACCAAAACCAGGTGAAGACATCACAAAAAAAGAAAACTACAGACCTATATCCCTCATGAACATAGATGCAAAAATCCTCAACAAAATTCTAGCCAATAGAATTCAACAACATATCAAAAAAATAATCCACCATGACCAAGTGGGATTTATTCCAGGTATACAAGGCTGGTTTAATATTAGAAAAAACCATTAATGTAATCCACCATATAAATAAAACAAAAGACAAAAACCACGTGATCCTATCAATTGATGCAGAAAACGCTTTTGACAAAGTCCAACACCCATTCATGATAAAAACTCTCACCAAAATAGGAATTGAAGGAAAATTCCTCAACATAATAAAGGGCATCTATACAAAGCCAACAGCCAACATCACTCTAAATGGAGAGAACCTGAAAGCATTTCCCTTGAGAACAGGAACCAGACAAGGATGCCCTTTATCACCGCTCTTATTCAACATTGTGCTAGAGGTCCTAGCCAGAGCAATTAGGCTAGACAAAGAAATAAAGGGCATCCAGATTGTCAAGGAGGAAGTAAAATTATCTCTATTTGCAGATGACATGATCTTATAAACAGAAAACCTTAAGGAATCCTCCAGAAAACTACTGAAACTAATAGAAGAGTTTGGCAGAGTCTCAGGTTATAAAATAAACATACAAAAATCGCTTGGATTCCTCTACATCAACAAAAAGAACGTCGAAGAGGAAATCACCAAATCAATACCATTCACAGTAGCCCCCAAGAAGATAAAATACTTAGGAATAAATCTTACCAAAGATGTAAAAGACCTATACAAAGAAAACTACAAAGTACTACTACAAGAAACTAAAAAGGACATACTTAAGTGGAAAAACATACCTTGCTCATGGATAGGAAGACTTAACATAGTAAAAATGTCTATTCTATCAAAAGCCATCTATACATACAATGCACTTCCAATCCAAATTCCAACGACATTTTTGATGTGATGGAGAAACAAATCACCAGCTTCATATGGAAGGGAAAGAAGCCTCGGATAAGTAAAGCATTACTGAAAAAGAAGAAGAAAGTGGGAGGCCTCACTCTACCTGATTTCAGAACCTATTATACAGCCACAGTAGTCAAAACAGTCTCGTACTGGTACAACAGGCACATAGACCAATGGAACAGAATTGAGAACCCAGATATAAATCCATCCACATCTGAGCAGCTGATATTTGACAAAGGTCCAGTGTCAATTAATTGGGGAAAAGATAGTCTTTTTAAAAAATGGTGCTAGCATAACTAGATATCCATTTGCAAAAAAATGAAACAGGACCCATACCTCACACCATGCACAAAAACTAACTCCAAGTGGATCAAAGACCTAAACATAGAGACTAAAACGATAAAGATCATGGAAGAAAAAATAGGGACAACGTTAGAAGCCCTAATACAAGGCATAAACAGAACACAAAACATTACCAAAAATGACGAAGAGAAACCCGATAACTGGGAGCTCCTAAAAATCAAACACCTATGCTCATCTAAAGACTTCACCAAAAGAGTAAAAAGACCACCTACAGACTGGGAAAGAATTTTCAGCTATGACATCTCAGACCAGCGCCTGATCTCTAAAATCTATATGATTCTGTCAAAACTCAAGCACAAAAAGACAAACAACCCAATCAAGAAGTGGGCAAAGGACATGAACACGCACTTCACTAAAGAAGACATTCAGGCACCTAACAGATACATGAGAAAATGCTCTTGATCATTAGCCATTAGAGAAATGCAAATTAAAACTACGATGAGATTCCATCACACTCCAACAAGGCTGGCTTTAATCCAAAAAACACAAAATAATAAATGTTGGAGAGGCTGCGGAGAGATTGGAACTCTTATACACTGCTGGTGGGAACGTAAAATGGTACAACCACTTTGGATATCTATTTGGTGTTATCTTAAACAGAAATAGAACTACCATACAACCCAGAAATCCTACTCCTCGGAATATACCCGAGAGATACAAGAACCTTCACACAAACAGATATATGCACACCCATGTTTATTGCAGCTCTGTTTACAATAGCAAAAAGCTGGAAGCAACCAAGGTGTCCATCAACGGATGAATGGAGAAATGAATTATGGTATATTCACACAATGGAATACTACGCATCAATAAAGAACAGTGACGAATCTGTGAAACATTTCATAACATGGAGGAACCTGGAAGGCATTATGCTGAGCGAAATTAGTCAGAGGCAAAAGGACAAATATTGTGTAAGACCACTATTATAAGATCTTGAGAAATAGTATAAACTGAGAAGAACACATACTTTTGTGGTTACGAAGGGGGGAGGGAGGGAGGCTGGGAGAGGGTTTTTTACTGATTAGTTAGTAGATAAGAACTACTTCAGGTGAAGGGAAGGAAGGTCAGCTCAACTGGACTGGACCAAAAGCAAAGAAGTTTCCAGGATAAACTGAATGCTTCAAAGGTCAGCGGAGCAAGGGCAGGGGTTTGGGGAGTATGGCTTAAGGAGACTTCTAAGTCAATTAGGAAAATAAATTCTATTATGAAAACATTCTGCATCCCACTTTGAAATGTGGCGTCTGGGGTCTTAAATGCTAACAAGCTGCCATCTAAGATGCATCAATTGGTCTCAACCCACCTGGAGCAAAGGAGAATGAAGTACACCAAGGTCACACGATAGCTATGAGCCCAAGAGACAGAATGGGCCCCATGAACCAGAGACTTACATTATCCTGGGACCAGAAGAACTAGATGGTGCCCGGCCACAACCGATGACTTCCCTGACAGGGAGCACAACAGAGAACCCCTGAGGGAGCAGGAGATCAGTGGGATGAAGACCCCAAATTCTCACAAAAAGGCCATACTTAATGGTCTGACTGAGACTAGAGGAATCCCGGCGGTCATGGTCCCCAAACCTTCTGTTGGCCCAGAGCAGGAACCATTCCCGAAGACAACTCATCAGACATGAAAGGGACTGGACAGTGGGTAGGAGAAAGATGCTGATGAAGAGTGAGCTATTTGTATCAGGTGGACACTTGAGACTGTGTTGGCATCTCCTGTCTGGAGGGGGGATTGGAGGGTAGAGAGCATTGGAAGCTGGCAAAATTGTCACGAAAGGAGAGACTGGAAGGGCTGACTCATTAGGGGGAGAGAAAGTGGGAGTATGGAGTAAGGTGTATATAAACTTCTATGTGACAGACTGACTTGATTTCTAAACGTTCACTTGAAGCTCAATAAAAATTAAAAAATAAATAAATAAAGAACATATATGTCGCCAAGTGTTTTAGAGTTTATCAATGAGTCTGGTACACTTTGCGTTATTATTACCAGTGTATAATATTTAAAAAATATAAATTATATGCTAGGTATTGTGCAGATGCTTAACGTGCTAGTTATTTCAGTTTGGTCCCAAGGTCCATTTCGACCCTTCTCAGCACTGTTAGATTCAGGGGATACTAGGGAAGTCAACACTGGCCCCCGGCCCCGACTGACTGCCTGTAGAAACTCTGACGGGTGGGGTGTGAAGTTGGGGTATTTCTTCTTTTCCCTCACTGTTTCAGCACCTCAATTCTGGCAGTGGCTGCTTCCCTGTTTTCTACAGCTCCAGCTCTCACTGGTTTCTGGTAAAAGCATTTCCTCCACTTGTCCTTAGGAATGAAAAGCGCTTCCCATTGTTGTCTGATCCTGGTTACCTTAACATTCCTCCTCGGTGCCCTTACAGGTCCCATACTTCTGTAAATATGCCCTTCATTAAATTCTCTCTTTTCCCTGAACTCTAGTGGTAGTTACTTTTACTTCCCTAATTTAACCAATGAAGAAATTGCAGATTACAGATACTATGCTCGAGGCCATTTGGTGAAGTGATAGAGCTGGGACTTCAGCTTCTATCTCTCAGATATTAAAACGTGAATTCTAAACAGCCAAGCAATACTGCCTCAGGAATATACTCCTTCATAATTCTAAAGTAGGGTCTCCAAAAAGTAAAGTAAGTAAAAGTGAAAAAAAAAAATGTAAATAGCATTATGCCTCTTTCCTGCTCATAACTCTTCACAAGTTTCCCTTCACAAGTAAAACATAATGCAGTCTCCTTACCATGGTCTGCAATGATCTGCCCCTGCTATCCTAGCCACTTAAGATGTCTGGTCTCTTTTCCTATGGTTCACCTTGCTCCAGCAACACTAGCTTTCTTTCTGTTTGTCAAACAGGCCAATGTCTTTCCCCAGTAAGTGTCTTTGCTCTTGTTGTTCTTCCAACTTGAAAAATTCTCCCTGAGATATTCACAAAGTCTGATCATTTTCTTCTTTCAGGCCTTTCCTCAAATGTCATCTTTTTGGCAGGGTCTTCCCTGGTCATCTTATTTAAGAGTATGCCTCCAAGGTACCCTAACCCTTTATCTGATTTAGTTTTCTGTATAGCACTTAACAGTCTCTAATATTACACGATTTTCTAATTTATTCCTTTATGGTCTACCTCCCGCCACTAGAATATAAGCTACGTGATGTCAGGAATGTTATATGACTTTGTTCATGCTATAGCCCTACTACTAGAATAATTCCTGAAATGTAGTAGGTGTTTCATAAATATTTGTTGAATAAACAAAAAAAAAACCTCAGAATGACATGGACATTTTAGAAGAAAGTATAAGTGTCAGGGGTTTACATCAGAAGTCATGGAGGATATTTTTGGGTAAAAAATTTTGTTTGCATTACAAAATATGGCACTTAGTATTCTTGATATGATTTGCCAACAAAAGTAGGTTTATATGGACTTCTGTACTCCCTCAAAATATCTTTATAGTTGCATGTTGTTGTTGGTGTTGTTAGGTGCTGTTGAGTCGATTCCGGCTCATGGCGACCCTATGTACAACAGAACAAAACACTGCCCAGTCCTACACTATCCTCACAATCATTGTTATGCTTGAACCCATTGTTGCAGTCTCGGTGTCAACACATGTCACTGATTTTTTTCCTCTTTTTCGCTGACCCTCTACTTTACCAAACATGATGTCCTTTTCCAGGGACTGATCCCTTCTGATAACATGTCGAAAGTATGTGAGACAAAGCCTTGCCATCCTTGCTTCTAGGGAGCATTGTGGCTGTAATTCTTCCAAGACAGATTTGTTGATTCTTCTGTCAGTCTATGGTGTATTCAATATTCTTTGCCAATACCACAATTCAAAGACGTCAATTCTTCTGTCTTCCTTATTCATTGTACACCTTTCACATGCATATGAGGCAATTGAAAATATCATGGCTTGGATCAGGCACATCTTAGGTGGCAAAGTGACATCTTTGCTTTTCAACTCTTTTGCAGCAGTCTTGCCCAAAGCAACACCCCCTTTGATTTCCTGAGCGTTGCTCCCCTGGGCATTGATTATGGATCCAGGTAAAATGAAATCCTTGACAACTTCAGTCTTTTCTCTGTTTGTCATGATGTTGCTTATTGGTCCAGTTGTGAGCGTTTCTGTTTTATGTTGAGCTGCAATCCATACTGAAGGCTGTAGTCTTTAATCTTCATACAGTTGCATAGAGCTATAATATTTGGCAGAATCTTAAGACAGAAAATAACAATGCAGTTCTTAGTCCACTAAATTTATATTTACAATGAAGATGTTAAATTAATAGTGAAATGATGAACTAAACTTGTGCTATGAAGGGTGGGACTAGAGTAGAACTGCCCCATAGTGTTTCCAAGGAGTGGCTGGTGGATTTGAATTGCCAACCTTTTGGTTAGCAGCCAAGCTCTTAACCACTATGCCACCAGGGCTCCAGCAGAAACTAGAAAACTGAATCAAATATGCTAGTAGTAGGTCATTTCTCCTTATCCCTCAGCTACTGTGTCTTATTCATTCATCCTCATTGTGACTTGCTTCTCACTGACAAGAATACTGCTGAAAAAGGTGAGACAGCTCTGTCTGTGTTGGTTTTTTTCCCTATCTTTGGTACTGCATAGTACTGAGAAATAAAGACCCCACCCAATATATTTGGTTTTCTGTTATTTAAGATGTCCTTCAGTGCCTGATGAAGCAAAGTACTTTTCAACTGAGTAGGTAGAGGCATCAGTATCAAGGCAGCTGGAAATCATAGCTTACTTTGTCACTGGTATCTGACGCAGGATACAGAAAGTAGCAATATGCCAGGTGGAGATAAGTCACTTAGCAGGCTGATTACATCAAATTGCTTCCAGTATAATCAGCCGGGACACATTTACCAAACTGGCATTTCAAATCACTGTATGGGTGTTGAATTAATCACCTATTTATGGGGCATAATATTATGTGAACAGTATATGCTCATAGTAACAGCTTGCTAAAAGTGTTAATTACAATGGATGGGGGGAATAGAACAAATAAAAACATAGCTTTTTTTTTAGTAATATTAGACATCTTTACATTATGGTTCTGAAAAGCTGTTCTCATTAGCAACTCTGTTAGTCATCAATGGATGTTTTTATTAGCCTACAATCTATTCTAAGGAATCAGATGAGAAAATTTTAGGAAAAATAGACTGCAGCCTATAATAGCGTCTGATTTTCTTTGAGTCACTGTCCACTTAGAGCCAATCAAAATTAGATTACAACTCATTTTTAAATTTCCCTAGTTCTTTTTGCTACGTGTCTGCCAGCCCTGGGTCAAAATTCAGATGTGCTGTGTCCTGCAAACATTCTTCTTGATTAAGGGGTTTTATTGGTTGGTCGTCATGAGGTTTTACACAGTCCCTTGATCCCACAGAGTTCACTGAAACTGTCTTGCCATTTTCACATTTCATTACAGACAGAAAATGGAACATGGGAAATATTGCTGCATAGTACATACCATTTGTCTAACCTTTGAAACCTATGACATGACAAATGGCAATAAAAATGCAGGGTAACTCCTAGAAAAGTGACATTGAAATTAACATAAATGTTGAGTTCTACGACTATCTCCCTCTTCTATTAAAAAATTATTTTCGAATACTATTATAGAGATATTATAATAAAGATTTCTTATTCTGTTTTTTGGTAAACTGTTATAAGAACTAAGTGACTCCTTTTCTTAAGCATTTTAAGACTCTAACACCATCAAAATTAAAAATACAAAGAATTAGTAGAAGCTTTTTTTTTTTTTAGTTCAAAAAGGTTTGGTCAGGGAAGACTCTAAAATTTCACTCCTGGGATAAAAAAATAGAGCGAGGGACAAAACAATGCCAAACTGCTAACTCCAACTACCTCAAAAAGAATTATGACTTTTTTATTTGACTTATTAAAACCACAATTACTGTATTTTGAAATATAAAATACTTAATAACGTAAATTTGATGACAAAAAAGAATAAACTCTCAATTCAAAAAGTTAAAGGAACCCTTAGTTGGAGGTGCTTGACTACTAACCAAAAGATTGGTAGTTTGAAACCACCCAGAAACACCTTGGAAGACAGGACTGGTGATCTGTTTCCAAAAGGTCAGAGCCTTGAAAACTATATGGAGCTGTTCTACTCTGCATATACAGGATCGCCATGAATCAGAATCAATTAGACGGCAACAACAACAAAGTGACATATGACCAGTTAACCACATAACTATGACCTAGAGAAAAGGATTTGCCCAGACCTTTCATGAAATTGGGATACTGAGTCAACATTAATTTCTTCACGGTATCCTGCATTGCCGTTGCAATCCACCAGTAAGAATATCCAAGTCTGTCATGTAGTTTGCCCAACTGAAGCCTAATCCATTATATTTTTATTTTACAAATTCCCACAATGATTCTATAAGTTCTATTTCTGCTAAAGTTAACAACAGTCCTGTTCTATTGCTTACAACAGACCACTAACTGGCTGAGGAGAATTTATGGAACCTAGAATATCTTTCATTTATTGGTAAAAGTATTGATGTTGATAAGAATAAACCTGCTTCTAATTTCAGCTTTGCAACTAAATAACTGTGTGACTTTGCCACTTAACTTCTTTATCTGTAAGAGTAGGGTATTTAACTATTTTTTAAGTTGCTTCAAACACTAAAATCCTTGATTCTTTGTGCTATAACTGAATCGTCATGCAGTGAGTGTCTCCAAAATACATTTTTTTTAACTAATGGCTTGACAGCTCCTTCTTGTGCCGAATATCCATTATCTCAACAGGATTAGAGTTATTACCAAAGTCTGCTCTAAGCCTGGTTGTTTTTTTCCCTGCTCAAGTCCCACTAAACTTGTAAAACACAAAACTCCATTCATTAACTTATCTTCTGAAAATAACTCCCTCTTTTTTTTTTTTTTTTTTTACCATGGTGCTATAGCCTTTGATTGTTCTTTTCTAACCATTACAGCTAAGCTGGTGTATCTATGTAGAATATGACAATCTACAAGCCAATGAAGAAAAAAAAATTTTTTTTTTTTTTTTAGACATACCTAAAATGAATAATTTTACAATTACTTAACAACAGTTGCAGTAAGTGCCACAAAGTTTAATAGGGTATAATGAGAACATATACTGAGGCACCTAGCAGGTAAAGATGGACTCTGGATCAAGTTAAAACTAGCAACTGTTATGTACAGGGCTGTCACCCAGCTGATGTATTTACTGCAGAACAAACTGAAGCACAGGGTTTGTGGTTTGTCAATCTGCTGACGTTAGAATGCTTTGTTAATCTTCTTTTCCTCTTGGGGTTCTGAAACCTAAAACCTCAAAGGCCTTGGATTCACTCCTCTCCTCATTGCACCAGCCCAAAATAGGTGTTCATGCCACTTGAGGAAGATAGTAATGAAAAGAAAAATAAATGCTTTAGGGTTGCTTCAAACATCAAGGAATCTGCAAAACTGTGCCTTACATGTCCTCAGTCTCTCCTTCTTTTGGCTGTTTCAATCTTTTAAATTAAGAAAATAGAAGTTTCCACCTCCAGGAAATAATCTAGATTCTCCTTGAGAAGCACAGATACCCATTAAAATCCATTAGAAGATAAGTTCTGCTTTAGGCCTGTGTCCTCATTTCCTTTAGGCCCACTTTAGTTTAATTTAGATCCTGAGCATGAGTTTATTTTCACAAAGGTATTTATAGACAGAAGAAGAAAAGAGAAGTTTAAATGTAACAGTTGTATTTTTGGATTTCTCCAATATCTTCAAGAGATTAGAGCTTTCTCCAAGGACATGTGTTTTCTTCATAGTCACAGCTTCCTAAAGATGATAGCCTGGGGCTTAAGTGTGTCACATTCTGGGCCAAGTGGGCTGCATTATTATTTCACCCTGTCACATATGTGTGAAAATTACTTATTCAACTACTCTCATCATTCCGATCTGTAAAATGTGGTTAATAAGATGGTGACAAAAATTGATAAAATATACATGGCATTGTACTTGTTGTTGTTAGGTGCCGTCGAGTTGGTTCAGACTCATAGCAACCCTATGCACAACAGAACAAAACACTGCCCGGCCCTGAGCCATCCTTACAATCGTTGTTATGCTTGAGCTCATTGTTGCAATCTCTGTGTCGATCCACCTCGTTGAGGGTCTTCCTCTTTTCTGCTACCCTGTACTCTGCCAAGCATGATGTCCTTCTCCACAGACTGATCCCTCCTGAAAACATGTCCAAAGATTTTAAGATTCAGTCTTGCCATCCTTGCCTCTAAGGAGCATTCTTGCTGTACTTCTTCTAAAACAGATTTGTTCATTCTTTTGGCAGTCCATGGTATATTCAATGTTCTTTGCCAACACCACAATTCAAAGGGGTCAATTCTTCTTCGGTCTTCCTTATTCATTGTCCAGCTTTCACATGCATATGAAGCGATTGGAAATACCGTGGCTTGGGTCAGGAGCACCTTAGTCTTCAAGGTGACGTCTTTGCTCTTCAACACTTTAAAGAGGTCCTTTGCAGCAGATTTACCCAATGCAATGCGTCTTTCGATTTCTTGACTGCTGCTTCCATGGCTGTTGATTGTGGATCCAGGTAAAATGAAATCCTTGGCAACTTCAATCTTTTCTCCGTTTATCATGATGTTGCTCATTGGTCCAGTTGTGAGGATTTTTGTTTTCTTTATATTGAGGTGCAATCTGTACTGAAGACTGTGGTCTTTGATCTTCATTAGTAAGTGCTTCAAGTCCTGTTCACATTCAGCAAGCAAGGTTGTATCTATCTGCATAACACAGGTTGTTAATGAGTCTTCCTCGAATCCTGATGCCCCATTCTTCTTCATAGAGTCCAGCTTCTCAGATTATTTGTTCAGCATACAGATTGAATAGGTATGGTGAAAGAATACAACCCTGATGCACACCTTTCCTGACTTTAAACCAATCAGTACTCTCTTGTTCTGTCTGAACAACTGCCTCTTGATCTATGTAAAGTTTCCTCGTTAGCACAATTAAGTGTTCTGGAATTCCCATTCTCTCCAATGTTATCCATAATTTGTTACGATCCACACAGTTGAATGCCTTTGAATAGTCAACAAAACACAGATAAACATCCTTCTGGTATTCTCTGCTTTCAGCCAGGATCCATCTGACATCAGCAATGATATCCCCGGCCTGAATTTCTGGCAGTTCCCTGTCGATGTACTGCTGCAGCCGTTCTTGAATGATCTTCAGCAAAATTTTGCTTGCGTGTGATATTGTTCTATAATTTCCATCACCTTTCTTGAGGATAGGCATAAATATGGATCTTTTCCAGTCAGTTGGCCAGGAAGCTGTCTTCCATATTTCTTGGCATAGGTGAGTGAGCACCTCCAACGCTACAGCTGTTTGTTGAAACATCTCAATTGATATTCCATCAATTGCTGGAGCCTCGTTTTTTGCCCATGCCTTTGCAGCAGCTTGGACTTCTTCCTTTAGTACCATCGGTTCCTGATTATAATTCACCTCTTGAAATGGTTGAACATCGACTAATTCTTTTTGGTATAATGACTCTATGTATTCTTTCCATCTTCTTTTGATGCTTCTCTTGTCGTTTAATATTTTCCCCATAGAACCCTTCACTATTGCAACTTGGGGCTTGAATTTTTTCTTCAGTTCTTTCAGCTTGAGAAACACCGAGCCTGTTCTTCCCTTTTGGTTTTCCATCTCCATCTCTTTGCACATGTTGTTATAATACACGGTGCTTAGCCAGTGGTATTTCCTCAATAAGCATTAGCTATTGACTTTTTTTTTTTTTAGTGACATCATTATTTTCAAATAGCCAAATACCAGAACAGCAGTGGAAGTGGGGGGAACACAGAAAGATAAAGGGAAGGGGTATATGCATATTGTAAGGGCAGTCTCTGAAAACATTTTACCTTATATAAAAACAATATTTGTCTTTATTATTCATCTTAACCTCTTTTTATTGAGTATGAATCTTTGGGGTGACCTTTATTTTATTGTATTACAAAGCAGGATAGTGCAAAAGTTTAAGGTCTCTGGATTTAGAACACCTGGATACAAACCCAGCCTCCACCATTTTCAAGCTATGCAACTTCAGGCAAATTATCTCTCTGAGCCTCTGTTTATACATCCTTAAAATAGGGAAAATAATTGTGCTTATTTTATCTCATAGAGTACTCATTGCTAATCGACTCGACGGCAATGAGTTTGGTGGGGTTTTTTTGCTTGTTTGTTTATCTCAGAGTTGTTCTGAGAAATAAATGAGGTGACATACATAAAGTTCTTAGAACAGGTAAGCAACCAAGAAATGTTAGCTCAATGTTGTTCTGTTATAGAGTTGGGGTTTTCTCCAACAATTTCTACATATATAGTTCAGTGAAATTGATTATGTTCTGTCATAGAATTTTTGATGTTCTTCCCCAAGAGTCAATAGTGTTTTCTTTTTGTCATTCTATAAAGCCAATCTAAGGATTTTGCTCTTTGTGGTAAGAGTTGACCTATAGCATTTTCACTGAAAGCATTTAGGCCAAAACAAGTTATGCTGAGAAATCTAGAATTTTCAGGATTAATTCAAGCAATGTATTGGTATCAATCAGGGATCAATCAGAAAAATAAAAACCACTCTGGTATGTAAAGCGGGAAGAAATTTGATACCGTGAACTAGGTGACTTAAAAAAAAGGAGGCGAAGGGACAGAGGAGCAGTGATCATGCAAAGCTGTTACAGGCACTCCTTATTTCTCGCCAGCCATCAGAGGATGAGGAAGTTTAGAGCATCACAGGAAATATCCACAGATGATCTGAGCTTACCATTGCACCATATGAACAATTCCATGGGATCTAGAGGAGATGCAAAGCCTCACATCTACTGAAGACTATGAGATTTCCCTGCTGGATGATGGATAATGGTTTCTGCTTCTCTTTGGCCTTTCAAATTTTATACAATTTTCTCTGCTTGGTAGACTCTAAACCTACTGACAAAGGATCCTAGGAAATGGATTTTCTGAGATTTCAGCCGCTGTGAAAACAGGACAGCCAGAAAAATTATTAGGGTTCATTCTTGTTGCTTTAAATATTTATATATATACAGTCACACATATATATACAGCATACTTTCTCCTTTGGCTATTCAGCATTCACATAACCTCCTCTACCTATTAAATTCACAGATAAAAAAATCCTTAATACTGATATATTGCAATTATCCTTTATTCAAATAAAGATTTGCTTACCCTCTCCCTGCAAAGGAAAGACCCCAAATTCCATCGGTTACTTTATCTACTCAGGGTGATGTTAGTTATCCTTCTAATTTAGTTACAATTCTCTTTTGATAAATTAAAAACTAAATTACAAAGTTATATCTCACTAAAATATTTTATATAAACTATTAGGAGAAACAAAAATAAAATTATATAGGCTAATACACACAAATATATTCACAGCAAACTAAGAAATAAAGTATGTCTGGACACTACAGTCATATCTGTACCTGGATAGGAGGCAATAACTGATATTAATATCCATCTTCTTCTGGTAACTGTCTTATGTCTCCATTTTCCTCAGCTTATGCCTCAGTGGCTTGGTAGAGTGCCATAAATCTTAGTGATCCTACCTGCATCTGCTTGCTGTAGTCCTCCATTAACTTCTCACTCTACATGGAAGCACTAAGAGTTTCCCACTGAATCCCTTATTTCACACACCACCTCATTGTGCAGCAGCAACCTTATAGTTTTTTAATAATCAGGATTAGTCACCCAAACAGTTAAGCAATCCCCTTTTTTGCTAGTTGGTTCATTGGCATGAGTCACTGAGGTAGCAATATCAATTTCCAGTTTCTTAAAAACTTCATTTTGTCCCATGGTAGACGCATTCTTCCCTTCCCAGGGAGTACAAAGTTTTAGGTCATGAATTGGGTCACTAGTAAGGAAATGAGCCACTCCACTTTATTCCTTTGGTTTCAGACCCATGTGTTGTCACAATACTTCTAAGTGATGGGGTACATGGCAAGATCAGTGAATCTCACGAGTATTAGTTTATTAAAACCTCACCTATTTCACAGGGGGATGAATTCTTCAGTCAAAAACAATGCTGTTTGGGGTCCTATGACAGCGAATAAGGCATTCAGTGTGTCCATGTTTGATGCTGCTCGTAGATTATGGGACTGAAAAGGTAAATCTATATCCACAATGCTTATTTCACTGAGCTCAAAATGATATAAATATAAGCTCACTATGCTGCCCCCAACATGACACAAAAGTCTAGTATAATCAATCTGCCACCGAGTGACTGACTGATTTGGGGAAACGGTGCCATACCTGGGACTCAGCTCTTATCTCTGTACTTGGCTGACTGAGTACTCAGCAACTACACTGGCCAGATCAGCCTTGGAGAGGAGACACTTATGTGGTTTATCTCTTGTATAACTTCCATCTGAGCTACCTTGGACACTTGCCTCTTGGACTTATTGAGAAAACACTGGGGTGGCTGGTGAAAGGGACTGATTGATATCCACTGAACAGGTAATCTTGTCTGCCTGATTATTGAAAGGTTTCTTTGCGGTATGTGTTCTTTGGTGAGTTGGTGTGTATACATGGAATAAAAATATCCTCACTCAGTGTTGACCTAAGAAGTACTTTTCTGCTGATCTCTCATTTGTTTCTTCCTCTGACTTCCTTGTCACTAATCCTCCAATCATATTCTTTCCATGTTCGTGATTATTCACTAATAATATCTATAATATAGGGTAGTATAATAATTAATATAACATAACATCAAGTCACGTCACGTCACAACACAACACAACATACATCACATCACATCAAAACACAAGACAACATAACATAGCAACACAACATCACATCACATCACATCACATCACATCACATCACATCACATCACATCACATCACATCACATCACATCACATCACATCACATCACATCACATCACATCACATCACATCACATCACATCACATCTATACACCTGGTCACTTTCACTACCAGCAAGTGAAACACTAAAATGCACAGCTCAAGGTTCTGTCGAATGGGGAGATTTATCTTCCTCACTGTCCTTCAGGACCCAAATTAAGTGGAGTTTGCTATATAAAAAAAAAAAGTAGTTAGCAAATCTGTTTTCAATGTGTAAACTAGCCTGGAATTTCATTTATTTATGTTGGTTTGTTTGTTTTGTTTTTTTCAGACAATTGGTTATAGGAAACTTCCCATAAGATCATAGATGCAAGCTGAGCAAAGTGTCAAGGCATGTTGCTTCCAGAATCCAAAGAAGCCCTTTCCTAAGTGGGAGGGGAATGCAAGTTGTAGCAACCTATAACTCACTTTGGAGGGAAGATGTTAATATGCCTTATATGAACAGACCTTTAGAAACTTCACTGAGGTGGCAGTCCCCTGAATTTTCATGGGAATTACCTCCCACCATCTGGCACATTATGTGTCATACCAAGGCATCTAAGGCCTTTGTTGATTCTTGTTAAGCAGATACAAAGAGGATGTCATCAGTGTCATGAACTCAAAACCTTATGGGTTGGAGAGATGAACGAGATTCCTATGGAGAATTCCTGTGGAGATGTAGAGAATTAAAATAACCCTGATAGGGAAAAGAAAACTACTATTGGTCATTTTTTTAATTGGTAAAATTTCAAAGACAGTAGAGATTTTTGCTTTATACGAGTTAGTTTTAGGGTTGACTTAAAATTTGGTGAAGAAGGGAAACATTTTCAGATTTAATAATCAGATTTAAAAAACAGATGAATAAAAATAATATATAAGAATAATAGCATTATGTAAAAAATAATAAATAATCTTGTAAAACAACAAGAAATAGCAAGGGGAACATATGACGGGGGAAGAGAGGTGAATTACCAAAACAAAAATGAATTTTGGAGAGATATAATGAAAATGAGGTGTAAGTACAAATAAGGCAAAGGAAAAGAAACAATGATTATAGAGAATGTTAGGGTAGTCCATTCATGAGTTATTCTTTCATAATTTCTTTTTAATTAGCAACTAGGAAGTGCAAGCATCCACAATGTGAAAGCATTCATGATTGGTATATATGAAAAATAACATTTTGCAACAGTGTTGATTCCAGAAAAATAAGATTTTATTTGAAATTTAAATGTGTTCTTTATGTAGATACTTAAAACTTAAATATGCTTATTCATTATTTTCATTTTTTTTAGTTGCCCTTGACCTGGAAAAAAAAAAAGTATCTTTGTTGAATAATTCAATATCATTCTCTCTTAGTAAAGTCAGTCACTTTCATGCTACTGTTATAAATTAGAAAAATATACTGGCTTGAGAAACAACGTTCTTAGCTTTAGCTGAAACACAATACATACAGAACTATATATTTTCCCCTAATTTTTTCCAATTTAACCTTATTTATTAATCCTTTAAGTGTGGTAAATTCCACATTACCTTTACTTTATGGTGGTGTATATATAACAAATTTTTAAACATCAGAATCCATTTTCAAATTCTTTAATTCCATTAAGTCTAAAGTGTTAGCATTCCATATCCTGAATACCACAAAGCTGAAACAGAATTGAAAGGGAAGCATCATTACATGGACAAATTAGGCATCCGCATTGAATTGGCACCATGTTCAATGAAGTACAGAGCATAAATGATCACTGATATCTGGTAATTTTAATAAGCATTTACTTTCTTCATGTTTGATGTCCTTGATGTCATTCCACAACTCATTGGGTCTTTAGTCATTAGTGTTCAGTGTGTCAAATCTGTCTTCAGATGGTCTGTAAATTCAGGAGCAATATACTCAAGGTTGTACTTTTGCTCTCATGGACTTGTTTTTATTCAGCTTCGACTTGAACTTGCATATAAGCAATTGATGGTCTGTTTCGCAGTCAGCCACTAGTCTTGTTCTGACATACGATATTGAGTTTTTCCATCATTTCTTTCCACAGATGTAGTCGAAGTGATAATTGTGTATTCCATCCGATGAGGTCTGCATGTATAGTCACCATTTATGTTGTTGAAAAAAGGTATTTACAATAAAGAAATCGATGGTCTTGCAAAATTCTACCATGTGATCTCCAGTGTCATTTCTATCACCAAGGCTACATTTTCCAACTACCAAATCCTTCTTCTTGGTTTGCAACTTTCACATTCCAATCACCAGTAATTATCAATGCACCCTGATTGCATGTTTGATCAATTTCAGACTATGGAGGACCAAGTAATGACTGAAGACCAGGCAAGTCTGGTCATACACGAAGAAAACAAAAAGTCCTTAAAAGGACAGAAAAGAAAAAGACCAAATGGATTTCAGAAAAGATTCTGAAACTTGCTCTTGAATGTAGTGCAGCTAAAATGAATGGAAGAAACAATGGAGTAAATGAGCTGAACAGAAGATTTCAAAGAGTTGCTGGAGAAAGCAAAGTATTATACTGACATGTGCAAAGGCCTGGAGTTAGAAAACCAAAAGAGAAGAACATGCTCAGCATTTTTCAAGCTGAAAGAACTGAAGAAAAAATTCAAAATTCAAGTTGCAATAGCAAAGGATTCTACGGGGAAAGTATTAAACTACATAGGAAGCATCAAAAGAACATGGAAGGAATATACAGAGTCACTGTACCATAAAAGAATTGGTCGACTTTCAACCATTTCAGGAAGTAGCACATCATCAAGAACTTATGGTACTGAAGGAAGAAGTCCAAGCTGCAGTGAAGGCATTGACAAAAAATAAGGTTCCAGGAATTGACTGAATACCAATTGTGATGTTTAAACAGAAGGATGCAGCAATGAAAGTGCTCGCTTGCCTATGCCAAGAAATTTGGAAAACAGATCTTGACCAACCTACTGGAAAAGATCCACATTTGTGCCCAGTCCAAAAAAAGACGATCCAACAACAACAACAAAAAGAACATGGAAATTATCAAACAATGTTATTAGTGTCATAAAAAAAACCCCAAAAACCCACTGCCATCGAGTCGATTCTGACTTAAAGCAACCCTATAGGACAGAATAGAACTGCCCTATACAGTTTCCAAGGAGCGCCTGGTGGATTTGAACTGCCGACCTCTTGGTTAGTAGCGGTAGCACTTAACCACTACACCACCAGGGTTTCCTATTAAGGTTATATACAAGTAAAATTCTGCTAAAGATCATTCAAAAGCAGCTGCAGCAGTACACCAACAGAGACTTGCCAGAAATTCAAGCCAGATTCAGAAGAGGACATGGAAAAAAGGATATCATTGCTGATGTCAGGTGGCTCTTGGTTGAAAGTATAGAATACCAGAAAGATGTTTACCTGTGTTTTATTGACTATGTAAAGATATTTGACTGTGTGGATCATAGCAAATTATGGATAACATTCTGAAGAACAGGAATTCCAGAACACTTAATTGTGCTCATCAGGAACCTGTACATAGACCAAGAGACAGTCGTTTGAACAGAACAAGGGGAAACTGCGTGGTTTAAAGTCAGGAAAGGTGTGCATCAGGGTTGTGTCCTTTCACCATACTTATTCAATTGATATGCTGAGCAAATAATCCAAGAAGCTGCACTACATGAAGAAGATCATGCCAGCAGGATTGGAGGAAGATACGTTAACAACATGCGATATGCTAATGATACAACCTTGCTTGCTGAAAGTGAAGAGGACTACAGCCTTCAGTATGGATTGCACCTCAACGTAGAGAAAACAAAAATCCTCACAACTGGACAAATAAGCAGCATCATGATAAATGGAGAAAAGATTGAGATTGTCAAGGATTTCATTTTACTTGGATCCACAATCAACACCCATGGAAGCAGCAGTCAAGGAATCAAAAGACATATTTATTTGGGCTAATCTGCTGCAAAAGCCTTCTCTAAAGCGTTAAAAAGCAAAGATGTCACTTCGAGGACTAAGGTGTACCTGACCACGGTATTTTATGGTATTTTCCCCTTGGAAAATATTAATCTACTTTCTGTCTGTATGTATTTGCCTATTCTGGACATTTTATATAAACAGAATCATGCGATATGTGGCATTTTGTGTCTGGCTTCATTCACCGAGCAGGATGTCTTCCAGGTTCATCCGTGTTATAGCATGTATTAGTACTTCGTTCTTTCTTATGGACAAATAATATTCCTTTGTGTAATATACCACAATTAGTTTATCCATCCATCGGTTTATGGATATTTGGGTTATTTTTACTATTTGACTGTTATGAATAAGATTACTATGAACATTTGTGAACAAACTTTTGTGTGAACATTTGTTTTCAATTCTCTTGGGTATATACCTAGAAGTGGAATTACTGGGTTGTAACGGTTTCTCTGTTTTTAACAGTTTGAAGAAATGTCAAACTATTTTCCAAAGTGATTACTCCATTTTACAATCCTGTCAACATTGTATCCCAGTTAACACTTGGCGTTATCTTTTTTGTTTGTTTGTTTTGTTTATTTCTGGCTTGCCTGTTTGTTTGTTTTAGCTAAACTCATGGGTGTGAAATGGCATCTCAACGTGGTTTGATATGCACATTGCTGACGATGATTTTGAGCATCTTTTACAGTGTATATATATTTTTTCATTTGTACGTCCTTTTAAAGAAATGTTCGTTCAAATCTTTTGTCCATTTTTAAAAATTAGGTCATTTTTCTTTCTGTGGTTGGGTTGCATGAGTTCTTTATATGTTCTAGATACAATTTTCAAATCAGGATTTTTCAAACATTTCCTCCTATTATTTAAGTAGCCTTTCTATTTCATTTACATGTCTTTCGAAGCCCAAAAGTTTTAAAATTTTTATGAGGACTAATCCATCTATTTTTGCTTTTGTTTCTTGTGCTTTTTATGTCATATCCAGGAAACTATTGCCTAATCCAAGGTCAAAAATATGAACGCCTATTTTTTTTTCTAATAGTTTACAATTTTGGCTATTACCCTGATCTATTTAGAACTAATGTTTGTATATGGTATGAGGTAGGGGTCCAAATTCATTCTTTTGCATGTGAATATTCAGCTGTCCTGGAACAGTTTGCTAAATAGGTTATCCTAGTTCTTGATATCTTTAACTAGCTTTTCTTTTTACTTCTTACTCATTTATGAAGTATGTATATATTTAACATAAAAGGTCAAATACATGTATTGAACTTTTATGGGTCGGGATAAATAAATTCCACATTTGTCTGACAAAATGAAAGGTCCTAGGTTAAAAAAAGTCTTGTATGACTTGGCAGATACTTACCTGGAATACTATAAAAGTTATTCTTCTGGTATTATCTCTGAATGTTGTCAATGTAGCACCTCTTCTGAATCCTTCTATAATGTGTTCTCTTCCCCTTGCCAACAGGAATCTGGCCTACATTTACCCATGAGAGGCAGTTATGTGAGATATGGAAAGCAGAAAAGAGGCTAAAAATGTCTTATCACTCTTGGGCCAGCAATGGGAGATTTGTGGGCTTCAGCCAACTTGAAGTTTTGCAACAGCCTCTGGGAATTCCTCTGCAAATTACCTGCCTTGAGGTTAAAAAAACAGGCAGCAATAAACATAAGTGGTGACCTGTAATTGCCGCATTCTGTGAAAGCGAGCAGTAAATCTGTTTTTTCCTTTCTTATGCTGCCATCTGCCTTGCCTTGGGATTGCTGTAGCTTCATTTGGGGCATCCAAAAACAAAGGAAATCTTTTCACTCATGGTCTCTGTTAAGGCCATTATCTTAGTGTCTCTAGCAAAATGAGCTCCACTTTCTACCCTCTGAAAAACCACAGCCCACAGAATTTTCTGGCTTCTTTCACCAAATGCTCTCCCTGGACAATATGTGGGATTTTCTCTGAATTCTTATGGGAAGTGTAAATGCATAGAGGGAGTAGAGCTTTAGTTTTCTAATTCTTACTTTTGAAAGAGAACTCCCAGAGTGTTATTTTTTGTTCACTTTGTTTCCAGACAGTTGTTCTTTATAATATATTCTAGTACTACAACTGGGGTAATAAGTAAATAAGTAAATTGCTGGAGATGTTGTTATCTATACAGACACATGTACTGGCTACCATTTTCTGAAAACCAACTATTTGCCAGGTATTATATGAGACATTTTACATAATAACTAGAGCTAATATTTTTAGTACATATTATATTCAATGCACCACTCTAAGGGGTTTATAATCCATTATTTTATTTAAACATTAAACAACTCTATGAGGTAAATACTATAATGATTTCTATTTTACTAATTTTTAAAAAAAACAGACACAAAACAAGTTAATAATGTTATCACAGTCACAGAGTTACCATGTAACAGAGCTAAGTTTCAAAGTCAGGTCTTTGTGGCCCCAAAGCTCATATTTTGCTCCAGATGACATTGTGGCCTATATTTGTGCAATATTATTAAAAAAGTTTATAGTTCTTTTCTGTATTTGTCCAATCCATCCTCCACTGCCAGAAGGTGTCCCCTCCCACCTCCACTAAGCAAATATGACTAAGCCACCTCTTGCTTATAACTGTTCAGTGATTCCCTGTCAGCTATACAGTGTGATATGCATGCCTTAACTTGGCTCAGAAGGCACTTGGGACTTGACCACATCAAAGTTAGTTCCCTCCACTTCCTCCAAACTTTACCATAGTCTAACATGCTCTTCTGTCTACCTTGAATGCTTGTATCACTGGCACACTCCTAATAATTGGTTATTTAAGTATTGCCTCAAAACATCACTTTCTTTGAGGTAGTTCTTCTGATGTGATTTCTTCAGGAGGACTTGGGCTGTATATCACCTCTACTCTCATTGTTTCTTGTGCATTTGTGTCATCAAATTACAGTGGTGAAGATCATGACATATAGTCCTGTCTCCAACTCTTTGTGAAATTACTTCATTTCTTGGTTCTTCGTTTGTCACAGAACCTTTGCCACAGGGTTACTACGAAAATTGAATAAGGTTGCCCATGTAAAACACTCAGCAGAATGCCCCACACAGTTATCTCTCATCAAAATGTTAGCTATTTTTCTATTTTTATTCCTCAGTATTTTCCTAATATAAAGTTTAAAAAAAAAAACAAAAACACTGCTTCAAGTCGATACTGACACTAGTGACCCTATAGGACAGAGTAGAACTGCCCCATAGAGTTTCCCAGGCTGTAAATCTTTACAGAAGCAAACTGCCACATCTTTCTCCCCTCAGAGTGGCTCATGGATTAGAACCACTTTCTTTTTTGGTTAGCAGCCGAGTGCTTTAGTCATTGTGCCACCGAACCCAAAACTCATTGTCGTTGAGTCAATTCCAACTCATATAGAACCTATAGGACAGAGTAGAACTGCACTATAGGATTTCCAAGGCTATAAATCTTTACAGAAGCAGACTACCTCATCTTTCTCCCTGCAGAGTGGCTGGTGGGTTCAAACCACCAACCTTTCCTTTAGCAGCTGAGTGCTTAACCACTGCACCAAAAGGGCTCCATGTAAAGTTAGCACATTATAATTTTGTCTATTTTTATTATAGCTTTTCATTTTTTGTTGTTCTACCTTTTATACTGTAAGCTCTTTTAGATATGGTCAATGCTTATGATCAGAGAAATATTCTAAGCATGGCTTGTTGACTAATATTTAACGGATGCTGAGACCCTCTTTAGATGGTCACCACACCAAATTACAAGAAGCTTCTAGGCCCCAAAATAAAAATAATTTGTTATGATGCTGTACACTTTGATTTGTATTTAATAAATGTGATTGATTGGGAAGAAGTCAAGTGGACCATCTGAGCATTTCTGGTGATGACAGAGAAGAATCAGATCTTGCTCAGCTGCATAAAAGGAGGAGTCACCAAACCTCCTTTAGAAGAATCTTGATGGTGCTCTCTAAGCTCTTTCCCTGCTCTGTTGACTGCTAGCATATGCTGATGAACATACTATCTCTTCACTGACTGGAAGAAGAAGAGAACAATAGGGACTCATAAACTGTTGAGATAAATTTTAATTCCTGTTCCCTCCATTAAGGTAGCTCATGCAGTGTGTTCTCTGTGAGAAACTGCAATAAAGTGGTCTCATGTTCTGAAAGGGAGTATATATGAGTGTGCTTTTTCATTATTACCACAAAACGTAATAGAACCTGAGGTAGACATGGAACAAAGTCTGTGAACTGAGCAACATCCTTAGGCATTACTAATAGAGTCTTTTTGTCTTTGTATCCCCAGATTCTTAGCAGCATGCTTGTCCAACATCAGACCTTGTAAAACATCAGTGAAAGAGAGAAGAAAAGGAACAGGAAGGAAGGAAGGAAGAGAAAAGGAGGGACGGAAAAAAGAAAAAAGGCAAGGGAGGAAAGGGAGAAGACAAAAAAGAAGAAAAGAAAGGGAAAATAGGAAGGAAAGGAAAAGAAGGGGGGGGAAATGAAGGATTGGAGGTGGCATTTCTCCCTTCTACTGACTATACCACAGATATTTTTCATTTTTCTGCTGTTACTACTTTTGGGTTCTTTTGGGTTAACTTATACTTTACTAGGTACTACATATAAATATATATATGTATATATATATTTTTTATATATATACGTATATATATATATGTCACCACGAATCTGTCAGTTGGTCATACCATGGTGGCTTGAGTGTTGCTGTGATACTGGAAACTTTGCCACTGGGGTTTCAAATACAAGCAGGGTCACCCTTCATGGACAAGTTTCAGTGGAGTTTCCAGACTAAGACAGACAAGGAGGAAGGAACTGGCAGTCTGTTTCTGAAAAACTGGCCAGTGAAAACCTTATGAATAATAGCAGAATATTGTCTGCTGTAGTGCTGGAAAATGAGCCCCACAGGTCAGAAGGCACTCAAAATACAACTGGAGAAGAGCTACCTCCTCAAAATAAAGTCGACCTTAATGGCACGGATAGAGTCAAATTTGGAGGACTTTCATTAGCTGATGTGGCACGACACAAAATGAGAAGAATCAGCTGTAAACATCCATTAATAATCAGAACTTGGAATGTATGAAGTATGAATGTAGGAAAATTGAACTTTGTCAAAAATGAAAAGGAACACATAAAGATCAATATCTTAGGCATTAGTGAGCTGAAATGGACTGGTATTGGCCATTCTGAATCAGATAACCTTATGGTCTACTATGCCAAGAATAACAAATTCAAGAAGGATGACATAGAATCCATCTTTAAAAGAATATTTCAAGATTTATCCTGAAATATGCCCTTGTCAATGATAATATCCATATCCTTGCAAGGAAGACCAGTTAATATGACTATTATTCAAATTTATGCACCAACCAATGCCAAAGATGAGGAAATTGAAGATTTTTACCAACTTCTGAAGTCTGAAATTGATCAAACATGCAATAAAGATGCATTGATAAGTACTGGTAATTGGAACAGCAAAGTTGGAAACAAAGAAAGATCAGTAGTTTAAAATATAGCCTTGGTGATAGAAACAATGCCAGAAATCACATGATAGAACTTTGCAAGACCAATGACTTCTTCATTGCAAATACCTTTTTTCAACAACATAAATGATGACTATACACATGGACCTCACTGGATGGAAAACACAGGAAGTAAATCGACTGTGTCTTTGGAAAGAGATGATGGAAAAGCTCAATATCATCTGTCAGAACAAGGCCAGGGGCCGACTGTGGAACAGACCATCAATTGCTCATATGCAAGTTCAACTTGAAGCAGAAGAAAATGAAAGCAAGTCCACAAGAGCCAAAATATGACCTTGATTATATTCCATCTGAATTTGGAGACCAGCTCAAGACTAGATTTAACACATTGCACAATAATGAATGAACATCAGTCAAGTTAAGGAATGACATCAAGGACATTATATATGAAGAAAGCAAAAAGGTCATTAAAAAGACAGGAAAGAAAGAAAATGGATATCAGAAGAGTCTCTGAAACTTGCTTTTTATAAAGTAAGGTAGCTAAAACAAATGGAAGAAATGATAAAGCAAAAGAGCTGAAGAGAAGATTTCAGAGGACAGCACAAGCAGACAAAGTAAAATATTAAAATGAAGTGTGCAAAGACCTGGAGTTAGAAAACCAAAAGGGAAGAACTCACTGAGCATTTCTTAAGCTGAAAAAACTAAAGAAAAACATTCAAGCCTCAAGTTGCAATTTTGAAGGATTGTGTGAGCAAAATATTGAATGACGCAGGAGGCATCAAAAGCAGATGGAAGGAATACACACAGTCACTGTACCAAAAAGGATTGGTTGACATTCAACCATTTCTAGAGGTACCATATGATCAAGAACCGAGAGTATTGAAGCAAGAGGTCCAAGCTGCACTGGAGGCATTGGTGAAAACCTAAGCTCCAGGAATTGACGGAATACCAATTGAGATGTTTCAACAAAAGGATACAGCACTGGAGGTACTCACTTGTCTATGTCAAGAAATTTGGAAGATGGATGGCCACCTGGCCGAGACCCTATATTTGTGCCTTTTCTAAAGAAAGGTGATCCAACCCAAAGCAGGAATTATCAAACAATATCATTAACATCACGTGTAAGTAACATTCTTCTGAAGATCATTCCAAAGTGGTTGCAACAGCACATCGGCCAGGAACTGCCAGAAGTTCAAGCCGGATTCAGAACAGGATGTGAAACAAGGGATACCATTGTTGACGTCAGATGGATCTTGGCTGAAAGCAGAGAGTATCAGAAAGATGTTTAGCTGTGTTTTATTGACTATACAAAGGCACTCGACTGTGTGGAGCATAAAAAATTATGAATATCATTGCAAAGAATAGGAATTCCAGAACCCTTAAGTGTGCTCATGAGGAACCAGTACATAGACCAAGAGGCAGTCATTTGAACAGAGTAAGGGGATACTGCATAGTTTAAAATTAAGAAAGGTGTGCACTCAGGTTGTATTCTTTCACCACATTTATTCAATCTGTATACTGAGCAAATAATCTGAGAAGTTGGACTATATGAAGAAGAACATGGCATCAAGTCTGACGGAAGACTCGTTAACACCCTGCAATAAGACACAACCTTGCTTGCCAAAAGGCAAGAGGACTGGAAATACTTACTGATGAAGATCAAAGACTACAACTCTCAGTATGGATTACACCTCAATATAAAGAAAACAAAAATCCTCACAACTGGACAAATAAGCAACACTACGATAAATGGAGAAAAGATTGAAGTTGTCAAGGATTTCATTTTACCTGGATCCAAAATCAACACCCAAGAAAGCAGCAGTCAGGAAATCAAATGAATTATTTCATTGGGCAAATCTGCTGCAAAAGCTCTCTTTAAAGTGTTCAAAAGCAAAGGTGTCACTTTGAGGACTAATGCCCCTGACCCACGCCATGATATCTGCAATCACCTCATGTGCATGGGAAAGCTGGGCAATGAATGAGGAAGACAGAAAAAGAATTGATGCCTTTGAATTATGGCATTAGAGAAGAATATTGAATATACCACAGGCTGCCAGAAGAATGAACAAGTCCATCTCGGAAAAAATATAGCCAGAGCGCTCCTTAGAAGCAAGGATGGTGAGATTTTGTCTCACATAATTTGGACATGTTGTTAGGAGGGACCAGTCCCTGGAGAAGGACATAATGCTTGGTAAAGTAGAGGGTTAGCAAAAAAGAGGAAGACCCTTGACGAGATGGGTTGACAAAATGGCTGCAACAATGGGCTCAAACATAACAATGATTAGAAGGATGGAACAGTATGTGGCAGTGTTTTGTTCTCTTGTACATACGGTTGCTATGAGTCAGAAACAACTGGACAGCGCCTAATAACAACAACAATATGTGTGTGTGTGACTAAAAATAAAAGTAACAGAAGAGAGAAAGCTGGCCTCAAAGATTTTTGTGAATTTGGGAAGAAAGATGACCAAACTGGTTCCAAAGAAACTGATCAGCTCTGTCCACTTTACTGCTGCCCTTCCTTCCCCATCCAATATCAAGGTCTGGTCCGAGACAATCAAAACAATTTCCATCCATCTGAAAAAGATGAGTTTACAGACCTAGTGAATCTCACTGCCATCTGACTCTGTTTGACACTGAGTGAATCTCCAAGCATGGAGACATATAAGGCCAATTCATTTCAGATCTGAAAATACCAGGATTACATTCAATAAAATGCGCTCATTTTTATCACAGCACTTTTATTGAAAGATATGAAAAGGGGAATTATTCTTATCAAAACCAAGTTTTGAAAAGAGTCAACGAGATGAAGTTCAAGTGACTTGTGGTACCAAAGATATTTTGTTCTGTGTTGGTAGAAACTGAAACAGCCATTTAGAAAACCAATAGTGTGTGGCTTAAACAGTGAACAAACCTTAATACGCAGCGGGCTTGAATTTTTTATTGATGTCTATGAGGGTGATTATTGAGCCTCAATGTGCAGAAAGCCAAATATTCTCCCTCTGTGTTTCTGACACACATTAATGCAAAGAATGACACCCCACAATGGCCCAGCTGACACCTACAGTCTGAATCAGAGAAGAAAAGGGTAGTCCAGGTTTATTTCATGCTTTTGTTGCAGTGTGCTAGATACTTTACATGTATTTCCTTATTCTGAGTGCCTGCTAATTTCCAACTGGAATACTTCACCAGGACACTGGAAATTCTTTCTGTAATACAAAATCTTCAGTTATGTTCAAATAATTCTGCAGCATTTACTGGGATATAGAGGTGGAGGCTGCGTGGCTGTAGTTACAGTATATCTGTACAGAACAGCAGTGTGTATCTTCACAAGAGAAGTCAATGCAGGCTGATAAAGGGTTAAAGGTATGTGTTTATCGAGTCCCTTCCTAGAAACTATACTTAGAAGATGGCGCAATTCTATATTTTAACCATATTCGAATTATTCATGTATAACCTCTTTCTTCAAAAAAAAAAAAAGTAAACAAAGGATTCTATCATCTTGCCTCAGATTTTTTCTTAAAGCTTTTCATATAGTAAGATCAACAACAACAAAAAAAAGATAATGTCAATCTCGGGAGGAGATGAAAGGAAGAACCAAACACTGGAACACAGGTTGAGCGTCTCTGTCGCATACCCCTTTAGGCTAGGGCATAGATTAAACGATTCCCTAAAGGGTTGCTTCACAAGAGCAGGCAGTCAGGCCATTAAGTCAAGGTTTAGAGACTGTCTCATTTATTGCCCGGGTTTTTGTTTTTCTTTTTGTAACTAAAGCATACTGGACTTTTTTTTTTCCTCCTATTTTCATTTGAACCAAGGTTATAAAAGTGATCTGCATTGTTTATTAGATATTTTACATCCTCATGAAATCTCTCAATATGACAAGTTTGAAAGTGAACGATTTATATGAGGTATGTTTAGAATAGTAAAACTGTATTGGGAAATGTAAATTACATTTATGACATTTATCCAGCAATTAATTACTCAAGCATTCATGCATAGGCAGAAATGGCTGAATTTTCTCCATCAGTTAATTATTAGAAAAATCCTATTAATATTTAGATGCACATCATTTGGGCATTATTTTCTTATGTGGAGTATATCTCCAGAAACAAAAAAGGGGCCTCTGGGGTAATTGAAAAACCACTACATTTTACAATTATCAGATAAACTCTAAGGCGATAAACATCAGCTTTAAAACACCTGGGATACCATTACTTCTAAAAATAAATTGGAAACTAAGCATGATTTTATTTTCCAGGGCTTTAAAGCTATAAATCAATTTACGGTTCCCTCAATTCACTTAACCTATTGTTCCCTCACTTTCCCTATTGCCGAGGAGGTGATAATAAAAACTCCTCTGTTACAGGGACTATTATGAAGATAAATGGGATAATTATGTGAACATGCTTTGGGCTACTTGAAAGATAGTTTAAATAAACAAACATTTATATAAAACTTATAATAAAAATTAGTTTGTGTGTTTGAAGGACTATAGAATGAATGCTTAATAACATGTTATAGTTTAATGCAAATAAAATTTCATAAATATATTCAATATATTTTCAATAAAGGAGTATGTGATTTACCACACTCTCTGATTAGGTGATTCGGAATAAGTACTATTGATTTTTCCTTTTGACTTCATTATCTTTGATCATTCCTGTATATCCTCATGAGCCAACATTCACTGGAATATTTTTGAAGCTGTTGAGCCTAAACTTAGAAACACACCTTTCCTACCCCGTGGTGTAACTAATATAAAGATAAATTCAGTGGCCGTCCAGAGTTAACAAATTATGCTCTTAACCTTAATTTCTAAAAGTCATTGTTCGTTGTCTTTAATTTTAATTGTGCTATTTTCAATACTCCATTTTACCCGTAAGTAGAGAGGAGTAATGGTGCAAGTTATTTGAAACAACAAATAATCTATTAATCCCTTTAACAAAATAAGCAGTTATGTGTAAGAGGGATGGTTATGGGGATTGTAAAAATGTGGTTGTAAATGGGTTGAATTTATTACTTCTACAGCTTCAATATATTATTGGAGGGGAGTCCCAGCTGAATTCTTCAACCTCTCAGTTGAAATATAGCTATTCATGGTTTCAAGGTCACTAATAGTCAGAAATGAATACAGATTAATATGGAGGACTGAATTTAATTCTCATTACCCTGGAGAACTGGGAGTGAATCTTAGGCCTACTTGTGTGATAGATGCTTACCTTGTGCTCTCAAGGTACCTTAAGGAAAGCTAGAGCAATTATTTTAACCTTTTAAATCAGAGATCTATTTTTTCCCTTTGCCCAAAATGTCTCATTTTCTGAGTATGGATACAGTGTACCCTGCAATAACATTTTGCTATTGCAAATATGCAGCCCTGGTGGCATAGCAGTTAAGAGCTAGCTAGGTTGCTAACCAAATAGTTGGCAGTTTGAATCCATAAGCTGCTCTTTGGTAACCCTGTGGGGCAGTTCTACTCTGTCTTACAGGGTCACTATGCATTAGCATCAACTCGACTGTGATGGGTTTTGGTTTTTGGTTTCTGCAAATATTGTGCATTTTTCTTTGGGTGGTTACTCATAAAATATAGACAGCTAGAGTCATGATTTCACTGGCAAACTTTTTTCAGAAGTAGACTGCTAGGTCTTTTTCCAAATCTGTCTCAGCCAGGAAGCTCAGATGAAACCTGTCCACCAAGGGTGACACTGCTAATATTTGAAATATCAGTGTCATATCTTCCAGCATCACAGCAACACACAAGCCACCACAGTAGGACAAACTGACAGACATGTGAGGACTATATGAAGAGCAACCTGGCCTCAGGATTGGAGGAAGACTCATTAACAACCAGAGAAATGCAGGTAGCATGACCTTGCTTACTGAAAGTGAAGAGGACTTGAAGCATTTATTGATGAAGATCAAAGACTGCAGCTTTCAGTGTGGATTGCACCTCAATATAAAGAAAACAAAAATCCTCACAACTGGACCAATAAAGCAACATCATGATGAACGGAGAAAATATTGAAGTTGCCAAGCATTTCATTTTACTTGGTTCTACAATCAACGCCTATGGAAACAACAGTCAAGATACCAAATGATGCATTCCATTGGAAAAATTTGCTGCAAAAGACTTCTTTAAATTGTTAAAAAAGCAAGGATGTCACTTTGACGACTAAGGTGCATATGATGACATTGTATGCATGTGAAAAGTGTGCATGCAACGAATAAGGAATTGATGCCTTTGAATTATGGTGTTGGAGCAGAATATTGAATATACCATGCACTGGCAGAAGAATGAACGTATCTATCTTGGAAGACATGCAGCCAGAATGCTCTTTAGAAGCAAAGATGGCAAGACTTTGTCTCACATACTCTGGACATGTTATCAGGAGAGGCCAGTCCCCTGGAGAAAGACATCGCACTTGGTAGACAGTCAGAGAAAGAGAGGAATACCCTCAATGAGATGGATTCACACCATGGCTGCAACAATGGGCTCAAGGATAACAATGATTGCGAGGATGACGCAGGACAGGGCAGTGTTTCCTTCTGTTGTACATAGGGTCGCTATGAGTTGGAAGCAACTTGAGGGCATCTAACTACAATAGAGTCATGAGTATTTGACCTTCAACCAGGAATTAAATTGAGGTGGGATGAACTTGATTTGAATTGTACTAATTGATGTCTAAAATTTAGATTTTTCAGACATTGAGAAAAAAAAATTGTCTCTGATTGACTTATTGCAGTCCTTAAGCAAGACCACATCCTTATACCTAGCAATAGAGACCACTGTCCTGGATTCAGCACTTTGGAGAGTTCCACACATCACACATTGGTCAGGCTCCAGGAATGGTTCCTCACTAACTCTTGCCCTGTGTCTTCAAAACAAAGATGATAGCTGTCAGAAGGTATGGAGGTTTATTTGTTGTGCTGAAGTTTGAAACAGACTCTCTTTCCATGGGCAAAGACGGTTTGAAAGGTGAAGGATTTAGGCAAGAGAAAAGATAAATTAACTAACTTTTCAAATTCCTCCCCTAAGTTATGTGATAGCATCTTTCCTAACAAAGTACCATTTCCAGTAGTGCTGAGAGTTTGTTTTCTTGCTTCTTGTTCCAATTTATGGCTTCAGAGGTACTTGCAAATTGTGCAGTATTTCCAACAGTAGCTAATGGGAGCTGAAAGAACAGTTTTCAGTATTAAAAATTCATATTTCTCTTAAATTTGAATGTAGATTGGTCTAAACCTGACACTATCCAACATGGTAGCCACTAGTCAATGTGTCCCTTGAGCACTTGAAATACAGCTAGTCCACGGTGCTATTGGTGAAAAATAGTTTTCAAAGATTTTGTACCAAAAACAGGTAATGCATGTTAATAATGTTTTGTGTTGATTATATATTGAAATGACTTTTCTTTTTTTGGTATGTTTGTTTAAATAGGCACCCTGGTCATTCAGTTATTAAGTGACTGCTAACCGAAAGATCTGCAGGTCAAATCCACCAGCTGGTCCTTGGAAACCCTATGGGACAGTTCTACTCTGTCCTATAAAGTCTCTACGAGTTTGAATAGACTCAACAGCAATGCTGTTGGTTTTGGTTTGGTTGGTTAAATAAAATACATTATTAAAATTAATTTCCCTTTTTAGTTTTACTTTTTTAAATGTGGCAACTGTTGTTGTTGTTTGCCCTCAGGTCTATCCTGACTCATAGCAACCCTATACTTATTGCCATCGACTCAATTCTGGCTCACAGCAATCCCAATTCTGGCTCACGGTGATCCTACAGGCAGAGTAAAATTGCTGCATAGGGTTTCCTAGGCTGTAATCTTTACAGAGCAGATCACTTCTCCCACAAAGCCAGCAGGTGGGTTCAAACTGCCAACCTTATGGTTAGGAGCAGAGCTCTTAACCATTGCACCATGTGGCAATTAGTAAACTCATAAGTACATATGTGATTCATATTCTATTTCTATTGGACAGTGCTCGTCTAGACTAATGTGTGAAGTCTGATACCAAATCTTCACTGGGGCATTCAGATGAACGTTGAAAACTAGAAAGCAGAATAGTTTTTTTTTTGTGTGTGTGTGTGTGTGCTTTAAGTGAAAGTTTACAGTTCAAGTCAGTTTCTCATACAAAAATTTATACACATATCTTTATGTGACCATAGCTGCTCTCCCTATAATGTGACACAACACTCCTCCTTTCCACCTTGTATTTCTGTGTCCATTCAACCAGCTCCTGTCACTCTCCACCTTCTCATCTCACCTCCAGACAGGAGCTGCCCATTTAGTCTCATGTATCTGCTTGAGCTAAGAAGCACACTCTTCACAAACATCATTCTATGTCTTATAGTCCAGTCTAATCTTTGAAGAGTTGGCTTTAGGAATTGTTTCAGTCCTGGGCTAAGAGAGAGTTTGGGGGCCATGTCTTCTGGAGTCCTTCCAGTCTCAGCCAGGCCATCAAGTCTGGTCTCTTTTTACCAGAATTTGAGTTCTGTACCTCACTTTTCTCCTGCTCTGCCATGGACTTCCTGTTGTGTTCCCTGTTAGGGTGGTCATTGGTGATAGCCTGGCACCATCTAGTTCTTCTGGTGTCAGGCTGATGGAGTCTCTGGTTTATGTGAAAGCAGAGTAGTTTTATTTGTATAAAATATTTAATAATATTTAATTAAAATTTCAGTAAATGGTCATAATTTCAGGTTCACTTAAATTAATTAAAAGACTATCAAGGGCAAGCCTATGAAAATAGCAGTAAATGAGATTCTAAAGAAGAAAGCTGTACAATCAAGAAATTGTGCCCCAAACCTAGTATCATTCTTTGTGCTATGTATGGAAATATTTTGAATAATTACAAGGAAATATGGCCTCAACTATGCCAATAGTGAAAATGTTCTTGGAAATATTTGGTGAACTACAGATTCCACCTTATAACCACTCAAATACACTATGGAATTGCCAGTTAAATGCTGTTAAAACAAGGTTCACTAGAAGAGTTAAGGAGAATAAAAGAAGGTTCTGAAATAAAGAGTGATAAAACCACACCTTAAGCTCAAGGAGCCATGGGAAAAGGAGATGCTTTAAGATCTTGCTGTGTTGGAGAAGAATCTGTGGACTTTCTGTATTGTTCATATTGTCCACATACAATACCAAACCATTACCTTGTGAAGAAAAGTAAATTATTCCATGCCTTACCTCAGAAAGCACAAAGTATCAAGAATCTGTCTTAAACACAGACTTTATCTATCTTCCTTGACCAATTCCATAATCAGTCTGGGAATCTCATGGGATGTGTCGTTGTTATTAGGTGTTGTCTCATAGTGACAGCATAGTACAACAGAACGAACACTGCCCAGTCCTACACTATTATCAAGATTGTTGTTATGTTTGAACACATTGCTGCCCCCACTGTGTCAATCCATCTCATTGAAGGTCTTCCTCTTTTTCACAGACCCTCTAATTTACCAAGCATGATGTCCTTCTCCAGGGACTGATCCCTCCTGATAACATGTCCCAAGTATCTGAGACGTAGTCTCGCCATCCTTGCTTCTAAGGAGCATTCTGACTGTACTTCCAAAACAGATTTGTTCCTCCTTTTGGAAGTCCATAGTATATTCAATATTCCTAGCCAACACCATAATTCAAAGGCATGAACTCCTCTTTGGTCTTCCTTATTCAACGCTCAGCTTTCAAATGTATATGAGGCAATTGAAAACACCATGGCTTGGGTCAGGTACACCTTAGTCCTGAAAGTGATGTTTTTTCATGGGTGGGACGATAAGCATGAAATTGTACTTTTGAAATAGCATAAAATTTTTATATTTCCATGATGGGAATTTGAAATGTTAATATTATTTAATATTTTTAGGATTTTTCTATGATTTTATACAGGTGCTGCTTAATATTATTTACGGTGTATGTGAAATTGCCAAGTAATTTTTATCATGTATCAAAATTCCCACTAGACCCAATGCAAATAACCAAATAGGGTATTTAAAATACTAAAACATTATTTGAAATGTCAACAACAACAAAAAAAGTAAATTGGGATCTTTGACAAAAAATTAATTTTGAATTTGTGCTATCAATAGTTGTTTGGTATGAACTGTTGCTTGCCTTTGATGATGTTAGCAAATACTTAAAATGATAGGTAAGTCTAAGTTTGGCTATTTCAATTTTAAACAGTTTAAAACACAGTATTTCAAAACTTAGATAAACCTTTTTTTCTAAACTGAAAACAACTGCATATGAAATATACAACAAAACAACTTTCCAACAAAATATAAAGAAGTTGGAATAAGGGTTGAAAATACTTGCATGACTATGAAGGAAAATATTCACATAAAAATAATATTGAAATTCTTCCTCTTTTTCCTTTTTTATAGAGATTGTTTCCTAGCTAGTATAAATTTAAGGAATATTATTAATGGAAGAGAGAATGGCACAAATTGAGCCATATATTACTAATTTTTTTATAATATCCTAATATTGAAAGATTGGAAGGATGCCAAGAATGTGTATAGTTTTAGATATTGCCTTAAAAAATAGTGAAAATCTTTATGTAAGTAATATAAAATTGCATAATTAAATTGTTTCTGTGAAGTGTTAATTTACTCAATGTTAACTCCAATCACAGTGTTTGAGCTTGTAAATTTCTAGAGTAATTCCAAGTGTATGTACTGCTTTATAATTTTATTAACAATTCTAGTTGCTTCTGTCTCATCAGACATATTTCTCCAAATTGAAATAATTAAAAACTAATAAACTCTATCTATGAGCTGGAATCAACTTGACGGCACTGGCTGGGAGGTATGGAATTGATGACTCAAAAACAGTTGCCTAATTTTGCATTACTGTGGATTTGGTTTTTTTCATGCAAATGATGGAAAAATCTTGATTATAACAACATAATGGGCAATTTTGCAGACATGAAGGCAAGAAAAATAAATTATATGAAATACACATATGATTAATAATTTGTGTATGTTTTATTATTCATACAAATATTTGTTGCTACTCAACAAACACATGATGTGTTATAAAAAAATAAATTTGGTCCTTTGTGGTATTTTGCTTACTTTCAATAATAAAAAATAACCAAAGCTCAATACACATATTTCAGTGTATTTATGATGCAGGGATAATAGGTAAGGTGGATGTGTAGAATAGATTTCATTTAACAGTTTATAATCCTGATTTATAACTTTTCAATAATTGTTCATGTTATATGTGAACCTACATTTGTAATATTTTCCAGGTCCCACAAATATTAGGCGTAAACCAGGTTGATGAGGCTTTTCTGAAAGGAGTAGACATTTCTACTGTTACTCTTCTTGTGAAGAAGCCATCCTGAGTGTCAAAGTATAATTGTCCAAGAGTTAAAAACATAACTGTTATAAAAACATAAAATGAGCCCATGTACAAAACATTAATAAGGTATTAAGCCAAAGGAAGAACAGGTTCAAAGGAGTATGGGAGATCAAAATATGTACAGTCACAGAAAGAAAAATAATTCTGAAATGGCATTGCTAAATTAAATACAAAACTATCAAATGCCCTGTAGGACAATAAAATGTAACCTTTGAGTTATCTTTTCTATCAGACAGAAATCATTTGCATCTCAATGGGAGAAAAACAATTTGCAACTTAACAACCTTCTAAATGTTAACGTCTAACTGCACAGTCTGGGACCTTATCAATGCTAAACACTAAATCAGACAAAGCTGCATGCTCTTAGAGAATTAGATAATTCTTGGACAGGCTTGTTAAATACTGCTCTAGTATGCCATTGAAAGGGCATGCAGTTATCCTTCGGTATCTTAAATTTGAGATAAAGGAAAGGAAATAAAATCTTGGAAATTCACTCTTAAATTGGACTGAGAGAGGCACCCCTTCCCTAAAACTTGAGTAGCAGGCCAGGACTCTGATAATTAAAAAAAAAAAAGTTGCTGTAGAATAGATTCTGGCTCATGACAATACTACGTGTGGTAGAGTAGAACTTTGGGCCACAGAGTTTTCATAGCTGATTTTGCAGAAACAGACCACCAGACCTTTCTCCCAAGGTGAATCTGGGTGGACTCAAACCTTCAAACTTTTGGTTAGCAGCTGAGCGCTTTAACCATACTCACCACCCAAGGATCTGATACGCACAGGGAGATTCAAATGCTTTCCATGTGGTAAGAGTAAATCTGGCTCCAGCCACAGAGACACAGGCTAGGAACCAGCTCAGGAGGTATCTTATGACTGGGAGTCTTCAAGGATGAGCCTAGGTTGGTACACTTCAAAAGTAGCCTTATTTCCTGGTATCTGTAAGTTATTCTGTGTTTTGATAGTCTTTCTTTGGTCTGGCTTTCAGTAAAAGCCTGCCAAACATTTATAGCCTGGTCTTTAGCTCTGTTGTAGGATATTTAAAAAGGGTTTATTTCTTGTTTGAATGAAATATTCATGTTAGGCATGCAAAGAAAGGGAAGGGCAGTATTTTCCCTCAGGTTGAGGCCAGTATGGTGGTAGCCACAGTGGCTCAAGAAGAGAAGGTGGCCAGGTAACAGGATCTATAAAATATTATTCATAAGTGGAAGTGTAGGGTACCCAAAGTTGTAATTTGGTGCCGTCAAGTGGGTTCCCACTAACTGTGAGCCTATGTACAACAGAATGAAACACTGCCTGGTCCTGTGCCATCCTCACAGTCGTTGCTATGCTTCTGCCCATCGTTGCAGCCAGTGTCAATCCATCTCACTGAGAGTCTTTCTCGCTTTCACTGACCCTCCAATTTACCAAGCATGATGTCCTTCTCCAGGGACTGATCTCTCCTGATAACATGTTCAAAGTATGTGAGATGAAATCTCACCATCCTCAGTTCTAATGAGCTGTACTCCCTCCAAGACAGACACGTTCCTTCTTCTGGCAGTCAGTGGTATATTCAACATTCCAACACCATGATTCAAAGGTATCAATTCTTCCTTATTCATTGTCCACCTTTTGCATGCATATGAAACAATTGAAAGACCATGTCTTAGGTCAGGCGCAACCTAGTACTCAGTGACATCTTTGCTTTTGAACACTTTAAAGAGGGCTTTTGAATCATATTAGCTCAAGGAAATATGTTTCTTGATTTCTTGACTGTGGCTTCCACGGCCATTGATTGTGGATCCAAGTAAAATGAAATCCTTGACAACTTCAATATTTTCTCCGTTTATCATGATGTAGCTTATTGGTCCAGGTGTGAGGATTTTTGTTTTCTTTATGCTGAGGTGTAATCCACACTGAAGGCTGTAGTCTTTGATCTTCGTCAGTAAGTGCTTCAAGTCCTCTTCACTTTCAGAAAGCAAGATTGTGTCATTTGCACATCACAAGTTGTTAATGAGTCTTCCTCCAATCCTCATGCCTCATTCTTCTTCATATAGTCCAGTTTCTTGGATTATTTGCTTAGCCTACAGATTGAATAAGTATGGTGAAAGGATATGACCCTGAAGCACATCTTTCCCGATTTTAAACCATGCAGTATCCCATTATTTTGTTTGAACAAAAGTCTGGCAGTCTATGCAGGTTCTGCATGAGCACAATTAAGTCTTCTGGAATTTCCTTTCTTCACGATGTTATCTATCATTTGTTATAACCCACACTGTCAAATGCCTTTGCATAGTCAATAAAACACAGGTTAATATCTTTCTGGCATTCTCTGCTTTCAGCCAAGATCCATCTAACATCAAAAATAATATCACTAGTTCCGTGTCCTCTTCTGTATCCAGCTTGAATTTCTGGCTGTTACGTGTCAATGTACTGCTCCAGGCACCACTCCTGGAGTGGCAGCAGCAGACTGATACTAGCATTTGGTCACAGTTTCCTCAGGGAGAAACAGCAAGCCACACAGCCTACTCACACCTCCAGAACCTAAGAAGAACGGGGCTCTCAGTAAAAGCTAAGTACTTGTGTATATTTTACTGTGTCCCCCCACCCCCAAGCCAGCTTCAGCAGTTGAATTCCCTGGGCCTGAGATAGGCCCTATTGAGCACTTCAAGCCATCCTCCTGGCCTTAGAGAAGGAAGAAATTTGCAATTGGGGGAAATGATAATTTGCCAGCTCCACTAACCAGGGGAGGTCAGGACAGAAGTGGCTCCTGTCTAGGCATAAAAGGTCCTTGGACTTTAGCACCTTTCCCTTCTGCATGGACCTGTGTGGGCCTATTTCAGGAGAATAGGCCCTTGTTGGCAGACTCCAACCATTTCAGCTGTGCAGTGGAGAGGTGGGTGTTTGATGTTTGACATTGCTTTGCCAATAAAACAAGGTCCTTACCTACCCACATCAGGGACCTAAGGACGGGTAGTTTCACTCAGGTCACCCAGCCACAGTGACAGGGGTCCAAGGATAACTGGTACCTCCCAATCCTTACAACCAAAACTTTGGGTGCCCATGGTCCATCTGCAGAACCCACCCACCTGCATGCTCTAGGGAACAGGGACCCACTTTCCTCAGAGACACTTGGGGGTTGGTCCTCAGCCCCCTGCCTTGTTCAGATGATGATCCCCTGCTGCAATCAGATACTGGTACATACACCAATCACCTCTGCCCCTCTAAGACTATAGGACAGAGCCTGTACCACACACTTGATGATCAGCTACCTGGAAATCTGAGCTGAATTCATAAAAGAAAAGTAAATAGACTCCTAGACTGATATACCTGAAAACAGCTCTAACCATCTGGGGACAGGACGTCAGAACTCCAAAGGTGAAAATCATCAAGCGAGCTCACTCAAACAACCCACTTGGGTATATCAAAACAAAAAAAAGCAAGAAGCTGAGACACAGTAAGCAAGCATAAACTAATAAAATAACTTATTGATGGCTCAGAGACAATAGTCAATATCAAGTCATATATAGAAACAGACCATGGTCACCTCAACAAGCTCTCAAAACAAAGAATCCAGGGATCTTCTAGACAAAAGTGCATTCCTGGAATTACCAGATGCAGAATACAAAAGTTTAATATACAGAATCCTTCAAGACATCAGGAAAGAAATGAGGCAATACGCAGAACAAGCCAAGGAACACACAGATAAAGCAATTGAAGAACTTAGAAAGATTATTCAGGAACATAATGAAAAATTTAATAAGCTGGAAAAATCCATAGACAGACAGCAATCAGAAATTCAGAAGATTAACAATAAAATTACAGAATTAAACAGCTCAACAGAAAGTCAGAGGAGCAGAACTGGGCAAGTAGAAGCCAGAATTTCTGAACTTGAAGATAAATCACTTGTCACTAATATATTTGAAGAAAAATCAGATAAAAGAATTTTTTTTTTTTTTAAATGAAGAAACCTTAAGAATCATGAAGAACTCTATCAAGAGAAATAACCTACAAGTGATTGGAGTACCAGAACAGGGAGGGATAACAGAAAATACAGAGAGAATTATTGAAGATTTATTGGCAGAAAACTTCCCTGATATCGTGAAAAATGAGAAGATATCTATCCAAGACGCCCATTAAACTCCACATGAGGTAGATCTTAAAAGAAAGTCACCAAGATATAAACAAACTTGCCAAAACCAAAGACAAAGAGACAATTATAAGAGCAGCGAGGGATAAACAAAAAGTCACCTACAAAGGAGAGCCAATAAGAACAAGCTCGGACTACTCTGCAGAAACCAACCAGACAAGAAGGCAATGCGATGACATATTTAAATAATTGAAGGAAAAAAAAAATTGCCTGCCAAGAATCATATATCCAGCAAAACTGTCTCTTAAATATGAAGGTGAGATTAAGACATTTCCATATAAACAGAAGTTTAGGGAATTCGTAAAAACCAAACCGAAACTAAAAGAAATACTAAAGGGAGTTCTTCGGTTAGAAAATCATTAATATCAGATATCATCCCAAGACTAGAAAACTCGGCAGAGCAACCAGAAGTCAACCCAGACAGGGAAATTCAAAAAAACAAAGCAAGATTATTTAAAAGAAAAAAAAAAAACTCAAAACAGGGTAACAGCAATGTTATTACATAAAAGAAGACAACATCAAAATAATAAAGAGGGACTGAGAAATGTAAGCATACACCTTCCATGTGGAGAGGAAGATATGGCGATCCAAAGAAATAAAAGTTAGGTTTAATTTTAGAAAAATAGGGGTAAATAATAAGATAACCACAAAGGAGACAAACTATCCTACTCATCAAAATAAAAGAAAAGAAAAAAATAGAGACTCAGCAGAAACAAAATCAACAACAACAAATTTGAGGAAAGGACAATATATAACCTACTGAGCACATAAAATTAAGTGGGGAAAAGAAACTGCCAACAACGCACAAAAAAAGACATCAAAATGATAGCACTAAATTCATACCTATCCATAATTACGCTGAATGTAAATGGACTAAATGCACCAATAAAGAGACAGAGAGTGGCAGAATGGATTAAAAAACAAGATCCGTCTATATGCTGCCTCCAAGAGACACACCTTAGGCTTAGAGACACAAAGTAAAACTCAAAGAATGGAAAAAAATATATCAAGCAAACAACAAACAAAAAAGAGCAGGAGTGGCAATATTAATTTCTGACAAAATAGACATTAAAGGTAAATCCATCATAAAGGATAAGGAAGGACACTATATAATAATTAAAGGGACAATACTCCAAGAAGATATAACCATATTAAACATTTATGCACCCAATGACAGGGCTGCAAGATACATAAAACAAACTCTATCAGCATTGAAAAGTGAGATAGACAGCTCCACAATAATAGTAGGAGACTTCAATACACCACTTTCGGGGAAGGACAGGACATCCAGAAAGAAGCTCAATAGAGACATGGAAGATCTAAATGCCACAATCAACCAACTTGACCTTGTAGACATATACAAAACCCTCCACCCAACAGCAACCAAGTATACTTTCTTTTCCAGTGCACATGGAACATTCTCTAGAATAGACCACATATTAGGTCATAAAGCAAGCCTTAGCAGAATCCAAAACATTGAAACATCTTCTCTGACCATAAGGCCACAAAAGTGTAAATCAATAACAGGAAAAGCAGGGAAAAGAAATCAAACACTTGGAAACTGAACAATACCCTGCTCAAAAAGACAAGATTAGAGAACACATTAAGGATGGAATAAAGAAATCCATAGAATCCAATAAGAATGAAAACACTTCCTATCAGAACTTTTGGGACACAGCAAAAGTGGTGCTCAGAGGTCAATTTATGTCAATAAATACACTCACACAAAAAAAAGAAAGGGCCAAAATCAAAGAATTATCCCTAGGGCTTGAACAAATAGAGAGCAACAAAAGAAACCCTCAGGCATCAGAAGAAAACAAATAATAAAAATCAGAGCTGAACTAAATGAAATAGAAAACAAAAAAAAGCAATTAAAGAGTTAACAAGACCAAAAGCTGGTTCTTTGAAAAAATCAACAAAATTGATAAATCACTGGCCTAGTGACAAAAGAAAAACAGGAGGAGAAGCAAATAACTCAAAGAAGAAATGAGTTGGGCGATATTACAATGAACCCAACTGAAATTAAAAGAATCATATCAAATTACTATGAAAAATTGTACTCTAACAAATTTGAAAACCTAGAAGAAATGGTTGATTTCCTAGAAACACACTACTTACCTAAACTAACACAAACAGAGGTAGAACAACTAAATAGACCCATAACAAAAGAAGAGATTGAAAAGGTAATAAAAAACACTCCCGACAAAAAAAAAAAAAAAGCCCTGGCAAGGACGGCTTCACAGCAGAGTTCTTCTACCAAACTTTCAGAGAAGAGTTAACACCACTACTACTAAAGGTATTTCAGACCATAGAAAAGGATGGAATACTCCCAAACTCATTCTATGAAGCCACCATATCCCTGATACCAAAACCAGGTAAAGACACCACAAAAAAGAAAATTACAGACTTTTATCCCCCACAAATGTAGATGCAAAAATCCTCAACAAAATTCTAGCCAATAGAATTCAACAACATTGAAAAAAAATAATTCACCATGAGCAAGTGGGATTCATACCAGGTATGCAGAGATGGTTCAACATTAGAAAAACAATTAATGTAATCCACCACATAAATAAAACAAAAGACAAGAATCACATGATTTTATCAACTGATACAGAACGGCATTTGACAAAGTTCAACACCCATTCATGATAAAAACTGTCAGCAAAATAGGAACAGAAGGAAAATTCCTCAACTTAATAAAGGGCATTTATACAAAGTCAACAGCCAATATCATCCTAAAAAGAGAGAGCCTGAAAGCATTTCCCCTGAGAACAGGATCCAGACAAGGATGTCCTTTATCACCGCTCTTATTCAACATTGTGCTCAAGGTCCTAGCCAGAGCAATTAGGTTAAATAAGGAAGTAAAGGGGCATCCAGATTGGCAAGGAAGAAGTAAAATTACCTCTATTTGCAGACGACATTATCTTATACACAGAAAACCCTAAGGAATCCTCAAGAAAACTACTGAAACTAATAGAAGAGTTCAGCAGAGCATCGGGATACAAGATAAACATACAAAAATCAGTTGGATTCCTCTGCCCCAACAAAAAGAACATCGAGCAAAGCATTACTGAAAAAGAAGAAGAAAGTGGGAGGCCTCACTCTACCTGATTTCAGAACCTATTATACAGCTACAGTAGTCAAAACATCCTGGTACTGGTACAACAACAGGCACATAGACCAATGGAACAGAATTGAGAACCCAGATATAAATCCATCTACGTATGAGCAGCTGATATTTGACAAAGGACCAGTGTCAGTCAATTGGGGAAAAGATAGTCTTTTTAACAAATGGTGCTGGCATAACTGGATATCCATTTGCAAAAGAATGAAACAGGACCCATACCTCACACCATGCACAAAAACTAACTCCAAGTGGATCAAAGACCTAAACATAAAGACTAAAATGATAAAGATCATGGAAGAAAAAATAGGGACAACCTAGGAGCCCTAATACAGGGCATAAGCAGAATACAAAACATTACCAAAAATGATGAAGAGAAACCCGATAACTGGGAGCTCCTAAAAATCAAACACCTATGCTCATCTAAAGACTTCACCAAAAGAGTAAAAAGACCATCTACAGACTAGGAAGGAATATTCAGCTATGACATCTCAGACCAGCGCCTGATCTCTAAAATCTACATGATTCTGTCAAAACTCAACCACAAAAAGACAAACAACCCAATCAAGAAGTGGGCAAAGGATATGAACACACATTTCACTAAAGAAGATATTCAGGCAGCCAACAGATACATGAGAAAATGCTCCCGATCATTAGCCATTAGAGAAATGCAAATTAAAACTACGATGAGATTCCATCTCACACCAACTAGACTGGCATTAATCCAAAAAAACACAAAATAATAAATGTTGGAGAGGCTGCGGAGAGATTGGAACTCTCATACACTGCTGGTGGGATTGTAAAATGGTACAACCACTTTGGAAATCCATCTGGCGTTATCTTAAACAGTTAGAAATAGAACTACCACACAACCCAGAAATCCCACTCCTCGGAATATATCCTAGAGATTCAAGAGCCTTCACACAAACAGATATATGCACACCCATGTTTATTGCAGCTCTGTTTACAATAGCAAAAAGCTGGAAGCAACCAAGATGTCTGTCAACGGATGAATGGGTAAATAAATTGTGGTATATTCACGCAATAGAATACTACGCATCGATAAAGAACAGTGATGAATCTCTGAAACATTTCATAACATGGAGGAATCTGGAAGGCATTATGCTGAGCGAAATGAGTCAGAGCCAAAAGGACAAATATTGTATAAGACCACTATTATAAGATCTTGAGAAATAGAAAAAACTGAGAAGAACACATACTTTTGTGGTTACGAGGTGGGGAGGGAGGGAGGGAGGGAGAGGGTTTTTTATTGATCAATCAGTAGATAAGAACTGCTTTGGGCGAAGGGAAAGACAACACTCAATACAAGGAAGGTCAGCCTAATTGGACTGGACTAAAAGCAAAGAGGTATCCGGGATAAAATGAAAGCTTCAAAGGTCAGCGGAGCAGGGGCTGGGGTCTGGGGAACTTGGTTTGAGGGGACTTCTAAGTCAATGGGCAAAATAATTCTATTATGAAAACATTCTGCATCCCACTTTGAATTGTGGTGCCTGGGGTCCTAAATGCCAACAAGTGGCCATCTAAGATGCATCAATTGGTCTCAACCCACCTGGAGCAAAGGCAAAGGAAGAACACCAAGGTCACACGACAACTAAGAACCCAAGAGACAGAAAGGGCCACATGAACCAGAGACCTACATTATCCTGAGACCAGAAGAACTAGTTGGTGCCCGGCCACAATCGATGTCTGCCCTGTCAGGGAGCACAACAGACAACTCCTGAGGGAGCAGGAGAACAATGGGATACAGACCCCAAATTCTCATAAAAAGACCATACCTAATGGTATGACTGCGACTAGAGGAATCCGGGAGACAACGCTCCCCAGAACTTCTGATGGCACAGGACAGGAACCATCCCCGAAGACAACTCATCAGGCATGAAAAGGACTGGTCAGTGGGGGGGGGAGAGATGCTGATGAAGAGTGAGCTAATTAAATCAGGTGGACACTGGAGAGTGTGTTGGCAACTCTTGACTGGAGGGGGGATGGGAAGATAGAGAGAGAGGGAAGATGGCAAAATCAGCACAAAATGAGAGACTGAAAGGGCTGACTCAATAGGGGGAGAGCAAGTGGGAGAAGGGAGTAAGATGTATGTAAACCTACATGTGACAGACTGATTGGAATGGTAAATGTTCACTTGAAGCTAAATAAAAGTTAATTAAAAAAAAAAAAAGAACATCAAAGAGGAAATCACCAAATCAATATCATTTACTGTAGCCCCCAAGAAGATAAAATACTTAGGAATAAATCTTACCAGAGGTGTAAAAGACTTGTACAAAGAAAACTACAATACACTTCTGCAAGAAACCAAGAGAGACCTACATATATGGAAAAACATACCTTGCTCATGGATAGGAAGACTTAACATTATAAAAATGTCTATTCCACCAAAAGTGATCTATACATTTAATGCAATTCTGATCCAAATTCCAAAGACATTCTTTAATGAGATGGAGAAACAAATCACCAACTTCATATGGAAGGGAAAGAAGCCCCTGATAAGTAAAGCATTACTGAAAAAGAAGAACAAAGTGGGAGGCCTTACTCTACCTGATTTTAGAACCTATTATACCGCCACAGTAGCCAAAACAGCCTGGTACTGGTACAACAACAGATACATAGACCAATGGAAAAGAATTGAGAATCCAGACATAAATCCATCCACATATGAGCAGTTAATATTTGACAAAGGCCCCAAAACACTTGAACGGGGAAAAGACGGTCTTTTTAACAAATCGTGCAGTCATAACTGGATATCCATCTACGAAAAAATGAAACAAGACCCATGCCTCACTCCATGCACAAAAATGAGCTCAAAATGGATCAAAGACCTAAATATAAAATCTAAAATGATAAAAATCATGGAAGAAAAAATAGGGACAATGTTAGGAGCCCTAATACATAGCATAAACAGTATACAAAACATTAATAACAATGCAGAAGGAAAACTAGATAATTGGGAGCTCCTAAAAATCAAACACCTAAGCTTATTCAAAGACTTCACCCAAAGAGTAAAAACACTACCTACAGACTGGGAAATAGTTTTTAGCAATGACATTTCTGATCAGCACCTGAACTTTAAAAACTACATGATATTGAAAAAACTCAACTACAAAAAGACAAATAACCCAATTAAAAAAATGGGCAAAAGATATGAACACACACTTCACTAAAAAAGACATTCAGGTAGCTAACAGATACATGAGGAAATGCTCATGATCATAAGCCATTAGAGAAATGTATATCAAAACTACAATGAGATTTCATCTTACTCCAACAAGGTTGGCATTAATCCAAAAAACACAAAATGATAAATGTTGGAGAGGCTGTGGAGAGAATGGAACACTTATACACTGCTGGTGGGAATGGAAAATGGTACAACCACTTTGGAAATCGATTTGGTGCTTCCTTAAAAAGCTAGAAGTAGAACTTCCATACTATCCTCAATTCCACTCCTCGGAATATATCCTGGAGAAATAACCGCCTTTACACGAACAGATATATGCACCAAAAAAAAAAACCAAACCCACTGCTGTCGAGTCGATTCCAGCTCACAGGATACTATACGACAGATTAGAGCTGTCCCATAGAGTTTCCAAGGAGCACCTGGCAGATTTTAACTGCCGATGTCTTATTGTTAGTAGTTGTAGCACTTAACCACTATGCCACCAGGGTTTCCAGATATATGCACACCCATGTTTATTGCAACACTTTTTACAATAGCAAAAAGATGGAAGCAACCAAGGTGCCCATCAACAGATGAATGGATAAATAAATTATGGTATATTCACTCAGTGGAATACTACGCATTGATAAAGAACAGTGAGGAATCTGTAAAACATTTCATAACATGGAGGAACCTGGAAGGCATTATGCTGAGTGAAATTAGTCAGTTGCAAAAGGACAAATATTGTATAAGACCACTATTATAAGAACTTGAGAAATAGTTTAAACTGAGAAGAAAACATTCTTTTGTGGTTATGAGAGGGGGGAGGGAGGGGAGGTGGGAGCGGGTATTCACTAATTAGATAGTAGATAAGAACTACTTTAGGTGAAGGGAAAGGCAACACACAATATGAGGGAGGTCCGCACAATTGGACTATACCAAAAGCAAAGAAGTTTCCTGAATAAACTGAATGCTCCGAAGGCCAGCGTAGCAGGTGCAGGGGTTTGGGAACCATGGTTTCAGGGGACATTTAAATCAACTGGCGTAATAAAATCTATTAAGAAAACATTCTGCATCCCATTTTGAAGAGTGGCGTCTGGGATCTTAAACACTAGCAAGTGGCCATCTAAGATGCATCAATGAGTCTCAATCCACCTGGATCAAAGGAGAATGAAGAACACCAAGGTCACACGATAACTATGACCCCAAGAGACAGAAAGGGCCACATGAACCAGAGACTACATCATCCTGAGATCAGAAGAACTAGATGGTGCCCGGCTACAACCAATGACTGCCCTGACAGGGAACACAACAGAGAATCCCTGAGGGAGCAGGAGAGCAGTGGGATGCAGACCCCAAATTCTCATAAAAAGACCACACTTAATGGTCTGACTGAGACTAGAAGGACCCCAGTGGTCATGGCCCCCAGACCTTCTGTTGGCCCAGGAGAGGAACCGTTCCCAAAGCCAACTCTTCAGACATGGATTGGACTGGACAATGGGGTGGAGAAGCAATCTGGTGAGGAGTGAGCTTCTTGGATCAGGTGGACACTTGAGACTATGTTGGCATCTCCTCCCTGGAGGGGAGATAAGAGGGTAGAGGGCGTTAGAAGCTGGCGAAACGGACGCGAAAAGAGAGAGTGGAGGGAGAGAGAAGGCTGTCTCATCATGGGGAGTGTAAGTGAGAGTATATAGCCAGGTGTATATAAGTTTTTGTGTGAGAGACTGACTTGATTTGTAAACTTTCGCTTAAAGCACAATAAAAATTAAAAAAGAAAGAAAGAAATACTTGGAAAGGGACCCTGGAAAAGACTGGATTTTTCCTTTGGAGAAATGAGTAGTGGCCCAGAGTACCTATGCTTGTTGAATTATAGTAAAAGGATTAGAGGTAGGGACTCGAGTCATATTGCCTAGGTTCAAAACCTGGTTCCATCACTTGAAAGCTATTTGAATTTGATAGTATTACCTAGTTTCTTTATGCCTTAATTTCTTCATTGATAAAATAAGAATAAATCATACTTACCTCATAGAAATTTTATCAGTATTAAATGAATATATATCTATTATCTATCAATCAATGAATCGATCTATGATCTACCTGGCTAGCTATTTTTAAATACTTAAAATAAGTACCTGTTAAATTGTATGCATTTTGGTTCTTTTTCCATTTTTATCCAGTCTACTCCTGCCCTCCTTTGTTCACCTTTGAATTGTAGGAAGGGGAGCCTGCAAAGTATATTTCTCTTGCTAGTTGGGTTCACAATATTGGAAAGCAGCAGAAACAGAACTCATTTGTCCTTGCTTCTGGAGATGTCTTAAGTAGCAGCCGTGGGCTCCACAGTGAGAGTGAGGCTTTTTGGGGGAGTGTGGCTTTCATCTTCCCACTCAGCTGCAATAGCAGCAGAGGCAGAGCCACCAGTAGATTGGTGGCAGGGTAGGGCTACCATCCAAGAGTGATATCAGCTTGGATGAATGTTCTTCCAACAACTTTGTAACTAATACCCCGCATTAAATCTCTCTGCACTTAAAATACAGGCAGTCCCCAGATTATGAATGAGTTCTGTTCCTGCCTGTCTTTAAGTTACATTTGTAAGTCAAAACATTTAGGTAATTTTTTATCTAATGTCAGTCAAACGTTTTTGTTAGTATATAGTATATAATGTACTTTTCTGTGCATAAAAGCATTAAAGAAACACTTCCAGGTATGCTAAAATATCTTTACTATAATACAGTATTAACAATAATAACATTTTGATGGGCATTGAAAAATAGTGCCCATTTGTTACTATGAACCATACCTCGAATTTTTAATATAATAGGCTTTATGGTGGTTGGCTAGTAACTACAGGTTGTACATAAATTGGGTGTTCATAACCCAAGGACTGCCTGTACCTGCAGTGGAATCTGATTTCCTATTGGACAGAGCTTTCACTACTATTAATATTCAGAATATTAATATTAAACTTTTCTGAAACATTATCTATGGACAAAAAAATCTAATAGGGTAATATTCCTACCCATTGTTTCCAATCTACTACCCTAGCCCCTATTCCCAAGACTATGTCCTTGGCCCAGAATGATCAATAGTTGTATGCATTGGTGTCTCATCTAACTATTCCACTGTAGGTTTATCTCTATCACTGATCAGTGGCCTAATGGGAGAAGAGATTTAATTCATTTGATACCAGTCTAAGAACAATCATTGGTATTTTGAAGGACAGCCTTTGAACAATTAGAAAAATGTATTATCAATAATAGGAGGCTTCTTATATTCTACATAAGGTAAACTTGTCTAGAAATATTGTGTGATTTATCTTTAATACATTTTCTTTTTCTGTCTCTCTATCGATTGCCCATGACTTACAGTTTAAAGGAGAAATATATATACCACACAGGTAACCTTGTTTTACAGCTGAAGCATTTTTAGTTTATATGCAATAGCTGGACTGCCTTGATAAGAGAAATGTTGATCAGTAAATTTAGCATCAAGAATTATGAATTCTTAGAAGAATCTGTGAATGTGAGGGCTTAAAATTGGGGAGTATTAGAAAAATTGGTCTAGATAAGACAAAAGAGATGAGGGGGAAGAGGTATCTGGCTCAGCAAGGGGCCTAAAATGGTCTAAGAGATCAGTCTGGTTCACATTAGTCTCCTAATTTTTCTTTGACTCTCACTCTTCCCATTCTATATGAGTTCAGTTAGATCTCAAAATTGTCATACCCTTCTTTCTTTATTGTCTTCCTCTATTAGTTTATGGAGAAGACTATTGTTGAATTTGTCACCTTTGTACACTGACTTTTGCCAGCAAACAAGAGACTCTTCATTACACAGCTACACTGATATACCACTTGCTATGAACCATGTTAACTGGAAAACATCTTCACTTTGAATGACTCTTTTGAAAATATATTTCAGCAAACAGCTTCCTTGGCCAGGTTGATCTTTTTATTAATACCCTATAGCTTATAACTGTACAAAATGTGACTAAAAGTAAATGAGATTGATACTCAGGTCTGACATGTAGAACTATCATTGTTGTTACAGTTGTACCACTTGCGAGATCTCATTAGTCTATGCATGAAATAATCTTCTACCTTCTGAAAACTTGACAAAAACATACAAGGAACTGCTGGAATATAAATTGAAAGGTCATTAACTGGAAGAGAGTAGGGCAAAGTAAAAATAACACCAGCCTTATAATCAATTGAGCTCAATTCCTGACTCTTTTACTCTAAAGATTAAGTTCCTCTATATCTTCCTCTCCCTCTCATGTATATACAAGCCACAAATACAGCATATATTATATCCAGTTCCAGTAAACTACAGCCTGCAGGGCAATTTGGCTCCATTATCTCTTCTTGTAAATAAAGTTTTATTGGAACACAGCCACACTCATTCATTTATGCATTGTGTGTGTGTTGCTATGATGCTGAACAGGTTTCAGTAGAGCTTCCGGACTAAGAGGGACTAAGAAGAATGGCTTAGAAATCTGCTTTTGAAAAATCAGCCAGTGAAAATCCAAAGGATAACAATAGTCTGATGCACAACTGATCATGTGGATAGCACAAGACCAGGTAGCCTTTTGTTTGGTTGAGCATGTGGTTGCCCTGAGTTAGGGGCCAACTCCATGGCAGCTAACAACAGCAATAATATGGCTTCTTTACTGTTACAGCAGTAGTTTAGCAGTTATGACAGACCATTGGGTTGCAAAGCCTAAAATATTTGCTATCTCAGTGTTTCCAGAAAATGTTTGCTAACCTCTGGCTTGATTATAATAGAAACTCAAGAAATATTAGTCTTCTCACTTGGCCTTGAAAAATATGTCAGAGCCTAGTATCCAGATCATGCTTTCTAATACCATTTTTCAATAAAAGGAATCAAGGTTCCTTGAATAAATGGCTGATTCTAGGACCGGGGCAGGAAATAAGATGAGCCAGAAGCATTTTGTAATGCCAGAAAGTATGGAAGTGCAAGCTGGAACAATTTGCCCGTAAATAAATAAATAAAAAGTTTCTGATTATAACCCAAAATATACAATAAATATCCAGGAGTTTATACTGATACAAATAGATAAATATATAAATAAATGGAAGAGAAAAGAAAAATCTCCCATGAAGATTAATTCCAGATAATTTATGTAGATGCTCCACCCTCAGGAAGGTGGAGCACCATTCCTCGCTCCTTAAGGGTGAGTATTACATAGTGACTTCCTTCCAAAGAGTATAGTATAAAAAGGGTTTTGGGTTAAGTAGCCTTACAATGGGAAGACCTGGCAAACACTCTGTCATTCAATGATCGTGGTTAACATCAACAGTGATAAGTTAGTTGATAGCATGTGCCCTGTTGTGATGAGAAAGGCACTTTGCCTCTGTGGCCAATCTAGTCTTGAGGAAAACATAAGACAAAGCCTAATTGAGAGATATCCTAAAAATACCTAACCAGTACTCCTCAAAACTGTCAAGGCCATTAAAAAAAAGAAAGTCTGAGAAACTGTCACAGCCAAGAGAACCCTAAGGGGACAAGACACCTAAATGTAATGTGGTGACCTGGATGAGATCCTGGAATAGAAAAAGGACATTGGGTAAAAACTAAGGATCTCTGGATAAAGTATGGACTTCAGTTAACAATAATGTATCAATATTGATTTATTAACTGTAACAAATATATCATAATAATATAAGACTTTGATAATAGGGGAAACTGTGTGTGGGGAATAACACACTCTAGACTATCTTTGCAATCCTATAAATCAAAAATTATTCTAAAATAAAAAGTTTATTTAAAAATTTGGCAAAAAATAACTGAAAAGCTATTATGTTTGGATGGCTATGCCTTACACATTGATATGGAGAAATTATTTCACCAAAGATCTAACAAAACAGAATAAAATAAGAAAAGGTTCCCAACACGCTTATTCTGTACTAAAATGTTTTCATTGAAAACTTTTGCAACTTTTCATTTATAGCTAATGGACACCAATCCTAAAAATTCTAGAGTAATGTGAAACATTGTTTCAAGTAAAAAAGACAAAAATAGCAGGAAATAACACTCATGCTCTGAAATACAATAAGTCATTCAGAGGTTCTGTAGAATAATAGCAAAAAAAAAAGAAAAAATGAAACAGTTAAAAGGTAAAATCTGCTGAGGATATATTTAATTCAAGTACTGTATTTTGGAAATTACCCAAAAGCAGTAAGAGAGTTAGCATGACTTCTGGGAAATGATAGTGAGCAATACAACGGAATGGCAGTTTATTTGTATATTTGGAGGGAAAAATCACCCGAATAAGAAAGAAAGCAAAGTTTTCTACATGTGAAGGAAAAAATACTCTAAATTATAAATGAATTTCCTATGGAAATAACTATCTCCAGAAGGAAAGTGTGCAGCTTGTATTGCAAGGATGATTCCAGGAATAAATCTAAAACTGACACACAGTTAATTCCAGAGATTGCTAAATTTTGAATGCTTTAAAAAGTTAAGCACAGAAATCCAAAGCTGTCATGCCAAGCATTTTAAATCCGGGACGATAATGCTTAGTTATAAAATGACAGTTCCAAGCCAAATTAGGCCGTACTACAATCTTTCTGAACGGGAAACTGATATTGCACAAGGGCAGTGTGAGGTTATGTTAGAATAGGATATCACTGACACCCTAGATGTTCGATGCCAGAAGCAAAGTGACAGACCCTGATTCAATCCTCAGGAAATACCGTTTGCAATCTATACAAATATAAGGTGGTAATACAATCATTTGGAAGACTAATGATATTTCCTTTGCGAATGTAGTTAACCATAAATTGATACTTTATGGGTCCTGGGTGGCACAAACAGAAAATCTCTCGACTACTAGTTAACTAACGGTTTGAACCCACCCAGAGGCTCCTTAGAAGACAGGCCTGGCAGTCTGCTCCTGAAAGGTCACAGCCTTGAAAACCCTATGAAGCACCTCTACTGTGCACACATGAGGTCTCCATGAGTCAGAATTGACTTGACAGCAACTAACAGCAATACAGTCATTTGGAAGACCGATGGCATTGCAACCAAAGACACATCATTGTGAATGCAGTTAACCATAAATCAGTACTTTCAAAGGCTTTCCCCTATGGTATTGAGACACATTTAGACTCATCCCGATTTGCTAGGAAATACCTTTTAAAACCACTGACTGCCTTTAAACAAATCTAGGTAATAAAATGATTCCACCTATCTATTCCATGATAGTAGGTCAGCGAATATATGTTAAATAGAAAATATTTATTAGACTATTAGTACCATATGTTAATATTTATAGAAAACCGTTGCCTTCGAGTAGACTCAAATAGAACTGCCCCATAGGGTTTCCAAGGAGCAGCTGGTAGATTCGAACTGCTGACCTTTCGGTTAGCAGCTGAGCTCTTAACCACTGCACCACTAGGGCTCTGGTGCTGTTGAGTCGATTCTGATTCATGGTGACCCCATGTGTTACAGAGTAAAGCTTCTCCATCCAGTTTTCTTGGCTGTAATCTCTACGGAACCAGATCGATAGGTCTCCCTTCTGCAGTGCCACTGGGTGGATTTGAACTAACAACCTTTAGGTTAATAGTTGAGTGTAAAAACCATTTGTGCCACTCAGGACTCTATATAGCCTCTAGGTTGGCTAAAATAAACAGACAATCATGATAACAGGCATTGGCTGGGATGTGGAGAAATTGGAACCTTCATACATTGCTAGTGGAATTGTAAAGTGATACAGTCACGTTAGGAAACAGTATGACAGTTCCTCAAAATATTAAACAGAGTTACCACATGAGCCAGCAATTCAAATCCTACATATATAACCAAGGCAATTGAAAACCATGTTCACATAAAAACTTGGACATGAATGTTCATAGCAGTATTATTTATACTAACAAAAAGAAACTCAAATATCTATAAACTGATGAATGAATAAACAAAATATGGTATATACAATATATATATATAGTGGAATACTATTTGACCATAAAAAAGGAATGAAGTGCTGATACATGCTACCACATGGATGAACATTGGAAACCTCATGCTAAATGAATTAAGCCAGACATAAAAGAGCACATATTATATGATTTCATTTATAGGAAATGTCCACAGTAGGCGTATCTATAGAGACAGAAGATTAGTGGTTGCCAGGTGTTGGGGGAAATGGGGACTGGCTACTAATGGATATGGGTTTCTATCTGGCATGACAAAAACATTCCAAAATTAGATAGAAGTGAATATACTTAAAATCACTGAACTCTACACTTTAAAAAGGTGAATTTTGTAGGTGAATAATATCTCAATAAAACTATCATAAAAACAAAAAGGATGAAATGACAAATTGGCAGGTTTAGTGTTTAGAGGACAAAGAATTTTAGATGCTTGTTAAATTTTTAATAAAAATATGTTGATAAGCAAGAATTATTATGGTGAAGTTATAGTGTACAATTTTTAAAAAAGAACATAAAAAATAAAGTGGGGGAAATATGGCATCCAGAAAATATATGAGAAAATGTTTGTAATATCTAGCAGATATTACATATATGTCACCAGTTTACAGGGGCTTAAAAAGGTCATTTTAGGGAATTTAAATATGTCAAAAGTTTCTTTGAGACTAGGTAAGAAATATTATTAAGACAAAAGAGCTGACCAAGAAGATTAAAGCATATGGCCCTTTGTTATTTCCCAAATTTCTCAAACTTTAAAAGGCGTTTGGATAACAGAACAAAGCAAAAACTAAAGGGAGCCATGCACAGTAATTAAAATAGCCAAGTGTGTAAGGCAGTGGTTTTGTGTTTCAAGAATGCTTGAAGGTCTTTTAAAAAGAAGCTAGAGATAGGCACAGTTTATATGGAGAGAAAAAAAGAGATTTATATGAAAAAATAACAGTGTTCCCCTGCTACTTGAATGTCAGAGCCAATTACATACATCAGTAAGAAACGCTAAACAAAACATTTGGAGCGTGTTAGTTTTTCCAAGAGATACACTATAGCGGCAAATTCATCATCTATGTCCTCATTGTCTTAGTTATAGTGTCTTTAACGGCTTTATCCACGTTAGAGACTTACTCAGAGAAGTATTCATACAAATTTAAATCCTCTTGGCCGGAGGTAAGCTGCTGGCACTGAAGCAATTGCCAACTTTGAGTACTAATAACGGAACTAACAAGGAACAGGCTGGACGAAGATAGTGGTACGTGGATTAGCTTTGAATGGTGGGTTAAAAACTGATACAGTCCACACGGGTATTTGAATGTAGTCTTTGGGAGGTTAGGGTAGGGCAGAGTAGAAGAAAGGTGGGCTTTGGAGTCACATTGTTCTTGGAAAGGGTTCCTTAGCACTCTGTGTATTGATTTTCTTATCTATAAATTAAGAATAATAATATCTTTCATAGAGATATAAGGAAGATTAAATAAAACGTTAGTAAAATATTCTGTATATACCTGGCACATAACAGACCCCCAGTCATTGTAGCTGTCATTATTTATGTTATTATGGAATATTATTTTATATTATAACAATAAGAAACTCAGAATAAAAGCAAATATTATTTTGTGACATTATGAAATGACCAAATATCTATAAATCATTGTAATAAATTTTGGCCAGCACAATTTAATGTCTTAGGAACTTGGCTCATATTTGCATGAGAAAAGGTGATAGAAAAATCATAATTTCAATTTAAATATGGCATAAATGGTCAGGTTTATGAAACAGTGTTTTCCTTTAAATATAAAGGGAAAATTCACCTAGAATGAGAATGTGCAACAACTGCCAAAATAAGAAAAATGAATTAAAAATGTCAAACTCTTTCTGACCTTCTTTCCTTCACACATGAAAAGTAGAAGAGGGAAAAATGATTATTTGTCAAATGACTATACTTCTCACTCAAATAAGGACAGTGCATATACTTGAATGTTCACAGGTATTTTATATTTATGTACGATGTATTCTGGTCTTGCCACTGTACACATAAAAGTTAGCTATGGAGTTGCATTGTAGGTTTAAATTAAAGCTCATTTTCATTAAAATAATATTCACATTGCTAGCTGATAGGATTCATGAAGTTAGTGTATCTTGTCCACCTATTAATATCCCCAAAGCACACCGCAAGCGCAATCTATGGTACACCACAGTAAAGATATGCAGAGTGGGCATGCTCAGAGTATATCTACCAGTACTGTTTCCGTAGAAAAGAATACAGTTTACTTTTATACAAGTAAGGACAGGGACTCTCCCATGACTAATGGCTCTATCAGTGAAAAGCTCAATGGGGGTGATGGTGACAGAGAGACAGAAGTTGAAGTAACTGGTGGTACAGACGGCGCATGTGAGAGCGCGTGCATGTGTGCGTGCGTGTGTGTGTGTGTGTGTGTGTGTAAGTAAGGCAGGGCAAAGTGGGCGGTGGAGACCAGGGGTTTAAGGCAGAGCACCTGGAGGAACCATTCCTTTGGGGGTTCAAGCTGGGGCTGGGTGTGTGGTTGAAGTCGGCCCAGGAACAGTAGGAGGGGAAGCTTTTTAGCCAAAAAGAGCAAAAAAAAAAAAAAAAAAAAAAAATTGTTTGGGAAAGGGGTGAGCTGGTAGGTCTTACTGCAGTGGACTAATATGTTGCTGTTGTTATTAGTTGGTGACAGTCAGCTCCAACTCACAGTGACCTTATGTGTAACTGAAGGAAATGTTGCCTGGCCTGTGCCATCTTCGTGACCATTAGTGTGAGTCCTTTGTTGTGGCTATTCTGTCAATTCATTTCATTGAGGGTTTCCCTTATTTTCACTGACCCTCTACTTTAGCAAATGTGATGTCCTTTTCTAGAGATTGGTCTTTCCTGATGACAAATCCAAAGTAAGCACGCTGAAGTCTCACCATCCTTGATACTAGGAACATTTTGGTTGTATTCTATGACTGATTTGTTCATTCATCTGGCAGTTCAGGGTATATACAATATTCTTCACCAATACCACATTCAAATGATTTGATATTTCTTCTGTTTTCCCTTTTCAGTGTCAAGCTTTCACATGCATTTGAGGCAATTGAAAAGGCCATGGCTTGGATCAAGCACACCTTAGTCATCAAAGTGACAGCTTTGCTTTTGCAAACTTTAAAGAGGTCTTTTACAGCAGATCTGCTCAATGCAATACAGTATTAGATTACTGCTACTTTCACGGACATTGATTGTTGATCTAAGTAAAATGAAATCACTGACAACTTCAATTTCTTCTTCGTTTATCATCACATCGTTTACCTGTCCGGTTGTGAGCATTTTTGTTTTCTTCCCGCCCAGGTGTAATCCATGTTGAAGGCTGTAGTCTTTAATCTACATCAGTAACTGTTTCAAGTCATGTTCACTTTTGGCAAGAAAGGTTGTGTTATCTGCATATTGCAGGTTATTAATGAGTCTTCCTCCACTCCTGATGTCATGTTCTCTTTACAGAATTTACCTGTGAGCTACATCATGGGTGCATTTAACTTTTGAGCTGAATTTAGAACCTAACCCTCACATTGCATTTAATGCCTAAGAGCCTGAAACTGCTGTCTGTTCAGTAGCGCCTCCAAAGGCACTGAAAGATTGAAAAGACAGGATTCAGACTGTCAAGGTCATCTCCATATTTTTTCCCAAAACAGTGTGCATGTCAATATCAAGCAAGATTTAGATTAAAATCTAGTAAGCGCCACCTACTATGTAGAAAGTGTCATTTTGTCTTGTTACCTGCTCCCAGGAAACAATTTATTTGCTTTCAAGTTTACAGAGGCTTATTTATTAAAACAGAATGAAGTAAACCCTCAGGCAAACAGAAACATTTTAGAATGTTCATCCATCATTTGTTCTCTATTAGGTCTTTTACAGTTTTCTTAAAGTTTGAAGGAATACCAGACACGCCTACTATATGCCCAATACTCTTCCAAATTCACACTGTTTATCTCCCTTGATCCTCTTAACAACCTATTCCATAGGTACAATTATAATCTGATATTTCAGATGTAGAAACAGTTATTAACTCATTTGGCCAAGGTCACACAGCTACTAAGCCATGGAGCTGGGATTCAGAGGCAGCAGGCTGATTTCAAAGTTGGTGCTCTTAACCTCAAACTGTCACTGAATACTGAGTCACTCCCTACTGGAGGAATTCTACTTTATTTTGCCTTAAGTTTAGTACAGTATTCCTCAAACCTTGACGTGCTTGCTAATTACTGCATAGGAGTGTCAATCTTAAATCAAATATACTGTAGTTTGTTAGTGATTTAAGGGATTTCAAGGGCTGAGTTCCCACCACCCATCTGTCAGTTTATTGTATTGTGTGTTGCTATGATACTGGAAGCTATGACACTGGTATTTCACATGCCAGCAGAGTCACCCATGGTGAACAGGTTTCAGTGAAGTTTCCGGACTAAGACAGACTAAGAAGAAATGTCTGGCAATCCACTTCTGAGAGTCAGCCAGTGAAAACCTTATGGATCACAAAAGAACATTGTCCAATATTGTGCTGGAAGATAAGGCCCCTAGGTTGAAAGGTATTGCACAGCAACAGCGACAATGGATACCTACAATCATGAAGATAGTGCAAAATGAAGATTTTGTTCTGTTTTCCATAAGGTTACCATGAGTTGAAGCCTACATGATGGCAACTAACAACGACAACAAAGCTCACTTTAGAACTTAACCCATAAGAAGCAATCTTAGCACAATTTGCAAAATCAGACAGCTTGGAAAACAAATGCTGTGTAGGTAGGAGCTTTTTGTTGTTATCGTCAGCTGCCATCCAGTCAACCCCCAGCACGTGGCAAACCCTTGAACGATGGAATGAAATGCTGCCTGGTGTTGTGCCATTGTTGTGATCCCTAGAGCTTTCATCAACTGGCATTTGGAAGTAGATCTCCAGGCCTTTCTTCCTAGTCTTTCTTAGTCAGGAAGCTCTGCTGAAACCTGCTCAGCATTTATCACTGCAACACTCAAGCCTCCAGGTGAGGTGCATTTCCTAGAATCTCCCACGTGGAAGTCAAGAATTCTATCACTGAACCACTACTGTCCTCACTAAAAAGGCACTTATCTATGCTAATTACAGAAAACTTCTCTGTTAATTAGCTCAGACTCATTAGGTAACACCACTATGCTTGGTATAAAGAATTTAACATTTAAAATACTTTGAAATATATTTTATTAGGATTATCACTTAATCAGACAAGCCTCAAACACTCTTCATTCATTTGTCTCTCTCCTCTTTCTCTCCTTTCTTCCCATCTAGCCATTCTTCCTTATTTGTTCACCACTGAATATGTGTTAGGCTTTGTGAACAAAACAAACAAAACCCAAAACATGGTCTTGTCCATGTGCAACTTATGCCCTTTAAATAAGTAGAGTGCCCACATTTTTCAGTATTGGCTTAGCTTTTAGAAATAGGCCCAATATTAGTCAACCAAACTGAGCCTTTTGCCTAAAACTAAAGAAAAAATTAACATACAAACAATTATGTCATGATGTTTATATTTTAGAACTCTAATGCATACAATTCTGGTAAGAGATAAGAATTATAAGAATCTCGTTTGAATTGTCTTCACATTTTCCTTTTATGGCTAGATAATAGAAACAATGTGTTTAGCTCTGTAATTCCCCATCTGTTACCAAGCTGGGCGACCACTTGCAGTTGTCCACGTTTATTTTTATATTTCCACATTTAAGATTTTCTTAATAAGAACTCCTGGATTTTAACTTCTAAATACTCCAGTGATGCAAATAGAATTAAATGATAGTTTGATGCCCAGTTGCTATGTTGTCCAAATGAAAACTTCTAAGTCACAAGTAACCAAGTAACCAAACATTATTAAGTTAATCCTCTATAAAGAAAGGATTCCAGGCCAAGGAGATGGGAAAGCTCAACCTACACATCAGTCTGAAGGAGAAACACTCTTATATTTCCTCCTTAAGTCCAAAAACCAATCAGTTACCATTCAATTTCAACTCATGACAATCCAACTTGTCACAGAGTAGAACTGCGTCCCTTATGGTTTTGAAGGCTATGTATGGCTTTTCAGAAACAGATCACCAGGCCTTTCTTCTGAGGCACCTCTGAGTGGGTTCGAGCTGCCAACCTTCTGATTAGTAAACAAGTGCTTGACCATTTGTGCCACTCAGAGACTTCTATTACCTCTTTGTTGTTGCTGTTGTTAGGTGCTATCCAGTAGGTTCAGACTCATAGTAAGCGCATGCACGACAGAACCGAACACAGCCCAGTTCTGGACCACCCTTACACTGTGGCAGCCACTGTGTCAATCTACCTCGTAAAGATCTTCCTCTTTTTTCACTGATCCTCTAGTAAGCATGATGTCCTTCTCCAGGCACTGGTCCCTTCTAATACTAAGTCCAAAGTACACAGGATGAAGTCTCACCATCCTCACTTCTAAGGAACATTCTGGCTGTATTTCTTCCAACACAAATTTGTATGTTTTTTGTTTGTTTTTCTGGAAGTCCATGGTATATTCAATATTCTTCACCAATGCTATAATTCAAAGGCATCAATTCTTCTTCGGTTTTCCTTATTCATTGTCCAGCTTTCACATGCATATAATGCAATTGAAAATACCATGCCTTGAGTCAGGAGCACATTAGTCCTCAAAGTGACATCTTTGCTTTTGAACACCAAAAAGAGGTCTTTTGCAGCAGATTTGTCCAATGCAATGTATTGTTTGATTTCATGATTGCTGCTTCCATGGGCATTGACTGTGGTTCCAACCAAAATTAAATCTTTGACAACTTCTATCTTTTCTTCATTTATCATGACATTGCTTATTGGTCCAGTTGTGAGGATTTTTGTTCTCTCTCTCTATTTTTTTTTTTTTTATATGTTGGAGTATAATCCATACTGAAGGCTATAGTCTTTGATCTTCATCAGTAAGTGCTTTCGGCAAGCAAAGCTGTATCATTTGCATATCGCAGGTTGTTGATTAGTCTTCCTCCAATCCTGATGCCATGTTCTTCTACATATAGTCCAGTTTCTTGGATTATTTTCTCAGCATAAGGATTGAATAAGTGTAGTGAAAGGATACAACCCTGACACATACGTTTTCTGATTTTAAACCACACAGTATGCCCTTGTTCTGTTCCGACAACTGCCTCTTGGTCTATGTACAGGTTTCTTTTGAGCACAATTAAGTGTTCTGGATTCCCCATTCTTTGCAATGTTATCCATAATTTGTTATGATACACACAGTTGAATGCCTTTGATTAGTCAATAAAACACAGGTAAACATCTCTCTTGTATTTTTCGCTTTCAGCCAAGGTCCATCTGACACCAACAATGATATTCCTCATTCCATGTCCTCTCATGAATCCATCTTGAATTTCTGGCAGTTCCCTGTCAATGTCTTGCTGCATCCATTTTTGAATGATCTTCGGCAAAGTTTTATTTGCATGTGATATCAACAATATTGCTTGATAATTTCCACATCCTGTTGGATCACCTTTCTTTGAAATGGGCACATATATGGATCTCTTCCAATAGGCTTGCAAGGTAGCTATCTTTCAAATGTCTTGACAGAGACTAGTGAGTACTTCCAACGTTGTATCTGTTTGATGAAGCATCCCAATTTTTATTCCATCAATTCCTGGAGCTTCGTTTTTTGCCAATGCCTTCACTGCAGCTTATACTTCTTTCTTATGTACCATTGGCTCTTGATCATATGCAACTTCCTGAAATGGTTGAATAGCAACCAATTCTATTCCCTCAGTGCAGTAATTTTGTTCCCTGATTGCATGCTCAGATGGGCATTACCTTACTTATTCCCTCACTGCCGTAAGTTGACGAAGATAAGTATGTTTTCAAGTTTCAAAGGACATCTTTACATAATTTGATTTGTTTATATTTTATAATGAACTTATATTTTGAAAATGATGAATGACTCATGTTTTCCATACAAATAAACAAGAATGTCTTCAATATCACCAATAAGCCTATGAACAAATATAACAATATAAACCTTTCTACAGTAGAAGGCACTTGGGTTTACAAACATTAAAAGGCAATTTGAAATGATTGTTTCTAATCAAAGTATGTTATTTTTGTAAAAAAAATTAATTTGAGGTAATCACAACGATGACAATTTTAAAAATATATACAATGTTGTCTTAGGCTGGGTGATCTATAGCAAAGCCAGTGAATCAAATATATAGAGAGAGATTATTTCATGGAAATGGCTCATACAGTCATGGAAGCTGGCAAATTCATGGGACAGGCATCAGGCTGGGGGCTTCACTTAACTCACAGGGTTGCAGAGGCTGAGGAATTCAAAATTGGCATGTTAGGTGGCAGGTTGCTGGCTCATGTCCCAAGAACTGGAGGTTAGATGATGACAAGTCGTATGCAGGATGGAGAACAAGTGAGCTTTGCCAGAATGTCCATATGTATTAGATGCAGGCCACACCTCTAAGGAAACTCCCCTTACATCAGATCACAAAAAAGAGGTTAATTACATAAAACTGATAATCACAGCCTAGCCAAGCTGACACATAGCATTAACCATTAAAAAAAAAAAAAAAAAAAACCATTGCAGATGTCAAAAGCTTACAAATTTAACTTGTATGTTTACTTCATTTAAATGTCCAATAAAAATTGTAACCTGCTTGAAAGCTGAATTCCAGAGCTCTCTTTGAAAGTGAAGACACAAAGGAAAGTCGATTTTGGCTCTTCCTCTCTAAAAAGGATTTTGTGTTTAATAAGCATGACAATTTACAGTCCAGGAAAGATTGTTATATATTCCTTTTTGCTACCTTCAGTTCTCTCAATATGTGTGCAAATGGTTTCCAAATTTAGCAATAGAATGTCTCAGAAATAAAGTTTGGAAATCAACATTAATATTGATGGAAGAGGAAAATAAAAACAACAAAGGAGTAGAAAATTTGAAGAATGAAAGCATGGAGAAAAGAACAGGTGAGTAGATGAGAAGCAAATACAGGCTTTCTTCAGTTCACATGAATTTTAACTTTCTGAATTAACTAAGAGTGAAATAATGCTAAGAATAACCTGAAGCCTCCAATTTTAAGAGAAATTCAGGCTGGAGTTGATGATCTGTTCAGTAGTAGTATCCTTGACAAATTATTAAGAGATGCTGATGTTGTTGTTAGCTACCGTTGGGTCTACCCTGACTCGCAGCTACCTTGTATATAATAGAACGAAACCGTTGCCTGGTCCTTTGCTGTCTTCATGATGCACACCTTCATGATACTATAGCTCAGTTCTAAATCACATTGTAAAGATGGGGACTAATAGAGAATATTAAAGCCAAATTCTTTAAACTGCATATTTGAAGCCAAAGTTTCTTTCTTTACCTGGAGAAACTTCTATAATCATTGGGGGGACTGAATCCCAAGAGCTAGGAAACAATTGCAAAAGAAAAATAACCTGTCAGGTGATAATTAAAATTACCTGCAGGCTTAGAGTTGTTGGGGTAACACAGTCTCTGCCACAGAGATATCTGGCAAAATGCCTCTTTCCTCACAAAATCTATTTTTCAATCTGATTATTTAGTAATATTTTCCATGGAACCGTATTTCCAACTCTATATTGAAAATGAATAGATGAATGACATTTTTTTTTAAATGCTCTGAAAGCCAAAGTTATGGAATATATCTCTTCAATAAACTGAGAAGACAGGAGAGGAAAAAAATCAGACATGGGATATAAATAATGATAAAGGAAGAAAGTATAACAAGTATAGAGATGAAGGAAAATTGAAAGGCAGGAATATAAGTGCTGCAATTTTACCTCCCATTTTTCTCCTGAGTGATGTTGAATGCAACAATTAACCTGGCACTAACCTCCACCCACACTTTCCATTGACTCAGTGGGAGCTCTTGACAGAGGTGCAATAATGAACCACACATAACACAAAATTGTTAACTTGTTCATTTACCACCGCTCTTATTCCCAAAATGCTTTATCCCATCTACTAATGTGAAAGAGCCACGGTCATCAAATGCAGATACTCTATGTCTCAATAGCTATGACACTTATGTAGGTCTCGTATGAAAACAAAAAATAGGTCTAGTGCCTAGTGCTTAAAAAATGTCTTACAAGTATTTGAATCTTTGTCTTATATCTTCAGTAGCCTGAATAAAAATGCCAGTCACTATATACACTATATACTAAAACATCATTGTTCTGAAAATCTATGGCAGAAATGTCTTCCATACAAAAGCTTGAGGTACAGTAGTAAGATTCCTCCCACCTAATACTGTAATTTCTACAGGCTCAGTGACATTTTTCATTTCTCACCAGGCAGTCTTGGTCTCTAATTACAAAACTGGTGTTAATAGTAATTATAACAAAACTGTTATAAATGACTCAGTGTATACACTACCAGTTAAGTTTCTGTAGACATTGTGTCTCCTTTTGTAGTTCATTTTCTTCAAAACATTTCAGCCAAATGAACATACATTTATCATTTCAAAGCTCATCTTGGAATGGAAAGGTCATCTCAATTCTTCTCTGAAGTTTCTCATAATGAACATCTTAGCCTTTATGGAAAAAACAGCATTTTATTTATATTCTCTTCATATCAAAATCAGCCCCCCTCATTTTTTTTGTTTGTTTTTTGTTTCATTGTTGTTCTTTGTTTAAAAGTCTGAAATACTTAGTCATCTTTGGATTGAACTGCTATCTTTTTTTACTACCTGGAGGTAAGATAAGCTGTTGTAATTAGTGGGAGTTCAAAAAGGATCAGGGTTTTCTGAGGGTGTATACAAGGTCTTTTTAGGAAAGGTGTGGGGGTGTTAAGAAATCTTGAATCCTTAGAATTTAAAACTTAGGCCACTGCATGTTTTTCCTTTGTATACTATCAGTTTTTCAGTCAAACTTAAAAACTTAAAAGGAGCATATTTTTTCAAGTCTTTCATAATGAACAGGAAACCCTGGTGGCATAGTGGTTAAGTGCTATGGCTGTTAATCAAAGTGTCAGCAGTTCAAATCCGCCAGGTGCTCCTTGGAAACTCTATGGGGCAGTTCTACTCTGTCCTATAGGGTTGCTATGAGTCGGAATCGACTCAATGGCACTGGGTTTTTTGGTTTTTGGTTCATAATGAACATTTAAAAAGTAATATTGGCGGCCATCCAAACAAAGAACCAAGCTGGATTTTGGTGTAAAGGTGTGTCTCTGTGGCCTCAGAATTACTCTGTTCACTTCATATATAACCAGAAAGTCATCAGTGATATGAAAGATTTTGCCTTTTTGTTATTATATTTAGAACTTAAAATCATTTTTCAACCATAACTTTTAATATATCAAGAAGAACCTCATATCTCTGTCCTGCTCAAAAGGCTTTAAAGGCCTTGTGAATAAATTCCAAACTCCTTAAAGTGGGCCTTGAAACCCCCTGAAATACCTGTCATTACCCTTTCCTACTAGTTTCTTTCTAATCTTAATATTTTTCTTTTCCTTCATGTATTCCATGTTCTGGTCAGTTAAGATAATTGCAATAATAAAATGCATGAAATTGTTTTCTCTCTCTGTATATTTATATAATCTGTTGAGCTCAACTGAAATATCTTTCAATCCTATTGTCACCTAAAAAAACTAACCAACCAAAAAAAAAAAAAGGTCTGTTTTTAAAGGCCAGAGTAAATACCATCTCTTTTATAAAGACTTTCATGTTCATCTTTATTGGAAGAAATCATTCCCTCCTCTGAATCCATGTAGTACTTTGTTCCTACATCTTTTTGTTGTGACGCTTACCATGCCCTATAGCTAAAAGTTCCTGGAGAGCAAGGGCTACATATGGGTTGCCTTTTTTTTTTTTTTTTTGGGAAATCTCCATAGAAAGTAGCAGAACAAATGTCTTATACAATGTAATCAATTGATAAATGTTGTTGAGCTAATTTTCCATTGAAAAATGTATTTAAAATAAATATTATGTACTAGGTAGCACGGTTGTTTTATTCATTCTTTCATTTGCAAGTATTGATTGAGCATTCACTGTACACCAGACAACGAGTGGCAAACCAGGCACTGCCCCTCTGCTTATGAAATTTATAATCTAGTGTAAAAACATAGCCTACCATTAAAAAAAAAAAAAAAAAAAGACAAAGTCAGGCTATGATTTAGGTTCTAGTTCCTGTTACTTGGTTTCCTTGTTACCACTGTTGGTTAGGCTAGATGTTCTTTACCATCCTTTATGGCTCGAAAATATTATTCTATTTTATTTTGGCTTGGGAGCAACATGTCTTGAGGTACGCAATTTGTTCACTATCAATGCTTTTTCAGCATTAAATGGCTTTCCATCTATGTAGGCCAAACACAGAGCTAGCGCATATGGATCCTTAGTAAGTAATATCAAACAGTCATAGGGAAATAGAAATCAACCTCAAACAAATATTTTAGTAGGAATTTTCTAAAAGTTAGTAATAAAAATATAGGGTTGGTAGTATATTATTTTGGACAAATTGTGGACATACTGGAAAATCCTGGCCAGAAAGTTTCCCAGAGTTGTGAATATCCCTTCTACCAGCATTTACTCAGTCAGTCATGAGGTATAAGATGACTTTCCCCAAATCAGTTCAGTGCTCTAGGGAAAAACTCAGTGCACTAAATAATGGCTAAGCTCTGGAGTATTATGAATAACTTAGAGGAATATTAAAAGAAGTAGTTCACAAAGCCACTCACAGAGTCTATACTTTGTTATTTAACAAGATCCGAAGCAGAATTATCTACATCACCAAGGCATTATCAACAATACAGATGGAGAAAAGTCCTCAAAGACTAAACCAGGAACTGAATCCACTTTTTTCAACTCTCTGCAATAGTTATTTCATATACTCCTCTCCCTACCAAGTGTCTGTCAGTTTGTCCTACTGTGAGGGCTTGTGGAGTGCTGTGATACTGGAAGCTATGTCATCGGTATGCAAGTAACAGCAACATCACCCATGGCAGACAGGTTTCAGCTGATCCTCCAGACTAAGAGACACTAGGAAGAAAGATTTGGCAGTCTACTTCTGAAAAAAATTAGCAATGAAAACCTTATGAATAGCTGCAGAACATTGTCTGACATAGCGCAGGAACATGAGTACCTCAAATTGGACCAAAACCCAAAACCAAACCGGTTGCTATTGAGTTGCTTCCGACTCATGAGGGTGTTATGAGTCAGAAGCGACTCAAGGGCAACGGTTTTGGTTTTTGGTTTTGGTCCAACCTGAGAGGCTCATATTCTGGCAATGTTCTGCTGCCATTCATAATGTTTTCATTGGCTGCACTCAAAATACGAGTGGAGAAGAGCTGCCAACTCAAAGTAGAGTCGATTTTAATGACATGGATGGACTCAAGCTTTTGGGACCTTCATTTGCTCATGTGGCATGTCTTAACATGAGAAGAAACATCTGCAAACATCCATTAATAATCAGGTTGTGGAATATATGGAATATGAATCTAGGAAAATTGAAACTCATCAAAAATAAAATGGAATACATAAACATCAATATCCTAGGCATTAGTGAGCTGAAATGAACTGGTATTGGCCATTTTGAATCAGACAATCATATGACCTGCTATACCGGGTGTTATGGATTGACTTGCATCCCCCAAAATGTGTATCAAATTGGCTAGGCCACGATTCCTAGTATATGATTTCACTTGCCTGTGTGTTGTAAATCCTACCTCTATGATGTTAATAAGGTGGGATTAGTGGCAGTTATGTTAATGAGGCAGGACTCAATCTATAAGATTAGATGGTGTTTTAAATCCTTATCTTTTGAGATATAAAAGAGAGAAGCCAGGAGAGAGACAGGAGGATCTCATACCACCAAAAACCAGAGCCAAGAGAATAGCCCCTCCTTTGGACCCAGGGTCCCTGCACTGACAAGCTTCTGGACCAGGGGAATATTGATCACAAGGAACTTTCTCCATAGCCAACAGAGAGAGAAAGCCTTCTCCTGGAGCTGACACCCTGAATTCGGACTTCTAGCCTCCTACACTCTGAGAGGATAAATTTCTCTTTGTTAAAGCCATCCACTTGCTGTATTTCTGTTACAGCAGCACTAGATAACTAAGACACTGTGAATGACAAATTGAAGAGGAAGAGAATTGCATTCATCATCAAAAAGAACATTTCAAGATGTGTCCTGAAGTACAGCACTGTCAGTGATAAAATAATATTCATTCGCCTATGAGGAAGACCAGTTAATATGACTATTATTCAAATTTATGCACCATCCACTACGGACAAAGATGAAGAAATTGAATACTCTTACCAACTTCTGCAGTTGGAAACTGAACAAACATGCAATCAGTATGCGTTGATAATTACTGGTGTTTGGAATTTGAAAGCTGGAAACAAAGAAGGATCGGTAGTTGGAAAATATGGCCTTGGTGACAGAAATAATGACAGAGATCACATGATAGAATTTTGCAAGACCAACAACTTCTTCGTTGCAAATATCTTTTTTAAACAACATAAATGGTGACTATACACATGGACCTGGCCAGATGGAATACCCAACCCACCCACCACCATTGACACAGGAGTCAAATCGACTACATCGGGAAAGGTGTGTGCGGGGCTATATCCTTTCACCATACTTATTCAATCTGTATGCTGAGCAATAATCTGAGAAGCTGGACTATACAAAGAAGAGCAGGCGTCATGGATTGAACTGTGTCCGCTAAAAAATCTGTCAGCTTGGCTAGGCTATGATTCCCAGTATTGTGTGGTTGTCCACCATTTTGTCATCTGATGTCATTTTCCTGTGTGTTGTAAATCCTAACTCTAAGATGTTGAGGAGGTGGGATTAACGACAGTTAAATTAATGAGGCAGGACTCAATATACGAGATTAGGTTATGTCTTTAGTCAATCACTTTTTAGATATAAAAGAGAGAAGCAAGCAGAGAGACAAGGGGACATCATACCACCAAGAAACAAGAGCTGGGAGTGAGTGTGTCCTTTGTACCCAGGGTCCCTGTGCTGGGAAGCTTTCCCCTGGAGCTGATGACCTGAATTAGGACTTCTAGACCACTAGATTGTGAGAGAATAAATTTCTCTTTGTTAAAGCCATCTGCTTGTGGTATTTCTGTTATAGCAGCACTAGATAACTAAGACACCGGGAAGAATAAATTGGAGAGGAATGGATCAGGATTATAGGAAGACTCATTAACAACCTGCAATATGCAGATGACACAAACTTGCTTGCTGAAAGTGAAGAGGACTTGAAGCATTTACTGATGAAGATCAAAGACTACAGCCTTCAGTATGGATTGCATCTCAACATAAAGAAAACAAAAATTCTCACAACTAGAACAATAAGCGACATCATGATAAATGGAGAAAAGATTGAAGTTGTCAATGATTTCATTGTACTTGGATCCACAATCAACACCCTTGGGAGCAGCAATCAAGAAATCAAACTAGGTATTGCATTGGGCAAATCTGTTGCAAAAGACCTCTTAAAAGTGTTAAAAAGCAAAGACGTCACTATAAGGACTAAGGTGCGCCTTACCCAAGCCATGGTGTTTTTGATCATCTCATATACATGCGAAAGGTGGGCAATGTATAAGGAGACCAAAGAAAAGTTGACAGCTTTGAATTATGGTGTTGGTGAAGAATCTTGAATGTACCATGGATTAGCAAAAGAATGGAAGCCCTGGTGGCATAGTGGCTGCTAACCAAAAAAAAGTTGGCAGTTCAAATCCACCAGGTGCTCCTTGGAAACCCTATATGGGTAGTTCCACTCTGTTTCATAGGGTTGCTATGAGTCAGAATTGACTCATTGGCAATGAGTTTTTTTTTTTTTTTGCCAAATGAATGAACAAATCTGCCTTGGAATACAGCCAGAATGCTCTTTAGAAGTGAGGATGGTGAGACTTCATCTCACATACTTTGGACATGTTATCAAGATGGACCAGTTCCTGGAGAAGGTCATCAAGCTTGGTAAAGTGGACGGTCAGCGAAAGAGAGGAAGATCCTCAAGGAGAAGGACTGGCACGATGGCTGCAACAATGGGCTTAAGCATAAGATCATGAGGATGGCACAGGACCGGGCAGTGTTTCATTCTGTTGTACACAGGGTCTCTGTGAGTCAGAACCACCTCGACAACACCTAACAACAACTACTCTTCTCAGACCCATTTCGCTCATAGCACATGGCCTTGCTTGCAATTTCACAGGGCTCATAGAAGCCTTCGCACAGTAACTCCCTCAGTTTCTTCACCAGTTCTACAAATCCACCTGCACTGTTTTCCATCCTCTCATCTTCTGAATCCAAGAGAGGTAGTATCCTCCTCTCACCAAAGCCTGACTTTCCACCTATGACTCAGAACCCTCTTATTCCCTCCTAACTCCTTGAAAACCTTATGCGATCTAATATTGCTTCTTTGTATTTTCAATCCTTAACTCTATTAATACTTCTCAGAATTTAAACATGTTCATCTCTTACTTTAAACACACACACACTTGCGCGTATACATGTATCAAACATTAACCTATCTCTTTATTTTTCCTTCATAATACTCTCATAAAACTTAATTGCCTCCACTTTCTCAAATCTCATTCACTGAACAACTCATTCTAAATTGCACCCCTTACCTCTGAGCAGAAATTTTAGCTTTCAATAAGGACTGCAGTGACCTTCCACATTGCTAAATCCAGTGGACTTTTGACATAATTGGCTTCTTCTTATATTCCTTTAGTGTCTGCACTATCAGTCTCTTTTGGTTTTACCTCTGCTTTTCTCTTTTAACCTTCCTAGGTCATGTTCTTCATGTGAATTTTATATGTAAGATTTCCTCAGAGTTTAATCTGAGACGCTGATTTCTTCTCACTCAATACTCTCTTCTTGTGTAGTTTCTTCCACTCCTGATTTCAAGTAGAGCTGCCCCATAGCATTTCTGTAAATCTTTTTACAGAAGCAGACTGCCACGTGTTTCTCCCACAGAGTGGCTGGTGGGTTCCATCTGCTGCCTTTTTGGTTAGCATCCAAGTGTTTTAACCACTGCACCACCAGGGATCCTATAATTCTAATGGTTTATAAGATTATTCCCCTACTTCAGAACTCTCTTCTTAGCTTCAGACTCATATTTAGTAATTATTTATATGACATAACAATTTTGGTATCTCAAAGTCACATCAAACTCCATTTTTCAAAATTAAATTCATGTTCTTTTCTCCCTAAATTAGTCCTTCTTCAATGTTCCCGAGCACCATCTATTCATTCATTTGTTTTAGAAGTCTAGGAGGCATTTTTGAGATCTCATTTCCTTCACCACTGGCATCCAACTAATTACCAAGGGTTGTTGATGTCATTCCCTAGACATCTCTGGGATGTGAACTGCCTCATCTTTAATTTCATCATCCTGTTCTAAGTCACCATTATTCCCCATCCGGAATGTTGAATAACATTGTAAATGGTGTTCTTTAATTTACACCTGCTCCCCACACTCCAATCACTCCCAATATTACATTCAGAGATTTAAAAAAAAAAAAAAAAAAACTTGTTCATTTCATTTATTTTTCTACTTAAGACTTCTTAATGACTTCCCATTTCTCTTAGGATGAAATCCAAAACCCCCTGTGGCTTTCAAGACCTGTCATTTTAGCCTTAGCCTGACAGGCTCTCTGGCTATTTCCTTTAGCCACGTTGACTCTTCTCTTTGATTCTTGAAAGTGCCAAATGTCTTCTGCCATAGGGTACGTGATCTTGGAAATGCTCTCTGCAGCCCCTGCCTTTGTTTGGATAATATTTAATACACAATGGTCACATTATACCATTAATGTTACTTCTTTTGGAAAGTCTTTCCTGATTCCCAAATTGCTTTAGGTACCTCAATTACAAGCTCTCATCATACTGTGTACTCCCTTTAATAGTATTTACAACCATTTTAATTTATAAATAATTCCTCATATTCCAATAATTCCAGTAGGGCAGTGGGGAGAACTGCTTTATCTAAAGTTCCTAGCATAGTGCCTGGCACATAGTAGCCACTCAACATGAAGTTATAAAATGAGTGAGTGAGTGCATTCTTTCTCACACACAAATTCTTCTGAAGCAATGGCATTCATAACCATTAGCAATTAAACTTCCTCTTAAGCTTTAAAGGAAACACCAGTGAGCAGAATTTTTTAGTATTTAAGGGGTAGTGCAGGAAGAAAGGGCAGGTGGAAGGCGAAAAGAAGGGAAGAGTCTTTGATGGTGGTCCCTGTCCCATAGGAATTGCTGAATATACACAGCCACCTATTTCGCTCTACAGTAGCATTCGTCTTGTTGTCTTGAGACCAGGGAAAGCAAGTGCCTTACCTTCCGCCACCATTTACTAACTGAACTAAAAAACATTATGCCTTACATTCAAGCACTACATCCATCTTTTTGTATCTTCTCTTTATTTGATAATTATTTGTGACAATAAATGCCAATAATTCATTCAAGGTTCGTAATTGATACCAGTTTAGAGATCAAGAATGAATATATCTGAATGCACACACATTTAAAGTAGAAAACAAATAGAAATTAAATTCTATTAGTGTTGTGGAATAATTAAATTTCACATCCCTGTGTATAAGTACAAATTTGACAATGACTGTAGTTGCAATAAAGACAAGGCCAGTAGAGAGCACCACATGCACCAAATTTGTTTTTATTTTTCTTAATTTTTGGATTACTAGTAACAAAATTTAATAGAAGAATGTTATTTCTCTTAAATATTTTACTTATATTTTTTCCCATTAATGAATCAATATGCCATTTTACTTGAAAATTAAGGTATTTAAATATCTCTTTGTGTTTTCATTATTTGTTCTTATATCATTTTATTTAGTGGAACGAAAATATTCAGTAAAACATATATCAGAGAGTAGATTTTTTAGGTTTTTTATTTTATCTTCCTTTACAGGTTTGTTAGTCTGTTATCCTGTGGCTTGTATGTTGCTGTGATACTGGAAGATATACCACCAGTATTTCAAATACTAGCAGGGTCACCCATGGCAGACAGGTTTCAGCTGAGCTTTCAGACTAAGACAGACTAGGAAGAAGGACCTGGCAGTCTACTTCTGAAAACACTGGCTGCTGAAAACCTCATGAATAGCAGTGCAACATTGTCTGGTATAGTGCCAGAAGATGAGCCCCTCGGATTGGAAGGCACTCAAAAGATGACTGGGGAAGAGATGCCTCCTCAAAGTAGAGTTAACTTTAATGACTTGAATGGAGTCAAACTTTTGGGGCCTTCATTCACTGCTGTACCCTGAATCAAGATGAGAAGAAACAGCTGCAAACATTCATTAATATTCAGAACATGGAATGTGCAAAATATGAATCTAAGAATATCGGATGTGGTCGAAAATGAAATGGAATGCATAAACATTGATATCCTAGGCATTATTGAACTGAAATGGACTGATATTAGCCATTTTGTATCAGACAATCATATGGACTACTATGCTGAGAATGACAAATTGAAGAGGACTGGCATAGTGTTCATAGTCAAAAAGAACATTTCCCAAGATCTATCCTGAAAAACAATGCTGTCAGTGATAGAATAATATTCATATCCCTACAAGGAAGACAAGTTAACACAACTATTACTCAAATTTAAGTACCAACCACTAATGCCAAAGAAGAGGAAATTGAAGATTCTAACCAACTTTTGCAGTCTGAAATTGATCAAACATGGAATCAAGATGTGTTGATAATTACTAGTGATTGGAATGTGAAAGTTGGAAACAAAGAAGAAAGGTTGATAGCTGGAGAACATAGCTTTAGTGATAGAAATGATGCTGGATATGGTATAACATAGTTTTGCAAGACCAATGACCTCTTTGTTGCAAATAGTTCTTCTCAACGACATAAATGGTGGCCATACATGTGGAACCAGGATGCTCCTTAGAAGCAAGGGTGGCAAGACTATGTCTTACATACTTTGGACATGTTGTCAGGAGAGATCAGTCCTTGGAGAAGGACATCATGCTTGGTAAAGTACAGGGTCAACAAAAAAGAGGAAGACCCTTAACGAGATGGATTGACACAGTGGCTGCAATAATGGGTTCAAGCACAATGATTGTGGGCATGGTGCAGGAGTGAGCAGTGTTTTGTTCTGTTGTACATAGGGTTGCTATGAGTTGGAACCAACCCAACAGCAAATAACAACAACATACATATGGACCTCACCAAATGGAATACACAGGAATCAAATTGACTATATCTGTAGGAAGAGACAATGGAGAAGCTCAATATTATCAGTCAGAACAAGGCCAGGAGCCAACTGTAGGTATACCATCAATTGCTCATATACAAGTACAAGCTGAAGCTAAAGAAAACTAGAGCAAGTCCACGAGAGCCAAAGTACGCCTTGAGTATATCCTACCTGAATTTAGAAAGCATCACAAGAATAAATTTGATTCATTGAACACTAATGACCAACGATCAGATGAGTTGTGGGATGACATCAAGGACATCATACATGAAGAAAGCAAAAGGTTATTAAAAAGACCAAAATGGATGTTAGAAGGGACTCTGAAACTTGCTCTTGAACGTTGAGTAGCCAAAGCAAATGGAATAAATGATGAAGTACAAGAGCTGAACAGAAGATTCCGAAGGGGGGCTCGAGAAGACAAAGCGAAGTATTATAATGAAATGTAAAAAGATCTGGAGTTAGAAAACCAAAAGGGAAGAACATGCTTAGCATTTCTCAGGCTGAATGAACTGAAGAAAAAATTCAAGCCTCAATTTGCAATACTGAAGGATTCTTTGTGGAAAATGTTGAATGACGCAGGAAGCAACAAAAGATGATGGAAGGAATACACAGAGTCACTATACCAAAAAGAGTTGGTTGACATTCAACCATTTCAGAAGGTAGCATATGATCAAGAACTAATGGTACTGAAGGAAGAAGTCTGAGCTGCGCTGAAGGCATTGGCAAAAAACAAGACTCCAGCAGTTGACAAATTACCAATTGAGATGGTTCAACAAACGGGTGCAGCTCTGGAGGTGCTCAGTTGTCTATGTCAAGGAATTCGGAAGACAGCTACCTGGCCAACTGACAGGAAGAGATCCGTATTTTTGCCCATTCCAAAGAAAGGCGATTCAACAGAAAGTGGAAATTATCAAACAATATCACACCAGCAAAATTTTGCTGAACATCATTCAAAAGCAACTGTAGCCGTACATTGATGGAGAACTGCCAGAAGTTCAAGCTGGACTTAAAAGAGGATGTAGGAAAAGGGGTATCGTTGCTGATGTCAGATGAATCCTGGCTGAAAGCAGAGAATACCAGAAAGATGTTTACCTGTGTTTTATTGACTCTTCAAAGGCATTTAACTGTATGAATCATAATAAATTTTGGATATAATTGCAAGGAATGGAATTCCAGAACACTTAATTGTGCTCATGAGGAACCTGCGCGTAGATCAAGAGGCAGTAGTTCCAACAAAACAAGAGGATACTGTGTACTTTAAAGTCAGGAAAGGTGTGAGTCAGGGCTGTACCCTTTCCCCACACTTAGTCAATCTCTGTCCAGAGCAAATAGTCTGAGAAGCTGGACTGTATGAACAAGAATGTGGCATCAGAACAGGAGGAAGCTGCATTAACAAGCTTTGACATGGAGATGACACAACCTTCTTTGCTGAAAGTGAAGAGGACTTAAACCACTTACTGATGAAGATCAAAGACTACAGCCTTCAGTATGGATTATACCTCAACATAAAGAAAACAAAAATCTTCACAACTGGACCAATAAGCACCATCATGATAAACAGAGAAAATGTTGAAGTTGTCCAGGATTTTGTTTTACTTGGATCCACAGTCAGTGTCCATAGAAGCAGCAGTCAAGAAATCAGAAGAGGCATTGCATTGTTCAAATCTGCTACAAAATACCTCTTTGAAGTGTTGAAAAGCAAAGATGTCACTTTAAGGACTAAGGTGTGCCTGACTCAAGCCATGGTGTTTTCAGTTGCCTCATGTTCAGCAAAAGCTGGACAATGCATAAGGAAGACTGAAGAAGAATTGATACCTTTGAATTACTGTGTTGGTGAAAAATATTGAATATACTATGGGTTGCCAAAAGAATAAACAAATCTGTCTTGGAGGAAGTACAGCCAGAATGCTCCATGGAAGCATGGATGGCAAGTTTCGTCTCACATACTTTGGGCATGTTATCAGGAAGAACTACTCCCTGGAGAAGGACATCACGCTTGGTGTTATGGACTGAATTGTGTCCCCCTGCCAAAATGTGTGTCAACTTGGCTAGTCCATGATTCCTGGTATTGTGTGATTGTCCATCATTTTGTCATCTGATGTGATTTTCCTTTGTGCTATAAATCCTACCTCTATGATGTTAAGGAGACAAGATCAGAGGCAGTTAAGGAGGCAGCAATCTACAAGATTAGGTTGTGTCATCAGTCAATCTCTTTTGAGATATAAAGAGACATGATAGCAGAGAGACATGGGAACCTCATACCACCAAGAAACAAGAGCTTGGAGTGAGCACATCCTTTGGACCCAGGTTCCCTGTTCTGAGAAGCTCCTGGATCAGGGGAAGATTGATGACAGGGACCTTCCCCCAAAGTCAACAGAGAGAGAAAGGCTTTCCCTGGAGATGGCACCCTGAATTGGGACTTCTAGCCACCTATACTGTGAGAGATTAAATCTCTGTTTGTTAAAGCCATCCACTTGTGGTATTTATGTCAAAGCAGCAGTAGATAACTAAGACACTTGGTAAAGTAGAAGGTCAGTGAAAAAAGAAGATCCTCAATGAGATGGATTGACACAGTGGCTGCAACAATGGGCTCAAGCACAGCAAAAATTGTGAGGATAGTGCAGGACTGAGCAGTGTTTCGTTCCATCGTGCACAGGGTCACTGTGAGTTGGAACAGACTTGAAGGCACCTAACAACAGCAGACATATACACTGTGAGTCTGTTAGCTGAAAATCATGGTGATCATCTTCAGCTCACTGATTGGCTGGGTGGTGCACCAAACCGTACATTTATAACTGAAAAAATGACCGTCAGTCTACGGCAACTCAGTTTTATTCTTTTTAAATCACTTTTGCATTTTAGGTTATAGAAATCCAATTAAATACGACATTTCTGTAGATAAGAGGTATCAAGTGGCATATGAAAAAATGCATAAGGTGAAGCAGGAATAAAAAAGATCATGGATTTTATAATCTGGAAGCAATATCACCGAAAATGGCCACATTAGCACTGAATTATACAAAAATTGTAAGGCCAGACCCAGCAGAACTCATGCTCCCAAAGACAATATAAACAAAAAATATTTTCATTTGTAGCATGGATTGTGAAAGCAAAAACCCAGAAACAAAACCGAAAGTACATCTATAAGAGACTATTTAAGTAAATTATGGTATTCAATGGAATTTAATGAAGCAGTTAAGAAGGACTGGGTAAATTTATACATGTTGATAAGAAAAACATCCTTAAGATAAAATAAACAAAACAAGGTACAAAACACCATGTGTAGTATAATCCTACTTGTGTTTAAAAAAAGACATGCTCACACACATGCATATATACAGAAAATTTCTGGAAGAATACACAAAAATCTCCCCGTTAACATTCGTTACTTATGGTGAATGCATGGGTTTAGGGATCTATGATAGCAAGGAGAATTATCCTTTTGTAGTACTGCTCAAATTGTTTGCTATGTACATTGTATTGCACTTAAAATTTCAGAGAATAACCACAACAAAAAAACGTTGTGAAAAAAGAAATTAAACTGTCAAAGAGCCAGTAGAATAGTTTACTTGTTCAACCTAGATAAAGATAACAAAGATTCCTCTGCTGACTTGCTCCACTTGGGTGGGATTGCTTTGATTTGTGGTCTAGACAAATGTATTTGTTCAGCTTTGTTTGCCATGACTGATCTATGCAAAATTCTAGGTGACAGGAACCTCTAGATATTCGTTCAGAGTTAAGTCTGTCTTTATTTACCTCATTTTTCCCCCATTCTGGCTCAATCCTCAAGGCTCTGTAATAAAGTCATAACTGGATATACTGTATGAGTAAAGGCTTTGAGCAAGGAGTAAAATTAAGAAATCTTTGAAAGAGGAAACTTCTCAGAGACACTGCATTCCAGGATGTTATCTGCCTTGTAAAACTACACAGACCTAAGGAACGGCATAGTAAGATTAGGGGCATCAGAAAGGTCTGCTGCCTACGTGGACAAGGGTTAAGAGTTCATCTAGGACCAGAAAGGCCAGAAAGTAGGGAAGCTGAGGGTGGGGAATTTTGTTTTAGAAAAGCATAACTTGATTTCACTGGTAGGTTTCTAGAAAAGGATATTTGGTGCTCAGGTTAGGCCCAGAAAGATCAAATTTAAATGCAAACTAAAGTTGTAGTAATTTTTGCTTGTAAGTCAGGGCATTCTAGGATAAAAAGCAAAGAAAGTTTGGGGCTAAATCTCTTCTGAATGTGTTGTCCATGCTAATGGTGCATTTAGCTCTTAAGCTTGCTAATCACTGGCGTGCATGTTTCTCAGCAAGCCTAGGGAAGATTCTGTTACTAGGCTCAATTACTGCACTGTGTAAGAATTGTGGAAAAATTTGAAAACGTCCTTTTCATCTCTCCTTCCCTAGCATCTTTAATTAATTTTATAGTGCCAGAATTAGAAAATCATACCACTGGAAGAAATCAATTGATTTGGATTAAAAAAAAAAAAAAAAAAAAGGTTAGGAATTGAGGTTTTTTTTTTTTTTTTTTTTAAAGAGAAAGTGATTTAAATGCAGATAAAGTTTCAAACAAACAAGTCCAGACCATTTATTAGCATCCTTTCCATGGATCAAGGTGACAGTATTACCTGTGTGTGATGGTGAGACTCCTCAGCAACATAAACACCCCATTATAATGACAGGCTTATGTCCCTTCTTTTTCTTTAGTTTTTCATGAAATTCCTTAGAAGATCCTGGTCCACTTGGTTAGCAATCTTGTGAATCAAAATTGTAAAGAGTAGCTCTTTCTCCTCAAAGGTATAATGTTTTATTATCTACATGCAGGAAAGAAAAGATCTCCAAGTTTCTTCTGAAAGCTAGCTTAAACTGCCTCCAGGAAGACTTTTTAGAATCCAGACTTTCCTCTTTTTTTTCTCCTGTATGCCTTTGGTACATACAAATTTAATTTATAATTTATTCCTGATGATACATTTGAAATTAATTCCATATCTTCTTCCTGTATGCCTCTATTTCCTTTCTAATTATTTTATAAGCTTCTCAAAGATAACATGAACGTCTCTTACTGCTTGTAACTCCAATCTGGGTCTAGTGTCCTAGGTAGAACTTCATCAATTAAAATGTGGATTTGTTTTCATTTTTCTGTCAAGAGCAATGTGACTTTTCATCTGACCACTCGAAAGTAGCCTTTTTCACTGCTGCATATTTCATCACAACTTCCTGTTTTATTTTCTACAGGGAGATAGCAGTGCACTGGTAAATGTTTAATAATCAGCTTTCCAGAGAAAAAGCAAAATGTTCATAGGTAATATCTGCCGATTCCCATAGTATAAATACTTCCACCACTGCCAGTATCAAGCTACCAGTGTGATATCACTAAATGTGATTTTGGGACAAGATGCACAAAATTGGGACTCACACGCCAACGTAAACAGCCTTCAGCACCCCGTTCTTTGTGATATTCATGACTACTTAAGATTATCTGGTTTATTAATTGTTTATTTGTATTTCACTGTCTTTCTTCACAGAAATTAAGCTCCATAAGCAGAGGGATTTGTTCTGGCGTAGGACAGCAGCTGGTATATAACAAAACCAGTTGCCTGTCGAGTCGATTCTGACTCGTGGCAACCCCATGTGTGTCAGAGTAGAACTGTACTTAATAGGGTTATCAATGTTCTTTCTTTAAAGATGACTCTGGGAGGACTCGAACCTCCAACCTTCCCTTTACCAGTTGACTGCAGTTAACTATTTGCACCATCCAAGAATTGTACCAGCATATTAAAAACAAAAACCAGTTGTTATTGAGTCCAGTCCGACTCATGGCTACCCTATGTGTTCTAGAGTAGAACTGCACTCCACAGTGTTTTCAGAAGCTGGTCACCAGGCCTTTCTTCCAAGGCACAACCCTTCCACCTTTTGCTTAGTAATTGAGCACTTAATTGTGCCATTGAGGGACTCCTGTATCTCTTAGGCTTTCCTAAAATTCTGAATATGAGGTTATCATGCAGAAATAAAAGAAAAAATAAGTAAGCTTTGAACTAAAATATTATTTTTAAATGATCAATCATAACCTCCAAATGTAAAAATAGAAACATGGAAAAAAATCACTTTATATTCTATAAGTTGAATAAGCATGAAAAAGACACCCTAAAGCCTGAAAGACTCTAGACAAATAAGAGTAACAGTTAATTATAATACTTATGATATTCATGATGACTAGTAAGGTGAGCTAATGCAAATAAAACCCTACAACTGAGAAATAGTTATTCCAATTTCAGATTTTCTTCTCTAAAGTTCTTTCTCATTTCTGACTTTTTATGTATGTATTTCATCTTTAATTTTCTATCATCCAACTCTAATTTACTGACTCTTCATTCTGATGTCACCGATTTTAACGTAGATGCTACACCCCAATTTCTTCTTAGCCCAGGTTGTATTTGTACATTTTATTGTATCATGGGCATGACGTAATTCATGAAAGGTTCATTATATTTCTGTTAGTTTTATTACATTCTATCACTTGACTGTCAATGGCCCTCTTGAGGCTTGTTTTTCTTACACTCCAAATGGAACTGCTGACTGTTACCCAAATACGCACCATGTCTGTTCTCCTACCCCTGGTTTTGTGTTCCTGCTCCCTAGAATGGCTCTCTCTTTCCCTTTTGTAGTCCTAAAATTATTCTTGACGTAATTCAATTGTCGGATTAATTCTTTGCATAGCACTTGGTCAATAATTGGTCTCTTTCTTCTTTGCTTATTTGTTTATTGTCTTTCTCCCACCTTTAGAATGTAAGCAGAATGAACACAGAACTTTGTTTTCTTATTCACTGCTATATCCTAGTGCCTACGACAGTGCCTGACACATATTAACTACATTAAGTATTTGCTGAATGAACAGACAAATGATTAGCTATCAAAACAAATCTAAGGATAAAATAAATATGGTAAGGTGCTCTATGATGATTAAAAAACATACAAACATTTATATTTCAAAACATATGTTGGCATTTCGTTTTAAACTAGTGCCATTTTGACAAAGGAAGATAATGTGATATCTTGAATCAGTCAAAAATAATTTCTAACGCCCAAGGCTGAAAGAATTCTAGTTTTAAGGTGTTATTTTCTCAGTCGAAGCTGTGCTTATTTATACTCCATTTATAATCCAACTAAACACATTTTCTTGGTATGCTAAGGCTTTATGCAAACTTTCTCTTGATTTTGTCATGCAATTTTAAAACATTCAATTAAGTGAAACAGACCTAACATAGCTTTGAATGAGTTTTCCATTAAGAACAGATTTTATATTTCAAAATAGGTGTTCATTTTGATATTAACCTATATTTATATAGAACCAGTACCACAGTTCTTTTCCTCCTTTGAACTAACTTTCCTCTATGCAATCCTCTCTCCAATGATACCTCAAGCACAATGAAAAAGGAGAAGGTACATGTACACGTCTGGAACTCTGAAATACAAGGCTGAGATCACTAACTCTTCACTAATACAGAATGAAGAGTGGTATTTCTTAGTGGAAAGGACTAAGGCTCCTGAATCCAGGTGCTACTATTCCTAGACAAGTTGCTTATCCTCTCTGAGCCTCAATTTATTTATCTGTAAAACTGAAATAATAATACCTACTTTTCAGGGCTGGGAAGAGAGGGAGATAGAGAGATCAACATAACGCCAAACCTGGCTCATAGAAAGTGCCCAATAAGTATTTAATTACTTTAAATTCCTTTGAAAATATAGTTACCAAAGAACAAAATTACTACATAACATTTAGGAGAAAAGTGTTGTGATGATGTACTCAAATCGCTAAGATAAAAGCATAATTTCAGGTGTTGTAACAGTTCACCGATTAATATACAATCAACAAAGCAACTCCAGTGGAATAGGTTAAGTGTATTGACCTTGATGAAACACTGGTTATTACAGGAGTTGCCCAGGAAATTATTTATGAGGCCTTAGCCTGGTATACTTACCTAGAGTCTCTGGTCGGCCCAAACAGTTAAGCGCCCAACTAGTAGCCAAAAAGGTTGGCGGTTTGAACCCAACCAGAGGTACCTCAGAAGACAGGCCTGGTAATCTGCTTCTAAAAGGTCATAGCCTTGAAAACCCTATGGGGCACAGTTATACCCTAACATACATGGGGTTGCCAGGAGTCAATGGCAACTAACAGCAACAACACTTACCTATGCAAAGAAAGAGATTAAGGAAATTCTCTTGTATCTATAAGCCTGAAATAGGGATGCACAAATGCTATTGGAGAGATAACCCATAACCATTGCCATCAAGTCAATTCCAACTCGTAGCGACCCTACAGGACAGAGTAGAACTGCCCCATAGAGTTTCCAAGGAGTGTCTGGTGGATTTGAACTGCTGACCCTTTGGTTAGCAGCTGTAGCACTTAACCACTACACCACCAGGGTTTCTATTGGACAGATAGTATTTAGTAACTTATACCCCATAGAGGAGCCCGGGTGGCTCAATGGTTAAAGTGATAGGCTACTAATCAAAAGGTGAGCAGTTTGAATTCATCAGTGGCTCCAACCAATAAGCAACATCATGATAAACAGAGAAAAGATGGAAGTTCTCAAAGATTTCACTTTACTTGGATCCACAATCAACACCCATGGAAGCAGCAGTCAAGAAATCAAAGGACTCATTGCATTAGACAAATGTGCTGCAAAAGACCTCTTTAAAGTGTTGAAAAGCAAAGATGTCACCTCGAAGACTAAGGTGTGCCTGATCCAAGCCATGGTGTTTTTAGTCATCTCATATGCAAGCAAAAGCTGGCTGAATAAGGAAGACTGAAGAAGAATTGACGCCTTTGAATTGCAGTGTTGGTGAAAAATATTGAATATAACATGGACTGCCAAAAGAAGGAACAAATCTGTCTTAGAAGAAGTACAACCAGAATGATCCTTAGAAAAAAGGATGGCAAGACTACTTCTTACAAACTTGGGCATGCTATCAGGAGGGATCAGTCCCTGGAGAAGGACATCATGTTTGGTAAAATAGAGCATCAGTGAAAAAGAAGGCGGCCCTCAACGATATGGATTGACGCAGTGGTTATAACAATGCTCTCAAGCATAACAAAGATCATGAGGATGACGCAGGACCAGGCAGCATTTCATTCTGTGGTACATATAGGGTCGCTATGAATCGGAATCGACTCAACGGCACCTAACAGCAACAACAGTGGCTCCTCAGGAGAAAAGACCTGGCACGATGCTCCCATAAAGATTACAGCCTAGGAAACCCTATGGAACAGTTCTACTCTGTACTATAGGGTCACTATGAGTCAGATTTGACTTGATGGCACTTAACAACACTTCATAAAAACAAATTCTAACAGATGAGTGGCTTATTATTCATTTCCTATGCCTGTGTAGAAAGAAGCTAACTGTATTGGATTTGCTACAACTAGGTACAACTTATGAATATATGGATGTGTGCTTCCTCTTACTTTCATTTTGAATCCTTTAAAAAAAAAAAACCTACAGAGTCAACACAGAATGATAGAGCTAATTTTCAATTAAGAAGCTCAAAGTATAAGTCTAGAAACATGCTATTAAATATTTGATGCTAATATGGACCTCTTTGCTCATTGACTCAGCAACTATTATTAAGCACCTGCTATGTGGCTTTTTTTATGTGGCAGAATCTGTTCTAGGCGCTGGCAATACATCAGGAAACAAAAACACAAGACACCCTTCCTTCATGGACCTAACAATCTGGGATTTGTGTTGAAATGGGTACAATTATGGCTTTTAGACTTTTGAATCAAGCAGCTTAAATACATATTTGTAAGAAAGTATGTTGTTGAAAGAACTACATTAGTAGCCAAGGGATTTGTGTGCTTATTTTATCTTCGATTATTGAATGAGGTTTGATATTCTCTTTGCCAAACCTTGGAACACATTCTGTTATCATTGTGAACAACTCAACTTCTTTCTGTCGTTTGATTCCAGGGATCTAAATGATAATCAGCCTTAGATTTGTTGCCTCCTTCCCTGTCCTTTCATAAAAAGAAAGAAAAAGAAAAACTGTTGCTATGGAGTCAATGCCCCACAGGGTTTTCAAGGAGCAACTGGTGGATTTGAACTCACAACCTTTTGGTTAGCAGCCATAGCTCTTAACCACTACACCTTTGCATGATGCTTAGAACACTGATTGCAAGGGATTCTCTTGGCCTACTCAAATATTTGTATCCCAACCTACACTGAGCACTGCCCTGGGATGAGGTCCATGTCTCCTTAATCTTTGCATGCTCAGCACCTAGCACAATGCCTACTGACAGTTTAGGAGGGATGTATACTTATTGTGTAAATAAATTTGTATATACTCTTTTCAATGTGCATTGATAACCATGATTTTATTAAACTCTCAAACGACTCAGCGTGATTGTAGAGTAGATTTACCTCATATTACAGAATCTCTTGTGGGATCGAAGGATATCATTCCCCTTGTTTTACAGATGAGGAAACTGGGGATCAGTGAGAGATGACTTCTGTGACTTCTGAAGAAAAAATAACTAAAACTTGAATTTGAAGACCATGGCACTTTCCTTCTACTACACTAAGTGAAATTATAGGCATGTTGAACTACTACTGTAGATGTGTTTTTAGGGTCTGTTAGATGTGTGGCCAATCATCTTTGGCTTTCTCACTCAGTGGCAAAATCTTAACTTTTCTTTCAAGTGTACAGCATGTGGCGGAGAAGACCTTCAGGACTTGTCCATACTGTAATTAGAAGAAAATGGCGTAGATTACATGCAAATATCTTGTTGCAAAATAGTGTTTGCCTTTAAGGGTTTATTGCTAGCTAAAACAATTCTGGTCTGCCATAGTGAAAAGGATGGAGGCATCTTTTCCATTTCTAATCCCAAAACAACAGTTGCCACCATTCTGCTTATTCAGGGTTTCTCTATTCTTCTTAATTTCTTCATCTTTCCGGGAAATAAGAGGTTCCTGCCATGGCAAGATACTGAAAGTAGTCTGTTGGGGAGAAGGGGTCACAGCTAGTATTTGGAGGTTCTAGCACTTGAAGCCTGATCAGCTGACTCTAAAGTCAGTCTTTTAACAACATTATCTCCACTAGATCACAGGCTACACAAAGGGAGAAACAGTATTGAACCCCAAAGGCAATGCAAGGCACATGGCTGTAACGCTCCTAGCTCAATTCCTGGCACACATGTTAACCAGTTAAGTGGCAACTCTGAGTCCCCACTGGCTATAGATCAAAGTGAGAAGGTGCTAGGAAAGTATTTTTCTCACTTAGTTTTTTTTTTTTAGTGATAGAAACTGCTCTGCCCTCTTTTTTTAATTTAAAAAAAATTTAGAAAGTTTGCTTTTAAGATCAATTATTTTCTAGGCAATCTACTTAGGACACCTACTGACGAAACCCTGGCCTTAAGTCAGTTATCCTGTATACTGTTAGAAGTCAACATTCCAAAAAACTTTAACAGAAATCAACGGCAACCATAATTAAACCCCAACGTTTCTGATGGTAGAAACATTTTCTCCCTAAAGAGGGGATTATTGCGTTGACAATTTCTGTTAATCTGAAAAAGCTCATCTCCCCGCCCTCCTCCCCCACATCCCCTTTCCATCACAGCCTCCCCCCCCCCACCCCCCCAATAGACTGACCGTTTTATTTGGGCAGAAAGTTGAAAGAAAGCAACACGCCATTTATACCCACCCCGCGCTCCTGTGGGTGGAATAGCAAAGTTCTAGGGCAGAGCCTTCCTGCCAGAGCCTGTAGATGCCCTCTCTCTCCGATACCTGCTCAGCTTCGCGCCGCATCTGAAGGTTTGCCCTACGCGGAACAGTGGCGTCTCCATCTAGCTGCCAACCTTCCCCAAGCTTTCTTCTCCTCCTCCACCACCACCTTCCCTCCCTCTCCTCCCTCCCCCTCCTTTCCGTCTTTCCTCTCCACCCCCGCCCCCAATCTCCTCCTCTTTTTCTCACTACAAGCGGTTGCTGATGCTGAAGCCGAGCGTCACTTCGGCTTCCACGGCAGACATGGCGACATTGACAGTGGTCCGGCCGCTCACTCTGGACAGAGGTAAGGGAGCGGCTCATCCGCCCGGCCACCGCGTCCCCTCTGCTTCCCTTCTGTCCTTGCCAACTCCCACCGGGACAGCAGGATGCGCTTGGGCAAGGGGAGCCAGGCGAATGAGGGCAAGCCAAGAAGGCGTTCGTGCCGAGAACAGGACACTTTCTTCCCCTTACTCCCTGCCACGTCCCCGCTGCCCCTGAACGTAGCACTAGCTCGACCAAGGGCTGCCTTCTCTTGGCTTCGGCGTCCCCGCCGCCACTCCCAGCACTTTGCCCTCTCCCGGCCGCCCTCCGAGCCGCCGGCTTTGTTGGAGCGGATGCGCGGGGACCGCTGGGCTCCCGGGGCTTGGGATTGGAGGGGGGCAGAGAGGAAGCTCGCCGCGTCGGGCGAGGGCGCCTGCAGCCGGAGACCAGAGGAGGCTGGTTAGCGAGCCGTCTGCCAGCCAGTGCGGCCCGGACCCCAGGAGGAAGGAAGTTTGTCTGGGAGCCGGGGCGATGGTCGGTCCGGCTGCGGGTGCCAAGGATGCCTCTCGAGGGCGGCCAGGGCGCACTCCGGAGGTGGCCTGTGCCGGGGCACACGGAGCCTGGGCTGCCGCAGCGGGGAGCTGCCTTCTGCCGAAAGGGCAGTCCGAGGGCTGATAAGCCGTGCCCGGGCCAGGGGCGCAGCGTCGCGGCAGCCGAGTCCTGCCCTCCCCGGGTTCGCGCTCCCGGGTTTGCGCTCCGAACGGCTGCGGAGGTCGCCTCTGCTCTCGCCACCCGCAGCTCCGGCGTTGGCAACTAGCAGTTTCTCCCGCCCAAGTAAGCCTCGTTCTCTTCCAGCCCGGTGCCACCACGGCCCCCGGGCTGCAAAGGCGCTGCATTCAAGCGCAGACTGGGTTAAAATGCAACTTCTGACCTGCGACCCTGTGCGCCCTGCTCTCTCTGACTTGAATGGGGAAGTACTGTTTGCTTCTTTCCCGGGACCTCCCCAAGCCTAAGAATGAAGTCCTACACTGCGACCGGTGGCCTCTCTGGTGCACCAGTGCAGGTTCATACCTTTTCCTCTGTGTTCGGGTTTTCTTTCTAGCTTCCTCCGTCCAGTTAAGAAGGCGCTTGGGTCTCACCGCTCTGCAGCTGAGGGCACCTACTTGTCCCTGTCCGCAGCGGTCGAATTTAGGACCCGGGGCGGCCATTTGGAAATGCTGTGCTGAGATGAAAACGATTTAGTCCTATGTCCCTCTAAAAATATTCTTTCTAGCAAATTAAACTGGACAGTCGGGCAATGCAAAGTGCATCCTACTCCGAGCGCAGTGAAAAACCAGAGAACTCATTTCGAGATTATTAATTTGAAGAAATTGTGGATGAATTTAACACAACTGTTGGCGCCAGAGCAGATGTTATGTGGTGCCCATGACAACGTTACTTGGAGTAAGAGTTGAAAAATTTAAAAGATAAAAAAAAAAAAAATTGGTTTTATGTTGGGAAATGTTGATTTGCAAACTAGTAAGTTACTAACAGTTAAAGAACTCCGAAATCCATTGTATAATCCATTATTTCACCCCAGTATCATCATCTGCACTAAGCAGAATAAATCCATTGCCAGTAAGAACCAAACAGATGGCAGACTATTAGATAATTATGTATTTCCCAAGTATTTCTGTTTTAATGTGAAGAGCTCTTGTATTTCCTCAGTCTTATATTTTTGGAATCAAGTGGACGGCAACGGGTTTGGTTTTTGCTATATATTTCATAGTCCTTAAACATATCAAGTAAAATAAAACGACTGTTAGGAACAAAATCTCCAAGAAAATGGTGTACCCGAGCAATTTTGTGTATTATTAATAGTGTTGCCATTGTTAGTTGTTGTCAAGTGGATTCCATCTTGGTGAGACCATAAGAATACAATAGAGCTGCCCAGAGGGTTTTCAAGGCTGTGACCTTTCAGAAACAGAGCTCCAGGCCTGTCTTCAAGGTGTCTCTAGGTGGGTTCAAAGTCTAACCTTTTCACCAGCAGTGAAGTGCTTAACCTTTTGCACCACCCAGGGAAATTAAAACAAAACAAAACAAAATTCACTTCTTGATTTTAAACTTAGCCCTTAGATGCTCATTCAGTTGTTGAGAGAAGGTGCTAATGGGACCAACCTAGATCTCTTCTTAAAATTTTGTTCTTCTTCACAGTCAGGCTATCCCCGTCCTTCCTTCCCAGTGTGATTAGGTCCATGCAGTGGCTTAGGAGGCAAGCTGGGTGAACCTATGGATGAATCCAAATAAATTCACTGGCAGTTCACACGAAGTGTATAATTTATGAAGGAGGGGTTATTGGCATCATCACTAAGCACGAAGTCACTATATGTAAATATTTTTTCTTCCTGCCTTATTAAAATATGGTTAACAATATTTTTTTCCATCATTAAACTGATAAAAGAAGGGGTTCTGCAAAATTGTCTCCAGAAAAAAAAAAAAAACTCTTTTAATTAAAAAAATTTCGATTTAAACAAAAAGCCCAATAACACCTATCTAGATCAAAGTTGGAACTCCCTTACCAATTTTGGATTACTAAGTTGCTGGGCATCAGTCTCCCACTGTGACACATAAAGGGTTTAGATGATTTTGACACTATGCAATTTGACCGGTCAATAATTTGATTCCACCACTTGTCTGTCCTTGGTCATACTGTGGTGGCTTGACTGTTGCTGTGATGCTGGAAACTATGCCATAAATAGGTATTACAAATACCAGCAGAGTCACCCATGGTGGGCAGGTTTCACTGAAGCTTCCAGACTAAGACAGACTACGAAGAGGGACCTGGCGGTCTACTTCTGAAAAAATTGGCAAGTGAAAACCTTATGAATAATATCAGAACATTGTCTGATGTAGTGCCAGAAGATGAGCAGCTCACGTTGGAAGACACTCAAAATACTACTGGGGAAGAGCTGCTTCCTCAAAGTAGAGTTGGCTTTAAAGACATGGATGGAGTAAAGCTTCAGGACCTTCATTTGCTGATGTGGCACTACTCAAAATGAGAAGAAACAGCTGCAAATATCCATTAGTAATTGGAACGTAGAATATACTAAGTATGAACCAAGGAAAATTGGACATGGTCAAAAATGAAGTGGAAAGCTTGAAGATCAATATCCTAGGCATCAGTGAGCTGAAATGGACTGGTATTGGAATCAGACATTTATATGGTCTACTGTGCTGGGAATGACAAAGAAGAATGGCATCACATTCATTGTCAAAAAGAACATTTCAAGATCTATCCCAAAGTACTACACTGTCAGTGTTAGGATAATATCCATATGTCTATAAGGAAGACCAGTTAATACAACTATTATTCAAATTTATGCACCAACCACTAAGCCCAATGATGAAGAAATTGAAGATTTTTATCAACTTCTGCACTCTGAAATTGATCAAACATGCAATCAAGATGCATTTATAATTACTGGCAATTGGAATCCAAAAGTTGAAAACAAAGAAGAATCAGGAGTTGGAAAATATGGCCTTGGTGATAGAAAGAATGCAAGAGATTACATAATAGAATTTTGCAAGATCAACAACCTATTCATTCAAAATACCTTTTTTCAGCAACATAAATGCCACGACTATACACATGCACCTCACCACTTGGAATACACAGGAATCAAATCAACTATATCTGTGGAAAGAGTTGATGGAAAAGCTCAATATCATCAATCAGAACAAGGCCAGTGGCCGACTGCAGAACAGACCATCAATTACTCATATACAAATTTAAGTTGAAGCTGAAGAAAATTAAAACAAATCCTCCACAGCCAAAGTATGACCTTGAGTATATTCCACCTGAATTTAGAGACAATCTCGAGGATAGATTTGATGCATTGAACACTAATGACCAAAGGCCAGACAAGTTGTGGCATGACATCAAGGACATCATACATGAAGAAAGCAAAAGGTCATTAAAAAGACAGAAAAGAAAGAGAAGACCAAAATGGATGTCAGAAGAGAGCCTCAAACTTGCTCTTGAACGTTGAGTAGCTAAAGCAAATGGAAGAAATGGTGAAGTAAAAGAGCTGAACAGAAGATTCAGAAGGGTGGCTCAAGAAGACAAAGTAAAGTATTATAGTGAAACATAAGAAGATCTGGAGTTAGAAACAAAGAGGGAAATACATGCTCAGCATTTCTCAAGCTGAAAGAACTGAAGAAAAAATTCAAGCCTTGAGTTGCACTATTGAAGAAATCTATGGGCAAAATGTTGAATGATGCAGGAAGCACCAAAAGAAGATGGAAGAGATTTCACAAAGTCACTGTACCAAAAAAAAGAATTGGTCAACATTCAACCATTTCAGGCGGTATCATATGATCAGGAACCAATCATATTAAAGGAAGAAGTAAAGCTGCATGAAACCCACTGCTGTCGAGTCAGTTCTGACTCAAATTGACCCTAAAGGACAGAGTAGGACTGCTCTATAGAGTTTCCAAGGAGCACCTTATGGATCGGAACTGCCGACTTTTGGTTAGCAGCCATAGCATTTAACTGCTCTACCACCGGGAAGGCATTAGCAAAAAACAAGGCTCCATATCAATTGAGATGTTTCAATAAACAGACACAGTGCTGGAAGTGCTCACTTGTCTATGCCAAGAAATTTGGAAGACAGCATCCATATTTGTGCCCATTCCAAAGAAATTTGATCCAGCCAAATGTGGAAATTGTCAAACAATATCATTAATGTTGCACACAAGTAAAATTTTGCTGAAGATCATTCAAAAGCAGTTGTAGCAGGACATTGACAGAGAACTGCCAGAAGTTCAAGGAGGATTCAAAAAAGGACGTGGAGCAAGTGATATCATTGCTGGTGTTAAATGGATTCTGGCTGAAAGCAGGGAATACCAGAAAGATGTTTATCTGTGTTTTATTGACAATGTTAAAGGCAGTCAACTGTGTGGATCATAACAAATTATGGATAACATTGTGAAGAATGGGAATTCCAGAACACGTAACTGTGTTCATGAGGAACCTGTACATAGACCCAGAGGCAGTTGTTTGAACAGAACAAGATATTGAGTGGTTTATAATCAGGAAGGAGCCCTGGTGGTGCAGCGGTTAAAAGCTTGGCTGTATACCAAAAGATCAACAGAATAAACCAGCTGCTCCTTGGAAATCCTATGGGGCAGTACTACCCTGTCCTATAGGGTCACTATGAGTTGAAATTGACTAGACGGCAATGGGTTTCGGCTTTTATTTATTTATTTATTTTTGTTCCTATATAATCAGGAAAGGTGTGCATCAGGCTTGGATCCTTTCATTATACTTATTCAATGTGTATGCTGAGCAAATAATCTGAGAAGCCAGACTATATGAAGAAAATTGCAGCAGCAGGATTGGAGGAAGACTTATTAACAATCTGCGATATGTAGATGGCACAACCTTACTTGTTGAAAGTGAGGAGGACTTGAAGCACTAATGAAGATTAAACACTACAGAATTCAGTATGGATTGCACCTCAACATAAAGAAAACAAAAATCCTCACAACTGGACCAATGAGCAACATCATGATAAATGGAGAAAAGATTGAAATTGTCAAGGATTTCGTTTTACTTGGATCCACAATCAATGCCCTTGGAAGCAGCAGTCAAGAAATCAGATGTATTGCAGTGGGCAAATCTGCTGCAAAGGACCTCTTTAAAGTGTTGAAAAACAAAGATGTCGCTTTGAGAGCTAAGGTTTGCTTGACTCAATCCATAGTATTTTCAATCTTCTCATGTGCATGTGAAATCTGGACAATGAATAAGGAAGACTGAAAAAGAATTATGGTGTTGGAAAAGAATATTGAATACATCATGGACTGCCAAAAGAATGAAAAGTCTATCTTGGAAGAAGTACAGCCACAGTGCTTCTTGGAAGTGAGGATGGCAAGACTTTGTCTCACATACTCTGGACATGTTATCAAGAAGGACCAGTCCCTGAAGAAAGACATAATGCTTGGTAGAGGGTCAGTGAAAAAGAGGAAGAGCCTTAGGGAGATGGATTGACACAGTGGCTGAAACAATGGGCTCAAACTTGGCAACAATTGGGAGGATGGCACAGGAGCAGACAGTTTTTTGATCTGTTGTTTGTGGGGCTGCTGTGAGTGAGAAATGGCTCAATGGCACCTAGCAACAACATAATTTGATTAATTAAAATTAGGACTCATTTCTTTCATGTCACTTATTTGGAGGTTTTCTAGACCACATGCTGTCTGTTCCAGGTTGCTTTGGTGATCTTTGATGTGCTCTGAGATCACCCTCTGCTTTGGCCCCATAAAGGGCACTTTACCTTTGCTCCCCATTGGATGGAGCACTATGAGGGAAGAGATCATTTCAAAATTTAAAATTCCTCTTTGTATTCTCAATGTTTACCACAGTTCCTGAAGTGCAGTAGGTGATCAAAAAGTAATGGAAGATAGTAAGTGAACTGAGAACTGTCTGTAACTTAAACAATGTTAAAATTTATGCTCTTAGTAGTGAACTGAGGCACAGTTTAGAGATTCACAAAATTTGGGGACGAGGAAGGGTGTTATAGATAACATAGGAGAGTAGATTTTAATCTTTCTTTTCCCCTACACACTTGACAGAATCACTTCAATAACAGTAGCTCGCTAAGTCAGTGATTTCTTAATTAAACAAGAGGGCAAGAAAGAGGAAGGAAAGAAGATACTTACAAAGCCCCCTGTTACGAATGAAATTGTGTCCAGCTAAAAGATCTGTTGAAGTCATAATCCCTGTGCTCGTGAATGTGACCTTCTTTGGGGTAAAAAATAGGGTTTTCTTTGAAGATATTATCAGTTAAATCATACTGGATAGGGTGTGTCCTAATCTCAATCCTTTCTTACTGGTGTTTTATAGAAGGGGAGAATAGATAGGGATATAGGGAGAGAAACAAAGGGGAAAGACAGATAGGTGATACATGGTAAATGAGGCAGATGCATCTGTAAGCAACAAAGGAGCACTAAGCATTGCTAGCAGCCACCAGAAACTACCAAAAGGAATTTATACACCCATGACCATCCCTAAATTTGGACTTGTAGTCTCCAGAACAGGAGACAATCCCTTTGTGGTGTTTTACTGTGGCATCGCTAGGAAACTAAGACACTCCCCTCAAGGTCACCTCAGCGGACATGGATATACAAAGTGCACAACTTGAGAGCTGTTGGTTCTGTTCAAGTGTCTCCATTTTACAAAAGAAAACCACAAAAATAGGAGATGGTAAATGTTTTCAAGGCCACACTACTAGCTTTATGCCAAAACGCAATTCTCTCTCCTTGTCTGGTACTCTTTGGCACAGTAAATGAATTCATCTGGAATCTTCAGGTCAAAGGTTTTCAGCAAAAAAAAGACAAAGCTGTGGATTGAAATTAAGATTTACTCGTTCCACGATATGAAAGAAGTAACTGGAAAAAAAGAAACTCAGAAGTTAGTACCTAGATTCTTTGGTCTTTTCTGGGAAGCAAGGCTTTTCTAGCTCCAGGCTGGGCCTTGAAAGGATGACCAGCGCGATTTAAGGTTTTCATGGCTCTGTGCATATCTTAACTTTTCACTCTGCCATTAAAACTACAGTTTATCTCTGTGGAGGTCTCTGGGTGGCTAGTGTAGGTTCCTGTTCACTCTGGTCCCAGTCCTTGGATTCTTTACTTATTTATTGAGTGCCTACTATGCACAGACACTACAAGGGGACGGATACACATTGGTGAGATAACAGACATAATTTTAATCATCATGATATTTAGAGTCTACCAGGGGAGGGAGATTAAAAAAAAAAAAAATAAGACAAATCATTCATTCGTTCAATATTTATTTATTGCCTATTATTTGCAAGATGATCTAGGAACACCAGAAACAAAGTTCCTGCTTTTAAGGTCCTTAAGAGCCTAGTGGAGGAGGCAGATAATAAGTAAACAATTAACTAATTCAACAAATAAGTATTGTGTGCCAGCCTTATGCCAAGAATTCTTTTATGCCTGGAGTCTTTGGGTAGTGGAAGCCATTTAGTGCTTAGCTACAAACTGAAAAGCTTGAAGTTTGACTTCTCCCAGACATGCCTCGGAAGAGAGGCCTGACAATCTACTTCCAAGAAATCAGTCATTGAAAACTCTATGGAGCACAGATCTATTCTGACACACATGGGGTCATCATCAGTCAGGGTCAGCTTGCTGGCAGCTGGATTGGTTTTAGGCCCTGTGGCAGCACCAAAGGACAAAATAGATAAAGTCTAGTGATATTTACATTCTAATGAGTGAGACATACAACACAAAACTGTAAGTGCTAGAAAGAAGAAAAAAAAAAGCAAAGCCTAGGTAAGGAGAGTGATGGGAGCTCTGTTTTAGATAGAATAGTCAAGGAGAGCCCCCTTGAGTTGGTGGCATTCAAGAAGAGATGAAAAGAAAGTGAAGAAGCAATCTTTGCAGGTATCTGGGGAAATGTGCTCAGGATAAAAAAAAAACAAAAAATAACTTCTGTGTGCCTCCTGAGAATATCAAAGAAGTCAGTGTGAAAAAATGAGCACAGGAAAGAAAGTAGGATGAGTGAAGTTGGTAGCCTGAGGTCAAATGATATAACTCATAATTAGGGCCTTGTTGGTCCCAGGTGCCATGAAGTTGGTTTAGAAACATAGCAACCCTGTGTACAACAGAACCAAACACTGCCTGGTCCAGTGCCATCCTTACTTCATTACTATGTTTGAGCCCATTTTTGTAGCCATTGTGTCAATCCATCTCGTCAACGATCTCTCTCTTTTTTGCTGACCTTCTACTTTACCAAGCATGATATCCTCCTCCGGGGACTGGTGTGTCCTGATAACATGCCCAAAATATGTGAGACAAAAAGTCTCGTCATCCTCTCTTCCAAGGAGCACTCTGGGTGCACTTATTCCAAGACAGGCTTGTTCGTCAATATTCTTCACCAATATTGTAATTTAAAGGCATCAGTTCTTCTTTGGTCTTCCTTATTCATTGCCCTTTCCTGACTTTAAGCCACTCAGAATCCCCTTGTTCTGTCCGAACAACTGCCTCTTGATCTGTGTACAGGTTCCTCATGATCACAATTAAGTGTTCCGGAATTACCATTTTCTGCAATGTTACCCATAATTTGCTATGATCCACACAGTCGAATGCCTTTGCATAGTCAATAAAACAAGGGGATACTGTGTGGTTTAAAGTCAGGAAAGTTGTGCGTCAGGGTTGTATTCTTTCACCATACCTATTCAATCTGTATGCTGAGCAAATAATCCAAGAAGCTGGACTATATGAAGAAGATTGGGGCATCAGGATTGGAGGAAGACTCATTAACAACCTGCGTTATGCAGATGACACAACCTTGCTTGCTGAAAGTGAAGAGAACTTGAAGTGCTTGATAATGAAGATCAAAGACCACAGCCTTCAGTATGGATTAACCTCAACATAAAGAAAACAAAAACCACCACAACTGGACCAAAGCAACATCATGATAAATGGAGAAAAGACTGAAGTTGTCAAGGATTTCATTTTATTTGGATCCACAATCAACACCTATGGAAGCAGCAGTCAAGAAATCAAAAAACGCATTGCACTGGGCAAATCTGCTGCAAAGGACCTCTTTAAAGTGTTGAAAAGCAAAGATGTCACCTTGAAGACTAAGGTGTGCCTATCCCAAACCATGGTATTTTCAGTTGCATCATATGCATGTGAAAGCTGGACAGTCAATAAGGAAGACCAAAGAAGAATTGACACCTTTGAATTTTGGTGCTGGTGAAGAATATTGAATATATACCGTGGACTGCCAAAAGAACAAACAAACCTGTCTTGGAAGAGGTACAACCAGAATGCTTCTTAGAAGCAAGGATGGCGAGACTGCGTCTTACATACTTTGGACATGTTGTCGGAAGGGAACAGTCCCTGGAGAAGGACATCATGCTTGGTAAAGTACAAGGTCAACAGAGCAGAGGAAGACCCTCAACCAGATGGATTGACACAGTGGCTGCAAAAATGGGCTCAGGCATAGCAATGATTGTAAGAATGACACAGGACAGGGCAATGTTTCATTCTGTTGTGCGTAGGCTCGCTACACGTCGGAACCGACTTGATGGCACCCAGTAACAACAACATTCATTGCCCAGCTCTCACAAACATATGAGGTGATTGAAAAAACCATGGTTCAGTCAGGCACACCTTAGTCCTCAAAGCGACATCTTTGCTTTTCAACACTTTAAAGAGGATTTTTGAGCAGATTTGCCCACTACATCCTTTGATTTTTTTTTTTTTTTTTTGTACTTTAGATGAAGGTTTACAGAATAAACTAGTTTCTCAATAGACAGTTAGTATAACAACCTCACGATGTGTCAACACTCTCCCTTCTCCACCTTGGGTTCGCTATTACCAGCTTTCCTGTCCCCTTCTGCCTTCTACACCTTGCCCCAGGTCAGGTGCCCCTTTAGCCTCCTTTTATAGGCCTGTCCAATCTTTTGCTGAAGGGTGAACCTCAGGAGTAACTTCATTACTGAGCTGAAAGGGTTTCTGGGGCCCATACTCTCAGGGTTTCTCCAGTCTCTGTCAGGCTAGCAAGTGGCCTTTCTTTTTGAGTTAGAATTTTGTTTTATATTTTTCTCCAGCTCTGTCCAGGACCCTCTATTGAGACCCCTGTCAGAGCAGTCAATGGTGGTAGCTGGGCATCATCTAGTTGTACTGGACTCAGTCTGGTGGAGGCCTTGATAGATGTGGTCTTTAGTCCTTTGGACTAATCTTTCCCTTGAATCTTTCAGTTTTCTTCATTCTTCTCTGCTCCCAAAGGGGTGAGACCAGTTGAGTATCTTAGCTGGCTGCTCACAGGCTTTTAAGACCCCAGACACTACTCACCAAAGTAGAATGTAGAACATTTTCTTTATAAACTATATTATGACAGTTGAGCTAGATGTTCCCTGAGACCATGGTCCCCACAATCCTCAGCCTAGCAATTTGGTCCCTCAGGGAGCTTGGATGTGTCTATGGAGTTTCCGTGACCTTGCCTTGTACAAGTTGTGCTGGCTTTCCCAGTATTGTGTACTGTCTTACCGTTCACCAAAGTTTCTACTTATCTTTTGTCTATTTAGTGTTTTTCCATCTCCATCCCTCCCCTCCCTTAAAACCATCAAAGATTGTTTCTTTATGTGTGTAAACCTTTTCATGAGTTTTTACAGTAGTGGTTTCATACAGTATTTGTCCTTTTGTGATTGACTTATTTCACTCAGCATAATGCCCTCTAGATTTATCCATGTTTTGAGGTGCTTCACAGATTCATCCTGTTCTTTATCGTTGTGTAATATTCCATTGTGTGTGTGTACCACAGTTTGTTTATCCATTCATTTGTTGACGGGCACCTAGGTTGTTTCCATCATTTTGCCATTGTGAACAAGGCTGCAATGAACATGGTGTGCATATGTCTGTTCGTGTGATGACTCTTATTTCTCTAGGATATATTCCTAGGAGTAGGATTGCTGGATCATATGGTATTTCTAGTTTTCTAAGGAAGCGCCATATCATTTTCCAAAATGGTTGTAACATTTTGCATTCCCACCAGCCGCACATAAGAGTTCCCTGCACCTCTCCAACATTTGTTATTTCCATTTTTTTTTTTTTTATTTGTGCCAGTAATGCCAGGGTGAGATGGTGTCACATTATGGTTTCGATTTGCATTTCTCTAATGGCTAATGATTGCAAGCATTTTCTCACCTGTCTGTTGGCCACTTGAATGTTTATCTTGTATCCTGCATCTCTGCTGAATCTTTCTTTTAGTTCAAAGTTTTTTTTGTTGTTGTTGTTTTTTTTATGGAGTCTTTTGGGTTTTTGATGTATAGTATCATATCATCCGCAAATAGGGGCAGTTTTACCTCTTCATTACCATTTTGGATGCCCTTTATTTCTTTTTCTTGCCTTATTGCTCTAGCTAGGACTTCCAGCATAATGTTAAACAGGGGTGATGATAAAGGGCATCCTTGTCTTGCTCCTGTTCTCAAGGGGAATGTTTTCAACCTCTGTCCATTAAGAATGATATTGGTCCTTGGTTTTGTATAGATGTCCTTTAACATGTTGTGAAGTCTCCCTTCTATACCTATTTTATTGAGAGTTTTTATCAAAATGGGTGTTAAAAAACACCCATTAGACATTGTCAAATACCTTTTCTGCATTGATTGAGATGATCATGTGATTCTTTTCTTTCCTTTTATTTGTGTGGTGGATTACATCAATTGATTTCTAATGTTGAAACCAACTTTGCATACTTGGTATGAATCCTACTTGGTCGTGGTGTATTATTTTTTTGATATGATACTGAATTTTTATTGGCTAGAATTTTGTTGATAATTTTTTCATCTATATATTCATGAGAGACATTGGTTTGTGATTTTCTTTTTTTGTGATGTCTTTGCCTGGTTTTTGTATTGGGGTTATGCTGGTTTATTGGATGAATTTGGAAGTATCACTTCCTTTTCTATGTTCTGAAATAGTTTGAGTGGTACTGGCATAAACTCTTCTCTGAAGGTTTGGTAGAATTCTCCAGCGAAGCCATCTGGGCCAGGGCTTGTTTTTGTTGGATCTTTTTTTTTTTTTCCTTTTCAATCTCTTCTCTTGTTATTCAGATTTTCAACATCATTTTGTGTTAGTTTGAGTAGGTAGTGTGTTCCTCTAGGTTTTCAAATTTGGTGGAATATAGTTTTCCATAATACTCTGTTATGATCCTTTTTATTTCAGTAGGGTCTGTTGTAATGCCCCCCATTTTGTTTCTTATTTGGGTTATTTGTGTCTTCTCTGATTTTTCTTTTATCAGTTTTGGCCAGTGGTTTGTCAATTTTGTTGATCCTTTCAAAGAACCAACTTTTGGGTTTTTTGATTCTTTCTATTTTTTTTTTTTTTTTCTATTCTCTATTTCATTTATTTCTGCTCTGATATTTATTATTTCCTTTCTTCTGGGCTTCTTTTGTTGTCATCTTACTAATTTGTTCAAGTTGTATAGCTAATGTTTTGATTTTGTCCCTTTCTTCTTTTTTATGTACGCATCTATTGCTGTACATTGACCTCTAAGCACTGCCTTTGCTGTGTCCCAAAGGTTTTGGTATGCTGTGTTTTCATTCTTGTTTGATTCTAGGAATTTTTTTATTCCATCTCTAATTTCTTCTATTACCAGTGGTTTTTAAGCAGAGTGTTACTCAGTTTCCGTGTAGTTGATTTTTTTTCCTTGCTCTTCCTGTTGTTAATTTCTACTTTGATGGTGTCGTGGTCAGAGGAGTTACTTCGTATTATCTCAGTGTTTTGAATTTTGTTGAAGGTTGCTGTCTGGACTAAGATACGGTCTGTTCTGGACAGTGGTCCATGTGCTTTGGAAAAGAATGTGTACCTTGCAGCTGTTGGGTGGAGTGTTCTATATATGGCTATGAGGTCAAGTTGGCTGACTGTGCTCTTTAGCTCTTCTGTATGTTTGTTGAGTTTCTTTCTAGATGTTCTGTCCTTTACAGAGAGTGGTGTGTTGATTATTGTGGAACTTTAAATTTCTCTTTTCAGTGCTGTTAGAGTTTGTTTTATGTATTTTGGAGCCCTGTCATTGGGTGTGTAGATGTTTATTATGGTTAAGTTTTCATGATGGATCATCCCTCTAATCATCATATAGTCCCCTTCTTTATCTTTTATGGTGGATTTTGTTTTAAAGTCTGTTTTATCTGAGATTAGTATTGCCACTCCTGCTTTTTTTGGTAGTTATTTATTGGATATATTTTTTTCCATCCTTTGATTTTTAATAAATTTACATCTTTGTTTCTAAGGTGTGTCTCTTGGGGACAGCATATTGATGAATCCTGTTTTTTTTTTTTTAATCCAATCTGTCACTGTCTGTCCCTTTATGGGTTCATTTAGGCCATTTACATTCAGTGTAATTATTGATAGGTGTGAGTTTATTGCTGTCATTTTGTAGAGAGATTTTTTCTGTGGTACTGACATTTTCTTTGTTCTTCTTACTCTGCTGAATTCCTTTTGATTGTGGATTTTTTTTGTAGATTTTCTTTTTATTGAGACTTTATGTTTTTCTTCTTTATTTTATGAGTAGTTTTGTTAACTTTCTTCGTGGTTGCCTTGAGATTTACCCTATCTTCCCAGGTTTAAATCAGTCTATTATTACTTGGTATCACCTTGCCTTCTTCTCCATTAGAAAGCTCTATACCTACACCATTTATTCCCTCTCTTATTATTCTGATGTTGTTCTCGTTTACAGATTAACCTCTCTGATTTCCTCTTACAATTCTTTTGGTTTTAGATAGTCCTTAAGAGTTCATTTCCTAGGTTGGTATCTGGCTGGTAGAATATTGCGTCCTAGATTCAGGCTGTGGGCTGATGTCGTTTGTTCTCAGACCAAAGGGCTCCCTTTAATAATTCTTGTAAGCTTGGTTTGGTTTTTACATATTCCCTTAATTTCTGTTTATCTGGAAATGTCGCAATTTCACTATCATATTTGAACAAGAGTTTTGCAAGGTATATTTTTCTTGGTTGGCAGTTTTTTTTTTTCTTTTAGGGCTTTATATATGTAGTCCCATTGCATTCTTGCCTGCATGGGTTTCTGTCAAGCAATCAGAGTTTAGTCTTATTGTTTCTCCTCTGTATGTGACTTTTTGTTTTTCCTGAACTGCTCTCAGGAGTTTTTCTTTGTCTTTGGTTTTACAGAGTGTGATTACGGTATGCCTTGGTGATTTTCTTTTGGAGTCTATACTATATGGGTTTTTTTGAGCTTCTTGAATGGTCATCTTTTTCATCTTTCATGATATTAGGGAAGTTTTCTGTCAACAATTCTTCAGCGATCCTCTCTATGTTTTCTGTTTTCTCCCCCTGTTCTAGAACTCCCATCAATTGGAAATTTTTGCTTTTGATTGTATCCCACATAATTCTCAGGGTTTCTTCATTTTTGCCTCTTTTTTTTCCTAATTTTCCTCAGACAGAGTTGTATCCAAGTGTTTCTCTTCCACTTCGGTGATCCTGCCTTCCATTGTTTCAAACCTGCTCCTCAGCCTTTCTATCATGCTGTCCATTTCTGAAATCTTGTTGTTTATCTTTTGGATTTCTAATTGTTGATTTTGTATGATTTCTAGTTGTGAATTTATTTTGGCATTTTTTTTCTGTATTATTTTCCTAAAATCTTCCATTTTTTTTCTGTGTTTTCCATGAATCTATCTGCCTTTTCCTTGAATTTGTCTATCTTTTCCTCATCTTTGTCCTTTTATTTCAACTCTTGGATAGCTCTGAATATGAGAGATTTGAATTCCCTGTCAGGTAGTTCTAGTGCCTTTTTCTTCTACTGGAGAGTCATCTGGTGTTTTATTTTGGACACCTATCAGAACCATGCTGTCCTGTTTTTTAATGTGTTTTGATATTGTCTGTTGTCTTAGGGACATTCAATAGTTATTTTCTTTGTTTATTGATTGTAGATCTGTTTGTGTTGTTCTGGTTTTTTATTTCATTTGGTTATGTCTTAGCAGGCGGGCTCTGCATTCTTTGTTATTCACTCATCTGTAGTCACAATACTTTTCACCTCCTTGTCCAATGGGCAGGGCCAGTCATTCAGTTATGGTGTAGCAGGGCAGTTGTAGCTGAAGGGGAGGGGCTGGGATGTGTTGTTTGTGGCACATACTAGGGCCAAATTGGTGGACTGGGAATCAGTGCTGGGCAGGTTCCAGTAAGCTATGCCTGTACTGCTTGGGGTTGTGATGTTCAGCGCATGGCACAGTAGACAGGAAGGAGGGGGAAGGTTGTGATGTGTGGAGCTAATATGGGTATGGGAAAGATGGGAGAGAGGAGAGAGAAACAGGAGCTCCCCCCAAAAAGAGGGTGCTAAGGGTGCTTGCTGTTGGAGTGGAGAGATAAGAAATTGAGAAATGGAGAAAAAAAAAAAAGGGAAAAAGAAAAAGATAAATAACTAGATAGAAATTTGGAAAAAGAAAGAAAGAAAGAAGAGAAAAGCCCCAGGAGTCCCACTGGTGCGGCTGTGAAGATCTAGGAAGTGGTTCCCAGTGTGAGCATTTTAGCCTGGCTAGAGGCTTTCTAAAGAAAGAAAAAAGAAATGCCCCCAGGGATCCCACCAATGGAGTTGCACAGACTAGGGAAATGGATCCTAAGCTGTCCAATACAGCCCAGCTAGAAGGGGCTCCCAAGCCATGACATGAAAAAGAAAACAAACAGAACACAACAAAGCAAAACAAACAAACAAAAAAAGCCTTGGGGATCCCACCAGTGTGGTGTTGTGGGCCAGGGAAGTGGTTCCCCAGTTGAGGGCACTTCACAGCCTTTCAAGAAGCAAAGATGGCACACAGAGCCAGGTGTTCAAGAGAAAGGAGAGGAAGGTCGTGGGAGGCAAGGAAGAAACCAAAAGAAATGGAAAAAAGCAATATCAGCAACAGACAAATGGCACTCAGGGAGCTGGCCAGTGTGGACGGGGTGAATCCACATGGTCTGGGGCTGAAGCAGTTGCCTCCCAGCCAAGAGACTGCAACTGGTGGGAAGCAGAGGAGGTGGGGGGTGGGGGTGGGGAAGAAGGGTTGGGGTTTGGAAAGCATATATTGCTGATTACCAGGTGGTCTCTCTCCCGCTGGGAACTTCATGAAGCTGCTTTCCTGTTCTCCCTGTTTGCCAATCTCCAATGTGGGTGGGGCAAATCCAAGCAGCATGGATGCTGCACTTCCCTGTTGGCCCAACCGTTGCTGCCAGCCAGGAAGTGTGGAGATAGAGCAGCAGAGAGAGGATGGGGGGTGGGAAAGCATGTATCAGTGGTTAGTGGGTGCTCTGTCTCCTGCTGGAAGCTCTGTGAAGCTGCTTTCCCATGTTCCCTGTCCATCGATCTCTAACAGGAGTCCAAGGTGGTGAATTCGTGCTGGGTTAGCTAATAGGGGATGTCCGTACATATCTCTCCTCACTCTCTGTTCTCTGTCAGTTTCTTATTCCATTCGGTGCTTGGCTGAGTTCTTTATCTCTTCATTTGACTCTTTGATTTCCAGGAATGACGTTTGTCTCTGCTTTACTTCGTTTTTTGGGTCTTTGCTGTGGAGAGAGGGTGTGGTGCTTCTATGGTGTGTTGTTGGCCACTAAAATCTCCTCATTGTCCCTCAACTTCTTCTCCATAGGTTGCAGACTCACCTGCCTTCCTGATCCCCCACAGAGTCCTTTCTGGTCACTCCAAGCTGGTGTCTCTGCCTGTTTGATTTCTTGACTGCTGCTTCCATGGGCATTGATTGTAGACCCAAGTAAAAGAAAACCCATTTTCTCCATTTATCATAATATTGCTTACTGTTCCACTTGTGAGGATTTTTGTTTTCTTTATGTTGAGGGCTTTAGATTAGTTAATAATATGAAGTGTTACAAAGAAAAGAAGCATGTCATAGACAATAATAGGGAAGGACCTGGTTAGATAACATTGCTCAAGGAAGGCTCACTGAGAAAGCAAAATTTAAACTGATATTGATGTATTAACAAGATCCTTAGAAAAAGCATTCAAGATAGATGGAAGAGTACACAGGTCCCACAGATATAGCTTGGCTACCACCCAGTAATACATCTATAACTAAGCAAATGACCAATTACCCAGAGATAATAACACTCTGAATATACATCCAGGGGTAGAAATTTGGTTATATGTGTACCAAGGAAATCTATACATCAGCTTTTCACTTCTTATTGCTAGGTTAAAACATCATATATTATAATTTTATAACCAGGTTTTCAAAGATATACGGAACACTGTAATTTGCATGTTGCTATGCTTTTTTTTTTTTTTTTAATGCAGAAATCTATGAGTTGGAATTGACCTGACGGCAATGGATTGGTATGCATAAATCTGCGTGTTGAATCCAAGTGTTCATAATATGAGATATATTTATTTTCAGCCTAGTATTATGATTAGATTGTGGTGTAGAAAGTACTACCCTGTGGCTATAATACCCTTGCCTTTGTGACAAAGAAAACATTCTGGTGAGATTATGGGTTTCTTCTCTTCCAGAATTCAAAATGTTCATAGCAATTTTTCCCTACAGCAGAGGTTAGTCTCCCTAGATTTTAATCTCTAAAACCAGAACCACCTTCAGCTAAACTCAAGGGAATAAAACAGGGTACAATTCTTGATACTTAACATCTTCATATTAAAGATTTTAGAAATACTTCATTATATACAAGACTGCATGGATTTAGGTAGGCACTTTCTTAAGTATAATAGTTCCAATTCCCCTTCATTTACCATCTCAGGGTCAGAAAAGATAATACAACAGAGCTCTCTAACATTTCGTTTCTGTATAACTTTTCCCCATAATTTTAAGCAAAATGGCCTTTTTTTTTTCAATCATGGCTTATAAAGAAATAACACAAGCCAACTCTTGGAGAGAAATAGTTAAAATTTTAAAAATTCCTGGAGTAATTCAAATTGTGTAATTTAAAATATTTGGTACTCTGCTTATAGCATGATCAATAGCTTGCAGTCTGTGCTTAACTGCTTATTTGGGTGAAATGATGGCATTACAGTCACCTAACTTTTCTGTGAGTTAAATTTGGGTAAATAACAAAAACATATATGGAAATCTTAGTTTCTTGGCTTCTAAAATAAGTCATAATTTACAATACCATAATTTAAATGACCATTGATGTGTTTTCCTTTCTAAAAAGAATGAAAAGTTTTGTCCTTTAAAAATTCTAATATAAAACTTAAGAGCTTTTATTTTGTAGGTTTCAACCTTATCTTAAAAAACTTGCTATAACAAAAACTGAATGTAAATGAGAACCCAAGGATTCTTAGAATTTGTGATACAGTAAAATTTTTCTCTCTTCCCTTTTCACTTTTCAAGGCATGCGGAGCTTATTACTTCATGTATCTTCCATTTCAAGCCTTGGGCAGCCTATAGCTTTTCTAATCAGCTGTACTTGCCAGTTTTTATAAAATCTGTATTTGCCTGCAAATTGCTTTTGCTCACAGTCCAAAGGAGGTTTCACCTTCTCTTTTTCCTTGTTATTTATTTATTTTTATATTTGACATAAGGAGAGATTAAGGAAGAAGGAAAATTAAAATTAAGTTAGTTCTTCTTTCTTTTTTAAAGATATATGTCTTAGTGATTGTGATGGGGAGAGGGAGGTCCTGATTATCATGGCTCTTGTCCTAAAGCCTTCCACATCAAAAATAGCAGAACCAGTTGGACTTGTCCAAGGAAGCTTAGTTCTTTGCCCTGTTCAATATTGCTAGCGATGTTTTGGATGAGATCCATAGAAGATTTTTAAATTAAATTTACAGATGATCTAGAACTAGAAAGAAGAGCAAATAATTTGGTCAACCAAATAAATATTGTAAAATTATGCCTTGCTTGAATGTCAGGTTAAAATAAATGAGATCAAATTTGGTGGAAATGAATGTAGTCTTGTGATTAGGTTCATATTATCCATTTCACTGTTATATGACTAGAACAACCTGGTTAAAGAGTAGCTGATTTGGAAAAGATTAGTGGTTTTATTTAATAAATTCAGAAGGGACAGTATGATGGAGTTATCAAAAACTAAAATACACCAGTCTCCCTTTAAAATTAAATATAAAACTACTTAATACTAGCAATGTAGTAAAACACAAATACACCATAACCAATCAGAACTTATTCCAAAAATGTTAAAATGATTCAAAATTAGGAATTGCTCTGTGTAGGTATATTAATCATATTAATAGAAAAATTTTTAAATATGTTGAAAAAAATCTATCTAATTCACAGTTAGCCCTGTTTCTCAGTTGAGACACCATTAGTGTTTGATATTGTGAACTTATTTGTCATGTGGAATTGTTCTGTCTGTTTAGGAGGTTTACCATCCGTAGGGTCCACACACTGAATGCCAACCCCTTTTCCATCATTTAGTCAACTCAAAACACCCTGATAAATTTTCACATTCCCCATTTGGAGCCAGCACTAATCTTATCTAGTTGAGGAATACAGATTTATATGAAAGTAGGACAGTTAAACATTAGGAAATCTTTTACTGTAATTCTTTACATTGACGGATTAAAGGAGAAAAGCCATATCATCTCAGTATATATTGATAAAGATATAAAAGCAAATGACTGTTAGTATCCTGTAAGCAGGGGAATTCCTAAGTATAATAAAGACTAGCCATCAGAGGCCAACGTCAAAAATGATATTTATTAGTGAAAGTTAGAGCATTTTTATTAGCATCAAGATGAGTGCAAAAATAGCCTAACCAGCGTTATAATCATAAAACGTAAGTAATAAAAATTTAAAGGGGAGCTGTCAAAATTATCATTACTTTCAGATTATTTAATTATCAACTGAAAAGCTAGAAAAGTAATAAGTTAATTTGCTAAGGTGGTCCAATAAAATCACTGATGCGTACCAGTCAACAATTTTTCTATATCCAAGGCAGTAATTAAATATCCAAGTAGTAAGTTAAAAACTTGATGAGAAACTATATGATTTGCAGTAACAAAAAATCAGGAATAAAAAGCTAAAATTAATATTTCGAGTGCCTACTCTAGGCCATACCTACTGTGTATTGAGGGAGAGGGAACACAGAAGCAAACAAGACAGATATGTCCCTTTATAGTCATAATACTTACATTCCGGTTAGGGAAGACAGACACAATATTTAAACAGGCAAATAAGATTCCAGGAAGCAATAAGTGCAGAGAAGAAAATTAAACATCATAATGCGATTGATAGCTCCTTACACCATGAGGCCCTAGAAGGGCTCTCTGAGGATGAGACACTTGAGCAGAGATCCAGACCTGCAAAAATCTGGGAGAGAACATTCTGGTAAGAAGGAATAGCAGGTGCAAAGGTCATAAGATTGGAACCATCTTGGTGGGTTCAAGCAACAGAAAGCAGGCCAGAGTAACTGGAGCACAGAAAACATAGAAGAGAATTGTTAAAGAGGATACAGAATAGTAGTAGGATACTATACCTAATTTTCAGTGTTGTTGTGAGATTTAAATGAGATAATGGATGGTAAAATGCTGTGCTGAGTATTGGTGACATTCTGATACTTTTCTAGTTTTCATTGCACTCTCTATAAGTTATTTTTGGAAGCCACATTTTAAAATACTTGCAAAATAGAGCACATTTTGGGGTGGATGTAATGTAGTGAAAGATCTGGAAACTAGATTATATGGGATGCAATTATGTGGTTGTATCTAATTCAATCATTCAGTAAATATTTATCAGGTGTCTACTATGTCCAGGCTCTGATTTAGATGCTGGGTATATAATGGTGACACAATAGACCATGTCACTACCCTCATGGGGTTTGCATCCTACTGAGGGAAGTAAAGAATAGAAAGTAAATAGACCAAATAGATGGTGACCAATGCTGTGAAGAAATAAATAGCATGCAATGCTCGAGAATAACAGGAGGAACTTAATCAGGGAGATCAGGGAAGGTATCTATGAGGTAGAGATTTTAAAGTGGAGACTTAAGACGAGAAGGACCTGGTCTAGAAAGTATAGTCTAAAAGCACATACGCACTGTGGCAATCAGGGCCTGTTTTCAGGCAATGATAACCAGATAGAAAAGGTAGTTATCAGAAATTTACTGAATAGTTCATCTCCATGTGGGAAAATAGAAGTCCTTGGGTGGTGAAGATGGTTAAGCACTTGACTGCTGCCTAAAAATTCGGTGGTTCAAACCCAACCGGAGGTACCTTGGAAGACAGGCCTGGTGATCCGCTTCCGAAGGGTCACGGCCTTAAGCAGTTCTACTGTGTGCACATGGGGTTTCCGTGCATTGGAGTCAATTCAGTGGCAACTGATAACAACAACAACAACAAAGTGTGAGAATAGGCAGGAGGAGCCAAGGGAGAGAGGCCAGGCTAGATAACAGAGCACAGAGACCGACCAGGAAAAGGGCAGATTGCTACCAGTGTGTCCAGCCCTGGTGATTTACTGCCTTTGGTGGCACTGGACACTGCCCCAGTGGACTTGATTGCATACTCATCATCACCTTGAAAATCTCTTACAGCCCCTGTGCCTCAGTCAGTTTTTGGGCTGGGGCAGAGGTGGTGCAGCCTGACACTTAAAAACATGCACTCCAGAGATAGCTGCCTGGATTTGAATCCTCGCTTTTCCGCTTACTAGCTCTGTAACTTTCATCAAAGTTACTTGACTCTTCTGGGAATCAGTTTTCTTACCTGTAAAATGGCAAATGATAAAAATAGCACTAACCTCATACAGTTGTTGACATTAACTGAGTTAATGTGTATGAAGTGCTTAAAACAGGACTAACACATAGTAACTGCTCGATAACAATAATTATTTGTTCCCTGAGTCTTCTGGGTCACGTGTTCCCATTCTACTACCAGGGCATAGGGAGAGAGAATTTTCACCACCTTCAGGTTATTCTAAGAACTGGGCTACTATTTATTTTGGCATTCTCCAGAATTAGGGAGCGTTTGGGGATGCCTGGAGATCAAAACAAAATTTTTTTCCTATACACTTTATTTGCCAACCACTCTTTCCCAAAATCACTTATTTCTTGATGCTTCAAAAACTCTTTATAATTCTACTAGAGCCCTTACCACAAGTTGTTGAAATTATTCTTTTACACAGCTGTTACCCTAACAACATAAGTTATTTATATTCATCTTTGTGTACCAATTGCCTGTCACAGTGAGGACAGATAAGTGCTCATATGTTTGGTGAATAAATTAATGGTTTGTCATCAAATATACTTAGTTTCAAGAGCTAAAACTAGGTAATTAATTATATTCACCGTGTTGTATGACCATCACCACTCTCCATTTCTAAACTTTGTCATCACTCCTAACGGAAACTCAGTATCCTTAGGCAATGCCTCCACATTTCCCCACTCCCTGGTAACTACTGATACTTTGGGCTATGTATGTATTTGCCTATTCTATGTATTTCATATAAATGGGATCAAATAATACTTGTCCTTTTGTGTCTGACATTTCACTCAGCATAGAATTTTCACGGTCCATCCGTGTCATAGCATGTATTAAAACTTCATTTCTCTTTATGACTGAATAATATTCCAGTGTGTGTGTGTGTGTGTGTGTGTATGTGTATCTGTTGAAGGACACGAGTTGCTTCCACTTTTTGGCTATTGTGAATAATACTGCAGTGGACATTGGTGTACAAGTATCTATTTGAATCCAAGGTTTCAATTCTTTTGGGTAAGGTGACAGACTTTTATTCAAGAAAAGTTTTTCTGCATTTATTCAGCTCAAATTTAGATGGGCTTCCACCTTGCAATTAGTGAGCATCCCACTACTGGAAATGTACAGGCAAAAGCTGAATGAAGAATTGTAAAAGTTGTCACAGATGGCCTTTAAGATTCAATGATTCTTTAGGACAGGGATTACAGTTTATGTAGATGTTCAGTGGTTTTATTATTTTTTTTAATATAAACTAACCATATAACCCAAAACCAAACCAAACCCAGTGTTGTTGAGTCAATTCCAACTCATAGTGACCCTATAGAACAGAGTAGAACTGCCGTAGAAAGTTTCCAAGGAGCACCTGGTGGATTCGAACTGCTGACCCTTTGGTTAGCAGCCATAGCACTTAACCACTACGCCACCAGGGTTTCCAACTAACCATACACAGGTATCAAAAGTATACCAAACAGTCAACTGGGGAAAACGTAAACAAGAGTGCCTTTTTGATTCATGTTTAGTGCTATCTGTAAAGCATCACATGCTGCTATGAGACATGTACAGTGGCAAATGGGAGTGTGAGCTCTAGATTCAGATTGTCTGGGTTCAAATCCTACTCTTACCTCTTCCAAACTGTATAGCTTTAGACCTGTCACCATCTTCTCTGTAATATAGTTTTCATCTGTAAAACTGAAAATAGTAATAGTCTCTACCTCTTACGGTTGCTGTGAAAATTAACTTAGAAAATATATACAAGTGCTTAGAACACAGTCAGGCCCATAGTGTGTGCTAGGTAATGACTGGTTAGCCCTCAGCTCTTCTCCCTAGGGCAAGCATTTTCTCTAGTGCAATAAATGAAAAGTGTTTGAGCCTCAGATTTAGACAGATACGGAATGAATCACCATTCTGCCACTTACTATCTCTGCAAGTTTAAAATATTGCTTATTCTCTCCAAATTTTATTTCCTTTGTCTTTAATGACACCAGCTTTGCATGGCAATGCATTTCTTTGATTCTTCCTTCCTTCACTCAGCCATTCAAGGAAAGGCAAATGAGAGTCCACTGTGTGCCATGCACCAAGTCAAGGGCCAGGGACAGAGCTTGCAGTCTAGAGAAGATAAACATTAAGAAGTTAATTTATAATAAAATATTTTAGGTAGTCCCCGATTTACAACGTATTCAAGCTATGATGAACTGCACTTACGACCATCTGTTTTTTTTTTTTTTTTCATTTTATTGTTAGTAATGTGTACCGCGTATAAAGTTGCAATGAGTCATTTGCTGATGTTACCATTCTCACATGTTCACTAGCAGGTGTTCAGTGTTATGATTTGTAAACCAAACCCATTGTTGTGGAGTTGATTTTGACTCATAGAGACCTTATAGGACAGAGTAGAACTGCTCCATAGGGTTTCCAAGGCTGTAATCTTTACAGAAATAGACTGCTACATATTTCTCACCTAGACCAGCTGGTGGGTTTGAACTGCTGACCTTTTGGTTAGCAGCCAAGTGCTTAACCACTGCGCCACCAGGGCTCCTATGAATTATAAAGATACCGATAACAAAAGGCAATGAGAGTGAAAACTAAAAAAAGAAAAAGAGAGAGAAAATGACGTATTTGACTTAACGTCAGAGTCGTCAGAACGGAAGTGCATCGTAAATCCGGGACTACCTGTCTTATGAAAAGAGCCTGCATGTACTGAAGGTTTACTACATGCCAAGTATTGTGATTAGTGCTTTTTATGTATCATTTCAGTTAATCCTCACAACAAGCCCACGAGGTAGGCACTTTTAGAATGCCTATCTTGCAGATATGGGAATAGAGGCATAAAGAGGTTAAATAAAGGGGAATGGAGCCCAGTTTGGCTGATTCTTAGGTCTTGGCTTATTCACTGTGCTACATGCTACACTGTTAACAGAAAACGCATAGGTTAGAGAAGCAGAAGGTCTATAGCAAGCCCTGAAGAACACGAATGTGTAAGGGACAACAGAGGCAGAAGTGCTGCCAAGAACAGAGTGACAGGTAGGTGGCAAAGAATGACAGTATGTTGATATGTACAAAAGGGAGATTTCTTTGAGAAGGAAGTCTGCTCAACTTTTTTTTAATGCTTATAAAAGGAATATATACTAATTTTCGAAAAGATTAAGTAATGAATTTTAAGGACCTAGCAAATTCTTGGCAAATAAAAAAAAAAAAAAAATTTTTTTTTTTTTTTTTTTTAGGTACTTAATAAATGATTGAGTTTATTACTAACAAGGAGCCCCTGCATGGTACAAATGGTTAAGTGCTTGACTATTAACTGAAAGGTTGGTGGTTTGAACCCACCCAGAGGAACCTTGAAGGAAAGGCCTGGCAGTCTGCTCCCAAAAGGTTACAGCCATTGAAAACTTTATGGAGCGAAGTTCTACTCTGCAACTTATGGAGTGACCATGAGACATAATCAACTCCATGGCAACCATATTTTTGTTTTGATGTAGGTTAAAATACCTGTAGGTAGAATGATAAGAAAGTAACATCAATATTCTCTTCCCTCTCCCCGTGTGGTATCATTGAACCAAGAGCTAATGACTGTGACATTCAGATTACCTTTCATTGATCTGGAATGCACAGGCCTTGTTGACTTCTTTATAGTCCTGGGATTTTGACAGGCTCACATAAGGAAGTGAAAAAGTGATAATAGTGTCCCAAGTTCTCTTTCTTTGCTGTCTTTGCCTCTAAATAGGATGAGTGAAAGGGGTTTGGATATTTCAGAACCTGATTTTCAGGCTCCTATGACATGGTGACATCTTTTTTCCTTCAAGATGAGCTTTAAATGTTCTGAAGGGCACAAACAAACTCTGCTTACCCATCATCATTAAAGTGCATACTTGAGGTTTTAACGTGGATTTCTGTGGCCCGAGTTAACAGTTTGCGTATTTAGCTTTAAACAAGGAAGAAGTGTTCTACATAAGTAAAATTTACAAATAACTGAAGCTGATTCTTTTAGGGCATTAAAAAAAGTGGTTTAACCATTTTTAAGATGGAAATAGCCCTAAAATATAGGATTCATTTCTCTTCCTTCTTCAGCAGAACGTGTATTCTCTAGAAAATGAGGCCTCTCTAAAGGAGTAGTGGAAGATAAAACAAATAAGGCTGTAAAATTTAAGGCACGTTACTGAAGGAAAGCTATTTATTTTGATGGCTCAAAGGGAAATTTGCATCACCCAGCTTCTCAGATCTATTTTAGTTAGTTGAGTTGACAGAAACTTGCCTCTGGATAAACGAGGTATTCTGTGGTCATGCACACACTCATTTCTTCCCATGCCATGCACTTTTCAAATATTGCGTTTGGCATCCAGATGGTGGCTACAGAATAGCACAGTGTTATGATGGGTGTAGCGATCATCATGTGATCTTGGCCTCAGCAATGCTATGTCCTGAGTAGCTGAACAAATTGGCCAAAGGCAAGATTAGTTGTACATGGGTCACATTAAGGTATGTCTGTTTTCCTTCTTAGCTTCATTTTTTCCCTCTGGGTTCAGAAATCTCTATCTTACATGTACTAAGAAGTTTTTCAAGCTTCTTCTCTTGGATTGCTCTCCATTATTTTCAGAGTTTAAATGAAAATACGTTTAATTATTTTCTTCTTAAGTATCTTACCTGCATATGTTTCAGGGTGAGATTTGCTTTTTGTAAATTATAAATTTTCCAAAGGCAAAGGAGCTCTAACTAATCAATTGTCTTACATTCAAATGACTCTTTACTGCTGTAATATTGATGGAGTCCTTTACTTACTTGCTATTTGTCTTTTTTATTGTTTGTAGCTGTGGCCCTAGGGTTAACAGTACATGTCTTTCATTTATTGCAGTCTTTTTTTAAATAATATTATTTATATACCACAGTATACTTCTAATTGTTTCTTCTCATCTTCAGATTCTATAAACCCATAACGTGTTGCTCCTAATTTTGCTTTAGACCAGGAGTTTGCAAACTGCAGCCCCCAAGCCAAACCCAGCTGTGATCTAAGAATGGCTTTTACACTTTAAAATGGTTGGAAAAAAAATTCAAAGAAGAATAATAATTTGTGAGATGTGAAAATTATATGAAATTCAAGTTTCAATGTCCATAAATAAAATTTTTTTGGACCACAGCACGCTCATTTATTTGTGTATTGTCTATGACTGCTTTTGTGTTACAAAAGCAGAGTTGAATAGTTGTGAAAGAGAGTGTTTGGTCTATAAAGCCTAAAACATTTACTATTTGCCCTCTTATAGAAAATGTTTGTTGATCATTGCTTTTAGAGCATTAAAAAATAATAGCAAAGAAAAATGTCCTTAATTTTTGCCTTCAGTTTAACCATTTGAGGAACTTCACCTTCAGCTTTCAGCCTTCCCTGTGCACTTCTGCCACAACGGTGTTCTTTCTCTTTGCTCTCTACCCTTCCTAGAGGCTGTTGTTGCTTGGCACTTACCTGGCTTGGTGGTGGGGGATAGAGAGATTTCTCCATTTCCTTAGCCCTACCCCAGTCTTAGAAGGCCCCATGTCCCTGGGTCTCAAAAGTAGGAATTTCTCAGTGATCCTTTCTCTCTTCCCTCTGGCAACCAAACTCTGCCTTTCGTCTTTGGAGGGTCTTGTTTGGCAGAGTTCCTTGCCCCTTCCCCAGTAGTTGTTGTTGTTAGGTGCCCTTGAGTCAGTCTTGACTCATTTCCGCAGTGGTGATGGTTGTTGTTAGGTACCATTGAGTAAATTTTGACTCATAGCTACCCCATGTGACAAAGTAGAATTGCCCTACAGGATTTCCTTGGCCGGGTCATCTTTATGGAGAAGCTCTGGTAGCACAGTGGTTAAGCACTTGGATTCTAACCTAATGGTCAACAGTTTGAACTTACCAGCTGCTCCAGGGGAGAAAGATGTGACAGTCTGCTTCTGCTAAGTCTTGGAAATTCTATCAGACAAGTCCTACTTTGTCCTATTGGGTCACTATGAGTCAGATTCAACTCAACAGTAATGAGTCTGGTTTTGTTTTTTTAATCTTTATGAAAGCATATTGCCAGGTCTTTCACCAGCGGACCCACTGGGTGAGTTTGAACCGCCAACCCTTTGGTTAGCACCAGAGTGCTTAATCATTTCCTTAGTGGTGGTTGTTATTGGGTGCTGTCAGTTTGATTCTGACTCTTAGTGACCTTACAGGACAGAGTGGAACTTCCCCATAGGGTTTTCTAGGCTGTAATCTTTACAGAATCAGATAGCAGGATATTTTCTACCCTAGAATTGCTAGGTGGATGCAAACCGGCAACCTGTCAGTTAGCAGACAAGCACTTTCACAATTGCATCACCAGGTTTTCTTTCCTTGGTTGTAGGTTGTAGGTGGTAGAAGACCTCTAATAGTATTTGTATAGGATGCTGGGACCAGGGCTATTTCCTGCCTCACACTCTGGGAAAGAGTTCTAATTTTTATTTATTTTTTTCCTTTTACTTTTCTTCCAGTTGTAATGGGTATTCACCTCTAATCTTCCACCCTGATCCAGTGTTTTTGTGAGCATCCAGTGGAAGTTTGTGAAAAAGAGCCTTTAAATGTTTTCCAAACTTTTTGTACTTCCACCGTGCCCAGAGGTTCTATAATCTCATGCTAGCCCACACTTGACCTTTATCAATTTGGTAAAAAATATAGCTGACTTTTTCTTACTTACTTAAATGACACTCAGTGTCTCATCTTCCCAGGGTCGGCCACAAGTGAGTGACACAGTGCTCACTTCCCATCTCTACTTGAAAGGGTTGCTATACTTTTTATTATGAATGTTTTGCAAAGTTAACTCATATGAGGTGAGCTATAACATATCCTCATCTACTACAGTAAGAAACTGAGTCCCAAGTTGGGAAGACAGACTTGAAAACATTTTTGCAGCCTGGTAAATTTGGAGGCTTATTTGCACATCTGAGCAACTATTTGATTATGCAGAATGTTTTTATGTTCGTATTTCAAGTTAAGGAAACCCTGGAGGCGTAGTGGTTAAGTGTTGCTAACCAAAGGGTCAGCAGTTCGAATCTTCCAGGCGCTCCTTGGAAACTCTATGGGGCAGGTCTACTCTGTCCTATAGGTTCGCTATGAGTCAGAATCGACTCAATGGCACTGGGTTTATTTCAAGTTAAAATCCAATTTAGAGGTTTTATCGAGTGAATCTGTAACATGACAGACTGAGCTAACATAGAACCTCTCCCATCACAAACATCTCAATGTGCTGGAGAAAAATTTAACAATTAAAACACTATCCATAGCTTAGATTGCAAATGAGGAAGTGTAATCTCTAGGTGCCAGAAATTACAAAGAAAGTGAAGGCTGGAATAGTAATGGTGTGAACTGACACCCTGGCAGAGGGGGATATAAAAAAGGGTGGAAGTGGTCCTAGACTTAGAAATATGCCTCATGGCTGGGGTGACGCAGGGACTAGATATGACACTATAGAGCTATAATGTGCTGGTTGCCCAAACTGCATTATTTAGGTTGGAGTCTGAATATATGCCACACAGGTGGTTCAGGGAACTCTCAAGAAATTTACATAAAATGAGTCCTAGGCTAGGGCAGGCAAGAAGAAGTAAATGAAAAACAGCATCCTGAAGAAACATCTAGCCACATTAGTTTCTCATAGGAAAAAAACTACCCCTGCTGAAGATGTGCTCACAATTAAACACTGAAAATACATACAAAGGAGATAGATCTTTGGACTGACTCAGTGCACACAATAAACCAGGGCATCAGTGAGCCCTGTGTGTTGTTTAAGAGAGAAGAGTGTATGTTTGAAAAATGAAAAGAACTTGACATGGAAGAAATCAGGAAAAAAAATAAAATAAAATATTTATAGTTATTAAAGCTATATGTTTCAAAATAGGAGAAACTATGAGGGAAGAATGTGACTCAAAAATTATAGGCAAATTTGAAAAAAGTTATTGAAAAATATGTGAAAAGAATGCTGATTTTAAAAGTATTAATATAAAATATAAATGTTATACTAAAGTTTTGAAAACTTGTGTTTATAAAACTGTGTCTGTGTATTCTCACAGACAAAAAAAAAAACACAACAGTTCAATAGTACCATTTTTGTTTTTGTAGATGCTGTATCCTTATTTCTTAAATGACTGTTGAACCTAACAGGAAGGAGTTGTGTATTAAGCATTTAAAATAGCTTGGTTCTGATTTTTCTAAGATATTAATCTGATCATGTCATGTCTTGCATCAGACTTTTCAGTAGCTTCCTATTGCCCAACATTCTTAATATGGCTGGTTGTCTGGGTTTCCTGCAGTTGGACCCATGTTTTCTTCTTCAACCTCCCCTCCTACCACTCTCCAAGGCCAGTATTTTAGAGTTCTTTGCATCTATGAATATACTCTCCTCTTCTTGAATTTGTTGTCCCCTCTGCCTACAATGCTGTGTCCTCAGGTAATAATAAGACTCCATTTCTGAACTTCATTCAGTCTCTACCCAAATATCACCTCCTCAGAAGTTTTGTCCACCATTTGTAATTAGCCCCCTTTTCTCTACCTCCATCATTCTTTATTTTCTACTCTCTCTTAATTTGTCTTTATAGCATTTTTTTTAACTGACTATATACTACATATTTATTTATTTGGTTATAGTCATTCCCCTCTATTTTTTTTTCCAAATGCCTGAAACAGAACCTAGCACATTGTCACTGTTTATTAAATATTTGTTGAATGAATGAACATGCTCAGAGTCTTGGTAGTGGTATTCACTTTGTTGGAAAGCAAACTCCTACTTGTCTCATCATATAGGCTTCAGATTTCTAAAGAAATCTTTTCTTGCTCTTTCAAACTAAGTTAGATATCTCTGTTTTATGGTCCCATAGCACTCTATAATGCCCCTTAGTAAATTCATTTAGCCATTGACTCAACAAATACTTATTGAGTGCCTACTGCATTCCCGGGTAGCGTAAACAGACTGCACTCGGTTTGAATACACCCAATGGCACACCACAGAAGAAAGACTTGGTGATCTACTTCCATAAGATTGTTGTTTTTAGTTGCCATCAAGTCAGAGTCAACTCATGATGATCCCTGTTGTAGGCTCTAGGACACACTCTTAGCTCTTGTGAAGCTTATATTTTAAGAGGGAGTAGGGGGAGACAGACAGCAGCAAATAAACAGGAAATACATAGTATGTCATATAATTATAATTGCCATGAGGAAACATAAAGCAGGGTTAAGGGATGCGAGTGCCAGGGAAGTGGTGGTAGGAATCGCTTTATGATGTAGGGTGCCAGGAAAGTCCCCACTGATCAGACACTTTTAAATAGAGTCTGGAAGGAAGTGAGGGAGTTAGCCATAGGATATCTGGGAAGACTGGCCAGTCAGAGGAAACAGCCAGTAGAAAAGCCTTAGGCAAGAATGTTCTGAGTGTTGGAGGAAGAGCAAGGAAATGAGCGTGGCTGAAGCAGACAGAGCAAGAAGAGTGGTAGGAGACGAGTTCAACAAGAGATAGCAGGGGGATGGATGAGGCTGAGGCTCTGTAGGAGTGACATGATCCAATTTATGTTTGAATAGACTTACTCTGGTATGCTAAGACTAGAGCATAGAGGGTAAAAGGTAGAGGCAGGGAGGTTTGTCAGGAAGTTATTAAAAGAATCCAGATGAGAAATGATGGTGTTTGGGATCAGGGTAGTAGCAGGAAATGTAGTGAGAAATGGTCAGATTCCAGATATATTTAGAAGACTTAGCAGGATTTGATGGAAGATTGACTATAGGGTGTGAGAGAAATAAAGAAGTCGGTGACAAATCAAGTGTCTGGCCTGAGTAATTGAAAAGATAAAGCTTCAATTTACTGGGATGGGAAGAATGGTAGAAGAGCAAAGGAGGAAGTGGGTGGGGTCGAGGGAATAGAGATTTTGAACATGCCAAGATATCAATCAGATACCCCCATGGAGAGTTTGAGTTTCCAGTTAGAGATAAAATTCTAGAAATCAGGAGAAAACTCTAGGACAGAGATATAAATATGATAAATATCAACAGATATATTTAAAGTTGTCTGGAGAATGAAATGATATGAAGTGAGAGGACTCAGCCCTCAATAATTCCAACATTTAAAGGTGGAAAGATGAGGAAGCAACAGCTAGGAGAAAAACCTAAAAAGAGTGGTGACAAGAAGCCAAGTGTTATGAATTGAATTATGTACCCCCAAAATATGTGTTGTAACTCCTATCCTCTATGCCTGTACCTATACTCCTAGGGACTCGTAACTATTTCAGCTTTCTCATCCCTCCTGTGGGTAGGACTTCAGGATCTATCACGTCCACATCAGGAATACGAGCCCAGGCTTCCATCTCCTTTCCTCAACATTCTCATAGGCCTACCTTCTAAGTCTTCTTTTGAACCATCATTCTCAAAAAGGCATTTTTTCCTTAGGACTGTGCTGGTCAGTACTTGCAGGTGTATCATGGGAACTGTAGGAATTTATAGAACCAAATAGCGTTGTCACCAGAAACAAAACCTTTAAAAAAAATCTGAAAACTGAGATCAAATCAAATGCAACATGGGATATTTATGTCGTCTGGATAATCAGATCTACCTGCATTAATGTTTAGAAGGAAATGCACGTAGCAAAATACACAGATGCATTTTCAAGGTCAGAATGTGGAGTTTGGAAGAGAAATATGGAGCAGACGGTAAGCTCATAGGAAAAATTAAGTCAGCCAGCTCTCCCCAGATGGTCATCTTTATACTGTTTTTATGTAGCTTGTGAATTAGGTACCTGTGTTTTCTTCAACCCACTCCCTGCTTTGTGAATTATTGTATTTGACATTTTAATTGCAAATAAAATCCATAAATTCTGATTTTTTCCCACCAAAAGATGTCTCTTTTTATTCATGTTTTTGCTTGGAATTAAATAACACTTATTAATGTTTGGGAATTTCTAAAATTCCTATTTGAATTTCACAATTTATTGGCTGATATAATAATAGAAATGTAGCTTTAGTGATTCAGATTACAGAAAGGATTTCTTTTTGCGCTTTTCAGGAAACCGGCTAAATTGGGTTTTAAGATCTTCCCAGTTTTAAAATATGTATATTATAGACATTTTCTATAAAAACATATTTTTTTTTAAAGGAGAGCTGTGCTTAATGAAAAGAACGTCCACATTGAATTCAAATCTAATTCAGTTAAAAATGCTATTTGAATGTGATCGTCACACGGTAGACATATCCCTCACCTCACCTCCATGTATGAGAAGAACATAATGCCTTTTATACAAACAACACCTTTCAGGTAAACAATGTGCTTTTCTTAGTCATTGCTTTCAAATTTCTAGAGCATTTGAACTGACATTCTATTATTGAAGTGCCAGATAAAGATAATAAAGCTGCTGCCCCCAATAGTGTGTAATAAACCCGTAAAATACCTTCTTTTTTTGTGTTTTCATATGCATTAGTAAGTATTACCACTCAGACACATGCATTGGAGAAAAGAGATTCTTCAAAAAAGGCATTAATTGTTTTTCTTATCCATCATTGATACCCTTGATAAATGTAACAAAGTAAATAAATGTGTTTAAGGCATTAATAAAATGTGATGAAGTAGTTGCACCTGAATGAAGGTATTCAGTGTGTGTATAATTAAACATAAGACAGAAATAATCAGTAAATTGTGGCGGAAGTGTTTTATGTTAATACTACTTGAAAAATAATGCCTTCCAAATTAAACTTGTTTCTGTATGAATAACTTGTTTTACATTAAAAATGTGAAGTCATACTCAATTTAAGTACTCAGATCCTACTTATCTTGCTCAAAAGATAAAACAAAGTTAAGCTTATTTTATTTGATCTTTCTCAAATTGAATAAAGCAAGCTGTTTACTATAAATTCAAATCCTTGTTGAATAAGCCCCTTCAAGTTTATTGTGCTTTCCTGTTTATTTTGAGTCAATTAGATTCTAATGACTCATGAGCTAGATAAGGTACAAGTATAATTTTGAGGACATCTGGTGGTCTGTGGGTTTCAATTTTTTAAATCTCACAACAAAATATTAATTAAATTTTTCTTCTAATATGTGGTCGCAACATCTCTTTTACCCAATTAAGTGTTTCATTTATAAATTTTAAAAGTAACTTCTCTGGGGTTGAGTCTATAACCTAACCTGCAAATATGCATCTCCTAAAAGGTTCTTAAAATTAGGTTGGAAAAAGTTTCCGATACATCTTCATGTATACAGAGGTTAAATTGTGATTAAAGAATCAGTGAGCAGTCTTTTGAGGAGTATGTCTTGAATAGCAATGAGCAAGGGCACTCTACCTCAAAATATTTCCTCTATCTTATCTTCTGGACAGGTATGTTCTTTTGGCCCATGAATTTATTCAATATATATTTAATGAGTGCCTTCCATGTTACAGGCCTTAATCTGGGCTTGGGCATCAACAATGAACAAAAAACAATCATGGTCCCTGTCCTCATGAAGCTTTCAGTCTAAAGGAGAGAGACATGAATCAAATAATCACAGGAATAAGTGTAAATTGCCACAGCAATGTTGTTGTTGCTGTTGTTAGGTATCATCGAGTTGATTTCGACCCATAGAGAACTCCATGTGACAAAGTGGAACTTGCAGTAGCTGTAATCTTTACAGGAGCAGATCACCGGGTCTTTCTTCCCCAGAGTGGCTGGGTGGGTTCGAACTACCAAACATGCCATTAGCATCTGAACGCTTAACTGTTGTACCACCAGAGCTCCTAGCAACAGTGATAAATGATAAGTGCTAGTGAACAGTGAAAGATGGTAATATGAGAGAATCATGGCACAAAAAAGGCATTTAAATAGTAGGTACTTTATGGAAACCCTGGTGGAGGAGTGGTTAAGTGTTATGGCTGCTAATCAAAAGGTCGGCAGTTCAAATCCACCAGGCACTCCTTGGAAACTCTATGGGGCAGTTCAACTCTGTCCTATAGGGTCGCTATGAGTTGGAATCGACTCAGTGGCAACAGGTTTGGTTTTTCTTTTTTGGTTTACTTAATGAATGCCGGTTGAATGGAAGGATAACTGTATGAGAGGGATAATATGGGTATTTGTCCAGAGAAAGCTTTCTTGAGGAACTCACATTTGACCTGAGAACTAAATCATGAATAAACATTCAATTGGTAATGAGTGTAGGAAAGACTGTCGCAGACAAAAAGAAAAACAATACTTTTTGGTAAGATAGAACATCACAGAAAAAAAGACTAGGTGAATTCTCAAAAAAACAAAACAAACAAAAAACCTTTGCCGTCGAGTCGATTTCGACTCATAGTGACCCTATAGAACAGAATAGAACTGCCCTATAGGGTTTCTAAGGAGCGGCTGGTGGGTTCAAACTATCTTTTGGTTAGCAGCCTAACGCTTAACCACTGAACCACCAGGCCTCCAAATGAATTCTAGCAAGCCTGAAAAAAAAGAGTTCAAAATAGTGCACGGTACCAGAAGAAGCTGCTGTGGTCGATGGGGTCTAGAAAAGCCGTATCTTCCGTGTAGAGAAATTCAAAGAGCATGGAAAGCCATTTAAGTGTTTTCCTTAGAGAAATAATATCCATAAGAACAAGTTTTGGGGAAAAATAGTTCATTTGGATTGAAAAGAGGTTTGAATCTGAGCCAGAATCAAAGCAAGGAGATCAGCTGGAAAGCATTGCAGTAGTCCAGGTAAGGGATAATGAATGACAGTTCTTATAAGCCATCCAACTTGAGGTACTTTGTTATCACAGCCACAAGAAACTAATACGGTTAGTCAAAGATTTCTTATATCCATCAAAAACAGCATGAACCACAATAGAAAAAAACTGATAATATAAAAATCATTGCTGTTCAAAAAGTACTGTTAAGAAAATGAAAAGACAAGTTAAGCTACAGATTAGGAGAAAATATTTGCAAAACAAAGATGCAAAAAGGATTGGTATCTAGAAGAACTCTTAAAACTCAACAATAAAAGAAAATTTGAAAAGTAAGCAAAAGATTTGAATAGACCCTCCACCAAAAATGATAAATGGATGCAAGAAAGCAGATGAAAAGATACTCAATATTATTGTTGTTGTTGTTAGGTGTCATCCAGTCAATTCCGACTCATAGCAACCCTATGTACAACAGAACAAAACACTGTCCAGTCATGCACCATCCTCACAATTGTTGCCGTGCTCGAGCCCATTGCTGCAGCCAGTTTGTCAATCCATCTCGTTGAAGGTCTTCCTTTTTTTTTGATGACCCTCTACTTTACCAAGTTTGATGTCCTTCTTCAGGGACTGATTCCTCCTGATAACATGCCCAAGGTATGTGAGGCGTAGCCCCTCCATCCTTGCTTCTAAGGAGCGTTTGGGTTGTACACCTTCCAAGACAGATTTGTTTGTTCTTTTGGCAGTCCACGGTATATTCAATATTCAATATTCTTCGCCAGTACCACAATTCAAAGGCATCAATTCTTCTTCTGTCTTCCTTATTCATTGTCCAGGTTTCACATACATATGAGGCAATTGAAAACACCATGGCTTGGGTCAGGCACACCTTAGTACTAAAGGTGACACCTTTGCTTTTTAACACTTTAAAGAGATCTCTTGTAGCTGATTTGCCCAGTGCAGTGCATCTTTTGATTTCTTTACTGCTCGTTACATGAGTGTTGATTGTGGATCCATGTAAAATGAAATCCTTGACAACCTCAATCTCTTCTCTGTTTATCATGATGTTGCTAATTGGTCCAGTTGTGAGGATTTTTGTTTTCTTTATGTTGAGGTGTAATCCATACTAAAGGCTGTGGCCTCTGATCTTCATCAGTAAGTGCTTCAAGTCTTCTTCACTTTCAGCAAGCAAGGTTGTGTCATCTGCATAACGCAGGTTGTTAATGAGTCGTCCTCCAATCCTGATGCCCCCTTCTTCTTCATATAGTTCAGCTTCTTAGATTACTTGCTCAGCGTACAGATCCAATAGGTACAGTGAAAGGATACAGCCGTGATGCACACCTTTCCTGACCTTAAGTCAGTCACGATTCCCTTGTTCCGTTCGAAAGACTGCCTCTTGATCTATGTACAAGTTCCTCAGGAGCACAATTATGTGTTCCAAAATTCCCATTCTCTGCAATGTTATCCATAATTCGTGATGATCTACACAGTCTAATGCCTTTGCATAGTCAATAAAATATGGGTAAACGTCTTTCTGGTATTCTCTGCTTTCAGCCAAGATCCATCTGACATCAGCAATGATATCCCTGGTTCCACATTCTCTTCTAAATCTGGCTTGAATTTCTGGCAGCTCCCTGTCTACATACTGGTGCAGCTGCTTTTAAATGATTTTCAGCAAAATTTTGCTTGCATTTGATATTAATGAAATTGTTCGGTAATTTCAGCATTCAGTGGGATCACCTTTCTTAGGAAAAGGCATAAGTATGGATCTCTTCCAGTAGGTTGGCCAAGTAGCTATCTTCCAAATTTTTTGGATAGATGAGTGAGCAGTTTCTGTCTGCATCCGTTTGTTGGAACATCTCAGTTGGTATTCCGTCAATTCCTGGAGCCTTGTTTTTCACCTATGCCTTCTGTGTAGCTTACGCTTCTTTCAGTACCATCGGTTCCTGATTATATGGTAGTAGTATTATTTAGGGAAAAACAAATTAAAACTACACTGAGGTGCTGCTACCTACTTATTAGAATGGCTTTAAAAAAGGCCCCATTTTTCTGTATGACTTTAAAAAAAAAGATACAGTTTACTCTGTATCATTATTACCTCCAGTACAAAATAGCATAGAAAGGACTTTCTTCATGAAAAAGGCCCCTAACTATTCTCAATGACTCTAGCCTTCTTTCTGCTAATCGTTTTTCATGTGATAATAGACTCTCATCTTCCCAAAATTATCTCTTTGATAAAAACCTTAGGCAAATTATGTTATGACCTCCAACCACAGTTTCTTCATATGTAAACTATATAAGTTGAACCATAAAGTTCCTTCCAACTCTGTGATACTAGGTCACTCTCCTTTAAATGATAATTTTTTAATAAAAAGCAAGCAAGGTTATCATCTTTCAGTCACCCTGTGATTTATCTATGGTATCAATAGATACATATAGTTACCTAATTCTCACAAGACATACTCCTCGTATAGTTGTGCCTATTAAAACAATAGTTTATTATTATTATTTTTGTTACGCTTTCTCCTGGGTCAAATTTTTATTATAACTCTTATTACTGATATACCTGAATTTCAAAAAAAATGAACATTGATACAGTAAATATGTGGGTGTTGGTTTAACAAATATTTGAAACATTTTTATGATTAGTATAATTTCTGTATATAGCATGCTATGTCCAGTTAATAAGACTAAATGACAAAGGCAAGTCTGAACAATTTAATTAATTTAATTAAATATTGATTAGTACAGTGGGAAAAGATCTGGCCTAGGATTTGGACTATCCAAGTCCTAGTTGTAGCTTTATTACTTATATTTCAGGCTACTTAGACATGCTCAATCTTTAGATCTTGGGCAATAATTTTATCTTACTTGGCCTTGGTTTCCTCATCAATAAATTTTTGGGGTCTGATTTAATGCTCATTATCATAATGTTTTAGTTTCTTAGGACTGCCATAACAAAATACCACAAACTGAGTGGCTTCAAGAACATAAATGTATTGTCTCACAGCTCTGAAGACTAGAAGTCCAAATCACGGCACTGGCCATGTTGATTCCTCCTGAGGGCTTTGAGAGAAACTGTCCCATGCCTTCCTGGAGCTTCTGGTGGCTCCCAACAATCCTCAATGTCCCTTGGCTTGTGGCAATGTCTGCTTCTGTCATCACATGGCCATCTTCCATCTGTCTGTCTCTGTATCTGTTCTTTTTTATAAGACATCACTCAGGTGGTATTAGAATCCCTCTACTCTGGTAGGACCTCATGTTAACCAATAACCACTTCAAAGGCCCGTATTTCCAAACAAGATCGTACTCGTAGATACCAGATTCGGACCTCAATGTATGTTTTAGGGGAAGAAAATTCAATCCATAATAACTATCTTCCATTTGAATAGTCTGTTGTTTCTATACTGATTTCTTACTTTCAGGTTCATACAATAATTTAAATTGGGCTACCTTTCCAGGACACTTTTTGATGATTCACTTTATTTTACCATCTGTCTTAGTTACCTAGTGCTGCTATAACAGAAATACCACAAGTGGATGGCTTTAACAAAGAGAAATGTATTCTCTCACAGTGTAGGCATCTAGAGGTCCATATTCAGGGCACGAGCTCCAGAGGAAGGCTTTCTCTTCTCTGTCGGCTCTGGGGAAAGGTCCTTGTCATCAGTCTTCCCCTGGTCTAGGAACGTCTCAGCACAGGGACCTCAAGTCCAAAGGACACACTCACTCCCAGCTCTTCTTTCTTGGAGGTATGAGGTCCCTATCTGCTGGCTTCTCTCTCCTGTTATCTCATATAAGATAACAAGGTGATTCAGGACACACCCCAGAAAAACTCCCCTTACATTGGATCAGGGCTGTGACTTGAATAAGGGTGTTGCATCCCACCCTAATCCTCTTTAACATTACCTAATCTTGCCTCATTAACCATAGGCAGAGAATAGGATTTACAACATAAGGAAAATTACATCAGATCACAGAATGGTGGACAGCCACACAATACTGGAAATCATGGCCTAGCCAAGTTGACGCACGTTTTTGGGGGACACAATTCAGTCCATAACACCATCTTATATTTACCCTGAAACAGGGTTTGCTCTTTACTTTCTCCTACTCTTTCAGCGGAGTCCCTGGGTGATGCAGTTAACACACTTAGATGCTAACCAAAAGGTTGGAGGTTTGAGTTCACCTAGAGGTGCCTGGGAATAAACACCTGAAGATCTACTTCCAAAAATCAGCCATTGAAAACGTTATAGAGCACAGTTCTGTTCTTACACACACAGGGTCATCATGAGTCAGAATCTATCTGAAGACAACTGTTTTTTGTTTTGTTTTATTTTTTGTTATTGTTGTTGCTGTTATTGCTGCTTTTACTCTTTGTGCGTTCTTCCTGTTCCACTCTCCTATAAAAATCCACATTGGTGTAACACTCTATTACTTTATTGGGTCCACTCTTTTTAGAGCTCAAATTGCCCTCCCTCTGCCACTTTTTAGTGTCCTATTAATATTGCCCTGCCTCCATTGCTTTTTTTTTTTTTTGTCCTGTTAATTAATAGCACTGCTGTTAATTGGATCCCTCCTTTAGGCAGAATACTTATTCTTTAAGGCCAGAAGAGGTTAACTGGTCCAAAACACTCATTTTATAGATAATGATGCTGAAGCTGAGAGACATTAAGCAAATTTCCAGAAAATTATGACACAACAACAATTTTAGGACTAGAATTCTGGGCTCTTGACTTTCAAGTTCATTGTTCTTCCCATCGTATCATAAGGTATTTCAAGAGTACATGGATGACGGTGAAAGGAGGAAGATGGTAGGTTGAGCATGTATGTTTTTATTCCCTCCCACCAATAACCTTAGAGATGTCAAAAAGATGTGAAATAGACCGTATAGTTACAAAAGTGCTGGGGATAAAAGGATGTCATTGAAAGAAGAAATGCTGAGGAATTTCTGGATAATAGAAAGCAGGTAGGATCAATTTATGAATGAAAATGATGAGATAACAATGAGTAGAAACATTTATTAAATATTTCTATATACCAGTAAGAGTGCTAAGCATTTTATTTAATATCTTAATTAATCCTTTAAACACGCATGCGTGTGTGTACAAGCACATACACACGTAAACCTAACCAAACTATAAGAAAGGAAGTAATAGAATAAAAGCAGGTATTGGTGAATAAACCCATTGCCATCGAGTCGATTCCATCTAATAGAGACCCTATCACAATGGTTAAAAGCTTGGCTGCAAACCAAAAGATCTGCAGTTTGAATCTGCCAGCCACTCCATAGGGTCGCTATGAGTTGGAATCAACTCAACGGCAGTGGGTTTGGGTTTTTTTTTGTTTATTAGTAAATAAATGACAATGAAACTAGTTGTTCCATGTAATCAAATGCTGGATTTTTTAAAAGACCAATAAAATACGTGTATTTTCATTATGTTTGATCAAGAAAAAGACCAGCCATAGAAATGAATAAAATGAGAAATAGAACATAGCTATAGATATAGAGGTTTTAAAAAGTAGAAATACTGCATACAGCCTCAGACAAAAAATAAGAAAATCTAGCTGAAATTTACAATTTTCTAGGACAGTAGAAAACTTTTTAATACTGTGAAGAGTTAGAAAATTGGAATAGCCAAACAGCAGAAGAAATTGGAAAGAAAAGCTAAAATCTACCCCTGAAAAGGGCTCAACTTCTGTATGAATTTACAAATATCTGCACTTCAAAGAAGAGCTACTTCTTAAAATATTTTAATCATTTTGGACCACATTTTAAAATAAGTGGGGAAATAGTTTTTTTTTTTTTTTTGTAATTCAGTAAGAAAATAAAACACTATAGTCAGAATTCTACGAACAGTAATATAAAGAATGACCTGATGATAAGAAGGGATTATTATAAAACTGAAGTTTTAAAGAAATGAGATCCCCATATACCTATGATTTCTATTCTTAGGAAAATAATTGATTTCTAGGACTTAGAGAAAATGAAATGGCTCCCTCAATTTTAAGCTAAAGTTATTCTTTCATGTAAATGACTTTGAATCATCTTTGAAAGCTTTAATTTCAATTTTAGATAAAAATAGGATTAGTGACCTACTTGACAGCATAGAAGATAAACATTTTAAAAGTTTTTTTAAATAAATAATCTAAAGTGTAGGACTGGGATTCACGCTTACCTTGTAAAACCCCCAGGTGTGAAATTCTTTTTTTAATTAAGAAAAAAAAAAGTGTTCCAGTTGGTTTTTGATAATGTTTAAACTTACTCGATACTCCATACAATGATACTTATGACCAAATACCATTTCATTAATTCTTATTTATTTCCTATGCAAATTCAATAAATAACCAATTATTTCCCTTCCATCTTTAATCTCAAGTTTTTTTTTTTTTTTTTTGTGAAAGAAGCATTAAGAGAAAGTCTGAAAAAGCAGCCCCAGGACATTTAACATAAGAAGAATGAAAAACTCATTATTTTATTATTTTGACTTGGAAGTTTAAATCATCTTTTATACCACCTGATAGGAATCATATTCTCAACAAAGCATGTACAGTATTCAATGTAACAATTTCTGCAGACAATAAGCTTCCCTTTGCCCTCTAATCATCCTTTAAAGCCATAAATAGCACCACACTAACCTCACCATACAGTTCCTAAAGTAACTAAGAAATCAGATGACAGGATGATAGAGTAGTGATAAGGTAAAAAAAGGAAACATATTATTAAGTAGCTTTATAGCAGAATAATATATCAAGTGTCAGTTTAGATAAAAACATTCATCCATTTTCAAGTATAGCATGGATTCGAGGACATGAAAAGTTAAATTTGTAAACTTTTTTTATAACAAGCTGTTGGAAAACATGGAACTTGATTGGGTGCCTCTCCAGCAATTTCCTGAAAGAGCCTTTCTCTTCTGATTTCTTGAGCACAATGGAAAAGGATTGGGTTTTACTGGTAATAATTAGGAAGAAGAACTTCCATTTCTACTATGTGCACAGGGAGAAACACTAACAGTATAAAAGCTTGATTATTTTTATGTGCTAAGCTAGAGAGAAATACCACAACTCATAGAGCCTAAGGGTAAGCACCTTTTTTTGTGCATCTAGTATTTTAAGACACCAGACAATAATTACTTAACCTTTATTGACATACCATTCGACAGATAGTGGGTTATGGAAGGAAAGGGAAAATAGACTTCAAAGTTAAACATAAAGCCCTTTGAAAGATGTTCTGTTCTTTCAATTAGCTGCATCTAAAAGTAATTGAGGTCATGAATGAAGTGAAAATAAGGAGCAGTGTGGATGCACAGCCCAGGGAGCTGGTGGGGTACTACCATGGTTATCTTATTGTTAATCTGTACCTGGTGGTTTTATTGTGTTCTTATAGCTGTACTCTCAGTGTGCTTAATTGGCTAATAAATACCTGCTTATTCTGTTCATATTTGCAAGAAACTTCATAAATGTTGCATAAAGAATGTTTTAGTTCTGACAATGTAATTTAAAATATCTATCCAGAAAGCATAAAAAAGGACTTCCTTAGAAATGTTTACATAGGAATAAAATGAACTCTGATCTACTTTCAATTCATACCCCATTTGTTCTTACTGCCCCCATCTGTGGAAGATTAAATTTGATCCTATAGAAAGATGAAGTCCTGTAGCTCAAATTCTTATTTTCTCAGAATACACATTTTGTAAGGAATCCAAATCTTGTTGTTGTTAGGTGCCCTAATGCCAGTTTCGACTCATAGCGAACTTATGTTCAACACAATGAAACACTGCCCAATCTTGTGCCCTCCTCACAATTGTTACACCTGAGCCCATTGTTGCAGCCATTGTGTCAGCCTATCTTGTTGAGGGTCTTCCTTTTTTTCGCTGACCCCCTACTTTACCAAGTATGATGTCCTTCTCCAGGAACTGGTCTCTCCTAATAACATGTCCAATGTATGTGAGACATAGTCTTGCCATCTTTGCTTCTAAGGAGCATTCTGGCTGCACATCTTCCAAGACAGATTTGTTTGTTCTTTTGGCAGTCCATGGTATATTCAATATTCTTTGCCAGCACCACAATCCAAAGGTGTTAATTCTTCTTTGGTCTTCCTGATGCTGGAAGCTATGCCACCGATATTCGGATACTAGCAGGGTCACCCATGGAGGACAGGTATCTGCTGAGCTTCCAGACTAAGACAGACTACAAAGAAGGACCCGGAAGTCTACTTCTGAAAAGAATTAGCCAGTGAAAACCTTATGAATAGCAGCTGAACATTGTCCAATATAGTGCTGGAAGATGAGCCCCCCCCAGGTTGGAAGGCACTCAAAAGATGACTGGGGAAGAGCTGCCTCCTCAAAGTATAGTCAACCTTAATGACATGGATGGACTAAAGCTTTTGAGACCTTCATTTGCTGATATGGCACTACTCAAAATGAGAAGAAACAGCTGCAAACATCTGTTAATAATTGGAATATGGAATGTATGAAGGATGAATCTAGGAAAACTGGAAATTGTCAAAAATGAAATGGAACACATAAACATCAATATCCTAGGAATTAGTGAGCTGAAGTGGATGGTATTGGCCATTTTGAGTTGGACAGTCACACGGTCTACTATGCCAGGAATGACAACTTAAAGAGGAATGGTGTTGCATTCATTGTCAAAAAGAACATTTCAAGATCTACCCTGAAGTAAAACGCTGTCAGTGATAGGATAATATCCAGATGCCTACAAGGAAGACCAGTTAATACAACTCTCCTTCAAATTTACACACCAACCACTAAGGCCAAAGATGAAAAAATTGAAGATGTTTATCAGCTGCTGCATTTTGAAATTGATCAAATATGTAATCAAGATGCATTGATAATTACTGTTGATTGGAATGCGAATGTTGGAAACAAAGAAGAAGGATCAGTAGTTGGAAAATATGGCCTTGGTGACAGAAACAATGCCGGAGACCGAATGATAGAATTATGCAAGACCAACGACTTCTTCATTGCAAATCCCTTCTTTCACCAACAGAAATGGTGACTGTACACATGGACCTCACCAGATGAACACACAGGAATCAAACTGACTATATCTGTAGAAAGAGATGATGGAAAAGCTCAATATCTTAAGTCAGAACAAGGCCAGGGGCTGACTGTGGAACAGACCATCAATTGCTGATATGCAAGTTCAAGGCGAACCTGAAGAAAATCAGAGCAAGTCCACAAGAGCCAAAATACTACCTTGAGTATATCACACCTGAATTTAGAGACCATCTCAAGAATAGATTTGATACGTTGAACACTAACGACTGAAGACCAGACAAGTTGTGGAATGACATCAAGGACATCATCCGTGAAGAAAGTAAGAGGTCATTGAAAAGACAGGAAAGAAAGAAAAGACCAAGATGGATATCGGAGGAGACTCTGAAACTTGATCATGAACGTTGAGCAGCTAAAGCAAAAGGAAGACATGATGAAATAAAAGAACTGAACAGAACATTTCAAAGGGTGGCTCCAGAAGACAAAATAAAGTATTACAATGACATGTGCAAAGAGCTGGAGATAGAAAACCAAAAAGGAAGAACACACTCGGCATTTCTCAAGCTGAAAGAACTGAAGAAAAAATTCAAGCCTCGAATTGCAATAGTGAAGGATTCTATGGGGAAAATATTAAACGGTGCAGGAAGCATCAAAAGAAGATGGAGGGAATACACAGAGACATTATACCAAAAAGAATTTGTCAACGTTCAACCATTTCAAGAGGTCGCATATGATCAGGAACCAATCGTACTGAAGAAAGAAATCCAAGCTGTATTGAAGGCATTGGCAAAAAACAAGGTTCCAGGAATTGATGGAATATCAATTAAGATGTTTCAAAAAACAGATGCAGTGCTGGAGGTGCTTACTCGTCTATGCCAAGAAATATGGAAGACAGCTTCTTGGCCAACTGACTGGAAGATATCCGTATTTATGCCTATTTCCAAGAAAGGTGATCCAACTGAATGTGGAAATTATAGAGCAATACCATTAATATCATATGCAAGCAAAATTTTGCTGAAGATCATTCAAAAATGGCTGCAGCAGTATATCTATAGGGAACTGCCAGAAATTCAGGCCAGTTTCAGAAGAGGACGTGGAACCAGGGATATCATTGCTGATGTCAGATGGATCCTGGCTGAATGCAGAGAATACCAGAAGGATGTTTTCCTGTGTTTTATTGAGTATGCAAAGACATTTGACTGTGTGGATCATAACAAATTATGGATAACATTGTGAAGAACGGGAATGCCAGAACGCTTAATTGTGCTCATAAGGAATCTTTACATAGATCAAAAGGCAGCTATTCAGACAGAACAAGGGGATACTGAGTGGTTTAAAGTCAGGAAAGGTGTGCATCAGGGTTGTGTTCTTTCACCATACCTATTCAATTTGTATGCTGAGCAGATAACTGGAGAAGCTGGACTCTATGAAGAACGGGGCATCAGGACTGGAGGAAGACTCATTAACAACCTGCATTATGTGCAGATGACACAACCTTGCTTGCTGAAAGTGAAAAGGACTTGAAGCATTTACTAATGAAGATCAAAGACCACAGCCTTCAGTATGGATTGCACCTCAACATAAAGAACACGAAAATCCTCACAACTGGACCAATGAAGCCACATCATGATAAACGGAGAAAAGATTGAAGTTGTCAAGGATTTCATTTTACTTGGATCCATAATCAACAGCCATGGAAGCAGCAGTCAAGAAATCGAAAGATGCATTGCACTGGGAAAGTCTGCTAAAAAGTACCTCTTTAAAGTGTTGAAAAGCAAAGATGTCACCTTGAAGACTAAGGTGCACCTGACCCAAGCCATGGTATTTTCAATCGCATCATATGCATATGAATGCTGGACATTGAATAAGGAAGATTGAAGAAGCATTGACACCTTTGAATTGTGGTGTTGGTGAAGAATATTGGACTGCCAAAAGAATAAACAAATCTGTCTTGGAAGAAGTACAACCAGAATGCTTCTTAGGAGCAAGGATGGCGAGACTGCATCTTACATACAAGTTGTCAGGCAGGATCAGTCCCTGGAGAAGGACTTCATGCTTGGCAAAGTACAGGGTCAGTGGAAAAGAGGAAGACCCTCACTGAGGTGGATTGATACAGTGGCTGCAACAATGTGCTCAGGCATAACAAGGATTGTGGGGATGGCTCAGGACCGGGCTGTGTTTTGCTCTGTTGTGCATGGGGTCGCTATAGGTTGGGACCCACTCAATGGCACCTAACAACAACAACACAACTTCCTTATTCATTATCCCGCTTTTACATGCATTAGAGGCGACTGAAAACACCATGGCTTGGGTCAGGTGCACCTTAGTCCTCAAGGTGACATCTTTGCTTTTTAACACTTTAAAGAGGCCTTTTCCAGCAGATTTGCCCAATGCCACATGTCTTTTGATTTCTTGACTACTCCTTCCATGGGCGTTGATTGTGGATCCAAGTAAAATGAAATCTTGTGAGATAGGAATTGATGGAAGCAGTATTGTTAAGTGGTGAATACAAATACTTATATAAATATAACTAAAAATTTTAATTCCATACAATCAATTCTATTCAACAATTTTCAAGCGTCCATAATTGTCAGGATTATGTATTGAACACAATGGGATATACAAAGATTAATAACACAGATCCTCCAGGATTTAGCAGAAATGAGGGTAGTAGGTCATTCAGTTTCTTTCAGACATGCAAAAACAGATTATTTTTTGGCTAGGCCTGATTCTTCATAGACCCCCAAAAGATAGTCATTGGGTGCTCATTTGCATAGATGCCAGGAAGGCTAGAAATAAGAAAGAATGAAATAAGCTCATTTCACTCTGATTAGATTATTCCTAGGTTGGTTGTAATGACAGAAAGATATGAATGCAAGATTAAATAGAAAAGCAAGGTGAAAACAATACAAGGAAAGACATCAAATATGACAAAGTGAAGGAAAAATGAAAGCTCATACAAAAATGAATGTGGAATGATTTCCTCAGGTTTCAGGCATTTCTAGGCAAATCAAATGTCAATTTTAGTTGCTGGGGAAAACTAGATTAGCTAAAAGAACAAAATGCTGAATATAGTTCCTGGAGAAACCAGGAACACATTACTCATTCAGACCACACAGCAGCGATTGTTTAACAAAGAAAGCCGCATCTTAAGCTCCTATACCTAAAAAGCTTTGTTTATTGGGTAAGTAATCACTTTCAAATGAAACAGGTACCTTCCATTTCAGAGAATCTCTTAGCAACTATAGCTTTTCATTTTGTAGCATAAATTGTTCCCTTGGTTGCAGCGGGTTTGGCAAACACTGAGCGGAGTCTGGGCCAGGATTTTGTCATTCTATAAATCCATGATGTAAAAAAATTATAGTATTGTCAAACTTTTTTCTGATACGCTTCACATTCTCCCCAGATCCCATGAATAAAAGGTCATTCGACTTCTGATAACAAATATAAAATGGGGTATTTTCAAAAGCTTAATGTATAAAGTTATTTTTTAATTTGAGCACATTTAAATTGAGCCAGTTCTTTCTAGGGTTTACCAATTAGTCTGCGATTAAGGAGCATGACAAGTTGGTGGTGCATCAAAAGGGAGATAAGTGTCAAATGAGTAGGACACACTGATTGTCATGTCTCATTAGTAACTTGTAAATTGACAGAGTTCCCCTTCATGTCACAGTAATGGAAACGCAAAGCATTATTGACACTTTATTTTATTCTGTGGCTACACGTGCTCTGTTGCTCAGCATTTAATTTTTAAGCTGCACATTCTTTGGCCCAATATTTGAATATGTTGAGAAGCTAGCAGTAAGTCAATATTTCATGTACGCTATTTTTTTTTTAGCGTACATGAAATATTGACTTACTGCTAGCTTCTCGACAATATAGCCTTAATAGTGATTTCCGCAATTATGTACATGAAATAATGCCTTATGGCTGGCTTTAGTTGTTTAGAGCTGCTGTACTTAAAATTTGGTTGTTCAAGCATAAGAGTATGTGTTATAATCTCACTGTAATTATAATCTCATTTAGACCTCACAATAACCACATAAATTCAGTATTACCATATTTAATAGTTTCCAGGTCTCTTTGACTTTCAGGGGTATACTCATATTCTCCAACTGCTTGGTGCAGTGACAAAACATTTTATATAGCCCCTTATTGATCTAAATTGAGGAATCTATTATGGACAGGAAGCGAGTAAAAGGAGAAAGTGCCACCCTCTTATTATCTCCTTTTTAAATAATTTTGTCTTTGGGGTTATAATATCATCTCCCTAACTTGTCATTCTTTAAAAAAAAAAAAAAAAACTTTTGCCATTGAGTCAATTCTGACTCTATAGGACAGAATAGAACTGCCCCACAGGGTTTCTAAGGAGTGTCTGGTGGATTCGAACTGCCAACCTTTTGGTTGGCAGCTATAGCTCTTAACCACTATGCCACCAGTCTTTCCTTTGTCATTCTTGGTATTTATTAAATTGTCACCGTTTGTTTATAAGTGGGGCAATGGCCACAATTATTGATAAAGCACTACCAAGACACATTACTATATTTAATAATATATTATTTTCTGCCTAAGAGGCATCCTGTAGGGACCACATCATACAGCCATGCACCACCTCAGAGTACTGATTCTCCTCCCACCTACCTGTGATTTAAAGCTGTTTGTCTCTTGTCAAGACCAGTACAATAACCTTCTTTTTAGCTAATTTCTTGTATATGCCCTTGTTGTAGTTAGTTGCCATCAAGTTGGCTCAAACTCTTGGCAACCTTCTGTATAACAGAATGAAAAGCTGCCTGGTCCTACACCATCTTCATGATTGTTGATACGTTTGAATCCATTGTTTTGATTATTGTGTCAATCCATCTTATTAAGAGTTTCCATTGTTTTTGCTGACTCTCTACCAACCATGATGGCCTTTTCTAGCAATTGATTTTCCTGTCCAGTGTAAGCGAGCCAAAACCTCATCATTTTCACTGCTAAGAAGCATTCTGGTTGTATTTCTTCGAAGACTGATTTGTTTCTTCTTCTGGCAGTCAATGGTAAATTCAGTATTCTTCGCCAACACCACAGCTTGAACACATCAATTCTTCTTCTGTCTTCCTTCTTCACTATCCAACTTTCATATATACTTGAGGTTATTGAGAAGACCATAGCTTGGGTCCGACATACCTCAGTCATCAAAATGACATCTTTGCTTTTTAGAACTTTAGAAGTCTTTTGCATCAGATTTGCCCACTGCAGTGTTGTTTGATTTCTTGATTGCTGCTTCCAAGAACATTGGTTATTGGTTCAAGTGGAACGAAATCATTGACAACTTTAATTTTGTCCTTGTTTATCACCCTTACACTATTAGCCCGGAAACCCTGCTGGCATAGTGGTTGAGAACTACAGCTGCTAACCAAAAGGTCGACGGTTCGCATCCACCAGGTACTCCTTGGAAACTCTACGGGGCAGTTCTATTCTGTCCTATAAGAGTCGGAATCGACTCAATGGCAGTGAGTTTGGTTTTGTTTTTTTAGTATTACCCCATTATATACCCTTAGCCTACTATAATTAATATCCCAAACAACAGCCAAGTGATGTTTGTAAAATGTGGATCAGATTACATTATGCTTCTGCAAAAAAAAAAAAAAAAAAACTCTCTAGTGGCTTCCTTTAGCAATTATACTAAATCTAAACCTCTTAGGAAAACTGTGTACAAAATATGGCTCCTCCTTCTTAAACTTTGTCTCCTATCCAGCTGTGTGCTAGGGTTGGTGCTTTCTGGTTTCTAAGAGTGTTACTGTTCAAGAATTTTGCAAGCCACTTGACATCATGTTGGTAGCTTGAAATCAGCAATGGCAGGAATATTTATACCACATAAATCAGCAAATGCTACAAATTAGGGATTTTTGTTTTTATGTGTGTTTTGGGGGGCTGATTGTTATTTTTTGTTTGTGTGTGTGTGTGTTGGGGAGCTGATTATTAAACACTGACCAGCACACCACTGTCCTTAGTGCTCTCTGCCTCACCCACAACATTCCAGTGATGCTGGTTTTGTCTATTCTTCTACCATGCAAGCTTGCCTTCCTTCACTTTAGAGACTTTGCCTTTGTTATCCTCTTTGTATGGATGCCCTTCCTTTGGATTTTCATATGGCTGGATCCTTTCAATGTTCAACTATCAACCCAAATGTCACCTTCTCAGGGAGGCTTTCCATGACTACCTTATCCAAAGGGCCACGTCTTAGTTTCCTAGCACTGCCATAACAAAATACCGCAAAATGGGTAACTGTAAGGATCTGAAGTTTATTGTGACACAGTTCTGGAGTCTAGAAGTTTGAATTCAGAGCATCAGCAAGGCTGCACTCTCTCTCTCTGTCAGCTCTAGTGGAAAAATCTTCGTTGTCTCTTTTAGCTCTAGGAGCTCCAGGCACATCTTGGCGTTGGAGATAAATCTTCACACGGTGTCTTCCTCCTGTGTGTCCCTGTCTTGGTGTCTGTTTCTCCCTTACATAAGACACTACTCAGAAGATATTAAGACTAGGGCCCATTCTACTCTGGTATGACTTAACTATTAATACCTCCAAAGATAGATTATCTTTCCCGAAACAAGGTCACATTCACTGGTACAGAGGTCAAGACTTCAATATATCTCTCATGAGGGACACATTTTTATCCATAACAGACCACCATACATAATTCTACTTTCTCCAAATCATCAGTCTTAGCCCTACAACTTAGACAGTGCCTTTGAGGTAATGTATTGTTAGACCAGTTAGATTGCATTTGGTTTCAAGCCACAGAAAACCAAAAAGTAAAATACGCATTTGTTTCATTGAACAAGAATCATGGGGTTAGACAGTTTGGAGCTAGTACAACAGCTAGGCTCTTTCCTTTTTCTGAATTACCATCCTTAGCATGTGATGGTCATCTTCATGGTGACAAATGATTGTTTCATCTCTAGCCACTTTAAGGTATTGTATCTGGTAAGAGAAAAGGGGAAGGGGAAATGTGCAAAGGCCAAAGAGGTTGGGGCACAGGTCAACAGCTGGTCCAATTAATAAACCCTTCCTAGGAGTCATACTTAAATGCTTCATGCTTACAACACCTTGGCCAGATTATATAGACTTCCTATTTTTAAGGGATAGAAATCCTGGAAAGAGAAATATGTTCACTTCCTAACTGTAGTAGAAGACAGCGAGGGATAAGGAAGTTGTGGATAACTTTGTGATAGCTCCATCATCATCCAAGTTCCAGCTTCAGATAAGCCATAGGTCAAATCAAAACTCATCATTAAGGAGTGAGAAAATCATATCTGAAATGTTACAGGTCACTAAAAATCCATCCCATTTAAATTCTAATATTTTGTTGTTGTGTTTGTTTACAATGTTTAATCTATTTTGAGGAAAGTCTATTAAAATATTTTATCTACTTCTATCTTCAGGCAATTGATGGAAGTTTGATCATTTTTCAATGATCCAGTGTTATTAATGTAAGCACATTGATTATGCCATAATTTATTATAAGGTAACCTTTGGGGCTTTGGGAAGTGTTGTGACTGCCCCAGCTTACAACAGTTCATGTTGCTATATTAAAAAAAAAAAAAAAAGTGTTTGGTAGGTCTTTATTGTCAAAGTTGTAAGCCGTTTTCAGAAGCTAAACCAAACCCAGTGCCGTCCAGTCGATTCCGACTCATAGCGACCCTATAGGACAGAGTAGAACTGCCCCATAGAGTTTCTAAGGAGTACATGGCAGATTCGAACTGCCGACCCTTTGGTTAGCAGCTGTAGCACTTAACCACTATGCCACCAGGGTTTCCTTTTGGAGGATAAGTAGAAGGTAAAATAAGAGCCGAAGCACTAGAACAGAACATATCTAATTTTGAATCCCCCATCATTTACAAGTTGTGTAGCCTTGGCCAGGTAATTCAACTTTCTGTGCCTTAGTTGTTTTATTTGACCTGTACAGTGGAAATAATATTAATCTCTTTATATACTCATGAGGATTTTACAAGGTGATCTAAGTAAGGTAAGTATACACATCGACATTTAGTCAATTTTGACTCATAACAACCTTATAGAACAGAGTAGAATTGCCTCAGTGTTTTCCAAGGCTGTAATCTTGATGGAAGGAGACTGCCTTATTATCTTTCTCTCGAGCAGTGGCTGGTGGGTTTGTACCACTGACCTTTTTTCAGTTAGCAGCCCAGTGCTTAACCACTTCACCACCAGGGCTCCTTAAGGCAACCATACACCAAATAAATGATGGCCATTAACTCAGCCTACTCGAGATCACATTTAAGCTATCATTGACCTCTAGAGCACTTTAGTGATCCACTTCCTGCATCAGAAATATCTGAAAAGACTATTAAAAATGATTCCAGGGACTTACCCCCAAGCTTTCTTTTATTTATTTTTCCAAGCCTCTTATTCTGGTGGCGTAGTGGTTAAATGTTACGGCTGCTGACCAAAAGGTCAGTTCAAATCCATCAGGCGCTCCTTGGAAACTCTATGTGGCAGTTCTACTCTGTCCTATAGGGTTGCTATGAGTCGGAATTGACTCAGCGGCAGTGGGTTTTCTTACTTTTTACCAAACGGTTTAGGGTTAAATTTTTTATGTTGACTAAAATTTGAAAACAACTGCTTTCAAACTCTGGCAAGGATTTGTTGGTAAAATTAGCTTAATCTCTTGTTACCAAATTTGGAGAGGAGAGGTAATGGGAACAATATTAAGAATGTGGATTCTTGAGCCACATCTCAAATCTAGCCAAGACTCTCTAGCCATGTTTCCTGGATTCCAATCATGGCTACAGGTAATATCACTGGGGAGCTTTGAAAATCCCAATGCCTATGCCATACCCCAAACCAAAAAAAAAAAAAAACACACACAAGCCCATTGCCGTGGAGTCGATTTCAACTCATAGCTGACCCTATGGAAAGGAGTAGAACTGTCCCATAGAGTTTCCAAGGAGCGCCTGGTAGATTCAAACTGCTGACCTTTTGGTTAGCAGCCATAGCACCCAACCACTATGCCACCAGGGTCTGCTGCCACACCCCAGACCAATTAAATTAGAAATATTTGAAGGTAGGATCCAGGCATAGGTGTTTTCCAGGTGATTCCAATGGCCAACCACGTTGGAGAACACTGCTCTCTGCTGTTTAAGAGCTCTCTAGGTGATCCTTAAGGAGCCCTGCTGGTGCAGTGGTTAAACTGATCAACTGCTAACCAAAAGGTCGGCTCTTTGAAACCACCTGCAGCTCAGAGGGGGAAAGACGTAGCAGTCTGCTTCCCTAGAGATTTGCAACCTTGGCAACCCCACGGGGTCGCTATGAGTCGGAATTGACTTGAGGCAGTGAGTTTGGTGATTCTGATGCTCAGCAAATGTTATCTGAGAGAGGTATTCTAGCAAATGGAACAGGGCCTAATCTTTATGGAGGGAAGGCAGATTAAGAGCTCAGCCTCTGACCAAGAAATCCTGCTGAGCAAAGAGCTAGTATAAACATACTGAAATGTCTAGGGGAAAACTGCTAAAAGAAAAGCTGCAGTTGGAATAAAAATAAAAAGTACAGGGTTTAGAATCACCCAGATCAATCCCAGATCTCCAATTTGTTAGTTCTTAACTTCTCTATAAATCTCAATTTCCATCTGAAAAATGTGGATAATATTTAATACCCTATAGAGTTGTTGTAAGGATAGAAGGGTTAAAGGAGGGAAAACTTGTAGCATACAATGAAGCTGGCATGTAGGTACATATTTGCATTTTTGTTTCAAGAAGGTAACTTTGTGGACCATATGAAGAGACTGAGGGACAAAAAATTATTCCAATTAACTGAAAAGAGGTGATGAGCACCTGGACAAATCCAATAGCAGTAAAATGGGGGAGTCTATTCATTAATTGGAGAGCCCTGGTGGCACAGTGCTTAAGCTGTTCAAACCCACTGGCTGCTCAGTAGGAGAAACATGTAGCAGCCTGCTTCTGTAAAGATTTATAGCCTTGAAAAACCCTATGGGGTAGTCCTACTCTGTCCCATAGGGTTGCTGTGAGTCCAAATTGACTCGACAGCAATGTTTTTTCTTTCTTTTTTTTTTTTTTAACTATTTATTAATTCATTCATCAAATATTTATTTACACTGGACTTTGAGGTGATGCAGTGGTGATCAAAACCAGACAAGTTCCTCCCATCAATGGGATTACAGTCTAGTGGAGAAGATGCATGTTCATAAAACCATCAAACCAAAATGTAAAATTGCTGCTGAGATAAATGTCCCATGAGAATGGAAAGGCCAAACTGAAAAAAACAGCTTAGAAGTAATATTGGTAGGCCTTGTTTGTTTGCTGGAGTACCAGAATAAATAGAAGACATGTTTCCTGCTTTAAAGAATATTCAAACTGATTTGTGTGACCGAAGTAATTTACATGAAATACCATCAAAGAAGACGTATTAAGCGACTAATTGTGTGGAACATGAAAATGTCCTCTTGGTAACATGAAAATGACCTGTTACCAAGAAATGAGATCGATAAGCTAGGAATTGTAAATTTTGATTTCGTAATAGATTCTTCTTGCTTTTCATTGTCACTATTCAATTGTAATAATAGTGCTTGGCTAATAAGATACAATTTACCAAGTTTTCTCTTTCCATTTTTATTTTATTTTTTCACTCAGATGTTGCAAGAGCAATTGAATTACTGGAGAAACTACAGGAATCTGGGGAAGTACCAGTGCACAAGCTACAATCCCTCAAAAAAGTGCTGCAGAGTGAGTTTTGTACTGCTATTCGAGAGGTATGACACTAAGATATTAATAACTACCTTCAGCCATATGTCTTCTGAATAGAAAACATGTTTCTTTCCACACAAACAGTTGACATAGTTAAGATTGGAGTTACATCTTAACTTTCTGTTTTTAGCTCCTTAGAGAGATGATAAAATATGATTTAGTATCTGCTAAATTCTTAAATTAGATCCAGTCAGGATTTGTACATTCATATAAAGCTGCATGTTGATCTTATGGTGGCAATGAAGTAATTGCCTCAGCAGGTTACTGTTGCATGTAGTCTAAACGATTTGGTGGTCAAATGTAGACACCTGGAAACTCAGATAGAAATAGTGACAGTCACTGGGGGCTGAGCTTTTCTTAGAACTCTCAACTAAATCATTCACAGGTAAATCTGGAAGAGTAACTGCCTGCTGGCCAAATTTGTAGTTATCCAAACATTACTGTTTAGTCTAGTGCACCAACGGAAACTCTGCAAAAGGGTTGCTATTACCCCTAAGAACAATCTTAGTAATGCTTTCCTAGCTAAGGGTTTCATGAAGCCAAAGTTGAAACAAGTGTGTTAAAATGACTCTTGGAATTTTGTATTGGCTTATGTTGGAATGAATCAACTTGACCCAGCAATGGATTTAGTTTTGGGGTTTAGGTGGAATATGCTATTCAACTGATGAATTTAATTAGTTACAAGAGAGTTCACTTGAAGTATGTAAGCTATATTGTTTTATTCCGTCAGCCCACTGCCCCCTCCCCATCAGGTAAAAAAAAATCAGATACTAAGTGATAATTCATTACAGAGTTCATAAATCCAGCATATTTGCCTTGCTAGTAGTCCCCAAAGATGATTTCCACTATCATCCTCTCTGAATCCAACGACCGCCTGGACAGCTTTTTTTTGTTGTTGTTGTTACAGAGGACATATAACGCCCAAGGAATACTTAAATAAGCCTCCTTTCTCTTTGCAACTCTACCCTTACTCTACTCGTTTGACTCATGGCAACCCCATGTGTGCAGAGTAGAACTGCACTCCATAGGGTTTTCAAGGCTGTGAGCTTTCAGAAGCTGATCACCAGGCCTTTCTTTCAAGGCACCTTGGAGTGGGTATGAACCACCAACTTTTCGGTTAGTAATCAAGCGCTTAACCATTTTTGTGACCCAGAAATTCCCTTTGCAACTCTACTCATGGCTAATACACATTATTTTGCCACATCAGTGATACCTTTTGTGTATCAGGTGGGAAAGATCCAGATGACTAAGGAGCAAACCAAAACATCAAACCTGTTGCCATCAAGTCAGTTCCAATTTATAGTGACCCTACAGTACAGAGTAGAACTGGCCCCTAGGGTTTCCAAGGAGCAGCTGGTAGATTTGAACTGCCAGCCTTTTGGTTATAGGGTCACTATGATTCTGAAGATGACTAAGGTAGAGGCATACAAAACCTCGCTCACTACAGATTGAAATTGTAGTCTACCCAGTGCAGTTACAACTTGGATTCTGCTGGGATTTGCCTTAGACAGTGCTTGTACTAAAGTTTTGTCTGATGAAATTGTGCACTATTTAATATTTGTTTATATTGAACACTGTTTAAGTAAACAGCAGTAATTTTATCCCAAGTTTTAGTTTAGGATTTTGACCACAAACCGAAAGGAAATTTCTCAGTGTGTTGATTCTCACCCATTGCCTACCACTCATTCAGAGAAGTATAAAATATCTGGAAACCTCAGAACCTCTTATGGATTAAACTTCTGTAGTCACTCAATAGACCAAGACAAAATATCCTATACATTCCTTTCTTTCTTCACACAGTGCCACACCCCTGAGATTTGGCTGGCTAGCATTTGCTCTTCAGAGATTCTGTGGTCACTGCTGTTTTAGAACTCTTCCCTCCACAGAATTAACTAAAGGATAAAAAACAAAAAGTTAATCCATTGCCTTCATGTCGATTCTGACTTGAAGTGACCCTATAGGACACAATAGAAGTGCCCCATAGAGTTTCCAAGGAGTGCCTGGTAGATTCAGGCTGCTAACTTTTTGGTTAGCAGCTGTAGCACTTAACCACTACGCCATCAGGGTTTCCAACTGAGAAAAAAAAAAAAAAAAAGGATGGAACACATCAAATATACATCCCCTGAGTCAGAATTGACTTAATGCCAACAGGCTTTTGGTACACTCTGGGTATACAGCTCATAATCAAAGAAAAGTCTGTATTTTCTTGGAAATTGGATTTCATTTGGAGGAAATTGTGATCAACAAATACATGTGGAAAACAGTATCAAGAGAGTGAAAAGAGCAGGAGGCGGGGCCAAGATGGTGGAATAGCCAGACTCTTCTTCTTGTGATCCCACTTACAATAGAGACCCGAAAAAAACAAGTGAAATGATTATATTTATTACAAGCTAGGAGCCCTGAACACCAAAGGCAAAGTTAGAAAATGGACTGAGTGGCAGGGGGAGGAAGAGACAGTTCAGAAACAGAGAGGAGTTACCGGACCTGAATTGCCGAGATCCCTCAGGCAGCATTCCCAGAAGCAGCTGCGGCAGACTGGTAGTGGCATTCAGCTGCAGTTTCCTCAGGGAGAAGCAACCAGCCGCACAGCCTACTCACACCTCTGGAACAAGAGAATAATGGCGCCCTCGGGAAAAGCTAAGGACTTGCAAATATTTTACCATGCCCCGTACCCCCAAGCCAGCTTCAGTGGCTGTTGATTTCCCTGGGCCTGAGACAGGCCCTGTTGAGTGCCCGGAACCACCCTCCCGGCCTTGGAGTAGGAATAAATTCACAATTAGGGGAAAAGATAATTTGCCAGCTCTACTAGCTGGGGAAGCTTAGGACAGAAGCGGCTCCTGTCCAGGCATAAATGTTCCATGGACGTTGAATACCTTTCCCCCCTGCATGGACCTATGAGGGCCTATTTCAGGAGAATAGGCCCTTGTTGGCAGACTGCAACCATTTCAGCTGTGTGGTAGAGAGGTTGGTGTTTGATATTTGACACCACCTTGCCTATTAAACAGGGTCCTCACCTACCCACACCAGGGGCAAAAGGACTGGTGGCTCTACTCAGGTCACCCAGCCACCTGCAACAGGGGTCCAAGGATAACTGGTACCACCCAGTCCTTACAAATATAAGCACTGAGTGCCCATGGTCCACCTGCAGAACCCACCCACCTGTTCGCTCTGGGGAACAGGGATGCGCTTTCCTCACAGACACCTGGGGGATGGTCCTCAGCCCCCTGCCTTCTTCAGAGCATGACCTTCTGCTGCAACCAAATACCAGTACCTACACCAATCATCCCTGCCCCTCTAAGACTGCAGGACAGAACCTGTACCAAACATTTGATGATCAGCTACCTGGGCACCTGAGCTGAATTCATACAAGAAAAGTTAATGGACTTCTACACTGATATACCTGATAACAGCTCTAGCCATCTGGTGACAGGACGTCAGAGCTTCAAAGGTGAAAATAGTCAAGCTAGCTCACTCAAGCAACCCCCTTGGGAATATCAAAACAAAATAAAGCAATAAGCTAGGACACAGTAAGCAAACATAAAATAAACTAATACAATAACTTATAGATGGTTCAGAGACAAGAGTCAATATCAAATCGCAAAGAAACAGACCACGATCACCTCAACAAGTTCTCAGAACAAAGAATCAACAGATCTTCTGGATGAAGGCACCTTCCTAGAATTACCAGATGCAGAATTCAAAAAACTAATATATAGAACACTTCAGGACATCAGGAACAAGAGGATAAGAAGGAGATCAGGTAATGTGCAGAACAAGCCAAGGAATAAACAGATAAAGTAATTGAAGAAATTGAAAAGGTTATTCAAGAACATAATGAATTTAATAAGCTGCAAGAATCCGTACAGAGACAGCAATCAGAAATTCAGAAGATTAACAACAAAATTACAGAATTAGACAACTCAATAGAAAGTCAGAGGAGTAGAATTGAGAAAGTGGAAGGCAGAATTGCTGAGCTTGTAGATAAGGCACTTGGCACCAATATATTTGAAGAAAAATCAGATAAAAGAATTTTAAAAAATGAAGAAATCTTAAGAATCATGTGGGACTCTATCAAGAGAAATAACTTACGAGTGACTGGAGTACCAGAACAGGGAGGGATAACAGAATATATAGAGAGAATTGTTGAAGATTTGTTGGCAGAAAATTTCCCTGATATCGTGAAAGATGAGAAGATATCTATCCAAGATACTCATTGAACTCTACATAAGGTATATGTTAAAAGAAAGTCACCAAGACATATTATAATCAAACTTGCCAAAATGAAAGATAAAGAGAGAATTTTAAGAGCAGCTAGGGATAAACGAAAAGTGACCTACAATGGAGAGCCAATAAGAATAAGCTCAGACTACTCGACAGAAACCATGCAGGCAAGAAGGCAATGGGATGACTTATATAAAGTATTGAAGAAAAAAAATTGCCAGCCAAGAATCACATATCCAGCAAAACTGTCTCTCACAAATGAAGGTGAAATTAGGACATTTCCAGAAAAACAGAAGTTTAAGGAAATCATAAAAAACCAAATCAAAACTACAAGAAATACTAAAGGGAGTTCTTTGGTTAGAAGATCGATAATATTAGGTAGCAACCCAAGACTAGAACACTGGACAGAACAATTAGATATCAACCTACAAAGGGAAATCACAAAAATAAATCAAGATAAAAAACCACTCAAAACAGTGAAACAGCTATGTTATTATGTAAAAGAAGGCAACATTAAAACAATAAAGAGGTATTAAGAAATGTAGTCATAGATCTTTCATATGGGGAGGAAGACAAGGCGATATAAAGAAATAAAAGTTACGTTTAAACTTAGAAAAATAGGGGTAAATGTTAAGGTGACCACAAAGGAGACTAACTATTCTACTCATCAAAATAAAATACAAGAAAAAAATAGAGACTCACCTAAAACAAAATCAACAACAATGAATAAAAGGAAAATACAAAATATAAACTGTTCCACACAAAAAATTAAGTGGGAAAAAGAAACTGTCAACAACACATAAAAAAAGACATCAAAATGACAGCATTAAACTTATACCTATCTATAATTACACTGAATGTAAATGGACTAAATGCACCAATAAAGAGACAGAAAGTGGTAGAATGGATTAAAAAACACAATCCGTCTATATGCTGCCTACAAGAGACACACCTTAGACTTAATTTTTTTTTTTTTTTTTTAAGACTTAGAGACACAAAAACTAAAATTCGAAGGATGGATAAAATATATATTAAGCAAACAACAGTCAAAAAGAGCAGGACTGCAGTATTAATTTCCGACAAAATAGGCTTTAAAGTTAAATGCACCACAAAGGACAAGGAAGGACACTATATAATGATTAAAGGGACAGTATACCAGGAGGATATAACCATATTAAATATTTATGCATCCAGTGACAGGGCTGCAAGATACATAAAACAAACGCTTAACAGCATTGAAAAGTGGGATAGACAGCTCCACAATTATAGTAGGAGACTTCAACACACCACTTTCAGTAAGGATAGGACATCCAGAAAGAAGCTCAATAAAGACACGGAAGATCTAAATGCCACAATCAACCAACGTTACATCATAGACATATACAGAACCCTCCACCCAACGGCAGCCAAGTGTACTTTCTTTTCTAGTGCACATGGAACATTCTCTAGAATAGACCACATATTAGGTCATAAAGCAAGCCTTAGCAGAATCCAAAACATCAAAATATTTCAAAGCATCTTCTCTGACCATAAGGCCATAAAAGTAGAAATCAATACCAGAAAAAGCAGGGAAAAGAAATCAAACACTTTGAAACTGAACAATACCCTACTCAAAAATGACTGGGTTATTGAAGACGTTAAGGTTGGAATAAAGAAATTCATAAAATCCAATGAGAATGAAAACACTTCCTATCAGAACCTTTGGAACACAGTGAAAGCAGTGCTCAAAGGTCAATTTATATCAATAAATGCACACATACAAAAAGAAGAAAGGGTCAAAATCAAAGAATTATCCCTACAACTTGAACACATAGAAAAAAAAAAAGAAAGCAACAAAAGAAACCCTCAGACTCCAGAAGAAAGCAAATAATAAAAATTAAAGCAGAATTAAATGACACAGAAAACAATTGAAAGAGTTAACAAAGACCAAAATCTGGTTCTTTGAAAAAATTAACAAAATTGATAAACCATTGGTCACACTGACAAAAAAAAACAGGAGAAGAAACAAATAACCCAAAGAAGAAATGCAATGGGCGATATTACAACAGACCCAACTGAAATTAAAAGTATCATATCAGATTACTATGAAAAATTGTTCTCTAACAAATTTGAAAACCTAGAAGAAATGAATTCCTAGAAACACGCTACCTACCTAAACTAACACAAACAGAGGTAGAACAAGTAAATAGACCCATAAGAAAAGGAAAGAATGAAAGGGAAATCAAAAACCTCCCAACAAAAAAAATCCCTGGCCTAGATGGCTTCACTCCATAGTTCTACCAAATTTTCAGAGAAGAGTTAACACCACTACTATTAAAGGTATTTCAGAGCATAGATAATGACAGAATACTTCCAAACTAATTCTATGAAGCCAGCGTATCCCTGATACCAAAACCAGGTAAAGACTCCACAAAATAAAGAAAATTACAGACCTATATCCCTCATGAACTTAGATGCAAAAATCCTCAACACAATTTTAGCCAATAGAATTCAACAACATATAAAAAAAAAAAAATTCAGCATGACAAAGTGGAATTCATACCAGGTATGCAGGGATTGTTCAACATTAGAAAAACAATTAATGTAATCCATCATATAAATAAAACAAAGGACGAGAACCACATGATTTTATCAATTGATGTGGAAAAGGCATTTGACCAAGTTCAACACCCATTCACGATAAAAACTCTCAGCAAAATAGGAATAGAAGGAAAATTCTTCAACATAATAAAGGGCATCTATACAAAGCCAACAGCCAACATCATCCTAAATGGAGTGAGTCTGAAAGCATTCCTCTTGAGATTGGGAACCAGACAAGGATGCCCTTTATCACCACTCTTATTCAACATTGTGCTGGAGGTCCTAGGCAGAGCAATTAGGCCAGAAAAAGAAATAAAGCGCATCCAGATTGGTAAGGAAGAAGTAAAAGTATCTCTATTTGCAGATGACATGATCTTATACTCAGAAAACCCTAAAGAATCCTCAGGAAAAGTACTGAAACTAATAGGATAGTTCAGCAGAGTATCAGGTTACAAGATAAACATACAAAAATCAGTTGGATGCCTCTATACCAATAAAAAGAACATCGAGGAGGAAATCACCAAATCAATACCATTTACAGCAGCCCCCAAAAAGATAAAATATTTAGGACTAAATCTTACCAGAGATGTAAAAGACCTATACAAAGAAAACTACAAGACACTACTACAAGAAACCAAAACAGACCTACATAAGTGGAAAAATATACCTTGCTGATGGATAGGAAACCAAAACAGACCTACATAAGTGGAAAAATATACCTTGCTGATGGATAGGAAGACTTAACGTTGTAAAAATGTCTATTCTACCAAAAGTGATCTATACATATAATACAATTACGATCCAAATTCCAACGACATTTTTTAATGAGATGGAGAAACAATCACCAGCTTAATATGGAAGGGATAGAGGCCCCAGATAAGTAAAGCATTACTGAAAAAGAAGAAAAAAGTGGGAGGCCTCATGCTACCTGATTTTAGAACCTATTACACTGCCACAGTCATCAAAACAGCCTGGTACTAGTACAAAAACAGATACGTAGACCAATGGAACAGAATTGAGAATCTAGACATAAATCCGTTTACATGTGAGCAGCTGATATTTGACAAAGGCCCAAAGTCACTTACATGGGGAAAAGACAGTCTGTTTAAAAAATGGTGCTGGCGTAACTAGATATCTATCTGCAAAAAAAAAAAAAAAAAAATGAAACAAGACCCATACCTCACACTGTGCACAAAAACTAACTCAAAATGGATCAAAGACCTAAATATAAAACCTAAGACAATAAAGATCACGGGAGAAAAAATAGGGACAATGCTAGGAGACCTAATATATGGCATACACAGTATACAAAACATTACTAACAATGCAGAAGAGAAACAGGATAACTGGGAGCTCCTAAAAATCAAACACCTATGCTCATCTAAAGACTTCACCAAAAGAGTAAAAAGATTACCTACAGACTGAGAAAAAGTTTTTAGCTATGACATTTCTGATCACCATCTGATCTCTAAAATCTACATGGTACTGCAACAACAAAAAGGCAAATAATCCAATTGAAAAATGGGCAAAGGATATGAACAGGCACTTCACTAAAGAGGACATTCAGCTAGCTAACAGATACATGAGTAAATGCTTAAGATCATTAGCCATTAGAGAAATGCAAAACAAAACTACAATGAGATTCCATCTCACCCCAACAAGGCTGACAGTAATCCAAAAAACACAAAGTAATAAATTTTGGAGAGGTTGTGGAGAGACTGGAACACTTATACACTGCTGGTGGGTGTGTAAGATGGTACAACCACTTTGTAAATCAATTTGGCACCTCCTTAAAAAGCTGGAAATAGAACTAGCATATGATCCACCAATCCGACTCCTTGGAATATGTCCTAGAGAAATAAGAGCCTTTACCCTAACAGATATATGTGCACCTATGTTCATTGCAGCACTGTTTATAATAGCAAAAAGTTGAAGCAACCAAGGTGCCCATCAATGGATGAAAGGATAAATAAATTATGGTATATTCATACAACGGAATACTACACATCCACAAAGAATAATGATGAATCCATGAAACATTTCATAACATGGAGGAATCTGGAAGGCATTATGTTGAGTGAAATTAGTCAGTTGCAAAAGAACAAATATTGTATAAGACCACTATTATAATAACTGGAGAAATAGTTTAAACTGAGAAGAAAATATTATTTGATGGTTATGAGAGGGTAGAGGGAGGGAGTGAGGGAGATGGGTTTTCACTAATTAGATAGTAGATAAGAATTATTTTAGGTGAAGGGAAAGACAACACACAATACAGGAGATGTCAGCACAACTGGACTCAACTAAAAGCAAAGAAGTTTCCTGAATAAACTGAACCCCTCGAAGTCCAGCGTAGCAGGGGCAGAGGTTTGGGGACCACGGTTTCAGGGGACATCTAAGTCAACTGGCATAATAAAATTTATTAAAAAACACTCTGCATCCCACTTTGGAGAGTGGCTTCTGGGGTCATAAGGGCTAACAACCAGCCATCTAAGATGCATCAATGGGTCTCAGTGGACTGGGAGCAAATGAGAATGAAGAACACCAAAGACACAAGGTAATTACAAGCCCAAGAGACAAAGGACCACATAAACCAGAGACTACATCAGCCTGAGACCAGAAGAACTAGATGGTGCCCAGCTACAACCAATGACTGTCCTGACAGGGAACACAACAGAGAACCCCTGAGGGAGCAGGAGAGCAGTGGGATGCAGACCCTAAATTCTCATAAAAAAGACCAGACTTAATGGTCTGACTGAGACGGGGAGGACCCTGGAGGTCCTGGTCCCCACAGCTTCTCTTAGCCCAAGACTGGAACCATTCTCAAAGCCAACTCTTCAGACGGGGATTGGACCGGACTATGGGATAGAAAATGATACTGGTGAAGAATGAGCTTCTTGGATCGAGTGGACACATGAGACTCTGTTGGCATCTCCTGTCTGGAGGGGAGATGAGAGAGCAGAGGAGGTCAGAAGCTGTCCCAAATGGACAAAAAAATGGGGGGGGGGAGGGGAAGGAGTGTGATGTCTCATTAGGGGGAGAGCCATCAAAAGTATATAGCAAGGCGTATATAAGTTTTTGTATGAGAGACTGACTTGATTTGCAAACTTTCACTTAAAGCGCAATGAAAATTGAAAAAAAAAAGTGAAAAGACTGTGATGAGATATGAAAGTAGGATTAAGGGGGCAGGGATAAGGCTGTTTCAGTTGAGATGGTCAGAAGAGAACAAAATGGAGTAATGGGACAAGTCAAGCAACTATCGGGGAAACCATGCTCCAAAAAACCCATTGCTTTTTAGTCAATTCCAACTCATAGAGACCCTATAGGACAAAGTAGAACTACTGTGTAGGGTTTCCAAGGAGCGGCTGGCTGGTAGATGTGAATTGCTAACCTTTTGGTTAGCAGCTGAACGCTTAACCACTGTCCCACTAGGGCTCCAATCATGCTCCAGGTAGAGGAAATCACAAGTGCAAAGACCCAGAGGCAAGAATGATCATCAAAAGCCAGTGTGTCTAAAGTGGGATAAGCACGGTAGGCTCCCTAGAGGCATCCAGAGACCAGATGACGAAGGGCCTCCTAGGCCCTGGTAAGAACTTTGAATTTAATTCTGAGCCACTGTGAGGAGAATAAAAATGTGGTGCAAGAGTAGAAACAAGAGAGACCAGTAGGAAAGTAATTAAATAGATCAAGTGAGAGATGATGGCAGCTTGGACAAAGGTTGCAACAGTGCAGGCAGTGGGAAGTGGTCAAATTCAGAGTCTTTTCTGAGAGTGAAGTCAGCTGGAATTATTGATGTATTGGGTACATAGGATTTGAGAGAGAAAAGAATCACTTATTCCTAGATTCGGAAATGAACAACTGGATAAATGGTAATATAATGAGATGGGAATATTTGGGGGTAGATCAGGTATGGAGAAGACTATCAAGAGCTCTGTTTCTTGCATAGGAAGTTGGTGATGCTTTTTAGACATCCACCTAGAGAAGTCTAACAGGCAGTTGGATCTGAATCTGAAGCTTGGGAAGAGAGGTTGGGTCTGGAGATATAAAGGTGGCATAGATATCTGCTGAAATAAACACACAGGCTTTTTTCTTAAAAGGGTTTTACTAAGGAAAAGGTGAGTGGGATTGAGAAAGAAAACAAATATGGGGAATATATACAGATACAATAAATTTATCTTACAACCCCTGTCTGTGGTGAAGTGTGGTGTGTGAATCATTAGTGGTCCACTGGTCTGTAGGCAGTTTGCCAATTTCAGAGGAGAAAAATGACAGTTTTTTACTTACCTTTACAAATTTGAACTGTAATATTAACTTTATGTTCACAGAAAAGCCCTTATGTTCTTGGTAATAATTTTGTTCTTGAGGGCAATGCATGTTTTACAGAGATTGTGTTGGTAATCTTATTTTAACTAATATTTCATGCTAGTTGTGTGACATTATTCATATTTAAGTTTGCAGTGTTTTATTGTTATTATTTATTGTGTTGCTTTATATTTCCAATTCATTATAACTGGAACAGTGGTATGAAACTAGTTCTTTGATATGGGAAGTAATAGTAAAATATCATATGTATATGACAGTGCTGGAAAATATTGTTACTACATCTAGTAAAAAGTTCTTCAATACAAACACAGAATAGGAATATATATTGGAAAATGTTTCACTGGATAGGTGAATCCACAAGCTGGTAGAGAAAGGTAAAACTAGGTAGTACCCAGTGCCCAGTGCTGTCGAGTCGAAAACTAGGTAGTATGATGGTGAATATCTGAAAATTAAACTCTGTTGAGCCGGGAATACTTTCACTCCTCATCTCTTAGGTACTGACTGTTATGCCGATATAAAACCTTTTTGAAGTTTTGGTCTCCTTTTCAAGTAATGATCAGAATCTTTGTGATTAAATTATTTGAGTGTTCAGAAATATTTGCTATGTAATACTCTCTAGTGTGAAAGCTATGAATTTTGTCCTGAAAAGCAAAGAACCATAACTATAGTGACATTTTTCTTAGTTCTACTCATCATAGCAAAAACAGGTACAGGTTACATTATTGTCAACAGGCTTGTAAAGCCCCAAATGTTCTTGAAAAGAAAGCAGAACAAGCTATTGCCAAAACTTTTCTATTGCCTTATCTCAGTGTAAACCCACCCCAATGCCATCAAGTCAATTCTGACTTACAGTGACCCTATAGGACAGAGTAGAACTGCCCCATAGAGTTTCCAAGGAGCACCTGGCGGATTCAAACTACCAACCCTTTGGTTACCAACCGTAGCACTTAACCACTACGCCACCAGGGTTTCCATCAGGGTTACATCAATGTAACCATAGTTATTGTTATATGTCTAGGCAGGCTCACATTTTGTTTTACATTTGGATGAAATCACTGGATCAGCTGTTGATATTTGTGTAGCACTTATATGAGGAGAATAGTCTGATAATTTTTTTGAACTGAAAATGGATGCTTAAAAGAAATTAGAATATTTCTTTAGTTAACTATTTTTCTATAATCTGTAATATAGGCTAAAAAAGGTATGTTGAGATCAGTACAAAAGGATGTTCATATGTTTATAGCAAAGAAAAGAGATAATGGCAGACCATATTTTTCTTTATTACATTTTATTATTGAAGGCTTTCTGAAGAAACATGATCAGTAATTAAATCGCACCTACTCTGTACAAATCTTTTCAGAGTACGTGGCAGAGAAATGGGCTGCCACAAGAAGCTGCTTTTCCCTAATGAAATATACTGGGTGACAAGGAGAGAGTTTACACAAGCTTTTGAATGAGGGATGAAATAAAAACATTTATAGTACTTATATTGCCCATAAGGAAACCCTGGTGGCATAGTGGTTAAGAACTATGGCTGCTAACCAAAAAGTCAGCAGTTCAAATCCACGAGGCACTCCTTGGAAATTCTATGGGGCAGTTCTACTCTGTTTTATAGGGTCACTATGAATCAGAATCGACTCAGTGGCACTGGGTTTTGTATTGCCAATAAAGACCATTTCTGTGATTTTGTATGGCTTCCTCAAGTTTTATCTCAGTATTAAGATAAATGAATGGCCTAAATTGACCTAAGTTTATAAATTTAGGGTTGAAATATAAGGCTTATAAAACGTTGATTTTGTATGAGAAAATTTTCTAAGAGAGTTGAATTCAGGTAAAAATAGCTCAGTTGCCAAGAGATGGACTTTTCCCCAACACTTAATATTCTTTGTGCCTCAGAGAAAGAAATCAATAATTTATGAGTGATCGTGTTTTAAAAGGACATCTGATTTCTGCAACAGGACACGAACGAATTCTTTCCACAACCAAAGTAGCAATAAACTGAATTAGCAATCTGTTTATTATTAGCTCAGTGTCTTGCAACTTTTAAAACATTCACACTTTCTGCGTTCGAGGGTGATGTGCTTGACCTGGGGTGTGATGTGCTGCTGACAGTGGCCTTCTGCAGGGACTTGCTCTGAAATGTCTGACTGCCTTATGTTCCTGGAATGTAAATGCAGAACCAAATGACATAGTCGCCAAGAACTGTTTTTCTTGGCTGACAGCCAGATGTTGTATGTTAGTGTTTTCTCAAGTAGTAGCAATACAGAATAAGATGATAAACTGTTTGACTTGGAATCTGACTATGGTTCTGTGGTAGTCAGTAAGACTAATCACAGATATTCCAGTTCTGTAGTACAAATACTCATGGTCCCCCATAAGACTTTTTTTTGAGTGATATACAGATTGGGAATTATTGTCATAATGTGACATGTGGCAAATGCAACTATGAGGCATTCTGTCCTATGAGAGGGAGCAGCAAAGTCAAAAGAGCAGTGTTGTAGTCAAGTTGACCAAGGTTTGAATCCCAACTCAGTCACTTATTTTTTACTTCCTTAACATTTTTGTTTTTATAATAATAGAATAATACCACCAGCATGTTGTGGTTCTGATAATTAGAGATCGTGTACATAAAGCCACCTAGAATGGCCTTTAGTGCCCACCATCCAATAAGTACTCAAGTAATTGATGCTATTATCTATTATTATTAAGTGTAGGGTGTCCAAAATTATCCCTAGGTCTAGTGTTTTGGTGAGGCAGGAAATGGACAACAGAAAAGGTAGTTTCTATAGAGTGGTTCTAATAAGGCATATAAGACTAATAAACTTAGATTCATCTTTTCCACCATCAATCATTAAAGCAAAATAAATTGAGCCATTGCACCCTAGTTCCACAACTCTATGAAAAATAGCATTATGATACAAGTTTTTGTCCTTGATGTTCTTCTGTACATCATCTTAATTTACTCTGTGACTGAAAACGTAGAAGACAAATTTAATCAGTGTTATAAAAGAGCTAATCATTAACTGGATGACAGAAAATGGATTCAGGATTACCCAAAGATAATGTGAACATGGATCAATAGTGACAAGATAAAACAGCATACAAATAAGGAGAAGGAAGAGAAAGAGAAAGAAAATTAAAAAGTGGAAAGGAAAAAGAAGGAAAGGAGGAAGGGAGGAAGAGAAGGAGAGAGGAAGGAAGGAGGAAAAAACAAGAAGGAGAAAATAAAAGAAAGAAAGGAAGAGAGAAGGAGGGAGGGAGGGAGGAAAGGAAGAGAGAGAGATGGACAAGAAGTTGTGGATTGTTGAACCTTGGTTTTATATAATGTAATGAAAGAACATTACGTAGAGTCAGAAAGAGCATTGGTGATGAATTCAAACTTGGATTCAAATCCTTGTTTGCCACTTAGTTATTTGATCTCCTGCAAGTTACTTAATGTCTATGATTTTAATTTTATCCTTTTTTAAAAAAGCATGAAATAAGACAATAATAACTTTATGGGTTATTGGGAAGATTAAATCAAATGAAATAACCTACATAAAATATATTGACGAATGCAGTGGCTAGCTAAAAAATTGAGTACTCAAGAAATCATAGCTATTTGTGTGAAAAATGTGGCCATTGTAGTGACAAGCTAAAATTTTAATACATTAATAGAAATATTAGAAAAGAATAAAGAGACTAATAGTCCTGTGTTTTTCAATCATCAAAACTATTGTAGAAATTTCCATAATAGTAGATTCTATGTTTTAAGAATGGTATTGCCAAACTGGAATGTGTTTACAACGAGGCAACAAGGATAATCAGGAATGTGGAAACCTCATCCTCTGTTGAGAAGTTAGGTACTCAGGGACTTTTAGCCACATAAAGAGAAGAATCATGTGGGACATGAGATTTGTCATCCAGTGTTTGGCGGGATGGGGGAAAGGGAGGTAACCATGCTAGACCACTGGATGACAGACAGAAGGAATCAGATTTGCTCAGCCTAAGGATAACTAGCAATACCCAGTATTGAGCTCATTTGGGATATAGGAAGCTTCCTGTAACAGCAGCAGAGGTTAGACAGTCATATTTCAGACCACTCTGTTGTCGTGAGCTGCCATCGAGTAGGTTCCAACTCAGAGAGACCCTACGTACAGAATGAAACACTGCCCGATCCTGCTCCATCCTCACAATCTTTGCTATACTTGAGGCCACTGTTTTAGCCACTGTGTCAGTGCATCTCGTTGAGCATCTTCCTCTCTTTCGCTGACCCTCTACTTTACCAACCATGCTGTCCTTCAGGGATTGGTTCCTCCTGATAACATGTCTAAAGTACGTGAGAAGAAGTCTCGCCATCCTTGGTTCCAAGGGACATTCTAGCTGTATGTCTTCTAAGACAGACTTATTTGTTCTTCTGGCATTCCATGGTATATTCAGTATTCTTCACCAACACTGCAATTCAAAGACATCAATTCTTCGGTCTTCCTTATTCATTGTCCAGCTTTCACATGCATAGGAGATGATTGAAAATACCATGGCTTGGGTCAGGCACACGTTAGACCTCAGAGTGTCATCTTTACTTTAGAACACTTGAAAGAGTTCTTCTGCAGTGTATTTGCCCAATGGAATACATCATTTGATTTCTTGACTGCTGCTTCCATGGAATCACTTTAGAACAGGTCATGTATAGGCTTCATGTTGAACGTGAAATAAATTTTAAAATTAAAGTTACATATACATATCTATACACATATATACACACACACATAAATACACGTACATATACATACATACACACACATATGTATATAGTTTTTGTTGTTAGCCCCTGACTCATGTTAATCCCGTGCACAATGGAACAAAACATTACCTTTTCCTGTGCCATCCTTGATCAGTTGTGGATCAAACTGTTGTGATCCATAGGGTTTTCATTTGCTGATTTTTGGAAATAGATCACAAGGCCTTTCTTCCTAGTCTGTCTTAGTCTGGAAGCTTCACTAAAACCTGTTCATCATCATAGCATATATATATTTTTTTTCTTTATTTTTGTTAAGTTCCTTTTTGTGCAAAAAAATTATGGCAAAATATGTTTTTAATGTTCTTTACATATGAATAGAGTGCATGGATTCTGTAGGTAAAATTATTATTCTTGTTGTATAATGATATCTAGAATAACACTGCATTCATCAGAATTAACAAAAAATGTGTCTGACATTAGGTTTATGCATATCTCTTTCTGTTCACATTAAACTTAGCTGAAGTTGACAGATGTCAAAGAAAAGCAAGCTTGATGGTTCTTACGTTTCCTTTGATTTTATTTGCATTGCCAAATGTAATGGAACACAAAAGCTAGACTGTTTCTTGTGTAATAAGTTTCCTGCCAAAGAAAGCATGAAGTCAAGAAAGCTTATTTCTGAGCATCCTGAAATATATCACACAATACAGAGTTTTTTTTCTTTTACTCATTACCAAAAAAAAAAATCAATTTTAAAAGGGTGAAAAAGTAACAGGACTTGTATCTGCCCCAACAAGAAAGTCTTGACACACTTTCAAGCAAAAAGAACCATAAATGTTTGGAGAAAACTTGGTGAAGTCATGTACTATAGAAATGCTTGAACTAGTGAGTGACTCAGGACAAGAAAAAATGAAACAGTGCTTCTGTTCACTTGATACATCCTATTCCTGAACTCTGACTTTTTACTAATATTTTGAAGCCAGTTACGGTGAAAATAACAGCTAGGCCATTCCCCTTTGGCCTATGACTGGGTGAAAACTATTATTGCTTCAGTAAAGCCCTGGCTTTTATGTATCATGTGGATGCTGATCTCTGTGTGTGCTCCGTGTGTGTACATGTCCCTGCTCACGCCTGTGCGTGTATGCACGATGCCCCCCTGGGTACTTTAAAGGCTGTCAACTTTTTCTCATAGCGAAGGGTTTCTTTGTCAAGCAAAACTCCTAATGGAAGAAAAAGCTTGTTACTATGTGTACATGTGGAGCACATAGGTTTTGGGGTCCAACATCCAGCTCGATTACTCTGGTGAAGAGAGAAGTTCCGTTTGTCATAGAGGCTAATTGCTTTCAATATGAGCATGCATTAGTGTCAAAGACCCTGACAATTAACCTGAAAGATGCCTTGCCTGCTCCTGTAAAAGTAGTCAAATAATTTCACAGTCATTGCCTTGAAACAATATTTTCAACAGTTTTTATTTGGGAATATAAAAAATTGGTTTTCCAGAGGATAAGTATCAATGCACTTAGTTGAACTTGGGTCAGAAATTTCACTTTTTTTTTTTTAAAGTAAAGGAGAGCTGACTCGTAAAACAATTTGACAAGAGAGGTTCATTCACGGCTGGACTTGTAGATGCCATAAAAATGAGGCCAGTCTTTCAATTCCAGATTCCTTGGTCCACTATAATTGTTGCTGGAAACACCTGCCATTTTGGAGTAAGAGATTAGAGCTGAAAACTTGTAACCTTTCCCGTGCTGAAAGAAGGATTTCTTGGAGGGAAGGGAAGCTGAAAATGAGAACACCTTGTCAGTTTATCCTCAGGGAAGGACCACAAATAACTGGAAAGGCTGCAAAACTCTTTTAAAGGTTACTTCCGCCTAGATGATTTAAAATTGAAAGAAGGATTCAAATGCCTTTTCTTGCTGACAGAGGCTGTATTGTTGTTGCTGACCTTTCCAAAAATAACTTCATTTGACTTGGGGACAAAGAATTTGGGAGAACCTAAATTCAACTTGAAGTCTCTTGGAGAAAGCTCCCATGCCTTGATACAAGTATACTCTACTGTGATTTAAAAAAAAAACAAAACAAAAAACCATTGCTGTGGAGGCAATGCTGACTCATAGTAATCTTATAGGACAGTGGATTCCAACTGCTGACCTTTTGGTTAGCAGCCAAGCTCTTAACCACTGCACCACCAGGGATCCTCTACAGTGATAAAAAAAAAAACAAAACAAGACCTGGTACAGATGAGTCAGGTTCTGACTCACAGTGACCCTATAGGCCAGAGTAGAACTGCCCTACAGGGTTTCCAAGGAGTGGCTGGTGGATTCAAACCGCTGACCTTCTAGTTAGCAGCCATAGCTCTTAACCACTGCACCACTGGGGCTACTGTGATAGGAAACTTAATTCTCTTTGCTATCGAAAAGCTATGTGAGCTGCAACTTTGAGCACTTGCTGTCACTAAAACAGACTCACGATTGAATACTAAAAATGACATATTTCCATGTAAAAGATCACTCCAGATTTTAATTCTTACTCAAGCTAAATAGACTTTTCCACTGAAATATATTCTAAGCAGAAACAAAGCTTTCTTTTTTTATATAGCCTAGTTAATTTGGATTTATTAATTTTTTTTCAGAAGCAGCCGTTAATTTTTACAAGAAAAATAAGAGTGGCATAATCCTTTCTAATATGTGAAGTAACTCAATGTCAAATGCAATCAAATTAATGGCACGAAAATTTATACACACGCACACTTTCTTATTAGGATAACTCCATAATTTCATCGGTTTATCAAAGGGGTGTATCATATCTCTCCCCAACTCCCAAAAAGAAAAGACTAGTGTTCTAGCAGGAATTCTGGTATCAGTTGAGAAATACTACTATTGTAGGGGAAAAAACATCACAAAGTTTAGTAAACCAAAAAGAAAGTTTTGTTCGGCATATATTCAAAAAGACAAAAGTGAAAAGTGGACAAGAATGTTGCCAGAGCTAATCCAAGCTGAGTCCAAGAAAATATTACAGAACAGACAAAGGTGGGAAAACGGACAAGCATGTTACCACAGCCATGTCTGCCTAAGTCCAAGGAACATTACAGAATAAACAAGAATGGAAAAACGGATAAGCTTGCTGCCACAGCCGTGTCTGCCCAAGTCTAAGGAACATCACAGAGTAAACAAGAATGGGAAAGGGACAGCCATGTCTGCTCGAGTCCAAAGAAATTTACAGAGTCATCAGTATGTATTAACGTTACAAATGGGCAAAACCATCGAAAGCTTCACCTTTTCACGGATTGGCTAGAAACTATAATCCCACATTTTGAATCGTCTTTCTTAACAATCATCAGTACACGTTTCAGTAACGACAGTCAGGAGGGTCTTCATTGGTCCAACAAATTCTCTGTTGACTAAATGCTAATAGAAGAAGGTAAGAGTGGAAAGTCTTTTGTGTTCTGTTTGATTAGCTTTATGTGAAATGTTCCTTAAAAGATATTTTTTCTTCCCTAAAAGATAAATTGTAAGATTGTCCCATCTATTGTCTTTATCTCAGGACCCAGTTGATATGTCTTTGTGAGTTCTTGTGAGACCAGCTCCAGCTGGGTCACATTCTCTATGCTCAGACAGGGAATAATGGTTCCAATATTATTTCCTAAATTACTACTCAACTAGTTAGTCGCTGGTGTCGTGGTTAAGAGCTATGGCTGCTAACTTAAAGGTTGGCACTTCGAATCCACCAGGCGCTCCTTGGAAACTCTGTGGGGCAGTTCTACTCTGTCCTTTAGGGTTGCTATGAGCCAGAATCGACTCGATGGCCACAAGTTTGGTTTTTTTGGTTTTAGTTAGTCTCTAAGGTGCTTCCGATTGTATCGATCTATGGTTACACAGCGAATAATCTGTTGTCCTTCATATAGGTTACATGGGATTATGTAAGGATAGGCAGGTATGGATGGTAGGAATTTGTGACTGTGTAAGACTGTACGTGAATGAGGCAGGGAATACAGACACTATGAAGATTTTTAAGTTGATAAAAATAATTTTTTGGAGACTAATATTGATAATTTTCTCAGGGGAAATTGTAAAATCCATCAAGACTGCAACTCTCTCTGGAATCAGAATCAGTATAGTTATGATTCTATTTCTGCAGCTTTCCCTGAGTAAAGAGACATTTTTAACAATGTTCAGAGAGTGTTTGTAACATCAACATGTCACTTTCTGGTAGCAAGAACAGAGTCTGTATGACAGGAGCCATCATAGACTATAATTGTACTAATGGGTCATTGATCTTAAAGATATCTGACCAGACACTCACAAATAGTCTGTAATGACTCTGAAAGCTGTTAGCCTCACTGTTGGGTAAATACTCAGCCCAAGTCTTTCTATTTTGCTGTTACAAATAATAAAATAAACAGTACATGTTTTCAGAAGCTTGTAATTACATGTACTTACACAATAGTTCAAAATAATAGAGTCTTCAGAGAAGTTGCATTTTTTATCACTCAGATAAAGTGAACATCTGTCTCCTGTTGAGATCATAGGGCTGGAAATCAGAACTTCTATTTTTGGCACAATGGATGACAGCATTTTTTTTTTCCCAGCGAACAAGTCATTTAACCTTTTCTTGCTTTGGTATAACCAACGTATACAGAGACACGTTCATTTGAAGTAGCCTTCTAAGATGCATGTTAAGTTACAAATCTACGTTTTAAAACCAGCTTGCTGTTCTCCCTGAGGGTGGTTTGCATATAGAAAAAAAAAATGAAATCAGTATCATTTATAATTCAGATATATACAAGGCCATTATTTCTTTCCTTTCTCCTTTCCTCCTTCCCACCCTCCCTCCCTTCCTCCCCTTTCACAGGAAAACATACAAGATTTAGTACTAAAAACTGACCACAATGTCTTGCGTTCATCCCTTTCTTGCTTTTCCATTTATATAGTTTGAGCATATGCCTATTTGCCTAAAACGTATTCATTTTAATATTATAGTTTTAAATTTTATTAAAAGGTATCATGCTGACATAATCTTTGGGGCTATATTTTTTCACTTAATATCTGCTAAAATTCATTGTGTTTTGTGTGTTGCTGTAGTTCATTTGATTTGCCTGTTGCGTGGTGTGCCATTGTGTGAATATATCACAGTTTATCAATTCACTCTTTCATTTTTGAATGGGACTCTGGTCTCAGACAGTGAGCAAACAAAACATTCTAATACCTTTACTTCAGAACAACAGTGATCTTACGTTAAGAATGCCTTCTAACCTTGAAAATTGATCTATAATTAGAACTGAAAATTTACTTATGTTGAAAAATGGTTTCCAACTTTGAAAACTGACCTCTAATTAGAACCAAAATGTTTAGAGTTTTTTAGGTATTTACATAAACATGTACATTGCTAGGAATGTATAAATATATAACGTATGGATTTCCATGTGGTAATGCATAATTATTGTATTTCACATAAAAATCAGTAATCTGTATAGAGTTTAAAGGAACTTTAGGAAGCACATATTCCTGGATTCTTAGCCTTTGGAAAGTAATGAACTTTGTGAATCTGGTAAAAATTATGGGCCCTTTTCCCCAGGAAAATGTACATGTGCAAACATTGTTAAAGCAAGTTCAAATGGTCCATTGGCACCTTTGATTTACTACAATCTTTTAATTTTTCAGATGAGAAAATAAGATCCAAGAAGTTTCAGTGGTTTTTCAAGCTAGTTTGTGCTTTACTAAGCACCAGAACTAAGGTCTCTCGAATTCCCACCCGGTTTCAGTCCCATTTGCTATGGACAATGGCAAAAACAAAACGTTCTTAAATGTGGAAATCACGAAACATTATCTCAGTACTTGTCTGTAATAAGCTAAAATAATTGGAAAATTGCATCATGATTCTTATGTCATGTCCAAAATTCCTATTCATATCAGTGATCCTTTTGTACCAACAGCACTGATTTAATAGTGCCTTTTTTTTTCTAGTTCTTTCTTTGCTCCAGTTAACACAAGACAAAGTATTGTGTTTTAATAACATATTTTCTCATGTGTTACATTCATCCAAATTTCTAAGAGGCAATGTAAAATACTTAGTCACTAACCATTGTATAATTGGAACTATGTCACTAAAACTGCTAAGACATTTCCAGAAATTTCTGGAATAATTTAGTGTTTTTAAGACCAAACCTTAGCAAGTGTGCTTCACCATCTACCACAAATAGGTATGTCTATTCAAATGTGCCCATACTGCTTGTTTTTTAGTAAATTAGCTCTAGAGCCAGGGAAACCGTTTTCAACCAATAACCACAAACAGAGGGAAGGAGGCTAGTTCTCTGAGGTAAAGAGAAAATGAATCTGTTACACATAATCTTGTCTGTGGAGCCCTGGTGGTACAGTGGTTAAGAGCTCGGCTGATAACCAAAAGGTCAGCAGTTTAAATCCATAAGGAAATAAGTAATTAATAAAAATCAAACAAACAAAAATAAAAACGGTACAACAACAAACCAATTACCTTAAAGTCAGCCAGTTGATGAATTAAGGGACAGCAGAGACATAAATTTTTCTTCTCCTTAGAATTAATTCTGGGAAGATGGGCCAGTGACCAGCTACCCACCAACCCCAAACCCACTGCTGTCAAGTTGATTCTGACTCACAGTGACCCTATAGGGTTTCCACGGCTGTAAATCTCTACAGAGGCAGTCTGCCGCATCTTTCTCCTGTGTAGCCACTGGTGGTTTCAAACCGCCAACCTTTTGCTTAGCAGTTGATCACTTTAACCACTGTGCCACCAGGGCTCCTTTGCTACCCACCAGTGGCAGAGAAATCGTGATGGTCTGGATAGCCAAGATGAGCATTGCCTTGATGACAATGGACACATTTGTGTCTTTCCTGTTAAATGCAATAATTTGCCTCTTTGTTTAAGGTCAAGAAGGGACAGAAGGATTAGGCTTTCTGAGATATCCCATAGAAGAGATAATTTCTCTTTGCTGATTTCCTAGTGATCATTTTCTTCACACATTTTCCTAAATGGCTTTCAGGTCCTACAAACCTGGGGATATCAACAGGCATGCAGCCATGCGTGGACAACAGTGGCACACATATCTTTCTGAAGAATACTCAGAGCTAGCTAGTCTGAGGAGTATAAACCCATATGGACTCCATGTGGGAAAGGTTACTGGCAGTGTAGGAAAATTAAAGCACCCTACCTCATGGGGTTTCTGATTGAAAGAACATTTTATTAAACTTTCTCCATGGCCGCCTGCTTAACTGCCAGATATTGTTGACTCTTTATTTCAGAGAGTGAATTGTGGCTGAATTCTATTAAGATTTGTTTGTTTGAGAATCATTGGCTGTCCTCACAGATGGGACAGTAATTACGTCTATGTCCAGAACAGAGCATAACCAACTACTACTGTATACTGAGAGAATTGGAGTTGCTTAACGTTAACTGAGTAAATTAGACTTTCCTAAACAAGCTATAAAATATGTCTTTCCTCCTTTTGTGTCAATTATATTTCAATAAAATTAAAATAGCCAAGTAATAAAGCTGGGATAAATTTAAGGTTTTAGAAAATTATGAAGACACCATAATAGGTCAAAAGGACTTCTCAATAAGAAATATTTTAAATATTTGAAGATGATCCCATGTGAGGAAAGTAATTTATTAATTACTATGGTTTCAGAGTTTGTAATTATGAGTGTGATTCAAATCACATTGTTGATATTTCTTGCAAAACATCTTGTCAAACCTAGGCAATTATTCAAACAATAGTTAAAGGAAGAGATTCATTTAGAAAGTTCATTTGCCTTTATTAACTTTGACACATTATTACAGCTGAGTTCAGGACTTAAGGACTTCAAGTAATAGAATTACTGAATCATACTTGATAGTCATATTTTCATTTCAGAAAAGTTAAACTTGGGTAATAAAGAGTCCATTTAAAATATTGACTGAATCATCATGGTATAAAAGTAAAAACAAATGAAATTGAGTGTTATTCCAATTATGGCTTTCTAATGCACTGCCAAAGGAGAATCGATGCCTTTGAATTATGATGTTGGTGAAGAATATTGAATATACCATGGGCTGCCAGAAGAACAAGTCTGTCTTGGAAGGAGTACAGCCAGAGTGTTCCTTAGAAGCAAAGATGATGAGACTGTCTCACATACTTTGGACATGTTATGAGGAAGGACCAGTGGAGAAGGATATTGTGCTTGGTAAGGTAGAGGAAGAGAAGACCCTCACAAGATGGACTGAAACAGCAGTGCAACAATGGGCTCAAACATAGCAATGTTTGTGAGGATGATGCAGGACCAGGCAGTGTTTTGTTCTGTTGTACGTAGGGTCACTATGAGTTGGAACTGACTCGATGGCACCTAACAATAACAACAGCAATAAACACTGCCAGGAAAAAAGACAAAGAATGAAGTGTCCGCATATTTGAACATGTGACTAAACAAATGAATTTTCTGCAGCTTTCCTATATAATGAAAATTCGACCCTGTCACACAATAGCATAAAAAATCTCAAAACACTTACTCTGTCTCCAATTTACTTACCTAAATAATCATAATCATCTAATAGTGAGAAAAATAATTTCTATATCAACTAATGTGATTATATACCATAAAATATTTCCACTGTTGGAAGATAAAGCAATGTTTGCTTCTCATTGAAATGTCCAGTGATAGAAAGATTTACATATGGTGTTTATTTATTATAAGATTCTAGAAAGTTTTTGATCTTGGAATATTTATATTTAATTCTGAAGGATGTTTTAACAATGGATGCATAACTAAACATGAGTTTACATGCAAGATATTCATGAGTTAATCATTTATCTGGTTACTTTGTCTTTTCAATGTCAAATGTACAGAGGTTTACAAATATTCATTTATTGATTTCCTTTTGATAAAGCAATATTTATAATGGCTAGAAAAACATATGCTTAATGAACTATGTTCAGTGTGTTTGGTATTGATACACATATTGGCAACTAAAAAAAGTAAGATGAGAAGACTTTCCTAAATACAATGGCAAATTTGAATATATAAAACTATTCAAATGGATTTAAAAGCAGTTGCATTGTAATTAAGCTTGTTGACTTGCTTTCCTAATGCCAGAAAACCAAACCTGCTGGCATCAAGTCAATTCTGACTCATAGCAACCCTACAGGGCAGAGTAGAACTGCCCCATAGAGTTTCCAAGGAGCACCTGGTGGATTCAAACTGCCGACCCTGCAACTGTAGCACTTAACCACTGCACCACCAGAGCAGGGAAAAAAAAAAAAAAAAACCCTTTAGAGATATTATTTCAGACTCTGCAATTCAATATGCATAATTTTCTTTTGTCGTAACTTGTTATTTAGGAAGTTAATTGTATTATGTGTACTAACTCCAATGGATACTTGCTATTTCTCTGTCTTCACCATGACTTTCCCTGGGACTTGGCCTTTAAAAACAAGAAAAAGTAGTTACTGACACACTCTATTTCCTCTCATCTCATCACCTTTATCCTCTAATGTGTTTGGAAGAGGAAAAAAAGGCTAAATGAGATGGGTACATTTCCTCCCACTGTTTTTAGCCCTGAAATTCCTTTATTCCGCATCTGTGATGCTGGTTCCTTTACGAATGTACCAGTTATTAGTTTTATGACCTTGGGGCTTGGATCATTTCTATGTGGATGCTTTTTCCATTTATAGTAAAACTCTACATTGACCTTTCCTAAAGGGTACAAATAATTCCTTAGTTCTCGTTCACTGATAAAATAATATAAATTAATCACATTTACAGTTTTCATATGCAAAGATAAATTTGGCCCATGATTCAGGAGTTTAAATGTGCCTAGGGTAGTACAACAAAAAGGTTTTTCCCCTATGCAAAGAAATACTAGCTTTCTATTTGCAGAGAGCACCTTTAGGAATACTCTGTAAGGTTTATGACTCTGCTGTACATGGTTTGGCCACAGTCTTGGCTCAACAAATTTTCTCATGTTCATGGTTTCTAGTTAAAAAAGACTTTGTGTTCCTTTTTGGTCTCCCAGTAATCCATAGACTATGATGTCAAACATATAGTAGTTTTTTTTTTTTTAATTATAGTAATAATTTAGTGCATCTTTGGAACATTTCTTTAGTTTTCCGTGCTGTGCTCCTGACTTCCGTTCATGTTACAGCAACTACATATCCTCTCTCCAACCTCAGTCCAGACTTATCCTCTATCTGTATATAGCATCAGTTCTGAACATGTGAACTGGCAGGATTCACCTTTCTTCCTATTGAAGGGGAGAGTACATTTACATTATAAATAATTCTTGTATTTCTCACTGGTGCCAAATAAGATTGTACACTGCACACTTTTATGAGACACCATTCGTTTTTTGTAGTCATTCTAGATTTGAACATTTATTATTGCAATTTCCTGGCAGATGGCAGTGTCTTGATGAAGGGCCAGCTTTTTCTAAGATGCAAAGAGGCACCAATTGTGCTAATTATAGGATTGGATTGTCCAATAACATATTCTTTGTCATTTTGTGCATTTACCACAGAAGGGAAATACAGTATACAATGAAATCCTAGGAGAGATTCCAAATTTGTTGGGAGCAAGGGGAGGCTCTCAAAGTCTTACAACTAAAAACTTTCCTCTCCCTAAATATATGTAACACTGGTGGCTCAGTGGTTAAGAGCTTGGCTGCGAACTAAAGGTTAGCAGTTCAAATCCACCAGCAGCTCCTTGGAAACCCTATGAGGCAGTTCTCTGTCCTATAGGGTCACTATGAGTTGGAATCAACTTGATGGCAACAGGTTTGTTTTTTGTTTTTTTTAAGTTATGAATTCTCATACCCTTTAACTTTCCTCATATGGGGTGGTTTCCAAACCTCTCAACCATCCTGGTTAATTTCATCTTGATAAACTCCAAAGTTCATGATTGCTTACTGGAAATACTTTATTTTAAAATTTTACATTTTGTAAGATTGGTTTACATGCAACACTGTTATGTAACTCATATCTACTGTTATGTAACTTTTATCCACAGGCCTGTGTTGGGAGAATTCAAATGTAGAATGTAAAGAAGACAACTTGCAAAATATATTACCTTAGACATAATTTAGTTGAGTTATACTCTTAGTAGCTATGTAATCATGTAAATTTCTGACAATATGTATAGTATTATATGGCCATCACTTTAAAGAATATTCAAAAATGCATGTTAGTGAAATGATTCCTAACATTTTTTAATTAAAGGATATGTCTAGTCTAAGGACTCCTGAGATATGAATCAAAATTAGACACGATTTTCAACACAAACCCTTGAAGATCGTAACCAAGAATGTCCATGGTGCTCAGATAGAATGGAATGTCTCCTACCTGAGCATAGACTCAGCACCCAGACAACTAAACAATCCACTAAGCAGTTTGAATTAAATGGAAGGGAAAGAACATGCCCAGGTGTCCACAAGACTTCTACTCGCTGGGGAATCCTCTAAGTCAGGTTGAAATGCTCAATTCATATATGTGTGACCAGAAAACATATGCATCTTAAATGCTCAAAATAGATTCTCGTGAAGCCTTCACTTGAGCTCTGTAGGTGTTTGCCCATTTGTCTTAAGAACTACATGACTTTTTTTTTTTTGGTAAGAATTGAGATTGTTGTTGCTGTATGTCATTGGGTTGATTCCAACTCACAGCGACCCTCTAGGTCAAAGTAGAACTACCCCATAGGGTCTCCTAGGCTAAAACCTTTATGGTAGCAGATCTCTATGACTTTTCTACTATGGGGTGGCTGGTGGGTTGGAACTTCTGGCCTTCTGGTTAGCAGCCACACATTTAATCATTGTGCCACCAGGGCTCCTTAAAGATTGAGATACCCTAGTTTAAATTACTACATGCCAATGCTTTTTCTCCACTTAACCCCAAACTCAGACCATGTTAACTTCACCTTGGCCTTTACCTTGCAGCTTCTTGTTTGTAGCTGTGTCATCACTTAGATTGGGTATCACATGTTTATCCATCTTCCTTAGGTGTCAAGTGCAGAGCAGTTGAGATACAGTGGGTCTGGCATTTGACACTGGAGAATGGTCTCTGCTCTAGAATTTTCTTGAGTGTGACCCTGTCCTGCTACCTGATGATGATCATGGCTGATAGGAGTTCCTCATGAAACGAGTCTAGAGGCAACTACTGGCATCCTATGGTCTTGCCCGTGTGTGGCAGGATTTATATCCCCACTTAGTAAATTAAAGCTAAATAATAGGCTCTGCTGAGCAGCTGGACAAGTAGCATTTCTGATCTGTCTCATCAGTAGACAGTTAAATAAGAGACTAGGCACTTCCTGAGTTTATAATTAAGTAGTTCCTGGGAACTTTGACCTAAATTATACCAAAAGACAACACATGTGTGTAAAGAAAGGCCTAACTCCTGTCAGTCTCTTTCCTCTTTCACTAGCAGGACTTATGTCTATTTATCTTTGGGTATGCAAACACTGGCATGTTGGAAGAAGTTTGATTACCTCGGCACTAGGCAGATGGCCTCCCGTAATTACCATTATTCACTTGTTGGGAGGCAACTTCAGTATTATCAAAAAGAAGAAACGTTACCAAGGTGCAGTCAGGTTGCCAACTACCCTTTATTTCACTACCGGAGGCTTCAAACAGCTGCTCCAGCTTTCCCATTGCTCTGCTATCAGTGTAGTAATAGTTTAGGGATAGGTATTTCCATGTGGACTATAAATCTGGAGTATATGTAAATGAAATTGAAATACTAATATGTTAAATTGACAATATAAAACACATGCTGGAAAATATTTTTTCACACATTTCTGGGTATAAAGGGAGTGTGTTGCAAATACTAGCAAAGTGTAAATTGAAAAAAAAATTGAAATTTACCATAATAAGAGCTTAATACCTGGAGAAATATGCTTTGAGAATTCAGTTGTTTCCATCTGACATTCCTCTGAGCCTCGATATTACAGAATTGCTTGCGTTATGGAACATGATAAAAAAGAGGAAGGTAAGAAAAAAATTCACAGAAGTCTTTTATCAGAGGAAAGCTACCCAGGTAAATGGCAGGACGTAAGGTAGAACATGGAAAAGAGTTGAGCAGATACTCCAGGTTTTCCACCAGTCTCCCTTACTTCTCTCTAACGGGTCGAAACCTGAATTTATTTAGGTGCTACACCCCTGCCCACACCCAGCCACCTGACTCCCACCTTGACTCAGGGAAGGGTGACCTAGCCTCAGCTAGATCAGTGAATCTAAGGCAGTTATCATGTTATCATTTCCCTGTGAGTGACTAGCTTAGGGGCAGGTGTGGGACCTTGGTCCAGCCCAGGCGGCATAAGCGGAAGTATAGTGGCGAGTTTCTTAGAAACATGTCATAGCTATTAAAGAGACTCATGGGAATAGACAATCCCTCTTTTTGCACTGGATGTTGTCCTATCTGGATGTGATTTTCAGAACTCTGGCAGCCTTTTGGGAACCATGAGGGGAATAGGCTAACATTCTGAGAATTCTGAGGGGATGGGCTGGGTTTCTTATTACCAGATTTTCCCTGACTTAATTTCTGCATTCACCTTACCATGAACCACTTGCTAATAGCTTTTCTCAATGTTTGAACTAAACGTTGCTGCACATGAGAAGCACCTGGAGAGTTTTAAAGAATCCTGATGTCCAGCTCTCACCCATTGCGGTTTAATCAGAATACTGGGGTAGGAGCCAGACGTCAGTATATTTTCAGGATCCCCAGGTTATTCCAACATATAACAACATTTGGGAACCATCTGGTTTGAGCCGTTTTGAATGAGATCTTTTGTTATTTCTGTCTGAGTGCTACCGAACGGAATTTAAACTAGAAAGAAATCTAAACTAAAAACATCATTTGCGTGAATAGCTACATTGGATAACAAAACAAAACAATATTAAGAGGAGCACAATAAAGAGTCAGAAAAATGCTTTCATAGTTTTCAAAAGGAACTCCAAGTAAGTTATGTATATATATATATATATATTTTTATATGTATATACGTATATATAATTGAACAATATTTAAACTAAGTCAAGTATCTACTGCTCCAGGTAGTCTTACTGATTATTTTCTTTAATGCTTTCATGATCCAATTATTTTTTCCTTTTAATTTTTTTTTGATACTATGTGTTTTCAGTAACAGAGGGCACGCTGAGTCATTGAGTGTATCTGGATCTTGGTAGCTAATATGATTTTTTTTAATGCCTCATTCCACAAATTGCACCCTCGGAGTCCAGGGGTACATATGTGTCCCAAACAAATTGTCAACACAAATTCTACCCTGAGGGTCCAGAAGTACCTATGTGTACCAAACAAAAATTTTCAAAACTCGTGTCTTTCCTACCAAAAATTCAATGATTCAGCGCGACCTCATATAATACCCTGCAAAGACAAGAATTTAGCACACACCTGTTTTTATCCATTTCAATCTGTTACATAGGGCTCTGCATGCTGGTAGCACTACTGTCATTGTGATAGTAACTTCCCAATGGGCCCCAGAGGTACAAAAAGTGTCAGCTATATATACTGCCAGTCCTGAAAGTGTTTTAATAAAGTGTTATATCTGTAAATAACCTGAAGTTTAATTTGCATAAAATAATTAAAAGTGAATGAATCCTTACATCTTTATTAAATTTGATCTTTGAAAAACATGCCTATATGGTAGAAACAAGTATTGGTTTCTGTTACATCTAATTTGAAGAAAGGAGGATTCATTATCCTTAAGGACCCCCACCCCACCCAGAACGCACACTGTTAAATCCTAGATGAAGGCCCTCTGACATTTGCCTCATTTCCTGATCCACAAATTACTGTAGTATTTAACTTAGAAAACAGTCTAAGAAGTGGTCCATAGCAATTTACATTTCACCTGTGGAAGCATAAGCAGCGAACATGACAGCTCATTTTGAGTCCTGGCACCAATTCTGTGACTCATCCCATTTACACAGGGAACATTTCAACTCTGGAAAACTGTACTTCCTCTTGTTTACAGGAGGCTGTCCTCTCAACATCTACCTCTCCAAAATTTGGGGTAAAGGCCACATCATAATAACTCAACCTCTTTCACTCATCTGAGTCATAGAGCAAGCTGATAATCTGACACTTTAATGAAACAGTATGTATTGGACACAGGGTCTTGCTGAAAATCTCAATGTCACCTTGCAATCCAAGAGTGGATACCTTAAATCCTGACTAGAGTCCCTGGGTAATGCAAATGGTTAAACGCTTGGCTGCTAACCAAAAGATTGGCAGTTCAAGTCCACCCAGAGGCACCTAGAAAAAAGGCCTGGCAATCTAAAAAACTACTTCTGAAAAATCAGCCATTGAAAAACCCTGTGAAGCACAGTTCTACGCTGACACACATGGGGTCTCCATGATTAGGAGTCAACTTGATGGCATTTCTTTGGTCAATTGTTTGTTTTAACCTCTGGCCATATTTGTGATCACCCTACATTATGACCAAATAGGACAGCTGCTGGAGAAAACCTCCAGTTTTTGCAAAGACTTCCTTGATATCACACAGCTGGTGTGGATCCCAACCTTCTACTCCTCTACTGAGTCATTGAAATTGGACCATGATTTCCTGCTTTGTCTTCAAGTGAGATTTTACAAACTGGATAGTTACTGTAAGAATTGTACTTGAGTCATTTGAACTCATGGTAATCCCATGTGTGTCAGAGTAGAACTGTGCTTCATAGGGTGTTCAGTCGCAGATTTTTCAGAAGTACATTGCTGGGCTTTTCTGCCAAGATGCCTCTGGGTAGACTCCAGCTGCCAATCTTTTGTTTAGCAGCCAAGTGCATTAACCATTTCCACCACACCAAGGAGTCTGTAAAAAAAAAAAAAAAAAAAACCTGTTGCTGTCGAGTCGACGCCAGCTCATAATGACCCTACAGGAGAGAGGAGAACTGCCCCATGTGGTTTCCGAGGAGCACCTGGTGGATTCAAACTGCCTTCCTTTTGGATAGCAGACATAGCTCTTAACCACTACATCCCCACGGTTTCCAGGACTCTGTAGGAGTCCTTATTCTCATTAAACAGCAGAATAGGTCACTCAGTTGAAATGAACAAACAAACCTGGTGGAATAATAAATGAAAGGGCTTTGTATTTCATAGGTCATGTCCCTTTCTTTGACCTCTACAATATACAGGGATAATATAACAGATAAGAAAGGTGACTAACCGATCTCATTCTTTCAAAAAAAAATTTTTTTTAAATATACATTTAGGTAGGCAGTGAGAAAATACAGAGGGCACTGCAGACTTTGAAGCAGGCGTGGAATCAGAAGGTTGTCTTCATTTAATGCTGAGTTATACTGACAATTATCTCTGAGAAAAATGAATGGGCGACGTGACTGAAGTAATCAGCGCCTGAGAGATGCTTTGCATCGGTCTGGGTTGATAGCATTTACCTGATGGTGGGTAGGGAGTAATGAAGTATTTCAACCTAATTAAAACTTTCTGAGCATTTTCCCCCTTTGGAAACTTAGATTTTTATGGGATTTAATTTGAAGGATATAAAAGTACAAAGGCAGGTTTTTGTCATGCTCAGGGATAGGTTAATAATGCATTCAGATTCAAATCACCTTTCACATTGATAAAACTGGCCTACTTTTTCTTTCAGAGAGAAACTGTCTTATGAAATATTTTCACATAAAAATGTTGCATTTGGGGGTTTTCTTCCTACATTCTATAATTAAACTTGGCATATCACTTCCGAATGTTAAGTGAAATTTAGTTCCTTTTCAGGTCTGGGCTTTTTAATGAGTTAACATCTCTGTGGCTTGAGACAAGTGGCATTCGCTGCTTTACATGCCAGGGAATTTCTCTGACAGCAGTGATAATGGTGCAGATGTTTTTCTTTGTGGGGCTGTTCCAACAATGTCCCTAATGAAAACACATGCCTACTTCCTGGCAAATTAAAAAAAAAAAAAAAAAATCCTTTTTCAAAACAAAAAATTCAAATGATTTCATTCTAAGATGGGAAATGTAAACAGCTCATTATTTTTTCCAGTTCATTTTTTTTATGTGTTCAGTTGCAGCAATAAAATGATTCTTTTCTTTCCTTTTACTTTCTTTTTCAGTCCTGGTCTAGAAACAGCTTTTTACAAAGCCTTATGCAGATCCCAAGTGGAGTAAGATCTATTATAATTACAGCGATGGGGTCAAATCTGACAAGTTGGCACTAAAACTGATTTTCCATATCATCTTGACCCTTATGTTTAGGTCGGCTGATTTGATTTCAACATAGAAATATTTACAATTCCTACAAATATTTCACATTTAGACTTAGGAATGCAACTTTGTCTTCTGAGGTTCACAGAGGTGGAAATCATGAAAGAAGTTCTATGTAAATAATGGCTTAGAAATTTTTTAAAAAAACAAAATTTTGCACAATGCAGGTGAGGTTTTTGCAAAAGCAAATTTCTAGGTCTATTTTGTGGCTAAGTATAATATAGGGGTGCTATGAGTCTGAACCAACTCAATGGCACCTAACAACTATGCAACAACAAGTGAATGTCTGCTGCTGCCCTTTTCTCAAATGAACATTTTAATGTAGTCCGAAATATAAGCCTTTCATCTCTTAGCTTTTTAAAAAGAATTTTCAGCCAATGTGAACAGAGATGTCCTTTCCCTATTCTTAGGCATCATACATACTTTGAAAGACATAACGGCCTCAACCAAAGCCTAACCTATGCCACCATTTGGGGTATGGGATGGGGTGAGACCAGAGATTTCTGTCGTACATATTGCCTGGTCATAAAAAAAAATAGTGTTTTTAATGTACTTGTCTCTGCTAAGAAGACTATCTGAAAATGCCATCAGATGGACCACACCAAAATATTCTTTTTTTCGAAACTTTTTTTTTTTTTTTTACCACAGCAGAGAGAATGGGGGTCATGATGAGCCCCTTTCTCTCCTTCTTGTATGACTAAGCCATCATTGTCATCAGGACATACAATAAAACACTTCATCAGAACTGAAGGGCAAGGAGCCTGGGCAATATGGATAATTTAAGCCAAATCTGTGGTTAGTAACAGCTTGAGTATGTTCACGTGCACCTATGGGTAGCTGCTTATCGTCTTTCTCTCATCTGTAGAGGGCACATTGAATGCCCTTTAGTAGAGCGAACCTTAGAACTTTACCTTCATAAACAAAGTAGGTTTAATTATGTGTGTTTATTTGCTGTACTTCAATTACTTATTTAATATACAAGTAAGTGGAGAACAAAAATCATTATTTATGAGCATCTATTTAGCCCTTGAATAAAAGAGCACTTGAATAAATGAATAGAAATCTCACTGAAGTCAGCCTTCAGTCAACATCTTTAAAATCCCCTTCGTTTTCTCCCTCTTTCTTATCAAAGCTGCACATGTTTAAGAGCTAGGCGTCATCTTTGGTTAAAAATCAGAATTTAGGATGATTGTTTTATTAGTCGTAATATTCATCTTAAGAACTTAATTGTACAGGCTTTATATAAGAGAAACCGATTGCACTGCAGTCTTTATCTTGAGTGTAATTTGTTTGAAAAGGAGTATATATGAGTTATTTAGACTCAACGAGCATGGCTTGTTAAATATAAGACTAAGACAGGGCCTATAAATTACGTAAATATTGAAGTCCCTCAAGGCCCCTTTATCTTCTCACTCTAAATTTCTCCCAGAGGATCCCATTTATCCTCTGAGCTTCAGACTCGTGTAAAACAGCTGCCTACTGAACATCACCTCTTGGAGATCACAAACACAACTCAAACAATGTTGACCAAAATCAAACTCATAATCGCCCATTGCTTACCATGCCATCAAACTGGACCTTGTCCTATTTTACCTTTCCCATCCAAGACCTACCGTCACTAACCTATGTTCAGTTGACTCCTTGTCTTTATGATTGCCAACACGTTTTTCTTGCTAAAGAATAATCGTCTCGTTTTTAATCTTAACCCATTTCCATTTGTTTCTCATTGCCACATACAGTTGAAAATAAATGGATAATGCCACTTTTGCTTAAGAGTGTCATTGACTAAATAATAAAAACTATTCATTATTAAATCTCGATCCCAGAGTACCTGATTTGTAATATTCAGAGTGACAAAACAGGGACCATACATAGAAACAATTCTGTTTTATCACAATGTGCGAAGTACAGTGGTTGACTAAAGGAAAAGCAGATTCATGATTAGTTATGCACTGAACTAGACACTTTTTTTTCTTTAACACAATGCATGAAATACTACTGACAGAAAAACTGTGGTTATTCAGATTATTTAGCATGTATATTTTTTAAAATGAACAAAGTAAGCCTCTCACTTCAAGGAAAGCAGCTGACAATACCTACTGCCTTTCAAGCAAAAATTAGAATTTTAGAAAGCTTGTATCTGTCACAAGAACCTTGACAGCTTCTTTAATACTTAAAGACTTTCCTGATGAGACTGAATGTGATGTTAGCAAATGTCATTTTTTAAAATATCATACAATGAAAAGTATCAACATTTGTAACATTGCACAGTGAAATTTTGTCAGCATGTGTGTTATGGATTGAATTGTGTCCCCAAAAATTATGTGTTGTAAATCCGAACTTCTTTGCCTGTGGTTATAATCCCTTCTGGTAATGGGTTTTCTTTATGTTAAGAGACCGTATCAGTATAGAGTATGTTTTAAGCTAATCGCCTTTGAGGTATAGAAAGAGCAGATTAGGAATGGGGAAGAAAGCACAGACATAGGGGAAGACAGATGCCACACTGCATGAAGATCTCCAAGAAGCAAGGATCGAGGACCATCCCCGAGAGTTGACAGAAAAAGAAAGCCTCCCCCTAGAGCCAGCACCCTGAATTCAGACTTCTAGCCTCCTAAACTGTGAGAAAATAAATTTCTGCTTCTGAAAGCCTCCCACTTCTGGTATTCCTGTTACAGCAGCACTAGATAACTAGCACAATATGCAAGATAGATCAATGGAGTTTAATGCAACAGAATATGAAAAGATTGTTGGTATAGTGTCGGATTCTACATTGCAACTAACCCTTAAGAAAATAGGGCTTACAGAGTTTTGATACAGTATCAAAGAAGAAAATCCACAATTATCCACAAAGGCTTTTAAAAGACTTCTTGTTTCCCAACAATATATGCATGAGGCCAGATTTTCTTTATATACTCAGTTAAAACTGCAACATATTGGATTCAGAAGCAGTATAAAAATCCAGTTGCATTTTATTAAACCTAACATTAAAGAGGTTTGAAAAATGTAAAGCGGTGCCACTTCTTTTATTAAAAGATTTTTTTTAATTGCATAAAGAATGTTTTTCATGTTGCCATATACTGAGTTTACTATTTTCAATTGGGTAAGTAAATATGTTTAAATTTCCTCCATTTTAAATTTCTAATATGGTAAATGTTTATAGATATAACCCATATGAGCAAAAGCTTTTGGGCATCTTAAATAATTTTTAAGAATGCAAAGGGTCTTGAGATCAAAAAAGATTGAGAATTGCCATCCTATACCATAAACGCCATGAGGGAAAGGCTTCTGTTTGCTTGGCCTTACCAATTATTTCTAGCATTTAAAGGAATCTGTCAATGAAAAGAACTCAGTATTTGGAAACAGAGAACCATTATTTATGAGCTACATAACATTTGAGTAATGGTTTCTTTGTAAGTAGAATAGGATATATAACCATTCCTACATTAAAGGCTGTAAAAAACAAATGAAATTAAGCACAATATATGAAGTAAATTGTAGATTATAAAGTACAGTATAAATGTAAATGTACAGGATGACCAACTAAATTGGAATTTCAAATAAATAGCAAATAATTTTTTAGTATAAATAGATCTCAAATATTTCCTGTGACATACTTTAACTGTAAAATTAGTTACTATTTATCTGAAATTCTAATTTAGTTGGGTGTCCTGGATTTTGGTTTGGTACATTTGGCAACCCTACTATTAACTATAACCATTTTAATTAAATCATCTTAATAATCAGGTTGGTTTTTAATTATTGAGATAAAGATTTTCTCCAGTTTTTATCTCATTGGCTAATATGACTCCTAGGACAATGAAAATATACTCATAACTGATCCAAAATAATTGATTCATTTTCCTGATAAAGGCCTCTTTAAAAAGTAGAAATTGATTTTAAAATACTTGCAAACTTTTAAGTGCACTGATAAATTTCAACCCTGCTAAACCAATATCCTAGCACTGTGGGAACATTTATGAGATTTCACATCACCAAATCCAATCAGTAAAAAAAAAAAGACAGATTTTTTAGCCCCAAATGTTGAATCTTACCCAAAATAAGCAAGTACGGGTAATCTAGCCACTTTGAATGGCGATATACTAATTGAAAATGACATCTTCCCAAAATTTTGCTCAGACATTTCCTGTCACAGGGGACTCTGGCTGTGTAACAAGGCCAGAACTGGGAACAGCTGCCTTACGGGAATTATTTTTGGACAACCATAAGGAAACAGATTTCCCTTGGTGGTGTGGCCACCTGACATGTATGTGGTCCCTGTGGAAATGCCCTGTTATTTGTGGTCTCATTTTTTTTCTCACAGTAATTGGATGATTTTGTGTAAATTATTGAATTCACACTGCCTTATGAAAGTTAAATATGTTAATGAACAACCAGGAAATACAAACCAATAATAAAAATAAGTAGTGAAATTAATGTTTAATGGCACAGTTTTTTGAATTAGTCATTCTTCAATGTTATAGTTCCATAAGTAATTATTCTGCTTTTTCTATTGCAGCATAATTAACTGTGAAATTATAAAACTGAACGAAGCATTTTCCCATTCCCTTTGGTAAACTTTAGTATATGGCATAGTCATTTTAATTCATTTAAAACAAGTGCTATAAATACCTTCTGGAAACTTCAAGATTGGTTGCAAATCTGGGGACTGCATTATGTAACGTATCAACAGTCCTGATTCTTCCTTACTGACTTTCCACTGAATCAAAAACAGATTAAAAAATGTGTCACTTATTGTCAGGCACAAAACAGCATTTAACCCCTTCTGTTAAGTGATCCCAAAATATCTTCCTTGAGGGTCTTCTCATTACTCACACACCACTTCGGAGGTAGAATGCTGCAGAACATTCTTAAAGTGCCCTTCTCGTGAGAATTGTACTATAAATAGCATTTCAGAAAAGAAGCCCTACTGTCTTTGTAACTTGGCTAGGCAGATGGACACGTATTTAAGGACACCACTTTGTCCAAAATGTTCCTCATCTTCATCTAAAGCTGAGTATTGGAGATCACTTGCAGTTTGAAATTTTACATTTTCCTTTAGTCTAGTGAATATCATTTTCACATAAATTCACTTTAAGACATGAGATTAGTCACAAATTATGGGCCGTTTCAATTCAGATCTTCTACAGCCATTGTCTGGTTAATGTCTTTTAAAGCGACTCATAAATGCCATGTATCACGTTGCAGCCAAATACCTGAGTCAGGTAGTTGAGCTTCAAAAAAGAAGTGTGGGCTGTGAGAGCTAGACTTAAGATTTTAGCGCTATGAAGATGGTAACTAAGCCGAGGTTCCAGGAGTGCCCAAATCCTCCTCTGCAGTTCCTCCTTCCTCTTCAGGTAGCTACCAACCAAGGAAACTAGGTGAAAAGACCATAGCCAAATGGGAAACAAAGCGACACATTGTTATTAGCTTGGAAAGCACCCAAATTCACTCCCCTGCAGCTTTTTTTTCTTTCTTTTTTTAATTATGCTTTAGGTGAAAGTTTATAGCTCAAGTTAGTTTCTCATATAAAAATTTTATACATATATTGTTATGTGACACTAGTTGCTATCCCTATAAGGTGACAACACACTCCCCCTTTCCACGCTAGATTTCCCATGTCCATTCAACCAGCTGTTATCCCTTTCTGCCTTCTTATCACCCCTCTGGGCAGGGGCTGCCCATTTAGTCTCATGTATCTACTTGAACTAAGGAGCACACTCTTCACGAGTATCATTTTATGTCTTATAGTCCAGTCTAATCTTTGTCTGAAGAGTTGGCTTCTGGAATGGTTTCAGTCCTGGGCTAAGAGAGAGTACAGGAGCCATGTCTTGCTGGAGTTCCTCCAGTTTCAGTCATACCATTAAGTCTGGTCATTTTATGTGAGTTTGAGTTCTGCACCACACTTTTCTCCTGCTCTGTCAGTAACTGTCTGTTGTGTTTCCTGTCAGGGTGGTCATTGGGATTGCCAGGCATCATCTAGTTCTTCTGGTCTCAGGTTGATGGGGTCTCTGATTTACGTGCCCCTTTTTGTCTCTTGGGCTAATATTTTCCTTGTACCTTTGGTGTTCTTCATTCTGCTTTGCCTCAGGTGGGTTGGGACGAATGGATGAACCTTAGATGGCTGCTCGCTAGCTCTTAAGATCCCAGATGCCGTTTACCAAAGTGAGAGGCAGAACATTATCTTAATAAACTTTGTTATGCCAGTTGACCTAGATGTCCCCTGAAACCATGGTCCCCAGACCTCCACCCCTGCTACTCTATCCCTCAATGTGTTTGGTTGTATTCAGGAAACTTTTTAGCTTTTGGTTTAGTCCAATTGTGCCAACTTCCCCTGTATTGTGTGTTGTCCTTCCCTTCACCTAAGATAATTCTTGTCTACTATCCATTAGTGAATTCCCTCACCCTCCCTCCCCACTCCCGTAACCACCATATGTTTTCTTCTGTGTTTAAACCTTTTCTTGAGTTCTTCTAATAGTGGTCTTATACAATATTTGTCTTTTTGCGACTAATTTTATGCAGCATAATGCCTTCCAGATTCATCCATGTTATGGGATGTTTCAAGGATTCGTCATTGTTCCTTATCATTGCGTGGTATTCCATTGTGTGAATATACCATAATTTGTTTATCCATTTATCCATTGATGGGCACCGTGGCTGTTTCCATCTCTTTGCTATTGTGAACAGTGCTGCAGTGAACATGGGTGTACATACATCTATTCATGTGATGGCTTTTATTTTCCTAGGATATATTCCAAGGAGTGGGATTGCTAGATTGCATGGTACTTCTATTTCTAGCTTTTTAAGGAAGCGCCAAATCGATTTCCAAGGTGGTTGTACCATTTTACAGTCCCACCATCAGTGTATAGGAGTTCCAGTCTCTCCACGACCTAACATTTATTACTTTGTGTTTTTTGGATTAATGCTAGCCTTGTTTGGATGCGATGGTATCACATTGTAATTGTGATTTGCATTTCTCTGATGGCTATTGATCGTGAGCATTTCCTCATGTATCTGTTAGCCACCTGAATGTCTTCTTTGGTGAAGTGCTTGTTCATATCCTTTGCCCATTTTTTAATTGGGTTATTTGTCTTTTTGTTATTGAAGTTTTGCAGTATCTTGTAGATTTTAGAGATTAGACCCTGATTGAATATGTCATAGGCAAAAATTTTTTCCCAGTCTGTAGGTTGTCTTTCTAGTGCAGCTTTCTCTGGTAAAATATAGATTAGAGAATGAAATGTGTGCCCAGAAGCTTAAGTGAACCTTCCCTTTCCCTCTAATCTGAATCTGAGATGTCTGAGTTGCCATAAGAAGGTGAAATATAAAGCAAGAGAGCTAGCTACATCAGCCCCAAGTAGGCAAACCTGCTTGACTCTTTTTACCATATGGATACAGAAAGAGAAGAACAAGGGGTGTCTCATGGCTGCTAACCTTTTAGGGACAGCATCAGTACCACTAGTAAAAACACAATCTAATAATGCAAAGACCTGGGGAATGAAAACCAAAAGGGAAGAACATGAGTTGCCATAATGGGGGATTCTATGGGGAAATTAATAAATGATGCAGGAAGCATCAAAAGAAAATGGAAGAGATATACAGTCGTTGTACCAAAAGGACTTGGTTGACATTCAACCATTTCAGAAGGTAGCATATGATCAAGAACCAATGATACTGAAGGAAGATGCCCAAGCTGCAATGAAAGCATTGGCAAAAAACAAGTCTCCAGAAATTGACAGAATACCAATTGAGATGTTTCCACAAACAAGTGCAGTGCTAGAAACACTCACTAATCTATGCCAAGAAATTTGGAAGACAGCTTCCTGTCCAACTGACTGGAAGAGATTCATATTTGTACCCATCCCAAAGAAAAGTGATCCAACAGAACATGGAAATTACTGAACAATATCATTAATATCACACACAAGTAAAATTTTGCTAAAGATCTTCCAAAAGCAGTTGCAATAGTACATTGACAGGGAACTGCCAGAAATTCAAGCTGAATTCAGAAGATGACATGGAACAAGGGATATGATTGCTGATGTCAAATGGATAACAGCTGAAAGCAGAGAATATCAGAAAGATGTTTACCTGTGTTTTGACTATGCAACGGCATTTGACTGTGTGGATCATAACAAATTATGGATAACATTGCAAAGAATGGGAATTCCAGAACACTTAATTGTGCTTATGAGGAACCTGTACTTAGGCCAAGAGGCAGTCATTCGAACAGAACAAGGAGATACTTTGTGGTTTAAAATCAGGAAAGGTATGTGTCAGGGTTGTATCCTTTCACCATACTTATTCAGTCTGTATGCTGAACAAATAATCTGAAAAGCTGGACTACATGAAGAAGAATGGGGCATCAGGACTGGAGGAAGGCTTGTTAACAACCTTCAATATGTAGGTGACACAACCTTGCTTGCTGAAAATGAAGAGGACTTGAAGCACTTACTGATGAAGACCAAAGAGTACAGCCCTCACTATGACTTACACCTCAATATAAAACAAAAATCGTCACAAATGGACCGATAAGCAGCATCATGATAAAAGGAGAAAATGTTGAAGTTGTAAAGGATTTCCTTTTAATTGGGTCCACAATCAACGCCCACGGAAGCTGCAGTCAAGAAATCAAAGGATGAGTTGCATTGGGCAAATCTGCTGCAAAAGATTTCTTTAAAGGGCTGAAAAGCAAAGATATCATTCTAAGGACTAAGGTGCTCCTGACCCAAGCCGTGGTGTTTTCAATTGCCTCATATGCATGTGAAAGCTAGGCAATGGATCAAGAAGACCAAAGAAGAACTGATACCTTTGAATTATGGTATTGGCAAAGAATATTGACTATACCATGAACTACCAAAAGAACAAACAAATCTGTCTTGGAAAAAGTACAGCCAGAATGCTAATTAGAAGCGAGGATGGCAAGACTTCGTTTCACATCCTTTGTACATATTATCAGGAGGGACCAGTCCCTGGAGAAGGATATCATGCTTGGTAGAGTGTCGGTGAAAAAGAGGAAGACCCTCAACGAGATGAATCGATACAGTGGCAGCAATAATGGGCTCAAGCATGACAACAATTATGAGGATGATGCAGTACTGGGCCATGTTTCATTCTGCTGTACATAGGGTTGCTGTGAGTCAGAACCGACTCGACGGCACCTAAGAACAGCAACAATGCAGTTCCTTGGTCCTGAGGAACCACACGAGCAGGTCTTGCTCCGTTGTGGGTATTGGGGCGATAAGTAAGGAAATGTACAGAGCCTGAAATGTGGGAGGAAGGGCCAGAAGTTTTTAGTCCCAAATAATCGCATTTGTTTTTAGTCTTTAAATTCAGTGTTTGTTTTTGCTTTTAATTCTTAATTATAAGTAATGTCACCCTATTGATGACTTGGTTGTTAGATGCATCCTGTCAGAACAGTTGAATGGACAAGTGTTAAGTGAGGTTTCTTCTTCAGTACTGAAAAGAAGCACTCCCCAGTCAAAGGTATTTATTATGTATTGAGTCAGTGTGGTTGAAAATAGTATTGAAGTAATGAAGCTAATTGCCTAAAAGAAGACCTTTTGTGTCCTTTTGTGACTAAAAACTGGAGAGAGTTCATTTGCTTTCCTCTTACTGGTTTGAGGACATAAAGAGTACTTCACATGGCACAGTTGTCACTGAACGAAGAAGAAATGGTTCTTCTTCAAAGCCCACGGTCCATCCTGGAAGAACTGTCAGTAGCCATATTGATTTTTACCTGTAGCACTATTAAAGGTCTGCTTTATGGCTGTGTCCTTTTGTGTAAACCATTTCAACCTTGTAGAGATGTGGTGCTTTTGGCTTTTTTACGCCTGTCAGTAATTTTTCCTCATATTGTGGGTGGCATGTTTTCATCAAAGTGGATAGAGAGATGTAGAAAAAAAATTACTTTAGAAATTTTATAATTCTTGGGTGTTCACAGGATTGATTTGAGCCTTGATGGTCTTACTGTAAGAGACATGACTTGCAAACAATGTATACCATTTAATTTTCCTTTTTTTTTTTATTTTTACAAAAAGGTTGGCTCTAAACTTTTAATTTCATACCCTATATTCTTTAGTCTTTAGGAATTACATAACGGAATATTTTCACAGAATATTTCAAAGAGTATTTTCCACAGTTAAAAAAGAATATGGAAAATATATATGATAGATACATGGATAGGTATAGCTATAAAAAAAATTAAAAATTATTAGTGGCTGCCATTTTTCCAAAATGAAAGTGGAAACTCAAGAGACAAAAAATAAATATTTTTGGACTATCTCTTCTTTAGTAGATAAACCAATTTTCAGTTGAGCCTCTCTCTTAATTTCTGGTGTCTGCTGGTGATCCTTGACATTCCTTGGCGTATGTCTTCCCCCTGTATTTGTCTCCGTGTTATTCTGGTTATTTTATAACTTAGAAGTGATAAGATTTAGGGCCTATTTACACGGGTATGACTTCATTACCATCACAAAGGAAAAATTCTTTTTCCAAAATCTTGTACATTCATCCACAGGTACAAGGGCCAGGATTTCAAAACATATCCTGGGGGGACGCAATTCAATTCATAACACTTACCTACTTCTCTGCAGCAATCTGAATTTTCAGGATTAAGAATTTGTCGATGTAAAGTTTGTATTGTGGTATACCTATATGGCGAGTGTATAAATAAATGTGCAAAAGCAAAAATCCTCTTGCACTGGAATTTTAGCTCTTTGGTTTAACTCTAACTAAATGGGAATTCTGTTGTAGGTGGCAAATAAAGCAAAGCTTTTAATTTGTTTGAACGTATTTTTCTTTCAGGGATAAAATTTCTATCCAGAGAAAAAGTAATCTATTTGCCTTTTAATATAAAGAAATATAAATTATTCATTTAAAAATTTAAAACAAACTGAAGTCGTTCCTGAGGTTCATCCTTCAGCCAAAGATTAGACAGGCCCATAAAACAAAACAAGACTAAATGGACACACCAGCCCAGGGGCAAGGACAAGAAGGCAGGAGGAGACAGGCAAGTTGGTAACAGGGAACCCAAGGTCGAGAAGGCGAGAGTGGTGACAAATTGTGGGGGTAGCAACCAATGTCACAAAACAATATATGTATTAAGTGTTTAATGAGAAGCTAATTTGCTCTGGAAACCCTCATCTACAATACAATTAAAAAAAAAAGAAATGACACACTCAGAATAAAGAAACCTGTACACAAATGTTTATAGCAGCTTTATTTGTAACAGCCCCAAATTAGGAAAAAAAAATTTTTAAAACATCCCTCCTATAGTGAAAGTTAATGTTATTTCAAAGTTTTAGAAAGAGTTATTTTTTTTTCTTTCATATTTTAGCCCAGAGGCCTAGTACCCTGGCTCGAATGGCTCCTAAGTGAATGTTAGCTGATTAAATGAATAATGAACTTTCTGATCCAAATCACTATGATTCCATTTCCTTTATGAATTAATCTATCTTTGTAAATTTTCTACAGCTTAGAATAAGTTCTAAAGATACAAAATGCCATTGAATCTATGCACTGTATTCAAAGTTAGGCAGTTAAAAAACCCTGCCGTTACTCATGCTGAAATGGAAGGTGAGATTCTATATGGTAGTTTCTATCAGTTCTTTTTATACTAGGGGTTAAACCAGGCTTACCCAAAGGAATGCGTGTAGAATGCTCATAGCTGAAGTTTTTCAGAAATGTTAGTACCGGTCTTAGTCATCTAGTGCTGCCATAACGGAATTACCACAAGTGGAGGGTTTTAACAAAGAGAAATTTATTTTCTCACAGTCTAGTAGGTTACAAGTCCAAATTCAGGGTGTCAGCTCCAGGGGAAGGCTTTCTCTCTCTCTCGGCTCTGGAGGAAGACTTCCCCTGGTCGAGGAGCTTCTCAGGCACAGGGGCCCTGTGTCCAAAGGACATGATCTGCTCCTGGTGCTGCTTTCTTGGTGGTATGAGGTCCCCAACTCTCTGCTTGCTTCCCTTTCCTTTTATCTCTTGAGAGATAAAAAGTGGTGCAGGCCACACCCCAGGGAAACTCCCTTTACATTGGATCAGGGATGTGAACTAGTACGGGTGTTATAATCCCACTCTAATCCTTTAACATAATACTACAATCGCAAAATGGAGGACCACCACAGAATACTGGGAATCATGTCCTAACCAAGTTGATACACACATTTTGGGGGGGACATAATTCAATCCATGACAGTACCCAAAGCATTCAGGAGACTCTAAGTTCTACTGCCCCTTGCTGAAGCTTAGGGGAACATTTTTTTCTTTTTCCTTTAAGGATATCTGGTAAAATATTTTAGCTTTTCATAACATCTTTCTTCAGAATTTTACAAATACTTTTGCATTAAAAAAAAAAAAAATAGCCCTTGAAAACTAAGCTAAGAAGGGATATGTTTTGTCCCTTAAAAAAATGAGATTCTAAGGAAGTTGCACAAGGCGATACAGCTAATAGAATTAATATCTCCAAGCCTGTACCTGACTCTATAGCCAGACTATGACCTCTTCAGCTCACCTTTGAAAACCAGCTGATTCTAAATCTATTGTGTCTGATAGAAAGGAAAGACTGGTAATAAGATGAATTTCACTTCCTCCTATTATATTGTAATCATAAAAAAAAAAAAAGTTGCCATTTAGTCGATTCCAACTCATGGTGACCCCATGTGCTACAGGGTAGAACTACTTCACAGGGCACCATAAGGTTTTCATGGCTGCAATCTTTACAGAAGCAGTTTGCCAAGCTTTTCTTTCTGTGGAACTGCTGCGTGGGTTTGAACCAGAAACCTTTAGGTTAGCAGCTGGTTGCAAACTGTTTGTGCTACCCAGGGCGGGGGGGTGAGGAGGGTTAAAATTCTATTTCCCTTTCATTTGAAGTGATGCAGTGTTGGTTGCAGAATTGTTGCATTGTATATTTTACAGCCACCACTTATTTAATAGTAGCTACCATAAAAAAAAAAATTCTTTTTTTTTTTTTTACCATAGAAAACTTAGATGCCTTTTGTGGAGATATAAAGAAATATTTGTGATATCTGCAAGTCTTTGTTTCCATGCATGCTGCCAAAATTGCAGTGGTCTGATGGTATTTTATATAAGAAAGCCAAATGACCATTGAAGAGGAAATATTTGCTAGGCAGATAGATTAAAATTTTATGTATCAAACCGGTGACTGACTAGCCATGTGGTCAGGTATGTTACCATCTCTGTGGTCAGTTCCCTTGTGTGTAGAGCACCTGGACCATAAGTTGTGAGAATTAAATGAGCTCATATGGATGTAAAGTGCTTAGCATCACTTTTGGCCCAGGATAAGCCCTCATTAAATGCACACCAGAATTACAATAAGTGACTTTTCAACAATTATTTATTGAACATTTACAAGACCTTTTACTCAGTGCTGGGCAAGTGTGTTTTTATGGCTTAATGATTATTGCATAAGAAGAGAAAAGTATAGCTTGATTCCTTAGATCAAGGTGTCTCAACCTCAGCATTTGACATGTTGGCAAATAATTCCTTGCTGTGGGCGCTGCCCTGTGCACTACAGGATGTTTAGCAGCATCCCTGGCTTCTACTCACCAGATGTCAGTAGCACCGTCCCCTCCCCAGTTGTGACAATGAAAGGTGTCTCCAGATATTACCAGTATCTCCTACGAATTTGTCCCAGTTGTGAAGCACTGCCTTAGATCAATTTCTTGCAAAGAGTGTGCATGGTAGTCCTAGGGAATGCTCCCCAAAAGATTCTAGGGTTAAATAAGTTAGGAAGCAACTGCAGTGGTTAAGAGCTTGGCTGCTACCCAAAAGGTTGGCAGTTGGAATCCACCAGCTGCTCCCTGGAAACCCTATGGGGTGGTTTTCCTCTGTCCTATAGGGTCACTATGAGTCTGAACCGACTCGATGGCACCTAACAACAAACAACAAATACTACTACTAATAATAGCTAATTTTTGGTAGTCTTTCTATGTGCCACAAACTTCTCTTTTCTCATTTAATACTCATAACAGACCTAGAAGGTAGTTAATACTTTTAAGATACATTTTTTAAATGAGGAGCCCAGAGAAATCAAGTAACCAACCAAGGTCACACAATTAATAAGTGCCACAACCAGGGTTTTTTGTCCAAGCTGCCTCCAGAGCCTGTACAATTATCCCCTGCCCACTACTAGTTCTTGAATATCCCACTTTTTTAATTCCCAGTTCAAATTAGGTTGTAATAATCTCTTAATGTGTGATATTTATTCTTAATTTGTGGTGTTTTTTAGGTGTTCACTTTATCCCCAGCATATACAAAATTATCTTTTGTTTTTATTGCTTGATGACTACCTCTCAATTATTTGTTAAGTGATTGTCCTCATAAACATCCTTGGATGCATGGAAAGAAATCAAATGATAAACAAAATAATCCCAGACAAAATCAGATGGCTAGGGAACTAAGAAGGGAGACACTTTCTCTGCTTGAAAGAGATAGGTAATGTTTTACAGAGAAGATGGCACCTGAATTGAGCCTTTAATTATAATGTTAAACTTGGATAAATAGGAGTCTGTCAAGTGGAAGGACATTCCAAGCAGAGGAAACATGTGCAAAGGTCTGGGTAACTGGATGGGTGTGACATATTTGGGAATATTGGGGAAGGAGAAAAGACAGTAGGAAAATAAGACTAGAGAAGAGGCTAGGGTACATTAATGGCATTGAGTTGGCTCCTTTAGGCATTTGTCTTTTCTGCCCTTACTGTAGGGGCTGCAGATACTCAAGAGCATGGTAGTGACATAGCCAGGTAGGTACTTGATGATGATAACTGACATGGGTGGTGTTTGGTAACTGGCACACACCACAGTAGTTAAGAACTCGGTTACTAACCATAAAGGTCGGCAGTTCAAATCCACCAGCCACTCCTTGGCAACCCAATGGGGCACTTCTACTCCATCCTATAGGGTCACTATGAGTCAGAACCGACTCAACAGCACCAGGTTTGGTTTTCTTTTTTCATGCAGTACTTAAGCAAGAGATAATGAGTTAGGATGAATAGAAGGGGTCAGATTTGAGAGGGATTATTAACAAGAGAAGCAAGACAGGGAAAATTCTCTCAAATGGACTGTTAGGACAGATAAAAGACTGTATCTGTGGAAAGGCTATCTCTACAAAACAAAATGATGCAATTTCAAAGAAATGATGTGGAAACATGTTTAGCAGCTATTCTGGTAACCTGGAGAATTTTCGGCAACAGATCCCAGAGTCCACAAACCCTCCAGTTGTTTAGTGGAGGTTCAAAACTAAAAGGTAGATGTGAAAGTGTCCCAACCTTCCCAGTCCAGACCACATTGTCTATTTCCTTCTAACCATGCCTCCTAGGGAAGGTGAGTCAGCATTAATGAAGATTCAACCAAATATATTTGAGACAATATGAGCCAGCTAAAAAATGCTGAGAGAAGATTAGTCCTGGACATTCAATGAATAGTTGTTGAATAGCTGAATTAATCAAATTTTGAATTCACTTTAATAACCTTTGACTTAAAAAAAAAAATAAGATAAATAGAAAGGGCAAAAAAATATTCAATTGCAGTTTTCCTAGTTTATCTTTGGCCGTTCCCAAACAATACTCTAACATAGTATCAAATGGACTTTTACCTCCATCCATTATGCAGTAGGTTTTTTTTTTTTTTAATGGTTTTATTATTTAAATCTCCAAAATGAGTGTGTACTTCAACATATTTAATCTCGTTATTTTTTTCCAAATGTCTTCTTTGAACTATCCTTTAAGAGTCATTCACCATACTTCAGTTAATTTAAAAATGAAGCAATTTATTTCACCACTGGTATAAAGATTTATGATCCATAATCCCACCCCTGGCAATTTAGATGCAAAATATTTTTCTTACTATGTTTCAGCAATTTCTGTAGTTGTATCTGTAAAATTCGTTAGTAATAATATTTGTAGTTTAAAGACTGCCTGTAGGTTTCAGGTGCTTTGAAAACATTTCTATAAAGACAACAACCGTATAACCTTAATTATTGTTCAGATGGGCAAAAAGAGGGTCAAAGTAGTGAAATGGTTTAACCAAGAGTTCATAGCTTCCAAATTATATATTAAAGTTCAAACTTAATTTCATTAAAAAAAAAAAAATTTTTTAGTTAGAAAAATCTGTATGCTTTCTACATCATTCTCAGTCCAGGTTTTACCCCCATCCTTTCTATTTCATTTAAGAGTCTCTTACTTTACATGTCTTTGCTCTTGAATACCACTCCATCTCTATACTTAAAGCTCTCATTAATAATTCTACCCACTCAAAGTAAAATAGATTCACAAAGTAGATTATGTCGTAAATGTTCAAAATTGCGAATGTGTATCATTAACAGTAATGTACCTTCCAAAATGATAAAGTTTGCACCAAGGAACAGATAGTGTTTTCCCAGCCTTCTTATTGTTAGTTGCCATCAATTCGGTTCCAATTCATAGCAATCCCACGTATGCAAAGTAGAGCATAGGTTTTTAAAGGCTGCGACCTTTCGGAAGCAGATCACTAGGGCTGTCTTGCGAGGTGCCTGTGGGTAGGTTTGAACCACCGATCTTTCGGTTAGCAGTCTAGTGATTAACCATTTTTCCCACCCAGGGAAATTACAAAATGTTTTTAAGTGTTGCCAAAATTTAGGAATTAAGTATTTTCATAATTTTTATCACATGCTTGAGAGATAAATCTATATATGAAGGTAAAAATTTTTACTGACAGAGTAAAGGGCAGCGTTTTTATATTTGATGAACATGGATAGGCAAATTAAAAACTTCTGAGTAAAATTGTCCACCTGGCCCCATTCTCCCCAAATAGGAGAGTTTTAGGTTCAAATTATCAGGATAATTGATTTGAACCTATTTTACTTTTTGATAGGGAATATCTATCTTACAATGAAGATTTATTGCAACAAGAAAAATCATATTCTTCAAGTTCTTACACATTCTCTTTGTTTTATGTGAACATTTTAGGTATATCAATATATGCATGAAACGATAACTGTTAATGGCTGTCCTGAATTCCGTGCCAGGGCCACAGCAAAGGTAAGGCTTGAATAACTTTAAAAATATACTTGACCCCAGTGATCTAGTAATTGACTGTGCGCGTGTGTGTTTCAGGTATTCTCGTGTGTACACTGTAAGAGAATTTAGACATCAGTGGCAGCCCAGAGTCTAGACCAGTACTACTTCCCAGGTAAAAATCCTAATGGAAAATTGAACGTTTCTGCTGCTTCTGTAGCTTAAGAAAGGAGAATGATTTCATTAAGCTCACTAAATGTCCATTTGGCACAAGCAAATCTACTGGTTCATTGTGTGAAATACTATGTGGTTTTCTGACACATTGTTCTGATAGAAAAGAACCTGTTCCCTATTCAATGCATGAAGATTTCTTTGCACAGGTCTAAAGATGAGCCCTGGTGGTGAAGTGGTTAAGAGCTCAGGCTGCTAACCAAAAGGTTGGCAGTTCGAATCCACCAGCTGCTCCTTGGAAATCCTATGGGGCAGTTCTATTCTGTCCTGTAGGGTTGCTATGAGTCAGAATTGACTTGATGGCACATGACAACAAAGATTTAGACAAGAAAGGAATTCACCTTAAACCCACTCATCTAGGTTTTTTCTGTGTATTCAACTGAGCAGTGGGTAGACTGCTGAACCAATGTGACATTAATCTAAAAGGAAGGCCTCCTACCTTTTGTGGTAGTGACCACATTTTCTCTTTAAAAACCCAAATCCAGAGATTGTGGGAACCCTACTAACTGAAATATTATAGCAACAGGATCGTGAAATTATCTGGAAAATAGACCACTAGAAAACAATAATTTTAAACTAAAATCACTGATGCAGGTCTCATTTTACAAATTCAGAAATGCTGTAATAGATACACAACTTGCTTTTTGAAAGCTTATATCTTTATATCAAACTATAGGAGTAAAAGTTGGTGAAAATAATCATTAACTTTCCTTTTAGTTCTTTTGTGTCTTATATCACCTCTTATTTGTTTTCTCTCCTGATTTTTAATTTTTATTCTGTATTCAAACTAACTGAACACTGTAGATTTGTAAGTTGGTTTTTTTGTTTGTTTTCAATGCAGACCAAAAAAAGGGTGTATTATTATCATTACATCATGCTTTGCTTGTACTGAAGTGGAACACACGTAGAAAAATGATCCCTACATGGTTTAATTAAGGGGGAAGTGAATTATGTAGCATTTTACCATTCTCATTTCTTATTCATGTAGAACAGCAGGATAGCAGCATAATGTTGCAATAGCACAATATTTTCTGGTTGTTTCTGGGCTGTCTGCATTGCATCCATGTCAGCCATTAAAATTTATGCATGACGACAAGGTTTGCATGAGCAAATGCATGTAGCTAAAAACAAGCCATTATTTCCATGTCATTCACTGTCTTTCACTTAATGCAGACAGTAGCATAATGCTAAGTTGATGTGATAATGCTGTGTGTGGAAAAGAATGTACAGTAGTTGAGAATCAATATTTTCACAGGGTTGAGTAAATCACTTTATAGTAGGCATCCAATCAACTATGGTTGAGGCGGGTTAATGGAAGTGGAAAATAAGAAGCAGGCAGAGAATCTTTTCTTGATAGAAACAACTTAAATGCTGCTATTTTATTTTTACAGGGGGGTGGGGGGCAGAGCAGGAACTCATGGTAAGTTATTTTCTTGAAGTTTTTTGAAGAAATTAATATATTAATTTAAAAATAAAACTTTAAGTCCATGTTAAATGATGTTTTGTATACCAAGGTATAAAACAATAGAGTGTCTAAACTTTTAAATTCTTTGGTGGCAAACATTGTTCATTTTGCATAAATCACTATAGTAAGTTGAGACGTTAAAATATAGAAACAAATCTGTGCCAGATAAGAGGACCTCTCATAATTATATGGAATATTGATTTCAATTAATAGTAACCTGTCTGAATCTATTATTCTAGTTTTTTTTTTTTTCTTTCTTTTAGGCATCCTTATTATTAAAAAAACAAAAAACTAAATGTGCTAAGCTGGTGTTCTGGCAATAGCAAGATATGTATTCACAAGTATATATACCTATAAATGCTCCTCTGTTAATTCAATACATATTTATGAACATTTGTGGTCAAGCACCAAATTATACTGGGTGTCATACAAAGTATAAGAACAGGCCCAGCCCTTAAGGTGCTCATAGGTAAGACATGTACAAAATAATTACAGTACTAGGTAGGTGGTATATGTACCAAAAGGCTATTTGGTCATTGGGAAAGACTTCTAAGAAGAGAAAATGTTATCATGATAGATAAGCTCTATAAAGTTGAAATGGCTGGGCGGGGCCTTACGAAAGGAAGGAATCATAGGTGGCATGTAAATGAAGAAAAGCCCCTCCCTCTTGTGTTCTTTCTTTCACAGGAGAAAGCTATAATAATATGAGGAGTTGTCTGATCGACTACCACAAGCAAAAGATTAGCCTTATTTCTCTCATGTTGTTACCAAATGACCATCTTTTCTTTCAGGCCACAGTTGCAGCTTTTGCAGCTAGCGAAGGCCACTCCCACCCTCGGGTAGTCGAACTGCCAAAGACTGATGAAGGCCTTGGTTTTAATGTGATGGGAGGAAAGGAGCAAAATTCCCCCATTTATATCTCTCGCATCATTCCCGGAGGAGTGGCGGAAAGACACGGAGGCCTCAAAAGAGGAGACCAGCTGCTCTCAGTCAATGGAGTGGTATGTTCACAGAATAACTGGAGTTTTTCTCTAAGGTTTTTTTTTTTTTTTTTTTCCTGATATACTGTTGTCAATGTTGAAAACCTGGAACAAATCATAATTTGTGTCCAAACAGTTTCCTAATTGTGGATGGACGTTAAACCTATAAAAGCAGTAATTTTATAGTTTGTATGTCTCATTTCATCTTGTTCAGGTATGATAAGTATGGACTAATTAGAAAATCATTCTGAGAAATTATCCCAACTAGTGGAATCTCTCCCATGTAAGACTCTATTTGAATTAAGGCTTATAACAACATAATGCTTTTAAGGCACTTTTTATCTAAAGTTATTATAAGCAAATGCACACACTAAAAACAAACAAAAAAAAACCTATAATTTTTTTTTTATTTTAATTAAAGAGGGAGAGTAACTTTAATAAGTATATAATAATATCACACCCCCATAAAAATTTGATGGCATTACCATTTATCACATTTATTTCAGTTTTCAAATGAAATTAAGGTAAACTAAAATGCATAGTATGTTTTTCATAAACTCATATTCTTTGGATGCCATTCCCTCCACATGTAATAATGAATTACTAAGGAAATAGCTTCATGTAAGATGAGTAATTTTCTCTCCAAACATAAATAACCGAAAAGCACAAATTTTAGAAAAATAAATAGGAACATATCAGTACTTAAATAAAAAATAATTTTTTTTTTATCAGTACTTACCTGCCTATTAATCTGTCTTAGTCATCTGGTGCTGCTATAACAGAAATACCACAAGTGGGTGGCTTTTGCAAAGAGAAATTTATTTTCTCACAGTCTAGTAGGCTAGAAGTCCAAATTCAGGGCATAGGGTTCAGGGGAAGGCTTTCTCTGTCAGCTATGGAGGAAGGTCCTTCTCATCAATCTTCCCCTGGACCAGGAGCTTCTCCATGCAGGAACCCTGGATCCGAAGGATGTGCTCTGCTCCTGGCAATGCTTTCTTGGTGGTATGAGGTCCTCCAACTCTCTGCATGCTTCCCTTTCCTTTTATCTCTTGTAAGATAAAAGGTTTTGTGGGCCACACCCCAGGGAAACTCCCTTTACATTGGATCAGGGATGTGACGTGAGGAAGGGTGTTACATCTCACCCTAATGCTGTTTAACCACAGGCAGAGATTATGATTTATAACACATAGGAAAATTACAAAATGGAGAACAGCCACACAATACTGGGGATCATGGCCTAACCAAGTTTACATGTATTTTGGGGGGACATGATTCAATCCATGACATAATCTATGATCATTTTTTCTAAGAATTTAAGATTTTGATGAATAAAATATATTTGGATTATTTGTGGCCACATTGATCTCTGCTTAGAACACCATATCCAAAGGAAAATGCATTTAGAATATGGTATTTCATTGGTAAAAATGGATTAAAATTTTTCTTTGTCTCTTTTGGGAAACCCTGGTGGCGTAGTGGTTAAGTGCTACGGCTGCTAACCAAAGGGTTGGCAGTTCAAATCTGCCAGGCGCTCCTTGGAAACTCTATGGGGCAGTTCTACTCTGGCCTGTAGGGTCGCTGTGAGTTGGAATTGATTCTTCAGCACTGGGTTTGGTTTTTTGGTTTGGTTCTTGCATTTTATTTTTTATGGGTTAATGAGGAGGCAGCAGTGGTTCTGTGGTAGAATTCTCAGTTTCTGTGCAGGATGACCTGGGTTCGATTCCCAGGCAATGCACCTCACGCACAGCTCCCACCTATTTGGCTTATGTATTGTTATGATGCTGAACAGGTTTCGGTGGAGTATCCAGACTAATATGGTGTCATGGATAGAATTGTGTCCCCCCAAAATGTCTGTCAACTTGGCTAAGTCATGATTCCCAGTATTGTATGATTGTCTACCATTTTGTCATCTGATGTGATTTCCCTATGCATTGTAAATCCTACCACTGATGTTAGTGAGATGAATTATCAGCAGTTATATTGATGAGATCTACAAGATCAGTGTCTTAAGCCAATCTCTTTTGAGATATAAAAGAGAGAAGCGATCAGAGAGACGTGGGGACTTCATACCACCAAGAAAGCAGCACCAGGAGCAGAGCACATCCTTCAGACCCGGGGTTCCTGCACAGAGAAGCTCCTAGACCCGGAAAAGATTGATAACAAGGACCTTTCTCCAGAGCCGATGGAGAGAGAAAGCCTTCCCCTGGATCTGAACTAAATTGGGACTTGTAGCCTACTAGACTGTGAGAGAATAAATTTCTCTTTGTTAAAGCCATCCGCTTGTGGCATTTCTGTTAAAGCAGCACTAGATGACTAAGACAGATTGGCTAGGAAGAAAGACTTGGCAACCTACTTCTGAAAATCAGCTAATGAAAACCCTAGGGATCAAGGGGGTGGCACAACACCGGGCAGACTTTAGCTTATTCACGCATGGATTGCAGTGAGTCAGGGCCCAATTCAACAGTGGCTAACAACAATACTGAACTATTCATTCAGCTCTGCCCAGTTCTCTGATGTATATCAAAATCAGCGATTTGTTAATATTTCATTTTATTCAGCGTTCCAATTTTAGAATTGCTTGTTTCACTTACTTTTTTTATGTTACTAATGCTGTAAGATGAGCTTTTTGTTGACCTTTACACGTAAACGATGACTTTTTCAAAGCATGTTTTGACTGATCATTCCAGAGTTGAATTTTGTAGTAGAGGGCTCTAGAGCTAGATCATGTAGTTATGTCACTCAGTAATCTATGCCTCAGTGTATAAATTTATATTTTCTCGAATATATGGATAGATAAAAAGAAAGTATGCATTTAAAATCAGTATAAAATGTACAAAACAGAAGAGAACCAAAAGATTAAAATACAGCAATTATATAAAATGACAATAAATATATATGAAATTAATTTCATAGGTGGTTGATTTCAGGAAGCTATGGGAGCTAAAGAGCTGTTGTTTAACCTAGGTGACGCACGTGCAGGGAACACAGCTGTAGTAACTGTACAATCACTCATCCATTCCTTGCAATTACCTTGAGAGGTACCTAGTAAACAACAACGAGTTCAGGAGCCATGGCGTCAGGCAGCCCAGGCTCTACCGTTCAATATACATATTATTATGGGTTAATATCCTCTAAGCATCAATATTCTTATCTGTAAAAAGGAAAAACTAATTAATCTGAAGGACTCTAGTGGTGATTAAAATGAGGCAAAACATCTATTGAGAGCTGTCCTGTGATAACTGGGTCACACACTTGGGTGCTCTTTGGTAAATAAGTGTGGCTATGGAAGTAGTTGGAGATGGGTGAGGGTTTTCAAGCCCTTTATCTAGCCCCTATGATATTGCTATTGCTAATTAGGTTAAAGGAAAAGCTGAAAGCAAATTCTGCTACACATATAGGCATGTACTAGCAAACATTTAATAGCAAGCAAACACTAATCAATTCACAAAGGCTCTTCAGTAAGTTTGATGAAATCCCAGTTCTCTGTCAATTCAGATGTTCCTTTGAAAAAGGCTTCACTTGAGGCAGATGAGACAACATCCCAGAGTCAGGATTTTGTTGCATCAGACAACCAGAAATAGTCTTAAGCTGACAGGTGGAAACAGAACCATTTAGTGATCAAGCCTTGACACCAATTCTATGGTACCCTGTTCATGCAATGGTGGGGAATATCTCCAAAAGATTTTAATATTCCACAAATATTTAAAATGTTTAAATCTACCATTTATGGTCCATTATAGCGTTTATTATACTATTTAATGGCCATTAATTTTTCCAGTGAAAATCTATTTCTGAGATACCTTTGCTAGCTAACAAAGTATTATTTGTTGATTTCAGTAGGTATAACAAATGCTTTTATAGCAGCCCCCTCTAGAGTGTGGCCTTTCTGATATAATGCCATCTGTAAGGGTTTGGCTCCCAACCAAACCTCTGGAGTGGTATAAACTCCTAAAGTTGAAGCTTAAAATACGGGCATATCCGCATAATCAAACTATGTAGTATAAAGCATGTATTTTTAAAGTATTTAAAAATAAATTATAGACATGGCAACAGTTTCTAAACTTTATCAGGTACTTATCAAAAGGTAGTTTTCCTTCTGTAAATGAGAGTACTTCATGAGAGTAAAAAAAGTACCTAATCCAAGGCTAGTACCCCTGGACTTCTAACACTGAGACCAGAGGTTTTTCCAGTATAACTAATTCCAGGCAGGTAGCAGTATTTAATGACAAAAAATAATAACTCAGTAATGGAAGGACAAAAAAAGAAAAAACTCAGCATATGATCAAATGATGTCTATTTCTACTTTGAAATAAAGTACCATTCGGGGAAATTAATATGGAAGATTTGCAGAACATGATATTAGAGACAGAACAAATTTCAGAAGGAAGTGATTTGGAGGGCTGAGGCAAACCTGAACTACATCAGTGAAAGTACTCTAGGGAAAGTTTCCACCTGTCATACTTAAAACATAAAGAAATTATTCCATGGATCTTCAAGTATCTGAAAAGAAATTTTCTTTATGTTTGCTGTTGTTCTTTTTATAAACTCTACTGATTTCTAGAAAGGATGTGTCATGAAGTCTTATAAAAATTAAGTATGTTAATACTGAACTGTTAATATGAGATATTAGATAATAAAATGAGATAGCAAGGGGGAAAGTCAATAAATAGAAAAAAAAAAGAAAAAATACAGCAATTGAGCAAGTAATTTTTTTCTTGGCTTCTTAGAAGTCAAAACAGAAGGAAACTCATACCAGCTCAGCTCTCACTGGGAGAGAAAATTTTTTCTATCCCCGGGCTTCCAGAGAAAATTCCCATGGGATTTTTGCAAATGAGACATTGAATCATCTAATACAATTTTAGAAAAAATAGAGTGGCTTTTGGTGTGTGGCTATTTCTTATGCCAACCCTCAGTGAAAACTTAGAGCTTAATGTCCAATTAAAATTTAACATTAATAGAAGGTCAAAATGTTATAGTCAGAATTTTAGCTTTCTAAAGATTTGCTTTTCACCCTTTTCCACTCAAGTTTTTCATCAGCAATTTTGAGAAAGGACTAAAGGACTATTTATAAATGTCACAGCCAATGTAGAACCAGCAGGGATAGTAAATATACTTAGTGATAGTGATAGAGTCAAAATATAAAATTCTCAATGGAATAGTACAAGAGGACTAATTTATTAAGAATTTATGTAAAATTAGCTACATATGTACTGAATCAGAGAGGAATTGCTAACCATCAAAACCTGAAGGAAAAAAAAAAAAGCCTAGGGGGTTTCAGTTAATTTCAAGAGGAATATAAGGCAAGTTGGAAAAAAAAATGTTATGATTATCATGTTGTTGTTATTGTTAGCTGCCCCCAAGTCCACCCTCAACTCATGGCAAACCTATGTGACAGAGTAGAACTGCTCCATGGAGATTTTCTTGGCTGTAATCTTTACAGAAACAGATAGCCAGTCCTTTCTTCTGTGGAGCACTGGGTGGGTTTGAACTACCAATCTTTTGGTTAGCAACTTATCACAAATTGCTTGCATCACCCAGGCTCCTTAAATGTAATTATAAGGACATCAATGAAAATATCTTGTACAGGACATGGAAGGATATTGGTCTGGATTTTGAGTGTGCTGTTCAGCTCATATAAACCCTGGTGGCATAGTGGTTAAGAGCTACAGCTGCTAACTAAAAGGTCAGCAGTTCGAATTCACCAGGCACTCCTTGGAAACTATAGGGCAGTTCTACCCTATCCTATAGGGCTGCTATGAGTTGGAATTGACTCAACTGCAGTGGCTTAATGGGTTCAGCTCATACACTATTGTGCTTTTTTCTTGGTTCCATCTGTGAGAAAAACAATAAGCTTACCCAGAGAAGAGCGGTCTTGTATATGAGGATCATGTTAAAGGAGGGCTTGAGCTCTTTAAAATAGAGAGGAGAACATTTAGGGCAATAATGGCTGAATTCAGTTGTTATCCATTGTGCAAGGTGACAGATGGCAGAACCAAGACCAATGGGTAAAAGTCACAGGACGGGCAGATTTCAGCTTGTTACATAAAAACTTTTTAAACCCTTTAGAAAAAAAAAAAAAAAACTTGTCGATTCTAACTCATAGCAACACTATAGGACAGAGTAGAACTGCCCCACAGGGTTTCCAAGGAGAGGCTGATGGATTCGAACTGCTGACCTTTTGGTTGGCAGCCAAGCTCGTAACTACTGTGCCACCAGAGCTCATTAAATCCTTTAAACCCTTAACCAAAACCAAACGTCTTGCCGTAGAGTCAATTCCAGCACATAGTGACCCTATGACCCTTAACCAAAAACCAAACCCAGTGCCATCAAATCGATTCCGACTCATAGCGACCCTATAGGACAGAGTAGAACTGCCCCATAGAGTTTCCAAGGAGCGCCTGGCAGATTTGAACTGCCAGCCCTTTGGTTTGCAGCCATAGCACTTAAACATTATGCCACCAGGGTTTCCCTATGACCCTTAAAAAGATGACCCTTAGAGCTGTCTAAATAGGGAAAGGCTGAAGCATAAAGGCAGTGAGTTCCCATCATTTGAAATTTTAATCAGAGATTAGAAAACCTTCTGGCAAGGACATTTAAAATCTGTAGAGAGTTGCAACAACTGGCCCCCAAGGTCCCTTCCAACTTTGTGACTCTGTAATTCTTTGTCTTTAAATAAGATTTTGCTAAGTGAGTACTACATAACCCTCCACAGTCACATACATCTTTATACTCTGAACACAGGTAAGCAGGCTCCAGCTACTCTCTGTATATGCTTGTTGTTGTTGTTAGTGGCCATCGAGTCAGTTATGAGTCATGATGATCCCATGTGTGCAGAGTAGAACTGCTCCGTAGGGCTTTCAAGGCTGTGACCATTCAGAAGCAAATCAACAGGCCTGTCTCCCAAGGCATCTCTGAGTGGGTCTGAAAGGCAACCTTTCAGTTAGTAGTCGAGTGCTCAGTTTGCACCACCCAGGGACTCCGTATGTACTCTACTAAGGAGGTATTTTCTTTAAAAGAATGATTAGAAATCTGTTCTTGTTATTTGCCGTTGAGTTAGCTTTGGCTCATGATGACCTTATGTATAACAGAATGAACTTAGAAATCTTCTACAATATACTTTTTAAAATTTACTTAGTACTTCACAGTTTATGAAAAGCATTCACATGATTTTTTCCTCAAAACAGTCTTGCAAGGTGGATTTTTTTTTGTCGTTGTCAGGTACCTTCGAGTCGGTTTAGACTCATAGTGACCCTGTGTGCAACAGCACAAAACACTGCCTAGTCCTGCACAATCTTCACAATCATTGTTATGCGTGAGCCCGTTGTTGTAGCCACCGTGTCAGTCCATCTCCTTGAGGGTCTTCCCCCTTTTCACTGACCTTCTACTTTACCAAGCATGATGTCCTTCCCTGGGGACTGATCCCCTCCTGATAACATGTCCAACATAAGTGAGATGAAGTCTTGCCATCCTTGCTTCGAAGGAGCATTCTGGCTGCACTTCTTCCAAGAAAGATTTGTTTGTTCTTCTGGCATGAGATGGATAGTGCCAAGGTTTGCCCACAGTTTCACAGCTGAGGATGTTGAAGCATGTAGAGATTAAGTGAATTGTTTCAAATCATCTAGCTAGAATGCATTAAAGGCCTCCTGACTTCAAGCCTAATTCTCCTTGTATAACACCAACCAGCTCATAGTAATGAAGGACTATTTAAGTATAAAGATTGAATTAGGAGTTAAAAAGAAAAATAAAACCATCCATCTTTAGTCTTCTCCTCTTCTCCCCTCCCCTCCCCTCTCCTCTTCTCTTACTTTCTTCTTCTCCTTTCCCGTGACTTCCTGATCCCCCATCTCTCTTTCTCTCTATTATATACACACAAACAGAATTGATCCACAAAAAACCACACAGAGACCCACACCCAAATACATATATGGAATGAATTTCAACCTTTATTGTGATCATATCTGATACTAACCAAATGAAATAACTGGTTATTTTAAAAATCAACCCCAGTGAAAATGGAAAAAGGCCTGTGAATTGTACCAATGCCAGTTTCCTGGTTGTCATATTATACTATCGTTACACAAGATAAACATTGGGGGAAGCTGGGCAATGGTGCACAGGACCTCCCTGTACATTACTTTTCAACTTTCTGTGAATCTATGATTACTTCAAAATAAACTTTTTTTTTTATAAAGCGGAGAAAGTAAAAAAAAAAAAATTACAGTATTCCCAAATACGATATCCTCTGGTACTGAAGGGAGAGAGAATAGATGAGGAACAGGAAGACAGAGGACAAAGATAAAATGAAAAGCGTGAGAACTTTAAAAATATGTCATATCAAAAAGAAGCCTTCATTAGCTCTGAAATCCAAGCCTTGTTGTAGAGAACTATTGGTGAGAAATTACAGTTAAATTTTACTCGGTCTATAAACCAAAAAACCAAACCCGTTGCCATTGAGTCACTTCCAACTGATAATGATCCTATAGGACAGAGTAGAACTGCCCCCGTACAGTTTCCAAGGAGCGCCTGGTAGATTCAAATTGCTGACGTTTTGGTTAGCAGCCTTAGCTGTTAACCACTACACCACCAGGGCTTCCGTCTAGGTCTACAATTAATCCTAAATAAAACTGTCGATAGAGTATATGCCCAGTGCTAACTGATTTTTAAGCATAACAAATGAACAAGTGCAAATTTAGGGATGGAATGGAATAAATTGTTTTCCTGGATTCTGGCTTTTATCCCATTTAAGAAATACACATGCCAAGTTAAGGGTGAATAAACACAGCTCAAGTTATTTATGCAGAATGGCTGTCAGGTGTGGAATGAGGAAGAAACAAAAATTAAAACTGTTTGCATTTGAGCTCCGTTTAACTACTCCATCCCAGAGGAAGAATCTGTATGAAAATCCTTTAAATTACTATAAAATGCACTGGAAAAATTCTACTTTAATGATTCTTTAAGCTCTACATTACAATGTGTGCTCCCCTGGTGGCACTAATTTATGTTCCCTGACTTACCCAAGTCTTAGAACAGTCCCTGGTACATAGTCGATGCCTCGTGAATATTCGTTGAGCAGTGCTTACCACATGCCAGGCACTATGATAAGCACTGTCATAAATGAATGAATAATTCCCCCATAACGATCCTTTAAAGGAACCCTGGTAAGGCAGTGGTTAAGCACTTGGCTACTACCGAAAGGTTGGCAATTCAATTCTACCAGCTGCTTCTTGAGAGAAAGAAGTGGCAGTCTGCTTCTGTAAAGATTTACAGCCTTGGAAGCCCTATGGCGTAGTTCTACCCTGTCCTTTAGGGTCTCTATGAGTTAGAATCGACAACACCAGTGGGTTTTATTTTATTTTTAATGACCCTTTGTGATGTTGTTGTTGTTAGGTGCCCGTTGAGTCAGTTCAGACTCATGGTGACCCTGCGTACAACAGGACAAAACACTGCCCTGTCCTTTGCCATTCTCACAATCACTGTTAGGTTTGAGCCCATTATTACGGACACTGTGTCAGTCCATCTCGTTGAAAGTCTCCCTCTTTTTTGCTGACCTTCTACTTTACCAAGCATGATGTCCTTCTCCAGGGACTAATCTCACCACCCTTGCTTCTAAGGCACATTCTGGCTGTACTTCCTACAAAACAGATTTGTTCATTCTTTTGGCAGTCCGTTGTGTGTTGAATATTCTTCACCAACACCACAATTCAAAGGTGTCAATTTTTCTTCAATCTTCCTTATTCACTGTCCAGCTTTCACATACATATGAGGCAATTGAAAACACCATGGCTTGGGTCAGGCACACCTTAGTCTTCAAGGTGACATCTTTGCTTTTTAACACTTTAAAGAAGTCTTTTGCAGCAGATTTGTCCAATGCAATGCATCTTTTGATTTCTTGACTGCTGCTTCCACTGGTGTTGATGGTAGATCCACCTAAAATGAAATCCTTGACAACTTCAATCTTTTCTCTGTTTATCACAATGTGGCTTATTCGTCCAGTTGTGAAGATTTTTGTTTTCTTTATGTTGAGGTGTAAACCATACTGAAGGCTATAGTCTTTGATCTTCATCAGTAAGTGTTCCAAGTCCTCTTCACTTTCAACAAACAAGGTTGTGTCACCTGCATAACACAGGTTGTTAATGAATCTTGCTCCATTCCTGACCCCACTTTCTTTTTCATATAGTCCAGCTTCTTGGATTATTTGCTTAGCATACAAATTGAATAAGTATGGTGAAAGCATAAAACCCTGACACACACCTTTTCTGACTTTAAACCACAAAGTATCCCCTTGTTCTGTTTGAATGACTGCCTCTTGATCCATGTACAGGTTCCTCATAAGCAGAATTAAGTGTTCTGGAAGTCCCATTCTTGGCAATGTTATACATAATTTGTTATGATCCACACAATTGAATGCCTTTGCATAGTTAATAAAACAGAGGTAAACATCTTTCCGGTATTTGCTGCTTTCAGTCAGGATCCATCTGACATCAGCAAAGATATCCCTGGTTCCACGCCCTCTTCTGAATCCAGCTTGAATTTCTGGCAATTACCTGTCAATATACTTCTGCAGCCACTTTTAAATGATCTTCCGCAAAATTTTACTTGAGTGTGATGTTAATGATATTGTTCGATAATTTCTGCATTTGTTTGGATCACCTTTCTTGGAAATAGGCATAAATATGGATCTCTTCCAGTAGGTTGGCCAGGTAGCTGTTTTCCAAATTTCTTGGCATAGACGAGTGAGCACTTCCATCACTGCAACCGTTTGTTGAAACATCTCAATTGGTAAGTATTCTGTCAATTCCTAGAGGCTTGTTTTTCGCCAATGCCTTCTGTACAGCTTGGGCTTCTTCCTTCAGTACCATCAGTTCCTAATCATATGACACTTACTGAAATGGCTGAATGTTTGCCAATTCTTTTTGATATAGTCATTCTGTGTGTTCCTTCCATCTTCTTTTGATGTTTCCTGGGTCATTTAATATTTTCCCCATATAATCTTTCAGTATTATAACTTGAGGCTTTAATTTTTTTAGGAAACTGAGGAGGACATAAATCAATGAACTTAACCAAAACCATGCAGCTACTAAGTGGCAGAGCTGGAGATTCTAACTTAGATAATCTGGCCTTATTCATCATAATATGAGGGCAAATAAATACCTTACCAGTTATACAAATTGCTGTCAAGTCAATTCCAACTTTAGGTAGCCTCACAGGTATTAAAGTAGAACTGTGCTCCGTGGAGTTTTTTTGATGGCTGATTTTTCAGAAGCAGATCATCAGGCCTTCCTTCCAAGGTGCCTCTGGGTGGATGCAAATCTCCAACCTTTCTTTGAGCAGCTGAGCACCTTAACCATTTGTACAATCCAGAGACTCCAATAACTATCTTTACCAAAACTAAACCCATTTTGTTTGATTCTAACTCACAGCAATCCAATAGGACAGAGTAGGACTGTGCCATAGGGTTTCCAAAGAGTGGCTGATGGGTTCAATCTGCTGACCATTTTGGTTAGCAACCAAGCTCTTAACCAGTGTGCCACCAGGGCTCCATAATTATCTCAGCCATTATTAAATTAGTACTTTCATGTATGTTATAGAAAAAATCAAGTTTGCTTAACCTCTGTGGATTTGCATAAGCGCATTTTTGGTGGGGAGAGGCTCTGTCTTCTTAGATTCTCATAAGAATGCCTTTAAAAGTTAAGAACCACTTTTAAAGATAGTAACATTTTTGAAAAGGAAGTTTACTTTAATCCCAGTGGTTCAGAATACTGAGGGGAGCGTGAAAAGTTTGGTTTGAATGTGTTTCCTTGAGTTGTTTCAAACCTGCTTAACCTGCCGTTCTGCTTTGTACCAGGCACACAAATACTGAGGGCCAGAATGTGGCCTGTACAGCCAGTCTTCTGTGGCTGAGGCTGACAGGGCAGATGTGATCCACATGTGCCCTCTAGGGTCCACTTGGTGGTGAGAGGAGAGTCAGTGCAAGCATGAAGAGGGAAAAGAGAAGCCTTGGCCCTTCGTTCCCTGCAGGCCTAGAGTGAGTGTGCCCAACTCAATTCCAGGCTAAGCAATATAAAATAAAGCTATTCTCCTCACATTCTCATTTTGCCTAAGAGGTGTCAGCAGATTCTTTACCTTTCTCAGCAGCTGAGTGGGAGCTTGTTTGGGTTATAATTAAATAGGAGTGCAAGCTGAAATTTCAGTTAAGTGCTAGAAATTTTAGTTCTGGGATGACATCATGTGACAGGCATTCACTCACATTTGTGAGGTACAATTACACTGTTTTATCCCAGTCACCTTCAGAATGGCACAAACACTGCAGCATAATTCAGTGTAGCTTTCAACGTTGAGCAGGTGGTGTTCTAGTCCCCTTCATTCTGAGTCAGCTCCTGAAAAGAGATCTTTTAATTTAAAAAGCAGAATAGGGAAATACTGTGCTACCCCAGTAAGCAGGTAAGGATAGCTTGCAAGTTAGAAATAGAGCTTCCATCAGTTTGTTCCAGTTCGAACTCCTGCTGAGAATTTGCATTTCTAACATGTTCCCAGGCACTTCTAGTGCCTCTGGTTAGGGACCAATTCTGAGAACCATTAGTGGAGCAGTGATTCTCAAAATTTAATATACATAAGAATCACCTGGAGATCTTGTCAAACTGTAGATTCTGATCCAGTATATCTGTGCTGGAAATGCAAATTCTTAGCAGGGGTTCCAACTGGAACAAACCAGTTCGAAGCCCTGGTTAGAACTGCCACATTCTCAGCCTTTGATTTCAGCATGTAGGAATGGGCACTAGGAATGTTAGTTCTCATGCATTAATAGACCATAATGGGAGTATAAACTGAGACCGTGCTGACAGAATTGACTAAAAATGTATCAGAGCTACAACACACTCACATTTAGTCACTGATAAAGTACAAGTCTCTAGGTGCTATAAAGCATTTCCCCACACACGTGGGGTCCGCCTGACCTACATAACAATTTAGATGGCTGATAAATGAGTATTTGACTATTCCATTTAGTCACTGGTGCAGTCTTTCTCAGAACTTACATTTACTGTTTGTTGTTTGTGTTTTCCTCATTTTTGTGCTGCTATTTTAGCAATGCTGTTTATCCATTCATTCACTCAGAGCAATTTTTAGAGCTATTTGTAGAGCAATTATTATGTACCAGCTATTATCTAAACCCTGGATATAGAAAGCTGAATAAAACAGAAAAGGTTACAATCCTAGTGGAAATGTCTGCCTGATGGTAATGATAATAATAAGGTAAACAGACAGACAGACAGAACAGTGTTGATATATCTGCCACTTACCCAGCCTAAGGGAAATTCCCCAATTTATTCTGTTCAGCTTAGAGTAATGAGATTTTTACTCCATTTTTTTTTTTTTTATGTGTATTAGTTTCCTAGAACTGCTGTAAAAAAAAATTACCACAGCCTTGGAGACTTAACATAATTCTCTCACCATTCTGGAGGCTAGAAGAAATCAGTTTCACTGGGCTGAAATCAAGGTGTCAGCAGGAATGTACTTCCACTTGAGGCTCTAGGAGAGAATCTGTTCCTTGCCTCTTCCAGCTTTTGGTGATTGCCAGTATTCCTTGACTTGTGGCCACTTCACTCCAGTCTCTGCCTCCGTGGTCACAGTGCCTTCTCTCCCGTGTCAAACTTTCCTCTGCCGCCCTTTTATAAGGACACTTGTGATTATATCAAGTCTACCCAGATAATCCAGGATAATCTTCCCATCTCAAGATTCTTAATCACAATCTGCAAAGACCCTTTTGCATATAAGATATATGAAGTACCATTAACAGGTTCCAGGGATTAGGAACTGATATCTTTGGGGGGCATTATGCAGCCTATTACAATGCATTAGTATCATAAATCCAGAGGATTTACAAGTATCCAGGACCATGGAATGGGACTAGTTGTCCATAGGCTGTGGGCATGTTGGTTTTTCACTCTCAGAGCAGTTTGTGCTGAGATGCTTATACCCTCCTTCTGGTTCTGACAATGAAAATTCTTTCTTCTCCTTCCACTTTGAACACTTTGCTCCTTTCACTCCTACCTATCCAGTCAAAGAAGCTCCTCAGCCTCCTCTTCCTCCTTCTTCCAGCCCCAATCTTATCTAGGCATTGGCTGAGAAAATTGATATAAAGACATGCAATCATCTTCTTCTGTCTCACAGCCAAAGAATCTTGGCTATTTTGGGGCACCCCCCCCCCTTTTTTTTTCTCCCTAGGTGTGGGCTGAAGGAAGCAGAGGGAGAGGGGAAATACCCAGAGAAGGCAAGTTTATACTTTAGGATATAACATTACCTCGTAATTAACCACTGTAACAAGTATTATAGAGAAAAAAGGAAAAGACAACAGTGAACCGTTTAAAAGAACAAGTGGAAATAATTTTAATAGTGGTCAGAGATGGCCTCTCTGAGGAGGTGACATTTAAGCTGAGACTTAAAGGCGAGGATGAGTCAGTCATCATCAAGAGTATGTGTGAACACACTGAGGGCAAGAAAGCCCATGGCCTGCCACGTAGGGGTGACTAAAAGAAGACCAGGCAACTAGAGCACAGAGGGTGGGGTAAGATGAGGCTAAGGAGTTGGCTGGGAACTGGGTGGGGCAAAGTCTTATAGGCAGTGCCAAGAAGTTTTTCTATTATTTTAAGTGCAATAGGAATCTGAATGTAGCCCAGCAATTTTGAAATCTAATGATACGATAAGAGTTTCTGATATTTTCTGATGATATGCACTAAGAAAGAAAGTTATTATACTTTTGATCTATTTCAGTGTATTAATTTTGTTTTTCCTATATTAAAATTTTCTTTCTATACTCTTTAAGCACTTAATGAGAATCTGGCATCTAATAACAATTTAGGGACAATTTTTCTTCTTATTTTATTAACTTTTTGTGAGCATTAGAAACTTTTACTTTACTGTCAGTTGATATTTTCAACATTTCAAATGGGACTTACTAGACTTCAATTTTTATATTTTCTGAGGAGTTTAAGGATATTGTTACCATATATAATATATGCATTTCCTCTTGGTGACTTTATTCCTCACCTATAAAGCAGAAATAGCAATGCCTTTCTCACAAGGCTAATCTGAAGATTAAAAAAAAAAATTAAGTAAGAGAAAGTATGAAAGCATCTACCATAATGGCAAATCCCCTTCAAATATCCCATAAAGTTTAGTTCTTTTCCATTAAAGCACTTAATAGTCTCCCCTTATCTTACAATTTTGCCTGAATATAGATATAAACTCCCAGCCTAGTTTACATCATTGTCCCAGCTCTCTGTTTATCTTCAAGAGACAGCAAAAGTCCCCAAATGGACACTCTAATTCCAGAGACAGTGGGCTCCCATCATTGGCCAGGCAACCATGGGCAAGTCATTGGATTCTTGCTATCTTTACATCTGTAAAACTGATGTAACGACACTTGTCCTATCTACCTTTCTCATAGTAATGGAGGTAAAAGCGACAAGGGATAAATAAAGTATTTGCAAAAATAAGGCTTTACACTTCCACAAAAACACAGCATTTCTGTTGTACGTTATTATTTTATCAGACGCCCCAGATGAGTCTCTCCATGTTTCCTAGCACTACAAAGTCTTAATTTGCAAAACCAGAAAATATAAACAGAGTAATGACCCCTTTTCTGTTCTGGCTGAGAAATGTATGGTTTAGTTCAAAGGAATACAGTGTTTGTCTTTTAAGTTCTGTGCTGGGTCGAGTTCTGGCGTCATTTATGCCTTGTGGAACTTACCAAACTCAATTAACAGTTATTGTTTTAGCCATTAGTGGAAAAGTCAATTTCTATTGCTTAAAGGCTATGCTTTATGATTCAATTTAAGCACAACTTGCTTGAGAAGGAACATTATTCCAACTTATTAATGTTGGTCTTTAGGCTGCCAGTACCAGCCTAAAGCAAGAATAGGAGTATTGCTAATACACCATAGCTGCATGAATATATCTAATGAAAAGCAAACCAGGAGTAACCCTCAGGGCTTTTGTGGTTTTCTATAATGAATTTTGATATTGTCTTGTTCTTGATTATATTCTCACAGAAATTAGACACTGATGAGCATCAGATAACAGGTCATAAACTGTGTAATTGCTGAGAGGTTCATGTGAGATGCCCAAAATGTAATTGGCAAGTTGGTTGCCAAGCTTCAGACATAGAAAATGCAGAGAGGGTCTTGGCAGTTGTGGTGCCAGAGCCACACATTTTTAAGTTCAGTTGTGGGGTCCAGGCCTATTTTAATGAAGTTGGAGAAGGCATCATAATGGATTTATGTGGTCACTTTGGATTATAGGCCTTCCCTCATTGGCCTTGTCTCTCTTTTCTCATAGATACAGAATAATCATTAGTTCTTAATTGTATTATTGAAGATCTCACTCCAAAATATAAATTACTGTCCTAGCCCTTTAGTGGCACCTAAACACTTTATAGTCATAGATGTACCTTTTATCACTATCTTAGCTATCTAGTGCTGCTATAACAGAAATACCTCAAGTGGATGGCTTTAACAAACAGAAATTCATTTTTTCATGGTTTGGGAGGTGAAATCTGAATTCAGAGTGCTGGGTCAAGGGAAGGCTTTCTCTCTCCGTTGGCTGTGGAGGAGGGTCCTTGTCTCTTCAGCTTCTGCTTCCTGGTTCCTTGGAGATCTCCATGTGTCTTGGCATCTATCTTAACCCCATCTCTGCTTCCTAGCTCACGTTTAGTCTCTTTTATATCTTATTAACATAACGAAGACAACTCATTCCCAAATGGGAATATAACCACAGGCATACAGGCTAGGATATACAACACGTATTTTGGGGAGGGGGCACAATTCAATCCATAACAATTCACTAAAAACAGCCTAAATGTAGTGTAGGTTAAGACTTAAGAATGTAACTTTGAATATGAACCAGAGCATGAGACTTTAGATCCTGGAGCCAATGTCTGTATATGTAATAAATACATTTTTGGTGGGACATAGATTTAAATCATTGAAAGGCTGATGTTCAGAAGATTTTATCTCCTAGCATAGACCTGAGCCAACTTATCATCCAACACCTTCTTCTCAACTGAGCATTTTTATTTTGAACTCTTTACCACATATCCAATAGACAGATATATGACAGATTGATGATAGATAGATAAATACATACATACATATGTACATGCATACATACAAAGCTGCTGTCGAGTTGACTCCAACTCATGGCAACCTATGTACAACAGAACAAAATGTCGTCCAGCTCTGTATCATCCTCACAATTGCCAGCATGTTTGAGGCCATGCAGCTATGGTACCAATCCATCTCAGCGAGGGTCTCCCTCACCCTTGCAGACTCTACTTCACCAAACATAATGTTCCCCTCCAGCGAATTATCCCTCCTAAGGATGTGTCCAAGGAAAGAGAATTGGACAGTGTTTTGTTGTGACCCATAAGGTTTTCATTCACTAATTTTAGGAAGTAATTTACCAGACCCTTCTTCCTAGTCTGTCTTAGTGTGGAAGCTCTACTGAAACCTCTCCACTAAGGGTGACCCTGCTGGTATTTAAAATACCAGTGGCATAGCTTCCAGCATCACAGCAACACACAAGCCACCACAGTACAAGAAACTGACAAACAAGTGATGAGCACATGCAGTAGTCATTACATATTCAGAAATCTAGTAAAATCTAGCATCAGAAAAGTTGATGGACATTCTCTGGACTTCTCCCTCTGAAAACCAAGGAAGTATACCTCTGTACAAGATTTAATTTTGCATAGAGTTCTCCCTGAAGCAGGAAGGACAAATTCACTATTTACAGGGTCCGGAAGGAGATTATGAGTGAGTGAAGATGATCAGCTGAGAGCTTTGGCAAACTAGAAAGGAAATGGCCCATACTCAGATCCAGCCAGTTTTTGCCACTGGAGGATGTAGACAATGGTGGCAGATAATTCAGAATTAGCAACAATAACATCTTCTGGCTTTCTAGAGGAGATGATATATCAGTAGGATTTTAAAGGGCAGATAGTAGTTATCTATGGAAATTCCAGACTGAGTGGAGTGAAGGAGGGGATTCCAGGCAGAGGGACCGGCATACGCACAAACACACAAGAAACAGCGTGATGTTTGTTGCTAAAGAGTCAGGCAAAGTGCAGTAAGGTCAGGGTTGGAGTGATGGCAGAGGCCATGTCACAGAGGGCCTGATACGCCATGCTAAGGAGCCTGGACTTACCATTTGAAGATGGTGGGAAATGGCCTATGTAACATGGTTTCATTTGAATTTAGATAAGCCAGCATGTGTGTATGTGTGGGGGGCTGGGAGAAAGGTTGGTTGAAGGAGTAGAGGAAGGATTGGAAGTGGAGAATCAATTAGAAAACTCTTGAGAGATCTGAAGAGAGACGATAAAGGCCTTCGCTGGGACGAGGTAATCAGGGTAGTCTCAGTGAGAAGGTGCATTTGCAGGGGCTGACAGGAGATGAGGGAGTGAAGCACATGGATATCTAGTGAAGAGCATTCCAGCCAGAGGCAAGAACCAGTGCAAAATTCTTCAGGGCTCCTGACATGTTGGAGAAGCAGCAAGGAAGCCAGCAAAGCTGGAGTGGAGTGAGGTAGGGAGAGGAGGAGGAAGGAGATGAAGTCAGTGTGGTAATTCATGATGTTTTTAATTGTTACATTTTTGTTTATTTTAAAGATTCAATTAAAAAAATGTGTTCTACTCAAGGTATATGCCACCACATTTAAACTGTAATTGAATAAAAAAAAAATAAAAAAATTGAATAGCCCCCAAATATTAGGTTTAGAAATAAAGCCGGCACCCCAAGTGTAGTAACAATATTGATAACAAAAGTAATTTAAAAGGTTCACTTCCCTGAGAGTTTACTGGATGAGCATTTGCTAAGCTTTCTAAATGCTCCAGGCCATTTAATTCTCAGTAAATCCCTATAAGGCACACACTAATTAAATGTAATTTGTGGAGTTTGATGAGTAATTTGCTAACTTCTCTGAATTTTAGTTTCCTCGCTGCCAAGAAAGGATAATAATAGTGGCTAGCTCATTTTTATGGAGGGTCGCTACGAGTCGGAATCGGCTCGATGGCACTGGGTTTGGTTTTTTTTTTTTTGGTTTTTGGAGGTTTAAATGACATGTTACTGTTTCTGATACATAAAAACCAAAAAAACCAAACCCAGTGCCGTCGAGCCGATTCCGACTCATAGCAACCCTACAGGACAGAGTAGAACTGCCCCATAGAGTTTCCAAGGAGCGCCTGGTGGATTATGAACTGCTGACCTCTTGGTTAGCAGCCGTAGCACTTAACCACTACGCTACCAGGGTTTCCTCTGATACATAGTAGGTACTATATAAAGGTTAGCTGCTGGGATTGTTACTAGTTCAATTCAAGGCAGCAGTTCATGAGTTTAAATTCGAAATCATTAGGCTTACTCAGAGAAGTGACAACCTACATAAGTTGCAAAATTGTTGATGAATGTTAACCAATCCATAAAACTTAAAAGTTTCTTCATTCTTTTATTTGGCAGATATTTGGGCCTGGCATTTCTTAGTAGTGAAATAACAAATAAGATGATACCCCTGCTCTTAGGCTTACAGGTATGAAGAAGAGGTAGTCAGGGAAGCAGATTGTCTTTGCAACATAGGATATTTTTAAAATAATGGTAAGTATAGGGTTCTGTGGCATTTCATGGGAGACCCTAGAAGGGACTTCTAGCCCAGGCATGGGGGGTGGGGCAGAGGCACCTCCTCCTGTGGAGTAAACCCATTGGAACCTTGATGCTGAGCAGATGAGGCTGAAAATATAAGCAGGAGCCGTATTGTAAAGAGGCAGGTATGCGGAGCTCAAGACTTTGTGCTGTATCTGAGTAATATGGGGACACAGAAGGATTTTAGGTGAGAGATTGACATGAACAAATTGCCATTTTAGACTGATTATTCTGTTTACAATGTGAAAAGTGGCTTAGAAGGGGCCAAATTTGGAAGCAAGGCAACCAAGTGGAGATATAACTTAATGTCTAATGAAAGAAGAAACAGATCTCATTATGAATCTATTATGTAGGAAATAGTTAACATGCTGGGCTGGTAACCAAAAGGTTAGTGGTTCGAGTCCACCCAGAGGTGCCTCAAAAGAAAGACCTGGCAATCTATTTCTGAAATATCAGCCACTGAAAATCCTATGGAGCACAGTTCTACTCAGACACACGTGGGGTTACCATGAATTGGAATCGGCTTGACAGCAACTGGTTTTTATATGTGAAATAGCTATGTTTCTTTGTTTGTTGAACAATTGTTATTTGGGGTGGAGAGGGTAGGGAGTGATGATTAATAATTGTAACTAAGAAGAAATACGAAGCCTACTCATTTCATTTTCAAAAAAAAATTCCTGGGTCGACTGATTTGTAACTCTTCCTGGGCTCTTGAATCTCTCAAGCTTGCAATCGCTGCAGTTTTTCCTCTCAGGGGCTGTTAGATGAAATGCAAAAATTTAAACATGCTGTATTTCACAATCCTTCATCGCCATTTCTCAGTCAAACATCATTCCCTGAAAACCTCGGCTTATAGCATTCGCGCTTAAACATGAATGATCTGCCAGGCCATATAACTGAAATGCTGGCACCAGGAAATAAACAACTGAGAGGAAATGGTAGAAACAAAAACTCAGGTTTCAGCAAGTTAATGATGCCAAGAGAAAAAACAGTGAATGGTTGCTCTAACAGAGTCTCGGTGGCGTTCCATTATGATTGGGGTTTTAAAGCTCCCACAGACCACACTTCTACATTCATAATTTCTGAGGTAATTCAGTTAAATTCCCTTCCTTTTACCTGAATTACTCAGGCAACTACAGCTGTATTTTTTTTTTCTTCAAATTACTTCAACGCTATGCCTCACAGCACTGTTTTAACAGAATCATCCTTTGTCCCACCTTCTTCAATTTGTCATAGAATGACCTTCCCTCTCATTTTCCTGATGATGATACTGAGCTATTGTCTAAAAAAGGAAAATTACACAAGAAATATGTGAATGCGTCTTTACAAATTTTTTAAATCAGTTATTTGAAATCAGATAAAGCAAAAATCCCTTTTACCATTTTTCTCACTCCATTCCAATTCCTCACCCTTTCCCCCATCCCACCGCTGAAACTGTCTTATAGTGGATATTCATCCAAACATTTTTCTTTGCATCTCAGTACGTGCACACACGTGCACATGAACACACACACGCATACACACATGCATGATACAGCATACACCAGCTATTAAAAGTTCAGGTCAGGCTCTGGTGATAGATTTCTTACCCGTTAATTGTGTGGCGAGTCCCTAGGTGGTGCAAAAGATTAAGGAGTTGACTACTAGCTGAAAGGTTGGCAGTTCAAAATCACCCAGAGGTGCCTGAAAAGACAGGCTTGGTGATCTGTCTCTGTACACATGAGATTGCCCTGAGTCGGAATCGACTCAAGACGACTAACAACAGCTGTGTGACTGTGAAAACTTATTTCACCTGTGCCTTAGCTTCCTCAGACAAAATTGGGATGATAACATTATGTACTTCACAGGCTTGTTGTAAAGGATAATTATTTTGTTACATTTAAAGCACTTAGAACAGTGCCTGATATAAACACTCGGTGAATATTTGCTATTATTATCATTATGGTAAGTTTTTTAAAAAACATTCTATGACTTGCTTTCTGAGGGATATGTCTTGGAGATCTTGCCTTGTCAGTAATTTTTTTTTTTAAGCTGTATGATATCCCATGGTATGTGGGTACTGTGGTTAGTTCAATCATGCCCCTGTCATTGGACAAAAAACTTGTTACCCAGTTGGTTTTTTGTTTTATGTGGTTTTGTTCTGCTATTGTGAGCACTGTTTCAATGCAAATCTTTATGTACGTGAATGACTTTTTCTTGAGTGGATACTGATATGTGATAAGGCAGCTTAAAAGGGTATGGGAATATTTTATTTCAATACCTACTGCCAAACTGAGCTCCAAAAAGTCTATACTAATTCATACTTCTATTGCATGAAAATATAAATTTCCCCAAATCCTTGACAATATATGATATTATCAATTTTATTTTATTTTTTATTAAATGAGAAATGAACAATTTTTATCCCGTTTTGGGTTTAATCTGTATCTGCCTAACTGCTAGTGAGGTTGAGCATCTTTTAACAGAGAATGTTATGAGAGGGAGCTAGTCATTCAAAAGTCTAGCAGGAATGAACGAGGCATGTGCCAAACGGTAAAAGAACACCAGTGTGAATGTGGGTGTGAACAAGGGGAAGAGTCTTAGAGGATGAGGTGGAGAGGCTGGCTGGGAGTGAAGAGTAAAGCCCTTTCTTTGGAGGCCACTGTAAAGAGTTAGCATTTCAAGCACAGAAGTGACATAATTTAAGTTTTGAAAAAAGCAGTCTGGTAGCTGTTTGATAAGAGGGAGGAAGTGAGGATTGCTTGGTACAGAGTAAAAGCAATGGATTTGGGATATATTTTAGAGCTGTGCTGTGTAAGATGGTAGCAGCTAACCCCATGTGCTATTTAAATTAATACTTAAATTAATAAAAATTAAATTAAATTAAAAATGTATTTCCTCACTTACACAAGCCACATTTCAAGTGCTCAGTACCGCATGTGGCTAGTAGCTACCATACCGGGCCGGGTAGATATAAAACATTTCCATCATCACAGAAAGTTTTAGAGGCCAGAACCCTTGCTGAGGTATTGATGTGGAACTTGAGAGAAGGAGCAGAATTAAGGATGACAGCCTGTCTTTTGGCAGGCTTGTGCAGAATCAAAGGATCCCCTGGACTAAATCTCCCCTTAGTTTAGATATCCAGTCAGAAGAAGTAGCCCATGGTTGTTCATCAGGGCATACCATATTTTTACACAAATAACATGTGCCTTCTACATTTGTTGACCAACGACACGTGGTATTTTCATAAACACATTGTTTTTTTTTTTTTTTACAGCAAAATGTAAAAAATTAGCATAGCGGGACTTATGAAAATACCTCAGGAAGGAGGGAGAAAGCATGGTTGACAAACATAGAATGCACACCTTATTTGCATAAAAATGCAGTAATAGCCCAGCAGAGCCAGATTCTGTTGGACCGACTATACACGCCCAACACCATGACCAACCTACCCATCTCAGGAGGGTAGCCTTTTGCTCCTGATGCTCTGTTCCTGTCCTTAGAAAGGAGAGCCAACCTCACATTATGTGCTTGTCCTTCTAATTTATAATCCAATCAGTTTAAAAATCCTCTGACTCTTTGCATTTTAAATATTTTTAATGATTTTTATTGTGCTTTAAGTAAAAGTTTACAAGTCAGTCTGTCACATATAAGCTTATATACACCTTACTACATACTCCCATTTACTCTCCCCCAATGAGTCAGCCCGCTCCCTTCTTCCAGTCTCTCCTTTCTTGACCGTTTTGCCAGTTTCTAACCCTCTCTACCCTCCCATCTTCCCTCCAGACAGGAGATGCCAATACAGTCTCAAGTGTCCACCTGATACAAGTAGCTCACTCTTCATCAGCATCTCTCTCCAACCCATTGTCCAGTCCCTTCCATGTCTGATGAGTTGTCTTCGGAAATGGTTCCTGTCCTGGGCCAACAGAAGGTTTGGGGACCATGACCACCAGGATTCTTCTAGTCTCAGTCAGACCATTAAGTCTGGTCCTTTTATGAGAATTTGGGGTCTGCATCCCACTGTTCTCCTGCTCCCTCAGGAGTTCTCTGTTGTGTTCCCTGTCAGGGCAGTCATCGGTTGTGGCCGGGCACCATCTAGTTCTTCTGGTCTCAGAATGATGTAAGTCTCTAGTTCATCTGGCCTTTCTGTCTCGGGTTCATAGTTATCGTGTGACCTTGGTATTCTTCATTCTCCTTTGATCCAGATGCGTTGAGACTAATTGATGCATCTTAGACGGCTGCTTGTTAGCATTTAAGACCCCAGATGCCACACTTCAAAGTGGGATGCAGAATGTTTTCATAATAGAGTTTATTATGCCAATTGACTTAGAAGTCCCCTTAAGCCATAGTCCCCAAGCCCCTGCCCTTGCTCCACTGACCTTCAAAGCATTCAGTTTATCCCGGAAACTTCTTTGCTTTTGGTCCAGTCCAGTTGAGCTGACCTTCCCTGTATTGAGTATTGTCCTTCCCTTCACCTAAAGTAGTTCTTATCTACTAACTAATCAGTAAATAACCCTCTCCCTCCCTTCCCCCTCTCGTAACCACAAAAGAATGTGTTCTTCTCAGTTTATACTATCTCTCAAGAACTTATAATAGTGGTCTTATACAGTATTTGTCCTTTTGCATCTGACTAATTTCACTCAGTATAATGCCTTCCAGATTCCTCCATGATATGAAATGTTTCTCAGATTCATCACTATTCTTCATCGATGTGTAGTATTCCATTGTGTGAATGTACCATAATTTATTTAACCATTCATCTATTGGTGGACACCTTGGTTGCTTCCATCTTTTTGCTATTGTAAACAGTGCTGCAGTAAACATGGGTGTGCATATATCTGTTCGTGTAAAGGCCCTTATTTCTCTAGGGTATATTCCGAGATGTGGGATTCCTGGGTTGTATGGTAGTTCTATTTCTAACTTTTTAAGAAAACGCCAGATAGATTTCCAAAGTGGTTGTACTATTTCACATTCCCACCAGCAGTGTATAAGAGTTCCAACCCCTCCACAGCCCCTCCAATGTTTATTATTTTGTGTATTTTGGATTAATGCCAGCCTTGTTGGAATGAGATGGAATCTTATCGTAGTTTTAATCTGCATTTCTCTAATGGCTAATGATCGAGAGCATTTTCTCACGTGTCTGTCTGTTAGCCGCCTGAATATCTTCTTTAGTGAAGTGCGTGTTCATATCCTTTGCCCACTTCTTGATTGGATTGTTTGTCTTTTTGTGGTTGAGTTTTAACAGAATCATATAGATTTTAGAGATCAGGCACTGGTCAGAGATGTCATAGCTGAAAATTCTTTCCCAATCTGTAGGTGGTCTTTTTACTCTTTTGGTGAAGTCTTTAGATGAGCATAGGTGTTTGATTTTTAGGAGCTCCCAGTTATCTGGTTTCTCTTCTTCATTTTTAGTAATGTTTTGTATTCTGTTTATGCCTTGTATTAAGGCTCCTAAGGTTGTCCCTATTTTTTCTTCCATGATCTTTATCGTTTTAGTCTTTATGTTTAGGTCTTTGATCCACTTGGAGTTAGTTTTTGTGCATGGTGTGAGGTATGGGTCCTGTTTCTTTTTTTTGCAAATGTATATCCAGTTATGCCAACACAATTTGTTGAAAAGACTATCTTTTCCCCAATTAACTGACACTGGTCCTTTGTCAAATATCAGCTGCTCATATGTGGATGGGTTTATATCTGGGTTCTCAATTCTGTTCCATTGGTCTATGTGCCTGTTGTTGTACCAATACCAGGCTGTTACAACTACTATGGCTGTAAAAAATGTACTAAAATCAGGTAGAGTGAGGCCTCCCACTTTCTTCTTCTTTTTCAGTAATGCTTTACTTATCCAGGGCTTCTTTCCCTTCCATATGAAGTTGGTGATTTGTTTCTCCATCACTTTAAAAAATGTCATTGGGATTTGGATCGGAAGTGCATTGTATGTATAGATGGCTTTTGGTAGAATAGACATTTTTACTATGTTCAGTCTTTCTATCCATGAGCAAGGTATGTTTTTCCACTTATGTAGGTCCCTTTTAGTTTCTTGCACTAGTGCTTCATAGTTTTCTTTGTATAGGTCTTTTACATCTTTGGTAAGATTTATTCCTAAGTATTTTATCTTCTTGGGGGCTACTGTGAATGGTATTGATTTGGTGATTTCCTCTTCGATGTTCTTTTTGTTGATGTAGAGGAATCCAAGTAATTTTTGTATCTTTATCTTGTAACCTGAGACTCTGCCGAACTCTTCTATTAGTTTCAGTAGTTTTCTGGAGGATTCCTTAGGGTTTTCTGTGTATAAGATCATGTCATCTGCACATAGAGATAATTTTACATCTTCCTTGCCAATCTGGATGCCCTTTATTTCTTTGTCTAGCTTAATTGCTCTGGCTAGGACCTCTAGCACAATGTTGAATAAGAACAGTGATAAAGGCCATCCTTGTCTGGTTCCCATTCTCAGGGGAAATGCTTTCAGGCTCTCTCCATTTAGAATGATGTTGGCTGTTGGCTTTGTATAGATGCCCTTTATTATGTTGAGGAATTTTCCTTCAATTCCTATTTTGCTGAGAGTTTTTATCATGAATGGGCGTTGGACTTTGTCAAATGCCTTTTCTGCATCAATTGATAGGATCATGTGGTTTTTGTCTTTTGTTTTATTTATATGCTGGATTACATTAATGGTTTTTCTAATATTAAACCAACCTTGCATACCTGGTATAAATCCCACTTGGTCAGGGTAGATTTTTTTTTTGATATGTTGTTGAATTCTGTTGGCTAGAATTTTGTTGAGGATTTTTGCATCTATGTTCATGAGGGATATAGGTCTGTAATTTTCTTTTTTTGTGGTGTCTTTACCTGGTTTTGGTATCAGGGATATGGTGGCTTCATAGAATGATTTAGGTAGTATTCCATCATTTTCTATGCTTTGAAATGCCTTTAGTAGTAGTGGTGTTAACTCTTCTCTGAAAGTTTGGTAGAACTCTGCAGTGAAGCCATCCGGGCCAGGGCTTTTTTTTGTTAGGAGTTTTTTGATTACCTTATCAATCTCTTTTTTTGTTATGGGTCTATTTAGTTGTTCTACTTCTGTTTGTGTTAGTTTACGTAGGTAGTGTTTTTCTAGGGATTCATCCATTTCTTCTAGGTTTGCAAATTTGTTAGAGTACAGTTTTTCATAATAATCTGATATGATTCTTTTAATTTCAGTTGGGTCTGTTGTGATATGGCCCATCTCGTCTCTTATTTGGGTTATTTGTTTCCTTTCCTATATTTCTTTAGTCAGTCTGGCCAATGGTTTATTAATTTTGTTAATTTTTCAAAGAACCAGCTTTTAACTTTGTTAATTCTTTCAATTGTTTTTCTGTTCTCTATTTCATTTAGTTCAGCTCTAATTTTTATTATTTGTTTTCTTTTGGTGCCTGATGGATTCTTTTGTTGCTTGCTTTCTATTTGTTCAAGTTGTAGGGACATTTCTCTGATTTTGGCTCTTCTTTTTGTATGTGTGCTATTTATCGATATAAATTGACCTCTGAACACTGCTTTTGCTGTGTCCCAGAGGTTTTGATAGGAAGTGTTTTCATTCTGGTTGCATTCTATGAATTTCTTTATTCCCTCCTTAATGTCTTCTGTAACTCAGTCTTTTTTCAGCAGGGTATTGTTCAGTTTCCAAGTATTTGATTTCTTTTCCCTGATTTTTCTGTTATTGATTTCCACTTTTATGGCCTTGTGGTCTGAGAAGATGCTTTGTAATATTTCGATGTTTTGGATTCTGCAAAGGTTTCTTTTATGACCTAATATGTGATCTATTCTAGAGAATGTTCCATGTGCACTAGAAAAAAAGGTATATTTTGCAGCTGTTGGGTAGAGTGTTCTGTATAGGTCTATGAGGTCAAGTTGTTTGATTGTAGCAATTAGGTCTTCCGTGTCTCTATTGAGCTTCTTACTGGAAGTCCTATCCTTCTCCGAAAGTGGTGTGTTAAAGTCTCCTACTATAATTGTGGAGATGTCTATCTCACTTTTCAGTTCTGTTAAAGTTTGTTTTATGTATCTTGCAGCCCTGTCATTGGGTGCATAAATATTTAATATGGTTATATCTTCCTGGTCAATTGTCCCTTTAATCATTACGTAGTGTCCTTCTTTATCCTTTGTGGTGGATTTAACTTTGAAGTCTATTTTGTCGGAAATTAATATTGCTACTCGTTCTCTTTTTTGATTGTTGTTTGCTTGATATATTTTTTCCATCCTTTGAGTTTTAGTTTGTTTGTGTCTCTAAGTCTAAGGTGTGTCTCTTGTAGGCAGCATATAGACGGATTGTGTTTCTTTATCCAGTTTGAGACTCTCTGTCTCTTTATTGGTGCATTTAGTCCATTTACATTCGGTGTAATTATAGATAAGAATGTGTTTAGTGCTGTCATTTTGATGCCTTTTTGTGTGTGTTGTTGACAATTTCATTTTTCCACTTACTTTTTTGTGCTGAGACATTTTTCTTTGTAAATTGTGTGTTCCTCATTTTCATAATAGTCAAATTTATGTTTGCTGAGTCGTTATGTTTTTCTTGGTTTTTAACATTTTAAAAATTTTTTGTTCTTCCAGTTTGACTAAGAAATTCTCCCTCCCTATATATTATATATTCACCTCACCACAACTCCTTTATTTTTATCATGACTGCCCACTGTACAACTTGTGAACCACAATGATTTCCCTGACACAGGCCATTCCAAAGAGTTTGTGTGCATTACTTGGCTAATATTCCACTAAACTCTGTCCAGGTTAGGGTCACATCCACCATATACTTTAATACAGATAAGAGATAACATTTGAGTGCCTGTCCTGTGCCAGTCATTCTAAGCATTTTACATATATTAATTTACTTAACCCTCACCACACTAGAAAGTATGGAATATTACTGTCCTCATATTACAGATGAGGAAACCAAGCAGCAGATAGCGATAATTTTCGACAGGTTGTACCACTAATAAGTGGTAGAGTTAAATTTGAACCCAGATAGTCTAATTCTAAAATCTATGTTCTTTAACTCCAGAATCTATGTCCTCAACTACTGTACTGTAAAACATAGTGATGTGGGCCACACACAATTCCAGCAAGAAAATATCAACTTCTAAGTCTGGTTTATCCCATGCCTAATTAATAATCAAAATATAAAGTGATAAGAGTTATAAGCATCATAGTTAATAGATAATACAGTAGAAAAAGAGAAAAATGCAATACATTACTCCAGGCTGAAGGAGCTGAGGAAAGAGCTAGAAAATCAATGATGTTTGAAATGGATTTTGAAAGATGGGTGGGAGTCGTTTAGGGCCGGGGAGTTGAGGAAGGATATTCTAGGCCGATGGCATAAATTTGAGAGATTTTGGAAACATGAAAATACATGGTAAAGTCAAAAGCATTATGTTGCTTATATACTGAAAATAAATATAAGAAAATAGATTTGAACCTGCCTTTTCATGGGAGTGCTTTGTATTTTATAGGAAATTTCAATTTTTTTTTTCCTAGAAAATAGGGAAATATTCATAGGACAAGGGAACTTCCATGTCTTAGGTGCAGTCTGTGAGCCAGGTTTAGTCCTTGGCATTTTACGTAGGTAGTTCATTAAATTCTAACAGATTTCTTTGAAGGAGATTTTATTAACACCAATTTTCATATGTGGGACTGAGGCTTAGGGAAATTAAATAACTTGCCTAAATTAATAGGCCTCAGGTTTAAAGCCAGCTCTATCCAGTTTAGCTTAGCAATGGCTGGTTGAGTACTGTGCTAGGGGCTGGGAAGAACAATCAATGTAGCAGGGTCCATGCCCTCAAGGACAGTGTCTACAATAGTTGTACTTTTCCTGCTCTTCACTAGATTTTAAACAGAGGCATGCAATGATCAAGTGACTTAGGTTGAAATCTGGAGAAGAATTTAGAGAGAAGAGAAATTGGAGGATATTTTAACTCTAAGCAAGACATCATAAGAAATAAGGGGGAGGAGAGGATGAGGTAAGATAGTAATTGAGGAATGAATATCAACTAAATTTGGTGATTAATTGCATGTGAGTTGAGGCAAGTATTAAAAAGTCCCCAGGTGTCTAGCTTGGGTGAGTACTGTGACTTGTGATAGCAGGAACTAGAGAGGACTGTGGAAAGTCATCTTTGGAGGTTAGAGCCAGTTAAAGCATTTAAAATAAGTGGGTTTTATTTTGTGGGCCTACCAGAAAAATTTTAATATAAGTCACAGGTGACAAAGGCAAAGAGTATTCTGTGAGTGTGAATTTAATTGGAAAGGGCATTTATATGCACAGGCAGAGAGACATTGGACAGTAAACCTGAGACATCCTTTCATTTCTTCCTGTCCTGCAGGAAGGCATCTGTAATGTTGAGTCTCTGCAATTAAATTAAGCATTGTAGCTCTTGTTAATGTTTTATTATTCATAGTACACACAACATAAATGTCCATGCTGTTTTACACTTCACAAGAAATATATTTGACAGCCCTAGGCTCAGACAACTTCTGCCTAGATTTTTTTTTGTTTTTGTTTTTGCTTCCCCTTTGTGCCTCATATTAATTGCCTGGGCTTCTAGGATTCTAAAACAGGTTAAATAATAAAATATATTCTTCGAAGAGTATGGTTGAATAATTTCAGTAATCTGCTTTGTCTCTATGACACCCCTTGGAAAAGTATGGTCCCTGGAAGATCACTAGGGTGAGATATTGAGGGGGAAGGGGGAATACATATATATATATATGTGTGTGTGTGCATGTGTGTGTATGCATGTATGTATGTATTCTGGCTGAAAGAATCATAAATCCTAGCAGATGTTATTGTCACATAATGCTTGCTTTCATCTTGGGAGGAAGAGATAGATTCACTTGTGCCCTATTTAGTAGAGTCCAGTTTTCCCCAAAACTGCTTATAAGCTAAGACTTTTTCTAGGTTGCAAAATCTTCATAGAACCCTCCAGCTTTAGCCTGCCCCCATCCATCACAAAAACAACCCATCTGCCCTACCAAGCAGTGGAGATTGTTTTTAGGAAGGCTGGGCTTTGGTGTTTGCTCAGGGATCTCAGCCAGTGTCCAGGTATGCAACACAGGTCAGTCCACATTTAAAAGCCTTCACCCAAATATGAGTACTCCTTCTAAACTAGCTCTAACATTTTAAGCCACGTTTGGTCATCCTTGAAGTCCTTGGGTGGTGCACACAATTAACAAAAGGTTGGAGGTTCAAGTCCACCCAGAGATGCCTCTGAAAAAAAGCCTGGTGATCTACTTCTAAAAAATCAGCCCCTGAACTGTATGGAGCACAGTTCTACACTGATATACATGGGGTCAGTGTGAGTTGGAATTCGCTCCATGACAATTGGTTTGGGATTCTACAGAGGCAGAAGAAGATAAACCCCCACAGTACTAATTTGCCTTTAGTGTCTTGGGAGGCTGCAGAAAAAAAAAAAAAATTTTTTTTTTTTTTTTAAACAAAAATTACCTCTGGTGCCCTGAAACCTACTCTTCCCAACCTTCCTCCTCATGCATAGCTCGTCTTCTCTTCTCCTCCCTCATGCTGCCCTTTGCCTGTTGCATGAACTTTTCTTTGATAAGATCACTTCTCCCCAGATGTCAGAGTAAACATTCAAAGTCCACGAGGGGTGCTGCTTAAAAAGTAAACAAGCATTCAAACATTTATTCAATAAACATCACGTACAAGGAGCTTTTGAACTTCGCAACATCTTCCTGTGGGTTAATGGGTAACCAGTTGTCTCAGTTTACCTCAGACTAAGGCCTTTCTTGGACTTTTGGTACTAAAACCAGGACAGCCTGTCACCCTAACTGGGAACTGAGTCATAAAGAGGAGAGGTCATTTTCTAAAAGTCATACTATCAATCAGTGATTTGTCTCTAAGATTCAAAGCCAGATCGCCCTGACCCAAAGCCCTGGATTTTTTGTTCTGCCAGCTCTCCTGAGGTTTAGCTTCATGATCTGATTAAGGAGCCATAAAAATTACTGAGTTTTAATGACTGAGAAGTATTTGCATTTTTCAAATGGAGCTGTAATCATGGTGAGTACGGGGAGGTAGTTCTTAGTGGCCATATGGGGAATGATGGTTATCACCACCACTGTACTCCCTCCCATGTCAAATCAGACTTGGAAGCAAATACCAAGGATCTCAAATGTGGGCACACCCACTTCTGAACCTTTGAAGAGGCTCTGATCCTTGGGGGTTTACTGTCACAATGTCAAAGCTTTTGGGAGCATGTGGGTGGGCACAGCAAGCATCTCAGAAGCAGAAATCAGCATGAATCATGATTGGGACAGGCTCCCTGTCATCTCGACTGCCAGGTTGAAACCTACCCCTCAAAAATTAACAGGCTGATGTAAAGATTCCATTTTCTTGCAACGTTTTTCCACACATCTTGGTTCTGTTTTCAAACCTCTAGTGCTCACATCTGGAGTCCTGGTCCTCCGTTTGTGTGTGTGTGTGTGTGTGTGTTTGTGTGTGTGTAAGGATTGAGCAAAGTTACTATGAAACATTACAACTGAGATGTAGTAGCTGCATTTGTTTCCAGTTTTAGTCTGCAGATTTGAAAGGTGGGCTGAAATCAAACAAATGTTAAATTTGTGAATATCTTGTTTCTGGCACTGATTTTTTATTTTTTTCTAAAGCTTTTGCTCACTTCAAGTTTTCTGCCCCTTAGGCCTACAGCTAGTGCTTTGCACTCTCCACTTTCATGGTTCAAAAATTTTTATATTTATAACTACTCTGACAGGATAAAAATATGTGTAATTATATACTTTTTTTTTTTTTTTCTGTTAACCTGCTTGGTCTTTGATAAAAAAAAAAAAAATTGTACTTGGTTATTTGATGACTTCCCTCCCTCAGGTACCCTCAGCATTATGCGTGCTCCTATCAAACGAATTTCCTGCAGGCTGTTCCTTCCTTAACAAAGTGTGACACCATGGAGGGACTGAGGTGAACAGTTTTTCATGAATAAATAATGATGCTTTGTAATTAACATATCAATAATATGTATAGAAATACCCATTAACCCACTGCCTCCCATCCAGTTGATTCCGACTCATAGCGACCCTAGGACAGAGTAGAACTGCTCGATAGGGTTTCCAAGGAGCAGCTGGTAGATTGGAACTGCTGACCTTTTGGTTAGCAGAGTGCCCTTAACCATGGCGCCACCAGGGCTCCATGTGTGGAAATGATGCTTCTAAATTAATTGAGGGTGATTAAAAGCTGTTGCTTCACCTAAGTAATTTTAAACATTCTTTCAACAAACCCCGTGCACTATTATTTTATTCTATTTATTTATGGGTTAATCATTTTATTTATTTAGTAAACAAAATAGGTAGTATGAAGGAAACATCTACCTAATCCAAAAGCAAATTGCATTTTGTTGTTGCCAGTATTGTTTCTGAAGCACCTGAAGCCATATAGCAAGATTGTTGTTGTTGTTGTTAGGTGCCATTGAGTTGATTTTGACTCGCAGTGATGCCATGTGACAGAGTAGAACTGCCCCATAGAGTTTTCTAGGCTATAATCTTTAAGGGAGCAGATTGACAGGTCTTTCTCCCACGGAGCGACTAGGTGGGTTTGAACCACCAGCCCTTTGGTTAACAGGCAAGTGCTTAACTTTTGTGCCATGAAGCCTCCTACAGCAAGATTATCACAGAGGAAGTAATTCTTCAAAGAGCTAACATTTGTTGCACCCTTTTTAAGTGTCAGGGACTCTTCCAAGTGCTTTGTATGTATTAACTCTAACCCTTTAATAACCCAATGAAGTAGGTAATTTATGATGCCCATTTTACAGATGAGGAAATTGACACCCTAAGGTATGGAACAGTTTAAGGTATGAAACAGTTCGCCTTAGCACAGAGCTGGTAAGCAGAGAAGTTCAAATCCAGGCAGTACGACTCTTCAGCCTACATAAAAATACACACACACACGTGTATATATATAGATATATATTTTCATGGTATATTCAGAGTAAGCACATAATAGATGCTGGGCACAGAGATAGAAAAATAAGACTTTTCTTTCCCTTGGATGCTCTTGTAGGGGCAGAATGCTTGTAAGATGATAAATTGCTGTGCATTGAGATAGATATTAGCATTTAGGCAGGGACATTGGAGAGCATTACCGTATGGTTTCCAAAGGATAGTTGTGATACTTTTTGATATGCTTATCACCTTTCTTACACAAAAGAGAATACAGTTAGAACAGGAAAATTGATATGTTTGAGAGAAGGATCAAAGAATTGCTATATTTTTTTAAACTATATCCTGTAGCTTGTTCAGAGATATTCCATTCTTAATTACTCAATCAATGCATTTTTTAATGACCAAAAATGCTGACTATAGCTATACACCACACCATACCACACACATACATAGGCATATGTGTATATACAATTTTATATATATATATATATATATATATATACACGTATGTATGCACATACACACACAGAGAATGTCCAGTCAAAAAATAAGCATTGCTTCAGACAAAAGCAGCTGGCTCTATGAGATGCACTTTTGAAAGAAAAAAAACAGAATAAAGTAGCTTCTAACCAAATTTCCCATTTCAAGGAGAATGCAAAATTTGTCTCATTACTCTAAAAATTAGTAAATCAAGAGTGATTGTTTTATTAAAAAGTCCAGAAGCACTACATTTTGAAAACCACAGGAAACTTGGTAGCAATTGAGCGTTTTTATTTTGGAGATGGTTATTGGTGGGAAAAGGTCCCTAGGTGGCTCCACTGGTTTACACTCGACTAACCCAAAGTTGGTGATTTGAACTCACCCAGTGTTATCATGGAAGAAACTTCCTGGCAATCTACTCCTTAAAGATTACAGCCAAGAAAACTCCGTGGAGCAGTTCTGCTCTTTAACACATGGGACCTCCATGAGTTGTAATCAACTCCACAACAAAGAAAAACATGGAGGGGCGGAGCTTTTAAAATAAAACCATATCAAAATATTTTAATGAAATGAAATCAAAGCTAGCATAAGAGCAAAATGAACTATCACTGTCACCTCTGTGGAAAAGGGGTAGGTTTATGTCTGGCTATGTTGTTGTGTGCCATTGAGTCAATTCTGATTCATACTGACCCTATAGGAGAGAGTAGAACTGCCCCTTAGGGTTTTCCTAAGTTATAAATCTTTACAGGAGCAAATTGTGGCTAAACGTTCGACAAGTAACCAAAAGGTTATGGCAGTCTGCTTCCACAAAGATTAAACCAAAAACCAAATCTGTTGCCACCAAGTCGATTCTGACTCATAGCGACCCTACAGGTCAGAGTAGAACTGCCCCAAAGAGTTTCCAAGGAGCAGCTGGTGGATTTGAACTGACGACCTTTTGGTTAGCAGCTGTTGCACTTAACCACTCTGCCACCAGGGTTTCCGTAAAGATTACAGCCTTGGAAACCCTATGGGGGCAGTTCTAGTCTGTCCTATAGGGTCTCTGTGAGTTGGGGTTGACTCTACAGCAATGGGTAGCGTTGCTATCAGCTGAACTGCAATTTTTTTTTTTTTTTTTAATGGTGTCACTATGAGTCAGAGTCTACTCGATGGCAGTGGGTTTGGCTTGGTTTTTGGTTTAATCTCCACAGAGATAGACCTGCCTAAGGACCTGGGCATGAACCATTTGGAAACTCATTGTTCACAGATTAGAAATTTCTTCCATAGGCATTTCTTCTGCCTGAAGTCTAGCCAGGTTCAAAATTTAACTTGTTTCTCTATCGCAGGGGAGAGAGAGCATATGTCATGAGCAAAGTCATGTATACAATGCAATCCAAAGTAGTTTACCAAGAAATAGCAGCCATTTTGAAATGTCACCCTATGTAGAAACAGAAAAACTATTGAAAGCTCAGAACACAGCCAGGTTTAAAAGTTGTTTTCCCTGGATATTTGCTAAACATCCATCAAATTAACTAACTTTGAGTTTGCTAGAACTTACTATTCCATGAAACTGCTGATGAAAAAGAATGCATCTGGTTATTTACTTAGCTGTTTTTCCCCAGCTTCCTGAATGAAAATAAATTCCTTTACATATTAACATGATAGGAGATCCAGTTCTTATGCTTTTACATCAGTTTAGTATTTTAATGACTTATATTTATGAACATTGGACATGATACTAAAATTATTTTTATTCTCCTTCCCCTATTGATTTCAATGTGTATTTAAAAACAAAAGATTTAGCAGCAGAAATATTTTAGGATGAGAGTGTCTCTTAGTGCATTTTAATTCATTTCCGTGAATGTTCATAGCTACCCTAGTTTTCTTTTCTTTTTCTCTTGTTCTGAATATTTCCTGGGTACCTAGTGTCTCTTTGCTTTTTTTACCACCCCTCACCTTCTTAACATAATTCAACTTTAACTAGATGTTTTGTTGGGAAGACTTGTTAAATTAATTCATGATAATGACTTTCTCAACTTGCAGTAGGTTAAACAAAACTCTTGAAGCAAGGGAATGAAACCTAAAAATTTAGTATTTCAGATTTTAAATCGAGGAGAGGGTTCACTTTTATAACTGGGAGTCTTCCTAGGTCTTCTCAAATCACATAAGTACCATATTCTCTTTGTATATGGAAAGCTGATGCAGCAAGCTTTCAGTGATTGCTCAAACAGAGCTAATTACTGTAAAGGACAGTTCCTGAATCAGGGAGGCTTATGTATACAGCTTTGATAAAAATAACTGCTTACAAATAACCTATTATATTTCAAAACATGGTTTTAAATTTTAGCTAGGAATAAGGCATGTTGTTGTTGTTCTTCTGTCGTGGAGTCGATTCTGACTCATTGAGACCCTGTATGGCACAGTACAACTGCCCCATAAGGTTTCCTAGGCTGTAATCTTTAAGAGGGCAGCTTGCCAGATCTGTTCTCCTGCAGAGCGGCTGGCGTGTTTAAACTGCCAGTCTTTTGATTAGCAGCAAAGCCTTTAACTGTTGCACCACCAGGGCTCCTAGAAACAAGACATGCTTTCATTAAAATGAGAAACAGATTACATAAAAAAGCAGGAATAGGAAATAAACCTTCAGAGCTCCAGGAATACCTTCTAACAAATATTTGCACATCAACAGGTATATCCTGAGTGGATGTTCTGGCCACTTTTTTGTGCATGGGAAGAGATCGCCATGGGAAGGTGCTCTGCTTTTCTGTTCTTACATTAAAAGGGAAAGGAAGGAGGATAGTAAACTGCCTTTTATTCCCATCAGAAATTGTACGGAGGGACTCAAAGCACTGCAGAAATCAACAATAGGTTGAGACAAATGTATGCGCTCAAAAGTATTTATAAATTTGGCAAGAGCCAGTGAAAAAAGGCTACTCAGAACATTTCTTAAGACAAAAGTTAAGACCTGTTCTGAAACAATTTTAAAAAAATTAAGGAGTGTTAAAAATAATATTAAAACGTGCTGGCATTGCTTCAAATCTCTCCCTAAAATTAACCTCTTAGTTTCTATTATATTGTCAAATGCAGGTAGTCCCTAACTTATGATGGGGTTCCATTCTTATGACTCCATTTTAAGTCGGTTCTGACATAAGTTGAATACCTCATTTGTTATTTTTAGTTTTTCTTATTATTGCTTTTTATTTATCAGTATTTTTATAAATCCAATCTTTGTCTTTGGGGGTTGTTATGAAAATGATAACATCGGCAAATTATACCCTGCAATATTGTACATAATACATATTACTAACAATAAGATGTACCAAAAAAAAAGGACGATCGTAAGTGAAGTTCATCATAACTCTAACACATCATAAGTTAGGGACTACCTGTAATATAATTTGTATTAATAAAGCATTTTTAGTAGTAGAACAGGAAAAGTATGAGTATCTGCTCAGGTACCACAGGATGGTTTTGTGTCCTGCTGGGAAAGATGAGAGGGCAGTCAAACCAGGCCCCAGTTGAGGCCCAGAGAGAATCTGAGTCATCATCTATACCAGAAATAAAGCATCAAGGCCAAAATTCTAGATAGAATTCAGGATGTGGGAATAAATCAAGACTGATTTGAAAACCAGAGAGTCTGCTTTTTATAAATTGCTAACTCTGTGAGGAGCAGCAGAGCTGAAGGTGAAAGAGGGTGTAAGTTGTCAGGTGCCTTCAAGTCAGTTCTGACTCATAGCAACCCCATGTACAACAGAAGGAAAGCTATCCGGTCCTGTGCCATCCTCACAATCGTTGCTATGTTTGAGCCCATCTCTGTAGCCACTGTGTCAAATCAGCTTGGCAAGGGTCTTCCTCTCTTCTCACTGACCCTCTGCTTTACCAAGCATGATGTCCTTCTCCAGGGCCTGGTCCCTCCTGATGTCCAAAGTAATGTAAGTAGCCTTGCCAATTCTGCAGGGCTGGCATATTTCTCTCAATTGTTCACCCCGGCGGTAAGAGCTCAATGGTTCCATGTATCAGTACCACAGCCCCGCTGTGGCAAGGCTGAATTGCAGGCATAATGCCTAAGTGGAGATAATAGGCCTCTAAAGTTCTGACCTAGAATTTCCAACCCTGTAAAAAGAAAAAAAAAAAAGTCTGGAGACTAATCATCTGGCCTGGGAAACGGGTGAACCATTGTTATTAAAACAAATAAACATGTCAGCTTTAATGTAAAAAAAGAAATTAGACATGGGCATGGATAACCAAATCACCAAGTTTTTTTTTTAAGAAAAATTCCATACATTTACAAAATCACCTTGGGGCAAATTACAAAGAAATTACAAACATATTGAAAAGAGGCTTTATATTAGACAAAATTATCAGAGTTTTTCCCTGTCTTTCATGTTATCCCAAGGAATTTAGTAGAATACATCTAGTAGGATAAATACTTAATAAATGTCTTTTGACTAAGCCAATGACTGAATGAGTAATTAAAAGAATGAGTTCACCAGTGAACAAACCAATTTTCTCCAGGCTTCAGGACAGATGGAAGCCCTAGTGACGAAGTGGTTAAGTGCTACGGCTAAAAAAAAAAAAAAATTTTTTTTTTTTTCCTACTAACCAAAAAAAAGAGGTCAGCAGTTTAAATCCTCCAGGCGCTCCTTGGAAACTCTATGGGGCAGTTCTGCCCTGTCCTACGGGGTCATTATGAGTCAGAATCCACTCTACAGCAACAGGTTCAGCCACAGTTAAAAATTCAGTCTTCCCAGAGGCTATTATAACCCCTTGCTCTCTATTTAGCTGCATTTCCTGAAGGAGTGGTTATATAAATTGCCTCCAGGGCTCACCACAGCCATTTCTTAAAATGTTAGTATCTGCCTTCAACTCTGACAAGTGATCAAAGTGGTGATCTTCCAGGCCCTGATGACACCCTCCTCTAAATTCAAAGCCTTTTTTTCTCAGTCGACGTTCACCTTTCTGAAGCACTTATAAGACTTGAACACAATCTCTTAAATTTCCTAATCTTTATAATAGTAATTATGAAACTCGATATAATTAATGTGTGCTTGAAATGTACTTTTTTTTTTTTTTCTGTAACTCAATTTAATATACATTTGAGTCTCCCTTCTGCTAGGGTTATAAAAATGTCATCTCATTCAATTCAGGGTTTCTTCCCTCTTTACCAGATATGGCGTCTGTTTTCTGGGTTACGTATGTAGCAAGTCTCAAAGCACTGCAGGCATTGGGGAGATCTTGGTCCTTGGTCATCCAGTGTTCCTACTGGTTTCCATTGAGATGTAGATGACTCAGTCTCGCCTTAAGGCTAGCCCACGGAGATCAATGTTTATTTTTCTTTCCTCACAGGAGTAAGAGTGCTTCAGATCCTGTTAACTCCCTCTGCCACTACAGAGCCATTCTTAGGTGTACCAGCAGTCATTAAGCCTATCTCAGTCCCTGTCTATCCCATCACACAACCATTTCTTCTCTAGAGTTTTCCTGCCTTGCCAAGGCTTTACCTAGAAAGCAAGGCAAGAAGGTCTTTGCAATTCAATCTTATAAATTAGAGATCATGTCATCTGCCTTGAGGATCAGCTGACTGGGGCAGGAAGCAGGGTCTCCTTTTCTAGGGTTCTAAGATATCTGCTTACAACTGTTGATCCTCCCTGATCCCAACCTGGAGAATCTTTAGGGGATCTAGGAAAAGAATCAGCTTTGTGTTTACTCCTAGTAGATGCAGTTTGCTTGATTATTTTCTCTGCCATAATGCTCAAAGACTATTTTGAAACTCAAAGCCAAGGATTGATTTATTTTTTGTTAGGTGTGTGTGCATATCTGATTATGTCCTTAGAAAATTTCTTTGAAAGTAAAATTACTGAATTATAAAGGGTTTACTCAATGGATAGCAATAGTACCCTCTAGAAAAATTACACTAGTTTTTGTATATTGTTATAATTGTTCTATTTTATTATTAGTTATTATTGTTACTCTTACTATGTATAATTTATAAATTAAACTTTATCATATGTATGTATGTATATATGGGACAAATCCCTGTTTTCCGGCATCCACGGGAGGTCTTGAAACATATCCCCCACAGATAAGGGGGGACTACTGTATAAAATATACCATATTTCACTTTGAAACTGTGAAGTGTTTTGCAAAAACTGTTATTTGGAGATACTCGTAGGAGATACATGACAACATAAAGGATACGGTGTTCATATCAATTGATTATATTCAAACCAAAATAATTTTTGAAAATTTTGCCAATGATGTTATCACACATATGGATAGGTTGATTATCAAAGTTCTTACTCGATGGGGTTGCCAGATAAATTACAGCTAAATTTGCATTTCCAGTTAATGAAGGATAGATTTTTTTTTTTAGTAATGTAAGCCCCAAGTATCGTATGGGACATACATATACTAAAAAACTTATTCATTGTTTATTTGAAGTTAAAACTTAACTGGGCACCCTGTATATTTTTTTGCGAAGTATGTCCATCAGGATATTTAAAATACCAAGACTACAGTGAAGTTAAATTGGTTAGAAGTCTTTTAGAGGTGTTGCTTTCTGGCAGTCCAGAAAGTTTTCAAGCATTCGTTTCCATGGGAAAGAGAGAGTTGGCCTTTTGATCGTTCCATAGCTACTTACTCCCGCACTGTCTGAAGTCAGACACAAGAAAGAGTCATGGAACTTCAAGTTAAATCAGTTAATTGGGGATAAAGATGATACTTGGAAAATTCACAAAATAAAGATTCAAGTTTGAATAAGTTTGCAAAGTGCCTCTCAAAAAATATGGGTGTGCTGTCATGCTTTCTTGAAATTTCAATCTTTGGGATTTTAATCTGATACTATTTTCAGATTTGTCTCTTAGGGAAGAGAACATTGAAGCTCTCCCCCTTAAGAGATGTCTTTCGTGTCATTAATTGTCTTTCAGAGTGTGGAAGGAGAACACCATGAGAAGGCGGTGGAACTACTCAAGGCTGCTAAGGACAGTGTCAAACTGGTGGTGCGGTATACTCCAAAAGTCCTGGAAGAAATGGAAGCTCGATTTGAAAAGCTACGGACAGCCCGGCGCCGGCAGCAGCAGCAATTGCTAATTCAACAGCAGCAACAGCAGCAGCAGCAACAAACACAGCAGAACCACATGTCATAGGTGAAAAGTGCCTCATTCTCAAAGGAAATGATTATTCTTTATATAGCTTTTTAGCTGAAACAAAATCACTGAATTTAATAATCCAAACAAAACCAAACACACACAAAAAACACAATTCTGTCAGAGTGGTTGGCAGATTCTGCAGCCGTAGCTCTTAACCACTGCTCCAGGGCTCCATAAACAAAATAGTTGCTTATTTTATGTCCTTTAGCCATATTCCCCCCAAATATAAGATATTTTGGAAGACAGTAGACTTTGGAAGGGCAGCTACAGACTATATCATAGCTTTATACCAAGTAGAAAAAATACCTCTGTACAAACCCAGATCCTCAGCTACATGACCAGGTGAGATGAGTGTGTGCTAGATTCCAACCCCAACTCTCCTTGGCCAGTTCCCTTTGGACTATGTACAAATGGCACAACTGAATATCACCTCCAAACCAAAAACAACAAACCCTGTTGATTCAGACTCATAGTGACCCTATAGGACAGAGCAGAACTGCCACCTAAGGTTTACTTTCTCACAATTTAGGAGGCTAGAAGTCCAAATCCAGGGTGCAGGCTCTAGGAAGGCTTTTTGTCTCTGTCAGCCCTGGAGGAAGGTCCTTGTCTGTTTTGAGCTTCTGCTCCTGGACAGTCTTCATGTGGCTTGGCATCTCTCTTTCCCCATCTCTGCTTAAAAGAGATTGACTCAAGATACACTCTATACTGACCCTGCCTTATTAGCATAACAAAGACAACCCATTCCCGAATGGGATTATAACCACAGGTATAGAGATTAGGATTTATAACACATATTTTTAGGGGACATAATTCAATCCAAAACAGATGTCTTTATCTGAAATCACATACCATTGTAAAAAGCACATTTATTTCACCATATGTATTATTCAACACCACTGTGTGTCAGGCAATGTTCAGTGGGCTACAGAAAGAGCATAAACAAAGTCAAGTCCTTGCTTTCATGGTGCTTACATTCTGGTTGGAGTTGATAGTTAATAAACAAACCAACAAGTAAATAAAAATACCCAATTGGGATCAGCGCTTTGCTGAGTTAAAATAGTGTTTTGATAGAGAGTGGCTAGGTGACTACTTTAGATTGAGTGGCCAGGTAAGACCTTAAGAACCCATTGCCTTCAAGTTGATTCTGACTTATTGTAGAACTGCCCCATAGGGTTTCCGAGGAGCAGCTGGTGGATTCGAACAGCCAACCTTTTGGTTAGCAGCTGGGCTCTAAGCTACTACTCTACCAGGGCTCCAGACCTTTAGAAGTAGGCGATATTAAGCTGAGACTGAATGACAAGGAGGAGCCAGCCATGTGATGATCCAAGAAAAGCAGAAGAAGAGGAGAAAACAGTAGCCCTAAGGCAGGACTAGTTAGGTAGTTAAGGAATAGTGACTGAGAAGGACACAAAACCCAAACCCATTGCCATTGAGTTGATTCCAACTCATAGAGACCCTGTAGGACAGGGTAGAACTGCCCCATATGGTTCCCAAGACCACAGATCTTTACAGAAGCAGATTGCCACATCTTTTTCCCAGAGAGTGACTGGTGGGTTCAAACCTCTGACCTTTCAGTTAGCAGCTAAGTGTTTTAGCTGTGTCGCCAGAGGTCCTTTTGAGAAGGATAGTAGTGTATTATTACGAGGTGAATGAGATAGGTGGAGGCTAGTCACAGAGAGCTTTGTAAGCCACTGAGGAAAGTGAGATTTTATTGCATTGGAAACCAAAGATTTTAATGCAAAGGAGCGACACGATCTGATTTATGTTTTAAAAAGAGCACTCTGGCTGGTATGGAGAGAATGGATTATCACAGTGTAAAAGTAGAAGCAGAGAGCAATTATGAGGCTATTATATAGTCATTCAGGCAAGAGATAATGGTGCATTGGGCTAGGATTATGTAGTTAAAATGGCGTGATACAAATAAATGGATATGGACAGGCCATTTTGTCCATAACTTTGTCCTCTGTTATCCATGCCAAATACAAAGGTCATATACCTTATAGAATTCATTCAGTGGCCTTTTTGGTAATAACGTTGTTGTTAGGTGCTGCCGAGTCAGTTCTGACTCATGTACAACAGAACAAACACTGCCCAGTCTTGCGCCATCCTCATAATCGTTGTTATGCTTGAGCCCACCGTTGCAGCCACTGTGTCATCTGATAATAATAACATTGAAACTCTTTCCACTACCTAGCTCAGTTTTTCCTCCATCCTCAATAATACAGACTCCTACCAATTTTCCTAATTGGTTTACCACAATGACCATATTAAAATTGTTCAGAAGTGTTTCAAAAGAAATATGTTGCCATTGAGACTTCCGAAGTCTTAGTAAAAGCTTTCAATATTATGCTCCTTTAATCCTCTTTGGAGGTATAGAACGTGGCCTTAAATATTTGCTGGGCCGTGTACTTAATTTCATTTCTCTAGTCCATCAATCTTCATTAAATCATCTCAGAGTTTCCTATTATCTCATACCAAAGGCTAACATTTTTTTTAATTATTGTAAAAATATAGAGAACACAACACTTGCCAGTTCAACATTTTTCGATTGTCTATTCCAATCAAATCAATTACATCAATCATATTGTGCACTCATCAGCGATTTCCATTGCCAAATTCCTCTTACACTACATCCTCTTGTCCCTGATATCCATGATTAAACTCTTATCTCTATATGTTTCCCTATTCTAGGTATTTCATATCAATGAAATCATACAATAGTTTTCCTTTTGTGATTGGCAGATTTTACTCAGTATAACATTTTCAAGGTTCATCCATGTTGTGGCATATAACAAAAGACATTCACACACTATGTTTTTATTCCTTGCATGGTATATGGTAGAGCTCTATTTAAGAAAACATGAATTTATATTTATGCTTGCCAAGATAACATTTGTAATACATACAGTCACAGCCCCTTGAGATGAAGTAGTGACCAATTCAAGAACATGCAAAATACAACCAAGTCGTGTCATCCATGGATTTTATGGTGAATTCAGTCAAAGAGGCCTACATTAGCTCTTGTTTGACTTTTAATTAATTAGATTTTTAAGGATTAAATGAGATTTGTTACACTTGCTAACTCATACTAAGATTGATTCTGAGAAGAGATTTGAAGCTAATTTGACCTATTTGCTTGGGACAAATCTCTAATATTTCTTTTCTGTTTTTAAGTTTGACCAGTCTAGCAAAACCAGGTAGAGCAAAATACTTGTGGGATATGGGTTTGTTGTTTATCAGATGAAATATAGTTTCTGTTTTCTAACTTCGAAATAATTATATTTTTCTAAGATGGGTAAGTTATCAAGTAGCTAGCAATGTGGAAATGGGAGCTACAAATGGAAAACAGTTTACATGCAAGTATTATATGGAGAAGTTGCCTCTTGTGCTTAATTTTAATTTTAAACTCTCCTGAAGTTATGTTATAGTTCTCTCTAACCTTTAGAACTCAAAAATTGATAATCAGGAACAATAGCTTACATTTCTTAAAATGTAAAAGCTATGATCACTGTAAAACCATATGATAGAAATCTAAACAGAGAATACAATTTTTTTTTTAATGCTGTACCCAGCTTTTTTGAGAAAGGATGTTGTGTTTATTTGGTTTTAAGCATCTCAGTTTTAAAGTGTGAGTTCAATGACACCCGTATTTCACCTTTTGTTGTTGTTAGTTGCTGGCAAGTTGATTCTGACTTGTGGTGACCCTAGATTCCCAAAAAATAAAAGGAACAGAAACATTTCTTGAAAAATCAGTATTCTGAGGAAGTCATGACCAAAATCTTTAGCTTCCCTGACCTCTTATTGCTGGATCCAGGAGGGAGGATTCATTACATCCAAAACTAATGCTAGATTCTAACAGGTTTGCAGAGTAGCTGGAGTTTGCCAGTGGCCTCGCCAACTTCCTTTTCCTCCTTCTCTTGAGGTTCCCATTTCCTTTATTTTGTCCGCTGTTCACCATACCTTCCATATGACTGACACAGCCACAGTCATGATGATCTGATACAGGGAATCACTACTAGAACTGCCATCCCAGTCAATGAGAGGACCAGGTCCCAGAGGATGAATCTGATAAAGTGAATCCAAGGAACCCAGTGTTACTGAGCATAAACTGGACCAGAAGTAGTAAACACAATGCTAACATTTATTCAGCAATTACTATGTGATGAAAATTCGTCTAAGAGCTTCATATACTAAATTACTTAATCTCCACAGTAACCTATGAGGTTTTTAATCTCATTTTAAAGTAGGAAACTGAGGCATAAGGATTTATACAACATTTTCCAGCTAGTAAGTGGTATCTGGTGGCACAGTGGTTAAGAGCTTTGGCTGCTAACCAAAAGGTCAGCAGTTCGAATCCACCAGCCACTCCTTGGAACCCTAGGGGGCAGTTCTACTCTGTCCTATAGGGTTGCTATGAGTTGGAATCGACTTGAAGGCAATGGATTTTGTTTAAGTGATGAGGCCAGGATTCAAACCCAGGAAGGTGAGTTTCAAAACCTCATCCTTTATCTGTTTTACCACACTGCCTCTTTGTTCAATGGAACCTACCTTTATGTACCCCTACCCCACACCTTAGATACACTCATGTGAGTTTTCTGGGGATTCAGTTCTGGCCATTGACGTCTTTATCTAAGTCTCACCCTGCCTAGAGTTAGGATTACCCAACTCACCTCCAAAACAGCACCCTATATTTCAAAGTACCTCATCATCATAGCTAAACTACGTTAGCAAGGTAATTAGATCAATAAAACATACTAATATGAAAAGAGGCTTTTGTTTCCATTAAAAAAGCATCTGTAATCTGTTGAATTATAAATTATGGGACCGAGGGAAATATTCAGAACGTTTGGTGCAGGTGATTCTTCTTAATGAGTCTTTCAGTCACCCATGTTTTGGCTGTCTGGTGCTCTCACAGTTGCTGGTATATATTTCAGGCCTATTACCCCTCTGAATAGATAAAGGACCTCAAGATTCTTAACAAGGCTTACCTGTTCTCAGTCCCGTTCTCTCAGCAGTCATGTTCTCTGTTTTCCAAGGGAACATACAGCTGTAAGATTAATTCATTCATTAGAAACTAATCTCTGGAGCTGTCACTTAATTGCTAAGTGACCTTAAGCAAGTTATTCAATTGAAGTCTTGGTAAAATGGTCTGTAAAAAAAGAAAAAAACATTTCCATCGAGTCAATTCCGACTCCTAGAGACCCTAGAGAACAGAGTAGAACTGCCCTACAGGGTTTCCAAGGAACAGCTGCTGGATTTGAACTGCTGACCTTTTGGTTAGCAGCTGAATGCTTAACACTGCACCACCACAGCTCCTAGTGCCATTAAATAAGAAAAAAAGTATGTAAAACCTTTAACCAAAGATACGGCAATTAGCTCTGAGTAAATTTTAGCTCGCTATCTAGCAGTAGTAATAGTAGTGGTAGTATGGTAGTTAAAAGGCTAATGCTTTTTATATAATTCCTGAAGAAACACAGTAGCCTGAAACAAGTTTTCAAGTCTACTCTGTAGGTCTCAGGGGTCCTGCAGAGGTACCTTATCCAGAGCTTTAGGAGGTCTGGCAATGGGAGAGGGTTAGCACAGACTAGAGATTACTAAGCTGGCTCCTCATTTTCATGTCAACCAGAGCAAATTGGTTCAAAATTTGTTTTGTATGTTGTGCTCTGTGTTCACTAAAATGAAAATATCAGTAGCATTGAAAACAAAGATTGAAGGCCACTGTTTTCCCTGAAAGAAATGACTCTGTAACAGCAGAAGAAAAAAACAATTGTCTGTCGAGCCAACTCTGACTCATGGTGGCCCCATGTGGCTCAGAGCAGAACTGTGTCCCATAGGACTTTCTGATTTTTCAGGAGATTGCCAGGCCTTTCTTTTGAGGCACCTCTGTTTGGACTCATACATCAAGCCTTTTGGTTAGCAGCCAAACATATTAACCATTTGTTGGGGAATGTCTTAGTCATCTTAGTGCTGCTATAACAGAAATACCACAAGTGGATGGCTTTAAAAAAGAGAAATTTATTCTCTCACAGTCTGTTGTTATTGTTACGTGTGAAAGAGTCAGTTCTGACTCATAGCAACCCTACGAACAACAGAACGAAACACTGCCTGGTTCTGCACTATCCTTTCATTGTTATGTTTGAGCCCATTGTTGCAGTCACTATGTCAATACATCTCATGGAGGGTCTTCCTCTTTTTCTTTGACCCTCTACTTTACCAAGCACGATATCATTCTCTAAGGATTAATACCTCCTCATAACATGTCCAAAGTACGTGAGATATAATCTCGCCATCCTTGTTGCTAAGAACATTCTGGCTGTACTTCTTCCAAGACAGATTTTTTCATTCTCTGGCAGTCCATGGCATATTTAATATTCTTTGCAAAACCATAATTCAAAAGCACCAATTCTTCTTTGGTCCTCCTTATTCATTGTCCAGCTTTTGCAAGCAGATGAGGCAATTGAAAACACCATGGCTTGGGTCAGGAGCACCTTAGTCTTCAAGGTGACGTCTTTGTCTTTTAACACTTTAAAGAGGTCTTCTGCAGCAGATTTGCCCGATGCAATGCATCCTTTGATTTTTTGACTGCTGCTTCCATGGCTGTTGATTGTGGATCAAAGTGAAATGAAACCCTTGACAACTTCAGTCTTTTCTGCATTGATCCGATGTGGCTTATTGCTCCAGTTGTGAGGATTTTTGTTTTCTTTATGTTGAGGTGTAATCCATACTGACGGCTATGGTCTTTGATCTTTATCAGTAAGTGCTTCAAGTCCTCTTCACTTTCAGCAAGCAAGGTTGTGTCATCTGCATAATGCAAGTTGTTAATGAGTCTTCCTCCAATTCTGATGCCCTGTTCTTCTTCATATAGTCCAGCTTCTCAGATTATTTGCTCAGCATACAGATTGAATAGGTATGGTGAAAGGATACATCCCTGACCTGACATCTTTCCTGACTAAACTACTCAGTATCCCCTTGTCCTGTCTGAACAACTGCTTCTTGGTCTGTGTACAGGTTCCTCATGATTACAATTAAGTGTTCTGGAACCCCCATTCTTTACAATATTATCCATAATTTGTTATGATCCACACAGTCGAATGCCTCTTCACAGTCAATAAAGCACAGGTAAATATCTTTCTGGTATTCTCTGCTTTTAGCCAGTATCCATCTGACATCAGCAATGATAGCCCTCATTCCACATCCTCTTCTGAATCCTGCCTGAATTTCTGGCACTTCCCTGTCAATGTACTGCTGCAACCACTTTTGAATGATCTTCAGCTAAATTTTACTAGAGTGTGATATTAATGATATTGTTCAATAATTTCCACATTCAGTGGGATCACCTTTCTTGGGACTAGGCATAAATATGGATGTCTTCCAGTCAGTTGGCCAGGTAGCTGTCCAAATTTCTTGGCATAGACGAGTGAGCACTTCCAGCGCTGCATCCATTTGTTGAAACATCTCAGTTGGTATTCTGACAATTCCTAGAACCTTGTTTTTCACCAGTACCTTTGGTGCAGCTTGAACCTCTTCCTTCAGTGCCACTGGTTCCTGATCATATGCTACGTCCTGAAGTGGTTGAATGTCCACCAATTCTTTTTGGTAGAGTGACTTTGTGTGTTCTTTCCATCTTTTTTTGATGCTTCCTGTGTCGTTTAATAGTTTCCCCTTAGGATTCTGTAATACTGCAACTCAAGGCTTGAATTTTTTTCTTCAGTTCTTTCAGCTTGAGAAATGTGGAGCCTTTTCTTCCCTTTTGGTTTTCAAAGTCCAGGTCTCTTTACATGTCTTTATAACACTTTACTTTGTCTTCTCGAGCTACCCTTTGAAATCTTCTGTTTAGCTCCTTTACTTCATCATTTCTTCCATTTGCTTTAGCTACTCAACGTTCAGGAGCAAGTTTCCGAGTCTCCTCTGACATCTGCTTTGGTCTTTTCTTTCTTTCCTTTCTTCTTAATGACCTCTTGATTTCTTCATGTATGATATCTTTGATGTCATTTCACAATTCATCTGGTCTTTTGTCATTAGTATTCAACATGTCAAATCTATTCCTGAGATGGTCTCTAAATTCAGGTGATGTCTTAGTCATCTAGTGCTGCTATAAAACCAAAATATCACAAGTGGATGGCTTTAACAAAGAGAAATTTATTCTGTCACTGTCTATTAGGCTACAAGTCTAGCTTCAGGGTGTCAGCTTCAGGGGAAGGCTTTCTCTCTCTGTGGGCTCTGGAGGAAAGTCCTTGTCACCAATTTTTCCTTGGCTGAGGAGCTTCTCAGGCACAGGGACCCTGGGTCCAAAGGATGCTCTCTGCTTCTAGTGCTGCTTTCTTGGTGATATGAGGTTCTCCCTCTCTGCTGGGTTCCCTTTCCTTTTACCTCTTGTAAGATAAAAGGTGGTGCAGGCCACACCTCAGGAAAAGCCCCCTTACATTGGATCAGGGATGTGACCTGAGCAAGGATGTTACATCCTACCCTAATCCTCCTTAACATAATCTAATCTTGCCTCCTTAACCACAGGCAGAGGTTAGGATTTACAACACATGGGAAAATCATATCAGATGACAAAATGGTAGACAATCACACAATACTGGGAGTCATGACCTAGCCAAGTTGACAGATATTTTTGAGGAGACAGAATTCAACCCATGACAGGTAGGATACACTCAAGGTCACACTTTGGCTGTCATGGACTTGTTCTAATTTTTTTGAGCTTCAACTTGAACTTTCATATGAGCAATTGATGGTCTGTTCTACAGTCAGCCCCTGGCCTTGTTCCGACTGATGATATTGAGCTTTTCCAAAGATGTAGTCAATTTGATTCCTGTGTATTCCATCTGGAGAGGTTCATGTGTATAGTTGCCATTTATATTGTTGAAGAAAGGTCTAGGGGGCTAGAAGTCCGAACTTAAAGTGCTAGCTCCAGGCAAGGGCTTCCTCTCTCTGTCCACTCTGTGTGAAGATCCTTGTCATCAATCTTCCCCTGGTACAGGAGCTTCTCAGCTCAGCGACCCTGTGTCCAAAGGATGCGCTATGCTCCAGGTGTTTCTTACTTGATGATATGAAGTCCCCCTTGTCTCTCCGCTTGCTTCTCTCTTTTATGTCTCAAAAGAGATTGGCTTAAAACAAAACCCAGTCTTATAGATTGAGTCCTACCTCATTAACGTAACTGCCACTAATCCCACCTCATTAACATCATAGAGGTAGGATTTACAACACATAGGAAAATCATATCAGATGACAAAATGATGGACAATCACACGATACTAGGAATTATGGCCTAGCCAAATTGATACACATTTTGGGGGAACACAATTCAATCCATAACAGGGGAGGTGTTTGGGGTTGCTGCTCCCCCAAATCTGATCATATGGGCAGTTGTCTACTCTGTTCCATTCAATGTCAAACTGACATTGAATGGAACAGAGACAGAATTTCCTCTCTGTGGGAGGAAAGGTCAGACCTAATGTCTGCTTCAGAGATGAGATATTAGTGCTTACAGCTTATCAGAGAGAGGCTTTGCAGGCATGTATCTCAACAAATGCACTATTAAGCATCTTAAGAGTCATAATATAATATAATATAAAGGTTATCTATTATTTGTCTTCCTAAAGAAAAATATAGTCATCTGGAAATAGGAGGAAAAAATGTTTTATATTTAAAATGTTTCCAAACTGATGTTCTTTATTTCATTTTCAGAAATAACTGTGGCTTTTCCATTCTCATTGGATTATTTCTTCCTTTTTAAACATCAGATGATTTCTTCACACGTGGAAGATCATGCATGAATGATAGTGCCCACAGTAATCTTTGCTGTTCTCACATAGCACAAGCTGTTGATATATTTAGCATATTGTAGTTGACAAATAAGCATTAATGACTGATTTCTCATTACTTTTTTTCCCCTTTCAGGTCCTTGAGGGAAAGCTACTCGATCAAACATCTGATAGTCACAAATTTGAAACCGTGCTTCAGAATCCCAGCACATAGTAAAAGGAAAAGTCAACACTACTAATTATACCTGTCAAGAAGCTGTGAACATGTGGTGTATAAATTCTTTACCAAGGCAACTCGACACCTTCATTCTCTGGGCTTGAACCCCCATTGCTTACATGTTCTTTACACACACAGGCCTTCCACTCACTGCAGTGGGACTTCTCAGTGTGTAAGGGAGAGGTTTTCCAGTCTGCAGACTGAAAGGGTATAAAAGGAATAAAGTCCATGACTTTTGACTAAATCTCTAGGTCCAGGATTAAGTGAATCTTTGGTCTATAGCTTTTCCAGAGATTAACAAACCCCTTGTTAGGCTATAGTTCAAACTGCATCAGTTCAAGGTTGTTGCCACTCAAAAAAAACCTGCACATTCCCCTCACCCTGACCTCGTCCACAACCATACTGCTGAGTTGTCTGAATTGGAATTCCAATTAGTTACAAATTCAACCTTTAGCCCTCTCTTGAAAATGGCAAGCTATCATACTATACTTATACTCTATTCGGGTTCTAGAAGCAATTGACTTTTTATTTTGGTGTTTCCTTGGATTTTATTACATATTAATAGAGTGGGGCAATTTTAGCTCAACTTTTAGTTTGTTAGAAACAAGGATAGAGAACTTGAGTACTGTATTTTTTATTTAAGGATTGCTTGTATCTATTATTATTAATCCTAACAGAATATAATATATATTTATTCCACACAATATATATTATCAAAAAGCATTGTTAAAAATTTAGGTTCTTTTCTTACCATGTGTTGTGGAGTCGGTAAGAGACTACTAGCAAAGGACCTGGCTTCGTTGAACCAATCCTCATATGATACATACAACCCTGCTCTCAGTATTTTTAGTTGTTGTTGTTAAGTTTTATATTTTTTGATTGATAAACTCTCGAAAAATCTAGTCTCTTTCTACCTACACTGATGTGCTGTAAAAAAACGTATTTGATCTGGTACAGCTTAGGGCTTTACAAAACCAAGTTATAATACATGTGAGTATATATATGTCATACAAACTTTAGATCAGTTTCCCCAAATATAAACTGGATATTCTTGGCACTCGAAGATCAAAGTATTATTCTTATTAAAATTAGGCATTGGAAACCAGTGATATCAATATTGTAAATGAAGAGATGTTGCTTCCTTTAGAGGGAAAACATACCAACTCCATTACACATATTCGTGTCGGTAAATAGACAATGAAATATCATCTTTCAGAAAGTATCATTTACCAGAAAATGATTTGTTTAAAGCCACTTATGAAAGCTGTAATTTTTGGCTTATGGTAAATCTAGACAAATAAGTCAATTTTACTTTGTGGAATGAATAGGAAACAGTAATTATTTGGGCACTTAAATACCTGAAACATGAAAAAGTGCCTGACAGAAGAATAAATGCTCAGCTGAAATATTCGAGATAAATGATTAAAACTGAGGCAAATATTTGCATAGCCCCCTTTCCCAAATGTAGAAATTAATTTCCCAGGATACAATAAATTTGACATTTCAGACAGTCCCCCAAATAAATTTTTGAAGCTCAGTTTAGAAACTGGCTTCTTGAAAATAAAGCAAAACCAATTGGAACTACCCAGCAGGTTTTATTTTGTCCTGTTGGACAGCATTATTGTCAATGCCAAGTTCTGCCTGCTTTTCATAGTGGATCACTCACCAGAAGACAAACAGGAAACTAGGAGGTACACCAATTTCAACAATGTCCTGCTGTGGTGACAGATTCCCATCCTTCAAAACATATCATTTTTTACTAGAAAAACTTGGGTGTGAGGACTGTGAATGTTGTGTAAAAATAGATTTACAATAGAGAGAAGCATGGTGAAAGGGAATGAATGGAGGTTACATGAGTATTATTCAGCTTGAGAGAGGTAGTTCCCATTTTTATATGAAAAAAATCAATAAAGCATATATATTTTTTAGTTATCATTTAACAAAGAAATATTAACTATTCAGGCAATGCCACAAGGTTCTCATAAAGGGAAATTTACACCCTTTTAATGAGAAAATGGTCATCTCAGCCGTTTCAATACATCGTATGAATGTAAGGCTTAAGGTGAGAATGTTTTTATTTAGCAGTAAGTGTTTGGTTAAAATGAAAGTTATCCATATATTTTCACACCAATATAAATATTGTTACGGTGTTACAGAAGCAACTATCAAAGGAATAGATGCTTTCTAGTTGTGTTTTCTAGAAGTCTTTGCTATCTTGTGCCTCACTTGCATAACGTTAAGTGCAGATAAGTGTATTCCAAGTTGTTTATCCAAGTGAAGAAGGAGCGCCCATCACAACTATGTCATCTAAGCACAGATTACGTCACAATGATCATATATACTGATGACCAGCAAAAAGGCCAATTTTCACAGTAAAAGTTCTAGTTCATTTATATTTAAACCTTCCCATAAAGTTTCAATCAGAGTTAGCCATCCCAGAGAATTAGGCTCCTTGTACATCTCTAAGCTTCTCTGAAGTCAGGGGTTATGAAAAAAAAAAAACCCCACAATTTGCACTAATGCTCTTTGTCATTAAAAGTCATATTAGAGCCACTGGCATGCCAAAAATCATATTAAAGTATATATCAGGTTGCTTTTGCTGACCAATCTTTATATCATAAACAAATTAGATATTGAAAGTTAAAGGGAAAAACCATTGTGATTCTTTATCAGTGAATTTCCTTAACTTGGTGAATTTTAGTTCTTTCCCTTGGTCAGGTTGGCTGCCAATGGGACACATTTTTTCTAAGCTCTTTCCTGGTATGATATTAAGGCAAATACAGAGAGCATACTTCAGTAGAAGAAAACTGGAACCTTCTCATTGGAGCATTTACAATTTGAGTCTGTTACCATTTGAAATAGAACATCTGCAGGGAGATAATGAGCTTAAATTACAATTGACTTTGGAAAGAATAACAGACTTTTGTGCTTCCTCAATCATGTAATCAATAGAGAATTCTCTACTTATGTGAACTACTGCTATCTTTTAAGACAATTCTAAGATCTAGATGCAAAATCTAGCATTCAGGGGCTTTTTAAGCATTCAAGGCTGTCTCTAGAGAACTTGGCTAGAGATGGATTACACCCATTTCCAAATGCACTTTTCAACTGTAACAAATCAAACTAATGTTATTTCATTTTACTCAGCTGTGCCCATAGGACTCCAAAATGTTAGATACTTCATCTACATCATTTTAAACATCTATAGATATTTGTGGATGTGTGAATAATGCCTGGATCTCTCATATATTAGCTAGTTTGTGTTTGTCATATGGACAGAGCCTGTGGGTAAGGACAGACTTAGACAACATTGTGAAATAAAAATCAATACTCTGAAGATTGAGGGAGGCCAGCATATAACAGGATCTCCCAAAACATGGGTAGTCCCGCCCATCAGGACCCTCTTTAAATGACAGACTCCGTGAGAAAAGAGCTGTGACTGCCTTGTTGACTGCTGTATCCCTGGCATCCGATGTAATGCCTGACACAATGTGGGCACTCGATATTTATTGAATGAATGGATGATTGAATAGGTGGATGGACAAACAAATGAATTTTCCCTGTTGATAATTTCATAAATTTCCCCAGCTTATATTATATGGATTGGCACTTGCATTTTCTGCACTTCATGTTAAAATCAGAATTGAGTCTTGATGAATACTTTTTAGATACATGAATTTGGAATTAAATCACTTCAAAGATTTTGAGGGTTTGAGGACATTCAGAAAAGAAACAATATTTGGAGATTCAGAGAAGTTTTTGAAATGAATAAAATTCAACCTTTGTAGTTCTTTATGAGATCACACTGAATTTTTTGATGGGGGTGATCCAAACACGGAATCGTTTATAAATGTTGAGTCCAACATGGAATCCCATTTACACATTTTATAGAAGATTATGTTTTATTTTTTAATAGAAAAAGTTGTATCATCAAGAATATTTTTAATTCCCTTCAAATGTATCAACAAATTTCCACTAAGGAATTAAAAGTAATTAGAGACACTCTCACCAAATTTTCTCCTGATTTCAGAAACCTGCTTCTCCTTTCATATTTGATTCTTAGAATGTAACTCAGTTAAAAATTAATCACATACATTTAAGGCTTTTCCATGTGTTTATTCATTTAATAAACATTTATCATGCACCTACAAGTAGAAACAAGGCAGACGCAGTTCCTTCATGGAGCTCACTGTGAGGCACATTTCAACACTTACTCTAGCAATAACTAGAGTTTACTGTCCGTTGGGTCTCCTTCACATCTGATATAAAGAAGATAAAAACCCCTCTTCCCCGCGTAAATCATTAAGTACCCCTGCACCAGTTAATGTGAGCTTGGTTTTCTAAATACACCATTCAGAAATGCTTCTCAGTTTGTCCACATACCACAGTTACACCCCAGTAATGTAGGTAAATAATAATTTATTCATAACTAACATTTATTAAGCTCTTACTATGCTCTATCTACTGTGCTAAGCACTTTCATGGACTATCTCATTTAATCCCTTCAACAATCAGTAGTTTCTATTCTAGGTAGGAAAACTGAAGCACAACCATGTTATGTGACTTGTCCGAGGTCACAAAGCTAGCAGGTGGAGTTATGATTTGAACCCAGACAGTCTAACACAAGAGTTCATGTGCCTAACCATTATGCTATTCTGTGGTTTGGGGGACATCATTAGAAATGATAATCCAAGACTGTCAAAAATAGATCATTTACTGTATATGAAAGTATTTTGAAAATCATAACAAAAATATTAAAATATTACTCATACAGATCACATCAGTGGCAGAAACAGGGTTAGAGCTCAATCTCCTGTTACAGCTTACTGTCCTGAAGAATATTTCAGGCTAGAGACATGGATGAAAGTACAGATTCAGAAAATTTATGACATGCTATAAATATTTTAGTGACTTTCCAGACTTATATATTGATAGCCACTGTGTGTATTTGGTGCTACAAAAACTGAAAGAAACACAATCCCTGCTGTAAGGGCTTATAATAAATACACAGTGTGGAGATGAGCCAAGGATAGTTCACATTTACAGGGAAGGATTGGGCAATAGTACTATTTTCTCATCATTGCATGTACATCATATTTTTCCAATTGTTTTCATTATTTTTCTGAAGGAGCTGCAAAATTGTGCTGTGGTTCAACCTGACCAAAGTGGTATTATGCTGCTGGGAAGTAAAACTATTAGACATCAGACTGGAAATACTGTCTTTATTATCAAATGACTATGTTCTTTTAAAGCGTGAATATAGATGAATTCTTAGATGCTGAAGGTACCTAAGTTCCTTACGCTTTGCCACTTCTGACCGTACAGTGGAGTCATTCTGTGGAGGGGCCAGGGTCTATGACCAACTTGAAAGGCAACAATGAAGGTTAGTCTAACACTGTAACCAAAATCAGGAAAGTCAGGGTTCACACTTCTGCAGGTTAGCTTTAAGGGAATAGGAAAGTCTTGGCTACCATCTCATTTGCTTACAAAGAAGAATTGTATAAATGTATTATCTGTCTCTACCTCAGTCAAATAAGCATGAGATGCAACTCAAGTGCTGGTGAAACCAAAGAATCTTCTTAAGAAAGCCTTTTCCCTACCTCATTATTCTTTGCTCTTATAGACTAATTAGATAGCTAGTTGCCATCAAGTTAACTCTGACTCATGATGACCTTATATACAACAGAATGAAACATTTACTGGTCTGGTGTCATCCTCATAATCAACAACATATTAAGAGTCCATCGTCTCTCCTATTGTACCAATCCATCTCATCGAGGGCTTCCCTCACCATCGTGGGGCCTCTGCTTCACCAAACGTGATGTCCTTTTCTAGCAATTGATACTTCCTAATGATGTTTTTTTTTTTTTTTTTAATGATGTATCCAAAGGAAGCGAGTAGGACAATGTTCTGTTGTGATCCATAGGTGTTCATATTGGCTTATTTCTCAAGTAGATCACCAGGGCTTTCTAATTACTCTCTTCTAAATAATTTTTTTATTTAAAATTTAAATTTTAAAATTAATTAATTAAAAAAAATTTTTTTTTAAGTTAAGCTTTGCACGTAATTCACCAGTGGGGAAATTCAAATGTCTTACTGACAAAATCATACTTGACAACTTTTATCTCAATCTTCCTTTTGACATCTTGATTTCTATTAATGATACTACCTTTCTCTGTTCCAACATCAAAGTTGCTAAGTCCTTTAGATTCTACCCTGGCAAAGTCTGTTGAAATACCTCCTTTTCATTCCCACTCTTCCCACTTGTGCATATAAACTTTCAACTGGGACTTTTGTGAACGTTTAACTTTTTCCAATTACCACACCTTCCAATTTTCCCTAAATAATGCTGCTAAACAGACCATCCTGAACTTACTCCTTTACTCCAAATCATCACAAAAATGAGCTACAAATTTTATTAGTATGGTGTAGGGGAGGGAAGGCATTCTAGTGCTCTTTCACCTACATGTGGAAAATATTAGAGACGTGAAAAAAGATGATACCGAAAGCTGGTAGATGGAGTGTGAAATAGAAGTCACAGGGTTCCATAACACTGAAAAGCAACACAACTTTTGCTTCATGATACAAATACAAAGATAAACTAGCAGTGCTCTATGGTGAAGATATCTACCATGACTACATCAGATTATGACCCACCAATTCTAAAGTATTTACTTGGGGTGTGTGTGTGCGTGTGTATGTGTGTGTGGTGGGTACGAGCACCAACACTCAGGGATAGACTAACGTTAATTATGGGGAGAAGTGTAGTTTGAGATGTGTGCTTCCTGACCATATAACTGTATTTCCAGCACTCTTGTTCTATCTTGCTGCCCAAGTTGATTACTCCCTGTTCCTGGAAAATGACCCAAACTCCTTCGCCTAAGTTTTTGATTATTCCTGAAATGTCTTTTCCTTTCCCCTTCTATGCCTGAAAAAAATCCTCAACTTTTAAGGTCTGTTGAAACTATTCCTATTCTAAGAAGCTTTTTCTAATTTTTCCAGGTCTGGTGTTATCTACCCTATCATCGAACCCCATTGTGATATTTGTACCTCTCTTTAGCTCTTTTCTTAGCCTGTCTTGTAATATACCCATTTATGTCTTTAGCATTTTAATTTCCCCTGCAGTTAGTAATTATGCACAGAGTAGGTGCTTAATGTTTCTTAAGAGGAATTACCCCTTCACTTGTCAAATTTACAGAAAGTCTTCTGGATTATTCGGGGTCTATCTCAGTTCTCTGAAGCTCACCCACAGGGTTCATCAGAATTGTGAGTTCAATACCAGACACATTTAAAAGGTAAAAAAGCCTTAATTAGTGAATACACTGATTTTAAGAAACAAAAGAAAAGAAAAAGAAAGTAAAGATAAAAGTGATAATCCTTTATCTCTTCTAATCTGACTTTTACTCCCACACACACACACACACACACACATAATGATTTTACTATTGTTGATTTATCTCCATGATTTGCTTGCTTGTTACATGGGAGAAACTGTAAAGGGTAAAACTGTGTTTCAAATCAGCAAGGGAACAAGCAAGATGTGCATCATAACAACACTTCCGATTGGACTCCAGGAACTCTCTATTAATGAATGGTCTTGCTGTCTACCAGAAGTAAAACCTTACCTACTCTTCATTGGTTTCCGTCCTCAACTCCAAGCCATTATCTCAGAAGGAGGGGATGGGGGAATGATTACTATTGGCTTAACTACTTTAGCTTACATAGGAGGACAAGACTTGACTAATAACAGAAATAAAAACATTTCTCCATCCTTATTCACAGGTCATGTTCTAACACGTTCTAGGCCTTTGTGCTAATGAAAAGTTTTATCTGAGTATGACTTTTATATATTCAACATGTTCAACATCTAACTTAAACATGGTATTAATTTGGCTCTTTTACCCCCAGTGATGGAAAATATAACATCTTAAAGAAAAATGCCATACATAGCCTAGCACCTACATTTTTTCCATTCTTTAAGTTAGAATAATTACAAACAGAAATTCAAATTACAAATTGCACAGCATAGTTTCAAAGAGTTTGATACCTGTCCAATAAATGTTTGCTTCCTGTGGGCTTTTAATTATTAACTTTGTTGTTATACTTAATTAGGATGTAGGCCTGAGGAGGTGGTTGGCTGTTGCAGAAGAGGACCCAGAGAAAGTATGTACCTGGAATTTTTGTAATACCACAGTCCAGCATCTGGTCCTCAGCTTTGCAGATCCAGGCTCACTTTTCTTTTTCCAGGACACCCAGAGAGATAACCCTTGCTGACATGTGTTTTCTCAGAATAATTATTATTAAAAACCAGCTGTCATTGAGTTGATTCAGACTCATGGCAACCCCATGTGTGTCAGAGTAAAACTGTTCCGTAGGGTTTTCAATGGCTTATTTCCAAGGTGTCTCTGGGTGGACTTGAACCTTCAACCTTTTGGCTAGCAGCCAAGTGTGTTAACCATTTACCTCACCTAAGGATCCAATTATTATTGTTATTATTGTTAGGTGTACCCAGTTTAACTCTCAGAAGTGCCCTAGTTTTTAAAATGCATTATGCTGTCATCCCCAGAAATGATAAAGCATTGAAATAATGTTTCATATTAACCTTCCTCAATTCAAAAGACGATTGGAATGATTCTTTTTGTTGTTGTTGTTGCAAGTGACCCAAATCAAAGTCAATTGACTTTGAGCGAAAAAGAGAATTAAAACTCCAAAGCAGGCCAAATTCAGAGTCTCAGTGTCGAGACAATTCTTACCTCCTTACTCTTCTCTCTTCCTCAGTTCTGCTTGACTTTCCTCCATTTTGCTTGTGGCTCTTTTTCTTTCTTGCTGCAGTCTATCTCTTCTGTCCACATCACTTAAAGTCTCTTGCATCCCCAGCATATATCCTTAATATTAAAGGAAAACAAAATTCTTTTCCTCAGACTCTATATCTTACAGACAGATTCTGAATGGCCCTGATCGGGTCTGGTCCTTCTCTTGAGGCAAATCACAATGGAAAAATGTGGACGATTAGCCAGGCCCCATACTGTGTGTTTCCCTACTAGCTGCAGACGAATAGGATCAAGATGAAGAGGACACTAACAGGTCCACGGCACAGCAAGTTAAGAGAAGAACTACAAAAGGGGCACATTCATCTCATCATAATGGGGTTCAATTACAGGTGAGATAACACTTTACCTGAAGAAATTAGAAAAATCTTCACAGATGAGATGCCAATTGAAATAGATGTTAAAATTTGAGTGGGACAGGTGTGGAAGGGGCCTGGCATAGCATTGAGATAGACATTGATTAGAAGAGGAGCATTTCTCCTATTTAAAAAAAAAGAAGAAAGGAGGCTTATGACTGTGTAACAAACCACTCCAAATCTTGCTTTAAAACAAGGATCAGTTATTTAGTTTTTAATTTCAAAGGTCAACAATCAAAGCTGGGCTCAGCTGGACAGTTCTGGGTTTGGCTGGCTAGGCATCCCCATGAGTCTGTTTTCTGCTAAATGTCAGCTAAGCAGCTCTGCTTCTAGGGGCTGGCTGACTTCTAACTTGGGTAGTTTGGCTTTTCTCCACGTGGTCGCCCACTCTCCAGCAGGCTAGTTTGGCCTTGTTCTCATGGCAGAGGTAGGAATCCAAGAGAGAGCAGAAGTTCATTGTGACTGGCACAATGCCACTTTTGCCACATTCTGTTGAGAAACGCAAGTCACAAGGATAGCTCACATTCAAGGTTTGGGAAAATAGACTCCACCTCTTGATGGGAAGAATTTATTGCAAATGGCAGAATAAAGAGAGAGACAGAGAATTGGGCCATTTTGTAGTCAATCTACAGCAGTGATTTTTACCAAAATAAGATAGTTGAAAAAGCATCTAGGGGAGATAAAGCTATGGTTAAGTAAGCACGTAAAGCTAACGTTAAGTGCTTACTATGTGACAAAATCATTTTAATTCTCCTGTATCCAGATTTCTGGGCTCATGGAATTGGGGTGACCCAGTCAGGCCATTCATCCTTAGGTGCCCTTTTGAATTTTGAAAGAATTGGTTCCCTGGAGTCACTTTCAGGTAAACAAATAAGCAAAGACCATTTTGCCTTAGACATGGGTTTTTTTTTTTTTTTTTTGGAAAATTATCTATGTGCACCCAGGTTCTAGAAGCAGGCACTCCAGGGTCTGAATAGAGGCTGTGTTTTAGGATGTACAGCATGTCCTTGGTGATCCTATTTCTGTAACTGATAGACCCTGAAACCCTGTGCTTTTTGATGTTATCTTCTGTGGGGTCCCTATGAGTCGGAATCAACTGAATGGCAATGGGTTTGGTGGTGTTTTTCTGTTTGTTTGTTTTGGGTTCCTGAGAAATCAACATAACAATGACCTATATAACCCACTTTCACCATCCCCTCTTCAAAGCGACTTTCCAATATGGTTTGACCTTGCCTGATTCAAATCACATCTACTTGCAATAAATATATTCTGTTACACTAAATTTTAGTGTTTTTCTGCACATTTCAGTTTTTGACATATGTGCCAAGCATTGTTCTAAGAGCTTCACATATGTTAACATATTTTAATTCTTGCAACATCTTTCATTTCAGAGAAACAGACTATCACCCTGTGGATGTTTCAGTATAGCTTATTAATAGAGTAGGAATTATAGTTAGAGGGAGATTTTCCTAACAGGTAACCTGAGATCAAGGTCAGTGTGATGATTAAGGTTATGTGTCAACTTGGCTGGGCCACAATTCTCAGTGGTTTGGCAGTTTTATGGTGTTGTGATTACTTCCATGATGAGATTTGATAAAATGTGATCACTTCCATGATGGGATCTGCTGTGAATAGCCAATCAGTTGAAAGAGAGTTTCCTTAAGGGTGTGGCCTGCATCGAATGTATACGTGGACTTTTTGGCAAGACTTGTGGGCTTTTGCTTGCTTTGGATCCTGCAGCTGCCTCCTGTTCCTCTGACCTCGGGTTCTTTCTTGAGACTTCAGCTAGCAGCTTACCTGCCGTCTTGACTGCTGATCTTGGGATTCGTTGTTCTTCCCCACCTGTGAGCAAGAGCCCTGCTGTGTGATCTGCCAAACTTGGGTTTGCCAGCCAGTGCAGCTACATGAATCAGCAGAAGCCTCTAACCTGACCCACGGGCTTGGGACTTCCCAGCCCCTACAACAGTGTGAGCCATTTCCTTGATATAAATCTCGCTCTATTTATATACTTCACTGGTTTTGTTTCTCTGGAAGATCCATACTAAGTCAGTCATGAACTCTCTGTACCCTGGACTGTTGCCCTTCATCATAAGTCTACCTTACATAGTCACTGCTTGGATTTCTAGCTGCCTGTGTGGACTGCAACAGTTAATAGGGAAGCTTCAAGTTTTTTCTGCCCAGAGTACAACTTACAGAAGTAGATATAATAGGATGTTGAGAGGGATTTTTTTCTATTGTCCCAAAATTATGGCTAAGACATAAAGCTGAAAACAAACTTACCATAAAAAAAAAAAAAAAAAAAAAAAAATTTTTTTTTTTTAAAGAAAGGCTTGGACTTTCTAAGAGGTGGTAGAATTGCTTCACTCCTTCAAACCCCCTTCCCCAAACATCATATCAGCAGAGGGAGAGAGATTTGTGGGAAATGCACTTTATTGGAAAGAAGGTTTTCCATCTCCACTTCAACTCCCATCCAGTCCAAGCCAGGAAAGTAAGGGAAGTTTCAGGAGAATTTCTCTTAAACGAATGTTGGGGAAAAACTACTAAAAACAAAATCTACTCTAGACCCAGAAATCTTCTCCACAAAAAAAAAATAGAACAGAAAGGAAAGCTTTCTCATTGAGTTAACCCAAAATGTGGTGCATCACATGCAATCTGTTAAAAAGATTGCAAAGACAGAGAGAAATCTGACCCTTTAGACACCTAAGTGGATACAACCCATTACATTCATGTTCACAAGATAAAATTGCAGATTTTTCTAGTATCTTTATGGAGGAATACCTAAAATTATGCTGATCTCCTTCCAGAAAACTGGGAGGTAGAGATGTGATCTTCCTCGATGATTACATTTCAAGAGATGATTCCCAGGTCCTTAAGGAAACATCCTTGATTGGCATACTTTTCAAAGACATAAAGAAAAAATTTACAATTTCAAGGTATTTAATGTGAATTCTAAAATAATCTGGGAGGTGGGGACCTCTACCCCTTTTTGCAACAGGGAGAATTAAAGGCTCTTATTTTCAATTCATAAGTGCTCAGCTACTAACCAAAAGGCTGGCAGTTCCAACCTACCCAGTGGCTCAGCTGGAGAAAGACCTGGAAATCTGTTCCTGTAAAGATTGCAGCCTGGAAAACCATATGGCACAGTTCTACTCACTCATATTTGGTTGCTACGTCAAATTCATTGACTCAATGGCACCTAACAGCAACAACGTTTTCAATTTGCATATGTCCTTACAAGAATGACTACAAGAAAACATGACAGTAAGCTCATTCCCCAGCTAGACGATTCCTGAGCTGCAGAAATCTACAGCTCTCCAATGGTGCCATTGCTTCTGTAGTTGAGTGCAATGAGAGTGTTCTTAGGAGAGCTTGAGGTGTGTTCCCTGAAGTGCGACGGCATACATGAACTAAGAGACCAAGACTGGGAGGCCTCCTGCAGGGAAGCCTCCACCAATTTAGTGTGGTGCCTGGGAAGAAGATGGGACAACTCTCTGCTCCAGCCCAGTCACCTGTGGCCCTCAGGGTTCACAGAAGAGGGGCTCTACAGTGCTTTTGGGTTAAAACAATGGCGCATGGAATTTAGTGAAGTGCCTTGGAGGGACCTGGAGGTTGCATCAATGTCAAATTATTGTACAAGTTTCTCATTTTGCTTCTGACCAATAGCAAACAAATCATGGACCAGAAATAGCCATACTTTGAACAGCACTTCTTAGGTACATTCTGGGAAAGAAAAACTTTGGATCAAATATAAAGATTGTGGTTTTAAATAGAACTGGCTTTAATTTCAGTAAATACAGGAAACCAAAAATTTGTGGAATCAGTTCAAGGGGGAATGCAACAAAACCCTGCTGAAAACAATGATTGGAAAAAACATTTTTACCTGAAGGTAGGAAGATTCTTCAATAAACCCATTACATAAAAATAATTTCACTACATTATCTTTTTCAAGTTATTTTATCCTTTTGTGAGTGTTTATATTTGAATAAAGCCCCTAACCATACAATCATGGTGAAATGGCCTTACTTCAGAATGTAACCAGTTAGAGTAACAGCCCCACACTCCCAGCTTTGACAGGTATATAATTTAATGTCAGAAAAATTAATTTTTTTTTTTTTTTCCTCCACAAGACATAAGTAGTTTTCTTCTTGGCAGATTTACCAGACTTTATTACATAATTTTTATTCAAAATTCAACACAGTGGAATTCTGATTTCTGCCAAAATGGTTAATTAGCCCGGGCTGCTGTGTTCCCTCCCCTAGAAAAACCATAAACAAAGAATTTAGAAACTAATAATACAGTAACTCCCACAATGAAGAAGTTATCTTGGACTGGTAACTGTGTTGAAGTAGAAGGGGAAGGGGAAGGCTAGCCTAGCACAGAACACATTTGAGCTGTGAGCAGATATATTAAAGAAAATCAGCTTAAATTAGGCTCTTGCTTCTTCCACACCTTAAGAATGCCTGAAGCCTGCCTCCTAACAGCATAAATTTTCAGGGAAGCCCCAGACTCCAGGCATAGGTATCCATAGCTATACATGAAAGTACAATCAAGGTAAGCAAGAGCTCTCCCCAGGTCTCAGCCTAGCCTTGGGCACTCATGCCTTCACTCTGTCCCTTCCAATTACTCCATCACATCCTCCTCACACATAGGTTGTTGGATTATAATGGAGGGTAGGTTGCCCTAGAGTAGACACAGACTCATAGAGACCCCATGTGGGTCAGAGTAGAACTGTGTTCCTAGGGTTTTCAACAGCTGGCTTTTCAAAAGTAGATTGCCAGGCCTTTCTTCCAAGTTTTCTTTGCAGGCACCTCTGGATGGACTCCAACATCCAACATTTTGGTTAGGTACCCAACATTTTAACTGTTTGTACTACTCAGGAACTCAGATGGTAGAGACTTCTTCCTAAAGCTACTTCTCTCTTGGGGTGCAAAGGTGGATTCAGAATAAAGAAGTTGCTTGGCAGGAAGATTCAGATGGGAATGATTGGCAAAAACAAATTGGATGATGCAAGAAGCATCAAAAGAAGATGGAAAGAGCACACAGAGTCACTATACCAAAAAGAATTAGTCAATATTTCAACCATTTCAGGAGGTAATATATGATCAATACCAATGGTATTGATGGAAGAAGTCTAAATTGTACTAAAGGCATTGGCAAAACATAAAGCTTCAGGAATTGACAGAAAACCAATTGAGATGCTCCAAAATGGATGCAACTGTAGAAGTGCTCACTGTTTTGACTACTCAAAGGTACTCAACTGTGTGTATCATAATGAATTATGGACAACATTGCAAGAATAGAAATTTTGAACACTTTAATTGTGCCCATGCAGAACTTGATCAAAAGGCAACCATTCAAACAGAACAAGGTGATACTATGTGGTTTAAAATCAGAAAAGATGTGCACTATGGCTGTATCCTTTCACCATACTTATGTAATCTGTTCAAACTGTATGTTGAGCAAATAATCAAAGAAGCTGGACTATATGAAGAAGAACTCAGCGTCAGGACTGGAGGAAGACTCCTTAGCAACCTGTGATTTGTGAATAACACGACCTCGTTTGCTGGAAGTGAAGATGACTTCAAGCACTTCCTGAGGAAGACCAATGACTACAGCCTTCAGTATGGATTACACCACAACGTAAAGAAAATGAATACTATTGCAATATTCTTCTGGGATCAACAATCAATGCCCATGGAAGCGGCAGTCAAGAAATTAAATGATGTTGGACAAATCTGCTGCAAAAGACCTCTTTAAAATGCTAAAAGCAAAGATGTCACTTTGATGATTAAAGGTGTGTTTGACTCAAGTCATGGTCTTTTCAATAACCTCATATACATGTGAAAGCTGGACAATAAAAAAGGAAAACCAAAGAAAGAGTGACACATATATACCATGGACTTCCAGAAGAATGAACAAACCTGTCTTGAAGGAAGTACAGCCAGAAAGCTCCTTAGAAATGATTACGGCAAAACTTCGTCTCAATTTCTTTGTACATGTTAACAGGAGGGATCAATTCCTGGAGAAGTACATAAGGCTTGGTAAAGTAAAGTAGAGGGTCAGTGAAGAAGAGAAAGACCCTCAACAAGACGAATTGACACAGTGGCTGCAATAATGAGCTCAAACACAGCAAGAATTGTGAGGATGATGTTGGACTGGGCAATGTTTCCTTCTGTTATACACAGGATCACTAAGAGTTGGTGCTGACTCAACATTACCTAACAACTACATAACAGAAATATCACAAGTGGGTGGCTTTAAAGAGCAGAAATCTATTTCTCACAGTTAGGAGGGTAGAAGTCCAAATTCAGGGCACTAGCTGTAGGGGAAGGCTTTCTCTCTCTGTGTGGTTTAGGGAAGGTCATAGTCTCTTTTCAGCTTCTGTCCCTCAGTTCCTTGGTAATCTTGGCCTGGCATATGTTTTCCCCTGTCTGTGCTTCATTTCTTCTGTGCCCAATCTTCTCTTTTATATCTCAACAGTGACTGGTTTAAAACACAGCATGCACTGTTATAGTCTCATTAACATAATAAACAGACATTATTCCTAAATGGGATTAAATCCACAGGTATAAAAAAACCAAAACCGGGGGGGTGGAGCCAAGATGGCGGACTAGGCAGACGCTACCTCGGATCCCTCTTACAACAAAGACACGGAAAAACAAGTGAATCGATCACATACATAACAATCTACAACCCTGAACAACAAACACAGATTTAGAGACAGAGAATGAACTAATACGGGGAAGTAGCGATTGTTCCCAGAGCCTGGAGCTAGCGTACCAGTCAGGTACGGCACAAGCACAGAGAGCTGCTCCACCCTCCTGAACTAACCCAGGGAGGGAGATCAGCCGGTTCCGCGGGCGGCGTGGGACGCAGCCGGTAGGAGAAGTCCCCGGGAGGCAGTGACTGGTCTTGGAGCAGGAGGAGCAGCGTCCCAGCTGGGGAACCGTCTCGCCGGGATTTGGACTGGACGCAGGTACGCCATAAACACGGAGAGCTGCTCCACCCCCCTGAACTAACCCCGGGAAGGAGCCCAGCCGGGTTGCGCGGGTGGCGTGGGACGCAGCCGATAGGAGAAGTCCCCGGGAGGCAGCGACTGGTATTGGAGCGGGGAGAACAGCGTCCCAGCCGGGACACTCGGTCACGGCACAAGCACGGGGAGCTGCTCTACCCATCTGAACTAACCCCGGGAGGTGGCCCAACTGGTTCGCGGAGGCGGCACGGCCACGCGGCTGGAGGGACGAGAAGTCCCCGGGAGGCAGCTACTGATTTTGGAGTCGAGAGTGCACCATCCCAGTAGGGGAGCCTTGACGCTGGGTGTGGGGCTGGAAGCGGAGGATCTGACCGTGACTCCAGCGGGCCAGACCCCCCGGGGGCAATCTCCACGCAGCCAGCACACATAGGCGACGCGCTCGCGGGAATCTCAGATATAATAGTCATTTCAAGCAAGACAAGCAACTCTGGCTATATTCTGAGGTGCTACTCTCCTATCTCTCTGTTCCCTCCCTCACCCTCCCCAGGCGGCTTCATTAACATCCGAATAGCCTGAGCCAGAGGGAGAACTCTGATAGGGATCTGACTGCATTTTTTTTTTAGCGGATTTTCTGGAAAAACTAGTTTCCCAGTGATGGCTCGGAGACAACAATCCATATCAAACCACTTAAAGAAGCAGACCATGACAGCTTCTCCAACCCCCCAAACAAAAGAATCAAAATCTTTCCCAAATGAAGATACAATCCTGGAATTATCAGATACAGAATATAAAAAACTAATTTACAGAATGCTTAAAGATATCACAAATGAAATTAGGATAACTGCAGAAAAAGCCAAGGAACACACCGATAAAACTGTTGAAGAACTCAAAAAGATTATTCAAGAACATAGTGGAAAAATTAATAAGTTGCAAGAATCCATAGAGAGACAACATGTAGAAATCCAAAAGATTAACAATAAAATTACAGAATTAGACAACGCAATAGGAAGTCAGAGGAGCAGACTCGAGCAATTAGAATGCAGACTGGGACATCTGGAGGACCAGGGAATCAACACCAACATAGCTGAAAAAAAATCAGATAAAAGAATTTAAAAAAATGAAGAAACCCTAAGAATTATGTGGGACTCTATCAAGAAGGATAACCTGCGGATGATTGGAGTCCCAGAACAGGGACGGGGGACAGAAAACACAGAGAAAATAGTTGAAGAACTCCTGACACAAAACTTCCCTGACATCATGAAAGACGAAAGGATATCTATCCAAGACGCTCATCGAACCCCATTTAAGATTGATCCAAAAAGAAAAACACCAAGACATATTATCATCAAACTCACCAAAACCAAAGATAAACAGAAAATTTTAAAAGCAGCCAGGGAGAAAAGAAAGGTTTCCTTCAAGGGAGAATCAATAAGAATAAGTTCAGACTACTCAGCAGAAACCATGCAGGCAAGAAGGGAATGGGACGACATATACAGAACACTGAAGGAGAAAAACTGCCAGCCAAGGATCATATATCCAGCAAAACTCTCTCTGAAATATGAAGGCGAAATTAAGATATTTACAGACAAACACAAGTTTAGAGAATTTGCAAAAACCAAACCAAAGCTACAAGAAATACTAAAGGATATTGTTTGGTCAGAGAACCAATAATATCAGATATCAGCACAACACAAGGTCACAAAACAGAACGTCCTGATATCAACTCAAATAGGGAAATCATAAAAACAAACAAATTAAGATTAATTAAAAAAAAAAAAAAAAAAAAACCAAACCTGTTGCTGTCTAGTCCATTCTGACTCATAGCGACTCTGTAAAACAGAGTAGAACTGCCCCATAGGATTTCCAAGGAGGAGCTGGTAGATTTAAACTGCCAACCTTTTGGTTAGCAGCCATAGCTCTGAACCACTGCACCACCGGGGTATAAACCTGTTGCCATTGAGTTGATTCTGATTCATAGTGACCCTATAGAACAGAGTAGAACTGCCTCATAGAGTTTCTAAGGCACACCCGCTGGATTCAAACTACTGACTTTTTGGTTAGCAGCTGTAGCTCTTAGCCACTACAACACCTGGGTTTGTTAGAATTTACAACACATATTTTGGGGAGAGACACAACTCTATTCATATCAATGATTATAACTGATTGGTAGTGCCTGGGCCTCTTTGTTTTCCCTCTCCCTTTGATATCTTGGGACATAATTTAGATTAGCATCTGGCTTTCACCATTTCTCCAAAGGTCATTATGAATGCAATAGCATAAGCAAGTTTCAACAGCAAAAGAAAAAGGGAATTTATAATCAGGATGAAGAGTAGAGCTGTATTTCTCAGACCTCAAGGCCTTCAGGAATGCCAAGGTGCTTTCTCTGTAGTTCACCTGTACCCTACCCTACCCTACATGTTTGTTTCATTCATTTCTTGGCACAGACTGGCTTTTTTGTGCTTCTATATTGCACGTAGAGGACTCCCATACTCCCTCACCTCTAATAGAAGCTTACATTTCTCTAAATAACAATTGCACTTTCCCACGGAAGGAATGGTAATTTGCCTAACTTGGGTCAGGCGTCTATTCTTTGTCCAATTAATTGTAACCTGGAAGATGGGGTCATGTGCTACAAAAGAAATACTGGGGAGAGGGGAGCAGAGCCAATATAGCACTACAGACAGAAGCACCATGCCACCCCTCTGCAGAAAAGGCCAAAAAAACTAAGTAGAACAGATACAAATGTCCGTCCTGGACCCCTAAGCATCAAATGAAGGGATAAAGAACTTGATAAAGCACTGAATGGAATAAGGAACTGAAAGAGAATGGTGAGAGCAATGGAGTGCATGTGGCATGGATTTGCCATCTTGGACTACAGCCACAAAGAACCACGGACAGGGAGTACAGGAAGGCAAATTCACGGAGCTCCCAACAGGAGACAGAGCATCCAGTAACCAGGTATACATGCTTTCCCATCACCCAACCTTCTTCCCTCTACATGGCCTCCACAGTTTTCCAATGGGCCACAGTCACTCAGTTAAGAGACACCAGCTCACTGCAATGGGTCCACCCTGCCCCCAACAGTTCCACCTGTTCCAATTTTTTGTTGTTGTTGTTATTGTTTTCTGGCTTTTTATCCTGTTTCTTCTCACTCTGTCCCTTCTTTCTTTTAATTTCTCCTGCCCAGCTAGACCCATGCACCTTCCCCACCCCTTCTTGATGGGCTGTGCTGCACCCCTTAGCTAGAGAACCACCGGCACGTGGCCCCTTCAGTGCCATTTTTTTTTCCTTTCTGTTTCTTTCCTGTCTCTCCCTTCCTGCCTTTCCTTTCTCCCCCCACCTGGCCCTATGTACCACCTTCGCCCCTTTTCAATAGGCTATGCAGCATCACTTGGCTAGAGAGACACTAGCACACAGCCTCCCTGGCCTGTGCCACTCCCAATAACTGGCTCCTTTTCTTTTGTTTGTTTATTCTATCTCTCTCTCCCTTCCTCCCTTTCCTGTCTCTCACCCACCTAGCCCCACGCAGCACCCCACCCCTTCTCGAAGAGCTGTGTTGAACTACTTGGCTAGAGAGCCACCAGAACATGGACTCCTTGGGTCTGCTCCACCCCACCCACTGAATCCAACCATAAAAAGAAAAAAAAAATTTTTTTTTCCAACATATCACCCTTTTATTTACTTTTTTTTTTTTTTGCTTCTGTTTCTGTCTTCTTTCTCTCACCCACTTAGCTCTACACATCGCATCATCTCCATTCCCTCCTGCCTATCTGCATGGCACACTGAGCACCAAGCCCCTGAGTGGCAATGGTGCAGACCCCCAGACCCTGCCCCTCTCTGCCCACTGGCCCTGCCCCACTGGTCCAAGTTCATGCCACAATGACCCATCCCCACTTCTCCCCTCACACTGGTCCTGCCCTGCTGCACCATAACTGAACAACTGGCCCTGCCCAGCTTGACACGGTGATAAGTGTTGCGTCCACAGATGAGCAAGCAACAAAACACACTCAGCCCACCAGTCCATGCAAAACAAAATAAAACAGAAAATCAGGATGAAGCAAACAAAAATACAACCAGTTAACAAAGAAAATAATTCCTGAATGTCCCAGAGGCAGCAGACAATATCAAAATATTAAAAAAAAAATAAAAGACAGGATGGCTCCAGTAAGCAACCAAAATAAAACACCAAATGACCTTCCAGTAGAAGAAAAGGCACTGGAACTACCTGATAGGGGAAGCAAAAGTCTAGTATTCAGGGCTCCCCAAGAGATTAGGAAAGAGATAAAGGAAAACACAGACAAAAATAAGAAAAAAAAAATAGACAAAATCATAGAGAATACAAAAAAAAAAAAAAATCAAGGAAAGCAGGGGCAAAGCAATGAAAGAATTCAGGAAAAATAATACAGGAACAAAATGTCAAAATAAATAAGTAACGAGAAAGCATACAAAACAGCAATTAGAAATCTAAAAGATTTCAGAAATGGAAAGCACAATAGAAGGTTTTAGGTACAAATTTGAAACAACGGAAGACAGACTCAATTGAAGAAAAATTTTTGGATACCACTTTGAGGAAAAATCAGAGAAAAGAATGAAGAAGAAGAAGAAAACTTGAGAAGGATGCTGGGTACAATCAAGAGCAAAAATTTACATGCGATCCGAGTTCCAGAACAGGGGGAGAAAACAGAAAACACAGAGAGGATTATTGAAGGTTTGCTTACAGAAAACTTCCCTAATATCATGAAAGATGAAAACTGACCATCCAAGGAGCTCATATAGGATAGACCCCAAAAAGAAAGTCACCATCACCAAGACATATCATAATCACACTCGCCAAAACCAGAAACAAAGGAAGAATCCTGAGAGCAGCTCGAAAAAGAAGAAAAGTCACATACAAAGCAGAAACAATAAGACTAAGCTGTAATTACTCAGCAGAAACCATGCAGGCAAGAAGGCAATGGGATAAAATATATAAAATCTTGAAAAAAAAAAATGTCAACCAAGAATATTATATCAGATATGATGGTGAAATTAGGACATTTCTAGATAAACAGAAATTAAGGGAATATCTAAAAACCAAACAAAACTTGCAAGAATTATTAAAGGAATTCCTTTGGTAGGAGAACAAACATCAGACAACATGAGTCTAGGACACAGGACAGCATAAGCCAGATATCAACTTAGATAATGAACTCTCAAGGATAAAACAAAACTAAAAGATTTACAACACAGAACCAGAGATGTCAGTCTATAAATGACAACAATGCCGGAACAATAAAAGAGGGGATAAATGGTGTAGTTATAGAACTTTCAAATGGAGAGGAAGTCAAGAGATTACTAACTAATAAAAGACTGGTTCAAGTTTAGAAAGATAAGGGTAAATATAAGGTAACCACAAAGAAAGTTAACAAACTTACTCATCAAAATAAAAGAGAAAAACATAAAATCTCAGTAAACATAAAATCTACAAAAACAACAGAAATGAAAAAAAAAAAATCCAGCACACGAGAGTAAGAGGAAAAATGGTCTAAATGTACCCATAAAGAGAAAGAGAGTAACAGAATGGATTAAAAATAAAAAACAGGACCCATCAATATGCTGCTTATAAGAGACACACCTTAGAAACAAAGACATAAATTTTATTAAAGATCAAAATATCAAAAAATATATCAAGCAAACAGCTACCAAAAAAGAGAAGGAGTGGCAATACTAATTTCAGATAATATAGACTTTAAAACAAAATCCACCAAAAAAGATAAAGAGAGGCATTATATAATGATTAAAGGAAAAATCTACCATGACCATAATAAATATGCACTCAATGTCAGGGCTCCAAAATACATAAAACAAACTCTAACTGCACGGAAAAGAGAAACTGACAGTTCCACGATAATGCTAGGAGACTTCAACACACCACTCTCAGTAAAGGAAAGAAAATCTAGAAAGAAAATCAACAAAGATGCAGAAGATCTAAAAGCTGAAAACATTCCCCTTGGGAATTAGAACAAGACAAGCATGCCCTTTATCACCACTCTTATTTAACTTTGTACTGGAAGTTCTTGCTAGAGCAATAACGAAAGAAAAAGAAATAAAGGGCATCCAAATTGGTAAGGAAGAAGAAAAATTCTGTCTATTTATTTGCGGGTGATAAAATACTATACATACAGAACTCAAAGGACTCCAAAAAAAGCCGCTGGAACTAATAGAAAGATTCAGCAAAGTCGCTAGATGCAAGATAAACATACAAAAATCAGCTGGATACCTATACACCAAAAAAGAGAACTTTGAAAGCAAGTCAGAAAAGTTATGCCATTTGTTTAGGGGCCGTTAGTCCCTAGAAAACTAATATACTTAGGAATAAATCTAACCAGGGATGTAAAAGACCTATACAAAGAAACTACAAAACTCTACAGCCAAAAACCAAAAGAGATCTACATAAATGGGAAAACATACCATGTTCTTGGATAGGTAGATTCAACATTGTGAAAGTGACAATTTGACCCAAACCAATCTACAAATACAATGCAATCCCAATCAAAATATCAGCAACATTCTTTAAAGAGATGGAAAAGCTAATTATTAACTTTATACGGAAAGGGAAGAGGCCCCGGATAAGTAAATAACCACTGAAGAAGACGAATAAAGCAGGAGGCCTCACATTCTCTGATCTTAGAACCTACTCTACAGCTACAATAGGTGAAACAGTCTGAGACAACAACAGATACACTGACCAATGGAGCAGAATCCAGAATCTAGATGTAAATCCATCCACCTACAGTCTCTTGAACTTTGACAAAGGCCCAAAGTCCATTAAATGACAAAAAGACAGTCTTTTTAACAGATGGTACTGGCAAAACTGGATGTTCATCTGTAAAAGATGAAACAGGACCCATACCCCCACACCATACACAAAAACTAATTCAGAATGGAACAAAGACCTAAATATAAAACCAGAAACTATAAAGATCATAGAAGAAAAAATAGGGTCAACACTAGAGGCCCTGTTACATGATGTAAATAGAATACAACCCATAACTAACAATACATAAACACCAGAAGATAAGCTAGATAACTAGAATCTTCTAAAAATTAAATACTTATGTCCATGAAGACTTTACCAAAAGAGTAAAAAGAGAACCTACAGACTGTGAAAAAAAAAAATTGTCTATAACATACAGAACAAAGATCTAATCTCTAAAATCTATAGGAAAATCTAATAGCTCTCCAACAAAAGACAAATAATACAATTAAAAAATGGGCAAAGGAAATGAACAGATACTTCACCAGAGAAGACATCCAGGTGGCTAACAGACACATGAAGAAATGGTTGTGTTAAGTAGCCTTTAGAGAAATTCAGATTGAAACTACAATGAGATACCATCTCACCTGACATTACTGGCAATAATCAAAAAAAAAAAAAAAAAACCCAGAAAATAAGAAATGTTGGAGAGGCTCCAGGGAGATTGGAACGCTTATGCACTGCTGGTAGGAATGCAAAAGGGTGCAACCACTCTGAAAAACGATATGGCACTTCCTTAAAAAGCTAGAAATAGAAATACCATATGACCCTGCAATCCCACTCCTAGAAATGTATCCTAGAGAAATAAGAGCCGTCACATGAATAGACATATGCACACCCATGTTCATTGCAGTGTTATTCACAATAGTAAAAATATGGAAACAACCTAAGTGCCCAGCAACAGCTGAATGGATAAACAAACTATGGTATGTACACAAAATGGAATACTATACAACAATAAAGAACAATGATGAATCTGGGAAACATCTCACAGCATGGATGAATATAGAGGGCATTATGCTGAGTAGAATAAGTCAATCACAAAAGGACAAATTTTGTAAGAGACCACTATTATAGAAACTCATGTAACGGTTTACACACAGAAAGAAACAATCTTTGATGGTTACGAGGGAGGGGAGAGGTGGGGAGGGAAACACACTAACTAGAAAATACATAAGTGGTAGTTTGGTGAAGGGTAAGACACTACACAATACTGGGGAGGTCAGCACAACTTGACCAAGGCAAAGTCAAAGAAGCTTCACAGACACATCCAAACTCCCTGAGGGACCGAATTACTGGGCCAACAGCTGGCGATCAGGTCTAGGGGGACATCTAGCTCAATTGGCATAACAGCTTATAAAGAAAATGTTCTATATCCTACTTTGGTGAGTAGCGTCTGGGGTCTTAAAAGCTTGTGAGAGGCCACCTAAAATACTCCACTAGTTCCACCCCATTTAAACCAAATGAGAATGATGAAAACCAAAGACACGAGGATAAGATTAGTCCAAAGGACTAATGAACTACAACAACCACAGCCTTCACCAGACTGACTCTGGCATAACTAAATGGTGCCCTGCTACCACTACACCAACTGCTCTAACAGAGATCACAATAGAATGCCCCAGACAGAGATGGAGAAAAATGTAGAACTAAATTCTAACTCACAAGAAAAGACTAGACTTACTGGTCGGACAGAGACCGGAGAAACCCTATGAGATTGGCCCCTGCACACCCTTTTAACTCAGTACTAAAATCACTCCTGATGTTAATCCTTAAACCAAAGATTAGACAGGCCCATAATACAAACAATAATACATGTAGCTCAATCATGTTTACAAGACTAAATGAGCACACCAGCCCATGGGCAAGGATGAGAAGGCAGGAGGAGCAAGAAACCTGGACAAATGGAAGTGGGGAAGCCAAGGTTGAGAACGGTAGAGTGCTGACACTTTTCGGGCTTGCCAACCAAATCACAAAACAGTATGTGTATTAATTGTTCAATGAGAAGCTAATTTGCTCTGTAAGCCTTTATCTAAAGCACAATTAAAAAAAAAAATAGACACTGAGGAATGGGAAATGGCATTGGGCAGGATGGAATAGTAAATTAATAGGTTCATTGTGAGCCCAACAGAGACCTTCCAAAAGATTCCTGTGGTAATACTTCACTCAGGATTTAAAATAATCTGATGGACTCTCCAAGATCAATTGTAGGTTTTGCAGATTTCACCTGCACAAATGCACCCAGCTGATAGAATGGGTGAGTGCCTTATTATCACCCTGGCCCTCTGCCGTTTACCAGTTTAGAAGGAGTGTTTATTGTTGTTTATTTATCCATAGTGATTGTCATTTATAATTCATCTTCCCAGAGTTGAGCCTTTTTGTAACTGATCTCCCTGGAGGTATATTTTATAATTCAAACAAAGGTGACATCACTGGTCTGGGAACTTTCACTAACATGTTTAATAAATACTTATTGCTGTGTGAATAAATGAATCTCTAGTCCTAAAATAGGAAGAACTCTGAACAGCCATTATTCTTTCTTACAGAGTGTTGAAAACACACTGGGAAAGTCTCTGAATTTTTTTTTTTTTTTCCTTTTCTTTAAACTCTGGATTTTTTTGATACATCTTCCTCCACCCTGACATTCCCACAGTGAGTTTAGTTAGTAGAGAGCCAATAACTTCCTAAACTGAATTGGGCTTTTGCCACTTGCAGCCAAGGGTCCCACTAATACAGAATCTCTGAAATTGCTTTTAGCACCGAAAATATATAAGTCTAAGTGAATTTTTAATGAAGTACTAGTTCTAAGAATAATTACATGGTTTAGGACAAATCACTTAATCTTGATGATTAGCCAAACTAGCAAAAGATTGAAGATTGAACCCACAAGTATAATTGATTCATGATACATCTGTAGTCCTAGAAAGCTGCGTTTAAAATCCATACACTTAAGAATCTAAAATTTTTCCCCTTTTAATCACTCATGTATCATACCTTAGACTAAAGAAGAGAGCCATGAGACTACTAGAAGATAGAAACCAAAAATTGTATAAAAAAATCCAATACCCAAAGGAGTTAGATTAGTCTCTAAATACTTCTGTCTTTGAAAATATTGAAATTTTGCTTTTCTGCAACAGTGGTACCAAGTCTTTGGTCATTAGTGTAAATCTCCTTCATTAAACATTTATTAAGTCAATACGCTAATCCATCTAATTGCCTGTGCAAGGAAGAAATAAATCAATAACATCGTTCATTGGTACTATCAACACAAGCACAAAATCCCAACCAAAAGACCTTCAGCACACTGATTTCATGTTGTGTTTCCTGGATCTAAAACTAAATCTTATCTTAGTACTCTTCCTTGCCTCCTGCACCAATTTAGTTAAATGTTTGGTTCAGTTCAAATAGAAGTACACAAATCTCTACAAGTAAGGGTACTTTTCTAGTCCACTAAAGAATGTGGGTAGGCCAAAAGACAGAGGCTAGTTGTATTTATATATTCCAGCAGAAACCTGCCTGTTTAAAGAAGCTTTTGAAGATACATGTCTCATTTCAAATATACTTTTACGGAGGGCTCAAACTCAAAGAAACATTAACAGAGCTTGCATTTCTTATTTAGTATGGACAGAAATACACCACAGTATAAAAATATCATTATCATGCATACCCCGGCTGGAAATAATTGAGAAAAGAAAGTGGAACACATGTTCCCTTTCCCACAAAAGTACAAACCTGCTAAAGTAAGAAACTAGAGGGCAGTGGCTTATCTTTCTCTGGCCAGTGCTTATAGTACTAACAATGCTTGGATTTTTTTTTTTTTACTTGAAGTACTTACATCTTGAGGGCTGATTCCAATCCTGGGAAGCATGGTAAATTGAATGAGAATTATCTCTGGCCACATATTCTGGGAAGGGAGTCCTAAATGAAATTGAGGTTCCAAGATTGTTTTCAAAATGATATGTTCAAGGACCTGGAGTTAGAAAACTAAAAGGGAAGAACACAATCAGCCTTCCTCAAGCAGAAAGAACTGTAGAAAAAATTCAAGCCTCGAGTTGCAATACCGAAGGATTCTATGGGCAAATGTTGAAATATTCAAGTAGCATCAAAGGAAGATGGAAAGAAAATGCAGAGTCACTGCACCAAAAAGAATTGGTCAACATTCAGCCATTACAGGAGGTAGCATATTATCAAGAACCAATAGGTACTGAAGTTCAAATTGCACTGAGGGCGTTGGTGAAAAACAGGGCTGTAGAAATTGAGGGAATACTGATTGACAAAAGGACGTGATGCTGGAAGCGCTCATTTGCCTATGCCAAGAAATTTGGAAGAGAGCTACCTGGCCACCTGACTAGAAGAGATCCATATACATGCCCATTTCAAAGAAAGAAGATCCAACAGAATGTGGAAATTATTGAACAATATCATTAATATCACATGCAAGTAAAATTTTTCTGAAGATAATTAAAAACAGTTACAACAGTACATTGACAGGGAACTGCCAGAAATGCAAGCTGGATTCAAAAGAGGGCATGGAACAAAAGATATCATTGCTGATGTCAGATGGATCTTGACTGAAAGGAGAGAATAGCAGAAAGATGCTTATCTGTGTTTTATCGACCATGCAAAGACATTCAACTGTGTGGAGCGTAACAAATTATGGGTAACATTTTGAAGAATGGGATTTCCAGAACACTTAATTGTGCTCATACAGAATCTGTACATAGACCAAGAGGGAGTTGTTTGAACAGAACAAGGGGATACTGAGTGGCTTAAAATCAGGAAGGGTATGCATCAGCATTGTATCCTTTCACCATACCTATTCAGCCTGTATGCTGAGCAAACAATCTGAGAAACTAGATTATATGAAGTAGAAGGGGAAATCAGGATTGGAGGAAGACTCATTGACAATCTGTGGTATGTAAACATTATAATCACACTTGCTAAAAGCAAGGACAACCTGAAGGACTTACTGATGAAGATCATAGATTACAGCCTTCAATACGGATTACATCTCAACGTAAAGAAAACAAAAATGCCGACAACTGGACCAATAAGCAACATCATGATAAACAGAGAAAAGATTGACATTGTCAAGAATTTCATTTTACTTGGGTCCACAACCAACATCCATGGAAGCAGCAGTCAAGAAATCAAACAATGTATTGCATGGGGCAAATCTTCTGCAAAAAACCTCTTGAAAGTGTGAAAAAACAAAGACATCACTCTGAGGACTAAAGTGTGTCTGACCAAAGCCGTGGTATTTTCAATCACCGTATATGAATGTGAAAGCTGACAATGAAGACTGAAGAAGAATTGATGCATTTGAATTATGTTATTGGCAAAGAATATTGAATATATCACAGACTGCCAAAAGAAGGAACAAATTTGTCTTGGAAGACATACAGCTAGAATGCTCCTTAGAAGCAAGGATGGTGACACTATGTCTCACATACTTTGAACGTATTATCAGGAAGGACCAGTCCCTGTAGAAGGACATTATGACTGGTAAAGTAGAAGGTCTGAGAAAGAGAGGAAGAGCCTGAATGAGATGAATTGACACAGTGGTTTCAACAATGCGCTGAAACGGCAGTGACTGTGAGGATGGCACAGGACCTGGCAGTGTTTTGCTCTGTTGTACATCCGGTTGCTATGAGTCGCGATTGACTCAGCGGCACTGGCCCCTAGTAACAACAAGATTGTTTGGATTTGTTTGTTTTGTTTGTTCTAAATTAGCAATGGTAAAAATTTGATGATTAGCATGTTTAAAAGCTATAAGTAGGTCTCTTTCATTAGAGATAAAGATATTATGGAAGGAAACCCTGGTGGCGTACTGGTTAAGTGCTATAACTGCTAACCAAAGGGTTGGCTGTTCAAATCCGCCACATGCTCCTCGGAAACTCTATGGGGCAGTTCTACCCTGTCTTATAAGGTTGGTATGAGTCGGAATCGACTTGACGGCACTGGATTTGGTTTTTTGGTTTTGGTGGATGGAATGTTCAGAGGGTGGCCTTTTGGTTACTCTAGTACAAAGCAATTGTTAGAAAAAAAGGAAAAAGATGCTGCCCAGTAGTGCACCATCACCATGAACGGCTGTGGATCAACAGTTGTGACCCAAAGGATTTTCACTGGCTGGTGTTTGGAAGTAGATCACCAGGCCTTTCTTCCTAATCGTAATAGTGTGGAAGCTCAGCTGGAACCTGTTCAGCATCATAGCGACACAAGCGCCACTGACAGACAGGTAGGTGGTGGCTGCAGTGCATGAGGCCAGGAATAGAGCCAGGGTCTCCTCAGGGAAGGTAAGAATTCCATTACTAATCTTTCATAATCATCTATACTTTATTCTCAGGGTAAACTGAATCACCATTGAACGTGTGTGTGGGTGACACTTTGCTTTATAAGAATTGAGAAGAGACCCATATTGGCAATAGTTATGGCAGAGGAGCATATAGGGATGGATTCTGGTTTTGAGGGGCCTGAAGCTTATACTCTGGGGAATAGGATTTGGGGAACAAGGCTTTCCAAGAAAAAGAAAAATGTAAAATTACAAATAAAAAATAGGTACAAAAGTAAACATATATTTACAATGGGATTAGAAATCACAAGAAATAATAAATTTTTAGAAGGTGACAAATATCACAGACACCAGAAAACTCAGAAAGAAAACACACAGGTTCCATGGTGATTCAGTTTACCCTGAGAATAAAGTATAAAAATATATAGATTATTATGAAGGTTTAGTGATAGAAGTCTCACCTTCCATGCAGGAGTCTCTGATTCCGTTCACGGCCAATGTACCTCATGCACTGCAGCCACAGTTCTATCAGTGGAGACTAATTAATGGCCCCGAGAACATCCGTAATATTTTTTATTTACTCTTGCTATATAATCTTTCAATCGTCTGTTGATATGTCAGAGATGTTATGATATTTTCAATGGAGAGATTAGAAAATAATCCAATCTTTACCTGGTTGATTAAAAATTGTTTGTTTTGTTTTTATTTGCTTTTTGGTAGTTTGGAAGAGTTCCCTACAGCTTCATAACCTATTTTTTGATTACATAAAATTTTGAGATTGTGGTCAAATTTGGGAAATCCACTGTCAAGTTCAGTTCCAAATGAGCCGTAGGATTTCAGGGAAGCTACTGTAAAAAAATAAAAAAATATATATATATATTTTTTTTTTTACTGCTCAGGTATTTATTATCTTTGAAGTGATGATACTTTTAAAATAACTTATTGTTGACAACCTCATGGTGGTTGTTGTTAGGTGCCATCAAGTTTATTCCAACTCATAGCGACCCTATGCACAACAGAATAAAACACTGCCTAGTCCTGTGCCATCCTCACAATTGTTGCCATGCTTGAGTCCATTGTTGCAGCCACTCTGTCAATCCACCTTTTTGAGGGTCTTCCTCTTTTTCGCTGACCCTCTCCTTTACCAAGCATGATATCCTTCTCCAGGGACTGATCCCTTTTGATAACATGTCCAAAGTATGTGAGATGTAGTCTCACCATCCTTGTTCTTAAGGAGCATTCTTGTTACGTTTTTTCCAAGACAGATTTGTTTGTTCTTTTGTCAGCCCATGGTATATTCAATATTCTTCACCACCATCACAATTCGAAGGCATCAATTCTTCTTCTGTCTCCTTTATTAATTGTCCGGCTTTCTCATGCATATGAGGTGATTGAAAATACCATCGTCAGGGTAGTGGTGGTACATTTTGAATTTTATGTTATCTCTTTCTGTCAGTATTTCTTTGTGAAATCAACAGAAAATGTACATCTTTTTCCAAATGGCTTTTTTTTTTTTTTTTTGGCAAATTCTGCCAGAACATACGACTATATGGAGAACATTGCTAGGGCCTCTCAGGGATCCTTGAGAAGAGTCCTTAGAAAGCCCCTCCTGCAACTGAGCAACACCTAAGCTTAAGCTTTGTCAGTTTCACAGTAAGTCTACTTCTGGCTCTCTGTTTATGTATTTCAGGGATTTTCAGAGTTACTTGCACATGGGAAGGGCCAGTTTGTCTCTGGTCAGGTGTGTGCATGCTTTTAAGGACTTTTGGGTCTTCACCTGAAGGAGAGGAATAGTGAAGAAGAGCAGCTGGAGTTCTTTTTTAGACATGCTGGGTTGACTCTGGGCTGGATCCGTGCTACTTTGGGCCTGGGTGTCAAAATGGAAAACTAAGAAAAGGGAATAGTCACTGCCTAGGGAGGTCCTTTTCCCTTTTCTTCTGGGATGTGTGTGTGTTTGTCTGTGCTATAAAAAAAGAGGAATGAGATAACACCTCGCCCCAACAAGGCTAGCATTAATTAAAAAAAAACACGCAAAAAATAATAAATGTTAGGTTGTAGAGAGACTGGAACACTTATACACTCCTGGTGGGAATGTAAAATGGTTCAACCACTGTGGAAATAGATTTGGCACTTTCTTAAAAAGCTAGAAGTAGAAGTACCATATGATCTGGCAATCCCACTCCTTGGAATATATCCTAGGGAAATAAGATCCTTCACATAGACAGATATAAGCACACCCATGTTCACTGCAGCACTGTGCACAGTGGTAAAAAGATGGAAATAACCTAGGTGCCCTTCAAGGGACAAATGGATAAACAAATTAGGGTGTATACACACAGTGGAATACTACTTAACTGTAAAGAACAGTGATGAATCCACAAAATATCTTATGATATGAATGAGTCTGGAAGACATTATGCTAAGTGAAATTAGTCAGTCGCAAAAGGACAAATATTGTACGAGACGATTATTATAAGAACTCAAGAAAAGGTTTAAACACAGAAGAAAATATTCTTTGTTGGTTATGAGGGTGGGGAGGGAGGGAGAAGGGACTTCACTAACTATATAGTAGGCAAGAATCATCTTAGGTGAAGGGAAGGACAACATACAATACAAGGGAAGTCAACACAACTGGACTAAACCAAAAGCTAAAAAGTTTCCTGAACATAACCAAACACTTTGAGGGACAGTGTAGCAGGGGTGGCAGTCTGGGAACCATGGGTTCAGGGGATATGTAGGTCAGTTGGCATAACAAAGTTTATTAAGAAAATGTTCTATATCCCACTTTGGTGAGTGGCACCTGGGGTTTTAAAACCTAGCAAATAGCCATCCAAGATGCATCAATTGGTCCCAACCCACCTGGAGCAAAGGAGAATGAAAAACACCAGAGACACAAGGAAAATATTAGCCCAAGAGACAAAAGGGACCACATAACCCAGAGACTCCATCAGCTTGAAACCAGAAGAACTAGATGGTGCCTGGCTATCACCAATGACCACCCTGACAGAGAACACAACAGAGAGTCCCTGGCGGAGAAGGAGAAAAGTGGGGTACAGATCTCAAATTCACGTAAAAAGACCAGACTTAAGGCACTGACTGACACTGGAGGAATCCCAGAAGACATGGCCACTGGACTCCCTGTTAGCCCAGAACTAAAACCATTCCTGAAGCCAACTCTTCAGACAAAGATTAGACTGGACAATAAGATATAAAATGATACTCACGAAGATTGTGCATCTTAGTTCAAGTAGATACGTGAGACTAAATGGGCAGCTACTGCCCGGAGGCGTGATGAGAAAGCAGAAAGAGATAAGAGCTGGTTGAAAGGACCCAGGATATCCAGGGTGGAGAGGAATGTGCAGTCACATTATAGGGATAGCGACTAGAGTCACATAACAATGTATGTGTAAATTTTTGTATGAGAAACTAACTTTCATCTAAAGCACAATTAAAGAAAAAAAAGAGGAATTAGGAGCCATCTTTGCTACACAAGTTCCAGTGTGTGCTCCTTTGCTTGGCCAGCTAAACAAAGCTCTTTCTTTCACTTTCACCAGTTTTCTTTCTCTGTGGCTGCACCAAGCAGACCTGGAACAGTCCACTTACATTTTTGTGAGCCAGCCAGGAGGGCGTTGCTTGATGTCCAGAGGGGTCTGCTTGGGACTGGAGGAGAACACCCAGCGTGCACTGAAGATGTCTCTAGAGGGACTTTGTCCCTGGCCCCTAAGGCAGACCTGTCTCTCAGAAAGTGAGAGAACAACCTTAGAAACAAAGGTAAGTAATTTATTTGGGACTTGGTTAATTTGTTTGGGACTTGGTTTGTATTTCAACCTAACAGCCGTGCTATTTGAACCTGCATTGAGGGCTCCTTTGGGGTCCAGTATTCTAGCAGGAAAAGGGAGGCAATACGTGCATTGAGGGCTTCTTTGGGGTCTGGTAAAGGAAAAGGGAAGAAATAAGCACTGGATTGTTTAACCAATCAGTTGCTAGCTAGTTTTAGAATCTTGGTACTTGATTTGACTAGTCATTTTGTTTTAGTTAGAAGAAAATGGGAAACACTGGTAGAATCCCTGGATGTTCCCCTTTAGAGTGTATTTTAAATCATTGGGATAAGTTTGGTTATGAGCCCATGATGAAGAAACTCAACAATCTTATAAAATCCTTATTCACAAGAAACTAAGAAAAAACCTTCAGCTCCTATATTAACAGGAGAGGATCCTTACAATCCACTGGGACCACCCCAGCCACTCCCTTCATACCCTCCAGGACCACCTCAGGGCCTGGGAAAGGCAGCCGCTGCTGGGGCCCCAAAAGCAGGGAGAGGCCCCCTCTCTCTGCCCCATACAAGGCAGGGGATGCCCTATCAGTTTCCTGATTCAATCTGACAAGAACCCATGCCTGGGCAGAGCCATGATCAGGGAGCAAAGGGGCAACACCCTCTTTGTCAGACCCCGAAGGCCAATCAAGACCAGCCAGGGGCTATGGTGAGGGTCCATATTCCCTCCACCATCCCTGACTTGTACAACTGGAAAAATCATATCCCAGGGTACTGTGAGGACCTAGTCAAAATGTATGAGTCGTTCACCTCCATTTTCAACTCCTTTGACCCCTCTTGGGGAGATTGTCAGTCTCTTTTAAGTAACCCACTAACCTTGGAGGAGAGACAAATGATGATTGAGAAAGCCTGAGAGGAACCACTGCGCTGACACAAGTATCAGCCAGGTGACCCAATGCTGGATGAGGCCATCCATCTCCAGGACCCTCACTGGAAGCCAAACAATGCCGACAAGTATGGTAGGCTCATTCAGTATTGGGACTGTTTACTCATGGGGCTTAAGAATGGGGTCCCAAAGCAAAACAGTTTAAATAGAGTTTATGAAGTCAGACAGAAATCAGGTGAGGACCCCTCTGCCTTTTTAGAATTTTCTCCACCTTCAGACAGTGTACGGACTTAGACCCAGAACAGCCGTAACTACAATGTCTCAGATTTAGACTACGGCAATGTGACTAGAGACTTAGGAGCCAACAGTAATCATAAACAAGGTAGGCTTTTTGTAAAACAGTACCCACATTTTTCAGGGGAAACTTTTGTGTCTCTCCACAGGTTTGCCAGTCCCACCTGGCAGACAATTCCACTACCAAGCCAGGATGCTGGATATTTGTTAAAGCCTAGGTTGCTAAGGCCTTTGCTGAGAAATAGAATAGTCCCTATGAAGTGCTGGTGTCCACGCTCACAGCTGTGAAGGTCAATGAGAAGAGCGCCTACATTCATCACACCAGAATCAAGTCGGCTCCTACACCTAATCTTGAACAACAGCAACTGAGAGGCTGAACTAATAACAGAGTTGCAGTGGCTGTTCAAGAAAATGAAAGACTCTCCAGATAAGTGACACATACCAATGGTTGATCCTTGGTGCATAATAAGTGTTAGCCTGCTTGCTGTTTGCTCTAATCTTTTACCTTTTGTCTTTACTGTGCCTACTGCTGTGGGGATTGACCGCTTTTCCTGCTCTCGAGAGACTCGTGAAAACTTAACCTACTTCCCAATAGACTAAACATCTGCTGCTAGAGCTCCTTGTTCTAAGTAGGGAAATGTGGGTCTTACTTATTAGTTTGTTCCTTGTTTTAACCCATGTGAAAGCAGCTTGGCTATACCAGCTCAAGCAAAACCTCTTGTCTCCTCATTTCAACCCTGAAATGGCAAGTAGTGGGTATCTGCTTTGCTCAAATGGGTTTAGCCAATAATAACCCCTGTATTAATTATTTTTGCCGTTTGCCTTTTTGGACCCTGCCTCTTACAAGTACTTATGCAATTTAAAGAGAAAGGTTAAGGGCCTCAGGCCTGTATATTCTTCAGAGTTACAGACCCATCCCTCCTGAGCCTGTACAAGCCAGACTTCAGTTCTTGCCAATACCCCTGTCCAGCCTGAAGCAGTTACAGAAGAATGATCTTAGTCCCTAAAAAAAAAAAAAAAACTCCCAGTGAAAGTCAGGATTTGGTATGAATACCCAAATCCTGAAAAGAAAAGGAGGGAATAAGACCAGCAGTCTGCCTGCCATCTTGAATAGGCAAAGGGCTGTACCTGCCACCTTCTGTGATATAGGAACTAACTCCCTGTCTTTAAGTGATCTCCTTATTTAGGTATGCTTCCTGTTTACAGCCAAGCTGAGGAAAACAAGAGACTAGAGTCGCTGAACCTGGCAAGAGCTAGATCTGACCCCCCTGACATGCACAGAACCATCAACCTTGTCTTCTGAGTGACCCTGGAACTTTTCTCCCATTGGATGGAACCAAACTTTAGCGGCCCAAGATTGGGGGAAGGCTTTCAGAAGCCAGGAGTCCGAGCCTAAGATCCGGTTTGAGAGAGCCCCCTTTTTAGAATGAGCGAGTGCAAAAAGGCCAGACTGCCCCAGGAATGCCTTTTTCAGGCCAGACCAATCAGCAAACTGGGCCCACCTTGAGGCATTCCCGAAGACCCCGGACCCGATTTACTTCACCCATATAAATCCCTTGGGCTATTGTTCTGGGAGCCATCTTGGTGACATAAGTCCTGGTGTGCTCCTTTGCTTGGCCAACCAAATAAAGCTTCTTCTTTTGCTTTCCAAAAAAAAAAAAAAAACAAAAACAGGAATTAGAGGAAAGAATTGGTCTTATTTACCATTCCAGCAATTCAGGAAAATCTTGCAAAACACCATTCCCAGATCCAAGGCTAATTGTTAATATTGCTTTCTTCCTTTTTCTGTTTCCCAAGAAATGACTCCTCAGACTGTAGTTCTGTACAATACAGATTAAGCAAATACCAACTTCTCTGTATACAAACTAGGAGAATTATAATGAAAGGGACACTTGAATTGTCAATGAAACTAACAATAAATGATGAAGTAAAAGAGCTGAATAGAAGATTTCAAAGGCTCGAGAAGACAAAATATTATAATAAAAAGAACAAAAACCTGAAGTTAGAACACCAAAAGGGAAGAATATGCTCAGCATTTCACAAGCTGAAGAGCCGAAGAAAAAATTCAAGGCTCGAGTTGCAATATTGAAGGATTATATGGGTAAGATATTGAATGACTGAGGAAGCATCAAAAGAAGATGGAAGGAATACACACAATCATCATACCAAAAGGAAATGGTCAATGTTCTGCTATTTCAGGAAGTAACATATGATCAAGGTATTGAAGGAAGAAGTCCAAGCTGCACTGAAAGTATTGCCGAAAAGCAAGGCTCCAGGAATTGACGGAATACCAACTGAAATGTTTCAACAAACAGATGCAATGCTGAAGTGCTCCCTCGTCTATGCCAAGAAATTTGAAAGTCAGATACCCAACCAAATGACTGGAAGAGATGCATATTCCTGCACATTCCAAGGGAAAGTGATCCAACAGAATACAGAAATTATCGAATACTATCATTAATAATTTTTTTTTATTATTAATATCACACACAAGTAAAAGTTTACTGAACATCATTCAAAAGCAGTTGTGGTCATACGTCGACAGGGAACTCCCAGAAATTTAAGGTAGCTTCAGAAGAGGATGTGAAAGAAGGAATATCATCGGTGATGTCAAATGGATCTTGGCTGGAAGCAGAGAATACCAGAAGGATGTTTACCTGTGTTTTACTAACTATGCATAGACTGTGTGGATCACAACAAATTATCGATGACACTGTGAAGAATGTGAATTCCAAAACACTTAATTGTGCTTATGTGGAACCTGTACATAGACCAGGAGGCAGTTGTTCAAACAGAACAAGGGGATACTGAGTGGTTTAAAATCAGGAAAGGTGTGCATCAGGGTTGTATCCTTTCACCATACTTATTCAAGCTGTATGCCAAGTAAATAATCTGAGAAACTGGACTATATGAAGGGGAACACTGTCCCAGGATTGGAGGAAGACTTATTAACAACCTGCAATATGCAGATAACACAACCCTACTTGCTAAAAGCAGAGGACTTGAAGCACTTACTGATGGAGATCAAAGACTACAGCTTTCAGTATGGGTTACACCTCAACATAAAGAAAATAAAAATCCTCATAACTAGACCGATATGCAACATCATGATAAATGGAGAAAAGATAGTCTCTGTCAAGGATTTGATTTTACTTGGATCCATAATCAGCGAACATGGACACAGCAGTGAAGAAATCAAAGGACATACTGAATTGGACAAATCAGTTGCAAAAGATCTCTTTATAGTGCTGAAAAGCAGAGATGTCACTTTGAGGACTAAAGTGCTATTGACCCAAGCCATGGTATTTTCAGTCGCTTCATATACATGCAAAAGCTGGACAACGAGTATGGGAGCCCAAAGAATTGATGCCTTTGAATTACGGTGTTGGCAAAGAATATTGAATATATCATGGATTGCCAGAAGAAAGAACAAATTTGTATTGGAAGAAGTACCTCCAGAATGCTCCTTAGAAACAAAAATGGCAAGACTTCATCTCCTGTACTTTGAACATTTTATTAGGAGGGGCCAGTGACTGGAAAAGAACATCATGCTTGGTAAAGTAGAGGGTCAGCGAAAGAGAGGAAGACCCTCAACGAGATGGATTGACACAGTGGCTGCCATAATGGGCTCAAACATAACATTGATTGTGATGATGGCACAGGACCTGCCCATGTTTTGTTCTGTTGTATACAGAGTAACACAGGGTCACTGTGAGTTGGAACTGTCTTGAAGGCACCTGACAACAAAAACCAACAATGTTTTTAATATGGTCAAAAAATGACATACACAGTTTTTAAGTGCTTAAAAGTGCAATTTTCCATCTGACCAGCAGGTAGCAGACAAATGCCTTGAAAGAAAGGCTCTTCAATCACTTAGATGCGAAAATGTCAGAAACACAAAAAGAGCATAAATATAAAGCCAAGGAAATAAAGTGTATTGAGAAAAACAATGGCTTTTTTATTTGAAAAATAGAAGATCTCGAAAGTCATACATTAAAACAAAACATCTCAATCATCTTCCACCTTAATATATTTAAATGTTTTATGAACACTATTAATTTTTCAGTGTGAATTGATGAGGCCTTATCTCTTTCCTCTCTCTGAATATGAGCAAGTACTAATTAGAGGGAGGACATATGTATGCTGCCTATTTCCTGGAATTACTTGAGATGTCTAAAGAAAGTAAACCTTGTAAGGTATCACCCATTCTCTTAAGTCAGAGCAATGCTAGCTGGAAAAAAAAAAGTCAATTAGCAATTTAACTTGTATCAGTGTCAATAAAGACTGAGCTTAGTCACTGGCAATTTTGAAATGAAGCTCCAGTCCTTCAACTGTAAAAACAATAAAATTATGGTATTAAAATTCTTATTTGTAGGCAAGTCTAACACAAGATCAACACATTATGTGTTTTTGATTTAGCTCAAAATAATCACTTAATGTTATATAAAATCTTCCCTGGGTTTTATTTAAACAGGCCTTTTGAAAAGATAGAGTCTTAGGTAGAATTAAATTGGAAAATGTGTCTTTAAAATCTGGGGGCTCTAACCGTCTCCCCTCCTAGTTCTGTAACTTCACCCTGCATCTTCTTTGAGTGCAATATATATCAGCCTCCTGCTCCCTCCCTCTCATCACCTGTTGTCACAACCTCAATCATAATAAAAGACATAGTGAGCAGCTTTCAAAATTACTGTTCAAAGTTCTGACTGCACTTTTACAGAGTGCATTTATACTAAGGGGGAATGGTATAGCATACAGCTTTAAATTCAGAAGCCAGAATGCTGGGTTAAATCCAATATCTACCTCTTATTAGAGAATTACTTAACCTCTCTGTGATTTCCTCACCACATTTGTAAAATGGGGCTAAGAGTTAGAGGACCTAGCTCACTTGGCTACTGAGTCTTAAGTAAGATAATGGGACAATGGGTCTGGTGTATTGCAAACCCTTAATAAGTGTTAGTTGTGTATCTTTATTACAATGAGGGTTTTTAATGCCCATTTCAGATGACTGGAAGGAATCATTACTGCTGGCAGGTTTTCTCTGACTTAGGCTAGGGGACTGTGAGCTTGGCTGTGATTTAATGCCCACACTGAAGCTTAAAAGAACAACTGTTCAGGACAACAGTTGTCATGCCGTGTAGCCCTGTGTAAGTCATCTGATCCTTTCTACAAATGAACCTTTTAATTTATATAGAGAGAATATTGTTGTTGTTATTAGTTACTTTCAAGTTGATTCCTACTCATGGTGACCCTATGTGTGCAGAGCAATGCTGCACATTTTGGAAGCAGATTGCCAGACCTATCTTCTGAGGTATCTCTGGGTGGGTTCGAACTGCCAAACTTTTGCTAGCAGTTGAGTGCTTAACTGTTTACGACACCCAGGGACTCCTTAAATTTGACTGTTGTTAGGTGTCATCAAGTCAGTTCTAACTCATAGGGATCCTATGTACGACAGAACAAAATACTGCTAGGTCCTGCGCCATCCTCACAATCATTGTTATTCTTGAGCCCATCGTTGCAGCTACTGTGCCAATCTACCTCACTGAGGGTCTTCCTCTTTTTCACTGACCCTCTACCAAATATGATGTTCTTCTCCAGGGACTGATCCCTCCTGATAACGTGTCCAAACTATATGAGAGGTAGTCTCGCCATCCTTGCTTCTAAGGAGCTTTCTGGTTGTACTTCTTCCAAGACAGATTTGTTCATTCTTTTGACAGTCCATGATAAATTCAATATTCTCATTAATATTCTAGAATATCGACTAGACAGACAAATATTTTACTTACTGTGGTCTCAAAGCTTTTTCTCAACTAAAAGGTATGAAGGTACAGCCTCAAAGGACAAATAGGTATCTCAAACCTGGCATTTCCAAAACTGAACTCCTGACCACCCTACCTCAACATCCGGGGCCCCCCATCTTAATTTATGGCAGCTCCACCTGACAGTTGTTTAAGCCATAGAACATACATTGCAGTGATCTTTAACTTTGCTCTATCTCTCACACTCTATATTCTTTGTTAGGAAATTCTGTTGATTCAACCTTCAAAACATATCCAGAAGCTGACCACTTTTCGTTACTTCTATTGCCAATATCCTGGTCCTAGCCATCATCTCTCAATTGGACTACTGTAATAGCTTCCTAACTGGTCTTCCTGATTCCACACTCCCTCTTCCCACTCCAGTCTATTCTCAACAACGCATCCAACCAAAATCCAAAACCTATTGAGTTGATCCAGATACTTTAAAAACACAAACCAGACGATGTCATTCTCTGCTCAGAGCCCTGTAATATCTCCTCATTTAGAGTAAAAGCCATGGTTCTTAAATGACCTTCAAAGCCTTATGTGATCCAGCCCCCACTTACTTAATTGCCTCATGTCCTACTATGACATGAGTCACTTAAGTACCACCCCCCACCCCACCCCCCCGCCAGCCCCATTGTCCCCTGTACTGTTTCTTAAATATTCAGGCATGTTTACCCTACAGCCTTTCAGCTAGCTCTTCTCTCTATCTGGAATGCTCTCCCTGAGATAACTGTTTGGCTAATTCCTGCAGATGCTTCAAAGCTTTGCACAGGTCTTATTTTCTGTATGTGATCTACTCTAACTATTCTATTTAATATTGTCCAACCCTTATTAACTTGTTCTACTTATGCTTTTCTTTCACAGTAGTACTTGTCATATTCCAGCACGTATTTTTTATCTCTAACTTTATCTATTATCATGCTTATTTCATTTTGTATATTTCCCCCTGCTGGAATATAAGTTCCACAAAGGCAGAGATTTTGGTCTGCTTTATTCATTGATGTGTCCCATGTACCTATGCTTGGCCCATAATAGACAATAAATCTGTGCTGAAAGACTGAAGGTAGGTATAGAGAAGGGAAAGAAGTAGTGTGTAAAGAGGAACTGATGGGTATTAAATATTTATTGAGTGTTGCTCTAAGTAGTTTTATATACAAATTTACTTGTTTTCCATTTTTATACAATATTAAAAAAATTCGAGTCTCTGTTAACATAGACTATTATCACCATTTCTTGCCTAAGAGTTGCTGTTTAGATACCAGAAGTAGATGCTGAAACGCAATGGTCGTATAACTATCTCTTTGTATATAACTTGGTCAGAACAGTAACAATAAGAACAGACAACAAAGATCAGGATGAAATGAAAATGGTAAGTTCTTTAACAGGCCATCAGAAGGCAAGATAAGCACAGCTCTTACTGCTTCAGGAAGTCTAGCAGTCAAGTTGTCAAATATATAAGCATATGCTTGTAAGTCATTTTCTCAGGCAAACAGGTTTCGACCCAGACTACTAAAAAAAAAAAAGTCTCAGCATAAGTTAAAATCAGTAATTGAATTCAGCAAACATATATTGAGTGACCGCCGTTGCTGTTAGGTGCCACTGAGTCGGTTCTGACTCATAGCCACCCTGTGTACAACAGCATGAAACATTGTCCGGTCCTGTACCATCCTCACAATCGTTGTTATGCTTAAGCCCATTGTTGCAGCCATTGTGTCATTTCAGCTCATTGAGGGTCTTCCTCTTTTTCACTGACCCTCTACTTTACCAAGCAAGTGCAAGGAAATGTATGAGGAGTGAGCAGGATACAAAAATCAGACATTGTCTTTGCCCAGTAAAATGTTATATAAGACATGTAACACCAATAATTATAATTCACTGCAGAGTATGATAGGTGCTATCATATAGGGACAGGGTATAATAGAAAGAGAGGAATAACAGAGTGTAATAGAAAAGAGGAATAAAAAAAAAATTTAGAAAAGAGGAATAGAAGAGATTAATTCCAATACTTAGAAATTTTCACTTTGAAGTTTCATTGTAAATTTGTGTGTGTGTTTATCTCTTGCGTGATGCTTCAACTAAATTGACCGGAGCCAACTGCAAATAATTGCTATGGGTTTCATTTTATGTTATCAGACCTATTCTCTTCATTTATCACTTCCTTAATTTGTTTAATTAATGCTTTGCAAAGTGGAGAGCCCTGAATCCTAACCTTTTAAGGGTGATTTTTCAACCTAGTAACTTTCCATATTCTAAAGTGCTAACTGGAAACCCTGGTGGCGTGGTCGTTAAGTGCTACAACTGCTAACCAAGAGGCTGGCAGTTCAAATCCTCCAGGCTCTCCTTGGAAACTCTATGGGGCAGTTCTACTCTGTCCTATAGGGTTGCTATGAGTCCGAATCGACTTGACGGCAGGGGGTTTGGTTTTGGTTTTTAAAGTGCTAAATGAACTCAGTCTAATTAGTCTTATTATTTGAGGTTGAAATTAATCAGAAAATATGATGAAGTATGAATACCAAAAAACATAATCCAAGCATCTGTCAAAACTATTGTGCTGTTAGCTTCATGAATACTACTATCTAATCGTATTTTATTTAGATTACCAAAATTATAAATATACAACCAAATAAAAAAATTATGAGGGAAGTCCTATGCTACTATTTTCTATTTCTTTGAATAATAACATTAGAATCAGAAGCTTAGGAATTAGCTATCCTTCCTCTCATCCAATAGCCAGTCCATCGCCAAATCTTACAGATTTTTACCTCCCCAATACCTTTGAAATGCATCCGATTCTCTCCATCTCTAATGTTTACCAAGTCCAATTTGCCACCATGACACACGCGGATGATTGCAGTAAGTACCTGGTCATCCACCACACCCCGCTGACTCTTGCTCTCCTACAAATCATTCTCCACACTACAACTATCGTGGTTGTTGTTTATGTGTGTGGTTATTTTATTAACCCAACTGTTAAGAGTTTGGTTACTCATCTTTCTAAGTTCATGGTACACCAGAGCCCTGATGGTGCCGTGATTAAGAGCTAAGCTGCTAACCAAAAGCTGAGCATTTCGAATCCACTAGTTCCTCCTTGGAAACCCTATAGGGCAGTTCTACTCTGTCCTATAGGGTTGCTGTGAATCAGATACAACTTGTTGGCGATGGGTTTTTCATGTTACACTATTGTCATGGATTAAATTATAATAAAACCCACGGATTAAATTATACCCCCCCAAAAATGTGTGTATCAGTTTGGCTGAGCCATGATTCCCGGTATTGTGTGATTTTCCTGTATGTTGTAAATCCTGCCTCTATGATGTTAATGAGAGAGGATGGGCGACAGTTGTGTTAGTGAGGCAGGACTCAATCTACGAGATTGGGTTGCGTCTTGAGGCAGTCTCTTGAGATATAAAAGATAGAAGCAAGCAGAGAGACAGTGGGACCTCATACCACCAAAAAAGCAGTGCCAGTAGCAGAGCAAGTCCTTTGGACCCCATGTCCTTGTGTGGAGAATCTCCTAGTCCAGGGAAACACTGACAAGAAGGCCAACAGAGAGAAAAAGGCTTGCCCTGGAGCTGAGGCCCTGAATTTGGACTTTTAGCCTACTTTACAGTGAAGAAATAAATTTCTCTTTGTTAAAGCCATCCACTTGTGGTATTTCTGTTATAGCAGCACTAGATGACTAAGACAACTATCATCATCAGGTGATGTTTCTTTCTTCTTTTATATTTTATTTTCCCCTGCATTCCATATCATCATTCTTTTCCACTCACATCCATCTTATTCAGATACGTAGGTATCCTTGTAATAAACATAGTTTCAGCATTAAAAAAAAGTTGCCATGAAGTCAATTCCAGCTCATGGGGACTTCATGTGTGTCATAGTAGAACTGTGCTTCATAAGGATTTCAATGACTGCATTTTTTTTTAAGTAAATTGCCAGGCCTTTCTTCCAAGGCACCTCTGGGTGGACTCAAACCTCCAATCTTTCCGTTAGTTTCTGAGTGCCTTAACAATTTGTATCTCACATGTGGGACCACCATAAGTTTGGGTCTCCACAAGTCAGAGTCAACTCAATGGCAACTGACTTGGTGTTACAGCATAATGGGTTTTAAATCTGTATAAATGTTCCTATATAATAAATTACATTATGTATTTTAATTTCTTTTTATTTAGCATATGTTCTTAAAATTCATCCATGACAATGTACATCTAATAAATTATTTCTGCCTTTTGTTAAGTACTTTATTGAATATATTCACTACATTTTTACTTCTCCTTTCGTGAACATTAATTCTTTTTTTCAACATATATTATTGTGTACCTACTAAGTATCAGGCAATTTTCTAGGCCATGGAGATAATAAAAAATTCCTGCCCCGGGAAGCTTATATTATAGTGGTGGAAACAGATAATTAACAAGATGAATAAGTAAAACAGATGTTTGATGGTAATAATTACAGGAGAAAGATAAAGCAGAAAAGGAGGTATAAGAAGTATGCAGGGGTTAGGGATTGCAATTTTAGATTAGGTGATCAGAAACCACCTCACTGAGAAAGGACATTTGGGTGAAGACCTGAAGGAAGTAAGATATGAGCCACATGGATATTTGAAGGAAGAACATTCCAGATACAGAAAGAATAAGTTCAAACTCTGAGGTAGGAGTGTATTGTAGGTTCAAGAAACAGCAAGAGGTCAATGTGGCTACAACAGGGTGAACCAGGGAAAGAATAGTAGGTGAGATTTGAGAATTATCATGGAACCCCACCATCTAGGACTTCGTAGGCAATTTCAGAAATTTGGCTTTTATGAGAAATCCTTGAAAGATTTGAGCAAAGAAATGACACAAACTGATGTATGTTTCATCAGGATCATTATGGTTACTGTTGGGAATAGGCAGGAAGTGGTAAGGCAGAAGCAGGAGATTAGTTAAGAGAGTCTTGCAACAATTCTGTGAGAAAAAGTGGTAGCTTAAACCAGTGTGGTAGCAGCAGAGGTGATTAGAAGTCTTTTGATTATGGATACATTTAGAATGTGGAAACAACAACATTTTTTGATAAATCATAATAGTAATAGATAACTCCATAATTAATGACTCCAAGGTTTTTGGCCTGAGCAACTGAAATAATAAATTCCCATTTACTGAGCGGGGGGGAAGACTGTGACAGAGCAAGTTTGGGAAGAAGATAAAAAATTCCATTTTGGCCATGTGCAGCTTGAGATGCCTATTAAACATCTAAGTAGAGCAGTTGATCTGGAAGTTGGATTTATGAGTTTACAGTTCAGAGGGAGAAATCCAGGCTAGAGATATAAATTTGGGAGTCTTCAACGTTTGATAATATTTAAAACCATGAGATTCAATGAGTTCGCTAAGGGAATAAGCGTACAGGAGGGATCCAAGAGCTGATGCATAAGTCACTCTAATATTTATAGACCAGAGAGATGAGAAAAAAAAAACTCCAGAAGTACTAAGGAGTGGCTAGAGAGGCAATTCTGCATTTAATCTAGGAAATTTTCAAAAGACATGTCTCCTATATTCTATGGAAATATATCTCAAGGTCAAAGCAACAACTTAGATTAGGGTGTTGATGTGTTGGCAATATCAAAAGAAAACATACATAAGTCCCACTTGACTTAAACAGATTTCACTTTTTTATTTCCTCAACAAGTTACCTCTTTCATTACTGTTGGATTCACGGTATACCGCCAATTTTTATACCTCTGGACCTCAGTTCTAATGCATTTAGCATCAAGGTGAGTCACTTTTGAAATGTGTAAAGCTCAGCAGACGGAAGTTGGAGCCTCATTGTTGCATAGGTTGGGCATTCTATTAGGAGATGCTTCCTGGATGTGTTAGTTTTGTAAATTTTTGCAGTTTTTTCCCTTTTTTTTTCCTGAGATAAGGCTTGCAAGCATAATTATGGCTTTCCTGTGTGATAGTTAAGGATTCCTGATGGGTTTGTTTTGGTTTTTCTGTGTCATTTGGAAAACCAGAGGTTCCCTGTGTAACTGAATAGAAATGCGCCACAATAAAGGACTTATCTAGCTCTCACTGGTATATTGTCATATTACAGATGGGTGCTGCTACAGTGCCGCTCACCTTATTGGTGGCTTGTATTACCAGATCATATTTCTCAAAACCTATATTACAAAAAAATTTAAATATACTCAATTAGTAAGCATGCATTTCAATATTGAAAACACGTCATAAAAAAAAAATCAAGGAGAAAAAATGTAGTAACAAAAGACTAAGCAATATCTGCAAGCACTGGAATGAGGCAGAAGGCACAAGCTTCATGTCCAGGCATTGACTGGTCTCTCTCACTAGCTCAGCCACTGCTCACTCCCAGCTGGTGGGTCTCATTGACTCCACTCACAGGTACTTGCCCTGATCTTCACTAAGGGTAAAAAACTGCAAAAAAAAAACACAACAAAACAAAAAACACCAGCCAGGGACTTTTACTAAGGCTAAAAACAAAACAACCAAACCTGTTGCCATCAAGTCGATTTTGACTTATAGCAACAGAGTAAAACTGTCCCATAAGGTTTCCAAGGCCTTACAAAAGCAGATTGCCACATCTTTCTCCCACAAAGTGGCTCATAGGTTCGAATCGCCAACCTTTTGGTTAGCAGCCAAGCATTTAACCACTGTGCTACCAGGGCTCCTTCTCTAAGGGTAGGGGGTCACATAAGGGTCAGTGTGTGGCAGTCTGCAGCCAGCTCAGCACACTCTTGAGGATACAGGGAGCCAGTGCTTGGCATTGCCTGGTCAGCAGGACCTATTGGGAGCCTAGGCACTGTGGAAGCACCTCCCATTCGACTGGTTCATAGTCATATCGACTGCTTCTGGATGATTACATCCAAAGATGAATAAGCCGTTACATAAGCCAAACTTACATAAACCATTTTACAAAACAAATATGATCATTGATTATATATATATATATTTTTTACAACCCATACCACTCCTTATGAGTATATTCCAGAACTTCTTTTGTTTTTAACTTTTCAGAATATTTTTACTACTTTCAGGCACAACAGGTATTTACCTCCTTTGAGAGAGGCAGCCAATGTTTATCCAAAATGGAACAAATACGTTGACAGCTTTAACAACTTTTGCGAAAAACATGTATACAAGCAAAGGAACATTTTTGGTGGGAAAGTTTATCACTTTTAAGTACAGTACAGAGGTTTTTATTCATTCCTTTTAAAATCTAGGATGAGGAATCTTTTACAAAAATTCATGTCACACATGACATATGCCTGACCATGTCATCACTCCATGTGTGTGATGCTTCAAATCCTTCGGTGGCTTCCTATTGTTCTTAGGATAAAGACCAAAAGGTTACCTGGGTCCTGCAATGTGTGGCCTCAACCCAGTCTCATCTCAGAGCAATTTTTCTTTACACACACTGGTTTTTTTGGTTGACCCCTGCTCAGTGCAGGAACTTTGTATGCAGTTACCTCTTCTTGGAACTCTCCCCACCTCCACTCCTCATACACCAGTTAACACCTTCAAATCTGAGATCATTTGCTTCTTCCTCAGGGAAGCCTTCCCTGACCCTTCAGACTATGTCAGGGCCCCCTACGTTGTGCTTTTAAAGCACCATATGCCTTTCCTTTGTAAACATTGTATTATTTGTAATTTTGCTTTTATCAGTTTGATTTGATTAATATCTCCCACAGTAGAGAGTAGGCACTATTGCCTCCCCAAAAATTAGCACAATGCCTTGTTACATAGTAGATTTTCATGAATATTTGTTCAGTGAATCAGTAAACGAAAAGTACTGGTCATTGGGTTCTACTGGAACAGGGCAGCTTTCTTAAAGTGCTTTATCTGTTCACTTAAAAACATTAAGGCAGAAGCAGCAAGTAATACTGAGTTCTGCATATGAGGCGGGCATCTTAAATTTACCATAAAACTGGATTTTTTGCCCTAGTGAGGCTGCAGCTAGAATAATAGATATTATAATTCATGCTCAGTGACGTTTTAGACAACAAATATGATTCGTTGTTAGTCTGAGTATCTGAAATCTATACCTTACTATTGAAAGAGCACAGCTTACTGAGCAATAAATATGAGTGGAATTTAACTCATTAAGCATGTATACTTCTTATAATGAGTTTTGGGATTTTTATAGAACACTGCCGTAATGCCTAACGGTATGAGTCATAAAATGCCCAAATTGAATATGCTCACATCCAAGTGAGGAGAATATTTTGACAAATCTGTTGACACTTCGATATCTCCACTAGATATTTTTTAATTGCAATATGTATTCTGGGTTGATCACCATCCAAATTCCTTAATTATTAGTTAAGTAGGTTTCCGGGGAGTGGTGGTGGTCAGTGGTAGAATTCTGGCCTTCTGTATGGGAGAAAAAAAAAGGAGACCTGGGTTAAATCCCCAGCCAGTGCACCTCAAGTACAACCATCGTCCAACTATCAGTGGAGCCTTTTCTGTTGCTATAAAATGCTGAAGGGGGTTCAGCAGAGCTTTCATACTAAGTCTAGGAAGAAAGGACTGATGATCTACTTCTAAAAAATCAGCCAATGAAAACCCTATGGGTCATACAGTCCAATTTTGTTATGCAGTACTGGCCAATTTGACAGCAGCTGTCATGGATCAAATTATGTCCCCCAAAAATGTATCTATTAACTTGGTTGTGCCATGAGTCCTGGTAGTCTGTGGCTGTCCTCCATTTTGTGATTGTAATTTTATGTTAAAGAGGATTAGGATGGGATTGTAACACCCTTACCAGGTCACATCCCTGATCCAATGTAAAGGAAGTTTCCCTGGGGTGTGGCCTGTACCGCCTTTTATCTCTCAAGAGATAAAAGGAAAAGAAGCTAGCATAGAGTGGGGACCTCATACGACCAAGAGAGCAGTGCCAGGACCAGAGTCTGTCCTTTGGACCCAGGGTCCCTGCATGGAGGAGCTTCTACTCTGGGGGAAGATTGATGAGAAGGCCGACAGAAAAATAAAGCCTTCCCCTAGAGCTGATGCCCTGAATTTGGACTTTTAGCCCATTTTACTGTGAAGAAATAAATTCCTCTTTGTTAAAACCATCCACTTGTGGTATTTCTGTTATAACAGCACTAGGTGATCGAGACAGCAGCCAACAACATAACAACAGGTTTACAGCAGAATTTTGGGCTGCCGATCATCTCAGTCTGTTGTTGTTATGTATCTAGGAACATCAAATCAATTTTGACTCATAGTGACTGCATGTGACAGAGTATAGGGTTTTGTAGGCTATAATCTTTACAGGAGCAGGTCTCCAGGTCTTGCTTCCCAAGAGCTGCTAGGTTGTTTCTGGCCACCAACCAAAACACTAGCCCATCGGTTAGCAGCCGAGTACTTAACCATTGCACCACAGGGCTCCTTCATCTCTGTCTAGCTAAAGATATATAATTCCTATAGAAAGCCCAAAGATGTAGTTGCTTAACATTCTATTTCCCAACTAGAAGGAAGACCGTGCACACTCACTGCCCACCTTTATAACCCATTTTTCTCACTTAAACCCAAACAAGATACACCACTTTTGCCTTTATTTCTGTGCATTCTCCTTTGAGTATTTGACTAGAGAGACAAAAATGGGTAGAGATTGTTTGCTAGTAGATTTACAGTGTGATTTTTAAACTTAAATTAATAGAGAAAGCGGTCTTTGTGAATGTGGAGTAGAAAAGGGCAGGAAGTTCAAAGTAGGGAGATGAAAAAGCAGTCAAAGACTAATGATCTTGCCCAATTAGAGCAAGAGGCTCTACAGAAGACAGGTTTGACACCTCAAGTGTTATGGATTGAATTGTGTTCCCCCAAAATGTGTATCAGATTGGCTAGCCCATGATTCCTAGTATTGTATGATTGTCCATCATTTTGTCACTGATGTGATTTTCCTATGTGTTGTAAATCCTACCTCTATGATGTCAGTGAGGCAGGATTACAGCCAGTTATGTTAATGAGGCAGGGCTCAATCTACAAGATTAGGTTTTGTTTTAAGTCAACCTCTGAGATATAAAAGAGAGAAGTGAGCAGAGAAACATGAGGACCTCATACCACCAAGAAAGCATTGTCGGGAGCAGAGCATGTCCTTTGGACCCAGGGTTCCTGCGAGGAGAAGCTCCTAGACCAAGAGAAAATTCGTAACAAGAACCTTCCCCCAGAGCCAACAGAGAGAGAAGGCCTCTCCCTAGAGCTGGTGCCCTGAATTTGGATTTCTAGCGAACTAGACTGTGATAGAATAAATTTTGCTTTGTTAAAACCATCCACTTGTGGTACTTCTGTTGCAACAACACCAGATAACTAAGACATTGGGTACATAGGAAACTTGAACGTAATCAGTTAATAAATTTATAAATAGTTTAGGTTAGGCTATGGTGCAGTTCTACTCTGTCCCACGGGGTTGCTATGAGTTGGAATCCATTCGACTGCAACGGGTTAGGTTTTGTTTTGTTTTGTTTCCTATGCCCCATTCTGGAGTATATTTCATTCATTTATTCTTTTGTTCATTTATTCATTCATCCAATACACATTCATTGAGTATTTGTTCTACAGTAAGCGCTGAGTGAGAACTTAAGACTGTAAACCAAAACCAAATCAAATCCATTGCCATCAAGTAGATTCCAACTCACATCTCTGCCATGATGTTACGAGTTAGAGGAGGAGGCAGAAAGTCCAGGGCTATGAGATAGATGAGCACAGGCTTTTATGAGAATGCATAGGAAGAGCTCTTAATCCAGCCTCATGGGATCAGGGAAGACTTCTTAGAAAAAGATCATTTACGCTGATATCTGAAGAGTGAGTAGAAGGGAATCATATTTCAGAAAGAAGAAACAGCATTACTGAGGTTGAGAGACTGAAATGGAACATGACATATGATGGAAACAACATTATTCATCTGGCAAATCCTAGCAGGTAGGCAATGACTCACACACATTAAGCACTCAATAAATATTTATCCCTATGGTCATATGGTTACTCCACTGACGAACAGAATAATTATGGAAACTAGAAAATATCCATGTGCTTCCCTTACTCTGATATAAATAATTTCTCTCTCCTGTTACATCAATACATGGATGAAGTAACATCCATTCATGTTGTTGTCAGGTGCCATTAAGTAAGTTCTGACTCATAGCAACCCTATGCACAAAAAAGCAAAACACTGCCTGGTTCTGCACCATCCTAACAATCGTTGTTATGCTTGAGCCCATTGTTGCAGCCACTGTGTCAGTCCATCTCATTGCGGGACTTTCTCTTTTTCATTCGAGATGAACTGTATTTTAAGTACCATAAAGAACAGAATCAACATCTTCTATTCAGTGCTGTTGTTGAAAAGCACTTCCAGTTTCAGTGGTGCAGCACCTCTTGTTGTGAGTGCTAAAGGAACTGAAAGGCACCATTTCCCCAACCTCTGTTCTAACCACTCCATGTCCACTTCTATCCTAGGAAATTGATGTCAGAAGAGACAGTGGAACTTGCTCTTGAATGTGAACAGCTAACGTGAATGGAATAAATGATGAAGTAAAGGAGCTGAATAGAATATTTCAAAAGGTGGCTTGAGAAGACAAAGTATTATAATCAAATGTGCAAAGATTTGGAGTTAGAAAATAGAAAGGGAGGAACGAGTTCGGTGTTACTCAAGCTGAAAGAACTGAAGAGAAAATTCAATCCTAGAGTTGCAATACTAAAGGATTCTATGCGTAAAACATTGAATGATGCAGGAAGCATCAGAAGAAGATGGAAGGAATACACAGAACCACTATACCAAAAAAGCATTGGTCGAAGTGCAGCCATTGCAGGAGGTAGTAGATAATCAAGAACCATTGGTGCTGAAGGAAGAAATCCAAGCTTCACCGAAAGTATTGGCAAAAAACAGGGTTCCAGGAATTGACAGGATATCAATTGAAATGTTTTAACAAATGGATGCAGCACTGAAAGTGCTAATTTGTTTATGCCAAGAAGTTTAGAAGACAGTTAAGTGGCCAACCGACTGGAAGAGATACATATTTTTACCCATTTCAGAAAATGATGATCCAACAGAATATGGAAATTATCAAACAATATCATTAATATCACAAGCAAGTAAAATTTTGCTGAAGATAATTCAAAACCAGTTGCAGCAGTACATCAACAGGGAACTGCCAAAACTCAAGATGGATTCAGAAGAGGACATTGAACAAGGGATATCATTGCTAATGTCAGATGGATCTTGGCTGATAGCAGAGAATACCAGAAAGATATTTACCTGTGTTTCACTGACTATGCAAAGCTATTCAACTGCATGGATCATAACAAATTATATATAAATTGCAAAGAATGGGAATTCCAGAACACCTGATTTTGTTCATGTGGAACCTGTATATAGGTCAAGAGACAGTTTTCAAACAGAACAAGGTGATACTGCATGGTTTAAAATCAGGAAAATTGAGCATCAGGGTTGTATCCTTTCACTATTCAATCTGTATGCTGAGCAAATAATCCAAGAGTCTGGACTATATGAGGAAGAACATGGTATCAGGATTGGAGGCAGACAAATCCTGATATGCAGATGACACAACCTTGCTTGCTGAAAGTGAAAAGGACTGGAAGAACTTACTGATGATGATCAAAGACCACAGTCTTCAGTATGGATTACTCCTCAACATAAAGAAAACAAAAACCTTCACAACTGTAGGAATAAGCAGCATCATGATAAATGGAGAAAAGATTGAAGTTGTCAAGGATTTCATTTTACTTGAATCCACAATCAATGCCCATGGAAGCAGCAGTCAAGAAACCAAACAAGTATTGCATGGGGCAAATGTGCCGCAAAAGACCTCCTGAAAGTGTTAAAAAGCAATGATGTCACTTTGAGGACTAAGGTGCACCTGACCTAAGCGATAGTATTTTCAGTCACCTCATATGCACTGGAAAGCTGTACCATAAATAAGGAAGACCAGCGAGGAGTTGATGCCTTTGAATTATGGTGTTGGTGAAGAATATTGAATATACCACAGACTGCCAGAAGAAGGAACACATCTGTTTTGGAAGAAGTACAGCCAGAATGCTCCTTAACAGCAAGGATGGTGAGACTTGGTCTCAAGTACTTTGGACATGTTATCAGCGGGAACCAGTCCCTGCAGAAGGGCATCATGCTTGGTAAAGTAGAGAGGATCAGCAAAAGAGAGAAAAACCTTCAGTGAGATGTATTGACACAGTGTCTGCAACAATGGGCTCAAGCATAGCAACAATTGTGACAATGGCAGAGAACTGGGCAGTGTTTCTTCTGTTGTACACAGGATCGTTATGAGTGGGAACTGACTCGACAGCACCTAACAACAACAACAACAATCTTAGGAAAAGGAAAGGAAAGCAGGTGTTAAAATCTGTCAAAAAGCTTTTGCTACTCTTTGGAGAAAGCAATGAACTCCCTTAGTCTTTCAGTGTTCTGGGTCTTCCAATACATTCCATACTAGTTAATACAGAATAACTGGAGGATTTTTGGCAGTCATAATTCATGACTGATTTCTCTCTGATCTTTATGATTTTCAGCCAACTCCCATCTGTTCTGTAGTTTCAATATGAACCTGTCACAAAAGAGATTCACTGCCTATCTAAGGTTCAGAGGGTAGTATAAAAGCTGTAGAGACATTTCACAACTCAGTTTGTAAGAGAAATATAAATACTCATACCCTGGGTACACATGCAACCCATTAAAGCCAGAAGGTAGACCAGCTATTACTTAATGAAAAGACATGTAAAATAGATGGCTCATTACTTACCTCACTCAAAACTAAAACAAAAAAGTCAGTATGGAACATAATAGGGTCCTAATGAGAGAGAGTACAAACCTGAATAAGGCCTAGCATTCTAGCTAGTTGGTAATCTCAGACCCAAAGCCTTTTCTGATCTGTCCAGCCTATCCTTTTCCTTTCTTATCATTATCAGTCCTCCCTCCACCCACAACACACATACAAAATTAAGAAGCTTTAAACAATTTTATTTAGTCGCTACTATTTTTTAAAAAATGACGTTTTACATAAAAATTGAGACTCTAAGTTTCTCTTGAAAAAAATGAGAGATAGGACAACACCAGTCCCACACCCTTTCTTGATGATAATTAACCAGAGTTGAGAAGTTCACACATGCTGATTCTCTTGTTTGTCCCAGTTCCCACTACTCCCTACTATGGCACACAGCTTACTTCACTTAAATACATAATCTCTTTGTCTCTATAAGCATTCGAATTTGAGATTTCTGATTTCTCTATGCTATTCTTCTTCATCTGACAGTCATCATTTGGGATCGTTCTTTTAATTATCAATATACAAGTCCTTCTCCATATAAAGCTATCAGCTCTGTAAGAGTTCTCTGCTCCATTTTTTGATTTTTCAAAAGGCCTATAATGGATGTTCAATGGATATTTGATAGAAGATGAGACAGTGTCACAGAGTAAAGATTGGTGCAAGAGTCGGAACACCTGGCTTCCCAATCTAGTTTTTCTCTTAATGTACTTTATGGACTTCAGTAAGATATACATTCTCCGTTTCCATGTTTTCTCAAAGTAGAGAATTTAGCTTGTATGATCTTAACATACTTTTCACCCTTGAATTTTATAATTCTAGTGTTCTTTGAACTGGACTTTTCTCAATTTCTTTAAACTTTTCAGATGAGTCATGAAATCCCAACCCTCTTTTCCACTGAATAGTGGGAAATTTTTCTGATTACAGTTTTGCAAAGGCAGGCAAGAGAGTATGTCAAGGAAAATAATACTTGGCACATTGTGAATGAGATTTTAAACCAAATATTTTTAGACAATGTTTTTCTTTGATGTGCCATTATCTACAACTTCTTTGCAGGGCTCCCATTTCAGATGTGATTTAGAGTTAATAACATGGTAGGAGTCAAACAACTCTGCCTTCCCTGTTATGTTACACAAAAGGAGAGAACATAGGTGCCAGGGAGGGCATGACAGAGAATCTGCAGAGTCATATGTTCCTTTATATTCTCCGAAGCTGTGAGAATTCTGTTGAATTCTTGAAAGGTAAATAATAATAATTGCAATAAGTTCTTCTTCATTCCCAGCAGGGCTGTCAGAATTTGAATAGTACTTTTTTGCAATAGTGGCAACTGGGGGACACAGGCCCCCTGGTGTCTTTGGGAGCCTCAGAATCATTTCATAGGAAATGTTCTCTTTCCCTTGACTTGGCCTCAGCCTAGATGTTTCAACCAAAGGGAGTGATTTTTCCAGTTAAAATGTATCACTGTAACCTGACTCTACTAATGCCAATAAATTTCCATTAGTCCTTGAACCAGCCCAAGTCACATCTGGCCCACCCAGCATGCGCAGAAAGGGCAGCTATGACCGCTAATTGACCTCAACAGAGGACACAGCAACAGGTGGAATGAATCGGAAGGAAAATCATCATCCAGACCCTATTCCAAAGAAAGAGGTCCAACAATAACCACGACACCTCCTGTTTCCTGGCTGCCTTCTAGGATTTTCCCTCTCCAGTAAGCCTGGGAGGCCACCATCTTGCTGCCCAAATCACATATGAGCCCTGCTTCTCCATAGCTCAGGGAGCCAGATCTGAGGAACTTTCTCCCAGCAGTTCGCTCTGTGCATTGCAATAAAGTTTCTTTCTTTCTCAAAGACCGATGTTCAGTCTGAGTACGCCAGGCATGGACCTGCATCCTGGAGTTCAGTAATATCACCAGAGAAACATTAATTAATCATGGTAGAAAATTTTTAAACATAATAAAAATCACCCAAAAGGTTGCCATGTAGATAGCTGATCTTAATTTCAAGTGCATGCACAAACATACACACAATTTTGAATAGAACATTTGGCATTTTTGTCTTCTAGTGTCCTTCCTACCAGCACCCTAATATCCTTGTGGGGTATCATCTCTACTCCCTTGTATATAATTTTGGTGAGACAGTAGATCTAGGTGTTAGAGGAAAATAATTATTTCCCAACTTTTGTCTTTCTGTACAGATCAATGTTTCTCAGTCTTAAGACTATTGCTATTTTGAGCCTGATAATCTTTTGTTGTTGGGGTTGGGGGCCCTGTCCTGTACATTGTGTAGGAAGTTAACAGCATCCTTATCCTTTACCCACTGGATGCCAGTAGCACCCTATGATGGTTAATTTTGTGTGTCAAGTTAGCTAGGCTGAGGCACACAGTTGTTTGGTCAAACACTAGTCTAGATGTTGCTATGAGCATGTTTTGTAAATGTGATTAACACTCACTGTCAGTTGACTTTAAATAAAGGAAATTATCTTTGATAATGTGGCTGCGCCTTGTTCAATCAGTTGAAGTCCATAAGAGTAAAAACTGAGATTTCCAGGAAAGGAAAGAGTGCTGCCTCAAAACTGTAACATAGAAATCTTGCCTACATTTTCAGCCTTCCTGCCTTCCCTACAGATTTCACATTGCCAGTCTTTATAATCACATGAACCAATTCCTTAAGATAAATCATAAATACATATATATACATATGTGTGTATACATGTATGTGGATGTGGATGGGTACATATGCATGTACATATACATATACACACATACACACATACATACATACGTGCATACATATATATATATATATATATATATATATATATATATATATATATCCTGTTGGTTCTGCTTCTGTGGAGAGGAGAATCCTGCCTCATACACAATCTTTTAATTCTGATAAATAAAAAAGTCTTCAGACATTGCCAAGTATCCCCTTGGGGGCAAGATTTACCTAGTTCAAAACTACTGGTGTAGTGCACTGCTGATATACTGCAACTACCCTAGAATAAAACCCCAGGCATCTTGGAAAGACAAGTAACGTATAGGACTGGGAAGTTTGGGGGAAGGAACTGAGCATGCACGACCCAGCATTCTCTTTGGAATCGTCCGGCCCCCAGAGAATATATTACAGTCTCCTTTTGTTGTTGTTAGGTGCCATCAAAACATTTCCAACTCATAGCAACCCCATATACAACAAAATGAAACACCACCGGGTCCTGTATCAACCTCACAATCATTGCTATGTTTGAACTCATTGTTGCAGCCACTGTGTCAATCTGTCTCTTTGAGGGTCTTCCTCTTTTCTCTGACCCCACATTACCAAGGATGATGCCATTCTCTAGGGACTGATCCCTCCTGATAACATGTCCAAAGCACAACATGTGATGTTTCACCATCCTCACTTCTAAGGAGCATTCTGGCTGTACTTATTCCAAGACAGGTATATTCTTTCTTCCAGCAGTCCATGGTATATTCAGTATTCTTCACCAACACCAGAATTCAAAGGCAGCAATTCTTCTTCTATCTCCCTTTTTTTTTTCTCCCTTACTCGTTGTCCAGGTTTTGCAAGCATATGAGGGAATTGAAAATACCTTGACTTAGGTCAGGTGCATCTCAGTCCTCAAAGTGACATTTTTGCTTTTTAACACTTGAAAGAAGTCTCTTGCAGCAGATTTGCCCAATGAGATAAGTTGTTATATTTCTTGACTGCTGCTTCCATGGTCATTGATTATGGATCCAAGTAAAATGAAAACCTTGACAACTTAGTATGTTACTTATTGGGTCAGCTGTGAGGATTTTTGTTTTCTTTATGTTGAGGTGTAATCCATAATAAAGGCTGTAGTCTTTGATTTTTACCAGTAAGTGCTTCAGGTCCTCTTTACTTTTAGCAAGGAAGCTTGTGTCATGTGCATATTACAAGTTGTTAATTAGTCTTCCATCAATCCTGATGCCACGTTCTTCTTCATATAGTCCAGCTTCTCAGATTATTTGCTCAGCATACAGATTGAATAAGTATGGTAAAAGGATACAACCCTGACACACACCTTTTCTGATTTTAAACAACACAGTATCCTCTTATTCTGTTCAAATGACTGTCTCTTGGCCTTTATACAGGTTCTGCATGAACACAGTCAGGTGTTCTGGAATTCCCATTCTTCACAATGTTATGCATAATTTGTTATGATCCACACAGTCGTATGCCTTTGCATAGTCAATAAAACACAGGTAACCATCTTTCTGCTATTCTCTGCTTTCAGCCAGGACCCATTTAACATTACCAATGATATCCCTCATTCTACATCCTCTTCTGAATCGGTCTTGAATTCCTGGCAGTTCCCTGTCAATGTACTGCTGTAACTGTTTTTGAATGACATTCAGCAAAATTTTACACACGTGTGATATTAATGATATTGTTCAATAATATTCGCACTCAGCTGGATCACCTTTCTCTCTGGAATGGTTACAAATGTGGATCTCTTTCAGTTGGTTGGCCATGTAGCTGTCTTCCAATTTTTTTGGCATAGATGAGGCATAGTGAGTGCTTCCAATGTTGCATCCATTTGTTGAAACATCTCAATTGGTATTCCATCAATTCCTGGAGCCTTGTTTTTCACCAGTACCTTCAGTGCAGCTTGGACTTCTTCCTTTGATACCATTTGTTCTTGATCTTATGCTACCTCTTGAAATGGCTGAATGTCAACAAATTCTTTTTTGGTACAATGACTCTGTATATTCCTTCCATCTTCTTTTGATGCTTCCTGCATCATTCAATATTTGGCCATAGAATCCTTTAATATTGCAACTAAAGCCTTGAGTTTTTCCTTCAGTTCTCCCAACTTGAGAAATGCTGAGCCTTATCTTTCCTTTTGGTTTTCTAACTCCAGGTCTTTTCATATTTCATTATAATACTTTACTTTGTCTTCTTGAGCCACCTTTGAAATCTTCTGTTCAGCTCTTTTGCATCATTGTTTCTTCTGTTCATGTCTTAGTTATCTAGTGCTGCTATAACAGAAATACCTTAAGTGGATTGCTTTAACAAAGAGAACTTTATTCTCTTACAGTTCAGGAGACTAGAAGTCCAAATTCAGGATGCCAGCTCTAGGGGACTGCTTTTTCTTTCTGTCCATTGTGGGGGAAAGTCCTTGTCATCAATTTTCCACTCATCTAGGAACTACTCAGTGTAAGGACCCCAGGTCCAAATGATGCACTCTGAACCCTGTTCTTCTTTCTTGGTGATAGGAATTCCCTCTCCTCTCTGCTTGCTTCTCTCTTTTATATTTCAAAAGAGAATGACTCAAGCTACATCATTAACCTGTAAATTGTGTTCTGCCTCATTAACATAACTACCTCTAACATCATAAAAAAAAATGTCAAATGGATCCTGGCTGAAAGCAGAGAATAGCAGAAAGATGGTTACCTGTGTTTTATTGACTATGCAAAGGCATACAACTGTGTGGATCATAACAAATTATGGATAACACTGTGAAGAATGGGAATTCCAGAACACCTGATTGTGTTCATGCAAAACCTGTATAAAGGCCAAGAGACAGTCATTTGAACAGAATAAGAGGATACTGTGTGGTTTAAAATCAGAAAAGGTGTGTGTCAGGGTTGTATCCTTTCACCATACTTATTCAATCTGTATGCTGAGCAAATAATCTGAGAAGCTGGACTATATGAAGAAGAACGTGGCATCAGGATTGATGGAAGACTAATTAACAACTTGTAATATGCACATGACACAAGCTTCCTTGCTAAAAGTAAAGAGGACCTGAAGCACTTACTGGTAAAAATCAAAGACTACAGCCTTTATTATGGATTACACCTCAACATAAAGAAAATATAAAAGTTGGGCCTTTTGGGGAAGTAAAAACCAAAAAGACTGATACAGAAACTCCAAGAATCACTTGATGAATTTTCAAGATGATAGTAATTGTCAACCAGTTTGCAGGTATTGTATATGCTTTAAAGAAACATGCTCCAGGAAGTTTTGACATTATTAAACCAAAGGAAAGTACAGACAAGATGAGACATACTCTAAGGAGCTGGGCAGAGCAGTAATAGAGCTTCAGGAAGACAATGTCTTGAAGAGAACATGGCAGATATATTAGCCTTCACTGGATCCTGGGATACCAGCTTCAAAACTTCAACAGCAGCACAGTTCAGGAATCTGCTAAAGGTGATTCTGCAGTCGAACAAGTATGGACACCAGGTGAAAACCTTTCCAGGCATGCTGGTTTCACAAGACTAAAATATAACAAAAAGCAGAGACAACAGCCACCGACTTGTGCACAGGAAAAGTGGAGGCTTTGTCAATTAGTGAAGAACCACAATATCCCAGAGATTGTAGGGAGGTGATGAAAATAAAGGAGTTTTGAATATGCTGAGTATAAAAGTCTAAGACCTGGTCACTGGGGATTCCACATGGCAAATGTTATCCTTTGCAAAGAAATAGCAATATTATAATGTGCCTCTGAAGGCATTTGCCAGGCAGGTGAGGAAGGAATATTCTTCCAGACAGAAGGAATGGTGTCTTCAAAACAAAGAGGCATGGGATAAATGTCACAATTGGAGGGTTCCAATTAAGTTAAGGGAAAGACCAGATCATGTAATAAAGAGCCTGACCCAGTACATACTGACTGTATATTAGAAGGGGCTATGAAGCCATATGAGTTTTTCTTTTTTTTTTTTTCCAATAGTTTTAATGATGGGGATACTTAACACACCATAGGAAAAGCAGCTGATACAAAAGTAATATTCATGATAAGACTGATAAAATTGGGTTGGGGAGGGAAGGAGTGCTACTGAAGTGGCAAATAAATAATTATATCCTATATCAATTACAAGCGGTTAAGAGCTCGGCTGATAACCAAAAGATCAGCAGTTTGAATCCATCACCTGCTCTTGGAAACCCTATGGGGCAGCTCAATTCTGTCCTATAGGGTTGTTGTAAGTAGGAATCAACTCGACAGCAATGTGTTTAGTTTTGGTTTTGGTTTGTCAATTATAAATTTCTCCGTAACAATGAACTACAAAATTTACTGGCTTAAACCAACAAAGGTTTATTATTTTTCTTATTACATTGAATTACAACACTGTTTATTATATTGCCTTATGTAAAAAATCCATCACGATCTGAGCATCATAAAGATGTTCTTCTGCATTTTTATTTAAGAATTTTGTTTTTCACATTTACTTTCTACCCGGAGGTTTTTCTTTTCCTTTATCTTCCTTCCTTCCTTCTTCCCTCCTGCTTCCACCACTGACTGCTCTGACAGGGATCACAATAGAGAGTCTGGGACAAGGCAGGAGAAAAATGTAGAACAAAACTCAAATTCACCAATAAATAAATAAATAAATAAATAAATAAAAGACCAGGCTTACTGGTCTAACAAAGACTGGAGGAACCCCCAGGACTATGGCCTCCGGACACCCTGCTAACTCAGAACTGAAGCCACTCCCAAAGCTCACTTTTCAGACAATGATTAGACAGGCTTATATGAGTTGGAATCGACTCAAAGGCCAGGTTTTTGTTTTTGTTTTTGTTTTTTTGGTATAAAACAAACGGTAATACATGTGAGGAATGTACCTCTTAGTTCAACCAGATATACAAGACCAAAGGGGCAACTCCCGCCCAAAAGTAAGACAAGAAGGCAGAAAGGGACAGGAAAACTGGATGAATGGTCACAAGGGACCTGGGATGGAAAGGGGGAGCATGCTGTCACATTGTGGGGATTGCAACTGATGTTACAAAATAATGTGTATAAAAATTTTAATGAGGAATTAACTGAGCTGTAAACTTTCACCAAAAGCACACACACACAAAAAAAAGATTGCTAGGAGTAGTAAAATATGGAATGCCAGGAAATTAAGTTTTTGCAACAAAGAGGCAGAGATAATAATAGGGCCAAAGACCCTGCAGATAAAGATTTTTTTTTTTTTTTCTCCACAACAAAAACTGTAGAGAAAGACTTGGGGAACATGGCAATCGATTGGAATTTTGAGGCAAAGGGAAGAGGGAAAAATCAAATGAGAACTTCAAGGTTTTGATATCAGTGGACAGTGGTAGATTCAGAGATGGATTTACAATGAGCATAATGAAGCCGAAATTTCAGAGCAACTCCCTTGAGTAAGACCCTTTCAAGATTCTAGAAGAGCCCCTAGCAATGTGCTCATATAGTTACTTGCAAAAGTAAGATAACTGTAATTAGTTAAGATTGCTTTCTCTTTCTACACTGAAATTTACACTACCACATTTCCCTTCATTTTGGGTGTGTTGGAATATCTGCAGACATTTTTGAAGCCTGGCTAATGGACATTAGAGTTGGGGATGCACTTAATTTAGAATGGGTGATAGTTATGTTGTTGCTTGCCAACCCCTTACAGGAATGGTTTTCACTGTGCCAACTTACCTGGCATTGTAACATGAAGGCTTAATGCCAGAAGTTGAATGGTAATGTCACACAGATAGTGAAATGTATGTTCCAAAATGAGAAGTAAACAGTGGAGCAGAAACAAAGTTTTAAACACCTAGACTTTAGTGTGTAGGAAATTCTTCTACTCACTGGACACCCAAAGTTTTCAGCAAGACTTTACTTTTCATGGAAAAAAACAAAAAACCAAACCCCTTGCCGTTGAGTCAATTCTGACTCACAGCAACCCTATACCACGGAGTAGAACTGGCCCATAGGATTTCCAAGGAGCAGCTGGTGGATTAGAACTGCCCTTCTTTTGGTTTGCAACCAAGCTCTTAAGCACTGTGCCACCATGCCTCCTCAAATCTCATTGAGTCCTCATCAAAACAGAAGTTATTTCATATAAAGAATGTACTTAGAAATGGCAGTATATACAATTAAAAATGTATGCTACACTTTTTTCTTTTTAGTAAGAATCAGATGTAACAGACCTTATCAGAATTCTTATGTTGAAAGACACCACCTATATATAGCCATCTCCCCATGCATCTGTCAGTTTGTGGTACTGTGGGGGCTTGTGTGTTGCTGTGATGCTGGAAGCTATGCCACCAGTATTCAAATACCAGCAGGGTCATCCACAGCAAACAGGTTTCAGCTGAGTTTCCAGACAAGACAGACTAGGGAGATGAACCTGGTGGCCTACTTCTGAAAAGAATTTACCAGTGCAAAACCTTATTAATAGCAGCAGAACATTGTCTGATATAGTGCTGGAACGTGAGCCCCTCAGGTTGGAAGGCACTCAAAATATGACTGGGAAAGACTTTCCTCCTCAAATTAGAGTCTATCTTAATGACGTGGAAACCCTGGTGGTGTAGTGGTTGAGTGCTATGGCTGCTAACCAAGAAGAGGTTAGCAGTTCGAATACGCCAAGCGCTCCTTGGAAACCCTATGGGGCAGTTCTACCCTGTCCTATAGGGTCGCTATGAGTCGGAATCTACTTGGCGGCACGGGGTTTGGTTTTTGGCTTAATAACGTTGATGGAATTAAGCTTTTGGGACCTTTGTTTGATGATGTAACATGACTCAAAATGAAAAGTATCAGCTGAAAAGAACCATTAATAATTGGAATGTAGAATGTATGAAGTATGAATTTAGGAAAATTGGAAACCATTAAAAATGAAATAAATAAACATCAATATCCTAGGCATTAGTGAGCTGAAATGTACTGGTATTAGCCATTTTGAATCAGACAATCATATGGTCTACTATGCCAGGAATGACAACTTGAAGAGGAAAGACATCGCATTCATTGTCAAAAAGAACATTTCAAGATCTATCCTGAAGCACAAAGCTGTCAGTGATAGGATAATATCCATAGGCCTACAAGGAAGACCAGTTAATATGACTATTATTCAAATGTAAGCACCAACCTCTGAGGCCAAAGATGAAGAAATTGAAAATTTTCACCAACTTCTGCAGTCTGAAATTGATTGAACACACAACCTGGATGCATTGATAATTACTGGTGATTGGAATTCGAATGTTGGAAACCAAGACAGAGGATCGGTATTTGGAAAATATGGTCTTGGTGATAGAAATGATGCCAGAGACTGCATGATAGACTTTTGCAAGACCAAGGAATTCTTCATTGCAAATACCTTTTTTCAACAGCATAAATGGTGACTATACACATGGACCTCATCGAATGGAATACGCAGGAATCACACCGACCACATCTGTGGAAAGAGATGATGGTAAAGCTTGGTATCATCAGTGAGAACAAGGCCAGGGACCAACTGTGGAACAGAGCATCAATTGCTCACATGAAGCTTAAGAAAATTAGAACAAGGGCACGAGAGCCAAAGTATGACCTTGAGCACATCCCACCTGAATTTAGAGACCATCTCAAGAATAGATTTGACACTTTGAGCACAAATTGGAGAAGACCACATGAGCTATGGAGTGGTATCAAGGACACCCACATGAAGAAACGAACCAAACCAAAACCAAACCCATTTCCATCAAGTTGATTCTGACTCATAACGACGCTACAGGACAGAGTAGAACTTCCCCATAGAGTTTCCAAGGAGCACCTGGTGGATTTGAACTGCCGACCTTTTGGTTAGCAGCTGTAGCACTTAACCACTATGCCACCAGGGTTTCCAAAAGGTCATTAAAAAGACAGGAAAGAAAGAAAAGACCAAAATGGATGTCAGCAGGGACTCTGAAACTTGCTCTGGAATGTTGAGTAGCTAAAGCAAACAGAAGAAATGATAAAAAGAATGGAACAGAGGATTTCAAAGAGTAGCTCGGGAAGACAGAGTAAAGTATTAGAATGACATGTGCAAAGGCCTGGAGGTAGAAAAACAAACGGAAAGAGCACACTTGCCATTTCTAAAACTGAAAGAACTGAAGAAAAAATTCAAGCCTCCATTTGCAATATTGAAGGATTCTACAGGGAAAATATTAAATGACACAGGAAGCATCAAAAGAAGATGGAAGGAATACACAAGAGTCACTATGCCAAAAATAAATGGTCGACATTCAGCCCTTTCAGGAGGTAGCATATGATGAATCAATAGTACTGAGGGGAAAGGTCCAAGTTTCACTGAAGGCATTGATGAAAACAAGTCTCCAGGAATTGACAGAATACCAATTGAGATTTTTAAACAAAAAGAAGCAGCTCTGAGGTGCTCATTAGTCTATGCCAAGAAATTTGAAAGACTGCTACCAGGCCAACTAACTAGAAGAGATTCATATTTATGCCTATTCCTAGGAAAGGTGGTCCAATTAAATGCAGAAATTATCAAATAATATCATTAACATCACACTCAAGTAAAATTCTGTTGAAGATCATTCAAAAGTGTGTGTAGCCATTCATTGACAGGGAACTGCCAGAAATTGAAGCTGGATAAAGAAGAGGACGAGGAACCAGGGATATCATTACTGATGTCACATGGATCTTGGCTGAAAGCAGAGAACACCAGAAAGATGTTTGCTGTGTTTTATTGACCATGCAATGACATTCAACTGTGTGAATCATAACAAATTATGGGTAACATTGAGAAGAATGAGAGTTCCAGAACACTGAATTGTGCTCATGCAGAACCTGTGCATAGATCAAGAGGCAGTCATTTGAACAGAACAAGGGAATACTGCATGGTTTAAAGTCAGGAGATGTGTGCATCAGGGGTGTATCCTTATATCATACCCATTCAATCTGTATGTTGAGTACATAATCCAAGAAGTTGGACTATATAAATAAGAACAAGGCATCAGGATTGGAAGAAGACTCAGTAACCATCTGCATTATGCAGATGGCAGAACCTTGCTTGCTGAAAGTGAAGAGAACTTAAAGCACTTACTGATGAAGATCCAAGACCACAGCCTTCAGTATGGATTACACCTCAACATAAAGAAAACAAAAATCCTCACAACTGGACCAATAAGCAACATCATGATAAATGGAGAAAAGACTATCGTTGTCAAAGATTTCATTTTACTTGGATCCACAATCAATACCCATGGAAGCAGCAGTCGAGAAATCAAAAGACGAGTTATGTTGGGCAAATCTGCTGCAAAACACCTCTTTAAAGTATTGAAAAGCAAAGACGTCACCTTGAAGACTAAGGTGGGCCTGACTGACATGAGCCATGGTGCTTTCAATTGCCTCATACGCATGTGAAAGCTGGACAATGAATAAGGAAGACTGAAGAAGAGTTGACCCCTTCGAATGGTGGTGTTTTTGAAGAATATTAAATATACCTTGGATTGCCAAAAGAACAAACAAACCTGTCTTGGAAGAAATGCAACCAGAATGCTCCTTAGAAGCAAGAATGTTTCACTTACGTTTCATATACTTAGGACGTGTTATCAGGAGGGACCAGTCTCTGCAGAAGGACACAATGCTTGGTAAAGAAGAGGGTCAGTGAAAAAGAGGAAGACCCTCAACGAGATGGATTGACACACTGGCTGTGACAATGGGATCAAGCATAACAATAACTGTGAGGATGGCACAGGACCTGGCAGTGTTTTGTTCTGTTGTATAAAGAGTCGCTATGAGTCAGAACAGGAAACCCTGGTGGCGTAGTGGTTAAGTGCTAGGGTTGCTAACCAAGAGGTCAGCAGTTCAAATCCACCAGGTGCTCCTTGGAAACCCTATGGGGCAGTTCTACTCTGTCCTATAGGGTCACTATGAGTTGGAATTGACTCTACAGCAGTGGGTTTGGTTTTGGGTTTGGATGAGTCGGAACAGACTGGACAATACCTAACGACAACATAATAGCCATTTTTCAAACAGTAAGTCCATCTGTGCATGAAGTGTCGTGTTTTATGCATCTCAGTTAATAAAGGATTCTAGTAGTCATGATAGAAGAATGATTGAATTATTTTTTTGTACTTCAGATGAAGGTTTACAGAGTAAACTAGTTTCTCATTAAAGAGTTAGTACACATATTGTTTTATGGCATTAGTTAACAACCGCACAACATGTCAACACCCTCCCTTCTCAACCTTCGGTTCCCTATTACCAGCTTTCCTGTTTCCTCCTGCCTTCTAGTCCTTGCCCCAGGGCTGGTGTACCCATTTAGTCTTGTTTTGTTTTATGCACCTGTCCAATCTTTGGCTGAAGGGTGAACCTCAGAAATGACTTCATTACTGAGCTGAAAGGGTTTCTGGGGGCCATACTCTCAGGGTTTCTCCAGCCTCTGTCAGGCCAGCAAGTCGGGTTTTTCTTTTTGAGTTAGAATATTGTTCTACAGTTTTCTCCAGCTCTGTCCAGGAACCTCTATTGTGATCCCTGTCAGAGCAGTCAGGCACCATCTTGTTGTACTGAACTCAGTCTGGTGGAGACTGTGGTAGACGTGGTCCATTAGTCCTTTGGTGCTTTCTTTTGAATGTGAAATAATCTGGAGAAGAAAAAAAAAGAAAATGAGTCTGCTGTGCAGCTTGAGCTGGAATACTGCCCTAGTATTTGAGTAAATATTTTAATCTAGTCTAACCTTGATTTCATAATCCGTAAAATGGTGTACGTAAAGAGCTTATCACAGTAACTTGCATAAGATAAATGCTCAATAAATAGTTGTTATTAAGACAAAATAAGGCACTTAAAGTCCGTGAAGCCATAGGCTGATAAACGCATGTCAGGAGTGGAGGGGTCCCAGTTTGCCATTGTGACTTAAACTGACTGAGCAACAATTTAGGATTATTCAATCAGATTTTTGCTTTCAAGCAAATGGCTTTTAAATATTTCCTTACTGACTTCATAAAGAAGGAAAGCACTTCTATACTATTTTCTGGAATACAAAATCAGAAGACAGGTTAAAGAAATTCCGGTTTTCTTTTGACAACACTGAAAATTTTTCACCAGGTTGGTGCAAAGTAAATTTTAGGTCTCAATCACACTCTACTGAGTTAATCTAAACAGTTTGGGAAAAAAAAAAAGAACATCTTCCAAAAGTAGACAACAGAACTACTTTTAAAATGCAAATTCTTCTCTAGCCTGCACAGCAATTGCAGAATCAATTTAATATTTCAAATTATATTCCAATCAACACAATTTATGTCAAGGATTTATAACTTTTTGTTACTTTGATTTCTCCAACAGCATTTTTTTCCCCTAGAAAATACCACACAGTGAGTATGCTTTCTTCAACTTTAGTCAGCATCTCAAAATGTGAGATGAGGGCCCTAAGTAATTAACACCTGGAATTGTTCCCTGATTCATCAGGATAGGATTGTTTCTCACCATATAAAAACCTAAGCTAAAGGGCAGTCCTCTTTTGACTGATTCTTTTGTCTCTCTTTAGTAAGTTCTCTGAGCACTGATGACTCAAAGATATGGCAGCAGGTTATGTTTTACGTCCATGTATTCCAAAGAGAGGCATAAATACGATGAATTCTTACTGAACCTAGAGTAGACTGGTAAAGAAGGAACACTTTGGGATATATTGGTTAAGGTGCACTTAAGGATGCCTCTTTCTAAAAGGGCAAGTGAAGCCAGTCGCATATCAGAAATGGCATCCATTAATCCCTTTGCCGAGCAGCATGAAGCAAAGACGCCTTTGAAAGGAGTTGCCCTTAAGAATTGAATCATGGTTTAATGTGTTTGGTTTGGAGCACCTTGCTTTTAGAAGCCAGCACCTGCAGCAGATTGACAGAGTCACTGCTTCTGGGAGCCGATTGGATAAAGATAGTGATGATATTTACGGTCCAACATTTCAAGAATTAATTTACAATGGAAACCGTTCTTAGTGCAAAGAATACATCATTGTGGTGAAGGATTGATTCCTAGCTTATCAGCTATAAACTATGCAGCCCAGCTTAAGTCCTTTAGAAGGGAAGTATTGCAGGCATTACTCACGGTAATTTGGGGTTCATAACTCACTGGGAGAACATATGAAATGTGAAGGTATATGTCACTATAGTAAAAAGGAGTGGAAAACCCGAGAAAGAGATTTGGAAGGAGAGGGGAACAATGGAGAAATATGTTCCAGGTGTCCCCTGTGTCTCTTTCCTCCTCTGGCTAAATTTTCTGTGGAAGCCACAAAACGTTATCCCTGACAAGTTCCTACATTTCACTTCAGTGAGGACCTACCAAAGTATTTTCTTCATACAACTGCTCTTCTTCATCACTAACTTATAGCCAGCCCATCATTTTCATTAGAAATGAATTTTTCAATACATCTATTAGAGAAATTAACTTGTCTTCATGTTATTTTGTGGGTTTTATGCTTTACAACTCATTCATTGCTAGCCTGTAATAAAGACTAACACTTTCCTAAGACATCTGAAATACTCTCCTACTGACTCTAAATACCTGTTTGTTTGTTTTTCCCCAGGGGTAGATGGCTCTGTCTACAGAAAAAAAAAAAAAAAAAAAAAAACTACTAGGGATACACTGATAATAAACCAGGGACCTATCTACGGAAAATAGTACCAATAGCAATTAGTTTTAAATTTCTGAATGATCTCTCCCAGCAGGCGATGGAAATGGCAATGGCCAATACACACTGCTCATTAGCGCCCTTCCTCAAACAGCACCCGTGGCATGGGTTCTATCTGTCATGTCTTAGTTACACCTCTCTAATAAACCCATATTTCAGGCTCTGAAACAGACTTGAGGTACATTCTTTGATTGAAATGACTATTTCTGTGTCTTGAAAATGTTTGTGGTGTTTCTGAAAGATGACCTGACTATAAATAATATGTTGGAGGAAGAGCAATTCTATAGAGGGTAGTCATAGGGCAGTGGAGAAGGGGAGACCCTCTAACTAGCTTTCACAAAGCCCATGGCCAGAGCTCTATATGAGCCTAATGGTATTTCAGTAATATGTCTGGTAAGTATTCAGATGCTAGCCTTCATACCCATCTTGCCTTAACCTCCAGCCCAACCTTTCTTCTTGTGGCCAAATGTGATGATTGCAGACATGTGAACACAGCCTATGAGACATTAGGGTTGCTGTCAAAAATCAAATAATTCTCTAAAATGAAATTTCAGTTTGGAAAATTTTGATATAAGCAGAGTTGCCGCACCACTGTTTCGTTTCCATTATTAATGTGTCCATCTAGAAAATTCGGGAAAATCTAAGAAGTAAAAATAGTGCAGCACACTTAATCTGTAGTCACCTTATTCGAAAACACTATCATTCTTTGCACCTAGAAATATCTAATACAAGTACTGCGTGCAAGAGTTGGCAACCTTTACTGGGAGCTAACACATAAAGTAATTCGAAAAAATATCACCCATAAAAATAGAAATCTTTCATGTAACTTACCAGCAAGTACTATAGCTCTGTTAGCCTAGAATGGGCATACCAGAGATACTCAACCCTTTGTCAATGTTCTCAAGTGCCACAGTAAACATAACACCTGAAACTTAATAGCCACGATTTTAAAAATTAATCTCCGGAGAGCATGAGACTAACAATTACAATCTTATGCATTTTATTTTTACTGAGCTTTAAGTCTTGCCACAGAACTCTACTTTTGTTATACATTGATTTAAAATGGGGTTTGGCCTTCCACAGGCTAGTAAAAATTAATCTTCTCACTTATGCTGAGAGAGCTATATGAACCTAGATATATAGTAGGGCACTGTAATTGTAATGTGACTGTAGATCACTTACACCAAACACTGATATATAATTTCAAAATGTAACTCAGATATTTTCTCTAAGAATTACCAGAAAATAGTTTTTGCAGGACATTAGTATTATAGGCTCACATCTATTTGTCAGTGTTTCAGAATTTAATTTTTACTGTAAAATATTTTAAAATTATAGCAGCTTCAGTTATTAATTTAAAGAAAACAGCTAAAATTCTGAGGGGGAGAAGGGACTGAGAAGAGATTGCCTGTGGTCTTGAAAGTAAGATTTTATTAAAACTTATAAGTTAACCAAAATGAAGAAATAATTTTTGATAATTCATTTAAATAACTTTTATAGTAAGTTATTAAATGCTCTATGAGCATTAATATCTGAATGAAAATCCTAGAGTGTGCCAAACTGAGTTTGAAATAATTCATTTTAGAATTTTGATAAAATATTTATCGCTATGCAGAAAGCATGTTTATGTTTTCTTTTATTCCACCTAAACATAAGTTGTGACTATGGTATTTAATTTATTACTATTGCTGAAGCCTTTTAACTCAGACTTGACTAAGTCTTGGACCAACAACTTCTCAGGTTCCTCCTGGATTTAAAATAATTTGGTATATTGGGCAGGATTTCTGAGAACCCACCCCCGCAATGTGTTGTCTGAATTCAGCTGACCACTATTAAGTTAAAAATAATTACTTCAATATACACACACTAGGAACTGTTTTTAAAGCATAAAGCATGTTATATATAACTAATCCTAAGAACAGCTTCATCAATGTATAAGTGGAGAACTTGGAACTTGAACCCAGTTCACTCCTACTTCAAAACTCATACCCTTAACTACGGTAGACATTGCTTTCTCTCATTCTTCACGTCGAATCAGAAGAGCACCGAAGTCCTGAGTGTGATATTGAAAAATGCTTGAGCTGTTGATTTGCATCTTGAAATTGGCTGGTAATACTAACACGACATTTGTGGTCATCAAGGTTCCTAGGGACATTATACCAGCATAGAACATTTAACCTTTCTGTCCTGGCCAGAAATCTAACTTGAGCGGTTTTACTTTGATGCTCTATTTTTGATTGGCTAAGCCATTCATCCTGTTTGACATTGTTGTGTGGTGTTGCTATGCTTACTTTAACCAGCTGTCACATTCCAGCACAGAGGTGGGTGAAATGATTCTTGTTTATATGTAATTCTGAAAGGGTTTTTAGATGCTTTGGATTGGCAATATGTCAGCCTAAAAGACATTTATCCTTTTAGCAAAGCAATCCTGAAAGAATTTCAAAATTCTTGGTGTAACATAAAAAAAAAAAAAAACTTTCTGCAATTCAACTGCTGGCAGATTGTTCTTATGCAATTACTTCTAGCTCTATTGTTAAGTCTGCAATTGTAAAGACATTTCTTTGTAGTGGATACTCATTTCTTTGTGTTAGATTGCATCTAAATTTATATGGGACTATTCATATCATATATCCTGTCTTTCTAAAAAAGGTCGTAACATTTAAAACAGGATGGATGTTCTGATCTCCAATTAGATATAGAAAGGGGTTTGAATTCCTCCAATCTCTATTTTACACATGTATGTATATTGATATGAGGATACAGAAATTTATTCAGTGAGCATCTATTTTATACCTTTTAAGGGGCCCTGGAGGTGCAGTGGTTAAAGTGCTCAGCTACTAACTGAAAGGTCAGTGGTTTGAACCACTAGCTGCTCTGTGGGAAAAAGATGTGGCAGTCTGTTTCTGTAAAGACTTACAGCCTTGGAAACACTATGGGGTAGTTCCACTTTGTCCTTTAGAGTCACTATGAGTCAGAATCAACATGATGGCAGTGGGATTGGTTTTTTAGTTTAATGTGCTGGAAACAAGATTAGTGACTAGCGATACAGAATAGAACTGAACACAAATCTGCATTCTGAGAACTCATAACCTGTAGAAAAAAAAATAATACTTTTCGTACCCATTAGCCACAAACTTACATTCACCCCATAATATATTGCCCACTAAAGCCAGGAGAGTTTTGGGCTAAGTTACTGAGGAAATGGTCTCAATTCTCCTCCCTTTCCTCTGTAGATAATTCATCTTTCCAGTTCCTATTATCCCTATTCAAAGAAGGTAAAACAAACTGAATGATTCAAAAAGTAATTTAAAAAATCAGTAAGTTGTTCAAGAAAAAAAGGAAAAGGCCAAACCCTATAGCAATCAACCTCTTCATCACCATGCACACAAAACACCCAGCTGACCACTTGTTTTGTCTGAACTTTCACTTCTCAACAAGTCAGATTACCTCCTGGACATAGAACCAGTTTGATTGAAAGGAATTATCTTCAATGATAAATGAATGCTCTTGTTTTCGAGTTATACTTGCTTCAATTTGGAGACGTGATTTTTTGAAGGACAAAAATACATTTTATGTTAGCACCATGATTTAACTGCAGCAGTGTGATTTTACCAAAATTGGGATTCTTAAAATGAATTATTATGTGAAATATAATTGTTCAGGAAGATAACATCTACTTTTAGTTAACTGAAATATGGAATTACGAGGTGTTACTTCTATATCACATTTTAACTGTGCACAGAAGTAAAGCGTTAACATTTAATTGACTGTGAAATATTTTCAAGGAATTAGCTTTGATGTGAAAAAAAATAAGTTACTTAGAGCACTGTAATGCTGTAAGCTTGAGACACCCAACCCAATGAAAAGTCTTCAAATAACAAGAAAACACAATATATAGCCTTTAACACGCATCTCTGAATAAAGCTTTTGCTTTCTTCTTTATTTACTAGTTCTTACTTATTTCGTTGTTCACCTGCTGGCTATACCACCATTCATATTTTAGTGATCTCATCAACATTGACAACCCGATTAACCATTCCCTAGTAAAAAAAAGTAAGGAATAATAATTGGTACATGCTCAAGCTGAGTTAACTCGATGCTACTCATCTGGATGAAAAGTAAAAAAGGCAGTCAATCAGCTAAAGGTTTCTAAATGTTTGATGGCGACGTATCATGTAACCGTAACATCTGGATGACTGGATTTTACTCTTTATATCCAGATGTCTGGCATCATGCAGACTCAACCTCAGCGGTTCAATCAGTCAACAGCTTTTATCGAGAACCCGCCTTGTGCTGAACAGCTTAGCGAGAGCTAAAAAGCAACATCGTCTCAGGCGTGAGTTATTACAAAATCTCTTAATTAGTCCTCTTACCTCAACCTTCTCTTCATTTCAAAATACCAGAATCCTAAAATGTCATTTTCAATATCTTGGCTATTTGCTCAAAATACTTGTCTTGCCTTAGGTTTTCACTGAATTCCCCATTTGCTGTATAGGACAGTAATAGCAGAATTTCCAAGAACTCCACTTATAAATCGATCGTGCTATATACCCTCTCTGTGTATAAGCCTCTCCTCAGCTATAACATGGAGTTGGTAATTCTCACTTCCTCAAGTTTGTTTTTATGCTTAATTGTATATAATGTACAACAGACCCAGAAAAAAAGTTCCTAGTACATAGTAGGCACTCCATGTACTGAGGTAATTATTTGTATCTACTAATGATCACCATAAATAACACATGTAAAAACCAATTTGTAGCATGAAAGAAGTGTTTAATAAAGGTCCTTTCTCAATCCTAGTACTATATTTCCTTGATCCTACGATCCTCTTGATTATAAGACGTCTAATTTGAAACAACTCTTTGGAAAAATAATGAAATTTCCCTCCATTAAGTGTAGGCAAAGACAATAAAACACAAACTGATTTTATGAATGTTATAGTGTTGAAAATTATGTTTGTGTAGGAAATAGTGATTTTATTGCTATTTCTGCTATTATTTGTATAATTCCCCTTCACTTTATGTTTCAGGCAAACTAAACTAATTGCTTCAAGGAAAAAGGAGGAATCAAAAATGATTCTAAAATTTTTGACATGCTTACCTATGCATATGGTGCCACAGAATGAAGTTGTATATGTAGAAGAAGGATATGAGTTAAATTTTTTCCCTGTTGAGACTGCCATCAAGGAGGAAATGTTTAGTTGGCCATTAAAAAATACAAAGAGCCTTCTGAAGAAAAAACCTGCAGATAACCATTTGGAAGATGTTTAAATTTGGTCCTTATTTGCAGGTACACTCAAGCTAGTTCATATGTAGAATTTGAACGGAATAATAAAAAGAATCACTTGGGCCCATGGGCACTAAATCTAGAAGATGTTTTTGGAATCAAGATGGTTCCAAAGATTCCCCACATCTGGAGTTCCTGAGTCTTCACTCTGAGGTTCAACCAGTATACTTTCTTTTTTTAAAAAAAAAAAATGTATATATATACATTATTTGGTGAGTATTCAACATCTATAAAAACTATGTTAAGATTTTATATGCCCTATCTCATGCAATCCTTACAACTCCTATGATTTATATTCTAATATCATCTGCATTTTATAAGTGAGAAAGCAGTCTTTGAGAATTTCAGTAATTTACCTAAATTCCTTCAGCTTATCAGTGGTAAAGTTGGGACTCAACCTCAGCTCTTCTGTGAGTTCCCAGACCTACTACAAATAGTAAGCATCTAGTGGGCGCTATGTCATATTCTGTCTCTGAATGCACTATGTCACTATCAATTGGCTTCTTTGGTTTACTTATTTTTTTGGTTCCCCCCATACTTTTACCCTGCGCATAATCTCTCCAACTCATCCACATCATAAACTTTCAATTTAGTTCCCACTATTTTTATTTGTTGATGATTTCTCTGTTTCTGAGTTCAAATTCCTGAGGAGAAATATCTGTTTATCTTAATGCATCATAGGATTCAAGATATGCAAATAATAAATGGTCAATCTATGGATTGGCTGCCCTTAGGTCAGGTGCCCACCCCTGATTTATGAAGAGTTACCAGAAAGACCAGTCAGAGGCTGCATGTGGGCAGCTTCCCTTAGAAGGGATTACGGACGAGGCAATAGTAAAAACATCTCTACCGTGGGAAGTGGAAAAGATCCCCAGCAGACCAGAAAAAGGAGTTTTCATGACAGAACTCTAATATCGAATATAAATAACAATTGGCCAGAATAAGAAGTTAATGCAAGAAATTATCATGCTACAGAAAATTAGGGAGAACCAGTAGAAAAATGGAAAGTAGTGTCAAGAAATTCTATGAAAAAGAGTTTGAAAAATGAGGGGGTGTTCCACAACAACACATTCTTTAACAAGCTCAATTCATTATTGGGCAAACCACAACTCTCTTCTCCAGATACAAAGGGGCTTTTATCAATCACCGTGTTCCCTCTCCTACTTCACGAAGTCAATCCCTATTCTTTTTTAGATTTCAGCTCAAGCATTAATTCTCAGGTTTTCCCTGAACTCTTTCACTGGATCAGGTCCTCTAATTCTATGCCCTCAAAGTACCATGTCTCATAATTGCAATTACGCATTTGTTGGTGGTGCTTTAAAATTTTGCAAGAGATATTAAACGAACAATTGGATATATATGTCTAAAAGTCAGGGAGAACCTCTGGGCTGGAGGTTTAGGCTAGTCCAGGAATGGAAAAATTCACTGATTTGAAAGTTATCAGTGACCATGGAGAATGAGAGGCAGAAACCAGATTACAGTCAGTGAAATGGGTAAAAGGTAAGAAAACAGACAGCAAGTATATGCTACATTTATATTCTACGTCAGGCCAGGGGTCACAGTGTTAAGCAAAAGCAGATCCTTGCTTTCATAAAGCAAACATTCAGGTGGAGAAAACAAATGTTAATAATTATGCCAATGATTTTTTGGACTTGCTTGGTGCCTGTTATCCTTTCTCTCCCTCCTGTAAGACAAAAGGTGTGACTCAAGCAAGGTTGTGACTTTAGTAATGGCATGACTGGAGTAAGGCAGTTCTGCTCAGGATAGACCCTATCCTGATCTCACCTCATAGAAGTTTTAGGATTTACAACACATAAAATGGAGGATAATTACATCAGATTACAAAACGGAAGGTAATTAGATACTACTGGGAATCATGGCCTAGCCAAGTTAATATATATTTTGGGAGAACACAGTGTAGTCCATGACCTTCCACCTTTTGGCCCCCCAGAATTCATGTCTTAGCCACATGTAAAACACATTCACTCATCATATCGTAGCAAAAGTCTTAAATCGACTCCAAGTCCAAGATCTCATCTTGTGAGTCATCTAAATCAAATATGAATTACACTTTAGCATATTCCACCCTGGGAAAAAATCCCTCTTCATCTGTAAACCTGTGAAATCCAGATAAGTTTTCGGCTTCCAAAGTACAAAGGTAGAACAGATAGGAGGTAGATGTTTCCATTACAAATGGAAGAAATTGGAGAGAAAGAAGGGATAGCAGACACCAAAACCCAGCATAACAAATCACATTAGCTCTCAGGGCTTGAAAATAATCCTCTATTCTCTGAGACCATCTAAGCAATGGCCTTGCCCTCAAGACTTTGGGTGTTGGCCATGCTCTCTGGATTCTGAGTGGAAACTCCTTGGCCCTGGGATTCATTTGTGCCTTCTAGGTCCACTGGGATGGCAAATCTGTTCCCATGGCTTTGGCAGCCCCATTCGCTTAGTCCATCTGACTGGTGAGCCCACCCCTTCAGCCCCAGCAGGCCCCGTTTTTCTGTCCCTTGGGCATGGCAGCCCCATCCTTTATGATTTTGTCAGTTGCCTCACCTCCAGCACATTTTAATTGTAGTCCCACACTCCAGAACCAAGTTGGCAAAGATCTGACTCTTTGAAACCTAGGAAGCTGTGGCCTCACCCTTTGAGATCCAGGAGATTTTTACTCCACACTTTGAAACCCCAGAGGCCATTGCATCTCTACTTCCCATGCTCTTTCCAACAATTCTGTTGATCTCTGAGCTGCTCCAGTGATGATTCTTCTCTTTTCTTGGAGAACAGCTGATGTAGCTCCTTTGACTTATTTCCTGCCTGTGTAGGATTCCAAGAGGAAGAGAACGTTCTCTCCTTTCATTCTTTCTGTCCTCTTTAGTCTAAGCTGATAGTTTCCTGCTGTGGTAGTTGGTTAGATCCATCAGTCACAGGCTTAATCTCTTTAACAAAAGATCGTGTAGACACGTCCTTGGTGAACATTCTAGTACAAGTGTTCTTAATTTGTACAACAAAATTTTCTAAATCTTTAAGTCCTGTTTTTGTTTTGCACAGTTCTTTTTTAAGTCCATATTTTTCCTCTCACATTTACTATAAGCAACAAGGAGAAACCACATGTTTGCCTTAAAATCTTGCTTAGAAATCTCCTCAGCCAGTTATCTAAGTTCATCCTTACCAGTTCCACCGTTCACCAAACATTTGGACATAATTCAGACAAGTTCTTTGCCACTGTACAGAAAGCATCGCCCTTTCTCCACTGTCCAAACACATGTTCATCATTTTCTTTTAAAGCCTTATCAGAAGTACATTTAATGTCCCCATTTCTAGCAACATTCTGTTGCTGGCATCATATGTATTCTCTAAGATTATGGGGACTTTCTCTATAGCTCTCCTCACTTCCTTCTGAGCCCTCACCAGAATTGCCTTTGACACCCATAATTCTACCAAGCGTTTCTTCAAGTCAATCTAAGCTTTTACTATTAGGCACCTTAAAACTCTTCCAGCTTCTACCTATTTTCCAGTTCCAAAACCACTTCTATCTTTTAGGTATCTGTTAGAGCAGCACCCCACTCTACCGGTACCAAATTCTGTCTTAGTTATCTAGTGCTGCCATAACAGAAATGCCACAAGTGGATGGCTTCAACAAACAGAAGTTTATTTTGTCACAGTTTAGGAGGCTAGAATTTAGAATTCTGAATTCAGGGTGCTGGCTCTAGGACAAGGCTTTCTTTCTCTGCTGGCTCTGGAGGAAAGTTCTTGTCTCCTTTCAACATCTGTGGCCCCAGCATTCCTTAGCAATCTCCATGTGTCTTGACATCAGACTTCCCCTAGGTCTGGTAGGTTCTCAGTGCAGGGACCCCAGGTCCAAAAGAACATGCTTCTCTCCTGGCTCTTCTTTATTGGTGGCAGTGAGGTCCCTTTCTCTCTGCTCACTTCCCTCTCCTTTTATCTCTTGTAAGATAAAAGTTGTGACTCAAGCGAGGGTGTGACTTGAGTAAGGGCATAACTTGAGTAAGATTGTGACTTAAGTAAGGGTGTGACTTGAATAAGGCAGTGTGACTCAAGACACGGCCCACCCTAATCCTGCCTCATAGAGATTTTAGGATTTACAACACATAAAATGGAGGACAATTACATCAGATCACAAAAAGGAGGACAATTACATACTACTGGGAATCATGGCCTGGCCAAGGGGACACATATTTGGGGGCGACACAATTCAATCCATGACACATAACCTAAAATGGCCTGGAGCATTTTGTTCCATCAAGACTCCAGCTATTCTCCTGAATCTCTCCCTCACTGCCCTTACTTCTCTTGGTTCCTCAAAAGTGATAAGCTTTAAACAGAAAGTGTTTTCTAAAAAGTGACCATAACTCCCTATATTTTGGATTTAATGAAAGTTAGCTTCCATTGGGCAATTATCACATGTTGTGAAAATATACTGAAAAAATAAATTAGTGACAAGTCATTGTCCGAAAAAGCACATCTGGAAGACTATAGAAATGAGCATTTAAGTATGTATGGCCTGTCCAAGTTAGGGCAAGATGTGTTTATTCAATATGATAATAATGGCCTCTAGAAGAAGAGTAATAAAGAAACACTGTTCAATGAGAGTTAGCTTGCATTGGGAACCCCTGGTGGTTTAGTGGTTAAGTACTACAGCTGCTAACCAAGAGGCTGGCAGTTCAAATCTACCAGGCTCTCTTTGGAAACTCTATGGGGCAGTTCTACTTTGTCCAATAGGGTCTCTATGAGTCAGAATTGACTCAACAGCAACAGGAGTCTCTATTGAAAAACATAGGGTTCTTTCCTACCTGAATCAGTCTATTCCCTGACAACACAATGTTACCAACTGTCTTAGTTTTTTAGTGCTGCTATAACAGAAATACCTTAAGTGGATGGCTTTAATAAACAGAAATTTATTCTCTCACACTTTAGGAGGCTAGAAGTCCGAATTCAGGGTGCCAGTTCAAGGGAAAGTCTTTCTCTCTGTGTCAGCTCTGTGGGAAGGTCCTTGGCATCAATCTTTCCCTGGTCTCGGAGCTTCTCAGTGCAGGAACCCTGAGTCCAAAGGACACACCCCACTCCTGGCACTTCTTGCTTGGTGATAACAAGGTCCCTGCCCTCTCTGCTCACTTCTCTCTTTTATACCTCGCAAGAGATTGACTCAAAATACAAATGTAAATTATGTCCTGCCTCATTAACATAACTACCTCTAATCCTGTCTCATTAACATAACAGACAGCTCACTCCCAAATAGGATCACAACCACAAGCATAGAGGCTAGAATTTACATCATCCCAAAATGGAGGACAACCACATAATGCTGGGAATCATAGCCTAGCCAAGTTGACACACACTTTTGGGGGACACAATTCAATCCATAACACCAATATTCAGAAGGGAACATTAGAGATACCTCGTTTATGCCCTTAAATTAGAAAACAGGGTTTCAGAGAACCTAACATCAAATATATATACCTAAAACCACAATAAAAGAATGATCAAGAGACAAAAAGTGAAAGCTCAGAGATAATAGGAAAAAAAAAGGAACATTTACAATTTGGTTCATACTCTTCTTGAGCTATTAGTTTATGTTCTTTTTGTCTTCTAGTATCAGATATATTCTCTAAATCATACGTCAGTGACAGTCCACACACTTGATTTAGGTAGGAAGTTGGCTTTTATGCACTAGGAGGCAAGGTTGTGTTAGAGATTAGAAACCCTGCAATCAATTACACTATGGAAGAAAAGTTGCATTAGGCTTAATAGCACGATTTCAATGTGGAATCTAATATTTTAAATTAATTGTTTGCATAGTTTTCTTTAATTAATTGTGTATCAAACAGGTTGTAAATCTGTTGAATACAGAGATAACGTATATTTCTTTTGACTCTCTCCGTAACGCTGAGGTCAGTGTTAGTAAAACTCAAGCTGTGTACCTGGAAAAACCTAGTTTAATGGGCAGGCTCTAAAACATGCTAGATGATATTCTTGGGAAAATTATTAAAGTCTTTAAACCTCAGTTTCCTTATTTACATAAAGAAACCCTGGTGGCCTAGTGGTTAAGTGCTACAGCTGCTAACCAAAGGGTCGGCAGTTCGAATCTGCCAGGCGCTCCTTGGAAACTCTATGGGGAAGTTCTACTCTGTCCTGTCGGGTCACTATGAGTCCAAATCAACTCGACGACACTGGGTTTTTTTTTTTTTTTTTTTTAAGCACTCAATAGTTGCTAGTTGCTACTTTATCATTTGCTGTTTTTAGTTGCCTTCAAGTTGATTCTGACTCATGGCAACCCCATGTGTATAGAGCAGAAATGCACCATAGGGCTTTCAAAGCTGAGATTTTCAGAAGCAGATCACCAGACCTGTCTTCCGAGGTGCCTTTGTGCAGGTTCGAACTACCAACCTTTTGGCTGATACTTAAGCACTGAACTGTTTACACCGTATTATTTGTTGTTGTTTTGTGCCATTGAGTTATTACGACTCATGGCGACTCAGCTCCACACTGAGACTCATACCAACTCATAACAACCCTATAGGACAGAGGACTGCCCCAGAGAGTTTCCAAGGCTGTAAATCTTTATGGAAGCACACTGCCACATCTTTCTCCCTGGAGCAACTGGTTAGTTCGAACTGCTGACCTTTTGGTTAGCAATGAGCACTTTAGCTACTGTGCCACTAGGTGCTCGCTTAATATGTAATGTAGTAAATTATGTAGCATAAATGGAAATAGGAGTTTGCTTATTTTCCTCATATAAACATTATTTTAGTAGGTTTTAACACCACAATAATTTTAGTGATCATTGTTTATAATCATATAAGTTAATCACTTACTCATTTTACAGATGTGACAACTAAAGTTACAAAATAAAAAGAGAAATAGAATAATAATTTTAGACCCAGTTTAGATTTTAGATTAAATTCTAGATCTTTTTCTTGGCAAATATACGATGTTAAACAATTAAATCTCTAGTCAACTAAAACCTCTGTAATCACAACACTTAAAGGAACGGAATTTGATGCTCTGTGCTTTTTGTGAAGATGTGGGAACATTCAGTGGCAATATTTTCAGGGGCACATTGTCATTCGAGCATGGCTTTTCTGAAGTTACAAATAGCTGCACTCTAATACCATTGCCAGAAATACCACCTCCGCAAGTCAGAGAATTAAATTACCACTTCAATCTAGTAACTGTTATAACCCCAAAAAGAGAATTTCAGGAAATACCACTGTCAGATTAAGTATTTGTAGAATTCCCTTATGAGTATAATGTGGCCACTGGTAAGAAAATAGGAACAATCAAGATACCTCGATTTATATAGCAACTTGCTTCCAAATAGTACTTCACAATTCCCATCATCTCACTGGATTCAGTTTTCCTATGTAACTCAGTGATGTTGAATTATGCAGACATGAGGAGAAACGTGCCTCTTTTGACTCTCATTTCCTGGGAACGCCCCGTTCCCCCCTTTAGCATGTTTGCAGAGGAGGAAGGAAGCTTCGTTCTTCTAGTTGTTCCTAGAAATTTAACTGTTGGTTGCATGTTTTCTACTAGCTGAGGTTGAATGATCTGACACAAGCCCGGAGGTAATCCAATTGTCACTACAGGGGATTTACAGATAAAAAAGTCCTGTTCTTACTTGAATCTTCTGCTAGTCCCACTCCTGCTTTGTTTTTGTTTTTTTCCTGCTTTCTTGGTGAAAAGTTTTCATTTCTAGAGCTGGACCATTAAAGAGTCAATTCCCAAAGGTCCCTTGATAAAAAAGCAGTATACATGACTGCATGTGATGTGTTTTGCTGGGCTGTTTGATGAATAGAAGCCAGCCTTCAATATCAGTACATTGGAAAAGGGATAAATTGAGCAAGTTTCCATGGAGAGCATTGTCTTTAATTATACGTTTATCACCACCCATATTAAATGTATATAACTGGAAAAGCTCTAACTAAATACTCTAATACTTTGAGCCATTGTAGTAACGTTCACTGAAAACATTGTATACACTTGCAAAGTTATAGAACTAAGTGTGGTACGAAAGTTAATCTTTTTCACTTGAATTGAAAATTACATTATATTCCATGATTAATCTTATTAAATGGAACAGAGTATGTTAATGCATTTAAAAATTGAACTTGAAAAGAACAAGATAATTCTTCCATTCAGATTCTATAAGAACAATAATAAGCATCCAACCACTCTGTAGAAGTATAAAAAGAAAATGGACCTAGCCTAGTGTCTAACAAAGTGAGTCACTCAAATTTATGTTGAAACTATATATGAAACTCGTTCTTGCCCCCTTGTGTTTTCTTCACCTGAAATTCTCACACTCACAAATCATGAATTAAGAAAGACTTACCTGTGTGCCAAAAATCAGCATCCCACATACAGCTAACAGAGAGACAGTGACTATGACTTTTTTTTTAACTCCACCCTTCTGTCTTCCTCCCTGGAATAATATCTATTCCTTGAAGTCTGATGACTGGATAGGCAGGAGAAAATCACATCTATGAGAAGGGGAAACTCCTGAGAACATTAACATCGTCAAGTTCTAGCAATGAGTATGTATGCTTTGCTTGATTGATAAATGTAACCACAAACCCTTAGCAATTTTAAACTAATGTATAAATTAGAGGATGAAACAATTACCTATATTTACCCTCTGTGAACAGCTACTTTACATACTTCAGAGATAATTTTTTTTTTCTCTCTCTTGATGGTAAACACTTGTGAGAATTATCCCAATGATTGTCTAAACCTAATTCTCCACTTAATTTTTTCTTTCTTTGCATCTCAATTCTTTCTAGAGGAGACTTAAGGTAGTGAAATATAAAACACATAGGACCACCACACATACACACACATATTAATATGACTAATAAAATAACATTTTAAATGTTGTGAGAACATGAAGCCAACTGCAACCTACTTCCTTTTACTATAGTTAATGTAAGTGTTCTTGTGTAAGGACACTAAAAACAAACAAAAAGAAACCTGCCCAGTATCTTTAAATATGTTATTGACAATACTAGTAAACTAATGTATCAAGATATTTTCTACGAGATGCAAAAGGTAAATGTGACCTAGATTGTGATTTCTAATGTACTATAGGAATCAAAGGAGCCCTGGTGGCGCAGTGGTTAAATACTCAGCTGCTAACCGAAAGGTCACTGGTTCAAACCCACCAGGCACGCTGCAGGAGAAAGACGTGGCAGTCTAATTCCTAAAGATTAAAACCAAAACCCATTGCCATCAAGTCGATTCCAACTCATAGTGACCCTTGGGAACCCTATGAGCAGTCCTACTGCTGTCTTATAGGGTTGCTATGAGTCAGAATCGACTCGATGACAGTGGGTTTGGTTTGGCTTATAGGATCAACGTGATATATGGTAGTAAATCATTTAAACATATGCCATTGTCCTGAAAAACTTCCCCTGCCCCACCACACCCACACACACATACACACACAAACTTGACGTTAAATAGTATAGTACTAAGGTCAGTGAAAACATTTGCTTAGTGGGCTCCCCTGAAATAGGTTTCAAATGTGAATATGGTATTTTCATCTGTGATATCACCAGAACCTAAACTGAGTCTATCAGATGGTGTATACTGGTCATTTATCTACAGAGCTAATTAATTTGGTATTGTCAGCCCAGACTTAAAGATTTCATGTCAAAAAAAAAAAAATTCCATAGGGGTGCTCTTTAAAAAAATCATAACCCAAAATATATGTTCTAGTAAATAATTTTATTTATGGCAGAATTTCCAAAATTTCTCATAGCTTGATGTTATCCACAAAGTATTATTTTGTGCTTATGTGCTTATATGATGCATTTCGTATAAAAAAGATAAAAATATATAGCATTAGGCAGTATTGTTAAGCTTTTATTTAATACAATATAACCAAAGGATTAAAGAGAAAAGTAAAAGTTAAATATATTTAAAATCCCCTGTAAATGATCCCCAGATATTCTAATGATTTGAAGAAAAAAATGAAGATCTAAAAACCAGGTATAATATTTTGATGAGCAATTTAAAAATATATAAGTTAAGCATTGCAACAAGCTACCTTCAATTGAATCGCTTCCTATCAGAAACAATATTATTGAAACTATGCACCTAAAACAAAACCAAAAAAAGAAATAAAGAAAAGTATTAATTGCAATGGTGACTTCTCAGTTAAATAAGCTTACTTATAAAGTGGCAAATAATATTTACAATTTACAACTGAAAGGAAATCTTTATATACAAGTTGTCTTGTTTTGGACTTTTTGGGCCTCCATCCTCCTTGTGTAACAGGCCCTTCAGGCAGAATTGATTCAGATTAAATTTTTAGTTCATAGCACATGATAGATGAGCCTGGAACTAGGGGCCCCTGGGGTTGCAGGCTGTGAATCGATGCTGGCCACCGGGGAGAGAGAGGCAGCGTCCTGGAGAGGCAACCCAGGTTGCTCTGAGGAGGTGATCCGATCCACTATGCTGGATAAGCAATCCAAGCTGGATAAGGAGTTTTTGTCTGTGGCGTATACTAAGGATGAAAGGAGAAAACCATTAAAAATAGATATATCCCCAAATAGACTTGCTTACATTGCCCTTTAAACTGTAGGTCAGCCCCTTTGACACCCAAACACCAGGTGGTCACAGAAAGCCTGATGGAGAAATTTGCAGCAAATATTTGCAGTTCATGAGGGTGGTTGAGAGGGTAAGCCGCCTGGTAATACTGCAGGTACAAATGCATATGTGTGTGTGTTGGGGGACATTTGGAGCAGAAGATGTGTATGTATTTTGCTCAGCCAAAGCCTCCCCATAAGAACCATCTCTCCTATATTCTTCCCCAGATGTACCTGGAAGAACAGACCCTGTATTGATAGGCTGAATTGTGAGGTTGAACTGGGCTTTTAATTTCTCCGAAGTCATCAGTTCTTACCATTTGGTACATCAGGACAGTAGACGCTGTCAAAACTGCTGCTCTTTCTGGACCAGACAGGGCTGTTACATTCAGGCTATAATACAAGACGCAAAAGAAGATGCTATTTCAGGCCTTGGCAAAAGATGCTCTGACGTAGGGTGAGGCAAGGCTTGACCAGTAGCTTGTAGTAAATTGACAACTCTCACTTACCTTCATTGCTCTGACTTAGGAAGTGTTCAGACCCTCCAAACCCACTGCTATCAAGTCGATTCCAACTCATAATGACCCTATAGGACAGAGCAGAGCTGCCCCACAGGGTTTCCAAGGCTGTAATCTTTACTGAAGCAGACTGCCACATCTTTCTCCAGCAGAGCAGCTAATGGGTTCGAACCACCGACCTTTCAGCTAGTAGCCGAGAGTTTAACCACTGCACCACCAGGGTTCCTTCTAGGAAGGGTTAGCCCTCACCAAAATGCCAGGGCACTGAGGTTAATCTCTGTGCTCGAAGAAGAGAAGAGAGGCAGCACAGGGAAGGGGGGGTGGAATTCAGCAGCAATGTGCATTGGGTTAACCGTGCAAAATGGATTGGAGTAGAAGGAAGCCACACTAATTCAGGGAGAGAACACTTTCCCAGGGCAAAAACACATTAAAACCTGGCAGCAAGTGAGCAAACTCCTTCCAAAAAGAATGCATCATCGTCATCCACCCAGGCTTCAGTAGGGCAGGGACTGGGGAGATATGGGAATTTTTTTTTTTCTTCCTTTCATCATTAAGTTACTAACTGTGGGACAATGGGAGATTCCAACCATTGCCTTTAGATGTTAGTGTGTGTCAGGGTCTGCTGGTGGTATATTCCGGAAATAAACTGAGTAATGGAGAAAACATGCTTGATTATTCACAGCCACCTGGCATGCCAGGATTCTACAATGTACACCTAGACCCTGGTAGGAAGTCAAACTAAAATCCTGCCCAAGAGCTGCCTGACATCATTCTAAACGTGGACACCTCTCTTCCCTTCCTCCAAGCCCCCAACTATCCACCAATGACCGTTGAAAATTTTGCGGTCATACCTGGTTTAAACGAGGTGTAAGGATTTTTTTAAATGATTGAGGTGGCCGAGTGGGCGCCAGAGGTATCTCTTACCATGCCATCAGAGCAGTTGGAGGTGGGGCTGGTGGGCTCAGAGCAGCTCTGTCCTGGGAGGCTATAGTAGTTTTCCACCTGCTCCCTCAGCAGCTCCTGCAAACTCTCGATGTAGCGGATGGCGTTCCTGAGGATCTCCACCTTGGGAAGCCTCTGGTTGGGGTTGGTCGTGGTGCACCTCTTGAGTGTCTCAAAAGCCTGGTTAACCTTCTTCAGGCGCCTCCGCTCGCGCATGGTGGCTGCCTTCCGCCGGTCCATGGTGGTGGACTTCCTTTTGCAAGCCTTGCATGCCCACATGAGGCAGTGGCCGGCCTGGTGGTGGCCTGTAGGCGCTCGCACGTGCTCGTCCTCGTCTGACCCTTGCAACTCTGCTTTGTGCGCCCCAAAGGCGGCTACTCGGGGCTCGAACTCGTCCCCGAAATCGCCCTCGGGGGATGGGATGCAGGAGCCGTCGTAGAAGTATTCAGATGGCGAGAACTGGCAGCCGTCCATCATGTCCATCTTTCCGCGGAGAGGGAGGCCGTGCACCTGGACAGCAGCAACAGAAATAGGGGAGAAATGGGAGCGTGGCGCAGCTGCTGGCGGGCAAACCGTGGCTGGAGCTCCCGGGGTCGGTTTCTCCGATAATAAACAAGGGCAGACGCCTGGCGGCCTGGGTCGGCCGCTCTGGGCTTGGGGCTCTTTATATATTCTTGCGGGAGGAGGCCGGCCCCAGTGGCCTGGCTCCATTAGCATATCCCACCGCAACCCCCGCCGGGACTGTCTGGGCAAACCTCCGCCTATTCTCTAGAGACAATTTGCTGTTTACTGCTCCTTTTGACGCTAATGGTTTTACTGCGTTTCTACAGGGGCTGGGGCGGAGGGGATGCTCCCGAACTCGCTCACTTTGCACTCTCTGGATAACTTAAAACAAGTAATCACGTAAGGAGTGTCACAGTCAAAAGGAACGAATGAAATCCAACTTTAACATTCCTTACACATTAAAAAAATAAATAAATAGAACTCCCTACCATCAGCTGACATCGCAAGGGGACCACCCTTCTCCCCAGTTCTGGACGTGGGGAATACGCCTTATGTTTTAGGTGTTTGTTTTTCTTTTTCATGAACTTTAGTTATTTCAGGAAGAACGATTGCTAAAATCTTGAAGTGATACTTTCAATCGTGGAGTAAATTCAGAGGTTTTTTTTTTTTTTCTTTTTTTCCCCAGTGCCTTTTGTGTGGATTGAGATGGATAACATTCTGATTAGATTGTCATTTCCTAGGCTCTGAGTTATTCAGAGTGTGGGAAAGAGGTTCCTTTTCCCAAGCCACGGCTCACTTTGAGCTCTTCATCTAAAAGGAGGTGGACGCAGGAAGGCTAGGTGACCAGGAACGTTCCTCCCTTCCTTTCCCCCTTCTGCAGATATTTTCTGAGCGCCTCCTTTGTGACTAGGCCTTCACTAGACCCGAGCCCGGGAAGAACCGTGCTGATTCCCAAAGATTTGCAACCAAAGAGGCCCGATTTTAGACGGAGAGCTCCCTTTCCAGGGGCGCGTCTCCTTTCTCCCTCTCTTTCTGCTCCGCCCTGGCATTTCAACAGACTAAACAGCCGAGCTGGGCTTTGGGGTCGCTAATTTTCTGCTTTTAGGCAAACTAACACCGTTACAGATGCGACCCAGCTGCCGGCACTGCAACCCTTCTCCGCTCGTGTAAAATTTCTAACTCCGAGTAACTTCACACACATCTGCGACTAAAGACTGCTAGAAAAGCAATAGCAGGGCCTTTGAAACTTTGGTGGGGAGATGGCGAGAAGGGAGGGCTACCATTAAAGTGATAATGAATCTATTAATTAGCCTTTGCCAGCTCTCCGCCACCCTTAACCCGCTTTCTGATCACTTTGGGGAGGGACTGTTTATGTTTAGGAAAAACAATTACTTAAGGTCTACACAAACAGAGTAGTCCAGGGTTTGGGACCAGGGCTCACGGCCCCCTAAAAGAAAAGGGAGTGTTCTCACCTTGATCTACCGCCATCCAGTCCAGTAAGTGTAGTGGCTCCAAAGTTAAGACGGGGGGCGGGGGTTCTATTATTTTTTCTGAAAAACTGTTTTCCTAAAGCAACCTGGTTGATTCCACACCTGCAGGGGCCAGAGAGGTGTAAATATTTTCTTGGTGAGATTGGCTCTGGAAGTGTAGGCTACGAAAACCAGGGGTGTCGCTAAGATTTGCTGCGAGGTGCCCGTCGCTGTCCCCTCTCCCGTGTTCCCTCAGCCCTAAGACAAAAGATCTCCCTCTTGAAAATCAGGCTCCCGCACACACCAACGGGCTGCTTAATCGTCTGGCCAGTGGGAAATCCATCTGCGCCTTATTTAGGGCTATTAGCAAAATGATGCCTTTGAAATGAATACTATACCCAGGGCTACACCAGATAAAGGAGTCAAGTTCCTCAAGACCCGGGAGGACGCCATCCACTCTGGTGAAAGTGTTCCAACGCACGCACGCACGTTACTACCTGTGAAATACAATAGTGGGTAGATACTCTCGCTCAAAAATTCTCAGCCAGTCCCACAATTTCTGGTCAGCAACAATAAGACCCTTGCTTGGGTTATGGACATCAGCACGTTAGGCCACAGCTAAAATAATGTTATGTACATACTTACGATTTGGCCACAAAGTTGGTCCTTAAAGTTTGAGCGGAAGGTAGAGGTTGTGCTTCTGAAAGTTTTCCACCTCCCCCTCCCCCGCCCCAACAGGCATTTAAGGTGCCCTTTACCCAGTCCATTTAGCGTGGGGCATCAATTATTGTGAGTTTTCTGTTTGCCAGGCACTTTTCTAAACCGTTTCCAAGTATTATTCTCTCCACAAAGTCCCATGCGGGCTATTATTATTAGATCCGTTTTAGAGAGAAAGTAATCAAAGCTCGGAAGAGCTGGGTAATTCGCCCCAGATCACACGGGATCGGAAAGTAGGCATCTAGTATCCCGAGCTCGGGCTCCTAAAAAAAAAAAAGCTCCTAGAGGTGGATTTTGTTGGTTTTCTTCTTCAATCAGTCGAGAGCAGAGGCTGGCAAAAGCTAGGGAACTAGACATCTTTCTCACCGCTCCTGTCGCGGGGAAGACGCTGTCACTCAGGGAACTCTGTCAGTACTGGTAGCTCTCAGACGTTAAGGCTGTCTTTGGTAAGGTGATCTCAAAACAAATTTTACCGGAGTGCCGCGGACGAGTGGAACTAAAGAAGCCGAGAAAACACAAGCGCCTGGCGACTTAATGGGACTTGCTAGCGGGGGAAACACGGTCCGGGGTTGAGGGCCCTTGGGACTCAAGCGCTGAAAATAGGTTCCCAGCGCACCAAAGTAAAAAGGAGACGCAACTTTTAAACCGCTGTCAGGGGATGAGAGAAGAAAAGGGTTCAAAAAAAAAAAAAAAAAAAAAGGCATTTTGCCAACAAGAAGAAAGCCAGCGCCTCAAAGATGACTGAGGTCCCTCAATTCAGGAGCCATCCCGTTGCTCTTCTGCCAGAGGAGACACTGAGAGAGAAAAATAGGAAACTGGATAAGTGATAGAGAGGAAAATAAATTTTTAATGAGGAAATCGAACAGGAAGTACGGAAAAGATAAAAATCGCTTTAAAAAGTAGTTATCAATATGCTCTTTAGCTCAAAATCAGACGACATTGGCTTTTACTCCTTACAGAAAAGGATGCGTATGTAATCTGCTTTCCACCATTTCTTCAGAGAAGTGAACTACGTACATGAAGAGAAAGCTCACAATTATTTAACATGTTAACAGGCCAATCTATTAGGAAAGACTCATAATCGAGGATGAAAACTTAGCCATGCCTGGTGTTGTAAATAAATATCCTCCAAGGTTCTGTAAAACTGGAAAATTTATTTTAAAATACATTCTTTCATTTTACACTCTGAAAAAAGATAAATGCAACATGTTAGATTTTCTTACAATCTTAGACATATAAGTTGGTTTTATAGGGTCGCTAGGAGTTGGAATTGGCTCGACGGCACTGGGTTTTTGGGTTTTGTAAGTTGGTTTTAACTGCAAAGACCTTTAAGTTATGATCAACTTTTTTTTTTTTAACAGAACCTACTATAGTTTAAGCATTACGTTGACAATCCTAGTGTTGATGGACAGACCACACCGTGAAAATAATGCCCCAAACTTCTTTTCATAGTAAATTTTATCCTCACCAGGAATTCTGCATGACTGAAAATACTGCAGGGTTCTCTTAGAGGGAGAAACCAAGTACAAGTAGAAAGATAAATCCATTTCAACTCCTTCCTGCCCTACCTGCCGGCCCTTATTTATTCCTGGACCAAGAGCTATTCTTGAGATTGTTGCTGATTATCAATGACTTTGGAATGTGCAAAACAATTCTAAACTGCTATTAGCCCTGGGAACCAGGCACACCTAAGTAAACACATTAGTACCTGCCAGAGTTGCTGGAAGAATTTGTGGAGAAGACAGCTGAGGAAGACATTGGCCTCTGCTTGGATTCGAAGACTCCCAGGAGAGATCAAAGGCCTCAGTAAGGACTTTTAGCAGCCTTGAGAGTAGAGAAAGTAGCTAGTTCTTGCAGCATTATCTTTGTTTCAGCACATGGCATAGCCATTCCTTCCCAGAGACTGACTCTGAACTAGGCCTGCCAAAAAAGTTGCTTTTTTCGGAGTGAAACCTTTAGGACCGAGGATCATCTTTTACTACACTTCTTTTGAGTTTAAGGCAGTGTCTAGATAGGCCTGTGGGGGACCGTCCTGATGGTTTAGCTCTTTGAGGAAATACTATATTATTGCTTATTTATTAATGCATTAGATTAATAAATGAGATATTCAAAGTTTAAACTAAAACTTTTTTCTCCCAGATTTGGTGGTGTGTGGGGGGGGGGGTGGGGGAGGCTTTGTGATGAAGAAATGGGATAAAATATTACTAAGAGAAAAGCACAAATGGGTAGATTCTTCTAACTTTAAATTAAAATTGTCATAATAAGGATAGAAACCATGTTAGCTCCCAAGGTTTCTCTGCCAATCTCAAGAGTAGCTGGGCATACTGAATTTTTGTATTCTCTGACCCAAAGCCTAGGAGGGTCCAAAAAAAGAGGCCATTGGATATAAGTGAACTTTCACAATGTTCAGGCTTAGAATTCAATGATCCAGGTGTGGTGATTAAAGTAATTTTGAGAAAGCTGATGTTTGACATTCCACAAATTATATCTATGGTAATAAACAAAAACAAAAACCAAACCCAGTGCCATCCAGTTGATTCCGTTTCATAGCTACTATTTTATATGGTAATATGAAAAGAAAATCACTCATTTTATACTCTATAATTTTATACCTGCCTCTTTTTTTCTAGAAAGAGGCTCAAATTAACCCCAAACTGCTTATCTCTACCAAGTTATTACTTCTTGGTTTTCTGCTTCCATAGACCTGTTTGTTTTGGCTTTGGCCTTGGTAAAGATTATCATCATTAAGAGAAAACAAAACATTTTAATGGCAAACACACCAAGGATTTCATTGGAAAGCCTAACATGTCAGCTACAGCAGCAGAGGTCACATGAAGTCTTTGGGAAATATTTGCTCTATTTAATGAAGTGACTTCTTTAGGAAAACTTGTTCCAAACAATTTCTCAAGTTACCCAGCTAAGAGAGATAGAGGGGATTTGGTTTGCAAAAACTGAATAAAATCTATCAGCAAGTAAAAGCCATGAATTCATTAAAGCATTCTGCTGCTGAGAAGATTATAACACGAATCTTATTATGAACATGTGTAAAATAATAAAGTAAATGAATTCACTTTGTCACTTATGGTACTTGATTTCAGTTGTAGAATGGATCTGATGCTTAAAAATATAGATGTGTATATATATACTTTAGGGCAAATCTGTATTGACTCTCGGAAAATCACAGATACATAATAAGCATGATCAATGGGCATACACACCACCCAAAAATATATACACATGTTCTGGTTGGAAAATCTGAAATGCTTTACTATTTACTTTTTTAATGAAAGTTGCTGCTCTAATTTGGCGTTCACTAGCCAGTCACTCTTGAGAGTTATTTGGAAACAATTGTCAAAGGGACCCAAGTTATTCTACAGACCATAAAATATTCCTTCTTAATTTCCCAAGGCCTTTCTCTGAGGGTGGAAGCCATGGCGTAGTGGTTAAGTGCTACAACTGCTAGCCAAAAGACTGGCAATTTGAATCCACCAGGTACTCCCTGGAAACTATGGGGCAGTTCTACTCTGTCCTATAGGGTCGCTAAGAGTCAGAATCAACTCGATGGCAATGGGTTTGGTTTTTTGGTTTCCACTGAGGGTGCCTGGTGTTTGAGAGCATAAGCTCAAAGCCACCCATATTGGTTGCCTCCAAGGGGTGACTCTGTGCTTACTAAATGCAGGAACCTGTCTGTTCCAAAGGATCCTTCTCTCTACTATAGAAGTGACAACAGTACTTCTCTCACAGGTTGTTGTAAGAAGATCACAGGAGTTAATATGGATTAATATGTAAAATGCTAAGAATGGCTCATTCATGTGGCTGCCGTTCTCATTGTTATTAATACTTATCCCATCCAGAGCCTGCAGACTGGAAAACAGAATTGAAGGATTGTAGCTTTTGGTAGAAGAAAAGTCTCCTGATCATCAATTTAGAGTCATTAAAAAAAAAAAAAAAAGTGCTGTGTTTTGGCTAAGCACTTCACATGTGTTATCTCAGTGAATCTTCACAGCCTCAGGAGTTATGTACTATTATTGTTCCCATTATTTTATAAATGAGGAAGCAGGACTAAGAGAGAATCAATGATTTGTCCAGGGCTACTTACACAGTAGCAGCCTGGATTCAATCCAGGTAGTCAGCCCCGCAGAGACTTAGCTCTTCACATCCACTTAATTTCTACCTGCTTCTCTCATTTTTTTTCTCTCAAACACCAAAAAAAAAAAAAGAAAATTGCCAGTTCAGTCTATTCTGACTCACAGTGACCCTATAGGACAGGGTAGATCTGCCCCATAAGGTTTCCAAGGAGCAACTGGTGGATTCAAACTGCCAACCTTTTGGTTAAAGCAGCACAATATTTAACCACCGTACCACCACCGGGCTCAAACACCTTTAAGAGGGGTTATATACCAAATATCACTTTCCTCTTTGAAACTTCTGCTTTTTAAAAGTATTCTAGAAGAAACTCAAATTATCCGTATGCTTAGAAAGCAAAGCAATTGTTACCCCCAAGAAGAGGCCTTCTTGTCTTAGATGGAAAGAGGGGCAAGATACTATTCCCTGCCTGCAGGGGACACTGTCTGTGATGGTTTCTGGAACTTCTGAGGTGTTCAGGGCCAAGGTCCAGCTTTTGGAGGGTTAGAAAGAAAGGCTGGGCTGAGAAATGCTGAATTTGGTTTGATTTTTTCATCTGTGACCTGGGGATTTGCCATGGGGGAAAAAGGGTAAGGCAGAACTAAGGCGGAGGGGACTAGAACAGAGTGAAAGTGCCATTTACAGAACCTAAGAGAGACCTAGCAGCTCAAAAGGAATGGCTTGCTCTTCGACTCTGCTTCCCTTCCTACTGCTTTTCTTGGTGGTCGTTTCTTCCTGAGGTTACAGGATAAACAAACCTGGCACACGTTGTAAAATCCTCAGGACGAGCAGCTCCTGGGGCTTCAAGCCTCTCAGGGGCTTTGCTGTTTGGCCCAGCTAAGAGGTTTCATGTGTGTTGTTGTTGTCTTTTGCCTTCAACCATTTAACCCTTCCCTCTCTTGGAGAAGCCCTCCCTTCAAAGAAGCCCTCCCGCCTCAAGAGACAGATTGCCTGCCTCTTTTATCTTTCTATTTGGAAAACAAACCCTAGTTAAATGAGGCCTTGAGGATACCCAAGTCTTTTAGCGTTCAGTCTAGTTCAAGAAAACTGGGGAGGGGGCCAGAGGCTTGGCTGGAAGGCCAGAGATGCCCCTGGGTACTCCAGAGAAGGGAGCAAACTGGAAAATCAAAGAGGGAAAGTAATTTGGGCTAAATCAACTGAAAATCTTTCAGGAAAGTAAGCAAAGAGTTTTGTGCAGCAATTTCTTGCAACAATAAGATTTTACTGGATTGAAAATGTGGTTGATAATTTCAGGCAAGTAAATCTTACCCAGATCTCCAGGTATGGAATGATCAAAACAAAACAAAGGTGCTGATAAAAGGGAGGAAGGACAGACTCCCACACTCTTTACTTCTGACCACAAGAGTGAGGTTTACTTGAGATAGATATGTCCAGTTTAATTCAGACAAAACCACCTCTTTTGTTCCCTTTAAATTACCTTTAAAGAAAACACCTAAGTAAATGGGCTTGTGTAGTGTCTAAATTAAAATATGGCTTCTCTTTATTTATGTACACGTGCCCTCAAACATATTTTTCAGTATGCTTATACTGAGTTTGTTCATATTTTTCAACATATTATAGTTAAATCAAGTTAAGGTCAAATTTGTTCATATAGAAACATTTAAAAAAATATTACAATACCAGGGTCCTCGCATATTTTATATACCATATGCCATTCCACATTTAAAACGTATTTCTTAGGTTTACATAAAAAATGAAAGTACTAATATTATTTACAAAAATACATTAAATAACACTAACAGTAAAAAGCAATGTTCTCCCTTTGCTTTAGACAGGAATGAGCTTTTTTGGAACATGGCACTAAAGGATCCCCTTAATAAAATTTAATATATTACAAAACCAACCAAACAAACAAAATAAGGGTGCTAGACCCAAACCACTAGCTGTTCCAAAAATAAAAGCCCTAAACTAAAGGGGCTTTTTCATCTGATTGTACACAACAGTTTCCGAGAAGTTTCTTTTGTGACTATGTCTCCTTCCTTTTTATAAACTCCCCGGGTTTGAGTTCCTAAATATTAATGTAATGTGACCTAATCTAAAGGATTAGGCTTCGGAGAGTGGGTGGGATCTTCCTGTTGCGTGGAGAATATTCCAAGCGGACTAGAAGTCACTTCTCAACCACCTCCTCCACGCCGGGGAGTTTGCATTCTTCGGAGGAAATGCTGTCCACGATGGAAGAAAGGCATCGAAGGCTACTCGAGGCTGACGAATCAATGCTTGCCCCGCCTAAGCACAGAAAACAAACACAGACACACCAAACATAACACCCAAGGAAGGAAGAACCAGGCAGTCGGCGCGCCGCCCTGCTTTGGAAGCGCAGAAGGACCCGGTCCCTGCGCACAAGGAGCGCCCTTTTCGCGGAGTGCGTCCCGGCTTGCGCTCCAAGTCCTGACACGAACGCGCACGCCCTCCCCCTCCCAGGAGGTTCTCTGTCGCACCCCAATGCCTTTTACTTTACCTTCCTTGGCAGTTATCACGAGCCCCCTGGAATGATCCGAAACACTTGGCCACTGGGAGCTGCAGGTGCGCAGGAAATCCGCACCCTCAAGCTGGCGGGAAAACCAAAGCAGCAAGAGATTAGAAAAGAAACATCGGTTCCGGGGGTGAAGGTTTCTCCCTGTTTTCTCGGGCCCGAGTACGCGTTTCCTGCCTGTGGCCGGCACCCCAGCTTCACGGGTCACCGGGGGTTCATTAGAGAGGGGGGCGGAGAGGAAGGGGGAAGGGAAAGGAGAGCAAGCAGCTGGAGGTTAAGGCCCCGAGGAAGGTGTTTAATAAACCTTTGCATTTCCCGCCCCGACAGCACCTGGGCTTACATTTTCTTGCTTGAGTCGGTAACTGAAGGGGTCCACCCCTAACTCCTGCATTTTCTCCTGCTGATCCAGCCGGTGCAGCAGATCCTGCAGCCGCTCAATGTAGCTGATGGCACTCCGCAGAATCTCCACCTTGGGCAGCCTTTGATTGGGGTTGGCCACAGTTCTCCTCTTCAGTGCCTCGAAGGCCTCGTTGATTTTCTTTAGCCTCCTCCTTTCGCGCAGGGTGGCGGCTTTCCGCCGGTCGGTAGGGGCAGATTTTCTCTTGCATGTCTTGCAAGCCCAGATCAGACATTGGCCTGGGCAGTGGGGAGGCTGCAGGCCCGGGGGCGCCAGGACATGCTCCTCGCCGCTGCTGTCGCTCCCGGCTTCCGGGGGCATTTGGTCCTGGCAGGGGGACAGGGTACCATCACTCCCTGGGTACAAAGGCGAGCCCTCTGCCACTTCTAACGGCTGCAAAGTAACATTTTCCCCGTCCAAGTAGAAGAAATAGGAGCCAGTTTCAAAAAGGTCCATCATCATGTTCTCCTTCTTGGCTTCTGACTCGGTCAGAACTGGGTGATGGGCTCAAAAACCCGGAGGAACCACCCAGATGGCATTTAATTAGTGCAGTGACATAAGTCGCCCTAGCTTTATATATAGTAGCTCCTGAAACTCAATCCAACTTTTAGCTGTCATGGAGCATCAGTCTCCCAATGTGATTACAGCCAGTATGCTACAGGACATCTAGTTTGAAAGAAAACTGAGTCGTGTCGCCCCTCCCACCCCCAGAATGATGTGACAATCTATATGCAGAAAAAAGTTAAAACAAAATACACACAGAGAATCACACAATTTAAACAAAACATTGGAGGCTCCCATTTTGGGCATTTAGATGCTAACCTGCTTACAGGATAACTTCAGAACAACTGGGGATTAACACTGCCCCATTCCCCTCCCCCTGGGCTCATCTGAATTCTAAGTATAGACCGACCCATGATGAAAGATTTCAAAGGCAATAGCCATTGCTCCAAAATAGCCTGGTTAATGTTTTCAGAATGGTTCAGCTCTTTTTTCTCTCCTGCCTGTTAAAAAGATGCCATTCGTGTGATTAAAACCATTACAGTCCTTCAAAGATTATACATGACTTTCAGGCTTCATCCTCAATAGCAGCAGGTAAATCTCTTTCCTCTCTTTTATTAAGGCTGTAAGATGATTTGGGAACTGGAGGGGGCGGCTAGAGAGTGCTCAGATCCCACATTACCATCCGAAATGACTCTGTATTCTTCCATAGAGACCTTCACTGGCTATCTTTTTGGGGGGACTAACCAAGATCTGAATTCTGCACCCTTCCATGATGCAGCAGGGGTGGGATAGAGGATGGGATGCAATACATGTAATTACTTCTCCTTAAAACTAGTTTTAATGCAAACAAGATTGATATTTCAGGAATCACTTGTGGCCCCCTCCAAGATGCCCCTGTTGTGGCTCCTATTCTGCACACTGTGTGCTCACAGCTTTTTTCATTTGCATTCTCACTGTCTATTGGTTCCAAATAAGTTGTTTCATAAGACACAGAGGAGAAAGCTCACAAACCAGGCAAGGAAATAAAGACAGAATTTTTCATTGTACCTTCCCCCTGGTGGCAACTCATCCAAGTATGGTACTTGGGCAGGTCGAATAGTACAGACATGAAGTAGACAGGCCCTGGATTCCAAACACCTTTCTGCAAGTCCTAGCTAAGTAAATTCATATTTGTGTGACCATGCTTAAGTACTAGGCCTCAATTTCTTCAAGATAATGGTGGTTGCCTTATAGAGTTTTGGTGAGGATTTAATCAATTGAGATCATGCATGCAAAATATATACCTTATATTAGCAGTTTGATGAACATTAACCATTTGAAGCATAAGCCTATGTCAGTTGTAAGAGCATTTTTTATGAAGGAAATAAAGCACAGCTGTTGGAGTTTTGTTTTCTTTTTGTTTCTCTTTTGTTGTGTTTTTCCTCCCAGAGCGCTCGAGGATGCCTTCCACCTACAAGTAGCCTTTGGGCTGACGGTCAACCTTGGTTTTGGCCTTTATACTCTGTCTGAAAAACTAGATATAAACCTAAGATCATCTTACTCTATTCCAAGCTGTGATGATTATGGACTATGTTCCCTGTGACCTCATTTATTTTTATGAATAGAGTGAAATTAAGGGAAGAAAATCAAATGTCAGGCAATCTAGAAATCAGCTAAATTTTTGACTCAAGTCACTGTGATCATTCCTCACAGTCTTAACATTTGGGATGTTAAGTTTTGGCACTTTTGGCTGTTTTTATGTGTCACTTATCGTGTAGCTGCATAATTCCTTATCAAGTTCAACAACCATTTTCAAGTTTCTGGAATTGTACAAAGCACAGGGAAGAGTGATAAGAAGCCAATAAGTCCTTTGTGATATTTTCTCCTGCTACTACCCATCCCCCAGTTGCTAAAGGCAGCATTAAGACTTTGTAGGTCAGAGGCTGCAACAGCTCAGGGTTTAATCTAACGTGTTAGCATAAATTAACATGGTATAAACTCAATTAGCTCCCACTTTGAACCACCACTGTATGCTGCCTCTCATAAATGGGAAGACAATTTGAAATCTTATTTTTTAACCAGTACACATACATAGCTTAGCTACTGGTAAGACTATTAAGATGACTGAAAGTCACTTATCCAGCATTTATTGGGTACCTATTACTAAGCACTGGATAGTATCCTTGGTACCAAGGAAAAATCAATAAAAATGATATCTCTTCTCATGGAGCTTAATCTGAGGTAGGGGAGATGAATAAATGTGATTAGGAGACTAAAAAATGAGAGAAATAGCCCTGGAGTTGGCATACAGAAGGTCTAGAATACAGGCTGTTTTTTGACCCTAGTGTCTCAGATATGGAGTCCTGATGGCGCAGTGGTTAAAGCTTAGCTGCTAACCAAAAGGTCGGCAGTTTGAATCCACCAGCTGCTTCTTGGAAACTCTATGGGACAGTTCTACTCTGTCGCATAGGATCACCATTGGTCAGAATCAACTTGACGGCAGCGGGTTTACCTCAAACCTTCAGTTTTTTTTTTTCTAACCCATAAAATTGATAGGACAAAAAACATACCTACTTCGAAGGTGAGTTATGAGAATGACATTTTAAAAAAGGTAACTTGCTTAAAAATATTACATATAATATAAAAGAAAATAATTTTTATTACTGGAACTTTAAGGTTTAGAAGGGAAAAAAATGAGCTAAGAGTAATATCACTTCTGTGGAATTTTGAAGCTTGAGTTATAAAAGTAATATTTGAGGTGATGCCAGCTCTACACTCACCTTGATAATCAATATCTGTATGTTAGACTGTCTGTGCATCATCCGCCTGCTAGAAAATATGGAAGTTCGCCATTTCTTCTCTTTCTTTCATTAGATGCCGCCACTGGAAAATCAGTGAATTTGAAAACCTAGAAAGATAAGGGTCTAAAAAAAGCAGGAAAAGTTCTAGAATGCTGATCAGGAGCTACCTTCAAATAAGCGTGGCTTTTCTTTGTGTGAAGTCAACCTTTGCCTATTGAATTGTTTCTCCTTATTAAATTGCAAAGCCTTGACCGCTAACCAGAAGTTGAGCAGTTCGAATCTACCAGCTGCTCCTTGGAAACACTATGAGGCAGTTCTACTCTTTCCTACTGGGTCGCTATGAGTCGGAATCGACTCGATGGCCATGGATTTTTTTGGTTTTTTTTTTTTTTTTGGTTTCCCCAACATGCTCTAGAACTCAGGCCAGTAAGATTAATGTTGTTACTCACATTGGTTTAAACAGGCTTTTTGCTTTGTTGTTGTTTTGGGGGCGAGGGCAGGGGATAGGAGGAGAGGACAGGGAAATGCCAGCTTGGGAAATCACCATCTTTTATTAGATAAGGTCAATGGGAAAATACACACTGATTCCAAACATCTAACCGGTGAACTCTTGGAACTCAAACCGTTTACAAAACGTGAGATGCCTGTAATTGCAATTACATTATTTCTCAGTAGAACTTGAGAAATACCAATCTCAGTAAGGGATTAAAATGAGTTTATGTAAACTGAATCCTTCAAAATTTAAATAGTTTAAACATTTATTTAAAAGTTATAGAAAAATAATAATAAGGGAATCATTATATTAAGAATCATTTGTAAGTGGTTTCAAAGACCTAGGTTCCACTGATAACACAACCGAAATTAGGTTAGTAGGAGAATTCAACAATTATACATGTTTTCCTGCAGTTTATCACCCTATTATTTTTACTTCATGCTTAATTATTCCCAAGCGTATTTTCTTCCCATCAGTTCAAAAGAAACTTAAATGTGTCCAGTTCTACTTCTCCAAGGAGAGGAGTGGGAGGGAAAGAAAGAATATGGCTCCATGAGTCAATGGTGGATTTTAACTCTGAGCCTTTGGGAAGGTGGTGTACCTAGTGGAAAGATTGCACTGCTTTGGAACAAGATTAGTTTGGAGCAAAAATTCAAGTTCTAGCCATTTGCAATTATGTGTTCCAAACCTCAGTTTTATAAGAGATCAACTGGAATATGTAATACATGCTAGTGTTAATGAAAAAATATATGTTGAGTCCATGATATGGAATATGTACTAAAGAAATGTTAATTCCTTTTCTTCCCCTACTCTATTCACAAATCACAGTGAATTAACTGAAAAACTTATCTTTTTTTTTTTTTTTGGTTTTCAAAGACCACAATCTTCAGTATGGATTACAACTCAACATAAAGAAAACAAAAATCCTCACAACTGGACCAATAACCAACATCATTAAATGGAGAAAAGATTGAAGTTGTCAAGGATTACATTTTACTTGGATCCACAATCAACATCCATGGAAACAGCAGTCAAGAAATCAAGACTCACTGCATTGGGCAAATGTACTATAAAAGACCTCTTTAAAGTGTTGATAAGCAATGACGTCACCTTGATGACTAAAGTGTGCCTTACTCAAGCCATGGTGTTTTCAATGGCCTCATATGCATGTGAAAGCTAGACAATGAATAAGGAAGAGCAAAGAAGAATTGATGCCTTTGAATGGTGGTGTTGGCAAAGAATATTGAATATTCCATGGACTGCCAAAAGAATGAACAAATCTGTCTTGGAAGAAGTACAACTAGAATGCTCCTTAGAAGCAAAGATGGTGAGACTATGTCTCGCGTACACATGTTATCAGGAGGGATCAGTTCATGGGGAAAGACATCATGCTTGGTAGAGAAGAGGGTCAGCAAAAAAGAGAAAGACCCTCAATGAGATGGATTGTTATAGTGGCTACAACAATGGGCTCAAGCCTAACAAGGATTGTAAGTATGGCACAGGAACATGCAGTGTTTCATTTTGTTGTACACAGGATCACTATGAGTTGGAACTGACTCAATGCCAACTAACAACAACAACAGCTTTGGTGAGAAAGATATTTATGATAAATTCGGGGATTTATTTATGTTAATGGCCTAAAGGAAATGAAAACATAGAAACTAGTGAATCACGTAATAGGGTTTCACTTATTTATGTCTTTAGAGAATTTCCAGTTTACTCGGGGACAAAGGGCTTATTAACACACACACACACATACACACACACACAAATGTATAATTGACTTAGGAACTTTGAAGCAAAGAAATGCAATTCTATAGGAACACATAACAATGAGGAGTCAGTCATGAACAGAAGACTTGGAAAAATATGGTCTGGGGACAGAAATTCCTGAGATGTTGGTTTGGTATTTCTAGAGATCGTTTTAGCAAACCTATGGATTGGAATGGTGGTGACTCCAGGAAGCACCGGGAAGTTCCAGGAAACAAATAGCTTCAGGAAGAAACAGACACAATTAAGGATTTGTCAGAAACTGGTGAAGAGATTTTTGTGGGTTAAATCTTGGAGAGGTCAGTGGCTATATTGTTGCATAGTTGGTTTCAAAGAAAACAATTTCAGTCTTTAAGAAAGTAGAACGGAGAGACCATAAAGAAAATGATTATACCTTTTCAGCAGCAAAAAGAGGAGAGAAAAGGGGTAGAAAAAAGGAGAGAGAGAGAAGAGAGAAAAGGAAGAGAATTAACAGAATTCAGTTCAGTCCAAGGACAGAGTAGGGTCAACTAGCAAGTCCTGCGAGTGGCCCTAAGGAATAATAGAAGGTAAAGAAAGGACCCACTCCCTGAAGGGGAAAATTTAGAAGAAGCGGATTAGTACTTTAAATCAGCAATGGCTAAATGAGTAACATGAATCCTTGCACCTGTAATTTACCTAATCTACAGACAGTCTGTGCCCAGAGATTCCTGAACACCAGGGTAAAAATAGTTTTGCACTTAGACTGACAGAACATTTGAGTCACTTCAGAGAACATGGGGGAGGGTCACGGACCAAGCAGAGGAAAGGGAAAAATTTTAAAGGCGAATCCTCTACAGTTCTCCAGATGGTGGCAGTGAGAAGTAGGGCAGAGAAAGGGGGCTGGACCCAGATTAGGGGGGCTTTGATTGAGAGAACTGCTATGCAGCTGCCTTTTTAGAACACAATCCTTAACAAAGGGGTCTAATGTTATTACTTGCTGCTGTGGGGTGGATTCCAACTCACAACGATCCTATAGGACAGAGTAAAACTGCCCTATAGGAGTTCCAAGGAGTGGCTGGTAGATTCAAACTGCCAACTTTTTAGTTAGCAGTCCTAGCTCTTAACTACTGCACCACCGGGGCTCCAAGAAAGGAGTCTAGGACAAACAGAGGAGGAACCCAAGAAGTTGCTCTTTTGATCTTTTTGAAATGTATTTTTTTTTTCTTTGCTTTCACCCTGATTTGCCTTCAAACTGGGAGTTGGGGCACTGCTTTCACAAAAACCCATGTTCAGTCCATATATTGCCACAAAATGCTACTTAAGGCAGTTGTTGCTCACTTATTTTCTAGGCATAATTTCCAGGGAAGGAGACAATGAGTGCCCTTCTACCTGACAAGCACTCTTTCCTTGGTGCTTACAAAACAAAACCCTCTTCATAACTCTGCATTCCCCATGACTTTTCATTCAGATTGCGGAATTTGAGAATAAAATTTATGAAGCCTTAGAATTTTTGCAGGTTAAGTAGTTCTTTCTGGGAGGTTGACCAGTGATCCTAGGTTCTCCTGGGATTGAGGGGTTCTAGGGTATGGGACTTTCAGTACTGAGAAAATCCTAGAAAAATCAAGACAAACTGGTCACTCTGCATTCTGGAAAAACACCATGGATGCTTACATATGTTTATTCATAAATAACAATAATGTACAGACTGCGGAATATGTAAACCAGACATTTTTCTTTAAAAATACTGCACCACCAGGACTCCAAAATAATTACAGTGATCACAAATCCAGGGTTGATTTTAGATCCAGGTCCTAGGCCCAGCTCTGCCACTTGCTAATTATCTGACCTTGGGCAAGTTATATAACTTCTCTAAGTCTCAATTAACTAGGGTGTAAAATGGATTGTGAGGATGGTGCAGGTCTGGGCAGTGTTTCCTTCTGTTGTACATAATAGGGTCTCTATGAGTCCAAAGTGACTCTCTGGTACCTAACAACAACAAAAAATGGAAATAGTAATACCTCATAGGGTTGTTTTGAAGATTTAGTAATATAATGTCAGTGAAACACTTAATATACCGTGTAGATGGCACTGGGTTTGGTTTTTAGCACATATTTGGCAATACAAATTAGCTAATACCTTATTTAATTTCTGATTGAAGAAAAATCCATATACTTATTGCCCCAATAAATCAAACCCTTTGCTGTTTTTGTTTCTATATGAACAAACCATTTATATAATATGATTTTTACATAATATAAATTTTACATTACATAGTTTATATAGCTATGCTGTAGTTACAATTTTATATATATGCATATATATAACTTCTTTTATTTAAAATATTGTCATAAACATTTTCCATGATGCTACATATAACTGATATTTAAAATATCTAAGATATTTGGAATGGCTTTTTAACGTTGTTTAAATTTTTTAAAAAATGAAATGAATCATGGTATTCAGATGATCCACGTTCTAGTAGTGCCTGGTGCTCCTAGCTTATTAAGCTAAACAGATGTCGCTAGTACAGAATGGTTAGCAACTATTCTGTTGCTGCCCTCCAACTGGCTGGTTATGACATATTGTCCAAAATGGTTGGTGCTTTCATGCCTGTCTCAGGGCCTACCATGACAAATAGTCACCACTGTACAAACACTGTTATTCCATAAAGTTTTTCTACCACCAGTCTGAAAAAAAGAAAAAGGTTGTTTAATCAGATATAGACACACATCCCACACTTATTTAGAAGCCCAGACACTTTTGTCGTCAGGTAAAATGTTACCTTTCAGGATGGGAAATGATAGAAGGGTGCTAAGAGTTATAATATGTTTAAATTGCATATGATATGGAGCTTTTTAAGTACAGGCATTATATGTTCAACATGTCACCTAAAATTTAATCATGTTTAGTTTTACATTTCCTGATTTTATGATCTGAAGTAGGTGTTGTCAGGCTGGAAAAGCTCTGTTATGTAATTTCATAATATAAGTATAATCTTCTTATTAAAACATTTAAATAGGTTTTCATTTTCTTCTATTTGAATGTAAACTATAATGAGATTTAAGCCTCTTGAATTATATCAATATAAAAAAACCAAAAACCCACTGCCGTCAAGTCGATTCTGACCCACAGCGACCCTCAAGAATTAGTGCTTTTAAGAGAATAGAATAAATATAATACACTTACATTTATAGAATTAAGAGAATAGAATAAATCTAATACGTATATACATTTTATTTCATAAAGTTGTAGCATTACTCAATTCTAAAAAACCTAAGTGGCAGTGCTTTAAATGAATGATCTTACTACATCTTCACAATATTTTACCAAGTGTTTTATATAATTATCTCCATTCCATAGAGAGAAAAAACAAAGCAAAGAGAAGTTAATCTACTTGCCTAAGAACACGTCCTGTATACTAAAGCCTGGTTCCTATAACAGCAATTTATGTAGTCAGGAAAAAGATCTTATTCTGAGGCTCCTTACAATGACCGATAGATGAATGGTCTTGACTTATAAAACATCTGTGGGCAACCTAACTTAGAGGACCTTTGAGCATTTATTTGGCAACCTTCAGGGGAACTTTTGTTTTTCTTATGCATTAGCCGAATGAGGCAGTGTTGATAGCTGATGGCCGAGATTTGGACCTATCTCCTCTCCCACTGGGAATAACAATGTAGTAGCATCCTCCACGTACACTACCAAGCAGGCTGTCCCAGAGGTTACAAAACTGATGCTCAAATTAGATACTTTGAAACACATGGTCTATTTCATTATTTTTAAAGGTACAGAGAGAAGCAAGGGGAAGAGATGGGAGAGACTCCACTATTTGAATCCAGGGTTATGAAACGCTCATATGTACGGTCTTTCTCCCTTCCTCATTAGGCTGCCCCACTTACAATAGTTATGAGGACTGAAGTTGAAGGTCTGAAGCAAGGACTGAAGCAAGGGGTCTCAGCAGATGGAAGGGGACTGGAACTAACACATGGTTGCTCTGTATACCTGGTCAAAAGCTATCACTTACTTATAACCTGCCGTGACTTTCGATTACGGAAAAATTTCAATTGTGGGCTAAAATAGTTGCCACCAATGAGTAGTCAACATAATACCTCCTGAATGTTGGTGTCTCAGGTAGGTTTGGTGCCTCAAGATTATTTGATGCTTAATTGATCCTTCATCTCCCCTATGTTGACAAGCAAATGCTGTACCTACTTTATGTCTACCATGCCTTCCAATGCACTTGCTTTTATATTTAGTTTCATCTATCCTCCTTATTTTCCTTATTTTCTATAGTAGAATTTAATATTCATAAATGACAGCAAATACATATTTTATCTTCTTTCAAAATAATTCTTCATATGTATGTATTTCTCAACTAGAATTCTATTATCTTATGCTTTTAGTTTCTTACCTAAGAAATTTGAATTCTTTAATATAAATCCATCTTTATAAAAGTTTAATAATTTCCTCTAATTTCTATTTGCTCATCTATCCCTTGTACATTGCTTCTCTGTGAAAGGTGGCATTTTATCTTTTTATAGTCCTCAAGTTAGAAACTATGTTCTCAGTGTGGGTTATGTGTATGCTGAAGGGAACTATCTCTTACTAACATCCTTCTTGGATTTTTAGATTTTGTATTATGTTATAAACATTGATATGATTAACTATTTAGTAACAGATCTTGGTTTATTTTACCATTTTGCATTTCATGTTTATTATATTTTTTGTTTTCAAGATGACTTTTCCTTTTTAAAATATATCTTTTCAAATGTTTTTAAAATTTCTTTTTTCCATCTCTTCATTAGTAAGCATTTTTTAGTGCAAAATTTTACATTAAACTTAGAAAGATCTATATATTACTTGCTTTCAAAGAGTTTACTATCTAATTAGAGATGTGAGATATACACACTGAAGCAATTACGTAAGTATACAAATTAGTGTACAATTAAATTCCAAAATGAATGATTCTGGGAATATGGCATGAACAAAAGGTTGGTTTTATGGAACAGTAGAACTGTAAAGGAACCTGGAAAGATGAGAAGGATATGGATAGAAGGAAATGAACCTGAAGGGCATAATCAAATTATGCCAGGAATGATTCGTGAGACAGACCTAGATTACAGATACTGTGAATACTGGGATTAGTCCTAAAGGGAATGGAGAATCATTACATATTTTGAGCTGATAAAATGGCATTTGTCCATCAGCTTTTTTTAAAATTGTTGTAAAACTATATATAACACAACATTTACCAATTCAACATTTTTTGGTGTACAATTTAATGACATCAATTACAGTAATCATGTTGTACAGTCATCACCCATAATCATGGCCAAATTTCCCATCACCATAAACAAAAACTCATTGATTCCTAAACAATGTCATTAGTCTTCTATAAACATTTATACTGGGTGTTATCATGAATTGGGAGTAAGAGAATGTTTCCTAATTGGGCATCACATGTTTTGAGGATATTATGCCCTTTTCATCTAAATGCAAATGTAGTCAATGTAGATGAAGAAAATAATAAAGCAAAAACAAATACCAATCTTATCTATTCCTACAAAAAAGCAATCCTGAGAACTTTTGGATGAGCAATTTTCTTTTTAAAAAACTTCCTATAATTCAAGTAAGCTGAAACAAATTTCAGTATAATCATTTTGATATGTTTTTGGTTTATTAATATTAATTACATTGAGCCTTAACAGATCATTTTGCGTTATAAACCATTCATAAAGGAAGCCTTTATTAAGAAATCTCTTTAATATAGTGTGTTCCTGGAATAGAGAAGGGATATGCTTCAAATTTTTAATCAGTGTTTATTATGCTTTTAGTCAGATACAATAATAAGGGGTAAAAAAGGAATGTTGGTTTACATTTACTACTATTTATTAGTTGACAGAATAGAGAGCGTTTAGTTTTTAACAGTTATTGCTGAAACAGGCTAAAACTTAAAACATTTCAGTTCCAAATATTTTTAATTCACATAGAAATAAGTTAGCTTAGACTTGAAAGGGTCTTTTCTTTCTCAAAATGGTAGGCACATTTTGGTCCAGGAATTAACTGCACCAGCTGAGGGTAGAGTTTCTTTCTATATTTGTTTCGAAAACAGACCATCATATGCTGTTGGAGATCAACAAAATAAGGTGGTTACATACCCCATAATAAAGCATTCTTTTCTGCTAAACACTTTAATTCGGACTGTGACAAGCATGACTCCTATGATGGATATTTGGTAAAGTACGACGCTCTTTTCATAAAACCAAGCGCTCTATTAACATGGTTTCCTCAACTCCACTTCTCACTTCCAAATCCTTTAGGAAATTGACACCAACTGTCCATTTTGACCCTTGTTCATTAATTTCCTTTCAATAGAACTATTCTCTTCTCTCAGCTGTTGTAGCAATGCAAAGTTTTACAAACTCTTTTGCTACGGCTTTGTTGAACATTCTTTCAGTATTCAGGGAACCATATAACGCCAGAGTCCTAAAGTATGTCCCAGAGTCATTAGCACAGTTTGCCACATTACTCACTCTCACAGAGGGAATCTTTAGCTTGACCTCTTAAAAAGTGAAAAGAGCAAAATCAATTAGTTCAGTATATCAAGACTTAATGGTCATGACAACAATAAATCCTTGTCAATACTTCCTCTCCTAACCCTTACTCTTCCACATCTGACCTGAGTGAATCCACTAGATCCCTTGTCATAAACTGCTTACAGAAAACCTTGTTTGATTTTTATTGGAAGGTGTTTGTGTGCATGCTGTGTGAGTGAGCTCTTTTACAGCCGTGGCTGGAAGCACTAGCAAATCCCAGTAAACAGAGAATTATTATTGTGTCCTGTTTTGAAATATGGTCAGCCTTGCTAATTTGTGTTCATGCTCTGGAAATCCCAGGATTTCTTAAAGAACATGAAAATGAATAATATAAGGAATGGCTATAGATGTGCATAATATTTGTTTTGTAATATAGTGAAGCTGGACTCTGCAGTAGTATGATGTTTCCAAGGCATGACAAGCTCTTTTCTTTTGTGTCGGTTTTTGTTTTGGGTTAGTGAAAAACATTACATCACAGAGAAAGAATGCAAAAATCAAGGGTTGCTTTGAGCTCTACCAATCTGTTGTATTTTTCCTGGAAACACTGATATTTGAGGGTTGTCAAATGGCAGCCGTTGTTTTTTTAGTTGCTGTGCTTAAAAATAGTATCAGTGTAATAAACGTTACTTGATTATTTTGATTTTCTTTTACCATTTTGTTCAGATTAATTTGGTTTAGCATTTTGTATTAGGTTATGATATAATAGCACTAAGAACATATGCTGCCTTTTTTTAATAACTGAGAACTTTAAAGATATTAATTCCTTAATGTTCCATATATGATTCTAAGATAGCTAAACTTCTCATGTTTCCAAACTTTATTTTTACTTCTTTGAGGGCTTGGTATTTTAAATAATTTTCTAAAACTCCCATAGCTGAATTTTTTCTCTTTAATCTTATACATGTCAATTCACCAAAAAGCTTATGTTTTTTCTGACTTTGAAGAAAATCCCAGACTTCTCAATGGAATAAACTTTCTTTTGAAGATTAAAGTGATGATTAAAATCAGCTTTTGAACATATGATAATTATAATTCTATTTTTGGCAGTGGCGAATTACTTAAAATTTTTTTATAAATATATTATCTTAGCAATAATCCCAACCACAGGATAAAAATGAAGCACAATCTCATAAGATTATTGTGAGATTTCCCGAGAGGCAGTAATGTAGCTCTACCTTCAGAAGTCGACAACAAGACTTTTCTGGGGCTCTAGGGCTTTTAATACTCTGTCTAGAGTAAAAAGCAAATAGTGGAGAGGGAAGACACAGAGAGAGAGCAAACAGGATTGACTGTTAGACTTCTACCAATGCTGTGTAAAAATCAACTCTTTAAAAAAATCAGGTTTTAAAAATCAAAGCATAATCTGGAATTATTTAAAATGCATAGCATTATTGGATTGACAGAAAAAGCCTCAGAGTAAGCAAATCTTTTTAATGGAACATTTCCTTGGGAGTAAAATTTGGTGACAAAGTTAGCACACTGAATCACAGAAAGCAGAGAAGCACTCCATCTTGGCTCCTACGTGCTCCTACTTCCAAGTTCGTGACTGTAAAGAAATACTCACAGGGAGAGTATTTGTGGACTGTGGATCGTTAACTATACCCTCCTTGTACAACTGTCCCTTTTCACATACTTCATATTGATTACAGTATCTGGTTCTGCAATTTACCCATATCCTAGCATGTACCACATTGCCATGTACTATTTGTTTATATCACCCAGTACGTAGGGTAACAACTGTTATTGCTAATATATTTACAAAAAATTTAAGTAATTTACCACTGCCAAGAAATAATATTATAATTATCATATGTTCAAAAGCTGATTTTAGTCATCACTTTAATCTTCAATAGATAAATTATTCCATTGAGAAGTCTGGGATTTTCTTCAAAGTTAGAAAAATCATAAGCTTTTTGGTGAATTGACATGGATAAGATTAGAGGAAAAAAAATTGGCTATGGGAGTTTTAGAAAATGATCAGTGTCCAGCAGACTAAAACCAAAAAACCAAACCCATTGCCACCAGAGCGCCTTACACTTTTAATGAGAGAATGTGATAGTTTACTGGCTGCTTGTTTTAAGACTATTGGGTTGCTTGTTCCTGGCCACCCAGCTCCTAAATACCTGGCCATGTGTGATGTGCCTGGCCTGTGTGTCCATGAGAGTCACTATTACATCCGGCAGGCCCCATAAGTGAAGGCCTTGTGACATGTAGTACTTTACCCTTGGCCACCCTCTAGGATAGTCTGAAGCTGATCAGTGCTGCTACCTTTATACCTCTTGAACTCTGCTGATCAGGGTTTCCTAGTGACCTTAAAGCAGGCAGAACTGTGTGGTGCCCAGTATCAGAAAGAGTAATCCATAACTCCCTTCTTTGTATCCTTAAACTTTCTTCTTCACAAAGTCTTGGCTTTATAAGAATAAAAATAATTTAATTTACCTTAAAATAACTTAATTTTGTAAAAAATGTTTCAGTCTAGTAAATCCTGATTTTTAGAAAGTGATATACTAAATGTTACATTCTGGGTAAGCCATTTATATGAGGCCTTCAAAATAACCTCAATAGCCTATATAATGTGCTACTGAAATAATCAGGCCCCTGAATTTATTGTTAAGTAGTGGTCCTGGAATCAATTGAATCAGAATTACCATGGGAACCTGGTAAAATTTGGAGTTCCAGGACCCACTGCAGTCTAACTGAACTGGAAGGTTTCTGTAAATACTACTAGGGTTATTGATGGGTTAAAGTGTGCCATGCCCAGTGGTTTTCAATCTTGGCTGTACATTAAAATCACCTGAGAAACTCAGACAATACCAGGTGATTTTAATGCACAGTCAGGGTTGAGGACCCCTGGCCTAACACCTGTTAAATGCTCAGTAACTTGTCCCTAAACTAACCTAACCAATCGCTAACCTAACCAATCGCCTTTCAAGTCCATTCTGACTCATGACAGACCCACACGTGTCAGAGTCAAAGGCGGATTATCCAATAAGCAAGGTAAGCACCGTGCTTATCCTGCTCACCGGATCGTCTGTAATGAACAATTTCACATTTTTTCATCGCAACAAAGATTTTGTTTTTAGGTATGGCTGGCATCTGTCTTGCTTCCAACATCATAGCATCGTCCTACGGAATCAAAGCCTCTTTTCAAATTGACAATCCCTGATGGACAGATGACCCAGTAAACAAGGTAAGCTTGTGCTTACTTGTGCTTACTTACTAATCTGTAATGAACAAGCTCATACTGGTTTCACTACATTTTTCATGTGAAATTGTTCACTACAGATTAGTAAGTAAGCACAGTTAATGAGCACATGCTTACTTTGTTTGTTGGATAATGCACCTCAGGTCAAAGGAGAACTATGTTCCATAGGATTTTCAATGTAGGATTTTCACTGGGTGATTATTCCGAAGTATATCATCAGGCCTTTGTTCTGAAGCACCTCTGGGTGAACTTGAACCTCCAATCTTTTAGTTATCAGACCAGCGTGTTAACTGTTTGCACCCCCCAGGGACTCCCAATAATTGATAGATATCCTTAATACATTGAATAAAAGAAAAGCTAGCAATTGATTAAAAAAAACCATCTCTAATTCTAATTTAAGTGAAAGGTCAATTAAATCTCCAATATAAAAAAATATATATTTTTACTTCAAATAGATCTTGACTTTTAGAGACCATACATTACTCCCCATATACACTTAGAGGTAAATGATTTTAAATTAGTAAAATTAAATAAAATTTAAATTATACAGATCATTCTTTACTGTATATAACTCCTTTTCTTCAGTAAAGTTCTACTTTAAAATATTGATTCCATAATACAGTGACAAGAAGAATAAAATTGTGATATGATTACTATAAAATCCAAATTCTTGCGTAATAAAAAAGATGCTGATAAATACCAATATGTATTGAGTTCTTAGTATGTTCTGGGTATTGTTTTAAATCCTTTAGGTATGATAACTTATTTAATTTTCACAATGTCCCTGAGAGAGTTAATATCATTCCCAAATCTTCACGTTGTACATCTAAAGTGACAACAAACATATGAACAAGAAATGCTAGTACAGGTCACTTGGCACCATACATTGTTTGTTTTATAAAGAATTATTTGTTGGAATTAAATCTCTCAAATTTTGATTTCCGCCCCCTCTGGAGGTTCACATGTTAGCATTCTTCTGAGTGTATAACCACCTATCCTATTAAACTATGATAACTATGAGAGCTGAGGAAACCCCTGGTGGGGTAGTGGTTAAGTGCTACAGCTGCTAACCAAAAGGTCAGCAGTTCAGTCCACCAGGGGCTCCTTGGAAACTCTACGGGGCAGTTTTACTCTGACCTATAGGGTCTTTTTTTTTTTATAGGGTCGCTATGAGTCGGAATTGACTCGAGGGCAACGGGTTTTATGAGAGCTGAAGTACAAACTATTTCATAGCATAATAATGTTTACTTTGCTATATTACCTGGCATCATTTTAAAATTTAATAATATGTTCTTGTTTGGTAGAATTAGATTGTACTCAATATGCATATAGTCCACAAGAGTAAATTTGTAATGATTTCCTTTATAGTTTGCCTTGAAAAATAAGTAATAAATTTTAAAAATTCAAGGAAATTGAAAAAAACCCAGATTACTGTAACAAGCATATATTTTGAAATATTAATTATCCAGTCAACTTCTTAGAAAGGTACCTGTAAAAATGGAAAAGTCATAGTAACCCAAGCCTTTCTCTTTCATCTGGCTTAATTTAGCAGATTTTTAAATTAATTCACTTTTTGTTTTTTTGTAAATTACATACAATTTAAGCCCAATTCAAGCCTTGAAAGCAAAATGGCCATACTTCTAGCCAATGCCACAAATCCTAGAATTACTAGGTATCTTCATGAAACCTCAACTTATTTCTTTTGGTGACCACGACCAGAAAAAAATAAAGAATGTAAATCACGACCCCAAATTGTTAATAGTTTTTCTTAGAAACTGGGATTGTGGGTAATATAAATTTATGATTTTTAAAAATATTTTTTCTGTAGTTTGTAAAAATTCTATAATAAGCATATTCTACTTTTACAATGAGAAAACCAATTAAATATCATTCAAGAAAACAAAATGAAAGCAGGAATTTAGATACAACTAGAATTAGTTTTTATTTATTTATTTAGGATTAGTATATTCGGTAAATAAGACAGATCTCGTTTTTAGGACCAGGAAACTGGCTGTACTCACCACACATGATGTTCACTTGCTATTGACTCGAGGGTATTGAAGGAGTCTACCTTAAATTTCCCTGAGCAAGACTAAATTCTTCCTAGAGTTTGAACTGAGGCTGAGCTCTCTGGTTAAACTGGATTGCTTCCGGTATAGACAGGAGGATTGTGGGAGCAGGGAATCAAGTAGCTTGTTCCAAAGGATAAGCTTCAATTACCTGGTAAATTTGGTTATGCGAATAAAGTTCTTCCTAACTATAACAGATTATGGTAACAGCAGCAACGAAAAGAAAAACCCACTGCCATCAAGTCAATTCCGACTCACAGCAACCCTATAGGAGAGAGCAGAACTGCCCCATAGAGTTTCCAAGGAGCACCTGGTGGATTCGAACTGCCGACCTTTTATTTAGCAGCCGTAGCTCTTAACCACCATGCCACCAGGGTTTATGATATGTTATATGGTACTTCAACTAAATTTATTGGATTAGGGAGTAAGGTTACTCAAAGTAGCCTAACAGTAAAAACTTTGGATTTTGTTTCTGGGACATACATCTTTGAATTCTCATAAATTAAGGAGGAAATATAAATATCTTATATCAGGTGGTAGGATCTACTGGGCGTTAAAAGTTAGGTGAGCAATTATCCTAAGAAGGATGGCATTATTTTACAGACTTCAGAGGAAAACAAGGCCGTGGAACACTCTAACGCTTATTCTCTCCAAACTGAATCCTGGTTTATGGTGAGGGGATTAAATTTAACATGATTTCATTTTTTTTTTTTTTCCCCAGAAGCCAATTTTCCTACCATTATTCACTGAACAAATGATATCATTTCTTCATTGGTGAGATGATATCTCTTCACTGGCATGAGAATAACCTTTCTGTCTTACTGAGCTATTGGTTGCTTCTCATCTCAATAATACGCTTTTAACACTATTTAGATAATAAAACATTTTAATACATGAAAGAGAATTATCCCCCCATCACTTTTATTGCTCAATTTTTTAGAGCCTATTTCTGATTATTCTTCCAAATGAACGTAGCAAGTTTCTTTTTTCACATTTGAAAAACACTTTTTTTTTTTTTTAATTTGGGCAATATCCAGTTTTTCTTTTTTTTTTTAAATTGAACTTTTAGGTGAAGATTTGCAGAACAAACTAGTTTCTCATCAAACAGTTAGTATACACATTGTTGTATGACATTGGTTAACAACCCCATGGCATGTCAACACTCTCCCTTCTCAACCCTGGGTTCCCTATTACCAGCTTTCCTGTTCCCTCCTACTTGCCAGTTCCCGCCCTAGGGCTGGTGCACCCCTTTAGTCTTGTTTTGTTCCATGGGTCTGTTTACTCTTTGGCTGAAGGGTGAACTTCAGAAGCAGCCTCATTACTGAGCTGAAAGGGTGTCCGGGGTCCATACTCTGAGGTTTCTCCAATCTCTGTCAGGCCAGAAAGTCCAGTCTTTTTTCTGAGTTAGAATTTTGTTCTACATTTTCTTCCAGCTCTGTCCAGGACCCTCTATTGTGATCCCTGTCAGAGCAGTCAGTGCTGGTGGCTGGGCACCATCTCGTTGTACTAGACTCACTCTGGTGGAGGCTGTGGTAGATGTGGTCCATTAGTCCTTTGGACTAATCTTTCCCTTGTGTCTTTAGTTTTCTTCATTCTTCCTTGCTCCCAAAGGGGTGAGACCAGTGCAGTGTCCTAGATGGTGGCTCACAGGCTTTTAAGGCTGCAAGAAGCTATCACCAAAGTAGAATGTAGAACATTTTCTTTATAACCTCTGTTAAGCCAATTGAGCTAGATGTTCCCTAAGATCATGGTCCCCACAGCCCTCAGCCCAGCAATTCGGTCCCTCAGGGAGTTTGGGTGTGTCTATGGACCTATTTTTTTATGGAGCTACCAAGACCCTGCCTTGTATAGGCTGTGCCGGCTTCCCCAGTATTGTGTACTGTCTTACCCTTCACCAAAGTTACCACTTATCTATTGTCTAATAAATGTTTTTCCATTCCCACCCCTCCCCACCTTCATAACCATCAAAGATTGTTTCTTTTTGTATGTAAACCTTTTCATGAGTTTTTACAGTAGTATTCTCATACAATATTTGTCCTTTCGTGATTGAGTTATTTCACTCAGCATAATGTCCTCGAGATGTATCCATGTTATGTGATGCTTCACGGATTCATCGTTATTTTTTAGCATTGTGTAATACTCCATTGTGTGTATGTACCACAGTTTGTTTATCCATTCATCTGCTGATGGGCATCTAGGTTGTCTCCATCTTTTTGCTATCGTGAACAATGCTGAATGAACATGCGTGTACATATATCTATTCATGCGACGACTTTTATTTCTCTAGGATATATTCCTAGGAGTGGGATTGCTGGATCATATGGTATTTCTATTTCTAGCTTTCTAAGAAAGCACCATATCACTTTCCAAAATGGTTGTATCATTTTGCATTCCCACCAGCAGTGCATAAGAGCTCCGATTTCCCTGCAGTCTCTCCAACATTTGTTACTTTCTGTTTTATTGATTCGTGCCAGTAATTCCGGGGTGAGATGGTATCTCATTGTGGTTCTGATTTGCATTTCTCGGATGGCTAGAGATCATGAGCATTTCCTCATGTGTCTGTTGGCCACTTGAATGTCTTCTTTGGTGAAGTGTCTGTTTATATCCTTTGCCCATTTTTTAATTGGATTAGTTGTCTTTTTGTTGTAGAGGTATTGGATTTTCTTATAAATTTTAGAGATTAGACCTTTGTCTGATTTATAATAGCCAATTTTTTTCCCCCAGTCTGTAGGTTCTCTTTTTACTCTTTTGGTGAAGTCTTTTGATGAGCATAAGTGTTTAACTTTTAGAAGATCCCAGTTATCTAGCTTATCCTCTGGAGCTTGCATGCTGTTGGTTGTTATTCGTATCCTATTAATGCCATGTATTAGGGCCTCTAGTGTTGATCCTATTTTTTCTTCTATGAACTTCATAGTTTTTGGCTTTATATTCAGGTCTTTGATCCATTTTGAGTTAGTTTTTGTATATGGTGTGAGGTATGGATCCTGTTTCAATTTTTTTGCAGATGGACATGCAATTTTGCCAGCACCATTTGTTAAGAAGACTGTCCTTTACCCATTTGATGGACTTTGGGCCCCTGTCGAAGATCAGGTGACCATAGGTGGATGGATTTACATCTGTGTTCTCAATTCCGTTCTGTTGGTCAATGTATCTGTCATTGTACCAGTACCACGCTCTTTTGACCAGCTGTATAGTAGGTTCTGAGGTCAGGTAGTGCGAATCCTTCTACTTTATTCTTCTTCAGTCTTGCTTTACTTTTCTGGGGCCTCGTCTCTTTCCACATAAAGTTAAAGATAAGTTTTTTCATCTCTTTAAAGAATAGTGTTGGTATTTGGATTGGTATTGTATTGATTTTGTAAATCGCTTTGGGTAGAATTGTCATTTTCATAATGTTGAGTCTACCTATCCATGAGCATGGTATGTTTTTCCATTTGTGTAGATCTCTTCTGGTTTCTTGCAGTAGTGCTTTGTAGCTTTCTTTGTATAGGTTTTTTATATCCCTGGTTAGATTTATTCCAAAGTATTTTATTTTTTTTTAGGGGCTATTGTAAATGGTATTGTTTTCCTGATTTCCTTTTCATCGTTCTCTTAATTGGTGTATAGGAATCCAACTGATTTTTGTATGTTGATCTTGTATCCTACTGCCCTGCTGAATCTTTCTATTAGTTCCAGTAGTTTTCTTGCAGGGTATTTTGGACTTTCTTAGTATCATATCATCTGCAAATAGGGAGAGTTTAACTTCTTCATTACCAATTTGGATGCCCTGTATTTCTGTTTCTTGCCTTATTCCTCTAGCTAAGACTTCCAGCACAATGTTAAACAGGAGTGGTGATAAAGGGCATCCTTGTCTTGTTTCTGTTCTCAGGGGGAATGTTTTCAGTCTTTCTCCATTGAGAGCAATGTTGGCCAATGGCTTTGCATAGATGCCCTTTATTATGTTGAGAAATTTCCCTTCTATACCTATTTTATTGAGAGTTTTAATCAGGATTGGGTGTTGGACTTTGTCAAATGCCTTTTCTGAGTTGATTGAGATGATCACGTGATTCTTTTCTTTCCTTTTATTTATGTGGTGGATTACATTGATTGATTTCCTAATGTTGAACCATCCTTGCATACCTGGCGTGAATCCTACTTGGTCATGATGTATTTTTTTTTTTATATGATGCTGAATTCTATTGGCTAGAATTTTGTTAAGAATTTTTGCATCTATATTCATGAGAGGTATGGGTATGTAATTTTCTTTTTTTGTGGTGTCTGCCTGGTTTTGGTATCAGGGTTATGGTGGCTTCAAAGAATGAATTTGGAAGTATCACTTCCTTTTCTATGTTCTGACATAGTTTGAGTAGTACTGGTATAAGCTCTTCTCTGAATGCTTGGTAGAACTCTCCATTGAAGCCATCTGGGCCAGGGCTTTTTTTGGTTGGGAGTTTCTTTTTTTTTTTTACCTTTTCAATCTCTGCTCATGTTATGGGTCTGTTCAGATTTTCAATATCATTTCGTATTAGTTTGGGTAGGTAGTCTGTCTCTAGAAATTTGTCCATTTCCTCCAGGTTATCAAATTTGTTGGAGTATAGTTTTTCATAACACTCTGTTATGATCCTTTTTATCTCAGTTGGGTCTGTTGTAATATCCCCCATTTCATTTCTTATTTGGGTAATTTGCGTCCTCTCCTGTTTTTCTTTTGTCAATTTTTTCTCCTGTTTTTCTTTGGTCAATCTGTCCAGTGGTTTGTAGATTCTGTTGATCCTTTCAAAGAACCAACTTTTGGGTTTGTTGATCTTTTCTATTGCTTTTCTGTTCTCTATTTCATTTATTTCTGCTCTGATCTTCACAATTTCCTTTCTTCTGGTAGCCATGGGCTTCTTTTGCTGTTCTCTTCTCTTCCTTTTTTGTTCAAGTTGTATAACTAATGTTTTGATTTTGTCCCTTTCTTCTTTTTTGATGGGTTCATCTAGTGCTATAAATTGACCTCTGAGGACTGCCTTTGCTGTGTCACAAAGGTTTTGGTATTATGTGTTTTCATTCTCATTTGATTCTAGGAAATTTTTTATTGCATCTTTGATTTCTTCTATTACCCAGTGGTTTTTAAGCAGGGTGTTATTCAGTTTCCATGTAGTTGATTTTTTTTTCCCCTTACTCTTCCTGTTGTTAATTTCTACTTTGACAGTGTTGTGGTCAGAGAAAATGCTTTGTATTATCTCAATGTTTTGGATTTTGTTGAGGGTTGTTCTGTGGCCTAAGATGTGGTCTATTCTGGAAAACGTTCCATGTGCTTTGGAAAAGAATGTGTACTTTGCAGCCGTTGGATGGAGTGTTCTACATATGTCTATGAGGTCGAGTTGGCTGCTTATGCTCTTTAGCTCTTCTGTATCTTTGTTGAGTTTCTTTCTAGTGCTCTGTTCTTTACTGAGAGTTTTGTGTTGGAGTCTCCAACCATTGTTGTGGAACTGTCAGTTTCTGTTTTCAGTGCTGTTACAGTTTGTGAAGCAAACACTATTGAGTTTTTTTGTTTTTTTTTTTTTGGCATATTAAACCTATGAAGTAGTTTGAGAAGTACCATGTTTTTAATAATAGGCTTCCCGCATAAAATAATTATATTTTAGATTTCCCTACTTTATCATTTTCTTCAGAAACACCTCATAAGTTTAAACTCTTGGTATTTTATAATATTTTGGGCATCACCAGTGGAATAATTCTTCCCACTTATCAATTAGTTGTATATAGTTTTTGTATATTTATTTTGTGTTTAGCCACATTAGAGAATTTCTTTTTCTAAAGTTTTTCAGCCTATTCATTTGTGTCTTTTAAGTATGCAATCTTTTTATACCAAATAATGGCAGTTTTGTGTACCACTGTCATTTCTGTGTTCTTTCTTATTGCTTTGGTTAGGAAAGTGGTAATATATTTTTGGTACCTGATTTTGATGATTTTCAGTCTAAAATCTGTCTAGTGTCCTGGTTATTTAAAGTATCGATTAATTGATTGGTTCATTTGTTTATTCATACAGTTAACACTTAGGTGCTGTGAAGGAGCTACATATATATGATTGTTGTTGCTTTTAGCTGCCATTGAGTTTACCCCTGATGCATAAAGATCCACTCACAACGTGATCAGACCACTGTGATTCATAAGATTTTCATTGTCTGGTTTTTCAAAGTAGATTGCCAGGCCTTTCTTCCATATATATGATTATACACATGTACATGTAATTCTGTAGCCATAGATATAGGTATAAGTATAGTATAGATACAGCGGGGGGCTCTGGTGGTGAAATGGTTAAGATGTCAGGCTGTTAACCAAAAGGCCAGCAGTTTGAATCCACCAGCTGCTCTTTGGAAACTCTATGGGGCAGTTCTACAGGGTTGCTATGAGTCGGAATCAACTCAACAGCACACAACAACATAGATATAGGTATAGGGATAGAGATAAAATTTCAGGAAATGAGGGGACCTTGAACGTAGCATGGGCCTCTCTATTTTGTGTTATGTCCTAAGGAAAGGAGCTGAATCTAGCCAGTGAGTAGGACCCTGTTTCCCTGCTACTGGCTTTACTTAGATCTGCATAGTGCCAGCTCCTGGATTTCCCTTAGCCTTGCTTCACCTGCCTGTTATGATATGCTACTTCTTATTAGTCCACGTCATGTGTCCTGCTAGCCTGGATTACCACCTGTTGCTTGTTACTGTACTTTCTGGACCCAGTGTCTGCCTCTGTGGATGTACACATTGGCAGCTGACTCCACACCTGTCCCCCATCTCCAGCACCTGCCTCAGCCTTGTGGGATATCTTGTTCCAGGTTTCTTCCAAAACTGTGTTATTCTGCTTTTTAGTCTAATTAGTTTTGATGAGATCTTAAAAAAAAAAAAAAAAAGTTAAATACATTCTCATCTCCTTAAAGAGTAAACATAATGTTATTTACTGCTTTCTTAAAGATTTGAGATGTTGGTTGTAGTAATTTGTTGTTGTTGTTGTTCTATTAAAATATGTTGGATTTCAATAAATGATCCCAAAGGTTTTTTTTTTTTTTTTTTTTTTTTTTAAGGTATATGTCCTTCTAATAGGGGTGTGTGTGTTTGTGTGTGTATACATGCACCATGTAAAAATATAAGTCCTCAGTTTTGCGGCTTCCAAATTTTTTAATAGACTGAAAAAACAAATTTGTTGGATAGACTCTTGGTGAACTTTTTATTGAGTAAGTGGTGACTTTAATAAACAGAAATTTATTTTCTCACTGTTTAGGAGTCTAGAATTCTGAATTCAGGGTGCTGGCTCTAGGGAAGGCCCTTGTCTCTTTTCAGCTTCTGTTCCTCAGTTCCTTATGGATCTTCATGTGGCATGTATCTTCCTCTCTGTGTTTGTTTTCTTCTGTGCCTGATCTGCTCTTTTATATTTCATTAATATAACAAAAAATATCTATACCCATATAGAATTACATCCACAAGAATAGGGGTTAGGATTTATCCCTATATTACACATATTATGGAGGGACACTATTCAATCCATAACACAAGTTATTACTTCTAGCAGCTTTCTTTTTTGTAGATTCCTCAGGATTTTCTTCATACATGATTATGTCCTCTGCTCATAAGGACAGTGTTACTTTTTCCTTAGTAATCTTTATGCCTTCTATTTCTTTTTCTTTCCTTATTATAATAGCTAGGAATGTCAGTAAAATTTAGAGTAGAAGTGGTGAGAACAGACATCCTTGGCTTTTTCTGGATGTTCTCTCCTGTGTCCTCTAATTTTGGGACTCTGGTTATAGTTATGTTAAACTGCTTGAAATTTTCTCACAAGTCAGTGAAGATCTTGGTTTGTTTTTTAGCCTTTTTGATTCTGTGCTCCAGTTTGGATAATTTCTATTGCCTTATTTTAAATGATCTTTTCTTTTGTAGTGTATATTCTTCTCTAAATCCTATACAGTAAAATTTCTACTTCAGCTATTGTGATGTTCAACTCTAGAAGTTTCTTTTTAGTTTTGGAGTTTCCAGTAATCTCTATATTTATTTTCTCTTATATCTGTTAGCATATTTTAATAGCTGTATTAAAAGTTTTTGTCTATTAATTCTATCATTTCTGCATTTGTTTCTATTGATGAATCATTCTTCTGGTTACGGGTCACATTTTATTGTGTCTTCACAAGTCTAGTAATTTATAATTGGATGTTGGGTATTGTGAATGTTAAATTATTAAATGTCTTGCCTTCATTTAAAGAGGGTTGAGGTTGTAATATATTTAATTACTTTAATTTGTCGTTTCAAGTCTTGTTTTAGAAGTTTACTAGAGGGGTTTAGTTTACCTTGACCTCTCCTGGGTTTCTATGGAAACCCCAGGTGTTCTTCACTAGGTTTCTTTGGAGCTGGAACATTTTCCAACCCTTTGTGACCTTTCGTAGGTGTTCAGCCTGCAGCTTCCTGGTATTTGTTTTTCTGGTCGTGTTTTTTTTGTCTAAGTGGTTGCTTTTTGCCTGACCTTGTGGAATCTTAACCTATGCATGCCATACAGAGGCATAATTAAGGTATGGCAGGTAGGGCATGTGCCCCTATGCCACTTGAGCAGGGACATTAATGAGCAGTTTCTATTGGCCATCAAAGTTTCCATCGCCGGCTGTGAGAGATCATTCAACAATTTAAAACTAACTGCCATCGGTGCTATTTTCCTTAGATAGACCTCTGCATGCATGGCTTAGTATTCAGCAAAGACTCAAGGAGACATCTAGGAGGATTTATGGAGTTCTTTTCAGCCTCCCAGAATTTCTAGCTCTTTCTGTTAACCTCAACAAGGCTGCCATACTCTCTTGGGGTTCTCCCTGTTTATACTGCAGCCTGGTAAATTCCTTCAAAAAGTCATGACTGATCATAAAGGATTTTGTGAGAAATAATTGGGATGATGAATGTGAAAGTACTCTAATTTACTAAATTGACTGAATAGACTTCCCTTTCCAAGAGTACTATCAGTGAGTACAAAATTTTGTGAGAAATAATTGGGATGATGAATGTGAAAGTACTCTAATTTACTAAATTGACTAAACTGACTTCCTTTTCCAAGAGTAGTATTAGTGAATATAAAATAACTTAAGCCTATGACCTTTGCTAACAGGGAGAAATAATGCTTTTTATTACCTTCTATGAAATTACAGTTTTATTTTCAAATGACTTTATTGCAGACACTGATTTAGAGCATCCACTTGAACTTTCTGAAATAAAAATTTTCTTGAGTTGTCTTCCAAATCACATTAGATGTTACTGTGGATATATCTATATATCAATTTCAGTCCAAAATTTCCTTGAGAATGGAGTATTGCTTCTCCACTCATTCAAGAAAAGAGTCAATGGTTTTATTTAGCAGAAGTTAGTACATCTGCCATCATTTTTTCTTCCATCTGTGTATGTGAAACAGACACACAAATATGGCAAAGGTCTCAATTCTAAAATGGGATGCGTTATCTTACCGGTAATTGATTAGCCTGGGTAAAGGATTATCAGAACTTTGTAGAGTTCCTTGTGCTTTTCAAAGCACTTTCATATAAGTAATCTTATCTGTCCCTCAGAACATCTCCACGAGCTGGTGGATATGCCAGTCGGGATTCCACATGGAAACTCTATGCATGTTTATGAAGTTATTTAGCATGAACTATATAGGGTTGCTATGAGTTAGAATCGACTCGACGGCAACCAGTTTGGGTTTTGGTTTATACAAGTGCAAGGAGGCCTGGTGGTGCAGTGGTTAAGAGGTTGGCTGCTAACCAAAAAGTTAGCAGTTTTAATCCACTAGCTACTCCTTGGAAATTCTATGGGGCAGTTCTACTCTGTCCTATAGGGTCACTGTAAGTTGGAATTGACTCCATGGCAACTAGTCCTAAGAAGGCAAGCTGTTTTGCCAAGATTAGGCTTTATAAGAATTTTTTCTCTATACTTCCACTTTTTAATGTCATTGAGCTGATAATTTCAGAACATTTTGTGTCCCAGGCCTCAGAAAAAATTTCATTATGAGTTTTCTAAAAGTTGGCCCACAAAAAATAGACTTAACTATCACAATAATGGCATGGACTAATAATAATAACTTTGTTGAACTTAAATTTCATTTTTAAAATGTAGTGTTTGGTAGCAGATGGGAAAAGTGAATCACCATCTCCCTTAGGAAGAGGGCATGGCTTAATTAGTTTTTTTTTGCAAAAGACTTACTATACACTTCAACTATAAACTGAAAGAGGAAAATGATGTGTTTTAAAGCAGGATGAAAGTAGAGGTGATACCCACAGCTGCTCTGGTCTCTGGCAAACCATTCTGAGAGGCTCCAGTTTCATTTGGTTCATATGACACACATGCTGCTCTTTTATTGTATGTGTGCTTTAACCATATTTTGACAAATCTGATCTAAAAATGTTACAGATGTTCCTCATTATTTTAATTTGCACTTAGTAACCACCTATGCAATGTGGCTAAAAACTGGCCCCTTCACTATATAATTAAGAGGACTTTCAGCTATCAGTAATATGTGAATTTCGATTCAACTTCAGTTACAGTTTTGTGATGCAGCTAGTGAGCTGTGCACATTTAACAGGTGCTCTATTTGTTAATTTTGTTTTCTGATAATGAAGCCAGTTTTTTTTAAAACATGTTTCAATCCTTTAACGACCTGAAATTATTCTGACCATGCCTAATGGCTTTAAGAGATTTCCTGTTAAACATATGACCTGAGATCAGGCAGCATTGTCATCAAGTGAAGGCTTGCTAGAAATGAAGGCTCTCAGAGCCCACCTTAGACCTACCGAAGCAGAGTCTGCATTTTAACCCATTCTCCCAGGTGATCTGTATACACAAAAGTTTAAAAAGCACTCCTTTAGAGGAGACCTAATACCAAAACTCTGTTTTACACACACACATATATACATACATACATATACATACACACACATACATTTACATGTATATATATACATAGATACATGCATACATATATATATATATATGTTCTAGTTTAAACCGACAACCCTATGTTCTACGCATTTATTTTATACAAATATTATAGAGAATGGACTGACCTGTAGAATGAACTGTTTATTTTCTAATCATTTAATGTATTAAAATAAACCCCCACCAATGGTTTCCACAAGCTGCGTTATCTGTCTCCCATATTTCTAAGTACTGGCTTGCCATACATTTTCAATGTGACTGACACATGAAGCAAATTGAAGACCTTCCAACTCTAACTTCAATCTTTTGGAGTTCCCATCATTTCTTTCTTCTTTTTCATAGTTTTTTATAAATTTATTTATCGCAACAGCAGTAGATTGTAGTAATTTATACCTCCTTGTAATTGAAAAATAGGAAGCAAATTTCACACTTTTTGAGGGGATGCTTATGAATCTAAACGATTTAACTTCTTGGATAATAGATCCTACATTAAAATTACTTATGATCTATGGATGTCTTGGGAAACAATGGATGGATTATATCTCAATATGTGATACAAATCAAATTTGCATTTGTATAGGGACCTCTGAAATCATGCTGCAAAATAACTCAATTCATTAAAATTCAATTTATTGGCCATCAAATTTTCTATATGTATATTACAGCAGAAATAAGCATGACATAACTCATCTTAAAGGATATAGAATAATTAATACTATTTAGCTTAATGAAACTTCATTGAATCTATGACAAAATAATTTCATGTAATTCAAAACTCAGTACATTATCACTCGCTAATAAATGGAGGCAGAAAGATTTTCCCTAATTCGAAAGCACTCTCTAATTTGCTACAACCTAGCTAATTTCTTTGCTTTCAGCTCCACCAAGTACACTTCTCAGTAGTCAGCCTTGAGAAATAAAATAAAGACCTTTTAATAGAATCTATTTGGAATCACTGTTGGCACACAGCAGCATATCATTCATTTACAAGCTTGTGACACACTAAAAACCAAAACCAAAGCCATTGCCATCGAGTCCATTCTGACTCATAGCAATCCTATAGGACAGAGTAGACCTGCCCCATATGGTTTCCAAGGAGTGCCTGGTGGATTCAAACGGCTGACCTTTTGGTTAGCAGCTGTAACTCTTAACCACTACACCACCAGGGTTTCCTGTGACATACTACATGTTTTTATTATAGTTTTTATACATTTCTGTTGAAGAAACACTTCAATATTATTAATATTAGGTTCAATACATATTAATGGACAAATATTCTGATATATTTACTACATATTTGAATATACAATACAGTGATACAGCTTGTGCCTGAAAATTTACAAATTTAAGTAGGCTAAAAAGATATTCTATTAACTTCATATGTGCAATGCGCTACTTAATTTATGCTTTTATTTTTTTAAACTGAAATCACAATGCAATTTAAATAGCCCCAAGTGTCCCTGAAGAGCTACTGTGTGTTGTATAAAGGCTAAGTAATCTCTGCCATGTCAGAGGGTTACTGTTCAGCTGTTCAGGATCATGAGATGATATCTCAGCACTCATAAAACAGAGGATTCAAAACACAGGAGTGTACATGGAAGTACAGATCATTATGACAGTCCTGGAAGTTATCCACGAGAAACGTCAACACCCTGGAGGCCAAAATAACACTACTGAATCAAGATTTACAACTTCTGTCCAAAGTTAAATCAAATACATAGGGAAAATTCACATTAAACATTAATGCTAATATAATAATAATTTTATATTTGGCTCATTTCAGAAATATGGAGGGCTTCCAAAACCTTTGGGATGTCTTTTCTTAAACATTCTAAATGTATAATATTTGTTCCGTACAAAACAAATACCTATCCTGAATTAGCTATTTCTTAGATCTATCCATAAAATGGTTGGTACATTTAGTAAGGCACAGTAAGGTAAGCATAGAGATTTCTTTAAGCTTACAAATTTCAGTTTGGAAGAATGGCGGGGAGGGGGGGTAATTTTGGCCCCTGGGATTTGAAAATATCTTCCAGTTGTAATCTTTGGTCTGAATATTCACATGGTGGTTTCTTCCCATTCAAGTTCAACATCACCTATAACCAAAAAGTAACATGTCATAAAAGAGAATTAAAGGTAACAGTTCAAAAGATTTATATGTTTCATGGCAAAAATACAGTACAAATAGGGAGTCTGTTACTCTAGAAATGAAAAAAAAAAGTTGATACGTGCACCAACAAAGCTCTTAAAACCTTTTCCTCATATAAAAATTATTAAATCAATGCCTCTGCTCTAGGTGGTAAACTAGTAAATTGGGAACACAATGTCTCTGTTTACCTTCCGTGGCGTCCAAGGAGTCCATCTTTTGAAGTGCTGAATAGTTCACAAAACAGATAGGCTGATTACTTCCTTTACTTGATAACAGGTCCAGAATGCACTGGTGTAAAAAGATATACTGTGCCTAGACACCAAGAAAGAGTGGTTAAACAAGTGGATGGGGTGGAGACTATTTCTTAGGTGAAGAGCTATACTGTTACAGTGAAAAGTAATATTGAATCTAAAAGTTAGAGGCACAAATTAACCTTTGTACATAAAAGATTTTGTATCATTTCATGTATAAGGTTTTCTAAACTGTGGCGACTTGTAGCTTCAAGTTTTTGATTTTTTTTGGTAATACTTGTCATTTGATACTAAGTGTTAACATATTTTCTTGTGCTTATAAAAAGTGGCAATATGTTATTTAAATTTGTTTGAGTTTCCTTTTTCTTAGTAGTTCTAATTGAGTAATTTTTCTTATGGTTTTCTAGTTACAATGACTTTTGAAATGCAGACACTAAATTTACTTTAAAAATCTGTGAGTGAGCATATCTTTACCAGCATATTTAAAATATGTTTAATAATTCTGCTAATTAACTGGACATTTGGCCTACTTAATGTCAAGTACCTGGTCTCTATCTATAAATACATGACCGATGAACTTTGCAATATCCAAATATTCAGGTACTCGACAAGGACTCCTAATGTTTCATCTGAATGTTTGGCCTAAATTTAGTACAATCTGGGTTCTTTAAGTTTACTCAGTGTAATTCTAGTAATTCGTTAGCATTTCTGAGTTTAACCTTTCCTCAAGGCAGTTAAAAGCCCCATATACACCTCATTTGTATATTAAAAATATGCCTGACTTTAAAGGAATGGCACCAAATGTGTAATACATACAAATTAGCAAGTTATTTAAATGAAGCTTCCTCAAAAGTAATCATTTTAAGAGGTTTTATACTCATATCTATTGCTACTGTACATTCAGAACCTTTTTGGAACTCCTTTATTGAAATTGTCTTTAGAAATTATTGGTCATTATGAGGAATATTTATTCTTCATGGATTACAAAATGATCCCAGAATAATTTTATCCCCAACAGTCAGTTCCATGAGGGCAGAAGGCTATCATATTCCTTGCTATATTCACTGCCTGTAACTGTGCCTGGCACAGAGTACATGTGAAATAAATATTTGTCGACTTAGTCTCATTTAATTCTCACTGCTAGACAATATTTGCCATTAAAGGGCAGATTTAACTTGAAGAACAGCCAAAAAGTCATTAGGATCAAATTCTGTAAGTGAGGTGGGTAATCAAATTACAGAATTCAACTTTGGTGAGTAAAAAAAAAAAAAAGTGTTGTTATAAACGAATAAAAACTGTATTGCAATTGCTAGTAAATTACTACTCAAAGTAATTCCAAGAGTATTTTCAAACATACATCACTCAAGGAATAACATTACTGGCAGAAATACATTGCCACTTAATATAATTTCTTTGAAGAACATTCATTTAAATTTATGATTTCTGGTATTTTAAAGACAATCACATTTGAACTTGAAGTCACACTTGATATGTGAAGCTTCTGACTATCCTGATCTCATCTTCTCCACCGGAAAGAATGATAGGTGGAAACTCTGCCAGCTGGACGGGCTGAGCTCCACGAGGCAGTATTACATGCTGCAAGGTTCCTCTGCCTGCCACATCCTGCTGTTGCCAGGGAACGGTGTAGTGTTGTGACAAGAGTCCCAATCCCAGTTTTCATGCTAGATAACCAAATTGCCTTAAGAATTAAACTTGTCTGAATCTCAGTTTCTTCACCTGGGGTGATCATAAAACCCATGCTGTAAGATTTAAAGGACTTTACATATGTAAAATGCCTGGCCAAAAAAAGGCACCCAAAACATGTTCTTTTTTCTTTCTTTCACTTTATAAATTAACACCAGTGAAGTTCCCAGAGAATCCAGACCAGGAAAAGGGACTAATCTACATTAACCCTTATTTGAGGCACCATTGATGTCTCAGAATATTAAGCTGCAGAATATTCTGTCACAAAGGTATTTCAAATCTCCTGGGGCTGCTATGATTGATTCTTGGTAGAGAGTAAAACAACTCTACAATCTCTCCTTGGTAGGAGCCATGACCCTTTGGTGCCTTTTACTGGCAGTATCTTGCAGAGGTTTCTGCCTTCCCTCTGCCCATGGCTGCTGCAGCATGCTAAGATGTGAACATTCTTCATAGAAACTGGAATCACTCCCACATACAATAGAAGAAAATAAGAAACCACTCTTGCACAAGGCAATGCTGTTTTGTTATGACTGAAGCCAAGGCACAGTCATGTTCCCTTTCCTTATATCAGAGCAAAGACAGTAAAGACTATAGCTTCTGGGAGCTAAGCTGATTAAAAAAGAGCTCGAAAGTACCTTTTCAGGAGAGAGGTAATCCAGCAGTATCTTGTGAGGCGTTTACTAGAATGCTAGGAAACCCTGGTGGCATAGTGGTTAAGCGCTACAGCTGTTAATAATAAGGTCTGTAGTTCAAATCCACCAGGTGCTCCTTGGAAACTCTATGTCTTATAGGACCACTATGAGTTGGAATGGACTCAACGGCAACGGGTTTGTTTTTTTAGGAAACGCTGGTGATGTAGTGTTTAAGAGCTATGGCTGCTAACCAAAAGGCTGGCAGTTCGAGTCCACCAGGCACTCCCTGGAAACTGCATGGGGCAGTTCTACTCTGTCCTACAGGGTTGCTATGAGTCGGGATCGACTCTCAGCAATGGGTTTTTTTTTTTTTTTTTTGGTTTAGGCACTATGCTTGGTGCTTCACTTTCTCTCATTAAATATTGATAACGAACTTGTGAAAGGTATACAATTACTATTTTACATAAAAGAAACAGCTCAAACAGGTTGATTAACAAAGTTAGAAAGCTAACAATTACCAGAGCTGGATTCTGAATTCAGTTCTTTGACTCCAAAGCCCACGCTCTTTCTATCCCCCTACTAAGTTGGAATCCATTTGACAACAATGGGTTTGGTTTGGGTTGGGTTTTTTTACTCAACTTACAACATATTGCTATGGCTGGGTAAACATGTATAATGTATGAAGTTCATAAAATATATTGAGTATTATATAGTGTTAAAATTGTAATAGACATTTTTGAACACACTCTTTAAAAAGTTGAATTCCACAAATTTGTAGAGGATGGCAAGGATTTTTTTTTAAAACTCTTATTATCTGAAGGTTGACTAGACTTTAGAAAGAAACAATATACCAACCAGTCCTACCTTCTAACCTAGCCAAGAGACCCAGCCATTAAGTTTGTCTAGAGCACTTATCTCCAGTGTGCATACGTGCACACAGGGAAATGGGAGGAACATGTTAGCTTTCTACTTATTCTGATTTTTAACTAAAAAATAAGAATGAAATTGAGTTGTAATAATGGTTAATATTTGGATTGATATTGGGCCCTCACAAGAACCAACTACATAATTTGCAAGGCCCAGGGTGAAATAAAAATTCATAGCCTTTCTTTGGAATTATTAAGAATTTCAATACAGTGACACTGAGCACTAAACCAATAGCAGGCCCCCTCTGAATGTGAGGACCTGTGTGACTGCACGGGCTACATACCCATAAAGCCAGATCTGTTCACGTGTCATATTCCATTTCTGAAGTATCCTGAGGGAAGGGTGATACTTCACTTATCTCAGCATGTAAGGGAATGTTTATGAATTATATTTCCTAGCTTTATCTGACTAACTCTCACAGAAATGAAGTGGCTTAAAAAGATCCCTACAAAGGAACTGTGGATTGAAGATGATATTTATCACGCAAGCTAAATCAATAACAAAAAAACAGCAGGGCTGACATTTTTCCTACTGGTCAAACAAGACTTTTGTAGCCATACTACAAGGTAAAACAACAGCAATATAATCAGATCTGACATAAAACTAGTCTTTTAAAAAATTATAAATAATTTAAGATATGCATTTAAAACCACTATCAAAAAGAAAGTATGTTGTCCTACATGTAGATTTTATCTTATGAAAATATCTAATGATAATATGAAGCCATCACAATTAGCAAGGTTTTTTCAAAATATTGCATATTTGATCTTTATCTCACATTTTTCAATTTCTTTTGCATATGTTTTATAAACTACATAATTATAAATATCTATACTTTAGAATGGGGGAAACCCTGGTGGCATACTAACCAAAGGGTTGGCAGTTTGAATCCGCCAGGTGCTCCTTGGAAACTATGGGGCAGTTCTACTCTGTCCTATAGGGTTGCTATGAGTCGGAATCGACTCAGTGGCACTGTGGTTTTCTTTTTTTTTACACTTTAGAATAAATATATATGAATGGAGACTTATGTGTAAACATTTGTCCTGAAAGGGATGTGCAATCAAAAAAGTTTGGATACCTCTGGTCTAGAGAGGCCTCTTCCTTAGATTACTAGTGTGCCATAACATGGCATTACAGTTTCTAAAGTCAAAAAGATTCAAGGGTTCCACAATTACACATTTGGAAAATGTTTCAAAAAGGGCCTTTTATTTATAATTGTCAATGCACATTAGCTCTAAGAAATTCTATGTCAAAAAATTAAGTTTAACTTTTTTCTCAATCTTACTTTAGCAAAGAACCCCTTTTTCTCACACCTTTAACAAATGTTATTCTTCTTGTACTTTCTAGGATGCAACCTAGAAAACACTTGTATAGCAGATCTGTCTGTTTACTGCAAGAAAAATTTTATTTCTATAGTGTACAAATTGAAAGATGTGGATAGCAAGATCTTGCGTACTATAGTTAGACTTGAGTTTGAATTCTAGTTCTGACTCTCATTAACGGTGTGACCTTGGAATATAACTTAACGTCTTGAAACACCTGCTTCCCTATTTGTAAAGCAGGGCCAATAAAACCTATTCTGATGTTTGGTTTTATTGGCTCTACTTTATAAATGAAGAATTAAGTAACATAATACATGTAAAGAGTCAAGCACTTCAAATCCACTAGACACTCGAAGGGGATAACTATGTTTTAATCTCATTGCCATTCTACTATGTAAATTTTTAATAAAGAAAAATCTATTTTTATAAATGTGTTTGTCTCCAAACAACTCAGCTAATTGACAATATGCTATAATAAATGTTATTAGTACTAAAATACAATAGGGATAAATAGCAATGTGCAAACGGGTGAAATTCATAGAATCTCATTACAGTCAGTATTCTGAATTATTTTCCAAATAATAACTTTTAGCAGGTTTACAAAAGAAGCTGAATTCAGTTCATGTCCTAATCTCCCCAGACATGCTAAATGCTATGAATTCGTTTCTACATGCCTATCAATATAAACAAGTTTGGATAAGCAGTCAGTAAGAGTGCCCACAGATGACTGGGCTTTATTTCTCCTATAATCTCCATCAGCTCCCCTCTTGAAGACCCTTCAAGCTGGTCTGTAATGTAGCAAAAGAGAGCTACTGCTATGCAAATCAGCTTCCAGCTCACATCCAACTAGACGGTTGCCACTAAGATCCTCCCATGTAGAAAATCTAGAGGTGCCACCATGTGCAGTTTTAGATATCTTACCAGGTTCTGTACCATGCACATTCTTTCACTTCTTAGTTCGGCTACTAGTCCATATATGTCAACAAAATCATGGTCGTTTATATGTTGTGTTAAATGATCAAGAGCAATAAAAACTCCAGTTCTTCCAACTCCAGCACTGCAGAAAGATTGAAATTACATGAAAATTTTTCAACAAAGGGATTGATTGTTCATGTTAATGGTAACGAGGATAATAAGTTATCACAGCAATACTACACAGTTGCTTTTCTTATTTGTGTAGATTTTCTTTGGAATTTCTTACAACTTAAATTATTTACCAAACCTGTGTATAGATAAGGCAAGACTATTAACATTAATACTTTATCAAATATACATATATTTTTAACCAGATGAATTATCCTCTTCTTTCATAATATTTTCAGGGGTATAGTTGGAGAAGCAAAGAGAAGATTTTTTAAAATATCATTGAAAAATTTTAACACTAGAAACTTCACATCAAACATATCTTCAGTTACCGATAGAAATGCTAAACAGAAAAATGTCAAATATCTAGCCCATATAGTATTCCCTGTGAAACACATTGCAAAATAGTCTCTCATGTATTGTTTTCACCTTTTCCCCCTAGAATTTGATTTCCCAGAGATAAGGAAATTGACATGTTAGTTGTTTTTAAGAAATACCAAGGACAGGTACATTCCTCATAGAAACCGTTGCTGGATAACCTCCAAAAGAAAGATTCAGAAATCCTATTAGAAAGATGATACCCAAAATGGTTAACATAAGAATTAAATTTGAAAGAAAAGACATTTGAAAAGACTACCTAGTCTTATAAATTTTACTTTGAACCACATGACACTGCCATTTTTGTAGGTCAGAAACAGCTGAATATCAGCAACTTCAATTTAATAAATAGTGAGAATCGTAACAATATATGACAGACTGTGATAACACATATAGCCATATGCACAAGAGTATTATATTTTACGCAAATAACGTGTGCCTTCTATGTTTGTTTGCCAACTGCGCCTTTCTCCTGCGAGGTATTTTCGTAACTGCCACTATGTCAATTTTTTTTTACATGGTTCTGTGAAAAAAAAAAATTACCATAGTGCACTTATAAAAATATCTCATGGACAGCCGGTGTGTTTGGCAAACAAATGTAGAAGGAATGCGTTACTTGCATAAAAAAGGTAACCAGTCATTAAATCATTCAATATATTTTGAGTGCCAGGCACTGTTCTAGGCAACTTGGCTATAGCAGTAAAACAATACAAAATTTCTGTACTTACAGAGCTTATATTCTAGAAGACAGAGAATAACAATATACTGAGAAAGTTTCTCTGATAATGTAATATTTGAGCAGAAACCTGAATGAGATTAAGATATCTGGGAGAGGAGCACTGAAGCCCAGGGAGCAGTACAAGAACAGATCTGAACAGAAACATGTTCGGTGTGTTCAAAGAAGAGCAAAGAGACAAGGGTAGAGAGAAAGCAGTAGGAAGTGAGACATGGTCAGGGATCAAAGTATTCGCTGATGGGTTGGATGTGGAATGTGAGAGAAGCTCTGTTTACCATGATGGGGACAACTGAGGAAGACTGGGTTTAGGGAATAGCAAGACTTCTGTTGGGTTAAACACATTTTTTCAGATATATTTTAGTCTTTCAGGTTTTGATGTTAAATTACAGTTAAATATGCAAGTCTCGAGTTGAGGTTAAAAGTGGGACATGGAGATAAAAAGTTAGCTTACAGTTTGTAAATGATATTTAAAGATAATCATTAATATGAGTATGCTGTTCTTTTTTTTATCTTAAGATACCTTAAAACCCAAAAGCAGCCTACTCTATTCTTTTTGAGGCTTGAAAAACAGAAGGTAAGGTGCTTTTCTTTAACGGCTTACAATACCCACGGAAGCATATATGTAAGACATGGAGAAGCTGAAGGCAGTTAATGCCCATTAAAGTTCTTGATCAGCAATGTTGCCTGCTTAAAACCAAGCTCTGACTTTGGAAGCAGTGTTACAAAAGCAAAGCAGGTGTCATGTGATCTCAGACACTCATTCCAGAGATCATGATGATGCATAAGAAACTCAAGGAAGGGGGAATCACAATTTTCAAGTCTTGTAATTGTAAGAATGTATTTTTATTAGACGTTGTAGTGGTATAAAACAAAAGGGTATCCAGTGGAAATTATGTGGCTTAAAATATACTCCTTTAAAGAAATCAACATGTTTTTGTGTCAGGTATATAATATGTAGAAGAAGTGTTTATAAAACAATGGACCCTTCATCCCTAACCTGAATCATTTATTACATATTTTTCCTCTCAGATGATATAAATAAAAGTATGAACAAGCTCACTTGTATAGTGAATGAATTTTAAGCAATACTAAAGGGAAGGGCATATCATTTTTTGAGTGCCTACTCTGCATATATTATATACCAAATAAGAATGGCTCAGGACCAGGCAGTGTTTCATTTTGTTGTGCATGCGGTGGCTATGAGTCAGAACTGACTCTATAGCACGTAACAACAACAAATACATATGTGTATATATATATATACACACACATAAATTAATATGATGTCTAGCATATGGTATGTGTACTACAGAAGACAGTCCTTACTATATAATTTACACTCATTACTATCTTGTCATGTAGTACCAGCACTTTAAAAAAATGTTCAGTATCTGTAGCTCAGAGACTCACATGTGTAATTCACCTGTGGAGCCCTGGTGGCACAGTGGTAAAGAGCTACAGCTGCTAACTCAAAGACTGGTGGTTCGAATCCACCAGCTGTTCCTTGGAAACCTTATGGGGGCAGTTTTACTCTGTCCTATAGGGTTGCTGTTATGGATTGAATTGTGTCCCCTCAAAATGTGCGTCAATTTGGCTAGGCCATGATTCCTAGTATGTGTGCTTGTCCTCCATTTTGTGATCTTAAGTAATTTTTCTATGTGTTGTAAGTCCCAACCTCTATGATGTTAATGAGGCAGGATTAGAGGCAGTTATGTTAATGAGACAGGACACAATCTACAGGGTTAGGTTGTATCTTGAGTCAATTTCTTTTGAGATATAAAAGAGAGAAGCAAGCAGAGAGGAGAGGGACCTCATACCACCAAGAAAGAAGAGCCAGGAGAAGAATGTGTTCTTTGGACCTGGGGTCCCTATGCTGAGAAACACCTAGACCCAAGGGAAGAGGATGACAAGAATTTTCCCCCCAAGCTGACAGAGAGAGAAAGCCATTCCCTGGAGCTGGTGCCCTGAATTCGGATTTGTAGCCTTCTAAACTGTGAGAGAATAAATTTCTGTTCGTTAAAGCCATTCACTGGTAGTATTTCTGTTATAGCAGCATTGGAAAACTAAGATAGTCATTATGAGTCAGAATTGACAGCAGCAGGTTTGGGTTTTTTTTTTTTTTTTTTTTTCACTTGAGAATAGGAATGCTCACAGAACCTATAATTTTTCCACCTCAATGCTTAACATGGTTTTAAACTCCAAATGATTACAAGATTTTTTATTCCCCCGGAATATGGGAAGGTATTGATTAAACATATATATATATATATACACATACATATTTACCTTGTTTTTTTTATGACCTCCTTGGAGCCCTGGTGGCGCAATGGTTAAGAGGTATGGCTGCTAACCAAAGGGTTGGTAGTTCAAATCCACCAGCTGCTCCTTAGAAACCCTATGGGGCAGTTCTACTCTGTCGTACAGCGTCACTATGAGTCAGAATCTACTCGACAACAATGTTTTTTTTTTTTTTATGACCTCTTTTTTAAACTCTCGTATTAGTTTCGACTTCAAAATGTGCAAGACTGACGTGAAAATAAAAAAGTACACTGAAGTGCAGTAATGTCTCCCTAAAATGAAAAACTAACACCTTCCTGGATGGGAACATTCAACATCTTAAACATGTACATTTTCTTTAAATCAACATATAAATTCAATGCAATCTTCCTCAAAGTAATGAGACATTTATAAATTTGGTAATTCTAACTTTTTTGGAGAAGAGTAAATTTTTAAGAGTTGTCAAAAATTATGAAGAATTTATATTATTAGATAAAAAATATTCTATAAGAACAGTATGTAAAATAGCATAATATTAACACAGGAATGAATAAATACACAAACGAAATAGAGAGGGGAAACAGAAAGGCATCAAAGAAAATACTTATATTTGGTATAAGATAAAATTTGTATTCCAATTCAGTGGAGAACATGATGGAGTATTTACTACTATACGGAAAAATAAAGTTAAATTCTTACCTTACATATCATATATATAAAAATAAACTCTATAAATGAACATGTAAAAAATAAACTTAAAATTTATTAGAAGAAGACATTGCAGACTGCTTTTATAATCCTTGGGTGAGCAAGCTAGGCACAAAATCAGAAGTGAATTAAAGAAAATATTGATTAATTTTACTAAATGAAGTGATTTTCTATATTTAAAATACAGCATAACAGATCACAGACTGGAGGAAAATATATTTAAGCAACAATAGACAATTAGCATTCTAATTCTAAAGTAATGAAAGTTATTCCAAACCACAATGAAAGACAACCCAGTAACAACAAACAAGCAATTTTTGAAGAGGCAAATCAGATTTCAAAAAGCAGACACAAATTTCCAATAAGCAGATAAAAAGAGTTTTAATTTCATTAGTAACAAAGGAAAACGAGAAACTTTTTCAATCATCCAATTGGACATTATCATACATTGTTAACATAAACAGAAAACAGTGCAGTGATTTTTGAGGGCAATTACTTTCATGTGTCAAAATTAAAAATTACATATCATTTGAGAGATTCTTATTCTAGGAATTTATCCTACAGAAACACTCATACAAGAACTCAATAAAGGTATTTTCACTGCAGTAAAAAAAAAAAGCACAAATTTAAATTCTCATCAAGAAAGGAGTCGTATAGTGCTTCCGTATTATAGAACAGTGTACAGGTGTTAAATTTAATAAGCTAGATCTACAGAAACATCACATCCTGGAAAACCCAGTGGACCAGTTCTACTGTGCACACATGGGGTCGCCACTCGAAGGCAACTAACAACAACAGCATCTCAACAGCACATATAACTGATGTGAAAAACTTTTCAGATTGTATTTACATTAAAAAAAATCAGCTTTCAGAATCTTGTATAGAATGATCATATTTCGTGATTTTTAAAAATAGAATTTATTTGCATGTGTATAGATACAGATGTACATAAATGCAGAAGAAAAGTATGTGAAATGCATACTATTCTGTTCAAAAATGTATGCAGTTATGGATGGAAATGAGGTTGGCAGGGTGAGAATGAGGCTTTTATTTTTGGTCTATATGCTTTATAAATATAAACATTTTTCAATATTTTATAATGAGCAATCATTTATGTATTACTTTTATAATAAAAAGATAAATTCCCAAAATATTAACAGAAAATTATAATCATTTTAAATCACATATTGAGTTTTTTCCTTTAAATGAAACTAAAACTTTGGGCAAATTAACATTTTTTAAACATATTCAACATATTAGGCATAGTGTACTTCTATTAGAAGAAATTATTGAGATATATTATTTTTAAACTCTAATTGTTGAAGAGACTTAAGTTGAAACTGATTTAGATATTTCACATTAGAAAAAATAAATCACGCCAATATGTCTAGAAAATTTCTGAATATTAAACAACACTGAATTTTATGTCTGAGAATATTAAATACCAATGAAAATAATGAGGGGAAAAATGTGAATTTATAATTTTGGTTATATTCTATTAACTACATTTTAGAGCATAAGTCAAAGACATTTAAGTAGCTAAAGTTCTGTAAAAATCCGGACTTGCATTTAGTTTGGTCACAATTTGAACTTTAAATTTAGTTTATGCTCTCTGATTTATTGTCTGTAACTCAGAAATCTTTATAAAAAATGATTAAATTATGCCAATAGCATATCAACTGAAATAATGAATAATCATAGTTTTTCTCCATAAAACTCATAACATTCTACACATACACATATATGCACGATGGGCTATACTTTTTACATTTTTAAAAGACTTATGAGAAGCCTAATCCAGTCAAGAATACAGGAAAATTCCCGGTCCAGTGCGTATGTTTTCCCTTGCTTTTAGAGGTGTTCATCACTCATTTCATTTCTGCCATTGAAGTGTTTATAAAGCTACACCTTGATTTATCATGACTAGTAAAATTACTGAAAACTTCAAGCAGGAATGACTCTCCCTTGACATTCTGGAAGAGAATAATCAATGCCATCATGATAATAAAAAGACCTCACTGGAGTTAGAGATCATTTTCAGTGTTTAACAGAAGGCTCTGGAAATCTTTCTTTCTTACCTGCAGTGAACAATCATAGGTGTGGTGTCATGTGCTCTGCTTGCTCGAACCAATTTCACAAAGTGAATTAGAGGGGTACTGTTTTCAGGAACCCCACGCTCAGGCCAAGCAGTAAAGTTACACTGTCGAACAGTCATGCAATCCCCATGCTAGACAAAGTGACAGATTAAAGAAGCATGACAAAATTGTGTAAGTATCACAATGAAGGCTGAAGACAGCTGATGCCCCAGGTTTTGAAGGTGATCTTTTAAAAAATGACTATTTACCAAACTGAACAAACTGTGTTTTCTATGTTTCCTGTAAGAGAAGCCTTGTCTTTTCACTCCATAAAGACAATTCCCCTTCAATATGAATGCAACCAATTAAAAACTGGCAAACAGATGTTAACATAGAGTATTAACATTCAAAATGTAGTGTAACATATGAAGCACTCAGAATAGTAGATTTGAAAATAATTTTGACCCAAAATTTAAATAAACACATCCACTAATAATTCAAAACACAGGTATAAAGTATAAAGACCTTTATATTATTTTCTGTGTTAGGTAAACCAAAAAAGGGGGATCTCACACTCTATATATTAGTTGTAGATTAAATAGAAAATCAGGTTACTAGCACTCAGACAGAAAGGAGTGATTTGAAAAATTCCTGTCAAGTCAAATATTACAGTTTTTTCATCAAATGAAATAAATCTAATGATTGAGCAGAAACTTCTTTTCTGCTCTTAATTAGTTACCTTTTAACCATATGATTTGGGATTAAAAAACAGTGACATAGATACTATGTCAGATAGGAATTAAAACTTCTGCATAGAAAATAATAGAAATGTATTAGTGAATTTATAGATATTGTTGCAAGGGATAACTGTAAAATTAATTTTAATTTAGACATTTAGATTGTTCATACTTTCTATCATGTTTCCTTCTTTATTTACCCTTTCAACTTTTAGATCCCTGATGGTCCAATCTATTTGAACATCCTCCATTAGCTTTGTAATTACTATATCTCCAAAGACAGTAACTGGTTTGTTGTCCTCTGGCCAGTACTGGTGGCATCTGATCTGCATTCAGAGAAAAAAGCCAGTCATAAGAGCCATTGTTATATTGATATACATCACAGTTATTGCTACTAAGTTAAAACTGCTCTATAGATGTCCAAACTATTGATGACTCATGGTACTAGCCGCAATATTCACACATACATTAACACAATTGTAAGATAACATTTTGTGAAAGGATTTTCAAGTAACTTACCCGTCCTTTTTCAAAACACTGTGTTAGCATTACCAAGGTTTTTGCTCTGGTTTCCCACACCATTCTCCAAAAATCCCCAACTGTTCCTGGTAATGGACCTTGGGTAGCAATAAATTCATTTGGACATAAGTAGCCCTAGAAAAGTATAATAAAATATACCGCATCAGTATTTACATAGATATGCTTTATTTTTTAGTTTTTGATCAATACATGAAAAGTATACTAGCTATAAAATGGCCTAATGTTTTAAATTAACGTATATTGTTAATGCTAAATAATTTTAGATACTCAAAATTTCCAAAATATCTAATGACAGCTTCACGATCTGATAGATTATAGAACTAATTTTTTAACATTTATTTCTAACTTTTAAATAAACTATTTTAATAATTAAACTTAATCAAGCACTCCCTTTATGGCAGGTAATATGCTAAGGATTTTATATTTAGTATTTCAATTAATCAATTTCTCATAAAAACCCTGTGAATTAGTGCTACTATTATCTTACAGTTGAAGATATTGAAGCTTAGAGATGTAAAGTAACTTGCTAAAAGTCTCACAGTTGGTAAGACAGTCTAAACTCACAAATAGTTCTTTTACCCATTCCACTATATTATTGTCATTTTTATGAGTTATGCAGATATTTTCATACTTTTCCTCTAAGAAATTACTTATCTACTTAAACTGCTTGATTAGTATTTAGTTTGCAGAGTGCTGAACCAAGAGTAATATGAGGGTAATATGAAGATTCACTTTGCTAATATACTTATAGGATTTGAGCATTGTATTAAGTCTATTATGTCTTAACTCTGTTATGACAGTCCTTGTGCACATCATCAAATCAATCTAAAACCTTGTTCATTCAACTCGGATGTAAGCATGATACTTGAGTTTATACTATTAAGAGAAGTATCTGTGGATTGTCTTAGACAAAGATACTTTACATCTATTTCAAACAACAAGATATATTTAGACATGAGAAACAAAAGAAAAAAATGTTATAACTTGGAATTGTGTCAGTAGCCAGAATACATATTTTAAGTATCAAGAGATCTTAAAGTCTAATCAAACCAGGTTATTTTATATTAAAGAATACTGAGACACTTTAGGTGATTTTTCCAAATCATAGTGCTAGTCAATGATAGTGGCTGGGATAAAAACCTGAGTTTCTTAAATATGCTATATGCTTTAGCATTTCTATTTTTCTAGTCTTAGCTGAAAGGCCTAAATACGTAATTATTTTATAATGCAAGTTTTTTTAGGTTCAAAAAGTAATATTCAATGCATAAACCAAAAAATAAAGTACTCAGAAAATTATGTAATAGAAAATAGAAGTCACTTATAATTGCACTATCCAGAGAAGCATCATTAATATTTAGATCAATTTCTTTACAGACTTTCGAAATACACACATTCCTCCATTCAATCAATATTTATGAGTTATCAGGCACTTTTCTTGGAGCTGATGATACTTCAGTAATCAGAGGCTAAAATTCTTATCCTCATTTTTCTTACATTCTACTTGGAGAAAATAGGCATTGCCTCTATTAATAAATCTGTTTAATAAGTCTATTAAATAAGCAAATTACATCGAATGTTAAAAAGTGTTAAGTGCTATAAGAAAAGGTTTTCAGAAAATAAGGTTTTCATAAATGGTTCATTGGTAACATCAGAGGGATGACTTTGAAGGAAGAAAGGAGTGAGCCTTGTAAGATTTGGGAGAAGTGTGTTCCAGATAGAAGGAAAATCTAGTGAAACAGCCTTAAGGGAGGGGTATGTCTGGAATGTTGTAAGAACAGCAAGGAAGCCAGGATGGCTGGAGTGGAATATGTGAAGACATAGAATAATAGAAGACAATGTGAGACAGAACATCAGAGGGAGGGTGATATGCCTTAGGTCCTAATAAATAATTTTAAGAGTTTAGCTTTTACTCTGAATGATATAGAGTGTCATTGAAAGGTTTTGAACATAAGGAATATATAGTTCACCCCGATGTAAGAAGACCAGCTTATAGGGATTTAAAGGTGAAAGTTGGGAGAGTAGTTAGGAGGTCATTACAACAATCCAGCCAAGAAACCTTGGTAGCTTGGTTGGTAGCAACGGAAATGGTGAGAAGTGATTGTATCTGGATATATTTTGAAGGTAGCCCCAAAAGAATTTGCTGATAGGTTGGATTATTAAGTATGAATGAAACACAGGAATCAATAATGACTCCAAAAGAAGATGGGAAAACTTCAGGATGACCATATTTGTAGGGAAAAAACCAGGCGCTCTGTTAGATACATTTTAAACTTGAAATCTCTATTATATATGCAAGTAATAATGCCATACAGGCAATTGGGTATGAGTTTGGAGTTCATGGAAAAGTTCAAACTAGAGACAAATTTGGAAGTAATCAGCACATAGATCTTATTTAAAATTACTAGAATGGATGAGATCACCAAGGAAATGCTTTTGGGAAGAGACAATAAATTCAATGGTTGAGCTTTAGATCATTTTGATGTTTGCAAGTTTAAGAGAAGAGACAGAATCAATGAGAAGAAAGAGAGTTGTAAATGGAAAACCAAGAGAGTGGTATACTGGATGTCAAAAGAAGAAAATATTTTAAGGGTAAGACAGTAATCAATCATTTCAAATTATTTTGATAGGTCAAATAAAGTATAGACTACTTTGACATTTGTTTTTCAGTAGATTATAGGTGAGCATGAAAACAGAAGTTGCAATGTACTGCTTGTTTAACGTGAAAGCCTGATTTGAGGAGTTGAAGAGATAATGAGGTGAAAGGAATTGGAGGTAGCAAGTAGAGACAACTTTTTAAGAAGCTTTGGTGTAAATAGGACGCAGAACAATAAGGAAGTAGCTAGAGGAAGCTGCAATAAAAAAAAATGGAAAAAATTACAATATGTTTATTTGGCTCCTAGGAGAGTCAAACTGATGATGCAGGAGAGAGAATTTCTCAAACCATGTCCTTGAGAAACAGGGGGAGTTGCCATCTAGTGCCCAAGTGGAAGGACTAGCTGTCCCTAGGGACATGATGGAGTCCCTGGGTGATGCAAATGGTTAATGTACTGGGCTGCTAACCAAAAGGTTGGAGGTTCTAGTCTGCCCAGAGCTGTCTCGGAAGAAAGACTTGATGATGTACTTACAAAAATTTAACCATTGAAAATCCTATGGGCCACAGCTCTATTCTGACACATGGGGTCAGCATGAGTTGGAGTCTACTGGACAGCAACTGAGTTGGGACATGGACAGTTAATCTAAAGACACAAGAAGGAAGGCTGAGTAATGCACACAGATGAGTATAGGTGAGAAACTTTATGATAGTTCTTTTCTAACTACTTCCATTTTATCAGCGTATTAATAAGCAAGGCCATCAGATGTGAGTGAAAATGAGGGATGCGGTACTAGAGGTTAGAGAACAGAAAATGAACAAATAATAGTCCAGGAGAGTGGTATATTGAATGCATTAGGGATTAGGAGAATGTAAAATGATTAAAGGTCTCTTGGAGGTTAATGGTCATGAGTTTAAGGTAAGACACATTAGTATGGTCGTGAGTTTTTCTTCATTCTTATCCTGTGGCACAAAGTAGAATCTGTGGAGAGTTTGAGTTAACAAAGTTTGGAGATTGATCAAGGGATTGAGATTGGAGAGTTGAGGGTATATACAACAGAAGGAACAAAAGAAAGGAACATGAAATTTAAATTAAGCAAAGTAGAAAGTGAGATCTTAAATGGGGTAAAGAAAATCAAAAGTATGATAGGATCAATGGACTACATATAGGTCAGGACAACTGAGGCTGCAATTGTTGGGGGTAATAAGGTCCAGGGTATGAACATGGGAGGACGTAATGAGGTCAAATGGAGGGCAAGTCATTGGAAGAGAAGACCAAGGAAGTGATAGGCAAGGGAATGGATATTCTATATGGACTTTGACATCACCAAGAATTATGGCATAAGTAGTGTTGAGAAAGGGACAGTGATCCTGGGGCTAAATCTTTAAGAAATGAAGGGGAATGACTCAGGAGATGATAGATAACTTTGAAAAAGAAGAATAGTGGGTAGTATATACACTTGATGTCATGAATTCAAACTATGGGGTTTTAGAGAGGAGGGAGAGGGAATGACCTGGAAGTGGCATTTGGCAAATCTGTTGCAAAAGACACGTTTAAAGTGTTGAAAAGCAAAGCTATTGCCTTGAAGACTAAGGTGCACCTGACCCAAGCCATGGTGTTTTTAATTGCCTCATATGCATGCAAAAGCTGGGCAATGAATAAAGAAGACCAAAGAAGAATTGACACCTGTGAATTGTGGTGTTGGCGAAAAATATTGCCAAAAGAATGAACAAATCTGTCTAAGAAGAAGTACAACCAGAATGCTCCTGAGAAGCAAGGATAGTGAGACTTCATCTCACGTACTCTGGACATGTTATCAGGAGGGATCAGTCCCTGGAGAAGGATATTATGCTTGGTAAAGTAGAGGGTCAGTGAAAAAGAGGAAGACCCTCAAGGAGATGGACTGATACAGTGGCTGCAACAATGGGCTCAAGCATAATAAGGATTGTGAGGATGGTGGAGGACTGGGCAGTGTCTCGTTGTGTTGTACATATGGTCTCTATGAGTCAGAACCAACTCGATGGCACTTAGCAATAACATCATACTAAGTGAACGTGGTGGAGAATACAAATTCACTGATGAGCACTGCCAAGAAAGCAATATCCTCAGTAGAGAATCAGGTTCCATTTAGAGTAATATAGACTATATACTATATACCATATAAGGATCCCTGGTGGCACAGTGGTTAAAATGCTCAGCTACTAACTGAAATGTCGATAGTTTGAACCCACCAGCCACTCTACAGGGGAAAGATGTGGCAGTCTGCTTCTGTAAAGATTTATTGCCTTAGAAACCCTGTGGGGCAGTTCTACTCTGCTATGAGTTGGAATTGACTCAACTGCAGTGGGATATACCATATATTATACTGTATAATATGATACACACACCCATACATATAAATGGGATTATTCTCTCTATAATTTTTTTTACCACTAGTTATAAATTTAGTATATGATCTATATTTTCCAGAATAATAAACATTCTTTAAAAACCTTGTTTTACATTTCTTCATAAAAACCATACATGGATGTAACAGATGTCATTTAAATATATCTTTATATGGTCACATTAATTTTTTCTCTTGATCCCCACATAGAGATGCTAAGATACATTTAAATTATTTTTCTGTAAAGTCAACTTTGTTTTAGGGAAAGGAAAAGTAGACTTGGCATTCATTCAAGACAAATATAATCATATGGATCATATATTATAAGAGGCACTTTTAACATATGTTATGAAAATGGAGGAAAACGCCAGTTCTGTTTACCATTTCTGCCTCTGCTTTTGAATATTTGTATGTAAACATTTGACTTTTTCTGAGAATAAACTTCTTTTTGTCTGTAATTTTGTCCTTTATTTGGAATATAGAGTTTTTCTGGCTTTTAAATCTCTATGATAATTGGGAAAAAGTGCAAGTTTTATTGCACATGTCAACTCTCATTATGATCTTTGACCATAAAAAATGACCATAGGAGGTCATTAAACCCAAAACCAAACCCGCTGCCATCAAGTCGATTCCAACTCATAGCAACCCTACAGGACAGAGTAGAACTGCCCCCATAGAGTTTCCAAGGAGCGCATGGTGGATTCGAACCGCCAATCTCTCCGTTAGTAGCCACAGTACTTAACCACTACACCACCAGGGTGTCCTAGGAGGTCACTGCAACCCTTGAATTAGCTCAAACATTGCTTTTGGGACTATTGTATTTTTATGCAAATAATGTGTGCTTTCTACATTTGTTTGCCAGCTGCACCTTCCTCCCACGAGATGTTTTCATAGCATGCTTATGAAAATACTTGTGCGGGGAGGAAGCAGTTGGCCAACAAACATAGAAGGTGCCACTATTTGTGTAAAAATATGGTATCAATCAGAAACGTGTAGATGCTACTACCACTCAAGATCAAAAACAAAAAACATGCATTTATTAAGTGCTCTTGAGGTATCTGTGATATGATTAGCTGCTTATACACACACAAAAAAATATATACACATTATTTTCTTTAATCCCCGAGGGTGCCTTCAGGGAGGGTATTATTATTCCTACTTGATAGATATAGAAACTTTAATCAGAGAGTTTAAGGTTATATACCTACAAAGTGGCAGAGAAGGGGTTTGAACGCAGGTCCATCTATATTCTGAAGCATATGCACTTACCCACTTAAACATAATGCCCCTTTTTATGAACTTACTTAGTCAAAAATGATTAAGTACCTACAAAATCCCAGGCATTGTTGTAGGACTACATGCTATAAAAGCAATTTAAGCATATATTATACTGCTTGTGAATCAGTATTTTTTGTTTTATTCTAATCTCTGCCAGTTATTCAATTGTATCCCGTGGGTGAGTATACACAGTATCTGTATATTTCTCATTCTAATATTTAGTTTAGTGAAAATAAAGAGTTTTTATTAAAATTGTATGAGTTGGAATCCACTCGACGGCACTGGGTTTGGTTTTTTTGGGTTTGGTATGAAAGAAGGCGTTAAATATAGATAATAAAAACTATGTACAGAATTAAAGACTGAAACTCTGGTTTTTGTTTGCCCCATAATAGTATATAACTTTGAGAAAGCCACTTAAATGAAATAGTCCTCATTTTCCTAATTATAAATCACAGGCAATTGTTATTTTCTTGCACAGCTCAGATAGGACTATTCAGGAAACAGTGAACGTGAAAATTGCTTTAAAATTTTTGAGGAGCTATATAAATGTAGGAGCCATGGTGGCGCAGTGGTTAATAGCTCACCTGCTAATTAAAAGGTATTGGCAGTTCAAATTCACGAGCTGTTCCTTGGAAACCCTATGGAGTAGTTCTACACTGTTCTACAGGGTCGCTGTGAGGCAGAATCAACTCGATGGCAACAGGTTTAAGGTTTAAATATAAATGTAAGTTTTTTTTTTTTAATAAACATACAAAGTGTTTTTACATTAAAGGTTATCCATATTATACAGTAGATAAAAGCACCTTGGTGCCTACCAATATCCTTGAACAGCTTCTCTTTATTTATGCATATCAGAAACTAGGCTTAGCTCTAGGGAAAAAAAATGTGAAGTTTGTAGCTTGTGGTTAATTCAATTGCTTTGATTATTATGCTAAAGAAAATGTGGTAGTCATTGATAATGATGTATATATACATATATGTTGTTGTTGTCAAGTTCATTCCGACTTATAGAGGCCCCATACACATATAAATATATAAATGTACAAATGTTTGTGTCTATATATTCTCTCTCTCTGTACATGTATATTTATTAATTTTATATATTAATTTTTACCCCTACAAGATTATAATGCCATTGAGGGCAGAGATTCTTCATCTTAAACTCTCCCCAACTACCTAGTATCCTTCTGGATGGTGTTCACAATTTATCATATGGTACGTTATTACATGTGTGCACTCAGTGAGTCCTCGATGCAAACTGAGTGGCTGATATTAAGATCATGAAAACCAAATCACCATCTTAAGGTACTTAAATAAGAACTCATCTTCATACAGTCTTCCTCACAGAGAAGACAGGCAATTAGAATATAACAAAGACTATGCTAGATATATAAAGTGTGGAGTGACTAAAGAAGAGAGGACAATTAATTTTAATTGATTAGTTTATAAAATGTTTCTCCTAGTCATTTGCATCTCACATTTTCAAGGGCTTACAGCCTTTGGTACTATAATCATTTATCAAAGTAGGAACAAATATGACACTGCTGATGTTACTACAATTCATTTACATTTTAGTCTTTAATCTCTAATTATGCTAAAAGCTGTCCTCAAGTAAAAGTAATTTTAGTTATTTCAGGTTAACAGGAGACATAATTTTGAGGGCTTGGGGCCCTCCTCTTGCCCCTAAAATCAAAAGCTTATCTCTCTTGATAACATTTCTGAACTAAATTTGCAGTTAGTAAGCATTTACTGGGATGCAATCTCTTCTTCCTCAGTTCATCCCTAACATCCCAAGCAAAGATTTCCTTAAAAAGTAAGAGCAAAGCAATATTCTTCCTGCCCTAATACCGAAACCTGTCTTAATGTCAAATGCATTTCATCTGGGCCTGCTTACCATGGAGCTCAGTAATAATTATGCATATTATTACATATGGCTTTGTTATGGGATTTATTATATACCAACATTGCTCGATTAAAGCAGAACACATATCTCAGGCTTCCTAGTTTACTGCTTATATTGCATTGTCATCTGAGCATACTGTGTCGGAACAACCTATAATATTTAGAGGAAGCACTAGGGGCTCATGAATATTCCTTTGCTTATGTAATCTGTAAGGTTCAGTTACAGCTACAAAAAATGTCTGGTTTCTTTCCTAATAATATCCATGTACTTTACTGCCGTCTCATATCTGGTGGAGCATTAGAGAATATGAGCTATTCATTTGTATCTGTTTATTGGAGTATAAAAATGGTACAAATCAATAGGTCACCAATACAGCCAGTTATCCTTTATCCTATTCTATGATATCTCAAGACATCTGATTATTAGAGCAATGAATAAATTTAAGTATCTAAATGCATATGTATATCACACGTAAATCAAAGTTAAACCTCAGCATGCTGTAGAGTTTAGGCTACAATGGAAATTAGTAAGCATAAGATTTCACCAAAATGTTTAGAGAGGAATTATACTTTAAAAGCAATCATTTTATAAATGAATAAAATATGCTATCAAAATAGAAAATTTACGTGATTCAGAGCTCTAACATAAAAAGGGATGAAATTCAAAGGATGCCTCAACTTCCCCAAAACCCTTCTCACATCCTCTGTTAAGAAGTCTTAAACTCTCCCATTATTCACTATTTTGACAATAAGAAACAATATTGGAATGTAATTTTGAAACCATTATCAAACACTATACAATTAAGAATGAATTATTTTTTGTGCTTATTTCCTTCAGCAAGATTGGGAGGGAATAAAACATTGGACATGTGTGTTTGATGTTGGGGGAAGGGATGGAGAATCACATAAGAGCCACAATGGAACTGAAAGAAATGGCAGGCTTGTGAGAAAAGACCCGTGAATAAGAAAAATATAAAAGACCTATGGGAGGGTCGGCAGGAAATAATAAATTTATTCAGAGAGAGAATTACTTGCTTTAGGAGGAAATGTATGACCAATGCTAGGAGAGGCTAATATTTAGTTATCAGAAATTTTTTAGAAGAGTTCCAAGATGAATGGAGTAAAGGGCTTGGATGCATATAAGATTTCCATGCACCTATGATAGTGATGAGTCCTTTGGTGGTGCAAACAGTTAAGTGCTCAGTTGACAGTTTGAATCCACCCATAGATGCCTTGGCTTTTGGTGAACTTGAGGGCAACTTTTTTTTTTTAATGATAGTGATGGGAGGCCATTGGTGGTTCAGAGGTAGAATCTCAGCTTCCATGTGGAAGACCCAGTTTTGACTCCTGGCCAATGCACCTCGTGCACAGTCACCTCCATCTGTCAGTGGAGGCCTGTGTGTTGCTATGGTGCTGAACAGGTTTCAGTAGAGCTTTCAGTCTTAGCCAGATTACAAAGAAACGTCTGCTGATCTAATTCTGAAAATGAGCTAATGAAAACCCCATGGATCACAACAGCCCAATTTGTAACCAATCATGGGGATGGCATAGGACTGGGCAGCATTTCGTTCCATTGGGCATGGCATTGGGCACAGCAGCTAACAACAACAACAGATGACAGTGATAAGCACTGGAGAACAAAAGAGCCATGGAGAGGGAGAGAGAGAGAGATCCCCCCAAATAATTTAGTTTCATTTAATTCTCAATCCACCTCAACCATTTATTATCAACAACCATTTATTATCTACGATGTGCAAGGTTGTGACACAACTCTCCTGGTTGATTAATTTAAGATGCATTTATTGAGTAGCTACAATAGAGTACACATTCTACAAGTAGCTGAGGATAGAAAAAAGAAGATATCATTGCCCCCCAAAGACTGCACATGTAGAAGAGAAGGAAAGCATAATAGGTTTTTATACTGTATAAACATGATTGTCCATTTGACTAATTTTTCTTTGAAAGAGAGTCTGGCAGACTTCATTGTCTACAGAGACTACACGGACATTGATGAAGGAAATAAGTCAGTAAAAGAACCAGGAAATGTACTCTGAAGTTGTAAGTCTGCTGCTTACTCATTAAGTGATGGTTGACAAGTTGCAAAGAGCCTCCATTACCCCATCTATAAAATAGGGGTATATAACCCAGTGCCATCTCCAAGGGGTATATAGAGTTTTGTAAGTAATTGACATGTTAAGATCCATGCAGGTGGTAATGAATTTGTTGCTTTAAGTAGTTAAAAGCATAATATAATTTTAATCTTTATTTTTATTAAAAAAATATGTATATAAATAGTAACTTACAGAAACATAGCTGGCATTAATATAGTCGGATCCTGGAACACTCGTATCAGCTGCCAGTTTCACTCTGTTATTATTATCTAGAAGAAAATATAGGGAATCAATGCTAATTCACTTTTTAAATTGCTGCTGATTTTTATCATAAAAATAATACAAAGAAGTATATAACATTCCAACATTATAGATAGCTGTAAAGTTAAAGAAGTTTCCTATTATTCCATATTTTCACTACCTTTTAGAGATAATGATTATTAATAAGTCCTTGTGTATATTTTCAGAATTTTTAGGACAATGAACAGTCCTGATTTTTGAATATTTCATCTTGCTTTCCTGATTCAGATCACCACTACATCATACAGTAGATTTCTCTATGCATTTAAGTCTATTTCTAAAATATTTATTCTCGTCTTTTTTTTTTTTTATCTGACTTTTATTCATTCTCTTTATTTGACTATTTTTTCTTTAATGCCAAATTTTTAATTATTGTACTCTAGAATATTTCAAGAGCTGGTAAAATTACACACCCCCTACCCATTATTTCTCTTTCAATGAAACATGTCAAAATTATTTTTTCCTAAGAATTTTTACCGAATTTATATTACAATTCAAATATCTGGTACTGTTTTTAACTAGACATGGAAGTGATATAAAATATCTATCACTGCTTAATTATTTTAAAGGTTCTGTTTTTAAGGGTTTTTTTTTTTTTTTCTAAAACCTTAATGGAAAGTGGAGGGTAATGGGTAATGGGATTGGGTTTAAATTGCAGATGATCTACACACCCTGCATACAGGTTTGGGTGAATTGCTTAAAATTCTCTGCTCCTTAGTTACTTTGACTATAAAATGCAGTTATAATGTTTACTTTTTAATACTCATGAGGAAAATATGAGTTTCATATAAGAAAGCTCATAGCAAACGCTGAATATACATTAGTGTCTCATTGGGCTCATGCTCTTAAAACTTAATCACATATGTTAAAATGAATTACCTTTCTTGTTAGTAATTGCAATTACCTGACCTGACATGCTTAGATTTTGAGACAGGAAATGTTTAAGCAAAAGTTTTACAAATGATTCATGTCCCAAATATTTTGATTTTTAAATGATATTAAAAACTATTTTTAATAGCATTGTGGCTAGTCCTGTAACTAATGAAGGGAAACCATGGTGTTTTTATTCACTTGATACGCTTTCTTATAACTATCGGAGACGACAACAAGCTAAACTTTTCTTCATGGTGTTAGAACACTTCTGAAGGTCATAGAGTTTCCTGTCAAACGGAGATTTGGAAATCTCCTCTGCAAGCATTTGCTGCTAATTCTAGTATCTTAAAGCCCTGTAAGCTAATATCTTCTAAAATGTACTGAGATATTTGAAATCCTACTTCCTACATTACTCAGGGGAAACAATGCACTTCACTTAGCTGACTCTGGCTAAAATTTAAAAAAAAATTTAGACTCTATTAAAATGAATTCACTCTCTATGGGAAAATAAAAATGTGTTTCTTCATCTTCATGGGTCCTCTGCCAGCACAATGGGAGAACAGTTAGTCTAAACATTACAGTTGGTTTGTTATGTGTGTGTGGCGGGGGGTGGGGAGGAATGTACTAGCCCACAAAGTGGCTGTAACTTTGCAGTTTGACTTCTAGCCCAGGCTAGGGAAGTGGGCTTGTTATCTTCAGACTGCAGACCCTAAGGGTCTGTGGCTAAATCTTTTTCACCCAGAATGTTAGCAGCTTTTAAAAGTAAGAGATTTAGTGATTACTAACTCTCATTAAAAACTAACATTTATTGAGTGCTTCTGGTGTTCCAGTACTGGGCTATATGATTGATAGGATTGTTTCATCTAATCCTCACAATAACGAGGTGGAGACCACTGAAAGAGATGGCCAGTGTTACCAAAACAGTGGAGTCCCTGGCTGGTACAAACAGTTAACGTCTCAGCTGCTAACTGAAAACTTAGCAGTTAGAGTCCACACAGAAGAGCTTCAGAAGAAATGCCTGGCGATCTACTTCCAAAAAATGAGCCACTGAAAACCCTGTGGTGCACAGTTCTACTCTGACACACATGGGGCCATTTTGAGTCAGAATTAACTCAATGGCAACTGTTACCAAAGTAGTTGGTTGGTAAACAGGATGCTAACCCCTGAAGTCTGGTTAACCTACATATTCATCAGGTATTTATTATACAGCAGGTGGTAGTGTTAGTTGAATTACTAAACTATTCTAATAATGAAATTCTTTAAAAGTATAAAATTATACCTAATGAAATTCTCTCTTATAGGACCACCAAATCTTTCAGGGAACAGTTAAGAAAAAACTTTCCCCTACAAATCCATGAAAGGATATTGGATGTAGATGTAATATATCATTAAAAAAAAATTACTAAAACTTCTGTACTGAAATCCAGAAAAAGGCATATAACAATTGAACATTACCCATATGACTCCAGAAAAGATGAACAACATGCATACAATGCTTGTTCTAATATTTCTGATTATCCTCCATTTACAACATAATTTCATCTTTAACAATTTTTTTTTGTCTTAGCCTGAGATATACAGAGTTAAGGTAATCATCCTCCTTAGTTCTTTTTTGTTGCTTTAAAGGCTGTTTATTTAGTTACATTGACCACTCTTACTCTCTTTCTATCCTATATTATATAATATATAAAATACCTCTAACTTATTTCTATGACATAAAGGACCAAAGAGTGTCTAATTTAAAATGTAAATATGCGAGCTTTTAGAAAGATATTTTGAAATGTGACTTTTCATTCTTTTATTATTAAAATCTAAAGACATTATTATCTGGATTCACATCAGATATATTATAAGTTACTTCAACCATATAGACAATTATAATTAAATACTAAATATTCCAAAGTAAATGTCCTTTAATAATATCTAGTTTATAGGTGATAGTATTTATTTTCACAGAATACCACTGAAAAGCATGAAGTATACAGTTTGGAAGAAATTTAGATTAATATAAAAACAAGAAAATTTCCATAGCTCTTAAACTTATGATGCATTCAACTCAGGTTACCTCTCCAAAAGGGAGGACAAAAAGACATATTAAGAAAGGTCACGGTCTTAGAAATTTAGAGATGGATCAGTAACATTTCTTATTTCCTATAACAATATCTTATTTGTCCACTTATATTTAAAGTCATTTACTTATGATTTGTCATGTTACAGAAACGATTTAGGTGGTTAAAACTATTCATATTTTTAGCCTTTCGAGTTCTTAGGTACGCCCCACTCCTCACTTATCCACATGTTTAGATTCCAAAGCAGGTTGTTATGCAAAAACTGGTGTTATGTGAAAATGGAGGATGACCACATCAGATCACAAAATGGAGAATGACTACATCGTTACGTAGCTGCCAAATTACATCATTACAAACCACTGAGAATAATGTTTCCTCAGCCAAGTTGACACATAACTTTAATCATCACAGCCAGCGTTTCTCTCGCACCTCAGCATTTGTTACTGACAGATGTACGTCATTAATGTGAAAAAATAGTCAGATAGTAGATTTTTTCTATTGTCAAGATACAAGATACAAGATAGTCAATAAGAGAGGAGGAGGTGTATTAAAAGGTTCCATTAGTTTACTGGCACAGTGGTTAAGAGCCCAGCTGCTAACCAAAAGGTCAGCAGTTCGAATCCACCAGCTGCTCCTTAGAAACCCTATGCATCAGTTCTATTCTCTCCTATAGGGTCGCTATGAGTTGGAGTAGGCTCGATGGCAACAAGTTTGGTTTATATCATGTTTCCCTAAATCTATTTTCTCTCACGCATCAGTTATACTCTAATTCTAGAATGTCAGAATTTGGTCCATTTTCTTCCTATCTGTATCATTTATGATTTTACATTCTGTGATTATATCCTTCTCTAAGCCCACGTCTTTCTTGACAAAAGAGTTCAATTTTTAAGAAATGCAGAACTTTCTCCAATACCTTTTTGAAAAGATAGAAATTAGAAAAAAACATATATATGCTAACTTTAAAATTGAGGATATTTAAAAACTTTAGATTTTTGAAGCAGTATTGATAGAGTTTATAACCTCAAAAATAATCACATTCGCATTTCATAATATAAACTGTGTATTGTTTAGACAGTTGGAATATCTGTTCAAAAAATGTAATATCAAACATATAGCTGTTTTTCACTGAGGAATTCCATCTTCTCCCTTTCACCTCATCGTTAATTCTTAAAACAATAATGCTGTTTCTTTCTTACTGATGGAAGAATGAAAGTGTGTTTACTTTGGTGAGGCACACCTCTTTCTCCTTTAAAAAAGCCAATCCTGGAAAGCACATATTACTCTGAACTTCAATGGATATTTTGCAATGTACTTTTTATACTCATAATGAAGCCTCGCCAGGCTCTTAAGCGTAACTAATGTACAAGGTTATATGCAAATTTTCTCTTTTCATTTGAGAACTAGGCCTATAAACCAAACCAAAAACCCTTTGCCGTGGAGTCAATTTAGACTCATAGTGACCCTATAGGACAGAGTAGAACTGCCCCATAGAGTTTTCAAGGAGTACCTGGTGGATTTGAACTGCCTACCTTTTGGTTAGTCACCATAGCACTTAAGTACTCTGCCACCAGGGTTTTCAGGAGGTTTGTCACTTGGATTAAATAACAAAGCTAACCAAATATTAGGTCTATAGTTTCTTGCACCTGCATAAGTGAACCTTGTGTGAACTTGAGAATCATATACTTTAATAAATACGAACAGAACAAAAGAAATACAATTTGAAAATTGCTGCTAATGGAATACATATTTACTTCACTTAATATGTAATAGAATACATCAAAGGAAATGCAAAAATGTTAAGATGTATTTTGTAGTCATTTTAAAACACCTCACAGTCAAAATGAGAAACAATTAGTGAACGTACACGGTTTTACGTTTGGGAAGCGGTTTTTTGCTCTATTCCAGGGTAGGTCAGCATCAGTTGAGGAAAGATCCTGAAGAAATTTTGGTAATTCCTGTGGAATAAAGTAATTGCAATTTTTAAATTTACAATGCAATATAAATAAGAGGTAAGCAAGAAAGTTCACTTAGTAAAAGGCAGTTCTTTATTCTGAACCATTTTAAGTTGAAAACACTTCTCATAACTGCAGAAACAAGGTCAAATTAACGGTGATGAGCTTATGTCAACATTTAACTTAAATAAACATAATAAAAATTTTCAGTTGGGCTATGGCTCTCTCTGAGTTAATTTCTTTGTACTTTAGAAAGCTCTACGATATGGAAGTCATGTTAATTGTACATGCTAATGGCACCTCAGGTATACATTGACTATTATTTAATATTTTAATGTCTACTTAGTAGGAGGAAGGGAGTTCAGTGATTTATTTTTTGTTTTTTCTCCTGAGGCAGTATGATTTCATGCCTATTAATTGGTACAACACCGGTCATTTTGAGAAGATGCCAAAGGTCAATTCCTGTTCTCGGTACGCATTGTTAAACTGACAGTGAACGCAAAGGTGTGATTAAGAATTGTCAGACACAGGATGGGGGGTCAAGGAAATCTCTTATTGACATTTTGATGAAAAGTCATGATAACTATTTATCTTGTTATTTCTAATGTATCATTAAGAAGGCTAGTGCAAGAAAATATGATCATTATTATTGAGTTGATAATCTACATTTATGGAATTTAAAATTTTCCATTTTAGAAATAAGTCTCAACTTGTCAAATTCCTTAAGAAGTATTAGTGTGTTTTAAAAATTTTTCAACATCATTGTACACTATTTCTTTTAATTGGATAATTCTCCCTTTCCTCTTATTTTTTCTGAAGAAGAAAACCCAGACAGTCATTTGTATATGGGCATGTGTTAGAAGAGAGAGACTGTGTAAGTGTCTGAATTCTGGTATGTTAGCACCAAGGGCTTAGAAAAAATTTTTTAACCAAGTAAGGAATTCTAGAACAGCTTTCTTGTGTCAAGGTTTTAGGAGTATATGCCAGCATATTTGTAAGAAAAAGACGGAAAGATAACAAGGAGAAAGAAAGGGGATGTGGAAATTGGCTGAAAAGTGGTGTTTATAGTTTGTACTTATTTTACATAAACTTTTCATTTATAGATTTAAATGACTCTGGCCTTGATAGTTAATAATCACAAGGTTGATTGTTTGAATAATAATGTTATACTGACAAGCTTATTCTTATCAAAGCACACAGGGCCTCAAAGTTCCTCCTAATACGCTCTTTTTCCTGTTTCCTTTCCTTTTAAAGGAATCACAGATGATTTGGTCTACTTTGCACCGTCATGCTTTCACATTCATTCACTTTTTCTGGAATACGTTTCTCCCTTTTCCTACTTGTTGAACTTCTGTTCATCCTAAAGTCCATCTCAAAGGTCATTCTTTTTTAGCCGTCTTTCCTAACAACTACCCACAATAGAAATAACCCTCACATCTCAGAGGTCATCTATGATACTCCACTGGTCTCACCCCTTTGGGAGCAAAGAAGAATGAAGAAAACTAAAGATACAAGGGCAAGATTAGTCCAAAGGACTAATAACCACATCTACCATGGCCTCCATCAGACTGAGTCCAGTACAACTGTATGGTACGCAGCTACCATCATTAACTGCTCTGACGGCGATCACAATAGAGAATCCCAGGCAGAGTTAGAGAAAAATGTAGAAAATTCTAACTCACAAAAAAAGACCAGGCTTACTGGCCTGACAGAGACTGGAGAAAACCAGAGAGTGTGGCCCCCGGACACCCTTTTAGCTCAATAATGAAGTCACTCCTGAGGTTCACCCTTCAGCCAAAGATTAGGCAGGCCCATAAAAAAAAAAAAAATGGTACTGAAGAGGCACACTAGCCCACGGGCAAGGATAAGAAGGCAGGAGGGGACAGGAAAGCTGGTAATAGGGAGCCCAAGGTTAAGAAGGGAGAGTGTTGACGTGTCATGGGATTGTTAACCAATGTTATAAAACAATATGTGTACTAACAGTTTAATGAGAAGTTAGTTTGTTCTGTAAAACTTCATCTAAAGTAAAATAAAAGAAAAAAAAAAAATGACCCTCACATTTTTATGCATATCTCTGTCATGGTCCTGATACAGTGCATTCATGATTTTTTACACATGTATGTGTTTCTAATCATAATACGGGCTTGTTTATGGTAGGAATCAACTTCATAAAAGTTAATATTAAAATACAGATTATGTTATGCCAGTCACTCTTCTAAGCATTGCATATATTTAATAGTTTTAGTATTTGCAACTTAGCCAGTCAGGTACTATCATTTAACAAATGAGAACACTGCAACACAGGAAGTTTAAGTGATTTTCCCAAGGTCACTTAGCTACTAAGTCAATGTGCCAAATACAATGCCTATCACATAATAGGAGTTAATAAATGTTTAAGATACAAATGAATAGGACTTGAGTATAGGGATTATCAAATATATGCACCAAATATACACTTGCCTATTAAGACATAATATTTTGCTTTATACACTTGCCTATTAAAACATAATATTTTGCTTAAAATACTTCGTAAAGCATTAAGATAAAACACTAGTTAAAAAAAAAAAAGGTTTTAAAACCACGATCTCAAAAATAAGCTAAACTAGAGATTTTCTCAATATAATATATAATATGTGAAATGTTATTGCTAATAAAACTTTTCATCTACTCGGTCATGTGGAATGTAATTATATTTGCTCCTATTCTGGTGAAATTACACTTTTGCTCTTAAGAAGTAGAGCATGCTTGCTGTATAAATGCTAAGGAGAATTTTATGGTGCCATTGATTTTGTGAAGTCCAGACCAATATGACTTAAGTAGCATAACCAAAAAACTGCAGGGAACACCATTAATCTTCTCACATTTTTGTTATTATTCCCCAAGAGACTGAAATATTATAATCCTGAATTTTTAAAGGCAATTGTTTGATTCTTTGTTTCATAAGTTCACAAAGAATTTCATGAAAAAAAAAAAAAGGAATAAAGTTTTTGATGACATTTAAGAATCTATTTTGTTCCCATAAAATAAAATCATCTAAATTAGAAAAAATGCTTAAAAGTCTTAAAATAGCTTGCTGATATGATATCTACCTTGTGTTTCAAAAAATAATTTTAATTTTATAGATATGTAAACTGCTAAAAACAATAAAATTCTAACTTTTAAATTTTTTTAAATGTCAACTTCTTAATTTTATATAGTTTCCATAATGTATTACATAAAGAGCTTAAAAATAGGCCATGTGAGGTCTGGACATTATTTAATCAGATTTTTTTTTTTTTGACAGTTCTAAAAATAACAAAATTTTTATAGTTTATGGAAATATCAAGTTCTATTTGTTCTCAGGTTCACCTACACCATAACATAAACTAAGCAGCAATTTAAAATGAAGTAACTTGGTGTCCAAATCTATAATAATTGTTTGAAATATAAAATCACATTTAAAATATCATCTAAAACCCACACACTAGCAAACACTAACGAATACAGTGTTCTAGATTGGCCCCCGTAGCTGAACAAGACAGCAGAGAAGAATCAAGGCTGGACCGCCATTGCCGGGGAGGTCTGAAGAGGAGCAACTTTTCCTGACACAGTAGGTGAATAATTCTGGCCAGGTTGCACCAGAGGCCGCCCAGTGTAACATTACTGTCCAAACAATCAACCTGGTAATTGGGTATTGATTATCAAGGCCAGAGTCCTTCATGGCCTTGCATGTTTAAAATGGACGTGAAATGTGACACATGAAACGACTAGAGGGCTTGCAATGTTGTGACAACTGCTAGTAACATACCGAAAATTCTTCTTGGAACTTTAAGTTGTTGTTTGTGCAAAGCTCTTCAACATGTTGCAGGAAAGATTTCTTGCTTATTGGCCTCCAAGTAAAGAAAGGTATAAAATGGAATCATGTTAGATTGTATTCTTCGCTTTAGCTGGTGATACAATTAGCAAATTAAAGAACAATGGACGTTGTAAAAGCCACACAGAACACAACCCTTTAAAGTCACTCTGTCATATTTACAAAATTAACTTTTCTCCTTTAAGTTCACTTTTCTTCATTTTCATGGTTCTAAATTTCCTTCAAATTTTAAGTGACTTTTTTTAACGAATGATTAAACATTTTAGTGAAGAAAGTTTTTCAAGTAAATGTAAGGGCATAAAGTTATCATCATTGGATCCTGAAGCACATAATACTTCTTTGTCATACAGAAAACATTTTAAACATTACGAGGTTTTAGAAGATATAAAATATTGCAGTGACCTCATTCTCATAATGACACGGTTTTTAAACCCCAAGGAGGTTAAATATCCCCGTATTACTTCCCAAGCTAAAATACAGACATGCAGGCTTCACCCCAGAGAGAGAGAAAGCATTTCTCCAGTTACCATGCAATTGGTCATGCTTTTATGATTTATATCCAGCTTGGAGGCTTTTCCAACAAACACAGAAAAAAGGAACCACACATTAAGATTCACCAAGTTGGTGAATCGAAAGTCAATATTCAAAAAAAAAAGAAAAGATGTTTAACAGACTTACTTGATGGATTTTCTATAACTAAGTAACCTGCAACAGAGATTGTGTTAAATGCATTGTGAGTTGGAGGGTACAACTCATTCTGAAAGAGCTCTAGATTAAAATCAGAAAAAAAGCATAATAAATTAACTGTGTATTTACTATTCTATGCCTTTATTATATGATTACTATTCTATGCCTTTATTATATGATTATTATTTTGAATTTTATTTAATTAATTTGCAATTCAATTATTTGGATCCAAATATGGCCAGTAATAATCCAGCATCTCTTTCAAGTTAGTTTTTTATATTGTTAGGCATTTGAGGCACTGTATTAACAACAGATCCTTTTTTATGTGTTGCGTAATATTAAGTGGTCTAAAAAAGTTACTGTGGATTAAAAAATATATATTTTCTTTATCCATAGAAAGTGCCAAACTAAGGAGAACAGATATTTGAAAAATGCCATCATATTTCCTAAGTCTTGTTTCGTGGGTGACTTTGAATATTCAACCATAATCATGGTTCAATCGTAATCATTTTAATTACCGTCAACATATCTTTTGTGACAGTTCGTTGGCCAAGCTATTTATACTTTGGAAAAAAAAAAACTGAAATAATTTTAACAGCTAAATAGAGTATGCGACACATACAAACTTAGAGATGGGCACATTTTTAATAGCACATGTTTGTCATGCACAACAAAGGAAGCACTGCAAAAATCACAAAAGGCATAATGAAATAAAATGAAGAACATAACTTTTTTGAAGTTTTAAATTTTAAACATTATTAAGGATGATTTTACTTTTTTTCCTTAAGTAAAGAATATTTATAAGATAATGTACTTTTTGAAGTAAAAGACAAATGATAGAAAACAATTGGATTGGAAAATGCGGCATACTGAATATTATGAAAATGATCTCAAAGGTTTGTGTTCAATGAAAAAAAAAGATGAGAAAAGAGGAAATATATTTAATAACAATACAAGAATTGGCAAAAAAACATCCTAGAGCAGGTATAACCAAGCAGAATGACAGAACCTCCATTAAGGTTGTGGGCGACCCCAAGCAGAAGGACATATCTCCCAGTTTCTCAAGGTATAACCTGGCAGAGCATCCCATCATCAAACGTGGTACCACAGTGACAACATAGCCATGACTGAGCAGAGTGTTGGTGGATAAACTGGCGGGCTACCAACACAACCCTAGAGTGATTCTCAGAAGGCAAACAGAGAATTCCTGATGCTAACTAGATAGATATGGAGATGGCTGAATGGGCTATTGAATCTGAAGAATCCTTGATTTGGTGACAGGAAGATACAGAATGCCTAAAAAGTGGAAGCCCTGGGAGTACCTCTGAATCAGCTGTGGGGACTGAGGCGGACAATCAATCCCTGTTGGAAAGAACTAACTAGTCCTCAGCAAAAACCACTGGGGGGCGGGGGGGAACATGGACTAGATCCTCACTACCCCAGCCTCACTTAGATGCCTCATGCCCCAACACTCCTAAGCCATGATGTTCCTTAGGAGTAGAAAAGGAAAGGGGCTTGTGCTGGACAAATCCTAATTAACTGAGTTTAAGGTAAAAATGACTGACTTATTTGAATTAGCCAGATCAATTTCCCTGTTACCACATGGAAATGAAAATTATTGAGCTACATGGCAATCATTTTTATAATAAAAGGGAACATTATTGTTTGTTATTGGCAAAATCCAAACACTATATCTGATTAAATGACAAGCTCATGGCTCACCTATTTAAGGGGAGATAAACTGCCGACCTATAGTGGAAAGATACCCTATTTTCCCAGAGGATCCAGGATTATTTGAGGCCGTACTTGCAAAATACTATTACTGGGATATCTGGAATCTAAAATAGATGCTAGTTTCTGGGCAAATAAGAATCAATACATGTTTGTGAAATCCCCACTAGACATTAAACATCAATAAAATACAAATGAGAAAGAAATAACTAAAGCACAATATTATTATTATTCACATCCTTGCTCTTCTTTCATTAATGATCTGTTTTTCATTTAGAATCTAGAAATAATTGATTTTTTTTTCCTTTAAGTCTCTTTTCCCAGAAAACTCTATAGGAAGTGCTTATAACTACCGTCATTTAAACTTTCTCTAAAGATAATAATTTTAAACCATAACTGGCTACCTATTGGGCTTGGGTGGTTATTTGTGAATTCTTGCCTAATAAAATATAATTTTCCTACTGGCTTCAAATATCTTCTCTAACAATTACCTGTTACATTATCTTGAGAAAATTGCTTAATTTTTCTGTGCCTAATTTTTAAAGTGGGGACATACATGCAACTCAAGCTCTTACATGTAATGGGCTTAGAAAAGTCACTGCTTTATTAGTAAACAATATATAAATATTAGTTACTATCATTAAAAAAAATTTTTTATCATTAGTATTAAAATTACTATTTCTAGTTTATTTTATATAAATCAAGCTCTTTCTACCCATGCTGTTCTAAAAATGATACTGATATAAAGGAAGAATTGTTTTTTGTTTCCAAAAGCATATTCTCTCTTAATTTTACTCAAAAATGGGTAGACTAAATTATGCTAAATTGAACAAGTTTTTCTATTTGATTCTTCCTAAAAAAAAAAAACAGGCTACTCCCATAAAGAGTGGCCACAGTTATCTAGACTTCAAATCCAAATCCCGTTTTCTAGTTCTCAATTCTTTGTCCCCCCAAAAATCTCTAATATAATGACTATAATAATTTATTTTTTACATAATCATGTGATACCATTTTGAATCATGCCCACTTTTCTGACATTGTTCCTTGCAACTCCTTCGTACAGTTTACACCATTCCAGGTGATGTCCCCATGACCAAAAACCCAAAACCAAACCCACTGCTGTCAAGTCAATTCCAATTCATAGTGACCCTATAGGACAGAGTAGAACTGCCCTGTAGAGTCTCTAAGAAATGCCTGGTAGATTCAAACTACAGACCTTTTGGTTAGCAGGTGTTGCTCTTAACCACTACGCCACCAGGGTTTTACCAAACTTACTGATTACTTAATATCTTACTCAAATATTAACTTATCCATGGACTTTACCCTATTTTATTGCAAAGAAAATCATTTCTTCTGTGAAATCAAATTTCTAAGGACAAATTGCCTTCTACCTTGTTTTATGGCTACTTAAGTACATGGCAGAAACCCTGGTGGCGTAGTGGTTAAGTGCTACAGCTGCTAACCAAGAGGTCAGCAGTTCAAATCCACCAGGCACTCCTTGGAAACTCTATGGGGCAGTTCTACTCTGTCCTATAGGGTTGCTGTAAGTCAGAATTGACTCGAAGGCAGTGGGTTTTGGTTTAAGTACATGGTGGCATAGTGGTTAAAACCAAAAGGTCAGCAGTTCAAATCCACCAGCCATTCCTTGGAAACCCTATGGGGCAACTGGACTCTGTTCTATAGAGTCACTGTGAGTCAGAATCGACTGGACAGCAATGGGTTTGGTTTAGGTTATACTTGAGGGCAGGGACGGGATTCACACTTGGATTAGTCCGGATCAATAATAACTTTACTCATAGTAGGCATTGAATAAATCATTGTTAAATATACATTTTTGGATGAATTCAGACTATGATACATAGTGAGCTAAGTATAAGTGTTCTGGCTATTATAAGAGAATAGCTGAATTTAATGACATTTTCCACTAAAATAGTTGTAAATTCTCAGGAAGCCCTAACTCAAAGCTTTAGATAAGTAGATTCATCAATAAACTATATAAGTCTAAACACCATATCAAGTTACCTAACCTAAACCACCTAACAGGTGCTTGACACTTTAAGTTAGGAAATTAGATACAAGAACAATAAATTCATTCTTGCCTATCTAAGTGATAAAGAAATCGGCATCAAATTAATTCAAAAAAAAAAAAAAAAAAGAAGTGGCATCTGTTTTGTCATTATTTTCTTTTGTATTAATCTACCCAAACCTGTTCGTTTTATGTAATCTGTTGCTCAAATATGTGTTCATATAGTGTAAGAAGCAACATTTCAAATAGTCTAATTGTACACAATTATTCAATCTATGCAGCTAACAAGAAGTTTATATCAAAATTATGTGTGAATTGAAACTTCAAATAGTTATCTGGAAAGCTCAAATTGAGAGCACACTCTGGCATTAATTACCTATTTCAAATAAAAATGAGATTCTGGTTGTTGATGTTGTTTGTACTATCATAGCATTGCTTTGATTCTTAGCCTCATGTCGTATGGGTGTATTTATCTCTTAGGCATTGGCTGTGTTCTAAACCTTTTTTTCTTCCCCCTTTGAGGTTTTCAAGGTTTATTTTTAAACAGTTAAAAAAATATATTAACTTGGACAATTTATACAGGGAATTGGAAAAGAAGGCAGACCATAATTTGAAGAAAATGCATTATCAGTGATGAGGTAATTAAACTCCTTACAGAGAAAATGATTTGGATAGACAGTCATAAAAAGAAAAAAAAAAAAACTCAGAAATTAATATGCATGAAAATCAACAACGCTATTTCAGAAGGATGACTATTTTCAAATAGATCAAGTGATTCAGGGAAACACTCAAATTCAAATAGCGAACTTATTTTTATTAACATTTAAAAAATTGTTAAGTGGAAAGCATTTTTTAGACTGGTTTGGTACTCTTATTCACTTAAAATAATAAAGTTTACTGTTAGATTATATTGAGATCATTAGCGTATAAATTAATTTGAGAATTGCCCAGACTCCAATAAGATAACTAATCAATTTCCAATATAAAGGGCTAAACACTTTTTATTATATGAATCTTAGCTGTCTTAAACCCTATGTCCTTTTGTTGAAAAGGGTATTATTTCAAGCCTGGGCTCATTTTTAAAAGTCTATCAAAAACTTAAATTCCACTCAGATTACTCTTGATAGATCCAGAGAGAAACCATTTATTTATGTTGGCAGTGGTGACTGAAGACCATATTGTCACAGAGACTCAGCTTTCCCTCCAGGTCAATTAGTTGAAATCTATAGGGAATTAAAATACAGTCCAAATAGAGAGCTATAGATGATAGCCTGTAGATGAGCAGCTTAAATCAGCATTACCCCTGGCATAGGACAAATTGAGAAACTCTATTTTTTTCTATTTAACCAGTTAAGTTAGGTTAAAGAGAAAAAAAAATTCAAATTCTGTTGCCTTGACATAAAAATATGTATTTGGTATGCCATGATATGTATTTACCATTTAAGTAACATTTTTGTGAAGAGTCTATACCCTGGATAAAATATATGAATTACATACATATTTTTATAAAATACTGAATGTGAGTTTTTAGTTTAACTAGTTCATCAGATCACTAATTTTTTTTTGGAATTTACCTCTATTTCTACAAGGATATTCTCTTACTTATCCAAAGCATCTATCTACTGAAATGCTTTCAAGGGTCTTTTACTTTTTGTCCTTTCCTCTTATCTTTTTTTGTCCTAGGCTTTAAGAACCTTTCTCATTCTTTTACCAAATGACCAATAATTGTTTTCATGACCCTCAATATAAATTTCACAACGTTATGCTAGCCAAAGATTAGTATTATGCATCCGATTGTAAAGCTTCACATCTGAATACCATCTGAATAAGTGAGTAAAGTAACACTTTTCTCATTTGATTAGAAAAATAATCTATTAGGGATGTCTAAGTATTTTTTAGAAACCCCAGTGGCCTAGTGCTACGGCTGCTAACCAAAAGGTAGGCAGTTTGAATCCACCAGGCGTTCCTTGGAAACTATGGGGCAGTTCTACTCTGTCCTGTAGGGTCGCTAGGAGTTGGAATAGACTTGATGGCAATAGGTTTGTTTTTTTTTTGTTGTTTGTTTTTAAGTATTTTCTCAATACGTCTCCTTGTACTTGTAAAGACAAAATTATGTTTAGAAGGAGTATTAGCTATTTCAAGGGCAGCTCATGGAGCTAACGTCCCTTCCGTTTTCATCACAGTACTTGCAGTGCCTGAAACAGTGCCTGACGCTTGGTAGGTGTTCAATTGATATTTTTTATTGATTTACTCAAACAAGGCAAAGTGACCTATTAGATAGAGATGGAAAAGCAACATTACTGTTGATGTCAAATAGCTAAGGTAAGATTCCCAGGGTGGCAGAAGTTGAATTTTTCTTATTAAGCCTCTCGACATTAGTACATTTGGAAATAAATTCTTGACACATTTTATTTCATCGGTCACGTACTCTAAATTTAAAATTATGGACATAAGCTTAGCTACTTCAGGGGCATAGGGTAGAAGTAATAGATAGAACGAAGAGTGTGTGTGACAAGGTGGGAAAGGTTCTTGGTGAGGACAGGGTGAATTAACCAGTAGGCACAGTATGCACCAGCTTGCATTGAGCAAGGTACACATGGGCTTCATTGTACTATTTGCTAATCTGTGCTGATTAATTTCACATGGGTTTCACCACATCTTTGACATGGTGGGGGACAGGTGAAATTGTGCACTTCAGGTTGGTGGGAAGGCACAATTGGGCCGGTGTGTACCTTTCGTATTGGGTAATCTGGGCCTGGTGAGGATTTAATGAAGAGCAGACAGGTGACAAAAAAAAAAAAAAAAAAACAAGCCCACTGTGGTGGAGTCAATTCTGACTCATAGTGACCCTGCAGGACAGAGCAGAACTGTCCCATAGAGCTTCCAAGGCTGTAGACCGCCACATCTTTCTCCCACGGAACGGCTGGTGGGTTTGAACTGCCAAACTTTCAGTTAGCAGCCACTTGGACTAACATGATTTATGTGTAAGTATTCTATAAAAGCTCTGATGAACCCAAACTACTAAGTTAGCTCTTTCAAGGTAAGGGCTCTGACTGAGCAGGCCATTATTCATTGACTGCAGGAAAGAGAATTTAGTGATGGATTAGAGACAGTGAGGGTTCTGCAAAAATGAAGGGAGTTTGCCCTCATGTATTTATGGCATAAAGCAAAGAAATTAAATAAAATCTGTTTTATGATGAAGAAGAAAGATCACTTGTGAGACTGGAATGCTGAGAGGTCAGCTTTGAGTGCTGGTTGGAAACGGATATTTTATGTATTATATAATCACTTAAATCTTTAGTTCAGCAGCATCTTACTTTGACAAATGTTTGCATCCAATCCTACAAGTCCTCTGAGAAAAAATATGCATTTTCATGAAACTATTTTAATTCTGTCAATGGAAAACCTAGCAATTAACTAAGCTAAAGTAAAGCAAGGTTACCTATGATTCTAAAATGCTCAGTGTGCCTGGATTAGGAAAATAGGCCTGAATTCCCGTTGTATTCATGCTGAGGACTATACATTGTCAACCAGAATGTCAGAAGTCTTGGCCCCATCCAGGCCTGTGCCTAATGCAGACTGGCTCCTCTTGTGGATTTGGAATTTTGTAATCAAATGCATTTCCCTTCTCCACCCCCATTCATATTTTTGCATGAATAAACTATCTTTTGGGTATTCAGTCAATTGCTAGTGTCTTTGCTAAGGCTGACATTTCAATATGCTATTCTCAGAATGTATAAAGTAATTTTTGAGCCAGAATATAAATGGCATTTCTGAACATCAAGAGAGTGCCTAGAAGCATGCAGTTGGCTACCCAATGGTCCAGGTAAAGTTAAGGCTCCATGAATATATCACTCTGCGTAGGCACCAGAGTCAGGAAATGGGGAATGGCATCATTTCTGTCCCCACAGATTACCACCTAGAGTGGCAGAAATGAGTTTGTATGAAGCATGAACCCAGACTCTACCTGTCAGATGGAGAACTCAGCTCTTGTGTCATGGTAAAAATAGAACAATACATGTTTGAGGAAATCTGGGTGAAAACTTATTTTACTATCAAAGCTAACACACTATGAGAACACAGCAAATTTTCAGGACATGCACATTATGAATTAATGTTCATTTTGGTAAGATTAACTATACCATATCAATAGCATGCAGTATTATAGAGGACACACGGTAAGTAGAAAGTAAAACTTTTTCTTGGCTTTGGGAAAAAAGAGCACATTTAACAACAAGGTGCTCAAGAATCGCGTAGTTTAATATATATAGCACACCACCTGACGAGGTTAAAATAATCACAGCAGAGCTCTGCATCACCACAGTAACTTACTGGATGACAAAAATCTCCTTGCGTCTAAAGAAAAATGAAGAGTATCTGGAAGTAAAGATCCATTATTTATTTAGTATACGGGCACACTGAATTATATGCGACTGCTACTACAGTAACATGAGCATTACATATCTTAAACTTCATTCTACTTGCGGGACGTTTCTTAGATTCTAGATTCATTTATTTTTGCTATTTCTTGCAAAGAGTTTAAATTTAGGACAAAAGTAGAATTAATAACCAGGATCCACCAAAGAATTAATAGCAATTAAAAGGCATACTGTTTTACAAAGGATTTCGTGCACAGTTATAAGGTTATGTATCCTTATTAAAGCTACAATAAGAATTGCACTGCTAAAGGTTTTCTAGTTTCTATAAGTTTGTACTGACACTAAAATACTCTTACTTCTTTCCCCCACATGGCTAAAGAATAAATCAGAAAAGCTGTCCTTTCTTTAGAATTATCATCAGCATAAAAAATGCTGCTGGAGATGGGTACCGTGGCTTCTAGTCTGCTTTAGATGATTTTCATTATTTTACCTAGCATGCACAAACATACACAAATAGGTGTATTTTGTACGTCGGAATCAAACAGACCTGGGCTAGTATCTTGCTCTCCTGCTTACTAACTGCATGAGCTTGGACAGTTACTTAACCTCTCCAAGCATCAGCTTTCTCATCTGTAAAATGAGGATATGAGTTCTTACCATATAGGGTTAATTATTGATTAAATATTCTTCTTTTATCATTTTTAACAGAAATGTGAAGACATACAGCACTGAAGGAAAATTTCAAGCTCAATTTAGCAAGAATAAAGCAGTTAGGTTGAAAGGAAAAGGACATGCCTAAGCCTGGATTAAACCCTCTGCTGTTGAGTCGATTCTGACTCATAGCGACCCTATAGGACAGAGTAGAACTCCTCATAGAGTTTCCAAGACTGTAATCTTTACAGAAGCAGATTGCCACATCTTTCTCCTGCAGAGCAGCTGTTGGTTTTGAACTGCTGACCTTTAGGTAAGCAGCCAAGCGCTTAACCACTGTGCCACCAGGGCTCCCTAAGCCTCCATTAGGAAGAGTTTATGTCAGATGGTGGATATAAAGGAAATTATCTAAATTCTTTCCTGAAGATAAAAAAGACATAGATGTAAGTTACCCAAAAACTTAGGAAGATGACATAAACTCTCTGGTTTTCTTCACTTCCAGAATCTACCACCTGTCTTTAGGGTTCTCTTTCATCAGGCCTGTTTGGTTTTGAATGGGTTTAGCTCTTCCAGCACCTCAAAGACAGGTGAAGACTGTCAATGTCCCCTGAAGGACAGCCCCTGTGCACACAGCAAACTACAGAACTGTTAGTTACTATTTTTTTCTAGTCTTAGTGTCTAGTATATTAGTGACTTTCTCAACATGAAAAATCTTGAATAAATAGTAATGTTGAAAATAGATCTCCATAGTGAAGAGTTAATACTTAAGCTACTCAATTTGTTATTTTAATGAATTTCTATAATAAATTCAGCAAAACAAATTATTATATGCCATTGGAATTGCAAACAAGTACGTTTACAGCCATGAATACCAGAGTATTAACAAAAGAGAAAGTAAAAAGCATGGAAACTAAAGTTTCCAATTTTGCTATTATTATAGGTAATATATACCACTTTGTGCAAAAATAAATATATATATAAATATTTGAAAGACACGTCTATATCCTTGTGCAAATAAAGCAATATATAAATAAGTAAACATGGAAGTAGGGAAATAAATACTGAGGAGTCAAGGTTAAATAAGGCAGTCCCTGAATTATAAATACCTCATCTATAAACAATTTGTATATACTTTGCCCAGCTTTTCCATTATCTGAAACTTCTCTGCAGCTGCCATGGCAGTCACTGTAAAAAATACTTACAGTGTCTCGCTAATAGCTATGCTCCGAAGGGGAGGAGGGGTAAGCTGTGAACACAGACAGAGCTTAAGAGGATCTGACCTCACCACAGTGTCTTTATAGGCTGGCCTGCTTAGTAGCCTCCTTCATAAAGACTGCTTTCCCCTATACTTTTTTTTTTTTTACTTTATTGTGTTATATCTCCCAAAGATCTACTTATTAAGGGCTTTGTGTGGGGGGGTGGGAGGAGGTGGGAGGGTGGAGGGAGTAAATATTCTTTAAAAAAAAAATGACAATATTCCAAAAGTGTTATGTATTCTTCTTTTTGGTATGAACAGACAAAACCAAATTGTCCAAAGAGCTAAAATTAATTGCACTGAGAGGTTTTAAGTTTGATTCCTTATAAAGCAAAGGGCTAGGATCCCGGGCCTGTAGAGGGGGTATAAGGTGTTGATGAAGGACTGCAGAAAGGGAGCTGGGATGGTACTACTGAAATTTACTTGACTCACAGAGGGGGAAGGAGAAGAAACACTTCCTTTCACTCTGCAGAATGATCCTTGTAGGACTGAAAACACAGGCTTGTACTAGTTATGTGCTAACGTACCTACAGTATCTTTAACTTGACTTTGGTGTGTTATCCTGGGAATTAATTGACCTTTTATAGATAACATTTCTTATGGGGAAAACTATGTAATATTTATGGGTAATATTTAATCATCTAAGACATGTACCTTTGGAACACTATCCATTTGTGGATGGGAACAGCCTATATTAGAATACGAACAAAGATAAACATCTAAATGTTAAAGAAAATAAGTTTTCATACACAACAAACCAAATTTCCTTGCAATTTAATGATGACACTGATTCATTTTCATTTTGTAGCATTTAGAAGGACCCTCCTTATCAGATGACACTTCCTTCCACAGCAGGTATTGGATACTTTTAGACATAGTGGAAACACACTTGCAAAGCTAATCTATTCAGTAAAGACCAGCTTAGGTAAATGACAATTACAAATGTCTAATTCCTTTTTAAATCCAAGTCCTTTGATACCATATATTTTTAAAAATTAAAAATAATTTTTAAAAGGTCAACAGAGCTGTGCTGCAAGAATTTGAAACAATTGTGTTGTGCTTATAAACATCATAAACTAGAAATTATAAGAATCTAAAATTTTTAAGATAGACTGATGATAGTTTTCATTAAGCACTGGGTGAAGTATCTCAATAGATAGCCAAAAAAAAACAAACTCGCTGCTGTCGAGTGATTCTGACTCACAGTGACCCTACAGGACACAGTAGAACTGCCCCATAGGGTTTCCAAGGAGTGCCTGGTGGATTCGAACTGCTTACCTTTTGGTTAGCAGCCAAAGCTCTTAACTGTGGTTTCCATCTTAATAGACAGGAGTTTAAAATAGGAGTTTAAATGAAGTTCCAATATTTTGAATAATTTACAATGTTTTAAAAAGATTTAGGATTATTTATTCTTTAAAATTGAGCACTTTACCATTTCCAATACATACTAATGACACACATATTCAGTTTGCGTCTTTCTACTTTTCCTCCTGAAGGTAAATTTTCCTTTGTATTTAATTTTTAAATATTAGGCATTTAAAACAAATGAAGATGTCAATGCATAATCTGGACTTTTTATATCATTTTATACTGAAACAAGGAGCTATAAGAAAGTATTTTGTGAAAATGGTATCAACAATTACTATCAAGTAGTTATAAATTTAATTTATTTAAACCTGCAATAAATGTGTAGACACTTCTGGATAGTTTGATGTAAAAACACTACCGTATGGAAAAATTATTAAACAGTTCAAAAAATTAATGTGTAAAAATACTTGTCTCAGAAATAAAAGCTTTATTGAACATTATAGTGTGAGGCTCATGTTGAACTTGAAATACTGAGAAGATTAAGTGATTCTCTGAATACCAGTGAGAAGTGTGTAGAAGACGGAGGTCACCCTTTGAAAGAAGATCTCTGTGACCTGTGTAAATAGGAGACCCGCAAACACTTCAACAAGCATAGGTCAGAATAGGGTCATGGCTTCTGTCTCTCTGGACCAGTGCTGGACCAGGGGACTGTGCTCACCGTGTTATTCTCTCGTCCTTCAGTTCCAGGTCTGCCACCGTGATGAACTGATCCAGCTTGAATTTAGTGTCGATAATTTCTGCATCCCGAGGAGAGTATGTGCCACCTTCTTTCTGCTTCTGTCGAATCCTAAAACAAGGGTGGTAAACCCAAGAAGGCAATGTCATAGAAAGCGTATGAAATTACATTTAGTATTTCCCTTCCTTCTTCCCTTCCTCCTTCCCCCCCTCCCTTCCTTCCCTCTTTCTTTCTCTTTTAACTAAAGACATTTAGTTAAATAATTTTTGTTGGGTTCACTTTTCTGAATGTGTTGCAAATTCAGTTAAATAATCTTTGTTGGATTCACTTCTCTGAATATGTCGCAAATTTATAGCTACCCAATTATTTTTCCTGCTTTGATTCCATAGAGCCTGTTCTACATTTCTTACATGTTATTTGGTTGAGGTTACGGATTTTATGAAAATTAGTTGATCAAAGCCTGACTCACTGACACATTTAAACTATACAGCAATATAGACTGATGCTATGAGCTTGTTTCTGGCAGTCTCACGGATTGTCATGAAAGGGAAGTATGCCGTAATGGAAATAGCTCAGTGCTACCAACATCAATGCTAAAAAATAATGCTTCATTGTTTTTACATAAATGAAACATTTCTACATACACGAAAACATATAAAAATGCTTTTAAATTGTCTCATTGAATTTTTATAACAATATTTTGATATATGTGATATTATCTTTATCTACAATCAGAAAACTCAGGTTCAAAAATAAGAGTCACAAGACTAGCAAAAAATAGAGCGGAAAGTCAAATCAAAGTATTTTTATTTGAAGACTTTACATGCTTATTTCACTATGACATCATACAGTATATTAAAAACTGATATTTTTTCTTTCATATTTCAAATATTTACTATTTCTTGTAAGTTAGGTATTGAGGATGACATAAAAAGTATAAAATGTGGTCTCCCAAGGATATTACTATATAGATAAGAGGCAGGACCTAAATGTAGAAATATCATAAAAGGAGAAAAAAGATTCAATTTACGACTCACAAGACAGTATCCAATTTACAAAATAAATTCTATAAGTAGTTACAACTCTTAGTATTTGTTGTTGTTGTTGTTAGGAGCCATCAAGTCACTTCTGACTAATAGTGACCCTATGTACCACAGAATGAAACACTACCTGGTGGTCCTGTGCCATTCTCATAATCGTTGTTATGCTTGAACCCATTGTTGTAGCCAGTGTCAATGCATCTCATCGAGAGGCTTCCTCTTTTTCTATGACCTTCTACTTTACCAAGCATGATGTCCTTCTCCAGGGACTGATCCCTCCTGATAGCATGTCCAAAGTATGTGAGACAAAGTCTTGCCATTCTCAATTCTAAGGAGCATTCTGGCTGTACTTCTTTCAAGACAGATTTCTTTGTTTCTCTGGCATTCCATGGTATATTCAGTATTATTCAACACCATAAGTCATATGCATAATTCTTCTTCAGTCTTCCTTATTCACTGTCCAGCTTTCGCACGCATATGAGAGGATTAAAAATACCATGGCTTGAGTTAGGGGCACCTTAGTCCTCAAGATGACATCTTTGTTTCTTAACACCTTAAAGAGGTATTTTGCAGCAGATTGCCCAACGCAATACGTTATTTGACTTTATGACTGCTACTTTTATGGGTGTTGACTGTGGGTGCGAGCAAAATGAAATCCTTGACAACTTCGATATTTTATTGATCCAGTTGTATTTTTGTTTTCTTTATATTGAGGTGTAATCCATACGGAACGCTGTAGTCTTTGATCTTCATCAGTAAGTGCTTCAAGGCTGCTTTGCTTTCAGCAAACAAGGTTGTGTCATATGCATATTGCAGGTTGTTAACTACCTTCCTCCAATTCTGATGTTGTGTTCTTCTTCATGTAGACAACCTCTGGGATTATTTCCTCAGTATACAGATTAAATAAGTACGGTGAAAGGATACAATCTCGACACATATCTTTCCTGATTTTAAATCAAGCAGTATCCTATTATTCTGTTTGAATGACTGTCTCTTGGTCTATGTACAGGTTCCACATGAACACAATTAAGTGTTCTGGAATTCCCATTGTTTGCAATGTTATCCATAAATTGTTATGATCCACACAGACGAATGGTTTTCCATAGTCAATAAAGCAAAGGTAAACATTTTCATGGTATTCTCTGCTTTCAGCCAGGATCCATCTGATATTAGCAATGATATCCTTCATTCCCCATCCTCTTCTGAATCCAGCTTGAATTTCTGGCAGTTCCTTATCAATGTAATGCTGCAGTTGTTTTTGAATTATCTTCAGCATAATTTTACTTGCATGTGGTATTAATGATATTGTTGTTGTTAGGTGCCATAGAGTTGGTTCTGACTCACAGCGACCCTATGCATAACTGAATGAAACACTGCCCAGCCCTGAGCCATCCTTACAATCGTTATGCTTGAACTCACTGTTGCAGCCACTATGTCAATCCACCTTGTCGAGGGTCTTCCTCTTTTCTACTGACCCTGTACTCTGCCAAGCACGATGTCCTTCTCCAGAGACTGATCCCTCCTGACAACATGTCCAAAGTATGTAAGATGCAGTCTCACCATCCTTGCTTCTAAGAAGCATTCTGGTTGTACTTCTTCTAGACAGATTTGTTCATTCTTTTGGCCATCTATGGTATATTCAACATTCTTTGCCAACACCACAATTCAAAGGCGTCAGTACTTCTTTGGTCTTCCTTATTCATTGTACAGCTTTCACATGCATATGATGCAATTGAAAATACCATGGCTTGGGTCAGGCGCACCTTAGTCTTCAAGGTGACGTCTTTGCTCTTCAACACTTTAAAGAGGTCCTTTGCAGCAGATTCACCTAATGCGATGTGTCATTTGATTTCTTGACTGCTGCTTCCATGGCTGTTGATTGTGTATCCAAGTAAAATGAAATCCTGGACAACTTCAGCCTTTTCTCCGTTTATCAAGATGTTGCTCATTGGTCGAGTTGTGAAGATTTTTGTTCCCTTTGTTTTGAGGTGCAATTCATACTGAAGCCTGTGGTCTTTGATCTTCATTAGTAAGTGCTTCAAGTCCTCTTCACTTTCAGCAAGCAAGGTTGTGTCATCTGCATAATGCAGGTTGTTAATGAGTCTTTCTCCAATCTTGATGCCCCATTCTTCTTCATATAGTCCAGTTTCTCATAGTATTTGTTCAGCATACAGATTGAATAAAAAAAGGGAAAAGAATACAACCCTGACGCACACCTTTCCTGACTTTAAACCATCAGTATCCCCTTGTTCTGTCTGAACGACTGCCTCTTGATCTACGTAAAGGTTCCTCATGAGCACAATTAAGTGTTCTGGAATTCCCATTCTTCCCAATGTTATCCATAATTTGTTATGATCCACAGTCAAATGCCTTTGAATAGTCAATGAAGCAAAGGTAAACATCCTTCTGGTATTCTCTGCATTCAGCCAGGATCCATTTGACATCAGCAATGATATCCCTGGTTCCACATCCTCTTCTGCAACAGGCCTGAATTTCTGGCAGTTTCCTGTCAATACACTGCTGCAGCCGTTTTTGAATGATCTTCAGCAAAATTTTGCTTGCGTGTGATATTAATGATATTGTTCTATAATTTCCACATTCGGTTGGATCACCTTTCTTGGAAATAGGCATAAATATGAATCTCTTCCAGTCAGCTGGCCAGGAAGTTGTCTTCCATATTTCTTGGCATAGACGAGTGAGCACCTCCAGTGCTGCATGTTTGTTGAAACATCTCGATTGCTATTCCATCAATCCCTGGAGCCTTGTCTTTTGCCAATGCCTTCAGGGCAGCTTGGACTTCTTCCTTCAGTACCATTGGTTCCTGATCATATCCCACCTCTTGAAATTGTTGAACATCGACTAATTCTTTTTGGTATAATGACTCTGTGTATTCCTTCCTTCTTCTTTTGGAATATTCATTTAATATTTTCCCCATGGAATCCTTCACTATTGCAACTCGAGGCTTGAATTTTTTCTTCAGTTCTTTCAGTTTGAGAGAAACACCAAGTGTGTTCTTCTCTTTTGGTTTTCCATCTCTAGCTCTTTGTGCATGTCATTATAATACTTTGTCTTCTCGAGATGCCCTTTGAAATCTTCCGTTCAGTTCTTTTACTTCATCAATTTTTCCTTTTGCTTTAGAAGCTCGATGTTCAATAGCAAGTTTCAGAGTCTCCTCTCACATCCATCCTGGTCTTTTCTTTCTTTCCCTGTCTTTTCAATGACCTCTTGCTTTCTTCATGTATGATGTCCTTGATGTCATTCTTCAACTTGTCTGGTCTTCGGTCACTGGTGTTCAATGTGTCAGATCTATTCTTCAGATGGTCTCTAAATTCAGGTGGGATGTACTCAAGGTCATATTTTGGCTCTCGTGGACTTGCTCTGATTTTCTTCAGTTTCAGCTTGAACTTGCATATGAGCAATTGATGGACTGTTCCGCAGTCGGCCCCTGGCTTTGTTCTGACTGATGATATCGAGCTTTTCCATCGTCTCTTTCCACAGATGTAGTCAATTTGATTTCTCTGTGTTCCATCTGGTGAGGTCCACGTGTATAAAAAAATAGTCACTGTTTATTTTGGTGAAAGAAGGTATTTGCAATGAAGAAGTCATTGGTCTTGCAAAATTCTATCATTTGATCTCCGGCATTGTTTTTATCACCAAGGCCATATTTTCCAAGTACTGATCCTTTTTCTTTCTTTCCAACTTTCACAGTACAATCGCCAGTAATTATTAATGCATCTTGATTGCATGTTCGATCAATTTCAGGCTGCAACAGCTGATAAAAATCTTCTATTTCTTTGTATTTGGCCCTAGTGGTTGGTTATAAATTTGAATAATAGTCGTATTAACTGGTCTTCCTTGTAGGCGTATGGATATTATCCTATCACTGACAGTGTTGTACTTCAGGATAGATCTTGAAACGTTCTTTTTTATGATGAATGCAACACCATTCCTCTTCAAGTTGTCATTCCCAGCATAGTAGACTATATGATCGTCTGATTCGAAATGGCCAATACCAGTCCATTTCAGCTCACTAATGCCTAGGATATTGATGTTTATGCATTCCATTTCATTTTTGACAATTTCCAATTTTCCTAGATTCATACTTCGTATATTCCAGGTTCCAATTATTAGTGGCTGTTTGCAGCTGTTTCTTCTCATTTTGAGTCGTGCCACATCAGTGAATGAAGGTCCCAAAAGCTTTAGTTCATCCACATCATTAAAGTCAACTCTACTTTAAGGAGGGAGCTCTTCCCCAGTCATCTTTTGAGTGCCTTCCAACCTGGGGGGCTCATCTTCCAGCACTATATCAGACAATGTTCTGCTGCTATTCATAAGGTTTTCACTGGCTAATGCTTTTAAGAAGTAGGCTGCCAGGTCCTTCTTCCTAGCCTGTCTTAGCCTGGAAGCTCAGCTGAAACCTGTCCCCTATGGGTGACCCTGCTGGTATCTGAATACTGGTGGCATAGGTTCCAGTAATGATATAGGTCCATAATTTCCGCATTCTGTTGAATCACCTTTCTTTGGAACAGGCATGAATATGGACCTCTTCCATTTGGTTGGCCAGGTAGCTGTCTTCCAAATTTCTTGGCACAGATGAGTGAGTGCTTCCAGCATTGCATCTGTTTGTTGAAACATCTCAATTGATATTTCCTCAATTCCTGCAGGCTTGTTTATGCCAATGCTTTCAGTGCAGCTTAAACACCCGTTGCTGTTGAGTCAATTCTGTCTCATAGGAAGCCCTGGTAGGACAGTGGTTAAGAGTTTGGCTGCTAATCAAAAGATCAGCAGTTCAAATCCACCAGCTGTTCTTTGGAAACCCTATAAGGCAGTTCTACTCTGTCCTATAGGGTTGCTATGAATTGCAATCTACTTGAAGGCAACTTTTTTTTTTTTTTAGTGCAGCTTAAAATTATTCCTTCAGTAGCATCAGTTCTTATTCATATGCTACCTTCTGAAATGGTTGAACATTGGTCAATTCTTTTTCTTGCAGTGGCTCTGTGTATTCCTTCCATCTTCTTTTGAAGATTTTGAAGTTTCCTGTGTCATTGAATTTTTTGCCCATAGAATCCTTCAGTATTGCCACTTCAAGCTTGAATTTTGCCTTCAGTTCTTTCAATTTGAAAAATACTGAGCGTATTCTTCCCTTTTGGTTTTCTAACTCCACGTTTTTGCACATTTCATTGTAATACTTTCTCTTCTTGAACTGCCCTCTGAAATCTTCTGTTCAGCTCTTTTATTTCATCTTTTCTGTCTTTCACTTTACATTCAAGAGTAAGTTTCTGAGTCTCTTCTGATATCCATTTTGGTCTTTTTTTTATGTCTTTTTAATGACCTTTTGATTTCTTCAAGTATGATGTCCTTCATGTCATCCACAACGCGTCTGGTCTTTGGTCATTAGTGCCCAATGCATGAAATCTATTCTTGAGGTGATCTCTAAGTTCAGGTGTGTTATACTCAAGGTTGTACTTTGGCTCTTGTTGACTTTTAATTTTCTTCAGCTTCAACTTGAACTTGCATATGAGTAACTGATGGTCTGTTTGGCAGTTGGCCTCTGGCCTTGTTCTGACTGATGATATCCAGCTTCTCCATCATCTCTTTCCAGAGATGTAGTCGATTTGATTCCTGTGTATTTCAGCCAACAAGGTCCATGCATATAGTCGCTGCTTATACTGATGAAAAAGGGTATTTCTCATGAATAGGTTGTTGGTTTTGCAAAATTCTATCACTGGATCTCTAGCGTCATTTCTATCAGCAAGGCCATATTTTCCAACTTCTGATCTTTATTTTGTTTCCAACTTTTGCATTCCAATCACCAGTAATTATCAATGCATCTTGATTGCATGTTTAATCAATTTCAGACAGGAGAAGTTGGTAAAAATCTTTGATTTCTTCATCTTTGGCATTCATCATTGGTGTGTATATTTGAAAAACAGTCATATTAACTGGTCTTCCTTGTAGGCATATGGATATTATCCTACCGCTGACACCATTGTACTTCAGGGTAGATCTTGAAATGTTCTTTTTAACAATGAGTGGGACACAGTTCCTCTTCAATTTGTCATTCCCTGCATAGTAGGGAATATGATTGTCTGATTCAAAATGGCCAATACCAGTCCATTTCAGCTCACTAGTGCTTAGGATATTGATCTTAAAACATATCATTTCATTTTTGACAACTTCCAATTTTCCTAGTTTCATACTTTGTACATTCCATGTTCTGATTATGAATGGATGTTTGCAGCTATTTCTTCTAAATTTAAGTTGTGCCACATCAGCCAACAAAGATCCCGAAAGCCTGCCTCCATCCCGATCATTAAGATTGACGCTGCTTTGAGAAGGAAGCTCTTCCCCAGTTGTATTTTGAGTGCCTTCCAACCTGAAGGGCTCATCTTCTATACTATATCAGACAATGTTCTGCTGTTATTTATAAGGTTTTCACTGGCCAGTTTTTTTCAGAAGTAGATTGCTGGGTCCTTCTTTCCAGTCTGTCTTATTCTGGAAGTTCTGCTGAAACCCGTCCACCATGGATGACCCTGCTGGTATTTGATATACCAGTGGTATAACTTCCTGCATCACAACAACATGCAAGCCACTACAGTATGACACAAGGACAGAAGAGTGGTGGATTAGTATTTAGAAGAAGTAAAGAAGTGAAATTTGATTTCGATCTTTTAGGAGGAGAAAGCACATTTCAAGTCAACTGGACAAAAGCAAATTTGCATAAAGTTGCCTAAGGAATATTCAGGTGACAGAGAATAGCCTTGTTTGGCTGGAGAGAAGTGTATTGGAAAGTTGTGGGGAATAAGGGAGAACATTTCTTGCCCACATATGGAGTTCTGACAAGTCAGAGAAGATTTTAGAGCAGGGAAACAATATGAATATGGCTGATGCATGCCCCATAGGGACAAGGCCTTTATCCCACACAACAACAAATCTTTTAAAGTGCCTAGAATAATGACGTTCGCTTATTTTCTGGCTGAATCTGAGAATAGTGTTTAGTATAAGGAGGATATATTTTCTGAAAGCCTTTCAAATTAAACATGGAAATGATGATTTAAGAGATTAAAGATGATACAGATGATACACTGCATTCAGAATACAGGACAACATTCTTCAGTTAAAATAAAAATAGAACGGGGAGACGAGAGGATAGAGAGGGTCCGAAGCTAGCTGAATGGACACGAAAAGAGAGAATAGAGGGAAACAGTATGCTGTCTCATTAGGGGGAGAGGAATTAGGAGTAGCAAGGTGTTTGTAAATTTTTATATGAGAGTCCAACTTGATTTGTAAACTTTCACTTAAAGCACAATATAAATTAAAAAAATAAAAACACAGTCTGGAGTTATTTAGGAAATTAGTAAAATGGTTACTTTTACAAATGTAAGGTTCCTTTAACTTGGCAATCTACCTTGTGAAACCACATTTTTGGGTCATAACAAGTATTTCCCCCAAGGTCCTATAAACAACAGAAGAATCAAGGGGCTGATACCGAGGATTTGAAAATAAACTTGCAAAACTTAATACAGACACGTTGGTAAACTAAATATGAGAAGGGGACCCACCATAGAAAGTAAATTGGACAATTTTAAAGTGCTGTCCTTAGCATAAAACTACCTAAACATTAAAATTTTAATCTGATTAAAATATTTTAAGTTAAAACTACCAGAGCTATAAAGTATTCAAAAAATATAGATCTAGCAGCTCTGCTTTTGGTTATCATTTTATTGTCTCTCAGCTCCAAATTCACGCTTCTTTGCCCAATTTTGTGACACTAAAACTTGATCCTATAACACTTCCCCTTTGTCATGTGGCCGAATGTGAAGCTTCATCAACAGAGGGCACTACAGTGACCTATGGAGCTCTGGCAGCGCAGTGGTTAAGAGCTCTGCTGCTAACCATAAAGGTTGTGAGTTCAAATCCAAACTGTCCACTCCTTGGAAACTCTGTGGTGCAGTTCTACTCTGTCCTATAGGGTCGCTATGAGGCAGAATCGACTTGATGGCAATGGGTAATGGGTAGAGTGACCCTGCTAGACAATAGGGACAGGGCAAGAATCCCTTCTAGATTCCATATTATTCATTATGGCAGCACAGCATGCCACGTGGATGAGCTCTAGTTGCCTCTTAAGTGCATGTTCTCCATACTGGTGTGATTCCAAGCAACAACAGCCCACTCACACTATCCAGCAAGGGTGGGCTGTTTCTAAATACCAATTCCAGGCTGCCTACACCCTCCTTTGCTGTTGTTGTGGGCCATGGAGTCAACTGTGACTCCTAGTGATCCTACAGGACAGAGTAGAACTGCTCCAAAGGGTTTCCTAGGCTATAATCTTTATAGGAGCAGATTGTCAGGTCTTTTCTCTCACAGAGCGGATGGTGGGTTCAAACCATCGACCTTTCTATCCCCAGCTCTCTGTTACATTTCCTCACCTACCGGTAGGTTGTGTTTTCCTGTAATGGTCATTCCATGTCAGACTTGGGGGTAGGATTCTTATTATTATTTATTGTCTTTTATTAACTTCTCTCTCTCTCTCTCTCAGCCTGGGCGGGGTGGGTAGCTGCTTTGTTTCACTTCTTACTTCTCAATCCCTTAAAGTTCTTTCACCTTCTTCAGTAGTCAACCATTTCTACTAGTTAACAATTTTTTTACATTCAATTTTCCACATTCAATAACTGTGTGGTTTCTGTCTCCTGATTGGACCCTGACTGGTATAATGCCCATAAAGCCTTCTAGAAATGTGAGCACAAATAATTCTTACCTGGCAAATGCAAAAATTGCTGTTCCAAGAAGAATTATTGAAAGGATACACAAAGTGACTGAAAGAATGATTTCTACAGTTCTTTCTGAAAGTCCTTCACCTGGAACAGAAGATGGGTAACATTAATATTAAATATTACATTATGGAATATTATCTTGAATCTCAAAATATAGAAAAGTATTTTCTTGGCATGTTGCTTGAGAGTGCTGATAAGATATACAAATTTGCTTGTTCCTTTCTTCTCGTAGATTTCCCAACTTTGGTTCTTAGCTCTTGGTCTTTTTTCTATTTACACTCAATCACCTGGGGAGCCCATCCAGTCTTACAGCTTTAATTATGATGTGTGTAATGATGTCTACTTAATTTTTATCTATCAAACTCCAGACTTGTATATCCAATTGCTTCCTAAACATCTTTATTTAAAAGTCTAATTAAATCTCAAAATCAGTACTTCTGAAGCTGAACTCTTATACTTCTCTCCCTTCAACTGCATACTTTGACTTTTCAGTTGATGGCAAACCCATTATTCCAGTTGCTCAAGCCAAAAACCATGGAGTCATAGTTGACTCTCTATTTCTCACAGACCAGTTTCAAATTCTGTGGGGAAATACTTTGGCCCTACTTTCAAAATGTATACACTTCTCACTAAACAAAATCAGGGCACCTTGAAGAAATGGTAATTCAAGTTTGAGAGTTGTTGTTGTGCGCCATCTTGCTGATTCCAAATCATAGCAACCCTATAGGACAGGGTGGAACTGCTCCATCGAGTTTCTAAGGAACGGCTGGTAGATTAGAACTGCCAATCTCTTAGTTTGAAAGTAGGGAACAAAATGAATGTGAGACATCTTATGGTGCTAGAAAGCCATCAAAGACTAATGATGTGAAAAGAACATTGGATCATTTGAAAGGGCTCCTACAGGCCAAAAAGAGAACGATTTACATATTATAATGAATAAAAATAGAAATTGATTGAAACACACTGAATATATAAAAATCTATGAGTTCTAATGTTATTCAATACAAGATAAATTAAGAATAAACAAAAATAATACTCATGTGTAAACACGAGTTATCCCTAACCTCCCATCTCTTTTCTCTAAAAATTTTTAATTAAAGGGAGAAAATGAAGGGTTTTTCCTGGGTTTCTCATATAAATTATATTTAAGGATTAAACAAATAGCCTTAGCTAAGGAGATAAAGCTCTGGACCAATAAGCAACATCATGATAAACTGAGAAAAGACAGAAATTGTCAAGGATTTCATTTTACTTGGATCCATAATCAATGCCCATGGAAGCAGCAGTCCAGATATCAAACCATGTATTGTTTTGTTCTGTTGTACACAGGGTCGCTATGAGTCAGAACCAACTCAACGCCACCTAACAACAACAACAGCATAATTCACTTTTTTATTATGCTTACTGTTTCCATGTCTGTCCTCCTCTCTACAATGTAAGTGCCCCTAGGACAGGGATCTTTGTTTTATTTGATAGATTGTATTCCATTTTCTGAGAATATCACCAGGCACTTAGTAAATGCTCAATAAATATTTACTAGATTTAATAATAAATACAAAATATTGACTTTGAAATAGATATTAAAAAAATTCAGATTGAAAACCATGCAGTGAACCAAATAAACATACACAAATTATTAAATGTTTATTGTAGACACAATGATTACTTATAATTGTAGCCAATTTTAAGTTACATAATAAATAATTTTACTGTAAAAGATATTACACTCATTTGACAAATAAAATAGGTTAGCTATATGTAAAAATCCCTGTTGTTGTTAGGTGCTGTGGAGTCGGATCTGACTCATAGTGACCCTATGTACAATAGAACAAAACACTGCCTGGTCTTGAGCCATCCTCACAATCATTATGCTTGAGCCCATTGTTGCAGCCACTGTGTCAATCCATCTTGTTGAGGTCTTCCACTTTTTCATTGACCCTCTACCAAGCATGATGTCCTTCTCCAGGGTCTGATCCCTCCTGACAACATGCCCAAAGCATGTGAGATGTAATCTTGCCATCCTGGCCTCTAAGGAGCATTCTGGTTGTACTTCTTCCAAAACAGATTTGTTTGTTCCTTTGGCAGTCCATGGTATATTCAATATCCTTCATCAATACCACAATTCAAAGGCATCAATCTTTTTTTCGGTCTTCTTTAGTCATCATCCAGCTTTCACATGTATATGAGGCAACTGAAAACACCATGGCTTGAGTCAGATGCACCTTAGTCTTCAAGGTAACATCCTTGCTTTTTAACACTTTAAAGAGGTTTTTTGTAGCAGATTTGCCCAATGCAATGTGTCTTTTGATTTCCCGACTACTGCTTCCATGGTTGTTGATTGTGGATCCAAGTAAAATGAAATCCTTGACAACTTCAATATTTTCTCCATTTATCATGATGTTGCTTACTGGTTCCAGTTTTGAGGATTTTTGTTTTCTCTATGTTGAGGTGTAATCCATACTGAAGGCTGTGGTCTTTGGTCTTCATCAGTAAGTGCTTCAAGTCCTCTTCACTTTCAGCAAGCAAGGTTGTGTCATCTGCATAACACAGGTTGTTAATGAGTCTTCCTCCAATCCTGATGCCCCGTTCTCCTTCATATAGTCCAGCTTCTCGGATTATTTGCTCAGCGGATAGATTAAATAGGTATGGTGAAAGAATACAACCCTAACACACACGTTAACTGACTTTAAGCCATGCAGCACCCCCTTGTTCTGTTTGAATGACTGCCTCTTGATCCATGTACAGGTTCCTCATGAGCACAATTAAGCATTCTGGAATTCCCATTCTTTGCAGTGTTATCCATAATCTGTTATGATCCACACAGTGAAACACCTTTGCATAGTCAATAAAACATATGGAAACATGTTTCTGGCATTCTTTGCCTTCAGCCAGGATCCATCTGATATCAGCAATGATATCCCTGGTTCCACATCCTCTTCTGAATCCAGCCAGAATTTCTGGCAGTTCCCTGTTGATATACTGCTGCAGCTGCTGTTGAATGATCTTCAGCAAAATTTTACTTGCATGTGATATCAATGACATTGTTTGATAATTTCCGCATTCAATTGCATCACCTTTCTTGGAAATAGGCATAAATAGGGATCTCTTCTAGTTGGTTGGCTAGGTAGCTGTCTTCCAAATTTCTTGGCATAGACAAGTGAGCACCTCTAGCGCTGCATCTGTTTGTTCAAACATCTCAAATGATAAATTCCTAGAGCCTTGTTTTTTGCCAATGCCTTCAGTGAAGCTTGGACCTCTTCCTTTGGTGCCATCAGTTCCTAATCAGATGCTACCTCTTGAAACTGTAAAAGTCCCTAGGGGGTGCAAATGTTTTATGCTTGTCTGCTAACCAAATTTTGGTGATTCAAACCTACCCAACAGCATCATGGAAGAAAGGCCTGGCGATCTGCTTCCATCAAGATTATAGGGTAAAAAAAAAAAAACCTATGGAGCAGTTCTACTCTATAACACACAGAGTCTCCATGAGTTGCAATTGATTCCATGGCAACTAACAACAAAAACAACAGCTATCTATAAAGTATGCAGGGACTAATTTTTCCTCTTTGTTCCCTGGATTCATGCTTACAAAATGTTACCAAATATAAAGGAGTTTCTGTGGCTCTTCTGGATTGTACATTTCAATGGACACTGAATCTTAAATAGTCATCTGAGCTTTCTGGTCCTCTAGAATCTCCAGGTAAAATGAGGCAATACTAACGCAGCACGTGGCTCATTAAGAATTTTAGATACACCTTTTCTATACTTGAAAATATAAATGGTTTGTTTTATGATTTTTCACATGCTGAATCTAATCGGGCATGCTTGAGAAAGGAAGCATGAAGTCAAATGAACAATCGTCTTTATCAGGTAATATTGAATCACTGGACCTAGGAACTCAGCGGGAAAAAATGTTTTCACAGACCACAATTTTTTTTTTTTCCAGATTAAATTACATTTCAAAGCTCTGGCCAAGTGAAATGAGGAAATGACATATAATATATTAATAAACAATATGTAATCCTTTGGGCACATGTATTACAAAAGTACCACTAGGAAAGGACTAAATGTACCCTGTCAAGTATGCTTGCTGATTCACTGCTGTGCAGATACCCACAGAGCGTTCCCAGGACAAAATAAAGTCACTTCTTCAAATCCTTTCATAGAAAATGGAATTCTTTCACTTGAAAGTATAAACATGATTCTTCTGGTAATAGACAGAACCCATTTCCTGACTAGACTTAAAGTCCTGTGACAGGTCAAATCAAATCGTCTTTTGTTTGCACAAGAAAATGTGCTACTGTAATTAAGCAAATCATAATTACAAAGCACTAGCTAATCTTTTTATGTGTTACCTTTCTAATGAAATATTTGTTATTCAAACTCTGCATATGGATCCTACGTTGAAGCTACTTTTATATCTCCAAGAAGAAGCTTGAATTAAATGAGAAATAAAGCTCAGAGTACAATGTCTGGCTCCTGATACAGTACATACTAAGAGAAAGACATTCTTATTTTTATACCTAAAAGAAACAAGTTCTTACAACAGGACTACAGAATATGGAGGTCTTTTTCTCATTTGGCCCAGTGTTAGTTCACCTGGAATATTCAAACACTACACAGCAGATTTATTAAAAGTTTCTCAACTGGCTAATCCAAGAAAAATAAAATACTCTTAGCAGGATGTCATTTTTACCCACTGGATTGGCAAACTTGAAAAACTAGATAATAAACAGCATTTGCCAGGGTGGGAGAAAAAGGCACACTAATCCATTGTTTAAAAAAAAGGAATTATTGAAACCATGCATAAAAATGAAGCATGCTCATTTGTAAATGTTAACCTCATTAAGCTAAGAGGAGAAGGCAAAACAAGTGTGCAGTTAGAAACAATTTTAAAAAACTGAGATGAGAAAAAGTTACAGCAAGAGGATAGGAAGTCTGTGGGAGCCAAAATGTTACCAACAGTCATGAAAATGAAAGCTACTTGGGCAATGAACACTTTCCGTGCACTGGGGCACAGTGGTTACGAGCACAGCACTGACCGGAGTCACGTGCCTGGGTCTGAAAGCTAGTGCTACAATGTTCTAACTCTGTCATGGTGATTAAGAGCTATGGCTGCTAACCAAAAGGTGGGCAGTTCAAATCCACCAGGCCCTCCTTGAGAACCCTAGGGCGCAGTTCTACTCTGTCCTATAGGGTCGCTATGAGTTGGAATCAACTCCACAGCAACAGGTTTGGCTTTGGTTTAGTCTTGGGCAAGTTGCTTAAAGACCCAGCACTTCAGATTTCTTAACAGCAAATTGGAGATATTTATAAATAAGAGGTCATGTTATAAGGTTGTGGTGAAGAATACATGAGCTAATACATAAAAAAACTTAAAAGACTTGGCACACAATTAACAATGTTAACTGTCTTTATTCATAAATATTTCATATTCATTCATCTGATTTAATCACCCAGTGAGTTTATGAGGTAGATACTATTGTTTCATTTTAGAAACAAGATTTCATTAAATAAAATAAGTAACTAACCCAAGGTCACACAAATTCAATATACGTTAAAACCACCTGAAAATGTTGGACTGCAAAGTTTCTAAGGTTCACCATCTCATTGCCACTGCCTCAATAAAATAATAAAATATCCTTCTATTCCTCTGATGCCTTTGAGGAAGTGGTCCTTTTGCTGAAAACTATGTATATTGACTCCCTATTTCAGTTTCTAAGCGAGCATGTTGGAACTTTCCATTATTAGCATCGTAATTAAATGAGAAGTGTTATGACAAAAGAAAACAATCACAGAGTGCTTTGCCATGGGGTTTAAGGTTTCATCTTGTTCAAATTTAATGAGAGCCCTGTAAGGTGCAGAAAGGGACGTCTGGTTTTTAAATCACAGCAATCCTCTATAATTAAACCTCTTAATCAAAACATCGCCTACAAGCAGCTTCCATAAACTGAAGTGCCAAAGGACGGTTTTTAAAAAAGAGTTTTAAGAGGGATACTTGTGAGTTTTGCTAATAAAAATGTTAATGCTCAATCCTGAGTGAAAACAGAATCAAATAAATTATAAGTATCTGTTTAGGATTAAAATGGCGTATGTCATTTCCCATGTTTATTCCTACAGGCATAAAGATGTTCCTAAACGCAAACTGCTCTCCCACAGGCACATCCCTACCCAGCAAAGCTCTGGCTGCCCCACTCGCATGCTAGCCCTTTATCTAAACTGAAAGCTTTTGGCACTTCAGTTAACGGTGATCTTTTCTCCCTGAGTTTAACTTCCAAATGTTAATATCTATGAGAGGAACAACTACCAAAATGATGTTTTGGAAGTATGTGCCCTACACTGACTCGGAAATACAGACTTTCAAAAGCCTTTAAATCCTGAAGTTTTATTGACAGGCAACTCAGCTTGGAGCTCATTGCCTGTGGTGTCCAAAATACCAGTGAATGAATGTTTATCCACTTATGGCTTGATGACCTAGATGAGACCTAAACGTCTCTCATTGAAGTCTGGGATCAAATACACACATAAGTCTTCAGCAGGCCTTCTAGGAATGTTGGGGGCTGCTGACCTGCTGTAAATGGTATAACACATTTCAACATATGACACATTTAGGAGAACAAGGGACTTGAGCCTCCTTTACCATCTTCTAATTGACACTAGGGATATTATATTAACCCACTCTTTTTATTATTTGCTTGCCCTCATTCTTATAACCATGAAACAATTCTTGCCATTGCTCTGCTTATAGAAATGGTCTACTTTATTTCCTTTTTGAGTTCTTCAACTGTATCTTACTCGGCAATGTTCTTTTTTTCAACAATTTTTTTGACTCTATGGTCTTCTATCAATGTCAAATCATGGACCAGAACCATTTCTGGAGGGTGCTCTTTGGAGACTCTAATCTGATCTCCACAGAACCACAACACCCAACATACAGGTAAAAAACTGCCATGATGACAGAATTTGAGAGTGTTAAATTCATTATCTAGCAAAATATCTGGTCACTCTGTTGACTGTTGATAAGTTCTGCTCCAATGGTGCACTCTATACTCCAAATCAGAGCATCCCATTTCACCACAACTAAGGGTTGTGCCCGTGGTAATTTTTCCCACTCACACCTGCCACTGTTGTACTATTTGTAAACGACTGTCTAGCAGAACTCTAGGTGGCCAATCCAGAACAAGCATTGCAGGGCAAAAGCCAATTATGAAGCTGCTATCTATCAACAGAGAGCCTTTGGAAGACCATTCTTAGGAGGAGTCTAAAAGACTCTCCTTATGTCACTGGTCTACAAATAATATGCTGAACTCTGAGAACTTTGATAATGATACGTCACTACCTTTAATAATCCAATGGCTTTCCATCTATTCTGTCCACAGTGTATGTTTTACCAGTCCCCCCTTCCCTAACCTTGGCAGGATACTGTGTTCTGCTCACCACCGCATATCTTACACTTGCTCTAGAGTCCCGTTGTCACCAGAACACACAAATGTTAGTAACAGAACAACTGGGGGGAGGGGGACAGTTATGGTTCCAAAGAAGGGGCCAGAAAATTGACTGTGTATTTCTACTACATTCCAGAATTGGTTATTTTATTCCACTACCTTGATTGTGAGAGGAAGGAAGCAAGAGATCATTGCTGAGAAGTACCTCAAGACTATTTAAGACCAAGGTGAGGCATAAGTCCCATCCTTGGCCAGAGAAAAGCTGTTTGGCAGAATCTAAAGAATCTTGTAAGTCTCTCTTCTCTGGACTTGTACAACAATTCATCCTCAAGGAGTTTCTCTAGCCTCTTTGATTGCTCCTACTCCCTCTCTTTGTCTGCTCTTCTTCCTCTTACCACTACAAAAACTCCTGAAAGTCTCCTCAATCAATATTCCTACCTTGATTCCCCTGTCATCTCCTCTCTTCTCTTCTGCTCTTTCTTTTCTTCGTGATCACATTAACAATCATTAACTTTGTGCCCATGATTCCCAATTTTACATGTATTTTCAACTTTTTTTTAATGCTTTAGTTTAGAGAGGTTTCTTATAGTCTACATGTAATCTGCATATCGGTATCCTCTTAGCACCTTTGAAATGCCCCAGACTGAACTCATGGTCTTCTACTCAAGGTTGCTCCTCTTCTTAATTTCATGTCCTTCCTACCTCATGTAATTCAGGCATGGAATTCTTTGCTACTAAATGAAGATATAATGACTAGAAAGATCAAAATATGAAAAATACAATGTGCTTAAATACAGAGTGATATTTCCTTCATTATTAAGTATTCCAGATTTTGTTTTATTTCCCAAAGACTTAACAAAGAAAGCCTGCACCGTGTATTTGCAGACAGTGGTTGATTTTAATTCATTTACAAATTATTTATTTAGAAGTTATTCAATATATTTTGTTGGAAGAGCTAGAAAATTCCCACTGTTTGTCCACTCGGGAGGGACATAACATACAACACAATAACAATATCTCTTTCTAAAACACTGCTCTTACAAGCTATATTTCCCCTGAGCTATCTGCCCTGTCTATAACGTCTCCTATGTTCCATCAGTGAGCGTACCAGGATTAGCTACAGCAATGACTTCTGAATTCTATAAACTAGAGGTTCCAGAAATTTAACTGTGTTCAATTGACAGTGCTCATGCAGAAGCTGTACACAGACCAAGAGGCAGTTGTTGGAACAGAACAAGAGGATACTGCATGGTTTAAAATCAGGAAAGATGTGACTCAGGGTTGTATCCTTTCACCACACTTATTCAATCTGTATTCTGAGCAAACAATCTGAGAAGCTGGACACATGAAGAAGAATGTGGCTTCAGTATTGGAGGAAAATTCATTGCAATATGCAGATGACACAACTTTGCTTACTGAAAGTGAAGAGGACTTGAAGCACTTACTGGTGAAGATCAAAAACTATAGCCTTCAGTATGTCTTACACCTCAACATAAAGAAAACAAAAATCCTCACAAATGGACCAATAAGCAACATCATGATAAACAGAGAAAATACTGAAGTTGTCAGGTATTTCATTTTACTTGGATCCACAATCAACGCCCAATGGAAGCAGCAGTCACGATATCAAACAACGTACTGCATTGGGCAAATCTGCTGCAAAAGACCTCTTGAAAGTTTTAAAAAGCAAAGATGTCACTTTGAGGACTAAGGTGTGCCTGATACAAGCCATGGTATATCATTTGCCTCATATGCATATGAAAGCTAGACAATGAATAAGGAAGACAGAAGAAGAATTGATGTATTCGAATTATGGTATAGGCAAAGAATACTGAATATACCATGTACTGCTAGAAGAACGAACAAATCTGTCTTGGAAGAAGTACAGCCAGAATGCTCCTTAGAAGGGAGGATGGTGAGACATCATCTCACGTACTTTGGACATGTTATCAGGAGGAACCAGTTCCTGGAGAAGGACATCAGGCTTGGTAAAGTAAAGAGTCAGCAAAGAATAGATGGCCCTCAGGAAATGGATTAACACAGTGGCTGCAACAATGGCTCAAACAGTAACGACTGTGAGGATGGCGCAGGACCTGGCAGCGTTTCATTGTTACACATAAGATCACTACGAGTCAGAACCAACTCAGTGGCACCTGACAACAACATAACCTATAGGAAATTATGTTCATGATAAGAAGACATTTACTGTGCTGTGATGGACTCATTTATCAATGGAGACAACCCTCTATATAATTTCAAAACCAGAAGTCTGATCAGCCATTTATAAAATGATTAATTTATTGGGTAAAATTAATCAAGCCAACAACTGTTACGGAATTAAATGGTTTAGCCAAAGCAGTTTATATGTTATTCCTCCATAAACATCTATGTGGCAAACTAAGTGCCCCAATTTCATTTCTTTTAAGTACATAGTTGCCTTCAATAAATAAATGTTGCAGAGGTTGATATTTTGAACGATTAATATTTTCACAACCTGACAAGAATTTCTTATTGGAAAAGAGAAAACAATCTATCCTCTTCAAGCCACAACTAACCCTGAAATTTACAGTGTTCAAGATAGTCTACGGATCTGAATAACACAGAGATTTCTCACATTCTCAGGTGGCTTCCCAGAGATATGCTGTCCATATGTTTCCTTTTCAAAGGTACTGCAGATGAGTAAATTGTAGGTTTTGAGGATTTAGTACAGGGGAAATAGGAAGTTGTGATTTACTCCATAAAATCCTAGGGAAATAATTTCTCCTAAGTAAATAAAATATTTTTAAAACATTACAATCTATCTAAAAAGAAGCTATCAAACATTGAAATTTTTACTAATCATTAAATATAAATAAACGTTATTTTATTTAAACTTTTCAGCTACCCTTTAAAATAGATACTATCATCAAAATTTCCAAATAAGAAAACAGAGGTTTGTAGGAATTGAATTACTTTCTCAAGAGGCAGAGGCAGGATTTGAATCCAGGCCTAAAGCCTGTATTTAGATTGCAGTGTTTCTGGAATCCTGTGTAGAATCCTGGCCCAGTCTCTTAGTTATTTCAGCAGTTTGTATGTTGGTTTCCTCATCTGTAAAATGGAGCTAATATCATCACCTAATGCAAGGTTTCTCAACCTCAGCACTACTGACATTTTGGGCTGGAAAATTCTTTGCTGTGGTGGTTGTCGATTGCATCGTAGGTTTGTACCAATGTATGGAACTGCTGAGAGAAGGTTTGTAATTACTGTTGTGCCTCACAATGATATTTGTCCTCATGCAGTATGTAGCCTATAAAGGCAGTGACTATGACTGTGAATAGTCAGCATCATTCTTGGCCCCTGCCCTCTAGATACCAGCAGAAACCTCCCTGACCACAGTTGTGACAAGGAAAAATGGCCTCAGACATTGCCAAATGCCTCTGGGGGATAAAATCACCCAGTTGAGACCAGTGACCTAACTTAAAGGATAGTTGTTAAGAGTTCATCAGTTAATGCATGCAAGGAGCCTAGAAATATTCCTGGCACAGATTATTTAATGTTAGATATGTTGATGATAATATGATCATGATGGTGAAATACACATGCACATGACTAAATTGTATTTTTATTCTATTCAGGCCTGATGGGATGGGTAAAATTAAAGTTCACGAAAGAGTTGATTAGAAAGAAAACTACATTAAAGAAGATTACTCAGCTTCTAGTTTTCAGGATTATTTTGGGGAAATCACCCTAAGACTTTAATGTCGCTAAGACTTTTTCTCTTTTTACACCACAACATAAAGAAAACAAAAATTCTCACAACTGGACCAATAAGCAACATCTTGATAAATGGAGAAAATACTGACGTTGTCAAGGATTTCTTTACTTGGATTCATAATCAACACCCATGGAAGCAGCACTCAAGAAATCAAATGACACATCGCATTGGGCAAATCTGCTGTAAAAGACCTCTTTAAAGTGTTAAAAAGCAAAGATGTCACCTAGAAGGCTAAGGAGTGAATGACCCAAGCCATGGTATTTTCAATCGCCTCATATGGATGTGAAAGCTGGACAATGAATAAGGAAGACCAAGGAAGAACTGACGCCTTTGAATTGTGGTGTTGGTGAAGAATATGGACTGCCAAAAGAAGGAACAAATCTGTCTTGGAAGAAAAACAGCCAGAATGCTCCTTAGAAGCAAGGGTGGCGAGACTACTTCTTGCATACTTTGGACATGTTGTCAGGAGAGATCAGCTCCTGGAGAAGGACATCATGCTTGGTAAAGTAGAGGCTCAACAAGAAAGAGGAAGACCCTCAATGAGGTGGATTGACACTGGCTGCAACATGGGCTCAAGCAAAACAACGATCATGAGAATGGCGCAGGACTGGGCAGTGTTTCATTCCATTGTACATAGGGTCGCTATGAGTCGGAAACAACTCGATGGCACCTAACAACAACAACAGCAAAGACTTTTACTCCTTTTTTCAGATAAAAATGTTTCACATTTAAGATTCCATATTAAAGCAGGCAAATATTTATTTTAATGTTAGTACATATCAGCACAAAACCAATACCATGAAAAAATCTGTGTTCAGATTTGAATGGAAAAGACACCCATCTTTTAAAAAAATATTACAAATACTAGTTTTTCCATAGTCAGGCCAAATAACTTTGAAATGAATTTGTACTTGAGAACCTTCAGACATGGATTAATACGTTTAATAATAAATGTTCTGACTACAGTTAACATTTTGAGATTCTAAATTAAATTAAACCACTAATATGTCTTACCTAAAGTCTTCACAGGATCAGAGTAATCAGAGTCAGTAAATTGTCCCATGACATTTGTGGCTCGAAATTTAAACCTGTAAAATAAAGAAAATTAAAACCCAACAATTTGCATGCTATGTGACTTTTTTCTATGAATAATTTAACAAATAATTATGAAAAGTACATTTTTGTTCAAGAGGAAATGAATTTATAAAATGGCAACTTTGAATTAGATCACTTTCATGACAAATGTATATCTCTACATGAGATGAGTAATTACCCTGCAAATAAACCTCTTCAATTTGATGGGGCAATGACAAAAAATTTGACAAAATTTACATAACAGAGTAGAGAGCCCGGAATAGACACACAAGAATATAGTCAACTGATCTTTGACAAAGGAGCCAGGGCAATTCAATGGAAAAAGAATACCCTTTTCAACAAATATTAGAACAACTGGATATTCACATTAAAAAAAAAAAATGAATCTAAGATACAGAACTTTTATCTTTAACAAAAATTAACTAAAAATTGATCGGAACTAAATGTCAAACACAAGCTATGTAACTTTCAGAAGATAACACAGGAGAAGATCTAAGTAACTTTGGGTTTGGCGATGACTTTTTAGGTACGACATGAAAATCACAATTTATAAAAGAAAAAATAAGCTAAATTGGGCTTCATTAAATTAACATTTCTGGTCTGTAAAAGACACTGTTAAGAGAATAAAAAGACAAGCCACATACTGATAGAAAATACTTGCAAAACACATCTCCGATAAAGGAACTGTATCCAAAATATACAAAGGACTGTTAAAACTCAACAGTATGAAAACTAGTAACCCAATTACAAAACGAGCAAAAAATCTGCATAGATACCTCACCGAAGAAGACTGCATAGATATGTCACTGAAGAAGATATAGAGATGACAAATAAGCATATGAACAGATGCTCAACCTCAGATGTCATTAAGGAATTACAAATGAAAACAACTGTGAGATATCACAACACACCTATCAGACTGGCTAAAATCCAAGACATTAACAGCATCAAATGCTGGTAAAAACGTGCAGCAACAGGAACTCTTACTCATTGCTGGTGGGAATGCAAAATGGTACAGCCACTTCAAAAGATGCTCTGGTAGTTTCTTACAAAGTTAAATGTAGGATTACCATATGATTCAGCAATGGTGCTCCTAGATAGTTAGCCAAATTAGTTGAAAACAGATGTCCACATAAAAGCCTGCACATGAATGTTTACATCAGTTTTATTCACAACTGTCGAGGATTGGAGGAAATTAAGATGTCCTTCAACATGAGAAGAGAGAAGCAAACTATGGTACATCCATACAATGGAGTGTTACTGAGCAACAAAAAGAAATAAGCTACCAAGCTATGAAAAAGGCATAGCATTGATTTTAAATGCTTATTTCTAAGTGAAAAAAATCCAGTCTGAAAAAGCTACATACTGTATGATTGTAACTCTATGAAATTCTGAGAAAGAAAACAATAGAGACAGTGAAAAAATAAGCAGTTACCAGGGGTTCACAAGGAGGAGGAAGGGGTGAATAGGTGGAGCACGGGGCATTTTTTATGGCAGTGAAACTATTCTGTATGACATCATAATGTTGGACACATGACATTAGACATTTATCAAAATCCATAGAACTGTACAGTACAAAGAGTGAACCTTAAAGTAAACTATGGACTTCAGTTAATAATAGCATATCAATATTGGTTCATCAGTTGTAAGAAAATATACCATAGGAATGCAAGATGTTAATAAGAGGGGAAACAGTGCTCAGGGGCAAGTGGGGGGTAGGGGAACCTTTTGTTCTTTCTGTACATTTTCTCCATAAACCTAAAACTTTTCTAAAAATTTAAGACTGTTTTAAAAACTGTCCAAACTCATGGACGGTTAGCAGTTTAAAAGTATTGTAACATCTCCCTTATAAATTTGCTTGGATAAAATGATTTAATGTCTGTGTGAAAGTGTGTTGCACTAACATACTCTGCAAATATAAGGCATAATAACTGTTGTACCTCAATCTCTTTTGAAGATATCAGTGAACCAAATTTAGAATGGTCATATAGAACACATCTTGTTCACATGTAAACAAATTAAGAACGACATTTCTTATTTGTGTGTGTGTAGAGCTTTATTCCCACCTTTATGTGTTTTTATGACATTTGAAATAGAAAAAGGGTACAGAAGAGAGTCAATTTTACAAATCATGTGGTGATTCTAACATTCTCATTGACAACTTAAATTGGCCTCATTTAAACAACAGACACAGGCATTTAAGAATATAAGCCAATGCACATTAATAAATTGTAGTGCATAATGTACTCTCAAATTATTATTTTATTGATCATATTAAGTCTGTTATGAAAACAAATATGCACAATAAACAATAACTTGAGTAAGTATTAAAATTTGTGTGTATCTTTTTTATAACTGTCATATGTGTAATGATTAAAAGTCAGAAAATAATCTAGAATTTGCATTAAAGTAATTAAATTTAATAATATATGATAGAATTCATTTTTTGATTAACTTATCGATCTTATTTTTCTAATGGTAACCCAGCCTATGATGTCAATAAAGAATTTAATAATGTTTTAACTAGCAGGCATAGGTGAAAGCTTCTGCATTTTTCAAATGTAGCAATAAAAATTATATATTAAAAATCAAATAAGGTTAAAATATTTTGTACTCTTATGACACAGAATAGTCAAATCAACAGAAGAAAATAACAAATATATCAAAAAAATTAATGAAGTCAATGTTTTTTAACACAATTTTATTGTTGAGAATATACACAGCAAAATATACACCAATTCAACAGTTTCAACATTGATTTTTAATATGATGTTAGATTACTAGGGTCTATAAAATGTGAAATATTAAAGTAAGTAGTAAGATTTCTATCACTCATTCAGATGTTTGATGGTAGAAAGAACAGGTAACTATTGCTATGTCTCAGATAATTACAAGAATAGGGTAGTGTTTCTAAAATCCTATACATCCTCATGCATGGCAAAATAATGAGTAGAAAACACAAAATATTACAAATTAGTCACATTACCTTCTAGAGGAGGAATTAAACCCTTCTACCTGTTCATAGTTAATTTTTATTTTTTATTTTACCTATGTGTTTGGAAACCCGGGTGGCATAGTGGTTAAGTGCTACCGCTGCTAACCAGAGGGTTGGCAGTTCAGATTTGCCAGGTGCTCCTTGGAAACTCTATGGGGCAGTTCTACTCTGTCCTATAGGGTGGCTATGAGTCGGAATCGACTAAACGGCACTGGGTTTGGTTTTTGGTTATCTATGTGTTCCGGTGGCATATTTTCCACCTGTCCTATGTTGCCACATCAGATTATAATTATTTTTAAAATTTTGCCTAATTCCCTTATACGAAAATTTTTATGGAATGTAAAGGCAATGTGAACCAAATTTCTTTTATCACCTTATATGGTGAAATATTTTAGGCATAAATAAATTATTGCTATAATTAATGATAATGTTGACAATCTACTAAGCTCAAGAATTGTGTGAAAATTGGGAATCAACCTATATTACTAGTTTTTAACTGAAATTTCTTGTTGACATTCCTAATACCTTAAGAGGAAATTGAACTGATATTTCTTGTTTATTTTTATGTTCCTAATGCCTGAAAAAGATCATGTTAAATGATGGATGCCCAGCACTTACTGGAAGGAGAAAGGAGCAGTTGGATGGATGAATGAAAGATGGGTTAACTAGCTTGATAACACTATTCATGGTAAGCATAAGGTACACTTACAAGTATTGCTTCTTTGGTTTCAGAGGGCCATTGCAAGTTTTGTCTTCATTGCCAGGAATCATACATGCATTATCAGAACCAATGACATAGATTTCTTCATTGCCACTGAACTTTGTCTTTCCTTCTGTACATGGAGGGTTAGGAAAGCCTTCATTTGTAAAATATGGCCTTGGTTTATTAAAATATGCATCATACCACTTAGTTACATTTCCATCATGCTGAGCTATTTTCAGAAAATAAGAGAATAATGATTACAAATAATATATGAATGTATTTTTACATTTATAAAGAGTGTTTCTATAACTGCATGAGGGAAATCTGGATAAAACATCTGTCACTTTATGAAGACCTCGGATGATTCAGTTGATCTAGCTAGATACGCAGGTAACTCCATCACTCATGAATCTATAGGCATTGTTGTGGAGAATGACTTTCTCAGGTAGAGGGGGAACACCCCTCATTCAAAGAGTAACTCTCTTGCTAATACCTCCAAATAAGCTATCAAGACTCCATTTTGCCAAAATCGAAACAATCTACTAGCATATGGAATATATAAATCACGTACTTTAACTACTCTTTATCTTATATGATGGAGTCCCTGTGTGGTAGAAATGGTTAAGTACTCGGCTGCTAACCAAAAGATTGGTGGCTTGAGTCCACTCAGAGGTGCCTCAGAGGAAAGGCCCAGCAATCTACTTCCAAAAAATTAACCATTGAAAAGCCTATGGAGTGCAATTGTATTTTAACACACATAGGGTCTCCATGAGTGGGAAATGACTCAATGGCAACTGGTTTGGTTTTCTTTATTATCTTATATGGTGAAATATTTTAGGCATAAATAAATTATTAGTATAATTAATGATAATGTTGACAACCTACTAAGCTCAAGAATTGTGAGATAAATTGAGAATCAACCTCACGTTACTAATTTTGAACTAAAATTTCTTAAGCATTCAGCAATTCACACTACACAATTTCACAAAGTAAGCTGACATTTGATAATACCTCCTGTTTCTGCCACTAATACTTGTACGTTTTTGATTGGTCCATGATCATCATTATAGTAACATACTGGCATTCTGATTGTAATTGTTGTTGAAGTAACAAGCAGTTTTCCAGTGGCATCATAAATAGGGGTTGGTTTAGTTTTTGGTCGTGCTGGAGCTGTAAGAAAAGAAAATATATATATTTGCTATAGTTTTTAGTTTCTGAAGAGAAAAAAAAGGTAATTTGCAAATAAAGTAATGGCAAACACAAATATCAAATTAAGTAGAGTTTTGTTTTGATACAACATACATTTAGCAATTATTATCTCCTAACGGTTTTTTTACTGGGTAATGGCGTAATTACATATTAGAGACTTGGCTGAGATAATGGGGCCACGTGTGATTCTCAGACATACGACTCACCTTCACGTATTAAAAAAAATTCAAATTATACATGGTCTCACTGGCACGTAATTTTCACAAATGTGTGAATATGATTTCATGAAACCAATAATTTAGTATAGTTCTTTTTTTTCTTTCACTTCCTTTGGCTAACTTACCAATTACCATTCTAGTTATACTAACACCAAAATGAACATCTATCCCCTCCCAGAGTTAGTCTATGACAAACATCTGGAGGACATCCTCCCATATATTTCTCCATAATCATATACAGGCACATAAATAATGGACTCATCACTGTTTAATTTTTTAATGGGGCTATATTATACATAATTACCCTATATCTTGCTTTTCCCACTTAAATATAATTTAAGTCTTTCCAACTCATCAGGTACAGTGTTAATCCATTCTTCTTAATGATTATATTATAAATTATGGTGCTAAATAATTTAGTCAGTTATTCCTCTAGTGATGGGAATTCACTTTTTCTCAAGTTTTTGAACATTTGCTACAGTAATCACCTTGCACATTTTGCCTTATTTACTGATCCTCCTCCGCCCCCTTGCCCCACAAGTGAAATAGATTCTCAAGAGCAGAGCTTCTGGGACAAAGGATGTATGTGTTTTTAATGTCAATAGATACTGCTAGAATGGTTTCTGAAAGTGCTATGATAATTCACATTTTATCATCAACACATAAAAGTTTCTCCAAAACCAATGTTTTGTAAAAGCTTCATTTTACCTTATAGTTGTTTATTCTAGCTTTTTGAGCACTGGTAGATTACTTAACCAAATTTTTCAATTTCCATATTTATAAAATATTTTTCTAAAATCCTCTAAATAATTCCACAAGATTAGCAATATTATCTCCATTTTATAAAGGAGAAAATGGGCCTTTGTCACACACTTATCAAAAGGGAATATCAAGATTTAAATCAAATTTTCTTGACTTGACACTTTAGCTCACTCCATTCTTTTGAGCTTCAGATTCAAACTCAGACTTCCTACTTGATGCCTCAGTTTGAGTCCTCTGAGAAGTAAAGGCTATGATGAAATTAGATGTGTGAGAGGTTTACTCACGGAAACGCCTGTGAAGAATAAAGGCAGAGGGAGCAGGGGTAGGTGGGCAGAGTCTCAGACCACAATGCAGGCCTGAGACCTGTGAAAGAGAAGAAGGAAGGAGATTCAGTAGGAACAGCTTCAGATTTCAGGGTAGTCTGAGAAACTCTGGACCAGGCCACTGGGGAGGTCCCAAGCAAAGGATGCCTACTAGAAGGATCCAGCACTGAGCATTGCCATCCATCTTGAATTATCTATTAAATGCAGATTTAACAAGACTTCTATGCATTCAGAGCCCTGGTGGCACAGTGGTTAAGTGCTACGGCTGTTAACCAAAAGATTGGCAGTTCAAATCCACCAGCTGCTTCTTGCAAATCCTATGGTGCAGCTCTACTCTATCCTATAGGGTCGCTATGAGTCGGAATTGACTCAATGGCAATGAGTTTGTTTGCTTTTTTGGTTACTGTGAATTCAATACTCCATGCCACTAATAAAATCATGCATATTACTAGAAAAAAATGAAATTCTCTAGGACCCCAGCACTGCTACCAGTGTTCATACATCATCTCTCAATGACTGATCATGAATCTACCTGCCCTACCCAAGGGAGGGAGGTCAGAAGTGATTATCTTTACCTGGGGATGAGAAAAGCACTTGAAACGGGGAATTTTACTACTAAATATAATGCATTTACTGCTACTTGCATACCTACATGTCTGTCCCTGAGTAACAAAGAAAAATAACAAAGCTCTTCTAATAAGGTCATTTTGTAAAGTAACTGATTTTTGAAGACTTTACGTATTTATACATTAAAATCACCAAAAAAACCAAACCTGTTGCCGTCGAGTCCATTCCAACTCATAGCGACACTATAGGACAAAGTAGAACTGCTCCATAGGGTTTTCAAGGAGTACCTGATGGATTCGAACTGTTGACCTTTTGGCTAGCAGCGAGCTGTAGCTCTGAACCACTACGCCACCAGGGTTTCCATACATTAAAAAGTACGTAATTTATTCATTAAAACAGAAAAAATTAACACTTATAAATAGCATAGTTCTGTAGCACTACAATTATATCAGCTATCCACTGATGACAATATAAAATTCATCAGCGTCATCTTACAGTGAGTATTTCTCATTCTTAATAGTATTAGCTTCCAGGTTCTGTTCTAAGGGTTTTTCAAAGATTATGTCTTTAAATCCTCATAAAAACTTGTGAGATAGGAACTGGTGTTATCTCCATTTTACAGGCTTAGAGAGGTTGAGAAACTTGCCCAAAGTCAAACAGATATCAAGTGGCTGATCCAGGATTCAATCTCAGGAAGGTTAACCCTAAAGCCAGCCTAAACCTGGTAATTTAATCCCTATGCTCTGCTATCTTTACCAAGGACTGAGAAAACTTATTTTTTATTCTCGAAAGAGAAGCATTCAGTGGAATTTTACTAAAAGTCCATACACTTCCTTCCCCCCGCCACTGTGGTTTTATGGCCCATTTTAGAAAGATGGCATAATCATTTGCTTATTTTCTGTCTCAGGAAGAGAAAGCACTTTGAAAGGCTGGATAGACTTAAATCTCTCTTACTCTTTTTTTTGTTTTTGTTTTTTTTGCAGGGGTAGGGGAAAGTCTGAATTTTACTTTTATTTTCTACTAAAAATACTTGTAATAATGATGAATTTGATAGATTTACTATATAGTCAGAATTATAACATTAAATATATGATAGGAATTCAGTAAACACAATTTGATGAACTGAAAAGAATCTGACTTCTAAGATAGAGTCAAGGAATCTAATTAGAATTAATCAAATCTCGTCATAGGCGATTTAAATAACAAGTTTTCTTTTCAATAAAAATTAAAAAACTTAAAATAACAGATTATAAAATCTGCTTCAGAAAAGTTTACATTTAGAGGAAAAGAATTACGAGATACATAGCAGGTGGGTGTTCTCTTTTTTTAACATGATAATTTGCATCATTATTCAGACATTTAAATTGTAGCTTTAATAAGCATAGGCATTCTTACTTAATATATATTCATTATATGAATATGCATCATTTCAAAAGCTTGTCAACACCCTTAATGCTTATGTGCAACTCAAATCATAATTACTATTTGATTAAGACAACAGCATTTCATGTGTACCTTTAATATCCATGGTGATTCTCATCTGAACCTTTGGTCCTGCTCCAGCACTATTGATCGCATAAACCTAGAACAGAGAAACCTTTTGTTACTTTTTCAAATTATTGATTATGTGCATATATTCCAAATGATTATGGTTTTCTATAACTTTAAAAATAACCACACTTTTAAAAACAATTGCTTATACTCTACTAATTACATACATTTTTAGTCACTTAAATGAATACAGTGTATGTAGGAACAATGTGACAATAATGTATTTCTTAAAACTGATGTTCTGCTACTAAGCCCTGTGAACAAAGGCTGAGTGATCTAAACAGCCCTATCACGGAGATCAGGAAAGGACCGTGGCTCCAGTTTGAACTCGTAGGAGGAACAGAACAGAAAGGCCACTATGTCTACACTCTCTCTTAATCTACTCAAACACCTGTTCCTTCTCTCTGTAGCTAGGAAACTCTGATTTTCTTTAAATCCATATTCAAGATCTTCTTTTTTTTCTTCTCAGAGATGAAATCCTATTCCTTCAGCCTCCCAGTTTTCCTGTATTAAATCATCCCTCTGAAAGTTGCCCTTCATGCCCTTCTTCACCCCTGCCCCAAGGTAACCAAAGCTATAACCTGCATAATTGCAGCATATACTCATAAAACACTTCTGTTTGTAGGTACAGAGTGTGATTTACACAAATGTGAAGCCTTTCAATTGACTTTGTGTTTAGGAAGCTGTAGACACAGAATCTTCTTTTATTCTCTTTATCTCGCTGTATAAAATAAAGACCATGTCCTTGGCCAATTTTTATTGTACTTGGCGAACACCATTCAGAATATAATGTTTATTGGACCCGATTAATTTGTTTTATGCATTAGTGGTTCACAGCAATACACCTTCTACACCATAGTTACTTTGAAAATGTTTTATTGGATTAAAATTATAATAACTTGTATGATATGGTAGGTATAGTAAATAAACCAAGCATATAAAATGTAAAAAATGCATAAATGAAAGTTATTGGAATTTATACATTTTTTAAAAAAGGAAGTATTCAAAATAAAAGGCAATGTTACAGTGTGCTTCATATTTTTCTTTACAGTACAATCTAACATTTAATTGACATAATAAATGAAAACGTTGCGAAGTGTTTCTCCAACTGCAGTGTGCAAAGAAGTCATTTGGGAACCCTGTTCAATGCAGACATGTAGATTCTGATTCAGTATTAGCAATAGCCAACACTGATATCAGCGCTAACTACCCACCATAACTATAAACACATACTCCTCAGGATAGTCCTATAAATAAAGTTACTATTCTTGTGTGTAATTTTTCAGATAAAGAAACAGAAGCACAGACTTGAGGAAAATGTCTAGAAATAGAAAGTAGCAGAGGCAGGATTATATACTATTGTCAGGTGCCATCCATTTCCAGAGCTGCTGGGTGGGTTCAAAATGCCAGCTTTCCGGTTAGCAGCCGAGCACTTAACCATTGTGCCACCAGGGCTCCTTAATATACATACATATATGTGTATATACATGCCGTTGAGTTGATTCTGACTCATAGCAACCCTATAGGATGGAGTAGAACTGCCCCACTGAGTTTCCAACAAGCGTCTGGTGGATTCGAACTGCTGACTTTTTGCTTAGCAGCCAAGCCTCTTAATAATTACTCTACCAGGGCTCCTATATATATGTGGGAAACCCTTGTGGTGTAGTGGTTAAGTGCTACAGCTGCTAACCAAAAGGCTGGCAGTTCAAATCCACCAGGCGCTCCTTGGAAATTCTATGGGGCAGTTCTACTCTGTCTCACAGGGTTGCTATGAGTCAGAATTTACTTGATGGCAATGGGTTTGGTTTGTTTTTTTTTAAATATATATATATGTATATATACATGCATACATATATGTACGTATGAATCTATGTGTGTATATACATACACATATGAATTTAAAATCTATATAAATATATATGAAATTATATATAAAATTCTTGTTGTTATGTGCCATCAAGTCGATTTTGACTCATACCAACCCAATACGACAGAGTACGGCTGTCCCATAGTGTTTTCTAGGCTGTAAACTTTACAAGAGCAGATTGCCAGGTCATTTCTCCCGAGATGCTGCTGATGAGTTCAAACAGCCAGCCGATCTTTCAGTTAGCAGCCAAGTGCTTAACCACTGCACCACCACAGCTCCTTATATATGAAATTAAGGTAATATAAATTATTAATAAAAATGTTCTGCTAAGCACACATATAATCATAAATAGTTGTTACGAGGATTAGATGCTAAGCTACCTGAAGATTTAAGTTGAATTGTATGTTGCTTAGAAGCTGATTTTCTGAACCATGTAATTCTATGTGATACAATAATAGGCAAAAAAAAGAAGCAAATTCTGTGTGTACATTTTGATGTGTATTAACTCAAACATTTATGTTCTAAAATGGGTAATTTGGAATTAAGGTATAAACTGCTATTAGCTTTCAGTAATGTTGTTGTTGTTGTTAGATACCGTCGAGTCGGTTCCGACTCATTGCGAGCCTATGCACAACAGAACGAAACACTGCCCGGTCCTGTGCCATCCTTATAATCGTTGTTATGCTTGAGCTCATTGTTGCAGCCACTGTGTTAATCCACCTCGTTGAGGGTCTTCCTCTTTTCTGCTGACCCTGTACTCTGCCAAGCATGATGTCCTTCTCCAGGGACTAATCCCTTCTGACAACATGTCCAACATGTCATATATAAATCTCGCCATCCTTGCCTCTAGGGAGCATTCTGGCTGCACTTCTTCCAAGACAGATTTGTTCCTTCTTTTGGCAGTCCATGGTATATTCAAAATTTTTCACCAACACCAACAATTCAAAGGCGTCAACTCTTCTTTGGTCTTCCTTGTTCATTGTCCAGCTTTCACATGCCTATGACGCGATTGACAATACCACAGCTTGGGTCAGGCGCACCTTAGTTTTTCAGGGTAACATCTTTGCTCTTCAACACTTAGAAGAGGTCCTTCGCAGCAGATTTACCCAATGCAATGCATCTTTTGATTTCTTGACTGCTGCGTCCATGGCTGTTGATTGTGGATCCAAGTAAAATGAAATCCTTGACTTCTTCAATCTTTTCTCCATTTATCACGATGTTGCTCATTGGTCCAGTTGTGAGGATTTTTGTTTTCCTTATGCTGAGGTGCAATCCATACTGAAAGCTGTGGTCTTTCATCTTCATTAGTAAATGCTTCAATTCCTCTTTACTTGCAGCAATCAAGGTTGTATCATCTGCGTAACACAGGTTGTTAATGAGTCTTCCTCCAATCCTGATGCCCCATTCTTCTTCATATAGTCCAGCTTCTCAGATTATTTGCTCAGCATACAGATTAAATAGGTATGGTAAAAGAATACAACCCTGACGCACACCTTTCCTGACTTTAAACCAATCGGTATCCCCTTGTTCTGTCCGAACAACTACATCTTGATCTATGTAAAGGTTCCTCATGAGCACAATTAAGTGTTCTGGAATTCCCATTCTTCGCAGTGTTATCCATGGTTTGTTATGATCCACACAGTCGAATGTCTTTGCATAGTCAATAAAACACAGGTAAACATCCTTCTGGTATTCTCTGCATTCAGCCAGGATCCATCTGACATCAGCAATGATATCCCTGGTTCCACATCCTCTTCTGAAACCAGACTGAATTTCTGGCAGTTCCCTGTCGATATACTGCTGCAGCCATTTTTGAATGATCTTCAGCAAAATTTTGCTTGCGTGTGATATTAACGATATAGTTCTGTAATTTCCACATTTGGTTGGATCATCTTTCTTGAAAATAGGCATAAATATATATCTCTTCCAGTCAGTGGGCCAGGAATTTGTCTTCAGTATTTCTTGGCATAGACGAGTGAGCACCTCCAGTGCTGCATCTGTTTGTTGAAACATTTCATTGCTATTCCATCAATTCCTGGAGCCTTGTTTTTCACCAATGCCTTCAGAGCAGCTTGGCCTTCTTCCTTCAGTACCATTGGTTCCTGATCATATGCAGCCTCTTGAAATGGTTGAACATCGACTAATTCTTTTTGGTATAGTGACTCTGTGTATTCCTTCCATCTTCCATTGATGCTTCCTGCATCATTTAATATTTTCCCCATGGAATCCTTCACTATTGCAACTCGAGGCTTGAATTTTTTTCTTCAGTTCTTTCAGCTTGAGAAACACTAAGCATGTTCTTCCCTTTTGGTTTTCCATCTCCAGCTCATTGCACATGTCATTATAATACTTTGTCTTCTCGAGATGCCCTTTGAAATCTTCTGTTCAGTTCTTTTACTTCATCAATTCTTCCTTTTGCTTTAGCTGCTCGATGTTCAAGAGCAAGTTTCAGAGTCTCCTCTTACATCCATCTTGGTCTTTTCTTTCTTTCCTGTCTTTTCAATGACGTCTTGCTTTCTTCATGTATCATGTTCTTGATGTCATTCTGCAACTCGTCTGGTCTTCAGTCACTAGTGTTCCAGGTGTCAAATCTATTCTTCAGATGGTCTCTAAATTCAGGTGGGATGTACTCAAGGTCATATTTTGGCTCTCGTGGACTTGCTCTGATTTTCTTCAGTTTCAGCTTGAACTTGCATATGAGCAATTGATGGACTGTTCCACAGCCAGCCCCTGGCCTTGTTCTGACTGATGATATCGAGCTTTTCCATTGTCTCTTTCCACAGATGTAGTCAACTTGATTTCTGTGTGTTCCATCTGGTGAGGTCCATGTGTATAGTCGCCGTTTATGTTGGTGGAAGAAGGTATTTGCAATGAAGAAGTCATTGGTCTTGCAAAATCCTGTCTTTCGATCTCCGGCATTGTTTTTATCACCAAGGCCATATTTTCCAACTACTGATCTTCTTCTTTGTTTCCAACTTTCACATTCCAATCGCCAGTAATTATCAACGCATCTTGACTGCATGTTCTGTATCTGTCAGTTTGTCATACTGTGGCGTCTTGCGTGTTGCTGTGATGCTAGAAGCTATGCCACCAGTATTCAGATACCAGCAGGGTCACCCATGGGGGACAGGTTTCAGCTGAGGTTCCAGACTAAGACAGACTAGGAAGAAGGACCTGGCAGTCTACTTCTGAAAAGCATTAGTCAGTGAAAACCTTATGTATAGCAGCAGAACATTGTCTGATATAGTGCTGGAAGATGAGCCCCCCAGGTTGGAAGGCACTCAAAAGATGGCTGGGGAAGAGCTCCCTCCTCAAAGTAGAGTCGACCTTAATGATGTGGATGGGGTAAAGCTTTAGGGACCTTCATCTGCTGATGTGGCACGACTCAAAATGAGAAGAAACAACTGCAAACAGCCATTAATAGTTGGAACCTAGAATGTACGAAGTATGAATCTAGGAAAATTGGAAATCATCAAAAATGAAACGGAATGCATAAACATCGATATCCTAGGCATCAGTGAGCTGAAATGGACTGGTATTGGCCATTTTGAATTGGACAGTCATATAGTCTACTATGCTGGGAATGACAACTTGAAGAGGAATGGTGTTGCATTCATTGTCAAAAAGAATATTTCAAGATCTATCCTGAAATACAACGCTGTCAGTGATAGGATAATATCCATACACCTACAAGGAAGAACAGTTAGTACGACTATTATTCAAATTTATGCACCAACCACTAGGGCCAAAGATGAAGAAACAGAAGATTTTTATCAGTTGCCGCAGTCCGAAATTGATCAAACATGCAATCAAGATTGCTTTCAGTAATAGTTGTGTAAAATTCATGTGAATTTCAAACATGTAAATTGTTATTTCTGTCTTTGGTCCTATACGGTTGCTATGAGTCAGAGTCAACTCAACATCAACAGATTTTTTCTTTTTAAATCTATTTTCTGTTGGCATGTCTTAAACCCACAAGAAGATAGAGGAAATGTGTACATAAATGGCAATAATTTGAACGCTGAGTTTCTAAATTGACTTTTTTATTTAGATAAATTATTAAAATTTATGAATGCTTACACTGATATTGTATGTATGTCCACCTTTCAGTCCCTCTAACACTGCAATGATGGTTGTGTCAGTTTTCTGGATAATACTGAGGTTGTGAACCTGGACAGCAGTAGGATCATCTTCTCGGTATACCAAAGCTTGATATACTTGTATGTTTCCATTAGGTTGAGATGGAGGAAGGAATGTCAGCTGAAATTTTGTAACTTCATCTGGTATCTTCTGAAATGTCATGTTATTAGGTGGGTCATTGGGAGCTAAAATGAAATATTTATCAATTAATATTTTTATAAATGTATGTTCTTTTTGATCTTCATAAAAATGCATTTCCTTCAAATTCCTATTTTTAAGAAGAATATTATATATACCCAAAAACCCAGTGCCGGCGAGTCGATTCCAACTCATAGCAACCCTATAGGACAGAGTAGAACTGCCCCATAGAGTTTCCAAGGAGCGCCTAGTGGATTCGAACTGCTGACCCTTTGGTTAGCAGCTGTAGCACTTAACCACTATGCCACCAGGGTTTCCAAATATTATATATATATTATTTAAACCATATAAATTGTGATGGAAACAAACAAAAGGCCAATGTGTCACAGAATCACTGACATCTCTTTATCCATAGAAATCATAATGGTGATCCACTTTGCTTGCTTATTTATTTATTTATGTTGCCTTCTACATCCATTTGTTTTTGTACAGAATGCATTTCTGTGGCTTTTTGAACTTTTTGTTTTAACATAACAAAGACTCACAGGGTGTTGCAAAAATAGCACAGACAGTTCCATGCAACCTCCTCAGCTTCACCCACCGGTGCCATCTTATATATAACTGTAGAATAATATCAAACCAGGAATTGATATAGTTACAGTATTTTTAACTGGACTAAAGATTTTATTCAGCTTTCACGATTTTTACTAGCTTTCGTATGTGTCTATGTGTGTGTGTGTGCAGCTCTTTGTAATTTTATCCCCTGTATAGATTCCTGTAACTGCCACCACAGACAAAATGCAAAACTGTTTCATCATCACAAAAAAACTCCCTTGGGCTACCTCTTTGTACTCCCAGGCTCCCTACAACCACTAATCTGTTCACCATCTCTATAGTTTTGTCATTTTGAGAATGACGTTAGCATAATGATCTTGTCCATGCAAGCTGTTGTATGTATCAATAATTCATGTCTTTTTATTGCCGAGTAGTGTTCCATTGTATGCATTCCCTAGAGCTTCTTTAATCTTTGAAGGACATTTGTGTTGTTTCCAGTTTTTTGCTATTATGAATAAAGCTGCTATAAACATTAGTGTGCAGGTGTTTGTGTGAACTTAAGTTTTCATTTCTCTGTTATCAGTGCCCCAACACTTGACGTGGTAAGTGCATGTTTAGTTTTATAAGAAAATGTCAAACTATTTTCCAGTGTGGCTGTACCATTTTCCATTCCCACCAATGAAGTATGAGATGTCCAGTCTCTCTGCTCTTTTCCAGCATTTACTATTATTGCTTCAAAAAAAAAAATTTATCCGTTCTAATAAATGCACAGTGACAGCTCACTGTGGTTTTAATTTGCATTTCCCTAATGACTAATGATGTTGAAAATTTATCTTATCAGGTGCTTATTTGTCAACCATATCTCCTCTTTGGTGAAATGTCTTTTCACGTCTTTTGTCTGTTTTCTAATAGATTTTTTGTGTTGAGTTTTGAGAATTCTTTATATATTCTAGATACTCCAGTTTATTTTTGATAAATAAACTACACTTCCAGTTAGACTATCAATAAAATGATATATACATTATTTTATGAATATCAGAGCTAGTTATTGCTAAACAACATAATTAGTGGTCTTTATATGAATGAATGATTGAATAAATATACCACTTTGGTCAAATTAAAATGGATGCATTCTATCATACTAAGGAAAGAATTTCCATGAAGAAGGCTGTTAATATTTGGCTGTCAATAGTTCAGATGCTCAAGGTTTATTATCTTGCAAGCATCTTTATAGATAGTGCCCTGTAGCAAGCAAAAAAAAAGAAGTAAACAAATAAATAATAGTGAGAAAAGAGAGTAAACATGTTATGGTGTCAAATATTACACTTTAAATAAAAAAAAATGTATAACTAAAATAAAGATAATTGGTTCAGGAGGCTTATTTTCACAACATTTGATGTTAAACATTTTTATGATAGACATAAAATTTCTTTTTATTAAAAATGCTTCTTAAAAATAAGTTCAGAATTAAAGTTCAATAAGGGAAGGGATTATCTAAATGTTGGACAGAACTTCCTGTGCCACAAATATCTTTGGTTTTACATCTAAAATTCCACTTTTAAAAATGCAGTAAAAATTTATCAAACTATAATATCCTTGGGAGAGGTAGCACATTAAAATGTGACAATTAACACTTTATGGTGCACATGTGAAAAAGTTCTTTAGCATCTTTCCTCAGAGACAGACATGATGGGGCAGAAGTGCAAGGAAACCAGATAGCTGGGCTCAAGGTTACCACGTGGTACTGGTATGAAAACAGGTGGAACTTTAGGGTGCTTAGGATAAACTTTACCTCTTAATATATAATCATGATTTTACAGAAAAATGGAAAAAGAATATATCATAGTGAAATGACTAGCTAAAAACTTTTTACCTTCTATACTTACCTCACAGATAGCAACAAATAAACTATGGCAACACATCCTTTCATCTGCTTTTTCCAATGATATGTCTGGTGGCAAAGAACATCAGGAGTCTGAAGGAGGATGGGGCAAGCTCATTCTGGGAGGGTGACTTTCCACATTTAATTCTTATTGATTACAATCTTATTATTCACTCAGACCCTGCTCATAAGCACTTGAGGAAATCTGCATGGGTTCTGACATTCATCAAATAGATAACATAATAAACATGTCACTTGGCTAAGAAAACAGCTATGGTAAAATGTCCTGGATTCTAATTTTGAGTTCCAGATTATTTAATAATAGAATATTCTTACCTTAATTTACAATTAAATCATGGGACAGAAATAATTAGGATAGAATTTTAGATGAAACATTATTGGCTACAGACAGTTACAAAACTAATCTGGTTCGCAAAGTAGCTCAATTTCTGGAATGTTTACCAGTTTAAATACGTGCAAAAAAGTATACTGGATTCCTTATTAGAAACTATTTTGTTTCTGTGTTTACAAGAATTGGATATTTTACATAATTCCACTTTGCCTTAAAAATGTAAATATAAAGCTTCATGTTAATCAATTGCAGTGTGTCCTTGAATTTTTTTATTTATAAGCTTAAAAAGTTCCTGGTAACACATACCCTTGCGGGGGACAGAGGATGAGAAACTGTAAGAAAGACAGCTAACTTTCAGTCAATTTTTAGCAATGATGAAAATATGCCTTACCTGATTCTAAAGTGGTAACAATCACTTCATCACTCGACTTTCCTTCTACATACGCAGCACTGATGTTTCCGGTGAATGCAGTGACCACCACGGAATACCTTGTGAATATTTTTAAATCTTTAATTTCTATGGTTTTATTTTCTTCATTTGACTTGATGAAGGAGATATTAAATTCATCACTATCTACCTACAGGAAAAAATATTTAACAACTAAGGAAGCACCAGGGGAAGTCCAAATCACCAAAACAGAATACGAAGCTACATGAAGTGTATTTATCTTGCCAAGATTTCTAATTGTTTGGTTTTTGTTTTGTTTACAATCAGATCGCCCTGGGAAATCTAAAAGGTTACTTTTCTAACACTTATGAGTCATTATTTCAAGTGAAAATAAAAGGGAAACAAAAATCAACCAACCGCCATCATTCAAAACAAATGAACAAGCAAAAAAACATCTCTGAAGTCAGTGAAACTCTGCTTTTTTAGGCCAATGTTTTGAAGAAGAAAGAACATAGGTTTTGGTGTCCCGTCATCAAGGGTTCAAATTCCAGCCTGGCCACTTAATAGCTCCTGTACTAGGTCACAAGTCATTTATGCTCTGTGTCTTGCTTTCTGTGTACATAAAATTGGGGCAATAACACATATTTGTAGTGTTTTGTTGAGGTTTAGATGGAATAGATGTGAAATAGCTGATACAAGATTTTCAAACTTTTGACTGTGACCCACACTAGGAAAAGTGTTTTATAACATAATTCAAGCTATATGCATGTATGTGTGTATGTATAGACATACAAACGTCATATACATATAATGTTATATAGATAATATGTATATATTTAATGTGTTATATATATAACATATTGGGGGCCCTGGTGGCAGAGTGGTAAAGAGCTCGCCTGCTAACTGAAAGGTTGGTAGTTTGAATCCACGAGCCACTCCTTAAAAACCCTATAGGGCCATTCCACTCTGTCCTGTAGGGTCACTATGAGTCAGAATAAACTCAACGGCACAGGTTTGATTTTTATATAACATTATATAATATTATATATATATATAAACAAGTCTCAGAAATAAACTTTATGAAATGCACTTTAATATTTTCTTGCTTTTTTATTTTATTTCAATTCATTTTAAAAATGTTGGTCATGAGTGCAGTTTTAAAAACTCTGATCTAGCATATGCTTTGCAGTGGGTATGAACTCAATTGTAGAAAACATGATTATTAAACGTGTACAAGTAAGTATCATTAAAACCAAAACAAACCCATTGCCATCTTGATTCTGACTCATAGAGATCCTAAAGGACAGAGTAGAACTGTCCCGTAGGGTTACCAAGGAGTGCCTGGTGGATCCAAACTGCCAACCTTTTGGTTAGCAGCCATAGCTTTAGCCACTACGCCACCAGGGTTTCAGGAGTGTTAAATATAGGTGTAACATTGGTTCAAATATAGTCTGTCTTTGATAATCATTGTTGGGTGTCATCAAGTTGATTTAGACTCAGCAACCTCATGTGACAGAGCAGAACTGTCACATATGGTTTTCTAAGCTGTAATATTTACAGAAGCAAATCACCAGGTCTTTCTCCTGCAGAGCTGCGGGGTAGGTTCAAACCTCTGACCTTTCTTTCAGTGAGCAGCCAAGCACTTCACCCTTGCGCCACCAGGGCTCTTTGTCTTTGACAGAGGTCTGGCCTATTTATTTTAGGGATTAACCATAGCTAAATGTTCCAGCCCTAAAATGGAAATGCTTTCCCTAAGATGACCATCAGAAAATTCAATGACCTATTACATACGCTGCTCTCAGGCACCTGAATTAAAACACTTAAAACCCAGCTGTACATGCTGTTATTAAGTGATTAAGTTCACTTTCAACTTGACTCTCAGTCATAGCCTTGAAAGATGTTTATGTTTTGTTCAGTGTGTTCTTCAAATGCCATTCTAAGAGCTTTAACTTAAAGTGTTGCTATGAGAAACACAGCAAAAGGCTGATAGATAAATAACCCCTGCATTGTATAATCAAATAGATAGTTCCCATCTTAGGACAAAGTAGTAAAGGCAGATGCCCCACTTCTCTAACATGCTAGAAAAACAAATCACCACAGCAATCAGGATCAGGCATATGTACCCACTGGAGACATGTGTGTATGTGTTTTTAATTAGTTGCCAACATTTAAATATCAGGAGATTTCATACAGAACCCAGCTTTCTGAATTCTCCTTACATTCATGCTGGGTAACAATTACTTAGAGATGAGTGATGGTTGATCCCAGTGATGGGGCATGAGTCTCCAATTCATTACAGCCTCCCCCAGTGGACTTCACTTTAACTGAAGATTGATGTTATTTGCTTGACGGCTACAGCTCTTTGAACTTTGATTTTATAGAGTTGAGTTGACTTCCCAAGATTTCGTAGCTACTGTGTTCGTCGCTGAGATATAATTTGAACCCAGGTCTTTCAACAGTTCAGAAGTCTCTATACTGCCACTAAGTCATTGGACCTGATTTTTTAAAGTGAAATTAAAATGTTCCAATGCTTTCCATTAAGGAAGGAAAGAAAAAAAAAAATACCAAGTAGTAAAAATATAACACAGCATGAATTATGATCTACAATACCTTGGAAAATTATTTAATAAAATTTAAACAGGATGCTTGGTCCTCAAATTCAGCATGCACAAAATCCATTTTGTTTCTTCATTAAGTATGTGCTGAATGAATAAAGGGATGAGTTAAATGACTCTAATTAAATGACTCTACTGGATGGTGCAAACGGTTGTCTTCTTTGTTGTTGTTAACCACTATTTGTCCTGTTACCCAAGACTGAAGCCTCAGGCACTCTGGACCTCTCATTTCCCTTCAATGAATTGCAAGTGTGGTCATATACTATTTGAGGATCTACTCATTGCCATCCAGTCGATTCTGACTCAAATATTTCATGTTATTATTGAAGTACGGTGGTTTTATATGTAAGCACCAGTAATTACACTCTGATCTATTTTCTCTCCTCTTATTCTCTCTCCTCTTCCTGACCCACTACTACCACCCTTCTCACCTGGTACAACCCTACTTATTGTCAAGTCCCAGAACAAAGTTAACTTGATCTGTACAGTCTTTCCTATATCCTATGTCCTCTACTACAGGAACTTTACTTTGTTAGTTTATATTTCCCCCAAAACTTCACATCTCACATTCTATAATGAGCTGTTTATATTCCCATGTCCCCAATCATAATGTGAGCTTTGTGAAAGCATAACTTTATTTATTTTATTTTATTTTTCATCCCTGTCTTGGTAAACAGGAGCTGCTCAGTAAGTATTTATTGAATGAAAGAATCTAGGAAGCAGACAACAAATGACCACAAAGTGCATTAAACTATTTTCCTATTGAAGTACTTATGCTTATATCTTTACCCATATATCTTAATTTAAGATTGTCAATTTTTGCATAATTTCAGTATTTTAAAGGAATAGTTTCGGTCAAGTCCTTTTGGCTAGTGTTTTCTGGCAGAGGCCCAATCTGTACCATAAGTCTTAAATTGAATGACACATGTTCTTCCCTGGTCTGGGAGCCAAAGATTCTTGAATGTGTACATATTTATGAAATGAGCCACAGATAAGCTCTATAAGGACAGTGATCACATCATACTTGTTCATGTACCCAGCACCTAGCACGCTGCTGATATATTGGATGTATTTAAAAATATGTGTTGAATAAATGAAGGAATAAAATAAATGACTCTTATTAAATGACTTTATTTACTAGGTGACACAAATGGCTGGCAGTTCGAACCTACTCAGAGGCACCCCAGAAGACAGGTCTAGGGAATTGCTTCTGAAAGGTTACAGGCTTGAAAACCATATGGAGCAGTGCTACTGCACACATGGGTTGCCACAAGTTGGAATCAACTTGACAGCAACTAACAACAGCAACATCACTTAGTTCTAAAAATCTCAGGGAAACTGTGAAGTGCTAGAATCTGTTTGAATTCTTGCTATCTTTTATCCACAGGGATTTTAGTAAGCTTATATTTTAAATTGTCAAATTTTATTTGCTATTTGGCAGTTTTTCCTTTCTCCTGTCACACCATGGTTGGCTGGTTTTAGGCAGATCTAAGCTATATGAGAAGTTAGCTTTTCTGTGCCTCAGTTACCCCTTCTGTAAAATAAAGAGAATAATGTTTGCATCACAAGTTGTTACATAGGATAAGAAAATAAGACAATGCAGAAGAAGAGGTTAATGTGTAACTAATGTAAAATAAATAATAAAAATATTAGTTCTCTCTTTCCACCCATATTTCTTTCTTTGGCTCGCTCATTTTTAATTTCAGTAAAAAGGCTAAGAGATAGAGCACAGCTTTGGTATTTTATAATTTGCTTCTAGTGCACATTCCCAGGATGTCATCCACATTGATTATTTTTGGCTAATTATGTACTAAAATCTTCACAAATATGCTCTAAAAAAGGAACATGAACCAAAGGCTGAATGAGAGAACAGATGTGCCAATAATTTCCTAAATTTCCTGATAATGATGACTTGTCTTTTGAGATAGAAGTATTTCCACTTAAAAAATAAAGCAAAACTAAAATTATAAAATGCACAGAGACAGAGGCAGAGAGAAAGGGACAGGAAAATTGAAAATAAGACACCTAGTTCAATGTATCAGATGTCACCAGAAGACAGCAGTCACCAAACCCAGTAAAACCCAAGCAGGACACCAAGAAATCCGATCCTTCTCTTAGCTGACAACTCTGCATTGTCTACGTTGTTGAACAGCCTGTCTTAGGTGGAAGTCTTGCTTCTCACATATGGGTTTCCTTCTGTCTGTCTGGCTACCCCAACTCAGTCTTTTCTGCCCTATTATTTAAATGTTTATGTTCCCCAGGATACAATCCTCAGGTCTTCTTCTTACTTTACACACTCCTTAAGTAATCTAATCTACTCTTATAATTTCAATTATCTCCTAAAGAACAACACATTCCAAATCCACATAGCCAGAAATTCTCTCCAAAGTTCCAGATTCACATATAATACTTCTCGTCAAGGATTCCCAGACATTACAAACTCAGCTTGCCCAGTGTGGAACTTATTTTTCTCCTCAGATCTGTTCCTGCTCACTCGGCCACTTCTTGTTGTTGTTAGGTGCCGTCAAGTCGATTCTGACTCATAGTGACCCTATAGACCAGAGTAGAACTGCCCCATAGGGTTTCCAAAGAGTGGCTGGTGGATTTGAACTGCTGACATTTTGGTTAGCAGCAGGCTGTTAACCACTATACCACCCGGGCTCCTCATATGGCAACTAGACATATAAATGGCATCCACTTCTACCCAATTTCCCAAATCTTTCCAAACATTGTTCCTCTCAATCATTGTTTTTCACCAAATCCTTTAGATTTAAACTATTTTTCATTACATTATCTCACTATATTTACTCTGCCCTTGTCTTTTCTTGCCTATTTTACACTTACAGTTTTCTGTCTCTTTGCCTAATTTGCATCCAACTTGCACTGCCCTCAAACTGTCCTCTGCAGTGCAAACACACTGACTCTGTAAACTAGACATCTACATTATTTTGCTGCCTTAATTCCTCAGTTGGTACCTGAATGCCCTTAAGTATACGACATATATTTTATAGTCTCTGCCTCTCTAGCTTTTTTTTTGAGTGCTGTGACCTGGGATTACTGAACTCCTTTATTTTCCTTGAATGAGCCTTACTCTTTCACACCTCTATTCCCTATTCTCCTATTTCCTGTTCTGCTTCAGTTACTTTTCAAGATTTAGCTCTGGTGTGATCTTCTCTGGGAAATACCTTCTCCAATGCCTTCTCCCTTTTCTTTTGGATTATGGGTCCCGTTTCATTGAATTTTAGAACAATATATTGTTGTTATTGCTGGTTGCCCAAGAATCAATATGGACTCATGGCCACCCCATGTGTGCAGAGTCAAATGGTTCCACTGAGTTTCCAAGGCTGTGACCTTTCAGAAGCAAATCACCAAGTCTGTCTTCTGAGGATCTTCTGGGTGGATATGAACCACCAATTGGCTAGTAGCCCAGTGCTTGACTGCTTGTGTCACCCAGGACTCCATCCAATATATTACTATCAAAATAATCACTTGTTTATATCCAGTGGAGCTCTGGTGGTACAATGGTTAAGCACTGGGCTGCTAACCCAAAGGTTGGTGGTTCAAACCCACCAGTTGCTCTGCAGGAGAAAGGTGTGGCAGTTTGCTTCCATAAAAGATTACAGCCTTGGAAACCTATGGGGCAGTTCTACTTAATCCTATAGGGTCACTATGAAACGAACTGACTCAATGGTAAGGGGTTTTATATACAAGAGTTACACCCTGAGAATAAATGTAATAATAATCATGATAATAATACTTAACATTTATTGAGTGCTTACCATGTATCAGGCAATGTTCTAAGTTCTTTATGCATACTAACTCATTTAAACAACAACAAAAAAAGCCAAACCTACTGCTGTTGAGTTGACTCTGCCCCTGTAGGATAGAACAGAATTGCCCCATAGGGTTTCCAAGGCTACAATCTTTAAGGAAGCAGATTGCCACATCTTTCTCCAGTGCGGTAACTCGTGGATTCTAACTGCCAATCTTTTGGTCAGCATCCAAGTGCTTTAACCACCGTACTACCAGGGCCCTTTTACTAATTCATTTAGTTCTCACAAAATCCCTGTACCCTGGGTATTGTTATCATTATTATTTATTTTACAGATATGGACACTGAAACACAGAGAGGCTAAGTAAGTTACCTAAGGTTTAACTGGGCCAGGATTCAAATTCAAATAGTCTGGCTCCAAAACTCGTATTTTTAACCATGCTGTATATTGACTTTTATAGAAGGTGAGACACGCCTTACCGATTTGATGTCTATCAGATAGAATGTTGGTCCAGTAATGGCTGCAGGTTCACTCCAGCTGATGTTGATGCTAAAAGGTGATGTTGCTACTACATGAACGTTTTCAGGAGGACCATCTGGGGCTATGAAATAGAAAATCAATTACCCTACTACATTGTAATTAGTACTTACTACAGCATAATAATAGAAAAGACCATGAAAACTGGAGAGTCATAATTAATTAATTATACATTAATTTATAGTTCACAGCATGCTAAAGGCACTGGTAAATCAAAAGATCTAATTCCTTTTTAAAAAGTCACTATACATGAAGAATTTCCACATGAAAAATTAATGACCACAAATACATATTCTTAACTTGAAATATTTTGGGAAAAGAAAGCATTACTGTTGCTGAAATAAATCTTTTTGAATAAGTAAATATTTTTCTTTTAATATAACATAACAGTGCTGCTTTAAGAAAACTCTTGCAGAATTGTATTTGACTACGGAAACAGAGGCACAGAAGCACAGCCAAAAACTGAAACTGGTACCAGGAGACAAAATTTAAAATATATTGTCTTACTAATATAAACTGGTTTATTTTATTGCTTTCACTGTGAGGGTAGAAGAGTAAATAGGCAATTCAATTCCTCCGATCTGTTAATACAAATGCAAGCTTCAAACATTTTCTGAATTAATTTTGATTCCAAATAAATTCTTTAATTTGTCCAACTTTGTTGTTTTTTCATCAAAAGTACAAGAGAATATTTTAAGAAATGGACTGCTGAAGGTCCTTCTATGTAATTTTTCAATTTGGGAAAGAAATAGAAATTAGAAGGGTTTATGGGATGTTGAGAAGTATGTAGTCATAGCTAATTTGGTATAGACATTAACCTAGGAACAGTGCTATATACACCTCTGCCGTTTCAGGGTCCCTGATCAATTCCAGTGACATTACATATTGGGAGATAAGTACTTCGTTATATTTCTGATTTTTAAATCTACATGAGCAAACAAACATTACTGAACAAGCATTACCCCCTTGATGCTGAAGAGGTATAAAGAGGAAGATAAAATACTCCTCCCCCAAATAATTTATAATTCAGTGACAGTAACTAATTGTGTGATCTTAGCTAAACAATAAAATTTCTAGACTTCAGTTTCCCCATGAGATGCATACTTCATTGTGTTTCTAAAAAGAATTATGAAGATGAGATATATGAAAGTAGCTAGTCCAGTGTTTGGCACATCATGGTTGTTGGGAGGGAGCTGTCAAGTTGCTTCTGACTCATAGTGACCCCATGTAAAACAGAATGAAACACTGCCTGGTCCTGTGCCATCCTCAGAATCTTGGCCATATTCAAATTCATTGTTGCAGCCACTATGTCAATTCATCTCATTGAGGGTCTTCCTCTCTTTCGCTGACCCTCTACTTTACCAAGCATGATGCTCCACCTGATAACATGTCCAAAGTACATGAGATGGAGTCTCACTATCCTCGCTTCTAAGGAACATTCTAGCTGTACTTCTTCCAAGACATATTTGTTCCTTTTTCTGGAAGTTCATGGTATATTCAATATTCTTCGCCATCACCATAACTCAAAGGCATCAATTCTCCTTCCATCTTGCTAATGTATTGTCCAGCTTTCACATGCATATGAGGCAACTGACAATATCACGGCTTGGAGACAGGTGCATCTGAGTCCTGAAAGTGACATCTTTGCTATTTAAAACTGTTTAAAGAGGTCTTTTGCAGCAGATTTGCCCAGTATAATACATCATTTGATTTCTTGCCTGCTGCTTCCATAGGCATTGATCGTGGATGCAAGTAAAACGAAATCTTTGGCAACTTCACATAGCAGTCAATAAAATATAAAAAGGGCAGAGTAATGAAAAGGGCTAACTAGAAATACAAATAATCTACTGTGAGAGGGGAAAGGGCAAAGTGATGAATATTGATGGTGCAGAGAGTAAATGTAAAGTTTCAGAGAGGAGATGGGAATTGAACTAGGCTTTGAAAGATGAGAAGGATTTCAATAATCACAAGAGTGGGGACACTTCTATACTAAAGGGAGAATGAGCAAAGCCAAAATACATAAATAATAGGTCCACACACAGAACTGTATTACTGTAGAATTGCTTTTCTTGGTAATTCTATGTTCATTATCTTACACATTTAAAAATATTATTCTAGGAAGGAGTTTATAAACTTCACCAGACTGCCAAAGAGATCCATGGCATAAAAAATAACTCTTAATCTTTAAAAGGTATATTCAAGGAAAGAGGTAACAGAGAGACCAGTGTTCATGGAGGGATATGGCAGGGAATAAGACTCAAATAATAATTTAGGAAGAGCTTGACTATGATGTTAAAGAGTTTGGGGTTTATTCTTTAAACAATGGGGTGCCACTGAAGGTATTTGAGAAAGGAAGTATTTTTTCAATGATTTAGGAAGAAATCTCAGGTAGCTGTGGAAAATGTAAGCACTCAGAGCCACTGAGTCCAGCTCAGCTATTTCCAAAGACCCAGATGAATATGAGGCCCTAAATTAGAAGAGTGACAGTAGGTACAGAAATGAGGGGATGAAATCTAGAGACATTTAGAAATCTTAGCAAAAATAACTCAAGGGCTGATTAGATGTACATGCAAAGTGAGAGAGAGAGTAGTAGAAGTTAACTTCCTTTTACTACTAAGTAAAAGGTAAAGTAAAATTTTTTAAGAATGGAAGAATGCTGATAGAGTTCACAACAAGAGCACATTCAGGAATAGATACAGATTTTTTGGTAGGGGATATGGTTATGGAAGGGGATGATAAATTTGGATTTGAACCCATCGATTCTGAGAAACTTAAGAGGATTGAGATGCCTACCTAGCAATTGGAAAAGTAGGCCAGAAAACTAGAGGATAAGATCAGAATAAAGGAAGGCTTTTTAAATGTTTAAGACAATTCTTTGCAAACTGGAATAGTATGAACATGGCCAGTATATCTGGTTCAAGTGAGTCATATGCTCTGAAGAAAGCCAAAAGTTTTACTAAAGGTTTATTTCAATAGGAGATGGGTATTTAAGATGTGAACAGTGGTGACTATCTTCGAAGTATGAATGAGTCGTTGGTACTTAGAACATATTTCCCAGAGAAAAAACCATATATATGGAATTTAGGTGCTCAATTCAGCCCACAAAATATATATTTTAGTGATACTGAAATATTTTAATAACAGTACTCAAATGTGATCATAGAAAAATCTGGCAAACATGTATAAAGAAGTTTCTGTTGGAAAGATCTTTAGGGTGCCAAACTTATCCTTCCACATGTACCTCTTCTGGCTCTTGCATAATACTCTTAATACTGACACCCCCAATACAAATATCCAGTCCCTATTTCCCAAGGCAAAATTCAGACAAAAGGGTGAAGAATGAATGCTCTAGGATTCAGAGGTTTGATCAGCAAAAAGGTGCTGATAATGATGACAGAGCTGGGTACATGGTTGCTTCAATGACTAAGGTAGAAGAGAGCATGGACTCTGGCATATAAACATACCTTGCATAACCTGACATCTTCAGTCTTATCACTTCTAATTATATGACCCCAGGAAAACTGTCTCGAATTACAGCATAATCCACTTCAGTAAACACACATAACAGATGAGAACTATGATAGATCCCCTGCCGACAGCATAATTCATTGCTTTTGGACGTCCTCACAGAATAATGTACTCCATTTTCAAAAGCGACAACGCTCTTACCTCTCCCAACTGAATATTCCTTAAAGACTTCAGGCCCACCTTCTCCCTAACAAATCTCAGCTCTGAATATTCTTATTCATGATGTTCAATGAGGAGTTGATGAGCTTTAGGGCCCAGTACACCATTACTGATCACTATAACATACTCACCTCATGAAGAAATCTAATTTGAAAAATATAAGATGTTTTCTGGGTTTCAGTGCCCTGTCTTCTGCTTCTGAATATGTAAAAGAGGATGTGCTAGCAGCTAAGCATAAATTTATTAAGGCCACTTGAACGCTAATCTATTTGTAAAACCTGCCTTCCAGCTCTTTAAGAACCATTGTAGAGAGAATTTTCTGACAGGCCATGAATTTCAAGGTAAAAATAGGAAAATATTTTAACATCCCCTTATCTTTGTTTATACCAAATGCTCTGTTTGCTTTGAGATGGAACTGATGTATTCACTCATTCACAAATATTTACTGAGCACCTATTATGTGCCAGGCACTGGTAAGACACTATGCCTATAACCGTGACTGAGGTAGGTATGAATCTCTCCATATACAGCTGTTAGTATTTTACTGTAATTCTTCATTAAATGACTATTGAACACCTAAGAAAAAGGAAAAAAAAAAAAAAAAAACCAAATCCATTGCCATCAAGTCGATTCCAACTCATAATGGCCTTACAGGACAGAGTAGAAATGCCCCATAGGGTTTCCAAGGCTGTAATCTTTACAGAAGCAGATTGCTACAACTGTCTCCCGTGGAATGGCTGGTGGGTTTGAACCACCGACATTTTGGTTAGCAGCTGAGCACTTAACCACTGTGCCACCAAGAGTCCTTTTATTGAACACCTTCTAGATGCTAGATACTTTTGAGGTGTTGTGATAAAGAGTGAATCAGAGAGATAAAAATCTTTGCCCTTGTGGAGCTTATACTTTAGTAGAAGGCAAAATAATACACAAATTTTAAAAATTGTAATAAATTTATACATAAGTAAATCATATACCATGTTACTAAAAAAAAAAAAAAAAAAAAAACCATTGCCACCAAGTCAGTTAGTGATAAATATGGAAAAAATAAAGCAAGCCAACAAAAAGAACATCAAAGAGGAAATCACCAAATCAATACCATTTACAGTAGCCCCCAAGAAGATAAAAATACTTAGGAATAAATCTTACCAGAGATGTAAAAGACCTATACCCAGACATTACTGCAAGAAACCAAAAGAAACCTACATAAGTGGAAAAACATAGCCTGCTCATGGACAGGAAGACTTAACATTGTAAAAATGTCTATTCTACCAAAAGGCATCTATAGATACAATGCAATTCCCCTTCAAATTCCAACAACATTTTTTCATGAGATGGAGAAACAAATCACCAACTTAATATGGAAGGAAAAGAGGCCCCGGATAAGTAAAGCATTACTGAAAAAGAAGAACAAAGTGGGAGGCCTCACTCTACCTGATTTTAGAACCTATTATACCACCACAGTAGCAAAACAGCCTGGTACTGGTACAACAACAGATACATTGACCAATGGAACAGAACTGAGAATCCAGACATAAATCCATCCACATATGAGCAGCTGATATTTGACAAAGGCTCAAAGTCACTTAAATGGGGAAAACACAGTCTTTTTAACAAATGGTGTTGGCATAACTGGATATCCATCTGCAAAAAAATGAAACAAGACCCATACCTCACACCATGCACAAAAACAAACTCAAAATGGATCAAAGACCTAAATATAAAAAGATAGAGATCAAGGAAGAAAAAACAGGGACAATGCTAGGAGCCCTAATACATGGCATAAGCAGTATACTAAACATTACTAACAATGCAGAAGAAAAACTAGATAACTGGGAGCTCCTAAAAATCAAACACCTATGCTCATCCAAGGACTTCACCAAAAGAGTAAAAAGGTTACCTTCAGAATGGGAAAAAGTTTTTAGCTATGACATTTCTGATCAGAGTCTGATCTCTAAAATCTATATGATACCGCAAAAACTCAACTACAAAAAGATAAATAACCCAATTAAAATATGGGCAAAGGAAATGAACAGACACTTCACTAAAGAAGACATTCAGGTGGCTAAAAGATACATGAGGAAATGCTCATGATCTTTAGCTATTAGAGAAATGCAAATCAAAACTACAATGAGATTCCATCCCATTCCAACAAGGCTGGCATGAATCCAAAAAACACAAAATAATAAATGTTGGAGAGGTTGTGGAGAGACTGGAACACTTCTACACTGCTGGTGGGAATGTAAAATGATACAACCACTTTGGAAATTGATTTGGCGCTTCCTTAAAAAGCTAGAAATAGAACTACCATATGATCCAGAAATCCCACTCCTTGGAGTATATCCTAGAGAAGTAAGAGCCTTTGCATGAACAGATACATGTACATCTATGTTCATTGCAACACTGTTTACAATAGCAAAAAGATGGAAGCAACCAAGGTGCCCATCAATGGATGAATGGATAAATAAATTACGGTATATTCACACAATGGAATATTATGCATTGATAAAGAACAATGATGAACCTGTGAAACATTCCATAACATGGAAGAATCTGGAAGGCATTATGCTGAGTGAAATTAGTCAGCTGCAAAGGGACAAATATTGTATAAGACCACTATTATAACAACTGGAAAAATAGTTTAAACAGAGAATATTCTTTGATGGTTACAAGAGGGGGCAGGGAGGGCGGAGGGAGAGGGGCTTTCACCAGTTAGATAGTAGATAAGAACTATTTTAGGTGAAGGGAAAGACAATACACAATACAGGAGAGGTCAGCACAACTGGACTAAACCAAAAGCAAAGAAGTTTCCTGAATAAACTGAATGCTTCGAAGGCCAGCATAGCAGGCCAGGGGTTTGGGGACCATGGTTTCAGGGGACATCTAAGTCAACTGGCATAATAAAATCTATTAAAAAACATTCTGCATCCCACTTTGGAGAGCAGCATCTGGGGTCTTGAATGCTAGCAAGTGGCCATCTAAGAGGCATCAATTGGTCTCAATCCACCTGGAGAAAAAGAGAATAAAGAACACCAAAGACACAGGGTGCTTATGAGCCCAAGACACAGAAAGGGCCACATAGACCAGAGACTATATCAACCTGAGACCAGAAGAACTAGATGGTGCCCAGCTATAACTGGTGACTAACAAAGAACCCCTGAGGGAGCAGGAGAGCAGTGGGTTGCAGACCCCAAATTCTCACAAAAAGCCTAGACTTACTGGTCTGACTGAGACTAGAATGACCCTAGAGGTCACGGTCCCCAGACCTTCCATTAGCCCAAGACAGGTACCATTCCTAAAGCTAACTCTTCAGACAGAGATTGGATTGGACTATGGGATAGACAATGATACTTGTGAAGAATGAGCTTCTTGGATCAAGTAGACACATGGGACTATGTTGGTATCTTCTGTCTGAAGGGGAGATGAGAGGGTAGAGAGGGTCAGAAGCTGGCCAAATGGACACGAAAAGAGAGAGTGGAGGGAAGGAGTGTGCTGTCCCATTAGGGGGAGAGCAATTAGGAGTATATAGCAGGGTGTTTAGAAATTTTTGTATGAGAGTCTGACTTGATTTGTAAACTTTCACTTAAAGCAAAATAAAAATTTTTTTAAAAAAGCAAGATCTGGAAATAGAAGCTCTTATGGCGTTGTGACTTTAACTAGGGTTGTCAGGGTGTGCCTCACTGAGAAGATGATATTTAAGCAAAGATTTGAAGGAGGTAAGGGGTATAAGGAATATTTGGAGGAAGAGTGTCACACAGAGGGGAATGGCCTATGCAAAGGCCCTGAGGTAGGATCATGCCTGGTTTGATAGGAATAACAGGGACTCCAGTGAGGATGGAGACAAGTGAATGGGAATAAGAGTCAGAGAGGATGTGGGTGCCAGGTTGTATAGGGTCTTTAAAGCCACTGTTTAGGTCTTTGCAATAATTGCTGTCATGGACAATAAGAAAAATGACATAGTTTATTATCATGAACTATAAGGTACCTCCAGAGATTCTGGTACTTGGTAACTAACTCCCATCAGAAAGATGGGCCAAAATTGGAATTAGTTCAAAACAGGACAAATCACTTCCAGAATCTATTTGATTCATGTATTTTTATAAAATATGCCAGCTCAGTGGCTGCTGGGACTGTACTTTTAAACTTAACTCATTCTAGCAGACATGCTCAAGCCAAACCATACCCACTGCTGTTGAGTCAATTCCAACTCACAGTGACCTCACTGGGTATCCAAGGCTGTAAATCTTTATGGAAGCAAACTGCCCCATCCTTCTCCTGCGGAGCTGCTTGTAGTTTCGAACCACCAACCTTTTAGTTACCAGCCATTGCTTTAACTACCGTGTTACCAGAGCTCCTTAGCAGATATGCTAATAAATTTATACACAGCCATCCTCACGATGCTCAGACATCACGGATAGCTGAGATTTTTCTGTGACTGAGGAAGTTGAAAGTAGCTTTGTGTTTGAGGGACAGATTAAAAACCATTTCCCAAGTAAAACCTTGACTTGTGCAAGTATATCTGTAGACTAGCTCAGAAAGCAGTATGATGCCTCCTTTCAACTTCTTATCTTTCACAGTAAAAATGTCAATCCTGCAATTATTGCTTTAATACTAGCAATCAAAGCCCTCATCAGGGAGTGTCTGCTACTCCAAGCAGAGCTGAGAGAAAAGTGACATTCAAAGATCATTCACAGCACGTACTAACCACCCATACTACTAAATATTTTAAGTTCTATGTACTGATTGATCACTAGAAAACGGCAAGGTACTTAGTCCCTCACTGAGTTGTGCTTTAATGCCATTTCTTGAACTTTTCCCGGTTTTTTTCTCTTTCCTTTTTTCCTTAATAATCGCTCTAAACATTTGCATTTTCAGTAAACTTGTTGATGAAAAAGCCTGTTTTGTTACACAAATGTTCCTTGTGTTGAATCCTTGTAAAAAATTACATTTATGAATGTCAACTACAAAAGTAAAGGAAGCTGCTGACATTAAAGGTATGGGGAGTTGAAATACGCCATTTTTAAAAATTAGTAACTTATAAGCATCTTTGGTAGGCTTTGTTTGTCCCTCCATAAACTGTCACATTCTGATTTAAGACTGTTTGTGAAATGAGTCTAGTCAGTAATGGGCCAAGATATCACTATACCCTTTCTCTTATAAATCACAGCAATTTACTCAGTAGGAATGATCTATCCTTATTCTCTCATTCCCCATAATCCAATCACTTCCTCTCATAAGCACTTTCCCCCTGGTTTTCACAATAATGTATTTTCTGTAACTAACAACCATCATTTCCTGATTATCATGCTTCTATCCTTGCACAGGAATGTGGGTCTTATGTGGGTCAGGGTCATCTTTCCCATCCATCTGTGTCCTGATGCTCAGTGTGTTAGCTGAAAGGTGAGTCTGGATAGACCATCATTTTGCCTGTTCATACAAAATTTGCCCCAAGTCTATGGCACTTTAATCAAGCACCACAAAACTTCGGTGTGTCTAACACTACATTTTCAGAATAAGTTCATTCAAAGACTTATTAGCAACGTTATCTTCCGAAGATACCTGTAAGTCTAATTTAATTGTGAAAGACATTATAGAAAAAATATGGTTTTTAGTACACCAGACTGTAATGACTTTTCTAAAGAATAAATATAAATTAATAAATGAATTGAAAACAACTCATAATACTGAGTATCCTGAGCTCTATACGCATGTGATTTAAACTGTATATTTCTTATCTGAATTAAGTTCTGTTTAAAGTTTATTTAAAGGGCTTACCTTTCAGGATATTTTAGTTTCGGGATTAATTACAATAAAATACTCTGGACTCCCAGATTCATAGAGAATGATACCACTAAATTAAGGATTCTGTTGGTTCTCAACTAATATAAGTATTATTGACCTCCAGAGCTGTGAGTTGGCTTTGATTCAGCACACCGGAAAGAATTTGCTTCATGTTTTAGATGGCTCTTGAGACTGGAGGAAGTGTAATTGGCTGGATGGTTTGCGTGGACTCTTTGGGTCTTAAACAATTCAGAGAGGTCAAGGGCCCTCAAGAAATTTAGTAATTAGTTTCACTAATTAGTTTTACCAAAAGCATCTCAGGACATAACCCTGTCCACTGTAACAACACTGTGGTAATCAGCCATCCTTCCCTACATTGTACGTTTCTCTAGAACTAAGTGATTTTACTGCCCAGTGTGAGTTACCACTGATGGTATGTGAAATACTTCCTACCATTTTACAAGACTTTTATTTTATTTTATAGTTAGATTTCCCAACAGCATGGTGGTAGCAAAATGTGCAAGTATTACAAGTGTAAGAATTTGTCAGATTAAACCATTCGATGAGTACTGAGAATGATTCACAGTTGTCCATAAGCATTTGACCTCATTGTATGACTATCTTATTTGATGCTAAAATGAGTAATTTTATGACTCAGTTCAGACTGTCTTAAGTTGAAAAACGAATTAAAAAAAAAAAACCCTCTCATTTCCAGTTCTAGCCATGCCAGGTAAGAGTAAATATATTCTAATATTAGATTACTACTTTTAGGATTAAATTATCGTCCTTTTCCTAGAACACCAAACCAAACCTATTGCTGTCCAATTCATTCCGACTCATAGTGACCCTACAGGACAGAGTAGAACTGCCCCACAGGGTTTCCAAGGCTGATCTTTAAGGAAGCAGACTGCCACATCTTTCTCCTGCAGAGCAGCTGGTAGGTTCAAACTGCTGACCTTACCTTTTTTGGTTAGCAGCTGAGCACTAAACCACTGTGCCACCAGGGCTCCTTTCCTAGAATAGCACAGCGGCTTAGTGAGAGAAGGGATGGTCAGAAGGAGGTGTTTGCCCCTGGGCTCAAGTCCAGGGGGGCGCCAGATGAGGCAGCAAGCAAATTAACTGCCCCCCCAGGGGTGCAAATTTAGAGATTGCCCCTAGGCACTCATTACCCTCCCTATACCTCTAGAATAGCATCATTATAAGACAACTCTCTACAACAGTGGTTCTCAAAGTATGGCCTCCAGGTCAGCAGTATCAACATCACCTGGGAAGCTGTTAGGAAAGTAAATGCTAAGGCCACACCCAAGATCACTGAATCTGAAACTGCCCGGCAAACTGCATTTAACAATCCCTCCAGGTGATTCCAATGCATGCGGCTCAAGTTTAAGAACCACTGCTCTACAAAGTCAACACATCATTTGAAAAAGTAGTTGGAGACTGTACTAAAAAGGAAACCTGGTGGCGTTATGTACCCTTATATGAAATAAGACACTGCTTTTCAGATTAGGTCATCAGTGTTTTCAACTCTTGGTAACAAGGGTGGAGAAGGTGATTAAATTACTACTTCTGTGAATATCACGGAAATTAGTAGTAAAGAAAATTTGGGAACTGGTGATTGACATAGAAACATGTGCATTGAGCCAAAGGACCCTCCACAGACTGGTTTTCTTCTACCTTTTATTTTAACCCTGGAGAAATTACAAAGAGAGTTTTCACTAACATCACTTACAACCATTACTAAGAATTCCTGAAATAACAGGTCCTCATGTTCCCAAAGACCATAAGAAAACGTTATTGGTTCTATGCTACCTTGAAGCTCTGCAGAGGAACAACCTGGAATAATTCAGACGAGGTCATCACCATAATGGAGTGTTAAGGTCAGAACAAATGTCATTATTTGGTCTCTCTTTCATTTGCATGCAGGTATAATCAGGGTTTTTAGCACTTACTAATGAAGATCAAAGACCACAGCCTTCAGTATGGATTGCACCTCAACATAAAGAAAACAAAAATCCTCACAACTGGACCAATGAGCAACGGCATGATAAACAGAGAAATGGCTGAAGTTGTCAAGGATTTCATTTCACTTGGATCCACAATCAACAGCCATGGAAGCAGTAGTCAAGAAATCAAAAGACGCATTGCACTGGGTAAATCTGCTGCAAAGGACCTCTTTAAGGTGTTGAAGAACAAAGATGTCACCTTGAAGACTAAGGTGCGCCTGACCCAAGCCATGGTATTTTCAATCGCATCATATGTATGTGAAAGATGGACAATGAATAAGGAAGACCAAAGAAGAGTTGGCGCCTTTGAATTGTGGTGCTGGTGAAGAATATTAAATATACTATGGACTGCCAGAAAAAAAAAAAGAACAAATAAATCTGTCTTGGAAGAAGTGCAACCAGAATGCTCCTTAGAAGCAAGGATGGCGAGACTGCGTCTTACATACTTTGGACATGTTGTCAGGAGGGATCAGTCTCTGGAGAAGGACATCATGCTTGGCAAAGTACAGGGTCAGCAGAAAAGAGGAAGACCCTCAATGAGGTGGACTGACACAGTGGATGCAACAATGGGGTCAAGCATAACAACGATTGTAGGGATGGCACAAGACTTACAGTGTTTTGTTCTGTTGTGCATAGGGTCGCTATGAGTTGGAGCCAACTCTACGGCACCTAAAAACAACAACATAATCAGGGTAAAATAAATATCAAGGGTATCAGGAACGGGAAAAGAAACTAAAAGTCTAATTTTAGGTTATGTGTGTCAAGGAAAGTCCCATTCAATTTGTTTGGATTGGAGATGGTTGGATTATATAATAGAAGCTTGCATAATACCCTCAGGTCTTTCTTAGTTCCAGTTGTCACAGCTATTCTCTCCAAACATGGTTCTTTCATATCTCCCTGAGGCTCTCCTTAATTCCTAGTCAAGGTCTAGAAGAACAGACTTTACCCTAGAAAAGCATGAGGTTCATGAATGAATCAATGGGTATAAAGTACTTAGAATAATACCAACCCATAGTAAACACTTCACAAGTTTAGCTATTGTTGCTATTATTATTAGCTCTGGTGGCATAGTGGTTAAGAGCTCAGCTGCTAACCAAAAAGTTGGCAATTCGAATCCATCAGCCACTCCCTGGAAACCTTATGGGGCAGTTCTACTCTGTCCTACGGGGTCGCTAGGAGTCAGAATTGAATCCACAGCAATGGTTTTTTGTTTGTTTGTTTGTTTTCCCTCAGCTTAGGGCTCTCAGTTCAGCTACTGGACCCCCAAAAAAGCACCTTAACCCACTAGGGGAAACCCTGGTGGCGTAGTGGTTAAGTGCTATGGGTGCTAACCAAAGGGTTGGCAGTTCGAATCCACCAGGTGCTCCTTGGAAACTCTATGGGACGGCAGTTGGTTTGGTTTGGTTTTAAACCACTAGGCATAGGAATGCCATGGTCTTTTTGGAATTGAGAGTTTTTCATAGGCAAATCAGAGTTGCAAAAGAAACTGAGGGTCAAACAGGGTCAAATGCTGAGGTAAACCTGAACTGAGGTTAATAACCAAGAATCATAATGCCTTAAACCTACTTCACACTTCTTTCTGAGCTATGAAAAAGAAGATTCTCAGGAAAGTCAAAATGAATTCAATTTAACATGATACTGGAAGTTTGAGATGAGAAAGTGAGAGAATTCATCTGAATTTTAAATAGACAAGATGCAGCGGGGCTATAATTGGGAACAAATTTTTTTTTCCCTTAAACAAATACCCTTGTTCTTATGAAAACCAGGTTCTCTATAATACTGACCATTTAAAAAAAAAAACATAGTAATAGCCCTTATGATGTTGTTGGGTGTCATCAAGTTGAATCTGAGTCATAGTGACCCTATAGGACAGAGTAGAACTTCCCCATACACAGTTTCCTAGGCTGAACTCTTCATGGGAGCAGATCCCCAAGCCTTCTCTCCTGTGGAGCTGCTGGTGGGTTTGAACCCTGACCTTTCAGTTAGCAGTGGAGCGCTTAAACCTTTTGCCATCAGGGCTCCTTCAACAACCCTTATAATTTTCTTTAGTTGTCCAGGTTTTAGCACTTTGGCTGAAAAAAAAAATTCTACTTGCTTATGCAAATAGGATTTCAAAATGTTTTTATTTATATTCTGGAAAACTTCTAATAACCTAGAAAAAAAAATTTGGGGGGGTAGCAAGTTGAATACTTTATTAAATAATTTTATATGTTGCTATTATTTCTTTAAATTATTATTTTCATCTGAATACCTTCTCTTTCTAATTATACTTAATTAGCACCCCAAATTTAGACATTATTCTTCTCCTTTGTTTTCTTCATGGGCCATCCACCTACTATGATTCCACCTCACTGTATAAATTTATTGCCAGTTCATTAGCTCAGTTAACCATTTAAATATTGGTAATGCTTCAACCTGTTCTGAAATAAAAATATATATATATATTTCCTTCACTCTTTGAAATCCTTATCAATTTATCGTGTGCATCTTCCTTTCCTATTCTCAAAAATTCATATTCTGTTAAGTAATAATAAGGAAAATCATATTACCAGCAATATAAAACCAACTGGTTTTATGAAATCAAAGAAGTTGAACATGTCAAACATGAACTGTAACTGATCAAGAGACTTCATTTTGGCAATGACTGTGCAAGAATTTGAAAGACAAGTTTTAGAAAAAAAATGGGAGAAAAATAGCACGAAATATTTTGCAATATGGAGAATTTTGACATTGAAATACTTCCATATCAAAGTCAAATGCCTCCTTTCCCTCTTCACTCAGTGTCACATATCAAGTAGGCATGGAGGGTGGAATGATACATAAGACATAGTCACCTTGTCATCTTTGCTTTTAAGGAATACAGAGTCCCACAAAACAGTGATAAAGAACCATAACGCAACATGTTCAGTACTTTAGAAACAAGTTTTTGGGAGATGGGAGTGGCACGTGAGATTTATAGAAAGCTTCACAAAGGAGATACTTAAGGTGAAACATAAAGAAAAAGCAGCTGGTCACTGAGAGAGATGCACAGGAAGAACAGAAGGAACAGCAAAGATACGGAAACATAAAAGAGAAAAAGTAAGATATGTGCAGAGAGTACAGATCCAGCTCATAAATGACTTTGTAGCACATATTAAAAGATTTGATTTTTACATTGCGAGCAAACAGAAAAACGATCAAAGATTTTAAGCAGGGGAATGACATGTTCAGATTGCTGTATTCAAAAGCTGGAGGGCAGAAAACAGGAACAAAAAGACCGTGTAGATGACTTTTATAATAATCTAGGAGACAAATGTTAACGGCCTGGATTCAAAGTTCCTGGTGGTGCAAATGGTTAAAGCACTCGGCTGCTAACCAAAAGGTTGGTAGTTCAAGTCTATCCACGGGCACACCAAAAGAAAGGCCTGGCAATCTATTTCTTAAAAATCAATCATTGAAAACCCTATGAAGCACTCATAGGGTCATCCTGAGTCAGAGCTGACTCCATGGTAACTGGTCAAATTCAACAGGAGTCAGGTATTGATTTGTGGGAGCCCCGGTGATGCAGTGGTTAAGAGCTCAGGCTGCTAACCAAAAGGTCAGCAGTTTGAATCTACCAGCCATTCCTTGGAAACCCTACAGGGCAGTTCTACTCTGTCTTACAGTGTTGCTATGAGCTGGAATTGACTTGAAGACAATGGGTTGGCTGGTTGGATTGACTCGTGAGGGGTTGGCTGGAAAAGGTTAAGAATGATTCCCAGATTTCTCGCTTGGACACCTAGCTGAATGGTGGTTCACTACACTGAAGTACAGAACTCATAGGAAGAAAAAGGTTTGCAATAGGGCAAGGGCAGTGGGACATAGGGTTCGAGATATCTGTGGAAATATGTGATCATACCAATAAATTCAATATAAAGGTCTAGAAAAGAGAGATGTTGTCCCCATTTGGGAGTCTCAGGTAACTAATTTAGAAGACTTTCAACACCATATAAGTAATTCACAGGAGCAGAACCATCATGTGTAGAATAAATTATATTCATTCCCTCTAGTGGCAACAGGATAGAGCCTATTCTAAAAACGTGCTGCCACTAAATAGGCTTCTTGATACCTTGGATTATATTTTTCTATTTATTTATTTATGGCTAACTTATCTCTTCTTATCATTATATAATAGTTTCTTTATAGAAAGGATAATTTCTCTCTCTATCACTGTAGCATTCATCACGTTATAAGTGCATTACACAGTTTAGAAGAAAATAAGGAAAATAATTGAATATGTAGTAACTTATTAACCATTTCCTATTTTAAAAAATATGTTAAGATATGCTTTGCCCTCTGGTTTTCCTTCTTTTTAGATCATAAAATAGCATTCCTTAGAAACTTCTTTGATGAGGCATGTTTTGTTGATTTTTTTTTTTTTTTTTGTTAGCCTAACAGATGTTTGGGTAGTTAAAATTCCTCATGAGTATGGTACCCTGCGGTTTTCACAACCTAAGTGTTACCACAGGAATTTTCCTTTCTTGCTGTCTCCAGTGCTGGTGGTCTATAGGAGATGCATGTTATGAGAGTCCCATGTCATTCCATACTAATTTCACACCCCCACTCCTTGAAAGTTGTATATTCCCTCAGAGTTATAAGTACCTACTGGGCACCATAAAAGTACCTACTGGGCACCATAGAGATATTTAACTACTTCCCATTTTACATTCCCCCGAACTGAACTCAAATTGCTTTTCGGTATAAGGATAATCAGAAAAGAGATGAGTAAAATAATCTGTAAGACTTTAATGTTTTAAGTTAAATATTTCTGCTATCTGTAATTTTTGTCATTATATTTGTATCATCATGAAGTAAAGACTTATGGCTATTATAGAGATGACTTAAGGAGAAAAACAACTTGGCTTCAATCATCTAGATCAGAATATGTGGGAGGAAGAAGCGTTAACTTGCTTCCTTTTTTCATGCTATTTTACAGTTGTGGATTCAGACAGTAACCCAATTTAATTCTCAGCTGGCATTCTAACTTTGCTCCCTGGATCTTCAGTTTTGGTGTTCTTCTTTATAAGCTCAGAGACAGTCAATACCAACATATTTTCTTATTCTGTAAGCCAACTTAGAACCTTCTATATTATTTATTATTCTAAGTGGGTAATCTTTTATTTGAGTTATTCAAATTTTGAATAATTTTATTTTCAACCAGCCATCAATTGCCAACTCTTTATTGAGAAGCTCCAGGTTTTGATAGAGGTTATATTAAGTAAACATTGTTGTCGTTAGGTGCTGTCAAATCCGCTTATGACACCACGTACAACAGAACAAAACACTGCTCTGTCCTGTTGTTGCTAAGTTTGAGCCCATTGTTGCAGCCACTGTGTCAGTCCATCTCACTAAGGGTGCCCCCCTTTTTTCTGACCAAGGAATGATGTTCTTACCAAGCATGATGTCCTTCTCCAGGGGCTGATCCCTCCTGATAACATGTCCAAGGTACGTGGAACAAAGTCTTGCTATCCTCGCTTCTAAGGAGCACTCTGGCTGTATTTCTTCCTAGACAGATTTGTTTGTCCGTGGTATAGTCAATATTCTCTACCAATACTGTAATTTCTTTTATTTGTATACCATATTATTTCACCATGTACATTACCTTGCAATAATGTTTGTACTGACTTTTTGTCTTTTCTATTAAATGCAATCCCAGGTTCTCTCTCCTTGGTTTCGTACGATAAATAAAGCTTTCTTTTACTGTACAACTATGAAATTCAGAAACTCATCTATATTTATCAGTAGAAAAATGCCTTTCTGTCCCTGAGACTAAAACAAGAGTCACCAACTCATTTTCATTCTCTTAAACAAATATTACTAATCAACTGAGAAAAGTAACAAGATTATTCAAGTTTGAAAATGCCACGAATAATATTATTATGAAATCTTTTCACCTTTCTTTCCTTAACATACTAATGGAAAGGCAATGTTCCAGGTGTCCCCACTAAATAAAATAGGAAATTCTTTCTATTTTACTGACAGAACTGCAGAGTAGAAAAATCAGTTTTCCAGGAAAAAGGAAAAGTAAAGGGAAAAGGAGTAGTATAGAAAAATCTATTTGAGTTACGTACTGAGAAATTTCTTCAGACATAAGCATTCTGCGATGGTAAATTCAAATTGTAGCAAGAAGATACTAAACCCAGAGACAGAAATACACCTGCTAAAAGACAAACTGCAACTCCATACAGAGGGGCTCTGTAGATTAGTCATCAAGTCAGGCCTTTAGGCTAGCATGAAGAGAAGCCAAGACTACTGTCTCTCTATATTGCACCGATACTAGCAAACAAGCTACCTGTAACAGGGAGCAGATATCCTAGTATAACCAGAAAATAATCCCAATAAAACATTATTTTAAAAAGCTCTCACTCCTCTCACTAACAACGGATTTTTTTTTTTTTTTTAAATATTCCATCATTATTTCTTTAGACCTGAATGAGCAAAACGGAGCTGTAGGGAGAAGCAGAGAACACAGTTCGGAAACTGCCAATTCTAGTGAGTTCTAATGAGTGGGTTATAGACCAAAGAAAAGAGTACGAAGTGGAAGGAATAATGTGGAAGGAATGACATTGAAGTAGAAAGACTCCCAAATTTTCATAACTGAGACTGTTGAATTATTTAAAAATTCAACTTCCTAATTTCATTTTACCAGCTTCTGAATTGGTCATCTTATATGCTGATTTGTGCTAATTAAAGATCTTCTATAATAATGTCTGAGGTATTTGCAAGAGATGTTGTATTTAGAAAGTTCACTTCCTGGTTCAGTGTAGTAAGAAGAAATAGGTACAAGCCAAGTGAGATGTTCATAAGGAGCAGGATAGGAACCCTTAGTGTCAGCAGATACATAGATAAGAGGTCTGTTTTAACCAAAGGTTGCAAACTAGCTGCCCACAGGCCAGATCTGGGCTACAGGTGTGTTCGGTTTGGATAACTGTTTTTAAATTTTTTAAAATAGTTTGATAGCATTTAGAATGAGTATTTTTACATTAAAAAAAAAATCTAACTTTCCTACTTCTGAAAAAAAAAAATCTAATAGCATGGGATTTCTATAAGACAATAATCAGCCAGATGTGATTAATATCTACTCCCTTAGACAGCTCATTCTCTCTTTAATTTGTCATGGTTTCCACCATTCCTAATTTCCTTACAGTCATCAGCTTCATTTCCTCTTGTATTCACCTGAACTCTTCAGGCAACTCCCAGTTGCTCCCTGAGACTTTAAAGCTTGTTCGTTCTGTCTTTTTTTCTTCCAAATCTTCACTTGTGATTTTACTTATTCCTATCAGCTGAAACAACTAAAATCCCCCCCTTTACCTGTGTTCTAATCTCCAGGCACCTATTTCTATTCTCTCGATAGGTAGATTAGTATGGCTATTTCTTCTCAAAATCAATGAGTAAAAAATAACCATACTTATTGACTAATCCCAGCTGAAACTTGTTTCTTCCCATAGTTCTCTTCTTTTTTTAAAAAAAAAAAAAACCATTTTTGGTTTTTTCTTGGTCATCCTCCCCACCACTTGCATTAGGAAACAATTACTTCTCCCATACCCACCACAGCTTATTTAGTCAATTTTCACTGCTCAAGAAATGTTTATTGAGTGCCTTCAGATACTAGGCACTGCTCTAGGCAGTAAGGAGATAGCAATGATCAAGACAGTCTCTAAAAACAAACAGCCAAGTAAAAATAAGAAAGTGATCAGATAGAGATAAGTGTTAGTTAAAATAGTTACAGAAAACTACGCCATGGCTATTTTAGATTAGGTGGTCAGGAAATTCATTCTGAGCAGTGATTATTCAAGTAGATATCCACATGATGAGAAGCTGCTCATGTGAAGATAGAGGTGGAAGAACTTTCTAGTCAGAGAAACAAGTAGTGCAAAGAAATGCCCAAGTTCTAGAAGGAGTTTAGAGTCTTCAAGCATTAGAAAGAAGTCTAGTGTGAGTGGAGAGTAATAGTAGTAGACACTCCTTGGAAACTCTATGGGGCAGTTCTACTCTGTCCTATTGGGCCGCTACGAGTCAGATTTGACGCGACAGCAATGGGTTTTTGGGCTAATACTAGGGCAATGCAAATGGAAAGAAGTGTTTAGATGGTATAGTTGAAATGAACCATTCATAGATTTGATTAGGAAAGAGACAATGTCTATATTTTCCATTTCTGCAATCAGATGAATAGTAGTGCAATTAACTAATATAAGGAAGGCTGGAGAATAAAAAGTTTTGGTGTTTAGATCATGTTAGTTTTGAGAGGTATATTCAATACCTGTCGCCAATGATTTCAGTGGGTCAGATAAATATACTTATCCAGAGTTCTAAGGAGCCATCAGGGCTGGAGAGATAGTCTGAAGAATAACCAGTATATAGGCAGACTTTATTTTTAAAGCAATAGGACAGGATGCGGCAGCTAAAGTAAGATCAATAAGGGTTTGCGTGTTGATAAAGAAGAGAAAAAGGCTAAGGACAGATCTCCAGAATAACAACCCTTAGAATTAAAAAAAGAAGAAAAGAAGCCAGCAAAGAAGATTGAAAGCTACCAGGAAGGCAAAGAAAAACAAGTAATGCAGATCTTACAGAAACCAAGTGTCAAATTATTACGAAGAAGACAGGGTGGTCAATTTTGTTGAAGACTAAGCTGTCTGGATTCTATCTCAAATATTGAATTAAATGAACAAATATTTATTGGACATTTACTATTACAAACTTTATACCAGGTACTCTGGGGAACAGTAACAAGAGATATATTTAGTAGCCTAGAAAATAAAGCCTCTAAATCAAAGTTTATTTCACTATCTATGAAGGCCTAAGACAGCATTATTTTGTCCCTTGTGTATGTGTGTGTGTATAGTATGTTTAATGCTCTAAATAAGTGTCTTTTTTTAAGAAAACATAATCTAAGAAAATGGATTTGAAAGGGATCACCTTGCAATAATTCCAGATTTTTGAATTTTAAGTAAAAAGTTCCCTGTATCTCAGGGAACTTTATAAGCAATAAAATAACTTCTGAATACATAATAAATAAGTCCTGAAATATTTAAAAATTTAAAAGAATCTCAAGATGCATTGATAATTACTGGTAATTGGAATGCAAAAGCTGGAAACAAAGAAGAAGGACCGGTAGTTGAAAAATATGGCCTTGGTGATAGAAATGACTTCAGGGTCTGCATGATAGAATTTTGGAAGACTTATCCACTGCAAATACTTTTTTTCAACAATATAAACAGCGACTATACATGTGGACCTCACTGGATGGAATATACAGGAATCAAATTGACTACATCTGTGGAAACAGACAATGCAGAAGCTCAGTATCATCAGTCAGAACAAGGCCAGGGACTGATTTTGGAAGAGTCATCAACTGCTCATAAGCAAGTTCAAGTTGAAGCTGAAGAAAATTGAAACAAATCCACAAGAGCCAAAATATGACTTTGAATATACCCCACCTGAATTAGGAGACCATCTCAAGAATGGATCCGATGCACTGAACACTAACGACGGAAGACCAGACGAGTGGTGGTGTGACATCAAGGACATCATACATGAAGAAAGCAAAAGGTCATTAAAAACACAGGCAAGAAAGAAAAGACCAAAATGGATGTCAGAAGAGACTGTAAAACCTATTCTTGAACGTACAATATCTAAAGTGAATGAAAGAAATGATGAAGTAAAAGAGCTAAACAGAAGATTTCAAAGGGCCACTTGAGAAGACAAAGTATTAAAATGAAATGTGCAAAGAACTGGAGATGGAAAACCAAAAGGGAAGAACACACTCAGCATTTCTCAATTTGAAACAAGTGAAGAAAAATTCAAGTCTTGAGGTGCAATACTGAATGATTCTACGGGCAAAATATTGAATGATGCAGGAAGCATCAAAAGAAGATGAAAGGAATACACAGCCACTGTATCAAAAAGAATTGGTTGACATTCAACCATTTCAGGAGTCAGCATATGATCAAGAACCAATGGTACTGAAGGAAGAGGTCCAAGCTGCTCTGAAGGCATTGGCGAATAACAAGGCTCTAGGAACTGATGGAATACAATTGAGATGCTTTGACAAATGGATGCAATGCTGGAAGCGCTCACTTGTCTATGCCAAGAAATTTGGAAGACAGCTACCTGGCTAACTTACTGGAAGAGGTCCATATTCATGCCCGTTCCAAAAAATGGTAATCCAACAGAATCTAGGAATTATCAAACAATATCATTAATATCACACGCAGGCAAACTTTAGCTGAAGATAATTCAAAAATTGTTGCAGCAGAAAATGGACAGGGAACTGCGAGAAATTCAAGCCAGATTCAGAAGGGGATGTGGAACAAAGGATATCATTGCTGATGTCAGATGGATCTTGGATGAAAGCAGAGAATACTAGAAAGATGTTTACCTGTGTTTTATTAACTATGCAAAGGCATTTGACTGTGTGGATCATAACAAATTATGGATAACATTGTGAAGGATGGGAATTCCAGAACACTTAATTGTGTACATGAGGAACCTGTACGTAGACCAAGAGGCAGTCATTCTAACAGAGCAAGAGGATACTGTGTGGTTTAAAGTCAGGAAAGGTGTGCATCAAGGTTGTAATCCATTCACCATACTTATTCAATCTGTATGCTGAGCAAAGGATCCGAGAAACTGGACTATATGAAGGAGAATGAAGCATCAGGACTGGACAAAGACTAATTAACAACCTGTGTTATGCAGATAGCACGACCTTGCTTGCTGAAAACGAAGAGGACTTGCTGATGAAGATCAAAGACAACAGTCTTCACTATGGATTATACCTCAACATAAACTAAAACCAAAAACCAAACCCAGTGCCGTCGAGTAAACAAAAATCCTAACAACTGGACCAATAAGCAACATCATGATAAACCGAGAGAAGACTGAAGTTGTCAAGGATTTCATTTTACTTGGATCTGCAATCAATGTCCATGGAAGCAGCAGTCAAGGAATCAAACGACGTATTGCATTGAGCATATCTGCTGAAAAACACCTCTTTAAAGGTTAAAAAGCAAAGAAGTCACTTTGAGGACTAAGGAGCACCTGACCCAAGCCATGGTATTTTCAATCACCTCATATGCATGCGACAGCTGGATAATGAATAAGGAAAACTGAAAAAGAGTTGATCCCTTTGAATTATGGTATTGGCAAAGAAGACTGAATATTCCACAGGCTTCAGGGGAATGAACAGATCTGTCTTGGAAGAAGTACAGCCAGAATTCTCTTTAGAAGTGAGGATGCCAAGACTTCATCTCACATAATTTGAACATGTTATCAGGAGGGATCAGTTTCTGGTGAAGGACATCATGCTTGGTAAAGTAGAGGATCAGTGAAAAAGATTAAAGCCCTCAACAAGATGGATGACACAGTGGCTGCAACAATGACTGTGAGGATGGTGCAGGACCGGCCAGTGTTTCATTCTGTTGTTCATAGGGTTGCTAGGAGTCGGAATCAACCCAAAGGCACCTAACAACAGTGATAAGTGTAAATCATGAAATGTTTAAAAGAATCTTCTAGAGTTTGTATTCTAGGGAGAAACATTAGGTAAAAATTTGTAAAAAAAAAACAGGCCATAAAATCACAATATTGCCAATAGCATTTGCAAAATAGCATGGTAACATAGGTCTATATTTGGAGAGTTTATGGGACTGGTATTGGGATGGCTTACATGGAATACTCACTTTAAATTTGCTCTGGGGGGCTTGGGCCAGGTATGGCATTTCAAAGAGAGAAAAGCCATTCTTCAGGGCTCTGGCTTGACGAATTTGTTTTGCTATTGATTTGCTTTGCATGGAAACCATTATTATTCTATGTAGACAGTCCTCTAGGATAAGTAATATGTAACAGAAATTTACTTACTAATTATAGTTAATGCTCTTGTCTAAGTAACCAGAGAAACCAGTTTGCTTTAAAAAATAAAGCTAAAGTTCCAAGAGCAATCTTTACCTATATTTTAAGTGATTCCGTTTTTTGGGAACAGGGGAAAAAAAATTAAAGAGCATTTTCCTAAATACAAATGTCCTGAAAGATGTGTAAGTGGCAGAGTAATTTTAAGATTATTTTGTGTTTTTTTGTATTTTTTTCTTCTCTTCTTCTCATGCTAGGATTTGGACCCTTGGTATTTCTTGGCCTCAGAATTTTGTATAAGTGAAAAGCACAAGCTGCTCGGAGACAGATTTGTTATCACACAAGCACGCATTAGTGTGAGTGAGTGAGTGTGTGTGTGTGTGTGTGTGTGTTAAAGCCTGAAGTGACTAAAAAGATCATAAAGCCTGGCTTAGAAGCAGCAGAGCTTCCAGAAAGGAAGGAAAAATGAATGTGGGCATGGACCAAGCAAGGGCACTAAATGGTAATCAGTATGGCCTAATGACAGACCACAAGAAAGGCTTCCTACAGTGCTTTGTTGCAAGATAAGAACCTAGGACCTTGATATAACTCTGAGAGTTTGGGAAAAAAAAATCTTAGTAACACTAAAATTGTATTTTCCATCTGGTTTCAATGAAATTAAAAATAAAGATGTTATTGTGTGAGCTAGTTTGGGTCTAACTCAGTAATTTTGTATGTTCATTGATTTTATACACAATTGCATAAGTAGAAATCAGTAAAAATATATATCAGGACAAAACGAAATTCGTTACTTACGGCCAGGCAAGGTTTGTGTAGAAATCCAATTCGAAGCATTGCCATAGCCTGCATTGGTACTGGCAGCCACTTGGAATCTATACCACCTAAATTTCTTTAATCCATATATTGTCTCTTCAGTTACGTCAGCTTCATAAAGGTACTGAATTTTTTGATATTCAACACATTCTTCAGATTGCCATTCTCTGCATTTTTGAGCACGAAGTTGAGTAATAATCTTGTAATTTTGGAAGTAGCCAAGGATAGTATCAGGTCTTATCCACGTTAGTGTTGCACTAGTTGACCGAACATTAGAAAAAGCAATATTTGTGGGAACACTGGGAACTAAAAATTAAAAGGAAAAAATTAAAAATGATTGGAATTGCCAGATATTTTGTAAAAGTTCTATGTACGAAATAAATGCAAATTTATATTTGCAGATTTTAATATGTCATAAATATTGAACTCAAAGTGAACAAGCAACTTGAGATTTCACTGAAGATAAACTATCAGATGCAAGCAGGGGTGGATTCACCAGTGAGCAAGGTATGAATGGGTTTACTTGTATTTACTTACTTACCTGTAGTGTACAATTTCACATGGGTTTCATCACATTTTTGAAAAACAGGTTCAAAGAAGGCAAAACAATTGTGATTTTTTAAAAAATTCCCTGCCTTGCTTTCAACTCTAAGCATAAGGGGCTTATATAAATGTAACATTGCCTTCATATATAAACAAAAATTTTACTGGTATGAAACAAAATTACATGCTCTTATAATCCTAAATAATTCCTGAAATATAGTCTGTTTTTAATATTCAGTTCCCAAGAAAGACTTTTTTTTATATTTAAATGTCTTGATAAACTCACGCAAACTATAAACGTGGCAAATATTGACTTATGAAACAAATTCAAACAAGTAAGATTACTGAATGAATTAAAAATTTATATAATTAGTTGATTTTGATTTTATCTTGCAAATATTTAAAATCAACTAAACCCTTTTTATAACATCCCAGAACACTGATATTAATATACAGACTGAGCTGTGTGTATATCACCTGCTGTTATATGGCCTTACTTGTAAAAATTTTCGGCAGTGGAACTGTATGGTACGGCCATTTTGAAAAACAATCTGGCATTTCTCAATCCATTGAACATACAATTACCATAGGACTCAGCAATTCCACTCCCAGGTATGTACCCGAGAAAAATGAAAACATATTTCCACACAAAAACTTGTACAAAAAGCTTATAACAGCATTATTCACACTAGCCAAAGGGTAAAAACAAATGTGCATCAACTGACGAATGAACAAAATGTAGTATATCTATGCAATGAAATATTATTCAGCCATAAAAAGGAATGACGTATTTGTTCATGCTACAACATGGATGCATCTTGGAAACATTATGCTCAGTGAAAGTCAGTCACAAAAGACCACATATTATACAAATCCATTCATAAGAAATGTCCAGAAAAGGGAAATGTATAAAGACAAAAGGTAGATTAACGGTTACTCAGGGCTGGGGGTGGGGATCAAGGGAGCGATAGGCAAAGAGTATGGGGCTTCTTTTTGAAGTGGTGAGAATGTTCTAAAATTAACTGTGATAATAGTTGCATGTACTGTGATTATACTAAAAGCATTGACTTGTACACTTCAAATGGGTGAACATTATGGTATGTGAATTATATGTCTGTTGAAATTTTTTGTTCAGCAGACTAAAACTGATTCACAGCTTCTAGTACTCTTCCAATAAGTTTTACAGAGAAAGAAACTTCTAAATAGAGCAGTGCTTTTACTTAACTAGGAAACAAGCTCCAAGAAAGAGTTATTTTTAACCTAGCTAAAGGAAATGCACCAACCGTTGTGGTTGCTTTCCATGTGGCAGGCTAAATGATTGGCTTTCTACAGACACACCGTGTTTGGCACATATGGGCACTTAAAAAGTGTTTGCTGACTGAGTGAATAAACTACTGTTCATTGAAGGAGTCCTTTGATTTTTGTGTGGTACAAACTCTAACCATATTTTTCAATTAAACGAACTAGAAATTAATCTGAGGCCAAACAGAGTAAAACTCGTAGGCAATTTTTTTTTATAAGATTATCTCAGAGGCACTCAGAAATGACCAGCAGTAACCCTCATTTTTATCCAGTATCTTCTCTTTTGATGAACTGTGTATTGAACTAGACTACTTCAAGGCGACTGCCCTATTGAATTACAGATACAAAAAGGATTACACTCATTTTAGCATGGAGAATCGGATTTCCATTCTTTAAGAATGACTAAAAACCTCAAACTCTTTCTATTCACAGATGGTACTAATTTGAACACATCATTCCATGCTTCCTGGAGTAATCACGCAGCTTGCTTAGATTTTCTAAACATGACTGAACTGTGATGAAGCGATCAACATTCACCGCCAAGGTATTCAGTAAATTACATTTTTATTCATAAATTATTCTTATCTGTGAAATACTTTCATCATGGTTAAAACGAAGGCCTGTAGATCCATAAAAATAAGATTTGTTACAGGTTTAAATGCATGCCAGCTTTAGTGATTATTTAGTAGATTCTACTTTTTTTTTTACCTAGAAGATAAAAATGTGTATAAAATGTAATCATTTTGTAAGCTCCTGAATATTAATGAGTGCAAGATGCTGACCCCATGATAGGCTCCTGGTGGGACTTTGTGTTAACTTCTCACTAACCTGGTTAAGTACACTAATGTGGAAGACTAAATTTCATCAATTCTCTATTTATAACAATGTTTTTACCTACAAGCACAGGTGTACCCTGTTTTAATCAAAATAGATGTTGAAAATTTTATATCTATAAGGCATACAAAAGTATTGTACAAATGTTCCTAATATTAACAATATTTTATAAGTTGGAATTGACTCGAGAGCAAGTAACAATTTTGTCTGTAGAAATTTTTAATAATCTACAACCTTTTTAGAGACCCAATATAAATACAATCTTAGCATGCCCAAGTAAAAATACATATTTCTAACACTAACAATATGAATCAATAAAAAATTTGTAATTCCTGCAAAGTTGAGTGCAAAGCAAATTTCAGCATACTAAATATAAATTTTTCACTAACTTGCATTCAATAAATGGCAATTACTGAACATTCAAGCTGAATGCTCGAGCAGGTTACAAGTCTTAAGGTTTAAGCTCTTTTTATATATACATGAAAAATAATTTAGCTAACAGGAACAGCCACAAAGAGGTAATGGCAACAGGAAAGGCTCAATGAAAGGAGAAAATCTGGGGCTGTAATTTAAAGAAACAACTAAGAATTTAGTAGAGATGTGGAAGAGAAGATGTCCAAGTAGACTGAGTATGGAGAGAGAGATATAAGTGAAAATAAAATGTTTAAGGGCTGGAAAGTAGACTTTACTGGAAAAAAAAAGTCTAGGAAGCAGTAAGAAATAAAAAAAAAAAGGGGGGGTAGGATATCGGGTGGGTTTTTATTGAAAGGCACTGAAATTCTGAGAGAGAAGTTTTGATGGTTTCTGTAAGATGAGAACAACTGGCATAGTAAAGGAAACTTAAGGAAAAGACTGAGCCTCCATATAGCCTGTCGTTATGAGAAGGTAACTTTTATAGAAACCAGTTAGAATTAGTCAATGTTCAGCCATTTCAAGAAGTAACATATGATCAGGAACTGATAGTACCAAAGGAAGAAGTCCAAGTTGCACTGAAGGCACTGGCAAAAAACAAGGCTCCAAAATTGATGGAATATCAGTATCAATTAAGATGTTTCAACAAATGGATGCAGTGCTGGAGATGCTCAGTCATCTATGCCAAGAAATATGGAAGACAGCTTCCTGGCCAACTGACTGGAAGAGATCCATATTTATGCCTATTCCCAAGAAAGATGATCTAACTGAATGTGGAAATTACCAAACAATATCATTACTATCACAAGCAAGTAAAATTTTGCTGAAGATCACTCAAAAGCAGCTGCAGCAGTATATCAACAGGGAGCTGCCAGAAATTCAGTCTGGTTTTAGAAGAGGACGTGGAACCAGGGATATCCTTGCTGGTGTCAGATGGGTCCTGGCGGAAAGCAGAGAATACCAGAAGGATGTTTACCTGCGTTTTATTGACTATTCAAGGGCATTTGACTGTTCAGATCATAACAAATTATGGATAACATTATGAAGAATGGGAATTCCAGAAAACTTAATTGTGCTCAAGAGGAACCTTTACATAGATCAAGAGGCAGTTGTTCTGACAGAACAAAGGGAAACTGGGTGGTTTAAAGTCAGGAAGGGTGTGTGTCAGGGTTGTATTCTTTCACCATACCTATTCAATCTGTATGCTGAGCAAATTAATCTGAGAAGCTGGACTACATGAAGAAGAACCTGCATTATGCAGATGACACATCCTTGCTTGCTGGAAGTGAAGAGGACTTGAAACATTTACTGATGAAGATCAAAGACCACAGCCTTCAGTATGGATTGCACTTCAACATAAAGAAAACAAAAATCCTCACAACTGGACCAATAAACAACATCATGATAAATGGTGAAGAGATCGAAGTTATCAAGGATTTCATTTTACTTGGATCCACAATCAATACTCATGGAAGCAGCGGTCAAGAAATCAAAAGACGCATTGCATTGGGCAAATCTGCTGCAAAGGACCACTTTGAAGTGTTGAGAAGGAAAGATGTCACCTTGAAGACTAAGCTGTGCCTGACCGAAGCCATGGTGTTTTCAACTGCATCATATGCATGTGAAAGCTGAGCTATGAATAAGGAAGACCAATGGGGAATTGACACCTTTAAATTGTGGTGTTGGCAAAGAATATTGAATATAGCATGGACTACCAAAAGAATGAACAAATCTGTCTTGGAAGAAGTACAACCAGAATGTTCCTTAGAAGCAAGGATGGCGAGACTGCATCTTACATACTTTGGACATGTTGTCAGGAGGGATCAGTCCATGGGGAAGGATATCATGCTTGGTAAAGCACAGGGTCAGGGGAAAAGAGGAAAACCCGTAATGGCGGTGGATTGACACAGTGGCTGCAACAATGGGCTCAAGCATAACAACGATTGTAAGGATGGCGCAGGGCCAGGCATTGTTTCCTTCAGTTGTTCATAGTGTCACAATGAGTAGGAACCATCTCGATGGCACCTAAAAACAACCCAACAACAACAAAATAGCATTTATCAAAATATGCTACACAGATTCTTTTTAAGTGGTACTAGAAAGCTGGGAATATGAATTGACACGCTGTCATTAGTGTGCAATATTAAGTCATCTTATGATAAAAGCTTATTCCATTTACACACACACACACACACAAAGCTAGAGTATCCATAAGAAGGGCTAACGTTTCCTAAATATTTTTTGTCTATTCCAATGCATAAGCAGATTCACAACTGGGGTTCCAAAGTTCTATGGACTATAGCCATAAGAATTTTAGCCTTTGAATGAAATATTGACAGTATAATTTATTTATAAAAGTATTTAATATAACTTATTCTGAAAAAAGAGTTCTGGAGAACACTAGAAGGAAAATTGGTTAGAGAGAGTGTTCTATTTGGAGACGAAGTGAATCGACTTTATAGTCATTAGTTTGATAGCTTTATATAGCAAGTCAATTCATAATATCTATCAAAAAATGATAATTTTTATTTGAAACTGTTTATCTCAAACAGTTCTTGGGAGAGTAATTACATAGTAGAGTTAATTGTCTGTTAAGACCATGCTACGACAGCTGGAGACTAAATTGAATCTTGACAGTGATGAAGAAACTGGAAAGACAAACTGATTTGAGGGGATTGACTGGATGATGTATATAATAAATAAATGTTAGCTTCATATCTTATTTGGATGGATGAATAGAGATGTCTTGAAAGGAAAAACTTAGTTTGGCATAAGAGGTCAGGTAAAACCAATGTGAGAGATATCTATATATATACATTGCAACTGAAACCATGAGAGCAAATGAACATTTGAGGGGAGTGCTTATAGCATCTGAACAGCAGATGATGAAGAACTGAGTCTCTGGTCAAGTCAATAGTTAATGGACAATGAAGTAGAATAGAAAAAAGAAACTCATGCCTGTCAATGTCTGGAACATGTAGATACTTAATAAATATTTGTTGAATATAATAATTTGTTCATTTATTCACTTATATCAATAATTAATCTCTAATTATTAATACAAGGGAAAATTTGACAAATTAACCAGTGCATGGATTTCAATGTTTATTGTACTTAAATGCCACTTAAAACCATTACTCTCTTCTAAGGTCTGTCACTATACAGCACATCTTCAAAATATAAAAAAGGAGTCCTGGATTCAAAGTTTGGGAAGATAAGTATAAGAAGTAAAGTCTAATTCGTATTTTTCAAGGATTCAATAAGAGAAAGAGAGACTAAAAGCAGAGATGGAAGGAGAAACAATCAATAGAGAAAGGATCAAAGCATGGTGTGAATTTGGGTACTCTGAGGAGTAAAGCAACCAATAAAAAAAAGCCAGATTGCTAAAAGATTTTTAAAAACAAAAGTGTCTAGAGTTCAATATAAAGTCATGTGTATGTTTGGAATGTAAACCTTTCTCCTATGTTAACAAGTAATCAGTCACCATTGAGTTGATTCCAACTCATGGACACCTCATGTGTGTTAGAATAGAATTTTGCTCCATAGGGTTTTCAATGTTTGATTTTTCAGAAGTAGATTATCAGGCCTTTCTTCCGAGGCATCTCTGGGTTAACTTAAATGCCAACCTTTCAGTTAGTAGTTGAATGCTTTAACCATTTGCACCACCCAGGGACCCCCCATCACCAAATATTCTGTAAGGCTAACATACACCAAAGTGCTTGGTGTGAGCAGTATTTTACCAAAATCACAAAGGTAGCTGAGTTTCACAATTTAGTTGCAAAACTAATTTTGCAGAAACCACCAAAAATTTAATACCAAAATATTCTATCCCCAAATTTAATAAGTTTGAAGGATTCTGGTCTGGTAATAACAGAATAGCTTATATCAGACCAACACTCCTGCAGATAACAAGTAAGAATTCTGAGGGAGGGAGGAAGGGAAACAAACAGCTATTGATTTGAGGTGTCAGAGAATGGAATATGGGGTTGCCAGAGTAGCTAGAAAAGGAAGGAGCTTCAGAGTGGGATAAATCCAAATTCTGGGCATAAACTTCCCTGAAGCTTTTGGCTAATTTTTTAATCGTGCATGAAGGAGAGTCCAAGGAGCACAGCAAAAAGCAATTGCTGAAAAACTGAGTAAAAATTGTAGCTCCTGCCCACTGCAGTGGAGACAGAGTATAGAGTCTGAAACTCACAAAATTAAGGACTTGGTGAACAGCTCAGCCTTCGCATTGAAACCCAGAAGGGCTATACCTTTACTTTACTCTATGTCCTAGGATTAAAGTTTTCACTCTAGAGCTAAGGGTGAAACCAAAACAAAGCACTAAATCACATCTCCACAAAGGTGATCAGTCAATAATTTTGGCCTATCAGAATAAAAATCAACATTCTTCCAAGGAAGATAACAAAACCCAGAATTTCTGCAAAAAATTATCAACAATGTCTAGTATAAATTTAAAATTTGTTAGGAAGATAGGAAAAATTAATTGTCACAGGGAAACGTGACTCAGTCAAGAGAAATAAGCGATTTATAGAAACAGGTCACAGGATAACTCAACTGTAAGAATTAGCAGAAAAGAACTTTTAAAGAACTATTGTAAATATTTTATTTTACTTAATAAAAAAGATGACCATAATTAGAAGGAAAATGACTCAGTGCAGAAATGGCAATAATGAAATAGAATTAAATGAAGATTCTAGAATTTAGAGGTATAATGTCTGAAATGAAAAAATCACTGGACCTGCTTAACAAACACCAGAATAAAAATGGCAGAATAAAGTGTCAGTAAACTTGACACTAGAGCAATTGAACTTCTCCAGATGAAGAACAAAGGGGGAAAATAAAAGAGTGAAAACAAGTACATAGAGCTTCAATCACTTAATGGATAATACCAAATGGTATGTAATTGCTGTACCATAAGGTTAAAATGAAGAAAGAGGGCAGAAAAATATTTGAAAAAAATAATGGGCAAATTTTTCTCAAAATTTGGGAAAATATCAATTTAGAAATACAAAAAGCTCATTGAGTCCAGAGCAAAATAAATGTAAGAAAAACCACACTAGCCACATCATTGTCAAACTACTTAAAAGATTCAAAAATAAATAAATCTTGAGAAGTGCCAGAGAAAATAATACATTTAACACACAAGAATAATACAAATGGTAGCTGACTTCTCATCAGAAACAATGCATACTAGAAGACAAAGAAATGACAACTTTAAAGTGAGAAAAAAAACAAAAAATTGCCCACCCAAAATTCTATTTCCAGAAAAAATATTCTTTGAAAGTCAAAGAAAAATATATTTTTCATATAAATAAAACCCGAGATAATTTTTTGCCAGCGTACATGCACTACAATAGATACTAAAGGAAATCCTTCAGCCTAAAGGGAAATAACTTCAGATGCAACTTGGAACTACAGAGACAAATGAAGAACAGCAGAAAGGCAAGTTTATCTAAATATCTACTGGTGCTATAATAAAAATAATAAAATAAATTTTGTGGGGTTTACAACCTACACAGATACAGAATATTTAAAGTATATGGATGAAAAATATATGACAAGAATGGCACAAAACATGGATAGTATTATACTTCTCTAAGTTTTGTATATTTTATGTGAAGTTGTACAATATAAGTAGATAAGAAAAGAAATCCTTGTAATCTCTTGAGAAACCACTATAAAAATAATAATACCAGGAAGTATAGATAATAAGCCAACAGAGGGATTAAAATAGGATGCTAAAGATATTAAAATAAGTCCCAATAAAAGAGGAACTAAAAAAAAAAAAAAAAAAGTAGGACAAATAGGAAGCAAACAGCAAAAAGTAGGTCTAATTTCAACTATTAATAGTAACTTTAAATCTAAATAGATTAAATACTTCATTTTAAAAGCAAAGGTCATCAGACAGGATAAAAAAGAAAAATCCACTTTTATGGTATTCAAAAGAGACATGCTTTACTATCTACCAGAGACAAATTTTAAATATGATGATACAAATAATTTGGAAGTAAGGATAGAAAAAGACATACTATACAAAGGGTAAACAAACGAAATGTGTGGCTATATTAATATCAAACACAGTAGGCTTTAAAACAAGGAATATTCCCAAAGATAAAGAGGGAGAGTTTATGATGGCTAAAGGGCCAATTAGTCAGAAAGATGTAACATTTGTAAATATGTATGCATTTAATAAAAACGCTTTAAAGTACATGAAGCAAAAACTGGCAGAACTAAAAGAAGAGATGGAAAAAGCCACAATCATAATTGGATATTTTAATATTTCCTTCTCAATAACTGAGAATAATCAAGCTAAAAAGGGTAAGAATATAGAAGACGTGAGAAATCTATCAATATCACTGAACTAATATAAAGGACACTCTAGCGAATAACTGAAAAATAGACATTTTTTTCATGTGCACATGAACACTCAACAAGATAAATCCTATCTTGAGCATAGAACAAGCCTTTATTTAAAGTCTAAATTTAAAAATATTAAATGTTACAGAAATAGTCTCTGACAACAATGGAATTAAACTAAAAATCTATGATGTAAGGATTTCTACAAAAGCCTAAAATGTTTGTAAGTTTAACATATGAAATGATCATGGCTCAAAGACGAGAACTCAAGAGAAATTAGAAAATATTTGAATCTGAAAATAAAATTATAATGTGTGATATATAGCTAAAGAATTACTTAGAAGGAAATTTATATCTATAAATGGCTATCTTTAAAAAGAGACAAGCTTTAAAATCATTGTTGTGGATTGAGTTATGTCTCCAAAAATGTGTGTTGTAAATTCTTTTCTTTTTTTTATGCCTATACGGTCACCATGAGTCAGAACTGACTTGATGGCAACGGATTTGGCTTTTTTCTTTTTCTTTATAGCTATACTTGTGGCCATACCTGTAGTTTTGTTATGTTAATGGCAGTATTAGTGTAGGGTATATTTTAAGTCAATCTCTTTTGAGATATTAAAGAGATTAAACAAGCAAGCCTGAGAAGCAGAGAAGGGGAAAGACAGATGCCACTGCACATGAACATCACCAAGGAACCAAGATCTTCCCGCCAGAGCTGACAGAAAAAGCCTTTCCCTAGAGCTGGCGCCCTGAATTCAGACTTCTAGCCTCCTAACTGTGGGAAAGTAAATTTCTGTTCATTAAAGACATCCACTTGTGGTATTTATGTTATAGCAGCATTAGATAACTGAGACAATCATGATCTATATTTTTAACTTAAAAAAAACATAAAAAAGAGTACATTTAACCCAAAATATTTATAAAGGAGGAACTATAAAAGAGAGAAATTAATGAAATGTAAAATAGACAAACAATAGAGAAAATCGATAAATTCAAAAGTTCGTTGCCTTGGTCATCTAGTACTGCTATAACAGAAATACCACAAGTGGGTGCTTTAACAAAGAAAAATTTATTCTCTCACAGTCCAGTAGGCTAGAAGTCCAAATTCAGGGTGCCGGCTCCAGGGGAAGGCTTTCTTTTTCTGTTGGGTCTAGAGGAAGGTCCTTGTCATCAGTCTTCCCTTGGTCTGGGAGCATCTAGTGCAGGAACCTCAGGTCCAAAATACCACTCTGCTCCTGGTGCTTCTTTCTTGGTTGTATGAGGTCCCCCCCTCTCTGCTTGCTTCCCTTCTCTTTTTATCTCTTGAAAGCTAAAAGGTGGTATAGACCACACCCCAGGGAAGTCCTTTCATGCTGGATCATGGATTTGACCTGGTAAGGGTGTTACAATCCTACCCTAATCCTCTTTAACATAAAATTACGACCACAGAATACTGGGGATCATGGCCTAACCAAGTTGATAAACACTTCTTTTTTTGGCGGACGGACATAGTTCAATCCATGACATTGGTTCTTTAGAAAAATTAATAAATTTTATGAACATCTGATGAATAAAAAAGAGAGAAAGCAAAAATTATCCATAGCATGAATGAAAACAAGAATATCACTACAGATACCAAATAACCTTAAATCAATAAATTTGACAGCTTAGATGAAATGGTCAAATTCCTTATAAACATAACTTGCACAAAATGATACAGAAAACATGAATAATCCTATATCAAAGAAGTGAATGTAAAATAAATAAATAAATGATTTTTAACAAACTACCACAATAGAAAACTTCAGTGAATTCTACCAAACATTTTAGATTAAATAATAATAATATTTTGAAAATAAAGGAGGAAAGAATGCTTTCCAACTAGTTTATTTGACAGCATAACCTTGGTATAAAAACATAAGAAAGATATTATAATAAAAGAAAATTACACACAATACCTATCTTGAACATAGACTAAAAAAAAAAAATCCTAAGCAAAATCTTAGCCAAACAAACCCAGCCACATGTAAAAGGATAACGCATCCGGTCAACTGTGGTCTATCTCAGGAATGTAAATTTGTTTTAACGTCCGAAAGTAAATCACCTAACTTAACACATTATCAGAATTAAAGAGAAAAAGACATAAAGGCATGTGATTATCTCAATAAAATCAAAAGATCATGTGAGAAAATTCAACACCAATTCATAGCAGTCACAGAAAACTGGAAATAGAAGGACTCTTCCTCAATTTGATAAAAGGCATCTACAGAATGCCTACAAGAAACATCATAAAAAATTGTGAAGGAATGCATGGTTCCTCCATGGCTGCATATCTGCAGTCTGTTGAAGGGCAGCAGTATCAACATTCTTATGATCAGCTATTTGTTCTTTAAGTATTCGTTTATGTTCAGTTCAAAGTTCACTTCCAGCATTATCACTTTCATACTTTGCTGCACTTTCGTCTTTGTTGGCCAATATGTCGTGTGAATTTATCACTGGGCGACAAGGAGGCCACAGCACTACACACTTTGCTGCCTGTACATGAACTGAAAAGAGATGTGTAGTGACCAGTCAGTGACAGACTATGACTTCTATTTAGCATTGTACTGAGGTGTCTAGTCAGTGCAATAAGCCAAGAAAAAAAGAAAAGTCATAGAGTTTAGAAAGAAAAGGTAAAAACACCTTTATTTGCAGATGACCTAATTTTTCTTTAATGTAGAAAAGTCTAAGGAAAATATAGAAAAGCCTTCTAAAACTAATAAGTGAATTTAGGATATTCATAGGATAAATGTACACTATCAATTGTATTTCTATATTCTGCATCAAACAATTGGTAACTAAAATTAAAATAATTCATCTTGGAATAACATAAAAACATTTAATACTTAAGAATAATTGTAACAAGAAACATCAAAACTCATTTGCTAAAAACTATAATTTCTAAAAGATATTAAAAAGACTTTAATAACTGTAAAACTATACCACGTTCACGTATCACAATATTAAGAGGCCCATTATCCGCAAAGTCATGCATAGATTCGATGCAATCCCAGTTTTGCAGATTTTATGTAAAATTTGATAAGATGATTCTAATTTTAAAATTTATATGGAAATCCAAAGAACCAAAAATACTTAAAACGATCTCAAAAAAGAACACATTCATAAGACTTACACTATCTGATTTTAAGACTTATTATAAAGCTATGGTAATCTATATGGTGGCTGCAACAATGGGCTCAAGCATAAAAATGATTGTGAGGATGATGCAGGACTGGGCAGTGTTTTGTTCTGTTGTCCATAGGGTCGCTATGAGTCGGAACCAACTCAATGGCACCTAACGACAACAATTTATACAGTGTGACATCAGTGTAAAGCTACACAAATAAAACAAAAGAATAAAATCCAGAAATACATTCAAATAAATAGGGTCAACTGATTTTTTTAAAAAACTATCACAGCAAATTAAAAGGGAAAGAAAAGTCTTTCAACAAATAGTTACAGAAAAATTTATAAATATATGGGGGAAAAATGAACCTCAAATGATACCTCACACTACACACAAATAATTCAGGATAAATCATAGCTATAAATGTAAAAGTTAAATTATAAAATTTATAGCTAATCTCCTAAACTGTGAGAAAATAGATTTCCGTTTGTTAAAGCCACTCACTTGCTATATTTCTGTTACAGCAACACTAAAAAACTAAAAAAAAAAAATTTTTTTTTTATATCATCATTTAATTAAATAACACCAATCCCCCAAAACAGGATTCATACTGTTACCACTAACTGTGACTAATTACATAAAGTAATAACTTCACTGCTAGCTCCTCAGTCCACAAAATCATTACATACATAACAGATGCAAATCATGGTCAATATCTATAAGGTCATCCTTTTCATAGTCTGTCACTGACTGGTCACTACACATCTCTTTTCAGTTCATGCACAGGCAGAAAAGTGTGTAGTGCTGTTGCCTCCTTGTCGCCCAGTGATAAATTTACATGACGTATTGGCCAACAAAGACGAAAGGGCAGCAAAGTATGAAAGTGATAATGCTGGAAGTGAACTTTGAACTGAACATAAACGAATACTTAAAGAACAGATAGCTGATCATAAGAATGTTGATACTGCTGCCAATCAAGAGATTCCAGATATGCAGCCAGAGAGACTTACTGAAGACAAACTTAAGCACATTAATGAGAAAAGCAGTGTGATGAAAAGAAAGAAGATGTCTCAAATGTAATAACACACAGCAAAAGAACTTCACGTTAAAGAATGCTCAGAAATGTCTCACAACATTGAAAATGCAAAGGATAATACGTTAGAAGCTGATCCAAACTTTGAAAGGTTTATAACAATTTGTCAAGGCGTAGAAAAGGTGCTCACTCTATCATAAGCCAAATAATAAGAAAAAGAAAGCAACCACTCTTGGTGAGTTTTAAAAAGTAATAGTAAAACTATAATTCTTAATGTTTTTAATGTAATTACAGTGTACTAAATAAATATTTTCATTTTCCTATATACTTATGGAGCCCTGGTCGTACAGCGGTTAAGAGCTATGGCTGCTAACCTAAAGGTCGCCAGTTCGTATCCACCAGCTGCTCCTTGGAAACCCTATGGGGCAGTTCTACTCTTTCCTATAGAGTTGCTATGAGTTGGAATTAACTTGACAGCAATGGGTTTTTTTGTTTGTTTGTTTTATATATTTATAACAAAAAGTAAAGGGTTTTTCATGTTATGACAAAAAAATTTAAAGATCTTGGAGCAATTATAAATTTTCCCATTGATTATTAAGATTGCCTAGCACAAATTTAGCCTGTATGGTCATTTTTATGGTCTCACATTATCATGTAAAGCAAGGACTGACTGTATCTGAATGGCCAATAAGCACACAAAAGTGTGCAAGATCATTAGTCATCAGGGAAATGCAAATTAAAATCACAATGTGATACTCTTTTACACCAACTAGAATGGCTAAAAAGAGTGATAACACCAAATACTGGTGAGAATGAGAATTAGAACTCTTATATTTTGCCGGCGTATGTGTATTTAAAATAGTAAAACCACTTAAGAAAACTGTCATGTTTTTGAACATTTAAACACGCACCTAGCCTATGACCCAGCAATTCCATGAAAAAGATTTGTACAAGGATATCTACTGCACATTTATTCTGGAACTGTCCAAATGTCCATCAAAAGAAAACAGACACAAAAATGAGATATCTATATATCTTGGTTAGGCCATGATTCCCAGTATTGTGTGGTTGTCCTCCATTTTGTGATTGCAATTTTATGTTGAGAGGATTAGGGTGGGACTGTAACACCTCCCTGATCCAAGGTAAAAGGAGTTCCCCTGGTGTGTGGCCTGTACCACCTTTTATCTCTCAAGAGATAAAAGGAAAGGAAAGCAAGCAGAGAGTGGGGAGCTCACACCACCAAGAAAGCTGCACCGGGAGCAGAGCACATCATTTGGACACGGGGTCCCTGTGCCTGAGAAGCTCCTGGACCAGGGGAAGATTGAGGACAAGGACCTTCCTCCAGAGCCAACAGAGAGAAAGCCTTCCCCTGGAACTGACACCTTGAATTTGAACTTACAACCTACTAGACTGTGAGAAAATAAATTTCTCTTTGTTAAAGCCATTCGCTTGTGGTATTTCTGTTATGGCAGCACTAGATGACTAAGCCTGTGTGTGTGTGTGTGTGTGTGTGTGTGTGTGTACTTTCTAATATTTTATAAAGTAAGACTTTTTATAGAAAAAACCATGATATATGTAATATATATGGTGTATGTGCATCCATGTGCATACCCATATACACATACACCACATACATGTGTATGTATACATCCATTTACATTTATACACCATATTTATACTCAACCCATTGCCGTCGAGTCGATTCTGACTCACAGGACAGAGTAGAACTCCCCCATAGGGTTTCCCAGGGGTACCTGGTGGATTTGATCCTTTTGGTTAGCAGTTGAACTCTTAATCACTGTGCCACCAGGGCTCCAATGTGTATCAATAAGAAAACAACTCAACAATAAAGAACAAAGAACTGAAACCTGCAACAGCATGAATTTCACAATTACACTGAAGAAATAAGCCAGACACAAAAGAGTACAATATAACTTAAGAACAACTAAAACTAAATTAGCTGAAATCAGGACAATGGTGGACTGGGGAGTGGGGGCGGGGCACAAGGAAACTTTCTGTGTAGGATGGAAATGTAACATATGTTGATTGAGTGGTGGTATATGGGTGAATATATTCGCCAAAACTCAATTGTGCACTTAAATTCTATGTATTTCACTGTATGTAAATTTCGGATAAGAAAATAATTTTTTTAAAAAAGCTTTTGTATAGGAAATGTAGCAATAATATTTAAAATGAGTCACAAATAATATATGTATAAAGGAATTAAAATTCCAGACACTACTACTTTCTACTTGGTATTTTATAATGCTAGACTTTTGTCAAAAAAAAGTCATGACTAGATTATAAATTTTATTGTATCTTTCATTTATCCATCCTAGAAAGGAAGCCTTATAGACCAGCCCAAGGATATCAGCCACTGCTTCCAACAATCTCTTCGTAACTGCTGAATCTGTAATATTTTGGGAATTGCACCCTATCCAGCTTTTAGTAAGCATGTTCTGTATGTTCAACCATTTCTCTACAATAGCATCCTAAACCCAAAGTTAGTTTTAAATTTCAAGTTTGAACTTTAAAAATGTTATTCTCATATATAACAAATATCATTAATGTAATTTCATTTAAAGGGGTCCTGGTGGTGCGGTGGTTAAGCACTCAGCTGTTAACCAAAAGATCAGCTATTTGAACCCACCGGCCACTCCACGAGAGAAAGATGTGATAGTTGGCTTCTGTAAAGATTTAAAAAGAAAACAAACAAACTAAACCCATTGCCACCGAGTCAATTCCGACTCATAGTGACCCTATAGGACAGAGTAGAAGTGCTCCACAGGGTTTCCAAGGAGCAGCTGGTGGATTCGAACAGCTGACCTTCTGGTTAGCAGCCGAGCTTTTAATCACAACCTTGGAAACCCTATGGGGCAGTTCTACTCTGTTTCTACAGAGTTGCTATAGAGTTGCTACGAGTTGGAACCAGCAATGGGTTTGGTCTGCATTGGGCAGTTCTACTCTGTTTCTACAGAGTTGCCATAGAGTTGCTACGAGTTGGAACCAGCAATGGGTTTGGTCTGCATTAATCACGTAAAAAAAAATTTTAAATATGTTCTTGGTTTTTCAAAAACCTTATCTAAAATAATGCAATTGAATTAGAAAATTGGGCTACTGTTTCTAACACACCCATTAATTGGCACTGATTTCATTATCGTGATCCATATGGAAGAGTATTTATTAACTTTCTAACTCTCAAATTGTTTTTAAAGTAATAATTCTTCCTAATAAGATATTCAGCACAGAACTAATGGGTGATTTATTCACGGTTTCAATGCAATGGTGGTAAAAAAAAAAATCAAATTACAATGATAGCTGATTAATATACAAAGATATGTAACTTCTTTATTTGAATTTTGAAATTGTTTATTCTTATAGTGTCTGGTACTTATGCATATCTTTTATTGATGCATGTATATATATTTTAATATATATAGCTTCCTTCCCAAAAGTTGCATGTTTATCAACCACGAAACTTGTAATATTTGGAATTCACAAAGATGAGGTTGACAATAATTTACAGAAGCCTCTCTCTTCTCAAATCTTTTTCTCATATTCCTGTTGCATTCACCTTAAATTGAGTCTAAATCAATGTAATATTACATAAAGATTTTGCTATCAATAAAACTCACATTCCACATTTCAGAATTTTTGCACCATAAGTAAATGTTTTTGTATGAAGCTTATAACCTTATATAAGCAACAAGCATTTTCACGAAGCTTTCAAGCAATATGGTTTACCAAAATGAAAGAAGAGGGCTTTTGCATAGATACACACACACACACACACACACACACACACACACTCTTAATTTACTTAAAGAGGGAAGGAAAAGAGAACCAAAAAAATGGGGTGAGGTTGGGGAGGAGGTTGATATGTAAAGGCTGTTACGGAAAGTATCGGCTACAGCTGCATAGGACAGGAATGGAAAATAGTGTAATAAGATATGCCCCGGTTCCTAAATAAGTTAATAAAAATGCTGCTTGAAGAACAGCTGGCTTTAGCCGGAGCTAGGATGAAGAAAAGAGTGGCTGCCTGGAGTCTGCTTAATGAAAGGTATCAGAGCCCCAGTGAGGTCAAAGAGAATTATGCAGAGTAACCCAAATTCATTTTTTACAAAAGAAAATACATTTAAAAGGAATTTAAATTTATAATTTGATATCTAAGTGTGTCATGAAATAGCAAGAATTACACTTTTGGAACTGATCCAGGATCAAAAATGAGATATGACTCAAAGGACTTTTAAAATTTCCCAGAATGGCTTAAGTATTTTACAGATTTTATTACACTAACTAATGATATTTTTAGGTTTTTTTTAGGTTAGGCACATATTTGGCAACAGGAATTTTGTTTTCCTGAATTTTGAATACATAATTTGGGTATAAGAATGAATATACTCACATCATAGAATATCTGTACAAATTAATTTGCTCCACTATTTGACACACTTACTAGTGAAGATCAAAGATTACAGCTGTCAATATGGATTATACCTCAACATGAACCAAATGAAAATCTTCACAACTGGACCAATAAACAACACTATGATAAATGAAGAAATTGAAGTTGTGAAGGATTTCAATCTACCTGAATCAAATCAACATCAATGAAAGCCAAACAATAACAACAACAACAAAAAAAAAAAGACCGATTCCAACTCAGAAGGACCCTATAGGACAGAGTAGAATTACTTGATAGGGTTTCCCAGGAGTGGCTGGTAGATTCGAACTGCTGACCTTTTGGTTAGCAGCCAAGCTCTTAAACACTGCACCACCAGGGCTCCATCCATGAAAACAGCAGTCAAGAAATCAAATAATGCATTGCATTGGGCAAATCTGTTGCAAAAGACCTCCTTGAAGTTTTAAAAAGCAAAGATGTCACTTTGATGACTCAGGCACACCTGACCCAAGTATGGTCTTTTCAATTGCCTCAAATGCATGTGACAGTTGGATAATGAAGAAGAAAGAAAAAAGACAAATTGATGCATTTCAAACGTGGTGTTGGCAAAGAACACTGAATATACCATAGACTTTCGGAAAAACAAACAAAGCAGTCTTAGAAGAAATACAATAGTATCCTTAAAAGCAAGGACACAAGACTGCAACTCACTTACTTTGGAAACATCAGGAAAGACCAATCACTAAGAAACAACATCATGTTTGGTAACATAAAGGGCCAAAGAAAACAAGGGAAACACTCAATGGGATGGATTGACCAACAGCCGAAACAATGGACACAAACATATCAATGATCATGGAGATGGCACAGGACCAGGCAACTTTGTTTTGTAATAAATAAGGTCACCAAGAGTCAGAGCAGACTTGACAGCAACTAACCATAAACCAACAACAGAGCTAGGCAAGTTTAAGCTCTTAAACTTAACACCAAAATACCATCCATTAAAGGAAAAAAATGATAAATCAGATTTAATCAAAACATGAAAGTTTTTCTGCATAAAAGATCCTCACAATAAAAAGAAGAAACAAGCTACAGCTTGGAATAAAATATTTGCAAACCACTTATCTGACAAGGGCCAGTATCTAAAATATATAAAGAACTCTCGAGATTTAACAGTAAAATAAAAATAATAATAATAATTCAGAAATGGGCAAAAATAAAGAAAATGGGCAAAAATCAGGAACAGGTATTTCAACAAAGACCATATTACAGGTGGAAAATAAGTACATGAAATATAGTCAACATTATAAGCCATTAGAAAAATGCAAATTAAAGCCAGGATGAGATATTACCACATACCTATTAGAATCGAGGATGGTGAGACTTCGTGTTCCTTACTTTGCACGTATTATCTATCAGAGAAGACCAGTTGATAGAAAAAGATATCATATTTGGTAAAGCAGAGGGCAGCAAAAATGAGGAAAACTCTCAATAAGATAGAATGACACAATAGCCTCAACAATAGGCTCAAACATATCAAAGATCATGAGGATGGCAGAGTCCTGGACAATGTTTAACTCTGTTACACACAAGGTTGCCAGGAGTTGTAGCCAATCTTATGGCAACTAACAAAAACAATCAGAATTGCTAAAATAAAAAATAGTGACAACACCAAATGCTGGCAAGGAAGCAGAGAAACTGGGTTGTTTATATATTGCTGGAGGGAATTTAAAATGATACATCAACTCTAGAATACAGTTGAGCAGTTAAAAAAACTAAACATGAAACCACCATATGACTCAGCAATGTATTCCTCAATATTTATCTGAGAGAAAGGAAAACTTATACTCACGCAAAAGCCTGTACACATATGTTTACAGCAGCTTTATTTGTAATAACCGAAAACTAGAAACAACACATATGTCCTTCAACTGGTGAATAGTTAAACAAACTGTGGTACATCCACGGAATACTACTTAGCAATAAAAAGTAACAAGTTATTGATACACAAAAAAATCTGGATGAACGGCCAGAGAATTATGCTGAGTGGAAAAAAAAAAGGTTATGTACTTTATAACACTATGTGTATAACATTCTCAAAACGACCAATTATAGAAAAGTGGGATTAGTGGTTGCCAGGGGTTTAGGGTGCAAGGATTCTTACGATAGAAATGTTCTGTATCTTGACTGTATTGATGTTAATATCCCAGTTGTGATATTGTATTATAATTTTGCTAGATGTTACCATTGGGAAAATGGAGTAATAAGTATATAGGATTTATCTGTTATTTCTTACAACTGCATGTGAATCTATAACTACCTCAAAATTAAAAGTTTAACTAAATAATACATCTGTGATGACATACTTTTTCAGATGTTTTACCACATAATTGTCTAAAAATAATTTTCTGACTGAAAGTTCCTACTTAAGGCAGCCAATGCATGCATATTAGGCACTACTTTGTATCTATCACTCTTCTAGGCCTATGCATTCATTCATAGTATATTTATTAAGTATCACCATATGCCAGGGACTCTTCTGGGCACTGGAAACAGGTGTGAACTACACAAAAACCTATCTCTATCCTAATAGAACATATATGGTAGTGAAGACAGATCCACAGAAGTGATACATACAAGAAAAGTAAAGCCAGAAAGGGAGATAGAAAATTCTAGCTGGGAGGATATTCAATTCTAATGAAATCCTCTTCTGGTAGCATGAGGATAAATTTCAAGGAGGCGAAGGACATATAACCTTTGTAACAATATAACTTTCCAAGGACGTTATATAGATAGCTAGGGAAGAGTATTGTGGGTTGAAGGAGGGCCTTACGGATTACTGAAATGATTTTGGATTATATTATCTGTGACTTGGGAGACTCAGTAAATATGTAATGAAAAAATCCATCTGCATCTGAAGAAATTACTACGGTATTTAGGAAAATGGTCCTCAAACAATTGGCATTTTAGAGTTACTGATGCTGTTTTCCTACTTTAAATGAAAGAGTTCCTGATTTTCCGTTATATTGTATTCAAACTCTCTCAGTCATACAAAACCAAGAGTGATGTACAGTCAATTTTAGCTATTTAATTTTCCCTTCTACACTCTCTCCAATAAAATGCCCTTCACTGTTTTTGTAGTCGGGCTCCCATCTCAGTCTTACTTCTGCTATGCATTTTCTCTTGCTATATCTTAGAATGTCTACTACTTTCCTTCTATCTATTAATCTCAGAAGTCCCTATTTGGTGCAAATGGTTTGCAGTTGACTACTAACATAAATGTTGGCAGTTCAAACCCACCCAGTGATGCTGAAGAAGAAAGGCTGGGTGATCTGCTTCTATAAAAATTATAGCCAAGAAAACCTGATGGAGCAATTCTACTTCATAACACAGGGAGTCACTATGAGTTGGAACTGAGTCAATGACAGTGGGTTTGGTTTTGATTTTATCTATTAATTTCACTCTTTTCATGAATAATACTTTAGCCCAACCATAGTCTCCTTCAGGTTGCATACACCCCCACTGCCCCACTGTTATGGAATAAATTGTGCACCCTCCAAAAAATATATATATGAATTTAAATCTTGGCCATATGCTGTTATGATTTAATTGTGAGATTAAATGTGGATATAGCACATTACCTTCTATAATGTGACCAAATGCAATGTAATCAATTAGTTGAAGTCATACTAGTGTAGGGTGGATTCTAAACCTAGTCACTTCTGAGTTATAAAAAGATTAGAGTAGACACAGAGGCATACACATATTATGGAAGACAGATGCCATATAAGAATCACCAGGAACCAAGGAACACCTGGGACTACCGACACGAAAGGAATTTACACATCTGAGACCCTGATTTGGACTTTTAGTCTCCAGGACTGTGAGAAAATTAAGTTCTTGTTCTTTAAAGACACCCATTTGTGGTATTCGTGTTACAGAAACGCTAGTTAAGTCACCCATCATCCAAGATACCTCAAATAAAAATAAGAATATTCTTTGATATTCACAATTGGTATTTTCTTGATAGCATATTAAGGAACAAGAAATAAAGAATATTTAGGAAGCTTTACTATTTTATTGATCTATGTAAAACAATCTAAGTAAACATTAGTGTACCTGACCATAAAATTCAAGATTCAAGAAAAATACCTTATCATCCTTTTCTAATTGGGTGACTAGCCTCAAACTCTTCCTATAAAGTCATTCTGAAGCTACAAATAAGTAGCATTCAATTCATACCCCCACTTCTTCAATACGTGGCACAGTGGTTAAGAGCTTGGCTGCTAACCAAAAAGTCGGCAGTTCAAATTTACCAGCCGCTCTTAGAAACCTTATGGGGCAGTTCTACTCTGTTCTACAGGGTCGCTATGACTCAGAATCGACTTTTTGTTTCTCATAAATTGGTTTTTTGTTTCTCATAAATCCTACAGTTGACCAATATATTATGTAGGTTTTTCTTTAGTTGTTTTATATTTACTGGATATGCCTTACAATAATAGTGAAGTTATTTGGAGGTACAGGGCAGAAATCTCCGTTGCCATCTGATCTCAAATTTAGGACTCAAATATATACCCTGCATACAGAAAGAAGTAAATACAGCTTTCTTGTCCAGCTTTCCACTGCACTAGGAGTATACAAAAAAGATTTATCATCTTTTAAGAAAAACGTTGTATTTAATATTAATCAATTTGAAATATATTTTGTAAATACAACTGAATTTCAATTAGATTAGTAATGCTAGTAGTTATTTCTCTCTGATCCGTGACTGGCAATAATGGCTTTTGTGCTTCTAGCAATTATTCACTGCCAAATAGAAGGTGTCAATTCACTTGCTTAAGAACAAATGGAGTCATTCAATTTTCTTGCATCCTTGACTCCTCATCTCAACTCAGGGGATGGGTGAAGGAGAACAGAGTAATTGGGATGCACGCAAAGGAAAAAGTAAAGTTTTGAATTAGTGCCTAATTTGCAACCATGAGAAATACTTTTACCACCCATATCCAACCTACTCAACAGTACTTAAAAATGGTATAAATCCTTATAATTCACATACATATTCTATATAAAAAACATGGTGGCAAACGGAGCTCAGATTTAGCCATAATCATAACCTGGCCATTGATTTCAGATTGGGCGATTATGTTTGCCCAATGTTTGGGGGCATCCACAAAATAATAGTCCCAATAAAAGGAACAAATGCATTTTTAATACAGTTTTTAGGGGAATGGCAGCCAAATCTTAGCAGATGAGGATCAAGTTTACGTATATGCTATTAAACAGTACTGGGATGTTTAAAAGAACCAAGGAGTGGAAAAGGAGAAAAAAAAAAAATTAGGGATATTGAACACATTTACATCCAACCATACTGTACCATTAAAATATTTGCAGTGGACTTCCACTGGGTTCTGCATATGCCCAATATTTTGCACTGGACATAAAACTAATAAACAAATCACTGCTGAAAAGAACACTCCTAAAAACCATAACTGCATATTCCACTTTTCCTACAATTAAGTTTTAGGCATCTTAGGGAATGTAGCTTATTTTCTCCTTTGGTTCCAAATTATTGAAATTGGAAGACCTTTGAATAAATCCAAACTGTAAAATTACCTTCCACCAAGAAAACAGAAAATTTTAAAACTCAGTATTAAATCACCACACTTACTAAGATTTGATGGTAATAGGATAATTTCATGCATTTCTAACCAATTCCAGGATTTAAGAGTTAAACCTCACATGCACATGGTCTTACTATATTTTTTTATTGGTATATATGATATATTTTTACATAAAATGCTGTTAAAAGTACCAAGTTTGGGGCACTTTATTTATACTGCCCCATTCCAACATGTTTGACTGTGACAATGGAGCCAGTTTAGACACCAAACACTAATCTCCTCATAAATTTAATCGTCATGATGCATGGTTAGCTGTGTCTACATATGACCAAGTTTACACTGAAAAAATAACCCAATAATCCCTGGAAGGAATGTTAAGGTCAGACACTAAGCAATGAGAGAGTGAGCAAAATTTGATTTCACTTATGTCAAAAATAAGTACAGAGTCAGTGACTCAGAGCTGGCTGTACACTGTGACTAATCTTAGACCACCATAAATTAGAAGTTTGCAAACGCTATAAAACTGTTTCCATTCTGAACAATGACTCCCCAGTTCTTACTAACCTCTCATCAAGAAACAATTCATGTGAACCCAGATAAAAGCAAATTATTCTCCTAATAAGTATTGTAATCATAAATAAAATTACACACTAGACCTGAAACTTAATTTTAAAAATAAAAAATATTCAAGTATTTTTGAAGCAGCAATTAATATTCATGTTTCATATCAATGAAGCTGCTTAATTAAAACATTTTTTATCTGCCTGAGAGGAAATATCTATATTTTTGCCTGCTGGACATGTAGAAATAATATACTACACTGAAATAAAAACCCTCATGAAAAATGATGAGGTTTAGAAGAAAACAATTCATTCCTTTGTTTCCTACAAACATTTGAGTACCTACAAGGCCCAGGGTTCTCTGCCAGGAACTGTGAATAAAATAAAGACAAGTAAGACATGGCCACCAAAAGCAAAGAATTTACAGTGGAATAGCGTGGTTCTCAAATTTCAATAACTGTGTCACACACGTATTTTATTTAAATAAAGATTTCTGAGTCCTAACTCTCAAATTCTGATGCCATAGGCCTGGAGCAGAGCCTCAGGGATGATATTTTTAACAATGAGGGATGCAGGGAGTCAGAGTCCAAACTTTGAGAAACATTGATTTTTAGTAGTAAGAGAGTACACACTATGTACAATACGTCTAATAACTGAAATTCACCGATTCAGAATTCCTTCAATTTCCATTCATACGTCCTTTTAATTTTAAGACCCAATTCAATTCCCTAATTAGGGGAATTTTACAAAGACTTGTAATTTAAGTTCAGATGACTCTACACCAAGTGCACACTGCCACTTTGTCTCTCACTTCTACTAACTGAATTGCTTCATCTTTATGACTAAGCCATCACCTTGAACACCAGGTCCAATAAATGAGTCCTCTGCCTTGTTTTATAGGTCCTGAACCTCTCATGTCTTTAAGAGTTGTTTTCCTGTTCGCTTTTCTTTCTTCCTTCCTTCCTTTTTTTTTTTTTTTTTAAATTTTTGCCCGTTCTCTAAGGCTTAGCTACCATCCAGTGTGACCATTTTACCTGGTACCAGACCACCCTGATGCTGACCACCTGCCTGGATTTGAACATACACTATTTCCTTCTCCCAGACTGTGCATAGCCATGATCTGTAGCCCACCCGCTGAGAAAGCACCTGTCACTCCTTCCTGGACCTCTCCGACATTGTTTGCCTGTCCTCAGGGCTACATATCACCTGTCATCAAACTTCCTGGGTGATCTCCTCCAGTATTCCCAGAACTTGCAGAACATTAGATCACCTGGAGAGATGCTTAAACATACAGGTTCTGGGTGCTTACCCCTAAGACCATGATTCAGCAACTCTGGGGTAAAACCCAGGAATCCGTAGTTTTAAAGCTTGACATATCATTGAAAGATTTAAAAAAACAAGCCACACTTAAGTGGCATTTTTAAGAAGGAATACAATTCTGTGTGACATAGAAAGGGACAAGAACAATATAGTTAAAGGGAACAAAACAGTCTGACAGGGAAAAAGTGCTACGTACATTTAAAGAAGAGACTCTCGTAAAATAATTAGCCCATGTTGTTGTTGTGTGCCGTCAAGTCGATTAGCCCAGAGTAGGTGCTTGATAAATGTGTTCTGAGTTTAATAAATGAAATATATTGAGCAGAATAAATTAAGTTTGACTGGAGGCATTGACTACGTGAGGAGATGCAGTGGTGGGGCATAGAATGGAGTGCTAGGCGGGAGCCCAATTCTAATTGGTGATTAATTCTGGGATACATTTTGTATCTCAGAAATGAGACTAATTAAAACGTTTGGAGTATTTTGGGCAATCTCCTACACATTGTGTCTTTCATTATCACCTCTATACTTTAGAAAACCAAATCTGTATGTCTAACCTGAACCTTTCAGATAATAAATTTTAACTGTCAACACATAAGTGTTTGGTAATTATATGTTAAAACCAATGCAGTTAAAGTGGTTAGGAGAAAAATTAAGTTGATGGATAGGCTAGCTTAGTGTGGTGGTAAGACAGAGAGGCTAGTTAGATATCATTACACAATTCCACAAGGGTTTGATATATACTGGTGGCAGTCAAACTGGAGAAAAAGGGGCAAATTGCAGAGCCCTAGTGGGGACTGAATTGGTAAGATCTGATTACATATAGGAAAAATAAGGGAGAAATTACATAAAAATATATGGTTTGGGTCTAAATGACTGTCAAGAACAGGTATAGATAAGTCAGGAAGAGAAGATTTCATGTAACATATATTCATTTCAAATATATTTGGGATTGATAGGCCAACCAGGTTCTCAGTTGAAAATCTCTAGCGATTTCTTGGAAATGGACTGCTGCTGAAGATAACAGTCTTAGAACCATAAATATGGATTGGAGTTTCATTCCCACAGACAAAACAAATTTATAGAATCAACTGGATAAGGGTTAAATAGAAATGGCTTAGTATAAACTTGGGGGAAGTCCCCAATTTAGGGCATGAGAATAAGAAGAGTATACAACAGAACACCTGGAAAAGTAGGAGGAGAATCAAGGGAAAGAGATTTCAGAAGGGTGGTGATCAGTAAGGTCAGTGTCACAAAGTTTTCAACGGATATAAGAACTGATAAAAGACTTGAAGGCCAGGATTACTGGTGTACATTAAGTGCATTCTTAGAAGAGGAGGTTTGTGGAAAGCAATTTGAAAAGGTTGAAAGGTGGTGAAAACATAGTTGGTGTTCGCGACTCTTAATTTTGAAATAAGTAAAAGTGAAAATAAAGGCTATTATTTCAAGATAGAATCAAGATCAAATGAAGGTATTTTGCAGTTTTTACAAATTTTTACAGAAAAAAAAATGGGTTAAAGAGCATAATTAAGCTAAGAAGATAGATCAAAAGGGAAAAAAGGAGAGGGAGAAGAAGAATGCAGGACAGAGTAGAAAAAGCTGATGGAGTAAGGTTCTAGAGGAGACATGAGATTGAAAGAAAAATGAGCAACTAGATCCTTGAAAAGAAGAAGGCAATGGCTTTCCTGAAAGAGGACACTATCTGGGGAGTTCAAATAAAGAGATGGGTAGATTTCGATGTGAAGGAGGGCAAATCTACTTTTGATGTTACTAGCAAAATAAATAACAGCATTAAATATGGATGATAGGATTGCCTAGGTTCAGAGTAAGAGAATTTCCCTATAAACAATTGACAAGAGTGTTATCAGAGATGCATAGAAGATTGTGGAGTAGCTGGAAAAGTCAGAGAGAGTAAGTTCATAGTTGAACAAGGTAGAACTCTGTGTTCTTTATAGCAATATTCAGCAATCAGCCTCTGGGGGGAAACAAACGTGGGACCCCCTCAGAGTTTTGTAACCTTCTTGGAAGATGAGTCACAATGACATGGTTGGGATCTAAGGAGCAAGAGATGGCATTTGTTGAAATGCATCTGTTTCACCTTAGATAGACAGAACACTGAAGTCTGAAGGAATGTTGTACTGGCAAGACAAAAAGGAAAGGATACAGATCAAGGATGCTGAAATCAGAGAGAAGGTAGGTCATGTCTTGAAGTTCTGTAGTTTACAGCCTCAAAGACAGAAAATTGTAATAATATTAGGCAATGCGGATTTCAAAAGTGGAGATGGGTTGAAAGATGTTTCCAAGGTAAAGAATCTGGATGTGGCTAAGGAAAACAATTACGCTAGTGCCCCCTCTTCAGAAGGAATGAGAGAAAGAGCAGCTCCCATTAGGAAGGCTTCCAGGCAATGAGTGTTACTAGAAAGAAATCAGGTTTTAATTCAGATGAGCATGTATAATATTGGAGATGGTAAAGGATGGAGAAGACTATGACATAGGATGGAGCGCTGTTAGGAAGAGTGAGAGTTACTTTTTTTGTAGACTGTAGCTCAGTAACCTGAGTATTTGTATTCAAATAATATGAACGATAAAGCTTGGTGTCAAAAAAAGAGAACTAGATGAAAGTGAGTCTGATCTGCTTCTAGGGAGCCCAGGAAAGAATCTAGAATTCCATAAAAACAATTAAGGAAAAAAAATATACTGAAATATTTACATGATCATTCCTTATTTCCAGTTACGATAAAGTATAATTGAGTAAGTTAGGGGTTTGTATAATGAAAGATACTCATGTAAACATAGTAAAACAGGTTTTATCTTTTGATTCTTCTTCCAATATCCCAATGTTATAGGGAAAAATCAGTGAACTACATGGCTGGTACTGGGCTGCAATGGGATAGAAAAAACGTATTTTGCAATACATGTTTTATATATTGAAGGTAAATATGGTATACATATTGTAAATGGTACCGAGAAATGTATGACATGGTCTACAAATAGTTACCTGTTTCTTGTTAGAGTTACCTGTTTCACGTAGTGTGCTGACGTTGCATATGCTCTCATCGCCTTCACCTGCTGAGGTTGAAGCTCTTATTTTAAAAACATATGAGGTATTGGCAAGGAGTTTCATGAAAGTATACATGTGATCTTGCGGAGAGACTTTTGTAGAATTCTTTTCCATTGTTATCATATAATGTGTAATTATTCCATTTGACTTTTCAGGTGGATCCCACTTCAGTAAAACTGACTGCCAGCTAGTTGCCATACATTGCACATTCCGTACAACATCTGGAACTTAAAAGATAAACAGATGCCCAAAGTTAAAATGTATGCACATTTAGTAGATAAATGATTGAATTCTGTTATTGCTAGATAGAATCCTGGTTAGGGATAGAGATTGAATAAAAATTTAATATACCAACTATCACAGATTGAATTCTGTCCCACAAAAATATGTGTCAACTTGGCTAGGCCATGATTCCCAGTATTGTGTGGTTGTTCCCTACCTTGTGATCTGATGTAATTATCCTCCATTTTGTGATGTATCGTAAATTCTAATTTCTATATGTTAATGAGGCAGGATCAGTGTGGGGTGTATCTTGAGTCACAGCCTTACAAGAGAGTGTGGCTCAAGTCACACCATTGATCAAGTCACACCCTTATGTAAGTCATGCCCTTACTCAAGTCACACCCTTGCTTGAATCACACCTTTTATTTTACAAAAGATGAAAGGAGAGAGAGAAGTGAGCAGAGAAGGAAGGGACTTCACTATCACCAAGAAAGTAAAGCTGGGAGCGGAGCACATCCTTTGGGCTTGGGGTCCCTTCACTGAGAACATGCTGGACACAGGGGAAGACTGATGCCAAGACACATGGAGATCTCCAAGGCACACCAGGCCCATAGATGTAGAAAGGAGGCAAGGACTTTCCCCAGAGCCAACAGAGAGTAAAAGCCTTCCCCTAGAGCTGGCGCCCTGAATTCTTATTTCTAGCCTCCTAAAACTGTGAGAGAATAAATTTCTGTTTGTTAAAGCCATCTAATTGTGGTATTTCTGTTACAGCAGCACTAGATAACTAAGACACCAAACTTTCAAGATATGCTCAAAAGTTCTTGACATAGGCTGAATCAAATGATAGTTGGTCCATTTGCTGTTCTATCTTTACAATCCTTCTAATATTGAATCAGTCATTGAACATTTTTCTAGGCCCAGGCAGCAATCATGCCCTCAAATTCGCAGAAGCAACTATGTGGCCCCAATCCCAGATAGTGGCTGATGCCTGCTCCCTTAATCAGAAAGGAGTAGTCTTAGCAATACTTTATTATGGAACCTTATTATGAAAGTCTTAGATGTAAGTGCCTCCCTATGGTGGCACATCTGGACCAATGTAGGGGGTTCTGCTTTTATATTGCGACGGCTTCCTTAGAGGAATTGTGAAGATCTTATCCTTCAGTACCTTTCTGGAAGTCATCTGAGGGAAGGTTTAGGGAGTTCTAGTTTCTAGAATTTTTTTAATTGACTTAGAAGTAATGCAATTTTTCAGATTTCCTTTAAGTGTGACAGACCAGATTTAGGAGCAATAACCTGACCACCAAAGTTACTGCAGATTGGAGAGACTGGTTACTTTCCATTTAAATGACTGATTACTAATGTCCTCTAATGTATAACCTTAGTAGGGGAGCTTTTCTTATTACAGTAAAAAGATGTTGGTAGAAGGAAAACTAGTATTTGGTCAATTCATAGATTAAAACATCAAGCAATGAAAGAAAATAACTTGCTTCCATTGTATAAAATACAGTGATTTAAAGAACTATCAAGTAATCTCTGCTGTGCCTACAATTCTCTCCCCTGGCCTAAATTTATATCCTACAAATCATTCTCCCTCTGTAGGATAAAGGCGTCAGTATAAAGGACAATACTTATGAAATGTTTGAATTTAAAGAAAGGACAACTTCCATGCTGATCAATGGCTCTGACAATTAAATATCATTAATTATTAACTTTCCTATTAAAAAAAAACAAAACTTAAAGCAATAGTTTCATAAGTTAAAAGAGCTAGTTAACAATTTGCCTAAATTCAGTTCCTAAATCTAAACTTATGCTTTCGTTTTGTGAACTGAATGTTTTGTGAACACCAATTTCACTGACTCTGTAACCTCAAAACAGTGAACTAGCCAGCTGTTATAACTGTTAAGGATAGAAATTTTCTATTTGTAGCATAATTTTATTTTACTGTTATAAAAATACTTATTGGCTTGCAGAGTACTTTCTACAAGATTAGCCTTGGTTTTTACTAACCTGATACATAAATATTGTTTAAAAAAATTTTTTTTCTCTATAGATTTAACATTTTCATATACTATCAGTCATTTGAGGAAACCCTGGTGGCACAGTGGTTAAGAGCTAACCAAAAGGCTGGCAGTTTGAATCCACCAGGTGCTCCTTGGAAACCCTATGGGGCAGATCTACTTTGTCCCATATGGTCGCTATGAGCCTGAATCAACTTGACGGCAATGGGTTTGGCTTGGTTTTTTTAATCAGTCATTTAGGGAGCCCTGGTGATGCAGTGGTTAAAATAACTGACTGCTAATGGAATGGTAGGCAGTTTTAAACCATCGGTGGCTCAGTGGGAGAAAGACGTGGCAGTCTGCTTTTGTAGATGTTTATAGCTTTGGAAACCCTGTAGGGTCTCTACGAGTATCAACTCAATGACTGCAGGTTTGGTTTTGTGGTATCATTCATAGTTCCTATACTTATGTCCACCTTTGAGTAGAGGTCAGATGACTGATGGTCTAATTCAGTTTCTTCACTAATTTTCTCCGTACCTTTTCATCTAATCTGCCTGAACTATGACTCCTTCATCTATAAAATGGGATGACTGCAATTATAATATTTATTGATCATTTAGTGTATGTCTGACACTCTAGTAAGTGCTTGATACAGATCTTTTCTATTATTTTTCACAACTTTATAAGATGGGTACTGCCAATGTGTGCCCTTTTCAGTTAAGGATCTAGAGGCTTAGAGGAGTCTTGAGATTTTGCCAAAGTTATGAAATTACTAAGTCATGGAGCTCGGATTCAAATCAAGACACTCTGACTTTAGATCCTCCTCTTTTATCTACTAAACATACAATTTACTTAGCCTGCCCTTATAGGCAATTTATGGGGACAAAAGCCTCAGATATTCATAGATTAATGTTAAAATGATTAACTTAGCAGTGAGTAATCTCCAGTTGGAGCCCTGGTGGCACAGTGGTTAAGAGCTTGGCTGCTAACCAAAAGGCCAGCAGTTCAAATCCACCAGCCACTCCTTGGAAACCCTATGGGACAGTTCTACTCTGTCCTATATGGTTTCTATGAGTCGGAATCCACTCGATGGCAATGTTTCTCTTTTTCTTTTTGGTTTAATCTCCAATCTTAATTCTGAGGTTCATTAAAATAAGAGGAAGTGAATCCAAGGGTGCTGGGAGGAAGTGGCTAGGACAAAATCTTGTGTTTATTCAACAATTGTTGACCAAAAATAAGTGACGAAGCCATGCATATCTTTAAGACCTATGTCCCAGTTGAAATAAGGAAAAGTATATTTCTAAGCTGCCACTAACTCTTTCATAAATAAAAATTATTCAGAACTCACACAAAGGCAAGATATAGTATGTGTACATGAGGATGACCTGACAGGTATTGGTATTTTAATTAATTAGATCAGGATGATTGATTAGGCTAATGGTATTTCAGAGCTTCCCTCACATGTCACAAAAGGGACTACAGGAAAGTAGAGAACTTAGGAAGTGACTAGTGTTCACACTTCTCTTTTTAAAGGAAAGTTTTGGTGTTGTCTCATAAAAATAAAAATTACCCTGTTTAGAGTGACTGCTGCATGTTCTCCCCTTTTTTTACCCAACTGTCTCTGATGGTACTAAGAGTTAAGTAATTTCCACAGACATCTAGAGGCCTACTTTGTTCAAAAATTAGTCTTTTATTACAACTTTCACAATTGGAAAGGAAAAGCCATGTGTAAATTTGTATGTGTGAATGTACATATATAATTTCAGAGAACAAGACTCAGTCTAGTCTTTAAAAAAAAGACACTGAAATTGAACTTCTCCTTGAGTGGATTATTAAATACGGATATTTTGTCACATAACCTGAGAAAGGGAAGAGGAAAGTGCTAAATATAAAAATGAAACATTTGTTGGCTCAGAAAAACTGGGTCCAACCTGATTCTTGGGTTGTGAATTTTACTACATTACTAAATTGATTGCCATTTCCAACTTTGGTAAAAGCAGATATGCTGACGGAATAGGTGCTGACTGGTTCCAGTCCAACGAGCTTGGTTTCAGTTTCAAAACCTGAAATATTCTGAAAAACAGAAAGAAATTCTTAGTTATACTGCATCATCAAAATGTTGTGATTGGAAGAAATACTTGAATACTTCTTTTTTCTATTTTTTTATATAATTTAATAAGCACATCAATTTCAAATTAAAGTGAACCCAATATTAAATATTTGTTTTACATCAGGAGGGGTGCTTAGCTTATGACTCAAGGATGAACCAGGCAACCTTTCTGTCCTGAAGAATTATAAGATTGCCCTTTTTAAAAGCTAAGGTATTTTGTTTTCAATTTGTCTTTCTTCCTGATCCTTACCTGGAATTATATACTGATTACTTCCTTAATACGTGAAAATTAAAGTCCCTAGTTTAAATCCAACTATACTTGACCATTCTCAAATTCATCTAAATTCATTTTTTTTAATACTCAGTATTAAAATTAATTTGAATGTTGAATATATTAATTTATTCAACAGACACTGTTGAATGCAGCCCGGGTGGTGCAGTGGTTAAGAGTTCAGCTGCTAACCAAAAGGTTAGCAGTTCGAATCCACCAGCAGCTCTTTGGAAACCAAAGGAGGCAATTCTACTCTGTCCTATAGGGTCACTATGAGTCAGAATAGACTCAACAGTAATGGATTTTTTGGTGTATGCTAGGTTAATAAAACAAAATCTCTGCTCCAATGGAGCTTAAATTGGGAGTTTTCCCAGACAACTCCTAAATTTCTAATTTGATACATTCTGTTCTGAAAACAATGAAAAGAGGAATAAAACAGTTCTCAAACTTGCCTGGAGAAGAATATGCTTTCTCATAGAAAATGTACCATTAAGAACAAAGTCTGTATTCAAGGATAATTGTCGTAACTGAGAGAGCAGTTAAGATTGGTCAGTTATCTTCGTAGAAAGAGAAGACAATCTTGTATGTAGCATAACCTTAGGAACATTACATTGTATCTGATGTAAAATATAAACCACTTCGGCTTATTTATTTAACACTTCAGTAGCCCAAATTTAACAAGAATACAGACTCTCATGGTATTTACAGTTAGAATCATATTTTAGAATAATCTATAGAAAGTCATTAACATCCTTTAGTAGTTTTTTATCATACTATTTCCACCCATTCTACTATCCTTTAACACTTGCTATTTATCAAGCATACTGCTAGATAACCTGGAGATTATAAAAACATATAAGACATGGTCCCTGGCATCAAGGAATTTTTATATTAACTAGGGAACACTATAATTAATTGCTGACTAAGAAGAAATTTGACATAAAACAGATAAATTTTTATTCTGGTCAGGAAAGGCTAGTAAGCAGAGAAATTATTGAACCCAAGAGATTATAATGAAAAGTGTGCTTTTTGGGTAGTAAACATATTTGCACAAGTGTAAGTTGTGAGAGTGAGCTATGAGTGATGAATATTTCTGAACATATTTTAAACAAACTTTTTACTAAATGAATAACTTCTTTCACCATGTCTGGTGATCAGGGTCACCAGTACACCTGGATCCTACTGATCTCACTATCTGTGGACCACAGTGGATTGACCAGGATGAAAGTTACATTTCAATTGATTCTGGGATTATTCTGTCTCTACAAACACACAGATAATTTGAAAGCATAAAGAAAAAAGAAAAAGAAATAACAGAAATGGATATTGTCAGGACATAGGAATAGATGAAAGAGAGAAAAACAGGATAATACACTATGAAAGAAAGCTAGTAAGTGGGAGGAAACTAGATAAAGTAAATTAGATGTTGAGAAAGAAAAAAGATGGCATGACTTTTTTTTTTAAAGACAACATTTAGAGGAATTTGGTAGAAAATAAGATTATGAAAATTGATGCAAAAAATTTTTAAAAGGAGTAATCATAAGTAGTAGATTAAAAAAAAAACTACTCTTCCTTTCTCCCCTCAAAATAAAATATCTTATGGTATAAGGATTATGTTTTTATTACTAGTTAAATATTAATGGTACCATTTCTACTGAGAAAACAGTAAGTATGTCTAGAAATCTTAGAATATAAGTTATTCTCATACTCAGGCAATGGCACACTGTCATTTTATGCATACTGCTAATACAATGCTGGATGACTGTTTTTGTTACTTTTTAAAGCAATGTACAATAACAATAGCTAACATGTTTATCACATGCCCAGAACTGTTCTTAACGTGTTATATAGATTTTCTCTTACGATCATCACTTTTTTATGTGTGCACCTTTATAATTACCATTTTTCACTTGAAGAAACTGAGTCATAGAGCACTTAAGCAACTTTTCAAATGCAGCACAGTAAGTCTCAGAGACAGGATTTGAACCTAGCAATCTGACACCAGAGCCCCTGTTTTATCATGTCTATGTATGTGAGAGATTGCTGCTCCAGAAAGATTAGGTCACATATACACGCCACACTTGAGTAGAGTAGGCAATTATCCTAAGAATGTGATTTCTCTAAGAAAATGATTCTTTTTCCCTTTGGATATCCATTTCCTAGAGACCCATATAGACAAAGCAAATAAAAAATGGGGAAATTTTAAGATTAGACAGAGGATAAATATTAGACGGCTAGAGGCTTAGTGTCATTAATCTAATTTCACACTTCTGGGAAACAGCTTCCACATTTATGGAGTAATATTATTTGAATTCTACTCAGCCTATCAGATTTTAAACTAATATCTTGGTTTCCAGAAAGAAGTCATCATTCCTGATGACATAACCTTCATCACAGCTTTGATTTTTACTATTCATTTTGTGAGCTACACATGCTATAAAAAAGATTTACCATCAGTGATAAATTGTAACTACATATATATTGGACAAAATGTTTCCTGTATTTTTTTTTTTACACTGTTCTTGCTGTAACTAAATAAGATCACTTCAGTACTTCATTTGCCTTTGGGGGGAAAAACCTTCCTTAAACAAATACTAATTAATTATATTTTGGCAATTAAATATAGAAATCATACAAGTATATTTGAGACATTTTATTACATCAGTTCTGTGGCTATGTTTCACTGATTCTGGACCCTACAAATGGAGGACGAAAGGGGTATTATTTAGTTCCACAAACAAATTGGTGTTGAAGTAATAGAATAATGATACATATTAAAAGACCAATTAGTGTGGCATCTTACACTATGAGGGAAAATGATCCAAAGTCCAGTACGAATACTTTTTATAAAGAGGTTAAAAACTTCACTTGGTACTTCTTATAAAAATAAATGGAAGTACATTACATTTAAGATAAAAACAGGTTTTGAATAAGCCAAAAAAAAAAAAAAATTACCATATACTTTCCAGCATTAACAAAACGGTGTAACTATTTAGAAGATACAAAGTCTAAGGAAATAAGTTTATAAGTATTAGTTCACATATCTCACAAATGTGTTCTTAAATCATAAAAAGCAAAGTTTTCTTTTTAAAGATGGTTGGTCCTTGTTTAATTTAAAGCAGTCAGTTTTTTCCCCATCTGTCAAAATAGTTTAAAATCAATTTCTGAAAATTCGAAATAGACATATACTGTTATAATCAACCTACCTTATAAAATAGAGTATCAGTTTCATTTTCATGAATTTTAAAACTATATACTTTAACAATACCGCCTGGGAGAAGACTTGGACTCCATTTCAGCCATACAGAGTCTGAAGTGTAGTTGATTAAAGTCAAATTTTGAGGAGGTGCTAAAGGCACTGCAGGGAAACACATTATAAAACTTACATTCATAAAATTTTACCATAAAATTAGCATCGTGACTGTAACTTCTTGAAGACACTAGTTAAAAAAAGATTTACATAATGATTCCTTTTCAATTTCAGAAAGGAATATCAGAAATAATTATGTGTTTGTACTTGGAACACAGTCATTCCAAAATAGCTTTAAACAGAACACTTTGTTCTGAAGCTCCAATTAAAAAAAGAAAGGAGGAAAAAAAAAGTTCAGCAAAGTAGATGAATCTGTTACAAAAAGACAATCAAATAGTCTTTCTTCCATGCTTCATGCTGTTCCTTAAAAAGAGAGAGCAAGGGCTGCAACAATGAAATCATTTGAAGAAATATGGATTTCGGCTTACCTGACTCATCTGTGTAAAAGAAAAAGATACTGGAAGGACCGAGTCCTTTTATAGTTCTTGCAGCAGCAAAAAAACTATATAATGTAAATGGTGAAAGCTCTTCCAATATTATATAGTTATCAGAAGTAACAAAAGAATAATTTTCATTTGGTCCTTGTAATGTTAAATCATAGTTTATTACTGCACCATTTGGCTTTACTGGGGGGTCCCAGGATAAGAGAACTGAGGTAGAGGAAAGGTTTTTAAAAGTGTTGATTATTGGTGAAGTTTCTGGGACTATAAAAGAAAGAGAGAATATTAAATGAAACAAAAGTGAATTAGCATTAAAAAAAGAAGAGGCTTCAATAATAAATGGATTTAATTTTATTATTAATTATTTTAATTTAAAAAAATGTATATAACAGCCTATTATGTTTGTTAAAACACTAATTAACTGATATTGGCACTCAACACAAAAAAAAACCATTGCCATGGAGTCAATTCTGACTCATAGCGACCCTATAGGACAGAGTAGAACTGCCCCATAGAGTTTCCAAGGAGTGCCTGGTGGATTTGAACTGCTGACCTTTGGTTAGCAGCCACAGCTCTTAACCATCATGCCACCAGTGTTTCTGATAATGGCACAAGCTATATAATTTCAAGAATAATGTTTTCTATCCAAAAGCAATATAATTTAAGAGAGGAGAACAATCTGCTTAATAGGCAATAAAAGGGCCTAGCCTACCATCTTCTTCAGTTTTGATGTGTTGCTGGGCAGTATAGGTATCAGAGAATCCCTTTTCTGTTGATGGAGTGATTTTTAGTATGTAATCAGTGTATTTTCCAGATTATCAAAATATACGCTTCTCTCATACGTAACTAGAGGTGATCTCATGTGACGAGGAGCCTGCTGCGTTAAACTCAGTGAAACATAGTAGAAGACTAGACCATTAGGTTGAGATGGTGGGACCCAGCTTACATATATTGCAGTTGACGAAATGGACTCATAGGTCAGGTTTCCAACAAGCCCTTCAGGTACTATGATAGGTAATGTGCAAAATATAAAATATTAACAGTTACCTTAAATAAAATTTAAGTAAATTCACAAACTGAGGACACTTTTTTGAAATGGCATCTATTACAGCATTGGCTTTTACATTATTTAAATGCAGATGTGGTAAACATCACCTGTTATAAAGTATCTTTTAAATAATTATTTTTAAAATCATTTAAATTAAACCTTGTGATTTTTAATATGTGTTAGAATTATGTGTGGGTGTGTATGTATGGGTGTGTGTATGCATGTGTGTGTGTATTCACATATTTAAATACTTTGATAGCTTAGGTTATTTAAACATTATAATTTTAGTTTCTTTCTCCTAATGATTATCCTTACTGTACGTAAGAGGAAACTGAGGCTAGGGGCTATTAAGTGACTTGTCCAAGGTCATGTTGCTAGTAAGAGGAAGAGTTAATACTGAGTTAGCTTTTCTGATATGAACTCCCAAGGTCTCTTCACTCACCGTACCGCCAAGGCACATTTGTGTATGAAGAAGTTGCCCTAAAAAAAAAAATTTTTTTTTTTGCCCTACTTACCAAAATTCTAATTTTCAGATATCAGTGGTATTCACATCAGACTATCTTTATTAATACAAATTTGACATCACACTTGGAACAGTGGATAGCAAGTGCTTATTATTTTGGAGACTATAATTATATGGTGGCGTAGTGGTTAAGTGCTACAGCTGCTAACCAAAAAGCCGGCAGATTGAATCCACGAGGCACTGCTTGGAAACTCTACGGGGCAGTTCTGCTCTGTCCTATAGGGCCACTATGAGTCGGAACAGACTTGATGGCAACAGGTTTGGCTTTTTAACAGGTTTGGCTTTTTGGGTTTTTTTATAATTATATGTGACAGAAATTTATTAAAAAAAAATTTAATTTTTAAAATTTTTTTTTATTTATAGGTTGGTGAAAATCTTGGGAGAGATCTGCATTTAATGAATGATGGAAATAATATTGTCTTCATATTACTGTAATTACAGTTTTTTGCATTTTTAACATTTTTGCTAAAGACCCTGAAAAACATATTTCCTCATATTTTATTCTGTTTTAAAATTTTTATATTGATAAATTTGTTAACTGTTTAAAACACTATTCCAACAACAAGGACAGGATTTATTTTCTAAGTTTATGGTACCTGCCAATTTATAACCTTCAGAAAATAAACATGGAGTTTTACTCTCAGGAGAATTTTTGGTCAATACCAATTCTCAAAAAGAAACTAACATCTAAAAAATAAACAAATGAATGGACAATGCAAACAACCACGAAAATAAAGAAATAAAAATAAAAAATAAAGAGGCAATGATCCAGGTAACACTGTATTTTCAAAGCTGAAACATAAAAAATATCAATTGCTTCCAGCATTATGGCTTTCTGAATACTCAGCATAGACAGGATACTGCAGAGAGAGCATTCAAGAAACTTCTGGGATAAAAAAATATATATACAAACTAGACACATAAGTGAACACATAAGAACAAAGATGCTGCAGAGAGTTCTGTGTGGACTCAAACACTGAAAAGAGAATAAGTTGTTAGAAGAAAAAAACAGTAATTCCTAAAACAAATAGTATATTAAATATTGGAAAATTCATGCCTGTCTTTAGCAGTATTTTTCATGCCCATAACCGGATGACTGTGACACTTTTCAAAGCAATAAAAGCAACAGAATTTTTATGAATGAATGGTAGTAGTTTTCATAACTAGAAGAGGCTGTTATAATAATAGTTGTACAAAAAAAAAAGTTGTACAGCTATATTAAATACATGTTTCAAACTTTTATAACATATAATTAAACATGCCTAAATAAAACATAGATTTCATTACAATATATACAATTAGGAAAGATTGCTTTAATGATTATAAAGTTTTAAAATGCTCTATTAAAGATTAATAAATGCTTTTCATTTACATACTGTCTTGATCTGTGTACACTTGAACTATGTCACTGCTTTTGTTCCCATTTCCAACTGAAGTACTTGCTGTTACCCAAAATGTATAGTAGCTGAATATTGCCAGTTTATCTATTATTGCAGATACGGTCATTTTGTCAAAGTCATTGGTTACTTCATGGAGTGTAAAATTCTGAAAAATAAACATCATTTTCATAGTTTAGGATCTTTTTTTTTTTTTTAGTATACGTGAACATTTCAAAATAAGTATTATTATCCATGAATTGGTTGTCTCACTATTTTAACATGTTAAGTTTTGAGAAAACCCAATACAGAACATTTTTATTACAATAATAAAACTAGAAATGTGTTAGTATTAAAAAAAAAAAAAAAAGGAATAACACAGGGAACCCAGGGTGAAAAGGAGGAGCACGCTGTCACATTGTGGGGACTGTAGCCAATGTCACAAAACAATATATATATAAATTTTTGAATAAGAAATGAGTTTGCGCTGTGAACTTTCAACTAAAGTACACTGAATTTTTTTTTAAAAAGTTAAAAAAGGAATAGATGGTAGCAGTTCTTATTACAAAAAGGAATAGATGGTAGCAGTTTTTATTACAAATGGTAGCAGTTTCATTACATTGCAAAGAATAAAAAACTCTCAGCTAAGTAGTGGAGAAGGTCAGGTTGCAAACAGGAAGTGCTACAACTGCATTGGTCAGTGCCAGTTTTCCTTATGAAATATTCAAGTATTTTTCAAAACACTGAATGTATATTTTTAAACATGTTTGGTAGAAATACTTAATGTTTAACTTTTTCTTCCTGTTAATAACGAAGGAATTATAAAAGTGTTTGCCCCTTTCTATGAACTAAAATTGACATTATTAATCTTTAGAGGGTCCTCTTTTTCTAATACCGTGGGGAGCAGTGGGGAGACAGTTTGGATGCACTTTCTGATGGGCAGAGTGGGAAAAATTTACAAATACTCTTGCCTGACTTCTAGTTATATTTACTCCACAGCATTTTCTGAAGTATTAGAGAATTTATTCAAGCATTTTCTTCTTCACCAAATTTTTAAAATGAACAGATAGACAAACAACATCAATTCCAAAATAAATAAGAAAGACTTTTTAAAAACAAAAGTACAGAGAGAGTAAAACTGTCAGAGGTTACCAGGGGCTAGGTGGGGGAGGGAGGGTGAATAGGCAGAGCACAGGGCATTTTTAGGGCAATGAAACTATTCTGTGGGATACCCTAATGACAGACACATGACATTCTCCATCTGTCAAAACTCATAAGGCTGTACAACCCAAAGAGAGAAACCTAATGTAAACTATGGACTTTATTTAATTGTATGGATCAGTATTGGTTCATCAGTTGTAAGAAAAGTACCACAGGAATGCAAAATGTTGACCACAGAAGAAACGGTGTGCAAAAGGGAGGGGGGTGTGGGAGTTGTCTGTACTTCATGCACAACTTTCCTGTAAACGTAAAACTGCGCTAAACAGTAAAGTGTATATTTAAAAAAGTAGGCAATTAGTATGAATAATTTACGATACTACCCATCTACACTGAGAAATCTGAAGCATTCCCATCCACACAAAGCCTTTGGAGTGCTACTGACTGGTGTTTAAGTTCTGGCCTTGTAACATGGATAAATCATCTAATCTCACAGCTTCTCTTCAGTTTTAAAATGGAAATGATCATCTCACTTCACAGAGGCGTTTTGAGTATTTAGATGAGATAAAGTACATAAAACAATTAGTATCATGTCAGGCACAGAGTAAAGAATCAATAAGTGATAGTTTCATTTAAATGAGTACCATACGATAATCAATTTGACTAAAATTTATGGCCAGGATAGTTTTGCAATGCATCAACAAACTAAATTCAGCAGTTTTTTTTTTTTTTTCTTTGCAGTTTTTTTGGGGCCAGTATCTGGGAAAAGAAGAATGGGTATAAAGTATAATAATAAAAGGCTCATTTCAATTTTCTCATGACTTATTTAGGAACGGGCATATTAAAACAAAATAACAATCTCATACAAAATATGATCCATGAACTTTAATACTTTTCAGCACATGGAATAACCGGTTTATAAACAGAAAACAAAACAAAACAAAACCTGTTACTGTCCATTCGATTCTGACTCATAGCGACCCTACAGGACACAGTAGAACTGCCCCATACGGTTTCCAAGAAATGCCTGGTGGATTTGAACTGCTGACCTGTTGGTTAGCAGCCATAGCTCTAACCACTACACCACCAGGGTTTCCGATTTATATACAGCAGTATTTAAAGTTTTAATGTATCTTTTTGGAGTATATTTTAATTTTCCATTCTTTTAGAATTTATTTTGCTTACCCATGGGCTTAATGACTATTAAGTAACAATTTACATTGAATCACCCAGAAGTTATTCCTGCTGAGTGTGTGATTTAGTACGCATAGATATGTAACAAATATAACATATCCAATCAATTATCTGGGTGATTATTCCATTCATCTTTTTTTTTTTTTTTTTGGTGGGGGGATGTCTTTTGACTCAAATTATTTAAGAATTTCTCCTTTGTATGATTAAATATAGTCAGAAAGTATTTAGTAAAACCTTTCAAAATTGATCGGTCTCTAAATACTCATCTAATACCTTTTACATATAAGATACAGCTCTAGCCAATTTGAGAAGACATGACGTAGTGGGTGAAAATTAAAAGGGAGGAGAGCTGACATGCTATACAGAACACGACATGGAACAACTGAAGGAAGAACAAGGTGTACGGCTAAGTGGTAGTAGAGAGACGAAATTCCCCAAGGTACGAAGAGGAAACGATCACTTCAGTATAAACTCAGGTGTTTCAAAACTATAACTAAGTACCAAAAACAACATTAGTCTATTATAATAACTTCATATCCTTTGGATTAAAATATTTATTGAGCGTTAAACCTATCTATGATAACAGTCGAGTCCCTCGGTGGTGAAGACGTTTAATGTGGTGCTAACCAAAAGGTTGGAAGTTTGAATCCACTCACAGGCACTTCAGTAGAAAGGCCTGGAGGTCTACGTCTGAAAAATTAGCCATTAAAAACCCTATGGAGCACAACTCTGTTCTGCCACACAAGGGGTCACCATGAGTCAGGGTTGACTCAAAAGCAACTGGTATAATTACAGTACAGGGGACTTCAGAGAATGAAAAGATAATTGGCACAAAACCGTTTTCTTCAAGGTGTTTCATAAGGGAGCTAAGACAAGCAGCAGATACCCGGAACAGGAAGCAGAGTAGCATGTGCCATGACTGGGGTATTCTATAAAGGTCTGCAGGAAGAAGGAAGAGAAGGAGCGAGAAAAAAAGCTATACACCTTTCCATCAAATAATTTTCACTTTGAAGAATCTTCTCGATACTGCCAATTCAAAATAGAAAATTAGGTAGTGGAGAGATTGATGCTATTTTTACCTTTAACTTTAGGAATACATTGAAGCACGGCTGCACTTCAAGCAATACGAGACTATGTTTCTGAAACGTACTAACATCATCAGCCTGTGCCCTCTTGCAGCTGTCACACTTAAAAGCATTCCTCAAATTATTTAATAAACTATAATATTTTCTAACACAGATGAATTGCAAATGGCATCATATTATACACCCAGGCTTGAATAAGCTCATATGATCCTGCTGAAACCATAGTCAGATGCTTAACACTTGAATATTTAGATGTGGACAAAAAGGAACACAACAGGCTTATGTACAACCATAAAGTAAATTGAACAGAGGCAAAATCATTGTTAAATTCAGAACTACTGAAACCACTTCGCGATGTTCTTTGTTAAATCCAGGAAGGACGGGAAAGCTGCAATTCGAGTGGTTTCTATGGCATAATGACCCATCGTTAAATTTGTAAACAGCCTTGCAGTGAAAAACACATTGCATCACTAATTCCCATTTCTCTTCCCCAAACAGAGCAGAACAAAAAGGAACAGTAATAAACTGCTTTGTGTACAGAGGAGAAGAAAGCTTTCTCCTTCTGCTCTTAAGGCATTTGTTAAAAAATATCTGCATCTGTAACTACATGTCTTTTATACAGTAATTTTCTTTCTGGCACAAAGTTTTAGTCACACTATACAACCCCATTCGCAAAGGGCTTATAGCAAAATGTAAGAACTGTACCAATCTCCAGGCTTTCTTTTACTCTGTGCTGAATTAGATCTGAGAGAGCTTACAAAGTTCTATCCTGACTCTATTCATTAGCCTGCACAACAACTGCAGTAAAGCAAGTGATGCTTTTGTCCCAGAATTGTTGCACACGAGCACTAACTCCAGAGGCTAAAGCAAGGTTGACCTTGATAAGCAGGATTAAAAACCAAAAAACCAAGCCGAATGCCATCAAGTCGATTCCGACTCATAACGACCCCATCGGGTTTCCAAGGCTGTAAATCTCTATGGAAGCAGATTGATTGCCACATCTTTCTTAGCCATTCATGATTGGCAAGAATTATCTTTATTCCCCTTCTACATAAAAAAGTACAAAGAAAACAAAAATGGCCACAGTCACAGTCAACATGCAGTCAATAATTTCTACCAGTAAGGTACATATGCTGTAAATTTTAGTATTGCGTCCCATTCCTGATCTAATCAAAACCACTCTAAATTTCTCCTTTTAATATATTGGCATTCATGAGACACTTAGTTTGGAGGAATAAAAGAGTTCTGTTGAAAATAATGAAAATATGTCTACAAATGAAATGCATTTTTGCGACTTTCATAATCATTATTCACATACCAGAAAGGGTCCACCTGCAAACTGCGAGCCTAGAACCTGCACACCACAAATAGCCACATTCCTAGTGATTTTCATTTCATCCAATACTCAGTAATGATAATAAGAACCCTCATGGTAACAACTGAAAACATTGTTTTAAATTGAATAAAAACACTCGAACACACCCAAACATTAAAACTATTTAAATTGTATAAAAACAAAAGAAAAAAAATAGCTGACAAATAAATTTGAGGATAAATGAAACCAACAAATCTTCAGAGAATACTCCATGAAGAAAGTGGAGTTGAGGGCTATCTTTAAATACATACTTTTAAAGAAGTGGCAGCTTCTTTGCTATTAACACATCTTGAAACTGATAAATAAATGTGTACGCATGTGCGCATGTGTGTATGTGTATAAAGGGAAAGACTGATTAAAATTTATCAGAAATTTCTTCCGCACAAAATTTCTATGTAAATGGAAGTTTTATAAAACATATATCTGTTCATAATTATCAATATAAGGCAATCTATTTCCTCTATAATACTAAGTGTGTATTATGGTCAACAAAAATAAAAGATCTAAATAAATACAGTAATAAAAACTAGAAGAAAACTCATGTCTTACCTGCACGAAAGTACCTGAAGTATTTCTGTAATAAACAGAGTAATATTGTATAATTCCATTAGGTTTTGAAGGAGGTGTCCAAAAAAGAATTACTGATGAAGAACTGAGATTTGCGTAATGAACGTCTTTGGGAGGATCACTTGGTGCTATAATACAAGCAATTTAACAAAGAAAATGTACTTGTGCCATCAAGTAAAGTTTCTGTTACGAATGTCTTGAATTTTACTGCTTTTGATAAATCAAAGTGATGAGAATTATTTTTTAAAAAAACTTAAATTAGGAATAACATTTCATTGGAGATCAGAAATGAAATCCATAAATCTCATGGGGCCATTCCTCTAACACCCTACCATAGCTGTATGCAAGCAGAGAATAGGTAGATTTCTTACCCATAAAACACTATCCCAACTGTAAAACAGTCCCACTTCCCTGTATCTGAAAACAATAGTATAACAAGTTTCCAATATAGAATGCATAACATGAAATAATAGGGGGCAAAGGCAAACAGATCCGGCCTTCATGCATTTTATTTTGTTTCATTTAAGAGACACTGTACTTACTATGTGTCAAATTCTACCCTGAGTGCATTTACAAGTATAAACTTATTTAATTGTTGCAAGAATTCTGGGAAGTCGATCTGATATTGTTGCATATTAGAGATGGAAAATGAAGGCACAGAGAAATTAACTTTCACTGCATCTAAGGTTAGTAAGTGATTAAACTGCATTTTCATCCATTATCAGGTTTTAGCAACAGTTAGTAATATTATATTTTGATATTTAATACTGTTTCTGAGAAAATTATTCTTTTATTTAGCTTACATCCATTAAAAAAACTCACCTCCCTCAGGTGTTTGAAAGTTAATAATATTGCTTCTCATTTTCCCATCACCGAATCTGGTGCTGGCTGTTACATAGGTGGTATATTCAACATGATAGTCCAAATCGGAAAACTCTAACGATGTTTCAGTTATATTCACAGTTTTTAGTGTTGATCTATCCCTGAGAAAAATAAATATTACTTGCAGAATTGACTTTTTTATAATAAATTAGAAGTTGGTACATACATTCTGGAGCCCTGGTGGTGTAGTGGTTAAGAGTTCAGGCTGCCAACCAAAAGGTCGGCAATTTGAATCCACCAGCTTCTCCTTTGAGCACAAGTACATTAAAAAACAAATGACATTTATGCACAGAAATTTATTAATCTAGACCAAAAGGATAAAGATGGCACTTATCCTGAAATACGGAAAATAATGAACTTTAAAACGCTTCAATAATTGAACTTCTTTTGCTTCCAAGTATATTCAGTAATTCAACCAAATGATAATAAGATGTTATTAGAGTTTGCTTGAACCAATTTTAATGGATATCTGGAAGTACTATTACTCTTTAATTACTAACATTCCTTTGCATACAAATATTTTAGTAGCTAAAATATATTTTTTTTTTAATGTTGGCAAAATCTTGTTTAAACTATTAATTTATCAAGTAATCCCATTTGTCATATATTGTACAGAAGTACCATTTTCTTTGGATCAATCCAAATAAATAAATAAGCAAATAACTGAACAGTAGCATCTAAAAAGTGAGCTTGTGTCTGTACCTTTACCATTTTAAAAAAAAGAGAGCAAAAACAATGTGTGTAACATATGCAATAAAGAAAAGTAGAGCTTGCATCTCTCATTCAATATAAATCTCAAAAGTATTCAAAATATCACTCCAGAAAAAAAAAAATGTTTAAGTAAAATAAATATTGGCTCAAAACTCTCAAAGTACCAAAACCTCAGGAAGGGAAAAAAATTGTAAAGAACAAAATGTTAAGAAATAAGCACTATAATCATTTTATTTCTATTATTTTAATTCAGTTTCCATAGTTTTGAATTGGGCATAGGTTAGAATCTGAAAGAATAAACATCCATATAAGTGCTAAAAGCTGCATTAAAAAATTAACATCTTAAGAGCAATAAAATCAATTATTAAAGATTTTAGATAATGGAATATCATGTATCACAGAAAAAGGTGTATCTGTTAGGCAATCTCTTTTTCCTTTTATTTAGAAAAATAAGGCATTCAAATAGTAAGCAGATATTCCCTCTGTATAGAAAATGCTCTCTGTGCCACAGAAATATGTAATCCTTGAATACTTAAGAGGCATAATAGATTTTAAGTGAATTAAAGGTATTTTTACAGAGGTACATTTTAGCTATGGTTTTACCATTACGGAATTATCAGTCCACTCCAAATACAAGTATTGTTATCTGAAAAATAGTTGCAAAGCTTACCATAATGAAAAAAATATGGATTCAGAGTAGGTGATTAGAGACAACTTAAATTAGCCAGGCTATTAAGCATTTTGAAACAGTTGAATTGGACATCCTCTTTCAGAAGAAGGAAGAACTTTCTTTGACTTCACTGAGATGATAGGAGATGGGCTTTTATAATTCTTAAAACCAGGTACCTTATCATAGAAACTTTACCCAATTCCATACTCCTTTCATTGCTGACAAAACATCAGAATAGTACAGAATAGCTAATCCAAGTCAGAACTCCAAAGCTATAAAATTAGCTAAAATAATTTAATAACATTACATGTATTTTAAAAATACTTTTCAAGTGCATTTTCCAATGTTATCTGTTATCCTACATCACTACCTTCTTGCCCTGATCTTCACAGTAAAATACTGCAAATGAAAATTTGCCTACAGTAAGAAAAACTCAGGTTATACTACATAGATAATGTAGAAACACACCAATTACTGGAAAGAAACAGGACAAAAATAAATTTTGTCTCAAGAATCTGGATATTTCAGTAAAAAGAAAGCTATCTTCATAAATTATCTGAATAAGAAACTCAATAATCCACTTCGGTTAGCATGTATAGTTAGTGTTTCTACATCTCCCCTGGTTTGCCTTCAGAGACAAAATAGTGCTAAAATATTTGCCATATGCTAATGTGCTTTTTCTGTTTGGGTTTGTTTGTTTTTTCTTTTCAAGTTTAGGACCGTGGCCAATATTTTAATGACTGATGTAGGAAAGTAAACTTCAGTTGAAATAGTTCAGAATGTATACTGAATACACCAAACACCAAAACCAAACCTGTTGCCATCGAGTCAATTTCAACTCACAGCGAGCCTGCCAAAAGAACAAACAAATCTGTCTTGGAAGAATACAGTCAGAATGTTCCTAAGGAACAAGGACGGTGAGACTACATCTCACATACTTGGACATGTTATCAAGAGGGATCAGTCCCTGGAGAAGCACATCATTCTTGGTAGAGGGTCAGAAAAAAAGGGAAAGGCCCTTAAGGAGACGGACCGACATAATGGCTGCAACAATGGGCTCAAGCATAACAACAACTGTGAGGATGGTAGAGGACCGGGCAGTGTTTCGTTCTGTCGTAGCTTGGGTCACTACGAGTTGGAACTGACTCGACAGCATCTAACAACAACAAGAGGTGGATTGTCATAAAACTGAGAACTGAGAGAGAGTCAACAGGGAGAGAAGGGATGCCGTGTTACTAAGGATGTGGGTCACTCTTTTTTGCTTTTTAGTTGCAGTTGCCAGGTTAGAGGTAACACACATAAACCTCTGGGCTGAGGCATGAGCTCTCTGTTCTCCAAGGAGTGATCTCAGTGATCAATCCTGCAGTTTAGAGAGTTCACTCTCTCCAACATGTGATAAACCTAACTTTGACACCACTGCAATGAGTTGCTGCAAAGAGTTGTTATTCTTGGTTTTAGCTTGCTTTGCTTTAAAACCCTTGTTTTGTTATAGGGATTATTAGTTTTAAAATATAATAGAATTCTTATGTGTTTTTCCATTATAGTGTTTTATTTTCATTTATAAAGATATATTCTTTTGAAACTTGATTTTTTTTTAACCACATTACATTTTTTTTTGTATCAACGTAATTTGGATATATCCTAGCTATTCAATCATTCTTCTATGAATTAATATGTAGGTTGTTCTTTTCTTTTTCTTTAAGCTATTACTTTAAGCTTTTATTTTTCTTATCTCTAACACTGACATAGTAAGCATCCTTATATAAAAATCTTTTTATATTGGTATTGTTTATATCTGTTCGTTAAATTCCCAGTAGTGTGATTGTTCAGTAAAACGGTTTGAACTTTTTTATTTTAATGATTCTTGTTCCGAAATGATTATTATAATTTAAAGTCATGCTAATAGTGTATGAGATTGCCTATTTCCCCCAATTCCCACTACTAGTGGATATTATTAATCTTCTTAATTTCTGCAAGCCTAATTGACCCAAAATATCTCATTGTAATTTGCACTTCCTTGACCATGAGTGAGACTGGATGTCTTCTCATACGGTTATCGGGCATTTGCAGTTCTTTTCTAAAAAATAACTCATTCAGACATTTGCTTTTTCACCTTTTATTTTAATCTTCTAAATGAAGAACAGAATATGTTAGAGTTAGGGACGCACTGTTCTTGTAGATCATGTTCCAAAACAAAGAAAGATATCTTTCCAACTCCTCTCAATTTAGAGACGGTTTATACACAATTGGAAACCCTGGTGGCATGGTGGTTAAGTGTTACAACTGCTAACCGAAGGGCTGGCAGTTTGAATCCGCCAGGCGCTCCTCGGAAGCTCTATGGGGCAGTTCTACTGTGTCCTATAAGGTCGCTATGAGTCGGAATCGACTCGACAGCACTGGGTTTGGGTTTGGTTTGTTTTTTTATATACACAATTAATTTCTAATTAATTGCAACAAAATTTATTCAACATTTGTGTGAGGTACTATGTTAGACATAGACATGAGTAAGACACAGCCCCTGTCCTCAAAATAGAAAGCAAATAATTCTAAAAGAATTCACTAATAACAATGTGCTCTCCTTAAGGACAAGGGCGTTTTTCCACAGTAGCTAAAATCAAAAAAAATATGAGCAAAAAAATTGGTAGTAACCAAAGCGTAGGAAAGGAGAATAAGGAATGTCCCCTCAAAGATGCAGGAAATCATTCACTAGCAAGTTGGTGTGTAAGGTTTAAGAGTAGAATAGGGGGTTACATGAAGTAGGGAGAGGAAGAGAAGAGGCCTACCTGACAAAGCAGGTCTAACTCTTAGATATTCAAAGCCATAAACTGTGGTGAAACAGAAGGAATAGAAATGCCACACAACACTTAATCTTTAATATATATAACTTTTCAACATTAAACTTCCCAATCAGTGCAAATTTTCAAACTGAGAAAAAACCTGAGGGGAGTCCATGACACAACCATTTTACAGATTTAATTCTAGAAACCTATTAGAACATTCTAAAAGCTTTCTTTTTTTTTTTTTTTTTTTAATTTGGGAAATCAAAATAGAGTTCCTTTTACATTATTCAAAATAAATATAAGATGAAGTTTCTCTTTCTCTCTTAACTCATTGATATCACCAAGTAAATGGCATGGGTTAGGATTAATGGTGTTATGAAGAGGAAGTTATTTCCTAGTTAATTTAACTTTTTTTTTTTTCAAAAAACAGACCACATCTTGATAAGTAGGGCATTAGAGGAATTCCAGAGCATAGGGAGAGGAGAGCATAATCACCCATAAAGGAATCTTGACTACCAAAAAACACCTAGGAAAACTGAAACAAATTTGGACACTTTCCTTGGTATAAATTTGAATGATTTTCTAGAAAAGGTCTGAGATACTTCTAAAGGTTACGGTCTTAAATCTAATCATCATCACTTGGTATTTTGTTCCATGTGGGTAATCTAACCTGATGACACATCTATTCATGTCTGTCACTAATGATTTTTTTTCTAAAACTTAAATCTGATGATGTCTACATATTTTAGAGCAATCGTTTACCTCACTAAGAACATCAACATCCATTAACTTAACAGACTGTTTATCATGTCACTTCTTTCTAGTATGAACCATTGGTATGCAGTAATTTTCCCACTATAAGAAAACTGTTCTTCTATGTTACATCTTAATCTAGAATAATTATTCTCCACAGTTTGGTAGTATGAGTAAATCAGCAATCAAGTATTAAACAGCCCCAAACTAGCAAGGTGTAAAATGTTCACATTTTATGATCCTAAAGCTCTCCTAGAAACTCACAAAGAAGGGTGTTCGTTTGCTGTTATTGTTGTTCTCATTGTCATCATTTGGCTTGGTTTGTTTTAGTTTATTTTGTTCCTTTTTCTTTTAGCAGAAAAGACATTTATAGTATTAGAGAAACAAGGCATTAAAGTGAATGAGGTTGAAACTGAGGAAGAATACGTTTATAAACCATGGCTTGGAGCAGACGCAAGAAATCAGAGTCCAGAAGATAGGAGGACAGGAGAAGGGATTGTGCTTGAGCTGGAGGAGAGATATTTCTTCCCTTGAAAATGGACACAAAGTTTAAGAATGTAAATGATTTGGTAGGTCTGGAAGAAGAAAGTTGAGATAGTTCAAACCTGGTCACCTCAATTTTCAGAATAAGGTGGAAGCTCAGCTTGTCTGCTCTGAATAAAGTGTATGGGGATTTAGTAAAAGGCTTGAGGACAGGAAAGCTGATTTGGGATAATTTCTAAGGACAAAACGAGAGGGAATTCACCAAGAACAAGTAAAATAAATGCCTGCAGATGCTCAAAATTCAGTGAAGTTAGTAAAAGCAAGGACTTTTAGTGCACAATATAGTCTTTCTTTATTTCAACAAATATTTAGAGTCTAAAATATATAGGACATGGGACAAGAGATATCATTGCTGATGTCAGATGGATTCTGGCTGAAAGCAGAAAATACCAGTAAGATGTTTACCTGCATTTTATTGACTATGCAAAGTCATTTGACTGTGTAGATAATAAAAAATTATGGATAACGTTGTGAAGAATGGAAATACCAAAACATTTAATTGTGCTCATGAGGAACCTGTACGTAGATCAAGAGCAGTTGTTTGAAAAGAACAAGGGGATACTGTGTGGTTTAAAGTCAGATAAGGCGTGTGTCAGGGTTGTATCATGTCACCATACTTATTCAATCTGCATACTGAGCAAATAATCCAAGAAGCTGGACTATGTGAAGTAAAATGCAGCATTAGGATTGGAGGAAGACTCATTAACAATCTGTGATATGCAGATGACAGAACCTTGCTTGCTGAAAGTGAAGAGGACTTGAATCAAAGTCCTCAGTCTTAAATCAAAGACCACAGCCTTTAGTATGGATTACTCTGCAACATAAAGAAAACAAAAATCTTCACAACAGGACCAATAAGCAACATGAAGAAAATATTGAAGTTGTCAAGGATTTCATTTCACTTGGATCCACAATCAACATCCATTAAAGCAGCAGTCATACGACATATTGCATTGGGCAAAAATGCTGCAGAAGACCACTTGAAAGTGTTAAAAAGTAAAGATGTCACTTTGAGGACTAAAGTGAGTCTGACCCAAGCCATGGTATTTTCAATCATCTTATATGCTTATGAAAGCTGGACAATGAATAAGGAACACTGAAAAAGAATTAATAGCTTTGGATTATAGTGCTGCTGAAGAATATTGAATATACCATGGACTGCCAGAAGAAGGAACAAATCTGTCTCAGAAGAAGTACAGTCAGAATGCTCCTTAGAAGTAAGGACAGTGAGACTTTGTCTCACATAATTTGTACATGTTATCAGGAGGGACTAGTCCCTGGAGAAGGACATCATGCTTGGTAAAGTAAAGGGTCAGCAAAAAAGAGGAAGACCCTCAATGAGACAGACTGACACAGTGGCTGCAACGATGGGCTCAAGCATAACAATGATTGCGATGATGGCACAGAACTGCGCAGTGTTTCATTCTGTTATACACAGGTTGGATATGAGTCAGGACCGGCTCAGCAGCATCTAACAAAAACAACAACAATGCTCTGTGATGGGATATAATGATGAAAAAGATTCAGTCTCTGGCTCCAAGGAGTTTACATTCATAGGGTTTAGAAATCTAGATAAAAGGATTAAGAAAATACACCGTGGGATTAATACAGATTTATTAAACATCCATTCTTTTCTTTAAAGTTTATAAACTATTCAGATTTTCTATTCCTTTTTAGTCAGTTTGTAAATTATATCTTATTAAGAGTTTCACTCAAATTTCTAAGTTTATTTTCATAAATTTCTACAAAAATATCCTCTTTTAATTTTTCAGTATTTATAATGTCTCTTTTTTTTATTCCCAAAATTAATTTATATGTCTTCTCCTTATTCCTGGATCAATCTTCCCAGTGTCTGTATAATTTTACTTTCTTAATTACTTATTAGCTTTACTTTTACCTCTTATTTTTTTTAATTTTATAAGTTTTTACAAGTATAGGAATTATAAATTATTAATGATAATAATAAAATGGATAATGGATAATTGATAATTATTAATCTTTTCTTCTCTACCTGCTGGAAAGTTTATTCACCCATGTACAAACAGATAACAAGGTATAATGTTTGATATTTTAAAACATAATGAATTAAACATTGGAGCACAATTTTTAGTTATAGAAGAGACCATTTTAGTGAACAATAACAATAGTGAAGTAAATAACTTTGGACTAAATGTAATTGTGCTCAAATAAATAGAAGATTGGTGATTACTTGACAGAGTTTAGATAGAGCAAATCTTTCGCAAAATATTTTTCTCCTGGGAAATTAAGAAGGCTATGTTTTATAAGTACAATCATAAAATCAATTAATCTTATGAATGGATGTATCCTTTTTTATACATTTGATCGAGAAAGAAGAAATACTTGTTCTTTTCTCCATCGATTTGTAAGTACAGTAGAAAAAAATGTTCTTTAAAAAGCTAACATGGTCCAAAATGCTTAATGTGTAGCAAGCTTTAAAATATAGTCAGTAGTGGATCGCCTGTTACTAAAAAAAAAAAAAAAAGTTACTAAAGGCTTTTAAATTATAATGATAAAGATGGAAAGGCTGAAAAGAAATAACCTAAATCAACATCTTTTCAGGTAAATCAGTGCCTTCCCACTGTATTAGTCATTTTCCTTCATTCTTTCTTCAATAGTTCCAAATTCCTGATCACTACGTTTCTTTTTCATAACGAGACTTCAAAAAAAGGGCTTAACAGTTCTCATTTCTCAGAGAAAGTCATGATTAGGATGCTTAAATTTAACCAAATGATATCAACCTTAGCTCTAGCTTATTTTAATTTTTAAAACACATAGATCTTGTCTTAATCTGAAACTTGAACATTGTTACTCTTGGCCCTTTCCAAAGAATACAATTTCAACTGTCTCCTTTTCAGTTCCTGTAAAAAGGTAAGGGAAGTGTTGCTTATGAAAGATCTGAAGGATGAGCAAACCTCTAATTTATTATTTGTTATGGGTTGAATCATGTCCCCAAAAAAAGGTACGTTGAAAGCCAAACCGCTCTCCCCAACCCTCATATCTGCGAATATGACCTTGTTTGAAAAAAGGTTCTTCCTTTGGGAATATTATCAGTTAATGAGGTCATATCAGAATAAAGTGAGTCGTAATCCCTAATCACAGCAAGAAGATGACATGTAAAGATATATCTACAAGTCAAGGAATGCCAAAAGACACCTAGGACCACCAGAAGCTGGAAAAGACAAGGATCTTCCCCTAGAGCAGATAGAGAGAGCATGGTCCTGCCAACACCCTGAATTCAGACTCCCAGCCTCCACAACTATGAGACAATAAATTTATTGTCTTTAAAGCAGCTCTAGGGAACTAAACACTATTCTAGTCTCAGAGCAAGCAAGAGCTGCAGAAGGCTACATTCATTACATATTTTATCTTCGTTTTCTATGAAAGCGTTCTCACCTAACTGTATTTTGAGAGTAATGCCTATTACTTTCCATTTCTGTTCCTACCTCTCTTCACAAAAGCCACACTAAGATTCCTTGGACATATGTCCAGTTGAATTTTATGAAAGCTTCTGAATTCCAAAGGTCTGAACTGGTTCCCAACCTAGTTTTCTTCCTCCAACCAAAGCCTTCACTCTGAAAGCCAACCTTTCCATAACCAATCCTTTCTGTAAATTAGCCAGGTACTGAGTTAGTGATAAGGTACAGTTCCTACACTCTAAACCTTACACCCTAACAGGAAGATACCTATTAAATAAGAAATTACAAATGCGATGAGTTTTATAGAAAAGTAACTAAACTAGTTCAGAGGGTTAGGCCTTTGTTACAGCAATACCAGTAGTTTATGCTCATTATCATCCACACTATTTAGGAAAGAAATAACTGATCCAATGCAGTTAAAAATTGACTTCTTCAAACTAGAATGTGTGCGCGTGTGTATATAATCTTATTGTATGGTATTTTTTTTTTTTTTAAACTATGCACCCTGTTCACACACTCAAAGGGCTTTTCATTACACTTGGAACAAAATCCAATCTCCTTATTCTGGCCTCCAGACTACAGACATCTGGTCTGCCTACCTCTCCAGCATCATCTCCTTTCACTCTCTTTCTGTGTCATTGTATTTCAGATACAATGGTAACTACTGCATCTTCCTTCTTAAGCCCTTCTTTGTAGCTTTCCAAGATGTTTTGTTCCCCAAGCCTTTAATGCAAGGAAATCACAATCTCTACCAGCTTTGTGCATTTCACAAACGTGATGAACAGATGCCCTAATCAAGGGTTAAAAACGCAAGGTATAGGCAGGTAAAATAAATAAGTAAAAAGACTGGGATTAAGACAGGGTGTGGTTGGAACTGAAGTAAACTGTAGAGCAAGTGTCTCTTCTAAAGAAGACAGCCACCATTCAGCTCTGGGAGATTTTTGCCATGGTGAATGTGGTAAAAGAATTGTGATTTCTGAACAAAGGAAGGTAAAATTTTACTAGATATCTCCTCATTTTTAAATAAGGGCAATTGATTCTGAATTTATGAAGAGCTTGTAGGTCCAGAAAGACATGGGTGGGTCTACCCCACAGCTATCTTGTTTGTGAGTTGAACTCTCAAGCCTAATCTAAGTCATTTATATAAATGACTGATAGGAAAGATCTGATACAGAGCTTTGACCCCCCCCCCCATTAGCCACCATGTTAAACCATAAAGTCCATCCTTCTACTCAATCACTGTGTTCTGGATTGAATTGTGTCCCCCCTAAAATATATGTTGAAGTCCCAACCCCTGGTATCTGCGAATGTGACATTGTTTATAAACAGGAAAATTGAGAATGTTATCAGTTAACGTGACATGTGGCATCATGCAGGGGTAGGAGGGATCCTAATCCAACCACTGTTATTGTTAGCTGCCCTTGTGCCAGGTCTGACTCGTGTGGCTATTCTGTATGTTTCTATAATGATCTCAAATCTCATAAGATATAAATCACTATTGTGCTTTCAAAGTACATATGTATAAGCCCTCATACTATGAACTTAAACTTACTATGAGCTTAGTCTACTTTTGTGAGGTTCTCTAACATTAACTATAAACCATTAGAAACCTGTAAGTAATGAGAAAGTTATTTAGAAAATTTCTGTATTTAGATATGGAAACATAGAAGCATGTGAAGTATGTAAAGAATGTAAAATAAAACAACAACAAAAAAAAAAACCTGTTGCCATTGAGTTGATTACAAATAATAGCGACCCTACAGGGTAGAGCAGAATTGTCCCATGGGGTTTTCAAGGAGTGACTGGTAGATTCGAACTGCTGACCTTTTGGTTAGCAGCCAAGCTCTTAATCAATGTGCCACCAGGGCTCCGAAAAATGTAAACAACCTCTAAATCAACTTTGACCTGACATGCTGTGACAAAGAACATGTAACATATTTAATCTTTGTAAACTATCCTTGAGACATAAATCTAAACAAACTCCGTAACCGCTAAACTTGAAGAAAAAAAATGGCATTCTCTAACACTGGAGAAATGACGTAATAAACTAGTGTTTGACACATTGGCCCTTAATTGTGTGAGGCCAAGGTGAGAATTTCACATATAAACCCTTAAGTTCTGCTAATTCACTGAGTGAAGGCAGAGGCAAAGGAATCTTTCTCTAGTCTCTTACTCTCTCTGAAGACCAAGAACCTGCTGAGATTCTGCCCATGGCTGATGATCTCACACTCAAGTAATGCTGAGTTCCAGCCAGAGTGAAGCCTTTCTCCCAAGACTTCTCGTTAAATGTAAAAAGGCTGAAGTCTAAAGACTTTAATTTTAGCCATTTAACTAATATTGTAATTGTAATTATTAATTCTGATTCTCTGGTTCTAAATGAATGTTGTGAAGACTTACTTGCATGACTTGCCATGACAACCTTGCAATAAACTAAATGAGTTTATGCATGATAAACCTGAGTATTTCTCTATTAATTTTCTAAGATAATATCCAACATGACAGAGAATGAAATGTTGCCTGGTCCTTTGCCATCTTTACAATTGTTGGTATGCTCAAGCCCATTGTTGCAGCCACTCTGTATTTTGAATGCCTTCAAACCTAGGAGACTCATCTTCAAACACTATGTCAGATAATATTTTGCTGTGACCCATACTGTTTTCATTAGATAATTTTCAGAATTAGAGATGACAGAGAAGCTCAATATCATCAATTAGAACAAGGCCTGGGGCTGATTGCAGAGCAGACCATCAATTGATCAGATGCTAGTTGAAGCTAAAAAAAAAAAAAAAAGTCCACAAGAATCAAAGTACAACCTTGAGTATATACCATCTGAATTTAGAGACCATTTCAAAAATAGATTTCAGGGGAGGCAGAGCCAAGATGGCAGAACAGACAGACACTTCCGGCGAGACCTCTTAACAACAAAGAACCAAAAAAACAAGTGAAATGAGTATATTTGTGACAAGCTGGGAGCCCAGGGCTTCAAAGGCAAGCTTAGAAAATGAACTGAGGGGCAGGGGGAGAAAGAGACCATTCAGAAGTGGAGAGGAGTTACCGGACCTGAATCACAAGGGGCCCTCAGGCACCATTCCCAGAGCGGCAGCATCGGGCTGGTACTAGCGTTCGGCTGCAGTTTCCTCAGGGAGAAGCAGCCAGCCGCACAGCTCCTCAGGTATCACACCTCCGGAACCTGAGGAGAATGGCGCTTATGGCAAAAGCTAAATATTTGCGTATATTTTAATGTGCTCCCCCACATGCAAACCGGCTTCAGTGGCTGAAATCCCTGGGCCTGAGATAGGCCCTGTTGAGCACTTAGAATCATCCTTCCGGCCTTGGGGAAGGAAAAAATTTGCATTTGGGGGAAAAGATAATTTGCTAGCTCCACTAACCAGGGAAGCTCGGGACAGAAGCAGCTCCTGTCCAGGCATAAACTGCCTGTGGACTTTGAGCACCTTTCCGTTCTGCATGGAGCTGTGTGGGCCTATTTTGGGAGAACAGGCTCTTGTTGGCAGACTCCAGCCATTTCAGTTGTGCGGTGGAGAGGTGGGTGTTTGATGTTTGACATTGCTTTGCCTATTAAACAAGGTCTTCACCTACCCACATCAGGGACCTAAGGACTGGTAGCTCCACTCAGGTCAACCAGCCACCCGCGACAGGGGTCCAAAGATAACGGGTACCTCCCAGTCCTTACAACCAAAAACTTTAGGTGCCCATGATCAGTCTGTAGAACCCACCCACCTGCATGCTCTAGGGAACATGGATGCACTTCCCTCAGAGACACTCGGGGGTCGGTTCTCAGCCCCCTGCCTTGTTCAGAGCGTAACCCCCTGCTACAATCAGATACCGGTATATACGCCAATCACACCTGCCTCTCTAAGACTGTAGGACAGAGCCTGTACCACACACTCGATGATCAGCTACCTGGAAACCTGAGGTGAATTCATACAAGAAAACTGAATGGACTCCTAGACTGATATACTGTATAACAACTCTAGCCATCTGGGGACGGGATGTCAGAGCTCCATAGACGAAAATAATCAAGCTAGCTCACTCTAGCAACCCACAGGGGTATACCAAAACAAAACAGAGCAAAAAGCTACGACCCAATAAGCAAACAAAAACTAATACAATAACTTATTGATGGCTCAGAGACAAAGTCAATATCAAGTCACATAAAGAAAAAGACCATGATCACCTCAACAGGCTCTCAAACAAAGAATCCAGGTGTCTTCTAGGTGAAAGTGCATTCCTGGAATTACCAGATGCAGAATACAAAAGTTTAATATACAGAACCCTTCAAGACATCAGGAAGGAAATGAGACAATACACAGAACAAGCCAAGTAACACACAGATAAAGCAACTGAAGAAATTAGACACATTATTCAGGAACATAATGAAAAGTTTAATAAGGTGGAAAAATCCATAGACAAACAGTAATCAGAAATTCAGAAGATTAACAATAAAATTACAGAAGTAGACAACTCAGTAGAAAGTCAGAAGAGCAGAACTGAGCAAGTAGAAGCTAGAATTTCTGAACTCGAAGATAAATCACTTGGCACTAATATATTTGAAGAAAAATCAGATAAAAGAATTTTAAAAAATGAAGAAACCTTAAGAATCATGTGTGACTCCATCAAGAGAAATAACCTATGAGTGATTGGAATACCAGAACAGGGAGGAAAAACAGAAAATAGAGAGAGAATTGTTGAAGATTTGTCGGCAGAAAACTTTCCCTGATATCATGAAAGATGAGAAGATATCTATCCAAGATGCTCATCGAACTCCACATAAGGTAGATCTTAAAAGAAAGTCACCAAGACATATTATAACCATACTTGCCAAAACCAAAGATATAGACAGATTTATAACAGTGGCGAGAGATAAACGAAAAGTCACCTACAAAGGAGAGCCAATAACAATAAGCTCGGACTACATGGCAGAAACCATGCCGGCAAGAAGGCAATGGCATGACATATTTAAAAAATTGAAGGAAAAAAATTACCTGCCAAGAATTATATATCCAGCAAAACTGTCTCTTAAATATGAAGGTGAAATTAAGACATTTCCAGATAAACACAAGTTTAGGGAATTCGTAAAAACCAAACCAAAACTACAAGAAATACTAAAGGGAGTTCCTTGGTTAGAAAATCAATAATACCAGGTATCAACCCAAGACTAGAACACTGAACCGAGCAACCAGAAGTCAGCCCAGACAGGGAAATCCAAAAAAACAAAGATTATTAAAAAAAAAAAGCTCAAAACAGGGTAAAAAAAAAGTAACAGCGATGTTATTATATCAAAGAAGACAACATTAGAATAATAAAGAGGGAGTAAGAAATGTAATCATACATCTTTCACATGGAGAGGAAGATACAGCAATACAAAGAAATAAAAGTTAGTTTTAAATTTAGAAAAATAGGGGTAAATAATAAGGTAACCACAAAGCAGACAAGCTATCCTACTCATCAAAATAAAATACGAGAAAAAAATTGAGACTCGGCAGAAACAAAATCAACAACAACAAATATGAGGAAAGGACAATATATAAAGATAATCTACTCAGCACATAAAGTGGGAAAAAGAAACTGTCAACAACACACAAAAAAAGACATCAAAATGATAGCACTAAATTCATACCTATCCATAATTACCCTGAATGTAAATGGACTAAATGCACCAATAAAGAGACAGAGAGTGGCAGAATGGATTAAAAAACAAGATCCGTCTATATGCTGCCTATAAAGGACACACCTTAGACTTGAAGACTTAGAGACACAAATAAACTAAAACTCAAAGGATGGGAAAAAATGTACCAACCAAACAACAATCAAAAAAGGGGTGGCAATATTAATTTCTGACAAAATAGACTTTAAAGTTAAATCCATCAGGAAGGGTAAGGAAGGACACTATATAATGATTAAAGGGACAACACATCAAGAAGATATAACCATATTAAATATTTATGCACCCAACGACAGGGCTGCAGGATACATAAAACAAACTCTATCAGCATTGAAAAGTGAGATAGACAGCTCCACAATAATAGTAGGAGACTTCAACACACCACTTTCAGTGAAGGACAGGGCATTCAGAAAGAAGCTCAATAAAGACATGGAAGATCTAAATGCCACAATCAACGAAATTGACCTCATAGACATATACAGAACAATCCACCCAACAGCAACCAACTCTACTTTCTTTTCTACTGCACATGGAACATTCTCTAGAATAGACCACATATTAGGTCATAAAGCAAGCCTTAGGAGAATCCAAAACATAGAAATATTACAAAGCATCTTCTGTGACCATAAGGCCATAAAAGTGGAAATCAATAACAGGAAGAGCAGGGAAAAGAAATCAAACACTTGGAAACTGAACAATACCTTGCTCAAAAAAAGACTGGATTATAGAAGACATTAAGGATGGAATAAAGAAATTCATAGAATCCAATGAGAATGAAAACACTTCCTATCAGAACCTTTGGGACACAGCAAAAGCAGTGCTCAGAGACCAATTTATATCAATAAATTCACTCATACAAGAAGAAGAAAGGGCCAAAATAAAGAATTATCCCTACAACTTGAACAAATAGAAAGAGCAACAAAAGAAACCCACAGGCACCAGAAAAAAACAAATAATAAAAATTACAGCTGAACGAAAGGAAATAGAAAACAGAAAAACAATTGAAAGAATTAACAAGACCAAAAGCTGTTTTTTTTTTTAAAGTCAACAAAATTGATAAATTATTGGCCAAACTGACAAAAGAAAAACAGGACAGGAAGCAAATAACCCAAATAAGAAATGAGATGGGTGATATTACAACAGACCCAACTGAAATTAAAAGACTCATATCAAATTACTATGAAAAACTGTACTCTAGCAAATTTGAAAACCTAGAAGAAATGGACGAATTCCTAGAAACACATTACCTACTTAAACTAACAAAAACAGAGTTAGAACAACTAAATAGATGCATAACAAAAGAAGAGATTGAAAAGATAATCAAAAAACTCCCCCCTGCCAAAAAAACTGGTCCAGACGGCTTCACTGCAGAGTTCTACCAAACTTTCAGAGAATAGTTAACGTCACTACTACTAAAGGTATTTCAGAGCATAGAAAAGGATGGAATACAACCAAACTCATTCTATGAAGTCACCATATCCCTGATACCAAAACCAGGTAAAGACAGCACAAGAAAAGAAAATTATAAACCTATATCCCTCATGAATGTAGATGTAAAAATCCTCAACAAAATTCTAGCCAATAGAATTCAACAACATATCAAAAAAATAATTCACCATGACCAAGTGGGATTCATACCAGGTATGCAGGGATGGTTCAACATTAGAAAAACAATCAATGTAATCTACCATACAAATAAAAGATAAGAATCACAAGATGTTAGCAATTGATGTAGAAAAGGCATTTGACAAAGTTCAACACCCATTCATGATAAAAACTCTCAGCAAAATAGGAATAGAAGGAAAATTCCTCAACATAACAAAGGGTATTTATACAAAGCCAACAGCCAACATCACCCTAAATGGGGAGAGCCTGAAAGCATTGCCATTGAGATCGGGAACCAGACAAGGATGCCCTTTATCACTGCTCTTATTCAACATTGTGTTGGAGGTCCTAGCCAGAGTAATTAGCCTAGATAAAGAAACAAAGGGCATCCAGATTGGCAAGGAAGAAGTAAAAGTATCTCTATTTGCAGATGACATGAAGAGGAAATCACCAGATCAATGCCATTTACATTAGCCCCCAAGAAGATAAAATACTCAGGAATAAATCTTACGGAGATGTAGAAGACTTATACAAAGAAAACATACACTACACTTCCGCAAGAAACCAAGAGAGTCTTACGTAAGTGGAAAAATATACCTTGCTCATGGATAGGAAGACTTAACATTATAAAAATGTCTATTCTACCAAAAGCGATCTATGTATTTAATGCAATTCCAATCCAAATCCCAACAACATTCTTTAATGAGATGAAGAAACAAATCACCAGCTTCATAAGGAAGGAAAAGAGGCCTCGAAAAAATAAGGCATTAGGGAAAAAGAAGAATAAAGTGGGAGTCCCTACTTTACCTGATTTTAGAACCTATTATACCGCCAAAGTAGTCAAAACAACCTAGTACTGGTACAACAGATACATAGACCAATGGAACAGAATTGAGAATCCAGATATAAATCCATCCACATATGAGCAGTTGATATTTGACAAAGGACCCAAAACAGTTAAATGGGGGAAAAGACAGTCTTTTTGACAAATCATGCTGCAGAACTGGATATCCATCTGCAAAAAAAATGAAAGAAGACCCATACCTCACTCCATGCACAAAAACAAGCTCAAAATGGATCAAAGACCTAAATATAAAATCTAAAATGATAAAGATCATGGAAGAAAAAATAGGGACAATGTTAGGAGCCTAATATATGGCATAAACAGTATATAAAACATTATTAAGAACACAGAAGAAAAACTAGATAACTGGGAGCTCCTAAAAATCAAACACCTATGCTCACCCAAAGACTTCACCAAAAGACTAAAAAGATTACCTACAGACTGGGAAAAAGTTTTTAGCTGTGACATTACTGATCAGTGTCTGATCTCTAAAATCTACATGATACTGCAAAAACTCAACTGCAAAAAGACAAATAACCCAATTAAAAAATGGGCAAAAGATATGAATAGACTCTTCACTGAAGAAGACATTCAGGTAGCTAACAGATACATGAGGAAATGTTCATGATCATTAGCCATTAGAGAAACGCAAATTAAAACTACAATGAGATTTCATCTCACTCCAACAAGGCTGGCATTAATCCAAAAACACAAAATAATAAATGTTGGAGAGGCTGTGGAGAGATTGGAACACTTATACACTGCTGGTGGGAATGTCAAATGGTACAACCACTTTGGAAACCGATTTGGCGCTTCCTTAAAAAGCTAGAAATAGAACTACCAAATGATGCAGCAATCCCACTCCTCGGAATATATCCTAGAGAAATAAGAGCCTTTACACGAACAGATATATGCACACCCATGTTTACTGCAGCACTGTTTAAACTGTTTACAATAGCAAAAAGATGGAAGCAACCAAGATGCCCATCAACGGATGAATGAGAAAATAAATTATGGTATATTCACACAATGGAATACTACGCATTGATAAAGAACAGTGAGAAATCTGTGAAACATTTCATAACATGGAGGAACCTGGAAGGCATTATGCTGAGTGAAATTAGTTGCAAAAGGACAAATATTTTATAAGACCACTATTATTAGAACTGCAGAAATAGTTTAAACTGAGAAGCAAACATTCTTTTGTGGTTACAAGAGAAGGGAGGGAAGGAGGGTGGGAGAGGGGTATTCACTGATTAGATGGTAGATAAGAACTACTTTAGGTCAAGGGAAAGACAACACACAATACAGGGGAGGTCAGCACAACTGGACTAAACCAAAAGCAAAGAAGTTTCCTGAATAAACTGAATGCTTCGAAGGCCAATGTAGCAGGGGCAGGGGTCAGGGGACCATGGTTTCAGGGGACATCTAAGTCAATTGGCATAATAAAATCTGTTAAGAAAACATTCTGCATCCCACTTTGAAGAGTGGCATCTGGGGTCTTAAATGCTAGCAAGCAGCCATCTAAGATGCATCAATTGGTCTCAACCCACCTGGAGCAAAGGAGAATGAAGAACACCAAGGACACAAGGTAATTACAAGCCCAAGAGACAGAAACAGCCACAGGAACCAGAGATGACATCATCCTGAGACCAGAAGAACTTGATGGTGCCCAGCTACAACCGATGACTGCCCTGACAAGGGTCACAACAGAGAAACCATGAGGGAGCAGGAGAACAGTGGGATCCACACCCCAAATTCTCATAAAAAGACCAGACTTAATGGTCTGACTGAGACTGGAAGGACCCCGGTGATCATGGCCCCCAGACCTTTTGTTGGCCCAGGATAGGAACCATTCCCAAAGCCAAATCTTCAGATGTGGATTGGACTGGACAATGTGTTGGAGAGGGATGCTGGTGAGGAGTGAGCTTCTTGGATCAGGTGGACACTTGAGACTATGTTGGTTACCTCCTGCCTGGAGGGTAGATGAGAGGGTAGTGGGGGTTAGAAGCTGGTGAAATGGACATGAAAAGAGAGAGTAGAGGGAGAGAGCATGCTGTCTCATTAGGGGGAGAGTAATTGGGAGTATGTAGCAAGGTGTATGTAAGTTTTTATGTGAGAGACTGACTTGATTTGTAAACCTTCACTTAAAGCACAATAAAAATTATATTAAAAAAAAAGAATAGATTTCACACATGGAACACTAATGACCGAAAAACAGACGAGTTGTGGGATAACAGCAAAGACATCATATATGAAGAAAGCAAAAGGTCATTAAAAAGACAGAAGAGAAAAAAGATAGACATAGACATCAGAAGAGACTCTGAAACTTGCTGTTGAACATAGAGTAGCTAAAGTGAATGGAAGAAATGAAGTAAAAGAGCTGAACAGGTTTCAAAGGACAGCTTGAGAATACAAAGTATAATGAAATGTGCAAAGAGCTGGAGTAAGAAAACCAAAAGGAAGGAATATGCTTAGTATTACTCAAGCTGAAAAGACTGAAGAAAAAATTCAAGCCTCAAGTTTCAATACTGAGGGATCCTATGGGCGAAAACTGAACAACGCATGAAGCGTCAAAAGATGGAAGGAATACACAGAGTCGCTGTACCAAAAAGAAGTGAGCAACGGTCAACCATTTTAGGAGGTAGCATATGATCAAGAACCAATGGTACTGAAGTCCAAGCTGCACTGAAGGCACTGGGGAAAAACAAGGCTTCAGGAATTGACAGACAATCAATTGAGATGTTTCAACAAATGGGTGTAGCTCTAGAAATGCTCACTCATCTATGCCAAGAATTTGGAAGACAGCTAGCTGGCCAACCAACTGGAAGAAATTCATATACGGGCATATCCCAAAAAAAAGTGATCCAACAGAATGCAGAAATTGTTGAACAATATCATTAATATCACATACAAGTAAAATTATGCTGAAGATAATTCCAAAAAGGTTGCAGCAGTACATTGACAGGAAACTGCCATGAATCAAGTTGGATTCAGAAGAGGACATCAAATAAACGATATAATTGCTGATGTCAGATAGGTCCTGGCTGAAAGCAGAGAATACCAGAAAAAATCTACCTGTGTTTTATTGACTATGCTAAGACATTTGACTGTGTGGATCTTAACAAATTGTGGATAACACTGCAATGAATGGAAATTCCAGAACACTTAATTGTGCTCATGAGGAACCTGTACATAGACTAAGAGGCAGTTGTTCGGATAGAACGAGTAAATAGTGCATGGTTTAAGATCAGGGAAGGTGTGTGTCAGGGTTGCATCCTTTTACCATAATTATATAATCTGCATGCTGAGCAAATAATCTGAGAAGCTGGACTAGATGAAGAAGAATGTGACATCAGGATTGGAAGAAGAATCATTAACAACCTGTGATATGCAGATGACACAACCTTGCTTGCTTAAAGTGAAGAGGACTTGAAGCACTTACTGATGAAGATCAAAGACTATAGCCTTCAGTATGGACTACACCTCAACATAAAGAAAATAAAAATTCTCACAACTGAACTAATAAGCAATACCATGCTAAATGGAGAGAATATTGAAATTATCAAGGATTTCATTTTACATGCAACCAGGATCAACATCCACTGAAGCAGCAGTCAAGAAATCAAATGACATGTTGCTTTATGCAAATCTGCTGCAAAAAAAACTTTACAAGTATTAAAAAGCCAAAATGTCACCTTGAGGACTAAAGTGCACCTGACCCATGCCATGGTATTTTCAGTCACCTTATATGCATGTAAAAGCTGGACAATGAAGAAGGAAGATTAGAGAAAAACTGATGAATTTAAATTGTAGTCCTGGCAAAGAATACTGAATATACCATGAACTTACAGAAGAAAAAACAGATCTGTCTTGGAATGAAAACAGCCAGCATACTTCTTAGAAGCAAGGATGGTGAGATTTTGTTTCATGTACTTTGAACATGTTATCAGATGGGGCCAGTCCCTGGAGAAAGACATCATGTGTCTTAGGCTGGGTTCTCTATAGAAGCAAAACCAGTAAAGAGTGTAGAGAGAGATAGAGAGATTTATATCTAGGAAACAGCTCACACGATTTTAGAGGCTGGAACGTCTCAAGTCCATGGATCAGGATAGAGGTTTCTCCTACGTCATGTAGCTGCAAGGGCTGGTGAACCCAAGGCCAGCAGGTCAGATAGCAGGTGCTCACAGGCTATGAAAGTTGATGAATTGGCAAGCAAGACCACAAGGCTTCTCCTGATTCATGTAGCTCCAGGGTCTGGTGAACCCAAGTTCTGCAAGTTGGAGAGCAGGACTCTTGCTCAAAGGCTGTGAAGATCAACTAATTTCAAGATGAGCAGGTAAGCTGCTAGCTGAAGCCCCAAGAACCGGAGGTCTGATGAACAAGAGGCGGCTGCAGGATCCAGAACCAGCCAAAAGCCTCGGCAAGGTGAGCAGGAAGGAAGGAGGCAGCAGAGGATGGAGAGATGAAGGTTGAGGGGGCAGTGAGCCACCACAGGCACCACTCCCACTGGTACCACTCTGCAGATTCCACCATGGGGGTGATCATATATCAAATTTCAACAGGGAACTGATCATGAGATTATACAACTGCCAAAACACTGAGAATCATGGCCCAGCCAAGTTGACACACATTCTTAACCATCACATCATGCTTGGTAAAGTAGAAGGTCAGTGAAAAAGAGGAAGACCTTAACAAGATAGATTGACACAGTGGCTTCAACAATGGGCTCAAACTTAGCAATGATTGTGAAGATGGCGCAAGGCTGGCAGTGTTTCATTTTGTTGTACACAGGGTCAGTATGAACTGGAACTGATTCAATAGCACCTAACAACAACAGTTTTCAGAAATGGATTGCCAGGCCTTTCTTCCTCCTCTGCCTTAGTCTAGAAGCTCCACTAAAACCTGTCCATCATGACAGGTCGACCCTGCTGATATTTGAAATACCCATGGCATTGCTTCCAACATCATAGCAACATACAAGCCACAACATTGTGACAAACTGACAGATAAAAGCCAAAAACCAAACCCAGTGCCCTCGAGTCGATTCTGACTCATAGTGACCCTATAGGACAGAGTAGAACTGCCCCCATAGAGTTTCCAAGGAGCGCTTGGTGGGTTCAAACTGCCGACCTTTTGGTTAGCAGCCGTAGCACTTAACCACTACACCACCAGGGTTTCCAAACTGATAGATAAAGGTAGGGGAAATCCAATTATGATGGTATCATAAAAGAGAAGAGACAAGAAGAGACAGAGGAAAGATGGCCATGTGAAGGTGCATCTACATGACACAGAACACTTGGGTCTATCAAAAAACCGAGAGAAATGAGAGAGGATCTCTCCTTACAGCCTTTGAGAATATGTGGTTTGGTGACAACCTGCATTCAAAGTACTAGCTTCCAGAACTGTGAGGCAATACATTTCTGTTGTTTAAAGCCACACAGTTTGTTGTACTCTGTTACAACAGTCACAGGAAAATAATACACACTCCATCTATTTGTTTCTCTCATTACCCCAACCTGGTCTTAATATTCTATTTCTACAACGTCACTTATCAACCTCTTGAAAAAATTCATTCATGCTGCCTCCAAGGCTTCAGTTACTGCCTCTATGAGATGCTCTCTGGACTCATCAGTCTATCTTCACCACCTTCATCCCAAAATGGAAGGTAAATTCAGGAATCCTGAATGGCCTTCATACTGTTCTGATTATTGATCTACCCCTACTCCTCACTTATACAGTATTTCATTATCCAACATTTCGCATTTACAGCAATAGTAAAAAATCTACTATCTGACTTTTCACATTAACAACATACATCTGGTAGTAATAAAACACCATAGTGCAAGGCAAGAGTAACTCTCACTGTGATGGTTAAGGTTATGTGTTAACTTGGCTGGGCCATGATTCTCAGTGGTTTGGCAGTTATGTAATGATGTAGTTTGGCAGTTATGTAATGATGTAGTTATCTTCCATTTGGGGATTTGATGTGGTCATCATTATTTTCACATAATGACAATTTTTGCATAACTACCTGGTCCCTGGAACTTAACCATTTCAATAAGCGCAGGGTGAGTATATTTTGTATGCTCTAACCATTTGGTAAGGAGCCCTGGTGAAGCAGCAGTTAAGCGCTCATCTGCTAACCGAAAAGTCAGAAGTTCAAACCCACCAGCCGCTACATTGGAGGATGATGTGGCCATCTGCTTCCATTAAGATTATGGCCTTGGAAACCCTATGAGGCAGTTCTACTCTCCTACAGGGTCACTATGAGTCAGAATCAACTCAGTGGCAGTGGGTTTGGTTTTGGTAACTACTGGGTTGTTTTTAATACTGTCAAAATCTTTTATAAAATGCAAGAAACAGGACTAAACGTAATTTTTAGCATATGAAAGGCTTTTCCCAAAAGTAAGCTTTTGTGTTATAGGGAAATTGTTTGACCAATGACATTTAATAAAGGGCTGCACTGGAATTGCTTTGACTTTCTAATATTTTGCTCAGTCAGCATTCTTAAATTATTTTACATGTGCATATTTCAGCTCCTATCAATCTACGATCTTTTTAAAGTTCTATGTATTTTGAATCTCCCCACAGAGTTTAATAAGTGCTTGTCAGACTGACTGACTCAGAAATACTTTTCATTTATTACTCTTAAGACAATGGAGCAATACTTAAAAAGTCAATATTCATATATGCCAGAATTTTTAGCATCGCTTTCAATCGACAGTCTTTTAACTAGAGTATACAGGTCGATTCTGACTCTTAGTGACCTCATAGGACAGAGTAAAACTGTCCCAAAGGATTTCCAAGGCCAAACCTTTACCAAAGCAGACTGCCATATCTGTCTCCCACGGAGCAGCTGATGGGTTCGAACTGCTGACCTTCTGGTTAGCAGCCCGGTGTTAACTCCTGTGCCATCAGGGCTCCTGAGTGTTTGGGACAAACATTAAAATAATGTTTGGTCATTCACATAGAAGCTTGACAAACAAAAAAGAAAACTGCTGTTAAAGGTTACTAACACATAGAGGAGCAAAACTGCTAAACAACTACAAGTTGAATTCAACACTACAGTAAATAAATAAGCTTTACATCAGTCTACTAGGACACCACTTCCTCAACTTGACAACATATTAAAAAAAAAGAGCTTGTCAGGCCCCAACAGACACCACTTATTAAATGGTGGCTGCCTTCAGAATGAAAAGATTGTATATTATTTGAAATCATATAAGTATAATCCATCAATGTAACCAAGGAAAAAAATGCTACTTTACCGTCTTGATAGATGACAAAAAGTCATTTTCTAAAATATATTTCAGAAGGAAAAATCATTTTAAAATACAATAGATTAAAGCTGATTTCTGCACACTATCCACAAGCCAAATGTGACTCACACAGTATTGGATACAAAATGATTACACATTGACCTTCATGAGCTATTAAAAAAAAAAAAATTCATGATAAAGAGAAATGTCATCCAAGTATAATAAATATAATAGGTGGCCTGCATTTTGAAGACATACTGAGAAGACCAAAATCCACAAAATTTGTTTTTATACAAATTTAATAATTACTGGACGACCAAAATAATACAAAATGAGAATTTTAAGAGAGGTATGGACCTTTGAAATGAAGATGTGGCTAATAATAATAATCACAATCCATGCAGCATTTTAAGGGGACCGCAGAGATAATAAGTGGCAAAGCCAGGATTCAAACTTTCTGAATCGAAACCAAACCAAACATTATTATACCCTCCTTCCACCCCGTTAATAAAATTGATTATGGCAAGAGTCCTCAAAAAGCATTAGTAATTTTGAAAGAACTGAGAATTATGACCATTCCCTTAGCTACCCTAGCTAATGCTTCCAATGCTGTCTTAATAAAAAGATGGTGAAAATTAATTTTGAAATCTATAGGGTCACTATGAGTCAGAATTGACTCCACAACACTGGGTTTGGTGTTTTTGTGTATATATACTTCCCACTTTATCCTATATGTACATATGTATATATGTGGAAACCCTGGTGGCATAGTGGTTAAGTGCTATGGCTGCTAATCAAAAGGTCAGCAGTTTGAATCCACCAGCTGCTCCTTGGAAACTCCATGAGGCAGTTCTACTCTGTCCTCCAGGGTCTCTGTGAGTTGCAATCGAATCAACGGCAAGTTTTGTTTTGTTTTTTTTGATTTGTGTATATATGTGGGTATACACACATGTATATGTATCTTAGGTAATATTCTTGAAACAGAAGGGGAAAGGTGTTTTGCCATTTTTGTTCTTTCTTTATTTGATTTTACCCTATTCAGCCAGAGGTTTCCATTGCCTGAAAAAGCATTACTGCTTTTATGAGAAATATACAAAGAAGTCAATATGAAGTTTTTAACTCTTAAAATATATTCTTCATCCATTTATTTATTCAACAAATATTAATTAAATTTCAATTATGTGCCAGGTAGTTTTCTACTCTAGATACAGCAGTGAACAACAAAAAAAAAATACTCGAAACAGATAGCATGTATCTCTGTGTGTGTGCGTGTGTGTGTATAAAATAATGACAAGTTTTGTTGAGAGAAAAGTGTGTTCTGTACTCCCTTTACACATCAAGAGTCAATCCTGAATGATTTCAGGTAATAAAGCTTTATAATAAGTCATAGTGAAGACAGGAAGGAGTGTATGAATTAAAGGCAGTTTCTACTAGTCAAGACAAAGACTTTGCACTATTAAGAAAAAGCGAGAGAAGGAAAAGGGCAAAGCAGTCAGACTAGTATATCCTGGGACTCTAGGGTGAGGATAGATTGGTAGAAATAACCTGATAGGTTTGAGAGAAAAATTCCAGTACAAAAGGGCTTGTTCCTTCTTGGGACTCTTAGAAACCCTTTGTGTTAAGTATGAGACCATGTCCAGCAAGGCCTACAGACTCCTCTAATGGGCCCATTAGAGCTGAGACAAGGTTGTGGAAGTCATCTTCTCAAAACCTTCATACTACAGAGTAGTGCAGAGAAAACACCTGAGAGCATCTGCTACCTGGAGGTTGAGACAAACACACTAAAAGAACCACAGCATTAGAATAAGCTCTGGAGTTGGATCAAGGATGAAACAGAACATAAGAACCTGAAACTGGAAGCTATGACAGCAGATTGGTGCCAGAATCATTCCCCAAGAAGCTAGGCTGGATTAGCCACAATATCCCAGACTTGAGACTGCCTCACCTCACTCTTATGGGGATTCTCTTGTACCTAGAAGCCACCTTCTACACCTAGAAGTAGAATAGGGAAGGGACACGCCTTGAAAGAGGAGAAAAACACCACTATTGGGGAGCTGAACTTTGAAATGATTAAATATTTACCAAAAAGAGATTCAAACAAGCCCCAGAAATACTGAGAAAAGAATAAATTACCTTGAATCAGTATTCTCACAATCCCCACCTTTTTGCAAATGGGGATTCCAAAGCAACAAAGAACCAAATACAGAAAATAAAAGTTCATGCTTTATACTACATCTGAATTGTTGAATATAAAATTCCAGCCTTGCTATAGTCTTAACCTAAGAGGTGTATAATGTATATAAGTGCCATTACTTACTCTCAATGAATGCTGCTACATTTATAAATTTCATAATTAAAAACAGATAATTAGAATTACAGATAATTCTTAAAGTAAGTGGCTTCTATTGACTATAATAGATTATACCCAGAAAGAAAAAAAAACAATCAGGTAAATAGCATCCTGTATAGAATGCTATCTGTAGTGGGTTGAATTGTACCTTTCAAAAGATAGGTCCTCCAGGAACTTCAGAATGACCTTACTTAGAAGAAATGTCTTTGCAGATGTGGTTAAGGTAAGGATTTTGAGATGAGATTATCCCGGATTAGGGTGGTCACTAGTTCCGATAACAAGTGTTTGTGTAAGAGACAGAAATGTAAAATAAAGACACAGGAAAGGCAACGTGAACACAAAGACAGAGCTTAGAGTGGTACATCTACAAACCCAGGAACCCAAAGGACTGTCTACAACCACCAGAAGCTAGAAGAGAATTATGGAATAGATTCTCCCTCAGAGCCTCCAAAAGTTGGTCCTGCTGACACCTTGATTTCAGATTCTGGCCACCAGAACCACAGGAAAATAAATTTGTTTTTTATTTTTAAGCCGTACAATTTATGGTAATTCATTACTGCGGCCCTAGGAAACCAGCATGCCATCTAACCGTGTGTATATTCCTAAGTATGCTACATACTATGCTAAAAATACCATGAGGCTCTAGGAAGACAAACACGATCAATGTGAAGGAGTAAGATTGGTCTCCCAACATGGGGCTGGAAATCCCAGCAACATTGTCTTTTCTTTGGGCTTCAAAACTGTGTTTCCCCACAGAGACTTTGCAGTTAATGTTCCCCAAATCCTGAAAAGTTCCACCCTACAGATCATCACATGACAAGAAGCTCCTTCTTGTCACTCAGACCTCAGCTAAATGCTGCATCTTCAGAGAGGGCTTTGCTGAGCATCCCATCAAAAGCCCATTTTTCCCTGGCTTTCCCTCATTTGTTTGCTTATGGCTATATGATCGATCCAGTTATCCTTTAGAATGCAAGCTCCTTGATAGCAGTTTTATGTGTGTCTTGTTCTCAGGGGTATAGGTACTCTATTAGTACCATGGAAGGAAGGGAGAAATCAAGGGGTAATAATTACCTTCTTCCTACTACTTCCTTCTCATTAGCATCATTTATGTCACTCTTAAATTTGCTATGGCCTAGTTTTGAGAATCAGGCACTGGAGAACACAAGGACCTGTAGTCCTAAATAGCACTAGGCAAAGGATTTAAAAGAGAATTAGGGAGGAGGAACCACAATTTATGAAAGACAAGAGTAGAGTAAAACATTATAGCCTCTCACTCAATGCTAGTCCTTCTAAGTCAGGAGTATAAAAGTCAGGAATGGCCTATATTTAAAAAAACTTTGCTGTCGAGTTAATTCCGACTCATAGTGACCCTATAAAGTAGAACCGTCCCATAGGGTTTCCAAGGAGATGCTGGTGGATTTGGACTACTGACCTTTGGTTAGGTCTTAGCCACTGCCCCCCCAGGGCTCCACAAAAATATTTAAAATCCATTAGAAAATGTATTCTATAACTGGTGCATCCTTTTAAGAGGGCTGACATTAGAATCCAAGTGAGGATTTTTATCTACTGAGTTTTTCTGAAGAAGGATATCACCATGTTGCTAATTGACACGATATGCACTATAGAATTTCATCTTTTTCACAACTGAATCATAAATAGGTTTTTGGGATAAAGGTGATCAGAAAAAAAATACACCACTTACATTTCAATGGAAAACTGACTTTAAACAAGAAGACTTCTAAGAAATGTCTCTTTATCCTACATTTTAGTTAAAATTCCTCTGCTCAAAGAAATTCTTTTAAGAAGACAGTGAGAGCGTACTTGTATAAAACTCTAGAAAAGTTTAAAAATATATTCTTGTATTCACATAAGATGATATGACTCAATGGCTTTTAAGACCAGAAATGTAGTATAATTATGCACATTATATATTCATTTTTTGTTTTGGTTACAAAAGTTATATTATTTGACTGTGCTTTGACCTCTATAAACTTATTTTTTAATAAAAGAGTATTAACTATCATATTATTAATCAGTTTCCTAATGTAGCATCACATTCCGAAATTAAAAAAAAAAAACTACATTCCTATTATGTTACAGATTAATATTAGTTCTCAGAACTATTTCCAAAAAAATATCTTACCAGACATAAACTGTGTAATAGAGGATAATTCCATTTGGCTCCAGAGGTGGTTGCCATGACAACTTCACCATGACACCAGACAACTGTTTTACAGAGAAGTCTTGAGGGGGAGAATCAGGAGCTAAAAAGTTAAAGTGTGGAATAATGTATTTTATTAAACATGTATAACAAAAGGTTAAAATGGAAATTCACAAAATTTTTCTTATAAACTTTCTGGTAAATGAATTGGGCACAGTGCCTTTCTCTGTGGGCATGAGAGACTGAATGTTTACTTTCAAAATGAGATGATAAAGAAAGATTTTTCATGGTGGTGTTAGAACATCTGTTTCTGTGATTCAATGGAAAAAAATATTTCATGAGAAAATAGAGTGAAGGGGTATGTCACAGTGATTCACCTACTGCTCAAACAGATCTTGGTAACTTGTCATCCTCTAATAAAAGCAAAAGCTTTATTGGGGTGAATAAATGGAATATACAGTAAAAGAGTTCCTCAGACAATAAACAGAGGTGGGGGAAAAAAATCATACATCCAAGAAGTGGGCAAGTGACAAGCATAACACCGGGAGAGCAGTGAAAATGATCAACCTACAGATGAAGACTACAGTCCTCAATTTCACTTATGTCATTAAACTGTGAAATAATATCAAAATCTGTTCATTGAGTCTTCAAAACTGAATGGATTACAAAGGAAATACATGTTGCACATAAATAGAAAATGGACAGTTTAGGATCTACTTCCATTCTGCTTTAGTCTGTGTTGAATAAGAAGTAAAAAATTACTGCAAACTAGTTAGCCAAGTTTACAATTCCAATTAAATAAAATATTTAGAATGATATTTTCTTAGCTGCTGTATAAGAGGCTTGTAAATTCTTAGAATATTCAAATATAATTTTTGCATATAAAAATATAACTTACTAAAACTTCAGTTCATAATCACAGTTATGCATGGAAAGTGAACTCATCGAGTGGCTGACAGAAATTCTGAGAATTTCTATTTTGACTAATGTTGTTACATGTACCAATCAGCATTTCCAACAATTTGGAAAAAATGCCACCTGAATTTTTTAAAATTTATTTTTGCTTCTCTTGATAATCTCAGATATAGTTGTATGTGTATGTGTATGTGTGTGTGTTTGTGTGTGTGTGTTTGCATGTGTTTTCATTATTTGGCAACTTTTTTTTTAAGTTTATTGAAAAGGGGTTTCTGAGATGAGTTGTAAGGAATAACGGTGACAGCTGTGTTTAGCATTTTCCTTTTGTTTTTCTCACTGACACTACAGTAAAAATGTTATCAAATATTGATTATCACAGGAATCTACATATCACTTTGAGTATCTGTGCCCTAAGATATGAATTATCTCTGAGAACTCTCATTTGGCAAGACAAAAGCCTATGAATATTATCCATAACATTTTTACAAAACCCAACTTGTGTTTGTTACTGAAAAAGAAAGGATTTCGGCCAAGAATAGCATTGATTTAGGACATCATATGTTGTAACTAGGCATTTCTATTTTATTTGTGCTTTAAGATGTTCCTGTGAAATATCAGATAATTCTTGGCACTTTTATATTCAGTCCTCGGTATACCCTTGATTGTTTTTTTAGTAAAATTTCAGACCAGATCTCAAATTCTTACCACCAGGATTATTTCATTAAATTACAAAATAAAGAAGTGGGTACTATATCTAGGAGGGCATTGCTAAAATGGTTTAATATAACTTATTTTGGATATTACTATCCAAGACAGAAAGGAGAAATAACCTTCTCAACCATTGGACAACCTGTAACAATTGTCCCATCAATAAGAATTTATTTACTAAGTTAATTTTCACTTTGACAGCAAGGAGAATCTAACTATAAAAAAATGAAAATTAGGACAGGTAAGTTTTGATGGAGAAGTAAGAATAGTAAGTAGAGGTAATGACTAGGGAAAAATAGCCCATGAGAAGCATCACACTTAGAAACTGAGGCAACACAGAACATGCTACTAGGAGGTATGCAGTAATTTGTAGTGTGCTTTGGGGAAGGCAAAAACAGGGAAAAGACTTTATTATTTTGAACAAATAAGAGCAATCCAGAAAAAAGTCCTTCTTCTTCTAGAAGTGCCTACTGCACATTTTGTCCTTGTGAATGACTCCAGGCCATAGGGTTCAGCTAAGCTTGATGGTAGAGAAATGAGAGAAAGGGAGGGAGGAAAAAAGATACTACATGAACATTCATCTTACATCCAAGGCCAAGGCCCACCCCTTGTGCCAACAGAACTTTGTTTTAGAGAAAAAATGATCATTCTCAAGATCAATGTATAAAACATAAAATGTGAATACTAATCCCAAATATATCCTTCAAAAAGTAATTTTCTTAGCATGAGAGATGCCTATAACTCGGTGAAGTACCAGTGTAAAGTGGCCTTAGGGGTAAAGTTGATTTTATTCAGGTTCAAAAAAGGTATGCTTACGTATTCGCTATGAAGGTTGTTAACATTCAGAAATAGCATCATGGCCAGTTATGCAGAGAGACCCGGAAAACAGCCTAAACTCATTAGGAAGCTAATCTTAATACCATAAGAAATGTTGAAAGTTGACATAAAGAGAAGCTACAACAAAACTTATGTTAATGTCTATTCTAATAAATTTAAACTTGAAAAGCATAGTCATAACAAACATCAGTTAATGTTGAAGCTGTTCAAACCAAATTTTTAGTCTTAAAAATTCCCATGGAAAAATTATTACTGATTTTTTTTAAAGAGTACTGATGACTCCAGATGCAAGAAAAGCATTTTACAGAAAGCAAATCTGACTTTGCTAGCTTCTTAAAATCTCTGTATAATGCTGACATGGCACCTAACTGATAGCCAAGGTTAGGGAAATGTTTACGTTAGGTATTCATTCTATATACACATTTCTTGGAATGTTATGGAATCAAAGTGTATCAGTAGTCACTACTGTATTTACCATCTTCTTCAGTCAGTACGCTTATGGGTGCACTCCGAACTCCTTCACCTTTGAGGGTACTAGCAGATACCTCAATCATATATTTGGTGTATTTCTTCAGTCCTAAATAGAAATGAAATAGTTAAGTTGGGACTTACAAAATATCCTTCAGTCATATGCAAAAGGCAAACTATGAAATGGCCCTCAATAATCTTTCTAAAACTAAATGGAAATATAGCTCTTCAGCAATAGTAACTGCTATTACGAAGACAAAATGATACAGGATAAGGTAAAAAAAAAAAGACTGACCTAGAGTCAGTCATTGGCTTATTTAACCAAAAAGCCAGATTTGTCATAACCTTTATAAAAATAATCACACTTAACATGTACAACATAAAAACAAGAGAGTATTTTGTGCCTCTGTGAATTACTTTTATGAGTTAAAAGGATGCTTTCAATATAATGTAAATATCCAACGTTAGACTTTTTTTTTTTTACCTCTAATTCTCTGGGTCAAAGAGGTTGTATTTATAGTTCTTTCCTCATTTTCATTATTTCTCCTGAGATAAATTGTATATTTTTGTATGATTCCATTGGGACTACTTGGAGGAAGAAATGATAGCTCGATCTCTCCAGAAGAAATATTTTTGTAGGTAATGTTTTCTGGTGCACTATCAGGTACTAAAAGAAACAAAAATATAAATATAAAACAACTCCATCCTAAAATTCTATTCTGCTGAAATTCTCACCTAAGTGCAATGCACTAGGATATGTATAGAAGAGCATTCACTGGAGTGTGATTATAATAAACATCCTAAATGGAATAAGGTGTAAATAAATTATATTACAACCAAGTGTATAAGAAAAATTTCATCCCAAAGGAAAATTACTACAGGATGATATTTTTATTAAAACACTTGTGACTGCAATAGTCTCTCTTGTACAACATGCAGAAGAAAAAGGATTAAAAAATCAATCTGTCCTCTATTAATAATATAATAAAGGTTAATAAGTTAGTTTCAATGTATACCAAGACCTATGCAATGTATACAAGACAAAACACTCCTAGATATGACGTTGTACAGTGTGACCTGACTGCAAAATAGTCTCCTAAGAATACAGGATATGATTACTGAAAGCATTAATTTTCTGTATCAAATAATGTTCTCGTGGTATTGAATTTAGTGTTCCTAAAATAGTTCTCTATGTATACCGAAACATATATCTATATATAGAATTTTAATTCCAGGAAAATATTGGAATAGATAGAAAGCCTAAATTGAATGACTATCTTAATGAAAATAAAATTCTGTATAAAATTAAAACAAATTTTCTTTCAAAGAAACTGTGGAGCTGACAAGAAAGTTAGAAATTTGTGATAGCCAAAAACAAACAAACAAAAAAGAACAAGGATGAGGAGGAGGAAAAGAAGAAGCAAAGAAATAAACAACAACAACAAAAGTAAAAACAGAAATCCTGATACAGAAGCGTTGAAGAGTATTGACCAATTCCTGGTGATCTTGTGTTTCTATACTAACAGCTGTGTTAAATGCCAGTGAAAAAAGATATAGCCTTGGACCAACTTAAGAGTGAAGGGTAATCCTGAATAAGGAACTGGGACCCCAAAAGAATACCTTTTGACAACTCTGGAGGATACCTTGAATTCTACTACAGGGTGCCATAGAATTCAGTGTGAGTGTATCTATAAGACTTTTGCAAGGTGGTATATTCACCCTTGGTGAATGGGAGATTGAAAAATAAACCCACCATGCAGAAAACAACAGAAAAGAAACTTATTTTCTCTTGCTGTCCCTCTGGATACTAGGGTAGAAGAGTAAGAAAAATTATCCCCTGAGATTTTAGAATTGCTAACCAGTCACCTTGAACAAATGTGGCCTAATGCTACCTATACAGCTTAAAAAAACAACAATAAACAAACAAACAAAAACCTCAATTTCAGAATTTAAATTAAAATGAACCTGTAATGCTGATTTGATATCACTCCTAAGCAAATAACAGAAACACACACAACTCCTCTCTGGAAAAACTCAATTTCCCCTCAGGTCCCATAAATTTCCCACAGATAAAGTTTCAGGGGAATATGAACACCCAGATAAAATCACCGAACACCAAAGCAAATCAGACACCTATAGTGAAAGACAGCAAACAAAAAGGAAAAAGAACACATACACAGAGCAGAGTCAGATGTCCAAAGACTTCAGACATTAGAATTATCACACAAAGAATAAAAATATGTATATTTAATATGTTTCAAGAGATCAAAGAGATTTGAAAATATGAACAAAAAAATTCTGTAAGTAATTACAAATAATATAAATAACCAAGCAGGTTAGAAAGAGATCCAGACAGGCCTTTTGCAACTGAAAAACAAAATACATGAAATGAAAACTCGCTTGATGTGTTGAGTGGATTAGATAGTGACGAAGAGAAATTTAGCAAAATGGATTAGAGGGTTGAAGAAATTATCAAGAACGCAGCTCAGAGAAAAAAACATGTGAAAATACTAAATGGTAATGAGAAGACACAGAGCATATATTGAGAGGTTCTAAAATTAGCTTTTAGATTAAGATAATATACAGAATGAGGAAGAGGAAATATTTGAATAAATGATGAGTAAGACTTTTTAGAATTATTGAAAAATTTCACATCTCAGATTAAGAAGTCTTAACAAATCCCAACCAGGATTTTTTTATTTTTAAATCATACTTAGACACATCACTGTGAAGATGCAGAATACCAAAGAAGAAAATATCTTAGGAGCAACCAGACAGAAGATAGATTATCTACGTAGGAATGACAATTACACTGACAAATGACATCACTTGAAAAACAACTGGAATCCTATAACCAAAAAAATTAACTAGAGCAAACTGAAACTAATTTCAGACAATCAAAAAATGAGTTATAATACCACCAACACACTGACAATACATGAATTTCTAATGGATGCATTTTAGGCAGAAAAATATTTATCAGAAATGAAAGGCCACAGCTGCAAAGATATTGTTTTGTTTTATTTTTTTAATTGCCTGCATAGAATAAGAGTAATGACTAATCCGGGGGAGGATTTGTTTATTACGATGTTGGTAGTCTTTGTATGTCTCTCCTTGGTTTGCTGATGTTAAGAGAAATTGCGGTGTTGATGGTCTGTTGTTACTCCACTCCATTTTACTATTCGTCATGTGTTGTCATGAGTTTGGAGCCCTGGTGGTGCAGTGGTTAAGAGCTATGGCTGCTAACCAAAAGGTCAGCAGTTCGAACCCATCACCTGTTCCTTGGAAACCCTACGGAGCAGTTCTACTCTGTCCCATGGGGTCACTATGAGTTGGAATCAACTCAACAGTAACAAGATTTTTTTTTTTTTTGGTCATGAGTTTATCCTCCCCACTTTACCATATAAAAGGTTCACCTCTCCCTCAGAAGGTGGGAGCACTTGGTAGATTCCTCTCTGCCCTGTGTTTCCTCAATTCACAAATTGTATTACCCTCAATAAATCTGTTTTTACTGTAACAAAAGTGAGTGTTCTTATCTTCAAAAATGCTATTGCTATTACAGAGTCTTGTTGAGATAAGATTCTTTCCTTTCAAAAGAAAATAATTGGACCTTATTTTTAATATTCTAGAGTCCCTGAGTGATGCAAATGGTTAATGTACTTGACTGCAAACCAAAAGATTGGAGGTTCAAGTCCACCCAGTTGTACCTTGAAAGAAAGACCTGGCAATCTACTTCCAAAAAATCAGCCATTGAAAATTTTATGGAGCACAGTTCTACTCTGACATACATGGAGTTGCCATAAGTTGGAATCAACTCAATGGTAATGGGTTTAGTTTATTAATATTCTACATGCAATGGATATAAAAGTTGGTACTAATAAATTTAGTAGAGAAATAAAATTCAAGAGTCTTGAAAATATAGATACTTTCTTCCCCCCCACCCCCAAACTCTTACCAGTTAAGGACCTATAAGGCAGACTTAATAGGAAAATATTAACATAGGACTGTTGATACCTCTTAAGTTTTGGAAATATTATAATTCAAAACACAGTTTGGTGTTGCAATACATAGTGATATGATCCTACTGTTCCTTCTCAAACACTCAAATCCTTTTATAGGGTCTTCCCAAACCAAGCCATGTCATTGAGAAAAATCCTCAACTACTTCTCTGAATGCTGTCTTAACTTTATGTCTCTAACTGAATTCCGTAATCTGCTGAGAACACTATTTCTCCGCCCTCTCCAGTAACAGGAAGCGGTTTGCTTTTCTTCTATAATCCCTGCAGCCATAGGGAGTGAGGTTGTTATATTTATTGGTCTTTTTGCCTTGTCCAACTCTTTCTCCTTTTTTTCTTCAAGAATCCCAGGTCTTTTGAAGCCACATTCCACCAGACTTCACTATGCTCTCCCTTTCCTTATAAAACTAATCTAGTGATACTTCTCCACTTACCTAAACATTTTAAAGATTTTATCATCTGAATTACTGACTTCCTCTTTACCACTCCTAGAGATGTCAGCATCCAAGCAAATTATCTATACAGTTCCCTGAACTCTGTATTCCTTTTTCCTTGACCTCTCCTTAACCACTGGCTCCATGGCCACACCCAAGACTTCATCATTACCAGTACTGACAAATAATCCCTCTTTTTGGTCTATCTTGCCAGCTGACTGACCCTTGTAGTTCCAATCCAACAATTATTTTGACCCTTGTCAAATTTTCACTCTCCATCACCTCCTTTATGTCCTCATTTCCCTACTTCCCCAGGTTAGAATCCACAGTTCATCACTACAAACATTCTCTAGCAATCTCCATCAACTCTTTTCTCTTTTTTTTGTCTTACTTTCCTGGCAAAATCCCAATCTGGGTTAAACAAAATTCTGAGCTGGTTCCACATCTGCAATGCAACAGCTGAAAATAGGTGAATAAAACACCACTTTTTTTTACTGACTAACCTCACTTAAATTTATAACCTCAAATCTCAAGTGGCTCTTTGGGACTGCCTGGCAGCTTATATATTTTCTTTGTTAATTCATTCTCCCACTATTTTATGTGTTTTCACCATCTTCTCTCTCCAAAAACCTCCATTCCATCTGCCTCCTTATTCCCATTTTGTTGAGAAAATAAAAACAATCAGAAGAGAACTACACCCATTCTTCACTTATTGACTATCTTGTTATCTAATATTTTGCATTTATGACAATAGTAAAAAACTACTATCTGACTATTTTGTGCATCAATGACATACATCTAGCAATAATGAATGCTGAGGTACAAGGCAAGGTTAACGTTGGCTGTGATGGTTAACGTTATATGTCAGCTTGGCTGAGCCATGATTCTCAGCAGTTTGGCAATTATTTAATGATGTGACAGTTATGTAATGATTTAGTCATCTTCCATTTTGTACTCTGATGTGGTCATCCTCCATTTTCACATAACACTCATTTTCACATAACGACCTGGTCTTTGGAAACTAACCATGGCGATATGTGAGGAGCGGGTGTACTTAATCTCTTCATCTTTCTACCACAAATTTTCCTTCAACTTCCTTCCCTCCTTATACCTTTCAAAGGCTTAGTACTCCATTTCTCACTAGATTTCATTCTTCCTGTTTATCCAAAGGCATTACACTTGAAGCTATTCCTGCTCTATTGTATCATTGGTTTTACTCTATTTATTAAATTGTTTCTATCATTGGACACGTACACACACACACACACTAGAATATCTATCATCTTTTAGAAAAAGTTTCCTTTGATTCCACTTGCCCCTTCAGCTACTGCTCCATTCTATTCTCCATTTTATATTAAATTTGCCTTTACTCATTTTCTCCGATTTTTTTAAACCTATTAATGCCTACTGAGCATTTTTCCGCTATTTTTTCCCATGAAATGTACATTTGTAAAGTGACCAATGCCCTCCTTTTTGCCATACCACTAACCAATTTCATGCCTTCATCTTCACTTGTCAGCAGCATTGAACATAGGAAATAAATTCCTTCTACTTGAAAATCTTTCTTCTTTTGGCTTCCACTACAGTCTTCTGATTTTCCTCCTACCTCACTCTTCACTTTCTCTTAGTCCTTGACTGATTGGTTCACCCCTGACTTCCCAAAGTCTACTGTCATATTGCCCCAGGACATAGGTGTCTGCTTCTTATCATCTCTATTTTCTTGTGAATTTATCTTGTCCATTTTTTTTTTATTGACTTTGAATACCATAGATATGGTTGTTGTTGGTAGGTGCCTTCCAGTGGATAATGTCTCCAAATTACAGGCACACTTGGAGATATTGCAGGTTGAGTTCCACACCACCTCAATAAAGCAAATATCACAAATAAAGCAAGTCACATGAAGTTTTTGGTTTCCCAGTGTATATAAATGTTATGTTTACACTATACTGTAGTCTATTAAGTGTGCAAAGCATTATGTCTAAAAAAACTATGCACATATCTTAATTAAAAAATACTTTATTGCCAAAAAAAAAGTTAACCATCATGTGAACCTTCAGCAAGTATTAATCTTTTTGCACGTGGGGGGTCTTGCCTCGATGCTGATGGCTGCTGACTGACAGGGAAGGTGGTTGCTGAAGGCTGGGGTGGCAGCAGCAATTTCTTAAAATAAAACAACAATGAAATTTGCCACATCGATTGACTCTTCCTTTCACGAAAGATTTTTCTGTAGAATGCGATGCTGTTCCACAGCATTTTACGCACAGTAGAACTTCTCTCAAAATCGGAGTCAGTCCTTTCAAACCCTGACACTGTTTTATCAACTAGGTTTGTGTAAGATTCTAAATTATTTGTTGTCATTTCAACAATGTTCACAGGGTCTTCACCAGGAGTAGATTCCATCTGAAGAAACCACTTCGTTTGCTCGTGCATAAAAAGCAACCCTTCATCCATTAGTTTTATCCTGAGATTGCAGCAATTCAGTCACATCTTCAGGCTCCACTTCTATTTCTAGTTCTCTTGCTATTTCCACCACATCTGTAGTTACTTCCTCCACTGAAGTCTTGAATCCCTCAAAGTAATCCATGAGGGTTGGAATCAACTTCCAAACTCCTGTTAATGTTGATATTTTTACCTCCTTCCATGACTCACAAATGTTCTTAATGGCATCTACAATGGTGAATCCTTTCCAGAAGGTTTTCAATTTACTTTGCCCAGATCCATCAGAGGAATTACTATCTATGGTAACTATTTAAAAAAAAAAAAAAAAATCAAACCCGTTGCCATCGAGTAGATTCCAACTCATAGTGACCCTCTAGGACACAGCAGAACTGCCCCATAGGGTTTCTAAGGCTATGATCTTTACAGTAGCAGACTGCCACAACTTTCTCCCATGGAGCAGCTGGTGGGTTTGAATTGCCAACCTTTCAGTTAGCAGCCAAGCATTTAACCACTCTGCCACCAATGCTCCTTAATGGTAACTATAGCCTTACAAAATGCATTTCTTAAATAATAAGACTTGATAGTCAAAATTATCCCTTGATCCATTAGTTGCAGAATGGATGTTGCGTAAGCAGGCACGAAAACAACATTAATCTCCTTGTACATCTCCATCAGAGCTCTTGGGTGACCAAGTGCATTGTCAATAACCAGTAATATTTTGAAAGGAATATTTCTCTCAGTGTAGTAGGTGTCAACAGTGGACTTCAAATATCCAGTAAACCATGTTGTAAACAGATGTGCTGTCTTCCAAGCTTTGTTGTTACATTCACAGAGTACGGGCAGAGTACATTTAGAATAATTCTTAAGGTCCTAGAATGGTAAATGAGCATTGACTTAACTGAAAGTCACCAGCTACCTTAGCACCTAACGAGACAGCCTGTCCTTTGAAGCCAGGCACTGACCTCTTCTCCTAGCTATGAAAGTCCTTGATGGCATCTTCTTCCAACAAAAGGCTGTTTGGTCTACAATAAAAATCTGTTGTTTAGCATTGCCACCTTCATCGATATTCTCAGCTAGATCTTCGGGATAACTTGCTGTAGCTTCTACATCAGCACCTGCTGCTTCATTTCCCACTTCTATGTTATGGAGACAGCTTCTTCCCTTAAATTTCATAAACCAACATCTGCTACCTTCAAACTTTTGTCCTGCAGCTTCCTCATCTCTCTCAGCCTTCATAGAATTGAAGGAGTTTGAGCCTTGCTCTGGGTTAGGCTTTGGCTTAAGGGAATGTTGCAGCTGGTTTGATCTTCTATCCAGACCACTAAAACTTTCTCCAAATCAGCAATAAGGCTGTTCTGCTTTCTTATCATTTGTGTATTCACTGGAGTAACAATTTTAATTTTCTTCAAGAGCTTTTCCTTTGCATTCACAACATGGCTAACTGCTTGGCACAAGAGGTCTAGCTTTCTCCCTGACAGCAAGGCTATCTACATGCCTTGCTCACTAAGCTTAATAATTTCTAGCTTTCAATTTAAAGTGAGCTGCCATGGGACTCTTCCTTTCACTTGAACACTTAGATTCCATTGTACGGTTATTAATTGTCCTAATTTCAATAGTGTCGTGTCTCAGGGAATAGGGAGGCCCAAGGAGAGGGAGAGAGACAGGGAAAGGCCAGTTGGTGGAGCAGTCGGAACACACACATTTATCGATTAAGTTCACTGTCTTATGGACAGAGTTCATGGCACCCCCAAATAATTGCAATAGTAATATCAAAGATCACTGATCACAGATTACCATAACAGATATAATAATGACGAAAAAGTTTGAAATATTGTGAGAATTACTAAAATGTGATACAGAGACACAAAGTGAGCACATGCTGTTGGAAAACTGGCACCGACAGAACTGCTCCAAGCAGGGTTGCCACAAACTTTCAGTTTGCAAAAAACATAGTATCTGCAAGGCACAACAAAATGAGGTATGCCCGTAGATATCTTTGACCCTGGATCTTTTCCCTGAGCTTTAAACTTGTATACCCTATCGCCTTCATGACAGCCACTTGGATACCTCAAACGTGTTCAAAACGGAGCTTCTGAATTTCCTCCAGACTAATCTCAGTGTTCCCCCATCTTCATAAATGGTTCCACTATTCACCTCGATATTCAGACCAAAAACCTAGGAGTCAGTCTTGCTTTTTCTTTTTACCTTACTTCCACATCAACATATTCAGCTGTGACTTTCTAAAAATGTAAGTCATATAACGTTCTTGCCTCATAATTTCTAATAACTTCCCAGTATAATTAAACTGCAAACTCCTAAGATTGGTGCCCAAGAAGAGGCATGATCTACCTCTGCCTGTCTCTTTCTCCCCACTTGCTATATTTTCCCCATATCTCATACTGCTTGAATGACAGAAATGTCCTGCTTTTCCTCAACCACATCAGTTTCCTCCTGCTTCAGGAACCTGGCAACTGTGATTCTTCCTCTTCCTCCAGATCCTCATCTAATTCAACCCTGTTGTTGTTAGGTGGCACTGAGTCGGATATGATTCATTGTGACCCTATGCACAACAGAACAAAACACTGCCCAGTCTTGTACCATCCTCACAGTAGTTGCTATGTTTGAGCCAATTGTTGTAGCAATTGTGTTAATCCATCTTATTGAGGGTCTTCCTCTTTTTCATTAACCCTGTACTCGACCAAGCATAATGTCCTTCTCCAGAGAATGGACCCTCCTGATAACATGTCTAACACACATGAGATGAAGTTTTGCCATCCTCGCTTCCAAGGAGCACTCTGGCTGTACTTGTTTCAAGTCAGACTTGTTTGTTCTTCTGGAAGTCCATGGTATCCTCAATATTCTTCACCAACACTATAATTCAAAGGCATCAATTCTTCTTTGGTCTTCCTTTTCATTGTTTAGCTTTCACATGCATGTGAGGTGATTGAAAATACCATGGTGTGGATCAGGTGCACCTTACTCCTCAAAGTGACATCTTTGCTTTTGAACACTTTAAAGAGATCTTTTGTAGCAAATTTGCCTAATGCAGTAAGTCATCTGATTTCTTGACTGCTGCTTTCATGGGCGTTGATTGTGGATCCAAGTAAGTAAAATGAAACTGTTTACAATTTCAATCTTTTCTCCGTTTATCATGATGTTGCATATAGGTCCAGTTGTGAGGATTTTTGTTTTCTTTATGTTGAGGTGTATTTCATACTGAAGACTGTAGTCTTCGATCTTTGTCAGTAAGTGCTTCAAGGCCTTTTCACTTTCAGCAAGCAAGGTTGTGTCATCTGCATATTGCAGATTGTTAATGATTGTTCTTCTGATACTAATGCCACATTCTTCTTCATATAGTTCAGCTTCTCCAATTATTTGCTCAGCATACGGTTATTAATGATGTTATACAAACATAGCCTCTTCAAGGAGGACTTTTCACACTCATCTATGTCAAATAGCCCCTTCGCTACTTCTCTGCTATTTTTTTCTTCACAGTAAAATCAAATCGTACTATTGTTTATTGATGTATTTTTGGTGTCCCTTCTAGAATGTTAAGTTCCAGGAAGGTAGGACTTTGTCTTACTTACTGCTTTATCTATAGTGCCTGAAACAGTAGTAGCACAAAGTACAGAATCCATACAAATGTGTTGAGTAAATGAATAAATATGTTCAACATGATACAGAATATATTAAAAACAAGTGGAATGTTCACAGCAAGAGAAAAGAATTAAGTTCAGATTGACAAAATCATTTTGATTCTCCTGGAATCCAGATTTCTGGGCTTATGGAGGTGGGGTGACCCTTGCAGGTCATCTGCCCTTATGTATCCTTTTGAACCCTGAGCCTTTAAACCCTGCACCCATTGCCATCAAGTCAATTCCAACTGATCGCAATGCTATAGGGCAGAGTAGAACTTTCCCATAGGGTTTCCAAGGAGCAGCTGGTGGATTCGAACCACCGACCTTTTGCTTAGCAGCTGTACCTCTCAACCACTGTGCCACCAGGGTCTTCTTGAGCCTTTAAGGATCTGTTTTCCTAAAGCCACCTTCAAGTCAAACAATAGCCTAGTAAGTAGCTTAGCAAGATCATTTTGCTTTAGGCACTGGGCTTTTCTAGAGAGTTATCAAACAATAACATTAATATCTCACACAAGTAAAAGTTTGCTGAAGATCATTCAAAAGCAGTTGTACGTTGACAGGAACTGCCTGCCAGAAATTCAAGCTGGATTCAGAAAAGTATGTGGAACCAGGTTTATCACTGCTGATGTCAGATGGATCCTGGCTGAAAGTAGAGAATACCAGAAAGACGTTTACCTGTGTTTTATTGACTATGCTAAGGCATTCGACTGTGTGGACCACAACAAATTATGGATAACATTGTGAAGAATTGGAATTCTAGACCACTTAATCGTGTTCATGAGGAATCTTTTCATAGATCAAGAGGCAGTCATTCGAACAGAACAAGGGGATACTTCGTGGTTTAAAGTCAAGAAAGGTGGGTGTCAGGGTTGTATCCTTTGACCAAGTTCATTTATATCTGTATGCTGAGCAAATAATCCAAGAAGCTGGACTATATGAAGAATGAGGCATCAGGATTGGTGGAAGACTCCTGACAACCTTCATCATACAGATGACACAGCCTTGCTTGCTGAAAGTGAAGAGGACTAAAAGCACTTACTGTTGAAGATGAAAGAGCACAGCCTTCAGTATGGATTACCCTCAACATAAAGAAAACAAAAATCCTCACAACTAGACCAATAACCAATATCATGATAAACAGAGAAAATATTGAAGTTGTCAAGGATTTCATTTCATTTGGATCCACAATCAACACCCATGCAAGCAGCAATCAGGAAATCGTAGGACACATTGCATTGGGCAAATTTGCTGCAAAAGACATCTCTGAAGTGTTAAAAAGCAAAGATGGCACTTTGGAGATTAATGTGCTTCTGACCCAAACCATTGTGTTTTAATTGCCTCATACTCATGTGAAAGCTGAACAATGAATAAGAAAGACTGAAGAAGAATTGACGCCTTTGAATTATGGTGTTGGTGAAGAATATTGCATATACCATGGACTGCCAAAAGAATGAACAAATCTGTCTTGGAAGAAGTACAGCCAGAATGCTGCTCAGAAGCAAGGATGGCAAGACTTTGTCTCACATACTTTGGACATGTTATCAGGAAGGATCAGTTCCCAGAGAAGGACCCCATGCTTGGTTAAGTAGAGGGTAACCAAAAAAGAGGAAGACCCTCAATGAGATGGAATGACTCAAAACCAACCCAGTGCCGTCGAGTCGATTCTGACTCATAGCGACCCTATAGGAGAGAGTAGAACTGCCCCATAGAGTTTCCAAGGAGTGCCTGGTGGATTTGAACTGCCGACCCTTTGGTTAGCAGCTGTAGCATTTAACCACTATGCCACCAGGTTTTCCTGGAATGACACAGTGGCTACAAAAATGGGCTCAACCATAACAACGATCATGAGGATGGCACAGGACTGGGCAGTGCTTCATTCTGTTGTAGATAGGGTAGCTATGAGTCGGAAGTGACTTGAAGGCACCTAACAATAACAACATCCATGCACAACCAGTTTCTAGGAGCAAGAATCTCAGGGTCTAAACAGAAAATGAATGGCTTGTCCTTAGTGACTGTTTCTCCTACTGCCTGGAGCTCTGCAAGTAAGTGTTCTGATGTTTTCTCCGGAGAAATTAACATACCTATGACCTATATAACCTGCTTCTACTGTTCCCTCTTTTGAGTACCTTTTGGAATACTTTTGGTTTAGGCACTGCTGGATTCGAATGGTGTCTACTCACAATAAATCCATTCTGTTATACGCACTTTTGGTGTTTCTCTAAATATTTCGGGTTTTGACAATTGCAAGGAAAAAAAAGGCATCAGTGACACTATGTTTGAATTTTATAATTCAAGGCAGTTTCTTATTTGGAAAAATTCTCCCATTGGAATTTGTTAAATTGTCTTCTAGAGTTGCCTGCCTACCACCAATAGTCAGAATATAAATATGCATCCCTGGCCTCAGGCTTGTATCCTTTGCATTCTTATTTGCATATTCTTAGGGGATAACCAGTGCTGGATCTTCAGACAGATACAACAAGACACTCTTTGGTTTTGGAGAGTTATGATGCTCTTAGAGCTTTCTGAAATAACAGAGTGTTCTTAACTTATAAGTATTTTGTAAAATAGATAACTCATGAATTAAAAAAGTAATGATTATAACCAATCAGAACAAGCTGAATCTATTTAAAAACTAAAAATAAAAACAATTAATTTAGTTAATTATAATACTAAAAAGGGAAGTGAACTTTAGTGGCCTAAAGATTATGGTTTGGCATACACAGTTTTACCATTACGTAGAGAAATTAGGAAATGCTATTAATTAACACAAATAAATTGAGAGAGTCCTACACAAAATTTTGACCAACATCTAAGTTACTATCCATTAGTTGTTATTATCCAAAATCAAACATATTCAAGGCATTTGATAAAGGCTTATTGTGAGAAAGTTGTCTTAAGAAAGGATGGAAATATGTGTAATATATGTATGAGAGTAATATGTATGAGAACTTCTTAAAACTCTGTGATTCAGAATAGACTCAACAGCAATGGGTTTGATTTTTTTGGATATCGTAAATATGAGGGGGATAAAAGCAAACAGAAAGTTTGTAAGCTGTACTTTCTATGATTAATATACACAAGATCAATCTTGTATTGATCCTTGCTGTCTTGAACACAACAGAATTTTACTTCCAAGCATTAGTTAACTCTCACTCCCTAAATAAGACAAAGCATTTGAACACATAATTTGTTCCCATTTGTAATTAGCAGCATTAAAACATCGCTGAAAACTAAACTTCACTTTCTCATGTACCAATATTGAGCAGTAGGCCTTTGTTTCAGATAACAACTTGTTGTTGTTGTTAGTTGCCCTCGAGTTGATTCTGATTCATGGTGACCCCATGTGTGGAGAATAGAACTACTCCACATGGTTTTCAAGACTGTGACCTTTTGGAAGCAAATCACCAGGTCTGTCTTCCAAGATGCCTCTGGGTGGGTTTGAGTCGTCAACCTTAAGGCTAATAGTCAAACACTTATCCACTTGTACCACCCAGGGACTCCCCGATAACAAGAATCAAAAAAAAACAAATCCATTGCCATTGAGTCGATTCCGACTCACAGCAACCCTATAGGGCAGAGTGGAACTGCCCCTTAGGGTTTCCAAGGAGCATATGTTGGATTGGAACTGCCGATGTTTTGGTTAACAGCTGAACTGTTAACCACTGCGCCACCATAATAATAATATTGAGCACTCCTCTACACTGCTGTATATCCCATAGGGCCTGGCATATTGTAAATATTTGTTAACTATTTGTTGAAAGGATGAACCTCTCAGAGCCTTGGGTTTTTCTCACATCCTTCTTCAAATGACATCTTGAGAGGCTACTTAAAGCTCTAGCTTTCTTTTTTGCAAAATGAGCTAAAGTTAGTGGCTTAACAACTTAATAACAGCAAATATGATCTAGAAAAAGTCACTAATGTAGATCCCATTACCCACCACTTCCACACTAATGCAGAATGCAGAGAACTTGAAAGCAGGAATTCAGGAGAATGGACATTAACCCCTACACCCTATTAATAGGCCTCCTTTGCTTCTACAGTCCAGCGTCAAGATGATCCAGTTATACTCACCCATATGGGTGAGGCCTGGTATATGTTGTTTTCCCTGTCCCTTCATTTGTTTTAGCTAACTCAGGTGTCCATTAAGCCCTGAAATGTGGAACAGGAGCCCTTGAGTCAAGTCCTGACTTCATTTCTTGTCTATTATGACTTATTTGTCACTTTGCTCAAATAGTCCTAGGTATCCTAATCTCCCACCACTCGTCTGTGAGTTTGTCCTATTGTGGTGACTTTCGTGTTCCTGTGATGCTAGGAGCTATGTCACAGACTTTCATATACCCACAGGGTTACCCATATTGGACAGGTTTCAGCAGAGTTTCCAGACTAAGGCCGAATCAGAAGAAAGGCCTGGCGATCTATTTTTAAAAATTAGCCAATGAAAACTTTATGGATCACAACAGAACACTGTTCGACTTGCTTGCTTTGGACATTTCATTGGGAGGGATCAATCACTACAGGAAGACACAGTGTTTGGTGAAACAGAAGGTCTTGACACCAGCAAGAGAGACCCTCAGTGAGGTGGCACAGTAGTCTTAATGATGGACTTGAACATGCCAACCATCTTGAGGATGATGCAGGACTGGGCAACATTTTGTTCTGTTGCACTTGGGTAACCACGAGTCGGAATCGACTTGACAGCAGCTATCTACGTCCTATGTGTAAGATGAAGATTTCTGTTTTCTAAGATATCTTCTAAAACTAAAATCCTGATTTTTAAATTACATCTCAAGTTAAATTCTTCTATTCATTTAAAGTTTCTTATCCCTGCCTTAGAATCAAGCTCAGATAACAAAATAGAAATTAAATTTACTTTTTCAATAATAAGTAAAAGATTACACAAATGCAATCATTAGCTAACAAAAAAGATGCTTTATAAGTCATCATTAAGATAATGTGCTCTTCATGCTGTGGCCAGTTAAGAAGTGAAATCTTTGAGAAGTATTGATAAATACAGTGATTGCTTAATATCACAACAGGATCTTTGAAAGTTGTTACTTTCCTTCCTCATGCTGTGCAAAGCTCACCAAAAAATCACTACAACAGATAATGAACACAAAGATTCTAGATATATTTTATAATTTATGAATTAGAAATATAAATTATGAATATAAATGAAATATAACACATACACAATGCATACTTCCAAAAATAGTATGTACTACGAAAAGGAAATGAGCTTCAGAGTCAAATAAAGTTGGGTTATAGTCCTAGCCTCATCACATACCAGCTGGGTTACCTCGAGCAATTAAACACTCCCCAATTAATATAAACTTTAGGAGGACAGGAAATTTGTTTTCCTCTACACTGCTGTATATCCCATAGGGCCTGGCATATTGTAAACATTTGTTAACTATAAAAAAAAAAAAATTTTTTTTTTTTTTTTTTTTTATTTGTTGGAAGGATGAACCTCTCAGAGCCTTGGGTTTTTTTTTTTCCATTAAAGACAATGGAGATTGTAACACCTTAATGCTTTCTTTAATCTGAGAACTAAATAAGGCAGTTCGTAAAAAGGCCATTAGCAGAGCCCATGGAACTTAGAATGTACTCGAAATCATACTTGTTTCTTTTCTTACCAAACCAAACCCACTGTTGTTAATTCCAACTCACAGTAACGCTATGGGACAGAGTAGAACTGCCCCAGAAGCCTCCCAAGGCTGTAAATCTTTACAGAAGCAGAATGTCACATCTTTCTTCCAATCAGCGGTCTGGTGGGTTCGAACTACAGACCTTTTCGTTAGCAGCTGAGCAGTTTAACCACTGCACCACCAGAGATGTTTCTTTTCTTACAATGGTATAAAATAAAACTACATCAGGTAAAGAGTAAATACTTTTTCTCAAAAATATTTAAGTATAGTATCTATAAAAGCAATGAAACAAGCCAACGTACAGTTTAACATCAATTAAGTTTCACTTTCAGAGAAAACCCTTAATGATATAAAATGCTCATTATATATCTTCTTATTTCTGCAATTAAGAGTATAGGGACAATTCTGTGGCATCTCATTGTATGAATTTCTATGACCAGTCTCCAGAAGACAATCCAAAGGTAAATACAGTATCTAAACCATAGAAACTTCCTGATATTTGACCATTTATAACCTAAGAAGTCTCAGTTTCATATGGTTCAGTCAACAGTTAGTCAATAAATATTCGTTCTTCTTAGAGAAGGGATAAAAAAACAACTAAATTTAGTTCTTAATTCCCAGCATTCATTACAGAATTGGCCTAATGGTTATGCCTCCAATATAGGGTTTAAAACATAATATAAACAATAAACTAAGTTCATTGAGCACCTGTCTTGTCTATTTGCCTTGCTTGTCTTGCCTTGCCTATTTGCTCCAGCATCACTGAAACATGAGTCATTCATTGTTTCCTCTAGATGGGATATCCCTTCTCCCCTTGACCCCACAACTTGTATGGTATCCTCCAGCCCACTCTACCCTCCTCATTAAAATCTACCTCTAGTGCTACCTCCTCCATGAGGCTTTTCCAGGGATTCCCTTCTCTGTGTTCCCACTATGCTCCCCTAACTATATATAAACCCCATTAGAGTATAAGAATCTATTCTTAAGACTGTGTCTCTCTTTAATCTGATTTGAAAGCAAGTAGTTTTTAACCCAAAATTTATAGGTACATTAAAGGAAACTTTGGTTTCTTAAGGCCTTTCATTTGAAAAATTCACTGATTTTTATTTTAGATTTCCTTTATATATAAATAAGACTGTAAATATTTCCAGAGCAAGACTTTTCCACATTTTTAACAGAAATAGCAAATGAATTTCTAGATTTTACATAGTGGAATAATCTTTTTTTATTATGCAAAATATGAACAATATGGTAATTGTCAGCTATGTTTACTACATTACTGTTGTTGTTGTTAGGTGCCATCAAGTCAATTCTGACCCATAGCTACGCTATAGGACAGAGTAGAACTGCCCCACAGGGTTTCCAAGGAGCGGCTGGTGGATTTGAACTGTTGACCTTTTGGTTAGCCGCCAAACTCTTAACCACTATGCCACCAGGGCACCACTACATTACTACATATCATTAAACAAACAAACTTACCAGTCTCAGAAGTCCTTACAGAGAGTAAAGAAGATAACTGATTGCCGTGACCAAATCTAGTATACGACCTTACAGAAATGTTATAGAGGGTGTAGGGTTTTAACTCCATTAAAATTACGTTTGTAGTTGAAGTGTTCTTTATAAATAAAGTATCTGTATTTTCATAGAGTACTTCATAAGCAAGAACAATCCCATTGGGTTTCTCAGGTGGTGACCACTTCAACTGAATTTCACTTGCAGTAACATCAATTATTTCAACATCTTGAGGTGGTGATTCTGGTTCTAGTGGAAGAAAACAAAATTTTAAATACGTATATTTGATCATACTTGTTTCAGACACTGAAGGTAGCATGAGGTAGATGGCAGTAAGCAATCAACATTACTTGCTTCTTTTTATTAAAACTGCACTTGATATTCTTACCATCTTCTGGAGTTGTCACAAAGATGTCATTTTCTTCAGACAAAGAACTTTCTCCTACATGGGTTGAAGCAGCCACTCTCATTTTGTATTTTGTGTATTTCTTTAACCCTAGAAGGAAAACAGGCAATTTGTTTAAAATCCTTGAAATAACATTCTTAGATTAGTGCCATTTAAAATCAGGTTACTGAAAATAATTTATTTAATCCAGTCTTCCCAAATTCCTTGGGGTTTTAAGGCCTTTCCATGTTGATGAGGTTTTAGTTCTCTCCTAAAAGATTAAGGCAATATTCTAAAACTGAAAAATAATATTTGGCACACTATAGGGTAGAGTTGACTTGATACAAACACCATGTCAGCTTAATTACTTCAGTTGATTTTTTTACATCCATTTATTCAGGTCTTCAATATTGATGAACCAGGCATAAGACTTTCTAGGTTAAGTACATTCCTATGAAAATTGTGGTGCTTTTAATTTCTTTTTGGGTAAACATAGTTAAAGGAAAACAAATTTAATCAAGTTATTTCTTCAGATATTTGTCAAGATATCCATGGCAGCACTGCACAACAAAATCTAAAATGACATAGCACATTTTCTGCAGCGTTAAGGCAATAGGGAGGTGCATATTTGTCATCGGAACAGAAATGTTAAGGACAAAACTTTGTTCTACCTGTTATGAGAAAGCTGTTATCTATAGTAGTCATCTGGAACGCTCTGTTTGTATCCAGTTCCATTGCATAAATTGTATAATGAGTTATTTTTCCATTGGGATATTCTGGAGGATCCCAATATAATAAAATAGATGAAGAACTAATATTTTTATAGTTTATAATTTGGATGGAGCTTGGCACTTGAAAAGAAGAATGAACAATTAATATGAATGAAAAGAAAAAGTATTACAATGGGCACAAGTAATATTTGCAGGTAATTATTTGAAAGGAAACACATTCTTACCTTGTTCACGTGTCCTAACATTGAGAACCGTTGGTGGTCCTTCTCCCATGATGGTGAAAGCAGATACACTAATCATGTGCTCAGTGAAAGGTACAAGTCTCCTGATAACGTAAGACAGCTGTTCAGCAGCAATGTCAGTGATGTACTGATTCCGCATAGTAACTATTTGAAATCAGGGGGAAAAAAAGGTGTTTGACTTCACTTTCAAAATTATTTTTGCTCACACAGTGAAATCTTAAGTTGTACATTATTCATTAATCTCTCCGTGCACTCCTTTATATGAAAGATATATTCATCATTTTAAAAATATAAAAAGCATTTATATACAGAAACCATACTATTACAATGTATTGTCAATATGACCCACACACACAACAATAACTATAAACATTTTGTACTCATAACACAGTTTTGCTAGTTCTAAACACTATTCTGGAAGGCAAGAACATTTTTTTGATAAAAAAATACCTTTCTAAAGGATACCAGCTAGAAATTATTTCTGAAAAGACAGACTATGTATCCAATATCAAACTGATATATTACAAATCAGTACTAGGTTAAATATGAGAGCTACAAGAATAAGACTTTCATTTGGACTCAAAATTCAGCACGCCTAAACCCAGTAATACTTAAAAGCAAGCTTGCTTGCATAAAAGACACGCTTGAACCAGGATTTCAAGAAATGTTAGACTTTTTACTTTATTCGGAACTTATACTTCTGAAAATATTTATTAGCTATTTAGGCCAAATATGAAGTATTCAAGGAGACATCTGTATCAGGAATCCTGGACCTCTTGGTTTTTAGTGTTGTTCTCAGTCTTCTTTGCACAAGACAAAATGGTCAAAAAATGAAATAAACATATTTTAAATGTAATGTAATTTTTTCAACCAATTTTACCATAAATGGGATACCACTTTTATTCTGGTATGTGGCAAATACCAAATCAGAGAAAAGGCAATGAAATAAGTTATTCTGCTCGCTCAACATTGCACAAAAAACAGAGATAGCATCAGTGTTGTCTAACAAAGTATTTTTAATTGGCTATATATGACCATTCCCCTTTTAGAAACAATAAGATCCATTGACCCTGAAGAGCAAGTGTGTATGCTAATGACATCACCACATCAACTGGGTCACCTACACCTGTTTATCACCCCACACGCTAGAGTTGTAACTTTCTGACCTATTTACCTTTAGTGACATTTGAAAACCTATTAGTCAAAAGCTGCACAGAGCACGAGGCCTGTAAATGATTTGAAGATATGTTAATCCCTTCTCATCACACCTGCTTTGGCAACTGTAATAACTGATTGTCTATGCAGCTTGGCCAGGGACTCTAGGGTGCTACTTTTTCTAGGGAGAAGGTCAAACGGGTTAGGAGGGGCCAGCCCCTGACTGTGTGGCATTCCCATTTGCTGCTCGAAGTTATTCAACAGTTAAAAAAATCTGACTCCAGCCCATGGACCATTAATAATTTGGTTGAACTCTAAGCTAAAGTTCATATATGTGCTAGCAGTACTGGTGGCATAGAGACACTTTATAGAAAATAAAAATTTTACCTACCAGCTGTTGAACGCTGGTCTTCGGCTCTAATCCTTTCAGGAAAGTTATTATATGGAAGGTTGTTATACACAAGTGTAGCCAATGAGTGCAGGTCAGAAGACATCTCTGCCGAACCTTCTAATAATCCTGTCATTGGTTCTACTATGTTCACAGTTCCTGCAACCATGGGGTCATTTACATACTGTAATTAAAAATAGACATTTACAAATACTGCTTGTGACAGTTACACTTAATAGTAGTCTGACTTAAGTATTATTAGTTAAAAAAAAAAAAAAACTAGTGACTTTGAAAACATGCTTTCTAAAGATAATATTATTTCCATTATCGTTGTTTACATTCCAAGACTGCATTCTCAAGCTACTGACTTCCTGCATCCTTATAACACATTGTGATGAGTCCTGTATCTCAAAAGACCAATACTGTATTTTGGGAAGAAGCAGATTTATTTGTTTGTGACTTGAACTAGATTCTAACTGGTAAAATCAGACATCCTTGTACAAAGTCTTCTGGACTAAAATAGCTTACCTTCTCACCCCTGAAAAGGTAAGAGTTCTTAAGGTGTTTTACAAACCTTTGTACCTTTGTACCCCATTTGCATTCCAGGTGTGAGAAGCCAAGTGTGCCTATTTGATGCACATCAATGATAGTAGTTCTTCTGAATTGAGTCAAGTTTCACACACGATCAAAACTGCATGGTAATAGTTTTTCAAACAGGATTCATGGCAGACCTATCCAAGGATCTAGACCTAAGGAATATTTTAACCATGATTGTTCTTAGATCCAATAATGTATCTCATACATGTCAAGTTCAAAAGAAGTGGCAGCTTTACTCTGTCCTATAGGGTCACTATGAATCAACTGAAGGGCAGTAGGTTTGGTTTCAGGCAGTTTAACCATCAACAAAGGTAGGTCATTTAAATAGTAACTTGTCCAACAGATAAAAGAATGGAGAAGGTTCGAGAAACTATCCAGTCCTCCCAATGATATTTAAAATTATCTAAACCTTGGAAAGCCTTTAGCCAGATATTTTGTGTAGTATGTGGACTGTGGAAATAAGACTAAAATTAATCAAAAACAATTTGACTTAAGAGTGTGGACATTGTTTGGATTCTGATTAGAAAAACCTACCAAGGTAGGCCTTGGAGATAATCAGGGAAATTTGAGTATAGGTATAGGTATAGGTGCTACCCTGGTAGCACAGTGGTTAAGAGCTTGGTTGCTAACCAAAAGGCTGGCAATTTGAATCTACCAGGGGCTCTTTGGAAACCTTATGAGGCAGTTGTACTGTGTTCTATGGGGTCCCTATGAGTCAGAATCAACTCAATGGCAACAGGTTTGGTTTTTGGGGGGTTTTACATGTGTTTGAGTCTTTACACCTAGGGCCAAAAACAGGTTTTCTATTTCTTTCTAATATCAAAGCCCTTAGTTTTTTCAAGAAAAATAGTAAATGCTCAGGGAAACAATAAATTCTAGGGCAGTTCATGTAGTTCAGAGGCCTGGTTGTGCACCTGCTAACCACAAAGGTCAGCAGTTCGAATCCACCACATGCTCCTTAGAAACCCTGTGAGGCAGTTCTACTCTGTCCTATGGGATTGCTGTGAATCAATTGGAGGGCAACAAGTTTGGTTTCAAGTTTAACAATCAAAAAAGGTACATCATTTCAATATTAACTTTTCTGAGAGATAAAAGAAAGAAGATTCAAGAAACTATCCAGTCCTCCCAATGATATTTACATAACAAAATTATCTAAATCTTGGAAAGCCTTTAGCCAGAAAAGTGTTGTGGTGAAAAGCAGGAAGACATCTATAAGATCTACTCTAGTAGCCTTCGTGATTAAAAAATAAATAAATAAATCTCTGGATAAGGAATCCTATGTCTATGTCGGACAAGTTAAAGGTCTTCCATCTTCCAACAACCACTTCGGCCTCCACAGGGAAATCAGGGGGCATGAATCACAAACACATAACTCAGAGATGCTCTGGTATTCCAGTCAATATTTTATGCCTGTACAACACAGCTGTTTCCACTATCAATCAGTCACCCTTTGAGGATCTACTGTGTACAAACCCTACTGAAGGTAGAATGAGGTAGTACAAAGAATTTCCCCATGAACTATGATTTTTGCATTAAATCTCTCAACATTTTCTACCCCATGTTAGATAAATTATTGAGAAGCCATAGCATTCCATCAATTAACTTAGTTACACATCACTGTTGACAAACTGTCATTTCAACCTAAAATTGACCTGAATACTTTCGAGTCTCCAAATTTCTCACAAATTCTAGTATTCACTGGAAAGACCCTTCATAACAAGATAGTGATTCCAACTTTTATTTCATAGCAATCCAGAATGTAACTAATTATTACCAAGTGTGCCATGATGTGACTAGTCTCATGCTTTACTTCTTTATAAATGGCATTAGATGATATTAGATATTTCAAAGGACTAAAAATAAATAATTTTAGAAGCAAAAATGTTAAGGAAGAGAAGTTAACAGAGTACTGGGAAGGAGCAGAAAGAAGCAGTAGTGGAAATGGAGGAAATAGAAGGAGAAAAAAAGGTCCATTATAAGTTCTAAAAGTTTTGGACTCATTCACTATGTCCAGAGTGCCCACCATCATCACTACTGACACTCTAGAATGGATAATTTTCTGTTGTATGGGGCTATTCTGGATATTGTAGGATGTTTAGCAGCACCTCTGTTCCCTACCCACCAGAAACTAGTAGCATCCCTCCAGTCCTGACAACTAGAAATGTCTCTTAAAAAAACAAATAAAACCCAACCTGTTGCCATCGAGTCGATTCTGACTCATAGCGACCCTATAGGATAGAGTAAAACTGCACCGTAAAGTTCCCAAAGAGCAGCTGGTGGATTCAGACTGCTGACCTTTTGGCTAGCATTCGAACTCTTAACCACTGTACCACCAGGACTCCAGAAATGTCTCCAGAGATTGCCAAATGTCTCCTGGGGGCAAAATCTTTACCAACTGAGAACCATTAGGGAATGTCACAATTCATCAACATGAAAGACTTCTTTCTCATATGCTACCCAGGAAGCCTTGGAATTTAGAAGTGAAAGAATTAGAAGTTTGTAGAGTTGTATTCTTAACACACCTGAATAAACTTGATTTTACATGTAATAATCTTCATTATATCTAATATGATTTTACTTTTTTTTTAAAGAATTTATCAATTTAGACTCACTAAAAGTCTATGGAGTTAAATTAATGAAAAGTTTGACTTATTTCTAAGAAACACTCTATATTTTATTATAAAGTATTACGTAGTTAAGGCTAACTGTTATCAAGTAGTGATAAAAACAAACACAGTTACTATGTGGTTGGAAACCTCTTAACGGATACTGTCTCATTCTACACATCATTTGGGTGACAAATCCTTACGGTGTGATTCTGTTTATGTTTTGTATGCTCAACAAAGCATATCCCAATGCATTCCCAAACTACTCTCAGGTCCTGTTCTCAGCCTAACTCCACAGCAATTAGCCAAGCACTTAGCTGGCTTACTTCTCAAGTTTGCCAATGACAAATACTGACATATCCGAGATATATGTTAGATGAAAAGATGTATCTGTAAGAATATCAGATGTTTGTGATACTAGACAGCAAGATGGAGTGTGTTAGGGAAAAATGCCCCACATTCCTAACAGAAGAACAAACAAGTACAGGGAAATATCTGAGTGTTAGCAGTTCATTACAGAGATGACTTTAGGGCTTTTCGGACTTTAGTCTCAGTAGAATGAGGTTCCCAAAGAAATTAATTTTTATTCTTTGACTGCATGGATAAAAGTAGAAATTCACACCAAGGGAGAAAATAATTCTGCTTAATTTGGCTCTGGTCAAACTATGTATGGAATACGTTGTTTAGCTGAGTAAGAGGATCATGGCCAAACTGGAAAATACACACAGGACAGCAATCAGTAATATAAAGGACCTGGGAACCATGACTGATGTGAAATTGAGGATGTTAAGCCTTAGGGAAACCTGGGCTACTGTCAACAAATGATAAATAGAAGTTAAATAGTTGTGTATTATAACTGCAAGTACTAACATTTTAAGCTATCATGTGTCAGATACAGTGCTAAACACTGTATTATCCATATTATCTCATTTCATTACAGCCCAAAGGGATAGATACTATCAGCTCCATTTTACAGTAAAGATAGGCGAATCAACTGTTCAGTTCACAAAACTAGTGATAGCAGGAGTAGAATTGCAACATATTTTTTCTGGTTCCAAATCCCACATTGCTAGCTACTATAATCTACTGTATGGGTCTCTAGGGGAGAGAAGGGACAAACATAAAATTTAGAGGACAAATATTGCAATTCAGTAGAGTTAAAGGACAGGGTAGTTTCCTTACTCATCTTTGTATTTTCTACGCCTAACAGAATGCCTGGAATGTCACAGTTACTTAATAAATATATGCTCATGTGACCATAAAGAAGAATGTTTTAAAATTTATAAAATATGAGCTGTTTTTGTGATAGTGGATATCCCATTATTGGATATGGCTAAATATTTTAGCACAGGCTCATATTCCAACTGTTTATTAGGAATGTTATAAATGAGATGCATGTATAAATTAGGAAGTTCAAATAAAAATCTTCAATTCTGAGATTCAATGTTCTGATATCTTTTTAAAATATTTGTTTGAATATTAAAAGTACATATTTTATCTTGTCTATATAGTCCCTGTTTATCAAGGAACAATAGATATAGATAAAACAGAAAGGCCTATCAGAAATTTTATAGTCTAGTGAAATAATTATTAAAGTTTATAAGAATATATATCTTTTAGAGTAAGTTTTCATAATTTGAATCTATTCACTTATTTAGTTAACACTCTTACCACTACTGATGGGATTAATTTATAGACATATTTATTCAGTATTTTATTTTACTCTTACACAAGCACCAAGGAACTAAATTTTTCTCTAAAAAGAGATAAATTTTATAGGAAATAATCTAAAGCTAAGGTCAGATGACAGAGGATCAATAATGAAAGGAATTTTGACTGTAAATTGTAGATAATGTAAACCCATAACCCGTTGCCATCAAGTCAGTTCCTACTCATAGTGACCCTATAGGACAGAGTAGAATTGCCCTATAGGATTTCCAAGGAGAGGATAGTGGATTCGAACTGCTGACCTTTTGGTTAGCATCCAAGCTCTTAACCACCATGCCACCAGGGCTTCGTAGATAATGAAGGGCCATTGAAAAAAATTTCAATACAGTAGTGATCAGATCAAGCATAATATAGGATGATTATATTTTAATATATATATAAATAAATAAATAATAAAAATTTATTTTTTATTTTTTTTGTATTTTAATATTCTTAAGTTTCATCATCATCATAAATATATGCACACGGCTACAAAACAAAAAAGAAAGATAAAGGATTTACCATGAATATAACATTCCCTATGCAAATTTCCCTTGCTCCTAATTTTACTCCCCAAAGCAATACTTCTGGGTTTACCACTTATGGTGTTTACTTCTAAATCACTAAATAATATACTCACACTGCTTTGTTTTGACCCACTCATTTTATGCAGTATCTACTGGCTTTCTGCTATGATAGTGGGCATTAGATTACTTACACAGATACATACACACCTTACCCCATCTATTTTCAATTTATGTTAGGCTACTTTTATAATTAAATGATAAACTTAGAAGAATTATTCTTATACATGGGTGAAATATGAAATAGTATACTGGGAAAGAGTGGTGAGCAGCCACTAAGGTGGTCTTCCATTATCACCTGGTGTTCACACTTTTATGTAATCCCCTCTCCTTGATGTAAGAGAACCTGTGACTTGCTTCTAGTCAACAGAAAAAGGCAAAGGCGATGGGATGTTACTCCTGTGGTACATTACATTCTATAGACTAGAGCTTTCCTTACCTACTTGTTGAAGTAATGGCCATACTGGGAAAGCCCATGTGGGAAGAAACTGTGGGAAGCCTAGAGGAACAGGAGGTTCCAACAGCCAGCAGAAACCAGGGCCCTTGTTCTCCAGCCACAAGGAAATGAATTCTGCCACAAACTTGGGTGAGTCTGAAAGTGATTCTTCCAGTCAAGACTCCACATAAGCACAGAGTTCACCTGGAACCTGGATTGCAGCCTTATGAGACTCTAAAGAGACAGCCCATCTAAGATGGGCCCCTGGCACACAGAAACTGTGAGATAATAAATGTGGGCCATTTTAAGTGCCAAGTTTGTGGCGATTTGTTGCACAGCAATAGAAAACCAATTCTCTGAAATAACAACACTAGTCCAGGCAAGAGATTATGCAACCCTGAGCTTGGGCAGGGGTAGCAGCAATGGAATACAGGTGTATGTAGGTTGACTGTGTAGGTAGAAACCAACGTCATTAAGTGGCTATTGAGTGCTAAGTAGAATCAAGAGTCAGAAGTGACTCCAAGGTTTCCAAGCCACTGTTGGTTAGAGATTGACTTTTAGATTCAACCACACTCAGGTCAGAGATCTGCAGTATGCTCAGTCTAGGGGATTAGGAATGCTAAACCTGTTACTTGGTACCTAGGCTTCAAGTTTAGCCTCTCTTCAGGCTCTGTTCTTGATACACTGAAACTATTAATTGCCTGGACAGACCACCTTCTTGTATGCCCTGTAGGGACCTTCACAGGTCACCATCATTGTCCCAATATCTCTAATGTCTATTCATCATCCCAATTTCACTTTCTCCCTCCTGTCATGAACCAGGCCTTGGTATCTTAAAGAAGATTTTTGTTTTGTTTTGTTTTGTTTTGTTTTTACAGGGCAACATGAATTTAGATGTGATAAGCCCTAGAAGAATCTTCCAGCAAATGTATGTTGTTGAGAATCCACAGTAACAGAGAGAAAGATGAGAATTGAAGGCAAATCAAGAGTCATGCAAACAGAAAGCAACAACTGAAACTGCGAGATCATGAGAGTATGGCAAAGTATTACAAAGTCATAGTGTCTGAAAGCGGAGAAAATAGGAAGGAATGAATAAAATAGCCCATTGTGCAAAAGCTGGAATGAGAGGAGCAGAAGAATAGATTTGGGGGGATATAAAGAAGATGAGGATGGCTAAAAATATATAATCACTGTATCTGACGCTTGTGAAGTCACTGGTGACTTCTGACAACATTTCAAAGATTTAAAGAGTCTTTGAGATAGGGAGTGAAGGCTACTCTTTGAAAAGTTTAGGTGTGAATGGAAGGAGAAAAAATTTTATCCTAAAAGGTATGCCAAGGTCAAGGAAAGGGATAGGTGTTTTATATGTCATCTCATTTACTCCCCACCATATAAGATGGTGTCATGTATTGAACTGTGTCCCCCAAAAGTATGTATCAACTTGGTTAGGCCATGATTCCCAGTATTGTGTGGTTGTCCTCCATTATGTGATTGCAATTTTATGTTAAAGAGGATTAGGGTGGGATTGTAACACCCTTACCCAGGTCACATCACTTATCCAATATAAAGAGAGTTTCCCTAGGGTGTGGCCTGCACTATCTTTTATCTTATAAGAGATAAAAGGAAAGGGAAGCAAGCAGAGAGTTGGGGACCTCATACCATCAAGAAAGCCATGCTGGAAGCAGAGTGCATCCTTTGGACCCGGGGCTTCTATGCAGAGAAGCTCCTAGTTCAGGGGAAGAGTGATGGCAAGGACCTTCCTCCAGAGCTGACAGAGAAAACCTTCCCCTGGAGCTGACGTCCTGAATTTGGATTTCTAGCCTTCTAAACTGTGAGGAAATAAATTTCTCTTTGTTAAGCCATCCACTTGTGGTATTTCTGTTATAACAGTATTGGATCACTAAGACAGATGGATATGTAAGCTCTATTATAAAAATGAGAGGAGTCCCTGGGTGGTGCAAATGGTTAAGTGCCTAACTATTAGCCTAAAGGTTGGTGGTTTTAACCCACACAGAGGTACCTTGGAAGACAGGCCTGGCAATCTGGTGCTGTAAGGTTATAGCCTTGAACACCCTATATAGAGAGAAAAGAGTTCTACTCTGCACACATGGGGTCATCACAAATCGGAATCGATTTGACGGCAGATAACAACAACAATAATAATAAAAATGAGAGCACCAAATTTCTAAAAATTGACCTATCCGAGATCATCGAGCCAGAACATGGCAAAACCAGCCTCGAGGCCCAGGTTCATTTAGATTTTGAGCCTCTCCCATTTTCTGTTTCCCCACATCATCTTCCTGAAAGATGAACTCAAGGGGAAGCAGAAATATTAGAAATTAATCTGATCTAATGAAAAAAGATACCATTACAGAGATAAAGAGAAGTATAATGTCTCATTTTATTGAAAGAGGATAAAGAAACTTCAATGAGAGCTCACTAGGGCTAAAGGCCCAACACAATGATTGATAATCAGAACAGTTCAAAAATATTTAGCGTGACATTATAAGAGTTTTGTAGCCACTGGCTCATTAAATCCTCATTATCAACCCTTTGCTACTGTTAAATCCCCCATCTTACAAAAAAGGAAGCTGAGTTTCAGAGAGATCAGGCTAATTTTCCCAAGGTTATACAGTCAGTAGTGGTAAAATGGGGTTTAAACCCAAGCATTCTGTCTCCTGGGTCCACACTCTTAAAGGCCCTGCTATACAGCCTAGTAAGCGACCAAGTTGGGATTTAAATACAGATTTGTGTGGCTCCAAAACTCATGCTCTTTCTACTATGTCACAAGTATTGCAGACCTCATAGACGGGTTGAATCTTAAGGAAGTGTTTCTAGAACCACTCGGCTTAAAGAGAGAAACAGGTGTGACTGGCCCTTCATTGGACATCATTAGCAGAACTGGAAGACATATCTCCAGTCCTAAAAAGGACAGCTTTCTAATTTAAGACCGCTTTTTTTTTCAGCAGGAACAGAGGGTTAAGCCTTTACCTTTTGCCTGAATTGTCAACTAAAGTATCAAAGAAAGCATAACTCAACATCTTTTGTACAAACAAAAGAAGTTACCATAGGATTATAATTTAACCCAGGGCTGGAGATGGTGAACAATTTGAGGGGATAAATTCCGGGTAGCCAGCGTGCACTGAGCACATGGAAAGGCCAACTTGCAAGTGGTTGCCATAGAAAGAAGACTGGTACTGGAAATACACTGGACAGTCTATGTGGCAGGGAGGGAGGAATAAGAGCACAGCTAGAAACAGCAACATCTCTGAACCAAAACAGTGGAACCCAGTCAGCATCAGGTGGCATCTCCAAGGCTCAGTGATTGCTGCACTGTTCCTAGGTATGTTTATTCTTTCTGTGCCCCAGAGAGAAGACAATATCTGGATATGACTAGCCTAGAGGCTTAGAGGGCCCTCACGAGTGAATAGCTGGCTAGGTAAGGCCAATGATGACAGTGAAGAGAAATCAGTGCTGCCTGCATGTCCTGTCAGAAACAAAGGGAGGGAAAAAAATGAGACTTACAGGACAAATGGAAGCAAACACGTTGCCAAAGGATCCAGATTTTCTTATGTTAAATCTATGAAATGGCTTAAATCTCTTTTATTTAGTTAAATGATTTATTTAATCAAAGGTAGTCTTTTTTTAACGAGGCAGCTCTGAGAAATTTAGCTTCCCAAAACCAAATAGGACATAACCATTTATCAGTAACAGCTTCTAAAATCACTGTGCCTTTCATTAGCAACTGTTCCAAATTGCAAGCACAGCCTTGGAAGGAGTACTTAAATCACAGCAAGGTTTCCAAACAATTCATTAACTAAATTACCATAATAATATTCACTTATGGAGGTACTTTTAAACCAAAAACCAAACCCATTGCCCACAGAGTCTATTCCAACTCAGAGATACCTGCTTGATGGCTCAATTAACATTTTTCATATGCTAAAAAGAATAATAGCACTTAACTAATGATACATGTCTTAGAATGAAATACAATTTAACATCACCCAAACTTACTTCACTTTGTACTTTGAAACTTGTCAAAGATTTTGTGTTTGAGTGCTGGCAAAGCTTCCAAGTTATCAATGCCAGAACCATGCAGAAAGGGCTCACTAAGATGTGAAATGAAAAGTGTAGTACCTCATCTACTCCTGTGAGCAAAGTATTTTCCAAAATTACTCCTGTTTCTGAAACCAGCACTTCCACTCGGTATTGGTTAATGATTCCATTTGGCTGTCGCGGTTTCTTCCAAGTAATTCTTATTTGTGTAGCTTCTACTTCTGCAAGTTGTAAATCAAATATTGCTCCTGGAACTAAAAAAAGAATAAGAGACTAAGGTAAAATTTTAAAAATTCCCTAAATTCTTAGCTCATGATTTAAGATATGTAAAAAACTCTATTAAAAATAGATTAAAACAATTTTCTAATTTATTAAAAATTAATATGGTATAACATTGTTTCAATACAAAGACATTTAAAATGAATTTCTATGCATCTTTCTCAAAAACTCAAATAAAGAATAGTACAACCTGGAATAATATCTTCAAATTAAAATGTCACAGCATGGTTCCAAAGTTCTTGTTCAGAACAAATTAATTAATAAAAATAACTTCCCAGTGAAGCTGCCTATTTTTGGATGATTAATGCTCAGTTGAAACCATTAAAGCTTCATAAAAATTAGAGCATATCAAGCAAAAATTTTCCAGAAGACTTTGGAATGTAGTTGCTATATTCAATTAGACCATCTCCTAATTTATTAAATGAAATTATTTGAAGAGTTGATTGAACTTGTCTGCTGACTTTCAAATTAATCCTGTGAATCTCAAACTTCAGGTGTGCTCACTCTTTACAGCAGAAAAGAAAAACAAGGATAAACTAACAATCAGTTTAAAATAAAGCATTGAGTACTTAAAGCAAGTTCTAGTTATAAAGTCACCAAGACTGACTTCTAGAAAACCTCCCAGTGCCACAGGAATAATGGATCAAGAATAAACATTTCCTGGACTTTTGTCCACTTTTTTTTTTTTTGTAGTTAAATGTGTGATTATGATAGCCAATTTATCTCTCCAATCCTCAGTTTCTTCATCTATAAAATGGATACATCTGTCCACCACAATACAAAGTTAATGTGAGGAAAAAACAGTTCAGGAAAATTTACAAAATGTAGATTTAAGAAAGAGTAGAGAATGTGACATAAAAATATTGCCTCTTATGATCAAAGTGAGATAACATTAAATTTATTTCCCTAAATTGAGATGTTTGGCAGTGGTATAGTATTAGCAAATTTCAGTTAAAAGATAAAGACACTAGAGGTGTCTCTTAAGACAACAGAAAGAAATTGAAAATCAATGCCACAACTCCAACAAATATTATTTATAGTTAGTGAACGTAATTAAGCTTAAGTTAATCGTATAGTTACCATATAGTAAATTGTATAGAGTTTTCAGTGAATGGATAAATTTGTTTTTCTTTGTCTCCATAATGGTACCAGTAAATAAGTCTCCTAGATATTGTAACAGTACAAATAGTCATAAATTATTGTCGAATAGTTAAGGCCTAGATGGAGAAATCATTCTAGCCTGAGAGTGTAACCGAATTCTTCGAGTTATTTTCCTGTCCTACTAGCTGATCAAAATAAGGCGGAGGCCAATTGCAAGGGAAACAGAAAGTGGCAATTTATTTTCCATGCAGACAAGTAGCAACGTGGAGCCTAGCAGCCAAGAGACCACACGCCCCCTGCCCAAGGGGATCAGGGACCTTTTATGTCCTCGAGTCCCCAGGGGGCAGGGATTGGCACCTGAAACCCTATACCCTGAGCCTTTCCATGCCCAAATTTGGAGATCCAGATGCTAAGTCATGCTGAGTCACTTTTCATAGGAAGTCCAAGTTGTGGGACTTCTCGCTTTACAAAGGGGCTTGGATGGTGCTGTGTACTGGAGAATATCTTCCCCTCTGGTGACGCTCAGGTCTGAAGTCAGTTAAGGACAACATTCTCCAGATCTGCACATGTGCCAAGATCCTGGCCTGTGCATGTGCAAAGATCTGGCACCAAATACAAACAGCAGTTAGAGACCATGGCTTGCAAGGACAGTGAACGAAGGGAGGCAGCCACAGCAGAGCGGGGTTTCGAGAGCACTTTATTTGATTATTGCAATGCAGATTTCAGTATCTAGAATGGGCAAAACCTGTGCTCAAAACTAGGAGGTAAACAGAGCATGAACAGAACTATAATTTGCTAATTCTTTAAAATGATTTTCTAAAAACATTTCCATTTATCTCTATGTAAAAGGACTACTCTTTAGATTGATCTCCCTGCAGGTGTCCTTTACTGAAAGAAAATACAGTTTGATCTTTGAAGGAAAGAGGGGGAGCTCCAGCCTAGGACCTCTGTCTCAGTCATCTAGTGCTGCTATAACAGAAATACCACAAGTGGAAGGCTTTAGCAAAGAGAAGTTAATTCTCTCACAGTCTAGAAGGCTAGAAGTTCAAATTCAGGGTGCCAGCTCCAGAGAAAGGCTTTCCCTCTCATTGTTGGGTCTGGGGGAAGGTCCTTCTCATCAATCTTCCCCTGGTCAAGGAGTTTCTCATCGCTGGGACCACAGGTCCAAAGGACGTGCTCTGCTCCTGGTGCTTCTTTCTTAGTAGTATGAGATCCCCATGTCATCTCTGCTAGCTTCTTTCTTTTATATCTCAAAAGAGAGTGGCTCAAAATGCAATCCAATCTTGTAGATTGAGTCCTGCCTCATTAATATAACTGCCGCTAATCCCATCTCATCAATTTCATAGAGATAGGATTTACAACACATAGGAAAATCACATTAGATGTCAGAATGGTAGACAATCACACAATACTGGGAATCATGATCTAGCCAAGTTGACAGATACTTTTGGGGGACACAATTCAATCCATGACAACGTAACAGTCACTGATTCATTCATTCATTCATCATTCAACAGATTGAGTACCTATCATAAGGTCACTCTTCTAAGTACAGATGATAGAGTAAGGAATAAGACAGATAAACCTTTTTGCATGAGTCATCTCTCATAAAGCTTCTTTTCATTAAAATGTCCCACCAGAGCTTATATTTCTAACATCATATTTAGCAACATACATTTTTCAAGGGAGGAGAAAAAAACTTTCCAATTAACTGTGTAGTATGAAAATAGCAATGCCATTGAAATAGTAAGCCTATTCCACCTTTCTTTTAAATTTTATTCAGGGGTCACTATGTAGACAAAGGAAACCCTGGTGGTGTAGACAAATGAAGCCCTGGTGGCACAGTGGTTAAGAGCTCGGCTGCTAACCAAAAGTTCAGCAGTTCAAATCTACCAGCCACTCCTTGGAAACCCTATGGGACAATTCTACTCTGTCCTACAGGATTGCTATGAGTCAAAATCAACTCAATGGCAATGGGTTTGGTCTTGACAAAGGCTTAGTTGGTAATACAGAATATAAATCATAGAAGAGATCTGGCATTTTTCCATTTATTTTGACTGATATAGACTCTCAACTGAAGAAGACAATTTAATGACTACACTCATCACATTAATCAAGCAACTAAATACTGCTTTGGGTTTAAACACTGCCTATTGGAAATAAGTGAAATGGTCAGCTCAGTTTAATGTAACATATTAATGTAGTAGGATACCAAAAATCACCCAGTAAACCAGAAAAAAATCTACTTTACTGTCTCTTATTTTGCTAGCCAAACCTGAAAGTAGTAGCAGACACTGTTACTTTATCTTAATTTGTAAGACTTTTTTTCAGTAAACAATTAATATTGCCCCATGACACGAATGCCTAAAATTACAAGTAAAGATTATTTCCCTAAAAACATACCCCAAACTTTTATAAGAATAATAACTGTAAACCTATCTTTTTTTTTTCTATGAAAGAAGAAAAAGCTTAGGGGATAAAGGAAATGGAGTAGACAGCACTGTATCTTATCTTAGAAAGATACTTGATCTGGTTACAGCACAAATTCTTTCAGGGAAACCAGAGAAGTGTGGATTATATCAAACTCCTTTAATATTGATACAAAATTAACTAAAGAACATCAAACATACAGGGCAATTATTCATGGTTCAGCATCAATTCTGAAGGTGTTGTCCACAAGAATAAGAATCATTCTCAAGTCAATACATTTATAAATTTTACTAATAAATTATAAACAGAGTAGACACATAACCAAAAAAAAAAAAAAAAATCCGAACAGTTTGACTTTTTCAAATGAAAAATTATTAGAAGAAATAAAATAGACACAAATGGCATTGGGATAAAGAAAATACATTAAGTAAATTTTGCCGTTATCTAGCAAATTAAATCTCCATTAGAATTGCATTTTGAAAATATATATTAAAAACAAAAGCCCTTGAGGGACCACAACTACCACAGCCTCCACTAGACTGAGTCCAGTACAATAGATGGTGCCCAGCTACCATCACCAACTGCTCTGACAGAGTTCACAATAGAGGGTCCCAGACAGAAAAAAAATTGGAGAAAAATGTAGAACAAAATTGTAACCCACAAAAAAAGACCAGACTTACTGGCCTGACAGAGACTGGAGAAACCCTGATAGTACAGCCCCCAGATACCCTTTTAGCTCAGTAATGAAGTCACTCTTGAGGTTCATCCTTTAGCCAAAGACTAAAAAAAAAACCCAGTGCCATCGGACAGGCCCATAAAACAAAATGAGACTACAGGGGCACACCAGCCCAGGTGCAAGGACTGGAAAGCAGGAAGGGACAGGAAAGCTGGTAATAGGGACCCCAAAGCTGAAAAAGGAGAGTGTTGACATGTCATGGGGTTGTTAACCAATATCACAAAACAATATGTGTACTAACTGTGTAATGAGAAGCTAGTTTGTTCTGTAAACCTTCATCTAAAGTACAATAAAAAAAGGAAATAAAATAAAAGCCCGTGATAATCCTGAAGAACACAAAGCTGGCAGCCTCTCAATTTTCCTACAAAGATCTTACTGTAGGAACACATGTAGGAACTAACCAGTTGAAATCACTGAGGACAAAAGTCTTCTTTTTCCTAGTCTATTTATGGGGGGGAGTAAATGTGGATTTCAATATTTGTTTGCTTTTAAGAAATCATATTGCTACCCTCCTTTTAAGGTGGTGACAGAAAAGTTTATTAGGGGACACTGAAGCAACATTTTTTAAACATTTTATTTTACTCCCATAGAAATATTAAAAAAATGCCATTTCCTATGTTAAATTTGGAGCCTTGGTGGCACAGTGGTTAAGAGTTCGGCTGTTAACCAAAAGGTCGGCAGCTTGAATCTACCAGCTGCTCCTTAGAAACCCTATGAGGCAGTTCTGCTCTGTCCTGTAGGGTAGCTAGAAGTCGGAATAGACTCGATGGCAATGGTATTTTTTTTTTAAATGTTATATTCATCAGCGTTGTCTGATTATGAAAGAGGCAACTCTGATATTTTGTAACATTGGAGATTATTATATGATTAATTTTTCTCAAAATAACCTGTTTTTCATGTCTATGTATAAATCAACTCATCAAAATATTCAAGTATATATGTAAGAACTTTATGAAATATGTAGAAATGCTATAACAAAAATGATGTTTATTTTATCTTATTTGTTCTATTTTTTAATGATTAACAGCAGACTATCAACTGTAACACCTTGTTAGCTGAGGTCAAGTCAGCCTCTTACTTATGGAGAACACGTACATAAAATGCTACTGGGTCCTGACCCATTCCCATGATCAGCCGCAGACTGGACCATTGTTAGTTATCCACAGGGTTTTCGTTGGCTGATTTTCTGAAGCAGCTCACCAGCTCTTTCTTCCTAGCCTGCCTTAGTCTGGAAGCTCTACTGAAATCTGCTCAGCATCATAGCGATGCACAAGCCTACAATGACAGAAGGGTGGAGGCTCCCCGTGAGGTGTACTGACCAGGTTTCAAACCAGGATCTCCCCACAGAAGGCAAGAATTCTACCACTGAACCAAGCAAAGTGTTAATGAAATCAACCCCACTATAATGCAAAAGAGGGCATTGGTGGTTCACTGGTAGAATGTTCTCCTTCCATAAGGGAGACTCAGGCTGGATATTCCATGAGGGAGACTCAGGTTGGACTACCGGCCAGTGCATCTCATGCACAGCTACCACCTCTAATAGGTCAATTCAACATTTTTCTAGAAACCTCAGTTGTTTTTGAAGGTACTAATTAACAAGAATCAAGCTAGTCTGAATTTTTAAATAGACTGTAGACTACTTTTAAAGTTACAGAGAAGGAAATAAATTCAGTAACCTTAACTGAAACACTAAGAACCCTATGGTATTAATAAATGAAAAAGAACAACCTAAATTTAAGATATCAATTTATAATTGAAAATAGTTTTAATGAATTACTACATTGTTCTCATAAGTCTGAAGATTCCTTTATTGCAAATTTTTAATTCATGGAGCTAGAATTAACGAGTGTTGTCATAAATGAAAAGCTGCATTTACTACATTCGCCAGAACATTCCATCAAAGCACCTCCTGTGGCTGAACTATCCCCAGAGAACTCCACTGAAGGAAGCCAACATGTGCAGGTAAGAACCCTGCCATTCCTGCCCTTAGTAGAGCCCACCTGCTGCCCATGGGGACTCCTCTGGAAGTCACCTGAATATGGCCTTTATGATGAGTAGCTTAGGGAGGGAGTAGGGTGGAATGAAGGATTAATTGCTTTTTATACAGAGCCAATGAAGCCATCTATTTAAAATTACTTGGTGTGAAAAATAACCCATGGGATATATATGGAACTGTGTCCTTAAAACTGTACTTGCTATTTTTGTGAATTAAGAAACAGAAATAAAGAAAAGGAAATGAGTTTTTAAAATAAGACCCAAAGTAAATAGCATGGCTAGTTCTTTAGCTCTGCTCTCTTGGCAATGTGTTATCTATTTCCCCTTTTTTTGTCAAATTCTGTAGGTCAAAGACAATGATAATAAAGTAATAATCTTAAATTGTGGATCCAGTTAAAAAGCACGAAAAACAGGCTTTACTTGAAAAAAAGCAAAAACTAGGAGTGTATTTAATTGTGTAACATAAGAATAGAACATGATTGATGAATTCGGTTGGTAGAGATATTGCTTTTAAGACCAAAACCAAGAGCTCCAGTCTAATAATGGCCAAATCCCTCTGCTCTGTTTGATAGCCTCCATAAATCTGTGTAGCTTTCTTGGAAATGCTTAAGAGTAGTTTGCATGTGGAGATGAGAGGAAAATTTAATATCATATGGGAAGTCACACAAAGCTGAGTTTCCTGACACACACACGGTATAATTTTATGAAAAATTACAACATTTTGCTTATGAGTATGCATCTCTTTCTCAATCTGTGTACTGAAACTACATACATTTAGGATTTTCTTCTGTAATAGATTCAAACAATTTTCAAATTCTTTCAACAGCAAAATATTATCACACTTTCAAAAACTAACTGTTCTTTAAGGGGGAGAAGCACACAATTGCCTAATAGATGCTGCCCTCTAATGGTCAAATAATTGAATAATTGCTCCAATGAAGGTATGCTCAGTCTTTAAGGCTGTGTTTCTCTCTCTCTGTAAGTTGCTAGTTACTCTATGCCAGCTACCACACAACCAAAATCTGGAAACTTTTGCAAATGTTTATGTGTTGTAAGAATTTATTGTATTCTTCTCAAAAATTACAATAAAGATACTTAGCAAGTTTGGTGTTTGCCAGGAGAATATATTGTGAAATAATATGGTAACTTTTTTTTTTTTAAATCACTACAGTTCATCTAACACCACAGTATTTAATGTTTAGAGAAAAAAAAAGTTTCTTCAGAAGAAATATTGTTTTACTAATTTCAGTAAATGCTGCTAACCTGGCATAATGCAGTCTCCAAGAATCCTTGCTTGCTTATTATAGCCATTGGGAATATATGGATTCCTCTGAACGCTAGTTCTAGACAAAATTTCTACATTAAACATTGTGGGCTAAACAATGGTAAACAAGGTTAAATGTGTTTATTTAAGACTTCTTGAGCTTTTGCTAATATTCATTGTGAATTTCTAACAGGCTGGTATTGTAAGCAGGGTTTCCTAATTTTCCTTGCTCTTGGATCCCTTTTATTATGAAGCATGCTATGGGATTATTCTGGGAAATACAAATTCAGAATAAATTAGGTAGTAATTTGGTAAAATAATAATAATAACAATAATAACATTAGTAAATACAAACCATGTTGCTTCAAATGTTTAACCAATTTAACAAAATTCGTAAGCATAACAAAAATATTCCATTGACTCTCTAAAGATGTTCTTACCATCTGGAGGAGTGAATATTGAAAGGTTTGACTTGGGTCCAATCCCCACACTGGTTTCAGCTGCTACATACACATCATACATTGTAAACGGCGTTAGGTTAGTGAATACAAATTTCAGGTCTTTTGTGCTATTATCCAAAACCCGGCCTGCAAATGACAGAATGTATCTGTGGATTATTTTCTCATCAAACATGTAATCATTGCCGCATTTAAGTACAGAGCCAAGGACAGCAATTAAAGTGTTGACCTTTTTATTTTTGTCACTATAATTTTAAAAGTGAATATATTTTAAACATTTTGGCTTAGTATGGTACTGGTATCAATTTAATTAAATTAATGGAAAGAACATAAAAAAACTTCTAGTGTTTAAAATTACTTTTTAATAAATCATAACCAAACCAAACCTGCTGCCATCGAGTCCATTGCAACTATAGTGACCCTACAGGACAGAGTAGGGTTTCAAAGGAGTGCCTGGTGGATTCAAACTGCCAACATTTTGGTGAGCAATCGTAGCTTTGAACCACTTTGCCACCAGGGTTTCCAATAAGTCAAAAAGCCATCTTAAATTGCCATGTGTAAAAGGCAAACATCAGATTTTACCAATATAAAAATAGTGACAGTATTTTATACTCAAATATATTCAATTAAAATCCTAAATATTATTTTGTTCTGTAAAAAGATATACATAGCAAATATTTCCTGTTTACCTTTTAAGAAAAATTCCTAAAAAATTCCATCATCAAAATTTCTTAAATCCTCAACTTTACTTCTGAACATATCTTTCACCTTCTTGTTCTAGCTGAATCCTGGCTCTTCCCCAGGAACACTGCTTCCTCTCCCCTGTGGCTACTTCAAATGGTGGCTATTTTTCCCCAGCAACCCTCATGCCACTTCAGGTGTGACAGATGTTCTCCTGGGGCTTCCTTGCCCCATCTTCTCCTATTCTCCCCACCCCCTTTTCATCAGATAGTACTCTCCACTATTGTTGTTAGGTGTTGTCAAGTAAGTTCCGACTCATAGTGACCCTATGAATAACAGAAGGAAAAGTTGCTTTATCCTCTGCCATCCTTACAATAGTATGTTTGAGCCCATTGTTGAAGCCATTGTGTCAATCTATCTCATTGAGGGTCTTCCTCTTTTACACTGACCTACTTTACCAAGCTCATCCTTCTCCAGGGATTGTCCCTGCTGATAACACATCCAAAGTAAGCAAGATGAAGTCTCACCATCTTCGCTTCTAAGGAACATCCTGGCTGTACTTTTTCTCTGCACTAAAACCCAAAACCAAACCCACTGCTGCTGAGTTGATTCTCACTCACAGTGACTCTATAGGGCCAAGTAGAACTGACCCCATACGGTTTCCAAATCTGTTATCTTTATGAAAGCCAGTTACTGCATCTTTCTCCTGCATTCTCTCCACTCGACCTCATTAAAAACTGCAGGGTTATTCCCCATCATTCCGAATGATTTAACTTCTGGCTCAATGCCCACTCTCTTCAACACTACCGTATTAGTCTGTGGTGATTTCAATATCTCTAGAGGTAATCCTTAAGTCTTTCCGACCTCTCTTTACATCATCTAGTCCTCTATCTCAGCTTCTCCCTCGTTATCAAAACTTAGACAACGCCATTACCAATAATGACAAACCCCCCATAATCTCAATTACATGCAACTGCCTCTGACCACTTTCTCTTATTTCCTGTTTCCTTCTTTTAGAACCCTGAATCAACAACCTGTAATTCCACTGAGTCCTCCAATTCATTGATTTTACCACCATTCTGTCCCTCACACCTAGATTTCTACTCTTCCACTTTTCATCCAGCTTCAATGTCATTGTTAATTATTAAAATAATTGCCTTAAGTAAGTCTTCAATTCCCCAGCCCTTCTCTAGCTCTTCTCTTGTTGAAAGGAGCTGGTGATTAAGCACTCAGCTGCTAACTAAAAGGTCAGCACTCTGAAACCACCACCTTGCTCCAAAGGAGAAAGATGTGGCAGTTGTTTCCATAAAGAAACAGCCTTGGAAACCCCATGGGGCAGTTCTACTCTGTCCTGTAGGGTCACTATGAGTCAGAATCAGCTGGATGGCATTGGGTTTTTTTGGTTTCTCTTGTTGAAGGGAGCTAGAGAAAAACACAAAATCACTCCGATTGATATCACTTTAAATTCATGATCACATCTCAAATAAGCCCTAAATGGTGCCTGACATCTTATTTAACTTCCCTGGTCCAATTACTCTCTCATTTTCTAAGTGATATTTTACACATTCTCTTCCCTCTAAAGAGAGAAGAAAACACTTTCTGTCCCATGATCACTCCCCGCTGATAGTCTTGATTCTCATTACGTTGAAAATTTTTAATTAACCAACAATTATCTTCCACAGACTCTTACCAACACGATTACCTATTTCCCACCATCTGTATCCATGTACTGTACCTTTCTGCCTGTTACTATGGACAAACAATCTGTATTATATCACACTAATCTCTACCCTTGTGCAAAAGATCCCCTTACTTTCTGCCTACCTAAGGGCATCCCTCAGTAAATCTCACCTTTCTTTTTTGTTGTTGCTTAAATATAGCTTTTATTTTAGGACAGTTTTAGATTAACAGAAAAGTTTCAAAGGTAGCATAGAGAATATCTTATATATCCCTCACCCAATTTCCCCTATTGCTAATATCTTATATCACCATAGTACATTTTTTAAAAACATTTTATTGTGTTTTAGGTGAAAGTTTACAGAGCAAATTAGTTTCCCATTCAACAAATTCTACACAAAATGTTCCATGACATTGGTTGTAATCCCCACACTGTGTCAGCCCTCTCTCCATTCCCACCCTAGGTTCGCTGTTTCCTTTCACCTGGTTTTCCTATCCCTTCCTGCCTTCTTATCTTTACTTTTGGACAAATATTGCCCTTTTGGCCTCATGTAACTGTTCTACAGAGCATGTTCTTTTTGGGTGTTATTGTTTATTTTATAGGCTTGTCTATTGCTGGCTGGAAGGTAGTTTCCAGGAATGGCTGCAGTTCCAAGCCAGAGCAGTGTTTTAGGGCCATAGTCTCAGGGGTTCCTCCAGTCTCTATCAGGCCAGTATGCCTGATCATTTTTATGAATTTGATTTTTTTTTCTACATTTTTCTCCCACTTTGTCTGTACTATGGATTGAATAGTGTTCGCAAAAAATGTGTGTCAACTTGGCTAAGCCATGATTCCCAGCATTATGTGATTATCCACCATTTTGTCATCTGCTGTGACTTTCTTACGCATTGTAAATCCTACCTCTATGATGTTAATGAGGCAGGATTAGAGGCAGTTATGAGGCAGGATTCAATCTACAAGATTAGGATGTGTTTTAAGTTAATCTCTTTTGAGGTATAAAAGAGAGAAGAGAGCAGAGAGACAGAGGGACCTCGTACCACCAAGAAAGTAGCACCAGGAGCAGAGCATGCCCTTTGGATCTGGGGTCCCTGTGCTGAGAAGCTCCTAATCCAGGAGAAGACTGATGACAAAGACATTCCTCCAGAGTCAACAGAGGCAGAAAGCCTTCCTCTGGAGCCGGCACCCTGAATTTGGACTTTTAGACTACTAGAGTGTGAGAGAAAAAATTTGTCTTTGTTAAAGCCACCCACTTGTGGTATTTCTGTTATAAAAGCACTAGTCCAGGACCCTCTATTGTGATCCTGCTCAGAGCAGTCAGTAGTGGTATCTGAGCACCATCTAGTTCTTCTGGTCTCAGGGTCGTGTAGGCTGTGATGCATGTGGTCCCTTAGTGTTCCGGACTAATTGCTCCCTTGAGTCTTTGGTTTTCTTCACTCTCCTTTACTCCATATGGGAAGAGACTACTAGTTGTATCTTAGGTAGCCTCTCACAAGCTTTTAAGACCCCGGACACTATTCACCAAAGTAGGATGTCGAATATTGTTTTTATAGACAATGTTATGCCAATTGATATAAATGTCCCCCGAGTCTACGGTCCTTAGCTTTCAAGCCTAGTATCTTCATCCCAGTAGGTATTTGGTTGACTATTTCTTTGCTGTTTCCTTGACTGTGCCCCTTGTGTGTTCTATTGTCTATATTAGTATACATGCAACATCCACAAATACGTATGCAGAGATATCCACAACCTAACCTATATCTGCAGGTGGGTACACTCCCTTACACTCTTCCCATGCCTCTTTAGCATACCTATCTACCTATGTATCCCTATGTAAATTATTATTTATTAATATTATTGTTGCAGGATTGTCTATGTTACAGTAATTGCCATAGTTGCCTTTTGTTCCTGTGTTCCTTTAAGCGTCTTCTTTTGCCTTTGTCATGTTTTGCTGATTTCACCCATTCAGTATATTGTCCTTCCCTTCACTAACATTACCATGTGTCTTCTATTTATTTACCATTCCTCTTCCTCTGTTCACTGGTAAATCTTGCCTTTCTTATATCATTAATGTTTCTTTTTTTCCTCTCTGTTAGATTATTCCCAACTGTGAACAAGCATGCCTTATTTGGTCCTATTTAAAAGAAATCTGTTGACTCTGCTTACCCCCACTCTACCCCCTGCTTCTTTCAATTTCCCTGCTTCCCTTTGCAGGAAAACTCTAAAAGAATGGTCTATACTCATTGCTCCAATGCTCCTATTCACTCTTAACCCATTCCAGCCAGGGATTTACCCTACACACTTCACCATAACTGCTCATTTGAGGTGTGGTCATGATACCTATGTTGCTAAGCACAATAGTCAATTCTCAATTCTCACCTTACTTGATGTGTCAGCTTCACAGAAGAAAGGGTACACCAGGCAGGTCTTAGAAAGTAATACCACATAGAAAGGGTGTCTCTGTGTATCCATATGTGTCTCTCTTTATTGGGGTTGCAGGGAGAGGAAGAGTCTAGCATTTTTCTTTTTTTTAAGGACTGTAAATATTTCAGAACTGTAGGAACACATGCTACTTAGGAATGAGAGATAAGAGTATGACTCATATGAGTCATACCACAGAAATATCAAAATGTAATGATTTGGAGCTTTGTATAATTTTCCATTTTTTTTTTAATAAATGACAATACATGGGTTCATACCACCTCATGCATTTGAATTAAATATATTATTATTTAAATTAAACTTTTTCATAGAACCATAAAATCTCAGATTCGGAAAGGTTTTAGAGTTTATTTAATTCACTCCCAAATAATATGGTACTTTAATATCCCAAAATATCTCTGACAAGTGGCTATCTACCTCCTGTTTGTTTACAAGGATGGAGAACTCATCACTTTCTAAAGCTACAATATTATTTTCAGAGGGCTCTAATTATTAGAAATTTGCTCCTTGTTCTAAGCAGAAATCTCATTTAATATAACTTAAGCCCATTGTTCTTCATGAATATATTCGCAGTCAGAGTAAGTCAAGGTCTTCCTCGTTACTCAAATATCTGAAGACATATATCTCCTCTAACTCTTCTCTTAGCAAGGGGTTATCTTTAGTTCTTTCAACTTCTCATGAAATGTGGGATGTGAATAGTGTTTTGCCATTCTTTTACTCATTTATGGTCTTCTACCTTTAACAAAAAAGTTCAAAGGACCTCACTTTCTTTATTACTTTTCTGTTATTTACTTCAAATGCAGGGTCTTTAAAAATTAGTTGTTACATATTTTGTATGATCCTTAGTCCAAAGGTAAATACAAAATGAATTAAGACTTACCTGATGGTCCATATAATTCAACTCTATAGCTAAATTTTCCTGTTACTGTAGTTGGTGGGTCACATGAAATTGAAAAAGACTTTCCTGTGATGTTGCCTGCTACACAGTTTTGCGGTGGTCCTTCAGGCACTGAAATAGTCATAGAAAAATATAAATATGTATTAGAGACATATTTTAAATAACTAGCATCCTATTAAGCACACATAATAAAACACAAAGTTAGAAACAGTAAAATATCATACTAACAGAACAGCAAAGACTTTTTAAACTCAATAAAGGAAAAACAGAATGTAACTGAAGAATTTGAATAAGATATACTGGATCATCAGGTGAGCTTCCAACTTAGAACAATAACTGAATTTATTTAATGTCGTACATGATTGTACAATGCAAACATCATTGTTATATAGTTCGCTGTACAGTTACACTTATCTAAAACATTTATACCTGTGTATATTTTTTCATATATAGATTTTAACAAGGTCTGGCTATATGGCTTTATAAACACTTTCCCTCTGGTAGACAAAGGTGAAAGAGTCAGGGATATAAAACAATCCTCAGGACCTACTGACAATTATCTTTACTTTTTGTATCAATATTTATATTTTTTTCCTGAGAGGAAACATAACCCAGTTAGGAGATTCTAATATAACATTAGTAACATATAAAAACAATTAGTTATAGTGTAATTTTAATAGATGCTTCTATATTTTTAAAAATGAAATTTAATTATTTAATTGAAACAATTCCACATACTGGTTTTTGGTTTTTTTCCCCCCCCTACCAAATTTGACCTTGGATAACCCTCTATATTTACTGTATAAGAAGTAACAAATATGAAGGAAGGAAATAGTATGATTCAAAGATGGTTATTTAAATCAAGAAAATAAATATTAAACAAATATGTAATGTAATGACAACTATGTCATTAGAAAAATTGCTTTACCAATTATAATTTCTGGTAGCCTCAAAAACTACCAATCACAACCAAACACCTGATATATATAATTTGTATGTTTACTGACATAAAAACAAACTCACTGCCGTCAAGTCAATTCTGACTCATAGAACAGAGTAGAACTGCCCCATAGAGTTTCCAAGGAGTGCCTGGTGGATTCAAACTGCCAACGTTTTTTTTTTAGTTAGCAGCCATAGCACTTAACCACAACGCCACCAGGGCTTCCATACTGACATAACACCATAATAAAATATATAAATAACCAAACCTAGAAATATGTACTCATAGAACCCAGTAATAATAATGATCGTATCTAATTATGCTCATTTAATCCAACAGCAGCCTCCTGAAAAAGGTACTATCGCCACTGGTCAGATGAAAAAATGGCAGTTAAGAGTCTATAAGTAGGTATATGGTTTATTGTTTTACTAAACATTAATCACACAATAATTCTCCACATTTGTTAACAGCAATATCAATGAGAGAAGGGTATGACTATGAAATATGTAGAAGGACAGAGACGATTATGAAAGGGCTGAGATCATAGAAAAATAAAATCTGATCTTAGAATTATGGTTATTAGATCAAGAATCCTTTCTTTCAAATCTTCCCATCTTTCAGATGCTTATTTTAGTACTGAAAAAAAGTACAGGAATTCGAAGATGCTGCAGATGGCCTGCCTATTATCTGTAATTAGAAAAACAAAAAAAGAATTTTTGAAAGGGAAGGAAGGTTAAACAAAAATCTATATGGAAATGGTGAAAGATTATTCTACAAATAATTTTTCCCTAACAAAAAAATGAAACCATACCTGATTCTGGTGTTCTGACAATTGTACTGTCAATATAACCTGCTTCAGTTGTGACAGCTGAAACTTCAAAAAGATATGTTGTATAAGGTCTTAACTGTGTCACTAGAAAACTGATAGGCTCTTTCCACACAGAGCTTGTCGTACTCCGTGTCAATGTGCTCGATGAATACGTGGTACGTGATGGAGACGTAACTCTACTAAGGGTTGGAGAAGGGCTGGTTGTACTCCATAAAAAAGATTCACTATTTTCCTAGAGAATGAAAAAATATTAATGGAAAAATAATGTGGTATCTATTAGTGAGCATGAGAAATATAATTAATTTCTGTCTCCTTTATACTATAAATATGATTCTTGAGTATATATACATATATATTTAATTGGTGTAAGATTTTAACAGATTAATTTACCTATTCAAATTATAGACAATTCTGTTAGATGTTAATTATAGCCACTTATATCTTCAATTTTAGAGAGAATATTTTATTTCATTCTTTATACGTCAATTTCATTTATGAAGAGGATTTCAAGTGGCTTAGAATAAAGGTAAAATACAGCAAAATCATCAAACTAAGAATTTTAAAATATTAATGTAATCAAGGGCAATCACCAAATAAATGACATATTTTCACTTCTGTGAAGTTTCAAGCATAGATCATTTTCCTACTATTACTATTTTTTTCCTCTTAAGTACCCAAAAGAGAAAGCCAATAGTACAAGTGGTGTGTGTACTAGAAATGTATCCTAATCTGAAAAGGAGGATTTTGAGACTTTCATAAATTAAAGCATTTAAAGCAAAAGTAATTGTGTTTGATTCTCAATCATTAATGCAACAAAGATGACAAAAATGACTTTTAAAAACCTTATCATAAGCCTTTCAATGGCTTCCCCTAAATGGACAGCAATGCAATCTACCTTTGCAAACCCGTTGTCGTTGTTATGTGCTGTCGAGTGGGTTCCGACTCATAGCGACTCTACAGGACACAGTAGAACTGCCCCATAGGGTTTTCCAAGGAGTTGCTGGTGGATTCAAACTGCCAACCTTCTGGTTAGCAGCCCAGCTCTTAACCATTGTGCCATTTCCCTACATGGACCCGCACCTCCTGTGACAAGGAAGTATTACCTTTTCTCCATTTATAACCTACAATTTTTTGCCTTAGGACTTTTTAGAGTATCCTCCATCAGGAATAAAGCATCTTTTATGAATCATTTCCAGAGCGCCCTAAGTGATTTTAACCCCTCACTCTGGAATTCCTAAACCGCTGTTTTATTCTACCCTGAATATAGCCATTTGTGAGACTATAACGTAATACTTGCTGTTAGTTGAAGTTGAATCAGCTCTTACTCATGGTGACCCCATGAGAAACAGAACAAACCATTGCTCAATCCTGCACAATCTTCATGATCGTTGGTGTGTTTGAGTGCCCTGTTGTGACCATGCGTCCATCCATCTCACTGAGGGTTTCCCTAGCCTTCACCTGTCCTCTACTTTATCTCCAGCGATCAATCCCTCCTGATGATACTTCCAAAGTAAGTAAGTCAAAGTCTCAGACAATACTCTGTGATCTACAGGGTTTTCATTGGCTAATTTTTGGAAGTAGATAGCCAGGCCTTTCTTTCTAGTCTGTCTTAGTATGGAAGTTTCACTAAAACCTATCCACCATAGGTGACCCTGATGGTATGTGAAATACCAATAGCATAGCTTCCAACATCGTAACAGCACTCAAGACACCACAGTATGACAATATGACAGATGGGTGATGGAACCTAATACTATAAGTAATTCAATAGCTAATAATCAGTTTGCTAAAATATATGGTACGTTGATACTGGAAACTTCAAGATATAAGTTCACCTAAAATCTTTGAGACGTAAAGAGTATTCCATGATACTTACATTACACTCAGGCAACTTCCCAGTCAAAATGTCTTCTACTCTGATTGTGACATCTTTTACTACTATTCCACTTCTGGCATGCTTCACACTAATCTTGAAGCTAGTAATTTTTCCATTTGGTTGATGAGGTAAATACCAACTCAGGTTTACTGCTGAATAATTGAAGGCCTCAACTGTGAGATTCACAACTTTTCCTGGAGCTGTGGGAGTGAGAGGGATTGAGGGAGAAGAAAATAACACTGTTATTAAACTTAGAATGACATTTATATAACTTTGGTGTTATCGGAAATTAAATATGCAATACATTGGATAAAATCTACTTGAGAGTGTCTTTTTAAAGTATATTTAACTGACTTTTGCTTAAAATAAAGAACTGGAAATTTAAGTCATCAAGTCGTATTTAAGAGACAAATGCAATTTACTTCAGGATTACTGGATCAATATATAAACTGATAAAAACATTCCAAATAAATCAAAAAAAAAATCTATCAATGATTGTGACTATACAAACAAGTTTGAATAATAAATTTCTTATGACCTGAAATATTTCAGAATTATATAGATTAAAATCTTAGGTAATGAAAAAAGTAAAAAAAAAAAAAAAAAGAAACAATTATCCAAGCATTTGCACCAAAAAGCACATTTCTGGAATGCCTGTAAATACCTATTGCCTAGCATCCAGTGGCACCCACCCTTAGTGGTTATTATGTTTTGAGTTTTTATACGTCCTCAAAATCAACCTTCTTCAGAATTGCGTGATACTTTGCTATCAATTAGTAAATATGTTAAAACACAATTTGCGTGCTTATTTAGTTAGAATGAGATCAACATGCAGACAGACTGAAGGACACTCGTGTCCATTAATTTCAAGGTATTTACAAAACCAATAAAGTAGAATAACTGATAAAAATCCTTTAGAATATGAATATAGGACAGGCATGACAAGTCATTATTGAAATAAAACAGGAAATATGTTTAGGGTAAAACAATAAGTGATAGCAAAGTTATCTAAAATTAAGAGGCCAAATAACTAGAGTTTAAGGGCAACTGTAAGAAGAATATCAAAACATGACTTGTAAGTGAAAGCTATAGTAATTGTAGAATTGTTAGGTCCTTGGAAAGAGGGGGGTATGTGAAGGATACGAGGTAGATGGTAGGAATAAGAAACATCAGGCCAGATGCATTTTAATGAAAAAAAAAAAAATTGGGGAATGATTAACCATTAATAATGGATGGAATAATATTTTTTCCAAAGAAAATCTGTCAATGGAGTTAATTACATTTTAAGAAGGACAATGACAAACAATTATTTTCTAATATTAAAGGTTTAACATGGGAATTTTTTATGGGTAGATAAAAATATAATACCATAAAATATTAAATATGCTAATATAAAAATATAATAGCATAAAAGAAAAATCTTGTTTAATATATATGATGATATGGAATTATAAGAATTAAACCTTATGTCATGAATCATAATCATCCTTTTAAATTTCTTATTTGTGTATGCAAATTTTTATAAGTATGCTTGAAATATTAATATATCAACAGTAAATTTTAGACAAGCTGACAGATATCCCAATGGGCCTTACTAGTCATATGGGACTACTCAAGTGCAGAGAAATTTGGAATTTATAAGGTAAGTAAGCCTTTATTAATGGACCCCTGGTGGTGCATTGGTTAAGAGCTCGGCTGCAAATCAAAAGGTCGTCAGTTCAAATCCATCAGCCGCTCCTTGGAAACCCCATGGGGCAGTTCTACTCTGTCTTGTAGGGTCGCTATGAGTCAGAATTGACTTGATGGCAGTGGATACTGGTACAGGTAAGACTTTATTAAATTATAACACATGATATAAAAAAATTAGAAAAGTAAGCCATAAATATTAGATAGAAATCAACTAAATATGTTAAACAACATTTACTGGAAAAAAAAGAGGATTTTTATTAACCTATTTTGAATTACTTTTGTTTTGATAAAAGCATGTGTCTGTGTATGTGTTTTCTTTTTGTGACTTCATTGTTTTTGAAGACTAACTCTGCCCCTTTTATGTGGTCTTTCCATATTTAAAATTTTCTAGAAGGCACTGGGTAGTTTTTACCTATGGACTCTTACGCACCAGAATCCCATTACCTCTTGATTTTTTTTTTAAAGAATCAACTTATCTATCTTGACTCAAGTAAAGATTTGATCCTGAAGTACCAAAATGTTCTTTTTATAAAGTAATTTCATCTTTCAGGCAGGTGTCTTAGCACACACATTGAGGACACGTCTACAGTAGTGACACACATAGATACACAAGTGTGTGGAAATACCCACAACTTTTCAAAGTGTACACTATACAAAGCATGTATTTTTTTTTTGAGCTAAAGAGAACTTTATAAAACTACTCAGAGATTTCCAAAATTATTCTCTTGCATTTTTAAGGAACCGTAAAGTTAGAAATGGATGTGCAAGAGATATTTCTAATAATTTAAAGGGTAAAATAGACTTTACATTTACTTAAAATAAGGCTGCATGGGAAGTTAAAATTTTGAGCTTTTTTTTTTTGTGGCTGGAACAATATCAGCTCAGTATGGTATCATTTATTATCCTGTATACTTTCCTTAGGAGTATATTTATTCATAGGAAAAGAAATTACTTCTGATATAATAATAAATGCAGTTTATTGATTCCACAGAAATCGTTCTTAAATTTGGTTTCTATGGAGCATAAATAACTAAAAGGGTAGGTGGTAGGGGAAAAAAAAAGATTGAGAGTCACTGATCTAATTGAACCTCTTTAAATTAAAAAAATAAATAAATAAACAATAGGACAAGGGAGATTATGCAACTTGCCCAAGAATACATGGCAAGTCAGAAACAGACTAAGACTCCTGTTCCAGAATTATTTTCATTGTATTCTAGAGTTTCTCTAGTTTCCCCCATTGTTATTTGTCAACAGGAGAGCTAATATCTCTAGAAATTGTCAGTAAATACAAGTATAAAATATATAAAAAACAAAACACTATCAAGCTGAAATTATAATCTGCAAGTACAATGCTTTATCAAAAGTTAGACCAAGATGGCTACCACAACAAAATAAACAAAACTATGTTATGACTTTCAAAAATAACCCCAATTATTCATCTTAAAACTTGAAACTTCAGGGATAATTTTTTTTCTTTTATATCCCAGTGAATATTTAATCGTAAAATAATCATTTTCCCACTTGATTTTTAGTTCTAATAATCTGAAAGTCAATATGATTAAAATCAGCAGGAGTAAGTTAAAACCAAACTCAGTGCCCTCGATTCAATTCCGACTCATAGCGCTATAGGAGTAAGTTAGACCTCATGAATCTTTCATTTTTAATTTTAAACAAAACTCCAGACTCTCAAACCCAGCATTCTGTCCTAATTCCGTCTTTGAAATACAGCATTTTTTCACATGCTTTTCTAGATGCAGTTTCAAATAGAAGTTGGACAGAAAGCTTTTTCCATTTTTTAAAATACTAAGCATTGAATCATCATCTCGAAGTACACAGGGTCCATGTCAATGTATCTCTTCAGCAGTGACCACTAGAAAAGTTTTATCTTTAAATATGTAGACCATTTACAATTGCATAAAATTATTGAAATTGTTTTCATAGCACTTACCACCAACCTGACATATTACTTATTAATTCACTTATTTGTTTATCTTATACCACTAAAATATAAGCCCCGTAGTATGTATTTGTTGTTAAATGGAGATGTCATTATTTATTTAACTATTTTTCTATTTATTGGTTCTAACTTTTTGCTACAGAAAACAAAATTAAAAAAATAAAAGCACCTCTATTAACAACTTATTTTTTTATCATGAAGTTTATGTTTTACTAGGCTAATATATACAATAAATAATAACAAAGTAAATGTGTAATATGTCAGGCTGGAGATAAATTCAATGAAGAAAAGCAAAATGAGTTGGAAAAAAAAGGGGGGCAGGAGATGGTAGAAGCCATTTTAGTTGCTGAGACCTGAATTAAGCAAAGGAGGAGGTCTTATGGATAGATATTGAAAGAACATTACAGGCAGATGGAACAGCCAGTGTAAAGGTCCTGAGGTTGCTGGAGCAGAAGGAAGGGAGAATGGTAAGGCAGAAAGTCAGAGAAGAGCAAGAGCATTTTTTTTTTTTTAATAGGGTGCTGTAAATACGCAAAGTACTCAGGGTATTTTCTAATTGAGATAGGAGCCATGTTGGCTAGAGAGAGGGGACACAGTCTGACTTATGTTTCAAAAAGAGATATGGCTCTTGTAGGTACAGTAAGCTGTAGGCAGGCAAGTTAGAAACAGGGAGACCAGTAAGGAGAGTTTTTCAATATTTAGCCGAGAAATAATAATAATTTGGATAGAGCGATTAGCAATGGAGGTGATAAGAAGTGGTGCAACTTGGGATACATTTTGATGATAGTCCTAGAGCTATTTGCTAACATACTACACGTGGACTGTGAGAGAGAAGAGTCAAGAATGACATCAAGATTTTTCCTCTTGGCCGCCAGAAGAATGGAGGTGCTTTAAATTCCTTTGGGAATAACTATGTGTTATAGAAAAATATGATGACCATTAAGATCCCATATATCTAAACGTCTATGGCTGCTAACCAAAAGGTGGGCAGTTCGAATCCACCAGGCACTCCTTGGAAACTGTATGGGGCAGTTCTACTCTGTCCTATAGGGTCAGTATGAGTCAGAACCAACTGAACAGCAATGGGTTTTTGAGTTTTTCTAATGCCATAAAAATGCTTATAATTTGATTTTAGGGGATGAAATGAAAAGACAGGATATAAACTGTTGTACACGGCACAAGCCCATCATTAATATATAGTCACACAACCCAAAAAAAACTCCACTGCCGTCGAGTCAACTCCAACTCATAGCGACCCTATAGGACAGAGTAGAACTGCCCTATAGAGTTTCTAAGGAGCGCCTGGCGGATTCGAACTGCTGATCTTTTGGTTAGCAGCCATAGCACTTAACCACTATGCCACCAGGGTTTCCATACATAGGCATACATTAATGAGCTACAGCAGCAACAAAAGAGCAGGCAGAAATGCACCACAATAGTAACAGGTTTATTTTATTTTATTTTTTCATAATTAGGCCACGTACAATTTTTATTGTGTATTTTTATTTCTTATTCTTGTTTTTTCAAATTTTTCTAAAATAATTCTTGCTACTTTTATAGCAAGAAAGAACAGTAAATATTTTAATGAATAATTTAACCATCTAAAAAGGCTCTAAAAACAATTGAGCCGCCATGCTCTTGAGAATTTTAAAAATTTAACATCAGATTGTGTTTATATACCTATTTATTTTAACTGACAAAACCTCACAACTAAATTAATTTAGAATTAAATGATTTAGGAAAATTACCACTTTCTGCAGTTTGAAAAAGAAATGCGTCACTAAATATTCCAACGCCAGCACTATTTTCAGCAGCAACCTGGAATAAAAATAAAAAGGATTATGGTCAAACTCTTTAATCTCTAAATAGAATCCGAAATAATAAAATTTTGACTTGTTTCAAGGTTTTGGCATCTGCCAAAGATAGTTTTTCCCCCAAGTTTCTACAATATACCCAAGATAGAAGGTGTAGTATTTCCTCTAAAGTATTTGCAGCGTAGTTTAATTCAACAGATTCTGCAGATTCCTAATCAAATATTTATAGTCTATTCACAGTAATAACAACTGTTCTGTGGGGAACTTCTGTGCACCAAATAATCATCTAGGGCTTTTAAACATCTCTATTTCTCCATAGAACCATAATATGATATATTATTATCAATATTTTACAGATGATAAAAGTAGTTGAGAGGTTAAGTAACTTGACCTGCATCGCACAGGAATAAATGGTAGAACCAGAATTCATTTGAAGTTGTGCTTATTTCCAAAGTTCAACCTGCTTCTACTACATCTACCCCTGTGTTTAAGAAATTATAATTATTTTGTAACGAATACAAGAGACCATGAATATGGTATCTGACTTCAGAGTTTACAATTTAATCAGGTAAATAAATACTTAGGAAAACTTTTTTTAAAAACGGTATGGAGGTCTAATTAATAATTCAGAATAAGTTATTGAAAAGATGGAAAAATTATTTTTGACTAGAATAGTTTAGTCAAATATACTAGAATAGCAGAGAGAGTGTCACAAGTGAGAGCAATGGATCCTTGGGAATTGGGCTCTGAATGACAACTGAGATTTGAGAGGGGAGGAGAAAGAGGGCAGTCTAGAGAGAAAGACAAGTCAGAAATGTGACAGCTGTATTTCTGCAACAATAAATTTGAGGAAAGTGAAATGTCATGACTGTGTCTCCTATTAGAATGTTATTCTTGAGAATATGGACAAAAATCCCCAAAACTGTCCCAAAGTCTAGCATTGGAATAATGGAAGGTGCAATGTGTACAATTGTTTCAGGATCATGGAAGTCCTTACCTGTTAAAAAAAAAAAATTCTCCAGACATCAAGTAATTGTAAATGGAAGTAGCAGATAGAGCAATCAGGAGGTCAAGTTTCTATTTCTAGTTCTATCATTGAATAATAACCAAAAACCAAATCTGTTGCTGTCTAGTTGATTCTGACTCACACAAACCCTATAGGACAGAGTAGAACTGCCACATAGGGTTTCCAAGGAGCAGCTTGTGGATTTGAACTATCGAACTTTTTTCGGTTAGCAGCTGAATGCTTAACCACTGCACCACCAGGGCTCACTGTCATTGAATAGTTGTGGTAAAGTGTCAAGTCTTTCTGAGTTTTAGTCAACTTTCTATAGGTTTCCCACTCTTCTGTGGCTCTCCTCTCACTCCATATTTAAAAAACATTTCTGATATTCTTTTCTTAGCCAACAGTCAAACAGATGAAAGAGTGTGGTTATGTAATTCCTTCCTTTGTCTCTTTCTATTTAGCATGTCTTGCTCAGAGAGCAGTATTGCCAATATAGAACCCCAATCACACTAAACAAATACAGAGGGATCCCTCCCTTTGAGCTGGGTTCTAGCTCTTGAACACAGAAAGAAGGGGAAATGAAAAAAAATAAGAGGAAGTGAAATGTAGAGATGGAAATAGGAGAAACATACAAGTGTTGCGGCCACTTGAAAGAGTGGGAAATTTCTGTAAAAACAAGATAAATTAGTTAATTCATTTGGCAAACATGTATTTGCAAAATCTCTTGGTTTATAAAAAACTTATAAAAATAGGCTATGTGAAAAATCTGGGAATATGAGCCTATGCTCAAGGATCACAAAACAAAAGACACAGCCATATAAACAAATGAAACATTAGAGTCATCTTGCAGAAGGGGCCTGGTGTTTGGATGGCAGATATTCTCAGAAAAACAAATGGAGCTCTCAGGACTCTGGAGTGTATCTGAACAAAAATATGAGGTTGTCTTAGTCTTGGTATTACTACAAAATTATCAAAAACAGACTGTCTTTGTCAATTCATTCTATAAGTTAACTTCTTACCAATCAATAGCCAGGCTTACTACCTAAGGCTCATTTTCCTGAAAAATATCTTTACCACCCTACCCTCATCCAAGCTTCTGATGACATCCTCTGTATTTGCTAAACCTTCTCATAATGCTCTCCACCCATGTACCCTCCCACATTTTCCTTATTCTGACCTCGCCTACCAGTGGTGCTAAACCAATGGTAGCTCAGTAGAATGACGGTGTTCAATAAATCTGTATTAATGAAATCTAGACTTTTAGCTTTGGAAGAAGCTTAGAGGGCATCTAGTCCAAGAATGATAAAAGAATGTGGTGATACCCCACTGGTAGAAAGGTTAAGGCAGAGTTAGGCCTTAACACTGTAATAAGTCACAGTTAAGAATCTTAAGCTGTTGCAAGTGCCATGAATGGAGTCAGACTATGTTTAAGTTGCAGCTCTACCAGTTTCCAGACGAGTGGCTTTGGGCACAACTGTTCCAAGCCACATTTTCCTTGTCTTTAAAATAGGAATAATAATGTATCTAAACCATAGCACTGAGGTGCTAAATGAAATAACATGTAATTAGCAGCATTTTCCCCAAAGTGTTACTTATACTGAAGATATCAAAGGCACCATGCCAAATACCCCTTGAAAATCTGTGGCGGCTAACATGCATTTGAACAAAGCAAAGATTACAACAACGATTTATAAAGTGTGGGATAAAAAGGGGAGTAGAGGCTTCCCTATAGGCCTGAAATAAGAGAACTCAATGGACAAAATGTCAAACTCCATAGAGATCTAAGCAGAACTAGGTTAGCTAAATCATCTTCCTATCAGCAATGGCTCTTACATCAAATTAAATTTTAAACTTTTTTTTTATTCCCTAATGGCATATTTTACCATGGAAGTTAAACTGAATATGTGCATGTTAGTATAAAATATCTGAACCATGTAATTTTCAGATACGTTCAAGTTAGGAAAATGTTGCCTACTCTTTAAGCCGTGTTTCTGCAATGAAATGGCCATCACAAATCTTTGCCCTTGACCTCTGCAAAGTTAAAGTTTCTTTTTTCTTTTGGGGAACACCTACTATTGGCATATGCTCTCCAGTTTTGATTGTGTTCTTTGTTTTAGCAAATAGCCATATCTGCAGGAAGGAAAAACTCACTAGCAAAGTCTTTCCCAGTTCTTCTTACTTTCTAGAAGGCCATTTCAGTTTTGTATGAACGCCTATGTACACAGATTTTTAAAGGTTTTTTTCTCTATATTCAGCTCTCTTCAAGGTTCAAAGAAAATATTGATGTGATGTTGAAAATATGTAGTGGCAAAAGATAACATCTGTATTCTTTATTATCCCCTGTTGTTGTTAGGGGCCATAGAGCTGGTTCCAACTCACAGTGACTTTGTGTATAACAGCACAAAATTCTGATCAGTCCTGTATAATCCTCACGATTGTTGGTCTGTCTGAGCTCATTGTTGCAGCTATTGTATCAACCCATCTCATAGAGGGTTTCCCTTCGTTTTCACTGAACCTCTTCTTTACCAAACACGCTGTCTTTTTCTAGCGAATGAGGAGATGCCACAGATATTCCTTAATTGTATATACATTTATATGGCCTTATTAGTTTAGGATTGTTTTTTTAAGTGCCTCTTTATTTAATATTCAAACAAGATGTTATAAAATTTTACCTATGTAAGAATGTAAAGGACTAAAATGTTTATAACACTAAAGACCTAGTACGTGCTCAAGAAATATTTGTTGAACAGAAATAAATTCATCTTTCTTAGAGAAACTGGGTTTTTAGATACTTCCAAAGTATTATCTAAAATTCCAGTAACAGGCATGCAAATACAACAGGGTTAAAAGAAAAAGAGCTAATTTTCAGTTTAATAAAAAAGTAGAACGTTTTCACTTACAAAGCTTAAACCTTTTTTAATTTAAACTTAATTTACTTTTCTAAAAAGTCATTAAGCTAATGCTTTTTAAAATAAATTATATAAACATACATAAAAATTGCAATGAAAATAGGTTAGAACTTTTGATCAAGTTTTAAAAGTCTTGGTGGGAGTGCGGCCATGACTCAGATTATCATTCCTCCGTCACTGCCACATTCAGCTATAAAGGTTTGGCAAGGTGAGAAGGCTTCTTTACTTTTAAGATGGATGAAATATTTTAACACTAAGTAATTACCTTGATTTCATATGTTGTTCCAGGATTAAGGTTGGTAAGAAGAACTTCCAGACTGTCTGGCTTTGTTCTAGCTTGTGTATACACTGTTTGCATCCATGGACAAACTTCCTTATATTTAACAACGTAAGATACAATCCTTCCATTTGGGTTAGGTGGTGTATTCCAAGAGAGAAGAATGCCAGCAGATCCAACTCTTTCCCCTGCTAGGAAGACTGGAGGCCCTGGTACTATAAAAACAAACTTTTTTTGTTAAAAGTTCAAAAACTTGTATTTCCACAGTAATATGTAAGAAAAGTATCTTCAGATGTAGACTTTTGAAGTTCCAAAGACTAATGGTCTCTTAATGTGAGGTTTTCCTCCCTACAGCTCTACTTAAAAAAAGAGATTAAATGTGCTTTGGGGAATACCAGAAACATTCTTTTATAAGAATGTAAAAAATGGAATGCTATTAAATAAAAAAAAAAATTAAATACTACATACCAAATATACTTTGATGCCAAATCATTTTTAAGAGAAATACGCAAAACTAAGAAAGCAAGAAACAGCATTACAAACAAATTCTCTCCGAGCAAGTGTAGTGAGTTTAATATTTTCAGGGTCCTGTATTATTTAAATGTTAACATGAATAGTCTCTCTGATACATTTCACAACAAGAATCGTGTAATTCTATTTGCTCTTTCAAAATAAAGGAAGTTAAAGAACCAGAAGAAAGGAGATTCTAAACAGATCACTTTCTGAAGTTTCCATTTGGCCTTAATTACTCTAAACTGTGTTTCATACATATAATACCCATATTTCCCATAAGTATTTCCACCCATTAAATTACAATAACTACAAATATTTCATTTAAAAAGTAATTTAAAACATACACTCACTCGTTACATTTGTTACCACTGTTCTGCTAACAGGTGCACCGTATGTTGTAGCAGAAACTGAAGAGATGGTTATATCGTACCTTGTACCAGGAATAGCATTGGAAACATCAACCTAGAACACCAAAAAGTAATAATTGTGTTAAACTTCTTTCTGGAAAGCAAAAAAGATAAAGAACAAATCTACCACTCTCAAAAATAATAAAGTAACACTCCACTATATAACTCTGTACTGTTTAAAATATCACAGTAAACTTCCACGGTATTGTAAAATATAAATTTGTTATATCACATAACTATTTAACAAAAAAAAACCAAACCTGTTGCCACTGAGTTGATTTAACAAATAATATGCAATATAATTATAAAACACGGTTTACTGAAGATTAAATCAGTATTTCTATCTAATCTAGCTCATTTCCATAAGAAACAACTATTTAACAGTCTTAAGAAATGTACAGCCCATTGCTTAGCCCTTACTTTCAAGAGTGTAAATGAAATACCTGTGTCTCTGAAGTTCCAATAAAAAGTAAAAGAAAAATAATAAGAAAATCCATCATTATTACATTTTTCAGGCAGTAGAATCACATTGATGGCTCTAGAGAGAAATGTTGCCTGCATTAATGATTTAAAGACAGATCCTCCTGGCAAGTACACAATTAATGAGTCCGGATTACTCAATAGCTCTGCCCTTTCTTTGTTAAACTATTCATGAACACTTGGATGACTGGCTCTAGGTTCAGAGTAGATGTGAAAAAAAAAAAGGCATAGCCGTTGCTAAGGTAACAGTCCACTGATGCTGAAACTTACACTCATCAATTCGTCATCAATGTTTTTGTCTTCATCTTATGCTTTAAAACACCAATAAAGGAATAACTTTTCAGGGTGGATGGGTTTCATAGAGAACTTTCCTATTAGGACCCAGTACAAATACAAGTTGGCTTGGCAAGTTCTATAATGAAAGCTATACCTGATACTCTCCACCTCCAAGATCTCTGACAGTAACAAAGCCACTGTCAGGAACAAGATCCACATGATACCTTTCCACATGGCCAGAGTGCAGGCTCCAGTGCAGAGAAAAGGAATGTGCAGAAATATTGAAGGCTTTCAGCCTCCCAGGTTTTTCCGGTTCTAATACACGAAAATAGTTTTTAAATAGAATTATTCATCTAACATTTCAAAGAAAAAATGAAAATCCATACTCTAAGGATCAAGTTTCAAAAGAACTGCATTGTTGGAAAGCATTCAGTCTTATAAATTATCTGTAACCATACCTAGGTGTTAGGTATGCACATCTTTACCAATACTTAGCTTTGTACTTAGTATGATTACCAGAAATAACATACATTTTATGTACCTGTTTCTAGGATATTCCTCATCTGCTAAAATCTGTTGGTTGACCAAATTGCTTTCGAAAGCCTATGCTCTAGTTGAAGAACTGAATCATCTTTAAATACAAATTATTTACCTGATTACCTAGATATTTACCAAACAAAAGAAGGTAATTAGAAAAAAGTACAGAATAGCCAAAATCTGTTAAATTTTTTAAACAGTGAGCATTCCTGATGAATATTCAGTTAGGCATTCATTTACTAGAAAAGATAAGTTTTCATATTAAAAATGAAATGTGACAGTTTTTAAACGCTAATTACCAATTGTCCTAGCCATTTCAACCAAATTTTTCAACCTTTGCTTCCACTGTTTTCAATGTTTTGTTTTGGTTTTTTTAATGCGGTCTGTACCTCCTTGAAGGGAGTCTTCCACATAAAGTTCTTATGATCAGTTGTGAATGACTCAGGTTTTCACTCTGCCTTATCTTTTTTTTTTTTTTTTTTTTTTCAGATTCCAGACAAACAGTATAGGGGGAGGAAGAGATATTGTGGAACCAAAAGCATGTGAAAAACATACCTGACACAGGCCTATTTCCAAAAGAAAGGAGTCTGGAATTAATCATTAAACCCCATTTATCATTTTAAAACCCCATTAACAGGGATCATCTGAAAATGGACATATTAAAAAAAAAATACATTTCCTAACAAAACTGATAGGGTATATTGCATAAAAAATAAATCTTAAATAACAGGTCAAATTCTTGGTATTCGTCAGGGAGAGTAATTTTAAAGTGTGTGTGTGTGTGTTTTATCTCCTTTGAGGGTTCCTGTAATGTTTATAATATAATCTTCTACCCAGCACCCTAAACTGATTTCAACTGATTTGTTTCTACCCCAGTATCCTCAAAGATAGAAATATTCTCTTGGCATCATTGCCCAATTGTCCATGTAGTAAGTACTGAAGTTTTCTAATAACTCTTTACAAGTATTATAAATCCAAGGTGAAAGATCAGAGAAATACACACTCAGTGACGGGTAAAATTATTTTGCGGCACATAGGCTTTGGGTGCTTCTCTTAAATTATTCTGTACATAGATCTGTGTCCTCTGTATTCACAAGCTTCAGAGAAAATAGCTTGAATCTCCGCACCAGCCCACATTAAAATAGACAAAAGCCTACTATGATTGACGAGTTCAATCAATTAGTACTCATACTTACTGGCTTATGTGAGAGCTAATATTATTTTTGAGGGGTCTAGGGAATTAACTATTATCTATGATTGTCCTATAGGGTCGCTATGAGTCGGAATCGACTCAACGGCACTGGGTGGGGTTGCGTATGAAGTCTTAGGCAAGAAACTAAAAAAGACCTGGATTGAGACTGAAAAACGAACGAAGATGTAAGAGGTGAAGGGCTGGTTATCAGGATGGTGGTGAATATGGGATGTGTTTTCCTAGACTGGGGTTTAAAATTACACACTGCAGGACTCCTGGCTAGGGAAGAAGTGTGTCTTACCAAGGGGAGGAAGAATATATTTGTCTGGAAAGTTGCCAATCTGATCAAGTGGGAAGACCTTTCTGAGAAAATGACACTTAAAACAAGGCATGAAGGGATGAGCAGAAAGAAGCTCACGGAGAGTTTGGCAAAGACCTTTAAAGCAGAGTGGATGGAAGCCTGGAAATGGAAAGAATTTGGAGGAACTGAGGAAAACCAGACTGAGGTTCTAGGATAGAATGAGAAAGAGAGAGAAGGGCCATAAAAAGATTTTAGATGTTATTATCCTAAATGCAATAGGAAGCCACTGAAGAATATTAGGCAAAAAAATAATCTAACTTGTATTTTTTAAATGGAACCCTGGTGGTGTAGTGGTTAAGAGCTATGGCTGCTAACCAAAAGGTTGGCTGCTCGAATCCACCAAGCACTGCTTGGAAACCCTATGGGGCAGTTCTACTCTGTCCTATAGGGTCACTGGGAGTCAAAATCAGCTTGATAGCAACAGGTTTGTTTTATTTTTTATTTTAAAAGATCATTCTGAATCATGGTAAATATATTGGTGGGAGGCAATAATGGCAGCAGGCATGGCAGTTAGTACCATATTGTGGTAGTCAGGGCAGAGGAGAGGGAGGCCTGCTCTCAGAAGAAAGTGGTAAAGATGGAGCAATGCTTAAGTCATTATTGAGCAACACAGTTTCCTGTAAGATTCAACGGCTTGTAAGCAGAGTCCGTAACTAATACGTAATTTGTACTCCATCGAATTTAATCTCATAAAGTAGGCAAATATAAAACAAAAAGAGTGCTCTCCACCTAATTTTTACTCACCAATAAAAATCAGATTGTGAAGGGGATATGTTTGTAGTTTTAAGAAAAAAACTGTCACATCATATTTACCTTAAATAGCACAAGCAAAAGAAGCCTAGTTTTAACTTGACACTTGCTATAGACCTGAATTTTCCAAAAGTTAATCCTCAGAACCCCATAGGTTGAGAGTTTCATAGAAGTTTGTGATCAAACCAATTTGCCAAATAAGTTTTTTTTTTTTTAAGTTAAGCAAGTTTATTCCAAGATTTCTGAGCCTTAAATTTGCTAATGTGTCTTAAAGGAGCCTCTAAAGCATCCCTGTCCAATAAAACTGTGAGCTACAGACGTTATTTTAAATTTTCTAGTAGCCAAATTAAAATAGAGAAGATTTATCTTAATATAATATTTTATTTAACTCAATATATGAAAAATGATCATTTCAATATGTAATCAATATAAAAATTATTAATGATATAGTTAACATTCTTTTTCATGCTAATTCTTTGAAATCCAGCATGTATTTTACTTATAGCCTATCTCAGTTTGCACTAGTCACATTTTAAGGCTCAACAGCAGCCTGCTGCTAGTTGCTGCATATGGGACAGGGCAGCTCCAGAGCATCTCCCAGTGTATTCCGCTGGCATCTGTCTATCCAGGAAAAGTATGGCAGGTACCCATCCACAGAGACCAACGCTTTGTACCTATGCACATACCGTACAGCAGTGGTGATTTTGCCAGCTAGAGGACATTTGGCAATTTCTGGAAAAAATTTTAATTGTCACAATCAAAAGTGTCACCAGGAGGATGCTACTGGCGTCTAGTGGAGAGAGGCCAGGGGTGCTGCTAAACATCCTACAATGCACAGGTCAGCACGGTATCACCCAGCCAAAAGGTCAATAGTGCTGTGGTTCATAAACCCTGCCTCAGACTAAGACTTCTATACTGAGCCCAATTTTAATGTGTTTTATTGTGTACCTTACTTGACCACCTGAAGAAAGACATTTAATACATTTAATACATTACTTAACATGTGCTTTTTTAGAAATGGCAAAGATCTACAGTATTGCTATATAAATAATACACAAAAGAAAAAAAAAACATAAAGCAAACCTATTGCCATCAAGTCAATTCTGACTCATGGCAACCTCGTGTATTACAGAGTATGACTGAGCCCCATGGGATTTTCTTGGCCGCAATCTTTATGGAAGCAGATAACCAGGCCCTTCTTCCATGCCACTGCTGAGTAGGTTTGAACTGCCAACCTTTCGATTAGTAGTCAATTGCAAACTGTGACACCCAGGGACCTTACATAAATAGCATAAAAATGTACAAAATGTAATAGAGTGTTTAGGACCTAAAAAGAATCTCAGAGACCATTTAATCCAAATTTCTCAGAAACTTTATATCCAAAGACATTAGCTCACTTGCCTAGTAGTACTCAGCTAATAAGTGCTATATCCAGGATTAATGCTGTTCTATGAACTCTAAATTCACTGGGTTTTTTTTGTTTGTTTGTTTTTGACATTACCACATACACATCACACTTAGAATAAAAATAGTGTGGGTAGCAGGTAAAATAACTGCCCTTCAAAGCTGTCTACACCCTAAACCCTGGACTCTGTGAATATGCTATATTACATGGCAAAAGTGAATTTGCAGATGAAATTAAGGTTATGAGTCTTAAAATAGGGAAATGAGCCTGGATAATCCAGATGGGCCTAATCAAATATAATATGCCCTTAAAAGTAGCAGAGGTAAAGTTTGCTAATCAAAAAAATAAAAATAATTGGAAGGAGTCAGAAAAATATAACAGAAAAAGAGAAAAGAGGGCATTTTGAAACATGAGTGGGACAAGGTTTATTTTTCTGGCTTTCAAGATGGAGGAAGAGGACCACAAGCAAGGGATATGGCAATTTCTAGAAACTGGGAATGGTCTTCAGTCAACAGCCAGCAAAGAAATGTGGACTTCAACCATACAACCAAAAGGAACTGAATTGTGCCAACAATCGGATCAGCCAAGGAAAGGAAGTCTCCCCTAGGGCTTCCAGAAAGGAAGGAACACAGCCCTGCCAACACCTTGACTTTAGCCTGATGAGACCCAAGTTGGACTAACGACCTATACAACTGTGAGATAATAAATTTGTGTTGTTTAAGTCACTAAGTTTGTGGTAATTTGTTACAGCAGCAGTAGGAAACCAGTACAATGTGGAACACCACATGATGAATGTCTTTAGAATCTGTCATTTGTAAAATTCACAACCTTAGAGATCACTTGAAGAGTAATTCTCATGAGTTATTGTTGAAATTGTGCTCTCTTTTGAAGAATTTAAAGTGTTGATAGGCTTCACAGCTTCACTGGGATTAGGAAACAATGCTTTAAATTTTTCAGAACAGGATTCTATTCTCTTCATGTATAAAAAGACAACAAAATGTGGCAATATGAATAACCAGGTTCCACAAATACGTCACGTTCATTTTTACCTCCATTATTTTGCATAAGCCGTTCCTTCTCTCTGAGTACTCATTTCTCTACACTCCACACTCCCTCGCAGTTTGATACGCAAACTCCTGATATTTTTTCAGACATTACGAGCATCAGAGAACCTTCTCCATCTATGCCATGGAGTTATCGTTCCCTCCTCTGTAAAACCAGAGTAAGTTTGAGCATACTCCCATTGCTTCATCTATTGCTCCGTTTTGTGCAACACGTATCTCCAAACTTACATTCCCTATTTACTCTCTGAACATCTTATGACTATGTTTTCTCACGTGTATATCCCCAGTGTACATCACAGAGTAAGGCCTTAAAGAAAAAGAGTATGTTTTTAGGAGAATAGATGGTTCTCAAATCTTCCACCTAATTTTCCACTTTTTTAGACCTTTAATTTGATTGGAAGTGAGCATAACATTAGCTACATTTATTGCACACTGAGCATATGCCAGATACTTCCACCCAATTTACGTTTTATGTGTCATCTCATTAATCCTCATAATATCCCAGTAAGATTAATATTTTTATTCCTGAAATATTCCATAAACTGTAATTCTGTAATTCATTGAAATTCTACCTTGAATGGTACAATATGCAATATAAATGTGAACTTTTTAAACATCAAAAAATATTTGCATACCTGCAACAACCCTGATAACTGTGCCAGAGCCTTCAACATTGCCTCTCACTCTCTGTACTGTGATGTTATATATTCCACCAGGAGTTAGATCTGTAACTGTGTGCTCAGTCATAGCTCCCCAAATAAGATACTCTTTTGTAAATGTTCTATTTGATATACCAATCTTGTAATGAGTGAAGTTGGTCTCTGTTGGATTCCACGTTAAATTTGCAGAAGTAGTATTCACAGCTTTTAAAGTTAAGCCACATATCCTAGATGGTTCTATCAAAAAGATAAATTATATGTAAATAAAAATTGCATGCATATTATATAAAAATTAAGCAAAACATGAATAATATTAATCAAATCTGAATGTAATAATCAATGAATTTTTTCATGTATGATGTCCTGCATGATCCACTCTGAAAATAAATAGGACATTACAGGTGGGTTTCAATTTAAGTGGCACCATAACATCCTCCCTAATTCCCAAATATCTTACTCTTAATTACAAATCACTACCAAAAAAGTCATTTTTTTATACTTGGGCCTCCTGAATGCTTGTGACCAGACATATCTGCAACATAATCTCAGATTTGTTAGCTACCAACTTGCAGAGAGCTAGATGTTGAATGAAAGGGAAACAAAACAAATGAGTTAGAGAGGGAGGAGTAAGGTCCAGCAATAACGGCATTTTTAAATAGGGGTTTCTTGGTTATGTCAAAGTACTTAATATTCCTGTATCCCTGATATTTTTCCTTCATTTGTCATTTACTCTCCTCTAAATGAGAGTGGACCCTATAAACCTCACAAGCTTTCACAATAGTTGGTAACAAATACTATCACTCCACGCTACCCCAAGACATTGCAAAAATGATTTACAGTAAATTTACAAACATCATGGAAGAGAAGATAGAAGTGCTCTGCTTGTCAAAACTCTAGCTCAGTAGAAAATGAATTGTATCTTTATCATTATGATATATATTTAGATATCATACATGTTCTATCCAATATACATGATATGTACATACAGAGATACATGTATATATGTTGGCTTCAGTTTTTTTTTTCTTCTGTTATAGCAGCACTGGATGACTAAGACACTCAGCAAAACTTGAGCAGGGAAGGGGACAGTCCCTGGCTCACTTTTGTTGCTTGTGACTGCTCTTCTGTATGCCATTGATCCGGATAGGGCTTCCTCTCTTATCTTCCCTTTGCTACACTGTGGCCACAGCTTGCCAATTTGCACACCTGGATGACCAGGGGAGATCAATTTTCCCATTCTGGGGCAGAGATTTTTCAGCAGGTTGAGGGACTTTTAAGAATCTGTAGCAGGAGCATGTGTCTAAATTTTATAAAAGTAAATTCTTCATTATAACATAAACAACTCTTCTGGGAACCAACAAAAGTCTTCAGATTATTTAAAAAAGACTTGATGTACTTCCAACCAACTTAGATATATAAAAACTCCATGTTTTGGAGAGTTCTTTTAATTGTATTCTTGTGATCATTATTTTTCCTTAATGTTCAGGCTTTATGTTTAAAATAGCTTTAATTATGCAGAACGAAAATACTTTCAAGAATTACATGATTAGAAAGGAAAGACTATATTTATGATGTTTCCTTACTTGTAGTCACTTTTTTCACTACCGATACAACACTGTAATCTTTGCCTCTAACTGTCTTCACGTGAAATACATAGTCCACACCCGGTGTCAAATTCTTTACTTTGGCTTTGTTGCCATAAATGATTATTTGAAATAGCTTTTCCTTTTGAGATGTCATATGATAGGATATCTGGAGAAAGAGAAAAATAAATTTATGTTTTTCACAGTTTGAAAAGGATTTACTTAGCATGGACTTCGTATTAGTCACGTTCACATAAATTAACACTGCAAGACAGGGGTTGTGATCATTCTTATCTTCACCAAAGAGGAGTTTAGGGCTGAGAGAGGCTGAATGACTAAGGGAAGTTCACATAATGATAAGGAGGGTAGACTGACTCAGAAGCTTAGGCACTAAAAGAACAATAGTCTCAAACTGTTTTAAAATTTCATTTATATTATATGTACAACTGCCCATAGGGGTCCAAGGCACAAATCTTCACAGAAGTAGACTGCCATATCTTTCTCCCATGAAGCTACTGATGAGTTCAAACTGTTGACTTTTTGGTTAACTTTTTGGTTAACAGCCAAGCGCTTAACCTCTGCACCACCAGGGCTATGATTTATAAATAGTTTATATTATATATAATTTATATATTATATTATATAAATATAATATAATAATATATTATATGTAATTTATATTAAAAATTATGGCACTTAATGTGCAGCCACCACTTGTCTGTTGATGGAGGTTTGCGCGTTGCTATGATGCAGAACAGGTTTCATCAGAGTTTCTAGACTAAGACAAACTAGGAAGAAAGGCCTGGTAATCTACTTCCAAAAATCAGCCCAGTGAAAATCCTATGGATCACAACAGTCCCATATGCAACTGATCATGGGGATGGTGTACGACCGGGTAGTGTTTGGTTTCATTGTGCATAGGGTCACCATGAGTAAAGGACCAACTTGGCTGCAGCTAAAAACAACAACATATATACTACATCACGTGGGTGGTACTTTTGCTGTTCCTCACATGAAAACAAACAAAAAAATTCTGTAAAATTGCACTTTAGAGATAGCTAACCATTAGAACCAGTTACTAATACCCACTCCCCCATTTCTATGTAAGCAGAAGACTGGGGAGGGGAAATGGGATCACTAGAATCCAAAGTTGCTGGCCTGATAGTCCACCTGATGAAAAATAGGGTGCTTCAGCCCTCACCCAAGTTAAATGATAAGGGCCCCAAGTAAATCACTATCACAAACTTAGCATTCCTTCTAGAGAGACTGCCACGTCCCACTTAGACACGTACTTAGGCACCTGACTTCCTGCTCTCCCCTGTGCCTCAATGAGCAGAAAAAAGAAAATTGGAAAGGGAGAAGTGCAAAGAAATGTTGCACACCCACTTTTGCCCTGGCAAAGATGCCAGAAGCTCCCATGGGTCAAGTACCACCACACAGAGTAGTGAGGTTTGAGTCATCTTATCAGTACCTCATCCAAGAGGGCTGACCTCTATGCCGGGAGACCCCAGCAGCAAAAGGCAATGGGATATATACAATGCCAGAGGAAAGAGCTGAGAGGAATTGGAAAAGGTTAAGGCAGTGCTGGGTCTGTCATGGCAAGGAAGTGGGTAAGGAGGATAACCCACAGAGCCCTCCAGAAAACTCACACATATGCCTCAGGAGAGAACCAGGATATGGAAGACTGCTAAAGAGCTTTCTTTAAAAGCCAGGCCAGTGTTGGTCAGCAGAGCATCAGAAAATAGCAAGAGACAACTACAAAAATAGACACCTGGAATAGAGAAGCCATTCAAATTTTTTGTTAAATAAATGGATGAATGAATGATAAATGTCATGCTCCATGCCAGCCTAGCTTTCATCATAACCTGGGCCAGGAAAAGCAATTATTCATTAAAGCTTTGAGAACTGACATTGCCTTTAGAAATTTTGAGTGGAGTAATATGATAGTTTCAATACCCTGGAGATTTTTTATCCATTATAGTCTACTTATAACAATCTTTACTCTTTTTCACTCCATATTTCATTATCTAAAGTAAACATGTTAATTTTATAAATTATTTTATGTTTAAAAAAATAATTTTTATGTGATAGGGGTCAAAGACATTTCCTAGGCAGACATGTCTATCACTGTCTTGTGAGAAGAGTGTTTTATTGCTGAAGGAAGATAATCGTGAGGTCTAGAAGCATATCATTGCTTATTGATTTATAAGGTGTCACTGACAATTACCTTGCTTGCTTGGCATATAGAAAGATATCAGGAGTAAGTAGAATGCTGAGAACTCCCGGTATGAAAAAGTATGGGAGGAGAAAGTAATATGCAATAATGGAAGAATATAACCAGAATGGAGTGATAAATTCAGACATACAAAGAGACATCTCAAAGGTGTTAATGAAAGGGCAGAAAGAAAAGAAATTGTCTGTAATGATAAAAATTATATGACTCGATTTTTTAAAATGCAATTTAGACAATTGAAGTTCATTTTTTTTCTGAAAGAATGTAGACTAGACATACCTAAGAGAAACTAACTGATGAAAATGTAATTTGTGCTTTATTTCTACTTTTAAAGCATAGTTTGGATGCTTAAGATGATTAGTTTTAAATGATTAGAAAAATGATGCCAATTATGCAGGTACACTTTGTTAAGCAACCAGGATACTGTTGCTTAATTCATTAAAATTTAACCAATAATCTAATTGGTTGAGAAGGACTAGGATAACCATCAGTGATATATTACAGTTAATAATAATAATAATCTAAATTCTAAAGATTAATATTCTATCTTAAAATCAGTTTCATTAATAACAGATGCATAATTTATAGTCTTGAAAATGTGTTCATATAAATTTAATAAAAAGTCATTTTATGCCTATGTATACTTTCTCGCAAAAAATAATTTTAAGGCCTCAGTTAACACCATGGAAAGATCATCCCATTTGGCATTTGCCGTGAAATACAAGATTTATGACAGACAGACAAGGATAAGAAATGCGACTTTTTCATAATTAACATTAAAAGCACTTAGACTTTTCACTACAGAATACCTACACTGAATATAGGAATGAATTGAATCATTCTAGAAAGGATGGGATTTTCATGAATGATTTATTATGTAGGATACCCTTATAATTGAACAGCGTTCATAAATGACAAACAGGATGCTCACTCTTGACTTTGTGACCTTAGTAGTGAAAAATATCCTCTCCTCTTCTCCATGAGCCCAAATTCTATCTGTTATTAAAACTCTATCTCAAGTTCCACTCTTTCCTGATAACTGTATTCAGTATTGATATCTTCACTTCCTAATCACCCCAAACACTGGGTATGCAAGGGTTAATTTACTCATCAAATATTTATTGAGCATCTATTACAAGCCAAGCATTATTCTAGGTACCAGGGAAACTGCAATAAACAAAATAGAAACTCTCCTGACTGTAAGGAAGTTACAATCTAATGTTGGACCCGATAACAAGAACTAAACAAACAAATGAATGAGATAATTAAGCTAAATCCTACAGAGACTGGAAAGAAGGATTTTATTTAGATTAGGTAATTAGAGATGAAGGAGCCCTAATGGCACAATGGCTAAGTATTCAGCTGCTAACCGAATGGTTGGCAGTTCAAACTCACCCAGCAGGTCCACAGAAGAAAGGCCTGGCAATCTTCTCCCATAAAGATTACAGCTTGGGAAACCCTATGGAACAGTTCTACTCTGTCACATGGGGTCGCTATGAGTCAAAATGGACTTGACAGCACCTAACAACAACAGCAATCAGAGATGATATTTGAGCTGGAAACTCAACAATAAGAAAAAGTCTACCAGAACTGGTGGCAAGAGGTCCATGCACATGGAAGGTCAAACGTTAAGACCCTGTAAGAGGTATCTACTGGGCATGCTGAAGAACAGTAACAGCCAAATGTGGTTGTAGAGTAGCAAGTGGGCTAGATAGTTAGATAAAGGTCCAATCAGAAGAGGTCTTAGAGGCCATGGCAAGGTGATTAGATTTTATTAGAAGAGCGATGGGAAACCACTGATGAGTGTTAAGCCAAAGAGAGAGCTTGTGTTTTTAATAGCTCTCTCTGGCTGCTGAGTGAAAAGTGAGTTGTAAGGAAATCAAGAATGGAAGCAAAGAGACCAGTTAGGAGGTAAGCAGCTATCATCTCTCACCTAGGCTGCTGATCTCAGTAATAAAGGATAGTGACTAGGTCGAGAGTGGTGCAGTGATGATGGAAAAAGCAGACACATTCAGGGTCTATTTTAGAAGTACAAGTGGCAGAATTCGCAAGTATGCTGACGGATGAAGGAAAAGGGATCAAAGGTAACTGGGCAAGTTATAATAGGACAGTGTCCTTTCTTGAGATGGGAGAGACAGGGAGGAAAGGAGAGACATGGGACAGGCAGGCCCTAGTAATCTGTGGTAAGGAGTATTTTAAGCACAGGAATGACATATTTCATCGCCCTTTTAAGAAAGGGCTCTCTGCAGCACATTTGAAGCAAAGGAGAATGAAGAAAACTAATGACACAGAGAAAATATTAGTCCAAAGGACTAATGAACAACATGAACCACAGCCTTTGCCAACCTAAGCCTAGAAGAACTAGATGGTGCCCAGCTACCACCACCTACCAGGGTGACAGGGATCACAACAGAGGGTCCTGGGCAGAGTGGGAGAAAAATGTAGAACAAAATTTAAACTCACAAAAAAAAAAAAAAGGACCAGACTTACTGGTCTGACAGTGACTGGAGGCACCCCCAAGACTATGGCCCCTGGACACCCTGCTAACTCAGAACTGAAGCCACTCCCAAAGTCCACCTTTCAGTCAGAGATAAGACAAACTTATGAAACAGACATTAACACATGTAAAGAACATGCTTCGTAGTTCAATCAAGTATATGAGACCAAATGGACAACATCTGCCCCAAAGCAAAGGCGAGAAGGCAGGAAGGGAGAGCAAAACTGGAAAAGGGGATACGAAGAACCCAGGGTGGAAATGGAAAGGGAGAGAGTGCTGACACATTGCAGGGATTGCAACAAATGTCACAAAACAATTTGTGTACAAAATTTTTGAATAAAAAACTAATTTCCCCTGTAAAATTTCACCTAAAATACAAAAAAATTAAAAATAAAAAAAAGAGAAAAGCACTCTGATTGCTGTGTGCCAATGGGGAGAGTAAGCAGGGATTCATATTAAAATTAAGTGTCCTTAATGTGAAAACAATGTTCTGCTGCTATACATGAGGTTTTCACCAGCCAATTTTTTTAGAAGTAGATACACAGGTCCTTCTTCCCGGTCTGTCTTAGTCTGGAAGATTTCCTGAAAGAGGTCCACAATTGGTGACCCTGCTAGTATGTGAAACACCGGTGGCATAGCTTTCACCATCACAGCAACATGCAAGCAACCACAATACAACAAACTGGCAGACCAGTGGTAGGTAAAATACTGCATGACACAGGAAGCATCAGAAGAAGATGGAAGGAATACACAGAGTCACCGCACCAAAAAGAACTGGATGACATTCAACCATTTCAGGAGGTAGCATATGATCATGAACTGATGGTACTGAAGGAAGAAGTCGAAGCTGCACTGAAGGCATTGGCAAAAAACAAGGATCCAGGAATTGACAGAATACGAATTGAGATGTTTCAACAAACAGATGTAATGCTGGAAGCGCTCATTTGTTTATGCCAAGAAATTTGGAAGACAGCTACCTGGCCAACCAGCTGGAAGAGATCCATATTTGTACTCATTCCAAAGAAAGGCAATCCAATAGATATGGAAATTATCAAACAATATCATTAATAATCACATGCAAGTAAAATTTTGCTGAAGATAATTCAAAAATGGTTGCAGCAGTATGTTGACAGAACTGCCAGAAATTCAAGCTGGATTCAGAAAAGAATGTGGAAGGAGAGATATCAACGTTGATGTCAGGTGATAGATCTTGGCTGAAAGCAGCAAATATCACAAAGATGTTTACCTGTGTATTATTGACTATGCAAAGGCATTCGACTCTGTGAATCGTAACAAGTTATGGATAACATTGTGAAGAATGGGAATTTCAGGATATGTGTATTCATGAAAAACCTGTACATAGGCCAAGCAGTAGTCATTTGAAGAAAATAAGGGGATACTGTGTGGTTTAAAATCAGGAAAGGTGTGTGTCAGGGTTGTATCCTTACATCATACTTATTCAATCTGTATGCTAAGCAAATAATCCGAGAAGATGGACCATATGAAGGAGAACATGGCATCAGGATTGGAGGAATACTCATTAACAACCTGCAATATGCAGATGACACAATCTTGACTCCTGGAAGTGAAGAGATCTTGAAGTACTTACTGATGTACGGATTACACCTCAACATAAAGAAAACAAAATTCTCACACCTGGACCAATAAGCAACATCATGATAAATGGAGAAAATATTGAAGTTGTCAAGAATTTCATTTTACTTGGATCCACAATTAATGCCCACGGAAATAGCAGTCAAGAAATCAAACGACATATTACATTGGGCAAATCTGTGCAAAGGATCTCTTTAAAGTGTTAAAAAGCAAAGATGTCACTTTGAGGACTAAGGTGCATCTGATCCAAGACATGGTGTTTTCAATCACCTCATATGCATGTGAAAGCTGGACAATGAATAAGGAAGACTGAAGAAGAGTTAATGCCTTTGAATTATGGTGTTGACAAAGAATATTGGATATACCATGGACTGCCAAAAGAACAAACAAATCTGTCTTGGAAGAAGTACAGCCAGAATGCTCCTTAGAAGCAAGGATGGAGAGACTAGTCTCACATACTTTGGACATGTTATCAGGGGGGGACCATCATGCTTGGTAAAGTAGACAGTCAGTGAAAAAAAGGAAGACCCTCAAGGAGACGGACTGACACAGTGGATGCAACAATTGGCTCAAACATAACAACAGTTGTGAGAGTGGTGCAGGAACTGGGCAGTGTTTCATTCTGTTGTACATGGGATTGCTATGAGTTGGAATCGACACCACCTAGCAACAATAAACAATGTACAAACTAATAATTCAGTTATTCACTCACCAAGATGCTTATGGATTCCCTACTATGTGTCAGACGTTGGTCTCAGTAATAGTATAAAATGGTGATCAATGCAGACAAAACATACGCCCTCACAGACTTGACATTTTAGAGCAGGGGCTAAGCACATTATCTCCCTGAATTCTCACAATTCTATAATTACAAAAATCTTCATCTCACAGATAAGGAAATAGGATCAAAGAGGATAAAAACTTGATCAAGATCTCATGGTAGGGGTGGAGTTGGAATTCAAAGCAAGAAATTCCAGGGCCATGGTCCTTTCACTACACCATAACACCTACTGTACCTTGTAAACTATGGATAAACTGAAACTAGACATATATATCAAAATCACATGATATTAGAAGGCTAGTGCATGAGGTTTGGAAGGAATAAACTGTGGACAAATAAAAGGAAGTACTACTTCATTCATTACATACTAACTTTGGAACTATACCCTTAAGGAGAGCTAAGAGGTTCCTCAAGGAAATGGCATTTTAGAAGTGGTGTTAGCACATGTACATGGATTGAATAACCCATTACTGTTGAGTCGATTTCAACTCATAGTGACCTGTAGGATAGAGTAGAACTATCCCATAGGGCTTCAAAGGAGCAGCTGGTAGATTCAAACTGCTGAACTTTTGGTTAGCAGATGTAGCACTTAACCACTACACCACCAGGGCTTCATGGATTGAACAGTGTCCTCAAAAAATAAGTGTTGAAGTTCTAATCCCTGTACCTATGAATATGACCCTGTTTGGAAATAAGGGCTTTCTTTTGCTATGGTAATGAGGTCATACAAGAGTAAAGTGGGTCCTAAACCTAATTACTTCTGAGTTATGAAAAGAACAAAATAAACACAAAGACACACACTGGAGAAAGAGAGACACTAAGGAACTTACGGAGCTACAGATAAGGAAGGACCTCCTCCTAGAGCCATATCCTCAATTCGGACTTCTAGTCTCCTGAATTATGAGAAAATAAACAGATGTTCTTTAAAGCCACCTACTTGTGTTATTTCTGTTATGGCAGCACTAGGTAACTAAGACATCAGATGACAATAGTCATTGTAACTATGCTGTCCAACATGATAGCCACTTGCCACATGTAGCTACTGAGCACTTTAAGTGTGTTTACTCTAAATTGAGATATGTTTTAAGTGTAAACACACATAAGACTTAAAAAAAAGTAAAATATCTCATTAATAGCTTTTATATAGGTTATATTTTGAAATGGTAATACATAGGGTTAAATAAACATATTACTAAACTTAGCTTATTTTTACTTTTTTATTGTTTATATTAAAAATTTTAAATTAAAGGCATGGCTCTCATTTGTGGCTCATATTATATTTCTATTGGACAGCACTGGTCTATAACATAAATACAATCAGAGACCATAAAAACCAGTTGGACAGTGTAAGAAAGGAATGGCAAACTTACATAAATATTTGGTGTTAACTACTTGATTTCTTTTAAATCCACGCTGAACTCTTTTTCATCCTAAATATGTACGCCAATGTTTATTTTCATGCTTGGAATAGATTATACCTTCAATTCCATTCCAATTCCGAGATTCTTTTAAAATATAAATCTTTTGGCATTCCTAGTGCTCATGAAAAGAAAGTCAGCAATCTAATAGCTTCAGAGGATTACTAACTAGAACAAATATTTGGTGCGTAAATGAATTTCACAGTACAAAGTAATAAATGTTCCTTATCTTTTAAATTCTCAGAATACTAGCAAAACTAAAATAAGGTTGCCAGTTTTATAAAGTAAACCCTATTATCAAATTTATTACCAGAATGTTATACATAAGTATATCAGTAAGGACTTATTCCTTCATCTGAAAAAGAATAGCAAAATTGATTGAAGTTAATGTCCACTAATTCAGTGAGAGGAGTCCCTTGATGGTGCAAACATTTACCATTCTCAGCTACTCAGCTGGGCTGGAGGTTCAAGACCATGCAGAGGCATCTTGGAAAAAAGTCCTGGTGATCTACTTCTGAAAAATCAGCCATTGAAAACCCTATGAAGCACAGTTCTACTCTGACACACATAGGGCTGCCATGAGTTGGAATGGGTTCACATAGTTGGGTGGTCTGACGTTCCTGAACAGACGTTCCTGGAAGTTCTATTGGCAACATGTTGACCATACTTGGTGATTGAAGATTTTATTTATTTGACACAGTTCCTTTTGAAATTTGTCTTGGTTACTTAACCAGACTTTTAACACACAGTGCTTTCCTTTTGGTTTTAAAAGAGAGTTGACCTGTTCCTTCCAAGGCTAAAGATACTAGAAGACTTGATCTCACCTCACCATCTCCAGTCTTCCCTGAGCTTTTGCTCTAATATCTATCATTCCCAATTCTGTAGTTCTGCTAAAATGTAAGCACAATGAGGACAAGCATTTTTTGTTGAAGAAATGAATTTTTTTTTGAATGTTGAATTTGTTGAATGAATAAAATTGTTTCTACTTCCTGAATCTTTAGACTCACCCTAAAGGCATATATAATACCCCATCCATTAAAACCACCATGTGTCTGTCGGTTTCTCCTACTGTGGTGGCTTGCATGCTGCTATAATACTAGATGCTTTGCCACCAGTATTTCAAATACCAGTAGGGTCATGCTTGGTGGACGGTTTCCAGCACAGCCTCCAGACTAAGACAGACTAGAAAGAAGTACCTGGCGGTCTACTTCGGAAAAAATTAGCCAGTGAAAAATTACGAAGAGCAGTGGAACACTGTCTGATATAGTGCCAGAAGATGAGACCCTCAGGATGCAAGGCACATAAAAGATGACTGTGGAAGAGCTGCCTCCTCAAATCAGTGTCAACCTTAATGACATGGATGGAGTAAAGCTTTTGGGACCTTCATGTGCTGATGTGCCATGACTCAAAATGAGAAGAAACAGCTGTAAACATCCATTAATAACTGTAACATGGAATGCACGAAGTATGAATCCAGGAATATTGGAAATCGACAAAAATGAAATGGAATGCATAAACATTGATATCCTAGGTATTAGTGAGCTGGAATGGACTGGTACTGGCCATTTTGAATTGGACAATCATATGTTCTACTATGCCAAGAATGACAACTTGTTGAGGAATGGGGTCACATTCATCGTCAAGAAGTACAATGCTGGCAGTAATAGGATAATGTCCATATGCCTACAAGGAAGACCAGTTAATACAACTATTATTCAAATTTACACACTAGCCTCTAACGAAAAGATGAGAAAACTGAAAGTTTTTACTTTTCTTTGCAGTCTGAAATTAATCAAACATGTAATCAGGATGTATTGATAATTACTCGAGATTGGGAAGAGAAAGTTGGAAACAAAGGATTGGTAGTTGGAAAACTTGTCCTTGGTGATAGAAATAATGCTGGAGATCACCTGATAGAATTTTGCAAGACCAACAACTTCTTCATTGCAAATAGTTTTCAACAACATGAACAGCAATTATACACATGGACCTCACCAGCTGGAATACACAGGAATCAAATCGACTACATTTGTAGAAAGAGATGATGGAAAAGCTCAATATCATCAGTAAGAACAAGGCCAGGGGCTGACTGTGGAACAGACCATCAATTGTTCCTATGCAAGTCAAAGTTGAAGAAAATTAGAACCAGTCCATGAGATCTAAAGTACAACCTTGAGTATATCCCACCTGAATTTAGAGACTATCTCAAGAACAGATTTGACGCATCGAACACGAATGACCGAAGACCAGACGATTTGGGGAATGATGTCAAGGACATCACACTTGAGAAAGCAAGTGGTGATTAAAAAGGCAGGAAAGAAAGAAAAGACCTAAATGGACGTCAGAAGAGACTCTGAAACTTGCTCCTGAATGTAGAGTGCATAAGCTAAAGGGAGAAATGATGAAGTAAAAAAGCTGAACCAAAGATTTCAAAGTGCGGCTGGGGAAGACAAACTAAAATATTATGAAATGTGCAAAGACCTGGAGATAGGAAACCAAAAGGGAAGAATATGATTGGCATTTCTCAAGCTGAAAGAACTGAAGAAAAAACTCAAGCCTTGAATTGCAATATGGAAGGAAGACACAGTCACAATATCAAAAAGAATTGGTCAGTGTTCAACCATTTCAGGAGGTAGCATATGATTAAGACTAGGTGGTGCTGAAGGAAGAGGTCCAAGCTGCACTAAAGGCATTGGTGAAAAACAAGGCTCCAGGAATTGATGGAAGACCAATTGAGATGTTTCAACAAACTGATACAGAGCTAGAAGAGGTCACTCATCTATGCCAAGAAATTGGGCGGACAGCTACCTGGCCAACCGAGATCCATATTTGTTCCGATTCCAAAGAAAAATGATCCAACAGAATGCGGAAATTATAGAACAATATCATTAATATCACATGCAAGTAAAATTTTGCTGAAGATCATTCAAAAGCAGTTGCAGCAGTACATCGATAGGGAGCTGCCAGAAATTCAAGCCAGAGTCAGAAGAGAACTTGGAAGGAGGGATATCACTGCTAATGTCAGATGGATTACAGGTGAAAGCAGAGACTATCAGAAAGATGTTTACCTGGGTTTTATTGACTATGCAAAGCATTTGATTGTGTGGATCATAATAAATTGCAAAGGATGGAAATTCTAGAACGCTTAATTGTGCTCTTGAGCAATCTGTACTTAGATCAAGAGGCATTCATTCAAACAGAACAAGGGGATACTGCATGGTTTAAAGTCAAGAAAGGTGTGCGTTAGGGTTGTATCATTTCACCATACTTACTCACTCTGTATGCTGAGCAAATAATCCAAGAAGATGGACTATATGAAGAAGAACATAACATCAGAATTGGAGGAAGACTCATTAACAACCTGTGATATGCAGATGACACAATCTTGACTCCTGGAAGTGAAGAGGGCTTGAAGTACTGATAAAGATCAAAGACTACAGCCTTCAGTATGGATTACATTTTAACATAAAACAAAAATCCTCACAACTGGACCAATAATCAACACCATGATAAATGGAGAAAAGATTGAAGTTGTCAAGGATTTCATTTTACTTGGATCCACAATCAACACCCATGGAAGCAACAATCAAGAGATCAAAGGATGCATTGCACTGGGCAAATCTGCTGCAAAAGGTCACCTTAAAGTGTTAAAAGGCAAAGATGTCACTTTAGGGACTAAGTAGTACCTGACCCAAGACATGGTATTTCAATCGCCTCACATGCATGTGAAAGCTGGACAATGGATAAGGAACAGTGAAAAAGAACAGATGCATTTGAGTTGTGGTGTTGGCAAACAAGGCTGAATATACTATGGACTGTCAAAAGAATGAACAAATCTGTCTTTGAAGAAGTACAGCCAGAATGCTTCTTAGAAGCAAGGATGGTGAGACTAGTCTCATATATTTTGGACATGTTATCAGCAGAGACCAGTCACTGGAGAAGGACATCATGACTGGTAAAGTAGAGGATCAGTGAAAAAGAGAAAGATCCTCAACAAGATGGACTGATACAGTGGATGCAACAATGGGCTCAAGAATAACAATGACTGTGGAGATGGAGCAGGACTGAGCAGTATTTTGTTCTGTTGTACCTGGTGTCACTATAAGTTGGAACCAACTTGACGGCACCTAACAACAACAACAACATAGGGTTGCTATGAGTGAGAATTGACTTGACAGGAGTGGGGTTTTTTTTTTTTTTGGTATAGCAGTCAAGAGCTGGCCTGAAATACTGATACTATCAGAGAGATGTTAAAAGTGCTTACCTTTTCATTAATCTAGATTCCCTAAGGTCTATCCTTTTAATAAACTAGATAATGAAGAAACTTTAACAATAACATATCGACAACACCACCTCCTCCAACACACACACACAAAACAAACCTTCATTGAATTACAATTTCATTTCATGGCATCCCGTTTTATATAGAACCAGTATAAGGATCACTGAATATCTGTTGTTGTTATTATTGTTGTTAGGTGCTGTCAAGTCAGTTCTGACTCATAGCAACCCTAGGCACAACACAAGAAAACACTGCCTGGTCCTGCCTCATCATCACAATCATTGTTTTGCTTGAGCCCCTTGTTGCAGCCACTGTGTCAATCCATCTCATTAAAGGTCTTCCTCTTTTTTTTTTGCTGACAGTCTGCTTTAACAAGTATGATCTTCTTCTACAGGGAATGGTCCCTCCTGATAACATGTCCAAAGTATGTGAGACAAAGTCCCATCATCCTTGCTTCTAAGGAACATTCTGGCTGTACTTCTTCCAAAACAGATTTGTTCATTCTTCTGGCAGTCCGTGGTATATTTTCTATTCTCCACCAACACCATAAGCAAAGGCATCAATTCTTTTGTCTTCCTTATTCACTTTCCAGCTTTTGCATGTATATGAGGTAACTGAAAACACCACGGCTTGAGTCAGGTGTTTTTAAAAACCTAGAAGCCTTTAAAAACTGTGATTAACAGTACATTGCCCAGCACCACATTTCTGGAACTAATGTCATAATTTCCTTAGATTAGTATAGACAAAATGGCTGCAACAATGGGCTCAAACATAGCAATGATTGGTGGCACAGGAGCAGGCAACATTTTGTTCTGTTGTGCATGGGGTCAGTACAACTGGAACCAACTCAATGGCACCTAACAAAGAAAACAACAGTTTCCTATTGCTACAGTAGCAAATCACCACAGTTTTAGAGGCTTAAAAAACATAAGATTATTATCTTAAAGTTGTGGAGTTCGGAAGCCAGAAATAGGTCTCACTGAGGTAGGTTACTAACCAAGGGGTTGGAGATTCAAACCCACCCAGAAGTACTTTGGAAGAAAGGCCTGATTATGTGCTTCCAAAAGGTCATAGCCATAAAGACCATAACAGGGAGTTCTACTCAAACACATGGGGTTGCCATGAGTCAGAATCAACTCCATGGCAACTGTTTTTTTGGTTTTTGTTTTTGAGGTAAAGTCAAATTGGTTGCACAGTGGTCAAGAGCTCGGCTGCTAACCAAAAGGTCAGCAGTCCGAATCCACCAGCTACTCCTTGGAAACCCTATAGGGCACTGTCCTATAAGGTCACTATGAGTCGGAATCAACTCAACGGCAATAGGTTTGGTTTGGGGGTTTTTTGTTTGTTTGTTTTTACCTATTTTAGACCATATCAATTCTATCATTAATTATTAAAATTTAAATTACTTTTTATTTACACAGAACACCTTTTGTTGTATATGCCCAAATACTAATGACTACATTTATAACCTTCATTACCCACAGACCTATGGCCGTCATTTTGTACATGACCTAGAACCCACAACCACAGTTGACTGGACCTAGGTCAGGTCTAATAAAAGCTGATATAATCACTGTCCCTTCCTTGGGAATTTAGAGAGAATTTATATTAGATTATAAAAAAATAAAGCAAATGAGTAGAGAGAAATAGAAATATAGAAAGAAAATAATTTCTGGATTTTCAATGGCCTTAAAATGTCTAATTCCTGTTCTTTCTAACACCCAGCTGTATTTTTGCCTTTGATCTTAATGAGGTACTCTTGTATTAATGTAATAAATTTCTCTTTCTTGGTTAAACTAAGTTGCTTTCTGTTATTTGTAACTAAAGCTACTATCTCCTACCACTGTTAACGCATAGAAAAGTGAAGTTGTTCCCCACTGAGTAGAAAGCAAACACTGCTGTGCCCTGAAGCCTATTATGTCTGCATACCACAGGATGCAGAGCAGATATAACGTATCCTCAAATAATGCCAATGTACTATTTATCTCATGAATCACAGCAGTAACAGCTGAAAAGTGGCTCCTCTGTACTTTTTACTCTCCTGCTGTGTGCGCTTCGCTATTAGTTATATCTCCAGGGTGGGATGTAAGGCAGCCTAGAGCCCTGGCGGAACAGTGGTTAAGAGCTACAGCTGCTAAACAAAAGGTCAGCAGTTCAAATCCACCAGTCGCTCCTTGAAAACCCTATGGGGCAGCTCTTCTTTGTCCTGCAGGGTCACTGTGAGTCAGAATCGACTCGTGGGCAATAGGGTTGGGTTTTTGGCACATTATTCAGATTTAACTTCCTGAACTTCCTGAAGCATCATCTTCCAGCACCACCATTCCTTTGATCACTTTTTTGCATTGTGCATGCACATGTTAATCTCCTCTGAAAACCCAAAATTCTTTAAACTCAGGTTATCACCTTTTCCTCAAATTTGAACTCCTCTCGTGACAACTCAGTACTTTTATATAATGAAGTAAAAATAAATAAACAGTAAAAACTGAGGAAATATCTTACATTAAAGGGATGGTTCAGTAGTTTCTAAAGCCATTAATGTAAAATGAAGAACAAAAAGGAGAGAAATAAGGTCCTCAACAAATGTCAAGACTGTGTAAAAGCAACACCATTCTTTACCTGAAATTTTTCAAAGCCTCCTTGTGGTAGTTTCCAAGACAAATATATTGTGTCCTCTTCCTGACCAAAAATCAGCAAATCTGATGGTGGGTCTGGATCTAGAGCAATTCAATAAGACACCAGAATGAAAATCTTTTTTAAAAGAGACAACTTACCATTATATTATCTATAATCGACTGATAACCTTGACTTTCACGTTATGGAAGAGTACTGGATTATGAGGCAGAATATCTAGGTTTTTCTAGTCAGTTTGAGCACTATGTAACTTTGTGCAAGATATTTATCCTGAGTCTCAGCCTCCTCATTACTCAGTGGAAGGGAAAAAAAGAACTTTCTAGAAAATTCCTTCCAACAACAAAATTATATAATATATGGATCTTCACATTTATTTTTCTCACAACAGAATTCAGAATGAAGTTCTTTTAACTGGGATACAACTTATGCCCTGCAGAAAGTAGGCGATATATCTATTCCCCTTCCTTAAGTGTGATGGTTAATTTTATGTGTCATAATAGCTGACTCTACGGGGGTTTTGTCACCAACCAGAAGGTCTTCATTATTGTTGTCAGTATCCTTTTGGTTTTCAAAAACCTTGAGGATATCACCTATTAATAGGTGCATCATTAGCCTAATAGAACAGCACCTCACCGACTTCCCCTTACACTTCTATGTTGCCTTTGTTGATGGAGTAAAGAACTATCACTCTCCATAGCACAGCTTATATCACAATTTGAGGAAAGTTTTACTCAATAGATTAAACAGTCTTCACATCACCAGAAAAAGCCTAATACTGGATCAAAATCTGCCTCCAATACTTGTTGAATGTATAAAGATTGTATCTTTCATGATATGATGAGATTGAAAGCTTTGACTGAGACCTACGTGCTGAATCTATGTTGTTTATGGTAGATGTGCTGAACTAATAGTTCATAATTTGTATAATACTCTTAACCTAACCTTTATAGTATTTTAATAGTGGAACAATACCACTAAAACGTCTATAATCACCTTGGTATTCCTTGGAAATTTGTGTTTAATTTTATTTGTCTGAATTATAAGGCTTAGTTTGTTAAACTGCTGCAAAAGATCTCTTTAAAGTGTTAAAAAGCAAAGATGTCACTTTGAGGACTAAGGTGCACCTGGCTCAAGCCATGGTGTTTTCAATCACCTCATATGCATGCGAAAGCTGGACTATGAATAAGGAAGGATGAAGAAGAATTGACGCCTTTGAACTGTGGCGTTGGTTAAGAATAATGAACACACCATGGACTGTCAGAAGAACAAACAAATTTGTCCTGGAAGAAGTACAGCCAGAATGCTCCTTAGAAGCAAGGATGGTAAGACTTCATCTCAAGTACTTTGAACATGTTATCAGGAGGGACCAGTCCCTGGAGAAGAACATCATGTTTGGTAATGTAGAGGGTCAGCAAAAAAGAGGAAGACCCGCAGGAGAAGAACTGACACAGTTGCTGTAATGATGGGCTCAAACAAAGCAACAATTGTGAAAATGGCCTAGGACTGGGCAGTGTTTCATTCTAGTGTACACAGGGTCGCTATGAGTCAGAACCGACTGGACAGCACCTAACAAAAACAGTCTGTTAAAGAGCAAATGATAACTAATTTTTTATATATATATATGGAGCCCTGGTAGCACAGTGGTTAACAGCTCGGCTACTAATCAGATCGGCAATTTGAATTCACCAGCTTCTCCTTGAAACACTATGGGGCAGTTCTACTATGTCCTGTAGGGTGGCTATTTTAAGTCAGAATCAACTGAACAGCAATGGGTTTGATTTTGTTTTGGTTTGTATATGTATAATGTATTTATTATACGTGTATCTCTAATGTAAAGTATAAAATAGCATCTTCTGGGGTTTTGGCTATGCTAGATAGTTGAGGGTTTCGATTTGATAACAATATACTTCACAGATTATAAAGCATTAACATCATAAAATATGGCAAGTATTATTAACCCCAAGTTAGAAATAAAGAACTTGAGGTCCACTAGAATAACGATTTGTTCAAAGTCACAGAACCAGGAATGGGTAGAGTCAACGCAGCATAGTGATTACAAGAACAAAACTTGATGTCAGGGAAATGGGGGTTCAAATCCCTATGTCATCTTGCATAAACTATTGAAAATTTTTAACCCTCGGTTTCTTCCCATTTAAGAAAAAAAAATTGCTGTTCAATCTATTTCAACTCTTAGAAACCCTACAGAACAGAGCAGAAGTTCCCCATAGGGTTTCCAAGGAGCTGCTGGTAAATTCTAACTGCTGATCTTTTAGCTGGAAACCCTGGTGGCGTAGTGGTTAAGAGCTACGGCTGCTAATCAAAAGGTCAGCAGTTCGAATCCACCAGGCGCTCCTTGGAAATCTTATAGGGCAGTTCTACCTCTCAATGTTGTGATGATGACAAGGAAGAAGACAGCAATGATAGTGATGATGGTGATAATGACAAAGCCTTACCTCTAAGCAGCAACTAAGCTTTCACTAGTATAAACTGATAAGTTATCATCTGAAGAAATTAAACAGTTTCTTATTTATTTCTGATGTTTCCCAGGGTGGTCTTTGTAAGCGGGAGCAAAGTGTCATATCAGCTATAGAGTCAGATTGACCTGGGTTGAAATTCCATCTTCAATAATGAATTATGAATGTGACAGTGCCTTAATCTATATTTCAGGTAACCTTGTTAAGATCCCATGAGGTGACTTAAGGATATACTACCATGCTAGTGAGGAGCCCTGGTGGCACAGTGGTTAAGCACTCGGCTGCTAACCAAAAGACCAGCATTTTGAACCCACCATCCACTCCGAGAGAGAAAGATGTGGCAGTCTGCTCTTGTAAAGATTACAGCCTTGGAAACCCTATGGGGCAGTACTACTCTGTCCTATAGGGCCACTATGAGTCAGAATCAACTCCACAGCAGTGGGTTTGTTTTTGGCTTACCATGCTAGTGTATAGTAAGTGCTCTAAAATATTTAGTTTCTTTCCCAGGTGTTGATTTGGCTGTTGCTGCATTTTTCAGTTCTTCCCCTTCCTCCACATGGCAACGTTTGAATTTAAACCTCCTCTCATAACAGATATGGCATTAGAATTTGATAGTCATGGGACTGGGCCCTACAAATGAAAGGGCTCTTTGGAATGACTGTATGTGTCCAGAACAGGCGTACATGTGAGTAATGCTATTAAGGTCAGAAGAGACAAACTGTCAAGCAAATAGTACAATTGAAAAGACAGTGCTATTTTTTCATACTTCAAGGTTATTTTTTCATAAAATGTTACTAGAGATAGTCAAAGTATTAGAAAGTTATTGAATACTTCATGACAATACTACCTTAGAGTTTTAGAGTACTCTGCACTTTCACAAAGAGTTTCATATTTATGTTGGTACCAAGCCTTTGCTACCTAGGCAAGAATTGTTATTCTTGTTTTTTAAGGGAAAACTTAATTGCCCAAGGTGACATAACTAAGTGATGGAGGCAGGAATATAACTCAGATGTTCTCCACGTAAATGCAGTACCCCTTCTCTTCAACACCACCATACACCGCTACCATACGCATTCATTTTTAATTAGAGATTGCTATGAACGCAACTATTTCCCTTCTTTTTATCCACGAAAAGTTAATTAAATATAAAAGGAACTTACAAGTGCTAACCATGAGGACTGTAGGATGGCTTCTCTTTACTCCTTTGGTTGTCATAATGTTAATTAAAAAGTCAGTCCCCGGAGAAAGGTTAGTAAATGTGAATGTCCTACACATTGAAGAAAAGTCACATATCAAACCATTTAGGTCAGACACATTTGGAAGACTCCATCTTCTCATACTACCTACAGAAGAATTTCATATAAGTTTTTTTTATGTGTCTATCTTGAAAACAATTTGCTATGCTAAACTGTAGCTTCTTACATAAAGAAATTTCATTTAAGTCAAAAAATGTGTATTACACGAGGAAATGCACACGATCATTAGCCATTAGAGAAACGCAAATCAAAACTACAATGAGATTCCATCTCACTCCAACAAGGCTGGCATTAATCCAAAAAACACAAAATAATAAATGTTGGAGAGGCTGGAACACTTATACAATGCTGGTGGGAAGGTAAAATGGTGCAGCCACTTTGGAAATCGATTCGGCGCTTCCTTAAAAAGCTAGAAATAGAACTTACTGAATGACTCAGCAATCCCACTCCATGGAATACACCCTAGAGAAATAAAAGCCTTTACACGAACAGATATATGCACACCCATGTTCATTGCAGCACTGTTTACAATGGCAAAAAGATGGAAGCAACCAAAGTGCCCATCGGTGGATGAATGCATAAATAAATTTGGTATATTCACATTGATAAAGAACAGCGATGAATCTGTCAAACATTCCATAGCATGGAGGAATCTGGAAGGCATTATACTGAGTGAAATTAGTCAGTTGCAAAAGGACAAATATTGTATAAGACCGCTATTATAAGAACTTGAGAAATAGTTTAAACAGAGAAGAAAATATTCTTTGATGGTTACGAGAGGGGGAGGGAGAGGGGTATTCACTAATTAGATAGTAGATAAGAACTACTTTAGGTGAAGGGAAAGACAATACACAATACAGGAGAGGTCAGCACGACTGGACTAAACCAAAAGCAAAGAAGTTTCCTGAATAAACTGAATGCTTCGAAGGCCAGTGTAGCAGGGACGAGGGTTTGGGAACCATGGTTTCAGGGGACATTTAAGTCAACTGGCATAATAAAATCTATTAAGAGAAAACATTCTGCATCCCATTTTGGAGAGTGGCGTCTAGGGTCTTAAACACTAGCAAGTGGCCATCTAAGATGCATCAATTGGTCTCAACCCACCTGGAGCAAAGGAGAATGAAGAACACCAAGGACACAAGGTAATTACGAGCCCAAGAGACAGAAAGGGCCACATAAACCAGAGACTACATCATCCTGAGACCTGAAGAACTAGATGGTGCCTGGCTACAATAGATGACTGCCCTGACAGGTAACACAACAGAGAACCCCCAAGGGAGCAGGAGAGCTGTGGGATACAGACACCAAATTCTCATTAAAAGTCCAGACTTAACGGTCTGACTGAGATGAGAAGGATCCTGGTGGTCATGGCTCCCAGGTCTTCCAAGACAGGAACCATTCTCAAAGCCAACTCTTCAGACAGGGATTGGACAGGACAATGGGATAGAAAAAGATGCTGGGGAAGAGTGAGCTTCTTGGATCAAGTAGACACTTGAGACTATGTGGGCAGCTCCTATCTGGAAGGGAGATGAGAAGGCAGAGGGGGTCAGAAGCTGGAGGAATGGACACGAAAAGAGAGAGTCCGGGGAAGAAGAGGACTGTCTCATTAGGGGGAGAGCAATTAGGAGTATACAGCAAGGTGTATATATATTTTTGTATGAGAGACTGACTTGTAAACTTTCACTTAAAGCACAATAAATGTCTTTAATTAACAAAAAATAGTGTGTATTATATCTACAAGCATGAAATATTTGGAATTAACTCATTACTTATTTGCAAAAATAATGTGTTACTGCATACCAGACTTTGTTGTTCTGATCATATTGTAGTCCAAAACACTGACTTGCAAGCTTTTCAAATTTCTGCTTTTTTTAATCCACTAAGATAGCTTTCTAAATATATATATATATATATAGTAAATCTTGTGTTCCATGTAACTTGACATAAGTCTTTTCAGTATTTTCATACCTTTTGGTGGAAGGCAGGATTTCTTCTCTCATTAAGTTTTCACTGGATATTGAAATAATGTATCCATCCAAAAGACTTCTAGCTGAAGGCCAACTAACCGTTACTGCATTTGAGTCTCTGCTATGGTTCATAAATTCAACTGCACTTGGGGCTGCGTCATTGAAAATATACACAATAAAATAACATTTTCTACAGCATAAAGCACCTGCTGGAAAACAGTCCTGAAACCACTCTCAGGATTTGTTTGGCTCTTTGCAAACTCTGAGGGGAGTCAAGACATTCCTTTATGCTACCTGGTAGATATGAGAAGTTAAAAATCAAAAGAGGATAAAAACAGCAAAAATCATTTTAAACTTTGAAATAAAAACAACATGTTCCCAGAAGTAATGTGCACAACGTTTCCCTTGTATCTAAAATGTAGGAAAGAGATTACAACTTGGCCTTTTGTGACCAACAGCCTCAGAAATATTTAACCATTTATCCTATTTAAAGAACAAACAGTGACAAGGTTAGTCAGCAGGAAAGTTTACTACAATCTAATTCTGAATTGCTTCCCTTCTTTCCTTAGGGAAAAAAATCTTAAATAGTGTAAAATATATATTTTGTTTCTTCTTTAAAATCTTCTATGTATAGGAACAAAACTGCCAAGATATTCTCTCCATCTCATTCTGTTTGTACAGTAAACAATATCAGATATAATATCAAGATCCCCATAGCATCAGAGTCAAGAATAAATAAAATAGTAATTTTAGTAGAATCGCTGGCAATTCTACTTCATCTAGATATAAAAACTTAAGCATTTTGCATATATCCGTCCCAGTCAACATCTATTTCATATCATTATGACAAAAAAAAGAAATACCATCTGCCATTGGGAGTAATTTGCTAACATTGGAGAAATGACACTTCATTGCCTGCTTAACTGAACAAAGGAGAAATTAAATCACAAATTGAGAATCTGGCCAGATCCCAGGCAGTTAGCAGCTCTATCATCTGGCAAGACAGACACAAAGGATGCTGTGCTCGCCCATTTTAAGGGAAACAGAAAAAGGTACAGGGGACGCTGCCCATGAAGAAAAACTAGGAAGAATGAACTACTTACCAAATCTTCCCCAAAAGAACAAAATAAATATTTAAACATTAAACAAATACCTAATGTGCTTACACAAAGTGTACCTGTCTGTATTTCTTTTATGTTAGGAGTACTGTCTTTAAAACCTTCTTTTTCAGTCCGAATTGAAAAGGTGTACACTGTGGCAGGATCCAGGTTGGAGAATGTTGCTGTTTCTTGAAATACCTTCTGGACCTACCAATCCAAAAGAATAAATTGCCAAGTGTTCATTTGACAAAAGCTTCACAATTGAACACAAGCAAAAGAGCCTGGGGGTTAATAAGTTTCATTACTATCTAATGTCAGAATGAAGTTATGTTGGTCTCAATATGAAATACTCAAGTTTAATTCCTCCAGGAGCCCCCTATAACATACCATGAAAGCAGCAACACAGTTTATGCATGTGACTTCATAATGCTGGAAATTCCCATCAACTCGATCCCAGAGAATTTCTATAGAAGAGTCTGTAACTTTGCCTTCATGGATATTTGATGGTGGTTCTAGACCTACCCAAAACACACAACACACTTAAATCCTTCTTGGATATTCTCTTGCTGAGCTATTCTAAAACTTATCCCTTTAAAGGGAGTGAAAAGCATAACTTGAAAAAAAAAATTTTTAGTTAATCAATTTATCTCTCTGTCCTAATTAAAAATAGTTATTCACACATAGAATAACATCTTATAAATATATAATCAGATGCAGTACTGAGAGTCAATGTGAATACTATTACATGTAGCCAATTTTGATATGGAAGCAAAAACTACATAGAAGCAAATTTAAAGGAACAAGTTCACAGTATTCAAAGGGACAAAAAGAGAGTGAAGCTTTCTGAAACTCTTAGCATAAGCTAAAAATGCATAGAGAATCATGAAATCCAGAAAGGAAGTAAAAGAATCCCCTTGTATCAAATACGCACTGACGCTAAAAACAAATTTTATGTAAGTTTTAATGTTTATTTTTCCTATTTACAGATCCCATCCAGCATAAGGAGCCATTTTAGTGCAATGGTTAAATTGCCAGCTGCTAACAGGAAGGTCGGTGGTTAGAACTCACAGCCACCCAGAGGGAGAAAGATGTGACAGGCTGCTTCTGTAAGGATTTCAGCCAAGGAAACCTTATGGGGCAGTTCTACCTTGCTCTATAGGGTCGCTACGAATCAGAATCGACTTGACAGCAATGGGTATCCAGTGTAAACAAGAAACTTATTTCAGAAAAACTAAAAATACGGCCACTTTAGACTATCATCTTATATGTTAGTATATTTTGTTAACTGATATCACAATATTGATATATTTAGATGATCAAGTATTAGTTTTTAGAAGGCAGTAGTAAATAAACAGTAAGAATGCTGCCCGCAGAGATCTCTGAGTAAGAGAGGCCAAGAATACAGTTACAAAAAGTACATAAATCACAGGCAAAAATAAAATATAAGCATATACTGAGCTGATTATAAATATCTTAAAATGATGTTGGGATAATGTGATTCATGACATCAGTCTGGGGACATTTTATGGAAAAGTTGAATCTAAACAGAAATGGAAGGGTTACAGCTTGGTGGGAAGAAGGTACATGGGGCACAATGACATATGAGAAGGTTTATACACAGGAAGAACAAATCAGGAAGAAACTGGACATGTCAGAGTCAGGAATTATCATTTTTAAGGTCCACGTGGTCTTTGTATGACATTTAGGACTCTGTCATTAACTTATACATCTACTGGATAAATATTTTAGATAAATTTCTTGTATCTGAAATGTTCAAAATCTAGTATTTGTAGAATTTTAAGTGGCTTAAAGAGAAGATAAATCAATATGAATCTAAATGCAAATGCTGATATAATCAAACATAATATACACATTATAACAAATATTAACTTTAAATATTTAAAGAGCTAAGGGAAGTATGTACTATTTCTTCTCAGACAATGGAAGCACGGGGAGAGCAAGCAGATGCTAAGCTTATAACACTGTCAGGGCCCTAACTAAAAAAATTATAATCTAGTTGTTACAATCTGCCTAAAATTAGTCATTATCCTCACTCCTGCCCTAAGTCGTTGAGAATTCTGGTTAAAATGCGAGTATATATTTTTTTTAACGGACAGATAAAGTAATTTTTGACTTCTTGAATTCACATAGGGTTTGCTTACCTGTATACTTGAACAATGAAAGATTAGGCTCAATCATGAGACTTTTGCAATTCCTATTAAAGTGAATGTAGACTGCTAGTTTGAAATGACTCACAAAATCAAAATCAAGAAAGAACTCACACAAATCATGAAATACTTACATGTTTTTACTGCAGGGACATAATACGTATTACTTAACCGAGACCCACTGATGGTGGAAACGAAGAAATTATATTCTGTGCCTGGGGTTAAATTGTCAACAGTTATTTTGCTGTCACGCTTTAAAGGCATGGTTACATTTGGCCCTCCTTCAATTACAATATGGATGCCATCAAACACTCCAATATCAGGCATTTGAACAAATAAGGTTACAGAGGTACCATGATTTTCATAGGGGATAACAATGGGGACTGGTTTAGGCTCTGAAAGATGAAAAGAGAGAAAAGATTTATAATTAGTACTTTTAAATTTTCAAACATATTTCTCTGTATTTGATCCAGCATATTGCTGAATCTGTGATAAAAATTCAATGTCTATGCATTCAACTTACGCTTACTATGTCAGACTTAGAGAAATAAGGTAGATACTCTGACAGTAAATGCACATATAATAAAAAAAATTAACTTCCGAAATTTTCAATAACAGTTTGAGAAACAGAAGAATCTGAGAGACTTTCCAATTTTTCACTTTTTATCTATTTATTAAGCAAATATTTACTGAAAACCTATACTAGGAAAAATGCTTGAATAAATAAGGCCAGGTTCCTGTTTTCAAAAGTCCTCAATCTCAGAAAAGAGATGCAAAGATCACTAACCAGAATCCCAAATGGTCAGTGCTGAGCTACTGACAGGAACAGAAAGCTGATAAAAACAGAGAAGGAAATCAGCAATTCTCCCAGAGATAATTGGGGCAGGCTTTCCAGAACTGATGTTTTATCTGAGTCTTGAAAAATAGTACAAGTTTACCAGGAACATGTGTGTGAGTAGGGAGAAAGGAGAAGCAGTGACAAAAGAATTCCAGGCAAAGAGAAAAGTACGAGTAAGGCATGGGACCCAAAAAAGGCATCCCCATGTGTTCAGGGAATAACAAAGTTCTTAGGCCATCTGCCAGTCGGGTACTCTTTGGCAAGTTATTTAGCCACGCTGTGCCTTGGTCTCCTCCTCCCTACAGTGAGAAGGAGGCTGATACCACTTTGTAGGATCATTGTAATGATTAAATGGTTGTATATATAGAGTCTTAAAAGAAATACAACCAGAGTGTTCCTTAGGAATGGTGAGACTTCACCTCCCATAAGCTGGATACTTTCATCAGGAAAGATCAATCTCTAGAAATAGACATCACTTTTGGTAGACGGTCATCAAAAACAAGGGAAACCCGTGAAAGGATGGAATGGCATAACAGCTGCAACAATGGACTCAAATATACCAAATATCATGAAGATGGCTCAGGACGGGGCGATGTTTTCTTTTGTTATACATAAGGTCACAAGACTTTGGAGTCAACTGGAGGGCAACTAGCAACAACACCAACGTTTATACATAAAGTGCTTAGCACTGTGCCAGGCACGCGGCAAGCACTCAGGCTGGTTAAAGCATGCGGTATGTATGAGGAACAGGGGTTGGGCTTGGAATGGCTGCCTCTGAGGCTGCACCCTGTCTGTGTGGGGCTTTGCCTGCCATGCTATGGAGCTCAGATTGTATTCTGTAGGCAACAGAGATTTTGAGCAGGCATGTCATCTTGTTTTTAGAAATACCATTCGGGCAACAGCTTGAAGGAAGAATCTATTTTCATTTTATACTCCCTAACTGGGTCTGGGTAACCTCTATTAAATGTCTTTGTTGTACCTTAATACTCCACTGTGCTATTTAGAGCAGATTTGAATTTTAGACAATTTCCAATCAATTATTTTCCCTCTGGTCAATTTTAATATCAGTTCCATTTCTGTATTGTTGGAATGCCATGCGGTAAATCCTTAAGTCAGTCTTTCTTCTAAATAGATATATTCCTCCAGAGAATAATTGGACAGCCTTTCTTTTTCAGTTTTATTGGTGAGAGCTGTTTTGATGCAACGAAACTTGCTCTAAGTCATTGTTAAATATTTGATAACGTGATTCTGGTGCTTCACAAGAGCCAGGACAAAAGGATTTAAACACATATCTATAATTAGCATTTCAGAACATAAAATCAGTGTAATGTTTCCATGAATCTCAACTCATCACCTGTAAAATGTATCTGGCTTGCCTTTTTTATCCTTGGCAGTGATAAGAAAATGTTCAATATCCTAAACCAAAAAAACCAAACCCAATGCCATCGAGTCGATTCCAACTCATAGCGACCCTATAGGACAGAGTAGAACTGCCCCATAGAGTTTCCAAGGAGCGCCTGGCAGATTCGAACTGCTAACCCTTTGGTTAGCAGCCATAGCACTTAACCACTACACCACCAATATCCTAGCTATGACAAATCCCATACAGAATACTACTAGCTTTCAAGGTACTCTTCTCATGTTTTTCCTTCTCTAGTTATATTTTTTTTTAACTTTTTTTTTTGTTATCACCGATGTTTGATATGAGTTTCCTCCTTAAATTCCTCATCTCTTTCTTCAGTTACAAAGCTCTTAGAGTAACTATGGCTTTTCCAGGGCTAGGGTGACATCCCACAAACATCCGATCCATCTGAATCTGTGGGTAATGATCTGTGAATGCTTCCGAGGTGCCTTGAGCAGGAATTAAAGATTTGGGGATTAGAAGTGAATGCCCAAAAAGAAGTAAAAAAAAAAAAAAAAAGAGGAGTGAATGACCAGTATAATCATGGGAACAATTCACTTCTATGGTCATAGGTGCTCTAAATATTTTCTAAGGAGAGTCAAGGCTTCAGACAAGCATAATGTAATATAAGTTGTGAAAGTGACAGCCCAAGTGTAGGTGACATTCACTCCAGCCAGTAAACATGTGGTTTCCCATTAATTTCACTTTCCTAGGAAAGAGAGCCAATAATCTTAACGTCTGATATTAAAAACAGAGTGCCACCAAGGCCAGAAAGGTGTAGACTGGGGTACGGGTCTGCCTATATATCTATATGTCTATATCCTTCACCACTGGAAACTTGGATGAGAGCAGATTTCAATTTACAAAAAAAGGTATTAACTGTATTTGGTCTGTGACTGTGACCTCTAGCCTTATCCCTTGTCCTGCAAAAGTATTTTCAAAAGAAGTGGAGGCTCCAGGGCTGTAGGAAGTTTTTTTTTAATACAAGATGAATTAAACTAGGCCAAATTCAAAGACTTTTATAATTCCAAAGGTAGAGTGACACCTCAGGGATGTCTATTCTATCCTAAAAAATTATTCTTCTACACACACAGAAGAAGAAAAGGGACCCCAAGCACAGATCTCCCACAGCTCTCCTACCCTCAGGACAATCTGGGCACAGAGAGACATGTTACCCACACAGACAGCTGAAATGGCTTTTCTTCCTGCTATGAGTGGCCGTATCTCCTCAAGCACTATGAGAGGGTTTATTGTTGTTAAGACTGTTATTTCTCAACAAGAACGGAGTGCTGGCATTTATTTATTTTCTTTCTCCATCCTTGATAAATGTTCAAATGATTACTTATTGAATGATGCCAGGGGTTTCCCAAATAGTGGAACTCGGATTCAAGCCATGGCTGTGTGGCTCTAGGGTCACGCTCTTAATCACAAGAAAATGTTGCCTTTGAATAAGCATGGAGAATTTTCAGGAAAAAAAGGCCTTGTTTCAGGTCCTAGGATAAATAAAGCACACCAAAAATATACTTGAAAAGTACAGCCTACGGCTGAAGGGGTATGGCAGGGAATATTTTACAATATCCCCAAATCAGCAAATATCACGTAAGAATGAAAACTCACTTAGAGTTTGTTGAATAGTTACCAGCTCACTCAAGTTCCCATTAATCACTGTTGCTACTCCAAAGTCATAAATCATTCCAGGGATTAAATTATCAATCTTGAATCTATTTTTATCTTTTATATAATGCTGCATTATTTTGCTTGTATTTGATATGGATTTTGTTTGAATGTAGAACTCATGGCCATCTTGTGGGGGTTCCCACTGAAGAATTATGCTGTCTTCTCCCACATCTTCAGGTTTAGCATAAATTTTCTGAGGTGGATTAATACCTTAGAGAAACAGATAAATAGATACCCATACCTTGGTTAACATTACTCATGCAGAGTAAAAAATCTCAATTCAATATTAATTTATGTTTAAAGTAAATGTAGCAAATCCGTATGTTGCCATGTCTTGAAAAGCATTCAATTTTGAAGAAAAATGTATCTCATTATTATCACACAATATTTATTAATAAACTTAAACATTACAACTCCAGGAAAAATAGAAATAGAATCTTCAAGTGTTTGGCAAGTTCTTCGAATTTGTAAGGGTTCCATAAGAGTAATGATCCCATTATTGAGGTTATTCATTCTTTTATCAAATATACATTGGATGCCTACTACGTGCCAGATATTGATTCATATAATAAATAGTATTTTACCTTTTCAAAAAAATTACTCATACTTAGGGGTAGAAATAGAGTGATTAATGAAAAGGCAGATTGTTTTTAACCACCAAGGATTCAAAAACTGCCATGTGGAGGTGAGTGGAGATGAGTCATACATTTGCAAAAATTCCTAGAATGATACTGCCCCCTAGAGGTCAACTTGTCACACTAGTCTCAGTGGTAATAAGAAAATGAAGAGGAAAGTAAAACTGGTCAAACTGTGCAGACCTACTTGTTGTACCTAGTGTTACTAAAAATTACTGGATAAACTCATTTTTATATCTTAAGATAATTTATTTTCTCAGCCAAAGCTATGGCAAGGAAAAAGTCTTCGAGGAACCTAGTAAAAACAAACTCCCAAAACCCAACCCACTGCCATGGAGTTGATTCTGACTCAGAGTGACCCTACTGGACAGCGCAGAACTGCCCCATAGAGTTTCCAAGGAGCTCCTGGTGGATTCAAACTGCTTACCTTTTGGTTAGTAGCCATAGCTCTTAACCACTATGCCATCAGGATTTCCAAAAACAAATTAGATCAGAATAATGTTTAAAAAGTTCATGTACATGTAAATGACTTTAGAATTTAGAACCCATGTTTAGAATTTTGATTTAATGTTCAAACATTCAACTGTATTTGTACCTACTAAGTAAACTAAATAAGATTTCATCAAAATAATATTTTGATATACTGTATGCAGTTTATATCTTTTATTAATTAAAAGGCAAAATGTGCCCTTGCTTACCTGTAATAGTTGAAATAGGTTTCTCAAAGCTGCTTAAAGTTCCTCTTTCTGCTACACTAAATAGATATATCAGATAATGATGAAAAGATTTGAGATTTCCAATCATTGCCGTTGTGTTGAGTTTTTCAACAAACAGCTCTTCTGATCTATTGTTTTCAACATCTAAAACAGTCACAAGATAATGATGAAACGATACAGGATCTGGAGGATCCCAGTGTACAAATATTTCTGCTGGAGTCACATAAGTTTCTCTGAAATTTTGGGCTGGTAATGGGCCTATAGGAAAAAAGTGAGAAAAAAAATGTGTATTAGTGATATGAGCGAAGAGCTTCCATACTAGCCCAGAAAGAAACACTGGGCTTAACTCCTGGCTCTTAGCCTTTCTAGCTCTGTCCCCTGGGTAAATTACTACTCTGTGAGCCTCAGTTGTCTAGATCGTAAAATGGGGATTATACTAGTAGCTGCCTCTTAAAATTATTATGAAGTTAAAATGAGATAAGGAATGTAAAGGACTTGGCACGATGCTTATTGTTGTTGTGTGCTGTCGAGTCCATTCTGAATCACAGTGACCCTATGACAGAGTAAAACTGCCCTGTAGGGTTTCCTAGGCCGAAATCTTTAAGGGAGCAGATCTCCAGGTCTTTTCTCCCATGAAGCAGCTGGTAGGTTCAAACCTCCAACCATTCAGTTAGCAGCCAAGTGCTTAACCACTGTGCCACCAGGGCTCCTTGCACAGTGTCTAGCACACACTAATTGGTCAATATATTTTTTGTTATCCACACCACCAAAATGGCACTTGAGGCATTCGACAATCATGTAGCATGGCCTTTCACCTGTCCTGCTTTGTCAGACTAGAAGGCAAGGACTTATTATTCACTCCTCATTCCCACCATCACCCAAACTCAGGCACTCAGTCACAGAAATAAGGCCCTACTCCAAACTATTTCATTCAGTGCCATTAATCTTCCTAATTAAACCAGCAAGATTAATTTTCTTAAAACAATACCTTGCACATATAGGCCTCAGATCTATGTTCATCCCCCAGCCCCCAATTCACACCCTCATGCGCACATGCTCTTCTCGATTCTATTTTTAGGAGCTCGAAAGTTAAATTAAGACCATCTAGGATCCCCTGTGGCTCTGGTACTGAACAACGCGTGTTCCCCAGTCGGTTTGCTTAACCTTTCTGAAGTTCAGTTTTCTCATCTCTACAGGGTTGGGGTAAGAATTGAGTGAGATAATATATAATATAAAAGTGTTTTGTAAAATCTAAAGCAAATCTTAGAAACTACGGTCTGAATGGATTTCCACAGCTTTCAAGGTCAAGTCCAATCATCTGAGACAGATACCTCTGACACTCCGAAATATGACACCACCTACCCCTCAAACCGATCTTACCCCTGTGCCTGAGGAAATCTTCAGTCAATCTGCACTATTCATCTTCCACCAATTCACGTCTCCACACTTTAGTTTACAGCATGCTTTTCTTCCTTCAAGGCCAAGGCTAAGCCTTGAGTGTAATATTCCATGTCAGGAGTCTTCCCCAATCACCTCACTCTCTAAATTCCTGTAAGCATTTACTGACTGACATCTAGATCATTATATTTTCTCTGTAGTTCTGATAGCTTTAACTTTTATTCCTTCTTAATTCTTTAACTGTCTCGGAAGAAGTACAGCCAGAATACTCCTTAATAAGCAAGAAGGTGAGACCTCGTCTCACATACTTTGGACATGTTATTAGAAGGGATCAGTCCCTAGAGAAGGACATCATGCTTGGTAAAGTAGAGGGTCAGCGAAAAAAGAGGAAGACCCTCAATGAGATGGATTGACACAGTGGCTTCAACAATGGGCTCAAGCATAACAATGATCACGAGGATGGCACAGGACCAGCCACTGTTTCTTTCTATTGTACAAAGGGTGGTTATGAGTAGGACCTGATTCGACAGCACCTAACAACAACGATACTTTAAATTGTAAGTCTCTTGAAGATATAGATGCATGTCTGTTTGTCTCCTACTCTTAGAACATGTCAAAAATTCAGTTCCACAAAATACACTGAGTATCTGCTATGGACTGGGCACTATTCTGGCTGGGGCTATAAGACAAGTCGGTCATAGTTTTTTACTTCACATGATTTATAATCTAACAGGGAAGCTACACACATAAACACAGCTGTCATAATTAAAAATGGTAAAAGATACAGGTATGCCCAGAGTGCTATGAGAAAATACTAGACCCTCGGGAACTATTCACTAAAAAAAAAACCCACTGCCATTGAGTCGATGCCAACTCATAGTGACCCTATAGGACAGAGTAGAACTGCCCTATACAGTTTCCAAGGAGCGCCTGGTGGATTTGAACTGCCGACCTTTTAGTTAGCAGCCATAGCTCTTAACCACTAGATATGTGAAAAGTAATACTTTCAGATCTCTTGTAACTTACGTGTTTCTACTATGACTACTGGACTTAAAGTAGTTTTTGCCTCCCATTTATTTATTGCGAAGAGTAAAAATCTGTAAATACGACCAGGAGACAGTCCGGTAATTGCTTTTTCTGTCGTATTTGGGGGCATGCTTTCAAAATATTGTTCTTCTGTATAACGTAAATAATATTTAATGATAATCTTATATCCCAGTTGCAGCCACTTATTCAAGTAATTCGAACCACTCAACTTATTCCAACTAAATACAACTTCAGTTGTCCCAACATTCTTTACATAGAACGAAAAGTTTTCCTGCAGAGAAAGTGCTGAAAAAAAAATAAGGTTGAATTTTAAATAATTTTAAATAATAAAAAAGTAATATTACTGAATATAAGGACAGTAATAAAAATAATTACATTCATATTCACAAATATATGGCAATGGAACATAACAGAAAAATCTTGTAAAGAAATAGTTCAATCCAGTTGCATTTTGCTGTAAAATGTAGCAATCTGTTTCATTCTTTGCTAACAGTGGAAAAGAAAATATTTCATTTTTCTTAAGGCTATAAGACGATCCATCTGTCCAAGTGAGATGGCCTTCTTTCTGTAACAAGAGATAGAAATTAAGCCAATTAAAAGGAAAAGTTAGAGTCGTATCTTCAATTACTTCATTACAAAAATGTGTATTTGAAAATTTTGATTATTCACATCCCTATTTTAAAACATTCTATGACTTTTAAAATAGCAATGGACTTAATAATTTTACAGAGATTTCCTTAGAAATAACAATGTTGAGCTGGATACACAGTTCACTTGAGTTCACTGTTAAGTCATATGTTTTCAGGCAAACTGCTGAATCTCACACTAAGTCCCTGTTTTCTCATCTGTAAAATGGGCATAATAATAGAATCCCACTTCTTAAGGCTGTGGAAAGAATTAGAGAGGCAATGCATGTGAAGGGCTCAGCATAATGCTGGGCCCAGAGTAGTCATTTGTTAAATGTTAGTTATTATTGTTTAAAGTCATCAAATCTGTCAAATATATCAAAAGAGGTTGTTGATACCTTCTTAATCACCATTCGGCTAAGGGGTGTCACCGGTGAATGTCATCAGACTCATTCCTCACAAAGTAACGAACATTACTCTAAATAGTTATATGTCTACCCTTCCTGAAAGGGGAAAAGTTTAAGCTTTGACAAAGATACACCTGGATTCTAACCATATTTCTGCCACTTACCATCTATTCTTGGGCAACTGTGGAATCTCTTAAAAACTACGTTTTCTTTCTCTCCTGTACAGTGGATAATCATGATTACTTTGCATGTTGTCAACAGGTTTAGACAGTATGCGTGCAAAACATAAGGCACATAATAGCTCCTCAAAAATAAGCATGATTCTTATACAGACAATAAGAACTATGAAAATAGACTATGTCTATATTGCAATTTTCATGCCATCCCCAGCATCAAACACACAGCCAAGGTAGTTGCATGAAAGAGGATTAAAAAGAACTGCTACCTCCAGACATTCTAAAGAGATTTTAAAACACATTTCAAGTCCATCTAGGAGAATGGAATACTAATTGTTCCATCAAAAAGTCTGCTTTATTACATATATGGTGCTATAGTTTTTAAAACAGGCAGAGGCTCAGAGGCAGTATGTTCAAGTGCTTAAGGTCAGACAGAAACAGGTTCAAGGGCTGGTATTGCCTCTTATCAGCTATGTGACCCAGAATCTTTCTGAGCTCCATTTTCCTTATCTATAAAATGGGAATAGTGACAGTACATACCTCATAAGCATGTTGCACAGATTAAATGAGGGTAACCTATGTAGCCCTCCAAAAGTGAAAAAAATAAAAAGTGGGACTGGTAATCCTTCATTGAATGCCAGACCCCAATTGGAACCTAAAAATGCATGCTGAATAAGACATACTTTTTATCTTTAAAGTCTAACAACAAACTCACACTTAATCAGCATGAGTTTACTTAAAGGGGTTATTACTTTCTCAGTCTACCATGGAGATTATGGCCCAGCAGGCAACTTGGATGTTAGCCTCAAGAGATCAGCTCAGTGTAGAGGTTGCAGGATACAGTGGTTAAGAGCTGACTCCGATGCGAGTTCATACGGGAAGTTAACCTCTCTGGGCCACAATGTCTTCATACATCATACAATAAAACATGCAGAATGGTGCCTGGCACTTAGAAGGTGCCATTAGACTCAGCTATTAGCAGAGGAGGAGGAGGGGAGACTGAGATGCCTGAAATGAAATGAACTGTGGCTTGAGGAACCTTTATTAGAACTTCATTCACTGCTTATTAAAAGATTAAAAAAAAAAAAGCTCAATAAAAGAATGATGAAAAATGCAATTAAAAATTGTGAACAGGTTTTTCCAAGCTGATGTAAAGTTCCACGGAAAAGTTGGTATCAAACAGATAGGATTTGCCTTGGGTCACTACAGATAAGCACATCCCCTGGAGAACAGATTTATCTTTGAGAAGCAGGAAGTGTAAGTAAATGGACCCTTGAGAAAGCACAGGCTGTGCAGAGATGACTATGTTAGGTCTAGGGTTTCTCTACAAATGCTGACCAAAATGAAATTTAATGAGCTACTCCACAGTGTTAGGAATGCTAAATAAAAATGCCACACACTCCTTAATTCACTTATATTAAACAAAATCTTCAGAGCTTTCTCCATCTCTTTTAGTAACACTAAGCTCCACAGCCTGGATGTGTGGAATGAAAGCAATAAAATGGAGAAATATTGTTCGCCCATTGCCACCAAGTGGATTCCAACACATAGTGACCCTATAGGACAGAGTAGAGCTGCTCCACAGGGTTTCTAAGGAGCAGGTGGTAGATTTGAACTGCCAGCCTCTTGGTTGACAGCCATAGCTCTTAACCACTGTGCCACCAGGGCTTTATATCATTCACAGAGGTCAGAAATATAAGAAGGGGAGCTGGTTTGGTGGTGGTGGGGGAGAGATGTTAAGTTCATTTTGGGCAATGTTAAAGTGCCTGAGGGAAATATCAAAAGGGATAATCAGATAAAAATTCGATATACGTCTGGAGTTCAGAAGAGGAAAGTGGGCTAGGTACAAATTTGAGAATAAATGGTTTAGGTGGTAAATCAAGTGAAGAAATGGGTGCAATTACTCAAATGAATTTAAAAGAGACCTGATGAAGACCAAAATTAAGGAATCATAAGACATATTCAATAAGCATTTATTGAATGAATAAATGCACAATGAATGAAAAGAATAAATAAATGAATGGATACAGGTAAAATAAAGTTCTGTTTATCACATTATGTGCATTTCTTTACATTTACTGACCTTTAAATCACTAAGACCAATCCATACTATTATTTGATTCTTTGACCTGAGATGTGAAAATATAAAATTTTTTTCCTCTTCATTTTTTATATCCACAAGATGTGCAGAACTTAAGGATAAATTACAATGTCGCTGGGCTATATTCCATGGCTTACTCTCTTTACTAATTCTGTAACAGTTATTTTTTAGCGCTACCCATCCTTGTGAGCATGAGCCTACCAAAAGAAATACGCTTTGTTAAAGATGGATTCAGTAATATAATATTTCATAATTACATCTGTTAAACACACACAGAAGTTAATCATAAAAACATGGTAGTATTCAACGTGCACTTTCTCTACATTTCTGTCAAGCCTATAAAAATGTTAAAGCTGCTATTAGTCAAGTAGTAAATGAATTACACTAATTAAAATGGTTTTTTAAGTAGTTATAAGAACTATATAAAATCATTGCCCAATTATAACTTCAGTAAAACAAAACCTACAGATGTTCTTCTCTCTAAATTACTTCAGGCTACCTTTCCTTTGTCTTACTCTTGTGCAGGGAAAATATATTTTATGTTGTAAAATATATATTTTTTTCTTTTTATTTTAGAGAATGAGACGTAATGCCAAGAATTCTGCACTCAGCGTATATGCAAAACCAATGGCCAACATCATTCTTAATGGAGAGAGGCTGAAAACATTCCCCTTGAAAACAGGAAAAGACAAAGAGGTCCTTTATCACAACTCCTATTTAACACTTTTTTGGAAGTCTTAGCCAGAGCAATAAGGCAAGAAACAGAAATAAAAGGCAACCAAATTGGTAATGAAGTTAAATAGTTCCTATTTTTGGGTAATATGATACTACACATAGAAAACCCAAAAGACTCCATGAGAAAACTACTGGAACTAATAGAAAGATTCAGCAGAATTGCACGATACAAGATAAACATACAAAAATCAGTTGGCTTCCTACACACCAATAAAAAGAATGAAGAGAAGGAAAGCAGGAAAATAATACCATTTATAATAGCCCCTAAAAAAATAAAATACTTGGGAATAAATCTAACCAGGGATGTAAAAGACATATACAAAGAAAACTACAAAACACTACTGCAAGAAACCAAAAGAGATCTACATAAATGGAAAAACATACCATGCTCATGGATAGGTAGACTCAACATTGTAAAAATGACAATTCTACCCAAAGCAAATTACAAATACAATGCAATACCAATCCAAATACTAACAACATTCTTTAAAGAGATGGAAAAAATTATCATTAACTTTATATGGAAACGGGAGAAGCCCAGGATAAGTAAAGCACTATTGAAGAAGAAGAATAAAGTAGGAGGATTATCAATACCTGACCTCAGAACCAACTATACAGCTACGATAGCCAAAACAGCCGGTACTGGTACAGTAACAGATACATTGACCGATGGAACAGAACTGAGGACCCAGATGTAAATTCATCCACCTATGGTCACTTGATCTTCAACAAGGGTCCAAAGTCCATCAAATGGGGAAAAGACAGTCTTTTTAACAAATAGTGCTGGCAAAGCTGCATGTCCCTCTGCAAAAAAATGAAACAGGACCCATATCTCACACCATATACAAAAACTAACTCAAAATGGAACAAAGATCTAAATATAAAGCCAAAAACCACGAAGTTCATAGAAGAGAAAATAGGATCAACACCAGGGGCCCTAATACAGGGCATTAATAGGATACAAACCACAACCAACAACACACAAGCTTCAGAGGATAAGCTAGATAACTGGAATCTTCTAAAAACTAAACACTTATGCTCATCAAAAGACTTTACCAAAAGAGTAAAAAGAGAACCTACAGGCTGGGAAAAATTTAGGAAAATGATATGGCACTTCCTTAGAAAGCTATAAATAGAAATGCCATATGATCCAGCAATCCCACTCCTAGGAATATATCCTAAAGAAATAAGAGTCATTACAGGGACAGACGTATGCACACCCATGTTCACTGCAGCATTGTTCACAAAAGCAAAAAGATGGAAACAACCTAGATGCCCATCAACAGATGAATGGATAAAAAACTGTGGTACACACACACGATGGAGTATTACGCAGTGATAAAGAACAGCGATGAATCTATGAAGCATCTCATAACATGGATGAATCTGGAGGAATTATGCTGAATGAAATAAGACAATCACAAAAGGACAAATTTACATGAGACCACTACTGTAAAAACTCATGAAAAGGTTTACATACAAAAAGAAACAATCTTTGATGGTTACAAGGGAGGGGAGGGGTAGGGACGGAAAAACACTTAATAAACAATAGATAAGTGGAAACCTTGGTGAAGGGTAAGACAGTGCACAATACTGGGGAACCCAGCACAAGCTGTACAAGGCAAGGCCATGGTAACTCCTCAGACACATCCAAACTCCCCGAGGGACTGAATTGCTGGGCTGAGGGCTGTGGGGGCCATGGTCTCAGGGAATATCTAGCTTAACTGGCATGGCATAGTTTATAAAGAATATGTTCTACATTCTACTTTGGTGAATAGCATCTGGGGTCTTAAAAGCCTGTGAGCAGCCATCTAGGATATTTCACTGGTCTCACCCCTTCAGGAGCAAGGAAAAATGATGAAAACTAAAGATACAAGGGAAAAATTAGTCCAAAGTACTAATGGGCCACATCTACCATGGCCTCCACTAGACTGAGTCCAGAACAACGAGATGGTGCCCATCTAGCTACCACCATTGACTGCTCTGACAGGTATCACAATAGAGGGTCCTGCACAGAGCTGGAGAAAAATGTAGAACAATATTCTAACTCAAAACGAAAGACCAGACTTGTTGACCTGACAGAGGCTGGAGAAACCCTGAGAGTAATGACCCCTGGACACCCTTTCAGCTTAGTAATGAGGTCACTCCTGAGGTTCAGCCTTCATCCAAAGATTGAACAGGTCCATGGAACAAAGCAAGACTAAAGGGCCACACCAGCCCTGGGGCAGGAACTGGAAGGAAGGAGGGAACAGAAAAGCTGGTTATCAGCAACCCAGGGTTGAGAAGGGAGAGTGCTGACATGTCGTGAGGATGTTAATCAATGTCATAGAACAATGTGTATACTAACTGTTTGATGAAAAACTAGTTCTGTAAACCTTCATATAAACCCACCATAAAGTACAATTAAAAAAAAAAAATCTGCCCTCAGTCACTTGAATTCAAATATGTTCACCTTCCAGAAAAAAAGCTGGACTGGCTGCTTAGTTTTCTTCTCCAGATCACATGTCACAGAAAGATGGCAAGGGTGGGGGGACAGGGGAGAATACCACCCTGTTCAGAGTAGACACTGCACATCAACGTCACAGTGCTGATTTACCTCACAGTGCCTCAATTCCACATGTTTGGAAGATGTAAGAAGGATGTTGAGAAGAAACTTGTTTTGTTTTACACAGGGGAAGAGGAAGGACGGGAGAAGGAGTGTTTTAATTGTTTTTACTATCTTTTTCTTCCTATTCAAATGTTTGTCTACTTCACTTTTACAACGTATATTGTGATTTCTGGTTCTATTTGATTATTCCCAGAGCAGAATGTTAAAAAGGGTCTCAGTCTATCACAGAGAGTGCATTACTCTCATCAGCCATCTGTAACTTTACCTTCTTTCTGATATCTGTCCCCATCTTGTGGGGACAGGATATGAAACTGGGAAGACACAAAAAATTAAACACGTCTCCCTCCCTCCTACAGTATTCCAAGCTTTGGTTAACTCTGAGCAGGGATGAGTAAAGGAGAAGCTTTAAATAGGATGAGAGGTTGATATTTTTATATAGACTGCAGTGGACTTTTTAATACCTGAAAATGAAACTGCTCATTGATACCTTAAAGTTGCCTAAAAAGATATGAAATCTATATGAATTATTGCTACAGCTAGGAAGATAAAGTCCGTTTGGTATGGTTTAAAGGAAGTGGTGGTGGGAAAATAAAGTTGGCTCTTGCCTTTACCGCTAAATCTACTTCAATAAATCAGTCAAATACCATAATGATACAGTTAGAAAAAGCAGGCTATGCTAATTTAACCATAGGCTGTTTATAATAGTTAATACTTGGCTAGGCCATTTTTGAAAAGAGCAATAAAACCACCAAATTAGTCAAAAATATGTAATAAGTACATTTATTAGAATGAATCAATTACTTATAGACCTGTTTCAACTTGAATATCCAGTCTCTGAAACGTATTTATAAAATCCAACTGCAACTGCTTAAATTCAAATGCAAAAGCATATAAAGATGCAGGCTCCAAATCACCCCACTCGTAAGCCGTAACACTGTTTTGTACAATTTTTGAAAAATTATTAAGAGAGATTGACACTGAAAAGTCACTGGTAGACAGTACACTCCAGTTAAAGGAAACACTTGTACTTGTTATTATTGTTTTAATATTGCTAGTTGAGACTCCACCTAAAAAAAAATCAGAAGGAGGAATTAGTAATGATTCAAATAAAACTGAATAAAAATATACATACAGTCAATAAGAAAAGTGTCACCAAATGGGAAAACCTACTATATACTCATATTTTCTATACTATATGGGAGTTTCTTGCACTCTACATAGAATTGAGGAATTAGATTAGAAATCCACATTATATTTTCTAAATAATCTAGACTGTATATAACACCTCTGCTATAACCATCTATTGTTATCAGTATATATCAAATAGCAATACTAAAAGTTTTATTCTTACTTTAGTATACAATTCCTTTGTAAACTGTGGAATTTACCTTATATTAAACATCAAAAGATTACTATAATGATGTATATTTGGACTACCATTAAACAGTTGTTAATCACTGTAAAATTCAAATTATCTGATAATTAAACATTTTGCCTTTCATCATTAGGTCATATTTGAACAATATGTACATATTACTTACGGATTTGAAATGACTTTTCAGTTAAAATGTTTCCATATTTTATGGACTGTATAGTAATGTGATAGTCTTTATTTTCCTCTAGTGTTATTATTGATTTCTGAAGCTTTTGTTGTTCTTCAGGAATGCTTTTGACATTCTGTAAGTAATCAGATTCATCTACTTAAGAAATGTTTACTGAGCATTAACTGTGTCTGATATATTAATAGCCTGATTTTTGCAATCCTCTCCATAAAAAGCAATTTTTCAATATGAAACATAAGCATATGCATAAAATATTTTGTTTTTAGATAAAATGCTTGATTTTTTTAAATAATTACTCTCTGTATAATACAAATTCTAAAAGGGTAAATATATAGCCATTTATATAAAAAAAGTCATTTGATCAATTGTTTATTGAAGATTATATTTCATAAAATGCTAGCGTTTTATGTGTTAATGAAACAAAAAGAATCTAAATAACTATTAAATTTCTATTTATTATGTGGCATTTGGTTAAAACAATGCTATGCTTACTTTTTATCAGAACCAAAAGAGATGCCTTACTTTTTGAGCAAAATCATTTACGAGTTGATATTTTAAAAAATAAAATTCAGGATTTCCTCCCTTAGGAAATTCATTCCACTCAATAAAAACAGTGGTTGTCTGCTTACTCATTGGTATATAATGGAAACTTTTTGAGATCTGAAATGGGGGAAGAAAAGTAACTGTAAGAAATAAAAGTGGTTCATTATTATTTTATAAGCAAATTTATCAAAATGAAACCATATGCCAAATTATAAAGGAAAAACATTTCAGTTTCCACAAGTGAATTAAACAGTATCAATTGGATACTCTTATACTCTAATCATTTATAAATATGATTTTGAAAATGACTTAAGAAAGGCAAAGAAAATAAGAGCAAGGAAGTTTAAGACCCATGTTTCTCAAACTAGGAAGCACTCTGTTCCAGGGGTTAGAGAAGAGGAAGAGACTCAAAGTCACAAGAAAAAACACCTCTACCTGGTGTGTCAATTGCTCACCTTAATGATAATGACTCACAAATTTACTTATTTTACACATATTTTTGACAAAAAACTTGTAGTGAAAATAAGTTTGAATACAAAATGTTCGACTCTGCAATGAAAAACACTTGACTCACGTAATCTAGGTAAAATAGATAGACCACAGAAGAAGGGAGCCCTGGAGGAACAGTGGTTAAGAGTTTGGCTGCTAACAGAAAGGTCAGCAGTTCAAATTCACCAATCTCTCTTTGGAAACCCTATGGAGCAGTACTACTCTGTCCTATAGTGTCACTATGAGTTGGAATCAATTCAACAGCAATGGGTATGTGACAGAAAAGATTTCAAATCTCAGGAGAACAATGTATTTATCAAAATTTCTCTTTAAAATAGCCTTAAAATGCCCCACTATACCACATCTTTAGCCAAAAGTGATCTTTCTCCCCAGTGATTACTCCCAACATAATCTGTAAAGCAGTAATGACACCACTCATCTGGAAGTTTGGCATACTCTGGTGGCTTGTGTGTTGCTGTGATGATGGAAGCTGTGCCACCAGTATTTCAAATACCAGCAGGGTCACCCATGGTGGGCAGATTTTAGTCAAGCTTCCAGATTAAGACAGACTGAGAAGGACCTGGCGATCTATCTCTGAAAAAACTGGCCAGTGAAAACTTTATGAATAAGAGTGGAATACTGTCTGATATAGAGCCAGAAGATGAGCCCCTCAGGTTGGAAGGCACTCAAAATACGACTGGGGAAGAGTCCTCAACGTCAAGTCGACCTTAATGATGTGGATGGAGTCAAGCTTTCAGAACCTTCATTTGCTGATATGGCATGATTTAAAATGAGAAGAAACAGCTGCAAACACCCGTTAGTAACCATGATGTGGAATGTACAAAGTATGAATCGAGGAAAGTTGAAAGTCACCAAAAATGAAATGGACTGCATAAAGATCAATATCCTAAGCATTAGTGACCTGAAACGGACTAGTATTGGCCATTTTGAATCAGACAATCATATGGTCTCCTATGCAGGGAATGACAAGTTGAAAAGGAACAGCACTGCATTTATTATCAAAAAGCACATTTCAAGATCTATCCTTAAGTACAATGCTGTTGGTGATAGAGTAATACCCATACACCTACAAAGAAGACCAGTTAATACAACTATTATTCAAATTTATGCACCAACCACTAATGACAAAGATGAAGAAATTAAAGATTTTTATCAACTTCTTCAGTCTGAAATTGATCAAACATGCAATCAAGATGAATTAGTAATTACTGGTGACTGGAATGTGAAAGTTGGAAACAAAGAAGGATCAGTAGTTGAAAAATATGGCCTTGGTGTCAGAAATGACACCGAAGATCTCATGATACAATTTTGCAAGACCAACTACTTTCATTAGATGTGGAAACATTTTCATTTGTATTTCCAACTTGTAATTTAAAGGATTATTTTGTAATGAAAATTTTAGTGAGCACTTTAAACTATATCCCTAGAATTCCCAAAAATGTGCTTAACTCCCCTAAGTTCTATGTGGACCCTTTCTTTACAGGGGAAGTTCAAGAAACACTGTTTCTAAATCTATAGGACATCAAGTCAGCTTATAGAGAGAGAAGCAGTTCCCAAAAAGAAGGCTATGAATCAGATCACCTGCATCAGAATCACCTGGGTGTTCCCAATAGGAACATGGATCCCTAGGGTTCCTTCTTATCTCCACCTTACTGAAGCAGATTCTCTATTGTGGGGTCCCAGCTATATTTCAATAAACCCATCAATTCTACAGAATAAATCCATAATCCCTGTTCAATAAGTAAGCCTAATTAGGAGTTTGACTTCTCCCAAAGCCGAATCTGAATGGGAAATATCCAAAGGTACAAGGTTCCCATTAGGCACCTAATGCTTGAAAAGAAATGTTGGAGAGACATTACGATAACACCGAATGATTTATGGAAAGGAAAAAATGTACAGAAAAACTTACAATCCTTTTATTTCTTAATCTGTTCTCTCTCTGCCTCAGCTAAATCACTAGTAACAAAATCACTCTTCTCCTTTCTGTCCTCTCATTTAGTCAGGTATTTTACTTGATTTTTCTGTTTTTGGTTTAATTTTTCCTTTTAACATAGCAACTTTGAAGTTAAGAAAAACCAAGCAAAACCAAACCCAGTGCCGTCGAGTTGATTCTGACTCATAGCGACCCTATAGGACAGAGTAGAACTGCCCCATTGAGCTTCCAAGGAGTGCCTGGCAGATTCGAACTGCCGAACCTTATGGTTAGCAGTCGTAGCACTTAACCACTATGCCTCCAGGGTTTCCGGAGTTAAGAATAGATTCACTAAATTCAATACAAATTTAGCATTCAAGATGATACAAACCCAATATAATTGGTTAGGGGACCAGAGAAATTTATTGAACTGCTTAAAATTTATTCTTCTTACCATGATATTTCTTGCCTCATTCCTTTACTCATTCTATTCCCTATTTTATAATTCTGAAACTCTCTTGCTTATATCAGCCAGAAATATTTTCCCTGCCCCTGCCTAATCATCCTTTTCTTCCTCTACGACTCTACTTACCTGGCTAATATTTACTTTTCTTTTGAAGAGTAATGAATATATAGTAACATAAATATCCTAATAGTCATATATTACTATAACACATATTTCATATATTATTCATATATAAATATAATTTATATATATTGCTGTGTAGTAATACATATAAAGTAATGAATATATATTTATCATACTTATCTTACTTTATTGAAATTGTCTCTATAAATGTGTCTTCTCCTTTAGACCTACGATGTGCTCATTGAGATCAACTCAATGTGATCTTTTGTATTCTCAATTTCATGGTATTGTTTCTGATACACAGTTGAGGCTTAATAAATGTTTTAAAAGAAGTAATAAAAACTGATGCACAGACCAGACTTAATGGCCTGACTGAGACTAGAAGGACCCCAGTGGTCATGGCCCCCAGACTTTCTGTTGGCCCAGGACAGGAACCATTCCCAAAGCCAACTTTTCAGACATGGATTGGACTCGACAATGGGTTGAAGAAGGATGCTGGTGAGGAATGAGCTTCTTGGATCAGGTGGACACTTCAGAATATGTTGGCCTCTCCTCCCTGGAGGGGAGATGAGAGGGTAGAAGGGGTTAGAAGCTGGCGAAATGGACATGAAAAGAGAGAGTAGAGGGAGGGAGTGGGCTGTCTCATTAGGGAGAGAGCAATTGGGATTATGTAGCAAAGTGTATATAAGTTTTTGCGTGAGAGACTGACTTGATTTGTAAACTTTCACTTAAAGCACAACAAAAATTAAAAACAACTGATGCAGAGAGGGGTGTGAGCAAACCAATCAACTGTGTCCAAGTGTTCAAAAAATGAAAGGAGGAAGTGGAGGGGATTACCCTTTTTAATCAAGCATGTATTTGAATATCAGTGATGTAGCTCAGTCAAAAAAATCATCAACCTTAAGGAACAGTCCTTGAAAGTGATGGTTCAAATTCAGTAAATTTAACATGGTTTTTAAAAACAATTGTAATTTGCTTTATCAAATAATAAAATAATAATTCAAATGATGAAAGAATAGATGAAGAAATGACATAATAATTAGTCACTGAAATACTTAAAAGTTTTAATGACAAAGGATAATGTTCACTGTATAATGTTAGGTCAAAGAAGAGAAGAAGACTAGGAAACACTATCAATCTATGAGTCAGTAAATACATATTCAAAATATAGAATTATTCATTATAAAATATATACTCAGTATAAAACATTTTGAATACACTAAAAGATTAACAACATTTTCTCTAGGTAGTGAAATTGATAACCTTTATTTTCTTCAAAATTTCTAAATTTTCAAATTTTAACAAAGGACATGAATCACTGTAATTTCACACACACACACAGACACAAAGTATAAATATGTATATATATTTTAAAATAAAATAAATAAAAAATAAGAATTACTTGCTTTTAGCTTTCTTCACTGTGGAATCAATTAAAAACATTTACTACTATTGTATAGCTATTAGATGTTATATTGTATCAAAAAGCTTATCACATTAATATGCAATGTGATTACTAATACTAAATGACAGACATGCTTAAAATGATATAGACATGTTTTATCACATACACGAAGCATGAATTAAAAAAATGAATTACACATCATAAAAGTTAGTTTTATACCTTTTACATTATTTACTATCACAGATAATGACAGTCTCTATAACAAATCCCAGCTTACAAAGCTTTGAACATTTTTTGGTATGCCAAAAGGTGCATGCTCAAAATTATCTTACCTTTACAACATATTGTAACCACAGCAGTAGAACAATTGATTTCTCCATCTGGAAAGCAAAGGATATCAGTTCAATTATACTTGCTATGGATTGAATTGTGTCTCCCAAAAATACATATTGAAATCTTGGCCCCTATACCTGTAAATATGATCCTGTTTGGATATTTTCTTTGTTATGTTAATTAAGTCATGGCTGAAAGGATGAGTTTTAAATCTAATCACTTCTGAGTTATAAACAAGAGAGGCAGAATAGACATAGAGACACACAGGAAGAAAAGGAAGACAGACAATGGAGACAGATGCATTTACCAGGATTGCTGACAGCTACTAGAAGCTTCTCTGTCAATTTGTCTTACTCCGGTGGCTTGTATGTTGCTGGGATGCTGGAAGCTATGCAACCAGTATTTCAAATACAAGCAGGGTCACCATGGTGGACAGGTTTCAGCAGAGCTTCCAGGCTAAGACTGGGAAAAGGACCTGGTGAACTACTTCTGAAAAAATTGGCCAGTGAAAACATTCTGGATAATAGCAGAACATTGTCTGATATAGTGCCAAAAGATGAGCCCCACAGGTTGGAAGGCGCTCAAAATATACTAGAGAAGAACTGCCTTCTCAAAGTAGAGTTGACATTAATGATGTGGATGGAGTCAAGCATTTAGGACATTCATTTGCTGAGATGACATGACTCAAAATGAGAAGAAACAGCAGCAAATATCATCAATAATTGGAGGATGGAATGTATGATGTATGAATCTAGGAATACTGGAAGTTTTCAAAAATGAAATGGACTGTATAAAAATCATTACCCGAGGGCGGGGCCGAGATGGCTGACTAGGTAGAGGCTACCTCGGATCCCTCTTGCAACAAAGACTCGGAAAAACAAGTGAATCGATCACATACATGACAATCTACGAACCCTGACCATCAAACACAGATCTAAAGAGTTGACCTGAGTGACAGAGACTGAGAACGAACAACCACGGGGAAGCAGTGACTGTTTTCAGAGCCTGGGGCCAGCGTCCCAGTCAGGAAACCTTGGCGCCGGGCTTTGGACTGGGCGCAGGGGAGCTGAGCACTGCATCCTGAGATGTGGCAAACATGGGGCGCAGCCCTAGCCCCCTGAACTGACCTCGGGGGAAGCCCAGCCAGTGCACGCAGGCAGCGCAGCAACACAGCTGACAGGAGGAGAAGTCACCGGGAGGCAGCGACTGGTTTTGGAGACGGGAGTGCAGCGTCCCAGCCGGGGAACCTTGGCGCTGGGCTTTGGATAGGGAGCGGAGGAACTAACCGCAGCTTCTGAGACAGCGCAAGCACGGGACGCGGGCCTGACCCTCGGGGGCAATCTCTACCCAGCCAGCGCACACACGCGCCCCTCGGGAATCTCAGATAAAACAGTCTTCCCAACCAAGATAAGTAACTTTGTCTATATTCCGGGATGCTACTCTCTCCTATTTATCTGAACCCTCCCCTCCCCTTCCCAGGCAGCTTCATTAACATTGGAATTTCCTGAGCCAGAGAGTGAACAACTGCACTGTGGTTTTTCTATCTTTTTTTTTTTTTTTTTTTTTTGGTCTTTTCCTAACCCATTCTCCTGGCCTGAGAGAAGCAACCACAAAAAACCCAGGGACCAAAAATCCTTCCCTAATTGGACTAAAAACACAGAACCAGCTCCAGCCAAGCATACGTGATCCACAGTCTTGCGCTTTCATCCCTACAGGGAACAAAATGGCTATTATAATGCAAAGGCATTTCTGATAGTAATCTGACTCTAATTGTTTTAGCGGATTACTGGAAAGACAAGTTTCCCAGGTCTGATATCTCTAGGTATTCAACAGAGCCCTCACTGAACCACAACAGGGAACTGAGGGCTGAAGCTCCTCCCAGACCTCCTAGCCTCCTGCCTTAGGGGTCTAAGGAGGGTGACACCTACCAATCTGTAGAGGTACTTGCATTGAGGGCCTAAGGTACAGCTGCAGAGCTCACCCACCAAAGTGCTTTAGGAATAGAGACACACCTACCTCACTGACACTTGGGGGATGCCTGTCAGCATCCTGCCCCCCCCAGACTGTGAACCCCTGCTGCTACTAGAATCTGGTGCACACAACTATCACCACTACTACTCTAGGTGGATAGGTGACAGTCTGCATCACACACTTGATGACCCAAAATCAGATTCTACTCAAGAATAGTGAATGGACTCTTAGGCTTACATATCTGGTAATAGCCCAAACCAGCTGGTAATAGGACATAAGTGACTCAGGGGCTACAACAATCAAGACAGCGCAATCTAGTAGCCCATCTACTTATATTGAAAGAAAACAAAACAATGTAAGACTCAGTGAGCAAATACAGAATAAATCACTACAATATCTTAGTGATGGCTCGGAGACAGCAGTCGATATCAAACCACATAAAGAAGCAGACCATGATTGCTTCTACAACTCCCCAAACTAAAGAATCAAAATCTTTCCCAAATGAAGATACAATCCTGGAAATGCCAGATGCAGAATATAAAAAACTAATTTACAGAATGCTTCAAGACATCAGGAATGACCTCAGAAATGAAATAAGGCAATCTACAGAAAAAGCCAAGAAACACACTGATAAGGCAGTTGAAGAACTCAAAAAGATTATTCAAGAATATAGTGGAAAAATTAATAAGCTTCAAGAATCCATAGAGAGAGAGCATTCAGGATTCCAAAAGATTAACAATAAAATTACAGAATTAGACAACGCAATAGGAAGTCAGAGGAGCAGACTCGAGCAATTGGAATGCAGAGTGGGAAATCTGGAGGACCAGGGAACTGACACCAACATAGCTGAAAAAAAAATTCAGATAAAAGAATTTAAAAAAATGAAGAAACCCTAAGAATCATGTGGGACTCTATCAAGAAGAATAACTTGCGTGTGATTGAAGTCCCAGAACAGGGAGGGACAACAGAAAACATAGAGAGAATAGTTGCAGATCTGTTGGCAGAAAACTTCCCTGACATGATGAAAGACGAAAGGATATCTATCCAAGATGCTTATCGAACCCCATTTAAAATTGATCCAAAAAGAAAATCACCAAGACATATTATCATCAAACTTGCCAAAACCAAAGATAAAGAGAAAATTTTAAAACCAGCCAGGGATAAAAGAAAGGTCTCCTACAAAGGACAATCAACAAGAAAAAGTTCAGATTACTCAGCAGAAACCATGCAGGCAAGAAGGCAATGAGATGACATACATAGAGCACTGAAGGAGAAAAACTGCCAGCCAAGGATCATATATCCAGCAAAACTCTCTCTCAAATATGGAGGCGAAATTAAAACATTTACAGATAAACACAAGCTTAGAGAATTTGCAAAAACCAAACCAAAGCTACAAGAAATACTAAAGGAAATTGTTTGGTCAGAAAACCAATAATATCAGATACCAGCACAACACAAGGTCACAGAACAGAACATCCTGATACCAACTCAAATAGGGAAATCACAAAAACAAATTAAGATTAATTTTAAAAAGAAAAAAAAAGCTCAAAACAGGGAATCATTGAAGTCAATACGTAAAAGATCACAATAATCAAAAAGAGGGACTAAATACAGGTGACATAGAACTACCATATGGAGAGGGATACAAGGCGATATAGGACAATACAAGTTATGTTTTTACTTAGAAAAACAGGAGTAAATATTAAGGTAACCACAAAGAGGTATAACAACTCCATAACTCAAAATAAAAACCAAGAAAAACATAACGACTCAGCAAACATAAAGTCAAACACTATGAAAATGAGGAACACACAATTTACAAAGAAAAATGTCTCAGCACAAAAAAGTAAGTGGAAAAATGAAATTGTCAACAACACACATAAAAAGGCATCAAAATGACAGCACTAAACACATACTTATCTATAATTACGCTGAATGTAAATGGACTAAATGCACCAATAAAGAGACAGAGAGTCTCAGACTGGATAAGAAACAGATCCATCTATATGCTGCCTACAAGAGACACACCTTAGACTTAGAGACACAAACAAACTAAAACTCAAAGGATGGAAAAAAATATGTCAAGCAAACAATAAGCAAAAAAGAGCAGGACTAGCAATATTAATTTCTGACAAAATAGACTTTAAAGTTAAATCCAGCACAAAGGATAAAGAAGGACACTACATAATGATTAAAGGGACAATTGACCAGGAAGATACAACCATATTAAATATTTATGCACCCAATGACAGGGCTGCAAGATACATAAAACAAACTTTAACAGAACTGAAAAGTGAGATAGACACCTCCACAACTATAGTAGGAGACTTCAACACACCACTTTCAGAGAAGGAGAGGACATCCAGCAAGAAGCTCAATAGAGACACGGAAGACTTAATTGCTACAATCAACCAACTTCACCTCATTGACTTATACAGAACACTCCACCCAACTGCTGCAAACTATACTTTTTTTTCTAGCACACATGGAACATTATCCAGAAGAGACCACATATTATGTCATAAAACAAACCTTTGCAGAATCCAAAATATCAAAATATTACAAAGCATCTTCTCAGACCATAAGGCCATAAAAGTGGAAATCAGTAACAGAAAAATCAGGGAAAAGAAATCAAATACTTGAAAACTGAACAATACCCTGCTGAAAAAAGACTGAGTTATAGAAGACATTGAGGAGGGAATAAAGAAATTCATAGAATGCAACCAGAATGAAAACACTTCGTATCAAAACCTCTGGGACACAGCAAAAGCAGTGCTCAGAGGTCAATTGATATCGATAAATGCACACATACAAAAAGAAGAAAGAGCCAAAACCAGAGAACTGTCCCTACAACTTGAACAAACAGAAAGTGAGCAACAAAAGAATCCATCAGGCACCAGAAGAAAACAAATAATAAAAATTAGAGCTGAACTAAATGAATTAGAGAACAGGAAAACAATTGAAAGAATTAACAAAGCCAAAAGCTGGTTCTCTGAAAAAATTAACAAAATTGATAAACCATTGGCCAGACTGACTAAAGAAATAAACACAGGAAAGGAAACAAGTAACCCGAATAAGAAATGAGAAGGGCCACATCACAACAGACCCAACTGAAATTAGAAGAATCATATCAGATTATTACGAAAAATTGTACTCTAACAAATTTGCAAACCTTGAAGAAATGGATGAACTCTTAGAAAAACACTACCTACCTAAATTAACACAATCAGAAGTAGAACAACTAAATAGACCCATAACAAAAAAAGACATTGAAACGGTAATCAAAAAACTCCCAACAAAAAAAGCCCTGGCCCAGACGGCTTCACTGCAGAGTTCTACCAAACTTTCAGAGAAGAGTTAACACCACTACTACTAAAGCTATTTCAAAGCATAGAAGATGACGGAATACTACCTAACTCATTCTATGAAGCCACCATATCCCTGATACCAAAACCAGGTAAAGACATCACAAAAAAAGAAAATTACAGACCTATATCCCTCATGAACATTGACGCAAAAATCCTCAACAAAATTCTAGCCAACAGAATTCAACAACATATCAAAAAAATAATCCACCACAACCAAGTGGGATTTATACCAGGTATGCAAGGCTGGTTTAATATTAGAAAAACCATTAATGTAATCCACCATATAAATAAAACAAAAGACAAAAACCACATGATCTTATCAATTGATGCAGAAAAGGCATTTGACAAAGTCCAACACCCATTCATGATAAAAAACTCTCAGAAAAACAGAAATTGAAGGAAAATTCCTCAACATGATAAAGGGCATCTGTACAAAGTCAACAGTCAATATCACTCTAAATGGAAAGAGCCTGAAAGCATTTCCCTTGAGAATTGGAACCAGACAAGGATGCCCTTTATCACCGCTCTTATTCAACATTGTGCTAGAGGTCCTAGCCGGAGCAATTAGGCTAGACAAAGAAATAAAGGGCATCCAGATTGGCAAGGAGGAAGTAATATTATCTCTATTTGCAGATGACATGATCTTATACGCAGAAAGCCCTACGGAATCCTCAAGAAAACTACTGAAACTAATAGAAGAGTTTGGCAGAGTCTCAGGTTATAAGATAAACATACAAAAATCACTTGGATTCCTCTACATCAACAAAAAGAACATCAAAGAGGAAGTCACCAAATCAACACCATTCACTATAGCCCCCAAGAAGATAAAATACTTAGGAATAAATCTTACCAAAGATGTAAAGGACCTATACAAAGAAAACTACAAAGTACTACTGCAAGAAACTAAAAAGGACCTACTTAAGTAGAAAAACATACCTTGCTCATGGATAGGAAGACTTAACATAGTAAAAAATGTCTATTCTATCAAAAGCCATCTATACATACAATGCACTTCTGATCCAAATTCCAATGGAATTTTTTAATGTGTTGGAGAAACAAATCACCAGCTTCATATGGAAGGGAAAGAAGCCTCGGATAAGTAAAGCACTACTGAAAAAGAAGAAGAAAGTGGGAGGCCTCACTCTACCTGATTTTAGAACCTATTATACAGCCACAGTAGTCAAAACAGCCTGGTACTGGTACAACAACAGGCACATAGACCAATGGAACAGAATTGAGAACCCAGATATAAACCCATCCACATATGAGCAGCTGATATTTGACAAAGGCCCAGCGTCACTTAATTGGGGAAAATATAGTCTTTTTAACAAATGGTGCTGGCATGACTGGAGAGCCATTTGCAAAAAAATGAAACAGGACCCATACCTCACACCATGCACAAATACTAACTCCAAGTGGATCAAAGACCTAAACATAAAGACTAAAACGATAAACATCACAGAAGAAAAAATAGGGACATTAGGAGCCCTAATTCAAGGCATAAACAGAATACAAAATATTACCAAAAGAAGAGAAACCAGATAACTGGGAGCTCCTAAAAATCAAACACCTATGCTCATCTAAAGACTTCACCAAAAGAGTAAAAAGACCACCTACAGACTGGGAAAGAATTTTCAGCTATGACATCTCCGACCAGCGCCTGATCTCTAAAATCTATATGATTCTGTTAAAACTCAACCACAAAAAGACAAACAACCCAATCAAGAAGTGGGCAAAGGATATGAACACGCACTTCACTAAAGAAGATATTCAGGCAGCTAACAGATACATGAGAAAATACTCTCGATCGTTAGCCATTAGAGAAATGCAAATTAAAACTACAATGAGATTCCATCTCACTCCAACAAGGCTGGCATTAATCTAAAAAACACAAAATAATAAATGTTGGAGAGGCTGCGGAGAGATTGGAACTCTTATACACTGCCGGTGGGAATGTAAAATGGTACAACCACTTTGGGAATCCATCTGGTGTTTTCTTAAAAAGTTAGAAATAGAACTACCATACAACCCAGAAATCCCACTCCTTGGAATATACCCTAGAGAAATATGAGCCTTCACACGAACAGATATATGCACACCCATGTTTATTGCAGCTCTGTTTACAATAGCAAAAAGTTGGAAGCAACCAAGGTGTCCATCAATGGATGAATGGTTAAATAAATTGTGGTACATTCACACAATGGAATACTACACATCGATAAAGAACAGTGACAAATCTGTGAAACATTTCATAACCTGGAGGAGCCTGGAAGGCATTATGCTGAGTGAAATTAGTCAGAGGCAAAAGGACAAATATTGTGTAAGACCACTATTATAAGATCTTGAGAAATAGTATAAACTGAGAAGAACACATACTTTTGTGGTTATGAGGGGGGGAGGGAGGGAGGGTTGGGGGGGTTATTTACTGATTAGTTAGTAGATAAGAACTACTTTTAGGTGAAGGGAAGGACAATACTCAATACACGGAAGGTCAGCTCAAATGGACTGGACCAAAAGGAAAGAAGTTTCCGGGATAAATTGAATGCTTTAAATGTCAGCGGAGCAAGGGCGGGGGTTTGGGGACTATGGCTTAAGGGGACTTCTAAGTCAATTGGCAAAATAATACTATTATGAAAACATTCTGCATCCCACTTTGAAATTTGGAGTCTGGGGTCTTAAATGCTAACAAGCGGCCATCTAAGATGCATCAATTGGTCTCAACCCACCTGGATCAAAGGAGAATGAAGAATACCAAGGTCACAGGACAACTATGAGCCCAAGAGACAGAAAGGGCCACATGAACCAGAGACTTACATCATCCTGAGACCAGAAGAACTAGATGGTGCCCAGCCACAACGGATGACTGCCCTGACAGGGAGCACAACAGAGAACCCCTGAGGGAGCAGGAGATCAGTAGGATGTAGACCCCAAATTCTCATAAAAAGACCATACTTAATGGTCTGACTGAGACTAGAGGAATCCCGGCAGTCATGGTCCCCAAACCTTCTGTTGGCCCAGGACAGGAACCATTCCCGAAGACAACTCATCAGACATGGAAGGGACTGGACGACGGGTTGGAGAGAGATGCTGATGAAGAGTGAGCTACTTGTATCAGGTGGACACTAGAGACTGTGTTGGCATCTCCTGTCTGGAGGGGAGATTGGAGGGAAGAGTGGGTTAGAAACTGGCAAAATTGTCATGAAAGGAGAGACTGGAAGGGCTGACTCATTAGGGGGAGAGTAAGTGGGAGTATGGAGTAAGGTGTATGTAAGCTTATATGTGACAGACTGACTTGATTTGTAAACGTTCACTTAAAGCTCAATAAAAATTATTAAAAAAAAAAATCATTATCCTAAGCATTAGTGAGCTGAAAAGGATTGGTACTGGCCATTTTGAATCAGACAATCATATGGTCTACTACGTCAGGGATGACAAATTGAAGAGGGATGGTGTCGCATTCATTGTCAAAAAGAACATTTCAAGATCTGTCCTGAGGTACAATGCTGTCAGTGTGTCAGTGATAGGATGATATTCATATGCCTACAAGGAAGACCAGTTAATACAGTTAATACAAGGAAGACCAGTTAATACATTATTAAAATTTACACACCAACCACTAATGGGAAGATAAGGAAATTGAAGATTTCTATGAACTTTGCAGACTTTTATGAACATATATTCAAAATGCATTAATAATTACTGGTGATTGGAATGCAAATTTGGAAACAAAGAAAAAGGATCGGTAGTTGAAAATATGGCCTTGGTGATAGAAATGACACTGAAGATGGTGTGATAGAATTTTGCAAGACCTATGACATTCATTGCAAATACCTTCTTCAACAACATAAATGACAATTATACCAGCGGACCTCACCAAATGGAATACACAGGAATCAAATTCACTACATCTGTGGAAAGAGACAATGGAGAAGCTCAATATCATCACTCAGAACAAGACCAGAGGCAGACTGTGGAACAGACTATCAACCGATCATATGCAAGCTGAAGGTAAAGCTGAAGAAAATTAAAACAAGCCCATGAGAATCAATGCACAACTCTGAGTAATTCCCACCTGAATTTATGGACCATTTCAAGAATAGATACGACATATTGAACACTAATGACCAAAGCCCAGATGAGTTGTGGAATGACATGAAGGACATGATGCATGAAGAAAGCAAGAGGTCATTAAAAAGACAGGAAAGAAAGAAAAGATCAAATGGATGTCAGAAGAGACTCTGAAACATGCTCTTGAACACAGAGTAGATAAAGCAAATGGAAGAGGGAGGCGAGGCCAAGACGGTGGAATAGTGAGATCCTTTCTGTGCTCCCTCTTACAAAAACAATGCAAAAAAAATAAGTGAATCAATTAGATATGACAATCTAAGAGCCCTGAACATCAAAGACAAAGTTGAGGAGCCATACCAAGCAATAGGGGGAGTAAGAGACAGTTCAGAAGCAGGAAAGAAGTACCAGACTTGAGCTAGCTGGCATCCAGCAGGCTGGATTGGCTGGCACACCCAGACTGAAGCAAGCAGTAGCACTTGGGACACATCTTAACACGTCGGGAGAGACCAGGCAGCAGAGTTTCCACAAGCCTCTGAAGCCAGTGGGAAGCAGAGCTGGATCTGCAAAAGTTAAGTGCAAGCATCTAACCTATCATGCAGGATCAAAATAACCCTTTCCCATCTGGAACTTCTGTAGCAGAGAAGCACTCTTTTCCCCTCACTCACTCCCTCCCAGGTCTGCTCCAATACCAGTCTAGCAGTATTCAATAATTGCCATGCCCCCTAAGCCAGAAACAGGAGCCATTGTGCCCAGTCTCTCGGCTTTAGGGGGGAAAAAAAAAACTGTAAACTCCCCAAAGCCAGGTACTCAGGACTAACCATGCCCAAGCCAAGCCAGTCTCACAGCTTTAAAAAATCATCACACTCCCTAAGCTGGAAAACTCAGGCAGGTACTACCCCTTTGCCTAGGCACAGGCATAAGGGGCCACAGACTTCAAATGCCCTTCACCCCTGCCTAGACCTGTGTGGGTCAATTCAACAGCGTACACCCTCATTAGCATAGAACAACGGGCCATATACCTGAAGCCTATTTTCTACTGCAACAACCAAGGGAGAGTGGCAGATTTGTGACATTTGACACCACCCTGCCCATTAAGCAGGGTCCTCACCTACCCACATCAGAGGCCTGAAGACTGGTGGATTCACCCATTCCACCTAGCCACCCACAACAGGGGTCTGAGAATAAGTGGTGCTTCCCAGTCCTCACACTCAACAGAATTGGTACCCAAAGTCCAGCTGTAAAACCCACCCACCTATGCACTCTAGGGGACAGGGACATGCCCTCTGCCTAGGCACTCAGGGGCAGCCAACAGCCCCTACCCTGCTCAGCACATAACCCCCTACTGCAGCCAGATACCTGTTCATGTTCCAATCACCCCTGCGTACCCTTGCCCATCTAGGACTCTAGGTGAGAGCCTGCATCACACACTCAGTGACTGATGACCTGGACACCTGAGCTGAATCCACACAAGAAAAGTAAACAGACTCCTGGGCTTGCACATCTAGCAGCAGGTCTAACCACCTGGTGACAAGACATGAGAATTTCAAATACACCAATAACTAAAATAGCTCACATGCCCAGCCTACTTGGGCATATCAAAACAAAAAGCTAGGACACAGTAAGCAAACATGCAATAAATAAATATGATAACTTATTGATAGTGCAGAGACAACAGTCAATATCAAATCACATAAAGAAGCAGATCAAGACGGCTCCAGCAAGTGACCAAAACAAAGAATCAGGGCACCTTCCAAACAAAGAGAAGGTGTTGGAATTACCAGAGGTAGAATTCAAAAGATTAATATACAGAGCTCTTCAAAAGATCAGGAAGGAGATTAGGCAAAACTCAGACCAACTCAAGGAACATACAGACAAACCAAAAGAGAAATTCAGGAAAGCTATACAAAATCAGAACAAAAAATTTAACACGCTGCTAGAATCCACAGGGAGAAAGCAAATAGAAATCCAAAAGATTAACAATAAAATTTCAGAACTAGACAACTCAAGAGAAAGTCATGAGAGCAGAATTGAGGCAATGGAAGTCAGAATTAGTGAGATTGATGATAAAGCACTTGACACCAATTTATTTGAGGAAAAATCAGATAAAAGAATTTAAAAAAATTAAGAAATGCTAAGAATTTTGTGGGACGCTATCAAAAGGAATAACCTACAACTGACTGGAGTACCAGGATGGGGGAGGGGAGGAAATAACAGAAAATACAAAGAGAATTGCTGAAAATTTGCTGGCAGAAAATTTCCCTGATATCGTGAGAGACAAGAAGATATCTATCCAAGAAGCTCATTGAACCCCACTCAGGGTAGATCCCAAAAGAAAGTCACTAAGACATATTATAATCAAACTTGCCAAAACCAAAGATAAAGAGAGAATTTTGAGAGCGACAAGGATAAATGAAAAGTCACCTACAAAGAAAAGTCAAAAAGACTAAGCTCAGACTACTCAGCAGAAACCGTGCAGGCAAGAAGGCAATGGGATGACATATATAAAGCCTTGAAGGAAAAAAATTGCCAATCAAGAATTGTATACCAGCAAAACCATCTCTCAAATATGAAGTCAAAATTAGGGCATTTCCAGATAAACAAAAGTTAAGGGAATTGGTAAAAACCAAACCAAAATTACAAGAAATATTAAAGGGAGTAGAGAACCAACAATATCAGATAACAATCCAACACTAGTACACAGGACAGAACAACCAGATATCAACCCAGAGAGGGAAGTGTTTTGGTCATCTAGTGCTGCTGTATCAGAAATACCACAAGTGAATGGCTTTAACAAAAAGAAATTTATTTCTTCAGAGTAAAGTACGCTAAAAGTCGAAATTCAGGGTGTCAGCTCCAAGGGAAAGCTTTCTCTCTCTCTAGGCTCTGGGGGAAGGTCCTTGTCCTCAATCTTCCCCTGGTAAAGGAGCTTCTCAGGTGCAGGGACCCCAGGTACAAAGGATGCTTTTTGCTCCAGGTGCTGCTTTTTGGTGGTGAGGTCTCCAACTCTCTGCTTGCTTCCCTTTCCTTTTTATCTCTTGAGAGATAAAAGATGGTGTAGGCCACACCCCAGAGAAACTCCCTTTACATTGGATCAGGGATGTCACCTGGATAAGGGTGGTGTTACAATCCAATCCTAACCCTTTTAACATAAAATTATAATCACAGAATGGAGGAAAACCACACAATCCTAGAAATCATGGTCCAAGCAAATTGACACACACACTTTTGGGGGGACATAATTCAATCCATGACAGGAAGTCACAAAAATAAGCCAAAGCTAAAAGATTGAAAATCGGGAAACAGAGACATCAATATGTAAATGATGAAAACATTAAAACAAAAAAGATGGACTAAATAGCAGAATCATAGAACCTTCATATGGAGAGGAAGTTAAGGCAGTATCAAGAAATAAAAAATTGGTTTAAACTTAGAAAAACAGAGGTAAATTTTAAGGTAATCACAAAAGAAACTAACAAATTTACCCATTAAAAAAAGAAAAGAAAAACATAGAGTCAGCAAATACAAATCAACAATAATGAAAAAGATGAAAAGAAAATACAGAAAAATGACAGCACAGAAAATCAAGTGGAACAAAGAAACTGTCAACACCACAAAAAAAAAAAATCAAAATGACAGCACTAAACTCATACCCATCAACAACTGTACTCAATGTAAACAGACTATATGTACCAGTAAAGAGACAGAGAGTGGCAGAATGGATTAAAAAATAAAAAAAAAAAAGATCTGTCTATATGCTGCCTGCAAGAGACACACCTTAGACTCAAAGACAAAAAGCAAACTAAAACTCGATGAAAAAAATATATCAAGCAAACAGCAATCAAAAAAGAGGAGGAATTGCAATATTAATCTCTGACAAAATAGACTTTAAAGCAAAATCCAGCACAAAGGATAAGGAAGGACACTATATAATGATAAAAGGGTCAATACACCAGAAGGACATAGCCATAATAAATATATATACACCCAACGACAGGGCTCCAAAATACATAAAACAAACTCTAACAGCATTGGAAAGAGAAACAGATAGCTCCACAATGATAGTAGGAGACTTCAACATATGACTTTCAGTGAAGGACAGAACATGCAGAAAGAAGCTCAATAAAAACAAAAAGATCTAAATGCCACAATCAACCAACTTAACCTCATAAGCATATACAGAACACTCCATCCAACAGCAGCCAAGTATACTTTCTTTTCCATCGCACATGGAACATTCTCCAGAATAGACCACATGTTAGGTCACAAAGCAAGTCTTAACAGAATCCAAAACATCGAAATATTACAAAGCATCTTTTCTGAAAATAGATCCATGAAAGTAGAATTCAATAACAGAAAAAGCAGAAAAAAAAAATTCAAATACATGGAAACTGAACAACACCTTGCTCAAAAACTACTAGGTTACAGAAGAAATCAGGGAGGGAATAAAGAAATTCATAAAATCAAATGAAAATGAAAACACACCTTACCAGAACCTTTTGGACACAGAAAAGCATTGCTCAGAGGTCAATTTATAGCAGTAAATGGACACATCCAAAAAAGAAGAAAGGGCAAAAATCAAAATATTAACCCTACAACTTAAACAAATAGAAAAAAAGAAAAGGCAGCAAAAGAATGCCCCAGGCACCAGAAGAAATTAAATAATAAAGATTAGAAAACCAAAAACCAAACCCAGTGCCACTGAGTCGATTCTGACTCATAGCGACCCTATAGGACAAAGTAGAACTGCCCCATAGAGTTTCCAAGGAGTACCTGGTGGATTCGAACTGCCGACCTTTTGGCTAGCAGCCATAGCACTTAACCGCTGTGCCACCAGGGTTTCCAAGAGCTGAAATAAATGAAATAGAGAACAGAAAAACAACTGAAACAGTCAATAAGACCACAAGCTGGTTCTTTGAAAATATCAACAAAATTGATAAACTATTGGCCAAACTGACAAAAGAAAAACAGGAGAGGAAGCAAACAACCCGAATAAGAAATGAGATGGGCGATATCACAACAGACACTACTGAAATTAAAAGGATCATAACAGAATATTATGAAAAACTGTACTCCAACAAATTCAAAACCCTAGAGGAGAAGGACAAATTTCTAGAAACATAGTACCTACCTAAACAAACACAAACCAAGGTAGAAAAACTAAATGAAACTATAACAAAAAAAGAGATTGAAGAGGTAATTAAAAAAAAAATCCCGACAACAACAACAAAAAAAGCCCTGGCCCTGACAACTTCACTGGAAAATTCTACCAAACTTTCAGAAAAGAGTTAACACCAGTACTACTAAAGGTATTTCAGAGCATAGAAAAAGATAGAATACTCCTGAACTCATTCTATGAAGCCAGCATAACCCTGATACCAAAGCCAGGTAAAGATATCACAAAAAAAGAAAATTACAGACCAATATCCCTCATGTACATAAATGCAAAAACTCTCAACAAAATTCTAGTCAATAGAGTTCAGCAACATATCAAAAAAAAAATTCATCGTGACCAAGTGGGATTTATACCACGTATGCAGCGATGGTTCAACATTAGAAAACAATCAATATAATCCATCACATAAATAAAACAAAAGACAGGAAACAAATGATCTTATCAATTGATGCGAAAAGGCTCTTGACAAAATCTAACAGCCATTCATGATAAAAACTCTCAGCAAAATAGGAATGGGGGAAATTCATTAACAAAATAAAGGGCATTTATACAAAGTCCACAGCAACATCATCCTAAATGGAGAGAGTCTGAAAGCATTCCCCTTGAAAACGGGAACCAGACAAGAATGTCCTTTATCACCACTCTTACTTAACATTGTGCTGGAAGTCCTAGCCAGAACAATAAGGCAAGAAAAAGAAACAAAGGGCATCCAAATTGGTAAGGAAGAAGTAAAAGTTATCCCTATTTGTAGATGACATAATCTTATACACAGAAAACCCCCCAAAGAATTCACAAGAAAACTACTTGAAGAAAACTAAAAGATGATTTCAGCAAAGTATCAGGATGCAAGATAAACATACAAAAATCAGTTGGATTCCACTACACCAACAAAGAGAACTTCAAAAAGGAATCACCAAATTAATACCATTTACTACACCCCCCAAGAAGATAAAATGCTTAAAAATAAACCTAACTAGAGACATAAAGAACATATACAAGGAAAACTACAAGACACTACTGCAAGAAACCAGAGACCTGCATAAGTGAAAAACCATACCATACTCATGGAAAGGAAGACACAACATTGTAAAAATGTCAATTCTACCCAAAGCGATCTATAGATACCATGCAATCCCGATCCAAATCCCAACAACATTTTTTAACAAGATGGAGAAACAAATCACCAACTTCATATGGAAAAGGAAGAGTCCCCGGATAAGTAAAGTATTACTGAAGAAGAAGAAAAAAGTGGGAGACCTCACACTAACTGATTTTAGAACCTATCATACCGCTACAGTAGCCAATACAGCCTGGTACTGGTACAATAACAGATACATAAACCAATGGAACAGAATTGAGAACCCAGATGTAAATTCATCCACCTACGAGCAGCTAATATTTGACAATGGCCCAAAGTCCACTAAGTGGGGAAAAGACAGTCTCTTTAACAAATGGTGCTGGCATAACTGGATATCCATGTGCAAAAAAATGAAACACAACCCATGACAAAAACTAACTCAAAATGGATCAAAGACCTAAATATAAAAACTAAAATGATAAAGATCATGGAAGAAAAAATAGGTACAATGCTAGAAGCATTGCACATGGCATAAGCAAAATATGAACCATAACTAATAATGTACAAACACCAGAAAAGAAGCTAGATAACTGGGAGCTCCTAAAAATCAAACACTTATGCTCGTCAAAAGACTTCACCAAAAGAGTAAAAAGACAACCTACAGACTGGGAAAAATGTTTTTGGTTGTGACATATCCGATAAGGGTCTAATCTCTAAAATCTGTAAGATACTGTAACACCTCAATAACAAAAAGACATATAACCCAATTAAAAAATGGGCAAAGGATATGAACAGACACTTCACCAAAGAAGATATTCAAGGGGCTAACAGATGCATGAGGAAATGCTCATGATCATTAGCCATTAAACCAAAAAAATCAAACCCACTGCCCTTGAGTTGATTCCGACTCATAGCGACCTATCAGACAGAGCAGAACTGCCCCACAGAGTTTCCAAGGAGCGCCTGGCGGATTCAAACTGCTGACCTCTTGTTTAGCAGCTGTAGTGCCTAACCACTACACCACCAGGGTTTCCATAAGCCATTAGAGAAATGTAAAACAAAGCTACAATGAGATACCATCTCACCCCAACAAGGCTAGTATTAATCAAAAAAGCACAAAATAATAAATGCTGGAGAGGTTGTGGAGAGACTGGAACACTTATACTCTGCTGGTGGGAATGTAAAATGGTACAACCACTTTGGAAATTGATTTGGCACTTCCTTAAAAAGCTAGAAATAGAACTACCATATGATCCAGCAATCCCACTACTTAGAATATATTCTAAAGAAATAAGAGCCCTCACACTAACAAATAAATGCACACCAATACTTTTTTTTATGTTCACTGCAGCACTGTTTACATTATCAAAAAGATGGAAACAACCTAAGTGCCTATCAACGGATGAATGGATACACAAATTATGGTATATTCACACAATGGAATACTACTTAATGATAAAGAACAGTGATGAATCTGTGAAACATCTCACAACATGGATGAATCTGGAGGGCACTATGCTGAGTGAAATTAGTAAGTCACAAAAAGACAAATATTGTATGAGACCACTATTATAAGAACTCAAGAAAAGGTTTAAACATAGAAGAAAACATTCTTTCATTGTTAGGAGGGTGGGAAAGGAGGGAAAGGGGAATTCAGTAACTAGATAGTAGATAAGAATCATCTTAGGTGAACGGAAGGATAACACACAATACAGAAGTCAGCACAACTGGACTAACAACAGCTAAGAAGTTTCCTAAACACAACCAAACACTTTGAGGGTCAGAGTAGCTGGGGCTGGGGTCTGGAGACCATGGTTTCAGGGGACATCTAGGTCAACTGTCGTAACAAGGTTTATTATGAAAATATTCTGCATCCCACTTTGGTGAATGGCATCTGGGGTCTTAAAAGTTTGCAAGCAGTCATCTAGCATGCATCAGTTGGTCCAACCCACCAGAAGCAAAGGAGAATGAATAACACCAAAGATGAAAGAAAAATATTAGCTCATGAGACAATCTACTACAAAAGACCTGTTTAAAGTGTTCAAAAGCAAAGATGTAACTTGGAGGACATCTCAGGACATGGTATTTTCAGTCACCTCATATGCATTTGAAAGTTGAACAATGAATAAGGAAGATGGAAGAGGAATTGATGCATTTGAATTATAGTTTTGAAAAAGAATAATGACTATACCATGGACTGTCAAAGAATGGACAATTCTGTCTTGGAAGAAGTATAGCCAAAAAGCTCCTTAGAAACAAGGATGGCAACACTTTGTCTCAAGTACTTTGGACATGATATCAGGAAGGACTAGTCCATGGAGAAGGACATCATGCATGGTAAATTAGAAAGTAAGCTAAAAAGAGAAAAACTCTCAATGAGATGGACTGACACAGTGGCTACAACAATGGTCTCAAACACAGCAACAATAGTGAGGAGGGAGGAGGACTGGGCAGTGTTTAGTTCTGTTGTACATACGGTCACTATGAGTCGGAACCAACTTGACACAATTAACAACAGCAACAGCACTAGAAGCTGAAATAGAAAAGTAAGGACTTCTACCTTCAGTCAAGCCCTGAATTCAGACCTCCTGCCTCCTGAACTGTGAGAAAATAAAATTCTGTTCTTTAAATTCACCTACTTCTGGTACTTGTGTTATGGCACTAGGTGACTAAGACATGCATGTATACGTTTAGCTTCAGAGCTAAATTATTGGACATCGTTTAGTATATATATGCAGCTGTGGTGTTGCAGTGGTTAAGAGCTATGGCTGCTCACCAAAAGGTCGACAGTTCAAATCTACCAGCTGCTCCTTAGAAACCCTATAGGGCAGTTTTACCTTGTCCTATAGGTTTGCTATAAGTCAGAATCACTTGATGGCAATGAATTTGGGTTTGGTTATATATATATATATATATATAAAACTTTAAAATCATGTCCTTTCAATTTAGACTTACTGCTTATCCAATTGAACGTTAAGACATTTAATAAGTAGGTACTGCAAAATATTCTCCATCTAATAAACTTGGAAACATCAGTACCTTTCAAAAAAATTGGAAAATAATGTGCTTTCAAAAACTGCTAGAATATAAAGGAAGTGTTAGAAATAAAATGAATTATCAGTCAATTACACAAAATTACATTGCATTGTGTGAAATCATTTAACCTTAATTGATCGAAATCTAGAACACCTACACATTGCCACTTCATTTTAAGTAATTCCTTTTCACACCACTTTAGAATTAACCATCGTTGTGAAAAATATTTCAAAATACTATTGCTGAGATTGAAATTTAAATAGGAAACACATTCAATAGTCGTTTCAACTCAATTTATTTTTGAAATGCCTTCATCTAAATAGCTTTTGCAGCATTTCTTAGCAACTTTGAGTTCCTTAATAGCTAAAAACTTTTACATTCAATTTACTCTATAAAGAAAAAGATGAATACCCATGTATGTATGTGTGTGCACATACATATACATACCAAAAAAACATGTCAAAATTATCCTTGTAATAGTAAACAGATCCCCAGCATCAATTTTAAAGCTCTGTAAAGGCCACTCAAAAGCATGTCTCTTCCTACGAAATGCTCTTTAATTCTTATTAAGCAGGCGTTCATCTCAGATAAAACGTCACCTTGCTAAAAAGGATTTCTAATCATTAAGTCCACAGAATCCGCCACAAAACTGCCAAGCTTTAACTTGTTTTTTTTTTTTTTTTTTTTTTTTCTCGGCAACCTGATGTAAGTTATCCTTGAGGTTATGGTATTAAACATTTTTCCCCAAAATCTAAGTGTAAACTAGAAATGTGAAGGCTTATGTGCTATATATAATAAGAATGCAAAAGTCGGAGGGGGGAAAAAAGTCGCAGGGGGGGAAAAAGTCTCTGTGGGCTGTTTGCTCTTCAAATACAAGTACTCCGCTCAAATTCAATTTCTCTGAGTCACAGCCGTTTGCGCCTGGCGGGGAGAAAGACAGAACAGCTGCCTGAGGCGCAAAGTTTCAGAAACAGTCCAAGCAAGCCAACTTTCCACGGGTGGCGAAAGAGACGGAGAATCAAGTACAGAACTGAGGTCTTGAGAAGGAAGGAAAATAAGCAGAGAACCAGACGACAGTCGAAGCTCGGGAGAATACCCAGCGGCAGAGCCTGATAGTCCTGAGTCGCTCCTAAACCTACTTGGACCTCACAAGTGCCGCGCCTGCGCTTTGTCAGTTTTTCACCGAACGCTGCGCGCTGGTGGCCCGACCCCGGAGAGGAAGAGGCTGCGCAGGGCGCAGCGGCCACGGCAGCCCAGCAGCCCGGCGTCACAGCCCACCTCAAGCCCACCTGTGGCCTTCTTTTTCTTCCTGGCTCCTCTCAAGGAGCCCTCCTCTCTTCCCGCCCGCGCTCTGGCCTGTTGCTTTAGGGCCAGCGATGCCTTTTCCCCTCGGTTGAGATAATTAACTGGAGGTCTCCATGGAGACCAGAAAAGGAGACAAGTGGGAGGCGAGTCCCAAAACGCTGATGTGTGGAGGATAATCACGCTTTACACGGAAGAAGGGAGGAAAGGGTAGGGCGATGAAGGAGAACACGGGTAGGAAACCTTGGCATCTCGTGAAAAAAAGAAGCTGAGCGTGTGACTGTGAAAAGCCTCCGTTAGGCACTGATTAAGGTTGAATTCATACATATGGCCCAGTACAAAGCCACATTCTTTCATTTTTGTTGTGTGCGTGTGTGCTTCTGCAGTATTCGACAGTACTGACTGAACACTTCCTCCATCATGAGATCACCCTCTCCTGGTTCTTCATCTTTTCAGTCCACTTTGCTATATCCTCTGACATTTCCAGTTGACATCAGGCATGATGTCTTCCCCAGTCCTGGGCTCTTTCATTTCCTTTTGTGATTTTAACCGTATTCCACTCTCTCAATCACTCCATCTTGGGTTCCATTTCTTCCTTGGGCTTCAGAGACATATTTATAGCTGCACATAGAAGATCTCCACCTGGATGCTCCCCTCCCCATGCTCCACCCCCGCCCCCACCACCAGTTGCCACTGAATAGATTCAGACTCATGGCAACCCCATATGTGTCAGAGTAGGACTGTTCTCCACAGGGTTTTGTTGTTCGCTGCTGTTGAGTCAGCCCCCAACAGTTGGGGCCAAACTCATGGTGACCCCATGCACAACAGAACTAAATGCTGCCTCATCCTACGCCATTCCCATGATTGGCTGCAGAGTGGCCCATAGTAATCCATAAGGTTTTCATTGGCTGATTTTCAGAAGTAGAATGCCAGGCCTTTCCTTCTAGTCTGTCTTAGTCTGAAACCTATTCAGCATCATATCAATTTACAATCCACCACTGATAGATGGGTGGTGGCTCTGAAACGGCAAAGACTCTATCTGAATTAGAGCACTGTGTCTGGCATAGTAATAGATGCATTTTTTTTGAGATGTAATTTTTTTTTAAACTCTCAGGTATTTTGTATCTTTATCCTTTAAGAGTGGAAGGTTTCAAGGCATCATACCATGAAATGTTTTATTGCTACTGAATTAGCCTTCAGACTTTGAGAAATAAAATCAAATACGATCACATTAAAAATCCATCAAGTGCAGGGCCGCTGCCTTGGAACTGACGGTTGAGAACAGGTACCAGCAGCAGCTCAATTCAGAGACTTTTATCTCAGGACAGACACTGCTGCAGGACAAGTTGCCATTACACTTGAATGTGTCAAAACCAAACACCCTCAGCTCCACACTGGCAGCAAAATCTACAAAATGATGCAGAGAGGAGTGGGCATGCCCACCATTAGGTGGTGCAAGGCAGAGGGGGACTAAAATGTCATGGTGATGGAGCTACTGGGACCAAGGATGGAAGACCTCTTCAACTTCTGCTCAAGGAAATTCGTTCTCAAAACTGTCCTCCTCCTTGCTGACCAAATGATTAGTCATATTGAATACATTCATCCAAAGAACTTTACTCACTGAGATGTAAAGCCAGATAACTTTCTCATGGGACTGGACAAGAAGGGCAACCCGGATTACACCATGGACTTTGGGCTGGCCAAGAAGTACCAGGATGGCAAGACCCACCAGCATATCCCCTACTGTGAGAACAAAAACCTCACAGGCACTTCAGTATTTCTTCTTCTGCATCCATCTTGAAATACAACAATCTCAGCAAGATGACTTGGAGTCTCCGGGCTATGTGCTAATGTACTTCAACCTGGGCCCCTTCCCCTGGCAGGGGCTGAAGACTACAACCAAAAGCCTGCAACCAAGAGGTGCTATGTAACAGCTACCGTTCGATTTTGCCACATACCTGAATGTCTGCCGGTCCTTGCGTTTTGACGATAAACCTGACTCCTCCTACCTGAGAAAACGCTTCCATTGCCAGGGTTTCTCCTATGACTTTGTGTTTTACTGCACAGGCTCAAATTTGGTGCCAACCAGGGCACGAATGATGCTGAGCTGTAAGAGCGGAACCGAGGGGAGCGGCAAAGACACTCACGAATCCAGCCAGCCGGGACCTCTCCTCCAAGGCTTCAGGCCTATCTAGGGGGACTCAGGAAGTGCGCCCCCCTCCCCCCACGCTCCTCGCCCCTCTCTCTTACACTGCCAACACCTCCCCAGGGCCTGTGGAAGAGAGCAGAAGTGAGTAGCCGGCTGCACCGCAGCTCCCCCGAGGTCTCTTCTTCTGATTTTACTAATTCCGCAAGACACCGTGCGCATGCCCATGTAACAGACTAGCATTCATTTCAAACACCAGGTCAAGTAGCTGCTCATCTCCCAGTGGAAGGCAGCACTGGATTCCCGGTCATGTGACGTCCAGTGGTTTTCAGCCCCCCGCCCCCCCCCGCCACCCCCGCCCTCCCCCGCCACCCCCGCCAGCCCCACCACCCCCCCCTCCCCGCCCCGCGCCGGAATGGTGGATCTCCTCCGTACTAATGGCTTCCTAGGGATGCCTCTGACCAGGAAAAGGCATGTTAACCCCGGAGCTCTCTACGCCACTCACGCAGCCAGTAGCACTGGGACACAAACACAAAAAAAAAACGGGCAAACGCCACGTGCTGCCAGCTCCAGGGGCTGCCTCGGCCCCACATGTAAAGTCAGTCATAGGACTGAAAAGTAAGAGAAGTGTGTGCTAGGCCCTTTGCGAGAGAATCAGACCCCACTCGAGTTTTTTCACCGTCCCCATGAGCCTATTCTAATTATAGACCATAATCTTGGTTAAGACAGTTTTGTCTCATTTTGTTAAAATTATTATTGTTGTGTACCTTGGAGTCCGACTCATAGGGACACCGTAGAACAGAATTGCCCTATAGGGTTTCTTAGGCTGTAATCCTATAGGGTCGCTATGAGTCAGAATCGACTGTAGGGCACACAACAACAACGTTTACAGCACTTTTTCCCTCAGGAGCGATTGGTGGCTTGAACCACCATACTTTTGTTTAGCAGCCCAGCACTTAAGCGTATTGCCACCAGGGCTTCTTAATTATTGGCTTAAATTTGTAAATTAAAAAAAAAAAAAAATCAAGTTAAAAAATGTAATGGATGTTTCCTTGCAATATGAACACTTCCTTAGAAATGTTCTCTAAAATAACATGGCCTTGTTCCTGCCTTACCCTTTTATTAAAAAAAACTGAAGTATACAGAAAGGACATGACAGATTCAAGAAAATTATGGGACACTGCTTGTGAGAAAAGGAAAAGTACTATTTCAGTGTGTTTACTATTAAGAAAATCTGCAAAAAATCTCTTTAAAGGGTTAAAAAGCAAAGATGTCACTTGAGGACTAAGGTATCGCTAACCTTGATGGTGCAGTGGTTAAAGTGCTCGGCTTCTAACCAAAAGGTCAGCGGTTGGAACCCACCAGCGCTGTGTGGGAAAAAGATGTGGCAGTCTGCTTCCATAAAGATTTACAGCCTTGGAATTCCTATAGGGCAGTTCTACTCTGTCCTATATGGTCTCTATGAGTCGGAACAGACTTGACAGCAGTGAGGTGGAACCCAGGCCACGGTATTTTCAATTGCCTCAAATGCATTCGAAAGCTGGACAATGAACAAGGAAGACAAAAGAAGAATCGATGCATTTGAATTGTGGTGTTGGTAAAGAATATTGAATATACCATGCCAGAGAAACAAATAAATCTATATTGGAAGAAGTACACCAGAATGCTTCTTAGAAGCAAGAATGGCAAAGCTTCATCTCACATACTTTGGACATGTTGTCGGGAGAGACCAGTCCATGGAGAAAGACGTCATGCTTGGTAAAATAGAGGGTGAGCAAAAAAGGGGAAGACCCTCAACGAGATGGACTGACACAGTGGCTGCAACAATGGGTTCAAACAAACAACAGTTGTGAGGATGGCCCAGGACTGGGCACTGTTTCATACTGTTGTACATAGGGTCTCTTTGAGTTGGAGTGACTCAACGGCACCTAAAAACAACACTAAAAAATAAAAAAAAACAACACTACTAAGGAAAATAATTAATTTTTTCAGATGGAGAAACACACAGAAAGTAATAATGGAGGTCATCAATATCCTACAACATGAACTCCCTATTAGGAAATGCATTGTTTAGGCTCTTATTTATGCATCTGTTAGGAAGGAGCCCCAAGATGGTGCAAATAGTTAATGTGCTCAGTTACTAACTGAAACATTGGAGTTTCAAGTTCACCCAGTGGTGCTCAAAAGAAAGGCCTGGTGATCCACTTCTGAAAAGCCAGCCATTGAAAACCCTATGGAACATAGTTCTACTCTAACACACCTCACTGTTAGTCAGAATTGGCTCGATGGAAACTGGTTGGTTATGATAGGAAACCCATGTATGCACTAGCTGGTAGACGTACTAGTGAGACTGCATCCCTGGTAGAAATGTAACAAATGTACAAGTAAGCACAGTACTCCCTCCTCCTTTTTATCACTTTCAACTTCTAGACATTCATTCAATCAACAAATATTGATGCTGTATGTGCTCCATCTGTCTGCATTACACATGCAGACAGGCTGTGATTCAAACTTCCAGGCAGCTGTTAGACTGTTAGGAATGAGACACAAACACCCACTGGCATCAACCATTCTATTGGTGCCACATTCATCTGAGTAGCTGAAATGGATTGGGGGGGCGGGGGAGGAACCATTCATTACATTACACTGATGTCCGAGTTAATTCATAAACTTCTGTTGATCAGTATGTTCTAGTTTTGTTTTTGATTTGAGAATTCTTACCAGCTGATCAAAGTCAAAATGTGGAAATGAGAAGATAATATTCCACTAGATATTGAACATTCTGAACTTAAAACTCAGTAATCACCTTTAAAAATCATCTTATTAATTTCACTGATTAAAACAAAATTTAGAAAAAACGAAGATAAGCTTGACACATCTTTCAACTGCGTAGAAAAAACGAAGATAAGCTTGACACACCTTTCAACTGCTTAAGTATTAAATAGAGCATAATCAGGACAAGTAGAGTTATATTGAGAAAGAAAAACCAAATCCCACGCCAATGACAGGCATCCATTTAGCAAAGTAACTGAATGTGATTAAAATATCTGTGACCCTTAGTAAATACTTTCATGGTACCTCCAATTTGTACATTAATCCAGAAGTAATAAAATCAAACAACACAGTATATAGAAAATTATGTTAAAAATGAGTCATTTCAGTTATATCAATAATTTAATATATAAGAAATCAATAAATAGAATCAGTTATATCTCAAACAGTCTGTTAGGTGCTAACCAGTTGTCAGAGAGTAGATTACAATAAGTGCAGTGGCTGCTAACTGGAAGATTGGCAGTTCGAGCCCACGAGCAGCTCTGTGGGAGAAAGATGTGGCAGTTTGCTTCAGTAAAGATTTACAGACTTGAAAGCCCTATGGGGCAGTTCTATTCTGTCCTGCAGGGTCTCTGGCCCCTATTGCTATCTACCCTATAGGACAGAGTAGAACTGCCCCATAGGGTTTCCAAAGAGAGGCTGCCAGATTTGAACAGCTGACCTTGCGGTTATCAGCTGAGCTCTTAACCTTTCAGCCACCAGGGCTTCACAGAGTCGCTACAGGGTCACTCTGAATTGGAATCAACTTGATGGCAGTGGGCTTGGTTTTTGGTTTTTTGTAGATTACAACTCAAGGCAATCCCGTGTGTGCAAAGTAGAACTGCGCTTCATAGAATTTTCAAGGCTATGACCTTTTGGAAGCAGATTGCTAGGCCTTTATTCCAAGGCACCTCTGAGTGGGTTCAAACCAATAACTTTTCAGTTAGTAACCATTTGCACCACCAAAAGACTCCCTGCTGGGCAGTAAGGCAGAAAATAATAAGTATTATTTTCTAATGAAATGTGCAATGACCTGGAGACAGAAACCAAAAGAGAAGAACACCCTCAGCATTTCTCAAGCTGAAAGAACTGAGGAAAAAAATTCAAGCCTCAAAAGTTGCAGTTCCAAAGGATTCTGGGCAAAATATTGAATGACGTAGGAAGCATCAAAAGCACGTGTAAGGAATACATGGAGTCACAGTACCAAAAAGAATTGGTAGATGTTCAACCATTTCAGGAGGTAACATATGATCAAGAACCGATAGGCATTGAAGGAATAAGTCCAAGCTGCACTGAAGACACTGGCAAAAAAAACAAGGCTCCAGGAATTGACAGAAATCAATTGAGATGTTTCAAAAAACAGATGCAGTGCTGGAAGTACTCACTCATCTATGCCAAAACATTTGGAAAACAGTTCTCTGGCCAAGCAACTGGAAGAGATCCATATTTGTGCCCATTCCAAAGAAAGGTGATCCAACAGAATGCCACACACAAGTAAAATTTTGCGGAAGATTATTCAAAGGTGGTTGTAGCATTACATCAACAGGGAACTGCCAGAAATTTCAGCTGGATCCAGAAGAGGACAAGGAATGAAGGATATCATTCTGATGTCAGATGGATCTTGGCTAAAAGCCGGGAATAACAGAAAGATATTTACCTGTGTTATGGACTATGCAAAGGCACTCGACTGCGTGGATCATAAGAAATTATGGATGACATGGAGAAGAATGGGAATTCCAGAACACTTAATTGTGCTCATTGGGGAACCCGTACATAGAGGAAGAGGCAGTTGTTCGAACAGAACAAAGGGATACTGCATGGTTTACAATCAAGAAGGGTGTGTGTCAGGGTTGCCTCTTTTCACTTATTCAATCTGTATGCTGAGCAAATAATTCAAGGAGCTGCACTATGTGAGGAAACCCTGGTGGCGTAGTGGTTAAGTGCCATGGCTTCTGAACAAAGGGTCAGCAGTTCGAATCCGCCAGGTGCTCCTTGGAAATTCTATGCAGCAGTTCTACTCTGTCCTATGGGGTCGCTATGAATCAGAATCTACTCGACGGCACTGGGTTTGGTTTTTTTGGTTTGTACTATGTGAGGAAACCCTGGTAACGTAGTGGTTAAGTGCTACAGCTGCTAACCTAAAGGTCTGCAGTTCAAATCCACCAGGCGCTCCTTGGAAACTCTATGGGGCAGTTCTACTCTGTCCCATAGGGTCGCTGTGAGTTGGAATCGACTCGATGGCAACGGGTTTGGGTTTTTTGGTTTGGTACTATGTGAAGAAGAATGTGGCATCAGGATTGGAGGAAGACTTATTAACAACCCACAATATGCAGATGACACAATTTTGCTTGCTGAAAGCAAAGGGGACTTGAAGCACTTACTGATGAAGATCGAAGTCTACAGACTTCAGTACGGATTACTCCTCACCAAAAAGAAAACAAAAATCATCACAACTGGACCAATAAGCAATGTCTTGATCAATGGAGAAAAGATTGGTGTTGTCAATGATTTGATTTTACTTGGATCCACAATCACCTCCCAAGGGAGCAGCAGTAAGGAAATCAAACGATATATTGCACTGGGCAAATCTGCTGCAAAAGACCTCTTTAAAGTGTTAAAAAGAGAAGATGTCACTTTGAGGAGTAAGTTGCACCTGACCCAAGCCATGATATATTCAGTCGCCTCTTATGCATTTGGAAAGCTGGACAATGAATAAGGAAGACAGAAGAAGAATTAATGTATTTGAATAATGATGTTGGCAAAGAATATTGAATATATAATGGACTTCCAGTAGAATGAACAAGTCTGTCTTGGAGGAAATACAGCCAGAACGCCCCTTGTAAACAGGGATGATGAGTCTTTGCCTCACACACTTTGGACGTGTTATTAAGAGGGACGAGTCCCTGGAGAAGGACATCATGCTTGGTAAAGGGTCAGCGAAAAAGACGAAGACCCTTGATGAGATGGATTGACACTGTGGCTGCAATAATGGGCTTAAGCATAACAACAATTGTGAGGATGCCGCAGGACCGGGCAGCGTTTCTTTCTGTTGTACATTGGGTCGCTATGAGTTGGAACTGACTCGATGGCACCTAACAACAATATTTTCTGAGTGCCCATTATAGGCCTAGAACTGTGCTAAGAGTTTTATATGCATTATCTTATATGCTCTCCATAGACACAGTCAGTGTTATTCCTTGTTAGTTTTTCTGTTTTAAAATGAAAAAAACTGAAGCTTAGAAAAATTCAGGAATTTGTCTAGTCTTGCTTTCAAGAAGCTTATAATACAGTGAGGAATGGGACATGTGTACAATGATTATATTGATGGGCACCAAATCTGTAATCAGTGTTTCTTAAGGATCCCTAGTGACTGCAGACTGATGAGTTGTGAATAAAAACGAGTTGATGTCACCTATACTGATGGATAGGATCATTATAGACAGAAAGTTATTGGTTCAACTCTAAACTTAATGTATCCATTTCCAAACCATAGATATTAGGATCTGAGAGTTAAACCACTTTAATTAGAATATGGGCTGGTAATGAAAGGAAAAAGCATTAGATCTACTCCCTCATCACCATTTTCTCTTAGTAATTGGTTCCAAACACTGCATTTCCTGACTATCAACTCCAAAGCCCAGTAATTTTCATAAAGTACAGAGAAATCAAAACTAGTGTTATGGATTGAATTGCTGCCCAAAAAAAGTCCTTACCTCTGGTACCTATAAACATAACCTTGTTTGGAAATAGGGTCTTTAAAGGTGTCATCAGTTAACATGAGGTCATATTGGAGTAGGGTAAATCCTAACCCAATACGAGTGGTGTCCTTAAAAAAAAGAGCGAGGAGAGACACAGAAACAGGCATAGAGAGACTATGGCAACATGAAGACAGAGGCAGAGACTGGAGGGACAAGGAACACCAAGGATCGCCAGCTGTCACCAGAAGCTAGTAGAGAGGCATGGAACCCTCAGAATCAACACAGCCGACACCTTGATTTCAGATTTCTTGCCTCTAGAACTCTTAGACAATAAATTTCTCTTCTTGTAAATTGCCTAGTTTGTGGTACTTTGTTGGAGCGACTATAGATAACTAAGATGTAGTGCATTATCTAAAAGAGAGAAAGATCTAATTCCTAATCTATAATATGGAAGGCAACAATATCTCTGTAAAAAATAAGACACTACATAATCTTTTAGACTTCATCAATACAACTGCTGCTAATCCATCTTATTAGGTAATAGTGATAGGATTTACAGCATATGGGAAAATTACATAAAATGGCAGACAATCACATAAAATGTTGGACAATCACAAAACACTGAGAGTCATAGCCCAGCTAATTTGACATCTATTTGGGGGGGACAAAATTCAATCCATGACAAAATGTAAGGAAATTAAAAATGCAACTGTAGAATTACAGTTTACACTGATGAAAGTAGAGTAGGTATGAATAAGTGCTGTAGAAGAAAAACTTGGAAAATGCTACAATTATGTAGAGCAAAATGACAAGCAGATGAAGAAATATGAGAAAAATGTCAAAGGTATGAAAAAAACAACACACATATAATTAATATTCCCAAAGATAAAGCCAGATTAACTAGAACAAAAGCATATAAAACAAAAAATAAACTGGTAATTGAAAAAGTGTTGTCTTTTATATATATACTGTACAAAAGCATTGTGTGAAAACTGAAAGATTTTGAAGCATTCTAAGGAATATCGACCACACCTGTATATGCTGTCACAACATAATTGTATTCAAAACTTGCAGGAAAATTTCAATACTGAGCTATCAAAGGGAAAAAATATAATGGAACAAAAAAAATCACTGGAATGAAACTTATCTTTTGCAACACTGAGTGTCGAAACAATGAAGCAATGTCTACAGTTCTGAAAACAAACTATGATCTCTTATCTTTATACTCAACTAACATATATCAGGAACCCTGCTGGCGCAGTGGCTGAGACCTTAGCTGCAAGTCAAAAGGTCAGCAGTTCAAATCCACCAGGTGCTCCTCGGAAACCCTATGTCCTATAGGGTCGCTATGAGTCGGAATCAACTGGACGGCAATGGGCTTGAGTTTTTTGGGTTTAACGTATATCAAAGGAGTCCCTAGGTGGTGCAAATGATTAAGTGCTCAACTACTTGCTGAAAGTTCATGATTTGAACCTACTCAGAGGATCTTCAGAAGACAGGCCTGGTGATCTGCTTCTGAAAGGCCACAGCCTTGAAAACCCTATGGAGCAGTTTTCCTCAGCACACGTGGGGTCTTCGTGAGTCAGAATCGACTTGACAGCAACTAACAACAATAACATGTGTCAAGTATGTGCTAACACTCTACTACTAGGTGCTTTATATGTGTTATTACCTTTAACTTCACACTAATTCTTTGAGAATTGTGAGTAATGTAATGTTTAAAATTGTTGTTTATTTATAACTATGTAGAGAAAGATGGTAACAGGAGTGAACTCACGCCTATTTGGTCTGAAAGACTGACTTTAGCCATCATTTTACTGTGAATAAAACCTTAAAAAAGACATAATCCTTACACCTTTCTAGAGAAAATTTCCCTGACATATATAAACCAAAAAAAAAAAAATCCATTGCCGTCGAGTCAATTCCAACTCATAATCATATATATATATATAAAAAAATATATATATATATATATATATATCAAGAGATGAAGACATAAAATTCAGTGATGGAGATACGAGGACTACAGTAAGAGTTGTAGTTAATTTACATTTAGAACTATTAAATTGGGTTGCAAAGCTGAATGTATATATAAAAACCCAATGCCGTTGAGTCGCTTCCAACTCATGGCGACCCTTATATAATATATACGTGAACATATGTATAAAACCAAAACCAAACCCGTTGCAATCGAGTCGGAGACCTTATAGGACAGACTAGAACTGCACCATAGGGATAGGGTTTCTAAGGAGGGGCTGGTGGGTTCGAACTGCTGACCTTTTGGTTATCAGCCTGAACTCTCAATCGCTGTGCCACCAGGGCTCTCAAAGACATATATATCATATATATATTCAGTGTACATACATATGCATATACATATATATTTATGTGTGCATATATAGTTTTCAAAGGAAATATAAACACAATTTAATTTTTATACAAATAAATAATGATTGCAGAGGCAGAAAAACTTAAATCTCATACTTTCTAAAAGAGAAAATATAAATTGCTATATTTTTTGTCCATCTCTGCATGTTTGTAAACTCTGTATTTTCTAATATACTTCTGGATAATACAATTTTGTCTTTCAGAGTTTCTTCAAACTTTCTAGCTAGCAGTTGTGAGTGAAAAAACTATGAGAGTTTGAGATAGCTTTTCCAAAAATGCAGTGCACTGTCGAAGCAAGATTCCAAGCAGTAGAGCCATTTACAGGAAATTACTTGGGCAGAAAAAAAAGCAAAGGCTGGGAACAAGACTGCAACTAACCTTTGTGCAAATTAGCAGATGAATTTAAAAAGGCATACTGTTATGTGGCTAAATTAGAAGAACCCTCCCCACTATTCTCTCAGGAGTTATTAGAAATGGGCTCCTCCCTTGGGCAGATGCAGTCCCAGAGCTGGGTGTTTTGCTTGGCAAATACCATTACCTCTGTGAAAAGAAAAACTCATTCTTTCCTCTGGGAAGAAACTGACTCTCTTCGGGGTACATGTCTGGGCTGTGGAGTCTAAGCAATATTTTAGTAACCCACTGCCCCTCAGGTGAGCACCTTCATACAGTACCCAAACTGCACAACCACTCACAGCAAGTCTGACTGAGAATATTAGCAAGAATATGAATCATTTGTTGGGCCTCTGCTCAGTCATACTTATTCTGTATCTTGAAATCATCTGAATTTATGTTTTAACCATAAATGTTCTTACTAGGTTAATTTCAGGAAGTTGTTTAGAGATATCTAGAGGGGACATTTCAATTGGTATTCTGTTGATTCCTGTACCCGTTTTTCACCAGTGCCTTCAGTGTTGCTTGGGCTTCTTCCTTCAGTATCATTGGTTTTTGATCACATGCTACTTCCTAAAATGGTTGAACGTCGACCACTTCTTTTTGGTACAGTGACTCTGTATATTCCTTCTACCTTCTTTTGATGCTTCCTGAATCATTCAATTGTTTGTCCAGATAATTCTTCAGTGTTGCAACTCAAGGCTTGAATTTTTTCTTCAGTTTTTTCAGCTTGAGAAATCCTGAGCGTGTTCTTCCTTTTTGGTTCTAACTCCAGGTCTTTGTACATTCCATTATGATACTTTATCTTTTCAAGCCACCCTTTGAAATATTCTGCTCAGCTCTTTTACGTCATCATTTCTTCCATTCTCTTTAGCTACTCTATGTTCAAGAGCAAGTTTCAGGGTCTCTTCTAACATCTTTTTTCCTTTTCTGTCTTTTCAATGACCTTTTGCTTTCTTCATGTATGATGTCCCTGATGTCATCCCACAACTCATCCAGTCTTTGACCATTAGTGTTCAATGTGTAAAATCTATTCTCGAGATGGTCTCTAAATTTAGGTGGCATATACTCAACGTCGTACTTTGACTGTAGTGGACTTTTTAAAATTTTTTTTCAGCTTCAACTTCAATTTACATGTGAGCAGTTGATGGCCTCTTCCCCAGTCAGCCCCTGGCCTTGTTCTTCCTGATGATTTGAGCTTCTCCATTGTCTCTTTCTATAGATATAGTCGATTTGATTCTTGTGCATTCCATAAGGTGAGGTCCATGTATATAGTTGCCATTTATGTTGTTGAAAAAGTTATTTGCAATGAAGAAGTCATTGGTCTTGCAAAATTCTATCATGCAATCTCCAGCATCATTTCTATCACCAAGGCCATATTTTCAAACTACTGATCCTTCTTCTTTGTTTCCAACTTTTGTATTCCAATTATCAGTAATTGCCAATGCCTCTTGATTGCATATTTAATCAATTTCAGACTGCAGAAGTTGGTAAAAATCTTCTGTTTCTCCATCTTTGTCATTAGTGGTTGGTGCATAAATTTGAGTAATAAGTGTATTAACTGGTCTTCCTTATAGGCATATGGGTATTATCCTATAACTGACGGCATTGTATTTCAGGATAGATCTTGAAATGTTCTTTTTCATGATGAATTCGACCAATTATTTCAACAAATGGATTCAATGTTTTAAGTGCTCACTCATCTATGCCAAGAAATTTGAAAGACAGCTACCTGACCAAATGACTGGAAGAGATCCATATACATGCCTATTCCAAAGAAAGGTGATCCAATGGAATGCAGAAATTATCCAACAATATCATTGATATCACGTGCCAGTAAAATTTTGCTGAAAATAATTCAAAAACTGTTGCGCAAGTACATCGACAAGGAACTGTTAGAAATTCAAGCCAGATTCAGAAGAGAATGTGGAATGAGGGATATCATTGCTGATGCCAGATGCATCCTGGCTGAAAGTAGAGAATATCAGAAAGATGTTTACTTGTATTCTACTGACTATGCAGATTCATTTGCCTGTGTGGATCATAATAAATTATGGATAACATTGTGAAGAATGGAAATTCCCGAACACTTAATCGTGCTCATGTGGAACCTGCACATAGACCAAGAGGCAGTTGTTTGAACCGGACAAGGTGATACTGTATGGTTTAAGATCAGGAAAGGTGTGTGTCAGGGTTGTATTTTTCACAGTACTTATTGAATCTGTATGCTGGCAAATAATCCGAGAATCTGGACTATATGAAGCAAAATGCCACATCAGAACTGGGGAAAGACTTATTAACGATCTGTGATATGCAGAAGATACAACCTTGCTTTCTGAAAGTGAAGATGACTTGAAGCACTAACTGATGAAGATCAAACACCACACAGCCTTCAGCGTGGATTGCATCTCAACATAAAGAAAACAAAAATCACCACAACTAGACCAATAAGTAACATGATGATAAACAGAGAAAAGGTTGAAGTTGTCAAGGATTTCATTTTACTTGGATCCAAAATCAAGGCCCTTGGAAGCAGCAGTTAATAAATCAAATGATATACTGCACTGGACAAATATGCTGCAAAAGACCTCTTTAAAGCAAAGATGTCACTTTGAGGACTAAGGTGCACCTTTCCTAAGCCATGGTATTTTCAATCACCTCATTTGCATGTGAAAACTCGACAATGAATCAGGAAGACCAAAGAAGAATTGATGTATTTGAATTATGGTGTTGGTGAAGAATATTGAATATGTCATGGACTGCCAGAAGAACAAACAAATCTGTCTTGGAACAAGTACAGCCAGAATGCTTAGAAACAAGTATGGTAAGACTTCATCTCACATACTCTGGACATGATGTCAAGAGGGACCAGACGCTGGAGAATGACATCATGCTTGGTAAAGTAGAGGGCCAGCGAAAAAGAGGAAGAGCCTCAATGAGATGGATTGACATAGTGGCTGCAACAATGGTCTCACACATAGCAATGAATTGTGAGGATGGCGCAGGATGGGGCAATGTTGTACACAGGGCAGCCCTGAGTTGGAATTGACTTGGTGACACCCGAGAACAACATCTAGAGGGGGCATTGAATGGTGGTAAAATTCTCACCTTTCATGTAGGAGACCTGGGTTCAACTCGTGGCCAATGCAGCTCATGTATAGCCACCAGCCATCTGTCAGTGGAGGCTTGCTGAACAGGTTTCAGCAGAGCTTTCAGCAAGATGGACTGCGGAGAAAGGCCTGGAGATCCCCTTCCAAAAATCAGCCAGTGAAAACCCAATGGATCATGAGGGTCTGATCCCCAACCAATCATGGGGATAGCGCAGAACAAGACAGTGTTTCATTCTGTTGTGCATGAGGTTGACATGAGTTCAGGGGTGGAGGGCAACTGAAGGGCAGCTAACAACAACAGATGTTATTTCTGCATAATGTAAACATTAATCTTGAAGTATTGCATGGTAATTAATTGTCTAGGCAAAGCCTAGAGATTTTCTTTCAATTTCTATTAAGAGTCTCTATTCTTTTTTTATTCTTCTGCTAGGCGTTGGTGCCTCTTCACCATGTCTGCTTCTTCTTTTCAGTTTAATTGAATTGAATAAATCAGTAATTAAATCACATTCATTTTTTAAAACTAGCATTAAGGAGAGGTTTTGCTTTGTTAATAATAATTACACTTTTAAAAAAAACTGAACCCAACCCCCCAGGTTATATTAATAAAAACCTGGAGTACAGGTAAGTTAAAATTTACAGAATCATTTGTCCTTAATAGGGAATGCTATGAAATTATCACTAGAAAATGGGCAAAGGCAAAACAGACAAAAGAAGAAATATAATTCACAAAGGTTTGAATTCAGTGGCAGGCTCAGACATATGCTAATGCCACATGAGCTGATGTTTTCTGTTTATTAAATCAACGTGGATTTTTATCTGTTACCATTAGTGTTGATGGTCATAAAGGATAAAAAAAAAAAAAACTATTTGATACAGCAGTTGTGGATGACATTTGGCAATACAGATAAAAATCCTTCAACATGTTGATTATACCTGATCCTTTGATTACACTTCACGCATAGGGATTTATAACAAGAAAAATTAGACTGGTTAAATTGTGATATTCACTTACTGGAATACTATATAGCATTTAAAATTTCTGCTGCAGAACTTTCAAGAATATAAAAATTTTAATGAATTTACAAATTATAAAAATACATGCTCAATTTAATCCCAGATCAGGGGAGTCAGGGAAAAGCACAAAAGTAAACAAAAAGACAATTACTTATGTGAGTATTTTGTATAATTTTTTCTCCCATAAACAGTGCACGAGTTTGTTTTTATGCTTCTCCCTCTCAATATTACGTGGTAAGGGTTAAAAGTCCTTGTTGATTTAATAAGCTAAGAATTGCCTCTCATTGTAGTTTTAACGTATATTTCTGAGCCTATCAGGGAATACATACATACATACATATAAACAAATAAATATATATATACGTCCCTGGGTGGCACAGTTTGCTCTCAGCTGTTAACCAAAAGTAAATAAAAGTCATATTGTTAAGGAGCAGACCACAGCTCCCAGAAAGCACAGATATATCCGGAAAGGTCAACTGGAACCACTGCATCTTACAACAGTCCACGGGAGTAATGAATGACCAAAATCCAAAATCCGAATCCTTGTGTTACAGAGTGGAACTGCTCCATAGGGTTTTCTCGGCTGTGATTTTTATAGATGCAGATTGCCAGGCCTTTCTTCCATGGCACTGCTGGATGGGTTCAAACTGCCAACCTTTAAGTTCGTAGCCAGTCACAAACTGTCTGCACCACTCAGGGACCTTGACAGTAAGCAATTTACCTGCTGGCTTCTAGACCTGTTACTCACTCATCAGAGTTCACCTCATAGGGTATTATCCCTCCTCTTTTTCAAGCTATTTTATACCTAGTCCATCAGGGCATTCATAGGGGCATGGTGCTTTTTCCAGTCTCAGAAGTGGTGGGTAAGCCAGAGCCCCTGTGACAGACACGGGGGAGGGATGGAAGCCTCCCTCCCTGGGAGGAGACTGAGACAGTGGTCAGAGTAAGGGAAGGAAGCCAATGGCTCTACCTGGGTCACCTGCACGTACTCTGTGCTGTACTGCTCAGCTGCCTCGGGCTGCCTGGGTGGAGAAGGTGCTCCAAAGACTGGAGCAGGACCAGCACCACCAGCTGCAGCAACATGAGCGTGTGTCTCAGCAAATCTGGGCATCAGCACATAAGGAGGGGTACACGTATCAGTCCAACTTATCACATCACCTTTCAACTCACTTCACTATGACTCACTTTGATTACGTATCAACTTATGAACGCTTATAGAGCTCTAGGGAAATGTTTCCCCTTTTCCCACAAATAAGTTTAAAAATGAGTTAATTTTTTAAATTTAATAACAAATATTTTACAGGAATTGAAAACAAAAAAAAGAAGTGGTAAACAATACATGGGATTATGTGCCTGTACATAACGTTTTCTTTTGAGCAAAATAAAAATTTATTTTAGCCAAAAATATTTGATTAAATCTATATATTAATAAGAATCAAAGAATATTGAAATATTAACATCTGGAGCAAGTATTTATGTTAAGCACAAACAAGATAAAATCAATTTTTATATACAGTAGACACTGGGACTTTGCAGATGTCATAGTCATTCTTCCATCTATTTATGAGTTACCTAGAAAGTCCAAAATACATAAAACATTGTAGTTTTTCCGGAAGCTTCATTTGAAATGGAAATACTAGTATGTGAAAGCAAGTTACCTAGCCTGAATCTGAGCCTAGGCCATCAGGCCCCAGCATCTGTCTTTCAATGTAAATTTACTATTCTGTTGATTACAGGGAAACCCTGGTGGCGTAGTGGCTAAGTGCTACGGCTGCTAACCAAGAGGTTGGCAGTTCAAATCTGCCAGGTGCTCCTTGGAAACTCTATGGTGCAGTTCTACTCTGTCGTATAGGGTCACTATGAGTCGGAATTGACTGGATGGCAGTGGGTTTGGTTTTTTGGTTGATTACTGACCTCATTTGATCCCTACAACAACCTTACTAAATAGAACATTCTCCCTTTTTTACAGACAAGGAAACTCAAATAATTATATACCATAAGTGGCAAATATTTTGGGAATCTGCCAATATCTCAAAAGATATACTCCTTGCCAATGCAGGTCATCTACTGTATTTTAAAAATGCAGTATTCCATTGCAGAATTATTAATATATTAAAATAATTTTATTTCATTCTTCATTGGCTAGGCAGCAGCATTAACATCAAAATAGCACGCAATTTTCATAGTCTGCTAATGCATCCCAAAAATCAGAGTCAATGAGATAGCAAGTGTAACTAAATGTTAAATAGTAACAGCATATTTAATAACAGTCTGAATGGTATAACAAATAAAAACTCAAAATCTCCATCCTCTAGTCAGTAAGTGATACTACATTTCCCCACTCCTTATTACTGGGAAAGCTATTAAATGTATGAACGTGTGTGTATGTTTGCCTGTGTAGCATTTTTTGTTTGTTTTCTTAAAGGCCTTTAATTTAAAATTTTTAATCCCATCCAATGAAAATTCTTTTAGAAGAGTATTCTATGAAAGGCATTTGGTTTGGAAGAAAAGAACAGGGGACTGGAAATAAAATTCCTAAACTCTCACCCAACATAAACTCACGATATTGTTACACTCAATGAATTTCTACATGTCACACAGCTTCTCTGGTCACCTCTTAAGCCTGAAAAATGGGAAGAATGTGCGATAACATCATTAATATCCACTCAGGCTTTAAATAATCAAAAATCCTATAGTTCTATGACCTGCCTTCACGGCTATCTAGATGCCAATTTTAACCAGTTACATTTATCAGACTAAACAGTACAGATTCAAAGGTGTCTTAATTTGGATAGCAATGGGAGACTCTGAAAATAAAACAGTAACTGCTGAATGTAATAGAAGGAATTCTGTAAAATAACCCCTACTAACTAATGACTCGACGGCACTGGGTTGAACTAATGAATATTCCAGGTCTGCAGTATGTGCAATTATATACATAACAGCATTTCAGCAGAATGTCTTAAAATCATATAATTATCTGAGAGTAAATCAAGAAATCTAATTTTGCCATTGAAATTGTATAGGTTTCGTACCAACTGTTAAATTACCATATCCCAATAGTCTGAAAAACACATTATTGTTAAAAAGTAAAAATCTATCTAGTGCCTAAATAATAAATGATAAAAGTTAACTCCATTTGACATTATGATGCTGTGTACAGTTCCTGGAATCCAAGACTTCAATGCCACTGGCATGTGCAGTCTATGGGTTCTTGGAGAGTGTACATGATTTCAGTGCCATTTCCTGAGCAATACAGTGGCACGGTTAAATTTCGCACTCCGTTTTCACGACAACACTTGCAGAATCTTAGGTGGCTCTCAATATTGATGTTATATATAGTAGCTGATGGGCACTTTCCATCACAAGATGCAACATTTACCTGTAAGAAGAGACAATAAGAAAAAAAAAGTCTTAAAAATGCTAGTTGTTTGTTTTCACAATGAAATCAAGGTCTTTTTCCTCATCACTGAAAACCTCAAGCTTCTGCCTATTAGCAGATGTCAGAAAATACTAAGTTTAAAAATAGGTAAGTGAAAGAGATGGTCAATGGTCACGCCCAACAGAGCAGTGCTGACATAACTCAAAGAAAGAAATGTATACTCACAATTAAGCAGGAATATGCAATATATTAGGAATCCCTAAGTGGTGCAAACAGTTAAGCACTCGACTACTAGCCAAAAGGTTGGTGGTTCGACACCAACAAAAGATGCCCTGGAAGACAAGCCTGGCAATCCACTTCTGAAAGGTCACAGCCTTGAAAACCCTACAGAGTAGTTCTACTCTGCACACATAGGGAAGCCATAAATTGTCAATGGCTCAACGGTAACTAACAACAACAACATGGAATATATTAAGCACAATCTAATGATCCTACTGTAAGCTTCATTATGTCATGAGTCAAGTAGAATATAGAATCAAACAGGTCATATTAAAGGGGATGACGCTTAGAAGTAGGGCTATTTTTGCTGAGTCAAACTGTATAATTAAGACAATATATAGTCAAATATACTTATTTAATTTCCATCTGTCTGGATTGGATGTATCATTCACAACTATTTATTATTTATGCTAAGAATAATTCATACTTCTTCACAAATAAATTATTTTAATATTAGAGTATAAAAATAGTCTCAATGTTAAATAAGTGTTGGCATTTTGTTGGCTTAAAACACTTATTTGTGCTGTGACATATATACTTCTGGAAACACATACACTTTATATAAAAAATGATATTTTTTTGACTTACAGAGCTTCGACTTATACAGTCCTGTTTCCTTATGATTGTTTTGATAATCGCTCTCTGGCATATTCTTTCTTCTCGTTTGCCTGGTAAAAAATATAATGTATCTATTCATCAAGAGGCCCATGTCGAATTGTTTCTTGAGTTAATTAAATATACAAATATGTCTATAATTTAAAAATATAATAAAAACAAATGTATTTATATAAAATATATCCATGTAATGAGAGATATTCAAAATTTTCACTCTTACATATTTTATGTGAAATGTATAGTTTCACATTCTAAATAGATTTTCCCTTATATGTTCTAGATTTATATTTAACTCTTTATCTTATTGTCTTAGAATAATTACCATAATCACAAATTTGAAAACATTCCACACGTGTAATAATGCTAACATCAACCAGAGTGTCGTATATATGTGTTTTAAAATAATTTTGGAATGTACCATGGTATGTATAACTAAATAAATGCATATGTGTGTGTGTGCATAAACATATATATATATATATAAAAACATCAGTCACCAATATACATATATATCACCACTTAGAAGAGACAGAACTTAACCTCTCTAACTAAAAATGAGGATAATTGTAGAACCTATTTCATAGGATTATCATGAAGAAAAAATAGTGTACAGGAAACTTAGCAGATTTATAAGCTATCTCTGTGTTCAATAATATATATTGTAACTACGGTATACCAATATTTTAATATTGCAACCTGATTATATACAGTTCTGAGTAGACAAGGCCACCTTTACATATTTGTGGGATTAAGCCCTTCAAAAGCACAACAATTTGTGAATCCAACTCTACAACATGGCATTATACTATGCTGTAGCTCTTTTTCAGAAAGCTTTTCTAAACAATTTTAAAATTACTGTCTACATCAATTTTCCTAAACTCCTATTTTTATCTTTATGTTAATTCAGACACTTGGAAAAAGAAAAAACAAATGGTTGCATGATTATCCCTCTGTTCTATTTCAGTCCTAAAAATCATTCAAAACCACTTTGAAATAAATTTTAAAGTTCAGACTAATATAAAGTATATTGCACGCATATAACTTCATCAAAGTAATTCTCAGAACTTGCATTCATATATAGCTTTTAAATTCAATTTACTAACATGGCATTTCCCAAATGAACTGTACAGAACCACAGACTTTCAGTGTGTTCAAATAGATTTGGAAAGTATCGCACCCTATATGTCCTTATAGGAATCACAATGCCATTTTCATGATAACCTACTTATGTTTATGTAGTTCAGTCCCAGTAAATGTGACTACAGGGCACTTACAAACTTTACTAGAAAACTTACTAATATCTCATGAAATATCTTTTGGACAATTAAACAATACTCAAATTAAAACTTTTTTAAATTGAGAATGCTTTATTCATATCTAGAAGATAAAGACTAAATTACAAAGTTAACAACTACATGACACAAAAAACTTTAAATATCATACATTATGAAATTTGTTTCCCTCCTTGTATCTTAGAAACTGAAGTTTAAGAGAAACAGCAAAATCAGCATAAAACAAATCTATGAAGTTAATTCACGTAACATGTTCTCACTTACAGATCTTGCAACAGCCTTCATTATAAAGCTTTACAAGGCCTTCATTCTAGGAAGAGGGAAAAAATGTTAAAACAATGTTCTTCCATTTCCTATTAGACTAGGGGGAAAAAAACCTTCCCAATATTTTTATTAAATAAATCACAATATATTCATAGGAAAATGATTGGGATTTATCTCTAATAAGAATTTCTTTGTTCTTCAAGTTAAGAACAGATATTTTCTGTAGGATTAAATTACTTCTAAATTAGCGTAATGAACAAGAGTGCAGAAAGATTAACCTAATTAAAAGAACAAATTTTAAATGCCATAAAATATTTCCGACCAAAATAAAACAATAATAAGTAATCTAAACAAAAGCTATTCTTTTTTTTTTCAACTCTGCAAAAAAAACTATCAGACTAGGCTACTCTTCTGAATATAACCAAATGCTAAAATAACATACTTTTCTCTTCAATATTAACGAAAATATTTCCCTGCTTTAAATGGCTCTTGTCTAAGGCTAAATAAATAAATTTTTTTACAGATTGTCTTTGGAATTCTTGTAGTGAGCTGCTGATTGCTTATAGTAAATTGCTCATTGAACCTCAAATGAGAGAATAATTTCTCACTCTAAAAAAATGCGCCTGTGCAATAAGATGATGCCTAAGCTTTCCTCCAGAGCTAAAATCCTATGACTTTAGTACATTATGTATCTATTTATTTATCTAGCCATCATCATTAAAAGGGTATATCTTGGGAAAAAAATCGAGACTGTTATTTTTCTACACTTAAGAATATTCTTCCATACAGCAGAATAAAGCAATAATACATCTTTCATTGGGTATTCTTATTGCCTAAATAATTAGTAAAACTAGAAAGAATCCTTAAAAATAAAAATTGCACAACTTTAAAAAATACCACACTCAATAGACTCTGAGGGAGTAAGGAATTGGTAGAGCAAATTTCTCAAAAAACCCAAATGCACTGCCGTTGAGTCGATTCCGACTCATAGCCACCCTATGGGACAGAGTAGAACTGCCCCACAGCGTTTCCAAGGAGCGCCTGGCGGATTTGAACTGCCGCCCTTTTGATTAGCAGCCACGGCACTTAAAAGATCGGAAATGCTGTGACTTGTCCTAAGTTCTACAATGGCCTGTGATCAGAAAGAGTAAGGCAAATTTCTCTTAGGCAAGCATGTATTAAAAGGTAAGTGACAACAGGAATCTGTTTGTTTTAGGAAGATAATTGGCCAAGCTCTAATTAATTGGCTTAGTGACCCATACTGAAAAAGAGATCAGATCAGCTGATCAAATGATTTTTCAATTATTCCTTGATCTACTCACAAAAAACCAGAGATAGCAAAGTGTCCATTCCAAGAAAGTCAAAATTATTTGGGACACCCTATATAACTCAAGGAAACCGTGGTGGCGTAGTGGTTAAGTGCTAGGCTGCTAACCAAAAGGTCAGCAGTTCAAATCCACCAGGTGCTCCTTGGAAACCCTGTAGGGCAGTTCTACCCCATCCTGTAGGGTCACTATGAGTCAGAATTGACTCAACAGCAATGGGCTTGGTTTTGTTTTTTATATAACTCAAAATGGCAAACAGAGGCAATCAAATAGTGTTTTTATTTATAAGTAAAAAGATAACATTTACCAAAATAAATAAGCCACAAAATAAATACGACCTTGAAAAACACAATATGTATTTTCTCAATTACATTAGATTTTCTTATTTTATAACAAAGTACAAACCATTTTGCATTCAGTTTCATTAAAAGGGGGACAGACCATACTGTAGTTCAAAATCATTGCCCCTGCACCAGTCTTAACACATTCATATGTGGTGCAATTATAGTTCCAGGTACTCCCCTCCTAAAAATAAAAGGAAAAAGTAAATAATTTTTTCTTATTAAAATGTACTAGATTTCTTAAATAAAAATTTTCCTATCCCACTGAATCAAAAATCAAATCAAGATATAGAGCTTCTTGTGTTACAAGGTATGCCATCTGAAAATGTCCCCAAATTTATCTAAAATGATTACATATATATATATGTTGTTTTATAATCAGCAACAAAATAATAGAGGAAGGCCTTTGACACTTGTCCACATGAGATAATTAATTCTGTAGTAGAAAGAAGCAAATAGGTATCTGTTTCTACTATAAAATTAATTACCTAATTTGGCCGAGTGTCAAAGGTCTTGCTCTAATATTTTCTCACTAATTATAAAACAACAAATCATATTCCTTGTACACCTCCTTTCTTAGGACTTGTTTATTCTTTCTTCCACTCCCTTATCACCAAAAAATTAAAAATCTCCTTCTATGACAGTGCATATTGACTTACGGTTCTAATTTTGTATAACTTACAGTTATTTTAAAAACCTATTCCTATTTTTAATAATTTCTTAAATATAACGACTGTTAGTCTCATTCTTGATTTCAGAATTTCTATTTAAAAAGAAAATCAGCTGAAAATACCTATTAATTACAGGGCTATACTTTCTGGGCTGTATTTTTATTTTAATAACCCACATGTTAAAACCTAGTGAAACTTTGGCCTGAAGATTCCCTGAAGACCAGGGAAGAATTTTCGATGATCCTGACCACTTCTGCTTCTCTACTTTCTATCCTAATTTATGAATAGCTTCATGTTTTCTCTGAACCTTAACTGGAATAGATCTACATTTTCAGTGTAAATGGAGATTATTTATCTGAAATAAAAAATTGCTTCATAGAAATTAAATTTCTGGATAAATAAAGCTTACCTGAGACAGCCAAAGATTAAAAATCTTAATGTATATTTACCTATACGGCATTATATGTTGTGTTTTTAAAAAAAAGTATTATAAACACAATTTAACATTTTATTGAAATCTCGGGATTATCATCATGAATATTGATTATGGACACTGATGTTTCCTGAATTATTGACATGTTTACAGTTTATGTTGTCCTTTTACAAAAGTCCCCAAATTATTGTATTTTTCCAAATAGTCTCTGATCCTTTTCCTCTCTCTGACACCTATGTCTTCTCGACACTTTATAAGCTTCTATCAAGACTTCTTTTAAAAAATATATCATAAGACAGAAATATTGTTAGGATAAAAACAGAAAAACGTTACCAACAACATCAACACTATTAAATCAACAACATTATTTTACACACAACTGTAAGACAATCAGAGGATAGTTTTCATCTATCATACCTAATAAATGTGGAGGTTTAGGGAAATCTGCTTTTCTTTTGGGTCTTTGACTAATCCCATATAAGTAAGAATACCAGAAATAAGTCCTCCAGATAGTCTTTAAGGGAACACCTTAAATAAATTTAAAAAGCTGGAACTACCTTCAGATAATGTAAATTATAAACAGAACTTGTGACCCTCCTAAATCTGATGACACCATTAAACAACTGCATGAGAATCACAAAGTTCCATTTTTCTGTGTAGGGTTACTACGAATAATGGGAGAATTCCAAATAATTCTCTTATTGTTTATGGTGGAAAGACGTGGTGCAGCAATGGGATCCTTTGGCTCCTTGGTATCGTTGACCTTTAGGATCATCTTTTTAAAAAGTTATCAAATATTCTAAATTTTTTCTTTTATGCCCACTGAAACTTTCAATGTCTGAAATACGAAATTTCTAACATCGTGAGTTTCAGATTTCTATTAAAATGCTTCATTTCAAATGAGTAAATAAAATATTATTGATCTTATCCTTTGTAATGATTAGAAATCAGCATTTCCCAAAGCCCATTTCTCACATCTGGAGGGGAGGGGGCAAGGAGTAAAAACTTACAATAAAATAAGTTTGAGAAACAAGTTAAACATGTTTTTTATAACATAAACTATCAGTTACTTTAAAATGTAGCAAATGTAACTGTACTTTGTGCATTGTATGCATGTAGTATATTACACGCTTGTATTGCATTGGAGGGGGTGTGTGTGAGAGACATTTTTCAAGCTTATTTGACTAAAGCACATCTTATTCAGAAAATAGCACTGAGAGTTGGCCTCTAAGGAACACATTTTAAGAAATAAGGAATTCATACCTCATATATAACTGATGCTCCGTTTTCCATAGAAAATTTGCAGGATACATTTTTGCAGGTACCACAGCAATCATAATCACTTGGAGATGGAATGTATACCTGGTGCTGCATGTAATGATAATACATTGAACTAGTCATGTGCACAATACCAGTATTTTTAAATGAGCTACTTCTGAAGGCACTTCCCAAAAATAACTGCTCACCTCTAAGCATTTCCAAGGTGAATTCTGAAGAGTTTCAAATAATAATTAACTTTATATAGCTATATTAGAAGTGAAATAAATGTTGGCCTTTACATCTAGCAGCCAAGATTTATCAACCAAGTGTAACAACCTCAGGTCAAGCAAGCTGTAGACAATAAGACTCCTGAAGCTCAAGGAAAAGTTATAATCTAAACTATACAGACATATTACACATTGATATGTTGTTGAAGACCTACTCAAGTATCTATTTTTAACTCATGAATAGTATTCACTATTTCAAATTCTGGAGATGCCATTTTAGGATTCACTAATTCTCACCAGAACCACTGATAAAAAAAAAAAATACTTACAATGTCACATTCTTTTGAACAATTCACCATTGTAAAACTCAGAGTGTGATAGCCTGTGTAGTTATCCTTTTCTTCCAGACACTCTATAGTATAGCAAAAATCCCCTTCCAAATACTTTATCATAGATTGGCCAGGATTCAATACTGATCCATCTTGAAATACACACACATCATCCTTTTCTAAGAAAAGAAAAAAAAAAATTAGCCAAACAGAAAATTCTAGAGTTTTTTATTCATTAATCGATGGAGTTTTAAGTCTGTCTTTTGATTGGGATAGGCCAATTTTTCAAAACCCACAAAATCTTTACCTTAATATTATTGTTAACAACCCAAGAGTTACTTAATAATTAATATAGCACATTTATTCCTTAGCATACAATAAGAAATTGACCTGTAAAACCAACTGCTGGTCAGTATTTGAACTTCCTCAAAAAGCTATATTTTACAGCAGGTTCCAGAATACAAAATTTTAGGGATGGGCATGTTACTTGCTACTCTGTCTTCCCGAGACATAACATGACAATATTTGGAGGTTGATATGGACAAAAGCAAAATCTCATTCAACAGTAACAGGCCTCTCCATAATGAGACTGCATAATATTTCATGGATTTTAATTACTATTTTTAGAGAAAATTTTCAATTTTATTCTGTTGCAAAATAAAAAGTCATGTAAATCATATTTCCTGATTTAATGTGCTATTATATCTTTTAAAATGGTATATCAAGGTAGGCTGGGGGAGTAACAAAAAACTCAGAAGCTCTTTATGCCTCTCCAACACTGAACTTAAGCCCTTCCTCATCTAAAAGTACAAAAATATTAAGCTATTGAACAAAAGGCTATTTTCTTTTAGCTTATTTATGCTTAATATGAAGATTTGTTTCATAGAAAAAAACAACTTTATTTTTGCTTTGCAATATTAATACCAATAGTAATAAAACAATGGCAAAAAATCCTATTACTTTCTGATGTTGCCATTATAAAATTCAATACAGAAGAATAAAAAAAAATATAGAAGCAACTTAAAAAACCTGTGAAGACTATGAAATATATAGTCAATTTTCTGTCCTGTTATCAAATTTTCCAGAACATTTAGAGATAATACAAAATAGAAAACTGAAAAATAATCATATATTTTATATTATATAATAATAATAATATATATATAAATATATTATTATTTATATATATTTTATATTCAGAAATTAGTGAATGGTTTAAAATGTGTTATACATCTCAAAGAAAATCATTTGTAATTTATTAATAGTGAACAACAGATACCAACAATGTTCATTCAAAAGTAACAAAAAACATAGTTACCACATAGATACTGTACACATCCACAGCCACTCTGAAAGTTATGGTCAATTGTAGTAAATTCTCCCTGTTAGAAAGATATGGCTTATTACATGACAACAGCAAAAAAAAAAACAACCACACACATACAACAAAACATCTAATAAGTTCCCCAGCACACACACAGCCACACACATAGCAGATACTTATTACATACTTGATAGTAAACAGGCTTGAATTAACCCAATGGTCCTTTAATTAATAGCCCTTGGAATACACTCACAATAAATAACATAATCATATCACAATAGAGTGTCCCAGACAGAGCTGGAGAAAAACGTAGAACAAAATCCTAACTGACAAAAAAAGGCCAGACTTACTGGCCTGAAAGAGACTGGAGAAACCCTAAAAGTATAGCCCCAGACACACTTATAGCTCAGTAATGAAGTCACTCTCAAGGTTCACCGTTCAGCCAAAGATTAGACAGGCCCATAAAACAAAACAAGGCTAAAGGGGCACAACAGTCCAAAGTCAAGGACTAGAAGGCAGGAGAGGATAAGAAAGCTGGTAATAGGGAACCCAAGGTCGAGAAGGGAGAATGTTGACATGTCATGGGGTTGTTAACCAATGTCATAAAACAATATGTGTACTGTTTAACGAGAAACTAGTTTGTTCTGAAAACCTTCATCTAAAGTTCAAGAAAAATAAGAAAAAATAATAACATGATGATGGATCATGCAGTCACTCTAAACTTCAATTGCCTTACCTACTAAAAGAGCACTTAATTGTGTTCATGAGGAACCTTTACATAGATCAAGAGGCAGTTGTTCAGACAGAACAAGGGGACACTGATTGGTTTAGAGTCAGGAAAGGTGTGCGTCAGGGTTGTATTCTTTCTCCATACCCATTTAACCTGTATGCTGAACAGATAATACGAGAATTGGACTATATGAAGAAGAACGGGGCATCAGGATTGGAGGAAGACTCATTAACAACCTACATTATGCAGATGACACAACCTTCCTTGCTGAAAGTGAAGAGGACTTGAAGCACTTACTAAGGAAGATCAAAGACCACAGCCTTCAGTATGGATTACACCTCAACATAAAGAAAACAAAAATCCTCACAACTGGACCAATGAGCAACATCATGATAAACAGAGAAAAGATTGAAGTTGCCAAGGATTTCATTTTACTTGGATACACAATCAACAGCCATGGAAGCAGCAGTCAAGAAATCAAAAGATGCATTGCATTGGGGAAATTGGCTGCAAAGGACCTCTTTAAAGTGTTGAAGAGCAAAGATGTCACCCTGAAGACTAAGGTGTGCCTGACCCAAGACATGGTATTTTCAATCGCATCATATGCATGTGAAAGCTGGACAATGAATAAGGAAGACAGAAGAAGAGTTGACACCTTTGAATTGTGGTGTTGGCGAAGAATATTGAATATACATACCACGGACTGACAAAAGAAGGAACAAATCTGTCTTGGAAGAAGTGCGGCCAGAATGCTCCTTAGAGGCAAGGATGGCAAGACTGCGTCTTACATATTTTGGACATGTTGTCAGGAGGGATCAGTACCTGGAGAAGGACATCATGCTTGGCAGAGTACAGGGTCAGTGGAAAAGAGGAAGACCCTCAACAAGGTGGATTGACACAGTGGCTGCAACAATGAGCTCAAGCATAACGACGATTGTAAGGATGGTGCAGGACTGGGCAGTGTTTCGTTCTGTTGTGCATAGGGTCGCTATGAGTCAGAACCGACTCGACGGCACCTAACAACAACAACAACAACCAAATGAGTGAAAATAGATAAGATCTTTATGGCCTCTCCTAGCTTTAAAATTATACTGCTTAATTTTGAGTTTCTAGTAGCAATTGTACAGATATTATCCTATCACTGACAGCACTGTACTTCAGGATAGATCTTGAAATGTTCTTTTTGACGATGAAGTTCTTGATGATGATGAATGTAACACCATTCCTCTTCAAGTTGTCATTCCCACCTTAGTAGACCATATGATTATCTGATTCAAAATGGCCAATACCAGCCATTTCAGCTAATGCCTGAGATATTCATTTTTATGGCTTCCATTTTGTTTTTGACAATTTCCAATTTTCCTAATTCATACTTCATACATTCCACCTTACAATTATTAATGGATCCTTGCAGCTGTTTCTTCTCATTCTGAGTCCTGCTACAACAGCAAATGAAAGCTTGACAACAAAAGCTTGACTCCATCCACATCATTAAGGTTAACTCCACTCTGAGGAGACAGCTTTCTTCCCCAGTCATATTTTGAGTGCCTCCCAACCTAAGAGGCTTGTCTTCCAGCTTATCTTCCACTGCTATTAATAAGGTCTTCACTGGCTAATTCTTTTCAGAAGTAGACCACCAGGGAGCAAATACTCGAAGAAACTGTATTATATGAAGAATGGGGCATCAGGATTGGAAGAAGACTCATTAATAACCTGCAATATGCAGATGAAAAAACCTTGCTTGCTGAAAGTGAAGAGGACTTGAAGCACTTACTGATGAAGACCATAGACCACAGCCTTCAGTATGGATTACACCTCAACATAAAGAAAACAAAAATCCTCACAACTGGACCAATAAGCAACATCATGAAAACCAGAGAAAAGATTGATATCAAGAATTTCATTTTACTTGGATCCACAATCTACACCCATGGAAACAGCAGTCAAGAAATCAAATGACAAATTATATTGGGCTAATCTGATGCAAAAGACCTCTTTAAAGTGTTAAAAAGCAAAGATGTCACTTTAAGGACCAAGACACACCTCACCCAAGCCATGGTGTTTTCAATCGCTTCATATGGGTGCAAAAGATGGACAACAAATAAGGAAGACCGAAGAAGAACTGATGCCTTTGAATTGTGTTGTTGGCAAAGAATATTGAACATACCATGGACTGCCTAAAGAATGAACAAATCTGTCTTGAAAGAGGTACAACCAGAATGCCCCTTAGAAGCAAGGATGGTGAGACATCATCTCACATATTTTGGACATATTATCAGGGGGGATCAGTCCCTGGAGAAGGACATCACCCTTGGTAAATTGACGGTCAGTGAAAAAGAGGAAGACTGTCAGAAAGATGGACTGACACAGTGGTGGCTGCAACAATGGGTTCAAGCATAACAATGATTATGAGGATGGTACAGGACAAGGGAATATTTCATTCTGTTGTACACAGGGTCATTATGACTCAGGATTGACTTGACGGCACCTAACCATAATAACAACAGTAGACGATTAGAGAAAAGAGAACACCTGGGAACTTTTCTTGGTGGAAAGGTTCTTGATCTGCTCTACAGAGGTTGTCCTAGGCTGACATATCTGCATCTGAGCAAGGCTGCTATGGCATGTAAATTAGGAGCAGAAGATACAGTAATAGCACAGACTCAGGGGTGGGACTGCCTTTGTGCTGATCCTGGCTGTGTTACTTACTAGTTATTTGACCTAGGGCAAGCTATTTAACCAATGTGTCTCAGTTCCTTCATCTGTAAAATGGGGGTAATAATTCTGCCTCTCTCTTAGGATTGTTGAGAGAAATGAATGGGTCAACATATGTAAAGAGCTTAAAAGAGAGCCTGGCACACAGAAAGTATTGTATAACCTTTAGCTGTTGTCATGACAGATGCTCAAACTCCTCCATATAGGATATAATATGGATTCCTCTAAGCAAGCCTGGGTGGCACAAATAGTTAAGCATTTGACTTCCAGCTAAAAGGTTGGTGGTTCAAATCTACCTGGAAGTGCCTTAGAAGTCAGGCCTGGTGATCCACTTATGAAAGTTCACAGCCTTGAAAACCCTAAGGAGCAACTCTACTCTGCGCACATGGAGTCATCACGACTTGGAATCAACTTGACAACTAACAACAATAGATTCCTCTAAGCAAAATTAGGGCCAGACTTAAAGTTTCCAGAATTATAATTTAAATATCAAATTTCCTTGGATGCTTTACTTTTCATATATCAGTATAAAATGAATTTGATTCTTGACACAAAAATTGATTCAAATAAACTCAGTGATACATAAAAGGCACGTTGTTGTTAGGTGCCATGGAGTCAGTCCCTATGCACAAAAGAACAAAACACTGCCCTGTCCTGCGCCAACCTCCCAATTGGTGCTGTGTGTGAGCCCATTTTTGTAGCCACTGTGTCAATCCATCTCATAGAAGGTCATCTTCTTTTTTTGCCGACCCTGTACCTTACCAAGCATGATGTCCTTCTCCAGGGACTGATCCACACGATAACATATCCAAAATATATGAGATGAAGTCTTGCCATCCATGCTTGTAAGGGGCATTCTGGTTGTACTTCTCCCAAGACATATCTGTTCATTCTTATGGCAGCCCATGGTATATTCAATACTCTGCACCAACACCATAATTCAAAGGTGTGAATTCTTCTTCAGTCTTCCTTATCACATTGCCCAGCTTTCGCATGCATATGAGGCAACTGAAAACACCATGGATTGGGTCAGGCACACCTTAGTCCTCAAGGTGACATCTTTGCTTTTCAACACTTTAAAGAGATCTTTTGCAGCAGATTTGCTCAATGCAATTTGTCTTTTGATTTCTTGACTGCTGCTTCCATGAGTGTTGATTGTGGATCCAAGTAAAATGAAATACTTGACAGCGTCAATCTTTCCTCCATTTATCGTGATGTTGCTTATTGGTCCAGTTGTAAGGATTTTTATTTCCTTTATGTTGAGGTGTAATCCATACTGAAGGCTGTGGTCTATGGTCCTCATCAGTAAGTGCTTCAAGTCCTCTTCACTTTCAGCAAGCGAGGTTTTGTCATCTGCATATTACAGGTTGTTAATGAGTCTTCTTCCAATCCTGATGCCCTATTCTTCTTCATGTAGTCCAGCTTCTCGGAGTATTTGCTCAGCATACACATTGAATAAATATTGTGAAAGGATACAACCCCTATGCACACATTTCCTGACTTTAAAACATGAGGTATCCCTTTGTTCTGTTCAAACAACTGCCTCTTGATCTACGTACAGGTTCCTCGTGAGCATAATAAAGTGTTCCGGAATTTCCATTCTTCGCAATGTTATTCATAATTTGTTATGATCCACACTGTCGAATGCCAGTAAATGTCAGCAAAACACAGGTAAACATCTTTCTGGTGTTCTCTGCTTTCAGCCAGGATCCGTCTGACATCAGCAATGATATTCCTGGTTCCAAGTCCTCTTCTAAATCTGGCTTGAATTTGTGGCAGTTCCCTGTCAACATACTGCTGCAGCTGCTTTTGAATGATCTTCAGCAAAATTTTACTTGCATATGATATTAATATTGTTTAATAATTTTGACATTCAGTTGGATCCCCTTTCTTGACAATAGGTATAAATATGGATCTCTTCCAGTCAGTTGGCCACGTAACTGTCTTCTAAATTTCCTGGCATAGACGAGTGAGCACTTCCAGTGCTGCATCCGATTGTTGAAACATGTCAATTGCTATTCCATCAATTCCGGGAGCCTTGTTTTTTGCCGATGCCTTCAGTGCAGCTTAGACTTCTTCCTTCAGTACCATCAGTTGCTGATCATATGTTATCTCCTGAAATGGCTGAACATCAACCAATTCTTTTTGGTATACTGACTCTGTGTATTCCTTCCACCTTCTTTTGGTGCTTCCTGTGTCGTTTAATATTTTCCCCATAGAATCCTTCACTATTGCAACTTGAGGCTTGAATTTTTTATTCAGTTCTTTCAGCTTGAGAAATGCTGAGCATGTTCTTCCCTTTTGGTTTTCTACCTCCAGGTCTTTGCACATGTCATCATAATACTTTGTCTTCTCGAGCCATCCTTTGAAATCTTTTGTTCAGCTCTTTCACGTCATCATTTTTTCCATTTGCTTTAGCTACTCAACGTTCAAGAGCAAGTTTCAGAGTCTCTTCTGACATCTATTTAGGTCTTTTCTTTCTCTTCTGTTTTTAATGCCTCTTGCTTTCTTCATGTATGATGTCCTTGATGTCGCTCTACAACTTGTCTGGTCTTCAGTCATTAGCGCTCAACACATCAAATCTATTCTTGAGATGGTCTCTAAATTCAGATGAGATATATTCAAGATCGTACTTTGGCTCTTGGGGACTTCTTCCAATTTTCTTTAGCTTCCACATGAACTTACATATGAGTAATTGACAGTCTGATTCTAAGTCAGCCCCTGTCCTTGGTCTGACTGATAATATTGAGCTTTTCCATTGTCTCTTTCTACAGATGTAGTCAATTTGATTCTTGTGCATTCCACCTGGTGAGCTCCATGTGTATAAAAAAAAAAAAATTTTTTTTTTTTTTATGTGTATAGTCACCATTAATTTTGTTGGAAAAAGGTATGTGCGATGAAGAAGCCGTCAGTCTTGGAAAACTCAATCGTGATCTACGGAATCGTCTCTATCACCAAGGCTATATTTTCCAACTACCAATCCTCCTTCTTTGTTTTCAACTTTCCCATTCCAATCATTCCAATGTAATTATCAGTGCATCTTGATTGCATGTTCAATCAATTTCAGACTGCAGAAGTTGGTAAAAATCAATTTCTTTATCTTTGGCCTTAGTGGCTGGTGCCATTTGAATAATAGGTGTATTAATTGGTCTTCCTTGCAGGCGTATGAATATTATCCTATCACTGACAGCATTGTACCTCAGGATAGATCTTGAAATGTTCTTTTGGACAATGAATGCAATGTCATTCCCCTTCAATTTGTCATTCCTGACATAGTAGACCACATGATTGTTTGATTCAAAATGGCCAATACCAGTCCATTTCAGCTCACTAATGCCTAGGATATCAATCTTTATGCGTTCCTTTTCATTTTCTGATGATTTCCAATTTTCCTAGATTCATACTTCATACAATCCAGGTCCTGATTATTAATGGATGTTTACAGCTGTTTCTTCTCATTTTGAGTCACGCCACATCAGCAAATGGAGATCCTGAAAGCTTGACTCCATCCATATTATTAAGGTTGACTCTACTCTGAGGAGATAGCTTTCTTCCCCAGTTCTCTTTTGAGTGCCTTCCAACCTCAGGGGCTCATCTTCCGGCACTATATCAGGCAATGTCCTGCTGCTATTCATAAAGGTTTTCTCTGGCTAATTATTTTCAGAAGTAGACTGCCGGGTCCTTCTTCCTGGTCTGTCTTAGTCTGGAAGCTCAGCTGAAACCTGTCCACCATGGGTGACCCTGCTGGTATTTGAATACTGGTGGCATAGCTTCCGGCATCACAGCAACACACAAGTCCCCATAGTATGACAAACTGATAGACGTGTGGGAGGCTTTTCCCATAAGCTAATAATATCTTACATTTTATACTTCTTTACAAATTGTAAAATAGTTTCCTAAACATTAACTCATTTGATGTTCTTATGCCTTTCAGTTATTACACCCACTATATGTCTATCAGTTTGTCATACTGTGGTGGCTTGCATACTGTCTTGATGCTGGAAGTCATGCCACTGTTATTCCAAATACCAGCAGGGTCACCCATGGTAGACAGGTTTCAGCAGAACTTCAAGACTAAGATAGACAAGGAAGAAGGACCTGGCAATCTACTTCTCAAAAAAATAGACCAGTGAAAACATTCTGGATAGCAGCTGAACACTGTCTGATATAGTGCTGGAAAATGAGCCCCTCAGGTTGGAAGGCACTCAAAATGTGGCTGGGAAGTGCTGCCATCTCAAAGTAGAGTCAACATTAATGGTGTGGATGAAGTAAACCTTTTGGGATTTTCATTTGCTGATGTGGCATGATTCAAAATGAGAAAAAACAGCTTTAAACATCCATTAATAATCAGAACATGGAATGTACAAAGTATGAGTCTAGGAAAATTGGAAGTCATCAGAAATGAAATGGAACACAAAAACATCAATATCCTAGGCATTAGTGAGCTAAAATGGACTGGTAACAGCCATTCTGAATCATGCAATCTGCTATACCAGGAATGACAAATTGAAGAGGAATGGCATCCATTCATCATCAAAAAGAATATTTCAAGATCTATCCTGAAGTACAACACTGTCAGTGATAGGAAAATAACCCAGGCCTACAAGGAAGACCAGTTAATATGACTATTATTCAAATTTACACACCAACCACTAATGCTAAAGATGAGGAAATTGAAGCTTTTTATCAACTTCTGCAGTCTGAAATTGACCAAACATGCAATCAAGATGCATTGATAATTACTGGTGATTGCAATGCAAAAGTCAGAATCAAAGAGGATTGGTAGTTGGAAAATATGGCCTTGGTGATAGAAACGATGCCAGAGATTGCATGATAGAATTTTACAAGGCCAACGACTTATTTATTGCAAATACCTTTTTCAACAACATAAATGATGACTATATACAGTGAAAAAGAGGAAGACCCTCAATGAGACAGACTGAGACAGTGGCTGCAACAATGCACTCAAGCATAACAACAATTGTGACGATAGTGCAGGACTGGGCAGCGTTTGGTTCTGTTGTACGTAGGGTCGCTATGAGTAGGAACTGACTGGACAGCATCAAACAACGACAACAACATATACATGGACCTCACCAAATGGAAAACACAGAAACCAAATCGACTATATCTGTGGAAGGAGATGATGGAAAACTCAGTATCATCAGTCAGAAGAAGGCTAAGGGCCTCCTGCGGAATAGACCATCAATTGCTCGTATGCAAGTTCAACCTGAAGAAAATTACTTATTTTAATTAAGCCCATGAGAGTCAAAGTATGACCTTAGGTACATCCCACCAGAATTTAAAGACCATTTCAAGAATAAATTCAATGCATTGAACACTAATGACTGAATACAAGCCGAGTTGTGGGATGACATCAAGGACATCATACATGAAGAAAGGAAAAGGTCATTAAAAAGATGGAAAAGAAAGAAAAGACCAAAATCGATGTCAGAAGAGACTCTGAAACTTGCTCTTGAAGGCAGAACAGCTAAAGTGAATAAAAGAAATGATGCAGAAAAAAAACGCTGAACAAAAGATTTCAAAAGGCAGCTAGGGAAGACAAAGTAAAGTATTATGATGACATGTGCAAAGACCTGGAGTTAGAAAGCCAAAAGGGAAAAACACACTTGGCATTTCTCATGCTGAAAGAACTGAAGAAAAAATTCAAGCCTCGAATTGCAATAGTGAAATATTCTATGGGCAAAATATTGAATGATGCAGGAAGCATCAAAAGAAGATGGAAAGAATACAGAGTCACTGTACCAAAAAGAATTAGTTGATGTTCTACCATTTCAGGAGGTATTGAAGGAAGAAGTCCAAGTTGCACTGAAGGTACTGCTGAAAAACAAGTCCCCAGGAATTGACAGAATACAAATCAAGATGTTTCAACAAACAGATGCAGCGCTGGAGGTGTTCACTTGTCTATGCCAAGAAATTTGGAAGACAGCTACCTGGCAACCGACTGGAAGAGATCTGTATTCGTGCCCATACCAAAGAAAGGTGATCCAACAGAATGTGGAAATTATAGAGCAATATCATTAAGAAAACACACAAGTAAAATTTTGCTGAAGATCATTCAAAAGTGGTTGCAGCAGTACATAGACAGGGAATTGCCAGAAATTCAAGCTGGATTCAGAAGAGGACGTGGAACCAGGGATATCACTACTAATGTTAGATGGATTCTGGCTGAAAGCAGAGAATACCAGAAAGATGTTTACCTGTGTTTTATCAACTATGCAAAGGTATTCAATTGTGTGGATCTTAACAAATTATGGACAGCATTGCAAAGAATGGGGATTCCAGAACACTTGAATTGTGCTCATTGTGGAACCTGTATACAGACCAAGAGGTCATTCTAAAAGAACAAGGAGATACTGCATGGTTTAAAAAACAGGAATGTTGTGCATCAGGGTCATATCCTTTCACCAGACTTATTCAATCTGAATGCTGAGCAAATAATCCAAATAGTTGAACTACATGAAGAAGAATGGGGCATCAGGATTGAAGAAAGACTCATTAACAACCTATAATATGGAGATGACACAATCTCGCTTGCGGAAAGTAAAGAGGACTGGAAGCACTTACTGATGAAGATCAAAGATTACAGCCTTCAGTTTGGATTACACCTCAACATAAAGACAACAAAAATCCTCACAACTGGACCAATAAGCAACATCATGATAAACAGAGAAAATATTGAAGCTGTCAAGGATTTCATTTAACATGTATCCACAATCGACACCCATGGAAGCAGCAGTCAAGAAATCAAAAGATGCATTGCATTGGGCAAATCTGCTGCAAAAGACATCTTTAAAGTGTTGAAAAGCAAAGATGACACCTTGAAGACTAAGGTTTGCTTGACCCAAGCCATGATGTTTTCAATCACGTCACACACATGCAAAAGCTGCACAATGAATAAGGAAGACTGAAGAAGAATTGATACATTTGAATTGTAGTGTTGGCAAAGAATATTGAATATACCATGGACTGCCAGAAAATGAACAAGTCTGTCTTGGAAGAAGCACTGCCAGAGTGCTTCTTGGAAACGAGGATAGGGAGACTTCATCTCATGTACTTTGGACATGTTATCAGGAGGGTCCAGTCCCTGGAGAAGGACATCATGCTTGATTAGATAGATTAGGTAGAGGGTCAACAAAAAAGAGGAAGACCCTCAACAAGATGCACTGACACAATGGCAGCAACAATGGGCTCAAACATAGCAACAATTGTCAGGATGGTGCAGGACCGAGCATCATTTCATTCAGTTGTGATGAGTTGGAACCAACTCAAAAACACCTAACTACAACAACAACAACGGCTTTGAACTGGAAATTTTGGATGATATCTCTAAGAATACACATTGTTTGAGAAGGCAAAAAAGAAAAGAAAACAACTTTGTGAAGGGAAATACATCTTCTCTAATAAGCAGAGCCAGGAATCCAATATCTTTCTGAAGCCTTATTAGGCATATTATGAACATAAATATTTAAACATAACAAAGACACATAAAGCACCATGGATCACACCTAATGGTTAAACAAGTGACACCAGAGTCATAACCATTATTTCTAAAAATTGAATCTTAGAAATTTCTATAAGGTTTACATGTTCATGAATAACTAACGTGAAAGTGCATGTTTATACCTCCTCCTCCTCTACAAAAGATACATTATCAGTGCACTACCTTGAAGAATCATTGAGGGCTCTTTTCAATATTAAGGTCATTTTTCAGTGTTTTGTTTCACATTGAGACCAGTAAACTTAAATTGATATAAGTCTCCAGTGGAAAAAAATAAGTTATTGTATTTTCCTATCTTAAATAAAATATAAAAGGTTGATTGTACTCTAATACCAGAACAGATTATTTTAATCTGCTTCAGTGCAGTTTAATTAAGATGATTCTATCAGTTCTGAGAAGAATCTGAAATGAAAGCTATAAAAGAATAATAAACCAATTTAGTAATAGGACAAGCCATTCAAAATATATATTCTTACCACTTCACAAGTTGGTATAATAAGATTTTCACAGCTACATTCTAAAAGGCAAAAATAAACATATTTAGATTGATCAAAAAACATTAATATAATTTAATAAAACTTTAAAATATGGAAGTTAATTACCACAATGCCATATCGGACAACATTGACCAGATACATTTTCTTTCACAAGTTTCGTATCTTCTGCACAGTTGAATAGTGGCGTAGGGCAAAGATTTGGGTCACAAACTAAATAGAAAGATTATAAGGGTAAAGATTAACTTCATGTTGTAACAGCCAGGTCTTATTATCTAGCGTTTTGTTCACCGCCGTTACTGATGTAGTACGTTGCCTCATCTCTCCCTGGTGTTGCCTCTCCAAGTACCCAATTTCCAGTGTTGGTGAGGGCAGAACAAGTGACTCATAGGGAGGTACAACAACAGCAGTAGTGCTGAGATAGCACATCAGGTGAAAGGTCTTGAGAAATGGCAGGGGTGCAAGACGAAAGAGGAAGTCAAGAGGATGTAGAATCATCTGAACATCTAGAAATTCTACAATGATAAGAAAAGCAATAGCTAATCTATTTTTGGGAGGCAATTATCCAAGAAGAGCTCTTACAAAAATGAGCTCTTAGATGTGTAAAAATAAAAATAATACATGTGTTTAATACATATTTTCATAAGATTTCAGCTAAGATCTGGTATAACAGTACAACTAAGATACAATGGGCTTTTTAAACATCGGACACGTCTAAATATTTTCAGCTAGTTAAAATACACTTACCACAGTAATACTGAGGACAACAGAATTGTGTAGTATTAAGATCCACAGTGAGGAATTCCCCATCAGTACATAGTGGAATAGGTTCAGTGCAAGGTTCACAAACTAAAGGCAAAACAAAAAAGCACAGTTGAGCTAAATACAAAATAATTATTAGTTCATAATACCATACACAAATAAAATCTAAATAAAAAATACTGCATTTAATCAGAGCTTCAAACCAGTTCATTTCAGTTTGAACCCCTGCTGAAAATTTATATTTCTAACAAGTTCCCAGGCAATGCTAATGCTGCTGATTAGGGGCCAATTCTGAGAACCACTACTAGAGCAGTGGGCCTCAAAACTTATTATATATCAGAGTCACCTGAGGATCTTGCTAAAATGTAGATTCTGATTCAGTATATCTGGGGTGGAAGTGCAAATACTCAGCTGGGGTTTAAACTGGACCAAACCAGTTTGAAGCCCTGGATTTAATAAAATTGGGAACAAGGAAAACAGATCTTCTCTCCTTTCAAGAAATTATCTCTCAGAACACTCACCACAGAGAGGGGAGAAACAACAAGGTTCTCCCTGTTGAACTTGAATCATGAATTGGTCTTCTCTGCATTCTGGTATTGGAATATCAGGGCATTGGACTGGGTCACATTCTGCAGAAGCATAAAGATGTTTGAAAATTTGTATAGCGTGAAGTGGTTGAATAAAATGAAATAATGCTTATTTCTCTTTGAATTTGCTGATAATTTATTTTAAAGCTCTTAATATTAGCAGAAACATGTAAGAAATGGCAGAAGAATATTTTTATATATATACACACTTACTCCTCACTTATCAACTATCTCCTTATCTGACAGTTTCCGTTTACGACAACTTTGAAAAAATTCTCAGGTGGTGCCTCTGATGGTCTGGACCCCACCCAGAGCCATGGCTGGGCCCGGGACACCCTCTGTGGGCCACCCCAAACATTATACTGGAGGTACCAGCAACAGCTGGACCACGTGAGAAACGGTAGCCAGTCGACGGCAGGACGCCTTCTCCTGTTCATCCATGACATCTAGATCCAGCCACAGAGGGGCAGGGCAATGGTGGGACAATGTGAGGTTGCAGACAGGCAGGAGGAAGCTGAGTGAGGGCCCAAAGGTACCAGGGAGGTAGATGTGGGGAGGCAGGAAGGGAGGGAGAGGAAAGGAGGTTGCACGGGACTATAAGGCAAGGGCAGATGGCGGACAAGTGGGCTCCCACCCAGGGCAGGAGTTAGCGGATGGAGGATGAGCAGAGTCCCTGTGCAGGGTGGGAGGCAGGAGGTAGTGGGCAACACCCGTCCACCAACACTACCACCCCCAATCCCCATGGGTTCTTCAGCGGTGGGGAAGGGGGCCCACTACACCATGTGCATGCTGAAATGCACCAGGGGTGCCTAAGGGTTGGTGAGTGACTTGTAGGGGGCGCTGGCACTGAAGATGGGCTCGGGGCATATGCTCATTTTGCATAACTACCTGGTCTTTGGGGCCTAACCATGTTGGTGAGGAGTGGGTTTAAATATATATACAGAGAGAGAGAGAGAGAGAGATGGCAAATTAAAAAAAAAAAAAAAAACTACATTTGTAAGACAATGCCACAAACTTTTATAATAAATCATTTTCTTGGAGTTACAAGGAATAAGACTCTAGTCATTATTCTGAATGGACAATGAACCTAACTCTTATTTTTCCTAAGTGATTACTCACCACATTGGTACTGTGGACAGCAAGAAAGAGGGCTATGGCCAATGACCAATTTTTGACTACTCGCACACATTGGAATGGTAGCGTCACACAAAGCCATGTCACATCCTGAAAATAAGAAACAGAAACATTAAAATACTAATGAACATATCTAGCGTCTTACACTGCTAACTCAAAGCAGGGCAATGGTTCTTACTATACATGTTTTTACATTGCAGTTAAGCCCATTCAGCTCACAAAATGGACCATACATGAAAAGGCTGCAGCTTTAAGTTTATTTGCCATATCTTTCTCGACTCGACGGCACTGGGTTTGGGTTCATTCCTGATTGTCATAATTCTTAGATTCCTAAGTCTTTTTTATTGTCATGTATTAATAAATATTACTCTTTGCCAATAGCCATATTTTTGCATGCATATTTGCAAAATCAGCAAAACAATAATGAATCAAAACTTCCTTTGAGAATGTGTAAATGACATTTATGGCAGCAATTATATTGTTACCTCAACCTTGATTTTTTTTTTTAATAGCAAACATCATTTATGCCCTGTTTTTTAACAGAAACTATCAACATATTTTGTGGCATTAACGGACTATAAGGCATCAGCCTGTTTGCTTACCACAAATTTCCTCTGAACAGCAGGTCCATTTATCAACAATGCCCATGACGACTTCACCTTCTCGTTCACAAATTGGTGAGGGCTCTTCATGACAGTCAGACTCTATAGGAACAATGCTTCCATTCTCCAAACATTTGTACAGAGAGCATTCGTCAATGCCCCCGTTCCAAATTTCCCCAGCAGCACGGGGTTGGTCTTCAATGTCAGTACACACTTAGAAAGATTGACAATGTTATGTCACTCAAAACCTGGACACTAAAATAAATCAAGCTGTAATGTTTTGATTTCAGATGGTGACACAGCCCACTGATATAGATGCTATGTCACATAGCTCTCCTTTTCAGATTCTTTTTTTCATCAGATACACATTACATTTTTCTTTAATGAAAGTTTTGATTTAGTCTGCTGAAAGTATTTCTCCCTTCTATATTTGTAAATGTGTATGTTTTCTTCTATAAATAAGTCACTGTGTTATTTCTGATACAAAATTTTAAATAAGATTTCCATTAGTTGGAACTAACTCAGTAATATAAATTTAAATCAGATTTAAAATATTAAACATTGAAATAATTGGTACTAGCAAATAAGGCAGCCCCTACATCACATCAGGAAACCCTGGTGGCATAGTGGTTAAGTGCTACGGCTGCTAAACAAAAAGGTCGGCAGTTTGAATCCACCAGGCACTCCTTGGAAACTCTATGGGGCAGTTCTACTCTGTCCTATAGGGTCACTATGAGTTGGAATCGACTCGAAGGCAGGGGGTTTGGTTTTTTGGGCAATCATTAACATTTGTGTCATGAAAATTCAAAATGTTTCCACTTTAATAAAAATCTAGAAGGGGAAAGTAGGCAATTAAGAAAAATATTGTTTAGTGTCTCTGTTGGTTTTATTGTAAAAGTGTTACTTTTATGGTAAAAATGGCCCTCTGGTAGTTCTTTTTAGGAAATACAGAGATAAATGTGACCAACCATGCCCCCAGTCTCTAATGAGCTTCTCTTCTACTACCCATTTATTAGCAAACCGATTTCATAGGTTTTAAAGAACAAACACAACCACATCTGTGGATTCTCAAAGTCTTCCACAGATGCTTTCTTCACTGGCAAACACAAGCTTGTTCCGGAAACTATCTATGCGTTTCACTTCCATCAGTTTTCCCTTTAATTATTAGCAAATTCCTTCTACTTCTGACCGTGATGATGCTCACGATGAGCCCTAAGGCTGGCGAAGCATCATGCTGTGATTTTCTCAATTTTGTACTTTCTTTTGTCTACCACCACTGTGGAGACAGTATGTCAGAATAAAATGGTTTGAAAATGAAAGAAGAAATGTTCAACGTTTCCCTCAGGTAATAATGCTATATTCCATTTCTTGAGTGTTTATTTTTCTTCAGGCACTGTGCTACATGTCAAACGCTTATTATTTTATCTATCCCCACAATAGCTTTATGGGATAGGTGCTATTATTTTCCTGGTTCACAGATGCATAACCTGATGCTCAGAGAAGTAAAGGTGAGCCATTGGTACATGGGAGAACTGGGATTTGTATTCAGTCTACAAACTACACTCTTAATTCTTAATATGCCACGCTCTCTCCCATTCATTAGAGGCACAGGTACCCATTAAACCACATCACCCCTGAAGCACCTACTTTGTTAGCTTCAGAAGAAATCATATTAAGTAGAAACCACAAACAAACTTGTTACCTTTCCAACACTAAGATTAACTTGATCAATCTTCCTCAGCATATCTCTCTAAAGTCTAAAAATGTTTTGTTTGTTGGAATCCTAAAAAGTCATTTTTACTTTGCTGCTTACCACATTTTTTCTCTGGAATGCACTCAGTTGAATCTGGCCTGTGGAGAACGGTTCCGTTTTTGCAAACACAGTCTTCTCTTAAATTCAAACATGAGGAGTGATCGTAGAACCATCTGTTTAGACAAGTATGTGCTTCACAAGGTTGCACACAAGGCTGATATTCCTTCCCCGCCGGGCAGCTCAGAGCTATGAGTTTTAGATGACAGAATTTACTAATGATAAAATAATCTATTTGAATTCTAATAAAAGGAATATCAGATATCTTTCTGAAAATGAACTTTGTACATTTTAATCTCTTTAAAGTCCATTTTTCATTTTCGATGAAACTATAAATCAGAAACAAAACCATGGATAACTATTTCTGAGCATCTATCATGTGTTCAGCTAACATTGGGTGTTAGAGTGGTAAACGTTCATTTAATTTATATGAAATAAATATGACCAAGAGGCAGCCAAATTCTGGCATATAGAGTCAACTATTATTAAGTTCCTGCTGTAAAAAAAAAAAAAAATGCAATAAGAGGAGATAAAATAGTGTGCCCAGCATAGCATGTTTTCATGTAATTCAAACAAGTCATAAAAAAGAAAAATGCTGCATATTTAGGTTTAATCCTTCACTTTCAAAAGTAACTACCAGTGCTGAGCAGTTTCTAATTGATGTTTTAGAAAATTCTTGCTGATTGGCAGTGATCTTGGAAAGCCATACTGGTAAGAAATGAATGCTCAACTGGTGGGGGTATAAACTGGTACAGTCCCAGGTGAGAACGATTTGACAGTGTATATACGCTTAAGACTCATACTCATAGCGACCCTATAGGACAGATTAGAGCTGCCCCATAGAGTGTCCAAGGAGCGCCTGGCGGATTCAAATTGCCGACCTTTTGGTTAGCAGCCTTAGCACTTAACCACTACGCCACCAGAGTTTCCATGAGTCGGAATTGATTCAATGGCAGTGGGGTTTTTTCTGGTATATGCTTAAGTTGGAGATGGCGCACATTCTCTATGAATCAGCAGCTCCAATCTAGAATAGTGATTACCACTGGGGAAGGAAAGAGAAGAAAAGGAATAGAAGGGCATACAAGAAGCTTCATTTTTAACTGTTTCATTTCTGAAGCTGTGTAATAGAACTGGCGTTTGTGATATATTATTCTTTCTCCATGCGTTTTATTATTACTGAATTATTTTGTGATTAAAAAATGAAAGAATGAAGCTAATGCTAAAAAATGGAATGGTATTTAATGGTTGAAAAATACTATTTAGTTAATAGCTACTTACAGCAGTAATCAGGTGTTCTCCATTGAATACAGATGTCGAACTTGTTACACAGAGCTACGTAAGCAGAAAGCGCATCACATTCATAGTTCAAATTGATCCAGATCTTTTCACAGAAATCCTGCGGTGAAACCTAGAGAGATACATTTTAGCTTGGGATGAGTAATGTGGCTTTATTCCTCTGAAGACCCTAAGCTAGACTAAGAGTATTTGGAGAATGAAAGGGTCACAAGTTAATATTCATTATGGTTCCTCTTAGACCTTAGATTTTCAAAAACTTATGACATTAGATGCCATCTATGAATTACAATATTTTTAAGCACACATTTTAGATAAGACAAATATTGTCTACAATACTGGCTGCCCTATAAAGGGAATGTGGACCTAGCAAAAACCCATTTCTGATATCACACTTTTGGTTACAACTGTCTTTTCTACCTACTGAGTAAGGGTTTGATCTACCATACATAAAATTGGAACTCCTGAAATAGTCCCTAGTGATACATAGTATTTTTTATTAAAGGTGGGTGTGTATACTCCTAAAAAAAAAAAAATCTATTAATATTGAATATAGGTTGAATAATTTATATAATTTTGCATGTCTCAATTTAATTAGAGATTATCGTTTTTTATATACAGAATACTTTTCATTTTGATCTAAAGACGCCTGAAATCTAAATAATTTATCTTGAAATTTAGCATTTATTCCAATTTTTCTTTCTACTTACTCAACAAACAATACTGAGCATCCACATTGGGAGGCTAAATTGTGAAACACGCCAAAGGATCAGAAAAAAAATACTTATTTTTCATATCTTATCATTTCTTCTTCAAGGACCATGTCTTTAATAATCAAGACTTTACTTCCTTTTTAGTCTTATTTGTTAAATCACTTCAGATCCATCCACTTCACTTTACACAAAATTCTTGCTACGGTCATCAACAGCCTCCTGTTTGTCAAATCCAGTGAGCACTTTGTTATCCTAACTCCACCCCCATCTCTCACAGCCTATGATGCCTTAGCACTCCCTGTTTCTTAAAACCCTCTCCTTTGACTTTGAGGACACCATATTCAGTTTCCTTTCAGTCTGTTTGTCTTTATCATTTCCTCTTACTGCCTCTCATTCTGAGTGTTTCTCTAGATTCCATCTTTGGTGGTCATGTCTTCTCACTCCAAATGCTCTTCCTGGGCTCAACCACTCCCATGGCATTTAAATCCCCTTTGCCTCAGTTTCTTCATATGCTAGAGTCAATAATACTACTTAAGATTACTATAAAGAGTAAATAAACTGTACAGATTCTGATACACCATAAATTAGTTATTGTTATTTTTTTAATCCATAAAATAACTCAAAAAACCTGACAGCCGGCCTCAACTTTTTCTCCTTTCAGCTCCAAAATTATGTTTCTAAGTTTCTTCTGGGTATTTTTCACTATGATATCCCACATGACTTAATCTGTCCAAAATAGAAAATTTTCTCTCTTTTCTACTTCATCCACAAAAGCTGATTCACCCATTCATTTATGTCTCATAATTATGTTTATAATTTTGAGCATATAACTACATAGCATGCTATGCATTAGGAACACAAAGGTGAATAAAACAGACATGTTCCCTGCCTTGTAGATCTCACAAACAAAGAAAAGCCTTGGAGTAGGATCAAATGAAGCCACCATGCCAAAAAGAATTAGAGGGGGAGGGAAGCATTCCATCCAGGGAAATGGCAAGTACTAAGGCCCATTGGCAGGAAAAACCTTGGAATATTCGAAGAGCTGAAAGAAGGCTGAAATGGCTGGAGCTTAACAAGCAAAAAGAGTATAGCACCAGATGAGGCTTCTAGAGAAGTAAGTGGGGCCAGATATAGACAAATTTGTAAGTCATGATAAAAAGTATGAATTGGACTCTAAGTGAAAGACTTAGGTAAAGAAATGACACAATCTTGTTTACATTTTCAAGAGGCAATTCTGCCTGCTATGTGAGAAACAGATCAGCAAATGAAGGTGAAGATTAGAAGTAGGAAATTAAAAATAAGAGGGTATTTAGGTTAGGCTCATTAAACCATTTAAAAGGTGATAGTCGCATTAAGATGTTGGCATCAGCAATAGGAAAAAAAATGTGTTGATTTTAAACATATTTCGAAGTAGAGTCAACACGACTTGGGGATAGCTTGATGGAACAGATTGAGAAGAAGGTATTGAGAAGTTTTGATCTTAATTAATATGTACCCAGTAAAAAAAAAAAAATTATTTTTTTGTTTTTTTAGTAGTCTAAGATAGAAATTTGAAATCATCCACAATTGTTCCTTCTTCCTTAATATTTACATCTGAAGCCTTTAAGTTCTACCTATTGTAAGTCACAAATGTCTTCCAAATCGTGTCTATCCTTTTTAGATATACAGCTATCCCCTCCCCAGTCAGGCTCTCACCATATTCTCAGAGAGCTTTTCCTTTAAAATCATTTATAAAGGACAGGGTGTGGGCAGAAAAAGCGAGAAGGATAGATGAAAAATAGGCCAGCCATTTGTTAATAATTGTTAAATCTAAATAATGGCACATTATTATGTTCACTGCAACATAATTCACAATAGCAAAAAGATGGAAACAACCTAAGTGCCCATCAACAGATGAGTGGATAAACAAATTATAGGACATACACACAATGGAATACTATGCAACAATAACGAACAATGAAGAATCAGTAAAGCACCTCACAACATGGATGAATCTGGAGGGCATTATTCTGAGTAAAATAAATCAGTCACAAAAGGACAAATATTGTATAAGATCACTATGATAAGAACACAAGAAAAGGTTCAACAGGACCAAAGCAAAAGCAAAGAACTTTCCTAGATGCATCCAAACACTTTGAGGGACAGAACAGCTGGGGCTGGGGCCTGGAGACCATAGTTTCAGGGAAGATCTCAGTCAACTGGCATAATATAGTTTATAAGAAAATGGTCTACATCTCACTTTAGTGAGTAGTATCTGGGACCTTAAAAAGTTTGTATTCATCTAAGATACACCTATTGGTCCCATCCCACTCAGAGCAAAGGTGAATAAAGAAAACCAAAGACACAAAGAAAATACTAGCTCAATGGACTAAAGGATCAGATGAACCAGAGACCCCACCAGCCTGAGACCAGAAGAACTAGATGATGCCCGGCTACCACCAATGACCATCCTGTCAGGGAACACAACAGAGTGTCCCAGACAGAGCAGGAGAAAAATGTAGAACAGAATTCATATCCACATAAAAAGACCAGACTTAATGGTCTGACACAGACTGGAAGAACCACTGAAACTACGACCCCCGAATGCTCTGTTAACCCAAAACTGAAAGCATTCCCAAATCCCACTGTGCAGACAAAGATTAGATATGATTATAAAACAAGAAATAATACACATGAGGAATGTGCTTCTTAGTTCAATCAGATATATGAGACCAAGGTAGGAAGGGACAAAAACTGGTCAAATGGACACACAGAACCCAGGGTGGAAAGGGGGAATGTGCTGTCACATTTTGGGGATTGCAACAAATGTCACACATGTATAAATTTTTGAATGAGAAATTTTTTTTAATTAAATTTAAAAGATTATAGCCAAGTGAAAAAAAAGCTATATAATGGCTATAAAGGTTCTTATACCATACTACTTTTGTGAGTGTGTGAATATTACCATAATAGTTTTTTTTTTAACTACCCAATAGACTTCTAACTAGCCACCCTGCCATCCCTGTTTATTTCATATTCTTCCCTCCTTCAGACTGATCTATTGAGCAAATTTGTCATGTCTCTCCCAATTTCAGTGCTTAAATTTTTGTTTTTCTTACAACAAGACCTTCAACAAAGTAAGCCCTAAAAGCAAAAGGTGGAGGAAGAGAAAATTTATCCCTACATAAGTTAGTTTCCAAAAAAAGTTACTAAAACTCAAAATTTATTTATTTTTTAATTTTGAAGTATTTTTTAAAATTCAGGCACATTTTATATTCTATTCCTTAATAGTCATCTTTTAAATAAAAATAACATTAAGATTTGAGGCTCTGAAAGAAAAATATTCCCTATATAATTGATACACGGGCAACTTGCTATTGCATTCAATTTCAAAATACCAATTTAAGAAATCTGGGGTGAACTGAAGTGAATCAAATATCCAGTTCATCATTCAGGCAATACTATCTCTTCTCCACCTTGGTTTCTTAATACCTCATGATCTTAGACATTCATGAAATGCAGATAAAAAGAATACACCTGCTCTACTATTGTACAAGCTACGCTAGAGTTATCACTGAACCATAATGATGAGAATGCAGCTAAGTAAATTGATGACACATCTTCAGGCTACTGTGGACAGAATCCTTACAAGCTTCTAAGGGTCTCTTTTTACTATCTCAAGGAAACACTAATATAAGGATTTTGAGAGTCTGAAACTAATAGTAGTTCCCACATTCAGTTCCTCCAATCTTGTTGTCAAACTTCATTTTCTTCTTTGTGTGTGTGTGTGTTTTACTTTGTTAATTGTACTTTAGATGAAGGTTTACAGAATTAGCTTCTCATTAAACAATTAGTACACATATTATTTTGTGACATTGGTTACCAACCCCACGACAGGTCAAAACTCTCCTTTTCTCAATCTTGGGTTCCCCATTACCAGCTTTCCCTGTCCCCTCTTGCCTTCTCATCCTTACCCCTGGATTGGTGTGCCCATTTAGTCTCATTTGGTTTATGGGCCTGTGTAATCTTTGGCTGGAGGGTGAGCCTCAGGAGTGATTTCATTACTGAGCTCAAAGGGTGTCTGGAAGCCATACTCTTCTGGTTTCTCCAGTCTCTCAGACCAGTAAGTCTGGTTTTTTTTTTTTTTTTTTTTGGGTTGGGGGGAGTTAGAATTTTGTTCTACATTTCCTCCAGCTCTGTCCTGGACCCTCTAGTGTGATCCTTGTCAGAGCAGTCGGTGGTGGTAGCCGGGTACCATCTAGTTGTATTGGACTCAGTCTGGTGGAGGCTGTGCTACTTGTGGTCCATTTAGTCCTTTGGACTAATCTTTCCCTTGTGTCTTTAGTTTTCTTCATTCTCCCTTGCTCCAGAGGGGGTGACATCAGTGGAGTATCAGATGGCCGCTCACAAGCTTTTAAGATCCCAGAGACTACTCGCCAAAGTAGAATGTAGAACATTTTCTTTATAAACTATGTTATGCCAAATGAGCTAGACATTCCCTGAGACCATTGTCCCCACAGCCCAGTAATTCGGTCCCTCACGGAGTCGAACTTTATTTTCATTGTAGCATTTCATAATTTGTCTTATAATTGTTAATCAAAAGTGCTAAGTCTTAAAAAAAAAAAAAAAAACTGCCTAATAACCCAAATTTGTGGACATTTTTTTAATCATTAAGGTGAAAACAATCCATTCACATTATTTAGGATTTATTTATCGTCTCTTTGCTTGGGGAAATATTATATTTCAACTCTGACTATAAAAACATTTTAACCAATTAAACTGGTTTATATCTATTTAGCAGATAAAGCAGTCAAATTAACTTTGTATTTGATTATAAATTTGTTGAAGGAGATATTCAAACTATAGTATTTTTAAAAGTTATAACATTTTTGTCACACCTTTGAACACCCTAAGACAATATAAAAAGCTGGAAGTTCCTGGTGAAGAGAATAAGAGATGTATGAGAAGCTTGATGCAAAACAAGCCTGCCCCATCTGTGCACCCTGTCCATCAGAAAACTTTTATTTCTCCTTTAAAAATTCCTCACTATATTTTTTGGCTGGTTTTCTTAGGTTTTGTACTTTCATATTTTACCATGACGCAATGTGCATACTAATAAGTTTCTAGAGACATCATCCATATAAAGTGAAAAAAATCGGTAAAATTACCAAATCATCAAAGTCTGTGCTTTTATCCAACTGAATATTCAATGATGAAGTGAACCTCATTTCTCAGTCCACTATTTAAAATGCCTTTTAAGAGCATTAAAATTTGTCAGGTGACAAATTTGGCCATATCGACAGCACATTGTTTTAGGTGCCGTCAAGTCAGTTCTGACTCATAGTGACCCTACGTACAACAGAATGAAACACTGGCCGCTCCTGTGCCATGTCCACAATCGTTGTTATGCTTGAGCCCTTTGATGCAGCCACTGTGTCACTCTATCTCATTGAGAGTCTTCCTCTTTTTTGTTGACCCTGTAGTTTACCAAGCATCTACAACATAGAATTTAATAAATGTGCTATTATTTTATGACCTTCATATTCCAAAAGATTCTAAAATCAGTCTTAAAGAAAGCTCTTGATCCATATTCACTCTTTTGTTATTTACAAAAATAAAACAAACAAAATGTTTGTAATTATTCTTAAACTCTGCATGACTAGTTTTTAAATGTTACCTCAATGGTAGTTTTATGCAGTCATTGATTTCGATTTTCCAACATAAGATGTAGTAAGATTCATTGCTCATTTGCATTTCCACAATAAATAAAGTCCATGTTTTAAGTAAGCATTAAGGTACCCATTATACTTGTTAGATTAGCCATTTGGGCTATCTTCCAATTCCTCTTCTATATTTGGACTTCAACTTTCCTTTCTTTTGCCCTCGAATTCACTGTGAAGATCTTAAGGAAAATGCTGAGTCTATCACAAAATCAAATGGTATCCTGTGTTAAATCACTATGCCCTGAATATTCAAGTTGAAAATTTTTCTGATTTAATCAACCATCCAAGTTCCCAGTTGAAAATACAATTTTAAACAATCATTGTGTTTTAAACAGATTAAAGTGACGTTGAAATGAGGTTAAAAAAGAAAAAGGTTTGCTATTTTTTTCATTTTATACACACATGCATTTTAAAAGTGTAAACATTTGAAATTTATTTTCATGAAACTCTTCATGTAAAACTGAAGCTCCAGGAATATATGTCATTTTCAATCCTGTAATTTCGTATCCTTCAACTTTTTACGGCTTTTACACATAGCTCAGGTTGAGAACTTTGGAGTCCACACTTCTCCGTCTGGGTCTAGCATAAAAGGTCCTTCATCATGAGCTCCTTCTTGCTTTGAAAATTCCCTCACTCTCCTCCCCAGAAAATTTTTCTCTTCTGTATACCTTGTACTCAACTGTTTCAATGTTTTCCTAACATGACCGAACCCCCTCCTGCACACATTGTTTCCTCTGCCTAGGTCTCCCTTTCTCCCACTTCTCTCTTGATAAACTCATCCTTCTAAACAGCTCAAACATTGAAAACTCCATGAAATCTTCTCCAAACCTCGGCTCCTATGCACCCCATACTGTATATTTTAACGTTTCTATTCACATGCTTGCCTTCCCACTAAACCGTGAACTCCTTTGAGTGCAGAGAGGGAGTCTTCTTCACCTTTGGATCACAGGAGTCTAACACAGGGCCTAGCATGTGGTAGATGATCAATAACATTTTGCTAAATAATTCATGAAATACCATGTTAACTCATTCTTTGTCTACAACAACCAGTTCTTTTCTAAGGATATAGATCATTTAAAACAAGTGCTAGTCACAAACTCAGAAAGTAAAAGACTAATAAAGACTTGATTAAACTGAATATGTGATTGTTCTATACACCTAAGTGGTCAGGGTCATAAGGAATTGATTAAACATTCATCAGCTGTCTATTCTTAGTTAGCAAGTGGCATTGATTTCCCTTTCCTAGAGGCAATTTTTCATAGGACAGAATTTCATTTTTCTTGAAAGCTGTAGATATAGTTCTGACAAAACAGAGGGAGAAAAAAGAAAATCGTTCTTCCGATCTCTGTAAGCCTATAAGCAGTAAATGGTTCTGACTTCCAAGGCATACTGACAGAGGTTTGTTGATAAACTATCCTCTATAGAACACCAAAACAGGAATATATTATGGAATAGAACACCAAAACAGGAATATATTATAGAATAGAACACCAAAACAGGAATATATTATAGAATAGAACACCAAAACAGGAATATATTGGCTTTTACTTTCAATATGTCTAACATGACAGCTCTTATTTATGGTTGCTTTCAACTTACTTTAGCATGGCATGGAGTGAAAACTCTTCTGTTTAACAACTCAATGCAATGACCGCAGTCGTGCTCAGTACAATTTCTAGCAGGTCTCCTTGTTGTTACTTTAAATGATTTCTCAAATTCCCAGCTCTCAATAAATAATTCTATGTCTTCCATATTGGTAATAACTGTGCCATTTTGCATCCTTAGATCATCATCTGGATCATCATTGCAAATTCCTAGAAAGAATATGTGACATTTAGATGGGAAAAATATCTGACTTAAACAAAATGTGGGCAGCAGAAGTGGGCAGCTTAATAACCGATTTTAATATAATGAGTTATTTACTGAATTTATTTATCTTTTGGCTTTAACATTGATAGTTTTTTTTTTATTATTATGGGTCTGATTTTTTGATAAAATAATATAGAACTATCTGAACCATATAAGAAAGAATTCATGATCCTAAAAGTCAAAACATTTGAAAAGACCACGAAGATGAAGGAGGACTTTGATTCAACTCTCACACTTCTTCTCTATTACTATCATCTCCAACTGAGAACTAGTTCTTAAGCCTAAAGAGATATTGTCCAGTGTCATGGACATTTGGTGATTGCCTCCCAGGTATCCACTGCCTGGGAAACCCTTCCTGAAAACACTTTTTTTTTCCCATTTGGGAACTATCCCTGTCCTATCATGTACACAGCACATGACAATATGCCCCAGGAGGGCCCCAGCTGACATAAAGGTAATCCTTACTCCCTTGTTTTGGCAACTGTTACAGGTAATCCGGGCATAAACCAATCAGGTCGTGGCAATCACTTAGATTCTTTCAGCATTAGGGCAACCATTACCAAGTTCAGAACTTGAACTGGAAATTCTAGGACACAGGTAATCTCCTTTCCTTGGATGACATGGCCTGTTAATGGCCTGGCTATGCTGCCCTTAGTTTCCTTGAGGAAAGCTAGACTGAAGATGGAGCTTCCTCTTTACCCAGTGGTGTGCAGAGCCAAAGGAAGTACAGAGAAATGGGACCAGAACCTTAGTAACACCTTACCCCAAACCTACCTATCTAAAAACTTAATTAAAAAAAAGTTCTACAGTACTAAGCTATAAAAGATATAAATCAAACTTTTTTTGCAAATATTAAATTTTTTAATCCTCCAGGAATCGTATCAAGATAAATAATAGTTGCTGCTGCTGTAGTTGCCTCAACCCTATATGTGTGTGTGTGTATGTATACATAAAAAGGATTCAAGTTAAGTGAACTATACTGTAAAGCAACTACTAGTTTTTTAAAGCTAAGCTTTTCTGGAAAAGATAAGGGCTAGTGAAAAATACACTTGCACTGCAACTGCAGCCACCACCCCTACAGACTGCACACCGCTAGGAAGAATGGAGTGGTAATATCAGCCCCCATTCCGGTGACCAGGCTCAGTTTGTGTCATGTTAACAAAGCAGTCCTGGCATTGCCTGGATTTCCCTTTAAGCAGCTACCCCTGCCACGCCGTGTCGGTCATGGAATTTAGAAAGTAACCCCCAGCTAGCAAAAAAAATAATACTAGGCCCTTTCTACAGTGATTAGTTAAAAATCCAGTAAGCATAGTATCTGTCTTTATAAAAGCAAGAGCTTACAAGAAAAGAGGAAGAAAAAAAAACATGAAACTCTGACAGAAATCATAACACTCAGGAGCGATAAATCATAGAAAATATGCATTTCAAAAGTCTCTGAGTTACTACTCAACTACCATGAAGTCATTACATTATTCAAATATATACATACTTAATAATAACTATTTCTACAATAATAGCCTTATGTCATCATAGATGTCTGAGCTATGTTTATCATAGTCTAAATAAGCAAGTAAATATGTAAACCATTTTAGCAAAACTTTCCTTAAAGAATAAATTACATCCTAAAAGAATAAACTGGGGTATTTCATGTAATTTGCCGAGGGCAAGGACTTGACCTTATTCTTTTAAGAGCTGTCAGCACCTAGTGCAGTGTCAAACACTCAGAAGGTGATCCATAAACTTTTACTCAATCAATATTTTTTTGTTGTTTTTGTTAGGTACCGTTGAGTTGGTTCCAGCTCAAAAGGACCCTACAGAACCAAACACTGCCTGGTCCTGCCCCATCCTCGCGATTGTTGCAACGCCTGAGCCCATAGTTGCAGCTACTGTGTCAATCCATCTCATTGAGTGTCTTCCTCTTTTTCAATGACCCTCTACTTTTCCAAGCACGATGTCCTATTCCAGGGACTGACCCCTCCTGATTACCTATCCAAAGTATGTGAGATGAAGTCTCGCCATCCTCGCTTCTAAAGAGCATTCTGAAGGTACTTCTTCCAAGACAGTTTGCTCATTCTTTTGGCAGTTCATGGTATATTCAATATTCTTTGCCAACACCATAATTCAAAGGTGTCAATTCTTCGGTCTTCCTTATTCATTGCCCAGCTTTTGCATGTATATGAGGCACTTGAAAACGCCATGGCTTGAGTCAGGCACACTGTCATGTATTGAATTGTCCCCCCTAAAAATATGTGTAAACTTAGTTAGGCCATGATTCCCAATACTGTGCAGTTGACCTCCATTTTGTGATTGTAATTTTATGTTAAGAGGATTAGGGTGGGATTGTAATATACCCTTACTAAGGTCACATCCTGAGCCAATGTAAAAGGAGTTTCCCTGGAGTGTGACCTGTACTACCTTTTATCTTATAAGAGATAAAAGGAAAGGGAAGCAAGCAGAGAGCAGGGACCTCATACCACCAAGAAAGAAGCAGCGGGAGCACAGCGTGTCCTTTAGGCCCGCGGTTTCTGCGCGGAAAACCTCCTAGTCCAGGGGAAGACTGATGAGAAGGACTTTCCTCCAGAGCCAACAGAGAAAGCCTTACCCTGGAGCTAATGCCCTGAATTTGGACTTCTAGCCTACCAGGCTGTGAGAAAATAAATTTCTCTTTGTTAAAGCCACCACTTGTGGTATTTCTGTTATAGCAGCACTAGATAACTAAGACACACACCTTAGTCCTTAAAGTGACATCTTTGCTTTTCAACACTTTAAAGAGGTCTTTTGCAGCAGATTTGCTCAGTGCAATACATCATTTGATTTCTTGATGGGTGCTGCTTCCATGGGTGTCGATTGTGGATGCATGTAAAATGAAATCTTTGACAACTTTAATCTTTTCTCCATTTAACATGATGTTGTTTATTGGTCCAGTTGTGAGGATTTAGGTTTTCTTTATGTTGAGATATGATCCATACCGAAGGCTGTTGTCTTTGATCTTCATCAGTAAGTGCTTCAAGTCTTCATCACTTCAGCAAGTAATGTCGTGTCATCTGTATAACGCAGGTTGTTAACGAGTCTTCCTCCAATCCCGATGCCCTATTCTTCTTCAGATAGTCTAGCTTCTCAGATTATTTGCTTAGCATACAGATTGAATATGTATGGTGAAAGGATACAACCCTGATTCACACCTTTCCTGACTCTAAATCACACAGTATCCCCTTTTTCTTTTTGAATGACTGCCTCCTGATCTATGTATAGGCTCCTCATGAGCACAGTTAAGTGTCCTGGAATTCCCATTCTACACAATGTTGTCCATGATATGTTATGATCCACACAGTGCAATGTCTTTGCATAGTCAATAAAACACAGGTGAACATCTTTCTGGTATTCTCTGCTTTCGGCCAGGATCCATCTGACATCAGCAATGATATCCCTCATTGCACGTCCTCTTCTGAATTCAGCTTGAATTTCTGAAAATTCCCTGTCGATTTACTGCTGCAACCAATTTTGAATGATCTTCAGCAAGATTTTACTTGTGTGTGATATTAATGATATTGTTCAATAATTTCCACATTCAGTTGGATCACCTTTCTTTGAAATAGGCACAAATAGGGATCCTTTCCAGTCTGTTAGCCAGGTGGCTGTCTTCCAAATTTCATTTGTTGAAACACAGCGGTTAAGAGCTTGGCTGCTAACCAAAAGGTCAGCAGTTTGAATCTACCTGCTGCTCCTTGAACACTCCATGGGGCAGCTCTACTCTGTCCTATTGGGTTGCTATGAGTTGGAATCGACTTGACAGCAATGGGTTTATGTCCAATTAATATTTAGTGAGCTAAAATAGATACATTGTACTGAACTAACCCTGACTCTGTATATTAAGCAACATGTTAAGTGTTTTACTTTCTCATTTAATCCTAATAACCATTTTAATGTAGATACAACTGTCCCCATTTTAAGATGAGGAAAATGATGTTCACTTAAGAGCACAGAGCTGTAAAATTGGACAGCTCATGTTCAGCTTTCTAGCAGACACTAGAGCCAGTATTTTTGTCTTGTTATATACCTAGAGATATTGCTAATTTGTTACTTTTGGCTTATAAATCTTTATATATCTATGTAAAATATTAATATATGAAACTAGATATAGAGGTACATCTAGGCTTTACAGTTCACAATAAAAAGGGAAAATAGATTCAGAATATTGTGCTTTCTGCATCTAACCTTCAAGGAAACTTAAACACATTTTCCCTGATTTCAAACTTAAAAAAAAAAGGAAGAAACAGTTTTGTAAGCCCTTAACCTTTCTATATCTTATTTTTATCACATGTAAATTGAGATAACATGAGTACCTACTTACTAGACTTATTGTTAAAATTAATGAGGTAGAATATGAAAGATAATGGCCTGATACTTTGTTAATGCTTAATAAAGATGAACTAGTAGGATAATGAGAAACTAATTTGATCTGTAAACCAGCATTTCAAGCACAATTTAAAAAATAAATAAATAATTGACGGGGAGTGGGGGGAGATGAGCTAGTGGGAATACAAACAATCTCCATATTAATAGATATAAGCGTATATTGCCATAAAATATTCAATTTGAAATGCTATTGTTTGCTTCTTAAACCTGTTTATTGAAAGTTACTCCTTTCCTCAATGTTCACATAAGGGACTGAAAGTTACTATCACATCTTAAATCTGAAAAGTGGGACCGCAGGAGTCAAAAGGGTGTAATACAAGAGGGGAAAGAAATGTTAGAAGAAATTGAGATTTGTAGAGCAGTGCTCACCGCAAAGCCCTTCTGTGTGTGATGACAAGTTAAACCGGGAGCCAAAATGAATGTCTATGATTCCTGTCAGATGAGCCCACTTTATGATGAGTCCAGCTGGAGTAGTAATCACATACATTGTACCAGAATCCTCTATGAACAGTTCATGACTTGCAAAGGGCAGAGGCACAACAACAGAATCCACTTCTATCTAAAATAGCACAAATACACCTTTTAGAAAAAATTTGTTTTTAAGTATATGCTCATAAAATTAAAAATCCAGATTTTTTCCATTTCTTTCTGAATTCATAGAAACTATTTTGATATTTTAATTTATATCTTTGCTGTTGCCAAAACTTCTCTTTACTTCTAAGCTCTTTTCATTATTCCATTGCTATTCCTTCCTATATTTCATATTTGTTCTAACCCACTTGCCTTTTGTTCTCTTCTAAACTTAACTTTGTTTTATATTATGTATGCTTTTATGTCTGTTTCCCTCCATATATGGTTGGTTACACCATTACTCTAAAAGAACTTAATAAAGTTCTTTTCAGGATGTTTTCTTTAATCTGGGTTCTCTCTTTCTTTGACCTTCTAAATCAGTGTTTGTTTAAATATAATATTCATAATAAATACCTGCCAAGCTTATTAAAGATTAAGATTCCCAGCAATTATGATTCCTAGGTTTGGGTTGGGGTCTAGGGCTCTACAGTTTTAGCATGTACTCTTGGTAATACGAATATAGAAAGTCTGAGGACTATACATGGTAAAACCATGCTTCAAATACTGGCAAAGAATTGGAGCCATGTGCTATAGCTAACAGTAAATTTTTCGAGGTTACTCTTTACCAATCATTGAGTTTCTTATCTTTATATCACTTATACTGCTGCCTTCAGCCTGAAGCCTCCTTTATCTTCTCCTCTGCCTGGTTAATTTCTACTCATTCTTTTAGCTTTATCTTAGGTGCAACCTCCTCCAACAAGCCCTATCTACCCTCCTATAAGGTGCATCCAGTGGTCTTTCTCTCTGGTTCCATGATATCTTGGTCATAACTCTATCACTCCACCTCCTTTACATTTATGCAACCTCTCACACAACCACAAGTTACCTGAGATCAGGAACTGTGTCATTTTATCATGTAAACTATCAAAAAAATGATTATTTAAATAATTAGTTATTAACTGAATACAATAAGCCCTGCAGCCCAAACATTCAAAATATTGCACTGATCAGGTTTGAACCTTTTATTTTCCACCTATATTATTTCCTGCTAATGTATCAACCTCATTAGAATCACGGGTATATATTAATGCTATCATCCAAAAAAAGTATCTTATTCACATATTTCAAATTTTACTTATATACCTTATTATATTTTAGGCTCACTGTGAAACTGCTTCCAGTCTAAAATCCATGGACCTGTACTAACGAACAGAATTCTTTTCAGAAATCACATAATATCTCACGTATTTTGAGCAAAATATTTATCCTTTTTTTTTTCTTATCTTTTAGAAAGAACCATTTAGACCTGAGTAAAGGATCCAGGTCTTAACTCACTGTTATTCATTAAGCACATATTCCTGGGGATACAAGTTTTTCCTATAAAACCAAATAGCTGCTTTTCAAATTTTTTATAATGCATTGCTCCTCTTCAATTTATCTCAATAAAGTTAAATATTCTTCCTCTTTTCTTATTTTAGCTACCACTATTTACCAAAAAACTAATGGTATTTTAACACTTTAAAACTATTTCTTTAATCTGTTCTTCTCTCAGTGACCTTTATCCTGAAAGTCATAGCTACTACCTGTTTCAGCTTTATGATCCCTTTTTTCACATCATATCTACTTTTCCTAATTTGTAACACAAATGGTAACTCTGGGGCTAAGAAGTTTGGCTACTTACATTATCCAAGAGGGCTTTAACATCTCTAACAAAATAGCCTTAACATAACAGTTAACCTCACAAAGAAGCATTTGCAACAATTGGCTCATTATAGAGGGAGAAATACAATATTCAGAAACATTTTTAGACTGCCCATGAAAACAATGCTTAGATGTCCAAAACCCAAACCCATTGCCGTTGAGTCGATTCTGACTCAGTGGAATTCCATTGATATATCCAATTTTCCCTCTTATTGAAAATAATTGTTAATTTAATTTACTATTTTCATCTAATGCAAGGACTTGAACTTTTTTTTTAACTTTGTGTTCTTACCTTTCTTTCTAAACGATTGACAAGTATTTTGTATATAGATGTTGTCAGATTTAACTTCTTAAAACAAAGTCCAGAGATCCTTCCAGAGGAGACCTTGTTTAAAAAAAATAAAAATTAAAACTTTGTGGACTTAAAAATAATTTCAGTAATAAACAAAATGGGTTTAATAAGTACTTTGCAAATATTCACTAGCTTTTTCAATGAGTTTCCATTCTGAAAAACAATATAAACGGAAAAAGAAATTAAAGAAATGTATTACTTGACTTTTATAAAGCATTATTTTGGTTAATATATACCTCTAAGTACATTCACATGAAACATTTTTTGGTTAAGTACCAGATCAATATCAGTGAGTTCCTGAGCCCTTTTCTATTCTAAGAACTCCTGGTGCTACAACATACTTGAGGTAAAGATTTATGAAGAAATGACTACAAGAATGGATCATGACTCTAATACAATAGACTTTAAGTCAAACTCCACCGTAAGAGACAAAGAAGGGCATTATATAATGATTAAAGGGTTGATCCACCAAGAGGACATAATCATAATAAATACTAACATACCCAATGACAGAGTTCCAAAATACATAAAACAAACTCCAACACAATTGAAAAGAGAAATACACAGTTCTAAAATAATAGCAGGAGACTTTAACACACTACTTTCAATGATGGACAGAACAACTAGAAAGAAACTCAGCAAAGATACAGAAGATCTAAATAGCACAATTAACCAATTCAACCTCATAGACATATACAGAACACAGCACCCAACAACAGACTAGTACACGTTCTTCTCCAATGCACATGGATCATTCTCCAGAATGGACTGTATATTACGTCACAGAGCAAGCCTAAATAAATTCAAAAACATTGAAATAATACAAAACATCTTCTCTGATCATAACATTATAAAACTAGAAATCAAGAACAAGGAAAAAGGTAAACACACGGAAACTGAATAACACCTTACTTAAAAACTATCGGGTAACAGAAGAAATTAAAAATGAAATAAAAAAAAAAATCTTAGAATCAAATGGGAATGAAAACTCAACATACCAAAACCTTTGGGACACAGCAAAAGCAGTGGAGAATTTATAGCAATACATGCACACATCAAAAAAGCAGGGCCAAAATAAACAACTTAACCTTCTAACCAGAACAAGTAGGAAAAGCAGCAAAAGAAGTCTGTAGTCACCAGAAAAAAGGAAATAATAAAGATCCAAATCCAAAACCCTTTGCCACTGAGTCAATTCCGACTCATAGCGACCCTATAGGACAGAGTAGAACTGCCCTATAGAGTTTCCAAGGAGCACCTGGTAGATTCAAACTGCAGACCTTTTGGTTAGCAGCCATAGCACATAATCACAACACCACCAGGGTTTCCTAATAAAGACCAGAGCAGAAATAAATGAAATAGAAAACAGAAAAACAATAGAAAGAATCAGCAAGACTAGATAGGTTCTTTGAGAAGATCAATAAAATTGATAAACCACCTGATATATTGACAAAGAAAAAAATAGGAGGATGCAAATAACCAAAATAAGAAATGGAATGGGTGACATTATAACAGAACCAACTGTCATGGATTGAATTCTGTCCCCCAAAAACTGTGTGTATCAACTTGGTTAGGCCATGATTCCTAACATTCTGTGGTTGTCCTCCATTTTGTGATTATAATTTTATGTTAAAGAGGATTAGGGTGGGATTGTAACACCCTTACCAGGTCATATCCCTGATTCAATATAAAGGGAGTTTCCCTGGGGTGTGGCCTGCTCCACCTTTTATCTCTTAAGAGATAAAAGGAAAGGGAAGCTAGCAGAGAGTGGGAACCCCATACCACCAAGAAAGCTGCACTGGAAGCAAAGCGTGTCTTTTAGATCTGAGGCTCCTGCTCTGAGATGCTCCCAGACCAAGGGAAGACTGATGACAAGGACCTTCCTCCACAGCTGACAGAGAGAGAAAGCCTTCCCCTGGAGTTGGCACACTGAATTCGGACTTCTAGCCTATTGGACTGTGAGAGAATAAACTTCTCTTTGTTAAAGCTGTCCACTTGTGGTATATCTGTTATACCAGCACTAGATGACTAAGATACCAACTGAGATTTTAAAAAATCGTAATAGAATATTATTAAAAAATTTTTACTCCAACAAATTTGAAAACCTAGAAGAAATGGACAAATTTCTAGAAACATATCACCTACCTAAACTAACACAAATAGAGGCAGAAAATTTGAATGGACATATAACAAAAGAAGAAATTAAAGATGTCATAAAAAAAGCTCCCAACATAAAAAAGGCCCAGCCACATGGCTTTACTGGGGAATTCTACTAAACATTCAGAGAAAAGCTGACAGCAATTCACTTAAACTATTCCAGAACATTTAAAAGGAAGGAATACTCCCTAATTCATTGTATGAAGTTAGGATAACTCTGATACTAAAGCCAGTCAACCCCAAAAAAACCCAGTGCCGTCAAAGACACCACTAACAAAGAAAATTACAGACAAATATCCCTCATGAATACAGATGCAAAAATTCTCAACAAAATTCTAGCCGACAGAATTTAACAGCATATCAAAAAAATAATAAATCATGATCAAGTGAGATTCACACCAGGGATGCAAGGATGGTTCAACATTAGAAAATTAATCAACATATTTACCACATAAATAAAACAAAGGAAAAGAATCACATGATCATCACAATTGATACAGAAAAGGCATTTGACAAAATCCAACACCTTGTCCTGATAAAAACTCTCAGTGAACAGGAATAGAAGGGAAATTTCTCAGTATAATTAAGGGCATATACACAAAACCAACAGCCAACATTAGGCTCAATGGAGAAAGATTAAGAGCATTCCTCTTGAGGATAGGAATGAGACAAGGATGTCCTTTATTACTACTCTTATTCAATATTGTACTGGAAGTTCTAGCTAAAGCAAAAAGGCAAGAATGGGTAATAAATGGTGCCCAAATTGGAAAGGAAGAAGTAAAACTATCCTTATTGATGAAATGATCCTATATATATAAAATTCCAGAGCACCCACCAGAAAGCTATTGGAACTAATAGAAGGATTCAGCAAAGTGTCAGGGTATGAGATCAATACACAAAAATCAGTTGAGTTCGCCTAAACTAACAAGGGGGACTCTGAAAAGGAAATCATGAAATCAAGAACATTTACAATAGCCCACAAAAGAATAAAATACCTAGGAATAAACCTAACTAGGAATGACGGCACTGGGTTTCTGGGTAGGGATGTAAGAGACTTATACATGGAAAAATATAAAACACTACTGTAAGAAACTAAAAGAGATCTACATAAGTGGAAAAACATTCCATGTTCATGGATTGGAAGACTTAACACTGAAAATGTCAATAATATCTAAAGAAATCTATAGATATAATGCAATCCTGATCAAATCCAAACAACGTTCTTCAATGAAATGGAGAAACCAATCTCCAACTATATATGGAAAGGAAAGAGGCATCACATGGCTAAAGCAATACTGAAGAACAACAAAGTAGCAGATTTCCTGATCTCAAAACATACTATACAGGTATACACTTAATGTCCAGGATACATTCTGTGAAATAGGACATTATGTGATTTGGATGTTACGTGATCACCATATTATATACAGGAGAAAGGTGTGCAAGATGGTCACCAGGCGGCCCAGGACCTGCACCGCCGCCGCCATGACAAGGAACTGCGTGAAAACTTTGGCTCCGTTGCTGCTAGTCCTGCATGGTTGCCACTCAGTCTTGGAGAGCCACACCCAGCCCCCTACCTACCGCTGCCTCATACTTACCATCCAGCTTGCCACCTCCCAGCCCATCACACCACTGGCTCCCTTCCTTTCCTTCCTCCCTGCCTGCTTTCCCTGTCTCTTCCAATGGGCTTTAAGCTCTTCCAGCCTCATCCACCCTTCCTCTGCTTCTTCCTCCACCTCCTCCCCTGGATGCCTTTCCTGTTCCTCTTCCCACCACCTCCACAGCCCAGACCACTCGGTGGCCACCCCTACAGGAGGAGTCACAACCTTGGGCCTGGGCACCACATGCAGGATGCCCAAACAATCCAATCGAAAAATGAGCAAAAAACATGAAAACACACTTCACCCTCAGCAGCTCCAGCAGCATCTGTGTGGTCCCTGCCTGAGGCAAGCGTGGTGGGACAAACAGCTGCAGATGATTGCGGGGGCCCCTCCTCCTGCTGCCCCAGGGCTGGGGCAGACATAGGACCTGGAGAGCTACTGAGAGACAGATCCGATCTCCATACTTCACAAAGTCTGTCTGCTGCATCTCCTTCCTCAACTGGGATTTCTTGATTCTATTATTACCTTATGGGACTATGGACATATATGCCATCGGACGTTGCCCAAACAGACATTATGCCATGCATGACTGTATAGCCACAGCAATCAAAGCAGCCTGGTACTGATTCAATGACAGACATATAGACCAATGGAATAGAAATGAGAACCCATAAGTAAATCCATCCATCTATGGGCAGCTGATCTTCGACAAAGGGTCAAAGTCCATTCAATGGGGAAGAAACAGTCTCTTTAACAAATGGTACTGGCAAGACTGGATATCCATATGCAGAAAAATGAAGCTGGATCCATTTCTCATCCCATGTGCAAAAATTAACTCAAAATAGATCAAAGACCTAAATGTTAAAGCTACAACTTTAAAGTTCCTGAAAGATAACATAGTATCTAAACCAGGGGACCTAACTTTTTGGCAAACATAGTCTACCAAACAAAACCAAAAATGCATGACTGAAAGAAGATAGATTAGATAACTGGGACCTCCTAAAAATTAAAAGACATTTTACCAAGAGAGTAAAAAGAGAGTCTGTAGTCTAGGAAGAAATCTTTGGCAACAACGTATCTGACAAGGGTCTCATCTCTGAAATATACAGAAAACTTCAACAACAAAAAGACAAACAAGCCAATCAAAAAATGAGCAAAAGACACAAAAACACACTTCACCAAAGAGGACATTCAGGCAGCCAACAAATACATGAAAAGATGCTTGCAATCATCAGCCATTAAACCTCTGCCCCCCAAAAAAACTCTGTTGCCATCTAGTCAATTCTAACTCACAGCCATTAGAAAGATCAAACTAAAACCACAATGAGATACCATCTCATCCCTGCAAAAATGATACTGACCAAAAAAACCAGAAAACAACAAATGCTGGCAAGGCTGTGGAGGGATTCAAACTCTTATACATTGCTGGTGGGATTGTAAAATGGTACAAACACTTTGGAAAACAGTATGGCACTTCCTCAAAAAGCTAGAAATATAAATACCTTATGATCCAGCAATTCCACTCTTAGGTATATATTCTAGAGATATAAGAGCAGTGACACAAATAGACACATGCACACCTATGTTCATTACAGCATTATTCACAATTGCAAAAAGATGATAGACAACCTAAGTGCCCGTCAACAGATGAATGGGTAAGCAAATTGTGTATACATACAATGAAATACTAAGCGACTATAAAGAACAATGAAGAGTCTGCAAAACATAACATGGATGAATCTGGAGGACATTATGCTGAGTGAAATAAGTCAACCACAAAAGGACAAATATGGTATGGTCTCACTTTTATAAAAAGTAAATACATATACACACAGAAAGCAGTATTCTTTGATGGTTACCAAGAATGGGAGGGTAAGGGAGGGGAATCACTTTCTAGATAGTAGACATTTGTTATCTTTGATACTGGGAAAGGCAATACCCGATATGGGTGAAGTCTGTACAACCTGTCCAAGGTAAATGAAGACACTAAGAAGTACCCAAAAATAAGAGACAATGTTGGTAAATGCTATAACACACAATTTTGCAACAATGGTAATAACAACCAAAAAAATATGTGTATGGTTATATAGATAAGTATGTATGCATGTATGTGTATAGGAAGGCACATATGAGTATCCCAAAAAACCCAGTGTGTGCAAATACAGGTGTATCTGTGGGCATACTTATGTGTGTAGGCACATGTTTATGTGTGCTGCAAATATATTCATATATTTAATAAACTGCATGGGGTCAGAGTTACAGATACTTCCCAGACATAATCAAACAGCTTGAGGGACTGGTTTACCGGGTCTGAAGGCATGGGACCATAGTCTCATGGGACAACTCAGTCAATTGGCATAATATAGTTCATAATGATGATGTTCTACATCCTAGTTTGGTGAGTAATGTCTGAGGTTTTAAAAGCTTGTGAGTGGCCATCTAAGATAAGATTATTGGTATCTACCTATCTGGAACAAAAGATAATGAAGGAAACCAAAGACTCAAAAGAAGAAACTAGTCTACAGGACCAAAGACTCAAAAGGAGAAACTAGTCTACAGGACTAATAGCCCAAATGAACCACAGCCTCATCTAACCTGAGACTAGAAGAACTAAATGGTGCCTGGGTTACCACTACCGACTGTTCTGACCAGGGACACAACAGAAGGTCCCGGACAGAAAGGGACAAAAATGTAAAATAAAACTCAAATTCCTAAGGAAGGCCAGATTTACTGAACTGATAGAGACTAAAGCAACCTCTGAAACTACCACTCTAAGATACCCTTTGAACTTGGAACTGAAGCCATTCCCAATGGTCACCTTTCAGCCAAGTAATAGACTGGCTTATAAAATAAACAGCATCACCAGTGAATACTGTGCTCCCTTAAATAATCACCTACATAAGGTCAAACGGTCAACATTTACCCTAAAACAAAGACGAGAAGCTAAGAATACTAAATTAAGTGAAACAAAACAAGCAGAATGGAAATAATAAGAATGCTGACACATTGTGAAAAATGTAGCCAATGTCATGGAACAATTTGTATAAAAATTGTTAAATGGGAACCTAATTTGCTACGTAAAGCTTCACCTAAAACACAATGAAATATTAGATAAATAAACCTTATGGATCACAACAATAAAAAAAAAAAAAAAAAGGAATGGATTATGACCTACCTGATTCATGGAACATCTTTCAATATGAGCAACTATAATTTCACCAGGAATTCTTACTAAGATATAAGAAGCCATACTATATAATGCTGCATTGTTTCCATCAAATGTAATAATGCTCAGTTCTGACAACATGGAACACCGACCTAGAAAAAAAAAGTAGATTTAGTCTATTAACTATTTGTCTTTTTCTTAATAATTGTTCTCTTACAAAATCTTTTAAATTAGCCTCATTATGTCTGACAGAGAAGCAGTTCTAAAAGATACATACTGGAGCCAAAATCATAAATCAAAAGAAGAAAGCTCAACAACGAATTGCAACTTAATGAACTGATAGGTCCCCCCCCCAAAAAAAAATAGCTGATTAATAACTCATTGCCATGAAAGTAAGAAATACAAACTTACAAGGACATTCCCACTCAGGACAGCAGATATCACTGTTCACTTGAACAGGCCTTCCCCGGAACCCACAATCAGGCATTGCTATGTCCTTTGGACAATTAAGTGACCAGTTGTACAATTTCCATTCCATATCAAGGCAAATATATTGGCTACAATTATAAACAGGATCAAATTGTTGAGGCTGTTAATAAAAAAAAAAAAAAATTAGTTTATTTTCAATTTTCAACTAATTTTTCAATTAATTTCTTAACTTCACAATCATACTACATATAGTTCATTTCCTAACTACAAAAGCCTTTCTAAAATAAAGAATTAAAATCTCATTTCAACTTTGTGTTGATGTAACCTCCCTAAAATACTCAGTATGGACATAATTTAAGCTTTACCTTAACAGTGATTTCATATCAGAATTTCCCATATACGTAAACATGTCAACAAAATGAAGTCTTGTCCTAAATTCTCTAGATTTGCATTTTGCAAGCCAACTTATATAGTGGCAGCCAATATTTCATATTATGCTGTATACAGCTAGTATATGAATACAACTTCTGTTAATGCCAGTTTAAAAAACTGTAAAATAATACTACCCAAACATTTAATTAAAAATGTATATGAGAAATTACTGTTTGATAGCATCTGGATAGCATCATTACAAATTAATTATATAAAAAAAATTATATAGAAAGGTCAAAAAGACTTTTGATTGAAAATCCAGAAATAAATCCAAACATCAATGGTCAATTGATTTTTGACAACGGAGCCGAATACATTCAATGGGAAAGGAGCAGTCTCTTCAACAAATGGTGCTGGCAAAACTGGATTATTACTTGCAGAAAAATAAAACAAGACACATACCTCATGCCATATACCAAAACTAATTCAAAATGAATCAAGGACCTAAATGTTAAATCTAAAGCCATAAAGTTCTTGGAATAAAATATAGGAGCAAATTTTTGGCACCTAACTTCTTTCAATGATAGATTATCAAGCACGGCCATGAATGCACGAGCAATAGAAAACAAAATAGATAACTAGAACCTCATAAAAGTTAAATACTTATGTTCATCAAAAGACTTTATCAAAAGAGTAAAGAGACAACTAACAAGACTGTGAAAAAAACTGGGGAATGATACACCTGATAAGGGTCTAATATCTAAAATATACACAAAATTTCTAAAACTTAACAACAAGACAAATAACCAAATCAAAAACTGGACAAATGACATGAACAGACACTTCACGAAAGAGGATATTCAAATGGCCAAAAGATACATGAAAATATGCTCAACATCATTAGCCATCAGAGAAATGCAAATCAAAACCACAACGAGATACCATTTCACTTCCACTAGGATGGCTAAGATAAAACATTAAAAAAAAATAACAACAACAACAGAAAATAAGTAGTATTGGAAGGGATAAAGAGAAAATGGAACACTTATCCATTGTTGGTGGGAATGCAAAATGGTACAGCAGTTGTGGAAAACAGTCTGGTGGCTCCTCATAAAAACTAGAGCTGCTACATGACCCAGCAATTCCACTCCTCAGTATGTACCCTAGGGGTCTAATAGAAGTGTCACGAACAGACATATGCATACCTGGCTTCCAACAACAGCCTTCTGTTTCTATTATCTCTTTACATCCTATTCTCAATATAGCAGTTGAAATGATTCTGAAACATAAATCAGATCATGCAACCCCCCTGCTCAAAAATATCAAGTGTCTTCTGGTATCATTTGGAAAACAAAGCCACATATCTATAATGGTCAACAAGGCCTTATACTGTACTTTATTTCCTACTATTTTATTTCTCACTTACTTAACCCATTGTAGTCGAGCCGAATTCTGACTCATAGCGACCCTATAGGACAGAATAGAGCTGCTTCATAGGGTTTCCACGGCTGTAAATCTTTATGGAAGCGGACTGCCACATCTTTCTCCCAACAAAGCAGCTGGTAGGTTCAAGCAACCAACCTTTCGGTTAGCAGTCTAGCACTTAACCACTGTGCCACCACAGCTCCTTCTTACTTACTTACTGGCCTCTTTATTATTCCTTTACAATGTCAGGTATATGGAGCCCTGGTGGCATAGTAGTTAAGAGCTCAGCTGCTAACCCTAAGGTTCGCAGTTCAAATCCACCAGCCACTCCTTGGAAACTCTATGGGACAGTTCTACTCCGTCCTATAGAGTCTCTGTGAGTTGGAACTGACTCAACGGCACCTAATAACAACAACGTCTGGTATATTCTTGCCTCAAGGCCTTTGCATTTGCTGTTCCCTCTGCCTGCAACACTATTACCCCAGCTCTTGCCATGGTTCACTCTAAACTCTTTCAAGTCTTTGCTCTAAAGTCACTTTATCACTGAGGACTTTCTAACCATCTTATTGAAAATGGTTTTGTTTTGTTTTTCATAACAACACCTTCTATCTAACATTTTATATAATGTAATAATTTATTTTGCTCACTAGATTTTCCAACAGAATGTAAACGCCACAAAAGCATGATTTTTTGCCTGTTTTTTCCATTGTTTTATTGCTGGTGCCTGAATAGTACCTGGCCAGAAAAGATGCTAAACGAATATTGGTTGAATAAATACTTGGTTTATCAGAAAGAATAGCATCTTTGGAGTAAGGAAATATATTCTCAAGTGTCAGCCAAGAAAGACAATTACTAGCTCAAAGGCCTAAAGACCTTACCTTTTTTGCTTTCCAATATATCTTTATCATCTTGCACAGCATATAGTAGCTGTTTAATGAATTTTATTTTGAATGCTTGACTTACAGACAAATCCACAATACATATCTCTTTATTAAAGAATCACACTTAAGACCACATTTGAATTTTATTTATTTTTTTAGTGTGGCAAGAATATAATTATAAGAAACATCTGAATCAGTTAAGAAAATATAACTGCTAAAACGTAATGCACATTACTTTTCTCACAGCAAAGATAGACGAGCAAGCACGCCAAAAGAAGCTCAGTAAAGCTTGGATAGTGATACAGAAGCTAAAGGAAATGACAAATAGCTGGAAGAAGTTACCCAGTCATACCTCACAATCCAAACCTGTTGTTGGTGTTAGCATATCCAACGGAGTAAAGTCTGGTGGACCTGTCAGAAATGAAGATGTCATCTCCATTAGTGATATGATAACAATCATATATGGAATTCATACGTGATGGAAACGGTGCCAAGAAATTGTACACAGATTACTTCAATTGTTGCTCACAAGGATCTTATGAAGCAGATACTTACACTATTGTCATTTTATAGATAAGGAAACTAAGGTGTTGAGAAGTAAGGTGGGTAAGTGGCAGAGGCAGAATTTGAACTCAGAAATTCTGATCCCACAGGCCTGGCTTTGAATCGCCATTCTATGAACACCTTCATTATTCTGGTATCAATACAATTGCCTGAACTGGTAAAAATATCAATGATATCACTACAAATTCCTCCGGAGTTAAAAATGCTAGCTTTGTTGCATTTTTAAAAGAAGTGAGGCTGCTTTCTTTCCCTCAGTGAATCTCTAGAATGTGTTCTTTAGAAGCAGACTAGATGGTGCCACGGACCACATGGAGACCCCAGTTGGTGGGTGTAGTGAAGGGGGGATCCCATGTGAAAGGAAAGATGTGCTTGATAAACATTTGTAAGGCAACTTCCAAAGCTTTTAGGTTGAAATTTTCACTAGCTGTAATGCAGTGTCATAATTAATACTGTTTTAAAATTACTGTATTAGTTTCCTATAGCTACTGTACCAAATTACTATAAACTTAGTGGCTTAAAGGCAATATTAATATATTATCTTGCAGTTATGGAAGTCAGAAGTCCTAAAAGTCAAGAAGTAAGCAGGGCATTTCTTCTTGGGGCTCTCGGGCAGAATACATTTCCTTGCCTTTTCTAGCATCTAGAGACCACCTGAATTCTTTGGCACATGGTGCCATCTTCAAATATGAGCATAGCATCTTCCTCCTTCCCTCTCTCTTGCTCTCTTCGTTTCTCCCTCCCATCTCTGCTTCCATCATCACTTTGCCTTCTGTGACTCTGACCCTACTGTCATTATAGACCCTTGAGATTACACTGGATCCACTTGGATAATCCGAGATTATCGACCCATATCAAAATCCTTAATTTGTGATGAATCTGTGAAACATTTCATAACATGGAGGAATCTGGAAGGCATTATGCTGAATGATATTAGTCAGTTGCAAAAGGACAAATACTGTATAAGACCACTATTATAAGAACTCAAGAAATAGGTTAAACAGAGAAGAAAATATTCTTTGATGGTTATGAGAAGGGGGAGGGAGGGAGGGTGGGAGACAGGTATTCACTAGTTAGACAGTAGATAAGAACTACTTTAGGTGACAGGAAAGACAACACACAATACAGGTGAGGTCATCACAACTGGACTAAACCAAAAGCAATGAAGTTTCCTGAATAAACTGAATGCTTCGAGGCCAGCGTAGCAGAGACAGGGGTTTGGGGACCATGGTTTCAGGGGACATCTAAGTCAACTGGCATAATAAAAACTATTCAGAAAACATTCTGCATCCCACTTTAGAGAGTGGCGTCTGGGGTCTTTAACGCTAGCAAGTAGCCATCTAAGATGCATCAATTGGTCTCAACCCACCTGGATCAAAGGAGAATGAAGAACACCAAGGACACAAGGTAATTACGAACCCAAGAGACAGAAAGGGCCACATAAACAAGAGACTACATCAGCCTGAGACCAGAAGAGCTAGATGGTACCTGGCTACAACCAATGACTGCCCTGACAAGGAACAAAACAGAGAACCTCTGACGCAGCAGGAGAGCAGTGGGATGCAGACCCCAAATTCCCGTAAAAAGACCAGACTTAATGGTCGACTGAGGCTAGAAGGACCCCGGTGGTCATGGCCCCCAGACCTTCTGTTGGCCCAGGACAGGAACCATTCCCAAAGCCAACTCTTCAGACACAGATTGGACTGGACAATGGGTTGGAGAAGGATGCTGGTGAGGAGTGAGCTTGGATCAGGTGGACACTTCAGAATATGTTGGCATCTCCTCCCTGGAGGGGAGATGAGAGGGTAGAGGGGGTTAGAAGCTGGCGAAATGGACACAAAAAGAGAGAGTGGAGGGAGGAAGCGTGCTGTCTCATTAGGGGGAGAGCAATTGGGAGTATGTAGCAAGGTGTATGTAAGTTTTTGTGTGAGAGACTGACTTGATTTGTAAACTTTCACTTAAAGTTTACAAATCAATCAATACGAAGAAAAAAAAATATTAAAAAAAAAATCCTTAATTACATCTGCCAAATCCCTTTTGCCATGTCAGGTAACATATTTGCAGGTTCTAGGGATTAGGATGAGGACATCTTTGCAGGACCATTATTCAGCCTACTACAATGACATAAAAGAATATTTACTTTTTTAGTTAAACAAATCTACAAATAACATTGATTTTTTACTTATTTTATAAATTCAAGCTTTCTGAACAGATAAAGAACAAAAACAACCATTCCATGATCATATGAACAGTGTTCTTGATGTATTAAATGTTGCGTCTTCTAGAGAATCTAATGTTTAACACAGACTTAAGTGTTTCATTTCCATCACCATGAATTTTTAAGCAAAAGAAAAGGAGGCAAAGAACTAACCCAATACAAATACAGAGTCATGGAAAATTCTAAAGGGTGGGAGGCTGGGTAGTCTCAACAGTGAAGGAGCTCGTTGTTTTCCAAAACCATCAAAATGTATTAGCACTGTCTGGGTGTAGAATTATAATACTCAAGAATTATCTCAACATCTGGTATAGAATTTTACTCCTATGTATTCCTCACCAAAGTGTTCAATTTATTTTCCTCTAACATTCATAAGTCAATAGGAGAATCCAACTCAATATTTAGGAATTCATTCTGCAACAACTTGACTGGGAAAATCAGAGCTAAATGGAAAAGAAAAAGTGTTACTTTTCTCTAAGGAAAGTAGATTGATTAGAATATATCACAGTAGTATGTCTATGAGGAAGGATGGTGCATTAATACATTGATTTGTGTTTTGTTCTTGGTGCTATAGATTTATTTAATTTCAGGAGAATGGTTATAATCCCTGGGCTCTGGTTTTTATAAATGGTATTTTTGTTGCAGAAAAGTTGATGGTCATTCAACGACAGCAACCCCATCTCATCCCTGGGTTTTTTTTTTTTTTTCCCCCCCTTTCCTTTTTTTTTTTTTTTTTTTTTTAATGAGGCTCAGATAGGATTGGCTGTATGGTAAAGTAAGGAGAAGATGTGAAACAGGAAGTCAATACAAAAACCATGGGCAGTTTGGGTTTAGAAAATAAGTATATTATTTCTGGAATGAAACTGAAACATCTTTTTTATAGAAGACCAGCAGCTACCTGGCCCAATTGTAGTTACTAAGCTGAAACCTCGGTAGGTGAGAGCTCAGTGCAATTCCTTTTCTTTAACATCTTTATTGAGATATAAGTCACATGCCATAAAATTCATCCATTTCAATTGTAAAATTCAATAGTTTTAGTACATTCACAGGGTTGTGTAACCATCACCACAACCTAAGTGTAGGTCATTTTCATTACCCTCCCCGCCCCCAACCCTATACCTGTTAGCAGTCACCACACATTCCACATTCCCCCTGACTTCTATCTAACCTTGTTAGTCGTTGTTGTTGTTAGGTATCGTCGAGTGGATTCCGACTCATAGCGACTCTATGTACAAAAGAATGAAACACTGCCCAGTCCTGTGCCATCCTCACAATTGTTACTATGCTTGAGCCCATTGTTGCAACCACTGTATCAGTCCATCTCATTGAGGGTCTTCCTCTTTTTCGCTGACTTTACCAAGCATGATGTCCTTCTCCAGGGGCTGATCCCTCCTGAGGGCATGTCCAAAGTATGTCAGACATAGTCTCACCATCCTTGCTTCTAAGGAGCATTCTGGTTGTACTTCTTCCAAGACAGATTCGTACCTTCTTTTGGCAGTCCATGATATGGTCAATATTCTTTGCCAACACCACAATTCAAAGGCATCAATTCTTCTTCACACTTCCTTATTCATTGTCCAGCTTTCACATGCATATGAGGCAATTGAAAACAGCATGGCTTGGGTCGGGTGCACCTTAGTCCTCAAGGTGACAAAACACTTTAAAGAGGTTTTTTGCAGCCAATTTGCCCAATGCAATGCGTCTTTTGATTTCTTGACTGCTACTTCCGTGGGTGTTGATTGTGAATCCAAGCAAAATGAAATCCTTGACAACCTCAGTCTTTTCTCCATTTCTCATGATGTTGCTTATTGGTCCAGTTGTGAGGACTTTTGTTTTCTTTATGTTGAAGTGTAATCCAGACTGAAGGCTGTGGTCTTTGATCTTCATCAGTAAGTGCTTCAAGTCCTCTTCACTTTCAAAAAGCAAAGTTGTGTCATCTGCATATCGCAGGTTGTTAATGAATCTTCCTCCAAACCTGATGCCCCATTCTTCTTCACATAGTCCAGCTTCTCAGATTATTGTACAGATTGAATAGGTACAGTAAAAGGATACAGCCCTGACGCACACCTTTCCTGACTTTAAACCACGCAGTATCCCCTTGTTCTGTTCGAACAACTGCCTCTTGATCTGTGTCTGGTTCCTCACGAGCACAATTATTAAGTGTTCTGGAATTCCCATTCTTCACAACGTTATCTGTAATTTGTTATGATCCACACAGTCAAATGCCTTAGCATTAGCACAGTCAATAAAACACAGGCAAACATCTTTCTGGTATTTTCTGCTTTCAGCCAGGATCCATCTGACATCAGCAATGACATCCCTGGCTCCACATCCTCTTCTAAAAAAAAAAACCTGGCTTGAATTTCTGGCAGTTCCCTGTCGATATACTGCTGCAGCCACTTTTGAATGATCATCAGAATTTTGTTGGCATGTGATACTACTGATATTGTTCTATAATTTTTGCATTTGGTTAGATCACGTTCCTTGGGATTAGGCATAAATATGGATCTCTTCTAGTCAGTTGGCCAGGTAGCTGTCTTCTAAATTTCCTGGCATAAATAAGTGAGCACTTCCAGTCCTGCATCCATTTGTTGAAACATCTCAATTGGTACTCCGTCAATTCCCAGAGTCTTGTTTTTTGCCAATGCCTTCAAGTGAAGCTTGGACTTCTTCCTTCAGTGCCGTTGGTTCTTGATCATATGTTACCTCCTGAAATGGTTGAACATAGACCAATTCTTTTTGGTATAGTGGCTCTATGTATTCTTTACATCTTGTTTTGATGTTTCCTGCGTCGTTTAAAATTTTCCCTGTAGAATCCTTCAGTATTGCAACTCAAGGCTTGACTTTTTTCTTCAGTTCTTTCAGCTTAAGAAATTCTGAGCATGTTCTTCGCTTTTGGTTTTTTATCTCAAGGTCTTTGCACATGTCATCATAATACTTTACTTTGTCTTCGAGAGCCATCCTTTGAAATCTTCTGTTTAGCTCTTTTACTTCATCATTTTTTCCATTTGCTTTAGCTACTGGACATTCAAGAGCAAGTTTCAGAGCCTCTTTTGACATCCACTTAGGTCTTTTCTTTCTCTCCTGTCTTTTTAATGACTTCTTGCTTTCTTCATGTATGATGTCCTTGATGTCATTCCACAACTCTAAGCTAGGAAACCACTAATCTACTTTCTGTCTCCATGATTTGACTGTTCTGGATATTTCATATAATGGAATCATACAATATGAGTTCTTTTGTGACTTACTTCTTTCCTTTAACATAACATTTTCAAGGGTCATCCATGTTGTAGCATGTATCACTATGTCATTTCATGGCCAAATAACGTTCCACTGTATGTCCATACAATATTTTCTCTATTCATTCATCAGGTGATGGGCATTTGGGTTGTTTTCACTTTTGGCTAAAATGAATAATGATGCTTTGAGCATCCATGTACAGAATTTTGTGTTTATGTATGTTTTCATTTTTCTTCGATATACCCATGAGTGGAATTGATGAGCCATATGGTAATTCTATGCTATGTTAAACATTTTGAGGAACTGCCAAATTGTTTCCAAAGTGTTTGCACTATTTTAAATTCCCACCAGCAATGAATAGGGAGTCGAGTTTCTCCACATCCTCACCAACACTTGTTATTATCTGTCTTTCATTACTGACCCGTTGCCATAGAGTGGATTCTGACTCATATCTCCCCTATAGGACACAGAAGAACTACCCATAGAGCTTCCAAGGAGCACCTGGTGAATTCAAACTGTCAACCTTTTGGTTAGCAGCCGTAGCTATTAACCACTACACCACCAGGTTTCATTTTCATTATTAGTGCCATCCTAATGAGTGTGAAATGGTATCTTATTGTAGTTTTAATTTGCATTTTTCTAATGATTAATGATGTCCAGCATTTTTCTTTTGCTTTGTATGTCTTGCTTGGAGAAATATCTGTTCAGATCCTTCACCCATTTTTTAATTGTGTTACTTATCTTTTGACTATTGCATTGTAAGTGTTCTTAATATATGCTGGATGTGTCTCTTATCAGGTATGTGACTTCAATTTTTTTTCCCCCAATTCAGTGGGTTGTCTTTTTACTTGCTTATTGTTCTCCTTTGTAGCACAAATTTTTTTAATTTTGGTGAAGTCCAATTTTTTTTGTTGTTGTTTCTTGTACTTTAGGTGTTATATTTAAGAACCATTGCCTAATTCAGCACCACAAAGAGTTTTATAGCTTTAGCTCTTCAATTTCAGTCTTTGATCCATTTTTAGATAAATTTTGTACATGGTTTGAGACAGGGGTCCAGCTTCATTCTTTTGCATGTAGATATCCAATTGTCCCAATATCATTTGTTGAAAAGACTATTCTTTCACCATTGAGTTGTCATGGCATTCTTTTCAAAAATCAATTCAAAATGTATGGGTTTATTTATGGACTCTCAATACTATCCCATTGATCTAATGTTTATCCTTATGTCTTTGTCACACTGTCTTGATTACCTTAGATTTGTTGTAAGTTTTGAGATTAGAAAGTGTGAGTCCTTCACCTTTGTTTTGGGGGTTTTTTGTTTGTTTTTGTTTTGTTTTTCAAATTGTTTTGGCTATTCTGGGCCCCTTGCATTTTCATATGAATTTTAGGGTCATCTTGTCAATTTCTACAAAGAAGTTGGCTGGGATTTTGATAGAGATTGCATTGAATCAGTCGATCAATTTTGGGAGTACTTCCATTTTAATAGTACTAAGTCTTCCAGTTCATTAGCAAGTGATGTTTTCCCATTTATTTTGATTTTCTTAATTCTTTCAATAATGTCTTGCAGTTTTCATAGAAGTCTTACTCTTCTTTTGATAAATTTATTCCTAAGTATTTTATTCTTTTCTATGCTGCTGTAAATAGAATCATTCTCTTAATTTCATTTTGTGGACTGTTCAATATTGAAATACAATTAATTTTTGTATATTTATCTTGTATTCTGTTGCCTTGCTGAATTCATTTATTAGTTATAATAGGTTTTACCAGCTTTCTTAGGATATTATATATACAAGATCATGTCATCTGAAAATAGAAATAGTTTTACTTTCAGAATAGTTTTCTTACCACTAAGAGTCACAGAGTATAGTCCATGTATTCTACCTATGTAAAGTGGTGGTTCAAATAATTTTAGATGTCAAGGTATATGTTGAATATTGATTTGTGGGATGTTAGGGAACTGAAAACAGATAGCAGTACTTAGAAAAATTAATAGTCTATGCCCTGGGGGTTAGGATGTGCAGTCCTGTTCACAGACTTATTCCCTCCATAGATTAAAAGATGTAGGAAAAGTACCTTAGCCCTCCTCCCCCAAAATATGTCTTAAACCATTGTAAACTCACTGATGATTAAAATTCCACAAGACAAAAAACATTACTTAGTCTATAAGAAGGATAATGATAATACTTCTCTCATAGGATTCTTGTGAGTACCGAAGGATACAAAGTATAGAAAGTTCTTAGTTCAATGCCTGGCAGATACAAAAAAAAAAAAAAAAAAACAATAAATAGTGGTTAAGAGCTTGGCAGCTAACAAAAAGGTCAGCAGTTTGAGTCCACCAGCCACTCCTTGGAAACCCCATGTGGCAGTTCTACTTTGTCCTTTAGGGTTGCTATAAGTCAGAATGGACTCAACAATAGAAGAACGTAGCATCAAGATTGGAGGAAGACTCATTAACAACCTGCAATATGCACATGACACAACTTTGCTTGCTGAAAGTAAAAAAGACTTGAAGCACTTGCTGATGAAGATCAAAGACTATAGCCTTCAGTATAGATTACACTGCAACATAAAAAAAGCAAAAATCCTCACGACTGGACCAATAAGCAGTATCATGATTAAAAAAAAGAAAAGACTGAAGTTGTCAAGGATTTCATTTTACTTGGATCCACAATCAACACCCACGGAAGCAGCGGTCAAGGTATCAAACAATATATTGTATTGGACAAATCTGATGCAAAAGGCCTTTTTAAAGTGTTAAAAAGCAAAGATGTCACTTTGAGGACTAAGGTGTACTTGATCCAAGCCATGGTATTTTTAATCATCTCATATGCATGAGAAAGTTGGACAATGAATAAGAAACACCAAAGAAGAAGAACTGATGCATGAAAACTACCCTGTTGGCGAAGAATATTGAATATACCATGGACTGCCAGAAGAACAAGCAAATCTGCCTTGGAAGAAGTACTGCCAAAATGCTCCTTAGAAGCAAGGATGGCTAGACTTTGTCTCACGTACTTTGTACATGTTGTCAGGAGGGACCTGTCCCTGAAGAGGGACATCACGCTTAGTAGAAGGTCAGCAAAAAAGAGGAAGACCCGCAACAAGATGGATTGACACAGCAGCTACAACAATTGGCTCAAACACAGCAAGGACTGTGAGGAGGGCAGTGTTTCATTCTGTTGTACACAGGGTCACTATGAGTCGGAACTGACTCAACACCTAACAATAACAGCGATAAGAATAGTGGTAATAGTGATGGTTGTAGTGAGGTTGTTATTTCTGAAGATGTCAAAGGACTCATTAAAACCTTTCGATGAGTACTCCATTGTCTTCAGAAAAAAAATCCAAATTTCTTGCCATGGACCTTCTGTGATCTGGCCCCCATAATCTCCTCCATCTCATCTCTTGGCACAATTTCCCTCCCATTGCATGCGCAAGACATACTAACCTGCTCGAAGTCCCAACGTGTGACATGTACTGCCTTACTTCTAGGCCTTTACGCATGCTATCCCTTTTAGCTGGATCATACTTCCTCCCTTTCTTACCCTACCCAACTCCTATCTTCTGTGACCCTTCTGAGACCCTACTTCTAAAATAAGTATAATGCCCCTCCTGAGTGCTGCTTATATTTACTATTATTATAATATCACAATAGCCTATGGACTACTAGCTGTTTTAGGGTAGAGGCTGTGAATTATTTACCTTAAACTCCTTCCTTCCTCCCCCTCCTAGTGCCAGGACAGTGCCTTGCAGATTTGGCACACAAATAAATTAGCTTGTCAAATAAATCAAAAGAATTTATCTAAATTGAATCTATGGAAAAGTAATGCATTAAGTCCAGTCACTGTGGATGGATTTATTAGATTCTTTCCTAAAAGCAAGTTTTATAGTGAGATAGAAAAGGGAGGATGTGAGCCCAGAATGTCTCCTCGCAACCATGGGACAGAAAAGAACACAGGAATGGGAATGGAGACACTAAAGAAAAAGTTCATTTGCATCAACATCTCATTTACAGCCAACTCAACTGCTGCAAAAATTTAAGAAGACTTTGTTGTTGTTAGCTGTCATTGAATGGACCCTGACACATGGTGACTCCATGAACAATGGAACAAAACACTGCTTGATACAATAGGCTGCTGATCTGACAATGTTCTGTTGTGATCCATAGGGTTTCTTTGTCTGATTTTCAAAGAAGTAGATTGCTAGTACTTTCTTCCTAGTCAGTATTAGTCTGAAAACTCCACTGAAATCCGTTCGGCATCATAGCAACACACATAGACAGACAGGCAGTGACTGCCCGAAATTCTAGGCAAAAATGTGAGGGAAATCCTATTTATGCATACTACATCAAATAGAGAAAGGGGTGGGCCACATGCAGAAACCTTTCAAAAAATGAGGCATGCTGAACCAGTGAACAGCTCCTTAATGAAGAAAAAGTAAGTGCTGGATTTTCTAGTCGATGAGATAATACTAGTAACAGTAGCTGTTACAAGTGTTCCAAGACTTAAACTACATAATACTAACTTTAAAATTGTAACAATACCTATAAACATGGGTTGTACAGACGGCTTACCTGGTGGTGGACTAGTAGGTGTCATTAATGCTGGTTCTGTGGGAGGTATGCCTACAAAGAAACAAAGATTCTTTTCCTTAAACTGTATTTGTTTAAAGTAAAGCCCACATAGTTGATATAGGAATCTTTAGGTTAAAGGGAAATAATGCTTTGGGACAGAGAAAGCAGGAGGGATGTTAGAGGCAAGATTAAAATGATTTGGAGAGTAATTAGGAATAAATAACTATGGAAGGAATATTGAAGAAGAATCTTATAAGTTTATTGTCTGTCTAAAAATTCTGTTCTCTATCTCTTGCCATCATAGAGAAATAATATTCAAGTGTTTCACTTCTCAGAACAAATGAAGACAGTTCACACTTACAGTCTCCTGGATAAACACATTTGAGAGTGATCTCATCAAGGATCATATTCTTAGGGCAGTAGGGCAAGCATCCTTCAACCCTTTATATGAAACAAGAAGGAAAACAAAATCAAAAAAAGTTTGAAATTAAAAAAAAAACCTTCATTTAACTTACGCAACTAAGATATTATGAAATTCTTGTATCCCCCTTCTCGAGCACCAACTGCTCTATTTGTTACCACTTCATCATACTATCTTATGAAATCACAAGATAACTGATGATAAAAGCATATTATCAATGATTAAGGCAGATTTGAACACAGAATATTCAAAAGATATGCTTGGGGTCCACTAACACCATTTTATATAAATTAGTGAAGATACTAAAAAATAATTTATTGGGATTTTAGCCTATATTTGGTCTACTGTTTCTGTCCACTCTTACACTCCCCCACTTCCAAGCAGATAGGCAGGTTTTTTTAAATATTCTTGATTAAAGGACGTTTATAGGACAAAAACAGCATCTTCGGTGGCTCTCCATGGCTATTATAAAATTCTAAAGTTATTGAAAAGATATTAGAGGCTCCGGGTGGAAGAAATGGGAGTGAGGGATGGTTACAGGTCTTTGAAAACAGAGAAGAGGGGCAGAGGACACAGCTCCCAAGAGCAGCAAAGACTGTGCCCAGATTTCTGGCAGTACCTGGGAGAAGAAGGTTGCATATGAGTCTGAGGAGACCAGGTGTTAAGATCCAGGGAGTCCGATCCTGGTAAGGATGTACAGCCCTTGTATGTGACACAGAAGCTAAGCAAGAGTGCCAAATTTCAAGATGACAGGAGCTTGGGCATTGTGGGCCAAAGATAGGAGGAACCATTGTGAATGCATTTCCTCTAAGAGAATGAAGTCAGGAAAATGACTGAGATTAAATTTTTTTTCAAGTGCAAATGGGGCTCAGAGTTCAATTTTGTCTGGTTTGAAGGAAATAAATGCAATCCTTTATATACCAAACCAAACCCATTGCCATCGAATTGATTCCAACTCATAGTGATCCTGTAGGACAGAGTAGAACTGCCCCATAGGGTTTCCAAGGTTGTAATCTTTACAGAAGCAGATTGCCACATCTTTTCCCCATGCAGCGGCTGGTGGGTTCAAACCTCCGGCCTTTCAGTCAGCAGCCAAATGCTTAACTACTGCACCACCAGGTCTCCTTCCTTGATGTACAACCAACTCTAATTATTAGATTCATACGTTCTACAGAGAATTAATGCAAATATTGTCATGAAAAGGATTGCTTGTCGGCCTCTCAGATACCCTAGCAGGTTGTAATGATATATTTAATATATTTAAAACATTTCCAATTGTCTCATTAGTAAAGTAAAGAATTTGAACCAAAACTGTCCAAGGCCTTTTTCATTGGGGATGGAAATGACCTTGACACTAGGTGTAAGTGCTGCCACCAGAGGGCGCGCGAATCACGGAAGGAAATACAACCCAATAGGAAATACAGGCAACACTAAAAACCAAGAAAGGCTTAAATTGCTCTTAACATGAGACACAGCCATATCTTGTTTGTCTCCTTCACCAATGATTTTTTTTTTTTTTTAACATGAACAGTGTAACTTACATGGTCCGTTGTTTGTTGCATGAGATGAATTTGTATAACAGAAGTTTAACCTATCTATGTATTACTAGAAACCCTGGTGGTGTAGTGGTTAAGCGCTATGGCTGCTAACCAAAGGGTCGGCAGTTTGAATCCACCAGGTGCTCCTTGGAAACTCTATGGGGCAGTTCTACTCTGTCCTATAGGGTCGCTATGAGTCGGAATCGACTCGACGGCACTGGGTTTGGTTTGCTTTTTGATGATATTACTATTCTACTCTAAACTTTATCAAGCAGAGGACAGAAGAAAAATTAGTTTCTAGGTTGCTGAAAACACTAGGGGAAGTCAGTTATCATGAAATTAACACTAATTTTTATGCAACTCAATTATTTTGCCACTTTTTTATTCAAGTCAAAACCAGACCCATCCCTCCTACATTATTTTCCAAAGACCACTGACTTAAATGCCTTCTCTCATAGTAGCCCATAGCGGCTTCCTTCTTATTTTGCCATATGACTGCTAATCTATACAACTTCTAACTGACAAATTTAATGTCTCAGAGGCAGAGCAGTTCTTACAAAAGGTGCATTATATAACAGGAAAAATTTTATTTACTTACATGTTCTACAGCATGCTAGTTGATACCTTTTCTCATAAAAACTTTCATTTTCTACTAGATGTTTATAATTTTAACACTTATTGTTGTTGTTGCTAGTTGTTCTTGAGTCAATTCCAACTCATAAGGACCCGTATGTACATAGCAGAATTGCTCCATGGGGTTTTCAAGGCCGTGACCTTTCAGAAGCAAATCACCAGGTTTATTTTCCAAGGTGCCTCTGGGTGGATTTCAACCACCAAACTTTCAGCTACTAGTGGAGCACTTAACTGTTTTGCCACCAGGGATTCTGTTTTTAACACTAGATGTTCATATTTTTAACAATGGCTTTATGCCATCGGAAGCCCTGGTAGCATAGTGGTTAAGAGCTATCTATGGCTGCTAACCAAAAGGATGGCAGTTTGAATCCACCAGGTGCTCCTTGCAAACTCTATGGGGCAGTTCTACTCCGTCCTGTAGGGTCGCTATGAGTCGGAATCGACTGGACAGCAATGGGTTTGGTTTTTTTTGTTTTGTTTTGTTTTTATGTGCCATGGGAGCCCTGGTGACTCTGTGGTTAAGAACTCAGCTGCCAACCAAAAGGTTGTCAATTCAAATCCACCAGCCACTCCTTGGAAACCCTATGGGGGCAGTTCTATTCTGTCCTATAGGGTCGTTATGAGTCAGAATTGACTCGATGGCACACAAGAAGAAGACTGGCCAGTAAATCGAAACCGTTGGGGATTTGGGTTCAACCACCTCAGAGATTGCGTATGCCTTAAGAAGTAATAAACTAGCCAAATGACACTTTAAAATATAGCTCTACTTCCTCCACAGAGCCTGAGCTGACTATCACCTCAGTTCTCATTCTCTCATTCCTCTTTCCCCAAGTGCATGCCCCACTGCTTAGCCTCCCGCTGTCGCTCCTCTTTCTCTTGATGGCCAGCAATTTGTGAATGTAAGGGGTTTGAATGAATGGCGAAGATTTCTCCTTTTCAGAAAGAATAGGGTGCTTTTATTTTTAAGAAAATAAGCACAGATAAAACTGCCTTCTCTCATATATCATAGCACTTGAGACACAACAAGGTGTAGTCATTTAAATCCTGGTTCCACTGCTTACAAATTGTGTGAACAAGGACAAAATGTCTAACTTCTCTGTGCCCCCATTTTCTCTTCTGAAGATGAGAATAATGAGATTACCCATTTTACAGAGCGAGCCCTGCTGTAAATACTTAAATGTGCTAGCTTTTGCTGTTATTCTTCCAGCTCTCATTCTACTGTATTGTCATTATCTGCTTTTGTTTCTGGCTTCTTCCTAAAGGCTCTGAGCTCCTTAAGATTGGGGCTGTGCCTGATTTATTCACATGCCCAGAGCCTTTTATAGCACCAGTGCCCATTACAGAATAGATGTTCATTAAATGCTTAATGTAAAAGAATACTATTGAGCCATTTCTCTGTTCTAATTCACAATAAAGCTCCTTAAAAAAAAGAAAGAAGGAAAAAGTTGTTTATACTCTCTGTCTACATTTTGGCCCTTCCAATTCTCTCTTAAACCCACTGCAATTGGCTTTCACTCCCATAATTTTGCAAAAACACCCTCGTTAAGGTCACTGGTCATCTCTAGTTGCTAAATCCTATGTTCAATTCTCAGTCTCAAATTTAAAATGTTCAAAACCAAGTCCCTCGTTTCGCCTCCAAGCTGCTCCTCCTAACATCTTCCTTATCCCAGGAAAACAACCCAGTTCTTCTATTAAATTGAATCATTTGAAATTGCCGATATTCAACCAGTTTCAGTTACAAAAACATCAGTTTCACGAGCGTCCACCTAATAATTGCTGAGGCCAAAAAGTTGAGTTTTTAACTCCTCTTTCTCTCGTAATATTAATTCCATATCCTAAGGCCCTTAGTTTGAAATATATTCAGAATCTGTTCACTTCTCACTGATACAAACTTAGTCAAATTACCTTCATCTTTATCTTTTGTGCATATTACTGACCAGTTCTGTCCTTGCCCTTCCCCTCCCCAAGAGTATATATTCTCAATATGACAGAATGAACCTTTTAAAACATAAATCAGACCATACTGCTCCTCTGCCCAAAATACACCAGCGGCTCCCTATCTTATTCAGAGAAAAAAAACTAAGTCTTTACAACAGGCTAATGGCCCTACATGATTTGCCCACTACTATGGTTCTTTGATCTCATTTTCTACCTGTCTCAGTCTTGTTCACAGTGCTCCAACTAACTGTCCTCCTTGCTGATCAACAAACGCACCAAACTTATCCTCAACCTTTGCAATGTTTCAAATTGGATGGCTCTTGTCTCAGATATCCTCATGGCCAGTTCCCTCACTTCCTTCAGAACTCTTATCAGCCAGCCTTTCCCTAACACCATATATTAGGTAACAAACATACACACATGCTTCATACTTCCTGTCGCTTTTTTTTCTCCATAATGCTTATTATATCAATGTACTGTATATTTGCTCCTTTGTTTGCTTATTCTCAGTCTCAACCCAACAAAATGGAAACTACATGAGGGCAGGTATTTTGTCTGTTTGCTCACGACTGTACCTCTAGCAACTACAATGACCTACTTCTGAAAAATCGGCCATTGAAAATCCTATGGAGCCCAGTTCCAATCTGATACTTCATGGGGTTGCCATGAGTTGGAACTGGCTCAATGGCAACTGGTAAAAAGAAAGAGTCCTGGCACACAGTAACCCTCAATAAATATTTCTTGAATGAAATAAATCCACCAATGAGTATATAGCATGTACAATTTTCTATTGAGAGTAGTTGCTTTAAATCTAAAAAAAAAAAAAATCATGGAAAATATCTGCTAATACTGGGTTTACTCATTTAATGGTAAACATTACTTACGGTGGAAGAAATTTACATGCTAGTGCTTCAGGATCACTACATGTTTTAAAACAGGGAGTGGCACAAGGTTCATATCTCCATTCACACATCCTTCTGTAAGGAACTGCTGCTTGAATTTCTGGGGAAAAAAATTCAGTTTAGATTGCGTACAGTGTTAATGCACAGATTGAAAAACGATGATATGAAGCTTCCTATGGCTTGACCCCTCTTCGACTATGACTACAGGGAAAAAAAAGTGTCTTAATTGTTGATGAAAGCATTTCATACTAGTTTGACTATCCCAAAAAAGCAAGAGGCTGAGGGAGGCTAAAGAAAATTCAAAATCTTCTTCACTAGGTTTAGTGGGGTTTCATGGATCTGCATGTAATAATAATACCATATACTTGTTTGGAATTTTGTATTGTACAAAGTAATATTTCATCATTATTCTATTTTATCCTCATAATAATCCTATTAAGCAGGTATTATTTCCATTTTATGAATGAAGAAATTGAGGCTCAGAGCAGCTAAGTGACTTGCCAAGTTCAAACAATTAGAAATATAGTGGGACCAAATCTTGTTTCCTGACTTCAAATCTCCAGAGAACATTCCATGTTTGTTCTTCTCACAGAAGTCAGCACGCTGACTTGAACTTGGTATTACTTGATGACCAAAAAATAAATGAAGGAATTTGAACAATACATATTTACAATTATAAAGCCTATCTTGATGAAGTGTTTCCTCATGCAAACTCTGCTAATACTCCCCCTACCACATCACATAGCAGTCTTCTAGAGCTGCCCAAAAGTATCTCTGAACAAGAAAGCTCCACAAAGAAGGAAGTTCAGGAAATAGGTTATGTTTCTTGGACTCGAGATAGTGAATCCAACTCCAAAGTGTGGGGGAGGAATGTAAGACTTTTTAGAAGGCATCTATGCATCTAAAGATTAACGTAACTGCTAGACCTGGGTTACTGAGCTCATGGGTTAACACTCAGGATGGACTACTAGAGTTTTCTAGGTTCAGGAAGCCCACAAATATCAGTTCTGAGATTTTGATGATGTCATTGGTGCCAGTTCTCCAAAGTTCCGATGGGGTAGTTAGGTCTAGTTCTAATGGAGTTAATTTCTAGAGTAGAGGGGGAAACAGAGTCATGTGAAGTTCAACTATAAGTAAATACAAGTAAAAATATTACAACCACTTTTTTTTTTTATGGAATATTTTATAGGCCATGTCAGTGACTCTTTCTTAAGATCACAAGAATCCCTTTCAATGGGCAGAAATTTGAAGCTCAATTTGAATTTTCCAAAATCCAGAGACTTGCAAGGTTTAGAGAAATTTATTCTCAATGGAAAGGGCTAATGATTAGCTCTCTTAGACTGCTTTAAGAGGTTTGGTTAGGATGGAAGGCTTTGTTTGTGAGAACCAAGGCAGATATCAAACTCTTGAGTTTTGAAAATAAAGCATGGCTTTTAAACATTGGATAAAGCAGTGGAGGTTGCTTTCTGAAATTCAGAAAATTCAATAGTTATTGACCTCCTAGACTCTCTAGAAATAAGAGCAGATTTCTGCTGAATCAGGAAAATCTTCCAGAAATCAGTGGAACTAGACACTCTTAGTATTCAAAGGAGAGAGACAAATACATTGTCCTTTTCACTAAGAATTAGATTATTCAGAAGTTGTTTTCTAGGAATGAAAAAATAGATACAAGCACTAGAAAACCAGGAGACATGGGTAGACTCTGTTTCCAAAGTCCAGACAGTATTGATAGAGATCCCACTGGGATAATAATAACTAATTCCTATGAAGTAGGTACTATTCATTCTCTCATGTTACCAGTGAGCAAACTGAAGAACAGAGATGTTAAGAAACTTATTCAAGATCATACAACTCTATCTACTTATACACAACTATATAAAAGAACTGGAATCTAAGCTCAAGAAGTCGGTTTTATATCCTGAAATCATATGGGCTCTAAAAGTTAGACAAAACCAGGTTTAATCCTGTCTCTGCCACGTCTTAGCTGATGACATTGCCCAAATTATTTAATCTCTCCAGCTTCAGTAATCCTCCAAAGGCTAGGTGACCTAAAAATAACTGAACTCCAAAGCTTTAGTAATGCAAGCAAGGTTCAGCTTATGAATTCAGAGAGAGAAACTTCCAGAAAAGATGGGAGCTAACCAGAGAGGCAGACAATTCCTTGTTCCACATAGGTTTCAGGCCAGTTACCGCTTTCCTGGGGAATTGAAAGTGTGAGAAGATGTGATTCCATTTGCTATGGGACGCATGATATTTCCTAATCAGTCTATACTTTCAGGAGCATAGCTGGAAGTTGAGTCTGAATATGGAGTTAAGAGTTGCATGAGGAACACAATGAAAGGGACAGGAGTACAGGAAAGGGTGTCAGCAAGAGAGTTAACCAAATTATTCCTGAAAGCTCAGGAGCTAAGTAGAAACAAAGGTCTAGAGTTAGAAGGGGTCTCTATTAGGAACATCCTAGTAATATGCCTAATGACAAAGATAAACAGAACTAAATTCATATGGGTTAAACCAAAGATCAAAGACTGAATAGACAAATAGTACGGAACTAGATAATCCTGTAAAAGGACTTTTACAGTAAAAGTAAAAGAAATTGACTTGTGAACAGACCAAGGTTGTAGCAGTTAATACAACAAAGGGACAGAAAATTATTAAGTTACATGTACAACAGATAAGGGACATCAACATTAGGGAGAATTTAGTTTGAGGCAGCTTGCTTGAGAAGGAACCAAACTCAAGGCAACCCCACAAATCAAAACCAGGCAGACCTGGAGAGACCATAGAACTCAAATCACTACGTGACCAACAGATCCTGCCAGTTGCATATATTAGGCCAAAGGATGGAATTAATGAAATGGGGCACTGAATTTATATAGAGAGTGCAGTGGTTAAGAGCTCAGCTGCTAACCAAAAGGTCAGCAGTTTCAATTTACCAGCCACTCCTTGGAAACCCTATGGGGCAGTTCCACTCAGTCCTGTAGGTTAACTACAAGTAGGAATCAACTCAGTGGAAATGGGTTTGGTTATTATATATATATATATATATATATATATATATATATATATATATATATATATATATATATACACCCCAAAACAACCCACTGCCGTCGAGTCGATTCTCACTCATAGCGACCCTATATATATATATATACACACACATATATGTTTATTTATTTATACAAAAAAAAAAGAGAATCCATCGCTATCGAGTCAATTCTGACCTTTTAGTTAGCAGCCAAATGCTTAACCACTGTGCCACCAGGGCTCTGATAAAAAAAAAAAAGATACATATAAATATAAATTATAATTTTAAAAGCATATAAAAAGGCTGCAATGATTTAAGCAAAGATCAGCTGCTGCTAATAAAGCATTTTAATAATTTAATAAATAAAATTTAAACTTTAGGAGTTTCCTATGATATATGTCAATTTAAGTAACCTTAAATATGCCAAAGTTTTCAAAGTTTAAAATTTGAAAATTAATAGAAAAGAACCTGAATACATAAAACGCACACACACATACATACATATACACCATACACACATACACAGACATACACATATAATACACAATACACACTACATACAAATTGGAGCCCTGGTGATGCAGTGGTTAAGAGCCTCATTGCTAATTAAAAGGTTGGCCGTTTAAATCCACCAGCCACTCCTCGGAAATCTTATGGGGCAGTTCTACTCTGCTATGTGTCAGAATCGACTCAGTGGCAACAGGTTGGGGTTTTTTGGGAGGGCTTACATGCAAATTAAACTTCTTTCGCAGTGTACAACCATGTTGATACTATTCAAAAGCATAATGTATATGCTATACAATTGAACTATTTTATATCCCAATTCCAATAAAGGATCTACATATACACATACTTATTTTCAATGATAAACAAATCAGTGAAAAGCAGCATAATGTAACAGAAGGAACAATGGTTTTCAAATCAGACCTGCTAGGTTTGCATCCTGGCTATGTACTTGGGCAAGCTCCTTAACCAGTCAGAGCCCGTTTCCTGATCCATAAAATGGGGAACCTACACCATCTACTTCATACAGTATTTTAGAGGATTAGAGCTCATGGAGATAAAACACAGTCTGGCCCCATGCCAGGCAGATTAAATGAAAATTATAGAGGAAAGGGTTGGGAGTATGCGTACAAACAAGACCCCAGGTTATCTTTATATATACCAAATTTGAGGATGATAAAATATGTCTGAAAAGGACTTTGGAAGTGCTCAGTAAATAATTGTTACTACAGTTAAAATGGAATTATTAATGTGTCTTTCCAACAGCACCACAGGAAATTTTTTTCCACTTCAAAGTAAAAAATTAATTTTTAGAAGAATGGATTTAAATACAAAAACCTGCTAAATTTTCTGCCATTATGTAAAGTATTTATTTGTTCTGTTTTTTCTTTTTTTGGAGATCTTGGAAAACGTACCTTCTACGCTGAAGCTACTTGAATGTTTAAATTCTTCAGACTCATCATACTTAGATGCTTTGACACCAGAATCTGTGAATACGATGAAAAAGCCTTTCTTGCTGTATAATTCAAATGTGCTGTAACCAGGAATCCAGAGGCCCTGATGGTGGAAAAATGTGGCTCTCCGATGAAAGGCTGAATTCGCCTCCCACAGTTTCAGACTAAGAGTGTCATTGTCATGGACATAGAGAAAGTAGTTTGGCCTTTCAGCAGATTCCAAGGACACAACTGCCAATGCTGTAAAACATAAAGCAGTGTGTTTGACACTCCCCGGGCTCTCAGGAGAAGGTAGATCATGGACGCTGGCATTAAACAATGTATTTATAAAGTCAAAAAACTGTACTTTATAATCATCATACATAGTTAATGCCAACAAGAAAGATTTCAGTAATGAATTGTGAAAGGAGCATTTTAAATGTAATGAATAACAGTAACAGCTCCCTCCTCCCTCAAAAAATCAGTCTTTAGAGAGTTCTATTTTTTAAATAATTTCCCATGTTTTGGGGAAAAAAAAAAATATATATATATATCAACTTATGACCCCAGAATGTACAAGGCAGAAGAAACTGAATGATCAATTGAATACTATGCATTTGTGTTTGTAAACTTTAATATCTTCAAATACATAAAATCTACAAACAGTTAAACTGGATGATAAAAGACCGAGAGAAGGTAGAAAAAAGGCCAATTTAGGGGTGCAACTACATTTCAGTATCACAGAGATCTAAATGAGCAAATGTTCTTACAAGTGACTTTACTGCATTAAGAACTATTTGCTCAACATTATTGTCCACTTCCCAAAAGATAATCAAATGGCTAACTAATAATTACATTTTGCAAATATTTTGAGAAGGGTCATCCTTCTTTGATATGTGCTTTGAAAGTTTTCCTTAGATCAGTAAAACTCATAAGAGAAAAGTTTTGAAATTGAAGATTAAGTTTTTTTTTTAATAAATACCGTTAATTCTTTTCTACTAAAAGCATTTATTATTGAAAGTCATAAAACGAAGGGTTCTCTAAAATCCAATGTCTCATTCCAAAGACATTTACTGTGTCCCGAAATTTACTGTGTCCTGAAAATTCCTCTGCTGAACACTGAGAGATCCAAAGAATAAAAGAAATTTTTACAAGAAGAAAAAAAAAAAAAATGTAACCAACACATAAATTAAAACTTCAGATTATAAAAGTTTTCATAGGTTAAAAAAGACCTAAGAGAGCACAGAAAAGAAACAATTTAACTAGAGAATCAGAGTATTTCTTATAATCTGAAATCTAAGTTAGATTCATCCACTCAATAAATATTTATTAAGCATATAAACATACTGCGCACTATTCTAGGTAGGTGTGGTATATCAACAATGCAGTCTGGGCATAAATGGATCAGAAGGGGGCACTAACCAACAGAACAGGTGCCAAGTGGATACAAGCAGTGTAGACCTGCCTGTGCAAACCAGCTAAATGCAGGCCCAGGTTCTTGTCACTTAAGACATGTCAGTGAAGTAGGACAGACAAGGCCAGGTAAGCATACCGGGAAGTCTCAATGACTGCCTAGATTCTGATTTATGCTTTTAATTGCTAACTTCTTTGACACTCAAGTATAATCTATTTCCTTTTACTTTAATCTGGCATTAAAATCTTTCAAATCTTAGTGATCGGTGGGTAATTTTCCAAAAATTTCAAATTAAATTCTGTGATTATTAATACTATGAAAATTTAAGCTGTGCTTTATTTAGGACCAAGAACTCAATCAATTGGAGCTCTAATTAGCACACACATGCCAACAGATAAACAAAGAAAAGATTGTATACATAAAAGAGATAGCTAATTCATGTGTCAATGTATATTTGGTTTTATATAATTTAAGGCCTAGAAAATATCAAAAACATATTAGATCAATTTTTACTGAATATATGAGAAGTGTAAATGGAAAATTAAATTCTTATTTTCAATTGGAAATTATACTTACATGATGCTTTCTCTTTGAAAAGGCCTGGAGTGATCATAAAATTAAAAAATAAACTGTCATGAATACCATTTCTTGGAAAAGAGAAAATGCTTCTACTGCTCATATTGGCCCCCAGAATAAGGCCACTGTGCCCATAACTTGCCAGCATATATGGTCCTTCTCCAAGTCCTAGTTAAAAGCAAATCAGAAGATTAAAAGTTAGCATAGAATTTTTAAATTTCAATCTGTCACTTAAATAAAACAGATTTTAATAACTAAAAAATACTCCAAAAAAAGCCTTTAAAAATGTATCACTAATAACATAACTGAACTCTTTTAAAAACTAATAATTCAGAATACGTATTTCCAATTATGTATGTATATGTTTTATATATATATATACTGCATGGAAGGTTGAGTTAAGCTTTCTGGACCTCAAAGTTTCTTACCTATATGAAGAAGTTTGCCTAGATTACTTTCCAGCTCTAATATTCCAAGATTCTGATATTCTAATATTCCAAGATTCAATAAACATAATAAATTTAACTCTATCAATGGAAACACATTTTGATAGTTTTCTAAGAATCATTTCCCCTTAGTAGATTGCATAGCATAAAAACAGAATTCACAGACATGATACACAATATTTCCTTTTTCTGTAAATTATTGAATTTCATCAGTGAGGTATGTCTATACAAAAATAAATAAATAAGATGAATCTTAAGAGAGAAGTCAAAGACCTTTTTACTTATACTACAATTTCAGTGACTTAATGGGTTCTATACAGAAAAAAGTACCTATTGTAAAAAACTAGTAGAACCAAACCTGAAACTCAACTCGACCAAAATAATTTTTCTGCCCACTCCATCATATAAAGAGAAGTAACTAAATGATAATTAAGTATGCTGATAGTCCAAAAAAAATTTTTTTAGAAGTTCGATTTTATGACAAAAGTTGTATTTACCTTCAACCTAATCTCTGTGTCGCTTAATTTTTTAATACCTGAGATATTACAACACTTTCAATTTCCTCCCAAATCATCAGAAATTAAGTTACATAATTATCAGCTGTATACTTTTTACAGGTATATGCATATTTTGCAGTGTAGTTTAAGTAAAATGTTAACATGTGTTGTAGGTCAGATCACAAAAGATTAATCTGGTTGTTCTCAGTGTATTTCGCTTGCCCTCTTTTTCTCCTTTTTATCTCACAGGCAATTTTCCTTTCCCAGCCCACCCTGAAAAGGAGGAAAAAGATCTAAAGAAATGTGAGGTCCAGGTTTTTCCCCTTTCAGAAATGAAGACCACTAAGGGAAGGGGAGAGGATGACTGGATTGGAGGTATGAGAAGTCTTCCAAGTAGAAAAGAGAACAAGAACCAAACTTTCCATCCTGAGGACCAGGTGAAGAGAGGAGAAACTCAAATGATTAAATTATATTCAAGTGTAGTCCTTACTACTGACTCATCATGTGGGACAACTCATCACTGAGCAGCTGGGGACACTTGTAAGTCATAATGAAAAGAGCTTTATTAGGGACTTCGGCATTTGGAATGGAAATGGAGACGTGAAAGCAGAATTTTCTCCCACACCAAGATGGAGCTAACAGGAACAACGGAGAATTTTTCTGAGCCTGGCAGTACAGTAGTGGGCCCCCACCAATGTTACAAATGTATGTTACACATTGTGCTTCTCCATGAACCAAAATTATACAACAATCAAAGAAAATTATTTCAAAAGACTTTACCACCAATGGCTCATTTCCTAGGAACAAGAGCAACATGAACGCCACAGATACAGTTACAGATACACTTCAAATTATTGATAAAAATGTAGATTATAAGGAGATATATTTCAAAATGAGTAAGACTTATATACAACTACAACTTCACAGCTTGAAACACCCTTATGGATATTCAACATAAGGTTAGAAGAAAGGAGATAGACAATTAAACAAAAGCTTCTCTCCCCTACTGCACATGTCCTTTAGTACAGCAACCTGAAGAGATAATTTTTATCTGAGAAATTCATTTGTACAAAAATCTAAAGCTTCTGAAATGACTCTCAGTTAACTGATATCTTGCTTTTGAATTGTTTTCATGTATTTTCACCAACAGTTGAGAGACAAGTCATTGACCTTACCATAATTTTTTGCAATGAGAAGTATAATTTCAATGTCTACTAAAAGCAATCATTTCCTGCAGTAATACTTTAAACACAGTAACAAGCACATTCTGTCTAGTATATTGACAGGGAACTGCCAGAAATTCAAGCCAGATTCAGAAGTGGACGTGGAACCAGGGATATCATTGCTGATGTCAGATGGATCTTGGCTGAAAACAGAGAATACCAGAAAAATGTTTACCTGTGTTTTATTGACTATGCAAAGGCATTCGACTGTGTGGATCAAAACAAATTATGGATAATATTCCGAAGAATGGGAATTCCAGAACAGTTCATTGTGCTCACATGGAACCTGTATATAGATCAAGAGGCACAAGGGGATACTGCATGGTTTAATGTCAGGAAAGGTGTGTATCAGGGCTGTATCCTTTTATCATACTTATTCAATCTGTATGCTAAGCAAATAATCTGAGAATCTGGACTATATGAGGAAGAACGGGGCATCAGAAATGGAGGAAGACTCATAAACAACCTGGGTTATGCAGATGACACAGCCTTGCTTGCTGAAAGTGAATATGACTTGAAGCGCTTACTGATGAAGATCAAAGACTACAGCCTTCAGTATGGATTAATTTTCGCATAAAGAAAATAAAAATCCTCAAAACAGGACCATAAGCAACATTATGATAAATGGAGAAAGTACTGAAGTTGTCAAAGATTTAATTTTATTTGGATCCACAAACAACACCCATGGAAGCAACAGTCAAGAAATCAAATGATGTATTACATTGGGTAACTCTGCTATAAAATATCTCTTTAAAGTTGTAAAAAGCAAAGATGTCACTTTGAGGACTAAGGTGCACCTGACCCAAGCCACGGTATTTTCAATTGCTTCATATGCATGTGAAAGCTGGACAATGAATAAAAAGATCAAAGAAGAATTGATGTCTTTGAACTACGGTGTTGATGAAGAATATTGAATATACCATGGCCTGCTGGAAGAACAAACAAATGTCTTGGAAGAAGTACAGCCAGAATGCTCCTTAGAAGGGAAGATGGTGAGACTTCATCTTACATACCTTGGAAATGTTAGCAGGAAGGACCAGTCCCTGGAGAAGGACATCATGCTTGGTAAAGTAGAGGGTCATTGAAAAAGAGGAAGACCCTCAATGAGATGGATTGACAATAGCCTCAAACACAGCAGTGATTGTGATGACAGCACAGGACCAGACAGTGTTTCATTCTGTGGTACATAGGTTTAGTATGAATCAGAACCAACTCAACAGCACCTGTATCTAATAAAACTAAGGAGCCCTGGTGGAACAGTGGTTAAAGCTCTTGGCTGCCAACTGAAAGATCAGGAGTTTGAATCTACCAGCCACTCCCTGGGAGAAGATTTACGGCTTTGGAAATCCTGTGAGGCAGCTCTACTCTGTCCTTTTGGGTTGCTATGAGTCCAAACTGACTTACTACGGTGGGTTTGGTTTTGGGATCTAATAAAATCACTCTGAACTTAAAACTTACACAAGTTTTAGCAGAATATTGAACTCCTTGCTCACCTACAGCAATAACAATACCTCTACATTTTTAGTAAATGCCATAAAAATGAGCATGAAGTTATCATATACAGACTTTATAGTGAGGGTTATTGAAATTTTTCTTTCCCCCCTACATAATCACAAATGTTCATTTCTGTATTAGCTTTAAATAACATGTATATCTTAATAACATAGTAACCAGCATGTGGTATGCAATGAACTCAACAAATAGCTGTGAATTTATTTAGGATGAAACAAATTAAGAATAATCATTTCAAATCATTTACTTTTCATTAATAGTATCAGAAATCTCTGTAATTACATAACCCCTTTTTTTGTTTGTTTTCAATTTTCTATCTCTATTGCAGTACTTTATCAAACTCTTACTCCCTTTGCCAGGTTGATACTTTCCCTATTACCACAATCATAGGAAATAGATTCCTTCGTCACACCATGTAATGTATCAGTGTATCACGAAGGTTGAATGTCCTGTATTCACCCTATGAATATTGTTGTTGTTGTTAGGTGCCGTCAAATTGGTTCCAACCCCATGCACAACAGAATGAAACATTGCCCAGTCCTGTGCCATCCTCACGATCATTGCTGAGTTCGAGCCCATTGTTGGAGTCGTGTCAATCCATCTCATTGAGGGTCTTCCTCTTTTTCGCTGACCCTCTACTTTACCAAACATGACATCCTTCCCCAGGGACTGGTTCCTCCTGATAACATGTCCAAAGTACATAAGATGAAGTCTCACCATCCTCCCTTCTAAGGAGCATTCTGGCTCTACTTCTTCCAAGACAGATGTGTTCATTCTTCTGGCAATCCAACACAATATTATAAATGAAACTAGAAGAACTGGTTTAAAGAGCTGGTTTAAAGAATCCTGTAATGCATTAGAAAAAAGAACAATCACTAGAATGCAGCAGACTTGTTGACAGAAAGCAAAATGTACCAATAAATTAATCTATAGCAAAAGGCAGATATTCAGTATTCATAGGCAATTCTGCTTCTAGGCCCAAGGGACTGCAGAAGGAATGCTAAAGAGTACAGAGATGCAGATGGAGATTTTCAAAGAACGGGAAATATTTGTGATCTAGATTTTTATATAATTAACCAGAGTGCTTTTTTAATGTTTTTTTTTTTTCCTCCATCAAATTTACAAAGATTGTTTCCTAAAAGTTGAGGAAATATTAACGTAAATAACCAAAGCTAGATTGCACACATTTGCTTTTTAATACATCTCTCCTGTTCTCCAAACCTATCCGGCCATGTTTGGACATTTACAGCTTAAACTGTCAGATTTTCCTTGGCTCAGTAAGGCACCTAAACTGCCTTGCATAGATTGATTAGAGTTCTTTAATGGCCCAGCTTTTCTGTAACTATTACTGTAACTTGTCTTTCATGGATCCAGTATTTGTCCAGTCACTGAGAGAGCTGACACTTTCTTAAAAAAACCAAACCCAACCCAGTGCCATCTAGTCGAGTCCGACTCATAGCAACTCTATAGGACAGAGTAGAACTGCCCCATAGAGTTTCCAGGGAGCATCTGGCGGATTCAAACTGCCGACCCTTTGGTTAGCAGCCGTAGCACTTAATCACTACACCACCAGGGTTTCCGACACTTTCTTAAAACCTCTTAATTGTTTGAATTGGTTTAAGCTGCTATACCTTCCTCATCAAATAGATTTCAGAGTAAGCAGACTCCTGTTATCTTCTGGCATTTTCCCTGAGGATGTAATTTTCTGTCTCTTCTTATATTCATGCCTTAGTTTTAGGCAGCAGTGTCCTCAGAATTCTCATTGCTGATCTCATTTCCTAAAAGTCTCATATTGGAACTCAGCTTTGCTTCTCATAAAAGAGTGACGCTGTGATTGTTATAGTAACAAAAATATCAAATTTATGATCAGATGAAATTTCAGAGACAATAAATTGGAGGCTCATTAACTCCCCCTTGATTTCTTAAGTTTCATGCCCCATGAACCACTGACTCACACAGTCAAAAACTAGACCTTGTCATCTTCAACAACTGAATCCTCAAAATTCTTCTGTCAAACACTCACTGTCTAACTAACCATCACTGCCAGTCCTTCTGCCTCACTCCTCTGGTACTCACTCCTGTAATCCTTCAATCTCAGCAAAACCCTATCATTTTTCACTTTTTATCACTCTTTATGTCTTCATCTCCCTCCTTATCCAAATTAGAATTCTTGTTCTGGCACCATAATCACACACTTACATTCTTACCTTGCTGGCCCTACTCTCTCCTTGTTGCATTGTTTCTGTTGTTAGTTGACATCGATTTGGCTCCCACTCAGAGCGACCTCATATGTAACAGAATGAAATGTTGCCCAGTCCTGTGCCATGTTTACAATCATTGATGTGTTTGAGTCCGTTGTTACAGTTATTGTGTCAATCCATCTCATTGAGGGTTTTCCTCATTTTTGCTGATCCTCTACTTAACCAAATATGATGTCCTTTTCTGAGGACATATCAAAGTAAGCGAGCCGAAGTCTTGCCACCCTCCCTTCTAAGGAGTATCCTAGTTCTATTTCTTCAAATACTGATTTGTTCATTCTTTTTATAGTCTGCAATATGTTCAACATTCTTTGCCAACACTGCAATTCAAATGCATCATTTTTCACTATCCAGCTTCTGCATGCATATACCCATATGGAAAAATCACAACAAATCTAAGACTTGCACCTGAGTATCAGAAGTTAACTGCAGAAAAATCAGGCAGTCACCTAGGCCTGAGCCAACTAGGAGAAGTCCAAAATTATTACAACAAAAAATAAAATAGATACTCAACCTTGCTAGAAATTTCCTAGTAATTTCATTTCTTCACTCACCAGAAGATGATTTCAGAGCTTCTTCTTTCTCCCCAAGTCTTCAATATCACCCCTCCACACCACACTTTCAGCTGATCACCTATTCTCTTAACCTTATAGTGAAAACAGAAGCCCTAAGAACTATCATCTTTCCATCATCAATATTCACCAATTTAAATGCTTTTGCACCCACACACCCTGCTTTCTGTTCTGTTGGAAAGAAAAAAAGTCACACCTAACTAAGGTTAGCCCCTCCACTTGAGCTCTGAATCACATCCACTCTCAACTTCATAAAGATGCTGACCCTGCAATTATTCCCTTCCTCTATCGCTTCATCAATTTATTTCTCTACTCTTTTCCCCTTTTTCTCTACCTTTGGGTATTTTCACTTTATTACTTCCTATTCTCTCCTTAACCCTCTCCAGGCTGACCTACCTCCCAACTACTCCAGTTAGGCAGCTATTAAAGTCATCAGTTACCTACATTTTTGTCTTCATCTCAACAGCCCTCTTAGCATAATTTTGCATTGTTGACCACTTTCCTCTTTCACTTTATTTCTTGACTTCTGTCACATTCTCTTGCTTTTCTGCCCCTGCATTAGCACTCTTTCTCAGTCTTATTTCCTCCTCATCTTCCAGGTGACTGTGTCTTAGGTCTCTGACTTTGGCCCTCATCTCTTCGTTGTTTGAAATTCTCCCTAAACGATGTCATCCAGTTCTGTGGTTTCAAATATCATCTTCAAACTGATAACTGGGTCTTTTCCATGAGCTCTTGACTTAAACATCCATCTGCTCATTCAACTGGAATATCTAAAGAACTATTAAAATTACCACCTCAAAAGGTGAACTCTAACCCAGGCCCAGATTAGCTCATTTCAGTAGATGGCAACTTCTTTCATCAGTTGTTGAGGAGAAAAATCTTTGAGTCACCCTTGACTCCTTGTGTTATCTCACACTCCATGAGCCAATCCACTGAGTCCTATAGACCATACAACACTTGCCCCGCTCATATCCAAATCAACTTCTTTTGTCATCTTTGCTGCTATCACTCTTGTCAAAGCCACCATCATATCTCACTTTAGCTCTTACAACAGTCTCCAGTTTTCATTCTCTCCACTCTCCTCTCCTACAGTACATCCTTCACACAGCAGCAGAGTGATCTTTATAAAGTTAAAATCACATCATGCTTCTCGCCTCCTTAGTGCTCCCCCCAAAGACTTCTCATTGCAACAAAAATAAAATAAAATCCCTTACCTCGAGCAAGGCCCTACATGATCTGGTGCTTGCTCCCTCTGACCTCATCTCACTTCACACTTGTTGACCATGGTACAGTCTTCCTGGCTTCTCTTTTGTCCCAAACAATTGTCAATTTTTTTTCTCATTTCAGAAATTTATTATTTTCTGTTCCTTCTTCTTTGTACACTATCTTCCAGGATCATGAAATGGCAGTTTCCTTCTCACCATTCAAGTCAACTCAAATGTCATCTCCCAGAAGTCACCCTACTGTAGATGCTGGGACCAGAACCCAGGTATATATGATCCCAAACTCTCTAAGCCCACACATTCATCTACCAACCATATCTTATTGTCTATGCACAAAAAAGATGAGCAGTATCAGGTGTATGATAGATTTTCAAGAAGTGTTTGTTTATTGAGGTACTCTAAAGTAGAAATTAACAGTTTGGGTTTTGAAGTCTGTTAGAAGTGGAATTGGATCCTGGTTCTACCACTTAACTACCTTGAGTAAGTTATTTAACTTTGATCAGGGTTAACTTCCTCATCTATAAAATAAGATTAATCACCTCTAAACTCAGAGATAGAGTAAATAAGAGTAAAGGAGTGATGTGCTTACTACAGTGTTTTGAACATAATAAGCAATTAATAAACTGTAGTATTATTAATTGGATGAATTTGATCTGCTAGTTATCAAGCACAAGCATAACTTTCTCATCCAATTTAGTGTTTTGTTCCCTGAAACTACTGATCTGTTTGTCATTTTCTGCCAGCTCCCGCATGTCTGAATATGCTGCACTAATGATGGCTCTGGGCGCTGGGAAGGGTATGAGCCACATCCTTCCTCGTTCTCAAACTACACACCTGCCAAACTACTACTAATTCCCCAGATTTCCCCCTTCTCTGTTATTCACTCCAGCATTTGATGTAGGGTACAAGTCGTCCCAAGCTACTCCATATAATGAGATAGTACTGAAAGACAAAGTCCTTTCTAATGGCTGAGACACCATACAAAATTAGGGTTGAGGACAACACAGACAGAAAACATAGGCATTGACATCACTGCAGTCGACTATTAGACTGTTATGAGACAACCGAGCAAACATCCACATGCTGCTGATCTGCTGGTTGGGATGCTGTCTACACAGGAGACTGGGAAGAAAAACCACTTGGAAACATTCAAATATTGCTAACCTGTTTGTTATTACAGAGAAATTCATCTGAAATCTGATAGATAGATTTAATCACTAAAAGTTACTAAGTGAATATCACTGAGTTGGCAGGTAAAACTTGGAACTACTGATCCAATATAACGAAAAAACATGCTTTTTAAGATTACCTATAATGATTCATATTAGTCACTAAAACAAAAAGCCAATTCCATTGTCATCGAGTCAATTCTGACCCATAGGGACCCTACAGGACAGAGTAGAAGTGCCCCCTATGGTTTCCAAGGCTGCAATCTTTATGGAGGCAGATTGCCACATCCTTCCACAGGGTGGCTGGTAGGGTCCGCTGACCTTTCAGTTAGCAGCCAAGCACTTAACCACTGCACCACCAGAGCTCCTCAGATTAGTCACAGATATACTTTAAAATCTCATTTACATGATTATTAAGTCTTCTTTTCTTCTTTGGTAGGTCTGAGAGACTTTCATTTTTACCTTATCAATAAGTTCTCGTTCTGTTAATATGTAAATAATGATTTTTGCCTACAGTTATGGCTAAACATATTCTTTGTTATTTTTAACACATTTACAATTTGTTTCTTTGATTTTCACAGCATAATAAAATTTGGGCAATGTCTATATTTTTCCATAGTGGTAAAATGTATACCCTTTGTATATGTATTTTATCCTTTTAAAAAATTAACTGATGTTACTCATCCATTCATTCATATCATTCAAAAACTATGTGTTAATTGCCTCCTAAGGGCTGGGAACTGAGTTACACACCCTTTTATTATTCAAGGTATAAATTTTAACTAGCGTACTTAAGAAATTTTAATAAATTTAATAAGTAGAGGCTTTCATAGAGTATATAACCAATTCTGAACTATTTATACTTTTTTCCCCAACATAAGTTTTTCACAAACTTTAACATGAAAATACACTTAACAGAATACTATAGTTATATTCTTTATTAAAAAGTCACGTACCTTCATTGTAATATTCACAATCAAGGGCTAAAAAGGAAGAAAAAAAAAATGAATCGATGTAAGAAATTGACCACAAGATATGGCCATATATTCAGCAATGACCAGGTGAAAGTACATAGAGTAACATAATTATTTGGAAACTTCCTCTGTTCAAAGGGTATTCTTTATGAATGATGTGTTTTCATCAACTAAATTTAATAAGATTATTTTAGAGGTCAGCAAATGTATCTGTCAATTTAGAAATGTCAACTTAAAGTGTTAAAATCATTAAGTGTTATTCAGGTGACTTACTACCTACCTACACAGATAAACTAAAAAGTTTAAAGAGTCCAATCTATAAGCAAACCCAATATTAGGTTATTTATTTATTTTGTAAAAAATAGAGGTTTCTTAAAACCAGAACAGAGTGAAATTGCACAGGCATAAGAGGATTAGAGTTATAAATGATTTCTTTGAGAATGGTTTATAAATAATTTACAGTTCAAATGTTACAATGACAGCAGTGAAACACAGAATGCAAAAATTACCTTAAATTTTTCTTTTCATAAATCCTTTTGCTATAATACCATTTGTCTACTTTGTCAAAGGAATATAAAAATCAGTTGTCTTAAATAGTAAATTCTATTTCCATGTCTTTCATGGAATTAGTTCTATGATAAAGGAAAAATTAATATGAATCTCCTTATAAGGTTCCCATTTAGTGATGTTCTAAGGACAGTACTCACAACAAGTAGTAGACGATCTCCAGTGAACTGATACCCCTTCCTGACAACATTTGTATGCATACGCTGCAATACTTGTACATAAGCATTCGCAATCTCCGCCAAGATTACAGTTACATGTATCTTCATGGCAATTTTTGGCAAAAGAAGTAACATCGATCTAAAAACGAAGTGAAAGATGATTTCATTTCAATAACTACCGACCATAATTCATTAAACTTAACCTTCTAAAAGAAAATTAACTGGTATATTTTCAAAATTTGTTGGCTTAACAATGCCATTTGGAGGGTTCTCAATATCTTTACATCTCTGTATTGCCCAAAGGAGAAACAAATTTATAACGCAAATATAATATCAAAGATCAAAGAAATAAAGTTAATGACTAAATATCATTTCAATATCTGCAATATAGCAGATTATTCACTGTTTAATTATTGGCATATTCACATGACATTAAAAGAAGAGCATATTCTGCTTCCAACTGTGCTTTCTCTTGATTTTTCAAATATCTTAAGCTTTTTGACATTACTACTGGGACCTAGAATTATTATACTGGAAAGGAATTTAGGAAGTTAAGCTTCTAAATAAACTACGTTCTATCTTGGGATATGCTTCTAAACCCATTTGAAAAGCGTCACTAGTGATACTTTTAAACTATACCTTGAGATGAGGAGAAGAATGCCCAGTTGGCAATGCTCTCTGAACGCAAATAAACATGATCACTGAGAGACTCATCTACAGAAATCTGCTCATTTTGCATAGAATAGCTAATTTTTCTCGGAGGTAACTCATGAAGAGTTAAGAAACGAGTTTGGGAATAGTAATGATGAGCTAGCATGGCATAAGTTAGAATTCAGGAATGCTAAGTGAAGCAATGCACCAAATATTACTATCCAATAAACTGTATTTAAATAATGTTCTGGGTGAATAAGTTTAATAACCTCAAATTTCAATTTCTCTATGTCCACCAATGCAGGCTCTGCCCCTCAACTCTAACTACAGACTACACAATTATTTCCAAATAACCACTATACATTTATGCCTTGATCATAAATGATGTCTATAAAAATACTTTATAAACGAAAACAAATTACTACAAATACAATGTACAAAGACATGGTGTTAAATGAGATGAAGCAAACAGAATGAGTAAATCAATTAAGGCACTATTTCTACAGAAAAGCAAACTAAAAAAATTGTCCTCCTAAAAATGGTTAAGCAGTATACTTGAAAGCCAGTGGGGTAGCTCAATTATTTGTCCAGTTCACCTCAACATTATAGAAGCAGTACTTCTTTAAATTTGAGAGTTTAGTAAAGCATTCATTTACCACGTTGCGACATGGAGCAAAAACATCACTGTACAAAATGGAGCATTCTCTCTTGGCATATGGAAATTTGTTTTGCTGTGCCTCGCAGGGTTTAATTGTTTCACTTGGGGTTTCACACTGTTGAAAAAATTAAGGGAGAAAAAAATGAAACTCTTAAAAGGGTGATTTCTGAAACTGAAACCAGAAAAACTTACCTGACTCTGCTACAATTTGCATTTTATACATTCTCATCCATTTAGAAAGGCTTTATCTAAAGCATCTGCTCCAGCTAACTCGATATTAATGGCATATATTGTTTCCGAAGGCGACAAAATATAATACTAAAATCATGGTGATAGTGGAGATAGTGTATAGGTAATTGTAATTGTCTTAAAATATGGTATTTACTTGACAAAAAATTACATAAGCAAATGAAGCTCTTTCATTTTTCACTTTTCTCATTTTTGTCACAACCCATCTTCGAGTCCCTACAGCCTCACCTTCCATACAGTCAACAGTTTGGCCTCTACCTCCTCTATTCCACTTCCTTGAAACTTCCCTGGAAAAGTTCACCAATGACCTCTTAATTACTAAACATAAAGTGACTTTTCAGTCTTCATCTCACTTGTCCTTTCCCCACCTCAACTCTGTTTAATACTTTGCCCTCTTTTGGTTTTGGAGACACCATTTTCTGCTGGGTTTTCTCCTACCTCATTGGCTATTGCTCTCCAATCTCTTTCCACCTTCCTCCTCTGCAGTGCTTATTATCAAACCTCTCCTTTTCTCATTCTTTATTCTTGTCTGGGCTTCAACAACCTGAATATAGAAATAACTGCCAAATCTGTATCTCCAGCCAAGATTTTTGTCCCCATTCCCTTCCACCACCCACAAACCTATTCTTCTCTTTGCCTTGCCTTAAGAAAGAGCACCAGCATCTACCTAGTGAGCCAGGAAGGTAGGAGACTTCTTGGAATCCTCCATATTCATTCTTCCAAATACAACCTTTCAACAGATAGTGATGATTTTCATCTTTAAGGCCCCTCAAATTTAGAGTTTCCGAAATCTTTGCTGACTCAACATTTCTAGGTAGAGCCTCCCAACTAGTCTTTGGATTTTTAGTCTAGAACCTGGCCCTTGTATCTTGCATCTCTATACTTTGCATTCCAGCCATTCCTAACTTCAATCATACTGAACTTCTTCAATTTCCTTTCAGGCACCATATTCTCTCCAGCTTCCTGGTACCTTTAGATAGCTGCTCCCTCGTTTCCCTGTTATAATCTTTCTCATAATCTTCACTTGCCCAGCTCCTATGAATTTTATAGGATTCAGCTCAGAGGCACCTTCTCCAGGAAACTCCCTTTACAATCACAACTGCCATTTGGTATGCACTTTGAGCCCTGCTGGCACAGTGGTTAAGACCTTTGGCTGCTAATCAAAAGCTTGGCAGTTCAAATCCACCAGCCACTCCTTTGAAACCCTGAAGCAGTTCTACTCTTTCCTATAGGGTCACTATGAGTCAAAATTGATGCAACAGGTTTGGCTTTTTGGTTTTCTAACAAAGTATTTACCTGACTATATTTTCATTGTTAATTTTTCTACCTCACCTACTAACCTAGACCCTAATTCCTTAAGGGCAGAGGCTGTGTTTTATTTACATTATGTGTTCATATAGCCAGGAAAACATAAAGAGCTAAATAAAATGTAGTGAATTAAAAAGAAAAAGACTTGAATTTGGGAGGTTTAAAATTATTTGATAGTTAATACTGAGTATTACTAGAAATTAGTTATCTCTTTATTTACAAATAGGATAAATATAAAATAAAACTTCTAAAGTCAACAAGCCATATGAAAGCCATAATTAAAAGAATTTTGTCTCTTTCAACATACTAAATACTTTATATAGTAAAAGAATAAAATCTTTATACTCTTAATCTTAGACCACACTGAAATATACTGTCCAGATTTTACTGAATGGGGCAAATATTTTACTCCAGCTCCTTTATTTATTTATTTTTTAAAAGACTTAGACATATTAGGCAAATTTGGTAAAGTGATAAAGTAACTAACCAAATGGTAACTGCGTTTGTTAGTTTTGTGTGCCAATTTGGCTAGCCAGTTATTTAATAAATACTAATCTAGGTGTTGGAAATCCTGGTGGTGCAGTGGTTAAGTGCTACAGCTGTTAACCAAAAAAGGTCCAGCAGTTCAAATCCACCAGGCACTCCTTGGAAATTCTATGGGGCAGTTCTACTCTGTCCTAAAGGGTCACTATGAGTCGAAATCAACTCAATAGCAATGGCTACAGGTAATCTAGGTGTTGCAGTGAAGGTATTTTATAGATATGGTTAACATTTCTAATCAGTTTACTTCAAAATAAAGATTACCTTCAATAAGGTGGGTGGGGCCCCTTCACTCAGCTGGAAGGTCTTGAGAGCAAAAACCGGTTTCCCAGAGAAAAAAAGAAATTTTGTCTCAAGACTGCAGCTTCGACTCTTGCTGAGTTTCCAGCCTACCAGCCTGCCTTAGGAGCCCTGGTGGCACAGTGGTTAAGAGGTTGGCTGCTAACCAAAAGACTGGCAGTTCAAGTCTACCAGCTGCTCCTTGGAAACCCCATGGGGGAGTTCTGCTCTGTCCTATAGGGCTGCTATGAGTCTGAATCGACTAGACAGCAATGGGTTTTTGACTTTCTCCTGCCCTCAGATTTTCCGGGCCCTACTATCGTGTGAGCCAATTCCTTAAAATAAGTCTCCTTACACACACACACATACACACATACACACACAATCTCTGATTGTTGATATTTCTCTGGAGAACCTGACTGATACAATGGCCTAACAAGAAACTGTGGTTGCAGACTCTCTTTTCAGCTAAAAAGAACAAAACAGGCTAAAAACCGTAGAAGAAAAGCGTAGAAACAATTACCAGTTTGACTCTCTTTCTGAGTTAGTTTACCATCTCTCAGTGTATTTCAGAGAACACTACTTCCTTAAGAAATAATAAATAAACACATAGGTTCTGTGACAGCAAGTTTGAGAAATACCTCAAACACATCCCTCCATTGGAGGCTTATAATGGCTCAAGAAATCCTCAGAAAAGATCTCTGTCTAACTTAGGTTATTCAAATCTCTCCCAAAAGTTCTTGATCATAAATCCTCTCCCCAACACACACACACACACACACACGTACACACACGTACACCTTTATTTTCATGTAATGAATGCTAATAACATAGCATGAAATAGCAAAGTTCTGAAGAACAAACTTTGGGAAATCCTGCCTTCATTTATTCATTGCTTTGAGATGGCAAAAGTTACATCATCCCTAGAAATACAGATACATTGATAAAGCATTTTGTCATGTTGAAGAAAGCATGAGATTGGAAGAGAATGTAAGCTTGACTGTACCTCTGCTACTTCCTGGCTATACAATATTAGACAAGCCACTTAACCTCCCTGAGTCTCAATTTCTTCATCTATAATCTAGAGATAATAGTCATTACTGTCATAAGAATTACATGAGAAGATAAATGTGAAAGTAGTTTATCAACTGAATTACTGTACAAATATCAGTTTAAAATTATTACCTAATAAACTATCCTGTAAGAATAAAATGTTCTAGTGAACAAATATGCTAAATAATATTTGTTTACTTCTAAAATATATACACTATATTTAACTTACCTGACCTAATGCCCAGCTATCTCCAAATACCTGGGCATTTCTCACTTCCAAGTTATTAGACGTGGTCATGTCATTTGAAGTACATCTGTCAAAGTTTCCACACAATCCTGATAGTTTGTTCTAAAGTAAAAGAAAATTACCATGGAATAGTCTATATTTATTTTAACATTTAAGGGGTCATATTTACTAGAACTTCTCAAAGATATAAAATATGCTTTTTAAGAATTTCTACAGTGACCATTTAAAAAAATAAATGGAGACAGTGGTGTTTTATATCTATATGCTTGGTGAAGTAGAGGGTCAGTGATAAAGAGGAAAATCTTCAATGAGATGGACTGACATAGTGGCTGCAACAATGGGCTCAAACCTAGTAACAAGTGCTTAACCATTTGCACCAGCTTTTAAGATTTATCTTTTCAAAAAATAGAAGTATCTTTTCAATAGTTTTATGAAATGTGTTGCTATTATGTTGTTTTTTCTCTAATTAGCCACAGATTATATCCATGAGTCTCAATATCAATTTCAGAAAAACTGACTTTCGTTAAGTATATCAATGTAAAAGGCAAAATGTAATTCATTTATTGCATCTCGTGTAGAGCTTAGGCTGACCCACCTTCCACTGTGGTCCAACTTTGATATGAATGGTTGTCTTTTTATCCCAAAGAATAGTGATATCTTCCTCTGGAAAGTATACTACTATGTAGTAGCCAGCCTTCCAAAGTTGGTATGTAGGATTATTTTCCAGAAAAAATCCTGATCGCTTCTTTAAAAGAACATAATAAAGGAGAAAATGAATTCCACATTCTCTAGAAACGAAATGTATAAAATTAATAAGTTGCTATCCATCAAGAGGTATCTATGTGCTAGTATTTTGGTAGGCATTGTCTTTTCTGAATTTTGTAGAATAAGACAAAACAAATATATAAAATAGGAAATACATAAACTTAGAGGAGCCCTGGTGGCACTGTAGTTAAGCACTCGCCTGCTAACCAAGAGGTCGGCAGCTTGAACCCACCAGCTGCTCTGCAAGAGAAAGATGTGACAGTCTGCTTCTGCAGAGATTTACAGTCTTGGAAACCCCATGTTCTATTCCATCCTATAGGGCTGCTGTGAGTCAGACTCAACTGCACGGCAATGGGTTTGGTTTTTTGGTTTTACATAAAATTAGAGAACCAATCACAACCTGGTAGATGGGCTCAATGTGGATGAACGGACAAAGGAAAAGAAGGCATTTCAGTTAGGGAGAAAGGCATAAACAACACTGTGGATATAGAGGACATCAAGTGGCTAATCCTGCCTACGCAGAGATTATACATTCATGATAAATAAGTAATAGTGGAGACTAAAGATGGTGACCTCCCCTGCAAAAGAGAAAAATTTGGCCCTGTTTATTTTTTTTTTTATATATATTTTTGAGTAATAAGTGATAACATAAAAGGAGTCTCCTGACTTTTTCAAATATTTATTGAAAGCTATAACTAAGTTCTGTGGGAGACAGTGACTTCCAGGAATTCACAATTAAGTGAAAATGTCTATATGGGATAGCTTGGTTCCCCCCCTCACACCCCGCCCGGAGTTGGTTTACATCAGTTATCCTGATGTAAAAGCACATCTTTTCTATTTGCCTTTAGAGGTAATATTATCCTTTTCTTTAGACAGGTCTGTTTACTACAAGAAAGACAACTGTTTTTGGTCAAACGGAGATGCCATACTCCTTACTCTTCAGATTAGGAAGAAAGAATGCTTCTCCTTAGAAGAGTGAGGCATCATGAATTGCTCAAAAGAGAGACGTCCACTTCAGACTAAAACGCTTCAAACAAAATCTAGTTATGTTTCTCTAAGTTATAATTTTTGAGAACGAAACTTTTGAAGTTTAAGAAATGAATAGTGTTCATATCTTAAATATTTGGTAAAATTAGAATTGTGCATTTATAGGAAAAAAAATAAGAGTTTTTTTTTTTTTTTTCTTCTCCTGGATAAGTAGTTATTTACACTTTTGATGTTCGAGAAGAAATATTAGCAGGGGATTTGTTGGGTCAAACTATTCTTAGGACTTTTCTGAATTTTACTTCATAGTTTGCAATCTATATAAAGGAAAGATTCATCAACACCTGCAAACAGGTGAAAATTGGAAGTTGAATGTTACACAGAACTGTAATTACCACTTCAAAAATGTGTCAAACTGTCTTTATAAGACCATTTGTTATTTTTTTTTTCTCGTAAGTTCTTTCTAACACACCCTTGTTCTTAGAGAAGACCTTCACTTACAAATGAATTCCCAGCTGATGGCTATGCCAAACAGCTGTAAGTACTTCTAAAACATGTCAAAAAGCCTACAGAAACTCTGTTTTGCCCAAAGCTTGATTGCTGCCTGGTTTGTCTCAAGGTTTCTGGCTAATATATAAGCTATGTTCTAGGGCACCACCACCACTCATTGCAGTCCAGTTGATTCCAACTCATAGCGACCCTATAGGACACAGTAGAACTGCCCCATAGGGTTTCCAAGGAGTGGCTGGTGGATTCGAACTGCTGACTTTCGGTTAGCAGCTGACCACTTAACTGCTGTGTCACCAGGGCGTCAATGTTCTAGGGCAGTGGTTCTGAAACTTTCGCTTTTGTGTGCAGAAAAATTGAGGTCTCATTAAAATTGTCAATTTCCATTTCAACCCAAGAGATTCCAGTGAAATCCCAGAAAGCAGGACTTCAAAACAGTTCATTCCAGTTCAAACCTCTGCTGAGAATTTACATTTCCACCCCAGGTATACTGAATCAGAATCAACATTTTAACAAGATTCCCAGGTAATTCTTACGTATAATACATTTTGAGAACCACTGCTCTGCTAGTGGCTCTCAGAATTGGTCCCTAACCAGCTGCATTAACATTACCTGGGGACTTGTTAGAAATACAAATTCTCAGCAGGGGTTCCTACTGGAATGAATCAGTTCAAAGCCCTGCCAGAAACCAGCACTTATAGCAAATACTCCAGATGATTTTCATGGAAAAGATTTCCAGACCAAGTTTTAAGAAACACTGTTCTAAAATCTCACAGAACAGGCCATTTTTTAAAGGTTATTTGTCAGATCATCTCACTCCCAAACCCAAAACTTCTTATCTGTAAACTAAAGTTCAAATATCTTATCACGCCATTCAAGGCCCTCCAGGTAGGACCCAGTCCCCTTGCCTATTGCCCTTGCTCTTGTGCCTCCATGTTACAGTTACTCCTCCTCTGAGCCTCTCTGCCACACCCTCCATCCGTCATCCCCATAAACTGTGTTTCAATGAAACTAAACCACTTGTAGTTCTCTCACCATGCCATTTTTCTCTTTGAGTTATACACCTTGAATGTGTTCATTCCTCTGTATTGACTGTCATCCTACTTCCTCTCTTCACATTACTAACACCTACTCACACCTTAAGTCTCAGAACATCACTTAATCCAGAGCATATCACCAGAGCTTTCAAAAATGAGGATCAAGAAGGAGAGAAGAGTCATTGCTTGAAATTCATTATTTTATTTAATACTCATATAAGCCCAAATTTACAGGTGGGAAATCTGCAGTTTGGAGAGGTAAAGTCAACTTCCCAGATAACACAGCTACCAGGGGTTCTAAGCTGGTACTGACCAAAAGTCTGTGCTTTTAGCCAGTACCCTAAACATACAAGGCTGCTTTAGATATTCCTCCCAGGGGTCTTTCATATTACCCTATATTCACCCCTGCCACAGCATGTTATACTGTACATCCTTATTTACTTGAATATGTTGCTCACCCAAGTGTAAGTTCCTTAAAGGTAAGCACAGTGTTTTTTTCATCATTATAGTCAATACTTAGCACAGTTTTTGGTTCATAGTAGGCATTATGGAAGGAGCCCTGGTGGCACAAGGGTTAAAGAGCTCGGCTGCTAAGTCAAACACTGGCAGTTTGAACCCAACAGCTACCCCAGGGGAGAAAACAGTTAGCAATCTTCCCCTGTAAACATCGTTATTGTTGATGTTATTAGGTGCCATCAAGTCAGTTCCGACGCGTAGCAACCCTACGCACAACAGAACGAAAAAGTGCTGTGGTCCTGTGCCATCCTCACAATCTTTGTTATGTTTGAGCCCATTGTTGCAGCCATTGTGTCAATCCCACTCATTGAGGGTCTTCTTCTTTTTCACTGACCCTCTACTTTACCAAGCACGATGTCCTTCTCCAGGGGCTGGTCCTTCCTGATAACATGTCCAAAGTGCGTAAGATGAAGTCTTGCCTTCCTTGCTTCTAAGAAGCATTCTGGCTGTACTTCTTCCAAGACAAATTTGCTCATTCTTCTGGCAGTTGATGTATATTCAATATTCTTCACCAATGCCATAAATCAAAGCCATAATTCTTCTTCGGTCTTCTTTATTCATTGACCAGCTTTTGCATGCATTGGAGGCTATTTGAAATACCATGGCTTGGGTCAAGCACACCTTAGTCCCCAAAGTGACATCTTTGCTTTTTAATACTTTAAAGAGGTCTTTCGCAGCAGAGTTGCCCAATACAACATGTCCATCTGGTTTCTTGGCTGCTGCTTCCACGGGCATTGATCGTGGATCCAAGTAAAATGAAATCCTTGACAACTTCAATCTTTTCTCTATTTATCACAATGTTGCTTATTGGTCCAGGTGTGAGGATTTTTGTTTTCTTTATGTTGAGGTGTAGTCCATACTGAAGGCTGAAGTCTTGGATCTTCATCAATAATAAATGCTTCAAGATCTCTTCATTTTTAGCAAGCAAGGTTGTATCATCTGCATATTTCAGATTGTTAATGAGCCTTCCTCCAATCCTGATGCCACATTCTTGTTCATACAGTCCAACTTTTCAGATTATTTGCTCAGCATACAGATTGAATAAGTACGGTGAAAAGATACAACCCTGATGCAAACCTTTTCTGACTTTAAACGATGCAGTATCCTCTTGTTCTGTTCAAATGACTGTCTCTTGGTCTATGTCCAAGTTCCTCATAAGCAAAATTAAGTGTTCTGGAATTCCCATTCTTTGCAATGTTATCTATAATTTGTTATGATCCACACAGTTGAATGCCTTGGCATGGTCAATAAAATACAGGCAAACATCTTGCTGGTACCCTCTGCTATCAGCCAAGATTCATCTGACATCAGCAACGATAACCCTCATTCCATGTCCTTTTCTGAATCTGGCTTGAATTTCTGGCAGTTCCCTGCTGATGTACTGCTGCAATCACTTATGAATGATCAGCAAAGTTTTACTAGTGTATGATATTAATGATATTGCTCAATAATTTCCACATTCTCTTGGATCACCTTTCTTTGGAATGGTCACAAATATGGATCTCTTCCAGTTAGCTGGCCAGTCAACTGTTTTCCAAATTCTTGACATAGACAAGTGAGTACCTTCAATGCAGTATCTGTTTGTTGAAACATCTCAATCGGTATTCCATCAATTCCTGAAGCCTTGTTTTTTGCCATTCCTTTCAGTGCAGCTTGGACTTCTTCCTTCAGTACCATTGGTTCTTGATCATATGCTATCTTCTGAAATGACTGAATGTTGGCCAATTCTTTTTGGTATAAGTGATTCTGTGTATTCCTTTCTTCTTTTATTGTTGCTTCCTGCATCTGTCAATATTTTCTCCATAGAATCCCTCAATATTGCAACTCAAGGCTTGAATTTTTTCTCTAGTTCTTTCAGTTTGAGAAATGCCAAGCATGTTCCTCCCTTTTTGTTTTCTATCTATAGGCTTTCCCACATTTTATTAAATATTTCACTCTGCCTTCTCAAACCGCCCTTTGAAATCTTCAGTTCAGCTCTTTCAATTGATCATTTCTTCTGTTCACCTTAGCTATACTAAATTCAAAAGCAAGTTTCAGAGTCTCTTCTGACATCCATTTTGGTCTTTTCTTTCTTTCCTGTCTTTTTAATGACATTTTGCCTTCTTCATGTATGATGTCCTTGACGTCATTCCACAACTCATCTGGTCCTTGGTCATTAGTGTTCAATGTGTCAAATCTATTCTTGACATGGTCTCTAAATTCAAGTGGGATATACTCAAGTTGTATTTTGGCTCTCGTGGACTTGCTCTGGAAACCCTGGTGGCATAGTGGTTAAGTGAGACAGCTGCTAATCAAAAGGTCAGCAGTTCGAATCTGCCAGGCGCTCCTTGGAAACTCTATGGGGCAGTTCTACTCTGCCGTATAGGTTTGCTATGAGTCGGAATCGACTTGATGGCAGCAGGTTTGGTTTTTTTGGTTGGACTTGCTCTAATTTTCTGCAACTTCATCTTGAACTTGCATATGAACAATTGATGGTCTGTTCTCTAGCCAGTCCCTGGCCTTGTTTTGACTGATGATATTGAGCTTTTCCATCGTCTCTCTCCACAGATGTAGTTGATTTGATTCCTGTGTATTCCATCTGGCGAAGTCCACGTCTATAGTCACTGTTAGTGTTGTTGAAAAAATGTATTTTCAATGAAGAAGTCGTTGGTCTTGCAAAATTCTGACATGCTATCTCTAGCATCATTTCTATCATCAAGGCCATATTTTCCAACAACCAATCCTTCTTCTTTGTTTCCAACTTTCGCTTTCCAATCACCAGTAATTTTCAATGCATCTTGATTGCATGTTTGATCAATTTCAGACTGCAAAGTTGGTAAAAATTTTCAATTTCCTCATCTTTGGCATTAATGGTTGGTATATAAATTTGAAAAATAGTCATATTAACTGGATCTTCCTTGTAGGCATAAGGATATTTTTCTATCACTGACAGCATTGTAATTCAGGATAGGCCTTGAAATATTCCTTTTGATGATGAATGTGATGCCATTCCTCTTTAATTTGTCATTTCCAACATGGTAGATCATATGATTGTCCATTTCAAAATGGCCAATACCAGTCCATTTCAGCTCACTAATGCCTAGGGTATCGATGATTATGTATTCCATTTCATTTTTGATGACTTTCAATTTTCCGAGATTCATACTTGATACACTCCACATTCTGATTATTCATGAATGTTTGCAGCTGTTTCTTCTCATTTTTAGTCATGCTACCTCAGCAAATGAAGGTCCCAAAAGTTTTACTCCATCCATGTCATTATGGTCAGCTCTACTTTGAGAAAGCAGCTCTTCCCCAGTCATCTTTAGGGTGCCTTCCAACCTGAGGGGTTCATCTCCCAGCACAATATTCGACAATGTGCTGCTGCTATTCATAAGGTTTTCAATGGCCAATTTTCTCAGAAGTAGATTGCCAGGTCCTTCTTCCCAGTCTGTCTTAGTCTGGAAGCACCACTGAAACCTTTCCACTATGGGTGACCCTGTTGGTATTTGAAATACCAGTGGCATAGCTGCCAGCATCACAGCAACATGCAAGCCACCACAGTAAACAAACTGACAGACACATGGGATCCTTAAAGGTTACAGCCTAGGAAACCCTATAGGAGAGTTCTAATCTGTCCTATAGGGTCTCTATGAGCTAGAATTCACTCAATGGCACACAAACACAACAGGCATTATGGATAAATGAATTTTTTTCATCCTTTAAAATTGGGGAGGCTCAAAGGATACAGAATGAACAAAGGACACTTTGGTCCCAATTTTCATGGAACTCAAATAGTAATGAGGAAGACAGACAACTGCACAAGTGATTGCATTAAAGTGTGACCCATCTTACAACACAGTGCTAGAGAGCCTGAGGAGCGCCCTAGAGGAAGTAAGATGATGCCTATCATTTAAGTACAAGCTAAATGGGAAGGTAAAAAGATAGAAGCAATGACATTCATGAAGGACCAGAAGTGAAGGAGCAGTTAGAAACTGATAAAACTCCAATTTCTGGGACATGGACTCAAAGTAGAAAGTGATGAGTGGTGAGGCAGGAGAAATGGATAATCGCCAGATTGGCAAGGACTTGAAAGGGCAATGGGAAGCAATTTGAAAGTTTTGAAGCACCAAAGCTATAGGAGATTAGTATTTCCGTTTTAGAGAATCATCCTGGCTGCAGAGTGGCAAGATGGATTAGAAGGGAGAAACCAAGACTAGAAGCCAGGAGCTCAATTTGAAGGTTATTAAAAAAAATGCTGGTGAGAGGTGACAGGTGCTATGGCTAGGATCATGATCATGGCAATGCAGGAAAGAGGAAAGAATTGAGAAAATGGAGAACTGGTATGCAGCAAAAGAAAAAAGTCAAGCATAATTTACTAAAGCTGCAAAAAATGGATAAGAAAAAATATAGATCTTGTAATCACATACAGAGAAAAGTACTACAAATTGTTCCTATTTTAAATATCATCAGGACAAGTTAAAATGATTCTAAAGGAAATACTTTACTAACCTGTTTGTAGGGAGTATCATTCATGTAAATTTCAGTGTCCCCAACAGAAATCAAAACACTTTTAGAACAAACAATATCATTGTCAAAGCATTTCTTATTCTGGGCAATGACAGATATATCTGAATCATCTGTACTCTGCAATATCAAAAACATTTTATTACTACAAATATATACAATATATATACAATTTTACTTATTTCTATTTTTAAAAATCTTAAACAGCATGATTTATAATGAATTGCATTAATATTGAGATATAACTTACCTTCAAAATTAAAAATTTTTGTATCTAATAATGTGAAGAGTTTTATAGAAATAAATACACCAAGATAGCTCAGTCTTTAAACACTTAGCTCTACTATGTTCTATTAAAATTTTGTTCCAACAAAGCATTTTTCCATTGTATTAATACAGCTCAAATTTATCAACCATTAACATTTTCTTCTTTCAATAAATACCTAACAAGACAGTGAGTCTCTTACAGAAATTTTAAAATAATATTTCCATTTTAGACATCAGGTCCTTTATTTTATTTTAAGGAGTTTTCTGGATAAATAATTATTTGTTTACAAAGTTAAAATCCAAATAGATACAAAAAATTGGTATCTGTTAGTAAATAAAATAATACATATCATTCGAGTGCTTGCTTTGAACGAGGGGCTTTATATATGTGATCGTACTGAATCTTATGATTATTTTTTAAATTAGGTATTATCTCCATTTTACAGATCAGGAAACTGAAGTTAAGAAGAATTAACTGACTGCCAAAGCCATTTAGCTAAATAAGGGCAGAGACAGAGTTCAAACCCTACTTGCTTTTTATGCCCCTTGTAAAGAAATCAGTAAGAGTATAAAAGATGTTTGAGTAGAAAAGTCCGATTTAGGTTCTGGTGAATCTTTAGTTTCTGAGAATATTATTTAACCTCATACACTCTAAACCTAACACCCTCACCTCTAATTATCTCCCCATTCTTGGCCACAGCCAACTCCATCTGTTAAAAGCACGTTCTTAGATTTTATTCTCTCTTAGAATGGGGGTTTCTAACTTGGTATCCTGGATTCGTGAATACTCTTCTGTAGCTCTGCAGACCTCAAAAATTAATTGCTAAGTATCGTTCATGAGTATGCATATTTTTTTTAGGGAGCGAGTGCATGGCTTTCATCAAATTCTCAAAATAGTTCTTATCACCCCAGAAAATAGAAGCCACTTCACTATGAGTCCTCCCACTAACAGAGGATGTTGGGATTATATCAACAGAAAAGGAAGAAATGTGACATTTCTCTTTGAACTCACTGTCCAGTTTTTAAAGGCCCACATACATTTCCTGAATCCTTTTCATTTTTAACTATATGGGTCGGTGTTTATTTTCATAGTGAGAAAAGTCATTGAATGTTTGGAAATCATATAGGTCTTGTTGCAAATTCACATTTTAGTTTTTCACAACAGCAGCAATACGAACACTGGTTGAATATATTCCTGGGTTTGGCCAAATCCTTCCTGTCTCATTATCAATTACTATTAGCATAGTACCTAGAGGAAGTTTTCAATGAATAGTGTTGACAGAATAATTAATGTGTTCCTCTGTGACTCATTTTTCCCCCATAGAAACTTTCACTTCTTAAACAAACCTTTTGCAAAGCATTGCCTACATTTTGAAAGGGAAAATATTAAGAGTCATTAAAATGATTGTTGCATTGTACTGCTTAAAACAGAAAAAAATAATAATGCCACATTTTTCTGCCTTTATGAAAGATCTTCAAAGAAGAAAATGAAAAAAATAATTCAGGGTTTTGTTTAGCTCTTCCTCTCAGGGAGAGTTATTTGGATTAAAGGATTTGAAAAGCTGGCTGAAAGCCTTTCTATTACCATTACATTTCTATTACTATTAATTAAAGTGCCTCAGTGTTAGCCTTATACTTTATATTAAGTCATAAATTCCAAGAAATATTCTATATTGTATGGTCTGTCTTATAATATCATGTTACCCCGATAATAAATTGAAACAATAGCAATCCCCAAGGAGTACACAAATTTCTATTTCTAATGTATTTCAAGTTAATATTAGGTTTGGAGATAATACTACGAACTTGCTAAAAAAAAAAAAAACAACAACATAGTAAATAATCATTACAAAACCAGAGGTAAAAGGTCAGCATCAATGCGCCACATGTATTTTCAAAACCCTCTGTCCTTAGGTACTGAAAATCTTATACAGAATATTTTCCAGAATGATCCAAAAAACATAAACTGTCAAAAACCCTCAATAGTATGTCAACGATGTACTAGGCATGTGAGCCTCAGCACCTATCATAGCCCCAGCCCCTTGTGAGGATGGCACAGGACCAGGTAGTGTTTCGTTCTGTTGTACATAGTGTCGTTATGAGTTGGAACTGACTCGATGGCACCAAACAAAAACAAATCCCATGCAAGCCCCTGCTGATGTAGCTGTCTCAAGAAGCCATGTTTTATGTCCTGTAGCTGATTGGCCTCATGAGCAGTACATTCACAGATGGGCCAAGATGCTGGCAGAAAAAGATAACTCTAGCCAATTAGATTCTCTCTCATATTTGAACCAGAAAATACTGGGTTAAAAGAAAAAAAGGAGTTCTTTTTCAGTAAGTAAATAAACAATGTAAGTAGAGAAAGGCTATATGGTAAAGTAGGGGCTAAAGAGATGAAGGCAAGATGAACCTATAAGGAAGCAGAAACAATGACTGAACAGAAGCAAAAGTAAAGATACCACAAGTTTCACAAGCAGACTCAGAAAAACACAGCAGTCATTCAGAGATTGATCAATCTGCTGGCTTTCACCAGAGTACCCATGAGATCTCACTGCCTGGCAAAACCACCTTTCAGTTCCCACCTTCAGTGAGGTGAACTATGGTTCTTGTTCTAAGATTTTCTTGGTTCTTGTTCATGTCACTGGGTGGTGTAGACGGTTAATGCACTCACCTGCTAACCGAAAGGTTGGAGGTTCGAGTTCATACAGAGACAACTTGGAAGAAAGGCCTGGTGATCTACTTCTGAAAAATCAGTCATCAAAAACCTTACAAAGCACAGTTCTACTCTGACACACGTGGGGTCGCCATGAGTTGGAACCAACTCAATCGCAACTGGTTTGTTCTTGTCATTTCCCTTGGGGTTTTACATGCAGTTTACCACAACATACCCTTACTGTTTGTTTCCTGAAATAGCAAGAGCTTAACCAGAATGTCACTGAGAAGGACCTGAAGTGCTTCTCTATGAAGGAAGTTTATCTGAAAATACACTGATAAAGGAGAAATAAATCATAATGGAGTAAAATAGTCCATCTTTAGGGACCCAGCACCAATGACTCCCCCCTTCCTTGAAACTTTCTCTTTTTCTCTCGTCAAAATCAGTTATACTCTGCCTGGTCTCATAGCTTCTTATTCATTAATGTCTCCCTCAAATTGTAAAATAATTGAAAGTAAAAGTTAGTGTCTCAATTACTGCATTCTTAACAGCTCTTAGCATAGAAGCATAGACAGTAGACTTATATATTTCATAAATTAATAAAAATAGCTGCCATTGAGTTGGCCTCAATTCACAGCAACCTTATTTACAACAGAACAAAGCACTGTCCATTCCTGTGTCATCCTCATTGGCATGTTTCAGTCCAATATTGCAGCTATTGTGCCAATCCATCTCATCAAGGGTCTCCTTTACCTCTCTGGCCCTCTACTTCACGAAACATGATGTCCTACTCCAGCAATTGATCCCTTCTGATGACATGTCCAAAGAAAGCAAATCAGATTGTGTTCTGTTGTGATCAGGTCTGCTGAAACCTGTCCACCAGGCATGCTGCTGCTGCTATTTGAAATATCGGTGGCATTGCTTCCAGCATCATAACAACACCCAAGTCACCATAGTATAACAAACTGACAAGGGGGTGGTAAAATGACCATGCCATTAATTTGCATTTTACACTTGTGGAGATTCCTCTATCTAGTTCTGTCTAGATCTTTATCTTTGCCTAGATAGAATGTAATGGATTTTCCTTGACTTCCTTCTGTCTATATCTGTTTTCATTCCCTATGGATAAACTGTTGCAGTAGAGTTCATTCCAACTCACAGAGATCCTGTAGGACAGAGTAGAACTGCCCCATAGGGTTTCCAAGGACTGGCCGACGGATTTGAACTGCCGATCTTTTGGTTGACAGCCATAGCTCACCTCCAGCTTTTAACCACTGTGCCACCAGGGCTCCTCCCTATGGATAAGAAAGTAAATAAAAGAGTCCGCACTTCAAGGTATTATGAGATCGCAAACAACTAAGAGTTTTGTGGAGGAGACAGACATGCAAAGACAGAACCTTGTGAGTCCCAATATTTTAAGAACCTTTTGAAGAAAGGAGCCATCGAAGGAGACTGTGGAGAGATCAGAGACAAAGGACAAGAGCCAGTACATTACATCGGAAAAGGGTTAAGAGACTTTAAGTTAAAGGAAGATAAAAAACCTTTGCAATTTTAATTTTACATGTATTTTTAGATTAGGTGATTAAAAATTCTCCCCCTACCTGCTCAAGGTTCAAAGGAGATAAGGTCTAAACCTATCTTTGCTCATCATTGTATCTCCATTTCTCAGCATATGGCCTGGCACATAGAAAGCACATAAGAAATATTGACATGAAAAAATGATGTCAGGTATAGCAGTTCAAGACCATTGAAATTAGAAACGTTTTCAGAGGCTTAAGGAGAACGGTGATTATTTGAACTATTGCCTGGAGAGAATACTGAAAAACTTAAGAGTAAATTATAAGACCTAGTAGTGATTGTGGCTCATAATAGATTAATAGAAGTGGTACTTGGCTCTGAAATCTGGGAGTTTCAATATTATATTTCCCATTTTTTTGTTAACAACATACAGTACTCACTTTTTCTTTGAGTTTATAGTACAGGTCAAGCTTCTGGTTGGTTTCTCAATTCTTTTTCTCTTAAAACAGGTGTCTTACCTCAGGAAGTAACAATTATGAGCTTTGTCTTAAATTTACTTCAACACACTTGAAAAATAATGTGCTATATGCCATGTGCTATTTATGGAAAAGTAAAGAGCCTCTGCAATGAATAAAATGCCATAGAACCTTTAAAGCTTTAAAGTTTAACAAGCATTTATTCAACAAAGATATACTAAGTATTTACTATGTACCTAGAGCTGAGTTACATCTAAAACTAAACAATCCAGAGATGAGAAAAAATGAACTTCAATTTCTCCTCAAAAGTAGGGTCAAGTGACATTATCTTTTAAAAATAAAGCTTGGTATTAATTTTTTTAAATCTCAGCTAGGAAATAGGGAAATTTTTATGAATTAGATTACTAGATCCTCAACACGGCCCAAAGAAATCAAAGAAAGTTTTGCCAGATAAAATGATGTTAGAAATAACAAAGGGAAAACCTGGAACTTACCAAGACATAGGAAAGAGAGCTGGTTGACAAGAAAGAATTAAATCTGTTATTCACGGAAATGATTTTTATCACTAAATAATCATCAAGTAAATGAATGGTGTTGGCAGCTATCCTCCTCCTTCTCAAAGGAAATATGAATTCTTTCAGAAAAATGGAAGGCTCTGTTATGGGAAAGCAGGGCAGACGGAGCAAAAAAAAAAAAAAAGAAAGAAAGCACTCCTGAAGAAGGGTTAAAGTGGAAAAAAATACAAGGATGGAGAAATTTACTATCCAGCATAATCACATTTCAAAACCATGAAATCAGATATCATTTGTTAATCACTAGAGTCTCTGAGTGACACAAAGGCTTAAGCACTTGACTACCAGCCAAAAGGTTGGTGGTTCAGACCCAGCCAGAGGTGCCTGGCAATCTGCTTCCAAAAGGTCAGAGCACTGAAAACTCTATGGAACAGTTCTACTCTACACACATGGGGTAGCCATGAGTCAGAATCGACTCAATGGCAACTAACAAGAAATAAAAATCTGCTTCATGGACAAATAGAATTTATTTATTTATTCGCTTATTGAAAACATCTTGGTCAATTTTTCCTGAAAAAATTTCATTCCGGTGTTATTTTTAGTAAAAATGCCCATTACAATACAATAAGTAATTCATTAACATAATTCTAATTAATTGTTAATAGTAGGTTTCTTTTTTTAAGTTACCAAATTAAATATAGTAAAAGATAAGTTCTGGATTCTATTAGTTGTAAACAAACTTTTAAGAGAATGTTATAAAAGAACATTTCGCTTTGGCAGGGAAAAAAAAGTTATATATATTCCTACAACTTGAAATTTTAGTCTTTTAATATCCTCATGTCTTTTTTCTTACTAAGTGAACTCTGATGATAGAGTTTAATCCAGATATTGAATTAGGGATCCAAATTTCATTGCTTACTGGAAGACTGAAAGAATGTTTCCTGTGACATGGTTTCTGTTATACAAGCAGATATATCTCATTAAGATCTGAAACTAAACATAATGCATTTATTTTAATAGAAGGATATAGTGGCAAATTAAAGGGAAGATTGGAAATCAGGTTTATAAAGGCTAAATGCCAAACCTTAATGGCTGTTGCCTGCTAAATGGACTGGCACTGTTACATTGCAGCATCAATAAAGAGCTTGCTACAATCCATTCATCAACAAATGCAAGAATTTGCTTTCATTTTGCTGGCAATTAGATTTGGGACAAACCCTCTACCTGAAATAATCTCTGCACAATCATTATTTGATAAATACTATGCTTTATGTATTTATCACAATGATAAATACTATGCTTCCTTTCTCTGCTTCAAAGAAAAGTAAGGAGTTAAGAAAAAGCCAGGCATAGAGCACTAATCAAACAAGTAGTAATTAAAAGTTCACCAAATACCCAACATTTTGCAAAATGACTTGGGGAAGTGGGGCAGGGTGGTGGGGGCGGGAGAGTAAGGTATGATCCCTACCCTCAAAACTTCAGAATTTTATTTTATTTTTTCAAATCTGTCCTCATATAGAGAATATATAGTACATATACTTTTATTAGTACAATTTACCTTTAACAGACCCTAAACTTATTTGTTAAATGAATGGACTAATAATTCACAAGCAAGGATTTTTGTCAGACATTGGAAAATGTTTGCAGAGAGAGTAATATATGGAAGATGCAAATGCTTTTAGTAGACACTTTTACATACTTTTTTCCTTAGAAAACAATGAGAATAAAATTTTCCATAATTTTTATTTTAGTACTTAAAAGGATATCATAAAAAGAAGCATTTTTAACAATGATACATCCAGTTAGAGATGAAATTTATCATGTTTGGCATGATATTGCCAAAGATACTTTCTTTTTTCTGTATGTGACATACAGTTGGCTATTCGGAAGAATAAGAGAATTATAAAAATAATTAAAAATCAGTTCTTTTCAGAAAGAAAAAGGCTGTATATCCTCTCTACTCAAAGTGTGGTCAGTGAACAAGGAGTTACCAGCATCACTGGGTAGCTGATTAGAAATGCAAAATCTAAGACCCTGCTCCAGGCCTATGGAAACAGAATCCATATTTTAGTAAGATCTCCAGGCGATCTTAATCTGGATCTCACCTTGACAAGGTGATCTTGTACGTTAAAGTTTCAGAAGTGCTGCTCTACGAACATCATGTTGAATTCATTTATATGCATTTATCACAGCTATTAGATTACCACAACTAAAAATTTAAGTTCATGCTCGTGATTTCTAATCTCTAGCAGACTATTCTAAAAAATCAATCAATAAGTAATTTTTGAGCTCTTATAATGCAGGCATAATTGTGCTCACTCCTACGAAGAACAAAAAACAAGTAGAACATGTAGTTCTGACATAAAATGATATGCAATCGAGTTGATCACATATAAGGTCATCACAATATATTATGAGCTGCTTAACTTTGTCATGATGACTACAAATACAATAGGATGTAAGAGGACAGATCAATGTGAGCTGGAAACATCAATCACTTTGAAGGAGCAGGGGGAAATGAGACACAGGAAAAAAAAAATTCTGAGAAAAGACACAGAGAATTGATGGAGAGACCCTTGAAAGACTGGCCTAGGAATTGTGGCTTTATGAGGCTGGTAATTCAGAGTCACTGTAGTTTTTAGAAAGCAATGACATAATGACAGTGTGAATCTTAGATTATCTAGAATGAAAAATTTTACTATTGTAGAGGGGAAGATGAGTCAGAAAGACAGTCTAGAAGTTGAGGGTCAGAGCTGTACATGTCGATCTGAAGCTTATCAGCCTGTAGATGTGCTGAAGATGGTAGGAGCGAATGAACACACCAAAAATTAGGAGAAAAAGGGCACAGAGCCAAGGACAGACATTTGGTTCAAGGAACATTTAATGAACAAAGTCCTTTCAATGACATGTCAATTACAAAAGGACAAATATTGTACAGTCTCACTTACATGATATATTCCTGCTTGTCAGTGACCGAACAATGATGACTAAGATTGAGTCCCTGCCCTGAAGCAGCCAACTCAGTCATCTACAGTCAGGGGTTTATGCAAGAAGAAAAGGCAACAAAAAGACAAAGGAGAAACCAGAAGAGACACTGGAAGACTCAAAGAGCATACTATCCAAGAAATCAAAGGGGAGAACTTTAAAAAAAAGTATAATATCCAGAAAGGCAAAGGGGAGAATTTAAGATGACAGAGGCACCTAAATATCAAGGGAAATGAGGATTTAGTACAAAATTAGTCTGATACATTTTGAGAAAGACATTATCTGTTTATATGTGCAAATCTCTAAATTGTTACTTACTTTTTTCCAGCTTCTCAATTTACTTCCTAAACCTCTGAGGACAAGACAATGCTAACATAAAATTGCTTGTACTGAGAGGACAAATACTCATAGAAGGCGTATTCATCACTGAGCCTTCCTTATGCTCCAAAAATAATCCAAACAAAAAAACCCTATAGCCAGCTTGCCATCTTCTATAATTATATGACTGCCAAGTTCATATCCCCAAGGTTCAATTCTTTAAGAAACTTGAAATCATTCAAAAAGGAGGATAAGAACAGTACCAAAAGGGCTCCGTTAAAGGTGGTAGAATAATTTGGAAACGGAGAGTAGTGATGGTATACAACATGATGAATGTAATCAATGTCACTGAATTGTACGTGTAAAAAGTGTTGACTTGGCAAATGTTTCAATGCATGTGTATGTATTTACTACAATAAGAAATAGAATCAGTCAAATGAATTAGTTTAAAATTACTATAAGTCTCGTAGGTTATAACATGTGAACTTCAGATACCATTGATGAGCATACTTTTTAAAATTAAGCCTTTGAACAAACGTAAATAAACATGAGCAATTAAGACTGTGACCTACCTTTATCAAAAAAACCTGGCAATCACTGGCATAGTCATATTCCAGCCCATCAAAAGAATGATAATGCCGGTCCCCATAAATGGTGCACACTGCTGGGCATGGATAATATGTACAATTGAACATTCCTCTTCGGCAAACACTGTCAGAAAATAACACCAGTTTCATTTCTAAGAAACTTTGCTCTAATTATTGTTTTTCAAGCAGTATAAACATTGGAAGGTTTGTATTCAAGAGTACTCACTGCGTCAGTAGCTTTTATAAACAATCACCGATTCATTTATATAACATCTACTACACTGACAAACTAGACAGATATTTACCACTTTGCTTAAACAATCAGTTAACACACCAAGGCAAGAAATTGTGCCTCGGCCCCACAGACAGCAGAGGTGATGAGATGAAAACTTGAACACAGGTCTGCTGGTAGCCAAAACACCACAACGCCATCTCCTATATTTGAGTCAACTTAAACACATTAGGCATGATGTTGCTCATGAGTTTCCAATCTTTGTACATATTTGAAAGAAACATTAACTCAATTTTTTTCACAGTATTATTTTGCCTTATTTCCAGACAGAAAGCCTTCCATTCAATGTGATCTTATCTTGGAAACATTTATTACAGCTTCTTACAAACTTGAGATATTATTTCCAATTAAGTTTTCAAATTGTCGTCCTTCACCCTTTTCTTCTGGGCTGAACAAATATGCATAAAAATCATGTTTTGGTTTCCTGTGGACAGAAGCTCTCCACCCACTTCTGGATGTCTTTACAACCTGATTTACTCAGCCTTGATTTATTCCTTTTGGAAGTCAGTGACTTCAAGATGATTGAAACTAGTACTACAAGATGACTGAACCTACTACAATTGCTTAGAAAAATTTTGTGAAATAAATAGATCTCCTTACCAGGTATAACATGGTGTTGCAATCACCTCTCCTGAGAGGTACTCCCAGTCTTTCCAAATACAGGGACAGCTGTCAGGAACATAGCACTTTCCCTTGTGCTCTGCCATTCTTACAAATGAAGGAGGAAATGCCATTTAGTGTAAACTACTAATTTCAGGTTTTAAAAAACATATTAGTAATCTTGTTTTATTCGACACCATCTATATTTATTATAGGTATCATATGAGTGTTTTAGCTGACTGAAAAGGGTCGAATTCAGTCACTCTCACCCTTCTATCCACACAGTTACAATTACCCTGCCTATCACCAAAGGAATGATTGGCAATGAAATTTTAATCTTTTTTTTTTTTTTTTTTTACTTAGTACAATAAAATGTAGACGGAAGCCTAAGTCTCCACATAGAGTGGGCTATTCTGAAAAAGAAAATTTTAGAGAGGAAGTGCTACCTAAAGGAAAAGAGTGTACTGGAGCTGACAATTTTTTGGCAAAATAGTAGTAAATTATGAAATAGATAACATTTTCTGTTGTAGGACAGAGGGAATAATCAGAAACTCCTTTGTAAATGCTAAAAGTTAAAATCAAGAGTGTTTAGGTACATTTTGAATCAAAAGTCAGTATATCAATGCTTTGCATTCTTCATTATTAATATTTGAAGTTTTGAGTTCATTTCCCTTGAAGTGCCATTTCCTTTTTGAAAGATAATTCCATGGGGAAAAAAAATCGTAAAATACCTATGAGTATAAAATTAAAACAAAATCATCACTCATAACCTCAAGGAAGAATTAATTTTTGCATGTCATCAAAATACTTTGATTTATAGGTTAAACGGTCGTATGTATAATGTATATTTCAATACCATTAATACAAATAAATATATATATTTATATTTCAACATTCTTGAAATCCTTTTCCAAAATAGCTTTCACAGGTACTAAAACATAGATAAAATATACAAAGTTTTTTTTTCCTGAACTTGCTTTAAAATATTGTAATTCAATGCAATGAAAATCAAAACAGAAGCCTTTCCTCTTTTCTCAAATAGAAATAACCACATATATTTTTAGTGCTCTGTTTTCCCTATTACAGCTCTTCTAACCCAGAGCTGAAATTCCTTATTTAATGTGTATGTGGTCAAATAGATTTTAAGTTCCATTTGGGAGGACCATGAATATCTTGTTGATGGTTGTGTCCCAGTGCCTAGCACATAGTGAATGCTCAATTATTGGGTAGAGGTGAAGACATCAGCTATCTATATGTTGTTGGGTGCCATCAAGTTGATTTTTGATTCATAGCAACCCAATGTGGCAGAGTAGAGCCTCCCCATACAGTTTCCTAGGCTATAATCTTTATGAAAGCAGATCACCAGGTCTTTCTCTCACGCAGCCACTGGGTAGGTTCAAACCACAAAACTTTTGCTTAGCAGCTACGTGCTTAACCATTGTACCACCAGGGTTCCTTCCCTATCTATATAGAGGACATGTTATCTCATTCAAGTTTCTTCTTTCAGACCAGCAGTGCCCTATATTCCATAACCTCTCACCTCAATCCTCCCAAACTTCTAGCCAGTCTCCTTGTGCCCTTCTCCTTCCCTGCTCTGCCTGGAAAACATTCTCATCATTTAAGACTCAGTTTAGAGCAATTCTTTATGTTCCCAACTCTCCCACAGGATCCGTATGCATAGCACTTTATACAAACCTCTACTGAGGGATACATCATACTAAACTGTAAGTACTTTGTTAAATGTCTTATAATGATAATATAAGACGCTTACTGTGGCCCAGGCACTGCTCTAATCACTTTAAATATATCAGTTACTCATTTAATCCTAATGACAATTCCATAAGGTAGATTCTACTGTTATCTCCTATGTGTATTTTAGCATCCAACCCTCCACCCACAACTTAACACAATGCCCCCAAAATTAGCTGCTCTATACACATTAGGTGAGGATCGCCCCTCACCTAAATGAACCCCATATGCCAGCCTAAGTAGTGGTTTTAAACTGTTGTGCTGATGGCTGCTGAGTATTTCATGACTAATCAAAACTGGAAGAAGGAAAAAGAGAGACATGAGCGAAAAATCACTGTAAGTTAACTGCTTTAAGCATATTTAGGCAATGGAGTAAGTAATAAAATAAACATTTAATGACCACCTACCATCTGCCTAGAGTATGACATACAATCAATTATCCCATGAAGCAGATACTATTATTATACCCATTTAAAAAGAGGAAGTTGAAACTCCAAGTGGTTAAGTAACGTGCCCTGAAGTCCTTCAGCTAGTAAGGAAAAGGGCCAGTATTTGAACCCATTTTTATCTGGCTCTTTCCACTATCTACTTTCAGTTTGTTCAATCCCAAGTGATTTCTAAATTAGGGTATGTGTTCTTTTATAGACAATAAACTGCTGGCAGTATCAGAAGCCCTATGAAAACAAGTGATACTAGGCTTATCGTTCCAAAAGGAGCCAGGGTAATCACATGCAATATGGTAAACATATTACCATAAATAACTTTATTAAAAAAAGCCCTATGGAACAAAATTATTTCCAGGTCACTCAATGGCCTTTTAGTCAACTCCAACTATATTTTTTTAATGCAATAAAAGAAGGTGGGACAGAATTCCTTAGACCTGTAAATAAAAAAATCATTGTTGAAGTCAAAGTCAAAGATGATAGTAAATACATATATATTTTTTAAATAATAACATTAAGCACAAGCATATGAAACAAAATTAGGATATGGCTTTATTTAATCAGTATCCCTAAGAGCAATGCATCCCTAAGAGTCATAATCAAATCAAGCAATGTTGTAGGTTCAATTATTTTATAAAGATTTTATTTCTCTTTTATGTCCTTTTTACTAAAACGTAAAATGCTCCTCTGTTCTACAGCCTGATTTCTACCTGCCTTTATTTTCCCATGTGTAGGCACTTGTTCTTTCATGACCCTCTTTCTCTGCCTTCTATGTCTTTACTTTCTGAAGAGACTGTCCCAAGTTACTTGGCTTTTTGACCTATTCCAAATGGGGGCCATTGAGACAAATGCGACTCTCTTCAGGGTTGGGGGTGGGGGACCCACAAGACCTCTCTCTTCTTTGCTCAGGGTTTATAGAGCTGGCCCCAAGAATCCCTTTGTGGGAACATGTTCATCGAGGAAGAATGGGTGACCTGATTGCCTTAGGTGACCCGCCCTCTGTGCACTGCCTCTATTCATTACTAGATGAAGGAAGGTCAGTGAGGCCCAATTATATGTATGCCTGCAAGGAAGCTAACAGACGCCAGATTCTGTATTTCACGTGAATTAGGCATTTATGCTATTAAAGGAACTTTACGAAGATAAAAGTAGATTACTCTGTTATATAAGAGCAACTTATTTAATGAATATATATGTGTATTTTTTTTATGTGTGTGTATGTGTTTGTGCGCATACATACACACAAACTTCTCACAATTCCTAACTGAGGCTTAATAATTATAATAGTCTTTTAACTACCAACACAAATTTAACCACCAGTCAGAACAGCAATTTTGGCTATTTCTATAAGTGATGCTTTTAAGAGGTTGTGTGCCTTTCTGTCAAATCCTAAATGTTCTGAATTATCAAGAAAAGTAGGCTTACCCTGGAGCACAAACACAACCACTTATACAGGGTGAGGATGGGGCACAAGTGAAGTTCATGGCCAGGTTTGCACATGTAGTCTCACAATTTATACCACCAGCTGGTAGTTCAGGGTCAGGAAATCTGCAGTCAAAGAACAGTTTTCCTTCGGGGCAGGCTCGAACTTCAGAGATAAAAACACAGATGAAATGTTCTTAACTTCTCATTCACCCAATAGGCAAACGTTCTTACTGACATGCATTCGTCATCAAAACAAAAGTCATAATAGTGTATTTTTATCAGTTGTTATTAGATGAAACTCTGACTCTGTGAGCTTACGCCCATTTCCTAGATGGATTTCCTTTAGTCTCCTAAGTCTCCAAAACCTATTTTGAGTCTAAAATCCTTAGCTGTCATTCATAAGACAGTAACTAAACAACTAGCATATAATTTTCTGAGGTCAAGAAACAGGGTATTTTGATTCGTCCAAACATATATTATCAATTTTTGAAGACTAAGAATTTAAACTTTTACAAAACCACAATGAGCCCATGATACTGCTAGATCTTGTTTCACCTTTGAGAAGCAGACATAATTATAGCCAGAAGAGGGGCTATCCTACTCCTCTGGGAAGCTTTCCAGCTCTCAGGGATCACATCAGGCTAGCGCAGACCCTCTTGGATTCTTCCATGAGAAACAGATCACCTGGGCTTCCCCTTTTATTAACTCTGAGTTACCTTGAAGCAAACGTGGCAAAGCAGGAAAGGTCCTATGGGCTACTGAATATGTCTGTAAAACCTGAACGTGTAAGATTGCCCTGGAAAGAAGCACTAAGATGGCCTGAATCCTCATAAAGTAAATCCAGGGGTGTAAATTCAAAGCTAGTTTATAATAATATATACAAGATCATTCAAATAAATAGCAAAGCAATAGTTTACAATTCCTTTTATCAGTATATACTATTCCTGTCCAGTAAAATCAATAGAAGCATTGTTGTTTGTTATTTGCCTAGAATTTCTCAACAAGCACTCAGAACTTGAGCCTTTTTATATGGTGAAAATAAATAATACATAGAGTTTCCTACTATAAGATTGCTGAATCGGTATTGACTCAACAGCATACAGTAACAACAACAAGGAAGAGTCTCCTGATACACAGGACCTTCAGGAAAGATGTTTAAGTGAAATATGATGGTCTAAAGAAAGATGGCAGTAATTCATTCCACACATCATTTTGATTAATTGCTAGCAGCCCCTAGAGCTTTGCTCCAAATCATGTAGCCCAGAAACCATCAGCATTTGCATCACCTGGTAGCAAAGTAGTTAAGAGCTAGGCTGTTAACCGAAAGGTCAGCAGTTCAAATCTACCACCTGTTCCTTGGAAATCCTATGGGGCAGTTCTACTCTGACCTATAGGGTCGCCATGAATAGGATTTGACATGATGCAAAGGGGTCTTTTTTTTCTTCCATTGATAAAAATGCAGGATCTGAGGTATCACCCCTGCCTACTGAATCATAACCTGCATTTCAACAAGATCCCAGGTGATTCTCATTAAATTCTATGTGGTACTGGTCTAAAGTAGGGTTTCCCAACTTCTGTGCTACAAGTAGGTTACTACTGGCACCTGGACACAGACCCTATAGCTCTTGGGGCAGCTGGATTGGTCATGGGGTGGGCAGCATACAGGCAGCACCCCTGGACAGATCAGCTCTGCTGCTAAGCAACTTCTCTATTGACTCCAGGTTGTTCTACAAATACTATAATTCTCAGTGTGGCAAGTTAGGAAGCACTGGACCATATTGAGAAGCACTTCCAAGGCTATATTCATGTACAGTGGCAAGGAAGACTGTAATGGATGAGTGATGTCTGCCAGTAGAGTTGGGCAGTATTAGAGTCAACCCATCTTACCAGTAGAGGGCGTTGCTGCTTCATCACATTGCACAGTTCCATTTGAACACTGGCTAGTAGAAGTAAACACAGTTAATTTATGAACCCAAACCTGTTTTTCTGTATATCAAAAACAATCTAATATGCAATAACTGATTGAGTACATATGCACATGTTATTTTTTTCCCCGCAGAACATTTTACAAATAAGTTATTTGCTTAGGTTTCATTTTTAACTTAGACCTAAGTTAAGGGCTTAGGTCTATTTCAGTCAAACAAATATTTATTCAAAACCTAGTTGTGTGGACACTTTTATCTGTGATAGTTGTGGGAGATACAAAAGCCAAAATTCACAGTCTTTGTCGAAGTGATTATATTCTAATAGGAGAAAAAATACATAGTGTACAGTCTGACACATACAACACAGAACTAGGTTTAAGATACAAAAGTAAAACAAAGAAAGATATTTCAAAGTCTGTTGATAGCTCATATCAGCGCAGTCAAAGGAAGTGAAGTCTGAAAAGGTCTGAAGAATTCATGGAGCTTATGACACAAATAAGGTAGAGAGGTTATACCATTCAGTAGAGACATATACAAACCACGAAGGGGGAAACACTGTTCCATGTAACATAAAGTACAATGAGAGAAGTGACAGGAGATGCAGATGGCAAAATAGGCAGATGGCCAGCTCCTATTAGGGAGCTAAGACGTTATCCCTTAGGTGAGCCGTTAAAGACGTTCAACAAAGAAGTGATATAGTTGGATTTGAATTTGAGAAAAATTCTTCTGTCAGCAGCATGGAAGGTAGGGTGGAGTCCCATTTTCCTTATGATTTAATTTCTAAAGCTGAGCATAAGGCAAAAACCAAAGAGAACCAAAATTAATTTTGAATATGCCTTTGAAAGATATCACCATAGGGTGCAACACACCAACTCTCAATAGCACCAACATAGACAGTTTTCCTTCAGCTTTGGACCAGATCATGTGTTCTATATTTGAGCCCTCTTGAAGAAGTAACTCACATATAAGAGGCATGTCAGGCAAAAAATACGCGTGTGCATTTAACACTAGAATGACACTCGGAGATACGATTCACTCATGCATACAGCAAGTGTCACAGAAGAACTGAGGCAGAGAGGAAAAGGGATAGATCCAGATCTCCCATATCATATTCATTTTTGAGACATGGGCTTTCTGAGTGTAATGGCAGATGAGGTCACCCCTACTAATATTTTTTCTTTTTCTCATAGCATTAAATGCTTACTTTGTTTTGGCCGAGTTTACATAAATAGATTCAACTAATTTACATTCAAGAGAGATGTGACACCTTGGTAGAATGGAAGGGAGCAAGACTCAAGGCAAGAAGGCCAATTAGGAAAGTCCAGGAGACAGAAGGTAAGCGGGATTGCTAAGGCAGTGCTATGGAAAGGAGGGAATGGATTTGAACTATATGCAGAAAATAAAACTCACAGTCTTTACGGATTTATTGGCTAGGGGTGTTGAATAGGATAAAAGGCAGTCAAAAATCACTCCTTGATTTCCAGCTTAGGAAACTGTGATTATTATAATTTACTAGAGAAACAGCCAAGAGCTGATTGCCTTTTTGCCTTGATCTGGTGGTGGGAGTGAGACGGAGATAAAGATAAATATAAACTGAGTATCAATAATAATCTGCTGTGAACACAAAATAAGCTGTAGAGCAAAATCAGCAGCAGAGCAAAGCACTGCAGAGCCAGGTTGCCTGGAATTGAATCCCAATTTTATTTCCAACCAGCCATGTGATCTGTTCTTAAACAAGTTGCTTATCTGCTCTGTGCCTCACTCTCATCATCTATACACTGGGTATGCAGCTATAGTTCCTATCTCTTAGGGTCATTGTGACGAGTAAGTATTTTAATAGATACGGAGCACTTGGAATGGCATCAGGATCACAGCAGGTATGCAGTAAGGTCAGATACCATTATTATCATTACACTGTTATTATTATTACTATTATACATTGTCTATTATTATCTGTGGGCACCTCTGAAGCAATTGAAAGAGAGAAGTTAGGAAATGGATATAGATAGGTGTGGACTGCCACACGGATAAGCCTGAATTTTAACAGACACCTTACAACTCAAGTGAATGTTATCTCACGAATGAGTGTTGTTTCACCCGGACCCACGTACTGATGTCCCTGGGGAGGAGGTGCACTCACATCAGTGTATGATATTGTTCAAGTAAATTTTGGAGTTGCTTTTTGAGCCAGCAGATGAACCACAAAACTAAAGCTGCCTCAGAAATGTACAGTGTTTGAATACCCGCCTCATCCTAACTTTTATAAGAACTAAGACTGATCAAAGAGCTTCCTTTTCATCTCGTGGGACACTTAAATTCACAATTCTTTTGTGCAGTTACGAGCATAAGACTTGGGTGTTCCGTGTTGAAATATAATATTTATATGACTTTAAAGATAATGTTAGGGTAATGTTTAGTTTTAAATTACAGAAGTCATATTTCAATTTACAGTTTTGCTTAAGAAATTATGTGTCATTTGTCAAGTATAATCACTATCATTGAAACCTACCATAAGCCTGAGGGTGTTGGAATGAGCTCTCCAGGTTGATAAACACTGCCCCTATAATGACAGCGGCAGTGAGATCTATAAGGGAAAAAAAAAGAAAAGGTAAAATTAATAAAATAATGTATAAACTTAAAAAAAGCATAAAAATTCATCATATCCTGAGCTCTGTATTGGTTGTTTTAAGCTGCATGTTAAATTTGGCAGTATTCTAGGGGAACAAGTGTAATCATAGTACACAGATAGCAGAAAGTGTTTAGATGTGAAGTCTTGTGTGGCTTCAGATTTTGTTTTCTAAAATGCAACTCGAAAACCATGCTGTTTGAGTCACAAGAAAAGTTTCTGAGTGCGCTCCAGAGAAACATGACTATATGTATAAGGCAAACATCTTTCTCTCAAATGAGAATTGACACATTTCTGAGTGCAGACAAATATTATATCCTGCTATTAAAATTTTCCACATGACAGTGAAACATAAAACTTGTTATTAATCCTGATTTGGCAAAACCATGTAGGGATACACTTCAGGATTAACCAACAGATGCCTTAGTTCTTTCTGTAGCTATTAGTAAACATGGACAACTTTTTTAAAAAAGACAAGATATTAAGGAATATTAAAGAAACAAGTATGAAAAGCAATTTAACTCATAGGAGGAAAACAGAGATTAAAGACTCAATGTTGTCAACCCATCTGTGACTTACATGGGCACACAAAAACTAAGTGTGTCTTCATAGTATTTGCCTTCGGGACAGTTACAGCCTTCGGCACAATCGTCATTACACTGCTCCGGAGAAGACAGGGAAGCGCAGGAGCGGCGGCAAAAGGAGGAACAGTGATGGTACAGCATGCCTTTCTGGCACACTACAGCTAAGAAACAAAGGCGCACACTTGTGAGTGACTCCCACAGAGGGCAGAAACCATTTTTCTTTGGTCATAGGCCTATGATGGACACAAATCATGAAGAAAATGATACCCTACATCAGTAAACATACAACATTACAGAATCCTAAAATGGAAATATGAAAAAAGACAATGTCCCACCAAGCTACTACAGCAGAAAAATAAAAACTATGTGTTAAAATACATTAACTGTGACATTCCGTAACACCCTTTAATAGCTCGTACCATAATTTTTTTTTTTGTGATACGCAAGTATTGGTCTAAATAAACTTCTTATCCTCACAGTTTAAGTCTATTTACTACTAGAATATCATCATCTTCTTTATAGCATTATTTAAAACTAAGGAAACTTTTAATCTTCTCCAAATAAGACAAAACCTGACTTTATTATCTATACTCGTAGCTCTTATTTTCTGCTTTCTCTATCATATTTCTACTTTTTTTCTAAAGCCTCATAGTTTCTTTTTAGACAAAACTCAACTGATTAGAGTAGGCAAACTAAAATAATATAAAAGCACACTGCTATGGACACCTAGAAAATGCTGGATAAAAAAAAAAGTACAAATATTTTAAATGTACAAATGACCTTGTCAGAAAAACAAAGGGGAGTGGAGGGAGAATCCTCAGGTGCCTAAGTGAAGACAGAAATAAAATCCAGAACTTTGAGTGGGGGAAGAAAGGATTGATCCCAGCAATGTAAGATCTTGGACTTAATTCATGTAGAAATGGAAGATGAAAGTTGGTCCTTTACAATACAAGGAACTGGGAAAGCCCTAGCTTGGATCCTCAAAGAGCTTCAGCCTCAATTGAAAGAATGAACTAAAGCAGAGATCAGTAAACTTTTTCTGTAAAGGGCCAAAACGTAAATATTTTGGCTTTGCAGGCCACACAGTCCCTGTCACAACCACTCAAGTCTGCCATTGTAGCACAAAAGCAGCCACAGACAATACATAAACAAATGGAGGTGCCTGGGTTCCAATAAAAGTTTATTTACAAAAACACAGGTGGCCCTGACTGCTCTGACAGGGATCACAATAGAGGGTCCTGGACAGAGCTGGAGAAAAATGTAGAACAAAATTCTAACTCACAAAAAAAAGACCAGACTTACTGGTCCAACAGAGACTGGAGAAACCCCAAGAGTATGGCCTCCAGATAACCCTTTTAGCTCCGTAATGAAGTCACTCTTGAGGCTCACCCTTCAGCCTAAGATTAGTCAGGCCCATAAAACAAAACGAGGGTAAATGGGCACACCAGCCCAGGGGCAAGGACTAGAAGACAGGAGGGGACAGGAAAGCTGATAAGAGGGAACCCAAGGTCGAGAAGGGAGAGTGTTGACGTGTCGAGGGAGTTGTTAACCCATGTCATAAAAAAAATATGTGTACTAGCTGTTCGGTGAGAAACTAGTCTGTTCTGTAAACCTTCATCTGAAGTACAATAAAAAAATAAATACATACATAAAAACACCGGTGGCCCAAGAGTTGTAGTTTTCCAACCCCTGGGCTAGAGGAAATCTGCTCATAGTACAGGAAGATTCCAGGAAAGCTTATCTAACCCGGCCTGGTCTGTGGTGAGATAAAGTATCCTTTCAGAAATAAAAATCCCAGGCTTACATCTTGCAGTTTTGGTATCTGAATTTATATTTTATATTTATGTTATTCTTGTCTTAAAAAACTTAAGCCGAGAAACTAATAGCAAAACTGGCAAATGATATCCCTGGAAAAAGCTTCGTTATACCACTGACCGGTAAAAGGTATGTAAAGGAATGCTCCCAAAATCAGGGCCACAAAAGATTCTTCTCATCAAAAAATAAAAAGACCTACTAAAGATTACTTCATAAAAAAGAAGTTATAGAACACATGAGGAAATAATTCACCATGAATGATTCAGCAGACATACTACTAACCATGAAAATAGCACCCCAAGAACTTGAGATAATAACTGTCCTTTGCATAACTTACTTGTATAACTACAAATCGACTGTGAAATTCTATCGAACAATATTTTTCTATACTTTCAATATTTAAATATGTCATTTTCATGACAAGAATTTTTTACTCCAAGTTGTCTCTGTTGCATATTTCAAGACATAAGAGTTACACTCCAATTCTGCTATTAACAAAAATTGTCAAGGTATTGGTCTTATTCAACATATCTCCAATTTCAAGAAACTAAGTATTTCATTTTCTTTGCATGTTCATACATTATGGGAAGACTTAGAATAACTTACATGCAATATTGACCTTTCATTTAAAAAAAGGAAGGCAACAATTACAAAAGCAAAGCTCTCTAAAGTATTACCTGAGAGTCTTTATCTGTGCCATGGTACTCACCACAGAATGAAACTTGAGTTCTAAAATCGATGGTAACACCACGCTGGCTACAGAGGTAGGCATAGTGGGCAAGAGCATTGCATAGGCAGGCGCTTCCACATTTGCACGCATCGTGTCGGCACAGCTGATAATACAGCCCAGGGCTAATGTAGACGTGGCAAGAAGCAAAGAGCTCCTGGTGGATGACATCACAGTGTGCTGCATACCCAACTAATAGACAAAGAAACGCATTAGCACCTCATGCTCTAGTCCAGATCTCACCCCTCTTATCAAGTTCTGGAGCTATGTGAGCCTCCTGATTTCCACTGTAATGCATTACCTAAAATTAAAAAATTAGAGACCAATTATTTTCAGGTTATACAGGGTTTTGGTTTCTTGTTTGTTTGCATGTTTGTTTGTTTTTGTCATATTGGTAACAGCACTTCATCTATATTTGACAGTCCTTTAGCAAAAAAAAGGGAGCACTGGTGGTGCAGTGGTTAAAGTGCTCAGCTGCTAACCAAAAGGTCACCAGTTCAACCCACCAGCCACTCCACGTGAGAAAAATGTGGCAGTCTGCTTCCATTAAGATTTATAGCCTTGGAAACTCTCTGGGGCCATTATGAGTTTGAATCAACTTGACAGTGGTGAGTTTGGTGGCAAGAAAAAAAAATGTGTATTGTGTTATACCTGAGTAATATGAGTAGCAGAGGGCTGAGAGCAGCAGTGACCTCAAATACTACATTGTCTGAGGATCATCTTAGGAAACCTGCTGTAAAGACTTGAAGAGTATTAGAAAGCCTATACCCAGGCATCAGAACATCAGTAAAAGTGGTGCCAGATGATGGATCTTATAGCAACTCCTTAGAATTCAAAATTACTCAGGAAGGAGTGGGGATAATTCCATTTCAACAGAATCTCTGAGGTGAATATAGATAATATGGCAGCTACCAAGTAGTGACTGAACCATAGCACAATGTCTAGCACATGCTGGGAGCTCAAAAATGTTTGATAAATGAACCTATAAATGCATGAATGAATAATGAATAGAATCTAGGGACTGGAACATACATTAAAATCCAGGGGATATAACTATCAAACCATTTTGTAGGGCTTGGATAATCACCTCTTAAAATTTGTTGGTTTTTACCCCTGAGAATCACTGATCCTTTATGGTAGTAACCAAGTTTGACAAAATAATCTGGATCCCAATCTAAATGACTTAGACTGTGGAATTCGTAGACCAAAAAATATTCCTACTAGCATTAAACAAAAGAGTAATTCAAGAAGAGCTCTGTGGAAAAAGTATTGCTCAAAACCCACGTCAGCATTATTAACTTTTATCTACTTTCCATTCTTTGTGGATCTTCCTGAATTTACCCACTTGAAATTAAAAAAAAAAAGTTCATAGCACTGGTGAAGAATGTAATATTCTGAAATACATATCACAGGAGATATGTTTTTTTTTTTATGAGTTATGGAAAGAAAAGTGATAGAAATACAGCAAAAGGGCACATAATAAAGGTAGAGATTGGGGGGAAATGAATTCATCAACTGGAGTCTACTCCAACTTCTGTATGTTATTTAAAAAAAAATAGAGTTGTTGTAATATCAAGGAGGATAAAGTTAGAAGCAAACTGAACAAGACTAGTTGATGGAGAAGGAGTAGACTTAGTAAGATTAAAAGTATTAATAAATCATAGGAAGAAATTTAGTCTAGCCCTTTTATTGTAGATAGGGAAAATGGCCAAGAAGGTTAACAATTGTGTGTTCTTTCCAGTACATCAAAAATATAAGTGAATAATAAAGATTATATGACAATCAACATAAGCCTCCCTCAAATCACTTTTAAATCCAAAATTTGTACTGACATCTAATGGCTTCTCATTCAATATTAGTACTGTAGGAAAAAACTACATAAAAATAGGAAAAGAGCATTATTAAATTAAAGCAGCGTATCTTTTAACACATCAAAATTATGATAAAATACATTTAAACATTCACTTTAATTTTCTTTCACAAAGTGATTCTAAAAAAGAAAAGGGAATAAAAAACACCAACGTCTTCTTTTATTGAGCAGTCAGTTTGCTGAGACTTTTGTTAAAAAACACCGCAAAATCCCTGGCATGTGAGTTGCACTGTCCTTGCAAATTGGATCTCAGGAGCATGATCATCTCAAATTGTTGCCCATTTGAGGTTATAAAGTTTCTTTGGATCACTGGCTTCTTGCTTTTATGAAGCCCTAATGCGTGCTTTGGCCAGGAGCTCATAATGTGAAGGTAATAAATATGAGAATTCACATGGGCTGTCACACTATAGAACTGAAATTGAACATCCCGTAACTATAACATTAGTAGAGTATTTCCAGAGATTTTTCTTTAGCATTTAAATAATCTGAAAGGATTAAAACAATGTAGCCCACATCTGGGATGATGAGACTTCTGAATATCTAAAGTAAATTTACAAATGCAAAATGATAAATAAAATAGTCACTTTCTTTACATAGCAACCCTACAGAATAGAGTAGAACTATTCCATAGGGTTTCCAAGGAGCAGCTGGTGGATCTGAACTGCCAACCTTTTGGTTAGCAGCCAAGCTCTTAACCACTGTGCCACCAGGGCTCCTAAAAGAACCTAGATTACATAAAAAGGCATACATAAAGGAGTAATATTAAACAAAATTACAGAAGGAATGGCATTGATGTTCTCATAAAATGGAAACCCAGAATTTAAATTCACTATTTAACAGAAGTATAATAACAAAGTGGGTGTGTATAATAACAAATGGAACTTTTCCCTAAGTTTTACATGTAGAAAAGAAGACTTACTGTTTTGTTGATTAATGTTACAGGGGTCCACCACAGGGACATGAACAGGTGCAAAACAAGTGGAGGAGACTCTCCACGCATTTGCATGAAGTTGTGGGGTACCTTCTATCATGCCTGATGGAGAACTAGAAAGCAAAAATAATGTTTATCTTAGTCTCTCTCATTCCTCTAATTTTTGTATTCTTCTCCAAAAATTAAAAGAGTACTATTTTTTTAATTTGTAAAGAAATCTTAGAGCTTGACATTTTCCACTAATGCAGAAAATACAAATGGTATTAACTTCCTGTTATTGAGACTTTATACTCTGCTAAGCTGTGGACATACATGCCTTATTTAATCCTAATTTCAGACCTGTAAGGAAGGCATCATTATCCCATTTTACAGAGAAAACAGAAGCTTGCAGAAAAATTAAAGTTCATGCAGTAAATTTCAGAGCCAGAATTCAAATCCAGTTTGCACTCACTAAATAAAAAATCACGCAAGCAACCAAAATCTTAATGTGTGTGTGTGGTTTCGGGCCAAGAGGAAGGACAGGGCTAGGTAGTTTACATGATTCTTTTCAGGATAAAGACAAATGGCCCAAAGAATAAATAGTCTGTATTTCTGGTTCAATATTGCAATTTCCATTACCAGGCCTGAAATGCCAAGCTTCCATGGTGAAGGTCAACAAACAAGGAAATAAAAATGGAAGAAAATGTTATAAAAGGCACCCTTTGTCTGAGTTTCCTCACAAACCAAAATGGAAGGGAAATATCTACCCTTTGGAAGTCAAGTTTATCCACCACAACAATGTTTAGGAACCAAAACACTGAAATTCCATCTCCAGCAGCCATCGAGTTCTATTAATTCATCGGCCAACAGTTATTAAGTGACAATCCCTCCTGGACATTATACCATATACTGTCAAAACTACTTAGAGAATCAAATTGGATTAGGTCTCCTATAGGAAGCTTTTGATCATACCTCAATCCCTGATTACATTAATTGCCACAACATAGCTAAGTAAGTAGAATAAGCTTTATCTCAGCTCTCTATAATGTCCTAATAGATTAACTATTTTTGTTACCATTTGACTAAGTGACCAAAAACCATATGGAGCTTCTCACCACAGTGAATGAGAGAAGACAAAAAAGGAAGCATTGACAGCCACACAAACCATCCCACAACGTCCCTCTCTCAATCCCACCCCTTTCCCCTTCCCTTCCTTTTCCTCTTTCCCAACACTAAAATTTCCAGAACTATAATGTATCATAACGAAGACCTAATCCAAAACCTCATTTCACAAATGAGACCACTGAACCTCAGAGAACTGCATCACTGGCACTTGCAATTTCTTCTCTTACACTTTCCCTCTCCTTCTGTCCTACCCCTCTGAAAATCAATAAAATAGATTAATAGTACAATGAGTGTTGTCAGGGTTCACAGGTGCGGCTGACTTAGAGCTTGCTTCTCCTATGTAGTTCATCTTTTCAAAAACACCATAATTTTAGGCCAATTTATTTATCGCATTTCATTTTGTAAAACAACCTTTCTGTTCGCCATAGTTGACATATGGCAAGGCATATAAAATAAATTGTCAAGTAATTCATATTTTCCATCCCACTATATTTGCAGATTCCAAGTAAACTTTGTGAAGTAAAGAATTTTAGCTAATTATGCTGGAAAGCTAAACAATGTTGGAAAGTTATCTCTGACTCTGGAATATTATCCAGCACTGTTACCACACCTGAGTGTTTACACACTGAGGAGACTGGTGCTTTAGAAAGAGGCAAACCAATCTGCCACCTGTTAAATACTGACTGCTAACCCATTCTGACAAACAAGGATGAGAAAGAAGGCTTAATGTCTTTTCTGGACATCTTAGCTAAGCCACTTACCATAGTTTTTCAATTTCACAAATGTTATAAAGATAGCAATATTCTGACCCACAAATAAAATACAAAGACGGCACAGATCACAATAGAGGGTCCCAGACAGAGTGAAAGAAAAATGTAGAACAAAACTGAAATTCACTAAAAAAAAAAAAAGACCAGGCTTGTTGGTCTGACAGAGACTGGAGAAACTCCAAGAGTATGGCCCCCCCAGACATCGTTTTAACTCAGTACTGAAGTCACTCCTGAGATTCACCCTCTAATCAAAGATTAGACAGGCCTATAGGGCAAACAATAACACACAAGAGGAATGCGCTTCGTAGTTCAATCATGTATATGAGACTAATGGGCACACCAGCCAAAAGCAAAGACAAAAAAGCAGGAAGGAACAGGAAAACTAGACAAATGGAAACAGGGAACCCAGGGCAGGGAAAGGGAGAATGTTGACACATCGTGGGGTTGGCAATCAATGTCACCAAACAATTTATGTATTAACTGCTTAATGAGAAATCAATTTGCTCTGTAAGCTTTCACCTAAAAAAGAATAATAAATAAATAAAAAGGTGAAATAATCTAAAATCAAATTGATCACATGGGAGACAAAATCAAATAAAATTCTCTTTTGACATTTTTAATTGTAAATGTCAGTTCTTCTTGCTCATCCAAATTCTCTTCTCTATACTCCGTTACATGTTCTACCATAGTTCAGTTAGACTACCTGCTAGGTTCCAGTCTAGTCCCTAGGAATAAAAAAAACGAAACAAAAAAAAGGAATACAAGGACCAAAAAGACATGATTCTTATCTGCAACACTCTCATAGTTATGTGTAGAAACTAGACTAATTAAAAATCAAATTTCCATTGGTAATGGAGAGTCAGAATTAACTTTGATGGGATATGAACAAGTTTTGTAAAGCAAACAATGTCTGAGTTGGATTTAACAATAAATGGGAGTTCACAAGAAAGTTTAGAAGGGGGAAAGAATCCCAGGCTGAAAGAAGAAAACATGCTGATGTGATAAAAAATAAAAATAAATAAATTTTTTAAGAAAGCATGGTATTTGGAGAATGGCTTCTCCATGTATGTACCCTGTCTACCCCAGCTCTAAATTCCTGCTGTATTTACACTCACAGATCAATGCTTCATTTTTAATTACCTCAGTATTTTTACATATATCATTGATTAATACTTTGCTTAGCACTAATTCTTTTTAAAGGCTGTTACCCCCTCCTGATCAATTGATCTGCAATTTAAGCTTGTTGAGGATGTGAACCATGTCTGTTCCTCCTTAAAGTGCCTGACAGTGCTTAGCACGATAACAGGTGCTCAAAGTATTTACATTAAATATACACTGCTTCTTTTTTACGTGTATGTGAAAAGTGCTTTGTTAATACAAGCAGTACAAGAATATGATTCTTGCATTATTGCATTTCTTTCAATGACATACAAATGATCACATACCCCAATTAACTTAGAGGCCAAAATGTTGCTTTAGAGGTATCATTAATACCAAATGATATCAATATTTTTAAAAATATAATTTACTACCATTAATACCAAATAATATCCAGTTTTTTTAAAGCAGTGGCTTTCCAAAAATAAAATGACATTAAGCTTGATGGTGTCAAGGGAGTAAATGTGGGGTCATGGTTAGCCCACAAGCCCCAAGTCACACTGCCTAGACTGAATACCAGGCTCCACAATCTGTTAGCTACATGACCTTGGGTGATTTATTTGTCACTTTGAGACCTTAGTTTCCTTATCTGTAAAGCAGAGATACTAGTCAGGTGATTGTTAGAAAGTTTAAACATGGCGAGTCATGTAAAGTTTTTGGAACAGTGACTGCTAAGCTATTATTAAACATTTTTAAATGAAAAAAAAAATTATATCCCCTGAATTACTACTCTTTAAGTTACGTTTGAGGACACTGGGTTTTTTTTTTAAGCTACGTTAGCTAAGGAGGCTTGGTGGTGCAGTGGCTAAGCATTTGGCTACTAACCAAAAGTTCGGCAGTCCGAATCCACCAGTCTCTTTGGAAACCCTATGGGGTACTTCTACTCTGTCCTATAGAGTGCTGAGTCGAATCGACTCGACGGCAACCGGTTTGGTGTTTTTGTGTTGTTTTGTTTTTTTAATATAGAAATCAATACTTACAGAAAATCATCCCTTATGTTCCCATTGAAAGTGCCACACAGACCTAATGTTCTTCTCTTCCATGAACTAGTGAGCTGAATATAAATTCTTTCCCCATCTATAGCAAACAGGATCTTTAAACCAAATGTGGTTTTTAGGAGAATAAATAAGGATGACAGAGTCTGAATTTCAACAATCCCTGCAGGAAAAGAACATACATAAATCAGTTTTGAGATTCATAAGTGGTGTCCCAAAACGCTATAGTATATACGACCTCAAGACTCTTCTCCCAACAAGTGGGGGAGCCAGGCTTGCCATCCATTGTTCCTGTCTCTGGGCTCCAGGACCCATTTTTGCCACGTTGCACCTGCTTTCTTTTATCCATTTCCCTTCTTCTTTCCCTCCATTTCTGGTCTTCAACAGGTATTTTTAATAGATTATCAGGTCAACATACAATTTCAGCTGACAAGTATCTCATGAGGTGGGCAGTCCGCAGACAATTTAAAATCTGATCTTTTTTTTAAACCCGTGTGTGTGTGTGTGTGTGTGTGTGTGCGCAATTTTCCCCAAAACTAGTCTTAATTCCCAAACGAAGTGGCACTTTCCCTGATAATCCCTCATTCCCTTGAGACTGTCAGCCAAAAGGGAGGCTGCAGCACTTGATAAGCACCATTTTATGAGACACCTTGAGGAACAAGAAGCTTGTGTTCAAAACTGAACTGCTGACTTTTGCCATCAGAAGTGTTGCTCTTCATCTCTCCTGTGTCTTTGTCACAATCTCTGCCATCAACCTGGTCACCAAAGCCAGTAACCTAAGAATCATTCTTTGATCACTCCATCGCCCTTGCTACCACCACTGCAAGCAACCCGAATCCAAACAATCACCAAGTTCAGGTGACTTTTTTTTCCTAAACATTTTTTCAAACTGTCTTCTTTTGTCCATCTCTACTGTCACTGGCCTAGGTCAGTTCCGCGTCATTCCTTGCATGTCCATTTAATAATATCCTAACTGTTCTCCACATCTCCTATCATCTTGCAAATCTACTTCCACACTGTTACACTGTTGTCATAGTGGTATTAAAAAAAATACGTTATCACTCTTCTTCAAACTCCATACTTATAAGTCAAAATAGCCAAATAATGGCAATTTCATACAGTTCAACCCAATATATGATCAAGTTCAAATACCTTAGCATGACACCAGAGTAGTGTGACCATGTAATTTGTAATATAAACTGGGATCTTTCTGAGAGTAAGAGGATGATTATAATTATTCTGGAACACAGGCATAAACAGGCCTGTTCTGGGAAAATCAAGATGTATGATGGTCTATGCATAAAGACTAGGGTCTCATCACCGCCTTCTTCTTTCATCTCATCTCCTGACATTCTCCACTTATCACCTTAAAGCTAAATAGTGCCAAACAAGTTATAGTTTCCCCCTAAACATACTGCACATTTTCATACTTCCTTGCTCTACAGGGAACACTTTCCCCACCTTCTTCAACTCAGTAATTCCTCAGTTTTAAATGCCCAGTGAGAGATCACCTCCTTCAGAAAACTCCTGATGCACACCCCTCCCCTGGGCTGGGTGAGCTGCTCCCCATTTAGACTCCCCAAAGTCCCTATGAATAGCTTTGAGTACATCACATGTTATTGAAAGTGGCTATATGCTTTTCTTTCTTCTCTTCCAAACTCTGGCCATTTATGGTAAATATTAGGTCCCATAAATATGGTGTCTCCACTATCTCTAACTGAGGATCTGATGACCAAAAGGAACTCAATAAAGGTTAGGTTAGTCAGCCAATGGGAAAAGACTCTACTCATTTTTTGTTTGTTTGTTTAAGAAAGTATACCATTAGCATTGTTTCTTACCATTTAAATTGAAGCCGTGATTAGGACTAGTCAGGATTTGTCCTCCCCTACTAAGGGTCACTTGTTTGCTAAAATCATCCTCCAGGACTAGAGTTATTGAATGAAGGCATACTAAGCCAAGGTTCTGCATAAAAATCAAATAATCAATAAATAAAATTTTTCAATAAAATGCCAATAATTATGTTTCCCACAGCACGCAAAGTACCTTTCAAAATTCATTTCATTGGTATATTCAATTGGTATATTAAACATCCAAAAATAAATAAAGATAACTAAGAGAATTAGGATTCTATGTAGAAAGCAAATTTAGACTCTGATATATTGCAAAGAAGAAAATATCAAACAGAAAAAAAAAAGAAAAAGAAAATATTTCAGAACTTTTAGTGGAAATAAACCATCTTAGAATAAAACGAAAAAATTAAAGATTTAGGCAAATTTTTGAGAAATGATTGAAAGAAAGATCTTAGTTTCTTATTTACAAACTGTCAATATGTTTACTATTTCAAGAAAAAGAACTAAAATAAGTTTTCCAGTGTGATAAGAAATCCAACATATGTGTTTGGAATGATATGAAATCTGTTCAATTCTGTCAAAAATCATCTCTTTAAATTTTAGATCCACTATGTAATCATGCAAAAATATCTATAAACTATACATAAAAAAATCACTATTTAAAAAAGAAACCTTCAATTAAACATACAGTAGTTCACCTAGTCTATAACACATATTTGTTCTCACATTTTAACATCTCAGAAATCAGGATGCACCATATAGTCAACAATATGTCATAGATTAATCATCATTTTTTTTCTTTGTAGTACATAAAATAATGGTACATCTTAACAACCAATGGTGTCTTAGTTATGAAGAAAATAACTACATCCATTTATGTTATTATCAATCCAGATATGAAGTTTAAGCCACCGCCCCCCTGAAAAAATGTGGATGCCTCTGATCACTTTGAGATTAAAGAAAGACGTTATTCTTACCTGCTCACAGGGAGCTTTCTGTAAAGTAATTGTGAATCTGTCTTTTCCAGTGCCTTTCAGAAGGATGTACTGGCACATGCCAATGAAAGAATAATGTCGACCATCAAAAGTTGTAAAATGAGAATCACCCACAACAGAGCACTGAACTACAAAAAAAAAAAAAGGAAAAAAATCAGGAGAAGATAGAGAGGCGATAGAGAAGGAGAACGAAGAGGAAATTATACTCCTACTTCCTTAAAAAGTGGGACGTCAACTTAGAATAATCATACATCAGAAAAAAATTATAAGGCTTACTGATCTGAAAATTTTTTTGGAAAAATTACTAGATTAAATTATATTATTCAAATTAATTTATAATTTGTTAAATGATAGCTCTTCTACAGTACTTTTTAAGTTAGGTAGTATTTGAAGTTTTTAAATAAGTTTTTACCAAAGTTGCCTGCTCAAAGTTATCGTTTGTTTAATTTTCCATTTATTCTCTAAATACCTGCATTGATACATCACTACATCTCTTGGTATACATATATCTTCATTAAAATTAGTGCTATCTTCTCTTCCACTTAAAGAATACACCTCAAAAAAATTTTTTTAAAGATTACCTGGACAGTCATGTTCAGTACAGTTCCAAATTCCGCCAACACAGACACTAAATGAAATTTTTAAAAATATTAATCTGTTGGTATAGAGAAACTGTGTCAACATTTACATCAATGTATTGATTAATGTATCAAAATATATCATCCTCACAGGTTAGTTGGTTAGGGCTGGTAAGGATTTGTCTTGACCTGAAAAATACCTCTGCAAAAGCTCGGTTGACTGATAACTTTGGTTGGCTATCACCTAAATTATTATTTATTGCAAATCATATTTAAAAATCACTGAAGGCGATACAAGGGGAAAAACAAAATAGTCAAGAAAAAATTACTGGTAAGCAGAGAACTTCTGTTTTATGTCCTTTCAGTGATTAGACTAAAAAAAGTCACACACAATCCTGTTCAAAAGTGGGAAAACGTAGAACAGATTTTCAAATTCTAATGGAATCCAGACATTCTGAAGCCATGGAGGCTGGATGAACCCCTCAAACTATTGCCCTGAGATAACATTTAAACCTTAAATCAAAAATATCCCCTGAAGTTTTCTTAAAACCAAACAATAGTTTAGCTTAACCAGTAAAGAATGTCTGCCTTGATTGTGCTCTTTTAAGATAGATTTATATGGGATTAAAATGACAACAACTCAAAAGATTAGATAGGAAGCTTAGTGAGTTTATGTTAATGAGGGAGAAACAACTTGGAAAAAGAAGGTAAGAATGGTTGCACAACTCAATGTAATCAACGTCACTGAATTGTACATGTAGGCATTGTTGAACTGGTGTCTGTTCTGCTGTGTATATTCTCAACAACAAAAATAAACTATTAAAAATGTCACACATACACAAAAACTGTTTACCTATATCATTAGAGGAATACACATAAAGAGTCAAGATTAATAAGTTAGCACTCGTACTAAAGTCAAAATGAAGAAAATTATTTTGAGGCTCATCAGACATAAAGAGAGAGAAGAGATATATAACCTCTCATGTAAGATACATTCTACCTTCCACTCTTACAAATTAGATATGAGATCTGGAAGACAGGAGCAGAGTGCCTGCAAGACAGGAACTCAAATCAGGATCAAGAACACATTTAGTTATCCAATTGCACTTCAGTTATATACTCTGACTCTGAGTTATAAAAACACTAATGGGAAAAGGGCCTGATGGCATTTAGACCTTGGCTTCTTTTTTACGACTGTTCTAGAGGGATATCAGATTTGCCTATAGTCTTAATTTAGCTAATTTAATACGAAATTCTAAGTGTTTCTAATCATGGCCAAAAACTGGGAATATGGAAAGTCACTTTTTAAAGTATTCAATAGAGAAGCCTAGGAGCACCAGCAAATTCTAACAGTAAAAGTATCTGCAAATTAGTGATTACAAATAATAAGAAAATGTGGCAGACACATCACATGGGTATAAGATTTTATGGAAATACCAAAGGAAGTAATGAGACTTACATCATCAAAGAAAATACAGATTCCCCTCCTCCATGGAGTTTAAATGTCAATTGTGTCTTGAAATTTTTGGAAGAAAAACAGTAACGAGTATATTCCTTTGAGCATCTGTCATATTAAAGTTGTCAGCTAGTCAGGTACCCAGAAATAATTGGCTGTACATTGATCACATACCATTCAGTACATTCTTGTTCAATTTTTGAACCAACTGAATAAGCTAATCCATGAAAAATACACGGGCAATTTTCCAAGGAGATGCAAGTTCCATTGTCCATTATGAGGCCTATTTAAGAAAAGTATAAATCATTCTCAAAAGAAATAATAAAGACTAAATTCTTTGAATTTAGTAATTCACTCAGCTTTCGTTGAACACATGCTTACACTAGGTGATAGGGATACAAACTCTTTACTCTCAGGATCTGGCTCCATCTCAATCAGTAGGCACCTTATAATGCTCTATTTCAACTTTCTTATTCCACAACATGCCATCGAAAACTAAAAGTTGACCATTCAGTGTTTTCTTGCTTTTGAGGGAAAGGAAGGAAAAGGAGAGGGTATTTTATTGTTTTAGTCTCTGTTTATCCTAGAATGAGACAGGCTTATACTATGGTCAGAGACATAATAAAGACCTAGGCAAAAAAAAAAAAAAAAGCCGTTGCCAGAGAGCCTATTCCAGCTCATAGCGACCGTATAGTAGAGTAGAAGTGCCCCCATAGGGTTTCCAAGGAGCGGCTTGGGATTCGAACTGCCAGCCTTTTGGTTAGCAGCCAAGCTCTTAACTACTATGCCACCAGGGCTCCAAAGGAAGGAAGCATTGGTTTATATTTTGGAATATGGATTTATATTCTGGTGCAAACTTCTTATCTCCTTGTTAACTGGTAATGGAAAGTTAAAAACTGGCACTGGTCCACAGACCATACTTCAAGTAGTACTGACAGAACAATGGACTGAGGTCAATAGATCTGGGTTCCAACTAGTTCCAACTACATGACTTTGGAAAAAAATCACCTAACATATCTGGTATTTTACTTTTTCAGTCTGTAAAAATAAAAGCACTGGAGTAAATCCTCAGTGAGCTATATAAATGCCCATCGCTGTGGCAGAGTCAGTCCAAAATTTAAATCCCACCACTATCACTTACTGTGGTACTTTTAATCTATTTGAGTCTCAGTTTTATAGTAAGTGGAAGATTAGATAACTTTGGGGAGCACTGAGTGCCTGAAACACAACTGGCACCAGTTCTTGGTTTTATTCTTCAGTGATGCTAATCTGAAGCTGCTATAAATACCAATATAAAAATAGATATGCTAAAACAGTGTTATCATCCACTTGAATATTTTATTTTAAATATTATTTTTCTAGAGAAAAATCAAGTATTTCATAAATCATAAATGATTACAATAATGTACTTTTAACCTTATGGAGAAAAATGTAAGGCATAGAATATCATATGATTCATAATCATACAGAAAATAAATAGAAATTATAGAGATATGGAACACAAATTTCATGATTCCAGGACTCTGCCTCTCAGACTTTGGCCTTAGTAAACAATGACTTAAATGTTCAGCATGACTTTAGATCCAATGCATAATATTATCACTTGAACTCAAGAAATATGCCCTCACCAGAACAACTAGATGGTGCCCAGCTACCACCAATGACTGCCCTGATAGGGAGCACAACAGAGAGTCCCTGAGGAAGCAGGAGAAAAGTGAGGTGCAAAATTCAAATTCTAGTAAAAAGACCTGACTTAATGGTCTGATTGAGACTGGAGGGACCCTGGAAGACATGGCCCCTGGACTCTCTTAGGCCAGAACTGAAACCATTCCCAAAGTCAACTCTTCAGACAAAGAGTAGACTGTACTATAAGACATAAAATGATACTCGTGAAGACAGTGCTTCTTAGCTCAAGTAGATACATGAGACCAAATGGGCAGCTCCTGTCCAGAGGCAAGATGAGAAGGCAAAAAGGGATGGGAGCTGGTTGAATGGACATGGGAAATCTTGGGTGGAAAGGAATGTGCTGACATATTACAGGGAGAGCAACTAGGGTCACATAACAATATGTGTATAAATTTTTGTATGAGAAATTAATTTGAACTGTAAACTTTCACATAAAGCACAATAAAAAGAAAGGTGCCCTTCACTCACAGAATACAGAGATTGTTCATCTTTGCGTATCCTAGATCTAGCATAAAAAGTAGCCCTTAAAAGTTGGTCAATAAACATTTGTTATGTTAATATGAAAAATTAAAGATAAATTTTAAATAACATTTAATGGGAGTTAATTGATATGGTACAGAAAATGTATAGCAGAGAAATTCAGAGAATCAGAGTACCTAGGTAAAGTCTTAGCATAGAAGAAGAACTTTATTTGAGTCTTGGAGGATGGATAGATTTTGGGTAAGAGCAGAGAGGAGATAAAACAGTCTGAGGGGTTTGGCAATCAGTGCATGAAATAATTGAAAAAGGAAAAAAAAATACATGCAAGATTTTTACATATCAAAACTATATTCAAAACTAAAAATCTTGTGCTGCCAAAATATGAAGGCTTTTTCTCCGAACTTGCTTTCATCTTAAAAAAAAAAAAAGAAATTATGAAATATCTTTAAATATTTAAGGGAAGCAAATATTTGCCATATGTACTTTCAGGGCTCTAGATTCCAAATGTCCTGGGCAAATTTACAAAGAAATGATCCTTACATTACAGACAAGCTACCATTGCTCCTATTCATTTCAAGGACCGAATTCAACAAAAGCAGAAAATTACAGCAATGCTAATTCGCCATGAGTACCAGCTGCCATGAGGCAAAAACAAGGCACTTACCATCTGGACAGTAACATCCATCAAGACAATGGAGATTGCTCCCAAGACATTCCTTCTCAAATGTGCAGGTTGGTGGGCAACAACTAATACAATCCCGATGGACAAAGCTATCATCACATTTATCAGCTAAAATGAGCAAACAAAGGAACTGTAAGGCAATTTTACTTACTTCTCTTTCAAAAACAATTACTATGTTTCAAAAAGTATGCAAGTTTACAAATTACTTATAATGGCATCAATAACAAATATTCACAAATCATTAATTTCGAGACCAGGACAAGCCTAAAATTAACAAAAGTACACAGGACTTAGTGGCACTAGTTCATAAAGTGACATCCTTGCTCTTTAACACTTTAAAGAGGTCTTCAGGGAGATGGTGGAGTAGTCAGACAATTCCGGTGATCCCTCTTACAACAAAGACCCGAAAAAACAAGTGAAGCAATTATACATATGACAGGTTAGGAGCCCTGAGTATCAAAGGCAAAGTTAGGAAATTGGACTGAGCAACAGGGGGAGGGACGGACAGTTCGGAAGCAGCAAGGAGTTGCCAGACCTGACTTAGTGGGAACCACAGCCCCTCAGGCACAATCCCTCAGTGCAACCGCAGCGGGGCTAGCAGCATTCGGGATGCAGTTTCCTCAGGGAAAGACACTGAGCCACACAGTCTACTCACACCTTCAGAATCAGTGAACAGCACTCTCAGCAAAAGTTAAGTACTTGCATCTATTTTATCACGCCCCAGCCTCCAAGCCAGCTTCAGTGGTGGTCAATTTCCCTGGCCCTGAGATAGGTCCTGCTGCATGCCGTGAGCCATTCTCCCACCCTTGGAGAAGGAATAAATTAACAATTGAGGGAAAAGATAATCTGCCGGCTACTCTAAGCTAGGAACTCAGGGCAGAAGCGGCTTCTGTCAAGGCACAGATGGTCCATGGGCTCTGAATGCCTTTCACCCCTGCATGGACCTGTGTGGGCCCATTTCAGGAGATTAGACCCTTGTAGGCAGACTGCAATGGTATATATGCTTGAGACCTGGCTTTGTTTCATCTGTTTGGTGAGAGGTGGATTTTTGATATTTGACACCGCTCTGCCTATTAAACAGGGTCCTAAGGGTCCCCATACCAGGGGCCTAAGGACTGGGGGCTACACCCACGCCTCCCAGCCATCCACAACAGGGGTCCAAGGATAAGCAGTGCTTCCTGGTCCTTACAACCAAAAGCACTGGGTGCCCATGGTCCACTGCATAACCCACCCACCTGTGTCCTCTGGGAACAGGGACATGCTTTCCTCATAGAAACTTGGGGAACGGCTGTCAGCCTCTGCTGTGCTCCGACTGTGACCCCCTGCTGCCACCAGATACCTGTGCCTACACCAATCACCCCTGCCCCTCTAACACTGTAGGACAAAGCCTGCCCCACACACTTAGTGACTGACTACCTGAACACCTGAGCTGAATCCATACAAGAAAAGTGAATTGAGTCCTAGGCTCATACACATAATGACTCTACCCATCTGGTGAGACGATGTTAGAGGTTCAAAAGCACAAATAATCAAGTTAGCTCACTCAAGCAGGCTATTTGGGCATATCAAAACAGAACAAAGCAAGAAGCTAGGATACGGTAAGCAAACATAAATTAACACAATAACTTATAGATGGCTCAGAGACAACAGTCAATATCAAATCACATAAAGAAGCAGGCCAAGATCACTTCAACCAGCTCTCAAAACAAAGAATCAAGGACTCTTTCAGATAAAGAGGTATTGCTAGAATTACCAGAGGCAGAATACAAAAGATTAATTTAAAGAACTCTTCAAGAGATCAGTAAGGAAATCAGGCAAAACGCAGAAAACGCCAAGGAACACATAGATAAAGCAGTGGAGGAAGTTAAGAAGGTTATCAAGAACATAATGAAAAATTTAATAGGCTGCAAAAATCCACGGAAAGACAGCAATCAGAAATTCAGAGGATTAACAATAAAATTTCAGAATTAGACAACTGAATACAACATCAAAGGAGCAGAGTTGAGGAAATGGAAGTCAGAATTAGTGAGACTGAAGATAAAACTCATGGCACCAATATATTTGAAGAAAAAATTTATGAAGAGAAATAACCTATGAGTGATTGGAGTGCCAAAACAGGAAGGAAGAACAGAAAATACAGAGAGAATTGCTGAAGATTTGCTGGCAGAAAACTTCTCTGGTATCTTGAAAGATGAGAAGATATCTATCCAAGATGCTCATCAAACCCCACATAAGGTAGATCCCAAAAGAAAGTCACCAAGACATATTATAATCAAACTTGCCAAAACCGAAGATAAAAAGAGAATTTTAAGAATGGCTAGAGATTCTATTAGTCCAAGACAGGAGCCATTCTCGAAGCCTACTCTTCAGACAGGAATTGGACTGGACTATAAGACAAAAAATGAATTTTTTTATAAGACAAAAAATGATACTGGTGAGGAGTGGGCTTCTTGGATCAAGTAGACACATGAAACTATGTGAGCAGCTCCTATCTGGAGAGGAAATGTGAAGGCCAAGGGGGACAGATGCTGGCTGAATGGACACGAAAACACAGGGTGGAGAGAAGGAATGTGCTGTCTCATTAAGGACAGTAAAACTAGGAGTATATAGCAAGGTGTATATAAGGTTTTATACGAGAGACTGACTTATTTGTAAACTTTCACTTAAAGTACAATTAAAAAAAAATGGCTAGGGATTAACAAAAACCATGAAACCACGCAGGCAAGAGGGCAATGAGATGAAATATATAAAGCATTGAAGGAAAAAAAAAATTGTCAGCCAAGAATCATATAGCCAACAAAACTGTCTTTCAAATATGAAGGTGAAATTAGGACATTTCCAGATAAACAGAAGTTTAGGGAATTTGCAAAATGCAAACCAAAACTACCAGAAATACTAAAGGGAGTCCTCTGTTTAGAAAATCAGTAACATCAGATATCAACCCAGGACTAGAACACAGGACAGGGCAACCAGATATCAACCCAGATAGGTAAATCACAAAAATAAATCAAGATTAAAAAAGCTCAAGACAGGGAAACAGTGATGTTGTTTTATTAAATCAATAAAGATGGACTAAAAAATGTAGTCATAGATCTTTCATATGGAGAAGAAGTCAAGGCGACATAAAGAAATAAAAGTTTGGTTTAAACTTAGAAAAATAGGGGTAAATATTAAGGCAACCACAAAGGAGACTAACAATCCTACACATCAGAATAAAGTACAAGATAAACACAGACTCAGCAAAAACAAAATGAATGACAACATAACAGAGGAAAAGATAATATATAAAGAAAAACTACTCAGCACCAAAAATTGAGCGGAAAAAAGAAACTGTCGACAACACACACACACAAAAAAAGACATTGTAGTGACAGCACTAAACTCATACCTATCCAGAATTACACTGAATGTAAATGGACTAAATGCACCAACAAACAGCATAGAGTGGCAGAATGTATAAAAAAACACGATCCATCTATATGATGCCTACAAGAAACGCACCTTAGACTTAGAGACAAAAAAAAAAAATGCAAACTCAAAGGATGGAAAAATATATATCAAGCAAACAACAAACAAAAAAGAGCAGGAATGGCAATATTAATCTCTGACAAAATAGACTTTAAAGTAAAATCCAACACAAATGATAAGGAAGGACGCTATATAAACATTAAAGGGACAGTATGCCTGGAGGGTAAAACCATATTAAATATTTACGCACCCAAGGACAGGACTTCAAGGCACATAAAACAAACTCCAACTGCATTGAAAAGTGAGACAGACAGCTCCACAATAATAGTAGGAGACTTCAACACACCACTTTCAGTGAAGGACAGAACATCCAGAAAGAAGCTCAATGAAGGCACGGAAGATCTAAATTCCACAATCAACCAACTTGACCTCATAGACATATACACAACAGTCCGCCCAACAGGACCCAAGTATAATTTCTTTTCCAGTGCACATGGAACATTCTCTAGAATAGACCACACATTAGGTCACAAAACAAGCCTTAACAGAATCCAAAACATCGAAATATTACAAAGCATCTTCTCTGGCCATAAAGCCATAAAAGTAGAGATCAATAACAGATACAGCAGGGAAAAGAAATCAAACACTTGGAAACCAAACAACACCTTGCTCAAAAATGACTGGGTTATAGGAGAAATTAAGGACGGAATAAAGAAATTCATAGAATCCAATGAGAATGAAATCACTTCCTATAAGGACCTTTGGGACACAGCTAAAGCAGTGCTCAGAGGTCAATTTATAGCAATAAATGCACACATCCAAAAAGAAGAAGAGGTCAAAATAAAGAATTATCCCTACAACTTGAAAAAACAGAGCGCAACAAAAGAAGCCCTCCAGCACCAGAAGAAAACAAACAATAAAAATTAGAGCAGAATTAAATGAAACAGAGAACAGAAAAACAACTGAAAGAGTTAACAAGACCAAAGGCTGGTTCTCCGAAAAAATTTTAAAAAAATAATAAACCATTGGCCAAACTGAAAAAACAAAAACAGGAGAGGAAGCAAATAACCCAAATAAGAAATGAGATGGTTAAGATCACCACAGACCCAACTGAAATTAAAAGAATCATATCAGATTACCATGAAAAATTGAAAACCTAGAAGAAATGGATGAATTTCTAGAAACACACTACCTACCTAAACCAACACAAACAGAGGTAGAGCAACTAAATAAACCCACAACAAAAGAAGAAATTCAAAAGGTTATTAAAAAACTCCCAACAACAACAAAAAAGCCTCAGCCCTACAGAATTCAACAACATATCAAAAAAATAATTCACTATGACCAAGTAGAATTCATATCAGGTATGTAGGGATGGCTCAACATTAGAAAAACAATCAATGTAATCAATCATATAAATAAAACAAAAGACAAAAACCACATGGTCTTATCAATTGATACAAACAAGGCATTTGACAAAGTCCAACACCCATTCATGATAAAAACTCTCAGCAAAATAGGAATAGAAGAAAAATTCCTCAACAGAATAAAGGGCATTTATATGAAGCCAACAGCAAACAATACCCTAAATAGAGAGTCTGAAAGCATTCCCCTTCAGAATAGGAACCAGACAAGGATGCCTTTTATCACCACTCTTATTCAACATTGTGCTGGAGGTCCTAGCCAGAGCAATTAGGCTAGATAAAGAAATAAATAGCATCCAGATTGGTAAGGAAGAAGTAAAAGTATCTGTATTTGCAGATGACATGATCTTATACACAGAAAACCCTAAGGAATCCTCCAGAAAACTACTGAAACTAAGAGAAGATTTCAACAGAGTATCAGGATACAAGATAAACATACAAAAATCAGTTGGATTCCTCTACACCATCAAAGAGAAGGTTGAAGAGGAAATCACCAAATCAATACCATTTACTATACCCCAAGAAGATAAAATACTTAGGAATAAATCTAACCAGAGACATAAAGGGCCTATACAAAGAAAACTACAAGATACTACTGCAAGAAACCAAAAGAGACCTGCATAAGTGGAAAAACACACCTTGCTCATGGGTAGGAAGACTCAACATTGTGAAAATCTCTATTCTACCCAAAGTGATCTATAGATACAATGCAATTCTGATCCAAATTCCGAAGACATTTTTTAATGAGATGGAGAAACAAATCACTGACTTCATATGGAAGAGAAAGAGGCCCCAGATAAGTAAAACATTCCTGAAAAAGAAGAACAAAGTGGGATGCCTCACACTACCTGTATTTAGAACCTATTATACTGCCAGGGTAGACAAAACAGGCTGGTACTGGTATAACAACAGATACATAGACCAACTGAACAGAATTGAGAATACAGACATAAATCCATCCACATATGAGCAGCCGGTATTTGACAAAGGCCCAAAGTCTGCTCAATGAGGGAAAGACAGTATCTTTAACGAATGGTGCTGGCATAACTGGATATCCACCTGCAAAACAATGAAACAAGACCCATACCTCACACCATGTGCTATACTGCCAGGGTAGACAAAACAGCCTGCCACTGGTATAACAACAGATACATAGACCAATTAAACAGATTGAGAATCCAGACATAAATCCATCCACATATGAACCCAGAAAGCAGTGCTCGATATTTGACAAAGGCCCAAAGTCTGCTAAATGGGAGAAAGACAGCCTCTTTAACAAACTGTGCTGGCATAACTGGATATCCATCTGCAAAAGAATGAAACACGACCTGTACCTCACACTATGCACAAATACGAACTCAAAATGGGTCAAAGACCTAAATATAGAATCTAAAATGATAAAGATCATGGAAGAAGAAATAGGGACAATGCTAAGAGCCCTAATACATGGCATAAACAGTACACAAAACATTACAAACAATGCACGAACACCAGATAACTACATAACTGGGAGCTCCTAAAAATCAAAAACCTATGCTCATCCAAAGACTTTACCAAAAGAGTAAAAAGATTATCTACAGACTGGGAAAAAGTTTCAGCTATGTGACATTTCTGATCAGTGCCTGATCTCTAAAATCTACATGATACCGCAAAAACCCGACAACAAAAAGGCAAATAACTGTATTAAAAAACGGGCAAAGGATATGAACAGGCGCTTGACCAAAGAAGACATTCAGGCAGCTAACAGGTACATGAGGAAATGCTCATAGTCATTAGCCATTAGAGAAATGCAAATCTAAACTACAATGAGATTCCATCTCACTCCAACAAGGCTGGCATTAATCCAAAAACACAAAATAACAAATGTTGGAGAGGTTGTGGAGAGGCTGGAACACATATACACTGCTGGTGGGAATGTAAAATGGTACAACCACTTTGGAAATCAATTTGATGCTTCCTTAAAAAGCTAGATACGGAACTACCATAAGATCCAGCAATTCCACTTCTCAGAATATATCCTAGAGAAATAAGAGCCTTCACATGAACAGATATATGCACACCCATGTTCGCTGCAGCACTATTAAAAATAGCAAAAAAATGGAAGCAACCAAGGTGCCCATCAACAGATGAATGGATAAATTATGGTATATTCACACAATGGAATAGTATGCACAATAAAGAACAATGATGAATCTGTGAAACATTTCATAACATGGAGGAATCTGGAAGGCATTATGCTGAGTGAAATAAGCCAGTTGCAAAAGCACAAATATTATATAAGACCACTATTATAAGAACTCAAGAAATAGTTTAAACACCGAAGAAAATATTCTTTGAGGGTTACAGGGTGGGGAAGGGAAAGACAACACACAGTACAGAAGAGGTCAGCACAACTGGACTAAACCAACAGCAAAGAAGTTTCCTGAATACAACTGAATGCTTTGAAGGCCAGAGTAGCAGGGGCAGGGGTCTGGGGACCATGGTTTCAGGCGACATCTAGGTCAATTGGCATAACAGAATGTATTCAGAAAACATTCTGTATCCCACTCTGGAGAGTGGTGCCTGGGGTCTTAAATGCTAACAAGTGGCCATCCAAGATGCACCAATTGGTCTCAACCCACCTACAGCAAAGGAGAATGAAGAACACCAAAGACACAACATAATTATGAGCCCAAGAGACAGAAAGGGCCAAATAAATGAGAGATTACCTCAGCCTGAGACCAGAAGAACTAGATGGTGCCAGGCTACCACCAATGACTGCCCTGACAGGGAATACAACAGAGAATCCCTGAGGGAGCAGGAGAGCAGTGGGATGCACACCTCAAATTCTTGTAAAAAGACCAGACTTAATGGTCTGACTGATACTAGAAGGACCCTGGACCTTCTGTTACCCCAAGACTGGAACCTTTCCCAAACACAACTCTTCAGACAGGAATTAGGCTGGACTATATGACAGAAAATGATACTGGTGAGGAGTGAGCTTCTTGGCTCAAGTAGACATGTGAGACTATGTGGGCAGCCCCATATGACAGAAAATGATACTGGTGAGGAGTGAGCTTCTTGGCTCAAGTAGACATGTGAGACTATGTGGGCAGCCCCTGTCTGGAGGGGAAATAAGAGGGGATAGGGGGACAAGAGCTGGCTGAATGGACACAGGAAATACAGGGTGGAGAGGAGGAATGTGCTCCCTCATTAGAGGGAGAGCAACTAGGAGCACAGAGCAAGGTGCATATGAATTTTTGTATGAGAGATTGAATTGATTTGTAAACTTTTGCTTAAAGCACAATTAAAAAAAAAAGAGGTCTATTGCAGCAGATTTGCCCAATGCAAGATGTCGTTTGAGTTCCTGACTGGTGTTTTCATGGGCATCGATTGTGGATCCAAGTAAAATGAAATCCTTGACAACTTCAATATTTTCACTGTTTATCATGATGTTGTTGATTGGTCCAGTTGTGAGAATTTTTATTTTCTTTATGTTGAGGTGTAATCCATACTGAAGGCTGTTGTCTTTGATCTTCATCAGTAAGTGCTTCAAGTCCTCTTCACTTTCAGCAAGCAAGGTTGTGTCATCTGTATAACACAGGTTGTTAATGAGTCTTCCTCCAATCCTGATACCCCCTTCTTCATATAGTCAAGCTTCTCAGATTATCTGCTCAGCATACAGATTGAATAAGTATGGTGAAAGGATACAACCCTGACTCACAGTTTTCCTGACTTTAAACCATGCAGTATCCTCTTGTTCTGTTTGAATCACTGCCTCTTACTCTATGTATAGGTTCTGCATGAGCACAGTGTTATCCACAATTTGTTTGATTTACACAGTCAAATGGCTTTCCACAGTCAATAAAAACAGAGATATTTTCTGCTTTCAGCCAAGGTCCATCTGACATCAGCAATGATATCCCCTATTCCACATCCTCTTCTGAATTCAGCTTGAATTTTTGGCAGTTCCCTGTTGATGTACTGCTTCAACCGTTTTTTAACTATCTTCAGCAAAATATTACTCGCATGTGATATTAATGATAATTTCCTCATTCTGTTTGATCACCTTTCTTTGGAATGGGCACAAACATGGATCTCTTCCAGTTGGTTTGTCAGGTAGCTGCCTTCCAAATTTCTTGGCATAGACCAGCGAGTGCTTCCAGCATTGCATCCGTTTGTTGAAACATCTCAACTAGTGTTCCATCAATACCTGGAGCCTTGTTTTTTCACCAATCCCTTCAGTGCAGCTTGGACTTCTTCCTTCAATACCATCAATTCTCAATGTCACTTTGAGGATTATGGTGCTTGACCCAAGCCATGGTATTTTCAATCCCCTCATATACACACAAAAGCTGGACAATGAATAAAGAAGAACTCGAAGAACTGATGCATTTGAATTATGGAGTTAGTGAAGAATACTGAGTATACCATGGACTGCTAGAAGAATGAACAAATCTGTCTTGGAAGAAGTACAGCCAGAATGTGACTTAGAAACAAAGATGGCAAGGCTTTGTCTCCTGTACTTTGAACATGTTATCAGGAGGGACCCATCCCTGGAGAAGGACATCATGCTTGGTAAAGTACAGGATCAGCAAAAAATAGGAAGACCCTCAACGAGATGGATTGACACAGTGTCTGCAACGATGGGTTCAAACATAGCAACAGCTGTGAGGATGGCACAGGGCTGGGCAGTGTTTTGTTCTGATGTATATAGGGTCACTATGACTCAGGACCAACTTGATGGCACATAACACCACGACACAGGGCTTGGAAAATAAGGAGACATACTGCAAGCTGGAAAGTCATCTCTCCAGTCTTGAATAGGGTAGCCAGCATGAGAACAGGCTCTTGCATACTCTGTGGCTGCTCGACAATAGGTATCTTCATCATCAGTTCTGGAAAGTAAAAAAAAATAGAGCCAGAATCACACAGGAAATATTGATAGAAAGTATGCCTCTAACTCCTGGTCGCTAATAATGTGTCCTTGGTGTTCTTCATGTGTTTTCTACATTACTGTGCTTAGTAGGATATGAGAGACGTACATAAGGACATCAGTTAATTTTGGTGTATTCGCCACACTCAGCATTATTAGTCATACAGATTATCGAATCTAATTAACTGAGCTTTAGGAGTAAAAAAGGACTGAGCATATAAGCTTCAACAGCTCAGAAAGTTAGCAAAGTAAGTGAATATTGGTTTTCCAACCCAATGCAATTATTAATATTATAGCTCTCTTTTCCAGGCAGTATTTCATTCTGTTGTACATAGGGTTGCTATGAGGCAGAACCGACTCAACAGCACCTAACAACAACACAACATTGTCTGTGTTACTCTAGGTACTGTGCTAGGCACATTACAGGGAGGATCTCATAAATATTCACAACAATTGGGCAAGAAAAACATTATTATCCCAATTTACTGGGAGGAAAGTGAACTTATTTTTCTATTTTGGATGTTATATTTAATAGAGAAAATGAGCACTGACAAATAGTTGTTTTTAAATCAATGAACTTCAGCATGGCAAAATTAGGCTTAGCATTCTTAGAAGCAGAAACAGGAGGGCTTAATTTCAGGCCTGGTACTGTATTATCCTTCAAGTTCCAACTTAAATGCAATCTCCTCTGTGGAGACTTCGTAGGCACTTCCTGGTAAAGTTTCTCTCCTCCATTAGAATACAAGTTCTTGGGACAGGGACATGTCTTAATTGTTTCCGTTTTTCCAATACCCAGTTCAAAATAAAGCTTCAGGAAAAAAATAATAAACAGGTGCTTTTTTTTATAGTAGCAGGGTGGGGGTTTGGGCACCATCGTCTCAGGGGACATCTAAGTCAATCGGCATAATGCAATCTATTAAGAAAACATTCTGCATCCCACTTTGGAGAATGGTGTCTGGGGTCTTAAACGCTACCAAGCGGCCATCTAAGATGCATCAGTTGGTCTCAACCCACCTGGATCAAAGGAGAATAAAGAACACCAAGGACACAAGGTAATTACAAGCCCAAGAGACAGAAAGGGCCACATAAACCAAAGGCTACATCAGCCTGAGACCAGAAGAACTAGATGGTGTCTGGCTACAACCGATGACTGCCCTGACAGGGAACAGAACAGAGAACCCCTGAGGGAGCAGGAGAGCAGTGGGATGCAGACCCCAAATTCTTGTAAAAAGACCAGACTTAACGGTCTGACCGAGACTAGAAGGACCCCGGTGGTCATGGCCCCCAGACCTTCTGTTGGCCCAGGACAGGAACCATTCCCAAAGCCAGCTCTTCAGACAGGGATTGGACTGGACAAGGGGATGGAGAGGGATGCTGGTGAGGAGTGGGCTTCTTGGATCAGGTGGACACTTGAGACTATGTTGGCATCTCCTGCCTGGAGGGGAGATGAGAGGGTAGAGGGGGTTAGAAGCTGGTGAAAAGGACAAAAAGAGAGTGGAGGGAGGGAGTGGGCTGTCTCATTAGGGGGAGAGCAATTGGGAGTATGTAGCAAGGTATATATAAGTTTTTGTGTGAGAGACTGACTTGATCTATAAACTTTCACTTAAAGCATAATAAAAATTTAAAAAAGGAAAAATAAATAAATAAAGTGAATAGGCGCTGTGGAGTGATTCTAACTCACGACAGGCCCCTATGTGTCAGAGTAGAACTGTGCCCCCTACGATGTTCAAAGGGTGAGTTTTCGGAAGCAGATCATCAGGCCTTTTTTCTGAGCCGCCTTTGGGCGGACTCGACCTCCAACCTTCCGGATAGCCACCGAGCACATTAACTGCTTTTACCACCCAAAGACTCCATGTGTGTCCAATTTCATTCAAGATATTATTGAAGCCAAGCAGGAAATTAATACACATTCAACTGAATCACCTTTTCATTCTCACGCTACAGTATCCTTGTGATGCAGTCCCCGAATTCAAGAAATGAAGAGCATCTCCTCCAGAGGAGAACGAATGTAGGTGGGTCTAGTCCTAGGTGAGGTCCTGAGGCAGCTTCTCGCTTCCCTTTTATCAATGTCTACTTATACATGCCTGCTCTGCCCCCTGAACCCTGCCTCTCCACATCACACATTTCTCTTATGTCAGCTGACTTCAGCTAATAAAAGTGGCTTCTCTTTCCCTATTTTTGTTTTGGGTAAAGCATTAGTTTCAAAATCCAAAGGCTAAATACATCAAAATTTTTAAAGATGTTAATTCCCTAACGATGACATTTCAAATAAGTGGGTGTGGTAGAAACTACTTTTTGTCCGCTAATATATCCATCCAATCTCCTTTCTTCTTTTCAGTATTAGAATCCCCAAGTTCTCACTGGGCATACAGCTGCCCAGTCAAAGACAACGTTTTCCAGCCTTCTTTGTATCTAGGTGTAGCCCTATTTCTAAGTTCTGGCCAAAAGGTTAAAAGTGACTGCGGTACATGAAACTTATAAGTCACTTCTTTAAAAAGAGGTGTCAGCCCACAACTTCCTTTTTTTCCCTTGATAAGGGCTGAAATGAGGACAGGGTAGTGAACAGCCTGTTCTGACTATGAAATTGAGAATAATATCATAGGTCCTGGGTATGGTGTAGCAACAAGATAGATGAGTCATTGCAAAATTTATGAAACAGAGGCAGGGTACCAACCCAAGACCACCTGCCAGTTTGGACTTTACATGAGAGAAATATAAATGTTCAGTTTCATTTAAGCCACTGTTGCTTTGGCTGTTAAAGCAGCCAAACAATGTTCTAATGAACAGAGGATGACTTGCCTGAGCATATCAAATGATACTTCATCTCAGCCTACGGGGGAAATAGGTGCTAAAGTTGATAATAAGACAAGAAATAAAACTACTGGAAAATGGTCCAACTAGGAGCCACTGTGGAGTAAGCACAATTTTTAATTCCATATTCATTATTAAATAAGGACCATGGTCTACCCTACTACTAAAACCAAACCAAACCTTTCACCACCCAGTAGATTCTGATTCATGGTGACCCCAAATGTTATTAAAAACAAAAAACTGCTGCATAGGGTTTTCTTGGCTCTAATCTTCATGGAAGCGGATCATCAGGACTTTTTTCCACTGGACTACTGAGTGGGTTTGAATTGCCAACCTTTAGGTTAGTAGTTGAAAGGAAACCATTTGTGCCACCCAGGGGCCTACATTTGATAAGCTTAAACCTCTTAACAGGTACCCGAGGCACCATTTAAGTGGTTTTACTCAACCAAAACCTAGTCTGGTCTTTCGTAAAATAGTTTCCATATATCATTAGTACTTCTCGGGATTCTTGAAAAATGCAGATATGTTAAAATTCTTTAGGTATTCTTGAACATCTAAGATGGCTAATCACATTGATTTGGTAGATTTAAAATAAAAATAAAATACTAAAATGAATTTCACTTTGGTTATGCAGAGTCTCATTGAATTTTTTTTCCCTAGACAACCACCTATTCTAGGTACTGTTGACCTGGTGTCCACAGATGCCTAAGAGAGCTGTTGATAGAAAACAGCTATCTGTGATATCGGATGAGCAAAATATTACATCTTTATTTTCACTAATCTCCAACTGAAATTTACCATTTCCTTCAGTTATGTCCATAAGGAACACATGAGTTTTATTAGCAGTATTTATGACTTTGTCATCAAGAGAAATCATAATTTTCGTATCTCATTGCAATTGTTGCAAATACCTCCAAATATCCCAAAATATTGTTTATGCTTAACAATGTCAAATTGCAGTAGTTACTATAATTTAAATACATATAAAAATGTACATATATCAAAAATTCGTTTCTATTACTATTTTTATAAATCTCTTAATATAGCTGGTTTCTTTTGTAATTTTATGCATTTCCTCTTGTGCATTTCAAAGGCTTATTCTGAGAAAAGGGTCTATAGACATCTCTAGGCTCCCAGAGGTGTCAGAGGCACAAAAATGGTTAAGATCTGAGGGATTCTGTTCATACTACTTACGTAAACACCATACTACTTATGTAAAACACCTAGTACCCAAATCAAAAACCCATAGCCATTGAGTCAATGTCCACTCGTAGTGACCATACAGGACAGAGTAGAACTGCCCCATAGGGTTTCCAAGATTTTCCAAGATTGAAATATTTACGGAATTAGACTGCTGCATCCTTCTTCCACACACCTAGCACAGTGCCTTTTATATAGTAAGTAAGCTTTCAAGAGCTGGTACTATATCTTCTGTTTTCATTTCCCATTATATTCTGTGACCTGTCAGAACATGCCTAAGTTATGGAAGTGTCTTTTGTCCTTCTTTTTTTGGATAAAAAAAACTTTACTGCAAATGCTAATCATTTCACTTACTTGCAAAGGTCATTAACACAGCTGGCAATATATAAATAGGGATCAATATATTCATGGCAGCTGAGAAAAGGAAACTGCAACAGTATCTGACACTTGAAGAAGATGGCCTGTGCAGAAAAAGACGCCAGTCACCAGAGCATATTTAATGATATGTGTGTACTTTCATTTTCCTTACTGGTTTATTTGCAATCCACTTAGTTCTTACCACAAAAGACAGGGCAATTTACTCTTATAAATTTTAACTAACACTTTCCAACTATATATTTTCATAATGAGTACTACATTTATGAACTCATTACATTTACTATTTCTGTAATAATCATAAGGTTAGACTCTGCTGCAATTACATTTCTTTGATGTAATAGTTTGGAATTATGTTGAGCTTGCACTAAAAATGCTTAATGATAACTACACAAATAGTATATATGTTTGTGTTATGCTCAATATGCCCAATTTTTTTTACACCAAATTTACCTCAAATGCTGGCATTCCACTTGAGCATGGACTTGGAAAATCTGAAGGTGTGGGTACACATTTGACGTCTTCTGGAGTTTGCACCATCCAACTATTTGCAAACATAGCAACGTCTTCTGTATAGTCCTCTATTTCACACAAACACACACACACAAAAATAATAATAAGTGTAAGAGTATAATTTCTACAAACATAGACACAGGTCTTTAGCATAAACCTTCTGTAAGAGAACCTGAGTAACTTTATAATTAACCAATAAAAAAATAGACTATAACATTCCTTCGATATAAAAAAATAAATTGAACAAAGTGTAAGTACCAAATAAAATTCACACAATTGGAGAGAAAAAGTAAACTGCAATGAAACAAGATGGGGAAGGACTGAAAGTGAGCAGATACAACATACCCAAAAAACCCACTGCCGTTGAGTCGAGATACAACATACACGCAGGTAAAGTCCAAGTTAGCCAACACAGAACTTGTGTTGGAGAGAGGAGGAAAAATAAACATAAAACCAAGAGACATAAGTAAAAATTTGGTGTGAGATTTCTGAAGCAGCCCTCTCATTATACTGGACATTAGCCAGAAATTTACTAAAATCCCAGCTCCATTTTTGGGGTCCTCTGTAACAACAATAAAAAAAAAATTTTATGTTTTTTTCTATAATAAAAGGAGCCCTGGTGGCAAAGTGGTTAAGCGTTCAGCTGCTAACTAAAAGGATGGCAGTTCGAATCCACCGGCTGCTCCTTGGAAACCCTATGGGGCAGTTCTACTGTGTCCTATAAGGTCATTATGAGTCAGAACCGACTCGATGGCAACGGGCTTGGTTTGTTTTTTTCCACAATAAAAGCTATCTTTGTTGAGCCCTTGAAGAGATTTCAAAGGACAGTCACACAGATGATTAAAAACTGGAAAAGATACCTAGAGAAGAGAAAACTAAGAAGTCAATCCATTTCATCACAATATGATGAATGGTTTTTCAAAATATGCTGAGGATAGAGCTCAGTATTAAGAATCATGAAGCTTATCCCAGGATTATTCAGTGCTAATGTGTGGGCAACAACAGGCAGTTGGCAGTGAGCTCTCTGGACTCTTGGCCCCATACCAAGTTTAAATTGTCTAGCAGCTGGCCTCTCAGAACGAGTTCAGGGTCTGACATGGAAATTAATCCTGCCCCAGATTAAAACAAAGGCTGAATCTCAAATCTCAATGACTTGGCGGAACCAAACAAGATGACATCTCAAAATTCTAAGTCAGTTAGTCTTCTGATTTGCGCTTCAGATTCTCCACCACCCAGATTTACATAACCATAAAGTCTATCAGTGATGATAACCTATGGCACCACTAGAATCAAATGTCTTCACTCCACCTATGTATGGCCTGGCTCTCTTCTCACGCCAAAGGTTTCACCATACTCTCTCGGCGTCTTTAACATGGGAAGATAACATCTGAATACTACCACCAATCACTGGGAAGATTGTGCTTTTCTCTCTTAGTGTAAAATCCCAAACCTTACTATAGTTGGAAAGATTCTGGCCCCTGTACACCCCCACCATCTTTTACTCCTGTTCTTGTTCAGTCTGCTCCAGTCATCCTGGCTTTATGCTGTTCTTCAAATACCCAAGTTCATTCTTAAATCAGCTGCTGTCAACTCATCCCCAATTCATGGTCAGTCCACGTGTGTCAGAATAGAATTGTGCTCCATAGGGTTTTCAATGGCCAATTTTTTGGAAACAGAATGCCAGGTCTTTCTTCTGAGGCAACTCTGGGTGGACTCAAACTTCCAAACTTTCATTTTGCATCTGAGTTCATGGTTTGCACCACCCAAGGATTCCAAGCTCATTCCTACCTCAGGGCATTTGCACTTGCTCCTCCTACTTCAAAAACACCCCTCAAATCTTCCCACAGCTCCTTTCCTCATTCCATTTAGGCCTCTGTTCAGTGTGACCTCCTTAGAGGGGCCTTCTCTGCCGCAGAATCTAAACTACCACTGACCACACGCTGCTTTATCACTCTTTCCGCACTTTGCTTTTTTAATGGCTGTTATTGCCCACTAAAATTTTATTTCAGTTTGTTTGCCTCTTTATTTTGTCCTTCACTATAATATATACTATATAGAAGGAGGGAGCTTGTCTAAGTTCTTCTATTGCTCGATCCCTAGTTTAGAGCCTGGCATCTAGCTGGTGCTCAAAATGCATTTGTTAAATAAGTGAATGAATAAGTACAGAAAAGTTCACAATATTCATCAAACAGACTATTAGCATCCTATAGCTTTCGAACATGTTTGGCCCACTTATTTCATCATCTCAGACAAGACTGAAAATGTTACACAGTGAACCAGTCCTGGGTCTAATATACTTATTTAAAAGTACTTTTAGAGTAAATTTACTAATCGCATTCTATTTTAAAAATTGTCATTTTTTAAATGCCTGTAGAACCAATAATACTTCCTAAAGGTCCACTTATTTCAGTATTTTTGCCCAAATTTTAGTGTTACTAAACAACAGTGGCAATCCCTTGGAGTTCATATTAACTGCAGCTTTTGAACCACATATTTAGCTATTTTTTACTATGTTGTATGAATAAGAGTGACAAAAGTTGTTAATTACAAGAACTTAACTCCATATCAATTAGCTATCTGGATTCTACTAAACTAAAATTAGAATGTAAGAGCTCAGCTGCTAACTACGAAGTGAGCCGTTCGAGTCCACCAGCCACTCCTTGGAAACCCTATGGAGCAGTTTTACTCTATCATATAGGGTCACTATGAGTCAGAATGGACTTGATAACAACAGCTTTGTTTTATAAAACATGCTGTAAGTGCAGTAATTCATTGTCCATATTGGGACACTTTTCAGAGTAAAAGGGAAGTAGTACTAATAATTATGCTGGGAGAACAAGAGTAAACCAGGACTCGTACGTTGGTGTGCAGCTAGGTGTCAATATGAATTATGGAACTGGAATTCTCAACCAGAACACAAATTAAAATCTTCCTATATTCACAGAAATTCTGAAAAGCCTCATTTCTTTGTGAAGTCATCCCTAAAGAATGAGAAAGTTGCACAGAGAAACGCAATTGTAATCACTAGTAAGAAATGATGCATCCAATGGCATTCAATCAAACTGTCTAACTGCCTCCAAGATCTATCTAATCTGCATAATACAGGATAAGTTTCAAGAAAATACTAGGCGTCTTAAAGGTAATACAGCTTTTCTGTAGATGTTTTCTTGCATGACTGCAGTATGGGAGAACATCGAGGGCAGTTTCTGGTCACATCTGTAGAAGTTGTTGTAAATTAGGATTATTTACTATTCCATCTAGCCTTGTGTACCCAATAAGATTTTGAAGAAGCTGAAATCTCTCTTTAGACTCCTGTCACATACTTCTTGCCTTACTCACTTGCCTCCTGCCAGTGTCCCCCACTTATAATCCGTTAACTATTCATGACTTAAAACGAATAGCTAGAGTCATCAATGTTGTTAGGTACCATCAAGTCACTTCTGACTCATAGTGACCCCATGTACAACAGAATGAAGCACAACCAGGTCCTGCACCATCCTCATGATCATTGTTATGCTTGAGCCTGTTCTTGCAGCCACTGTGTCAATGCATCTCACGGAGGTCCACTTCTTTTTAGCTGACCCTGTATTTTATCAAGGTTACACACCATAAAAAAATTCCCAAGTTAATATTCTATTTGTATAATCTTGCTCACATTTCATTAATTTATAAAACTTTTCTTTTCCAGTCATTTAATTTATACTTATTAAGACTAGATGCAAAACAACTTTCATCCTACAGGAGACACATTTGCCTCCAAATGGGTTTGAATAACTAGAAGGTAAGCTCCTTGAGGGCAGGGGTCTTTATTTTGTATACTGATGTATCCCATGTTCTTACAACAGTGCCTGGCATGTAGTAAATGCTCAATTAATATTTGTTTTTAAGTGAATCCTCTATCTTAATTTAATAAATGTAAACTAGCTTGTTGAGGTGTGACAGATCACTTTTGTGTAGCCTTCCTAGCCATAGTCTTGTCACTCCCACCCAAGTGATTGGGCGAAGCTATGCAACAGGGTGGAAACTCTGGTAGTGTAGTGGTTAAATGCTACGGCTGCTAACATTTAGCAGTTCGAATCTGCCAGGCAGTCCTTAGAAACTCTATGGGAGTAGCTCTACTCTGTTGTATAGTGTCGCTATGAGTTGGAACCGACTTGACAGCAGTGGTTACGCAACAGGATAATTGTGGCCCACCAAAGGGATTAGTCAGTTTTTGCCATCTTGATAGGCTTGAGGTGAGCCATCCCAGAGGTAGGAGAGAGAAGAGCCCACAACCACCAGGGAAGTAGAGACCATCAGGAGAGACCCACAAGAGATGGTGCAGTGGGTTTCCTGGCCCACAGAGAGAGACAGCTAAGTGCCTTTGGGCAGCGGCCTAGGGCCAGAGAGAGGTGTTCCTGCAAGCATGGCTGGAAAGAGGCTGTCCTAATGGAAGAACTGCATACTTGAGTGTTCCTGAGCCTGAATTGTAACCTGCTACTTCCCTAATAAGCCTCATAATTGTGAGTATGGTCTGTGAGTTCTGTGTAGCCGTTGCAATGAATCATCGAACCCAGCAGAGAAGTACAAAGTGCGGCAGGAGAGATGGTTGGTGTCAGAATTTGGTAAATACGGCAGAGAAAGGAGGCACGTCTGACTCTGCCTCATAGCCTTGGGCTGTTGATCTTGATTCTCCTTCCCCCTTGTGAAGTTAGAGGAGGTCAGATACTGCCCTCATGACATTTTTACACTTGTGGTTCTCAAAAATGACATAAAAATGTTTTCCTGTTTATACTAGGCTTAAAATCACTAAAGCAGGCAAGTGATGGCCACTAAGTTTACCCAACTGAGGACAAGTCTTCTGGGTGCAAAGAGCTTGAGCCATGAAAGAAGACTTAAAAAGTGCCAACACACTTCTGCTCCACTTACTTACCTTGCTGAATTATGAAATCGTCAGATGGAATGCCATTGTAGTTTCCACATAGGCCACATGATTTCCCTTTATGCTCCTCAGACAGTTTGAGGTAAATTCCAGATATTCCATCCCAAGCCAAGGAAAAACCAAATGTTGTTTTCACCAGAATGTAGTCTGCTAGTTTCTCTATGAACGCCTGTCCAATTGTCTGAGGTAATGTTAGCCTTGAAGAATGGAACAAAGGAAATCTAAGAATTATGATGAAGGATCAATTTTTTTCAAAAACAATTGAGATCATTGAATAAAGGAGAATTATTCCTCAAATTCATGGATTTCCTAAGCAACAAATCTATAGGAAATGACGATGCTTTTGAAAACTTCAACACTGAAGTAAAAAAAAAAAAGACAACAAATATGATGCCTGATTTAGGTTTTACAGTTAAAACTGGATGCTTCTTACAACTAACCAAATATGCACAGCAGCTAAATATCAGTGATTGTTGAAACCTGGAAAATAACCCTGTCTAAAAAAAAAAAAAAAATTTTTTTTTTTTTAGAATAATGAGGACTGAAAAGTATTACCCTATATCTAAACCAAAAACCAAATCCATTGCCATCGAGTCGATTCTGACTCATACTGAGTGGCAATTCTTTATCTAGAGAGTTAAAATCCAAAAGCACTGCTCAACAATTTTCAAATAAGGACAAACAATGGTCAGAATGTGTAAGTACACTGCTACACTGCTCAAGATCTGACTTTATTTAATCTTATTTTAAACTTGGCTGTAAGGAAAGAGCAACTTCTGTATCTCCAAAATGTTACCTTTTTTTTTTTTTTTTTTAAATTAGTATACTGTAAATCATTGTTTCCCAAAAGAAAATGTTCAGGAATTATTCATTATAATTTACATTTATTCAATGTTGTAAAGTATAATGGACATTATTAAGAATATAATGTACTTTGTCATACAATATCCAATAGCGGCTATATTCATAATTTTTAAATTGGATACAGTTGGCCTATTTAAACAAGGGTCACAGAATATTCAAACTCCTGATTCAGCCTCTAGTCTTCCCATCCTTTCCAAGCATGTGCATATACAAAGGAAGTGGGGGACATAAGGATACTGAAGAAAACTAAACAATTAGACATTTTAAAAGCAAATAAATCACCTAGAATACTTTTGAAACAATACTGCTCTCCTTCCATTCATGAATATTATAGAAAAGAGAAAGTAATATGTGAGTGGCCATCTAATATACTCCACTGGTCTCACCCCATCTGGAGCAAGGGAGAATGAAGAAAACCAATGACACAAGAGAAAGATTAGTCCAAAGGACTAATGGGCCACAACTAATGGGCCACAGCTTCCACCAGGCTGTGTCCAGCACAACTAGATGGTGCCTGGTTACCACCACTGACTGCTCTGACAGGGATCACAATAGAGGGCCTCGGGCAGAGCTGGAAAAAGACGTAGAACAAAATTCTAACTCACAAAAAGAAAAAAAAAATAAAACAAAAGACAAAAACCACATGATCTTATCAATTGATGCAGAAAAGGCATTTGACAAAGTCCAACACCCATTTATGATAAAAACTCTTACCAAAATAGGAATTGAAGGAAAATTCCTCAACATAATAAAGGGCATCTATGCAAAGCCAACAGCCAATATCACTCTAAATGGAGAGAACCTGAAAGCATTTCCCTTGAGAACGGGAACCAGACAAGGATGCCCTTTATCACCACTCTTATTCAACATCGTGCTGGAAGTCCTAGCCAGGGCAATTAGGCTAGACAAAGAAATAAAAGGTATCCGGATTGGCAAGGAAGAAGTAAAGTTATCACTATTTGCAGATGACATGATTATATACACAGAAAACCCTAAGGAATCCTGCAGAAAACTACTGAAACTAATAGAAGAGTTTGGCAGAGTCTAAGGTTCTAAAATAAACATACAAAAATCACTTGGATTCCTCTACATCAACAAAAAGAACACCGAAGAGGAAATAACCAAATCAATACCATTCACAGTAGCCCCCAAGAAGATAAGATACTTAGGAATAAATCTTACCAAGGATGTAAAAGACCTATACAAAGAAAACTACAAAGCTCTACTACAAGAAATTCAAAAGGACATACTTAAGTGGAAAAACATACCCTGCTCATGGATAGGAAGACTTAACATAGTAAAAATGTCTATTCTACCAAAAGCCATCTATACATTTAACGCACTTCCGATCCAAATTCCAATGTCATATTTTAAGGGGATAGAGAAACAAATCACCAATTTCATATGGAAGGGAAAGAAGCCCCAGATAAGCAAAGCACTACTGAAAAAGAAGAAGAAAGTGGGAGGCCTCACTTTACCTGACTTCAGAACCTATTATACAGCCACAGTAGTCAAAACAGCCTGCTACTGGTACAACAACAGGCACATAGACCAATGGAACAGAATTGAGAACCCAGACATAGATCCATCCACGTATGAGCAGCTGATATTTGACAAAGGACCAGTGTCAATTAATTGGGGAAAAGATAGCCTTTTTAACAAATGGTGCTGGCATAACTGGATATCCATTTGCAAAAAAATGAAACAGGACCCATACCTCACACCATGCACAAAAACTAACTCCAAGTGGATCAAAGACCTAAACATAAAGACTAAAACGATAAAGATCATGGAAGAAAAAATTGGGACAACCCTAGGAGCCCTAATACAAGGTATAAACAGAATACAAAACATTACCAAAAATGATGAAGAGAAACCCGATAACTGGGAGCTCCTAAAAATCAAACACCTATGCTCATCTAAAGACTTCACCAAAAGAGTAAAAAGACCACCTACAGATTGGGAAAGAATTTTCAGCTATGACATCTCAGACCAGCGCCTGATCTCTAAAAATCTACATGATTCTGTCAAAACTCAACCACAAAAAGACAAACAACCCAATCAAGAAGTGGGCAAAGGATATGAACACACATTTCACTAAAGAAGATATTCAGGCAGCTAACAGATACATGAGAAAATGCTCTCGATCATTAGCCATTAGAGAAATGCAAATTAAAACTACGATGAGCTTTCATCTCACACCAGCAAGGCTGGCATTAATCGAAAAAACACAAAATAATAAATGTTGGAGAGGCTGCGGAGAGATTGGAACTCTTATACACTGCTGGTGGGAATGTCAAATGGTACAACCACTTTGGAAATCTATCTGGCGTTATCTTAAACAGTTAGAAATAGAACTACCATACAACCCAGAAATCCCACTCCTGGGAATATACCCTAGAGATACAAGAGCCTTCATACAAACAGATATATGCACACCCATGTTTATTGCAGCTCTGTTTACAATAGCAAAAAGTTGGAAGCAACCAAGGTGTCCATCAACGGATGAATGGTTAAATAAATTGTGGTATATCACACAATGGAATACTACGCATCGATAAAGAACAGTGACGAATCTCTGAAACATTTCATAACATGGAGGAACCTGGAAGGCATTATGTTGAGCGAAATTAGTCAGAGGCAAAAGGACAAATATTGTATAAGACCACTTTTATAAAATCTTGAGAAATAGTAAACCTGAGAAGAACACATACTTTTGTGGTTACCAGGCGGGGAGGGAGGGAGGGTGGGAGAGGGTTTTTTATTGATTAATCAGTAGATAAGAACTGCTTTAGGTGAAGGGAAAGACAACACTCAATACATGGAAGGTCAGCTCAATTGGACTGGACCAAAAGCAAAGAAGTTTCCGGGATAAAATGAATGCTTCAAAGGTCAGCGGAGCAAGCGCGGGGGTCTGGGGAACATGGTTTGTGGGGACTTCTAAGTTAATTGGCAAAATAATTCTATTATGAAATCATTCTGCATCCCACTTTGAAATGTGGCGTCTGGGGTCTTAAATGCTAACAAGCGGCCATCTAAGATGCATCAATTGGTCTCAACCCACCTGGAGCAAAGGAAAATGAAGAACACCAAGGCCACACGACAACTAAGAGCCCAAGAGACAGAAAGGGCCACATGAACCAGAGACCTACATCATCCTGAGACCAGAAGAACTAGTTGGTGCCCGGCCACAATCGATGACTGCCCTGACAGGGAGCACAGCAGAGGACCCCTGAGGGAGCAGGAGATCAGTGGGATACAGACCCCAAATTCTCATAAAAAGACCAAACTTAATGGTCTGACTGAGACTAGAGGAATCCCGGCGGCCATGCTCCCCAGACCTTCTGTTGGCACAGGACAGGAACCATCCCTGAAGACAACTCATCAGACATGAAAGGGACTGGTCAGCGGGTGGGAGAGAGACGCTGATGAAGAGTGAGCTAATTATATCAGGTGGACACTTGAGATTGTGTTGGCAACTCTTGTCTGGAGGGGGGATGGGAGGATAGAGAGAGAGGGAAGCCGGCAAAATTGTCAAGAAAGGAGAGACTGAAAGGGCTGACTCAAGAGGAGGAGAGCAAGTGGGAGTAGGGAGTGAGATGTATGTAAACTTATATGTGACAGACTGATTGGATTTGTAAACGTTCACTTGAAGCTTAATAAAAGTTATAAAAAAAAAAAAAAAAAAGATCAGACTTACTGGACTGACAGAAACTGGAGAAACTGTGAGAGTATGGCCCCTAGACACCCTATTAGCTCAGTAATGAAGTCACTCCTGAGGTTAAAATTTTGGCCAATGATTAGACAGGCCCATAAAACAAAATGAGACTAAATGGGCACACCAGCCCAGGCTCAAGGATGAGAAGGCAGGAGGGGACAGGAAAGCTGGAAATGGGGAACCCAAGGTCAAGAAGCAGACAGTGTTGACATCTCGTGGGGTTGGCAACGAATGTCATAAAACAATATGTATATTAATTGTTCAACGAGAAACTAATTTGCTCTGTAAGCCTTCATCTAAAGTACAACAAAAAGAGAGAGAGAGAGAGAGAAAGTGATAATAATTCACGAACTGTGAAAAACTCATTTTTCTTAAGCTAGCCCTTAACTGACACAGTGGCTGCGACAACGGGCTCAAACACAGCAAAGATTGTGATGATGGCGCAGGACTGGGCAGTGTTTCCTTCTGTTGTACATAGGGTCACTATGAGTCAGAACTGACTCTTTGGCACCTAACACAACAGCCACACTAAATGAAAATTATAAACTATAATGTGAGTTAGGAAGTTAATAGGCATATTCATACACTGCTCTCAAAATTGCAAGTCAGAAGATTCCTTTCCAGGAAGCAAACAGCTACAGGAAACAAAAACTATAAAACTAAACATACTCTCCAACAGAGGCTGTCATGGATTAAATTCTGTCCCCCCAAAATATCTGTCAACTTAGCTGGGCCATGATTCTCGGTGTTATGTGATCATTCACCATTTTATGTGATTTTCCTATATGTTGTAAATCCTATCACTATCATGTAATAAGATGGAGTAGCAGCAACTATATTGATGAGGTTTATAAGATTAGGTAGTGTCTTAAGCCAATCTCTTTTGAGATATAAAAGAGAGAAGCAAGCAGAGAGGCAGGGAACCTCATACGACAAAGAAAGCAGCGCCGGGAGCACAGCGCATCCTTTAGACCTGAGGTTCCTGCACTGAGATGCTCCCAGGCCAAGGGGAGACTGATGCATCACAAGGACCTTCCTCAGAGCCAACAGAGAAAGCCTTCCCCTGGAGCTGACGCCCTGAATTTGGGTTTCTAGCCTACTGGACGGTGAGAGAATAAACTTCTCTTTGTTAAAACCATCCACTTGCAGTGTTTCTGCTATAGCAGCACTAGATGACTAAGATAGAGGGATAGTCTCCAAAGAAACAACTCAACATACCTGTAAGTATCTGCACAAAAATGTTTATAGGTAATTATTTGTAGCAAATTATTTATAAAAATAGAAAAGAAGTTAAAAGTTTAAATTGGAGAATAAATAAGAACACTCTAGCTTAATAGTGCCATAATGTGATTAAAAAACGTAAATATGAGAAATTCATAGTAAAAGTCAATATGAAATAATATTAAAGAAACATCACTTGTTTTGAGTTTCAAAGTTTATAAAAACTATATTTGATTTTAGCAGAGAAAAAGGAAGTCATGTTTTATAAAGGTATTTCATAGTAATAGGATGTTAATTGTATAAAAGTGTAGTTTTTCTGTTGTAGATTTTTGTTTGGTTATTTGGCCTCTTTCACAGTAAATTTGATTAAACATATAATTTTTTTTAATGTAAATAACTGTGATTACCCTGAAGTTTATGATATAGAAGGATGCTAGTGGAGATGAATGATAATATTTAAAACTGGGTAATCTCTAATATGTCTAAGAAAAACTCCATGTAACCTAGGCATGAAATATTAAAAATACAAGAAAAAATCAAAGCATAGATTAATGCTGAAAAGTATCTGGGGGTTTATATGTCCAGAAACCCCTCATTTACCAGGTAAGAACTGAAGTTCAGAGAGGTAAAGCATGATGTTCAGAGCCTCACACATTTGATTTCATTTTGGCAAACATTTCTCTAAGCACTTGCTATGAGTTAGGCCCTAGGCCAGGTACAGAATTAGTATAAGCAACTCAGCTGAATAATAATCATCCTCTTTCCATCATAAATCTGGAAATCCTCAAAGAAATGCTTTCTCTGAGTTAAAAATTATTATGGCCTTGACTTTACAAAGGGTTAATAGTCTTAAAAAAAAAAAAAAAAAAAACACTTGAAAGGCATTTCTGTTTTACAAAATACAATAATTTTTTTTAAGGACCCTTAAATTACTATTTAAATTCAGCTCCAGGAAATACATGTTAAAATACATATCTTCCTATTTAAATGGGTAAGCTTTCTTTTAGAAGAAAATGGTAAGTGTAGAGTCCAGTCGATTGAGAAAATAAGTCCCCAAGAGGCAGAAGGATTGCTCTGGTTTCCTGACTATGACAAAACCTGGATAAGTGCCTGGCTCTGTTGGTGTTTACCCAAAACCCTTTCTACTACCAATTGCTGCCTCTGAGGAATATACACTCCGAGATAAAAAAAAAAGGCCATCTTCGGAGTTGGGGACCTCATACCACCAAGAAAGCAGTACCAGGACCAGAGCATGTCCTTTGGACATGGGGTCCCTGAGCCTGAGAAGCCCCTCGACCAGGGGAAGATTGAGAACAAGGACCTTCCTCCAGAGCCGACAGAGAGAGAAAGCCTTCCCCTGGAGCCGACGCCCTGAGTTTGGACTTGTAACTTACTAGACTATAAGAAAATAAATTTCTCTTTGTTGAAAAAAAAAAAAAAAGGCCATCTTCAAGAGACAGAAAGGGCCACATGAACCAGAGACCTACATCATCCTGAGACCAGAAGAACTAGTTGGTGCCCGGCCACAACCGATGACTGCCCTCACAGGGAGCACAACAGAGAACCCCTGAGGGAGCAGGAGATCAGTGGGATGCAGACCCCAAATTCGCGTAAAAAGACCAGACTTAGTGGTCTGACTGAGACTAGAGGAATCCCGGCGGTCATGGTCCCCAAACCTTCTGTTGGCACAGGACAGGAACCATCCAGGAGACAACTCATCAGACATGAAAGGGACTGGACAGTGTGTAGGGGAGAGATGTTGACGAAGAGTGAGCTATTTATATCAGGTGGACACTTGAGACTGTGTTGGCATCTCCTGTCTGGAGGGGAGATGGGAGGATAGAGAGAGTTGGAAGCTGGCAAAATTGTCAAGAAAGGAGAGACTGGAAGGGCTGACTCATTAGGGGGACAGCAAGTGGGAGTACGGAGTAAAGTGTATATAAACTTATATGTGACAGTCTGACTTGATTTGTAAACGTTCACTTGAAGCTCAATAAAAGTTAATAAAAAAAAAAAAAAAGGCCATCTTGCTAAGCCCTTTTCACTGGAAAGAATACCTATGGTTCAAACACTTGAAAGTGAATTCTGAATGAATTTTCTTTTTCCAACATAACTCAGCCAGGTAATATTTAAAATTGAGTATCTCTCTACAGATACTTAGACTGATAGGTGAACTGATCTACAGTATTCCTAGTTTATCATATACAAAGCCTTCTGTCAAATAAGCAGGCATTCCCTACCCCAAAACTCTCAGGTCATATTCTTGGGAGATAGGAAGCTGGAAAGCAGGCTTTTCTCTGATCCTGCTCAGAAGGCCAGATGTTTATTGGCTTTGAGTCCTTCTCAGAACAATAATGAAAAATCTCAACTGACACCCATACCTCATTTGCACAGATTTGGAAAGGACTTCCAGAGATTTAGTTTTCTTTTACATTCCTGTTTAAGGAAAGAAAAAGAAACAGAGGGAGGAAAGGTGGGAGGGAGGGGAGAACAGGAAAGAGAAGGGGAGAAGAGAACAAAAATAATCAAAGAGGTTAAGTATGAAAATTTCTCCCAAATTTCTCTTAGAAAAAAAATGTGATAAGCCAATCTCTACTTATGTAAACATATTTAATCCTACATAAGCATTAGGGAGGTTAAACTGGTTAGATATTTGGCCACCTAGTAGGTCTCTGAGCCTACTGAAATTCTGATCCCTATATGATACAGCTTCAAGGTTAACGTTGAAGAATAAATCCTTTCTTCCTAGTCTTGACATTTCACTTCCAGTGTGAGATGTTTGAAAATTCTATTAACCTGTAATTTTTTTTTCATTATATCATTTTCAGATCTTACCTGATTCCATTCTTCTTTATTTCATGACCATAAATTCGAATTTCCTCTTGGTTTGAAAAGAATAAGCTGATTGACCGATAACAAGAATACACTGAACCAAGGCATTTAGGGCTATTGTGAACCTTAAAGGGAGGGGAAAAAAGCATATATATCTTCATCTGAGTTAATAAAACTACAATGTATGCTCACAGTTCTATAACGTAACTAGTTCCATGACGCTTTACAAGATTACCTCTAATTACATTTAGGATTTACTAACATTACCAACGGAACGTTTAAAACCAAAGGAATAAATACATCCTCTGATAAAGATGGTAAGTCTGATTGAGAGAAAATAAATACTTAGGTCATAAATGGGACAACAGAATTGATTTCATAAAGCACAAATTAATGTAGCATTTTTTTTAACTGATATCTCTACATGTTGTATGTTAACATTAAAGCTATATGGTATATAGTTGAAATAATTAGATCTAATAATAAAACTGTGGAGGACCACAAAGAGACATATTTGTAATTTCAATATTCATATCTTTCACCTGTTAGAGAATCATGAAATAGAGCTTAAAATGGAGATCTGCACAGAGCAATATTTGGAAGTTGCAAAAGTGACTGTAACTTACTAACAATGAAATAGTCCAGACATGTTGGGAAAGAGAGATTATTCCTTAAAAGTTGAAGGGGGACTTCCAGCCAACATGGCACCATAGACAGAAGCACCACACCATCCCTCCACATCAAAGACCCGAAAAACTAAGTAAAACAGAGACAAACATCATTCCTGGAACCTGAAGTGTCAAATGAAAAGATAAAGAACTCGGCCAAGCACCGAATGGAATAAGAAACTGACAGAGGACAGACAACAAGGAGAGAGATACATGCTGAAGGCCCCATCAGCTAACACAGCACGGATCTGCCATTTTGGATTCCTGTCAGGGATTGGCAGACAGGGAGTACGGGAAAGCAGCTTCGTGCAACTGCCAGCAGGAGACAGAGCACCCAGTAACCAGCGATACATGCTATCCCGCCCTGCATTCTTGCCCCGCTGCTCTACCTCTGAGCTTCCTGGCTGGGTGCAGTGGCTTGGATGGCCTGGAAGTACACTGTCCGTGACACTTGGATTTACCCCATCCATGTCTGAGATCCACGGACAAGGAGTGTGAGAAAGCAGCTTCACAAAGTTCCCAACAGGGGACAGAGCACCCAGTAATGAGCAATATGTGCTTTCCTAATCTCCTCCCCTTCTTCCCTCTCCCTCTTCGGCCTCCTCTGCCATCCCCCAGCTGCAATCTCTTGGCTAGAAGGCAACTTCTTTGGCCTCAAGCTGCTTGGATTTGCCCTGCCCACACTGACCGGGCCCCTGAGCTGCTGTTTGTTCTTTCTGTCTCTTTTGTTTTCTTCTGTGCCTCCTACCACCTCCTCCTCCTCTCTCTGGAACACCTGGTTCCGTGTGCCATCTTTGCTTCTTCTTGAAAGGCTGTGAAGCCACACTCAGCTGGAGAACCATTACCCTGGCCCACGACACCATGCTGGTGGGATCCCTGGGACTCTTTTTCCCTTGTTTTGCTTCATTTGTCTTTTTTTTTTCCACAGCTCAGGAGCCCCTTCTAGCCAGGCTGCACTGCACGGCTTAGGAGCCACTCCCCCAATCTGCACAGCCACATAGGTGGGAACCCTGGGGGCATTTCTTTCCCCCCACCTTTCTTTCTTTTCTTCTTTTCCCTTTTTGTCTTTCACCATTTCTCAGTTCTTGCCTCTTTACACTTATCTTCTTTTCCTTTCTCCTGAATACCTGGTGCTGTGTGACATCTATACCCCCTCTGGCCAGGCTATACTGCACAGCCTGGGACCCACTTCCCCACTCTTAGCAGCCCCACCAGTAGAACTCTGGGACTCCTGGGGGCTTTTCTTTTCTTTTCCAATTTTTTATCTAGTTATTTTTTCTTTCCTTTTCTCTTCTTCTTTCTTTCTTTTTCCTTTTTGCTTTTCTCCATTTCTCAGTTTCTCATCTATCCATTCCAATGGCAAGCTCCCTTAGCACTCTTTTAGTTTTCTTTATTTGCTTGTATGTTTTTGGCTTCTGTTTCTCTCTCCTCTCTCTCTTCTTTCCCATACCCCTATTAGCTCCACACATCACACTCCCTCCCCCCTTTCCTGCCTACCTGCACCATGCACTGAGCATCACACCCCAAACAGCACAGGCACAGCCTACTGGCACCTGCCCAGAACTGATTCCTGGCCCTCCCTGTTGGCCTTAGTATGTGCCACAAACAACCCATTCCAGCTCCTTCCCTTCAGCTGGATCTTCCCTACTGCACCATAGTTGAATGACTGGCCTTGCCCATTGGACAAGGACGTGAAAAGTATTGTGACTACAGATGAGCAAACAACAAAGAATGCACAGCCTGCCTGCTCAGACATAATTAAATAAAACAAAAAAGCAGGACAAAACAAACAAATCTACAATCAAGAAATGAAGAAAATAACTACTGAATGTCTCGAAGACAGCAGACAATATCAAAACATATTTAAAAAACAGGACAGGATGGGTCCAGTAGGCATCCAAAATAAGACAGCAGATGACTTTCTAGTAGAAGAAAAGGCACTAGAACTACCTGATAGGGAATTCAAATCTCTAATTTCAGAGCAATCCAAAGGTTGAAGCAAAAATCAGACAAAAATGAGGGACAATAGACAGATTTATGGAAAAGGCACACAAATTCATGGAAAATACAGACAAAAAATCCAGCAATTCAGGAAAATAATACAGGAACAAAATGCCAAAATTAATTCACAACTAGAAATCATTCAAAAATGATAATTAGAAATACAAAAGATAACCAAGAAAATTGCAGAAATGAACAGTGTCATAAAAGGGCTGAGGAGCAGGTTTGAAACACTGGAAGACAGAATCAGTGAAATTGAAGACAAAAACTTGGATACAACTCTGTTTAAGGAAAAATTAGAAAAAAAGAATGAGGAAAAATGAAAGAACCCTGAGAATTATGTGGGATACAATCAAAAGCAAAAATTTGTGAGTGATTGTAGTTCCAGAACAGAGAAAGAAAACGAAAAACACAGAGATGATCACTGAAGAACTGCTGATAGAAAACTTCCCTAATATCATGAATGATGAAAAGCTAACCAGCCAAGGAGCTCAATGAACTCCATGTAGGATAGGTCCCAAAAGAAAAACACCAAGGCATAGCATAATCACACTCACTAAAAGCAAAGACAAAGAAAAAATTCTGAGAACAGCTCGAAAAAAACAAAAAGTCACATACAGAGAAGGGTTAATAAAACTAATCTCTGATTATCTGGCAGAAACCATGCAGGCGAGAAGGCAATGGGATGACATATATAAAACCTTGAAAGAAAAAAATTGCCAACCAAGAATAATATATCCTGTAAAACTTTCATTCAAATATGATAGTGAAATTAGGACATTTCCAGATAAACAGAAATTAAGAGAATATGAAAAAAGCAAACCAAACTTATAAGAATTATTAAAGGAAGTCCTTCAGTGTGAGACCAAACATCAGACCACAACCTGAATCTAGGATGCAAGACTGTACCAGCCAGATGCCAACCTAGGAAATGAACTCTCAAGGAACATCCAAAACCAAAACGACTGCAACAGGGAATCAGAGAGGTTAATCTGTAAATGACAACAATGTCAGAGCAATAAAAGAGGGAATAAACAGTATAGGTATAGGACTTTCTAATGGAGAGGAAGGCAAGGCGATACCAAGTAATAATAGACTGGTTCAAACCTAGGAAGATAAGGGTAAATTTCAAGGTAACCACAAAGAAAGTTAACAAATCTACTCATTGAAATAAAGAAGAAAAACATAAAGTCTCAATAAAAACAACAGAAATGAAAAAGTAATCCACAAACAAAAGGAACTCAGCACACGAGAGTAAAAGAAACAATGAAAATGTTAGCACCACAGAAAAAAGCACTACGAAATGACAGCAATAAACACACCTATAAATAATTACACTCAATGTAAATGGCCTAAATGCACCCATAAAGAGACAAAGAGTGACAGAATGGATTAAAAAACAGGATCCATCAATATGCTGTCTACAAGAGACACACCTTAGAAATAAAGATGTAAACATATTAAAAATCAAAGGGCAGAATAACTATATCCAGCAAATCACTACCAAAAAAGGGCAGGAGTGGCAATACTAATCTCAGATAAGATAGACTTTTTTAAAATATCCACCATAAAAGACAAACAAGGGCACTATATAATGATTAAACAGGTGATCCACCATGAAGACTTAACCATGATAAACATCGACGCACCCAATGATAGGGTTCCAAAATACATAAAACAAACTCTAATAGCACTGAAAACAGAAACTGACGGTTCTACAATAATAGTAGAAGACTTCAACACACCACTCTCAGTAAAGGACAGAACATCTAGAAAGAAACTCCACAAAGATACAGAAGAGCGAAGGAGCACAATCAGCCAACTTGATCTTATAGACATATATAGAACACGCCAGTCAACAGCTACAAAGTATACATTCTTTTACAACAAACATGGCATGTTCTCCAGAATAGACCACATCTTAGGCTGCAAAGTAACCCTCAACAAAATCCAAAACACTGAGATAATACAAACTATCTTCTCTGAACACAATGCCATCAAAGTGGAAACTAACAACAGGAAGAAAAAGGAAAAAAAAAAAAAAAACAGTTACATGGAAACTGAATAACACCCTGCTTAAAAACCACTGAGTAATAGAAGAAATCAAAGATGGAATCAAAAAGTTCATAGAATCAAATGAGAATGAAAACACATCACACCAAAACACTTTGGGACACAGCAAAGGCAGTCCTCAGAGGTCAATTTAAAGCACTACATGCACACAGCAAAAAAAGAAAGGGACAAAATCAAAACATTAGTTACACAACTTGAACAAACAGAAAGAGAACAGCAAAAGAAGCCCACAGTCACCAGAAGAAAGGAAATAATAAGGATCAGAGCAGAAATAAATGAAAGAGAGAATAGAAAAACCATAGAAAGAATCAACAAAACCAAAAGTTGGTTCTTTGAAAGGATCAACAGAATCGACAAACCACTGGCCAGATTGACAAAAGAAAAATGGGAGAGAATCCAAATAACCCAAATAAGGAATGAAATGGGCGACATTACAACAGACCCAACTGAAATAAAAAGGATCATAACAGAGTATTATGAAAAACTATACTCCAACAAATTTGAAAACCTAGAGGAAATGGACAAATTTCCAGAAACACATGACCTACCCAAACTAATACAAAATGATGTTGAAAATCTGAACAGACCTATAACAAGAGAAGAGACTGACAACGTAATAAAAAAAACTCCCAATGAAAAAAAGCTCTGGCACAGGTGGCTTTACTGGAAAATTCTACCAAACATTCAGAGAAGAGCTTATGCCAGTACTACTCAAACTATTTCAGAACACAGAAAAGGAAGTGATACTTCTGAATTCATTCTATGAAGCCAGTATAACCCTCATACCAAAACCAGGCAAAGACACCACAAAAAAAGAAAATTACAGACCAATATCTCTTATGAATATAGATGCAAAAATTCTCAACAAAATTCTAGCCAATAGACTTCAGCATCATATAAAAAAATAATACACCATGACCAAGTAGTATGCAAGGATGGTTCTACATTATAAAACCAATCAACGTAATCCACCGCACAAATAAAAGGAAAGAAAAGAATCAAACGATCATCTCAATCGACGTAGAAAGGCATAAGACAAAGTCCAACACCCATTCATCATAAAAACCGTCAATAAAATAGGTATAGAAGGGAAATTTCTCAAGATAATAAACGGCATCTATGCAAAACCAATGGCCAACATCATTCTCACGGAGAGACACCGAAAATATTCCCCTTGAGAACAGGAACAAGACAAGGATGTCCTTTATCATCACTCCTATTCAACTTTGTGTTAGAAGTCTTAGCTAGAGCAATAATGCAAGAAACAGAAATAAAGGGCATCCAAATTGGTAATAAAGAAGTTAAACTCTCCCTATTTGTAAATGATATGATACTATACTTAGAAAATCCAGTAGTTTTCCATGAGAAAACTACTGGAACTAATAAGATTCAGCAGAGTTGCATGATACAAGATAAACATACAAAAATAAGCTGGATTCCTACACACCAATAAAGAGAATGATGAAAAAAGAAATCCAGAAAACAATACCATGTAAAATAGCCCCTAAAAAAATAAAATACTTGGGAATAAATCTAACCAGGGATGTAAAAGACTGATACAAAGAAAACTATAAAACACTACTGCAAGAAACCAAAAGAGCTCTACATAAACAGAAAAACATACCATGCTTATGGATAGGTAGACTCCACATTGTGAAAATAACAATTCTACCCAAACCGATTCACAAATACAATGCAATACCGATCCAAATACCAACAACATTCTTTAAATAGATGGAAAAAAAAAATCATTAACTTTATACGGAAAGGGAAGAAGCCCCGGATAAGTAAAGCACTATTGAAGAAGAAGAATAAAGTAGGAATGCTCACACTATCTGACCTCAGAACCTACTATACAGCTACAGTAGTAAAAACACCCTGGTACTGATACAATGACAGATAAATTGACCAATAGAACAGAATTGAGAACCCAGATGGAAATCCATCCACCTATGGTCACCTGATTTTTGACAAGGGCCCAAAGTCCATCAAATGGGGAAAAACAATCTTTTTAACAAATGGTGCCGGCAAAACTGGATGTCCATCTGCAAAAAAATGAAACAGGACCCACACCTCACACGATATACAAAAACAAACTCAAAGTGAATCAAAGACCTAAATATAAAGCCAAAAACCATGAAGCTCACAGAAGAAAAAATAGGATCAATACTAGAGGCCCTAATACACAGCACTAATGGGATACAAATCACAACCAACAACACACAAGGTCCAGAGGATAAGCTAGATAACTGGGATCTTTTACAAATTAAACACTTATGCTCATCAAAAGACTTCACCAAAAGAGTAAAAAGAGAACCCACAGACTGGGGAAAAAAAAAAAAAAATTGGCTATTACAAATCAGACAAATGTCTAACCTCTAAAATCTACAAGAAAATCCAACACCTCTACAACAAAAAGACAAATAATCCAATTAAAAATGAGCACAAGAAATGAGCAGACACTTCACCAAAGAAGACATTCAAGCAGCCAACAGACACATGAGGAAATGCTCATAATCTCTAGTCATCAGAAAAATACAAATCAAAATCACAATGAGATACCATCTCACCCCAGCATTACTGGCACAAATCAATAAAACAGAAAATAACAAATGTTGGAGAGGCTGCAGGGAGATCAGGACTCTTATGCACTGCTGGTGGAAGTGCAAAATGATACAATTTTTTTTGAAAACGATATGGCACGTCCTTAGAAAGCTAGAAATAGAAATACCAATATGATCCAGCAATCCCACTCCTAGGAATATATCCTAGAAAAATAAGAGTAGTCACACGAATAGATACATGTACAACCATGTTCAGTGCAGCATTGCTCACAATAGCAAAAAGATGCAAACAGCCTAGATGCCCATCAACAGATGAATGGATAAACAAACTGTGGTACATACACACAATGGAGTATTACACAATGCTAAGAACAGCGATGAATCTATGAAGCATCTCATAACATGGATGCATCTCAAGGACATTATGCTGAATGAAATATGTCAGTCACAAAAAGACAAATATTGTATGAGACCACTACTGTAAAAACTCATGAAAAGGTTTACACACAAAAAGAAACAATATTTGATGTTTATGAGGGATGAGAGGGGTGGGGATGGAAAAACACTTTAATAGACAATAGATAATTGGTAATTTCGGTGAAGGGTAAGACAGTACACAATACTGGGGAAGCCACCACAACCTGTACAAGGCAAGGCCATGGTAGCTCCATAGACACATCCAAACTCCCTGAGGGATCGAATTGTTGGGCTGAGGGCTGTGGGGACCACGGTCTCAGGGAACATATAGCTCAATTGGCTTAACAGTGTTCATAAACAATATGTTCTACATTCTACTTTGGTAAGTGGCATTTGGGGTCTTAAAAGCCTGTGAGCGGCCATCTAGGATACTTCACTGGTCTCACCCCTTCGGGAGCGAGGTAGAATGAATAAAACTAAAGACATAAGGGAAAGATTGGTCCAAAGGACTAATGGTCCACATCTACCATGGCCTCCACCAGACTGAGCCCAGTAAAATTAGATGGTGCCCAGCTACCACCACTGACTGCTCTAACAGGGATCACAGTAGAGGGTCCCAGACAAAGCTGGAGAAAATGTAGAACAAAATTCTAACTCAAGAAGAAAAACCAGACTTGCTGGCCTGACAGAGACTGAAGAAACCCTGAGAATATGGACCCCCAGACATGCTTTCAGCTCAGTAATGAGGCCACTCCTGAGGTCCACCCTTCAGCCAAAGACTGAACAGTCCCATGGAATAGAACAAGACTAAAGGGGCACACCAGCCCTGGGGCAGGAACTAGAAGTTAGGAGGGAACAGGACAGCTGGTAATAGAAAACCCAGGGTTGAGGAGGGAGAGTCTTCACATGTCATGGGATTGTTATCCAATGTCATACAACAATGTGTGTACTGTTTGATGAGAAATTAGTTTGTCCTGTAAACCTTCATCTAAAGTTCAATTAAAAAAAAAAAAAAGTTGAAGGAAAACTTTGTTTACTGGTAAAAAAAAAAAATTTTAAAAAAGAGAGAGAAAGAAAGAAAACAGAAAGAGAGAAGAGAAAGAAAGAGAAAATGCATGTTAGATTCTGAAACCCTAAACCAAATTTAGGTGTCCCTGGGTGGTGGTTAAGTGCTGGACCACTAGCCAAAAGGCTAGCATTTTGAACCTACCCAGAGGCACCTCAGAAGAAAGGTCACACAGCCTTGGAAACCCTACGGAGCTGTTCTACTCTGTACACAGGGAGTTGCCATGAGTCGGGATTGACTTGACAGCAACTAACAACAACAATAACAAACCAAATTTAATTTCAGATGGACCAAAAAGTAAAATGTAATTGTGAAACCATAAAATAACTAAAAGAAGATACAGATGACTATCTGGGAAAGAATTTTCTAAGCATAAAAGTGATAAGAAAAATCACCAATTATAGAACAAGTTTTAATATTGCAAGAATTTAATGTATATTCATTTAATGTCTAATCAACAAATATTTATTGGACACTTTTTATGTATCAAACACTGCTCCAAATTCTAAAAATTTAAAATCAATGAAACAAAAAATCCTTGCCCTTATTGAATTTAGAGTCTATTAGAGAAAGACAGTTAATATAACTAAAATATACACTATGTTGTATGATAATAAAAGCCATGAAGAAACATTAGGAGGTAAAAAGGATACAGAATGTGTCAAAGGTTGGACAGAATTTTAGACTGAATGGCTAAGAAAGACCTCACTCAGAAGATGACATTTTAGTAAAGATGAAGGAGATGAGAGAGCATGCCATACAGATATCTGGGAGAAGACCATTCCAGATAAATGGAATAAACCAAAGAAAAAAAAAAAAACCAAATCCACAGCCAACGAGTTGATTCCTACTCATAGAGACCCTATAGGACAGAGTAGAACTGCCTCATAGAGCTTCCAAGGAGCGCCTGCTGGATTCAAACTGCCAGCCTTTTGGTTAGCAACCGTAGCACTTAACCACTACACCACCAGAGTTTCCAGATAAAGGGAATAGCAGGTCTGAAATCTTGAGGTAGGAGCATATCTAAAATGTTTGCTGTATGCAGCATCTGACCACAGACAGGATAACGAAAGATTCTTCTCTGGAGAAACAAAAGGGCTCCACAGAAAAAAAATACAGATATAAATATTTGGGACTTTACTAATAAAGCCAGTGGCTCCCTCCTTAATTTTCCATTAGACTAACAAGCCTCAATCATATATTTAGGGCTTCCAATCAGATTTTTTTTTAATTTAATCAGATTTTAGAGCCTAAACCTCAAATGTGAGCAAACATTCAAGAATCATCAGTCATTTGAGGAAAGTCTGTAACAAAAGGCAAACACCAAGCAAACTAACAAAAGAAAGGAAATCAAAGGAGTCGAAAAAACATAGGAAGCTGAAGAAACTTCTGAAAGTCCATAATATCTTCAAAGAGAAAAGTGAGTATATGGTATTTCTGAAAATAAAATAAAATGCTGTTAAAAACAGAATTCAAGGAATAAAAATAAATTCTTTAACACTGGCAATATGATAGGAGAAACAGAAAGGTTGAGAGATAAATATATGAGAATTGGAATGAAATCTCCCAAAATGTAGGGCAAGAAGAAAAAAATGGAAAACAAAGAATCAGCAGAAAATTAAAAGGTACGTCATTCAATGCTGGGGTTCTAATATCTGAATTATGGAATCTCTGAAAGAGAGGAGAGAGGTAATTAAGAAAGAGATAATATATTATTACAGAAATTAAAGAATTATAAATCTTGAATGGGTTCATCAAGTGTCCAGCACATTAAATGGGCGTGGGAACTACTCACACAATCATGAAGTCTCAGAGCTCTAAGAACAAAGAAAAAATCTAAAAGCTTCCAGAGACAGGGAGAGGTAAATGCTTGTATGCAAAAGGATCAGAAATCAAAATGGATTTGCCTGGAAAATTCTGAGAAAACGTGATTTTCAAATTAGAATCAAGGTTTCAAAGTCTTCTTTCATTTGGACCCTTTCCAGGAATTTATCTTCCTCTTCCAAGAAGCAACTTGAAAGCACAGTCAGTGAAAACAAAAAATTAAACCAAGAAGGAAAACATGGATTCCTGCTCAATCATCACTATAAACAAGTCCTGTCCATATATTCAGAGTGTCCAATCAGCTTTTTATAGCCTACCTCCCAAATATGAATGAATCTTTCAGGATTCTTAGACATTTGATGAGATTCAAGAAACAAGGAAATCAATACAGGAGAAAGATGATGAAAATTCTTCAGGAGGACAGTAAAAAGAAGTCTCGAATGCTAGCTGTCTAGAAGTCCTCCAAAGCAACCAGTCCCCATTGGAGCAGAAGAACAAAGGACTGAGGAAGAGATGTCTCCAGGAAGGGAAAAGATAAGATTGTTAAATGCCTCTGACCATATTGTCAAGAGTCTTATTGAGATAGAAAGTTTGGAGAAAAAATTAGTGATTAGAGTATAGAAAATAAAGTAAACAAGCAAAAAAAAAAAAAAAAAAAACTGTTAACTCAATAAAAATTTACAAGAGAAATAAAAGCATAACAACCCATCAGGGTCATCTCTAAACAATATTTACCTAGTGTTAATAATGTAAAATGACATACTGATTTAACCTAAAGTGGTGATATAACTCTGCTGGGAAGATGGAAAGAGAAGGTACAGAGGGTGTGCGTGTGTCTGTGTTTTTGTGCCTGTTAGGCGCAGGAAGACTGACGTCATTGACATGATTCCTCATTTCTCATGGTAAGAATGAATGAATAATACCTAAATTTGAAAAAGTGAAGTGATAATACCATATTATTTTGACACATGAAGACAAAGCCAGAAGAAATAGCTAAAAAGTTGAAGGAATCACCCCAGGGAGCCCATCTGGGAGTGACGAGTGAAGGGAGACAAAGGTTTTTTTCTTCATATGCTTTGCTGAAATCTTTTAAACTATGTAGATGTACTATTCTCCAAAAAATAAAATTGAATTTGAAGAAGAAAAAGAAAATAATCAGGAGTATAAAAAGGATATATGCATAGTGATGTTTATCAATACATCTCTTCAAATATTGAAAATATGTAAAAATATAAATTTCCAAAAGAGGACATAGTTAAAATTTTTTGAGTATTGCATAAATTTGAACAAATACAGCTAATAAAATCTGTGTTTACCAAAATTATGTGACATGGAAGAATGTTCTTTGTATAATATTAAGTGAAAAAGCAAAACAGAAAATTATACGTGGTATGATTTCTGTGTTTACCAAAATTATGTGACATAGAAGAATGTTCTTTGTATAATATTAAGTGAAAATGCAGAACAGAAAATTATACATGGTATGATTTCAATGTCATAGGTAAGTATAAAATCCAGACGAAAAAGTCTAGAAGGAAATACATGAAGCCATTAATAACTGTAACCTGATTGATAATTCTGATATTATTTTTATACTTCCCTAAGTTTTCCAAATTTTCTACAAAAAAAAAAGTATACTTACTTTTATAATCAGGGAATGATGACATTTGAAATAAGCTGATTTGTTGATTTGGAAGCAAATTCCACCAAACCAAACAAGACCAAGTAGAAACAATGTCTAATAATCCTGGAAGCAAAGCTCAACACTGTCTGACTATCAAAGGATGGATTATCTAGTTGACACCTTACTTCTCAAAAGGGAGAGACACTGGACAGGACCATTTCAATGAGGGAGTCAGAGGGTGCTGGAGTGATAAAACCAGCAAGAGGGTAAGGGAGTTAAAGCAATGAGGCAACTGAGAATGGGATCCCTGTAAGCACCGAAAAAAAAAAAAAAAAAATTTTTAACTTCCCTATCTAGAAGGGCCTCTCATTTTGTATTCTTATGCTCCATAAATTAACTTTTGATATACTTCATGTTTTTTCTGGGTCGCACAACAATTTATTTCCCTTAAAGAACTTCAGGGCCTGCTTTAACATTTGCATCACCCAGAAGAGGAGGAGAATCTAGGCAACTCCAACATAGATTAGAACGGAAAAGAAAAGAGAGTCAAACAAATTACAGCTATGGAGAGTGTTAGCTTTTGAACAGGACAGCACAGCAGTTTCCCGCTTGTGTGTTGAGATAGCTAGAAATTCAAGGGAATATGGTGATCAAGAAAAGATGTCCTAACTCCATTACTTCAACTAAAGCAGCTCCACAGCTTGCATTTTGAGGTATCTCCTAAGAGTTGTTTTGAATCAAGGCATCTGCAACTGAACACTAATTGTCCAAGTTCAGTCATATAATATCAACCTATCTAGCAATTAGCTCCCTATCTCCATATCCTATAGCCTGTACTTACGTCATTCATATACTCCATTTTCACGAATGACAGCCTTCTTTTGACATCAGTGATATAGACATTTCTGCATTACCCGTAAGTCCTTGCCATTTCCAAATCCTACCTCTCCCAGCTCTAGACCTCATCTTGATGGAACTATACTCAATTCAGCCACAAAGGTTGCTCCATCCCACTAAGTACCAATCACCTCCCCTCCCCTGTCAGGGCCCTGAGTATTCATACCATGATGATTGTATATTTTCCATCATTTGTCCAATAATTTAAAAACATACACTTTTCCGAAAAAAGTGAAGTAATTGTGCCCTAGGATCACCTACCCACACAGTATACTGAGGCTCCAAATGATCACAATCCTTTGCAAAAATGTATGAACAGTTTCCTGGGAGGTAATAGTAGATTCCATCAAATGTTTCAAAGTGGTACTGTCCCCAAGTTTTGCAAATCCCAGCTCTGCCATTGCCCATATTTGGGACTGAAAAGAAACAGGATAATATTTAGTAGAATAAAATCAATTACACACGTTTCTGGCAAGCTTCAGGCATGGTAGGTGACTCCAATCCCCATTAAAGTAAGTATTGTCATTCTTTGGTGATCTACATAAAGGAAGAAATAACTAACAGATAAAATGACCAGTTTCTCTCAAAATTTCCTTGAAGAAAAACAGGGTCTCAACTCATTATGAAGACAGGAACTATGTTAGCAAGCTCCTTAATTTTTGCTTCCAAAAAGAAGACTCTGGAAGAAAGGAAGAATGGAGGAAATGATACAACAAAAGATGATAGAGATAAAACAAATATAGTGGGTCAGAAAAAAAGAAATGTCCTAAAAATTAGCACAGACAGCATTTGAGTGTTCCATCCTCCGCAATTTTTTCAAAATTATTTTATGGTATTCATAGAGAAAAACGTTGTTGTTGTTGTTGTTGTTGTTAGGTGCCGTCAAGTCGGCTCTGACTCATAGTGACCCTATGTACAACAGAACAGAACAAAACACTACCCGGTCCTGCACCACACTCACAATCCTTATCCTTGAACCCATTGTTGCAGCCACTGTGTCAATCCATCTCATTGAGGGTCTTCCTCTTTTCTCTGACCCTCTGCTTTACCAAGCATGATGTCCTTCTCCAGGAACTGATCCTTCCTGACAACATGTCCAAAGTTTGTAAGACACAGTGTCTGTCAGTTTGTCGTACTGAGGGGGCTTGCATGTTGCTGTGATGCTGGACGCTATGTCCCCAGTATTCAGGTACCAGCAGGGTCACCCATGGCAGGCAGGTTTCAGCTGAGCTTCCAGACTAAGACAGACTAGGACTACTTCTGAAAACAATTAGCCAGTGGAAACCTTATGAATAGCAGTGAAAAGACAAAAATAGTCACTGACAAAAACTCAGGTATGTAAGTCTGGGATCTGGGAATTGGGAGCATCAGTCATCCAAAGTACGCAGAAATTTAAAAATTCATGCCTTCAAACCTTGGCCAAATTTCAAGCAATGTTCACCTTAAATCAAACAACTTCATATCCTATTGCCATCATGCTACGCCTCTTCTTACCCTTGTGAACAGCCCTCTGTTCTATTTTTATTTGTTAAACGCTTCCCTTTTGAATAATATGAAAATCAATAACATTTACTGAGCACTCAATATGTGCAAAATATTTCTGATATGCTCTCTGAAGGAGCATAATAATAACTAAGATACAATCTTTCTCTTTGTAGCTTTTACCTAAATTAGTTGGCCTTGGCCAACTTTGGCCTTTTCAGGAAAAAGCACAGAGAGATTCATTCTCTAGGACAGTCTTGCCTGACAGCACCCCACCTCTATTGCATATTTTCACAGCATCTTGCACTTTCCTTTATAGTGCACTTCACTAGTATAATTATTTGTGTATCTGTTGCGTGGTAAGTCCCCCCTCTAGACTGTAAGCTCCACAAGGGCAAGAACATGTCTTTCTTGTTCCATTGTTTCCCCAGTGCTTAGCCTGAGATCTAGTAGGTGCTCAATAAATACTCATTAAACAAATGAACATTTATTGATGTAGAATTCTATGCTAGACACTGGGAATAAAAAGATCTAAAGATAAAAAAAGATCCTATGTCCTTGAGGAGCTCTCAATACTATTTCCATTTATGGACAGAATGCCAATTAATTCAAATTAAAAAAGAATGAATGGCTCCAAATAACAAATCTAATTTATAAAGCAAAGGAGAGATGAATGAGAATCTGGTTTTAGGAGTTCCTGGATGGTGCAAACGGTTAATGTTCTCAGTTGCTAACCAAAACTTTGGAGGTTTAAGTTCATCCAGCAGTGTCTCGAAAGAAAGTCCTGTCAACCTCCTTTTGATAAATCAGCCATTGAAAACCCTGTGGAGCACAGTTCTGCTCTGACATACTTGGGTTGCTACAAGTCAAAATCATTAAAAAAAAAAAAAAAACACTAAAGTGGAAAAAGTAATTGAGGCAACAGAAAATTAGAGACCTGTGAGATAAGGAAATAGGCATATCTATTTTCTCTTACATTGTTTCTAAACTACTGAGAATGAATTGTATACATTCTAGTTAATATGCTATATGATTGCCCCAACTCTTAATGGATGTGCACTATCAAAGCAAATGATGCCATAATGTTCTCCATATCACATAATTTTCTTATGAATATCCCTGAAACTTACTAATCTGGCACCTAGTCCCAAGCGCCTGGAATATTTGACAGTCGCATGTACCAGTCTTAGAACAGAAAGCTCCGTTAAGGCATTCATGAGGACAAGAACCTGTGGGGCAAAAAAAAAAAAAAAAATAAGTTATTTCCTGGCATGCACCAGCTCTCATAAACATAATACATCAGGATTTAGCTTGGACTAACCGTAACCACTGTTAACGCAAACAGAAACCTGGGCTGCTTGCCTTGACAAGCAAAAGAATTAAACCCGTCAAGTCTCTAGATCATTTCATTATGTGTGCTGTGAAGCAAAAAAGATAGGCTTTCACATCTCAAAATACTACGAGAGAAAAGGTTAGCCTCTTTCAAGCAATTGAAAGGTCAAGTTCCCATGTAAGGAAGCCCTGTCCCAGATGATGAGAACCAGAAATACACAAGCTGCGGACGATTCTGCTGCAGGAGCCTGGCTCTGGCTGCACACCCGTCCACCTCCTTCTCCAGAAGCAAGCACTGCACTAACAGAACAGCTTCCATCATTAGCTCAAGGGGTCAAGCAGAGCAGAAAAATCAAAAGGAACGTCAGCTTTTGAGAAGGATGAAGCATTTCATTTGAAGTTTGTGTATTAATCCTCGGGCTCAATTACCAATGATGCATGTTTAATTTTGATGAGGCAGAAGCCAAAGTCACTGCTGGCTATCACCAAAAGTATTCTCTTCCATGTGTAAAAAAAATCACTCTAAAGGATTATGTTAAAAAAAGGAAGTAAATAACTATGAGCTCTAATCCTAATTTTGCTGTCCTCTCCTGGGTGAGCTTAAAAAATGCAAATGAATCAGTGAAAACTTTTCCTCTGTTAAGGACAGAACGCGAGGCAACTGGCAAAACTCAAGCAAGAGGGATTCAAGCAACACATCAGGAGAATTAGAGAACATCTTCGAGTCACCATCAAGGATTATTAAAGAAGTTGGGCCTCTCGGGAATATGTTAAGGTCATGGAAGACAGTTATCTAAATGGGATAATTTAACTACAGTCCTGCCAAAAACAAGAATTAGAAAACCATGTAATTCCTTTCCACCTTAAGATCCATTGAACTCAAATGTTTCTTTACATTTAAAAACATATAAATCTCTAAGTGTATCTTAATTGAGGAAAAATTAATTGTTTTAACTTTGCTCATAAATCTAGGTCGAAAAATGATGATTTTCATACACTTAAATGCAGGGTTTTTATACACTTAAATGCAGGGTTTTTATACACTTAAATGCAGGGTCTTTATCTTTAGGGATACATCTATATTTAAATTTTATCTTAGATCACAATCTTACATCTCCCTAAGAATAAATGTCTAAACATTTAGATTAACAAATATATCTCCTTCAAAAAATTATTTACTACTGTGTTTATTCTCCTGAAAACAAATAAGCTAAAACTGGTAAGGACCGTTATTTTAAATGCAGTGATAAGAATTTCCATTTCATAGTTACCACTCAAATGAAATTTCAAATTGCCATCAGTATTCTGCTTAATGGAAATGGAAATTGGTAAGCAAAAATAGGGATGCCAAGGAAATAAGAATCAAGTAATTGATTGAGAAAAAAATTTCTGATACCCAGTACTGCTTTCCCTTGTCGTGGAGTTATCAGCTTCATCTAAGCATTTAGTCTTGGTTATTTCAAAAAATAATACGGACTTCTATTTGAACAGAACTTTGTTACTGAGTATTGTTACTACCCTGGCTCAATTTCACCCACGTATTATATGGAAACAATAAAGAGTTGATTCAATTATCCCCAAAAGGGGTCTTTTGAGAAAGCAGATACAAAAACATAGGTGTAGCACTGACCTTTTATTTTGCTCTCACCCCAATTAATAGCTTGGTGGAAAAAATATCTTGGAGAAGTTGCTTCAAACTTTGAAAGAAAGAAATGAGAATTTAAAATGGTTAACTTATTTAATTCAAGGCCAAATATGCAAATTAAAAATCTGAAAATTAGCTACAAACACCGAAATTATAGCCCAATGTATTAACTTTATATTTCCCTGGGTTATTGAAGCAATCTCAGTAAGGCAGAAAGGGCCTCAGGGTTGTGATCAGGAAATCAGATTTCAAGCCTTGATTTTCTCTCTTGCATGACTTTGACAAGTCATTTACCCTCTCTGACCTCAGTTCTTCTCCCTCATCCCACCTTTGTGCAAGGAGCCTGACTGGATATAATCTTAGGATTACCCAATTGCTTTGCCTGCAGAAATAGCAGTTTTCTAACATTTCCAAATGCAGATGGATCTTGAGAAAATGCAGGGGCCGGTGGACCAGCAGGCAGTGGAGGCCCTCCTGCCTGCAGCCCCATCCAAGAAGACAGCATCCACAGAGGCATGTGCTGCCACAGGGTCAGTGTGGCACTCAGTCCCCGAGAGAGCTGACACTTTAAAGTTCATACATCATTTAAATATATCTTCTTAAAGATTCTAAGGCAGTTCAGGGCCCTGAATCAAGAGCATATATTACAGAATCAGACCTGGATTAAAGTTTTGCTTCTGCCCTTACTTCTCTTAGGTAAATTCCCTAACCTCTTAGGGCCTCCATTTACTCATTTGTAAATTGGGATGATAATGGTGCCTACTTCGATGTGTAGTTATGACAATGAATTAAAATAACATACATAAAGCTTTTAGCACAGTGTTTCACACACAGAAAATCATAAAGAGATTTATACTAATCTAAGCAATGCAGATAAAACCTTGAAAGTTTTAAAGGTCAGTATGCCTTAGTAGGAGTCCCGGTGGCACAGTGGTTAAGAGCTCAGCTACTAACCAAAGGATGGCAGTATGAACCCACCAGCCACTCCTTGGAAAACCTATAGGACAGTTCTACCCTGTCCTTTAGGGTTGCTGTGAGTCTGAATAGACTCAAAGGCAACAGGTATGCCTCAGTAGCAAATAATTGTAGACTGTTAAAATTAATAAATGAATATTATTCCAACTCAATGCTAACTTGGTGAATGATCTGAGGCAATATCCTCTCTGACAGCATTTCTGTTGTGGATCAGAGAAAACACACATACACCCAAAATTTGCCCTATAAATGTCAAACTGGATACAAAATGAGGTTAGAAAAACTGGAGAACCATGAAGGATAAGAAGGTAGGGGAATAGAGAATGTGACTTCAGGTACAAAAGTTCTTTCTCAGCATATTCTGGTCTCCCTCCAAATGCAAAGTTTTTTTTTCCTTTTAACAGGCAAACCTGCCCCATACTAGATAAAAAGACTCCCACACTTTCTCATCAACTGAAGACTCATTTCTAAGTTCCCTGCCTCACACCATAGTTTCAAGTTCATTGTTTCCTGCTTTTAATCCTCCCAGGTTTTATCTTCACTGCTCAATCTCACCTTTTTGCCCTTGTGTCTTTCTTCAAAGTAGATTAGATTTTCAACAGCCATTGTTCCCTTAAGGTAGCAACTCTTATTCTCTCTTCAGCCATATCGTTTCCAGTTGTCTATATTTAACACAGCTAGTATTACTGGCATCCTGGTGGCGCAGTGATTAAAGAGTTCAGCTGCTAGCCAAACGATCGGCAATTCAAATCCACCAGCCACTCCGCGGAAACCATGTGGGGCAGTTCTACTCTATCCTATAGAGTCACTACAAGTCAGAATCAGCTTGACAACTAAGGGTTATAAACATTACTAAACACCAAAATCCTGCAACTTTGGCTCCAAAATGGCTTATGCCAATCCCTCTAGTGGAAACAAATCAGCCATCCACGATGCTCAACAAAAACGTATTAAAAAACCAAAAACCAAACCCATTGCCGTCGAGTCGATTCCAACTCATAGCAACCCTACAGGACAGAGTAGAACTGCCCCAAAGAGTTTCCAAGGAGCGCCTGGCGTTCAAACTGCCAACCTCTTGGGTAGCAGCCATAGCACTTAACGACTAAGCCACGAGGGTTTCCCCAATAATGTATAGTGACCTCAAAATCAACTCTGCTTCATACAGGTTTACAATTGTTTGTTTATAATTATTTAACCTGCTCAGCATCAATTTCTCAATCTAGAACATGGAATGATATAGTATCTACCTCACAGTTGTGAGGATTAAATGAAATGTGGTAATTGAAAAAACAAGAACAGTGTCTGTAACATAATAAAGGGTACAAATATAAACACAAATATGCTATATATTTTATTATTAGGAAAAAACAATATATTGGACAACACTAGACAAAGAAAAAAAAAAACACAATGTGTTTTTTTTCTTAGTATCCTCTCACCCAATTTAGGCCACATCCCTTCCATGGAAATTTTGATGACTTCCTAGCCATCAGCCTAGATAAGGGGTCCTTCTTCCTAATTATCACAGCATCTCATGTATTATAATACAACATTTCCCCAATGCTAAGACACAACACACAGCTTTAACTTTTTAACATCTCTGAACTCAGCATGGCATCTTACATTTATAATTGTGAGAGTACTTTTATTTTTTATGTTACATAAATAATAGCAAATAATTGATGGTGTCTGAGATTCAACGAACCAGTTACACAGCATTTAAATCTCTACATGCCTGCCACCACTCGACACTGAGTTTCTAGATAACAAGCATTACAATTCATGCTTATATCTCTAGCACAACCCCTATTATTTTGTCAACACATACTGCCTGAACTGAAAAAAGACATCATTCAAATGGAACTGTCTATCTCCCAAGGCTAATTGGAACTATGACTATAGTAGATGCTGTTGATGCCCTTTCCCACATTCCCTCAGCTCACCTTGGAATTCACCTGCATCTTGGTTTCTGTACACATTGAGAGCCTCCAACTTCAAGAACCAGCTCCTCTTTGTCTCTGCCTGAGAGCAGAGCTCAAGTATTTCAAATCACAGGAAGTACCTTCCAGAAGATTTAAGCCCTCCAGAGGTCACCCTCAACCAATAAGAGACAGGAATTCATAGATAAATACCCTAGCTTGCCCATCCCTTGGAGAAACAATTCTAAAGACACATTCTATGCAGTTCTTCAGAGGGTTCCCAATAGGACCAAGCCCCAAGTACCTACAGTACCTTATTTTGATTAATACACCCTATATTAGTTTTCCTCCCTTCCTTGTCTCACTTTCTCCCTTCCCCACTTATGCTTTTGGAAAACAACCCATTAAAAAGCCTACATTTGCAAAGAATAGGAATTCCAGAACACTTAATTGTGCTCATGAGGAACCCGTACACAGATTAAGAGGCAGTCATTCAAACAGAACAAAGGGATACTGTGTGGTTTAAAGTCAGGAAAGTTGTGTGTCCTGCCTGTATCCTTTCACTATACCTATTCGATCTGTATGCTGAGCAAAAAATCTAAGAAGCTGGACTATATGAAGAAGAACAGAGCACCAGGATTGGAGGAAGACTCATTAACAACCTGTATTATGCAGATGACACAGCCTTGCTTGCCGAAAGTGAAGAGGTCTTGAAGTACTTACTGATGAAAACCAAAGACTACAGCCTTCAGTATGGATTACACATCAACATAAAGACAACAAAAATTCTCACAACTGGACCAATAAGCAACATCATGATAAATGGAGAAAAGATTGAAGTTGTCAAGGATTCCATTTTACTTGGATCCACAATCAACACTCATGGAAGCAGCAGTCAGAAAATCAAAAGATGCATTGCATTGGGCAAATCAGCTGTAAAAGACCTTTAAAGTGTTAAAAACCAAAGATGTCACCTTGAAGACTAAGGTGTGCCTGACCCAAGTCATGGTTTTTTCAGTTGCCTCGTATACATGGGAAAGCTGAGCAGTGAATAAGGGCCACTCAAAAAGAATTGGTGCCTTTCAATTATGGTATTGGCAAAGAACATTAAATATACCATGGACTGCCAAAAGAACAAACAAATCTGTCTAGGAAGAAATACAACCAGAATGCTCCTTAGAAGCAAGGATGGCGAGACTATGTCTCACATACTTTGGACACGTTATCAGAAGGGAGCAGTCCCTGGAGAAGGACATCATGCTTAGGAAAGTAGAGGGTCAGTGAAAAAGAGGAAGACCCTCAAGGAGATGTATTGACACAGTGGCTGCACACCTAACAACAACTCCCTTCCTTGTCTCACTTTTCTCCCTTCACCACTTGCGCTTTCGGGAAATCACTCAATTAAAAATCCTGCACCTAAGTCTACATCTCAGGCCTGCTTTCAGAAGAAGAACATTTGGCATAAATTTAATACAAATGTGAAACAGCCCAGGCAATAAGAGCATATATTCACATAGCTGGTAAAGAGGAGAGCCCATTCTTCCTCCATCCTAACTACATCTCCACAGGAGGGTGAGAATCACAGAGAAATATTTTCTTTAGGTAGAAAATCACTAGAGCACACAAATACACCATTTACAGAAGTCTACGTCTTCTTTCCTTGCACATTGTTCACTTCATTACTGACATATTTCTGATTCTTTACTTGCACAGATATCCATTCAGCAGTGTGTTTTCCCAGAGCAGGGAAGTGAATCTGTGGGCAAGAATGGCCTTATAACAGACCAAATCCCAATCCTAAACAGTGTAACACATGATTATGACCTCCTTCCCCTTTTTAACACTTCTGCACTAAAACTTGTGTAAATATTAACAGATTTTGATGCACGTTCTCTCATTAAAGGAAATAAACAAGTGTCCTGCTCTTCATGCTCTCTAAAGGGTCATCAAGACAAAGGGAGTGTGTTAGTCATTTATTTACAGAAGGGATAGTCATTATGCAAATTCTAAAACCATGTAGACAGGCAATAGTATATGTCACTTTATGTCACAACTTTGCAGTACATGGCACAGGTCCCTCGATCTAGTGGGTTCACCAGAACACAGTTTTCCTCAATATCAGATTTTCTGCTGATCATGCTGATGCTCTTTTTTGTGGCTAATGTGGTCTATTGGCAAATCTGTACTTAAAATTTCCCAGACAAAAATCATTTTAACCATTTCCCGTGATATAAAAGTAGTTGAGTATACAAGGCACTCTTTTTAAGGAAAATGTTGTTCCCACTCTATAGACAATCCTTTGCCATTCTAGTACCCCCAAAAAAGGCCTCCACTCTTGATAGAATAAATTACTTCTGTCTTCTAAACTCTCACATAGCTTATCTAATCTTCTATTCATCTACTAATTGTCTCCAATTAATACCATAAAATACACAAATTCAGGCAACCATCAAAAAAATGCCAGTAGAAACTGATTGCATTCCAGCATCTGGCAAACACCTATTTGAATATTTAATCTGTTTAATCTATAAATGCTCAAATCATATTACTTCGCAAAGAAATTCCTTTACTAAGTTAAACTCTCTATTTACAATCCACCTTTTATAGAGAAATAGTTTGAAACATTTTAAACAGTCATTTGAACATTTAAACCAAAGTTAAAAATATAATTATTATATTATCCAATATTCTTTATAGAAAGGGGCCCAGGTAAAAAGTTCTCCTCAAATTCAGTGCCCTCCTTCTCTGCCAAAAAATTTTTAAAAAGCTTATTTCTTCAGAAATCTCCGTAATTTAGAGTTATCAGGACATATGAAAGCTCTCTGTCAGGATACCAGGGCACCTCTGATGCCCTTCTGCAGTATTAAAAAAAAAAAAAAAAATTGCCATCAAGTTGATTCTGACTTGTGGTGACCCATGTGTGCCAGAGTACAACTGTGCCCCATAGGATTTTCAAAAGTAGATCACCAGGCCTTTCTTCTGAGGCACCTCTTGGTGGACCCCAACCACCAACTTTTCAGAGAGCAGCCAAGAGCATTAACTGTTTGAATCACCCAGAAACTCCTTTCAGTATTTAACACATGTCATTTACACTCTTTTCTGTCATTCACACTCAACTACTAACCTTTCATGGATTGAACTGTGTCCCCCCAAAAATATGTGTCAACTTGGTTAGGTCGTGACTCCCAGTATTGTGTGGTTGTCCTCCATTTTGTGATTGTAATTTTACGTTAAAAGGATTGTTAGGGTGGGATTCTAACGCCACCCTTACCCAGGTCAGGTCCCTGATCCAATGTAAAGGGAGTTTCCCTAGGGTGTGGCCTGCACCACCTTTTATCTCCTAAGAGATAAAAGGAAAGAGAAGCAAGCAGAGAGTTGGGGACCTCATCCCACCAAGAAGGCAGCACAGGGAGCAGAGCGTGTCCTTTGGACCCGGGATCCCTGTGCCTGAGAAGCTCCTCTACCACGGGAAGATTGAGGACAAGGACCTTCCTCCGGGGCCAACAGACAGAAAGAGCCTTCCCCTGGAGCTGACGCCTTGAATTTGGACTTTTAGCCTACTTTACTATGAGGAAATAAATTTCTCTTTGTTAAAGCCATTCACTTGCGGTATTTCTGTTATGGCAGCACTAGATGGCTAAGACGTAACCTCAAGGTTGGTTGTTCCAACCTACTCCGTGATGCCATGGAAGAAAGGCCTGGTGATCTGCTTCCATAAAGATTACAGCCAAGGAAATCCTATAGAGAAGTTCTACTCTGTAATACATGGGATCACCAGAAGTTGGAATCGATTCAATGGGATCACCAGAAGTTGGAATCGATTCAACAACAAGGAGTTTTCGGCCTTTTTTTACTTGTATTTGTTCTGTTTTCATTGTCCTGACTCATATTGTCCTTAATTTTCAAACTGATTCAAATTTTCTGACAAGAAGATGAGATGAAATCCCCTATAAACAGTGTCAGCCTATCAGTAGATAACTGAGATAAATAGCAAAAAGCGTTTCATTGCAAACAAGTAAACAGGAGCTGCGGATGAATTTGAGGGTCGCAGAAAAGCAGTAACAAAGTGACTTGCTTCTTCTTCCTCCTTCCTGTCTTGTTTTTAGCATTTTATTCCCTTCCACAAAGGTCTCATTGTTGAAGTGACAGCAAAGTCCCACAGCCGAATGAATTATTTCTCTGCCTCTCTCTCCGTTTGAGGCATAACCTACCTGTGCTGCTAAAAGAGCTCTTTTCTGTTGATTTTCATTAAAGCCGTTTCTGGAAGAAAACAAAAAGAACTTGTATAGTCAAAGGCCCCTAGGCAACCTGAACAAGGCTTTCCCAAGAGAGAGCTGGTGTTTTCCTCCTGATTTCCATCACTTTATCAAAGAGGTCTTTCTTGGTTTAACATTTTAAAAGTTCCCCCTCCCCTTTTCGGACGGGTTAGATTTGGGCGCTGGCCGTCTCGTTTTACAGAATTCAGGAGTGTCCCCAAATCTCTCCTATTTCTGATGTAAACTGAATTTTAGGAAGGAACTTTGAGATAGAGAAATAAACAAAATAGTGTAACACTGTAGCACCAACAGGCATAGTATTTTCTTCACCTGACTTCATAAAACTGATGAGGTAAGTATTCCCCAAGAGCATAATCACTTGTATCAAACATAATCTTAATTCTCTCCTTTCCCATGGCATCAAGAGCAGATTAACATTAATGTAAGGAAATCAAATTGTGATTTATCAAAATCAAATGGTATTATAATAACTGTCACTGAATTATAAAAGTAAAAATGGTTGAAATAGCAAATGTATTGTTTTATATATATATATCTTATCACAATAAAAAAAATCAAATGTTGAATAGAATCCTGCTTTTCATTAAGCAGATCAGTTTAGTCCATATATGATTTTCATTATTTACTGCTAGAACCAATTTATTCTTTTTAATCATTAAAAAAGCTTTTCTCTAACAATACAGCACCTTTGTAGTCAATAAATGTATACTGATAAAATAACAATATGAAAGGGGAAATTACAAACCTTTGCAATAAAAGTAGTATCTTCTTAGTATCTACAGTCATTGGACACCACCAAGAACTCCTCTTGTAATTAAAATGAAAGGAAATATTTTTTGTTTCATAAATAAGGAAAGGAATACCCGATAATTTTTAACTCTTGGAAATGTTTTTAAGAACAACAATTCAGGCACTTTTTGTCAAATATTCTATTTATTTTTTCAAAAGTATAAACTTAAATATAGTTTTCTGCTGAACTTTGCTCATTTCCATTAACTTTCTGTTTTAGAGGACAGATAGAACAAAAAATACTCACTTTGACGTTCTCTTTGGGATGGATGATGCACAACTATATCCTGCTAGAGTATAAAAAGTAAATATATACATATATGAATGAAAAAAAATTATCCAAATATTTTGATCAGATGCTCTGGTTATTTAACAGATCATTATAACCTAAATTCTAAACTTTGAATTTTTCTGTTGGTTGTTTTGCGTTTTCTCCAGGATTTTGACCAGCAAATTCCCTGTGAGACATTTAAGTGACTAATAATTCAGGGAGAATAAGCAGTGTACACAAATGTACATGCAGACATGATACAATGGAACAGGCACTGGACTTGGGGACAGAGATCTACATTTAGTCCCAGTCCTACCACTTAGGATATGCCAAGCTTAAGCAAGTTACCAAACACACTACAAAATGATGGTATTGGACAAGTTCATCTCCAGAGCCCCCCTAGATCTCAGTTCACTAAGACATCTTTCTCCTTAGAATTTTAGTCATTCCTAGGATTGGAAGATAGCTTCTTTGACCTGTCCAGTATTTTACACTTAGTAATTTCTCCCATTTCCCCTGTAGAATCCAAAATATACAGCCATTTTCAGGGAGTAAAAGTAAAAACAAATGAATGTAAATAAATGCTTTCCCCCACAAAAAAATATTTTATAAAAATTAATTTCTAAGTAAAATAGCTATAAAAAAATAACTGAAAGTAAATTCTTAGCCTCAACTGCTAGAGTCATTCTTAAAATATCTTTTTATCACTCCTTGATTTGATCACATGAAGAAAACTTAATTTCTCCTTATTTATTTTGTAAAATTTCAAATGTTTAAATTACATATAGAAAGATAATTCTTTTAACTCAGGTTTTAGAAGAGAAAAAGAATCAGAGCTTCTAACAGTACAGCTGTGTGCCATAATAAAAGAATGGTTTTGGCTAGCCATTAAAAAAGGCAAAAAACAAACAAAAAAAAAACACTAGATGTTACAAATTATTTACACGATTGAGAATCTTCAAAAAGACAATCTGGATGTCATTTAATATATATATATCCATTCTAATGGCTTCAAAGTGCTTTATACTATAAGGGGAAAATGTGTATATCAATTGTAAGAGAGACTAAAGCAAACAGATTAAAGTAAAAAATTAATGGAAATTCTTACCTTGTAACGAAAACAGCAGTATATGAAGCAAGAATATACTCCAAGGTATCATTGAATTGAGTTTTCTCACAATGTTCATTTCAGTGTAGCCTTTCTCCCTGAAATGTAACCAAATTGTTGGTCTTTACTATGATAGCATCTTAAAAGTGTGTGGGTTTGTAGAGTGTTCAAATTCTTATAAATACAGCTATGTAATAAAGAAGTTCAAAAAGGAATTCCTGGCTTTCTGACTACATACAGCATCTGAAGCTTCAGAATTTGCAGGCAACTCTGGCTGTGTGTCTCTCGTTAGTAATGCATGGCGGCTTCTTACCTGAGCCCGTATTGGTTACACCTTACCCTGCACCTGCACATCATATGCCTTTTTCAGTCTGTATGAACGTTTTGTGACTTCTAAAGACAGGACTATCAAAAAAAAACCCAGTGCTAGCTTCTGATGCCATTAGAAATAACCATTATTTCTAATTGCTGATCTATTCTCTGTGCTTTAGAATTTTATTCATAAAATAAGCACTGTCCTTTGGGGGTGGGAGAGGGGGTACAGTAAAATTTTATCAACCTTTCCTAGAATGCCTAGATGTTCTAATAAATTTTTCCTTTGAAGATTAAAAAGCAAGCTAAATTGATGCACATATATTTTCAACTCGTCTCATTAAAGTGTAGTTTAAGCTGACATGTTTGCTTGCCCACAGATCTTTCTGTTAAACATTCTGCAACAAAAGTACAAAATAGCACATATAAGATGTGATTCTAATATTTGCCTTTAAAAAGAAAGTGCAGTAACTCATCTAGCCCTGAAAGCCTTCCCTTCACACCCCATTTTTCCATCCTCTATTAGACAACAAATGAAAATTTCTTATCCCAGCAGTAGGACCATTCTTCTCTGAATACGACTGACTGACTAGATTGGCATCAGAAAATAGCTCTAATATTTCATAATGAACTCCAAAGAGATGATCTAAGCCCCACAAATGAGTAAAAGCCATGTTTACATAATGAGTGCACATTTTTTTGTAGCAGATACATGAGTTACCTGCACTACTATCAGCTTCGTGTTTAACAAGTGGGAGCACAGTAGAAAGAAATGTCTAACTACACAGGAACTACCAAGAGACAATACAAGCACAGCAGTTCTTAACATACTGCTGTATTCAGACACCTCTTCTGCAATAGCTTCCAGCTTCTTTTCTGGGAAGTGTCCTTGACATCCTAACATGTTACAAGCCTCAATATCCATTATCTACAAATAAACACTTCCTTGACAGTTCCCAAATTCAATGATCATTTACTCTTGCTCTACATGATCTTAATTCCTTTCCATTGCCTACATGGGACCATGAGCCCAGAGAAGAGTTTGCTTATAAGGAAATAAACCCTTAAGCATAAACACCCATGTACACACTTCACTAAAAATATAAAATAACTATGTGCCCATATCTATACAGACACACACAAGCACATGCTCATTTTAAAATTTTGACTGATTTAAACATAATATGTGCTTAATAAATATCAGTTGATAAGTTACTAGTCTATTGCCCTTGAATTAATTGTTGTTGTTACCCTACTTGAACTGTTGCTGTCGAGTTGATACCAATCCAGTGACACCCTATAGGACAGAGCAGAACTGCCCCACAGGGTTTCCAAGGAGTGGCTGGTGGATTCAAACTTCCAACCTTTTGGTTAACAGCCAAGTTCTCAAGCACTGCGCCACCAAGGTTGTTAGCTGCCCTCAAATCAACTCCAACTCATGGCAACCTTATGTATTACGGAACAAAACACTGCCCCGTCCTGTGCCATCTTCACGATTTTTGGTGTATTTGAGTCCATTGCTCTGATTATTGTGTCAATCCAGCCCACTGAGAGCTCCCCCTCATTTTCACTGACCCTCTACTTTACCAAACATGATGTCCTTCTCCAGCAACTGATCTCTCCTGATGACAAATCCAAAGTAAGTAAGCCAAGTCTAGCCATTTTGTTCCTATGGAGCATTCAGGTTGTATATCTTCTAAGATTGATTTGTTCATTCTTCTGGCAGTCCGTGGTATATTCAATATTCTTCTCGAACACCACAATTCAAATGCATCAATTCTTTTTCTGCCTTCTTTTTTCATTATTCAGCTTTCACATGTGTATGAGGCAATTGAAAGACTATGGCTTGGGTCAGAGGCACCTTAAATATCGAAGTGGCATACTTCCTTTTAAAAACTTTAAAAATATCTTTTGCAGCAGATTTGCTCAATGCAATACATTGTTTAATTTCTTGACTACTGCTTCCATAGACATTGACTGTTGATCCAAGTAGACAAAATCGTCAACAACTTGAATTTTTTCTCCATGTATTATAATGTTGTTTATTGGTCCAGTTGTGAGGACTTAACTAATTAGACAAGATATCATTCTAAACAGATAATTGGCTTAGGTATTTACAGTTACAGCCTCACTGTGATCCATCATTATGTATATACCCAAACACAATCAAAACTATAAAACATTCTAGATTAAGAAGATGTGAATACAGAATTTTAAAAATTTAAGGATAAAATATACTTAAAAAAAAAAAGAGTTTTCTTCCAGATAAATTTTAAAATTGAGGGCAGTAATTTTGATTATTCAGAATGTTTATTGACTCTTTCCGAAAAGGGTATAAATGTACATAAATAATAATTTACAATAGTTTCTCTTGGCTTCATAGTTTCCCATATAAGTCAGCCTCTAATACGAAGAATTTATAAATCACACTTCAGGGATTATTTTTTTCCCAATCTAGTAACTGCTTGGATTTTTCTTTGAGTTTCCAAATTCCTATAAATGACACACATCAGAAAAAAAATCCCAAGGGGAACTCAAAGTTAAATTTCTTGGTTCAATAAAATAAATGTTTTGAAAGTACTCGTAGTTTTTTTCTAAATACTCCTAGAACTCAGTGAGAAAAAGTTAGTAAACTTAGTAATATAAAGACATGTGAAAAGTCCTTATTTTTTGACATAAGCTTTGACATTTTATGTACTTAATTAAAATGTAACAACCTTGCCTTAGTTATCAAATGCTGCTATAACAGAAATACCACAAGCAGGTGACTTTAACAAAGAGAAATTTATTCTCTCACAGTCTAGAAGGCTAGAAGTCCAAATTCAGGGTGCCAGCTCCAGCGGAAGGCTTTCTCCCTCTGTCAGCTCTGGCGGGAAGATCCTTGTTATCAACTTTCCCATGGTCTAGGAGCTTCTCAGCACAGGGATCTCAGGGCCAAAGGACATGCTATGCTCCTGGTGCTCCTTTCTTGGTGGTATGACGTCCCCTGTCTCTGTGCTCACTTCTCTCTTTTATGTCTCAAAAGAGATTGAACCTAATCCTGTACATTGAGTCCTGCCTTATTAACATAACTGCCTCGAATCCTGCCTCATTAGCAGCATAACAACAACAACAAAAAGAAAACCTGTTGCTGTGGAGTCGGCTGGATTTAAAACACATAGGAAAATCACATCAGATGACAAAACCGTAGACAGTTACACAATACTGGCAATCATGGCCTAGCCAAGTTGACAGACATTTTGGGGGGACAAAATTTAACCCATAACATACCTTCTTAACTTTTTCATCCCAAATTTCATACAGTAACTTTAAATTTTTGATTCAAAGGCATGACCGTCCTAAGACTGGAGCCATTCCCAAAGCCAACTCTTCAGACAGGGATTGGACTGGACTACAAGATAGAAAGTGATAACTGGTGAGGAGTGAGCTTCTTGGCTCAAGTAGACACATGAGACTATGTGGGCAGTTCCTTCCTGGAGGGGAGATGAGAAGGCAGAGGGGGACAGGAGCTGGCTGAATGGACATGGGGAATACCGAGCGGAGAGGAGGAGCGTGCTGTCTCATTAGGGTGAGAGCAACTAGAAGTACGTTGCAAGGTACTCTTTAGAAAATTTTTGTACGAGAGGCTGATTTGTAAACTTTCACTTAAAGCACAATAAAAAAAAAAAAAAGAAAGAAAAAAAATCTAGGTATAAAAAAAGCATGACAGTCATTTTCACTTGATAAAATTGGAAATTTTAAGACTATATCACTTGATATTTTTATTACTATTTTCCTGTTTTCAAATATTATTCATTCAGAAACTATAAAGTTTATCGAGTAAAGAAAATAGTAGAAATCATAAAAGATCTGGTATATGCCTTCTCTTTGTTCCTCCTTTATCCAGGCTTATAGTAGGGTAAGAGGTCAAAAGAGGAGAATGAATAACGGCAAAAAAAAAAAAAAGTAAGAAAAATCTCAAGTTCTTTTTTCAACAAACTACATTATGAACTCTTGTCATGAAATAGTAGGCTGCATGAAAATAGGCAAAATAGAATTCCCTGAATAGCTACAATAGAACAGAGAGTTTACATGAAAGATAAGACCCACAGCCACACAAGAAGAATTTATGACTGTTGCTATGTATAATTATTACTGTCAAAATTCAGTTGACAGCTTTTATATTTCATTCTACCCTGACAAGGGAACTTTGGCAAAAAGTGAGTCCACCACCAGCTTGTGAAGAGACATTAAGTTCATAAGAAGTCTGAGGCAGCTACATAATGCAAGGAATAAACCATTCCCTTTCTGCTCTAAAAGCACTGCACATTTTCCCACATGGAATATGATCTTAAAAAAAGCTGAAACATGACAGCCTGTTGGCCCCAACATACCACACTGAAAACAAGTGGCAAGAACTGGAAATTTTCGGCTTTATAGTTTATATGTGAAAGGTAATGAAAAGATTTTAATCAAGTTCATTAACTTCAGAAAAAATTAGTTTCTTTGGTGAGTTACAGGACACTCAGTTTTCATGAACTGAGATTGAATCTAAAGTAGATAACATTTGACTCCCATCATATCACATTCTCCTGGTGAAATGCAACTATTCTTCACTTGCTTTACTAAACACATTTCAGGCCCACTGGTTTTATTCCAAATTTATAAGTGGTCATTCAACAAGCAAGAGGAATCCTATTTCTTAAGATGATTTTAACCACGCTGAATTTAACTGCCTTATTATAAGACAAAAAAAAAAAAATAGTTTGCAATATTCTATTCATGCTTTCAGGAGGTGTGTTGCTTGGCAATTTCTGGGAGGTTGCATGTAATTTAATTTAGAAGTGGCATCTATCTTAGCTTTTCTGGATAAAGACTTATGTTTCACAACTGAGGTCTGTGTTGCTCATGTTTTCAATTTGCAGCTCATCCCCAGAAGTGAACGTGCTGTATTTCATAGGTACATTCATTTTTCAAGTTGCTGTGGTGCCACTGATTTACGATAATTAACTGGTAGCTTGAAAGAAGTAATGTCCCTCCAACTAAAGTTTCCTCTTGTTAACATTGTACCATCAAGTTCAAGAAAAAATGCCAGTTTTTTCTGCAGTTCTCGTCATTCTACAAACTACCTACCACTTTGCATTTGCACTTTATAAAATTGTTGCTGTTAGGTGTCGTCGAGTTAATCCAATTCATAGCGACCCTGTGTGACAGAGCAGAACTGCCTCATAGTGTTTTCTAGGCTGTAATCTTTACGGGAGCAGGTTACCAGGTCTTTTTTCCCTTGGATCTTCTGGGTAGGTTCAAACCCCCAACCTTTCAGTTAGCAGCCAAGCTTGCTTAACCATTGGACCACGAATTTGTTAAATCTCTTAATAAATGGATATGGTTGTTTGTGTTTTCTATTCCATTTTTTAGATAGTTTCAACTGTTTTTTTGATGTACCCATTTTAGAGTTGCTGAGGGATAAAGTTGAGTTTCAGCGGTGAAGGGAGGCAGAAGTGATTCTAACCCTGCTGTTTGTCATGTTTGCTATTGGCATTTAGAATGGATTACCGCATGGGATTTGAAATTGTGAATTTTGGGTCCACGTCTGGTGGGACTTTATATGAGAATCTTTTTCCACTTGAGTTTAGGATGTGTCTCTCAAAAGAAGATTCGCATCTCCTTCTGACAATCGCTGCGGGGAATTTCATGTTAACTTCTCAGTTTGAGGGTTCCCAGACCACAAAGTATAAATTCACATCCCAAACCCAGAGTGAAGGCAGTCCACATTCAGTTTCCACTTTGTTTTTAGCCTCCCGTGATATCCCTTAGGTACTTGTGAACTCTCCCAAACATTTCAATGTATGGCTATTTTGTTCGGCAGTTCCAAGTGTTTTACAGCTGGTCAATTTTCAGATAACCTAACCTGCCATACTGCCAAAAGCAGAACCACCAACCATCCAAAATTATATCCTTCAGTTTTCTAGATTACTACCTTTATGTTTTTGCAACCTGTTTTCTCAGCTTATTACAAACTTGTGATATGAGGCCATCTATCATTCAATAAATGATAGTTATCAATAGTTAGATAAGTAATTACCCTATCTAACTATTCTACTACTTGTATGCAAGTTATTCAAAGCAAACACTTGAAAATGTATAAAGAATATCAAAATATTTCATACTCGGATCAAATTGTTTAAATTAAATAAAAAGCCTGTCAAATTCTCAAATATCGTGATTGAATGGCTTCATATAACATCAAGATTCCAACTAAGACCCCTAACAACCTGATCTATGACAATAGCCAATACAACCACTCCAGAGCATCAAACATGAGCTTATCACCTTCTGCTTCCATAAATTGGCAAGGCTGGTATAGAAAAACTGCCACTGGAGACACGGCATCATTGTGCCATTTGACAGAGCACAAATCAGTATAAAAACATAACTTAGAAGGAACTAAGTGCTTCATTGTGATCTGAGGGTCAAAAAAAGTTCGGATCAGCCCAAAAAATGTTCCCCCACCTTATCTTGCAATGACCTCTTTTCCAGCTCCCAGTCTGAATTAGAGTTTCACTGAGTTACATGCAAAATTGTTATCAGTATCTCCCAAAAGCTGCAGTGAAAACACACTTGTTCCCTTGGAGACTTTCCTTCAGTCTTCTCTTCTAACAAGATAAGTTTATCAGCTTTACCTTAGAATACAGTGGTAGTTCTCAAACTTTGTTGTGTACAAGAATTACCTAGGACACATACTAAAAATGCAGATTCCCAAACCTACCTCTGTCACATCCAGTATTTTCTGATTTATAGTTTTGAGGTATGAAATACCAAGCTAGTTCCTTCTATTAGAAAAAAGGAGCAGAGGAAAATTAAAAACATGGGTTCACTGGCAAATCCCACTGGAGGTAAGAAACACAGGAAATGGAAAAATTAAGTGGCGGTTAAAGGCTAGCCTCATCCCCTGCTTCTGGGCAGTTTCTTGTTTGGGAAGATGAAGTAGATATATTATTTAATTTGCCTACTCTTTCCACAATCCTTTTGCAGAGAAACTCCTGCTCATAGGCTCTGCTGGATTGGCAACACATTTTATGACCCTTGCTGTGGTAGGCAAAATAATGGATCCCCAAAGTAGTCCATGTCCTAAGCTCTGGAATCTGGAAAAGGGACTTTGTAGATGTGATTAAGTAAAAGATCCTGAGATGGGGAGATTATCCTAGATTGCCTGTGTGGGCATAATGTAACCATGGGTTCCTTATAAGTGAATGAGGGAAACAGGAAGTTCAGAGTCAGAGAGAGATTTGAAGATACACTGTTGGCTTTGAAGATCAAAGAAGCGGCATGAACCAAGGAATGCAGGTGGTCTCTAGAAACTAGAAAAGCGAGCGAATGGATTCCCCCTTAGAGCTTCCAGAAGGCATGCAGCCCTGCCAATGCCTTAATTTTAGACCAGTGAAACCCATGTTAGACTTCTGAGCTGCAGAACTGTAGGAAAACAAATTTATGTTGTCTTAAGCCATTAAGATTGGGATAATTTATTACAGCAACAATAGGAAACTAATACATTCACACCTCTGGCCACCAGGAATAGAAACTCAAAGCAAAATAATATATTCATGGTCCCAGAATTGATCTAATTACCTTCTTCAGGTATTGAAATATGAATCATAGCAACCACATGGCCATATGGTTGTGGGCCCTGGAGCTACGTGGTTAGGTAGATTCAGAGCTGGCAGCTATTTTCAGTCATGTACATGCTATTAAATAAGCAAAGAAAGCTTCTCTGCAGAGAGAAGTAGAAGAATGAAGCAGATGTTCAAAAACAAACAGAGTAGATGCTTCACCATATTCCAGTTCCCGTGGCTGTATCTATCCAGTAACTTTCTTTTTACATGAGTTAACTTGATTAAGGTTTTATTCCTTGCCATGCAATGATCCATGACTGAGACAAAGAAACCGAGGAGAGTATCCTTCTATTAATTAACGGGTTTTTTTATGAGTTAGATAGGAGTTGCTTTTGTTTTTGAGGACTATCACAACAAAATATTACAAAGTAGGTGGCTTATAAGAATATCATAAAGTGGGTGCCTCACTGTTCTGGAGGCTACAAGTCCAAATCAAGGTGTCAGCCATGATGATTCTTTCTGAGGGCTCTGAAAGAGAAACTATTCCATGCCTCTCTCCTTGTTTCTGGTGGTTCCTAGCAATCCTTGGCATTCCTTGGCTTGTAGATAGATCTTCAAAGATCCTACTTCCAAACACAGCCACGTTCACAGGTATCAAGGTTTAGGACCTCCACATATATTTTTGGGAGACACAATTTATTAGTAAATACATAGACAAAACTGGAAAAACAGTATGTATTTTTCATTCCCTGAAAAACATTCTTGAAAGGTATTATATAATAGGAGAGATAGAAGTAGTGAGTGAGAACCCCAAGAGAAAGTGAATTGAGGCACTGTGAAATAGCATCAGCCCACCAAATATTCTGCTGAGTCCAACTCACTCCTCTACTATAACAGAGTTACAACCATGATAACCCTGTAATTAGACCTATATTATAGTGCTCCCTTGAAAATCAGGTACAATTGCAACAACACAGGGCAGTTATGACAAGATTGGAGAGATGCAGACTCTTTTTGGCACTGAATGCCTTGGGATTGAGGGCTTTCATTTAAGAATCATGTGGTGGTATGCGGACAGGAGTAGGCAGAACCACCCTTATTGTTGTTATTAGGTGCTATTGAGTTGATTTTCAACTTATAGAGACCCCAGAACTGCCCCATAGGGTTTTCTAGGCTGTAATCTTTACAGGAGCAGATAGCCAGGTCTTTCTCCTGCAGAGCCACTGGGTGAGTTTGAACTGCCAATCTTTTGGTTAGCAGCAAAGCACTTAACCACTGTGCCACCAGGGTTCCTTTAAGTAGGAAGAGATTGCTACCACGATAATTTTTTTAATGTTGATTGAGTAAATAAATGTATGCTTCCCCTATAAGGAAACCCTGGTGGCATAGTGGTTAAGAGCTACGGCTGCTAACCAAAAGGTTGGCAATTCAAATCCACCAGGCACTCCTTGGAAACTCTACGGGGCAGTTCTACTCTGTCCTATAGGGTCGCTGTGAGTTGGAATCGACTCGATGGTGGTGGGTTTGGTTTTTTGGTTTTCCCCTATAAGGCCCTTGGAAAGGTAGAATTTTGAAAGCCTCTTCTTATTTGGTGTTCTAGTACATGGCCCCATCCAACAGGCCAGGCTGATTCCTCCATGCAAACAAATGTGAGCATTGCTCTCCACAGGCCAAGTTAATATATATTTGAGTTTGTAAAATATCATGCCTCAAGTTAGTGAGCCAAGGGCTCAAGGAGACTTGCCCGAGGGCTCTAAGTCATTGACAAATATCTGTTCATTTCCTTTCTGAATTCAGGCTACAAATACGACACTTTCAAAGATGACGAAGGTGGAAGACTACACAAAACAATGGATAAATCACAGAACTTGTTTACTAAGAGAAAGGCAGAACATTTAATATCTCCTCTCTACCTTTCCTTGTTTCCCAAGAGTCACATTTATTTGTAGAAACATAAATCTAAAGTAGAGCACTATTTCACATGTCAGGAAATTGCACTTTCTGCTCTCAACTACTATTTGGCACTTACTATTTAACTAATTTATATTTATATTTTATATGTATGTCTGCCTCTTCTGGATTTATAGGTGATTGAAAGCAGCAATTACGACTTACACATCTTTGTATGTCCCTACAGGCCCTCACACTGTGTTTGACATAGACTAATGCTTAATTAATACTGATAATAATAATTATGCTGATGATCATCTGCCTTTTCTGATACAGTATAAGAAGATGGGGTAGAGTGTGACGGGAGATGAGTCTAGAAAGGAAGGCAAAGCTCAGATCATGAAAAGCCTTATGTCCCATGCTAAATAGCATGGACTTGATCCTGTAGGCAGTTGAGAAACATTAGATGCTCCAGTGTTCATTTTTTAAACAGCTCTCTCATAGCAATGTGCTACATGAAGTTGGATTTACATTTCAGAATCCAACATCTGGCTTATTTCCTGATTTGAGTTTGATTACTTTCATCTTCATACAGATAGCTCACAAAGAATTCTTCTTTTCACATAACCAAGGGAGGACATAAACTCTGAGAAGCAGGCAGAGGGTAAAAAGCCAAGAGATAATGAAAGTTATAAATATTTATTAGTATAATTTATAGGATACTTATCCATGTTAGGTGCTATGAGGCTTATAAAAATGAAACATATACAAATCATCTATTAAACTAATTTAATGGGCATGATAATTCTAGGCAAAGGAGATAGAGAAACGAATAAGACAGCTTTTCTCCTCAAAAATTACAATCCAACCCCTGAGACCGTGGTCCCGGACACCTTGCTAACTCAGAACTGAAACCACTCCTGAAGTCCAACTTTCAGCCAAAGATTAGACAGGCCTATAAAACAAACAATAACACACAGAGAAACATGCTTCTTAGTTCAGTCAAGCATATGAGATCAAATGGACAACACTTGCTCAAAAGCAAAGACTTAGAAGGCAGGAAGGGACAAGAAAACTGGACGAATGGACATGGGGAACTTGGGTATAAAGGAAAAGGGGGAAGTGCTATCACACTGCAGGAACTGCAACCAACATGGCGGTCTTAGTCATCTAGTGCTGCTGTAACAGAAGTACCACAAGTGGATGGCTTTAACAAAGAGAAGTTTATTCTCTCACAGTCCAGTAGGCTAGAAGTCTGAATTGAGGGTGTCAGTTCCAGGAGAAGGCTTTCTCTCACTGTCAGCCTTCTCATCAATCTTCCCCTGGACTACAGGCTTCTCCTCGGAGGGACCCCGGGTCCAAAGGACACCTCTGCTCCCAGCACTGCTTTCTTGGTGGTATGAGGTCCCCCCTCACTTCTCTTTCCTTTTTATCTTGAGAAATAAAAGGTAGTGCAGGCCATACCCCACGGAAACTCCCTTTACATTGGATCAGGGATGTGACTTGGGTAAGGGTATTATAATCCCACTCTTATCCTCTTTAACATAAAATTACAATCACAAAATGGAGGACAACTGCACGATATGGAGAATCATGGCCTAACCAAGTTGACACATATTTTAGGGGGACACAATTCAATCCATGACAGTTGCAAAATAATTTGTGTATAAATTTATGAATGAGAAATAAATTTGTGCCATAAACTTTCACCTAAAGCACAATAAAATTTTTTTTTAAAAAAACCACAATCCAGTGAGGGAAATAAGCACTAGGAATAATTACAAAGATAATTAGTTGCAATCATGGTATATGTTATTAAAGGAAGTGTAAGGTGCCGTGAGAGAGTCTTGCATGGAAGAGGAGGGTCAGGAAGTGGTTCTAGAAAAATGTAACTTTTACACTAAGAACTGCAGCTAACCAGAGGGAACCAAGACTTTACCAAGGACAGTAAAAAACTTATGCAAAGGCCTTAGGAGGAATGAGATTGGCAGGTTTCAGGAAATAAAAGACCCATTGCGACTGCAGGAGAGGGAGCCAGGGAAAGAATAGTGCAGGCTGGGACGCAGGTGTAGGTAAGGTGAGGTCATTCAGTCACTGTGGGCCATAGTAAGAATTTTGGGCTTTGTCCCAAGAAAAACTCTGTGTGTGTGTGCGTGTGTGTGTGAAAGTGCACGCACACACGCACACGAGTAGTTACATATATATGTTGTTGTTGCTATTAGGGGCCATTGAGGAGTTGGTTCCAACTCAGAGCAACCCTACGTACACCAGAATGGAAAACTGCCTGGCCCTGCGCCATCCTTATAATCCTTGCTATGTTTGAGCCCACTGTTGCAGCCACTGTGTCAGTCTATCTCATTGAGGGTCTTCCTCTTTTTCATTGACCTTCTACTTTATCAAGCATGATGTCCTTCTCCAGGGACTGTTCTTTCCCGAAAACATGTCTAAAGTATGTGACACGAAGTCTCTCCATCCTCGTTTCTAAGGAGCATTCTGGCTGTATATGTATACACAATACAGTCCATGACTTAAAACGGGGTTCCATTCTGATGACTCCATCTTAAGTCAGTTCTGTCGAAAGTTGAATACCTCATTCTTTTTTTAGTTTTCATTATTATTGACTGTCATTATCAGTATCTTTATAAATCCAATTTTTATTTGTCTTTGAGGTTGGAAACATTACATCTGAGAATGACAACATTAGCAAATTACTCATTGCAACATTGTATATAGTAGATATTACTAATGACAAGATGTACCAAAAAAAAACAGACGGTTATAAGTGTGGTTCATTGTAACTCGAATATGTCATAAGTCAGGGACTACCTATATGTATGAATGTGTGTGTGTGTGTGTGTGTGTGTGTACATAGAGAAAACTGTCAAGACTTAACATTCTGTCTGCCACCAATCCACAAAGGTGGCAGTCAGGGGAAAACTAGAATTCTGAAAGGCATTCATATTTACCTAAGTCACCTAACAGAGCAATGGGAGGCGGTCATAAGGACAGCTACCAAAAAAAAAAAAAAAAGAGAGAGAGAACCTAAATTGTTAATTGCACATCTGAGTGTGGTGGTAGTAAATCTGAGGCCCCACTACATTTATAAATAATAATGATACTACATTGAAAGGTATGGATGCCATGTGAGGTGTACAGCTGAAAGGCTTTAGAATTTTAGAAAACAAAACTGACACACGAGTTAACCATCTGCAGGAGAAGAGCATTTACTAACATCTTGTGGAGGACCAGAAGGGAGAAAGGAAGCAATGGGAAAGGAGTAAGAGGCTGTGGCTCAATGCTCACAGATGCTCCAAGGGCTCTACCTTCTCATACCCACTCCTCCCCCTTCGCACCAAGTACCTTCGCACCAAGTACCCATTCCACCTCCAGACTCCATCTCACTTGTTAGTGGAGAAAGGCCCAGACTGAATTCCCAATGTTTGAGGGCCTGTAACCAAACCTTCAGGGTTGACCTTTCATATAATCAGCTCGGCTAGACAAAGCAGGCATGAACAGACATGAAAATGTATCCAGGGTGGGAGACCACATGATTCTCAAGGAAATCCCCTTTTTTGTTATATCCCATCATGTGCTGGTAAATATTTAACAACCAGTTCTGGCATCTTGAAGGGGGAACATGATTTGTAGCATTTGCAGATTTCCAGGATATAAATATTCCCACCATGGCCAATCTCAAGCTACCAATGTGATTTAATTCCTCCAAATTTAACAATCAGCTTTGAGGAGTCATTGACAGCTGACTCCAGTGTACTATTGTGACCCAGTTAAAGAGCCATGGCAGGGCACTGTCTATATCAAATTCCAATTTGAGGGGATCATCCCACCCCCAAACTGGTGAGGTACAAATCATGATCTTCAACAATAAGTCAAGTCTTGGGTTGAATTAAATCATATAAATTTCATTCTACTATACGACTATTCTGGGTTTTGAATTTCGGTTTTGTTTTGTTTTTTAATAAGCTAGATGATGTCTAAGAAATTTTCCTTTAACTTGAGTTTATATCTTATAAGGCAATTTTTCTGCAATTGGGCTATTAATTTGCCATTAACAAGGCATGGGTTCTGAGTACAGAAAAGCCCTCTGCTGGCTGGCTTTAGAAAGGCAATGAGCATACTCTCAGGCTTTTGAGCATTTTCTTCCCCTGCCTTGCCAAACTGAGCTGAACTGCAAATGCTGCCTTAAAATGCCATTAAGATAAGAATGGCCTAACTGTTTCTAGTAGATTTCATTGTTAGTACATGAGACTTGTCAGTTTATAAATCATGTAATACAGCATTACTCCAAAGATTAGTTATAATAGCCTAAAGAAACTTCTATAAACATCAAGCTCCTTTTCAAAAATTGTATTCTGAGATATGAAAAAAGGGGGCAGTGTGTGTCTACTTGCTGGGTACACTTAAAGGAATTACATTAAAAAAGAAAAATGAGGTTTCTGTAACACATTTTCTAAATAGCAGGGTTAAGCCACATGTTTCTGAGAAGGTATTTGAAGGGGAAAAATATTTTAAAGGCCTTATTATTTCACTGTTGTTTTAGAATGACTCAAACATCATCTATTTCTATGGCTCATTGATGATATCACTTTACCAGTTGGGAGTTTGTTTTTTCATTTCTAATAGGAAACCAAGCAAAAGCTTATGCATTTTGTATAATTTTTAATATTTAGGGAAAAACTGAGTAAAATAAGTTGGTACTTTTGTAATTAGAAAAAAAAACAAATGCTATATTACAATATAATTTTAGAGTATTCTAGTAAAATGTTATACAAGGAAAACTTTTCGCCTTTAGTCAAAAATATTACAACACTGGTATCCAGCTATTCTTACTGGAATTTAAAGTTTGTCATAGCTCAAAAGACCTAGAACATAGTACTCTGATTATGGTTAGGGCAATGAGAAAAAAGTGGTTTTTTTTTTTTCTATATGAATCAGTCTCAAGTACCTCTTGCTGACATAGGGTAACTCTGCTGGGTAATTTAAATTTGCAATATGAAGATCTAGTTTCACTGTTGGGGTGAACAGTAGTTGCTGGAATTACTTAAGTAGCTGCTAGAGTCACTAACCAACTCTGGCCAACTTAAACAAACAAGGAGTCATCAGAAGGTTATTGGAGATCTCACAGAACTAATAGGAAAGTTGAAGAATCATTTTTAGTAAAATGAATATCAAGTTATCACCTAAGATAAACTAATTTCAACTGTTTCATATTTCCTTACAAATCTCTGCTTTAAGATTGCACATCCCTCAAGTGACTGGCTGGTCTGGGATCACACACTTAACCTTTAACCGTACAGAATTAGTTTCTAAGGACCCCTCAGCTTCCCTTACTAGCTTTCCAAGACTCCACACAGTTGAGGGAATATAATCCCCAAAAGAAAATCCATGTTGCTAGGAAGGAACGCATGCTAGACAGCTAAAAAGAGCAAAGTTCCCCACATTGCTTATTTAATTTTGTTCTGCACCATCACTAACTCTGTCAACGTAAGAAAGACAATTACTTCTTCCACTGTAAAATGAGGGAATTGGATTAGATGACATCAAAGTACCTTTCCATCTTTCACATTGGCAATTATGCCTTTGTTTTTTGTTGTTAGTTGCCATCAAGTCGGTTCCAACTCATAGCAACCCTACACACAACAGAATGAAACATTGCCTGGTCCTGCACCATCCTCACAATCATTTTTATGCTTGAGCTCATTGTTGCAGCCACTGTGTCAATCCGTCTCGTTGAGGGTCTCCCTCTTTTTCACTGACGCTCTACTCTACCAAGCATGATGTTCTTCTCCAGGGACAGATCCCTCCTGATAACATGTCGAAAGTATGTGAGACACAGTCTCACCATCCTTGTTTCTAAGGAGCATTCTGACTGTACTTCTTCCAAGACAGATTTGTTCATTCTTTTGGCAGTCCATGGTATGTTCAATGTTCTTAGGCAGATACTTAAGCTACATTTGGAAAAGACTTCCATCTACACAAACTGACCTTTCCTAAACCCTTGTCCTTCTAAGTTCTCACCATCCCTCCTTCTCAGTTATACTCTGATCTTTAGAAAACATTTGTGAGCTTTTCTGCCTTTTGCACATGCCACAACAAGCTTCCAGAACTCAGTGGATCTCACCTGAAGAATCTGAAAATCAAACACATTTTACTGTAGCATATATAAGGGTAGGTTACCTTGACTGAAACATAATATTGCCTTCATCAAAGTTGAGATGATTCCTGTAATAGCATGCCAATGTTAAGAATAAGTTTCTTTAAATTCTTATCTATTTAAAACGAAGTTCTAAAGTTCCTTTCACAAAAATGAGAATTATTTACCTTAACAAAGGAAAGATCTGGTGCTCCATCTAGAGGACATTTTGTGTTTTCCAATTGGAGAGGCAAGGCATAGCGCTCTAAGCCCTATTAGAGTTTTCCAACCCTCCAAATTGTGCTATAATAATTCTACGCAAAAATTTCTAAAACTCAAATGATCTATGTCTCTAAAGACCTTTTGAAGATGCTCAAAATATGTAAGAGTAAAGAGAATATTTCCTGTTTCCCAATTTCAGATGCTGATTAAGTAATAATATTTTTTTTTGTTTTAATTTGTGAAATGTCTGGGGACATAGTATGTGTTCACTGTGTTAACTTGTGAGGGTTTCATGGTAAATATATATATATATGATTTGTAACAACTATTTTCTAGTTTTTAATCATTTTTATAGTTATCAAAGCTTCAATTTTTATTTTGACAGATCTTATTTTCCCTAATTTGAAATATAAACACTGAACAAAAGTGTACATGTTCTTTTTCACTTAAAATTACTCAGCATTTTCCTTCAAAAAGGCCTGCCTGGTAAGACAGCATGCTATTTTTATTTTTAGTGACCAGAGTTTTGGTTAGGTAATGCTGTGCAGCATCTTGGAAAAACTTCCTTTTTATGTAAAATCCAGGACCTTATTTTAGTGAAGGCAAAGTTTCCAGCATGGAAATACACTTTTGATCAAATGGGACACGTACTCTGTATTTTCCCACAAAATTCTGTGAGAAAGTAGGGTCATATGGTGTGAGCAGAGAAGGCAGGATGTGGAATAAGGGTCTGGGACAGAAGACTGTGTGGAGGTTCACTGGCTGATCTTGGCCTATGACAGTCTCAATCAGGGCAGTGGTGCAGACCATGGCCGGACAAGAAGGCTAAAGGCCTCTGCACTGGCTTTGCTGGAGGTGAAAAACCAACTCCACATCAAGGTCTATGAGAACAGAAGCAATTGCTGAGCAGAAATTTTTGCTCTGGGGTCTGGCTTGTCACACTAGTCACATCAAAAAGTTTACCACGTGCCCTGACAATATCCAGTGGTTACAAAATAATGTATGCAATCTTCCAAGAGGCATAGGCCAGAGAAGATTTTCCCATAAAATGAAAGAGCAAGAGGAGGAAGAAAGCAGCCATGGGTCAATCTTCACACTTTTACAATTTGCCACATACTCTTGCGAAGAAACTGTGGGTTTCCTAAGGGATGGCTAGCATGCAATGACTTGCACAGGGATATGCGTGTGTTGAAAACAAAACTGAATGAAGTTTCAGTTAGAATTTCTCCATTACTTTGTCTTGTTTAACTGCCTTCTAATATTTAAAGCTGGTACAACAGTCCCTAAGTCCTCTCTTGCTATATGAAGAGACCAGGATACTTTGCCCAAGGTCTCAGAGCCAGTGAGTAGCTAAGCTGGGACCAAAGCTCACTCACACTTGCTGATTCCCAACCTGTCACCGTTTCTATTACAACGTAACCTTATAAAACTAGTTTAACACCAAAGCCTTCACAGAACCAGCTGTCAATAAAATCTTGACATCCTGTCTCAGTAAGAGGTCAACTGTTTGAATGTTGCATTATTATTTTAAAGGACAAATCACAAACAAAAGAAAACTTTAGAAATTGTAGCTATATTTGGTTATTTTTAGAAAATTTTCATATATTAAGAAACATATTGAATGTTCTTAAAAATTCACTTAGCTCTTCCCTACCTTGTTCCAAAAACAGTATCTGATGCATATGCAATCATTTTAAAGCCAAAATATAAAACAAACTTAAAGGATGTCTTATGGTCAGGATTGATTTATCCTAGAAGGTAAGGAAATAGCAGCTTAAGGACAGTAGATTAAACAATCTCGTGAGAACTGGCATGCCTGCAGTGGGGAAGTTACCCTGTCCCCATTAGCTGCAGCCTTAACATGGCTCCTGTGCACTAGCCTGGGAAAAGCATGAACTACAAAGTAAAGGAAGAGGTATTTTTAAAAAACAGAACCACTAAGAATACTAAATGGCTGCAGCAATACATCAACAGGGAACTGCTATAAATTCAAGCTGGATTCAGAAGAGAGTATCACTGCTGATGTCAGACAGATCTTGGCTGAAAGCAGAAAATACCAAAAAGATGTTTACCTGTGTTTTATTGACTATGCAAAGGCATTTGACTGTGTGGATCATAACAAATTATGGATAACATGGCAAAGAATGGGAATTGCAGAACCCTTAATTGTGCTCATGTGGAACCTGTACAAAGACCAAAAGGCAGTCGTTCGAACAGAACAAGGGAACACTGCACATAGCTTAGAATTAGGAAAGATGTGCATCAGGTCTGCATCCTTTCACCGTATTTATTCAATCTGTATTCTGAGCAAATAATCCAAGGAGCTGGACTATATGAAGAAAAACATGGCATCAGGATTGGAGCTACGGAGGTATAAAAAAAAAAAAAAATTTATACTCATTAACAATCAATGATATGCAGATGACACAATCTTCCTTGCTGAAAGAGGACTTGAAACACCTACTGATGTAGACCAAAGATTGCACTCATCAGTGTGGATTACACCTCAACATAAAAAAAATCCTCACAACTGGACTAATAAGCAAATTCATGATAAACAGAGAAAATATTGAAGTTGTCAAGGATTTCATTTTACTTGACTCCACAATCAACAATGTATTGCATTGGGCAAATCTGCTTCAAAAGACCTCTTTAAAGTGTTAAAAAGCCTGACCCAAGCCATGGTATTTTCGATCACCTCATATGCACGCAAAAGCTGGACAATGAATAAGGAACACTGAAGAATTGATACCTTTGAATTATGGTGTTGGTGAATGTTATAAATTGAATTGTGTCCCCTAAAAATGTGTGTCAACTTGGCTATGCCATGATTCCCGGTATTGTGTGACTGTCCACCATTTTGTCATCTGATGTGATTTTCCTATGTGTTGTAAATCCTACCTCTATGATGTTAATGAGGCAAGATTAGAGGCAGTTATGTTAATGAGGTAGGATTCAATCTACAGGATTAGTTTGTGTCTTAAATTAATCTCTTTCGAAATATAAAAGGGAGAAGCGAGCAGAGAGTCAGAGGGACCTCATATCACAAAAAAATCATCACTGGGAACAGAGCTCAGCCCTTTGGACCCATCTGGTTCCTGTGCAGAGAAACTCCTAGACCACAGGAAGATTCACGACAAGGACCTTCCTCCAGAGCTGACAGAGAGAGAAAACATTTTCCTGGAGCTAACACCCTGAATCTGGACTTCTAGACTCCTAAACTACTGCCTTGAAGAGACTGTTGGTGGAATTATGCACATCAAAGACAATTCTGGTGAGGACTCAGAAGGAAATGAGGAGAGCTATTACACTGGAAGACAGCGCAAATGACAAGAAGCAGCGGCACAGAAATGGCAGTAGCAGAACCAGGAAATCAGTGCGACCCATGGATTGAGAGAGCCGAGTGCCTTTGGCAGGAGGCTTCCTAGCAGAGTGGGGTGCCTCTGAGCACTAATCAGTGGAACTAGGCTTGCCGACCATGGAGCAAGAGAGCTGAGTACCTTCTAGCCAAAGTTTACTGGTGCAGCGGCGTGCCCCCAGGCACGGATTGGTGTAGCTAAAGAGTTTTGGAACACCTGCCTCAGCAGGGCAGGCGGGGACAGCAAGGTCCAAGGGGCCAAGAGTCCAAGAAACCAGGAAGCAGTAGCTGAAGAGACAAGAAACAGAGGAAGCAGACCTTCTTCAGTCTCAAAGGGTAGGGCCACGACCTCTGTGGTCTCAAAGGGTAGAGTCACCACTCAGATGGAGAAGAACAACAGGACAGCCTAAAGCCAAGGCAGCAGAGTTGCTATCCCAGTAGGCCTGGAAGGCAGAGCTGAAGCCCAGGGCTGTGAGGCCTCCACCCAGAATCAGAGTGTGGCCAACACCCAGAGTCTGGAGAGCAGGGCCATTGCCTAAATGGTCTCAGAGAACAGGAGATTATTTTCAAGCCTCAAGAGCTAATGTAATGTGTTCTGCTGACTTGCTTGGTGCCTATTATTCCTTCTTTCCCTCCAATTTCTCCCATTTGTAACAGAAATGTCTACTCCATGCCTGTTCCACCATTGTACTTTGGAAGCATATAACTTGTATTCTAGATTTCACAGATGAAGAGGAATTTTGCAGAGGATAAGATTTTGGACTTGGTGTTGATTTAAGACTTACTGGGCGTTTTTTAATGATACGATGGAGGTGAATGTGTTTTACGTGTGGCAAGGACATGAATTTTGGGGGATCAAAGGGTGGAATGTTATGGATTGAGTTGTGTCCCCCCAAAATGTGTATCAACTTGACTGGGCCATGATTCCCAGTATTCTGTGATTATCTGCCATTTTGCAATCTGATGTGATTTTCCTATGTGTTATAAATCCTACCTCTATGATGCTAATGAGGCAGAATTAGAGGCAGTTATGTTAACGAGGCAGGACTCAATCTACAGGATTAGGTTGTGTCTTATGTCAATCTCTTTTGGGATATAAAAGAGAGAAGTGAGCAGAGAGACAAGGAGGACATCATACCAGCAAGAAAGCAGTGTCCAGAGCAGAGCTCATCTTTTGGACCTGGGCTTCCTGCACAGAGAAGCTCCTTAACCAGGGGAAGACTGAAGACAAGGACCTTCCTCCAGAGCCAACAGAGAGAGAATGCCTTCCCTTGGAGCTGACACCCTCAATTTGGATTTCTAGCCTACTAAAAAAAAATTTTTTTTTTTTTTTTAGACTGTGAGAGAATAAACTTCTGTTTGTTAAAGCCATTCACTTGTGGTATTCCTGTTATAGTAGTACTAGATAACTAAGACAGTGAAGAATACTGAATATATCATGAACTGCAAAAAGAACAAACAAATCTGTTTTTGAAGAGGTATAGCCAGAATGCTCCTTAGAAGCAAGGATTGCAAGTCCTTGTCTCATGTATTTTAGACATGTTATCAGTTCCTGGAGAAGGACATCATGCTTAGGAAAACAGAGGATATGTGAAAAAGAGGAAGATCCTCAACAAGATGGATTGGTACAGTGGCTGAAACAATGGACTTAAACATAGCAATGATTTTAAGGATGGAGCAGTGTTTTGTTCTGTTATACATATGGTCGCTATGAGCTAGAATTTACTTGACAGCACCTAACAATAACAAGAAGTCATTAAAATATTTTACATTAAATTATTCCTGAGCAAAGTAGACCACCCTAGGAGAAGGATGGGAATTCGTAGTCCTGCTGCCCCTGTAGAAAAATGTGATCCAGGTGCTGCAAGTACTGATTCTCAAACCCAGCCTGCCTATTTAGAAGCATCTTGGAGAGACTCATCCAAGCCTATAAAATCCTAACATCTGGGTGTGGAACCCAAGCATTATATTTTGTTTTTTTTTTTTTTTAAGCTCCCCAGGTGATTCCAATGCAGATTTGCAAGTAGAGACATTCTTTAGCTAACAATCAGTGATATGATTTTTGCAATCAATCCCTTTTGGTCTTCCAGGCAAATATACTCTAGTTTTAGAAGCCTTCTAGAAATTAGCTTCTTCCAAGAAATTAAGTGACACTAAACAATTTTCATTGTGAGAATGGTGTAGGACCAGTGTTTCATTTTGTTGTATGTACGGTTACAATGAGTCAGAACTGATTCCACAGCACGTAACAACAACAACAACAATTTTTGCTGAAGGGGGCAAGAGAGGCTAAAGAAAAAAAGAAAAGTCAGAGAAAGCCAATCTCATTCTTATGGGACTTAATCACCTTCCCAGCTGCTGGGTCTTGTTTGGTCAATTGGTCAAAGACTGGATTCTCCTTGTTTTGCTCAGCAGCACACTTACTATCCACACTTAAAAGAAAATAAACAGTCAGTTAAAGACAGTGTTGAACCTAATTGTGCAAATTAAAACCATAAAATTCTTAAAAGAACAAGCAGGGGCAACGGTGTCAGGCCTAGTTTTCGATAATGGATTATCTAATAAGAAAAGCACAACAGCAAAATACAAAATAAATAAATGGCACCTCATAAAAATTAAAAACTTTTGTTCATCAAAAGACTTTACCAAAAAGTGGAAAGACAAGCTACCAACTGAGAGAATATCTTTGGAAACCATATATCTGATAAGAATCTACTGACCAAAATATATATATAAACATTGACAATATAATAAAAAAAAAAAATTATACAATCATAAAATAGACAAAGGACTGGAATAGACATTTCACCAAAGAAGACATTCAAATGACCACCAAACACATGAAAAGATGCTTAGCATCTTTAGCCATCAGAGAGACGCAAATCAAAACCAAAATGAGATACCATTCACTCCCGCTAGGATGGCCAAGATTAAAAAAAAGAAACAGAAAATAAGAAATGTTGGCAAGGGTGTGGGGAAACTGGAAAACTTATCCATTGCTGGTGGGAATGCAAAACAGTAGAGCCGTTGTGGAAAACATTGTGTTGGTTCCTCAAAAAACTGGAAATAGACTATCTTGTGACCCAGAAATTCCACTCCTAGGTATATACCCAAAAAGACCTGAAATAAGGGACCTAAAAAGAGACTCGTACATCAATGTTCGTTGCAGCTATATTCACAATAGCCAAAAGGTGGACACAACCTAAATGCCCATCAACAGATGAATGGATAAACAAAATGGGGTACATACATACAATGGAATACTACTCAAACAGTAAGAAAACTGAAGTCTTGATACATACTACAGTATGGATGGAACTTGAAAACATCATGCTGAACAAAATAAACCAATCACAAAAAGACAAATACTATATGACCATACGTATATAAAAAATATAAGAAAAGGCAAATGTATAGAGACCAAAGTTTTATTAGTGGTTAGCAGGGGCAGGAGGAAGGGGGAAAAGAGGGGTTATCAGTGCCAGAAAAACTGCACTGGTTAAGGGTATGTTTGCACAGCTGATTATTGCAATTGTTGTCAGTCAGTTATATACCCGTAAAAAGTTTAATTGGCAAAAGTTGTGTGATAGATATATTTACAATGATGACAAAAAAAAAAAAAACAGTAACTTTTCAGGCTGCGTATGTACAACTAAACATCTCATGGTATTAGGTTCCTTGGTTTGAATGATTAGGGTTATGGTGTCATGGGACATCCCAATTAATTGGACTAATAACATGTTTAGTGCTTCTGTTCTACCTCCTAGTTCATTGCATAGGGTTTAGGGTCTTAAAAGCTTCAAGTAGCCATCCAAGACACAACAATTGGTCTCTATTTACCTGGAGCAACAGAGGAAGAAGGAGACTGAGGAATTGGAGGAGGTTATGGAATGTGTGGCTAGTTGCTTCCATGAACAACTGCTTCCTTTGCCATAAGACCAGAAGAACTGGATGGTGCCTGGCTACCATTACTGAACATTTTGATCAAAGATTCCACAGAATCTTGATCAGAAGAAGGAAAATTCAGAAAGGAATTTCAAATTCTCATAGACTCTAGACTTTCCCGAGCCATGGAGGGTGGATGAACCCCTGAAACTATTGCCCTGAGATAATCTTTAAACCTTGAACCAAAAATGTCCCCTGAAGTCATCTTAAAACTGAACAATAGGTTAGCTTAACTAGTAAAAAAGGTCTGCCTTGAGCATTATGCTCTTTTAATAACTATATGGGATCAAATTGACAACAGCAACTCAAAAGATTAGACAGGAACTTTAGGGGGCAGTTAATTTATGTTAGTGAGAGAGGAACAACTCAGAAAAGGAGGCTGAGAATCTTTGCACATCTCAAAGAATGTAATCAATGTCATTAAATTGGACATGTAGAAACTGTTGAATTGGTGTATGTTTTACTGCGTATATTCCCAACAACAACAAAGAAATGAATAAAATTTAGAGGAAAAAAAGACAGTGTTGAGTAGAAAGATTATTCAACTGGGATTCACAAAACCTGGAGCAGGTTTAGCAGTTAATAATATAGGACGTGGGACCTTGAACTTAACCACCCTACGTCTCATTATTCCCATCACAAAAATGGAATGATATACTTCTTTCCTTCCAACTTTCTATTAATATGTCTGAAGGTCTATTTACGATCCATTAATCAAAGTACCTTAAACGGTCCATTGTTTTCCAGACTGTCAAAAGTGGTGGGGTAGAATTTTCCCCTAGGGTTTTACATAAAGACGTTGCATTAGAGACCAAATTATAAAATCCTTAGAAGATTAAAAACACTAAAAAGAGTGCTGTGAGAAAATTTTACTCAAACTAAAATACTGAAAGGTCTGTGGAGGATCGATTGTTTATGATCCTGTTCTCCAGAGACTGAACTTCTTTGGATACACCAGATGGTTTTATTTACATAGCAAAAGTTCAGCTTTAGTGAGGTGCTGCTTGCAAATTCACACGCAAATAAAAGAAACTATATTTACAGATGTGTACACATCCATGCTCACAAGAGGGATTTTCTGTTGTTTCTTGTGGATCTTTGTAGAAATTTTATATTTACAATGTTAAAGAGGAGGCCCACCATTTCTAAAAGGAACAGTAGCCTTCCTTTAGAGCAAAGTAATCCCCAGAACCTAAAATTTAACACAGGAAAATTTCAGACTTTTATGGATCTCCCCTACCCAAGTGCAGGATCAATCTTTCTTTGACATGCACGTACAAGCCTATCTCCTCGAGTAGTAGTATTGAAAATGAGAAAGAAACTTCAAACTTCTCCCCATCTGAATATTTCAAGCTGCATCCTGTGTAAACTCCTGGCACTGAGTCAGCCTTCTCAGCCCAATTTAGAGCACATGGCAGTGATCCAACTCATTGTGGCTGTTTGTGATCCCGAGATCAGATTTCAAAAGAAGGAGCAGCAATCTGGTAACCTTCTCGATAGTAGAGAACAACACTGGCCACAACTGACATATGATCTTCCGGTTAACCTTAGCTCCTAATCAGAGATGGTGCCAAGACTGCATTAGACACCAGCCCACAAACCTTTCCATCCTCCTCCAAGAGGTGTGCAGCATCCTGTCACCCACTGAGTTTCAGTTTTGGAATACCTTTTCCTTTTAGATGCAAGGAAGTTTGGTTTTATTGATACTTGAGAAGTTCAAGGCCTATCTTAATTGAGCTTTCCTGTTATTTATAGTGCACACCTATTTACTTTTCGTTGTCCTTATATCTACTGAGGTTCAGTGTGATTTATAACAAAGTCATTGTTAGGAAGTACTAAAATTAACAACCCTAAACACTCACAGTTGAGAGATATTTCTTTGGGACACTTTTCCTGTGCATCTCTCATCCTGTTATCCCTTCTTGAAAATCTATTACTTTCGTTGGGCCCTGAGTCGTCCTTCCTTTCTACTTCTGCTGGATTTTTGAGGCTGAGTCAGGCAGACTCACAAACTCTGGGAACTCAGCAAGGTCTACAGACAAACACTTGACCACCTAGGCCTGACACTGTTATTTCTTACTTGACCAAACACTAAGTGTTAGCATGAAAAAAATGACCTTGTCACTTGCCTCAGTAGTCCCTCAAGTCAGAAAGCTATTCTTAACCTAAAGGGGCCTGTAGGGAATACTTGGCTTTTGCTCACACACTAGCTTTTACATAAAAGTTTGTGTTGAGGTCTGAAAATGCTTGGAGTTCTGGATGTACTAGGGTAGTTATTGGCTTTACCCCAACTCTGAGTTTACACACATAATACATGATTTGAAGCAATAAAGTTCCAAGTTTTCTATACAGGATTTTATCTTCTTTCTATCTCCTTAAACAAACAATCTTTGGAGCTAGATAAATAAGAGGATGGAATTATTTCACCCTGCCTTGTTTGTTTCCATGTGGGTTCTAACCAAAAGGAAAAGATGAGTCATTCAACATCATTCCCTATTCAGTAGTTTGGATGGACTCTGGGCTATTGTAACCAAAAGAGGGCAGTACTCCATGGATTTTGAATTCAGAGCAAGCAAAACTCCCTGGAGTTTTTAAATGAACACTTACAGTAAGTAAGGCATTACAGTCTGGGTTGCACGTGATGCAGACATAAGTAAAACTCAACCCTAAAAATTCAGGAACCAGGAAAGAAAAGAGTGTTGGAAGACAGCTAGCTGCCTGTTGGGAAGTGGTGAAAAATAAACCCAAAAATAAAGACTGGGATAGATTGTGAATAGCAGGCATTTATGTTTTATTGACTATGTGAAGTAATTTGACTGTGTGGATCATAACAAATTATGGATAACATTGCAGAGAATGGGAATTCCAGAATACTGAATTGTGCCCACGCAAAACCTGTACTTAGACGACGAGGCAGTCATTCCAACAGAACAAGGGGATACGACATCGTTTAAAGTCAGGAAAGATGTGTATCGAGCTTATATCCTTTCTCTGTATTTATTCAATCTGTATGCTGAGAAAATAATCCGAGAAGCTGGACCATATGAAGAAGAACATGGCATCAGGATCGAAGGAATACTCATTAACAAACTGCAAAAGGAATACTCATTAACAAACTGCAACATGCAAATTACACAACCTTGCTTGCTGAAAGTGAAGAGGGCTTGAAGCACTTATTGATGCAGATCAAAGATCACAGCCTGCAGCATGGATTACATCTCAACATACAGAAAACAAAAATCCTCACAATTGGACCAGTAAGCAACATCATAAATGGAGAAAATACTGAAGCTGTCAAGCATTCCATTTTACTTGGATCCACAATCAATGCTCACGGAGCAGCAGTCAAGAAATCAAATGACATAGTGCACTGGGCAAATCTGCTACAAAAGACCTCTTTGAAGTGTTAAAAAGCAAAGATGTCACCTTGAAGACTAAGGTGCACCTGAGCCATGGTATTTTCAATCACCTCATATGCACTTGAAAGCTGGACAATGAATAAGGAAGACCGAAGAAAAATTGATTCTTTTGAATTATGGTGCTGGCCAAGAATATGGACTGCCAGAGGAAGGAAGAAATCTGTTTTGGAAGAAGTACAGTCAAAACACTCCTTAAAAGCAAGAATGGCGAGACTTCATCTCACATACTTCGGACATTCTATCAGGATGGACTAGTCCCTGGAGAAGGACATCATGCTTGGTAAAGTACAAGGTCAGCAGAAAAGAGAAAGACCCTCAATGAAATGGACTGAAACAGTGGGTACAACAATGGGATCAAACATAGCAATGATTGTGAGGAAGGTACAGGACCAGGCAGCGTTTCATTCTGTTCTCCATAGGGTTGCTATGAATGGGAACTGAATTAAGGATACCTAACGACAACAATATTTTATTTGGAAGGCAATGATGAGTCACTCAAAGTATTTGAGCAAGTGAGTTCTATGATTAGAACTCTTTTGGAGGAAGATACACCTGATAGGGATGTACTGGAGAAATGGAAATAGGATGAGACCAAAGCACAGAAAGAAGAGAGCAAACTAATTAAAACAAAGAACATCAAGATGTAACGAAGAGTTAAACCAGAAGGACAGCATGGTGAGAATGGAAAGGCAAGGAATGAAGGGAAGGGCAACGTAAAGTAAGAAAAATGTCTTGATAGGAGTAGCTATTGGGAGCAAGGGACAAAGAGTCAAAATAAACCCTATGTTTTATATCTGAGAACTAAGAATATGGTAGAATCTTTAATGGAAATTGAGAAAACAGGGGGAAAGATCTGACTGGGAAGAAAAGATAATAATTTTGGTTTTGAAAACATTTTCCCTTTAAGAAGAGTTAAATATTACTCTGTTGCCCAGATGAAAAGGGTACAGGGTGGAAATGGAGCAAGAGCATGATCCCAGTGATAATCTTGGAAAGAAGTAACAATGTATACTCTGCCTTCTTTCCTTTGTTCACCTGGAAGTCCAGTGCTAAATACATAGCCCACTTCCTGATAATGGTGTTGGACCTTATGGCCTGTATTTTTATGTCCTCTTGGCTTCATCTGACTCTCCCTATTTGTCCATTTATTCTAATTTCTCTATATATGTATCCTATGGTATTTCATGCATTAATGTAAACCACTTCAAATCCCTTTGAAAATAAATTGGGATAAGCATCAATTAATCCCAATAATTGCATTTTTCCACACAGACTTTAAAGACACAGCCACTTGCAGCAAGCACATAGGCTCCTCAGGTAAAGTGTACGTCATTAACATTTACTGAAAACCAATGTGATAGGCACTAAACTAAAAGTGTTATAGACATCATTTTATATTTTTTATGATTAATAAAACAACCTTATAAGGTCATTCCATTATCCCATTTTACAGATGAGGAAACTGAGGCATAATTGTAACATAGCGAGTAGAGGAATTTCCATTACAACACAGGCAGCCTGATGTCCAGAATCAATGTCCCTAAACCACCATGCCTATTGCCTCTGTCCAGGCTCGTCCTTATCTACATGTCCCATGTTTCATTTTAGGATCCACATTTCATGTTGTAAGAACATTGTCCTCCATAGCCAGTCTCTTAAGCCACGAAGCTTTGTCATCACTATGAGTACGTATTGTTGTTGTTGTTGTTGTTAGGTGCCTTTGAGCCAGTTCCGACTCATAGCAACCCTGCGTACAACAGAACGAAACACCGCCTGATCCTGCACCATCATCAGGTTATGCTTGAGCCCATTGTTGCAGCCACTGTGTCAATCCATCTCATTAAGGGTCTTCCTCTTTTTCACTACCCTCTATTTTACCAAGCATGATGTCCTTCCCAGAGATGAACCCTCCTGATAACATGTCCAAAGTATGTAAAATGCAATCTCCCCATCCTTGCTTCTAAGGAGCATTCTGGTTGTACTTCTTCCAAGACAGATTTGTTCATTCTTTTGGCAGTCCATGGTATATTCAATATTCTTCACCAACATCACAATTCAAAAGCATCAATTCTTCTTTGGTCTTCCTTATTCATTGAGACAACTGAAAACACCATGGCTTGGGTCAGGCGCACCTTAGTCTTCAAGGTGACATCTTTGCTTTTGAACACTCTAAAGAGGTCTTTTACGGCAGATTTGCGCAATGCAATTCTGAAGTACAGTGCTGTCAGTGATAGGACAATGCCTACAAGGAAGATCAGTTAATACAACTATTATTCAAATTTACACACCAACCACTAATGCCAAAGACGAAGCAACTGAAGATTTTTACTAACTTCTGCAGTCTAAAATTGACTGAACATGCAATTAGGATGCACTGATAATTACTGGTGACTGGAATGCGAAAGTTGGAAACAAAGAATAGGTAGTTGGAAAATACAGCCTTAGTGATAGAAACGATGCCAGAGATCACATGATAGAATTTTCCAAGACCAACAACTTCTCCATTACAAATACCTTTTCAACAACATAAATGGTGACTATATACATGGACCTCACCAGATGAAAAACACAGGAATCAGATCAACTACATCTTTGGAAAGTGACAATGGAAAAGCTTAATATCATCAGTCAGAACAAGGCCAGGGGCTGACTGCAGAACAGACTGTCAATTGCTCACATGCAAGTTCAAGTTGAAATTGAAGAAAATTAGAACAAATTCACGAGAGCCGAAGTATGACCTTGAGTATATCCTACCTGAATTTAGAGACCATCTCAAGAATAGATTTGACATGTTGAACACTAGTAAATGAAGACCAGACAAGTTGTGAAATGACATCAAGAGTATGAATTAGCTCCAAGATAATCAGGTTTAATAAATGGCACTTACTTCATTTTTCCAAAATCAAATTAAATCTGTCTCTGAGTTTCCACATGTCAACGTAGATGAGTGACAGTCTAATGCCAGCCATTTGGGAGACTCAGTTTCTCTCTCCATGAGGTCATATAAGAATCCTGGCCTTACTCGGTACCAGAAAAATGGGAGGGAAAAGTCTGGCAACCCTATTTACTATTGACTCCTAAGCTATCCAATTCAGCTGTAACTGAGCAGGCTCACAAAGATCCCTCAGTGTTATTCTTTCCTCTGATCATCAAATCAGTTAATGAGGTCCTAGATACTGATTCAGAGCCATGGTACTTAGTGCCCAGACTTCCTGGGCACACGGCAATCATACACTCTGGCACCATGAGCAGGAGGGTCAACTCAGATTATCTCCATTTCAGAAACTCTCATTCCTCTCTCCCCTAAATAGGGCAATTTCTCCCTCCTCCTATCTTTGAGGACTTCCCTTTTCTTAGAAAATCTAGCCCAGGCTTTAGACAACAAATTAAGATTTTCAATTAAATTGTCAATGAGGCTGGGGGAACCCTAGTTCTCTGGGACATAAAACCTTATTCATTCAACTGCATTACATTACCTCGAAAGAAAAATATTGAGATGCTTTATTATTTTGCCACTTACAAATTGGCCCATTTTGAATGATGCTCCCTATAACAAAAGGCTCTAGAATCTTTCCAAATTGCAGTACTACAGGCACACCCATTAGTGTTCCCAGAGACTCCTTCACCATAGAGGCTTTAGCAGCCTCTTCCTCTCATGCCTGCTGAAGTCTCTTTACCACTCATGATAACTGTCTTAGTTATCTAATGCTGCTGTAACAGAAATACCACAAGTGGATGGCTTTGACAAACAGAAGTTTATTCTCTCACAGTCTAGTAGGCTAGAAGTCTGAATTCAGGGTGCCAGCTACAGGGCAAAGCTTTCTCTCTCTGTCACTCTTGAGGAAGGTCCTTGTAATCATCTTCCTCTGGTCGAGGAGATTCTCAGCACAAGGACCCTGGGTCCAAAGGACGCACTATTCTCCTGACTATTGTTTCTTGGTAGTATGAGTTCCCATGTATCTCTGCTCCCTTCTCTCTTTTATATCTCAAAAGAGACTGACTTAAGACACAACCCAATCTAGTAGATTGAGTCCTGCCTCATTAACATAACTGCTGCTGATTCCATCTCATCAACATCATAGAAATAGGATTTACAATACACAAGAAAACATATCAGATGATAAAATGGTGGACAATCACACAATACAAGAATCATGGCCCAGCCAAGTTGAAACATATTTTGGGGGGACACAATTCAATCCACAACAATGACCCTAAGTTGCCCGTGGACTCCCAATGTAAGAAACTGCCCCAATCAGCCCCACACTATACACCATTAGAGGGGCAATTGCTGGTTGCATACTAGGCTACTCTGGAAAAAGGGGCTCTTAGAGGCCATGACCCTGTGACCCTCCATGCCCAGCTATCTATTATGTCTTGGGTAATGAAAGCAGCACCTGCAAGACAGCACAGTCACCAAGTCCTCCTTACTAAAACAGAAATGTTCTGCTCTAATACAGAGTAAAGCTAAATCTGGCCCCTCTGGCATATCCCAACTGCAGAAAGAGGTGGCCTCCCCTGCCCTCATTCCTTTGCCAGATGCCTCAGTGCTTGAGGAGGTCACCCCTCTCACAGACTCCCTACCTACCTGTGGAGTCCCCTGGGATCAACTGAAAGAACAGCAAAGAGAGTCTGTATACTTTATGGATGGTAGCACAACCATTGCATAATCTTAACTGGGATATCACTGATCAAGGATGGAACTTAAGGGTCAACACAACTGGCCAAACTTCATCTTATCACTGGATGCCCTGGCCAACAGTCAGTCCCATCTACACATTTTTAAATACTCTTGAGCCATTGGCAATGGTTCAGCCATCTAATCCAGTCAATGGCAGCAACAAAAATTCCTGATTCAACATTGTCCTCTTTGGGATAAGAATTCTTGGAATCTCTTACCTCACCAATACTCAAACTATACATCATGGACTCACATACCTCTGTACAGTTAAAGTCACAATACCAAGATGCTCCTTATTCCCTTTGGAGTTCCAAACAGTATGGATAATGAGCCAAGACAGTCATTTCACTTCTCAAAATCAACAATGGTAGGCTTTTAAAAAGGACATTTAATGGAGCTTTTACGTCCTGTCCAGCCTCAGCCTACATACAGGCTTTACCAAGCACCATAATGATTGGCTTAAACAATTTGAAATTCAGTTAAATAAAACATGGCCCATGTCAGTCACCAGTCAAACATCAGCAGTGAATTGTAATAAAGAATCTGACTCCATTTTTGATGTTTGACTGCTGAAACCTTTCAAGCCTCACTACTCCCCTTCTTCTGTCCCACATCTAGGCAAGCTGATAAAAAAGCCAGGGTTCTCCGTCCTTTGGCAGTGGCAGGAAGTTCAAACCATGCCTTAACCCAGCCCCATCCCCTTATCAAAACAAAAGCCTCGTCAGTCTACTTTCCCAGGTTCCCTCAAGCCATTTTTTAACCTGTTTGGGAATACTAAAAAATGGAGAACTGCACAAAAAAAGCTTCAGGGATTTGCAGAGGGCCCCCCTTGAGTATTTAGTTCAGTACTGATCAGTGCACGTGTATGAGTAAACTACCCGAAGCTTGCAAAAATACTACAGGAAGAAGCAGAAGGAGCAATCTCCAAAACTTACAGAGGGCCAGAAATAGTCCATGTTCCTATAAGACACAGTGGAAAATTTTATTTCACAAGTCTTTGGGTAGGGCACTCAGAAGGGTATTTATTGCCTCAGTAGTGGAGCAAAATTAGCCCTAGACTGCAGGTTGTTCTGGTCTATCCTAACAAAGCTTAAAAGCGACCTCACAAGGATAAATTTAATAAAATATATGCAAGATCCGTACATTGCTGAGAGAAATTAAAGAAAAAAATTCATGAATCAGAAGGCTCAATATTATTAAGATGCCATTTTTTTCCCCAAGTTAATCTACACATTAAATACAATCACAAACAAAATCCCAATAGGTTTTTTTTTTTTTTTAACAAACTGACACAAAAATTCAAATGACATAGAATCACTAAAATGACCTTTGAAAAAAAGAACAAAGTTTGAGGATTTACCCTTCCGATTTCAACACTTATTATAAACTTACAATAATTAAGACGGTGTAGTACTGGTGTAAGGATAGTCAATGAGATAAATGAAATGAAATACAGAATCTAGAATTAGACTTGTCAGTTGGTTTTCAGCAATGATGTCAAGGCAATTCAATAGGGAAAGGATAGTTCTGTAGTAAAGAATTAAAAAAAAAAAAGTTGTTGCCTCTGACTCATGGCAACCTCATGTGTGTCAGAGCAGAACTCTGCTCTACAGGGTTTTCAATGGATGATTTTTTCGAAGTCAATCCCCGGGACTTTTTTCCAAGATAACTCTGGGTGGACTCAAACCTCCAACCTTTTGATAAGCAGCCAAGCACATTAATCATTTGCATCACCTCAGTAAAAAATTAACCTTACCCAAAAAGAAGTCTGGCCTTTGCCTTCAACTCCTGGAAAGATATCTCTAAGTCCTTGGAATGTACTGCCTAATAAGAGTATCTTTGTTTACCTTGGGCCATACCAGACAGTCTAACAATGTGATTTATAATTAGGGTTTTGGACCACACAGTATTGGCTCACCTGCCAGAAGGGCTAGAGACTAAAGGTCAGCTAGGCATGTGGTGAACCATATCCACGTGACTAACCCCCAATTAAAAACTGTGGACAACAAGGTTCAGGTGAGCTTCCCTGATTGTCAATACTCTGTGCATATTGTCACACCAATTTTGAAAGAAGTTAGTGTAGTCCATGACTCCACTAGGAGATGACAACTGGAAGTTCCACACATATAACTCTCCTGAACTCTGTCTTATGCAGTTCTTCCCGTGACTGATTTTAATCTGTATTCTTCCACTGTAATAAACCATAACCATGAATGTAGGAGCTTTCAGTGAGTTCTGTAAGTCCCTCTAGTGAATTATCAAACCTGAGGGTGGTCTTGGGGACCTTAACCTTGCAACTGGTGTCATAAGAGAGGATGGTTTTTGGGACTTTCCTAATTCTGCCAGAATCTTCTTAACAAATGTTTTCAGGACAACTGGACAGCTGTATGATTAAGAAATGCACTTCAACTCTTACCTCACAACATATACAAAATTAACTTGAAATAGACCACAGACTTTAAGAGCTAAGAATTTCTAGAAGAAAATCTTTCTGAGCTTCAGTTTGGGAAAGATTTCTTAACTACAACACGAATGGCATGTACCATAAAATCACTGATTTGTACTTAATCAAAATTTAAAACTTCTGCTCTTGAAAAAAAATACTGGGAAAAGAAGAGAAAAAAACTGAGAGAAAATAATTGCAAGACATAGTTCTGAAAAAGGACTTTGATCTAGATTATATAAAAAATTCTTGTAACTCAATAAAAAGAAAAACACCCAATAGGGGAAAAGCCAATAGGATAATTGAAAGAGACTTCATCAAGGAAGATTTATGGATGGCAAAAAAGATACTGAACATCACTAATCATTAGGGAAATGCAGATTAAAATCAAAATGACTGACCATGCTAAGTGTTGAAAATGATGGAGAGCAACTAGAATTCTCATACATTGCTGATGGGAAAATACTAAAATAGTACCACCATTTTGGAAAACAGTTTGACAGTTATTTAAAAATTAAATGTACACTTATCATATGAATAAACCATCCCATTCCCAGGTTTTTTTTTTTACCCAAAGAAATTAAAGCATATGTCCACACAAAGAATTGCACAAACTATTTATTGCAACTCTTTTTTGTTAGAGACAAACACTAGTAGCCACTCAAACATCTATCAATTGCTGAATGTATAAACAAATTATGATATACCCATACAATGGAATACTACTACTAGGCAATAAAAGAAGCAATTGATACATTAAGAACATAGATAAAGGTGAGGCCAAGATGGCAAAGTACTCAGATGCTTACTGTGGTCCCTCCTACAATAAGGCCTGAAAAAATAAGTCGACCAATTATACATGACAGCCTAGGTGCCCTGAACATCAAAGGCAAAGTTTAGAAGTCAGACTGAGTGGTGGGGGAGGGAGAGGCAGTTCAGAAGCAGCAAGGAGTTGTCATACCTGACCTGGCAGGAACCAGTGTCCCACAGGCTGGAGCCACTGGTGTGAGGGCAGTAGGGCAAGTAGAGGCGTTTGGGACACGTCTTCCAAATCAGGAGAGACCGAGGAGTGGAGAGTCTACACGTGCCTCCAGAATCAGCAAAAAGGTGGCACTCAATTGCCAGAAGAGAAGTACTTCCATCTAATCTACTGCATGGAGCAAAAAATACCCATCTGGGAAAAAATTCTCTCCCATTTACCTGACTCCTCCCCGTTCTGCACCAGATCCTGAGTTGGCTTCAGTGATAGCCATTTTCCCTGGGCTGGAAGTAGGACCTGTAATGCACCGAAGCAGTCTCCCAGCCTTGGAGAAGGAAAAAATAAGAAACAGGGAAAAAATAACCTGCCACCACCCCTAAGCCAGGAACCCAGGGCAGAAACAGCTTCTTTGCCTAGGCACAGGCATAAGGGGGCTCTTGAATGCCTTCACCCTTGCATAGACCTGTGTGGGGGCATTTCAACAGTATAGGCTAACATTAGGACAATACAACAGGCTGTATACCTGAAGTCTAATTTCAACTGTTTCAGCTATGTGGTGGAGAGGCAGGTTCGTGACATCTGATGCTGCTCTGCCTATTAAGAGGGGTCCTCACCTACTCACATCCGGGGCCTGAGGACTGGTGGCTCCACCCAAGCCACCAACGCACCCATGACAGAGGTCTAAGGATAAGTGGTGCCTCCCAGTCCTTACAGCCAACAGCTTTGGATGGCCATAGTCTGGCTGCAAAATCCACCTACCTACATGCTCTAGGGAACAGGGACACATATTCCTCACACAATCTCAGAAGCGGTTTTCAGCCCCCTGACTTGCTCAGTGCATGTCCCCTATTGGAGCCAGATACCTGTGCCTACACCAATCACCCCTGCCCGTTTAAGACTGTAGGTTAAAGTCTGTACCACACACTTGGTAATCAACTACCTGGACACCTGAGCTGAACACATACAAGAAAATTTAATGGACTCCCGGGCTCACATACCTAGTAACAGCTCTCACCACCTCGTGACAGGATGTTAGAGCTTCAAAAGCACCAATAATCAAACTAGCTCACTTGAGCAGCCTCATTAGGAATATCAAAACAAAACAAAATAAGAAGCTAGGACATGGGAAGCAAACATAAATAAATAAATACAATAACTTATTGATGGCTCAGAGACAACAGTCAATAACAATTTGCACAAAGAGGCAGACCATGATGGCTTCAGCAAGTTCCCAAAACAAAGAATCAAGAAATCTTCTGGATGAACAGAACTTCCTGGAATTACCAGAGGTAGAATACAGAAGATTAATATACAGAACTCTTCAAGAGCTCAAGAAGGAGATCAGGCAAAATACAGAACAAGCCAATGAACACACAGAAAAAGCATCAGAGGAACTTAAGAAGATTAGAGCAGAGGATAATGACAAATTTAATAGGCTGCAATACCCTATTAACAGGCAAATTCAATAGCCTACACTGTCTCATAGAGAGACAGCAGACAGAAATCCAAAAGATTAAGAATAAGACAACTCAATAGAAAGTCAGAGGAGCAGAATTCAGGAAATGGAAGTCAGAATTAGTGAGAATGAAGATAAGGCACTTGACACAAACATATTTGAAGAAAAATCAGGTAAAAGAATTTTAAAAAATGAAGAAACCCTAAGAAGGAAAGCCTATGAGTGATAGGAGTATCAGAACGAGGGGGTGGGGGATAAGAGAAAAATGCAGAGAGAATTGCTAAAGATTTGTTGGCAAAAAACTTCCCTGATACTGCAAAAGATGAAAAGATATCTATCCAAGATACTCATCGAACCCCACACAAGGTAGATCCCAAAAGAATGCCACCAAGACATATTATAATCAAACTTGCTAAAACCAAACATGAGAGAATTTCAAAGAGTTGCTAGGGATAAATGAAAAGTCACCTACAAAGCAGAGACAATAAGACTATACTTGGACTACTCAGCAGAAACCATGCAGGCAAGAAGGCAATGGGATGATATATATAAAGACTTGAAGGAAAAAAATCGCCAGCCAAGAATTATCTACCCAGCAAAACTGTCTCTCAAATATGAAGGTGAAATTAAGACATTTCCAGATAAACAGAAGTTTGGTGAATTTGCAACTACCAAAGCAAAATTACAAGAAAACTAAAGGGACTCCTCTGGTTAGAAAATCAGTAACGTCAGATGACAACCCAAGACTAGAACACAGGACAGATCAACCAGGTATCGACACAGATAGGGAAATCACAAAAATAAATCAAAGCTAAAATGTTCAAAACAGGGAAACACGTATGTCATTATGTAAAAGATGACAACATTAAACCAAAAAAAAAAAGAACTAAAAAAATGTACTCATCATATTTCATATGGAGAGGAAGTCAAGATGATATAAAGAAATAACAGATTGGTTTGAACTTAGAAAAATAGGGGTAAATATTAAGGTAACCATAAAGGAAACTAACAATCCTACACATCTAAAGAAAGAAAAATGTAAAAACTCAGCAGATACAAAAGCACTAACAACGAAAAAGGAAAAGAAAATATATAAAGAGAAACAAGTCAGCACAGAAAATTAAGTGGAAAAAAGAAACTGTCAAGAACACACACACCAAAAAAAGACATCTAAATTACAGCACTAAACTCATACCTATCAATAATTACACTGAAAGTAAATGGACTAAATGCACCAATAAAGACATAGGGAGTGGCAGAACGGATTAAAAAAAAACATGATCCTTCTATATGCTGCCTACAAGAGACACACCGTAGACTTAAAGACACAAACTAAAATTCAAAGGATGGGAAAAAATATATTGTCATGGATTGAATTATGTCCCCCCAGAAATGCATCAATTGTGCTGGACCATGATTCCCAGTATTGCGTGATTTTCCTATATGTTGTAAATCCTGCCTCCATGATGTTAAGAGGGAGGATGGGGAGTAGTTATGTTAGTGAGGCAGGACTCAACCTACAAGAGTGAATTGTGTCTTGAGGCAATCTCTTGAGATATAAAACAGAGAAGCAAGCAGAGAGACAGGGGGACCTCATATCACCGAGAAAAGGGCACCGGGAGCAGAGTGCATCCTTTGGACCTAGGGTCCCTGAACCTGAGAAGCTCCTCAACCAGGGGAGGATTGATGACAAGGACTCTTCCTCCAGAGCCAACAGAGAGAGAAAGCCGTCCCTGGAGCTGACACCCTGAATTTGGAACTTTAGCCTGCTTTACTGTGAGGAAATAAATTTCTCTTTGTTAAAGCTATTCACTTGTGGTATTTCTGTTATAGCAGCACTAGATGACTGAGACATATATCAAGCAAACAACAATCAAAAAAGAGTAGGAGTGGCAATATTAATCTCTGACAAAATAGACTTTAAAATCCACCACAAAGGATAAGGAAGGACATTATATAAAAAATTAAAGGGTCAACATACCGCAAGGATATACACATAATAGATATTTACACATCCAACAACAGGGCTCCAAAATACATAAAACAAACTCTAACAGCATTGAAAAGAGAGATAGACAGCTCCAAAATAATAGTAGGAGACTTCAACATGCCACTTTCAGTGAAGGACAGAACATCCAGAAAGAAGCTCAATAAAGACACAGAAGAGCTAAACACCACAGTCAAACAACTTGACCTCATAGACATTTACAGAACACTCCACCCAACAGCAGCCAAGCATACTTTCTTTTCCAGCGCACATGGAACATTCTACAGAATAGACCACATATTAGGCCATAAAGCAAGACTTAACAGAATCCAAATCATTGAGATATTACAAAGCATCTTTTCTGACCATAAAGCCAAACAAATAGGAATCAATACCAGAAAGAACAAGGAAAAAAAAATCAAACACATGGGAACTGAACAACATCTTGTTCAAAAACTACCAGGTTATAGAAGAAATTAAGGACAGAATAAAGAAATTCATAGAATCTAGTAAGAATGAAAACACATCCTACCAGAAGCTTTGGGACACAGCAAACACAGTGCTCACAGGTCAATTTATAGCAATAAATGCACACATCCAAAAAGGAGAAATGCATACATCCAACTCCAACAAACAGAAGTAGAGCAGCAAAAGAAGCCCTCGGGCACCAGAAGAAAACAAATAATAAAAATTAGAGCAGAATTAAATGAAATAGAGAACAGATAGATAATTGAAACCGTTACAAGACCAAAAGCTGGTTCTTTGAAAAAATCAACAAAATTGACCAACTGACAAGAGAGAAACAGGAGAGGAAACAAAAACCCCCAAAAAGAAATGAGATGGACCCAGGGAACACAGGGTGAAGAAGTGTGCTGTCTCATTAAAGGGAGAGCAGGTAGGAGTACATAGCAAGGTGTATATAAGTTTTTGCATGAGAGACTGACTTGATTTGTAAACTTTCACTTAAAGCACAATAAATTTAAAAAAAAAGAAATAAGATGGGCAATATCATAACAGACCCAACTGAATTTAAAAGAATCATAACAGAATACTATGGAAAACTGCACTGTAACAAATTTGAAAACCTAGATGAAACAGACAAACTTCTAGAAACACACTACCTACATAAGCTAACATAAACAGAGGGAGAAGTGCAAAATAAACCTGTAACAAAAGAAGAGACTGAAAATGTAATTCTAAAAACTTCCAGTAAAAAAAAAAAAAAAAAAGCCCTGGCATGGATGGCTTCACTGGAGAATTCTACCAAACCTCCAGAGAAGAATTAACACTACTACTGCTAAAGGTATTTCAGAGCATAGAAAAGGATGGGATACTCCCAAACTTATTTTATGAAGCCAGCATAACCTTGATGCCAAAACCAGGTAAAGACATCACAAAAAAAAGAAAATTACAGGCCCATACCCCTCATGAACTTAAACACAAAAATCCTCAACAAAATTCTAGACAATGAAATTCACCAATGTATTAAAAAAATAATTCACCATTGATCACCTGGGATTCATAGCAGGTATGCAGGGATGGTTTAACATTAGAAAAACAATCAATGTAATCCATCATATAAATAAAACAAAAGACAAGAGCCACATGATCTTATCAATTGATGCAGAAAAGGCATTTGACAAAGTCCAACACCCATTCATGACAAAAACTCTCAGCAAAATAGGAATAGAAGGGCAATTCCTCAACAGAATAAAGGGCATTTATACAAAGCCAACAGCCAACATCATCCTGAATGGAGAGAGTCTGAAAGCATTCCCCCTGAGAACAGGAACCAGACAAGAATGCCCTTTATCATCACTCTTACTCAACGTTGTGCTAGAGGCCCTAACCTGAGCGCTCAGGCTAGATAAATAAATAGGGGATATTCAAATGGGCAAGGAAGAAGTAAAAGTATCTCTATTTGCAGGTGGCATGATCACAGAAAATTCTAAAGAATCCACAAGGAAACTACTGAAAACTTCTTAGCTCAAGCAGACATGAGACTATGTAGGCAGTTCCTGTCTGGAGGTGAGATGAGAAGGCAGAAGGGGACAGGAGCTGGTTGAATGAACAGGTGAAATAGAGTGGAGAGGAACAGCGTGCTGTCACATTGTAGGGAGAGAACTAGGGTTGTATAAGGGTGTGCATGTAAGTTTTTGTACGAGAAACTGACTTGAAAACTTTCACTTAAGGCACAATAAAAAAAAAGAACATAGATAGATCTCATATAAATTATGCTGAAAGACGTCAGACAAAAAAGAAAACATACTACATAGCTAGAGAGAGGCAGATTCCTTTCTTTTTTTTCACAATTTTTATTGTGCTTTAAGCGAAAGTTTACAAATCAAGTAAGTCTCTCACACATAAACCCACTTACACCTTGCTATGCACTCCCAATTACTCTCCCCCTAATGAGACAGCACACTCTCTCCCTCCACTCTCTCTTTTCATGTCCATTTCACCAGCTTCTAACCCTCTCCACCCTCTCATCTCCCCTCCAGGGAGGAGATGCCAACATAGTCTCAAGTGTCTACCTGATCCAAGAAGCTCACTCCTCACTAGCATCCCTCTCCAACCCATTATCCAGTCCAATCCACATCTGAAGAGTTGGCTTCGGGAATGGTTCCTATCCTGGGCCAACAGAAGGTCTGGGGGCCATGACCACCAGGGTCCTTCTAGTCTTAGTCAGACCATTAAGTCTGGCCTTATGAGAATTTGGGGTCTGCATCCCACTGCTCTCCTGCTCCCTCAGAGGTTCTCTGTTGTGTTCCCTGCAGGGCAGTCATCGGTTGTAGCCGGGCACCATCTAGTTCTTCTGGTCTCAGGATGATGTAGTCTCTGGTTCATGTGGACCTTTCTGTTTCTTGGGCTCGTAATCACTTTGTGTCCTTGGTGTCTTTTTTTCAAAATTTATTTATTGTGCTTTAAGGTGAAAGTTTACAAATCAAGTCAGTCTCTCATACAAAAAGTCATACACACCCCACTGTATACTCCCAGCTGCTCTCCCCCTAATGAGACAGCACATTCCTCCTCTCCACCCTGTATTCCCCGTGTCCATTCAATTAGCTCCTGTCCCCCTGTTCCTTCTCATCTCACCACCTGACAGGAGTCACCCACATACTCTCGTGTCTACTTGAGCCATGAAGTTTGCTCCTTACCAGCATCATTGTCTATCTTACGGTCCGGACCAATCCCTGTCTGTAGAGTTGGTTTCAGGAATGGTTCCAATCTTGGATTACTGAAGGGTCGGGGACCGTGACCATCAGCGTCCCTCCAGTCTCAGTCAGAGCATTAAGACTGGTCTTTTTACAAAAATTTAAGATCTGCATCCCACTGTTCTCCTGCTCTATCAGGGATTCTCTGTATTGTGTCCCATGTCAGGGCAGTGATTTAGTTCTTCCGGTCTCAGGCTGATGGAGTTTCTGGTTTATGTGGCCCTTTCTGTTTCTTGGGCTCATATTTACCTTGTATCTTTGGTGTTCTTCATTCTCCTTTGCTCCGGGTAGGTTGAGACCAATTTATGCATCTTAGATGGCCGCTTGCTAGCGTTTAAGACCCCAGACACCTCTCACCAAAGTGTAATGCAGACCGTTTTCTTAATACATTATATTACGCCAATTGACCTAGATATCCCCTGAAACCATGGTCTCCAGACTCCTGTCCCTACTACCCTGGCCTTCAAAGATTTTTGTTATATGCAGGAAACTGCTTTTGGTTTAGTCCAATTGTACTGACTATCCCTGTATTACGTGTTGCCCTTCCCTTCACCTAATAAAATTTTTGTCTACTATCTAGTTAGTGAAGATCCCTCTCCCTCCCTCCCCACCCTCGTAACCATCAAAGAATATTTTCTTCTGTGTTTAAACTTTACCTAGAGTTCTTATAATAGTGGTCTTATACAATATTTGTCCTTTTGCAATTGAATAATTTCACTCAGCATAATGTCTTCCAGATTCCTCCGTGTTATGAAATGTTTCCCGGATTCATCAAATGTTTCCCACCAGCAGTATATAAGTGTTCCAGTCTCTCCACAACCTCTCCAACGTTTATTATTTTGTGTTTTTTGGATTAATGCCAGCCTTGTTGGGGTGAGATGAAATCTCATTTTAGTTTTGTTTGCATTTCTCTAACAGCTAATGATCATGAGTACTTCCTCATTTATCTGTTAGCAGCCTGAAAGTCTTTGGTCAAACGCCTGTTCATATCCTTTGCCCATTTTTTAACTGGGTTATTTGTCTTTTTGTTGTTGAGTTTTTGCAGTATCAAGCAGATTTCAGAGATCAGCTGCTGATCAGAAATATTATAGCTAAAACCTTTTTCCTAATCTGTAGGTAATGTTTTTACTCTTTTGGTGAAGTCTTTTGAGGAGCATAGGTGTTTGACTTTTAGGACCTCCCAGTTATCTAATATTTCTTCTGATGTTTGTACATTGTTAGTTATGTTTTATATTAGGGATCCTAATGTTCTCCTTATTTTTTTTCCATGATCTTTATCGTTTTAGATTTTATATTTAGATCTTTGATCCATTTTGAGTTGGTTTTTGTGCACAGTGTGAAATATGGGTCTTGTTTAATTTTTTTGTGTTGGCTATCCAGTTATGCCAGCACCATTTGTTAAAGAGACTGTCTTATCCCCATTTAAGAGACTTTGGGCCTTTGTCAAGTATCAACTGCTCATATGTGGATGGATTTATGTTTGGATTCTCATTTCTGTTCCACTGGTCTATGTATCTGTTGTTGTACCAGTACCAGGTTGTTTTGACTACCATGGTGGTATAATGGATTCTAAAATCAGGTAGTGTGAGGCCTCCTACTTTGTTCTTCTTTTTCAGTAATACTTTACTTATCCAGGGCCTCTTCTCTTTCCATATCAAGTTGGTGATTTGTTTCTCCATCTCATTAAAAAATGCCATTGGAATTGGGATTGGGATTGCATTGTATGTATAGATGGCTTTGGGTAGAATAGACATTTTCACAATGTTGAGTCTTCCTATTCATGAGCAAGGTATGTTTTTCCACTTATGTAGGTCTCTTGGTTTCTTGCAGTAGTGTCTTATAGTTTTCTTTGTATAGGTCTCTTATGTCTCTAGTTAGATTTATTTCTAAGTATTTTATCTTCTTAGGGGCTATTGCAAATAGCAATGATCTGATTTCCTCTTTGACGTGAGAGGTTCCATTTTTATAAATTTCTAGAAAATGCAAACTATAATGACAGAATGTGGCTAGGTAGTTGCCTAGGGATTGGAGCTTTAAAGGGGGAGGGAGGCAGAGGTTACAAAGAAGTGCAATAAAATATTTGTTTATGATGGAGATGTTCATTATCTTGTTTGTGGTGATGGCTTTATATATATACATATACATATATATATACATACATACATACATATATGTATGGAAACCCTGGTGGCATAGCGGTTAAGAGCTATCTATGGCTGCTAACCCAAAGGTCAGCAGTTCGAATCCACTAGATGCTCCCTGGAAACCACATGGGGCAGTTCTACTCTGTCCTATAGGGTTGCTATGAGTCAGAATTGACTCAACGGCAATGGGGTTTTGGTATATATATGGGTTTTTTTATACATATATATATATACATGTATGTGTATATATATTACATATATACACATACACATATATATATCAAATTGAGATTGTGAGGATGGCGCAACACCAGGTAGTGCTTCAGACATTGTACATAGGGTCAATGATGAATTGGAATTGACTCTAGAGCACCTAAAAACAACAGCAAATTGAACACTTTGAAAATGCATAGTTTCTTGTATGTCATTTATATCTCAACAAAACTATTAAAAAATAATACCAAAGTTTGACAGAAAGTCTCATATATGTAAAACTGGACTTCAGCAAATGTAGTGAAGTCTGAAAACTTCTACAATTAAAACTCTGAATATTCCTATTAGGAGATGAACACTAGCTGTTCAACTTTAAGCAAAAGACATAACTGAGTAGAAAATTGGAACTGCTACTTCTTTTACTGCTGTCCACGGCTTAATAAAGAGAGATTAGAAAATTGTTATACATATTATATTCATCACTTACTGTCTAAAAACCTATCTACAAATCATCGCTAGCTTTATTTTGTGTCTTCAAAATCAATCTCAATTCTTCCAAAGTCTCATTTTAAAAAATTCCATTCAGCCAACATTAAAATAGAAATCCTAACCTAAGCAGCTGCAATGAAACCTCAGTCTTCATTTTGGTATGCTGTTCTTGTTAGGTGCCGTCAAGCTGATTCCAACTCACAGCAACCGTGTTTACAAGAGAACGAAACATTGTCCGGTCCTGCACTATCCTCACAATCGTTGTTATGCTTAAGCCCATTGTTGTAGCCATTGTGTCAATCCATCTCATAAAGGATCTTCGTCTTTTTTGCTGACCCTCTAATTTACCAAGTATGATATCCTTCTCCAGAGACTGATCCCTCCTGACAACATGTACAAAGTATGTTAGGCGTAGTCTGGCCATCCTTCCTTCTAAGGAGCATTCTGGTTGTACTTCTTCCAAGACAGATTTGTTCATTCTTTTGGCAGTCCATGGTATATTCAGTATTTTTCTCCAATACAATTCAAAGGCGTCAATTCTTCCATGGTCTTCTTTATTCATTACCCAGCTTTCACATGCATTGGAGACTATTGAAAACACCATGGCTTGGGTCAGGCACACCTTAGTCTTCAAGGCGACACCTTTGCTTTTCAACACTTTAAAGAGGTCTTTTGCAGCAGATTTGCCCAATGCAATGCGTCTTTTGCTCTCTTGACTGCTGCATCCTTGGGTGTTGAGTGTGAATCCAAGTAAAATAAAATCCTTAACAACTTCAATCTTTTCCTCATTTATCACAATATTGCTTATTGGTCCAGTTGTGAGGATTTTTGTTTTATGTTGAGGTATAATCCATACTGGTCTTTAATATTCATCAGTAAGTGCTTCAAGTCCTCTTCACTTTCAGCAAGCAAGGCTGTGTCATCTGCATAACGCAGGTTGTTAACGAGTCTTCCTCCAACACTGATGCCCCATTCTTCTTCATATAGTTCAGCTTCTCAGATTAGTTGCACAACATACAGATTGAATAAGTATGGTGAAAGGATGCAACCCTGACGCACAGCTTTCCTGACTTTAAACCACACAGTGTCCCCTTGTTCTGTTCAAACCACTGCCTCTTGATCTATGTACAGGTTCCTCACAAGCACAATTAAATGTTCTGGAACTCCCATTCTTCGAAATGTTATCTATAATTTGTTATGATCCACACAATCGAATGCCTTAGCATAGTCAATAAAACACAGGTAAAAATCTTTCTGGTATTCTCTGCTTTCAGCCAGGATCTGTCAGATATCAGCAATGATATCCCTGGTTCCACGTCCTCTTCTGATTCTGGCTTGAATTTCTGGCTGTTCCCTGTCTATATACTGCTGCAGTCACTTTTGAATGATCTTCACCAAAATTTTACTTGCATGTTATATTAATGATATTGTTTGATAATTCCCTTATTCAGTGGGATCATCTTTCTTGGAAATAGGCATAAATATAGATCTTATCCAGTTAGTTGGCCAGGTAGCTGTCTTCCAAATTTCTTGGCATAGACAAATACTTCCAGTGCTGCCTCCATTTGTGGAAACATCTCAGTTCATATTCCATCAAGTCTCGGAGTCTTGTTTTTCACCAATGCCTTCAGTGCAGCTTGGACTTCTTTCTTCAGTACCATTGGTTCCTGATCATATGCTACCTCCTGAAATGGCTGAACATCAACCAATTCTTTTTGGTATAGTGACTGTGCGTATTCCTTCCATCTTCTTTTGATGCTTCCTGTGTCATTTAACATTTTCCCCATTAAAAAAAAAAAAAAACCCAGTGCCATGAAGTCGATTCTGACTTATAGCGACCCTACAGGATAGAGTAGAACTGCCCCATAGAGTTTCCAAGGAATGTAGAATCCTTCAATATTGCACCTCGAGGCTTGAATTTTTTCTTCAATTCCTTCAACTTGGGAAATGCCAAGTGTGTTCTTCTCTTTTGATTTTCTATTTTCAGCTCCGTACACATGTCATTATAATATTTTACTCTGTCTTCTCAAGCCGACCTTTGAAATGTTCTGTTCGAATCTTTTATTTCATCATTTCTTCCTTTCACTTTAGCTACTTGACATTCAAAAGCAAGTTTCAGAGTCTCTTCTGACATCTATTTTGGTCTCTTCTTTCTTTCCTGTCTTTTTAATTATCTCTTGCTCTCTTCATGTATGATGTCCTTGGTGTCATTTCACAACTCAGCTGGTCTCTGGTCATTAGTGTTCAACACATCAAATCTATTCTTGAGATGGTCTCTAAATTCAGGTGGGATACACTCAAGGTTGTACTTTGGCTCTCATTGACTTTTTCTAATTTTCTTCAGTTTCAACTTGAACTTGCCTATGAGTAATTGATAGTCCAATCTTCAGTCGGCCTCTGGTCTTGTTCTGACTGATAACATTGAGTTTTCCATAGTCTCTTTCCAAAGATGTAGTCTATTTGATTCCTGTGTATTCCATCTGGCTAATTCCATGTGTATAAAAAAAAAAATAGTCACCATTTATGTTGGTCAAAAAAGCTATCTGCAATGAAGAAGTTGTTGGTCTTGCAAAATTCTATCATGTGATCTCCAGCATCGTTTCTATCACCAAGTTCATATTTTCCAACTACCAATCCTTCTTTGTTTCCAACTTCTACACTACTATCTCCAGTAATTATCGATGCACCCTGATTGCATGTTCAATCAATATCAGACTGCAGAAGCTGGTAAAAATCGTCTATTTCCTCATCTTAGGCCTTAGGGGTCAGTGCATATATTTGAATAATAGTTGTATTAACTGGTCTTACTTGTACGCATTATCCTATCACTGACAGTGTTATACTTCAGAATAGATCTTGAAATGTTCTTTTTGATGACGAATGCAATGCCATTCCTCTTCAAGTTGTCGATCCCAGCATAGTAGGCTGTATGATTGTCAGGTTCAAAATGGCCAATACCAGCCCATTTCAGCTCACTAATTCCTAGGGTATCGATGTTTATGCATTCCATTTCATTTTTGATGACTTTCAATTTTCCTAGATTCATACTTTGTGCATTCCATGTTCTAATTATTAATCAATGTTTGAAGCTGTTTCTTCTCATTTTGAGTCATGCCACATTAGGGAACGAAGATCCAGAAAGCCTGACTCCATACACTTCATTAAGGTAGACTCTATTTTAAAGGAGACAACTCTTCCCCAGTCGTCTTTTGAATGCCTTCCAACTTGAGGGGCTCATCTTCTAGCACTGTATCAGACAATGTTCTGCTGTTATTCATAAGGTTTTCACTGGTTAAATCTTTTCAGAAGTAGGCTGACGGGTCCTTCTTCCTTGTGTGTCTTAGTCTGGGTGACCCTGCTGGTATTTGAATACTGGTGGCATAATTTCCATTACCACAGAAACATGCAAGCCCCCACAGTACAACAAACTGACAGACTCCTGGGGGTCATTTTGGTATAGACAAGGGCTATTCCTGATTAAATATGCCTGGATGCCAATCATCCTGATACTGGTCCCACCGCTTGCCCCTAGACAAAGACCATACCTAATATGAGATTGCCAAGCCACCGAGTCGAACACAATTTACAAAATGAGACCTCAGTTTTGAAAAATATTTGGAGGCAGAACCTGAGAATACATGGAAAGAAGAATTTGCTTTCCTAGATGAAGGCACATGAGTTCCCTTGCATACAAACATGAGTCATGCTTGTTTCTTTTAGCCTTGTAGTCTCTCTAAAGAGTCTTAATCTCAGGAACTTCCCATAGAACAAGGCAATGCTACAGATGACTTCAATATGGCCTCCTGAACTGACACTGATTCACCCTTAGAAACATAGCTCAGCACATTTTCCTGAATGAGGAGCTTTTGCTTTATAATTTATAATTTTCTGAGTCATTTTAATATGCCAATACAATTTTCAACTTGTATTCATCTGAGACCTTCTCATCTAAGGAAATCAGAAATTTGCATGTCACTTGTTGATGAAAGGTGCCTTTCAAATTTCTTAATTCTCATAAATACATATTAAAATAAGCATTTCATCACTTAATTCTGCCACAAAGATTTATATGGGTGACTCAGATTCTTTTTTGGGTTTTATTCCCATTGAGATTAAATTTTTTGGAATTGAAAATAAGCCAACTTTATGGAAAACTGTACTGTCATTCTTATTTGTGTTCTATGCATTTTCAGCCAAATTTCTATTTTTAATAAGATGTCCTTCTGTATTCTTTGCATCAACAGATTGGCAAATGTTGATTAAATTTTCTTGATTTAGAAAATGTTCCAGGTATTCTACTTACTGTTTTCCCCAATGTCTTAATTTGGTTCATTCTCGGCCTTTTTAAGGATAAACTAAATGTTCAGAACCATGGTGAGTAACGATAAATGGTGACAAATGGATCAAAAAGATTAATTCAAATCCTCAGTGAATAGTAGATTTATACAAATAGTATCATTTTTGCTGAGATGCCTTTCCTTCTGCTCACTGTAGTTAATGTGGTGCAGGAAAGAAATACAGAAATTTGGAAAAGATGATCAGTCATGGTACCTTCCAAGATTAATACAGTTGGGAAATTCATAAAAGAGAGCATATGAATCTTATAAAGTAGGTATTGATAAGAGCTTAACCTGGATAGTTTAAGGAAATTGGTTTAAAAAAAAATGCTCAGGGAAGGGCAGATAAAACAAGATAGGAAAAGGAAAGTAAGTCAACGTAAGAGCTGATCCAAATGTCCTTTCTCCCCTCCTTCCCCTTGCAGCAACCACTTGTCAAGAGCCAGACCATAAGAAAGAGCAATTAATCACAATACATGCCAAAACTTCACCCACATGATTTCAAAGTTATAAAATATGGTAAAGGCTTTGATCGCTTCTGGGAAATGACCTGTGGCTCTGGGAAAGAGGGAAAGCAAAGACTTGGAGAGGGGAGAAGAAAAGGAATTTAGAATACAGAACCACTGTGTGCTACAGACAAGGGGATTGGTTGAGGTGGAAAAAAAAAGGAGAATTGAGAAAGGAAATGGATTCTTATTTTGAATATGGGGATAAGTTAAACTGGAGGATGCAATGCGTAACTTTTCATTAACATGCTCAATATGTACACTGTGAGTTTTACCACTGAAAGAACTAAGCAAAGAACTGTTTGAACATTCTTCAGGATTCTTTATGTGTGTTTGCCTGGCAAGAAAATGGCTAATAGATGCTCCTCCGCCACCACCACTGACCTGGGTATATCAGACAACTGTAGGAGCAAAGGAGTGAAGAGGGAAACCATTCAGAGAAACACCATAATCAGAGAACCAAGAAAGTGGTCTCCTTTGACCATTGGTGTTTTTTTCTCCCTCCCCAGAGTAAAGCTACCAATGTTCCTTTGGGGTGAAAGAGAAAGAACCTGGTATTTGGAAATAAGTGTAAGGCAATAGTTATTACATGACATTAGAGAAGCATAGCATATTTTGGTGGCTCAAAGGAGGAGCTATCACTACTTACGGTGATCAGGGAATGCTTTACAGAAAGCATAACGATTGAGGAGGATAGGACTGACAGATTGGACTAGGAAGAGAAGACGTTGCAAGTAAAGGGAAGCAAAAGCAAAGGAGCAAAAGCAGGAAATCATACAAGAATAACTAGAATATTGGGTACACCTAGGAAGTCTCAGAAAATAAGGCTTTGTGCAAAGGGAGGTTAGATTAGAAAATATTTTGAATCGAATAAAAATGAAAATAAGACATACTAAAATTTTTGAAATGCAACCAAAGGAGAAATCTATAGCACTAAATGCCTCAGAGTAATAATCTAATTTCCACCTTAAAAGAACTAGAAAAAGAGTATACTAAATTCAAAGCAAAAAGAAGGAAATAGTAAAAGGTAAGAACAGAAAGCTATAAAACTGAAAAGAGAAAAACGACAGAGAATATTCACAGAACAAAAACCTGGTCCTTTCAAAAAAATCGATATAACTGATAAGCCACTAGCCAAACTGACCAAGAATAAAAGAGACACAGTGTCAAAACAGTATGTATTGTATGATAATTGCTGTATTATAATGCCATACTGTTTTGATCACTCTAGCTTGAAAAATCAGGTACTGTGAGTCCTGCAGTTCTGATCTTCTTTTGGCTTTAAATTATTTTGGCTATTTTGGTTATTTTCCTTTTCCATATAAATTTAAGAATCAGCTTGTTTATACAACTAGTGTCATTAAATTGCACATATGAAGAATGTTGAAATGGCAAATTTTTATTACATAAACACTAACCACAACTTAAAAAAAAAAATAGTATGATATGGGTCAGGAGCCCTGACAGAGCAGTGGTTAAAGTGCTCAGCTGTTACCAAAAGGTCAGAGGTTTGAACCCACCAGCCGCTCCACAGGAGAAAGATGTGGAAGTCTCCTTCTGTAAAGATTTTCAGCCTTGGAAAACCAATGGGGCACTTCTACTCTGTCCTGTATGGTCACTATGAATCAGAATTGACTCAACAGCAGTGGGTTTGGTTTTGGGTTTTTATGATATTGATGAAAGACAAAGATCAGTGGAAAAGGATAGAAAATACAGAGGAGTATCCACAAAAATATATAGTCAATAGATACTTAGCAATGGTCTCAACAAATGATGCTGAAACCACTGGAAATATAGCCTTCTCAGCAAATGGTGCTGAAACCATTGGACGTCCATATGCAAAAAACTTGATCTTTTCCTCACACCTTACACAAAAATAACTCAAAATAGATCATAGACATAAATGTAAAACGTAAAACTAAAAAAGCTGTAGAAGAAAACAAAGGAGGCATTCTTCCTGCACTTGGATTAGGCAAAGAAACCTTAGATATGCCTCCAAATGAAAAATCTATTTAAAACACTGATAAATTAGACTTCATCAAAATTAAAAACTTTTGCTTTATGAAAGACACTGTTCACGGAATGAAAGGACAAATTATAGAATGAGGGAAAAAGCATGCATCTGACAAGAGACTTGTGTACAGAATATATAGAAACTCTCAAAACTCAACAGTAAGAAAACGAGGCAATAAAAACATGAGCAAAAGATTTGAACAGATACTTCATCAAAACAGATACACTTATGACAAATAATCAAATGGAAATATGATCAACATCATTAATCACCAGAGAAATGTAAATTAAAATCATAATCAGATACATACTAAAATACCTGGAAAAAAAAAAAGCTTACAATGCCAAGTGCTGACAAGTGTGCAGAATAACTGGAATTCTCATACATTGATGTTGGCAATATAAAATGGGACAGCCACTTTATAAAACAGTTTGGCAGTTTCTTATAAAATTAAACATACACTTTTATTTAACCTAGCTATTCCACATTTAGGTATTTACCCTCAAAAAGTGAGAACTTATGTTCATACAAAAACTCATATATGAATGTTTATAGTACTGTCTTAGTTATTTAGTGTTGTTATAACAGAAATACTACAAGCAGGTAATTTTAACAAAAAGAAACTTATTTTCTCACAGTTCAGGAGGGCACAAGTCTGAATTCAAGGTGCTGGCTCTAGGAAAAGGCTTTCTCTCTGTTGGCTGTGGAGGAAGGTCCTTGTCTCTTCTGAGCTTCTGCTCCTGGGCAATCTTTGTGGCTTGGCATCTCTAATCCCCTATCTCTGCTTCTGTTGCTTGCTTGTTTAATCTCTTCTATATCTCAAAATAGATTGACTTAAGACACACCCTACACTAATCCTGTTGCATTAACATAACAAAGACAATCCATTCCCAAATGGGATTATAACCATAGGCATAGAAGTTAGGATTGACAACACTTATTTGGGAGGGCACATAATTCAATCCAAAACATTCCACCCTTCAGCTCCCCAAAACTCATGTCCTTGCCACAGCCAAAACATATTCACCATCCCAAAAGTCCATTGCACCATCCCAAAAGTCTTAAATCAACTCCAAATCCAAAATCTCATTTCTGAATCATTTAAATCAAATATGGGTGAGACATTAGGTGCATTCCATCCTGGGGCAAAACCGCTCTTCATCTGTGAACCTGTGAAATCTAGAACACAAGTTATCTGTTTCCAAAATACAATAGTAGAACAGGCACAAGGTAGACATTTCTATTACAAATGGGAGAAACGGGAGAGAAAGAAGGGCTAACAGGCACCAAACATGTCCAAAACCCAGCAGAACGATTTACATTAGCTCTCAAAGCTTGAAAATAATCCTCTGTTCTATGGAACTATCTGTGCAATGGCCTCACTATTTAGATTCTAGGTGTTGGCCATGCCCTCTGAACTCTGGGTGGAGGCCCCTTGGCCCTGGACTTCAGCTTTGCTCTCCACCCTCACTGGGATGGCAATCTGCTCCCTCGGTTTTGGGTAGCCCCATTCTCCTAGTCAGAGTGGCAACCCCAAGCCCTTGGCCCCAGCATGCCACATTCTTCTGTCCCTTGAGCATGGAAGCCCAGCCCCCTCAGCTTTGGGCAACAACTCCACCTCCAATGCACACCTTAATGGAAGCCCCACACTCCGAAACCAAGTTAGCAAAGATCCAACTGAAAACTAGGAGGCTTCGGCCCCATTCTTTGAGATACAAGAGATCCTGTCCCCATCATTTGAAACTGAAAAGGCTCTGCTTTCCATACTCCTTCAATAGTTCTGCTGATCTTCAGGCTGCTCCAGGGATGATATTGTACATTTTTTTTTGAAGGACAATAGATGTAGCTCCTTCAGCCTGTTTCCTACCTATAGAATTCCAAGAGGCAGAAAGTATTCTTTCCTTTCATTCTTTTTCTGTCCCCTTCTTCTAAGCTAATGGGTTTTCTGCCATGGTGGTTGTTTAAAGCCATCAGTCACAGGTTTGATCTCTTTAACAAAAGATTGTATATTCACATCCTTGGTGAACATTCTAGGACACGTGTCTTTAGTTCGTACAACAAAATTTTCCATATATTTAAGTTATGCTTCCATTTTGTACCATCCATTTTTAAGTCCATCTCTTTCCTCTCATATTTTACTATAAGCGGAAAGAAGAAATCACATGGCTCCTTTAAGATCTTGCTTAGAGATCTCATCAGCCACATATTCAAGTTCATCATTTACGAGTTCTACCTTCCACATAACATTTGGAAATAATTCAGACAGGTTCTTTGCCACTGCATAAAAAGTATCACCCTTCCTCCATTGTCCAATCATATGTTCATTATTTTCTTTTAAAGCCTCACCAGAAGCACATTTAATGTCCGCATTTCTAGCAACATTCTGTTGCTGGTGCCATATGTATCCTCAAAGATGACAGAGACTTTATTTATAGCTCTCTTCACTTCCTTCTGAGACCTCATCAAAATCATCTTTGATGTCCATCATTCTAACAACAGTCTCCCCAAGGAAATCTAGGCTTTTACTATTAAGCACTTTAAAACTCTTCTAGCCTCTACCCATTACCAAATTCCAAAACTGCTTCCACATTTTAGGTATCTGTTAGAGCCGGCACTGCACTCTTCCAGTACCAAATTCTGTCTTAGTTAGCTGGTGCTGCTATAAAAGAAATACCACAAGTGGGTGGTTTTATCAAACAGAAATTTATTTTCTCAAAGTATAGGAGGCTAGAAGTCTGAATTCAGGGGTGCTGGCTCTAGAAAAGGCTTTCTCTCTGTTTTGGCCTCTGTAGGAAGGTCCTTGTCTCTTCTAAGCTTCTGCTCCTGGGCAATCTTCATGTTGCTTGGCATCTCTATTCCCCTGTCTCTGCTTCTCTTGCTTATATAATCTCTTTTATATCTCAAAAGAGACTGATTTAAGATACATCCTACACTAATCCCGTCACATTAATGTAACAAAGACAACTCTTTCCCAAATGGGATTATAACCACAGGCATAGAGGTTAGGATTTACAACACATATTTTTAGGGGACATATTTCAATCCATAACAAGTACCATTATTCATAATTGCCAAAAACTGTAAAGTACCCAAGTCTCCCTCAATGAATAAATGGATCAGAAAACTGTAGTGTATCTATACAATGGAATACTAGTCAGCAATAAAAATGAATGAACTATTGTTATATGCAACAACATGGCTGAATCCCAAATGGATTATGATGACTGAAAGAATCCAGATTCAAAATATTTCATAATGTATGATTCCATTGACATCAAATTCTGTAAAAGGCAAAACTATAGGGAGAAAAAAGATCCTTGCCAAGGATTAGGGGTGGAAGGAAAGTTGAAATACAAAGGGACATTATAAGGATAGATTTGAGGTGATGAAATCTATATATCCTGGCTATACTGATGGTTACCTGACTATGCAATTATCACAACTTATAGGACTGCATATTGGAAAAGAAACTAAATTTCATACTATGTAAATTTATAAATAAAACAAAATTAAATCCAATAAAATAAAAATATGTTAGGACTAAGATATGGAATACTTGTGCTTAGTAAACAAGAGGGAGCAAACAATGATTTCTGAGCAAGAGAATGACAAAACCAATTTTATATTTCAAGAAAGTTCCCATGAAAGGCGAATACAGGATAAATTAAATAATGGAGGAGTAGAGAGAGGCAGGAGAATATAGAACTAACAGAAGAGAAACTGGAAAGGTTACTACAATAGTGTAGACATGAAAGCACGAATCAAGAAATGAAAAGACGCATTGCGTTGGGCAAATCTGCTGCAAAAGACCTCTTCAAAATGCTGAGGAGCAAAGATGCCACCTTGAGGACTAAGGTGCGCCTGACCCAAGCCATGGGATTTTAAATCATCTCATATGTATGCGAAAGCTGGGCAACGAATAAGGAAGATCAAAGAACTGATGCCTTTGAACTGTGGTGTTGGTGAAGAATATTGAATATATCATGGACTACCAAAAGAACGAACATTTCTGTCTTGGAAGAAGTACAAGTAGAATGCTCCTTAGATGCAAGAATGGTGAGACTTCATCTCACATACTTTGGATATCTTATCAGGAGAGGTCAGTCCTTGGAAAAGGACATCATGCTTAGTAAAGTAGAGGGTCAGCAAAAAAGAGGAAGACACTCAAGAGGTGGGGCCATGATGGCAGTGTAGTCAGATGCTACCTGTATTCCCTCTTACAATGAAGACCTGGAAAAACAAGTGAACTGATTATATATGACAGTCTGGGATCCCTGAACATCAAGGGAAGCTGAGGAGTTGGACTGAGCGGCAGGAGGTCAGAGAGACGGTTCAGAAGCAGCAAGGAGTTGCCAGACCTGATCTGATGGAGACCAGTGCACCACTGACTGGATCCGCTGGCACGAGCACAGTGAAGTAAGCGCTGGCATTAGGGATGTGTTTTCCACATCAGGAGAGACCAAGCGGCAGAGAGCCCACTCATACCTCCAGGATCAGCGAAAGGCGGTACTCAATCGGGAAAAGATAAGTACGTATGTCTAATCTACCACATGGATCCAAAAACACCCTTTTGGGAAAAAACTCTCTCCCATTTACCTGACCCCTCCCTGCTTGGCACTGCATCACAAGCCAGCTTCTGTGATGGCTGCTTTCCCTGGGCCAGAAGTAGGACCTGTCATGTACCCTTAGCCATTCTCCGAGCCATGGAGAGGGAACAAATTAACAAACAGGAAAACAAATAATATATCGGTTCCCCTAAGCCAGGAACTCAGGGCAGAAACAGCTCCTTTGCTTAGGCACAGGCATAAGAGGTCCATGGACTTTGAATGCCTTTCACCTTGCAGAGACATGTGGGCCCATTTCAACAGCATAGGACTCCATTAGCACAGTATAACAGGGTATATAACTAAAGTATAACTTCAACTGTTTCAACTATTTGCTGGAGAGGAAGGTTTGTGATGCTGTGCCTATTAAGCAGGGTCCTCACCTACCCACATCCGGGGATTGAGGACTGGTGGCTCCACATGCCGTCTAGCCACCTGCAACAGGGGTCCAAGTATAAGTGTGGCCTCGCAGTCCTAAAAGCCAACAGCGCCAGGTGCAAAACCTACCTACCTATGTGCTCTAGGGAACAGGGACACTCATTCCTCAGAGACAGGGGCAGTTTTCAGCCTCCTATCTTGCTCAGCTTGTGACCCCCCTACTACAGCCAGATACCTGTGCCTACACCAATCACCCCTGCTCATCTAAGACTGTAGGTGAGAGCCTATACCACACACTTGGTAATCAACTACCTGGACACCTGAGCTGAATCCATACAAGAAAATTTAATGAACTCCTGGGCTCATATACCCAGTAACAGCTCTCACCACCTGGTGACAGGATGTTAGGGCTTCAAAAAAAAGGCACCAATAATCAAACTAGCTCACTCGAGCAGCCTCTTTGGGAATATCAAAACAAAGCAAGAAACTAGGAAACAGGAAGCAAACATAAAATAAATACAATAACTTATTGATGGCTCAGAGACAAGAGTCAATATCAAATCACACAAAGAGACAGACCTTGATTACTTCAGCTCCCAAAACAAAGAATCAAGAAATCTTCTGGATGAAGAGAACTTCTTGGAATTACCAGAGGTAGAATACAAAGGATTAATATACAGAACTCTTCAAGAGCTCAAGAAGGAGATCAGGCAAAATACAGAACAAGCCAATGAACACACAGAAAAAGCATCAGAGGAACTTAAGAAGATTAGAGCAGAGGATAATGACAAATTTAATAGGCTGCAAGAATCCACAGAGACAGCAGACAGAAATCCAGAAGATCAAGAATAAAATTTCAGAATTAGACAACTCAATAGAAAGTCAGAGGAGCAGAATTCAGGAAATGGAAGTCAGAATTAGTGAGATTGAAGATAAAGCGCTTGACACCAACATATTTGAGAAAAAATCAGATAAAAGAATTTTTAAAATATTGAAGAAACCCTAGGAATTATCTGGGACTCTATCAAGAGGAAAAGCCTATGAGTGATTGGAGTGCCAGGATGAGGGGGGCGGGGGAACAGAAAATACAGAGAGAACTGTTGAAGACCTGTTGGCAGAAAACTTCCCTGACATCGTGAAAGATGAGAAGATATCTATCCAAGATGTTCATTGAATCTCATACAAGGTAGACCCCAAAAGAAAGTCACCAGGACATATTATAGTCAAACTTGCCAAAACCAAACATAAAGAGAGACTTTTAAGAGCTGCTAGGGATAAACAAAAAGTCACCATAAAGGAGAGTCAAGAAGACTAAGTTTGGACTACTCAGCAGAAACCATGTAGGCAAGAAGACAATGGGATGACATATATAAAGACTTGAAGGAAAAAAACTGCCAGCCAAGAATCATATATCCAGCAAAACTGTCTCTCAAATATGAAGGTGAAATTCAGACATTTCCAGAAAAACAGATGTTTAGTGAATTTTCAAAAACCAAACCAAAATTACAAGAAATACTAAAGGGAGTCCCCTGGTTAGAAAATCATAACATCATATAACAATCCAAGACTAGAACACATGACACAGCAACCAGGTATCAACCCAGATAGGGAAATAAAAAAAAAAAAATCAAAGTTAAATGCTCAAAATAGGGAAACAGGGATGTCATTATGTAACAGAGGACAACATTAAACCAAAAAAGAGGGATTAAAAAAAAAATGTAGTCATAGATCTTTCACATGGAGAGGAAGTAAAGGTAATATAAAGAAAGAAAAGACTGGTTAAAACCTAGAAAAATGAGGGTAAATATAAAGGTAACCACAAAAGAAACTAACAATCCTACACATCAAAATAAAAACAAGAAAAACATAAAGACTCAGCAAATACAAAAGCACCAACAACAAAGAAGAGAAAAAGAAAATATGTAAAGAAAACGACTCAGGACAAAAAATAAGTGAAAAAGGAACGGTCAACAACACACACACAAAAAACGACATCAAAATGACAGCACTAAACTCATAACTATCAATAATTACACTGAATGTAAATGGACTAAATCCACCAATAAAGAGACAGAGAGTGAGAGAATGGATTAAAAAAAAACAAACAAAATCCATCTATATGCTGCCTACAAGACAAACACCTTAGATTTAAAGACACAAACTAAAACTCAAAGAACGCTAAAAATGTATCAAGCAAACAACAACCAAAAAGGGGCAGGAGTGGCAATATTAATTTCTGACCAAATAGGCTTTAAAGTAAAATCCACCACAAAGGATAAGGAAAGACATTTAAACAATTAAAGCGTCAATATGACAGGAGAATACAGCCATCATAAATATTTACGCTCCCAATGACAGGGCCCCAAAATACATAAAACAAACTCTAACAGCATTGAAAACAGAGACAGACAGCTCCACAGTAATAGTAGGAGACTTTAACATGGCACTTTCGGTGAAGGACAGAACATCTGGAAAGAAGCTCAGTAAAGACACGGAAGATCTAAATGCCACAATCGAACAACTTGGCCTCATAGACGTATAAAGAACACTCCACCCAAAGCAACCAAATATACTTTCTTTTCCAACGCACGTGGAACATTCTCCAGAATAGACCACATATTAGACCATAAAGCAAGCCTTAACAGAATCCAAATCACTGAAATATTACAAAGCATTTTTTTTCCCATAAAGCCATAAAAGAAATCAATAACAGAAAGAGCAAGAAAAAAAAATCAAACACATGGAAACTGAACAAAACCTTGCTCAAAAACTACTGGGTTATAGAGGAAATTAAGGACAGAAAAAAGAAATTCATAGACTCCAATAAGAATGAAAACACTTCCTAACAGAACCTTTGGAACACAACAAAAGCAGTGCTCACAGGTCAATTTAGAGCAAAAAAAGCACACACACAAAAAGAAGAGGAGGCCAAAATCAAAGAATTATCCCTACAACTCGAATAGAAAGTGAGCAGCAAAAGAAGCGCTCGGGCACCAGAAGAAAACAAATAATAAAAATTAGAGCAGAAGTAAATGAAATAGAGAATAGAAAGACAATCGAAAGAGTTAACAAGACCAAAAGTTGGTTCTTTGAAAAGATTAACAAAATCGATAAACAATTGGCCAGACTGACAAAAGAAAAACCGGACAGGAAGCAAATAACCCAAATAAAAAATTAGATGGGTGATATCACAACAGACCCAAATGAAATTAAAAAGAATCATAACAGAATACTACGAAAAATTATACTTTTAACAAATTTGAAAAACTAGAGGAAATGGACAAACTTCTACAAATGCACTACCTACTGAAACTAACACAAAGAGAGGGAGAACAACTAAATAAACCTATAACGAAAGAAGAGATTGACAGGTAATTTAAAAACTCCCCCCCCCCCAAAAAAGTACTGGCCCTGATGGCGTCACTGGAGAATTCTACCAAACTTTCGGAGAAGAGTTAACACCACTACTACTTAAGGTATTTCAGAGCATAGAAAAGGGTGGAATATTCCCAAACTTATTCTATGAAGCCAGCATAACCCTGACACCAAAACCAGGCAAAGACACCACAAAAAAAGAAAATTACAGATGAATATCCCTCATGAACTTAGACGCAAAAATCCTCAACAAAATTCTAGTCAAAAGTCTAAAAGCATTCCCCTTGAGAACATTGAGAACGGGAACCAGACAAGCATGCCCTTTATCACCTCTCTTATTCAACATTTTGCTGGAGGTCCTAGCCAGAGCAATTAGGCTAGAAAAAGAAATAAAGGGCATGCAAATTGACACAATCTTGCTTGCTAAAAGTGAAGAGGACTTGAAACACTTACTAACGAAGATCAAAGACCACAGCCTTCAGTATGGATTACACATGAACATAAAGAAAACAAAAATCCTCACAACTGGACCAGTAAGGAACATCATGTTAAACGGGGAAGAGATAGAAGTTGTTGAAGATTTCATTTTACTTGGATTCACAATGAACACCCATGGAAGCATCAGTCAAGAAATCAAAAGACGCATTGCATTGGGCAAATCTGCTGCAAAGGACCTCTTTAAAGTGTCGAAAGCCAAAGATGTCACCTCAAAGACTTAGGTGTGCCTAACCCAAGCCATGGTGTTTTCAATCACATTATATGCATGTGAAAGCTGGACAATGAATAAGGAGGACCTACGAAGAACTGACGCCACTGAATTGCAGTATTGGCAAAGAATACTGAATATATACCATGGACTGCCAAAGGAACAAACAAATCTGTCTTGCAAGAAGTATGGCCAGAATGCTCTTTAGAAGCAAGGATGCTGAGACTGCGTCTTACATACTTTGGACATGTTGTCAAGAAGGATCAGTCTCTGGAGAAGGACATCGTGCTTGGTAAAGTACAGAGTCAGCGGAAAAGAGGAAGACCCCCAATGAGGCGGACTGACACAGTGGCTGCAACAATGGGCTCAAGCATAACAATGATTGTAAGGATGGTGCAGGACTGGGCAGCAGTTTCATTTTGTTGTGCATAGGGTGGCTATGAGTCGAAACTGACTAGATGACAGCTAACAACAACAACAAATTGGTAAGGAAGATGCAAAAGTATTTCTATTTGCAGATGATATGATCTTATACACAGAAAAGCCTAAAGAATCCGTAAGAAAACTACTGAAACTAATAGAAGAATTCAACAAAGTATCAGGATACAAGATAAACATACAAAAATCAGTTGGATTCCTCTACAGCAACAAAGAGAACGTCAAAGAGGAAATCACCAAATCAATACCATTTACAATAGCCCCCAAGACAATAAAATACTTAGGAATAAATCTAACCAGAGACATAAAAGACCTATACAAAGAAAACTACAAGACACTACTGCAAGAAACCAAGAGACCTACATAAGTGGAAAAACATACCTTGCTCATGAATAGGAAGACTCAACATTGTGAAAATGTCTATTCTACCCAAAGCGATCTATACATACAATGCAATCCCAATCACAATTCCAACAGCATTTTTTAATGAGATGGAGAAACAAATCACCAACTTGATGTGGAAAGGGAAGAGGCCCCAGATAAGTAAAGTATTACTGAAAAAGAAGAACAAAGTAGGAGGCGTCACACTACCTGATTTTAGAACCCATTATATTGCCATGGTAGTCAAAACAACCTGGTACTGGTACAACAACAGATACATACACCAATGGAACAGAATTGAGAATCCAGTTGTAAATTCATCCACTTATGAGCAGATGATATTTGACAAAGGCCCAAAGTCTCTTAAATGGGGATAAGACAGTCTCTTTAACAAATGGTGCTGGCATAACTGAATATATCCACCTGCAAAAAAATGAAACAAGATCGTACCTCACACCAAACAAAAACAAGTTCAAAATGGATCAAAGACCTAAGTATAAAATCTAAACGATAAAGATCATGAAAGAAAAAATAGGGACAACATTAGGAACCCTAATACATGGCTTAAACAGTCTACAAAACATTACTAACAATGCACAAACACCAGAAGAGAAATGAGATTAAGTGGGAGCTCCTAAAAAATCAAACATTTATGCTCATCCAAAGACTTCATCAAAAGAGTAAAAAGGCAACCTACAGATTGGGAAAAAACTTTTGGCTGCAACAAATTTGATCAGCATCTAATCTCTAAAATCTACAACATACTGCAAAATCCAAACGAAAAACAACCCCATTAAAAAATGAGCACAGGATATGAACAGGAACTCACCAAAGAAGACATTCAGGTGGCTAACAGATACGTGAGAAAATGCTTATGATCGTTAGCTATTAGAGAAATGCAAATCAAAACTACAATGAGATACCTTCTCACCCCAACAAAGGCTGGCACTAATCCAAAAAACACAAAATAGTAAATGTTGGAGAGGTTGTGGAGAGACCAGAACACTTATACACTGCTGGTGGGAGTGTAAAATGGTACAACCACTTTGGAAACTGATTTGGTGCTTCCCTAGCCAGCTAGAAATAAACTACCATACAATCTAGCAATCCCACTCCTTGAAATATATCCTAGAGAAACAAGAGCCTTCACATGAATAGATATATGCACACCCATGTTTGCTGCGGAACCAGTTACAATAGGAAAAAGATGGAAACAACCAAGGTGCCCATCAACGGGCAAATGGATAAACAAATTATGGAATTTCACACAATGGAATGCTATGCAGTGATAAAGAACAACTATGCATCTGTGAAACATCTCATAACATAGAGGAATGTGGAAGGCATTATGCTGAGTGAAATCAGTCAGTCACAAAATGGCAAATATTGTATGAGACCACTATTATAAGAACTCAAGAAAAGGTTTAACCACAGAAGAAAACATTCTTTGATGGTTACAAGGGTGGGGAGGGAGGGAGAGGGGTATTCACTAACTAGATAGTACAAACCCAAACCAAACCTGCTGCCGCTGAGTCGATTCCAACTCACAGTGCCCTATAGGACAGAGTAGAACTGCCCGACAGAGCTTCCAAGGAGCATCTAGTGGATTCGAACTGCCAACCTCTTGGTTAGCAGCCGTAGCACTTAACCACCACGCCACCCATTTCCAACTAGAAAGTAGAAAAAAATCATTTTAGGTAAAGGGAAGGACAACGCACAATACAGAGGAAGTGGCACAATTGGACTAAATCAAAATCTAAGAAGTTTTCTGAATACAACCAAACACTTCAAGGGACAGAGCAGCAGGGGTGGGGATCTGGGAACCATGGTTTCAGGGGACATCTAGGTCAACTGGCATAGCAAACTGTATTAAGAAAACGTTCTGCATCCCACTTTGGTGAGTGACATCTGGGGTCTTAAAAGCTAGCAAGTGGCCATCTAAGATGCATCAATTGGTCTCAACCCATCTGCAGCAAAGGAGAATGAAGAACGCCAAAGACACAAGGAAAATATGAGCCCAAGAGACAGAACAGGCCATATAAACCAGAGACTCCATCAGCCTAAGAAGAACTAGATGGTGCCCAGCTTCCACCAATGACTGCCTGGACAGGAAACACAACAGAGAATCCCTGATGGAGCAGGAGAAAAGTGGGATGCAGGCCTCAAATTCTAGTAAAAAGACCAGACTTGATGGTCTAACTGAGACTTGTGGACCCCAGAGGAACTGGCCCCCGGACTGTCTGTTAGCCCATAACTAAAACCATTCCCGAAGCCAACTCTCCAAAGATTAGATTGGACTATGAGACATAAAATGATGCTGGTGAGGAGTGTGCTTCTTAACTCAAGTGGACACATGAGACTATGTGGCCAGCTCCTGAGATTAGAAGGCAGAGAGAGACAGAAGCTGGTTGACTGGACACGGGAAATGCAGGTTGGAGAGGAGTGTGCTGTCACATTGTAGGGAGAGCAACTAGCGTCACATAACAATTTGTATATAAGTTTTTGTATGAGAAACTGACTTGACCAAAAGGTCAGTAGTTCAAATCCACCAGCCACTCCTTGGGAACCCTATGGGGTAGTTCTACTCTGTCTTATAGGGTTGCTGTGAGTCGGAATCGACTCCACAGCAATGAGTTGTTTGCTTTTTTTGGTAGTCCAATAGTTAAGTGCTCACTGCTAACCAAAAGGTTGGCAGCTTGAAACCACCAGCTGCAGAAGAAAGACGTAGCAGTCTGCTTCTGTAAAGATTATAGTCTTGGAAACCCTACAGGGCAGTCCTACCCTGTCCTATAGGGTCACTGAGTCAGAATCGACTTGGTGGCAATGGGTTTGGTGTGGCAGTGGGTATAAATACATATTCATTTCCTAATTTCATACAGACAATTACATTTATTTTTTCACCAACCTACAGAGGGGCTTCTCAACTCTTCATTCTCTGTTCTTTGAAAGAAGATACCATTAATAACTTCCAAGAGAAGGGACTTGGCACTGAGGTTCATAACGAAAATGCCCTACTAGGAACACACTCAGACGTATTTAGTAAACGATACTCTCCTCCTCTAGCCAGGAGTCAGTGCCAAAATAAAATTACTAATTACCACTCAAAGTAACTCATATTTTTCTAGCACAAGCTTAGTATAGCCTTTGTTCCATTTTTTTTTTTTTTAGCTTCATACTTTCATGGCTATGACTCTTATTGATGACACAGTGCAAACATTAAATGCCATCAGCAGCTGACCTTCATCATTTTCATATTTTAACTCCCCAGTATAGTTACACTGAGAACCCCTCAAAAAGACTAGCATGATCTAAAATAAGAGACACGACATGACCGTGCTTGACCTATAGTTGGACAAATTGTCTTCCAAGGATACTTATGTCATTATATAAATCAAACTCTACTGCTTATAGGCTATAATTTTTTTTAATCTCTTAGAGTCAAAGGCTGTTGCTAAGTCAACAAAGGAAGAAACTACAGTATAATGAGTTGAACATTTAAGTAGTGGAGGAGTTTTCACCTTATTAGGGTTGAAAAGCATTTGTAAAGGATTATGAGAGGCAATACTTCAGAGACGGAGCCTACTTTCAATTGCTCAACTTTTTGCACTTATTTTTGTTTTTTTTCACTAGGTGGTGAGATTCTAAAAAAAACCCATCAACTTGGAGCCTTCTTGATGTTGATGTTTTGAAAAGAAGGAAAGCAATGTTTGACAGATAAGGCATTATGTGGTAAAGGTGTGAAGTCTCACTTCAGAGTCATTTTACAGCTTAACCAGAGAAAAGTAAAGTATTAAAAATTAGAAGATTAGATGATGACATTTTCGAAAACATTCCTGGCCAGATGAGCATTCCTTGAGAAAAAAATTAATTCCTTAATTAACAAGAAAATATTTTATCTAAAATTTAATTATAACACTGTATTACTCCAAATACAATACCTATCTTTTCTGCTTTTGTTTAGGTTCTCACCATTTCTTATCTTGTTAGATAAAACAGACTCTTGTTTATCACCCTCATTCAAGACTTGTCCCCTCCATTCAGTCCTCTAAATGCCACTGATAGGATCTTTCAAAAATCAACTCAGATGCCATTCTCTGACTTAACAAAAACTTTCAATTAATTTGAAAAAAATCAAAACCAAAATCTGTAGCCTGGCACGGAAGGCAGTTCACAATCCAACTGCGGTATACCTCAGAACTCCTATCTTTCCACAGTGTCCCCCTCCCCGCTAGCCTCATAAACTCACACCTTTCACTCTAACAAAACTAAATTGCTTACCATTGACTGGAAAAGTCATACCTTTTCCAGCTCCATGATTTTTACCAGGGCAAAGGATAAAGTGAGAAGAGTGAGGCACTCGCTTCAGACACAAAGTTTAAAGGGGCACCAAAAACTCAGTAATCAAGATAAATATTTTGATACAATATTTTAAAAAATCAAAGTCAATGTAAAAAATCCATGATGAATGAGGTATCAAAATTTTAAATAAAGACAGTATCAGTTACCCCTGCCTAAAATCCATCCCACGCACACACACCTGCCTTACCATTTCTCTGCTTAGGAAAGTCTTATCATATTTAAAGACTAACTTAAATGTCACCTCACTGAGGGAAGTCTCCTACCTCTTGGGAAGGGAGGGCACTTCCTCTGCCCTCTAACTTTGTTGTTGTTGTTGGGTGCCATCCAGTCAGTTCCAACTCATAGCGACCCTATGTACAACAGAACTAAAAACTGCCTGGTCCTGTGCTATACTCAAAATAGTTATTATGCTTAAGCCCACTGTTGCAGCCACTGTGTCGATCCATCACACTGAGGGTCTTTCTCTTTTTCGCTGACCCTCTACTTCACCAAGCATGATATCCTTCTCCAGGGACTGATCCCTCCTGACAAAATGTCCAGTGTATGTGCGACAAAGTCGCACCATCCTTGCTTCTAAGGAGCATTCTAATTGTACTTCTTCCAAGACAGACTTGTTCCTTCTTTCGGCAGTCCGTGGTATTATTCAATATTCTTCTCCAACGCCACAATTTGAAGGTGTCAATTCTTCTATGGTCTTCTTTATTCATCGTCCAGCTTTCACATGCACAGGAGGTGACTGAAAACCCATGGCTTGCGTCAGGCACACCTTAGTCTTCAAGGTGACAGCTTTGGTTTTCAATACTTTAAAGAGGTTTTTTGCAGAAGATTTGCCTAATGTAACACATCTTTTGATTTCTTGACTGCTGCTTCCAAGGGTGTTGACTGTGGATCCAAGTAAAATGGAATCTTTGATAACTTTAATCTTTTCCTCATTTATCATGATGTTGCTTATTGGTCCAGTTGTGAGGATTTTTGTTTTCTTTATGTTGAGGTGTAATCCATACCGAAGGCTGTGGTCTTTGATCTTCATTGGTAAGCGCTTCAAGTCCTCTTCACTTTCAGCAAGCAAGGTTGTGTCATCTGCATAATGCAGGTTGTTAATGAGTCTTCCTCCAATCCTGATGCCCCATTCTTCTTCATATAGTCCAGCTTCTCGTATTATTTGCTCAGCATACAGACTGAATAAGTATGGTGAAAGCATACAACCCTGATGCACACATTTTCTGACTTTAAGCCAAGCAGTATACCCTTGTTCTGTTTGTATGACTGCCTCTTAATCTATGTACAGGTTCCACATAAGCGCAATTAAGTGTTCTGGAATTACCATTCTTCACGTTATCCATAATTTATTATGATCCACAGAGGTGAATGCCTTTGCATAGTCAATAAAACACAGGTAAACACCTTTCTGGAATTCTCTGCTTTCAGCCAGGATCCATCTGACATCGCCAATGATAACCCTGGTTCCACATCCTCTCCTGAATCTGGCTTGAATTTCTGGCGGTTCCCTGTCTATATGCTTCTGCAGCTGGTTTTGAATGATCTTCAGCATAATTTTAATTGCATGTGATATTAATGATATTGTTCGATAATTTTCACATTTTTTGGATCACCTTTCTTGGGAATAGGCATAAATATAGTCTCATCCAGTTAGTTGGCCAGATAGCTGTCTTCCAAATTTCTTGACATAGCCAAGTGAGTACTTTCAACGTTGCATCCATTTGTTGAAACATCTCAATTGGTATTCTGTCAATTCCTGGAGCCTTGTTCTTCACCAATGCCTTCAGAGCAGCTTGGACTTCTTCCTCAGTACCATTGGTTCCTGATCATATGCTATCTTCTGATATGGTTGAACATCGACCAATTCTTTTTGGTATAGTGACTCTGTGTATTCCTTCCATCTTCTTTTGATGCTTCCTGCATCATTTAATATTTTCCCCATAAAATCCTTCAATATTGCAACTCGAGGCCTGAATTTCTTCTTCATTTCTTTCAGCTTGAGAAATGCAGAGCATGTTCTTCCCTTTTGGTTTTCTATCTCCAGCTCTTTGCACATGTTATTATAATACTTTCCTTTGTCTTCTCAAGCCACCCTTTGAAACCTTCTGTTCAACTCTTTTACTTCATCATTTCTTCATTTTGTTTTAGCCACTAGACGATAAACAGCAAGTTTCAGAGTCTCTTCTGACATCCATTTTGGTCTTTCCTTTCTTTCCTGTCCTGTTAATGATCTCTTACTTTCTTCATGTATGATGCCCTTGATGTCATTCCACAGCTCGTCTGATCTTCGGTCATTAGTTTTCAGTGTGTCAAATCTCTTCTTGATATTGTCTCTACATTCAGGTTGGGATATACTCCAGGTCATACTTTGGCTCTCATGGACTTATTCTAATTTTCTTCGGTTTCAATTGAACTTGCCTATAAGTAGTTGATGGTCTGATCCACAGACAGCACCAGCCCTTGTTCTTACTGATGATATTGAGCTTTTCCATCATCTCTTTCCACAGAAGTAGTCAATTTGATTCATGTGTATTCCATCTGGCAAGGTCCATGTGTATAGCTGTCATTTATGTTGGTGAAAAAAAGGTACTTGCAATGAAGTCACTGGTCTTGCAAAATTCCATCATGCAATCTCTGGCGTCATTTCTATCCTCAAGGCTGTATTTTCCAACTACCAGTCCTCTTTGTTTCCAACTTTTGCATTCCAATCTCCAGTAATTATCAATGCATCCTGATTGCATGTTCGATCAATTTCAGACTGCAGAAGTTGGTAAAACTCTTCAATTTCTCCATCTTTGGCCCTAGTGGTTGGTATGTAAATTTGAGTAATAGTCACATTAACTGGTCTTTCTTTTAGGCATATGGGTATTATCCTATTACTGACAGCATTATACTTCAGGATAGATGTTGAAATGTTCTTTTTGACAGTGAATGCAATGCCATTCCTCTTCAGGTTGTTGTTCCCGGCATGGTAGACCACATGATTGTCTGATTCAAAATGGCCAATACCAGTCCATTTCAGCTCACTAATGCACAGGATATCAATGTTGATGTGTTCTATTTCACATAAATATTTGTGTATGTGTTCTAACTCTAACACCACTTAACTCTTCTCCAATCACATTGTACTCATCTCTCCACATACAGCCTTCTCCACCAAACTGTGAGAACTTTTAAACTATCTCTGCATCCCAGTAATTAACATATATTAGGAGCTCCACAAAGACCTGCTGTGTGAATAAAAAGATAGGTTAAAATAAGTAGAGAGGGAGACACAGATCTCGGAGTGAAAAACAGGAATTCAAAATCCAGCTCCACAACTCATATATTTATCAACTTTATGGCATTGAGTAAATCTCTGAACCTCAGTTTCCCTAACTTTGGAATAAGGATAACCTTACTTCCACAGGGCTTTTATAAGCTAGACACTTAAAATTTTTTGGAAGAGAGGGCAAATAAAGAGAATAGACATTTACTCATTCATTTGGAATGAAGAAGCTAGAGCGATAGAGAGGGGAATATGATTTATCCAACAAAAGGAACTGCATGATTGAAAACAGAAAGAGAAAAAGCAACAAGGACATTGAGAAACTGCAAGTGATTCAGCATGGCTTCATATAAACAGTGATGGAGCAACAGAGGATGAGGCAGGAAACAAAGCAGACAGAGCCAGGCCTTGACTGATATTCCATCTAAGGAGTTTAAACTCCATCTAAAAATATATGGCATAACTGAGTTAACCTTGAATTAGCAAGAATGGTTTTTCTGACAGAATTTTAAATGGGATTCTTGAGCTACCTTGAGTATTGCTACAGAGAATAGAAAAATTAAGCCATTTTACTTTAAAACTTCTCAAATATTGTCTACGTCAAATGCACCATAGAATAGAATTTTAAAAGGAAGTTAGAGTGGAGATAGAAGGAAAGAAAGCAATTCTTGAGATATTAAGGAAGTAGAATATATAAGATATAACAACAGGCTGAAAGTGGCAAGGAAGATTATTGAAAGTGAGGCATTTATGGTGGAAGTATAAGGCACGAGGAAAAGCAACGCATGAATAGAAAGACTAGCACTTAGAATTTGCCTAATGTAAAATGGGTACCAAAGTATCCGACATCAGTGCTAGTCTCTTTTCTCAAAATATCAGTTCCGTAGTTTTGTCTCAACATTGCTTAAATCTCTTATGTTGTCTTCCTGCACATCAACAATTAAGCAGGCAGGTAGGCAGACAGACAGGAAAGAAGGAAGGAAGGGAGGAAAGAAATGAAAGTCACTACACTACTCGGTATATGCTGTTTTTAGCTTGGGAAATAGTATCTCAGAAAAGACAAATAGCCCTGCTAAAATAATCTGCCAAACAAAAACTCAGATGTATGAAAATATATGAAAAGAAATAGGATATCGGAATCCATCAAGGCTTACATTTAGAAAGAAAGTGCATTATTACCACACATATTGGCATTATAATAGGAATGTTACCAGTCATGGTCCCGGCAAGGCACAGGTGGCATAATCAGAAGTAATATGTCATGATAACATGCCAAGTTGTAGAAAGCATTAATGAAGGAACTAGCTACAAAGATATGAGTGGGGTAAAGGGAAACCAGCAAATACTGATGATGCACCCCAGGACAAGCAACAGTGGGAAGCTACTGGCATCTCTAAGCATAATGGGGCAAGGATGCAGGGGGGCAGTTGCAGAACTCAGGGGCACATTAGCTCTAACTCTAGACAACGGCTGTCTGTCAGGAGCTGTGACTTTTAGGAATGTAGCCACTCCCTATCCTCAGGCCAGGAGGGCAGGAACTAAACTCTCTCTTCCCAGCCTCTGACCTCATGCTGGTGCATCCCATTGGCTCAATCCAAAAGGATGCAAGAAGGCAACAGAAGTCAGTTGATACTTCATATAGGCCAGCCTGAGACACAGAGCAGGGTGGAAAAAGTGGAGATTAATACAAAATGGCAAATAGAGAATATTCAGCTCACTGATACCAGAAAGTCTTTTTCACAACTCTCTGTACACACATTCCACCACTGTTACCTCATCGCCTCTACTCAAATAGAATGCTTTGCACACAGATGGCCTTTAATAAATTCTTAATGAATAAAAAACAATGGTACAGATGTTCTTAGCAAGGATTAGAATAAGCAGTAAGAAAGAACCAAAAGAAGAAAAGCAAATCACATCGAAGCTCAGCTTCCTTGGGTCCTCTTTCCACTTCTACAAATCTCTAATGAATCACAGGAGAAGAGAAGGTACCAGATGGAAGGGAGAGAAGAGATATTTTTCACATTTTTAGATGGTTTTCTAAACGTACTCACTTCAAAATCATCTCCACATTTTATTTCATGCCAGTTCCCTTCTTCCCTGGAAATACCCTCTCCATTCCTCTCCACCAGTCTTCATTGAGTATCCTCTGCATGCCAAGAAGTGTGCTTGTTTTTCCCTTATTTTGTTCCTTCTCTACATTAACACACAATATCGTTATGTACGTATTTACCTTTTTCTCTGTAAAGGACTTCTTGCTTTTTAGGTGTGTATACCCTGACATTGCTGATGTCAGATGGATCCTGGCTGAAAGCAGAGGATACCAGAAAGATGTTTACCAGTGTTTTAATAACTATGTAAAGGTATTTGACTGTCTGGATCATAAAAAATTTTGGATAACATTACAGAGAATGGGAGTTCCAGAACACTTAATTGTGCTCATGAGAAATCTGTACATGGATCAAGAGGCAGTCATTCAAACAGAATGAGGGTATACCACATGGTTTAAAGTCAGAAAAGGTGTGCACCAGTAAGCAATATCACGATAAATGGAAAAAAGATTGAAGTTGTCAAGGATTTCATTTTACCTGGATCCACAATCAATACCCATAGAAGCAGCAGTCAAGAAATCAAAAGACGCATTGCATTGGGCAAATCGGCTGCGAAAGACATCTTTAAAGTGTTGAAAAGCAAAGATGGCACCTTGAGGACTAAGGTGCACCTGACCCAAGCCATGGTGTTTTCAGTCACCTCATATGCATGTGAAAGCGGGACAATGCATAAGGAAGAACAAAGAAGAATTGATGCCTTTGAATTGTGGTGCTGGAGAAGAATATTGGATATACCATGGACTGACAAAAAAAGGAACAAATCTGTCTTGGAAGAAGTACAACCAGAATGCTCCTTGGAAGCAAGGATGGTGATACTACGTCTCACATATTTGGACATGTTATCAGGAGGAATAATTCCCTGGAGAAGGACATCACGCTTGGTAAAGGAGAGGGAAAAAGAGAAAGACCCTTAATGAGACTGATTGACACAGTGGCTGCAACAATGGGCTCAAGCATAGCAACAATTGTGAGGATGGCGCAGGACCAGGCAGTGTTTTATTCTGTTGTACACAGGGTCGCGATGAGTCAGAACAACAAACACCTTAAAATAGTACCCTGAAAGAGAAGAGGGAAGGGATCTAACATAAAATTAAAATATACTACATGCCAACTGCTTTACATATGCCCTCTCTTTATTCTTCACAATTATCCACCAATATACATATTGTTAATCTCTATTCTAGATGAAGAAAGTCAGCACAGCTAATTTCCTCAGAACTATATAGTGGGCCAAGATTCAAAACCAAGTTTCATATACTATATTGCAAAAAACAAAAATAAAAAGTTCACAAACTCCCACCTTTTCTCTGTTTCTCACTTCCCATCATTCATCATTTGTGGTAGCTTGATTGAATTAATGGCCCCAATTCTTCATAACCCCCTTCCGCCCATCCATGTCCTTTATTCGTGACTTTGCACTTCCTCTCATTGTGGGAGGGGAGGGTGGGGAGTATAGCTCTCTGCCCCTTGACCTTGGACTTAGTTCTTTGGCTTCACCTAAGGAATACTAGCAGCACGGCATAACCAAAAGTTTGGAAAGTACTTGCACAACTTAGTGTGCTCTCCTGCTCTTCTCTCATTGTCTGAAGAACATGCCCTAATTGGTCCATGGGTCCAGGAGAAGAATAAGAGATGCGGACACAAGATACAGACACAAATCACCCCCACCAAGCCCAGCCAAGATCAGCTGACTCCCTGACATACGAGTGAACCCAGTAGAGTCATCCAACCAAGCCCAGCTGAGATCAGCCAACCTGCATATCTGGACAATAAATGATAGCTGTTTTAAAAACAGCAACAACAAAAATTGATTTTAAATTCCTGCTGTTGTACTATACTATATTACTCTTAGGACCTCAATTCTCCATTGTAAGAGGAGGAGCTTTTCCTACAATGGTCTCCAAAGTCTCCAAGTTCTAACATTCTATATATGATTTTATTTTTATTTTATTTAGAGAGTATTCTATCATTTCATTATCTATTTTCTCTTCCTTATTCTCCTCGAAATGATAATGCAATGGTATACGACAGAACACCTTATACTCTTTGTTCAGTAGTTCATTCATTTATTTAACATATTTACTATATGTTGGCTATAAAGATGACTAGGACAAATTTCTGTCATCAGAAACTTATAATTAAGTAAATGAAAGTTAATTGTTACAAATACCTGAATAAAATAAAAACATGTAAAATGTAAACTCATGAGATGTCATTGAAAGATTTTTCGTAACAAAGTTATTTTTTCTTTTACACACAGGTAGAAATTTATGATGTATTCCAGGCCCCCTTCTTTTTTTTTTTTTTGAGTAAATATCTTTAATAGTAAAGATGACTCTGTGAACAAATAGTCATCTTTTAATTGATTATCATTTTTCCTCCTTGAAAGACCTTTCTATGTCACCCTACCAGCCAGAGTCCATTAGATCTGCTTTGCACCTAGCTCTCTGTTTACTTCCCAAGAGACAGTTCATAGCCTTCTCCATGTTGTAGGGGATGCATGAGACACATGTGGTAGATGCATGAGTCATAGGGACACATTTTAGGATGAGTATGTCCTTGTACATACTTACCATGGCTAATCCCAATCAAGCCACAAGAAGACCCGCTTAATAAAAAGGAGCTAGTTGTGAATTTGAAAGCTGTGTTTGCCTTTAAGCAAGGCATTTTCTCTATAATTAGAGGAGTGCATCTGCTTCCGTGACACTGCAGTTTCAGTGGCGCTTAAGCAATGATAAAAATAAGACTGTGGTTTTGTGACTGACATTTCACGAAAGAAGGGAATAACTGTCGATTTAATAAACTACTTTTGAAGAATAGAAATTTCATGTTAGCTAAGAAGGGTAATTCCAGACTCATAAAAAGTCAAAGCCATAAAATCGCCAGAATTTTATATTCATTGAACTTGTAATTCTAGAACTGTGGCATATGTGATAAGGAAGTGAACTGCTTATATGAATATAGGAATTTCTGGTTTTAGTTATAGGAATTTACTTAAATTCTAGCATTGGCAAGGCTTTTGTTTTGAAGAGCTTTAGCAAAGCAAATCCATCAGTTCTGTCTAATTTCCATAAGCTAATTTCAAGTCAAGAATATACTTGAAAATGTTTTCCTCACAATTTCTTGAATCTTTAAATGACTGTAGGAAAGCTGGTTTTCACTTGCCATTTTCATAAACATTCCATCATTTCCAGATGGCTTCAATATTTGAGTCATTCAGCATGTCCTAACTTAAACTTACCATCTTTCCCCAAAACTTGCTTACCTCCTGCCTTGACTGCTAATGGTACCACTATTTTTTCAATTGCCTACTTTGTTTTTGTTATTGTTGGGTGCCATCAAGTCCTTTCTGACTCATAGCAACACTATCTACAACAGAATGAAATACTGCCTGGTCCTGCGCCACCCTCATAATCATCATTATGCTTGAGCCCACTGTTGCAGCAGCTGTGTCAATCGATCTTGTTGAGGGTCTTCCTTTTTTTCACTGACCCTCTACTTTACCAAGCATGATGTCTTTCTCCAGGGACTGGTCCCTCCTAATAACATGTCCAAAGTACTTGGGACGAAGTCTGGCCATCCTTACTTTTAATGAGCATTCTGGCTGTACTTCTTCCAAAGCAGATTTGTTTGTTATTCTGGCAATCCATGGTATAATCGATATTCTTCACCAACACCATAATTCAAAGGCATCAATTCTTCCTCGCTCTTCCTTTTTCACTGTGCAGCTTTCACATGCATATGAGGCAAATGAAAACACCATGGCTTAGGTCAGGCACACTTTAGTCTTTAAAGTGACATCTTTGCTTTTTAACACTTTAAAGAGGTCTTTTGCAGCAGAGTTGCCCAACGCAATACATTCATCTGATTTCTTGACTGCTGCTTTCACGGGTGTTGATTGTGGATCCAAGTAAAATGAAATCCTTGACAACTTCAATCTTTTCTCCATTTATCATGATGTTGCTTATTGGTCCAGTTGTGAGGATTTTTGTTTTCTTTATGTTGAGGTGTAATTCCTACTGAAGGCTGTGGTCTTTGATCTTTATCAGTAAGTGCTTCAAGTCCTCTTTCAGCAAACAAGGTTGTGTCATCTGCATAATGCAGGATGTTATTGAGTCTTCCTCCAATCCTGATGCCCTGTTCTTCTTCATATAGTCCAGCTTCTCGGGATTATTTGTTCAGCATACAGATAATATAAGTACAGTGAAAGGATACAAACCTGACGCACACCTTTCCTGACTCTAAACCATGCAGTATAACCTCGTTCTGTCCGAACAACTGTTTCTTGGTCTAAGTACACATTCCTCACAAGCATATTAAGTGTTTTGGAATTCCCTTTCTTCCCAATGTTATCCATAATTTGCTATGATCCACACAATTGAATGTCTTTGCATAGTCAATAAACCACAGGTAAACATCTTTCTGGCATTCTCTGCTTTCAGCCAAGATCCATCTGACATCAGCAATGATATCCCTTGTTCCATGTCCTCTTCTGAATTCGGCTTGAATTCCTGGCAGTTCCTGCAACCACTTTTGAAAAATCTTCAACAAAATTTTACTTGTGTGTGCTATTAATGATATTGTTCAATAACTTCCATATTCGGTTGGATCACCTTTCTTTGGAATGAGTACAAATATGGATTTGTTCCAGTCACTTGGCTGTCTTTCAAGTTTGTTGGTATAGAAGAGTTTGCACTTCCAACACTGCCTCCATTTGTTGAAACATCTCAGTTGGTATTACAGTCAATTCCTGGAGACTTGTTTTTCACCAATGCCTTCAGTGCAAGCTTGGACTTCTTTCAGTACCATCAGTTCTGGATCATATGCTACCTCCTGAAATGGTTGAACGTCTACCAATTCTTTTCTTTCCCCAAAACCTGCTTGCCTCCAGCCTTGGACATTTCTGATAATGGTACCACTATTCTTTCAGTTGCCTAGGTTAGAACATATTTATTCCAGATAGCCTTCTCTTTCCCCATTATGAAGTCCTATAATCTTTTTTGTGTTTTCTTTGGTATGTCATCACCTCGTTTCAATTTCACTATCACCACGGTAGTTCAGACCCATATTAACTTTTATTAACTCTTACCCATATAATTAAAGCAACCCATTCAAAGGATTCCCATCTCCAAAAGTTTTCCTCTTTAAGCCAGTCTAATTTAATGTTCTTTTAGCATAATGTTTTTTTAAGTTATTCTTCTGCACAAAGTCCTTTAAAGATTCTCCATTTAGTAACAATAAAATAAAAACTTGAAGATTCTTTATGATTTGTATCCTACTTATTTTCCCTTCTTTATCTCCTCCTACTCCTACTTAGCATTTTTCTCATGCACTGTAAGTTTCTCTTTCTCCATACTTTTCTTCTACTCAGAATGCTTTTACCTCCTATCTCTGCCATACTATCAATTTTTCAAGGGCCATTTCCAAGGTAACTTTTTTTCTCTGAAACCTGATACAGTCACACAATCCCCTATCCCATTCCCTTGGGTTCAAATGACATGCTGAATTCAGAATCTTTTAGATTTTTAAAGATAATTTGTGCCTTTTCCATTTAGTATATAATATCCCCAGTGGGGTCTAGTCAGTCCCCTGAAATCAAATATATGATTTCTCCCGCAGTAAAACTTACAAACAAAACCACACTAAGTGGGATAAATAAATACTATAAACAACTTCACTCCAGGTCAGAATGGGTAGCTTAATGAATTTGCCAAAAACTAACAAATTAAAAACCAGAGTTTTCAAAATTTTATAAATATTGAAATTGTGGATAAGGTATTGTGATACTTAAAAGGCTTATAGATTTACCAACCGCTACTTGGTTTATATTTGTTAATACATATCTTATAAGGAGAACTTATTGTTGGTCAAGTACTGCCCTAAATATTTTATATACATGCACCAATTAGGGACCTACCAGGAAAACAGAAACCACTTCTTGAATCTGTAACCAAGAAATTAATTCAGTAAACTGGTTATGCAAATGAATGAGGACTCAACAGGGAAGAGTGAAGTGCATCAGATATCAGCAATAGGATGAAGCCACTACCACTTCTAGGATGGACAGGCAAAAGCAGGAGATGATGCTACAGGAGCCCAGGGGCTAGGGACACCTGATGGAAACTAGAAGCAAGGTGTGTCTGTCCAGCAGGAGCTAGAACCATGGAGCTACTCCCTGAGAATATCCTTGAAGCAGAAAGGGAGGAAGAAATACGCTCTGGCTTCTTCCTTCTTTCCACCCCGTCGATCTTCTAGTGGCTAGAAGTTTTATTACACCAGAACCTGGGCAATGCAGCCTGAAGGGGTAAGCCCCTCTGTGATACAAAGTAGAGCTGAGGAAGGACAAAGAATGGATCTAAACACAAACAATCCTGAAACCAGCTGAATATATTATGTTTTCAAATTCTGACAACTCTATAAGAAATGCACTCTTATGTTTTACAAATCAAGAGATTGAAAGAGGTTAAGAACTTGCCCAGCTAGTCAGCTATGGAGTCACAACGTCACAACACAGTTCTATATACAAAACCTACATTCTTAAACATCACAATATCCTGGAACTTAGTAGATGCTTAAAATATTTATTCAATATTTCCTAGGTTGATTCTGGAGATACAAAGATGAACAAAGACTAAAGTTAGAATACTGGGCAACTCAATTAATATTACAGCTATAGAAAAAAAATAACTGTTGACCTTTCACAATTTTGACAGCAGTTCTTATTAATAGAACATTCATAAACTCAGTGTTCATGCTATATTTGGACATAATGCTCAACTCTTTATTCCATATAAAGAAAATTGCCAGATAAATAGCCGCAGTTGCTAAGGAAAATATTAATTTTTTACTCAAAGGCCAAAACTGATTAACGTGTAATATTTAAAAAAAAAAACTTTACTTAATTTACTACCTAGAAAATGCAAGTCTTTGAGACTCCTACTGAATTGTTCCTAGGAAGATCAAGCAAGGTTTCCTGTACTCCTTCAATTCTGATTTCCTCCTCCTTACAATAAAAATTGGGAAGAAAGAATGCCAATGAGGAAAAGAACTGAGAGAAAAACTGGCAAACTCACTTGAGAAAGATAATATTTGTAATTCAAAAGATAAAATAGGATGGGAGTTTATTACTGCATGGCCCAACATTATGGTGAGTTGTCCAGAATGTACAATTGTAGCATGTGGTCCTAAAGTTAGGAGAAATTTAAATATGTTGAAAGCCTGTTATGGCATTGTTAATCTATCTGGTTGTTGTTGTCTTAACCCAATAGGTTTTGTAAAAAGATCCCCAATTCGACTAATATTAAAATATCTGGGTGTAAATTAGTCAGAGGCAAAAGGACAAATATTGTATAAGACCACTATTATAAGATCTTGAGAAATAGTATAAACTGAGAAGAACACATACTTTTGTGGTTACGAGAAGGGGGAGGGAAGGAGGGTGGGAGAGGGTTATGTACGGATTAGTTAGTAGATAAGAACTACTTTAGGTGAAGGAAAGGACAATACTCAATACATGGAAGGTCAGCTCAACCGGACTGGACCAAAAGCAAAGAAGTTTCCGGGATAAACTGAATGCTTCAAAGGTCAGCAGAGCAAGGGCAGGGGTTTGGGGACCATGGCTTAAGGGGACTTCTAAGTCAATTGGCAAAATAACTCTATTATGAAAACATCCTGCATCCCACTTTGAAATGTGGCGTCTGGGGTCTTAAATGCTAACAAGCGGCCATCTAAGATGCATCAATTGGTCTCAATCCACCTGGATCAAAGGAGAATGAAGAACACCAAGGTTACACGATAACTATGAGCCCAAGAGACAGAAAGGGCCACATGAACCAGAAACTTACATCATCCTGAGACCAGAAGAACTAGATGGTGCCCGGCCAAAACCGATGACTGCCCTGACAGGGAGCACAACAGAGAACCCCTGAGGGAGCAGGAGATCAGTGGGATGCAGACCCCAAATTCTCATAAGAAGACCAGACTTAATGGTCTGACTGAGACCAGAGGAATCCCGGCGGTCAGGGTCCCCAGACCTTCTGTTGGCCCAGGACAGGAACCATTCCCGAAGACAACTCATCAGACATGGAAGGGACTGGACAATGGGTTGGAGAGAGATGCTGATGAAGAGTGAGCTACTTGTATCAGGTGGACACTTGAGACTGTGTTGGCATCTCCGGTCTGGAGGGGAGATAGGAGGGTGGAGAGGGTTAGAAACTGGTAAAATTGTCACGAAAGGAGAGACTGGAAGGGCTGACTCATTAGGGGGAGAATAAGTGGGAGTATGGAGTAAGGTGTATACAAGCTTATATGTGACAGACTGACTTGATTTGTAAACCTTCACTTAAAGCTCAATAAAAATTATTAAAAAAAAAAAATACCTGGGTGTGATTTTGTCTTTTCTCCCATCTTCTTCCCCATGGATTCTTAGTCTTCCCCAGATGTTTAAGTGCCACAGAAAGGTAGAGCAGGTAGCAGAAATCCAGCTCCCTCTACAAACTGCTGTGATACAAAGAGAAAAAAAAAATTTTTTTTAATATTTAAAACTTCTATAGTTCCAAAAAAATTGATAAAATTGTGGCATTTTTACAACTATCAACAAATATGGATTTTCACTTACATATTGCTTCCCTTTAGGGAATATCTCTATCATTAAATATTCAATCAAAATTCCTTCATAATTCTGATAATTTTATAGATTAACAGAAAAGTATGAAATAAAGAATTTAAATCTAAGGACATGAAAGTTTCTACTCAAAGGCATTCTAGGAAGTGGAACAAAATGGCTAAGTGACTGGATGCTCCCATTTACTCATCCAAGCAACTAACCCACTGAGCAATGAATAAAAACAAGCACAGACTTAGATCTCAGAATGCCAGACAGCAGCTGAGGTATTGGAGAGTCAGGGTGCGTCCAGAAGCAGGGAAAGGAGAAGTGGGAATGGCACAGATGATGGTAGAACCTACTCACTAACATCGCAAGCACTCACTTAACCACAGCCAAACAAGAACACAGAAAGGGAGCTAATCTGAGGAAGCCATAACCCAATTTTTTAAAGCTAAATAGATTGGCCATGGGAATTTACAGGTCACTCAACTGGGAGAGAGTAAAGGGAGGTTGTGATGCTTCAAGAGAGTGCTGTTGAATTTCTTTGAGGCCTGGGATGGAGGGGCAATAGAATCAGGAGGAATTGCAAGGGCAGCAGGGCTAGATGAATACTTTCAACAAACACTGACACAGAGGGAAATGGCTAGCTCCCTCCCACAATGAGACATTGTAGAAGAGCCTGTGAAGGGGAGCCCATGAGGGAAAGACATAGACAGCCCCCTAACCTCACCTCACTAAAGTTGAGCCCCACCACTTACATCAGAATCTGTGGCCCCCTAAACACCCCTTGCAACTCATGCATATTGAATTCCAGAGATCAAGCATCCAGGACTGAATCAGCACTGAAAAAAACCTAAGGATAAGAATGCTCTCTAACGGTTCTCAGGAAAAAATATTAAGCCCACTGCTCCTGGGTCAATTCTGACTTGAAGCAAACCTGTGAGGCAGAGTGGAGCTGCCCTGTGGGGTTCCCAGGGCTATGAGTCTTTGCAGAGGTGGGCTCCCACATCTTTCTCCCATGCAGTGGCTGGTAGGTACTGACCCCTGCCTTTTGGTTGGTAGCCAGGTGCTTGGCTGCTGCACCAGTAGCAAGCCCAATCAGAAAATTTTCCCACAAAAAGCAAAATACAAAATTTAAAGTAAAAAACAGGTAACAAAATGACTCAAGGTCAACAAAAAAACAATAAAACACATAAAGTCACAAGAGAAGAAGGACCAGTCAAAAGTAAAACATGAAGAAAAGGACATTTCTGCCATCAAGGCCAGAGTAATGCAAAGAATTGATAATTTTCAGACTGTGATGCTAAATATGTTTAAAGAAAGCAAATAGCACACAGAAAACTAACAGAGATCAAAACACAAATGGCAGAATAAAGTAAGAAATTCAACAGGAAAATTGAAAACATCAGGAAAAAACTGAAGAGAATTGAACTGCAGCTGAAGAATAAAGCACTGAATTAGAAAAAGCAAGAGAAATATTCAAAAATAGAGTGAAACAGTCAGAAGACAGAATAAATGAACTAGAAGACAAAATAACTGACCTTATCAAGTCTCAAGAGAAAGAAACAAAGAAAAGCAAAAAAAAAAAAACTGAAGAGGAAAAATGAGATTCAATTAAGCAATCTAACATTAGAATTATTGAAATCCTGGAGCACCATGACAACAGTAAAGACATAGAAATAATTTTCCAAGTGATAATCAGAGAGAATTTTCCAGATCTGAATAAAGAACTAAGTCTGCAAATACAGGAAGCTACAAAAACCCCATTAGAAGAGACACAAAAATATCAGCTCCATGCCATATCCTAATGAAATCCTTGAAAACCAAAGACAAGGACAGAATTCTGAAAGCAGCAAGAGCAAAACATGACATAACATACCAAGGGTCTTCCATAACAATCAGTGCAGACTTCTCCCCAGAAACTCGAGAAAGCAGAAGACGGTGGAGCCAAATATATAAAATACTGAATGAAAACAATTGCCAACAAAGAATTCTTTACCCAGCAAAGTTGCCATCCAAAAATGAAAGAGAAATTAAGACACTCCCAAACAAACAGAAGGTCTGAGAATTTGCCACTACCAGGCCAGCTTTGCAAGTATTACTCAAGGGAGTACTCCAAATGGAAAGGCAAGAGCATTAACTTTCATGTCTATATACATGAAAAAATAAATAATTAGACAAAACGAGAGAGAGAGAGAGAGATCTCTAAAAAATGTAATGAAATGAGCAATCATATGGACCAAGTATATGATATTTTCAGGTAATAAACTCAATAATTAAATCCCACAAACACTACAACATCAAGTTTGTAAGAAATAAGTACAAAGTATACTTATTGAATATACATTGCATATTGATGTTAATGCAGACAAATCAACAGAAATGGGGGAAGGAGGAGCATATCAGAAATAGATTTATTATGTTAAGGTTGTATGTTAACTGTTCTTCATATGCTAAATTTTGTTGCAGTTGTAAGTTGTGTAATGTAACCTATGAGGTAACCACTAAGAAATCACCTAGAAGAAATATTTGAAAGAAAAGACGGACGACAGCAAAAAGGCTCATCACAAGATAGCAGCCAAATACAGACAAAAACAGAAAAATCAGAATAAAAAAAGCAGAGAAGATACAGAACATTCAAAAAACATAGAAAATGAGTAAGGTAGACATTTTGTTCTCTGTAATAACCTTAAATGTAAAGGCTCTTAACGCCCTATGCAAAAGGCAAACAGTGGCAGAATGGATTAAAAAAAAAAAAAGATTGATCCTTTTGCTGTCTACAAGAAACACACCTTAGACATAATGACAAAACAGACTGAAAATAAAAGAATGGAAAAAGATATTCCATGCAACCAGTAAATAAAAAAGAGCATGGGTGGCCATACTGATAGCAGACAAAATAGACTTTAAATCAAAACCTATTACAAGAGATAAAAAAGGACAAGTACATAATAATATAAGAGTCAATTATGCGAGAAGACATAACAATTATATATCCACCTAATAACAATGTACCAAAACACATGAAACAAACACTGTCTAATACAAAAGGAGAACTAGACATCACCACAGTAACAGTAGCGGATTTCAACTCACCACTTTCAATTATAGACAAAACATCTAAAAATAAGATCACTAATGATGCTGAGAACTTACATAAAACTAAAGCCAACTTGACTTAATGGACATATATAGAACACTCCAGCATCAGAACAGTATACATTCTTGCCCAGCACACATGGATCATTTTCCAGAATAGAACATATGCTAGGACACAAAACAAGTCTCAACAAATTTAAAAAGATTGAAATCATACAAAGCATCTTCTCTTGACAACAGAAAAAAAAAAAATACATGGAAACTAAATAATACAATACAAAAAAAAACTATTGGGTCATGTTGTTAGGTGCCATCAAGTTAGTTCCAACTCATACTGACCCTATGTACAACGGAATGAAACACGTCTGTCACTTTGTCGAACTATGGCGGCTTGCATGTTGTGATGCTGGAAGCTATGCCAACAGTGTTTCGAACAACAGCAGGGTCATCCATGGTGGACAGGTTTCAGCTGAGCTTCCAGACTAAGACATACAAGGAAGAAGGACCTGGCAGTACACTTCTGAAAAACTTAGCCAGAGAATACCTTATGAATAGCAGTGAAACATTGTCTGATATAGTGCTGGAAGATGAGCCCTTCAGGTTGAAAAGCACTCAAAATGCAACTGGGGAAGAGCTGCCTCCTCAAAGTGGAGTCGACTTTAATGACATGGATGGAGTCAAGCTTTCAGGACCTTCATTTGCTAATGTGGCACAAGTCATAATCAGAAGAAACAGCTGCAAACATCCATTAATAATAGGAACATGGAAAGTATGAAGCACTGAGTCATAAAAGAAATCAAAAGTGAAATTAAAAAATTTCTAGATTGAAACAAAAATGAAAATACAACATATCAAAACCTTTGGGACACAGCAAAAGCAGTATTCAGAGGGAAATTTATAGCAATAAATGCCTATATTAAAAAAGATCAGAAATCATTAATCTAAACCAACAACTTGAACAGACAGAAAAAGAAGCCAAAAAATACCAGGAAAAAAGCAAATAATAAAGATTGGGGCAGAAATAAACAAAATAGAAAATATAAAAACAATAGAAAGAATCAGCAAAACCAGAAGTTAGTTCTTTGAAAATATCAATAAAATGAACAAACCACTGGCTAGACTGACAAAAAGAAAAAATACATACATAAGAGGCAAATAACCAAATTAAGAAATAAAATAAGTGACATTACAACCAATCCAACAGAGTTAAAGAAGGTCATAACTGATTACTATGAAAAATTGTACTCCAACAAATTAGAAAACCTAGATGATATGGACAAATTCCTAGAAACGCACTACCTACCCAAACTAACACTGAGGTGGAAAGTTTAAACTGACCCATTACAAACGAAGAGACTGAAGATGTCATCAAAAAACTGCCAATATAAAAAAGCCCAGGAGTAGATGGTGACACTGGAGAATCCTACCAAACATTGAGAGAAGAGTTGACACTAATCCTACTCAATCTCCTCAAAAACACAAAAGACGAAGGAACACTATCAAATTTTTATATGAAGGCAGCATAACCTTCAGGCTTAAACCAGGAAAGGACATCACAGAAAATGAAAATTAGAAACCAATACCCTTATGAATATAGATGCAAATTTTTTCAACAAAATTCTCGCCAAAAGACTTCAGCAACATATCAAAAAAAACCACACACCGTGATCAGGTAGGATTCATTTCAGCATTACAAGGGTAGTTCAATATTAGCAATCCATCACATAAATAAAACAAAGGCAAAGAACCATAAGATCATGTCAATTGATGCAGAAAAGGCATTTGATAAAATTCAATGCCCTTTCCTGATAAAAACTCTCAGCAAAATAGGAATAGAAGGGAAATTTCTCCACATAATTAAAGCACGTATGCAAAACCGACAGACAACATTATACTCAACGGAGAAAGACTGAGAGCCTTCCTTTGAGAATGGGAATGAGACAAGGACGCTCATTAACACCGCTCTCTTATTCAACACTTTACTGAAGTCCTGGCCAGAGCAATAAGACAAGAAAGAGAAATAAAAGGTATCCAAATTGGAAATGAAGTAAAACCATCCCAATTTGTGGATGGCATAACCCTATATATAAAACTCACAGGGTTTCCAAGGAGCCGTTGGTGGATTAGAACTGCTGACCTTCCTTAGCAGCCAAGCTTTTTGGTTAGCAGCCATAGCTTTTAATTACTACACCACCAGGGCTCCTATCCTATACAGAGAAGACCCTAAAGATTCCACAAGAACAAAAAAAAAGAATCACATGCTCATCTCGATCAATGCAGAAAAGGCATTTCATAAAGTCCAACACCCATTCCTAATAAAAACTCTCAAAAGAATTGGAATAGAAGGGAAATTCCTCAATATAATAAAGGGCATCTATACAAAACAAACAGCCAACATCACTCTCAATGGAGAGAGGCTGAAAACAATCTGCCTGAGAAGGGGAATAAGACAAGGATGCTCTTTATCACCACTCCACTTAATACTGTGCTGGAAGTCCTAGCTAAAGCAATAAAGTAAGAAAAAGAAATAAAGGACATACAAATTGGAAAGGAAGAAGTAAAGCTATCCCTATTCGCAGATGATACTATACTATACGCTGAGAATCCCAAAGATTCCACAAGAAAACTACTGGAACTAACAGAAAGATTCAGCAGAGTAGTAGCATGCAAAAGCAACATACAAAAATCAGTTGGATTCCTATACAACAACAAAGAGAATTTCAAAAAGGAAATCAAGAAAACAATACCATTCATAATAGTCCCTAAAAAGATAAAATACTTAGGAATAAATCTAACAAGGACCATAAAAGACCTATACAAAGAAAACTACAAAACACTATTACAAGAGAACTATATAAATGGAAAAACATACCATGCTCGTAGATAGGAAGACTCAATATTGTGAAAATGTCAATTCCACCCGAAGTAATCTACAGATACAATGCAAACCTGATCCAAATACCAACAGCATTCTTTAATGAGATGGAAAAACTAATCACCAACTTTATGCGGAAAGGAAAGAGACCCCAGATAAGCAAAGCATTATTGAAGAAAAAGAAGAAAGTAGGAGACCTCATACTACCTGATCTCAGAACCTACAATACAAGCATGGTAGTAAAAACAGCCTGGTACTGGTACAATGACAGACACAAAGACCAATGGAACAGAATTGAGAACCCAGATGTAAATCCATACACCTACGGTCAACCGATCTTTGACAAAGGACCAAAGTCCACTAAATGCAGAAAAGACAGTCTTTTTAACAAATGGTGCTGGCAAAACTGGATGTTCATCTGCAAAAAAATGAAACAGGACCCATACCTCACACCATACACAAAAACTAATTCAAAATGGATCAAAGACCTAAATATAAAACCTAAAACAACAAAGATCATGAAGAAAAATTAGGGACAATGCTAAGAGCCCAAATATATGGCATAAATAGAGTACCAAACATAACTAAATATGCACACACAGCAAAAGATGAACTAGATAAACTGAACCTCCTAAAAATTAAACACTTAGGCTCATCGAAACACTTCACCAAAAGAGTAAAAAGAGAACCTACAGGCTGGGAAAAAAAATTTTGGCTACAACATATCTGACAAGGGTCTAATTTCTAAAATCTACACAATACTTAAACACCTCAACAACAAAAAGACAAATAATCCAAATTAAAAAATGGGCAAAGGATATGAACAGACACTTACCAAAGAAGACATGCAGGTGGCTAACAGACACATGAGGAAATGCTTGATCATTAGCCTTCAGAGAGATGCAAATATCAAAACCACAATGAGATAGCATCTCACCCCAACATTACTGGCGCAAAAAAAAAAAAAAAACAGAAAATAACAAATGTTGGAGAGGGTTCTGGGAGATTGGAACTCTTATGCACTGCTGGTAGGAATGTAAAATAGTACAGCCACTATGGAAAACGATACGGCGCCTCCTTAAAAAGCTAGAAATAGTAATACGATACAATCCAGCAATCCCACTCCTGCAAATATATCCTAGAGAAATAAGAGCCATCCCATGAATTGACATATGACACCCATGTTCACTGCAGCATTATTCACACTAGCAAAAAGATGGAAACAACCTACCTAAGTGCCCATTCACAGATGAATGGATAAACAAATTATGGTACATACACACAATGGAATACTACACAATGATAAAGAACAATGATGAATCCATGAAACATCACACTACATGGATGAATCTGGAGGGCATTATGCTGAGTGAAATAAACCAATCACAAAAGGACAAACATTGTATGAGACTATCATAAAAACCTAAGAAAAGGTTTACACACAGAAAAAAAAATCCTTGATGGTTACACGAGGGAGAGGAGGGCTAGGGAGGGGAAATCTCTAACTAGATGGTAGACAAGTTAACTCTGGAGAAGGGAAAATCAACACACAGTATAGGGGAAGTCAGCACAACTTGACCAAAGCAAAATCATAGAAGCTTCCTAGACACATCGAAAACACCTTGAGGGAACGAGTACTGGGGCTGAGGGCAGGGGACATCTAGATCAATTGGCATAACATAGTTCATGAAGAAAATGTTCTATATCCAACTTTGGTGAGTAGCATCTGGGTCTTAGAAGCTTTCCTGCAGCCACGTAAGATACAGCTATTGAGCAATGGAGAATGAAGAAAACCAAAGACACAAGGAAAAGTATTTGTCCAAAGGACTAATGGACGACATGAACCACAGCCTCCACCACACTGAGCCCAGAAGAACTAAACGGTGCCCAGTTACCACCACTGACTGTTCTGACAGGGATCACAATAGAGGGTACCGGACAGAGCAGGAAAAAGTACAGAACGAAATTCAAATTTACAAAAAAAGACCAGACTTACTGGTCTGACATAGGCTAGAGGAACCCCTGGGACTGGCCTCCAGACACTCTAACTCAGAACTGAAGCCACTCCCGAAGTCCACTTTTAGATAGATAGGCCTATAAAACAAACAATAACACACTTGAGGAATATGCTTCTTAGTTCAATCGAGTATATGAAACCAAATGAGCAACAACTGCCCAAAAGCAAAGATGAGGAGGCAGGAAGGGATATGAAAACTGGACAAATGGACATAGAGAACTTGGGGTGGAAGGGGAAATGGAGACAGTCCTGCTACATTGTGGGGATTGCAACCAATGTCTCAAAACAATTTGTGTAGAAATTTCTGAATGAGATTCTAATTTGCACTGTAAACTTTCATCTAACACACCCACACACACGATTCTACAAGAAAACTGCTGGAACTAATAAAAGAATTTAGCAATGCAGGGTACAATAACAACACTAAAAATCAGTTGGATTCCTCTACAATAACAAGGACTACTCCAAAATAGAAATCAAGAAAACAATGCCACTTACAATAGCCCCAAATAGATAAAATAGGTAGGAATAAACCTAACCAGGACATAAAAGACTTATACAATAAAAATTATAAAACACTACTTTTCATCTAAAGAGTCATTGCCATCAAGTCAATTCCAACTCATAGTGACCCTATAGGTTAGAGTAGAACTGGCCCATAGGGTTTCCAAGGAGCAGCTGGTAGATTCAAACTGCCAACTTTTGGGTTAGCAGCTGAGCTCTTAACCACTGCACCACTAGGGATCCTACAAAAATAGAAAGACATCCTGTGCACGTGGATTGAAAGACTTAATATACTGAAAATGTCAATTCTACCTAAAGTGATCTACACATACAATGCAATCTCAACACAAATCCCAACAACACTCTTTACTGAAATGGAAAAACTAATAAACAACTTCATACGGAAAGGAAAGCAATATTGAATACAAAGAATAAAGTAACAAAATCCTAGATACTCCCCAGTATCAAAATATACTATATAGCACTGTAGTCAAAACAGCCCAGTATTGGTTCTAATTTTCAACAAGGTGTCAAAGTCCATTCAGTGGGGCAGAAACAGTCTCTTTAATAAATCAACGGTTCTGGCAAAACTGGATATCTACTTGCAGAAGAATGAAAGAGGACCCATACCTCGCACCAAACACAAAAACCAACTCAAAATGGACCAAAGACCTAAACGTTAATTCTAAAACCATAAAATTCTGGTTAGAAAACACAGGGAGAAAACTATGGAACCTACTCTTTTGTAAAAATACATAACAAACATTACAACAAATGCATGAATAGAAGATGACAAAACAGATAAATGGGACCTCATAAAATTAAAAAACTTATGTTTATCAAAAGACTTTATTAAAAGAGTAAAAGTACAACCTATGAACTGGAAAAAATCTTTGGAAATGACTTACCCAATAAGGGTCTAATCTCTAAAATATGTAATAAGTAACTCAACAAAAAGACAAACAGCCAAATCACAAAATAGGCAAAGGACATGAACAGAACCTTCACCAAAGAGGACATTGAAGCAGCCTACAAATATAGGAAAAGATGTTCTTGATCATTAGCCATTACAGAGATGCAAATCAAAACTGCAATGTGATACCATCTTACTCTGGCTAAAATGGCACTGAAAAAAAACCAAAACAGATAAAAACAAATGTTGGCAAGGATGTGGAAAGACTGGAACCTTTATCCATTGCTGGTGGGACTGTAAAATGGTAAAATCACTATAGAAGACAGTATGGCACCTTCTCAAAAAAACTAGAAATAGAACTACCCTAAGATCCAGCAATCCTAGGTACATACCTGACATGGATTGAATTATGTCCCCCCAAAAATGTGTGCATCAACTTGGTTAGGCCATAATTCCCAATATTCTGTGGTTGTCCTCCATTTTATGATTGCAATTTTATGTTAAAGAGGATTAGGGTGGGATGTAACACCCTTACCAGGTCACATCCCTGATCCAGTGTAAAGGGAGTTTCCCTGGGGTGTGGCCTGCACCATCTTTTATCTTACAAGAGATAAAAGGAAAAGGAAGCAAGCAGAGATTGGGGACCTCATACCACCAAGAAGGCAGCACCGAGAGCAGAGCACGTTCTTTTGGACCTGAGGTTCCTGCACTGAGATGCTCCTAGACCAAGGGAAAACCGATGCATCACAAGGACCTCCCTCCGGAACCAACAGAGAGAGAAAGGCTTCCCCTGGAGCTGACGCCCTGAATTTGGACTTGTAGCGTACTAGACAGTGAGGGAATAAATTTATCTTTGGTAAAGGCATCCACTTGTGGTATTTCTGTTATAGCAGCACGAGAAGCCTAAGACAATACCCTAAAGACCTAACAATAATGACACGAACAGACATATACGCACCTATGTTCACTGCTGCTTTATTCGCAAAAGCAAATAAATGGAAACAATCCAAGTGCCCATGAACAGATGAACTGATAAATTGTGGTACATACATATAATGGAATACTAAGCAACTGTAAAGAACAATGTTGAGTCCACAAAACGTAATATGGATGGATCTGAAGGGCACATGCTATGTGAAATAAGTCAAGAATATAAGGATAAATATTGTATGATCTTTCTTTTATAAGAAGAATAGAAAAATATAAAGAGACCAATGTTCTTTGGTGGTTATCATGGAGAAAGGGGGAGGGGAAAATACACTTTAGACCATGGAGACTTGTTATTTTAGGTGATGGGAAAAGTGGCACCGAATGTGGATATAGTGAACACAACACAACCAAAGTAAAAACAATTGTTTGAACACATATGCATGGGTACAGGCAAATTGGTATATGGGTAGGTACAGGTATATAAATAAATAAACAAGAACAAATAGAAATATCTATAAACCAAAAAAAAAAAGGTTGCCCTATAAGGACAGAGTAGAACTGTCCCCAAAAGGTTTCCAAGGAGCAGCTGGTAGATTCAAACTGCTGACCTTTTGGTTAGCTGCCATAGCTCTTAACCACTATGTCACCAAGTAAAACCAAACCCATTGCTGTCGAGTCGATGCCCACTCATAGCAACCCTATAGCCACCCTACAGGACAGAAGTGCCCCATAGAGTTTCCAAGGATCACCTGGTAGATTTGAACTGCCAACCTTTTGGCTAGCAGCTGTAGCTCTTAACCACTACGCCACCAGGATTCCAAAGTATCTAGAAAAAAATTTTTTTTTATAGATATCTATAGGTATGTGTAATACAAATATGTGGCTGCAGGCATATATATTCACTGAAGATACAAATACAGATACTGCTCAGTCATAACCAAACACCTTTCAACATTGGTTTTCTGGGTTTGAAGGCTTAGGACCATAGTCTCATGGGACAACTTATTCAACTGACATAATACAGTTCACAAAAATCTTGACCTGCATCCTAGTGAAGTGAGTATCATCCGAGGTCACAGCCATCTAAGACACAACCACTGCACCACCAAGGCTCAAAAGGTCAACAATTACTCAAAAACAAAAGGAGAAGATAAGGAAACAGGGAAACTAGAGTACTGGAAAGCAAACAAACAGAACACAAAGAGAATATTGACATATTGTGATGAATGTAACTAATGTCACTGAACAGTTGTTGTGGAAATTGTCAAATGAAAATCTAACTTGCTGTGTAAGCTTCCACCAAAAACTCAAAAAACATTATTTTTAAAAAACAAGGCATTCTACCCTTTTATAGAGATCCTAGGAAACTATTCCTACTTTGGAAACCCTCATGGTGTAGCGGTTAAGAGACTGGCTGCTAACCAAAATGGTGGCAGTTCAAATTCACCAGCCGCTCCTTGGAAACCCTATGGGGGCAGTTCTACTCTGTTTTTACAGGGTCGCTAGCAAAATCAACTCGACAGCAATGGGTTTGGTTTGGGTTTTTTTTTGTTTTGTTTTTTGTATTTTTACTTTAGCAAAACAGAAAAGAATTGAATTTATGCTTTCCCGAAACCTTCATTTAACAACAGATTCCTGTTTAGAATGATGGTCAATAAAATAACATCTCTTAAATTACCTGAAGGAAGATACTAGATTGATTTAGACAATAAACAGCAGAAACTACTACTTTGCTCTCTGATAGCACCACCTTAGGATAGATCCCCCTTTGTTGCAGGTTCAATTGTGCTAGTAACCTGGGGCATGTTTCTGCATTTTTGTTAACAAGTATAGACAAATTTTCCTAAGTGGTGCTGTTTATCAACTGTGTTATGGGCCTTGGGTATTGGCCGTTGATTTTATTTCCTTAAACTAATGGTGTTCATTTGTAATACACCAAAGTCCTGAAGAGGTAGGCTGCTAAGTCTATGAAGTTCCTATAGAAGTTCTCAGTGTTGGTTGAGCTTTGTGAAAATCTAGTAGAAACATAATTTTAAAGGTCAAAAACATAAGCACCTCATAGTGTCTTATACCAGGATGCTCAATGAACATCTGTAGATTAAAATTTTTTAATAGAAGTAAAAATACATTGATCACAAGGTTTGAATTTTTATAAAAGAGGGTTCGGGTTTGTTACCTGCCCTCAAACTCTAGGAATAGTCCAGGGTTCATCAGCAACTATAAATTGCCTTAGACCTACAGACTATTTTACTATTGAGTTCCTTCAGAGCTCTTGGATAAAATGCCCTCCAGTTCCAGTTATTTATTGGCATTTATTTTGTCATTAGGTTTAGAACATGCTGTGCCTTTGTCACTACTTGATCTAGTACCTCTGGCCTTTCAGCTTCGAGCTGGAATTTGGGAGGGAAAATCTTAGCATCTTCATTAGTGAAGAATGAAGAACAAAAGTGATTGGGCCTCTGGTTCTTGTTCTCATTCCTGAAGGCCTTTTCAACTTATCATCAAACTGTGCTACTTTGGACTACATTCCAACACAACCGAAAAGCAAGAAAATCTGTTTTCTATGTTCTTTGCTACTATATTCCCAACCCCCAAGAGCCACTACTCATTACCACTCCACTTTTCAGTGCTCCTCTCCGACAAGGAGCCTAGGACGCTCAGTGGCTGTATTCCTTCCTGCTCTAGAGGATATCAGTCTAATTTCACAAATTCTCTTTAAGATCATGGTAACTAGACCAAGACTGCAGTATCAGGTGACTGACATGGAATGTACTGTTCTTGGTTTGAGTAAAAAGGAAGGAAATTAGAAACTTGGATTTAAGCTCCTTATCAGTCACAACTTGAATTTGGGGGGCAAGTCATTTGACCTTAATTTCCTTGCCTGGAAAATAAGAATGGTAATAATAATTCCCACACATGTTTGCAAAGAGAATTAAATAATGTCTGTGAAAAGTACCTGTAAAATAAACTCCAGAGTACTAGATTAATGAGTGCTTAGATAATACTATGGACTCTCTAAGGAATGGAAGTCATGATGTTCTTTAGGTACTGGTAATTTTAAATTGTCTTGTAAGTAGAAGCTCCATTCTAGTTAACTATTCCCATTCCCATTCCCATCAGTCCCTCTCTCTGAAGCATTTACAATCTGTAAGATGTCCATTGAGAGGAGACAGCAAATAGCTAAAGGTACAATTCCACACTTTGGAAAAGCAATGCTATTTCAAATATGAATAAGATAGCCCTATTCCCACAGATATTTTTTGATAGAATTCTGCTACTTTTAATGTCTCCAGATAAACTGATATTTTAGACTTTAGAGTAATCTCACAATGGTTTGTTTTGGCCTACCCTCTCTCACTGGAATTTTGAAGTAAAACATGTTGTGATTCCTATTATCTATGATTCTATTTTATGATTTTAGCCATGGAAAATTCCAGAATTATATAATTGAACACTATTTTGTCCCTTATACCTTTAGTAATTTCTTTAAAATACAGACACAAAATAAAGTATAATTTTCAAGAACAGCTTTTTAAGCAAAAAATAAAAATAAATCTACTCTTGCTTTCTATGCCTTTCTCTTTCTAGACTTATGCTGGAGAACAGAGAATCCATACACTTCCTTAAATTATATAAAAGTGTAGTACAGGCATGCTTCTTTATGGGAAAAGGGTCCTTTCTCTTCAGTCTTGATCCATGAGTCAATCAAGGGGAATACTGGCTGTTCTATATGGCCCCCAACTGAGAACCAATCACAATGGATGACTGTGAACTTTAGACTTACTTTTGAGTTTTCTTTTGTCTACTACAAAGCTGCAGGTCGTCTTTTCTCCAGTAATTGTAGTATTTGTTTGCTATCTTAGAAACAGCAAAAATCCAACACCTGGCACGTTGCCCACTGCCCAAATGAAAGATAAATGCACGGTGGATGAGTCTTGAATGTCACTCTTTGGTCTCCAAGCTTGCTGGAGTGTCTCTCTAGAGTTTCCTTTGCAGGGCAATTTGGAATTTTCTTTTGAACAGCTTCATTTTTTCATTTTTATTGCATCAGAAATTACTCTACATTCTGTTCAGCAAAGGAACACATTATTCTGTCATAGCTCCATAGAAAGAGAAGTATTTTCAAATGAATATCACATACAGCAGAGATATAATTCTTGAAAGATATTTGGCACAGTGAGATAAACAGAAAAAATATGTGGGTGAGATTTACAGGGAACAATGACCTTTGGTCATGCAGCCCTCTACTTGAGAGGGAAAAAAAAAATCCTTTCTATGGTTATTGACATTCATTTTTCATGTTTGCTTCAGACATTATATTAAGAGAGACACAAAATGTCAGACCATTTTTTATGCCTCTGAATACACAAAAATATATATATACATTTTTCTTTCTGGCCAAGTAAGTTATTCTCTAAGTGGAAATTAGCCCCTTATAGGGTCGCTATGGAAACCCTGGTGGCATAGTGGTTAAGTACTACTGCTGCTAACCAAGAGGTCGGCTGCTCGAGTCCGCCAGGCACTCCTTGGAAACTCTATCAGGCAGTTCTACTCTGTCCTATTGGGTCACTATGAGTCAGAATCGACTCGACAGCAGTGGGTTGGGTTTTGAGTTTTTGGTAGGGTCGCTATGAGTCAGAATTGACTCAACGGCAATGGGTTTTACAGTGGTATTAACTGCTTCAGCATGAAAGATCCTCTAGATGTAGAAATAGTACACCTGAGTAGCATACTACATAAACAGCTTACTCCTCTGATAAGATTAGAATCACTAGACTATAAATAAAATAGTGGCTGATACTTAGCTTTCAGCACACATATACTATGTTTTGACTTCTTCAACTAATACACTCTATCAAATGTACTTGACCTGAGTCAAACCTCTTCTATTCTAAGAAATTTTAGTTGAACTTATTAACAACAGCCGTTAACTCAAGACTTTCTCCCTACTACCCAATAATGCAAGAATTTTATGTGAGGAGCTATATACAACCTTACAGATATCAAGGAAGGAGACAACAAATAATGAAGAAGGGACAAAATGAAAGCTAGGAAAGAAAGGAGAGAAAGAACACTTGTCCAATTAATAAGAGAGAAGGGGTGTACCTACCAGCAGGGCTCTCCTCAAACACAGGCAAGTCAAGCACTGGCCTCTAGGCTATGATTTAATGGGCTTCTAGGAAAGCTTCTCCCATTTATCCATACCTCCCAATCCCAATTCATGGGATAATTGCGAATTCAGAATTTTTTGGACTTCAGAGAATTGTTGTTAGGTGCCATCTAGTCAGTTACAATTCACAACAACCCTACATACAACAGAACGAAGCCTGCTTGGTCCTGCAACATCCCCACAATTGATATGCTTAAGCCCATTGTTGCAGTCACTGTGTCAATCCGTCTCATTGAGGGTCTTCCTCATTTTCACTGACCCTCTACTTCTCCAGGATCTGGTCCCTCCTGACAACATGTCCAAAGTATGTAAGCCAAAGTCTTGTCATCCTTGTTTCTAAGGAGAACTTTGGCTGTACTTCTTCCATGACAGATTTCTTTGTTCTTTTGGCACTCCATGGTAGATGCAATATTCTTTGCCGGCACCATAACTGAAAGGCATTAATTCTTCTTCAGTCTTCCATATTCATTGTCCAGCTTTCACGTGCATATGAGGTGACTGAAAACACTGTGGCTTGGATCAGGCACACCTTAGTCTTTAAAGTGACATCTTTGCTTGTTAACGCTTTAAAGGGGTCTTTTGCAGCAGATTTGTCCAATGCAATGTGCCTTTTGATTTCTTGACTGCTGCTTCCATGAGCATTGATTGTGGATCCAAGTAACATGAATCCTTAACAACCCTTCAATCTTTTCTTCGTTTATCATGCTGTTGTTTATTGTTCCAGTTGTGAAGATTTCTGTTTTCTTCATGTTGAGGTGTAATCCATACTGAAGGCTATGGTTTTCAATCTTCATCAGTAAATGCTTCAAGTCCTCTTCATTTTCAGAAAGCAAGATTGTGTCATCTGCCTAACACAGGTTGTTAAGGAGTCTTCCTCCAAATCTGATGCCATGTTCTTCTTCATATAGTTCAGCTTCTCGGATTATTTGCTCAGCATATGGATTGAACAAGTATGGTGAAGGGATACAATCCTGACAAACATCTTTCCCGCTTTAAACCACCAAGTATCCCTTGTTCTGTTTGAACGACTGCCTCTTGATCTATGTACAGTTTCCTCATGAGTACAATTAAGTGTTCTGGAATTCCCATTCTTCACAATGTTAGCCATAATTCGTTATGATCCATAGCATCAAATGCCTTTGCATAGGCAATAAAACACAGGTAAACATCTTTCTGGCATTCTCTGCTTTCAGCCAGGATACATCTCACATCAGCAATGATACCCCTTGTTGCATGAATCTGGCTTGAATTTCTGGCAGTTCCCTGTCGATGTACTGCTCCAACCACTTTTGAATGATCTTTAGCAAAATTTTACTTGCATATGATATTAATGATATTGTTTAATAATTTCCACATTCAATTGGATCACCTTTCTTTGGAATAGGCATAAATACGGAACTCTTCCAGTTGGTTGGCCAGGTAACTGTCTTCCAAATGTCTTGGCACAGATAAGTGAAAATTCCAGTGCTGCATCCATCTGTTGAAACATCTCAATTGGTATTCCATCAATTCCCGGATCCTTGTTTTTCACTAATGCCTTCAGTGCAGCTCAGACTTCTTCCTTCAGTACCATCGGTTCTTGATCATATGCTACCTCCTGAAATGACTGAACATGGACCAATTCTTTGTGGGTACATATACCTTACAATATGAGGTACCCCATAATGGAATCTGGGGCAGTGCCCCATTATCAAATTCATTAATAATCCTGCTGCAAAATATAGGAATATTAAATGTGAAAAAACAAAGACTATAAATAGCCTCATGTCTGTCCATGCCAGGTTTGTACCCAACTATGCCACCGATATTCAAATACCAGCAGGGTCACCCACAGTGGACAGGTTTCAGCTGAGCTTCCAGACTAAGACAGACTAAGAAGAAGGACCCGGCAGTCTACTTCTGAATAGAATTAGCCAGTGAAAACCTTATGAATAGCAGCAGAACATTGTCTGATACAGTGCTGGAAGATGAGCCCCTCAGGTTGGAAGGAACTCAAAAGAGGAAGACCTACCTTCTCAAAGCAGAGTCGACCTTAATGACATGGATGGAGTCAAGCTTTTGGGGACTTCATTCGCTGATGTGGCACAACTCAAAATAAGAAGAAATAGTCGCAAACATCCATTAATAATTGGAACATAGAATGTTATGAAGTATGAACCTAAGGAAAATGGAAATCCTCAAAAATGAGATGGAACACATAAACACTAAGGTCAAAGATGAAGAAATTGAAGATTTTTACCAACTTATGCTGTCTGAAATTGATCAAACATGCAATCAGGATGCATTGATAATTACTGGTGATTGGAATCTGAAAGTTGGAGAAAAAGGATCAGTAGTTGGAAAATAAGGCCTTGGTAATAGAAACAATGCCAGAGATCGCATGATAGAATTCTGCAAGACCAACAACTTTTTCATTTCAAATACCTGTTTTCACCAACATAAATGCAATTACGCATGTGGGCCTCGCCAGATGGAATATACAGTAATAAAATCGACTACATCTATAGAAAGAGACAATGGAAAAGCTCAACATCATCAGTCAGAACAAGGCCAGTGGCTGACTGTGGAACAGATCATCAATTACTCATATGCAAGTTCAAGTAGAAACTCAAGAAAATTTGAACAAGTCCACCAGAGCCAAAGCAGGACCTTGAGCATATCCCATCTGAATTTAGGGACCATCTCAAGAACAGATTTGACGCATTGAACACCAGTGACTGAAGTCCAGATGGAAGGACATGATATATGGAGGAAGCAAAAGGTCATCAAAAAGAAAAAAAAGACCACAATGATGTCAGAAGAGACTCTGAAACTTGCTCTTGAATGTCGAGTAGCTAAAGGGAAAGGAAGAAATGATGACGTAAAAGAGCTGAATAGATTTCAAAGGACTGCTCAAGAAGACAAAGTAAAGTATTATGATGACATGTGCAAAGGCCTGGAGGTAAAAAACCAAAAGGGAAGAACACGCTCTGCATTTCTCAAGCTGAAAGAACTGAAAAAAAAATTCAAGCCTCAAGCTGCACTATTGAAGGATTCTACGGGGAAAATATTTAAACAACAAAGGAAGCATTAAAAGAAGATGGAAGGAATACACAGAGTCACTATACCAAAAAGAATTGGTCAACATTCAACCATTTCAGGAGGTAACATATGACAAGGAACCGATGGTACTGAAGGAAGAAGTCCAAGCTGCACTAAAGGCACTGGCAAAAAACAAGGCCCCAGGAATTGACAGAATACCAATTGAGTTGTTTCAACAAATGCAGGCAGTGTTGGAAGTGTTCATTCATCTACGCTGAGAAATTTGGAAGACAGCTACCTCGCCAACCGACTGAAGAGATTCATATTTATGCCTATTCCCAAGAAAGGTGATCCAACCAAATGCAGAAATTATCAAACAATATCATTAATATCACACGCAAGTAAAATTTTTAAGATCTTTCAAAAGTGACTACACCAGTATATACACAGGAACTGCCAGAAATTCAAGCTGGATTCAGAAGAGCACAGGGAACCAGAGATATCATCACTGATGTCAGATGGGCCCTGGCTAAAAGCAGAGAATACCAGAAAGATGTTTACCTGTGGTTTATTGACTACACAAAGGCATTCAACTGTGTGAATCATAACAAATTATGGATAACATTGCAAAGAATAGGAATTTCAGAACACTGTGCTCATGAGGAAACTGTACATAGATCAAGAGGCAGTCGTTCAAACAGAACAAGGGGATACTGTGTGGTTTAAAGTCAGGAAAGATGTACATCAGGGTTGTATCCTTTTACTATGCTTATTCAATCTGTATGCTGAGCAAATAATCTGAGAAGCTGGACTATATGATGAAGAACAAGGCATCAAGACTGGAGGAAGACTCATCAATAGCCTTTGATATGCAGATGATAGAACCTTGCTTGCTTAAAGTGAAGAGGAATTGAAGGACTACTGATGAAGATCAAAGGCCACAGCCTTCAGTATGAATTACACCTCAATATCAAGAAAACAAAAATCCTCACAACTAGACCAATAAGCAACATCATGATAAATGGAGAAAAGACTGAAGTTGTCAAGGATTTCATTTTACTTGGATCCACAATCAATGGAAGCAGCAGCCAAGAAATCAAAATATGCATTGCACTGGGCAAATCTCCTGTTAAAAACCTCTTTAAAGTGTTGAAAAGCAAAGAAGTCACCTTAAAGACTAAGGTGCTCCTGACCCAAGCCATGGTGTTTTCAGTCGCCTCATATGCATGCAAAAGCTGGATAATGAATAAACAAGTCCAAAGAAGAATTCATGCCTTTGAATTGTGATGTTGGCAAAAAAAAATTGAATATACTATGGAAAGTCAAAAGAAGGAACAAACCTGTCTTGGAAGAAGTACAACCAGAATGCTCCTCAGAGACTTCGTCTCACATACTTTCACATGTTATCAGGAAGGATCAGTCCCTGAAGGAGGACATCATGCTTGGTAAAGTAGCCATAGCTCTTATCCACTATGCCACAAGGGGTTCCTGGTAAAGTAGAGGGGCAGCGAAAAAGACGAAGACCCTCAATGAGACTGACACAGTGGCTGCAACAATGGACTCAAGCATAACAATAATTATGAGGATGGCGCAGGGCCAGGCAGTGTTTCATTCTATTGTACATACGGTTGCTATGAGTTGTAACCAACTCGAGGGCACCTAACAGCAACAAAGATCAGATCAGCCTTTGTCACAAAATCATTTTCCCAAGGTGGAATATTGCCCTTAATTCATCCAGCTCATATTTCCCAGTTCTCACATATATGCCTTCCCATAAAAATCAAATTTTTATGATTTGAGTGGTCCCATATTCTCCAGATATAATTTTAATCTTTAGATAAAATGAGTCAAGTTCCTGTCCAATGTAGAGTGGGAACCCCCTTCAGCTCTCCCATCTATTTCCAAATCATCTGATTTGTCCTTTCTGCTGGATTTCAATTCTCACACACATCTGGCTGTTTAAGACTGTTTTATTTGCTCTTCTTCATCATATGACCTAAGTATGAAACACAGATCTTTTCGAGCATCCAAAGCAACCAAAGCAAAATGAGAATAGAAAGGAGGAGACAGGTGCAGAGTATGTTACAGCTATAGAATGAATAAGACTTGGCTTTACTAGGTTGAAGGAAGAGAGGGAGAGACACTAAATTCCTGGCTCAGGTGAATACTTGAGGAACAGTAGCTCCTGCTAATACAGATACAAAGAGGTTTCACCAAAAGTATCTTACATTTAATAGAGAATTTTACTGAAAATGCAGTGATAGTGGGAAGTGGGTTATATCTTGGCACAATAATGAATTAAATTTTTTAATTTAACAACCATCTTCCATTCTTACCGCTCAGAACTTTAATGATCTGTCTCTTCTCAGGATCCAGACTAGCCATGATGAAGCAGCTCCTGTATGTATTTATTTATTTATACTGCCAAATACAGGAGTCACTGGCCACATGCGGCCTCTGAGCACATGAAATCTGGCTAGCCCAAACTGAGATGTGTTTTCAATGTAAAATACACACCACGTTTTGAACACTAGATAACCCAAAACCCAAACCCACTGCCATCGAGTCGATTCCAACTCATGGTGACCCTACAGGACCGAGTTTCCAAGGAGCACCTGGTGGATTTGAACTGCGAACCTTTTGGTTAGCAGCCGTAATCTCTTAATCACTACTCCACCAGGGTTTCCCAACTAGATACTAGATAGATAGATAAAATATCTCAATTTTTATAATGAATACATGTTCAAACTTTGGCTTAAATAAAATATATTACTAAAACTAATTTCACCTTTTTCTTTTTTTAATGTAGCTACCAAAAAATTTAAAATTATGTGTATATGACTCACATTATGTTTTTATTAAATGATGCTGATTCAAATCTTTCTCATATCTTCCTCCCTCTTCTGTACTTTTCAAGGGTCTCTCTCCCTCTCCCTTGGTCTTCTTTCAGAGATTCAAAACTCCTATTCGGTATGCTAAATAAGCAAGCCATTCAGCTTCCTCCTAAACTCAGTCTATCCTATCTTGGCCAAACCCATGTGAGAAAGAGGGGGAAGAAGTGTAGGAGACACCCTCCCATATCATTCACTCCCAGAGTAGCCAGTAAGGTACTTCCTTAAAATAGTCTATTGTCTCCCAAAGGTAAATTATACTGCTGACTTTAAAATACAAAAGTTTTTTTCTACTACAAACATATATAGAAAATCATATTTATTAATCATTAACTTTCCAGATCTCACTTATTTGAAGTTATCAAGGAGCCCTGGTGGCATAGTGGTTAAAAGCTTGGCTGCTAACCAAAAGGTCAGCTGTTCAAATCCACCAGCCATTCCTTAGAAACCCTATGGGGCAGTTCTACTCTGCCCTATAGACTCGCTCTGAGTCCAAGGTGACTCCACGGCACCTAACAACAACAGAATAGGCAAATGAAGAAAGACAGACGTAGATCAGTGGTTACCAGGGGCTGGGGGAGGGAGGAATGGGGAATTACTGCTTAAGGGATACTAAGTGCCCATTCTGGGTGACAAAAAATTTCAGAGGTGGACAGTGGTGATGGTTGCACAACACATTGTGAATGTAATTAATGTCATTAAGTTGTATACTTAAAATGGTTAAGGTCCCAAGTCTTGTGTTTTATATATATATATATATACACACACATATCTCACAATAATTTTTTAAATGAGGGTTATTTTAATATTCATCTTTTCATTAGAGGAGAAAAAGATAAGACACTACTGATGTTACAGTTCCATAAATTAGACTAAAGGAGCAGAAAAAGATAAAGATCATTCCACAGTCTTCTTTTATTTCTATAGCTAATGAAAAATACCTTGGCTTTCTTTCCTTGAAATCACCACCCCACTTTATACAGTTTAAGCACTCAGGAAATGTGACAGAGTATACTTACCTGATTCTTCCTTTTGGGAAAAAAAAAAAAAGCACAAGAGTAAAAAGATCGCCAAGCTTCAATAACATCTCCAAGAGCTAGTCCTTCTTATCTCCTGTGGAGTAAACTATTTTATCAACTATTATCAAGATTTAGTTCAAATTTTGTACACTATTTTTCTGCAGGTAAATTTAGTAAGCTGGGTGAACTTAAAGAAGTCATTCTATGTACATTTATTTCATAAATGTGAAAAAAATCATCTAATTACTAAAATCACTTAAGTCTATGGGCCTACAATTCCCAGAGATACCAGTTCTTCTATCGTAGTCAGAATTTCAAATTTAGATACTTTAAAAGCTCAAACACTCATTTAATAAACAGTAAAGGTAGTAGCTGACACCATATATTTACTAGAAGCCGTAAACTAATTTATTCAATCCTAACAACAATATTATGAGATAGATATTACTATTGTTATCAACATTTTACAAATGAGGAAACTGAAGCACAGAGAGATTAAGTAGCTTGCCCCAGGTCACCAAATAGTTAGTGGCAGACCCAGAGTAATTCTAACCCAACTAAACTGATTCAAGAGTCCACATTTTTCAATATTTTGCTCTACTTCGTAACAAAATAATAATGACATTTGATGCAGTTACTTGTTTAATGAATGAAGGAAGGAATATATGAACATTTACATCTTCTGACAAAACTGAGAACAAACAGTTAACCAAGAGGTCATCAAAATCAACCTGCCTCAAAACTAAACTTCAGGTACAATCACTCAAAAGGATCCATATAAATTAATAATTTTCCTCTCAACATCATGTTTCCGTATTGACCCTAAACTCGAAATAAAATTGTTGATAAAACTGAAAAACAACTCAAAAAATATGACAGAATTGCTTTAGGAAGAACAGTCTGTGGTAGTATGGAGAAGATTAGTGCTACACTCCATGTGAGGCATTAAGTTCCTAAAATGTCAATAGTAGAAGAGACGAGGAAAAAAGGAACTGGTGAGATAGATGAGGCTTGAGTGGATATGACTTGGTTACTGACTGGATATAATAAGAGAAGTAAGTGTACAGTATTTGAAAATGTTGCCCAAGGATCTGGTAGAGAACGGTGATGTCTGCCATTCATTAGTGTAGGGAAAGCAGAGACAAGCAGGTGTCCAGGTACAAGTATTAAGGTCAGACTGTAAAACGTTTCACCTAGGGTGTGAGTCAGATATTCAGATGGAAATGTCCTGGAGATGGTTGAAATAATGTGTCTGAAGCTCAGGAAAGAGGTCTAGCATAGAGATACAGATGGAGCAGTCATCAGCAAGTATTTATAAACTGTGAGCCCACTGTCTCTAGGTGTCAAATAAAAAATTTGCCATTGAGTCAATTCCAGCTCATAGCAACCCTTTACAGAAGCAGACGGCCGCATCTTTCTCATGAGGAGCAGCTGGTGGGCTGAAACCAGGGACCTTTCCGTTAGCAGCCAAGCACTTTAACTACTGTGCCACCAGGGCTCCTTCCTCTAGGTCCAGTGTTTCTAAAGGTAGTCTAACTGAAGTGATTTTGATTAAATCCCCTTAATACTAATGACGCACCTGCTAGACCTGTGGTGGGCTTTTCTGGGTGGTGCAAATGGCTAAGCACTAGAGTATAATGGGAAAGTTGATGGTTTGAACCCATCCAGAGGTACCTCAGAAGAAAGGCCTAGTAATTTGCTTCCAAAAAGTTACAGCCTTGAAAACCCTATTGAACAGTTCCACTCTTCTCACATGGGATCTCCGTAAGTTGGAACTGACTCGAGGGTAACTGGTTTGGTGTTTGGGTTATACCTATGGCACTATAATAAGCACTGTGGGAATTTAAAAAGGTCTTTCAGGGTATTTTAATATTACACTCCTTCAAAGATCTTGCATTTGAGTACAGTAGGAAGACTGGCTTCAAATCAAGGCAGAATATGGCAAAAACCATAAAACAAATATAAAGCCTCTAGTGGATCAGAGAAAGGAAAGAGCATTTTAGTTGGGGAGATCAAAGAATATTTCTGAAGGAAAGTGGCATTTGCCTCAGGCAAGATTTAAAAAAGATGGGAAGGTATATCAGAGACAAAGAAAGTTATGGCATGCGGGTAGGAGCCACCAGTGTGTTAGTCAAGGCTCTACTGCAATGGATAGAATCCATCCTGGTTTCTTTAAATAGAAAGTTGTTGTGTGCCGTCAAGTCAATTTTTGACTCACAGCAACCCCATGTAACAGAGCAGAATGCCCCATAGGGTTTCCCAGCCTGTAATTTTTATGGGAGCAAATAACCAGGTCTTTCTTCTGCAGAGTCGCTGGGTGGGTTTGAACCACCAACCTTTTGGTTAGCAGCCAAGCACTTAACCATTGCACCACCAGGGTTCCTTTAAATAGGAAGAGATTGATACAATTCCAAGGTATTAAAAGATTTACAAGGAGCCCTGGTGGTACAGTGGTTAAGCGCTCTGCTGCTAACTCAAAGGTCAGCAGTTCAAACCCACCAGCCAGAAAGATGTGGCAATCTGCTTCTGTAAAGATTACAGCCTTGGAAACCCTATGGGGCAGTTCTACTCTGTCCCAGGGGTCGCTATGAGTCCCAATCAACTCGACGGCAATGGGATTTTAAAAGGTTTACAGAATAATCAGGAAGTCTAAATAAATAAGCACCAGGTAGAGTGTTCAGGAATAACTATCAAGACACCATTTCAGAAATGGGCTTTCAAGTCAGCTGCTTCACCTGAATGATCAAGGACCTACCACTTCATTTGCCAACCCCAGCACCATCCACCTCTGCAGCAACTGCACCAGCAAGACAGATACTTCTTGCTCTGTCCCTCTTCACAGCATAAATAAAAACCAAACACATTCCCGTCAAGCGGACTCCAATTCATGGCAACCCCATGTGTTACAGAGTGGAACAACTTCATAGGGCTTTCTTAGCTGTAGTCTTTATGGAAGCAGACCACGGGTCTTTCTTCCATGGTGCCACCGAGTGGGGCTAATCCATCAACTTTTAGGTTAATAATAGAGCACAGGCTGTGCCACAATCAGGTCCAAATCTGCATCTCACGTGAATGCTTCTGATTGGCCAAACCTAAATCACTTCTGGTACCCTAGCTATAAGGGAGCCCGGGAGATGTGGTTTTTAGCTTTCCAGTATCTAGGACTGGAAAGGAAGGACACACTGAGAAGAAGTTGGAGGAGAAAATTAGTAGAACCACCTGTATATCTGTCATATTGGACATATTCAGAGACTTGTGATTAGGCCAGTAATCAACAATCCACCACAAACTAGTTTACTTATTCATTCAAAAAAACATTTTAGTGTTAATGATGTGCCAGTAATTAACTTTACACTCCTGCCTTTACTCTAATTTTTATTCGTGGAGAACATTTAGATTCACTATTAATCTACGGTGTTACTGTGCCCTTGCCATTTTTTAATAGAAAAAATTCAGTTTTTGTATTTTCTTGACATTGGCTTTTATTGCTTGAAAATGCTGATTTAGCTGTTGTCTTTCAAAATTGGAGTCATTTGCCTACTAAAGTGAATGATGCTCTTGTCTTGCATCTGGTAGGAAGAGCTTTCACAACAGGCCTTTGAAATATGGGAGATGACAAAAAATTCTCACCATTCCCGTGCTCCCCCATTCCTATTTATCTGGAGAACACATATTCTCATCTTCATTTAATAATCATCATCATTCAATAATTATAATAATGAAAAGGAGGAAGAAAATGATAAAATGATAACCCTAACACTTATGGACAGTTTGTCATGTGCTAAACACTCAATTTGTTTCATTTAATTCTCCTAACAATTTTATTAGATAAGTTCTATTACTATCATTATCTTACTGAGGAAACTAAAATAAGAAAGAATAAAATAACCTAATCAGACAATTGGCAGTTTTAACCAAGTATATTATCCTTCTAAGTCGTTCTTAAATAAAGAAGGAAGCCCTTGCCCAATACAAGATTCAGTAAGAATTTTCAATACCCTATAAGGAATTTATACATTTTGATTCAATACAAGTTATTCCACATCTGTGTAACTGAGAGTATGGGTGTCTAAAAAAATATCTAACTTTACCCTGAGAAAGAAAACTTCAAATTTGTTTATAATTCATAATATTCCTTTCTACTAACATAAGGGCATATGGACCTCTTTATTTTTTCATTGGGCCTATTGTTTCAGCCTCTCAATCTAAAAGGCTGGAAGACACCAAAATAACACTTCTTCCCGAAGAACAGAAACACAGATCAGAGCTCCACATTTATCAGCGTGAACCTGGTTTGATTCTAGACCCTGAATTTTAATGGAGAAATCTCTAATCTTCAGGGAAGCACTCCTGGCATTGGGTTGTGACCTTAATAAACTTAGAAACATGAGATGAAAGTGACTGACACAGAGTTCTAGTTTGCTATTAATTTGTGAGGCAGTGTTAAGTAAACCACTTAACTTCATCTCATTTGTTTCTCATCTGTAAAATCATGATTAAAAATAAATTCTCACTGCAGCACTATTCGCAATAGCCAAAAGGCAGAAAAAACCTAAATGTACATCGACAGATAAATGGATAAACAAAATGTGGTACATACATACAATGGAATACTACTTAGCCAGTAGGAGAAATGAAGCCTTAATACATGCGACAATATGGATGGAGCTTGAAGACATTATGCTGAGCAAAATAAGCCTATCACAAAGGGGCAAACATTACATGGCATTACTTACTTAAAAAAAAAAGACAAGAAAAGGCTAATGTACAGAGACCAAAGTTTATTAGTGGTTACTAGTGGCAGGAGCAAGGTGGAAAAGAAAGGTTAATGGTGATGGGAAAATCACATTGGTTAAGGGTAGGGTTGCACAGCTGATTATTCTAATTGTTTTCAATAATTTGTACACCGGTAAAAAGTTGAATTGGCAAAAGTTGTGTGATAGATTTACAACAACGGCAAAAAAAAAAAAAAAAAAAAAGAGTGGTTGCTGAAGCTGCTTATGTACAATCAAACACCTCATGGGATTTGGCTTCTTAGTTTGGAGGTTTAGGGTCATGGTTTCATGGAACATCCCAGGTAATTGGCCTAGTAATGTGTTTAATGCTTCTGTTCTACCTCCGGGTTCATTGCATAATGCCTGGGGTCTTAAAAGCTCGCAAGCAGCCATTTAAGGCACAATAATTGGTATCTATTCACCTGGAACAACAGAGGAAGACGGAAAGTCAGGAACAGGCAGAGGATATGCAATGTGCAGCTAATTGTCTCCATGAATAACTGCTTCCTTTGCTATGAGACCAGAAGAACTGAATGGTGCCCAGCTACTATTACAGAACATTTTGATCAAAGATTCCATAGAAGAATCCTGATGAAAAGGGAGAATATGTAGAATAGAATTTCAAATTTTTATGGACTCCAGACTTTCTGGAGCCATGGAGGGTAGATGAACCCCTGAAACTACTGCCCTGAGATAATCTTTAAACGTTAAACCAAAAATATCCCCTAAAGTCATCTTAAAACTGAACAGTAGTTTAGCTTAACTAGTAAAAAAGTTCTGCCTTGAGTATTACACATGTTTAAGACCTATATATATGGGATCAAATTGACAACAGCAACTCAAAAGATTAGGCAGAAATTTGGGGGGCAGTGAGTTCATATTAATGAGGTAGAAACAACTCAGAAAAGGAAGGTGGGAATGGTTGCACAACTTGAAGAATGTAATCAATGTCACTACATTGTACATGTAGAAACTGTTGAAAAGGTGTATGTTTTGCTATGTATATTTTCGACAACAAAAGAATAGAATTTAGAAAAAAATAATAAATTCTCAGAATTCTGTCAAGATTAGTGTTTTCAAAGCATGTTAATGTCGAGCACTGAGGAAAATAAAATGTTAAAACATCTAAATTGGTGCTATGGTTTGTCCTGGGTCAAATACCTAATTTGGCAAGGGATTTTGGTCAATTTCATTTCTCAACAAGTTCATCAAAGTACTGCTGTCTAAGCAGGTTAAAGTGATCCTTCTGAAACACCACAACAATGTCTTTCATTATATGAACACCAAAATAAGCGTTCACAACTGATTGTATCAGAAACATCTAGAACTAGACGGTAACTGAGTTTTCTGTAAAATACCAATTCAGTGACATGATTTTTTGTTTGTTGCTCAGAAATCTCTTTATAGAATGAAATTATAGTAATCACTGGCATTTCATTATAAGTGCCACACAGAGATTTTGGACAGCTACAACTAACTTAACAGAATAAAAATGGAAACATGAAGTATTTTGTTGATTATATTTTAAATAACCCTATTTTGTTGTCCTAAATGAATATAACCTTTTTGCATTAATAAAACCTCATTTCTGAAACTGATTAAAAATAAGCCTTTTTTTTTTCCTTCTGTGAGTGGAAACATTAACCTACCCAACAAACACTTATTTAATGCTATCATGTACCAAGCAATATTCTAGCTACTGGAAATACAATAGTAAACAAAACAAAATCCCTGCCTTAGTGGAGCTTAAATGCTAGTGAATTAGAAGGTGATACAGAAAAATAATAAATACATACATATAATACATAATATGTTAGATGCTGATAAAGACAATTGAAAAGCCAAGAGATATGGACATTAGTATTGACCCTACAGAAATAAAAAGGAATATAAAAGAATACTATGAACAACTATATGCCAACAAATTAGAAAACCTAGGTAAAATGGACAAATTCCTAGACACACACAAACTACCTAAACTGACTCAGGAAAAAACAGAAAATCTCAACACACCTATAACAAGAGGTGGAATCAGAAATTAAAAATCTCTGGACAAAGAAAATCGAGGACCAGATGGCTTCACAATGAATTCTACCAAACATTTAAAGAATTAATACCAATCCTTCTAAAACTCTTCCAATACATAGAAACTCTCTACGAAATACTAACAAACAAAATGCAACATTAGGATCCAACTTGGTCATGGTTTATAATCTATAATAGGATTTAATACCATGACCAGGTAGAATTTATTTTAGGAATGCTAGGGTGGTTCAACATAAGAAAATCAACTATTGTAATAAATCACATTAATAGAATGAAGGAAAAGAACCACATGACCATTTCAAATGATGTAGTAAAGGCATTTAGAAAAATCCAAAACCCTTTCATGATACAAACACTCAATAAAATAGGAATGGGAGGGAAATTCCTCAACATAATAAAGGGTGTTTATGAAAAACCCATGCTGACATTATACTCAATGGGGAAAGAACAAAAGCTTTTCCTCTAAGATCAGAAACAAGACAGAGATGCCCACTTTCACCACTGCTATTCAACACTGTACAGGAAGTTCTACCCAGTGTAAGTAGACAAGAAAAATAAATAATAAGCATCCAAATTGGAAACAAAAAAGTAAAACTATTTCTATTTGCAAATGACATGATCCTATATATAGAAAATCCTGAAGAACCCACAAGAAACCCACTACAGCCAACAAATTCAGGAAAGTTGGAGGATAAAAGATTGATATGCAAAAATGAGCTGTGTTTCTATATACAACCTTTGAACAATCTGAAAAGGAAATAACGTAATCCATTTCCAACAGCATCTAAGAGAATAAAATATCTAGGAATAAAGGTGCACATGGAAAGTTATAAAATATTGCTGAAAGAAATTAAAGAAGACCTAAATAAGTGGAAAGACATTCCTTGTTCATGCAATGGAAGACTTGATATTGTTAAGATGTCAATACTACCCAAAGAGATCTACAGATTCAATGCAATCCTTATCAAAATTCCAAAAGCCTTTTGTGAATAAAGGAAGAGTCAATTCTCATATTCATATGGAATTGCAAGGCACCTCAAATACTGAAAATAATCCTGAAAAAGAAGAATGAAATAGAGAGACTCACACTTCTCAGTTTCAAAATATAATATAAAGCTACAGTAATCCAAACACTGTGGTACTGGTATAAAAAAAAAAAAAAAAGGATAGACATATACACCAATTGAATAGAACTGAAGTAAATCCATACATCTATGGCCAATTGATTTTTCACAAGAGCAACAATTTCATTCAATGGGGAAAAATAATCTCTTCAATAAATGGTATTGGGACAACTGGATCTCCACATGTAAAGGAATGAAGTTGAGCCCATACATAAGATCATATCAAAAATTGACTCAAAATGGAAACACAACCTGAGCAAAAGCTGCAAGACCCTGTTTTTGACAAAGGAGTCTCAGAAAGGACACCAAACGCATGAGCAACAAAACAAAAAAACAGACAAACTGGATTTTATCAAAATGAAAAACTTGTGTGTAAATGGACTTTATCAAGAAAGTAAAGACATAACCAAGATAATGGGAAAAAATATTTGGGAACCATATATCTGATAAGGGTTTAATATCAAGATTAATAACTCCTACAAGTCAACAATAAAAAGACAAACAACCTAATCAAAAAATGGGCAAAGGAGTAGAATAGACATTTCTCCAAAGAAGATATACAAATGGCCAATAAGCACATGAAAAGATGTTGAACATCACTAGTTATTAATGAAATGCAAATCAAAACCACCATGATGTATCATTTTACACCCAATAAGATGGCTGTTATCAGAAAAACACAAAATAACAAGTATTGGCAAGGATGTGGAGTAATTGGAACCCTCATACACTGCTAGTGGGAACGAAAAATGCTGCACGTGCTATGGAAAACGTTTTGACAGTTCCTCAAAAAGCTAAACATAGAGTGATGAAGTGAGTTCCTTTATGTGGTGTTTTACTTTGGTTACTTGGAAAAACATCTTGAGAGATTTTTTTCCCCTAAGCCCTGAGGCTTTGCCCTAGTTTTCTACTCCAGAGGATTTGTTATTTTGTCCAGGTTGATTGACATTTTCAGGGTAAACTATAAACAATTTGAGGTTTGTTACATTTTGCCTGGTCCTGGGCCACAGCCTGCCCTGTGATTGGTATGCACTTTGCAGGGACTGGTCAACAGACTATACAAATGAAGTATCTGTAGCCTACCATGCAAATAAAGTGTCCATGGCCTAACAAGAAGGGATTGGTCAGTTTGTGGCACTGCTGGGAGGGGCCATGCCTTGAAATTGACAGAAGTCCTGTACATACGCACCCAACCCCACAGAGGTTTTCAGACAGAAGGAAGCAGGAAGAAAAGCAGAAGGCAGAAAGAAGAGAGAAGCAGAGAGGCAGAGGAACCAAAGAAGCTCCTAAAAAAGCTGTAACGCAGGTCAAGAGCTGTAACACTGGAGGTTTCAACAGGCCCAGAAGGGGCCCAGCAGCAGGGCCAAGAGGAGCTTGTCCTCGGGAGGCCTAGAGGAAGACTGCACGATGGAGAAGACTTGAGAGAGCCGTCCTACACTGAAGAAGGGAGCTTCTTGATCCTGATCCTGATCCTGAGTTGTAGCCTGTTGATCCTGATCCCAAGTTGTACCCTATTCCTTAATAAACCACTGTGATGGTTAAGATTGTCAACTTGATTCTCAGTGTTTTGGCAGTTGTATAATGTGATCACTTCCCTGTTGAAATTTGATATGTGACCACCCTCGTGATGGAATCTGCTGAGCTGTACAAGCAGGAGCAGAGCCTGTGGCAGCTCACCACCCCCTCGGCCTTCATCTCTCCGCTTTCCGCCACCTACTTCTTTCCTGCTGGCCTTGCCAAGGTTTTTGACTTGTTCCAGATCCTACAGTTGCCGCTTGATCATCTGACCTCAGGTTCTTGGGACTTAAGCTAGCAGCTTACCTGTAGATCTTGGGTTTGCCAGCACCTGCAGCTACGTGAATCAGGAGAAGCCCTATCCTGATCCACAGACTTGGGACGTTCCAGCCACTACAATCTCACAAGCTGTTTCCTTGATATAAACCTCTCTCTTCATATATGTATGTGTATATATATATACACACACACACGTATGTATACACTTTATTGATTTTGCTTCTCTAGAGAACCCTGCGTAAGACAACCACTTAACTTTTAAGTATGGTGAGTTCTGTGTGGCCAATAGAACAGATTATGAAACCCAGCAAAGAAGTTGAGAGTGCCGTTGTGGGGATGGCTGACTGCAGATCTGGTAAAAATTTTAGAGGGTGGAGATATGTCTGACTTCTAGCTCATGGGAATCAGCTTTGAGCTGATTCTGGTCATTATCGTCCCTGAAGTTAGGTTCTGAAGCCACTACTTCTACTCCCACCCTTTCACACATAGACGTATCATATGATCCAGCAACTCCACTCCTGGATATATACCCCCAAAGAATTGAAAGCAAGGATTCAAACAGGTACTTGTACACCAGTGCTCATTGCAGCATTATTTACAACAGCCAAAAGACAGAATATTCATCAACTGATGAGGAGCCCTGGTGATGAATGGATAAACAAAATGTGGTATACACATACAATGGAATATTATTCACCTATAAAAAGAAATGAAGTTCTGATATATGCTATGACATGGATGAACCTTGAAAACACTAAGTGAAATAAGTCAGACACAAAAGTACAAAAATTGTATGATCTCACTTAGATGAAATATCTACAATAGGTAAATGCGTAGAGGCAAAAGTTTATTAGTGGCTATTAGGGCCTTGGGAGGGGGGAATGAAGAATTACTAATTAAGGGATATTGAGTTTCTGTTTGAGGTGATATAAAGTTTTGGAAAAAGTGGTGATAATTGCACAATGTGGTGAAGATAATTAATGTCACTGAATTGTACACTTGAAAATGGATAACATGGCATATATATATATATATATACATTCTTTTTTATCAAGTAAATTTTAAATAAATACATGTAAGGGCCAGTTTGGAATGTTTTAACTGGCATTTACATGGATATGCTCTATGTATATTTTCTTATTTATGTGAGACCTCATTCAACGAGAACAGCCTACTAGAACATAAACCAAACCAAACTCACTGCCATCGAGTCAAATTTCAAGGTATAGTGACCCTATAGGACAGAGTAGAACTGCCCCATAGGGTTTCCAAGGCTGTAAATCTTTAAGGAAGCAGGCTGCCACACCTTTCTCCCATGGAACAGCTGGTGAGTTTGAACCACTAACCTTAAGTTAGCAGCTGAGTGCTTAACCATTGTGCCACCAAGGCTCCTCTTACAACAATATACCCAATAAATAACTTAAAAACAGAAATTGGAAAATATAATAAAAGACATTAAAATCGTGACATACAAAAAAAAAAATCCAATAAGCAAACCTCAGGAATTCAGCATGATGCACGTAGGTAAGGAACCACATAGAGTTATAAACAATGAGAGAAGCTATAGGTTAATAGTTCTCAAATCTTTGCATACATAAGAATCACCTGGAGGGTTTGTTAAAAGGCAGATTTCTGGGCCCTGTCTCCAGACTTTCTGATTCAGTAGGTCTGCAGTGGGCCTGAGACTTTATGTTACAAACAAGTTCCCAGGTGATGTTAAGAAACTGGAATAGTTAATGAAAGAGATGATATGCTTATTGAAAATATATGTTCTCTCAAACTTTATTCTTGCTGTTGAAACCATGCAGTGTACTAAATGGCTTTGGAATGAAACAGATAATAGTTTTAAGTTTCAGCTCTACATTTCCCACGACCACCAGAGTCAACGCCAATGCACGGCAACCCCATGTGCGTCAGATTAGAACTGTGCTCCACAGGGTTTTCAATGGCCAATTTTTCAGAAGTAGATCACGAGGGCTTTCTTCTGAGATGCCTCTGGGTGGACTCAAAATTCCAGCCTTTCAGTTAGCAGCCAAATGTGTTAACCATTTGCACCATCCAGGGTCTCTAGCTGTACACTTAATTGCTTTAGGGAAGTTATTAAACTTCTCTAAACAATGCTATCTTCAACTGTAAAAGGGCCAAAATAGTGATAACTACCTCAAAAGGTTATAAAGATTAAGTGAAATAATGTATGTGAAGCACTTAGTTTCACGCATGGCAAATAATAAAGCTAAACAAACACCAACTGTTCCTATCATTATTATTATTAAAACAAAACATTCCACACAGTACCCAACACACGGTAAAAACCAGTTTCCCTCTTCTGGTCCATCTCACATTAAATGAAATAAAACATACAGCTGATTATCACAGGACACCATCCTCTGAAAATGGCACAGCTGGTCATTATCTTTTAAAATTTTTATTTAGTACATGCTGTGTATAAAGTCCTTTTTTGAGTGCTAGGATACAAAGATAAGGTCGCTGTCCTCCAAGTCTTTCCATCTTCCTAAGGAAAAAACACATATGGGAACAGTAGTAAATGTTGAGGGTTATATAACTAAATCAGTGGCAAAGAAAACAAAAGGTCTTAAGAAGCAGCAGCAGTCACCTGGAGCTGGAATATGTGGGAACAATTCATGAAGGAGCTGTATAGTAGAAATTTGTCATTTTGGTTGTCTCCAGCATCTGATCCTCCTTTTCCTAATAATATTCACCCTTCCTTTCGGGAAAGGCCCCAAGGTAGCTCTTGGTTGAAGCTATTGTCCTCTACACACTGTGGAAGTGGACAGAACTTCCACAGGCTGGAATTTTGAAAGGTTGGAATTTTAAGTCCTCCTTTCCACATCCTGAGCCAACCCAGGGATGGGCATGTGACTTAGTTTGGGCCAACTGGATGTTCTATGCCAGTACTGGGAATACTGAGGGGCATTCAAGAACAAGGGATAGTTGGAAGTTAAGGTCACGGCAGTGGCAGTGGCAGCAATGGAGTCCTTGCCAGACTCTACTTGCTATGAGACACATTTGCTATGCTTTCTTCTTCTTGACCCTCCAGAGCTTCCTTGGTTCCAGTATCCCCAAGACTGATCTTCAAGCCTCCTGGGGATTCTGTGAGTCCTTAATATCAAGCCCCCCATCCCCTTTTTCAGGGTGCTTAAGTTAGCCAGTATTTGTTTCCATTTCTTTCAGCCAAGAACTGATAGCAGATAAAACATAAGCTGAATTTTAAATGAAAGGCAGAATTCATAAAAGCAGAGAAGAAAGGTCATGGCATTACAGAGAAGGAATATGGCAGAGATGTGAAATGGATTGAAAAGAGTTATTAGATTCATTTGTTAAAATCAACAGGTTCATATAAGGAATTCATGGAAGAACCAGTCTCAGGGAAGTCAGCCTAGGAAATTCTTAGCTCCCCCTCCTCTTTAAAACCCTGGTGGAGCCCTGGTGGTGTAATGGTTAAGAGCTTGGCTGCTAACCAAAAGGTCAGCAGTTTGAATCCACCAGCTCCTCCCTGGAAACCTTATGGGGCAGTCCTACTCTGTCCTATAGGGTCACTATGAGCCGGAATCAACACAATGGGTTTGGGATTTTTTGTTTGTTTTTGGTAATCTCCTTCAGCACAGCTTTACTCCTTGGGAAAAAAATCACAGATCGTTCCCTTCTCATCCACACAGCATCTCTAATTTTATCAACCAAAATTTGCTTACCCTAGGCCATTGACTATTTCCTTTGATCACCTGCTATAACATCTTCCCCCCATCTATCATCAGACTTACCTCCTTTTTCTGGTTTGGCACCCCTGATATCCTTCAACACATTCTGGCATTGGTTCTACTCCAACTTTCAAACTTTCAAATTGCTTTTGATTGCACAGCCTTGACCTCTAACCCATGCAATCCAACTCCAATTTTCAGATTAAGCATCTATATCCAAGCTCAGCATCTACATCCAAGAGAACCACGGATGTGTTTACTCCTGTATCTTCACTGGAATCATCTGTCTGTCCAGTTTTAAGGGAAATACTTTATTAGAACAGATGCATTTCCAGCTGGCTTGGATCCAACCACTTCCAGGCACAGTACATGATGGAGTGACTTGTGCAATAAAAGTGTCTTGGGAAAAATATCTGGCAGTAGTTTTGTAATGTTTAGAATAAGGAAAAAAAAATGAACACAAAGAGACCAATTAAGGAGACCAAGTATGACATAGGACTTGGACAAGAGTGATAGCAGCAGGATTTGGAAGGAAAATAAGAGAATATTACAAAGGAAAATAGGCAGGGTTTAAGAGAAAAGGTAATGGAGATCAATTAAAAATAACTTCATAGTTTTAATCCATAACCAAAATAGAGAAATTGAAAGGATATACTGGTTTTAAGAATCCGTTCTATGTAGCATCATAAAAGTTAAGAGAACAAAGGAAGGGTTTCAAGGCATTGAGGATGATGGACAAGGAAAATACTATCTGGAAGCAAAAAAAAAAAAAAAGAGTCAGATTTAAAATGTCTTTGGATATAGTTCCTAAAAGGTCACTAGCGACTATGAATAAAACTTCAGAGTACCAAAAAAACAAACAAAAGAAAACCAAGCCCATTGCCATCAAGTTAACTCCAACTCACAGCGGCCCTATATGACAGAGTAGAACTGCCCCATAGGGTTTCCAAGCAGCAGCTGGTAGATTCGAACTGTCGATATTTTTGGTTAGCAGCCAAGCTCTTAACCACTGCGCCACCAGGGCTCCTTCAGGAGAATAGGGGTGCAGTGAATAAATAAGGACAACATATATATTTTTATGAAAGTTTAGAAGTGAAAGAAAAAAATTGGGACAACAATTGAAGGTATAGAAGTTGAGAAAGTGTCGTCATACTGCCTCATTACAAGTCTGTAGTTGTACTGTAAAATGGTGTTTCTTACTAGTATGAGTGAACATTTTTAACCTTAAATGTCCATGTATTCTAAAAGGGACTGGCATAGTGTCTTGCTGTTAACACCTGCTGGCTTGGCAGATTATGACATAATAGTTGATTACATAGATGTCATCTCAGAAACATAGAAAAATATACTTAAGACGCAAAAAGACTGAAGGACTGACTAGTCCTGCTCACACTTTTCAACTCTCTAAATCAACTTTGTTTGATATGAAAGCAAAGCACAGAGAAAAGGGTTTTTAATTCAAAGCTCACACTCCCTCCTCCAAGGGCATGTTCAAAACTAATTGCTTTATAAAGTCCAGAGTGCAAGCAAGGACTCAATTTGCGGAACAACTGCATGGATTTCTGCATTTGGAAGCTTGGTCTTTCCAAGTCGTAGAAATGAAAACAAAGCATGTATGAAAAATTACTGTCCTGCTGTTATTATAGTGTTGGCATAGTGTTTCCCATAAAGAAGCAGAAACCCAGTGTCCGATTTGTGCATACTCAGAAAGGTAAAAGATAGCATCTCAGGAATCAGGCTGGAGAAATGTGACTCATCTCTTTTGCTCCTTGCCAAGCTTACCTTGACATTTACTTCTATAAACACAGTCAGCAAAGACTATGCTAAGAAATTATATTCTGAATCCACATCTGGATTTTTTCTTAGCTGCCACATCTTGAACAGCTAAGAAAGTTTTCCACTCCTCTCTTCAATAATAATGTTAATAATTATTACTGAGATGTGCCTTATATTGTACTTCACTGCTAACTTCTTCCTTGAGTGCTTGTCTCATTTTATCTTTGCTATAGCCCATTGAAATGAAGAATGGCAAGTGTTTTTGCCTTCCATGAATTATCCCAGTACGTCATGACAGCCATGCGTACCGAACACCGAGCAACTTAAAATTATTTTGATGTTGGGGCAGACAGTGCATTTATTTCTTCTTTTGTTTATGCTTTGGAATGTTATCCTAGCACTAAGTTCAGAAGGTAGAATGGTGTCTGTGTATCAATCCTAAACGTGATCTCAAATACTTCCTGTTTTCTTTTCGGTTATCTCCAGAACTCAGCAAAAACGAATGAGCTTGACATTGCCAGTTTTTGTTTTGCTGTTGTGGTTGTTTTTGTCTTATTTTTAATCAACCTAGAAGCATTCAAAAGAGATAGTTTGAGTCTCAGATGGATTTTTGCTTTGAATTATTAAGGTTAGTAGTATGACGATTTTGCATTTGTTTCTTTCTTATATTTCTAAAACCATGTTCTGAAAGTAAGTATAACTCGTAAGTGTATGTCATTCCATATACTCTGTGCACATTTCTTGTATTCTACTACTCAGCAACACAGCCACACCTCCAGCTGCTGGAACTCAATACAAATTGTTCCTATTTAAGATTACTAAAGGATAAAAAGATTGGCCACTAGTCCCACACAGACCCAAAAAGAACCTCCTCCTACTGATTTATGTTATCCTATTATTTATTTATTTTTTTATTATTAGCCTCATGGAAACCCTGATGGCGTAGTGGTTAAGAGCTATGGCTACTAACCAAAAGGTCGGCAGTTCAAATCCATCAGGCGCTCCTTGGAAACTCTATGAGGCAGTTCTACTTTGTCCTGTAGGGTCACTATGAGTTGAAATTGACTCAATGGCAACAGGTCTTGGTTTGGGTTTATTACCCTCATATTGACAGCTAAGCTCCCTTAGCCTAAATATCATATTACAATTTTAGAATGTCTACATGATGAGAAGTAAAGACAGTTTTGGGATCGATTATTCTATTTATTTAACCAATCTGAAAAACCAAACACAATAATTCAAGCTGCCACCAAGATTTTTTCCTTTTTTTTTTGGCCTAAATTGGTTGAATTCACTTTGTTTCACTTCGTGTTATACAGATTCTCTTCTTACAGAAAGAGTAGAGACTTCCATAAACCGGTGTCTAAGGATGAGGAGGTTGCTGCAGATATTTCCCATCTACAATTACACTGTGTTACAGCCAAGTTTCTCCTCCAAAATATCTGAAGGAGGAGCTTTAAAGGGCAACAATCTGATTTAAAGAGGAGCCTCGGAGTCTTGTCTCAAAGGAGCACATGCACAGAAATCATTCCATTTTTACTTAGATGATGTGATTACTTGAGTTGGCTTTAGAGAGTATCAGGGGTCAGATTCCTGAGTCAGAGATTTGCATACAGATGGTTTACTGTGTTCTCAGGAATAAGGGTTGCTATGAATTAGAATCAACTCAACGGCAGTGGGGTTTTTTTGGGGGGGTTTAAGGGAGCTAGGGATTGGGCTGCAATGCATTTGCAACAGAGGCCTCAGCCAATCCCACAGGCTGCTCTGAAGCTGGAACAGCCCATTAGAACTGTGCTGAATTAAAGCAAGGATCTGAGCCTTTGTGCCCGCGTATCAACAAGTCATGGAAAATATGTTGCCCCCAAGAAGGCAATGTAACCTTGGACAGCCAAGACAATTTCCTCGGGAAGGGCTCAACCTTACAACCCTCAGCAACCAACACTTCTGGCACCTGGGAGAACGAAGGCTTTGGTGCTGACGGTGGGAGCTGGGTGGCACTCCAGAGCATCCACTCAAGGGGTAGATGATAGAGATTGTGGGGTTGCCTAAGCCCTCCCGTACCCTTAACACCCAAATAATTATTTGGTTCTGCTACCGCCAAAGCACTCTAGAGTCGGTAGACAAATTTTGGAAGATCTGAGATTTTTTAATTTTGTGTTTTTATGTTGATGGAAATCTTTTTATAATAAATTTCACTCCATTACAAATTCAAAACTTCACTTTTGCAATGATAATTCAACCTGAAAGATACTTTCAGAGACTAAAACCTTAATTTCTTAAATCAGTATTTCTCAAATTGGGATTCTCAGAGAGATCCTCCAGAGATGGGGTCCTTAGGATATTTTTTATAAGGCATTTGTACATTACTGAAGTATAAGAAACACTGGGAGTACTGGTAGCATCTGAGCTGAAGAATTAGAGTTGGGCTCAAATCATTCAGGTTCTGCTTACTACCTGTGTGACATTAGGGAAGTAATTAATTTTTTTGAATCCTTTATCTTCTCAATGTGATTACTCACAAGATTGTTGTGAAAACTGAGTGAAATAAGCTAGCAAGGATTCAGCATAACTCCTGGCATATTTAGAAACACTAAATAAATGGTACATAACCCACTGCCACCCACTGCTGTCGAGTCGATTCCGACTCATAGCGACCAATGTCACTAACTCTTGCAGTCACTTTGATATAACTTGTCTCACATCTTTTTTTAATCACCTGGAAAAAAAAAGGTGTCAATAAGAAGTTAATTAGAAATCTATCACCATAGCTGTTTCATCCTATGATTGTCCAAATGAAGTAATAAGAGAATGAAGGTAAAGACACAAGCTCAAAGAAAACCAGAATTTTCAAATTCTTTGCTGCCCCAGAAGAACACGGAGAAAAAGTCTGAAGAGCCTAATTTAGTATGATCAGAAAAAAAATGAAGAACTGCTTTGTAGGAGAAGACTAAAACTGTTGTAAAATAAAAAAGAAAAGCAAGCAAAACAACAGTAAAGATCAATCTAAAGACAAATGGTGAAAGGAAACATTAAGTCTACAAATTACGAAGCTTAATGAGTTTTGAGTCCCGCATGACGGCAAATGTTTGAACCCTCAACTACTACAGGAAAGTTTGGGGGCTGAATCCATCCAGAAGTGCCTGGAAAGAAAGTCCTGGAGGACTGCTTCCAAAAAATCAGTCATTAAAAACCCTATGGAGTGCAGGTCTACTCTGAAATACATGGGGTCAGCATGAATCAGAATCAATTCTATAGCAACTGGTTTGGGTTTTCTGGTTAGGGGCTTTTTGGCATATAATAGATGTTCAATATATTTTCCTTGATTTGAGTTGTAGCATGTTAATAGAGTAAACATGACTTTGTTTACTAAATAACATTTTGAAATGGAAAAATTTAATAGATATCTACCATATACTAAAAAAAAAAAGTGTACCAAGGGTTCAAAGTACAAATATAGTAAGACATAGATTCCAACTTTATGAAGCTCACTGTGGCATATAAACAAATAAAATACAATAATAGGGTATATGGGGAACACAGGGAAGGGACAACTAACTGACTGGAAGCATCAAGCTTAGGGATTTAGACATTTTCTTTTAATCAACATCAAGACAACGGAGGTTTATAAGCAGAGGGGTGACATTATTTGACTTTGCTATTTTGGAAAATTCATTCGCTCATTACGTTTTTAAAAATGTTTTCATTGAGTGACTGTTATTGCTGGGTACTGTCTTGGTGAGCTATTGCAGTTATAATGCTAACAAGAGCCTGCAGGATACACTGAAGCCAGATGAATCTGGTGGCGGAGACCAGCTACAAGACTGCTGCATTTATTCTGTGGAGAAACAATGAAGAGAACAGATTCAAAAGATAGGTCTGAGTTCTTAACAGAACTCAGAATCGTATTTCGTTTGTCTTAGAAAGATGCACCCCCAATGCCCTGCAATTCTCATTCAAAAATCTTGTCTGTCAGCTGGGTCAAAAGGTCAGTCCCTCCATACTGTTTCCTCTCTTCTTCCCACTGTCTTTTCTGGAGTATAAACAATCACGCTCCTCGCATTCCCATCAGATAGGAAATTGTGATTCCAGGGAAATGGGCCAAAATTAGCCAGCTTCCTCCCTATGAGCAGCCTTCTTCTTGAAAAATACAATTCTATTTATTTTGAAAACAAAAACATTGTTTAGCATCCAATATCAATATCAAAAGGCAATCATGTTCCTTAAGATGCCTAAAAACAGATACAACATTAAAAAACTTCTTTAGACAAGAGTTTTAGGACCTCCCTATGAGTCGGAATCAACTCTACGTCAACGGATTTGTTTTTGGTTTTTTTCTCAGTCAGAATTTGCCCTATAAAAATGACTTTTCCAGGTTACTATTTTTAGCCTACATCTTTTTCCTACCAAAATATGTTCTCACTAGTACAAAATGTCAGCTTATATGAAATGTGTCATTTCTTCCCAATTCTGTTATTAGTAAAAATAACTCCACCCAAATAAAGCAAATGATATCTGAGTTTTTGAAATGCTGTCAATTAGACAATATTTTTCATTGTTTAAAGGATAATTATGTCAAATGACTGTGGTAGAGATTCCTAAATAGAGCTATCGTTTACTATATTTATAAATGTAATTGAATTTTAAGTTTATTTACAATTAAATATTTTTGGCAAATGAGGCTCAATGCCCTTCCTGTAGCCATCATAGGAAAGAAGACATTCTTTCTGAACCCCTCTCAGCTCTCTTGTGCAAATCAGCAGATACTACAGTTTACTGTCTTTGTAACATTGCTCAGCATCTGTCCCAGTCATGCTTTACAACTTGAGAGCAACTGAAAAAGACATTTTTTTACAGAGTTGGGTGACCAAGGAGGGCAGAAACAGGCATCTTTGCAGTATAATTACCCCAGCTTCCCCCGTCTGAACATGCCAGTCTCACGTCTTTCCTGGCTTGGGCCAATTTCCTAAACTAGACAGCAACTCAGTGTTTTTGTGGCTAGATAAGTAGAGGTGCTGCACCCTACCCCTTAAAACCAAAAAAACCAAACCAGTTGCCGTCGAGTCGATTCTGATTCATGGTGACCTCATGTGTGTCAGAGTAGACTGTGCTCCACGGAATTTTCAAGGGCTGATTTTTCCAAAGTAGATCACCAGGCCTTTTTTCTGAGGTGCGCTGAGTGGACCTCCAACCTTTCAGTTGGCAGCCAAACATGTTAACCATTTGCACCACACAGGGACTCCGTCTCCCCTTAAGAGAAGTTTAAAAAATAGTCCTAAGGAGAAGCTCAAGGCCTAGAAGTGAAGCTCAGCTACAGGCCAGAGATTTCTCCATAGGAAGTGACAAAAACAATACGCATAATGGTACTGCCCAGGCTTCCTGAAAAAAGTAGTTTGGAAAGCAGGGGGATATATATATACACATACATATAATTTGTTTTTTTACTTTATATGAAGTTTTACAAAGCAAACTAGTTTCTTATTAAACAATTAATACACATATTATTTAGTGATATTGTTGCTAACCCTACAACATGCGAACACTCTTCCCTTCTTGACCTTGGGTTCCCCATTACCAGCTTTCCTATCCCCTCCTGTCTTCTCATCCTGGCCCCTGGGCTGGTATCCCCATTTAGTCTCATTTTGTTTTGTGGGCCTGTCCAATCTTTGGCTGAAGGGTGAACCTCAGGAGTGACTTCAGTACTAAGTTAAAAGGGTGTCCAGGGGCCATACTCTTGGGGTTTCTCTAGTCTCTGTCAGATGGGTAAGTCTGGTCTTTTGGGGGGGGGCAGGGGGGAGTTAAAATTTTGTTCTACATTTTTCTTCAGCCCATTCTGAAACCCTCTATTATGATCCCTGTCAGAGCAGTCGGTGGTGGGAGCCGGGCACCATCTAGCTGTGCCAGACTCAATCTGGTGGAAGCTGTGTTAGTCATGGTCCATTAGTCCTTTGGACTAATGTTTGCCTTGTGTCTGGTTTTCTTCATTCTCCCTTGCTCCAGACAGGGTGAGAACAGTGGAGTATCTTAGATGGCCGCTCACAAGCTTTTAAGACTGGCAGGGGGGATGCTTTGAAAAACAGCAGTAGTAGGAAGGACATTTAAGATTGAGGGAACAATATGAGCAAGGAGTAAAGTCTGGAAGGTATAGTATGCATACGAAGAAGCCTATGCAGTCCAGTTTGTCTATAATTAAGAGTACATGGATATGAGTAAAACATAACCAGGTAGATAAGGCAGGTTTAATTAATTTGTGGATTGTTCTAAATCCTAAGGAAAGAAGAATGAATTCTGTTTGGTAGACTCTTGGGGGCAGCTGATGTTTTGAAGGAGAAAAAAAGGTTTTTTTTTTTTGATCAGATGCTTTAGGAAGATTATACTGGCAGCAGTATTTAAAAAGAACAAGAAAAAGGAGATGCAGGATGTATGGATAATATCAGGTGACTATTTCAGGCAAACAATACCCAAGGCCAGAGTTAAAGTGATAACACTGGGAATGGGAAGGAGGTAAAAGATTCAAAAGCCACGGTAGAGTTATAGTCTATGTGAATAGGCTTCTAATTGTTATTGCAGAATAAGAAGCAGGAGTCAAAGATGACTCCAAGGTCTCAAACCCAAATTAATGGAATAATTCAGATATCATTTCTGGAAAAAACAGAGTCAGAAGAATTTGTTTCGGGGAAGACACGATGAGTTCTATTATATTTTTTTAAGTGCCCATAAGTAATTATTGTTATTGTTGTTGCTGTGTGCCAAGTCGATTCTGACTCACAGCAAAATAATTATTATTGCTTCTATATTACAGATGATAACACCAAGACTCAGAAATACCAGTGATTGTGTCAGATACCTCTTATGTGCCTCTTATGTGCCACTCCACATACTTTCAGCCCCATTTGTTCCTGAGGCTCCTGTCCAAGTGTTCCACCTGAGCCATCACTGTGACAACCAATTCTGGCCTACTGAACAGCACCTGACTTTATACCTCCTGTCCCAGGACTTCTCTGCTGCCACTGAGACAAAATCCCCTGCCTCAAAAAACAACATACAATACAGAAGATGTCAGCACCACTGGACTAAACCAAAAGCTAAGAAGTTTCCTGAATACAACCAAACACTTCAAAGGCCAGAGTAGCAGGGATGGGGGTTTGGGGACCATGGTTTCTGGGGACATCTAGGTCAACTGGCATAACAAAATGTATTAAAACATTCTGCATCCCACTTTGGTGAGAGGCGTCTGGGGTCTTCAATGCTAGCAAGCAGCCATCTAAGATACATCAATTGACCTCAACCCACCTGGAGCAAAGAAGAATGAAGAACACCAAAGACATACGGTAAAGATGAGCCCAAGAGACAGAAAGGGCCACATAAACCAGAGACTACATCAACCCGAGACCAGAAGAACTAAGTGATACCTGGCTACCACCGATCACTGCCCTGACAGGGAACACAACAGAGAATCTCTGATGGAGCAGGAGAACAGTGGGATGCAGATCTCAAATTCTCGTAAGAAGACCAGGCTTGATGGTATGACTAAGGCTAGAGGAACCCTGGAGATCATCGTCCCCAGGCCCTTTGTTAGCCCAAGACTGTTACCATTCCCAAAGCCAACTCTTCAGACAGGGATTGGACTGGACTATAAGAAAGATAATGATACTGGCAAGGAGTCAGCTTCTTGGATCATACAGACACATGAGACTATGTGGGCAACTCCTGTCTCGAGGCGAGATGAGAAGGAAAAGGGAGACAGGAGCTGGTTGAATGGACACAGGGAATTCAGGCAGGAGAGGAGGAATGTGCTGTCTCATTAGGGGGAGAGCAGCTAGTAGTACATAGCAAGGTGCGTATAGCTTATTGTACAAGACACTGACTTAATTTGTAAACTTTCACTTAAAGCACAATAAATAAACTAACTTAAAAAAAAAATTCCCTGCCTCACTTGCTCAGAATCAACATATGCACAACCCAAAGTGCAGAGGAGCTCATACCTTACAGAGCAATCTTTTGTGCAATGGGAGATGAGCTCATGGACAAATTCTTCTTTTTTCCAAAATGAACCATCCTGTGATTCAGTAATCTAATATGGCCTCTTGGAAGCAGGCCCTTCAAGATTGAGTAATCAGTTACATTTGATACAAGGTGGTGCCATGGCCAGATTAGAATGTATCCTTATTTGACATTCACTTCTTTCTGGACTCATTTCCCTTTTCACTTACTCTAGCTTCTCTAGGATTGCGTAGCCTAATTAAAAAAAATAAATACCACATAAGCTTTTGCCTCAACTTTTGTTTTCTGGGAAACTCAGTCTGAGAGTATTAAAAAGCTTTTAAAAGATTGATCAATTGGATATTTCATAAGGATTTTTGGTCTTTGTAATTGATGTGATGGTCATCAGTACTATTCCAGTTATATTTCTAGGCTCAAGGTGGAGGCTTTTACCTCTCTGAATCCTTGAAATCGGGTCCCCAGTTAGGTCTTACTCTGACCAATGAAATGAAGATGGAAGAAATATGGGTCAATCTGTAGGTTTCTGGTTTCCCATAGAATAATGAAGGTTCCCTGGTGTAAATCTGTCTGAACGTCCTTCAAAAAACTCATATCAATCGACAAGAATAGATGATAAAAACCTCTCAAAACCCATTTTTACAACATAACTCAGAAATAAAAAGATACTATGAACTTCAAATTACATGATAAAGCAAATGAGTAAGTATACTAACGTTGGGGGAACCAGAGTTCTCATTGAGACAGAAAGAAGAAGTAAACGTGGAATGGAGGAGGGTAAGAAAGAATCCTATGTTCTTTGACGTAAAATAGATGAATCAATATGAACTCTTGTGGCTTTTTGTGTTTTTTGTTTTTTAACATAGCTCCTAGCTCTGATCTCTGGAAAAGACTAGAAACAACAATAGCCTGGCAATGAGCACCCTCAGTGTCCAAATACCATTACGTAGTTTCTTTTTTAAAAAAATTAGTGATTCCAGATCTGTAGAAGACAGCATACAATATAAGCCTGAACTATCTTGTCCTGTCAAATATAGAGGGCCTCAAAGACTAATGTAAAGAAGTCAGAAGGGTACAAGAGCTATCATAAAGCCAAATTTAGGATAATTTGGCGTCAAAAAGAATAGTGTCAACAGTGAAAGTTGATAAGCAAAAAAAAAAATCCGTATGTCCAAAATGATAGTAGAGCAAAAGGGATTGGGGAGGCCTTGTTTATAGAAGCATGCCAGCTAACAAACGTAGAAGGAACGTTTGAATTAGAAAACCCCAATGTAATAATTGATACAAGCAAGAATCATCAATGGACACTGGAACCATTGGGTGAAAATTTGTTGATTTACAGAATATTTACACATTCTCTAAGTTTTACCCATGTATATTGCTATAGCTTACAAAGAGGAAAAAGTAACTTAATAATGGAAAACTCCAGCAAATGACACTTTAGTCAAGTGTTCAAATTTACCATCACGAATTATAGGACAAACTGATAATATGTGGGCATTCTGGTATAATTCTAAGTGCTCGAATACTTGTGTTAAGAAAACTGGATATGCATTCCTCCCACTTGCCACCAAGAGAAAAACACACACACATACACTCATGCGTATACACAATTATTCAGAATAATAAATCAGAATTATTTTAAAAACCAAATGATATAATGTATCTGAAAGGGAAGCAAGTCAGTGTAACAAAAATCAAATTTTCTAAAGCCAGTTCCCTAAAAATCAATTAGCTAAGTGATAAAATTTTTAAAAAGAAGTCTAAATGCCAACTTCCCAATATTAGCAACTTACAAAAGGCTTGTTTCTTTCAACTATTTGAATAGCAATTTCCATTTTTCAAACCTTAAGTTTTTTTTGTATTTTTTCCTAATTCTTCAAATACCATATCAATTTTTATTTTAATTTTGAAATTTTGGAATTAAAATTTTATATTTAAATTTAATTTTACTTTTTTTTAATTAATTTTTATTAAGCTTCAAGTGAACATTTACCATTCCAATCAGTCTGTCACATGTAAGTTTACATACATCTTACTCCCTTCTCCCACTTGCTCTCCCCCTATTGAGTCAGCCCTTTCAGTCTCTCGTTTCGTGCCAATTTTGCCGTCTTCCCTCTCTCTCTATCTTCCCATCCCCCCTAAATTTAATTTTACTTTAAGTAACTTTAGATTCATATTTTATTAAAGTTTAAAAGCATCCAAAACATAAATAAATCTGTTACATGAGAAATGTTGAGATTTTTCTTCCTACCAAGGAGCAATTGGGGTACAGGAATTTGGTTCTAGTTTGCAAAAAGAGAACACATGAAGGAATAAAACTATTCAAAGCAGAGGGTGGGGGATGTCAAGAAGAGATAAATATATCAGATTTTATGATTGTTAGAACACACTTGATACCTATCAACATCAAAATAGAAATTCCTTTAATATCCTAAAAATGCTTTAAGATTAATAAAGTAAATATAGATTGGTTACAAAAATATCTTGCAGTTTTTCATCATTCAAGCAACCCACACCTTTGCAATGTGATATTGAACCTCTTCCAATCAGGTTGGCTTTGTGATTTGCTTTGGCCAGTAGAATACGGCAGAAATGATATGGCCCAATTCTAAGCCCAGGCACTAAGAGATTTATTTTTCTCTCAGAACTTTGACATTACGATGAGAACAAACTAGGGCTAGCCTGCTGGTATGTGAGTACCTACGGAAAGAGGTAGCAGTTCTCCTAGTCATCCCAGTCCAGGCCATTGTGATAGGCAGAATAATACCTCCCACCCAAAATATGTCCATATTCTAATCCCTAGAAGCTATGAATGTATTATTTTACAAGGCCAAGGGGAATTAAGATTGCAGAAAGAACTAAGGTTGCTAATCAGTTAAATTTAAAATAGATTATCCTAGATTATCCTGGGGGGCACAATGTAATCACAAGGAGTAGAAATGGAAAAGGAAGGCAGAAAAGAAGCCACAGTCAGTTTCAGAGTGATGTAATGTGAGACTTGACTGGCCATTGCTGGCTTTGAAGATGGAAGAGAACAAGGAACCATGGAATGTAGACTGTATACAAGAAAAGGCAAGAAAACAGATTCTCCCCTAAAGCCTCCAGAAAGGAATGCAGCCTAGATGACACCCTGATTTTAGCCCAGTAAGATCCATTTTAAGGAAGCATGGTGACGCAATGACTAAGTGCTCAGCTGCTAAACAAAATGTTGGTTACTCCAAACCACCAGCTGCTCTGCAGGAGAAAAGACCTAGCAATCTGCTCCCATAAAGGTGACAGCCTTGGAAACCGTATGGGGAAGTTTTACTCTGTCATATGGGATTGCTATGAGTCAACTCAACAGCAAACAACAACAACAAAGACCCGTTTTAGATTTCTGACATTCAGAGTTGTAAGATAACAAATTTGTGTTGCTTTAAGTTTCTAAGTTTGGGATCATTTGTTACAGCAGCAATAGGAAACTAATACAAGCCACTCTGGACCAGTCAACCCCCAGCCAAGCTGCCAGCTAACCCCAGACACCTAAGTGAGCCCAGCCAGGTTCAGCCAAGCCTGGCACAGATCAGCAAAATGACACAACTGACTCATAAACTCATGAGAATTAACAAATGGTTATTTTTAAGCCACTAAGTTCTGGGGCATTTGTTATACAGAAATAGCTAACGAGTACAAATAAGAAATGAACATAAATAGATGAAAACCACCACTACACATTAGATTTTAGCTATCATTTACTAGAAAGTATAAAATAAGTTTCATGTGATAGCTAAAAAATCAGCTAAAGAATCCTAAAACATGTCTTGATTTTTTCCTGTGAAGACTATTAAAATTGGACCACTCAAACTTTAGTAAAGTTTTCACATCTGTTAATCCTATCCAATGTGAATTTCTGTAAAATTTATAAACAGTTAAGATACACACGGTTTTGGTAAACTGAAACACTTAGGAAATTCAACAGATTTTCAGCAGATTCACCAAGGTAAGTGCTGTTGTTAGGTGCCGTCGAGTTGGTTCTGCCTCATAGCGACCCTATGCACAACAGAATGACACACTGCCCAGTCCTGCAATTGTGGCTGTGCTTGAGCCCATTGTTGCAGCCACTGTGTCAATCCACTTCGTTGAGGGTCTTCCTCTTTTGCTGACCCTCTATTTTGCCAAGCATGATGTCCTTCTCCATGGACTGAACCCTCCTGACAACATGTCCAAAGAATGTAAGACACAGTCTCGCCATCCTTGCTTCTCAGGAGCATTCTGGCTGTACTTCTTCCAAGACAGATTTCTTCCTTCTTTGGGCAGTCAATGGTGTATTCAACATTATTCATCAACACCATAATTCAAAGGTGTGAATCCTTCTTCGGTCTTCCTTATTCATCGTCTAGCTTTTGCATGAATATGAGGTTATTGAAAACACCATGGCTTGGGTCAGGTGCACCTTAGTCTTCAAGGTGACATCTTTGCTTTTCAACACTTTAAAGAGGTCTTTTGCAACTGATTTACCCAATACAATGCATCTTTTGATTTCTTGACTGCTGCTTCCATGGCTGTTGATTGTGGATCCAAGTAAAATGAAATCCTTAACAACCTCAATCTTTTCTCCATTTATCATGATGTCGCTTATTGGTCCAGGTGTGAAGATATTTGTTTTCTTTATGTTGAGGTGTAGTCCATACTGAAGGCTGCAGTCTTTGATCTTCATCAGTAAGTCCTTGAAGTCCTCTTCACTTTCAGCAAGCAAGGTTGTGTCATCTGCATAACGCAGGTTGTTAATAAGTCTTCCTGCAATCCTGACGCCCCGTTCTTCTTCATATAGTCCAGCTTCTCGGATTATTTACTCAGCATACAGACTGAGTAGATATGGTGAAAGAATAAAACCCTGACGCACAACTTTCCTGACTCTACACCAATCTGTGTCCCCTTACTCCATCTGAACAACTGCCTCTTGATCTATGTAAAGGTTCCTCATGAGCACAATTAAGCGTTCTGGAATTCCCATTCTTTGCAATCTCATCCATAATTTGTTATGACCCACACAGTCAAATGCCTTTGCATAGTCAATAAAACACAGGTAAACATCTTTCTGGTATTCTCTGCTTTTAGCCAGGATCCATCTGACATCAGCAATGATATCCCTGGTTCCACGTCCTCTTCTAAATCCGGCCTGAATTTCTGGCAGTTCCCTGTCGACATACTGCTGCAGCTTCTTTTGAATGATCTTCAGCAAAACTTAGCTTGAATGTGGATATCATTGATATTGTTCTATAATCACCGCATCCAGTTGAATCACCTTTCTTGGAAATAGGCATAAATATGGATCTCTTCCAGTTGGTTGGCCAGGTAGCTGTCCTCCAAATTTCTTGGCATAGATGAGTGAATAAATACTTCAGTGCTGCATCCATTTGCTGAAACATTTAAATTGGTATTCTGTCAATACCCAGAGCCTTGTTTTTCACCAATGCCTTCCGTGCAGCTTGGACTTCTTCCTTCAGTACCATCGGTTCCAAGATAAGAGAATGCTTCACAAGTGTAAGTCATGATTTCCCTTATAGTACTAATATTGTCACACTGCACTTTACTAATGGATTGATAAAACTAAGTGGAAAGATAAGCACAACGAATATAAAAATGCCCACTTTTGTATTGCCTTATATGGAGTAATGATTAATCAAACGTAGCCAAAGAAGTTATAAATTATGGAATAATTCTATCTAAAGCCTCATACATAATGAGTACTCTTGAGGCATAGGGCATAAGATTGTGTGTGTGTGTGTGTTCCAGAATAGAAAATATGTGCCAGTGCCTGAAAATCTAACAGTCCCCATTAGTTTAAAAAATATATGGAGGAGACAGAAAGGATTGTTAAAAACATATGGAGAAAAGAAGAGGAAAGAAAAGAGAAATAAGGAATGTGGTCACTCAATTTCTGAAAATACAAAAAACTCAAGGGTGGATTCCAATACATTGGGTGATACGATCTAAACCAGATTACCAGTCTACTGATATGGGACCCTGGGCATAGTCAGGGATGCCAAGATGAAATTGAGTCAGCATGAGGTCGGTTCTCATAATGTAAAGGCCACTCTGTTCCAGATAAAGTCAGGAAGAAGTGACAATTCCATAAGCAGATGAAGCTGCCAAGAGTAGAAGAATTTCCCTTCATCACCTCATGCATAATGTGGCCACACACAGACACTGGGTGGTAACATCTGAGTATAACATCTGAATGAGGCACCATGGCCTTGGAGTCAACAAAAGTTTTAATCAGTGCAGCCCAGCAATTGTGATTTGTATCCATTCACCCTTGTGGACCTTAGAGTAATTCCCTTATATAGGATATGATGTTTGGTCTTACGATTAACTGAACAGATCCAAAACATGGTCTGCTCATGTTTTGATAGAAATGTTTTTATCTGCAAATGGTTAATGTTCTTTTTCCCAGTACCTTTTGGAACCAAGCCATTCGTGATTTCCAATGGCTGCACCCTCATATGTTGACAGCAAAGTTCCAGTGCTTTGTAAACTTTTCCATAAACCACCTTCAGAAACAGTTATTTAAATGCAGTCATGCCAGGGATATCAATTTACCACTTCTTATCCAGAATCATAAAGTCTGTGGGAAAAGACAGATGGGGTGAGGAAAGACAAGACATGGGAGTGGGAACGGAATACGTTATTTACAATAATTACGTTCTGTATTAGCCTCCAGGTACACAGTACTTGCATTTCTCTATATATACTCAGACAATTACAGAGGCTGTACTAAAAGCATTATTTTTATTTTATTTATTTATTTTTGCTCTTTAAACGGAAAAGGTTTCTATGAGTCGGAATCAACTCAAGAGCAACAGTTTTAATAATAATGTGGACACTATCCAAGAACAATGATAACATGTAGTGCAAAGATAATAATCTGTAGATTATCCTGAGTAATATCTTCTGAACTGGTATCACTATTTCCATTTCCTTTAGAAATTTAGTTAATACATGAGAAACTTCCCAAAATAGCTGGTTGTATGACCTCTGGTAAGTAAACCAACCTCTCTGGGCCTTTTAAACTTTAAAATGAACCCTTTTAACTATAGCATTTTATGATTGACTGATAACTAAATTTACTTTAATGTGACTTCCTCTTCACAGATCTTTTTACCCATATTTACATCTATTTTGTACGTTCTTAGAATAGTTCTAAATGAACTTTACCCAAATATAGAAAGTTGCTAATTTAGTTATATTTTCTCAGCATATTTTTCTAATTTTTAGTTTTTATTTTCTAACATTTTTTGGTTCATAATAAAAAATTTATAAATTCATGAGATTAAAATAAAATGACGATACACAATCATTACTAAACTTTTATGTGACATAATCTATGTTGTTGTTTGCCGTCGAGTTGATTCAGACTCAAAGCAACCTTGTATGACAGAGTAGAACTGCCCCACAAGGTTTTCTAGGCTTTAATCTTTACGGGAGCAGATCGCCAGACCTTTTCTCCCACAGAGCCTCTGGTGGGTTCTATCTACCCAACCTTTCGGTTAACTGCCAAGCACTTACCAACTGTGCCACCACAGCTTCTTTACATAATCTACAGACACCTAAAATAATGCCTTTCACTTAAAAAATGCCTGACCAAGCAGCTACACACACACACCCACACCCCTGCCCTCACGCACCCCGCCCATGGAATGCCTCCTTCAAGTAAACAGGAACATTATACTGAAGAGCTGAGGTGCTGTGTTCACTTTAATATTATGTGTGTCCTTGGACCTAACTACCCAGGTGTGTTGGGTCCTTTCCCAAGTTAAGTAAGTGTTTGCTGGCCAGGGCTTCAAACCTTTTGAACCCCTGCTGAGAATCTGCATTTCTAACAAGTTCGCAGGCCATGCTAATGCTGCTGGTTGGGGACCAATTCTGAGAATCGCTAGTAGAGCAGTGGTTCTCAGAATTTGTAATCTATAAGAATCACCTGGGGATCTTGTTAAACTGTAGATTCTGACTGAGTATATCTGGGGGGGAAATGCAAATTCTCAGCAGGGGTTCGAACCAGTTCAGAGGCCTGTTGCTTCCACAGATAGCACAAAACATACCACTCCTGGTGTCTCTCATTTAACTGATCTAAGGTAGTCTTTTTTTTTTTTTTTTTAAGGTACGGCCCACATATCGATTTTTTAAAGCTCTCAGGTGATTCTAACGAACGCCAAGAGTGAAAACACTTAAGAATTGTAGCTTTTCTAAGTATTCCACCCCCTCATGCACTCTGAGTACAGAAACAGCTGTGGGGTTGAACATTTCTTAGTTAAGGGGGATGGGGATTGGCTTTGAACTTCTACTTGGTATATCTGTCTTATGTCCCATATAAAAGAGGTTAGTTATAACAATATAAAAGGGACGTAATTATAAACATTCAACAAGTATTTATTGCATGCACATTTAATAGCACAGGAACCATTTGCTTATAAGAAAATCCTATCGTATGATGCCCTTGCCATAAATGATAATGTTGTGTATAGGATTCAGGGTATTGTTGATATTAGCCATGCAGACCTTATCCCCAATCCAACATCATCAAGCCACATGGACAGCATTTATAAAAACAGAATCCTGGCCCACCACAAATCTACTGAGTTTAGATACTCAAGTGCTTTTCTATCTCTTCTACTAAATTGTAAGCTGCTTTTAGAGTAGGTTTCTTGCCATGTACATCACTGTATCCCTCACAGTACCCAAGCACAATGCTTCACACCTTATAAAACCATTAACCAGTTGCTGTCTAGTTGATTCCAAATCATGTTGACCCCATGTGTGTCAAAGTAGAAGTATACTCCATAGGTTTTCAATGGCCAGTTTTTGGAAGCAGATCACTAGGCCTTTCTTCTGAAGTATCTCTGGGTGAGCTTAAACCTCCAACCTTTTAGTCAGCAGTTGAGTGCTCAGGTAATAATATTCAGATTAATACAGAATTGAATATTGGAATTTATGACCTTTTCGGTGCAACTTCAGTAGGTAATTAGAACAGGTTGAGGAAAAAAATATTAAGTTATTTCTTAAATGAACCAAATTTAAAATTTTAAATGCCTGGCCAGAAAAGGTCAATCACATTTGAAATAATACTGATAAATCTTCAGAAGCAAGGTAAAGTTATCAGTTATCAGGTGTCTAGAATATATTATCTTGAAACCAGTTACATAACTATAGATCCATTTTTCTTTTGTAAAAAGTTTTATAAATGTCTGTAAAGGTATATGCACTTCTAAAATACTAATAGTGTTTTCATATTATGCAGCTATTACTAAGTTCCTAAAAAGAGAAACTGATTCAATAAATATTTATTGAATGCCAAATATGTGTGAGGCACTTTGCCGGATGCTAGGAATAGCATTGACAAGATCGCTTTCATGGAGTTTACATTCTAGCACATATTATAGCTAATTGATTATTCAATCACACTTGAAATTCATGCTATGAAAGAGAAACACAGAATGGTTTGAACACATAACAAGTGGGCCTCATTTAGTCTTGGGGTCAAGAAAGTGACATCTGAGCCTTAAAGAATTTATAGGAATTAACTATCGGAAGAGAAGGAAGAAAATTCTGACATGCAGAATAGCATCTGAGAAGACTTGAAGGCCAGAAAAAGTATGAAGCCTGCAAGAAAATAAAAGTAGGCCTGTCTGACCAAAGCCCAGATAGCAAAGTCAGAGTAGTAAGCAATGACTCTAGTGAGGTAAACAATCATTAGAACCTTATTAAAATTGTGGTATTTACCTTAAAATCAATAAACCAGTTGCCATCAAGTCAATTCCAACTTATGGCGACCCCATGTGTGTCAGAGTAGAATTGTGCTCCAGAGAGTTTTCAATGTCTGATTTTTCACAAATAGATCACCTGGCCTTTCTTCCAAGGTTCCTCTGGGTGGACTCAAACTGCCAACCTATAGGTTAGCCATCGAGTGCATTAACTTTTTCACCACCCAGGGACTCCTTAAGAGCAAGAAGAAACCATAAAAGGATTTATGCTGAGGAGTAGCAGAGTCAGACTTGCATTTTTTTAAACCATCCTGACCGCAGTGAGGAGAATGGATGTAATTGGGAATGGGGCGGGAGAAGGGCAATGAAAAAGAAAGATACCAGCTAAAAGCCTGTTCAAGTAGTCAAGGTAAAAGAGATTTTATCTCCAACTAGAGAGGTAACAGTGTAGGTGAAGAGAAGTAGATGGATTCAAGAAACATTTAAGGCTAAAATGAATAGGACTTGGTGATAGATTTGGACATGGGCATAAAGGAGGAATAAAAACTGATGCCCTGTCCTCTGGCTTGGCCCTCTGGGCAAGAGCATGCTGGTGAGTTCACACAAGGAAAGTGTGAAGGGTTCTAGCCCCGAGAAAAAAGTGGTAAGGCCATCTTGGTTAAAATAAAACAAACAATTATATAGCAATAATTCTATGTCTGACACGGCCCTAGATTGTTGTTGTTGTTAGGTGCCATCCAGTCGATTCCGACTCACAGGTACCCTATGCACAAAAGAACGAAACACTGCCCGGTCCTCCATCATCCTCACAATTGTTGCTATGCTTGAGAACACTATTGCAGCCACTGTGTCAATCCATCTCATTGAGGGTCTTCCTCTTTTCCGCTGACCCTCTACTTCAGCAAGCATGATATCCTTCTCCAGGGACTGATACCTCCTGGTAACATGTCCAAAGTATATGAGACGTAGCCTTGTCATCCTTGCTTCTAAGCAGCATTCTGGTTGTACTTCTTCCAAGACAGATTTGCTTGATCTTTTGGCAGTCCATGGTATATTCAATACTCTTCACCAACACCACAGTTCAAAGGAATCAATTCTTCGGTCTCCCTTATTCATTGTTCAGCTTCCACATGCATATGTGGCTTGAACTTGAATGCAAGAATTAAAATTAGAAGAGTCAAGATACGACCTTGAGTATATCCCACCTGAATTTAGAGACCACCTCAAAAACAGATTTGATGCATTGAACATTAATGACCGAAGGCCAGACAAGTTCTGGAAGGACATCATACAAGAAGAAAGCAAGAGGTCATTAAAAAGACAGGAGAGAAAGAAAAGACCTAAAAGGATGTCAGAAGAGACTCTGCAACTTGCTATCTGCCGTAGATAGTGTACCTATATTAGTTTCCCAGAGCCTCATAGCACATCTGTGAAATAGGTTTTATATCATCCCCAGGTTACAGATGAGGAAACAAGAGGCACAGGTAAGCTCCCCGGGCACACAACTAGTAAGTTATGTTAACGGAGTCCCTCAATTACTAAAGTCTACAGCCTGCTTATGTTAAGTATGAGGTGTCTGGGCGGTATCTGAATGGATTTGTCAGATAACTAGTGGATCCACAGATCTGGAGATAACGAAGTCTTAGTTGGAGAAATAGTTGAATAATATAACATAAGGTTATATTTCAGAATAAAGAACATTACTTGACTTGCCTACCATTGTATTATACCTCCACATAACCCTCCACATAGCCTCCTTAAAATATATTAAAATAATGTAATTATTTTTCTTAATCTACATAAACTGGAGACCTAACACCCTTTCTCCAGAATAAAGAATTTGAAATGATGCATGTTAATCTTAAAAAAAAAAAAAAGAAAAATTTTTTTTTTTTTTTAATCTTAAAGCCATTTGCAAAGGATTTTCCTTTTAATTACAATGAGGACATCAATACCAGGGCATTTTCCCTGTAACGGTTTGCCCCTTTGACAAGTTTAGCATGGAGAGTTTGGGGCTCAGATAAACATGGATTCCAATCTCAGATTTCTCTTGTACCTAGCTTTGTGCCCTTAAAAAGTTGCTTGGCCACCCTGACACTTGGTTTCTTCATCTATTAAATGAAAGGGGGGAGGGGGGAAAGACTTTCACAATTTTTATAAAGATTAAATGAGATTACATATATACAGGACCAGGCACTATTCTTTAAAATTGCCCACCACTGTATTATACCTCCACACAGCCTCCTTATAAATACATTAAAACAATAATGTAATTATTCTTCTTAATCTACATTAATTTTAATATAAAATTACTTGTAAGAGAACAAAATTCACAGACTGAAAAAGGGGAGAAAACACTTTCCACTCAGCCTTCTATTTTGACCTGCATCCAAGAGCCTTGACATTAGACAAGGGGTGGGAAGGAGTGAAGAGATAGAAAAGTTCCAAAATAAGGAGGTGTATGCCTACCTTTATTCTTGCACTCAGATATTCAAAGCAGTTAGAATTCTTTGTGTTAAGAAAACTGGATATGTATTCCACCCACCTGTCACCACAAAAAGAACTTAGAGGCTCACAGCCTGTAATAACTTGTACCACACCATTTGATTTGAACCTTGTGGTAACATTGACCTTTAACGTAGGAGGACCAAACAGGACTTTTTTTTTAAAGAGAGACAGGAAGAGAAAGAAAGAGATTCTGCAGGAATTGCTTAAGTGCTTTTAAAGCAAACATTTGCATCACAGTCAGACACTCACTTTTTGAAACCGGGGCTTTCCATTTTACATTTCGTTAAATGTTTATCTACCAGCATGCTAAAATTACAATATTTTCATCAAACCCTTATTTAAATGCCTGTTCAGTGCCAATTCTTGACCCAGTGGTATAAGAACATAAGGTTTTAAAAAAAACAGAATAATTTCTGAATGTCAAGAAGCTTCCATGCTAGAGAAACAAAAACAGTCATTGCCATTGAGTCAATTCTGACTCATAGCGGCCCTATAGGACAGAGCAGGATTGTCCCCATAGGCTTTCCAAGGAGCAGCTACTGGATTTGAACTGCTGTCCTTTTCATTAGTAGCCGAACACTTAACCACTGCACCACCGGTGTTCCCTGCTAGTGAGGGGAGTAAAAAAAAAAAATTGTCTGGGTAGTTGTATAGAATAAAATACAACAAAAAGGATTAGCAGTTTCTGTATTTGAAATGGGAAACGGCCACTGAAGGAAAAGTAAAAGTAGAGGAACTGGAAAACAAAAGTAGGGAAGAATTTATTCATTTTAGCACAATGACTACAGCCAGACTGAATCATTCTTTCTTTGCAAAAACATTCTAGAGTTGTAAGAATGACTCACACCTCCAACGCGAGTTTGAAGGAAAAAGAAAAAAAGTTTAATTTCTGTAAAATAATGAGCTTGTCACTAGTTTGCCATAACAACTAAACACAGGTTAGTGGTGAATTCAATCAAATACTTTCCAGCCATTTGAAAAACACATTGTTTAAGGGATGAAATTAACTAGCTGCAGTTGATAATGGTCTCTACTATTAATACGCTTTTTGTGAACTATTTTTTAAGTTAACTACTTGCTACCAAAAGGGCAGCTAAAAGTCCTGAGTTTTGGGACAAACCTTTTAGAGTATCTGTCCCTTTATATTTTACCAGTTACAGGTTGAACAGCTCCCTTCTTTCTGGGGAACTCAGGTTAAGGGAAAGAAGGAATTTGGCCGGAATCATGTAAGTAAACTGACCCTATTGAGAACTGAATATTTCCCATTAAGGTGGAAGCAACACGAGCAATGGCCCCAGAGCAGAGCCCATGGGTAGACCCACCAGAATACACAGTTTCTTCTCTGCAAGGTGATTGGAACCAAACCACTGATCTTTCCAGTTGAATGAACTTCCAGAGGTTCTTGGACTTGTCAGAGGAGGGAATAACCTACAGAGAGAAAAATAAAGGTCATTCTTGAATTGTTTAATAATAATTTTTTTTTTTTTAAATTCTACCCCCAAGTTGGTTTTGCAGGACGTACTATAAATGATTCATAACTATTCCATTTCCATTAAACCCTTCTGAGGTAGAGCAACCCAATACTGTTACTTCTGGTTTTGTTATCTTATGACCTTTCAGGTTCAGTCCCCCATGTCTCACCAGTGAGGCACTAGCTGTGGCCTAAAGCCCTAAGGGTTGTATTTCTGCAGCTCCTTTATCTGAAGATCTGAGAGCCCTACAAGAAAAAAAATCCCTATACATGTTCTACAGAAAAGGAAAAGAGCAGTGGTGAATCACTTAAAATATCAAACAGTGGGTATAAATCACTCAGTGCCTCATCCCCTTTTTCCTGATGTAAAGTCCATTTCCATGGAAACAGGGATTAGAAATAGCAACCTATGAGAAACACTAGGTTTACTGGAGCACATGGAAGGTTTGATTTTCAGCCAAATCTTGAAAAAGCAAATCTTTGACTAATACCTACATGCTATTTTTATCACTTTTGAGAAGTAATGTTTGAATTATGGATTAAGGGGAAATAATTTTTTTTCCACTTAACAAAGACAATAAAAAAAAATAAGCTAACTTTGGGAGTGGAAAGCATTATGAGATTTGAAAGGCTCTTCTTGGTTGCCCTCCTAATTTTCTGTCTCTGCTCTGCCTAATGGAGATATATGACTACAAAATCATAATAATCTGTAGTGATTTGCAGATTTAGTTTCAAGTTGAACCCAGGTTTTTCTTAATTGATATCTGCCTCGAAGGGTGAAATCCTAAGATTGTTCTTATTCACCAACAAAAGAAGTTCACCTTATATATGGAGAGAGGTCTAATGATATCCTTTATTCTGTAAATTAGATGCCTTCCCTGTGTTTGATTACTATACTGCTTTTTTAATAAGAAGGAACTTGTAAAGCTCAAAGATTCATCTTGTGGGACAGCATGATATGCTAGAGTAAACCCAGATCTGTGGTCAGGAAGAGTATGATTGAGACAAGAAGTCATAACAGGCTTCCATCTCTCTCCAACCATCTCTCCCATCTTTATCTTACTCATCCTTCAAGGTCTAGCTCAAAACTCATCTCTTTTATGAAGCCAGCCAGGTTTACAATACTGCTCTCATTTGAAACTCGTATCTATCTCCCAATTAAGTCCTCATACATGACTTTGGAGTCCTGGTGGTGCAGTGGTTAAGAGCTTGGCTGCTAACCAAAAGGTTGGCAGTTTGAATCCACCATTTGCTCCTTTGAAACCCTTTGGGGAAGCTCTACTCTGTCCTATAGGGTTGCTATGAAAAAAGTCAGAGTCAACTTGATGGCAACAGGTATATATAACCTTATAATCTAATTGTTAGTATAAGTCTGTTTAGCTCATTGTTATATACTTTCTGATAAGGAATAAAATAATAGTATCAGTTCTCAGTCATTCAGTATCCACTATGGAAGACAGGGTGCTGGGAATTTTAAAACATTATCATTTCTGTGGGTAACTCATCTCTCACAAAAGATGGCAAGTTCCATTTAGTCAGAATCTCATCTTTTTTAATGCATAGTATTGTCTACCACAGAGACAGGCCCATAAAACTTGCTAAAAAGTTGAAGTGATTTTGCTGTTTTCATTCCTGTCACACATTCCATTAAATATTTTGAAAAGTGACATCGCCCAAGCAAATTTTCAATTATGGTTAATGATTAAACCAATAACAATCATATTTCTCATCCCTATCACCAAGGAAGAATTGATGACTTTGAGTTATGGTGTTGGTGAAGAATTTTGAATATACCATGGACTGCCAAAAGAACGAACAAACCTGTTTTGGAAGAAGTACAGCCAGAATGCTCCTTAGAAGCAAGGATGGGAGACTTCATCCTGTGTACTTTGGACATGTTACCGGGGGACCAAGCCCTGGAAAAGGGCATCATGCTTCGTTAAGTAGGGGGTCCAGCAAAAGAAAGGAAGAGCCTTCAAGAGATGGATGGACACAGTGGCTGTCACAATGGGCTCAAGTATAACAAGGATTATAAGAAGGGTGCAGGACCTGGCAGTGTTTTAGTTCTGTGGTACATAGGGTCACTATGAGTCAGAACCAAGTCAACAGCACCTAACAAAAACAAGGAAGACCAGTTAAGATGATGATTATTCAAATTTACACACCAACCACTAAGGCCAAAGATAAAGAAATTGAAGATTTTTATCAACTTCTGCAGTCTGAAATTGATCGAACATGGAATCAGGATTCATTGATAATTACTGGTGGTTGGGATGTGAAAGTCAGAAACAAAGAAGAATGGCCGGTAGTTGGAAAACATGGTCTTGGTGATCAGAACGACGCCAGAAATCGCATGATAGAATTTTGCAAGACCAACGACTTCTTCATTGCAAATACGTTTTTTCACCAACACAAACAGCAACTATACATGTGGACCTCACCACATGGCATACACAGGAATCAAACTGACTATATCTGTGGAAAGAGATGATGGAAAAGCTCAATATCATCAGTCAACACAAGGCTAGGAGCCAACTGTGAAAGAGACCATCAATTTCTTATATGCAAGTTCAAGTTGAAGGAAATCAGAACAACTCCACAAGAGCCAGAGTATGATTTTGAGTATATCCCACCTGAATTTAGAGACCATCTCAAGAAAAGATTTAATGCATTGAACACTAATGATTGAAGACCAGAGTTGTGGAATGACATCAAGGACAGCATACATAAAGAAAGCAAAAGGTCATTAAAAAGACAGGAAAGAAAGAAAAGACCAAAATGGATGTCAAAAGAGACTCTGAAACTTGCTCTTGAAAACACAGTAAGTTGCTAAAGCAAAAGGAATAAATGATGAAGTAAAAGAGCTGAACAGAAGATTTCAAAGGGCACCTAGAGAAGTCAAAGTATTATAATGACATGTGCAAAGACCTGGAGATAGAAAACCAAAAGGGAAGGACATGCCCGGCATTTCTCAAGCTGAAAGAACTGATGAAAAAATTCAAGCCTCAACTTGCAATTTTGAAGGGTTCTATGGGAAAAATATTGAACAACACAGGAAGCATCAAAAGAAGATGGAAGGAATACACAGAATCACTGTACCAAAAAGAACTCCTTAACATTCAACCATTTCAGAAGGTAGCATATGATCAAGAACTGAGGGTACTGAAAGAAGAGGTCTAAACTACACTGAAGGCACTGGCAAAAAACAAGGCTCCAGGAATTGACAGAACACCAATTAAGATGCTTCAACAAATGGCTGGAAAAATTTACTTATCTACGCCAAGAAATTTGGAAAACAGCTCTCTGGCCAACCAACTGGAAGAGATCAATATGTGTATCCATTCCAAAGAAAAGTTATTCAACAGAATGCAGAAATTATTTAACAATATCATTACTATCACATGCAAGTAAAATTTTGATGAAGATCATTTAAAAGGAGTTGCAGCAGCACATCAACAGGGAACTGCCAGAAATTCAATCCAGATTTAGAAGAGGACATGGAACCAGGGATATCATTGCTGATGTGAGATGGATTATGGCTGAAAGCAGAGAACACCAGAAATACGCTTACCTGTGTTTTGTTGAGTATGCAAAGACATTCAACTGTGTGGATCATAACAAATTATGGATAACACTATAAAGAATGGGAATTCCAGAACAGTTAACTGTGCTCATGAGGAACCTGTACTTAGAGCAAGAGGAAGTCGTTCAAACAGAAGGGGATACTGCATGATTTAAAGTCAGGAAAGGTGTGTGTCATGGTTATATCCTTTCATCATACTTATTCAATCTGTATACTGAGCAAACAATCAGAGAAGCCAGACTATATGAAGAAGAACAGGGCATCAACCTGTGATATGCAGATGACACAACCTTGCTTGCTGAAAGTGAAGAGGACTCGAAGCACTTACTGATAAAGACCAAAGACCACAGCCTTCAGTATGGATTATGCCTCAACATAAAGAAAACAAAAATCCTCACAAGTGGACCAATAAACAATATTGTGATAAATGAAGAAAGCACTGAAGTTGTCAAAGATTTCATTTTACTTGGATCCATGATCAACGTCCATGGAAGCAGCAGTCAAGAAATCAAAAGATGCATTGCATTGGGCATATCTGCTGCATAAAAACCTCTTTAAAGTGTTAAAAAAGCAAAGATGTCACTTTAAGGACCAAGGTGCGCCTGAAACAAGCCATGGTGTTTTCAATCACCTCATATGCACATGAAAGTTAAACAATGAATAAGGAAGACTGAAGAAGAATTGATGCCTTTGAATTATGATGTTGGTGAAGAATATTGACTATGCCATGGACTGCCAAAAGAAGTAACAAATCTGTCTTGGAGGAAGTACAGCCAGAATGCTCATTAGAAGCAAGGATTGTGAGACTTGGTCTCACATACTTTGGACATGTTTTCAGAAAGGGCCAGAGCTTGGAGAAAGGCATTACACTTGATAAAGTAGAGGGTCAACAAAAAAGAGGAAGACCCTCAATGAGATGGGGTGACACAGTGGCTGCAACAATAGACTCGAGCATAACAACAATTGTGAGGATGGCACAGCACTGGGCGGTTTTTGTTCTGCTGTACACGGTCAGTATGAGTTGGAAGTGACTCGAGGGCACATAATGACAATGATACACATATATGTATATCTATATGTGTATCTATATGAAACTGTGTTAAATAATACAATTTACATTGCAGGTAACAGCTTTGAAGAAAAATATAGCATAAAAGGAGATAAATTGATAGAGAGGTCTATTTTAAGTATATGTATACAGAATGGGAACTCTAAAAGAGTATATGCAAATGTATGTGAAGAAAAACTATGATTCAGATAAAAGCTGAATTCATTTTCTACTCTGAGCTTTCCTTACTTCCAATCTGCTTCTCCTCTTGTGTTTTTTAAGTGTATTATGATCCATGAAATGTATAATGTTCTCAATGATATATTTAAGTACCTGGGAAATATCTATCCCAAGGTAGAAACTTCCATCATCCTTGACCTATTGTTTCCTCACTTCAATGATGCTTACAGAAGCCACAGGGGTCAAGCAGGAATTGGACATTCTTTTGTTCTTAGTGGTAGGTAGTTCACATGCAATAATTTGTCTTTCACTTTGGAGTGGATGCCCCAGCATGATTCTGACCACTAGAACTCTAAAAACTTCATTGATGCAGGAGCCTCCTGAATCTTTATAGGGTTTATCTCTCTCCCTCTTGAATACATAAATCTTACCAAGGCCTCCAATACACTTGCCGGTTTTTGTTCTTTCAGTCTAATTAGCTTGATGTCATCAATATGGTGGACAATGATGACGTTCAGCAGAATATCCAGATGATCCAGGTCCCTTTGGACCACGTTATGACAAAGCCAATATAGCCCTGGGATAAGACCATAAATCTACACTGTTGTCCACCACAAATGAATGTAAATTTTGTCTTATCCTCCTTCCTCATAAGGATAAAATAGAACATATTCACCAGGCCTATGACCATATGGAAATCCTCGTGGCATAGTGGTTATGAACTATGTCTGCTAACCAAAGGGTCGGCAGTTCAAATCCACTAGGAGCTCCTTGGAAAGTGTATGGGGCAGCTGTACTCTGTCCTATAGGGTGGCAATGAGTTGGAATAACTCAACAGCAATGGGTTTGGTTTCTTTTTTTTTTTTTTTGGTTTGTGACCAGATATTATGTACCTAAATTTGTATTAATCTACTGCAGCTGAGAAGCTACATCTGGCACAGCAACTGCAATTGGGGCTACTTCTTGGTTGAGTAATCCACAGTCATCTTCCAGGGTCCATCTGGTTTTTATAGGTGACAGACTAGTGGATTAAATGATGGAGACCATAACCTCTGCATCACGTATGTCTTTAAGAATGGCCCTTCCTAGGTAAATACCCAAAAGACTTGAAAGCAGAGACTCAGAGACTTATACACCAATGCTCATGTCAACACTATTCACGATAGCCGTAAGGTGGAAACAGCAGATGAATGGATAAACAAATCGTGGTACAGATATACAGTGGAATACTACTCAGTCAGTAGGACAAATTAAGTCTTCATAAATGCTACAATATGGATGGAGATGGAAGACATTATGCTGAGTGAAATAAGTCAATCACAAAAGGACAAATATTGTATGACTTCACTTAAATAAAAACAAGAAAAGGCAGATGTATAGAAAAGAAAGTTTATTAGTGGGTTACCAGGAGTAGGAGTGAGGGGGAAAGGGAGGGTAAACAGTGATGATAATATTGGATTGACTAAGGGTAGGGGTAGCACAACCAATTATTGTTAATTGCTGTAAGTTGTACACCTGTAAAAAGTTGAATTGGCAAATGTCGTGTGATAGGAGGCAGGGCCAAGATGGCAGAGCAGTCAGACACTTCCAATGATCCCTCTTACAACAAAGGCCCAAAAAAACAAGTGAACTGCTATATATATATAATATATATATATTATATATATATATATATAATATATATATATAAATATATATATTATATATATATATATATATGACAAGTTAGGAACCCTGAGCATCAAAGGCAAAGTTAAGAAATTGGACTCAGTGACAGGTGAGGGGGAGATGGTGCAGAACCAGCAAGGAGTTGTCAAGCCTGAGGCAGCTCCTCAGCCCCAATTCCTTGGTGCAACTGTGGTGGGGCTGATGGTAGTTTTTGGAGACACGGCCGCTTCAGCAAAAGAAGGCAAGCAAAGCAGTGCACCCCTGACCTTGTGGCATGTCTGCAGTGGGGCAGGCCTTGGTGTTTAGGACGCAGCAGCTTCAGGGAAAGAAGGCAAGTGTGGGACACAGCCCTAAACCCTGGGGGTGATATTGGTGGGGGTCCAGCCAGCGGACACAGGCTACACACGCCTCTGGAATCTGGGATAAAACAGCGCTTTCAGCACAAGATAAGTGATTTTGTCTAATTTACTGTGTGGATCTAACAGCTCCTCCTTTCGAAAGAACTTTCTCCTATCTATCTGATCCCTCCTCCCTCTGTCCCAGCCATCATCATTAACAGTTGATTTTCCTAGGCCTGAGATAGGTCCTACCGTGCTGCCTGAGCCATTCTCCTGGCCTTGGAGAAGGAACAAATTAACAAATGGGGGAAAAATATGCTGCCGACTCCCCTAATCTGGAAACTCAGAGCAGAAGTGGCTCCAGTCCAGGCACAAGCTATCCACAGACTTTGTCTTTCATCCCTGCATGGATCCAGGTCACTCCACTACACCAGATGGGATCTGGCTATTATATTGCAAGGGTGGAGCTGTTTGAGGCCTGACTGTAACTGTTTCAGCTATGTCGTGGAAAGGCAAGTTTTGGATGTTTGATACCACTCTGCCTATTAAACAAGGCCTTCACCTACCCAGAGCAGCGGCCTGAAGACTGGAGGCCCCAACCACGCCACCTAGCCATGCATCAAAGTACTCAAAGGATAAGTGGTGCCTACCAATCCTTACAGGTAAAAGCACTGGGTACCTATGGTACAACTGCAGAGCCTACCCACCAGAGAGCTCTAGAGAACAGGGAGGTGCCTTCCTCACAGACACTCAGGGGAATATTGTCAGCCCCCTGCCTTCCTCAGCGTGTAACCCCATGCTGCTACCAAAAACCTGTGCATACACCAATCATCACTGCTCCTCTAAGACAGTAGGTGAGAGCCTACACCAAACACTAGGTAACCAACTATCAGGACACCTAAGCTGAATCTATACAAGAATAGCAAATGGACTCCTAGGCTTACATACCTGGTAACAGCTCTAGCCATCTGGTAACAGGACATTAGAACTTCAAAGACTCCAATAATCAAGTTAGCTCACTCTAGTAGCCTATGTGGGTATATCAAAACAAACAAAGCAAGAAACTAGGACACAGTGAGCAAACATAAAATAAATTAATACAATAACTTATAGATGGCTCAGAGACAACAGTCGATATCAAATCACATAAAGAAGCAGACCATGATTGCTTCAACAAACCCCCAGAACAAAGAATCAAGGACTCTCCCACATGAAGACGTATTCCTGAAATGACCAGATGTAGAATACAAGAGATTAATATACAGAACTATTCAAGACATCAGGAACAAGATCAGGCAAAATGCAGAACAAGCCTAGGAACACACAGACAAAGCAGTTGAGGAAATTAAAAATATTATTCAAGAACATAATGAAAAATTTAATGATTTTGAATTATTACAAGCCACAGAGAGACAGCAATCAGAAATTCAGAAGATTAACAACAAAATCACAGAATTAGACAACTCAATAGAAAGTTGGAGGAGCAGAATTGAGGAAGTGGAAGGCAGAATTAGTGAGAATGAAGATAAAAGATTTGACAACAATATATTCAAAGAAAAAATCAGATAAAAGAATTTAAAAAAATGAAGAAACCCTAAGAACCATGTGGGGCTCTATCAAGAAGAATAACTTGCGAATGATTGGAATGCCAGAACAGGGAGGGATAACAGAAAATACAGAGAGAATTGCTGAAGATTTGTTGGTGGAAAATTTCCCTAACATCATGAAATATGAAACGATATCTAACCAAGATGCTCATTGGACCCCATACATGGTAGATCCCAAAAGAAAGCCACCAAGACATATTATAACCAAACTTGCCAAAACCAAAGATAGAGAAAATTTTAAGAGCGCCCAGGGATAAGCGAAAAGTCACCTAAAAAGGAGAATCAATAAGTACAAACTACTTGGCAGAAACCATGCAGGCAAGAAGGCAATGGGATGCCATATTTAAAGCACTGAAGAAGAAAAATTGCCAGCCAAGAATCATACATCCAGCAAAACTGTCTCTCAAATATGAAGGCAAAATTAAGGCATTTCCAGATAAACAGAAGCTTGGAGAATTTGCAAAAACCAAACCAAAACTACAAGAAATACTAAAGGGAATTCTCTGGTTAGAAAATCAATAATATCAGATATAAACCCAACAATAGAACACAGGACAGAGCAACCAGATATCAACCCAGAAAGAGAAATAACAAAAATATCAAGATAAAAAAAGGCTCAAAACATGGGAATCAGTGATGTTATTATGTAAAAGAAAACAACATTAAAACAATAAAGAGGGGCTAAATAAAGTAGGCATAGATCTTCCATATGGAGAGGAAATAAGGTGATATAGGGAGATAAGAATTAGGTTTAAACTCAGAAAAATACACAAAAATTAAGGTAACCACAATGACGACAAACAACCCTACACATCAAAATTAAAAAAAAAAAAAGAGAGACTCAGCAAACACAAAATGAACTACAATGAAAAAGAGGAACACACAATTTACAAATAAAACCTATTCAGCACAAAAAAATAAGTTGAAAAAGGAAACTGTCAACAACACACAAAAAAAGGCATCAAAAGGCTAGCACTAAACTCTTACCTATCCATAATCATGCTGAATGTAAATGGACTAAAAGCACCAGTAAAGAGACAGAGAATTACAGAATGGATTAAAAAACACAATCCAACTAAAAGCTGCCTACAAGAGACACACCTTAAACTTCAAGACACAAACAAACTAAAACACAAGGGATGGAAAATACATACCAAGCAAACAACAATCAAAAAAGAGCAAAAATGGCTATACTAATTTCTGGCAAAACAGACTTCAAACTTAAATCCACCACAAAGGATAAGGAAGGACACTACATAATGATTAAAGGGACAATCTACCAGGAGGATATTAGCATATTAAATATTTATGCACCCAATGACAGGGCTTCAAGATACATAAAACAAACTCTAGCAGCACTGAAAAGTTAGACAGACACTCCCACAATAATAGTGGGAGACTTCAACACACACTTTCAGTGAAGGACAGAACATTGAGAAAGAATCTCAATAAAGGCACAGAAGAGCTAAATGCAATATAATCAACCAACTTGACCTAATACGCATATACAGAATACTCCACCCTATAGCATCCGAGTATACTTTCTTTTCCAATGCACATGGAACATTCTCTAGAATAGACCACATATTAGGCCATAAAGCAAGCCTTAGCAGAATCCAAACATCAAAATATTACAAAGCATCTTCTCTGACCATAAAGCCAAAAAACGTGAAGTCAATAACAGAAAAATCAGGGAAAAGAAATCAAACACATGGAAACTGAAAAACACATAGCTCAAAAATGACTGAATTATACAACAAATTAAGGATGGAACAAAAAAATTCATAGACTCCCACAAGAATGAACACTCTTCCTATCAGAACCTTTGAATCAAAGAATAATCTCTACACCTTGAACAAACAGAAGGAGCAAAAAAAGAAACCTGCAGGCACCAGAAGAAAGCAAATAATAAAAACTAGAGCAGAATTAAATGAAATAGAAAACAGAAAAACAACTGAAAGAGTTAACAAGACCAAAAGTTGGTTATCTGAAGAGATTAACAAAATCGATAAACCACTGGCCAAACTGACAGAAGAAAAACAGGAGATGAAGCAAATAACCCAAATAAGAAATGAGACGGGCGATATCACAACTGAAATTAAAAGAATCATAACAGAGTACTACGAAAAGTTGTACTCTAACAAATTTGAAAGCCTATACAAAATGGACAAATTTCTAAAAACACACTACCTACCTAAACTAACACAAACAGAAGCAGAACAAATAAATAAAACCATAACAAAAGAAGAGATTGAAAAAGTAATTTAAAAACTCCCAAAAAAGAAAAGCCCGGGCCCTGACGGCTTCACTGGAGAAGTCTACCAAACATTCAGAGAAGAGTTAACACCACTACTACTAAAAGTATTTCAGAGCATAGAAAAGGATGGAATACTACCAAGCTCATTCTATGAAGCCAGCACAACCCTGATACCAAGACAAGGTAAAGATGCCACAAAAAAATAAAATTACAGACCAATATCCCTCATGAATTTGGATGCAAAAAGCCTCAACAAAATTCCAGCCAACAGAATTCAACAACATATCAAAAAAATAATTCACCACAACCAAGTGGGATTCATACCAGGTATGCAGGGATGGCTCAACATTAGAAAAACAATCAATGTAATCCATTGTATAAATAAAACAAAAGACAAGAACCACATGATCTTATAAATGGATGCTGAAAAGGCATCTGACAAAGCCCAACACCCATTCATGATAAAAACTCTCAGCAAAATAGGAATAGAAGGAAAATTCCTCAGCATTGTAAAGGGCATTTATACAAAGCCAAGAAGCAACATCATCCTAAATGGAGAGAGACTGAAACCATTCCCACTGAAAACAAGAACCAGACAAGGATGCCCTTTCTCACCACTCTTATTCAACACTGTGCTGGAGGGCCTAGCCATAGCTATGAGGCTAGATAAATAAAGGGCATCCAAATTGGCAAAGAAGTAAAAGTATCTCTGTTTGCAGATGACATGATCTTATACACAGAAAAACCTAAAGAATCCACAAGGTAACTACTGAAACTAATAGAAGAGTTAGGCAGAGTATCAGGATACAAGATAAACATGCATAAATCAGTTGGATTCCCCTATGCCATCAAAGAGAGCGTCAAAGAGGAAATCATCAAATCAATACCATTTACAATAGCCCCCAAGAAGATAAAATACTTAGGAATAAATCTAACCAGACATAAAAGACCTATACAAAGAAAACTACAAGACACTACTGTAAGAAACCAAGAGAGATCTACATAAGTGGAAAAACATACCTTGCTCGTGGATAGGAAGACTCAATATTGTAAAAATGTCTATTCTGCCCAAAGCTATCTATAAATACAATGCAATACCAATCCAAATACCAGTGGCATTTTTTAATGAGATGGAGAAACAAATCACCAATTTCATATGGAAGGGAAAGAGGCCTCAGATAAGTAAAGCATTACTGAAAAAGAACAACAAAGTGGGAAGCCTCACTCTACCTGATTTCAGAACCTATTATACCGCCACAGTAGTCAAAACAACCTGGTAGGAGGCGGGGCCAAGGCGGCGGACTAGGTGGACGCTACCGTGGATCCCTCTTGCAACAAAGACTCAGAAAAACAAGTGAATCCATCACATATATAATAATCTACGAACTCTGAACAACAAACACAGACTTAGAGACGGAGAACGAACAAATACGGGCAGACTGATCGTTTTCAGAACTAAGAGCCAGCGTACCAGGCAGGTGACCTTCGGAGCCCGGGCTGGGGCAGAGCCCAGGGGGGCAGACGGCACAGACAAGGGGCCCGGCCCTACCCTCCCTGCTGAACACATCCCGGGAGGGAGTCTAGCTGGTTGGCGCGGGCGGCGTAGCCGCACAGCTGGTGGGAGAAACACCCGGGAGGCAGTGACTGATCTAGGAGCCGGGAGAGCAGCGTCCCAGCCGGGGAGCCGGCCCGCTGGGATCTTGGCGAGAGCGGGTGGGGTGTGAGCGCATTCCCCTGAATAGACCCCGGGGGCGGACCCAGCTGTTCGTGAGGGCCACGCCCACTCAGTTCGCGCGAGCGGTGCAGCGCACCGGAGGGAGAAATCCCCTGGAGGAACTGACTGATCTTGGAGCCGGGAGAGTAGCGTCCCAGCCGGGGAGCCGTCCTGCCGGGATTCTGGTGGACGGGGGCGGAGCGTGAACGCAGGGATCAGCTCTATATTCTGTGGTGCTACACGCCTAGCACTCTGATCCCTCCCCCACCCTCACCAGGTGGCTCCATTAACATCCGAATACCCTGAGCCAGAAGGAGAATTCAGATAGGGATCTGACTGCATTTTTTTTTTAGCTGATTACCTGGAAAATCTAGTTTCCCAGTGATGGCTCGGAGACAGCAGTCCATATCAAACCACATAAAGAAACAGACCATGACAGCTTCTCCAACCCCCCAAACAAAAGAATCAAAATCTTTCCCAAATGAAGATACAATCCTAGAATTATCAGATACAGAATATAAAAAACTAATTCACAGAATGCTTAAAGATATCACAAATGAAATTAGGATAACTGCAGAAAAAGCCAAGGAACACACTGATAAAACTGTTGAAGAACTCAAAAAGGTTATTCAAGAACATAGTGGAAAAATTAATAAGTTGCAAGAATCCATAGAGAGACAACATGTAGAAATCCAAAAGATTCACAATAAAATTACAGAATTAGACAACACAATAGAAACTCTGAGGAGCAGACTCGAGCAATTAGAATGTCCACTGGGACTTCTGGAGGACCAGGGAATCAACTCCAACATAGCTGAAAAAAAATCAAGATAAAAGAATTAAAAAAAATGAAGAAACCCTAAGAATCATGTGGGACTCTATCAAGAAGGATAACTTGTGTGTGATTGGAGTCCCAGAACAGGGAGGGGGACAGAAAACACAGAGAAAATAGTTGAAGAACTCCTGACACAAAACTTCCCTGACATCATGAAAGACGAAAGGATATCTATCCAAGATGCTCATCGAACCCCATTTAAGATTGATCCAAAAAGAAAAACACCAAGACATATTATCATCAAACTCGCCAAAACCAAAGATAAACAGAAAATTTTAAAAGCAGCCAGGGAGAAAAGAAAGGTTTCCTTCAAGGGAGAATCAATAAGAATAAGTTCAGACTACTCAGCAGAAACCATGCAAGCAAGAAGGGAATGGGACGACGTATACAGAGCACTGAAGGAGAAAAACTGCCAACCAAGGATCATATATCCAGCAAAATTCTCTCTGAAATATGAAGGAGAAATTAAGATATTTACAAATAAACACAAGTTTAGAGAATTTGCAAAAACTAAACCAAGACTGCAAGAAATGCTTAAGGAGATGGTTTGGCCTGATGACCAATAATATCAGGTACCAGCACAATACAAGGTCACAAAACAGAACGTCCTGATATCAACGCAACTCAAATAGGGAAAGCACAAAAACAAACAAAGTAAGATTAATTCTAAAAAATAAATAGATAAACAAAATAATACACATAACAGGAAATCATGGAAATCAATAGATAAACGATCACAATAATCAAAAAGAGGGACTAAATATAGGAGGCATTGAACTGCCAGATGGAGAGTGATACAAGGCGATATAGAACGATACAAGTTAGGTTTTTACGTAGAAAAATAGGGGTAAATAATAAGGTAACCACAAAAAGGAATATCAATTCCATAACTCAAGAAAAACGTAATGACTCAACAAACATAAAGTTAAACATTATGAAAATGAGGATCTCACAATCTACTAAGAAAAACGCCTCAGCACAAAAAAGTATGTGGAAAAATGAAAAGGCCAACAACACACATGAAAAGGCATCAAAATGACAACACTAAAAACGTATTTATCAATAATTACGCTGAATGTAAATGGACTAAATGCACCAATAAAGAGACAGAGAGTCACGGACTGGATAAAGAAACACGATCCATCTATACGCTGCCTACAAGAGACACACCTTAGACTTAGAGACACAAACAAACTAAAGCTCAAATGATGGAAAAAAATACATCAAGCAAACAATAAGCAAAAAAGAAGAGGAGTAGCAATATTAATTTCTGACAAAACAGACTTTAGACTTAAATCCGCCACAAAGGATAAAGAAGGACACTATATAATGATAAAAGGGACAATTGATCAGGAAGATATAACCATATTAAATATTTACACACCCAATGACAGGGCTGCAAGATACATAAATCAAATTTTAACAGAATTGAAAAGCGAGATAGACACCTCCACATTTATAGTAGGGGACTTAAACACATCACTTTCGGAGAAGGACAGGACATCCACTAAGAAGCTCAATAGAGACACGGAAGACCTACTTACAACAATCAACCAACTTGACCTCATAGACTTATACAGAACTCTCCACCCAACTGCTGCAAAATATACTTTTTTTTCTAGTGCACATGGAACATTCTCTAGAATAGACCACATATTAGGTCACAAAACTAATCTTGGTAGAATCCAAAACATCGAAATATTACAAAGCATCTTCTCAGACCACAAGGCAATGAAGCTAGAAATCAATAACAAAAAAACTAGGGAAAAGAAATCAAATACTTGGAAAATGAACACTACCCTCCTGAAAAAAGACTGGGTTATAGAAGACATCAAGGAGGGAATAAGGAAATTCTTAGAAAGCAACGAGAATGAAAATACTTCCTATCAAAACCTCTCAGACACAGCAAAAGCAGTGCTCAGAGGCCAATTTATATCAATAAATGCACACATACAAAAAGAAGAAAGAGCCAAAATCAGAGAACTGTCCCGACAACTTGAACAAATAGAAAGTGAGCAACAAAAGAACCCATCAGGCACCAGAAGAAAACAAATAATAAAAATTAGAGCTGAACTAAATGAATTAGAGAACAGAAAAACAATTGAAAAAATTAACAAAGCCAAAAGCTGGTTTTTTGAAAAAATTAACAAAATTGATAAACCATTGGCCAGACTGACTAAAGAAAAACAGGAAAGGAAACAACCTGAATAAGAAACGAGAAGGACCACATCACAACAGAGCCAAATGAAATTAAAAGAATCATTTCAGATTACTACGTAAAATTGTACTCTAACAAATTTGAAAACCTAGAAGAAATGGATAAATTCTTGGAAAAATACTACCTACCTAAACTAACACATTCAGAAGTAGAACAACTAAATAGACCCATAACAAAAAAAGAGATTGAAACGGTAATCAAAAAACTTCCAACAAAAAAAAGTCCTGGCCCTGACAGCTTCACTGCAGAGTTCTACCAAACCTTCAGAGAAGACTTAACACCACTACTACTGAAGGTATTTCAAAGCATAGAACAAGACGGAATACTACCCAACTCATTCTATGAAGCTACCATCTCCCTGATACCAAAACCAGGTAAAGACATTAAAAAAAAGAAAATTTTAGACCTATATCCCTCATGAACATAGATGCAAAAATCCTCAACAAAATTCTAGCCAATAGAATCCAACAACACATCAAAAAAATAATTCACCCAGATCAAGTGGGATTTATACCAGGTATGCAAGGCTGGTTTAATATCAGAAAAACCATTAATGTAATCCATCACATAAATAAAACAAAAGATAAAAACCACATGATCTTATCAATAGATGCAGAAAAGGCATTTGACAAAGTTCAACACCCATTTAGATAAAAACTCTTACCAAAATAGGAATTGAAGGTAAATTCCTCAACATAATAAAGGGCATCTATGCAAAGCCAACAGCCAATATCACTCTAAATGGAGAGAACCTGAAAGCATTTCCCCTGAGAATGGGAACCAGACAAGGATGCCCTTTATCACCACTCTTATTTAACATCGTTTTGAAGTCCTAGCCAGGGCAATTAGGCTAGACAAAGAAATAAAGGGTATCCAGATTGGCAAGGAGGAAGTAAAGCTATCACTATTTGCAGATGACATGATCGTATACACGGAAAACCCTAAGGAATCCTCCAGAAAACTACTGAAACTAATAGAAGAGTTTGGCAGAGTCTCAGGTTCTAAAATAAACATACAAAAATCACTTGGATTCCTCTACATCAACAAAAAGAACACCGAAGAGGAAATAACCAAATCAATACGATTCACAGTAGCCCCCAAGAAGATAAAATACTTAGGAATAAATCTTACCAAGGATGTAAAAGACCTATACAAAGAAAACTATAAAACTCTGCTACAAGAAATTCAAAAGGACATACTTAAGTGGAAGAACATACCCTGCTCATGGATAGGAAGACTTAACATAGTAAAAATGTCTATTCTACCAAAAGCCATCTATACATATAACGCACTTCCAATCCAAATACCAATGTCATATTTTAAGGGGATAGAGAAAAAAATCACTAATTTCATATGGAAGGGAAAGAACCCCCGGATAAGCAAAGCATTACTGAAAAAGAAGAAGAAAGTGGGAGGCCTCACTCTACCTGATTTCAGAACCTATTATACAGCTACAGTAGTCAAAACAGCCTGGTACTGGTACAACAACAGGCACATAGACCAATGGAACAGAATTGAGAACCCAGATATAAATCCATCCATGTATGAGCAGCTGATATTTGACAAAGGACCAGTGTCAGTAAATTGGGGAAATGATAGTCTTTTTAACAAATGGTGCTGGCATACCTGGATATCCATTTGCAAAAGAATGAAACAGGACCCATACCTCAAACCATGCACAAAAACTAACTCCAAGTGGATCAAAGACCTAAACATAAAGACTAAAACGATAAAGATCATGGAAGAAAAAATAGGGACAACCCTAGGAGCCCTAATTCAAGGCATAAACAGAATACAAAATATTACCAAAAATGACGAAGAGAAACCAGATAACTGGGAGCTCCTAAGAATCAAACACCTATGCTCATCTAAAGACTTCACCAAAAAAGTAAAAAGACCACCTACAGACTGGGAAAGAATATTCAGCTATGACATCTCAGACCAGCACCTGATCTCTAAAATCTCCATGATTCTGTCAAAACTCAACCACAAAAAGACAAGCAACCCAATCAAGAAGTGGGCAAAGGATATGAACACACATTTCACTAAAGAAGATACTCAGGCAACCAACAGATACATGAAAAAATGCTCCTGATCATTAGCCACTAGAGAAATGCAAATTAAAACTACGATGAGATTCCATCTCACACCAACTAGACTAGCATTAATCCAAAAAACACAAAATAATAAATGTTGGAGAGGCTGCGGAGAGATTGGAACTCTCATACACTGCTGGTGGGATTGTAAAATGGTACAACCACTTTGGAAATCCATCTGGCGTTATCTTAAACAGTTAGAAATAGAACTACCATACAACCCAGAAATCCCACTCCTCGGAATATACCCTAGAGATACAAGAGCCTTCACACAAACAGACATATGCACACCCATGTTTATTGCAGCTCTGTTTACAATAGCAAAAAGCTGGAAGCAACCAAGATGTCCATCAACGGATGAATGGGTAAATAAATTGTGGTATATTCACACAATGGAATACTACGCATCGATAAAGAACAGTGACAAATCTGTGAAACATTTCATAACATGGAGGAATCTGGAAGACATTATGCTGAGCGAAATGAGTCAGAGGCAAAAGGACAAATATTGTATAAGACCACTATTATAAGATCTTGAGAAACAGAAAAAACAGAGAAGAACACATACTTTTGTGGTTACAAAGGGGGGAGGGAGGGAGGGAGGGAGAGGGTTTTTTTATTGATCAATCAGTAGATAAGAACTGCTTTGGGTGAAGGGAAAGACAACACACAATACAAGGAAGGTCAGCCTAATTGGACTGGACTAAAAGCAAAGAGGTTTCCGGGATAAAATGAAAGCTTCAAAGGTCAGCGAAGCAGGGGCTGGGGTCTGGGGAACATGGTTTGAGGAGACTTCTAAGTCAACGGCAAAATAATTCTATTATGAAAACATTCTGCATCCCACTTTGAATTGTGGGGCCTGGCGTCCTAAATGCCAACAAGCGGCCATCTAAGATACATCAATTGGTCTCAACCCACCTGGAGCAAAGGCAAAGGAAGAACACCAAGGCCACACGACAACTAAGAACCCAAGAGACAGAAAGGGCCACATGAACCAGAGACCTACATTATCCTGAGACCAGAAGAACTAGTTGGTGCCCGGCCACAATCGATGTCTGTCCTGCTAGGGAGCACAACAGACAACTCCTGAGGGAGCAGGAGGCCAATGCGATACAGACCCCAAATTCTCATAAAAAGACCATACCTAATGATATGAATGTGACTAGAGGAACCCCAGAGACAATGCTCCCCAGAACTTCTGATGGCACAGGACAGGAACCATCCCCAAAGACAACTCATCAGGCATGAAAAGGACTGGTCAGCGGCGGGGAGAGAGATGCTGATGAAGAGTGAGCCAGTTAAATTAGGTGGACACTGTAGAGTGAGTTAGCAACTCTTGACTGGAGGGGGGATGGGAAGATAGAGAGAGAGGGAAGATGGCAAAATTGGCACGAAACGAGAGACTGAAAGGGCTGACTCGATAGGGGGAGAGCAAGTGGGAGAAGGGAGTAAGATGTATGTAAACCTACATGTGACAGACTGATTGGAATGGTAAATGTTCACTTGAAGCTTAATAAAAATTAAAAAAAAACAACCTGGTACTGGTACAACAGCAGACACATAGACCAATGGAACAGAATTGCGAATCCAGACATAAATCCATCCACATATGGGCAGCTGATATTTGACAAATGCCCCAAGTCAGTTAAATGCGGAAAAGACAGTATCTTTAATAAATGGTGCTGGCATAACTGAATAGCCATCTGCAAAAAAATGAAACAAGACCCATACCTCACACCATGCACAAAAACTAACTCAAAATGGATCAAAGACCTAAACATAAAATCTAAAATGATAAAGATCATGGAAGAAAAAATAGGGACAACACTAGGAGCCCTAATACATGGCATAAACAGTGTGCAAAACATTACTAGAAATGTACAAACACCATAAGAGAAATTAGATAACTGGGAGCTCCTAAAAGTCAAACACCTAAGCTCAACCAAAGACTTCACCAAAAGCGTAAAAAGATTACCTACAGATTGGGAAAATTTTTTTAGCATGACATTTCCAATCAGCGGCTGATCTCTAAAATCTACATGTTACTGCAAAAACTCAACAACAAAAAAGACAAATAACCCAATTAAAAGATGAGCAAAGGATATGAACACGAACTTCACTAAAGAAGACATTCAGATAGCTAACAGATATATGAGGAAATGCTCACGATCATTAGGCATTAGAGAATTGCAAATCAAAACCACAATGAGATTCCATCTCACTCCAACAAGGTTGGCGTTAATCCAAAAAACACAAAATAATAAATGTTGGAGAGGTTGTGGAAAGACTGGAACACTTATACACTGCTGGTGGAAATGCAAAATGGTACAACCACTTTGGAAATCGATCTGGCGCTTCCTTAAAAAGCCAGAAGAACTACCATCTGATCCAGCAATCCCACTCTTTGGAATATATCATAGAGAAATAGTCTTTACACAAACAGATGTATGCACACCCATGTTCATTGCAGCACTGTTTACAATAGCAAGAAGATGAAAGTAACCAAGGTGCCCATCAATGGATGAATAAATTATGGTATATTCAATGGAATACTATGCATCGATAAAGAACTAATCTGTGAAACATTTCATAACATGGAAGAATATGGAAGGCATTATGCTGAATGAAATTAGTCAGTTGCAAAAGGAAAAATATTGTATGAGACCACTATTATAAGAACTCAAGAAACAGTTTAAACAGAGAAGAAAATATTCTTTGATGGTTACGAGAGTGGGGAAGGAGGGAGGGAGGGAAAGGGGGACTCGCTAATTAGACAGCAGACAAGAACTAATTTAGGTGAAGGGAAAGACAACACACAATAGAGGAGAGGTCAGAACAACTGTACTAAACCAAAAGCAAAGAAGGTTCCTGAACAAACAAAATGCTTTGAAGGCCAACATAGGAGAGGTGGGGGTTTGGGGACTGTGGTTTCAAGGGACATCTAGGTCAATTGGCATAATAAAATCTAAGAAAACATTCTGCATCTCACCTTGGAGAGTGGTGTCCGGGGTCTTAAACGCTAGCATGCTGCCATCTAAGATGCATCAATTGGTCTCAATCCACACAGAGCAAAGGAGAATGAAGAACACCAAAGACACAAGGTAATTATTAGCCCAAGAGAAAGAAAGGGCCAACATTAATCAGAGACTACATCAGCCTGAGACCAGAAGAACTAGACGGTGTCCGGCTACAACCGATGACTGCCATGACAGGGAACACAACAGAGAATCCCTGAAGGAGCAGGAGAACAGTGGGATGCAGACCTCAAACTTTTGTAAAAAGACCAGACTTAATGGTCTGAGACTAGAAGGACCCCGAAGGTCATAGTCCCCAGACCTGTTAGCCCAAAACAGGAACCACTCCCAAAGCCAACTCTTCAGACAGGGATTGGACTGGACTATAAGATAGAAAATAATACTGGTGAAGAGTGAGCCTATTAGATCAAGGAGACACATGAGACTATATGGGCAGCTCCTGTCTGGAGGGGGGATGTGAAGGCCGAGGGGGACAGAAGCTGGTTGAATGGACACGGAAGTACAGCGTGGAGAGAAGGAGTGTGCTGTCTCATTGGGGGAGAGCAATGAGGAGTACATAGCAAGGTGTATATAAATTTTTGTATGAGAGACTAACTTGATTTGTAAACTTTCGCTTAAAATACAATAAAAATTAAAAAAAATAAGTGTGATAGATATACTTACAAAAAAGAAAAAGAAAGAGTAGCTGCTGAGGCTGCTTATGTAAAACCAAACCTCATGGGATATGCTTTTTTAGTTTGGAGGTTTAGGTCATGGTTTCACAGAACATGCCAATTAATTGGCCTAATAACATGTTTAGGGCTTCTGTTCTATCTCCTAGTTCATTGTGTAGTCTTAAAAGTCATTGTGGGGTCTTAAAAACTTACAAGTGACCATCCAAAGAACAATTGGTCTTTATTTGCCTGGAACAACAGAGGAAGGAGAGTCATGAATAGGAAGAGGAAATAGAATGTGTGGCTAATTGCCTCCATGAACAACTGCCTCCTTTGCCACGAGACTAGAAGTACTGGATGGTGCCCAGCTACCATTACTGAACATTTTGTTCAAAGATTCCATAGAAGAATTCTAATCAAGAGGGGGAAATGAAGAACAGAATTTCAAATTTCCATGGACTCCAGACTTCTTGCGTAGAATAAATCCCTGAAACTACTACCCTGAGATAATTTTTAAAACTTAAGCCAAAAATATCCCCTGAAGTCTTCTTAAAACCAAGAAAAAAAAAATAGTTTAGCTTAATAATTAGTAAAAAATATCTGCCTTGAGTGTTATGCTCTTTTAAGATCTTCACGGAATCAAATTGTCAACAGCAACTGCAAAGATTAGATAGGAACCTTAGATAGCAGGGAATTTATGTTAATGGGGAGGAACAACTCAGGAGGATGAAAATGGTTACACAACTGGAAGAATGTAATCAATGTCATTAAATAGTACATGTAGAAACTATTGAATTGGTGTATGTTTTGGTGGGTATATCCTCTACAACAACAACAAAATAAATAAAAATTATATTTTAAAAAAGAATGGCCCTAATCTCTGCTATTCCCCTTCCCCAGTTGTGCAATATTGCTCTTTACGTACTCCATTTATTTATTTACTCTATCTTGGAAATGGGGAGAGGTGCCGTTTCGTAAGCTTCAGGTAGCCTTCCCCACCGTGATGGCACTCACCCCACAGGCCAATGTATAGCTTCTGCCAATTATCAACTATGTGTATTCCAATTATATATTTAACACTAGGAAATGACTATCAAGTGGATTTGTGGACCTAGTGGATTCATTCTGAGCTGAATCTTGCCACAATTTCATTATTACTTGCCCTTCATATACCTCCACTCTATCAAGGGGCCCAGGATAATGTTTTAGATCCATTATTATCAAAGTCAGCTCAGACCTGTGTCTCACAGTCCTCAAAATATTTGGGTATTCTGCTTTGCCAAATGTATAGCTACCCAAGTAAATGTGCACAGTCTCTTTAGGGAAGGCCTGGGGCAGTATTTAACGAACATACTTACCAGAGTATGTAGGATCCATTCTTACGCGGCACTGAGACTCTCCCAGTCAAGTGGCTCCGTGTCTGAAAACTGGCTCAGGTCCATAAATTGACTTCTTATTGGGTCAGCTGCCCTCCAACTTTTGATCATCCACCCTTGATTTCTTTTTACTGGAATACACCCTTGTTGGATGTCCATCTGTCTTGCCCCTAGGGATGCCATGTTCAATTATAAATCTCCATAGCTTTCCATTGATCTGGACCCCCTTGTTGCTACTCTAACCTTGTTGCTCACTGTGGTAACCACCCCAACTTCAATCTCAAAGTTAGACTGCCACCTGGTCTCTATTATTTTGCCATCATCTCATGCAAACTGCTAGTCTTAAATCCATTTTGTAACAGCATCTCCTACTGTCAGCCCCCTAGCTTACAGAGTAGAGCCACTACAGAGTTTCTAGTGATGGGGATGGCCCTCACACCAGCATATTCCTTATCATTTTGGTAAACTTAGTGTCCTCTGGACCATTCTGTAGAACAAACTTAGTTTCCAGCTTTATAAAGATAGTTGCTCTCTTTAGCACACACACTTCCCTGAGCCTTCTGATCTCTTCTTCCACTCACTGACATGGCAGTTTTGACATTTCTGCTTCACTTAGTGTTGACCATGACTTTCCCCAAGGTAGCAGTGTTAGTACCATCTCCCTCAGTTCCTACCCTGCTGTAAAATCTAATATCACAGGAGAGTGCTCCCATACAATAAAACCCTTCTTATCCAATATTCTTCCCCTGATTTTCTAGCATTTGTACTCTTCTATTTTTACCTGGTAATGTAGTGGTTAAGTGCTATAGCTGTTAACCAAAAGGTCAGCAGTTCAAATCCACCAGGCGCTCCTTGGAAACACTACGGGGCAGTTCTACTCTGTCCTATATGGTCGCCATGAGTCGGAATCTACTCAACAGCAACAGGTTTGGTTTTTTGGGTTATCTATTGCCAGTCACGTAACTAAGTCTTATAGCTCCTTTGGCATATAACCCCTTTCCTCCCTTTGCAGGCAGTACTTCCCCAGCTGAGATATGTTGTAATTCAATCCTACTTATCAGTCTGGAGGCCAAGAAGAGACCTAAGAATTGATGGGAGGAGGGGGAAAGAACTTGTAATAATGCAAGGCAGAGGCCTCCATATCATCTTCAAGTGGGGGTGGGCATGTGCAGAAGAGAATAAGCAGATAGGCTCTAACAGGGAAAAGTGAGTCACTTCTGCAAGCCCAAATGGCTCAGGGTGACTTGGGGTTTCAAGATTTTCAAATGCTTCAACTCAGATGTCCCCATCCCAAGCCTCAGAGTCCCTCTCCTTCCCAGCCAGGGTCCTAACTTTGGCATAGCAGACTTGCTGGGGTAGAGAATTCTCTCTAGAGTTCTGCTCCTCTTATGATTAAGTCCTAGGGCTAAGACTAGCCTTTTCTGCTCTCTCTCTCTGCTGCAGAAGTCTCTTTGTAGGCTTCCAAGAGTACCTCCCTCTGACCTTCACACTCTACCTTCAATTGGTAATTCATTCCCAGTTTTCATTTTCTTTCTGCAATGCATCAATGGCACTCAACAAGAGCCATCCGATTGTATTTTCCACATCATGAGTACTCCTCTGACCTCTGAAAAGCCTGAGATATTGCTCTCAGCACAGCATTCCCTTCATTATTCATTAAAATTCTAGCAATTACACTCCACAATATGCCAGGGGTTCTTAGTGCTCCAGCTACCAACAGTGATGGAATCTTCATTGCAACTAGCAGAAGATGATACAACATCAGAATCACATTTTAGACTCTGCTTCTAAAATATGGGCCATGCTTAGCCATACGCTTTTAAGTAGGGTATACCAAGAAACAGACTTTGAGATAAACATTTTTGTGCAGGAATTTTATTGGAGAAGGTCTTAGGATCAGTATCTGTGGAGAGCAAAAAAAATCAGCAATTTTGTACTGCAATGCAGTCACAACAAAGACTCCAGCCAATTCCATGGAGAGCTCTGGAGTTAGAAAGATCCATCCAAGTTGCACCACAATCCGTGCAAGGGTATAAGGCCTTCATGCTACCGCCACACCTGCATGAGCCACACACTGCATGCACACAAGCAGATTCATGCCCAGAGCCTCCAAAAAGGGACACAGCTCTACTGACACCTTGATCTCAGCCTTGTAGAACCAAGACAGAAAACCAAGCTAAGCCATGCTGTGCCTGGATGTCTGACCTACTGAACTGTGAGATAACAAATGGGTGATGTTTTCAGCTAAATTTGTGGTAATTTTATTATGGTAGCAGTAGAAAACTTAAAAGGGTCATTTTTATCAACTGTTAGATATGAATCATTATTTTGGACCCTATTCCTATAATCCTCTTCTAGTAACCTACCCTATCTATGCTGCCATTTATTATCTGTGATGGTTAAGATTGTCAACTAAAGTAGGCCATGATTCTCAGTGTTTTGGCAGTCATATAATGTGATCACTTCCCTGTTGAAACTTGATACGTGATCTCCCACATGACGAGCTTTGCTGTGAGTAGCCAATTAATTGAAGGGGCGTTTCCTTGGGCATGTGGCCTGCATCAAATATAAGTGGACATTCTGGCAAGGCTCAAGGGGCTTTCTGCTCGTTCTGGATCCTGCAGCTGGCTCCTGTGTGTCTGACCTCTGGTTCTTGGGACTTCAGCTAGCAGCTTACCTGCAGTCTTACCTGCTGGTCTTGGGATTCATCAATCTTTGCAGCCTGTGAGCAAGAGCTCTGTTCTCTGACCTGCGGATCTTGGGTTCGCCAGTCCCTGCAACCACATGAATCAGGAGAAGCCTCTATCCTAACCCATGGACTTGGGACATTCCAGCCTCTACAACCATGTAAGCCATGTCCTTGATATTAATCTCTCTCTCTTATACATATTTATATGCTTCACTGGTTTTCCTTCCTTAGAGAACCTGGCCTAAGACACTATCCACATGTTCTCGGCCAAGGAACTTAACCTCTCTTTGTTTCAGTTCTCTTATCTGTAAAATGAAAGTTATAATGGCACCTACTCCATAAAGTTATTGTGAGAGTTAAGTTAGCATGTGTAAAATGTTTAGAAGAGTGCCTAGCACATTGTGGTATATATGTTGTTGTTGTTGTTAGGTGCCATCGAGTCGGTTCCAACTCAGAGCGACCATAGCTATGCACAACAGAATGAAACACTGCCCGGTCCTGAGCCATCCTTACAATCATTGTTATGCTTGAGCTCATTGTTGTAGCCATTGTGTCAACTCACCTCGTTAACGGTCTTCCTCTTTTCCGCTGACCCTGTACTCTGCCAAACATGATGTCCTTCTCCAGGGACTGATCCCTTCTGACAACATGTCCAAAGTATGTAAGATGCAGTTTCGCCATCCTTGCCTCTAAGGCGCATTCTGGCTGTATATTGTCTAAGACAGATTTATTTTTTCTTTTGGCAGTCCATGGTATATTCAAAATTCTTTGCCAACACCACAATTCAAAGGCATCAATTCTTCTTCAGTCTTCCTTATTCATTGCCCAGCTTTCACATGTGTGTGATGCGATTGGAAATACCACGGCTTGGGCCAGGAGCACCCTAGTCTTCAGGGTGACATCTTTGCTCTTCAACACTTTAAAGAGGTCCTTTGCAGCAAATTTACCCAATGCAATGCATCTTTTGATTTCTTGGGTGCTGCTTCCATGGCTATTGATTGTGGATCCAAGTAAAATGAAATCCTTGACAACTTCAATCTTTTCTCCTTTTATCATGATGTTGCTTATTGGTCCAGTTGTGAGGATTTTTGTTTTCTTTATGTTGACGAGCAATCCATACTGAAGGCTGTGGTCTTTGAGCTTCATTAATAAGTCCTTCAAGTCCTCTTCACTTTCAGCAAGCAAGGTTGTGTCATCTGCATAACACAGGTTGTTAATGAGTCTTCCTCCAATCCTGATGCACTGTTCTTCTTCATAGAGTCCAACTTCTCAGATTATTTGCTCAATGTACAGACTGAATAGGTATGGTGAAAGAATACAACCCTGACACACACCTTTCCTGTCTCTAAACCAATCAGTATTCCCTTGTTCTGTCCTAACAACTGCCTCTTGATCTATGTAAAGGTTCCTCATGAGCACAATTAAGTGTTCTGGAATTCCCATTCTTCGCAACGTTATCCATAATTTGTTATGATCCACACAATCGAATCCCTTTGCATAGTCAATAAAACACAGGCAAACATCCTTCTGGTATTCTCTGCTTTCAGCCAGGATCCATCTGACATCAGCAATGATATCCCCGGTTCCACATTCTCTTCTGAAACCAGCCTGAGTTTCTGGCAGTTCCCTGTTGATATACTGCTGCAGCTGCTTTTGAATGATCTTCAAGCAGAATTTTGCTTGCATGTGATATTAATGATATTGTTCTATAATTTCCACATTCGGTTGGATCACCTTTCTTGGGAATAGGCATAAATATGGGTCTAGTTGGCCAGCAGCTGTCTTCCATATATCTTGACATAGACAAGTGAGCATCTCCAGCGCTGCATCTGTTTGTTGAAACATCTCAATTGGTATCTCATCAATTCCTGGAGCTTTGTTTTTTGCCAATGCCTTCAGAGCAGCTTGGACTTCTTCCTTCAGTACCATCAGTTCCTGATCATATGCCACCTCTTGAAATGGTTGAACATCGACTAATTCTTTTTGGTATAATGACTGTGTGTATCCCTTCCATCTTCTTTTGATGCTTCTTGCGTCGTTTAACATTTTCCCCATGTAATCCTTCACCATTGCAACTCCGGTCTTGAATTTTTTCTTCAGTTCTTTCAGCTTGAGAAACGCTGAATGTGTTCTTCCCTTTTGGTTTTCCGTTTCCAGCTCTTTGCACATGTCATTATAATACTTTACTTTCTCTTCTTGAGGCATCTCAAGAAGTGTGATATATAAACTAGCTATTATTATAACTGTTATTATATTTGTTACCTAATTCACTCTTCAGTCTCTTACAGTGGCTCTTAAACAGTATGTGCAAGTGTACTAGCATACAGGTAACACTTCACAATCGGTATATTTTCATGTTTTTTACACCTGAGTATACTAATTGTTACCATGGTGTCGGCCTTATGGAATTGGACATTGATCTGGTCAGATACAGAATACCATGTTCCATGCTGAAAACAAAAATATATGAGAAACAGGGTAACAACAAGCCAGTACCAAAGAAAGATAGTGAATTTCCTGTAATACACAGGGTGTTGCCTTATTGATTGATTCTACAAACATTTATTGAGTACTGACCATGCACCAAGCACTGTTCTAGGTACTTTGGATATAATAACGAGCAAAAACAGACTCGGTCCCTTTGTATTAGATTGTATAGTGGAGGAAGCAGAGATTAAGCAAATAAATACCATAATAACTGTGTCAAGTGCTTTAAAAAAGAGAAATATGAGATGGATTGGCACAGTGGCTGCAACAATTGGCTCAAACACAGCAATGATTGTAAGGATGGTGCAGGACTGGGCAGTGTTTCATTCTGTTGTGCACAGTGTCACTATGAGTCGGAACTAACTCAGCAGCACCTAACAACAACAACATGTTACCAATGAGAGGAATAAGTCATGGATTAAGGAAAGCTTCCTTTAGGAAAGAACGTTCTAGTTCACTCTTCCCCATCAGAGTGATCATAAAAGCACTTCTTATTATAGAAGATTCATGGCATCAAAGCATCCTGGAATGCTTAGCCAACACATGGTGTCCTGAAAAGTCACCTAAACCTGGAGAGTGCCCTGCAGGAACAGGAAATACATCTCTGCTATCCCAAAGCACCTGAGTCTTTAGGATTGCTTGTCAATGAAGATACTGTCGCAAATTCAATATTCTTTAATATATACAAGTATATCTATTGTAGCTATGGGTGATGGTGAAAAAGAGGAGATAATTCCAATATCATCAATATAGAATTAAACAAATTATGGTACAGTACAATTGTTTGCAGCCACTCAGAGAATGGCTTTGAAAGACGTCCAAGATATATATTAAAGATGGAAATAGTTGCAAAGCAGCATATATAGAATGATTCCATTTTTGTAAGAAGAAAATGCATATATAAACATAACACGCATATATACGTATGAATGTAGAATATATTCTTATTACTATAAGCAAGGAAAAAATCTATATTTTACAAACTGTTGTTGTTGTATGCCATTAAGATGATTCTGACTCATAGTGACTCTACATGACAGAGTGAAACTGTCCCATAGGGTTTCCTAGGCTGCAATCCTTATGGTCTGGTGGCGCAGTGGTTAAGAGCTTGGCTGCTAACCAAAAGGTTGGCAGTTTGAATCCACTAGCCCCTCCTTGGAAAACCTATAAGGCAGTTCTACTCTGTTGTGTAGGGTTGCTATGAGTCGGAAGCGACTCAACAGCAGTAGGTTTTTGGTTTAATCTTTATGGGGGCATATTGCCAAGTCTTTTCTCCCACAGAGTAGCTGGTGGATTTGAATCACTGACCTTTCTGTCAGCAGCCTAGCGCTTAACCAGTGTGCCACCAAGGCTTCTTTACAAAGTATTAGTAGCAGCTATTCCAGGTAAGTGAAATTACGGAGCATTTTTGCTCTTTAAATATTATATTTCTGTACTGTTATAATGTATTTTCACAAACAGCATATTTTATTTTTATAAAAAGAAATAAGTAATGCTTTTGATATGACTTTCACTTCTTATGCTCCTGTCTCATGACCTTAAAGACTTAACACATCTCCCATAGTTTAAAAAAAAAAAAAAAAGCCTAAGTAAGAATACACAGTTTTAATTATTTCATTTGTTTAAAAATACATATCCACAAGCAGAGACAGGACATGATGTTCCACTTGTTTAGTTCCACTCCTGAATTCTGTGAGACAATTCAAAATTACTTTGTTGATATATTATATCCAACGCTTTCAATGCCACCTTATTTAGTTGTTTGGTTGGTCTTGTTGAGAATTCTTCTTTGCTAGACTACATGAAATATAAGCATTCCATGCTTGATTTTGGCATCCAACATTGCAATGCTGCTGGTTAATGTTTTAATCAGCCAGTAACTTCAGGAAAAGAAAGAATTCACCACACAGCTAACAGTTCAAGTTCAACGTTAATAAGAAAATGTAAGTTTAACAAAAAATTGGAATAGTTTTTCAGAGGACATTGATTCACTGAATTCTCGGTATAACTTTGATTTGTCACATTTATGTGGTGGTTCTCTTTTATTAAGAAGTAGTTTTCTCAATTACTGAATTTTAGTAAATATGAGAAATAAATGTTTTTTATGTATTTCATCAACATTGATGTTTTCAGTACTTCAATCTATGATATATGGAGGCATTTTGATTTTATTTATTATTTAAACTACTTATCACATACCAAAAAGAAACCAAACCCATTGCCATGAAGTCAATTCCGACCCATAGCAAACCTACAGGGCAGAGTAGAACTGCCCAATAGGGTTTCCAGGGAGCGGCTGGTGGATTCGAACTGCTGACCTTTTGGTTAGCAGCCAAACTCTTGACCACTGTGCCACCAGGGCTCCAACTAATCACATAAGAAGTCTAAAATGGGAAGGGAGTTATTAATGTGATGGAAAAAAATTTCACCTGTCCATCTTGGTCCAACCAGTGAACTACTTTAGGAAGTGTAGCAGCCTAAAGTCAAATGAGCAGGTTCAGCGTCAGATTGCCTATTTCAAATCCTAGCTCTGCCATTCACAGACCTGGTGACCTTGGGCAACCTACTCTATTTCCTGATCTGTAAAATGAAAATAATAAGAGTATCCAATTCACAGGATTATTCTGAAGGCAAAATGAGATAATCCAGATACAGCAGTTAGCATGGAGCCTGTTATTTGGCAACCACTCCAGAAACGTTCAGGACTGCTACAGTTCGTTTTGTTGATGATAGCATTGACACTGAAGTTGCTGCTGCTTTGTTTCCTTATGTGCTGACTTTTTTTTAATTGAACTTATCAAAAATATTTCTCCTAAAGATGGTATCCAGCATCTAGCAATAAAGTAAAACATTCAGTTATAAGCCTGATTTTCTGGCTGAATTTTTTTTTTTTTTTTTTCAGTTTTCTCACTTAGGTAAGTAAGTCTATGACGATCCCAATGGAAACTCAAGACTTTAATATCTTGCTAAATTTGAGAGAGAGTACTAAAGATTTATTTTACTTAGTGTATTTGAGGTGACTCTCATTTTACTGTAGAAATGCAATAAAATTGTTTTAAAATTTAACAAGATAAATCAGAACCTGAAGAAATTTTTTACTTGTTAGAATTACAGTGCTTCTGTTTTCCTTATATATCTATCATATAATTTTTAAATTACTATAATATTTTTTTAGTGGGTATAATATTCTACTAGTGGTAATTTCAGGCAATTTAGAAAATCATATTATCTATATGAAGTGTCCACATTCGCAGCAGTCTTTCCTAAAAAAATTTGTTTTACACATTTTTTTCAAAAGGTACATTCTTTTCCTGCCTCATTACACCCTAATGGCTCTGTCAGAAATGTCTTCATAATACTTAGTAAGTTTAAAGGACCTCTATAGTCTCTGAGGGGAAAATTCTATAAATCATTGTCTCTAAAACTGATCCTTAGAAGTTTTTTAGAGATCTGACAGTACTCTCTGAATTTTTTTTTAACATTGTGTTCACTTTGATATCAAGAAAACATAATAAAGAGATTGTGCAGCATTTGAATGATCATGTCACTAAAGACTACCATCAGTTTTAGTGCTTGTGTTTGTACTTGTATTTATAATTACATTGTTAGCAAAGATCACTGCTTTCACTGTCAGTGGTTAATGAGAAAAGAACAAAGGTTGACTTAATGCCTAAATCATGAATTTGTGCCAAGTGAAGGCCATACGACATCACAGCAAGCTGTACAAAGATTTCTTACAGTTCAACTTTTAAAAAATGGTGGTAAAATTGAGTCATCATAAAACGTTATATTGCAGCCACCCCATACTCTAAAGATTCTATGCTACAATAGTATTCAAATAACAAGTGACAATTTCATTTCAGCAAGACATCATCACATTAAATTAATATGACTAATTTATGTTTTATTGGTTTTGTAGTTTTTTTGTTTTCAGTTAATTGTATATCTTTGTTGGCTTTATTGTCATATAAGAACCATATACACCAGGAGTTTAAACCTAGCTTAATATTTATTCATATTTATATTATAATTAAAATAAATTGTCGATACTGGGGAAATCCTTAAGAATATTCTTGAAAATGCAATTGTGAAGTATTCTAATCTCTTTAGCTGCATAGGTTTTTATTATTTTCTATGTATTGACCTTTAAAAAGTCTTTTTTGAACCTATTTTTTACTACTCAGACTTCTCTGTAAAATGCTAAAAATATTCAGCATTCTCTATGATGATAATAACAGCTACTATTCATAGTGTTTGCTCTATGCCAAGTACTGTTCTAATTGCTTTCATGTATTAACTTGTTTAGTCATCACAAAAATTCTTTAAGGTAAGTTTACCCCATTGCATTAATGAAGTAGCTGAGGTAGAGCAAGGTTAAGAAAATGGTTCAAGGTCATATAGCACATAAATTGCAGAGCCAGGGTTCAAACCCAAGAATTCTGCCCTCAGGGCCCATGTGTATAACCACTGCCTCTGGTGGCACAATAAAAGGTTGGCGGTTAGAACCCACCATTGGTTCCGCGAGAGAAAAACCTGGTGATTTGCTTCTGTAAAGATCACAGCCTAGGAAACCCTATGGAGCAGTTCTACTCTGTCATATGGGGTTGACTATGAGTCAGAATCAACTTGACAGCACCCAACAACAACACAGGAGCCCTGGTGACACATTGATTAAGCACTCAACTGCTAAACGAAAGGCTGGCAGCTCAACTCCACAAGCTGCTCCAAGGGAGAAAGATGTGGCAGTCTGCTTCCATAAAGATTACAGCCTTGAAAACTCTATGGGGTGATTCTACCCTGTCCTACAGGGTCGCTGTGAGTCAGAATTGACTCCATGGCAATGGGGTTTTTTTTTTTTCCAATTTATAATATATGATTCCTCCAAAGTTTTTCAAATACGGAAAATTTCTAATGGCTTTATACTTTAATGGTGTTTAAGGTAGGAGGAAAAGATTTATTATTCCTTTAGAAATTCCAAGAGTCTTACTTAACCGCAAGAATTCACCTCCAACTGTCTAGCATTTCCTAAACCTGTTCCCCTGAGGTAAAAGTGATGCTTTTTTTTTTTTTTTAAATGGCTCCTTATTTGAGCAGTTCCTTGCTTCAACAATACTGATTCATATTGCCCTGGGATGCTGAACTCACACCACTCTGAGGATAAAGAGAGTTAAAACCATATCAGAATCAACTATAAATACATTAACTGAAAAACAGGGTAGAATGCAGGGCAAGGACAAGCACTGAGTCTGCTGGCATCTAATAAATACACACTTTTATACATGTTCATTGATTTGGAGGGATTTATAGTGACAAGCAAATTCAGAATCATTACGATGAAGACTAAGCACACTATATATGCAGCTAATATGGTGACTGCATCAACCAGGATCACATCAGGAAACAGAGAGCAAATTAGGCAATCGGTAGAGATTTCAATAAAGGTATTCTTTCCAATGGAGTGGATGGGGTGTAGTTGAAATCACAAGGGAAAGTGCAGTACCTAGGAGTCCCTGGGTGGTGCAAGAGTTTTAGCTGCTAACCGAAAGGCTGGCAGTTTGAGTTCACCCAGAGATGCTTCAGAACAAAGTCCTGGAGATTTACTTCCAAAAAATTAGCCATTGAAAACCCTACTCTGACACACATGGGGTAGCCATGAGTCAGAACTGACTTGAGGGCAACTGGTAATGCAGTACCTAGGGACTAGTAACAAGAGGACATCTTTACCATCTTGAGCTGAAGGGTGTGGGAGAAAGCAGTCACTGAACCTTAGAAGAGTGCCCTACTGAGAGAGCCACCTGCCAGAAGTCACAACCTAGTCCAAGTAGACCCCTCTGGGAGGAACAAAGGAATAAATATATGACCTCTCTCTCTTCCCTCCCTTCACCTCTCACTGGGGTTCCCACTGGAGGAACCAACCCAGAAGCAAAGGACAAGGCAGCTCACTGATGTCCCACATCACTCAAGCATTTGAGGCACAGAGGGGCATGGAGAATAGTGGACAGCGGATCTGGAGGAACGAACAGAAAATATCCATGACTAACATTGATGTTGATGTTAATATTTTATACTTAATCATCAACCTAGCTAATTTATCAGCCAACAGTTTCAATTGAAAAGGCACCAGGAAATCTTCCTTAATTTCACATGGTAGAGAGAACGTTTTTCTTCAAGTCTTTACCCAAGTCACCCTCCAGTGAAAATATTTCTAAAATTATAAAACCTCAATACTTTTTATTCCCTTCCCTGCTTTACTAATCTCTTCAACACTTATCACTAAAATACATATACCATTATCCATTGCTGTCCAGTCCGACTCATAGTGACCCTATAGGACTATGTGTGTGTGTGTGTATACACATATATATGTATATTATATATGTGCGTACATGTATACATATATAACCCATTGCCGTCGAGTCGATTCCGACTCATAGAGACCCTATAGGACAGAGTAGAACTGTCCCATAGAGTTTCCAAGGAGTTCCTGGTGGATTCAAACTTCCGACCTTTTGGTTAGGAGCTGTAGCACTTAACCACTATGCCACCAGTGTTCCCATGTATACATATATATATATATAAAAAAAAAAATGCATGTTTATTACATAATGAGATATGTATATGCACACACACATACATTATCTAATGTGTTTACCTTATTTATTTTCTGTCTCTCATGAGAATGGATGCTTCATGAAAGCAGGAAATATGATTTGTTTTATTCACTACTCTATCCTTAGTGCTTAGGATATTGTCTAGCACAAAACAGGTTCCCCTAAATGTTTAAGTAATTAAATATTTACTATGTTACCTTGGATAAGCTATTTAGCCTCACTGTGCATCGATTTTATCATTTGTAAAATGAAAATAATAAGCAAACGCTCCATAGGTCTGTGATGAGTACTATTGTTGTTAGGGGCCACTGACTCAGTTCTGATTCATAGCTACCCTATGTACAACAGAACCAAACACTGTTTGGGCCCACACCATACTCACAGTCATTACTATTCTTGAGCTGATTCTTGCAACCACTTAGTAAGTCCATCTCATTGAGGGTGTTCCTCCTTTTTGCTGACCCTCTACTTTACCAACCATGATGTCCTTCTCCAGGGAATGGTCCCTCCTGAAAACACATCCAAAGTATATGAGACAAAGTCTTGCCATTTTCTCTTCTAAGGAACATTCTGTCTGTACTTCTTCCAAGACAGATTCGTTCATTCTTCTGGAATTCCATGATATATTCAATATTCTTCACCAATGCCATAATTTAAAGACATCAACTCTTCTTCGTAGTCTTCCTTATGCATTGTCCAGCTTTCACATGACATGACTTCATATGTCAATGCATATGAGGCAATTGAAAATACTATGGCTTGGGTCAGGTGTACCTCAGTCTTAAACTCACATCTTTGCTTTTTAACACTTTAAAGTGGTCTTTTGCAGTATATTTGCCCAATGCAATACATTATTTGATTTCTTGACTGCTGTATCCATGAGTGATGATTGTGGATCGAAGTAAACTGAAATCCTTAACAACTTCGATCTTTTCTCCATTTATCACAATGTTGATTACTGGTCCAGTTGTGAGGATTTTTGCCTTCTTTATATTAAGGTGTAATCCATACCGAAGGCTGTAGTCTGATCTTCATTAGTAAGCACTTCAAGTCCTCTTCACTTTCAGCAAGCAGGGCTGTGTCTTCTGCATAACACAGGTTGTTAATGAGTCTTTCTCTAATCCTGATGCCGTGTTCTTCTTCAGATAGCCCAGTTTATTACAGATTATCTGCTCTGCATTCAAATTGAACAAGTATGGTAAGAGGATACAAGCCCGAAGCACACCTTTCCTGATTTTAAACATTCAGTATTCCCCTGTTCTGTTCAAACGACTGCCTCTTGGTCTATGTAAAGGTTCCACATGAGCACAATTAAGTGTTCTGGAATTCTAATTTTCACACTATTATCCATAATTTGTTATAATCCACACAGGTAAATGTCCTTCTGGTATTCTCACTTTCAGCCAAGATCCAACCCTCATTTAGCAATGGTATCCCTCTTTCCACATCCTCTTCTGAATCCTGCTTGAACTTCTGGCAATTCCCTGCAGATGTACTGCTGCAACCATTTTTAAATTATCTACAGCAAAATTTTACTTGCATGTGATATTAATGATATTGTTCAATAATTTCCGCATTTTATTGAGTCGTCTTTCTTTGGAATGGAATCTCTTCCAATCAGTAGGCCAGGTAGCTGTCTTTCAAATTTCTTGGATAGCTGAGTGAGCAGATCTAGCGCTGCTGAGGGTTGTGAGGACCATCGTCTTGGGGAACATCTAGCTCAAATGGCATAATAGTTCATAAAGAAAATGTTCTACTCTCTACTTTGGTGAGTAGCATCTCAGGCCTTAAAAGCCTGTGAGCAGCCATCTAGGATACTCCACCGGTCTCACCCCTTTGGGAATAATGAAGAATGAAAAAAACTGAAGATGCAAGGGAAAGATTAGTCCAAAGAACTAATGGACCACATCTACCATGGCCTCCACCAGACTGAGTCCAGTATAACTACCTAGTGCCCGTTTACCATCACTGACTACTCTGACAGAAATCACAATAGAGAGTTCTGGACAGAGCTGGAGAAAAATGTAGAACAAAATTCCAACTCAAAAAGAAAGACCAGACTTGCTGGCCTGACAGAGACTGGTGGAACCCTGAGAATATGGACCCCAGACACCCTTCCAGCTCAGTAATGAAGTCACTCCTGAGGTTCACCCCTCCACCAAAGACTACAGGCCCATTCAACAAAATGAAATTAAAGAGCCACACCAGCCCAGTGGCAAGGGTCGGAAGGCAGGAGTGGACAGGGAAGCTGGTAATAGGGAACCCAAGGTTGAGAAGGGAGAGTGTTGACAAGTCATCAGGTTCTTAACCAATGTCATAAAACAATATGTATACTGACTGTTTAACGAGAAACTAGTTTGTTCTGTAAACCTTCATCTAAAGTACAATTAAAACAAAAGAAGAAAAAGAAGAATTGGTCAACATTCAACCATTTCAGGAGGCAGCATATGATCAGGAACTGATGGCACTGAAGGAAGAGGTCCAAGATGCACTGAAAGCACTGGCAAAAAACAAGATGTCAGGAACTGACAGAATACCAATTAAGATGTTTCGACAAACAGATGTAGTGTTGGAAGTGCTCACTCATCTATGCCAAGAAATGTGGAAGAGAGTTACCTGGCCAAACGACTGGAAAAGATCCATACTTGTATCCATTCCAAAGAAAGGTGATCCAACAAAATGGGGAAATTATTGAACAGTATCATTAATATCACACAAAAGTAAAATTTTGCTGAAGATCATTCAAAAGTGTTTGTAGTGATACATTGACAGTGAACTGCCAGAAATTCAAGCCAGATTCAGAAGAGAATGTGGAATGAGGGATATCATTGCTGATGTCAGATGGATCATGGCTGAAAGCAGAGGATACCAGAGAGATGTTTACCTGTGTTTTGTTGACTATGCAAGGGCATTCAACCGTGTGGATCTTAACAAATTATGGATAACATTACGAAGAATGGGAATTCTGGGACACTTAATTGTGCTCATGAAGAACCTTTACTTAGACCAAGAGGCAGCTGTGCAAGAAGACGGGAATACTGAGTGGTTTAAAATCAAGAAAGGTATGCATCACAGTTACATCCTTTCATCATCCTTATTCAATCTGTATGCTGAGCAAATAATCCCAGAAGCTGGACTAGATGAAGAAGAACACAGCATCAGAATCGGAGGAAGACTCGTTAGCAACCTGTGTTATGTAGATGACACAGCCTTGCTTGCTGAAAGTGAAGAGGACTTGAAGCACTTACTGATGAAGATCAAAGACCACAGCCTTCAGTATGGATTACACCACAACATAAAGAAAAAAATCCAATTAGCAACATCCTGATAAACAGAGATAATATTGAAGTTGTAAAGGATTTCATTTTACTTGGATCCAAAATCATCATTCATGGGAGCAGGAGTCAAGAAATCAAATGATGCTATTGCATTGGGTAAATCTGCAGCAAAAGACCTCTTTAAAGTGTTGAAAAGCAAAGATGTCACTTTAAGGACTAAGATGCGCCTGATCCAAGCCCAAGATGTTTTCAATCACCTCACATGCATGTGAAAGCTGGACAATGAATGAGGAAGATCGAAGAAGAATCAATGCCTTTCAAGTATGGTGTTGGCAATGAATACTGAATATACCATGGACTGCCAAAAGAAGGAACAAATCTGTGTTGGAAGAAATACTGCCAGAATGCTCATTAGAAACAAGGATGGCAAGACTTTCTCTCACATACTTTGGACATGTTATCAGGAGGGACCAGGCCCTGGGGAAGGACATCATGCTTGGTAGACAACAAAAAAGAAGACGAGATGGATTGACACGGCGGCTGCAACAATGGGCTCAAGCATAACAACAATTTTGAGGATGGTGCAGGACCAGTGTTTCATTCTGTTGTACCTAAGGTTGCTATGAGTCAGGACCAACTCAAGCCCGTAACAACAATGGCTAATATTCTTTCAAAGAAAATAATAAAAATTTAAGTTTTATTTACTTTAACATTTTTTTCCTGATGTTTTAGTTGGATCTAATTTTAAAATAAACCTATGATTTATTCATAGCACATATACCAATTTGAGTGTTAGGCATATAGTTTTCCACACGCATACAATTTTTTTTTTTTTGCCATGGTGGAAACTAATAAAGTGAACAATAACAATACCTTGTTTCCTCTTTCTTCTCAGGTATACCAAAAGCAGAAATTTGTCAAACAGAATTCACCTCTAACAATTGTAATTATTTAAGCAAATTTGACTTTTGATTGGGTTGTCTGACATTATTTAAAATAAATAATGATGATCATACTGTTACAATTTTTCTTAATTTATACTTGTTTAGAACAAATCTTTTTATAATTAAAAAGGTTATAAAATTTTAATGCAATTGAAAAAGGTACAATTTTGCAAAATTGGTCTGATTTTCTCAGTGCAAAATATCATTAGCCAAACAAGACAGTGTATCTGATGTTTAAAAATTAAAACTTTTAACCACTGCATGACAGATTTAATACAGAACTTACTGATTTTAATGCTGATGCCTTATGTTTTTATCTTCAGTAAGAATAACTTAGAGATGACAGCATATATGATTGATGCCTTTGAATTATGGTGTTGGCAAAGAATACTGAATATGCCGCGGACTGCCAGAAGAACAAACAAATCAGTCTTGGAAGAAGTCCAACCAGAATGGTCCTTAGAAGCAAGAATGGTGAGACTTACGTCTCACATACTTTGGACGTGTTATCGGGGGGACCATTCCCTGGAGAAGGGCATCATGGTTGGTAAAGTCGAGGGTCAGCGAAAAAGAGGACGACCCTCAATGAGATGGATTTACAGAGTGGCTGCAACAATGGGCTCAAACATAGCAATGATTGTGAGGATGGCGCAGGACCAGGCAATGTTTCACTCTGTTATACATAAGGTCATTATAAGTTGGAACCAACTCAACAGCACCTAACAACAGCATACACAATACAGGAAAAGCATAAATAAATTATCTCTTTTTCAACAGTTAATCATTTCTTTTGTGCTTAATTACATATGTCCATACAAGATGAATTGTTATTCTGACCTATTAAAAAAATATTTTCTTCAGTTAATTTGACTATTTTCAGCCAAGGATAACAAAACCACTATTAAACGAAAATTACTACTTCTGAAATGTCATTGTTGTCAACAATATTTGTGTGAGTATAAATACTTCAGTGGAGTCAATATGGTTCTTTTCCTCATAGAAGACAAACTGATAAAAATTTACCTTAGCATTTTCCATTAGTATTATCTGGCCTTCATTTAAAAAAAGTAATTTGAAATAGCTTTTGGATCCACAAAATTTCCCAAAGGTTGAATAATCACTATATTTTATACCCAGCAGATCATAGGATGTTCTTCTTTTGGTTATAACAAATACTACCTGGCATTTTATTGTTGGTTTCTTTTTCTTTTCTTTCTTTTTTTTGGGAGGGGGCAGCTAGTAGGCAAAATTACAACTAATAAAACAAATTGCTAAAATTTCTATAACTCTAGGATTTCGAAGGACTTTTCTAATATCCTTTTTTTATATTTCCTATTCCTATAACCCTTCCTGTACTTTATTATCACTTTAGAAAGAAACAACCAAACCAGAAAACCTATCGCTGTCAAGTCCATTCCAACTCAGTGACACTATAGGGCAGAGTAGAACTGCCCCACAGGGTTTCCAAGGAGCAGCTGGTGGATTCGAACTGCTGGTCTTTTCATTAGCAGCCAAGCTCTTAACCATTATCACTACAGAAACAAACTATAAAGACCATTACTTCAATCAGGGCATTCATGATACTCTTAGAACACTTTGTATCCTTATATAGAGTTTCTATCAATTATGTCCAATTTAATCCTGCCTTAAGATCACGCTTCATACACGCATGCGTACATTCATTCATTGCAGGCACTGTTCCAGGTACAGGGGACCTTCAGTGAATATGGCAGACACCTTGTCTCCCATTCTCAATGATATTGCCTTTTCCTTCTCCCTTGATAATTCAATGAAAATAATAATCATAATAACCACCATTTATTGGCTGCATATTAGGTGAAATTTACTGTGATGTGTGTTTAACAGAATTATATATTTAATTCTCACAACCTTATCTAACAGGTAAGAGGCAGTATAGTGCAGTCTGGTTCAACCTCCAGCTATGCCATTTACTAGCTGTGTTGCTTGGGAAAGTCATTTAGCCTCCCTGGACTTCAATTTCTTTATCTGTAAAATGAGAATAATAATGGGACTCTTTCCTTTATCTGTAAAGTAGAGATCATAATAGTACCTAGCACAAGGGATTCCTGTGAATATTAAGTCAGTAAACGTATGTAAAGTGCTTAGAATATTGCCTGGCTCAATAAATACGCGCTAGTATTATAATCGCCATTTTATCAATGAGGGAAACTTATAGATTTAGTAACTTGACAATAATGACACAGCTAAACCCTGGCCTGACTCCCACATGAGACTTTCCAACTGCCAGTTATAACAGATTTTGCCCTTTCAGGAAAATCCAAATATAAAAAGAAGAAAAGGCTGCTTGCTGCATGAAGCTGAAGAAGCCCTTCTAAACAAGAAGAGAGAAGAAAACGATAGAACATTTACAGTTATAACAGAAGTGAACAATCAAGTGGGAAGAAATACACTTTTTTTTTTTTCGCTGTTTACTCACCCTCAGACACAGGTTATACTGCACGTCACAAGATGCAAAAGGGAAAAAGCAAAGTTCATGGAACTCATCACCATTACGCAAGTAATTCAATCCAGACTAAAACAAGCATAGTCAAAGCATAACTCATGCCTTTTGCTGGTTATGGCCACCCTGAGCCAATGTTTTAGCATTTAAAGAAAATCAATCAAAAATTTACAATTTATGAAATTTTCTTTTCAATAACACTTGGAGCTATTAGCAGTTTGCAGATTCACAGTAAATGTGGATATCAAGGTCATTTTTAAAAGGCGAAAAATGGGAACAACAATAGTATTTTTCTGGTATTATCTACGTACAAAAATAATCCATGGAACTCTTGAATATTGGCTGCCACTGTACCACATTATAAAGCCTTTATATTAAAATGAAGCATTTATTCTCAGCAAATGATTTTTTTCCCTAGGCATTTGAAGGATGTGAAGATGACAAACTGCCTTTTTTCAGAGTACTTCCTTAGAAACTGTTTAATCTTACATATTCTTTTTTTTTTTTTTTAACTTACAAGGAGTCTCATGCAAGACAAAATATAGATGATTTTATTCCCTGCTTTGGTAAATAAAACAGGGGAAATGGATGCCCAGGTCACAGTGGTCCTCACTTGATAAAATGGGTAGGAGGGTAAGCTGGAGCACATGAGTGATGCAAACAAGAAGTAAGTATAAGTCAGCCAAACAGATGAGCATAGTAATTGGGGCATTTTTGCTTGCATATGTTCACATAGCATTTCAGTCGAGTAATGCTAGACTTTAACTTATGAATATCTGTGGGATAGAGGAATCCTCAAAGATGAAGAGAGACTTTATTCAAAAGTGTACAGTGGAAAATTAGTCCTCACAATAGGCTTCCTTTACAGAAAACCACTGGGTTAGCAGTATGTATTCCATCACACATGGTTTTCTAGGGTTTTGATTCAGCTGGTCCAAGTAGGAATAACAATTGGAGCACTGTGCAACAATAATTGCTTGCTGTGGCAATAAATGAAGCAAAGTTTCCTCCCAGGAAAATTTTTTAAACAAAAGGATGTTGCTATAATATCTTTGACTACCAAGTCTGTGTCCATGAACAGTGTTTCAGCATGGGCCAATGAAAGGCAGCCAAATTTGAAGCACCACAAAATATAGCAACTTCTATTAGATGTACCCAATGCATCTGGATAAAAAGAAAAAGGAAAAAAGCACACTTGGAAAGAATTTTATTCAAGCCAAGATTCCACTTTTGGAGTGGATAAAGAGACAAAGATTTTGATTGATACAATAATAAGTTTTGAGACTAGAATGAGTAATAAAAGTATCAGCCAAATACACAAAAACAAATTCTGAGTGAAGGGTGAAGGCAGGATGTGATTATAAATTAATAAACAAACAAAAAAAAAATCTCTCCATTCTTCAGAGAAGATAATGGATTTATTTCTGATAGACAGGCTCTACAATAGTCAAACATTGGGATAAAATCAACTGGGAAACAACACTTGGCAGTATCTACTACAGCCAGCACCAGCAGGCCTGATGACCAAGCAATTCTATCCTGGGTATATAGCCAATGCATACAAATGTTCACTGAAAGGCATGTACAGAATACTACTAGCAGCACTGTTGGTAATGGAAAAATACAGGAAGAACCCAAAAGTCCATTAAAGAGTAGAATAAATAAATTGTGGTGTACCTACACAATTAAATGCACACAATTAAATACTAAAAAGTAATAATAATAAATGAGCTATTCTTAAGCATCACTTAATGAAATCTTACATCTATCACGTATGATTCCATGATTCCATTTATATAAAGTCAAAAAACAGGCAAAGCCAATCTATGTCTGCAAAGTGGTTGTCCTTTGTGGCAGTGTAGTAACGATAGGAAGGGGTTTCTAGGGTACTGGAAAATTCTGCTTCTTAATCTGTGCACTGTTTACATGGGTGTGTTCACTTTGTGAAAGTTCAAGCTATTAATTTAGCACTTGTCCACTTTTCTATTTGCATATTATTATTCACTAAAAAGCTTATTTTAAAAAATAAAAAGCAGACTCTGGATTCAACGTTTGACTCCATGTCTTATAAGCTGCATGACCTTGAGCCAGTTACATAACCTCTCTTAGCCTCAGTTCTCCCATTTGTAAAGCAAGGGTAGAAACAGTACCTGCCTCGAAGGGTTATTGTAATTAAATAAGCTAATGGGATTGCCACAAAATAAATGTTCAATAAATGTGAGTTCTAATTGTTAGCTAGTGCATGTCAGAAGGCAGTCTGAAGAAAACAACCTGACAGTCAAAAGGAACACCAGGAGAGAGAAGGTTCATGGCAGATACCAAACCAAAAGCCGGCTGCTGTCAAGTTGATTCCGACTCACAGGAGGAGAGTATTTCAAAGCAAGAGCAGTCAATAATGTAAAATGTTCTAGAGAGGTCAAAGAAGATAAGGAGAGAAGAAATCTGGCAATATGGAAGTCACCGGTGACCTTTACCTGAACAGATCAGATTGAATGTTAGGAACAGAGGTCAGACCACAGTGTGTTAAACCATAAATGAGAGGTGAGGAAATGGAGATATCTAAGTGTCTCTTTCATAAAGGATGAATGTATGAAGAAGAAAAAAAAAATGAAAGAAGAGGCCATATGTAGAGGAGGATATGAAAATTGAGAGAATTAGAGAATTACTTTTAATAGGAGAGACATAATGCAGAACCAACCAAGACTGATAACGTAAGATACAAGAACATTAACAGAGTAAGGTTTACAAGGAAGTGAGAAAATGGAATCCAAAGTGCAAGATAGAGTTGTCACGACAAGAAGAAAGACATCTTTTCCTGTGAGACAGGAGGAAGAGAAGAAAGGATGAGTGCAGATGTTAAGCCACTGGCAGGCAAGAAGGGAGGAAGAACAAGGTATTCTCATCCAACGACTTCCATTTTCTCAGTGAAGCACAAGGCAACATCATCTACAGAGAGTAAAGTTAGAATTGGTAGGATAAAGGATTTAAGGACATAAACAATTGCTAAATAGAATGGGAAAGACCATAACCAGAGGTACAATAAGATATTGCCAAACAATGTTGAGGTGCCAACTGTGTTGTGAACCATGACTGGTGTGGCACCAAACCTACAGGCTTGTGTGATCTCTTCAAAATATAGCTGATTCCAGGGGTTAAACCAATGTCATTGGCAATCTGTTTTGTTTCCCCTATTTCTTGACTCTGCTTTCCTCTCTGTTGACCTCTTTTTCAGGCAAGCTCTTCCTTACTGGCAGTGAAGGAGAACACTTGAAACTTAATCTGTTGTTACAGTAGTCATTCCTCCAAAAAAGACAGTACATCTTTCCCATTAGCTTCAGGAATTATCCCAGGAATCATTCCTATAGTGAATCACAAGGCCCATCTCTATATAAATCATTGCTGCCCAGAAAATGGAGTTCTCTGACTGGCCGCCGCTAGAGCTGGTGGGTGGGGTCAGTTCTTCCCAAACTACTTGGACGAACAGAGGAGGAGGGAGTCCTAATCCAAAAGGAAGAAAGCAGGACTGGCAAAAAAGAAACAATGAAAAACTCAAAGCATAACACTTGTCCACATTCAGTTTACCTTCCAAGTGTCAATCTTTGCATTCAAACTAAACATTGTCTTTTAATACCCGGACCTAACCTTATACATGTTAAGTCTGAATACCCTTCTATTCTCCTGTATACAGTATAGTTACTGTTACTTAAGTCACACCCTCTACTCATCTACATTCAAAGTACTTATTAATCCTCACCTTTCTTAAACCCTTCATGGATCGAAATTTTGACACATACAAAGCAATGCAGTTCTAGTTTTTTTTCAATGACTTCAACTTAATTAATACATTAATCATTTTGAAAATGCCAGAAAGTATCAAATTTCATTTTTAAAATATCTCAAATATAAGGACACGGTATAAAGTTAAAATGTGCAGACATCCTGATATTATTCCACACATATTTCTGTGACTATATGCTAACAAATTAATATTATCAGTTAATTTATAATCAATATAAATTTGTAATTAATTGATAAATTTAGGAATTAATACAAATTGACTCTTGCTACCCTCTTCTTAAAACCCTTCACTATCTTCCATTGTTCTGAAGGTAAAGACCAAACACTTTAACATAGCACACAGAGCCCTGCATGGTCCACCCCTGCTGCCTCTCTAGCCCCATGTCACACCATACACATCATACATATGCTCTCTGCACTGTGGCCACACTGGCATTCATTTTATCTTTCTCACATACCAGGCAAACTCCCACCACAGAGCAGTCACATGTGCTCTCATCTGCGCCTAGAAAGGTTTAGGGGTGTGTGTGTGTGTTTCATCCTTCAGGTCTCTCCTCAAGGGGCCCATCTTCATAAAACCCTTTCTTGACCTCCGTGTCTATGTCAATCCACCCATTAAATAAATTTTCACAGCATTATGGGTTCCTCTTCTTGATAGCCCTTGACACAGTTGTGGCTTTACAGTTGTTTGAGTGATTATTTAATTATGGTCTATATATTAGTTTCCTAAGACTGCTGTAACAGAGTAAGCACAAACAAGGTGGCTTAAAACAACAAACTTATTCTCTCATAGTTTGGGTGGCTAGAAGTCTGAAATCAACATGTCAGTATGGCTATGTTCTCTCTGCATGCTCTAGGGGAGGATCCTTCTTTGCTTTTTCTAGCTCTTGATAGTTCCAGCAATCCTTGGTGTTTGTTGGCTTGTAGATGCATCACTCCAATTTCTGCTCTGCCTTTACATGGTGTTCTCCCTGTGTGACTGTGTTCACATGGCTTTCTCCTCTGTGTCTGTGTCCAAATGTCCCTCTTCTTATAGATATCAGTCATTGTATTAGGGCCCACCCTAATTCAGTATGACCTCATCTTAACTTGATTACATCTACAAAAACCCTATTTCCAAACTAGGTCACACTCTGAGGTGACCTGAATTTTGGGGAAACACTATTCAACTCAGTACAGTCCATTTTACTCATTGTATTATGAGCTCCAATAACAATATAGGGACTGTGTCTATTTTTTTTTCACTGTTGCATTCCTAATAGCCAATGCCTTTAACAATGCTGGGACTCTAGGAGGTAAGTACATATTGAATGAATCAACCAATTTATTTATTTATTCTTGATATAAAAAAAAATTTTTAATCTTTTCACTTGCCTCCCTGGCTTCCCAGAAAAGAAAGGAAATAATATTAAAGAAAAGATTTTCACTAATTTAAGGATTTCACTTTGGGAGTAAGAAAAATTATAAATATTTGCTAAAATTAATTTTCTAAACACTTTCTATATTTTCAACTAGATTTTTTTTTTTTCCTAAGCTGAATTAGTTTCTTAGGGCTTTCGTAACAAAATACTACAAACTGGGTGGCTTAAAGAACAGGAAGGTATTGCCTCATATTTCTGGAGGCTAGCAATACAAATCAACATGTTGATTGGGCCATGATCCTTCTGAAGTCCCTAGGTGGAGACTCTTTCTTGTCTCTGTCAGCTTCTGCTAGTCCCAGGCATTTCTTGGCTTGTAGCTACATCTTCACACAGCTGCCCTTCTTCTGTCTGCCTTTTTTGTGTTTCTTCTCCTCTTTTATATTAATAAAGCCACCCAGTTTGGATTAGAGCCTATCCTACCCCAGTATGACCTCATGTTAACTGACAACATCTTAAAGACCCTATTTCCAAAACAGATCACATTCACAGGTACCAAGGGTTAGGATCTCAACATATCTTTTGGGGGGACACAATTCAATCTATAACACAAGCCAGTTTTTGAAAGACAAAATGCTAAGTGATAGGCTTATCTTCTGCCCACTCTTACCAGCGAATCATCTACAACACATACACAGAAAGTCATGCACAGTAAAAATTTTAGACTTTGGCCATGGCTTAACATCATCTAGTTATATGCAGTATAGTTATCTGTTTGATAGCAGATGCTATATGTATCTTGGCATCGACATTATTGTTTACATATTACTGATCCCCTATGAAAAATATCTGTTTATTTTGGACCCTAGAGGACTTATTACTTCTCCAGGGGCAGATGGATATACACAAAATTGGAAAATGGCTCTATTTTGTAAAATTAAAGATGTTGGCCAACTTCTGTGGCAACTGTCCAATTTACATAATTGCACTGCCGTTCTAAATTTCCCCTGAAGCTTCAGTTGAATAAGGTGTTCCTTTGCATTTGCATTTTGAAAAGGCTTAATTGTGCTGCATTAAACAGCTAACCCCAGCTGTGGCCTCAACCCTGACTGGTACTAGTGAACTTTTATGTGTGTTAGCAAATCACTTTGAGAATTTTCCAATCAAAGGAAAGCCATTAGTATCCATGGGCTTATATGAGCAAAACATTTCAATTTTGTGCAATATCAGTAGGTTGCAGTGAGCATTCCTAAGGTAACCTTCCCACAACTCTACTCACTCAGAGGTCTTATCACATTGGATAGGGCTTGCTTGCTAAGGATTATCCTAGGAATGGCATTACACATGGCAGTCAGGGGAGCAGAGTGTGGGTATATTTTATTCCTCTCATGTCCTCCAAATACTCTGATTTAATGCCATCTATTTTTTTTTTTTTTTTTTAATCAGAATTGACTCGACTGCACTGGGTTTTTACTGGTAATCTCTAATGTAAATAAACAAGACGTCTGAAGTGGAGAGGAGCCTCTCATTCTCCAAGGTCCACTATGGCCATCAGCGAGAAAATGGACTCATCAAATAATCAAAACTCTTTAGAAATTTTAGATTGAAAGAAAGGTGAAAGATAGGAAGGAGGGAGTTAGAGGGGAAATGTGGGAGTCAAGAAAAAGTTGTTGTCTTTAAGGTGGAAGAGACGTGAAGATTTAAATGTAGTTGGAAATAGTTTGAGAGGGATATATTGAATAAAGAACAGAATGGAGGGAAAACTGATAATGTAATGTTCCTGAGAAAGCATGAGGGGATGAGATCCAAAGCACAGGTGGACAGATTGGCCTTAAATGAGAAGAAGGATACTTCCTATACTAACACAAGAGGAAAAGTACAGATGTAACTGTGTGAATTTGGTAGCAGGAAGCTGAAGGAGTTCCCATCTGATGCCTTCTATTTTCTTCAGGAAGTAGGAGGCAAAGTCATCTGCTGAGAATGAGAAGGAGTTAAGAATATTTGAGGTTCAGATAGAATGTAGAACGTGTAGAACAGTTGCAGAGAGTGAGAGGCAATTTTTCAGGGAGACATGGAGGGACTGACAGGCTTAGATAATGGCCCATATGTAGTGGCACCAATCTGGCCAGTGTGTGACTATTCATGTGCCAAGCTATTCACGTGTAGGCACAAAGAAGGCATATAAGTGTATACATCCTGAGCTGGAGTTTTGTTAGATAAATTAAAAAAAAAAAAAAGAACAAGTTGAAAGTTTATTAAAATAATGGACTATGGAATCTAAACAATTAATGATAACAAAAGAATGAAGCTGATGGACTGGAAGAAAGCAAAGCGGTCAGTGAATTAGAGCAATACTTCTCAAGATCTGGGGATCTTATTAATATGTAGAATATGATTCAGGTCTGGAGAGGAGACCTGAGATTCTGCATTTCTAACAAGTTACCAGGTGATGCTGATGCTGCTGGTCTGAGGACTAGACTCTGAGTAGCAAGATATTCGAAGTTCAAATAAGGTTAAAAGTAATATTAAATTTGAGAATGAGAGAGAGAAAGTGATAGCAAACAAGAGAAATAAAGAGACCATCAGAAGCAGCAGAAGCAATAGGTTAAAAGAAGTGGAAAGTTAATCAGAAAAAGAGAGAAGTGGAAACAAAGAAAATCTGAGACATTGGAATTTGAGAGGAGCAACGGATGCCGGTTTCTGAGAATAGGCAAGATGACCGGGTCACCGAAGCTGCTGTTGGATCACAAGAGCAACTGTTGTAGCTGAACTCTGAACAATGATGAATGGGATTCTGTGAAGGACATTCTGTGCAGCTGCTTAGGAGTCTTCCTCTGTTGCTATCCTTCCTCACATATCTTTACAAAACTTCCCCTTCAGTGACCCTCTGGCCTGGCCACCTGAACAAGTCTAACCAAGAAGATGTCTTTCTGTTTCTGATCAGCTAGATTCTAGTTCCTTGTGGAAAGGACACTATTACTGGTGAGGCTAGGCTGGTTTTTAAGAATAATTCTATTAGAATGTGAATTTAAATATGAATTTCCAACATATTCCAGAAGCCCCAAAAGACAGGGTAGGCCAGTCTATAATATAAAATATCAAAGTGTTTTGAGTTCTAAACATGAGAACAAGGAAAAGGAAACTTAAAAATTCTAGAAAGACCTTGACCTGACTTAAGAGAAACTCTTTAAGTCTAGATGGCTCAGAAGGAATTATATAACCTGAGGTTCAGGTGATATAGGTGAGGACTAAGCCTATAAACCAAATCTTCTCAAGAACTGTATTTTGTCTTCTCATTCCTGAGTAAGCAGCTAAAGAGCTTTGCTTTTACAGAGAGCTCAAATGCTGAATGGAATCAACCATCAGAGCTTGTATTCAAACAACAACAAAACAATAAAAATCATAAATACAAACAATATTCATGATTTTGGGTGAATATATCCTTTAACTAAAGATTAGAAGACAAAACAAGGGTGCATTAAGCAAAGATAAATAATATCTAATTTTATTATGAAACTTTAAATTGTGCCTGATTTTTTTTTTAAATCTTGCCCTATATTATGACTCTTCCTTGTAAGTATAGTGATTAAATGCTAGTAAATGCTTGTTTTAAAAAAGAGTTCTAACTTTTTCAGGAGAGAAATGGCAACTGAATAGAAAAACAGACTTTCGGCAAGTACTTCAAAACCATACCTTCAATAATTCATCTCTCTGAACCACGAACAGTCCCTCCTACCTAGGTACACTACTATGGTGTAAAAAGATTTCTTTCAAAGTATTCAGAAAGTAGCAGGCAGCATTATGCAAAATGCCCTTGTAAATCTGGAATCTGTAAAGAGATGACAAATGGCACAAACATAAAAGGATTTATTTGCCTTTCAACAATGGCTTTATTGGAATAGTTTAACCTGAATAAATGAGGAACAATCATTTCTGGCACCATGACCCACTAGTAAGACAAATATTAGAAGCAATAGGTCTGTTGGTGCCCTACAAATCACAAAAACTAGACAAATGTCCATGCCTTGCCCCAATCCTTACATTTTTGGAGAGAAGTCATTATTTAGTATAAACCAGATATTTACACTTCAAGAAGTATAAGAATGCCTACAATTGGTCACAGGTTGTTCTGGGAAGAATACCTGGAGTGGACAGGTATTTGTAATGGAAATAATTACCCAGATTTTTACATATGTGAAAAATCTGATTCTCCTAACTACCCAGTTCAATTTAGGAAGAAAAACTTGTCAGTATCATAAAATGAGTTAAGTCTTTCTTGACAAATTAGAAAGGTGCTGTGTTGCTCACTGTTCCATTCCAGAGCATTCCCTGACATAAAGTTTTATACACCATTTGTATTGAAAAAAATTTTTTTTTTTTTAAGGCAGCAGTCTGACCTAAACGGGTAAAGCTGCAGGTCTGGTAGGTTTGGAAGCTTTTGGCCTATAGAGCTAAGAGAAAAAACTTGTACTAGGGAGTAAAAACAAAAACTGCTCAAGACTGAGCTTCTTCTCTCTCTCTCTCACTCTCTATTTCATATACACTATTCAAAATAAGGATTGCTTTTTATTTTGGTGAGGTTTTTTTTTAACCTCTTTAGCTCATCATGTACTCTAAGGTAAAGACCTGTATTAAAATACCTAAAAGGGTTAGGCAGATAAAGCAAACTCATGAAGTCACTTCTGTCAAAGAAAATATGCAGAGGTGTGGACTTGGCAGCTTGTAGAGTACATGTCCCACTGAAGGGTCTCCAGATATACTTACCCCTCCAGTCAACTGTTACATGCAAAAATGTAAGTGTAGTGTTGCCAGATGTTACAAATTTTCAAGATAAACTATAAATCTAAAATTTTATGTGCTGTCTCCTGGATTTTAAATCCAGCAGCAACTGGAACATTATTTGGATATGTGGGGGGACTTCTAATCAAAATGGCTTAGTGAGTTTATAAATTACCACACCCTCTCTGTTCCAAACCCTCAGCCATGATTAGAAATATATTAAGAAGATTAAAGCATTATGACTTTAGCTGGGTACAAAAAACAAGATAAACATCTCATTGGCCCAGAAACAGAACAGAAAGGCAATGTAGTGAGTGCTCAGGCAGACGAATGGCCAGAACTAGGCACCCTGCGTGAAGCTACAGCTAGGGTTGGACTTCCATAAATACACAGGGGGCTTATATGAAACTCATCTGCTGCTACAGTCTATGGTTTATTAGGAAGCATTAGAGAAAAATGATACAGCCTCAAGACCAGAAACTGAGCTCCATAAATAGAGCTGCACTATTCCACAATATTACTGTGGATCCGGAACCCCAAAATAACTCCAGAGAATTTACCGATGTTGTCTACCAAACCAATAATACCTCAATCATATAAACTTTTTCATTCATCTACTCAGTCATTTAGTCAACAAATATTTATTGAGCACCTACTACACGCCAACCAATGTTCTAGGCCCTGGGGAGAAATGAGTAAGCAAAACAACTGAGTTTCCATTCTTGCCCTAGCTGAGTTTATACTCTAGTTGGGATGAGAGGCACTACGGGAAACAGATCACAATTAAACAAGTGCATATATAATATGTCAGAGTATGAGAGTGGCAGGAATAGAAAAATAAGCTGAGGTAAGGAGGAAGAACAGCACCAACATAGAAGGATGGATGCTATTGTATACAGAACGCCAGAGAAGACCTAGTGAGGAGATAATAGTTGAGGAAGACAGCCATGTAGAAATCTGGGGGACAAGTCAGATGACAAAGTTCAAAGGCACTAACACAGGAGCAGGAATGGTATGTTCAAGAAGTAGCAAGGAGACCAGCATGACAAGAAGTAGAGTGAAAAGAGAAAAAGTCAGAATGGTAGCACAGGGCCAGATCATGTTGAGCCTTCTAGGTCATTTTGAAGTCCTGGCTTTTATTCTGAGTGAGGTAGGACACCACTGGAGGGTTTTGAGGAGAGGAGAGACATGAGGTAGCAGGAGAACGAAGAAAGTGGAATCGCTGAAGTAAACTAAAGAGACTGTTTCAAGCAGGAATTTTCACTTATGTCAAATGCTATTGATAATTAAAGTCAGACAAGAACAGAGAGCTGATCATTAGAATTTAACAATGGAGCTAAGTGGTGACTTTAGCAGCTAAATGAGGGCAAAGTCTAATTAAAGTGGGTCCAAAAAAGAACAGGAAGAAAAGCAGCAGAGCTAATAAGTATAGACAAATCTTTCAATAAATTTTGCTATCACAATGAGCAGAAAAATGTGGCAGTAGCTGGAAGGGTAAATGGTTTTTCATTTATAATAGTAGGTACAATTTATTTTACAATCAATACAAGAAACTGAAACACAGCACTATCTTCAGATATCACACACTCTTGCTCTCTTTAAATACTGCACACACTAAAAGCTAATGCCAGGACTTTCCATAAATGATAGTTGTAAATCACAGTTTCTGGAGCAGAAAAACCACATGAGAAGCTTACAGGAAGATAAAAGTCAGCCTTCCAGATGGAAGTATGGCACATAAATTATTTTGACAGTAATTGTACATTTAGCCGTTATTTAATCAAAAATGTGATAAGCCATCTTTTTTAACGTACATGCTGAGAAAAACCTAGCTATGCCTTAGCTCCTTCTGAGGGATTTACCATTCTGAAGGTACAAATACTATGGGTAAGAAGTCACTGCAGGAACTACATCGAGTTCGGACTGTTCAGGATAATTTCTATAAAAATACTACCATCAGCCAGACAACGGCAAAGATCCTTTAACATCAAGTTTGTCTTCATTACATTACATTACACCTTAATAAATAGAAGTTCGCAACTGCAAATGCTATTTGTATGCAAGTAGTGTGGGAATATTAATGATGTAGGAAAAAAGAATTTGCTGAAGTGACGTCCGTAAGTAAGCATCAGGATATAGAAATTAACACAAAAGTGGAATTAAGCCTGGATAAGAACAAGAACAGTTGATCCATGACAATGAGAGAGGAAGCAGGTTACTCAGGTTCAGGTGCCAAACTTGATTAAAAAAAAAAAAAGTGTAAAAGTAGAAAAGAACAATTTCACTCATAACCGTATAGGCAAATATCCTAAATAAAATTCTAGAGGGTTGAATTCAATCATGTCTTTTTTAGACATTTTTTATTGAGGTACAATTCACATACCATAAAATACATTCTTTTAAAGTGTACAATTCAGTGATTTTTAGTATATTCACAAAGTTTTGCAATCACCACCATCTAACGTCTGAACATTTTCATCACCCTAATAAGAACCCCTATACCCATTAGCAGTCATTCTCCATTCCCTCCTCTTCCCAGCCCCTGACAATTACTAATTTACTTTCTGTCTCTGTAGATTTGCCAATACCAGACATTTCATATAAATGGAATGATACAATATGTGACCTTTTGTAACTGACTTCTTTCACTTAGTATGTTTGCAAGGTTTATCCATCCTGTAGCACTTATCAGTACTTTCTTTTTACGCCAAATAATATTCCATTGTAAGTGTATACCACATTGTTTATCCATTCACCAGTTGATGGAAATTTGGTTTGTTTCCACTTTCTGTCTATTATAAATAATGCTACTATGAACATTCAAATACACACAGATTTTTGTGTGGACATACGTTTTCATTTCTCTTGAGTATATACATAGGAATGGAATTGCTGGGTCATATGATAACTCCATTTTTAACTTTACAATCCTGCCAGCAATGTATTAGGATTCCAATTTCTCCACCTCCTTGTCAACACTTGTTATTGTCTGTCTTCTTGCTTACAGCCATCCTAGTGGGTTAAAAGGGAGCCCTGGTGGTACAGTGGTTAAGTGCTCAACTGTTAACCAAAAGGTTGGTGGTTCTAACCCACACAGCAGCTACACAAGAGAAAGGACCTGGCAGTTTGCTCTCATAAAGATTACAGCCTAGGGGACAATTCTACTCTGTGACATTAGATCACTATGCGTCAGAATAGACTGAACAGCACCTAACAACAAAAACAATGATAACAGTAGGTGAAAAGTGGTATCTTACTGTGATTTGATTAACATTTCTTTAATGATTAATGATTTTGAGCATTTTTATGTGCTTATTTGTCATTTGTATATCTTCCTTGGAGAAATGTCTATTCAAATCCTTTGCCCATTTTTAAATTGGGTTATGTCTTTTTTATTGTTGATTTGTAAGAAAGTTTTATATATTCTGGACACTAGTCCCTTATCATATATGTGATTTAAAAATATTTTCTCCTATTATGTGTGCTGCCTTTTCACTTTCTTGAATGTGTCCATTGAAGCACAAAAGCTTTTCATTTTTATGATGCCAATTTATCTACCTTTTATTTTGTTGCTTATGCTTTTGGTATCATATCTAAGAAACCAAGGTCATGAGGATTTGTGAATATGTTTCCTTCCAAGAACTTTTTAGTTTTAGCTCTTGTATAGTCTTTTATAGATTTAGCTCAAAAACAAAATGGAACGTGTAAGCAACAACATCCTAAGCATTAGTGAGCTGAAATGGACTGGTACTGGCCATTTTGAATTGGACAATCATACAGTCTACTATGCCAGGAACCTGAAGACCAATATCATTGCATTCATATCCAAAAGAACATTTCGAGGTCTATCCTGAAGTACAACGCTGTCAGCGACAGGATAATATCAATATGCCTACAAAGACGACCAGTTAATACGACTGTTATTCAAATTTATACACCAATCACTAAGGCCAAAGATGAACAAATTGAAGATCTTTACCAACTTCTGCAGTCTGAAATTGACTGCACACACTATCAGGATGCACTGATAATTACCAGTAATTGGAATGCGAAAGTTGGAAATAAAGAAGGATCAGTAGTTGGTAAATATGGCCTTGGCGATAGCAATGAGGCCAAGAGCAGAGGACTGAATTTTGCAAGACCAACAACTTCTTCATTGTAAATACCATTTTTCACCAACATTAACAACAGTTTTTTTTTTATACAGATGGACTTCGCCAGACACAATACACAGGAATCAAATTGGCTACATCTGAGGAAAGAGACAATGGAAATGCTCAATATCATCAGTCAGAACAAGGCCAGTGGCTAACTGTGGATCAGATGATCAATTACTCAAATACAAATTCAAGTCGAAACTTAAGAAAAGTAGAACAAGTCCACAAGAGCCAAAGTACAACCTTGAGTATATCCCACCTGAATTTAGATACCACCTCGAGAATAGATTTGATGCATTGAACACTAATGACTGAAGACCAGACCACAGTTGTGGAATGACATCACAGACACATGTGAAGAAAGCAAGAGGTCATTAAAAAGAAAGAAGAGAAAGAAAAGACCTAAATGGATGTTAGAAGAGACTGTTAAATTTCCTCTTGAAAGTCGAGTGCCTAAAGCAAAAGAAAAAATGATGAAGTAAAAAAGCCAAACAGAAGATTTAAAGGGCAGCTGGAGAAGACAAAGTAAAGTATTAAAACATGTCCAAAGACCTGGAGATAGAAAACCGAAAAGAAAGAACATGCTCAGCATTTCTCAAGCTGAAAGAACTGAAGAAAAATTCAAGCCTCGAGTTACAATGCTGAAGGATTCTACAGGGAGAATATTAAACAACAGAGGAAGCAACAAAAGAAGATGGAAGGAATACTCAGAGTCACTATACCAAAAAGGATTGATCGACATTCAACCATTTCAGGAGGTACCATATAAGCAGGAACCAACGGTACTGAAGTAAGAAGTCCAAGCTTCACTGAAGGCATTGGTGAAAAGCAAGGCTCCAGGAACTGACAGAATACCAATTGAGATGTTTCAAAAAATGGATACAGCACTGGAGGTGTTCACTCATCTACAACAAGAAATTTGGAAAACAGCTACCTGGTCAACCTATTGGAAGAGATCTATATTTATGCCTATTTCCAAGAAGGGCAACCCCACTAAATGTAGAAATTATAGAACAGTATCTTTAATATCACACACAAGTGCAATTTTGCTGAAGATAATCCAAAAATGACTATAGCAGTATATATCAACAGGGAACTGCCAGAAATTCCAGCCAGATTCAGAAGAGGACATGGAAGCAGGGGTATCATTGCTGATGTCAGATGGATCCTGGCTGAAAGCAAAATACCAGAAAGAGGTTTACCTGTGTTTTATTGGCTGTGCAAAGGCATTTGACTGTGTGGATCATAATAAATTACGGATAACACTGCAAAGAATGGGAATTCCAGAACATTTAATTAAGCTCATGAGGAACCTGTACGTAGATCAAGAGGTAGTCTTTGGAACACACAAGGGGGTACTGCATGATTTAAAGTCAGGAAAGGTGTACGCCAGGGTTGTATCCTTTCACCATACCCATTCAATCTGTACGCTGAGCAAATAATCCAGGAAGCTGGATTATATGAAGACGAATGGGGCATCAGGATTGAAGTACAACTCTTTAACAACCTGCATTATTCAGATGACACAACCTGGCTTGCTGAAAGTGAAGAGGACTTGAAGCACTCACTGATGAAGAGCAAAGACCATAGCCTTCAGTACGGATTACACTTCAACATAAAGAAAACAAAAATCCTCACAACTAGACCAATAGCAACATCATGATAAACAGAGAAAAGTCCGAAGTTGTCAAGGATTTCAATTTACTTGGATCCACGATCAATACCCATGAAAGCAGCAATCACAAAATCAAGAGACACATTGCATTAGGCAAATATGCTGCAAAAGGCCTCTTTAAAGTGTTGAAAAGCAAAGATGTCACCTTGAACACTACAGTACACCTGACTCAAGACATGGTGTTTTCAACTGCCTCATATGCACGAGAAAGCTGGATGATGAATGATGAAAATCGCAGAATTGACACCTTAGAATTGTAGTGGAAGAAGTACAGCCAGAATGCTCCTTAGAAGCAAGGATGACGAGACTTCGTCTCAGGCACTTTGGACACGTTATCAGGATGGATCAGTCCCTGGAAAAGGACATCATGGTTGGTAGAGGGCCAGTGAAAAAGAGAAAGACCCTCAACAAGATGGGTTGACACAGTGGCTGTAACAATGGGCTCAAGCATAATAAGGATTGTTAAGGATGGTGCAGGACTGGACAGTGTTTCATTCTGTTGCACATACAGTTGCTATGAGTCAGAAGAGACTGGAAGGCACCTAACAACAACGGCTCTTACATTTTAGTCTTTGCTCTATTTTGAGCTCTATTTGCTCCATTTCTTTTGTATATGGTGTGAAGTATGGATCCAAATTCATTCTTTTGCACATGGATATTCAGTTGTCCCAGCATATTTTGTTGAAAAGACTATTCTTTCCCCCACTGAGTTGCCTTGGCACTGTTGTTGAAGATCATTTGACCATAAATGTACAGATTTATTTCTGGATTCTCAATTCCATTCCGTTGATCTATACATTTATCCTTAACACTGTCTTGATTACTGTAGCTCCCCCAAGTGTCTGTCAGTTTATCGTACTGTGGGGGATTGAGTGTTGCTATGATGCTGGAAGCTATGCCAGTGGTATTCAGGTACCAACAGGGTCACTCAGGGTGGACAGGTTTCAGCTAAGCTTCCAGACAAAGATAGACTAGGAAGAAGGACCCGACAACCTACTTCTGAAAAGAATTAGCCAGTGAAAACCTTATGAATAGTAGTGAAACACTGTCTTGATATAGGGCCAGAAGATGAGCTCCCCAGGTTGGAAGTCACTCAAAAGATGACTGGGGAAGAGTTGCCTCCTCAAAGTAGAGTTGACCCTAATGATATGGACAGAGTAAAGCTTTTGGGACCTTCATTTGCTGATGTGGCACGACTCAAAATGAAAAGAAACAGCTGCAAGCATCCATCAAATAATTGGAACTTGAAACGCACAAAGTATGAATCTACGAAAATTAGAAATCGTCAAAAATGAAATGGAACACATAAGCATCAATATCCCATGCATTAGTGAGCTGAAATGGTATTGGCCATTTTGAATCAGACAATCATATGGTCTTCTATGCTGGGAATGACAACTTGAAGAGGAATGGCGTTGCATTCATCGTCAAAAAGAACACTTTGAGTAACCTGAAGTACAATGCTGTCAGTGATAGGACAATATCCATATGCTTACAATGAAGATCAGTTAATACAACTATTATTCAAATTTACACACTAGCCGCTAATGCCAAAGATGAACAAATTGAAGATTTTTACCAACTTCTGCAGTCTGAAGTTGATTGAACATGCAGTCCAGATGCATTGATAATTACTGGTGATGGGAATGTGAAAGTTGGAAACAAGAAGGATCAGTAGTTGGGAACTATGGCCTTGGTGATAGAAATGATACTGAAGATCACATGAAAGAATTCTGCAAGACCAACAACTTCTTCATTACAAATACCTTTTTTCACCAGCATAAATGGTGACTACAAACATGGACCTCACCAGTTGGAATAAACAGGAATTTAATCAACTACATCTGTGGAAGGAGATGATGAGAAAGCTCAATGACCATTAGTGAAAACAAGGCCAGGGGCCAAGTGCAGAACAGACCATCAGTTGCTCACATGCAAGTTTAATCTGAAACTGAAGAAAATAAGAACAAGTCCACGAGAGCCAAAGTATGACCTTGAGTATATCCCACCTGAAGTTAGAGACCATCTCAAGAATGGATTTGAGGCACTGAACACAAATGACTCGACCAGACGAGTTGTGGAATGACATCAAGGACATCATACATGAAGAAAGCAAGAGGTCATTAAAAAGACTGGAAAGAAACAAAAGACCAAAATGGATGTCAGAAGAGACTCTAAAACTTGAACGTCAAGTAGCTGAAGCAAAAGGAAGAAATGATGAAGTAAAAGAACTGAAAAGAAGATTTCAAAGGGCAGCTTGAGAAGACAAAGTATTATAATGATATATGTGCAAAGAACTGGAGATAGAAAACCAAAAGGGAAGAACACGTTCAGCATTTCTCAAGCGGAAAGAACTGAAGAAAAAATTCAAGCATCAGTTTGCAATAGTGAAGGATTCCGTGGGGAAAATATTAAACGATGCAGGAAGCATCAAAAAAAAGATGGAAGAAATGCACAGAGTCATTGCATCAAAAAGAGCTGGTCAACATTCAAACATTTCAAGACTTTGCGTACAATCCGGAACCGATGGTCCTGAAGGAAGAAGTCCAAAAGGCACTGAAGGCACTGATGGAATATCAACTGAGACATTTCAACGAACGAATGCAGCACTGGAAGTGCTCACTCATCTATGCCAAGAAATTTGGAAGACAGCTACCTGCTCAACCAACAGGAAGAGATCCATATTTATACCTATTCCCAAGAAAGGTGATCCAACCAAATGGGGAAATTATAGAACAATATCATTAATATCACATGCAAGCAAATGTTTGCTGAAGTTCATTCAAAAGCGGCTGCACAATATATCGGCAGGGAACTACCAGAAATTCAGGCTAGATTCAGAAGAGGACGTGGAACCAGGGATACCATTGCTGATGTCAGATGGATCCTGGCTGAAAGCAGAGAATACCAGAAAGATGTTTACCTGTATTTTACTGACATTTACTGGCATTCGACTGTGTGGATCATAACAAATTATGGATAACTTTGCGAAGAATGGGAATTCCAGAACACTTAATTGTGCTCATGAGGAACCTTTACATAGATCAAGAGGCAGTTGTTAGGACAGAACCAGGGAATACTGCATGGTTTAAAGTCAGAAAAGGTGTGCTTCATGGTTGTATCCTTTCACCACACCTACTCCATCTGTATGCTGAGTGAATAATCTGAGAATCTGGACTTTATGAAGAACGGGGCATTAGGATTGGAGGAAGATTCGCTAACAACTTGTGTTATGCAGATGACACAACCTTGCTTGCTGAAAGTGAAGATGACTTGAAGTACTCATTGATGAAGATCAAAGACCACAGACTTCAGTATGGATTGCACCTCGACATAAAGAAAACAAAAATCCTCACAAATGGACCAATAAGCAACATCATGATAAACGGATAAAAGTTCGAAGTTATCAAGGATTTCATCATACTTGAATCCATGATCAATACCTATGGAAGCAGCAGTCAAGAAATCAAAAGATGCATTGCATTGTGCAAATCTGCTGCAAAAGACCTCTTTAAAGTGCTGAAAAGCAAAGATGTCACCTTGAAGACTAAGGTGCACCTGACCAAAGCCATGGTATTTTCAATTGCATCATATGCAGGTGAAAGCTGGACAATGAATAAGGAAGACCAAAGAAGAATGAACGCCTTTGAATTTTGGTGTTGGCAAAGAATATTGAATATACGATGGACTGCCAAAAAAGGGAACAAATTTTGTCTTGGAAGAAGTACAACCAGAATGCTCCTTAGAAGCAAGGATGGTGAGACTACAGCTTACATACTTTGGACATATTGTCCAGAGAGATCAGTCCCTGGAGAAGGACATCATGCTTAGTGAAGTACAGGGTCAACGAAAAGGAGGAAGACCCTCAACAAGATGGATTGACACAGTGGCTGCAACAATGTGCTCAAGCATTTAACAGTACTTGTGGGCACAGCGCAGGACTGGGCAGTATTTCGTTCTGTTGTACATAGGGTCACTATGAGTCAGAATCGACTCAACGGCACCTAATAACAACAACATAGTAAGTTTTGAAACTTTATCTTTTTTAAGATTATTTTGGCTATTCTATGCCCCTTGTATTTTCATGTAAATTTTAGGATCAGCTAACAATTTCTGAAAAAGGAGCAGCTGAGATTTTGATAGGGATTGCATGGAATATATAGATCAATTTGTAGAATACTGCCATCTTATTAATAGAGTCTTCCAACATATGAACATGGGGTACCTTTTCATTTATATAGATCTGTTTTAATTTGAAAGAAATTAGTGATGTTTTGTAGTTTTCAACATAAAGTCTTGTACTTCTTTTGTTAAATTTATTCCTATTTATTTTGTTTTTGATACTCTAAATGAATTTCTAAATGCTAATCTAAATGTAACTGTTTTCTAAATTTCATTCTTCAGATTGTCTATTGCTAACCAAAAAAACAAGTCATCGAGTCAATTCCAATTAACAGTGACTCTACAGGACAGGGCAGAGTTTCCCCATAAAGTTTCCAAGGCTGTAAATCTTTATGAAAGCAGACTGCCACATCTTTCTCCTGCAGAGCAGCTAGTGATTTTGAACTGCAGGCCTTTTGGTTAGCAGCTGAGCACTTTAACAACTGTGCCACCAGGGCTCCTTGTTTATTGCTAGTGGATAAAAATATGATTGATGTTTGTACACTTATCTTGTATCCTGCAACCTTGCTGTACTTGTTTATTAGCTCTAGGAGTTTTTTTTGTGTGTGTGGATTCCTTAGGATTTCTATATACAAAGATCATGTTTCCTGCAACTAAAGATAATTTTACTTCTTTTTCAATATGGATTCCTTTTATTTCCTTTTCTTGCGTAATTGCTCTGGCTACAACCTCCAGTACAATGCTGAATAGAAGTTAAAAATGTGTTTTTAAAAATCATAATCAAATATGGCTTACCCCTAGAATTCAGACTACTCAACATAAAAATATCAATTAATGTATTGAAGGAGAAATTTCAAACAATTATCTCAATACATTTATATAGAAAAAAACTTGCATAACACCTGCTATTTGGCAGATAGTTTTATGTATTTTGCAAGTATTAACTCATTTAATCCTTATGAGAACATGTAGAAATGGCTGAATTTGTGCTTTGCTGTGTATATTCTCAACAATAAAATTTTAAAAAATTAAAAAAAGAATCCTCTGGGATAGGTCTTACCAACCCCTATATTACACACAAAGAAACCAAGCCAGAATTAATTTGTTCCATGTAACATGAGTGACAGAGCTGGAATTTGAACCCTGGCAGACTGATCGAGGTTCCTATCTCTTAACCATTCAGAATGCTGACTCACATACATACAGTGATTCAGCAAGCAGCTTAATAATAAAACTGAAGAAGTATTCCTTTAAATGTCAGCAAAAACGCAAAGATGCCAGCTAACACGGCTTTTACTGAACATTTTAGTAAAAGTTCTAGTAAATGCAAGCCAATAAAACTTTTTTGTTTAATAATTGGAAAGGAAGAGAAAAAAGAGTTGGCAGGTTTATAGATTAAAGAGCCTCATACAAAAATCAGTGGCAACTAGTAACAATCCATTGGAAAATATAACTGAAATAAAAGATACCATTCACAACAAAGACTGTAAAATACGTAGGAATAAATCTAACAAAAGATTTGCAAGATTTTTATGAAGAAAAGTAGATTTGAACAAATAGAGAGATAAGCCATGTTTATAAATGGTAATTCTCCATATTCTACCCAAAGTCAGTTTTCAGGGTTAACCTGTAATTTCCTTTCAATTCCAAAAAATATATTTTTTTGCAACATAAGAGCCTGGTCCTAAAATCCATGTAGAAAATCAAAAGACTAAAACTAACCAAGATACATTTTGAGGTAGAACAAGGTAGGAAAATTCTACATATAACAACACTTAATATAAAACTCATAGTAATTAGGTTGTTGTGATATTTGCACAGGGATAAACAAATAGGCCAATGAAACAGAAATAGAAAATCCAGAAACAAAGACTTTCACATATGGAAAACTTGATACATAATAAGAGCAATATTAAGAATTAGTGAGAAAAATAAATCTATGGTCTATTCAATAAATTCTAAAGAAGCAATTGTTTATCATACGGGAAAAAATAAAAGTATGTTTTACCTGACATCATATCAAAAAATAATTCCTAATGGATTAAAATCTATTTGTGAAAAGTAAATTTTTTTACTTTAAAAGTAACATACGGGAAGATAATTTTTTACATCAAGCTAAGGAAAGATTTTTTAAGCACACACAAAAACTCTTGACATAAGAAGATTAATAAACTTGATTATAGTAAAATATAAAACTTCTGTTCAACCAAAGACACAAGGAAAAGATGAGCGCAAGAGACGGAAAGGGCCACATAAGCCAGAGACTCCATTAGCCTGAGACGGGAAGAGCTAGATTGCGCCCGGCTACCACCAATGACTGCCCTGACAGGAAACACAACGGACAGTCTCTGAGGGAGCAGGAGAAAAGTGGGGCGCAGAACTCAAATTCTAGTAAAAAGACCAGACTTAATGGTCTGGGACTGGAGGGACCCTGAAAACATGGCCCCCGGACGCTCTGTTAGCCCAAAACTAAAACCACTCCTGAAGCCAACTCTTCAGACAAAGATTAGACTGGGCTATAAAACACAAAATGATACTGGTGAGGAGCATGCTTCTTAGCTCAAATAGATACATGAGACTAGTGGGTAGCTCCTGTCCAGAGGCAAGATGAGAAGGCAGAGGGGGACAGGACCTGGCTGAACGGACAAGGGAAATACAGGGTAGAAATGAGGAATGTGCTGTGACATTACAGGGAAAGCAACTAGGATCACATAGCAATGTGTGTAAGTTTTTGTATGAGAAACTGACATAAATTGTAAACTTTCAATTAAAGCACAATAAAAATAAAATTAAAAATTCTGTTCAATAACTTTAAAGACATCACAAACAAGTTTTAGGGATAAGCCACAGACTGGGAAAAAGATACCCGGTAACCAACATATTGAACAAGCATAATTTGTGGAATATAATTACACAGCACCTTTATTTTTTGTCTTCTTCTGACTCTTAAAATTTTATTCAGTGGGAAAAACTTGCCCCTCATGCCTGAATGAAAACCTGCGCTCCTGGTTACCTTTTTTTTTTTTTTTAAATCCTTCAAGTAATAAAAAGTCCTAAGGTCCCTATAAGTCTTAAAACAGTCTCAATTCAGTTCTTCAAATGTTCTATTTTATCAAAGTTCTTAACTTCCTCCAAGGTTACAGGTACTGCCCCCACTGCCAGGAAGGTTCTGTTGTAAGAAGGCAGCTTGCCACCAAGGAAGGAGATATAATTGGCTTATTCTCTCTTATTCAGTCACATCAACTCCCATTCATTAGCTACTGTTTCTGATTCATCCCATTTTGAAGTGGGAGGGAAGGAGGAAAAGTAAGATAAAAACTATTACTTGACAGACACTATTGTGAGCTGGCTTTACTCTGGTCCTAGTCAATGGTTAGAGTTGACACTTTTTCTTGGGACATTTTTTTTTTAAACTCCTTGGTGATTTTCAAATATTGGGAACCTCTCTTATAACAACTTTGACATAGGTGATGTATCTCTAGTTAAGCTGATCACTTTATTCCTTCTGCTGTCTTTAAGAATCTGATGGTCCATCAGTCTGTCTTCTGAGGCCACATCAACTTTCCATGGAGCCATATTAAACAGAGCCTAAAATAATCTGTTGGCTCTCACACACTGGCCCACATCTGGTCCACAAGAAGCATAGGCCAACCCCAAAGCAGCCGCCTCTTCTTCTTTCATCAAGCATAGCTATGTATCCCATCTTTTGCCAAGTTAGGTTTTCCACAGAGGATCAGACACTATTGCTCTGCATTTTTCTAACTTCAGTGGGTATACATCAAGCTCTCTGGGTAGTCCTATTGACGTTCCTTTTTCTTGACTTGAGATATGAAAGAAAGCACCTCTAACTCTTTCCCTTTGGATACCATAAGCACAGGGCACGCCTAAGAAAAGCTCTTTGAAAATAATTTTTGTTCAATCATCAGAAATCTGACTTTTTATATCTTCTAGGTGAGTAAACCATGGTGGCATAGTGGTTAAGAGCTACGGCTGCTAATCGAAAAGTCGGCAGTTTGAATCCACCAGGTGCTCCTTGGAAATCCTGTGGGGCAGTTCTACTCTGTATTATAGGGTCACTATGAGTCGGAATCGACTTGACAAGTCGATTTTTGGTTTAAATAGGTGAAAGGTTTAGGAATCATGAAGTTATATTTGATATTGCCTTTGCAAAATTTCATGGTATCTGTCTAATCGTTTATTTTGATATCTGATACCTATCATCTTAAAGTCTTGGCCAAAACTTAACTTTTAACATCCTACTACATACAGGGAGCCCTGGAGGCCCAGTGGTTAATCATTCAGCTGCTAACTAAGAGGTCAGCAGTTCGAATTCACCAGCTGCTCACTGGAAAGCCTATGGAGCAGTTCTACTCTGTCCTATAGGATCACTATGAGTTGGAATCAACTCAACGACAATGGGTTTGGTTTTATGACATATACAATGTACATAAATAAGAAAACACTAATATCCAAAATTGTATTTTTAATTATATTTTCATGTATAAATAAAAATAAATTAAATTAACAGGAGATATCAAATAACTCAGTAAAATATTAGAAAGAGATATAACAGGTAATTCACAAACCAGCAAACCAAATGGTCAAAAAACATGTTTAATCTCATAAATAATTAAGTTAAGAAACATTAAAACTACAATGAGGTGCCTTTTCAAACAACAAGATTGAAAAATATCAGAGAATATCAAATGTTGATAAAAATATGGATAAAAGTAACTTTTAATCACTACAGGTAAGAATGTAAATTATTACAGGCACCTTAGGGAGCATCTCAAAATATCTGGTAAACTTGAAGATGCTCGTTTCTTTTAACTCAGTAATTCTAAGTATAAGAATTCTAGAGAAACCCTCAAATATGTTCACAAGGTGACATGCGTAAGACTTTCTGCAATGTTTCCAGTAGTTATAAATTGGAAAACACATAATTGTACATTCGAAGAAAAAAAAATAAATTGTGGGACATTCACTTATTATATAACATTTTAAATGAATCAGCAATGGCTACATTTAATGGCATGAACAAATCTTAAAAACAATGAGTTGCCGAATACCATATACAGTATAATATCACCTATATAAAGTTTGAAAATATACAAATAATGATATATACTGTATAAGATGAAATTTCATTCATGTGAATGACAAATTACCAAAACAAATTCTGGCTATTTATTACATCTGGATAATAAAAATTCCTATGGTCCCTTTAAGTCACGGAACAACAGTCTCAATTCACTATTTGGAATGTTCAGTTTTATCAAAGTTTCTGATTTCATTCAAAGTTATAGCTGCAACCTCAGCTAGATTAAAAAAAAACAAAAACACTAAACCCATTGCCATCGATTCCGACTCACAGTGACACTATGGAACAGAGCAGAACTGCCCCATAGGGTTTCTAAAGAGTGGCTGGTAGATTGGAACCGCCAACCTTTTGGTTAACAGCCGAGTTCTTAACCACTACAACCAGGAGTATATTACATGTATGATATAAATGAAGTGTTCTAAATACAGAAGAGGGTTTTGTTGTTGTTGTTGTTGTTGTCATTGTTCTTAAAGGTTCCTTGTGGAAGAGGTACTTATGTGACCTGGGGTGGAAAGGATAGATAGAATGCCCACAGACAGAGGTAGAGAGTATATTCTAATCAAAATTACATGAGCAGGGGTATGAATTTATACAGTGCGTTTGAGAAAAGAAGGTAGGCTAGTGTGACTATAGGATAGAATTCATTCAGAGGGAGCTCAGAATAAGGAATTTAGCGAGCTAAAACAGACTTGTGTATGCACTCCATGGAAAGTTTTTCAGCAAGGAAATGTCAAAATTAATGTAATGATTTGGGAAATTTAATTTGTGCCCAATTCAACGGAATTCACTGGTCTAAAGAGCCCAGAAAGTGTGAAGGTGGTGTTCAGCTGTAACCATTTCCTCATGTGGAGATTTTTATATCCAAATTATTTTCAGTGAAAAGTAATGTACTGCCACAGGCCCAAAAAGAAGGGAAGCCAGTATTTTAGATGTGTTTTTCCTGTACAATAAAACTCAGAAGCAAAGACACTGCTGCTTGTCAGACAAACCCTGCACTGCCCTCATATTTTCAATATGAAGTCAAATGGTGGAACCCTGAGTCATCGAGTAGCCTGGTTGATGACCAGGTCTTCCATCTAATGACTAATTTTGGCATTTAGAGAAAATTAAAAACATGACTGTGATCATAAGCAGAATGTAGTCATTTAACACATGAGTCTGCAAGCTGATTTTACAAAATTGTAATGAAAACTGTCATAAAAAATAACAACTCTTAAGGTTAAGCCACATATTAAAAATATTTTTACATCAAATTCTGATCTTAGTGTTGCACTACATAGGAGGTTCAGTCCCCAAATGATCTGTTTTTGCTAAACATAAATAAGCATATTCAAGCTCTTATCTTTTCCAACTTCTCAATAACATTTTCATTCACCAAACATTTCTTAGACACTGGCTCTGTAATAGGCACTGTGCTAAATACAGGGAATTCTGCAGAGAAAAAAAACAGATGCAGCACCTGCCATTTCAGAGTTCACATTCTAGCCAGAAAAACACATTATTGCACACTCCTCCTGGGCTTCCATGACATATTCTCCTGGGTCTTCTCTTGCATCCCCCACCACTTTGCCTCCTTCACTGGCTCCTTCTCTTTTTGAAGATTTGGTTGTCCCAGTCCTCAGCCGTCTTACCTTCTCCCTCAATATTCTTCCAGAGTAATCTCATACTTTCCCATTTTTCTACTTCATTTACATATCAAAAATATAGAGGGATTATTATGGAGTTCCCAGGTGGTGCAACCGTTAACACATTTGGCTGTTAACCAAAGGTTAAGAGTTCAAGTTCACCCACAGACACGTTGGAGGAAAGACACACTGATCTATTTCTAAAAAATAAGCCATTGAAAACCCTGTGGAGCACAGTTCTACTCTGACACACATGGGGTTGCCATGAGTCAGAGCTGACTTGATGGCAGCTGGTTAACTGGTTACATGTCAAGCACTGTTCTAAGCATTTTATACATATTAACTCATGTGATGCTCATAACAACCATTTGAGATAGATACTATTATTATACCCATTTTCCAAATGAGGAAGCCAAGACACAAAGTGGTTAAGAAAGCAGCAGAACTAGAATATGAATCACGGCAGACCATGACCTAAACCACTATGCTATGCACACTCCCATGACTTCAACCTATGGTCTATGTGTGGAGGCCTCCCTAATACAGATCATGCCCGTTTACCCACAAGGCATCAGGATTGGAGGAAGTCTCGTTAACAGCCTTCGTTATACGATGACTCAACCTTGAAGCACTTATTGATGATGATCAAAGACCACAGCTTTCAGTATGGATGACACCTCAACATAAAGAAAACAAAAATCATCACAACTGGACCAATAAGCAACATCATGATAAACAGGAAAAGATTGACGCCGTCAAGGATTTCATTTTACCTGGATCTACAATCAACACCCATGGAAGCAGCAGTAGAGAAACCAAAAGACGCGTTGTATTAGACAAATCAGCTACAAAAGATGTCTTTAAAGCATTAAAAAGCAAAGATGTCACCGTGAGAACTAAGGTGCACCTGACTCAAGCTATGTTTTCAATCACCTCATAAGCATGTGAAAGCTGGGCAATGAATAAGGAAGACCGAAGAATAATTGACTTCTTTGAAGTGTGGTGCTGGCGAAGAATATTGAATATACCATGGACTGCCGTCTTGGAGTAAGTATGACCAGGATGCTCCTTGGAAGCAAGGATGGCAAGACCGCATCTCACATACTTTGGACATGTTGTCAGGAAGGATCAGTCCCTAGAGAAGGACATCATGCTCGGTAAAGTAAAGGGTCAGTGAAAAAGAGAAAGACCCTCAACAAGTTGGACTGACACTGCAGCTGCAACAATGGGCTGAAGCATGGCAACAACTGTGAGGATGCCACAGGTCTGGTAGTGTTTCATTCTGTTGTGCACAGGGTCGCTATGAGTGGGAACTGACTCAACGGCACGTAACAACAACATCAGACATATTTATCTGACCTTTCTACAGACAACTCAGAATCAATGTGCTCAGTTTCTCAAATTGCTTTGCTTTCATGCTCTACATTTTTTTGCTCAGATCCTCTTCAATTCCCTCTTATAACAGCCTCGTAACAAGTCTCCCTTCCCCAAAAGTTCTCAAAGTATGATCTGAGAAACTCTAGGGTTTCAGAACTCCACAAAGTTAAAATTATTTTCATAATGGTACTAAGATATTATTTGCCTTTTTTAATTTTACTGACATTTGCAATGACAATGCAAAAACAACAATGAGTAAAACTCCTGGTATCTTAGTATAAATACCACAGTGGCACAAAACTGCACTAGAATACTATTGTATTCTTCACCACTATACACTCCCAGTTTAAATTTTAAAAAGCCGGTTTCACTTAAGAATATCTTTGAAGAAGATATTTAAAAATCTTAACTCTTGAGTACACATCATTTTAATATTCTGTGAGATAAAATGGAAAGTATGCATAAATCTATCCTGATACATATTGAAATACAATGCTTGTCTCAAAGAAAACATATTGTGCAAATTTTTGAGTTGTAAGCTGAATGAGCTATTTTTTCAGAGTATTAAAAAATTATAATATTTCTCCTAATTAGAATATTAGAAATGTTACAAATCTTGTGTCTGACACTGCAAGTCTGAATGCTTCCCAATACTTGAGATTTTTCTGTTGAGCTCAGTGATGATGTCAACGAATCTAAGTTCTTTAATATATAATAAAATGTATCAACATGTGGAAGATATACATAACTCAGAGAACGGATATTTTCCAAATGACCAGTACATGATGTTACAAAATCATATATGGGTAAAAGATTTATTCAAAATTCAAGATAGACCAATAGATTTAATCCTAACAGAGTGATAGATACGCTTTTAAATTCTACATTGCAATTAACCTTTATGAAACTACCACTCACTGAGTTTTATTATCAAAGAATATGGGGTTCTCTAAAATTGAGATGCCTCAATCATGACATAAACACACAGCATGCATGGAATCCATCCGGGTCCCTCCACACTCTTTTTATCATGGGAATTGGTGGACAAGGATAACCTATGCAAACGTGAGGCTCATGCTGCTGGCTGTGCTCTGAGTAATGACTCAGGAATCTCAAGTCCTCTGCCAGCAACCATGAAACAGTGGCAGGTCACTTGCTTGTAAGTGGTGTAAAATCTCAGGCCCTTCACACTTCTTAACAGATACTATGATGAGAAACTCTCTTAACTAAGTGAAGGGATCATGTGAGGTAATCCTGGGGAATAGATTAGAATGAATAGGTTAGAGATGATCTAAGGAAGACCACTATCTAAATTCTCTCTTGTTATCTAGTGCTGCTATAACGGAAATACCAAAAGTGGATAACTTTAACAAGTTTAGGAGCCGAGAAGTCTGAATTCAGGGCACCAGCTCCAGAGGAAGGCATTCTTTCTATGTCAGTTCAGGGGAAAGGTCCTTGTCACCAATCTTCCCCTGGGCTAGGAGCATCTTAGCGCAGGAATCTGGGTCCAAAGGATGTGCTCCATTTTCAGCTATGGTTTTTTGGTGGTAGGAGGTTCCCCTGTGTTTCTGCTCACTTCTCTCTTTTATATCTCAAAAGAGGCTGACTCAAGATATAACCTAACCTTGTAGATTGGGTCCTGCCTCAATATAATTGCCTCTAATCTGGCCTCATTAACAACATAGAGGTAGGATTTACAACATATAGGAAAATCACATCAGATGACAAAATGGTGGACAATTACACAATACTGTGGATCATGGCCTAGCCAAATTGACATAAATCTGGGGGGGACACAATTCAATCCATAACATTCCTCCTTGTGGCCCCCCGAAATTCATGCCCTTGCTGCATGTAAAACACATTCACCCCATCATATCATAGCAAAAGTCTTAAATCAATTCCAAGTCCAAAATCCAAAAATCCTCTTCATTTGTGAAATCTAGAATACAAGTTATCTGCTTCCAAGTACAATGGTGGAATAAGCACAAGGCAGACATTTCAATTACAAATGGAAAAAAAATGGAGGAAAAGTAGGAATAACAGGCACCAAAGAAGTCAGCAGAACACGTTACATTAGCTCTCAAGGCTTGAAAATAATTCTCTGTTCTCTGAGACCATTTAGGCAATGGCACCACTCGAAAGTGGACATTGGCAGCACAACAGCCCCTTTCTGGAACCTTCCTGTAGGACAGTGGTGAAAGGAAATCCTCCCAATGAGCAGAACTTCCAGCAGTGCACCTGGCTGTTCACTTTTCTTAAAAGGAGAAATGGCCAGATGTGCAGCTGTATACTGCTTCATGGGCTGTCGCCAGTGATTTGCCTGGATGGTGAGGGGCTTGGAAGGAACATGATTGGAAAATTGAAGACAAGGAAGTATGGGAAAGGGGTATGTGGATAGGCCTCTCTGAAGGGGCCAAAGAAGTGAAGATATTTGTGTCTCATGTGAATGCTCACTAAAGCGTGGCCTCAGGAGAGGAGAATTTTGACAATCAAGTGGATACAATGACGCATTCTGTGAAAACCAGTCGCTCTCTTTCCCCAGCCACTCCCATCACTGCTCAACGGGCTCATGAACAAAGTGGCCATGGTGGCAGGGATGGAGGTTATGCATGGGCTCAGCAATATGGACTTCCATTCATCAAGGCCGGCTTGGCTACAGCCACTGCTGAGTGCCCAGTCTGCCAGCAGCAGAGACCAACGCTGAGTCCCCGATATGGCACCATCCTCGAGGTGATCAGCCAGCAACCTGGTGGCAAGTTGATCACGTTGATCCACTTCCATCATGGAAGTGTTTTGTTCTTACTGAAATAGACTTACTCTAGATACAGATTTGCCTTTCCTGCATGCAATGTTTTTGCCAAAACTACCAGCCATGGACTTACAGAATGCCTTATCTACATCACGGTATTCCACACAGCGTCACCTTGGATCAAGGGACTCACTTCATACCAAATGAAGTGGGGCAATGGGCCCATGCTCATGGAATTCACTGGTCTTACCACGTTCCCCCTCATTCTGAAGCAGCTGGCTTGACAGAATGATGAAATGGCCTTCTAAAGATATAATTACAGTGCCAGCTAAGTGGCAATACCTTGCAGGTTGGGCAATGTTCTCCATAAGACTGTGTATGCTGTAAACCAGCATCCAATATATGGTGCTGTTTCTCCCATTGCCAGCATGGGTCCAAGAATCAAAGGTGGAAATGGGAGTGGCACCACTCACTATTACCCCTAGTGACCCACTCGCAAAATTTTTGTTTCCTGTGCCTGCGACCTTATGCTTTGTGGGTCTAGAGGTGTTAGTTCCAAACGGAAGAATGCTCCCACCTGGAGACACATCACTGAATGCCACCTGACCGCTTTGGACTCCTTATGCCTCTGGATCAACAGGCAAAGAAGGGAGTTACTATATTAGCTGGTGTGACTTATCCTGATTAACAAGAGGAAATCAGATTAATATTACATAGTGGAGGTAAAGAGTATGTCTGGAATGCAGGTGATCCCTTAAGGCATCTCTTAGTATAGCATGCCCCATGATTAAAATCAATGGAAAACTACAGCAACTCAATTCTGACATGACTACTAATGACCCAGATCCTTTGAGAACGAAGGTTTGGGTCACCCCACCAGGCAAAGAACCACAACCAATGGAGGTGCTTGCTGAAGGCAAAGGGAATACGGAATGGGTGGTGGAAAAAGGTAGTTTTAAAAACCAGTTATGATCATGTGATCAGTTGCAGAAATAAGGACTGTAACTATTACGGGTATTTCTGCCTTGTGTGTGTACATCAAATATTTCTATTTTTTTTTTCACTTATAAAATATAAGATGTAAACAGGGCTAGTGCATTTTCAGTTGTATGTGTGTTCATTTGCATCATGTTAAGGTGCAAGTATAACTTTATAATTGTCTTTATTCAGAGACTGTGTATGGTTTAAGGAGATGTGTACAGGAGCCAAGTTGACAAGGGCTGGACTATAACAACTTGGTTGGGCCGTGGTTCTCAGTAGGTTGGCAGTTATGATGTAGTTTGGCAGACCTATGATGATGTGTTTTGCTTTTCTAGAGAACCCAGCCTAATACAGCATAACACGATTAAAGTATTACTTCAATAAAATTAATCTGATAATGGTGTGCCAAATGCCAAAATAAAGCTGGGCTTAAACCCGAGTATCAACAGCTGCAGCAGTTAACACTGAGTGTCTACCATAAGAAAAGTGTTGTGATAAGGATTCCATTTAATCCTTATTACAACTGAATAAGATAATTATAATAATTACTAAAATGGGGCAGTTCTACTTTGTCCTATAGGGTCGCTATGAGTCGGAATCAATTTGATGGCAACGGGTTTGGCTTTGGGTTTTGTTATAGTACTTGCTGTGTTAACAGCTTTGGAGCCCTGGTGGCACAGTGGTTAAGCGTCCAGCTGCTAACCAAAAGGTCAACAATTTGAATCCACCACCAGCTCTTTGGAAATCATATGGGCAGTTCTACTCTGTCCTATAGGGTTGCGATGAGTCTGACTCATCGCATTGTTTGTTTTTATGTTAACAGCTTTAACTACATTTACTCACTAAACATGCGTAACTACCTCATAAAGTAGATACTAATATTATTACCATTCTACAAATAAGGAAACTAAGGCATCCAAGGAAACCCTGGTGGCGTAGTGGTTAAGGGCTACAGCTGCTAACCAAAAGGTCAGGAGTTCGAATCTACCAGGGGCTCCTTGGAAACACTATGGGGCAGTTCTACTCTGTTCTTTAGGGTCACTATGAGTCGGAACCGACTCAACGGCACCTAACAACAACAAAAACAACAACAAGGCACCCAAAGGTTAAACTTGCTCAAGGTCATAAACAAGTAAACGGTAGAATCAGATTTTGAATTTTGGAAGTCTATCTCTCAGACACTGTGTTCTAAACCAGCATCCCATACAACTTCTTACGGAGCCCTGGTGGCATAGTGGTTAAGCATTCAGCTGCTAACCAAAAGTTTGGCAGTTTGAATCCACCAGCCACTCCTTGAAAATCCTATGGAAATCCTATAGGGCTGTTCTACCGTGTCCTGTAGGTTTGCTATGAGTTGGAATCAACTTGATGGCAACGGGTTTCTTTCTCATACTACCACTTGGGCAGAGTCCCTTGGTGGCACAAATGGTTAAGCACTTGACTACTAGCTGAAAGGTTGAATCAATTCAACAGCAACTCACAACACAACCTCTTAGGTGAGACATATACCATCATTACATCAATGCAGCAGTGAAAACAAGTATAGAAAAGTTCAGTCACTTAAGCCAGTAAGTAGTGAAACCAGAACTATTCTGCTAAACATACATAGAGAGAGAAACTGTGTAGTCAGCTATATAAATTCAATTTGTAGGCTTATTTTGGTTCTTTTTGACTAATCCTTTTGTGGCTCTGACTTAAAGGGATTCCTTTGCAAATTGTCAGAAGAGAGGCCTGACTCAGACTTAAAGGAGACCTGAGTCATTATCCTGGTGACCAAAATAGCCTCCTTACACGAGGGCATAACTCAGCTTAGGATGCCGACTGAGGGTGACAGGAACCCAACAATTCCCAAACAGGGATTCTTTCTATTTGATACTGACATCCTTTACATTTGAAACATATTTTGGAACTTATTGCAATGCAATTCAGTGCAAGTCTGTGTTTCACTGCTTGATATATTGATCCTTGAGTTCCCTAATGAGACAATAATCCCCTTGGGGAAGGAGACCATAGCTTAGACTTTCTCTAGGTATTTTTCATACGTTTAATAAATTGCTATGGAAACCATGCCCAGCCATCCTTCCTCACCACACTATAAATGTGAAAACTTTTCTTTATGCTTTATGGCAGCAGTAGTTTTAGGAACTCTGTCACTGTTTGAAATTCTTACACTTTGATTCGCAGCTGGCCCAATGATTTTGCTCCCAAAAAGATGGCCCCCACACTGCTTGGTCTTCATACCAAAACAGAACATAGCATAACAGCTCACTGTCATTACATACTTGAATTAAATGTCCTTTAAGTTCCAACTCTATGATGGTGCTCAGCAGGTTTTATAATGTTTATGTCACACTCTTACCATGGCCATTTTTTAAACTTAAAATAATGTCTATTATTTTTTAAGCACGTGGTTAGGTATATCTTAGGTAATTCAACAAGGTTACCATTTACACAAACACATGCACACAAATACAGTTAAGATGACTGAAGAAACTGAGACCCAGAGTGATTAAAGAATGTACCCAAGCTCATGACCCTTGCATGTTATGAAGCCAGAGTTCCCACCCCAGCCTGTCTGACTCCCAAGGCTGCTGGATGGCACTGTTTGGCTAGAAAAGCACATCCTAACCGCAGCCCTGACTATTGTTTCCTTTGCAAGGCATCAATGTGCTTTCAGTCCAAGCAGAAACTTTCACCTTGTAACATAGTGACACTTTCCCCTCTACACATCCAGCATGGAATTTCCAAACATTCATAATCATCTTCACCTTAAGCTACTTGTTTATTGAAGTCCTCATCTTGAACACTTCGGGCTGTCAAGAACCAGGAACAGATTTGTGTTCTCATGATTTTCTAAAATTATCTTCAGGAACAAAATCATAAGAAAGTTTTTGGATGGCAGGAAATTTTTTTTTTCCCCCTTACCGAAGAGATTTTCCTCACATACTCTGAAAACCTCATTTGGGCAGAAATCAAACACAGCCAGCTTCAGCTGGGGAAGGAAAAAAAAAAAATGTATGAGCAATTGCTCCTGCCAGCTGATGGCCTTGTACACGTCACCTATGTGTCAACACCTCTCCTTCTGGTGGCAATGACAATACAGTCACCAAGAAAAGCAGGAAAAAAAAATCGTAACAGCCATGTGAATCAAGTAGGGATAACTGAAGAGAATGCCAAATGGTATCGGAAAGCAGAATAACTGTGGGTAAGAAGGGAGTCATGAGGTCTAAACACAAAGCTCTGTTTTTTATTTCACTATAATGACTACAGAATCGTGTGAGGTAAAACTTATTGGTTACCGAAAGGCAAGATGTTTCCCCTTTTTTATTTGCAGAATAAATTGAGTAAATCCTGTTTAAATCCACATATCACAGAGAGAAACTATTCCTTAAATTATCCTCTGGGACTAAAGAGGCCAAAGAAGTTTAAACAGGGCATCTTTTGTTGGTTTTTTCCTTTTCTTTTCTTAGAGATATTGGACTGTACCAGCTGATGTCACTGGCATACCTTCATAATCCTGAGGGGGAGGAGACAGAAACAAAAGGGAAGGAAACCAACTTAAATTGTCATTCTCTTGACTTTGCAAGTATTCCTCTTAATGAATTAGAGACAATTCACAGCCTAACTGAAAATGGACGAAAAGCTTTGTGATAACTCAAAGAAATTATTAATTATTTAATGGTTTCCATATTAGATTCTTATATGTTGTTGCTGTGGGTGTCATCAAGTCAGTTCCCACTCATAGTGACCCGATATACAACAGAACCAAAAACACTGCCTCATCCTGCGCCATTCTCACTATCGTTATGTTTGAGCCCATTGTCACAGCCACTGTCCATCTTGTCAACGGTCTTCATCTTTTTCTCTGACACTCTACCAAGCATGATGTTCTTCTCCAGGGACAGGTCCCTCCTGATAATACGTCCAAAGTATGAAACCAAGTCTCACCATCCTTGCTTCCAAGGAGCACTCTGACTGTATTTCTTCCAAGACAGACCTGTTCTTTCTTCTGGCAGCTCATGGTATATTCAATATTCTTCGCAAACACCATTAATTCAAAGGCATCAATTCTTCTTCTGTCTTCTTATTCATTGTCCAACTTTCTCACGCATACAAAAAAAGGTGTTTTCAATGAAGAAGTTGTGTCCTTGCAAAATTCTATCATACAATTTCCCATGTCATTTCTATCACCAAGGCTATATTTTCCAACTACCGATCCTTCATTTTCATTTCCAACTTTCACATTCCAATCGCCAGTAATTATCAATGCATCTTGACTGCATGTTTGATCAATGACAGACTGCAGAAGTTGGTAAAAATCTTGTTTCCTCATCTTTGGCATTAGTGGCTGGTACGTAAATTTGAATAATAGTTGTATTAACTGGTCTTCCTTGAAGGCTTATGGATGTTATCCTATCACTGACAGGGTTGTATATATTCTTATTTATTTGGATATACAGGTCCATCGAATAGCACAAACACATATACATATGGGTACCCACTGCCATTGAGTCAACTTCAACTGATGACAACCTCATGTGATACAGAGTAAAACTGCTCCAAAGGGTTTTCTTGACTGTAATCTTTATAAGAGACTGCTAGGCCCTTTCTTCCATGGCACCGTTAGGTTGGTTTACACTGCTAACCTTTAGGTTGGTTGTTATTGTTGTTGTTAGGTGCCTTCAAGTCGGTTCTAATTCATAACGACCCCATGTACCACAGAACAAAACACTGCCCAGTCCTGCTCCAGCGCCATGCTCACAATCATTGTTATGCTTGAACCTACTGTCGTAGCCACTTTGTCAATCCATCTCGTTGAGGGTTTTCCTCTTTTCCTCTGACCCTGTACTTAACCAAGTTATGAGGTCCATCTCCAGGGACTGATCCTTCCTGACAACATGTCAAAAGTACATAAGAGTATGTCCAAAGTATGTAAGATGCAGTCTCACCATTCTTGCTTCTAAGGAGGATTTGGTTGTACTTCTCCCAAGACAGATTTGCTCGTTCTTTTGGCAGTCCATGGTTAGGCTGGTAGTCAAGCTCAAACAATTCGAAGGAAATATATCTCAAGCACAAACTAGGAATGAAGCTATATATATATCAATAACTTTAATAATACATTTTAGTTTTTTGGAAGGAGGGAGCTTCTCTCTTTTATGTATGGTTTTGGGATTGGGGCGTTCATATGTTCGTGTGTGTGTACGTATGTGTGAAAGCCATATTCTTTTAACAGAAAACTTTCATGTGTCTGTATAATATTTGGCAAATATAATGAAAGAAAATCTCATTTACAGTAGCAACAATAAAAGATGAAGTTCCAAGGAATAAACACAGCATAAAATTTTAAAGATCTATATGAAGAAATTTTTAAAACATTGAGAAAGGGCACCACAGAAGTCTTGGGCATATGGAAAGACATACCATGCTCTTGGCTAAGAACACACAGTAGAATAAAAATACTAATTCTCTCTACTATAACTTATAATTTATAAAATTAACATGGTCTTTGCCATTTCTGTTAGAGCAGCATTAGATAACTAAGACAGTTTTATTAAAATAACTGTAGGGTTTTTTTCAACTTGGCAAGCTGATTCTGAAGTTCATATATAAAACATCCAAGAACAGGAAATTTTTGAAAAAGAGGTATAAAGTCAAGGAACAAGTCTTATAAGGTATCTAAAATGTATTATAAAGCTATGATAATAAAAACAATCTGTACAGGACTGGACAGAGAGATCAATGGAATACTATGGAAAACCCAAATACATATAGAATTTTGTGTATAATAAAATGGCATTACAAATTGTAGGAAAAGGATGGATTAATAAGTGTTTGGAAACTGGGTAGCTCTCTGGAAAACAAGTTGATTCTATCTGTAGCACCTTCACACAAAATAAATTTCAGATAGATCAACTATTAAAATGTAAAAAATAAAACATAAAAGTTGGAGAAGAAACTATGGGCAGGTTTTTTAAACTTACTCTTAGAGTGTGGGAGATAGACTAAGTATGCCCCCAAAACTCAAAAGCATAATAAACTCAAACTAAACCCACTGCCATCTTGTCCATTCTGACTCATAGCAACCTATAGGGCAGAGCAGAACTGCCCCGCAGGGCTCTAAGGCTGTAAATCTTTAGAAGTCGTCTGCCACATCTTTCTTCCAAGAAGCAGCTCGTGGTTTCAAACCACCGACTTTTTTGTTAGCAGCCAAGCACTTTAACCACTGTACCACCAGAGCTCCTTCAAAAGCATAATAAAACCAAAAAACCAAACCCAGTGCCGTCAAGTCGATTCCGACTCATAGCGACTCTATAGAACAGAGTAGAACCACCCCATAGAGTTTCCAAGGAGCACCGGGGGGATTCAAACTGCCGACCCTTTGGTTAGTAGCTGTAGCGCTTAACCACTACGCCACCAGCGTTTCCCAAAAGCATAATAGGAAAGGTAAATGCAGCCATATAGAAGTAAAAATGTTTGCACAGCAAAAACTATTGTAATCAAAGTGCAAAGACAAATGACAGACTGGAAAAATATATTTCAACAGCTCTCACTAAGAGCTAATTTCCCTGATACATTAAGAGCTCAAGCAATCAAATAGCAAAACCATCAATCCCATAGGAAAAACATAGGAAAGAGTACAGACAGCTCACAGAAAATGCAATAAAAATTAAATGCAAATAAATTCACTGAAACATTATTTTTCAACTATCAGGCAAAGATCCAATGTTATTGCATACTCTGCTGGCAAGTGTATCGGGAACAGGCACTCTCATGTATTGTTGACAGCAGTGTGTATTGGTAAAACCTCTTTGGAGTATAATCACCATGAGTCAGTTGTCAGAGTCAACTGGACAGCAAGCGGTAACTGCTTTCTAAGCTATAAATGTGTATATTCTTTCACCTAGCAGAATATGTAGGTATAAGGTTCTACATTGCAGCTTTTTTTTTTTTTCTTTTCTTTTCTTTTTGGTAATAGCAAGCTATTGGATACAGCTAAATATCCTTCCATAAGTGCTGGTAAATCAAATTTGGTACATCCATTTCCCAGTGTTTACTTCAAACAGTCCTTGACAGCAAAGAAAATAGCAAAACATATCCATAGTGTATTTCTGGTGACCCTGAATCCAGGTTTCCAGGGCAATGTGGGTTAAAGCTTATTGTCCTGGCACTCCATCCAATTAGCATCATCTTTTACTCTCAGAGTTTACCTGTCTATATGATAAATTATTCAGTCACCCTAGGTATACTTCTTGTTGGTGACAAAAGGCAGTGAGGAGAGGTGTGGAGTAGGATGTGAGGTTGGATGAAGGAAGGGAAAGGGAATGGTAACTTGATGCTCACAGCTAACTTTGTACTACTCAGTTCTTTTCCTTCTAATCCTATCGAAGCTGTAAGCAACAGATGTTAAGCCTCTGGACCTGACAGTCTGGGTTCAAATCCCAGCTCTACTTACAAGCTACGTGGCCTTAACAAATTCCTTTTCCTTCAGGTTCCCCATCTTTAAAATAGGGATAACTAGTACCTGTCTCATAGAGTTATTTTGAGGATTAGATGAGTTAATGTATGTAAATCACTTTAAACAGTGTCTGGCACTACAGACCCAACAAGAAGTAGTAGCTATTACTATGATTCATGATTCACACTGCTGCTGAGTGGCTATCATATCTAGACCTTGACAAACTCAACACAAAACTAAAGACTTACTGGCCAAAAGAAATTGCAATTAAGATCTAAATATAAGCTGGATTTACTCATTCAATATTTTTTCATTGAGTACTTATATTTACAGCTCTGAGCTAAGTTCTAGGAAAATAAAAAAGTATACAAAATTATACAAAACATAATGGGAAAATGAAGGTGAGTTGGTATAAAGCCCACATGTATGATATTTGTTTAATTATAAGATTCATGGATTATAGCTTGTTTTAATTCTATGAAACTCAGCAAAAAAAAAAAAGAAATGATGTAGTTTCTAGCAAATGTGTTATTCTCTTAATTATCTGGCTATCTTAATAAAACTTTAAAACAGAGTAACAAACTATTAATACGGACCAATTAGGTAATACCGAATAATAAACAAGCCCTGAAATGTACTCTCATGAACAAGAACTTTAGAACCAGGATAGGCTCAGATTTGAAACTGGTTCTGCCACTTTCATGTGTGACCTTGGGCAAGACATCAGAACTTTCTATCCATTAATTTCCTCATATTACAATGGACAGTTATAGCTACGTACTTCATAGTTTGGTTATGAGGATTAAATATAAGGCATTTATCTAGTGCTTAAAAAAATTGTTTTTTTTTTTTTTAGTGCTTAGCACATAATAAATGTTCAATAAATATTTGCTGGCATTATTATTTTTCTAAATTTAAGTAAACAGTACTTGTTTTTCTACCTACATGACATCTTCTCTGCCCAATTTGTCTCCAAGTAAATGAGACTAAAAACCCACCCACTGCTGTCGAGTCGATTCCGACTCATACTAAAGACTATTTATTCTTGTTAAGATATTCAGGGTTTTTTTAATGTTATTTTCAAAAAACAATGACCTGCTAATATTTCTCACAGTATAAATATAAACTAAGCTTCCCTCGGAGAGTCACACAACCACCTCTTTGTTGAGGTGATTTTTAGACTGATGTTGAAGGCATAACTTCTTATAATCTTGCTCTGATGACCCAGTATGAATGATGAAGCTATAAACAGACTCCCTACCTCTCCTGCACAAACCATGTACCTGGAGGATGAGGGGTCCATTTAGTGGGAATTCATTTGTCAAAGACGGCTTCAAACTGCTTCTTTCTTTAGCACTTCTCTGTAGCACCAAAATTTTTCAACACGTCCCCTACAATTACGTTCTAAGCCAAAAAAAAAAAAAAAGTTTTGCTGAGTTATTTATAGATATCTGAGTTACCATTTCAGAATACTAATATTGAAAGTAACTTAAATACCAGCCAAACTCTTTTAGAGCTTTTACAAAAAGAAGTTGATAAATTGCTGATACAGTTACTAAAGTGTATCTTAGGAATTCTGATGTCGTATGTTCTAATGGAAAAGAAAACATGTTCAAGAACTAAAAAGATTAACTAAGAACTGAACTCCAAAGCAGGTATTTTTAGGAATCTTTGGTAGTGTTTTAATGTCAGTTAGCTGAGGAAACAAAGTAATACGTTTGTTTTTCATAGTTGCTAGGAAACATATTAGATTTGATTTGGTTTCCAGTCTTTTTTAAAAAGTGCCATGATTATAAGAACAATGAAGCAGTATCATCTTTTTCTGAATTTAATATTAAAATACATAAGAACAACTGGCCTTGATGAGGTCATGATTACTTAGCAGACTTTTTTCATTGTTTCCCATTATCCTTATTCCAGAACCCTATAATGACATACTATACTCTTAAAAGAATAACTTAAGTTCCAATTGTGCATTACGCTGTATTTTCCTTTGAGGTTAGACACTAAAACTCAAGGCATTGAAATTTGTAGCCTTTTCTGCAAGTTTCTACGTACTCTGATCATCATATTCCTGAATCCTTAAAGTGTTCTCTTTTTAAGAAGGCAAGAAAGCAATGTGTACCTTAGAGAGGTTTTCACTCAAAATTGTCAAAACATTGCTATTGAAGAGGGATAAACTTCAAATATTTTTTAAAAAGTCACTTATACAAAAACCTAATACTCCAACAAAGCTAGAAATATTAGGGATCGCTATTCATGGGTTTTTGGTAAGTTTTTAGCATAGATAATACTTCTTTTGTTTTTTATAAAGTTAATATACTTTTTAATTTTTTTTAACTCAGACACTACAAAGGAATATAAAATAGAAAGTAATATTCCTTTTCCTACCCTCTTCTCAAACGCCTTCAATCCTATTCCCTAGGAATAAACACTAATAGCACTCTATTGGGACTACGTAAGTTTTTAAATTCTGCTTGAAAACTGGCATTTTAGATTTTGACGCCAAATTCATCTACTGTTAAACCTTGAGTTCACTCTTTTCTACCACCTAACCAAAGGTAAAACGAGAACAATTTTTCCACCAAAAACTACCTCCCTGGACCCAAACTTTTTCCTTGTGACTCTTCTCCGGTAGTGCTCCTTTTTCCCACTCCCACTTCTGGCCAAAACAATCCATGGACACAGCTAACTTACCATATTGGATGACAATTTCTGGATGTAAGTTTTTAAAAGCTTAATGTATCTAAAATAGTTCCTCAGCACTCAGCTTAGCCAAAGTTTAAAGTACCAAGCAGTCAATCTCTCTATTTCTTTTATTAGCTTTCTTTCGTTTTTACTATTTTTTTCATTTGTGCTTCACAAAAAAAAAAGCTGGAAGGCTTGAATTATCTAGGCCCCTTCTAACAAAACAAACTCATTGCCAAGAGTCAATCGCGACTCATAGTGACCCCCCTTAGACATAGAGAAAGCCCCCTCTAGGTACCTGTGCAAGCTAAAGCTGCACTAAGCAATCTCTGTCAAGAGCCTTTTTCACCACTCCCCTTTAATCAGAACACTTTTCTTCTAGGTTCCGCCCTCCTTCAAGTTCCACTTTTCTGGATAGTCCAAAAATCTTCTATTCTTCAGCACTAAGTCAAGCTACTGTTCTTAGTCCCATTTTTGGTATCTGGAAGATTAGTTTCCTTCCTGTTTAGGCCTGGTTTCTATAATGGAAATTCTGTTTTTGTTTTTGTTCTCTTTCTGTCTCTCTCTCTCTTTCTGTCTCTCTTTCTTTGTCTCTGTCTTACCTGGAACCTTTGCCATAAGCTTTTTTTTTTTTTTTCCCCAAACTGTTCCTCAGCAACCACATTCTAAATTAAAACCATTCTGGGTATTCTGTTTATAGCTTGTCATCAGCACATTTTAGGGTACCTGCCCAGCTCATGCCCTCCCTCTACGAGCTGTCGCTTCTATCTACAGTCCCAGCTGTTAGTATCACATGACCTCATTCCTCTTTGGCTAACAGCTGATTGGATCAGAAGTGGACATCTGACCCTTGTGCTGGTCCAATCAAATCCTCTCACTTGAGAACTTGAACTAACTGTCCCACAAACTGGGACTCAGTCAGAGCCAAAAAGATACTACTAGTTTTATGAACTATAATGGCCATTTGAGTGTAACTGTGCTGATGAGGAAGAAGAGAAGACAAAAAAATAGATATTTGGGAAAAAACCATGAGATCAGGTGGCAAGAAAAAATAAGACTAAAATCATATATAACAGAGCAAATCTTTCTTGATTACTGACAACTTTCCATTTCTTCATGAAGTGCAGATGCATTTTCTGACCGTGAATCCTTCAAGAGAGCCCTAAATCTTTATAATAAACTCCTTGATTTTAGCTAGTTTAACTGGGCCTTTATGTCTCACAAAAAATAATAATAATAATAATAATAATAATCCCTATGATCTGTCCCTTACTCTTATTTTCTTCCTGTTTTCTTGTTTTCTCTTTCCTCTCTGGTTTTCCCTGACCCAAAGGATTATGTCATCTGGATAATTTCTCTTAGTCTCCAAATCATGCTCAGAAACTGCATGGCAGATAGACAATAAACGCCGGGAGATGTCCACAGCATGAGAACACAAATGATAGGATCAATTGCACAAATACAATATGAGCTGCCACATTTTTCAGTGCCAAATGTGAGGCACTGCACCAGGGACTTTACAGTCATGAGCTCTGTTTCTTACCATTCAAGGCTCCTTTTATAGGTGACAAAATAGGAGACTGAGAACTATACGAAGAGTGCTATCTAAGGACACACGGTTAGTAACCTGAGGATTTAGGGTTGTAACCTTGTTTATCTGGCTCCCAAATTAACTTTCTTTCTACTATGCCAAGCCCATATATGTCCATACACTTCATTTTAAAACACAATATATACAAACTTAAGAGAAGTCCAGTCTTCCATTGGAGCTGTCACCAAAATGAGCACAAAATGACTAAAGCCAGAACCCTTCAGTACTGCTGGAGCCAAGGAGACACTGTTGCAACACAGCAAAAAGAATTATAGAATGAGTGCGCTCTGTGTAGCAGGGGAAAGGAGAAATTCACCTCCAGAGGAGCTGTCCTCAGGGAAAGGAGCCAACTGTAACAGGCATTGTACAGTTCCTGTTCTATTCCTAAAGCTCCATGAGAGCAGGAATCCTGTGCCGCAGCACCTGGAACAGTGCCTGGCACATAAGAGGAACTCAATACTGTTAAATGAATGATCTCAGATCTTCTATAAGTTTCAGCATCTGCACAGATGCTGACAGTCCTCAACAGGAAGTGAGTAACAGAAAGTACAACTGATACAAACTATAATCGAAAGGATGAAATCTGAGCAGGTGATGATGGGAAGACTGATAAATAATCCTTAAGTGGGAAGGAGGTGAAAATGTCTCTGACAATGACAAGTAACCATTTTGACAGAAACAGAAATAGAGGATGAATTAGTGGGGAACACAGAGGAGAGTCAATAAATGACAAAGAATCAGTGGAAAAAATAGAAAAGAATACAGAGGAAAAAATCAATTTCTTATCCTTAGTTTTACTTCCACAAGGATTTTGTCACTATTGTAGTGGGAAAGGTTGGTAGTTAATAATGTGAATATATATTATATAATAATTATAATAATAGTATCTAATAATAGTGACAATATTATTGTAGCTAAATTTTATTGAGCACTTACTCAAGTACTTTCACTCATTCATTCATACTTTGAATCCTGACAACAGCCCTGCTGGGTGGCTACTATTATCATGCTCGTTTTTGCAAATAAAGAAACAGAAATTCAAGGAGGCTAAGCAATTTCCTCAAGATGGAAACATTAGTGATAAAGCCAGGCTTTCAACTCAAGCTATTGGACTTTAGGGTCCATGTTCAGAACCACTTTCTCAGTGTAGTTTCAGTCATTCTCAATCGTTTTTTGTTGTTGTGGTTGTCATTATAAAGTTCTGAGTTGAAAAGAATGAACCCCCTTTGGGTGCTGCTATAGATCGTATCTGGATCCAGTAGGCCCCACTGGACATTTGTAGGCTGACTAGGTAGCTAGCACTTCGGTGTGTTCCCTACCTTTAACCACTCAGAACTTGTTCCCATCCATGACCACAGGGTCTGAACATAAACCAGAAGCAAGAGGTCACTGAGTAGCTTTAAAATTATTCTAACCCTGCTTCTGGTCCCCTTTTATTGCCACTGATGACTTCACTTTTTTTCAACTCATGCCTATTTAAATCATTCTAGATTTATGGGTTTAAAAAAAATAGGTAAATAGAAAGAAAAAGAGAGAGAGATGAAGTAGGTAGGTAAATAAATAGATTGATATATATATTTTGTTCTTGTTGTTATGTGCCATCAATTCAGTTCCAACTCACAACAACCCTATGTACAACAGAACAAAACACTGCCTGGTCCTGCGTCATCCTCACAATTGTTACCCTTGACCCATTGTTGCAGCCCCTGTGTCAATTCACCTCAGTGACGGTCTTCCTCTTTTTTGCTGACCCTCGAGATGATTAGATAGATTAGATAGGGCAGGCGGGCAGGCAGGCAGGTAGATGATAGATATAATTTTATATTTATGTATATACATAAAATATGTAACAACCTGTGTATTTATTAAACTGTCTTCTTGGCTTTGACAACTGGACTTTTGGTTCACAAACGAGTCAATACTTAAGTTTTAATTCTATGCACTCCTCTGATCTTGATATAATCCCCAATTCTGTGTTTTTTGAGGGCTTTTAATTGGTTCAGTTTCATTGTACTGGGTTGGGTTTGATTTTTCCATTCTTCTTGCTCACATATGACCCTTCTCCTGTTTAAGAAGCAGTTTAGAACAACGAAAAACAAAAGTGTCAAAATTTTTGGCTTCTGAGTTGCTAGTATCTGGGCTTTAGAACTTCAAAAGCAGCTAAATAAAGAACTCAGGGCATAAGTATATGCTATAAATAATATCTTTGGAAGAGCATATTATCAGTTCGCAGCAGCATTTATGGCTTTCTTTGGAAATCAGGTCTAAGAAAGATAATGGTTGAGAGGAGGAGAAGACATTCAGATAAGGGAAGAAAAGAACTTGGATTTTGGCTTCTATTACCTACAGACAAAATTCAAGGTTGAGGCAGAGTGGGGAGGTAGGAAATGAAAGAGATACAGGGTCCCCTTTCTCCAGTGATTCTCAGGGAAACAAGAAGACTCTGAGACTCCACGGCTCAATAAAATGCAAGACTAGTAGGGTAATATTGGCTGTAGTAATGCATAGACAAAGAGAGTCAGAGACAATTCAGAGACAGCCTATGGCCCCTATTGGGGAGGACTAGTAACCTAACATTTATCCTTCCCCATGACCATGAACAAAAGATAATTCAGCAGCAACCTTCAAGGGTTGATGAACAAGGACCAGATATACAATGTTTATCTCAGCATATCCCTGGAAGAATTCATCAAAATAACCCAGGGCAGATTTAAAACCCCATCCCACTCCATACCACTGCACTGACACTATGTAAACACCCTCAGAAATTGGCCAGAAGTCTGGGGAGAAGGGTGGTGAAACTCTGAATCAACTGAGATGATGTTTCAGCCACTCCGTGTAATGGATCCACAAAATGAACATCAAGTCCACTCATAAAAAAAATAGTACAAGTTGTATTTCTTACACACATGCACTTCTGAACTGGTATTGCCATCCTGCTTTTTTTATTTTTGCCTGTACAAATTATGATTACTTTAAGGCACTATTCATTCCATCAAACTTCTCAATTTAACTTCTTAGCAGATGTGTCAACTTGCCTATTTGTAGGACCAACCCACTGACACTTAGATGCCGGTGAACAGGTTTGAAGAAATATACACATCAGGTGGACTTGATGTGTATATTTGACCTTACCTCCAAATCTGGACAATCCTCTGGTTTTTGGTAATCCAGACTATACCACAGTTTTGAACAAAATTACCCTAATACTTCCTGGGCTACTCTAGACACACCATACTCTGATTCCACCTTACACTTAGGGATATGAGGTAATATTGTCCAGAATGCTATCTTAATCAGTCGTTTACATTCTGGATGTTGCACACATCCACAAACTAAATCCTAAAGAATAAATCTTGAGAGGCGGAGCCAAGATAGCAGAATAGACAGACGCTTCCAGCAAGCCATCTTTACAACAAAGACTCAAAAAAACAAGTGAAACGAGTGTATTTCTGACAAGCTAGGTGCCCTGAGCATCAAAGGCAAGCTTAGACAACGAACTGAGGGGCCGGGGGAGAAAGAGATGGTTCAGAAGCAGAGGGGAGTTACCAGACCTGAATCGTGGGGAGGCCTCAGGCACCATTCCCAGGAGTGGCGGTGGTGGGCTCGTACTAGTGTTCAGCCAGTTTCCTCAGAGAGAAGCAGCCAGCTACACAGCTTACTCACACCTCCAGAACTAGAGAAGAATGGCACTCTCAGCAAAAGCTAAGTACTCGTGTATATTTTACCACACCCCCATCCCCCACGCTCCCAAGCCGGCTTCAGTGGTTGAATTCCCTGGGTCTGAGATGGACTCTGTTGAGCACCTAGAGCCAACCTCCCAGCCTTGGAGGAGGAATAAATTTGCAACTGGGGAAAAGATAATTTGCCAGCTCCACCAACCAGGGTAGCTCAGGATATAAGCGGCACCTGTGCAGGCATAAACGGTCCATGGACTTGGAGTACCTTTCCCCTCTGCATGAATCTGTGTGGGCCAATTTCAAGACAACAGGCCCTTGTTGGCAGGCCCCAACGATTTCAGCTGTGCAGTGCAGAGCTGGATGTTTGATGTTTGACACCACTTTGCCTATTAAACAGGGTCCTCATCCACACACATCAGGGGCCTAAGGACTGGTAGCTCCACTCAGGTCACCCAGCCACCCATGACAGGGGTCCAAGGATAACTGGTACCTCCCAGTCCTAACACCCAAAAACACTGGGTGTCCATGGTCTGTCTGCAGAGCCCACCCACCTGTATGCTCTAGGGAACAGGGACATGCTATCCTCAGAGACAAGTGTGGGACAATTCTCAGCCCCTTGCCTTATTCAGAGCGTGACCTCTGCTGCAACCTGATACTGGTACCTACACCAGTCACCCCTGCCCCTATAGAACTGTAGGACAGAGCCTGTACCAGACACGTGATGATCAGCTACCTAGACACCTGAGCTGAATTCATACAAGAAAAGTGAACGGACTCCTAGACAGATATACCCAATAACACCTCTAGCCATCTGGGGACAGGACGTCAGGGATCCAAAGTCAAAAATATTCAAGCTAGCTTACTCAAGCAGCTCATTTGGGCATATCAAAACAAAACAAAGCAAGAAGCTACGACAAAGGAAGCAAACATAAAATAAATTAATACAATAACTTATAGATGGCTCAGAGACAACAGTCGATATTAAGTCACATAAAGAAACAGACCATGATCGCCTCAACAAGCTCTCAGAACAAAGAATCTAGGGATCTTCTAGATGAAAGTGAATTCCTGGAATTACCAGAGGCAGAACACAAAAGATTAATATACAGAACCCTTCAAGACATCAGGAAGGAAATGAGACAATATGCAGAACAAGCAAAGGAACACACAGATAAAGGAATTGAAGAAATTAAAAAGAATCTTCAGGAACAAAATGAAAAATTTGATCAGTTCAAAAAATCCATAGACAGACAGCAATCAGAAATTCAGAAGATTAAAAATAAAATTACAGAAGTAAACAACTCAATAGAAAGTCAGAGAAGGAGATTTGAGGAAGTGGAAGGCAGAAGTTCTAAACCTGAAGATAAATCACTTGGCACTAATATATCTGAAGAAAAATCAGATAAAAGAATTTTTAGAAATGAAGAAACCTTAGGACTCCTGTGGAACTCTATCAAGAGAAGTAACTTACGAGTGATTGGAGTACCAGAACAGGGAGGGATAACAGAGAACTGTTGAAGATCTGCTGGCAGAAAACTTCCCTGGTATCATGAAAGATGTGAAGATATCTATCCAAGATGCTCATCGAACTCCACACAAGGTAGATGTTAAAAAAAAAAATAAGTAAGCAAGACATATTATAATTAAACTTGCCAAAACCAAAGATAAAGAGAGAATTTTAAGAGCAGCTAGGGATAAACAAAAAGTCACCTAAAATGACAGCCAACACGATTAAACTCAGACTACTTGGCAGAAACCATGCAGGCAAGAAGACAATGAAAAAAAAAAAATTAAAGGACAAAAATTGCCAACCAAGAATCATATATCCAGCAAAACTGTCTCTCAAATATGAAGATGAAATTAAGACATTTCCAGATAAACACAAGTTGAGGGAATTTGTAAAAACCAAACCAAAACTAAAAGAAATACTAAAGGGAGTTCTTTAGTTAGAAAATCTATACTATCAGCTATCAACACAAGAGTAGAACACTGGGCAGAGCAACCTCAAGTCAACCCAGACAGGGAAATCAAAAAAATTAATCAGGATTAAAAAAAAAGAAAAAAGCTCAAAACAGGGTAACAGTGATGTTATTATAAAAGACAACGTTAAAACAATAAAGAGGGAGAAATGTAGTCATAGATCTTCCATACGGAGAGGGAGATAAGGTGATACAAAGAAATAAAAGTTAGTTTTAAATTTAAAAAATAGGGGTAAATAATGAGGTAACCACAAAGGAGACAAACTATCCTACTCATCAAAATAAAATACAGTACAAAAATAGAGACTCAGCAGAAACAAAATCAACAACGAAAAATATGAGGAAAGGACAATATATAAAGATAATCTACTCAGCACATAAAATTAAGTGGGAAAAAGAATCTGTCAACGACAGACAAAAAAAAGACATCAAAATGATGGCACTAAATTCATACCCATCCATAATTACACTAAATGTAAATGGGACTAAATGCACCAATAAAGAGACAGAGAGTGGTAGAACGGATTAAAAAACACAATCCATCTATATGCTGCCTAAAAGAGACACACCTTAGAGGCACAACCTGAAACCCAAAGGATGGAAAAAAACATATCAAGCAAACAACAATCAAAAAAGAGCAGGGGTGGCAATATTAATTTCTGACAAAATAGACTTTAAAGCTAAATCCATCAAAAAGGATAAAGAAGGACACTATATAATGATTAAAGGGACGATATACTAATAAGATATAACCATATTAAATATTTATGAACCTAATGACAGGGCTAACAAGATACATAAAACAAACTCTATCAGCATAAAAAAGTGAGATAGACAGCTCCACAATAACAAGAGGAGACTTCAACACACCACTTTTGGTGAGGGGCAGGACATCCAGAAAAAACCTCGGTAAAGACACGGAAGATCTAAAAGCCACAATCAACCAATTTGACCTCATAGACAAATACAGAACACTCTACCCAACAGCAACCAAGTATATTTTCTTTTCTAGTGCACATGGAACATCCTCTAGAATAGGCTGCATATTAGGGCATAAACCAAGCCTTAGAAGAATCCAAAACATTAAAATATTACAAAGCACCTTCTCTGACCATAAGGCCATAAAAGTACAAATCAATAACAGAAAAAGCAGGGAAAAGAAATCAAACACTTGGAAACTGAACAATACCCTTCTGGATTATAGAAGACATAAAGGATGGAATAAAGAAAATCATGCAATCCAATGAGAATGAAAACACTTCCTATCAGAGCCTTTGGGACACAGAGAAAGCAGCGCTCAGAGGTCAATTTCTATCAGTAAATGAACACACACAAAGAAGAAAGGGCCAAAATCAAAGAATAATCCCTACAACTTAAACAAATAGAAACAGGGCAACAAAAGAAACCCTCAAGCACCAGAAGAAAACAAATAATAAAAATTAGAGCAGAACTAAATGAAATAGAAAACAGGAAAACAATTGAAAGAATTCACAAGACTAAAAGCTGGTTCTTTGAAAAAATCAACAAAATTGATAAATCATTGGCCAAGCTAGCAAAAGAAAAACAGGAGAGGAAGCAAATAACCCGAATAAGAAATGAGATGGGCGATATTACAACAGACCCAACTGAAATTAAAAGAATCATATCAGATTACTATGAAGAACTGTACTCCAACAAATTTGAAAACGTAGAAGAAATGGATGAATTCCTAGAAACACACTACCTATCTAAACTAACACAAAGAGAGGTAGAACAACTAAAGAGACCCATAACAAAAGAAGAGATTGAAAAGGTAATCAAAAAACTCCCAACAAAAAAAAAGCCCTGGCACCGGACAGCTTCACTGTGCCAAATTTTCAGAGAAGCGTTAACACTACTACTACTAAAGGTATTTCAGATCATAGAAAAGGACAGGATACTCCCAAAATCATTCTGTGAAGCCACCATATCCCTGATACCAAAAACAGGTAAAAAAAAAAAGACACCACAAAAAAAGAAAATAATAGACCTATGTCCCTCATAAACTTGGATGCAAAAATCCTCAACAAAATTCTAGCCAACAGAATTCAACAACATATCAAAAAAATAATTCACCATGACCAAGTGGGATTCATATCAGGTATGCAGCGATGGTTCAACATTAGAAAAACAATTAATGTAATCCATCGTATAAATACAACAAAAGACAAGAATCACATGATTTTATCAATTGATGCAGAAAAGGCATTTGACAAAGTTCAACACTCATTCATGATTAAAACTCTCAGCACAATAGGAATAAAAGGAAAAATTCCTCAACATAATAAAGGGCATTTATACAAAGCCAATAGCCAAAATCATCCTAAAAGGAGAGAGGCTGAAAGCATTCCCCCTGAGATGGGGAACCAGACAAGGATGCCCTTTATCACCGCTCTTATTCACCATTGTGCTGGAGGTCCCAGCCAGAGCAATTAGGCTAGATAAAGAAATAAAGCACATCCAGATAGCCAAGAAAGAAGTAAAACTATGTCTATTGGCAAATGACATGACCTTATACATAGGAAACCCTAAGGAATCCTCCAGAAAACTACTGAAACTAATAGAAGAGTTCAGCAAAGTTTCGGGATACAAGATAAACACACAAAAATCAGTTGGATTCCTCTATACCAACAAAAAGAACATCGAAGAGGAAATTACCAAATCAATGCTATTTACAGTAGCCCCCAAGAAGATAAAATACTTAGGAATAAATCTTACTAGAGATGTTAAAGACTTAAACAAAACAACTACAGTACACTTGTGCAAGAAACCAAAACAGACCTACATAAGTAGAAAAACATACCCTGCTCATGGATAAGAAGGATCAACAGTATAAAAATGTCTATTCTACCACTTAATTCCAGAACACTTAATTGTGCTCATGAGGAACCTTTACACAGATCAACAGGCAGTTGTTCAGACAGAACAAGGGGATACTGATTGGTTTAAAGTCAGGAAAGGTGTGCATCAGGGTTGTATTCTTTCACCATACCTATTTAATCTGTATGCTGAACAAATAATACGAGAAGCTGGACTATATGAAGAAGAACGGGGCATCAAGGTTGGAGGAATACTCATTAACAACCTGCATTATGCAGATGACACAACCTTGCTTGCTGAAAGTGAAGAGGACTTGAAGCACTTACTAATGAAGATCAAAGACCACAGCCTTCAGTATGGATTGCACCTCAACATAAAACAAAAACCCTCACAACTGAACTAATGAGCAACATCATGATAAATGGAGAAAAGATTGAAGTTGTCAAGGATGTCATTGCACTTGGATCCACAATCAACAGCTATGGAAGCAGCAGTCAAGAAATCAAAAGACACACTGTATTGGACGAATCTGCTACAAAGGACCTCTTCAAAGTGTTGAAGAGCAAAGATGTCACCCTGAAGACTAAGGTGTGCCTGACCCAAGCCATGGTATTTTCAATGACATCACATGCATGTGAAAGCTGGACAATGAATAAGGAAGATCGAAGAAGAACTGATGCCTTTGAACTGTGGTGTTGGCAAAGAATATTGAATATACCATGGACTACCAAAAGAAGGAACAAATCTGTCTTGGAAGAAGTGGGGCCAGAATGCTCCTTAGAGGCAAGGATGGCGAGACTGCGTCTTACATACTTTGGACATGTTGTCAGGAGGGATCAGTCCCTGGAGAAGGACATCATGCTTGGCAGAGTACAGGGTCAGCAGAAAAGAGGAAGATGCTCAATGAGGTGGACTGACACAGTGGCTGCAACAATGAGCTCAAGCATAACTACGATTGTAAGGATGGAACAGGACCGGAGAGTGTTTCGTTCTGTTGTATATAGGGTCGCTATGAGTTGGAACCGACTCGACGGCACCTAACAACAACAACCAAAAGTGATGTAGACTTTATGCAATTCTGATTCAAATTCCAATGATATTCTTTAATAAGATGGAGAAACAAATCATCAACTTCACATGGAAGGGAAAGAAACCCCGGATAAGTAAAGCAATACTGAAAGAGAAAAACAAAGTGGGAGGCCTTACTCTACCTGATTTTAGAACCTATTACACTGCCACAGTAGTCAAAATAGCCTGGTGCTGGTACAACAACAGATACATAGACCAACAGAACAGAATTGAGAATCCAGACATAAATTCATTGACATACGAGCAGCTAATATTTGACAAAAGCCCCAAAACAGTTAAATGGGGAAAAGACAGTCTTTTTAACAAATGGTGCTGGCATAACTGGATATCCATTTGCAAAAAAATGAAACAAGACCTATACCTCACACTCATGCACAACAAGCTCAAAATGGATCAAAGACCTAAATATAAAATCTAAAACGATAAAGATCACGAAAGAAAAAACAGAAACAACATTAGGAGCCCTAATACATGGCATAAACGGTATACAAAAACATTACTAACAATACAGAAGAAAAACTAGATAACTGGGAGCTCCTAAAAATCAAACACGGGGCGGAGCTAAGATGGTGGAATAGACAGACGCTTCCATCAAGCCCTCTTTACAACAAAGACCTGAAAAAACAAGTGAAACGAATATATTTGTGACAAGCTGGAAGCCCTGAGCACCAAAGGCAAGCTTAGACAAAGAACTGAGGAGCAGGGGGAGGAAGAGGCCATTCAGAAGTGGAGAGGAGTTACTGGACCTGAATTGCGAGGAGACCCCAGGCACCATTCCCAGAGCGGCAGCGGCGGCGGCAGCAGCGGCGGGCTGGTACTAGCGTTCCATCGCAGTTTCCTCAGGGAGAAGCAGCCAGCCACACAGCCCACTCACACCTCCGGAACCTCTGGAGAACTGCGTGCTCTCGGCAAAAGCTAAGTACTTGCAAATATTTTACCGCGTCCCTCCAACCCCAAGCCGACTTCAGCGGCTGAATCCCTGGGCCTGAAATAGACCCTGATGGGCACCTGGAGCCATCCTCCCGGCCTTGGGGAAGGAAAAAATTTGCAACTGGGGGGAAAAGATAATTTGCTAGTTCCATTAACCGGGGGAGCTCAGGACAGAAGCGGCTCCTGTCCAGGCATAAATCCTCCATGGACCTTGAGCACCTTTCCCTTCTGCATGGACCTGTGTGGACCTATTTCAGGAGAATAGGCCCTTGTTGGCAAACTCCAACCATTTCGGCTGTGTGGTGGAGAGGTGGGTGTTTGACGTTTGACATTGCTTTGCCTATTAAACAAGGTCCTCACGTACCCACAACACGGACCTAAGGACTGGTAGCTCCACTCAGTTCACCCAGCCACCTGTGACAGGGATCCAAAAATAACTGATGCCTCCCAGTCCTTACAACAAAAACTTTGGGTGCCAATGGTCCCTCTGCAGAGCCCACCCACCAGCACGCTCTAGGGAACAGAGATGCGTTTTCCTCAGAGACACTTGGGGGTTGGTTCTCAGCCCCCTGCCTTGTTCAGAGTGTGACCCCTCCTCCTGCAATCAATACCGGTATATACGCCAATCACCCCTGCCTCTCTAAGACTGTAGGACAGAGCCTGTACCACACACTTGATATCAGCTACCTGGAAACCTGACCTGAATTCATACAAGAAAACTGAATGGACTCCTAGACTGATATACCTGATAACAGCTCTAGCCAGCTGGGGACAAGATGCCAGAGCTCCAAAGGCAAAAAAAAAAATCTAGCTAGCTCACTCAAGCAACCCATAGAGGTATACCAAAACAAAACAAAGCAAGCAGCTATGACACAATAAGCAAGCATAAACTAATACAATAACTTAGAGATGGCTCAGAGACAACAGTCAATATCAAGTCATATAATGAAACTGGCCATGATCACCTCAACAGACTCTCAAAACAAAGAATCCAGGGATCTTCTAGATGAAAGTGCATTCCTGGAATTACCAGATGCAGAATACAAAAGTTTAATATACAGGGCCCTTCAAGACATCGGGAAGGAAATGAGGCAATATGCAGAACAAGCCAAGGAACACACAGATAAACCAACTGAAGAAATTAGAAAGATTATTCAGGAACATAATGAAAAGTTTAATAAGCTGGAAAAATCCATAGACAGACAGCAATCAGAAATTCAGAAGATTAACAATAAAATTACAGAATTAAATAACTCAATAGAAAGTCAGAGGAGCAGAATTGAGCAAGTAGAAGCTAGAATTTCTGAACTCGAAGATAAATCACTTGGCACTAATATATTTGAAGAAAAATCAGATAAACAAATTTTAGAAAATGAAGAAACCTTAAGAAACATGTGGGACTTTATCAAGAGAAATAACCCACGAGTGATTGGAATACCAGAACAGGGAGGGATAACAGAAAATACAGACAAAATTGTTGAGGATTTGTTGGCAGAAAACTTCCTTGATATTGTGAAAGATGAGAAGATATCTATCCAAGATTCTCATCGAACTCCACATAAGGTAGATCTTAAAAGAAAGTCACCAAGACATATTATAATCAAGCTTGCCAAAACCAAAGAAAAAGAGAAAATTATAAGAGCAGGGAGGGATAAAAGAAAAGTCACCTACAAAGGAGAGCCAATAAGAATAAGCTCGGACTACTCGACAAAAACCACGCAGGCAAGAAGGCAATGGGATGACATATTTAAAAAACTGAAGGAAAAAAATTGCCTGCCAAGAATCATATGTCCATCAAAGGTGTCTCTTAAATATGATGGTGAAATTAAGACATTTCCAAATAAACACAAGTTGAAAGAATTCGTAAAAACCAAACCAAAACTACAAGAAATACCAAAGGGAGTTCTTTGGTTAGAAAATCAATAATATCAGGTATCAACCCAAGACTAGAACACTGGGCAGAGCAACCACAAATCAACCCAGACAGGGAAATCCAAAAAAGCAAAGATTAAAAAAAAAAAAAAAAAGTCCAACAGAGGGTAATGGCAATGTTATTATATAAAAGAAGACAACATCAAAATAATAAAGAGGGACTAAGAAATATAATCATACACCTTCCATATGGAGAGGAAGATACGGCGATACAAAGAAATAAAAGTTAGCTTTAAATTTAGAAAAATAGGGGTAAATAATAAGGTAACCACAAAGGAGACAAACTATCCTACTCATCAAAATAAAATACAAGGGAAAAATAGAGACTCAGCAGAAACAAAATCAACAACAACAAATATGAGGAAAGGACAATATGTAAAGAAAATATACTCTGCACATAAAATCAAGTGGGAAAAAGAAACTGTCAACACAAAAAATGATAGCGCTAAATTCATACCTATCCATAATTACCCTGAATGTTAATGGACTAAATACACCAATAAAGAGAGTGCTAGAATGGATTAAAAAACAAGATCCATCTATATGCTGCCTACAAGAGACACACCTTAGACTCAGGGACGCAAACAAACTAAAACTCAAAGGATGGACAAAAATATATCAAGCAAACAACAATCAAAAAAGAGCAGGAGTGGCAATATTAATTTCTGACAAAACAGACTTTAAAGTTAAAGCCATCGGAAAGGATAAGGAAGGACACTATATAATGATTAAAGGGACAATACACCAAGAAGATATAACCATATTAAATATTTATGCACCCAGTGACAGGGCTGCAAGATACATAAAACAAACTCTATCAGCATTGAAAAGTGAGATAGACAGCTCCACAATAATAGTAGGAGACTTCAACACACCACTTTCTGTGAAGGGCAGGACATCCAGAAAGAAGCTCAATAAAGACACGGAAGATCTAAATGCCACAATAAACCAACTTGACCTCGTAGACATATACAGAACACTCCACCCAACAGCAACCAATTATACTTTCTTTTCTAGTGCACGTGGAACATTCTCTAGAATAGACCACATATTAGGTCATGAAGCAAGCCTTAGCAGAATCCAAAACATAGAAATATTACAAATCATCTTCTCTGACCATAAGACCATAAAAGTGGAAATCAATAACAGGAAAACCAGGGAAGAGAAATCAAACAATTGGAAACTGAAAAATGCCCTGCTCAAAAAAGACTGGATTATAGAAGACATAAGGATGGAATAAAGAAAATCATGGAATCCAATGAGAATGAAAACACTTCCTATCAGAACCTTTGGGACACAGCAAAAGTAGTGCTCAGAGGCCAATTTATATCAACAACTGCACACATCCAAAAAGAAGAAAGGGTCAAAATCAAAGAACTATCCCTACAACTTGAACAAATAGAAAGAGAACAACAAAAGAAACCCACAGGCACCAGAAGAAAACAATAAAAATTAGAGCTGAACTAAATATAAAACAGAAAAACAACTGAAACAATTACCAAGACCAAAAGCTGTTTTTTTGAAAAACTCAACAAAATTGATAAACCACTGTTAAAACAGACAAAAGAAAAACAGGAGAGGAAGCAAATAACCCAAGTAAGAAATGAGATGGGTGATATTTACAACAGACCCAACTGAAATTAAAAGAATCATATCAGATTACTATGAAAAACTATATTCAAACAAATTTGAAAACCTAGAAGAAATGGATGAATTCCTAGAAACACACTACCAACCTAAACTAACACAAACAGAGGTAGAACAACTAAATAGAACCATAACTAAAAAAGAGATTGAAAAGGTAATCAAAAAACTCCCAATAAAAAAATGCCCTGGTCCGGAGGGCTTCACAAGAGACTTCTACCAAACTTTCAGAGAAGAGTTAACACCACTACTACTAAAGGTATTTCAAAGCATAGAAAAGGATGGAACACTACCAAACTCATTCTATGAAGCCACCATATCCCTGATACCAAAACCAGGTAAAGACACCACAAAAAAAGAAAATTACAGACCTATATCCCTCATGAATGTAGATGCAAAAATTCTAGCCAATAGAATTCAACAACATATCAAAAAAATAATTCACCCTCACCAAGTGGGATTCATATCAGGTATGGAGGGATGGTTCAACATTAGAAAAACAATTAATGTAATCCACCACATAAATAAAAGACAAGAATCACATGATTTTATCAATTGATGCAGAAAAGGCATTTGACAAAGTTCAACACTCATTCATGATAAAAATTCTCAGCAAAATAGGATTAGAAGGAAAATTTCTCAATATAATAAAGGGCATTTATACAAAGCCAACAGCCAACATTACCCTAAATGGAGAGAGCCTGAAAACATTCCATTGAGATCCAGAACCAGACAAGGATGCCCTTTATCACCACTCTTATTCAACATTGTGAAGTCCTAGCCAGAGCAATTAGGCTAGATAAAGAAATAAAGGGCATCCAGATTGGCAAGGACAAAGTAAAAGTATCTCTGTTTGCAGAAGACATTATCTTATACACAGAAAACCCTAAGGAATCCTCCAGAAAACTACTGAAACTAATAGAACAGTTCAGCAGATTATCGGGATACAAGATAAACATACAAAAATCAGTTGGATTCCCCTACACCAACAAAAAGAACATCGAAGAGGAAATTACCAAATCAATGCCATTTACAGTAGCCCCCAAGAAGATAAAATACTTAGGAATAAATCTTACCAGAGATGTAAAAGACTTATACAAAGAAAACTACAGTACACTTCTGCAAGAAACCAAGTGAGACTTACGTAAGTGGAAGAACATACCTTGCTCGTGGATAGGAAGACTTAACATTATAAAAACGTCTATTCTACCAAAAGCGATCTATACATTTAATGCAATTCCCATCAAAATCCCAACAACATTCTTCAATAAGATAGAGAAACAAATCACCAATTTCATATGGAAGGGAAAGAGGCCCCGGATAAATAAGGTATTACCGAAAAACAAGAACAAAGTGGGAGGCCTTACTTTACGTGATTTTAGAACCTATTATACCACCACAGTAGTCAAAACAGCCTGGTACTGGTACAACAACAGATACATGGACCAATGGAACAGAATTGAGAATCCAGACATAAATCCATCCACATATGAGCAGTTGATATTTGACAAAAGCCCCAAAACAGTTAAACGGGGAAAAGACAGTCTTTTTAACAAATGGTGCTGGCAGAACTGGATAGCCATCTGCAAAAAAAAAATGAAACAAGACCCGTACCTCACTCCATGCACAAAAACTAACTCAAAATGGATCAAAGATCTAAATATAAAAACTAAAACAATAAAGACTATGGAAGAAAAAACAGGGACAACGTTAGGAACCCTAATACATGGCATAAACAGTACACAAAACATTATAAAGAATGTAAATGAAAAACTAGATAACTGGGAGCTCCTAAAAATCAACACCTATGCTCATCCAAAGACTTTACCAAAAGAATGAAAAGACTACCTACAGACTGGGAAAAATTTTTTAGCCATGACATTTCTGATTAGTGCCTGATCTCTAAAATTTATATGATACTGCAAAAAGACAAATAACCCAATTGAAAAATGGGCAAAAGATATGAATAGACACTTCACTAAAGAAGACATTCAGGTAGCAAACAGATATATGAGGGAATGTTCATGATCATTAGCCATTAGAGAAATGCAAATCAAAACTACAATGAGATTTCATCTCACTCCAACAAGGCTGGCATTCATCCAAAAAACACAAAAGAATAAACATTGGAGAGGCTGTGGAGAGACTGGAACACGTCTACACTGCTGGTGGGAATGTAAAATGGTACAACCACTTTGGAAATCGATTCGGCGCTTCCTTAAAAAGCTAGAAATAGAACTACCATACGATCCAGCAATCCCACTCCTTGGAATATATCCTAGAGAACTAAGGGCCTTTACACGAACAGATATATGCACACCCATGTTTATTGCTGCACTGTTTACAATAGCACAAAGATGGAAGCAACCAAGGTGCCCATCAACGGATGAATGGATAAATAAATTATGGTATATTCACACAATGGAATACTACGCATTGATAAAGAACAGTGAGGAATCTGTGAAACATTTCATAACATGGAGGAACCTGGAAGGCATTATGCTGAGTGAAATTAGTCAGTTATAAAAGGACAAATATTGTATAAGACCATTATTATAAGAACTTGAGAAATAGTTTAAACTGAGAAGAAAACATTCTTTTCTGGTTACGAGACGGGGGAGGGAGGGAGGGTGGGAGCAGGGTATTCACTAATTAGTAGATAAGAACTACTTTAGGTGAAGGGAAAGACAGCACGCAATACAGGGGAGATCAGCACAATTGGACTAAACCGAAAGCAAAGAAGTTTCCTGAATAAACTGAATGTTTTGAAGGCTAGCACAGCAGGGGCAGGTGTCTGGGGACCATGGTTTCAGGGGACATCTAAGTCAATTGGCATAATAAAATCTATTAAGACTATACTCTGCATCCCACTTTGAAGAGCAGCGTCTGGGGTCTTAAATGCTAGCAAGCAGCCATCTAAGATGCATCAAACAGTCTCAACCCACCTGGACCAAAGGAGAATGAAGAACACCAAGGACACAAGGCGATTACGAGCCCAAGAGACAGAAAGGACCACATGAACCAGCGACTATATCACTCTGAGAGCAGAAGAACTAGATGGTGCCCGGCTACAACCGGTGACTGCCCTGATAGGGAACACAATAGAGAACCCCTGAGGGAGCAGAAGAGCAGTGGGATGCAGACCCCAAATACTCATAAGACCAGACTTAATGGTCTAAGGCTAGAGGGACCTCAGTGGTCATGGCCCCCAGACCTTCTATTGCCCCAGGACAGGAACCATTCCCGAAGCCAACTCTTCAGACATGGATTGGAGTGGACAATGGGTTAGAGAGGGATGCTGGTAAGGAGTGAGCTTCTTGGATCAGGTGGACACTTGAAACTATGTTGGCACCTTCTGCCTGGAGAGGAGATGAGAAGGTGGACGGGGTTAGAAGCTGGCGAAAAGGACATGAAAAGAGAGAGTGGAGGGAGACAGCAGCTGTCTCACTAGGGGGAGAGTAATTGGGAATGTGTAGCAAGGTGTATATGGGTTTTTGTGTGAGAGACTGACTTGATTTGTAAACTTTCACTTAAAGCACAATAAAAATTATTAAAAAAAAAAAAAGGAAGACATTCAGGTAGCTAACAGAAACATGAGGAAATGCTCATGATCATTAGCCATTAGAGAAATGCAAATCAAAACTACAATGGGATTTCATCTCACTCCAACAACGCTGGCATTCATCCAAAAAACAGAACAATCAATGTTGGAGAGACTGTGGAGAAATTAGAACACTTATACACTGCTGGTGGGAATGTAAAATGGTACAACCACTTTGGAAATCGATTTGGCACTTCCTTAAAAAGCTAGAAATAGAACTACCATACGATCCAGCAATCCCACTCCTCGTAATATATCCTAGAGAAACAAGAGCCTTTACACGAACAGATATATGGAATACCCATGTTCATTGCAGCAGTGTTTACAATAGCAAAAAGATGGAAGCAACCAAGGTACCCATCAACGGATGAATGGATAAATTATGGTATGTTCACACAATGGAATACTACACATCGATAAAGAACAGTTATGAATCTGTGAAACATTTCATAACATGGAAGAGTCCGGAAGGCATTATGCTGAGTGAAATCAGTCAGTTGCAAGATGACAAATATTGTATAAAACCAGTATTATAAGAACTCGAGAAATAGTTTAAATAAAGAAAATATTCTTTGATGGTTACGAGAGGCGGGAGGGAGGGATGGTGGGAGAAGGGTATTCACTAATTAGACTGTAGATAAGAACTACTTTAGTTGAGCGGAAAGACAACACGCAATACAGGAGAGGTCAGCACAACTGGACTAAACCAAAAGCAAAGAAGTTTCCTGAATAAACCAAATGCTTCAAGGGCCAGTGTAGCAGGGGCGGGGGTTTCGGGACCATGGTTTCAGGTCCCCTTCTAAGTCAATTGACATAATAAAATCTATTAAGGTAGCATTCTGCATCCCACTTTTGAGAATGGCATCTGGGGTCTTAAATGCTAGCAAGCAGCCATCTAAGATGCATCAATTGGTCTCAGCCCACCTGGACCAAAGGAGAATAAAGAACACCAAGGACACAAGGTAATTACGAGCCCAAGAGACAGAAAGGGCCACATAAACCAGAAGAGAGCAGAAGAACTAGATGGTGCCCGGCTACAATCGATATCTGCCCTGACAGGAAACTCAACAGAGAACCCCTGAAGAAGCAGGAGAGCAGTGGGATCAGGTCCCCAAATTCTCATAAAAAGACCAGACAATGGTCTAACTGAGACCAGAAGGACCCCCGGTGGTCATGGCCCCCAGACCTTCTGTTGGCCCAGGACAGGATCCGTTCCTAAAGCCAACTCTACAGACAGGGATTGGACTGGACAATGGGTTGGAGAAGGATGCTGGTGAGGAGTGAGCTTCTTGGGTCAGGTGGACACTTGAGACTATGTTGGCACCTCCTGCCTGGAGGTGAGTTTAGAGGGTAGTGGGGGTTAGAAGATGGCGAAACGTACACAAAAAGAGAAAGTGGAGGGAGGCAGCGGGCTGTCTCTTTGGGGGAGAGCAATTGGGAGTATGTAGCAGCTTGTATATGAGCTTTTGTGTGAGAGACTAACTTGATTTGTAAACTTTCATTTAAAGAACAATAAAAATTTAAAAATAAAAGAAATCTTTACCTTGTTACATTTTGACCTATGCAACTACAAGAAATTTTCTTAGCCTCTGCATATCTTACTTCTTTTACCTTTAAAATGTAAATAATGGCTATTGCTGAATGATGTAGAAATATGCAAATATTTGATGTAGAAATATGCAAATATTTTTTAATATTTTGCAGTTAATTAGAAGCCCATTTTTCTCTTGATGTTTTTGTTAAACACATTCTTAATATCAAACCTGGTACAGAATACGGGGACCTTTTTTTGGATTCCAGGTTATCAGGAAGACTCAAAATTAACAATAAATGAATTGATTGTTTTTTTTTCTAATCTTGGGTGCTTTTTGCCTTTACTGATAATCTTGAAATGTACTTTCTTTATTTCATCATCCTAAAATTTTCAGTGAAGTCTACACTGAGATTTGTAGCCAGGTAAAACAAAACAAAAATACTCTCTAAAAGTTTATTTATTTCTCCTATGATCAGTTTCAAAACCTCTTGTGACATCCATTTGGGTCTTTTCTTTCTTTCCTGTCTTTTTAATAACCTCTTCATTTCTTTATGTATGATGTCCTTGATGTCATTCCACAACTTGTCTGGTCTTCGCTCATTAGTGTTCAATGTGTCAAATCTATTCGCGAGATGGTCTCTAAATTCAGGTGGGACATACCCAAGGTCCTACTTTGGCTCTCATGGATTGTTATAATTTTCTTCAGCTTTAACTTGAACTTGCATACCAGCAATTGATGGACTGTTCCACAGTCAGCCCCTGGCCTTGTTCTGACAGGATATTGAAATTCTCCATCATCTCTTTCCACAGATGTAGCCAGATTTGATTCCCGTGTATTCCATCCAGTGAGGTCCACACGTATAGTCGCCATTTATGTGAGGAAGAAAGGTATTTGCAATGAATATGCCGTTGGTCCTGCAAAATTCCATCATGCAATCTCCAGCGTGGTTTCTATTACCAAGGCCATACTTTCCCACTACTGATCCTCTTCCTTTGCATCCAACTTTCACATTCTAATCACCAGTAACTTTCAGCGCATCTTGATTGCGTGTTTGATCAATTTCAGACTGCAGAAGTTGATAAAAAAAAAAAAAACTTTTATTTCTTCATCTTTGGCATTAGCAGTTGCTGTGTAAGTTTGAATAATAGTCGTATTAACTGGTCTTTTCTTGTAGGTGTACGGATATTATCCTATCACTGACATCATTGTACTTCAGGATAGATCTTGAAATATTCTTTTTGATAATGAATGCAATGCCATTCCTCTCCAATTTGTCATGGCTGGCATAGTAGACCATATAATTGTCCAACTCAAAATGGCCAATACCAGTCCATTTCAGTTCACTAATGTCTAGGATATCAATCTTTATGCATTCCATTTCATTTTTGATATCTTCCAATTTTCCTTGATTCATACTTCTTACATTCCAGGTTTCCACCATGAATGAACGTTTGCAGCTATTTGTTCTCATTTTGAATCATGCCACATCAGCAAATGAAGGTCCTGAAAGCTTTACTCCATCCTTATCATTAGGGTCAACTCTATTTTGAGGAGACAACTCTGAAACTCCCTCTTGAATGTAGAGTAGCTAAAGTGAATGGAAGAAATGATGAAGTAAAAAGGGGTGAACAGAAGATTTCAAAGGGTGGTTTAAGAAGACAAAGTATTATAATGAAATGTCCAAATACCTAGAGTTAGAAAGCCAAAAGGAACGAACATCTTTGGCATTTCTCAAACTGTAAGTACTGAAGAAAAAAGTCAAGCCTTCAGCTGCAATGCTGAAGAATTCTGTGGGCACAATGTTGAATGATGTAGGAAGTATCAAAAGGAGATGGAAGACGGGGAGGTCAGCACAATTGGACTAAATCAAAAGCAAAGAAGTTTCCTGAATAAACTGTGAATGCTTCGAAAGCTAGCACAGCAGGGGCAAGGATCTGGGGACCATGGTTTCAGGGGACATCTAAGTCAATTGGCATAATCAAATCCATTAACAAAACATTCTTCATTCCACTTTGAAGACTGGCATCTGGAGTCTTAAATGCTAGCAAGCAGCCATCTAAGATGCATCAATTGGTCTCGACCCACCTGGATCAAAGGAGAATGAAGAACACCAAGGACACAAGGCGATTACAAGCCCAAGAGACAGAAAGGGCCACATGAACCAGCGACGACATCGTCCTGAGACCAGAAGAACTAGATGGTGCCCAGCTACCACTGATGACTGCCCTGACAGGGAACACAACAGAGAACCCCTGAGGGAGCAGGAGAGCAGTGGGATTCAGACCCCAAATTCTCATAAGACCAGACTTAATGGTCTGACCGAGGCTGGAAGGACCCCGGTGGTCACGGCCCCCAAACCTTCTGTTGCCCCAGGACAGGAACCATTCCCGAAGCCAACTCTTCAGACGTGGATTGGACTGGACAATGGGTTGGAGAGGGATGTTAGTGAGGAGTGAGCTTCTTGGATCAGGTGGACGCTTGAGACCATGTTGGCATCTCCTGCCTGGAGGGGAGAAGAGAGGGTGGAGGGGGTTAGAAGCTGGAGAAAAGGACATGAAAAGAGAGAGTGGAGGGAGACAGCAGGCTGTCTCATTATAGGGAGAGTAATTGGGAGGGTTTAGCAAGGTGTACATGGGTTTTTGTGTGAGAGACAGACTTGATTTGTAAACTTTCACTTAAAGCACAATAAAAATTTATTTAAAAAAAAAAAAAGGAGATGGAAGGAATACACAGAGTCATTGTACCAAAAAGAATTGGTGTACATTCAATCATGTTAGGAGTAGCATATGATCAAGAACTGATGGTAGTGAAGGAAGAAGCCCAAGCTGCACTGAAGCCATTGGCAAAAAACAAAGCTTCAGGAACTGATGGAATACTAATTGAGATATTTCAACAAACAGATGCAATGCCGGAAGCACTCACTCATCTATGCCACGAAATCTGGAAGACAGCTACCTGGCCAACTGATGGGAAGAGATCCATATATGTGCCTATTCCAAAGAAAGGTGATCCAAGAGAATACAGAAACTATCAAACAATATCATTACTATCACACAGAAGTAAAATTATGCTGAATAATATTCAAAAATGGTTGCAGCAGTACATCAACAGGAAACTTGCAGAAATTCAAGCCAGATTCAGAAAAGGATATGGATCAAGGGGTATCACTGCTGCTGTCAGATGGATTTGGGCTAAAAGTAGAGAATATCAGATAGATGTTTACCTCTGTTTTATTGACTATGCAAAGGCATTCAATTGTGTGGGTCATAACAAATTATGGATAACATTGTGAAGAATGAGAATTGCAGCCCATTTACTTGTGCTCACGTAGAACCCGTACATAGACCAAAAGGTAGTTGTTCAAACAGAACAGGGGATATTGCATTGTTTAATTCAGAGAAGTTGTGCATCAGGGTTATGTCCTTTGTCAGAGGCCTATCTAAGTTATGGCAGGTATGGCATGTCCCCTGAGTGCCACTTGAAGTGGGGTACCACCAAGCAGTTCCTATTTACCCAGTACGGTCCAAAGTCCTCCCTCAAGCACAGTAAACACAGAGCTCTATCGAGAGAGGAAAGACAGGGGCATTTGCCTCTCGGCACAATTCCAAGGGGGTACCAGACGAGGTACAGAATGACATTCCAAGGCACCACAAATGTGACAGTTATCGGACTGAGGCAGCAGGACAAGAAGTAGGAAGGTGTTTCTGCTGACACATTGTAGCTATCAGCATCTATTCATCTTGAAATTGGGTGGGGGAAGGCACAACTTAGAGACTGTTCCTGGGTGCTCAAGTTGGGGGGGGCGCAACTTAAAGATTGCCCTGGGTGCTCGATACCCTCATTGCAGCCCTGGCTGGGCATAATTTCAACACTTGCCAAAGGCACTATTTTCTGTAGATTATGCCTCTGATCCTTTCACCATACCTATTCAATCTGTATGCTGAGTGAATAATCGGAGAAGGTAGACTATATGAAGAAGAATGTGCATCAGCATTGGAGAAAGACTCATTAACAATCTGCATTATGCAGATGACACAACCTTGTTTGCTGAAAGTGAAGAGAACTTGAAGCATTTTCTGATGAAGATCAAAGACCACAGCTTTCAGTATGGATTACGCCTCAACATGAAGAAAACAAAAATCCTCACAACTGGACCAATAAGCAACATCGTGATAAATGGAGAGAATACTAACATTGTCAAAGATTTCATTTTACTTGGATTGACAATGACCATGGAACCCGCCGTCAAGAAATCAAACGATATATTGCATTGGGCAACTCTGCCGCAAAAGACATCTTTCAAGTGTTAAAAGGCAAAGATATGACTTCAAAGACTCAAACTATGGTATTTTCAATCACCTCATATGCATGCAATAGCTGGACAATGAATAAGGAAGACTGAAAAAGAACTGATGCATTTGAATTATGGTGTTGGCAAAGAATATTGAATATGTGTGCCATAGACCACCAGGAGAACAAAGTATTCTGACTTGGAAGAAGTACAGCCAGAATGCTCCTTAGGAGTAAGGATGGCGAGACGTCATCTCACAGTATTTCGGATATGTTAACAGGAGGGACCAGTCCCTGTAGAAGGACGTCATGCTTGTAAAGTAGAGGGTCAGCAAAAAGAGAAGACCCTCAATGAGATGGATTGACACAGTGGCTGCAACGATGGGCTTAAACATAGCAAGGATTGTGAGGATGGTGCAGGACTGGGCAGTGTTTCATTCTATTTTATATAGGGTAGTTATGAGTTGGACTGCCTCAGAAGAAAGGTCTAGCGACCTACTTTCCAAAAATCAGCCATTGAAAACTCTATGGAGCACAGTTCTGCTCTGACACACATGGTGTTGCCTTTAGTCAGTGTTGATTTCACGGCAACTGTTATTTTATGTAAAGCTACGGCTCTATCAAACCCTGTTCCTGGTCTTCTCTAAAATTTGACTAACAGCAATACCAACAATTACAAATCATCTTTTAGAAAACATAAGTGACCAACTCTTCAGACAGGTATTGGACTGGACAACGGGTTGGACAGGGATGCTAGTGAGGACTGAGCTTCTTGGTTCAGGTGGACGCTTGAGACTGTTGGCATCTCCTCCCTGCAGGGAAGATGAGAGGGTAGAGGGGGTTAGAAGCTGGTGAAATGGACATGAAAAGAGAGAGCAGAGTGAGGGAACGGGCTGTCTCATTAGGGGGAGAGCAACTGGGAGTATGTAGCAAGGTGCATATAAGTTTTTGTGTGAGAGACTGACTTGATTTGTAAACTTTCACTTAAAGCACAATAAAAATTTAAAAATAAAAGAAAACGTAAGTGATTCTTCTTGGGTTGATAAAGTGTTTTCTAGAAGTTGTACAGAACCCTTTAGTTTAATGGCTCCTATAGACCAATCCCATTGTGCATGGGGTCTCCATGAGTAAGGGCCAAGTCAACAGCAGCTAAGAACATAGAACTGACAGAAATACTATATTCTGTTACATTACATTACATTACATTACATTACTTTATGTAATGTTACATTATTTTATATTATCCGAAACAGTCTATGCTGCCTCTCTTAAACTCCTGCTGTTAGGTACGGTCACAGTCACCCTATAGGACAGAGTTGAGCTACCCCATAGGGTTTCCAAGGAGCGGCTGGTGGTTTTGAACTGCCCATCTTTTGTTTAGCAGCTGAGCTCTTAACTACTACACCACCAGGGCTCTTATACCTGCAAAATGCTTTATATATTGGGAATATCTTTGTATTTTAAAATCTTGTTCACTTTTGAACATCATACAACATGGAATCCAGTACGTGCTTTATTTCATAAATATACTCCTTTAGCTTTCTTTTGTATCTCTGCCTATTTTTTTATTCTCTCATTTGTTGTTGCCCTGGCCCCCAGTTCCCAGTTCCCAGGAGTGGGAGCTACTTTTTCTAAAACATATGCACTCTTCGAAAGGGTTAAAAAAAGGTTGTGGGGTAGAGAATTTAACCTTTCATAGTCTCTGCTTGCTCACCAATTTGATTTTTTCAATGCCAAATTCTTGTCACTGACCTCACTCCATTGAAGATCCCCCCAGCGAAAGTCTCCATGTATTCCAAGAGGCGATGACCAGAGCCGTGGCATTCACATTCATTTTTCTATACTTCAGAACATTATATATGTTGCCACAGGGCATCACTATGGTCAAACCTTTCATAGGAGACAGATTTGTTTCTGTGTAAAATTATTTCACCTTTTTTTCTTCAAAACCTTTTCTTTCATTACTTCTGACAGATAATCAGCTAGGTAATTTTTTATTTTTTTATTCTTACTGCCCTGTTCTTTGTTTCATGCTATTAAATGACTGTAACTCTCTGAATACAGGTTAATAATGCACAAAGAATCCATATATTAAAAGCATAATTGTTTAAAATATAAATAAATAAAAGATGTGCCAGGCATCTGACTTTCTACATAGTAAATGGAAATCTGACTTTGTCATTCTCTGAAGCTCCTGCATTTTTGATAAACGACTTGATAAATGTAATTTACTTTCCTCCTTGGTAACCATGTTTCATAAAAGTGGACTGTGGGGATGTAATATTAATATATTTGGGCACTGTCAACACTGTTGCAAAGGAATGATACTGTACATATTTAAGACCAGTATCCAAATATTCTGGAAAGCTGAACCACATAAATATAGAACAGTCTCACACTCTACACCAGTCACTACATAGTTGGGAAACTATGCGTCAGTTAAACAAAGAAATTAAACACATACGGCCTGCTATATTTAAATATTTAAGTGCCATATTTTAAACAAACCATATTATTTTAGCCTAGAGGATTTCCAAGAAAAAAAGTAAAGTCTGAACCTTTTATAGGACACCTTTTTTTCCCTGGGGATTTTGAACTTCACACAATAATGCTTTTCATTTCTGTACTTTCTCCAAATGTTTTCAACTTCTTAGAGGCTACATTGTTTTGTAAGAATAAACTGTAGGTTTTCCAAAGAGCCTCTCTCTCCCACTCAGCTGCCCTGAGGGAGTTAGAGCCTCTGAACACAATTTATTTTCATTTCCCTCACCCCAAAAATGATCAAATAAGGACTGTTTCCCCGCAAACCTTTCCAGGGCAAGAGGCTCTGACAAGTGCAATCTTTATCACCACAAACATCTCTTCTCTTTCCTACTCTGGCACGTCCAAAGAAAAAGATTATTTAGCACACACCACTGTGTTAGAATCAGGGCTCCAACAATTACAGAGATGCGCAAGGTGAATATACAGTTTTAAGCCACTGGAAAGTAGGCAGATTAAATGTCTCTGGAATTCTGCCACTAACAATTGGACAAACTTAACAAATGCTACACAATCAGTACAATCTCTTTTCGCAATCTGTTCCTTCTTGCCACCAAAATAGACAATTGTTGGCTACATGATTCTCAGCATCCTGGTTCAAATAAGGATACCGCATATTACATATTCTTTACTATTTTGGAGTTGCCATGGCAGAGAAGAGAAAAGATATTTTTGTTGATGGAATGTCTCTTAACAGAGCTCCTTATTTTGGCCTCCCTGACTTTCTGACGCAGTTTTCAGATCTAGTTTAAAATACTTTCCTGGCTTTGTTTTTTTTTTTTTTTAATTATTTGAAATAATCAACATTCCCGCATCCCAGAAAGAGAAGATATATTATTCAATGCGTAAATAGGTAGATGGCCAGGATTTAAAGATACAGAGTTCAAATGAAAAGAAATAAAGCAGCAGATGCTCTGTCATTAGTTTAGTAAGCTCTTTAACTTCCAGTTTAAACTCCTCCTCGTCCTTTCTCAACTTCTTTTCCTCTTTCCTTCCAACAGCTTTTATATTCCAGTTATTCATTGCTGCTTTATTATTTAGAAACACAATTAGTGTATCAAATTGGGCTAGATTATGCTGTAATAAAAAAAAAAAAAAAAAAACCTTAGTGGTCTACAATAACGAGCTTTATTTTTCACTCACACCAGATATCCTTTGGGTCAATTAGGGGCTTTGCTCACATTATCCTCCCTCTGGGAACCAGGCTTATGAAGCAGCCTCCATCTAGAGCAGGGGTCTGCAAACCATTATCTGGCAGGACAAATCTGGCCTATGCTCTGTTTTTGTATGACTTAGGAGCTAAGAATAGCTTTTACATTTTTAAATAGTTAAAAAAAATTTTTTTAAAGCATAATATTTTGTGACATGAAAATTATATGAAATTCAAATTTTAGTGTTCATGAATAAAGTTTTATTGGAACACAGTCATACTCACTCAGATATTGCCTATGGCCTCTTTCATATTACAGCAGAGTTGAGCATTTGCAACAGAGGCCATATCGCCTGCAAAGTCTAAAATATCTATTACCTGGCCCTTTACAGAAAAATTTGTTCACTCTTGAACTACAGCATGGCTGGTCACCATGACAGAGGGTAAAAGAAAAAATGTCAAATCATGCACTGGCTCTTAGTGCTTCCACCTGGTAGTGACACACAGACTTCTGCTCGCTATTCATTGTCCAAAGCAAATCACATGGTGGTGGAGCCAAGATAGCGGACTAGTCAGACACACAAAGCCATCCTGCTGCAACAGAGACCCAAAAAATCAAGTAAAACAGATACAGACATCAGAACCCTGAACCTTGAATGAAGGGATAAAGCTTTAGATTGGAAATCATTGTAGAAAAGAAGAAACTGATAGAAAATGGAGAAAGAATAGAGACACAGAGTGGAGGCTTCTGACCAAACAGCGTGACTCAGCAGTGCCAACTCAGAATGAAGCCAACAATCCTGCGTGGAGAAAGGCACCTCCACAGAATTCCCAATAGAAGGTAGAGGTACAGTGTGGATACACCCAGGACTAAGTAAGACCATGGAGAAGCCCTGACTCTCTCACCTGGTAACTGCAGGAACACGCTCCTACAAACCCCACCCCTCTGGCGAACAGTGGTTATAATTGCCCCATCGTGGCAAACCTGACTGCTAGGAACCAGAGTACCAGCCCACTCTATTGCCCTCCTCCATCTAGCCCTCTCTGCCCCTGTCTTTGCACCCCCTCCTACCTCCCTCTTCCACCCTGTTGCCCGTGGCCCCCAGGGGACCCAGACCAGAACCTAGGCCCCTTCCCATCTGATCTTGACTTCTCCCACTGCCACAGCCCTGAAGGGACCCGGCCCGGGCCCCAGACCCCTTCCCACCAGCTCCCAGATCCCTGCCACTACTGCCTGCAGCCCTGAGAGGACCCAGCCCTGACCCCAGGCCCCTTCTTGTCAGCTCTGAACCCCTCCCACAGCCCACCACAGCATCCAGGGGACCCATCCCAGACCAAGCTATTTCCCATCTGCTCTGGACCCCTCCTGCAGCCCACTGCAGTAACCGAGGGACCCAGCCTGGACCCCAAGCCCCATTTCACCAGCTTCAGACCCCACCCACTGCCCACTGCAGCAACGAGGGGACCTAACCCAGACCCCAGGCCCCTTCCCGCCAGCTCTGGACCCATCTCACTGCCCACTATAGCCCCCAAGTGACCAGGCCGGGACGCCAGGCCCCTTCCCCCTGGCTTCTGACCCCTCCTGCCACTCACCACAGCCCCCACAGGATCCAACCCAGACCCTAGGCCCCTTCTAGCTAGCTCTGCAACCCTCCCACTGCCTGCTGTGGCCCTGAAGGGACCCAGCCCAAACCCCAGGCCCCTTCCTGCCAGCTCTGGAACCCTCTCGCCACCCACCAAAACAACGAGGGGGCCCAACCTGGATCCCAGGTCCCTTCCCCGTTGGCTCAGGACTGCCCCGCACACCGCGGCAGCCCCACTCCAGACCCTGGCCAGGTTCACACTACAGACAAATGACCCATCTCCACCCCTTCCCTTCCTGATGGACCTGCCCTGCTGCACAATAGCTGAGTGTCTGGCCCTGCAAACCAAGACAAGGTGGCAAGAACAATTGTGCCCACGGACAAGCAAGGAACAAAGCATGCCCAGCCCATGTAACCAGACATAACCAACAAAATAAAAAAGCAGGATGCAGCAAACAAACCTACAATCAATAAAGTAATACCTGAATATCTCAGAGACAGCAGACAATATTAAAATATATATATTTTTAAAAAAGGACAAGAAGGCTTCAGTGAGCGACCAAAATAAAGCACCAGTTGATCTTCCAGCAGAAGAAAAGGCACCAGAACTACTTGCTAGGGAATTCAAAGTCTAATATACAGGCCTCTCTAAGAGAGTAGGAAAGGGATCAAGGAATATGCAGACAAAATCATGGAAACATAGACAAAACAGAGGCAAAATCAAGGAAAACACAGACAAAGCAAAAGAATAATTCAGGAAAATAATACAGGAAATAAACAATTGGAAATCACACAAAAACAGCAATCCAAATATATATAAATAGAAATCCAAATATAAACAACAAAATTTCAAAAATGGACACTGCAATAGAAGGTTTTAGAAGCAAATCTGAAACAATGGAAGACAGAATCTGTGAAATTGAAGATAAATCCAGGGATGCCACTTTTGTTTGAGGAAATATCAGAGAAAAAAATGAAGAAGAACGAAAAAAACTAAGAACTATGTGAAAAATCAAGAGCAAAAATTCACACAAAATAAGAGTTCCAGAACAGAGGGGGAAATAGAAAATGCAGAGAGGGTCAGTGAAGCTTTGTTGATAGAAAACTTACCTAATATCATGAAAGATGAAAAGCTGACCATCCGAAAAGCTCAAATATCCCCATACAAGATAGACTCCAAAAGAAATTCACGGACATATCATAATCACATTCACCAAAACCAAAGACAAAGAAAGAATCCAGAGAGTACTCAAGAAAAACAAAAAGTCACATACAAAGGAGAAACAGTAACACTAAGCTCTGATTACTCGGCAGAAACCATGCAGGCAATAAAGCAATGGGAGGACATATATATGAAACCTTGAAAGAAAAGGAGTTGCCAACCAAGAATAGTATGTCCTGAAAAACTCTCTCTCAAATATAATGGCAAAATTAGGAAATTTCTATATAAACAGAAATTAAGGGAATTTGTAAAAGCCAAACTTATAAAAATCATTAAAAAGAGTCCTTCAGTTACAAACCAACAACATCAGACAACAACTTGAATCTAGGACACAGGTCAGTATCAGCCAAATACTGACCTCGGTAATGAACTCTCAAGGATAAAATATAACTAAAAGATAAAAAAACAGGGAACTAGAGCCATTGATCTGGAAATGACAACAATGTCAGAACAATAAAAGGGGAATATACAATGTAAATATAGACCTTTCAAATGAAGAGGAAATCAAGGTGATATCGAGTAATAAAAGTTCAAACACAGGAAGATAAGGGTAAATTTCAAGGTAACCACAAAGAAAGCTAACAAACCAACTCACCAAAATAAAGAAGAAAAACAAAGTCTCAGTAAACACAAAATCTTCATTAAAGAAAGAAATTTCAGAAACGAAAGGAAATCACCACAGGAGAGTAAGAGGAACAAAGAAAACAACAGCACCACAAAAAAAAAAAAAAGACAGTAAGAAACTCACACATTATCAATAATCACACTGAATGTAAATGGCTTTAATGCATCCATAGACAGAGAGTGACAGAATGGATTAAAAAAACAAGACTCATTAATATGCTGTCTACAAGAGACATACTTGAGAAATGAAGACATTAATTTATTAAATAACAAAGGATGAAAAAAATATATAAAGCAAACAGCAACCTAAAAAAGAACAGGAGTGGCAAAACTAATCTCAGACAAAATAGTCTTTAAAATAAAACCCACTATAAAAGACAAAGAAGGACATTATATAATAATTAAAGGGACAATCCACCATGAGGACATAACCATAATAAATATTTACACACCCAAGAAAGGGCACCAAAATACATAAAACAAACTCTAACAGAACTGAAAAGAGAAATTGACACTTTCACAGTAATAGTAGGAGACTTCAACACACCACTCTCAGTAATGGACAGAACACCTAGAAAGAAATTCAACAAAAAGATACTAAAGATCTTAAGGCCATAATCAACTAACTTGATCTCATAGACACAAACAGAGCACTCAACCCAACAGCAGCAAAGTACACATTCTTTTTCAATGCACATGGAACATTCTCCAGAATAGACCATATCTCAGGCCTCAAGGCAACCCTCAACAAAATCCAAAACACTAAGATAATACAAACCATTTTCTCTGATCACAATGCCATAAAAGTAGACATTAACAACAGGAAGAACAAGGAAAAAAATAAAAAACATGGAAACTGAATAACAGGTTCGTTGAGTCAAAATCAACTCGATGGCAACGGGTTTGGTTAGAAATTTCAGTGGGTTTTAATAGAAGAAGAGATTTTAATACAAGAAATCAAAGGGGGAATGGAAACACATCATACCAAAACCTATGGGACACAGCTTGGGCAGTGCTCAGAGGTCAATACATAGCAATAGGCACACACATCAAAAATGAAGGGACAAAATCAAAATGTTAGCCCTACAACTTTAACAAATAGAAGGAGAACAGCAAAAGAAGCCCACAACCAACAGAAGAAAGGACATAATAAAAATCAGAGAAGAAATAAATGAAATAGAGAATAGAATAGGAAAAAAACAAAGAATCGACAAAACCAAAAGTAGGTTCTTTGAAAGGATCAACAAAATCTACAAACCACTGGCCAGACTGACAAAAGAAATGCAGAAGAGGACATAAATAACTCAAATAAGAAATGAAATGGGGGTCATTACAACAGATCCAACTCAATAAAAAGGATCACAACAGAATACTATGAAATACTGTACAACAAATTTAAAAACCTAGAGGAAGTAGACAAATTTCTAGAAAGATGCTACCTACCTAAACTAACACGAACTGAAGTAGAAAATCCGAACAGACTCATAATAAGAGAAGAGATTGAAAAGGTAATAAAAAAAATAAAAAAACAAGAACAAAAAAAGCCCTGGACCAGATGGCTTTACTGGAGAATTCCACCAAACATTCAGAGAGGAGCTTATGCCAGTACTACTCAAACTATTTCAGAACATAGAAAAGGAAGCAATATTTACGAATTAATTCTATGAAACCCACATAACCCTGATACCAAAACTAGGCAAAAACACCACAAAAAAAGAAAATTACAAACCAATACCTCTCATGAACATAGATGCAAAAATTTCTCAACAAAATTCTAGCCAATGGAATTCAGCATTATACTAAAAAACATAATATACCATGACCAAGTGGGATCTGTATCAAGTATACAAGAATGGTTCAACACAAGAAAATCAATCAACGTAATCCACCACATAAATAAAACAAACGAAAAAGATGATCATCTCAATTGATGCAGAAAAGGCATTTGATAAAGTCCAACACCCATTTCTGATAAGAACTCTCAATAAGATGGGACTAGAAGGGAAATTCCTCAACATAACAAAAGGCATCTACACAAAACCAACAGCCAATATCATTCTCAACAGAGAGAGGCTGAAAATGTTCCCCTTGAGAATGGGAACAAGACAAGGATGCCCTTTATAACCACTCCAATTTAACATTGCGCTGGAAGTCCTAGCTAGAGCAATAAGGCAAGAAAAAGAAATGAAGGGCATCCAAATTGGTAAGGAAGAAGTAAAACTATCCCTATTTGTGGAAAACATGATATTATACATAGAGAATCCTAAAGACTCCACAGGAAAACTAATGGAACTAGTAGAAAGATTCAGCAGAGTAGCAGAATACAAGTTGAACATACAAAAATCAGTTGGATTCCTATACACCAATAAAGACAACTACAAAAAGGAAATCAGGAAAGCAATACCGTTTATAATAGCCACTAAAAAAATAAAGTACTTTGGAATAAAACTAACCAGAGACGTAAAAGACCTAAACAAAAAAAACTACAAAACGCTACTGCAAGAAACCTACAAAAATGGAAAAGCATATCAGGCTCATGGATAGGTAGACTCAACATTGTGAAAATGTCAATTTTACCCAAAGAAATCTATAAATACAATGCAATCCTGATCTGAATACCAATAGCATTCTTTAACGAAATGGAAAAAATAATCATTAATTTTATATGGAAAGGAAAGAGGCCCCAAATAAGTAAAGTATTATTGAAGTAGAAGAACAAAGTAGGAGGCCTCATGCTACCTCAGAACCTCTGATCTTAGAACCTACTATACAGCCATGGTAGTCAAAACAGCCTCGTACTGGTACAACGACACACAGACCAATGGAACAGAATTGAAAACCCAGATGTAAATTCATCCACCTATGGTCAGCTGATCTTTGACAATGGCTCAAAGTCCATTAAATGGGGAAAAGGCAGTCCTTTTAACAAATGGTGCTGACAAAACTGGATATCCTTCTGTAAAAAAAAATGAAACAGGGCCCATATCTTACACTATATACAAAAACTAATTCAAAATGGGTCAAAGACTTAAATATAAAACCAAAAGCTATGAAGATCATAGAAGAAAAAATAGAGTTAATATTAGGAACCCTAATACACAGAATAAACAGCATACAAACCATAATTAACAATACACAAATACCAGAGGATAAGCTAGATAAATAGAATCTCCTAAAGATTAAACACTTACGCTCATCAAAAGACTTCACTGCAAGAATAAAAAGAGAACCTACAGACTGGGAAAAAATATTTGGCTATGACATATACAACAAAGGTCTAATCTCTAAAATCTATAGGAAAATCCAACAACTCTACAATAAAAAGACAAATAATCCAATTAAAAAATGGGTTAAGGATATGAACAGACACTTCACCAAAGAAGACATTCAGGTGGCTAAACAGATGCATGAGGAAATGCTCGCAATCAGTAGCCATTAGAGAAATGCAAATCAAAGCTATGATGGGATACCATCTCACCCCAACTCTACTGGAATGAATTAAAAGAACAGAAATAGCAAATGTTAGAGAGGCTCGGGGACACTGGAACTCTTATGCACTGCTGGTGGGAACGCAAAATGGTACAACCATTTTGGAAAACAATATGGTGCCTTCCTTAAAAATCCAGAAATAGAAATAGCATATGATCCAGCAATCCCACTCCTAAGAATATATCCAAGAGAAATAAGAGCCATCACACAAATAGACATATGCACACCCATGTACACTGCAGCATTATTCACAATATCAAAAAGATGCAAACAACCTAAGTGCCTATCAACAGGTAAATGGATAAACAAACTATGGTACATGCACACAACGGAATACTAAACAATGAAGCATCTGGGAAACATCTCACAATATGGATGAATCTCAAGGGCATCATGCTGAGTGAAATTAGTCAGTCAAAAAAGGACAAATGCTGTATGAGATCACTATTATAAAAACACATGAAAATGTTTCCATAGAAATAATATTTGATGGTTATGAGGGAGGCGAAGGGTCCTCGCAAAATACTAATAGTAAATAAGCGATAACTCTGGTGAAGGGCAAGACGGTACACAATACTGGGAAGTCAGAACAACTTGATCAGGGCAAAGTCCTAGAAGCTTCACCAAACCAAAACCAAATCCACTGCCGTTGAGTCAATCCCGACTCATAGTAACCCTATAGGACAAAGTAGAACTGCTTCACAGACACCGCCAAATGCCCCCAAGAGACCAAGCTACTGGGCTGAGGGCTGGGGACCATGGTCTTGGGGCACATCTAGCTCAATTTGTCATGACATAGTCTATAAAGAAAATGTTCTACATCCAACTGTGGTGAGTAGTGACCAGGGTTTTAAAAGCTTGCAAGCGACCATCTAAGTTACATCTACTGGTCCCATTCCACCTGGAGCAAAGGAAAATAAGAAGACCAAAGACACAGGAATTATTAGTCCAAAGGACTAATGGACCACAACTACCACAAGCTGCACCAAACTGAGTTCAGCACAACTAGGTGGTGCCCAGTTACCACCACCAACTGCTCTGGCAGGGATCACAATAGTGGGTCCCGGACAGAGCAGGAGAAAAATAAAGAACAAAACTCAGATTCACAAAAAAAAAGACCAGGCTTGCTAGTCTGACAGAGACTAGAGAAACCCCAAAAATATGGCCCCGGACACTCTTTTAACTCAGTACTGAAGTTACTCCTGAGGTTCACCCTTCAGCCAAAGGTTAGACAGGTCTATAGGGCCAACAGCACACGTGAAGGACGTGTTTCATAGTTCAATCATGTATACAAGACTAATAGACACCCCAGTCCAAAAGCAAAGCCCAAAAAAGGCAGGAAAGAAGAGGAACACTGGATAAATGGAAATAGGGAACCTGGGGTGGAGAAGGGAAGAGTGTTGACACATCATGGGGTTGGCAACCAATGTCATAAAACAATTCGTGTATTAACTGTTTAATGAGAAACTGATTTGCTCTGTAAACTTTCACCTACATCACAATTTTTTAAAAACTCTCATGGCTACACTAAATTTTGGTAAGGGGTAGGAAGATTCAATCCTACCACGTGCCAGAAGAAGAAGCAAAATATATTTGATGGACAGAGCTGAAAAAAAAAACATAAATTAGAAAATAGTTACAAAATAGATCGTCTATTTTACAAATAATCTACTGATTGTTCCAGACAAGAGGGCAAATTAGCAAAGCTTCTGGCTAGCTCCCCTAAAAGCAAACTCTGAAGATGTCACGGAAGTGAGATGGAGGTTGAGGAATCCCAGAACCTCACACCAAAAGTATGGGAAGCTCTTAGGAAGAGTCAGAGCCTGGTGTAACTAGAAAAATGGGATTAGGATAGGAATCTAATGCAGAAGAATGAAACAATGACTGGAAAACTGAAAAAGAGCTCTCTGATGGTGCCCATTTATTTCCACAACACTGCCCTGAGATGTCATTGCCCATTTCTTTGCCAAAGTAAACCAGAGACAGCCTAGAACCCACAGAATGGGGAAGAATTGCACCAGGGTAGCACAGGAGCTCAGGTGGGGTTAGGATGAAAACTACAAGTATAGGCAGGCTGGACGGTCCCTGAGCATTCTCTTCCCTCCTTTCCTCACCCTTTTTTCTACCCACCACAATTTATAATTACAACTGAAAGAGACAGCACTTTAAAAATCTGTGGCTAAGAAAGGGTTACTAGAATTGAACACTTCATGAGAGATGAAGAAAGAAAGAGCCCACCATAAGAATGAAAGTAATCAAGTCTGGAGGTTCTTCACCCTGAGAATCATATCCCCTCCTGTACTTTGAGGGGTATAATCTAGGGCTTTTAAAATTAGACAAAAAAGGAGAACTAACTGTAAATACAACAGTAGTTAAAAATATATTATGAACAGCTATATGACAATAAATACGAAAAACCAGATGAAATTAATAAAATTACTTAAATGAAATAGGCAAACATAAAATTGAATTAATAACCTTTAAACAATGGAAATATTATCAAAGCCCTTCTTAAAAACCACCAAAAAATCCCCAATAAAAGAAAACAAACATTTTAAGCTCTAATTCAAGAAAAAATTCCTAAAATTGAAGAAGACTTTGATCTTTAATTGGAAAAACCGTATCTGTGTACCTGAAAAAATTTACACTCATAATAATGTAAATGGCTTTAACTAACCTATTAGCCTATTCAGAGCCCTGGTGGTGCAGTGGTTAAGAGTTCAGCTGCTAACCAAAAAGTTAGCAGTTCAAATCCACCAGCTGCTCCTTGGAAACCCTGTGGGGCAGTTCTACTCTGTCCTATAGGGTCACTATGAGTTGGAATAGACTCAACGGCAATGGCTTTGGTTTTGGGGGGGTATTAGCCTATTCAGATTGTCAACAAAGACAAATCTAATTCCATGCTACATACAAAAGATAACAACTAAAACGAAGTGATTCAGAAAGGCTAAAATAAAAAGACTGACAAAGATATGCCAGGCATATGCAAAAAAAGAAAACAGTAGTCATAATAGTGATAAAGAAAAGGATGAATTCAATTTAAAATCATTAAACAAGACAAAAAGGGATATTTCAATATGCTTAGGTTATACACCCACTCCTCATTTACACATGGTTAGGTTCCGACGGCCAGGTCATTATACGAAAATCAGTGTGACGTGAAAATGGAAGATGGCCAATATCAGATCCCAAAATGGAGGATGACTACATCATTATATAGCTGCCAAGTTACATCATTACGTAACTTCCAAACCACTGAGAATCATAGCCCAGACACGTTGACACATAAACTGAACCATCACAGCTAAGGTTACTCTCGACTTACACCTCGACATTTGTTACTGCTAGACTTACACCGTTAATGCTCAAAATAGTCAGATAGTAGATTTTTTACTTTTGTTGTAAACAGGAAATGGCAGGTAATAAGACAGTTAATAAGTAAGGAATAGGTGTAATTCACAATGAGAATATAACAATTATTAATATCTACATATGAATAATAAAGCAACAACTTTCATAAAACAAAAACCACCAGCAATAAAAGGAGGAATAGATACATAATAACAATAAAAGAGTTTAGCACAACTCTGTCAGACCATAACACATTAAGGGGATTTTTAAAAATTAGTAAGGATATAGACGACATGGAAACCCTGGTGGCGTAGTGGTTAAGTGCTACAGCTGCTAACCAAAAGGTCGGCAGTTTGAATCCACCAGGCGCTCCCTGGAAACTCTACGGGGCAGTTCTACTCTGTCCTATAGGGTAGCTATGAGTTGGAATCGACTCGACGGCAGCGGGTTAAAGAAGACATACAAAAAAAGGTCTGATACATGTATAATAAACTTCCAACCTTATAAAACAGAATTATGATTCTTTACAAATGAATACGAACTAGAGCCAAGAGATGATACCAAGACGCTGCCATTGAGTTGATTCTGACTCACAGCCACCCTCAGAACAGAGTAGAACTGACCCATAAGTTTTCCAAGGCTGTAAACCTTTATGGAAGCAGACTGCCACATCTTTCTCCTATAAAGCAGCTGGTGAGTTCAAACCACCAACCTTTCAATTAGCAGCTGCGTGATTTAATCACTGTGCCACCAGGGCTTCTCGAACAACGAACGATTTACAAAAATTGTCCATATATTAAGCTAAAACAAAGCCAAGAAATTGAAAACAGAAATAATACAAAGAACATTCTCTGACTACAACACAATAAAACCAAAAAAAAAAAGGAATTTTTTTTTTTAAAAGACCATCTGAAAGCTCAAAAAGTCTTTATCAAATAATTCTTGGACCAAAGGAAAAATGCGAAATTAAATTGCAGAATTCCTAAAAAATACTAAAAATGAAAATATTAAACATCTTAATCTATGGGAAACAGCTAAAGCAGTGTTCATAACATTACATATTGGTCATAAAAAATAAAAACAAATGTTTAAAACATCTACTTTTTAAGTTAAAAATAAAAGCAGAAGGAAATAATTAATAAAAATAAAAGGGAAATTAATGCATTAGGTAACAGAAGGAAATGATAACTTACAAATAAAACAAAGACTGTTTGGGGGAAGTCAGCTAAGAAATTTGACCACTAGCTAGGCCTAATTTAAAAGTCTGAGGTGAAAGAAAGCAAACATAGCCAAATTAAGAAATCACAGAGATCAGGGGAGAGGATGGAAAAACCCTAAATACACAATAGATAAGTGGTAATTTTGGTGAAGGGGAAGACAATACATAATACAGGGGAAGCCAACACAACTTGTCCAAGGCAAAGTCATGGAAGTTCCACAGACACATTCAAACGCCCTGAGGGGCTGAATTACCGGGCTGAAGGCTGTGGGAACCATGGTCTCAGGGAACATCTAGCTCAACTGGCATAACATAGTTTATAAAGAAAATCATTCTACTTTGGTGAGTAGTGTCTAGGGTCTTAAAAGTTTGTGAGCAGCCATCTAAAACACTCCTCTGGTCTCACCCTGTGTGTAGCAAGAGAGAATGAAGAAAACCAAAAACAAAAGGAAAATATTAGTCCAAAGGACTAATGGACCACAACTAACACAGCCACCACCAAACTGAGTCCAACACTACATGGTGCCCAGCTACCACCACCAACTGCTCTGACAGGGATCACAATAGAGGGTCCTGGACAGAGCTGGGAAAAAATGGAGAACAAAATTCTAACTCACAAAAAAGACCAGACTTACAGGTCTGACAGAAACTGAAGAAACCCTAAGGGTATGGCCCCCGGACACCCTTTTAGTTCAGTAATGAAGTCACTCCTGAAGTTCACCCTTCAGCTAAAGATTAGACTGGCCTATAAAACAAAATGAGACCAAATGAGCACACCGAGGCAAGGACTAGATGGCAAGCGTGGACAGGAAAGCTGGTAATAGGAAAACCATGGCCAAGAAGAAATTACAGAGAGGATATAACTATCAAAAGAGAGAAAGAAATTAAAACAAAAGATGCTACTTTTCACATCTCTAAAAAAACTAAATTGTAAAACAAAATAAATCCATCCAAGTGAATATGGATAACTTTCCAGGAAAATATAATTTACCCAGACTGACACAGTTGAAATGGAAAGCCTAAACAGTCTTTACAAGAAAAAAATAGAGAAAATCGTAAAGGAGCTCCCCATCCAAAAAAGCGAATATGTAGATAGATAGATAGTGATTTCACAGAGATGCTTTGCATGGGAAAAAAGCATAATAATAATAAAGACGAAAGAAAAATGACACACTGAGGAAAACCTGCAATGTGATTTCAGGATAAAACAGTTAGATATTACCAGTAAAAATTAAAAGGAAAAACATCCTTGAGTGTCTGGCAAAACTTTTAAGGTGGAGTAGCTGTGCTGAAGCTTTAGTAAGACAAATACACAGAAGAACAAAAAGAAAAAAAAAAGTCACAGATTCCTAAATGCTGAAAAGCTGCTCTTGAAGAGCAGAGTAGAAGGGAGAGCTCCTCATCCTAAATACACCAAGCTTCTCCTAAACCTACACCTAGCGGAACCGAGGGGTTGGCTTGGACTACTCAAGCCCTGGGCCTTGCTGAGTGTGCAGTTTCCAAGAACTGGGAGGTGGTCAGGCTTTGCTTTGGTGCATGCCAGTTTTGGATTTGCTAACTCCAATTGATGAATTTTTTTTAATTTGCATAGAAATCATTAAAAGAAATGCATAATTCCTTTTATAAACATTGCTAAGAAAGCAGGTCTAGAAAGATCATTAATAGTTAAGAAAATTATGCAAAGCTTCTCAGAAGTTGATTGTGATATTATGCTTGGAGAGTCTATGAATACGATTAAAAAAAAAAAAAGGGAATCATTAAACCAATTATGTTTGTTAGAACTCTTTTGTTGGCTGTTGCTGGCATTGCTTCTTCGCTAACCACTACAGAAGTAGTAGTCACTGAAATTTCTAAGCAAGAGAAGAAGCATGCTGTGGATGAAATTTGTGTATGAGTAAAGATGGTATGGAAGGTGGTGTTTTCTAATTCCTAAAACATGCTTAATCACGACTAAAAAACTGTAATGGGAAACTCAAGACAGAATTCTTCACCAATAACTTCATAAAAGTAGGTCAGTGAGAACAACTAAAGACTGGCTAATGTTTAATAAAATCACTGTAATCATCAATTACCAGTCTCAGTTGACAAAATGTATTATTAACTGCTGTTACTTTTCATGTCTAAAAATAATTTTGTATTTTTTTTTAGAGATAAAATTTGCAGATCCCTGTTACTGAGTACAAAAGACAACTACCAACATTTTGCTTTCAATTAGATCAGCTCAGGCATTTTTACTATCATTACGTTAAAATCAGAATTTTAGTGCTTGCCGCCACTAGATGAGGAGCTCAGAAACAGCCTTTCTTTAGAAAGTATAACTGATTGTGTAGAATTATGTAGTAATTTTTATAATAATTTTAAAAATGCGTGTTTCTTATTTCTGTCCATCAAAAGGACCTAGAAGCAATGTACCCCAGTTCTAAATACCATTCCCTACCAAAAGGAACCAGAATTCCTTGAAGAAATGTCTGATTTCATGTCTGAGACAGGAAATATGCAATATGGATCTGTTACATTGAAAAACAAAGAAGCTTTATCCAAGGGTAATCAGGTCATGTCCAAAGGACGTAAGAGCATGCTTGAATAGGTTCACACTAATCAAAGGTGTGACAATTTAAGCATGAAAAGAACAAGCATGGCAATTTATTAAAACACATGAACAAATAAGAAGCCCTGAGTTCATGATGATGCCCGAAGAAGGGAGAAGAAAAAGCCAATCAAAATAAAACTTACTAGATGCCCTGGAAAGTTGCTAGGGCACCAAATCACTATTCTGCAAATTGATAATAAAAGGGAAAGCATTAAGCATTTGTCCTGTCTTTCTGGTATGAACTGTATGTCAGTGGGTGAGCATGCATTCTTCTATTTATCAAAAATACCAACTAACAAATGCAGATGAAATGCTGGTATTAGAAAATTGCCATTTGCGAGTTCTAATTAACTACTAGCTCAGGCAATGGTCATCAGTCAATGGTTAACACCACTAGATTAAAGGTTGATCAGAAACTATGACATGATCAGGAGGTCTCAGAAACTACGAAATGAAGAGATTAGGCAGTGACCACTTAAACCCATAGATCAAGCTTACTAACACTAAAACTTAGATAGTCATTATTATACGTCTATGTAGAGTCTATGTTACAAGTGTGGCAAATACACAGTCATTCATATTTTTGACAAAATAATTTGAATCTAATTCTAAGTTTTTACAGTTTACAGAAATACTGCAGATTGAGAAACAAGTTAAATAACACCGCAGGAAGAAATCTTTCAAATCAGGAAGACCCCAGGACACCTGAATCAGTTTCTTCATGAAAAACAAAAGGAGAAAGAACAGTTCCAGATTTTAAGAAAACCTAAAAGACATAATAACCAAATACAGTGAAAGTCCTTTGTTGAATCTTAATACAAATCAACTGTAAAAAGTTATTTTTAGACAGTTGCAGAAATTTGAATATGACCAGATAGAAGATCATAACGAAAATTATTTATAGCTATGTAAGATGTGATAACGTCTCTATAATTATGTAAGAAAATGTACCCTCTCTTTTGAGATACATATTGATGTATTTAGGGTTTGAAATGATCCTAGGTAAAAATAATTGGAGGATATATACGAATCAAGTTGTCAAAATGTTGATGGCTGTTGAAGTATGCTGATAGGTAGTTTTTCATAATAAAAATTTTTAAATAAAGACCTCATGTCATAAAAAATGACAATCTCTATAAATTGATTTATAAAATGAATGCTATTATGATCAAAATACTTAATGGATACTTGTATTTGACAAGATGACTCCAAAATTTATATAGAAAATCAAAGGGTCATATAGAATGAAGAAAGTCCTCAAAAAGAATAAAATCAAACCTTCCTACAAAATTTGGAGACTTATTATAATGCTATAGTAATAAAAACAGTGAGGTATAGGTATGTTGTTGTCATTAGGTGCCATAGAGTTGGTTCCGACTCTTAGCGATCCTATGCACAACAGAAAGAAACACTGCCCAGTCCTGCGCCATCTCACAATTGTTGCTATGCTCGAGTCCATTGTTCCAGCCACTGTTATCAATCCATCTGGTTGAGCGTCGTCTTCCTTTTCACTGAACCTCTACTTTACCAAGCATGATGTCCTTCTTAAGGAACTGATCCCTCCTGACAACATGTCCAAAGGATGTGAGACACAGTCTCGCCATCCTTGCTTCCAAGGAGATTTCTGGTTGTACTTCTTCCAAAACAGACTTGCTCATTTTTTGGCAGTCCATGGTATTATTCAATATTCTTCACCAACACCACAATTCAAAGGCGTCAATTCTTCTTCAGTCTTCCTTATCCAGCTTCCTTGTCCAGCTTCTGCATGCATATGAGGCAACTAAAAATACCATGGTTTGGGACAGGCACAAAGGTTAAGGTGACATCTTCGCTTGTTAACACTTTAAAGAGATCTCTTGCAGCAGATTTGCCCAATGCAATGCATCTTTTGATTTCTTGACTGCTGTTGATCGTGGATCCAAGTAAAATGAAACCCTTGACAACCTCAATCTTTTCTCTGTTTATCATGATGTTGCTTATTGGTCCAGTTGTAAGGATTTTTGTTTTCTTTTTTATGTTGAAGTGTAAACCATACTAAAGGCTGTGGCCTTTGATCTTCATCATTAAGTACTTAAAGTCCTCTTCACTTTCAGTAAGTAAGGTCATGCCATCTGCATAATACAGGTTGTTAATGAGTCTTTCTCCAACCCTGATGCCCCATTCTTCTCCATACAGACCAGCTTCTCAAATTATTTGCTCAGCATACAGACTGAATAGGTATGGTGAAAGGATACAACCCTGACACACAGCTTTCCTGACTTTAAACCATGCAGTATCCCCTCGTTCTGTCCCAACAACTGCCTCTTGATCCATGTACAGATTCCTCATGAGCACAATTAAGTGTTTGAGAATTCCTATTCTCTGCAATATTATCCATACTTTGTTATGATCCATACAGTCAAATACCTTAGCATAGTCAATAAAACACAGGTAAACATATTTCTGGTACTCTCTGCTTTCAGCCAGGATCCATTCGACATCAGTAATGATGTCCCTATCCCATGTCCTCTTCTAAATCCGGCTTGAATTTCTGGCAGTTCCCTGTCGATATACTGGTGCAGCTGCTTTCGAATGATCTTCAGCAAAATTTTGCTTGCATGTGACATTAATGATATTGTTTGATAATTTTTGCATTTGGTTGGATCACCTTTCCTGAGAATAGGCATAAATATGGATCTCTTCCAGTCGGTTGGCCAGGTAGCTGTCTTCCAAATTTCTTGGCATAGACGAGTGAGTACTTCCAGCGCTGCATGTGTTTGCTGAAACATCTCAACTGGTGTTGTGTCAATTCCCGAAGCCTTGTTTTTCACCAACGCCTTCAGTGCAGCTAGGACTTGTTCCTTCAGTACCATTGGTTCCTGATCATGTTACTTCCTAAAATGGCTGAACGTGGATCAATTCCTTTTGGTACAGTGACTCTGTTTATTCCTTCCATTTTCTTTTGATGCTTCCTGCGTCATTTAATAGGCATAGGACAAAAAAAAATAGAGCAAACAAAGTCAAGGCACTAGAATCAATCCCACATAAATATGGATTCTTAGTTTATGGCAGAGCAGGCTTTATAGAAGGATGTGAAAGGATGAGCTATGCAATAAACCGAGCTAGAAAAATTTGTCACCTAAACAGATAAAAAAATGAAATTGAATCCTTCCTTATCTCACATCATACACAAAATCAAATTCAAGTTGATAAGAAAACTTAAAGATGAAAGATAAAACTATAAAATTTTTTAGAAGACATATATAATGGTGAGATTTCAAATATATTATTTGTTTACATTAGGAGCCCTGAGGAATTTCCAAATTCCTGAACAATTGACAATTTCTTGGCAAATGGAATATCTCCCCTTGTAGGTTTAAGATGTGGGCTCCATCCCTGAGGTCATACTGGGGAGCTCTCCAGGTCAGTTCTGGAAGGTAGCTAGCAGCAAGGTATCCAAGTTGACAAAAAGGTGGTGCCCACAGTAGGGTTAATGGCAACGACACAAAATCCGTTACTAAGTTCTGAAAAGTTTGATAATTTCAATGATTTTTACATTAAAAAAATGAAGAAATTCTATGATCTTTTCTTTCTGCAATGTGAAAAATAATCTGTAACTTTACACATTCAAGTCACATTGCGGGTAAATTGTTATCCACATTCTTTTAACATGTTTTGGGCTTTTTTGGTTTGTTTTTTAAGTTAAAGCCACACAAACAATGGCATGTGCTCAAAATCGTCCAGGGTTCAATTTAAATATCACTTTCTTACGTAGCTGTTCCTTCCTTCCCTGACCTGCCTTCATCTCCACCCAGGGTTAATACTCCATAGTTGAATTCATCAGCTTTTCCTTCACGGTTTGTGCATTTTATGTCTTAACCCATTCAGGACTGGCAGTATATATGGCTACCACTTACTTTTTGTACCTACGGGGTTCACTGGGAAGCTACTGTCCCACTGACAGTATGTGATGCCAACAGGCAGGGCCCTATGTAACAGTTTGAAAGGGAAGAAACAGGCATGTGCCACAAATTACTGTTTTTACAGAGAATTGCATAAGGTGCTGCTGAACCATTGAATTTCTGATAGGAAAATATGGATTATGAAAAAATTTTATTTGGTACACATATGAACCTCTGGGCTCTGGGGGTAGAATTTGTGTTCACGAGGGGTACACATAGGTACCTTTGGACTCCGAGGGTACAATCCGTGGAATGAGGCATAAAACAAAAACCATATTACCTACCACAGATTCATCAGACATACTCAATGATTCAGTATGCTGTCCATTACAGAAAACACACAGTATCAACAAAAAAATTAAAAGAAAAAAATAATTGGGTCACAAAAGGATTAAGAAATTTTTCCCTGTCCTGAGGTCATAAAGATATTCTACTGTATCAGGGTAAGGAAACGTTTTACGTAAAGGGCCAGATAATAAACACTTTAGGCTTTGCAGATCATGCAGTGTCTATTGCATCTACTCAGCTCTGCTAGCGTAAAACAAGAGCGGCCACAGACAGTAAGTGATGGATGGGCATGGCTGTGTTCCAGCAAAGCTTTATTTATTGGAAAGTGAAATCTGAATTTCTTATAATTTCTATATGTCATGAAATATTAAAAATATAAAAAACACTGGTGGCAATCCTGATATGGGTTAAGCCATAGACTTTGAAGGACTGACTACTGTGTGTTGTATAGAAAAGAAAAAGAAACCATCCTCTTCTTTAGCCCAGGAAATTATGTGAAGAAAGAGGGAAAGAGGAGAGTAAAGCCATCAAATGTATGTGTCTCAGTTTTTCCCTCTCCAAGCTTTGGCCCAGTGAACAAAGACTCATTGTTAGGTAAGTGGTGATATCACTGTGGACTGAAGGGCTATTGCCCCAAATCTCTGAGATTTATAAAGTGACCCTCAGGCTTCCCCCACATCTTTTGGGGGCCCAGTTGAATCAGTGAGGGTCACAGTGATATTAAAAAAAAAAAGAAAGATTTAGCACTCCTGAGTAACTCTCATTTGGAATAGACAGGATAGTGCCATGGAAAAAAATAAACTAGATAAGATGAATAAGATGTGTTAAATGGATTGTCATTTTAAATAGAATGTCAATGAATTTCTCATTGGGAAATTCAAGTAAAGAGGAAAAAAAACTGTAAAATCTTCTAGGGAGAGAAGAAACCAAGTGCTTCAGCTCTGCGGGGCCCTCATATGTGATTTAAGACACAACAAGATAGCTAGTGTACTGGAGCGCAGTGATCAAGGTGAGAAGTAGAGATTAGCTGAAGGTGATAATAGGGTACCAGGCTGTTGTATGGGGCCTTAGGCCAATGTAAGAACTTTGAATTTATTCTATGTGTGAAACGGTAATCCACTGGGAGGTTCTGTGCAGAGGAATGAAACGTTCTAACTTACATTTTTGTCAGATCACTCCAGCTGCTATGTTGAGAATAGGCTATAGGTGGCAAGGACAAAATCCAGAAGATCAGTTAGCAGGGTATTTCAATAATACTGAGGAGAGATGACAGTGGCTTGAATCAAGGTGGTGGAAATGGTGAGAAGTGGTTGGATTTGGAATATATGTTGAAGGCAAAAGCAACGGGATTTTTGACAGAGTAGGTATACGATATGAGAAAAAAAAAACCAAAGACAAGGATGATTCCAAAGTTTTAGTCTAAGAGCAACGGAGGCTTAGAATCATGATTCTAAGCATCTGTTTTTGTACATCATGCAGTGATGCCTTCACGGATTATTCAGGCAAGTAGGATGTCTTCTCACTGACTTAACCAGACACCTTTGTATTTGGTAATGTCTCTGCTTCTGCACAAGGAGTCTTCGTCTATGCTCAGGGATTCTTTTTCAGGCAGCCATCATTCTTATTAACTTCTAATATGGTTCATTGTAAACATACAAAGGACTAAAGGTTAACAAAGAACACTAGATAACCTAGATGGTGAATTTTTAAAACTAGATTTCATAATAATTCTAAAATAATAGGCTCTGTTTCTAGGGTGGTTTCAGGCCTTTATGTGAAATAAAGTATCTGAGCTCATTAACAATCATTTTCCTCTCAATTAGGACACTTAATTTGTTGCTGTTGTTGGGCTTCTAACTTACTCTGAACTTGAACCTGAGTTCCAGGTTAATAAGGTTATTATAATATGAAACATAAAAAACTTCACTGTTACTATGTATAACAGAGCCCCTCCGGCATCCTCTTGTCATGACTACTAGACCTTACCCCTCAAGTATTGTATAGGATGAGTTAGTGTAATAAAATGTAACACCTGCTTGAGGGTTTTCAATGTTTAGTGTGCATAAGATTCATTTGGAAGCATGTGACAAAGATGCAAATTTCCAGATCTTACTCCCAGAGATTAACATTGAATAGATTTGTGGTAGAGCCCAAACATGCCAGGTGAATATACTACAAGTAGGCAATAGACCAGGATATGAGAAACACAGGTTTAGGCAATGCAGTGCAAGATGGTGAGCAATTCTGGCCCTGGGGATGACAGAAATAGAGAGAAACGCTGAAGACGTCTTCTGGCTCTGAGAAAAATGACTCCAAGACAACATCTTTGGATGCAGCAGCTGTTCCTAATGTTGAGTATGTTTATATTTCATAGTTGGGGATTCCGACTCATAGCGACTCTCTGAGTTATAGTTATAGCTGGGCTATATATAACTATAGTTAGAGTTATAGTTGGGATGGGTTGTAGATAATGTTATGTGGGATACTGGGGTCAGCTTAACTTCTGAGGTCTGAGAAATTATTACTATATGTCTTAAGTTGGGTTCTCTAGAGAAGCAAAACCAGTAAAGCATATAAATATATATCGAGAGAGAGATTTATATCAAGGAAATGGCTCACATGATTTTAAAGGCTGGAACGTCCCAAGTCTGTAGGTCATGACAGAGGCTCTCCTGGATTCATGTAGCCACAGAGGGTGGTGAACCCAAGATCGGCAGGTCAGACAGCAGGGCTCTTGCTCACAGGTTTTGACGATGGACAAATCCCAAGACTGCCAGGCAAGATCACAGGTAACCTGCTAGCTCAAGTCTCAAGAACCACAGGTCAGAACAGGAGCCAACTGGAGGATTCAGAACAAGCCCCCGAACCTTGCCAGAACATCAGCTTATATTCAATGCGGACCATGTACACACCCAAGGAAACTCCCTTTCATTTGACTGGCTACTCGCAGCAGATTCCATCATGGGGGTGATTATACATCATATCTCAACAGGGAAGTGACCACAACATTATATGACTGCCAAAACACTGAGAATCATGGCCCAGCCAAGTTGATACACAATCTTAATCATCACACTATATAATCTTGGAGCTCTGGTGACACAGTGGTTAAGCACTCAGCTGCTAACCGAAAGGTTGGCAGCTCAAACCCACCAGCTGCTCTGTGGGAGAAAAGATGTGGCAGTCTGCTTTCGTAAAGATTACAGCCTTATGAGGTAGGCCCAAGACGGCAGAATAGCCAAACACTTTGTGTTGTCACTCTTAGAACAAAGCCCTGAAAAAACTAGTGTATCAGATATATATGACAATCTAGGAACCGTAATCATCAAAGACAAAGCTGAAAGATCAGGCTGAGCAATAGGTAGAAGGAGAGACAATTTAAAAACAGCAGAAATGGGGAATAACAGATCACAGGATCACCAGCATCCTGCTAGCAGAATCTGCACTGCACACAAAGGTTGAGGCAAGCAGCAATACCCCAAGTTGAAACTCACCCTATCTGGTATAGTCAAGCAGCAGCAAATCTGCACACACCTCCAGAACCAAACAGGAGTGACACCAGACCTGCAAAAGTTAAGTGCAAGCTACCAACCTACCACACGTGCTCACCATATTCTTTCCCCCGCCAAAGCTCCAAGGCCTAAGAGTACTCCGTTCTCCTCATCCACCCCCTTCCCACTTCACCACCAGTCTGGAGGCATTTAACACCTCCACAACCTCTAAGCCAGGAACTCACAGCCCAGTCCAGAGGTGCCTGCCCCTTCACCCAGTCACTGACACATGGGATCCATGGACTTGCAGCACCCTTCACCCCCCACCAATCACCTGCACCAGTGCCTTGCTGGCCAACCCCACATGGCATGCCCTTATTAGGACAAAACAGTCAGGGCATCCTCCTGAGGCCCATTTCCATCTGAAAAAACCAACTGGAAGCTGCAGATCTGGGACATTTGCTACCGCCTTGACCTCTAAGAAGGGGCCTCCCCCACCCACACCGGAGGCCTGAGGGCTGGCAGTACTATGCACTCCATTGGTAAAGAAGAGGTAAAACTATCCCTCTTTTCAGATGATAGGATCTTATACACAGAAAACTCCTAAGAATTCACAAGAAAGCTACTGTAACTAATAGAGAATTTCAGCAAAGCAGCAGGATACAAAATTAGCATGCAAAAATCAGTTGGATTCCTCTACAACAAAGACAATTTCGTAAAGGAAATCACCAAATCAATGCCACTTACAATACCCTCAAGAAGATAAAGTACTTAGAAATAAATCTAACCAGGAACATAAAAGACCTTGTCTTAGTTATCCAGTGCTACTGTAACAGAAACACCACGAGTGGATGGCTTTAACAAAGAGAAGTTTATTTCCTCATAGTAAAGTAGGCTAAAAGTCCAAATTCAGGGAGTCAGCTCCAAGGGAAGGCTTTCTCTCTCTGTTGGCCTTCTCATCAGTCTTCCCCCAGACTAGGATCTTCTCTGTGCAGGGACCCTGGATCCAAAGACCTGCTCTGCTCCCAGCACTGCTTTCTTGATAGTATGAAGACCCCTTGTGTCTGTGCTTGCTTCTTTCTTTTATATCTCAAGAGATTGCCTCAAGACACAATCCAATCTTGTAGACTGAGTCCTAACTCACTAACACAAGTGCCTCCCATCCACCCTCCTTAACATCATAAAGGTAGGATTTACAACATACAGGAAAATCCCACAATACCAGGAATCATGGCCCAGCCAAATTAATACACACATTTTTGGGGGGACATAATTCAATCCATAACAGACCTATATAAAGAAAACTACAAGATGCTACTGCAAGAAACCAAAAGAGACCTACATAAATGGAAAAATATACCATGCTCATGGATAGGAAGACTCAACACTGTGAAAATGTCAATTCTGTCCAAAGTGATGTACAAATACAATGCAATCCCGTCCAAATTTCAACAGCGTTCTTTAGCAACATGGAAAAACAAATCACCAACTTTATATGGAAAGGGAAAAGGCCACAGATAAATAAAGCATTACTGAAGAAGAATAGCAAACTGGGAGGCCTCACACCACCTGATTTTAGAACCGATTATATAGCCATGGGAGTCAAAACAGCCCGGTACCAGTACAACAAGGTCATAGACCAATGGAACAAAATTGAGAACCTAGATGTAAATGCATCCATCTCTCAGCAGTTGATATTTGACAAAAGGCAAAAGTCTATTAAATGGGGAAAAGACAGTCTCTTCAACAAATGGTGCTGGCGTAACTGGATGTTCATCTGCTAAAAAAAAAAAAAAATGAAACAAGAGCCATAGCTAACACCACACACAAAAACTAACTCAAAATGATCAAAGACCTAAATATAAAATCTAAAATAATAAGGATCATGAACAAAAAATAGGGGCAGTGCTAGGGGCTCTAATGCATGGCATACATAGTATACAAATCATAACTAACAACGTACAAACACCAGAGGAGAAACTAGATAACTGGGAGCTCCTAAAAAGTAAACCCTCACGCTTATCAAAAGACTTCACTAAAAAAGTAAAATGAGAACCTACAGACTGGGAAAAAAAAATTGGCTATGACATATCTGACAAGGGTCTAATCTACAAAATACTTCAACACATCAGTAATGAAAAAACAATCCAGTTAAAAAATGGGCAAATATGAACAGACACTTCACGAAAAGCAGCATTTAGGTGGCTAACAGACACGTGAGGAAATGCTTATGACCATTAGCCATTAGAGAAATGCATATCAAAACTACAGTGAGATACCCAAGAAGCCTGGCACTAATCCAAAAAACACAAAATAACAAATATTGGAGAGGCTATAGGGAGAGCGGAACTCTTATGTACTGCTGGTATCAATGTAAAATGGTACAACCACTTTGGAAAACAATATGGTGCCTCCTTAAAAAGCTAGAAATAGAAATGGTTCACACACAGAGAAAAACATTTTTTGATGGTTACGAGGGTAGGGAAATCACTAAATAGTAGACTAGTGTCAACTTCGGTGAAGGGAAAGACAACACACAATATAGGAGAAGTCAACACAACTGGGCCAAAGCAAAAGCATAGAAGTTTCCTAGACACATCCAAACATTTTGAGGGCTCAAGTAGCTGGGGCTGGGGGCCGGGGACCACCATGTCAGAGGATGTCTAAGTCAACTGGCATAACATAATTCATAACGAAAATTTTCTACATTCCACTTTGGTGAGTAGTGTCTGGGATCTTGAAAGCTTGAACATGGCCATGTAAGATACATCTGTTGGTCCCATCCCATCTGGAGCAAAAAAGAATGAAGAAAACCAAAGACACAAGGAAAATATTAGCCCAAAGAACTAAAGAACCATATGAACCAGAGACTCCACCATTTGAGACCAGAAGAACTAGATGGTGCCCAGCTATCGCTACCTACCACTCTGACAGGGATCACAATACGGAGTCCTGGATAGAGTGGGAGAAAAATGTAGAATAAAATTCAAATTCACAAAAAAAGGCCAGACTTACTGATCTGACAGAGTAGAGGAAGCCCCAAGACTATGGTCCCCCAACACTCTGTTAACTCAGAATTGAAAACACTCCTGAAGCCCACTTTTCAGACAAAGATTAAACAGGGCTATAAAACAAAAAATAACACACGTGAGGAAAACACTTCTTAGTTCTACCAAATAAATGAGCCCATATGGGTAACTCCTAACGATAAGCAAGAGGAGAAAGCAGGAAGGGACAGGAGGTGGACGAATGGACACAGGGAACCTGGGGTGGAAAGGGAGGGTGTGCTGTCACATTGTGGGGCTTGCAATCAATGTTACAAAACGATACGTGTATCAATTTTTGAATGAGAAATTAAGCTGTAAACTTTCACCTAGAGCATAATAAAATTTTTTTAAAAGTTACAGGCTTGGAAACTCTGTAGGGTCACTATGAGTTGGAATTGACTCGATGGCAGTGGGTAATGGATAATCTTGGTCAAATTATATCATCCTGCTGAGCTTCAGTTTCCTTATTTGTGAACAAGGAAAAATAGTGCCTAACTCATAGCGTTGTATGAGTTAAGTGAGACAATATATTTAAAGCGTTTAGCATTCTATCCAATACACGATAAACACTCAATGAATGTTAATTATTATTAAAGCATATAGATAATACCTATATAAGATATGGAGCCCTGGTGGCACAGTAGCTAAGAGCTATGGCTGCTAACCAAAAGATCAGCAGTTCAGATCCACCAACCACTCCCTGGAAACCCTATGGGGCAGTTCTACTCTGTCCTAGAGCATCACTATGAGTCAGAATTGACTTGACAGCAATGGGTTTTGATTATATAAGGTATATAAAGTATTGACAGTGAGCTCAATAAACATACACATATAGTCATACAGCTTTATATAATTCTATTCTCATCATTGAACAAAGTCCTGAGATTTCAGGGTCTTTTTTTAATCTAAATTACAGGACTTTGCTAAAGTTTATATTCACTAACACTGTTATATTTTATAAAGTATAATGATAGTTTTTATTAAAATACATAAAAAGTGAAATTTCTTACAGTCCCATCTGTGATTACAAATGCCTAAAGATAAGGAACAAGGTCTATGTGGCTGTTGTTATGTACAACAGAAAACTTCATAAATGATTTTGATAGTTTTAATCTTCAGTATTATTAAAAATCTTCATTGGCATTATTAATTAATTTGACTAATAAACTAATTTGAACACTTTGTAAGCAAACGAGGTTTGTCTCCAAATAACTAATTTGTGTCCCAATAGGGATAATAAAAAAAGGTGAATAAAGCCAAGCAAAGAATATAATTAGCAATTTGGTCACAGTCTTTAAGCCATCGCATTGCTGCAGTCTTGAAGAATGAGAAATCGTTGAATGATGATAGAATGGAAAAGGGTTATGACTCACTTGAGAGTGTTCTTACTTTTGTCCTGAAAGGTGAAGAGTCACAACCCAATTTGTGTTATTTCCAGTGGCAAGAGCCCCTCACAGAATTGGAGAGATGACAATGTGGAAAGGCTGCTGGGCCTGAGAGTGAGAAACACAGCCCATGAAGTTAAGGAGTGCAACAATAAGAACCCTGATAAGGCTCCAGTTAATACCTATGATGGGTAAGTGTTGATAAACAACCTATAGTGGGTTCTTGTACAATATTATCCCAAGCAAGTCAAAAGATGCCACCAAAAGAACAAATTACTGAGACCATGAGAAGTCACAATCCCTGAGAGAAGAAAGGTTTTGCAATCTGCTTCCATAAAGATCACAGCCAAGAAAACCCCATGGAGCAGTTCTACTCCACACATGGGGTCTCCATGAGTTAGAACTGACTTGACAGTAAGAGATTTTTGTCAGACGTCTGTGCCATCACCTCCCACACCCCATTCCCCATCACCACAAAGCTGGCTCCTGAACCCTAACTTACCAGATCAGACCAGTTGCTATCGAGTCCATTCCAGCTTATGGCAACCCCGTGTTTGATAGAGTAGAACCCCACAGGATTTTCAATGGTTGATTTTTTCGAAGTAGATCATCAGGTCTTTCCAGGCAGCTCTGGGTGGACATGAACCTCCAACATTTTGATTAGCAGTCAAGTACATTAACTATTCGCACCACCCAAAGGCTCCAAACCCTCACTTAAGGAGCCCCTAAAAAGCTGCTTTGTGCAATTTAATCAATAGTCACACCAGTGTTGTCATGATTAATAAAAACCCAAATCCACTGCTGTCAAGGTGATCTGACTCATAGTGACCCTACAGGGTTTCCAAGCCTGTAAATCTCTACAGAAGCAGACTCCCACATCTTTCTCCTGCAGAGCCACTGGTGGTTTTGAACTGCCGACCTTTCAGTTAGTAGCTGATCGCCTTAGCCACTGTACCACCATGGCTCCTAAGGTTTTACTCTTCATGCTCTGACCTAAGGGAACTCAAACGCTAACCCCAACTTCAACTCTGCATTCGTATTTGGAGAAAAGTTCAAAAGAATCATATTTGCTTTAAAAAAAAATACAAATGATATGTTAGCCTATTGTTCTTTCGTTACTAATAGTTTTTGAGGGAAGGTGTGTCCTCCTGACTTCACTATTAGTCCCTGCTGATCTATTTTCTCATGCACATCAATGCCCTTAAAGCATTATGCCCAAGTCACCATGCCTCACAAGGCAAATCTTGAAGTCTGGACAAAATAGTTGGGCTTCCATTTCTATATCTGAAAAATGAGAATAGTGATAGTCTGCTCACATGCTGTTGTGGGGAATATAAAATGAATGTGAAATCACTTTATAAAATAAAAGCATCACAAATAAAGTTAGGTAAAGAAATTTTTATTGGGTTGCAACTCATGGTCTCCTACTTGGGTGTCCTGATTTTCTTAGTTAGGTCTCATTGATTACAAGTAATACAAACCACATCAAACTAGCTTAAGAAACATGAGGAAATGTTTTATAAGGATGCAGTGGCATCTTATAAAACTGAAGAGTACGAAAGCAGCAGGGTCTCAGAGGGACTAAAACCAGGAATTGGAAGCTCCTCAGGACTCTATCTTCTCATTTTATTAGTTCAGTCTATGTTTTTCTTCTCAAGAACTGCCCTTAGACCCAGGCAAGAGAGATCTCTGCTCTAGGCTCCGAGCTTTAGAGGGCACCACGCTTGCCCTTCCCTGCCTCAGCCCTTCCCCATGAGGCAAAGGATTAGGAAGATGTGCCCTTCCAGAGCCCACATCACCCCTTCCGGGCACTTGAGGCCCCAGAATTCACTGCCCCCAGTGAGCCTGAGTTAGCTTCCAAGGCCTGCACCACCATCTTTTCTGGGTCTGTCCTCCCAAAGGCAGTCTGCTTCTCAGGGGTGCCCCTCTAGTCCCAAAAAATGGTCAAGGATAGTTATGTGTAATGGTTGTGGAACTCTTGGATGGAACCCCAGGTTGTCCATGTATGTGCAATGTGTGGCCCTTCATGGTACTTGATGGAAAGGGGAACAGGCCACAAACCAGTTCTCCTCCAAAAAGTCACTTTCCATTATAGAATTCTGAGGAGTCCCAAAATTTTAAATTTGCAAATTTTATCTCCCAGGTTGTTATAAAATATATAGGTCAAAATAAGAGGACAGATAAGAAAACCAAAGGCACAAGGGAAAGACTAGTCTAAAGGACTAATAGGCTGCAACTACCACAGTCTCCCCCAGACTGAGACCAGCACAACTAGATGGTACCCAGCTACCACCACTGACTACTCTGACAGGGATCACAATAGAGGCTCCTGGACAGGGCTGGAGAAAAATGTAGAACAAAATTCTAACTCACAAAAGATGACCAGGCTTACTGGTCTGACAGAGACTGAAGAAACCCCAAGAGTATGGCCCCTGGACACCCTTTTAACTCAGTACTGAAGTCACTCCTGAGGTTCACCTTTCAGCCAAAGATTAGACAGCCTCATAAAATAAAATGAGACTAAATGGGCATACCAGCCCAGGGGCAAGGGTAAGATGGCAGGAGGGGACAGGAAAGCTGGTAATGAGGAACCCAAAGTCGAGAAGGGGAGAGTATTGGCATGTAGTAGGCTTGGCAACCAATGTTAATTGTTTAATGAGAAACTAATTTGCTCCATAAACCTTCATCTAAAGCACAACAAAAAAATATACAGAATTTTATTTAGTAGTTTATTAGCTTGATTTGGAGTCCCTGTTGTTGTTTGCTGTTGATATGCCATTGAGTCAGTTCTGACTCATAGCAACCCTATCCATGGAGCTCTCGTGGTACAATGGTTAAGAGCTCGGCTGCTAACCAAAAGGTCAGCAGTTCAAATCCGCCAGCTGCTCCTTGGAAACCCTATGGGGCATTTCTGCTCTGTCCTATAGGGTTGCTATGAGTTCCTATGAGTTGCTATGAGTCTATGAGTGGAGTCCCTAGGTGGTGCAAATGGTTAACATGCTCAGCTGATAACTGAAAGGTTGGTGGTTTGAGTCTACCCAGAGATGCCTTGGAAGAGAGGCCTAGCTATTTACTTCTGAAAAATCAGCCACTGAAAACCCTATGGAGTACAGATCTACTCCGACACACATGGGGTAGCCATGAGTCAAAATCGGCAAGTGGTTTTAGTTTAATTTATGGCTTTCAAATTTTTTTAAATATGATATAAGGAACTCCATTTGTACTCTTGCTTCTGGTTAATCTTCCCATTAAAGTTAGGGATAAACCAGTTCTAAGGAACCCTAGTGGCACAATGGTTAAGGGCTTGGCTGCTCACTGTAAAGGTCAGTGGTTCGAACCCATCCAATGGGTCTGCAGGAGATAAGACCTGGCAATCTGCTCCTGTGAAGATTACAACCTAGAAAACCCTGTGGGGAAGTTCTACTCTGTCCTTTAGGGTCACTAAGAGTCGGAATCGCCTCGACAGCATATAACAAAAATCAATTCTTCTTTCCCAAAGGCAGGCTATACCCCCAACTCCAAAGTAACATGAAACAGGCTCAATCACAGGCAGAGGGTAACAGTGTTTCAGCACTGACTCTAAATTCCAGGGAGAGAGTCTGACTGGATTAGTTTAGATGAGAGCTGGGCACCAATCCCCTGTCCAATCTATTGAGTACTGGGAAAGTGGGTGTTTTCACAGAATTAAGACTGTCAGGGGAGAGAGACACCCTTGTGGTAAAACAGGCAGATCCCAAAGAAATTTGACTGCGTAGATTTCCCGTTGAGCATCCAATGTCACAAATAAAATACAAGCAAATTTTATGCCTTATTTCAATGGGACAGATTTGTGAAAAATATGGAAAATCGATACATTCCACTTAAAACCCAAAAACCAAACCCAATGCCATCAAGTCAATTCCGACTGATAGCAACCCTATAGGACAGAGTCGGAAGCGACCTGATGGCATTGGGTTTGGTTTTTGGGTTTTAATGTAAGGGTCGGCCCCACAGAGTTTCCAAGAAGCACCTGGCAGATTTGAACTGCCGACCCTTACGTTAGCAGCCGTAGCACTTAACCACTATGCCACCGGGGTTTCCACCTAGAAGTCAAATTATATCATGCTTTATTAGTCCTTTTCATAAAAAAAAAAAAAAAAACTTTTCATAGTTGACTTTAATAGAAACTATCAACTATAGTGAAGAGTTCTACTGAAGAGATACTAAAATTTTATTCAAAATGAGATTAAATTTCCATTATCATATTTTAAAAAGGTGATCAGTGTGCTAATACTTTTTTCCTTATTAGAAACTCAAGCTGAAGTGTTTTTAAAGCATTCCATTGACTTGTTCTTCCCAATGGCCTTTGTTTAAAAAAAAAAAAAAAAAAGTAACACACCTAATAAGGTATACAATGTTTCATTAGAAAACACTTGCCAAGCCTTCCAGCTATAGCAGAATGAATACAGTTCATAACTGAGAACTCAAGCAGTCCTAATTGAGAAAACACAAAGGACTGGAAATGTATTTGCTTTGGATACAAGAAAAGCATCCGGAGTAACATTTTTTCAGTGAGGTTATCGCCATACTCCATGTGACAGTATCAAATTTGGAAAGAATGAGAAAGTATATTCTCAACCTTTTCAGAAAGAAAAGAAAAACTTCATCAAAAGAAGAAAAAAGACAAGCATACATTTTAATTGTTTCCAGGTATGTTCCTTCACCTCAAATAACCTAATGTTACTGTTTACACTTAAGCTGAGAGCCCCATCCATTATACTTAAGTCTGAAGCTTAATCTCCTCTCTACTTTATGCAGACGAAATTTCTGCTGATTTCATTTGGCTCCCACAATGTACAGCCATCCATGAGTCATGTGCAATTCTAAACAAAGGCATCATTTGCTCAGAAGCAAATAATTCTACATATAGGGGATTTCCGGGCAGTAATCCAGTCGTAGTGGGGAACAGAAGTGTGGTGTTCAAACATTTTTGGTCAAGTATACAACTAAAAGGACATTTAAATACAATAAGGCACATAAAATGCTTTTAAGTCTGTTGTTGTTAGCTGCCATAAGTCGACCCCTGACTCATGGTCACCCCATGCACAACTGAAAGAAATGCTGCCTGGCCCAAACTATCCCCATGATCAGTTATAAACTAGGTCACTGTGATTCATAGGATTTCCACCGGCTGATTTTCGGAAGTAGAGGGCCACACCTTTTTTATGGTCCGTCATGGTCTAGAAACTGCACTGAAACCTGTTTAGTGTCACAGCAACATGCAAGCTTCCCCTGACAGACAGGTAGTGGCTGTGCCTGAGGTGCACTGGCCGGGAATTGAACCTGGTCTCCACGTGGGAGGTAAGAATTATACCACTGTACCACCAATGTATCACTTATAAAACTAAATCTAAATATTTTCACAAGTTTAAATAGAAGCAAAGGATGCAATTCTAGTGTATATTTTGATATTTTAAAAGTAAAATGGTTATATCACAGTTTTAAATATATCAAAAAGAACGTAAATAGTAGTGATTTGACGCCACCATCATTTATTTTAAAACACATAAACAAGTGCTTATTTAACAGTTGCCTTTGCTCCTTGAATTCATATTTCCCTTTTGCTTCCTTCACAGAACTGTATGCTAATGTAATGTTTTGGGCTTGCAAGTGTCATATTGATCACCTTCATTATATTTCTTTGCAATAAAACTATGTGTGTATATATATACATATATACACACATATATAAACCGAAATTAAACTTTTTTTCCCTTTGACCACAATGCTCAAAAGTGATTCATTAGAAATCTGAATTGAGCTAATATTACTAATAGTGTTCAATTACTGAAAACAACATAAATCATTGCACATTTTCAACATGGTAAAACTGGGGATAGGCAAGAGAGAGTAGGCCTTTTTTTGTCACATGGGAGAAGAACAATTATAAAAAGAAGGGCAGCAAAGGAGTGCAATGATCCTTGACCACAGGGAAATTCTCAGGCAGATCAATTCTTAGAAAGAATAAACATGAAAATTAGTATCTGTAAATTGATTTCCTTAAAGCTGTACGTGTCCAAGTATCCCCTGGAAATTCTTTTTGCACTCTAAAGATATGCATACTTTAAAGATCTCTGGACTAGATGATTTTACTTGAAGTTACATTTATATAGCAAGCACACTTACTTAGATTGTTTGTTCTAATCAATAAACCATTAAAGTTTTCTAAAGATGCTTTTATTGAACACTGAAGAAAGCCTATTTGAAAGGGTTTTATCATTTTCATTTGGATTTGCTTGGAAGAGGGTTGGTAGGGATTCATAAGGAAGTAGAAACCATTTTCTTGTCATCCCTACTCGTTATAGCTATCGCCTACCATTGTTTCAGTTTGGCCTGAAGAAGCAGTTTCCTTTAACCCTTAAAATAATAAATTTTTTTTTTTTTTTACCCTTAAGAGACCCCAAATTGCTCAACTGTTAGTCAATCTAGATTGTTGGCCATGGGTGAAGAGAGCCTCACTTAGGAAAGTTGTACGCTCTTCCATCTCTGCTTGCAAATAGACTCAGTCCAACCTGAGTCCATATCTCTCTTGAAAACTTCACTGAAAGAAATAAAGACACAGTCAATACATTCCAACGTCCTGATTTTGTTAGGTGGAAGAACCTTTTCTCTTAGAGCTATAGTCTCCATGGGCATTTGGTCTGCTTTCCAAGTTATTACAAATGACAGCTTTCCAAATATTTTTCCCCTATATAATTATGGTAGCCAGTTTTCCAGGTTGCCATAACTGTGTTCTTGCACCCATAGGTAATCACTCAGTCAATGCCTACCTACCTTTAGGTACCAAATTCTGTCTGTATTTTTTAAGATACAGGTTTAGTTGCTATAATAAGACCCAGAGTAATGGTGGTTTAAATAAAATAGTTTGTTTTTCATGTAACAGTCCAGGTTTCAGCAGACCTGGACTGATATGGCAGCTCATGGATCCAGATTCCTGCTCTCTTGTTCTTCTGCTGTCCTAGGTAGCAGTCTTCATCTAAGAAGGCTCACCATCACATCCACATCCCAAGTAGCAGGAAAGAGAAAAGAGATGAAGGGGAAGATATGCTTCTTCCTTTTCAGGATATGACACAGAAGCCACACACATTCCTTACGTTCGTATTTATTGACCAATACTTGATCATATGGCCATACTTAGCTGCAAGAAAAATCTGAGAAATGCAGTCTGTTGGTGGGTATCCATGTGCCCCAGTTAAATATTTAACTATGTCGAAAAAGGTGCGGTAGGATAGTGGGGGACAACTAGAGGACTCTGCTATAAATATCTAGTGAGAAAGCTGTATACATTACCTATACAATGTTGAATGAGTCATTTGGATGTCCTCTGATTGAACTGCTGTAGTAAGAGCTGCCACCTGCTTACAGCACATGAAATTATACGTTCAATGATAGTTTTCTGACTTGACTAGCTGAGATTTATCTCTCAAAAAATAATTCAGCCTGTGTGGGATGACTATGCATCACATCAAAAGAAGTGCTGAGAGTAAACAGATCAATATTTTCTCAGAAGAATCGTGATTTGCTTAAAAAGACACTGAAGGAAATACCCATTTTCCTCAAGTGAGCTTTTCATTGAATTAGACTGATACATCCAGAAAGATATTTTTCATTCCCTTCCTCCTTCCTTTTCTCTTTTCCTCTGCCCTTTGCTTCCTAGATTCATATTTAGCAAACAGTTACAAAGTACCTTACTTGTTCCAGGCACTTTCACAAATATACCACCCTACTTGATCCATACAACGATCATACGAACTAGGTATTATCATCCAAGAATTTGCAAATGAGAAAATTGAGACTCAGAGATGTTTACTGACAAGCTAAAGATCACATCACTATGTTACACAACAAAATTGGATTTTAATTATAGTATTTTCCTATTACACTGAAAATCTCCAAGAAGCCCTATATCTCTGTCTCAGCCTAAATCAGGTGATATACCTCGTTATGTAGCTTGCTGCTGGAATGGTGTCAAACATTGCAATCCAGCGTATCAGAGGAACTAATAAGTGTAGCTGGTTTAAAAGCAATTTTAGAACACATGGCAGAGACTGCCAGCTGTCAACCATGGATTCATTCCTTCTTCCTTAGTAACAGAACCCTCCATTTAGCTGGGCACAAAGCTGCCTAACCTCCCCTGCAGCTAAGTATGACCAACATAAGTAGAATTTTTATATACGCAATGTAGACAGTATCCTTAAAGAAAAGAAGCATGGCCTTCTTTCTTCCCTATTTTTGTAGGAAGGAATGTAAAGGTGATGTTGGAGCCCAAGCATGTGTCTTAGACCATGAGATGGCTTGCTAAGGACAACAGAGTAGCAAGATAAAAGGAGCTTGGGGCTCTGATGACTTCACAGAATAGAGTTCTGGACTACCTATCTACAGACTTTACATGACAAAGAAATAAATTTCAATATTGAAGCAACCATTATTTGGGGTTTCTATTATTCACAGACTAACCTAATTCTGATACAAGTCACACCCCTGTCTTTCTAAGAGATAAGAATAGCTATGGTGCCTAGCACTAGCCTGTATAATATTCTGGTTCTCTGTCTATTTTCTCAGTGGGAAAAGTTGGGAGTATGATAAAGCTAATTATAGTATCTAGCCCTGCTAAGGAAGACAGTAAAATTCAGGTGGTTCTTTAGGATTGTTGGGAACTGGAGGCAAATGCCTACAAGGCTGAAATCACAAGTGATTAGGATAAAAAATGATAGCAGCAAAGCACAGAGGGGAAAAGCACAAACTGTGGCATCAAATCATCCTGGAATCCAGTTCCAACTCTACCCCTTACAAGCTAACTCAGTGGTTTTTGAATTTGTTATTTCATATCTCTACTCTTCAGATTTCTCATCTATAAAATACTAGATGATAAAAAATAAATAAATAAAAATATAGATGATAAAAGGGGTATGTTAATGGATGGCCTGACTGAGGTTGGAGGGCTTGAATGAGAACTGGCAACAACCTAAATGATAATGACCTTATAGGAGTACGGAGGAGATTAAATTAAAAAAGCACATAAAGTGTTCAACACAGTTCCAGACACATAGTAAGTTTCTTCCCACCTCTGAGCGTTTGCATATGTAGTTCAACTTCCCTGGATGCTCTCTAACCATCATCAGGCTCCAGCAAAAATATATTCTCTGGGTAACTCCCATTCATTCTTAAATCTCAGTTGAGGGTTCATCTCTTTTAAAAATCCTATTTTGGACCCCCCTCCAACTAAGTTTCAAAGCATTTTATGATTTTTAATCATATCTCCTAGAAAAAAGTTATCTAGGATAGGTACTTGCATTAAAACTTCACTGATTTCTGTCTTCCCTTCTAGACCAGCACCATTCAAAGTGTGATCTGTGAGCCAGTGCTGGTCTGCATACTGTTTACTACTCATTCTCCAGGAGATAAATACTTAGAAAGTAAGATAAATTTTTATAGCAAATTTACACAGTAATTTAGGACTGCATTTTGCATGTGTTTCATTTATTATTTTATTTTTCTAGTAATTCATTTTTATTATAATCTATAAAGTTTTCTGTTCATAATGGATTAAAAATTATTTAAAAATAAAAAAACTAATCTTACACCACACAGAGTTTAAGCAGTGTTCTAGACCAGTGGTCAGCAAACTTTCTCAAGGGGTGAAATAGTAACTATTTTTCACTTTATGAGCCATATGCTCTGTGTTACAACTACATAACTCTGCCCTTATAGCATGAAAGCAGCCATAGATAGTATGTAAATGAATGGGTGTGACTGTGTTTCAAAAAAACTTTATATTCAAACACAGGTGTTGGGCCACATTTGGTCCACAGGCTGTAGTGTGCCAACTCCTGTTACAGGCCATAGGCTCCTGGGGGCAGATGTCTTGCTTGTTTTATTCTTCATTGCATCTCAGTGCCTAAAAAAAAGCTCACACAATGTAATTGTTGTTAGCTACTGTTGAGTTTAGGCTTCAACTCATGGTGACATTACTTATAACGGAAGAAAGAACAAAATGTTGTCCAGTCTTATGTTATCCCCATGATCACATAATAGGTACTCGGTAACTATGTATTAAACAGAAGAATAGGCTACTTTCTGAATCAAGTGCAGATCTTGCTTGAGCTGATATATAGGTCCCATGTTCAGAGCCACTAAAGCCATGGGCAACCATGGAAGGGGATGTTAACTGGCTCTGATTAACATGATGAAAACCAGGGATATTCTAGGCATCAAATACAGTCTAGGAAGCAAAGGCAATCATCTCTTGCTTGAAAGAAGGAAAGTGTTGGCAACTGAAAGGATTTTAAGAAGGCTGTAAATGTTTGTGAAGGATGGTACCAAACCCGTCCAGTTGCCATCAAGTCAATTCTGACTCATAGCGACCAACGATTCTGACTCACCGTGACCCTAAAGGACAGAGTAGAACTGCCTCGTAAGGTTTCCAAGCAGTAATCTTATGGAAGCAGATTGCCATATCTTTCTCCTGCAAAATGGCCAGTGGGTTCACATGGCCGACCTTTTGGTTAGGTTAGCAGCTGAGCACTTTAACCACTGTGCCACCAGGGCTCCTCCTTCAAGGGATAATAGTGGGAGCTAAAAGAGACATAAATGCTTAGCTGAGGTTGGAGAACATGAATAAGAGGTGACAAGGACCCCAAAAGGTGTAGTTTCCTCTAACAGGGCCTGGGGTTGTGTCCTAGGTAGGTTAGCCTAGGAGGTGGATTGCTACGTAAACCTCTGCCACCTTTCCGCTTAAAAACCTCTGGTGACTCCTAAGATGAGGTCCAAATTCCTTTGACTGGCATATAAAGTGCTCCATCATTTGATTGCAATCTACCTTTCTAGCCCCTTCATGGTAACAAACCCTTACCCAATAAGTACTGTTCTGAGAGCCACACTGGGCCATTTACTGTTTTCCTCAACATGCCCTGAATTTCTACAACTCAATGCCTTTGCTCTAGTTATTCCCTCCCCTGACATGCCTTTCTTTTCTTTTCCATTCAGCAAAAAACCTAGTTCAAACATCACTTACACTGTGAACCCTTCATGACTCACTTATCCATATAGACAGCTCGTCCCTTATTCCAAAGTGCTCTGAAATTACATTATATTCTAATTAGTTGTTTGCATGTGGGCCTTTGTGCTGAGAAAGGGAGCTCCTTGAAAGCTGGTTTTAATATTCTAGTGGTTAAGCAGAACTGGCAAAAAGCCCATGATGCTGCATTTAAAGCAACTCTAGCAATATTTTGTCCTGCACTCTATTTTGCTACAGGAACGTTTTCTACGCTCATCCCTTTGCAGATAAATCATATACTCTACTACTCTCAGACCTAGACAGAGGAGAGAGTACCTCCACGCAAGGCTGAATAAGGGCCTTACCTGTACAAAAAACTGAAAACAACCCAAACCATACGGTTGATTCCAACTGATAGCACCTTATAGGACAGGGTAGAACTTCCCAATAGGGTTTCCGAGGCTGTAATCTTTATGTAAGCAGACTGCCACATCTTTCTCACATGGAGTGGCTGGTGGGTTTGAACAATCAACCTTTCAGCTAGCAGCTGTGCACTTAACCACTGTACCACCAGGGCTCCTTATTTATAAGAATGACCCAATAAATGTTGCAACTGTGTTTTTAAATTACTGAATACTGAATCCGCAAAAGGCTCTTTAGAGAATTTTTCAATCTCATGTGTATTTTCAGAGAAATGTAATCAGCATGTTTTTTTATCAGTTAATTTACATTTAACTCACCAAAATGTTACCAGTCATCACACTCCAAATCTAATTTTCTTTCTCAGGAAGCAGAATAATCTTTTTTTCTTCTCTCTCTATTAACCATTTTTTTTTTTTTTTTAGTTTTACCAACTAAAATTTGACACATGCTAATATTAATTAAACCCAATTTCTAGTTCCTTCAAAATAAAGTTTCCTAATGAACACAATAAAGTTCAGAATCTCTGGGTCAATATTATCAAAAACTACTAAAGGAACTCAGCTTCTCTCTCTCTCTTTCTTTTCTTTCCCTTTCATTTCCATTCCTTTATCTCTTTCTCTTATATAATAATAAAAGTTTCATAATAAAACTACATATTTAAAAGCTATATGAGGTTACATGGAACACACCCAAATGTAGCAGCACAAAAATGAAGCCATTTGAGTGTTACATTTAAATAAATATCCTTCTGAACTTGACCTTTGAACACTTCATTTCACAATAAATTTTGAAAAGTGGGCTCATTCTTCCCAAGTTTTTCTCATTTATAACAGTTCCCAATGTACATGTTTTCATTTTGTGAATCAATCTGACACCTCTAACAAAGTAAACTAATTTTCAAATGTGCATGCTCATTCTGTAACTATTATATATAACAAAATCCTATGTCAGGCATGGGAAAAGGTAACAAAAAGTTAGTTTCATATGAATCTACCAAATATGATCCAGTTAACTATAGGGGAAACAGGCTCTGATAATAAACATCCATGGGAGTAGGGTGGACATTTAGAACTGACTCAGCCAGATGCTGGGAGAAGGTACAATACGGGGACAAACTCGATATCTGAAACATTGTAACAAACAACAGGGATTAGCCTTGAAAGCAGTCCCTTAGCATCCTTTACAAGGAGATGGGAACACTCCTAACCTAATAATGATAGTTCCATCTCAAAGAGGCTTACAGAAAAGCTGCAAGAGCCAGAAAGATCAGCAGTACCAACGAAATCACGCAATTCATACAGGCACGGCCTGAGTCTCTATTACCAAGAAAGTAAGACAAAGCCTCAGATTTCCAGAAACTAATAGATTTTTTTAATAGATAAGTTACTGACAGTTACTAACGACCCAGATATTAAGGGTGGATGGCCCATTATTAAAACCAAGATACAAAGTCAGAAACCAACATAGGCACAAAATGATGAGGCTTTGTCAGAGAATTCTTTAGCTAGTTCTTGCCTTTCCTCAGTGTTGGTCCTGGAATCTAGTGTGAGGCTGAGAATGCTTCGGGGTTCAAGTGCAGTTGGCAGTGGGGAGGAAAGTACTGCAAAATCCAGCAACCAGACAGGTCTTTATGGTGCTGAGAATTGGTCCCTGTCCTCACCAGTGATACTCTAAGAACAGAGAGAAGAGTAGATGGTACTCAAGAGGAAATCTGAGTTACCATTTCACCAGAGGAAGAGTTCATGGATGCTGGGTTGGCAAAAGCAAAAGCTATTCTCTACTGTAAGTTTCAGCACGTATGCTGTTTACCTAATAAACAGAACGTTTTTAAGAGAAGGGTGGCATGTATTCTGAAAGAGTTAAGCTACAAATTCATTCAAAATCATTAACTTCTCTGAGATTCATGCGGGCTTCAATGTATTGGACAGGATTGAAGCCTTTCCACTTTGCTGAAAGTTCTAATTGAACTTTGAACTGAAGACTGAGTTATGGGTGAGTGCTGCAAAGAACTTTGCACTCTCTTAATTCCTCTCTCTCTCTCTCTCTCTGGCTGTTGAAACCTGGAATAATAAAGCTATAAGCATATACCTACAGGTTATAATATATTTGCTAAGTGTTTTGTGAACTTGTGACCATTCCTTCCAGTACTGCAGTGTCTATTCAACTAACTAATGACACCGAGAATAAAAACATAAGGAAACAACAACTGCTACTGGAGGTCAAATTCACAGCCATTGCCCATCTAGACCAGGAGCAGGAATGGATTCATTCTGTGATAGCAACCACCAAAGTCTAGGAATATGATCCTAGAATAATCCCCAGCTTCCCTTTTCAGTCATTATAGATTTTCCTCATTCTCCAATGGCATTTTAGTCCTCAATCCAAAAGAATTTTTTTTTCAAAATCATACCCTCTTTCCTCATTGTGAATTGAAACTCATAAATGTGTTACAAAATCACTGTTACCAAATCACTGGACTGAATAGTAAAGAAGAGATGGCAAGCAAAGAGAAGAAGAAAGAAAACTTTGTGTTAGCTGTATGTGTGTATGGGGTACCGATATAAGATACATTTCTGTGGATTACAGTTTAAAAAATAGGTATAAACATAGACATAGACAAAGATACAGACATACATAAATATGTATGTATGGAAGAAATGGAAACCCTGGTTGCATAGTGGCTAAGTGCTACAGTTGCTAACCAAAGGGTCGGCAGTTTGAATCTGCCAGGCGCTCCTTGGAAACTCTATGTGGCAGTTCTACTCTGTCCTATAAGGTCGCTATGAGTTGGAATTGACTTGACAGCACTGGGTTTGGTGTGGGTTTTTTGGTATAGAAGAAATGGCTAGCAAGCTCTCCCTAAAATGGGAGACATGGTGTGACAACCCCATGGGAGTCACCCTCCCCCATAACTTCACAGGCATCTATAAAAGTACAACCATAAAAAAAAAAAACTATCTTTGACGATAACTAAAAGTTAAAGCACAGAAAATAAGTTACTTAAATTTTCATGTAAACTTTGGAAGGCAAACTTCAATCTTAAGCTAAACTTCAACAAACTTAATTTTTTCATGTTAAAAAAAAACAGGGACAAGCTAAAAGAATGCACATGCAAAGTCTGCTTAATTCTGTTGTGTCTTTCTGTTCTGTTTAGGATCCGCCATCCCCAAATTTAAGTATTATATTTCACTTTCATCCAGTTCTAGTATGTTTTTCATACAGAGTATTTATCACATCTTCCTTATTTTAAGAAAGTTTATTGTTTCCATTATAGGCTGAATTCCCAACTCAACAAAGAAAATGTAAAATAAAGAAAACTCACACTTAGAGCTCCCACTTAAAGCAACTAGTGAAGACTTTCCTAGGCAGATTTAAATCTTCTGAATTTATTTATTTAAAGTTTAAGATGAGGGCAGCTTTAGAGATCACATTATATAGGGTGTTCTGTTTAGCTTATTTTATCTCTTTGAATTATACAGACTTATACAAATGTACTTCCTGATCCAATGTAGAGAAAATCTGTGTAACTTTGCAGTGTCAGCCTTTGTACTGGCAGAAATACCCACTGATAAATTTTGGAGTGGGGGTGAGCACTGGAATTCCTTTTAAACAGAGTATGAGCTACATAATTTTCCTCTGATCTCACACCCACTTGTGCCTATCTTCCTTTTTCTCTGCCCAGGCACGGAGTGGAAAAAGATCAGGGAGGCAGTTTGACCTTCCACTCCTATTCTGCTCTCATTTCAAATATGAGTTCAAAGACAGAAATGAAACCCAAGCAGGGTGTGGTTTCATAGTGGGATGTGAGTTTGGCAGGTGCCCAAGCATTGTTATCTCATCTGTTTTACTCACTCCCTGAACTCTCAAAGTCCTGTCTCTGATTCATTCCTTCTCAACCCTCTGAACCTTGAACAGAAAGAGCTGGCATTTTACAACTGAACCAGAGTGACAGATACCATCTATGGCCCATAAGAGCCTTCATCACTGGACCTCTATCTACCCCTCTGACCTCTTCTCCTAAAACCCTCCCTTTCCTCCTCGTGGGCCTCAAACACACTCTGCAAGCTTCTGCTCACATGGTGTTCTCTCCACCTGCAAAGCTTGTCCTTTACATTTCTCCATCACCTAATTCAGATCCTTGGTCTATCTCCAGACCTAAAACTGCCCCTGCCCCATCACTATTCCATGTACTTTGCTCTATTTTTATTCATAGCATTTATCATTATTCCCAAGATTATTTCTATTTGTTCATCATCTCCTCCCACCAGAACATAATCTCCAGGAGAGAAGCAATTTTTTTTTTTTTTTTTTTGGTTCATTGCTATGTCTCCAGGACCTAGCATGATGCCTAAAAGGCAATCAATAAATACTCAGTGATTAAATGAATTAATCTAACCAGGAAGAAAAGCAAGATGAGTGGGTACAGAGATTGTTGTTGTTAGTTGCCATTGAGTTGACTCCAATTCATGATGACCTTATGTATAACAGAATGAAACACTGCCCACTCCTGCACTATCTTCATGGTTATTGGTATGTTTGAGTTCATTGTGACTATCGTGTAGTGACTCCCAACCTAGGGGGTTCATCTTCCACCACCATATTGGGCAATATTTTGTTGTGATCCATAAGGATTTCACTGGCTGATTTTCAGGAGTAGATCGCCAGGCCTTTTTTCCTAGTCTGTCTCAGTATGGAAGCACCACTGAAACCTTTCCATTATGGATGACTCTGCTGGTATTTAAAATACTGGCGGCACAGTTTCCAATATTATAGCAACATGCAAACCATTCCAGTACAGACAGATGGTGAGGTTATGGAAGTAAGCAGTGTCAAACAAGGTAGAACTGCCTGCCCCCACAGGGAAATATCAAATCCCAAAGATCTGGTGACCTGAATCCCAACAATCAGCTCTTTAGTTCCTCCTTTAAGTAATTTAGGATTTCTCTGCCCACAGTTACAGGAATGAAACAAGAAGATTCCCTATTCTTAGCCTTTGGAATATTTTGAGGCACTGTTTACCACTATTTGCTTGGAATCTCTCCTCTCTTCAGGTGCCCCATCTCCATCTTATTTGGCTTTGAATCCAAGTTCCCCTCCTTCACCCTGGTGACTCAGATTGGATCAGATCTGAATATGGCAGCTCCCGTGACAATGCTTCCAGTAGTTCATTCGGCTTAAGGCCCCTGTCAACAAGTAACCTGCCCCCACCTCAGCCGCCCGGGTCTCCAGGGCCCTGCTGGCCTCCATCCCCACCTCCAAAACCAACCCTTCCTATCTATCCCCAGTTTTTCTAGAGACAAAAGATCTTTCATGTTGATTATCACCATGCCAGAAGATTTCCCTACTGTACTTGTCATATGAGCCAATCAAGCATCTTTTTTAACCAAAACAATTTTAATAATTTGTTACAACTGCAAAAGTCCTGATTAATACAGGGACAAATTCAGTGGTTATAGGAATGAAACTTATGAGCAGTAGTCAACTCTTAGAAACAGATGGTTGGGAGCTTCTTTGTTTTGTCAAGGGGAAGTGAGAGAGCTCATCCTACTTGAAGCTGGATCTCAGTGAAAATCTGTAGGTGGAGAAAGAGTACCTATTCCTCCAGGGAAAGGGAGCTAGCATGGGCTTCAGCAGTGCTGAGATCTAGGCTAAACTGGAAAACTGAGATATATATTTGGGATCTGGGAGAAATGCTCATTCATATAAAATAGACAGCTGAAGCTACAGTGGGGTCAGCCTCAAGGCTAACTTGATGTTAAGCTACTGAAGCTCTCAAATGCTTCCTTGAATGAGAACATGATTGGCTTCAGTGACATCAAGGAGGTGGTAGCATTGAGTGATGAATTTGAGGATGTAGGAGTATTTAAGATGCTCAACATAGGTCTGAGTGATAATAAGGTTCAGCGTATAACCATGGCAACCTGCTTATTATCCTCTTACTCTCATAGGTCTTCAATATATCCTCCAGTACTGGCACTTTACCTTTAAGCATACTTCAGACTCTTAAATTGTGTGTTAGACCTATCTACAAAGATGTGCCACAGGTATCTCAGCTTCAACTTCCTACTTCATCTCCCACCTCTTCTTATCCCATCCAATACAATACTTCCCTTTAATCCTGATTCTTCTCTTGTATTGCCATTCTCAATTAATAGCACATTCATTCAAGCAGAAACCTAAACATACATTCTCTCTCTTCCTTCCTCCTTTTTCTCTTTTCCTTGCTCTCTATTGTCCAATCTAATCAATTATCAAGTCTTTCTCCTATACATTGCTTGAATACATCCCCTTCTCTCCACCCCAAAAACTATTGCCCAGTTTTAGGCCTTTATCCTCTCTAAACTTGCAGCCATGGAATCAATTCCGACTCATTGCGGCCCTACCGGACAGAATAGAACTGCCCCATACAGTTTCCCAGGCTGTAATCTTTATGGAAGCAGAATACCACATTTTTCTCCCCCGGAGTGGCTGATGGGTTTAAACCTCCGACCTTTCCATTAGCAGTCAAGCACTTAACCACTGCCCCACCAGGCTCCCACTCTCTCTAATCTTCTAGCTGACTTCTCTACTCACACTCCTGAAAACCACAGTCTGCACTGCAGTAAAAATCATCTGCTCATACTGCAAGTCTGACTGTATTATTCCCCAATGACTCCCTAAATCAATTCAGAAGTCTTTGTTAAGGTCTATTAGACTATCCACACCCTGACCTGGCCTCTGCCTATTTTTCCAACTTCATCTCCTCTTCTTCTCCCATATAATACTCCATGAATTCCAAACTGTTACTAATACCTTTGTTCACCACACCCTTTGTTTACTGTATTTTTTTTTTATTCCTTATCTTTGTTCTTGTTGTTTCTTCTGTTGGATACACCCTTCCTTCTTTCATATTTCATTATTCCTCATTCATCCTTCAAGACTCTGTTTAACTGACTGAGACTAGAAGAATCCCGGCGGTCATGGTCCCCAAACCTTCTGTTGGCCCAGGACAGGAACCATTCCCGAAGACAACTCATCAGACATGGAAGGGACTGGACAATGGGCTGGAGAGAGATGGTGATGAAGAGTGAGCTACTTGTATCCGGTGGACACGTGAGACTGTATTGGCATCTCCTGTCTGGAGGGGAGAGTAAATGGGAGTACAGAGTAAGGTGTATATAAGCTTATATGTGACAGACTGACTTGATTTGTAAACTTTCACTTAAAGAACATTATTTAAAAAAAAAAAACTCTGTTCAAGAATCATTCTCTCTTGACTCCTCTGTGTTCCCACAGCATCCTGTGCCTGCTTCTTATTTAACACTTACAATATCATATTACAATTACTACTATATGTGTTTATGTGCCTGTCTTCCTGGCTGGATACTAAGTTTCTTGAAGATTAGTATGGCCGCTCCTTCATCTCTGAACTGTCAGTACCTGACACAGTGTCTACTGAGGTGGACTGAATCATTCAACGTCTATGCACTTGAAAGTAGAACTGGATCGATAACTATTTCCAGCTCTCTGTTAGTCAAATGACCATACACAAAAGACCATTATCAGTGCTCTTGGGCCATTATACGAAGAGTTCTGCCTTAGCACTTTTAGTGCAATTAGCCAGACTTTTTCTGAATTACTAGAGGAAATTCTACTTTATTGGAATCTTTTGCCTCGACTACATGATTCACTTTCATCAACAATTTGCAGATGCAATGGTCTGCGGTTCTGTAATATGCATATTATATCTGTGAGGATGAAAGAAAACATTCCAAACCTGGGCTGTCTCCCTCCCTTAATATTATAGACAGCCTACTTCTCACCATTGTTCTGGAGAAAGTCCAGAGGATCTTCAGGGTCAATTTGAAAACTACCATAATCGTCTAACTTCCTATAAGTAATAAATCACAAACTCCAAGTAGACACAGTGACACAGCATTTTTACCATGAGCAGACAATGAATTTTCTTCTACATTTATAAATTAATAGACTTAGTTATATGTAATCATTTTGGCACAGCTACTTAAATGATGCTTTGATTATGTAAGATAGTGAAATTTTTAATCATGTCTCTAGGTTACAACATGTGTTTATCTGTGTTTTGATTGTGATATGTGACCTGCTTTAACTATTCAGACAAGAGACACTGTATAATGTGTTCATAGGTATGTGCTTTATAGTAAAATTGCTTAGATGAATCTCTGATAGGTTCTAATTTTAATGAGAGTTTTTTTTTTTAATGCGTCTTAACGCCTCTCTGTTAAGAAACTTAATTTGGAAATGTAGAAATTTTAAAGGGTAAATGTATCTATCGCTATTTTTACGTTTTTAGATACTCTAATGGCCCATTTTGAGAAATATTTTTATCTTTCTTTTCAAAAAGTAATTGTCTTATTAGTGAATGTTTATCTTGTAAGTACCATGAATAACTTAGAAGTAACACTGATGACTTTGCACAAGACACAGCCTTGGTGCTATATGATGAAAGGGTTAGAGATGATAGATGCTTTACAGGAATACATGAACTAAAGTTTAAACAAAGGGCCAGGGGGAAAAAAGGGGGAGAAGGGGGAATAAGACACAAATTAAATATGTTATTTGCAGAGGTATATTTCAGAGGTAATCAAATGTGTAAAATATTTCAAGTCACTCCAAAAGATTTAAAGCTTGGTTCTTTTAAAATAACACACACCCATGTGTTTACTTTGTAAAAATATATCGAACTGTTTAAGATTTGTGCACTATTCTGTAAGTATGTTATAGTTCAATTTTAAAAGCTTACTTAAAAAAAATACATTTAATACAACTGAGATGATGGCAATACAAAACCATGGGGGGCACTATGGAAAGTAGAACTCACTCTTCTTTTTTTTTTCTTCCCCTCCCCCCTCCATATAAAAAAAAAAATAGGTCTCTTTAATTCATAAAACAAGTGCATTCACGGCAAGGACTGCTAGTTTCTACCAATGATCCATATTGTTAGCATGAGTTAGAAGTTAAATGAAGATAAAAACTGTAAAGGCAAGATTCCGGTCACTTTCAAATAGGAGCCTCTAATGAGTCCTAAAAAATCTAATCATTTCATGTATGCACATATTCATTAAACATCCAGCACTACGTTGAAGATATTTTAGAGCTTAATCTAGTTAAAATACGGGCCCTAACCTTTCATATTTGCAAAGTACAGTAAGTTCTACCGATCCATATACACAATGCCTGTGCATGCTTTTGTGCGTGTGTGTGTGTGTGTATGTATACGTGAGAGAGAGAGAGAGAACGCAGATGTCCAGGGAGTTTATACCAGCTTTTTTTTTTCCCAGTGAGTCAGTGGTGTTGGGTCAGTAAAATTAACATTCCCATCTCACCCACTCGGTGGAAACAAGTTCACATGCAATGGGTGTGTGTGCTGATACCAATGAAGCCTTCACCCAAAAAATACGAATTGCGTTAGCTTTCCTAATAAATATTCAACAAATATTAAATAGTAGTGAGCCTTTTTTCCCTTATTTTTTACAATAACATCTGATTACCTACATCTGGCATTCAATACCTCCCGTGTCAGAGAACTACAGATGAGAATGTCGCAACTTTGGGTTAAAATTAAGGGTCAGAAATTGGTAACTCACAGTGTAAGACTATGCAGCAGGTACACTTTGTTTGGCAAACAATGTTTTTAAGAGATACTTCCCAGCATTAAAGAATTTGAAGAATTTGAAAAACTGGAGATTTGCGAATCTTGAAAATAAAAGATCTGGAAATATTGGACTCATCACTATAAGGACTGAGCTGAGTACACTCACTTCCTTTAGAGTGGGGTGTACTCTCTGGTACTCTTGCCATACACCTTCAGCTCCATCACTTACATTACCTGTCTAGCTCGTGCTGGTATTTGAAGTTATAATCCCCGGATTTCATAGATGAGAATCTAATTTAGGTACATAAATTACCTAGTCAACTGGCTTATTGAAATTTTATTTCCTTGTTTTCTTCCCACCCCATTAGGGAGGATACTGATACCTTAACTAAAGTATTCTGTTTGTTAACTTTAAAAATGATTCTAAGTGCCTTTAAAAAAAAAAAAACAGTTGCCATCAAGAGGATTCCAACTCATGACGACCCATGTGAATCAGAGTAGAACTGGACTCCATAAGGTTTTCAATGGCTGATTTTTTAGAAGTAGATTACCAGGTCTTTCTTCTGAGGTACCTGAGTAGACTCAAACCTCCTACTTTTCAGTTTACAGGGACTCCGTAAGCACTTTATGGCCCTTTAAACAAAAACACACCAGAATAAATTCCCTTTTATTGGTTGTTTTAAAACGAGAAAGGCAAGTCTTTCTACTCAACAGATTATAAGCTATTATTTTTAATCTATTTTTATAAATTCAGATTTCCATATAATTATTTACTCCTGCCCTGTACTAGAAAAGCAGGTCTGATGATAGTTAACAAACAACATTATCCTTACATACAAAGCATGGCGTATTTCCATGGAGCTAGTCCAAGGTCAAAGCATCCAGCCAACAACTTGTGGAAGTATCTATGTGTGTATGGATATCCTGCCTTTTATTTCCTTAGGTGGTTTTTTTAAAGCAATCTTTTGGGTTTTTCCTTGAAGCATATACAAGTTCTTGATATTAAATGATGGCAAAAAATACATACTTTCTTTTTTGCCACTCATAGTATTATTCAGTTATGTCCACTCTAAACTTTTTCTATTTGTTCAAACATTAAACGTGGGAATAAATTGGACATATGAATATTCCTCTACAGTACCCATCTTTGTGGTAACTTGATAGTCAGAACCTTTGTAAAACAATCAGCCAAAAGACAGATATACTGTTCAAGTTTTTACCTTGAGGCAATTTCCTAGGACTCAGTAAGGAAAAAGGTTTTTACAAGGAAATACTGAGGCAACCTTAGCTGGTGTTAGTGGATGCAGCCTGCTATATTTAAAAAGAAGGACGCAAAAGCTTAATCTCAACATTTTAAAAAAATCTTCAAGATCTATTTAATATCCATTGAAGAAGAGCTACATGCTTATGTTCTGATGTAAATACTTAAATGAACTAATTTTACCAAATGAAACATTTTAGAAGACATATAAAAATTACCATAGCATTAAGAAGTTATTGTTGTTTTTGTTGTTGCTAGGTACCGTTAAGTCACTTCCGACTCATAGCGACCCTACATACAACAGAACGAAACACTGCCCGGTCCTGTCCCATCCTCACAATAGTTGCTATGTTTGAGCCCACTGTTGCAGCCACAGTGTCAATCCATCTCCTTGAAGGTCTTCCTCTTTTTCACTGACTGTCTATTTTACCAAACATGATGTCCTTTTCCAGGGATTGGTCCCTTCTGATAACATGTCCAAAGTACATGAGATGAAGTCTTGCCATCCTCGCTCATAAGGAGCATTCTTGCTGTACTTCTTCCAAGACAGGTTTGTTCGTTCTTTTGGCAGTCCATGGTATATTCAATATCTTTCGCCAATACCATAATTCAAATCAATCAATACTTCCTTAGTCTTTCTTACTCATGGTCCAGCTTTTGCATGCATATGATGACTGAAAACATCATGGCTTGGGTCAGGCTCACCTTAGTCCTCAAGGTGACATCTTTGCTTTTTAACACTTTGAAAAGGTCTTTTGCAGCTGATTTGCCCAATGCTATTTTTTTTTTTTTATAGTCATTTGATTTCCTGACTACTACTTCCACAGGCTTTGATTGTAGATCCAAGCAAAATGAAATCCTTGATGATTTCAATCTTTTCTTCGTTCATCATGAAGTTGCTTATTGGTCCGGGCGTTAGAATTTTTGTTTGCTTCATAAAAAAAAAAGAAAAATTTTTTTTTTTTTTTTTTTTTATGTTAAGGTGTAATTCACTTCAAATAATTACTAGCTTTCCTTGAGGAATTACTACGCTATTTCTTTAAAAAGATAAATTTTCTTGAAAAACAAAACTTTGTACCAATGAAAGCTCTGGTAAAGAATTTGAGAAACATGCCACTTATTATCAACTACCTCCTATGAAGATGATGCAGCCACCCACCTACAGTAGCCTTCAGTTATTCACCCAGGAATAGGGATAAATATATAACGATCCACAATCTTTCCCACACCACCCATTCCCTCTGTACTTGATGCCTTGTGATTGTGAGGTGGTATTCCAACTGTGGCCAGAGAACTGGAATAATTCAGTCAGTCTCTGTAGGGTGCTAACCCTGTGACTTAGAATTCTGACCAGCTGAGTCAACAGGCTAGGTGCAAATAATGTTGTTTACATGAACAATGCATAATTTAACTTTCCTTTCAAACTGGATCGTCCCAGTTCTCCTACCATCTCTCTTACTATTTTTCAATGCCCATTATTAACTATTACTTCCCCATATAGACAAAAGAGGACTTCTTTTTATTTTTACTTTTTATTTATTTTTGTTTTTCATTGCGTTTTAGGTGAAAGTTTACAGAGCAAATTAGCTTTCCATTTGGTAGTTTGTACATAAAATGTTTCATGACCTTGGTTGCATGCCTCACAACATATCGGTACTCTCCCCATTTCTGCCCTGGTTTCCCCGTTTACTTTCGTCCTGATTATCTACCTCTTGCAGCCTTCTCGTCTTATAATTGATTATTCAAAGGAGTATGTTCTTTTTGGGTGTTACAGGATCTTCTTTTTATACTCTCCAAGTTGGAAAACTTGGCTTCAACCATATTAGGAGCTGTTCTTTTATACAAATATGCACGATAATTTAGCCTTTTCCCCACTGTATAACATGGTTTATCCACTTCTACTTATAGACCCTAACCTAGGGACACCCAGGAACTGGGAAGACAGCTTCTAAGAAGTACCTGTTACAGCTTTTTGCATAACCTCTGTTTTATGTATCTCATTACCACCTTAAGGATAGAGATTATGTTATATTATTTTTTAATGGAGCATTGTATGTGAATATGCTTAAAAATGTTTATTTAATAAAAGCAGATAGGGAATTTTATGGTTTAGAGTGGTTCTCAAATTTTAGTGTGCAACAGAATCAACCTACAGGGTTTGTTAAAACACAGGTTTCTGGGCCCTATGCCCAGAGTTTGATTCAGTAAGTCTTTGTATTTATATACACGAATATATATAATATATAAATTTTGTATTTTTAACAACTTCCCAGGTGATGCTGATGCTGTTAGTCCACTGACTATGTATTGAGAACTATTACTTAAACCAAAAAGGTACATCATTTTAAGACTACATGTTCTATTCATGCTTTCAGAAAAATACATAGTCATTTTTTTCTGTTGCCTAGTTTTACACACATATGCTAGGTAGAAATGCTACCTAAGATTTAACATGAATGTAGCAAGAATATAAAATTAAAAAGCTATATAAGAAAACATACTTAAGTTGTTATTTAACACTAATGATGTGTGCTAACAGGGAAGGAAAATGATGTAGTCCGAAAAGAAGAGAAAAGGGAAGAGTTTATCCAGTGTTTCTCCACAAGGGTGGAGTTGCCTGCCAGTGGCAAAAAACAGGGCAGTTCTGCTCAGAAGCTATGCTGCCCAGCAGCTCCAGAAAGGGTGAGCCTGAATTTTTTCTTCTCTCAAAAACAGGACACAGCTGCTCTGCCAGCACCCTGATGCTCTCTCCTCCTAACCAAGGACAGCCCTTAGTTCATGCTCTTTTCATTCCATAGGGAAGGAATAAATCATATACTTCTCTGCTATTTCACCTAAGCTAGAATATAACTTAAGAACAGTGACTTTCAATGTCATTCACCAAGTCAAAAATGTTATAGCAAAGTTAACAGCATCAACAAGAAATGAGCCAGTTAGAAAACTAAAGAAGAACATTTTAAATGTCATTGTAAGAGTAATTTACTTTTACTGAAAAGAAGGCAAGTGTGCATGCAATGAGAACTTAATGTAGCAAACAGCAAAAAGGGATTAGTGGAATCAAGCAATCAAAATGCCTGTATTTAGACAAAAACAGTTTCTCCTTTTATTTGCGGGGGGGGGAGTTTCCAATTTTAGGTAGAAGTCAATGTTCCATATTTCTCAAATTTAGATGACTTCATCATGTTGAAATTAGAGTTATTCTTCTGTATAACATAAGAATATTCCTTTACATTTGGATGTAATGCCTGGACCAGCAGTATCAGCTGGCTTTCAATACAGGTGAGGGACACAACCTCTGCTTGTCTAATTTCAAAACCCAAAGCCTCTTTTTTTCAGATCAAACCCTTTACTTGCTACTGTTGTTGCTGCTGTTGAGTCAGTTCCAACTCATAGCAACCATATGTACAACAGAACAAAACACTGCCCAGTCCAGTGCCAATATGCACCATCCTCACAATCATTTACTAACTAGATACAAAAACTGCCTTTTGACAATCTGACCTGTCTCCTTTCAGTATCATTTAACTTATTCTTTTTTATCCCCCTCTTTCCTGGTGGCACAGTGGTTAAGAGCTATGGCTGCTAACCGAAAGGCTGGCAGCTCGAATCCACCAGCCACCCCTCGGGAACCCTGTGGGGCAGTGCTACTCTGTCCTATAGGGTTGCTATGAGTCAGAATCGTCTCGACGGCAACGGGTTTGGTTTTTGGTTTTGGTTTTTCCTATAAACCGGAAATTAAGTCTGACCGTTTGATTAGATTTAGATCAAACATTTTTCCCACTGATAGTTCAGAGGTAAAGAGCCCCGGTGGTACAAACAGTTAAGCACCTGGCTGCTAACCAAAACGTTGGTAGTTCAAACTCACCCAGTGACTCCAGGGAAGGAAAACCTGGCAATCTGCTTCTGTAAAGGTTATAGCCAAGAAAACCCTTTGGGGCAGCTCTACTCTGTCACATGGGGCCAATATGAGTGAAAATCAACTCCATGGTACCTAATAACAACAAAGTTCATAGCTGATACTATAGTACTATGACCACATTAGGAGCCACATAATTTCGGTTTGCTATAGGAGTCCCTGGGTGGCACAAATGGTTAATTAAAGCACTTGACTATTAACAAAAAGATCAGTGGTTCCAACTCACTTTACAGGCACCTCCAGAGACAGACCTGGTCATCTGCTTCCAAAAGGTCACAGCCTTGAAAACCCTATGGAGCAGTTCTACTGTACACACGTGAGGGCAACAAACAACAACAATTAGTGACACTAAGTCTGTTTAATCACTATGTTAATTCATTACCATTGGAGGGAGGCAGGGCCAAGATGACAGCGTAGTCAGGTGCTTCCTGTGGTCCTTCTTACAACAAAGACCCAAAAAACAAGTGAATCAATTATATATGACAATCTAGGAGCCCTGAACATCAGAAACAAAGTTGAGGAGTCAGACTGAGTGGCAGGGGAGAGAGACACAGTTCAGAAGCAGTGGGGGTTTGCCAGACCTGACCTGGCCAGCACCCCGCAGGCTGGATCAGCCAGCGCACACGGGCTGAGGCAAGCAGTGGCGCTTGGGATGCGTTTTCCACACTGGGAGAAACCGAGCAGCAGAGAGTCTACACAAGCCTCTGTACCAGGGAGAAGTGACACTGAGTCTGCAAAAGTTAAGTGCAAGCGTCTAATCTACCACATGGGATCAAAAAAACCTACCCCCCCCCCCAGGAAGTACCACTCTCCCATTTACTGCCCTTCCCCACTCTGCTCCGGTCCCAGTCTGGCTTCAGCAATTGCTGTGCCCCCTGGGCCAGAAGTGGGACCCTCACATGTCCTGAGCCATTCTCCTCACTTTGGAGAGGGCACATATTAACAAACAGGAAAAAATAATCTGCCAACTCCTCTAAACTGGGAACTCAGGGCAGGCACAGCCCCTTTGCCTAGGCACAGCCATAAAGGAATTGAATGCTTTCATCCCTGCCTAGACCTGTGCAGGCCCATTCCAACATTGTAGGTCCTCATTAGCACAGTACAACAGGCCATATATCTGAAGCCTATTTTCAACTGCAACAGCTGAGGGGGAGTGGCAGATTTGTGACATTTCACTCCGCCATGCCCATTAAGCAGGGTCCTCACCTACCCACATCAGTGGCCTGAGGACTGTTGGCTCCACCACTCCATCCAGCCACCCACAACAAGGGTCCAAATAAGTGGTGCGTCCTAGTCCTTACGGCCAACAGCATTGGGTGCCCAAAGTCCGGCTGCAAAACCCACCCACCTACGCACTCTAGGAACAGGCATTCATGAGCAGCCATCAGCCCCCTACCTTCCTCAGCACATAACCCCCTACTGCAGCCAGATACTTGTACCTACTTCAGTCACCCCTACATAGCCCTACCTGTCTAGGGCTGTAGGTGAGAGGGTGCAGCACACACTCAGTGGCTGACAACCTGGACACCTGAGCAGAGTCTGCACAAGAAAATTAAATGGAGTCCTGGGCTCACACACCTAGTTAACAGCTCTAGCCACCTGGTGACAGGGTGTGAGAACTTCAAAGACACCAATAATCAAAGGAGCTCACATGCCCAGCCTATTTTGGGCATAACAAAACAAGAAGCTAGGACACAGAAAGCAAACCTAAAATAAATAAATATAATAACTTGTTGATGGCTCAGTGACAAAAGTCAATACCAAATCACAGAGAGCAAGATCATGATGGTTTCAGCAAGCTCCCAAACAAAGAAACAAGAAATCTCCCAGAGGAAGAGAGACTCATGGAATTACCAGAGGTAGAATTCAAAAGATTAAAATACAGAGCTCTTCAAGAGATTAGGAAGGAGATCAGGCAAAATGCAAACCAAGCCAAGGAACACACAGACAAAGGCAACAGAAGAACTTAAGGCGGCTATACAAGAGCATAATGACTAATTTAACAGGCTGCAAGAATCCATAGAGACAGCAAACAGAAATCCAAAATTTCAAATTCATGAAATTTCAGAATTAGACAACTCAATAGAAAGTCACAGGAGCAGAGTTGAGGCAATGGAAGTCAGAATTAGTGAGATTGAGATAAAGCACTTTTTTTAAATGAAGACACCCTAAGAATTATGTGGGACTCCATCAAGAGGAATAACCTATGAGTGACTGGAGTACCAGAACAGGGAGGGTAACAGAAAATAGGAAGAGGATTGTTCAAGATTTGTTGGCAGAAAATTTCCCTGATATCAGGAAAGACGAGAAGGTATCTATCCAAGAAGCCCATTAAGCCCCACACAGGGTAGGTCCCAAAAGAAAGTCACCAAGACATATTATCATCAAACTTACCAAAACCAAACATAAAGAATTTTAAGAGCAGCTAGGGATAAACAAAAAGTCATAAAAAGTCATTTACAAAGGCGAGTCAGTAAGACTAAGCTTGCACTACTCAGCAGGAGCCATGCAGACAAGAAGGCAATGGAATGACATATATAAAGCCTTGAAGGAAATACACTGCCAACCAAGAATTATATATCCAGCAAAGCTATATCTCAAATCTCATGGTGAAATTAGGGCATTTCCATATAAACAGACGTTACGGGAATCTGTAAAACCCAAACCAAAATTATGAGAACTGCTAAAGGGAGACCTTCAGTTAAGAGAATCAATAACATCAGATAACAACCCAAGACTAGAACAGAACAACCAAATATCAACCCATATAGGGAAGTCACAAAAATAAAGCTAAAACACTGAAAATAGGGAAACAGAGATATCATTATGTAAAAGATGACAACATGAAAACAAAAATGAGGGACTAAATAATGTAGTCATAGAACTTTCATATGCAGAGGAAGTCAAGGCAATATCAAGAAATACAAGGTTGGTTTAAAATGAGGAAAAAAAAGGTAAATATTAAGGTAAGCACAAAGGAAACTAACATCAAAATAAAAAAGAAGAAAAACAAAGACTCAGTAAATACAATACCAACAACAATGAAAAAAGATGAAAAGAAAATACATAAAGAAAAACAACTCAGCACAGAAAAATTAAGTGGAACAAAGAAACTGTCAACAACACACAAAAAAATGCATCAAAATGACAGCACTAAACTCACACCTATCAATAATTACCCTGAATGTAAATGAACTAAATGTACTAATAAAGAGACAGTGGCAGAATGGATTTAAAAAAACATGATCTGCCTATAGGTTACAGACAAGACATACACCTTAGTCTCAAAGACACAAACTAAAACTCAAAGGACGCAAAAAAATATATCAAGCAAACAAGAATCAAAAAAGCATAGGAGTGGCAATATTAATCTCTGACAAAATAGACTTTAAAGCAAAATCCACCACAAAGGATAAGGAAGGACACTACATAATGATTAAAGGGTCAATACACCAGGTGGACACAACCATAATAAATATTTACAGACGCAACAACACGGCTCCAAAATACATAAAACAAACTCTTACAACACTGAAAAGAGAAATACAGACCCACAATAATAGTAGGAGATATCAACACACCACTTTCAGTGAAGGACAGAACATCCAGAAATAAGCTCAATAAAGACATGGAAGATATAAATGCCACAATCAACCAACCTGATCTCACAGACATATACAGAACACTCCACCCAACTGCAGCCAAGTAGATTTTGTTTTCCAAAGCACGTGGAACATTCTCCAGAATAGACCACCTACTAGGCCACAAAGGATGCCTTAACAGAATCCAAAACATCAGAATATTACAAAGCATCTTTTCTGACCGTAAAGCCATAAAAATAGAAATCGGTAACAGAAAAAGCAAGGAAAAAAATCAAATTTTGGAAACTGAACAACACCTTGCTCAAAAACTACTGGGTTATAGGAGAAATCAAGGATAGAATAAAAGAAATTCACAAAATCAGAGAATGAACACACATTTTACCAGAACCTCTGGGACACAACAAAAGCAGTCCTCAGAGGTCAATCTGTAGCAATAAATGCACACATCCAAAAAGAAGAAGGGGCCAAAATCAAAACATCAACCCCACAACTCAAACAAATATAAAGAGAACAGCAAAAGAAGCCCACGGGAACCAGAAGAAAGGAAATAATAAAGATTAGAGTAGAAATAAATGAAAAAGAGAGCAGAAAAACAATTGAAAGAGTTAACAAGACCAAAAGCTGGTTCTCTGAAAAGATTAACAAAGTCAATAAACCACTGGCCAAACTGACAAAAGAGAAACTTGAGACGAAACAAATAACCCAAATAAGAAATGAGATGGGCAATATCACAGCAGACTCAATTGAAATTAAAGAATCATAACAGAATACTATGAAAAACTGTACTCCAACAAATTTGAAAACCTCGGGATGCAGATCCCAAATTCTCATAAAAAGACCAGACTTAATGGTCTGACTAAGAACAGAAGGACCCCAGTTGCCCAGGACAGGAACCATTCCCAAAGCCAACTCTCTGACAGGGATTGGACTGGACAATGGGCTGGAGAGGGATGCTGGCAAGGAGTGAGCTTCTTGGATCAAGTGGACACTTGAGACTACGCTGGCATCTCTTCCCTGGAGGGGAGATGAGAGGGTAGAGGGGGTTAGAAGCTGGCGAAATGGACACAAAAAGAGAGAGTGGAGGGAGGGAGCAGGTTGTCTCATTGGGGGAGAACAACTGGGAGTATGTAGCAAGGTGTATATAAGTTTTTGTGTGAGAGACTGACTTGATTTGTAAACTTTTACTTAAAGCACAATAAAAAAAATTTTTTTAATTTGAAAACCTAGAGAAAATGGACAAATTTCTAGAAATACACTAACTACCTAAACTAACACAAACAGAGGTAGAACAACTAAGTAAACCTATAACAAGAGATTGAAGAGGGAATTGAAAAACTCCCAACAAAAAAAAAAGCCCTGGCCCTGACAGCTTCCCTGGAGAATTCCACCAAGCTTTCAGAGAATAGTCAACACCAGTATTACTAAAGGTATTTCAGCGCATAGAGTACTGAACTCATTCTATGAAGCCAGCATAACCCTGATGCCAAAACCAGGCAAATTCATTACCATTGGTATAAATGGTTTATGTCAGCCACTTTTTATGCCTCTGGACCTCGCTGGAAGTATGTTATTCCAGCTTTAATACATTTAACATCAAGGTGGGTCCCCTTTGAAATAGGTGAAGCTCAGCAGACCAAAGTTGGAGCCTCTTTGTTGTGCAGACGGAGCATTCTATTAGGGCTGCTTTCCTGGGTGTGTTAGTTTTGTAAACTTTTGCCTTTTTCCCTTTATTTTTGTGAGATAAGGCTTCCAAGCATAATTAAGGCTTTCCTCTGTAATAGTTAGGGAGCCCTGATGGGTTTGTTTTGGTTTTTCTGTGTCACATTTAGAAAACCAGAGGTTCACCACGTAACCTAACGGAAAAGCACCCACAATAAATTATCCATTTCATTTTCTTTGGCATACTGTCATACCACAGATCAGTGGCATCACAGTACCACTTGCCTCACTTGGCAAATTATATTGCCAGATCATATTTCTCAAAATTCATATTACCAACCAAAAATTTAAACACACTCAATTAGTAAACATGCATTCCAATATGAAAACACATGCCATCCAAAAAAAAATTGAGAAAAAATGTAGTGACAAAAAGGTTAAGCAATCAGATTCTCCATTGTAAAGGAAAGATTTTTTCCCTTCGCAATTAGCAAGTAATTTGTGAAATGATACTTGGACACTATGTGAATATCCTCCTCCCCATTGGCCTCTCACCTCCTCCCCATCGGCTTCTCACCTAATTATTTTGGCATGTATGACTTATCTTTGCCTGAATCAATTATTTCACTAAATAAAAAAATAATCAATAATCAATTATTTCACTAGGGATTCTAAAATAGTAATTTTTATCATTCTATTATTTCTTCCATGTTAATGAGCTGGCATTCTTTGGAAAAACAAAAGAACTTTTCCTTATTAACTGTTTTCAACAGTTCTTTCAAAGACAACATTAAAAATTTCTTACCTATTTCCACAGTAAGGTGTAATATAAACATCACCTCCAATGGTAACAAATGAGTCTCTCTCTTTTTTCCTCCTTCTTTTTCTCAATCAGAACTCATAGGTTTTTATTTATTAAATGTTTTATAATTATTCTTTTTGGATTCTTAGTTTGTCAAATTTGGTCAATGTCTGCTTCTTCAAGCTGGCTCCTGTGTTCAAAGGCTTTCCAACCTTCTGGCACAAGATACTAGAGACTCAACTTTTACCTTCTGCCTCAGACATAGAATCAGTCATTTCTCTAAGGAAACCTGGAAGCTACAGAAGTGCTATTGCTTCTGGACCCATTCAGTAGATACCAAAAACAAACGCGTTGCCGTCAACTCTACAGGACAGAGTAGAACTGCCCAATAAGGTTTCCAAGGAGTGCCCAGTGGATTTGAACTGCCAGTCTTTTGGTTAGCAGCCGTAGCTCTTAACCATTATGCCACCAGGGTTTCCATTTAGTAGACAGAGCTAAATAAAAAACCTGTTGCCGTCGAGTCAATACCGAATCATAGCGACCCTACAGGATAGAGAGAACTGCCCCATAGGATTTCCAAGGAGTGGCTGGTGGAGTCAAACTGCCAACCTTTTGGTTAGCAGTCAAGCTCTCAACCACTGCACCACCAAGGCTCCAAATAGAGCTAGGACACATACATATAGTTAATTCATGAGTTAACATTGATACTTCAAATTTAACATTACAGGGATTTTTTATTTCTTTGATTTTACATTCCTGTATCTTTTTCTTACACTGAAAAATCTCATTTCCTAAAACATTTACTTGCTTTTCCAAAAAACAGCAGTAATTGTTCAAAAAGTATAATACCAATATTACTACTAACAATAAAATAACTGAGTAATGTTTAAGTTTTCTTTGTACTTCTTTTAATCCTTTGATTATATTTCACCAAGGATGCACAGTGTTACGTTAAAAATTTACTTGAAATATTTTTTTCTCTGTGCAGTTTTGTTAGTACTTTGATATACAGAAAGACTTCTCTTTTCAATTTTAAAGTTTTTAAATATTGATTTTGTGTTTTTTAATATGTAAAATATTTCCATGACTCAAAACTGAAACTACATAAAATGGCAAACTTAGCATTTTTTAGTATGCATATGTCCCATGCAATATTTGGGACATACTTACACTAAAAAAAATATTTATTGTTTACCTAAAATTCATATTTAATGGGGAGGCCTGTGTTTTATCTGGCAACCCTACATGAATGGCATTTATCTTGGCTTACACTTAATGTTCACTAATTTGTATTATTTATACTATTGTTTACTATTGTTTCAAGTATCTGTCTACAGCAATTCTCAATAAAGGCTTTTCATAGGGATAATCACCAGCCATCCTCCTTTCCTACCTTTTGATTCGTGTACTCTTCCGCTAAGCTAAATGTGTCTATAAAATGGAGATAATAACTCCTTAGGGTGTAGTCTTTTTATTTATGGAAGATTTATATGTAGAATTAGTAATTATTTTTACCTCAGCATTTCTAATGAAGATTCTTGGTTGCCTATGAAGTTTATTGCTCTCAGAATATGTCCTATATCTTTTTAATACGAGTTTTCAGTCCCAGCTGTGTAGAGAAGTAATTCTACTCTAAGATAAACTATGGGAGATTCAATCAGATCCAGGGCCTCACTAGGATGAGGCCTAGCAAAAGACAATGGCAAATATACTCCTGGGCTAATCTGAGAACAGTTCCTTTTCTTTCACACACAGAATTTGTCTCCTGGCTACTTCATAACTATACAGTATATATGTGGGCAATTTTATTCAGGCTCTTGAGAAAAAGATATGTTTGCATTTGCATCCTCAGAATACACTGACTTAAACATTTTCACATACTTTCTAAAAATGAATAAAAGTTATTATACCCTCTATAAAATACAAGAAAGTACTTCACTCTTTATCATCACTTGTACTCTTAAAATGCTGAACGTGAATCACTAAGTGCCATTCAGACCATTTGGACCACAGCAAATCCAATCATTCAAAACTCAGTACCATGATTACAAGTTAGGCTTTCATAAAGCTACACAAACACAGAGACTTTGCTTACATCAAACAGTGGACATCTTTAGTTTTGCTTGTCCAATCTTACAAAGTTTCTTTTACTAAAAGCACACTGAATTTCCTTAGGCAGCCATTCCTCCTTCATTCCACATTGCCAATGAATGTAGCCCCACCCCAGCTATCAATTCCAGGGAAGGACAAACTTGCCAATCAAAGCACAACATCCTCCTGGCCACCGTGATCTGCTAAGAGGTGAGCACATGATTCAAGCAAATCCAGTGAGTTAAAAGTGTCCATTAAGTACGCAGCTCAACAGATGAAAATAGACACCCAGCAAAACACATCATGAAATTTCAGAAAACGTGGAAAAAGAAAAGGTTCAGGAAGAAAAACACTGGTCAGAAACAAAAGATCAAGGAAGAGGATGGCTTTGAACTTCTCCACATCAAACCTGGAAGCTAGAAGTCACTGCAGCAACACGTTCAATATTCTGAAGAAAATTATTTCCAACCTACAATGATATACCACGTCAAACTAATTGATTATGAGGAAAGAATAAGGTATTTTAAATAATCAAGGTCTGAAAACTTTATCTTTCATGCACTCTTTCTCAGAAAGCTATCAGAATATACAGTTCTACAAAATGAGGAAATAAACCAAGAAATAGGAAGCCATGTTGTTGGTAGGTGCTGTGGAGTCGGTTCCAACTCAGCAAACCTATGTACAACAGTAGGAAACACTGCTCAGTCCTGTGCCATTCTCACAATCGTTGTTATGCTTGAGCCCATTGTTGCAGCCACCGCGTCAATCCATCTCTTTGAGGGTCTTCCTCTCTTTCACTGACCCTCTGCTTTATCAAGCATGATGTCCTTCTCCAGGGGCTGATCCCTCCGAATACCGTGTCCAAAGTATGTGAGATGAAGTTGCACCATCCTTGCCTCTAAGGCCTATTCTGGTTATACTTCTTCCAAGACAGATTTGTCCGATCTTTGGGCAGTCCACAATATATTCAATATTCTTCACCAGCACCATAGTTCAAAGGTGCCGATTTTTCTTCTGTCTTCCTTATTCACTGTCCAGCTTTCACACACATGAGACAAATGAAAATACCGTGGCTTGGGTCAGGCACACCTTAGTCCTTAAAGTGACATCTTCGCTTTTCCACACTTTAAAGAGGTCATTTGCAACAGATTTTCCCAGTGCAATACATCGTTTAATTTCTTGACTGCTGCTTCCACGGACGCTGATTGTACATCCATGTAAAATGAAATCTTTGAAAACTTCAATCTTTTCTCCGTTTATCATGATGTCGCTTATTGGTCCAGTTATGAGGATTTTTTTTTTCTTTATGTTGAGGTGTAATCCATACTGAACGCTGTGGTCTTTGATCTTCATCAGTAAGTGTTTCAAGTCCTCTTCACTTTCAGCAAGCAAGGCTGTGTCATCTGCATAAGCCAGGTTGTTAATGAGTCTTCCTCCAATCCTGATGCACTGCTCTTCATATAGTCCAGATTCTGAGATTATTTGCTCAGCATACAGATTGAGTAAGTATGGTGAAAGGATACAACCTTGACATACTTGTTTCCTGACTTTAAACCATGCAGTAACCCCTTGTTCTGTCCAAATGACTACCTCTTGGTCTATGTACGGGCGAACCATAAGATATAAAAAAAAAAAATAGATTCCTAGGATGCTAGTAAAGAAAAACCCTAGGATGACATCTGTTTCCCTCATATAGCTGGCAACCAGTCCAAATGGGAGCAAGTCAGAAGGCTTTTGAAGAGATTTCTTCAAGAAGACAAAAATGAAAAAAATGCTTGATTCATCAGTAGTAATCAAGAAGGTGAAAATGCTTCATTTATCAAAAGTATTGAGTGGGAGAAAGTTTGGTTAGAATTAGTAAAAAGAACATGTTAGTATGAGGCACATAATTCCAACATTCAATGATTTCTGTCTTATAAAAATGGTAACTTCATATGGTTCAATTTAGTAAACAACTGATTCAAAACATAAAAATTAACTTCAGGGAAAAAAGGTGTAAAGAACGGTAATGTAATAGTAGATACTATATATGGCTGTTCTACTCTGTCCTATAGGGTCACTCTGAGTCAGAATTGACTCGATGGCAACAAGAATATATCTCTCAGCTGTGATTATCATTTCTATAGTCATAATAACGTAAATAACGTAAATACTGAACACTGATCTAATCAACAATATAGTGATGTTGCTAGACTGTGTTCAGAAAGAATGCCTGTGTTTAGTGGATATGGCAAAGAAGAAAAAAGAGCTAAATTTTCATATTTAGAAGTGACAAATCAATAAAGAAATCCTAAATCTGAATAATCAAGAAATAGTAATATAAAACGGGGCACTGGTGGTTCAGTGGTACAATTCTCATCTTTCATGCTGGAGACCTGGGTTCAGTTCCTAGCCAATGCATTTCATGCGCAGCCACTATCCATCTGTCAGCGGAGGCCTGCGTGTTTCTACAATGATGAACAGGTTTCAGCAGAGCTTCCAGACTGAGACAGACTAGGAGAAAAGGTCTGGCAATCTACTTTCAAAAATCAGCCAGTGAAAAACCCTACGGATCACAACAGTTGGATCCACAGCTAATCATGTGGATGGCACAGAACGAGGCAGTGTTTCATTCTGTTGTGCATGAGGTTGCCATGAATCAGGGGCCAACTCCATGACAGCTAACAGCAAAAAGAAGCAGCAATATAAGCTGGCTATATTAAAATGTAAAGTTTGAAACCAAAGGCATTAGTTGATAGAATTTATAACAGTTATCACCATGTTATCAATTACAGTACTATAGATACCTGTCTGTGATTAATTAGAAGCCCAGATTTCTGGCTTGAGCCATTAGGGAGATGATGCCTTTATTCATCAAGTCAGGTAAAATAGGAGGAAGAACAAATACGGGGTGGGGGCTACAGTCTTTGGCATGTTACACTTGAGGCACACGCAGGACAAACAGATAGGAATACAAAAGAAGATGGTGAAGAAGTGCTTCTGGAGCTCAGGAGTAAAGTAGTTTGGAACGATAATTTGCCTTCTCTATCGACGGCACTTGGTTATGGTGGGTTACACTAAGGTGATACCACCTTGCTTGCTGAAAGTGATGAGGACTTGAAGCACTTACTAATGAAGATCAAAGACCACAGCCTTTGCTATAGACATAAACAAAAATCCTCACAACTGGACCAATAAGCAACGTCATGATAAAAGGAAAAAAGATTGAAGATGTCTAGGATTTCATTTTATTTTACTTAGATCCACAATCAATATCCATGAAGCCACAGTCAAGAAATCAAAAGATGCGTTGCATTGGGCAAATCTGCTGCAAAGGACCTCTTTAAAGTGTTGAAAAGTAAAGATGCCACCTTGAAGGCTAAGGTGCACCTGACCCAAGCTATGGTGTTTTCAATCATATATGCATGGGAAAGATGGGTAATGAATAAGACTCAAGAAGAACAGACATTTTGAATTGTGGTGCTAGAGAAGAATATTGAATATACTACGGACTGCCGAAAGAACAAACAAATCGGTCTTGGAAGAAGTACAACCAGAAAGCTCCTTAGAGACAAGGATGGCGAGACTGTGTCTTACATACCTTGGACATGTCGTCAGGAAGGACCAGTCCCTGGAGAAGGACATCATGCTTGGTAAGGTACAGCGTCAGCGGAAAAGAGGAAGACTCTCAACAAGATGGACTGACACAGAGGCTGCAAAAATGGGCTGAAGCACAACAACGATTGTAAGGATGGTGCAGGACCAGGAAGTGTTTTGTCCTGTGGTACACAAGGTTGCTATGCGTCAAAACCGACTCAATGGCACCTAACAACAACAACAACAACAACGCTATGACTGGCTTGAAAACAGGCAGAACTCCATTTTACTAAAATATGTAACCCCAGCATCTGGCACAAACAGCACCTGGAACATTCATCCCCTCAAAAAAATAAAAAGACATGTATCAAGCACCAATATGTTATTTGATATTTAACACAGGTTTGCTAACAATTTATGCATGTAAAGATGTGGATGAAATTATTTAGAGTGGGACTGCAGGGTGAGAAAAAAGCCACATTAAAACTCTGGGGCAAACTAATGTGAAGGAATATAAGGAGAAAGAACAAAGGAAAATGAGAAGGTACAGTCACAGAAATAACAAGAAAACCAGAAGCGCACAGCCTCAAGAAAGATCAGGAAAGAAAATACTTCAAGAAGGAAGAGGTCAATAGCGTGAAATATCCAAAGAAGTTTAGTAGTAAGATATGAATGACTTGTCAATTGGGAGACCACTGATAACCATATAAGTTCCAAAGAAATTCTGGGGACAGAAGTCAGATTGCAGTGGAGGGGAAAAGATAGCTAGAAAATGGAAAACAGAGGGGTGGATGCCATTCACTAAGAAAAAAAATTAGGAGAAAGGTGAGAACAATAGAACTGAGGTTTAGACGTTAAATTTGAGATTCTGTGGGACACCTAGATTGAGATTTCTGGTAGGCAGAAAGTGGAAGTCACTCTTCTATGGGTGGTAATTAAATCCATAGAAGTGGATGAAACACCTGGGCCAGAACATGCAAAACAGTGGTCCACTAGTCAGGAAAGTAACCTGCAACAGTCTGTTCGGCTATTTCTGGGGTATAAACTCCTTTCCCAGGTGAAAATGACTGTCGCAGTGAACCAAAAAAAAAAAAAAACGTAAAGCTGAGAAACTATGTGAGATCCAGAAACAGTGATCCTCAAACTTCATTGTACATAGGAATTGGCTGGGGAAACTTGTTAAAATGCTTATACTGATTCATTAGACCTGGGTGGAATCTGGGATTCTGCATTCTAGTCCCCAAGTACTGGGATGCTGCTAGTTCTTGGACCATACTTCGAGTCACAAGGATCTAGAAGAAAGGAGAACTATATTAGACAGGACTTTTTTCTTTGTTGTTCTAACTTAAAAAAAAAAAAAAAAAAAACTAGTTTAAGCAATAATAATGATGATGGTTTATGATCTCAGGTAACAGAAACGACCACTGTAATACTTGGTTTCTGGAAGAGCTGAATTATTCCAGGTACTCAAATGATACTGCAAGAATTAGATTTCTATTTTCTGACTCTGATTTGTTCTGTATTGGCTTAATTTAGACAAGCTTTCTCATTGAGGTTAGCACCTGGCATCACCAGGTGTACATTCCCCCAACTCCACACACTGCAGAAGCTCCATACCTTCTTTCTCAGTAGTTATAAAAAAAAAAGACCTAGAATTAAGTTTCACTGCCCATATTTAAACCAATTACCATGTCTAGGAGGCAGAATGCTCTAATTGGCCAGGCCAAGATCATTTGCCCAACTATGGGGTTATGGAGTGGGTTTAATACCACCACAACCACAGAGACTTCACACGGGAGCAGTGGGACCAGAAGCGAGAGGAAACAGTGCTAAGAGATGGAAAAAAAAAAAAGAGAGAGAGAGAGACAGGAAGATGACACACAGATGACTTCCAGATAGATGATATGTAGCTAGATAGACCTACACGTGCATATATATGTATGTACATACATATTTTTTGGAGATTTTTTACCAACTTCTGCAGTCTGAAATTGATCAAACATGTAATCAGGATGCATTGATAATTACTAGTGATTGGAATGCAAAAGTTGTGAACAAAAAAAAGGGATCAGTGGTTGGAAAATATGGTCTTCGTGATAGAAACAATGCCAGAGTTCACATGATAGAATTTTATAAGACCAACAACTTCTTCACTGCAAATATCTTTTTTCAACAACATAAACGGTGACCACACACGTGGACCTCACCAGATGGAATACACAAGAATCAAATCGACTACATCTGTGGAAAGAGATGATGGAAAGGCTCGATATCATCAGTCAGAACAAGGCCAGGGGCCAACTGCAAAATAGATCATCAATTGCTCTTTTGCCAGTTCAAGTTGAAGCTGAAAAAAATTAGAACAAGTTGCATGAGAGCCAAAGCACAACCTTGAGTATATCCCACCTGAATTTAGACCATCTCAAGAATAGATTTGACACATTGAACACTAATGACCGAAGACCAAACCAGTTGTGGAATGACACCAAGGACATCATACATGAAGAAACCAAGAGGTCTTTTAAAAGACAGGAAAAAAAGAAAAGAAAATGGATATCAGAACGGACTCTGAAACTTGCTCTTGAACACCAAGTAGCTAAAGCAAGAGGAAGGATGATGAAGTCAAAGAGCTGAACAGAAGATTTCAAATGGCGGCTCAAGAAGACAAAGTATTATAATGACATATGCAAAGGCCTGGAGATAGAAAACCAAAATGGAAGAACACACTTGGCATTTCTCAAGCTAAAACAACAGAAGAAAAAATTCAAGCCTTTAATTGCAATACTGACGAACCCTACAGGAAAAATACTAAATGACGCAGGAAGCATCAAAAGAATCGCTGTATCAAAAAGAACTGGCCAGTGTTCAACCACTTCAGGAAGTAGCATATAATCAGGAACCAACGGTACTGAAGGAAGAGGTCCGAGCTGCACCGAAGACACTGGCAAAAAACAAGACTTCAGGAGCCGACGGAATACCAGTTGAGATGCAATGCTGGAGGCGCTCGCTCATCTATGCCAAGAAATTTGGAAGACGGCTGCCTAGCCAACCAACAGGAAGAGATCCATATTTATGTCTATTCCAAAGAAAGATGATCCAATAGAATGCAGAAATTATCAAACAATATCATTAATATCACATGCAAGTAAAATTTTGCTAACGATCATCTTAAAGCAACGGCACCAATACATTGACAGGGAACTGCCAGAAGTTCAAGCTGGATTCAAAAGAGGACATGGAACCAAGGATATCATCACTGATGTCAGATGGATTCTGGGTGAAAGAAGAGAATACCACAAAGATGTTTACCTGTGTTTTATTGACTATTCGAAGGCATTCAACTGTGCAGATCGTAACAAATTATGGATAACATTGTAAAGAATGGGAATTCCAGAACACTTAATTATTCCCATGAGGAACCTGTACACAGATCAAGAGGCAGTCATTAAAACATAACAAGGGGATACTGCATGGTTTCAAGTCAGGAAAGGCATGTGTCAAGGTTGTATCTTTTCACCACATTTATTCAGTCTGCGTGCTGAGCAAATAATCCAAGAAGCTGGACTATATGAAAAAGAACACAGCATCAGGATTGGAGAAAGACTCATTAATAACCTGGGCTGTGCAGATGACACAACCTTTCTTGCTGAAAGTGAAGAGGACTTGAAGCACTTACTGATGAAGATCAAAGACCACAGCCTTCAGTATGGACTGCACCTCAAGATAAAACAAAAATTCTCACAACTAGACCAGTAAGCAACATCAAGATAAATGGAGAAAGGATTGAAATTGTCAAGGATTTCATTTAACTTGGATCCACAATCAACACCCATGGAAGAGCAGTCAAGAAATCAAAGGACTCACTGCTTTGGGCAAATCTGCTGCAAAACACCTCTTTAAAGTGTTGAAAAGCAAAGATGTCACCTTTAGGACTGAGGTACGCCTAACCCAAGCTGTGGTGTTTTCGATCAAACCATATGTGTGCAGAAGCTGGAAAATGAATAAGGAAGACTGAAGAAAAGCTGACGTCTTTGAATTGTGGTGTTGGAGAAGAATATTGAATATACCGTGGACTGCCAAAAGAACGAACAAATCTGTCTTACAAGAAGTACAACCAGAATGCTCCTTAGAAGCAAGGATGGCAGACTACACCTCACATACTTACTTTGGACATGTTGTCAGGAGGGATCAGTCCTTGCAGAAGGACATCATGCTTGGTAAAGTAGAGGGTCAGCGAAAAAGAGGAAGACCCTCAATGAGAAGGACTGACACAGTGGCTGCAACAATGGGCTCAAGCATATCGATTGGGAGGATGGTGTGGGACCAGGCAGTATTTCGTTCTGCTGTACATAGAATAGGTTAGATAGATAGCTAGGATAAATAGATGGATGAATGGATGGACAGACAGATAAATAATAGATGATAGGTAGATAGACAGACAGACACGAGCCCTGGTGGCATAGCGGTTAAGAGCTTGGCTGCTAACCAAAAGGTTGGTAGTTTGAATTCACCAGCTACTTGTCTACAGCATCGTTATGAGTCAGAATCACCTCAATGGCATCAGGTTTTATATACAAACTATATGTAAACATGAAAACCCTGCTGGCATAGTGGTTAAGAGCTACAGCTGCTAACCAAAAGGTCAGTAGTTCGAATCCACCACGCGCTCCTTGAAAACCCTATGGGGCTGTTCTACTCTGTCCTATAGGGTCGCTATGAGTCGGAATCTACTCAACAGCAACGGGTTTATATGTAAATATATATATAATTTGCACTATTTGAGCCAACGATCACTCCTTGAGATTTGTAGAGAGTCAAAGGAAAACAACAAAGGAGATGAAACAGAAAAGTAAAAAAAAAAAAAAAAAACCCAGACACAGCAATGTCTTGGAATCTAAAGGAAAGATAATTTCAAGAAGAAGGGAGTGGTCAATTACATAAAATGATGCAGAGCAGATAAGTACCAAAAAGAGCATTGGATTTTACAGGAAATCACTGATGAACTTCATCAAAGAGGTTTCAGTCAAGTATAGAAGTAGAATCCAAATTGTAGTTTTCATGAAACTGAATGGTAGTACAGATTATTCTGTCCATAAGCTTGATAGAAAAGGGAATGATAGTGTGATGAGAGTTAGAAATGTGTTTTTGTTTCCTTTTGAAGATGAGAGAAATTTGAGGATATTTGCATTCAAAGAGAAGAAATCTAAGGGAGAAAATAGAAATGTAGCAAAAGGAAAAAGAATAATGATATCCAGAGCACAGGTAGACAATATCTCAGCTTTGGACCAAAGGCATAGACTTATTCATTTAAAACACTAAGGGTGAGGGAGGTGAGGATGGAGAACAGGAAGTTGAGTAAAATAAATCATTTCTTTTGTGAACAAGGAAGCAAGGTGGTTTGCCGGAGAGGGAGAGGTCAGGGGACTCAGGAAAACGAAACACAAGGAAAGGGTACGAAAAGAATGGAACAGGCAGATAGACCAGGATGTAAAATCACACTGTCAAGAAGCACTGTGGGTACAGTAGGAATTGGAAGCCATACACTTGTTGTGGCAATAATCCTAATAATTGCTTTCTTGCAGCATTACTCTCCTTTTCAGGTACCCCTGGATGACACAAATGGTTAAGAGCTCAACTACCAGCCGTACGGTTGGTGGTTCAAACCCACCCAGAGGCACTTCAGAAGACAGGCCTGGCAATGTGCTTCTGAAAGGTCACAGCCTTGAAAACCCTATGAAACAGATCTACTCTGCACACATGGGGTCACCATGAACCAGAATCTATTCCATAGCCACTAACGACAACAACAAAGCTCTCTCTTCCACCCAGGCAGAATTATGCCTCCATGCTCTGTCTTCTTTTGCCACTGTTATGGATTGAACTCTGTCTCCCAAAAGGTATGTATTAACTTGGCTAAGCCATGACTCTCAGTATTGTGTGGTTGTCCACCATTTTGTAATCTGATATGATTTTCCTATATGTTGTAAATCCCACCTTTACAATGTTAATGATTAGAGGCAAGCACCAGGAAGCAGAGCTGCCTCAGTCTCAAAGGGTGGAACTACAGGTTGGTGAGGCTCAAAGGATAGGGCCACAGCCTTCTGGATTTCAAAGAGTCAGATCTTCACCAACTTGGTTCCAGAGCGCGGGGCTGCCTTTCACAAGTACCAGCAGGACAGGGCCAGGTCCACTGCCCAAAGCTGGCATGGCAGAGCTGTTATGCCCAAGGGGCAGAAGAAGGGGGCCTACCAGGGCTGAGAGGATGGGGTCACCACTCAGATGAACTAGGAGAATGGGGCCGCCCAAAGCTGAGGGAGCAAAGTTGCCATTTCAGTGAGCTTGGAATGTAGAGCTACAGTCCAAGGCCAAGGGGCCTCCACCCAGAATCTGGAGAGTGTGGCCAAAACCTAGAGTCTGGAGGGCAGAGCCTTTGCCTAAATGGTCTCAGAGAACAGAGGACTATTTTCAAGACTTGAGAACTAATGTAATGTGTTGTGCTGACTTGCCTGGTACCAGTTTTTCCTACTTCCCCCCCCATTTCTCCCATTTGTAATAGATATGTCTACCCTGTGCCTATTCAACCACTGTACTTTGGAAGCAGATAACCTGTATTCTAGATTTCACAGATGAAGAGGAATTTTGCAAAAGATGAGATTTTGGACTTGGACTTGATTTAAGACTTCTGGAACGATATGATGGAGTATGTTTTACATGTGGCAAGGACATGCATTTTGGGGGGCCAAAGGGTGCAATGTTATGGATTGAATTGTATCCCCAAAAATTGTGTATCAACTTGGCTAGGCCATGATTCCCAGTATTATGTGGTTGTCCACCACTTTGTGATCTGATGTGATTTTCCTATGTGTTGTAAATCGTGCCTGCATGATGTTAAAAAGACAGGATTAGAGGCAGTTTGTTAATGAGGCAGAACTCAATCTACAGGACTAGGTTATATCTTGAGTCAATCTCTTTTAAGGAACAAAAGAGAAAAGTGAACAGAGAGGAGAGGGCCTTCATTGCCACCAAGAATGAAGAGCCAAGAATGGAATGAGTCCTTTGGACTTGGGGTCCCTGTGCTGAGAAGCTCCAAGACTAGGGGAAGACTGATGACAAGGACCTTCCCCCAGAACCAACAGAGACAGAAAGCCTTCCCCTGGAACTGGCACCCTGAATTCAGACTTCTATGAGAACAAACTGTCAATTAAAGCCATTCACTTGTGATATTTCTGTTATAGCAGCACTAGATACCTAAGACAAACACTGTACTCCCAGTCCTCCTACAGCATTTGTCAATATTTTATTATAGCTACTAGTATATCTATCCTTATACACTGCGCTTAAAAGTGAGGATGGCAGACTTTGTCTCACTTACTCTGGACACATCATCAGGAGGGACCAATCACTGGAGAAAGACATCGTGCTGGGTAAAGTAGGGGCTCAGTGAAAAAGAGGGACACTCTTAATGAGATGGATTGACTCAGTGGCTGCAACAACGGGCTCAAACATAGCAATGATTGAGAGGATGTTACAGAACCGGGCAACTTTTCATTCAGAGTCAAAGCCAACTCAACATCACCTAACAACACCACACTGTGCATTCCTCCAGAGCAAGAACTGTTTTACCCATCTTTCTAATTCCAACACCTGGCATAGGGCCTGGCACATAGTAGGCATACAGTAAATGTGTGTTGAATTGATTTGAATAGCTAAACGAAATGATTAACTCTCTTGCAGGTTGCAATCTGAAAAACAAGTTGATTAAATGTTTATATTGATAGAGGAATTAAAATGTGGTTTTGTTTTTGGAACCACTGAATGTTGACGTGTAAAAATCCATAAGCCCTATCTCATTCAAAAATGGTAAGTTTAAAAAAGCAAACACCTTATATTAAGGATTGCTCAGATCATGTTTATGGAAAGACAAGACTAAAAGCGAAGCTTTCAGGATCAAAGCTGTCATGTTGTTGCTTTTTGTTCCATGCAGCTGAGCTTCCTCATGAGACAAACTTCAGATTCTGTCAGGCTGTCCGTTTCTTGTGTAATGCCCAGGTTACTGGGGCAAATGAGTTTAAAAAATAAAAACAGGTTTCACAGTAGAATTGTAAACTGTAATCACTCTAAATGTTTGTTTCACTTCTTATGACCCATCTAAAAATACCTAAAGCTCTGTATGGATGATCTCCATTTGAGCTTTAAATGGAAATGTTCAGCTCTTCTGATGACTGAGGAGAGCAAGCTAAGGCTAATTACCATTTTTAATCAAAACTCTCACCCTGGTTACTAACACTTAGGTTGGATATAACAGGGGATAGGATATAATGAGAAGAGTTGCTCTAAATCTGCTAACATTAAAGAAGATTTTGTAAATAAAATTTAAGTGGAGTTTTCAAGATTATAGGGCAATATAAAGAAAAAAGAACATTTCACAGAGGAAATAATTTTCTCGTTATGTAAAGTAGAGGGTCAGCGAAAAAGAGGAAGACCCTCAATGAGATGGACTGACACAGTAGCCAGTGAGGATGGGGCAGGACTGGGCAGTGTTTCGTTCTGTTGTGCATATGGTCGCTGTGTGTCAGAACCAACTGGACGGCACCTGACAACAACATGCAAGTGCATCAAACTGTCAAGATAGAAGAAGGAGCTGATTAGATTTGAAGTCACTGATTAGGCTATGTTTGCTAGCAAGTGGGATTTCCAAGTGTTAATATGTCAAAAAGTAGGGGCTTTCTCTGATTCTCTCCCTTCCAGGCCATCAGAGTGCTAAGATGGGGGCTGGCCCAGAATGGCAAAGGCCTAGTCACCTACCTAGCTCACGCTTTCAAACTTATTATCATTCCATGTGGCCAGAATAAGTTCCAAAATTTGAGTTTGAGGTTTGGATGGTGCTTTGGCCTAACTAGATTAGAAAAATGGCTCCTTCCCTAACACTACAGTTCAGTATATCATATGCCCCCATATTGACGTTTTGGGTCAAAGTGTTAACTTTGCTTTGATTTACAATTGTTTCTTTTGCATATTCCTGCCACAGGAGCTTCTTGAAGGACTACTGAAGCAGGATTTGAGTATTTGTCCCAAGCCAAAACACCCTCAATATAACAATAATTGAACAAATAAGGATAAAAATTGGAATGCATTTTCCTAGGCATTGGTTTAGACTGTGTTGGAGTTCTGGGTGGCACAAATGGTTAAGTGCTCAACTACAAGCCAAAAGGCTGACAGTACGAACCCACCCAGAGGTGCCTCAGGAGACATGCCTGGCCCTCTCCTTCTGAAAAGTTACAGCCTTGAAAATCTTATGGAGCAGTTCTAATGGAATTGCCGTGAGTCAGAGTTGACTCCACAGTAACTAACAAACAATGACAACTTTACTGAAATTATCTTCTTACAGGTTTATTTCCTCTAATAGATCGAGGGTAGACAGGGACTGCTTTGGTTCCATTTCATATTCCTAGGCTGTAACACAGAACCAGGCACACAAAGGAGCCCTGGTTGCATAGTGGTTAAGAGCTCGGCTGCTAACCAAAAGGTCTGCAGTTCAAATTCACCAGCCACTCCTTGGAAACCTTATGGGGCAGTTCTACTCTTTCCTACAGAGCTGCTGTGAGTCAGAATCAACTCAACAGCAATGGGTTTAGGCACATAGAAAGCACTCAAATGTCTGAGAGGAACTATTTGTCCAGTTCCAGTTGTATAATTAGAATTTCTTTCATTCCTCCAGAGTTAGAAACAAAACTTCAGTGACCTGCCACTATTTTGAGATGTTGACTATCGTGGAAATTTTCCCAACCTGCTTTGCTGGGATACCCCAGCCACAAGAGCTCTAGCCAATGTAAAAAGTGTAACAAGTATCTTTTGTAAAAACCTGGAGTAGTGCCCGCAAGGCTATGCAAGGAATACCAAATTGGAAGAGCTTTAACCTTGGCGATACTGTTATCTATTAACTATGGGAAAGCCACTTCATCTCCCAGGGGCCTTAATCTCCTAGTCTGTCTATTGAGGGGCTTGAATTAAATTATCCATAAATTCCCTTCCAGCACTAACATCTACATTAAATTCATCTTTGTATTCCCAACACAATGCTGGACTCATAATACATGCTAAATATTTATTAGCTGAATTAAACTGAGGTTTCCCCAAGGCCTCTAATACATTACTTTACAATGTTTTAGTTCAAACTTGTCATTATTTTCAATGTTAAGTTTAAAATGTAAGTGTTCTCAGGGAAAAGCGTTTTTTCTCCATTTTTCCTTTATCCAGCTTATATAAAAAAAACACTCATACAATGAGAAAAACCACAGTAAGTAAACCTGTACTTTGTAATATCTAGATGGACAAATTTTGGCTTTAATTGTGCATAAAGGGTTCTCTAAGAGAAATGACTCAGATTTCAAGAGGAAAAATGTCTTAAACTACTTAAGAGATTGTGAAGCTACCTTAATAAGTTTTAGAAATAAATACACAATAACTTACTAGTAATTCATAAGTGAAAAATACCAGTTTTACTTCTTTAACAAGATGTATTCCCTCACAGAATTTATTTTATTACTCTCCTTAGTTTACTTGTAGTTATCAGATGCATTTCAAAGTTATGCAATTATCCTTATTTTTTTAAAAAATCTGCAATTCACACTTTTCACTAATTTAGTCTTCCCAACAATCAGTAAAACTAGCGTAGTTTTATGTATGTATAGGATTACACATGAAAGTATGCAGAGCTCCATCTGAATAAGGAATAAAGGTTTAACGGTCACTGTTAACGAGGTTGAACATTCTGGTTTCACAACACCATTAATGAGTATCTGCTGGTCCTTCTTCCTAGTAATCACAATGATGCTTTACGCCCAAGAGGTACTCGTTAATGCTGTCGAGAGACTGGAGTGTTCAACCTCAGCACATCAACAATGACCATTAAACCTTTATTCCATATTCAGATGGAGCTCTGCATACTTCGACTTGATGGCAAAGGGTATACATACAGGTACTATATAACTGACACCTTGCTTTATCTTGTTTAACTCTCTCAACAACTCCGAGATTATTATCATCTCCGTTTTTAAAATGAGGAAACTAATTTTTTAATGCTTAAAGAAGTTGTCACTTGCCCCAGCGAAAAACAGATTAAGTAAATGTTTTAGTTATCTAGTGCTGCTGTAACAAACACCACAAGTGGATGGCTTTAACAAAGAGAAGTTTATTTCCTCACAGTGAAGTAGCCTAAAAGTGCAAATTCAGGGCATCAGCTCCATGGCAAGGCTTTCTCTCTCTCTCCGCCTCCTCATCAATCTTCCCCCAGACTAGGAGCTTCTCCTTGCAGGGACTCCAGGTCCAAAGGACACGCTTTGCTCCCAGCACTGCTTTCTTGGTGGTATGAGGTCCCCAACTCTCTGCTTGCTTCCTTTTCTTTTTATTTCTTGTAAGATAAAAGATGGTGCAGACCATGCCCCAGAGAAAGTCCCTTTATATTGGATCACGGATGTGACCTTAGTAAGGGTATTACAATTCCACCCTAATCCTCTTTAACATAAAATTACAATCACAAAATGGAGAACAATCACACAATACTGGGAACCATGGCCCAGCCAAACTGATACATTTTGGGGGGGGACATAATTCAATCCATGACAGTAAAATACAGTAAGTACATGGAATGATTCCATCCTAAATTGCCAAACATCAAAACCTCAAAGACCGTGCAAGCTCCTAAATACCATGCATTCATCAAGCATTCATGAATTTGTCTGACTCGAATAAGCTAATCAAAAAGCTCTCTATGAATCTCAACTAACTAGGTAGTCACTTAAGGGTAAAACGTCAGTGAGTGGTCCAAGTTCACTGAGTTACCAAAAAAGAATTTAATTTTTTATTATGAATTTACCACTTCTTTTGATATCTGATAGCCAAACTACAGTTATAAGGAATCACCCTATCATTGTTAGAGGACATCATTAATGCTTAACATTCTGCTAATATTAACCACAAAAACAACTGTGGTTTGGCATTTCCTCCGTGGCAGATGTTGATATCAAGTCTGATAGTCAAGAGTGTACTGAATTTATCCAGAACTTTAGGTCACAAAGATACTTATAAGTTTTTGTTGTTGTTAACTAAATAACCATTTCAAAATACTTGTTAGTGGAGCTACTTAAAAGACCTCAACAATATACTTTCATACCATTACCTACTAGAAGGACAACGTCGTGAACCAGAATCAAATATACCTCCACTTTACCATTTCTCCATTATTTCGTCCTCTGTTTCTCTGGTGGATTCCATAATTCACTGCAACAGTCACACAGAACTCAGAGACTACACTCACGGTTATGTGGCTTATTCGGGTAACAACGGAGATGTAAGACGATACAGTTCGGGTTGCAACTAAGGGTCAACGTCAGGAAACTCAGGGAAAGGTATACGGGTGAGCGCTACTCTCCGTTGTCAACCAGGACAGCTTCCGGTAAGCTCCCTGCTAAGACAGGTCTTCTCAAGCGACTCTCAGTCAGCTCTCCTCTCTATCAAGACCACTCCGCCCTCGGGTTCCACTGTGTTTATAAGCCAGCTCATGTCCTCCTCATCAAATACAAGGCGGCTGCCTAACCAATCCAAGTAAAGGTCAGTTACTGGGGTAGCGCTCTCCAGCCAATCCGGGTAAAGGTCAGCTACCAGGAAGGCCCCCCCCCCCCCCGCCCCAAGCCAATCTGGTAAAGTTCGGTTACTGGGCAGGACTCAGGTAACAGGAACAAAAGGTCGATTTGAAGGTGATTCCATACTTTACACCTTCGCGTGGCTAAAATGTTAACCGTTCCAAATTAAACAACAGTTGTGTCATACAGTCAGTCATATAATCTGATAATCAACCAATATTTATTGATCTCAGGCTTAGAGCCTGAACTTCTGTTACACAACTCCATTTCTAGGAATCTGTCCTAAAGAAAGTTGCATCAAAGATATTCAACTAGGCATTGTTTATAATACAAAATTTTTTAAATACAAAAAAGGCCACCAAAAAAGGATTAAGTAAAATACAGCACATGGAATGAAATGTGTGGTAGACTTAGATTCACTGATATGGAAAGATGTCCGTGATATATGGCTAAATGAGAAAGATAGGTTGTGAAACCATATTGCTATGTAACAAATTACCCCCAAACTGAGCAGCTTAAAACAGCACTAAACATTTATCATCTCACAGAGTCTACAGGTCAAGAGTTTGGGGGCAGCTTAGCTTGGGCGATTCTAGCTCCAGGTCTCTCTGAGGTTGTAGTCAAGACATCACTTATCTAAAGGCTTGACTAGGGGTGGAGGATCAGCTTCCAGGATGGCTCCCTCAAATAGCAGTCTCAGTTCCTTGTTATGTGGATGTCTCCATAAGGCTGCTTGAGTGTCCTTCACAGCATGGCAATTGACTTTCCCTAGAGCAAACAATCCTTGAAAGAGTGAGTCAGAAACTTGAGCTAGGAAGTTATATTTTGCCATTTTTTCAATATCCTATTGGTGACACAGGTCACCTCTTTCTCATTGTGGGAGTGAACTACACTGGGGTGTGAACACCGGGAGGAGAGACTCGTGGGGGACATCTTGGAGCCTGGCTACCTACTGCACTTGGTTAACCAGTTTGATATTGTTAACTAAAGTTTGGATTTAAGTTTCTGAAAAACAAATGATTACTACATAAGGTGGCTTTTAAGAACTTAACTGTTTAAAGTTTTGAAGAGAAGAGTTAAGCTAAAATTAACTCACATTGAAGATTATATTAGTAATATTTATTATTTTAACAGGAAATTATCATTTGAATACAAATGTGATATATGAATGTCATAGGAATTTTTCCTGGCTGTAACACTGATATTCTTGCAGTTACGTGGTCTCTCTTTCTCTCTTTCCCTCGCTTTTAAATGAAGTGTAATTTACCTACAGTAAATTTTACTCTTTTTAGTGTACAGTTCTGTGAGCTTTGACAAGTATATACCATGATGTAATCAAGGTACGGAACAGTTCCATCACCTCAGAATATTTGTATTCTCTTGTCCTGTTTTCTTCCTTTTTTTCCCTTACCCAAGCAAGAGGAAATACATGTTTTTAGAATTAAATTGATAGAATACCAGAAATTTTGCAGTCTATGAAACTACAATATACCAACCTTGACCTCTAGAAATGAGGTAAACAGGATTGAACTGAAATAGAAGTATGGAAATAAAGGAAGCAGAGAGGATGCCATAGTAAAAACACTATAAAAGTACAAGTGCAATGCTCTAGGGGCAGATTTTCAAGCCTAAATTCTTGTCTGAACTAATCTGATACCAACATTTCTTAAACTTGATTGATTAGAATATTGCAGTGGTTTTTATAAAAATGGACAGAAGAATGCTCTTCTTATCCACTCCTAAGCTGGCTTTGAACTTATGCCAAGAGAAAAGTGAATATTAGCTACAGTTTCCAGACAGAAATAACTTAGCCTCATGCATCCTTGGATGTAATTAAGAAAAAGACATTCTCATTTATAATTTCAATGTATTCATGTCTTTCATGTCTATATTCATTGGGCAAATATAATCCTTATCCCTCTCAGTACATCTTTCATATCTTCTGTTACCTCCACAAGTGTGAATAGAACATATACAAGCTTTAAGTAATAGGTATTTTAAAAGCATAAAAAGAACATCACAGTCGTAAAATTTTATCTATAAAAATAAGATATAAATGAATATAAAAGGATTAAAATAAAAGAAATGCAAATATTTTGAGATTATAAATCAAAGAAGCTACATATAGCATACATAATAGCATAGGTATAGTGCGTATGTATGCGTGTGTGTGTGTGTGTAGATAGATAGACAGACAGATCTAGGTGTGAGGGATCATGAGCCAGAAGGGTAAAGATATTTACAATGGGTGTAATAGTAGGGGGTATTTAAACAAAAGTCATGTTTTTGTTAGGTGACATTGACCCAATTTCAATTCATATTGACTCCATGTGACAGAGTATGACTGCCCCATAGAACTTTCTAGGCTGTAATCTTAATGGGAGCAGGTCTCCAGGTCTTTCTACCATGAAGCCACTGGATGCGTTCGAATTGCTAAACTTTTGGTTAGTAGCTGAGCACTTAACCATTGTGCCACCAGAGCCCCTTAAAAGTCGTATACTTTGGGGAAATTCAGAAGTATCTAAAGCTCATTAGGAGCCTTGGTGGCACAGTGTTTAAGAGCTTGGCAGTTCGAATCCACCAGTTGCTCTTCAGAAACCCTATGGGGCAGTTCTACTCTGTCCTATAGGGTCACTATGAGTCGGAATCGACTCAACAGCATCAGGCTTGGTTTTAAAGCTTATTTTTTTGGTTTTAAAGTGAAGGTATTCGACTGTGTGGATCATAACAAATTATGGATAACATTGCGAAGAATGGGAATTCCAGAACACTTAATTGTGCTCATGAGGAACCTATATATAGGTCAAGAGGCAGTCATTCCAACAGAACAAGGGGATACTGATTGGTTTAAAGTCAGGAAAGGTGTATGGCAGGGTTGTATCCTTTCACCATATTTATTCAATCTGTATGCTGGGCAAATAATCCAAGAAGCTGGACTATGTAAAGAAGAACCAGGCATCAGGACTGGAGGAAGGCTCATTAACAACCCGTGTTAGGCAGACAACACAACCTTGCTTGCTGAAAGTGAAGAGGACTTGAAGCACTTACTGATGAAAATCAAAGACCACAGCCTTCAGTATGGGTTACACCTCAAAATAAAGAAAACAAAAATCCTCACAACTGGACCAATAAGCAACATCATGACAAATATAGAAAAGATTGACGTTGTCAAGGATTTCATTTTACTTGGATCCACAATCAGCAGCCATGGAAGCAGCGATCGATAAATCGAAAGACCCATTGCATTGGGCAAATCTGCTGCAAAACACCTCTTTAAAGCGTTGAAAACAAAGACATCACCTTGAAGACTAAGGTGCACCTGACCCAAGCCATGGTGTTTTCAGTTGCCTCATATGCATGCTAAAGCTGGACAATGAATAAGGAAGACCGAAGAAGAATTGACCCGTGGAATTATGGTGTTGGTAAAGAATATTGACTATACCATGGAGTGCCAAAAAATGTGTCTCAGAAGAAGTACAACCAGAATTCTCCTTAGAAGCAAGGATGGCGAGACTACATCTGACATACTTTGGACATGTTATCAGGAGGGATCAGTCCCTGGAGAAGGACATCATGCTTGGTAAAGTAGAGGGTTAGCGAAAAAAAGGAAGACCCTCAATGAGATGGGTTGATACAGTGGCTGCAACAATGGGCTTAAGCATAACAAGGATTGTGAGGGTGCAGGACTGGGAAGTTTTTCATTCTGTTGTACATAGGGTCGCTATGGGTTGGAACTGAGTCGGCGGCACCTAACAACAGCAACAGGTGTAAGAAGAAAACACTAAGTCACTGTATTGGTGACTGGAAAGCAAATAAAGGAATTTTAAAAACAAAACTGAAAAGGAGAAACTATGAGAATACTTGAGAAAAAATTAAAAATTGATAGAATTTGGGAAATAAATGTGTTCGAGCTAAGATATCCAATGACTATCACATACCTGTTAATGCAAACCAGCTTAGAGAAATGTAAATTGTGCCTACTCCCTCAGCTCTCTCTACATTATTCTGACTTTAGCCAGTATTCTTAACAAAGCAACATTCAATTCGTCATGGCTCATTTTTCAAGGGCCTCCAGTTGTTTCTAGTGATCACCAAGTTCTTTTCAAAGCTTCCATTCATTTTATATTTAATTATCTTTCATAGAGTTTTATTTGGGAATTACTTGAAACTTACTGACCTATAATTACTAGGGATGTGTAAAGATACATCTAGTAAACTGACCATTTTGAAAAGAATGTCTGTTCAATTAATGGAAGAGAAGTTACTTTTTACTAGGAAGTATGACAAATGAGGAGTTTTAGCAAAATTAGACACTGTCATCCATCATCAACTCAGAAACCTTCCTAGAATCCTTCCATTTTTACCCCACAACGTACAATCAGTCCTTAAGCCTTATTGATTTCTGGCTTCTCTCCATCTGCCCTGTCATTGCCCTAGCTGAGGCTCTCTTCCTCTGTGTCTTCAGTACTACAACAATCTTGCCTCCTCTGACCTATCCAGTAGTTTAGGAGGGTAAATGGTGTCTGGGGCAATGTGGATGTGTTTGCCCCTCCTCCTTCTTCCCTATGCCCCAGAATCTAGACTGTATTTTTCTGCCAGAATGATCTATCTGATTCATCTATCTCATGATACTATTCCCCTGTTAACCATTCTTCAATGGCCACCTATAACCTGAAGCAGGAATAGCAATTGCTAATGCCCACAGGGGCCAGGCAGGTGGCATAAGTGACAGTTGAATAAAGCAGACCTGATAGTGACTGTTGCAGAGTGGTGACAGCAGATCCTCATCTAATGTGGGAAAATGTGTCCAGAGCCACCAATTCTTCAGGACAGGTTGGAAATTCAGATTTTAATGTGAAATTTCTGAATTTTTAAATGTTGACAATTAATTCAAACTCTTTTTAAAAATCAACATGAGCCAAATTATTTCTATAGCCTGGGTACCATCAATCTGTGAATTTTGATCTTATAGGATAAAATCAGGGATGTATTACCCAATAAGCAAGGTACATACAGTCTTATTTGTGCTTATTTACTAATCTGTAGTGCTCAATTTCACCTGTTTTTCACCTCATCATGTGGTGAAACCTATGTGAAATTGTGATCTACAGATTAGTAACACAATTAAGTCCATGCATACTTTGCCTATTGTAAACCAGTGCTTACCTTGCTTACTGGTTAATCTGCTCCTGGATAAAATTCAAACCCCTTAGCATGGCATAAAAGACTCTTCACGATCTAGTTCCTGCCTACGTTTCTAAATCTACCTCTTGCCAACAAAGCATGTATGCTCCATCAATTCTGAATTACTTTCAGTTCCAGAACAAGTGTGCTTTTACTTGCCTTTGTGCTTTTGCCTCTGTTCCTCAGCATGAAGTGCCCTCCCCAAATCATACTGCCTCACTCCCAAACACCTCACCTGATTCCCTTTTCATTAGTTACGCAGCTCCAGTGTCACCTCTTCCTGGAAGCCATCCCTGTTCACACTTTTCTCCTTCCTTCCATCTTGGATAGATGCCGATGTAATTGGTTCCCAAAATATTAAGTATATCCCAGTTGTTAACTAAAACAAAGATGAGAGGAGCAAATCTATGCAGGGAGATGTTAAGTTCCACTTCACATGTATTAAGCTAAAATATTTCATATCAGTAGGCCATTGTATAAATAAGTATGGAAATTAGGAGCACTTTCTGGCCTTGAGGTATGGATTTGAGAAAAACTATGTAGAGGGAAAGGAAAAGAGTAAGGATGCATTCTGGGAAATCAGGTGTGGGCAGAGAAAAAGATGTTATGAGAGGAGTCTGAAAAGTAGTTAGCAAATTAGGGAGAAAACCGGAAGACAGTGGTGCTATGGGAGGTGAAAGAACAATTTCAAAAAGGAAGAAGTATTCATCATGGTCAAATACTGTGAAATGTCTGTTGGATTTAGCAATAACATAGTGGTTGTCCTGATAAGACCAATTTTTTGTGTTTTGGGGTTTTTTTCAGACACTGCAAATTCTAAATTTTCTGCCATTCATACAAGTACTGGTAAGGATTTAATTTTATACCATTGAGCTTTCTTTTTTTTAATGTATTTATTGTGCTTTAAGTGAAAATTTACAAATCGAGTCAGTCTCTCATACAAAAAATTATACACACCTTGTTGTGTACTCCTAGCTGCTCTCCCCATGATGAGACAGTACGTTCCTCCTCTCCACCCTGTATTCCCCATGTCCATTCAACTAGCTCCTGTCCCCTCTGCCTTCTCATCTAGCCTCCAGATAGGAGTTGCCCACATAGTCTCGTGTGTCCTTGAGCTGAGAAGCTCACTCCTCACCAGTATCATTACCTATCTTATAGTCCAGCCCAATTCCTGTCTGGAGAGTTGGCTTCGGGAATGGTTCCAATCTTGGGCTAATAACGGGTGTGGGACCATGACCTCCAGGGTCCCTCTAGTCTCAGTCAGAGCATTATATCTGGTCCTTTTACGAGAATTTGAGATCTGCAGCCCACTGTTCTCCTGCTCCATCAGAGATTCTCTTTTGTGTTTCCTGTCAGGGCAGTAATCGGTTGTAGCTCGGCACCATCTAGTTCTTCTGCTCTCAGAGTGATGTAGTCTCTGGCTTATGTGGCCCTTTCTGTCTCTTAGGCTCATCTTTACCATGTGTCTTTGTTGTTCTTCATTCTCCTTTGCTCCAGGTGGGTTGAGACCAATTGATGCATTTTAGATGGCCGCTTGCTAGCGTTTAAGACCCCAGACACCTCTCACCAAAGTGGGATGCAGAACGTTTTCTTAATACATTTTGTTATGCCAATTGACCTAGGTGTCCCCTGAAACCATGGTCCCCAAACCCCCATCCCTGCTACTCTGGCCTTCGAAGCGTTTGTATACCATCGAGCTTTGATAGATCTTTAGTAATAATGTAAACAAGATTATAAGTTAAATACTCAGGAAAATATTTTTTCAAGTACTTATAAGTTTTAGTTAGCACATGAACAACTCACGTGTTAATACAAGTCATTTGACCGATTTATTTAAGAAGATCTTTTCGAGTCATTTACTAGGCAATTTTTTTCCTCATTCATAATGTTTTATGACACTGGTTGCAATCCCCACAATGTGATACCACACTCCCCCGTTCCACCCTGGGTTCCCTGTGTCCGTTTGTCCAGTTCCTGTCCCTTCCTGCCTTCTCATCCTGCTTTTGGACAGGAGCTACCCATTTGGTCTCATATGTTTGACTGAACTAAGAAGCATGCTCCTCACGTGTGTTATTTTTTGTTTTATAGGTCTGCCTAATCTTTAAGGAATGGTGGCTGTGGAATGAATAGAAAATAAGGAAGTGGAAACCATAAGTGCAGATTACTCTATCAGGATTAAGGAGTCCTATAGGGTCACTATAAGTTGGAATCGACTCAGTGGCAATGGGTTGTTTGTATTGGGTTTAGGTGGTCCAAATGTTTAAGCACTGGACTACTAACCACTGAAAGTTTGGTGGTTCAAACCAACCCAGGAGTGCTTTGAAAGTAAGACCTGGTGGTCTGCTTTTGAAAAGTTACAGCCATGAAGACCCTATGGAGCAGTTCCACTCTGTGCACATGGGGTCCCCATGAGTTGGAATCCAGTCAATGGCAACTAACAACAACAACACATATCAGAATTATTATTTGGAGTTGAAGAACAAACACTAAACTCAAATATTTGGCCAAGGGAGGATTTGTTCTATGAGCTATTTACTAGTATATTTTTAGGATTTCTCAGCAGAGCAGCTATTGGCATTTCAGAAGGATAATCCATTGTTGTGCAGGATGCCCCACACATTGCAAGTCATTTAGCATCCCTGCTCCCTCCCCCCCACTAAATGACAGTAGCACTCCAGTCATTTTAATAACCAAAATAACCTCCACCTGCATTTCCAAATGCCACTGGGATAATGATATTGATCCTACTAGAGATTCACAGCAAAGTCTCCTCACAATAGGTTGTCTCTCTAAACATTTTATTATGAAAAACTTCAAACAGAAAAGTTGAAAGAATAGTCAAGTATTGGAATGTCCATTACTTAGATACAGAAATTCTTGACATCTTACCAACTTTGCTTGATCTATTTATATGAAAGTAAGCTTTAGACATCATGACACTTCACACATGCTTCTCTTAAAAATAACAACAGATTAATTCATAATTGCAACATTATTACTACATCTTAGAACATAAAAAGGAGCCCTGGTGATGTAGTTGTTAAGGGCTGGGCTGCTAACCGAAAGGTCAGTGGTTTGAACCCACCAGCTGCTTCATGGGAAAAAGATGTGACAGTCTGCTCCCGTGAAGATTACAGCCTTGGAAAGCCTCTTGATCTATGTACAGGTTCCTCATGAGCACAATTAAGTATTCTGGAATTCCCATTCTTTTCTCAATGTTGTCCATAATTTATTATTATCCACGCGGTCAAATGCCTTTGCATAGTCAATAAAACACTAGTAAACATGTTCCTGGTAGTCTCTGCTTTCAGCTAGAACCCACCTGACATCAGCAATTATATTCCCTCTTCCATGTCCTCTTCAGAATCTGGCTTGAATTTCTGGCAGTTCCCTGTTGATATACTGCTGCCCATTTTGAACGATCTTCAGCAAAATTTTACTTGCATATGATATTAATGATATTGTTCAATAATTTCTGAATTCAGTTGAATCACCTTTCTCTGGAATAGGCATAAATATGGATCTCTTCCTGTTGGTTGGCCAGGTAGCTGTCTTCCAAATTTCATGGCTTAGACAAGTGAGCACTTCCAGAGCTGCATCCGTTTGTTGAAACATCTCAATTGATATTCCGCCAATTCCCAGAGCCTTGTTTTTCGCCAATGCCTTCAGTGCAGCTTGGACTTCTTCTTTCAGTACCACCAGTTCCTAATCATATGCTACCTTCTGACATAGCTGAACATCAACCAATTCTTTTTGGAATACTGACTCTGTGTATTCCTTCCATCTTCTTTTGATGCTGCCTACATCTTTTAATATTTCCCCCATAGAATCCTTCCATATTGCAACTCGAGGCTTGAATTTTTTCTTCAGTTCTCTCAGCTTGAGAAATGCTGAGCATGTTCTTCGCTTGTGGTTTTCTATCTCCAGATCTTTGCATCTGTCATTGTAATACTTTGCTTTGTCTTCTCAAGCTTCTCTTTGAAATCTTCTGTTCAGCTCTTTTACTTCATCATTTCTTCCTTTTGCTTCAGCTACTCAATGTTCAAGAGCAAGTTTCAGAGTGTCTTCTGACACCTTTTTTGATCTTTTCTTTCTTTGCTGTCTTTTTAATGACCTCTTGTTTTCTTCATGTATGATGTCTTTGATGTCATTCCACATATGATATGATGTAATATTATGTAATATAATATATATATGTAATTTGTTGCCATCAAGTCAATTCTGACTCATAGCAATCCTATAGAACAGAGTAGAACTACCCCATAGGGTTTTCAGAGAGCTGTTGGTAGATTAGAACTGTCAAACTTTTGCTTAGCAGCCTGAGCTCTTAACCACTGCTATCAGATCTCCAATATATGTATGTTTGTGTGTATATGTGTATATATGTGTGTGTGTGTATAGATATATACACACACACACATATATGTACTATCCCAGCATATATATACCCAGTGTCTATATATATGTGTATATTTTTTTAAGAGAATATATTTTATATATTCGTTGACTCGACAATGATGGGTTTGTTTTGGTATACATATATATGCATACATATATATTTATATAAAATTTAGAAGATGTTAACTGGCTATCTACATATTAGTTCATATTTGATTCCCCACTTTTTTAAAAAACAATTTTAACCACAAGTCTTCACTGGGTTAATGGTGGTGTTCCAAGTCTCCCTTTATTCATTATCTTTAAATTGTGATGGTGGGGTAGAATTAAATGTTTTCTGTAAGTTCCTCAGGAACTGTGGGGTCATTTAGCCTAGCCAGACCCTTTGTCTGAGACATAATTGAGGACAACCCAGTGGAATATGCATAATGCTCCAAGATGCTATCAGAATAGACAAATGAGCTAAGGGACATATCAGGATTCACACTACCTTCTCTCTACAACTCCAGCTACCATGCCTGAATCTAGCCTCCCAAATAGAAAGAAAAAGCATCCTCCATTCCAGTCTACAAATATCAAGGTTTCAGTGGCTTGTTATTGCACTGGTGATTTTTCAGTCTTGGAAAATTTTCTTTTAAAATGAGATAAGTCATATTTTATGCCTTATTAGCTAAGATCTTAATTCTCAGTTTTTGCCAGTGATTACTTAAGCCAGCTAACAGCAAGAACCAAAAGGTAGGCAGTTGGAATCTACCAGGTGCTCCTTGGAAACTCTATGGGACAGTTCTACTCTGTCTTATAGGGTCTCTATGAGTTGGAATCAACTCGACAGCAAACATATGTATGTATAGATGTGATGGCGAGAATGAGTCACAGGATAAATGCTTGGGGAAAAGAAAAGTTTCAAAGATAAATTAAGCTTTCTCCACATTTTACCTAGGGTGAAGAACAAATAAATCTGTCTTAAGAGAAGTATGGCTAGAATGCTCCTTAGAAGTGAGGATGGCGAGACTTTGTCTCACATACTTTGGACATGTTATCAGGAGGGACCAGGATTTCATGCTTGGTAAAGTACAGGGTCAGTGAAAAAAAGGAGAGCCCTCAATGAGATGGATTGACACAGGGGCTGTAACAATGGGCTCAAGCATAGCAACAATTGTGAGGATGGTACAGGACCCAGCAGTGTTTCGTTCTGATGTACGTAGCATTGCTATCAGTCTGAACTGACTCAGTGGCACATTTCAACAACATCTGAGCTGCTGTAAATAATTTTGTGTGACCCCTTTAAAGTCCTTCAATCATTCTCATCATTTTTATGATGAACATAATGTTCTTTGTTTTGTGTGTAAGACCACCAGTGACTAGGTTACTCTCTAATTCTCCAATTTTGTGTCCTGTTAATGACTTTCTTGATGGTTTGTGCTCTGATATTATTTTAACTACTCTTCTTCCTGCCTTTGCGTGTGTAAACTACCCCCATCCTCTGCTACACACACTCATTTTTGTGCCTTGCCAACTACAACTTTTCCTTTAGGATGGGCTCATGTACCATCGCTCTCTCGAGGACTTCCCTGACAGGCCTCTCCTAATTACCTCTCCCCTCAGCCCCCCAAAGTAAGGCCTTCTGTGCTTTAATTGTATACACTTCATTTCTTTATCTGCATTCCTATCCTTACATCGCAAGTAATATATACGTACGGTGCTTATAACAAGAATTTTGTATGGATATTAGCTCTTATCATTGGATTAAAATGATGTATTTCACTATCAGTCTCCTCCACTAAACTGTAAACTCCTTAGTCTAAAGGACAGTGCTTTACTCATTTTCTTTAACTTAGTTCTTGGATTATAGTAGGTGATCAGGGAATGTTTGAAACATAAGATGGAAAGGAACTACTATTTATTGAGCTCTGTGTTAGGCAGGATTTCTAAAATGGTCCCCCAAAGATGTCCAGCCCTAGTCCCCGGAACCCACAAATATGATGAAATACCACTGCTGTGTTTAGGTTCTGTTGTATGGTTAATTGAATTTAAGATAGAGAGATTATCCAGGTGTGCCTGATCTAACCTCAAGAACTCTTAAAAGCAGAGATTGGTGGCAAAAGGGGAAGTCAGATTTAAAGCATGAGAAAGATGTGACATTTCTGGCTTTGAAGATGGAGGGGATTATTTGTGAGAAACAGAGAGAGTTCTGTCCATGCTGAGAGTGATCCCTTGTTAGCAGCCAGCAAGAAAATGGGAACCTCAGTGCTGCAGCCAAAGACAGTGAATCCTGCCACCAACCTGAATGAACATGGAAGCAGATTTCTTCCTAAGAGCCCAGCCCAGGTAATATACGCCTTGCTCTTAGCTTTGTGTTAGCCTGAGAATAGAAACTAGCCAAGCCCACCCAGACTTCTGACTTACAGAATTGCTAGATAGTAAATGAGTATTGTTTTAAGCTATTAAGTTTGTGGTAATTTGTTATAACAGCCATAGAAAATGAACACGAACCCCTTCAGCAGGCCAAGTATATAGATGTAAGGCTCTTTACATATGTATTGGGAATGAATTTCATTTACAGATTCTACAAGACAGGCCATCTTTCCTAATCTTCTATAAAGAACTTAATTAACTAATTAGTTAATTAGTTAATTTTAACTTTAGAGATTAATAGATAGCTGCTTCATGAAGACCTTATATACGATAGAGACAAACATTGCCCAGTTCTGCATCATCTTCACTATTATGAGGCATATTAGAGTCCATCATTGTGGCTATTGTGCCAATCCATCTCACCAAGGGTCTTCCTTGCCCTTGTTTTTCACCAACCATGATGTCCTCCTTCAGGGATTAATCCTTCCTGATGATATATCCAAAGCAAGTGAGTCAATGTTCTGTTGTTACCTATAAGGTTTTCATTGGCTAATTTTCAAAAATAGACTGTAGGCCTTTCCTCCTAGTCTATCTTAGTCTGACAGCTCTGCTGAAACCTGTCCACCATAGGTGACCTTGCTGCTATTTGAAATACTGGTGGCATAGCTTCTAGCATTACAGCAGCATGCGAGCCACCACAACACAACAAACTGACAGACGGGTAGTACCACTGGCTAGTAGGGAATTCGATATCAGCCATTCTTGATGTTCCCTCCCCTAATCCTTTACCTTCACCAGGGTTGTATGTCAAGCTTTTGAGATCATACACAGTGCCGCTGTGGTTATTAGTCATGTTTGCATACTATTCAATGCTGGAACACCTATCCTAGCCTGCATGGTCTCTTCAGGTCTCTTCTCAATATTTAAGTCCCAGCCAGAGGCAAATTACTGTGAAGCAAATGAAGCTTAAGCTTCAGGGTCTATCACTTGCATGGCTCTCTTCCAAGGTTCTGTATTTAATTATTTGTAATTTTATATTCTTTTTCTTAAACGAAATACCTGAATTGTATAAATGTCATGCCCCACAAAACCTGGGTACTTCCTTCAGTTCACACCTTTCCTAACTAGCTAATTAAAGTGGTCCCCTCTTTCCTACCCTACTAACCAAAAAAAAAAAAAAAACAAACCTGTTGCCATCCGGTGGATAGCGACTCATAGCAACCATATACGATAGAGTAGAACTGCCCCATAAGGTCTCCACGGAGTGGCTGGTGGATTCGAACTACCGACCTTTTGGTTAGCAGCCAAGCTCTTAACCACTGCACCACCAGGGCTCCTCCTACACCATACAGTCCTCTCATCTGTCAGTAACTTCAGACATTGTCTTTTACTTTGCTTCTCCTCCCAATTTTTGTTCCTTCGCTACTCTTTTAAAATGTATTCATTTCTTGTCCATCTCCACTAGAATGCAGACTCATCGAAGGCATGTCCTTCATGTTTTATTCACCCCTGTATTTCGAAAACCTGGAATAATGATTGACACATAGGTGGTGGTGTGCCAATGTGTTGACTGACTGACCTCAGGGCAACCAAACTGCTGTATTCCAGTCAAGCTTGGGGTACAGCTATCTTTGGCTAGTGAGAGTCCCAGGCCTAGGTTCTAGCCTCTCTGATGCAGCATTCAGCCATTCACTTTGAGATCCTGTCACATTCTTTGGGCATTGCCAGGGATCAAGGAACAAGACCCCACTCATCAAGAGACCCATAGACTGCCCTCTCATCCATCTTTCCCATGACAACACCCAAGAGTGGCTTGGGAGACTTCCTCTGCTTGATTCCTGCTCCTGTACCCCAAATAAAAACAATATTATATGATATTATGAATCAACATTTTTGTGAAGTGAGAAAAGCAAATTTAGAAAATTTTGCTATTTTTATTTATCTGTAACACTATATAAACATAGCTTCAATAAATTCTTAGCCACCTCCTACACTGCTTCCAAGTAGATTACTAGCCCTGAGCTCTTACTAAATAGAAAGTTGGGGGTGACCATTTCAAGCTAGGAAGGAAAGTGTTTTGAAAGCAACTTCTGCTTTCTTCCCTGCCACAAACATCCCTTGAGACAAGGAAGCAAAGTTGCTATCAGTTTAAAGAAGGACAGGAGAGAAGACAAATACAAGAAAACAGACAAAATCTCAATTTTTTTTTCCCTTTCTCACATGTATTATTCCTTTAATCTTTAAGACAACTGCATACAGCTGATCTTATTCCCACACAACAAAACTCAGCAGGGTCAGCATTATTACCAGGGATGCTGTGTCCATTATCACTGCACTTTGTTGTTGTTGTTCTATTATCTTACTGTGTTCATTTTTACACTCTACCCTGTGAGGGAATTTAGATGCTTTTTTCAAGATTTGAGTGGAAGAACATTTGGATGGATATCGCAACTAAAACCAAGGGTGCCAAGATGGAGCTCATGCACTAGAACTTTACTTCCAGATAATAAAGCAGGCTTCAGCTGTAATTTTCACCGTAACTATGGAGCATGACTCTTTGTTCCGCAGCTTCCTTCGTGTTTTCTCCCAGGATACATAGATGTTGTTGTTGTTAGGTGCCATCCAGTCAGCTCCGACTCATAGCGACCCTATGTACAAGAGAACACTGCTCAGTCTGGCACCATCCTCACAATCGTTGCTATGTTTGAGCCCATTGTTGCAGCCACTGTGTTATCCACCTAGAAGGTCTTCTTTTTCACTGATGCTCTGTTTTACCAAGCATGATGTCCTTCTTCAGGGACTGGTCCCTCCTGACAACATGTCCAAAGCATGTGAGTTGAAGTCTAAGGAGTATTGTGGTTGTATTTCTTCCAAGACAGGTTCTTTCGTTCTTCTGGCAGTCCATGGCATATTCAATATTCTTTGCCAACAGCATAATTCAAAGGGATCATCTCTTCCTCAGTCTTCCTTATTCATTGTCAAGCTTTTCCATGCATATGAAGCAATTGGAAATATGACTTGGGTCAGGTCCACCTTAGTCCTCAAAGTGACATCTTTGCTCCTCAACACTTTAAAGAGGTCTTTTGCAGCAGATTTACCCAATGCAATACATCTTTTGATCTCTTGCCTGTTGCTCCCATCGGTGTTGATTGTGGATCCAAGTAAAATGAAATCCTTGACAACTTCAATCTTTTCTCCATTTATCATGATGTTGCTTATTGATCCAGTTGTAAGGATGTTTTCTTTATGTGGAGGCATAATCCATACTGAAGGCTGTGATCTTTGATCTTCATCAGTAAGCTCTTCAAGTCCTCTCCTCTTTCAGCAAACTAGGTGGTGTCATCTGCATAATGCAGGTTGTTAATGCGTCTTTCGCCAATCCTGATGCTGAGTTCTTCTTCACATATTTCAGCTTCTTGCATTATTTGCTCAGTATGTAGATTAAGTATGGTGAAAGGATACAACCCTGACATACACCATTCCTGACTTTAAACCACACAATATCCCCTTGTTCTGTTCAAATGACTGCCTCTTGGTCTATGTACAGGTTCCTCATGAGCACAATTAAGTGTTCTGGAATTCCCATTCTTCTCAATGCTATCCATAATTTGTTATGATTCATGCAGTCAAACGCCTTTACATAGTCCATAAAACACAGGTAAACATCTTTCTGTTATTCTATGCTTTCAGCCAAGATCTGTCGGACATTAGCAGTGATATCCCTGGCTCCACATCCTCTTCTGAATCTGGCTTGAATTTCTGGCAGTTCCCTGTCAATGTACTTGCTGCCACTGCTTTTGAATGATCTTCAGCAAAATTTTACTCATGTGTGATATTAATGATATTGTTTGGTAATTCTCACATTCTGTTGGATCACCTTTCTTTGGAATGGACACAAGTATGGATCACTTTCAGTCGGTTGGCCAGGTAGCTGTCTTCCAAATTTCTTGGCAAAGAGGAGTGAGCACTTCCAGTGAGTTGCATCCATTTGTTAAACATCTCTATTGGTACTCTGTCAATTCCTGGAGCCTTGTTTTTTTGCTGATGTCTTTAGTGTAGCTTGGATTTCTTCCTTCAGTACCGTCGGTTCTTGATCATATGCTACCTCCTAAAATGGTTAAACGTTGACCAATTATTTTTGGTCTGGTGATTCTGTGTATTCCTTCCATCTTCTTTTGATGTTTCCTGTGTCATTCAATATTTTGCCTATAGAATTCTTAAAAATTTCAACTTGAGGCTTGAATTTTTTCTGCAGTTCTTTCAGCTTGAGAAATACCAAGCATGTTCTTTCCTTTTGATTTCTAACTCTAGTTCTTTGCACATTTCATTATAATATTCTACTTTGCATTCTCAAGCTGCCCTTTTGAAATAGATAAGACACTTTCCTATAAATTGGCCTTCCGCTGGCCTGCTTTGACACACTGAGGCAAGTGTCCCAATAAGCCCCTTCCTGTGATTTTTACTAGATTAGCATACCATGGACTGCCAGAAGAACAAACAAATCTGTCTTGGAAGTATAGCCAGAATGCTCCTTAGAAGCAATGACGGCAAGACTTCGTCTCATGTCCTTTGGACATGTTATCAGGAGTGACCAGTCCCTGGAGGACATCATGCTCGGTAAAGTGAGGCTCACTGAAAAAGAGGGAGACCCTCAACAACATGGATTGGCATAGTAGCTGCAACAGTGTGGTCAGGTATAAGAACGACTGTGAGGATGGTGCAGGATCCAGCAGTTTTTGTTCTGTTGTGCATAGGTTCACTATGAGTCTGAACTGACTCGGTAGCACTAACGACAACAACATTATTATATATGGCAATTAAAAGGAGCTCTGGTGGCACAATGGTTAAGCACTCGGCTACTAACAGTTGCTAACTAAAAAATTGGTCATTAGAACCCACCAGCCACCCCACAGGAGTAAAGACCTGATGACTGCTATCCTAAAGATTACAGCCTAGGAAACCCTGTGGGGCATTTCTACTCTGTCCTACAGGGTCACTATGAGTCAGAATCGATTTGACAGCACACAACAACAACAGATGGCAATTAAAGTCTGCCAATATTTCCCAAAGTGTGGGATATTTAGACTAGAGGTGCATGAGATAATTTTAGGTGGATGCAACATTAAATAACAGCCAATCGCTTAGCAGAAAAGCTATTGTCTTTTCAATATCCTTTAATCTTTCTGATTATGCTCAATAGAAAAATCTCAGGTTGATGCTATATGTCCAACCCTAAAAAAGGAAGGTTAGTAAAAAAAAAAAAAAGAAAAATTTTTGAACAAATTGTAGGCCTTGGGGTCAGATCCTTGATAGGCAAACTTTCTAGAATTAAGAACATTGTTTTCGTTGCATTTATTTTTATGACTTTCTTTCATTTATGTCAACTGGAAATATGTTTTCCACTTACCAAAGTGGTATGAAGTTTCTTTTTAAGTTAAATCTAAGCTTTTTAAAAAGTATAAAGAAATACTAAGTAAATAATAGAATTCGTGGTACCTGGATCTGGCAAAATTTGTTATAAAGGTTGGGAAACACTACATTAAGCAATTCATATAGCTAGCCATGTGATGTTCTAACACTGGACCTGTTACAGGTTGCAAGTCACATATATTGGAGGTGAGTTATGTCTCTTTAGCACTGTGTCCACACTTTGAATTGTTGCCAGGAGCTTGTCTGATTCCCAGTTTGTGGTGACCAGAGGAAGTCTATGCACATATCAGCCACAAGTAAACGTGCTTGGGTTCTGTTTTTGGAATGAAGCCAGGTGTGCAGAAAATTCACCCTAAAAAGTTAGAAGCAAGTTCACTGTCATGGAAAGAATCATCAGGCCCAGGGCAGAAGTGGCGAGAAGACTGACTTTGTAACCTGGAGGCAAGGGATCACATGCTATGTTCCAGAAATTAGGATTGGTCTAGAAATGAGGTTAGAAGCAAGTATTGGTTTGGGTTAACTTCCTGGATAGAGCTGAATGTCTTGTGATGATAGCTGAGTGTTAACTTTTCTTCGGGTTCCTAAGTAGAACATTGTAAAGGAATTACTATACAATGAAAGGGAGCCTAGCCTAGGTATAGAGTACAGGAGTAAAAAGGAGATATTGACCAAAGTGCCTGTTGACTGTTCTACTCTCAAGCTTATACATTTAAATTAGAATTCAGGTTTAAATTAGGGATGACAACATGATAGACACATGACTTAAAAGTACTTATGAATCTTATGCACATTTTTGTACTAAAATGTATTTCCAATTGTATAATAAAGTTAATGGGAAAAAGATTCACTGAATAGAAGTTGGGTTATAGAAAATCTCAGTATGCTGCATTGTATTAATTACTTAAACCTTCAGTATTATTTTATCTGGGAGTCCCTGGGTGCAGCAAAATGTTAACGTGCTCATCTGGTAACTGAAGTGCCTGCCCAAAGGTGCCTGCGAAGAAAGACCTGGTGATCTACTTTGAAAAATCAACCGTTGAAAACCTCATGGAGCACAGCTCTACTTTAACACACATGGGGTCGCCATGAGTCCAGATTCACTCCATGACAATTTTTTTTTTTTAAATAATCAACGTAAAGTAGGCAAAGCAGTGGGTTATCAATTAAAGAAGCAAAGAAACAACTTAGATTCCGAGGGTCATTAAGTCTTTTCTTTATAACTGAAATTAGCTCCTTTTATATGTAAGGTGTTTTATCAAGTGACAATTAGCCATTTTTACCGTTTATTAATTAAAATTAGCCATTTTAGTCTTATTAAAAGATTAATTCTGAGATTTTGGTTTTTGGGTTTTTTTTTTTTTTGGTTGTGTTGAATATCCAAAAATGATTTACTCTAGCTTTTCGTCTCCTGTGTTCACATAATGCAACATGATAAAATGAATTTTCACGTTCAGTGTTGTAAGTTCCATTTGATAGTAATCTCCACATTGCACAGGTTGATATGTGCCTATGCTGTTATATTCTCTAGTGGTTTTACTAATAATAAACTTAACTATAAGCACAGTATCTCATTACACTGGACTCTTACCATGTGTGAGCACTTAAAATACATTTATGATTTAATTTAAAATTCTTTAAGTTGACCACAATTAACAAGTAAATGAATGAAAACGCATGTCTGTAGTATAACTACGATTTTAAAGAGGTGTGTACAGATCCTATTCTGACAACTACTTGCATGTAATAGACAAAAACTCCACATGATTAATAGTTGCAGCAAAGAAAAACAATTAGCAAAAATAATTTGTTTGCATTTCTATTTTAAGGCTTAATTTGCCTTAAAGGAGATGAAAGGTATCCTTGCACCCCAATCTATGTAGGAGGCCATTAGAATATGAAAATATTTGCATTTCTTCACATCTGAGATTCATGCCTGGGCAAATTTTTAAGTTCACTCTGCTATTTTGCTATTAAGGTAATATGAAATGATTATTTTTGCTTTCTTCTTTTTTAAAATAAGAAGTTTTTCTTGTCCTGAAATTAGCCATAGGTCCCTAATATTATTAATTCAACAATAACAAGTTTTTAAATAACTTTTTACTGTGTTTTCAGTGAAAGTTTACACAGCAAATTTGGTTTTTAACAATTTTTATAAAAATTGTTCAGTGACATTAGTTACATTTTTCACAAAATGTCAACAATCTCTTTTTTTATTCTGTTGTGGTTGATGAATAATAACACTGTTTTAAAAAAATGTCCCTAAAAAGTCAAAGATTAACATAGTTTTCTGGCCCTTACAGCAGGGGAGGAAGGAAAGCTAAACTCAGTGTAATGTGCGTATGTTAATAGCCCAGGTAGTTTTTTTGGTTTTTGGACTGGTAGCCTTTGGGAACTGCTTACTTAACCACTGTTGTAGTTGTTGTTAGGTGCCAATTGTATATAACCCAGTGCCCTCGAGTCGATTCCGACTCATAGCCACCCTATAGGACGGAGTAGAACTGCCCTATAGAGTTTCCAAGGAGCGCCTGGCGGATTCGTATATAGCAACCCTATATACAACAGAACTAAACACTGCCCTGTCCTGCTCCATCCTCACAATCATTATGTTCGAGCCCATTGTTGCAGCCACTGTGTCAATCAATCACGTCGAGGGTCTTCTTCTTTTTCGCTAGCCCTCTGTGTTACCAAGCATGATGTCCTTCTCTGAGGACTGGTCCCTCCTGCTAATATTTCCAAAGTACCAGAAATGAAATCTCACCATCCTCGCTTCCAAGGAGCGCTCTAGCTGTATTTCTTCCAAGACAGACTTGTTCGTTCTTCTGGCAGTCCATGGTATATTCAATATTCTTCACCAACTCCATAATTCAAAGGTATCAATTCTTCTCTGGTCTTCCTTATTCTCTGTCCAGCTTTCATATGCATATGAGGCAGTTGAAAATACCATGGCTTGGATCAGGCCCACCTTAGTCCTCAAAGTGACATCTTTGCTTTTTAACACTTTAAAGAGATACTCTGCAGCAGATTTGCCCAATGCAATAGGTCGTTGGATTTCCCGACTGCTGCTTCCATGGGTGTTGATTGTGGATACAAGTAAAATGAAATCCTTGACAACTTCAATCTTTTCTCCATTTATCATGTTGTTGCTTATTGGTTCAGCTGTGAGGATTAGTGTTTTCTTTATGCTGAGGTGTAACCCATACTGAAGGCTGTCATCTTTGATCTTCGTCAGTAAGTGCTTCAAGTCCTCTTTGTTTTCAGCAAACAAGGTTGTGTCATCTGCATATCGCAGGTTATTAATGAGTCTTCTTCCAATCCTGATGCCACAGTCTTCTTTAAATACTCCAGCTTCTCAGATTATTTGCTCAGCACATAGATTGAATAAGCATGGTGAACGGATGCAACCCTCACACACACCTTTCTTGATTTTAAACCTTGCAGTATCCCTTGCTCTGTTGGAACAGCTGCCTCTTGGTCTATCTATGTCCAGGTTCTGCATCAGCACAATTAAATGGTCTGGAATTTCTACTCTTCGCAATGTTATCCATAATTTGTTATGATCTACACAGTTGAATGCCTTTACATAGTCAATAAAACAAAGATATACATCCTTCTGGTATTTTCTGCTTTCGGCCAGGATCCATCTGACATCAGCAATGATACCCCTTGTTCCACATCCTCTTCTGAATCTGGCTTGAATTTCTGGCAGTTCCCTGTTGATGTACTTACTGCCACTGCTTTCGAATGATCTTCAGAAAAATTTTACTTATGTGTGATATTAATGATATTGTATTATAATCTCCACATTCTGTTGGATCACCTTTCTTTGGAATGGGCACAAATAAGGATCACTTGCAGTCGGTTGGCCAGGCAGTTGTCTTCCAAATTTCTTGGCATACATTAGTGAGTGCTTCCAGTGGTGCTGCAGCTGTTTGCTGAAACATCTCCATTAGTATTCCATCAATTCCTGGAGACTTGTTTTTTTGCAGATGTCTTTAGTGCAGCTTGGACTTCTTCCCTCAGTACCATCAGTTCTTGATCGTATGCTACCTCCTAAAATGGCTGAACATTGATCAATTCTTTTTGGTCCGGTAACTCTGTATTCCTTCCATCTTCGTTTGATGTTTCCACTGTCATTCGATATTCTGCCCATAGACTCCGTCAAAATTTCAGCTCGAGGCTTGAATTTTTTCTTCGGTTCTTTCTGTTTGAGGAATACCCAAGCATGTTCTTCCTGTTTGATTTTCTAACTCCAGGTCTTTGCACATTTCATTATATTTTACTTAGTCTTCTCAAGCTGCCCTTTGCAGTCTTCTGTTCAGTTCTTTTATTTCATCATTCACTTTTCTACTGTACATGCAAGAGAAAGATTCAGAGTCTCTTCTGACATCCATTTTGATCTTTTCTTTCTTTCCTGTCTTTTTAATGTCCTTTTGCTTTCTTTATGTGTGATGTCCTTAATGTCTTTCTACAACTCCTCTGGTCTTCAGTCATCAGTGAGCAATGCATCAAATCTATTCTTGAGACGGTCTCCAAATTCAGGTGGTGTATATATATATACTCAAGGCCATATTTTGGCTCTCATGGACTTGCTTTAATTTTCTTCAGCTTCAACTTGAACTTGCATATGAGCAATTCATAATCTGTTCCACAGTCTGCCCCTGGCCTTATTCTAACTGATGATATTGAGCTTTTCCATCATTTCTTTCCACAGATGTAGTCAATTTGATTCCTGTGTTTTCCATCTGGTGAGGTCCATATGTATAGTTGCCGTTTACATTGTTGAAAAAAGGTATTTGCAATGGTCTTGCAAAATTTCATCATGGGATCTCCGATGTCATTTCTATCACCAAGGCCACATTGTCCAACTACCCATCCTTATTCTTCGTTTCCAACTTTTGCATTCCAATCGCCAGTAATTATCAATGCATTTTTATTGCATCTTTGATCAATTTCAGACTGCAGAAATTGGTAAAAATCTTTAATTTCCTCATCTTTGGCATTAGTGGTTGGTGCATAAATTTGAATAATAGTCATATTAAGTGGCCTTCCTTGTAGGCATAGGGATATTATCCCATCACTGATAATGTTGTACTTCAGTATAGATCCTGAAATATTCTTTTTGATGGTGAACGTGACACCATTCCTCTTCTACTTCTCATTCCAGGCATATAGACCATACGATTGTCTTATTCAAAATGGCCAGTACCAGTCTATTTCAGCTCACTAATGCCTAAGATATTGATCTTTATGCTTCTATTTCATTTTTGACAATTTCCAATATTCCTAGGTTCATACATCATACATTGCACATTCTGATTATTAATCAATGTTTGTAGCTGTTTCTTTTCATTTTGATTTGTGCCACATCAGCCAATGAAAGTTCTGAAAGCTTGACTCCCTCCACATCATTAAGGTCGACTTTAATTTGGCAAGTGTGCTCTTCCCCAGTTGTATTTTGAGTGCCTTCTAACTTGAGGGGCTCATCTTCTACCACTATATCAGACAAGGTTCCACTGCTATTCGTAAGGTTTTTACTGGTCAACTTTTTCAGAAGTAAACTGAGAGGTCTTTCTTCCAGTATGTCTTAGTCTGGAAGCTCTGCTGAAACCTATTCAGCAAGGGTGACCCTACTGATATTTGAAATACCAGTGGTAAAGTTCCTTGTATCGCAGCAACACGTAAGCCACCACGGTATGACAAACTGCAGACGTGTGGTGGACTTAACCATTAATATTTTATTTATATACTAATTCTTATTTTAGTTTATTTATTAATTTTATATTCAGAAGTAAATGCTTGCTTCAATAATAGCAAACTTCCTACGAAACTCCTCTTGCCCAAATGAAGACTGGAGTTACTGATCTGTATTCCAGAGCACTTTTATGAGCTACCAAATAGGCCACGTAACATTCTTGGAAAACACTAAGGATAAGCTGCCAGTTTTTCTAGGTAGACAGAGAAGCTAACAAGGCTATCCTCAAATTCCTTTCTTTCACTGTAAGAGCTGTATTCTGGAGTTTTTAAAGTGAATAGGTCTTTTGAATTTTAGTGCTAATTTAGAGTTTCTCAGCTCCTTACTCCATCATTATTCCAAGATGTGGTATTATCATTGGTATATTTTACGCTTCTTACCCTCACCTTCTATTCCTACAGTATTTTCAGGATCCCTAACCTGGGATCATAACAAATTATGGATAACATTCTGAAGAATGGTAATTCCAGAACACTTAATCGTGCCTATGTGAAACCTGTACATAGACCGAGAGGCAGTCCTTTGAACAGAACAAGGGATAATACATGTTCTAAAATCAAGAAAGGTGTAGGTTAGGGTTGTATCCTTTTACCATACTTACTCAATGTGTACACTGAGCAAATAATCTGAGAAGCTTGGAGGAAGATTGGAGGAAGACTCATTAACAATGTGTAATATGCAGATGGCACAACCTTGCTTGCTGAAAATGAAGAGGACGTGAAGCACTAACTGATGAAGATCAAAGAACACAGCCTTCAGTAAGGATTACACCTCAACATGAAGAAAACAATAATCCTCACAGCTGCACTAATGAGCAACATCATGATAAATGGAGAAAATATTGAAGTTGTTAAGGGTTTCATTTTACTTTGATCCACAATCAATGCACATGAAAGCAGCAGTCACAAAATCAAGTGACATATTGCATTGGGCAAATCTGCCGCAGAAGACCTCTAAAGATGTCCTTTGATGACTAAGGTGTGCCTGACCCAAGCCAGGGTATTTTTAATCACTTTATATGCCTGTGAAAGCTGGACAATGAATAAGGAAGACTGAAGAAGATTTGATGCTTTTGAATTACAGTGTTGGTGAAAAATATTGAATATATCATGGACTGTCAGGAGAACAAACGCATCTGTCTTGGAAAGAGTAAGGCCAGGATGCTCCTCAGAAGCAACGATGGCAAGACTTTGTCTCAAATACTTTGGACATGTTCTCAGGAGGGACCAGTCCCTGGAGAAGGACATGATGCTTGGTAGAGGGTCAGCAAAAAAGAGGGAGACCTTAATGAGATGGATTGACACAGTGACTGCAGTAATGGGCTCAAAGATAGCAATGACTGTGAGGACTGTAGGACTGAGCAGTGTTTCCTTCTGTTGTACATAAGGGTTGCTAAGATTGGGAACTGCCTCTGATGGCACCTGCCAATAACAACAACCTGGGCTAGAGGAGTCCTGGTGGTGCAGTGGTTAAGCACTTGGCTGCTGCTAAATGACAGATCAGAGGCGACTCACCAGCCTCCTCCGTGGGACAAAGATTTGGCAGTCAGCTTCTGGAAAAATTCACAGCCTTGGAAACCCTATGCGGCAGTTCTACTTGCTATGAGTTGAAATTGGACTGGACAGCAATGCGTTTGGTTTCCATTTTGAACCTGGGAGCCCTGGTTGTGCAGGGGTTAAGAGCTTGCCTGCTAACCAGAAGGTCGGCATTTCCAATCTACCACCTGCTCCTTGGAAACTCTGTAGGGCAGTTCTACTCTGTTCCACAGGGTCACTGTGAGTCTGAATCGACTTGACAGCAACCGATTTGGTTTATTTTGGTTATATTTCTATGCTGGGACTTGTGGTTCAGAAAATTCAGTCTTATAGGTAGATTGTTTCCTAATCGGATTTTGGTCTATTTTAGTTTCCAATATGATAGCTACAATGTAGTCTACCGGAAAGGGTATCATGCTGAGAGTAAACAACGCTAAATTGTTCACTGCTGTATCCCCAGCATCTAGAACAATGCCTGACCCAGAACAGGTGCATAATATTTGTTGAATAAATCCTAATCCTGCTTTTGGGTGAAATTAAACATCAGTTAGTTCTTTGGCAACTCAGTCAAGACAATCCCTAAATTTCCCTTCGATGGTAGTATTTTATGACTTCTCTTATTTTACTTGTAAACGCTCTAAAAAAAACCAGTTGCATGAAAACAATGGGGTGTTTAGAAAAACATCAGTTGGTGGCGGTAGCAAATAGATGAGCTTATATTAGTATTTGTTACGTATCTCCTTTTTGAGTATGAGTAGTCAAACAAGGCAAATTTAGTCTTTCATTACGATTTTTTTTTTTTAATGGCCTCAAGAGGTGGTTCAAATAAGCATGTCGTTCTCTTCACTGTTAATACGTGCAGTGTCTAGAACCATGACTGGCTTATAGGTATTCAATAAATATTAGAAGGGTGGTGAGACTTGTCTCACACACTTTGTACATGTTATCAGGAGCGACCAGTCCCCTGGAGAAGGACATCACGCTTGCTAAGGTAGAGGGTCAGTGAAAAAGAGGAAGACACTCAAGAAGATGGATTGATATAATGGCTGTAACAATGGGCTCAAGCATAATGACTGTGAGAATGGAGCAGGACCAGCCAGTGTTTCGTACATAGGGTCGCTGTGAGTCGGAACTGACTCTTTGGCACCTAAAAAAAATACTGGTTGAAATGGTTGCTATTATTTACATTTCTTTTGAACCCCATAAGTAGATACGTCTTTAGAAAAAGAGGGAGCAGGAAGCAGAAATCCCTTAAAAGGTCAGGACCAGTAACAAGGCCGAACTGAGCTCAAGAGGAATACTGGGCAGCTTAAAGCACTGAGAGAAAAGAGGACCCAAAATAAGCGTAAGGAGGTTAAAAACAAAAAGCCAGGCAGGAGAGGAAAGACGTTTGGCCGGACGTTTGGGTGTTGGCAGGAAGCCACTGCAATGACCGCAGGCCAACCCTGGGCACTAGGCGGTCATCTCCGGCTGCGATCTGGGGAAACTACGTCCAAAGTCCTTGGCTACACAGATCCAACTTTAAAAAGGTTCTGTTCAGTTGTCAGACGCCCAATTCTTCCAGAGTTCCTTGGAAAGGGAAACCACATGCACCTAACACAAGAACTATCCCCCATTCCATTCAAATAACGCAGGCCAATAGGAAAATCTTCCGTGCTGAGCAAACGACTCCGCAGAGCCAAGACAGCCTCGGAGGCAGGTCTGCCCCGCAATGCTGTGCAGGCCAACTGTTGGCCTTCGGAACCCTGGGAGCCTTCAGTGGGGCAGGGAAACCTTCCTTTCCTCCTTCTTCCCTCTCAGGTTGGTCCCAGCCCCCGCGGCCCGAGCCACACCCGCTTCCCTCCGGTGGCCGGGCCGCCCCCGTCGCAGTTCGCGGGAGCGTTCTTCCTGGGGCGGGCACAGACCCAGGGCGCATGCGCACGGGCCGAAGGGCGCCTCCCTGCCCGGATCTCGCGAAGTTACGTTACAGTGGCCGCCGGTGACGGGTGGCCAGGCCGGGGGCGGGAGGGCTTCTGTGGTAGGAAGGGAGGTCCGCTCGCCCGGGCGCGCCGCCCCAGTGCTCTGTGGGATACTGGAAGTCTCGAGCGTTTCCTCCCGGTTCCCAGCCCTCCTCTGGCCAGCCCTCATAGAAACAGTCACACACCCCCTGCCTCCCCTCTCTTCCCTCTCCGCCTCCCCCTTCCCCCCTCGCGATAAGAAGACCCGGCGGCAGGAGAGGGGATGAAGATGGCGGACGCGAAGCAGAAGCGGAACGAGCAGCTGAAGCGCTGGATCGGCTCCGAGACGGACCTCGAGCCTCCTGTGGTGAAGCGTCAGAAGACCAAGGTGAAGTTCGACGATGGCGCCGTCTTCCTGGCTGCTTGCTCAAGCGGCGACACGGACGAGGTCCTCAAGCTGCTGCACCGCGGCGCCGACATCAATTACGCCAATGTGGACGGACTTACCGCTCTGCACCAGGTCTGTGCACCCCGCCGCGCGCTCTCCTGACCCTGAGGGTCTCCGCCGTTCTTTAGTCAGGGCCTCTCCTCCGCTCTGGGCCTCCTGAGGCTGGGGGCGGCGGGAGAGACTCCCTGCTGTGGGGTGAGGGGGCGGTTTCCCGCGAGGGAGGGAGGGAAAGAACTGGTGGAGGGAGGGCGCAGGGCTTGAGGCCCCCTTCAGAGCAGTTGGTATTAAAGTTGGGAATCGGCTGGTTTCCGGGGCACAGGGGAAAAGGGACTGTGGTCTGCTTGGGGCCCTAAGGCCGTTTGTAGTCGTGTGTCTGGGATTTGGGGTCGAGACGAGAAGGGGTGTAATGGGTTGTGCCTGGGCCCCGCTGTCAGGGATTTATTTGGGGGACGGGGATGCTGAAGAAAACTACTTACAAGGAACATTAGGGACTCTCGGGCAGATGGACATCTTTGGCTTGTAGGTGGGCATTGGATTTGTTGTACTTTTTAGGACTTGATTACAAATGATGGTAATAATAGTAATCAAGAGCTCTAAGCCGAGTGCCCTGAGCGAACGATTTCCTGTTTTCTCTTTTATTACTCTTGGTTACTGGGGAGGAGAAAACGGGGTGTAATTAGCAGATCTGCACCGGCTGAAAGGGAGGGGATGGAAGTGAGCGTTCAAAAGTGCTTGTCCATCTCCAGACCGGAACGCTTATCTGAGGTCCAGTACTCGGTGTGAGTTTGCTGCAGTGTCACAGATCCTGGAGCCCCAGGTCCTGGGCTGTGCACTGGAGTTAGAAAGAAAAGAATAAACATGGGGCATTCTTTTCAAAGCCGGTTACCAAGATCTGGTTTTTCTTTTGGGAGTGGGAAAAAGGAAAACTGGTCACAAACTTTCCGCAAAATGGATGCTTTGTGCATGTTAAAGTTTTATAGTGGTCTGATTGGGATCTCTCAATGTTAGCCAAATAAGGAGAAACTATTGGCAATCCAGAGATAACGTTGCTTTGCCTTTAACAGGCCAAAAGCAACACGACCACGTAGAGTTCTGCATAAAAAGCAATTTTTAAATGATGGTAGTAGGTAACAAGACATAGCCTCTTAGAATTTTCCTAGTTGGCAACTTGTAATTACTAGAAAACGACTTAACAGCAATAGCTTCCTCTGACAATGAAGAGATTTGTGAAATCTTTCAAAGTTGCTTGGCTGTAAAGGGAAGATTGCAGCTTTATTTTGAGTAATACTGTAGCAAAAACTTGTTTGGGAGGTTGAAACTTAAAGGCTTTATATTTCATGCATATTAGCTTGCTGTCTTTTGAAAAGAGAGGTGTGTGGTAGCATTTTTCCTTTTACTGCTTCCTGTTGAAGTGAATGATGACTATTTTAAGTTTTATTTAGTTGAATTCTCATATCATAGTTGGCTTATAGCCTTTGTTTACAGAGTTGACTGGATGAATTGAAATGATGGATAAATTAACAGGAAAATCTTGACATCAGAATGTGGTACCCAGTAAGGATATAGCTTAGTCTTTAGCTTTTTCTCAGTTCCATTAATTTAGATTCTTTAAGGTATAGCAAACTTTCTTTAGCCTTGCTTGATTTTAAGGCACAGCATAACTCTAGATTTTAAAAACATGACATTTGAAAATGAAAGAAACTTGTGGCATTCAAATGATATTGTAATTATGTAAGATGAATCTTTTCAAATTTGTTTCAAGTGTAATTTTAAAAGATAAAGCTGTTATTGTATCCCTGAGGTCAGCGTGATTGGATAATTTCTTACATTAGTATGTCTTATTAAAATTGTCAAATAGAAATTTAAACTTCCTATTATTGTTGTAGAGACACCCAAATATATTGGCTTGAAGGAGGATGAGAATCTTTTATACATTAATCTAATACTGGTTTAGGTACTAAAAGAGAAAGCGCACTTAACAGGCTTTTCAGATTCTCTTGTTTCCCCCCCCCCCCATTTGTACAATGTTGCAACAATTATCACACTAATTTCTTCCTGACTAATGAATTCAGTGGTTAGTTTGGCATTATATAGGTGGAGTATTATTGAGTATTTGTTTTAGTTGACAAGTACTTAAGTAGAAGTTTCCAAGTTTATACATAAACCATTTGCATAGTATCTTTTTGTAATTTATCTGCACATTCCTTAAGTCAGTGAAGCAAAAGTCTTTAAAATATGAAGCATTAAAATTTTTATTGCGTTCTCTCCACTTGGTATTTCTCATTTATCAACTCTTCTTATACTTTTTTTTTTGCATTGTGGCTGTGAGAACAAGGAGTTCACTTTGGGCAAATTCAGGACAGCAGATAATGAAAGGTGATAAATATAACTTTTTTAAAAAGAACCACACACACACACAAAAAAAACTAAGCTTTTAAGAAACCTCCTGAATGCTACTTGTTTTAATAACTTAAATTATAAACCTAAAAGGATCCATTGTTTTTTTTTTTTTAGTAGACCTTGAATAATTTAACTTCTCAAAAGATCTAAGATACCTAAGATATTTTTATGAGATTAATTATTAGTTATTCATTTGGAATATTCATTTACTTTTTTGTTTTGATCGAGTGTCCTAAATTTCATTGTTAGGAGAAATGTTACAGATACTTCACAACCCACAAATATACTTCTTAATGTAGTATTTTGCTTCCATTTTTAATACAAACAGCTTATATTTAAAGGTTTCTTTATTAAATAGTTGAACAGGCTCTTTCATTAGAAGGTATTTCGTTTTCAGGTATTCTTTTTGTACAGGGATAATGTCGTCCATTTAGGAGAAAGAGCAGTGTTTCTTGTTAAATTCTCTGTCTTGGTCTCAAGAATAGCCCTTTTCCCCCTGTAGTTAGAAAACAGTACTGAAGTTAGGTAACCAAAAAAAAACCAAACCCAGTGCCGTCGAGTCGATTCCGAGTCATAGCGACCCTATAGGACAGAGTAGAACTGCCCCATAGAGTTTCCAAGGAGCACCTGGCGAATTCGAACTGCCAATCCTTTGGTTAGCAGCCGTAGCACTTAACCACTGAGGAAGTTAGGTATATGACCTAATTTCTCATTATCTAGAATGGAGGTCTGGGGTAGGTTTTCATTTTTATGAGTGGGCAGTAATCAGCTTCTGATTTTGTAGCTACCCGGTAGAGTTTTCTCATATATAATCTTTATAATTCAACATACCTTATAAAGATTTTAGGAGACTAATTCAACTCTATGGCAGTTGGTTTGGTTTGGGTAATAGGGTTGTCTGTATAATGCTTTATTGCTGGTTTTTAATGATACTGGTAGGCATAAAACGCAGGACTGAGATTTCTTCCAACAGTTTTCAGATCATAAGTCAGTTCTATCTTTAGCCTTTTGATTTTACCTTAAAATTTTATCTACTTCCTCTGTGACAGTAAATTCCAATTCAATTTTCTCCAGAGCTCCAATACCTCATTTTCATTTTTTATTGATCTGAAATATTGATTTAATATTAAAATTATTAAAGATATCGTGATTTTATCTTTACAGACACATCTTTCAGTAAACCAATTGCCTTCAGTTGATTCTGACTCACGGTGGCTCCATGTGTATCAGAGTAGAACTGTACTTCATAGGGTATTCAATGGCTGGTTTTTTGGAAGTAAATCATCAGGCCTTTCTTCCAAAGCACCTCTGGGTGTACTCCAATTCTAACCTAACTCTACCACCCAGGGACTCATCTTTAAGTAGTAATATAGAAAATACAGGTCAACCCCCTTTGCCATAAAATAAAAACTGTTTACAGCTCTACCTGTGTGATTTCTTTAGAGAATCCTTATTGTTCAAACATAGATTTCCATAGTTGTAATTTTTATAATCTATTATCATTTAAAATTAGTTTAGATATATTTTTTCGTATTGTTATACTTTGCAAGCATCTTTTAAGTCTGAGTATTATTGTTAGACAGTTTTACATCAATGTCAGGAATTTCTTTAAATTCAGCCTAAAACAAAACTTAAATATCTTTCCTAACAAGACTACTCTTCTCATTGATGCCCCTATTTCTGTTAATGATGTAGATCAAACTTTTTAAAATATTTTAATTATCGTTTACTTACTCTCCTTGTCTATCAGTCTTCTAGCTCTCTATTTCCTTTCTTCACAATCTCTTTTGCATCAGTTCTTTCCCTTGCCTTTGTCATTATTAACCTGGTTCGTACCTTTATTATTTTTATCCATACCGAAAAAAACCTAGTGCCGTCGAGTTGATTCTGACTCATAGCGACCCTATAGGACAGAGTAGAACTGCCCCATGGAGTTTCCAAGGAGCTCCTGGTGGATTCGAACTGCCAACCCTTGGGTTAGCAGCCATAGCGCTTAACCACTATGCCACCAGGGTTTCCGTTTTTTACTTGTAGAGCATAGTAATAGCTTAATTGCTTTCCCTGCCTCTTCTGTTCCTCATCCAATTCCATACATATTGCTCTCAGGTTAAATCTTTTGACAGTATCACTTTGATTATGTCACTTCTCTTTAAATTTACATTTAAGGCTTTTCGCCATTTAACTATAGCTTTTTATCCTTGATATAGGGTCCCTATGAGTTGGAATTGACTTGACAGCAGTGGGTTTTGATTTTGGTATCCTTGATATGGCTCCCTTATGTGTTGTAGCTAGAGCTTCCAGCCAGTTCATTCTTGTTCAAACCCCTGCAGATAATTTCCATTTTCACCCCCAGATGTACTGAATTAGAATCTAAATTTTAATGAGATCCCTGGGTGATTCTTACGTATAACTTCTTGGGACCTTGTTAGAAATGCAGATTCTCAGCAGGGAACTTGTTAGAAATGCAAATTCTCAGCAGGGTTTGGACCTGAACAAACTAGTTGTATCTTTTACTATATGTAAGTTGGTTAACTTGCTTCCATTTGAACAAGATCTTTCCTGTTTTATTTCCTTGCATTTGGCCATGCTCTTTCCTCCACCTAGAATATCATCTCTTTCTTGTTTAACAGTCAGAATCCTATTCATTCTTCAGGATTCACCCCACTTGCTAGCCAGAAGGGATCTTTCTGTTCTTTGAACTTGCCTGCACTGTGGCACTTGAGAGAGACTCTCTTCTATGGGGTACCATACTCACTGTACCTTGTATTTCGCCCCTCTGCTGCTATTAAAATACTTCTTTTTTTATAAGTGTCTTCCTTGGTAGACTGTAAGGATACAGTCTTCCCAGTCTTTTTTTTTTTTTCTTGTTTTGTATTTCCAGGGCCTGGTACATAGTAAAGGAACCCTGATGGCACAGTGGTTAAGCCCTCAGCTGCCAACCAAAATATCAGCGGTTCGAACCCGCCAGCCACTCTGCAGGAGAAAAATGTGTCAGTCTACTTCAGATGACAGGCTTGGAAACCTTATGGCACAGTTCTGCTCTGTTCTCTAGGGTCACTATAAGTTGGAATTGACTGGGCGGCAGTGGGTTTGGTTTTTTTGGTTGGTACATAGTGGGTGTTCACTAAAGGTTTGTTGAGTTATATCTTTTATATTGTATCATAGATACGTAGTTTTGTTGCTTGCATGTCGTGGGATACGTTTTTGAAAGCTTCACCTCTGAATACTTAGAATGTTGTTCTTGCATATAGTAGGTGCTTAGTAAATTTTTTTCATTATTGGGAACCTGTATGTTTAGGAAACAAATGAAAAACTTTGTTGTAGATCTTCTGTGCAGGTTTTTTAAATATCTTGAGATTATTTAATCTTCCTATTAAAAAATCCTAAATCAGTCCATATCTTGGGTAAGTGTTAGAAAAATATTATATCCAGTTGAGTCATAAATCAATTTACTACCCATTTTATAAGGGGTCAAGCTAGTCCTATGTGGGAATACAAAGTAGAATTAGATCTGTGTTCTGTGCTATTATAATCTTTAAAATCAAGTCATCCTTTTACTTTTTAATACAGACTTGCAGATAAGTTTTGCTCTCAAAATATAAATTTTTATCAATTTATAAGGGAGCCGTTTGAAGCTTCTTTGTAAAATATGTGACTGTCTTGTCAGTAAAAGAAATACTTTAGTCTTAATTCTTTAAGTGCTTGGTCTTCTTGGGCAGACATTTCTCACTGAATAGTAATATGAAATGTAGCTCTTTTAAAAATATTCTCATAGGGCCTTTCCAATAAAGTGTTTTCCAACCAAAAGGAATAGAAACTGGAAGTAGTTAATATTGAATTGCTTGTTACAGAATAATTTGAATGCTGTATATGAGTAGTCTGTTTAAAACTGAATATTCAGTTTATAGTTTAAACTTATTTACCTTTTGGGGGGATGTTAAGATTATGGAAGAGTGCATTGAATCACATATAAGTTGTATTAAAATCTGTATTAAAAAGATTGTGCAGTATCAACTGTTTTCTCTATATAATTCTCTGGGTAGAAAAAGCTGTAACATGTTGTGGTATTGGCTTTCAAAACTTTTTGAATTATCCTGTCAATTTAAAAAAAGAAAAAACCTAAACAAACGAAAGCTTCCAATTCCAAACTGGTCCCTTACTTCCTGCAAATAAATGGGCAGTAGACAGCCCTAGCCAAATACGGATGTTTTTGGGAGGGCACTACTGCCTACACTAGTACTGTCAATACTGTCTTCTCGGCAGTTGCTGCTTTTGTGCTTCCTGGCAACAGTTTTGTGGTCTGACTTTGAAGTGTCATAACCAAGCCCATCTTTCATGTGCTTCAGCTGCAGTGTGATTGCAAGCTGTGACTGAGCATTTTTTAGTGTAGCCAGGTAGAAGCACTGGATGGAACAGAGGAAATTGTTATTTTTCATTACTTATTTGCTGTACCCCATTTAAAAAATACTGTTCAGGTAACAAAAGTGCTTGTGCTTAAAAAAAATCTATGTAGATGATTTTTAAATATAGCTGTTCATAAATTTTTTTAATTTTGAGTGAGCAGGGTAAGAGAGTAGGACATTGGTTTGTTACAGCTACAACTTGTCCCTTCTTGCCACCTCCCAGATTTGCTATTTTCATTGCTCCTCTGCCTGCAAAAAAATTGCCATCTTTCACCTCACCTTCGTTTTGAAAGTTTGTGGAGTTCCACAGTCATGTTGAAAAGATGGCGTATTGGCATTTAGGGACACCCCTTTGAGAGGTTGACAATCTCTACACAGTAAGGAATAGCATAAATCTAATCCCCTAAATGTGGATTGGATTGATCCAGTCCTCAAATTCCCATTTCCATCCTTGTCACCAGCCACCCCTGGGGCACACTCTCTCTATGACCCTAGCTACGCTAGCGCTCACAAGTCAAAAGGACACTGTCCTTCAGACTGCCGTATTGGTGGACTCCATTTGCAAGTTGGGGGACTCCACATGACACCCCAACCTTCTGATTCGCTGGCCACCAATTTGGAGCTGGTTTCCCACTACCCTTTCGGGGTGCCTGCCGCAGGCTTGGGAGTCCATATGACACCCTTCTTTCTGGCTTGTTGACTTCCACTGCCCTTTTTGGCTTCAATAATTTGCTGGAACAACTCACAGAACTCATGGAAAGTATACCATACATATGACTACGTGTTGCCCTTGAGTCAATTGCTACTCATAGGACCCTATAGAACAGAGTAGAACTGCCCCCTAGGGTTTCCAAGGAGTGGTGGTGGATTTGAACTGCTGACCTTGGTTGGTTAACAGCTGAGCTCTTAACCACTGCACCACCAGACCTCCAGCCTATGACTGAAAAACTACGATGTATTAAAGCCAAAAAGGATACAAATGAGGAGACACAGGGCAAGGCCTGGAAGGGTTGCTAATGTCAGGCTTCCATGTCCTAAGGGATGTGTTACTCTACCAAGAGCAGATGTTCCTCATCAACTGCGAAGCCCCTCTGGGCCTCCATGTTCAGGGCTTGATAGGCTAAACCATGCCTTCTTAAAGCTTGTTGATATCAGCCTACCAGGTGGATCTTTTCTAGTCTGCACAGCCCCCACTCACCAGCATAGACTCTTAGGTGTGGCCTGGAAGTCCCAGACCAAGGTATCCCCACTGTTCCAAGGGCCATTTCTCTGGAGCCAAGGACAAAGGCCACCTTATTTAGGGTAAAACTAGGTCCTTTACCCTACAAGCTACAACAGTTACTTTGAATTTTTTCTAAGTTAGAGTTGGATATGTAGTTTTTTACTATAGTTGCCATTGAGTTGATTCTGACTCATGGCGACCCCACGTCTGTCAGAGTAGAACTGTGTTCCATAGAGCTTTCAGTGGTTGATTTTCTGAAAGTAGATTGCCAGGCCTTTCTTCTGATGTACCTCTGGGTGTGCTTGAACCTCCAACCTTTTGGTTAGCAGCTGAGTATGTTAACCTTTTGCACTACACAGGGACTCCAATACTATGCTAAAAAACCAAACCAGTTGCCATCAGTCAATTCTGACTCATGGTGATCCTGTGTATTTTCAGTGTAGAACTGGCCCCTGTAGGATTTTCAAAGCTGTTGTTTTTCAGAAGCAGATCACTAGGATTTTGTTTCCGGACACCTCTGGGTGGGTTCAAACCACCAACCTTTCAGCTGATAGTCAAGCATTTAACCATTTGCACCCCTCATCCCCTTTTAAGAGAAGGAAGTATTCTTAAAATTTTTAGTCATTATGGTTCATGATCGGTACCTGGAACTTTCCCTGTAAATCAGCAGAGAATCAAGTGAAATATATATGTGTGTTCAACTTTTTCTTCATCTTTTTTTATTTTAGCTAGCCAACACTTATAAAACCTTTCTATTGTAATTAGAATACAGTAGTATTGTATCTAAATTAGCCTGACAATTTAAAATCTTTCCTAAATCTTAGAAACTGCCAAGATTGTGTTTGACTGGCCATCGTGTGCAGAACATTTGATCAGGTGGTTTGAGAAGTTGTAAAAGAAGTTAGAGCAACAACCAAAACACTCGTATTTTAAAGGCATAGAGTTTTGTCTTTAAACTCCTTCGTTTTTCTTTATCTTAATAGCTATTTATTGTTTAGGCATTGTTATATACTCATTTACAGTAAATGCTTTTTTATACATACACACACACGCTCTCTCACACACTTAAAGAGACAAATGATAGGCAAGCCCATATCAGATATTAAAAAAAAGAAAATTACCTCCAGCTTGTCACAATTCAGTTTAATATCTGACAGTTTATTTTCTGTACAGTGATCATTGATACTTATAATTAGTACTTGGAGCATTACATGAAATGCCAGTAAAATTATCTAAAATAACTTCTGCATTACTAAAACAGACTTTTAATGAAGATCATGTTTGATTTTTAACTGGGAACCTTTTGTTAATAAGAATGCCCAAATTTTGCAAAATTTAGCCAATTATATTACAGGTCTAACTTGGAAGAGGCAGTAGAATTTTTTTTTCTTATGGGTATAGGTGACAGCACAATTTAAAATGTGATTTACTTACTGCCTTTCAAATCATTAATCCCCAGAATTTTATATTTCATGAAACAAAGTGTTTTTTAAAATTTCAGTGACTGAAAGAGAAGAGCCTAATTTTTATTTTGCTGTGTAAGCTCATTAAAAACAAACAACCTGGTCACCTTTTACTGTCATTATTTCATAAAGAAAGGCTATTTCAAGAACAATAACAAAAGGATATAATACCCAAATAAAGGACAGTTGGTACTCATATATCCATCAATAAAATTATTGATATATTGACAACAGTTATTATTGGTGCTTTATCATGCATGTATTCCAGGTATAGAGAGTTAGCTGAAGGTTGAACTGATCTCAACTCTATTCCTCATGCCCTCCTTTTGGTGGGGTAGAGTAGTGAGTACTAGTGGTGGCAGGCCAGGTCACCGGCGGGGCCTGGACCCTGATTACCCAATAAGGAGCAAAAAAAGAATTTATCTGGAAGGATTCAGAAGATTGGTGAAAGCTCCCTTTGGGAACCGCTGCCTTTCATACACCCATACATGCACACCTAGGTACACGTACACTGAATACACTAAATCATGCCTCCTAAAGCGAGTTGATATCAGCCTAGTTGGTACCAGTATATGTGAATTACACACACACACACACACACACACACACACTTCATAGGAGCCGTTTTGGCACAGTGGTTAAGAGATCGGCTGCTGACCGATAATGTAAAGACAGCCAATAAGTCAAAATTTAGCAGGATCTTAGATTTATTTTTAAAATGGAATTTATTATTGATTACCAATACAGGTACATTTTACACAGTTTATGTAGCATACTTTACAAGTGAATTTCTTTAAACAAAACAAATTCTTGGGTGTTGGTTTAGAAAAGGAATCCGTAGCATACTAGCATTAGAAGCTAATGCATATTTTCTAGCAATTTTAATCAGATTTTTTTTCCTAAATAACACTTTCACTATGAATCCCTGTATGTCAGTGTTTTCTGACCAAGTTAGTATTTTGGTGGTTTGTCTTTTCATTGTTGTGCTGGCTAACCATAAAAAGACAAACTTGAGCTCTGTGTTACTGTCCTAAGCGTGCTTGCTAGAATGCTCTTTCATGGGTGGAGACATTCCATGTTGTCATGTGTTATGTAGGCATTTCTGAAATGACACGCAGTAGAAACCATGGAAAGGAGTAAAGGCATTCCTCAGCTGTCACCTTTTTAGCAATCTATTTAACTGTATTTGTACACTGAGTGAGATATTCTGGAGGGAGAACCTCACCTAATAAAAAGCTTTACTTTAACTTGATCATTAGCTCATATTTGAGCTGAAATTACCTTTTGAGGGCGGGTGGTTTAACATGTTCTTTAACAAAAACAAGATTCTAAAAATATTGTCATTTTTTGAATACTTGCATAATGTAAAGGAGATTAAATTTTGTCAGATGGGAATGGATACCCTCTTAGATATGGTAATTGTGTAGGAAAGTATATTTTTGTGGACTGTTAAACACACACATGCACCAGTTACCTTTACTTTGTAGCAATAAACATGCTAGAGTATTTACATTTTATAGCCTTAAATTGTTCAGGTGTTATAAACTTTTCCAATATTTATTCTCTTGTTTGGAACATTTCTGAAGGTTTTCTCTTGGAGCTTCTGCTCCAGCATGTTTTTTCAATATCCTCAGTATTGAGATATTGTTTTTCTTTGAAGAGAGATTTAATTTTGAAAATGATAATCATTTGAAGATATGTCAAGTGAATAAGGTAGATATGGGTAATCGTGGATCATAAATATTATCAATGATTAAAAACCCATTGCCATCCAGTCAGTTCTAACTCATAGCAACCCTATAGAACAGAGTAGAGCTGCCCCATAGGGTTTCCAAGGAGTGGCTGGTGGATTTGAACTGCTGACCTTTTGGTTAGCAGCCGTAGGTCTTAACCACTGTGCCACCAAGGCTCCATCAATGATTAGATGACATTTTCTAAAAAGCTTATTTTTAATTGGAGCATAATCATAAAGAGGCCAATCTTTGGATTTTAGTTAACTCTTTTTACATTGTACGGAGTTGAGTAAAGGCTTCAGAACTTCTTTATGATTATTCTAGTATACTGTGTTCTAAATTTTGCATGAAGCAAGTCAACATTATAGCTTTGAATATGGACTTTTCTGTGGCTGTATATGTTTTCCACAAAAGATTTTGATGCTGTTCTTTCCAGATCATGACACTGTATTTCATTAAGAGCTGTTATTTTTCTCATGTATGTGTTAATTTGTACAGTTTAAAAAAAAAAAAAGATTAAAACAGGCAACATATTCAGTAATTTCTATGTCCTTTCCAAATATATGGTACAATCTGTGTAAAAACGTTGCCTCGTTTTCTTTTTTTTCAGCATGCTGTTTATTAACTATTTGAACTATAATTTTTTATAGTAAAATATTTTAAAATTTCCGATCTTCTCAGTGCTTTTATCTTCTTTGTGATGTACATAGAGATGCTTAAGTAATTAAGTCTTCAGTGTACTCTTGCTTTTACATTGTCTTCCTCATACCAGTTTTTTCTTTTTAAACGTAGCTTATTTTCAGATTTTTAAAAATTGTTGTATATATTTTATCTAACATGCTTGGTTGCTAACTGAAGGGTTGGAGGCTTGAGTCCACCCAGAGGTACCTTGAAAGAAAGGCCTGGTGATCTATTTCTGAAAAATCAGCCATTGAAAACCCTGTGTAGCCTAGTTCTAATCTGACACACATGGAGTCGCCATGAGTCAGAATTGATGTAACGGCAACTGGTTGATTCCCAAATGAAAATAGTTTTAAAAAATTTTAAAGATAATAATTATTTAAATAATTACAGCATCATAGAAAAATACTTTAAAAAATTAAATGCTCATATACTGATTTGAGTGTTTGTGATTTTTATGCATATTTCCTGCTTTTTTAAAGTTGCACAGTTAATAAGGAAACTAACAGTTGTACAGAAAGGTCGTGTGGGTTATTTTGACCTTGAGCAAGCATCATTCGACTTGTTTCCGCCTAAATGAAGCAGGAAATGCTTATTATATATTAAACTGTATTCTTAAGTTAACATGGTATCTTTTTCCCTTTTCAGCCCACCCTTGACATTTAGAGCTAATTTTCTGTGTGGAAATCTGTGTTTATTTGTTTTATGTGTGAAATGGACTGATAGTATATAAATTACTCTTTCAAAAATCACTTAGGTGAAAAGTTGCAAGACAGTACGTATGACGTAATCCATCTTGAGGGAGAAACTTAATTGCATAGGAAAAAAGTCTAAACAAATGTACCTCAACTGTTAACACTTATTTCTTCTGGGAGGGAAATACAGCAGATTTATGTCATCTTTGAATCTGTTAATAACAAGTAGAAAAAATAATGAAGATGGATCTAAACTGGAGGAAAACTTTTAAACGGCTTATTTTAGTAATGTTTAAAGGATTAAATACAGTGACAATCACGTAATTAATGAATTTTAGCGTGCTAGGTTTTGGCCACTCAAGAAAGCTGGTGTTAAGGGTTGAGTATTTGTTTCTGTATTTTGGCCACCATTTCTCTCAACCTTTCATTTCATAAGGAAAGACTGATCAGCAATGTGTTAGAGACCTTGGGAGAGTTTTTTAAACAAGTAAGAAAAGGCACTGTTGGTATAATTAGATGTATTTCATAGCTTTTGCTCTGAAAAAGTTCAGAGAAAAGATAAGCACAATTCCCAAAAAGGCAAATAGTTTTTGAGGAATAAAAGATTTCAAAGGATAAAATTTGGATTTTAAAATTTTAAACAATTTTAGTGGGAAAGATTTGGAGGAAGATCTAGAAAAGTGATCTTTTTTACAGTGATTGATATCTTTTGCCCTGTTGCATAAATATAAAAAATAATTGGAAGTGATTATCTGTTTTAAGAATGAATTGCAAAAATGGCAACAAACCTCTGAGAATAGAATCAGGAATGTTGAAGCCTGGAGTTAAATGAATTTCGTGAAAATAGTTTTTTTTTATTGTTATTATTAATTAATTTTTATTGTGCTTTAAGTGAAAGTTTACAAATCAGGTCAGTCTCTCATACAAAAATTTACATACACCTTGCTATACACTCCTGATTGCTCTCCCTCTAATGAGATAGCACAGTACTTCCCTCCACTCTCTCTCATCGTATCCATTCGGGTAGCTTCTGGCCCCTTCTGCCCTCTCATCTCCCCTCCAGACAGGAGATGACAACATAGTCTCGTGTGTCCACTTGATCCAAGAAGCTCATTCTTCGCCAGTATCATTTTCCATCCCCGTTTGCACTCCAATCCCTGTCTGAAGAGTTGGCTTTGGGAATGGTTCCTGCCCCGGGCTAACAGAAGGTCTGGGGTCCCTCCAGTCCCCGTCTGACCATTAAGTCTGGTCTTTTTATGAGAATTTGGGATCTGCATCCCACTGCTTTCCTGCTCCCACAGGGTTTCTCTGTTGAGTTCGCTGTCGGGACAGTCATCGGTTGTGGCCGGGCACCATCTAGATCTTCTGGTTTCAGGCTGATGTAGTCTCTGGTTTATGTGGTCCTTTCTGTCTCTTGGGCTCATAATTACGTTGTGTCTTTGGCGTTCTTCATTCTTTCTTGTTCCAGGTGGATTGGGACCAATTGATGCATCTTAGATGGCCGCTTGCTAGCGTTTACGACCCCAGACGCCACTCTCCAAAGTGGGATGCAGAATGTTTTCTTAATAGATTTTATTATGCCAATTGACATAGGTGTCCCCTGAAACCATGGTCCTCAAACCCCTGCCCCTGCTGCACTGGCCTTTGAAGTGTTCAGTTTATTAAGGAAACTTCTTTGTTTTTGGTTTAGTCCATTTGTGTTGACCTCTCCTGTATTGTGTATTGTCTTACCCTTCACCTAAAATGAAACTTATCTAATATCTAGTTAGTGAATACCCCTCTCCCTCCCTTCCTCCCCCTCTCATAACCATCAAAGGATATTTTCTTCTCTGCTTAAACTGTTTCTCCTGTTCTTGTAATAGTAGTCTTATACAGTATTTGTCCTTTTGCAATTGACTGATTGCACTCAGCATAATGTCTTCCAGATTTCTCCATGTTAAAAAATGTTTCATGGATTCAACATTGTTCTTTATCGATGCGGAGCATTCCATTGTGTGACTATACCATAGTTTATTTATCCATTCATCCGTTGATGGGCACCTTGGTTGCTTCTAACTTTTTGCTATTGTGAACAGTGCTGCAGTGAACATAGGTGTGCATATATCTGTTTGTGTAAAGGCTCTTATTTCTCTAGGATATATTCCAAGGAGTGGGATTGCTGGATCTTACGGTAGTTCTATTTCTAGCTTTTTAAGGAAGCACCAAATCGATTTCCAGAGTGGCTGTACCGTGAAAATAGTTTTGAAGGCAGTGAAAAGAGGGCTTTAAAAAGTTTTTTAAAAAACAGGAAAAAGGAAGGTGACTGATAGCAAGGAAGTTATCTTACATGTATGTTTGTTTACATGTATGTTTGTTTAAAATGGTCTTCTACTCAAGAATGACAAAATCCTAATACCCATTATTAAACAGATAGTTTAGTAGAATTGTGTTGATCTCTAGATACCAGTTTGAGTTCTCTGAAAACAAGTTATGTTGACAAGGTTGGAAATTTAAATGTAAATGAGTGAAATGTTCCAAACCAAGTGTAGCTTGATTTTTTAGTAAAGTCCTTGGAAATGTACTTGTCGTGTCTTTGTGATTAAGGTGACAAAAACCTGGTGTGAATATCAGCAGGGTTAGGTGGATTAACACCTGATGAACCATTATGTACAAATCAGTCTGCTGATTAATAATTCAGTGGGAAGACTAAAGTACTGGTCCTTGTGTTCTTAATCTCAACCCTATTGTGTTTAACATTTTAATAGATAAAGCTATGGAAGCAGAGAGAGAACTTCAGAAAGACAGTGTAAGATAGTAGGTTTTGGTCAATAAGATGAAACTTCAATGGGTATCAATGTGAAGTTCTACATTAAATTTGAGATGAGTATAGGTTGGTAGAGGTTATCTTTGACAGAAAAAAAGCCACTGACAGTTTAACAGCAAGCCCAATGTTTGACAACAGTATGATAATGACTTTAAAACATACTAATGCATTATAGAGCTAAAAAAGTAGTGTTTAATTTGGATTTTTTTTTTTTTTAAGTTTTTTCCTCTAGTGAGATATGATTAGAACTGTTTAGTTCTCCAGTATTAGTGGTATTGTCCACTGTTCAACAGATCTTACCAGTTACAGCCTTCTTTTGATTACCCACCAGGGGAGTGGCTCTATATAGCAATATTACTTGACAGAAAAAAGCAGTCCTGTTGTTCATGAGTATGTTGAGTGTGTGTGCATGTGTGCGTGAAAAATGACAAACCGATACATAAATGAAAAAGGTGAGGTATAGCCAAGTCAGTCATTAGGAAGAGCAAGGTGAGAGGACCTACTTACTGTAATGGGTATTAAGACATTTATAAGGCCACAGTAATTAAGATAATGTGGTATTAGTGCAAGAATAGGCAGCAAACTAATGATCATAATAAAACCAAAAAAGTCAAAGCCATTGCCATCAAGTCTGTTCCAACTCATAGCAACTCTATAGGGCAGAGTAGAACTGCCTCATAGGGTTTCCAAGGCTGTAAATATAGAGGCAGACTGCCACATCTTTCTCCTGTGGAGTACCTGGTGGGTTTGAACTGCTGACCTTTCATTTAACAGCCAAGCACTTAACCACTGTGCCACCAGGGATGCTTTGGGTCATAACAGAGTCCAGAAAAAGTCACAGACAAATACGGGCACTTGATTTGTAATTGATGTAACAAGAGGAGAAAGGGTAGTCTTGTTGATAAATGGAACTCAGACAACATATTCATATGGAAAAAAAAGTTAATCTTGGCCCCCTACACTATAAAAAAAAAAAAACTATACACAAGAATAATTCGAAATGGATTGTGAATCTAAATGTGAAATGCAGAAGAAATATTGTAGAAGACAACATGTAAGAGTGTGTTTATAACCTTGGGGTACAGAAAATTTTTTTTAAGCAGAACACAAAGATTAACCATAAAGGAGAAGACTGATTAATTGTACTACATTAAAATAATTTCTGTTCCTCAAAAGACAGTATTAAGAGAAGCAAAACCTCAGAATGCGTTTGTCTCATACAGTTGGCCTAGGGCATATATTCAGATATAATTGTGTATGTGTGCATGTATGTTTAAAAACTACAAATCCGTTAAGACTACATGATCAGGCACATGACAAAAGAAAACATTCAAATGGTGATGAAAGTTATCCAACCTCATTATTCATCAGAGAAATGGAAATTAAGACTTCGATAAGATGTCAATACATATCCACCAGCATGGCGAAAATTAAAAACGACTGATAATAGTAAATGCTGTGAAGGATGTGGAGAAACTAGAGTTCTCATACAGTGCTGATTGAAATATGTGAGATTTCACATATATTAAAATATGTTCAAAATTTGCCTACATTTTCCTGAGTTAGATATATGTAATTTTTTTTTTTTAATACCACTGGAAACATTTACTTTATAGGTTAATACACATTTTAAAACAAATTTTATACGAGACTGCTGAACTTCCTTGTTAAACTGATGCATTGTAAAAATGTTAGAATTTATGGTTATAGATGGTAGGGACTCTTAAACTGATGAGTTGGTGGCTGGACTATATCAGTATTAGTTTAACAAATATTATTGAGTGCCTTATATATGAGGAACTTTTTTTTAGGGAATACAGAGTTTAGCAAAGTAACAACACCCACCACTTATTAATCAAATATATCAGTGTAAGTTGTGTTAAGTGTTTTGAAGGAAAATTATAAAGTGTTATAAAGGAGCAAAAGGTTTTGAGAGTTTGGATGGCATCCCTGAGGAAGCAATAATTCAGTTTAAAACTGAAGAATTGATGTGTGTAACTCGGTAAAGAGTTGGCAGTAGAGGGTGGAGAAGTAGATTCCAGGTAAAGGAAACAATACACCTACACCTCACTTATCGACTATCGTGTTATCCAACATTTTGCATTTATTAGAATAGTGAAAAAAACTACTACCCGACTATTTCGCACTTAACAGCATATGTCTGGCAGTAATGAATACCGAGGTATGAGGTGAGAGTAACGCCGGCTGTGATAGTTAAGGTTATGTGTCAACTTGGCTTGGCCATGATTCTCAGTGGTTTGGCAGTTATATAATGATACACTTTGGCTGTTATGTAATGATGTGGTCATCCTTCATTTTGGTGACCTGATATGGTCATCCTCCATTTGCACATACCACCAATTTTCACATAGTAACATGGCCTTTGGAACCTAACCATGTCCATAAGTGAGGAGTGGGTGTATACAAACGTCCTTCATGAGAAGGAGGGTAGGGAGGAGCAAGGCCTGTGGGAAGAGCTGCAAGAAGGCTAGTGTGACTGGAGCACAGTGGGTGAGGGGAAGAATGGCTCAAGGAGAGGTTTTTGTGTTTTTTTTTAATCTTGCTTTAGGTGAAAGCTTACAGAGCAAATTAGTTTCCCATTTTATAGTTTGCAACATTGGTTGCGTTCCCCTCAGTGTGTCAGCCCTTTCCCCATCCCTGCCCTGATGTCCCTCTTTCCTTTCCTCCTAATTTTCAACCCCTTCCTGCCTTCTCATCTTTGCTTTTGGGTAAATGTTGTTCTTTTGAGCTCATATAATTGATTGTTCTAAGGAACACGTTCCTCTTGGGTGTACTGTTTATTTTATGGTCTGGTCTATTGTTTGGCTGGAAATTGGTCTCCAGGAATGACTTCAGTTCCAGGTCAGAATGGTGTCTTAGGACCATAGTCTTGGGGGTTCTTCCAGTCTCTCTGTCAGACTAGTAAGTCTGGTCCTTTTTTTTTTTTTTTTTTTTTGGATTTTTTGTTCTATGTTTTTCTTCTGTCCTGTCTGGGACTCTCTGTCGTGATTGCAGTCACAGTGGTCGGTAGTGGTAGCCAGTCACCAGAAGGTCTTAGAGTCACGTAGACTGGTTTGGGTGGTCCATTTGTTCTTTGGATTAACTGCTCCGTTGAGTCTTTGGTTTTCTTCACTCTCCTTTGCTCCAGATGGTAACTGACCAATAGTTGTATCTTAGATGGCCACATGCCAGCTTTTAAGACCCCAAGCGTTACTCACCAAAGTAGGATGCAGAACATTGTCTTTATGAACAATGTTATGTCAGTTGACATCGATGTCCCCTGAGTCTATGGTCCTTCACCTTGGAGCCTAGGGCAAGCAGAACTTGAGAGGTAGGTAGAGGTCTGATCTAGTAGGACTCAGGAGGCCTTGTGAAGGCCTTTGTGTGTGTGTGTGTGTGTGTGTGTGTGTGTGCGCTTTTAGTGAAAGTTTACAGTTCAAGTCAGTTTCTCATACAAAAACTTATACACATATCGTTATGTGACCCTAGTTGCTCTCCCTACAATGTGACAGCACACTCCTCTCCACCCTGCATTTCTTGTGTCCATTCAGCCAACTCCTGTCTTCCTCTATGTTAAGGCCATTTTGATACTAAGAGCACTGGAAATGCACTGGAGGGTTTTAATTGCTTTAATTGATCAGATTTGCCTTTTTAAAAGATCACTGCTGTATGCAGAACAGATTGGGGTGCCAGGGAGGGAGGAGGAAAGAGTAACGCCAGGCCAGTTCCAGGTGCTATTACAAGTAGTTCAGGTGGTATAGTGGTTAAGAGCTATGGCTGCTGAATAAAAGGTTGGCAGTTCGAATCCACCAGGTGCTCCTTGGAGACCCCATGGAGCAGTTCTACTCTGTCCTTTAGGGTCGCTTTGAATTGGAATCGCCTCCACGGCAATGGATTGTTTTGTTTTTTTTTTAGTAACATGCTATGAAAAAAAGGAATTGTCTAGTTGAATATGTTTAACTGTCTTATGTTAGTACTGCTATATCAGAAATACCTCACGTGTGTGGCTTTAATGTACAGGAATTTATTTTCCCACTGTTTAGGAGGCTAAAAGTCCAAATTCGGGGCACGAGCTCAGGGGGGAAGCGTTCTCTGTCTGCTCTGAGAATCTTCACGTGGCATGACATCTGTCTTCCCCCATCCATGCTTCCCTGCTTCTGCACCTAATCTAACTTTTTTATATCTCAAAAGCAATTGGTTTAACACAAACCCTACACTGACATGGTCTCATTAACATAATAAAACCCTATTCCCAAATGGGATCGCATACACAGGTATTGTTTTTGTGTGCCTTCAAGTGAATTCCCACTCATAGTGACCCTGTAGGACAGAGTAGAACTGTACCATAAGGTTTCTTAGGCTGTCATCTTTATAGGAGCAGATTGCCTAGTCTTTTCTCCTGTGGAGTGGCTGGTGAGCGCCAGTGCTGATCTCTCAGTTAGCAGCTGAGCGTTTAAGCATTGTGCCACCAGGGCTCCTTTTCCACAGGTACAGTATTTAGGATTTACAACATGTCTTTGAGGGGGACATAATCCAGCCCATAAAAGAGATGTTCTATTGAGCAAACTTAAGCATATTTTGTCAGAATTACTTACAGTCTTTAAAATGCACTGAAGGGGAATGAAGCTGAGGGAGGAGTTGAGCCAAAGTGATGGAAATAGAATCAGGGTCTTGGGGTGCGAGGAGGTTTGGTTTTAGGAAATAGAATAACATGTAAAAGGGGAGTGGGAGGGTGGATCATAGCAAGGACATAAGGACTCTATTTGTAAATTAATAAAACATTTGTAATAATAGAGTAAACTAAGGTCTACTGTAGGAAGCATAATTTGGTAGCTGTGGAAAATAAGTTAGGATACAGCAGCTGGGAAGCCATTTCAGTAGTCAGTGTGGAGATGAAAATACTCCTGGAAAATGCGGCTTCCGGTCTCCATTTAGTTTGATTTGATGTCTGATGTCACTTTCCTATTTACTGAAAAAGAGTCCTTTTAAATCAATGTTTTGCCATTTTAATCTTTAGAATTTTGTGCTTTAGAAGTGATTTATATTAGAAACTATAAGAAGTTGAGAATTGTTAATTTTCCTACTTTCAAGTCAATAATACTTTCTTAGCTGCTAGCTATATTTTCTGCTTCCATAGAGTTGCCTGTAAATGTTGTGTTATATGTATATTTACAACACTAAATAAAGAAAAATTAAAGTTGCACATACTTAATACTAAACTGAAAAAAATTAAATAATCTGAACTATTCATATTCTTCTTGTTCTGTGAAATTGGAGTTGTTTGTGTGTCTGTGTGGGTGTTGTATTAGCTCAAATTTAAATTAGGATTGAAATTTATAGTAGAATAAGCTAAATTTAAAGCATTTTAATTTTGTATAGGTTTTTAAAGATCAGAAAGTTTGTTTTTTAAAAAGCAAAAGTTCATGGAGAGTATATTTTTAAGTATACTTTTAAGTAGATGTCATAGTTATCCCATCAATTTGCATTTTGTTTGAGTCTTTTAGACTAATTTTCTTACCCAGTCTCTTTATCTCCAGCCAAATGTTAAATATGATTTGTTGTCAGTTTACAAATGATTCCTCCTCTTTTTATTGTGAAAACAGTTTAGCATTAAAGAGGGACTGTGATTTGATATAGAACTTTCAGTTTCATAACAAGTTCTTATAACAAGCGTGAAGATTAACTCCTTGGATTTACTATATCTCTATCTTCAGAGAGGCTATGGTTGGAATAGTAGTGAACACATGTAATAGTGTTTAGCTATGTATCAGACATTATTTTAAGCAGTTGGAATAATAAAAAGTGAACACTTACATAATAGTGTTTGACTGTATATTATCTCACAACAATCCCACGAGCTAAATATTATTACTGCATTTTACCAATAAAGAAAATGAAGTATAGGGGTGAAAAGAGGGCATGTGCCGTCAGATTGTGGGAACTGCAACCAGTGTCGCAAAACAATATGTGTAATAAATTTTGAAATGAGGAAAAGAAAATGAAGTATAATTGTGACTGCAGAATCACAACAAAGCTTATGAATTGCAGAGGTGAAAGTTGAACCTGGGTGGTTTAACTCAAAACCATTCTCTTAAGTAGTATGTTATAGTGCCTCTCAACTATCATCAGGCTCTATCCACATGGTATCCTCAGGAATCCCTGGTGCTTTATTTATAGGGCCGTTGATGGGCCAAAGCAGGTCTGGTAGGTCAGTTATGTCCTAAAGCTAAACTTCTGGATGAGGCATAGGGAATACCAAGGTTTCGCTTTTGACAGCTGACATGCTCTACTACGCTAGGTCTCACTACTTATGATTGTAGGTGCTGTTTTGAACAAGAAATTTAGGAGCCTGTTGGGCATAGTGAATTTTATATTATCATCCCTTGATTCTGAATCCCTTTACCTGAAAAATGCTAACTGAATATATGACTAAAGTATAACATAGAGCTAGCAGGTCATAGGGCTTATGTCGGTATTTTGTTTCCATTAAGTTCTTTACAATGTTCATTTTGTCAGAAGACATTGTGTAAAAGCCTTATGAAATGCTTCTGTTTCATTTTTAGTTAAAGCATATGGAATCACATACCTGCTTTTCTGCTAGCTTTTGCTCTTATATGAAGTCATTTTTTCCATTACTAAAAGCTTGTTTGTTTTTATTGGGTATTCTGGTACCAAGTTTAGAACGTCCATGTTTTACAGGACTCTGGATGACAGCGAGATAAAAAACGAAAGAGTACGAGAAAAGCAGTTCCTACTTTCAGTAAAAATTCAAAGGCATCTTTTTTTGTTTTTTACCCTATTATTAACTGCTTTCTTCCTATTTTGAAATAAAAGTAAGATTAGAGCCTACTTTAAGTATGGTAGTTATTGTAGATACAGTACTAACAACAGTATGCTATTTGAAGACCTGAGATAATTATTAGTAAATTTTCAGGAAAGATTCTACTCTTTGACTCTGTAAAAGAAAAAAAATTTTTTTTTTTTTTTTTTTTACTCTCTAAGACACTGTGAAATTTAACATTTTTTAAATACAGCTCTATATAGGCAAAACCAATTATGAGTTAATACCTTAGCTAAACATCTCCAATCCCAGACAGCGACCCATTTATGTGAAGAAATCATCAATTCTTTCAAAAATTCACTCTAGCAAGTAATCTGATTGCTCCTTAAGCTAATAACAGAGGTCGCTCCATTAAAAATACTATGAACCATTATTAACTTATACACAATAGAATATAGAAGTCTTATTCAAATTTTTAAAGAGACATAGATTTATTTTTTATGTACAGTAATTAAATAAGGTTATGTGTACCATAAGAAGCCCTGGCAGTGCAGTGGTTAAGTGCTTGGCTGCTAACTGAAAGATTGGATGTTTAAATCTACCACTTGCTCCGCAGGGAAAAAAGACCTGGTGACCTGCTCCCATAAAGGAGCATTCTGGCTGTACTTCTTCCAAGACAGATTTGTTTGTTCTTCTGGCAGTCCTTGTATATTCAGTATTCTTCGCCAACACCGTAATTCAAAGGCGTCAATTCTTCTTTGGTCTTCCTTACTCATTGTCCAGCTTTTGCATGTGTATGAGGTAATTGGAAATACTGTGGCTTGGGTCAGGCGAACCTTAGTCCTCAAAGTGACATCTTAGAGGTCTTTTGCAGAGATTGCCCAACACAGTACACTGTCTGATTTCTTGACTGCTGCTTCCATGGGCATTGATTTTGGATCCAAGTAAAGTGAAATCCTTGACAACTTCCATATACCACGGACTGCCAGAAGAACACACAAAACTGTCTTAGAAGAAGTACAGCCAGAATACTCATTAGAAGCAAGGATGGTGAGACTTCATCTGACGTACTTTGGACATGCTGTCAGGGGGTACAATCCCTGGAAAAGGACATCATGCTTGGTAAAATAGAAGATCAGCAAAACAAAGTAAGGCCTTCAGCGAGATGGTTTGACACTGTGGCTACAACAGTGGGCTCAAGCATAGCAAAGATTGTGATCATGGCACATGAGCGAGACGTGTTTCATTCTGCTGTGCATAGGGTTGTTATGAGTCAGAACCAACTCGACAGCGCCTAACAACAATTTAAGTTCTACATATGAGAACCAGTGAAAAGCAAGCTGGTTTTTTCCTATTGATATTAGCTAAACTTTTAGTTTTTTTTTTTTAATTCTAAGGTTATGCATTGGCCCTGTAAAAATTTTGTAAAATATTTAAAGAAAAAAAATTACCACAGTCCTTTTACCCTATATATTTTTTGTAGTTTCCTCTGCCTGCATAGGTGTATATATGTGTATGGATGTATTTACTGTAAAGCTTTATTTCTTAATTTTTGCTCTTAAATAATGTTCATTTAGATGTTTAATTTTCTTTACTATTCCAATTTTGTTTCTAGGTTTTCCTAGCTCACTCCCTCATTCATTAATTCATTCAGCTAAAAAGAAATCATTCAGCTAGCACATATTTATCGCATGCTTACTTTGGCACTAGTAGTTTGATAAGCATCTTGGTGCGTAAGAGTTTTTTTCAGTGAAAGTAGGATAATTTCCTTAGCATAAATTGTTAGAACTGAATCTTTCAGGTTACATTGAAGGAATATTTTAAACATCTTATTGTAAGAATTATCAAATTGTTCTCAAAGGATTACACCAATCTAATTACCCAGTAGAAATGAGAGTCTGTTTTATTCTAGTCTCACTGCACTGTACAAATATCAGCCATTGTCAGTTACATGCAGAGATACGGATAATTTTTAGTACCTACTTGATGACACCTAACAAAAACAAATGTACTACAGGTACATTATGTACATTTAAAAATATGTGTAAATTAGATCTGTGTTACAATTTAGTGCTTTCTTTTACAGAAAATGCTTGATTCAAACAAAACTAATATACGAAGAAGTCTCTTTACTTATAAAGGTGGCTATAATACCCAATAAATAATGAGTGAGATTTAGAGCTTCAAGTAGAGGGAAGACAGCTGAAAAGAACACTGATTCTGTGCCTTAGGTTTAAATTATCCTCATCATGCCACTAGAATAGCTTTATATTCTTATATAACCCATCCAAGCATGTTTCCCCTTTTGTAAAATGTAGATGACAGGCCTAAAAAATGATTGCCAGGAATGGCAGAGAAGAAGATTTGGAATACACAGGTACTGTATGCCTCCCTTCCAAAAAAAATTCTAGAACAGGATATTGAACAACTTTTCTGTATGTAGCTCCAGCTTTTTTTTGTTATTTTTAGTGTAATTAAACTGTGGCTGTGGTATCTTTAGTTTTAGCGAGCTTTTCAATTTATTTTTTGTTAGAATTTTTACACAGTATTTTCCAGAAAGACCTTTAAAAGTTGTTTGAAGATTTTTAATATACCAAGCAGGAAAATAATAGCAATAGGAAAACATGAATAGAATTAGGTAGAACCCAGTGAAGAAAGATTATTTTAGTAACGTGGCAGCTGGAATAAAGATTAGTCAAGCCATGTGTGAATTGAATTACAGTATAACGTGTTAAAGTGTATTTTCAAACATGAATTTTGCTATTTTGGGTTTTGGCATTGTTTTTGTATTTATATTTGCACTTAGTTTTGCGTGTTTTTGGTATTCACTTCAGGCAAAGTGATAGTGTTTCAGCGTATCTTGGGAAATTAAGAAATAGTTCTTTTCTCACCTTGCTCCTTGTTTTACTTCTAAAACACACGTTTTTGTTGAGAATAGATAACTTTTTGGCCCTTGTAAGCATGAATCAACCTGAAGCCTGTGGCCTTTTGAAGAGTTGAATATGGAGCAAGTGAAATCTGCAAACATTTTAAAGTTTATTAGACAGACATTTACATAATAAAATGTTTATTCTGTGGTATTTTAGGGTGATGTGTCTAAGAAATAGAGAGCTAGTAAAGTGCAGAGGGAAGAACCTGCATCATTGGAATGAGCTGCTTCATCTCTGTGAGTCTTCCTTTTCAAAGTCTGTTAACTGAGGATAGTAATTTGCTGTGGTATATGTGAAAATACCTAGCTAGCACAGCCTTCCTTTCCCACTAGTTGCTGTCGGAATTGATGGGAAAATGAGCTAATACTTGAGTAACTACTCTGTTCCAGACCTTTTGTTAGATGTTGGGACACAAAGTATCTGCCTTTGAGCTTATAGTCTGCTTGGGGATACAAGATGAATAGATCTGAAATGGCTAAAGAACATTTTCTCTGTTAAATTAAGCACTTACATGTAAATGGTATCTTGTTTTATTCTAGTCCAGTAGAATTGGGGAGAAAAGGGAAGAACTTTGATGCAAGAGTAATTTATTGTTTGTAGATGATATGAACAAGCAGATTTTCAAGGGGAGAAAGTCAGCTAATGTGAGGGTGGAGGAGAGAGTTATTGAGTAGAGGGAAAAATGTGTGAACTAGGCAGTAATATTTATAGTGTAGCTTTACATTCACTCTTTGAAGAACTGTGAATTCATGGTTGTATTTACATTAAAAGATAACTTACAGAAACAAGAAGGCAAGCTATGTACATATGCAGTCAGGATCCAGGTTGTGATGTTTAGAATAAAACAGAAATTTAGGTTCTGCTTGATTGTTGTTTTTGGTAGAATGAGTTAAAAATGACTATGAGGTGAAGAACATGGAAGCAATAATAAAAAAAAGCAAATGGCTTTGAAAGTTTAACATCCATTTTTTTATCTCTTTGAAAACTAGTAACTTTCATGAATCAGGTAAATAAGTGCTTGTGAACTGAATTTCATTTAGTTTTAAAATAAAAATCCCACTTTAAAAAAAATTGTGGATCAAAATTTCAAGAATCCAGCATTTGCCAGAAAAATTGACCCAATTTATTATGAGGTTCAGATGAAATACTGAATGTATTTAAAAAAAAAAAAAAAAAGAGAGATACAGTACCAATAAAAAGGCTTAAGAGGAAATGCAAGTTTTTCACCTTTAACGTTATTAACAGTGGAGCCTCACAGGAAATGATGTTCTTTCTTAGAGTATAGACTTGAAATTGAAGTCCTATCTGAATTTCTGTATCACTTTTAAAGGAATTGTCAAGTGTACGAAGAAGTTAACCTTCTATCCATCTTCAACGAAGTTATTACAGAATAAGATCTCAAATCCTTAATGAGACATGAGAACCTGACTTCTTGTTCAGCTGTATTCTAGTTATGCTTCCTTCAGACCCTCGAATATGCTAAGCGCCTTCTTACTTCCAGCCTTTGTTGTATGTTTTCCTTTTGCCTAGAACAGTATCTCTACCCTCACTCTCCTCTCTTGGCTAATTCCTGCTCATTCTTTAGGTTTTGTCACTTCCTCAAAGAAGCTTTCACTGACTCCAGGTCTTGTTTTCCCCAAACCTGTCTTCCCTTGTTAACACCCTGTTCTTTTCTTTCATACCTCTTCTCATAGGATATAATTATGAATTTATTTGTTTGTCTACCAGTGTAGCCCAAGATACTAGCTCAGTGACTGGCTCATAATGAATTCTCAGTAAATAGTTGTTGAGTGATTAAATTAAAACTTCTGTATCCTTCTTTGAATATTAATCCATTGCTTTGCTTTGCACCCCCCTCCCCACCCCCCTTTTTTTCATCGTTTTCTTTCTTCTTTTCCTTTGGCAGATTTAGATAATAAATAACTGTTCTTATTACTGAATGATAATGTTTACTTTTAGGCCAGCTGTGCAGTTGTCCTATACCTTTTTTTTTAGTAATGACATCAGTCAAGAAAGTGAGGAGTTTAATTGTTGAAGCAAACTTTTTTGCTTCTCCAGGAGAATTGAGAACATACGTTCACACAAACACCTGTATGCAAATATTTATAGTGGCTTTATTAATAATTGCCAGGAACTATAAACAGCTCAGATGCCCTTCAGCTGTCATGTCGACAACCCAAATGTCTTCCAACTATTCTTCAATAACTATAGAAACCTTCCTTAAAAAAAAAGGAGTTACTCTGGAAAAAGCTAACTCTTGAGCATGATTGTTCTTGTTGTTAGGTGCTTTTGAGTCGATTTTTGACTTAAAGCAGCCCCATGTCACAGGGTAGAATTGCCCCATAGGATTGTCTAGGCTGTAATCTTTGGGAATTGATCACCAGGTCTTTCTCCTGTGAAGCCACCGGGGGGGTTTGAACCACCAAAATTTTGTTAGCAGCCAAACACTTAACCGTTTTGTCACCAGGTTTCCTTCTTGAGCATGAATACTACTGAATTTTTCTTTCAAGGGTGACCCCTGTTATTCTGGTTTATGTGATCAGGTTTCTCAATCAGTAACTTTGGCTAAGAAGCTTATCCTCATTTCTCTGTAACCTAGAGCCCTCTCCTGTGTTGTCCTTGTGCTCTTTTATATATCTCTGTAACATTTCTATAATTGTTTATTTACTTGACTGTCTCCACTACAATATAAGTTCCGTGATTTTCTTTGTAGCCTTAGCATCTAGCACAGTATCTAAAATATTGCTTGCTAGATATTTAGGAAATAATAGTAGTATGGAAGATTCTCTACAGTGACCTGTTTCCATGACTACCACTTCGGGCTTTGAATAGAAGTGGACATTTGGAAGTTGCACTCCCTCAGTTACTTGGTATATAGATACCTAGATGAGTAGTTAAATTAAGATTCTTAATGGGTTGTTGTTGTTAGGTGCATTTGAGTCGATTCAACTCATGGTAACCCCATGTGACAGAGTAGAATTGCCTCAAAGGGTTTTCTGGGCTGTAATCTTTAAGGAAGCAGATCACCAGGTCTTTCTCCCACTGGGTGAGTTCGAACTGCCAGCTTTTCAGTTAGCAACCTAGTGCTTAACTGTTGCACCACCAAGGCTTCTTTCTTAATTGGTAGGCAATCCTATATTGTGGTACATGGCATCTCATTGATTGCTGGATTGATTTGGTTCATCTGCGTGACTATTCAGGAGCTTGAAATTCAGTTTATATGCTTCCTGAAGCCATATGCTTAAAAAAAATTACCATTCCAGATTGTGTGGAGATACCTCTGAAGATATTTTAAAATCCTTGACAGGAATGTAAATCTGTGTCTGGAAGGATGTGTTCATGGGTATTATAGTAAGGCTTTAGCTGTAAGACTTACTAGGATACCCATGAACATACCCTTCCAGATATAGAGGAGTCCTGGTGACACAGTGGTTAACAGCTACGGTGAGGTACTGCTGCTAACAAAAAGGTAGGCAGTATGAATCCAGCAGCCACTCTTTGGAAATGCTACAGGGCAGTTCTACCCTGTCCTATAGGATATCTGTGAGTTGGAATCGACTGGATGTCAGCAGGTTTGGTTTTGGTTTTTGGTAGCTGTAAGAAGCTTTGTTGTTCATGATTTAGGCTTACTGCCCTTAATTGAAAAAGATATACTTATGGAAATGTGTGTAGTGTATGTATTTATTCAACAAATATTTGTGTGCCTACACACATGGGGTCATCATGAGTAGAATCAACTTGAGGGTAACTAACATCAAGAATTATGTGGTAGGCACTGTTCAGGACACTACAGGATACATCAGTGAACAAAGATGACAGAAATCAGTATCTTGTGGAGTTTATATGGAGCTTGCATTCTACTTCTGTATGTTTATATATGGGTCTGGATCTGACACCAATGTAAGATAGACAGTATAATAATTGATTTTATTAGTGTTACATATTTTATCAGAGGACTTGGATATAATGAGAGGATAGTAGCCAACCCTTGATTATTTGTAGCCTTATTTCACAGATGTGCCTTTTGAATTTTTTTTATATTTTCCTGCCTTATCCAGAACAAGAAGAGCCAAGAAATTAAATTAAACAATTCCATCAAACTGGTATTTATTGTTCTAGCATGTGCAAAGCATTCTGCTATAAATATTGTAGGGGGAAGAGATGGCTAACATATGATCGATAACTTCAAGAAATGATTTAAAAAAGTGATTAATCTAATAGAAATAAAGCAAGTACACACATATCGAATACCATCCAGATTAAGACAGAAAAGTGAAACGCAATACCAGTTACATATTTTTTTAAGTGGGATGTTATACCAATCAAAAAGGCCGAAATAAAAATATAAAATGTTTTTGAGGATGTAGAGTATCTGGGGCTTTTCTTCCTGATTGAGGTGTAAATTGGTACAACTACTTTGAAGAAATGTTTGGCAGTTTCTTAGAAAAGAAAAAAACTGCATATACCTACCCAGAAATTCCACACCTAATAATTACCAAAGAAAAATGAAAACATATGTTCTAAAAAGACTTGTACCAGAATGTTTGTAGCAGCTTGATTCTTAACATTCAAGAGCTAGAACCAGCCTAGGTGTTCATCAATAGGAGAATGGATAAATAAACCATGGTATATCCATATGAGGGAATACTTACTTAGCAATTAAAGGGAGCAAACTGAAACACGTAGCAATATGAATGAATTCCATAAACATTTTGGTGAAAGAAGCCTTTTACTAAATAAGTATATACTGTAGTATTTCATCTACAGTACATGAAATTTTAGAACGGTCGATCTTATTTACAGTGAGGAAAAAAACCCAGCACAGTGGTTGCCTTGGGGGAATGTGGGTTTTAACTAAAAAAGGGCATGAGGGAACTTTCTGTAGTGATGATATGCTTTAGTCTTCATAGAGGTTTGGATTACACAGGTGTATGCATTGGTCAAATCTCAGCGAATGTGTGATTAAGATTACTGCATTTCATTACATATAAATTTTGCATTAAAAGAAAACTAAACAAATATTAAGCTCTGTTAATGATATGCATGCTGAAATCTTTAAGGAAAAAGTCTATAGGTTTACTTCTGGTGCATTTCAGAGTATCTAGATTAACGGATGGGTGAAGGAATGACTAGGTGGGTAGATACGTGATAGAGCAGTAGTTACATGTTAATGCTAGACCTAAATAGTGAGTATACAGGTGTTCATTGTAAAATTCTTTCAACTTTGCTGTATGTTTGAACATTTTGATAATAAAATGTGGAATCAAAGAGGAAAATATTATATTTGGAAGGTAGTATCGGGAAATGTTTTTATATGAACTTTTTAGGATGTACAAGAATGGAAAGGAATTTTTTTTTTTGGTTGGGGGAGAAGTTATTGGCTGAAGTGTAGAAAAGGCATTATAGCATTAGAAAGTATTAGAAGAAATACCAGGATAAGAATTGGACTAGTGAGTAGTTCGGTTTGGCTGAAGCATAGGGTAAAATATTGGAACATGAAAATGGAAAATTAAAAGATATTTATGTAAGAAGTCATGAGGAATTTAGTTTGGGAGTGGTAGATCATTCCTCCTCCAAACAAAAGAGAAGAAAGAAGGAAAGTTGGAAGATGTAAGATGTAACGTGGAAGTAGTAGGGTCCTTAAACAATTCGTATTGACCATTTCTGTTCTCTTGATAATGTTGGAGTATAGCTGTTGGGCGTTTATCAGTGGCATTGTGGATTAGTGGGATTTAATATCATTGGGTCCTTAAGGAGTCTGGAGGAAATTTGGAGTGGTAGATAGAATGTAATAGGAATTCAAGCCAAAGAAATTAAAAGAAAATATGGTAATAGAATATTACAGTGAAGTTAGGGTAAATTTATAATGGGCCAAGTCAACATGGTTTCTTGATTTTTCTAGCATTGCTTGAAAACAACTGCATAGGAAGACGGAGAAAAAATGAACAGTATTACTTCAGTCCTAGACATCAACAAGTTTTAAGGAATTCTAGGTGTCAAATGCATAGTGGAAAGAGAAAGGAGGGAAGTAAAACCAGTGAATGGTGGATTAGGAGGAATTGGAATGGGTCAAGAATCAGGAATTCACAATGAGAACAAAAAAAGTGAGAGATTTCAGTCAGAAGAGGAATAAAAATTTGGAAAATAGGTCATGATGCTCTTTTTTAAGGATTTCAGAGTTCTAAGATTTTAAGGGTAACACATTTGAAGTGGTGGCATTTTTACCCTCTGCATGATCACAGAAGCCAGAAATTTAAGAGACATTCTTCCAACCCTGTTTTCCTCTTAATTTCCATCTCAACGAGAGTATTTTAGTTCTTGAGTTTTCATTGTAAAGAAAACCTAAAATGTATATGAGCATGACTAGATAGATTGGTGGAGGACTGAATGACAATCTTACAACTGAGTACTGCATCTTAATTTCAGTTACATACCTTGACATTTATTTTGGAGTTGGTGCCTAATAAAAAGAACAGATTTAACTGTTGGATGAGGAAAGACAAATACAGATTTAATGAAGATGTCATGTTTGCAACAGTTAGGGGCCAATTCCCAGCCAAATGACATCATAGACCTTTTTACAAACTAAAGAGAAAAGTGGTGAGGGAATTTAGTCATAACCCAGCATTTCATAGTATAGAAATGCTGAGCTGAAAAGAATTTGTGCCATAGCAAGTATTAGTAAGTTTAAAATTCACTTTGGAAATCAATTTTTTTTTTTACCTATTGTATTACTTCACTTATTTTTATTTATATATGCATTAAATCATAAATAAAGACCTAAATTTATGTTCTTCAGATAGCATTGTAATAACAGAAATTTCAGCCAATACAAGGGAAGTCTGTAGGAATTTTTTCTTCCTTTCAGAGAGATTCCTGTATATTATTCACATTTGAAAAATCCTGTCCTGCAGAGTCTACTTAATTGTCCCTAATCACCTACCATCCCTTCTTGCACTTTATGATCCTTCAGTACCAAATGCCTCTATCAGATGTACCCCACCCTCTTCCCCCACCCCCTTTTTTTTTAGAAAAATTTTTTTTCTAAAGGCAGAGATTAGGTTTCTCCTACAACCTAGCTGTTGTCTTTTTTATTTTTTTGAGCACCTACAAAATATGGCAATTGACATTTTAAGTAAAGATCATTTTATTTCTTGTCTGGCTCCCCATTGAAAAGAAAAAAATCAAACCCATTGCCATTGAGTCGATTCTGACTCACAGCGACTCTATAGGAGAGAGTAGAACTGCTCCATAGGATTTTCAAGGCTGCAACTGTGGAAGCAAACTGCCACGTCTTTCTCCTGCAGAGTGGCTGGTGAGTTTGAGCCACCGACCTTTTGGTTAGCAACCAAGTGCTCAACTATTGCACCACCAGGGCTCCTTATAGACTCATAAATTTTACAAGAATCTGGATCAAGCATAATTCATCTTTGTATGCCCAGCACATAATACCTAATACGATAGATGTTCAGTAATTATTAAAAAGACCTGAATAGTGTAGCTGTGCCGGTGAAGGCTTTAAACTTAAACTGTTTTTACTCTTTGGAAAGATGCTTTCTGGAAGAGGAAGTTGTTTATTGTGATAAAATAGAGTTTTGGGGGTTGCATTCGTATACTGGTTATGCAGTCTGTTCTTTTATTAACATGAGATAGCTGATCAGACAAGATTGTTTGATTACTATCAGACATGACTGTTCTGTTGAGCTTTACACGTTATTGAATCTTGTAAAATGAACTTTCCGCCTTTTTTTGTTCTTGAATACTTAAAAATTAAATTACAAGCTGATTTACTAGTACATTTTATTCTAAGGGCGTGAACGGGGAAAATTGTGAACAAAATCTAAGTAATATAAAAGTCATCTGTTATCTTAGGGTCTTCGCTGATTTCCTCAGAATCACCATTATATTTTCTGGGAGCTCTGACATGATCAGCTCTAGTTGCTTCATGTGATTACTCTTTTTAATCACCTCCAGACAAAGACAATATTGCCCATAACATTTATTAGCTCCTTTTTTTCCAGCAGTTGTCCATGTTGATATTAGTTGGTTATAGTACATTTTACAGGGCATAATTTCTCTAATAGTTAATTTTTTCATTTTTGGTAGTACAAGTTTCTGTATTCCTATATTGGAAACTTAACTCTCTGACCTAAAAGGTAACTGGAAAATAAGCATTACTCCTTACAACCAAAACAGAAGTTGCAGAATCCACACACTTAAGCACAAGCGCTTTCACTTTACTCAGAAGTTCCTCCAGTAGTTTGTATGTACTTTTGGGCTCTATTTTTTAAATGTTTGTCAAATTAAGAGCTACACATTAGAATGAAGATAGGAGGCTGCCAGATAGTTTTAAGAGGTAATAGCTAAAAACAAGATGAAAGAAAACCTAGTAAAAACAAGTGTGATTCCCAGCAAAGCATATTAAGTATCATTTTAGTTGTATAAACTATTGTCTGCAAGGACATTGTTGTATAAAAGCAGAGTTTAATAGTTGATGCCATAATGAGTTAATAAAAAACATTCAGTTACTTTTTTGTGGACTTGTTTAAAATGGCAAGAAAATGTGTTAACAGACTTAAGGAGAATTTCCATCAAAAGTTTTTTTGTTGTTAAAGAAACTTTTAATGATTTATATATACTCTATGTAGTTTAAGCTTTATGAATTTGGTCACAGTATTTTGCAGGAACATATTTAGGATGATTTGCAGAAATATATTTAAGAAACTACAATAAAAAAAAAAATGCAAACCCCTGTCACGGTAGCTTAGTTCCTGTGTCTTGTATATTTTAAGGTTCTTAGATTTTACTTTTGTCTAGGCGTTTCCATCCATGGGAATCCCAAAGCCTTATATGGTCAAGACTTAGCTTTTAGACTTTCAGTGAAATGCAAGGCACCACTCCAAAAAAAAAAAAAAAACTAACAGGCTTTCACTTTGCCTTCAGTGTTCTCTTCTTGGCTGCCTTTATTACTACAATAACTAAATTACTAAGAACCTTAATGTGCGTTGGGAGTCTGCCTCACTGGTGGAAGGAATTCCTTTTGTGGCAGTAGTTTTATGCTAGAATGCTAATGTTATTTTAACAAAACATTACATGTTATTGGTTATATAATTTGGTTTTTCTAAAGGAAATTTTAAAAGAAGTTCTGGTTATTTTATCTCACTAGAAGGGAGAGGAGGGGAGTCACATCTGCATGTGGTACAATTGTGAAGTATAAGTTTCATTAGGAAAGATGAAAGTGAAGTTATCCATGGGATCCGTGCTACCTAAGTAGCGGACAGGGGAAAAGTGTGAAAATTCAAGAGCAGCAGTGATAGCCAACAAAGGGCGACTTACTATTTCTACTTGGTACAGTCTTATTTCAGCTCTAATACAGCCATCTTTTTGCTTTGAAGAGTGTGATTTTTTGAGTGATAATGAGTATCACTTATTTATACATTTAACTCCAAGAGATTTTAATATTTTCTAGATAAAAAAATTCGTAGTATCAGTTACATAGTTTTCATGTGGGAAAAAGATACTCCTTTATTTAGCATAAGAAAATTGCTAAAGGTTTTGTGATTTATCCATCCTCCTGTAATAAGTCAGTATGACCAGAGAAAAATTAATTTCTCAGACTACGGTGCTCTACAGGCGACAAAGCATCAACAACGTATTTTTGAGTCCAACCAATGAAGTTAAATCATACTTATGGGTTCCTCCATTCAACATTTAATTATTCTGTAATGTATCCTAAATACTGTGTTACGAATACAGTGACAACTAAGATAGGGCCCTTGCCTTTGAGATTGTATAGTAGATAAGAAGGGGGGGGAAGAGATAATACATATGAATAGGTAATTATAAGCGTGTTAGGACTGATACGTTCAGAATGTTAACAGAAAATGGAGAAGAGAATGATTTCGCCCTAGCTACGTTAAACCATAGGCTCAGGGAAAATGTCAAGATAAAGACATAAGGTAGTGAAAAGAAGACTAACTTGAAGAATTGTAGGGTGCAGGGTGCGGTAAGGCCTCAGCCATATTCAGTGGCACCCTTTTTCTTCTTCCGGAGAAGTTATTATTTAATTTTTATGATCAGAAAGATTGAAATGTTACCATTTTTTCTTGGCAGCTAGACTCAACTTCCTCCTCCTTCCAACCTGCCTTTTTGTGACTAGAGCCTAAGAATGTGTTTTTATAAGGTTTTCAGTGTTGGATTTTATTTTACCTGAGAATACTTTATCTGTCCTGTCTGTCTCATCAGCATTTTGTAGCCTCTGTCTTTTTTGTCAGAGATACCTATGTGTGTCAAAATCTTTTAGACAGTTGGAGAGCCATCCCAAATGATGAAAATCTCATTTGTAGTCAGTCTATTGAGTCAGCCGTATTAACCATTGACTGTCTAGTTTAAGTAAGCAGTAAAAAGACCGTTGAGAAGATTCTTGGCTCTCTGTAGTTAATGGTTCACAAAATCTGCATATGATGTTTTTCCCCCAAAAAGTGAGAAATACTATAAAATTATGAAATTACGAGTTCATTGTTGATCAGCAGTATCTAATAGACTTGGAATTCACAGTGCAGTGGTACTTTCATTTATTAGTTACATAGTATGCATGGGACAGTCGTTCCCAGACTGTGTACCTCAACTTGAATATAAAAATAGATTTTGATGATTAAAAATAGATCTTAGTGAGAAAAGAGACTTCTTGACAAGTTCTGTGTAAAGAAATATGTTTAATCCAGTATTTTACTATTTTTAAATGTAAAAGTACTATCATCTTTTTAGAATAGTTGGGGAAAAAAATAACTAAATGAATTTTACAAAAGAAAATTGCACGTATTTCCCTCAGTGCCATGGAATGTATAAAAGCTCCCTGTTCTCTTTTTATCTTTTTTCTTGCTGTTTCCCTTCCATCCTCTTCAAAATAAATCAAAACCAAACTAAACCTCCTGTCAAGTCAATTTCGACTCAGCGACCCTGTTGGACAAAGTAGAGCTGCCCCATAGGGTTTCCAAGGCTGTAATCTTTACAGAAGCAGAATACCACATCTTTTTCTCACAGAGCTGCTGGTGAGTTTGAACTGTTGACCTTTTGGTTAGCAACCAAGTGCTTAACCACTGTGCCATCAGGGCTCCTTTTAGAAGTAAATAATGAAGGAATAATAATTTTTATTATTTATAAGGATAGCTAGGGAGCCGTGGTGGTGCAGTGGTTAAGTGCTCAACTGACAAATGAAAGGTCCTTGGTTCAAACCCACTAGCCACTGTGTGGGAAAAAGATGTGGCAGTCAGCTTCTGTAAAGACTTGCAGTTCTGCTCTGTCACATGGGGTTGCTATGTATCAGAGTCGATTTGATGGTAATAGTTTTAGTTTTTTTTGGATAAGGATAACTTCAGTTTGACTGATTTTTTAAATATATATACTGTTTTCACTCTTCAAGCGTGAGTACAGTTTTGGCACGTTATCAGTTATTTATTCTGATGTTACAGTTTTAGATTGTTTTGGCATATTCAAGAAGTGAGGGGTGGTCCAGTGTGATTAGAGCTTTGAATTTGTAGAAATGAAGAGATAGGTCTAAGTTTAGGTAAATCTTAGCTTAAAGGATTAACTGATGATATTTAAGAAGAGTGGGAATGCAGGAAAAAGAACAGATCAGAGGATAAGTAGCAGAAGGGAGAATGATGTTTGGAATATACAAGCTGAAGCAGTGAAAGCTGATATAAATGCCTTCTACATTTACATTATCAAAATGAAGCAGTGTATTTTTAATTTATTGCATATCAAATCATCACAAAACCTAAAACACAGACATATTATCTCATATCTTTTATGAGTCAGAAATCTGGATGTGGCTTAGCTAGGTTCTTCTGGCTCAGTCTCTCTCGTGAGATTGTTGTCAAACTGTTGACTGGGGCTGTGGTCTCACTGGAAGGCTCTTGACATGATTTGATACTTGGTTTCTACGAGGTTGTGGGATGATCCAAGAGGAGGTAAGAAAGTGTAATGCCAAGGGAGTAGAGAGAGCACCCAAGATGGAACCTGCAGTCATTTTTATAATCTTAAAAAAAAAAAAAAAATTTTTTTTTTTTTTCCTTAATCTCCAAAGTGATATGCTGTCATGTCTGCCTCATTCACTTTGTTGCAAACAAGTCACTCAGTCCTGCCCACACTCAAGAGGAGGAGTTTTAGAAGTAGTAACTATCATGAGATACGGATCATTGCCATTTTACAAGCTACTATTACAAGCAACAAACTGAAAGAACATTATATATTGTGGCATTTTATATCCCAAAATTTATATTAGTAAATATTTGAAAGTTGATTCCTATTTACTATCCTTTGCTGCTTCTTCTTGTTGTGAGTTGCCATCGAGTGGAGACCAACTCATAGTGACACTGTAGGACGGAGTAGAACTGCCCCACGGGGTTTCCAGGGAGCAGCTGGTGGATTCGAACTGCCAGTCTTTTGGTTAGCAGCTGAGCTCTTAACCACTGTTACCCGTTATCTCCCTTTCTCACTGTGCAACAAGATCCTTGGAAATCAATTGTGTTTTTGTTGTTTTTTCCCTCTGTTCTCCATCCAGATGTCCAGCGCTCTTCCCATTTTCTGTCTTGAAAGCATTACCTTCTGCTTGTTCAGTCACTTCATCAGGGTCTCAGAAATGCAGAGTAACTTGGTTAACTAAAATGGAGGATAGTATTTGGTTAAAATAACCAAATATAAAGATTCTTTTCCATATTTTTCCTCAGGACTCAGAATCATATATCCTTAGCTTCGTCCTTGATAATTTTTACCAAAGCATATCTGAATATAACAGAACAACTACCAGGTTATCAGCCTGTCTTAGATACATCTTTACTCTTTTCCTTGTTGAAAAGGATATAGGAATGTAATTCCAAGGACTTGGATTACCTCTTTCCTGCTTTATTTTTTCCTTCCATGTCCCAGCATGGCAGAAATTTTGCTTTTTTCTTTCTAAACCTCTCCCCTTTACCTCAGTTTAAGATTTTATTGATTTAACATTAATTCCTGAGGTTTTAGAAAAGGGATATAGGCAGTCCCTGGGTTATGAACATCTAACTTATTATTTACAACCCGTAGTTATGAACCAGCCCCCGTAAAGCCTGACTCTGTGTCCTGGGCCTGGGCTTCTATGCTGGGCCGCACTTCTTCTGCACGTGCATGTGCCGCAGCGGGTCCTTGGGTGGTTGCTGACCCCAGCCTGCAGCAGGAAGCGGAGAGCCAACAGGCAAAGGTTTATCATTTTACCTTTGATTTCTTGTGTTATTGAATATATGTTATTAGGTAGCACCAAAACAAAGGAGCCCTGGTGGCATTGCACTCAGCTGCTAACCTGAAGGTTAGCAGTTTGAACCCACCCAGCGGCTCTGTGGGAGAAGGACCTGGTAACAGACTGTTCCTGTAAAGATTACAGCCTAGAAAATCTTATGGGACAGTTCTACTCTATCACATAGGGTTGCTGTGAATCAAAAATCAACTTGATGGCACCTAACAACAACAAAGCACCAAAATGTGCAGTATTCCCTTTGGTGCGTTGGGTTATATTTTCTTCCACACTGCTTTCTCTGTCTGAATTTTTGCATGTTTAACGTACTTTTTTTTTTTCTTCCTGTAATGGGTCTTCATAGTTGCTGCGATAGGCCAGGCTACAAAAGGTCTGGTCCTTGTTTGAGGATTGGTAAGAAAGGTTTACTCTCAGTACAGAGTTGTATCAAAACAATAAACAAGTTTTACGAAGGATATAAACCAGATAAGCATACAGGGATAGAGAAGGATAGTTTTCCACTGTCTCCCGAGTTCTTCATGTGTTGGTGGTCATTGCAGCTCACTTAAAGTGAGAAACCTACTAGGTGGGAGTAGCTCGGAGCCTGGGTTTTGTTGCATTCTATGTCATCAGGCTATTGGGGGAGGCAGGAAAGGAAGGGCACTGCATCCTCATCTACATATTACCAGATAGGTCATTCCTTGCTGCAACATTTATTCATTAGGATTCTATTTCCTACCGCCTCATTTGGCCTATAGTAGGTCTGGACATGTCTTATCATAGTTGCCATGCTGTTTATTATGATAATACGAACAAAAGTATGTATAAACTGTCTTGGTTTTGTTTCAGATACATTGGTTAGAGATTGTACTCTTGGTCTATATTTGTTCTTTTTACTTGGCAAATTCCCCGGGATTTGTTCCATATTAGCCCATATACAGTTTCCTCATTTTTGTGTGTTTTTTGGGGGGGGGTGGGGGGGTTTGTTTGTTTTTACGTGGAGGGTGGACTGGCATACAAATCCATTTGTATGGATATACCATATTTTATTTAATCAGTTCTTTATTGACGAATATTTGAGTTGTTACCAGTCTTACACTTACCAAGCTTTCATGGACAACTTTGTACATGTCATCTTGCACTTGTTAGGTGTATAGGCAGAATATAAATTCCTAGAAATAAAATTGTTATTTCAAAGAATTTGTGCATTTGAGATTTTGATAGGTAGGACAGACTGTTTTGGAATGTTGTTTTACTTTTTGCTGTAGCAGCTGCTGCACTGCTGTTGCTGTCTAGTTTTGTATAGCCTAGTGTTCAGTGGGAAACCCTGGTGGCATAGTGGCCAGGAGCTACAGCTGCTAACCAAAAGGTCGGCTGTTCAAATCCATCAGGTTTGGGTACTATGTGGGGCAGCTCTGCTCTGTCCTGAAGGGTCGCCGTGTGTCAGAATGAACTCCGTGGTAACAGGTTTATTTTGTTTTGGTTAGTGGCACAGGTGCTGAAGCCAGACTGCTGGGTTAAAGTCCTGATTTTGCCAATTAGCTGTTAAATGGAAATAATAATAATAGTTCTTACCTATGGAGTTGTGAGGATTAAATAAGTTAATTTATGTGAAGCACTTAGAACAGTTCCCTGGCACATTCAGAAGTTTTATGTAAGGGCTACTGTTTGTTTATTTGCGATCTGGCTTGATTCTGCCATTTTTACTACATACTTAACTCTTTAAAATCCTGTTTTCCCTTTGCTTCCGTAGAACTAGTCTTGTTCTTTCTCTTTCCCTCCTGCCTCTCCAGGCTGCTGCTTCTCAGTCTCTTTTGTTGTCTCCCCTTTCTTAAATAGTCATGGTCCTCCAGGTTTTGATGTAGGCTTTTCTTAATCACATTTTACAAATGCTGCTTGTGCCTTGTTATTTATTTTTCTCATTTCAGTTGACATGGGTATCGGTGATTTTCAGACTAAATGAAAATTCCAGGGTACTACTCTTAGCGATACTGATTTCCCCTCCCCTTCTCGTAAGTCTAGGTTGTTTGTTGAGTTGTGTGTCTTGCCTATTGGGCTCTAAGCTCTATGAGTGCAGGAACCCCGTCTGTATCTTACTTCACCAGTGTATTGCTAGCACCTACTAATGAGTCTTGCCACAGTAAGCATCGATGAATATTTGTTGAATTAATGAAGAATTCTGTGCTCTTTATTGCCTAATAGTTTGCTGGACACTGAAGAAATTAAGAAACAACTAGATCGTTGACCATGTGGTATGTTTGTTGTTGCTTGTAAAATAACTCAGTGACTTAAAGACGTTAACATTTTGGTATATATTTTTCTATATTTCATTAGACCATGTCTGTGACAAGAATTAGATCATATTATACATACACTTTTTTAACCTTTTCTTTTCATTTAAGAATATTTTGTTAACATCTCTTCAGGTGATTAAATATATAGCCATTCTTAATCACACCATCCTTGCTTCCAAGCATTCTGGTTGTACTTCTTCCAAGACAAATTTGTTCCTTCCTTTGGCAGTCCATGGTGTATTCAATATTCTTCACCAACACTACAATTCAAAGGCATCAATTCTTCTTCTTCAGTCTTCCTTTATTGATCGTCCAGCTTTAGCATGCACATGAGGCAATTGAAAACACCTTGGCTTGGGTCAGGTGCACCTTAGTCTTCAAGGTGATGTCTTTGATTTTCAGTCTTTAAAGAGGTCTTGTGGTAAGTAGTATGTAGTAGGCTATCAGTTGAAAAATTTGTGAGACAATTATTCTGACATTTTTTTTTTATATGTATCTCTGAGGATTGTAAATTCTAGATGAAATATTGTTCCCTTAGTGAGTCTCCAAATAAAAGTGTTGGCCTCTAAAGATGAGTAAAGTGACAGCTGTATAATAAGAATAGATAAGGGGGATATTTTAATCTTGGAATATTTACTGTTCCCATTTTCTTGTTATTCTTATTCAAATACTTTATATTTGTCGGGTAAGGTTTGAGTGTTTAAGCACTACTTAGATTACCTTTCCCCTGGAAGAGTTCATTATTCAGAAATGTTCATTACTTTTTTTAAATCTCAAAAATATTTTTCTCAGATATTTTTATAACGTGTATTTGCCATGTCTAGCTCATTCAATCAACAAATACATGTTGCACCTCCACCTTACTATGTATTGTGTCTCTTATACTCTAGGTTATTATACATAAGCCTGAAAATTTCTTTGTCCAAATGAAGAATTTCTCATGGTCTAGCAGTATTTGTAAAACCTGATGAGGAATTGATAGTTCAGTGGTAGAATTCTCGCCTTCCATGAGGGAGATCTGGGTTCAGTTTCTGGCCAGTGCACTTCATGTAACATCCACCACCCGTGTGTCAGTGGTGACTTGTGTGAGGTGGACTGGCGATATGAAAATCCTATGCATCACAATGGTTTGATACACAACTGATCATGGGAATGGTGAGGGACCTGGAAGCATTTCATTCAGTTTTTTATGGGATTTCTGTGAATCAGGGACCGACTCTGTGGCAGCTAACAACAACATCTTTTGAATTTATTGTTCCAGCATTTTCTCACTTAAATATATGCCTTATTTTGAGTACAGGTTTTATTTTTACATTTAGATTTCCTGCCCTCTTATATGATAAGTAAGTAGAACAGTGGGAAACCTTAATTAAACGTAAAAGCAGTGCTAAACTTGTTACTTGCGCCCATAAATAAATATAATAGATGGCTTCCTAAGATTATAATTGTTCATTTATTTGCCAGTCTTTTAATGCAAGACAAACCCTTTGTTTTTATTTAGTATAAGAGTAGAGATTGGAGTTCATCGTTGTTTTTCCTATATAAATCACACCCATAATTCCTCCTTTAAAATGTCTAGTTTCAGTTTTCTTTAAAATAGAACAAAAACATTGCTTGGGCATTCTTCAGTTCACTTCTTTAAACATACTGACTGACATCTATGTCACCCTGAATCATGACCTGTTTTCTAGTATAGCCACAAATTTCTGCTCCCATCAGTTGAGCTTTTCATTACTGAAAGTGAGTCAGTTATGTTAGTTCCCAAACTTATTTTTTGCCAGTGTATTTGTTTTGGTAAGTACATAATTTACTCCAGTGTAACATAGACATGGGGGGAGTCGCTCTGCAGTACCTACGGTTACTCTGTCAACTACTAGCTGAAAGTTTAGTGATTTGAACCCACCCAGGGGAACCTTGGAAGGCATGCCTGGTGATCTGCTTTCGAAAGGTCACAGCCTTGAGACCCCTATGGAACAGTTCTACTCTGCACACATGGGGATTGACTTGGCGGCAGCTAACAACAAGAACAACATAGACATAAAATAAGAATGTAAAAAATAGTTTTTTCTGTGAAGTAAGAATTAAGAGAATTTTTAAGATCAGATCAATATGTCTGATAAACCCAAACCCATTGCCATTGAGTTGATTTCTACTCATAGCGACCCTATAACACAGAGTAGAACTTCCTCATTGGTTTTCCAAGGCTGGAATCTTTACGAGAACAGACTCCCACATCTTTCTCCTACCGAGCAGCTGGTGGATTCGAACTGTCGACCTTTTGGTTAGCAGCCACCGAGGTTCCTTCAATATGTTTGCTCCCTACCAATATTTAGCTGTGTTACTTGATTAGCATAAATTGTAATCATGTGAACTATTGACTATAATTCCATTTTCACCTTAGTTGCTATAATTACATTTATGCAACTAACTCTTTTCCTTTGCTTTTCTCCCTGCACCCTGTATAATTTGTGTGAATGAGCTTATGTAAAAGTTTGTTTGAAGGAGATTTGGAATCCGTAAGATTTTCTTAGTGCATCTTTTAAAACCTAATAATTATATAAGATAACTTGATTAGAATTCATTGGTAGGTGGGGCTTCTACTAAAAGTAGTACTGAAAATAATGACAACTCTGTGACAGACACTTTCTTTTGTAATGTATAGAGTGATAAAAATAAAGTTTTGAATAAATATTTTAAAAAAGAAATTAAATGGGGAGGATTTACCATGTAGATTATATATTTATTTATAGAAACGTAACAGCACTTACTATATAACATGTACCACTTAGGTACTTACATATTTCTCATAGTAAACTTTAGAGGTCAGTACCATTATCATTGCTGATATCAGTGAATCCTGGCTGGAAGCAGAGAATACAAGAAGTTTACCTGTGTTTTATTGACTATGCAAAGGCATTCAGCTGTGTGGATCATAGCAAATTATGGATAACATTGTGAAGAATGGGAATTCCAGAACACATAATTCTGCTTATGAGGAACCTGTACACAGAACAAGAAGCAGTCGTTCAAACAGAACAAGGCAATACTGTATGGTTTAAAGTCAGGAAAGGTGTGCATCAGGATTGTATCCTTTCACTATATCTATTCAATCTATATGTTGGGCACATAATCCAAGAAACTGGACTATATGAAGAAGAACGTGGCATCAGGATTGGAGGAAGACTCATTAACAACCTGCGCTATGCACAATACTGTAAGAAACCAAAAGAGATCAACAGAGATAGAAAATCATACCATGCTTATGGATAGGTAGACTCAATATTGTGAAAATGTCAATTCTACCCAAAGTAATCTACAAATACAATGCACTCCCGATCCAAATACCAGTGGCATTCTTTAAAGAGATGAAAAAAAAAAATCATTATATGGAAAGGGAAGAGGCCCTGGATAAGTGGGAATCGACTCCATGCTGATGGGTTTATTGAAGAATAAAGTAGGACTCACATTACCTGACCTCAGAACCTACTATACAGCTGTGGTAGTCAGAACAGCCTGGTACTGGTACACTGACAGATAAATCGACTGAAGGAACAGAATTGAAAACCCAGTTGTAAATCCATCCAGCAAGAGCCCGAAGTTCATCAAATGGGGAAAAGACAGTCTTTTTAACAAATGATGCTGGCAAAGCTGCATGTCCATCTGCAAAAAAATTAAATAGGACCCATGCCTCACAAGAACTAATTCAAAATGGATTCAAAACTAAATATAAAACCCAAAACTGTAAAGATCATAGAAGAAAAAATGGGATCCATGCTAGAGGTCCTAGTACACTGCATTAACAGGATGCAAACTGTAACTGACAACACACCAATTCCAAAAGATAAACTAGATAACTGGGTTCTTCTAAAAATTAAATGCTTACGCGCATCAAAAGACTTCACCAAAAGAATAAAAAGAGAACCTATAGACTGGGAAAGATTTGGGGGCTATGACAAATCCAACAAAGGTGTAATCTCTAAAATCTACAGGAAAATCCAACATCTCTACAACAAAAAGACAAATAATCCAGTTAAAAAGAGCAAAAGAAATGAACAGACACTTCACCAAAGAAGACATTCAAGCGGCCAGCAGACACATGAGGAAATGCTCATGATCACTAGCCATTAGAGAAATGCAAATCAAAACCACAATGACGTACCATCTCACCCCAGCATTACTGGCATGAGTCAAAAAAACAGAAAATAACAAATTTTGGAGAGGCTACGGGGACATTGGAGGTCTTACGCACTGCTGGTGGGAATGCAAAATGGTACAGTCATTTTGGAAAACAATATGGTGCTTCCTTAGAAAGCTAGAAATAGAAATACCATGGGGATCCAGCAGTTCCACTCCTAGGAATATATCTTAGAGAAGTAAGAACTCTCACATGAATAGATATATGCATACCCATGTTCATTGCAACATTATTCACGATATCACAAAGGTAGTAACAACCTAGATGCCCATCAACAGATAAGTGGATAAACAAATTATGATATATAAACACAATAGAGTACTACTCAATGATAAAGAACAATGATGACTCTGTGAAGCATATCACAACATGGATGAATCTGGAGGGCATTATGCTGAGTGAAATAAGCAGTCACAAAAGGACAAATACTATATGAGACCACTACTGTAAAAACTCATGAAAAGATTTACACACAAAAAGAAACAATCTTTTGATGGTTACAAGGGAGGGGAGTGGTGGGGATGGAAAAACACTAAATAAGCAATAGATATGTGGTAATTTTGGTGAAGGCTAAGACAGTACACAATACTGGGGAAGCCCAGCACAGCTTGTCCACAGCAAGGTCGTGGAAGCTCCATAGACACTTCCAGACTCCCTGAGGGACTGAATTACTAGGCTGAGGGCTGTGGAGACCATGGTCTCCAGGAACATCCAGCTCGTTTGGTATAACATAATTTATGAAGAAAATATTCTATGTTATACTTTGGCAAGTAGCGTTTGGGGTCTTAAAAGCTTCTGAGCGGCCATGTAAGGTATTCCACTGGTCTCAGCAAGGGAGAATAAAGAAAACCAAAGACAGAAGGGAAAATTAGTCCAGATGGATGATGGACCACAAGTACTACACCTCCACCAGACTGAGTGTGGCACAACCAGATGGTGCCTGGCTACCACTATGGACTGCTCTGACATGGGTCACAATAGAGGGTCCTGGACAGAGCTGGAAAAAAATGCAGAGCAAAATTCATACACACACACCCCCAGACTTACTGGTCTGACAGAGAGACTGGAGAAACCCTGAGAGTATGGTCCCCAACACCCTTTTAGCTCAGTAATTAAGTCACTTCTGAGGTTCACCCTTCAGCCAAATATTAAACAGGCATATAAAAAGAAAACAAGACTAAATGGACATACCAGCTCAGGGGCCAAGTCTAGAAGGCAGGAGGGAACAGGAAAGCTGGTAATAGAGAATCTAAGGTAGAGAAGAGGAGAGCGTTGACATGCCCTGGGGTTGGTAACCAGTGTCACAAAACAGTATGTCTACTAATTGTTTAAAAGGAAGCTAGTTCTGTAAATCTTCATCTAAAGGTAACAGTGTTAGAATTTATTTCAAATGCTACTAATTTTGTAATTGTGATTTTACTCAGTTGAATTACATAGTTGGTACACGCGTTTGTTTTTTATCTGTTTTAGGAATGAAATTTAGTGGTTTTTCAAGCTACACATATATGCCCCACACTCAAATTATGTTCAAGCCAGGGACAGTGTCTGCTTTGATTTTGTATAGCTCCTCTGTTGAACTCTGTTATCAGGCTACTCAACTTTTTCCTTCTAAATGTGTGGGGAAAAAAGAAAGCTTGACCCTGAACTAGCTTACTGAGACAGTTAAGTAGGCCTCTTTTCAGTAAAAATAGAAATTTCTTAGGTACTTAAATTAATTTACCCCTGAAGTTGACAAAGCTGCTGTACCTGAAATTAAACAACAAAAGCCATGTCTTACTGATAATTGGTTTCAATATGCGTTCAAAAAACATTTAAGATAAACTGTGTCAGATAAGATTTTAGAACTGTGTTTAAGTTGTTTCTTTCCATAGATGGCTCAATAAACACACCAAATTTAGTCAAATATTTTAAATCACAAAGTCACATGCCTCTTAATGTGCTGCATGTGTTAGCTTTTGATTCTCTTAGCAACAGTATTTTTATAGGCTTGTCTTGCCAGTGTCTCCAGTGTATTTTATAAATGTTCTGGAGAACAGTTTGAACAATTTACATCACAAACTTGAGATTCATATATAATGTGTATTTTGTTATGATGTTTTTAGCATTTAATTTATATTAAAACATTTTAAAAAACATTGTATTTATACACAAAATAAACAGGCAGATTTGATGTTAATTACTTTAGGTATTTTTGTTGGTGTTTCTTATATTGATTTAAAAACGTTTAAAATCAAAATCCAGAAATGTTAAATTTATTGGAAAATAACTATTCCTATATGTTAACTTTCAAAGAGCCAGGGCAGTCACCTTTTAAAAATGGAGAGACATGTAAAATTAGCTGTTTGTTTGGAAAATCTTGTATCTTCAGTGCCTAATGAGATGACAAATAAGACTCGATTCTGAACCCTGTCATATCTCACCATATCCTTTAGTACGAAGCTCATGTGTTGAACCTCATTTAGGGGAAATATTTCCCAAATACTACCATTCCTCCTTAGTGCTCCTTTTCTGAACTCTCTAGTAACCATATCCCTATAATTGTATTTGTCATATTTCTTTCAATGTAATCATCTGCTTATATATTTTTTTTAATGCACTAGATTGTAATCTCTTCGAGAACTTTGCATATCTGGCCCTTAACTGACTGAATAAAATACTACAAATGCCTTTTTCTTCCAAGTAGAATATACCGATAATAATTTAATCTTAACCCGTTTTTTTACTGTGTTCCTGATTTCTTCTCAACATTCCCTCCCTGACCAATTTCAAGTCCAGTTGTTTTAATTATTACCTTAATGTAGAAATTTACAAATTGATATTTATATTCCACATTTATTTTCAGAGCTTCGGATCTGCATATCCAGTTGGCTCCTGGACATAAGACATAAATTCAGCATTTCCCCAACCTGCTCCTTGCACCTGTGGTGCCTATCCCAATGAATGACTTCTCCCAACCTCTCACCCCACCACCACATCCCATCTTAATAATAAGTCTTGCACACTTTCTCCTAAGACTCTCTTAATTTAGTTCAGTTCTAAGTAACTGTTGTTGCTCACTTCAGGCTCTTTGCTCATCACATTGCTTTTTGTAATCCCTCAGAAATACTGATCTGATGAAATACTCATCTGCTTAAAAACTGTGACTGTCTTTTTCAAACATTATGTTGCTGAAATTCTAAAACATTTTCTCCCACTTCCCTCTACTACTGAAGTGAGCCACTGTTATTGATGGGAGTGTAGCAGATTCCATTGGTGTGTAGAGTAGAAGGTAGGTTGAAAACCACCAACCTATAGTATCAAATCTAGTCATCCTTGCATTATATTCAGATCTTTTGCCTGTATTGTATTCAGACCTTTTAACCACCTAGCCTTATCCTGCTTTTTTAATTTACAGATACTGCGTATCACTGGATGGCTTGCTATTTTCTTATTCCATCCATTTTTAATCATGGTGCCTTTGGTCAGTGAGGTTCTGTCATGGATTGAATTATGTCCCCCCAAAATATATGTCAGCTAACTTGGCTAGGCCATGATTCCCAGTATTGTGTGATTGTCCATCATTTTGTCATCTGATGTGGTTTTCCCATGTTGTAAATCCTACTTCTGTGATGTTAATGAGGCAGGACTGAATCTACATGATGAGGTCCTGTTTTCAATCAACATGTTTTGAGATACAAAAGAGAGAAGCAAGCAGAGAGACAAGGGGACCGTATACTACCAAGAAACAAGAGCCAGGAGGATAGTGCGTTCTTTGGACCTGGGATCCCTGCACTGAGAAGCTCCTCAACCTGGGAAGATTGATGGCAAAGATCTTCCCCCAGAGCTGACAGAAAGAGAAAGCCTTTCCCTTGTGCTGGCACCCTGAATTCAGACTTCTAGCCTCCTAGACTGTGAAAGAATAAATTTCTTTTTGTTAAACCCATCCACTTATGGTATTTATATTATAGTAACACTAGATAACCAAGACAGGCTCTATCTTGCCTTTTTTTGGTGCTAGTTGAATTCCTATGTAACCTTCAATCTTGTTCTTATATGTATTCAATGAGACCTGTATGGGCCCTTTTAGTCACACACACAAAAAAACTCTATATGTGCCCGCTGATGTTTTAATACTTTCTACAGACTGTCTTATATGATCATTTTTTGTTTATAGATCAGCCTCGTATATTATAATGGGACTTTTTTTCCTTCCCTGTATTCTTAGGGCCTTGGCATATATACCACTACTACCAGTTGTTGAGTCTATTCCGGTTCATGGTGAACCCATGTATATCAGGGTAGAATTGCGGTCCATAGGGTTTTCAGTGGCTGACAGAAGTAGGTCACCAGGCCTTTCTTCTGAGGCTCTTCTGAGTGGACTCGGATCTCCAACCTTTTGGTTAGCAACCAAGAACATTAACCATTTGTACCACACAGGGACTCCATATAATATGAAGAGTAACAAGCCTTAAAAAAAAAAAGGAGGGAATTCTTAGAAAAAATTTCTTCATAATATTTATGTGTGTTAATATTTACAGTATTACAGGTTAAAACTGGGGGGGTTAAATATTTATATTCATTTAAAAGTAATATATCCATATTACATAAATAACATTTTTAAATTAAAATAACTTGTTTACTCTTGAAAGCTTGATTTTATCAATGACAACGAATACTACTAGCTGTTTTTCTTAAAGTGACACACTTATTTTGTTCATTTACACAAAAATGGCTGCCAAAAATCTTCAGTTGAAATAATCAGAGTTTTTGTCATTCTTTCAAATGAAAATGTGTTCCATGGAAAAAGTGGCTAATTCAGCTCACAGACTGGTCACACAAGAGCTTTACTTCAAGACAACCATCATACAGCAGAAATGCTTTGTGCATACTTACTATATTGTTCCACAGAATATTAAAAAGATGTGTACTAAAAGGACAAATATTGTATGAGTCCGCTATTATAAGAACTCAAGAAAAGGTTTAAACACAGAAGAAAACATTCTTTGGTGGTTACGAGCGTGGGGAGGGAGGGAGGGGAGTATTCACTGACTAGATAAAAAAATGGTAGACAAGAATTATCTTAGGTGAAGGCAAGGACAACACACAATACAGGGGAAGTCAGCAAAACTGGACTACACCAAAAGCTAAGAAGTTTCCTGAGTACAGTCAAACGTGTTGAGGGACAGAGTAGCAGGGGTGGAATTCTGGGGACCATGATTTCAGCAACCATCTAGGTCAACTGGAATAAGAAAGTTTATTAAGAAAATGTCCTGCATCCCACTTTGATGAGTGGCATCTTGGGTCTTAAAAGCTAGCAAACGGCCGTCTAAGATGCATCAATTGGTCCCAGCACACCTGGAGCAAAGGAGAATGAAGAACACCAAAGACACAAGGAAAATATGAGCCCAAGAGACAGAAAGGGCCGCATAAACCAGAGACCCCATCGACCTGAGACCAGAAGAACTAGATGCTGCCCGGCTACCACCAATGACTGCACTGACAGGGAATAAAACAGAGAGTCCCTGATGGAGCAGGAGAAAAGTGGGGTATAGAACTCAAATTCTAAAAAGACCAGACTTAATGGTCTGACTGAGACTGGAGGAACCCCAGAAGACATGACCCCCCGGACTGTTAGCCCCAAACTAAAACCATTCCCAAAGCCAATTCTTCAGACAAAGATTAGATTGGACTATGAGGTATAAAATGATACTCATGAAGAGTGTGCTTCTTAGTTCAAGTAGATACAAGAGTATAAATCGGCAGCTCCTGTACAGGGGATGAGATGAGAAGGCAGAAAGGACAGGAACTGGTTGAATGGACATGGGAAATTAGGGGTGGAATGGAGGAGTATGATGTCACATTGTAGGGAGAGCAACTAGGGTCACGTAACAATGTGTGTATAAATCTTTGTATGAGAAACTAGCTCGAACTATAAAATTTCACTGGAAAAACAGTAAAGATAAATAGGAGGATGTTAAAAAAAAAAAAGATGTGTACTCAGGGATCAGTACTTAATAAAATTTATAATTTTCACTGCTTTGTCAGAACATTCATAGGTAAAAATAACTTAAAAAAAAAAACCTGTATACAATGGCTGTACACACTTTATTTGTGCTAAGTCGCCAGCAGTTCTACCACCAGTGCTTTTGCACCCTCAGTGCATATGTCAACACACTGAAAAGAGGAAATAACATCTTAGTACTATTTAGAAAACAATGTTGACCTCATTACTTCTCTGAAAGGATCTCAGGGACCCCTCTTGCAGACCACATTTGGGAACCACTGCTGAGGGGTTACTACTGGTACTTAGTTATAATGTCTTGGTGGTTTTCATTTTAATATATACGTTTTCCTAATTGGGTTGCCAAAAAGAATCTAGTCACATATAGTACTGTTGTATGTATATCTAAACAAGGGAGGACTCTTATAATCTGGTTAGTACCATTTACCTGTTTGATGACATTGCAGTCAAGATAGCAGCAGACCAACTTGCAGAGTAGGGATTTTATTCTCATGATGCATTATTTGCAGTATGGACTCAGATTTTTTCTAATCATGCTTTCTGTTTTGATTCTAGGCTTGCATTGATGATAATGTTGATATGGTGAAGTTTCTGGTAGAAAACGGAGCAAATATTAATCAACCTGACAATGAAGGCTGGATACCACTACACGCAGCTGCTTCCTGTGGATATCTTGATATTGCAGAGTAAGCCAGTTCTGAGTTTTAATTTTATCTCAATACTGTTTTAAAGATCTGAGATTTATTGAACCCATGCCATTGAGTGGATTCCAACTCAATAGAAGTTGTATTAAAGATAAATGAGTGAACTCATATTAGCATAATGCATGAAATTCATTATTTCCAGGAAAGAGAGTGAGTGATTCATCTCAGTGTTAGATCTTCTTCCTGTCTTCCTACCCTCTTTGGCCTTTGGTACTTTGTATTAATGTGAGTAATTGTATATTTTTTCTCTCCATCCCGATCTCCTTTTCTCTTGATGACAGCTAGAGCGTTGTCAAATGATTCTGGGTTAATATTTAGCAATCTAGTCTATCTTTATGTAATCATATGTTAGGGGAAATTAACAATAATTGTCGATTGGGTTACTCTACTGTCAGGAGAGTATTATATAGAGTTCTCCAGTGAGTCAGTATGTTTCTTCTTGCTTAGCTTTTCTCAAAATTGTTTTCTAAAAATATATTTTTTAGAAAAGTTAGTGAAGAATGGTCATTGTATTCTCAGCTACCTTTCATAGGTTGTATCTTTGTTTTCTAGGGCCGCCATAATGAATTTCCACAAAATGGGTGGCTTAAAACAACAGAAATTTACTCTCTCACAGCTTTGGAGGCCAGAAGTTTGAAATCAGGGTGTTAGGAAAGTTGTGCTTCCTATAAAGGCTATAGGGAAGGCTTCCTTGCCTCTTCCTAGCTTCTGGTGTCTCCCTGCACTCCTCGCCCTTCCTTGACTTGTAGCTACATCACTCCATTTTCTGCCTCCATCTTCACATGGCCTTATTCTGTTTGCCTGTCTGTCTTCTCTTCTTATAATGGTACCAGTCAATGGATTTCAGGCCCACCCTAATCCAGTATGGCCTCATCTTAACTTCATTATATATGAAAAGACCCTATTTCCAAATAAGATCACATTCACAGGTACAGGGCATTAGGATTTCAACATATCTTTTTTTTTTTTTTAATGCTTTAAGTGAAAGTTTACAAATCAAGTCAGTCTCTCATACAAAAATTTACATACACCTTGCTATATACTCCTAATTGCTCTGCCCATAATGAGACAGCCTGCTCCTTCCCTCCACTCTCTTTTTTTTCATGTCCATTCCACCAGCGTCTGACCCCTTCTGCCCTCTCATCTCCCCTCCAGCTAGGAGATGCCTACATAGCTTCAAGTGTCTACTTGATCCAAAAAGCTCATCCTTTACCAGCATCTTTTTCTATCCCATTGTCCAGTCCAATCCCTGTCTGAACAGTTGGCTTTGGGAATGGTTCCTTTTCTGCACTAACAGAAGGTCTGGGGGCCGTGACCACCGGGGTCTTTCTAATCTCAATCAGACCATTAAGTCTGGTCTTTTTATGAAGATTTGGGGTCTGCATCCTGCTGCTCTCCTGCTCCCTCAGGGGTTCTCTGTTGTGTTCCCTGTCAGGGCAGTCATTGGTTGTAGCCGGGCACCATCTAGTTCTTCTGGTCTCAGGCTGATGTAGTCTCTGGTTTATGTGGCCCTTTCTGTCTCTTGGGCTCATAGTTACCTTGTGTCCTTGGTGTGCTTCATTCTCCTTTGGTCCAGGGGTTGAGACCAATTGATGCATCTTAGATGGCCACTTGCTAGCATTTTAAGACCCCAGACGCCACTCTCCAAAGTGGGATGCAGAATGTTTTCTTAATATATTTTATCATGCCAGTTGACTTAGATGTCCCCTGAAACCATGGTCCCCAAACCCCTGCCCCTGCTAAGCTGGCCTTCGAAGCATTCAGTTTATTCAGGAAACTTCTTTGCTTTTGGTTTAGTCCAGTTGTGCTGACCTCACCTGTATTGTATGTAGTCTTTCCCTTCACCTAAAGTAGTTCTTATCTACTATCTAATTAGTGAAAACCCCTCTCCCTCCTTCTCTCCCTCATCTCGTAACCATCAAAGAATATTTTCTTCTCTGTTTAAACTATTTCTCGAGTTCTTATAATAGGGGTCTTATGTAATATTTGTCCTTTTGCAACTGCCGAATTTCACTCAGCATAATGCCTTCCACATTCCTCCATGTTATGAAATATTTCACAGATTCATCACTGTTTATTGATGCGTAATATTCCATGGTGTGAATATACCATAGTTTATTCATCCATTCATCTGTTGATAGGCAGCTTGGTTGCTTCCATCTTTTTGCTATTGTAAACAGTGCTGCAGTAAACGTGGGTGTGCATATATCTGTTCGTGTAAAGGCTCTTATTTCTCTGGGATATATTCCAAGGAGTGGGATTGCTGGATCATATGGTAGTTCTATTTCTAGCATTTTCAGGAAGCGCCAAATCAATTTCTGAAGTGGTTGTACCATTTTACATTCTGACCAGCAGTGTATAAGTGTTCCGGTTTCTCCACAGCCTCTCCAACATTTATTCTTTTGTGTTTTTAGGATTAATGCCAGCCTTGTTGGGGTGAAATGGAATCTCATTGTAGTTTTGATTTGCATTTCCCTAATGGTTAGTGATCGTGAGCATTTCCTCATGTATCTGTTAGCTACCTGAATGTCTTTAGTGAAGTGTCTGTTCATATCTTCTGCCCATTTTTGAATTGGGTTATTTGTCTTTTTGTAGTTGAGTTTTTTGCAGTATTATGTAGATTTTAGAGATCAGACACTGATCGGAAATGTCACAGCTAAAAACTTCTTCCCAATCTGTAGGTAATCTTTTTAGTCTTTTGGTGAAGTCTTTGGATGAGCATAGGTGTTTGATTTTCAGGAGCTCCCAGTTATCTAGTTTTTCTTCTGTATTGTTGGTAACGTTCTGCATACTGTTTATGCCATGTATTAAGGCTCCTAACGTTGTCCCTACTTTTTCTCTCATGATCTTTATCGTTTTAGATTTTATATTTAGGCCTTTGATCCTTTTGAGTTCGTTTTTGTGCATAGTGTGAGGTATGGGTCTTGTTTCATTTTTTTTGCAAATGGATATCCAGTTATGCCAGCACCATTTGTTAAAAAGACTGTGTTTCCCCATTTAACTCTTCTGGGGCCTTTGTCAGACATCAACTGCTCATATGTGGATGGATTTATGTCTGAATTCTCAATTCTGTTCCATTGGTCTATGTATCTTTTGTTGTGCCAGCAGTACCAGGCTGTTTTGACTACTGTGGCAGTATAATAGGTTCTAAAATCAGGTAGAGTGAGGCCTACCACTTTGTCCTTCTTTTTCAGTAATGCTTTGCTTATCTGGGGCCTCCCAGCTTATCTTTTTTGGACAACATAAACTAATTCAAACCCAGTACATGTGTATACTTTTAAAGAAAATCTGATTCTTTAAGCATTTAACAAGGAAGTGTAGATATCCTGACAAAATTCTTTATTTTCCCCTCTTGTTGTTATGTGTCCACATCATAGACAATGTCGTCGTCTGTTTGCTTACATCAAAGCTTATCAACTAATCATTTATTGCATGTGGGAGTTCTACCCTGTGGATCTGTCTTAGAAAGGCTTTCAGTTTTATCTGTCTATACATTTCATGTTTTTTTTCTCGTGTATTGGAGATAAGATGCATCAATTTCAAGGTGAGGCAGTATGTAGTGAAATGAAAAGTGTTCTGGCCTCAGAGTCTGAAGATCTTGAAGTTATTTAAGTTTTATTACTTACTGCCATTACCTACTCTACATCTTTGGGTAATTTGTTTCCTTTTTCTGTGCCTTGATTTCTTTATATGTAAAATGAGGAAGTCCTTTTATAGTTGCCCAACAGTGGTTTTTCAGAATTATAACCATGGTTCTCAAGTTTCTTACCTCCTTCCTGTACTTTTCATGCTCAACAGAGAACTTGGATCTCTACTTCATAGAGAAAATAGAAAATGTACATTTATCTTCATCTATCCTTAAAGACTGATTGAACCTGCAATCAGGATACACTGAGAATTACGGGTGATTGGAATCAAAGAAGGATTGATATTTGGAAAATATGGCCTTGGTGATAGAAATAATGCCGGAGATTGCATAATAGAATTTTGCAAGACCAACGACGTCTTCATTACAAATACCTTTTTTCTACGGCATAAACGACAACTATACATGTGGATGTCACCAGATAGACTACACAGGAATCAAATCGACTATATCTATGGAAAGACACGATGGAAAAGCCCAATACCGTCAGTCAGAACAAGGCCAGGGGCCGACTGCAGAACAGATCATCAGTTGCCTCATATGCAAGTTCAAGTTGAAGCTAAAGAAAATGAGAAAAAGTCCAAGAGAGCCAAAGTACGACCTTGAGTATATCCCATCAGAATATAGAGACCATCTCAAGAATAGATCTGATGCATTGAACGCTAATGACTGGAGACCAGACGAGGTGTGTAATGGCATCAAGGACATCGTACGTGAAGAAAGCAAGAGGTCATTAAAAAAGATAGTGAAGGAAAGACCAAAATGGATGTCAGGAGAGACTCTGAAACTTGCTCTTGAACATTGAGTAGGTAAATCAAACAGAAGAAATGAAGTAAATGAGCTGAACAGAAGATTTCAAAGGGCAGCTCAGAAAGACAAAGTAAAGTATTGAAATGTATAAAGATTTGGAGTCAGAAACCCAAGAGGGAAGAACATGCTCGACATATTTCAAGCTGAAAGAACTGAAGGAAAAATTCAAGCCTCGAGATACAATATTGACGGATTCTACGGGGAAGATATTAAATGACACAGGAAGCATCAAAAACAGATGGAAGGAATATACAGAGTCAGTATACCAAAAAGAATTGGTTGACATTTCAACCATTTCAGAAGGTGGTGTATGATCAGGAACTGATAGTACAGAAGGAAGAGATCCAAGCTGTTCCAAAGGCATTGGCGAAAAACAAGGCTCTAGGAACTGACAGAATACCAACTGATATGTTTCAACAAACAGATGCAGCACTGGAAGTTTTCGCCTGTCTATGCCAAGTAATTTGGAAGACAGCTACCTGGCCAACCAACTGGAAGAGATCCATATTTATGTCTATCCCAAAGAAAGATAATCTAACAGAATGTGGAAATTATTGAACAGTATCATTAATATCACACACAAGTAAAATTTTGCTGAAGATCATTCAGAAGCGGCAGCAGCAGTACATCAACAGGAAACTGCCCGAAATTCAGAAGAGGATGTGGAACCAGGGATATCATTGCTAAATGTCAGCTGGATCCTGGCTGAAAGCAGAGAATACCAGAAAGATGTTTACTTGTGGTTCATTGACTATGCAAAGGCATTTGACTGTGTGGATCATAGCAAATTATGGATAACATTGCAAAGAATGGGAATTCCAGAAAACTTAATTGAGCTCATGAGGAACATGTACGTGGATCAAGAGACGGTAGTTCAGACAGAACAAGAGGAGGATGCTGATGTTTTAAAGTCAGGAAAGGTGTGTGTCTGGGTTGTGTCCTTTCACCATACTTACTCTATCTGTATGCTGAGCAAATAATCTAAGAAACTGGACTATATGAAGAAGAACTCAGCATCAGGCTTGGAGGAGGACTCTTTAACAACCTGTGTTATGCAGATGACACAGCCTTGCTTGCTCAAAGCTAAAAGAACTTGAAACACTGACGAAGATCAAAGACTACAGCCTTCAGCGTGGATTACATGTCAACATATGAAAAAACAAAAATCCTCACAAGTGGACCAATAAGCAACATCATGATAAACAGAGAAAAGATTAAAGTTGTCAAGGATTTCATTTTACTTGGATCCACAATCAACAGCCCTGGAAAACAGCAGTCAGGAGATTAAAGATGCATTGCATTGGGCACATATGCTGCAAAAGACCTCTTTAGTGTTAAAAAGCAAAGTTTTCACCTTGAAGACAAAGGTACGCCTGACCCAAGCTGTGCTGTTTTAAATCACTGAGTATGCGTGCAAAAGCTGGACAGTGAATGAGGAAGGCGAAAGAAGAATTGACACCTTTGAATTAAGGTGTTGGCGAAGAGTATTGAATATACCGTGAACTGCCAAAAAAACAAACAAATGCGTCTCAGAAGAAGTACAGCCAGAATGCTCCTTAGACACAAGGATGGCGAGAGTAGTCTCACATACTTTGGACATGTTATTGGGAGGGCAGTGTCCTGGAGGAGGACATCATGCTTGGTAGAGGGTAGGCAAAAAAGAGGAAGACCCATAACAAGATGGGGTGACACAGTGGCTGCAACAGTGGGCTCAAGGATAGCAACGATTGTGAGGATGAAGCAGGACCGGACAGTGCTTCATTTCGTTGTACATAGGGTTGCTGTGAGTCAGAATTGACTCACCGGTATCTAACAACAGCATCTTTAAAGATTAGGTGCTTAGTTCTGGAGTTAACTGATGTGGATTGTGAATGCCTCCTCAGCCACTGTTGAAAGTGTATGATCTTGGACAAGTTGCTTAAATTTTCTAAGCTTACATTTCCTTCTCTGTAAAATGGGAGTAATATTTCTTAGGATGTTGTGAGGATTAATTGAGGTAATTTATCAAACATAGTACCTGGCACATAGAAAATACTCATAAGTACTAATCTTGGGACCATTATCTTTTTTATATCCCTGGGAGAGTGAAAACCTAACTGCTTTCTTAAGATATTTAATCCGTTTTTTTTTTTTCTTTCCATTTTTAACTCATGCTTCTGAGTTTGAGAAGGCAAGTGTTTTTCCCCCTAAATAATTTCCTCCCATAGATTTGATTGGTAACCTATTGTATCACTTGGTGCTTTTGGTTGCAAAAAATAGAATACCCAACTTAAAATAAACTTAAGAGTAAGGGCACTTGCTATGCAAGATAGTATGTTATAATGCACAAGAGGAAGAGCATTCAGATTTATTAAGTTGCTCAGTGTTATCCTCAAGAGCCAGGGGTCTTCCAGATTTTTTTCTTCTTCTGCCTTTCCTAGATACTCACTTTATTTTTAGCCTTGACACCTCATAATCGTAAGATGATTGCCACATCTCCAGAATTGTGGTTTTATACATCCACGTCCAGGAGCAAAATAAAAAGCAGATAGGGATTGAGAATATCCTTCTCTGTACTTTGTGTATGCCAGGGAGGGAAACCTTTCCCAGAGAGCCATCTGCCTGCAGCCAGCTTCTCCCTGGAGAACTTCCATTGGCCTGAATTAGGTCATTTGCCCATGTCCTAGCAGCAAGGAAAGCTGGGAAAGGCAAACATCTGGCATTCAGCTTTTTACATACCAGTAAATAAGTATGGAGAAAGGTAAGCAATTCGCTGCAGCCGTTAATATTATCAGTAGTGTAACTACTTTAATCTTTTGAAAGGTGAGATAAATATGTGCTTTATAGGACTCGTGCAAACAGAAGTGACCTGTTTTGGCCAAAGTTGACTAGAGTTTTGCCTATCTAATTTCCTTTCTATGAATGTTTTGAATTTATGACTGATATGACTGAAGTGTTTAAATTCATAGTTTCTTTAAATGAAACTAAAATTAGAAGAACGATGAAGTTTTTCTTTTGCTCTTCTGTCTTCTGAGTTTTTTAATAATTTTTTTTATAAAAGAGTTTGGCACTTGTTATTTTTTAAGTTAACAGCCCAAAGTCCCTCAAATTCATGATTATTTTTTTTTATCAGCATGACGTCTTCCAGCACTTAATTTTACTAACGAATCAGATAAGTTAATGAAGCCCTACTTTTCTTCAATCTAGAAAAATAAGCATGGTGGCTTAAGAGATAAGGTGAGCGTACCTCCTAAACCATGGCATTTATGTAGGTGAAAAAAATCTCTATTCATGATGCAGAGACAACAGCTATAAACCAGGATTGATCCAGGCAAACGGGGGGCTTATGGTCACTCCAAATGGAGCATTTTAGTGCTCAATGTATTGTAACTTGTGTCTCTGCCATTCACTAGCTTTGCACCCTTGAGGAAGCTACTTAGCCTCTATTTATAAAGTGGAAATGATTTGTCTTCTCTCTAGCTCTCATTTCTCATATTGCTTTCCACTTCATGTTTTTCACTCCATTGGTACCAGACTACTTTTAGTTCCTCATCGTTCTCTTTTGGATCATACCAACGAATCTTTGCTCATACGGTTTCCTTTGCCTGCTTTCTTTACTTGACTAGCTCCTACTGAACTCTCAAGGTGCAGTTTGTGTAAGGGTCATTTCTCCCAGGAAATGTTTCTGATGTCCCCTCACTCATTCACCATCATCTCTTAGCATGTCAGTTTTTTACGTGTTTCTTTACCAACTGAATTATGCATACAATACTACTAATTCATCCCTATTGAAATGGGAAGTGAAACAAGCAATCAAGCCCACATTAGTTTACTCTAAGGATTTGAGGATAATTAGAATAAGGTGAGTTCTAATTTTTTGCCTCCACTGGAGGTGGAACAAGTGTTGTGGTTACAGTTTAGTTTCTAGACATTTAACAATTTCACATCTGGTCCGTAGCCTAACAGGAGCCAAGTGAATAGGTTCTCCATATTCTGGCTCAATTATATCACGTTTTCACCAAAATAATTACCCTCATCCCATGTCTATCTACATAAATGGCTTAGGGTAAGTTAAGAGTAGAGGTTGTTTAACAATGTCCCTTCTCCAGAGTGGAATGGAGGAAGAAGAAATGAAGTGAGTTTGGGAAGTTTAATGTAATGCTTAGCATATGCATTGTATTAATAAATATTTACTGTCACGAGCTCTTCATTCTTAAGAGTATTACTACTTTGTTTTAAAAATCCTGTAATCAATAAATATTTAAGCCTCTACTGAATATATTAAAAAAAAAAAAAAGTCGCCATCGAATCAAATCCAACTCATAGCAACCCTATAGGACGGGGTAGAACTGCCCCCATAGTGTTTCCAAGGAGCAGCTGGTGGATTCAAACTGCTACCCTTTTGGTTAGCAGCCAAACTGTCAACCACCGCACCACCAGGGCTCCACTGTATATCAGGACAGGTGTCTTAGTCATCTAGTGCTGCCATAACAGAAATACCACAAGTGGATGGCTTTAACAAAGAGATATTTATTTCCTCACAGTAAAATAGGCTAAAAGTCCAAATTCAAGGCGCAGCTCCAGGGGAAGGCTTTCACTCTCTGTCGGCTCTGGAAGGTCCTTGTCCTCAATCTTCCCATGGTCAAGGAGCTTCTCAGGCACAGGCACCCTGGGTCCAAAGGACGTGCTCTGTTCCTGGTGCTGCTTTCTTGGTGATACAAGGTCCCCAACTCTCTGCTTGCTTCCCTTTTATCTCTTGAGAGAGAAAAGGTGGTACAGGCCACACCCCAGGGAAACTCCCTTTACCTTGGATCAGGGAGGTGACCTGAGTAAGGGTGGTGTTGCGATCATACCCTAATCCTCTCAACATAAAATTACAGTCACAAAATGGAGGACAACCACACAATACTGGGAAACATGGCCTAACCAAGTTGATACATATATTTTTGGGGGCAGATAATTCAATCCATGACGTTCCAGCTTCTCTGCCACTGCAGGTACACCATATGCATTGTTTTAATAAATACTTACTGTCCTGAGCTTTTCATTCTTAAGAGTATTATTACTTTTCAAATATGTTTTTAAAATACTGCAATCAATAAATATTTAAGTCCCTACTGTATATATATTAAAAAAAAAAAAAGTTGCCATCGAGTCGATTCCAGTTCATAGCAATCCTATAGGACAGGGTAGAACTGCCCCATAGAGTTTCCAGGGAGTGGCTGGTGGATTCAAACTGCTAACCTTTTGGTTAGTAGCCAGGCTCTCAACCACTGCGCCGCCAGGGCTCCACTGTATATATCAGGACAGGTATTAAAATACATGCATTAACATCATTTTCTTCCTTTGGTATGCCTAATTGGCAGTATAAAACTCTCACTGTAACATCAAGGTATTTCTCCCTAAAAAGTATGGTGTTGATGTCATTAGGCTATGAATCACAGGTAAAATTGAATAGTATGACTCTACATACTAGAAAAGGCAAATGATTTTTTAGCATAAAAAGACCACGTATGCAATTTATTATTCCAATCTATAACTATATAGTTTTATAACCATAAACCGTAATGAACTCATAACTTTAAGTTGTTATGTACAAAGCATTGAAACCAAGTCCTCTGAAGAAATAATTAGATAACAATATAAGGGCTGCACAATGGCAGCATATTAATTTTGTTTTTTTTATTTATTAACTGGAATACTTTTTTAGAAAAAACTCTCCCATCTATTATTTGGTTACAATTAGTACAGTTCTTATAGGAAATTAAGGATATGTTTTTTACTCTTTCCTTTTATATACTAGATTTTACAATAGTGAGTTCGTTCACTAGCATCCTTCAGTGGAGCTAATTAGTTTTTGGAGGTTTTAAGTAACAATAAGAGCTCATGCAGTTAAACACATATGATGTATTCTAATCCATTATAGCAGTTATCCTTATTGATTTGACAGTTGCCCCAACTTTGGTCCCTGAGAGTCTCTCTAAGTTGGCTTCTTAGTTCTTGGGAGATGACCAAATAGCCTTTAATAGCCTCGTTGCTGTCTGGTATTACAAGATGCTCCAGACTCATATTTTACATCTCCTGCCTCAGGTCTGAAATCAGCCATTTCTCCAAGGATCTCTATTCCTCATAAAACGGTGTTAGGACTGCTCATTGCTACGGAATTGGTCATTGTTTCCAATTCAGACTCAGCGCCAGTGTTTTTCTTTAACCTCTTCTTTATCCTGTATCAGTAGTACCTTCTCCCTCACCTTATTGCCTAAAACTAGAGGATAAAAATGCCATACATACCTACTCCTTCCTCATTTATCGATTATCTCATTCTCAAACATGTCGGAGCTATGACAATAGTAACACATCTACTTTCCGACTGTTTTGCCCATTAACCAGGCAGCTTTGTGCGTTAAGGAGGCAGCAGGCATGGCGGCAATGGCTGCAGAACACCTTCCCTTGAGAAGGTTCTATGGCCCGCCTTTAGGAAGCTGGGCTGTGCTGCCCTGTTGCCTTCCTGCCAGAAAGGGCATTGTATCCAGCTGCTGTGCTGGGCAGCTCCCTCCGTGGCCACCGCTACCATGGTGCCAGATGCACGGGCGACCCTGAGCCAGCAATCGCCTGTTCTGGGTTCTCACCTGAGTCCCTGCACTTCAAAATTGCTGTAGGGTGGGAAGGGAGAAAAGAAGGAGGAATTGGAGAGGGTGTGTGGGAGAAAGGTGTGCGAGTTTAATGACATATTCCAAAGTGAGCCAAACTGGGCCTGAAGCCTCTGCCTCAGTGGTGCCTGGTGCTCAGCCAGTCTCCCAGTACCTTTGCAGGAAACCCCAAGCGTTGGTGAGTCACCAGACCCAGGAGGCAGAGCAGGCTCTGGGATGTGAACACAGGGCTTGCAGGGGTGGGAGTGGAGCTTCCGTGAGGGAAGCTCTGACCCAGCGCAGGAGGAAGGTGAAGTGGTTAAGCTGTGGACCCTCCAGTCACACCGTCTTTATCCAGCCTTATCTCCTCCAAGCCACCTCCTCCACTGAGTAATAATCTGTAACTGGGCTTGTCACAATGATGGGCATGTCAGTAAATCTTACCAAAAACCAAACCAAACCCAGTGCCGTCGAGTCAATTCCGACTCATATCAGTAAATCTTAGCTGCTATTATTTCTATGATCATATTTTCTGAACAGAAAAAAATCAAATGGATGGTCTGTGAACAGGAAAAAAAAAATTCTCCTTTTTCACGTAACGGCAATTTTTGCATAACAACCTGATCTTTGGAACCTAACCATGTCGATAAGTGAGGAATGGGTGTAATTACTAATTTGCTTCATCATATATTACACTTATATTACCAGTATAACAATACCACTACCACTAACAGCAATATGATCACTGAAAGCAGTTTGAAGTTTTGTTCCTTGGGGGATTTTTTTTTTTTTTTTTTGCATTTCTTTTTATCCTGAGGGTATTCCACTTGGAAATTACTATGAAATTACTGTGTGTTGAAGTCATTTGCAATAGTTCTTTTTGATTATATCACCAATTGGATATACCGTTAGGTCCGTTTGTTTATTTTTTAGAGTTTGCTTTTTTTTAATTTAATTTTAAAATACCAAGTTCCAACGTCAAATTTTGAGAACAGGGTATCTTCAAAGGAAGTATAGCTTCTAACCCTTTTCTACGACCTCGTTCCCTCATACACCCTATAAGACCAAAAACCGAAACCTGTTAACTGTCAAGTTGATTTCGACCGATAACGACCCTATAGGACAGGGTAGAACTGCCCCACAGGGTTTCCAAGGAGCAGGTGGTGGATTCGAACTGCCGACTTTCGGTTAGCAGCCATAGCTCTTAACCACCGTTTGCCACCAGGGCTCCGTACGCCCTATAGGTAACCATTTTTTGTAGATAAGTGATAGGATAGGGTACACATACTTCTACACTTCGCTTTTTTAACTTAACGGTCTCTTTTGGGGATCACTATATAAAGAAATACAGAGAATATTCTTCATTGTTCTTTATAATTATAGAACCTCCATTGCATACCCATTGCCATCAAATCAATTCCGAATCATAGCAACCCTCGAGACAGAGTAGAACTGCTCCATAGGGTTTCCAAGGCTGGAAATCTTTATAGAAGCAGACTGCCACATTTTTCTCCTGCAGAGCATCTGGTGGGTTCAAACTGCCAACTTTCTGGTTAGCAGATAAGCACTTAACTACTGCGCCACCAGGGCTCCTTCTCCATTGTATAGTACTTCATTATAGTTTTATTTAACCAGCCCCTCTTAATTGACCAATGAGTGTTACCTAATTGATTACAGTTATAGCCTTGGATTTGCCTTTTGTTTTTGTTTTCTTGCAAAATACGAGTTTTTTGTTTATCTGAAAAATATTTTTAATTTGGATAATAAAATGATTTGTCTGACCTTTTAGTTATTGATATGGTTATTATTCTGACATAATCTTTGTATTTTAATTTGTTTACCACATTTCTTTTTTAGGCTTCCACTATATAGATGTTTAAGAAATGCTTTTACCTTGAGTAGCTTCAGTGTTTGCCATAGAATTTTCCAATAGAAAGTAAAATTAGCCCTGTATCAAGCTGGCTTTATATAGTTTTGTAGTATAGAGAATGGAATGTTAATTCAATGGTACATTTGGAGTTTTTCTTTTTGGGGGGTTGTTTCAAAGATACTGCTGTTGAAGATCAGATCTTACTATAAAATGCTTGTAGGATTGTGACCAGTGACATTTTCATGGTCTTATTTACAACATGGAGCCCTGGTGGCACAGTGGTTAAAGCAATCGACCGCTAACTGAAAGGTCGGCGGTTTGATGAAACCACCAGAGGCTCCGAGGATGAAAGGTGTGGGAGCCTCCTCCTGTAAAGATTATAGCCTTGAAAACCCTATGGGGTCACTGTGAGTCAGAATTGACTGCATGGCAGTGGGTTTGTTTCTGTTTATTTACAGCATAGAAAAAGTTTTATTAGCTTTGTCTCTTGATCATTAAGGAATAAGCCATTTAAGGATATGATAATTTTTAAATATTTGTGGTAGCTTATTTATGGCTTGGCATTTCTTCTTCATGTAACCTTTATTTCATAAACATCAAATAGAATTCTCAAGATTTCTGTTGGTTTAACCTTCAAGATATATCCAGTATCTAATTCTCATCACCTCTTTCATTTCTCCCTAGTCCTAGACACTGTTGGTTTCCACTGGGATTATTGGGGCTGCCTCCTTTTAACTATAACTGTCCTCTTGCCATGTCTATTTTCCACACCACAGCCATTATGCCTTTTAAAATGTTAGAATTCAGATAACATCACATTTTTGTTCAAAGACCTCAAATGGCTCTACACTGCATTCAAGGTAAAGTCGGAGCTCTTCTGAAGGTGGCCTACGAGGCTCATGGTTTGACCCCCTGTCACCTATGACTTCATCTTTACCTCTACCCTCAGACTCTCCCCTTTAGCCACACTGGTCTACTTGTTGAGCCTTTAAATAAACTGGGCATCTTCCTCTGTGTTATTTGTACCTGCTGACTCCTCTATCTAGAGTTTAATAAAATAATGTTATTTTTGGTGAAAGAATCAGAAATTTTTACCAAATTTAAGAAATATATAAAATTCTTTGCCACCACCCCCTGCATAAGAAACATTTATAATGATTAAGGACTCACAAATCAGACAACTCTTGTGTTTAAATCTTAATTCTGTCAATTAATTGCTGTTAACTTTGGACCAGGTACTAGCTTCTTTGAACTTCTGTTTCCTTGTCTATAAAATGGAATTATTAGTATTTGTCCCTACTTTATAAGAGTGTTGTGAAGATTAAATGAGATAATGTGTACAAGACACTTGGCACAATATGTGGTGCATGTTTAACACTCAGTAAGTGTTAACGGTAGGGTTTACACCTCAACATAAAACAAAAATCCTCACAACAGGACCAATAAGCAATGTCATGATAAACGGAAAAAGGATTGATGTTGTCAAGGAGTTCATTTTACTTGGATCCACAATCAATGCCTGTGGAAGCAGCAGTCAAGAAATTAAATGAGGTGTTGGGTAAGTCTTCTGCAAAAGACTTCTTTAAAGTGTCTGAAAACAAAGACATCACTTTGAGGGCTAAGGTGCGCCTGACCCAAGCCATGGTATTTTCAGTTGTCTCACACGCATGTGAAAGCTGGACAATGAATAAGGAAGACTGAAGAATTGATGTCTTTGAATTATGGTATTGGCAAAGAATATTTACTATACCATGGACTGTCAGAAGAACGAACAAATCTGTCTTGGAAAAAGTACAGCCAGAATGCTCCTTAGAAGCAAGGATGGCAAGACTTCATCTCACATACTTTGGACGTGTTATCAGGAGGGACCAGTCCCTGGAGGAGGACATCATGCTTGGCAAAGTAGAGAGTCAGTGAAAAACAGGAAGACTGTCAACAAGATAGATGGACACAGTGGCTGCAACCATGGGCTCAAGCATAGCAAAGATTGTCAGGATGGCGCTGGACCAGGCAGCGTTTCATTCAGTGGTCCATAGGGTTGCTGTCATTTGGAGCCGACTCAACGGCACCTTAAAACAGCAGCAAATGCTGGCTAAATCAGAAATTATTGTTAATATCAATTTTTCATCATTATGTTTTTGTGAAAAATAAATAAGCTCTTGGTTCTCCTAGGTTATTTAACAAAGGAAACTATCATCTTTTAGGGCAAATGTATCTAAATGAAAGGGGCAGAGGAGGGTAAAGTAGTCGCTTGTCATATTTTCATTGATATGTGATTATTTGGATCACAGAGGAGCTTGAAAATCTATTGAGTTTGAATTTTATTTACATACTTCTTATCGAGAGTGATACTTTGTTAGGGTAAAGCAGGCCACGTACTTAGATTAGAAATGTTAGAAGGTGATCCTAAATTGAGAATCTTATGAAAATTTTGCAGTCTTTTTCAAGAGATATTTATATCTGACTAAAATAATAATGAGGTACATTTGCCTAAAGCTGTGTTATCCTCATATACGTTCTTACTAGGTTTCTTTTTTTTTTTTTTAAACAACTTGATAGAATGTGCGCTATTAGTCCCATTAAATCACAGCTGTCTCCTATTAGTAATGTTAGACATTATGAGATACAGCAATGACTGCAACGTAATCTTTCATCTTCAAGTTTACAGATACATGTGAAGTCAATTCTAATACTAGATAGGATTTAATGAATCAGGAGTTGTACAAGGAAACTGAAGAAGAAATGATGAATTCTGTTTAGGCTAATTAGAGACCGATTCTAGAGGAGGTGACATTACCTCTTAAATAATGAGAAAGGATTTTTGTCACTGGGAGATGGGAGCTGCCTGAAGAAAGTCATGTTATTCATTAGTGATAAAAAACATTTAACTGGCTGCCACTGTTTTAACTAACACTTGCCATTTCTTTGTTTTTAAAGTATAATAACTGATACGCATATGCACTGAACATTGCAGTTTAGTATGCTACTTCTACTAAGCTCAGTACTTTTTCCACCAGTTGAATTGTCAGCCTACTGAAAACTAGTGGTATTTGTTCTCAGTCAGTTACTGCATGTTGAACTTGTTAGTGATTATATAATTTAATTGAACAGCCTCAAAACTAACGAAATGTGGGCACGAAAGAAAATGGTTGCTATGATAACTAAGTTGAATGCTTTGGAAAGGCTCAATAAAAGCAAGGCTCTAAAAACATAATTGCAGTGTAATTAGATGTGAGTGAGACAACTGTAGAAGAGTGAAAGAAAAAATGGTGAAAATCTAGGATTGTATACTCAGATTGCTTTGCTGTTATCTTCAAGTTGTTGCTTTGTTTTAAAGACATTTCAAGTCTTATACAACACATTATGGGTGTGGTTTTTGTAAGAAAGACAGCATAGATTTTCAGTGATTAGAGATATTTTCCAAAGAAAAGGCCTGGCCTTCACTAAAGGATGCGTAAATGAATATACATGTATGTTTTATGTTCAAATAAGTGTTTTACTTGCATATATGTATTATGTTTTATGATTCCCTATTTTAACCAGTTTTTCTGGCTGACCAAGCAAATATAGGTTCTAACTGCTTTGGATAAAGGAGCTTCCTTGGAGCCGTAGTTTTTCAGTGAGAGGACTATTAGTAGGATATGAAGAGAGTAACAGATAAGACAGAGAAAGTGAGCTGGGGCTATAGCATAGAAAAATTTGTGTGCCGTGCTTAGTGTGACCTTCGGTGGTGGTATATTTTTAGGGAAGTGATGGTCTTCCATGAGTGTTTTGGGAAGACTGTTCTTGACATTGGGATGGTTAGACAAAAGAATTGGCGCAGTGGCAGTGAGATTGGAAGTAGAGCAGATCTGAGAGAAATTTGGAGAATAGAATTGAGAAGGCTTGGTTATGATTCATTGTATCTAGGTTGTAAGGTAGAAGGGAAAATTAAAAGTGGCGATGATGAAAATAATTTACATTTATTGAATGCTTACTGTGTGCTAGCCACTGCTGTGAGTCCTTTAAATACATATAATTTCAGTCATCCTGCCAATTATATGAAAATATACTATTACCCCTCCCCAGGCCCTTATGCATAATTCTAAAGCCCGAAAGCTCGGAAAAATGGAGGTTGGGGGGGATTGTAAATTTGGTGTGGACTTTTTTGGTGACAAAACATGACTGGAGCTGATAAGAGGCTATTTGTAGCCTTAGTTTATCCCGTTTATTGTAAATTTATCTTTTGCAGAAGTGTTAATGTGTTCGATTATGGAGTACTACCTCAGACCCCAAGGAGGGTATTATGTAATACACAATATTATCTTCCTAAAATAACAAAGATTCTGAAATATGGGTTTGGATGAGGGATAGTGGGCCTGTATTATAATTCTTATTTTAGAGATGAGGAAATTGACCTACAGAGAGAGTGCCAAAGCTTGGATTTCAACCTAGGCTGTCCAATTTTTCAAGTCTTTACTTTTACCCAGCAAGAAGACATAGCAATCCTAAATGTGTATATACTGAACAGCAGCATTGAAGATAACTGAAACAAAAAGCTGATAGAACTGAGAGGAGAAAAACTCACAATTACAGTTAGACTCCAGCACCCCTTTTTCAACAATTGATAGAACAACTAGGTAGACAAGGTTATAGAACCCAACAGCGCCATCAACCAATGTGCTCTAATTGTCATTTATAGAAAACTCTACTCAAAAAAAGAGCCCTGGTGGCGCAGTGGTTGAGCATTTGGCTGCCAACCAAAAGGTTGACAGTTCCAGTCTACTGGCTGCTTCTTGGAAACCCTGTGGGACAGTTATGCTGTGTCCTGTAGTACCTCTGTGAGTCAGAATCGACTTGACAGCAACGGGTTTGAGGTTTTTTTCTTTTTCTTTTTCTCTTTACTACCCAACAACCAAAAAACTCATTTTCATCAAGTAGACTCCAACTCATAGTGACCCTATAGAACAGAGTAGAACTGCCCCCTTAGGGTTTCCAAGAAGCGGTTGGTAGATTCGAACTGCCAACCTTTTGGTTAGCAGCCACTACACCACCAGGGCTCCTTTACCCAATAACAGCAGAATACATATTCTTTTCAAATACCCACAGAACATATACCAAGTCAGATCATACCCTGGGTCATAAACATAAACCTCAACAGGTGTTGAAAAATTAAAAGCATACAGAGTGTGTTCTCCAACCATAACGGACTCAAACTAGAAATCAGCAACAGAAAGATAAAAGGAAAATCTCAAAACACCATAGAAACTGAACAAAACACATTTAAATAATCATCAGTCGAAGAATTTTCATGGGAAATAAAAAAATACATTGAACTGAGTAAAAATGAAAATGCAATGTATCAAAATTTCAGGAACACAGCCAAAGCCATGCTGAGAGGGTAATTTCTAAATGGCGTACGTTAGAAAGCAGGAGTGTCTCAAATCAGTAATCTGAGCTCCCACATCAAGAACCTAGAAAAGAAGAGCAAGATAAACTCAAAGCACGCAGAAAGAAGGAAATAATAAAGCTAACAGAAATCAGTCAACTTGAAAACAGAACAGTAGAAAAAAATCAATGAAATGAAGAATTGATTCTTTGAAATGATGAATAAAATGCACAGACCTCTAACAAGACTGGCAAAGAAAGAAAGAATATGCAGATTAAACAATACTAGGATTACCAATAACCAAAAACCAAACCAAACCCAGTGCTGTCGAGTCGATTCCGTCTCATAGAGACCCTATAGGACAGAGTAGAACTGCCCGTAGAGTTTCCAAGGAGCACCTGGTGGATTTGAACTGCTGACCCTTTGGTTAGCAGCCGTAGCACTTAACCACTACACCACCAGGGTTTCCATGGATTACCAATAGCAAGGGAATATCACTCAGGCCGAGCAGGCATCAAAAGGATCATAAGGAAATCAAACAACTCTACATCAGAAAAACCAGTTGCTATCAAGTCTGTTCTGACTCATGGCGACCCCGTATGTTTCAGAGTAGAACTGTGCCGCATAGGGTTTCAGTGGCTGTGATCTTTCAGAAGCTGATGCCCTTTCTTCTGAGGTGCCTCTGGCTGGACTCAGACTGCAGATCATTTGGTTAGTAGCCGAGCGTTTAACCGCTTGTACCATTGCTAGTTGACGGACTAGTAGAAGGTAATAAACTGGGAAATAGTGTTAATTTGCATACCAGTTTGTACCAAAATAGTATTGAAGAACCAAGAGAGCAATTTTAGTTTCTATTTGTTATTTATTGATATTGTTATTAGCGATTTTTAGGTACTTTGCCTGTACCTGAAGGACTTTGAAGTTAGTGATTAAAATATTATTTTTAGTGTTGAAATAAATGCAAAGAATAGAAAATATCCTTTCTTTTAATAACACCTTTATTGAGATGTAATTCACGTACTATAAAATTCACCCTTTAAAGCATACAGTTCAGTGGTTTTTATTATTTTCATGAAGTTATACAACTATCACCACTACTGAATTCCAGAACGTTATTATCATTCCAGAAAGAAACCCCCATACCCATTAGTTCTCAGTCACCATTTTCCCTTTCCCCAGTCCCTAGCAACCACTGATCTTTCTCTCTCTGGATTTCCCCATGGCCTTTTGTGCCTGGCTTCTTTCACTTAGTGTGTTTTCCAAGGTTCATCTGTGTTGTAGCATGTATCAGTACTTCATTTCTGCCATATTATTGCCAAATATTTTATTGTATGTATTTTGTTTATCCATTTATAAGTTGATGGATATTTAAGAGAAAGCCTACTTTTAATACGACTTAGTAAAAGAAATATTTTTTTTTTAAAGTGTGATAGTCATCACTTGATATTTTATACCCTTATAATAGTAAGGTAAACATAGTTCATAGATGAAAAGCTGACATCACGTAGCAGATTAGAGCAAAGAAATAGCAGATAATGTGACACTGTAGCTTCCGATGTTTCAAGGAAGATTTTAAAAATTCTCTTAAAGTGAAGCTTTGGGCAAAAGAAGCTATAATTACTGTTAAGTATCATTTTTAAATCTTAGAACATCTCCATTTTCATATTCTTAAGTGGGAAGCTCAAATTTTTTTCACCAAGATTTAGGAATTATTTTCATATCTAGTTAATTTGAAGAAATACTGTTAGAAGTCTGTTTTGTAGTTCCGATTTCAGCAACATTACTTGTACTGACGTTCTAGATGGTGTGGAAGTCTTAGTTTAAAAAAGTTGATACATGGTACAATTGGAAATTAAACTATTTGTCACTGTAATAAAATGCATAGTTATTTGAACACAATATTTGAGACTGATTTGTGCTCTTTAAAAATGCTAAAATTTGATCTGACAGCTTAAGGTTTTTTTGTGTTAAAAATAGCTGTTATCTCTGAGAAAACGTCAAAGATCTTAAGTCAGAGCTTTTGTTTGGATTCTTACCATTACTCACTGTTTTTCATTATGGATAGAACTTCCAAAGTGAAATAGCAAGAGTACATTCCCACTGAAGAAATATATTATTTATTTATTTTATAATTTTCGTTGGCCACAGAATTGCAGAAGAAAATAACATTTAGTACTAAACAGTATAATGCTCTACTTACCCATGCTGGAATTCAGGTAGCGTAGTTTACATAAATCTTCACTCGTAAGATGGCTTTGAGTAATTCATTTGAATTTTCAAGAAACATAACTACTTCAGTGGTATTTTGCGGATACTTCTGATTTTTAGAAATTCGTGTGCAACTTTCCTACTTTGTCTCTTTCATCAACATATTTTTGTTAATTTCTAATTTAAAGACAAAGTTTTTATATAAGGATCAGGTTTTAAAATTAACTGTTTCCCTTTCTGAAACAATTCCGTCTATTGTTTGGTTTTTGGCAAAACTCGGAATCCAAGATCATTAACATAGACTGTCAAAATTTGTCTTCCAAATTCAGTTAACACAGAATCCTGTCCTGCTTATCTAATGTACCATATCCAAGTTGCAACAGATAACATTAACATAACACCTTTTGTTATGTTTTTAAATTAAAACATATACAAATAATTTTGTAAAAATCCATTTGAATCATGTCTTGATTTTGAAGCTTATTTATTTATTCAAAATTATTTATTGACTCATTGAAATAGCTAAATTATTATAAATCTCTATTAAACGTGTCGGTTTACCGTTTTTCACTTACATTTTGTAAAGAATTTGAGCATGTACTAGCTGGCATCTCCTATGTTGGCTTCCTTTGTATTGCTTGAGGAAATTAACCACTGTTAGGCAAATAAAGGAGCGCTGGACAGCACTAGGTTTTTTTAGGTAGGTGGTAGAGTGGTTAAGAGCTTGGCTGCTAACCAAAAGGTTGACAGTTCAAGTCTGCCAGCCACTGGCTGGAAACTATGGGGCAGTTCTACTCTGTCCTATACAGTTCTGTGAGTTGGACTTGACTCGATGGCAGTGTTTTGTTTTGTTTTGTTTTGTTTTGTTTTGTTTTGTTTTTAAGCAAATAAAGCCCTGCTCATGGAAACCCTGGTGGCGTAGTGGTTAAGTGCTACAGCTACTAACCAAGAGGTTGGCAGTTCAGATCCGCCAGGCGCTCCTTGGAAACTCTATGGGGCAGTTCTACTCTCCTGTAGGGTCGCTATGAGTCGGAATTGACTCGACAGCAGTTGGTTTGGTTTTTTTTGGTTTTTCCTTACTCTGGAGTTGCCCATCTGAGAAGCAGCCCAATCTTCTGACTTACAGTTTGGGACTCCTATGTGAAATGTATTTATTTCTTCTGATAAATCTTAAGTATGACATGTTTTTTTAATTAGTAGTCACATGAGCTGCTTCTGATACCCCAACTCCTGTGGTTCTGGAAGAAATCTAACCATCTGTTTTCTATCACCAGGGTACCACAAAGTGAATTTCCTTTATCTAGGTAGCCTGTATTTTGTTTCATATCATCTTAAACATTGCTTTCTAAATGTGGTGATTTCGTATGATGTGATAACAGATAGGATTTTAATTTTATTTAAACTTTATAACACCCCTGTAAGTTACTTTGTAAATTAAGCTTAGAGTGTCATATAGGTATTAAGAGACAGAGGTGGGAGCTGAAACCAAAGTCTGCAGGATTTAGAAGTTATGCTTTTTTTTTTTTTCCACTTAATCAGTCTTTGAACAACTTTTTTTTTTAATTTAATTTTTATTGTGCTTTAAGTGAAAGGTTACAAATCAAGTCAGTCTCTCACACAAAAACCCATATACACCTTGCTACATACTCCCAATTACTCTCCCCCTGAGGAGGGTTGGTAAGAATTAATGCCATGGGATTTTATTTATTTTCAAATAAATCTTTAAAAGAAAACATGTATGTTTACAAATGATAGTTTCGAAGTGCAGAAGAGTTTTGTCAGTTGTGTGCATGCAGATATACCTGAACTTTTGACTCAGGGATCATTCCAGGTCCTGCTTCCTACCAGCAGTTTTGAAACTTTACTCATTAGTTTCTCTTAACATCCTTCCTGTTTATATAAATTTTGGATTGCCTGTATTAGCTTTGACCTTGTATTTCCTTGAGACTCTGCTTCCCATATAGCTTTGCTCCCTCTGCTGTAACCCCTGTAGCCACTCTGAGATATTCCTTTTATTCTCAGTCTTTATATCCTGTAAATGATTTCTAATACCTAAGCAGACTAGAATTGTTTTTATGTAAATACCCCTAGTTATTTCATTGGGATTCTGCCTAACGAATAACTGCATATCCTCATGGACCTTACTTAGCACAGTTTCTTATTCCATTTATATCTTATTTATCTACTTCAGATTCATTTATTTGTAGTATGTAAGTAGGTGTTTTTGTTTAATTTTATTTTAGATTTTAAAAGTACATAGGAGAACAGAAAAAATTGCTTCAGTTAAAGCATATTTCAGTTTCTATAAGCCCCATGAATATCATAAAAATGAAGCATTACTTTGTATTTACGGGAGAAATGTTTACAATATATTGTTACACGTAAAAAAGTCAGTGATACACATATACAAAATAAACTTATTGCAGAAAACTTGGAGAACAAAATAAAAACCCCCGCCCCGACCCCCCCCCCACAAAATCAAACCAGTACATATCTCTCTAAATCCTGCCTCCTAGATATAACCACTGTTAACATTATGGTATATTTCTTTCATTCTTCTCTTCCTCTTTCTCCCTGTGTTTATAAAAATTATATTTCTGCATAGATACAGATCGCTAGATGTTTAACACCTTAAATCAAAAGATTGGTGGACTTCACGCAGCCTTCAAACTTCAGTAAGACACAAAATGCTATAAGCAAAGTAAAAAAATACATACAATGACAATATGGGAGAAAATATTTTCAACGTATCTATTAGTCAAAGTAAGGAATAACCTTTTTACTATATACCATTGAACGGCACTATCATCCATCCATGAAGCCAAGAACTTCAGTTTATTCTAGATACTCCCTTGCCCTCAATTCTTATACCTAACTGATCACTGAGTATCTTTTAGGTATCTCAGGAATTCATATATTTTTCTCCGTCCAATTTAAGCTTCCAACAAAGCTTTTTTGTACTAGCTCCCTAACTAGTGTACCTGTTTCCATTCTTTCTCCATCCAAATTTATTTTCTGTACTGCAAAAAGTTATTTTTTGGAAACACGTAACTTACCATGTAAGCCAGCACCTTAAAAAAAACACTCAATGACTTTGTTGTGTATGTTAGGGTATGTTTGTTAGTGAGAGAAGGATATAGAAATTGATCAATGCATGATACGTTTTAAGTTACTCTCAGAAAAATGAACCGTGCCCCTGTCTAGCCATAGACACTTCCTGTCACAGAGCTTTGGTACCTTTTGTTCTCCCTCCCTGAAACACACGGTCCCTCCATTCTGTTGTTCATAGCTATATACTCTTAATATTTTTTCTCAAAGAATCCTTTCCTGGCCCTAGAAAATCAAATCCTTCTCTTATTCATTTGTAAACACCACATAATTCTCTGTCATAGGACATATCACAGTTTTATATTTCTTTGTATGATTAGTCATACAAATGTCTAACTTTCTTACTAGACTATAAGCCCTTTGAGGGAAATGGCAGTGTTTGTTTTTGCTTATCATTGTATTTCTGTAATGTAACATGGTGCTAGGTACTTACTAGATAAAAAAATAATACCCCATAAATATTTGTCAAACGAATGAGAGGATATAAATAAATGGTTCACAAATGGAGAAATACAGATGACAATAAAATTATCTCAGTAGTTTCAGCCTCGTGTAATCAGGAGATACAAATTAAAATAATGATAAAATGTTATCCCGAGCAAGTTGGGAAAAACCTTATAGCTTGATAATGTCATGTTTTGATGAAGAATTACAATGTCCATTATCCCTTGTCATCAAATCAGTTCCAACTCAGAGTGACTCCATGTTTTACAGAGTAGAAATGAGCTCCATAGGGTTTTCTTGGCTATAATCAATATGGAAGCAGATTGCTAGGCCTTTTTTCCATAGCACGGCTGGGTAGGTTCAAACCATCAATCTTTTGGTTAGTAGCTGAGCATAAAGAGTTTGTGCAACCTAAATGTCCATTAAATAAAAGTATGGTCCAGCAACACAGTGGAATATTTTTCATCTGTTAGTAGGGAAGAGTTGCATTCTACTTCATTTAGCATAATCCCATTTATTTTTGTTTTACAAAAAAAGAAAGCTCAAAGTGAGTCTATATATGTATATTCACATAAATTCATAGCAAGGCTACTAGAATGATATTTACCATATTGTTGATAGTAATACAAGGAGAGATATAAAGTGATTCCTTTTTCTCTGTGACTTTTTTTTCTTTTACAATGAGAATGTTTTATGTAGTCTAAAAAAAAGAATTCTAAACAGGAATTGCTTAGGGACTGAGGGAAAAAGTACTTTTGTGTGTGTGTGTGTGTGTGTGTGTGTGTGTGGAAAAAGTCATTCTTTACATGTTGGAGAACAAAATCAGGAACCCCAAAAGAGCATGGTTTAATTTGGAATTATAAGCAGTTCCGTATTGCTGGAGCCTAATGTTTGATACTGAAGAGAAAGAGAGGCTGAAAAAGAGGACAAGGCCAGATCATTGAGGGTAACATATGTTTTCCCTTACTTAGCATGATTATTATCTTTGTGTGCTGTTGAGTTGATTCTGACTCATCGCAACCCTATATAGAGCCATTCAGAGATTTTTTTTAAGTTGGAAATTGACACAAAAGGAATGTATACTCTTTTGCATCTAGATTCCTTTTGTATGTTTGATAAAGCCTATGTATACTTTTTTCAGAGTTGTGGTTTTAAATGCATAAAGTAAAATATGAAAATAATAAAAATTAGAGCAGAAATAAATGAAACAGAACAGTAAAACAGTAGAAAGAATCAACTAGAGTAAAAGCTGGTTGTTTGAAAGGATCAATAAAATCAACACACCACTGGCCAAATTGACAAAAAAAAAAAAAAAGGCAGAAGATGCAAATAACCCATATAAGAAATGAGATGGGTGACATTACAACAGAACCAACTGAAATAAAAAAGCTCATAACAGAATACTATGAAAAATTGTACACCAAGAGATATGAAAGCCTAGAAGAAATGGACAAATTTCTAGAAACACAACACTTACCTAAACTAACACAGACTGAGGTGGAAAATTTGAAGAGACCATAACAAAAGAAGAAATTGAAAGAGTCATAAAAAAGAACTCCCAGCAAAAAAAAAAAAAAAGCCTCAGCCCAGATGGCTTCACTGGAGAATTATCCCAAATGTCCAGAGAAGAGTTGACACCAGTTCTATTCAAACTATTCCTGAACATGGAAAAGGAAGGAGATCTCCCAAATTCATTCTATGAAGCCAGCATATCCCTGATACGAAAGCCAGGCAAAGACACTGCTAAAAAAGAAAACTACAGACCAATATCCCTCATGAATATAGATGCAAAAATTCTCAGCAAAATTTTAGCCAGTAGTATTCAAACGTATATTTAAAAAAAAAAAAAAATCATGACCAAGTGGAATTCATACCGTGCATGAAGGGATGGTTCAACATTAGAAGATCAATCAACGTAATCCACCACATGAATAAAGAGAAGAATCACATGATCATCTCAATCATTGCAGAAAAGGTATTTGATAAAGCCCAATACCAATTCTTGATAAAAACATTCAGCAGTCAGGAATAGAAAGGAAATTCCTCCATAACAAAGGAAATTTAATCAAAACCATCAGCCAACATAATCCTCAATGAAGAGAGCCTGAGAGCATTCCTCTTGAGAGCGGGAACCAGGCAAGGATGCCCTTTATCACCACTCTTATTCAACATTGTATTGCAACTCCTACTGAGAGCAACAAGGTAAGAAAAGTGAATAAAGGGCATCCAAATTGATAAGAAAGAAGTAAAACTATCCCTGTTCGTAGATGATATCCTATACCTAGAATGTCCCAAAGATTGCACAAGAAAGCTGCTGGAACTAATATAAGGATTCAGCAAAGTGGCAGGATCAACATACGAAAAGATGAACATGCAAAAATCAGTTGGATTCCTCTATATCAACAAAGAGAACTTTGCAAAGGAACTCAGGAAAACTATACCATTTACATGGGCCCTGGTGGCACAGTGGTCAAGCGCTCAGGCTGCTAATCAAAATGTCAGCAGTTTGAATCCACCAGCCGTTCCCTGGAAACCATATGGAGCAGTTCTGCTCTGTGCCATAGGGTTGCTATGGTGCTACTCACCAAAGTTGGATGTAGAACATTTTCTTTATGAACTATGTTATGCCAGTTGTCCTAGATATCCCCAGAGACCATGGTCATCAGCTCTCAGCTCCAGGAACGCAGTCCCTCAAGGTATTTGGATACGTCTAGGACACTTCTCTGTCCTATAGGGTCGCTATGAGTCGGAATCGACTCGATGGCAGTGGTTTTTTGTAGGACACTTCTGTGACTGCGCCTTGGTCAAGTTGTGCTGACTCCTCTTATGTTGTAAGTTGTCTTTCTCTTCACCAGAGTTACTACTTGTCTACTATCTAGTGATTCCACCTCCCCACCCCCGTCTCTCGTAACCATCAAAGATTGGTTTTGTGTGTGTGTGTGTGTGTGTGTGTATACCTGTTCTTGGGTTTTTATAATAGCTATCTCATACGAGATTCGAACTCTTATACACTGTTGTTGGGAATGGAAAATGGTACAACCACTATGGAAAATGGTATGGTGCTTCCTCAGAAAGCCAGAAGTAGAAACACCATATGATCCAGCAATCACATTCGTAGGTATATACTCTAAAGAAAGAAGAGCTGGGACCAGAATAGACATATGCACACCCATTTCATTGCAGCATTATTCACAATAGCAAAAAGGAGGAAACAACCTAAGTGAACATCAACAGATGAAGGGATAACAAATTATAGTACATACACACAGTAGAATAGTATGCAACAATAAAGAACTGTGTTGAATCTGTGAAACATCTCACAACGTGGATGAGTCTGGAGGGCATTATGCTGAGTGAAATAAGTTGATCACAAAAGGACAAATGTTGTATGAGACCACTATTATAAAAACTCCAGAAAAGGTTACACACTGAAAAAAAAACTTGGATGGTTACGAGAGAGTGGAGGAGTGGGAAGGGGAAATCACTACCTAGATAGTAGACAAATGTTAACATTGGTGAAAGGAAAGATAACACACAATGTAGGGGAAGTCAGCACATCTTGACCAAGGCAAAGACATAGAAGCTACTTAGACACATCCAAATACCTTGAGGGACCGAGTTACTGGGGCTGAATGCTGGGGATCATGGTCTCGGGGGACATCTAGATAAACTGGTGTGACATAGTTCATGAAGAAAATGTTCTGCATTCTACTTGGTTGAGTAGTGTCTGGGGTCTTAAAAGCTTGTCAGCGGCCGTCTAAGAAGGTACAACTATTGGTCCTATCCTATCTGGAGCAAGGGAGAATGAAGAAAATCAAAGACACAAGGAAAATATTAGTACAAGGACTAATGGACCACATGAACCATAGCCTCCACCAGCCTGAGCCTAGAAGAACTAAACGGTGCCTGGGTACCACCACCTACCACTCTGACAGAGATCACAATACAGAGTCCTGGACAGAGCAGGAGAAAAACTGTTTAACAAAAAAATAGAACTCACCAGACTTACTTGTCTGGCAGAGTGTTGAAGAACCCCCGAGACTATGGCCCCTGGATCCCCTGCTAACTGAAGCAACTCCTGAAGTCTACGTTTCAGCCGAAGATTAGACAGGCCTATAAAACAAACAGTAACACACATGAGGAACATGCTTCTTAATTAGTTTAATCAAGCGTATGAGACCAAATGGGCACACCTACCCAAAAGCAAAGATGGGAAAGCAGGAAGACAGGAGAACTGGATGAATAGACACGGGGAACCAGGGTGGAAATGGGGAGAGGGCTGACACATTGCAGGGATTGCAACCAATGTCACAAAACAATTTATATATAAATTTTTGAATGAGAAACTAATTAGCACTGTAAACTTTCACCTAAAGCACAATGAATTTTTTTTTTTTTTTAAAAAAAGGGTGGAAACAACCTAAGAACCTGTCAACAGATGAATGAATTAACGAACTGTGGTACATACACACTGTGGAATACTGTGCAACGGTAGAGAATAATGACAAAGGCGCAGAACATCTCACAGCATGCATGAATTTGGAGGACATGGTGCTGAGTGAAATATGTCAGTCACAAAAGGACAAATGCTGTATGAGACCACCGTTATCAAGTAACAACAAAAAGTTTACGAACAGAAAGAGAAAAATTATTTGATAGTAACAAGCAATGGGAGAGGGAGGGAGATAAAATTACCAAATAGATAGTAAATGTGTATTGATGAAAGGCAATACACAATATGGGAGAAATCAGCACAACATGACCAAGGCAAGAGAGGAATGCAGGAATGAAGGGCAACTAAAGTAACTACTGTAGTATAGACAATCCTGCAACAATAGTATTAACAAACAGTAGTTTATGAATGGATACATAGGTAGATAGATATGCCAAGAGGTATGGGAGGGTGTGAGGGAACACACCCACCAGCACATTCAGGTTTGGTGGTAGATATTTCTACATACATGAATGTTGGTACTACTTGTGTATTAATATAGCTAATGGAGCACATAAGGGACACAGCCAGGGAAACCTTTCAGACATTACGAAACACCTTGAAAGATGAAATTCCGAGGCTCAAAGGCAAAGGACTGTAGACTCAAGGGACATCTATGTCAGTTGGCACAACATAGTTCGTAAAGACAATGTTCTGCATCCTGCTGTGGTGAATAGCATCTGAGGTCTTACAAACTTATGAGCCACCATCTAAGATACAACCGTTGGTTTCTTCTAGTCCAGAGCAAAGGAGAGTGAAAAAGAAGAACAGACTCAAAGGGAACAATTTGTCCAAAGGATTGATGGACCACATGAACCACAGCCTACATGACCCCGAGACCAGAAGAACGACCACTACTAACTACTCTGACTGGGATCACAACAGAGGGTCCTGGACAGAGGGGGAGAAAAATTGTTTATCAGAAATCAAATTTACCAGACTTGTTGGTCTAACAGAGACTGGAAGAACCCCCAAGACTATGGTCCTAAGATACACTTCTGAACTGGAACTGAAGTCATTCCCAGAGACCAACTTTCACCCAAAGAGTAGACAAGCCCATAAAATAAACAGTAACACCCAAGAGGAACGTGCTGCTTACAACAATCCATTATATGAGAACAAAAGGGCAGTATTTGCCCATAAGCAAAGAGAAGGCAGGAAGGGGTAGAAAATCAGAATGAAAGGAAACGGGGGACCCAGGGTGGAAATGAAGAGAGTGCTGTTACATTGTGGGGAATGAAGCCAAGGCCATAATACACTATCGAATGGGAATCTAATTTGCTAAGTGAACTTTCACCTAATGCACAATAAAAAAGGTAAAATACAAAGTACAAAGCAACCCAATTTTATTAGAGTACATTTATCAGAATATTAGAAAGAAATACATTAAATACAAAGATCTAGGTGGCAAGTCTAATAACTATTCTAATTTCAGAATAATGGTAAGTATAAACTATTTTAAGATACTTGCATCAATTGAATTTTTCTTGTACCCTCTGAATTCTTTCCATGGACCCCAGGTTAAGAACTATTGCTTATGAGATAAGATTGGTAGCATGGAAATCAGTTAGGAAACCAGTTCACATGGAGATGAATAATGTTAGTGGAAGCAGTATGAATGATCTATGAAAAATCTCTAATTATTATCAAAAGCTAACATATTTTGTTTGTAAAGAAATGTGTGTATATTATTGAAAAATTAGGAAAGAATTTTTTTTTTAAAATCATGCTGTGTGATTTTTTTTTTTAATTTAAATAATGCATATACTACCCTTGGTTTTTATTACTGCTCTTACAAAGGAGCTTCACCCATTGCTTTTGCATTTAGTCTTATTTCAATGACACTGCCTTAGCTTAACTGTCTTCCTTTTTGTTTTGTAGGTTTTTGATTGGTCAGGGAGCACATGTAGGCGCTGTAAACAGTGAAGGAGACACACCTTTAGATATTGCTGAGGAGGAGGCAATGGAAGAGCTACTTCAAAATGAAGTTAATCGGCAAGGTACAGTAAGAGCAACCTAAATGGGAAAATGTTTAAAACTGTTTAAACCAAAAACCAGACCCACTGCTGTCGGGTAAATTCCGACTCATAGCGACCCTGTAGGACAGGATAGAGCTGCCCCATAGGATTTCCAAGGAGTGGCTGGTGGCTTCGAACTGCCAACCTTTTGGTTAGCAGCCAAATTGTTAACCACTGCACAATCAGGGCTCCAGAACAGGTATAGGAAAAATATAATTTGACGTTTTCAGTAGAAGTATTTGTTGACATCGAATGATAATCATAATTTCAGTGAAAAAAAAATACTAGCTTACTAAACAATATGTGCAATATGACTCCATTTGAAGGGGTATATGATTCTCAACTTTATATCTTTTTAACATTTTTGAAGTTGAAAGAAATATCATGAACAACAAGATCAGGCATAACGTGGTAATAAGAGTTTTAGATAGAAATAAAGCAGACAAAGGGAATAGGAAGCACCTAGGGTAGGTGTCATGCAATCTCCAGCATCGTTTCTGTCATGAAGGCCATATTTTTGAACCACCGATCCTTCCCTATTTCCAAATTTCGCTTACAATTATCAGTGCATCTTAATTGCATGTTTGATCAGTTTCAAACTACAGAAGTTGTTAAAAATCCTCAATTTCTTGATCTTTGGGTTTAGTGGTTGGTGCATAAGTTTGAATAATAGTCATATTAACTAGTCTTTCTTGAAGTGTATGGGTATTATCCTATCACTGACAACGTTGCACTTCATGACATCTTGAAATGTTCTTTTTGATGATGAATGCAAAGCCATTGCTCTTCAATTTGTCATTCCCGACATAGTAGATCACATCATTGTCTGATTCAGAATGGCCAATACCAGTCCATTTCAGGTCACTAATTCCTAGGATCTGCCTCCTTAAAGTAGAGTCTACCTTAATGACACGGATGGAGTTAAGCTTTCGGGACCTTCATTTGCTAATGTGGCACAACTCAAAATGAGAGGAAACAACGGCAAATATCCATTAATAATGGGAACCTGCAATATACAAAGTATGAATCTAGGAAGATTGGAAATCATCAAAAATGAATTGGAATGCATAAACATCGATGTCCTAGGCATTAGTGAGCTGACATGGACTGGTATTAATCATTTTGAATCAGATAGTCATGTGGTTTACTATGCTGGGAATGACACCTTGAAGAGGAATGGTGTTGAATGCATCATCAAAATAACATTTCAGGATCTATGCTGAAGTACAGCGTTGCCCGCAATAGGATGATATTCATACGCCTACAAGAAAACTAGTTAATATGACTAGTATTCAAATTTACGTACCAACCACTAAGGCCAAAGATGAAGAAATTGAAGATTTTTACCAACTTCTGCAATCTGAAATTGATCGAACATGTAATCAGCATACACTGCTAATTACTGGTGATTGGAATGTGAAAGTTGGAAAAGAGAAGGATTGGTAGTTGAAAAATATGGCCTTGGTGATAGAAAACAGTGCCAGAGATCGCATGACTGAATTTTGCAAGACCAACAACTTCTTCATTGCAACTACCTTTTTTCACCAATAGAAACTGTGACTATATACCTGGACCTTGCCAGATGCAATACACAGGAATCAAATCAACATTTGTGGACAGAGACAGTGGAAAAGTTCAGTATCAGTCAAAACAAGGCCAGCGGCCGACTGTGGATCAGACCATCAATTACTCATATGCAAGTTCAAGTTAAAACTGAAGAAAATTAGAACAAGTCCACGAGAGCCAAAGTACGACCTTGAGTATATCCCACTTGAATTCAGAGACCATCTCAAGAATAGATTTGATGCGTTGAACACTAATGGCTAAAGACCAGATGAGTTGTGGAAAGCCATCAAGGACATCATGTATATAGGAAGCAAGAAGTCATTAAAAAGACAGGAGAGAAAGAAAAGACCTAAATGGATATCAGAAGAGACTCTGAAAGTTGCTCTTGAACATTGAGTAGCTAAAGCAAAAGGAAAAAGTGATAAAGTAAAAGAGCTGAACAGAGGATTTCAAAGGGCGGCTCGAGAAGACAAAGTATTATGATGACATGTGCAAAGACCTGGAGATAGTAAACCAAAAGAGAAGAAAATGCTCAGCATTTCTCAAGCTGAAAGAGCTGAAGAAAAAGTTCAAGCCTCGAGTTGCAATACTGAAGAATTCTATGGGAAAAAATATTAAACAACATAGGAAGTATCAAAGGACGATGGAAGGAATACACAGAGTCACTATACCAAAAAGAACTGGTCAGTGTTCAGCTATTTCAGGAGGTAAAATATGATCATGAACCGATGGTACTGAAGGAAGATTGCCAAGCTGCACTGAAGCCATTGGCAAAAAAAACAAGGCTCCGGGAATTGACCAGATAACTGAGATGTTACAGCAGTCTAATGCAGTGCTGGAAGTACTCACTCGTCTGTGCTAAGAAATTTGGAAGACAGCTACCTGGCCAACTGACTGAAACAGATCCATATTTATGCCTGTTCCTAAGAAAGGTGATCCAACTGAATGTGGAAATTATTAAACAATATCAATAATAACACATGCAAGATCATTCAAAAGTGGCTGCAGCAGTATGTTGACAGGAAACTGTCAGAAATTGAAGCTGGATTTAGAAAAGGATGTGGAACCAGGGATATCATTGCTGATGTCAGATAGATCCTGGCTGAAAGCAGAGAATACCAGAAGAACGTTTACCTGTGTATTATTGACTATGCTGAGGCATTTGACTGTGTGGATCTTAAATATTATGAATTACATTGCAGAGAATGGGAATTACAGCACTTAATTGTGCTTGTGAGGAATATATACAAGGATCAAGAGGCAGTCGTTGGTATAGAACCAGGGCATACTGCATGGCTAAAGTCAGGAAAGGTGTGTGTCAAGATTGTGTCCTTTCACCGTATGTATTCAATCTGTACGCTGGGCAGATAATCCAAAAAGCTGGACTATCTGAAGAAGAACAGGGTGTCAGGATCTCAGGATTGGAGGAAAACTCATTAACAACCTGTATTATGCAGAAGACATTAGCCTTGCTTGCAGAAAGTGAAGAGGACTTGAAGCACTTACTGATGAAGGTCAAAGACCACAGCCTTCAGTGTGGATTATACCTCAACATAAAACAAAAATCCTCACAACTGGACAAATAAGCAGCAGCATATGAATGGAGAAAAGATTGATGTTGTCAAGGATTTCATTTTACTTGGATCTACAATCAACAGCCATGGAATCAGCAGTCAAGAATTCAAAAGACACATTGCATTGGGAAAATCTGCTGCAAAGGACCTCTTTAAAGTGTTGAAAAGCAAAGATGTCACCTTGAGGGCTAAGGTGCTTGGATCTACAATCAACAGCCATGGAAGCAGCAGTCAAGAATTCAAAAGATGCATTGCATTGGGAAAATCTGCTGTAGAAGACCTCTTTAAAGTGTCGAAAAGCAAAGATGTCACCTTGAGGACTAAGGTGTGCCTGACCCAAGCCATGGTGTTTTCAGTCACCTCATATGCACGTGAAAGCCGTACAATGAATAAGGAAGACCAAAGAAAAATTGATGCCTTTGAATTGTGGTGTTGGCAAAGAATGTTGAATATACCATGGACTGCCAAAAGAACTAACAAATCTGTCTTGGAAAAAGTACAGCCAGAGTGCTCGTCTCACATACTTTGGACACATTATTGGGAGGAATCAGTCCCTGGAGAAGGATGTCATGGTTGGTAAAAATAGAGGGTTAGCGAAATAGAGGAAGACCCTCAACAAGATATTGAAACAGTGGCTGCAACAGTGGGCCCAAGCATGATGATTGTGAAGATGGTACAGGACTGGGCATTGTTCCCTCCTGTTGTAATAGAGTCACTATTACAACACTAGAGAACTGACTCCACGGCACCTAACAATAACACATTTTGTACCAATAGATCAAGAGTTTGTCTTCAGACATATTATGTTTGTTGTGCCCGTTGAGTATCCAAGCAGATATGTCAAGTGAGCAGTTGAATATGAGTCTCCGGAGCGCTTTAGGCTAGATATAAATTTGGGAGATATAAAATTTGGATTGTTGTTAGGTGCTGTCTAGTGGAATTTGGAAGATGCCAGTTAATACGTGTTTTGTTAAAACCTTGAGACTTCTTAAATTGAGTGTAGGCATAGAAGAGATGATGGCTAAGGACTGTAATTTGAGGTACTCCAATATTAAAAGGTTGAGGAGATAGAAAGTCAGCAAAGATATAAGTCAGAGGGAGCACCCAGTGAGATAGGAAGAAAATATCAGGGTGTGTGGTTTCCTAAAGGTCAAGTGAGGTTCTAAGTAGAACAACAGCAATATAAAGCAGTAACAACTAACATTATTTAGTGCTTACACTATGTGATACTGTTCTAAATACTTTATGCGTATTAATCATTTAATCGTAACAAACCTGTGAGCTAAGTGTTTATAATCCAGTTTTACAGATGAGGAAACTGAGGCAAATAGAAGTTCAGAAATCTAGTAATTTGACTTATAGTACTAATGATAGTAGTCATGGTGGAGTCAGAATTCAAACCCTGGCAGTGTGGTTCCAGAGCCCACACATGTGACCGCTACATGTTTTGTCACATAAACACGCTGTGGGCATGGCCAAGTTATTTACCTCCTTGGTTTTTCAGCTGTTAAGTAGGGATAATATCTACCTGTCTTGTATGGCTATTGTGAAAGGCGAAAGGATAGCACAGTATATGCCAGTGAGTGTGGGCTGTAGTTGTATTATTAAAAGAAATTCTTGGATTTATATAGATTGGACTAGGTTGCTAAGATTTTATAATTCTCTAAAGAACTGAAATTATTACTTACACTTACATATAAGTGTCGCCCTGGTTGCGCAGTGGTTAAGTGTTTGGCTATTAACCAAAAGGTCAGCAGTTTGAACCTACCAGCCATTCCTTCGAAATCCTGTGGGGCTGTTCTTCCCTGTCACGCTGAGTTTATTGGTTTTTTAATAAGTGGTCACAATCAGTTATACCTTGCCTGTTTCCCTTTAAGCCTGTATTTTTAACACTTTGTGTATAATTTTAAAGAGATGTTTATAACATAGCCAATCCATCTCTCAATAACATGTACTTTGAAATTTTCTGCAACGTAAATAACTACCTTGCAGATTTAGTATCTGTTACTCAGATTGTTTCTACCTATTTATCATGGTTTTGGTATAGGGAACATCTTCCTCCTGATTAAGTTTTCTGTTACCAGTGTATGGACTTGCAATTTATAGTATATTCATTGAAGTTTTATTTATGTTGAAGTAATAGAAGGTAAATATTACTATTATTTTTTTGTGAATTTATTGCTTTTTTTTTCACCGTATTTGCTCAGTGCAATACATCATGTAATTTCTCAACTGTTGCTTCTGTGAATGGATGTTTATTGTTGATCCAAGTAGAATGAAATTTTGACAACTTCAATTTCTTCTGTTTATCATGATACTACTTATTGGTCCAGTTGTGAGGATTTTTGGGTTTTTTAATGTTGAGATGGCAGCCATACTGCACGCTCTAATCCTTTGATCTTCATCAGTAAGTGCTTTAAGTCATCTTCACGTTCAGCAAGCAAGATTGTGTTATCTACACGTTGCAGGTTGTTAATGAGTCTTTCTCCGATCCTGATGCCATGTTCTTCTTCGTATAGTCCAACTTCTCTGGTTATTTGCTCAGCATGACTGAATAACTATGGTGAAAGGATGCAGCCCTGATGCACATCTTTCAAGTCTTTAAACCACACAGTATCCCCTTGTTTTCTGTTCGAACAACTGCTTCTCGGTCTATGTACAGGTTCCCCATGAACACAATTAAGTGTTTTGACATTCCTGTCTTTCCAGTGTATTTCATAATTTCTTACGATCCACATAGTGGAATGCCTTAGCATAGTCAACAAAACACAGGTAAACATCCTTCTGGTATTCTCTGCTTTCAGCCAGGATCCATCTGACACCAGCAATGATATCCCTGGTTCCACGTCCTCTTCTGAATCTGGCTTGAATTTCTGGCAGTTCCCAGTCAATGTACTGTGGCAGCCTCTTTTGAATTTGAATTCTCTTCAGCAAAATTTTACTTGTGTGTGATATTAATGATATTGTTTGATAATTTCTGCATTCTCCTTTTTTTGGAATATGCACAAGTGTGGTCTGTTGGCCAGGTAGGTGTCTTCCAAATTTCTCAGCATAGATGAGTGAGCACACCCAGCATTGCATCTGTTTGTTGAAACATCTCAATTGCTATTTAGTCAATTCCTGGAGCCTTGTTTTTTGCCAATGCCTTCAGTGCAGCTTGGACTTCTTACTTCAGTGCCATCAGTTCTTGATCATATGTTACCTCTTCAAATGACCATTTCTTTTTGGTACAGTGACTGTGTATTCCTTCCATCTTCTTTTTATGCTTCCTGCATCGTTCAGTATTTTGCCTGTAGAATCCTTCAGAATTGCAAGTCAAGGCTTAAATTATTTTTGCACTTCTTTCAGTTTGAGAAATGCCAACTGTGTTCTTCCCTTTTGGTGTTCAAACTCCAGGTCTTTGCACATTTCTTTGTAGTACTTTGTCTTTTCGAGGTGCCCTTTGAAATCTTCTGTTCAGCTCTTTTACATGATCGTTTCTTCTGTTCACTTTAGCTACTCTACATTCCAGAGCAAGTTTCATAGTCTTATGACATCCCTTCTGGTCTTCCCTTTCTTTCCTGTCTTTTTACGACTTTTTGCTTTCTTCATGTTTGATATCATTGATGTCGTCCCACAGCTCATCTGGTCTTTGGTCATTAGTGTTCCGTGTGTTCAATCTATACTTGAGATGGTGGGATGTACTCAGGGCCACACCTTGGCTCTCGTGGACTTCTTTTAATTCTTCGTCTTCAGCTTGAACTTGCTTAAGAGCGCTTGACGGTCTGTTCCACAGTTGTCCCCTAGCCTTCTGACTGATGATATTGAGCTTCTCTCTCATCTCTTTCCACAGATATAGTCGATTTGATTCTGTGTATTCCATCCTGCGAGGTCCACATGTATAGTTACCATTTATGTTGTTGAAAAAAGGTATTTGCAATGAACAAGTCACTGGATCCAGCAAGTCTGTATTTTCCAGCTACCAATCCTTTTTTTTCCAACTTTCACATTCCAGTCACCAGTAGTTATCAGTGCATCTCGATTGAATGTGTGATCAATTTCAGACTGCAGAAGTTGGTAAAAATCTTCGATTTCTTCATTTTTGGCTTTATGGTTGGTAAATAAATTTGAATAATCATATTAACTGGTCTTCCTTGTAGGCTTGTAGATATTATCCTGTCACTGACAACATTGTTCTTCAGGGTGTTTTTTTTTATTGTACTTTAGATGAAGGTTTACAGAGCAAACTAGCTTCTCGTTAAATAGTACACGTACTGTTTTATGACACTGGTTAACAACCCCAGGACATGTCAACACGCTCCCTTCATGACCTTGAGTTCCCCATCACCAGGCTTTGTGTCCCCTCCTGCCTTTTACTCCCTGCGCCTGGGCTAGTGTGTCCCCCTAGTCTCACTTTGGTTTACAGGCCTGTCTAATCTTTGGATAAAGGATGAACCTCAGGAGTGACTTCATTATTGAGCTGGAAGGGTGTCTGGGGGCCATACTCTCAGGGTTTCTCCAGCCTCTGTCAGGCCAGTAAGTCTGGTCTTTTTTTGTGTGATTTAGAATTTTGTTCCACATTTTTCCCTGTCTGTCTGGGGCCCTGGATTATGATCCCTGTTAGACCAGTCAGTGGTAGCTGGGCACCATCTAGTTGTGCTAGACTCCGCCTGGTGGAGGCCATGGTAGTTGTGGTCCATTAATTGAGTTGTTCTTTTTGATGATAAATGGACGCCATTCCTTCCTACATTGTCATTCCCGGAATAGTAGACCATATGATTATCTAATTCAAAATGGCCAATACCCATCCATTTCAGCTCACTAATGACTAGGATATAGATCTTTATGTGTTCCATTTCATTTTTTAATACTTCCAAATCCTAGATTCATAATTCATATATCGCACGTTCCCATTATTAATTGATTTTTGCAGTTCTTGTTTTGAGTCTTGATATGTCAGCAGATGAAGGTCCCAAAAGCTTGACTGTTTCCACATTAATGAGGTTGACTCGACTTTGAGGAGGCAGCTCTTCCCCAGTCGTATATTGAGTACCTTCCAATCCTGAGGGGCTCATCTTCTGACACTGAATCAAACAATGTTCCACTACTATTCATAAAGTTTTAAATAAACTAACCAGTTTTTTTAGAAGGTCATCGCTGGTTCTTCTTCCTAGTTGTCCTAGTCTGGAGGTTCCACTCAAACCTGTCCACCACGGCTGACCCTGTTGGTATTTGAAATACCAGTGATACAAGCTTCCAGCATCACAGCAACGTGCTGGCCACCTTGGTAGTGCAACAAACTAACAGAGGAGTGGTGGAGCTAATTCTTATTGAATGCTTATTATATGCCAGGCATTAAGCAAAAGGCTTTACATGCATTATCTCATGTCATTTTCTAATCCATTCTATCTGGTTGATACTGCTGTTATCCCCCCATTTTACAGATGAGAAAATCAAGGGTCAGTGATTTGCCCAGAGTCATGAAGGTAGAAAGTAGCAGAGTTACAGTTCAATCCCAGGCAGTGTGACAGACATCTTGAGCCCATACTGTTGACCGTTGTACCATACTGCCTTTATTAAGAATGTCTCCTAGAAAACACTTCATGATATTCCTTATATACATGTAATGGGAATGCATGAATTTGTATAGCATAACTTTATTCCAGAGAAACAGAAGGTGTGGTAGTATTTCCAACAGATTTTAATAATTATAAAAAGAGCACCCCAAATATATCTCTAGTAAAGATAAAACATCTCAAAGAGTTTATCCTGGTATAAAAGTTATTGTTTAATATTTTAAATTCTTTTGGCTTTCATTTCTTATTCTAGAACATATGATCAATAATGTGTTATGCTAAGTAAACTGACTTTGAAAGTAGTAATGATTGAACAGTAGCTAAAAGTAGTTCTCATTTATGTTTTAATATGATTTTCTTTTATTTAGCTAGGGATACAAATTAATTTTTGTATCTGTTACCTGGCCAAATTTGTATATGTATGTGTGTTCTTTATTTTGTACTTTAGCTGAAGGTTTACAGAGCAAACTAGCTTTTCAAAACCAATGTTTTACGGCATTGGTTGCCAACACCATGAAATGTCAACACACTCCCCATCTCCACCTTAGGTTCCCCATTATCAGCTTTCCTGGCCCCTTCTGCCTTCTTGTATTTTCACCTGGGCCAGTGTACCCATTTAATCTCGTTTTGTGTTTTGGGCTTGTCTAATCTTTGGCGCAAGGGGAACCTCAGGAGTGACTTCATTACTGAGGTACTAAAAGGGCATCCAGGGACCATACTCAGGTTTTCTCCTGTCTCTGACTAGTAAATCTGGTCCCTTTTTTTTTTTTTTTGAGTAAGAGTTTTGTTCTACGTATTTCTCCAGCTCTGTCTGGGACCCTGTATTGTGATCCCTCTCAGAGCAGTTGGTGGTGGTAGCTGGGCAGTTATCTAGTTGTACTGGACTGAGTCTGGTGGAGGCTGTGGTAGTTGTGGTCCATTAGTCCTTTGGACTAATCTTTCACTTTTGTCTTTAGTTTTCTTCGTTACCCCTTGCTCCAGACAGGTTGAGACCAGTGGAGTATCTTAGATGGCTGCTCTCAAGCTTTTGACACCCCAGATGCTACTCACCAAGGTAGAATGTAGAACATTTTCTTTATAAACTATGTTGTACCGGTTGAACTAGATGTTCCCTGAGACCGTGGCCCCCACAGCCCTCAGCCCAGTAATTTGGTCCCTCGGTGAGTTTGGATGTGTCTGTGGAGCTTTCATGGCCTTGCCTGCCTCAGGTTGTGCTAGCTTCCCCAGTATTTTGTACTGTCTTACCCTTTCCCAAAGTTACCACTTACCTATTGTCTATTTAGTGTTTTTCCATCCCCACCATTCCTCTCCTTCATAACCATTGGATTGTTTCTTTTTGCATATAAACCTTGCCATGAGTTATTATCATGTGCTTTGTTGTTTTGTGATTGACTTATTTCACTCAGCATAATGCCCTCCAGGTTCATCCATGTTGTGAGATGCTTCGCAGAGTCATCATTGTTCTTTATTGTTGTGTTGTACTCCGTTGTGTGTATGTACCATATTTTGTTTATTCATTCATCTATTGATGGGCATCTAAGTTGTTTCCATCTTTTAACTATTGTGAACAATGCTGCAGTGAACGTGAGTATGCATATGTCTATTCGTGTGATGGCTCTTATTTCTCTAAGATATATTCCTAGGAGTGTAATTGCTTTATCATATGGTATTTCTATTTCTAGCTTTCTAAGGAAGCACAGGGAACTGCCAGAAATTCAGGCCAGTTTCAGAAGAGGACGTGGAACCAGGTATATCATTGCTGATGTCATATGGATCCTGGCTGAACGCAGAGAATACCAGAATGGTGTTTACCTATCTTTTACTGATTGTGCAAAGGCATTCAACTGTGTGGACCATAACAAATTATGGATAACATTACGAAGAATGGGAATTCCAGAACACTTAATTGCGCTCATGAGGAACCGTTAACATAGATCAAGAGGCAGTTGTTCAGACAGAACAAGGGGATACTGATTGGTTTAAAGTCAGGAAAGGTGTGCATCAGGGTTGTATTCTTTCACCATAGCTGTTCAGTCTGTATGCTGAACAAATACGAGAAGCTGGACTCTATGAAGAAGAACGGGGCATCAGGATTTGAGGAAGACTCATTAACAACCTGTGTTGTGCAGACGACACAACTTTCCTTGCTGAAAGTGAAGAGGGCTTGAAGCACTTACTAATGAAGATCAAAGACCACAGCTTTCAGTATGGATTGCACCTCAACATAAAGAAAACAAAAATCTTCACAACTGGACCAATGAGCAACATCATGATCAACAGAGAAAAGATTGAAGTTGTCAAGGATTTCATTTTATTTGCATCCACAATCAACAGCCATGGAAGCACCAATCAAGAAATCAAATGATATAGTGCATCCGGTAAATCGGCTGCAAAAGATCTCTGTAAAGTATTAAAAAGCAAAGATGTCAATTTGAGGACCAAGGTGCACCTGACCCAAGCCATTTTCAGTCACATCATATGCATGTGAAAGCTGGACAATGAATAAGGAAGACCGCAGAAGAACTGACACCTTTGAATTGTGGTGTTGGTGAAGAATATTGAATATACCATGGACTGCCAAAAGAAAGAACAAATCTGTCTTAGAAGAAGTACAATCAGAACGTTCCTTGAAGCAAGGGTGGTGAGACTTGTGTCTTACATACTTTGGACATGTTGTCAGGAGGGATCAGCCCCTGGAGAAGGACATCATGCTTGGCAGAGTACAGGGTCAGTGGAAAAGAGGAAGACCCTCAACGAGGTGGATTGACACAGTGGCTGCAACAATGAGCTCAAGCATGACAACGATTGTAAGAATGGCGCAGGACCAGGCAGTGTTTTGTTCTGTTGTGCCTAGGGTCGCTCTGAGTCAGAACCAACCCGATGGCACCTAACAACAACAAGGAAGCACCGTATCGTTTTCCAAAATGGTTGTACCGTTACTGCTTTCTTACCAGTAATGCATAAGAGTTCCAGTCCCTCCACAGCCTTTCTAACAGTTGTTTTTTTTTTTTTTTTATTCATGCCGGTAATGCCAGGGTGAGATGGTATGTCATTGTGGTTTTGATTTGCATTACTCTGATGGCTAGTGATTGCGAGCATTTCCTGATGTGTCTGTTTTCTGCTTGAGTGTCTTTTTTGATGAAGTGTCTATTCATTTCTTTTCCCCATTTTTTAATTGGATTATTTGTCTTTTTGTTAGAGAGGTATTGGATTTTCCTGTAGATTTTAGAGATTAGACTTTTGTCAAATTTGTTGTAGCAAAAATTTTCTTTCCCAGTCTGTAGGTTCTCTTACTCTTTTGATGAATTTTGTGATGATCATAAGTGTTTAATTTTTAGAAGATCTCAGTTACTTAGCTTATTTTTTCGAGTTTGTATTTTGTTAGTTATGGTTTATAGTCTGTTAATGCTGTGTGTTAGGGCCTCTAGTGTTGATCCTGTTTTTTCTCTATCATCTTTACTGTTTTGGGTTTTATATTTAGGTCTCTGATCCATTTTGAATTAGTTTTTGTGTATGGTGTGAGGTATGGGTCCTGTTTCATTTTTTGCAGGTGGACATCCAGTTTTGCCAGCACCGTTTGTTAAAAAGACTGTCTTTTCCCCATTTGGTGGACCTTGGGCCCTTGTCAAAGATCAAGTGATCATAGGTGGATGGATTTACACCTGGGTTCTTGATTATGTTCCATTGGTCAGTGTATCTGTTGTTTTACCGGCACCAAACCATTTTGGCTACCGTAGCTGTATAGTAGGTTCTGAGGTCAGGTAGTGCAAACCCTCCTGCTGTATTCTTCTTCAGTAGTACTTTATTTATCTGGGGACTCTTCCCTTTCCATAAAAAGTTAATGATTACCTGGCCAAATTTTAATTTTATTTTCTCTTACCTACATTTCGGTCTAATATGTACTGATTTTAAGTAGTAGTAATAGATTCTAAATAGTCTAATCACTTTATCATGTTTGGTTATCCAATTTAGTTTTGTGTCATTTTCATTATTTAACAACTTTACAGTTTTAGTAGGTGAATTAAGGATCAGTTAAATGCATTATAAGATTTTCTTTCTGTAGACCATAAAGCAAGAATAATCATAGAGTTTTAGAGCTGATAATAGTTAACACATTAGTGTTTACACCTGATCTAAGCACTTTATAGATTTATAAATATATATATTAATTTAATCCCCACAACAACTCTATGGGGTAGGTACTATTATTACCCTCATCTTACACATACAGTTGGAGGTGTTGTCAGGTGTCTCATATGCCTGGATAGCTAGACAATGAATAAGGAAGACCAAAGAAGAATTAATGCTTTTGAATTGTGGTATTGGCGAAGAATAATGACTATACCACGGACTGCCAGAAGAACAAACAAATCTGTCTTGGAAGAAGTACAGTCACAATGCTCCTTAGAGACAAGGATGGAAAGACTTCATCTCAAATACCTTGGACATGTTGTCAGGAGGAATCGGTCCCTGGAGAAGGATATCACGATTTGTAAAATAGAGGGTCAGCAAAATCACGGAAGACCCTTAATTAGGTGGATTGACACAGTGGCTGCAACAATGGGCTCAAACATAGCAACGATAATGAGGATGGTGCAGGACTGGGCAGTGTCTTGTTCTGTTACTATCAGTTGGAATCAACTCATTGGCACCTAACAGTACCACCACCACACATACAGAAACTGAAGCATAGATTAACTGTCTTGCCCAGGGTGATACAGCTACTAAGTGACAGATCAGGAAATCAAACCCAGCTAGTCTAAGTTAATATCTGTGTTCTTAACCTGTTATACTGATATTCAAAGAAGTTAAGGTTTTCCCAAGGTCACTAGCCAGTTAGGCACAAGACTGAAATTAGAAAACAGGCCTCCTAATATATAGTACAATGAGTTGTGTTGGGTTTTTTTGTTTTGTTTTGTTTTTAATTAAGTGTGGTCAATAAATAGACTACTGTTATTGTTGGATACTGTCAAATCAGTTTTGACTCAGAGTAATCCCAAGTAACAGAGTACAACTGCCCCATTCAGTTTTCTAGTGTGCAATCTTTACAGAAGGGAACCTGATGGCGCAATGGTTAAAGTGCTCAACTGCTAACTGAAAGGTTGGTGGTTAAAACGCACCAGCCGCTCCGCATGAGAAAGATATATCAGCCTGCTTTCGTAAAGATTTACAGCCTTGGAAACCCTACGGGGCAATTCTACTCTGTCTTATAGGGTTGGTATGAATCAGAATCAACTTGAGGGCAGTGGGTTTTTGTTTTTTGTTTTTTCTTTTTTTCAGTCTTTGCTGGAATAGATCGCCAGGTATTTCCCCTACAGAGCCTCTGGGTGGGTTCAAACTGCCAACCTTTCTGTTGACAGCTGAGCATTTAACCATTATACCACCGGGACTCCTTCTAGAGACTCTAATCTGTAGTATTTACAGATTTTTTTTTTAAGGAACAGGAAAATTTTTCTTTTCTAACGTAATTTTTTTAAACATAAGAAATTTCCCCTCACATATGTGAAGTTTATACCTCACACATGCCTTAACTTTCAATTTAGATTTAAAAAAAAAAAGTCCATACATGAGCATAATTTGGAAGCAAAAAACGGTAATTGCTTTGTAATTTGATAAAAATAGCGTGAAATAGGATCAATCCAGCAGTTGCAAAGTAAATGTTTTTTATTTCAAATTCAGAGGTAAATTTATAATAGTAAAAGACAATAAAAGTCAGATTTTTAAGATAGTAAAGACAATAATGATGAAGGTAATGGAGTTTCAAAATTTAAAAGTAACAGAATAATGCATAAGAAAATAAAATAGATTCATCTGAGACAAATCATTTAGTAAAAAAGTTATTAAGGTTAGTGAGAGGGCTATAATTACAGCTTTATAATTTTTTTATGAATAACATTAGAAGGCATCTTAAATAAGGTGGACTGATTATCTTTTGATTACCTCTTCTGTTTTCTATAAGGAAGAAAGTTTTTTGATACATTATGGAAATTTTATTTTTATAAAAATTATAGTAGGTTCATGTTCATTATGTTCTATAGTGTATAGAACTGAATTTTTATAAAGTCTATTTGGAAAATCTTATGTTTCTTTCAAATGTTGTAATTAGTAAAATCTCTAGTCTGAAGATGGCTTAACCTCCATGTGTTTTTTAAGTATTTTTAAGTTAGGAACTACCTTTTTAAAATCAAGGTTCAGTTGAATTGTATCTTGAAGGATAAGTAATACTTTCCTAAGCAGATAAGGTAGAAAAACATTCCAAGTAGAGGATAATAGTTTACACTAGAGCACAGAAGCATGATGCCTTTGGGAACGTTTGTGGAGGTCTGGATGGTTAGAATAATGGGTGATGGTAGAGGAGAAAGACTGGAGATGAGGTTAAAAATACATTAAGACCAAATCATAAAAGGCTCTGTCTGCTACACTAAAGGCCTTGGTCTTTGTCTTATAGTAGGTGAGCAGCTATTGAAAATTTTTTGTAGAGAAGGAAGATGATGAAATTTTTTAATTCAAAAAACTAGTCTCAACATCTTTTCTGTTCTTCTCTAGGCTTGGATATCCGACTAACTACTTGATACCTCTGACTGGATACCTATTAGGCATCCCAAACTTTACATTTCTAAAACTAAATGGCCATCTAAGTTTTCCAGTTGCTTAGGCTAAAAACTTTTGATTTACCTGGACTTCTTTCTCATTTTCTCCTTCACCCAGACTAGCAGCAAATTCTCTTGGTGTGCCTTGAAGAATCCAGAATCCAACTACTTTACTACCTTCAGTGCTACCAGTCTAGCGCAAGTCACCATCATCTCTTATCTGGATTATTGCAATAGCCCCCAAATAGATACCCCTGTTTCTACTCTTAAATTGAGTCAGATCATGTCAGCCTCCTCAACTTCATCCCTCCAATGACTTTCTCACTCAGAGTAAAAGCCAGACTCCTCACCACTCTGTAGACAGCCTGACCTTCTAAATATAGAAGATAATGACAAGCAGGCTCCCACTTCAGAACCTGCTGGCACCTCCCTCTGCCAAGAATAGTCTCCCAGATAATAGCATGGCTCTTATTCACTTCCTTTGTTTCTCTGCTGTAATGTCATCTTGTCAAAGAGACTTTTTTTTTTACTGACCTGTATTGAATATCAGCCTCTTCTTATTACTCTCAGGTGTTTTACCCTACTTTATTTTTCTTCACAGAAAAATGCCAGTCTACTTCTGTACCCATAGCACCTAATAAAGTACCTCACACATAGGAGACAATACATATACTAAATGAATGTATGAATAAATGAATGGAAAAAGTCTGTCTAGCAGATAGTTGGATATATAGATCTGAATTTTAGGAGCGAGGTCTTGGCAGAGAATTTATATATATTATTACTCATTTAGTAAACATTTACTGATCCATTTTACTTTATGTCAGATGTTCTGCCAGGCAGTCGGCATACAAGATAAAAAGGCAATATCCTTACCTTTAATAATCATATAGCCACCTAAGGTAAGGCAGATTATAAATGCATTGTGTTATGTACTGTTTATTAGGCAGGAATTGAAGCCATAAGACAACAGGAAACCATTCAGGAAGAACTGTAATATCTTTTCTATTTTAATTTTTTCCGCAAGATGTTGAGCTATTCAAAGGTAGGAACTAGAGTGTCCTGTTCCTTTTTGTATTTTTCCCATTCTTATCACCTCAACCTAGTACAGTACTTATAATAATGCTTTCAAATGAAGGAATATCTGCATACCTGTTATTAAAAGTATGAAACTAATACTAATGGTATGGAAAATGTATTATATTAGAAAAGTGAGGGGAGTTTGTTAAAAAAAAATTATCTGTTTTAAGGTCTGGTAAATTTTAGATGAAGACAGGACCTCCAAATTGAAGTATTTGATAGACATTTGTACCTACTAGACTAGAGTTCAGAGAGCTGGTCAAAGCAATAGGAAATTTGAGATCTATTCACATATGGTTTGTTTTTTTTTTTTAAAGTACGTACTTTGGGTAAAGTTGTAGGTGTGTACTTAGGAGACCAAAGGAGTTATCAAAAGAGATAGGAGAAAAACAAAAACAAAATAATATTATGGGGCCAAAAATAATCATTAGAAAAGGCTAATAAAATACCTACAACATTCCACATTCTTTATTCAGCCAGCTTGTTACAGGCACCTCATTTTTTAACAATATAATTTCATTTTTAATGTTCATTTAAACTTGAAATGTTTTGAATAATTTTATTTCTCAGCATAACAAGAAGCATTCTCTATAAGTAACAAATTAAAACAAGTGTCTCATTTTATCAGGGGTTGATATAGAAGCAGCTCGAAAGGAAGAAGAACGGATAATGCTTAGAGATGCAAGACAGTGGTTAAATAGTGGTCACATAAATGATGTCCGACATGCAAAGTCTGGAGGTACAGCACTTCATGTAGCAGCTGCTAAAGGCTATACAGAAGTTTTAAAGTAAGTATTGTTTTTTACAGAGTCGTTTTTCTACCTGGATTTGTTTTCTTTACTTCACTGTTCTTTTTGTTAAGATTCCCACAAACATTATTTTGAAACAGCTTTATAAAAGAGTTATTTAATGTCCATTTTCAGGAAAAAAGGAACTGCCTTGAATATTTTTGCATTTGTTTCTGATGTTCTTTCTTTCAACTTTTGATTATCCTGCCTGTTGTTTTCAGTTGTAATTTTCCAATAAGTTAAATTTAAATGCCAGTCAACCATTATATGTTACCATCTGAGCTAATAAATTATTGGTCATTTTAAGGTTCTTAGCTTGACTAACTCTTATTCCTGAGGGTAAGAACAATGTCCTGCATGTATATATGACATAAATGTACCATCAGATTTTGAGAGCTTGATTCCTACCTAACATTTAATTTATCTAAAATAGTTTTCTTTTTTGGTTTCTAACAGAGTGCTGTTAGAAACCAAAAACCAAACCTGTTACTGTTGAGTCAATTTTGGTTTCTGGTTACCCCATTTGTTAGAGTAGAGCTGCTCCATAGGACTTTCTTGGCTATAATCTTTACAGAAGCACATCACCAGGCCTTTCTTCTCTGGCATCGCTGAGTGAGTTCACACCACCAACCTTTAGGTTAATAGATGAGCAGAAACCATTTGTGCCATCGAGGAACCTAGAGTGCTATTAGCATAATGTTAAACATCAAGCCATAGCATCATGGACTATACAGAGGCGTATATATGATCAGCAAATTTCCGTGGAACAATAAATGTCATGTATTTATTTTTACTCATGCAGTGCAGGGGTATTTGTGTTTTTAGCTGTATGCAAAAAATAATTCAGTACATAAATAAGGCCCTCAGCAAAAATCTCCTGCACTCTTTGTATTGCTTTGTTCCACTTGAGCTTTTAGTATGAACTTGTTCTCGTTATCTTCTCTCATCACTAAAACAGTGAAGATGTTTAAGTGAGTCAGCTGTTGCCAAGTGTCCTCTATCTCTACTCTCACTTTAATAACTTAAGCTTTCTCATAAAATAGTATAGTTGTTTTTTAATCGGTTTCCTTCTTCCCACATTTGTTTCCCACTGTGATCCAAAACTTTTCAAACCCGTTAGTTGGTTGTGAAATGAACTTAGTGAGTTGCCACTAGCTTTTAACAAACAGAAAGGAATAGAAAATACTAGAGTATTACATATAATAAACATAAGTATTATTTACTAAAATTTTAGTTTCTCTAAGAATATATATGAGTACTGGCTTTCATCCTAAAACTCGTTTCTAGACTGCTTCCATGTGGTCAGTGTGGTCATTGTAATTAGGTTATCCCAGCTCTTAAAATCCTTCATTAGGGTTCTCAGTAGATTTCAGGATAAATTTCAGACTCCTCAGCTAATCGTGGAAGACCCTTTGTCATCTTGCCACTGTCAGCCTTTTTAAGCTAAGCTGCCACCATTGCACCTCAGGCACACATTATTTCAAGTACGTACATGCTTGAAGTTCTGTCATATCGTAACACGTGCTTTTCTCTCTGTCTAGATGCCTTCTCTCCACCATCTCTTCAACTGGCTTATTTCTTTTGATCCTTTGACTCAGTTCAGGGCCATAAGCATATGAAAAACATGTTCAACTTCATTCACAATAAATGCAGTAAGCCACAACGGGTCACCGTTTTTCATCTGTCATGTTGGCAAAGATCAAAACGTTTGGCACAGTGTTAGTGAGGAAGTCAGGGAAAGGCACTCTTACGTTACTGGTGAAAGTACATTACAATTGAACATATTCTGTCAAAGTAACAGTTATTCTTTGGCTTAACAATACTGTCTCTAGGAATGTTTTTTAACAAATATTCTCATTCACACAAATAAGGTGTGTGCAGGCAGCATTCTCATAATGTGAGTAGGAGAATGGTTGAAAAAATTATGGTACAACTTTTCACTGGAATACTCTGAATATTCTGCAATTAAAAGGAACGGGAAATCTTTTATATTGATACGGAAAGAGCACTAAGATGTTTTATTAAGTATATGTTATTAAAACCTAGGACAAAAACATGTGTCATATGTATGTATGAAAACAGAAACACATTTGTATTTGCTTATATATGCATAAAATTTCTTTGTAAGGATACAGTCAAAACTGATCATATGGTTATCTGAGGGGAAGGGAAACTGATTGACTAAAGGTTAGCTGTGGGACTATAACTTCCCTATATATCCTTCTATCCCTTTTTATTTTTCAACTTTATGAATATATTATGAAAAATAAATAATGTCGTTTGAAATGAAAAATAGGTTCAAATGTAACTCTTTCCCTGCTTACCCTCATCTCCAACACATACATGCATACACACACACACACACACACACTTTCCTTCAATTTGATTCTGATGCTTTCACTTCTGTACTCCTGTTGTATCTTGTGCGTCACCATCACAAAACCTGTCTGTGAGGGGTTTGTTTTTTTTTAACTTTTCTCTTCCATTGGAAGCTCCTTGAATAAAGATACTGCGCCTTATTTTTTTAAGATCCTTGTAGTACCGGGCATATACAGACAGCCAGATGCTTTTTGAAAAAACTGAACCTACCATCCAGACTCTCTCTTCCCTTTCCACACAGACTCCTAAATGCTTATAATTTTATATTGCTCAGGATATTTATTATTATTATGATTCTTATTTCCTAATGGAAAGATGTGTTTTTATTATCTTATATTCCAGTATTACTTCTGCCTCTCTTAATAAAAAGGTTCTGATAAATCTCCGTTAGCCTGTTATTTAGATCAGTGGCTGTTAAGTGCTGGCCTACAGACAGGACCTAGGAAAGTGATATAAGAATCATATGGGAGACTTACCAAAAATACAGATTAATAGGGCCTATGTCTTAATTTGCTGATTGCTGATTAATTCAGTAATACTAGGCTGAAGCTGGGGAATCTGTTTTTTTTTTTTTTTTTTTTTTAACTTTTATTGAGCTTCAAGTGAACGTTTACAAAGGAATCTGTATTTTTAACCAGCTCTTCAGACTATTTTATTATGGAGCCAGGGTTAGGTACAGCTGCTTTAAATATTGTTAGATACAGAGTATCAGTTCTTGAAACATAAATGAAGGGTTATATGTTAGCTGTCACTACCACCTCCTGTAGGTAAAAAGAAGGCCTCTTCAAGTTCAGCATTTGGAAAGTAAGGTAAAGGCCAACCAGATTTCCTAAGTCAAAGTAATTTAGTGTTCGTCTGTGTGGGGGGGGCTGTGCTGCGTGTAATTTATAGACCCATTCTTTGCTCTTTGTGAGCTTAATTTTCTAAACAAAATAAAGATTGATGCCAGTATACAGTTAGAAGGGCATACTAACATAATTTATGCAACTCTGCAATGTATTAAAAAGTATTCCTGTTTTCTAGCTTTGTTGATGATTAGAATATCTGCTTTCTACTGCTGCGGAAAAGTAGATCCAACCCTTTGGATTATTTGTTTTGCTTTGTTTTGTTCCTGACAGTCAGTTTGTCATTCCCCTTTGAAAATTTCCCATGGTAGATCATAAAGGTTTAAGAAAGGTGTCAACAAACCAGCGCTTCAACTGCATGTCAACAAAAACACTACAAAGTATGCTTGTTTGATACCAGGATATTTTTAGAACACGTTTAGCCAGAGGCGATATATCATATAGCTGTCTTGAGGATAACCCAAACCCAGTGCTGTAGAGTTGATTCTGAGTCATAGCGACCCTATAGAACAGAGTAGAACTGTTCCATAGAGTTTCCGAGGAGCACCTGGCGGATTCGAACTGCCAACCCTTTAATTAGCAGCCATAGCACTTAACCGCTACGCCAGTCTTGAGGATAGCCTCTGTAATAAATGAGTTTTATATGCAAATTGATCCCATAGCTTTTGGTCTCACCTTGAAAAATTATAGGCCTTCCCTGTAAAAGTTTTAACTGCAAGTCATATTAACAAGGATTAGTTAGTGTCACACTGAATCATAAGACTAATAGTCATTACAAATTAAAACTGAATGAAATATTATGGCAGTGACTCAAAATCCTCTTTCCAGTGTTTTCTGAGAATTACTTTCTATTTGCCCAAGTTAAATTATTGAGGGGAGGGTGGTTTAAACTATGACAAGAATATATACTGCAAATTTTGGTTAACTTGCATGGTATTAAGTTGTTGATCATGCTTGCTCATTTCTAGATTTTAATTATTTATCTAATTTACCATAATTTCTTCAGACTTTTAATACAGGCAGGCTATGATGTTAATATTAAAGATTATGATGGCTGGACACCTCTTCATGCTGCAGCTCATTGGGGTAAAGAAGAAGCATGTCGAATTTTAGTGGACAATCTGTGTGATATGGAGATGGTCAACAAAGTGGTAGGATTTTTAAACATTTTAAATTTTAAGAATAATAATTTTAGCCTTAACTGTTATAAGAATATAAATTATATACTTGTATTTAAGTTTTATCAACATTTTTCAATTAACTGATTTTTATTATTAATTAATGGTTTAAGTCATTTTCACCTACCTGAAAGTGGTACCTTGTCTTGTTCAAATAAGAAAGAAATATTACCCTTTCAGTAATCATAGTGTCATACATATAGAGTAGATTTTGCTACTTCCATTGATAATATATTTTTAGGAATTCATAAATTAAGAAAATTTTGTATTTCTACCTGAGTGTTTTCTGCCATCACTGTGAGTTAGAGCATATGTTGAAGGGTGGTTCTAATTTTCTGAAGCCAATATACTCTTACTAGCTTGCTTATAGCAGTTTCTTAGGCTGCATCAGTAGTGGGCTCTTATAGCAGAGAAGATAGTAGAAATCAAAGTTTTATACCAGATAAGACTATAGAGATTCAACTCAACATCTAGTCTTTCTAGTTTTACAAATGAAAAAACAGTTTAGTGGGGCAAATGATTTACTTAATATCACCCAGTTAGGTAGAAAGAGAGGGCAATGGTGGTTCAGTAGTAGAATTGGCGCCTTCCGTCCTGGAGACCCAGATTCAATTCCTGGCCAGTGCATCTTAAGCATAGTCAGTGGACGCTTCTGTGTTGCTGTGGTGGTTGGCAGGTTTCAGCAGAGCTTCCAGACTAAGACAAACTAGGATGAAAAGCTTGGTGATCCTACTTCTAAAAAATCAGTCTATAAAAACCCTATGGATCACAACAGTCCGATCCCGTTGTGCATGGGTTTGCCATGAGTCGGGGACCACCTCGACGGCAGCTAACAACAACAGGTAGAAGGAGGAAGGAGTGAATGTCTTGCATGTTTTTATATATATAAATATATATTCATTAAAAGATTCAGGAATGTTAAGTTTCTTATTAGATTAGATTTGTCTCATCTGCTTCCTCTCAGATGCCATCAGTCAATCATCAGTGTCACCAGTGTTCCTGCTAGTCCCCTCCCACTCCATGTTAGTAGATGATAGGAATCTAAGCAATCCTTATTGGAGAGTTCAAAACATGTCTCCTCTAGTGAGCTGCATAACCCCTGACTTTCCACAGAATTTTCCTGGTATATTGCATTTCATAGGAGATTGTGGTAAATTACTTAGCAGAGGTTCCTAAAATGATCTCATCTTAATTTAAATGGGGCTGTCTAATTCTATCGTGTTCATTAATATGGGGTGGTATGCTGGTGCTGCTTGTTCTGGTAACTGATTTCTAACTGGGGAGCTGCAAAAGGAGGATAGTCAGTTTGGTATACCTCATGCCCTCTGAACTTCTTTGCTATTTCTGGGGTAGAGTCCTAGATATATATTTTGTTAACCGATTCACAAGTGTATTTTATCTATAAGAAATGTGCAGACAAGAAAATCATACCCAGTACCATCAAGTCATAGGAAGTGGTTAACATCTTCAGGAAAGTCAAGATAAAAAATGTTTGAGAATGATCCATTTGTAAGTATAGGTTTGTACTTACATGTAAGTACAGAAAACCTTGATCTAAATTTTTAGTCAAAACTTTCTATAATTTGTTTTCTCTATTGTTTTTGCTTTCTGTTTTGTAGTCATTTAGCCTTAGAAGACAAATGTTGATACTGTCTAATTTTAAGTAAAAGGCTAGCTAATTTTAGCTTTAAAATTTCTATTTCCTTTCCCTCTGTATAGAAATTCCCGCCTGCAGTTGGAATTTTTCTGAAGAAATTAGTTAGTTAGCACCTGGTACCTCCTGAACTGTAGTCTGCATTCCTGTCTTTCTCCCAAACTTCACCGCCTAAAGGCTACTCACCTGTTCACATGGTTCATTCAGTGATGGATAATGACCTCCAGATATGGACCAAGAAGAGATAAGCTTATTAATTGAAATGGTTTTCCAAAAGGATTAAAACACCTCCTAGTTTACACATTTATTTCCTCTGCTAAATCAGTTTGCTAGTAAAACATACAGGATATTTAAACCAAAAAGCCCATTGCTGCCGAGTCGATTCCAACTCATAGCAACCCTGTAGGACAGAGTAGAACTGCTTCATAGGGTATATATACTACGTATGAAAAAAGATTATCTTGCATCTGTTCTGTAATTGTCTAATTCCTATGCTATACAAGTCATCATAATTCTGCTCTAGGAGAAAATACATATAAAATTGACTTTATATCCTTTTGTTTCTACATTACTATACTATTCACTTCTTATATTTCCCTAAATTTTATTTAATGTTTTAATCCCCTCAGGCTATAATTATACGACTCTTCTATGTGATCTTAACAGAGTTGTGCCAAATATTTCCTTAGAGATTTACAGTTTTCAACTTTTTTTCACGTTAAAAAAAAAAAAAAAATTTTTTTTTTTTTTTTTTAATACTGTCTAATGCTAATTTTTTTTAGTAATCTTAAGTTATCTAAGTTTTCAGAATCTGGACATGATTAGGGAAGTTGAGTGATTTTTCCTAAGTTCTTTTAAATTAAGTGTTCTTTTTATTCTACTAAATTCTCCTGCAAATTTTTCTTAGTTTTAGTTTTCTCATTTTTTTCCAGATACACTAATTCTTCTTAAGTTATAAAAATGTGATTTTTATTTTTTTAATCAAAAGATTTTTTTTAAAAAAAAAAAAGATTCTAAAGACATTTTTTAATGTGAGGAGCTACATAACATATGTAGCATCCTTTTGTCATAGGTATCTGATAATATTTTTTTAAACTTTTAATAATGAAAGATGTTTTATTTTTGTAAGACTTTTCTCTTAATTTTTAGAATTTCAATATAATTTTGTCTATATTTGTTAGGCTTTCTTTTATGTTTGTTTCCGTTGGCCAATTTGAAGTTATAATAATACTGATGACATTTTAAAACAATATACTTCATGTTTAAACAAAATAAATTACCTTTTACTGTATAAAACTATCTATTGATGTTACATATGAATTTGTTGTCATTTGGTATCTTCTTTAGTATTTGTACATTGAAAATTTTTACTCAAGTTCTTTTAAAAATGAAATCAAAGAAATGTAACTAAGATACTATCAGTTTGGATGAATAATTTCGTAATAGAAAATGTAATTTGGGGAAATGTATAATTTAGAAAATACAACAAATCACATCATAGAACATTTGAAAATCTTTCTACATGAGAATGAGGAAGATGTTCTAAAATAGAGGTTTCTGTCTCATTTCTTTAACTTAATAGATAACTTTAATGCACATTTGCTCTCATTTTAATTCATTATTATAAATTGTGATAAAAACTTTAAGTATAAAAATATTGACTTTGCTTTCTTAATTTACTAGAAAAATGTTATTAGAACATACCCTAATATCATCCATTCTTAAATACACCCACTCCTCACTTAATGACATGGTTAGGCTCCAAAGACTAGCTCATTACTCAAAAATCATGTTAAGTGAAAATGGAGGAGGACTATATTGTTACATAACCACCAGACCACTGAGAATCATGGCCCAGCCACGGTGACCCATAACCTTAACCATTACAGCCATCTTTACTGTCATCTCGCACCTCATTCGTTTACTGCCAGATAAGTCATTAATGCACAAGGTAGTCAGGCAGTAGATTTTTTACTATTGTCATAAATACAAAATGTCAGATAGTGAAATAGTCAATAAGAGTATGTATATTAACTAGGATGCCCTTCTAGTTGGAATTTTCTCCTAGTGCATTATCACAATGATTAGCAGAAAGTTTTTAGCTAGATAACCTGTCATTGTAAAGATTCAAATGAATAACAAAGTTGTTTCTCTTCTTATATGGACACAAAGGATTTTTTTTCTGGTTCTGTCTGAGGTTAGCCTTACTTCCTGTAAAGGTAAAATGATATTCTAGCGTAGTAGAGACCTAGATTCTAGTCCCACTTTCCCTTCATTACCTACATGACCTTAGGCAAATAACATAGCATCAGAGCCTGGGTTTCCTCATCTGTACAGTAGGAATCATAACAATGCTTGTCCTGATTACTTCATTGGTTGTTGTGAAGGTGAAGGGAGAGATCATATCTGCAAAAGTGATGTAGTTAAGAGACATGAGGAAAGAATGAAGAGACTATGAAGTTAGACTTAAATATGGCTCTAATGTGGCTCTGGTATAATGACCAGATGTGTTAAAATGATATTAAGCAGTCTTTTTTTTTTTTTTTTTTTCCTTTTTAACATAGTTCTCCTCATTGACAGAGTTCTCCTATTTTTCTCATACCCCAGCAGTGTGTCCTCCTCAGCTCTTTCCTGGGTGCCTTGTATGACTTCGCTTTATGCTGCATTGTTTTGTACATAGGTAGTGAAGCAGAGTAGCCTTATGGTGGTTAAGATTCAAGTAGTTTATAATTTTACAATTATTAGCTTCATAATTGTACTCCAGACTGTTTAAAGAGCATGGTTAAGTTATTGAGTTAAGTTGATGAGTTTGATTTTTTGAAATTAGAAACTTTTCTCTGTTTATAGCCTACATTTTACGCTAGTTCTTCTTCTCTCTCAGCTGCTGTTTGCAAAGTAGACTCATTTATCAAGAGAGAAAGTCAGAAAATCCAATCTCGTATTCTTAAAAAGGAAAATTCCTTATTAAAACAACCCCCACTGCATTTAACTGCTGCTTATGATTTAATTACAGTTCAAAACAAAAATAATTTCAAGGTGGGGTATTTCATTCATGAGAAGATTTAATAAGTTCTTAAAATAATATTTTTTAAAAAACTTATTTCCACAGTAAAACATGATCTTGAGCACAGCTTACTTGTAAACTTAACTTTGTATTTGTAACCTTGTAGAACTTGATGATACAAAGAGAGGATAAAGCAAAACTGGAATTAACATATATTATGAATCTAAAAGGCACCTTAAAATTTCAAGCCAGCTATTTTATTTCAGAGCAATTCGTTTTTCAGGAATTTAATTCCTGGCTTCTGTTACTCAAAGTTAAAATGGAAAAAAAGAGTATTAAAAGTTACAACTTTTTTTCTTGGACCAGGTGGGAAAGGATAGACTTGTCTCTTAAATTCCTACGAGGAAGACTTTCTAGGAAGAAAAGGCAGATATAAGAAGTGTCTTTCAATCTTGTAAATTTCAAATTCACACACTGTCCTATCTTGACGAAGTAACATTTTATGTACTTTTAAAATATACTTCATAGACCTTTTATTTCATAAATAGGCAAAGGAAAAACTGGCTCTCGGGTATTGGGTAGATTATAGTAAGTTTTATAGTGATTGGAAATGTAACCCTTTTACGAGTAAACGTCAGCATCCTGTGCTGGAGTAGAGTTCAGGATTGTAGTTTGTTTTTAAATGGAATAGTTAATGTAGTTCAGTGGTAGAATTCTCTCCTTCCATGCAGGAGACCCATGTTTGGTTCCTGGCCAGTGCACATCAAGTGTAACCAACACCTATATCTGTCTTTGGAGTCTTGTATGTTTCTGTGATGCTGAACAAGTTGCAGTGGAACTTCCAGAATAAGACAGACTAGGAAGAAAGGCCTGGCGATCTACTTCCGAAAATCAGCCAGTGGAAATTCTGTGGATCACAGTGGTCCAGTCCTGTTGTGCATGGAGTTGCCATGAGTTGGGAGCTGACTTGGTCAGTTAACAACAACTAATCTACATATTCTGACTTTGTTATGAATATGCGAATACTGTTAATGAAAGAAACTTGAACGTCCTTTTAGGATGATATATTTTCTAGTTGAAAAAGTAAATTTTTCTGAAAAAGAATCATATACTAGTCAACATATGAAAGAGAATATATTTTAAATAATGAACTTTCAACATTTTAGAAACTTGGACCAGTAGAGTTAACTATAAAGACTTGTACAGACAGTAGGAAAAAATTATTACAATGTTTGGTCAACAGCTCTTTGAAATTTCCCTTTTCCACAGTGAATACAAATAGATTATTTATCTTGACAAATTTTTTAACCTTTCTAAATCTCCCCTTTGGCTGACTGAACTTTAAGCTAGAGACACAACCTCATCTGCCCTGGGATCAGAACTAAATGGTGCCCAGCTGTCACCACTGACCATTGTAACTGTGGTCACAATACTTGGTCCTGGCTAGAATGAGAGAAAAATATGGAGAACTTAAATTCTTATAAAAATAAGAATAAGCCAGACAAACTGTAACAGTAAAGGACAGAGGACCCCCTGAGACTAATGTGCTAAAACACTCTTTAAATCCCCTGAGATCACCTTTTAGCGAAATAGTAGAGTGGCACACAAAATAACAGATATAACCCACAAGATTGGTGTCCTACTTAAAAACCATCAACCTGAGACCAAAAGGTCAACACTTTCCTAACCGCAAAGATGAGAATATAAGGGGGCAGGGAAACTAGAGTACTGGAAAGGAATCAAACAAACAGAACACAAAGAGAATGTTGACACACTGTAATAAATGTAACTGATACCACTGAACAATTTGCATGGAAATTGTCAAATGAGAATCTAACTTGCTGTGTAAACTTCTACCAAAAACTCAGTGAAATATTATTATTTTAAAAAAAGAAAGAAATTGGGTTAAACATGGAGTTGCCACATGACCCAGTAATTCTACTTCTAGCTATATACCTAAGAAAAATTAAAAGGCATTCACACAAAAACTTGTACATGAATGTTCATAGCAGCATCATTCCTTAGAGCCAGAAAAACCAAATGTCTATCAACTGATTAATGGATAAACAAAATGAGGTGTATCTATCCAGTGGAGTATTAATCGTAAAAAGGAATGAAGTACTGATACATGCTATAGCTTGGGTGAACTTTGAAAACAGTATGCTGAGTGAAAGAAGCCAGTCACAAAAGATGACATATGATTACACTTACATGAAATGTCCAGAATAAGCAAATCTTTAGAGACAGAAAGTAGATTAATGGTTGCCTCACTTGGGGAGGGGTGGGGGGGAGATAGGGAGAATGGAGAGTGATTGCAAAAGGGTATGTTTTCTTTGGGGATAATAATAATGTTCTAAAATTGATTGTGGTGATGGTTGTACAACTCTGAATACACTAAACACCATTAAATTGTCAGATTTACGAATTATCTCTTAATAAAGCTGTTACCAAAAAAAAAAAAAAGAAAGAAGGGGAGGTATGTCAACTGCTTCTCTCTGAAATGGATTTCTTTTACATCTCCCAGAGTCATCTGTATGATGTCACTTAAGACTACCATAAAAATGTTATCTAACCTCTCTTCATGTATATCATACAGAATCACCAAAAACAAAGGCATTGTATAATTTATTGACTTTTTACCACCACCATTCCCTATATTTCCTACCCAGGGCCAGACAGCCTTTGATGTAGCAGATGAAGACATTTTAGGATATTTAGAAGAGTTGCAAAAGAAACAAAATCTGGTATGTTTGACAACTATCTAAAAATTGCCTATATTAGCAAATACGCTTAAATAGTTACTTGAATTTCAGACATTTAAAAAGTAATCCTATGATATTTTGTTCTTTTTAGTTTTAAGTTATTCCTAACAATCAAATGGCAATAAAAGAATAAAGGATGTTGGTGATGTTTAGCCTTTTGTGTTGCTTATCCCCATTCTATTTCCTCTCCTTGATAAAATGAATATTTTGTATAGTGTATGTGTTCCCAAGGATAACACGTTTTTTGAAATTTCAGAAGAAAGTTTACTTGAATTTGGAGCTGCAATAAAACCTCAGATTTGTAATAGCAGATGCTGAATAAATTAGGAGTTATGTAACTAAGAAGCAGATATCTAAATAAAATTCCATCAGCCATTCTAAGTGGTTAGTGGACCCTGACTCTTCAAATGAGTCAAAAATTGGAGGAATCTAAGAAATCCAACTTAGTCCTGCATGGAGCTTTTAGCTATCTAGTCCTGTTCCTTCTTTACCAAGCCCTTTTCTTAACAAATACAATGTAAATCTTTTATATGTTGTTTCTTTTGTTTTTGGTTAATGTTTGAAAAACTTATTTTATATGCTGTATTGTACTAATTAATATTATTTCAATGCTGTTCTTATTTTCCTTTTTTATTCTTATTTTAACTTTGTATAAAGCTCCATAGTGAAAAACGAGATAAGAAATCTCCATTAATTGAATCAACAGCTAATATGGACAATAATCAGTCACAGAAGACTTTTAAGAAGTAAGTAAGATATTAAAGTAGGATTTGTTGTTATTATGAATGAGTTGGCATAATAGCCACGGATTATTTGATTTTGTGGATCTGTGAAAAATGAATATGTTTTTGACCTTTTATGTTTATAATCATTTGAAGGCTCTTTTCCTTCCATAGCAAAGAGACATTGATTATTGAGCCAGAGAAAAATGCATCCTGTATTGAATCTCTGGAACAAGAAAAGGTTGATGAAGAAGAAGAAGGAAAGAAAGATGAATCTAGCTGCTCTAGTGAAGAAGATGAGGAAGATGACTCAGAATCAGAAGCTGAAACAGGTAAAATTTGAAGGGTAAAGGAATTAGCATTGAATTTTAATACTTTATAAAATAAGACAAGATCATACTTTAAATTTTTAACTTTTCAAATTGATGTGCTACTTGTTCGGATATCGGCCAAGCCAGTAAATTATCTTTCAATGAATATTAGATACTTAGGCGTAGTTGGTTTTTTTTTTTGTTTTTTTTTTTAATCACGTAGAGACTTGTTTGAATCTATATTCTGAAACTTGAAATCGGGGCAGAGGCTTTTAGGACTCCCTTAGGATGGTGCAGATAGAGTGTGAATGGATTTCCAGCAATTCAAAATGCTTCTGAATCCCAGAAGTCCAGGAAGCCAGTTCCAGCAACCGTCTGAATTCTTCCCTAAGACACAGTAAAGTTTTAGAAAGTTGAGACTGAATCAAAATACCTTCTTGTGGGTGTGGGGGGAAGTTTACTTTGTTCTGAGAAATTCTAAAGATACAGAAAAGTATAATATTATAAAAATTCATATTCCAACTATATTTAGCCATATTTGTTCCGATTTTTCTTCTAATAAAATTAAAACATTGCGGTTGTCATCTTTAACCACCAGCCCTAGTCCACGTCACTTTCCTTCCTTCCCAAAAACTATCATTACCATGGGTTTTTTTCTGTAGTTCTCTAGTCCATTTGTATACTCTTTAATCATATGTGTACATTCATAAGGAATGTATAGTAATTATTACATTGTTCTGTGTTTTAATTTTCATATTTTTGGAATTGTTCTGCCACATTTTCACTCAAGAGATTTAATTTTTAGATCTGTTCGTATCTATATCTTTATTTACCTGCATAATTTATCCCTTTAGCTGCTGTAGAGCATTCCTTTAAATATATCCATTTCACTTTGATGAATATTACTTTTTAATTTTTTGTTATTCAAATAGTGCTGCAGTGATCATCTGTGCACTTACCTCCTTATGTATCTATGCAAGAGGTTTTCTAATGGATGTACTTACAAATTGATTTTTTGAGTTATAGGGTACACACATTTTCAGTTTTCATAGATTCTACCAAATTGCTTTACAAAGGCACTATAACAATTTATATAATTGTGCTTTTTATATCAAAGGTATGATTTCTTCATTCCCCCACCCCCGTGGCCCACGTTTTTATACATTTTGTTTACCAAATTGCTTTTATTAAATAGCATTTATTTTCTTGGCCTGTATTAGCTTATCATTCAGCACTTCTGAATAGCATTTGACACCAGTACTGTCTTAGTTATAAAACCTGTCATTTTACTGTACAATTTTATCAGAAGATGATACTCCATTTTCATTAATATTTATTATTATTTTTATATTGTGGCAAATATATATATAAACACAACGTTTGCCAACTCCACCATTAAGATTTTTGATCAGTGAAAAAACTGTCATCATTACTAAGACTGGATTGACAATCATTGCTAAAACCCGAACTGGGCCCTAAAATTAACTGAACTCTCTGTATCACCTCTAAACATAGCAACAACACTTTTTTTTATTTTTTAATTGTGTTTTATGTGAAAGCTTACAAATCAAGTCAGTCTCTCATGGAAAAATTTGTGTACACCTTGCTATATACTCCTAGCTGCTCTCGCCCTAATGAGACAGTACACTCCTTCCCTCCACTCTCTATTTTTGTGTCCATTCGGCCAGCCTCTGACCTCCTCTGCCCTCTCATCTCCCCTCCAGACAGGAGCCGGCCACATACTCTCATGTGTCTACTTGATCCACAAAGCTCATTCTTCACCGATATCATTTTCTATCCCATAGTCCAGTCCAATACCTCTCTGAAGAGTTGGCTTTGGGAATGGGTCCTGTCTTGGGCTAACAGAAGGCCTGGGGGCCCTGACCTCGAGGGTCTTTCTAGTCTTAGTCAGACCATTAAGTCTGGTCTTTTTACGAGAATTTGAGGTCTGCATCCCACTGCTCTTCTGCTCCCTCAGGGGTTCTCTGTTGTGTTTCCTGTCAGGGTAGTCACTGGTTGTAGCTGGACACCATCTAGTTCTTCTGGTCTCAGATTGATGTAGTCTCTGGTTTATGTTGCCCTTTCTGTCTCTTGGGATCATCATTACCTTGTGTCTTTGGTGTTCTTCATTCTCCTTTGTTCCAGGTGGGTTGAGACCAATTGATGCATTTTAGATGGCCGCTTGTTAGCATTTAAGACCCCAGACGCCTCTCACCAAAGTGGGATGCAGAATGTTTTCTTAATAGATTTTATTATGCCAATTGACTTAGATGTCCCCTGAAACCACGGTCCCCAAACCCCTGCCGCTGCTATGCTGCCCTTCAAAGCGTTCAATTTATTCAGGAAACTTCTTTGCTTTTGGTTGTGCTGACTGACCTCTCCTGTATTCTGTGTTGTCTTTCCCTTCACCTAAAATAGTTCTTATCTGCTATCTAATTAGTGAAAACCCCTCTCCCTCCCTCCCTCCCCCCTCTCGTAACCATAAAACAATATTTTCTTCTCTGTTTAAACTATTTTTTGGGTTCTTATAGTACTGGTTTCATACATTTGTCCTTTTGCAAGTGACTGATTTCACTCAGCATAACACCTTCCAGATTCCTCCATATTATGAAATGTTTCATGGATTCATCATTGTTCTTTATCAATGCGTAGTATTCCATTGTATGAATATACCATAACTTATTTACCCGTTCATTCCATTCATGGGCACCTTGGTTGCTTCCATCTTTTTGCTATTGTAAACAGTGCTGCAGTGAACATGGGTGTGCATGTATCTGTTCGTGCAAAGGCTCTTATTTCTTAGTATACATTCCAAGGAGTGGGATTGCTGGATCGTATGCTAGTTCTATTTCTAGTTTTTAAAGGAAGCGCCAAATTGATTTCCAAAGTGGTTGTACCATTTTATATTCCCACCAGTCTCTCCGCCGCCTCTCCAGCATTTATTATTGTGTGTTTTTTGGATTCATGCCAGCCTTGTTGAAGTGAGATGGAAATTCGTTGTAGTTTTGATTTGCATTTCTCTAATGGCTGATGATCGTGAGCATTTCCTGATGTATCTGTTAGCTACCTGAATGTCTTATTTAGTGAAGTGCCTGTTCATATCCTTGCCCATTTTTTAATTAGATTATTTGTCTTTTTGTAGTTGAGTTTTTTGCAGTATCATGTAGATTTTGGGGATCAGGCAATGATCGGAAATGTCATAGCTAAAAACTTTTTCCCAGTCTGTAGGTAATCTTAGGAAACCCTTGTGGCATAGTGGTTAAGTGCTATGGCTGCTAACCAAAAGGTCAGCAGTTCGAATCTGTCCTATAGGGTCGCTATGAGTCGGAATCGACTCGATGGCAGTGGGTTTTTTTTTTGTTGGTAGGTAATCTTTTTACTCTTTTGGTGAAGTCTTTGGATGGGCATAGGTGTTTGATGTTTAGGAGCTCCTGATTATCTAGTTTCTTTTCTGGCATTTATGCATTGTTAGTTATGTTTCGTGTTCTGTTTATCCCCTGTATTAAGGCTCCTAACGTTGTCCCTATTTTCTTTCATGATCTTTATTGTTTCAGATTTTATATTTAGGTCTTTGATCCATTTTGAGTTAGTTTTTGTGCGTAGTGTGAGGGATGGGTCTTGTTTCATTTTTTTGCAGATGGCTGTCCAGTTATGCCACCACCGTTTGTTAAAGAGACTGTCTTTTCCCCTTTTAACTGACTTTGGGCTTTCGTCAAATATCAGTGCTCATATGTGGATGGATTTATGTCTGGATTCTCAATTCTGTTCCATTGGTCTGTGTATCTGTTGTTGTACCAGTACCAGGCTGATTTGACTACTGTGGGGCTATAATACATTCTAAAATCAGGTAAAGTGAGGCCTCCCACTTTGTCCTTTTTCAGTAATCCCTTACTTACCTGGGGCCTCATTCCCCTCCATATGAGGTTGGTGATTTGTTTCTCCATCTCATTAAAAAATGTCATTGGAATTTGGATCGGAATTGCATTGTACCTATAGATGGCTTTTGGTAGAATAGACATTTTTACAATGTTAAGGCTTCCTAGGAAACCCCGGTGGCGTAGTGGTTAAGTGCTACGGCTGCTAACCAAAGGGTTGGCAGTTCGAATCCGCGAGGTGCTCTTGGAAACTCTGTGGGGGCAGTTCTACTCTGTCCTATATGGTCACTATGAGTCAGAATTGACTCGACGGCACTGGGGTGGGGGATCCATGAGCAAGGTATGTTTTTCCACTTAACGTAGGTTTCTTTTGGTTTCTTGCAGTAGTGTCTTGTAGTTTTCTTTGTGTAGGTCTTTTATGTCTCTGGTAAGATTTATTCCTAAGTATTTTACCTTCTTGCGGGCTACTGTAAATAGTACTGATTTGGGGGTTTCCTCTTCGGTGTTGTTTTTGTTAGTGTAGAGGAATCCAAATGATTTTTGTGTGTTTATCTTGTATCCTGATAACCTGCGGAACTCTTCTGTTAGTTTCAGTAGCTTCCTGTGTATAAGAACCTGTCACCTGCAAATAGAGATAATTTTATTTCTTCCTTACCAGTCTGGATGCCCTTTATTTCTTTATCTAGCCTAATTGCTCTGGCTAGGCCCCCAGCACAATGTTGAATAAGAGCGGTGATAAAGGGCATCCTTGTCTGATTCCTGTTCTCAAGGGAAATGCTTTCAGACTCACTCCATTTAGAATGATGTTGGCTGTTCACTTTGTATAGATGCCCTTTATTATGTTGAGCAATTTTCCTTCTATTCCTATTTTGCTGAGAGTTTTTATCATGATTGGGTATTGAACTTTGTCAAATGCCTTTTCTGCATCAATTGATAAGATCATGTGGTTCTTGTCCTTTGTTTTATTTATATGGTGGATTACATTTACTGTTTTTCTCATGTTGAACCATCCCTGCATAGTATGAATCCCACTTGGTCATGGTGAATTATTTTTTGATATGTTGTTGAATTCTATTGGATTGCATTTTGTTGAGGATTTTTGCATCTAAGTTCATGAGGGATATAGGTCTGTAATTTTCTTTTTTTGTGGAGTCTTTACCTGGTTTTGGCATCAGGGCTTCATAGAATGAGTTTGGGAGAATTCCAGCTATTTCTGTGCTCTGAAATAACCTTTAGTAGTAGTGGTGTTAACTCTTCTCAGAAAGTTTGGTAGAACTCTGGGCAAGCTGTTTGGGCCAGGGCTTTTTTTAGTTGGGAGATTTTTTATTACCTTTTCAATCTCTTTTATTATGGGTCTATTTAGTTGTTCTACTTCTGATTGTGTTAATTTAGGTAGGTAATGTGTTTCTAGAAATGCATTCATTTCTTGATTTTCAAATTTGTTAGAGTACAATTTTTTGTAGTAGTCTGATAAGATTCTTTTAATTTCAGTTGGGTCTGTTGTAATATCGCCCATCTTATTTCTTATTCAGGTTATTTGCTTCCTCTCCTGTTTTTCTTTTGTCAGTTTGGCCTGTAGTTTGTCAATTTTGTTGATTTTTTTTTTTCAAAGAACCAGCTTTTGGTCTTGTTAACTCTTTCAATTGTTTTTCTGTTTTCTATTTCATTTAATTCTTCTCTAATTTTTATTATTTGCTTTCTTTTGGTGCCTGAGGGTTTCTTTTGTTGCTCTCTTTCTATCTGTTCAAGTTGTAGGGATAGTTCTTTGATTTTGGCCCTTTCTTCTTTTTGTATGTGTGCATTTATTGAAACAAATTGACCTCTGAGCACTGCTTTCGTTGTATCCCAAGGGCTCTGATAGGAAGTATTTTCATTCTCACTGGATTCTATGAATTTCTTTATTCCAAATTTGATGCGTTTTTGAGCAGGGTATTGTTGACTTCCCAAGTGTTTGATTTCTTTCCCTAGCTTTTTCTTTTACTGATTTCTACTTTTATGGCCTTATGGTCAGAGAAGATGCTTTGTAGTATTTCGGTGTTTTGGATTCTGCTAAGGCTTGCTTTGTGACCTAATATGTGGTCTATTCTAGGTAATGTTAAATGTGCATTGGAAAAGAAGGTATACTTGTCTGCTCTTGGGTGGAGTGTTCTGTATGTGTCTATGAGGTCAAGTTGGTTGATTTTGGCATTTAGATCTTCCATGTCTTTATTGAGCTTCTTTCTGGAAAGAAAGTGGTGTGTTGAAATCTCGTACTATAATTGTGGAGCTGTCTGTCTCACTTTTCAGTGCTGTTAGAGTTTGTTTTCTGTATCTTGCAGCCCTGTCATTAGGTGCATAAATATTTAATATGTTTATATCCTCCCAGTGTATTATCCCTTTAATCATTATATAGTGTCTTTCTTATCCTTTGTGGTGGGTTTAACTTTAAAGTCTATTTTGTCAGAAATTAATATTGCCACTCCTGTTCTTTTTTGATTGTTGCTTGCTTGATATGTTTTTTTCTATCCTTCGAGTTTTCGTTTGTGTCTCTAGGGTGTGTCTCTTGTAGGCAGCATATAGACAGATCGTGTTCTTTTATCCATTCTGCCACTCTCTGTGTCTTTATTGGTCTATTGAGTCCATTTATATTCAGCATAATTTTAGATAGGTATGAGTTTTTTTTTTTTTTTATGAGTTTAGTGCCATCATTTTGATGTCTTTTTTTGTGTGTTATTGACGGTTTCTTTTTCCCATTTAATTTTTTGTGCTGAGTAGTTTATATACTGTGTTTTCCTCTTATTTGTTGTTGATTTTGTTTTTACTGAGTATTTTTTCTTGCATTTTATTTTGATGAGTAGGATTGTTAGTCTCCTTTGTGGTTACCTTAATATTTAGCTCTGTTTTTCTAAGTTTAAACCTAACTTTTGTTTCTTTATATTGCCTTGCCTTCCTATCCATGTGAAATATCTATGACTACATTTCTTAGTTCCTCTTGATTGTTTTAGTGTTTTCTTTTTTTTACATAATGACATTGCTGTTTCCCTGTTTTGAGCATTTTTTTGTCTTGATTTTTTTCAGTGATTTCCCTATCTGGGTTCATATCTGATTGCTCTGTCAAGTGTTCTAGTCTTGGGATGATATCTGATATTTTTTATTTTCTAACCAGTGAGCCTCCCTTTAGTATTTCTTGTAGTTTTGTTTGGTTTTTACAAATTCCCTAAACTTCTGTTTATCTTGAAATGTCCTAATTTCGCCTTCATATTTGAGAAACCGTTTTGCTGGATATATGATTCTCAGCTGGCAATTTTTTTCCTTCAGTGCTTTATATATGTCATCCCATTGCCTTCTTGCCTGCAAGGTTTCTGCCAAGTAGTCCAGGCTTGTTCTTTTTGACTCTCCTTTGTAGGTGACTTTGTTTATCCCTAGCTGCTCTTAAAATTCTCTCTTTGTCTTTGGTTTTGGCAAGTTTGATCATAATATGTCTTGGTGACTTTCTTTTAAGATCTCCCATATATGGAGTTCGAAGAGCATCTTGGATAAATACCTTCTCATCTTTCATGATATCGGGGATGTTTCCTGCCAACAAATCTTCAACAATTCTCTGTATTTTCTGTTATCCCTCCTTGTTCTGGTACTCCAATCACTCGTGGGTTATTTCTCTTGATAGAATCCCACATGATTCTTAGGGTTTCTTCATTTTTTTTTAATTCTTTTATCTGATTTTCTTCAAGTATATTGGTACCAAAGGCTTCATCTTCAGTCTCACAGATTTTGTCTTCTACTTGCTCAGTTCTGCTCTTCTGACTTACTATTCAGTTGTCTAACTCTGTAGTTTTATTATTAATCTCCTGAATTTGTGATTGCTGTCTCTGTATGGATTCTTGCAGCTTATTAAATTTTTCATTGTTTTTGAATAACCTTTTTAATTTCTTCAGCTGCTTTGTCTGTGTATTTCTTGGATTTTTCAGCATACTGCCCGATCTCCTTCCTGATCTCATTCCTGATGTCTTGAAGAGTTCTGTATATTAATCTTTTGTGTTCTTTATCCTGTAATTCTAGGAAGGCACCTTTATCCAGAAGGTCCCATGATTCTTTGCAGTTTGAGTGCTTGTTGGAGTGATCATGGTCTGCTGCTTTATGCGATTTGATATTTACTTTTGTCTCTGAGGAAACCCTGGTGGCATAGTGGTTAAGTGCTACTGGCTGCTAACCAAAGTGTCGGCAGTTCGAATCCGCCAGGCACTGCTTGGAAACTCTATGAGGCGGTTCTACTCTGTCTTATAGGGTCACTCTGAGTCGGAATCGACTCGACGGCACTGGGTTTGGTTTTTGGTTTGGTGGTCTCTGAGCCATCTATAAGTTATTGTATTAGTTTGTTTTATGTTTGCGTAGTGTATCCTAGTTTCTTGCATTGTTTTATTTTGATATGCCTGAATAGATAACTTGAGTGAGCTAGGTTGATTACTTTTGCCTTTGAAGCTCTAACGTCCTGTAACCAAATGCCTAGAGCTGTTTATCAGGTGTATCAGCATAGGAGTCCATTCGTTTTCCTAGTATGGGTTCAGCTTAGGTATCCACGTAATTGGTCCTCAAGTTTGTGGTACAGGATCTGTCCTACAGTCTTAGAGGGGCAGGGGTAATTGGTGTAGGTACTGGTATCTGGTTGCAGTAGGGGGTCACGCTCTTAACAAATCAGGGGGCTTTCAGCCATACCCCGAGTATCTGTAAGGAAAGCGGGTCCCTGTTCTCTAGAGTGCCCAGGTGGGTGGGTTCTGCAGACAGACCATGGGCACCCAATGTAAGAGTTGGGAGGTTCCAGTTTATCCTTGGACCCCTGTCACAGGTGGCTGGGCGATCTGAGTGGGAGCCACCGGCCCTTAGGCCCCTAATGTAGATAGGTGAGGACCCTGTTTAATAGGCAAAGCGGTGTCAAACATCAAACACCCACCTCTCCACCACACAGCTGAAACAGTTGCAGTCTGCCGACAAGGGCCTATGCTCCTGAAATAAGCCCACACAGGTTCATGCCAGGGGGAAGGTATTCAAAGTCCGTGGACCATTTATGCCTGGAAAGGAGCTGCTTCTGTCCTGAGCTCCCCAGGTTAGTGGAGCTGGCAGATTATCTTTTCCCCAGTTGTGAATTTATTCCTTCTCAAAGCCTGGAGAATGGCTCAGCGTGCTCAGCAGGGCCTATCTCAGACCCAGGGAAATGAACAGCCACTGAAGCTGGTTTGGGGGCTAGGGGTGTGGTAAAATACACACAAGGACTTAGCTTTTGCCAAGAGTGCCGTTCTTCTTTGATTCCGGTGATTGAGTAGGCTGTGCAGCTGGCTGATTCTGCCTGAGGAAACTGTGGCCGAACGCTACCACCAGCCCAACAAAGTCACTCCTGGGCATGGTGCCGGTGGGTTCCCGGTGATTCAGGTCCGGCAACTCCTCTCCACTCCTGAACTGTCGCCCCCCCAACCCTTCTGCTGCTCAGTCCATTTTCTAACTTTGCCTTTGATGTTTAGGGCTCCTAGCTTGTCATAAATATAATTGTTTCACTTGTTTTTTCTGGTCTTTGTTGTAAGAGGGATCACTGGAAGCATCTGACTACTCCGCCATCTTGGCCCCACCTCTCGCAACTACACTTTTGAATCATTTTAATTTTTCTTACTTAGCGAAATATTTTCTGCCAGAAAAAGCGAGGACCAGGTATCAGGGAACATACTGCTAAACCTGTTGCTTTAAAGATATAGGCTAGCTTTGTTGTGGGTGGTATGTTTTGGATTCTTTTTTTCTTGGAGCTTATTAACCCTACAAGTATAAATTACTTTTCATTAATATGCAAAGAATTTATGTAGTACATAAATTTCTAGACTCTAAGTTACTTAAAAAAAAAAAACCCAGTTGTCGTTGAGTCAATTCTAACTCATAGTGACCCTAGAGGATAGAGTAGAACTGCCCTATAGGTTTCCAAGGAGCACCTAGTGGAATTGAACTGCTGACCTTTTGGTTAGCAGCTGAACTCTTAACCACTATGCCACCAGGTTTCCCTAGCCACTTAGGGGTTTAAGTTTTTCATCAATTGCTGTTCCATTGCTGATCAGGTGAGTCAAGATATCTTTTACTTATATGAGAGAGTCATATGGGCAAAACTGGAGGCTACAGCAACAGATAAACATTGTTTATCTGTTTAATTAGCATATCATACAACTTATTTATATGACATGCTACTTAAAATATAAAGCAAAGTATATTGCAGTCAACATGTGCATAGTGTTAAGAACATGGACCTGTTCGTGCATGTAATTATATGTGTAGGAAATTCATTTAATCTCAGATTTCTGAACTCTAAAGTCAGGATAATAATACCTGCTTTATATGGATGCTGTGTAAGGATAAATCATTTTATAATAAGTGTTGGGTTTCATATAATAATTGCACAAAATTGAGCTCTTATTTGAATGTAATCAAGATACCTGCTTATCACTTCAGTTAAATTTGTGCTGTATCCTTTGTGCATTTTACAAAAAATGAAAAATGAAATGATCTCCTTAAAATTTAAAATGACCCAGATACTTTTACAAGTATTTAAAGTTATTTTTATGCAGTTAATCTCCTCCCTGGGCCTCCAGCTTATAGTAAAGCATATCATTACAAGTCAAACCATGAACCCAGGTCTCTTAATGGGTATGTCATGTTTTTTACTTCTCGTGTAGTAGAATTCAAGAACCAGAAGTCCAGACATCTCTTTCAGGTATTTCTAAGTTATTGTTAGGTAACTTTTTCTTACTTGGCCCGTTTTATACAATTCATTGTTCTATATTAGGCATCGAAGAATTATTTAAAACAAGCAAAAGACTTCAATTTTAGATCAGTCTTGCCCTAACTAGCAAGTCGCCTGACCTCCTTTGGTTGAAATTTCTTTGCTTGTAAAGGAAAAGCAAGAATTGGACTATATGATCTGGATAGTTCTTTAAACTCTGCTGTTCTATAAATATAAGTAACTATTATCAAATTGTATCAGTCCCCTGTTTAGCATTTAAGGATACCCATCACCCTCTGCTCAGTCTCTCACTGAGCTAACTTTAAATGTTCCTTTGAAGCATTGTGCTTTGTTAATTTTGTTCTTCCTGTTGCTAGTGGTTAGTTGTGCCAGGAAAATTTGACTCTTTCTCAAGAATTAATCCATGTAAACGTTGTTTGGTTTCTTCTCTCACTCTTTTTTTTTTTTTTTTTAATATCAACAGGGTTTTATCATACTTTATTTTGCAAACTTGAGAAAGAGTAATTTCCCTGTAGCGGCTACAGCTGGGTTTGACAATTTCTAAACCTTCCCTTCCACCCACTGCTTTTCCTAGGGTTAGTGCCTAGGGAAACTATTTGACATAAACAATAACTATTTTGCTGAATTTTCTTTAACAAATTTACCTAACCAGTTTTTCTTTAGCGTTCTTTCTCTTGCCATAAACCAGATAAAAATGGGAACTCAACCAAAGGATTTTAATTGCTTTCCAAATGACTTATAAATTTGAGAGGTAATCGAGGAGTGAGAAAAGGGGAGCATTTTTTTTTTAGAGGTTTTTCCCTCTAGAGCTTGAAATTTTTCTTCTTCGTTGAACTCAAATGCATAGGCAGTCTAAACAATATTGATAATGTTTACTTAAGTTGGGTGGTGGGTACATGGTGTTTGTTTCATTATTATTCTTTAAACCAAACATAAATGTTTACATATATGTATATACACACACTCTAAATTTCACTAAAATAAAATAAATTTTTAAACTAGAGGAAACAGGAATAAATATGTTGAATTTTTTACTGTTTAAATTAGTTGCTATCGATTTTTTTTTTTAGGCTTTTTTTTTTATAATATTCCAAATTGCCTTTCATTCACTTGTAATATGCTACATATTTTATTTATCTTCATTATTACATATTTCTCTCACCAGAATGTAAGCTCCACAAAGTTATTTTGTTTTTCACATTAACTGCCATATCCACCGTACTAAAGTATAAACCAAAAACCAAACCCATTGCCATTGAGTTAATTCTGACTCCTAGTGATCATATAGAACAGAATAGAACTGTCCCATAGTTTCCAAGGAGTGCCTGGTGGGTTGAAACTCTGACTTTTTGATTACTAGCCATAGCTCTTTACCACTGCACCAGGAGGGTTTCCGTACTGAAGTATAGAAACAATAAATGTTTGTTAAATGACTCTCCACAGTTAGGTAGATTTGTTTTCTGGGACGATGGTCTAATTAGGTTATACATGACTTGTATGTAACTGTGTTGAATAGTATAACCTCTGTTGAATGAAAAGAAGTATTATTTAACAGTGCAGAAAAGCTCATACTGAATTTAGCTTTCATTCAGTTTATTCGGAGCTAAGGTTATAGTGATTTTTAAATGCACTAATTTGACCTTGACCTTGACTATATATATTTCAACGTATTACACTCTTCACCCTGTTAGCCATCTTATGAATGTTTTCTGAGTCATAAGTACAGCTGGATGACAGAGCTGGATAAATTATTATGAATTCATCACTCTTGGTGGAAAGGTTATATTTGCTCCAAAAATAAGAGTGTTTCAGTACTTAAAAGTATAGCAGCATTACAATAGTGATAACTCAAGGTGGAAGATTTCTTTGGAAAACTGCGCAAACCTAGGGAGAAAGGTAGTGTAATAAATATAAATCTCTTACAGAGCTTTGTTTTCCCAGCCATTGAATCTTAATTTTGTTTTGTTTTGGTTTTTTAATAGATAAGACAAAACCATTGACTTCTGTAACTAATATCAATACTTCTAGTACACAAGCAGCTACTGTAGCTGTCACAACACCTACTGTGACGTCTGGTCAGGCAACACCTACATCACCTATTAAAAAGGTAAGCCAAAATTATATTTGCTATTGTGTTCAAGTACCATTTGTACTAAGGCATTAAAGTAGTTCTAAATTTTTGTAGTTTATTCCAAAAGTATTTAAGGTTTTAGAGTAAGAATATATTTTTGTCTGTAATTTGACTGATATTTCCTCTGAACCACATTTTATTCTTTTTTCTTTCCTTTTTTTTTATATATTAGAATATTACCTTAGTTACGAAAGTAAATAGCAGAAAAATTAAAATTTTCATAATTTTAGAACTAATGATCATGGTAGTTTTTACTTCTTTTTTGGAAAAAACTCATTCTATGTCCTTTATCTCTGTTCAGTAGAGGACATGTTGATAGTTTCACAAATAGGTAAGTTAAGCACAAAAATTAACTACTACAAGTCAGTGAAGGAACTAAAATCTAGATTTTCTAATTCGTAGTACAAAGCTCTAAGCATACAACTATGGTATGACAGCAAGAGCATAATCTTTGATGCCAGACACACCAGAGAGCATCTTCTAGCCTCAGCAGTTGCTAGTGTGGACACTGAATAAGGTACTTAGTACTGTCTTTGTTTGCAAAAACAAAGAGAGAAAGTTAACATTGTAAGCGTTGGTCAAGACAGAGAGCCTGTCTAGTAACTAAGTGCTCCCAAAATGTTAGTTTCATTTTTTCTTCTCTCTTTCTCTTGTTCATGCCTGTAACCTCCTTGTTTCTACCAAAGCAGTGCTTTCAAACTAGTGTGTTGACCTTTTTAAAGACTTCAGTTTCCCTCCTTCTCCAGAACCTGTCCATCTTTTAACCCAGATTAAAGATTTAGATTTATTTATTTTTTTTTTTTTATTACTGACCTGTGCCTTTTTTAAGGAGCCCTGGTGGTCGCTATGGGTCAGAATCGACTTGACGGCACTGGTTGTTTTTTTGGTGTCACAGTGGTTAAGAGTTCGGTTGTTAACCAGAAGGTTACAGTTCTAATCCACCAGCCGTTCCTTGGATTTCCTATGGGGCTGCTCTACTCTATCTTTTAAGGCTGCCATGAGTTAGAATCGACTCGAAGACAACGGGTTTGGTTTTGTTCTCTAAATAGAGATCTCTCCTCCCCAGCCCTTAATTATCTTTAATGGGCACACTCGTTTCCCTCTCTTTGTACACACACACTTTTCTTTATTGAATCATTTGGGAATGGATTGCAGGCATCATGGCATTTCATCCTTAAATACTTGAGCATGTAGCTCCTGAATAAAAAAGCATTATCCTTTATTCCCACAATAAAATTATCATACTTGGGAAATTCAATTTTGATATAATATTATTTATGCTAACTGATATACAGACCATACTCAGATTTTCCCAATTTTCCTAGTAATGTCTTTTTTAGCTTTTTGTTTGTTTTTTCAAATCAAGGAAGGGTCCAGTCAAGGATTGTACATTGCATTAGTTGTCATGTCTTTGCCTTTGGACTTATTTTGTTGCTTCTGTGACATTACTTGATTTGCATGAGTTTGAGGACTGATTTTAAAAACCAATGGTGTTTCTATCATGTCAGTATTGTTAGTCTAGATTTGGCTTCAAGTGATCAAAATGTAGATCTTTTTAAAATGGTAAACTAGAGAATTTTTTTAAGTCCATACTACTAGGCATAATCTTCCTCTAAAATTTTTCCCTCGGAAAGCAGTAACGTTAATTCCTAGTGGTGATGTATGAGTTTCAGTATTATACAGTTTATGTATCAGGAAACTATGTAATGAGTTATTTCTTTGTTCCAGGAACTGGTGGGTCTTCTTGAATTAGAGCCCATGTTCATATGATCATAATTAAATATGCTTTAAAATGAAATTTAAAATATATATATTTTATTGTATTTTAGTTGAAAGTTTACACAGCATATTAGGTTCCCATTTAACAATGCTTATAAAAATTATTCCGTGACATTGGTTACATTTTTCACAATGTGTCAGCACTCTCATTATTTCCATTCAGTTTGTTCTGTTTCCATTAATCTGTCTTCTCTGTAAAATTAATTTCTTTGAAAGCAGGTCATCTGCAGAATTTTGAAGACTGTTAATGTCACAGTTAGGGTCACCATGAGCTACCTTAACTAAACCCATTGCCTTCGAGTCAATTCCGACTCATAGCATATAGGACAGAATAGAACTGCTCCAGTAGGGCTTTCAAGTAGCAGCTGGTGGATTTGAACTGCTGACCTTTTAGTTAGCAGCCGTAGCTCTTAACCACTGTGTCAAGTATAATTTAATTCTAGAGCCATCATATAACTCTTAAGAAAGCACTGAACTTCTGCCTGCATCTTCAGCTCTTTTGATTTATTATCATTAGAACTATAGGATTATCTAAAGTTCCCATAAGCTCCATTTCCCTGGAATATCTGGGCAAAAAAAAAAAAAAAAAATTGCTCTGTTTTTGGTATTTGGCTATACAAACCCTTTTCTACTAAATTCAAATAATTACAGCAGACTTGTGGTCAGTTTTATTTTTCTCAAGTGTAGCTCAGATTATGGCAATTTACTTTTTGATTTATGCCTGCTGCCCTAATTGAAAGCAAATACTTTGGTGGCATGGTGGTTAAGCACTTGGGTACTAACCACAAGGTCAGTGGCTTGCACCCACCAGCCATTCCGTGGGAGAAAGATGTAGCAGTCTGCTTCTGTAAAGATTACAGCTTGGAAACCCTATGGGGCAACTCTGCTCTGTCCTGTAGGGTTCCTATGTGTCAGAATTGACTTGATGGCACTAGGTTTGGTTTTGGTTTGGTTAACTTAATGGGCCAATACTGTCTTTGCTATAAAAATTTATATTGAGTTACCTTTGATTCTGTAATTAAATTGATCTAACAACAACCGTCTGCTTCTATAATTTGCATATTCAGAAACTACATTTTCTCAATTTCAAGTGTCATAACTTTGAAGATTACATTATTATGTTTTATATCATTGTAGCATCAAAGTTGCTGGATTTTCTTTCATAAATTTACCTAACCAGGTTTTCTTCAATATTCTTCCTCAAATAGGAACTTAACCAAAGGATTTTAATTGCCTTCCTAATGATTGATAAATTCGTGGGGTAATTAGGAGAGTGAGAAAGGGAAAGCCTTTTTTTTTTTTTTTTTTTAAAGGGTTTTTTGTTTCTTTCTTAATTAGCCAAATGTTATTTGGCTGGGTTTTGTAGCCAAAATAATGAAGTCATGGTGTGCTAAATATTTGCAGTATTATTTTTAATATGTTGGGGAATCCTTTTACCAGTATTCTATGGCTTTTAGAATCTGTTGTTATGGTCAGTGATACTGATACTCTTTACCTACTTTAATATAGCGTTTTAACATATTTTTAAGCTTATTTCAAAATTTTACCTGTAACTTTAGAGGCCTAACAGATACAAATCCACTTAAACTTATTGTTAATTTCCAAATGCATTTTAAAGTATTTTGCAGCTAAAAGTTCTAGGTATTTCTAGGTTCCCATTTACTGCTTTGCATCTGATACTTAGACAGCGTTATCTTCAGTCCTCTGGCTTCCTCCAACTGTGTATAAACTAGATAGATAGGTAGGTGGGTAGAGAGAGAGACTAGTGGCAAGGAACATATCACCAAAAAAGAAAGCTCATAAAACATAATAAATTTCACTTATTTACGATAATAAATCATAGTAATTACAGAGAAAGACACAGTTGTATTCACTTTAAATGATCTTCTCAAGTTCTTAACTCTTCAGCCGGAACTATTTTTGTGGCAATAAGATCAGGCCCTGTGATTTGTGGAGCTATCATCTATAAAATCATCAGGTAGATTTTTTGCTTTTAAATTTTAACTAACAATAAGTTTACATAACTCTCTGATCAAAATAAATATTGTTGGGATCTCTAAAACAGATTACCTACTTTGCTGTATGGATATGCATATCCATAAACTGTTTTTCTTTACTGAATGATAAAATAAAAGCTCATTTGGAATTACGTGTTCTGGTTAATTGAATCAGATTTAATAACCATAATAATTTTTTAACAAAAGACTGCTGTGTGCTGTGGGTATATGAAGTATGTTAATAAAGCTGTACAAATGCAACACAATAATTTAAAAGTGGAAGAAATCATATTTGGTCTGGGGTACTAGGATCAGAACATTTAAAGTAGACTTTGAAAGGATTTGTACGTAGTATTTCAACTGGAAGAGAGGAGGGATTGTAGAGTTTGTTGAAAAGGAAGGAAGAGAAGCAAGCAAAGTAGTGATAATATTTTGAATGAGTAGATTATTTTGCAGGAAAATGAATTGTCTGGTTTCAGTGAATTATACGGTATGTATATACAAAATAAAACAGGAAAAATAGATACCAATTGTAGAACGTCTTCATTTCTAGGTTAACACTTTTATAATAGGCAAAGAATACATAGCGAGTCATAGAAGATGTTTGAACAAGGCCATGAGAGAATTATTCTTTATAGAATATTATACTGGCAGTAATGTACAGGTATGTTTGAGGTGAGAGGCACATTGACAGAAGGATTATTAGAAAGTCATTGAAGTTGCCCAGAAGAAGGGTGATGAGAGTATAAACTAGAGAAGTGGCATTAGGCTTATAAAGAAGAGGCAAAGACTTAGAGACTTGGCACCTAATTTATGCATATAGGAAGATGACAAAAAAGAAGTCTAACTTGATTGTCAAGTTTGAAACACAGAAGGTTGGAAGGGTGGTTGGTGCCGTTAAAAAAGTTGATTTGGAAGTAAAGATGTTTGATTTTAGACATGTTGAGTTTCAGGTCCCAATTACTGTTCTAGATAGTGCAATCTACAGGTAAAAACAAATTCAGGACTGGGAATTTAGGAGTCAGACCAGGCTAGAGAATAACAAATTTAAGAATAAGCTGAATAAAATTAATGTTTAGCCTGATGAAGTAGAGAGGACCCTGCCCCCAACTCCCAAGAGAGGAAAGAAGATGGGAGATCTGAGAACAGACTCTTGGAGCACTTATGTTCCAGGACTTGGACAAGGAAATTTGATAACAACAAGAAAAAAGGCCAAGAAAGGAGATGATCAGAAGAATAGGGAATTCAAGATATTATCCTGGTATGAGTCAAAAGAGAAGTTTCAGGCAGAGGGTGTAGTTAAGTATTTCAGTAAGGTTTGTTTTCATACCAAGTAAAATGGAAAGGTGCTTTTAAACATATAAACAACTCCTCAAATTTAAATGCATGTAAGGCAGAGTTAAGGTAATCAACCATTAGAGTGTGTAACGAATGTCCATTTCAAAACTGATGTTACTGCCTCATTTTCCTCAACATTAAAATAACAGTAATACTAGTATTTCTTGTGTCATTGTAAGAATTAAATGAGATAATCCATGTGACATGTTTAGTTTAATACCTCACTTCTTAAATGTTAACTCCTTTTATAACATTTGGTAAATGTTATCTGCTATTATCTGGGCTACTTTATTATGAAGGAAAACATCTGTTTCCAGTTTGTGGAGGCAGGGTGAGGCTGAGAAGTTTCTAGAGCAAAAATTGGCAAACTCTTGGCTGTTGGCTAAACCCAGCCCACTACCTGTTTTTTGTTACAGTTTGAAAACTAAGAATGGTTTTAATTTTTTTCAAAAGTTAGAAAAAATTCAAAAGAATATTTATTATTTTGTGACATTAATGCCCCTAAATAAAATTTTATTAGAGCACAGTCACACTCATTTATTTATGTATTATCTAGGGCTGCTTTTGTGCTGCAGCAGCATAGTTGAGTAGTTGCAACGAGACTCTATGGTCTGCAAAGCCTAAAATACTTAGAGTCTAGCCCTTCACAGTAAAAGTTTTCCAACCCCTGTTCTAGAATACTATAGCTTTAAATTGAGTAGTCTCAACACCTTATCATATTACACAGAATACTATGTGTATATGTAAAATAGGTTCCCAAATTTCTCAATCCCCATAGAGACCCTGGTGTCTCATTGACTTTTTTTCACAGGGCCACTTGGCCAGAAGAAACTCCTAAGATTTTCGTTATTAAATAGTTTGGTACAGATTAGTTATTAGCAGTTGGTGCAGTGTCCAACAGATGTCACTGTGCTTCTCTCAAAGCTAAAATATCCCACAGTACCACTGTGATTTTGCTGGAGTAGAAAATATGAAGGAAAGAGTCTTTTAGATATCAAACCCTATGCTTGTAGCAGCTACTTAGTTGCTATATTCACCCATCTATATTTAACTGTGATTGAATATTTAAACTCTGGAAGTGTTGAAGTGAACTAGTTAAAGATAACAGATACTGCAGTTTTAGGACCATTGGAAAGCTTATGGAATAAATATATATAAAAATAGCTTTTAGTTGGAATGTTTAAACTTATATTTGTTGGGAAATCAAAGAGTAAACTTAAGGCTATGATATTATTATTAAATGTTATAATTAGAAAATGTTAAAAAAATTTTATTCATTATGTTGGATTTAAAATGGTTTAACCAAATTATATAAATGGATAAAAACAAAATTCATGTACAGTAGTTTGTTCACTCATATGCAGTATCTACTCTGTGTGCCTTTAACTGCTTTAGAAATTTCCTTATTGGGTTCTTTCACATTATCTCATGTTAAAACTGCGGCTTGTTCCCAGTACTTTTGAAGATGGGATCAATAGCCAACTATTGGACTTTTATTATAAAATTCTTTTAAAAAGAAAAAGTGGGTTTTTTTTCTTAACTTCCCTTTCCTATTTTCATGCTTTCAATCATTATCTCTTTACCTGTCTTATTTCAATTGGCTTTAGTATGATTTCATTGCTCCTATCATGCCTGTGGTGGAATCAGTAGATCCTGCATCATGGAGGCAGGGCTTGCGCAAAACTGGCATTGTTCTTGTGCCCAATAAGGGTGAAAAATCTATGGTGAGGCATTTTTATGTGCAAGGATTTGTATTAGGTTACAACATAACAAGTTTAATATAAATATTGGTTCCAGAGATGCATGGTTTTAAGTCCTGATGGTGTGCGTATTTCTGTTTTCTGTATTTGCATCATAATTTTTCTGTGTGATATAGAGTGTGGAGTGTGTTTTCTTAAATCTAACTTCTGGAGAGGTAATATATTCCTTTTTCAGTTGTAAATCTTTACAATTTTTACTAAGATATTAACCTACTCAGTAGAAGTGTTTTTTTTCCCCCTGAAACTATTAACTGTAATTTTAGACATATTATCTGTAAACTTCTCATTTTCCAACTTAAGGACTGATCAGCCTTGATAATTTCTTTTCTCTTTTTCTTAAATATAAAATAAAAACAGTTCCCAACCTCAGCTGCTAAAATCTCTCCCAAAGAAGAAGAAAGGAAAGATGAATCTCCTGCATCTTGGAGGTTAGGACTTAGAAAGACTGGCAGCTATGGTGCACTTGCTGAAATCACAGCATCTAAAGAGGCTCAGAAAGAAAAAGACACTGCAGGTGTTATGCGCTCAGCTTCAAGTCCCAGACTTTCCTCCTCTTTGGATAATAAAGAAAAGGTAATCTATTTCACAATCTTAATTTCTATAATAATTCTAAGACTGTGTTTTCCAGGAGCATCAAATCTGGTGGATATTCTTCTAGGTACTGTTAGATCTAGAAGATATGAACTTAATTCACATGACTTCATGAATTAAAACATAATCCAGATGTATCCACTTTAAACAGATACCTCTAAGGAATCATAGGTACTGGGAAGATCTGGTGTATTCAACCAAAACGTAAATTATGAGACTATCATGAATTAAAGGAATTCTTTATCTTACTTGAGATATTACAGTGGAATGAATTAAGGAGCAAGCTTATTTAATTTAATATGCTTCAGTAAGTTTTTAGTAGTTTAGGAACACATTTATTCTAGAATGTAAGTAACTTACAGGTTGTATTTATCCAGTATCTGAAAATTTTCTTCACCCGCTTCTTTCCTCTGACACATTACAAGCAACTTTGTCTTATTGAGTAGTTTTAAAAATTGTATTTTGAGAAACAGTATTAATATGGCATCATGTAGGATGTACCACAGTTCCTTCAGCACAATTTTATCTATTTGGAATATTAGTTTTCTACTGCATTTTCAATGCTTGGACTATTTTTCCTGTGTAGTTTTCTTCCTCTATTTAGAAGTGTTTCCTTGTATCAGAGATTTATAAACTAAATTTCTCATAAAATAACTAATATATTTTGAATTTTGATAAATTTATTGCCCAGTTGTTTTTTAGGTACTTTGTGTCAGTATACCAGGGATATATCAGAGTGCTATTGTCACTACACTCTCAACCAGATTTGGATAATATAATTTAAGTAACTTTCGTTTTGAATGTTTTAATGTTTTAATTTAAAGCACGAAGTATCAAGGTGGTGAATAATTTGTATATATTATTGGGCCTTCTCACTGAACTGTATTTGAGACCCTATTTCTCTGTCAGAAATAGGATGTTGTCACTTAACGACACTGCATAACTTTAATCTGTTGTAGAAGTTTCAGAAAAAAATCTTAAAATATAGGGAAATATTTCTTCCTTTCTCATGTTAAAGTATTATCTAATTCTAGACCCTAAGGGGAAAGAAAAGGAAACTTTAGTTTGAATAAATTGTGCTTGATTGTTGATGGACATCAATTTTAGAGTTTGGAACTGTGAAAATACTATAAACTGATGACTGTGTAATTCTGCGTTGTTGAATAACCTTTCCTTCATTCATTTTTTTTCCCGTTGTGCAGGAGAAAGACAGTAAAGGAACTAGGCTCGCATATGTGGCACCTACAATACCAAGACGACTAGCCAGTACATCTGACATTGAAGAGAAAGAAAACAGGTGAATTCGTAATGATTTGCTTTATGTTTTTTCACTGTAAAATCTGTATTATATAGCACCAGAGATATTTACTGTTGGAATGCGATCACAGGCAAGTCATTTTTAACTTCTGAGCTTAAGTTTTTTACATTTTTAAGACAGGACTAATATCTTCTGCCTGGCTTACCACACAGAATTGATACTCTAAAGTGAGATAGTGTCTTTGAAAGTGCTTTGACAAGTTACTAAGTGCTTAACGTAGGTTATGTTCTATGATGACAGTGGTGGTAATGGTATTCCAAGTGGTTTCCCCTTTTGCTTGCTCAGTGAGTGAAAAAGGCAATACCTTAGTATCTGTAAGTTACATTTGCATTCTCCAAACTCAAGATAGAGATTTAGCTTTTAAAAAATGTACATATTGTATTTTTTTGAAGATATGAATATAGGGTAGCAGAAATGCCATTTTATAGAACTAAGCAAAGCACCTTATGCTGTAATAATGATACTGCAAACACTTGCATAGCATCCACTATGTGCTAAGCATTTTTATAAGTGCTTTTATATCATTAACACATTTAATTCTTACAGTGATCCTGTCAGGTAGGTACTGTTATTACCCTCATTTTACAGAGGAGGAAGTTGGGACAGCATAAGTAATTAGCCTAAGATCACACAGTGTGCTGCGAAGTGGAGAAGCCAGAATTTTTGAGCTCAAGCATTTCTGATATTCTCTACATGCCTATATCTGATGTCATGATTATCTATATTTATAACATAAAAATCTTTTAAGATAAATTGTAAAGCATTTTATTTTACAGACTTCTGACAGACTGTGTTTACATGTAGATCTAAACTTTTAAAGATACTGCGTAAAAAGACTTAGTTCAGTACCTGGAACATAGTAGGCATTCAACAAATGGGAACTTGGGAGGATAATCTGAGAGCATTCACAGAACGCTTTGTGGAGGCAGTGAAATGTCAGCTGACTTTTGAAGCATAGGTAGAGAGGAGGGTTAATTTGTGGTGTAGAGCACCACTTATTTGAAACACTAAGGCATATAAAACCACCAAAACCTGTATAAGACTTACTAAATCATTAATTCATGCAGGAGATATTTATTGGGCATCTACTATGTACCGTGTAACAGAGCTCTGGAAATATACAGAACCGTGAACCAGAACAGTATTGTTAGCATCATTCATTATGAACTGGATTGACATACTGTCCATGTGCATTAAACATCCATACCTCCAAAAAAGAGGGCCAGATGAGTTGGTTTGTTGTCATCCAATATGGAACAGCAGAATGATGCATTAAGACAACTCACAAGCAATCAGCCTGCCTGGTGTTGAGCCTATACATGATTGCCTTTACCCTAGGTTCCTATCCATGCTTTAGTCAGTTATGGCAAAGCTATCAGGATTGGGTTTACTTCAAGTGCATGGCTTAATTTAAGACAACTGTATGTACAGAGTTTCATTGATTCTCCTACATTTATAGCTTTTTATGTCCCGTTACCTTATTAATGTGAAAACATTTTAGATGAAGAAACTGGCACAGAGGTAGATAATACCTACGGTCCTTTTACAACTCAAAAGTATTTGATCTTTGAAACTCTTAGCATATCAATTGGTCATTTTGCAAGCCCTGCTGTGAAAATGCTCACAAAAGTACCAACTGGGTACAATTCCAATGTTTTAATCCTTCCAAATTTCAACTTTACAAAAATAAGGTGCGTTCTAAATCAGTTCTCTCAGATTCATTAAGAATTCATTCAGTAACTTCTGAATAATTTGTTGCTTACTTTTGAATAGGTAAAAAAAGTACTCTTGTGTTCTTTAATCCTTAGATTATGTCAGAATTAAAAACTGCTATGGATAGAGAAGGGAGCCCTGGTGGTACAGTGGTTAAGCAATTGGTGGCTAACAGAAAGGTTGGTGATTCAAACCCACCAGCTGCTCTGTGGGAGAAAGATGTGGCAGTCTGCTTCTGTAAAGAACTGTAGCCTTGGAAACCCTATGGGGCAGTTCTGCTCTGTCCTATAGAGTCGCTATCAATCGGAATCAACTCGACAACAAAGAGTTTGGATTTTGATTTATTGATAAGGAAAAAGGGAAATTTATTTCATGCTGGTCTGCTCATTTCCATTTAAGAGATCTAATTTCTTACGTGCATTAAATGACCTTTATACTGGTAAAGAGTTGGAATCACTCTCAGGTGCAACATACTATCTTAGATGTATGACAGAGTGATACATAGTAACTTTGTATTTCAGCAGAAAATTGTAGTTTTGTGTGTATCCGTAATAAATGGGTTAAAGCTAGTTGATCTAGTGTTCTACCAACTGGAGATTTCTTTTGTCTGTTATTTCAGTAGATTTATTTTCTAGTATCCATAGTGATGATCTGGTGGTTTTATAAATAAATATCTTAAGTCTTCTTTGTATCATTAGTATATATGTGGTAACTTTCTGATGGCTCTTCCCTCATCATGCTGTTGGATTTCAAAATGGTTAGAACACATCAAGCAGTGTTATCACGGGACTAGCAAAGGTTTCTGCCTAGTGTTGTTTGCTATCAAGAAAAGGTTATTAGTAAATAATTACTGAACATGAACGTTTTCGTAGACCTTGAAGAAATAAGGATGAGTAACATAACACTTTCTTCCCTCATAGCATTCGCTGTCTAATGTTGGAGACATATAGAAAAATAGTTAGCAAGATAACAAGTACTAAAGTAGAAGGATGAACTTTAGTTAAGTAATAAAGTTTTACTGGTGCCTGCAATTAATTTTTATAAGTACCGTTTGAAAATTTCTTCAGCACTTCATGTCTGGATACCATTTATGTATTAATTTACTATAATGAATAATGCTACTTGTTAATGTTTTCATCATGGTGTATAGCTTCATCTTAAATTTGTTTCCATTATTCATTCATTTAACAAGTATTTATTGGCGACTTCCTAATTGGTAGGAGCTAGGGCTACCGCTGTGAACAGTTCCCATGGTATTTACATAATGGGGTATATGGAAAGGAAGAATGGATAGGAAGATGTTATTCCCAGTAGAGAGAACATCAGGTGCTTGGTCCTGAGCAGAAGTAGACTTGGTATGTTCATAGACTAGTACATGTGCTCTAAATAATTTGAACTTCTTGCAGAAAAGAAGGAAGAAAAGCCCTTACTTAACCACTGTCAACATTTTAGTTTGTTTCTTCTGATTTTTTAGCCCATAGAGTTTGAGAATTTTTTGATGTAGTTCTAATCGTATTATAGTATCCAATTTTGTGTCTTGAGTGTTTTTTCACCTAACATATCATAAGCAGTCTTATATTAATACATATTTTCAGTAAACATTATTTTTCATCAATACTTAATATTCCATAGAGTAGACCTGCTGAGATTAAAGTAACGATCTCTTCTGGCCATAGACATTTAAATTATCTATTATTTTGTGATCATTAAATAATACTTATATAGGATCTTAATTAGGATTTTATCTTAGGGGTAGAGTCTGAGAACAGAAATTACTTTCATATTTTCATAAACATTAAAAAAGTACTTTCCCAGGGAATTTTACTAGTTTTTACTTCTACTAATCTTTATTAACATACTGCTTTCTTAACTCTATTTTAAAATTATCTACCAGAATCTAAAGGATATTCTTTTTACAGAGACTCTTCAAGTTTGCGAACAAGTAGTTCTTACACGAGAAGAAAATGGGAAGATGATCTCAAAAAGAATAGCTCAATTAATGAAGGACAAACCTATCATAAAAGGTAGTAATGTAATTTTTAAGTAGCTCTTATGTATTTTTTAAATAAAATATATGAGGCTGTTTCTTGGGAGCCCCTAAATTTACCATCAACATGCTTTTATTAGATAGTATATCTTTTGTTGCTTACGTAAAACTTGATTTAAAGACACAGACTGTATATATTTCAAGATGGATGAAAATTTGCTTCTACTTAAACCTTTCTCGGGAAACCCCGGTGGCGTAGTGGTTATGTGCTCTGGCTGCTAACCAAATGGCCGCCAGTTCAACTCCACCATATGCTCCTTGGAAGCTCTGTGGGGCAGTTCTACTCTGTCCTGTAGGGTCGCTGTGAGTCGGAATCGACTCGATGGCAGCAGGTTTCAGTGGGATGCCTTCTAGTATATATTTAATTCAACTCGGTATATTTTGTGGTATATTCTAGATTGTAGCATACTATAAAAGGAAATGCTTATGTAATTGACAAGAACAATTGAAATAGGTTAATGATGTGATTAATCTGGTCATCATTTGGTGAACTGGAAGGTTTCTGCTCACCTTGGAGCTCAGAGCTATAAAAATGCCTTGAATGAGAATGTTGGTAATACCATATTGGAGGGGAAACAAAAAATGTATAAATTATTTCTCTTCTGAAAGCAGCCATATGAACACATATAATACTGGCATGGGCCACTCTTAGGGATTTGACCCATCGCTAAAACAGTTTTCTTCAAAAATATCAGTCTTGCTTTCCCTGGGTGAAACCAAACCAAAGTATTTTTCTCAGGCTCAGCTAAACATATAGTCTGGAACAGTTCTAGAAATGTGAAATATCAGATCAAATCACCTTTGAGTCTTGTTTAGAAGGGGAGCAGTAAAATGATACACTACCAAATTAGTTAAATATCTAGACTCTAGCAAGTTGTAGATGCAACTCTTGGTGCTGGAGCTGGTGGTGTATTTAGGAACACGATGTTATATTTTTCGTAGCCTTGTGAGTCTGTATAATGTATAAACATTAACTGTAGAATACACATACAAACACATCCTATATAGATATGACTCTTTCCTTTAGTTGCTCCTTTGGTAGAAGACAAGATGATTTGATTAGTTCTAGTGTTCCAAGCACCACATCAACACCAACAGTTACCTCTGCAGCTGGGCTTCAGAAAAGCCTGCTTTCCAGCACAAGCACTACTACAAAGATTACAACGGGTTCTTCCTCAGCAGGCACACAAAGCAGGTAAGTCACAGATCCATTTTGTGTTCAGGTCTACTGTGTGCTTATGTATGTGCATGCGTTTTTGTTTAGATCGTGGGGCTCTGGATTTTTTCATTTACCTTATTTACAGAAAAAAATGGTACCAAAAAGAGGTAATTATGCATGCCAGGGGAAAAAAAATTAAGTTCCTGAATTAAGAACTTTTCTTATTAGATTGCTTAAAATGTAAGTTTCTTTGTTTGATAGCTGTGGGTGAGCTTTTTGGTTCATGGTTGAAAGATGTCTGGACTTCTGTTTTAAAAAAATCCATTCGTCAAGTCACATGTTTTCAGCTTCTAGAAGTGCTTTCATTGTTTAGCTGTTTTCCTTTTCTCTTTTTGTGTTGCTGCTTATGATGCTCTAGTACCTCAAATCGTTTGTGGGCTGAGGATAGTACTGAAAAAGAAAAGGACAGTGTTCCTACGGCAGTGACCATTCCTGTTGCTCCAACTGTTGTAAATGCTGCAGCTTCTACCACAACCCTGACTACAACTACTGCTGGCACTGTCTCCTCCACATCAGAGGTCAGGGAGAGACGCAGGTGTGTAAAGGTCTTGATAGTACTGCTGATAATACCTTGCCCAGTGATGAAAGTCTTTTTTTTTTTTTTTTAATCTCATGAAGTTGGTGACCCATCTATCCAGTGACCTAATAAATGAAATAATCTTTGTCAGCTCTGAGCTATGTAAATTGACATAGGTAGGGATTATTATCATTTAGTCTTGGTAACCCACCTCTGGAGTCCCTGTGTGGCGCAAACGGTTAAACACTTGACTACTAGCCAAAAGGTTGACAGCTCAAATCCACCTAGAGGTGCCTCTAAAGACAGACCTGGTGATCAGCTTCTGAGAAGTCATAGCCTTAAAAACCCTGTGGAGCAGTTCTACTCTGCACCCATGGGGTTGCTGTAACTTGGAATTGACTTGAGAGCAACTAACAACAACAACAATCCACTTCTGACAGAGTGATGTTTTTGTTTATAGGCAGTGAGTGAGATAGGTGTCTTCTTAGCCATTTTAGTTTTTTGGTGATGGTTTTAATTCAAAACATTTTTTTTATAATGAAGACCTAAACATACACGAACACTAGACGTAGCATGTATAAAAAACAGGTTTTATCATTCTTCTCATTGGGTCCCCCATATTTTTAAGAAACATGATAGATATTAAACTATTTCAGTTGGTTTTTTGAGAAATTCATTTTAAGATTATATTGTTAAGGAAAAGCTTTGGTGCATGTATTTAAGCCAATTAATTTTGTTTGTTGAATGTATTCACTTATTTTTAATTCTGGTACACAGTAACCAAACCCACTGCTGTCGACTCTGACTCATAGCAACCCTGTAGGACAGAGTAGAACTGCCCCATAGGGTTTCCAAGGCTGTAGTCTTTATGGAAAACAGACTGCCACGTCTTTCACCCACAGAGCAGCTAGTGGATTTGACCCTCAACCTTTTGGTTAGCAGTTGAGCGCTTAACCACTCCTTTACCAGAATGCCTTAATTTTATTGAATACATTCCCTTAGTTTTATACTGGTACACAGTAGGCACTCATTGATTGAAAAGGAAAAAAAGAATCTATGAATTTATTTTATGTGCTTAAAGGCATTTAAGAGCATTGCTCACTTTTTCCTGCAACTGACTGTTGGTGTGGAATCACAGATGTGGAAAGGAAATTGCCTATTACTTTTTGTGATATCCTTGCTTTACAGATAAGGAAACTGAGACCCAGAGATGTTAAGTACAGTTACTTAGTGTGAAAACTGAGGCTAGACCCAAGATTGCAGGAGAATCAGTTCAGTGGTCTTTCTGCTATATGATGCATAGTCCCTAGGGTTGAGGTTTTTTGTTTTTTTTTTTTCTCTTAAAAAAGAAGAAAATCTTCAGAAATTCAGTGTAAATCATTTACTTACTAAAATATCAACCAGATTAAATTTTATTTCTGGCACATATTGTTGATATACCAAGTGATACTCATCTTTTGTCTCTGGTGCCTAGCAAAATGCCTGACCTATGTTAGTAGCAGCCTTACAGTAAATATTTGTGGTGAGTATATGAAAAGTAACAAGTTACTGTTATAAAGGCCAAATCTTCAATACCGATTTTGTTGGGACTCTTAAAACTACAATTTTAAATATTTTCTTTCTATTATTACATCTTTAGTTTCTATCAGAATATTTATATTTCATTTCTATTTTTATAGTAACATACAATGATATTTCTGTAACACCAGTGCAAGTTAGAGACTCAAAATTAATATTTTGAGCACTTTTTGATTTGAATTACTAGTGTTGGTCATATCATTTTCATTATTCATCCCTTTTTTTTTCCCTATAAATTTAAACCAGTTCTAGGTCTTCGTGGTACTTTCAATAAGACTATACAACCAACAGAAATAAAAGGATTTTAAGGCATCTATCATTTTCTTCTACTAAAAATGAGTTTAAAGGCTTTGTTTTTCTTTCAGGGGAGTTGAAGGAAGGAAGGGTTTGGAGTCCTTGGTTTTTTACTCCTTTTCTGCCATATTCCCTGATCAGAATCCTCTCTGGGTTAAAATTTCCTTTTCTGTAAATTGAGGTGTTCTAGTTACGTAATTTTTAATTTTAAAAAAATCTTTGTCTTTAGCATTCCATGCTTTTAAAAATTTCTCCAGTGACAATTAAATCCTAATGAATGTTGCCCCGGAATCATCAGTTCTTACAGAACAAGTTATGATACTTAACCTCCGTGTTCTTTATTTTTGTGTTCTGTCGGAGGGAGTTGAATCAACTTTTTAGAATTGACGGGGAGACATTAAAGATTGAAAATTATGCATTTGGAGATATTGTTAGGACAGAGCAGGTTCTAAGAGCATGAGAAACAAAATGTGTTTGTCGACATGTTTTCTGGTCTGTACAGAGATTTTGCTTGTCTTTGTTTCAGTGATGTTTGCAGTAATATTAATGTTTATGTTTGGTTCCACGTGAAATAATTGTTTGCAATTTTGAACACATTGTTGGCCTCTTCTGTTTGTCTTTTAGTTAAATTTCATTAATGGTCCTGAAATACATGATTGAAAATTTTCCAAAAAATGTATATATAATGATTCAAGAATACATTTTGGCCGAAGAAGGAAAAGCAGTATATTTATACCATATGTACCAGAGGGTATTATGCAAAGTTACCATGCACACTATTAAATTCCACAGTATTCTCAAATTTTCCTATTTTTATTAATCAGGATATCCTGTTTTTGTTGGTTAGGATTTTTCTTGGTTTAATTTTTCACTGGCAGTAGATAGGAGAAGCTACCTTTAAATAGTGGAGCGTAATAGCAAATTCTTTTCCTATTTAAATACTCCTAATCCTCCATCGTCTTTTCATAATGCAAAACAATACCTTACTAATAATTTTGTACTTGTAGAGTGAATTCACATGGAACTATTGCTTTAGTGTAACCACTCTTTGACTCAGCCAGCTCCCATTTGCCCATTTTTCTTCACTCTGGAAGGAAAAATGCTGCATGGGAAACAAGTGTGGCTGTTCAGTTTAAGGTGTAATTTTCTTGACTAACCGAAATGTAGATATTATAAATAAACATTTGAATTAATGAATGTCAGTGAAATAAACCATAGAATAATTGCATTTATTGAAAAATAGCCTTAATTAAAAAAAAAAAAAAAAACCTCTGATTGTTCAGAAAATAGTAAGCCATCTAAGCCTACTAAGAGTAAAACTGTATACCCTGGATAGCTATAAGAAAGAGATCCAATATGACGGACTGGCCAGTATATTCTGCTGTCTTTTTGATAATCAATTCTTTGGAATTAAAAAAATATGTAAATTATCTTACTCCTCTATATCCTATTCTTGGAGCCCTGGTGACAGTAGTTAAGAGCTTGACTGCTAACCAAAAGATTGGCAGTTCAAATCCACCAGCTGCTCCTTGGAAACCCTGTGGGGCATTCTACCATGTCCTATAAGGTCATTATGAGTCAGAATCAACTTGATGGCAATGGGTTTTGTTTTTTGGTTTGTTATATACTGTTCTTTGAGGTCTGCTTAAGGTAAGGACCCCAGAGGAGAAAAAGGAAGTTTCAGATGGCAGCAATCAATTAGAGGAAATATATTGTATATTACAAATTGATACGCTAGAATTTTTTAGGCTAATTTGGAGCAAATGTATGGAAAATTATAATGAATGGATTTTATAAATCTTTCAACTAGTAATTTTCATCCCCTTAGCCTGCATATTAACAGATTTGGTTTAACCTGCATACAGAGCCCTGGTGACTTAGTGGTTAAGAGCTATGACTGCTAACCAGGGGTCAACAATTCAAACCCAGTAGCCAGTCCTTGGAAACCCTATGGGGCAGTTCTCCTCTGTCCTATAGGCTCACTATGAGTCAGAACCCACTCAGTGGGTTTTTGTTTGTTTGTTTGTTTGTTTTTTACCTGCATATGTTTTTTTTTTTATGTTAAACCAGGTATGATAAATCAATTTATTAACTTGCATAGTAACTTGAAATTGTTGAAAAAGAATCCAGGCTCGTTAAGAGAGAGTGCAATGGTTGATAAATGCTATCTGCCATCGGAGTAAAACAGGGAAGTGACAACACAAGGTTCATATTGGTTTTTCCTGTTCTAAACTAAATACGAAAACTTTGGTCATACAGAGAAGAAGCCAGAGTTCAATAGTGCATGTTCATACTTGTTTTCAGAGCAGCTTATGAAATGCTGAAGTGATAGGTGGAGCCATCTGGCCTGCTATAAATTTTCTTTAACCAGATTGGCTATCATGTTTAGGTTTCATCTACTTATACTTATTTATTTATTTTTTCATCTGGTGGAAGTCCAAAAAAGAAATCATTTGCATGGCAGGTCCAGTAGGTACATAAGTTTTAAATGAATGAATAAAAATTAGCCACTGAGAACATACTTTCTGAATTGATGTTGCAAGGTACACCTCTGTACCTTGTATTAATAGGCGTTCCACCAAAAAAAAAAGAATTTCTTAACTTAAATATTTTTGTGAAATGCTAAGTTTAACAAAAACAGGTTTCTTCCCTTGATTCTTCTCAGATCCTTTAGTATGTTACTGAGATTTTCTTAGAGGAGGCTGGAATGTGTAGCATTTCCCAAATTTATTAATCAACTTCTGTGTCAGTTATGCCCCTTATATCATACCCCAGAGTTAATGTTTTTTAAACATTCAGAAAGATGATCAGTTATTCTCTTTCTCTCTTTAAGTTACTTGTTCCAGAAAATTACTCTAGTTGTTGTAAAAACTAGGAAGTTTCTCTAAATAAAAAGCTTAAAATCCAAAGAGAGCTGATATGTAAACAGAATGGGAATATAAAACAATGGAAGAAGAGAGAAGCATCAGCCTTAGTGCAGCATGAATATCATGGAAAAGAGGGCTGGCCCTACCAATTGTACTTCCCTCCTTGGATCCGTGCATTGGTACCGATGAAGCCATATGTAGCAGAATCTCAACTAAGGGAAAGTCAAACTAAGGAAAGATTGATAACCAATGTATGTGATCAAGTGGATTCCACCCTCCCCCCCACCCCCCACCTTATATTTTTAGGAGAACAAGTTAAAGTAACAATTAGGAATATAACTAAAAAATAAATAAATTAAAATTTTAGGTTATGGACTTAGTGCAGTACTAATATTTTAGTAGAAACCAAATTTGGTAAGTGGAGCTCTTCAATGAAATGCCTTGTTGATGGCATAAATATAGTGCTAGTCTAACAGCAAAAAGATACAATCTTTCAGGATGTCCTAGAAACACAGAGGTGAAAACATGGTAGAGGACATATGGATGAAATTAAAAAGAGAAAAAAAAGTTATATCTTCATGAGACATTACCATAAGTTACTCAACCAGCTAGAGGAAACAGGTGATATTTTCTCAAACAAGGGCATAAAAACAAACTTAAGTCAAAATATAGTAGTAGTGGAATTTTCATCTTTCTTTGAATTTGCTGGGTGGCTCAATTCAAGTAAAAACTTGAGAATTTCTTGACTTTACCTTGCTCACAGTTCATCTCTAATTATAGTAGAAGCAACAAGGGGAACCAGCCCTCTGGAACTAATTATAGCCAATAAGGTAAGAGCTAATTGAGGAAATGAAGGCAACTACGATGTTTAGTAGGAAATGGCATTGTCATCTTAGAGTAGTTAATTATATAAGGAGGTGAGTGCTAGGAATAATGAGTTGTGCATTCTAGTTTTAGAGGGACAGATTTCAGAAAATTCAGGAGTGTGGAGGGAAAGAGATGAGTTCCTGTGTACTTAAAAGGAATGTGACCGCTCTAAATAGAATTCTGAAGAAATTGTTAATGCTTCTAAGGAGCTTGAAGATATGGTTGAATTCTGTGAACTCAAGAGTTTTAAAGGACATACAAAACATAGACAATAAGGTATTAAAAAGCAGGATAAATTCAGAAGTTTGTTATGAATAGTATCAGGGAGGCTAAAGAGCAGAATGAATTACAAATTGAGCACTAAACATAACAAAAGAGCCTTTTTAAAGGTAGCATTTGAATAAAGAACTTACTAGACCATTGCTTGAGGTTTGGAGAGGGGTACGGTAGTATAAACTCAATAAATTTAATAAACAACATAGAAAATTGATTTATTAAATTTGTGTTTTCTGAGAAATATGAGCTAGATAGTAATATAATTAGATAAAGTATAATGATTGAACTTTCAAGTAATACTGGCTATTGAAGGGAAGTTCCAGTGTTTTGCCAGTTCTGTCTTGTCTGCCTGTTTGACAGTTTTATCAGCTATTTAACTCTTGACATAGATTGTATGCTTTTGAAATTGTGCACATCCTGTGACAGGAATGGACCATAATCTGATGAAATTTACTAAAGATACATGCCAAGTACATTTCTTCATATCAGAAAATCACTCAACAGTAAGATGCTGACTTACAAATAGTTCATGTATTTTTAAAAAAAAAAGCTTCAATTTTTAGAACAAGATGTGATGTCTACCAAAAACATCATTAATAATGACAAGAATACAAGGGAGCACTCCCTCCTCACCTGTCATCTCGTAATCTGAATGTTGCATTCAGTTCTAATGGTGTACTGGAAGAAGACATTGACAGATGCTAGAGGTTAGCCAGATACCATCACTTGTCATCTAGGTTGATGTTTCACGGAACCAAAAAAGGGGCTTAGCGGGGTGATGGAAGGAACTAGGACTACTTATCCTAGAGAATAAAAGATTTAGAAAGGAATTCGATACCTCTCTTCAAATATTTGAAAATACTGTTGGGAATTTAAAGTTCTTTTTCAGTATGGCTGTAAAAAAAACAATAGAACAGAACCCATTGCAGGAATATGATTAATAGGTAAATTTTAGCTCAAGTTTAGGACAAACTTAAGAATTAACATTGAATGTTGCTTCAAAGAAGAGGTTAAATTACTAGTTTTCACTGACATTGTTGGGGAAAAAAACTTCCTGAATCAAAACAACAAAACAAAAAAATGTTTTTACTTCCAATCCATCCTAGTAAATTGTGATTTTGCTAAATGAAATGCTTGTACCTCTTTCAATAGAGCTAAACTCTTTAAACTTAGATTCTGTTAAGTCCTTTTTTAAAAGTGTATTCCTCAAGATTACATGATTTAAAAAAAAAAAAGTAGGAAGAACTGGAAAAATATACGTTAATATGATTAGTTCCAGTCCAAAAAGAAATTGATTACTAGAGTGCATTGTTGAATTTCACAGTGGACACAACTAATTTCTGAAGACTCTTTTTCTTAAAACCCATTAAAAATACTAAACTTGTGTGTTTCATTCACACATACTCATATAATTGTATTCATAAGTATTTTATCTCCAACTAACAATATTTATTTATTACTTTAGATCATACCTCACTCCTGTTAGGGATGAAGAGTCAGAATCCCAAAGAAAAGCAAGATCTAGACAAGCAAGACAGTCTAGAAGATCAACACAGGTATATTTAATATGTATAATATTTAAAACTTAAATTACTTTTCTCCTTCTTACTTTTCACTGTCCTATGAAAATATTGATGTCATTATATAGTGTGAGCAAATCTCAAAAGATAAAGCTTACCTTAGTAATCCTTCCATCACCTTTTGTATATAACAACATGGTTGCACTTTTACTGTTATTTTTTATATCATTAGCTGTATGCCTTTGTGTTTCTTTGAATATTTATTTTATATCCTCATTCCTAATATAGTGCATAACACAGAGTGTTTAAAAGTGTTAAAATGAATTAATCATATATGATGTCTAATACTTATTATTAAAAGTTCTGTGAATATTTGGAGGTGGGCAGGGAGTGGTAGAGGATAGGCCTCTTTTTATATTATTAATATCAAACAGCTAATGTGTAAGTATGAGAAAAATGTTACTCAGGCTACTTATTACTTCTTTACCTCCTCTTTGCCATGATATCTGTCTTTACCTTCCTACCGTTGAGGATCTCCACAGTCCAGTTTCAGCTATTTAATCCTAATCATTACTTAGCTTTAAAGCTGAACTATTTGCTAGTATCTTAACATACTTCTTTTCTTTGTACCTTTTACATCTTGAAATCTAACCTGTTCAAGGCATAATCTTCAAAAATGATTTCTTTGATGGATTCTCCTCTGTAAGCCTTAATAATTATGATGTGTGTATATACAGAAACACATATATAAAAACATAAATACATAAAATGTAATATATGTGTCCTTCTCTGAACTTCTTGAGAGCATTACATATTCATGTGGCATTTCTGTCATCTCTGATACTATATTTTTCTTTTTTTGCATGTAGAGACAATTTCTTACATGTGTATGTATCTTTCCCAGTACCTGTCATTGTGCTTGCTTGTAGTGAGTGATACCTGATTGAATGAATGTGACTTGCTGGGTAGAAAATCTGTTTCTTAGTTTGCAAACCAGTATTTGACCTTTAATAATCTCCTTCTAAAATATTCCTTTCCTTTGAAACAAGTTTTAATGCACCTCATAATTAAATTCTTTTTGTTTGCAGGGGGTGACATTGACTGATCTTCAAGAGGCTGAAAAAACAATAGGAAGAAGTCGCTCTACCCGAACCAGAGAACAAGAAAATGAAGAAAAAGAGAAAGAGGAAAAAGAAAAACAGGATAAAGAGAAGCAAGAAGAAAAGAAGGAGTCAGAAACATCTAGGGAAGATGAATATAAACAGAAATACTCCAGAACATATGATGAGGTAATAGTACACCAGCAATACAGCTAGGTCAGATGTTAAGAATATTTTCTTGTGGTTCTCCATATACAAGGGATTTGCATACCAGCACACCATACAGAGAGTGCTTGAAAATACTTTAACTGGAAATCCGAATTACTGTGGCTTAATTAGAACAGTAAATACCTTTTCTTTATTGACTTACGTGTTCTGTTTGTTTTTAACTGTGTTTAATATTTCAAATGGGTTTTAATTTTGATGTTCCACAGACTTACCAGCGTTACAGACCAGCATCAACTTCAAGTTCAACCACTCCATCTTCTTCACTTTCTACCATGAGCAGTTCACTCTACACTTCAAGTCAACTAAACAGGCCAAATAGTCTTGTAGGTATAACTTCTGCTTACTCCAGAGGATTAACAAAAGAAAACGAAAGAGGTAAGAAGACCAAATTTTGAAAACACTTTGTTTCTCTTAAATAATCCTTTGAATTGGCTCTTCCTAATTAATAGTTCAGCAGAAACTGTGACAGCAACCTGCACTGTGACTCACTCTACCTAAATAAAAAAAATATGATGGTTAAGAATGAAAAAAATAGAAAACAGAAATAGAAAATGATGTGGACTGGACTTGATAACGTGTATCATTACAACTTAAGACGTCACAAAAATCTTCATGACCACCTACAAAAAAGTCAATAAGAAAGAACTGGTGAATGATTATTTCTAGGAGTGGTTCATTAATGTAATATTTTTCAAATGCCTTAAGCTATTTTTTGCCTACTGTGTAGATCATATCTTTTAAATGCTTTTTATAAGATAGTTTTAAATGAAAATCATTTAAGACATGTACTGTCCTTGGTAAAACAAAGTTGTTTTCATGCATATTCCTTGAGAAGTAGATTTTTCTCAGCGATACATTGGTGTTTTTGATGCTCACTGTTAACATTTTCTGTTATTTGATGTAAACTTATTATTTAAATTCTAATTCCTACTTTAAATCGGACATGGGTACTATATAAAATTATTCCTGATTATAGGCATTTTATATTTTAAAAGCTAGATTCCATTGTATTACTCATGTTATTATCAATAATTAAAAAAAAATTTACGTAGGGTAAATATGAGAAAATAAGAGTTTCCTAATTTCCTACTGGTTTTTCTATTGTTGATCATTGAGATGTTTTTGTTTTTTAAACCACTCTGTGAGGCATGCATAATGTTCATAAAAAATTAATTAAAATTATGTGATATTCACATAGAAAAATTAGGGGTATTCACATAAAAGTCCAGACTTCTGGCTTCTTTTGAAAAGTTGGAAGATTGACGGTGCTGGCTCTGAATTCTTACGTGTCAGCAATCGTCTGGAACAAGGAGTAGCAGCCCCTCACTCTTTGAGTAGCACCCTCCTGGCATGGAGCCCTGGTGGCACAGTGGTTAAGAGCTTGGCTGCTAACCAAAAGGTTGGCAGTTTGAATCCAGCAGCCACTCTTTGGAAACCCTATGGTGCAGTTCTACTCTGTCCTGTAGAGTTGCTGTGAGTGGGACTCAACGGCAACGGGTTTGGGTTTTTTTTTGGTCCATAACCAACAAAAACCAAACCCAGTGCTGTGGAGTCGATTCCGATTCATAGAAACTCTATAGGACAGAGTAGAACTGCCCCATAGAGTTTCCAAGGAGCACCTGGCGGATTCAAACTGCTGACCCTTTGGTTAGCAGCTGTAGCACTTAAGCACTATGCCACCAGGGTTTCCATTTTTTTGGCCCATACTACCATTTATATTATGGAGGTGGCCACTAGAGGGGTTTGAGTTTTAGATCTCTGCTGTAAACTAATTCCAAAAACAATAATCCCTCTTCTACTATTTTGGGTTTTCTTTTGCTGTGATGCTTTGCTAATAATATAGTAGCTTTCAAAAAATTATTTTTAATATTGTTTTTGTTCCATATACACCTTTTGTAGCATATTCAAAAGCCCTAATATTCGCCTTTTTTTTTTATATATATGCCTAAACACATTTTAATTGTTCCAGGAAGGAAACAGATTTTAAGACTAACATATTTTATGCTGATTTGTTTTAAATAAAAGATAAATATTTTTTCTAAAAGAAAAGGATTTGAACTTTGATACTAATAGAAATTAAATGAATACTGCCCTTGTTCTGTTGCTGAGCGAGGACTGGCAATAGTAGAAGCAGAAACTTAATTTTGTCTGGTGCCTACTAGCTGTTCCATCATTAACTGTACTTTTTGTCTTTAAGTATTAAGTTTGGTTATAGTAACTATCTCGCTATCAAACATTAATAACTGAAGCTCTCTCCTTTCACAAGATTCAGTTATTTTCTGTTCAACAAACATTAGTACTAAATGTGTCTTTTATGTAACATTTTTATGTTAGGCACTAGGAAAATGAAGATGATTAGTTCCTGTATTGATCCTCAAGAATGTTCTAATGGGAAGTACAGATAGATGTAGTTTTGGTGTGAGCGACATAAGAATGTTTACAGTGTATAGGAGCACTGAGACAAGCAAAAATTAATTTCAATTAGAGAATCTGAGTGGGCTTCACAAAGGAAGTTGGCTTAGAATTGAGTTTACATTTACCTTATAAACTTCTGTCAAGATGCAGTGCTATCATGTGGCTAATTGTAATCCTCAACAGAAGGAGAAAAAAGAGAAGAGGAAAAAGAAGGAGAAGATAAATCACAAACTAAATCAATCAGAGAACGACGGCGACCAAGAGAGAAAAGAAGATCTACTGGAGTTTCATTTTGGACACAAGATGTGAGAACCTTTTAAAATATCACTACTTGATAGTATACTTAATGTTTCTAGGAGTACATACTAGTAACTTCTTATATGCCTCAGATTCTTTAAACCATCGTTACGTTTTCTAAATCATAAGTTGTTAAATCAGAAAAGTTTTTCTTTATAAGAATAGTTAACTGCTACTTAGATATTTGGTACTACTTAAAATTAGGAGTTCTGATGCGATTTTGAAATAAAAACAATAATAGTTGCAGCTCAGAGTATATTGATTATTTCATAATGGCTAAACTGCCTATAGGGTCACTATGAGTCGGAATTGACTTGACAGCATTGGGTAAACTGTCTTTATCTTAGAGATTCTTGAAAGAAAGTTGCTGTACATTTATTTCCTGGTTTCATAAATATCATCATAAGATCTTCATAACAATTATTTTTATTTCAGGGGACACTGAATAGAAGCAGTGCTTTACTTATCAAATTACAATAATTAATTCTATTAAATTTAACGTTTATCCTGATCCCTGTTTGTGTGTCTGACATTGCTATTCATATGCAGGAGAAAACAGAGCTATAGTATAGCACTGTTAGTGTGAAATTCATGCTGTTTCAATACAACACTCAAGCACAGAAGGGCCAACATAGTTTTTCTTCTTTAGCCTCGATTTTTTCCTATTATTTCTCTTTTAATTTTTAATATAGAAATGTTCAGGCATATGCAACAGTACCAGAATAATGACCCCCAAGTATCCATTGTTTCAGTTAAATCCCCACCCACTTCCCCAACTCCTGTATTATTTAAGACCTCACAGTCTTAGCACCCTAGCATAGTAACTCTTACTACTTAAAATTATCTCATCTTATTTTTTATTAAGAACCCGTGTGTGTTAGCAATTTCATGACCAAAGCTTTACTTAGTACTTTTCCTCCAATTTTATTTAGACCAGTTCTGCTTTCAAAACTGTACTCTCTGAAGTCATCTACATACCCAGCATTGTAAGGATCATTCCTGAGATCCATATTGGCAATAACCATCTTAATTTGAGCCAGCACTGAATTGAATTCTAGTCAGCCTTTAAAGCACTCATCTCCTTTCCCCTTCATAGCCACGTGTTTGAACCTATATCATACAACATGCAAAAAAAAAGAGTCAAGGGCACTGCCAAAGGGCGATGTGTGGTTAGGCAGCCCTTTCCTCTACTGTATTTTTATGTTCCTTTTTTCAGTTACAACCTTTCAGGAATTCTGAGCCTCCCCCACTTTATTGTTTTTTACTACATTAGTGTGTTTCCTCACGAAATTCCAATACATAAATACAGTTCATGCATGGAATTAATATTACTGTTATCATTGTCACCATTATCATTATTGAAATCTCCTGTCCACAGAATAACTTCACATATCACCATTTTGCTAGGTACCAAAATGGTACATGAATTGATTCTAATACTCAGAATAATAGTGTTTAAGTTTCTGTCCCCACGTTATGGATGAGGAAATTATGGCTCAGAAATTTTAAAATAATTCTTCTTAAGTCACACAGCTAAAAGTAGCTATACCAATATTTAAAACTAGATTTATCTAGTTTAAAACCTGTGGTATTTTTATAGTATGTTTAAATGCAAATTTCTCTTTTCTTTTTCTTTAACCTATTTAGACTTGTTGAGATTTTCAAGGCCTTCTTGTAGAATCGTCCCATAGTCTGGGCTTCTAGGCTTGTAGCCTGTTGAACCCTTGATTTTTCTATTTGTTGTGCTCCAAACTTCGAAGAAGTTTTTAGATGGTTGAGTCACCCAAACATAGTAGGACTCTTATAGAAATCGTGCCAAGCTTATAGAATCTAGCTTTTCTTATTTAAAACAGTGAATTTCATATTCTTTTTGATGCCTTGTTATTAGTTGAACAGCTAAATAGTACTTATACTCTAAAGTATAGTGTAGTATCACTATTATTTACAGTTTAAAGTAGAATATCTTCTCTTTTTCTCATGCCAAGCCTCCAGCATTCTATTCCCCATATGAATGTGTTTCCTAAGCCAATTTGTCATGTAGGTGGTCTTTCTCCATCATATATGCTAATCTACTTAGCTATGCCATGGCAACGAATTCAGTTTACATAAGATAGAAAAGCTTCTACTTAAAAATCAAATTTTCTTTTGATTCCATGTTGTGGTAGATTTTTCTCTAGTCATTTTAAACTAGAAAAGCCCTAAAGTTTTCAAATATCACCTGTTTGAAATTTATGTTTACTTTTCTAAAATATATTGACAATCTATTTTAGAGTGATGAAAATGAACAAGAACAACAATCAGATACAGAAGAGGGATCCAATAAGAGAGAGACTGAGGTAAATAGCATTACTTTTTGTATTTAGAAGTATTCGTATATTTCTAGGACTACTTTTTAATTATATTCATTTATGCATATTCAAAACAGTTACCGAAACTTGAACCTACATGCTGGGGATACAGTATCAGTGGTTTGCTTGGAAATCAGAGATAGAGGGACTATTAGGAACATGATAACTATTTTAGAAGTAATGGAAATGTTTTGGATCTTAATTGTAATTGTGGTTTTATGGATATGCACAACTGCCAGATCCATCAAATTGTACACTTTATATGGATGTAGTTTACTATGTGTAAATTATTATTCAAAATTGGAAAGAAAAAACCAGAAAGATAGTAGTACCCTTAACCAAAGGAAAATACCTAAAGTCTATTCAGAAGAAGTGGACAACATTTCCAGGTCCACATTTTAGTTCTGTAGTTGGCGAAACTGTGTGCTAGAGCAGATGATAGACGTCTTTAACTGTGTTTACATCTGTTCAGAAATTTAGAGTCTCTGAAGGGCTTTTACATTCATAATCACAGCTGATCCTCACAACAATCTTCTGAGAAAGCCATTTTTTTCTCAGTACTAATGAAGGACCTAACGCTAGTTTAAATGACTTAAGCTTGAATAGCTAGGCAGTAGTAAAGTTTCTTTTTCCCCATTGGGTTGTGCAAAAAGCTAAAATTCTTTAAGGAACTCCATCTGTGTAGGGGTAAGCTGTACAGCATTGAATTAGTTCTAGTCTGCCATATAAACCCAGCACTATCTAGCCTGAAATGGCGTTTTGGTCATGTTAAGTTTATCTTCTTGATTTTGACTTGGGGCTCCTTAGCTGTTAGATTTCCTTTTCATCAGTAGGGATCTACATTAATGTCCAGAAGTGGCCAGAGGTTGGTTAATACCTGTGCTATGTAACTGGATGTTATTTTTAGGGCCAAGTTTGCCTGTCTTGACCCAAAAGGCACTTTTATTTTATCTTAGGTAGCCAGAGAGACAGATTGAGGAATATATTATTTCCAAGGATAAATTATTTACATGGTTAAAGTTTTGTCAGTTTTAAGACCTTTTTCCGTTACTTGCCAGCACTCCCCCAATTCGACTCTGTCCCTTATTTCGTATATTTCATATTTTCTATAAACTTGTCCATCTTCTTCCTTTCTAAGTGGAAAGGTAAACAAGAGGAAGGAGGAAAGTTAGTAAACTCCAGCTGACACTTCTCACTTCCTTATCACACAGACCCCCACCTCCCACCAGGCTAGAGTGGGAGGGAAAATATTTTGCAGCTTCCAAAGTTACAACTTCAAATTAGTTCTTCCTTAAAGCATGTTGGATGTTGTGTTTAAGTTTTGCTGTTAAAATTATGCATGCGATACATTATGGTTAAGTAGAACATTGTCTCTATGGAGAAAAGTGTTCTTAGTTCCGCACAACTTAACTAGTTTTTGTTTATTTTAAATAGAGGATTATTTAGCATTCTTTCAGTGTGTAAAAGAAAAACCAAACTGGATTAAATAATAAAGAGAATTTATTGGGCTCCAGTTATATTACACAACCCTCTGCATCAGCTTTATCCTCAGGCTGGCTTCCCTCATGAGGGTGAGATTATATTAACCAGCTTAGGCCAGTCAGGAACCATCATCAAAATATTGCAGCCATATTGTTACCGAGTGGGCAACATACTCTCCCACCTAGTCTTAATGACTGCTACATAGTGAGGAAGGGGAAGAATGGAGATTAAGAAGGTAAAGCCCAATGTCTGCTGCAGTAGACTAGAGGAATGTTTTTGCTGTGTAAGTGTGCTGCTCACTTTTGGAAACCAGTAGCATCAGTCCTTATTTCTCTATGAAAAGAATACTTTTCTCCATAGAAACGATGTTCTAGTTAACCATAATATAAAAAACATAGCACATATCTAATTTTAACAGCAAAACTTAAATACAACATACTGAAAATTCTTTTGTGCTTTTCCTGAAGTAGTTTTATTACTACCTCAAAAATATTTCATAACAAACTTCTGTGTAGTTTGTATAATCCAAGTTAATCATATTGAGAGATGGCTTTCTGGCATGTACCTCTTGCACTTAAAGAAAAAGTAAATTGTAAGATGCCTAAAGTTTTTGAAAATTCACAATTGTATATGAAGCTGAAGCTATCTGCCTTAGCAATATAAATTAAAAGAAAAAACCTGTAAACCAAACCCATTGCCGTCGAGTAGATTCCGACTTACAGCAACCCTATAGGACAGTAGAATGGCCCCATAAGGTTTCTGTGGAGCGGCTGGTGGATTTGAACTGCCGACCAGTTGGTTAGCAGCCAAACGCTTAACCACTCGACCACCAGGGCTCCAATTAAAAGAAAATTAAGGTAAAATTTTATCACAGATAATTTGAATTACTTTGTCATGATATCATTGCTCACTATAAAAATGGGACTTCTCTTGCTTTGGTTACTGTGATTTGCTTTCATTAATCTATCTATTGGATGGTAAGACTCAATATACAAAGAACATTAGTAATAAGTCAATAGGATACCAAGGCAAGAAATCAATAAGAAAAAATGAACAGATTTGGTTATATAAAAATATATATGTTGGAATATGGCAGAAGATACCCTTATTAAATTGAGACATAAATTTGCTCAGTTTAAAGTAAATAATTTTAGTTCTTTTTTATAGCATTTGAAAGATTAATATCCATATTATATAAAAGACTTAGCAAATAAATAAATGGAGAAGAATACAAAAGAAGAAATGCATATGATCAGTAATCTTGAAAATATATTTAATCTTATTAATAATCAAACACGTGATAAGTAAAACAAAAGTGAAATTGGCAAAGGTTAATGCCCAGATTTGGCATGATTAGTATGGAATTAGGCATTCTCACATAAGGTTTTAGGGCTATACTAAGTTCAGCCTTTTCAAGATCAATTAGCAATGTGAATCAGAACCATGAAGAAAATGTTCATGCCTTTTTTTTTTTCTCTCTCTTTTTTTAAATTGTGCATTAAGTGAAAGTTTACAAATCAAGCCAGTCTTTCATACAAAAATTTTTATACAGGTTGCTATGTACTCCTAGTTGCTCTCCCCCTAATGAGACAGCACACTCCTCCTCTCCACCCTATATTCCCTGTGTCCACTCAGCCAACTCCTGTCCCCCTCTGCCTTCTCATCTCCCCTCCATATAGTAGCTGCCCACATAGTCTCGTGTGTCTACCTGAACCAAGAAGCTCACTCCTCACCAGTGTCATTTTCTGTCCTATAGTCCAGTCCAATCCCTGTCTGGAGAGTCAGCTTTGGGAATGGTTCCAGTCTTGGGCTAACAGAAGGTCCGGGGACTGTGACTTTTGGGGTCCTTCTAGTCTCAGTCAGACCATTAAGTCTGGTCTTTTTACGAGAATTTGAGGTCTGCATCCCCCTGTTCTCCTGCTCCATCAGGGATTCTCTGCTGAGTTTCCTGTTAGGACAGTCATCGGTTATAGCCGGGCACCAACTAGTTCTTCCAGTCTCAGGCCAACGTTTATGCCTTTTTCCTTAGCAATTCCACTTCTAGAAATTTATTCCCAATAAAACTGAAGTATACAAAGATAAATCTACAAGGGATTCATAGTAGCAGTGCTCATAAAGCAAAAAATTGAAAACAGTCTATGTATCTGTTAGTAGAAAATAAACAAAATGTATTGCATAGGTGGGTGTTTTGTGTGTTCATATCATATTATTATGTGTACATAAAAAGGTTAACAATGCTTATCCAGGAGGTAAAGGGATGAGGAATTACAGGGGAACTCTTTATACTATAATACTTTCATATGAGTTTACATTACTTTAAAATCAGAAAAATTAAGAGCAGAGTTTTACTTTTTAGGAAAAAAATTGTAAAACACAGTGAACAAGGGTACAGTTGGTTTTGCAAATGAAATGTAAGCAGACTTTAGTAAAACATTTTTAGTCCCAAATCGACTTTAAACAGTCCCAAAGGAACACATAAAAAATACAAATATAATGGGAAAATACAGATACCTAAATTCAGGAATTTGACAAACCAATTTCGAATCGTTACCTTACAGAAGGTTATAAATTCACTGAGTACTTCAGGAGAAAGAGGCAAAGAACACCAAAAAAACTACTTTGGCCCCATTAAGACTCTTTTGCCCTGTTAATCATTTCATCATTTGGATGAGAAGAGTTACTGGAACTTAAACATAGCATACCACTTGCTTGAGAAAATTAGCTTAACCATCATTTCCTGCCCCTTAATTTCTCAACCTTAAAGAAATGTAGAGTTGTATTTCCAAAAAAGAAGTTTTAGACAAAGTATGTGTATATGTTATACATAAAATATCTTAGGTGTTCTTTTGTTTGCCTCTCATTTTATGCCTCAGAAACAGAAAAATGAGATATAAAATAGCTGCTTTGAGATGCGACATTCTAAACTTGGCGTTTCTTAATGTTGAATGTGTTGCTTTCTAATGCTGAGAAATGGATATTTTTCTTAGTCTCTCATTTTTTCTTCTAATTATAAAATAATGTATATAAGAATTTATAGGAAGTCAAAGGATGTTCATAAATTTCCAAATATCTATTGTATGGTATTGTGCATGTAAAAATACACAGTAGATCTGTGTTTTAGAATCTCTTTTTTAGAACAACCACATTAAAGAATATACAGTGAATAGATAAGTTTGTTTAATAGTCTAAAAATAGTATTGTAACATTAAACTATCAATCATAAGTCAATAGTTTAATGAAAGCATAAAAATTTAGTGTGACTGTGTTTTTCTTTCTTTCAAGACGGATTCCATCTCAAGGTATGTTTCACTTTTTTTTTTTAATTAACCTTTATCTCATTTTTATTCTTGGCTAAAAAAATGTTACTACAAATGTAAGAACTTTATAAGTTGATAGAATTATTTTGGTAATAAAAATCTATAGATATTTAGATGAATCTCTTTGCATGCTTTTGATTAAAAAAAAAAGACAATGAAGATACTCTAAAAAGTATCCTCTAACTGAGCATCAGTCATCTTTTCAGAGACCTCCTAATACATTCTTGAATCTAATCTCCATTTCACTTCTCATTCTGATAATTGTTAACCAACGTCCTGTAAGACCAAGAACAAATTTTTATATACTGATGATCTACTGAATTGAAATGCCAAGGCAATAGCATTTATCAGGAAAGATGATCTGACCTGAGAACAAGATTATAAAAAATTCTCATTTATTTCTGTTTAGTACAAACCTGGAAACCCTGGTGGCATAGTGGTTAAGAGCTGCATCAGCTAACCAAAAGGGTCAGCAGTTCAAATCCACCAGGTGCTCCTAGGAAACCCTATGAGGCAGTACAAACCTATACCTATCACTTTGGATATACTGTAGTTCATCAAATCTAATATGTTACTGATTTTAAAACACACCATTGTATTACATACCTCTAGAAAAAAAAAAAAAGCGCTGCCAGTTAAACTAAATTACACCATCATTTCAAAGCCATGTCCTGATTTTAGAGATGTTAAAATGTGGGGAAGTGTACAATTTAAAGTTACTGAAATATGATTATCATGTTATGAAACCATGTTTGACTTACAGATATGGAAATTTTGAGCTACTTACTCAAATAATGCAAATTAGTACTGTTAAAAATAGCTTTTCATTTATTATGTATTGCCAAAATATCGATTAGATAACAAAGGAGGTAACTAAGTGTTACCTACTATTTTGGAACATCAAGTTAGTCTATACTGGGATGCATGTTAATGAAAATTGTGAAAGCTTATAATAAAGATTTTGATAAACTCATCTTTTGAAGATATGAAACCAGTTCCACATCAGCGAGTGATCGGTATGATTCCTTGCTGGGTCGCTCTGGATCATACAGCTACTTAGAAGAAAGAAAACCTTACAGTAGCAGGCTAGAAAAAGAGGATCCAACTGATTTTAAAAAGGTATTTGGATTATTTAGTTATATTTAATTAAAAGTAACTTATCTTTTGTATCGAGATATTTGTTTGAATATTATTCCTAGAAACTCATAATGAATCAGCATTTTGAAATTACTTCATTTTCGGTTTTTGGCAAGTAATGGTAAGTAAAATATAAATAGCTGTGTTTATTTTTCTTTAAGGGAAGAGAGATGTACTCGAGACTTTCTTATTTCACATTTAAGTGTCTTAGGGCAAAACTACTGAGAATTGAGCTGAAAAGGGACATACAGTAGATGGCATATGTATATTTCTTTATCTCCTTATTAATAGGAAGCAGCCAAATAGAGAATATAGTTTTTCCTAGGTAACAGAAATACTTGTGGTAGTTAAATGCTATTAAAGATAGAAATAATTAAAGAATAAACCCCCAAAACTCAAAAATGTAGTATTCTGACTATCAGGATTCTTAATTTTATGTGCTTGGAATAAACCTAATAAAGTTTGTATTTACACATGTTCCCAGGTATCAGGAAGCTAGTTGGATTATCCACTTTCTTAATAGGCCAAGTGCCTATATCAGGAGAAGGAAAGGGAACTTTATATTGGAATAGGATTCAGCCATTCATCCATTCAGTAAAGAACTGAACAGTGAATTGTGCTCAGTAGTGAGATACTCATGGGCAGGTAGAAATAGAGAGATTGTCTTTACTCTCTTGAGACAGACATTATCATAAAATCTTATAGAAGTATATGTAACAGGAAAATAATGAGGCCTAGAGATAGATTAAGGAGCCCTGGTAGCGTAGTGGATAAGCACTTGGTGGCTAAGCGAAAGGTTAGTGATTCAAACCCACCAGCCACTCTGTGGGAGAAAGATGTAGCAATCTGCTTCCATAAGTATTACAGCCTTGGCAACTACAAGGCAGTTCTACTGTATCGTATAGGGTTGCTATGAGTCAGGATCAACTTGATGGCTAGAGATGGATTTCCTAAGAAAGTGAGGCTTGAGTCAAGAACAGAAGAATCATTAATACTTAACTGACAAAAATGAGAAAGAAAAGTGTTCTAAGTGGTGTGAACTGCAAAAGTCTAGACCTGGTGGTGGATAAGTGCATGATACATCGGAGGAATTAAAATTTCAATATGGCTAATAGAGCAGAGAAGATGGTGATGTGAGATTGCAGCTGAATATGTAGACTGGGACCAGGCCATGCATAACCTTACAGACCATTTTAAGAATATGCTAAGAACGATGGCCGTTCAAGGGTTTTTTAATTGTGATGGGGTAATGGAGTGGTTGGCATATGAAAACTGCGAGATTTTCATTTTGAAAAGTTAACTCTTCTTTGTTTAAAATAAAGGGAAGTCAGGGAAAATAATTTGGTTATTAGAAAAGTCTAGATGACAGATGATTGCACCAATGAGGAAAAAAGAAGTTGAGATTTAAATGTTATTAAAGAGGGGGAGAAGGAAAACTGGGAAAGGAGAAAGTCTTTAGTTTGATCCTGGACCTGAAATATTTCACATTCCTTTCATAACTTTACTATAAGCAATACAAGCTTAATAATAAATGCAACTGATACTTTAACTCAGTTTTGGGTATACAAGAGGGGGTGATGAGCAGAAAAGCTCACTGATGCCATATAAAGATCATAATGGCTCCTCAGCTCCAGCCGATAGTTGTTGTGCAGGTATGTGCTCCCCTTTTATCAGGTAATCTTTTTGTTGTTGTTGTTGTTTTAAGATACCCTGGAAAGTCAGATTTTTCTTTATAATTTTTAAAAAGTTGTAGCTATATTTTAAGAGGTTGTGTGGGACATACCTGCATGATCAACAGCTTCTGCTTGAAATCACAAAGCATTAAAAAAATACTTTTAATGTGTCCTTTAATATCCATGGAGTCCCTAGGTGATGCAGATGGTTAATGCACTCAACTACTAACCAAAAGGTTGAAGGATCAAGACTACCCAGAGGCACCTCGGTAGAAAACCAAGCAAAAAACCAAACCCATTGCCATTGAGGCGATTCCAACTCATAGCAACCCTATAGGACAGAGTAGAACTGCCCCGTAGGGTTTCCAAGGACCAGCTGGTGGATTTAAACTGCCGACCTTCTGCTTAGCAGCCTGAGCTCTTAACCACTACACCACCAGGGCTCCTTGAAAGAAAAGCCTAGTGATCTGTTTCCAAATAATCAGCCATTGAATACCATATGGAGTGCAGCTCTTCTCTGACACACAGGGGTCACTTCGGTTGGAATCAGTTCTACAGCAGTTGGTTTTAATAACTCGTCTGTTATATTAGTCTTTCTGTCTTAATGTTGCAAAATGTCAACGGGAAACTTCTTTAAAATGTTTTAGATAGTTGCCATCAAGTTGATTCCGACTCATGGTGACCCCATTTGTGCAGAGTAGAACTACTCCATCTGGTTTCCAGCCAGTGACCTTCCAGAAGCAGATCACTAGGCCTGTCTTCCAAAGCACCCCCGGTGGTTTTGAACCACCAACCTATTGGCTAGTAGTCAAACGCTTAATTGTTTACATCACCCAAGGTCTCCCATAAAATGTTAACAGAAAAGTAATTTCTTATTCTACTCTAATTTTTATAGCTTTATGAACAAATCCTGGCTGAAAATGAAAAGCTAAAGGCACAGCTGCATGACACAAACATGGAACTAACAGATCTTAAATTGCAATTGGAAAAGGCCACCCAGGTTTGTACCTTTTTTTTTCTTTGTTACTCTAAAGGTAATGGATCTCGCTTATCTTGTTTTAAAAATTTCACTGGCATTTTCTCTAATATTAGGTCTAACCATAAGTTTAGTTACTGATAATAGCTTATTCGTAGGTAATGCAGCTTACTGATAATCTCATTAATTTTTTTCTGTAGTACTTAAAAATACAAAAATATAGCCAGCCTTATAGTGAAAGTCAGGATATTTTTAAGCTTTTTAAAACCTATGTTGTAGTACATGAAGGATTTGTTTAAATGCTTATTTCCAACATACCAAATATAGCAAGGCATTAATAACATCTATACAGAATCTACTTATAGTCAAAAATTTCTTCATAATAATTTCTATTTATTATGAATATTTTGTTTATTCAGATATTGTTATTTGCTATACCAGTACTGGAGGAAGATAATTTTAATCACAACACCTTTCATCTTAATGTTCTTTCCTCTACCTATATAATAGCCTATAAGAGGCAATTTTAGACAATAAAATTAGGATACCCAAGCAAAACTCATGACCATGTGCATATGATCTAGGATGTGTAGAACATTTGTTTCCCAAGCTCTTTTTTCATGGAACACCAATTCTGGGAGATAGATAATAGGCATGTTCCCTCCTTTCTTCCCCTACCTACCGTCCCCGAAAAAGCTTTGTGATCAAAGAAACTTGGGAAATGCTACATATTTTACATCTGGGAGATTTTACAGGGTCTGTTTATATTTTAAAGACTCTGAGGGATCCTACAATTAAAAAAAAAAATTGTTTAGTTTTAACGTGGGGCTTTCTAACATAAATACATTTCCGTAGCACTGGTCTTAAGATTTGATTTTTTTTTTTTTAGTCTTAAGAGTCCAGCTTGAAAGCACTGGTCTAAAATGGCATCTCCAGTTCTGTGAATGGGACTCTGCATACTTCTTTTGGCCATTCTTTTATACTTTTTCCCCGCCGTGGTTTTTTAAATCCGTTCTATATGTTGAATTTGTACTTAGCTGTCCATTTGTTAACGACTATTATGTTACAAAGCAGTAGAAACTGTGCCAAAATTCTAGTGGATATCTTAGAAAAACTATGTAAATGCTATTTAAAACTTTTAGAGATACACAGAAAAGTAAAACTGATGAACATTAAACTTTTTGTTCAACTTCAGAGTATTTCTACTATGTATTTAAGTCTACTGCGAATCCTTTTTTCTTTTTTTAAATAGTGACTGCTTATACATAGCTATTCAGGAATATGTGTTAGTGGTGGCAGTTTTGATAGTTGCATGGAATTTTTCCAATGGAGAATTATCATACTCCCAGGAATTAATCTTGAGGCTTGGGTCTATTTGATAGTATTTAGTCAATGAATCCCAGAATCTCTGAATCCTGCCCTAGCCCAGCCACCCTTCTCCATATGTAGTTTCCAAGAAGGGAAATAGACAAGTTCACCAGAAAACAGTTCTCTGAATAACCACTTTGTCGAATGACCAGTTCACCAGATTTACTGATTGTGATTTTAACAGCATTAACTGGAATGTTTAACAAAAATATTAATAACTCGGAAAATATTAACTGAGTTTGATTTTCTACGTAGGAAATTGGCAAATGAATATTAAAAATGCTAAAATGTTCTATATTGAAAAATACCCACATATAAAATTGTATTAATTCATATGTGATAGCATTGTTTTAGCTATTTCTGATTTCTTTCAGGTGCTTTTGAATGTCATTTACAAATTTTTCAGCCTTTTAAACCTTTTTAGGATTCATTTATAGATTCTCAAATGGCATAGGACGGTCTTTGTTTTATATTTCTAGCAGTTAAAATATACATTTAAATTGTAAAAGAAACCAGAATTGGCTGAATCAGTGCCATCATATTTCAAATTCAGAATTTGATTTTTAACAAGAAGCAATTGGGATACATCAACTTTTATTTTTCCCAAGAAAGTAAATACAAAAGCATAAAGCCATTTAAAATAACAAAGAAGTAAAGATACCTGTGCATGATTGTTTTTTTAATTTTAATATAGACTAACCATAAAAAGAAATTGTGAAAGAAGAATCAAAAAATGAATGCAAAAGAGAAAATTAGTATATAAAGAAATACTTGGGGGGAAAAAGGCAATCATAAGCCAAAAAAATTACCATATTTAACACTGAAATTTTGGTTAGTTAATGGTGAAATATTTTTTTAAGTGTCCTCTGTGGTCAGTAGCCACAAAGGAGCATGCTTGTTGAAGTTGTCAAAAGCAGTTTTTGGTGAATTGGTAAAACTGGTTATTCAGTAAATTGGCTGTTACAGAATGAGCTATTTGATGAATTCATATTTGGCAGATTGGCCAGGAATCCTAAGGAGATCTAGGTACAAAGGTCAGGGTAAATAAGAAGTAAAATACCACTTGTTTTAAACTGGGCCTGTGCCAAACACCCAGATGCAGAGCTCTCTGGTAGAGAGTACAACAGTGTAGCTTAAAACTCCAGAGGCTTTCCCATGTCACTAAAGCTAAACCAAAATCTCATGGCCTTATCAACTTTGAGCTGCTTTCACGGTACAGCAAGCAGGAGAAAAAATGAGGGCTCTGAGGTCATACAAGAAGAAAAGCTATATAGCTAGGTCTTTTTACAAGTGAAAATAGAAACAAGCCCTCTTACCAGTTCTGGAACATGGGTGATTAGAAAAGAAAACCATAGAGAATTGAGCAGAATTAAGATAGCTGTGGGACAGGGCAAAAAGACCAGTTTATTGGTCTGGATGCATAGATGGAAAGTTAGTCAGTCTGGTAATAAACACATTCTAATCAAGGTTCTGCAGTCTGACCATTCAGATTAGCCACTCCTGCTGGTGGTGTAGGAAAAGAGGCCAGAGCTTAGTATGTAAGGAAAACCTAGGATGTTTCTGTTTTTGTTCCACAGCTCTCACTCACCGCTAACCCCAGCAAAACTATGTAAAGACCTGAAGAAAGTAATATACAAACCATAAGATGAGAGCTGTGGAGACCATTCTATTTCTAAACATCCTTTCTTTCACTGTTATTTCAACACAAATCCTCTTTTCTCTTTTCTTTACTCATACTTGTGTGTTAACTACTCCATCTGAATAGTGTGATTTTTTTAAGTAGCATTTGATTTTCTTTAATTGTGGTAGAATATGTATATGTATACATACATATGTGTGTATATATATATATAAAACATTTGCTGTTTCAAATACTTTTACGTGTGATTTCTTTTAATGCACATTAAAGGGGAGTTACTGTGTTACGCTGCCCCCCATCTTTATTCTTTATTGCACTTATATCCCTTTTATAATTTATTATATTACAGAGACAAGAAAGATTTGCTGATAGGTCACTATTGGAAATGGAAAAAAGGGTAAGTGTTTATCTTATTGAGTAAATAGTCATTTTCCCCCTTTAATTGTTTTGTGGAAGGAGCTCTGGTAGCACAGTGGTTAAGAGCTCAGCTGCTAACCCAAACGATTGGCAGTTTGAACCATCAGCCACTTGATGGGAGGAAGATGGGGCAGTCTGCTTCCTTAGAGATTATAGCCTTTGAAATCCTATGGACTCACTATGAGTTGGAATCGACTCTACGGCATTGGGTTTTTTAGTTGATATAAAAACCTTTTTCTCCCTTTGCATTTTTAAAATAACCAATTTGTTTTTTTTACTAAAAAAAGGAGAAATTATTTTTAAAAATGCAGTATAAAAATAATTACAGTCTGTTAATGCCTATATCATCTACTAAATTCTACCTTGCAATAGCTACCAGCTTTATTATTATTTCAGCATGTTTTTAAAATTAGTATTCTGGGCCATTAAAAATTATCACTATAGCTATTAATTGCTAAAATTTTAGAATCACTTATTATTTTATTGAGTTTAATGTTGCTTGTTGTATCTTTTCGCAATATAACTTGTTGAATTTTATCTCCATAATATTCGGAAATAACAAAATTAGAAATAAAGTCATACTAATGGTTGAAATGAAAGACATCGATAGTATAGAATATACTTAATCAGAATATTTATTTTTGAGACACAAGTGCTCACATCTTTTCAAGAATATTTTTTCTTATAGCAAAAGAATTAAAATCAACCCTAGTAGTATCTGCCCTTCTCTTTTTTCTAAATGTATACACACACTTGTTCATATTCTGACATTTTCACCCAATTTTCACTTTATCTGCCTGTCAGGTGCAGATAAATCACAATGTAGTAATGTACTTTTAATTTAAGATGATAATAATGGTATTATTAATAAAACCATTAATAAAAATGCTGATTTTTTTCCAGCACTGTCTGTGTACCAGGCAGGCACTGGGCTAAGCAATGTACATGTATTTTAAACATATATTTTTTTAATGTTAATGAATTGGCCAAACATCAGAAACTACCTGCAGTTTTACAGTTGTCAAATAGATGTCATTGAGCCAATAGGATATTGGTCAATTTGGTGTAATATTCTTGCCTTACTTTACCACTACGTGGTTAAAAATCTTGAAGAAACCTAATAAAATGAGGCTAGTAGGGGTTATTTGTCAGTCAGGAAATAAGCTATTTCTGAAACCTCACAAAGTTAAAAGTATCAAATATGATACTATCTATGCTAGTATTTTGAGAAATGCAATGATTTATGTGAATTTGTCATGGCTATATTATTAACGAGGAGAAAGGAAAGGGTATGTATAGAAAATGACATCTTTGTATATGTAATAATGTTTAAGCATGCCAATATTAGAATAACATGGTACTTAAGAGACTGAGTAGGATTTTATCTATTTTAAAATCACGTACCCTAAAAATATTAACATTTACAGTGAATGAACTATTTTACTAAATATCAATATTAATTATTAATCTGGGAAAGAAATGTCTTAAAAATAGTTTCAGTGTGATTAAACTAAATTTAAATGGTTTATATCTGAAAGGTGACCGGCAAGAGTCAGTATCTTCTGGGCGGTATGACCTAACCAAAGTTTTACGTCACATGAATTACTGCTGCACTTTTTGCATAACACCTTAGACTGCTTATTACTTAAGGGGGAACAGTAGAACCTGCTGCAATAATCTGTTGTATGTTGCCTTTGCCTGTCACTCTTTGAGGAGATATATAGTTTAAAATAAATGTTGCAGTTGCTTCTTCATTAAATTTCACTGCACTGATGCTACACCTAGTACCGACTTAAATACAAAGCTATAAAGTTTATTGCATATATGCGACTAGTAAATATTGGTGGAGGGGATGAGAATTTCTTAGATCCTTTTGAAATTTTAAAGTACACATATTTTAGGCACGTTTGCTTCTCTGCTTTTCTGCTTCTGTCACTGTAATGTAATTGCATCTTTGTGTGAGGTTTTTTTTTTCCTTTTCTATATACTCTTCAGTCTTGAGTATTGATTTACTTTATTCCTAAATTTTATGTGAAGTAAAAATACAGTTTGAACATGTTATGTAGAATCAGAAAGTGAAACCTTTAAATAAACAGTTTATAGAAAGTAACAAAAACACAAATCTTCAAATTTATTTCTCTCAAATTTTGGAAAGCTCTTTACACGTCACTGGCATCACATCTTTTTTCTGTACTGCTCCTGATTTGATCAATGATTCTAAAGTATCACAGTTTCACAATATAGAAGAAAATTTAAGAATGTAATAATTTTATAATTAATACTAGTACCTTGTATTGACTAGGAACGAAGAGCTCTAGAAAGAAGAATATCTGAAATGGAAGAAGAGCTCAAAGTAAGTAAACCGTGCTGTTTATAAGAGAGAGTGCTGTGTATTAATTTAAATTCTATAATGCTATGTTTACCTTAATTGTTCTCAAAGTTGATTGCCTAATTTGTAAATTATCTGTATCTTCTGCTTCTTAAGTTCTGATTTTAGGTGAGCTGTGAGTTGGGAGAGGATTTGAAACTCAAATCATTTTGATAATTTGTGTAGCACTTTTGAAGTTCACATGTAGAAGAAATTAGACAATAGGGATGATACAAGATTTGGGATTTTTGTCTCATTTTTGTTACCAATCATTCTATCCCTTTTCTCCTTTTAGCATTAGTAATGTCCGTTTGATGTTGATCTGTTTTAAAATTATTACAAAATCCTAAATATATTTCCTATGTTTTCTTTTAAAAAGCAGCAAACTAGCAGAACCTGTCTTAGGTAGAATTGCTAAGCTAAGTAGTATTTTAAAGTTATTTTTTATTGTTTATATTTCCACATATTTTTCCTATGTTTCTTGGAGAGTAAATAGGGGGATCGATATAAGGTAAGTGTTCTCCTCTGAAAAGAAAGGACATTAGAGGAGTACACAGGAAGAGCTATATATTATTGGCCTCTATTACCTGTGGAGATAGTTTGTTTTGAATGTGGAAAGGAACACTTTGCAGAGAAAAAAAGGCATAATTAAATGATTACCTCTTACCACATTGTCTTGTATAAAACCTCTTTATTCCATTATGAATTAATGAACTAATGCATAGGAAATTGTGCCCATAGAATTTGAACTTCAATATGTAAATGTTTTATTATAGAATTGTTTGGTTCATTATTAAACTATTTTTTTTGGATGGTTTTGAAGATTGGGAACAAATCTTTTGGGTATTATTTGCTTATGTACTGTTTTGTTTGAAATGGAATTTTAGGAATATACTGTTTACTTTTCTAAATTTCTTGGAATATTCTTTTAAAACTTTATTTTTTTTCTTCTTATATTCATTACCTGTGATTCTCTTTATTTTTATTGTACTGTTTTCCATTTTCTTTCTTTTGTTCTTATTTCTTTATGTTCTGATTCCTGTAGAAACTGCACCAAATAAAGCAAATTCAAACTCTGAGAGAGTTAAATGAGCAACTGCTGACTGAGAATAGGGCCTTAACAAGAGTGGTAGTTAAGCACTCAGGGTTCTCTGGACAACTGCACTCTGTGAACCTATGATTTACAGCTTCATCGTTTCTTCTTGGTAGAGCCAGGCGGGTGTTTTTGTAGAAGTAACCGAGTCTGAGCCCACTTTGACAAATTAATGCCATTGTATCTGGAGCTTACCATATAACTATTTAATAATGCATGGCTTCTCAGAATGTTAGACTTATAAATTACGGTAAAGTTAGGGAATGATTTAGGAATTAAGACTTGTCTGCACTTTTGCAAAGCTTGTATACCTGTTTGGCTCTACAGATATTTTAGAGCTTAAAATTATGGCTATTATTTAAAAGTTTTTTATTAGAACGAAAATGGAACATAAACAGTGCAATATATTTTTTACATACAGTTAGTATATTTTGAAGCTGAAAATTAAACATGTATTATCTATTTTTCAAAATATTTTCAGTAGGAACCATCTAAGTTTATATTTAGTTCTGTATTACAGAGATAAATAAAAAAAAAATCCTATAGAGTCTTAATGTAAACTTCAGATTATTATATTTTATAATTAAACATTCTCAACACTTAAGAATTGATTGGTTTCAATAGAATTAAACTCTTCCTTAAATAAACATTTTGCCTAGGGTAGTTTTGTAAGTAGAAGTTTGCTAGAAGATAATCTAGAACATTTTGAAAGCTAAAGGGAGGAATAGATATTTTGGAAACTGGATTCTTAAGAGGAAGAATAAATTATCTTTAAGAAAACAGGTAATAACTATTTACATTTCTCTAAATTAAACTGGTTCTAGTATACCTAAATACTTTTTAATGCCCTTTTTCCCTATGAGATAGAACAAAATTTTTTAATGTCCAAAATTTAAGCTATATCATTTCCCAGCAAACCAGGCAGAATACATTCTTAGTAAAAAGTCCAGTTAACTTGTAACATTCCTATCTTCTCAATTTGTTGTAAAACCACAAAAAAATTGAGTTCCATTGTTCTGAAGATGTGAGGGTATCTTTTTCTATTTGATTCAAATACTAACCAGTATTTTTAATGCTTGGATGATTTTATAACTGCAGATTTACTACTCTAACCTATAAATTATTTTTTTACTATTCCAATAATAATAATTGCTTTGCTACCATTTAATGAGCACCTGTCTTATATCAAGGAGCCCTGGTGGTCCAGTAGTTAAGACAGTCAACTGCTAACCAAAAGGTCAGCAGTTCAAAACCACCAGCAGCTCTATGGGAGAAAGATGTAGCAGTCCGCTTCTGTAGAGATTTACAGTCTTGGAAACACTGTGAGGTCACTAGGAGTCAGAATCGACTTGACAGCAGTGGGTTTGGTTTGAGTTTGGTATCTTATATCAGATGTTGTACTAGGCACTTAAACTTTGGGACTGTATGAATCCCTTAAGAAATTTTAATAATTTAGAACAACTCTGACCCCCTTAAAAGTTTCTAAATAGACTTGTGGTTATAGGAAAAACAGTTAAGTATTGTGGTTTTAGCTCTGACATACATAAAGCAAAAAGCCTTGTTTAGATACTGATAGCAACTCCCTCTAAGCCTATCCTAACAAACACAGGTTTCATTTTCTTGGCTGTTCTAATACAGTGTGTTTGTGAGTCATAATATCAAGTGATTTAGTAAATTTTTATTGATACTTTCAAAGAATCAACCTTTCATTGAGTTATTTTTTAAATTAGCTTCACAATATCAAAGTTTGATTTTTTTTCCTCATACATGTTTTAGCCCCTAGAAATATATATGACTGACAAATCTCATTCATGCATCTTGTAGTGAAATATAATGTTTGTTAATAGTAATATTTTATCTTTTTATTGAAGTAAAAGATTCTTCTATTTTTCCCCTCATAGATGTTACCAGATCTAAAGGCAGACAACCAGAGGCTAAAGGATGAAAATGGGGCCTTGATCAGAGTTATAAGCAAACTTTCCAAATAAATAAAAAAGCAGCAAGTCATGGAATTGCACATATTAGTAACCCAGTGGACCATAAATGGCAGTCACTGGAAACCTGGGAAGAATCCTTGGAGACTGTCATTTTCGGATATCCTGCCAAATGCCCTCTTATCTAGGGTTTTGTTTTGTTTTGTTTAATTTTGGGTTTTTTTTTTTTTTTTTAAATCAAGACCATTGTTTCATGTTAATGCAGCTGCTGAGAAGATTTTTTTTTTTTAAAATGACTGAGAAAACTTGTTTACAGCTCCAGCATATAAGGAAAGTGTTCAAGGCCAGATATGCCTCAGATATTTAACCAGTAAGCCTTAGTTGTACATAAATACTTTTGTGTCAACAAGAACTTTCAGCTCTCACAGAAGACAGTTATTCAACATTTTTTGATGTGCCACGGTTTCCAGTTTTTCTATATTTAATTTTTTTGCTTTACATCTTAAGCTTGGGTTTGTATTTTTTCCTTCTAACTCTTCATGTGGCAGACATTTCTATGTTTTCACAACTTTTTCATTTACAGAAAAGAACACCTGCTCTTCTGAAATAAATGTATTAGGCTAGTGCTGTGTTGTCTCCCACCTGAAACTGAATTGCTTGGTGGAACGTTTGCTTTCACTGTTTGTGCAATATGCATTTATTTCTTATATGAATGCTTTAAAGTCAATTGAAATTAGATTCTTTTAAGTCCTATTTTCTGCCTTCATTGGTCACTTTTTTATTATTATTATTGTAGTATAAGACGTTAGATTCTGTAATCTTCACATTCGTTTTAGCAGGTACTGAGTGATGCTGTATATATAAATAAGTGTATTGTTTTGATTTTTAGATCACCACATGGCATGCTTGACTATTCCTTATTTCACACGTCTGTTAGTGCAAAGTAGGCTACTCCATAATAGTGTTAAAAACAAAACTTGCGAACAATGTGATGTAAAGTCTTTAAAAGTTATACATTATATGGAGCCCTACCTTTACAAAAGATTTCTACTGTAAAGTGCTTTTACTTTTATTTCCAGTTTTCATTTGATAGTATTCAGCCGTAATTAAAGTTGCATAAGATAATTAGTTCACATTTCACATACCTGTATTTATCTGAGTGCTGTCTAAAACTGTTGTGCTAGCCAAAGTAATGCTATGAAATCATTTGCAGATTTAACCTGGGAGTTAATGTTAAATGCACTGTTATTGCCATGTGAAGAGGCATCAACTTTGATACCACCATCATGTTCAGACCATTTTATACATTTCAGTGGCCTTTTTAAAAAGCAAAACCGAGTACATAGTGAAGATGGCTTTTATTTGGACAAATAGCTTTTATATTTTCATTAAACCATGCAAAAAATATTACATCTTTCTGGCACATAACTGTCTCCTTAAAAACCACTGAACAGTTCAGCCATTTGAATAAATTGTACATTGTAAAGCTTAAAGTAGCTAATTGTATTATTGATTGTATTGTATACTGTATTAAATGTGAATTTGTACCCCTTCATTTTAAAAGGTCATTGTGTTCTACTGCCTACATTAGATTACTTGAGGGTTGGGTAAGGGTGTTTTGGTAAGCAGGATTTTAAATCCTCTTTCTCCTGATTGGTTTTATGAAGATATAAGGTTATGCTCTTACTACCAAGCTCAGGATTCTTGATTTTTAAAGGTACAAGGATAGTTGTGGAAGTTTTATTTTTGGTTTTATTTGGATTGTATGAATGGTGGGTCTGAATATAGAGAATTTCCATGGTCTTATTGCAGAGGTAAAATATACAGATAATTGATCAGTTTGAATGACTGCAACATGTTTTGGTTGCACAACAGTTAGGCATGCTAAGAATTATATTTGTGAAGTTTGGATGCCTGTGAAGAATGATTAAATACATGTTTCTAATATTTTAGTGTTTTGTACTTAGGTTATTTATTCTTTGTATCTAAAACTGAACAGCTACTGTGCTATATTGATTTTATTGGTAGTATTGAGCAGACCTTGTTTCTGCATGAAACTAGTTGCAAAACCCACTATTTTGAAAATAAAAATGTATTTTGACATATACAAATAAAATGAATAAAACTATTTTAAATGTGTGAACTTTTACTGAAGACATTTTAAATTTTGTTTTGAAACTGATATTTAAATTATGCATGGGTATTTTTTCACTAATTGCTTGGATACCGCTTTGAATAATTTTTAAAATTGTAATTTTGTGATAATTTGCACAGCATTGTACATGCACAGCTGTAAATGCAATCTTAATTTGCCATATTTATGCAATTTCTGTACCAATTTGGACAAATGTTTATATATTTTACATAAAGCTATCTGTATGCAGAATCTGAGAACTAGTTTTTTATGAAAATAAGTGGGTAAAAATAATGATAACAGTGAGTTTCTTGAAGACAGTTGCTTTGTAGCACAAGACTTCATTTCCATAAACATTTTTGTTTTTTAAATTAAACCTTTTTTTAAGCTACAGACAGGTTTGGGAATCCATATGAAGAGGTAATATTCCATTGAAATGCAAAATTTACATTTTAATACTAGATCATTTTCAACCTAGATTTTTCAAGGTTCAACCACCAGTCTAACCTATCTGTAACTAGATAAGAGACACTTTGGATTTTGAATCTTTGGTGGAGCACTTGTAGTGTGTGTTTAATCAAATTAATACAACAAAGATAGAGCTTTATTCTTCTTCCAATACATTACCCATGCATGCTCACAGAATGATAGTTATTATTGTTACTTGTCCTCTGTTAAAAAAGGATTTGACATGTAAATACTTCAGATCCAAATAAAAGTGTCTATAGAGCTCTCCAGGAGAGTATCCATATAAAAAGTAAAGTAGATATTCACTGATCCCTTAGGATTACCACTTACTCTCTTCTGGCTTATTAAGTTGGTCATGACTCCCAGTGCTAACACTCTCTGAGAAGAAAATATCCAGAGAGCCAAATTCTTATCTTCAAACTAGGACCATGTATTTCCAGCAAACATAATAGCTTTATTGATTGCCCTTCACCTTGTTGATATAAGCAGCATTCAGAGCAAAGTCCATTAATGATCATTAACTATCCATTTGCTCTATCTTGCTAATGAAATCCTTTGGTTACAAAGGTGAATGTTGCCTGATACACAGTCTTTTCTGCGATATTCCATGCTTTACATTCTGTGTGTGGGTGTGGTCTCTGTGTGTCTGAGTGTGCATGTTCAACTGAGATAATGTACATAGGAAAATTGTCAAAAAAAAATTAAGTGTAAATGAAATACTTATTTCACTATTTTATTATATGTTCTTCAATAACTAAATCCATTTGTTAACTTTCACTTTGGAAAGGTTCTCTGGAGTTAAGTTTGGTGTAAACAACAGAGAGGGCATTTTCTCGTAGGTAAGTGACACAGAGAATGTCATATTGCTATTTCATGCCACAAAATAACTGGATTACAAAGCACCACATTTAAAATAAAAGTATAAGAACCAGAAGTGTAAGATTTTATTTTTGGAATAGAGTAAAATACATAATGAGTTCTATTCTTTTTACTGTAAATTTGAAGTTTTATTACAAGTTTTCTAAAGTGTATTAGAAGTAAGCTCTTTTAAGCCAGTCTATCCCATTGTGTCCCTGCTTAAATTCCAGTAAAAATCTAGGTCACAAAAGTCAACTAAATTTTCATTTTAAATAAAGATGAAGAAAAGAGAGGGCAAGACTTAAAGAAATGAACAGGAGTAGTAGATTTGATCCTAAAATATAGCTAGTAGAACCTGTACTTGGTACTTGTCAGTCTGGAAGTATGTTAGAGGAAAAGAGATACATCTTCTCTCCCCGTCCTTACCCTCAATTTTTCTTACATGTCTGTTTTTATATAGTTCTGATTTAATAAGATGTTACCTTGTTTGATCCCTAACACAGACTAGGTAGAGTATGTCTCCATTTTACGGGTGAAAAACCTGAGGTTTACAGATAATTAACTATTTCAACATCCCAAGCCTGGTGTAAAGCAGAGCTATTACCCAACTTAGTGGTAGATGTCATTTTTTCTCTCCAATTAATTGAGAGCTTTATTCACTATTCCACTTACCTTAACAAATTATTTGCATGAAATTGAGTTAAATATGACTCTATTTTGTATGTTTAGGCTTAAAATACTTGGTTATATTTGAGGAGCTAAAATGGACTGGTATTGGTCATTTTGAATCAGTCAGTCATATGGTCTGCTACGCTGGGAATGACAAATTGAAGAAGAATGGTGTCATATTCATCATCGAAAGGAATATTTCAATATCTAGCCTTAAGTACAGTGCTGTCAGTGATAGTATAATACCCATATGCGTAGGAGGAAGACCAGTTGATATGACTGTTATTCAAATTTACACACCAACCACTAATGCCAAATATGAGGAAATTGAAGATTTTTACCAGTTTCTACAGCCTGAAATTGATCAAACATGCAGACAAAATGCACTGATAATTATTGGTGACTAGAACGCGAAAGTTGAAAACAAAGAAGAATTGGTAGCTGGAAAATAGGGCCTTGGTGATAGAAACAATGCCAGAGATCACACTAAAGAATTTTGCAAGACCATTTACTCATTGCAAATTTATTTTTTCAGCAAGATAAACAGCAACTAGGTATGTGGACCTCACCAGATGGAAAACACAGAAATCAAATGGACAATGGAAAAGCTCAATATCATCAGCCAGAACACGGCCAGGGTCTGACTGTGGAACAGACTATCAATTGTTCATTTGCAAGTTCAAGTAGAAGCTGAAGAAAATTAAAACAAGATCACGGGAGCCAAAACATGACTTTGAGTATACCTTACCTAAATTTAGAGATCATCTCAAGAATAGATGTGACGCATTGAACACTAATGACCAAAGACCAGACACATTGTAGGATGACATCAAGGACATCATACACGAAGAAATCAAGAGATCATTAAGACAGGAAAAAAAGAAAAGATCAAAATGGATGTCAGAAGAGACTCTGAAAGTTGCTCTTGAATATAGAGTAGCCAAAGCGAGTGGAAAAAATTATAAAGTAAAAGAGCTGTATAGAAGATTTCAAAGGGCAGTTCGAGAAGTCGGAGTATTATAATGAAATGTGCAAAGACCTGCAGTAGAAAATGAAAAGGGAAGAATATATTCAGCGTTTCTCAAGCTGAAAGAACTGAAGAAAAAAATTCAAGCCTCGAGCAGTTTTGAAGGATTCTATGAGCAAAATGGAAGAAGTACAACCAGAATGCTCCTTAGAAGCAAGAATGATGAGACTATGTCTTACACACTTTGGCACATGTTGTCAGGAGGGATCAGTCCCTGGAGAAGGACATCATGCTTGGTAAAGTACAGGTTCAGCAGAAAAGAGGAAGACCCTCAATGAGATGGATTGACACATGGGCTGCAACAATGGGCTCAAGCATAACAATTTTGAGCATGGCACAGGACCAGGCAGTATTTCATTCTGTGGTACATAGGGTTGCTATGAGTCAGTACTGACTCAACAGCACCTAACAACAATGGGCAAAATATTAAACGACGAAAGAAGCATCAAAAGAAGAATGAATGAATACACAGAGTCACTGTACCAAAAAGAATCAGCCGACATTCAGCCATTTCAGGAGATAGCATATGAGCAAGAATCGATGGTATTGAAGGAAAAAGTCCAAGCTGCACTGAAGGCATTGGCGAAAAACAAGGCTCCGGGAATTGACCTCATACCAACTGAGATGTTTCAGCCAATGGATGCAGCACTGGAGGTGCTTACTCGTCTATGCCAAGAAATTTGGAAGCCAGCTACCTGGCCAACCAACTGAAAGAGATCCGTATTTGTGCCCATTCCAAAGGTGATCGAACATAATGCGGAAATTATCAAACAACGTCATTAATACCACATGCAAGTAAAATTTTGCTTAAGATAATTAAAAAATGGTTGCAGCGGTACTTTGACAGGGAACTGCCAGAAATTCAAGCCAGATTCAGAAGAGAATGTGGAATGGTAGATCTTGGCTGAAAGAAAATACCACAAAGATTTTTATCTATGTTTTATTGACTATGTAAAGGCATTTGACTTTGTGGATCATAACAAATTAAGGGTAATACCGCCAAGAATGGAAATTCCAGAACTCTTAATTGTGCTCATGTGTAACCCGTACATGATCAGGAGGCATTCATTAGAACAGAACAAGGGGATATGGCGTGGTTTAAAGTCAGGAAAGGTATGTGTCAGGATTGTATACTGAGCAAATAACACAAGAAGCTGGATTATATGAAGAAGAACAAGGCATGGGGAATGGAGGAAGACTCATTAACAGCCTGCATTATGCAGATGCTAAAAGCTTACTTGCTGAAAGTGGTGAGGACTTGAAGCACTCACTGATGAAGATCAAAGACTAAACAGCCTTCAGTATGGATTACACCTCAACATAAAACAAAATTCCTCACAACTGGACCAGTAAGCAACATCACAATAAATGGAGAAAAGGTTGAAGTTGTCAAGGATTTCATTTTACTTGGATCCACAATCAACGCCCATGGAAGCAGCAGTCAAGAAATCAAAAGATGCATTTTATTGGGCAGATCTGTTGCAAAAGTCCTCTTTAAAGTGTTGGAAACGAAAATGTCACTTTGATGAGTAAGGTGTGCCTGACCCAAGCCATGATATTTTCAGTCATCTCATATCCATGGGAAAGCTGGACAGTGAATAAGGAAGACCAAAGAAGGTGCGTTTGAATTGGTGTTGGCAAAGAGTATTGAATATACCATGGACTGTCAGGACAATGAACAAGTTTTTCTTGGAAGAAGTATAGCTAGAGTGCTCCTTGGAAGCGAGGGTGGCGAGATTTCTTATGTACTTTGGATGTGTTATCAGTAGAAGGACATCATGCTTGCTGAAGTAGAGAGTCAGCAAAAAAGAGGAAGACCCCCAATGAGACGGTTGACATAGTGGCTACAACAGTGGGCCCAAACATAGCAATGATTGGGAGGATGGGGCAGGACCAGGCACTGTTTCATTCTCTTGTACAGAGGATTACTATGAGTCAGAACTGACTCAACAGCAACTAACAACAGAACTCCCTTACTAAATACCACTTTGCCCTGTAAGGGATTTTTTTATTTTTAGATTGACAGATGCTCTAATGCTCAAGCAGCCAGGTGATTCCATGGTGCAAATTCTGTCTGTGCCCAATAGTCTATCATAAGTTTGTAAAAGATTTTCATAATAACCCATGTGAAAAAGAAGTTATTTTTGCATTCTTTAGAAATGGATTTTTAAATTGATGACCAGAGCTCTAAGCCACTTAATACCCAAGAACCTTTTGTATTTCTATTAAGACAGGCTGATAGTGCTGTGGCTTTAATAGATTTTTTGCCAGTGAAAACGTGGAATCCCAATATAGAATACAGACTAAATTTGTGTTTACGATAATTCATAGATTTGGCTTCTGTCCCAATAAAGTACTCAAAACTTAAGCACTCTGTAAGAAGTGTCATGACAGCAGCATCACACCCTCACTTGTTACTGTATAGTCCTTAGGTTATGACCAGAACATGCTGAGCAGATGCACCTGACCTGCGCTTTTATTATTAAATGTGCTTTTTTTATAACATACTGTAGTAGTGTACCATTTTATGTGAGTGATTATGTGTTGGCCTGAATTTTAAATATGGTACTACCTTCCTCAACAATGCCAAAATCAAATATTAGTACACAAATGTTAGTTTAAGCCCCACACAAAAATAACTTGGCAGTGCAAGTGAGTGCATTAATTTTTCCAATTTTGTATACATTTGAGTAAAGTTTTTTATTACGGTTTTTAAATAAAATCTAAAACATTTTCGCAAACTTCATATCAAAATTTGTAGATACATAAAGCACCTTAGCACAACCCACAAGGCACTGTTTATTTGAACACTTGACATGGTAGAAAAAGCTTTGGCTTCAGTTAGATCTGGGTGTAAACTCTGGTTTCACCATTTTACAAGTATATTTCTTGGATCTAAGTGGGTAGATTCTCAACAAATCTAATTATTATTACTTTGAAGAAATTAACATTAACCTTATGGCTCTTATAAAAGATAACTTGGAATGTAACTTACTTTTGCTAATCAGAGATCTTTTGATGAATGTCTATAAATGGTGTTTCCGGATAATCTAGCATTAAAAGAGCTTACAGTATTATTTCTTTGTAGAATATATTAAAGCAAAATTATGGAATTATTTACCCAGTTACCATAAACCTAATTTTTCACTCTGAGACCAGAAAGGGAGAACGATTTAAGAGGTGGATTTTGAAGGACTCTTCAAACTTTGGGAAGGAGAAACTTCACCTATGTGACCTTACCACCATATCTGCCCTGAAGGATTCCAGGAACACTGACCCGCTACTCCTGTGAGTCTGATCCATTTACAAATCCCAATTTCTGTTACCAGAGAGGGAGAGAGAAGGAAATGCAAAAAGCAGCAAATATATTTTGAGGGTAGTTTATTGATGTGACATACAAAATGTGTTTGCTACAGTAAAGGTGGTGATAAGTGTGGGCTAGTAAATATTTTAATAGTGTTAATTACTAAATATTTCCTGTTTTAACTAAAATTTTTAGTTGTTAGAATGTCAGGATTATCACTAATTTTGGCAGCTTATAAGGTTTACATAATGCTTCTCATAAAGTATGCTGACATCATCTGGGCTATTATCAGTCTGTAGGTCAGACTAACTGTTACATAATGGTCTTCTGCATAAGAGTTTTATAATCTGTGATCCCTTTTGTCTGAAAGCTAAATTCTGGCCCATCTCAGTCTTAACAGCATGCTATCCTGCACCACGTGTCTACTGCTTGCTTTATTGAGACTTGTAGTGGGAGAGTCAGAAGGGAAGGGAGCTAATTTTAGTCAATTTTTTTTACATACCTGACCCCACACATCTTGTTTTTCTGGCTTAAAAAACTTTTTTTTTCAAAGCTTTTTCCTATATTAGGATATTCTTGAAAGGACAGAGTCTTCTTTTTCAGCACGTAGCACAATGCCTGCACATAGTAGGTATTTAGTGAATGTCTTAAAGAGGAAAGAGTAAATCTGAATAATTAAATTGTGACATATATATTTTTTTAGAAGAAAAATTTTGGCTAGCGTCTAGATTTTTAAGGAAATCTTTTATTTTAAGATACTAAATATAAAATTCTAATTCCTGCAGACATCATCTGTCATTCAGCAAGTTCTTGTTAGCACTTAATATGTTTAGGCACTTTTTATGGTGGTGGAGATACATGCATATGCCAAAGAGACAAAAATAATAAAATCCCTGCTTTGGGGAGGTTACATTCAAGAAGCAGGGAAATTGGAAATAAACAATTATACATTATTTTAGGAGGTAACAGGTACTATGAACAAAATAAACCTTTAAGTGATTATGATACAAGCTAAAATTGAGAACTACTGGCCTGTAGGTTTCAAATCTAGATCATTTGGACTGAGTTGAATTTAAGGGTTTTGTTTCTGTTTTTAACTCACATTTTTCAAAGACTATTACTGAGGGATTCTTTGAAGTGTAATTCCAACTTAGCCAAGCTGACGTGGTGTACAACCTTTATCAAGGACAGATTTTAGACTAGCTGTAATTCACAGAAACTAAAGGCCCAGATGGCTTCCAGGATGAATTCCTATCAGAAATTAAGGAAGAAATAAGGTTTTCAAAATCAGAAAACAGAGAAGGGAACACTTCCCAATATATTTTATGAGGCCAGCATAACCCTGATACCAAAACCTAATACATTTTACAAGAAAAGATAATTAAAGGCCAATACCCCTCATTAATTTGGATACAAAAAAACTTTAACACAATAATGCCCATGAAGTCAAGCAATATATAAAAAGGTAAGTCATCATAACCAAATGTGGTTTATACATTTGAAAACCAATGTAATTCACCGTATTAACAGAATAAAAGCAGAAAACAATCATTTCAATAGATGCAGAAAAAGCATTTAACAAAATAAAACACCCATTCATAATTTAAAACTCTAAGCAAACCGTTGTTAAGTGTCGGTTTTGACTCATAGTGACCCTGTGCACAACAGAACAAAACACTGCCTGGTCCTGTGCCATTCTCACATCAGCACCATCCTGCGCCATCGTGCCACATCAGCAACTCTGCAAACTGGATAGGAGGAAATTAGGAATAGAAAGAAACTTCCTCAGTCTGGTAAAGGGCATCAATTAAAAGCCTACAGCTAATCTAATGGTGAAATATTGAATGCTTTCCCCTTAAGATCAGGTACAAGTAGTAGATGCCCCCCTACCCCTTCCATTTAACATCATACTGGAGGCTCCAGCTAGTGTGTTAAGGCAAAATAAACAAAAGACATATCGGAAAGGAAATACAACTGTATTTGCAGATGATACAATATTTACATTGAAAATTCCAAAGTATACAAAACAACTACAAGAACTAAGAATTTAGCAACACCTCAGGGTACAAGACCAATTAAAAAAGTAGAAAATGAGGGATTTAAGGACAACATTATTGCTCAGAGGTTAAGATTTTGAGTCCTGGGATAAAAAAAAAATTGTATGGGTGAGCTAAGTGCCAAAAATAGCCAAGGCAATTTTGAACACTCAGAATAAGGTGAAATTTTACCCTGTGAACTAACAAGACATTATAAAACCACAGTATTTTAAAACTCTTGCATTTGCTCAAGAATAGAAAAATAAATGGAAAAGAACACAGAGCTACGAAATAAACCCAGACTTACATGGGAACTTAATAAATGGCAAATGTAGTATTACAAATCATTAGGGAAAGAATTGTTGGGAAAGCTGGTTATCTGCATAAAAAATAATTACCCCACCCCATATGCAGAAATTCCAGGAAAGTTATAGGCCTCAATATGAAAAGCAAAATCTTAAAATTTTTAATAAAATGTAGGAAGCTATCTCTTTGATCTAATGGTAAAGTAAAAAATTTTAAAACTCAAAAATTAAACCATATAAAAAATTTGATACACTTGATTACATTAAAATTAAATACATATACAAAGTGAAACAACAATTCACATAATTGAAGAGGCCAACTCTAGACCAAAATCCTTGTGTAATCCTTCAGGCCCAATCATAGGCAATTATAAGGCTATGCCGGGCAGGCTTCATGGGGAGAAGCTGCCCTCCCTATACCAGACTTCATGCAAACCCAGTGCATTGTAGCTTTGTGGAGGGAGTTGTAATCAGGGACCGAGTCCCCACCCCCCCAACCCCACCCCCGCCCCCGCCCCATCCCATCCCCACCGTGTACCCCCCACACCCATGTTTATATCCCTAGCTGCATTCATAGCTCACCCGGGTGCTTCCATTTTTATTGGAGTCCTCAGCTGAGGCACTTTTCACTGCTCAGCACTTTTCCAGTCTTAACCCTTCCCCCTTTGCTCCCCCTCCATTCCATAAAAAGGCAAGGGGCTTTTGTTCAGGGCTCCTCCACAGCAAGGTGATTTCCCAGTTGTACTACATGTCACCTGACCCTTGTCTGGTGTTGTTCTGTGGGGGAAAATGGAACACTGAGAAGCCAGTGCCTTTCTCTTTTGCCTCTTACCTGCATTATTGTCACAGTAACAGCGAACAAATAAAAGTCTTGATATTTTCTGTTTGATTTGTAAACCTAATTGACCAGTTTGACACCTGGCAGTTCAACAGCAATGGGAGAGGATATTTACAAGGTACATAACCTATTAGTTACAGGATTAGTTCCAAAATATGAACTATGAATATGCTGAAAGATATGAACAGAAGAGGAAACCTGGAAAGGCTGATAAACATACAAATGATGATACAGCCTCATGTACAACCTCATTATTAATGAAATGCAAATTAAAACAACAATGAGATATTTCACAGCCACTAGATTGACAAACTTTTTAAAAATATTACAGAACTGAAAAAGGCCAGACTTAATGGTCTGACTGGGACTGGAATGATTCCGGAGGTCATGGTACCCAGACCTTTTGTTAGCCCAAGACAGGAACCATTCCTAAAGCTAACTCTTCAGACAGGGATTGGACTAGACTATGGGATGGACAATGATACTGGTGAAGAATGAGCTTCTTGAATCAAGTAGTCACATGAGACTATGTTGGCATCTCCTGTCTGAAGGGGAGACAAGAGGGTAGAGAGGGTCAGAAGCTGGCCGAACGGACAGGAAAAGAAATAGAGGCGGGAAGGAGCGAGCTGTCTCGTTAGGGGGAGACCAATTAGGAGTATACAGCAAGGTGTTTATAAATTTTTGTATGAGAGTCTGACTTGATTTGTAAACTTTCACTTAAAGCACAATAAAAACTAAAGAAAAAATTACAAAACTTAAGTGTCAGTGAGAATGTAGAGCAAATGGAATTTTTATATGTTTGGATGTGTCCTTTGGACTCTCCCTAGAAACATAGCTAGTGAGTTTTCTGCAGGGCTTCGAATCAGTTCATTGCAGAACAAACTGGTTAGAAGCCCTAGTTTTCTGGAATATTATAAAAATTTCCTCCTCCCTGAGCTTTCTTACCCCTTCATGAAGACAGTATGAAGGCAGTTCTGGCATTTCCGGCTGGTACTATTAAGTGGGCCATTATCAAGTCCAAGTTTCAAGGAATCATCTCAGCAACATTAGGACCAGCTCTAAGAGTCCTTTCCTGGTCACTGAATCCTGAATCACAGGAAATTACTCCCATGTCAATCAGTTCTCCCTGATTTCAATCTTAAATTCTTCCCTTCTATGTAACAAACACCCTTCAAATCCACTCCCACAGGTTTCCCTGGTTTCTGTTGGTATATACAAGGTAGGTAGTAAGAAGGAATGTGTTATTTCCTCCTAAACTAGGGAGTATATAGCTCTGTTTGGCTGGTTTTGTGTCCTGATCCTAGTTATTATTCTAAATGCAATGAGGGGCTTGAGGTAGATATTGAGGAGGATAAGCATCACTTGAGAAGCATGAGATTCAGGTAAAGGTTTTCAGGATCCTCAAGTAAAGAATGCTATTCTCTAGCAAAGAGAAGGAAGCTATTTCAGCCAACCTGGTATGCTCACGAGAATCTGGGGATTCATGATTTTCAGTCCTGTCCACCTAGATGTTCCCACTCCAGGTCTTAGGATTCCACTCTTTTCCTATCAGGGCCCTAACTGACATAGGAGACCTGTCAAGGTTGTAAATACAATCTACTAGTCTTACAATAAAATCCTGGGCCTGATTTTCAGCCCAAATTGCCCTGTGACTATGCATGATAAAGGTATCTTTAAATAGATAGAGGGCTTCTAACTCTTGAAGAGTGTTCTGAATTAATTGGCCAACCTTTGTCGTTTTCTTCTTTTCTCAAAGTTTCTAAAGCCATTAACAAAAGCCATTGAACTCCACAGTCATAATTAACATTGTCCTGTACAACGCTGATCACATGAGCTAATGCTTTATCTTCTAGCTAGTCAGTCTTGATCACTGTAATGCTCCTAGAGGCCAGAGGTTATCATCACTCCCACTTACCACCAGTAAGAGGGTCTCTCTGATGGATTAACAATTCTGAATCATCCTGAGGCTCTGTTTTGGTGCCATTTCTAGTGCTTAGTGTCTTACCCTGAGTTTCCCCTAGAAAGCAATGCTTGATACAGATAGTTTATTTTGAGAAGTTCAATGAGATTCTTTCAACTGTAAGTTAATATTTTTCACCAAAGTTGGGAAATTTCATCCATAATCCTTCAAATATTTCTTTTCCCCTGTTACATTATTTTTCCCCTCTCCCTCTAGGATTCCAATTGCATACTTGTTAGGCTGCTTGCTCAGCTTACTAAGGTTCTGTCCGTTTTTCTTCGTTCTTTAAATATTCATATTGGATATTTTCTATTAATCTGTCTTCAAGTTCACTGACCCTTTTGCCATCTCTAATCTGGTGGTAAGCCCATCAGATAATTTTTCATTTTGGATATTATACTTTTTAGTTCTAGAATTCCATTTTAGTTCTTTATAGTTCTAATTTTTCATCTGAGAGTCCCCCATCTGTGACTTATTATGACTATCTTTTCCTTTAAATCTTTGAAAATATTTGTAATAACTGCTTTAAAATCCTTGTTTCTAATACCAGCATATGGGTCATTTCAGGGACTGTTCCTATTGACTTTTTCTCCTAACGATGGGGTCCAATTCTTCTTTTCCTTTTTTTTTATACTAGACATTATGGATAATACATTAATTAATCATCCTCCCAGTAAAATTGGTTTTCATTCTAACAGACATTTAAATTACTGGTTGATGATCTTGAAATTGTGTAAGCTTGCTTTTTAAATTTTGTTTGGATAGCTCTATCTCAATTTTACCCTTAGTTTTAGAGCAAATTCTTAGTCCTAGGAAATAGTCTTTACTACAAAGGTGTGTCTCCTATCGGACATTTATTGACAGCTTGAGGTATCTATCAGGGCCCTCAGGCTTGGTAGGATTCAAACCCCAAACGCTACCTCTCCTGAGGCAGGCAACAACTGAAATCTCTGCTCAGCGTTTTCTATCTTTTGCTTTCCACTAGGCTCCTTTGAGATCACGTGTATGCAACTCAGGGGTCAGGCAAGAATTTGAAGAAAGTTGGTGTACAGATTTTGGGACTCTCATTCTCTATGGCTTTCTCATTTCCAGAACTGCCTTTCAATTTACAGTTGTGGTAGTCCCAACTTCTGCCGTTTGATACCTCAAGCCAATAAGACTGCAGCCTGAGTTCTAGTTGTCCTCTGCTAGGGAATGCCCGTAGGCGTAAATCTGTTTAAGCTTCCATCTCCCAAAGTACGATTCCCTTATTTCAAGGGTTGAGTCCCCACCAGTTTGTGCCTGTGTTTGATCACGCTCTTTTTTTTTTTTTTTTTTTGGTCCAATTTATAATTATTACCTGCAAGAGGCTTAGTCCAATGCATACTCTTGTAGAAACAAAACTGCTGTATTTTATAATTCAAAAGCTAGCTTTAAAAAATGACGAGAACAAATGAACCAAAATATAATACTTTGTGTTAGGGAGTAGCTTTATAGGTGATATTTTCCTTTTATCTTCCAAATTTTCTTTAAGAAGATATTTATCTTTATAATTAAATGTTTTATTTTTTAATAGGTGTGATTTGCATGGAATTGAGAGGCATCCCAGATGGTAGGAAGTGTGTAAGTTAGGCGCAAGGTGTGTGTGTGTGAAGAACATGAGTCATTTTTGGGTCACCTGTTGGGTGGAGCAAGAATGGTCTTGCAGGGGTGGGAGGTGCTCGGAAAGTGTAAAGAAACAATGAAACTTTACCATGTACAAAGGCCATTAGCCTCAACCTACTGCCAAATGCTAGGTTGTAAACCTGCTGAATCACCTCATATAGTGAAAGAATCTGCCATAGAAAACCTTGAATATTTTATTTAAAAGCTCAGACTTTATATTACATAAAATAATGACTACAATTAATATGTATGCATTTGTATGCAATTTTAGAAAGGGATAACCGCTGATTTGTAGAGTGATTTGGGGCTGATTTTTAAGGCCTGGGACACATATAATGGGTGATTTTCACATTCCCATGGAATTCCTAGATAGTGGGCTCTGGTATATAAAAAAAAATAAGGCAAACTGTAGGTTAATGGGAAATTTCCTTTTAGCCTGCAGTAACATCCCTCCCCATTTTTCTCTCCTATTACGAAAGTGTATTAAAATTCAAATAAGCAAGAGGAACATTATTATGAGAAAAAAATCAATTCTGCTCTAGCTTACTAAAGTAAATAATTATAAAACCTCGTCCATTCACTTAGCAAATACTGAATGCCTACTATGTGCAAAGCACTGATTCTATTTCAACTGTTACTGCAAATGATTTCTTAACACAGTTCATGACTGATGTAACATAGAGATTGAGAGAATTCATGCTCTCATAATTTTCATTGTTGTAATGTTGCTTATAAAATAAATTAAGATTTTTAATAACTTAAAAATATCAAGCTTCGGTCAATACTCAATTTCTTAGAAGTCTTAACAGCAGACTAAGTAATCCTATCACATTCTCAATAGTGAGGGTAAACAGACCAGAAGGTAGAAAAAAAAGCAGACATCCAAAACTTTTGTCTTGCCTTTATTCACCATATCCAATCACTGCCCAAATCCTTTTTCCCTACTTTCAAAATATGTTTCATGTGCATCCCTTTCTCCTAGCCCTGAGTGCTAACCTTCTTACCTAGTTTACCTTGCATACCTTTATCACCTAATGTTTTCATCCATAATGTAACCTCCGTGAGGGTAGGGACTTTGTTTTATTCAGTGCTGTATTGTCACTTAGTAGTGCCTGGCAGGTGCTCAATAAATATTTGTTACTGATTTCATTATTCCCTGACATTTTACTTTCATTATTTCCCAGTCGTTATCAAGATAAAGTTCAAATTCCTCAGGCTTGCTTTCAAGGGCCAACTTTTATAACTGAGCACTAGATCTTACCACTCACCCCTCTCTTACTTTAACACTCTAAGCAAATATTTACTGAATACCTACTATGTGTAATGCGTTCTGTTTCCCAAAATACTGTTTCTACTCCCCAAAACACCTGTGCTCCTAATTAGAAGACTTGTCCCCTCTCTGGCTACCTAGCCACATCCAATCACCTTTCCAAGTCCGTGCTCACATCACATCTCCTTAAGGGCTTGCATGTAATTTCATCTCACACTCATTTTTCTCCTTTTCTGTTGAATTAACAGTCTGTTTCACCAAGTGAAAAAACCTCTGGCCTCTTTCCTATCGTCCTTTGCACTCTTATTTACCGGTCCTAAATGTCTATGTCTTACCTCCCCACCTGGATTTTTAGAATACTAGAAATTTAAAGGCTCCATGCATACCAAACTTTGATTTTTTCCTACTCTCCATGCCTTTTGCCCTGGACTTTCTTTTGTTTCCTCATTCCCAGAAACTCTTTACTCTCCCTTTTGTTTGACTAGCTCACTTCTCAGGCTTCAGCTTGAAATCCTTTCCTCTAGGAAGCTCTCATCTCCTAAACAAGAGTCCCTACTCTGCTACACACAAAAATACTCGTTATGCTTCACTGTAACTCTCCCTACTTGACTATAAGCTTTGTGAGGGTAAATCTATCTTGTTCATTGCTATACTCCCAGCATCTAGCCCAGCACCTGACAATAATAAGTCCTCAACAAATATTTGTTGACTTAAAGAATTATCTGCTTATTTCTTTTGCTTCTTCCTCATACATAATTATTAATATGTATTAAATATTTAATATATTCCTATTTAATGAAGGAAAGGGTAATAAACATTTATGGAGGATCCATTTATAAACCCAGAGATGGATAAACATTATGACTACTGGGACAATGTCCTGCAGAGTAATTGGACAGAGTTTTCAAAGCCCTCCACCAATTGGTCTCTCATTCTCTCTTTCCCCCCCAAATTTATTGAGACCTACTATGTGCAAGACATCAGATATGCAATGGTAAAAAGATGAAGTCCCTATCATTCAGAGACAACTTAAAGCCTAGTAGGGGAAGATAGAATATTAACCAATAAATAATTTAAGGTAAAATCCAGAAACCCAGTGCCATCGAGTCAATTCCGACTCATAGCGACCCTATAGGACAGAGTAGAACTGCCCCATAGAGCTTCCAAGGAGCGCCTGGCAGATTCAAACTGCCGACCTCTTGGTTAGCACTACACCACCAGGGTTTCCAATTTAATGTAAGGCGGTGATAATTATTACAAAGAAAATCAAAGTAGTAACTGGGGGGAATGGGAATAACTAACTATTCGAGATGAGGTGGCCAGAGACCTGAGGCAAGTGAGAGAAAGAGCTGTGTGAATACATGCAGTCCCTGGGTTACAAACAAGATCCATTCCTGAGTGTGTCTTTAAGAATTTGTAGTTAAGTCCAAACAAGTGCGCACTGTTGTTATTTAGCCTTACTTTAGTGCAAGAAAGGAAACCCTGGTGGCATAGTGGTTAAGAACTACAGCTCCTAACCAAACTTTTGGCAGTTTGAATCCCCCAGGCGCTCGCTCCTTGAAAACCCTATGGGGCAGTTCTACTCAGTACTGTAGGGTCGCTAAGAGTTGGAATCTTGAATAGCAGATTGCATCAAGTGAAGGTGATTGTGATGAGAATTTGGTTTCAGTAGGGATTGGTTCGATCCTTTCAAAGTGAGGGCAAATTTACATAACGTTAAAGGGCAAGCACAAGTTGTCCTTGAGTCAGAGACATTCCTTTTTGTTCCTTATCCTGAGACTGCCTGTATCTGAAAGGAACTAGTGGTGGGAAATGCAAATCCCTGAAGGAGGACTGAATTTAGCTTGCTTTAGGAAAAAGGAAAGAGACAGTGGGCTAGAGCAGAACTAGCCCGGTGAAGATCCCTTGCCATTGAGTCGGTTCCGATTCATAACCCCATAGGGTTTCCAAGGAGCGGCTGGTGGTTTTGAACTGCCGACCTTTTGGTTAGTAGCTGAACTCTTAACCACCGTGCAGCCAGGGTGAAGAGTGGTAAGAAATTAGGTGAGAGAGGTACGAGGGCAAGTAACACAGGTCCTCATGGACCAGTGTAAAGTCCTGGGAGCAAAGGAATGACATAATATATCCTCTTATTTTTCATCATTGACTCAGCTTCTGGTATATATCAGGCACTGTGCCAGGCCTACTTCTTCAACCTCTGAGCTCCATCCAGGAGCCCTGGCAGTGCCATGATTGGCGGTTTGAACCCACCAACAGCACCTGGAAAGGAAAGCCCTGGCAATCTGCTCCCATAAAGATTATAGCCTAGGAAACTGTATAGAGCAGTTCTACTCTATCCTACAGGATTACTATAAGTCGAAATCAACTCAATGGCATACAATATGCTCTATCCACACTACCATATTTGTGGCTGTCAGAACAGGCCCCAGACTTTCCATGCCTTTGCCCACAGTATACCTTGTTTCCCCTATGCAGCTTTCAAGACTCAGCCAAAATGGCACTCCTTTCCCTGAAATCTTGTTTTCCTTGGGCTCCCACAGCACTGCTTTGTGCTTCTCTCACAGTAGTTATAATTAGGAGCAGATCAGTTTCTTCCACCAGACCATAAATGAACAGCATATCTTACTTTTGTCTGAGGCCCTGAAATGAGTCATTTATTCCCTTTACAGTTGTGCAAGTTGAACTCATTCTAGCTAGAGGGCATTTTAAGCATAAAAGAACAATATGTGTAATATGATAGGAAACAAAATGTTTTCAGTAAAAGAAAAAAAAAGATAATCATTGAATTTAAAGAAATACTAACACAAGACCTGTGTTTAATGAAGCATTTTATCATTTATAAATATTAATACAAAGATTTAGTAAGCACCACATAATTAGAATTCGTCTTGTAGCCTCTCCTTGTCAAGTCAGAGGTTGGTGGCTAAAGAGTTTGTTGAGTAATCAGTTACTACAGCTAAACCGTCAGGTAAATTGGCTAGAATGTCAAAGACATAAATAAGGAAAGGAAGAGCAAAAGGAAACCCTGGAAGATGGGTGCTAACAACTTAAAAATCACAAATGTGAAAAAGCCTATCCATTCTTGTACCTTCAGGGCCTGCATATACATGCTAGTGGGGCTCAACCTGCACATGTCCTCTTGTCTGTAGGTCTGGATGCGGGGATACTCATTTCCAGAGCCGTGATGGTGCAGTGGTTAAGTGCTCAGCTGGTAACCTAAATGTCAGCAGTTTGAATCTACCAGCCACACCAAAGGAGAGATGTGGCATGGCAGTCTGCTTCTGTAAAGATTTACAGCCTTGGAAACCCTATGGGGCAGTTTTACTCTGTCCTGTAGAGTTACTATGAGTCAGAGTGGACTCAAGGGCAACTGGTTTGGGTTTTTTTTTTTTTTTTTTAATATTCATTTCCATACTTGTTCCCCTGAGCTAGGAAGAAAAAAGTATTGTGTAAGAAAACCAAAAGCCAAACCAAACCCCTTGACTTCGAGTTGATTCTGACTCAGCGACTGTTTAGGACAGATTAGAACTGCCCCATAGGACTTCTAAGGAATGGACGGTGGTTTCAAACTGCCGACCTTTTGGTTAGCAGCCTAATGCTTAACCACTGTGCAACCAGGGCCCCACTGAGGGGGACTGTAAATACACCGAGGGTAAGTTCAGATGACTGCCCATAATAGTTAAAGACATACACTTGCAAAGTGTTTCTTCTGCAGCCTTGGTTAGAATATATGCATCAGAGAGACAGGCAAATCCAAAACTCCCCATACATACCAAAAACTAAGTGAATAAATAAATAAATAGAACGATGATAACAACAACAAAAATCTGTTGCCCTCAAGTTGATTTTGACTCATAACCTCCCTACAGGACAGAGTAGAACTGCCCCACAGAGTTTCCAAAGAATGGCTAGTAGATTCGAACTGTCAACATTTTGGTTAGCAGCCAAGCTCTTAATCACTACGCTACCAGGACTCCTAAACAATCATAAGCGTAAATAAATAAGAAATAGAAATTTGCAAATAGCAAAAACAATACTTGATGGACTTTTCATTTTTAAAAGAATCTGGTTGAATTCTAGTGATAAAAATAAGGACACAAAAAAAATTCAGAAGTCTAGCAAGGGAAATCTTAAGCAAGATTTCAAATGCAAAGCTATATAGTTCTACTTAAGTACTACTTCTTACACATAATTAGTACTCAAAGTTTTCAATTTTAAAAAACTTTCTGTTATAATTTTACTTTAAATATAGTGAGATGAGTTTTTTTTTTTTAAAGGGCTCAGTTTACACTTTACCAGTATGAAAGTCTTTTTTTTTTTTTGCTAAGTTAATCAATAAACCACTAAGTTAGCAACATTGTTATTGTGTGCTGTTGAGTGAATTCTGATTCATAGCCACGCTTTAGGACAGAGTAGAACTGCCCCATAGGGTTTCCTAGCCTGTAATCTTTATGGGAGCAGATCACCAGGCCTTTTTTCCAGAGGAGTCACTGGTGGGTTCAAACTGCCAACCTTTTGGTTAGCAGCCAGGCACTTAACCGTTGTGCACCAGGGCTTATGGAGTTAACAATGGATGTGTCTATAAGCATAATTTATTAATGCAAGAATGTGTATTAGTTGCTATGCATCCCAAATATAGACACTACATATTAGTAGTGATATTTTATTTGTTACATGTTTATATTTCTGGTTTGGGGACAGTAATAACATTGGGAGAGGTAGTGAGTCTTGAATGGATCCGTAACTTAAAAATTATCACCTGTATTCACTTATGTATCTTTGCAGATGTTAGTAAAAAGCAAGGATGTTTTCTCAAATCATGGTGTTAAAATTTCTATAGAAACCACCAGCATTTCTCATTTAGTTGATATGGATCCTAAAAATAGAAATATAGAAATATTCATTTTATATTCCACATATTTATTACCCTCTTATTCTTTAAAATGTTGTATGTTGGCTCCAAGCTAACGAGTTTACAACCTCAAGTTAAAATGTAACAAGTTAGTTTCACTATCTTGTAATCATTAGGATTTTAAAATATGTATCCCCAGGCACAAAATCTACAAGTTATAATTACATAATAATAGATTCTTTGGGCATTAAGAATTTTACGTGAAACTTATGAGAAACAGCTTATGATGTCTTTGCCAATGCGAGTCTGTGCTGCCAGTGAAACCAAAAGACCATGGGAAAGAACTTTGAAAACTTTGTTGATTGCCCTACTAAATATTATCTTAGGAAAAAGATAACGTCCCACCTAAGCCAAGGAAAAATAAATGAACATTTCACGATCGCCCATTATGTGTGCCAAGCATTAATAAGCACCTTATGTACATTATGTGATTTAATCCTCACAACAACCATGAGAGGCTTTATGATTCCTTCCTGGTTTACAAGGGAAGAAATTGAAGTCGTGAGTTTAGGGCGTAAGCAGTGAAGCCAGCATCAGAATAATATCTGTGTGAGTCAAGTATTCATTCCACCTTATGTAGCTTCAAGAAGTCAAAATAATGGCTTCATGTACTTTTCCTTCAAACCTATTCTGTTCCCACCTGTCTTCAACATGCAGTCTGAACCATTTTACCTGGAGAATTCTGACGGTGGTCTATTGTTTAGGTTTTGTTTGTTTTAGGATAAAACAGGTGTCAATTTGTCAGTATAATTTACATGAAGAATTTAATTCCTGGCATGACTAATGAGTAGTGCCCATAACCTCATCTCTGACCCTAGCCCTTGAAGATGAGTTGTATTTTTGTCATGTTTTCTTAATAAGTCTTTTTTTGAATTGGCAGTCTGAAAATATGCTTCTAGTAAAAAATATTGGAACAACTGAGAACATAATTTGTATAGATTGAAAGTTTTAAATGGGCATTTATATTTGTTTTCCAAATTTTTCTTGTTAGCTAGACTTTTTCAGCCCTCTCAAACATTATCTCAGACCTTTTTCTCTTTTGCTACAATTGTACCTCACCTCTGTTCCTGAAATGTCTTTTTCTTCTCTTTCTGTCACTGGTCCCATTCCTCTCAATGGCTGCTATTGTACAGTGCTATTCTTAGGTTTATTCACCTTCACTTTACAGACTTGTTAACAACTTCCCCTTTCCTTGTCTACCAAATATCTTTCAGGTACTTGAGTATTTAGTCATCATTGTCATAACTGTTCTGAAAATAGCTTTGATAAGTGGGCCAACCCAGAGGACTAGCAATTTCTAAAGTGAATAACACCTTGGGCAAACAAATTATTTTATGATTCACTACTTTCATGACCCCTTATGAGAGAAAGAAAATTGTTATATGGTGAGAGTATAGGTGTAATTAACAGTTTAAATATCCAATAGTTGTAGAAATTGGTTTGGTCTGCTCAGATAATTGTTTTGATGCGAGAACAAGGATTATATTTGCTAAGTGTAAGTTTTCATTGAAAGACATAAATGTTCATTTCAAATGTATGTTCATCGAAGAGTTAAAAACCTTCTAATGATCACATTGTGCACTGAATTCTAATTGAAGCCCTGATGACATTAGTCTTTCATATGCTTACAAAATTTCTTACACAGGTTAATACCTGATTGAGTAAAAGAAGGCATTTTTAAGTATCCACTCTAACCTGATTATTAATTTTACAGAGATCCTAAGCCTATCTACTAAATAAGAGTTCACTATTATAATTTAAGATTAAGTTGTAATTAACAAAAAATTTGGGCCTGCAAAAAATTTATTAAGAAATTTGCTTTATAAAGAAGAAATATTTTAATTAGCAGAGATAAACTTTATAGCAAAACCAAAAATGAGCCACCTCCTTTGTATTCTGAAAAGAAATTTTCACATAAAATATCATAAAGTGACTAAGCTAGTTATCAATGACTGTTAATAATTGAATTATCATTAGCAAAAGAGATCTAAAATGTTCTGAATTAGTACTATTGGAAATATATATCACTCAAACCACTAGGTGGCACCAACAAGCTTTTTCCAAATATGTACACTAAAAAATTATTAAGATAATCCTTGAATTCTAACCACCCATAAAAAATATCTGATACAACCACTACCAACATATCTATAAATTTTACTCATCTGCTTAGGAAAACTTTGTAAAAACCATACCTCTAATAAAAACAACAATAAATAACAAGGTTATTACCTTGACAAATTACTAGCTGCTTAAGAAGCCATTTGTGTCCTTGACAAAAATGTTGATAAATCAATCAAAATAAAAAATAGGGGAGGTGGGGAAACACTGGACTGAAGGTCAATAGCCCTGGTTCTGTTCTCAGCTCCACTATCTCAGTGTCTTGAGTAAATCACTAAACCTCTCTGGTTCCTAGTCTTCTGGTCTGTACAATGACAGATTGGGATTCGAAGAGTTGTTTTCACAACTAACTAAAAAACACTTTATCACAAAACCCCACAGATTTCTAATACAGAAAATAGATGGAAATAAGGATGAGGGTGCAGGGGAATAGAGATTGGAAGTTGGAGGGAGTACAGACAAGAAGCTCCTGCTCAGCTTCCCACCACCTCCCCAGTGTTTAACTTGTGGCCCCTATAGCATAATTTGGAGACAAGTGATACATAAAATTACTAGGTTCCTTCTGCTCCAGGAGTCTTGTGACCCCAAGTACAGGCAGTAACCGGGTTACAGGTTACTAATGTCTTACAGACAACTCTTACTTGCCGTTTAATGGTACGTAAATTTGTCTTCATTTTAAAATGATTGAACCAACCCCTACTGGCAACAAATTTTTCATCATAATCACCTTCGCTTGCTGCATATGAAGTTTGGAAATCATTGGAAAGGCTTTTGAGCCTTTTCTTGCACCAAAGTAAGGCTAAATGAGAACCAAATGCACCTGTTCCAACTTACCTACGAATTCAACTTAACAACTTAAAGACACAGGAATGGATCCTGTTCGTAACCCAGGGACTGCATGTAGTTAGCATTATATGCAAATTCTTAACCATTTTTCCACGTAATTTGCCAAATTACATGAGGTACATAGTACGGTGAAATCTGTGAGAGCCAAAACTCCACTCATTGTTTTTCTGGGTCCTGCAGCTTTTCCTCCTTTGACAGGGTGCAGTCTTACCACTTGTCTATCACTTGTTTTAGTGGAAAATATTCGAGTTTTGCTTCTATGACAGGTTTCTACCTTAATAGTTTCTGGCTTTCACAGGTCTTACTCTACAACTCTTATTTCCTCCACTTTACAGATGAGTAAACTAAAGCTAAGTAATTTATGTCTTTTTAATAATCACTTAGACATAGCATCAGAACACAGGATTTCTGGTCTTTTTTTTCAATTAAGCTTTTTATGATGAGAAAATTGTAGATTCACATGCAGTTGTAAAAAATAATACAGGGAGATCCCATATACCATTTATTCAATTTCCCCCAATGGTAACATCTTGCAAAATCATAGTACAGTACAGGAGAGGTGGAGCCAATATAGCAACGTAGACAGATGCACCGTGCCATCCCTCTGCAGCAAAGACCTGAAAAACTAAAACAGATACAAACTTCAATCCTGGAACCCTGAACATAAAAAGAAGGAATAAAGAACTAGGTCAAACACCGAAAGGAAGAAGAAACTGATGGAAAACAGAGAACAGAGAGAGATGGAGTGGAGCTCCCCTGTCAAATAACATGGCATAGCATCACTGTGTTGGAACATAGTCAGCAATGACCCTGCACAGGGAGTATGGGAAGGCAACTTCAGGGAGCTCCCAACAGGAGACAGACCACCTGCCCCATACAATATCTCCTCGCCTTCCTGCCAGCCCCCCGGTCTATGCCAAAGGATAAAAAATATATATATCAAGCAAACAGCAACCAAAACAGAAGTAGCAATACTAATCTCATAAAATAAACTTTAAGGCAAAATATATCATAAAAGACAAGGAAGGACATTATATAATCAATTAAAGAGATAATCCACCAAGAAGACATAAACTTAATAAATATCTACACACCCAATGACTGGGGTCCAAAATACATAAAACAAACTCAGCACTGAAAAGAGAAAAAGATAGTTCCACAGTAATAGTTGAGACGTCAACACACCACTACTCTCAATAAAGGACAGGATCTAGAAAGAAAACCAACAAAGATACAGAAGATCTAAAGGCCCAAATCAACCAACTTGACCCCATAGACATACATAAAACACTCCACCCAACAGAAGCAAAGTGTACATTCTTTTCCAATGCACATGGAATGTTCTCCAGAATAGACCACATTTTAGGCCACAAAGCAACCCTCGATAAAATCAAAAACATCAAAATAATACAAAGCATTCTCTCTGATCACAACATGATAAAAGTGGAATCAGTAACGGGAAGATCAAGGAGAAAAAAAAATCAAATATATGGAAAATGAGTAACACCTTGCTTAAAAACAATGGGGTAATAGAAGAAATCAAGAGGGAATAAAAGATTCCTAGAATGAAATGAGAATGAAAACACATCATATCAAAACCTTTGGTGCTCAAAGGTCAATTTATAGCAATAAATGTACACATCAAAGAAGAATGGGCCAAAATCAAATGTTAGCCTTACAACTCAAGCAAATAGAAAAAGAACACCAAGAGAAGACCACAGGCACTAGAAGAAAGGAAAGAATAAAGGTGATAGCAGAAATAAATGATAGAGAACAGAAACACAGAAGAAAAACTAACAAGACCAAAAGTTGGTTTTTTAAGAGATCAAGAAAATTGACAAACCATTGGCCAAGTTGACAAAACAAAAACAGAAGAGGAAGCAAATAACTGAAATAAGAAATGAGATGCAAGACATTACAACAGATGCAAATGAAATAAGGATCATGACACAAAGCAATGAAAAATTGTACTCCAACAAATTTGAAATCCTGGAGTAAATGGACGAATTTCTAGAAACACACTACCTACCTAAACTAACATAAGCTGAGATACAAAATCTGAACAGACCCATGACAAGAGAAAAGATTGAAGAGGTAATATAAAAAGAAAACTCCCAACAACAAAAAAAAGCCCTGGCCTGGACAGCTTCACTGGAGAATTCTACCAAACATTCAGAGAAGAATTCACACCAATACTACTCAAATTATTTCAGAGCATAGAAAATGAAGGAATATTCCCAAATTCATTCTATGAAGACAGCATAACCCTGATACCAAAGCCAGGCAGACACCTCCAAAAAAGGAAATTTCAGACTAATATCTCTCATAAATACAGATGCAAAAACTCTCAGAATTCTAGCCAGTAGAATTCAGCATCGTTAAAAAAAAAAAAAAAAACACTATGAACAAGTGGGATTTATACTAGGTACACAAGGGTAGTTCAACATTAGAATATCAATCAACATAATCTACCACATATAGAACAAAAGAAAAGAATCACGTGATCATCTCAATTGATGCAGAAAAGGCATTTGATAAATTCCAACACCCATTCCTGATAAAAACTCTTGATAAAATAGGAATACAAGGGAAATTCCTCAACATAATAAAGGACATCTGTACAAAACTAGGAAACCCTGGTGGTGTAGTGGTTAAAAACTACAGCTGCTAACCCAAAGGTCTGCAGTTCAAATCCACCAGGTTCTCCTTGGAAACTCTGTGGGGCAGTTCTACTCTGTCCTACAGGGTCACTATGAGTCGGAATCGACTCAATGGCAGTGAGTTTGGTTTGTTTTTTTAATACAAAACCAAGAGTCAACATCATTCTCAGTGGAGAGAGGCTGAAAGCATTTCCCCTGAGAAGGGGAATAAGACAAGGATGACCTTTATCTTCTCTTATTCAACACTGTGCTGGAAGTCCTAGCTAGAGCAATAAGGCAAGAAAAAAGGCATCCAAAATAGAAAGGAAGAAGTAAAACTATTCCCATTCATAGATGATGTGATCCTATACATAGAGAACCCTAAAGATTCCACAAGAAAACTACTGTAAATAATAGAAAGATTCAGCAGAGTAGCAGGATACAAAATCAGCATACAAAAATCAGATTCCTGTACAGCAACAAAGAGAGTTTTGAAAGAGATATCAGGAAAGCAATGCCATTTATAATAGCCCCTAAAAAGATAAAATACTTAGAAATAAATTAACCAGGGATGTAAAAGATCTATACAGAGAAAACTACAAAACACTATTACAAGAAACCAGAAGAGACCTACATAAATGGACAAACATACCATGCTCAGGGATAGGAAGACTCAACACTGTGAAAATGTCAATTCTACCCAAAGAGATCTACAGATATAATGCAATCCCGATCTAAAAACCAACAGCATTCTTTTAACGAAATGGAAAGAAAAAGGAATAAGCAAAGCATTGCTGAAGAAAAAGAACAAAATAAGAGGCCTCACACTACCTGATCTCAGAACCTACAGCCATGGTGGTCAAAGCAGCCTGGTACTGTTACAATGACAGACACATAGACCAATGGAACAAAGCTGAGAACCCAGGTGTAAATCCATACACCTATGGTCAGCTGATCTTTGACGAAGGACCAAAGCCCATGAAATGGGGAAAAGACAGTCTTTTTAACGAACTGGATGTCCATCTGCAAAAAAATGAAACAGGACCCATATGTCACACCATACACAAAACTAACTCAAAATGGATCAAAGACCTAAATATAAAACCTAAAGTTATAAAGCTTATGGAAGAAAAAATAGGAACAACACTGGGAGCCATAATATATGGCATAAATATAGTGCAAACCATACCTAAAAATGCACAAACACTAGAAGAGTACTAGATAACAGGGAGCACCTAAAAATTAAACACTTATGCTCATCAAAAGAAAGACTTCACCAAAAGAGCAAAAAGAGAACCTAAAGACGGGAAAATTTATGTCTAAAATTTGTAGAATACTTGGACACCTCAATAACAAAAAGACAAATAATCCAATTAAAAAATTGGCAAAAAATATGAACAGACACTTCACTAAAGAAGAAATTCTGGAGGCAAACAGACATGTGAGAAAATAAGTGCTATCATTAGTCATTCCAATAAATCAAATCCATTGCTGTCGAGTTGATTCTGACTCATAGCAACTCTATAGGGCAAAGTAGAACTGCCCCATAGGTTTCCAAGGAGTGATTGGTGGACTCAAACTGCAGACCTTTTGGTTAGCATCCAAGCTCTTAATCACTGCGCCACCAGGGCTCCTCATTAGCCATTACAGACATGCACATCAGAACTACATTGAGATATCATCTCACTCCGACATTACTGGCACAAGACCAAACAACAGAAAATAACAAATGTTGAAGAGGTTGCAGGGAGATTGGAACTCTTAGGCACTGCTGGTAGGAATGAAAAATGGTACAACCATTGTGCAAAATTATATTGCTCCTCAATACCATACAATCCAGCAGTCCTACTCCTAGGAATAAATATATCCTAGAGAAATCACATGAATAGACATACGCACACCCATGTTCTTTGCAGCATTATTTACAATAGCAAAAATATGGAAACAACCTAAGTGCCCATCAACAAATGGATAAACAAATTATAATACATACAATGGAATACTGTGCAACAATAAACAACAATGTGAAACTGCAAAACATCTCACAGCATGGATGAATCTGGAGAACATTATGCTGAGCGACGAGTCAATCACAAAAGGACAAATATTGTATGAGACCGCTATTATAAAAACCCAAGAAAAGATTTACACACAGAAAAAAACAATCTTTGATGGTTACGAGGGAGGGGAGGGATGGAAAGGGGAAATCACTAACTAGATAGTAGACAAATGTTAACTTTGGTGAAGGGAAAGACAACACACAATATGGGGGAGTCAGCACAGCTTGACCAAAGCAAAGTCAAAGAAGCTTCCTAGACACATCCAAAAACCTTGAGGGACTGAGTTACTGAGGCTGAGGGCTGGGGACCATGGTCTCAGAAGGTATATAGGTCAATTGGGATAACATAGTTTATAAAGAAAATGTTCTACATCCTACTTCGGTGAGTAGAGTCTGGGTTCCTAAAAGCTTGTGAGCGGCCACCTAAGATACATTATTGGTCCCAGCACGTTCAGAGTAAAGGATAATAAAGAAAACCAAAGACACAAAGAAAATATTAGTCCAAAGGACTAATGGACCACATGAACCATAGCCTCCAGCAGCCTGAGCCTAGCTACCACCACCAATCCCACTGACAGGGATCACAATAGAGGGTTCAGGACAAAACAAGACAAAAATGTAGAACAAAATTCAAATTCATAACAAAAGACCAGACTTACTGGTCTAACAGATACTGGAGGAACCCCTAAGACTATGGCCCCCAGACACCCTGCTAACTCATAACTAAAGCCACTACCAGAGTCCACTTTTCAGCCAAAGATTAACCAAAACCAAACCCAGTGCCGTCGAGTCAATTCTGACTCATAGTGACCCTATAGGACAGAGTAGAACTGCCCCATAGAGTTTCCAAGGAGCGCCTGGCGGATTCGAACTGCCGACCCTTTGATTAGCAGCCTTAGCACTTAACCACTATGCCACCAGGATTTTCAAGCCAAAGATTAGACAGGGCTATAAAACAAACAATAACACTCATGAGGAACATGCTTCTTAGTTCAGTCAAGTATATGAAACAAAAGGGACACCACCTTCTCAAAAGCAAAGACAAGAAGGCAAAAGGGGACAGGAAACCTGGACAAATGGATGTGGGGAACCCAGGGTGTAAAGGGAAAGGGGGAAAGTGCTGACACATAGCAGGGATTGAAATCAATATCACAATAAAATTTGTGTATAAATTTTGGAATGAGAAACTAATGTGTGCTGTAAATTTTCACTAAAACACAATAAAAAAATTTTTTAAAAAAAGCTCTTAAAAGATAATAGTACATCACAACTAGGATATTGACATTATTACAGTCAAGATACAGGACAATCCTAACACCACAAGAAATCCGTATGTTACCTTTCTCTAGTCACGCATGCTTCCACCCACCCCTTACTAAGCCTCTGGGAACTACTAATTTGTTCTCTATTTCTATAATTTTTTTTTTTTCATTTCAAGAATGTTATATAAATGGAGTTATATAATATGTAACCTTTTGGGATTTGCATTTTTACACAGCATATTCTCTGGATTCAGCCAGATCGTTGCATGTAACAAGAAGTTGTCCTTTTTTATTGCTGAATAGTATTCCATGGTATTGATGTACCATAGTATTTTAAACTATCACCAGTTGAAGGACATCTGGGATGTTTCCAGTTTTGGCTACTACAAATAAAGTTGCTTTTTTTCCAGTTTTGCTTATTGTGAATAAAGCTGCTATAAAAATTTATATACAGATTTTTGTGTAAACATAAACTTTAATCTCTCTGAGATAAGTGCAATTGCTGGGTCACGTCATAGTTGTATGTTTAGTTTTTTAAGAAACTGCCAAACTTTTCCATAGTGGCTGTACCATTTTACATTCCTACCATCAGTGTAGGAGTGAGCCAGTTTTTCTACATCGTCTTCAGAATTTTGTGTGGTCATTATTTTTAGTTTTTTATTTAAGCCATTCTGATAAGTGTATCTCATTGTGATTTTAATTTGCATTTACCCAATGGCTAATGGTGTTTAAAATCTTTTCATGTGCCACCACCAACCGCTCTGACAGGGATCACAATACAGGGTCCCAGACAGAGCTGGAGAAAAATGTAGAACAATATTTTAACTCATAAAAATAAAAAAAAATGACCAGACCTACTGGTCTGATATTGACTGGACAAACCTGAAGCATATGTCCCACAGACACCCTTTTAACTCAGCAATGAAGTCACTCCTGAGGCTCACCCTTCAGTCAAAGATTACATAGGCCCATAAAAAAAAAAAAAAAAAAGAGACTAAATGGGCACACCAGCCCGGGGGCAAGGACAAGAGGGCGGGGGGGGGACAAAAAAGCTGGTGACGGGAACCCAAGTTCAAGAAGGGGAGAGTGTTGACATATCGAGGGGTTGCAACCAATGTCATAAAACAATGTGTGTATTAATTGTTTAATGAGAAATTAATTTGCCCTGTAAACCTTCATCTAAAGTACAATTTAAAAAATCTTTTCATGTGCTTATTTTTCAACTGTATATCCTCTTTCCCCACCCATCTTTCAGTTTTTTGTACTGTGGTAGCTTTCATGTTGCTATGATGCTAGAAGCTTTGCCACCAGTATTCAATTACCAGCAGGGTAACCCACCGTGGACAGGTTTCACTGGAGCTTCCGAACTAAGACAGACTAGGAAGAAGGATTTGGTGGTCTACTTCTGAAAAGAATTAGCCAGTGAAATCCTTATGAATACCAGCAGAACACTGTCTGATATAGTGCCGGGAGATGAGCCCCCCAGGTTGGAAGGCACTCAAAAGACGACCGGGGAAGAGCTGCCTCCTCAAAGTACAGTCAGCGTTAATGAGATGGATGGAGTAAAGCTTTCAGGACCTTCATTTGCTGATGTGGCATGACTCAAAATGAGAAAAAAAAAAGCTGCAAACATCCATTAATCATGGGAACGTGGAATATATGAAGTATGAATCTAAGAAAATTGGAAATTGGAAAAAATGAAATGGAACACTTAAACATCGATATCCTAGGCATTAGTGAGCTGAAATGGACTGGTATGGGCCGTTTTGAGTTGGACAATCATATAGCGTACTATGCTGGGAATGACAACTTGAAGAGGAATGGCATTAATTTCATCGTCAAAAAGAACATTTCAAGATCTATCCTGAAGTACAACGCTGTCCGTGATAGGATAATATCCATACACCTACAAGGAAAACCAGTTAATATGACTATTATTCAAATTTACGCACCAACCACTAAGGCCAAAGATGAAGAAATTGAAGATTTTTATCAGCTTCTGCAGTATGAAATTGATCGAACATGCAATCAAGATGCATTGATAATTACTGGCGATTGGAATGCGAAAGTTGGAAACAAAGAAGAAGGATCAGTAGTGGGAAAATATGGCCTTGGTGAAGAAACAATACCAGAGATTGAATGACAGAATTTTGCAAGACCAATGACTTCTTCATTGCAAATACCTTCTTTCACCAACATAAACGGCGACTATACACATGGACCTCACCAAATGGAATACACAGGAATCAAATCGACTGCATCTGTGGAAAGAGACAATGGAAAAGCTCAATATCATCAGTCAGAACAAGGCCAGGGGCCCACTGTGGAACAGACCATCAGTTGCTCATATGCAAGTTCAAGTTGAAACTGAAGAAAATAAGAGCAAGTCCACGACAGCCAAGATACAACCGTGAGTATATCCCACCTAAATTTAGAGACCATCTCAAGAAAAGATTTGACGCATTGAACGCTAATGACTGAAGACCAGATGAGTTGTGGAATGACATCAAGGACATCATACATGAAGAAAGCAAGAGGTCATTGAAAAGACAGGAAAGAAAGAAAAGACCAGGATGGATGTCAGAGGAGACTGAAATTTCCTCTCGAACGTGGAGCAGCTGAAGCAAAAGGAAGAATTGATGAAGTAAAAGAACTGAACAGAAGATTTCAAAGGGAGTCTCAAGAAGACAAAGTAAAGTATTATAATGGCATGTGCAAAGAGCTGGAGATAGAAAACCAAATGGGAAGAGCATGCTCAGCATTTCTCAAGCTGAAAGAACTGAAGAAAAAAATTCTAGCCTCAAATTTAACAGTGGAGGACTCTACAGGGAAAATGTTAAACGACACAGGAAACCTCAAAAGAAGATGGAAGGAATACACAGATTCGTTATGCCAAAAAGAATTAGTCAACGTTCAGACATTTCAGGAGGTAGCATATGATCAGGAATCGATGGTACTGAAGGAAGAAGCCCAAGCTGCACTGAAAAAAAAGGCACTGGCAAAAGACAAGGTTCCAAGAATTGATGGAATCAATTGAGATGTTTCAACAAATGGATGCAGCACTGGAAGTGCTCACTTGAGTATGCTGAGAAATTTGGAAGACACCTACCTGGTCAACCAGCTGAAAGAGATCCATATTTGTGCCTATTCCCAAGAAAGGTGATCCAACCAGATGCAGAAATTATCGAACAATATCATTAATATCACATGCAAGCAAAATTTTGCTGAAGATCATTCAAAACTGGCTGCAGCAGTATATTGATATGGAACTGCCAGAAATTGAGGCCGGATTCAGAAGAGGATGTGGAACCAGGGATATCATTGCTGATGTCAGATGGATCCTGGCTGAAACAGAGAATATCAGAAGGATGTTTACGTGTGTTTTATTGACCATGCAAAGGCAGTCAACTGTGTGGATCATAACAAATTACGGATAACATTACAAAGAATGGGAATTCTAGAACACTTAATTGTGCTCATGAGGAACCCATACATAGATCAAGAGGCAGTTGTTAGGACAGAACAAGGGGATACTGAGTGGTTTAAAGTCAGGAAAGGTGTGCTTCAGGTTTGTATCCTTTCACTATACCTATTCAATCTGTATGCTGAGCAAATAATCCGAAAACTTGGACTATATGAAGAAGGATGGGGCATCAGGGTCGGAGGAAGCCTCATTAACAACCTGCGTTATGCAGATGACACAACCTTGCAGCCTTTTGGTTAGCAGCCAAGCTCTTAACCACTGTGCCACAAGGGCTCATGTCTGTCTATCTACCTAGTTATCATCTATCATTTATTTGTCTGACTGCCCATCCATCCATCCATCCACCCATCTATTTATCTAGCTATCTATCTATCTAACCGACTCTATGTACAACAGAACAAAACACTGCCTGGTCCTCCGCCATTCTCACAATCATTAGGCTTGAGCCCGTTGTTGGAGCCACTGTGTCAATTCATCTCATTGAGGGTCTTCCTCTTTTTCACTGACCCTCTTCTTTACCAACCATGACGTCCTTCTCCAGGGGCTGATTCCTCCTGATGACTTGTCCAAAGTATGTGAGATGTAGTCTCGCCATCCTTGCTTCTGAGGAGCATTCTGGTTGTACTTCTTCCAAGACAGATTTGTTCATTCTTTTGGCAGTCCATGGTGTATTCAATATTCTTCTCCAACACCACAATTCAAAGGCATCAATTCTTCTTTGGTCTTCCTTATTCATTATCCAGCTTTCACATGCGTATGACGCGATTGAAAACACCATAGCTTGGGTCTGGCGCACTTTAGTCTTAAAGGTGACATATTTGATTTTTAACACTTTGAAGAGGTCTTTTGCAGCAGGTTTGCCCAAAGCAATGCATCGTTTGATTTCTTGGCTGCTGCTTCCATGGGTGTTGATTGTGGATCCAAGTAAAGTGAAATCCTTGACAACTTCAATCTTTTCTCCATTTATCACAATGTTGCTTATTGGTCCACCTGTAAGGATTTTTGTTTTCTTTATGTTGAGGCATAATCCACACTGAAGGCTGTGGTCTTTCATCTTCATTAGTAAGTGCTTCAATCAAGTGTTTACAATCAAGAAAGGTGTGCATCAGGGTTGTATCCTTTCACCATACTTATTCAATCTGTATGCTGAACAACTAATCTGAGAAGCTAAACTATATGAAGAAGAATAGAGCATCAGGATTTGAGAACGACTCATTAACAACCTGCATTATGTAGCTGATACAACCTTTCTTGCTGAAAGTGACATTATGTAGATGATACAACCTTTCTTGCTGAAAGTGACATTATGTAGATGATACAACCTTTCTTGCTGAAAGTGACATTATGTAGATGATACAACCTTTCTTGCTGAAAGTGACATTATGTAGATGATACAACATTTCTTGCTGAAAGTGAAGAGGATTTGAAGCACTTACTGAATGAAGATCAGAGACCACAGCCTTCAGTATGGATAACACCTCAACATAAAGAGAATAAAAATCCTTACAACTGGACCAGTAAGGAACATCATGATAAGTGGAGAAAAGATTGACGTTGTCAACAATTTCATTTTACTCAGATCTATAATCAACATCACAGAAGCAGCAGTCAAACAACACATTGCATTGGGCAAATTTGCTGCAAAAGGCCTCTTTAAAGTGTTGAAAAGCAAAGATGTCATTTTAAAGACTAAAGTGTGCCTGACCCAGGCCATGGCATTTTCAGTCACCTCCTGTGCATGTGAAAGCTGGACAATGAATAAAGAAGACCATAGAAGAATTGATGCCTTTGAATTGTGGTGTTGGAGAAGAATATTGAAAATAACACAGACTGCCAAAAGAACGAACAAACCTGTCTTAGACGAAGTACAACCAGCATGTTCCTTAAAAGCAAGGATGGTAAGACTATGTCTCCCATACTTTGAACATATTAGCAGGAGTGACCAGTCCCTGGAGAAGGACATGATGCTTGGTAAAGTAGAAGGTTAGTGAAAAAGGGGACGACCCTCAATGAGATGGACTCACACAGTGACTGCAAAAATGGGCTCAAGCATAAGCATAATGAGGATGGCGCAGGACCGGGAAATGTTTCATTCTGTTGTACACAGGGTCACTATGGATCAAAACCAACTCAACTGCTCCTAACAACTTATCCTGTTTGGTGAAATATGTCCATGTCTTTTGCCCATTTTCTAATCAGATCTGTTGTTTCACCGTGGAGTTTTAAGAGTTCTTTATATATTCTATATGCTATTCTTTTGTCACATATGTGGTTACCACATATTTTTTCCCAATATGTAGCTTGTCTTTTCATTCTGTTAACAAGGTTTTTCATAGAACAAAAGTTTTTCATTTTGATGAAGTTCAGTTGTTCAATTTTCCTTTAATGGATCATGTTTTCATGGTCAAGTCTAAGAACTCTGCCTAGCCCTAGAACTTAAAGATTTTCTAAAAGTTTTGTACATTTCCATTTTACATTTGTGTCCATGATCCATTCTGAATTAATTTTTGGGTAAGATGTGAGTGTTATGTTGAGATTCAGGGTTTGTTTGTTTGTTTGTTTGTTCTTATGAGTGTCCTACTGTTTCAGCACCATTTTTTTAAAGGCTATTTTTCTTCCGTTGAATTACATTTTCATTTTTCTTCCATTGAACTACATTTTTACCTTTATCAAAAATTAGTTGGGTACACATCTAAATGTATAAAATAAGAGGAAATGTTCGTTCTATATGGTGTCATGATACATTATATACATAAAACTACATATATGAAAGTTTGTCTCCAAAAGTTAGTTGGGCACATTTCTGTGGGTGTTTCTGGACTTTCTATTTTGTTCCATTGATCTATGCGTCTGTACCTTCACCAGTACCACACTGTCCTGAATAATGTAGCTATATAATAAATCCTGAAATTGGTTGGACTAATTCTCCCACTTCATTCATTTTCAATATTGTTTTAGCTATTTTAGTTCTTTTGCCTTTCTATATAAATTTCAGAGTAATCTTATCTACATCTACAAAACTCTTGCTGGGATTTTCATAGAAATTGCATCAAACCTGCATATATATTTGGGGAATATCAGTGTTTTATAGTTTTCAGCATAGAAGCTCTGAACATGTTTTATGAGATTACCCCTACATACTTCAATTTTTTTTAAACAACTGTAAATTTTATTGCATTTTTTACTTTGGTATCCACATAATAATTGTCAGTAGATAGAAGTGCAGTTGATTTTTGTATGTTTGTCTTGTATCCTGTGACCTTGCTGAACTCAATTATAGGAGTTTTTTTGTAGATTCCTTGGAATTTTGTAAACAGCTATTCATCTGCAAATAGGGTCAATTTTATTTCTTCCTTTCTAATGTAAGCCTTTTATTTCCTTTTCTTGCTTTATTGCACTGGGTAGAAATTCCAGCACTATGTCGCATAAGAAGGGTGAGGCCAGACATTCTTGATTTATTACCATTCTTAGGAGGAAAGCATTCAGTCTTTCACAATTAAGTATAATATTTCCTGTAGGTTTTTTAAGATGCTCTTCATTGTGTTGAGGAAGTTCCTCTCTGTTTCTATTTTCCTGAGAGTTGTTACTGTGAATGGGTCTTGACTTTTTTCAAAGCTTTTTTCTACACTGATATAATCATGTAGGTTTTTTCCATTTTACACATTAATACTGTGGATTACATTGATTGATTTTCAAGTGGATTTATTCCAGGGATGTAAGGATGGTTCAATATCCACCCTTACATCCCCGGAATAAACCCACTTGGCCATGGTGTGTAATTCTTTATATACTGCTGAATTTGATTTGCTAATATTTTATTAAGAATTTTTGTCTGTATATTCATGAAGGATATTGGTCTGTAGTTTTCTTTTTTTCTTTTTTGTATTGTCTTTAGTTTTGGTATCAAGGTAAAAGTAGCTTCATAAAATAAATTAGGAACTGTTTCCTTCTCTTCTATTTTCTCAAAGAGATAAGAGATTGTGTATAATTGGCTTGTTTTTCTTAAATTTTGGTTAAAATTCTCCAATGATACTATCTGAGCCTGGAGATTCATTTTTTTGAGTTTTTAAATTATGAATTCAGTTTCCTTAACAGTTCCATGGCTATTCAAATTATGTACTTCATATTGGGTAAGTTGTGATGGTTTGCATTTTTCAAGGAATTTGTCCACTTCATCTTAGTCGTCAAAGTTATATGTGTAGAGTTGTGCTCATTATTCCCTTACTGATGTCTGCAGGGTCTGTACTGATATCTCCTTTTCCATTCCTTTTGTTAGCACTTGTGTCTTCTTTCTGTTTTACTAGAGATTTGATTGAGCTTTTTAAAGAAACAGGCATTTGTTTCATTGATTCTCTAGATTTTTTTTTCAGCTTAAATTTCATTGATTTCTACTGTTACCTTTATTATTTCTTTCCTTCTGCTTGCTTTGGTTTTATTTTGCTCTTCCATTTTAGGCTCCTGAGGTGGGGGCATAGATTATTGATTTTTGAGTTTTCTTCTTTTCTATTGTATGCACTCAGTACTTAAAATTTCCCTCTCAGCACTGCTTTATCTGTGTTCCACAAATTTCTATATGTTGTTTCTTTGTTTTCACTCAGTTCAATATATTTATTGATTTCCCTTGAGACTTCTCACTGATCAATGAATTATTTGGAAGTGTATTGTTCAGCTTCTAAGTGTTTTGAGATTTTCCTGTTATCTTTCTGTTATTGGTTTCTACTTTGATTCTATTGTGGTTAAAGAGCACACTCTATGTGATTTCAGTTTTTTTAAATCTATTGACGTCTATTTTCTGGCCCAGGATATGTTTATCTTGGAATATTTTCCATGAGCACTTGAAAAGAATGTGTATCCTGCTGCTGTGTGCTGAGTGTTCTATTAATGTTGATATCTTCAACTACAACTGTGAATTTCAGTTCTATCTGTTTTTGCTTCACATATTTTGTAGTGCTGATTTTTTGTGCATACACATTTAGTATTGCTATGTCTTCTTGGTGAATTGGCCTTTTTTTCATTTATAATATTACTCTCTGGTAGTTTTTTTTTTTTTTTTTGCTCTGCCCAAATCTGTCTTTTAGTTGGTATTTTAGACCGTTTACATTTAATGTTATTACTGATATTTTAGATTTTAAGTCTGCCATTTTAATTTTTTGTTTGGCTTTGTTGTTTTCCTTTTCTTGCCTTCCTGTGGGTTACCTGAACGTTTTTTAAAATTCTACTTTGATTTATCTATAGTTTTTTTTTTTTTTTAGTATAACTCCTCGTATAGCTTTAAGTGGCTGCTGTAGATATTATATTATGTATACTATAAGTTATCACAGTCTATCAGTGTCATTATTTTACCAGTTTGAATGTATAGAATATTACCTCTCTTTATGTCCCTTTATACTCCACCATCTATAATATAGTTGTATTAACTATTCCTCTACTTACATTTAAAACCACATCAGACAGTGTTATAACTTTTGCTTCAACCATCAAACAATTTAGGAAACTTAACAGGGAAAGGAGAGTCTATTGTATTTACCCACATTTTACTTATTGTGGTCTCTTTTCCTTCTTGATGTTTCAAGTTTCCTTCTTCTATCATTTTCTTTCGAGAACTTCCATTAGCCATTCTTCTAGCAACACTTCTCTTAGTTTTCTTTTTCTCTGAGAATGTCTCTATTGCACCTTCATTTCTGCAAGATAGTTTCACTGGATTATGGGTCAATAGTTCTTTTCTTTCAGCACTTGAAAAAAGGTTGCACCACTTCTTTCTGCTGTGCATGATTTCTCATGAGAAATCCACTGTCATTTAAATTGGTTATTTCCTACAGGTAAGGTGTCATTTCTCTCTTGATGCTTTCAAATATATATATATTTGTCTTCAGTTTTCAGAAGTTTTACTATGATGTGTCTTGTTGTAGGTTTCTTTTGGTTTATCCTGCCTGGGGTTCTCTCATCTTCTTGAATCCGTAGGTTTATGTCTTGTCAAATTTGAAAAGTTTTCAGTCATTCTTTCTTTGAGTACCTCTTTATCCTTTCCCTCCAAACTCTGATGACACAAATATGAGAGCTTTTGTAATAGACCCACAGTTCACTGAGCCTGTATTCATTTTTGTCAGTCTATTTTTCCTTGATTATTCAGATTTTGTAATTTCTATCATTCTCTTATCCAATTCACTAATTCCCTTTCTTTGTCTTTTCCACCTGCTGTTGGGCCAATCTGTTGAGTTTATTTCAGTTATTGTACTTTAGTTCTAAAATTTCCAGTTGATTCTTACTATTGTTCTATTTTTCCTATTGTCTCCTATTTCTTTGCTGAGACTTTCTATTTTTCAGTTGTTTCAAGCATGTTTGTAATTGCTCATTGAATCATTTTTATAGTGGTTGCTTTAAAATCTTTACCAAATAATTCTAAATTCTCTGTCATTTTAGTGTCGCACCTATTGATTTTCTTTTTGTCATTCAGTTTGAGATCCTTCTGGTTCTTCATATGATTAGTGATTTCTTTTTATTGAAACCTGGACATTTAGGGTATTAAGAGACTCAATCTTATTAAACCTGTATTTTTTGCTGGCTTCCTTTGACACCACTCTAGCAGAGGACTAGATGAGGGATGGGGAGACGCCACCTTCTTACTGCCAGGTGGGAGTAAAAGTCCAGGTTCCCCACTCAGCCTTCACTGACACCTGACGTGGGGGGCTCCCCATTACTGCTGGGTGGAGGTACAAGTTCCAGCTCCCTACCACGTCTCACTGATATCTTCCTGGTGTGGAGGGGATAAGAATCCTCATTATTGCTCCTCATGTGGCTTCCACTGGGGGATGGGGATGGCCTCATTATTGCTAGGCAGTGGTAAAAGTTCTGACTCTTCACTAGACCTCCTCTGGCACCACCACAGTGGGAAAGAGAAGGAATACCTCATAATGGCCAGGTGTGGTGGAAGTCTAGTCTCCCCACATGGTGTGTACTGCCATCTCAGAGTGTGTTTGTGGCTCATTACTGCCTAATGGCGATGAAAATTCTACCTACTTAACCTTTCTCTCCCACCACACTGGCAGGACAGTTGGGGCTCTCTATTTCAGCCTGGGAAGGTGGAAGTCTAGGCTCCCAATTTTGCCTTTGCTAGTGCAAGTGGAGGGAGGACCACAGTTTTTGTCTGTGTGTGTGTGTGTGGTGTTTGGATTGAGTAGAATACTTATTGTCTTAAAATTTTCTGTCTTGCTATGCTATCCCCTTCCTGGTCCTTTGGTTAGAGACAGCAGGCCTTTTTTTTTTTTTGTCTGTCCTGTTGGTGTTTCTAAGCTACAGGGTTCTCCAGCACACAGTTCAGGATATATGAGGCAAAAGGAAAACCCCAGAAATTCATCACTGTGTTATTCCTTGGGCCCTGGTTGATCTTACTTCTCTTCTCCACCTTACAGAGCCTATATATATATTTGAGATACTCCAGCACTTTAACTTGTACTTAGTGTGAGGAGGTGGGTAAAGTATGTGTATCTTCCCAAAAGCAGAAGTCTCAATTCTGGTCTTTTTATCTCACACTTGGAGACAATAATCTCTACCTTCCACAGAAATATAATGAAGGTGTCTCAAAGTATGTGATTAATGTCAGATGCAGAAGAGATCATTATAGTTTAAAGATACTTCATGATGCAAGAACTTGAGTTCCCATTCTAATAAGTGAATGGTATCATATGTCCTATAACTTTTCATATAGTGTCTAATAAATGGTTGACAAAGAATTATCATGTATTTAACTTTTACTATGTTTCAGACACTTTGTCGTGTTTTGCATGCAACAAACGCTCTCAACCACCAATTGTAGTAAGTACAATTACTACATTTATTATATCTACTTTACAAATTAGGAAACTAAACCTTAAAGACTTAAAGTAAATAATCCAGGACTTGAATTTGATCCAGTGCTTTCTGAAACCAAAAACTGAACTTTAACCACTTTGCCATAATGACTCATTCCTTTAGAAATCAAGACAAATATATGTAGAAGGGTCCTCCAGGCACCATCTGCCTAGTTCAACCAAAACTAAACTGTTGCAGACTGATAGACAGACAGATGGATATAAATATTGAATGCAGAAACTTCAAAGTAAGGTATAGAGATACCAAACAAGAAATGAACAAAAGTATTTAGTATAGAAATGAAGATCCTGCTCCCGACAGTGTCGTTTGCCTTCATGTTCCTCAGCGTCTCTGTGGGAGGTGATGTGTGGAGACAGATACTGTTCTTTAAGTGAGTGTGATGTAAGGTGTGCCTGAACTATATGAATCACAAGATGTGAAATATTTTATGTGGCTTTAAAGTGCTCAAGCCTGAGGGGAAAATACATTCCTGGTCCATGAAGTGTTTTGAAGTTGTATATCAATTTCTACCTTTTCAGGTTACACAAAAGCACTTTTCCTATAACCATTAATGTTGTCCTTTCCATTAATCAAATGCTAGCAATGATATCATCTTTGAATTCATTTTGTCTTTGAACATATGAATCCCTAGGAGTGTCTTTCTAAACAAATACTTCTCACAACTATTTGAAGACTCAGTCTGAGCTGATCTTGTTCATATTGTTTCTTTCCCAAATTTTCCAAGTTAATTTCGGTAAATGTTCTTGATCTTTCTTCCCCACCTTTTAAACTACGTCATTTGTAAGAACATTCTGGTTGGAAGAATATTTCCTAAGAGTTGAAGCCTATGAATCAAAACACCACTGTGTAGAGATGTACAGAGATATAAAAAGGGGAACAGACTATGAGCTACCCCTACAGATATATGGAACCTCTGTCAACGCCTTTTTTTTTTTTTTTTTTGGCCTCCCCTTCATCATAATGACCAACAAAATTTATTTACCTGAATGTTAAAAAGTTTGTTTCATTCTCTCACACTTTTCTGCCATAGAACTTTACAGCTAGATATTGTGATTTTATAAGACATTGAGTAATATTTTCAATGTTTCTATATTATATACATTTTGAAATAGCAACATTGTTCATACACTTGAATTTATATAAAATGGAGTGTATTCCTACTCTGAGTCTAAATTGATATATTTTATAAAGTTGCGATTTGCCTTTTTAAAAATTAGCTAGATAATGACATTTTATTACAGAATTTTCAAGGATAAATTTGTGAAATGACATTTTAAACTTTTTGAATTGGATAATTTTAGGAAACTTTGGTGGCACAGTAGTTAAGCATTCAGCTACTAACCAAAAGGTCGGCAGTTTGAATCTACCAGCCATTCCTTGGAAACCCCACAGGGCAGTTCTACTCTGTCCTAATGGGTCACTAAGCGTTGGAATAGACTCGACGGCAGTTGGTTGGGTAGGAAGATATATTTGTACCATCTGGGTCAATTTAGATGATTATTATCAATAGCAATAGCTACCATATATTAAGAACTTGGCGGGTTCTTCATTAAGGATATTACATATTTTTATTTTCTCCTCACAACAACCACATGAATTAGGTACAATTTTTTGACCATTTTACAGATGAAAAAGGTGATGCTTAGAAAAGGCAAATTAATTCCCCGCAAGTTAAACCCAAATCTGACCTCAAAGCCTGATCTCTCCTAGTAAATCTTTAAAAATAATCAGGAGCTCCTCATTCTTACTTGTCCCCTACATGAACAGCTGCTAGCTTTATGATTTCCTTTCTGCTTGAAGAGGACTGAGAGAAATAATATCATTCTTCTTCTGGGAACTTGGTATGTGCCAGGCACAGGTCTAGGCTCATTACAGTTTTATTCCATTTAATGCGCACAAAAAAATCAATGAGATAAGCATTATTATTTTCCCCTTTTGTAGGTAAAAAAAAAAAAAAAATGATGCAGAAGAAATTAAGTAACTTCCCCAACATCACACAGTTAATTTTGTAGGCAGGATTCAATTAACGGAATTCTAACTCCAAAATTCCTTTCTTAACTAATACGCTATACAGCCACAGCTGATACTGATACTGAAGGGCCATGTTCATTTCTGTGGAATCCTGCAGAGCACTAATACGGCATGCACTTTTAGAAATATTTTTCTCCAATTTTCCCTTTTGCTATTGGGTTGAACCATACGAGATTGCTGATATTCACCCATTTTTTGACCTACGACATGGCAGTGTCTCATGGCTCCACATAATGTAACTTGTGTTTCTCAGAATAACTTTTTTCCCCTCCTTGGACTACTTTAATAGCTCTTGTACTCTCTCTTACTGTTCAAACCTCTTACAACTCTATAGCCAAAACAACTAGAATACTAACACATAAGGAATTGGGGCTCGCTTTCCCTGTAATACAGGCCTATTGTTTTCTGACCTTCTACCTTTTGAACACCACTTTATACATTTATTGTGATAACACAGGGTAACAGGGAAATAAGTTATGATGTTAGTGGTTTAGACACTAATGAGTATGTTTTCCCCGTTATTTATTTAGGTTTGAAAAAAACAAGCCTAAGGCAAAAATAGAGCTGGAAAAAATTTCAAAGTAGGTTTCTCCTTTCAACATTTTTCAATCAACATGTATTAAGTACCCCACAAAGTACTGGCACTCTATGACGTGCTAAAGTGTAGAAAGATGTGAAATGGAAAATAATCATCACCTTGGCCCTAGAAGAATTTTACATATTGAACTATTAAGCTTTCTCTGGAATTTTCTGGTTTCTGATTATTTGTCCTTGAGGGAGAGTTATACAAAAATCTTACCAGGGGCCATTGCTCATTCACATTATCGCTGACTGTCTTTGCTAATTAGCAATTATGATTTTTTGAAATGGTGGTCAATAGTTCATAGAATAATTCCAAATGAAAAGCCATATGGATCAACTGCTTGTAAATCCAGTCTCCTTTTCTTGAATATGAAGGTGGCAGGTGAAATGGCATCCCCAAATTCTGTGGTCACCCAGGTTGCTCTGCATCACAAATGTAGATTCAGGGAACACTGCAGGCACAAAAAGTTTGCAGATCAGATTTTCATTGTGCTCTAGGACCCCACACAACACTAAAAAAAAAAAACACTAGTGGACTTTTATTTGGGGCTGAGGAAAGCGAGAGGGACAAGGTTTTTTCTTTGGCCCAAACTCCCTCTTTGAAGTCAGAGTGATAGATATTTTATAACTTCTAGATTTCATTTTATTTATTAACGGTTCTTTTTCAATTTCACATTATTTATTTACCTGGAAAACATTTGCTAAGGGTCTGCTCGTGTGCCAAGACCAATGCTAGGTGCTAAAGGATACGAAAATGTACAGAATATGGTCATTCATTTTGAATGATTCACAATTCAGAATCACAAATAATTATAACATAAGATGAAGGCTAAAGTAGGAACCTATAAGTCAACTACTAAGGAGGAGTAAGTGCTAATACCTTTGGGAGTAAACACAGGTGGGGTCAAGGAGGCAACATTTGTGAGCTCATTCTTAAAGGATAAGCAGACGTTTTCCAGGCAGAAAAGGGGGCAGAGGAAGCCACTAGCAAAAAAAAAAGAAGGAACAAAATCTTTCCATACTAGTGTGTTTGTATGTACCTGAACCTACTTAAAAAGGAGGCGGGGGGGCGGGGCCAAGATGGCAGACTAGGTGGACGCTACCGCGGATCCCTCTTGCAACAAAGACTCGGAAAAACAAGTGAATCGATCACGTACGTAACAATCTACGAACCCTGAACAACAAACACAGATTTAGAGACGGAAAACAAACAAATACGGAGAGGCAGCGATTGTTTTCAGAGCCTGGAGCCAGCGTACCAGTCAGCGGATTTTCTGGAAAAACTAGTTTCCCAGTGATGGCTCGGAGACAGCAGTCCATATCAAACCACATAAAGAAGCAGACCATGACAGCTTCTCCAACCCCCCAAACAAAAGAATCAAAATCTTTTCCAAATGAAGATACAGTCCTGGAATTATCAGATACAGAATATAAAAAACTAATTTACAGAATGCTTCAAGACATCACAAACGAAATAAGGCAAACTGCAGAAAAAGCCAAGGAACACACTGATAAAACTGTTGAAGAACTCGAAAAGATTATTCAAGAACATACTGGAAAAATTAATAAGTTGCAAGAATCCATAGAGAGATAGCATGTAGAAATCCAAAAGATTAACAATAAAATTACAGAATTAGACAATGCAATAGGAAGTCAGAGGAGCAGACTCGAGCAATTAGAATGCAGACTGGGACATCTGGAGGACCAGGGAATCAACACCAACATAGCTGAAAAAAAACAAAGAATTTAAAAAAATGAAGAAACCCTAAGAATCATGTGGGACTCTATCAAGAAGGATAACTTGCGTGTGATTGGAGTCCCAGAACAGGGAGGGGGGACAGAAAACACAGAGAAAATAGTTGAAGAACTCCTGACACAAAACTTCCCTGACATCATGAAAGACGAAAGGATAGCTATCCAAGATGCTCATCGAACCCCATTTAAGATTGATCCAAAAAGAAAAACACCAAGACATATTATCATCAAACTCGCCAAAACCAAAGATAAACAGAAAATTTTAAAAGCAGCCAGGGAGAAAAGAAAGGTTTCCTTCAAGGGAGAATCAATAAGAATAAGTTCAGACTACTCAGCAGAAACCATGCAGGCAAGAAGGGAATGGGATGACATATACAGAGCACTGAAGGAGAAAAACTGCCAGCCAAGGATCACATATCCAGCAAAACTCTCTCTGAAATATGAAGGCAAAATTAAGATATTTACAGATAAACACAAGTTTAGAGAATTAGCAAAAACCAAACCAAAGCTACAAGAAATACTAAAGGATATTTTTTGGTCAGAAAACCAATAATATCAGATACCAGCACAATACAAGGTCACAAAACAGAATGTCCTGATATCAACTCAAATAGGGAAATCACAAAAACAAACAAATTAAGATTAATTAAAAATAATAATAATAATACACATAACAGGGAATCATGGAAGTCAATAGGTAAAAGATCACAATAATCAAAAAGAGGGACTAAATACAGGAGGCATTGAACTGCCAGATGGAGAGTGATACAAGGCGATATAGAACGATACAAGTTAGGTTTTCACTTAGAAAAATAGGGGTAAATAATAAGGTAACCACAAAAAGGTATAACAACTCCATAACTCAAGAAAAACGTAACGACTCAACTAACATAAAGTCAAACACTATGAAAATGAGGATCTCACAATTTACTAAGAAAAACGTCTCAGCACAAAAAAGCATGTGGAAAAATGAAATTGCCAACAACACACATAAAAAGGCATCAAAATGACAACACTAAAAACTTATTTATCTATAATTACGCTGAATGTAAATGGACTAAATGCACCAATAAAGAGACAGAGAGTCACGGACTGGATAAAGAAACACGATCCATCTATATGCTGCCTACAAGAGACACGCCTTAGACTTAGAGACACAAACAAACTAAAACTCAAAGGATGAAAAAAATATATCAAGCAAACAATAAGCAAAAAAGAAGAGGAGTAGCAATATTAATTTCTGACAAGATAGACGTTAGACTTAAATCCACCACAAAGGATAAAGAAGGACACTATATAATGATAAAAGGGACAATTGATCAGGAAGACATAACCATATTAAATATTTATGCACCCAATGACAGGGCTGCAAGATACATAAATCAAATTTTAACAGAATTGAAAAGTGAGATAGACACCTCCACAATTATAGTAGGAGACTTCAACACACCACTTTCGGAGAAGGACAGGACATCCAGTAAGAAGCTCAATAGAGACACGGAAGATCTAATTACAACAATCAACCAACTTGACCTCATTGACTTATACAGAACTCTCCACCCAACTGCTGCAAAGTACACTTTTTTTTCTAGGGCACATGGAACATTCTCTAGAATAGACCACATATTAGGTCATAAAACAAACCTTTTCAGAGTCCAAAACATCGAAATATTACAAAGCATCTTCTCAGACCACAAGGCAATAAAACTAGAAATCAATAACAGAAAAACTAGGGAAAAGAAATCAAATACTTGGAAACTGAACAATACTCTCCTGAAAAAAGACTGGGTTATAGAAGACATCAAGGAGGGAATAAGGAAATTCATAGAATGCAACGAGAATGAAAATATTTCCTATCAAAACCTCTGGGACACAGCAAAAGCAGTGCTCAGAGGCCAATTTATATCGATAAATGCACACATACAAAAAGAAGAAAGAGCCAAAAGCAGAGAACTGTCCCGACAACTTGAACAAATAGAAAGTGAGCAACAAAAGAACCCATCAGGCACCAGAAGAAAACAAATAATAAAAATTAGAGCTGAACTAAATGAATTAGAGAACAGAAAAAGAATTGAAAGAATTAAGAAAGCCAAAAGCTGGTTCTTCGAAAAAATTAACAAAATTGATAAACCATTGGCTAGACTGACTAAAGAAATACAGGAAAGGAAACAAATAACCCGAATAAGAAACGAGAAGGACCACATCACAACAGAACCAAATGAAATTAAAAGAATCATATCAGATTACTACGAAAAATTGTACTCCAGCAAATTTGAAGACCTAGAAGAAATGGATGAATTCTTGGAAAAACACTACCTACCTAAACTAACACATTCAGAAGTAGAACAACTAAATAGACCCATAACAAAAAAAGACATTGAAACGGTAATAAAAAAACTTCCAACAAAAAAAAGCCCTGGCCCGGATGGCTTCACTGCAGAGTTCTACCAAACTTTCAGAGAAGAGTTAACACCACTACTACTGAAGGTATTTCAAAGCATAGAAAAGGACGGAATACTACCCAACTCATTCTATGAAGCCACCATCTCCCTGATACCAAAACCAGGTAAAGAATTACATAAAAAGAAAATTACAGACCTATATCTCTCATGAACGTAGATGCAAAAATCCTCAACAAAATTCTAGCCAATAGAATCCAACAACACATCAAAAAAATAATTCACCATGATCAAGTGGGATTTATACCAGGTATGCAAAGCTGGTTTAATATCAGAAAAACCATTAATGTAATCCATCACATAAATAAAACAAAAGATAAAAACCACATGATCTTATCAATTGATGCAGAAAAGGCATTTGACAAAGTCCAACACCCATTTATGATAAAAACTCTTACCAAAATAGGAATTGAAGGTAAATTCCTCAACATAATAAAGGGCATCTATGCAAAGCCAACAGCCAATATCACTCTAAATGGAGAGAACCTGAAAGCATTTCCCTTGAGAACGGGAACCAGACAAGGATGCCCTTTATCACCACTCTTATTCAACATCGTACTTGAAGTCTTAGCCGGGGCAATTAGGCTAGACAAAGAAATAAAGGGTATCCGCATTGGCAAGGAGGAAGTAAAGTTATCACTCTTTGCAGATGACATGATCTTATACACAGAAAACCCTAAGGAATCCTCCAGAAACCTACTGAAACTAATAGAAGAGTTTGGCAGAGTCTCAGGTTATAAAATAAACATACAAAAATCACTTGGATTCCTCTACATCAACAAAAAGAACACCGAAGAGGAAATAACCAAATCAATACCATTCACAGTAGCCCCCAAGAAGATAAAATACTTAGGAATAAATCTTACCAAGGATGTAAAAGACCTATACAAAGAAAACTACAAAGCTCTACTACAAGAAATTCAAAAGGACATACTTAAGTGGAAAAACATACCTTGCTCATGGATAGGAAGACTTAACATAGTAAAAATGTCTATTCTACCAAAAGCCATTTATACATTTAACGCACTTCTGATCCAAATTCCAATGTCATATTTTAAGGGGATAGAGAAACAAATCACCAATTTCATATGGAAGGGAAAGAAGCCCCGGATAAGAAAAGCATTACTGAAAAAGAAGAAGAAAGTGGGAGGCCTCACTCTACCTGATTTCAGAACCTATTATACAGCCACAGTAGTCAAAACAGCCTGGTACTGGTACAACAACAGGCACATAGACCAATGGAACAGAATTGAGAACCCAGATATAAATCCATCCACGTATGAGCAGCTGATATTTGACAAAGGACCAGTGTCAGTCAATTGGGGAAAAGATAGTCTTTTTAACAAATGGTGCTGGCATAACTGGATATCCATTTGCAAAAGAATGAAACAGGACCCATACCTCACACCATGCACAAAAACTAACTCCAAGTGGATCAAAGACCTAAACATAAAGACTAAAACGATAAAGATCATGGAAGAAAAAATAGGGACAACCCTAGGAGCCCTAATGCAAGGCATAAACAGAATGCAAAACATTACCAAAAATGATGAAGAGAAACCCGATAACTGGGAGCTCCTAAAAATCAAACATCTATGCTCATCTAAAGACTTCACCAGAAGAGTAAAAAGACCACCTACAGACTGGGAAAGAATTTTCAGCTATGACATCTCAGACCAGCGCCTGATCTCTAAAATCTACATGATTCTGTCAAAACTCAACCACAAAAAGACAAACAACCCAATCAAGAAGTGAGCAAAGGATATGAACACACATTTCACTAAAGAAGATATTCAGGCAGCCAACAGATACATGAGAAAATGCTCTCGATCATTAGCCATTAGAGAAATGCAAATTAAAACTACGATGAGATTCCATCTCACTCCAACAAGGCTGGCATTAATCCAAAAAACACAAAATAATAAATGTTGGAGAGGCTGCGGAGAGATTGGAACTCTTATACACTGCTGGTGGGAATATAAAATGGTACAACCACTTTGGAAATCTATCTGGCGTTATCTTAAACAATTAGAAATAGAACTACCATACAACCCAGAAATCCCACTCCTAGGAATATACCCTAGAGATACAAGAGCCTTCATACAAACAGATATATGCACACCCATGTTTATTGCAGCTCTGTTTACAATAGCAAAAAGTTGGAAGCAACCAAGGTGTCCATCAACGGATGAATGGGTAAATAAATTGTGGTATATTCACACAATGGAATACTACGCATCGATAAAGAACAGTGACAAATCTCTGAAACATTTCATAACATGGAGGAACCTGGAAGGCATTATGCTGAGCGAAATGAGTCAGAGGCAAAAGGACAAATATTGTATAAGACCACTATTATAAGATCTTGAGAAATAGTAAAAACTGAGAAGAACACATACTTTGGTGGTTACGAAGGGGGGAGGGAGGGAGGGAGAGGGTTTTTTATTGATTAATCATTAGATAAGAACTGCTTTGGGTGAAGGGAAAGACAACACTCAATACAGGGAAGGTCAGCTCAATTGGACTGGACCAAAAGCAAAGAAGTTTCCGGGATAAAATGAATGCTTCAAAGGTCAGCGGATCAGGGGCGGGGGTCTGGGGAAAATGGTTTGAGGGGACTTCTATGTCAATTGGCAAAATAATTCTATTATGAAAACATTCTGCATCCCACTTTGAAATGTGGCATCTGGGGTCTTAAATGCTAACAAGCGGCCATCTAAGATGCATCAATTAGTCTCAACCCACCTGGAGCAAAGGAAAATGAAGAACACCAAGGTCACACGACAACTAGGAGCCCAAGAGACAGAAAGGGCCACATGAACCAGAGACCTACATCACCCTGAGACCAGAAGAACTAGTTGGTGCCCGGCCACAATCGATGACTGCCCTGACAGGGAGCACAACAGACAACTCCTGAGGGAACAGGAGATCAGTGGGATGCAGACCCCAAATTCTCATAAAAAGACCATACTTAATGGTCTGACTGAGACTAGAGGAATCCCGGCGGCCATGCTCCCCAGACCTTCTGTCGGCACAGGACAGGAACCATCCCCGAAGACAACTCATCAGACATGAAAGGGACTGGTCAGCGGGTGGGAGAGAGATACTGATGAAGAGTGAGCTAATTATATCAGGTGGACACTTGAGAGTGTGTTGGCAGCTCTTGTCTGGTGGGGGGATGGGAGGATAGAGAGAGAGGGAAGCTGGCAAAATTGTCACGAAAGGAGAGACTGAAAGGGCTGACTCAATAGGGGAAGAGCAGGTGGGAGTACGGAGTAAGATGTATGTAAACTTGTATGTGACAGACTGATTGGATTTGTAAACGTTCACTTGAAGCTTAATAAAAGTTAATAAAAAAAAAAAGGAGGCAGAGACAAGATTACAATGTATGTTTACATTATGGTGAGGCAAACTAGAGAAAAATGAATGATTTTAATACAATTGTGTAATCATCAGATTTACATTTTGGAAAATCATTCTGGTTTTAATGTGGAGAATGACTTAGTGGTTAATGAAGTTATCCAGGCTAGAACAGGTAAGAGTTTTTACAAATGGGAGATAGAAGAGGAATTTACAAGATTTGGGAAATAGAAACTCCAAGGGCTGGTTATCAATAAGATGTAGGAGTTCAGAGAGCTACTGATAATCTCTGAGGTTTTGATTGGGGGAATGGTGATGAAAATACATATTTCATCAATTCTAAGAAGCACATTTTTTTACCACATTTTAACATCTTTGAAATTGAGATCTATTTTATATTCAATGTTGACAACATTTTTTTTCTTTCTCTATGATAACAATAAATAATGGTGCATCATCTACAAGATGACATTCTAAATTTAGTAAAATACAGGAAATAAGAAAAAATGCAGGACAATCAGATTTGGGATGGAGAGGTGAGAAGAAGAAAGTCATCACTTATGAGAGATGAAGGGGATGGTTCTTGCAACCATTATGAATTACTGTATTATTTAAACCAAGAGCACATTCAGGTCCTACTGCTTGAGTTGCTCTCAGCACATAAAATACTTGATTATTCTAGATAGATGGTATTTTCTACTCTGGTATCTGGACATTGGGATATGGAGGTCAAACTATTGCTGTACTGGGGCTCACCGGGGAAACGGGGTTTACAGAAGAATGGGGCTATCTATTACATATTTTTCAGTGGCTTACCTTTTATTGAATTTAGCATCTTGTATTATTAGGTGTCAATTATCAAAAAAGCTGTCAATATAAATGAATATCTCCATATTTTCATTCTTGTAGCACTTCAGCAATATAAAATATTTTAACTTGTCCCCATTCTAAAAATAAATGGGCACAAGTCTATCAGCAGAAACAATGAGTCGATTTCGATATGGGCTATTGCAATAACTCACTGACCAAAATACTAACCTGACCAATATACTTCTATCCTTGTCCTTCTGTAGTTGATTTGCCACATATCTATCAGAGTGGTCATTCAAAACTGAAATTTCATGCCATTTTTCTGCTCAAAACCCTACTATAGACAGGCAGGAAGTAGAGGAAAAAAGAGGCTCACTGCTTAGGGGACACTTAGCTTCGGTGTAGGGTGATGAAAAACCTGGAAATGAATAATGATGATGAGTGAACATAATAAATGTAATTAATGCCACTGAATTGTACATGTGAAGAATGGTTAGATGGCAAATGTTTTCTTACGTATATATTTACCACAGTGAAAAACCAACCAACCAAGCAAACAAAACTCCTCCTGTATTTCCCATATCCCTTTAAATAAAATCCAAAATTACCTTAGCCTTATGGTCTATATGATGAGGGTTGCTTACTAACTGACCTGATGTTTTACTTCTCTTTCTACCTATTCACCTCTGTGCATACCTACACCTTTTAGCGGAACCTTCCAGCATCACCAGTTTTGTCCCACCTCAGTGCCTGTGTACTTGCTGTTCCCTTTGTCTGGATTGTCCTTCCTCCAAATCTTCTCATGGTTCCCTCCCTTCAATCAGGTCTCAGTCAAATGTCTCTGGCCCACTGAGACTTTGCCTCAATGCCTAACTAGAAACGTCCAATGTCCCACACTGCCATTATCTGTCTCCTTACCCTTTTTTATATTTCTTAATTCTACTTACTAAAAAAAAAAAAAAAAAAAGTACCTAAAAAATACTATATTTAATTGCCCCCTCCCCCCGCAAATGTAAAATTCAAAGAGAAGGACTTTATTTTATTCACTATACCTGGAACTGTAAGTATAATTAGTAAGTACTCAATAAATAAATATTTATTAAGTGAATTTATTAGTCTTTAAAACCTAAACTAAATGTCATTGTACTAGGTAAAAGTCTATATTGCCCTAAATGGCTACCAAAGCCACAGCCCCCTGTATTAGCTTCCTAGGGCAGCTATTAAAAAAAAAAAAAGCACCACAAATTGGGTATCTAATAAGAACTGAAATGTATTGCCTCACAGTTGTGGAGGCTAGAAGTCCAAATTCGGAGTATCGTCAGAGCCATGTTCTCTCAGAAGGCTCTAAGGTTTCTGGTAGCCACAGGCATTTCTTGGCATTACGTGACTTACAGGTGCTTCTTCATGTGGCCCTGTCTCTGTTTCTCTGTGTCTCTTCTCCTCTTTTATAAAGATAACCCTCAGATGGGATTACAACCTACCGTACTCTGGTATGACCTCATATTAACTGATAAAACTTCAGAGACCCTATTTCCAAATAAGGTCACATTCACAGGTACTGGGGCATTGAGACTTCAATATACCTTTTGGGGGGAATACAATCTATAACAGCCCCTTTCTCAACAAAGTGACCAAAGATCTTGATGTGTAGATCTTCATGCTTTATTTTAAGATTTGAAGATCCTAGCCTTGGCTGATTATTAAACCAGAAATTGGGCCACAAGAACCAAAGACAATTATATACAGTTTTGCTTCTGAAAGTGTGATCTCACAGTGGCACTAGCATCACTTGCCAGTTTGTTAGAAATGTAAAATTTCAGACCTATGGAATCAAAATCTACTTTACAAGATTCCAGGGTGACGTGCACATAGATTAAAGTTTGAGAAGCACTGATTTAAACCATTGTTTTTTTAAGTTGCAGTTATGAAATCACTTTAATGAGTCACAACCAGCAATTTTTTTAATGAATAGAGCAGTATGGAATAGGATAGGATTAAGAACATAAAATGTCAGTGCATCTCATGTACTACAGTTAAGTATTATTTTAAGAAACTATATGCATAAGGGAAACCCTGGTGGCGTGGTGGTTAAGTGCTACGGCTGCTAAGCAAAGGGTTGGCAGTTCGAATCCGCCAGGTGCTCCTTGGAAACTCTGTGGGGGCAGTTCTACTCTGTCCTATAGGGTCACTATGAGTCGGAATCGACTCGACAGCACTGGGTTTGGTTTTTGTTTGGTATATGCATAAGATCATAGTGCAAAATATATTTATTACTGTGGGTTGTGGTCAAAAAGTTTGAAAACTACTGATCCAAACTTGAGGTGAGAATTCAACCCATGGAGGAAAGTGATACTGTATTTTGGCAACTGAATCAATTAGATCTTTTTCTCCTGGACTTTTAAGGCAAGATATACCAGGAGTAGTGGACTAGTAAGGAAAACTATAGAGAGAAACAGGAACTGATGAGTCATGAGAATGGAAGATTACTGAATCTGCTGTTGTATTTAAAACTAGGTTTTAGTTTCTGAGGCCTGATCTTTCAACTGCTGCCTTCTTTCTTGTTTTCCTTACTTTCCTGAACATCCTTATGATAAATCCCCATCACCAGACAGACCCAGTATACTCTTTATACTAAGCTCTTCCTTGTAGCCTGAGAGAGCCTAGCACACTGGCTATTGCCTATACAACACTGTGAGAAGCCAGCCTCTAATCCATCTGGAGGATCCCTCAAGGACTGGAAATTTATATGGCTTAATTTGAGAACCCCTGCCCTAAAGATACTGTTAACATGAACACATCATATCTACTTAACCGCTCTGGGCCTAATCTGTAAAATAAAGGTTTGAACTAAAATTCAGTGCTCAAATAACCTCAGGGACCAGGAAGGTAGGAAAATATTCAAGGCAGCTGGAAGAAAATCCTGGGAGATAATATAGAGTTTAGGAATTTACAGAACTGGGTGCTTGACCCTTTTAAAAGGTCTAAAATCACATTAAAAAACAAAACAAACAAAAAGGGAAAGTCATGTGCTGGTGAAGCAAAACCTGCCTGGGGCCATCCTCAGCCTGCTAGTCACCAATTTGAGAGTCCTATGTTATGTGATGTCTAATGTTGCTTACAACTGATTCTAACATTCCTCTCAGTGAACAAGTAGAACAATAAGTATCAACTGAATAGCATTTCATTTTTTGATTTTCTTAAAATTCTAAAACATTTACAATGGTACATATTAATGTTAATATTAATATTTTCTTATTTCAAATAAAAATCTCGGGTATGTTTTGTGAAACATTTCTTCCTAAATCTGTAATTCATATATCAGTAATTAAATCTACCAATTCTGAACTCTAAAGCCAGATAGCCACGCTAGAATTCCAAAGAAAATCCTCTCTAAAGTTTATTCATTCTTTCATTTATTTATTCATTCATTCAACAGCATTTATTAAGTGTCTACTAACTGATTTCAAGATGAATTATATAGTATTTGCATTTCTGGGATTATTTGCGTTTCTTTTATTTACAATGGTTCGAAGCAAATGAATAACTAAAGAGTTTAGAGAATGAAGACAAAGGAGCTGTTTTTACAAACATTTTTCCAAACTCTTAAAATTTTTCTACTTTTTTCTTATCACGTGCGGAGTAACACATAAATAATTCAGGTCTTTATTCCTAACATTGCAACCTGGAAAAAAAAAAAAAAAAATCAGCCAGAGACTGAAACATCTGAAAGTCAGCAATTTGAGGCCTTTGAAATGTTCTTAACCTCAAAATAAGCATTGTTAACGAATAACAGATTTAGAGGATCATAGTGTCTTTTGGCTGTTTCTGTAGGGAGAAAAATAGGAGAAGATAGAGTGAATTTTAACCATAATGATTGATAATTCCAGTATAAATCCAATTGTTAGCAATCCTTAAACATATTTTTATAGTAATATGACATTTTGAAACTACCCATATTCATCATTTTTTAAAACTGATGCATATGTCAGACTAACTAAAGCCTTTAGTTGCTTCAACAGATATCGCAACATTGCAAAGCCACACAGGGTGCACTAATTACCTAACATTTACTCATTCAACAGATTTTTTTTTTTAATCATCTGCTATATTCAAGGCACTGTGGAGGTTAAAAATGAAAGCCTTTGTACAATCTCAAAGCAGTTTTTGTAGGCCAGAAATATTGAGTATTAATAGATAAAATAAGTAGAGGCCAAATTTTTATGTTTGAGAGAAGAAACACTCTCTAAATTAGGGCCAATTTGTGGCTAATTAGCAGGTGATGAGTTAGTGTATTACTAGGTCCCTTGGATCTCATTCTCCCTTCTTATTCTTGTTTGGCAATTTCATTATCCATATCCTTTTAAGAATGAGCAATTTCAGAGCAAGAAAGTAAAATTTCTATCAATTAAGTTTCCTTTTGGAACATTTTGCCTCTGTATATAAACTATAACTGTTGAGGAAATTATATTTAGGCAACCTCATATGTGTAAAAATGCTAGGGTTAGGCTGGCAAAACAAGACAGAGTAATTAGCAACCATGCTGCCAAGGCATCTTATTTCCCTCACATTCCCAAATACCCTTATAATAAACATGTATCACCAGAAATAACCTGTGTATAAAGCTCTTCACTTCCAAGGTATATGATGACTAGTTAGCATCCCAATTTTTATGATTAAAAAACTGTGAATGGATATTTCTGCTTCTGGCTATGACAAATATGCTTATATTAGATCAACTCTCCCCCTGAGAACACCTATAAATGCTGTATAAAATACGCACACACACACACAAAAGTTGAAAGATTAGAGATCAACCAAGGCAGTCAGGACTTGAGGGGCCACAATCTCAGAGAAAAGGAAAATGCATTGAGGTGAGTGCAACATTCTCTGCTGCTTTTCCTTTTGTGAGGTATTTGCCTATCCACAAGCATAACGGAGGTAAGAGCTTGATTTGAAAGTTGTGGTTTAGAGCTTTTGGCAATCTGATGGAGCTAGAAGACAAAAACTGGAGTTCAAAGCTACTACGAAGGCAAACAAAAAAGATATGACATATAGAAAACAAGCAAAATGGCAGATATAAATACCACCTTATTAGTAATTATGTTAAATACAAATGGCTTAAACACTCCTATTAAAGGCAGAGATTGACAGAATGGATTAAAAAAACATGATCCAATGATAAGCTTTCTGCAAAAGACACATTTTAGTTTCAAGGAAAACTAAATGGAAAAACATTTAGGCCATGCAAACAACAATCAGAAGTCTGTTTTGTCTGGAGTGACAAAACAGACCTCAAGACAAAAATTATTACTAGAGACAAAGAAGGACATTTTATAATGATAAAAGGATCACTCTATCAAGAACATAAAATAATTATAAACATAAATACACCTAACAACACAGCCCCAAAATACATGAAGCAAAAACTGATAGACTTAAAGAGAAAAATAGCCAATTCAATGTAACAGGTGGAAACTTCAATAACCCACTTTCAATAATGGATAGAAGAACTAGACAAGATTAATAAGGAAATAGAAGAATTGAACCAACTGAAACTAACAGACACCTATAAAGCACTTTACCCAACAACAGCAGAACACACATTTTGCTTAAGTGCACATGAACAGTCTCCAGGATAGGCCATAAAGCAAGTCCCACTAAGGTTAGAAGCATTGAAATCATGCAAAGTATGTTCTCTAACCATAATGGAATGAAATTAGAAATCAGTAATAGAAAGAAATATGTGAAATTTACAAAGCTACAAAAGCAACCAAGACTTGAATGCCATGATTTCAGAGAAAACAGAACTGCAGGGAGGGACATGAACTCAACATTCTATACTACTTTTCACCTCAAGACATGAGCTGATTCCTACATTATACAGGGTGAGAGGATGAGAAGCAGCAGAAGGCATCAGCAAAAGGTCTATACAGTTAATTAGAGCTTTCAGCAGTCTCACACAAACTAGGGAGTAGAATCCATCATAAGCACCCCTGATTTTCAATTAAAAAAAAAAATTAAGACCCCTGAAAAGTCATGATCTACAAGAAAGGTGAAACTGGAAATAGGCCAGCCCTTACAAAGCCTGAAATCCCATCCTGAATCATTGATTTAATTAAAGTTATGTGTCTCCTACTCTACTGCCTATACCCCTCAAAAATACAAAGAATCCTATTTGGAAGAAGAAAACATCATCCAGGCCTTCTAAAAATTTTTTTTATATACAATGTTAGTCATTCAATACAAAATTACCAGTTGTGCCAGAAACTAAAAGACTGAAAGATTTTAAAAAATGAAGATGGCAATAGAAACATGCCCCAAAATGACCCCAGACACTGAAGTTATATACACACTTTAAAATAATTGTGATCAATAGGTTTTAGAAAATTAATGAGAGCTGGAATTTATTTAAAAAAAAAAAGCAGAAATTCTAGAAATGAGAAATTTGGTAACCGTAATTATGGTAGATTGATTGCATTGTTGGTCCCAATTGTTCATCCTTCCTTGTTTCCATTCCCTTTACCATGTGGTTTTGTAGTTCCTTCTACTACGAGTATTTTTCCAAGACTTGATTTCAAGTTCAGGCCTGTGACTTGCTTTAGCCAATGGTATAATAACAAATATGACGCAGCAGAGGCTTGAAAAGGTGCTTATGTATTTCTGCTGGTGTGCTTGTCCTCTACCATGAGAACATTTTTGGGATAGTCTACTGGATGATGACATACATGGAACACCCCAGATGCCCCAAATGAAGCTATCCTGAATTTTCCAACAGCGAGTCAATTCTCAGACATGTAATTTAAGCCAAGATCGACATTGATCTAGCTGACATGATGTTAACACAGATGTGTGAGTGAGCCTAGCTAAGATCAGCTGAACCCTGACTCATGACCTATATAACATCTGAGTAAGGTGGATTCTAAATCTAATTACTTCTGCAGATTAGACACAGAGACACACACAAATGGAGGAAGACATGTACCATGTGAACATTGCCTACAAGCCAAGGAATACCTGGGACTACCTATGAGGAAGGAAGGAATCAACACAGTTGAGAACCTTACTTATGCTTTAAGCCTCCAGAACTGTGAGAAAATAAGTTTTGCTCTTTAAAGCTACCTATTTGTGGTATTTGTGTTACAGCAGCAGTAGGAAGCTAAAACAGGACAGGAAACAGATGAGTGGTTGCCAGAGGCTGTGGGTAGGAGGAGGAATTGACTACAAAGGGGCACAGGCAAACTTTTTGCAGTGCTGGAACTGTTTTATATTTTGATAGCAGCAGTGGTTACACATATTTGTTAGTCAAAACTTGCAGAACTGTATATTTAAAAGGTGAATTTCACTGTATTAAATTATACTTTAATTTTAAAAACAGAAAAAAATATAAAGGAAGTAAAAGTCTACAGAATTTAGTGACATTAACTTGGGATACTAACTGAAATGGAACACTTTAGAATAGCTTCCAGATTTCTACATAAAGTGGACGGAGATACCACTGAGGTAGTAAATACAAGAGGAAAGGCAGGTTTGGTTGGAAAATTAAGTAATTTATCTTTGGACATACTAAGTTTGAGGTGTCTGTGGGATACTGAAGAGGAGATATAAATTTATAGATATGCAAGATTGCAAAAATGGACACAATCTATCATTCTTTTCTTTTTCTGTGCCCTTTGATACAATTGACTTTGCAGCTTCTCTCATCAAGAGGTAAAATCTATTTCCCTGCCCTTTGTATCTGGCTTACCTTGTGACTTGCTTTAGCCAATAGCATGCAGCAGAAAAGACGGTGCTGCAGAACAAATCACCGCAAATCTTAGTGGGTTTACTTATTACTTATTAGTATTATTGCCTTCTTCCTAGTCTGCCTTACTCTAGAAGCTCCAATGAAACCTCTCCCCTATGGGTGATCTTGCTAATATTTGAAATAATGATGGTATAGCTTCTAGCATCACAACATGCAAGCCACCACAGTATGACAAACAGACGAGTGGTGGATATAAGAAAGATATTTACCTATGTCTTATTGACTATGCAAAGACATTCAACTGTGTGGATCATAACAAATTATAGATAACATTGTGAAGAATGGAAATTCCAGAACAATTAATTGTGCTCATGTGGAACCTGATAATGGACCAAGGGGCAATCGTTTCAACAGAACAAGGGGATACTGCGTGGTTTAAAATAGGAAAAGGTGTGTGCCACGATTGTATCCTTTCACCATACTTATTCAATCTACATGTTGAGAAAATATTTTGAGAAGCTGGACTATATGAAGAAGAATGCAGCATCAGGATTGGAGGAAGACTCATTAAGAACCTGCGATATGCAGATGACACAACCTAGTTTGCTGAAAAAGAAGAGAACTCGAAGCACTGATGAAGATCAAAGACTACAACCTTCAGTATAGAAAACAAAAATCCTCATAACTCGACCAATAAGCAACACCATGATAAAGAGAGAAAATATCAGTATCTATAAATAAAGTTTTATTGGAACAGAGCTCTACTCGCTCTACTCATTTGCTTCCATGCTGTCTATGGCTACTTTCACAGTGGCAGAATTAAGGAGTTGCAACAGAGGCTATATGGCCCACAAAATCTAAAATATTTACTATCTGGCCTTTCACAGAAAAAAATTGTAGATCCCTGTTATAATTTTCACAAAATCAACTTATACACTTTGAAAAAAAATATAGATAGGGAGAGGCAAAGAGAGAATAAACAATTTAAATAGTTCTGCTATGCCACTCCAGGAGCCTGTGGACTGGATGGACTGAGAATAAGATAGGAGATATTAGGGCTCCATTGCCTCCCTGGGCTCTGTTCCCAACTGCTCTTTCAGCATCAATATTTCTCTGACAGAATATAATTTTAATATTTTACGCACACATACAGAACGTACACACTTCAAGCTGTATACTTCAAAGGAATAAATGATCTCTTCCTATGTGAGAAGCAAGCCGGTTATTACTGAAACGCTGTGTTTGGATTACAACATGGTGCCTTTCAGAGATATTTTCAAAAGTAATTTTGATTATATAGATTAGAGTAGTAGAGTAGAACCTAATCTCTGAGCAAGAAACATATCCGTGGTATGCAAAAATTTTGTGTGTACATACACATGTACATTTTTCTCTAGGGAGAGGCTCTGTCACTGATTATCAAAGGGATTACTCAAAGATAGATAACATTCACTGATTGCATATAATAGAAAGTCACAAAAAAACTACAAAACAATTCTTGTTTATAAACATCAATGCAAAAATCCCAAACACCAGCATACAGAATCTAGTAGCACATTAAGAGAACGATGCATGACAGTAAAGTGATTTTATTGAAGAATGATTCAATATCTAAACATGATATAAAAGCCATAAAAACATAAAACTTATCCTATTTATAGATCAAAAGAAAAAAATTATCTCACAGATACTGATAATGAACGTTATAAAATTAAAAAAAAAAACCAACAACCAACTCTTAAAACGGGAATGGATTGATACCTTTTCTGGTACACATACAAAAATTCCAGAACTAGCATCATACCTAATGAGTGAAAACAAGCAGTACTTCCATTAATATCAGGAATAAATTAAGGATCTTCTTTATCGCCACAATTGTTTAACCAGTACAATTAGATAACAGAAATGAATAAAAATAAAAATTGAAAAAAGTGTTATTATGTGCTGATGATATTACCATTTATCCAGAAAACTCAAGATAATCAAATGAAAACCTTTTAGGAACAACAAGAGAATTCAAAATTAATACAATGAAACCTGTGACAGGAGGGACTTGATGGGATTGTCTTGTTTTTCTGGGTCTCACAAGTTTTCCATCATTGACAAGGCACAGTCTTACCACTCTTCTAACGCTCGTTTTAGTGGAAAATACTTGCGTTTTCCCTCTCTGACAGGTTTCTACCTTACACAGGTTCCAACTTTCACAGGTTTAATGCATCTGGAAACAAAAGGCTTTTATACAACTAGTTAGAAGGAAAAAAAAAATTTTTAAATACCTAGGAAATTGCATGATTTACATGAAGAAAACTAAAACATCGTGGAATGCAAAAGAAGATCTTTCAAATGACATACTATGCCCTTGCTCAGGAAATTTCAGCCTTACAAAAATGTCAATTCTCTTTCATCTATAAATTTCATGTAGTCCCAATAAAAATAACAAGTGATTTTTTTTGTAACTAGACAAACTTATTCTAAAGTTTCAGTAGAAACCAAGCAAACAAGAACCAGAGAAAAAATTTTAAAATAAGAAAAATGAGATGTATTTTTCTATCAGATAGTAAGATATATTATAGCTAAAACATTTAAAACTGTGGTACTGATGCATGTGTAGAACAGTCCTGGCACATATAATCCATGTTTGTTAAATAAATGAACAGTCAAATCAATGGAGTTGAATAGAAAACCTAAATTGGACTCAAATAACCACCAAAAAAACCCACTGCCTCAAATACTTACTGGAATTTGCCGTATCAATAAGTTGGATTTCAAAATAGGAATTTTTCTATAAACGGTGTTGGAAAAAAATAACTGGACCACACACCTTACACAGAATGAATTCCAAAAAAGAAAAAAACTAATCCCGTTGCTGTCGAGTCGATTCTGACTCATAGCGAACCTGGGTCAAATGTTTAAATGTCAAAAACAAATCATAAAAGTACTAGAAGAAAATACAGAATTTCTAAAGCCATAAAAAAAAGATTGACTATATAATAATAAAAATTTTCTGCATCACAAAACCATTTATTGTAAACACAGTCAAAAGAGAACTGACAAATTTGGCAAAATATTTGCAATGTAAATCCCAGATAAAGGACTACATCCCTCACTAAGCACAGAATTTTTACAAACCAAAAGTAAAAAAAACAAACAAAAAAACACAATAGAAAACTGGATAAAGGACATGAACACACAGTTTACAGAAATAAAAATGGCCTTTGAATACCTGAGAAAACATTCAACTTCAGTCATGCAAATACAAATAGAAATAAGACTTATAATACAATTTCATGTTTTATTCATCAGGCAGGCAAAAATCAAATCTTGTGTTGATGAGGATGTGGCCTACTCATACATTGCTGAAAAAAGTGTAAACTGGTGCTGTTCAGAGAGCGATTTGGAAATATCTGTTAAAATTAAAATTGTACAGACCCTTTGCATTGGCAATTCCACTTCTAGGAACTTAACAGACAAATATACTCTTAGATGTGCCAAATGACATATGTGTAAGGACTGATCACCGTAATAACAAAAGATTAAAAATAACAGAAATGTCCATCAACTTAAACAAATGATGGTACAATAATCTGACACAGTGCCGTGGGACCACCAAGTTACAAGGCAGCAATCTCTCTACTTCCTTTGGATCCCTGCAGCCGCTCTCCAACTTCCACTACCCTCACCTTAACACCCCACTTTATTATTCTCCATAGTACTTAACTCTCTGGCATACTATATATATTCCATTGCTTATTTGGTTTTTCTCAGTCTTTCTTGCACCCCTTCTACTAGAATGTAAGCTCCGTGGGGGCAGATATTTTGCCTATTTTGTCCATTGTTGTATCCTCTACACCTAAGAGTGCCTGGCACATGGTAGACATTCAATAAATACTTGTTAAATAAGCAAATTAAAAAAAGAATGGATATGGAAAGATCTCCAAGATCTATTTTAAAGTGAAGCAAGATGCAGTAGCATTACACTCTCTGTTTAAAAAAAAAAAAAACATATATATGCATACACACATACACACATGGGTACACACACACACACATGCTTGCTTATCTAGAGACCCTCTGGAAGAATATGCAGGAAGTTAATACCAGCAGTTGGCCCTGGGAGCAGTAAGGAATTGCATGGCTTGCCATCAGAGGTGGGAGGGGAACTTTATTGTTTAGTCTTTGCTTTTATAGCTTTTGAATATCGTACTACATACATACCTTATGTATTCAGAAACTAATTTTTTTAATTGCAGATTTGAGACAGAAAATCAGTAGCCAGAGGCACAAGAGACAACTAAGAAATGTGCTGTTCCAGCAGTAAAAAGAAAGGAGTTTCAGGGTGGTAAGAAATCTCCAGTGCCTTTGGCCCTGAAGAGCTCAAGTATCCTCTTCCCTACGTAACAGTCCCCTTCAGGGAGCCTTTGTCTCAAGCTGCACTACCTTCCCCATTCCTTGTAAGCACTTCTACATCTTTGTGGCTTTGCACAAGTGGTTCCATTGTTGGAATACATTTCCTATCTTGTCTACTTGAAAAATCTCCTATTCTTTATTGCTGAAGTCATGTCTTCCTTATTCTGTGGTTCCCATAGCAATTTGTTCATATTTTTATTTAGAACCAAATATCATCATTTTGTTTACAAACCTTTTTATACATTCTTTTATGTATCTGCCTTTGTTTAGATGTCTTTACATATCTGTGCGCAGTCTGCTTCCATAAAAATTACAGCCTTGGGAACCCTAAGGGCAGTTGTACTGTCCTACAGGGTATTGACTCCATGGCAAAGGGTGGTCGTGTGGTGGGTGAGCTCCTTCAAAATTCAAGCTGTTATTCATCTCTGTACTCCATTGCTAAGAACAGTAACTTGCATAATACAGGCCTTGCACACAATAGGTGCTCTCCCAAAATGTTCCTTGAGTGAATGACTACAGCTCCTTTCTTCAAGTAGTTTATGTGTTGACTTTAAAATTAGGAGCAATTTCTAATGAAAGATAAAGGAACTAAGACCATTTCAAGTGGTCTTAGAAAACATTAGTCATTAGTACACTGAAGTTATAGTAAATAACTTTTGCCAATAAAATTGCCCTTGGAGGATTAAACTTTTAAAAGTTCAAAAACTGGATTTTGCAGAGAGATGCCAAAATCACCTGAAAGCCATCTGACCAATAAAACCTGACCCTAACCAGATCAAAATCATTAACATATCCAAAGAAAGAATGTGTCCATCAGTAGCAGGGCTAGTCAGCTTCTTTAGCAAACAAAGAGTCGGAATACAAAGGTCCTGGGGAGAGCCTCTCTGTTCTTCGGTTTGGCAGAATTCTCCTTATTTGTGGACATGCGTGCCTCAGGCTCTCTTAGCTGAGGCCAATAAACACTGGATTCCTCTAATTAACCCCTGTTGTTCATTTTCCATATTTACCAAGTAAACTTGCAGTTATGCTGTTAATCCCCTGTGGGTCTGCCTTCTTGGGGAATGCATGCTGATCATGACGACTTTAAAATTTCTATGTTTCCGACATTCATATTTTTCAATAAAAATCAGTAAGTTATTCAGTTGTTATGCATCAGGCAAGTGGGCTACATTAATGTGACTCGGTCTCTGAGACACAAACATGCTCTTCTATTGCTGGTAAAACCAGAGCCTGAAGCCTCCCAATTAAACCCGGCTATGGGTTTTTATGGTGCATACACCAAGGGATGTTTCCCCACCCCAATCAGTGACACGGTGAGATTATTTCCTGGGTAACCTGCACATGGAAACCCTGGTGGCGTAGCGGTTGGTTAAGTGCTACACTACGGCTGCTAACCAAATGGTAGGCAGCTCGAATCTGCCAAGTGCTCCTTGGAAACTCTATGGGGCAGTTCTACTCTGTCCTATAGGGTCACTATGAATTGGAATTGACTCGACAGCACTGGGTTTGGTTTTTTGGTTTTTCAACCTCCACACAGCCATCCTGACTGTGCCAATGACAAACATTTATCTATAGAGCACCTGCTGTATTCCAGACACTGCAAAGCCAAAAGAAAAGAAGCACTTGATAAGTGCTAGTCCAGTAATTCTTAACCTTTTACTGGTTATAGAGCCCTAACATTTTGATGAAATCAAAACAAAGTTTTATAGAAAGGCACACAGAAACTGAGCTTCAATACTTTTTACCTAGTTTAATTCATTGCATTAAAAATTAATTCATTTGATGTAGAATATAAGGATGGGTTCTGGAATCAGACAAATATGTGCTGAAAATTTTGACTTTATCATACACCAGCTGTTTGACACTGAATAAGTTACTCAATCTCTCTAGGCCTAAATTTTTTAATCTATAAAAGGGAAGTAATATTAGTTTAATGGTTAAACTAAATCTATATGTGAAGTGGTAAGCACAGCACCCAGCTTGTTGTGAGGCGTCATAGCGACACTACGTACCACAGGACAAAACACTGGTCCTGCACCATCCTTACAATCAATTGTTATGCTTGAGCCCATTGTTGCAGCCACTGTGTCAATCCGTCTCATTGAAGGTCCTCCTCTTTTCCGCTGACCCTGTACTTTACCAAGCATTTACTCAGCTTGTAGTAAGCAATAAATTATTGCAATAAACATTATTATGTAAAATACTATCTTCATTAATTTGAATGAAATCCAAGTGTGTCGATAACATAAAAGACAACATTAACTTTGCTCAATAGTAAAACCCAGTGAGAGGAGAGTTAAAAAAAAATTTTATTCACTTGAATAATAAATTGGATTGTGTCATCTGTATTATCTGATTTCAACTTTTTTATTTTCATGGCAAGAAGTGCTGAAAACATTGACTTCTATAGGTAAAAGAACATGGTCCAAGACTGAGTGAATTCATGTCTCATCATCACTAAAGCAAAAACCAAACCAAACCTGTTGCCGTTGAGTTGATTCTGACTCATAGCGACCCTATAGGACAGAGTAGAACTGCCCCACAAGGTTTCCAAGAAGTGGCTGGTACATTCGAACTGCTGACCTTTTGGTTAGCAGTCAAGTTCTTAATCACTGTGCCACCAGGGCTCCATTGTCTGTAAATCAATGGAAACATCTTTGGTGTGGTAAACACCATTGAAGTTTTCTATGGGCCAAAATAGAAAAAGAAAAGATAAATTTGTTTCAATTTTTTAGTTTTTTCAGTAGAAGTAACATTCAAAAAATTCTGTGGTGTTTTTAGGTATTGAAGATTTCTTCTTGCAGAGGAAGTAACAAGACTTTCTCACTCATAGTCCACAGAAGGTCCTTTCTCCACACTGGAAAGTTTGCATCATTGTTTGCCTTATCTCCACTTCCTGAACTGATGGCTGAGTTGGTGGGGTTTCTTTTAGCAGCAATCATATTTTGTAAGGAGCCCTGGTGGCACAGTGGTTAAGAACTTAGCTGCTAACCGAAAGGTCTGTGGTTCAAACACACCACTTCTTCGTTCTGTAGGAGAAAGATGTGGCAACCCACTTCTGTCAAGATTTACAGCCTTGGAAAGTCTATGGGGGCAGTTCTACTTTGTCCTATGGGGCACTAAGAGAATTAACTAGCTGGGTTTGGTTTTTGGTTTTATAGTGCCTGTGTAGGACCTTGAATGACAAGATTCACCTTAACGAAAGCATAAATAAACTGTTAAATTGTTCTGAGTAGGCTACCCTTCCTCTTAAAGCAAAACAACAGTGAAATTTATGCATGAAGTTTAATCATATTAAGATTTGGTCCCTGGAAAAGTGAGTGAACTGTGTGTAATGGAGAAGCACTGCCTACTCTGCTCTCTCCTCTAGCACAATTTCTTGAAAAGGCTGAGGTCAGCACTGGGCTCTGATAAGGCTGATGACTTTCACAGTAGTAGACAAGACTACTTTCAGAACTGCTGGCACAGTCCAATTGCTGTTGATGCTAAGACCAATGAGTCATGCCAATGTATGGATCATCTTCAGCAAAGCAGACAAACCAGGTATCTAGCTGAACTTCTCAGGCACTCCATCTGTGCCCAGAGAACCAAAACATTCTTTCTAAACCAAGTTTGCTTCACAAAGACATTTTTTCACATTTTTGAACATAACAATGGCTTATAAAGATTCCAAAACAGGAATATTTCTTGATGGCACCACTGTGCAAATAAAGAATGATAACGAGGAACTGGTTAAAATGAGATGCATCAGCAATTTCGTCCAGTTGCTTGCCTGCTAAAGGAAGGTAGCTTGGGAGGCAGTTTAGTGATCTGTATCCAGATATTTATCCAGATATTATAAGAAAGATCAGTGATTCTAGAGATCATGGCTTTTGAAATTGACATGGCTTCAGTTTTCTTCCTTTGCCTCAAGCCACAAACCAGCTCAAATATTTCCAGAGTATGTGGCTTCATTAAGTTTTCTCCAATTTTGTGGCTTTCACTTGGCAAAAAAATTGGGACATTTTAGGTTGCCTTAAGACAACTTGGAGCAAGTCTAGTTTTATTAAAGTTGTAACTTTTAAAAGCAAACCTAAAGTTGGAGGACAATCAGGAAAGGGTGAGAAGAATGTTATAAGAAGGAGGGTTTAAAGAAGGAAATAGTCATTGTTTGTGCCAAATGATCCTACTGAAAAGTCAAGTAGGAAAAAGAAAAAAAAAAAGAATATGAACACTGGTTTGGCAACATGGAGGTTGTTAATATTTTGACAGAGTAGCCAGTGGTCTGTGGAGTGGTGAGGACCAAAGACCATTCAGAATTTATCAAAGAAAGAATGGTAAGTCTGGAAGTAGCAATACTGACTAAAGATAATTTTTCAAGAATTTTGTCTATGAACATGAACAGAGAAATGACACATCAACCACATGGGATTCTGGAGCCAAGGGACATATTTTTCTTCAAGAGGGTATGCTAGGCAGAATAATGCACCTCCCCGCAAGAGGTCCACATCCTGATCCCCAGAACCTGTGAATATCAATTAAGGTTATTAATCAGCTGACTTTAAGAAAGAGAGATTCTCCCGGATTATCTAGGTGGACCCAAAGCACTCACAAAAAAACTCCATTGCTGTTGAGTCAATTCTGACTCATAGTGGCCCTATAGGACAGAGTGGAACTGCCCCATAGAGTTTCCAAGAAGTGGCTGGTGGATCTGAACTGCAGGCCTTTTGGTTAGCAGCTGTAGCTCTTAAACATTCTGCCACCAGGGCAATCACAAGGGTTCTTAAAAGTGGGAGAGGCAGAATCAAAAGGAGATATGACTATGAAAGAAACTCATAGAAAGATGTAACTGCTTACTTTGATAATGGAGGAAATGAACCACAAATCAAGAAATGTGAGTGACGTTTAGAATTTAGAAAGGGCAAGGAAATGGATTCTCCCCTCAAAAAACCCAAAACCATTGCCATTGAGTCGATTCCAACTCATAGCGACCCTACAGGATAGAGCAGAACTGCCCCATACAGTTTCCAAGGAGCGCCTGGTGGATTCAAAACTGCTAGAGCCTCCAAAAAGGAATGTAGCCCTGCCAGCTCCTTGGTTTTACCCTAGTGAGATTCTTATTGTATTTTTATCCTACAGAACTGTAAGATAATAAATTTCCGTTGCATATGCTGCTAAATTTGTGGTAATTGGTTATATCAGCAAACAGAAAACTCATTCAGAGAGGATATACTAGAGTCCATTTGTATGCTGAAGGGAATGATTTAATCGGGAAGAAATTGATTATGCAGAAGAGAATGAGAATCTATTGTAGGAGCAATGTCCTTGAAAATGGAAAGACACAGATGGGAAAACTGTCTTTTAGAGGAGGAGGGAATGTCATCTAAAAGGAAGAAGGCAAAGAGCAGATCCAGATGCAGGAATGTGAGAAGAGCTGTCTTGAGAAGATTAGCTTGACTCTGATTGATCCTACTTAGTCAATGAAGTATGGAGGCGAGTTCATCAACTGAGAGTCAGGTTGGGATGAGGAAGTACTGAAGGTTTAAAGGAATTATGTGGACTACTCATTTGGGAGCACAGGAGAGTAGGTGTACTAGGATTGTAGGACTGCTGAACAGTATGGACTTCCCAGTTGAGAGTTTAGGAAACATACCATACTGTTTTTAACTAACCTTATTTAGCTGTGCAGGTGCAGGCGCAGAAGAGGCTAATAATGATAAACTTTAAGCTGAGTAGGAAGTTAGGACATGAAAAGGAGTTACAGATAATGAAAAGCTGGGAGGATCAATAGATTAATATATGGTTGGAATGGGGGTGGGAATAAGTGTGCTGGAGGGGGAGAAGGTAGTGGCTGGAAAATGGGATGTTTAAAACTGAGATGTTAGAGGAGCATTTACTGGAGATGACAGTCAAGAGACTAACTGTGGGAATGCCTGACTGAAGAGGGGTAAAGAGGAAAAGGTTATTGGACGCAAGGAGTCAAGTACCTGAAGTGCCAGAATTGATTGGATGGATTACCTCTTTGGATGTAATCACCAAGAATTGGACTTAAAAAGGGATGGAAAGGAAACAGTCAGCCAAGAACTAAGGTCATCAGTGAGTAGAAGAGACTAGGAAGTTGGTTGATGGCAGCAAAAAGGTTACTCCTTGTAGGGGATTGTATAGTCTGGTGGCATTAAAGCTAGTCTGTGGGAAATTCTTCCAAATATCAGATGTGCAAAGTTACAAACAGAGAATTCTGTTGTCACTGATATCTAATTAAAACAGAAGTTCTCTTCTATCAGGAATATATCTGGCATTCAGTTATATACAATTATAGTATACAATTATACCATACATTCTTTTTTTTCCCCCCAGAGAAATTTTATTTAGCAGACAAAATTTCCTTCACATTTATCACTGTTGAAGAAGATAGATCATCTTCCTGGTCATCCTACTTTAACTCATCATAATTAGTTTTAGGCACAAAGGTTTTAGTTTTCTCTCAAAATCAAATTTTAACTATTTGAAGTTACTGCTATAGCAAGCAGATTTTGTGAGAAGATGTGTTGAATAGTTTTCACTGTTAATACAGATTAATCTTCTTTTTAAATAAAGTTATTTTTGGTTTTATAATTGATTTCCATCAGAATATAACAGTGAGACTTTTTTTTTTTTAATGGGAATAGTGTGAAATAGAATTATGAGAATTACTGGATCTATAGTATAATTGAATCTGCCAGGCGCTCCTTGGAAACTCTATGGGGCAGTTCTACTCTGTCCTATAGGGTCCCTGTGAGTCGGAATTGACTCGATGGCACTGGGTTTTTTCTGGTATAGTATAACCAGGGAACCCTAGTGGCATAGTGATTGAGCAAAAATTTACTGGATGGCAATGAGTTTTTTTGGTTTTATAGTATAACCCATTGCTTTTGAGTCAATTCCAACTCATAGAGATCCTACAGAACAGAGTACAAGTACCCCACAGAGTTTTCAAGGCTATAATCTTTAAGGAAGCAGACTGCCACATCTTTCTCCTGTGGAGTAGCTGGTGGATTCAAACCTCTAACCTTTCAGTTAGCAGCTAAGCACTTAACCACTGTGCCACCAGGGCTAAACTATTTATTTGTACTACAAATAGTAGATACATCTGTATGTGAAGTCATATATTTCATGCATCTCAGCTATCAATAATAAAAATGCAGACAAAATAGTATAGAAATGTCAGAGAATAATAATTTAGGTTAATTTTCTGAGTTTTTGTAACATTTGATATTTGTCCAATTATTACAATTATTTTTCGTTGATTTCTTGCTCATTCTAAATGTTTATTTTCTTATCTATTCTTTTTCTCAAAGAGGGTCTACCAAATTATATAATCTTCAAGCACCACAAAACCTAGATCTACCCTAGATAGGCCACAGACCTGGCCCTAAAGTTACCTGCAGCCAATTGAGAAAAAAAAAAAAAAAGTCACCACTTGTCTGTCAGTTTGTCATACTGTGGTGGCTTGTCTTGTGTGTTGCTGTGTTGCTGGAAGCTATATCCCCATATTTCAAATACCAACAAGCCCACCCAGAGTGGACAGGTTTCAGTGGAGCTTTCAGACTGACAGACCAGGAAGAAGGACCTGGTGGTCTACTTCTCAAAAAATTGGTTAGCGAAAACCTTATGAAGATCAGCAGAACACTGTCTGATACAGTGCTGAAAGTTGAGCCCCTCAGGTTGGAAAGCACTCAAAATATGACGGGGAAGGGGCTGCATCCTCAAAGTAGAGTTGACCTTAATGACGTGGATGGAGTCAAGCTTTCTTGACTTTCATTTGCTGATGTGGCACAACTCAAAAGGAGAAGAAACAGCTGCAAATATCAATTAATAATTAGAATGTGGTATGTACAAATTATGAATCTAGGAAAACTGGGAACTATCAAAAATGAAGTGGAACCCATAAAGATTGATATCCTAGGCATTAGTGAGCTGAAATGGACTGGTATTGGCCATTTTGAATTGGATAATCACATGTCTACTATGAAGACAATGACAAGCTGAAGAGGTATGGTATCACATTAATCATCACAAAAGGCATTTCAAGATCCATCCTGAAGCATAACGCTGTCAGTGATAGGATAATATCCATATGCCTACAAGGAAGACCAGTTAATGCAACTGTTATTCACATTTACCCACCAACCACTTAGGCAAAAGATGAAGAAATTGAAGTTTTTTTAATCAACTTCTGCAGTCTAAAATTGATCAGACATGCAATCAAGATACACTGATAACTACTGGTGACTGGACTGTGAAAGGTGGAAGCAAATAATGGCCTTGGTGACAGTAACAACGCTAGAAACTGCATGATAGAATTTTGCAAGATGAACTACTTCTTCATTTTAAGTACCTTTTTTCAGCAAAATAAATGGCAACTATATAGGTGGACTTCGCCAGATGGAACACACAGGAATCAAATCGACTACATCTGTGGAAAAAGATGATGGAGAAGCTCAGTATCATCAGTCAGAACAAGGCCAGGGGCAGACTGCAGAACAGACCATTAACTACTCATATGCAAATTCAAGTTGAAACTGAAGAAAATTAGAACAAGTCCACGAGAGCCAAAGTACGACCTTAAGTATATCCCACCTGAATTTAGAGACCATCTCAGGAACAGATTTGACGCACTGAACACTACTAATGACTGGAGAGCAGATGAGTTATGGAATGACATCAAGGATGTCACATAGTAAGAAAGCAAGAGGTCATTGAAAAGGCAGGTAAGAAAGAAAAGGCCAAAATAGATGTGAGAAGAGACTCTGAAACTTGCCCTTAAACACAGAGTAGCTAAAGCAAATGGAAGAAATGACAAAGTAAAAGAAGTGAAGAGAAAATTTTAAAGAGCAGCTCAAGAAGACAAAATATTACAATGACATATGCAAAGACCTGGAGTTAGAAAAGCAAAAGGGAAAACACAGTCAGCATTTCTCAAGCTGAAAGAACTGAAGAAAAAATTCAAGCCTCAACTAGCAATATTGAAGGATTCCGGGGGGGAAAATATTGAATGACACAGAAAGCATCAAAAGAAGATGGAAGGAATACACAGAGTCGCTATGCCAAAAAGAATTGGTCAATGTTCAGCCAGTTCAGGAGGTAGCATTTGATTAAGAACTGATGGTACTGAAGGAAGAAATCCAAGCTGCACTAAAGGCATTAGCAAAAAACAAGACTCCAAGAATTGACGGAACACCAATTGAGATGTTTCAACAAACTGATGCAGTGCAGGAGGTGATCACTTGTCTGTGCCAAGAAATTTGAAGGACAGCTGTCTGGCCAACTGATAGGAAGAGATCCATTTTTGTGCCCATTCCAAGGAAAGGAGCTCCAACAGAATGTGGAAATTATTGAACAACATCATTAATATCACACACAAGGAAAATTTTGCAAAGATCATTCAAAAGCAGTTGTAACAGTATGTCCACAGAGAACTGCCAGAAATTCAAGCTGAATTCAGAAGTGGATGTGCAACAAGGGATATCACTGCTGATGTCAGATGGATCTTGGCTGAAAGGAAAGGATACCAGAAAGAAGTTTACGTGTGTTTTATTGACTATGCAAAGGCATTCAACTGTGTGGATTATAACAAATTATGGGTAACATTTTAAAAATAGGAATTCCAGAACACTTAATTGTGCTCATGTGGAAACCATACATAGATCAAAAGGTAGTCTTTCTAACAGAACAAGGGTATAGTGTGTGGTTTAAAGTCAGGAAAGGTGTGTGTCAGGGTTGTATCTTTTCATCACACTTATTCAACCTGTACGCTGATCAAATAATCTGAGAAGCTATACTACATGAAGAAGAACTCAGCATCAGGATTGGAGGAAGACTCATTAATAACCTATCATATGCAGATGACACAATCTTCCTTGCTGAAAGTGAAGAAGACTTTAAGCACTTACTGATGAAGATCAAAGGCTACAGCCTTCAGTATGGATTGCACCTCAACATAAAGAAAACAAAAATCCTCTCAAATGGACAAATAAGCAACATCATGATAAATGGAGCAAAGATTGAAATTGTCAAAGATTTCATTTTACAAATACAATCAACACCCATGGAAGCAGCAGTCATGAAATCAAATGACGTATTGCATTAGGCAAGTCTGCTGCAAAAGACCTCCTTAAGGTGTTAAAAAGCAAAGATGTCACTTTGAGGACTAAGGTGCACCTGACCCAAGCCATGGTATTTTCAATCACCTCACATGCACGCAAAAGCTGGACAATCAATAAAGATCAAAGAAGAACTGACGCCTCTGAATTATGGTGTTGGCAACAAATATTGAACATATTGTGAACTGCCAGAAGAATGAACAAACCTGTCTTGGAAGAAGTACAAACAGAATGCTCCTTAGAAGCAAGGATGATGAAACTTCGTCTTGCGTACTTTGGACATGTTATCAGGGTGGACCAGCCCCTGGAGAAGGACATCATGCTTGGTAAAGCAGAGAGTCACTGAAAAAGAGGAAGATCCTCAATGAGATGGATTGACACACAGTGGCTGCAACAATCGGCTCAAGCATAACAACTAATTGCGAGGATGGCACAGAACGAGGCAGTGTTTCATTCTATTGTACATAGGGTTGCTATGGCTTGGAATGAAATTGATGACACCTAACAACAATTGAAAAAGAGAAAATTTGTTAGCTATATAGCTCCCGGTTTTACTATGATTAAAAAAACAAGTTGCAAAGGAAAATACACTATTCTTAATACTAATATCAGATGTACTGAGTTACATGTTCAAAATCAGTCTACAGAAGATACATTTCATAGAATTCTTTCTTACAGTGTCAATCAATATGAGTTTATGATTTAATCCAGTGTAGAGGGAAATAAGGTACAGAGATCTCTGCTATCCTGGCCTTATATGGAATAGTCTAGAAAGTATCTGGAAATACAAAAAATGCATGAACTGGGCTCCTGTTAAACATAACAGATTGAACACACATATCTCTACCCTCTCAAGTAACTCCATTAAAATCAAAGTAAAACAATAAACCATTAACAACAAAGATGGTGGGAGATGAGAAGATATGTAAACAAAAGATGGAAAGCAGCTAGACTTTAGTAGAGCAGAGAAGGATGAATTCTATCCATCTGCAGGAGACAAAACCAATAAGAAGCAATTCCTGTTCGTACTGCAGAACTCCAGAAAGGCTCAGAAATTGGAGGAGCAGCATACGTCTCTGAAAGACAGCAAAGGATGGGGGAGAAAATGAGAGGTTAGTTGAAAAATCTACGCAACGAATAGTTACATTCTCAAGTCCTCTCTACAAGTCCCAGCAGCAAGGACTTGAAGTTCATGCTGTGCTAATACCGAATCACAAATGCACTGACTTGGGTACAGCAGGCATGCTGACCACAGGGACTGAGTAGTGAAAACTGAACATTGAATAATGAGGCCCCCATAGTCGCCTTCTTCTGCTTGGTACTCAAACAGCTGGCAACTGACAACAAAAGCAGAAGTTTGAATGTTTCCCTCCTTGGGGAACTAATCAGGCTATGAGAAAAGCTGTACAAATACTGACATTTGACACTTTCCTCCACAAAATGCCTGGGTGCAAACACCAAAAAAAAAAAAAAAAAAACCAAACAAAAGCCCAAACCTGTTGCCATCGAGTTAATTCTGACTCATAGCAACCCTACAGGACAGAGTAGAACAGCCCCATAGAGTTTCCAAGGAGCAGCTGGTGGATTCGAACTGCAGACCTACTTAGGTTAGCAGCCATAGCACATAGCACTTAACCACTATGCCACCAGAGTTTCCAAATTAGTCTCATCAGTCAACAAGCCCTGCCCTTTCACAAAGCACGTCCAATCAGCTTTTCAGCGCTTTAGTCTTAAATATGAACAAACAGCAGACTGATAATGAAATTTTCTAAGATCAAAGATGAAGACTAAAAAAAGCAAAAAGAAGAAAGGAACGCATATGCAAGAGAAACAATGCAAAAGACCAGCATGAGGGGGAAAAGAGAAAAGATGCTGAATCTGTGGCACAAGAATAAGGTGCTGTGGAAAAAGGTAATTTAGAGACAAGAAGGAGATCTTAAGGAAAAAAAAGTGATGGCAGAAACAAAATTCAATAGAAAGATTGGTATACAAGGTGAAGGAAATTTCCCTAAAAGTGGAATAAAAGAAGAGATGGAAAATAGGAGAGAAAAGATTAAAGTTTATTATACATCTCCTAGAAGTCCAACATCTGCTTAACAATAGTTTCAGGGAGACAGAACAGACAAAACGGAGGAATTATCAAAGATATTGGATAAGAAAATTTCCCAGCTGAAGCGCATTTTTTTAAAAAATGATTTTTATTGTGCTTTAAGTGAATGTTTACAAATCAAGTCAGTCTGTCACATATAAGCTTATACACACCTTACTCCATACTCCCACTTACTCGCCCCCTAGTGAGTCAGCCCGCTCCCTCCATCCAGTCTCCCCTTTCGTGACCATTTTGCCAGTTTCTAACCCTCTCTACCCTCCTATCTCCCCTCCAGACAAGAGATGCCAACACAGTCTCAAGTGTCCACCTGATACAAGTAGCTCACTCTTCTGCAGCATCTCTCTCCAACCCATTGTCCAGTCCCTTCCATGTCTGATAAGTAGTCTTCGGGAATGGTTCCTGTTCTGAGCCAACAGAAGGTTTGGGGACCATGACCGCCGGGATTCCTCTAGTCTCAGTCAGACCATTAAGTCTGGTCTTTTTATGAGAATTTGGGGTCTGCATCCCACTGATCTCCTGCTCCCTCAGGGGTTCTCTGTTGTGCTCCCTGTCAGGGCAGTCATCGATTGTGGCCGGGCACCAACTAGTTCTTCTGGTCTCAGGATGATGTAAGTCTCTAGTTCATGTGGCCCTTTCTGTCTCTTGGGCTCATAGTTATCGTGTGACCTTGGTGTTCTTCATTCTCCTTTGATCCAGGTGGGTTGAGACGAATTGATGCATCTTAGATGGCTGCCTGTTAGCATTTAAGACCCCAGACACCACATTTCAAAGTGGGATGCAGAATGTTTTCATAATAGAATTATTTTGCCAATTGACTTAGAAGTCCCCTTAAGCCATAGTCCCCAAACCCCCGCCCTTGCTCCTTGAAGCGCAGATTTAAAAAAAAATTTTTTTTATTGTGCTTTAAGTGAAAGTTTACAAATCAAGTCAGTCTCTCATACAATTTATATACGCCTCCTATATATTTTTTTTCCCTATATACTCCTAGGAAACCCTGGTGGAATAGTGGTTAAGTGCTACGGCTGCTAACCAAAGCGTCAGCAGCTCAAATCTGCCAGGCGCTCCTTGGAAACTCTATGGGGCAGTTCTACTCTGTCCTATAGGGTCACTATGGGTCGGAATTGACTCAACGGCACTGGTTTTTTTATATATATATATATACTCCTAATTGCTTTCTGTCTAATGAGACAGCACATTCCTTCCCTCCACTTTCTATTTTAGTGTCCATTCGGCCAGCTTCGGACCCTCTCTGCTGTCTCATCTTCCCTCTGAACAGGAGATGCCAACATAGTCTCATGTGTCTACTTGAACCAAGAAGCTCATTCTTCACCACTATCATTTTCTATCCCACAGTCCAGTCCAATTCCTGTCTGAAGAGTTGGCTTTGAGACTGGTTCCTGTTTTGGGCTAACAGAAGGTCTAGGCACCATGACCTCCGGGGTCCTTCTAGTCTCAGTCAGATCATTAAGTCTGTTCTCTTTACGAGAATTTGGGGTCTGCATCCCACTGCTCTCCGGCTCCCTCAGGGGCTCTCCGTTGTGCTCCCTGTCAGGGCAGTCATTGGTTGTAGCCAGGCACCATCTAGCTCTTCTGGTCTCAGGCCAATGCAGTCTCTGGTTTATGTGGTCCTTTCTGTCTCTTGCGTTCATAATTACCTTGGGTCTTTGGTACTCTTCATTCTCCTTTGCACCAGGTGGGTTGAGACCCTTTGATGCATCTTAGATGGCCGCTCTCCAAACTGGGATGCAGAATGTTTTCTTAATAGATTTTATTATGCCAATTGACTTAGATATCACTTGAAACCATGGACCCCAAACCCCCGCCCCTACTACACTGGCCTTCGAAGCATTCAGTTTATTCAGGAAACTTCTTTGCTTTTAGTTTAGTCCAGCTGTGCTGACCTCGCCTGTATTGTGTGTTGTCTTTCCTGAAGTGGAGATTTAAAGGGTCCAATGAGTGCCTAACATAATAATGAAAAAAGACCACATCAGGGCATATCTTCAAGATATTTCAGAAGACCTAGATGAGAAGATTCAAAAACTTCAAAAGAGAAAGGACAAAGGAATGAGAATGACATTGGTCTGCTCAACAGCAATTCCAGAAACTAAAGACAGTATAGTAAAATCATATTCTGAAGGAAAATGATTTCCAACCTAGAGTACGAAACTATTAATCAAGTGTGAAGATAAATTAAAAACATTTTCCAACATGCAAAGTCTCCAAAAATGTCTCACCTTACCTCTGGAATACACTGATGATGTATTCCACTAAAATGGGGGGAAGGAACAAAGCAAGAAAGAGTAAATTGCAGGATTCAAGAAACAAGGGATCCATATAAGAAAGGAATTCTCAGGATGACCACTGAGCAATGAGTTTAGAGAACAATCAGTCAAGACTAGACCAGAAGATGGAGCGCTCCAGGAAGAATGCTCCCAGAAAAAGAGAAGTAAAACTAATAAATTACCCAATGTGTTTTAACTACACTTAAGGGAGGAGAGTTTGGGTATAAATTTGTGGCTGGTATATAGACAAATGGAGCATTGGTGGCACAGTGGTTAAGTGCTTGGCTGCTAACCAAAAGGTTGGCCGTTGGAATCAGCAGCCGCTCCTTGGAAACGCTGTGGGGCAGTTCTGCTCTGTCCTATAGGGTTGCTATGAGTTGGAATAAACTCAGTGGCAATGGGTTTGGTTTTGTTTTGGTTATATAAAAAAATAAGGAGTCCTGGTGGTGCAATTGTTAAGCGCTCAGTTCCTACCCTAAAGGTTGGTGGTTCAGACACTCAGCGGCTCTGTCTGTACCTGTGAAAATTACAGCCTAGAAAACCCTATGGAGCAATTCTACTCTGTCACATGGGGTCACTATGAGTCAGAATCAACTTGATGGCACTTAACAGCAATATAGAAAAATAAACAAATGGTAAAAAAGGCAAGTTTTAACTCCAGGAAAAAGAAATAGCTATGCAACAAGGAAAAGCAGCTGTTAAACGAGAAAGAAAGAAAGAAATGCAATCATAGTATGTATAATACATGTCTTAGCTCTGAACATATGCATAATCATGATACTCTAAACTCTAAACGTTTTAATAAAAATTGTGATAAAAGCATAGACGGGAGTTTGGAAAAAGAAAAGTATATATTTAGTTGGTGTAAAAGAGCTGATTCCTTTTCTTCTACAGAATGAAGTCAATAAAAGATATCTAAAAATTGGAAAACTAAGAAGTAAAATAGCAGATAAGCGTATTTTGAAAAATAGGAAGACTGTATTAGTAGAAACAGCTAAGAGTGTCAGAGTTCTGGGAGTGGGGAGGATAGTGAGGTAATTGCTGTTTTTGTTATAATCCTTGCAGAACTAAAGACTTTGATTTTTAAATTTGTATTTTTTGATTAAAAAAAAAAGAGGATGGATTGCATATGCTCCAGAAATATTTGCATTGAAGACAAAATGGCTATTTCCCAATATGTTATTATTTCAACATGTACAGCCTATTTCACTTCATTAAGACTTGCTATTTAGAATAAGTATTCTGACATATTAAAATGAATCTTTTGTTAGCATCATCATATTTCCTCTTATTAAGATCAAGTAATTAGCTTGATCAAGTAAGACCAAAATTAGCTATTTTAGGCTAGCTTGGAGGTTCTCAATTTGGGATGATTTTGTCCCCCAGAGGACATTTGGCAATGTCTGGTGACAATTTTGTTTGTCACAACTTGGGGGAGTATGCTACTATTATCTAGTGGGTAGAGGCCAAGGATCCTGCTAAATATTCTACAGTGCACAGGATGGCCTCCCACAACAAAGAATTATCCAGCCACAAATGTCAATAGTGCTGACGTTGAGAAACCAAGCTCAGAGTCTTGAGGACTATTTCATCAGAATGCTATACATGAGATTGAGAATATGCACACATCTTGCAGTTTAAGACTGACTCAGCTAAATATCCTGGTGCAATGTTGGAAGCAGCGTGGATGAAATATATACTTGGGAATATTGAGAATGGTAAGGTAAAGACAAAAAAGGTATATTAAATGATAATAATAACAAACAGTGCTTTGTACCCCAATAATCTCCTTTATCCATGGCTTCTAGGGCACTTTATAGGCTACTAATACCGACCCTGGTACTCACAGACAACCTTTTATCTAAGGGTCACAAGCACTTTCATGACACTCGCACAATGTAGGAAGTCTTATTATGCCCACTTTATATGTTTAAGTAAACAGAGGCACAAAAGTTAAGCAACTTGCCCAAAGCCACACAAGTCAGTAGTGGCCAACATTCCTAACTCAGAGTCTATTAATACTAAGACAACTGGTCTAAGATGAAGTGATAAATGTATGTGGCATAAGTATTATTCTAGCTCAAAGTCTATTGTTTTCAAGTTAATATTGTGTGTTCAGTAACTCTCATTTTATTTGCCTGCCACACACACTTTTTAGAGACCCATGGCTTTGTTTGATAGTCTGTTAATGTTTACTGAGGGCACCTTTCTTGCATTTATATGCAGTATCAATTAGTTGTGGTAATAACTCAAAAATATATGTTGTTATTGCTGATTTTGTAGTAAAGAAAGCTGAGTTTCAGAGAAGTTAAATAGCATGCCAAAGATCTTTCAATTACTTAATATATGTTTGTGTTCAGGCTGACTATATGCTCTTTCCTCTATATGGTGCAGGCCCCGAAGAGCACACTCTGATAAATTAAAAGATTACTGTGATTATGTTTAATACCCAGCCCTTATCCCCTCCCCACTTTAAAACTCAGAAAACAAAAGAATGAATCTGCAATTGAGGAATTTCAGGTGTGGCATACGGTGTTGGTACCAGCTAGGCAATCAGACACCCAACTTTTAAAAACCATTCCCAAAGAGGCCTTTATTTTTCCAATGAGTATTCCAGAGCTCTCTCACACCCGTATGTCTACCTCAAAGCATAGACCAGAATTGTGACATTCCCTCTGAAAAATAAATAGCATGTGAATCACTTTCTCCTGCTCCCATTCCTGTCTCAGGCACACACTGACTGCCCACCCACATGTGCCACCTGGGCAAAACAGGCATATTAAGTAGGAAGAAAGATCTGTTAAGTAAGAGTGTGACTCAGAGCTCTCCTAGTTTTTACAAAATGGTGACCTGGCATTTGTAGCCTATGACAATGATGTGCTCTGGCACTATTTGCATAGTGTGAGGTCTTCTCAGGTGTCTGTCAGCAGCAGCTCACCTAGCCCTGATACAGACATTTTTGATGACTTACATCTTAGGATAAGATTTACCCTTTGGCATGTTAAGGATGGAAAAACAGAGACAGTCACCTCCCTAGCTTCTCTGAAATCAGCATCAGTACAGCTTTAGTACTTGCCCTAGGGATCTTTGCTGGTAAATTCACTATCTGTAAAGAGGAGGCGGTGTACAGAAAAGGCTAACAAGAAAACTCCAAATAGGACTGTGTTAGCCAATACAACATGCTGTAGAAACGAGTTTTTAATTTTCTCTTGCAAACCTAATAGTTGGTGTTAGTTGCCACCGAGTCATTCAGACTCACGGCGACACTGGCTGTTACAGAGTAGAACTGTTCATAGGGTTTTCTTGGTTATAATCTTCAAGGAAGCATATCGCCAAGGACTCTTCTTCCTTGGGAAGGTGGGTAGGTCCAAACCGCCAGCATTTAGGTTAGCAATGACAATTTAAGTTTCTCCTTTTAGGCAACTCTTTCATAAGGATTTACAGACCCTTCTTAGAGGGTACTGGGTTTGTTTTGGTTCTTTCCGTCCTCTTGTCTGCCACCCTAGTTCGTCTGAAATTCAGTGGAGCAAGGACTAGGAAAAGGGACGCGTGGGTATTTCCACATCCTCGCTACTCAGGCCCTGAATCACCACCAGTTGACTACACTTTCGCCTCAGCCAGCAGCAATGGAGACTTTCCCCTAGAAAAATTTGGTCTTGTACTTAAAAGGAAGAGTAGTGGGAGACGGGAGAGGCGGAGGAGAGGAGAGGGGTGAAGGGCGTGGAGGGCCGCTCCCGCCCCGGAGTCAGAGGCGCCGAGAGGCTGGACGCCCGGAGGCACCGAGCCCAGGAATGTGCAGTACGACCCGCGGGCGGCAGGCACGGAGCACGGGGCTTCCAGCAGCAGCCGCCTGGACGCGGCGCCGCGCACCTGAGCGCCGGGGGCGGGGCGTCGGCCCGTACGACCCTCCCGGTCCGCGCCGCGCCCCTCGCGCGCTGCCTCGGCCCTTTCCGCCCGAGCTTCGGCGCCGTTCGGCTCCCCTCCCGCCCCTTGTTCTTTCCCTCCTTCTGTCCCTCCCTCGTCCCCTCCCTCCTATCCCAGGAAAGCCGCGAGCACGGGACCGCGAGTTTGCCGCGGCTTGTTCCGCGCCGGCTGCGCGGCCGCTTGGGCTCACCTGGGCACGCCCCCCCGCCCCCTTGCTCCGTGCTCGTTACCCCAAACTCTTCCAAGGTAAGGAGTTCACCGGCCGCCCACGCTGGGGCCGGTCGCCCGCCCCCTCCTCGGCTTGGCCGGACAGCTAGTGTCTGCTCGGGTCTCCGCTTCCCCCGCGAGCCGGAGAGGGGCTCCGCGCCTCGCCCCCGAATCGGGGTGTCTGTAGTGGAGACTTCGGACCGGCGGCGGCCAGAGAGAGGGGGCGGGCAGTGAAACAGGCCGACAGGTGGCGAGGTCTGGTCCCGACGCGCCGACCGCTGCAGGCGCTGATCCTGGGGAGAAAGGGGCGGGCGGCCCGGGCCCTCGGAGGTGGGGTCATCGCTTTCCCCTCCCCTCGAGGCGCGGCGATCCCGGGTCGGGGTGCAGCCCGTCGCCCGCCGTGTAGGTGCGTCGGGGAAACTTTGTTGGGTGGAGACGCGGCAGCCTCTCGCGGTCGGGAAGAAGCGGGCACGCTCTGCGGGAGCTCCCAGGGGCACGGCCGAGGAGGAGACCCTCGGGCCGGGCGAGGACCTCACGTTTCCTTTCCCCGCTCCCCTCTTGTGTTTCCCCTCAGACCTGCCAGCTGCTGAGGGAGCCGCGGCTGTCCCCGCGCCGGGGGGTCGTTCCCTCGCATCCTCCGGGCTGTGGGAAGGAAGAGGCGGCGGCGCCTGGAGCGGGGGTGGGCGGCCTGAGGTGAGAGCTCGGCCGGCCCCGCTGGGAATATGGCGACCGGTGGCTACCGGGCCAGCAGCGGCAGCACCACAGACTTCCTGGAGGAGTGGAAGGCGAAGCGCGAGAAGATGCGCGCCAAGCAGAATCCCCCGGGCCCGGCTGCCTCGGGCGGCGGCAGCAGCGACGCGGCCGCGAAGCCCCCAGCGGGGGTGTTGGGCACCTCGGCAGCAGCCGTGGCCAACGAGCTGAACAACAACCTCTCGGCCGGCGCAGCCGCACCTGCCGCCCCCAGCCCCGGGGGCGTGAACTGCGCTGTCGGCCCGGCGCCTCTGGCCCGGGCCGTCCCGGGCTCGCGGAGGCCCGAGGATGATCCCCCTGCCGCCGCCGCCCCCGCCCCCGCCTCGGGGCCACCGCCGCCCCGGGGCGACGAGGAAGAGCGGGACGGCGGCCCCGAGAAGGGCAAAAGCTCGGGCCCCAGCGCCAGGAAAGGCAAGGGGCAGATCGAGAAGAGGAAGCTGCGGGAGAAGCGGCGCTCCACCGGCGTGGTCAACATCCCCGCGACAGAGGTGAGCCGGACCTTGGCGGGCCTCCTTGTCTCTTCCTCCAGGGAGCTCCCAGGTCTCCGGGCCCGCAGTTTGCCCACCCTAGCTTCGTTGTTCATATCCCTTCACCGAGTTGTGCAGGCAGAGGGTGATGGAGTTTTACTCTGGAACAAATGCTTCCTGGGAAGTTCCCCCCGATCCAAAGTTAGGACATGTGCTTCTCGGACATCCGGACTAAGGGCTCTGGCCCAGGCTACTTTACAGTGGTGGAAAGACAACTTGTGGCTCCAGGACTTGCCTACCTAGGCTAGTCTGTTTATGCTTTATCAGTTAGAAAAATTGACTAGTGGTGATGACGACATATTCAATTTAGTTTCCCACGTGTTCTTAAGCTACCAGATTGCTTTTCTCTTCTTACCGTCTTGACAGTGTTTAATGGCACCTGTGAAGTAAATGTCACCTCAGCAATATCCAAGACAGCTCTATTTTGCAGTGAATCCAAATGCGTATATGCACTATTTCATATGTAAAACAACTTTTTTGGAAATAGTGTTCCCCAACACACAGTTCTTTCTAAGTAATATTTAGGGCAGTAGGAAAACAGCAACCCACAATTCTTTTACTTTAGATGATCTCTTCTCCTATTTGTTTGGTTCTGTGTATTCAGGAACACACTTATGGTCGGGTTTTTTTTTTTTTTTTTTTTTTTTTGGTGTTTTTGAGCAGTCTCAACATTTCTGCTGGAAGGGCATCTTCCCTTTAGAGTGGTGAAACATTTTTACTTAGTGTATGACTGTTTACCACCAACAAAACAATCCCAAATAAAAAATCAGAGCTCACCGGTTTTGGGAAATGATTCATCTATCTTGTTTTACCCAAAGTAGCTGCATCTTTTTTCTCATTGGCTCTCTAGGTTTCACATTTTTTCACTCATGGCCTTCTGATTTACCCAACTTTGACATTTAGTAAATAAAAAAGCTATTAAGAATTACTAACTTTATTTGTGGTTTTAAATAAAAGCATTTGCAATAGACTAGGGCGTATATGAAACATTCCCAGAGTTTTAAGCCTTACCTATGATTTACCTGGAAAATCAGAGTTTTTCTTTGTAGGACATGTTTTTCTAAGAGTGTTTCAGAGAGATTTTTATCAGCCAGCAAAACTGTCCTCTGTGGTTTGCTACTTGCACAAAAGATCTGTTATTCATTAAATTGCTTTAAAAGGAATTCATAAGAGTGGTAATCAAATTTCTAGGTTTTTTTTTTTTTTTTGAGCGAAAAACATGAAGGTTAAGGGGAAAATGAAGACAAGGCTTTGGAAAAGCTACATTCCTCAACTTTATTTTTAAAATTAGCTGATGGTCCAAATAGAAGAATTTGTCATTTTCAATCTTTTCCTCACTCTTCATCTGACAGGGGCTTTATTTTGGGAACTATCTTGGCAGATACTAAACTTCACTTTTTGTGTGTCTGCTTGTGCTAAAATTATTTTAAGTACTTTTTTTTTTTTTAAAGAAGGGTAATGTTTACTGTGGTAAGTAAGTAGAGTGTATCTTGTGAAATCCTGAGAAACATCCTTTGTTAATATTCCTGTTCTGGATAAGGGAACATAGTGCTGAGAATGTAGATGACTCTCCACTACCATTGAGTCTGATACTGTGGAATGTTTTTCGTTTGGGTGTTGGCAACTCCTAAATTTAATCTTACTTAAAAACAAACAATCCAGGGCACCATTTTTGTCTGTGGAATTTGATCCTTTTTAATTGAACAGGGAGTTGAGAACTGCTTTCTTCAGTGGTAACTGTGGCTCTATAGGCTTTGTGCCGGTCTGACCCAATAACACAACATGGTAATGTTTTACCACAGTATCTAATTAGTAGGCACACTTTTTGAGTGCCTCATCTCCATATTTGGCTTTTTAGAAATAACTCAAATATTTCACATTATTTTAATAGTGGTAAAATATGCAACACAGAACTTTGAAAGTGCACCATTTTCAAGTTTACAGATTGTCCCCTTTTAGAATTATGTACTGTTTCTCTTAGTAATTTCAACCTTGAGAATACCTGTTGTGAAGTTTATTGTGTATTACAACCTGGCACTTTTGTTTGAAAAAGTCATATTGCATTTTACAAAATTTTCGGGTATGAAAATATTGTACAGGTGAAAATCTGCCTAGAATCTGTCAATATTCAAAAGTAGAATTGTATTATATCTAATACTAAGATTTTTATACAGTATTCCCAACCAAATTTATGTTAATAGATAAGCATGTAGCTTGTATGTAGTCTGTTTTAATAGTTGATAAACATTAAGTTCTTTCAAGAAGTGGTTCTTAAACATCTGTATGACCCATTCATTGAGACTTTCATTAACTCTTTTTACTAATTACAGAGTGTTATAAAATTATTATAAAGGCACCTGACAGCAGCTAAAGATACCAAAATCAACTAGAAGATTGTTTTAGTAAGTAAGCAGGTCAAAAACTGAAAATGACAGGTGGGGGTGGGAGACTGTGTGTGATGACTGTAATAAAATATGTAAATATCCAGATGTTCTCTAATGAGATAAACTAGTTCTTATATATTAGACTAGAGGTATTTTAAAATGTTTTTTCTCATTCTTTCACCTTTTCTATTTTCTTGGTAATAGTAAGCCCAAATTGGATAATTTGGATGTGACATACTTCCTGCCAGTAACTTTTGTACTTTTATAAGATCAGTCAAATGTTTATTACATGTCTATGTTCAAGGCACCATCCTAAGCACTGTAGAGAAAACAAGAATAAGGCAGTGCATATTCTCAAGAAGCAAACTGTAATCTAGGAAGAATGATAAGGCATAATTACATGAAAAAGCTTAAGTATTGAGCTAACAGTTTAAAAGCCATCTTAAGGCAGCATGTAACCAATGTTTATTAGATATATCGTGTGCTTAAAGGGAAGAGATGATTGGAGTGGGGAAGCTATTGAGGATCAGAGTCTTAAACTGAGTATTTTATATGTATATGTATTTCTGTATGTATATATCTGCATAGAAAGTGAGCCCTGGTTGCTCAGTGGTTAAGCACAAGGCTGCTAACCAAAAGGTGGACAGCTTGAACACACCAGTTGCTCCTCAAGAGAAAGATGTGGCAGTCTGCCTCTGTAAAGTTTTAAAAAAAAAACAAAACCAAACTTGCCGTTGACTTGATTCTGACTCATAGCAACCATATAGGGCAGAGTAGAACTGCCATATAGGGTTTCCAGGGAGCCGGCTGGTGGATTCAAACTGCTGATCTTTTGGTTAGCAGCCAAATTCTTAACCACTGTGCCACCAGGGCTCCTCCATAAAGATTACAGCCTTGGAAATCCTATGGGGAAGTTCTACTGTGTCCTGTAGGGTTGCTATGAGTAGGAATTGACAGCACCGTGGTTTTTTTTTTTGTATTTTGTATGTTAAATGTTAGAATGCAGTGGTTAACACTAGCAGCATATTAATATCATATGAAAATTAAAAAAAAAATACCCCCGCTCAAGCTGTTTCCCCCTCCCCTCCAGTATGATTTAATGGATCTGGGGTGTGGGGTGGATCCCAGGCATTAATATTTTTATAAGGTCCCCATGTGATTCTAGTGTGAGTCAGGGTTAAGAACTATTGGGCTGTAGTCTGGGGATATAGGAATGAATAAGACATAGTCCTTGCCCAGAAGGAGATCTCAAGTAATGTAAGGAAATATGGTAAGAACAGTGATAGCATAGTGCCCTGACCACATTACCTAATTCAAAGAGGAGATGCATAGTCCAGGAAGGCTGCTGAGAGACTCAGACACCTGTTCTCAGAGTACTTCTGAAGTTACTGCTATTTAGTAGGTTTCCATGAATGGGTTGATGGAGATGGTTGCCACAGAAAATATAATCTTTGAATAGGTAGAGGTCATATTGCAGTGAAGTTTTGATTTAAATGATAACAGTTAGCATATATTGAAAACTCACTGTATTCACAGTGGTTGGCTAATGTGCTCTATGTGCTGTTTTAATAATCCTTTCAACAATCCTATGTGGTAATTAAAGCTTCTCTTATTATCTTTTTTTCCTGAGGAGAAAACTGAGGCTTAGAGAGCTTAATTGGCTCAAGATCACATAGAAAGTGAGAAAATGGATAGAGTAATTTTAAATGTTTTTGTGCTTCTAGAAGAAGAATTGCTTTTAAGAATTAATCTGTCTTGCATTATTTAGCATATTTTCCTGTTTTTTCCCCATAATATTTTATTAGAGGTTATTTTAAATAATTCAGCCTGTGGATGAGGAAAACTGTGAAAGCGTGGAATTTCAATAGAAATTAAGGTCAACTTTGTAGACCCAGAGAATGCTTCTCACCCCGTAATCTATATATAGTTTATTCAGCAAAATTTTGAATACCAGCAAAATATAAATCTGTCTTTGGCTGTTGTTGTTAGGTGCCATCTAGTCACTTCTGACTCATAGTGACCCTGCGTACAACAGATTGAAACACTCATAGTGACCCTATGTACAACAGATTGAAACACTCCCTGGTGGCGTGCCATCCTCACAGTCGTTATGCTTGAGCCCAATGTTGCAGCCACTGTGTCAAGCCCATCTCGTTGAGGGTCTTCCTCTTTTTCACAGATCCTGTGCTTTACCTAGCATGATGGCCTTCTCCAGGGACCGATTCCTCTTGAAAACACATCCAAAGTATTTGAGACAAAGTCTTGCCATCCTTGCTTTTAAGGAGCATTCTGGCTGTACTTTTTCCAAAACAGATAAGTTAGTTCTTTTCGCAGCCTGTGGTATGTTCAATATTCTTCAACAGCAGCATAATTCAGAGGCATCAGTTCCCTTTTGATCTTCCTTATTCATTGTCCAGCTTTCGCATGCGTATGAGACTATGGAAGATAGCATGGCACACCTTAGCCTTCAAGGTGACATCTTTTGCAGCAGATTGGCCCAATCCAATGCATCGTTTAATTTTTTTCATAAATGTTTCAATACTTGTTCCAGAACATAAGGACTGTTTTTTTTAACATAACTATGTGTAATTATTTACACATAAGATTAGCAATAAATCCTTACTGTCAAATACCCATTAAGTATTCAAATTCCAGTTGTTTCATAAATGTCATTAATTTTTTTTACAGTTTGTTTGGGTTAAGTTCCAGATGAGGTCTACACATTGGAATTGGTCGGGAGGTTTTTTAAAAAAACGTTTAATCTATAAATTTCTCCTCTAACTCCCCTTTTTCTGGCACTTTATTTTTTCTAATTCTTTTAAAATTGTGCTTTAAGTGAAAGTTTACAGTTGAAGTTAGTTTCTCATACGAAAACTTATACAGACATTGTTATGTGACCCTAGTTACACTCCTCTTCTCCATCCCGAATTTCCTGTGTCCATTCAACCAGCTTTTGTCCCTTTTTGCCTTCTCTCACCTCTGGGCAGGAGCTGCACATTTAGTCTCATGTGTGTACTTGAGCTAAGCAGCACCCTCTTTCAAAGTATCATCCTATGTCTTATAAAAGTCCAGTCTAATCTTTGTTTGAAGAATTGGCTGGACAGAGTCTGTGGCCGTGTCTTCTGCGGTCCTCTCAGTTTGAGTCAAACCATTACATCTGGTCTTCTTACTAGAATTTCAGTTCTGCACCCAACTTCTGTTCTGTCAGGGACTCTGTTGTATTCCCTTTCAGGGCGGTAATTAGCGTCCTTTGATTTCTTGACTGCAGCTTCTATGGGTATTGATTGTGGATCCAAGTAAAATGAGATCCTTGACAACTTCAGTCTTTCTTCTTTTATCATGATGTTGCTTACCGGTCCAGTTGGGAGGATTTTTGTTTTCTTTATGTTGAGGTGTAATCCATACTGAAGGCTGTGGTCTTTGACCTTCGTCAGTAAGTGCTTCAAGTCCTCTTCACTTTCAGCAAGCAAGGTTGTGTCATCTGCATGATGCAAGTTGTTAATGAATCTCCAATTCCGATGCCCGCTCTTCTTTGTATAGTCTGGCTTCTCGGATTATTTCCTCCTCATATAGATTGAATAAGTATGGTGAAAGTATACAACCCTGATGCACACCTTTCCTGACTTTAAACCGTGCGGTATCCCCTTGCTGTATTTGGATGACTGCCTCTTGGCCTATGTACAAGTTCCTCATGAGCACAATTAAGTGTTCTGGAATTCCCATTCTTAGCAAGGTTATCCATAATTTATTAGGATCCACACAGTCGAATGTGTTGCGTAGTCAAACACAGGTAAACATCTTTCAGAACACCAGAATCTTTGGCTAGCAGTCAGAAGATGTGGATCTTTGATTTTAGTTAGATAATAATATGTTGTTTTTCTGTCAAGGTGGGGTTATAGCACTTAGGATAGTAAAAGGAAGGATAAAAAAGCGTTTAATATATCAAAAGCACTTTTAAGTGAATGCAGTTCAGGTTATAATTATTCAGCGTATTTGTTGATCATTATATAGGACAAGTTCTGCTTATAAATCCAGGTAGATTAAGAAATGCCTTTGGTATGCCCATTATGTTCCAGACTGTCTACCTTTCTATGTGATGAGTCAGGAGGGGAACTAACAGTGATTCAGAACTGGAGAAAATTAAACTTGTGAATGGGGTAGATGTAGTGGAAACACTGAGACTGCTTAGTATGAGACTGCTTAGTATGATATTAAGCCTGGCTTTCCTAAACATTTGAGCTTGTTGATAAAGTAAATGGAAATTTTAATGTTATCAGGATTTGTAATGAGTTGTCTGAGCTGAGGTGCTTTTTCCTATGAAAACAATAATTATATAATTAAAGGAGATGATATTTATAAGGTATGTTTATGTTCTAAGCACTTTACATATATTGATTCATTTAATTCTTACCACAGCCCTATGGGAAAATGGAGTAGAGAGAGTAAGTTATTTACTTGCCAGAGGGTCATATATGTGGTAAGAAGCAGAGTAGAGAGAGTCTGTATTCATACCAAAATCTAAAACCCACTGCTGTCGAGTTGACTCTGACTTAGTGACTCTATAGCCTGGTGTTTAATAACCATCTCATCATACTTCATTGTATTACCAACTATAAACTTAGTTTAAGAAAGACAGAGATTATTTTAGTGGTAAAATAAAGGATGCTAATAGGAATCCCTGGGTGGCACAGACAGTTAAGCGCTCGACTACTGGCCACAGGGGTAACAGTTCAAACCCACCACCCATATGCACTTCAGAAGACAGGCTTGGCATTCTGCTTCTGAAAGGTCACAGCCTTGAAAAATCTATGAAGCGGTTCTACTCTGCACACATGGGGTCACCATGAGTTGGAATTGATTCAGCATCAACTAACAACATCATGTTCCTGTAGAATGTGAAAATAGATCTTTCATAAGAGTTGGAGGAAGTTGGAACTCCGTTGGAAAAAATTTGAGAACAAATAAACATAAATTTAGTAGCATCCAAGTTCCTATTTAAAATCATGCTGGGGGCCTGTATATGCCCTTTATTGTTTTGACATTGGTTTTTAGTATCTGTAAGGTAGGCCAGAAAACAGTTGTGCTGCATAACAGTAATGCTGATATAATGTTTTAGAAGTTTAAAATTATTGGCAAATATTAGGGTTTGAAATTTTCTAAGTGCTTTTTTTCTTCTTTTTAAAAATTGAGGTATAATCCACATACCATAAACTTCACAATTTTAAAGTGTACAAGTCAGTGGTTTTTAGTAAATTCACAAGGTTGTGCTTTAAGTGCTTTTATATTTTCATCTTAATTTTTCATTATGTGCCTGGAACCTGTAGTACTTAAAGTTTTAGCATTCCACTCAGTAAAGTGCAACAGTGTTCAAACCAAAAATACTGATGGATATGTTTTATGCTATTTGATTTACCTGTAGGCAAAGGTGTTTCTTGACTAGCCAATTCACTCTTACGATAATTTGTTATTGCTGAGGCAAATTTCAGTTTAAGTCTTAGATATTTGTGTTTATACCCATGTACCTACTGATACAGAATTGACCCTCAGCCATCCGTTACATTCTCCTTCGGTTACTTAAAATTATACTGAGCACCACCTCTGGATAATATTGTAAGAATATTTAATTTCTAAAAGCAACAAAATTATACATTTTAAAGGTAGAAATAGCTTCAATGAGTTTAAATCTTCTCGTGAATTGGCTAATAAATGCTTATTTTACTTTGATAGTCTTAAGAAATATCATTCACTGAATTTTTATGGGTCACAGTATATTTTTTAACAATAATCTCTTATTTTATACAGTTAAATTTAAAGAAAAAGTTGTATTCTGAAAGTGAATACTGTGTTAACGATTTTGCTGAATTGAATAGATAAAGAAATTTTATGTTATAGATTACAGTTCTGTGTGTCCAAACCCATTGCCTTTGAGTTGATTCCGACTCATAGTGACCTCGTATGGAAAGGGTAGAACTGCCGCATAAGAGCAGCTGGTAGATTCAAACTGCTAACCTTTTGGTTAGCAGCCGAGCTCTTAACCACTGCGCCACTGGGGCTCCATCCATATGTATAGGAGTTAGTATCTATAACAGATATTTTTTAATATTGATAGCACACACAAGTGAAATTTTGCTGAAGATAATTCAAAAACTGTTTTAGCAGTACATTGACAGGGAAGTGCCAGAAATTCAAACCAGATCCACAAGGGGATGTGGAATGAGGGGTATCATTGCTGATGTCAAATGAATCTGAACGGAATTCAGAGCGTATCAGAAAGACGTTTACCTGTGTTTTATTGACTGCAAAAGCATTCAGCTGTGTGGATCATAACAAAGTATGGATAACACTGCAAAGAATGAACATTACAAAACACTTAATTGTGCTCATGGCATGCCTGTACATAGAACAGAATAAGGGGATACTGCATGTTTTAAAATCAACAAAGGTGTACATCAGGGTTGTACACTTTCACCATACTTACTTAGTCTGTATGCTGACCATATAATCCAAGCAGCTAGACTATATGAAGAGGAATGGGACATCAGGAGTGGAGGAAGACTCATTAACAACTTGTGTTATGCAGATGATGTAAACTTGCTTCCCAAAAGCGAAGAGAACTTGAAACACTTACTGAGGAAGATCAAAAACTGCAGCCTTGCAGCCTTTAGTATGGATTAAATCTTAACATAAAACAAAAATCCTTACAACTGGACCACTAGGCAACATCATGTAAATGGAGAAAAGATTGAAGTTGTCAAGGATTTTGTTTTACTTGGATCCACAGTCAATGCCCATGGAAACAGTAGCCAAGAAGTAAATGACGTATTGCATTGGGCAGATCTGCTGCAAAAGGCCTCTTTAAAGTGTTGAAAAGCAAAGATGTCACTTTGAGGACTGAGGTGAGACTGACCCAAGCCATGGTATTTTCAGTTGCGTCATATGCATGTGAAAACTGGACACTGAGTAAGGAAGACTGAAGGGAGAATTGATGCCTTTGAATTTTGGTGTTGGCAAAGAATATTGAATATACCATGGACTGCCAGAAGAACAAACAAGCCTGTCTTGGAAGACTTATAGCCAGAGTGCTTTTTGGAAGCGAGGATGATGAGACTTGGTCTTGCATACTTTGGATATGTTATCAGGAGGGACCAACCCCTGGAGACGGTTCTTTATATAAACGCTAAGGGACTCAGTGAGTAGGATAAATAAAATTAAAATACACGTTTTGTAATAAAATCAATATATGCCATTTAAAACCAAGCTTGTCTGTGGGTATATGAGTGAACTACTTAATCTTACTTCTTTGAGAAATTTGCTGATTATGTAAACTATGAAGTACATTTCTCTTTTGGAATTTTTTGTAGAATACTTTTTAGCAGTATTTAAAAGAATGGAAATCTCAGTTATAAAGAAAGACTTAATATTCAGGAGATGAAACTTGAGGAATATGGATAAAAAGTAAGATATTAGTGGGAACAGTCAAATTACTTTTGGCTTTCGAAAAAAGTTAATTTTACTGTACTTGAGGTAAAAATTCACAGCGTAAATTAGTTTCTCATTAAAAATTTTATACACAAATTGTTCTGTGGCATTGGTTGCAATCCCTGCATTGTATCAGCACTCTCCCCCTTTCCCATTGGACCACAGATTCCCCCATGTCTAGTCCATTTATCCAGTTTTCCTGTCCCTTCCTGCATTCTCATGTTTGCTTCTGACTTGTCATTGTCCATTTGGTCTTGTATACTTCATTGTATACAATCACATCAATTGTTGGTTGTTTTATACGCACGTCTAACCTTTGGCTAAAAGGTGAGCATTTGGACTTTAGCTTCATTTCTGATTTAGTAGGGTGTCTGGGGCCTCTAGTCTTGGAGGTTCCTCCAGTCTCTGTCAGACCAGTAAGTCAGGTCTTTTTTGTGTGTGTGAATTAGAGTTTTGTTGTACAGTTTTCTCCTGCTCTGTACAGGACCCTCTTTCGTGATCTCTGTCAGAGCGGTCGGTGGTGGTAGCCAGGCACCATCTAGTTATTGTGGGCTCAAGCTGGTGCAGGTTGTGATTTATGTGATCCTTTAGTCCTGTGGACTAGTATTTTCCTTGTGTCTCTGGTTTTCTTCATTCTTGTTGCTCCAGAATGGATGGGACCAATAGATGTATCTTAGATGGCTGCTCGGAAGCTTTTAAGACCCCAGATGCTACTCACCAAAGTAGGATATAGAACATTTTCTTTATGAATTATGATATGCCAGTTGGCCTAGATGTCCTCTAAGACATTGGTCCCCAGCCCTCAAGGTGTTTGGATGCATCTGGGAATCATCTGTGACTTCGCCTTGGTCAAGTTATGCTAACTTCCTTATATTGTGCATTGTCTTTCTCTTTACCGAAGTTAACACTTGTCTGCCATCACCAGGAAACCCTGGTGTGGCAGAATGGTTAAGAGCTATGGCTGCTAACCAAAAGGTCAGCAGTTTGAATCCGCCAGGCACTCCTTGGAAACTCTTACGGGGCAGTTCTAGTCTGTCCTATAACCCATAAAAAAAACCCATTGCCACTGAGTCGATTCCGACTCATAGTGACCCTGTAAGACAGAGTAGAACTGCCCTGTAGAGTTTCCAAGGAGTTCCTGGTGGATTGGAACTGCGGACCTTCTCGTTAGCAGCTGTGGCACTTAACCACTACGCCACCAGCATTTCCCTTTGTCCTGTATAGCTTCACTAATACTCGAAATTGACTCGACAGCAACGGGTTACCATCACCTTAGTGATTTCCCCTCCCCACTCCTCCCCTTCTGTGTAACCATCAAAGATTGTTTTTTTCTGCATGTAAACCTTTTCTTGGGTTTTTATAATAGTGGTTTCATACAATATTTATCTTTTTGTGATTGACTTGTTTCACTCAGCATAATGCCTTCCAGATTTATCCATGTTGTGAGATGTTTTGTGGATTCATCATTGTTCTTTATTGTGGAATAGTATTCCAGTGTGTATGTATCGTAATTTATCCATTCATCTGTTGATGAGCAGTTAGGTTGTCTGTCTTTTTGCTGTCGTGAATAATGCTGCAGTGAACATGGGTATGCATCTCTCTGTTCATGTGATGACTCTTATTTCTCTAGGATATATTCCTAGGAGTATGATTGCTGGATTGTATCATAGTTCTGGTTCTAGCTTTTTAAAAAAACGCTGTATCATTTTCCATAGTGATTGTACCATTTTACATTCCCACCAGCCGTGCATGAGAGTTCTAATCTCTTCACAACATCTCCAACATTTGTTATTTTCAGTTTTTTTGATTACTGCCAGTAACGTCAAGTGAGATGATATCTCATAGTTTTGATTTTCATTTGTCTAATGGCTGATGACCATTAGTGGTTCCTCAGATGTTTGTTAGCCACCTGAATTTCTTCCTTAGGGAAGCGTCTGTTCGTGTCCTTTGCCCATTTTTTAATTGTATTATTTGTCTTTTTGTTTTTGAGGTGTTGAAGTATTTTATAGATTTTAGTGATTAGTCCCTTGTCATATATGTCATAGCCCAAATTTTTTTCCCAATCAGTAGATTCTCTTTTTACTCTTCTGGTGAAGTCTTTTGATGAGCATAAGTGTTTAAATTTTTAGGAGCTCCCAGTTATCTAGTTTCTCTTTCTGGTGTTCATGCATCGTTAGTTACGGTTTGTATTGTATTTATGTCATGTACTAGGACCCCGAGTGTTGTCCGTATTTTTTCTTCCATGATCTTTATGTTTTAGGTTTTATATTTAGGTCTTTATCCATTTCAAGTTAGTTTCTGTGTATAGTGTGAGATATGGGTCCTGTTTCATTTTTTTGCAGATGGACATCCAGTTTTGCCAGCACCATTTGTTAAAAAGACTGTCTTTTCCCCACTTAGTGAACTTTGGTCCTTTGTCAAATATCAGCTGACCGTAGGTATATGGGTTTATATCTGGGTTCTCGATTTTGTTCCATTGGTGGGTTTCGAATTTTTGACAAGACTTTTTTTTTTTTTAATTGTGCTTTAAGTGAAAGTTTACAAATCAAGTCAGTGTCACATAAAAACTTACATACACCTTGCTACATACTCCCAATTGCTCTCCCCCTGATGAGACAGCTTGCTCCCTTCCTCCACTCTCTTTTCGTTTCCATTTCGCCAGCTTCTAACCCCACCTACCCTCTCATCTCCCCTCCAGGGAGGAGATGCCAACATATTCTGAAGTGTCCACCTGATTGAAGAAGCTCACTCCTCACCAGCATCCCTCTCCAACCCATTGTCCAGTCCAATCCCTGTCTGAAGAGTTGGCCTCAGGAATGGTTCCTCTCCTGGGCCAACAGAAGGTCTGGGGGCCATGACCACCAGGGTCCTTCTAGTCTCAGTCAGACCATTAAGTCTGGTCTTTTTATGGGAATGTGGGGTCTGCATCCCACTGCTGCCCTGCTCCCTCAGGGGTTCTCTGTTGTGTTCCCTGTCAGGCCAGTCATCGATTATAGCTGGGCACCATCTAGCTCTTCTGGTCTCAGGCTGATGTAGTCTCTGGTTTACGTGGCCCTTTCTGACCCTTGGGCTCGTAATTACCTTGTGTCCTTGGTGTTCTTTGGACAAGACTTCTTGATATTTCATAATGCAAGCAGAAGTTGATCCAAACCAAATGTATAGAACCTGAAATTAATCTTCTTCTGCTGGTAAAAGTAACTTGTTAATGTGTTTATTTTAGTCCCCTGTGGAAATATAAGTATGGAGAAAATCATCACCTGTTCTGTTATACATATATTTTTAATACTTTTCTGTGTATCTACATAAAAAAAGAAGAACCATGTTTTAAATACAGCGTAGTATATATTTGATAATTTATCGTGTATATTTTCATACTCCAGAAATAGGGGTGGATATGTTTTTTGCTGTTTGATGTTAAAATACTTAAACATTACTTAGTTGGGAAAGAACTTAACTGCTTCTCTGCCTTATGATGTGGTTTTTGGATTGTCACATTTGTAAATTATCTTAAGATAAATAGCTGTTTACTTCTTTCCATATATTGTGTTTACTGAGACATTCTTCAATTCAGAAAAAGTGTCTGGGTCATTCAAAGTCTTATAGGTACTAGAACCTTCAGATAGTTGTGAGGTGTGTATAGTTTTTTTTTTTTAACCTTGTTTGTAGCTTTTGACTTTGGTTTGAAATCAGTGGTCAGAGCTCCAGTAATCAAACTGTGTGTATGCTATAATGCAACATACTGGTTCCTAAAACTCATCACAGTGTGAAAAATTGCACTATAAAAACCATAAGGATGTATGGGAAAATGGAGTTAGAGGAACAACACTCAAAAATTTTGTCAGTGGCACATCAAAAAATAGAAACCAAATAAGGACGATAGTCTAATTCTACACTTTAAGTGGTTAAGACATACAGAAATACTACAATAAAATGGGACTTCGGGAAAAACATAAAATTTGCTTGTACAAGTGGATATTGGAAGAATTTTAGCTTCTGTGGTATTGTGAAGTGGGGAAGGAGCATTATCTGAAATCAGACTGAAAGTATTACCCCAGATGTAGATGAGTGTGGCATCTAAAACGTGCAGCGAATTGAGGTTACCTGTAGATGTTTGAGGTGTGTGTGTTTTGCATATTTTTATGTGGCTGGATTGCAATTTTCTGCACTTGACTAGTATTTCTTCTAGTTGAGCATAAGCAAATGCAAAGTTTATATTATGCTCAAATTGTTCCCTAACATATCATTTGCATATGTATATATATGCCCGTACATATATAACCATCTGCATTGGTATCTATGTCAACATCTACATTAATCTATGTGAAATATGTAGAACAATGGTTTGTGAAGATCAAGTAGTGAGATGAAAAAGGGATGAGGAGCATACAGTGACTAGAGGTGGGAATACTCATTTAAGAGTTTTGTAATGGTGATTGCTAGGACAAAGATAGTAGAAAAGGAAAAGAAGGGATGGATTTGAGAGATTTTGCTTTGGTATGAAAAATTACATAACGGAATATTTTGAACTGGAAAAGTCTTTAGAGATCATCTACTCCATTATAAAAGGTATTAACTGGGTTTTCCCAGACTGCTCTTCAAAACCTATGTTGCATTTCAACCTCAACCTTTTTATGTCTAGCAGAGCCTAGCAGTATGTTGTTCCAGGGCCAACTTCCCCTCCCCATCTCCATTCTTGCTTATTTTGTTTCTTGTTTCTGAAATATTTAGCCTCTACCTCTTGGTTCATCCAGTCCTGCAAAGATATTCCCTTAATTCTGCCTCACCTTCAAGTTATTGGTTTTCCTCAATTGTTCAACTTCTTAAAGGCCTGACCTCTACCTGTTGTTGTTAGGTGCCATCGAGTCAGTTCCGACTCATAGCGACCCTATGCATAACAGACCGAAACACTGCCCGGTCCTGAGCCATCTCTACCATCCTTGTTATGCTTAAGCTCATTGTTGCAGCCACTGTGTCAGTCCACCTCATTGAGGGTCTTCCTCTTTTCTGCTGACCCTCTGCTCTGCCAAGTGTAATGTCCTCCTTCTCCAGGGACTGATCCCTCCTGACAACATGTCCAAACTATGCAAGACGCAGTCTGGCCGTCCTTGCTTCTAAGGAGCATTCTGGTTGTACTTCTTCTAAGACAGATTTGTTCGGTCTTTTGGCAGTCCATGGTATATTCAATATTCTTTGCCAACACCACAATTCAAAGGCATCAGTTCTTCTTTGGTCTTCCTTATTCATTGTCCAGCTTTCACATGCATATGATGTGATTGGAAATACCATGGCTTGGGTCAGGTGCACCTTAGTCTTCAAGGTGACATCTTTGCTCTTCAACACTTCAAAGAGGTCCTTTGCAGCATATTTACCCAATGCAACGCATCTTTTGATTTCTTGACTGCTGCTTCCATGGCTGTTGATTGTGGATCCAAGTAAAATGAAATCCTTGACAACTTAAATCTTTTCTCCTTTTATCATGATGTTGCTCACTGGTCCAGTTGTAAGGATTTTTGTTTTAAGTTGAGGTGCAGTCCATAGTGAAGGTTGTGGTCTTTGATCTTCATTAGTAAGTGCTTCAAGTCCTCTTCACTTTCAGCGAGCAAGGTTGTGTCATCTGCATAACACAGGTTGTTAATGAGTCTTCCTCTAGTCCTGGTAGCCAGATCTTCGTACAGTCCAGCTTCTCGTATTATTTGCTCAGCATACAGATTGAGTAGGTATGGTGAAAGAATACAACCCTGACGCACACCTTTCCTGAGTTTAAACCAATCGGTATCCCCTTGTTCTGTCCGAACAGCTGCCTCTTGATCTGTGTAAAGGTTCCTCATGAGCACAATTAAGTGTTCTGGAATTCCCATTCTTTGCAGTGTTATCCATAATTTGTTATGATCCACACAGTCGAATGCCTTTGTATAGTCAGTAAAACACAGGTAAACATCTTTCTAGTATTCTCTGCTTTCAGTCAGGATCCATCTGACATAAGAATTGATATCCCTGTTTCCACATCCTCTTCTGAAACGGGCCTGAATTTCCGGCAGTTACCTGTCAATATACTACTGTAGCCTTTTTTGAATGATCTTCAGCAAAATTTTGCTTGCGTGTGATATTAATGATACTCTTCTATAATTTCCATTCGGTTGGATCACCTTTCTTCCAGATGTGTTGTGGAATGACAACAAGGACATAATCCATGAAGGAAGCAAGAGGTCATTGAAAAGTCAGGAAAGAAAGAAAAGTCCAAGATGGATGTCAGAGGAGGCTCTGAAACACCGTCTCGAACGTCGAGCAGCTAAAGCAAAAGAAGAATTGATGAAGACAAGAACTGAACAGAAGATTTCAAAGGGCGTCTCACGAAGACAAAGTGAAGTATTATAATGACATGTGCAAAGAGCTGGAAATGGAAAACCAAAAGGGAAGAACATGCTTGGGTTTTCTGAAGCTGAAAGAACTGAAGAAAAAATTCAAGCCTCGAGTTGCAATAGTAAAGGATTCTATGGGGAAAATATTAAACGATGCAGGAAATATCAAAAGAAGATGTCAGGAATACACAGAGCCATTATACCAAAAAGAATTAGTCGATGTTCAGCCATTTCAAGTGGTGGCATATGATCAGGAACCGATGGTACTGAAGGAAGAAGTCCAAGCTGCTCTGAAGGCATTGGTGAAAAACAAGGCTCCAGGAATTGATGGAATATCATTTGAGATGTTTCAACAAACAGATGCAGCGCTGGAGGTGCTCACTCATCTATGCCAAGAAATATGGAAGATAGCTTCCTGGCCAACTGACTGGAAGAGATCCATATTTATGCCTATTCCCAAGAAAGGTGATTCAACCGAATGTGGCGTCTACCTACGGACTCCTAGTATTCACCACTCAGTTCCTACTACTTTTTTGAAATCGATCTTGCCAAGATTGCTTGTGACGTCTTATTTGCCAAACATGACAGCTTCTTTTTCTGTTTTCATCTTATTTGACCTCTGTGTAGCATTTGCCATTGTCACTCCTCTCCCTCGTATGCTATAACATTTTTTATTAGGCTCTTTTTTGGTTGGTTTATTTAGAAACATGTGAGTGCCTGCTATGTGATGCAGGTACCAAGCTAGGTGATAAAAAGATCAAACTTCCGGTCTTTGTCAGGGAAAAAGATTAAAAAAAAAACAATTATAGTTTGGAGTCCTGGTGGTGCAGTGGTTAAAGCGTTTGGCTGCTAACTGAAAGGTTGGTGATTTGAACCCACCAGCCACTCTGTGGGAGAAGGATGTGGGAGCCTACTTCTATAAAGATTTATAGCCTTGGAAACCCTATGGGGCAATTCTGCGGTGTTCCATAGGGTCACTATGAGTTGCAGTGACTCGATGGCAATGCGTTTTCCTGGTTTAGTGATAAGACCTTTGGTGGAGAAAAGAACAAAATACTGAACTGAACAGAATAACCAGTTTCTGTCGAGTTGATTCTGACTTATGGTGACCCCACGTGTGTTCAGAATGGAACTGTCCTCTATAGGATTTTCAATGGCTGAGTTTTGGGAAGGAGTGTACCAGGTCTTTGTTCTGAAGTGCCTCTGGGTAGACTCTAACCTCCAGCCTTTTGGTTAGCAGCCAATTGTGTTAACTATTTGCACCACCCTGGGACTCCCAGCACAGAATAGGGAGCCACTGATGAGGAGCCCTGGTGGTGCAGTGGTTAAGTGCTCAGCTGCTAACTGAAAGGTCACTGGTTCAAACCTGCCAGCCATTCCATGGGAGAAAGATGTGGCAGTCTGCTTCCATAAAGATTATAGCCTTGGAAACTCAATGGGGCAGTTCTACTGTGTCCTATAGGATCGCTATGAGATGGCACTGATTCGGTGGCAGTGGGTTTGGTTTTTTGGTTTTAATTACTTAAAGGAGTCAAGGAAGGCTTTATATATGACGAAGGTTGTATTGTGCCCTGGCTTTTGACTAGCAAAAAGAATTTCCCAAGTAGAGAGGGGGACAGAGTAACATTCTAGGCAGTGAACAGCATGTGCAAAGGCACAGAGCTGGGAAAGAATAGCATATATTGCATGCCTACTGTATGCCTGGAGCCCTGGTGGTGCAGTGGTTGTGGTGGGGACTTTACAGGTATTATTTCTAATCCTCACATTTGCTCACGAGGTAGGTTTTTTTTTTTTTGGAATAATTTTTATTGTGCTTTAAGTGAAAGTTTACAAATCAAGTCAGTCTCTCACACAGAAACCCATATACACCCCGCTACACACTCCCAGTTACTCTCCCCCTAATGAGACAGCCTGCTGTCTCCCTCCACTCTCTCTTTTCGTGTCCATTTCGTCAGCTTCTAACCCCCCCCACCCTCTCATCTCCCCTCCAGGCTGGAGCTGCCAACATAGTCTCAAGTGGCCACCGCACCAACATCCCTCTCCAACCCATTGTCCAGTCCAATCCATGTCTGAAGAGTTGGCTTCAGGAATGGTTCCTATCCTGGGCCAACAGAAGGTCTGGGGGCCATGACCACCAGGGCTTTTCTAGTCTCAGTCAGACCATTAAGTCTGGTCTTATGAGAATTTGGGGACTGCATCCCACTGCTGTCCTGCTCCCTCAGGGGTTCTCTGTTGTGTTCCCTGTCAGGGCAGTCATCAGTTGTAGCCAGGCACCATCTAGTCCTTCTGGTCTCAGGATGATGTTCATGTGGCCCTTTCTGTCTCTTGGGCTCATAATCGCCTTGTGTCCTTGGTGTTCTTCATTGTCCTTTGGTCCAGGTGGGTTGAGACAGATTGACGCATCTTAGATGGCTGCTTGCTAGTGTTTTAGACCCCAGATGCAGTGGGATGCAGAATGTTTTCTTAATAGATTTTATTATGCCAATTGACTTAGATGTTCCCTGAAACCATGGTCCCCGGCCCTTGCCCCTGCTATGCTGGCTGGCCTTTGAAGCATTCAGATTTTTCAGGAAACTTACCTAAACTAGTTTTTTTTTTTTTTACAAGGTAGGTTTTTATATTCCTCATTTGATCCTCAAAAAGGTTGTGAGTTGCCCAAAGGCCATACAAGTAAGTAGCAGAACTTGGTTTTGACTCCACATCTGTTTGGTGCCAATGCTCACACACTGGTTATAATTGTTGGAAGGAAGGGAGATATGTTATAGCAGGGAAAACTTTGATGTATAGAGAATTCATGATGGGGAGTGAATGAAGAACAGCTAAAGAGTAATGATATGGCCCAGTTGTGATGGAGCTAAACGGCCATGCCAAGGAATTCAGACTTTAATGTACTGTTCTTCGTTAGTATTGTTGGCTAGACAGGACACTTCCCCTGTCCATATCTGTTTATGTAATAATTTTGGCAGTTTTTAGAAGTGAAAAATTTTGCCTGCTTAATTTGAAGTCATTAAGATGATTTTCTTGTTCAGAGACAAGTATCTATTCAAGAGTTGTAAACAGTACCAAATACTGTAAAATAAAATTGTGTAGAACAGAATAAATATGTACTTCCACATGGGTTAAAAAGAAATGAGAGAATAGGCTCTAAACAAAGTTGTACCATGTAATTCTTTCAAATACAAAATAATTCTGTACTGAAAAAATTTGGGAATGACTTTTTTGGGGAGGGGGCAGGAGAGAGTGGAGGGTGGCGGACTGTGGTGATATTGAGTTGCCAGAGTCAGTTCTGAGTATAACCATGTCCAAGTTTATAGGTTGTTATGTCCCTGGGTTTGGCCTTTGCCCTGTATTTAATACAAAAGCAGATGTTTATTTCATTCTTAGGTTCTTTTAGTTCATTTTGGAATACAGGTGGTAAAGACATGGCCTTGGAATCATTTCCCAGATATTAACTATTTGTTCAGCTTCTAAAAAATATTTCCTTCCTTCCTTCTACTCTCCCTTTCTCTCTATTTGGTTATAAAAAGTAATGTCTTATTGTAGAAAATTTGAACAAAAAGGAAAAAATCAAAACAGCAAAATCAGGATTGTGCAGAGATCATCTATAGACTACCACTGTTAATCTGTTTGACATGTTTTCTCCCATTTTTATTTTGATACATTGGGATTATATCCTGTGGACCTATTTATAATCTACCTTTAAATTATGTCATGAATATTACTTTACTTTTAACTTTTTTGAAAAAAGATGTTAATTACTATATAATATTTTTTGTTTCTTTAGCAAATAATTCCCACTATCCAGTGATAAAGGAACTTGGTGGCTCAAGCAGTTGGTGATCAGCTGCTAACCTAAAGGTTGAGTCCTGGTGATGTAGTGGTTAAGCACTTGGTGGCTAACCTAAAGGTCAGCAGTTCAAACCTGCTAGCTGCTCTTTGGGAGAAAGATGTGCCAGTCTGCTTCCATGAATATTCACAACAGCCTTAGAAACCCTGTGGGGCAGTTCTGCTCTGTCCTATAGGGTCGCTATGAGTCAGAGTTGACTCCAGGGCAACAGGTTTTTTAATATACAATAAATACCCAGGAATTTAATGATTCTACAAGTACTACTATAACCTTTTTGGTATCGATGTCTTGTAGACATCTTTCGATATTAACAACATATAATTATGTTGTTATTAATAGTTAAAGAATACTGCATAATTTAGATGTTGTAATATAGTGGTCATATTATTTACCACCTACTTACTGTACATGGGAGCCCTGGTGGCACTGTGGTTAAGAGCTCAGGCTGCTAACTAAAAGGTTGGCAGTTAGAATCCTCGGGCTGCTCCTTGGAAACCATATGAGACAGTTCTCCTCTGTCCAATAGGGTCTCTATAAGTTGGAATCGACTCGATGGCAAAAGGTTTGGTTTTAGTTTTTTATTATATATAATTTTAGATGTTGTGCTCAAACTTTTTCCTTATCAGTTCTGTTAATTAGCGCTGTCAGGATTTAGATGGTTTTTGTCCTTGAGAGGAAACCCTGATGGCATAGTGGTTAAGTGCTACAGCTGCTAACCAAAGGTTGGCAGTTCAAATCCACCAGACGCTCCTTGAAAACTCTATGGGGCAGTTCTACTCTGTCCTATAGGGTCGCTATGAGTCAGAGTTGACTCGACGGCAGTGGCAGTGTCCCTTGAGAAATTCATAATCTAATTTGGGGAACAAAGATCATATGTGACAACTAGAACATTTAAAAAGTGTTTAATTAAATGTTATGCCATATTCTTGGTGCAGGGAAGTGAAAGATTACTAGACGACCGAGTGGTCTAGGAAGTTTTGTGGAGGGAGTGAGATTTGAGCTGGATCTTGAAGGATTGATAAGGGTTGGACAGGTGAAGAGGAGTGTCGTATTGCAGAGAGCACACTAGGCAGTGGTACAAAGGAGAGCAGCCTGGTTGGAATTGGGGGGTTTATAACATGAAATAATAATAGTAAGTGAAATTGGGGAGCAGAATTGTGAAGGACTTTAAACACTAGGCTGAAGATTTTTGGCTTCACATGTCAGGTTATGAAGCATAGAGCCGGGTGTTCACATGTTGAGAGCAGGATTTTGACAATATCACCTGTTGGACAGTGGTGTGCAGAGTCGATAGGAGGAAGGAGAGAACCAAGGCAAGAAGACTAGTTGGAAAGTTATTGCCACAATCTCTTTGGGGAGACATTATTTGTGAGACCATTAGAACACTGTAAAAGCCAAATCCACTGCCGTCAAGTCCATTCCGACTCATAGCGACTGTATAGGACAGAGTAGAACTGCGCCCATAGGGTTTCCAAGGCTGTAAATCTTTACGAAAGCAGGCTTCCATATCATTCTTTCACAGAGTAGCTGGTGGGATTGAATCACCAACCTTTCAATTAGCAGCTGAGCACTTTAAGCACTATACCACAAGGGCTCCTTTAGAACAGTGTAGTAGACTGCAGTTTATTAGCATTCGGTCAGTTTTGTGCCTTGATTGACTGTTAGTGTCCTCACTTGGAGTGCATGAAAATATAATGTCCCTTAAACTTGGCAAAACTTGATTACCAGAATTAGGTAAGAAATCTTAAGTTAGAAGTGAGGGTTATGGAGGTCACTCTTCCACCGAATACTTTGTGCAGTGTTCCTAACAGATAGGCATACAGCTTGACCCACTTTCTGCTTAGAGTCACTTGATAATTTCAAACAGAATGATTCAAATCGGAAATCACATATACTACAAGTTGGTGTCTGGAATATTTTGTTATTTTGATTATGGGTGAAGGAGAGGGTATTTGTGTTTCAGAATAAGCAAGTCATATCAGTAATAGTTAATATGTTCGTGCTTAGTGGGCCTGACACTATTCTAAGTCCTTTCTGTGTTATTAACTTGCTACATGTTTATAAAAGCTCTTTGGAGGTCAGTGCTGTGACCTCTGTTTTACAGATGAGAAAAGTAAGGCACAGAGAGGGTAAAGCCGTACTGAAAGTCTGATTTGAGGATTTAGTTGGTAACTTCGGCCTTGTCCCTACTCTTGATTGTTTATTTATTTTTTGGTGCTTCAGTTTCATACTGAGGTCCCTATCACCTTTTAGCACCTCACATAAACAAAGCTAACAGCTTTATATAAAGATAGCTTTCAGAGGTTTTTTTTTTGTTTTATGGTGGTGAAAGGTCCCTAGGTGGTGCAGATGTTTGCATTCAACTACTAACCAAAAGGTTGGGGTTTGAACCTACACAGTGGCGCTGTGGAAGAAAGGCCTGGTGATCTGTTCCATTAAGATTACAACCAGGAAAACCCTATGGAGTGGTTCTACTCAGTAATACATGGTGCCTCCATGAATTGAAATTGACTTGAAGCCAATGGCTTTTTTTTTTTAATGTGGTAAAAAAAAAAAAGTCTATACTAAATATTTGCCAATTTAGCATTTTTTGCACGTATGATTTGGTGAGATTGGTTATGTTTATCGTGTTGTACAACCATCACCGTTTCCAAATTATTTTGCCACCATTAATAGAAACTCAGTGTCCCCTAAGTTAGTTAAGACTTCCCTATTTCTTTTCCCTCCCTCCTGCTTTTAGGTTTTGAATTATTTCAAGAGTCTTTTTCCCTATATCTACTTATTCTGAGATAAAAGCTACATGTAAGAAGAGGATAAGAGTAGATCAGAGTCCTTATTTTAAAACAGAGTGTGTGATAATACCCAGTAGAACTGAAAACGTGATTTGTCATGGCCAATCTATATGCAGCTAATCTAAAATTAAATTAACTATGGTTATATTGGAAACCCTGGTGGCGTAGTGGTTAAGTGCTATGGCCGCTCACCAAAGGGTCGGCAGTTTGAATCCGCCAGGCGCTCCTTGGAAACTCTGTGGGGCAGTTCTATTCTGTCCTGTAGGGTTGCTATGAGTTGGAATCGACTCGACGGCACTGGGTTTGGTTTGGTTTTGGTTTATGGTTATAGTAAACACTTGAATTTATCTTTATGTCTAATATAAGAAAATTAGAAGTTGAAGCCAACAATAGTGTCATACACTTACTTGATTTCTTGGCACCTCAGTTTCTGAAAGTTCTGAGTAGAAGAATTAACCTATTGTGAGGTGCTTTTGTGAGAAATCAAATTCTCATATAAAGTATACCTACTCTTCTCACAAATCAAGCAAATCAATACAGTTGCTTTTTTTTAAGCTTAATATTTGTCTTTATTAATGAGCCTGGAATCTACACTCTCAGATTGCCAGTATTTTGCAGGCTATAATCAACCAGCATCTAGTCTAGAGTCAGGAGACAGGTACCACAGCAGTTAATTTTAACAGAGAAAATTTCATGTAAAGAATTCTTAACTAGCCAGAAAGAATTGTTTACTAAAAAAAGGTGACCGAAAAGGCAAAAAAAAAAGTACACTTAGATACCATGGTAACAACTACAGAAACTACCTATCACTTTTAGGATGGGGGAACAAAAGACAAGTGTTGAAATTATTAAAGTTTAGAAGTTTAATAGAGAGGGGCCTGGTGGAGCTGAGACTCAGACCTCTGAGAAGTGACCACAGTTTTACTGGTACTGGGTCAGTTAGTTTGGAAGAGGGGCTCTTTAGGGCTGGGACCCAGATCTTTGAGGAGAGGTCTTCAGCTGGCTGGTACTGGAATCACTGGGGGGCACTAGAAGGCTGGCTCTCCAAGTATTGCCTAAGTGAAGAAATGAGACTAGGGTGAAACTGACAGGAACATAAAGAAAGCAGAAAGTTACATGAGGAGCCCTGGTGGCACAGTGGTTAAGAGCTTGGCTGCCAACCAGAAGGTGAGCGGTTTGAATCCACCAGCTACTCCTTAGAAATCGTATGTGGGGCAGTTCTGCCCTGTCCTATAGAATCGCTATGAGTTGGAATCTACTCCACGGCAGTAGGTTTGGTTTTTCGGTTTACTTGAGTGAACATTGCCAAAGTGAAGAAGTGAGACTGAGGTGAAACAGACAGGAACATAAAGAAAGCAGAAAGTAACATGAAGCAAACCTGAATGACCAAATCACTTTTTTTTCTCCAGCCTTGCAGTTTTCCACCAGCTCTTCTATTGGCAGAGCTTGACAAAAATATGATTAAATGGGTTCACTTAATAGTGGTTATGTCGGTTGCGCCGTCAAGGTGATTCCGACTCATAGGGACCTTATGTTGACATCTGACTGGATATCTGATAATATTAAGGAATTGTTCATTATTCTAGTTCTGATAATGGTATTGTGGGTGTGTTTTAAAGGAATCCTTTTAGAGATTATATATTGGAATATTTAGAGATTAAATATGTCTGAGACTTGCGTCCAGATAATATGATGAGAGGAGGAGTAAGGAAGTATACATGAAATTGATAATTGCTGAAATTGTGGTGGTGGATAAATGAGGATTCATTGTATTATTTTCTCTAGTTTTGTATACTCACTGACATCTAGTTGATTCCAACTCGTAGTGACCTTATAGGACAAAGTAGAGCTGCCCCGTAGGGTTCCAAGGCTGTAAATCTTTTAGGGAAGCAGACTGCCACATCTTTTCTCCCGCAGAGCAGCTGGTGGGTTCAAACCACCGGCCTTTTGGTTAGCAGCCGAATGCTTAACCGCTGCACCACTAGGTCTCCTTGCTTTTGTATATGTTTTGAAATTTTCCAGAGTAAAAGAAATTATTTTTTGTGATACATGCATGACTTAATAATTCTCGTTGATGGGTGTGTATATGATCCAAGGCAGTTAACCTTGGTGATAAACCTTGTGAAGAGGATAAAACGGGTAATGGGCTAGAGAGTAGTGGTGGCAGCTGCGGCCAGCAGCAGCTCTTTAGGGTTGTCAGGGAAAAGCCTCTGTGAGGCAAGGCACTTGAGTTGAGATCTGAATTTTGGGAAGAAGTCAGTCATTTAAAAGTAAGGGGAAAAAGCTTGGGGGGTGGAATATTATAGGTAGAGGGAACAGAAATTGCAAAAGTCTTGATGCTGGAAGCTTCTGAATGTATTCAGTTTAGAGAAAAAAGATTTGCATAGCTAGAGTGAAGAAGATGGAAGATGAGAAGTGGTAGGAGGTGAGATTGGAGAAGTAGGCAGGGACCAATTCATGTATCATCACACTATAGTAGAATTTGGACTTTATGTGCATTGGGGAGGCACTGATTGGTTGTCAGCAGGAGAGGGACATAATGTAATTTTTGTTTCATAAAGATCAATTTAGGTGCTAGGTGAATAGTGGGCTGAGTTGTGTGGGAGGGAGCAAGTGCCAGGATCATTGCAACAGTGCAAGGGAAAAAGAGTGTTGGCAGGCAAATAGGGAGAAAAGATTGCATTTGGGGTATATTTTAGAGAGAGAACTGACAGCACTTTCTGTGAAAAACAGAACAATCAAATTATGGTAATTAGTTTTTTGTTCTGAATATTTGGGTGAATGTTGATGCCATGAACTGATAGTACTGTATACTTCTATCTCTGCGGTGAAAGAATGCCATGCAAATTGGCAGCCTTTTTAATTCTTATTGAGCGTCTTTCTTTACCTCCGTCCACATGTTGAGTATTTATTACATGCTAGATTATTCTTTTAAATGGGTATAAAGTTTTAAATATTTAATATTAACTCAGTTTCCTCAATTGTGTTATTTAAATGCTCTAGCCATAATTTCTGGTCTGTTTGATTTGTTTATTTCTTAGAGGAAATAATTAGTGTTGGCATAGCGGTTAAGTGCTACGGCTACTAACCAAGAGGTCAGCAGTTCAGATCCACCAGGCGCTCCTTGGAAACTCTATGGGGCAGTTCTGCTCTGTCCTCTAGGGTCATTATGAGTTGGAATCGACTCAGCGGCAGTGGGCAGTGGGTACTATGGATTAGTTTATTTTTCCTTGAACTTTTAAGATAATTACATGCATTTTATAAGCAGAAGGTTATTGAAAAATGAAGTACATATTATAAAAGCTCCTCAACTTCCAAACACATAATAGAGGAATACAGATATTACTGTTGGTAGTTTGGCTCAATGTTACGTTTAAAATTCTAGTCTGTAAATCATTTGAATTACTAACATTAGTTCATAGTAATTTTTTTTTTTTTTATTAAATAATAATTGTATGACTTAGCCAAATCACTAAGTTACTGCAGAGGACCTCGGATGGTTTACAAAAAGTCCTGCCTACCCTCAGAGGACAAAAATTTGGTACCATTAAAGGAGCTACAGCACAAACTAGGGGATAAATCAATATTTTTCATATGAACAGTCGTTCAGAAGAATATGCCAGAGCTCTAAGGGAAATGACAGAAGAGGAACACCAAAAATATTTCAGTTAATGACAGTATTTTTTTAATTAAATATGTATAACTTTATAAGGTATGTGCCTTTAGGAGATACTACTGCTTATTTGATCATGCCAGATAGAATGTTTATGTTAAAATATTAATTGCATTTTTTCCAGATTTATAGTTTTCATGTGGTTTTCCATTAAATATCTGATCAGGTGTTTCCACAAATACTGTAAATCAGTCTCTCTGACTTTCTAAAGATCTTTAGAAAGGGTTGTTCATTTTTTTTTTTTTTTAATTGATTCAGTGGGCTAGCAGAAGGGCAAACGTCTAGAGCTTAAGTGCTTTCTTTCTGACTAGTTTCGTTTCTAGATGGCAGTATATTTGAATTGAGAGAGGTACTTCCACCTTAAGGTCCCTGTGCAGTGCACATCGTTTGTGCTCTACTACTAACCTAAAGGTTGATGGTTTGAACTCATCTATCAGTGCTGCGGAAGGCCTGACTATCTGCCTCTGTAAAGATTGCAGTCAAGAAAACCCTGTAGAGCAGTTCTGCTCGGTAACACATGGTGTTGCTATGAGTCTGACTTGACAGCAGCGGGCTTGTCCCCCCCACCTTAAATACTGCAACATAAGGACTGTGTTTCTAATGCATTGCTTAAATTCTTTCCTGTGTGATAGTTCTCCCAGAGAAGAGATTTAGTCTTGAGATTGGTGAAATATTTTAGATGGCAAAGTGATGAGAAGGAAGAGACTTCAAATACCTTGCTCAGCACTTCATTTTGTTGTATTTAAGTTTAAAAGTGAAAATAAAACACCTTGAGGCTGTAGCTGCATCTGAAATGAGTGTTTGAATGTAGTATTTTTCTTTTTTAAGCTAGGCCTTCTTTGAGTCTATTAGCGTCCTCAACATGTGGCTTATTGCTTGCTATGTAGGATTAAGAGTGTTTATTGAAAACGTGGCAAATGTGTCTTGTTGATTTTTAAATGGAGAAATGATTTAATTTATAAGCAGCCTCCCTGCCAGATTTATGCTGTCAATTCACAAAACCTTGAAACCAACCAAAAAAACCAAATCCATTGCCACTGAGTGAATTCCAACTCATAGCGACCCTATAGGACAAGGCTGTAATCTTTACGAAAGCAGACTGCCACATCTTTCTCCCACAGAGAAACGGAATTTATTTGTTGAATAAAGCCAGTTGTATGTTCTGTAGTGGTTCTTCCCACAGTCTGGATTTTGCTGATTGCATCCTCATGGCATTATTTAGTATAGTCCTTTGAACTGTGTGTTTATTATAAATTGGTAGATTTAAATTTAAACTAGAGTTTTGATCAAATATAATTTTCAAAAACAATTTTTTTGGGGGGGCAGCAATACTTCATAGGTGGTATTTTGTACTTCCATCAGGAGGAATAAAAGTCTGGTAATCTCTGTGTGATGTTAACAGTCATTGATAAATTACCTAGATAACTGTCCTCAAACTTTTTACTCTCAGCACTCCTTTATATTCTTAAAAATTATTGAAGACACCAGTTTTTGTTTGCATGTAAATACCATTATATCTATTGGTATGTACCAAATTGGAAATTGAAACCAAGAAATTTTAGAAATAACTGTTATTTTATTTAAAAATAATAACGATGAAATCTATATATTTACATAACATTAAAAAAAGTTATCATGCTTTAGGTGAAAACGTACAGTGCAAATTAGTGTCTTAATAAAAAATGTATACGTGAATTGTTCTGTGACATTGGTTGCAGTCCCTACAATGTGTCAGCATTCTCCCTCTTTCCACCCCGGTTTCCCCATGTCTGTTCATACTGTTTTCCTGTCCTCTCCCGCCTTGTCTCTGCTGAGCAGGTGTTGACCATTTGGTCTCTTATACTTGATTGAACTAAGAAGCATGTTCCTCATGTGTGTTATTGTTTGTTTTATAGGCCTGTCTAATCTTTGGCTGAAAGGTGGACTCTGGGAATGGCTTCAGTTCTGAGTTAGCAGGGTGTCTGGGGGCTGTAGTCTCAGGGATTCCTCCAGTCTCTGTCAGACCAGTAAATCTGGTCTTTTTTGTGAATTTGAGTTTTGTTCTGCATTTTTCCTCCTGCCCTGTCCGGAACCCTCCATTGTGATCCCTGTCAGAGGGATTGGTGGTAGTAGCCAGACACCATCTAGATCTTCTGGGCTTAGGCTGATGGAGGCTGTGGTTCATGTGATCCATTAGTCCTTTGGACTAATACTTTCTTTGTATCTTTGATTTTCTTCATTCTCCTTTGCTCCAAATGTGCTGGGACCAATGAATGCATCTTCGATGGCCACTCACAAGCTTTTAGGATCCCAGATGCTACTCATCAATGTAGGGTGTAGAACATTTTCTTTTATGAACTATGTTATGCCAGTTGACCTAGATGTCCCCCAAGACCATGGTCTCCAGCCCTCAGCCCCAGTAACTCAGTCCCTCAAGGTGTTTGGATGTATCTAGGAAGCTTCTGTGCCTTTGCCTTGGTCAAGTTGTGCTGATTTCTCCTATATTGTGTGTTACCTTTCGGTTCACCAAAGTTAACACTTGTCTACTATCTAGTTGGCATAGTGGTTAAGAGCACCTAGGTTGTGAGATGTTTCTTGGATTCATCATTGTTCTTTATTGTTTTGTAGTATTCCACTGTGAGTATGAACCATAGTTTGTTTATCCAGGCATTTAGATTGTTTCCTTTTTTTTTTTTTGCTGTTATAAATAATGCTACAATGAATGTGAGTATGCATCTGTCTTTGATCCATTTTTAGTTAGATTTTATGTATGGCATGAGATGTAGGGGTCATGTTTCTTTTTTTTTTTTTTACAGATGGACATCTAGTTTTACCAGCACCATTTGTTAAAAAGACTGTCTTTTCCCCCATTTAATGGACTTTGGTCCTTTGTCAAAGATCAGCTGACCACAGGTGTGTGGATTTATGTCTGGGTTCTCGATTCTGTTCCATTATTCTGTGTGTCTGTCATTGTACCTGTACCAGGTTGTTTTGACTACCGTGGCTATATAGTAGGTTCTGAGATCAGGTAGTGTGAGGCTTCCATCTTTGTTTTTTTCTTCAATATTGCTTTGCTTATCCTTCCCTTTCCGTATAAGGTTGGTGCTACATAACATTTTTTATGAAAACTTTTCTGAAACAAAAAACTACGTTTTTGTAAATGTCTTCACCAGTCAGTTTAAAAGAAGACAACTGGATTCCCATATCTGCTTCACCATTCAGTTTGTTGCAGTATCAGCATATCATGTAGCCTCTGGAAGCTGTTGTACACTTGTGAGCAAATGAGAGTGAAAAAAGACAGGTAACATCTTATTATTATTATGAAAATAGGTTTGACCTAGCACAACACACTCTGTGAAAGGGTCTAGAAGATGTGCAGGGGTATCCACACCATGCTTTGAGAACTGCTGGTCTAGATCTACTTTATCAGGGGTTGTCAAATGGTGATACTCTAGTTTTATCGTTCCTTTGTAGTTTATTAGCTGGAGTATTTTACAAAGCGAGTTTTTAAAATCAGCCATTTAGTTACCTTGAGGGGCAGTTTGTACAAATAAAGCTTAAATGCTTGATTTGCCCCTTTTAGGAAGATAGAAAGCTTATTGCATTTATTGTCTATACAGAGAGAGAGAGAATGAGAGCTGTTAGCCTCCTTTGTACTAATTGAAACCACCTCCAATTAGAGACTCCTACAAGAGAAACGAAGGCCTCCACTAATACATATGAGTTGCCTTCTTAAATTATTAAGATACTGTTTGTATCTTACAGGTTGCTTATTTTAGTAGTATATCAAATTACATGATATTCGCTTTAAGAAACTGCTTGAGGAGTCTAAAAAGGATTGGAAGCTCCCAGGTTACCTAATGCTTTCACCTGTCTCCTTCCCTATAGAAATGTTAACAAGGTAATGAATTGTTTAAAGTTCTTGTATATTGTGAGATATATTACTGTTAACTCCATAGAAAGAAAGATTTAGGATTGGTTATGGAATGTTGAGTTGTGCTGTAGTTTGATTTTAGAAAACCGAACTGTCTGATCTACTTTCAGAATTGCTTCCAAAATTTGAGCACTCTTGAAGCAAAACAGGGAGTTGTAAGCTGTCATAAATGATAAAACCCAGAGACTAAGACTTGGAATGGAATGAAGCCTGAAGAGAGGAGATGTGTGTCAGAGTATTGTAAGCAATACATTAATTAGGCATAATAAAATTTCAGTTCTTGTTCTTAAACACAAATTGAAAAGAGGAGGACGTTTTAATTCCTTACTTGTGTATACTTGAGATGAAATATGAAATCAGTTTTCCTGTACTTAAAATTTTTTATTTTAATTGACTTCTGGAATTTTTACGATACAATAGAAATACATTGAGATGAGTTTATGAAGCCAACTATCTACAGATCTTAAAATATTTGGCAGTTTAAATATGTATTTAATGGGGGTTAGAAATGAGAAGGATGTGAGTTGAAAGATGGAAGGAAGCTGAACCAAATAGAATAAACTGTCAGCAAAATAAATCTTTTGCAGTTAATCTCTTGTTGTTTTTGGACCTGATAAAAACTGTTTTACAGATGAGAATTTTAGCAGTATAGTTAAGGTTTGGAAGTATCTGTTTTAGTTTTACATTTGTAGACTGTAAGAAAAATAAAAAATACATTCAAAAATTTTTATATTTATAAATTTCTTTGAAAATACCAGTTTTTGGGGGGGGATCTAAGGAATAACACCATCATCCTCTGGAAGCACCTCAGTTTGGAAATTAAATATTTTCTTTCATTGTTTTTATCTTTTTTCACGTTTATTGGTGGCACATATCAAACGTCCTTATAATTGAACTGTAAAACATAACTATTGTTGACTTTTGAGAAATGAATTAGTGAACTCTCCTTCCTCCCAAGTTGGGAATTCAAGAGGAGTTGTTCTAGTTGTAAATGATGAATGCAGCAACTAAATGTTCACTACAAATGTTTTAAAATATTTGGTTTACTTAAGTAGTTATTTTTTGTTAGGTGCTGTCAAGTTGATTTTCAACTCATACCGACCTCATATGACAGAGTAGAACTGCCCCATAGGTTTTTTTTGGCCATAGTCTTTACGGGAGCAGATCGCCAGGTCCTTCTGCTGGAGAGCTGCTGGGTGGGTTTGAACCACCAACCTTTCGGTTAACAATTGAGCTCTTAACCTTTGTGCCACCAGGGCTCCTTTGCACTAGATCTAGTTACTCTTAATTGCCACATTTTTGTTTGGAATGTAAAAGGGACTGCTTTATAAAAGCTATTTCTCTGTGGCCATCAAACATGAAAAGATGGTAAATGTCATTAGCCATCAGAGAGATGCATATTAAAACCACAGTGAGATGTCATTTCACTCCTACTTGGATAGCTAAATAAAAAACACAACAAACAACACCTCAGAAAATAACAAATGTTGGTGAGGATATGGGGAAATTGAAACCCTTACCTATTGCTGGTGGGAATGAAAAATGTTACAGCTGTTGTGGCAAACATTGTGGGGTTCCTCAAAAAACTAAAAATAGAGCTACCGTATGACCCACAATTCCACTTGTAGGTATATACCCAGAAGACTTGAAAGCAGAGACTCAAATAGGTAACTTGTACACCAGTGTTCATTGCAGCAATGGTGTACAAGTATCTGTTTGCCAAAAGGTGGAAACAACCTAAGTGTCCATCAGTGGATGGATGGATAAGCAAAATGTGGTACATACGATAGAATACTGCACAGCTAGTAAGGGAAATGAAGTCTTGATACATGCTGCAATGTGGATGGAGTTTGAAGACATTATACTAGGTGAAACGTCAATCACGAAAGGACAAATGTATGACTTCATTTATATAAAAAGATAAGAACAGAGAAATGCATAGAGATGGAAGTTTATTCAGTGGTTACTAGTGGCAGGAGGGGGAAGGGGGGCTATAGCTTATGGAATACTGCATTTCGGTTTATGGTGATGGAAAAATCTCATTGATTAAGGGTAGGGTTTCAAAGCCGATTAATGTAATCGCTGTCAGTAAGCTGTACACCTGTAAAAAGTTGAATTGGCAAAAGTTATGTGATCGATACGTTTACAACAATGACCAAAATTAAAAAATGTAGCTGCTGAGGCTGCTTATGTACAACCAAACACCTCATGGGATTTGATTCCTTGATTTGGAGGTTTAGGATCATGATTTCATAGAACACCCCATTTAGTTGGCCTAATAATGTGTTTAGTGCTTCTGTTTTACCTCCTGGTTCATTGTATAGTGCCTGGGGTCTTACAAGCTGACAAATGGTCATCCAAGGCAAAACAATTGGTTTCTGAAATTCACCTGAAGCAATAGAGAAAGAAGGAGAGTCAAGAATAGGAGGAGGAAGTGGAATGTGTGGGTAATTGCCTCCATGAACAACTGCCTCCTTTGCCATGAGACTAGAAGAACTGGATGATGCTTGGCTATCATTCCTGAACATTTTGATCAAAGATTCTATAGAAGAGCCCTGAGCAAAAGAGGGAAAATGCAGAACAGAACTTCAGATTCACATGGACTCCAAGCTTTCTGGACCCATGGAGGCTGGATGAATCCCTGAAACTTTTTTCCTCAAATAATCTTTAAACGTTAAGCCAAAAATACTGCGTAAAAAGTCGTCTTGAAACCAAACAATAGTTTAGCTTAACTAGTAAATAATGTCTGCCTTAAGCATTGCGCTCTTTTGAGATTTATCTATTTGGGATCAAATTGGCAACGGCAACCCAAAAGATTAGGTAGGAACCTTATGGGGCAGTGAGTTTATGTTAATGGACGAGGAACGACTCCAAAAAGAAGAGTGAGAATGGTTGCACAATTCAAAGAATGTAATTAGTGTCACTGAATTGTACATGTAGAAACTGTTGAATTGGTGTATGTTCTTCAGTGTATATTCTCAACAATAGCAACAAACATATTTTTAAAAAACCTGTTTCTCCCTTTGACAGTTTCGTTGTTGTTGTTAGGTGCCATTGAGTCGGTTTCAACTCACAGTGACCCTATGTAGGACAGAACAGAACACTGTCTGGTCCTACATCATCCTCACAATCCTTGTTATGTTTGAGCCCATTGTTGCAGCCACTGTGTCAGTCCATCTCGTTGAGGGTCTTCCTCTTTTTCACTGACCCTCAACTTTACCAAGTGTGATGTCCTTTTCCAGGGATCGGCTCCTTCTGATAACATGTCCAAAGTATGTGAGATGAAGTCTCGCCATCTTCTCTTCCAAGGAGCACTCTGGCTGTACTTCTTCCAAGACAGACTTGTTTGTTCTTCTGGCAGTCTGTGGTATATTGAGTGACAGTTTCATATTTGCCAGTGTATAGTACTTTTTCTGGAATCATGCATATGCTTTATAGTTGGATTTATTTTTGTCAGTTATATCACATTATAAATTCATATTCTAGTTAACAGTATCATTCTTAAGTTAACTGAGGGTTAATCACTACATATAGAATAACTTTTATTTCTCTTATAAGTTGGTGTGTCAAAAGCTCACACTGTGGTATTGAAAGCAAGTAAATGTTATTAAACTTTTTTGTTGTGTGCCATCGGGTTAACTCTGACTCATAGCAACTGTATAGGACAGAGTAGAACTTCCCCATAGGGTTTTCTTGGCTGTAGTCTTTATGGGAACAGATTGCCTTTCGGTTAGCAGCTGAGCACTTAACCATTGTGCCACCAGGGCTCCTTTATTAAACTTTAGTTGGCTACAAATCACCTAAGGAGATTTTAGGATGGGATCTATGAATCTGCATTTTAAAGGTATCTCCAGATAATTGTGATGATGTTGGGCCGTAGACAATACTTTTGAGGAACATTGGTTTACAGAGTTTATTAATAGCTTCATGCTAACTAAAACAAATTACTCCATTCAAGTCTACTTTTCTTGACTTTTATTTTACAAATCCTATTTTTTCTTAGATTTCTTAGGGTCATTAAACTTTAGGCATCTGGCATGTAGAGTTGGAGTAAGGAAGCATCAAGAAAACGCTATTATAAAAAGCTAATTATACCCAGTTAAAAAATTGGCAGAAGATATGAATAGGCACTTCATTAAAGAAGATATTCAGGTGGCTAACAGATGTATGAGGAAATGCTCACAGTCATTAGCCATTAGAGAAATGCAAATCAAAACTACAATGAGAAACCATCTCACTCTAACAAGGCTAGAATTAATCCAAAAAACACAAAATAATAAATGTTGGCGACGTTGTGGAGAGACTGGAACACTTATACACTGTTGGTGGGAATGTAAAATGGTGCAACCACTTTGGGAATTGATTTAGCTCTTCCTTAAAAAGCTAAAAGTAGAACTACCATGTGGTCCAGCAATCCCACTCCTTGGAATATATCCTAGAGAAATGAGAGCCCTCACACGAATAGATACATGCACACCCATGTTCATTGCAGCACTGTTTACGATAAAAAAACATGGAAAAAACCTAGGTGCCCATTAATGGATGAATGATAAATTATGGTATATTCACACAATGCAGTACTGTGCAATGGTAAAGAATGATGAATTTGTGAAATATCTCATAGTATGGATGACTCTGGAAGGCATTATGCTGAGTGAAATTACTCAGTTGCAAAAGGACAAGTTTTATATGAGACCACTATTATAAGAACTCAAGAAAAGGTTTAAACACAGAAGAAAACTTTCTGTGATGGTTACGAGGGCGGGGAAGGAGGGAGAGGGATATTCATTGACTAGATAGTAGACAAGAATTATTTTTAGGTGAAGGGAAGGACAGCACACAATACAGGGGAAGTCAGCACAACTGGACTAAACCAAAATGTAAGAAGTTTCCTGATACACCCAAACACTTGAGGGACATCTAGGTCAATTGGCATAATGAATGAAGTTTATTAAGAAAATGTTACGCATCCCATTTTGGTGAGTGGCATCTGGGATTTTAAAACCTAGCGAAAAGCCATCTAAGATGCACCAATTGGTCCCAACCCACCTGGTGCAAATGAGAATGAAGAACACCAAAGACACAAGAAAAATATGAGCCCAAGAGACAGAAAAGGCCACATAAACTAGAGACTCCATCAGCATGAAACCAAAAGAACTAGATGATGCGTGGCTACCACCAGTGACCGCCCTGGCAGGGAACACAACAGAGAGTCCCTGATGGAGCTTGAAAAAAGTGGGGTGCAGGACTCAAATTCTAGTAAAAAGACCAGAGTTAATGGTCTCACCGAGACTGGAGGGACCGCAGAGGACATGGCCCTCAGACTCTTTGTTAGCCCAAAACTAAAACCATTCCTGAAGCGTACTCCTCAGACAGAGATTAGACTGGACTGTAAGACATAAAATGAGAACTGCTGAGGAGTGTGCTTCTTGGTTCAAGTAGACACATGAGACTAAGTGGGCAGCTCCTGCCTGGAGGCAAGATGAGAAGGCAAGGGGACAGGAGCTAGTTGAATGGACTTGGGAAATACAGGATGGAGAGGAGAGGAATGTGCTGTCGCATTATAGGGAGAGCAACTAGGGTCACATAACGATGTGTGTATAAATTTTTATATGAGAAACTGACTTGAATTGTAAACTTTCATTTAAAGAACAAAAGGAGCTAATTTTTAATCGTAAGAAAATAAAGCAATGAAAATTATACTACATTTGGATTGTAAGTAGAGAGAGCTACCACTTATTTAAGAACTCTTACATGGCAGATACTATAGGTAAGCATTTTCTTTTAATTTATTTAATCCTAAATCTAAAGATAGGTGGGCAAATCTCTACTAAGAAGGAACCTGTCCCCAACAACATTCTTTTAACAAAATTAAAAAAAACTGATCAACTTTATATGGAAAAGAAAGAGACCTGAAATACCTAAAGCAATACTGAAGAACAAAGGAGAAGGCCTCATGCTTACTGATCCAGAACTTACTGTACAGCCACAGTAATTAAAACAGCCTCATACTAATACAACGACAGACACATAGATCAGTGGAAACAGAATTGAGAACCCAGAAGTAAATCCATCCATCTGTGGACAGCTGATATTTGACAAAGGGTTGAAGTCCATTCAACGGGGAAGAGACAGTCTCTTTAACAAACAGTGGTGGCAAAACTGGATATCTATTTGCAGAAAAATGAAACAGGATCTGTATGTCACACCATACACAAAAACTAACTAAAGATGGATCAAAAATCTAAATGTTAAAACTAGAAGTAAAGTTTCTGGAAGATAATAGGGCCAAAGCTAGGAGTCCTGATTTTTGACATAAATACACTAGCACAACTAAAAATGTACAAACAGAAGATAAACTAGATAACTGGGACCTCCTAAAAATGAAATACTTATGTGTATCAAAAGACTTTACCAAAAGAGTAAAAAGAGAACCTACAGATTGGGAAAAAATTTTTAATAATGACATATCTGACAAGGGTCCTATCTTTAAAAAGTGTAGAAAACTTCAACAAAAACACGAACAGTCCAGTTGAAAACCGGGCAAAGGACATGAACAGATGCTTCACCAAAAAAGGATATTCAGGTGGCTAACAAACACATGAAGAGATGCTCGTGACCATTAGCCATTAGAGAGATGTAAATAAAAACTACGAGGAGATACCATCTCACTCCTGCAAAAATGGCACAGGAAAAAAAAAAATGTTGGCAAGATTGTAGGAAAATTGGAACTCTCATACACTGCTGGAGGGATAGTAAAATGATACATACAACCATTACGGAAAACTGTATGACGCTTCCTCAGAAAGCTAGAAATCACCTTGTGATGCAGCAATCCCACTCCTAGGTATATCCTAGAGATGTAAGAGCAGTGGCATGAATAGACATATGCACACCCATGTTCATTGCAGCATTATTCATAGTAGCAAAAAGGTGGAAACAGCCTAAGTGCCCATCAGCGGATAAATGGATAAACAAATTTTGTCATGTGCATACGATAGAATACTATGCAACGATAAAGAATAACGCCGAGTCCACAAAATATAACATGGATGAATCTGGAGGACATTATGCTGTGTGAAATAAGTCAAACACAAAAAGACAAATACTGCATGAGACCACTTTTATAAAAAGTCAAGAAATAGGTATGCATACAGAAAGCAGCATTCTTTGATGGTTACTGGGGATTGGAGGGGGAGAGAAGGAGAATCACTAGATAGTACACATGTGTTAATTCGGGTGATAGGAAAGGCAGTATACAATGTTAGGAAGTCAGCACAGCTTGACCAAGATAAATGAAGACACTGAGAGGTACATAAGAATAAAGGACAGTTATGGTAAGTGCTGTCACATATACAGTTTGGCAGTAACAATAATAACAAGCAAAATTACGTGAGTGGGTACGTAGGTTGATATATGCTATATGGGTGTGGGAAGGCATATGGGAGTACATGTGCATGCATATATAGGTGTATTTGTGGCCATATGTATATACTGTTTGTATGTGCTGCATATATAATATATACAGTAAAGCACACAGGGGGCACAGTTACGGATACTTGCTGACATTCCCAAACACCTCGTGGGATTGATTTACTGGGCTTGAAGGCTCAGGACCACTGTCTCGTTAAGATAACGTTCTACATCCTAGTTTGGTGAGTAGTGTCTGGGGTTTTTAAAGCTTGTCAGTGGCCGTCTAAGGTAGAACTATTGATCTCTTCCTGTCTGGAGCAAAGGACAGTGAAGCAAATGAAAGACTCAAGGAAGAAGTTAGTCCACAGGATTAATGGCCACGCCCTCTTCTAGCCTGAGACCAGAAGAACTAGATGGTTCCTGATTACCTACTGTTCTGAGCAAGGGCATAATAGAAGATTGCGGTTACATTGGGAGAAGAGTTTAGAAACAAACTCAAATTTATAAAAAAGACGACTTTTACTGGACTGATAGAGACAGAGGAAGCACAAGAATATTGCCCTAAGAAACCCTTTTAACCTGGAACTGAAGCTATTCCTGGAGGTCACCGTTCAGCCAAATTACAGATTGGCGTATAAACAGTAACACCTGGGAGGTGCTGCTTAGAAGGATCACCTAAATCAACTACAAGGCAAAGTGGTCAACATTTACACAAAATAAACATGAGAAGGCAGGGAGGGGCAGGGAAACTGGATGGATGGAGACAGGGCAGGCATAGTAGAAATGATGAGAGTGCCACCACATTGCGGGGATTGTCACCAGCGTTAGAACAATTCATGTATGAATTGTTGAATGGGAATCTAATTTGCTGTGTAAACTTTCACCTAAAACCCAATTAAAAAAAAAAAAGAACCTGTCTACTTGCCTAATTTTATATAACTAGTAACAGATGGTGCCGAGATTGCAGTACGAGTTTATCTTACTCAAAGTCCATCCTTCTTAGTAATTAAATTCAACTTCAACTTTTGTTTAATGGGAAAGTGATAAGTTGGCAGGTGTTTGGTAACATAACTTGCTTCCTGTGTGATCGTGGAATCCCAATCATTTATACTGTATTTACTATGCATTTCACATTGGGTGTGGAGATCTGCCAAAATTCTTGTTGGTGCCTTGCCCCTTTCTTCTGTCTCCTCTGTGGCTTTTAAGTTGATTCACACATATTAAAACTGTTCCTGTGTTTCTCTTCTCTATCCCTCTAGGAATAGGCCGGTGGGAATGGGTACCATTTTATGAATTTATAGTTTGCAAATGTGTAAGTGGACTTGATATGCTTTTTACTTTATTGCTTTCCCATTTCATTTTCTGAATATGATTGAATAGACTGTAACCTTCCTATACTGTAATTCTCTGAACCCTGTTGAGGGCATGACTCTAACTGATGAATATTTCTTTTTCAGTGATGACACATGGGCTTTTCATAGATGGCTTGTTGCAGTAACTGTTTAGGATGAGGGGAACATGATCCAAAGATAGAATGATAAACTGCCTTCAAAATAAATCAAATTTTGCATTTAACAAATTTCCCAGTTTTAATAGGGCTTTAACTATTCCTAGTGTAAGATTTTTTTTTGTAAAAGTAAATAAAAAAACTGCCTTTTTATAATTAAAAATAAAATATCACCTTGAATGTAATACATTGTTTTTTAAAAGTTGCATGCCATTGTAAAATTTCATAGAATACAGACAACTTCTGTTTTCCCTTTTTTGTTTATCTTCTCAGAGATATTTACCAAATATGTATGGGTATCACCTTTTCTCCCTCCCTTTTGACACACACATACTCACATGGTACCATCTCTATATACCTGTGTCGTGGATTGAATTGTGTCCCCCAAAAATAATGTATATCAATTTGGCTAGGCCATGATTCCCAGTATTGTGTGATTGTCTGCCATTTTGTCATCTGATACGATTTTCCTATGTGTTGTAAATCCTATCTCTATGATGTTAAGGAGATGGGATTAGTGGTGCTTATGTTTTTGAGGCAGGACTCAATCTACAAGATTAGATTGTGTCTTAAGCCAATTTCTTTTGAGATAGAAAAGAGAAGCAAGCAGACAGACATGGGGACTTCATACCACCAAGAAACAGGAGCCAGAAGAATAGCTTTGCTCTGAGACACTCTTTAAACTGGGGGAAGATTAATGACAAGGGCCTTTCTAAAGAGGCGACAAAGAGAGAAAGCCTTCTCCTGGAGCTGACACCCTGAATTTGGACTTGTAGCCTGCTAGACTGTGAGAGAATAAATTTCTCTTGTTAAAGCCATCCGTCTGTGGTATTTCTGTTGTAGCACCACTAGATAACCAAGACAACATGGTTCCATTACTTGAGTTTTCATTCACCATATCTTGGAGATCTTTTTTGCAGTGAATAAACTTGTACGTAGTTCATACTAAGCATGTGGAAGTGTATCTAAAAGGTAAATATCTATAAGTGGAATTGCTAATTTAAAGGTTATATAAAATGCAACATATTTCTAATATTTTAGAGATATTTATAACTGATAATCTCATAGTTTTTGAGGTGCATTATATTGCTCAATTGTAACTGATACCATTACTGCATAATTCGTTATTGTGAATCAAAAACCCATTGTAGTTGAGTTGATTCTGACCCATAGTGACCCTAAAGGACTGAGTAGGAACTGCCCTACAGGGTTTCCAAGGCTGTATTCTTTATGGAAGCAGACTGCCACATCTTTCTTCCACTAATGGCTGGTGGGTTTGAACTGCTGACATTTTGGTTAGCAGCTGAGTGCCTAACCATTGGGCCACCAGGCTTCTATTAGTTACTGTGAAATAGTATCAACAAAAAGGAATTATCTGTCCAGGGCCCTCAAGAGGTGTTTCAGTTTTTAAATAAAGACATTAATGACGCAGAGATCCTTTCAAGGTTGTTGATGAACGTTTTAAAGAATTTGAAAGCTTTTGTTAGTAATCTTCTTGTTGGAAATATTATTAAGAATTTGAAATGTAAGAGTTGAAATGTAAGAGTTAAGAGTTTGAAATGTTAGTTCTAAAAGAAAATTTTTTTCTTAGCTCTGAGTATGTATATACTCTCCATATTAATTCTGTAGCCTGTATGATTTCATCTTTTTTCTAAAGTATCATAAAAGGTTTTTTGACCATTGTAGTAGATGTGTTGAGTCTGTATTTTCAGAATGAGGTCTCGACTAGAGATTAAATTTGAAAATAGTCTCTATGGCAGTGGTTCTCAAACTTTAGTGTGCATCAGCATTATTTGGAGGGCTTGATGCTGGGGCGCATTGAAACAGTTTGTGATTCACTAGGTCTGGAGTGAAGCCTGAGAATTTATATTTGTAACATGTTCCCAAGTGATGCTGCTGCTGTTCTGAGGAGCAGTCTTTGAGAACTGATGATCTGTGCTATTTAAGCCATATGAGAGTAGACATCACCTGGGGAGTTAGATATAAGAAAACAGGTTCTTGAGGGCTGAGCACATTTATTTCATGGAAGCAATGGGTAAATGTAGGGTGAGGTCCTGGCCAGGAGGAAGAGATGAATTCAGGTAGCCACATAAATTTGGAAAACTCTGTGTAGTGTCACTCTCTTGGAAGTTCAGAATACAGGAAAATGCTAAAGAATTTGAGAAGTTCCTGAAGAAATGTGGTTTACCCAGTGCTCCTGTTGTAATAGGTTGTGTGGGTGAGTTAGGTTGAGTAAAGAGAAGCATACTTTGGTTCTTTAGAAAGAATCATTTCTGGATCTTGTGAATTGCTTAAAATGGTTTAGTGGTCTAGAAGTTCTCAGAGAGGCAGACCTGCCCACTCGAGGTGTAGAGGGTGCATCTGTTGCCACTTAGTCTCTTCACTTTGGTGCCAGAAAGAGAGGCCTTCATGAAGAATAATCGAATTGGCTTTCCCTGGAGTTGGGAACCTGTGGGTGTTCACATGATGGCAGAAGGGAAGTTTGACTGATACCCGCATTAATAAAGCCCGATAGGTTTTCATCTCGTGAGAGATGACATTATAATGTGCACATTTTCTATTCAAATAATTTGTACATATTCCTGGAATGATTAGAGTAAGATTATTTTTTTCCCCCTAGGCTGTAATCTTCTTTTTTTCAATTGTGCTTTAAGTGGAAGTTTACAGATTAAGTCAGTCTGTCATAAAAAAAAGTTATATACACCTTGCTATATACTCCTAATTGCTCTCCACCTAATGAGACAGCCCGCTCTTTCCCTCAACTCTCTCTTTTCAAGTTCATTCCACCAGCTTCTAACCCCCTCTGCCCTCTCATCTTCCCTCCAGATAGGAGATGCCAGCATAGTCTCAAGTGTCTACTTGATCCTAGAAGTCCATTCTTCACCAGCATCTTTTTCTGTCCCATTGTCCAGTCCAATCCCTGTCTGAAGAGTTGGCTTTGGGAATGGTCCCTGTCCTGGGCTGACAGAAGGTCTGGGGGTCATTGACCACTGGGGTCGTTCTAGTCTCAGTCAGACCATTAAGTCTCGTCTTTTTATGAGAATTTGGGGTCTGCATCCCACTGCTCCCCTGCTCCCTCTGGGGTTCTCTGTTGTGTTCCCTGTCAGGGCAGTTATTGGTTGTAGCCGGGCACCATCTAGTTCTTCTGGTCTCAGGCTGATGTAGTCTCTGGTATATGTGGCCCTTTCTGTCTCTTGGGCTCTTAATTACCTTGTGTCCTTGGTATTCTTCATTCTCCTTTGCTCCAGATGGGTTGAGACCAATTGATGCATCTTAGATGGCTGCTTGCTAGCGTTTAAGACCCCAGATGCCACTCTCCAAAATGGAAAGCCAGAGTAAGATAAAGCAAAGGCCTGTGTTCTTATCTTGTGGGCAGAAGGAAGAAGTTGCAGTAGAGACTTTATCCATTCTGAAGGCTGAAAGGAGGAGGTATTGGCAGGTACCAAAAGGAAAGCCTTTGGGGTTTGTTTTAGAAGCAAAAAGGTCCTGATGAAGTTTCCCATCACTTAAATCAGTTTGCTTGTTTTGAAATGTATCTGTGCAGTGTGACTTGAGCTCGTCAACTAAACTTTCTATACCTCAGCTTCCTTACCTATAAAATCGGTATAATTACAGTACTTAATTTATAGAGTATTTTGTGAGGATTAAATGAGAAAATAATTTTGTAAAATTTTTTGGTATATACTAATATTCAATCACTATAACATGCTTATAACATGTCTAAATTTTAGTACCCCATAAAGGTTATAAAGCTTTTAGAAGGCTGGATCTGCTGATGATCTGAGTCATTTGGGAAGATTTTCAAACAGATAAGTCATTCAGCACTAGAACCCCTATTTAATACAAATTCTAGAATCTGTATTTAAAAAAACAAAGAAAACCTGTGTAATTTTGGTGATCAGCCATGTTTACAATCACTCACTGATACAGACATTTGTGTTTTTTATAGCTGAATGTTAGACACAGTTGTTGTCAGTTGCTGCCTAATTGGCTCTGACTCATGGTGATTCTGTGTACAACAGAACGAAACGTTGCCTGGTCCTGTGCCATCTTCACAGTCATTGGTATGTTCAAGTTCATTGTTGAGGCCACCGTGTACTTTGAGTGCCTTCCAGTTTAGGGGGCTCATCTTCCAGCACAGTATTGGGCAGTATCCTGTAGTGATCCATAGGTTTTCATTGGCTAATCTTCAGAAGTAGATTAGACTTTCCTTCCTAGCCTGTCTTAGTCGTAACCTCTGATGAACCATTAGGTACTTGGTAAATACTTGATTAATGTGTTTTCGCTTTTACCGGGTGGTCTTTTTTGGTATCTGGATTCATGATGTTCTACTGAATCTTTTTGCTTTTGCTGGTGTAGAGGTTCATGATTTTTTTGAGGTTAATGATTTTTTTAATTTATTGTGTTGAATTACATCTTTTTTAGAAATTCAGTTTCACAGTTTTACTGTCCTTTTATAAGGACACCAGTCATGTAGGATTAGGACCCATCCTACTCTTATAATGACCTCGTGTTAACCTGATAATGTCTTCAAAGGCCCTATTTCCAAACGAGGTCATGGTCACAGGTATCAGGGATTGGGGGACACAATTGAATTCATAACAATTATTAAAATTAATTTTATCTGTTTAATTTTAGTTTTTTTATGTGACTACTAGAACATATAAAACTATGTGACTTAAGTTTTATTTCTATTAGATAGCATGGCTCTGGGGGGAAGAAAATGAATAGACTAATCCAACTTTTAATATTCTGGGACTTTTGTCAGTGGATGAAAAATTTTATATAGAAAGTAAAAGGTTAACCAGGTAGTGAGAGAAAAACAACCATCTGTTGTTACATGACCTCCTTCCTTAAGGAGATGAGTATAGTTTTTAAAAAGCAAAGTAGCCATTAATAGTAATTTATATACATAGGGCTTGGCAGTTTGTAAAAAATGCACATGCATCATCTAATTTGATCACTTCAACCTCATTTTTGGTAATTGTAGAAAAAGGTTTAGTGGTAGGCCATTGATAGGTTTATTATACAAATCAGTGCTTCTCAAATTGCCACCACATCTCCTGTGCAGGAGAAGGTAGATGATTAAAGACATGTATCTCAAGGGGCCTGAGTTAGAGCTATTATGTTTGCCAAGTTCCTTGAAGTCTCTCTTTCAAGCTCCTCCCCCATCATCTTTGAATACGTCTGACTTGTTGCTGTCAAGTTGATTCCTACTCATGGTGACCACATCTGTTCTCCATAGAATTTTCTTGATTGTAATCTTACGGAAGCAGATTGCCAGGCCTTTCTTCAGTGACAGTCCTGGGTAGGTCCGAACTGCCAGCCTTTGGTTAGCAGCTGAATACAAACTCTTTGAGCTACCTGGGAACTTTGAATACATTTAGTCCTCTAGAAATATGTTTTATGTATATATATATAGAGAGAGAGTGCCTCTGCACACCATGGTATCATGGTGTATTTTCAGGAAGGGTGTGTGTGTATATATATACATATATATTTGTGTGTGTGCATATACATATATAGCTTAAAGTGAAAAATAGAGATTCTGAGAAAATAGAAATATGTCATATTGAGTATATGTTGAGGGCCCACTTTATGAGTGTTCTGGACATACCATAAGAGAATGTAATGTTTCCTCCTACTTTCTTTTTTCTTTTACACTACTTCTCTATTCTTATTTTGGGATTCTGTGAGTGTCCCCCCTTCTCCTCTCCCAACACACACATAAAATCATTTCCTGTGTATGGAAAGACCTAAAATTTTAGGATTCATAAATGCAACTTTTCAAAACAAAATTTTAATTAGCAGCACTTAGATCTGCTTCTGAAAGGTCACAGCCTGGAGAGCCCTGTGGAGCAGTTCTACTCTGCTTACATGGGGCCGCCATGATTTGGAATCGACTAGACAGCAACTAACCACAGAACAACCGCACAGATAAGATAGCCAAATTCACCAGATATTTAAATCGAATAAAAAAAAAATTTATAAATCGAATATAAAAAGTAGTTATTTTTTATGGGTAGAGTTAATTACAGATCCCAGGTCTTAATCTTTTTAAGCCCCAATTTCCTAATTTGTAAAATAGGACTAATCTTTATCTCTGTGCTAATATATGGGTTCATAGTAGTAATGATGGTGATAATAATAATAAAAGCTAGGTTTTTATGGTTAGACACTTCTAAGCCCCATGTGCTGACGTAATTATTACTCCCATTTTATAAATGAAGAAATTGATGTGTCTGGGATTTAGACCTACTCAACTGTGTTCACTTGCACCCTCTAGCCTTGACCACCAAATTATTTAATACGTGGGGTACTCATTAAATTGTAGGTTACAAGTAAACACAAAACAACCGTAACAACAGACACTGATTTAATGGGAGAAGTAAACAGTTAAGCAAGAGGTTGAAAGGTTCTTACCTAAGACCATTCTACTAGGTAGAAAAACTGAGATTCAAGCTTAGGTCCATCTGAGTCTACAGGAAATGATATGATCTCTTACCGCTTAGTTTGCTTATCTGCAAAATACAAAGAATAGCTGTCTTCAGGGAGTGATTAAGTGTAACTGCTCAGGTAGTATCGGACTCAGATACTCAATGAATTTGAGTGATGATGATGATTAATATCATAGGTATCTAGTGGCACTTCATGCATAACAGGTAAATTCCACATTAACATCTTTTCCATTTTGAAATACCATCTTTTTAATGGTCTTATAAAATCTTCACTGACTTTTCTTCTTCGGTAATTTTTTTGCTTTCTCTTCCTTACTGTCACACATATTTCCCTGGCTTGTGGCCTTCCTATGAAATAAAATTAATGTCCAGTTTTGCTGTTTTCATTGAGACTTGGGCAGTTTTTGCTGCAGATGCTTATATATTGTGCCTTTGGTTTCTGTCTTCTTTTATTTCTCTTTTTAGTACCTCCCCCACATTCACTTATGTTCCATATATATTCCATGTATTTTACAGTGGTCTTTATTCAGTAAATAATTATGGGAGACTCTGATGTATCAGCTTCTCAGATTAGCTGATATATCTGAGAAGCTGATATATCAGAGTCTCCCATAATTATTTACTGAATAATAACTCAAGAAGCTGGACTGTATGAAGAAGAACAGGGCATTAGGATTGCAGGAAGACTTCATTAACAACCTGCGTTAACACAGATAACACAACTTGCTTGCTGAAAGTGAAGAGGATTTGAAGCACTTACTCATGAAGATCAAAGACCACAACCTTCGTTATGGATTACATGCAACATAAGGAAAACAAAAATCCTCACAACTGAACCAGTAAACAACATCATGATAAATGGAGAAAAGATTGAAGTTGTCAAGAATTCCATTTTACTTGGATCCACAGTCAACGCCCATGGAAGCAGCAGAAAAGAAATCAAGACGCATTGCGCTGGGTGTCTTAGTCTTCTAGTGCTGCTATCACAGAAATATCACAAGTGGATGGCTTTAACCAAGAAAAGTTTATTCTCTTACAGCCCAGTAAGCTAGAAGTCTGAATTCAGGGCACTGGCTCCAGGGAAAGGCTTCCTCTGCTGGCTCTGGAGGAAGATTCTTGTCATCAGTCTTCCCTTGGTCTGGGAGCATCTCAGCGCAGGAACCTCAGGTCCAAAGGATGTGCTCTGCTACCAGTACTGCTTTCTTGGTGGTATGAGGTCTCGAGAGATAAAAGGTGGTGCAGGCCACACCCCAAGGAAACTCCCTTCATACTGGATTAGGGATGTCACCTGGTACGGGTGTTACAATCCCACTGTAATCCTCTTTAACATAAAATTATAATTACAAAATGGAGGACAACCACAGAATACTGGGAATCATGACCTAACCAAGTTAATACACAAATTTTGGGGGGAACATAATTCATTCAATGACAACTGGGCAAATCGACTGGAAGAGATCTCTTCAAATTGTTAAAAAGCAAAGATGTCACCTTGAGGACTAAGGTGCACCTGACCCAAGCCATGGTGTTTTCATTGGCCTCATATGCATGCGAAAGCTGGACAATGAATAAGGAAGACCAAAGAAGAATTGACACGTTTGAATAGTGGTGTTGGCATAGAATATTGAATATACCATAGACTGCCAAAAGAATGAACAAATCTATCTTAGAAGAAGTGTAACCAGGGTGCTTCTTAGAAGCAAGGATGGCGAGACTATGTCTCATATACTTCGGAGAGATCAGTCCCTGGAAAAGGACATCATGCTTGGTAAAGTAGAGGGTTAGTGAAAAAGAGGAAGACCCTTGATAGGATAGGTTGACACAGTGGCTGCAGCAATGAGCTCAAGCATAGTAACGATTATGAGGATGGCGCAGGACCGGGCAGTGTTTTGTTCATTTGTATGTAGGGTCACTGTGAGTCGGAACCGACTTGACAGCGCCTAACAACAACTAACAACTGATACATCAAGTACTATGCTATATAGGGTTGCTCTGAGTTGGAATCGACTCGACGGCACTGGGTTTGGTTGGGTTTTTATGGTAGGTGGATAGGCATACGATGAAGTATTTGACAGAGTCCCTCCCTCCCATAGACATACATTAAATAAGTGGCCATTAGTAAGATGAGTTTTACAGTGGGGTAAGTATTGGACAGTGCTTCTTAAAATGTGGTTTTGAGTCTGGCAGTGTCATCACCTAGGAACTTGCTAGAAATGCACATTCTTGGGCCTCTCCTTAGAACTCCTATCTTAACAGTTCTCCAGGTAATTCTGATATATGCTAAAGTTTGAGAACCTCTGTTACAGGCTATTATGAAAGTATGTAACAGAGGAAAGTATTCTTGTCTTTTAGGTGGTAGTGGTCGTGTATGTGTGTATGAAAGTCATCCTCAGGAAGTGATTTTTAAGCTCTCTGCTTTCTTTCGTTTTCCTCTATCCCCTCTTCTGTCAGTGCGTCCTGTAGCACTTCTATTGCTTGTTTTTATCTCTGTCATCTTGAGTTCTTATGTGGGACATAATAGCTGGAGCCCTGGTGGCGCAGTGGTTAAATGCTCGGCCACTAACCGAAAGGTCTGTGGTTCAAATTCACCATCCGCTCTGCGAGAGACAGATGTGGTAGCCTGCTTCCATAAAGATTACAGCCTTGGAAGCCTTATGGGGCAGTTCTTCTCTGTCCTATAGGGTCACTATGAGTCGCAGTCGACGCTGTGGCAGTGGGTTTGGTTTGGGGGTTTGCTTAATGACTCCTTTCATTCTCTACCTTTTCAGTTGACAAGAAAGGACCAGACTCCTGTCAGCACCACCATGAAGTTTATCCTAGAAAAAAAGCATATATTATCTGTGCTGTTTCTTGTTTGTCTCTCTTCATTTCCCCTGACCACTCTTGACTGGGATAAATTCATCAGAGACTTTCTGCCTATTGTAGTTGATCGCAGAGCTCCAAGTACTTCCACTTACAACCCTTTTTGTCTGTGGTATATTTGCTTTTAATGCCTTTTAATGGCTAGTTTTGTCTCCCAAAGTATTGATGCAGCTTAGCACTAAACAGTGAAGAATATGTTGTATTCGGTATTTTTTTATTACTATTTCTTGCAGTCTTGTCTAATAAAATAATTAGTTAAGAAGAGTAAATCTTTTCTTTCTACCTCTCTACTTTTTTCCCTCACTTTAATTCCTCTTGGACAATTTGCAAAACTACCTTTGGGGCATATATAGTCTTTAAAACACAAATATTTTCTTTTGTTATGTATCAGAAAGAAAAAAAAAGTGTAAACAGTATAGGTCACAGACAAATCTGAGTGTCACAGAATAATTGTCTAAAACTTTTGATGGTGTTCTGTCTTTATCATTGGCAGGATTTTTAAATAAGGTGTAGTCTCAAGATACTGTATCTTATTTTCCTTTCTAATTGTGTAAGAATGCAGTAAATATTCTGAGTGATTACAGATACGAATGTGCATAGTTCTAAAATCTCCTTAGAAGGGAGAATGGTAAGACTTTGTCTCACTTATTTTGAACGTGTTATCAGGACAGACAGTCCCTGGAGAAGGACATCATGCTTGGTAAAGTAGAGGGTCAGCAGAAAAAGAGGGAGACCCTCAATGAGATGGATTGACACCGTGGCTGCAACAGTGGGCTCAAACATAGCAATGATTATAATGATGGCGCAGGACTGAGCAATATTTCATTCTGTTGTACATAGGGTCACTATGAGTCAGAACTGACTTGACAGCACCTAACAGTATAACAGCAACAGTTCTAAAATGAAATTTATTGTGAAAAAAATCTTTAACACTTCAGTCTTATTTAGAAATCGGTTGGTCTGGAACTAGTAGACTTTTTCTAGACATGTGTTTCTATTGAACACATGGGCATTAGGCTGCTAAGATAGACGGTAAAGGGCAGAGGCAATGTTTTTAATGACATGAACAAGTAAAGTCTGTCCGTCTTTGTGGCAGTCGTTGTTGTTAGGTCCTGTTGAATCGGTATGTGGCTGTTTTTGGCCTTCTACATTTGCTCATTTTGTCCAGTATCTAAAATGCCCCTGCTACAGAATATTACAAGGATTTTTACATTATTTTCTTCAACATATATGAGTCAAGAGGACAAATAGTCAAATCTTTGCTTTAAAACTTTTATTTTTCATTTTGGAATATTTAGCAGTTTGAATCTGCATATACTTAAAATAAGCAATGAAACATATCTGCTTCTTGATATTTGTTTTGAAGGATGACTAGTTTATTATCTTGGAATTTTATTGTTATATAACAGATAAATCTGCATTTATTTTGAAGATTGTTCACTAAATTTAATTAATGGATTAAATTCTTATGTGTACTGATGAGGTGCATCTGTATATAAACATAAATTTTTTAACACAAGGCAAAAATGTTTCTCTGGTTGGCTGATTGGAGGAACATAAATAATCCTATGACATTAAGAAAGAAAAGCTGGAAGGATTTCAAGTATGTAGTTTCCTATTAAATTTAAATAGGGACATAGACCTCCAAGTTGACTTTTCCTCACGGTTAATGAGTGTATGCTTTAATAACTCTCGGATTGATTCTGATTTAATTTCCTTTAAAGAATTAAGGATAATTAATTACTATTACTTATGATGAGTACTAAAAGATGCATTGCATTGGGTAAATATGCTGCAAAGGACCTCTTCAGTGTTGAAGAGCAAAGATGTCACCTTGAAGGCTAAGGTACGCCTGACCCAAGCCATGGTATTTTCAATCGCATCATATGCATGTGAAAGCTGGACAGCGAATAAGGAAGACCGAAGAAGAATTGACGCCTTTGAGTTGTGGTGTTGACGAAGGTTGAATATACCACGGACTGCCAAAAGAACGAACAAATCTGTCTTAGAAGTACAACCAGAATGCTCCTTAGAGCATTATTTTCTTCAACAGAAGAAACTGCGTCTTACATACTTTGGACACGTTAGGGGGGATCAGTCTCTGGAGAAGGACGTCATGCCTGGCAGAGTACAGGGTCAGCGGAAAAGAGGAAGACCCTCAACGAGGTGGATTGACACAGTGGCTGCAACAATGAGCTCAAGCATAACGATTGTAAGGATGGCGCAGGGCCGGGCAGTGTTTCTTTCTGTTATGCATAGGGTCGCTATGAGTTGGAACTGACTCGATGGCACCTAACAACAACAACAACGATGAATATAGCGTGTTAGTGCTAGCTGCAAGAATTGGTTGGCATCTAGGATTCATGGTTTTTCTTAACTGTGAGACCTAAGATAAAAATTTCAGTAGATTTCCTACTTTGGTGAGTAGTGTTTGGGGTCTTAAAAGCTTTTGAGTGGCCATCTAAGGTATTATACTTAGTATTCCACCCCATCTGGAACAAGGGAGAATGAAGACACAAGGGAAATATTAGTGCAAAGGACTGATGGTCGGCAACTATGACAGCCTCTGCCTGTCTGAGTTCAGCACAACTAGATGGTACTCAGCCACCATCACCCACTGCTCTGATAGGGGTCATAATAGAGGGCCCTGGACAGAGTTGGAGAAAAATGTAGAACAAAATTCTAACTCAGAAAAAGACCAGACTTACTGGCCTGACAGAGACTGGAGAAACCCCGAGAGTATGGACCCTGGGACACCCTTTTTAACTCAGTACTGAAGTCATTCCTGAGGTTACCATTCAGCCAAAGATTGCCGTCGAGTTGGTTCTGACTCATAGTGACTCTATGCACAACAGAGTGAAACACTGCCCGGTCCTGCACTGTCCTTATAATCGTTGTTATGCTAACTCTCTTTTCTGGTGACCCTCTGCTTTACCAAGCACGATGTTCATTCCCAGGGACTGATCCCTCCTGACGACATGTCCAAAGTACGTAAGACGCAGTCTTGCCATCCTTGCATCTAAGGAGCATTCTGGTTGTACTTTTTCCCAAGACAGATTTGTTCCTTCTTTTGGCAGCATATGATATATTCAGTATTCTTCGCCAGCACCTCAATTCAAAGGCATCAGTTCTTCTTCAGTCTTCTTTATTCATTGTCTGACTTTCACTTGCATATGATGGCGATGGAAAATAGCATGGCTTGGGTCAGACGCAAGGTGACATCTTTGCTTTTCAATACCTTAAAAATGTCCTTTGCAGCAGATTTGCCCAATGCAGTGCACCCCTTGATTTCTTGACTGCTGCTTCATGGGTGTTGATTGTGGACCCAAGTAAAATGAAATCCTTGACAACTTCAATCTTTTCTCTGTTTATCATGTTGTTTATTGATCCAGGTGTGAGGATTTTTTGTTTTCCTTATGCTGAGGTATAATCCATACTGAAGGCTGTGGTCTTTGATCTTCATCAGTAAGTGCTTCGAGTCCTCTTCACTTTCAGCAAGCAAGGTTGTGTCATCTGCATAACGCAGGTTGTTAATGAGTCTTCCTCCAATCCTGATGCCCTATTCTTCATATAGTCCAGGTTTTCGGATTATTTGCTCAGCATACAGATTGAATAAGTATGGTGCAAGGATGCAACCCTGGTGCGCACCTTTTCTGACCATAAACCACTCAATATCCCCTTGTTCTATCTGAACAACTGCCTTTTGATTTATGTTCAGGTTCCTCATGAGCACAATTAGGTGTTCTAGAATTCCCATTTTTTGCAATGTTATCCATAATTCATTATGATCCACACAGTTGGACACCTTTGCTGCATAGTCAGTAAAACACAGGTAAACATCCTTCTGGTGTTGTCTGCTTTCGACCAGGATCCATCGGACATCAGCAGTGATATCCCTGGTCCCACATCCTCTTCTAAATCTGGCCTGAATTTCTGGTAGTTCCCTGTTGATATACTGCTGCCAACTGCTTTTGAATAATCTTCAGCAAAATTTTGCTCGTGTGTGATATTAATGATACTGTTCTATAATTTCCACATTCGGTTGGATCGCCTTTCTTGGGAATAGACATAAATATGAATCTCTTCCAGTCGGTTGGCCAGGAAGCTGTCTTCCATATTTTTGGCATGGATGAGTGAGCACTTACAGTGCTACATCTGTTTGTTGAAAAAGATTAAACAGGCCCATAAAACAAAATGAGACTAAATGGGCACACCAGCTCAGGGGCAAGGATGAGAAGGCAGGAGGGGACAAGAAAGCTGGTAATGGGGAACCTAAGGTTGAAAAGGGAAGAATGTCGACAAGTCATGGGGCTGGCAACCAGTGTCACAGGACATGTGTATTAATTGCTTAATGAGAAACTAATTTGCTCTGTAAACCTTCATCTAAAGTATAATTAAAAAAAAAACAACACTTCCTCGAAATATTCTTATTGGGCATGTATCTTAGCATCCCAGCAAAGCACGTTTGTGGCATTTTCTAGTATCCATTTCCCAGCGCTGTTGAGTTGATTCCGACTCATAGCGACCCTATAGGACAGAGCAGAACTGCCCCATAGAGTTTCCAAGGAGCGCCTGGTGGATTTGAACTGCATACTCTTTGGTTAGCCCTTACCAAGGTGAAAATATGGGTCATATATTGTCTTTGAGAACAAATCTTCAGTTTCAAATGAGTTACCTTGATATCACCATGATCTTTCTATGTTCCTTGTGTTGCATCTTCTCAATCCAACTCATAATTTTAACCTGTTTAATCTGTTTCCATTTTAGTTGCACACCCAGCACCATTTTGTATCTTATCAATTGAAGCCATTGACTCATTATCCCAAATTAAAGTACAAATATTTGAATATGTTTTGACATTTAAAAAATCGGTTTTACTGTTTCACAGTCAAATGTGGTCATTTTCATGCGTTTATTTAATGTAATAATTTCTTAAAACATTTCTGGCTTGTTTCTATAGGAATCCCTGGGTGGTGCATATGGTTAAGTGTTCAACTACAGGCTGAAAACTTGACGGTTCGAACCCACCCAAAGGAGCCTCAGAACACAGGCCTGGAGGCCTGCTTCATAAAGGTTGCAGCCTTGAGAAACCCTCTGGAGCAGTTCTACTCTGCGTACATGGGGTTGCCCTGAGTTAGAATCAACTCAACAGCAACTAACAGCAACAACTTGCTTCTATAGAACTGTTAGTTTAGAAAGTTAATCCAAATGAATGGTGACGTTTATGTATGTAATTATCAAATATTTTGGAGTTTCTTATAGTCTTCTATTTTAAATAATAAGAGCAGTAATTTATACATTTTTTTTTATTAACTCAAAGGTGTCAATGTCCTAATTTTAATTTCTTACAAATAGAAAAAGCAACAGAGGAGGAAGAAAAAATGTCATTAGATTTCCTAGTCTTCTAGGTAAACCAACAGAAATTCTGGGATAAAGGAAGAGGACTCTTTGCCTTGTTGCTTTCCTCTACACCATGCTGCTTATTTCATAATCCTCCTTATTGTACATGGGTTTTTTTAGGCCTTATTTTACATTTGACGTTTCCTTGAAAGATTGCCTGAGAAGAAACTCTTCCTTTGCTTCAGTGATGTCATACTCTCCAAGGTTCTCCTCTCATTCTTTGGACACTTTGCAATCTCCATGCTATATTATTTTCTTAAGTGTTGGCATTCTTTATGGTCCTATCCTTGATCCTCTTCTGAATCTGTATATGACTTCTCAAGCAATCTCAACAATCCAGATAGCTTCAGTTACCATGTATATACTGATAGTTTGTTTCATGGAGGTGTAATTGACATACAATAAACTGTGTGTAGTTGAAGTATACAATTCCACATGTTTTGAGGTGTGTATACATGAAAGTATCACCTCAGTCAAGATAAAGACCCATTGCTATGCAATGGGACCTACTCATAGGACAGAGTAGAACTGCACTGTAGGGTTTCCAAGGCTATAATCTTCACGGAAGCAGACTGCCGCATCTTTCTCTTGTGAAGCGGCTCGTCGGTTTGATTGCCGTAGCAGCCAAGCACTTAACCGATGTGCCACCCAGGCTCCTTCTCCTTTGTCTATTTTTTTGTAATCCCTTATCCCATCCCAAGGCAACCACTGATCTGCTGTCATAATAGATTGCATTTTTTAGAATTTTATGTAAATGTAATTATATAGTATGTGTTTTTTTTTTTTTTAACTGTGCTTTAGGTGAAAGTTTACGGAGCAAATTAGTTTCTTTTAAACAATTAATGCCCCGATTGTATTGTGATATCGGTCCCCATGGTGAGTCAACACTCTCCTCTTCTCGACCTCAGGTTCTCCATTTCCATTCATCCAGCTTCCTTGTCCCTTCCTGCTTTCTCATCTTTGCTTTTGGGCTGGTGTGCCCATTTATTCTCATATACATGAGACTAATAATAATACATGTATTATTGTTTATTTTATAGGCCTATCTAATTTTTGGCTGAATGGTGGACTGTGGGAGTGACTTCAGTACGAGTTAAAAGAGTGTCTGGGGCCATACTTGCAGGGTTTCTCCAGTCAGCATGTACTTTTTTTTAGTAACAGCGCCACTCATAATTGTCTTGAGATTCATCCATGTTGTTGCATGTATCAGCTTTGTTCCCTCTAATGCTTTTAGGTGGTTCTTTGCCCAACCGTAGGGGTGTTTCTTCATGTGCATGCACTGGTCAGTATTTAGCTTAAGTCTAGAAAAAGGGGAACCCTTTCAGATCTCCGAAGATCTGTGTGCCAGTCTACCTGCTGGACATTTCAGCTTTTTTCTGAATATTCATAATTTTCTCCTGCTAAACTTCGTTGTTCTTTTTGTTCCCTAACTTGTCAGTAGTACCACCGTCTACCAAGTTTTTCCATGTTATTGGCGCGAATGTTCTGAATTGACACGAGTTTTTTCCGTATTTTTTTGTCCCACCTCCCATGACAAATGCATTCAGTCACTACATGTTGTCCATTTTAGTTCCTAGATATTGCTCAGATTCATCCACTTCTCTCTCAGCTAACATGTTGTTAGCGTCTGATGAGTTGGCCCCCAAATTAGCACAACAGAATGAAACACTGGCAGGAACATGAACCTGATGCTTTATGTAGTTCAAGTCCTCATATTAGTCTGAAATTGGAGAAAGTCTAAGTTCCTTTTCAGATTTTGAGATTATTTTCATACATCCATTCAAAAACTTAAATGCTTGGAGAGTGGTGACATATACACCAATAAAAGTAGTTTAGTGACTGTAAGTTATATACAGAAGCTAGGCCTTGCTTATGTTAGGCCTGAGACAATTTGGTTGCTGCCAGTTTGGCAGGTGTGGCTGCTTTAGGCCTGTCCACCTCAAGACTTCAGTGTGCTTTCAAATCATTTTCAGCTCTTGTTAAAAGGTAGATTATGTTGAAAGAATCTGGGGTGAAACATGAGATTCTGCATTTCTAACAAGCTTTTAAGCAGTGCAGTAGAAAATTAATAGAAATTCTAAGTGATTTTAATAAAAACAAACTTGTACTTTTTTTTTTTTTTTGCTTTTCCCTTCCAGAACAACAGTAGTGCTTGGTGTTGTTGGCCATCAAGTTGGCCTCCAACTCATGGAGACCCCAAGTGTTACAGAGTAGAACTGCTCCATAAGGTTTTCTTGGCTATAATCTTTTTGGAAATAGTTCTCCAGGCCTTTCTTCCGTGAATCCACTAGGTGGGTTTGAATCACCATTAGGTTAGCAGCTAATTACAAACAGCTTGCACCACTAAAGCTTCCTGTGGCAATACTTAGAAAGCTGAAAGGATTCCTTGATTATTACTGAACAGAATGAAGGGCATTCAAGTGCTAGCAGTCTCCAGTACCCAATTTGTAACTCCACCTCAGGGTAAAGCACCCCAAGAGCTAGGATCTTTGAGCAGCTTTCCATGCTAAGAAGGGAAGCCAACTTTCTCAGAGCCTTGGACATTGATTTATGAGAAAGAGGAATGCATTGCTTTTGGACAGGTGGGCAAAAGGGCTGTCTTTTGAGCCATTGGCTTAAAATTGATGCAAAGCTTTGTCTGTTATATGTAACCACAGCCTTCTTTTTTTTTTTTTTTTTTTATATTGAGCACATGTACTACTTTATTTTTTCCTTTGTCACATTATAACAAGTAGATTGACTAGTCTGTGTCAATTTCCTCCATACTTACCCCACCTCCCCTGGATTTTGCTGCTTCTTTGATTGAATAGTATTTGTAATTAAGATAAATTTGAATGCAGTCATGTTTAACCAAACATCATGTATGCTAACTGAATGATAGGACCTGGCAGGCCATTGGTAGGTACATGTTCATCCATTATTCTGGTAACTGCTGTTGTGCCAATAAGGATGCAATCTCCCTGAGTCATAGGACTGGAATATTCTTTGAGTATTATCACAAGGATCTTTTGGTTTCCCCCTATCTATTCTTTAAGGACTATTATTTGATTCTCGTTAATCTTTTCATCTTGCTCTCTCAGTTTTACAGCAGCTGTGTTGACTGTGTACAAAAATCGAGCTGACCTGACAATTTGGTTATTGTAGGAAGATTTCATATCATTCAGATAGTGTCTCTAACCGTGCTTGATTTTCTGTATTTTACCACACTGTTAAGTAAGGATCCTTTGAAACAACTTGCGTTTTTAGGCCTAAATTAAAAGTTATAGAATTGAATCGGGTCCTTTTGTCTACAATTAAAATAATTTGTCAAACTTTTTGAATAGTAATTTGAAATAAAACAGGATGAATTAGGAAAAAAAGAACTGAAAAATAGTCAAGTGAAAAATATTTGAGGAGGTCAAAGATTGCATCAATTATAATTATTCTGCTTTCTAGTAGAGAACACCTGTTGACTCTTCAAAAGTAGATCAGTTGTTCAATGGTGTACTTGAAACAGGCTTTCCTGCAGTTGGAATGGTTAATTTACCAGTAAAAAAAAAAAAAAAAAGATAATTTTAATTCACAGTCAGTAGTTTTTCTGTTTACTGATGATGGGCAGCATAAATGTGAAAACTCATGAGACAACATTTTAAGTCCTTTAGAAAAGAAACTCTTTGTCCAATCCTAAACCTAATTCTTTGCTTATAAGCCAGATTTCAGTACCTCACAAACTAATTTAAATCTCCTCAGGAATGCACAGTGTCCCCTGCCAGAGGTTTTCACATGGTGATTGATGAAAAGATTTCCTGAGGAATATGCACTTTGTAAATACATTTCAGGAAGAAGTTAATAGAGAGATTGGAAAATGAAGTAAGTGCATGATGGTCCATATGTTATCTTTTGTGATTGAACTCTTTCCAAAGAGTTTTTGAAAGGACACATTCACTATGTAATCACAAACCTGAAGCTTTTTCATATAAAAGCTTTAAATGAGTTGTTTTGAAAGCCTTCCTTTTAATCAGCCCAGATCCTTACATTCATCAGATTGTGGTCTGTATTGCAACGTATGTTAGTCAATGAGTATCTCTATAAAAAGTAGTTAGTAAATTAAATATTTAAATTCCACTCACGCTGTTGAAAATCTTTTAGGGCCTTTGCAGTTATAAGCTTAATTGCTTTAATCTTTTCTTTCCTTTTATGTCATAGGTTTTCAACACTGAATAGTTCAGTCCCTTCTAGTGCCTTACAAATAGTTTAGTAATCCACTATAAGGGACCTAGGAACTTAAGCAGTGAAGCCATTGATTTCCCCCTTGTTCTTTGAGCCTTTGCTAGTTTGGTGTGCTTATGAGCACAGCCTGATCCTCTGGCCAGACCGTGCTAAAATACCTGGTAGAGGCAGCTGTATTTGGAGAGATTGAGCAGAGAGATGGAAGAGTAAAATTTGGGATCCAGGATTCAGACTTGTAAGGGAAAACTTCAAATGCAAATTACATGTCATAATAACCCAGTGCCATCGAGTCGATTCCAACTCAAAGCGACCCTATAGGACAGAGTAGAACTGCCCCGTAGAATTTCCAAGGAGCGCCTGGCAGATTTGAATGGCTGACCCTTTGGTTAGCAGACATAGCACTTAACCACTACGCCACCAGGGTTTCCACGTGACATAATATCTTCAGCCAGTTCCCTCTTTTGGTCGTAATTTGCTTTTCTTCAACATCGTACATGTTTTCACTTCCTAGGTGTTTGCATTTTTTTCCTTCACTATCTATTCATGTTTATGGTGTATTTTATTTTCTGGTCTGTGACTTGGAGTAAAAATTAAAGTGTAAAGAAAAAAGTACTAAATTTTAGAAATGTAGTATTTTTTCTTTAACATTTTTGTTTATTTCATATGATGATGCTTTAGGCATTCCCCAGGCACTTAGTCCTTTCTGTTCAAGATCACTTACTTTAACACCCAGGTAGCATTACTGATAGCAGATTTATTACTATAGAATGCATTCGTGTGCAGTTATTTTTTCCCATCATACAGGCCTATTCACACTGCTTTGCTCTGATAAAGTAGAGGGTTGCTTTGACATTAAAATTTTGGGCTGGATCCCACAAGTTGTTCTTTCCTTAGCTCATTTATATATTGTAACTTGCAAATTGACTGCATAATTAATATGAAAATGTGGGGTATAAAAATCTGCTTTTTGTAGTACCCAAACCAGAGAACCAACATCTGAGCTTTTGTTGACTAATCTTAGCTAAAGCTTACCTCTGGGTGTGGACTCAGAGTTGGAAACACAGTGAAAAAAGGAATGGATGTTGATAATGTTTAAAGTATTAGTGTAGCCCTTGATTTTTATGTGAAAGAATATTTGAGGTAATAGGGTCTCCCATTGCTCTATGTAACAAGGAGGTTTTTAAAGCTAAATTGTGATTGGCTTCCAGTTAAGGAAGAATGTTCAGCTAGAGCCAGTGGTATTTACCAACTGCGCCTGTGAAAACATTCCTTTTTGCCCTCAGATGCTCACTCAGCCTTCTGTTTTCCAAGTGACATTATTATAGCCTTTAGTAGTCAGAAAAATTAAAAGCACATTTTAAAAGCATGAACAGCAGATTCTCCTTTCAGTTTCACGAAATTACTACTTTTTATGATAGTGTAAGTGTGGAAAGATTTCTGGAAACTTAGAGGATTTAAGTTTAATGGCCTTGACTTTTTAAGGACTCAAATCATGGGCAAAACCAGGATCGTTGTTGTCTCTTTGTTGGGCTGCTTGGTAACTTCTGACAAAAGTAGATATGTGACCATTACAGGAAGTTTTGGGCATTCTTTTTTGCAGTGACTCTTTATTGACTCTGAACCAGCAATGTTAAGTCCTCAGCTAGGATCAGGTGAACATGATGAGCTCTGTCAAATTTAAGGTTTTTCTGGACACAATACCTTTTTGGGATGCTAAATGGAGCAAATCTGATCTATTGTCTGTCTGTTTACCTACTCGTCTTTAATCATTTTATTTACACAATGGATTTCATATATATAAGACTTTCAAGTTAGGAATGTTAGAAAACTATATTGAGAATTTAATTGTGATACTTGGTTATTAAAATTTATTTTTCCCTATATTATACATTTTTTCCTCTTCAACTCCCATCTCTACCAGCGGGGATCATAGGTAAATTACTTCGTTGAATCGTAGATTTTTAACCTGTAAAAAAGTGTTATATAAAGACTACTGTTTTGAGTATCTAACTGGGTGCCTGGCATGTAGTAAAACCTTTGTAAGTGGTAGCTGCTGTTAATATAACTTTTAGTTCTCTTTTTTATCTTGCCTAAGTGCTTTCTTATTTCTTCATTTAGTCCATTATACAATGTTTAGAACTCTAAATATTAGTAGCTTAAAGAACTGATTTTACCTAACATTATCTCCTATCTTGGGAAAATGTTCCTGAAAAAGCATCTCCATGGTCAGCCTGAACTTGCTATGAGTAATAGATGGATGGTCTGATCCGCAGTTGGCCCCTGGCCTTGTTCTTAGTGATGATTTTTAGCTTTTCCATTGTATCTCTGCACACATGTAGTCTGACTTGATTCCTGTGTATTCTGTCTGGTAAGGTCCATGTGTATAGTCTGTTTACGGTGGTGAAAAAAGGTATTTGCAATGAAGAAGTCATTCGTCTTGCAAAATTCAATCATGCAATCCCCGGCATTGTTTCTATCACTGAGGCCATATTTTCCAACTGCTGGTTCTTCTTTGTCTCCAACTTTTGCCTTCCAATTGCCAGCAATTATCAGTGCATCCCGATGGCACGTTTGATCAATTTCAGACTGCAGAAGTTGGTAAAAATCTTCGATTTCTTCATCTTTGACCTTAGTGGCTGGTGCGTAAATTTGAATAATAGTCGTATTACCAGGTCTTTCTTGTTGGCGTATGGATATTGTCCTATCACTGACAGCATTGTACTTCAGGATAGATCTTGAAATGTTCTTTTTGACGGTGAGTGCAATGCCATTCCTCTTCAATTCATCATTCCTGGCATAGTAGACCATATGATTGTCTGATTCAAAATGACCAACACCAGTGTATTTCAGCTCCCTGATGCCTAGGATATCAGTCTTTATGTGTTCCATTTTATTTTTCATGACTTCTGACTTTTCTAAGATTCATAATTTGTACATTCCACATTCCGATTATTATTTTTTTCCATATTCCGATTATTAATGGATGTTTACAGCTGTTTCTTCTCATTTTGAGTCGTGCCGCATCAGCAAATGAAGGTCCTGAAAGCTTCATCCACATGATTAAGGTTGACTCTACTTTGAGGAGGCATTTCTTCCCCAGTTGTCTTTTGAGTGCCTTCCAACCTTAGGAGCTCATCATCTGGCACTGTATCAGACAGTGTTCTGCTGCTATCCATAAGGTTTTCACTGGCTAATCCCTTTCAGAAGTAGACTGCCAGGTTCTTCTTCCTAGCCTGTCTTAGTCTGGAAGCTCAGCAGTTACTCATATGCAAGTTCAAGTTGAAACTGAAGAAAATTAGAAAAGTCCACAAGAGCCACAGTACAACCTTGAGTATATCCCATCTGAATTTAGAGACCATCTCAAGAATAGATTTGACACGTTGAACACTAATGGCTGAAGAGCAGACGAGTTGTGGAATGACATCAAGGACATCATACATGAAGAAAACAAGAGGTCATTAAAAAGATAGGAGAGAAAGAAAAGGCCTAAATGGGTGTCAGAAGAGACTCTGAAACTTGCTGTTAAATGTCATACAGCTAAAGCTGAAGGAAAAAATGATGGAGTAAAAGAGCTGAACAGAAAATTTCAAAGGGTGGCTGGAGAAGACGAAGTGAAGTATAATGATGTGTGCAAAGAGCTGGAGATAGAAAACCAAAAGGGAAGAACACATTCAGCATTTCTCAAGCTAAAAGAACTGAAGAAAAAAATTCAAGCCTCGAGTTGCAATAATGAAGGATTCTACAGGGAAAATATTAAACGACTCAGGAAGCATCAAAAAGAAGATAGAAGGAATACACAGAGTCACTATACCAAAAAGAATTGGTTGATGTTTAACCATTCCAGGAGGTACCGTATGGCCAGGAAGTGTGGTACTCAAAGAAGTCTAAGCTGCGCTGAAGGCATCGGCAAAAAACAAGGCTCCAGGAGCTCACAGCATACCAGTTGAAATGTTTCAACAAACAGATGTAGCGCTGGAAGTGCTCACTTGTCTATGCCATGAAATTTGGAAGGCAGCTACCTGGCCAGTTGACTGGAAGAGATCCATATTTGTGCCTATTTCCAAGAAAGGTGATCCAACAGAATATGGAAATTATCGAACAATGTCCTTAATATCACACGCACGCAAAATTTTGCCGAAGATCATTCAAAAGCGGCTGCAGCAGTGTATTGACAGGGAACTGCCCAGAAATTGAAAGCAGGATTTAGAAGAGGATGTGGAACCAGGGATATCATTGCTGATGTCAGATGGATCCTGGCTGAAGGCAGAGAATACCAGAAGGATGTTTACCTGTGTTTTATTGACTATGCGAAGGCATTCAACTTTATGGATCATAACAAATTATGGATGACATTGTGGGTAGAATGGGAATTCCGGAATACTTAATTGTGCTCATGAGGAATCTGTACATGGATCAAGAGGCAGTTGTTTGGATGGAACAAGGGGATACTGCATGGTTTAAAGTCAGGAAAGGTGTGCATCAGGATTGTATCCTTTCGCCATAGTTATTCATGCTGTATGCTGAGCAAATAATCCAAGAAGCTGCACTGTATGAACAAGAACAGGGCATCAGGATTGGAGGAAGACTCATTAACAACCTGCGTTATGCAGGTGACACAGCCTTGCTTGCTAAAAGTGAAGAGGACTTGAAGCACTTACTGATAAAAATCAAAGACCACAGCCTTCAGTATGGATTACACCTGAACATAAAGAAAACAAAAGTCCTCACAACTGGACCAACAAGCAACATCATGATAAATGGAGAAAAGATTGAGTTTGTGAGGGATTTCATTTTACTTGGAGCCACAATCAACACCTATGGAAGCAGCAGTCAGGAAATCAAAAGACGCATTGCATTGGGCAAATCTGCTGCAAAAGACCTTTTTAAAGTATTGAAAAGCAAAGATGTCACCTTGAGGACTAAGGTACACCTGACCCAAGCCCTGGTGTTTTCAGCCATCTCATATGCATTTGAAAGCTGGACGATGAACAAGACTGAAGAAGAATTGATGCCTTTGAATTGTGATGTTGACGAAGAGTATTGAATATACCATAGAGTGCCAAAAGAATGAAGGAACCTGTCTTGGAATAAGGACAACCAGAATGCTCGAATAAGGACAACCAGAATGCTCCTTAGACACAAGGATGGTGAGACTATGTCTCACATACTTTGGACATGTTATCAGGAGGAATCAGTCCCTGGAGAAGGGCATTATGCTTGGTAAAGTAGAGGGTCAGTGAAAAAGAGGAAGACCCTCAATGAGATGGATTGTTTGACACAGTGGCTACAACAGTGGGCTCAAGCGTGGCAACAGATGTGAGGATGGCGCAGACAGGACCAGGCAGTGTTTTGTTTTGTTGTACATAGGGTTGCTATGAGTCTGAACTGGCTCGACAGCACATAACAACAACACGGTCAGCCTAGATTGTGTCAATATAAATCCAGAAAACATTTGATTCCTGAAGCATGTTCTATTAAGAAAACATCCCTAGAATCTGATTTGAAGGAATCCTTGAAGTTTGAAGGAATCTTAGTTTATCTGGCCTCAATTTTACCAAACAATTTAGTCTGTCTCTGTAATAGTGTGCCTCAGAATTTAGACATTTACAGACTACTGCCATTTCTGCAAAGTGCTTGTGTTAATGTGACTTTGAAGCAGTAGTATCTGTGAGATTATAGGTTCAGTATGCTGGCCATATTTTTTCTAATGTGCATTGAAATAACTATGTAACCATATTGTTTGTGTATTATCTAAAATTGTATTGAATTACTTCTATACTCATTGCTCAAAGCATCACTGATAGGATGATCATCTAGCCTCTGGTGGAAAATAATTCCATTTCTTTGTCCTTTTACTCTCTTTCTGTATAAAACTTGGGCATAATAAATCATTTTCTTTGGTAATGAAATATGGCTACTTGGTGAATGGAAAGTTTATATGTATATATATATATATAAAATACAGCAAGTCTGATGAGTCTGAAAATATAGGGGATGTTTATTTGTTAAGGAGCCTCGATAGCACAGTGGTTAAAGTGCTCAGCTGCTAAATGAAAGATCAGCAATTCGAACCCACTAGCTGCTCTGCTTCTGTAAAGATTTACAACCTTGGAAACCCTATGGGGCAGTCGTATAGGGCTGCTGTTAGTTGGCATCGACTCGATGACAGTGGGTTTATTATATTTTTAAAAAAAATAATATTTTGGGAACCAAGCGAAGGAAGAGGGCTGGAAGTCCCACTCTTTTGTGTGTATACTTTAATTCCTTGTTCCAGTATGGTTCCTCACCTGCACCCTTTACTATAATAACTGGTATCTCAGAGTCAGGCACCTCTTTTGTTCAGTATTGTTGAGAGGAAACCATCCCCGTGGGGGTGGGGAAGTTTCTCAACAGAGGAGAGTAGGGTGAGAATCCTAACCTCTCCTCATGCAGACTTTACACCACCTCTCCTGTTTTTGCCCACCCCTCCTCTTTTCCTTTAGGGCTTCTCATGCCTCTAGTTTCTAAGCCTCCTCTCTTAATTTCTTGGCATAGTTTTTTTTTTTTTTTTTTTTCCTGGTTGGCATATAGATTTCAGCTTTCTCTGCTGTGCTAAATCAGCAGTTGCTCATCTGCTTTTGATATTCCAAAATTTAGCTGTCATCTCTAATTCTGGTACCTTCAGGTTTTTGTGTGTATGTGCTAATATCTTAATATCTCTTTTTTTAATTCATTGCCATTTTAGTGGACGGAAATTGAGATTAAATATATTATTTCCTCTACTTGGGTTTTTGGGACTAGAATGTAAGTTCTATGAGGATAGGAATTCCGTCTTGTTTATTTGTCCCCATTGCTGACATAGTACATGTAAAAGTTTAAAGGAATGATGTATCATCGGGTTATGTTTGCATAACAAATAAAATGTTATGAAGTGTTTTAATAAGCACAGTTTTATTTTAGCATGACTAAGCCCTGTGGTTATGTAAAAATGCCCCCTTTCTATGTTTGAGGGTCCCTGGGTGGTGCAGATGATCAGTGAGAACTCAGCTGCTAACCAAAAGTTGGAGGTTTGAGTCTATTCATGCATCTTGGAAGAAAGGCCTGGCAATCTACTTAAACAATCAGCCATTGAAAACCCTATAGAACGTAATTCTACTCAGACCCCATGCCATGTGTTAGAGTCGATTTGACGGTAACTGCTTTTTTGGTATTTTGAGGAAATGGGTTCAGGAAGTAGAGGGACTTGCTCAAGGTTACTTGGTGACAGAACCTGGAGTCAAACTCAAGTTTTAAATTCAGATCCTGGGTAAATGTTTACTGAAGTGCGCTGCCTCTAAATTGCTATAACCAGATCAGCAATGAGCTGGCTCAGTGGGCCTTCAAATTGTACAAAGAAACACTATAGTCGAGGTAGTGAGGATATTGAACTAATAGCTATGGCAGTATTTTGGAAAAGTTTTGTAGGGTATTGTTATCATTAATATGGTGTATGTTGTTACCAAGACCTGTGTTAATCAGTTGATGAATTTGGGAAGTTATAAGAACATTAGTGTTTTTGTCAGTACCGAAAGAAGATGACGGCTTTGTGGAGGCCCGGTGAGAACAGAGGAGTATTTTCTCCTGGAGAGAGTCGCAGAGGAATTGGACTCTAGGCAAGAGCTGGACTTCAGTTAAGGGAAGATGGGAGAGATAAGGAGTGTTCTTTGAAAAAATGGAGACTTCAGAGATTTGTATATAGAGTATGTTAGAGTTTACACAGTAACTTTTAATATATATGACCTTTTGTTAATAGTATAAGCTAGAGTAGTCTGTTGATGTTTTATTACAGCCACAATGGTATTTCTGTTTATACCCTTTTCCAAATATTCCCAAACTTTCTTGGTTCACTACACTAACCTTAGTGTGCTAGTAATTTTTTCATGCTGTTCTTAGATTCAAAGAAATACTAAATAGTTCTATCAGTAGCTAGGTTCAAACAGGTTAATAAGTATTTGTGTCCCAACAACTTAGTAATCAATTGAATAAATAATACATATAAATTTAAAGAGGAGATATTTTTATTTCATTTTTAAATTACCAAATTTTTCTAATTTGATGTGTGTACAACCTCTTACACCTTGGCATCAGGTTGGCACCATTACCCTCATTTTCTGTTCCACGTTGATTTTATTTATTTGTGTGGTTCTTTTCTTCTTTTTTTAAATCATGGAGACCCAGTTTTACAAAGATATGATGGTATCAAAAGGAATGTAGAACCGTCTTATTCTGAAACTCTGTTACCTTGAGCTAATGGTTCATGTGGCATTTGGCAGATGTTGAGAATTCAAAATGCCTTGTGGAGTTCATTGCATTTAGTGTGCTGTTGGGGAACTGACATCTTTATTGAAGAATTACTAGAGAATTTGGAATCTTAGTTTCAGTTTGAAACTTCAAGTAAGTTGTCTTTCTTTACCTTGGGTTTTTAGTGTATAAAGTCAGATACTTTTTCGGTGCAAAATAAAACAACAATAAAAACGAAGCTGCTTCTTTTTACTTAGTCTTTTTAATGTAAGTAAAAGATTTTTTTAACTTTCTGAAGAAAGGCACTATTTAAATGCTGGCCATTTGATAAATAGGAAAACAACTGATGTATGGAGAAATAGAATTTTTGTTACCTAGTGTCCACACAGGGTCCTATTTAAATCTTTTACTTAAGTGATTTGGTCAACAGTAAACATGTGCTTAACACTGAAGGAAGGTATGTAAATGAATACTTCATGGTTGTAATTGTTAGGCATATAATCTGATCTGAACTATGTAATGGGAAAGACATGTTATTATCATTCTTTAAAAGCTTTTGAAAAGTGTGCTGCACAAGAGCATTTTTCGGTAAATGTCGGAATAAGACTAAATAAACTTACCATTTTCTGTAGACGTTTTGTTTTCTTTCTCATTATAAAACTCCTGTTTAGTCCTTCTGACATATGAAATGAAGAACTTTGGATCCTTTTAAAATAAACTGAGATGCAATGATAAGGGATTTTGGCAATTTAAATCTTCAATTTCAATTACAAAGAAAAGAAACCACATAATAAGCACATTTGTACCAAAGAAATGTTTTCCCTTCTAAATAACTGTTGTGTGTCAGTGTTTGATTTGACACATCTGAATCTATAGTGTTATTATCTTACCGTTTGCTTTCATACTAAATTGTCTAAATTTACAGAGAAGCATGGACACAAATATTATTTGAGAAAATATATTTGTTCGTGTCTGTTCAGCAGTGTCACTGAAATATTTATATTGTTAGGATTGCAGTCACACATTTAGATATTGCTTTATTTTTGCTATGTACAATTCTCATATTCCTTGACAGTTGAAAACTAGGAGGTAACTAAGAATATATCTGTCTAACTCTGTGAATGACAACTAACAACGACAGCAAACTGCTTTCACTTTTCCCCTTGTAGATCGGTGCCACAGCTTGCATCCAGGGGTTGGTTGGTTTCTGGATTTAGAGTAGGTATTGTACGTAAATAGTGTTTTCTGAAAGCTTTTTTATTTTTTAAAATAGATTTTTGTAAATATTTCTTGTTGAAGCAGCAGAATCAATGGCTTTTAAAGCTGTACTAGTATATGTCCTCGCAATAATGTAGGCCCCGTAAGCTTTCAGTGGTCTTTTAAACTGTGTCTGCTTCTGCTTTCAAATAGCATTTAAGTGCTCATTCAGGGGGACCTAGACATTGGTTTTTTTTTTTTTTTTTTAATAATTTTTATTGTGCTTTAAGTGAAAGTTTACAAATGAAGGCAGTCTCTCACATATAAGCTTATATACACCTTATTACATACTCCCACTTACTCTCCCCCTGAAGAGTCAGCCCGCTCCCTCCTTCCAGTCTCTCCTTTTGTGACTGTTTTGCCAGTTTCTAACCCCCTCTACCCTCCCACCTCCCCTCTAGACAGGAGATGCCAACGTAGTCTCAAGTGTCCACCTGATACAAGTAGCTCACTCTTCATCAGCATCTCCAACCCATTGTCCAGCCCAATCCATGTCTGATGAGTTGTCTTCAGGAATGGTTCCTGTCTTGAGCCAACAGAAGGTTTGGGGACCATGACTGCCGGGATTCTTCTAGTCTTAGTCAGACCATTAAGTCTGGTGTTTTTGTGAGAATTTGGGGTCTGCATCCCACTGTTCTCCTGCTTCCTCAGGGGCTCTCTGTTGTGCTCCCTGTCAGGGCAGTCATTGGTTGTGGCCAGGCACCATCTAGTTCTTCTGGTCTCAGGATGATGTAAGTCTCTAGTTCATGTGGCCCTTTCTGTCTCTTAGGCTCGTAAATACCTTGTGACCTTGGTGTTCTTTATTCTCCTTTGATCCAGGTTGGTTGAGACTCACTGATGCATCTTAGATGGCTGCTTGTTAGCATTTAAGACCCCAGATGCCACACTTCAAAGTGGGATGCAGAATGTTTTCTTAATAGAATTTATTTTGCCAGTTGACTTAGATGTCCCCTGAAGCCATAGTCCCCACACCCCCGCCCTTGCTCTGCTGACCTTCGAAGCATTCAGCTTATTCAGGAAACTTCTTTGCTTTTGGTCCAGTCCAGTTGAGCTGACCTTCCCTGTATTGAATGTTGTCCTTCCCTTCACCTAAAGTAGTTCTTATCTACTATCTAATCAGTAAGTAATCCTCTCCCACCCTCCCTCCCTCCCCAGTCTCGTAACCACAAAAGAATGTGTTCTTCTCAGTTTAAACTATTTCTCAAGATCTTATAATAGTGGTCTTATACAATATTTGTCGTTTTGCATCTGACTAATTTCACTCAGCATAATGCCTTCCAGGTTCCTCCATGTTATGAAATGTTTCACAGATTCATCATTGTTCTTTATCTATGCATAGTATTCCATTGTGTGAATATACCATAATTTATTTATCCATTCATCCGTTGATGGACACCTTGGTTGCTTCCAGCATTCTGCTGTTGTAAACAGTGCTGCAGTAAACACGGGTGTGCATATATCTGTTCGTGTAAAGGCTCTTGTTTCTCTAGGGTATATTCCGAGGAGTGCGATTTCTGGGTTGTAAGGTAGTTCTATTTCTAACTTTTTAAGGAAATGCCAGATCGATTTCCAGACCAAGACATTTTGTTCAGAAGATTTTCTTTCTACTTTTATGAGCTATGACATGACACTAAGAACCAACCCAAGCAAGCCAATTATACTTGCTGTGTGTATTTTTATACCTTCTTTGAGTGTTAAGTATATTGATTCAGATCTGCAGGGTACCAGATTAAGAGCCGATAAGAGATAGTTTAGAATGTTGTACCCCAAACTGATAACTATCTAACTTACTCAGTTCCCCCTTCTGTCTCTGTCCTCTATTCTCACTTCATTTTCCTCCTTTCTTGGACATGTATTGAGCTACTATATGCCAGGCAATATAAAAGGTGCTGGTGAATCCAATATAGTGGTTCCTATTCTTAAATAATACAGAGCGTAATGTGTGAAAATTGCCTGAAAGTAGGATTTTCTTTTGTAATACAAAATGTGGATTTAATTCTAGTATAAGAAAGTAGCAAGAAATACAAATAAGGATACTTTCTTGAGCCATAAATAATTTTGAAACTCTCATACAGTAATTTACTGTAGTTTCAGATTAAGAGGTTTTTTTTTTTCCTGCCGTTAAAGTCCATCCTATCGTAAAAGTGACTTTGTGTTGAATACTGGTACCTTAACAATAAGTTGCTATAACAGATACGATGTTTTGTATTCCAGGAAAGGGCCCCAGTAAGATCACAAGACATACGCCCTAATCCAGGAATTCTATCATTGGATCTCCAGCATTGTTTCTGTCACCAAGGCCATATTTTCCAACTACTGACCCTTCTTCTTTGTGGTCTTGGTGATAGAAACAGTGCTGGAAATCGAATGATAGAATTTTGCAAGACCAACGACTTCTTCATTGCAAATACCTTCTTTGACCAACATTAAACGGCGACTATATGCACGGACCTCGCCAGATGGAACACACAGGAATCAAATTGACTACATCTGTGGACAGAGATGATGGAAAAGCTCAATATCATCAGTCGGAAAAAGGCCAGGGGCTGACTGCGAAACAGACCGTCAGTGGTTCATATGCAGGTTCAAGCTGAAACTGAGGAAAGTCAGAACAAGTCCATGAGAACCGAAATATGACCTTGAGGATATATCCCACCTGAATTTAGAGACCATCTCAGAAATAGATTTGACGCATTGAACACTTGTGACTGAAGACCGGATGGGTTGTGGAATGACATCAAGGACATCATACATGAAGAAAGCAAGAGGTCATTGAAAAGACAGGAAAGAAAGAAAAGACCAAGATGGATGTCAGAGGAGTCTCTGAAACTTGCTCACGAATGTCAAGCAGCTAAAGCAAAAGAAACGATGAAGGTAAAAGAACCGAACAGAAGATTTCAAAGGGCACCTCTAGAAGAGAAAGTATTATAACGACCTGTGCAAGGAGCTGGACATGGAAAACCAAAAGGGAAGAACACCCTTGGCATTTCTCAAGCTGAAAGAACTGAAGAAAAAATTCAAGCCTCGAGTTGCAATAGCGAAGGATTCTACGGGGAAAATATGAAACGAAACAAGGAGCATCAAGAGAAGGTGGAAGGAATACACAGAGTCATTATTCCAAAAAGAATTAGTTGATGTTCAACCATTTCAAGAAGTAGCATATGATCAGGAACCGATGGTACTGAAGGAAGAAGTCCAAGCTGCTCTGAAGGCACTGGGGAAAAACAAGGCTCCAGGAATTGACAGAATATCAACTGAGATGTTTCAACAAATGAATGCAGCACTGGAGGTGCTCACATGTCTATGCCAAGAAGTATGGAAGACAGCTTCCTGGCCAGCTGACTGGAAGAGATCCATATTTATGCCTGTTCCCAGGAAAGGTGATCAAACTGAAAGTGGGAATTATTGAACACTATCATTAATATCACATGCAAGCAAAATTTTGCTGAAGATCATTAAAAAACGGCTACAGCAGTGTATCATCAGGGAACTGCCAGAAATTCAGGCCATATTCATAAGAGGCCGTGGAAGCAGGGATATCATTGCTGATGTCAGATGGATCCTGGCTGAAAGCAGAGAAAATCAGAAGGATGTTTACCTTTGTTTTATTGACTATGCTAAGGCATTCAACTGTGTGGATCATTAACAAATTATGGATAACACTGCAAAGAATGGGAACTCCAGAACACTTAATTGTGCTCATGAGGAACCTTTACATAGATGAAGAGGCAGTTCAGACAGAACAAGGGGATAGTGATTGGTTTAAATTTAGGTGTGCGTCAGGGTTGTATCCTTTCATCATACCTATTCAATCTGTATGCTGAGCAAATAATCTGAGAAGCTGGACTATATGAAGAAGAATGGGGCATCAGGATTGGAGGAAGACTTATTAATAACCTGTGTTATGCAGATGACACAACCTTGTTTGCTTGAAAATGAAGACGACTTCAAGCACTTATTAATGAAGACCAAAGACCACACCTTCAGTATGGATTGCACCTCAACATAAAGAAAACAAAAATCCTCAACTGGACCAATGAACAATATCATAATAAACTGACATAAGATTGAAGTTGTCAAGGATTTCATTATACTTGGATCCACCACCAACAACCATGGAAGCAGCTGTCAGGAAATCAGACAACACATTGCATTGGGTAAATCTGCTGCAAAGGACCTCTTTAAAGTGTTGAAGAGCAAAGACATCACCTTGAAGACTAAGGTGCGCCTGACCCAAGCCATGGTATTTTCAATTGCATCATATGCATGTGAAAGCTGGACAATGAGTAAGGAAGACCAAAGGAGAAGAATTGATGCCTCTGAATTGTGGTGTTGGTGAAGAATATTGAATATACCATGGACTGCCAAAAGAATGAACAAATCTGTCTTAGAAGAAGTACAGCCAGAATGCCCCTTAGAAGCAAGGATGGTGAGACTGAGTCTTACATACTTCGGACATGTTATTAGGAGGGATCAGTCCCTGGAGAAGGACCTCATGCTTGGGAAAGTACAGGGTCAGCAGCAAAGTACAGGTCAGCCAAAAAGAGGAAAACCCTCATTGAGGTGGATTGACATAGTGGCTGCAACAGTGAGCGCAAGCATGACAATGATTGTAAGGATGGTGTGGGACCGGGCAGTGTTTCGTTCTGTTGTGCATACAGTCGGCATGATTTGGAACTGACTCAGTGGCACCTAACAACAACCACCTAGGAGTATGCTTGGTAAACCATTTTCTCTTGGTGCATTTAAGTTCTTTGTGACTACAATGAAAACCCAATCATAGGGTGTTCCCAAGTCCCTTAAAAAAAAAACAAAAAAATTCCCAGAATTCTGTAGCGTTTTTCAAGAACTGCTAGTTTTCTTTTAAAGGTTGAAACCTAACCAAACCAAACCCATTGATTCCTACTCATAGCGACCTTGTAGGACAGAGTAGAACTGTGCCTTAGGGTTTCCAAGGCTGTAAATCTTTACAGAAGCAAGCTGCCACAGCTTTCTCCCATTGAGTGACTGGTGGTTTTGAATCACTGACCTTTTGGTTAGCAGATGAGCACTTAACCACTGTGCCACTAGGACTCCTTTTTTTTACAGGGTGCCATCTGTTAACCCCCATGCATCTGTGAGTTTGTCGCACTCTGGTGGCTTGCATGTTGCTGTAATGCTGGAAACCACGCCAACAGTATTTCGGATACCATCAGGGCCTCCCATGGTGGACAGGTTTCAGAAACATCAAAAGAAGGTGGAAGGAATACAGAGAGTCACTGTACCAAAAAGAATTGGTTGACATGCAGCTATTTCAGGAGGTAGCAAGTGTTCAAGAACTGATGGTACTGAAGGAAGAAGTCCAAGCTGCACTGAAGGGAATGGTGAAAAACAAGACTGGGACAATTGATGGAATAAGAATTGAGATGTTTCAAGAAATGGATGTAGCACTGGAGATACTTACACATCTTTGTCAAGAAATTTGGAAGGCAGCTTCCGGACCAACCGACTGCAAGAGATCCATATTTGTGTCCATTCCAAAGCAAGATAATTGAACAGAATGTGGGAATTATTGAACAGCATCATTAAAATCACAGAGAAGTAAAATTTCACTGAAAATCATTCTAAATCAGGTGCAGCAGTAAACAGGGAATGGCCAGAAGGTCAAGCCAGATTCAGAAGAGGACGTGGAACAAGGGATGTCATTGCTAATGTCAGATGGATCTTGGCTGAAAGCAGAGAGTACCAGAAAGGCATTTACTTGTGTTTTATTGACTGTGTGGATCATAACAAATTATGGATAACATTTCAAAGAGTGGAAATTCTAAAACACCTAAGCGTGCTCCTGAGGAACCTGTATGTAAACTAAGAGGTAGTTGTTTGAACAGACCAGGGGGATACTGCATAGTTTAAAGTAAGGAAAGGTGTGCATCATGATCGTATCCTTTCACCATACTTATGCAATCTGTATGCCAAGCAGATAATCTGGGAAGCTAGACTATATGAAGAACAGGATATCAAGATTGGAGGAAGAATCATTAACAGCCTGCGATACGCAGATGATACAACCTTGCTTGCTGAAAGCGAAGAGGACGCTTGAATCACTCACTAATGAAGATCAAAGGCTGTAGCCTTCAGTATGGATTATACCTCAAAATAAAGAAAACAAAAATCCTCAAAACTGGACCAATAAGCAACATCATGATAAGTGCAAAAAGTATTGAAGTTATCGAGAATTTTATTTTACTTGAATCCTCAATCAAGGCCCATGGAAACAGCAGTCAAGAAATCAAAGGACGGATTGCATTGGGCAGATGTACAGCAATAAAAACTGCTAAAGTGTTGAAAAGCAAGGATGTCACTTCAAGGACTTAAGGTGCACCTGATCCAAGCCATGGTAATTTCATTCGCCCCATAGGCATGCAAAAGCTGGGTAATGAATAAGACCGAAGAAAAAGTGATGCCTTTAAATTATGATGTTGGCGAAGAATATTGAATATACCGTGGACTGCCAGAAGAATGAACAAATCTGTCTTCGAAGAAGTAGGGCCAGAATGCTCCTTGGAGGCAAGAATAGTGAGAATACGTGTTATAGGAGGGACCAGTCCCTGAAGAAGGACATCATGTTTGGTAAAGTGGAAAGTCAGCAAAAAGGAGAAGGACCCTCATCAAGATGGATTGACACAGTGGCAACAGTGGACTCAAGCATAACAAAGATTGTGAGGATAGTGCAGGACTGGGCAGTGTTTGGCTCTGTTGTACACAGGGTTGCTATGAGTTAGAACTGACTTGATGGCACCTGACAAGAACGACATCTATTATAAGCAACCATATATTGAAGATGTCACTAAGTGACTATAGTTTGTCTCAGTCACGCTTTTGTGTCCTTTTTAAATAATGGTGTATTTAATAATGCATTATAGTTGGTCAGTATTTTCTTTCTTAGTGGCACATAAAATGGTATATTTTCAATCAGTGCCATCTTAGATTCAATGAAACACATTATACCTGTTATATCTCATTTCTCCCAGTTCCTTTTGTAGCATCTCAGATAAATATTTGGGTCTTCCGAATTCTCAGAAAAGTAGTTATTATGTAGCATCTTTTGGTAAATAATTTGATTTTCTTAATTCTGTTAGTAAATATTGTATAAAATATCTGCTGTATTTGAGGACTTGCTTTGTATCAGTGAAAGTAGAGAAATGCATATGAAAGCTGAATACTGAATAAGGAAGATCAAAGAAGAATTGATACCTTTGAATTATTGTGTTGGTGAAGAATATTGAATATTCCGTGGACTGCCAGAAGAATGAAACAAACCTGTCTTGGAAGAAATACAGCCAGAATGCTCCTTAGAAACGAGAATGGCGAGAATTCATCTCACATACTTTGAACATGTTACCAGGAGGGGTCAGTCCTTGGAGAAGGACATCATGCTTGGTAGCGGGTTGGCGAAAAAGAGGAAAACCCTCAATGAAATTAGTTGGCACAATGGCAGCAATAATGGGTTCAAACTTAGCAAAGATTGTGAGGATGGCCTAGGACTGGGCAGTGTTTCGTTCTGTTTTACATAGGATCGGTATTGGTCAGAACCGACTCAACGGCACGTAACAGCAGAGTAGAGAACAAGCTATTCACCATAAAGTAGTAAATATGGCCTGGTGATTAAGAGAATAGGGTCTGCAGCCAGATTGCCTGAGTTTTGAATATAGCTCAACTGAAGTGATAACAGATCCATCATTTGTTAGCACTGGGATTTTAGGCAAGTTGCTTAACTGCTTCCAGATCCATAAAATGGGGATAACAATAGTACCTTCCTCCTAGGGTTGTTGTGAAGGTTAAATAAATTTTGTTCTGAAAAATATTAGAACAATGCCTGGTACATAAGTGCTATGTAATTACTAGCTGTTTTGTTGTTTTCATTTTTCCTATGCTTGAGTTAACATGAGTAGTGTTCTCTGTAAAAAATTAAAAAATCAATGAATTACCTTTCTGTTTATTCAACAGACACTGTGAATTAAGGGTACAAATAGAGTTTAATGTTATCTAATGAATGAAAGTTAAAGTAAAAATGAGTTGAGTGTTTAATGATGTCATTTTGTAGTATGGTAATTAGACATAATTAGGATTAAATTTCTAGTTCTTTTTTACCTTTCTTTAGTATCTAGCCACTGCTGCAGGATAGCATATACAATTTAGTTATTCTCCCTAGCTTCAGATTGCCTGATGTATATACGCACTCATAAGCTGTCACCCAAGCTAATCTAGGACTCAGTTTCTTTAAACTGCATCCGTGGATCTCAGAGGATCATCTCCTAGGTCCTTTCTCATCTTCGTGCCAGGGAATTAGGTATCCAAGGTACGAGTGAGATTGAGGAGGCAGAATCTTCTCTTGTTCATAAAGATTGCATTGCGTATTTGGGTCATTAAGATCACAGGAAGAGCCAGGCCTGGGATGGGGATGAAGGTATTTGAGAGATGGGAAAGAAGTGGAAAGGTTGGGAGTAAGAGATTGCAAAAGGAAGGAAAAAACACTTGGTGGGTGTAGGACATGCTGGGTGAAAGTAGATTTAATAGTTGTTCATTTATTTACTTAATACTTCTTAAGTATCTAGGATATGTTAGCCTCTATGCTAAGTGTTTACATTCAAGGGCAGTTTTGGTTTGTTTTATTATAGACATAAACTTTTTATTTCTTGTGAGAGGAACAGCTGTTTAAATGGAGGTATATATTAGTATGAATGATTTATACAATGTTTAAATTATTTTCAGTGTCAAGTATATGAGTGGGAGGGAGGATGTGCGTAGCAGCTCAGGAGACAAGGAAGTTTAAACAAGAATGTACAACTTTTTGAGAGCTGCCAGATAAATATTTCTAAGGAAAAAGTAATACTGAAGATGAGCTTTACAGGCACTAAACCAAAAGTGGAATCTAGACACAGAGCTTTGTGCTGTGCGAGTGGGGACCTTAGCAAAACTCTGACTCAATTTGTTCCTCTCTAGGATCCCCTTTCCTGGAGCCTTCCCTTATTTAGTAATTTCTTTCTAGTGGTATTGAGCAAATAGTGATGTTCTCTATTGAAAATTCAGGCTGAAGGAGGCAGAGAAGCTGCTTGTTTGGTGGTTTAGTTTTTCAACACGTAGAAGGGATTCCAGTATAATTGCTCAGTTCCAGAGCATTCAGTGCTATCATTTATTTTGTTCAAGTATATGTCCAAATGACTGTCATTGTGTTTATCTAAATATCTCTGAATTCTGAGAAAAAATATATTGGAATTGGAAAAATCTCAGCAAGTGGTAGATCGGTGTTTGTTCTATAGTCTTATTTTCCCTCATCTCAATAAGTGTTTTGACTGTAGGATATTATGAATATTTTCTTAAAGAAGCATTCTCATAGAAACTAATAAAGACATAGCTTATTTAAAAAGTTTCAAGTTTCTTGGCTGCAGTCCTTTTATACCTGACTTAATTTCAGATCCTTTTAGTTTTTCAATCACTGCTTTTCATTAAGGGGAGAGGGTTGAAATTAAGGGTGATCCTTATTGATTTTTTAAGGCACAGGGAAGTTTTGCTTGTTTAGGACTGAGGAGATGTGGCTTTGCTGCATTTGTATAGTGTTTCTTAAAGCATGCTGTGTATGAGAATTCTTGAAAATCCTGTTTCTCATTAGAGCCTGTGATGTCAGGAATTGAATGGGACTAAATGGCAAATAGTTACGAGAAGTTGTTTCTGTGTACATGAGGATTTTTCAAACTGTATTTCAAGCAGAAGGACTTTTGATTAAACAAGTGAATATTTGCTACTAAAATTGTTTGAAAAATGTTATAGGAGGGTGTTAGGAAGTATTAGAGAATAGCATTTGTGGTGCAAACAGTTAACTTGCTTAGCTGCTAACTGAAAGATTGGAGACTTGAGTCCACCCAGAAGTAGTTTGGAATAAAAGCGTGTCAACCTACTTCTGAAAAATCAGCCATTGAAAAATTTAGGGAGCACAGTTTTACCCTGACACACATGGGGTTGCTATTAGTCTTGAGCTGACTTAACGGCAATTGGGTTTTTATTTATTAAGTTCCCATTTTGTAGGTATCATTGTCCCTTGGGAGGTGAAAATGGTTAAGAGCAGAGATAGTAAGCGAAGGGTTGGCGATTTGAACCCATCCAATGATGCCTTGGAAGACTTGGCGATCTGCTTCCAAAAGGTCACAGCCTCAAAAACTCTTATGGAGCGCAGTTCTACTCTGCAGCACATAGGATCACCATGAGTTGGAATTGACTTGACAGCAACTTTTTTTTTTTTTTTTAAGGTATTACTGACTAGAGACTGAAGTATCTTGAAACAGTACTAAATGAGGTCCCTGACTTTGAGAACCTTAAACTCTAAGTAGATAGGATTTGGATATGTGAAAGAAGAGATCAGTGCTATACAGTATGTAATCAAGAATTTGAATGTGTTAAAAAGTAAGAAATTAAAAGTGTATAATCTGATTTTTATATTTGAAATAATCAGGCAAGGTTTTATTCAATAAATAAATAATCCATAAATATAAAGCACCTACTTTTTTTTTTTTTTTTTTTTTTATGTGCTAGAGATGTGTACTTATGGCTGGATTACTATAGAGAAAAAGTAAGAAGAAGGCGATACCAGTTCATAGAGTATTGACCAAAGAAATCTGTAAAATGGAAGTGAAAATAGTGCCTGTCTGTAGGGTCGCTATGAGTTGGAAGTGACTCTATGGCAACCGTTTTTCTTTTTTTTAAATGAGGATTAAATGAGAATCCAAGTATTAGAACAATGGCTTGTACACAGTAAGTGTTCAGTAAAATTTAGCTATTATTATTAGCATGTTTGTAAGTACATCAGCATGTTCTCTGACAAGTTATAATAATGATACTATTACATTTACTGAGTTTTGTCTGCCTGTTATTGTTTTTAGACTTTTAAACATATGTCATTTATACTTACCACAACTTTATGGAATATAGGTATTTTGTTATCCTCATTTTACAGGTAAGAAAAACTAAAGCATACAGTATAGTTACATAAATTGCCCAAAGTCATACAACTAGGAAGTTGAAGAATAACCGTCATGAGATGAGAGTATATCATTGGATGTAGCTGAAGAAAGACTGAATACTGAACTTTTTAAATCTTAAAATAGACAAGTGTATTTTGGATTACATATTATCTTTGATTGTTTACGTCATTGCCTTTCTATGGGTATAATCAATAATTTGTGAGGTATCGAGCTGAAGAGGGTGATGTTTATTTTTCTAACCTTAGTACCTTTTACTGGTTTTGGTGTTTGTTTAAAAGTCATAATAAATCTATTTAAGATAATATATTTCATACAGTTGTTTTGATAGCCTTATTTCTTACATTAGTGGCTAGTTTCTTTTCCTAGCATTCCTTGTGTGTCTTATGTTAAGGAGTTTTTATGTTATGAATAGTTAGGCCTACTACTGCTCTTAACTGCTGAGCTTAGGTTAGACCTGGGTTATGAATAATAAAAGAAATTGTATAATGTAAAACTGAGGAAAGAATTTTCAGCTAAGACTAGTATGGTCTTAGAGTCTTTCTTGCTAAGTTTAATAACTTAAAAGAAATAAAAAAAATTCCAGTGGGGAAAAAGTCAGCCATTGATGGAAAATGATGTTAGCAAAGTTATTATATTCAAATACAATTGTACAATTATTCTGCTTGTCAAGACTTGTTTCTAATTCACCTGTTTGAATAATCAAGGGAGATGGAATGATCATTCTCTGCATTCATTTCCAAAATAGGCAACTTGTTGAAAATATTAGTAAGTTTTCATAGTAGAATGGACTCATTGCAGCAATAAGCTTTAAATTAGTAAAAAGCTAATTTAATTTTGCACATTGGTGCCATTGAAATTGTAGGGTCTTCATTCTGAGCTGGGCCCTTATCACTTGTCTGGAAATCTCTTTATATAAGTTTATTTCACTCACTTTTGTATTTCTTACAGTATCTATTTTAAAGTTTTAATTGGTCTCAAGCCCATTTCCTTACCCTCAATTTCTACCGTGATTATCAGCAGAGGAGCACAGAGGAATACTCAGAGGAACTAGAAAACTCTCAGTTACAACTCCTTCAATTTTTGTGTTCCTGTATTGTCTAACCTGCATCGAGATCCATCCTAAGAGTCTTCCCTGCAGTTTTTAGTAGAAGCTCGGCCTTTTACCTGTACCTTGGGTATTCGTTCCCCTCTGGTACACCTCAAATGCTCAGCACCAAACTGCTTATCTTTTCTCCTTTTATATTTTTTACCTATGTGAATGACCTACCGTGAGCTTAGAAAACTAGGAGTCATCTTGTTATTGCTTTCTTACTGTTTTGCCACCCCCAATCCAGTCACATTCCACCTCTTTTTGCTGTAAGTCTGTCCAAGCATGTATCTACTTTTTTTTGCTTTAGTTCTAACTCATGGCTGACCTATATCACCACAGCCCAATTATGTGGGTAATGCTGCTGCTCTCAATTTGCAAGGTCATACAGCTGATAAGCATTGTCAGTAGTTTTCTTCAAATAATTTATACGTTAAGTTAAAATGTATTGAAATAATTGTTCTGCCAGAGGAATACATTAGCCAGGAATGCCCAAGAAAGTTTTAAAAATGAACAGTAATGAAGATAACTGTTACATATTATTAAAAAAAAAAATTAGGTATTATTAATTTATAATGATTAAAATAGTATGGTTTTAGCATTAATATACGTAGATCAATGGAATAGAATAGAAAGCTAAAAAACATACCCATATATAAAAATACATAATAAAGATAGCATTTGAATTGGTGGAAGGTGAATGGATTACTCCTAGCCCCTGATTATGAACCCAGAGTGGGGTGCTGTACTCCTCCAGGAGCCATGAGTCACACTGCCAGTGTGGAAGCTCTGGATTATCCCATGCATGTGGCTGGAACAATTACTTATTATTTAAAAAGAAATCCTTAGGTTCCAACCTCACTCTAATGTGAGATTAAAAAAAAAAAAAAAAAAATTTTTTTTAAAATGAGTTAAGTTAAAAAGGAAATAGTAAAAATTAGAAAATATGTGTCTATTAGATCTTGAAGTGGAAAAACGTTTTTAAAACATAAAACCACAGTGAGAAAAATCTCAAAAGGAAAAAGATTGATACAAGTTAAAAACTTGTTTTTCAGAAAGCACCTTAAACAGAATCAAAATATAAACTAGAAAAAGACTTTTTACAACATACGATAAAAAAAAATATTTTTTTACATATGATTAAAAAAAATTTTTTTTTATGATAGTGGTTATTATTCTTATATCATTTAAAGAGCTTTTAGAAATATTAAGAAAATGAGTAAAGAATATGAAAGTTGACGGGGACATCAGTATACAATCCAGAGAAGAAATATATAAATCTAATAAATATATAACATTCACCCTGCTAACCTAGGATTCAATGAAACCATTATTTCCCTAACATGTTGGTAGAGAATTTTAAAACAAAATATCAGCACAAGACAACCTTCTTTAGTCTTTCTGGTGGGAAATTTCGCACCATGTTTATATTCATATTCTGATGTAATACTATACAGCTACTAAAAATTTGTTGAAAGCGAAGAGGTGATGTAATCAGATCTCGACAGGAGGCCCACAAGTATCTGAATTTAAAAGAAAAAAAAGACAAAAGTTCTAAGAGGATTTGTACCAAAATGATAACAGTTGTTTGTCTTGTAATTAAGAATGATTTTTATTTTCTTCCTGTTTTTTAAATTTCTGTAATGTACATTCATTAGTAGTTCTGTAATTGGGCACCAACCATAGCTGAGCTCATATCTGATAGTATTGGTATAGAACTTTAATGGTGGAAAGGTGCTTTGAAATTGCAGAAGAATGAAATCCTGTCTGCTATTTCCTATTTATTTCTGGTTTTTTGGAAGATTATATTTTTGATAGGGAGCCCTGTGGTGCAGTGGTTAAAATGCTTAACTGTGAACCAAAAGGTCTGTGATTTGAACTCACCAGCTGCTCTGTGGGGGAAAGATGTGGCAGTCTGCTTTTGTGAAGATTTACAGCCCTGGAAAAGCCTGTCGGGGCAGTTCTGCTCTGCTCTATAGGGTTGCTATGAATCAGAATCAACTCGACAGCAGTGGAAAAAAAGAAAAGTAGGTTTGGTTATGTTTATATTTTCAGACTTTTTATAAAATTAGATTTTTTTTGGTCTGAAATGCTACTTTTTGTGTTATTGTGGACTTTTAATCGTGAAATCAAAATACTCCAATTATTATGTTGTTACAAAGCATAACAAATTCATTATGATAAACAACAAAAAACAAACCAGTTTCTATTGAGTTGATTCCAACTCATGATGATTCAATGTGTTTCACAGTAGCACTGTGCTTCATAGGGTTTTCAATGCCTGTGACCTCTCAGAAGTTGATTGCCAACCTGTTTTTGCTACCCAGGGACTCTTGTTCAGAATGATTGATCCAGTTAATTGCTATTTTATAACACTGACTGGAGTAGTCTATAATTAATCTTGAAAATTCATAGGTTTAAATTTAGTCCACTTAGTTCTCAAACTTGCTAGTTTAGTGCCCACGTATACGCTCTCTCACTCCCTCTCTCTATGTATATGTGTATATGTATGTGTCTATATATACATATATATTTATTTTTAGTAGTTTTTATTCATTGTAATATATATATACACATGTTATTTTGTCAGCTATCTAATTAGAGAGTTCATTTGCTTAATTTAGCTCAGTTCTTTTCACACAGAGATACTTATTAACTTGATCTTATTGCCATTTTCTTTTAGTTATGTTGGAAAATTACATGTTAGTGTAATCCATTTCAAAATAAAAGTTTTGGTTTAGGAAGAGGGAGGGAAGTTGAGGGAAAGCTAGGCAGAGGGAGTGAAGACAAGGTGGTATATATATATGGTAGATAGAAGACTAATGGAGCAGAAAAAGTAGTACTGGACGGAGAGCTAGATAAAGCAGCAGCAGTACTAATAGGATTACATGGTCTCTCTGAAGAAAATGAGTCAAATCCATTTTAGCCCCTCTGATACCTTTCATGGATATAGTAACTTCCATTTTGAATAGCAAAAGCACTTACCACATTTCTGTTTGTAAGTATGTGATCCCAAATATAGACACCTTCCCCCCATAGAGCTTATATACTTTTTTTTCGCCCTCCCCAAAAAGCTTTTCTAAGATTGCTTACTTGGTTGTCTTTTAAAATGTAATCATTATGCTTTTAGAGCCTCACTTGTATGATTTATTGTATGTAAATACAGTTGAACTTACTGTTTGAAATTTGCTTTTGGTTTTAGTTCTGTTGTAGGTCTCATTCTGTTCCATATGAAACAATTTTGCGCTACCTCCTCAGTGTTAGAGCTTGATGGAGATGTTTATACAGTCCAAAAATTTAATGCATAAGAAGCCGTGGTGACACAGTGGTTACGTGCTCAACTGAAAGGTCGGCAGTTCGAACCTACCAGCTGCTCTATGGGAGAAAGATATAGCAGTCTGCTTCCATAAAGATTTACAGCCTTGGAAACCCTATGAGCCAGTTCTACTCTGAGTTATCACTATGAGTCAGAATCAACTCAGTGGCAGTGGGTTTGGTTTTTTTTGAATGTTACATAGACTGGAGCATGTAGGTACTTAGTTCAGCACACATTTATTGAACATCTGTATATGTCATGTTTTCTAATAGGGGTATGAAATACTGTGATGATGCTAATACTTTGATGGTCCGGTCTGTTGCCTCAACTAAAGTCTTAGAGCTATGAAAACGACAGTATAGCATGGTGGATCTCAAAATTTTGTCTGATAAAAGTGTGCTTCACTAGTGACTCAAATATCAGGAGTAGCGTTGCAGTTAGTGACATTTTCCAAAATGGCGAGCAACTTAATAAGATTACAAACTAACTAACATATTCCCTGGATTTGCAGAGTAGTTTAGTCCTGAGGAGCTCTAGTTGTACAGTGGTTAAGAGCTCGGCTGCTAACCAAAAGGTAGGCAGCTCTAATCCATTAGCTGCTCTGTGGAAACCCTGTGGAGCAGTTCTGCTCTGACCTGTAGGGCCACTATGGGTTGGAATTGACTCGACAGAAATGGGTTTGGTTTTTTGGTTTGGTGTCTTCCTGGAAGATTCTGTGTATATTTTAAAACCCTGCAGTCTGCCTCCCCACTTAATTTTTTTTTTTTAATTGTGGTGATTATTTTTGTTGTCGTTAGGTGCCGTCAAGTCTATTTCAGCTCATAAAGACCCCATGTCACAGAGCAGAACTGTCCCATAGGTTTTCCTAGGTTGTAATCTTTGTGGAAGCAGATCACCAGATCTTTCTCCCACTGAGCTGCTGGGTGACTTTGAACCAGCAGCCAAGTGCCATCAGGGCATCTTAAAATGTAATTAAGTTCAGATAGTTATAGACAGATTTTGTATGACTGAAGTTATATGGGATGTGGGTTAATTCTTTCATATGTGGAACAATTTTTGCAAATTGCAAGATAACTAGCATTCCAGGCTTCTGCTGGATAAACCAGTAGTTATCCCTCTGTCATAAAGATGACCAGAAAAGCTTCCACAAAATTCCAAAATGCCTCCTAGGAAGTGTTACTGACTCAGTGAGAATCACTGGACTGGAGCATTGTGGCCAAAGGAGAGACTTGCTCCAGAGAGGTAGAGGAAACACCAACACTGCCACTAGGCTCCATGGTATGAGGGAAAGATCATGTATCACTAATATTTTAAGTGGTAAACCTAGGATTTGAATCGAGGTCTCTGATTAAGTTTTTATTTTATGGTTTTGTAATTAAACATTTCAGAGATGACTATAAAGAAAATAAAACAGAAAAACCCCACCTTCAGTCTAGAGAATGCTTGTATATTATATATTTTTCTATCATTCATATGTAAGTTTTTTTACTTTACGTTAAATTGCCAGCATTTCCTAACATCTTTGTTGGCAGTTCAGATCTACCAGCTGCTCTTTGGAAACCCTATGGGGCAGTTCTACTCTGTTCTATAGGGTTGCCATGAGTCAGAATGGACTCGAAAGCAAGGATTTTTTTTTTTTTTTTAAACAGAGCCCTAGTGGTTAAGAGCTTGGCTTTTAACCAAGAGGTCAGCAGTTTGAATCCACCAGCCGCTCCTTGCAAATACTGTAGGGCAGTTCCACTCGGTCCTATAGGGTTGCTGTGAGTCGGAACCGATTGGACGGAAACAGTTTTGGTTTTGGTTTCTTTGAAAACACAATTTGCAAATAATATACCATTTTGTTCTTTGAAAACATAATTTTGAAATAATATCCTACCATTTTATTCTATGCTACTTGATATAAAACATTTATTTAGGTCTAGCTTTTTTTTTTTTTTTCATTTAGTCAGTACATAGGTAAATTTTATTATCATTTCAAAAAGCATTATTATGGGAGTTTTCGTCATAGTAAAAGTAGGCAGAATGTGTAATGAAATCTGCATATACCCATCCTTCTGCTTCAGCAATTGGCAGCTCATGGTCAATTTTATCTGTACCACATATCTTAATCATCTACTGCTGCTGTAACAGAAACATCAAGTGGATGGCTTTAACAAAGAGGTACTCTCTCACTGTCTAGGAGGCTAGAAGTCTGAATTTAGAATGCCCGCTCCACGGGATGGCATCCTCTCTCTTGGCTCTGGAGAAAGGTCCTTGTCATCAATCTTACCCATCTAGGAACGACTTAGGTGCAGGGCCCCTGGTCCGAAGGATGCACTCTTCTCCCAGTCCTGCTTTCTTGGTGTTAGGAGGTCCCCACGTCTCTCTGTTCACTTCTCTCCTTTATATCTTAAAAGAGATTGATTTAAGACACAACCTAATCTTATAGAATGTTGAAATATACCATGGACTGCCAAAAGAACAAACAAATCTGTCTTGGAAGAGTACGGCCTTGCTCCTTAGAAGCAAGGATGGCGAGGCTGCGCCTTACATACTTTGGGCATGCTGTCAGGAGGGATCAGTCCCTGGAGAAGGACATCATGCTTAGTAAAGTACAGGATCAGCAGAAAAGAGGCAGACCCTCAACGAATTGGATTGGCTGCCAACAATGAATGTGAGCATGGCGCAGGACTGGACAGTGTTTCTAGTTTTGTGGTATATAGGGTTGCTTTTTTTTTTTTTTATGAGTCGGAACTGACTCAGTGGCACCTGACAACAAAAACAATCTTGTAGATTGAGTCCTGCCTTATTAACATAACTGCCTCTAATCCTGCATTATTAACGTCATAGAGGTAGGATTTACAACACACAGGAAAATCACATAAGATGAAAAAATGGTGGACAGTCACACAATACTAGGAATCATGACCTAGCCAAGCTGATACATTTTGCGGGGGACACAGTTCAATCCATAACACCACACATTGTACTCATTCTACCTCTTCTGTTGTTTGGAAGCAAATCCCAGATGACATATTTCATTCTTAAATATTGCAGTGTATACCTGTAAAAGATACCAAAAATTCAAACCTGTAGCCATCCGAGTCGATTCCTAATTATAGCAACCTTATAGGACAGAGTAGAATTGTCCCTTAGGGTTTCCAAGGAGGGGCTGGTGGATTTGAATTGCTGACCGTTTGGTTAGCAGCTGTAGTTTACCACTGTGCCACAAGGGCTCCCTGTAAAAGATAAGTTATCATTTTTTAAATAAAAGACAACGTACCATTATCACACCTGCAAATTTTTTCTGAATCTCATCAAAGTACCTGTTTAAACTATCTCTTATTGATAATTTAGGAGTAGTTTCCTTGAATGAGGAAGCAGATGATGAGTAATACATTGCTATTGGTTTATATGTCCTTTTAAGTTTCAAATGTACAGCTCTTCCCTCCTTTGTCCTCCTTTCTCCCCACCTGCCTTTTTTTTCTTTTTGCAGTTTATTAGTTGGAAAAACTAGGTCATTTGTCCTTTATAGCAGAGGTCAGCAAAGGCTTGTTTTTGTGTGATGGACAGCTAAGAATGATTTTTACATTTTTAAAGGGTTGTAAAAAAAAAAAAAAAGATGCAGTAGAGACCTTATGTGGCCCCAGAAGTCTAAAATATTTACTCTTTGGCCTTTTACAGTTTGCTTTAGAGTTTCCCATAGTTTGGATTTTCATGATTACATCCCCGTGATGTTACCTAATATGTTCTTTTCTCAGTATTTCTTATAATAGCTGCATCCAGTGGCTTGATCATATTATAGATCAGTCTTTTTTGTTTGGGAGAGGGGAACTCTTATTTAAAATTTTTTCATTTCCTCTGTTTGTATTTCTTCAATCTACAGCTTTTATAAGTTTGCTTTATGGAGGTATCATTTACATACTGTAACATTCTACTTTTTTAAGAATGCAGTTTGATGCGTTTTGACAAATGCTCACAGCCTGGTAAACCACCATGGGAATCAAGATAAGGAACATTTCCATCATCCTTCCTGCCCCTTTTCAGACAGCTCCCTAACCCTGCACCCAGCACCTGGCAATGACTGATTAGCTTTCTGTATATAAATGGAATCAAACTATTTATAGTCCTTAGGTTCTGGTGTCCTTCACTTAGCATAATGCTCTTGAGATTTATTCATTTTCTTGCTGAATAGCTTCCCTTACTATGATTTGTTTATCAGTTCACTAGTTGATGGACATTTGGGTTTCAAATTTTTGGCTATCATGATTAAAGCTGATATTTTTTTGCGAGGATATAATTTTTTATATAAGTTTTGGGTGAACATGTTTTCATTTCTCTTGGTAAATAACTAGGAATGGAATCTCTGTGTCATATGTTAAGTGTCTGTTGAAATTTATAAGGAATTCCCATATCATTTTCAGCTCCAACTAGAAATGTATGAGATTTTCAGTTGCTCCAAATCCTCACCATCACTTAGTATTATCAGTCTGTAATTATACTCATCCTGGTTAGATGTGTAGTAACTGCTGGTTGTAGTTTTAATTTGCATTTCCTTAATGACTAATGATATATTGAGACTTTTTTCGTGTCCTTACTGCCCTCATCTATGTTTTCTTCGGTGCAGTGTCTTCCCTAGTTTTGGTCATTTATTGGGTTTTTTGTTTTCTTATTATTGAATTGTAAGAGTTTGTTTTATATTCTAGGTACAAATTGTTTATCAGGTATGTGGTTTGCAGATATTTTTTCTCAGTCTGTGGCTTGCCTTTTTCTTAGGGTTTTTGAAGAGCAAAAGTTTATAATTTAAGTCTAATTTATCAAATTTTTCTTCTGTAATTCAAGCTTTTATGTCTTGTTTTTTCTTTAAAAAAAAAAATCACCTAAATCAGTATCACTCAATTTTTTTCCCTATGTTTTCTAGAAGTATTAGTTTTAGCACATGATGTTTTCGATAGGGTCCGTTTTGAGTTGTAACTGATGGGACATGAAGGATTGAAGTTAACTTTTTTTCTATGTGGGGGAGTCTGTAGATACCCACTTGTTATAGCACAGTTTGTTGAAAAGATTATCATTTCTTAATGGGATTGTCATGACACCTTTGATAAAAACCAACTGGCCATTCCTGTGTAGGTCTACTTCTAGACTCTTCAAACTGTTCTATCGATCTATGTGACTGTCTTTATGGAGTATCGTATTGTTTTGATTATTATAGCTTCGTGATAAGTATTTAAATCAAGGAATATAAATCCTTGAATTGGATTCTTTTCAAGAATTTTTTTTTCAGATTATTTTAGATCCTTTGCATTTCCATTAAGATTTTAGAATTTTTTTCTACCAAAAAATCAGCTGGGATTTGCCTTGAATTGATAATTCAATTTGAAGAGAAATTGTCATCTTAACAACATTTAGTTGCCTGATCCACGTACACAGTATATTTTTCCATTTATTTAGGTCTTTTAAATTTTTCTTAGAAATATTTTGTAGTTTTCAGGGTAAAGGTACAGCTTTTTTGTTGTTAATTTTATCTGTAAGTATTTTAAATAATATTTCTATTAGATTACAATTTTCAGTTTTTTGGTTGTCAGTATATAAAAATATAATTGTTGTTTTGTACTGATAATTTGTATCTTGAACCTGTTAACTCGTTGCTGTCGAGTCACTCCTGACTCATAGTGACCCTGCTATATCTTACGACTTTGCTAAACTCATTTATTAGCTCTAGTAATTTTTTTTTTTTTAGTAATTTTTGTAGATTCCTTAGGATTTTCAACACAGAAGATCATGTTGTCTTTGAATAAAGAAATTTTACTTTTTCCTTTGCAATATATGTCCCTTTTATGTCATATTCTTGCCTTATTGCACTGACTTGGACTGCTAGTACAAATGTTGAATAGAAGTGATAAAAGTAGAAATCTTGCCTTATTCCTGATCTTTGGGGAATATTTTTTTTTTTTTTCTTTCATGATTAAATATGCTGTTAGTTAGATGTGGGCTTTTCTGGTCAAACTGAGAACATTCCCTACTAAGTTTGCCAGAAGGTTTTATCGTGACAGTGTGTTTAATTGTGGCATGCTTCTTATTAATATATTGATGATCATATATATTTTTCTCTTCATAATTCTGTGAAGATTGTGAATGGCACTGACGTTTGAATGTTAATCTAACCATGCTTTACTGTGATAGACCTCACTTTGGTCATGTTTATCCTTCTTTTATACTTTGCATTTGTTTTGGTAAAGTGCTGTTAAGATTTTTCTGTTTATCTTCACCAGATATATTGGTCTGTAGTTGTTATTTATTTTAAATGCATCCCATCGCCTGGTTTTGGGATCAGAGTAATGTTGTCATCAGAATAAGTTGAAAATTGATTCTTTCTTCTGGAAGAATTTATATACAGATGATATTTCTTCTTTAAATGTTTAGTAGAATTTACCAGTCAAACAATCTGATCTGAAGTTTTCTTTGTAGGAAGGCTTTTAAACAAATTTAATTTCTTTAATAAATATAAGGCTATTCAGGTTATCTATGCCTCAGTGAGTTTTGTTTTTTCTTTCAAAGAATTTGTCCATTTCATCAAAGTTGTCAAATTTATTGGCACAACGTTTTTCATAATATTTCCTAACTATCCTTTTGATCTTGGTAGAGTTTCTAGTGATATTTCCACTTTCACACATGACAGTAATTTTTTGTCTTTCGTTTTTTTCTTTCTGATCAGACCAGGTAGAAGTTTTGTAATTTCATTGATCATGTCAGAGAACCCAGTTTTGATTTTGTTAATTTGTCACCCCTATTTTTCTGTTTTTTGTTTTCATTGATTTCTCACTCTTTGTTTTTCTCTTTCTGTTTACTTAGGGTTTAATTTTCTCTTCATTTTCTAGCTTTTTAAGATGGAAGTTTTGGGGGAAATGAATATGTCAATTTGGTAGATATTGCCAAATGCCTTTCCATAGGGTTGTACCATTTTGCATTTCCTCTAGCACCTGTTTTCCCAAAATAGGATTATCATACTTTTGTGATTTTTGCCAATATAATAGGTAAGAAGAAGTATTTCAGTGTAGTTTTCACATCTTTTCATATGGTTGACAGCCTTGGTATCACAATGGTTAAGCACTTTGCTTCTAACTAAAAGTTTGGTGGTTCGAACGCATCCAGCAGCTCCATGGGGGAAAGACCTGGCAATCTGCTTCCGTAAAGATTACAGCTTGGAAGACCCTATGGGGCAGTTTAACTCTGTCACATGAGGTCACTGTGAGTCGGACTCAGTTCGATGGCACTTAACAACAACATCTGTGTAGGTTGAGCATCTTTTAATATGGTTAAAAGTCTATGGGTGGCGCAGATGGTTAACACACTTAGCTGTTAACCAAAAGACTGGAGGTTCAAGTCTACCCAGAGGTACCTTGGAAGAAAGGCATGGCAGTCTACTTCTGAAAAATCAGCCACTGAAAACCTTATGCAGTACAGTTCTATTCTGAAGTGCATGAGGTCGTCATGAGTCTTAATTGATTAAATAGCAACTGTTAAGAGTCATGTATGTTTCTTCTGAGAACTGTCTTACCTAGTTCGTTTTTCTGTAAGTTTCTTTAGGTTTTTTTTTTTCTCTACTTTTTAGAGGTTCTTTGTAAATTCTGAATGTTAAGCTGTTTATGGTTTTTTGTTTTTTTTTAATTGAACTTTAGATGGAGGTTTACAGAACAAACTAGCTTCTCATTAAACAGTTAGTACACATATTGTTTTATGACATTGGTTAACAACCCCCACGACATGTCAACACTCTCCCTTCTCGACCTTGCTTTCCTGTCCCCTCCTGCCTTCTCATCCTTGCGCCCTGAGCTGGTGTGCCCATTTAGTCTCATTTTGTTTCATGGGCCTGTCTAATCTTTGGCTGAAGGGTGAACCTCAGGAGTGACTTCACTACTGAGCTGAAAGGGTGTCTGGGGGCCATACTCTCGGGGTTTCTCCAGTCTATGTCAGGCCAGTAAGTCTGATCTTTTTTTGTGTGTGAGAATTTTGTTCTACATTTTTCTCCAGCTCTGTCCGGGACCCTGGATTATAATCCCTGTCAGAGCTGTCTGTGGTGGTAGCCAGGCACCACCTAGTTATATTGGACTCAGCCTGGTGGAGGCTGTGGTAGTTGTGGTCCATTAGTCCTTTGGACTAATCTTTCCCTTGCATCTTTAGTTTTCTTCATTGTTCCTTGCTCCCGAAGGGATGAGACCAGTAGAGTATCTTAGATGGCTGCTCACAGGCTTTTAAGATCCCAGATGCTACTCACAAAACTAGAATTGTAGAAAGCTTACGGTGTTTTGTACTGTGCAAAGTATTTATTTTTATGTAATCAAATATATATTTTCTCTTTTTACTTCTAAATTTCGAGTCATAATTTGGAAGGTTTTTTTCATTTCCAGACCCTAGAGGAATTCACCTGTTTTTTTTTTTCTAGTACTTGTTATAAGTTTAAGGGCCCTGGTGGTGCGTTGGTTAAGGCGCTCAGCTACTAACCAAAAGGTCAGTGTTTTTTGAAACCCCCAGGCACTCTGAGGGAGAGAGATGTGGCAGTCTGATTCTGTAAAGATTACAGCCTTGGAAACCCTGTGGGGCAATTTTCCTCTGTCCTATAGGGTTGCTATGAGTTGGAATCAACTCAACAGCAGTTTTTTTTGGGGGGGGGGGGGGAGGAGGTATCATTTTGATTTTTACCTTTAAATCATTGATGCATTGGAATTTATCCTGGTGTGTGGAATGAGTCCAGTTTTATCTTTTTCAATATAGTTATCCAGTTATCCCCAAACCACATATTAAAAAGTTCATCTTTTCCTGCTGGTGTGAGATACCATTTTTATTGTAGACTCAATTTGTCCATGTAATTTAGTCTATTTCTGTATTTTCTATTCCTTTGATTTATAGTTTTTTGAGTCCGTACTCTAAGGACTTAAAAATAAACTAACCTAAATTCCTTTCTTATTTGGTTACTTCTCTTTTTCAAGTCTGCAGCCTATAGCTTTTTTTTTTCTTTCAACATTAGTAGTTTGTTACTAGCAATGATACTCATATATATTTCTTGCTCAGAGTTTTTACTAAAATGTTGGCTCTCTAAAGTGCAACTTATAAAATAGCAGCTTAGGAAAAGGCAAAGAGCTTGAGGAGAGTCAATAATGCTCGTTATTATCTCAGTTTAAGAGATGCTGTTCCGTAAAATCATACTTTTTTGTTTGAATTTCAAATAATTGTTAATCCAAGTCTCATGTAACTTCCTCACTAACCCATGTAAAAGTAACTTTTGTGTATTTATCCACAAATGAGCATTGGGAAGAGGATTCTTTCCCTCATCACTGATGAAGGTATATATATAAAATCAGTATTTTCTTCCTTCCTTCCAGGTAAAAAGCTTATAATCTATAGAAGGAAACTTAAAAAAACTTTTTTTGTTCTCATTCACATTCTTTTGCTAGTACTTATCGCGTGCCTCCCAAAGGTATCAATTGTGTATTTACAGAATTATTCATCATTGCAAGGAATAGAAGTAGAAAATGTCTTTACCCCCTTTATTCATTAACTCAATTCTTTTTCCTTCATCCTTCTGTTGTTTCTCACCATTTCCACCAAATTTTTCCTCCAGTTGTATCTATCCCAGTTATATAAGATATCTTAAGGAATTTGTAGGATGCTTGTGGCTAAAAGAACTGTACTGGTTGCTAGCAGAACTTTGGAGGAAAGTTGTGATTGATTAGCTAATCCCTGTTCTAAAAGCTACTGAGGATGTAAGACACACTCAACAGAGGGATAGTATGTATGATGAATAGGGTCTCAGGTCAGTGGGTAACAGTGTTGCCGTGGCAAAGAGTGTTCAGAATTTCAGTTTGAGGTGCCATGGTCCATCTTCCTGATTTGCCTCACCTTGGTAACTCATCCATTCGTTTATCAAACATTCACTGAGTTTTTGTTAAAACTGTGCTTTTAAGGTGATCTACATTTATTGAGAGAATGGGAGGATGGAGGTTAGTTGTGAGAGACTAGGACTCAAAAATGAATATAAAAATAAAGTAACATCCCAGTGTTCTGGGAGTTCACTGCTACCTATCTCAACTTTTACCTTCCATCTGCACTACTCTGTGACCTAAGAATTCCGGCTTTAAGCTACTGACATTGGATCCTGTCATCAGAGATTTTTGCACTGGAGAATGAGGAATGATTACTTTCGCAGAGTAGAAAACTAGAGATAAGACCACTCCTTATTGTTTTTGGATATTACCCCCTTGCTTCTCAGCCCTTACCCTCCATTAAATGGTTGACCTCTTGTCTCAATATTATTTATTGGAGAATTCCATGATTTAAAGGGCTTTTTGAAAATACTATTTCATTTTCCTTTCTGTACTCAGGCTGCTTTCTTACAGTATCCATTATTGTGGTTTTATATATTTTAATGTTACCTAGAGTGAGTGTTCTGTCATACCTTTTTTTGATCAGTTTTTGTGACTGTTTCAGTGTTTATCCTCGTAGATGATCCACCCCCCTACTTTCCAGATTAATTCCATTAAGAATTTGATTACAGTCCCATGTAACAGAACAAGACTAAAGGGACATACCAGCCCTGGGGCAGGGACTGGAAGATAGGAGGGAACAGGACACCTGGTAATAGGGAACTCAGGGTTGAGAAGGAAGAGTGTTGACATGTCGTAGGGTTGCTAACCAGTGTCATACAATGATGTGTGTACTGTGTGATAAGAAACTAGTTTGTTCTGTAAACCTTCATCTAAAGTTCAATAAAAAAATTTCTTTGATTAAAATTTTATTCAATTTATACATTGATTTACATATTACTGACAGCCTCACAGTAGTAGGTTTTTCTCAATTTAAGTATAGGTTTTAACTTACAGCACTTGGTAGAAATTTACCCTTTCGTTCACACAGATACTGTCTGCTTGCTTTTTAGTTTATTTTTAACATATTTTGTAACTGGTACTACTGTTACTTGAGGAAGCTATTTCTTTTTACCTTATTAAAACAACCACCTTAAGTAACTCTCACGATTCTAAAATATTTTAGGTTATTTTCTTGATAAGATCGTATCATTTGAAATGATGGTAATTTTGCCTCCCTTCTAATGATGAAATATTCTTCTTACCTAATTGTATCAGCCAGTTCTTCCAAAATGATGTTAACTCTTATGGTGATAGTGGGCATCAGTGTCTTGAGTCTGATTTCACTTTGAAATTACTTGATGTTTTGCTGTTAAACATGATAGTCTCTACTGGTTTGAGAAAGTTTTAAACAAGTCCTAGGAGAAATAGATTTTTTCTAATCAGGACTAATTTCTGATTACTGTTACTACTTACTACATTTATTTTATTGATGCTGGGATATGTTGTTTTTCACAGAGTCAAATTGCCTATTATGTCATTTAACTAGTCTCTCCACTTTTGTTCCCTGTCCCTGTTAACCTTTACATTGCTATATCCAGGTTCTTTTTCCAAACACAGATTTGATTACGTTGTACTAATATTGCAAGGAGTTGTAGCACTGCACCACTATTCCATGCTGTGTAATGAGAAGTCCAAACTTCCCAGACTATTTACTTTTTATGTTCCTTTGCGATCAGTTGTGATCAGAGCATATGGCTTTTCAGTTCCCACCTTTTTCAAGAACTGTGAAGCATCTGAGATCTTACCCTGCTTGCAGGCTAACATGTTTGCTGTTTTTGTCATGGATTCTGGTAGAAGACACTAGACTCCTGAGTCAGAGTCAAGGACAATTAATTATAACAAAAGCAGTAGTGACAGTATCATCATTTTTCTTGTATCCATTTCCTAAGCTCCAGTTCCAGTGGAGTCATATAACGAGGGCCAGGTGACACCTGTGCATGCAGTTGGTTGCAGTACAATAGAGGAGCCTGAACATGCTCTGGAATCTCAGCCTGCTTGTTCCTTTAATTTTTCCCTTCCATTCTCTTCCCAGCCTTCTTCTGTACACCATCCTAATCATCTGTCTGAGTTGGATGCTTTGCTTTCTTCGTTTTCCCTAATTGTGGCCTTGTGTCTTTAAATTTCTGGACACTCCAGTGACCCTTCCTGATTTACACAGTGACTTTGGTCTTTCTTTTCTCTATGCACAATTTATGTAAGCCCTCTTTCCTTTCCTGCCATACTGTGTTTTGGTCATTGTCTTAGTGTTTACAGAGTGCCTACAGAAACACTATTTCATTTATCCCTCAGAAAACGCCTTAGGCAGGGCTTCGAATCAGTTCTTCCTGGTTTAGTCATGGTTGAGGAAGCAGCACCAGAACTGACTCTAATTTTTAAAAAATCTGAGTGAACCAGAATGACAAAATGATGTTTTAATTTTACAGGATAGTAAAAATTACAGAAAAATTATAGGCTGAAGCCCTGCTGGAAACCTGATCCCCCTCTTAGAAAATCAGGGCAGTGTATGCATTGCATAGTAACCAAATCTGTTGGCTGTCGAATTTAGAGCAGAGTTGGAAACAGCGGTGCCCTGCTCAAAGCCAGGCCACTTTGCGTGTGTGTTGCTCTCCACAACCCTGCCAGTAATCCAATCTCATACATCAGGCTCCTGAAAGGGCACACTACACCTCTTCCAAATCTCCCATTCCCGGGCTTCAACCTGTAATTTTTCCCATTCTAGTTATCATTGTAAATCACCCAGATTATAAAAATTTGGGATGTACTGGTATTTCTTTGTTGGCCATGGCTGAACTGGGAAGAATCATTTTGAATCCCTACATCTAGGGCAACGCATTACTTAGGAATGTGTTGAACTGCGAGGAACAGATAACCCATCCTAAAATGTTTCCTGGATAGAGTTTTTTTTTCTTTTTTTCTTGCCATGTGAAAAGTGTGCAGATAGACAATTGCTGGTGTTGATTGAGCTTTTCAACAACACCTTCTGTAAGCTTTTCCACTTGCTGTTTCTGCCATCTGAAATTCTTATTTCTCTATTTCTACAAGTTCAAATTAAACCTGTCCTTTAAATTACAACCTCTTCTTCCTATCTTAGGAACTACCAAGTTAGAAAATGGCCTTTATCACTAAGTTATCTGTATAAATAGCTCGTTGATATTGTTTGCTGCTGTTGAGTTGACTCATGACTCCTGGTGACCCCATGCACAATAGATAAGGCCATTATGATCCATTGGGCTTTTATTGGCTCGTTTTTTAGAAGTAAATCACCAGGCCTTTCTTCCTAGTCTGTCTTAGTCTGGAAGCTCTGCTGAAGCCTGGTCAGCATCATAGCAACACACAAGGCTCCACTGGCAGACAGGTGGTGGCTGTGCTTGAGGTGCACTGGCAGGGAATTGAACCTGGGTCTCCTCCATGGAAGGCAAGAATTCTGCCATTGAACCACCAATGCTTCATTATACATGTCTTAATCTTTCAAATAAAGCAACCAAACCCACTGCCGTCGAGTCGATTCCGACTCATAACAACCCTGTAGGACACATTAGAACTGCCCCATAGAGTTTCTAAGGAGCGCCTGGCGGATTCGAACTGCCGACCTCTTGGTTAGCAGCTGTAGCGCTTAGCCACTATTGCCACCAGGGTTTCCAGTCTTCCCTAATAGGCTTTATAAGTACTGTGTCTGTAGTGTATCTTTTGTTACCCTCCACCAAGTGCCTTTTTAAAGGCAGACGCAATCAGTTTACTTGGTGAATGAATGATGAAGAACGACTGAATCCTTCCTTTAAGAAAACCCTGTTACTGGTCATTAAAGGTGAGAGAAAAGATATGTTGGCAGAAGTATGAATGTGAGGGTACAGATTTTAAGCAGATAATTGGGTTTCTTCGACATTTTCCCCAGTGAATTTAAAATGATTTCATTTATAGAAATTAATTGTACATATTGCTTGAAGGAACACCTTTATTGTGTAAACTAGTTTCTGAGTGCTCAAATAATATTTCTTTACTGCTATCAATTACTCTTCTCATACTGTCAAAATATTCTATTAATTATATGTGTAAATAAAATGGAAACTTCTTTCTTTCAGCGCTTGGATGAATATGAAGATGATGAAGCAGGGCAGAAAGAGAGGAAAAGAGAAGATGCAATTACACAGCAGAACACTATGCAGAATGAAGCTGTAAGCTTGTTAGATCCGGGCACTTCCTACCTGCTACAAGTGAGTATTTAAAAATACCAAGAAGTTGCTAAGCATTTTAATAATAATTTTTCCAGCCTCATTTTGGTAGCATCAGCTCACTTTAAGTATTTTTAGTGAGTTTACCACTGAGTTTCATCATTTCTAAGTGTTTTTTGACTTAAGCAATTGGCCCTTAATACCTGGTCAATTAATACTTGTGACTGATTAGACAAGTTTATGCTGTGTCTTGTCAAAATAACCGAGACAAAAAAGTAAGAATTAGTAATTTTAAGTGAGTAGACAGCTCTGCTATAGATTGGTATTATTTCAATCAGGGTTAGATAGCAAAGAAAGAGTTGAATAGCAAGTTTCTTCAGCATCAAATGCTTAAACATATTAAAAACATGTAGTATTGTGAATTGCCAGAAATACCTATATTTCTGTATAATTATAAAATTAAGAAAAAAAACTTTAACTCCGTTTCAAATTAGCTGTTACTTTGGGATCTTATGGCATAGATAATTGGGAGTCGATGATACAGGCATGCCTTAGTACAAAGCAAATCACTTTACAGAATCATTTCATATAAACTGTAATTTGGGAATGATGCCGATCTAATCTTACCTTAAGTCATTTTGGTGATATTTTTAGATATCCACAAACTGTATTGTCTTTTCAGAGTTCCAGTGCTGACTTTATAAGTACCTTTTATTATGCTATTACTTTATAAGGAGTTTCAGAGCAGTACATCCTTGTCCCCATTTTCTTGATGAAAAATGATGAAATATAAACCTGTCTATTGATTTGCAAAGTAGTGAAGGCATTTGGCAGACAGGTAAAATATTTCCAGCTGCCCAGAAAATGGGGATGTAAAACTTCCTTACACTCTGTTCTTTGAGGCAGATATATCAACAAGAAGATTCATAGAGTGATGTAGGTTCAGCTGTTCTCTCCCACCCAAAATACTGGTACTATAGATGATTAGAGGAGCCCGGGTGGTACAGTGATTAAGCACTTGGTTGCTAACCGAAAGGTCGGCAGTTCGAACCCACCTGCTGCTCCATAGGAGAAAGACATGGTGGCCTGATTCTGTAAAAATGATAGCCTTGGAAGCCCTGTGGAACAGTTCTACTCTGTCCTGTAAGGTTGCTATGAGTATGAATTGACTTGATTGGCATGGGTTTGGTTTTTGTTTTTATAGACATTAATTACTGTAGTTTCAGGAAAATTACTATATAGTGTAAGCTAACAAGCAGTGCTCTCGCAACGTATCTGTGACTGTCCATATTCTACATTATCTTTGGCATTTTTCTAACAAAACTGAAGTTAAATCTGGGGGCTGATTCCAGTGAAGACTTCCCACAAGATACATGCTTAATTTGTTGGGATGGAGACAACTGGGCATTTTGAAGCCATCACGGTCTGCTTCTTTATGTGATTTAATATTGACTGTTGTCTCTGTGCCATCTATAAGTTATTCTGTTAGTTTATTTTGTTTGTTTACTGTATCCTGGCTTCTTGCTTCGTTTTGTTTTGATACGTCCAAATAGGTTTCTTGAGTGAGCTAGCTTGATTACTTTCACCTTTGAAGCTCTAACGTCCTGTCACCAGATGGCTAGAGCTGTTACCAGGTATGTGAGCCTAGGAGTCCATTTGCTTTTCTTGTATGGATTCAGCTCAAATGTCCAGGTAGTTGGTCATTAAGTGCATGGTACAGGCTCTGTCCTACAGTCTTAGAGGGGCAGGGGTGACTGGTATAGGTACCCGTATCTGGCTGCAGCAGGGGGCCACACTCTGAACAAGGCAGGGGGCTGACAACCATCCCCTGAGTCTGTGAGGAAAGTGCGTCCCTGTTCCCTAGAGCACACAGGTGGGTGGGTTCTGCAGATGGACCTTGGGCACCCAGTGCTTTTGGTTGTGAGTACTAAGAGGTACCAGTTATCCTTGGACCACTGTTGCGGGTGGCTGGGTGACCTGAGTGGAGCCACCAGTCCTTATGCCCCTAATATGGGTAGGTGAGGACCCTGTTTAGTAAGCAAAGCTGTGTTAAACATCAAACACCCACCTCTGCACTGCACAGCTGAAATGGTTGCAGTGTGCCAACAAGGGTCTATTCTCCCAAAATAGGCCCCACACAGGTTCATGCAGAGGGGAAAGGTATTCAAAGTCCATGGACCGTTTATTCCTGGACAGGAGCCACCTCTGTCCTGAGCCCCCCAGGTTAGTAGAGCTGGCAGATTATTTTTTCCCCAATTGTGAATTTATTCCTTCTCCAAGGCTGAAAGAATGGCTCAGGGTGTGCAACAGGACCTATCTCAGGCCCAGGGAAATAGACAGCCACTGCAGCCGACTTGAGGGCTGGGAGCGTGGTAAAATATACGCAAGTACTTAGCTTTTGCTGAGAGCGCCGTTCTTCTCTGGTTCTGGAAGTGTGAGTAGGCTGTGTGGCTGGCTGTTTCTCCTTGAGGAAACTGTGGCTGAACGCTACCGCCATCCTGCCCCCTCCGTCGCTCCTGGGAATGGTGCCTGAGGGTTCCCGGTGATTCAGGCCTGGCAACACGTCTCCGTGCTTCGCCTGCCACTCAGTCCACTTTCTGACTTTGCCTTTGATGTTCAGAGCTTCTGGCTTGTCATAAATGCAATCATTTCACTTGTTTTTTCTGATCTTTGTTGTAAGAGGGTTCACCAGAAGCGCCTGACTACTCCGCTACCTTGGCCCTGCCTCACAAGATAGCATTTTAATGAACAACATAGGCTTTGACTTCAGGTAGCCGTGGTTTAGTTCTTGGCCTTGACATTCTGGCATACTCAAGGTGTTATACTTAAGTATCATTATGTAGCTTGGCTTTTAGAAGGAGGCCTGATTTCCTTCTGTAGAATGAAGGCTCCACCACTCACAGCTGGGGAGTGAAGTGTTAGAGCTCATAGGGTATTCGTAAATATATCCACAAATACGCAAAGTCTCAGTTTATCTGGGCTCACTGAAGAGCTTTTTGCCTCATCCAGTTTGCCTTCTTCCTATAGTTTTTCTAATCTCTGCCGAGGTCCACTTTTCATTTCTCCCCATTTTTGTTTGTTTTACTGGTATTGGAGATGTGACTCACTGGGGATCTTGGCTCCAAATGTCTGTTTTGCCAGGCTCTTTGCTTAGGATAAGAACGAGGCTCAGACTTTTCCATGGCCCGAAATTGTCTCACTGAAGTTGGAGTGGGAACAGCAGCTGCTCTGTCTGCATAGCGACCTCTCTTTGAGTTACTACCTAAATTCACATTCCCTGTTACTCATTGAGCAGGAGAAAGATGTGGCAGTCTGCTTCCATAAAGATTTACATCCTTGGAAACTCTATGATGCAGTTCTGCTCTGTTCTATAGGTTCGCTATCAGTTGAAATAGACCTGACAGCAGCAGGTTTTTTTGTTATTACTCATTGGAATCCCTGGTGGTGCAAATGGTTAATGCACTTGACTGTTAACCAAAAGGCTGGAGCTTCAAGTCCACCAATAGGTGCCTTGAAAGAAAGGCCTGGCAGCCTACTTCTGAAAAATTAGCCATTGAAAACCTATGGAGTACAGTTCTGCTTTGACACACATGGGGTCGCTATGAGTTAGAATCTGCTTAAGGGCAACTTTTTGTTTAAATTATTACTTATATAGGATAGATAATTGTTTATACCCATTGCTGTCAAGTTGATTCCCACTCATAGTGACCCTATAGGACAGAGTAGAACTGTCACAGAGTTTCCAAGGCTGTAATCTTTTTTTTCTTTTTGATTAGTGTTCTATTGTGTTTTGGTGAAAGTATACACAGCAAATTAGGTTCCTCTTTAACAGCTTTTATACAAATTGTTCCATGCCATTCATTACAATTTTTATGTGTCAGCGTTCTCATTGTTTCCGTTCTGTTTGTTGTGTTTCTATTGATCTAGCTTCCCTTTCCCTCCGTGGCATTTCATCTTTGCTTTTGGGTAAATGTTGCCTTTTGGTCTCATATAGTTTAACTGTTTAAGGGAGCAGATAACTCATGGGTGATATTGTTTATTTTATAAGCCAATCTGTTATTTGGCTGTTAGGTGACCTGCAGAAATAGCTTTAATGCCAAGTTCAAAGGTTATCTTAGGGTGATAGTCTTGGGGCTTCCTCTAGTCTCAATTGGTCAGTAGGTCTGGCCTTTTTTAGGAATTTGAGTTTTGTTCTACATTTTCCCCCCATTCTATTGTTATATTCCTGGTCAGAGCAGTCAGTAGGGGTAGCTAGGCACCATCTAGATCATCTGGTCTCAGGTTAGAAGAGGCTGAGGTTTGTTCTGTTTGTTGAAGCCATTCACTTGTGGTATTTCTTTTATAGCAGCACTAGATAACTAAGACAGTACATTACTACCACCTAATATTCAGATCTCATTCAAGTTTTGTGAACTATCTTATTTCCTCATTTATAGCAGTAATTCTAAATCAGATATTATATTTAATTGCCATGACTTTTCAGTCTGGAACACTTCCACAGTCTTTCCTCGACTTAATCTTAATACTTATAAAGATTATAGGTCAACTATTTCATGATACTTCCCCAAATTTGGGTTACCTAATGATTCCTGGAAACTCTGGTGGCACAGTGGTTAAGTGCTACAAACTGTTAACCAAGAGGTCAGCAGTTCAAATCCTCCAGGTGCTCCTTGGAAACTCCACAGGGCAGTTCTACTCTGTCCTATAGGGTCGCTGTGAGTCAGAATCGACTCGACGGCAGTGGGTTTTAATGATTACTTATTATTAGATTCATATTATGTGTCTTTGTCAGGAATATCACAAAATTGATGTAGTATTCTTCTCAATGCATCTTGTCAGGTGGTGCTTGCTTTTAATTTGTCCCATTGCTTGTGATAATCATTTTGGTCGTGTGATTAAGGTGCTATTTGCCAGGCTTCAACACTGTAAAATTACGCTTTTCCCCCTTCTTAATAAGTTATGGGTAAGTACTTTGAACCGTGTAGCTGTCTCAGTCCCCACCAAATAAACTTTCTTCCTCTCTTCCCTCCCTGGTGGTCTTTATCATCCATCCATCCATCCATCTTGGCTTACTAGTTCCTATTTTATCCAATGGGATATACATATACCTTGTTAACATCTTAGTTTTGTATTGGTGCTGTAAAAATTACCACAAACAATTTATGTTGCAGTTCTGTAGGGTAGAAGTCCAACACAGGCCTTACTGGGCTAAAATCGAAACTGTATTTCTTCTTATAGATTCTAGGAGAGATCCATTTCCTTGCCCTTTCCGTCTCCTTGACACTGCTTGTATTCCTTGACCAATGTCCCTCTTTTCCTTCCTTAAAGCCAGCAATGGCAGGTTGAGTCCTACCTTGCATCATTCCAATTTTTCTTCCATGGTCATATCTCCTTCGAGCCCTCTTCTTCTGCCCCCCTCTCTCTCTCTTGCTTTTAAAGACCCTTGTGATTACGTTCAGCCCAACAGATAATCTAGAATAATCTCCCCATTTTAAGGTCCATTTGTTAGCCAGCCTGAATTCTTTGCCATGTAACCGAATATGTTCTTTAAGTGTCATTATTTTGCCCCCAGAGTTCCTGGATGGCACAAACTATTAACTGAAAGGTTGACACTTCAAACCCACCCAAAGGTGCTTTGGAAGAAAGCCCTGTCAATCTGCTTTCTAAAGGTCACAGCCATGAAAACCCTATGGTTTTTCTGCTCTGTACACATGGTGTCACCATGAGTCAGAATCAGCTCAACGGCAGTGGGTTTGGATTTTTTTTTAATTCTGCCTCCATGCCATGCTTACTAATTTTGATACACGAATTGTTCCAAATGTGGCCATTGGGAACCCCTTCAGGATTTTATGTCCTGAGGAGATGGGACCAAGACGGTAAAGTAGTCACTTATTGTGCTCCCTCTTAAAACAAAGACCCCAAAAAACAAGTAAATTGATTATAAATGACAATCCAGGAGCCCTGAATATCAAAGGCAAAGTTAAGGAATTGGACTGAGCAGCAGGGGGAGGGAGAGATGGCAGGGGGAGAGATGAGAGAGGGAGAGAATCCGCAAAGAGCTGCCAGACCTAAGCCGGTGGGAACCGGCACCCTGCAGGCTGGGTTGGCTGGCAGAAGGGGTGAGGTAAGCAGTGGTGCTCTAGATGTGTTTTCTACATCAGGAGAGAAAAAGTGGCAGACAGTCTACTCAAGCCTCCAGAACCAGTGAAAAGCAGCACTCAATTGGCAAAGCATAAGTACATGTCTCTAACCTACCACGTGAATCAAAAAACAGCCCTTTGGGAGAAACCTCTCTCCCGCTTACCTGCTGCCTCCCCACTTTGCACCGGGTCCTGGGCCGACTTCAGAGATTGCCACGTCCCCTGGGCTGGAAGTAGGACCTGTCATGTGCCCTGAGCCATTCTCCTGGCCTTGGAAATAGAACAAATTAACAAACAGCAAAAAATAATCTGCCAGCTTCCATAAGCTGGGAACTCAGCTTCTTTGCCTAGGCACAGGCATAAGGGGTCCATGGACTTTGAATGCCTTTCACGCGTGCATAGATCTGTGTGGGCCCATTTCCATAGCCTAGGCTCTCATTAGCACAGTACAACAGGGTAAATACCTGAAGCCTCACTTCAACTGTATCACGTATATGGTCGAGTGGCAGGTTTGTGACACTTGATACCGCTCTGCCTGTTAAACAGGATCCTCATCTACCACATTGGGGGCCTGAGGACTAGTGGCTCTATCTATGCCACATAGCCACCCGCGACAGGAGTCCAAGGATAAGTGGTGCCTCCCAGCCCTTACAGCCAGCAGCATAGGGTGTACATAGTCCAGCTGCAAAATTCACCCACCTGTGTGCTCTAGGGAACAGGGACATGCTTTCTTCCCTGACACTCAGGCAGCTGTCAGCCCTCTGCCTTGCTCCGCATGTGATCCCCTACTGCAGCCAGATACCTGTGCCTATGCCAATCACCCCTGCCCTTCTAGGACTGTAGGTAAGAGCCCACACCACACACTTGGTGACTGACTATCTGGACATGTGAGCTGAAGCCATACAAGGAAAGTGAACAGACTCCTGGGCTCACATACTGAGTAACATACCTGGTGACAGAACGTTAGAGCTTCAGGGGCACCAATAATTAAACCAGCTCACACAAGCACCCTATTTGGGCATATCAAAATAAAACAAGAAGCTAGGACACAATAAGCAAACATGAAATAAATATACATAATAGCCTGCTGATGGCTCAGAGGCAAGAGTCAGTATCAAATCATATAAACAGACAGACCCTGATGGCTTCAGCAAGCTCCCAAAACAAAGAATTAAGAAACCTTCTGGAGGAAGAGAACTCCCTGGAATTACCAAAGGTAGAATACGAAACATTAATACAAAGAATGCCTCAAGAGATCAGGCAGAATGCAGAAAAAGCCAAGGAAGACACAGACAAAGCATTAGAGGAACTTATGAAGATTAGAGAAGAGTATAATGACAAATTTAACAGGTTGCAAGAATCTGTAGACAGCAAATAGAAATCCAGAGGATTAATAATAAAATTTCAGAATTAGACAATTGAATAAAAAGTCATAGAAGCAGAATTGAGGCAATGGAAGTCAGAATTAGATTGAAGATAAAGCATTTGACACCAACTTATTTGAGGAAAAATAAGGTAAAAGGTTTGAAAAAAAAAAAAGAAGAAACTAAGAATTATGTGGGACTCTATCAAGAGGAATACCTATGAGTGATTGGAGTACCAGAAGTGGGGGATAACAGAGGAAATTGTTGAAGGTTTGTTGGCAGAAAACTTCGCTGCTTTCAGGAAAGATGAGAAGATATCTATCCAAGATGCTCATCAAACCCACACAAGGTGGATCCCAAAAGAAAGTCACCAAGACATAATATAATCAAACCTGTCAAAACCAAAGATAAAGAGAATTTTCAGAGCAGCTAGGGTTAAACAAAATGTCATCTGCAAAGGAAAATCAGCCAGACTAAGCTCAGACTACTAAGCAGAAGCCATGCAGGTAAGGACGCAATGGGATGACATGTATAAAGCCTTGAAGAAAAAATTGCCAGCCAAGAATTATATATCCAGCAAAACTGTGTCTCAAATATGATGGTGAAATTAGGGCATTTCCAGATAAAAGTTTAGAGAATTTGTAAAATCCAAACCAAAATTACAAGAAATACTAAAGGGAGCCCTCCAGTTAGAAAATCAGTAACATCAGATAACAACCCAAGACTAGAATACAGGACAGAGCAACCACATATCAACCCAGATAGGGAAGTCACAAAAATAAAAGCTGAAACACTGAAAATAGGGAAACAGGGATGTCAGTATGTAAAAGATGCCAACATTAAAACAAAAAAGAGGGACTAAAAGACGTAGTCATAGATCTTTCATATGGAAAGGAAGTCAAGGCAATATAAGGAAATAAAAGATTGGTTTAAACTTAAAAAAATAGGGGTAAATATTAAGGTAACCACAAAGAAAACTAACAATCATACACATCAAAATAAAAACAAAGACTCAACATATGCAAAATCTACAGCAGTGAAAAAAATGCAAAGAAAATACATAAAGAAAAACGACTCAGCAGAGAAAATTAAGTGAAACGAAACTATCAACAGTACAAAAAAGAAGACATCAGAATGATAGCACTAAACTCGTAGCTATCCATAATTATGCTGCAACTAGATGGTCTAAATACACCAATAAAGAGAGAGTGGCAGGATGGATTAAAAAACCCAATCCGTCTATATGCTGCCTACAAGAGGCACACCTTAGACTTAGAGACACAGAGAAACTAAAACTTGATGGAAAAAAAGACATCAGGCAAACAATCAAAATAGAGCGGGAGTGGCAATATTAATTTCTGACAAAAGAGACTTTAAGGTAAAATCTACCACAAAGGGTAAGGAAGGACAGTATATAATGATTTAAGGGTCAACACACCAGGAGGACATAACCGTAATAAATACGTATGCACCCAGTGACAAGGCTCCAAAATACATAAAACAAACTCTTGACACTATTGACAAGAGGGAGACAGCTCCACGATAACAGTAGGAGACTAACACACCACTTTCAACAAAGGACAGGACATCCAGAAAGAAGCTTAGTAAAGACATGGAAAGATCTAAACGCCACAGTCAACCAACTTGACCTCATAGACATATGCAGAACTCTCCACCCATCAGCTGCCAAGTGTACTTTTTTCTCCAGTGCACATGGAGCATCTCCTGAATGGACCACATATTAGGCCATGAGACAAGACTTAACAGACTCCAAAGCATTGAAATACTACAAAGCATCTTTTCTGACCATAAAGCTGTAAAAGTACAAGTCAGTAACAGAAAAGGCAAGGAAAAAAAACCACACATGTGGAAACTGAACAACACCTTGCTCAAAAACTACTGGGGTTATAGAAGAAATTAAGGATGGAATAAAGAAATTCACAGTATCAAATGAGAATGAAAACACATCCTACAGAACCTTGAGGACACAGCAGAAGCAGTGCTCAGAGGTAAATTTATAGCCGTAAATGCGTACATCCAAAAAGAAGGGCCAAAATCAAAGAATTATCCCTACAACTCAAACAGAGAGCAGCAAAAGAAGCCCTTGGGCACCAGAAGAAAGGAAATAATAAAAAATTAGAGCAAAATTATCAGAAATAGAAAATAGAAAAACAATTGAAAAAGTTAACAAGACCAAGAGCTGGTTCTTTGTAGAGATCAACAAAATCAATAAACATTGGCCAAACTGACAAAAGAAAAACAGGAGAGGAAAGCAAATAACCCGAATAAGACATGAGATGGGCAATACCACAACAGACCCAACTGAAATTAAAAGAATCATAACAGAATACTATGTAAAACTATACTGTAACAAATTTGAAACCCTAGTGGAAATGGACAAATTTCCAGAAACTCACTAACTACCTAAACTAACACAGAGGTAGAACAACTAAATAAACCTATAACAAAAGAAGAGATTGAAAAAATAATTACGGAACTCCTGGCAAAAAAAGCCCTGACCCTGACGGTTTCACTTGACAATTCTACCAAACTTTCAGAGAAGAGTTAATACCACCACTATTAAAGGTATTTCAGAGCACAGAAAGGATGGAGTACTGCTAAACTCATTCTATGAAGCCAGCATAACCCTGATGCCAAAACCAGGTAAAGACACTACAAAAAAAGAAAATTATAGACCCGCCTCCCTCATGAACTTAGACATGAAAATCCTCAACAAAATTCTAGCCAATAGAATTTAACAACATATCAAGTAATTCACCATGACCAAGTGGGTTTCATACCAGGTATGCAGGGATCCTTCAACATTAGAAAAACAATAAATATAATCCATCACACAAATAAAACAAAAGAGAAGAACCACTTGATCTCATCAATTGATGTAGAAAAGGCATTTGACAAAGTTCAACACCCATTCATGATAAAAACACTCAGCAAGATAGGAGTAGAAGGAAAATTTCTCAGCATAATAAAGGACATTTATACAAAACCATCATCGTAAATGGAGAGAGTCTGAAAGCATTCCACTTGAGAACTTGCTCCAGACAAGAATGCCCTTTATCACCGCTCTTATTCAATATTGTGCTGGAGGCCCTAGCCAGAGCAGTTAGGCTAGAGAAAGAAATAAACGGCATTCAAATTGGCAAGGAAGAATTCAAAGTATTTCTGTTTACAGATGATATGATCTTATACACAGAAAACCCCAAAGAATCCACAAGAAAACTACTGGAACTAATAGAAGATTTTAGCAAAGGATCAGGATAGATAAACATACAAAAATCAGTTGGATTCCTCTACATCAGCAAAGAGAAAGTCAAAGAGGAAACCATGAAATCAAAACCATTTACAACAGTCCCTAAGAAGACAAAATACTTAGGAATAAATCTAACCAGCGACATAAAAGACTGATACAAAGAAAACTACAAGATACTACGGCAAGAAACTGAAAGAGACCTACATTAAGTGGAGAAAAACATACCTTGCTCATGGATAGGAAGACTCAAAGACTCAACATTGTGAAAATGCCTATTCTACTCAAAACAGTCTACAGATACAATGCAATCTTGATCCAAATTCCAGGGGCAGTTTTTAACGAGATTGAGAAACAAATCACTAACTTCATACGAAAAGGGAAGAGGCCGTGGATAAGTAAAGCGTTACTGAAAAAGAACAAAGTGGGAAGCCTCACACTACCTGATTTTAGAACCTATTATACTGCCACGGTAGTCAAAACAGCCTGCTACTGGTACAATAGATACATAGACCAGTGGAACAGAATTGAGAATCCAGATGTATGAGCAGCTGATATTTGACAAAGGCCCAAAGTCCATTAGTTGGGGAAAAGACAGTCTCTTTAACAAATGGTGCTGGCATAACTATCCATCTGCAAAAAAAAAAAAAAAAAAAGAAACAAGACCCATACCTGACACCATGCACAAGAACAAACTCAAAATGGATCAAAGACCTAAATATAAAATCTAAAATGATAAAGATCATGGGGAAAAAAAAAAAACAATATTAGGAGTCCTAACATATGGAATAAACAGTTTACAAAACATGACTTAACAGTGCACAAACACCAGAAAAGAAACTAGATAAATGGGAGCTCCTAAAAATCAAACACGCTTATCCAAAGGCTTCACCAAAAGAAAAAGACAACCTACAGACTGGGAAAAAAAGATTGGCTACAGCAAATCCAATCAGCATCTGATCTCTAAAGTCTACAACATACTGCAAAAACTCAACAACAACAAGACAACCCAGTTAAAAAGTGGGCAAAGGATATGAACCAAAGAGGACATTGAGACAGCTAACAGATACATGAGGAAATGCTCACGATCATTAGCCATTAGAGAAATGCAAATCAAAACTACAATGAGATACCATCTCACCCCATCAAGGCTAGAATTTATCCAAAAAACACAAAATAATAAATGTTGGAGAGGTTGTGAAGAGACTGAAGCACTTATACACTGCTGGTAGAAATGTCAAATGGTACAACCACTTTGGAAATCGATTTGGCACTTCCTTCAAAAGCTAGAAATAGAACTACCATATGACCTAGCAATTCCACTCCTGGGAATATAGCCTAGAGAAATAATAGTCATCACATTAATAGATATATGCACACCCATGTTTGTTGCAGCACTGTTCACTGTGGCAAAAGATGGAAACAACCTACATGCCCATCAGTGGGTGAAAGGATAAATTATGGTATATTCACACAACGGAATACTATGCAATGATAAAGAACAACAGTGAATCGCCAAAAAAATCTCATAATGTAGATGAATCTAGAATTCATTATGGTGAATGAAATTCTTCGCAAAAGGGCAAATAGTATATGAGACAATTATTATAAGAGCTCGAGGAAAGGTTTAAACACGGAAGAAAACATTCTTTGATGGTTGTTGGGTGGCAGGGAGAAGAGTGTTCACTAACTGCATAGTAGACAAGAATTATCTTAGGCGAAGGGAAGGACAACATACAATATAGGTTAAGTCAGCACAACTGGACTAATGCAAAAGCTAAGAAGTTTCCTGAATACAACCAAACCCTTTGAGGGACAGAGTAGCAGGGGCAGGGGTTCGGGGACCATGGTTTCAGGGGACATGTAGGTCAGTTGGCGTAATGTTTATTGAGAAAATGTTCTGCATCCCACTTTTGGTGACTGACGTCAGGGGTTTTAAAAGCCTGCAAGCAGCCATCTAAAATGCAATAATTGGTCCCAACCCATGTGGAGCAAAGGAAAATGAACACCAAAGACATAAGGAAAATGTGAGCCTAAGAGACAGAAAGGGCCACATAACCAGAGACTCCATCAGCCTAAGACCAGAAGAGCTAGATGGTGCCTGGATACCACCAGTGACCGCCCTAACAGGGAACTCAACAGAGAGTCCCTGATGGAGCAGGAGACAAGTGGGGTACAGAATGGTCTGGCCGAGACTGGAGGGACCCCAGAAGACATGGCTCCCGGACTCACTGTTAGCCTAATACTGAAACCATTCCTGAAGCCAACTCTTAAGACAAAGATTAGACTGGACTAGAACACAGAAAATGAAACTTGTGAAGAGTGTGCTTCTTATCTCAATTAGATGCATAAGGCTAAATGGGTAGCTCCTGTCTGGAGGTGAGATGAGAAGGCAGAAAGGGTCAGGAGCTCCTTGCATGGACATTGGAAAGACAGGGTGGAAAGAAGTATGCTGTTACATTATGGGGAGAGCACGTTGGGTCGCATAACAATGTGTGTATGTTTTTGTATGAGAACCTAACTTGAACTGTAATCTTTTAATTAAAGCACAATTTTAAAAAAAGAGTGACATTAAAGTCTTGCAGCAAAAGGAAAAAAAAAATTTTTTTTGTTCTTTTGACTCGTCTCCCATCATTTTTAGACAAGCAATTCTTTGTTTTCTGACATATCATTACCTCATATCTTTCCTGCCCCAACCTTAGAATCATCCAGCCATTTCTCTAAGAAGCCCTGGTTCCTTTTACTGGAAAATAATATTTTGAAACTAAGATCTGGGTCCTAGGTATGTTTATTGTTATTGGGGTATCACCATTCTCAGTCCCATTCCATGTACCAAAGGGGAGAAAAAAAAACAAGGCAGTTGGTGTTGAGTTGATTCTGACTCATAGTTTATTCGAGTAACTTCAGTATTATTTTGCTGTGTTCTACAGAGGTTATATTTGTCTGATCTTATTTCACATATGCTTTTGTATTTGTTTATACTTTACAAGTTCTGATCTGCCACTGCACCTGTAAAGAAAATGTTCATGGGATTTCCTTATTGTGCATTCTAAGCTTGAATGAAGCAGAATGGTTTATTTAAACTTACACAAAACAGTTTGTGGTTTGCCAACATTTTTCAGTTCTACATAGGTCTCTCCTCCTCCCTTTAGTAATATAAACCATCCCAATGCAAGGAAGATTATTTCGGGAAAAGTATATTTGAAATCAGTTGTATAACAGACTTTGGGGCTTTGGAAGACCTAATTATATAATCTTTTAAAGTTTTAAGACCAGTATCAGTCTTAGCACTAAGCAGTTTCAGTGATACTGGTATGTCTTGATTTTTCTACATTTAGAATGCAGTTGTCAACTTTAACAGTTACAGTAATTATTAGGTTATCACCAATTGCTTGGAAACCCTTGTGACCACAGGACTATAGAGGCTTCTAGTGAACCAGTCTAAGTTGGAATTTATATGTGTATAAAATTTTATTCTAACTTTAGGGACATGATGCATTTCCTCCTGAAAATTATCAGAGACTCTTTCACTGCACCATATAAGTCACAGTCCTAACATTTCTAACTCAAAAAAAAAAAAAAACAAAAACTCAAGACATACCTAATCTCACCTTTGGCAAGGGCATAGAGATCACCTTAAACTCCACCTATAATTGTCAGTTTTAAATACACGAGAGAAGCCAGATACCCCTCCAATCTCTGATAATACTAATACAATATAATTTATAAATTTAGGGAATATTCATCATTAAGGTATGTAACTCAGTTATTAGAATCACAGTGAAGTAACATTTAGTTACAAAATGTATAATCTCTAATAAAAAATCCATATTCAAATGTATCAATAAAGAAAAAGCTTAAGTGTTGTTTGTCTACTTCAGAATCTTAACTATTAAAATATCAGTTATAAAGAACTAAGAAATAGCTTAAATTCTAACTGTTTACACACCTTGGACATGAAGATAGAGTGATTTGGTTTGATAATGTCAGAATTCTAATGATATCAGTTGTACCAATCTAGCTGTATAGAAAACACTATGTAAAACTTACTGGGATGTGTTTTAAGTGACTAGTTATTTATTTAGTCATTTTTAAAAACAAGAAATGTAGAAAACTGATATTATATGTCTTATTAATATGCTTAACTGGAAACTTGTCTGATACTTTCAGTTAATTATAGTTGGGTCGAAGTTTAAAATCAGTATAGTACCACTATAGTTTAGTGTTGCTAAAAAACTCCCTCCATTTCATATTTCTTTAAATTCTTCTCTAAATGCGTATTAGTAAAAGTTTTACCCATGTTAGGAAATTTCATTATGGAATATGCTTATTACTTCAAGCCTCAGAAATACTCTTTGTAGCCAGGTTGTTCATACCAGGGTTTCCATTTAATGTATAGGCCTTAGTTTCAATTCATATAAGATTAGGGTATTTTACAAATGAAAATCTTTAGTCAAAATACTGTTTGTGAAACTCTGGGGAGAAAAGTTCCATATGAAATTGTTGTCATCTGGAAGAGGCTTGCTGGCAGTGGGTTTGGTTTTTGGTTTGGTGTTTAATAAGATGTACTTTTTTACTTTGAATGAATAAGCATAATCTTAATATTTCTTTCTAGTTTATCTAAATAAATACCAGGGATTAAACCCTTTGGTCTATTGTGCTTTCAAAAATAATTTAAAAAGTAGATTTTATAAAGTATATTCTTGTCATTCACCAAATATATCATATTTTAATAAATAGGGGATCTGTTTTATCTGTTTCACACGTTTGGTATACAAAGTAACATATTCCTAAATCCAACTTTTTATATATCTGAAAGCTTTTAATTCAGTTAATATTTCTGTGTTTTGCCATGCATCAGTTTGGTTACTTATATCTGAGGTTTAAGCTCAGTTTAACAGTTTGAACATTGTGCTAAGGTAGGAAAAGATAACCCCTGGTTCAGGGGCAGGATCATTCAAACGATTAACTAGGCATTTGCCCTGTGATTTATGGAATCTACTTTTTTTTCCTGAACTTTTAACATTTGAAAATCCTAGGAGGAACTTGGTTGGTGATTTGATGTTGGTTTTGCATAATTGTTGTAGGATGAACTCATTCTGTGCTACCTACTCAACTAATAGCAAGTTACCAGCTTCATTCCTTCTCTTTTTCATTAATGCTATAGTGTTGTTTGAATGACCGATTCTTCTCTTTTTGACACTAAAGAGAAGTCATAAATTTACATGTCGACTGCTTTCACGGAGTTGTTGAAAAGCATTACAAAAGAATTCTTTTTATAAAAATTGTCTTCATTCTTACAGTTTATCCTAGAGTACATTTAAAACTAGTGTTTAAGTTTCAACAGCCATTTATAGGAAAATGGACTCTTTGGGTCTTACTAGAAAACCTAAGGATTTTTTGTGAACCATATTATTTCCAAACTAGGTAGAATTGAGCAGGCATGGCGTGCTTGGTCTTTTTATTGCATTTTCTTCAATAATATGATAATGAGCCTTTCCTGCATGTTAGATATTATGCTAAGTGCTTTTATCTCAGTTAATTGCTTACAACATCTTTATGAGGTAGGAGCGATATTTTCTCCACGTTACATGTAAGAAAACCTAGGCCCAATAAGTTGCCTAAAGTCACATAATATTAAGTAGTAGAGTTGTGTTTTGGATCCAGGTAGACTGACTCTAGAGCCCTCATATTACTTTATTGCTTCTGATTCTATGGGGAATGTAACAGAGACTAGAGAGTAATTTTTCATGTAAAACGTATAAAAAATCATTAGGTTTTGGGAGGACTGCTAAAATAGATCTCAGGCTATGCTATCTTTTGCCTAAGATAAGTTATTCTTTTTACTGTTAAGGCTGTGGATTCTGTTGGACCTAGAAATCAGATTTACTCAGGGAAAATTACTTCTTTCCTCTCTTTCTCATTATTTTTGCTTTCAGTGACCCACTGCACAAACTGTTGCCCACTGGGCCCCAAACTTTCCCCAAGCTGGAATAGCATAGCTTCAGAGAAGCCATTAAAACTTTAAAGATTTAACTGCTTCATCTTTAGGGGATGGATACCACACTAATGACAGGCAGCTAAGAAACTCTTTAAAGTTTTTGCTAGGGTTTTGTTGCTGTCGCTGCTATAAGTACAGCTGATGTCTAGAGAACGTTAAAATGTCTTTGAACCAACTGTCAAAGCGTTATTTCCTCAGAGGTAACCCTGTGCATGGGTCAAGCCCATACACAAGGACGCTATAGGATCCTGTCACCTGGTTACTTTGTGCAACTGGTTACTTTCCAAGTGATGATTTTTCTATATCTGTAAGTTATTAAGAAAGTTGTTTCTGTAAGTTGTCAGTATATGTATAATACATACTCGTTGGAGTAAAAGCTTATATTTTACTTAGAATATAAGGCAGACTTTAAAAAATTAAGAGCAGGTTTTATTTCAGTAATTGACTTAGGCTGTTGTCATTATAATGGGAACTTATTGATTTGGAATCAAGACAATTATTACTTATCAAATTTAGATTGTAAGCTGATTGTGAAGGTGTTTTAGTAATTGTTTTACTCACTTAATGTCATTTAATCCCCACAACAACCCTGTAAAATAGGAGTTGTTGTTATTCCTGTTTTATGAATAATGCTGCATTTAGCATTGGTGTACAAGTATTTGTTTGAGTCCCTGTTTTCAGGTTTTTTGGGTATATATCTGGGAGTGGAATTGCTGGGTCAGATGGTGATTCTATATTTAACTTTTTGAGGAACCACCATACTGTTTTTCACAGTAGCTGCACCATTTTACAATCCTACCAGCAGTCAATGGGGTTCCATTTTCTCCACATCCTAGCCAGCTCTTGTTCTTTTCTATTTTTCTGATAATAGCCATCCTGTTGGGGGTGAGGTGGTATCTCATTGTGGTTTTGATTGACATTTCTCTTATGACCAATGACATTGAACATATTTTCATGTGCTTACTGGCCATTTATGTATCTTCTTTGTTAAATAGCTATTCAAGTCATTTGCTCGTTTTTTGATTGGGTTGTCTTTTTTTTTTCTTATACATTAGATGAAGGTTTACAGAACAAACTTGTTTCTCGTTGAACAGTTACTACACATGGTTTTTTTCTTTTTTAATTTTTATTGTGCTTTAAGTGAAAGTTTACAGATCAAACCAGTCTCTCATAAAAAAACGGTTTATGTATACCTTCCTGTATACTCCTAGTTACTCTTACCCTAATGAGACAGCACCCTCCTTCTCTCTACCCTGAATTTACATGTTCATTCAGCCAGATTCTGTCCCCCTGTGCCTTCTGATCTCACCGCCAGACAGGAACTGCCCACATAGTCTCGTGTGTCTACTTGAGCCAAGAAGCTCACTCCTCACTAGCATTGTTTTCTGTCTTATACTCCAATCCAATCCCTGTGAAGAGTTGGCTTTGGGAACGGTTCCTTTCTTGGGCTAACAGAAGACCTGGGGACCATGACCTCTGGGGGCCTTCTAGTCTCAGTCAGACCATTAAGTCTGGTCTTTTTACGAGAATTTGAGATCTGCATCCCACTGCACTGCTTCTTCAGGGATTCCCTGTTGTGTTTGTTCCCTGTTAGGGCACTCATTGGTTGTAGCTGGGCACCATCTAGTTCTTCTGGTCTCAGGCTGATGTAGCCTCTGATTAATGTAGCCCTTTGTATCTCTTGGGCTTATAATTACCTTGTGTCTTTGGTGTTCTTCATTCTCCTTTGCTCCAGGTGGGTTGAGACCAATTGATGGCTGTTTACTAGCATTTAAGACCCCAGAGACCACTCTCCAAAGTGGGATGTAGACTCTTAATAGATTTTATTATGCCAGTTGACCTAAATGTCCCCTGAAACCATGGTCCCCAAACCCCTAGCCCTGCTACACTGACCTTCAAAGCATTTGGTTTATTCAGGAAACTTCTTTGCTTTTGGTTTAGTCCAGTTGTGCTGACCTCTCCTGTATTGTATGTTGTATATTGTCTTTCCCTTCACCTAAAATAGTTCTTGTCTACTATCTAATTAGTGAATCTCCTTCTCCCTCCCTCCTTCCCCACTCTCATAACCATCAAAGAATATTTTCTTCTCTGTTTAAACTGATTTTTGAGTTCTTATGATAGTGGTCTCATACAATATTTGTCCTTTTGCAACGGACTAATTTCATTCAGCATAATGCCTTCCAGATTCCTCCACGTTGTGAAATGTTAAATGGATTCATCACTGTTCTTTAATGATGCATAGTATTCCATTGTGTGAATATACCATAATTTATTTATCCATTCATCTGTCGATGGGCACCTTGGTTGCTTCCATCTTTTTGGTGTTGTAAACGGTGCTGCAGTGAACATGGGCTTGCATATATCTATGTTTGTGTAAAGGCACTTATTTCTCTAGGATATATTCCAAGGAGTGGGATTGCTGGATCACATGGTAGTTCTATTTCTAGTTTTTAAGGAAGCGCCAAATCGATTTCCAAAGTGGTTGTACCATTTTACATTCCCACCAGCAGTGTGTAAGTGTTCAGTTTCTGTACAACCTCTCCAACATTGATTATTCTGTATTTTTTGGATTACTGCTAGCCTTGTTGGAGTGAGGTAGAGTCTCATTGTAGTTTTGATTTGCATTTCTGTAATAGCTAATGATCATGAGCATTTCCTCATGTATCTGTTAGCTACCTGAATGTCTTCTTTGGTGAAGTGCCTGTTCAATATCCTTTGCCCAGTTTTTAATTGGGTTATTTGTCTTTTTGTTGTTGAGTTTTTGCAGTATTATGTAGATTTTAGAGATCAGACTCTTGTCATAGCTAAAAACTTTTTCCCACTCTGTAGGTAATCTTTTTACACTTTTGTTGAAGTCTTTGGATGAGCATAGGTGTTTCATTTTTAGGAGCTCCCAGTTATCTAGATTCTCTTCTGGTGTTTGTGCATTGTTAGCAATGTTTTGTATACTGTTTATGCCATGTATTATTGCTCCTAGCGTTGTCCCTATTTTTTCTTCCATGATCTTTATCATTTTAGATTTTATATTTAGATCTTTGATCCATTTTGAGTTAGTTTGTGTGAATGGTGTGCAGTATGGGTCTTGTTTCATTTTTTCACAGGTGCATATATATAGTTATGCCAGCACCATTTGTTAAAGAGACTGTCTTTTCCCCATTTAACTGACTTTGGGCGTTTGTCAAATATCAGCTGCTGATATGTGGATGGATTTATGTCTCGATTCTCAATTATGTTCCGTTGATCTGTGTATCTGTTGTTGTACCCATATCAGGCTGTTTTGATTTCTGTGGTGGTATAGTATGTTCTAAAATCAGGTAGGGTGAGGCCTCCCACTTTGTTCTTTTTCAGTAATGCTCTACGTATCCGGAGCCTTTTCCATTTCCATATGAAATTGGTGATTTGTTTCTCCATCTCGTTAAAAAATATCCTTGGAATTTGGATTGGGATTGCATTGTATCTAGATCACTTTTGGTAGAATAGACATTTTTACAATGTTGAGTCTTCCTATCCATGAGCCAAGATATGTTTTTCCACTTATGTAAGTCTCTTTTGGTTTCTTGCAGTAGTGCCTTGTAGTTTTCTTTGTATAGGTCTTTTATGTCTATGGTAAGATTATTCCAAAGTATTTTATCTTCTTGGAGGCTACTGTAAATGGTATTGATTTCGTGATTTCCTCTTCGATGTTCTTTTTGTTAATGTAGAGGAATCCAACTAATTTTTGTCTTGTATCCTGACACTCTGCTGAACTCTTCTATTTGTTTCAGTAGTTTTCTTGAGAATTTTTTAGGTGTTTTTGTGTATAAGATCATGTCATCTGCAAATAGAGATACTTTACTTCTTCCCTACCAATCTGGATGCCCTTTATTTCTTTATCTAGCCTAATTGCTCTGGCTAGGACCTCCAGCACAGTGTTGAATAAGAGTGGTGATAAAGGACATCCTTGTCTGATTCCTGTTCTCAAGAGGAATGCTTTCAGACCCTCTCCTTTTAGGATGATGTTGGCTATTGGCTTTGTATAAATGGCCTTTATTATGTTGAGGAATTTTCCTTCTATTCCTATTTTTCTGAGAGTTTTTATCATGAATGGGTGTTGGACTTTGTCAAATGCCTTTTCTGCATCAGTTGATAAGATTATGTGGTTCATGTCTTTTGTTTTATTTTTATGATGGTAAAAGAAAGATGGGGATTACATTAATTGTTTTTCTAATATTGAACCTTCCCTGCATACCTGGTATGAATCCCACTTGGTCATGGTGAATTATTTTTTTGATATGTTTTTGAATTCTATTGGCTAGAATTTTGTTGAGGATTTTTGCATCGAAGTTCATGAGGGATATAGGTCTGTAATTTTCTTTCTTTCTTTTTTTTTTTTGTAATGTCTTAACTTGGTTTTGGTATCAGGGATATGCTGGCTTCATTGAGTGGAAATTGGGGGTATTCTGTCCTTTTCTATGCTCTGAAATACCTTTAGTAGTAGTGGTGTTAACTCTTCTCTGAAAGTTTGATAGAACTCTGCAGGGAAGCTGTCCGGGCCAGGGCTTTTTTTTATTGGGAGTTTTTTGGTTACGTTTTCAATCTCTTCTTTTGTTATCAGTTTATTTAGTTGTTCTATCTCTGTGTTAGTTTAGGTAGGTAGTGTTTCTAGGAATTCATCCATTTCTTCTAAAATTTTCTTTCAAACTTGTTAGAGTATAATTTTTCATAGTAATCTGTTATGATTCTTTTAATTTATGATATCACACATTTCATTTCTTATTCAGGTTATTTGCTTCCTCTCCCATTTTTCCTTTGTCAGTTTGGCCAATGGTTTATCAATTTTGTTAATTTTTTCAAAGAAGCAGCTTTTGTCAATTGTTTTTCTGTTCCCTATTTCATTTAATTCTGCTCTAATTTTTATTATTTGCTTTCTTCTGGTGCCTGTGGATTTCTTTTGTTGCTCTCTTTCTATTTGTTGAAGTTGGAGGGATAATTTATTGATTTTGACCCGTTCTTCTTTTTGTGTGTGTCCATTTATTGATATAAATTGACCTCTGAGCACTGCTTTCGCTGTGTCCCAAAGGTTCTGATAGGAAGTGTTTTCATTCTTACTGGATTCTATGAATTTCTTTATTCCATCCTTAATGTCTTCTACAACCCAGTCTTTTTTGAGCAGGGTATTGTTGAGTTTCCAAGTGTTTGATCTCTTTCCCCTGCTTTTTCTGTTACTGATTTCTACTTTTATGGCCTTATGGTCAGAAAAGATGCTTTGTAATATTTCAGTGTTTTGGATTTTGTTGACGCTTGCTCTATGACCTAATACGTGGTCTATTCTAGAGAATGTTTCATGTGTGCTGGAGAAGAATGTATACTTTGCTGCTTTTGGTTGGAGTGTTTTGTATATGTCTGTGAGGTCAAGTTGGTTGATTGTGGTATTTAGGTCTGTGTCTTTACTGAGCTACTTCTGGATGTTCTGTCCTTCACCAAATATCATGTATTGAAGTCTCCTACTATTATTGTGGAGCCGTCTATCTCACTTTTCAGTGCCGTTAGTTTGTTTTATGTATCTTGAAGCCCTGTCATTGGGTACATAAATATTTAATATTTATATCCTCCTGGTATATTGTCCCTTTAATCATTATATAGTGTCCTTCTTTGTCCTGGATTGAACTTTAAAGTCTATTTTGCCAGAAATTAATATTGCCATTCCTGCTCTTTTTTGATTGTCATTTGATATGTTTTTTTTCTTCCTTTAAGTTTTAGTTTGTGTCTCTAAGTGTAAGATGTGCCTTTTATAGGCAGCATATAGACAGATCATGTTTTTTTTTAATCCATTCTGCTGCTGTCCATCTCTTTGTTGGTGCATTTAGTCCATTTATGTTCAGTGTAATTATGAATAGGTGTAAGTTCAGTGCGGTCATTTTGATGTCTTTTTTTGTGTGTTCCTGACAGTTTCTTTTTCCCACTTAATTTTTTGTGCTGAGTGGTTTATATATTGTGTTTTCCTCTTATTTGTTGTTGTTGATTTTGTTTTTGCTGAGTATTTTTTCTTGTATTTTATTTCGATGAGTAGGATTGTTATTCTCCTTTGTGTGGTTACCTTAATTTTTACCCCTGTTTTTCTAAGTTGAAACCTAATTTTTGTTTCTTTATATCGCCTTAACTTCCTCGCCTTTTGAAAGATCTGTGACTACATTTCTTTGTCTCTCTTTATTGTTTTAATGTTGTCTTCTTTTACATGATGACATTGCTGTTTCCCTGTTTCGAGCTTTTTTTTTTTAATCTTGATTTATTTTTGTGATTTCCCTATCTGGGTTACTCTGTCCTGTGTTCTAGTCTTGGGTTGATAGCTGATATTACTGATTTTCTAGCCAGAGAACTCCCATTAGTATTTCTTGTAGTTTTGGTTTGGTTTTTAAACTTTTGTATATCTGGAAATGTCCTGATTTTACCTTCATATTTGAGAGACAGTTTTGCTGGATATATGATTCTTGGCTGGCAATTTTTTTCCGTCAATGTTTTATATAAGTCATCCCATCGCTTTCTTGCCTGCATGGTTTCTACCGAGTAGTCCAAGCTTATTCTTACTGGCTGTACTTTCTAGGTGACTTTAGTTTATCTCTAGCCACTCTTAAAATTCTGTTTATTTTTGGTTTTCGCAGGTTTGATTATAACATGCCTTGGTGACTTTCTTTTGAGATCTACCTTATGTGGAGTTTGATGAGTATTTTGGATAGATATCTTCTCATTTTCACGATATCAGGGAAGTTTTCTGCCAACACATCTTCAAGAATTTTCTGTTATCCATCTGTGTTCTGGTACTGCAATCACTAATAGTTTTTTTTTTTTTTGATAGAGTCCCACGTAATTCTTACGGTTTCTTCATTTTTTAAAATTCCCTTATCTGATTTTTCTTCAAATTAGTGCCAAGTGTTTTGTTTTCAGTCTCACTAATTCTGCTTTCCACTTGATCAGTTCTGCTCCTCTTTCTGTTGAGCTAATTCTGTAATTGTATTCTGAATCTTCTGAATTTCTGATTGCTGTCTCTATGGATTCTTGCAGCTTATTAAATTTTTCATTATGTTCTTGAATAACTTTTAATTTCTTCATCTGTTTTGTCTGTGTGTTCCTTGACTTGTTCCCCGTTTTGCCTGATCTTGTTCCTGCTGTCTTGAAGAACTCTGTATATTAATCTTTTGTATTCTGTATCTGGTAATTCCAGGAATACCCCTTCATCTGGAAGATTGCTTGATCCTTTGTTTTGATAGCTTTTTGAAGCGATCACGATCTGTTTTGTTATGTAATTTGATGTTGATTGTTGTCTGCGAGCCATCTATAAGTTATTGTATTAGTTTATGTTATGTCTGATTAGTGTATCCTAGCTAATTTATTATTTTTTTTGTTTTGAAATGCCCAGATAGGTTGCCCGAGTGAGCTAGCCTGTTTTCACCTTTGAAGCTCTAATGTTCTTTCACCAGATGGCTAGAGTTGTTACCGGGTGTATGAGCCTAGGAGTCCATTTCACTTACCTTGTATGGATTCAGCTCAGTTGTGCAGGTGGTTGGTCATCAGGTGTGTGGTACCTGCTCTGGTATTTAGAGGGGCAGGGGTGATTGGTGTAGGTGTCTGGTTGCAGCAGGGGGTCACACTCTTAACAAGGCAGGGAGCTGACAACCATCCCCCAAGTGTCTGTAAGGAAAGCACGTCCCTGCCCACTAGAGCACACTGGTGGGTGGTGCTGCAGACAGACTCTGGCACCCAGTGTTTTTGGTTGTAAGGACTAGGAAGTACCACTTATCCTTGGACCCCTGTCATGGGTGGCTAGGTGACATGAGTGGATCCACCAGTCCTTAGGCCCCTGATGTGGGTAGGTGAGGACCCTGTTTAATAGGCAAAACTGTGTCAAACATCAAACACCCACCACTTACCTCAGGCTGAAATAGTTGGGGTCTGCAAACAAGGGCCTATTCTCCTGAAATGCTGCCCACACAGGTCTATGCAGGGGTGAAATTTATTCAAAGTCTGCAGACCATTTGTGCCTGGACAGGAGCCGCCTCTGTCCTCAGCTTTCCAGTTTAGTGGAGCTGGAAGATTATCCTTTCCCCAAATTGTGAATTATTCCTTCTCCATGACCAGGAAAATGGCTTAGTGTGCACAGCAGGACCTATGTTAGGCCCAGGGAAATCGACAGCTGCTGAAGCTGGCTTGAGGGCTTGGAGCGTGGTAAAATAAACGGAAGTACTTAGCTTTTGCTGAGAATGCCATTCTCCTTTGGCTCTGGAGGTATGAGTAGGCTGTGCAGCTGTCTCTCCCTGATAAACCGTGTCCGGAACGCAACCACCAGCCCTGCTGCAGTCACTACAGTAAATGGTGCCTGAGGGTTCCCAGCGATTGAGGTCTGGCAACTCCTCACCACTTCTCCCTTCTCCTGCTGCTCAGTTGGTTTTCTAACTTTGCCTTTGATGTTCAGGGCTCCTAGCTTGTAATATATATAATCGTTTCACTCGTTTTTGGTCTTTGTTATAAGAGGGCTCGCCGGAATCATCTGACTACTGCATCGACTTGGTCCTGCCTCCCACATATCATTTTATAACATTGGTAACCACCCCACGACATGTCAACACTCACCTCTCTCATCCTTAGGTTCCCTATTACCAGGTTTCCTGTCCTCTTCTGCCTTCTACTCCTTGCCCCATGGGCTGTCTTTTTTGTTGTTGAGTTGTAGGTCTTTTTATATTCTGGATATTAAAGCCCTATCAGAAATATGGTTACCAAATATTTTCTCCCATTCTGTAGGTTGTTTCTTCACTTTGTTGATAAAGTTCATTGATGCAAAAAGTTTTAAAATTTTGATGACATCTAGTTTATCTATTTTATCTTTTGTAGTTAATGCTTTTGGTGTCATATCTAAGAATCCATTGCTGAAAAGTAAATGTCAAAGCATTACTCATATGTTTTATTCAAGAGTTTTACTATTTTAGTTCGTCCATTTCGTTATTTGATCCACTTTCAGTTAATTTTAGTATATGCTGTAGTGGTGAAGTGCTACAGCTGCTAATCAAGCGGTCAGCAGTTTAAATCCGCCAGGCGCTCCTTGGAAACTCTATGGGGCAGTTCTACAGGGTCACTATGAGTCGAAATCGACTCGATGGCAGTGGGTTTGGTTTTTGGTCTGGTAGGATATGGGTCCAGCTTCATTCTTTTTCATGTAAAGATCCAGCTGTCACAGCACAGTTTCTTAAAGAGGCTATTCTTTCCCTGTTGGATGGACTTGGCATCCTTGTTGAAAATCAATTGGCCATAGATATGTGGATTTATTTCTGAACTCCCAGTTCTGTTTAATTGGTCTGTGTGTCTATTTAGACCATTTAGGACCTATAGACCGATTATATCAGTACCAAATTGCTTTACTTACAGATTGCTTTATAGTATGTTTTGAAATTGGGAAGTATGAGTTCTCCTACTTTGTTCTTCTTTTTCAAGATTGCTTTGACTATTTGGGTCCTACTTGAGAGATATGGAAACCAAGGCTGATAGAGGTTGAATAACTTATTCACAGTCTCACAGCTACTGAGTTGCTTAGCAGTTAGAACTTGGATCCAATTCCTTCTTTTAACCATTTGGTTTGCTAGATTGTTTCCTCACATTTATATACCTTTTACTGCACCGTATCACTAATGCACTTGGCTGCCAACCAAAAGGTTGGAGGTTCAAGTCCGTCCCAGAAGTGCCTTGGAAGGAAGGCCTGATGATTGTCTTCTGGAAAATCAGCCGTTGAAGACCCTTTGGAGCACAGTTCTACTCTTACAGTTGGGGGATCACCATGAGCGGGAATCAGCGCTCCCTGACTTTTTGTCTTTTCTTTTTTATAGTGCTCTGTATAGAGTCAGTGTTTACTGCTTTACTGTGAACCTGGTCGTTTTATAAAGGGACTTTATTGTTTGATTTTAACCAGATCAGAAATTCTCTAACTGTAATGCCTCCCTTGGAGACTTTTAATGATTAATTGGAATAAAAAGAATTATTTTTAGACTCCTAATTTAATTTTGATCTGTTTTATTAAAATGAAACTCCAAAAATATTTGGGGAACCTGGACTGTCAAAAGATTGAACAGAGGAATTTCCATCCGAATGGTTCATGTTAATAGGTTAATGTTAATTTTCAGCAACGCTTTTTTTTCCCTGTAGCTTAGAATGAGCACAATAAAAATTATTTTCTCACTTTTCATTTTTAGCTATATATAGTCTTTAAAAATGAGCATCAGTCAGTCACCATATTATATAATAAATTCTACCTTCTTTTTTTTTTTCCACCAAATAAAAATGAGAACATGAAAAAGATTGGACATGGAATGTATAAAGATTTTAATGTTTTGGGGGGAGGTTTTGTCCACTGACTGCCCAAAAGGATTTGAGCTAGCTGGTTCATTAAAGATACTTCACTTGTTCATTTTTCTGAACTTTAAAAATACTTCCATATTCAAAAAAAATTTTTTAAGTGATTGATGTTGGCTGAAAAATCAGATGGAGAATCTTGCTTGTTTTGTTTGACCAGCAGTATGAATTTTTTAAAAAAGTAATGGTAATTGCCTCAAACTGCTTACTTTCAAAATTAGATAATCCTCTATCAACTGTTTTTATATGATCAGTAATTTGTGTGCTTGCACACACGCTCAAACTGATGTTACTATTTTCACTTTACAGGAGCCATCTAGAACAGTTACAAGCAGATACAAAAGGTAAGAATCCTTAAGTTATGACTTACAGTGTGTTGTAGTCATTAGTGTAATGTCTCTCTGGCCATGGCTTAACTAACTAGAACTGTTTCCAGCAACTTTTAAAAGGTAAGACACCTTAATATATATATATATATTTTTTAATTGTGCTTTAGATGAAGGTTTACAGAACAAACAGAAGCAGTTAGTACAGACATTGTTCAGTGACATTGGTTAACAACCCCACAACATGTCATCACGCTCCCTTCTGAACTCTGGGTTCCCAATTACAAGCTTTCCTGTTCCCACCTGCCTTCCAGTCTCTGCCCCAGGGCTGGTGCGCCCCTTTAGTCTTGTGTTGTTCCATGGCCTGTTCAGTCTTTGGCTGAAGGGTGAACCTCAGGAGTGATCTCATTACTGAACTGAAAGGGAAGACACCTCAATAATGTGCTCTTAAAAAAAATTAAATTGTAAGCAGGCATGTAATGTGTGTTTGACCGTGGCTTACTCTGTAGTCTTTGAAAATTGCCAGCGCCATAAATTTGCATGTGCCTGATGAGGTTAGCAAAATGAAAACTTAGAATCTCTTTCCCTCATGTATTTAAACATTGAAAATAAAAGTTTACCACCTGTACACTGAGTAGCACCTCTACCAGAGAAACTGTGGCTATTTGTGCACATGTGTAGGCAGAAAAAATTAGGTATGAAAAGTTGTTCAGTGGAAGTGCCTTAGCTTTCTCCTCTCTGCTGAGGCCAGGATGGTAGCAGAAGCATGTATAAACATGTATAATACTTGTATTAACAATCATAGAATAATAGGAAGTCTTACTGAGTGTTTATAATGTCTAAGGTGCCTCATGCAGAGATCTCATTCAGTTCTCTGTTATATTATAAAATAGGTATAATGTTTACTTCATTTTATGGATGAAGGAAAAGAGGTTAAAGAGGTAGAGTAATTTCCCTGGGGCTACAGAGCTAGTTAGCAGTAGAGTCTGTATTTGAACTCAGACAGCCTGACTTCAGCCCACCTTCAGTCCCACTAAGGCTACATACTTTGTAACTGTCCTAGGTTGCCTGCCTAGTTGTACATATAAAACCTTTGTCTTTTTATCTAATTATTAAAGTTTGAATTATTTTTGTCATTATATTCCTTTGCGGTAAAGCATATAACACTTTAATATTAAGTTGTATATAAATAAAAATCAATATTTTATTTTTTACAACGGGCCATATTATCTATTAGGGGTAGGTAATCAACAATTGAATAAGTAGGTCTGAAACAGTTTCTACCACTTAACAGTTTGTGTGACCTTAGGCAGGTTTCTGTGAGTTAGTTTCCTTACCTTAAAAAAAAAAAAGAAAAAAAAAATTTTTTTTTCTTAAAGATGGGGTTAATAGTAGAAGGTAGGATGATTAAATGATACATATAAAAAGTGAGAATTAAATCAATTAATAAATTTAAAATACTTAGAATTATACCTGGTAGACAGAAAAAAATTCAATATGTTCATTGCTGCTACTGATTTTATTTTCATTTTTTGAGTAATTTTAGTTTAGTTATGATGAAACCTGTGATTCTTTTAAATTGCTTATATTTATACATTGCTTGGTAATTTTTACTCATCAACAGTAGTTTCAGCTGAAAACGATCCCTTCCCCCATCTGCTTTTTTTGGCCAAAAATAATTTCCAAATAGCTTTGATTTGTCCAGATCCCAGGTCACATTCTCAAACCGAAATAATTTTTGTTATCAGCTTTTGGTTTAGGGAATAAAGGTAAACTTGGATAACTTGTCAGGTTTGATATATCAGTCGAATATATTTAATTCTAATTAAATAATAGAATTTTAATACAAGTACTTTTCAGATTTATGTCCTGTAATTAGAATCAATAGGGAATAGTTTTCTTATAAATACTAATCAGAAGCTTTATATATCACTGTGTTAATCAGGGAAGAAAATTGTTTCCCAAGGTGCATTTTTTTTTATTTTTAAGCCTTTGAAAAACATTCTTTTTACTTGTAACATGTTTATGTCCTTACACTTCTTTTGTTTTCATAGCTTACAGCATATAGTTTGTTACTTTTGTTAAAAGTAATCAAAACTCAAGGAAGTGGAAACGAACTTTATTCTGAGCCATTATTTTATATGCATACAGACCATTCTGATTGCAAAAAAAAAAAAAAAAGCAAATGGCTTGAAGTTTGAAGTTGGCTGGTTATATTGAGGCTTATAAAGGAAAAAGTTGTGGTCGAGTCGATTCCAACTTAAAGCGACCCTATAGGACAGAGCAGAACTGCCCCGTAGGGGTTCCAAGGAGCAGCTGGTGTATTCGAACTGCCAGCCTTTTGGTTAGCAGCCCAACTCTTGACCACTGTGCCACTAGGGCTAAAGAGAAGAAAAGAAAAAAAAAATTTTTTTTTTTTGAAGAGGAAGTAGGAAAATAGAACATCAACCATTTGCTAATCTTAACATGATTGATTGAACTTTGCCCTTCCTCTTTTACTGAGATCAACTGATTTAAAAAAAAAAAAAAAAACTTAAAATCAAAGCAAGATACCTATTATTAATTTTTCGCTTTGACGCTTTTCAGCTTTTAGAATAACTTAGCCATGTTTAATACCATCTTTAAAGAAAAGAAAAATGTTTAAGTTTCTGATGATTATTCAGGTTCACAGCTACTTCTAGTTTTAAAACTGTTTAAACAGTGGGAAAAAAAAAACCCCTCCCAGAATCTATATCTCAAATTAAAAATTCCTTATCTAGTATGAATTTATATTTTACATTATCAATTCATTACTTTCATTAATCTGCCAGCAAGTTGTAACAATGACTAGAGAATGGATGTTTCCTGGTGAGGGTATCTGGAGACTAATGGGGATGAAAAGAAGGAATGGGCTGAAGGATAGAAATTTGGCATCGTATGCTAGACAGTATTTTCAGTAAACCAAGATTATATACAGCTAGAAATAATTCTTAAAATGTTACTAGAGGGTTCAGGCACCTGGAAAACAGATTAAATGTATGCTTTTATAAATTGTGAGTAAATATTTAATTTTTTTTTCTCACAAATATCAAGAATGTACTTTTGGAGCATTGAGTCTGTTAAGCACTCAGTCTACTTATGCTGTATTTTTTAAATTGAGACAACTCTTGTCTTTCTAGACCATCACGTATTCCATATTCTTTATAGTTTACCCCTTGTAAAGAAATGTTTAACTTTGGGGAACTGTTTGGTAGGGGGTCATGAAATTTCTGAAACTCACTATTAGGAAGAACTACTATGTCAATCAATGTAACTATGGACAAAATATTGAATGACACATCAAAAGAAGATAGAAGGAATACACAGAGTCACTGTACCAAAAAGAATTGCTTGATGTTCAACTATTTCAGGAGGTAGCATATGATCAAGAACCAATGGTACTGAAAGAAATCAAACTGCACTGAAGGCATTGGCAAAAAACAAGACTTCAGGAATTGACAGCATACTAATGGAGATGTTTCAACAAACAGATGCAGTGTTGGAGGTGTTCACTTATCTATGTCAAGAAATTTGGAAGACCGCTTTCTGGTCAGCAGACTGGAAGAGATCCATATTTGTGTCCGTTCCAAAGAAAGGTGATCCAGCAGAATTTGGAAATTATCAAACAATGTCATTAATATCACACGCAAGTAAAATTTTACTAAAGATCATCCAAAAGCGGTTGTAGTAGTACACAGTCAAAGAACTGCCAGAAGTTCAAGGCGGATTCAGAAGAGGATGTGGAACAAAGGATATCATTGCTGATGTCAGGTGGACATTGGCTGAAAGCAGAGAATACTAAAAAGATGTTTACCTCTGTTCTATTCACTCCACAAAGGCATTCAACTGTGTGGATTATGACACATTATGGATAACATTGCAAAGAATGGAAATTTCAGAACACTTAATTGTGCTCATGAGGAACCTGTACATAGACAAAGAGGCAGTCGTTCGAACAGAACAAGGGGATATTGTGTCGTTTAAAATCAGGAAAGGTGTGCATCAGGGGTGTATCCTTACACCATATTTATTCGATCTGTATGCTGAGCAAATACTCCGAGAAGCTAAGATATATTGGAGGAAGACACGTTAACACATTAACAACCTGCGATATGCAGATGATACAGCCTTGCTTATTGAAAGTGAAGAGGACTTGAAGCACTTACTGATGAAGATCAAAGACCTCAGCCTTCATTATGGATTACACCTCAACATAACGAAAACAAAAATCCTCATAATTGGACCAGTAAGCAACATCATAATAAATGAAGAATATATTGAAGTTGTCAAATTTAATTTTACTTGGATCTGCAATCAACGCCCATGGAAGCAGCAGTCAGAAAATCAAAGGACATGTTGCATTGGGCAAATCTGCTGCAAAAGACCTCTTTAAGTGTTCAGCCGCAAAGATGTCACTTCAAGGACTAAGGTGCGCCTGACCTAAGCCATGGTGTTTTTCAGTCACCTCATATGCATACGAAAGCTGAACAGTGAATAAGGAGGACCAAAGAATTGATGCCTTTGAATTATGATGTTGGTGAAGAATAGATAATATACCATGGACTTCAGAAGAATAAACGAATCTGTCTTGGAAGAAGTGAAGCCACTTCTTCCAAGTGAAGATGCTGAGACTTTGTCTCACATACTTTGGACATGTTAACAGGAGTGATCAGTCCCTGGAGAAGGACATCAAGCTTGGTAAAGTACAGGGTCATTGAAAATGAGGAAGACCCTTTATTAGGTGGATTGACACAGTGGCTGCAACAATGAGGTCAAACATAGCAACAATTAAGAGGATGGTGTGGGACTGGGCACTGTTTCATTCTGTTATACATGGGCTTGTCATGAATCAGAACCAACCCAAAGGCGCCTAACAACAACCCCCCACCCCCATGTAATGTAATAGGTTACATTTGTATATTTTAATTTGTTTGCAAAGCACCTTCGCATACTTTTACCATATGAACTCAACAATAGCCTAATAAGGCACACAGCAGGCAGGTATTTTCTTTTCTAGATGTGGAAAATGGCTTTATTTAGTCCAGTGAACTTTTTATTGTACCACATCCCCTCGTAGCAAAAGGTAGTTGAGTTTACAAGAAAGGAAATATTTTGAGTTTTTTCTTATATAAAAAAAAGAGCATGGACAAATCAGGATATGAATGTTAAGAAGGAATTAATCATCTTGAGTAAAATGTAGATGTATAACCCTATTTCAGTTCTGTAATGTTTCATGTTATTATTGTGAGTTTTTAACTATAATTCATGTGGTTTTATCAGGACTTCTTCCCATACAAATCTTTGCAGTTACTGAAAATGATCAGGGTAGAAATTTTGTGCAGTTTAAAAAATTGTTTTCTTTATTTTAAAAGCGGTAGTACTTATTGAAGATTTAAGAAATGTTAAAAATTAGGATTAGAAAAACCCATCCGTAATCCTACCATCCAAATCTGTTACTGTTAACGTTATTTTTATTTTTTACTCCCAGTTTATTTCCCAAGCTTTTTAGTTGTTGTGTAACTGTGATTCTAATGGATGTAAAATTTCGTATTCTGGTGTGCCCCTCACTTAATGTAACACAGGTATCTTCAGCTTTTATTTTATCTTAAGTGGTATAAAGAATGGGTGATACTGAGCGATCTCTACTTTTCCCCTTTTCAGGCACGTATAGTTTAAATATATCAGAGATCTTCATTATAACTGCTTTTGGAACCCATAATTTGTCTATAAACTATAACATATAAACTGTAATACATCACTGTGAACAATTATGCAGCCATCAAAATTATTCTGTTGAAAAATATTAATTATGTGGAAAAATTATGAGGAGGAAAAGAGCATATGAAAAAGTCTATCATAATATAGATTCAGGATTCTTGAGGTCAGTAGGTATCATGAACCAGCTAAAATTCTATGTAAAACAATGTAGTGTTTATTTTTCTGGGAGATCTATACTTTTCATGAGATTTTCAAAGGGATCTGTGACCCAGAAAGGCTCAAAACTACTGATTTGTTGTAAAATGTTAGTAGTTGTTATCTCTGGGTTGGTGGGATTACGGTTCTATTCATTCATGTTTGCTGTCTTTTCTCTAGTGAATATGTATGATGTTTAATAGCCTGAGGGTTCGTTTTGATTTTTAGTTGTTGGACTGTGTGTGTGTGTGTTTAAAGGAAGAAGAGAGAGAAGACTTACGCAGAACAAGGGACTGTTACGAGGAGTGAGGACTGGGGGAAGATGGAATAGTGAAAGATGAAAGTATGGAGGGCTGTCATGTACTTGTTGATTATTTAGGAATTCCATGATTTATCCAGTACTTCTGAATGTTTGATATCCATTTTAAAAGTAGGATTTTACCCATGAGTCTTGTATTTCTTTTAATTGCTAAGCTCTGAAATATCTATTTTCGTGGAAAATTCCTCTAGCTGTAATCTCATAATGCTGCCAATCTTTTTCTCATGATTGTTTTAGAATAACAGTGTTTTTCCCCCAACACAACACCTCCTAGCCACCGGGTATGTCTTTCCACAAAACATGCGAAAATTCCCAGGGTAAGGGGTGGGGGGGCTTCCAGTAAAGGGTGGTATTTTTCTTTGATGATACTGTTTATCCCTTTCCCTTTTCTGAATATTATTGTTAATGTCTTCATAGCTAAGGGTGGGGGGGGGTGGTTCTTTTTGGAATTTATTATTAGAGAATTATGTTAACATTCCTAAGTAGAACGTTACAAACTTTTTGGAGTTAATGAAACAATCTTTTATTCTGGGTATTTTGCAGTGTGCATATCCGGCCTTCAAAAAGGTTAAAAACATTCTGTTTTTAGAATAAACAGAGCTAAATTTGGCAGTAAAATCAAGTAACACGATTCTTCCCTATTATAACAGTATTCTTTCCAAACCTAATATGTACTCGGGGATAAAGCGCTGATTTTGTTTTTCAGTACAAATTATTGCTTGCTCTTGAATTTGTATAATAACATTTATGTGTTGACAAACCTAATGTGAAGGATTTTTTTAAATTGTTAAACTGTTTTGAAATACTGTTTTAAGCTTGTTTATCAAACAACTACAAAACTATTAAGGGACATCCATATTTCTAGGGTTTTATAAAACTTAACGGACATCCATATTTCTAGGGTTGTTTTGTTTGTAGTTGTCAGCATTGTAGTCTTTACTTGAATAGTCTTGTGATTGATGCAAATAATAAGACTTTATTTTTTGGGGTGGAAAGATGACCTTTAAAAGGTTTCCAGTGCTCTTCTGGAAGATGGTGTGGCTTCAGTGGCACCTTCCTCTCCTGATTTTCTTCCTACCCTGTCTACCCGTACTTCCCTTCAGTAGCTTCAGTTACCAACTGTACATGTGCTGATGACTCCAATACCTGTATAACCAACTACTATTAAATATCTGCTTTTAAGTATCTCAGAGACGTCCTAAAGTCAGCATGTTCAAAAGCAAACTTATGAAACCTCACAGGTTGCAGGAGTTGTCATCAATATCCACTAATGTCCACAGCTGAAAACCTGGACATCATTTATGACTCTTTTACCACCCCATCCACATCCAGCCCTACTGAGTCTGTCTCCTGATTATCTTCAATGCTACCCCACCATTCTAGGGTACCATCATTTTTCACGTGGATCATGACAGTAGCCTCCAAACCAGCCTCTTCATCTCTACTGTATTCTTTTAAAAAGATTGTTACTTTTCCTGCCTCAATGGTTTCCCATTAACTTGAAATGAAATCTAAAGCCATTGTCTCTAAACGGGGATGATACACAAGATAATTTATTAGGGGCAGTAGAAAAAATTAGAACTTCTATTTATGTTTATCTTTTTATCTAAAAAAAAAAATGAAGATATTTACCGTGTACTATTTTTTTTTTTTTTTTAGTCATTTAGGCCTCTCTTGCTCTCTGTGTCAGATGCTCATTTGGTACTGGAGGTATCTTGAGGATACCCCTCCCCAAGATGCTTTGTTCACTTTCTACAAGTTACACACTACTGTAATTTGAAAGTCTATTTAAATGAATGTATGGATCACTATCTAGTTTAACCTAATAGTCATGAATGGATAAGTCTGAGGAGGGAATTTAAGGAGAAAATTAAGGATATACCTGCAAAGGTGATCACATGGTAGTTTATTTTACAAAGGACACAGAATCTATTCTCATAAATTCAGAAAAATCTCTTAATCCTGATTATGGAGTTTTAAAATTTTAGATTTTAAAAATTCAAAATCTTACTGTGGGGCGTCTTTTTGCTGTGGTAGTCATTAAAAATCAAGTATGCAAACTGATCTTAGAACTAGCTCTTCAAATCTTTGTATCACAACAAAATGTTAAAGTAAGATCTTCAGAAATACTGAAGCATATCCAATTAAACTTTTATTGAAAGATATTATCAATCATCAGTTTTAGTGTGAAGAAAACACCATAAATAGTTAAAGGAAATTTTAGTCTGTTTTATTCCTTTATGTTGTATTTTTTGTGATAATGTTTATTTTTATATTATGGTCATATTTTTCGTAGGTATATAAACATGCATATTACCGTGGGTATGTAATGAAGAAAGTTTGGTGACTGTTAGTTTAAATTCTTTCATAAGATAGCTTTCAGGTCTCCTGCTTGCTTTTCCTGCTTCATTTTTCTCTCACACCTGTGTTTACATTTCACACTTTAGCCATATTGGACTTTTCCTGTTTTTCAAATGGGCCACATACTCTTTGCTTCTAGGTATTTGCACGTTCTCAGTCCTCTTTTAAGTCTAAATTTAAACATATTCTGGCATAATGCTTCTCAAAATGTGGTCCTTGAGCTGTTACCGATATCTTAAAAGATAAGAACAGAATTTGAGAGTAAGCATTTAGACACTTGAATTGCTATTTGACATTATCATCACATCCAAGAACATGATCAATAGATTCCTCTTTGAATGGGATGTAGACTGTTTCCTCAATTGCTGTGATAAGTCAGTTACATGTGGTGTGTTAGTCATGTCTAGCAAGACAGTGTTACAACTGTGATATTTTTGTTTAGCCATTTGTAACCCAAAAATGTATAAGAACTGAAGAAAATTTAAGCATTTATTTATTTTTAAAACTTGATTTCTAAAATATTGTGTTAATTTTAGTCGGACTTGTTTCATAAATAAAATAATAAAAAGTACATAAAAATAAAATGATAATTAAAAGCCTTTCTTTTGAATTTCTAGATTTATAGGTATTAGCTAAATCTGGAAGTCAAATTTATATTGTTTTTAACCCTAATTTACCCATGATATAAAACAAGCTTTACTGGACTTTTTTTTTTTTTTTTTTAAAGAAAAGATAAACCTTCTGAACGTGACAGTACAGGCAGTCTTCAGGTTATGAACATTTGACTGACTTACAACCCCTGGTTACCAACCAACCCCCGTAAAGCCTATTATATTAAAAACTCAAAGTACATACAGTGGTTTATAATAACAAATGGGGGCTACTTTGTGATGCACATCAAAACATTATTATTACTGTATTATTATCTTAAAGATGTTTTAGCGCATCTGGAACTGCTTCTTACCCTGGAGAGGTACACTTTATACTGAGACAAACACTTGACTAAGTGACATTAGATACTGTTCTGCTGACATACCTGTTCTAGTTTACATACAAATTTGACTTAAAGACCAATTTAGGGGTGGATCTCGCTTGTAATCTGGGGACTACCAAATGATGATGATGGAAGTAATTTCAGAGATGCAGAGCAAAAGAGTGTTCGTTAATAGTTTTGTTGGGAAACTTTATTCCTCCTGTATTGAGTTCAGTTTCAGCCATAATTTATGGGGAAGTGCTAAAACCACAGTGCTCAGGTGCTAACTGAAAAGTCAGTGGTTCAAATTCACCAGCTGCTCCATGGGAGAAAGATGTAGCAGTCTGCTGCTGTAAAGATTTACAGCCTTGGAAACACTAAGGATTGCTATGAGTCTGAATCAACTGGGTGGCCCTGGGTTTAGGACTTCTTTCGTTGAGATTCTTGATATGTCACCTGAACTTAACAGTATGCTTGCTATATCAGTTTAAGAATAAACAGTAATTCACTAAGAATGTAAATGTCCTAATGCATTAAATTTGAGATCTTTAAAAAATTAAATGACCGTTTGGAAGTGGATCATAATCGATGTTACCATATGCTGAAGTACAGTGGTTTTCAAAAGGAAATTTTCAATCAAGAGTACTTGAACTTTGGGAATGAACTCTTAGCGCTTTTGCAAGATAAAAAACCAGGTTGGTTTTAAATACATGAATTAGACTTGTTTGCTAGCTTCTTGTCCTTTTTTGGGGGGAGTGGGTGGGATGAAATTAACCTTCAATTCAAGGAAGAAATATAAAATGTTTTTCAATGAAAGATAGACAAAAATGGAAGTTAGAAACTCAAAAATGTTTCTACAGATTGCTATATGTTCCATATTTTAGTAAAAATTAACGGCAAAATAGGTGGTGATCTTGATATTGTACATTTGCAAAAAAATTATAATCAAATACCTTACAGATTTTGTGGGACACTTTGAATTTCATTTTCCATCAAAATAAAATCATGCAGAATCCGTTTTACTTCATCAAAAATTATTTTAGATTTAACTATAACTATTGAATAAATTATTGGAATTGACCATCAATGAAGGATTGAAGACAAATTTGGAACAACGTAATTCTCTGCATTTTGGATAAAAGTTAAAAATGAATATCCTGATCTTGCTGAAATTGCTTTATAATCTTTCCATTCCTGTCACTATGCTTCTGTAAGACTAGTTTTTCCTGTAAAGGAATGAATTAACATCTGGGAGTGAGAGCTTAAATGCCAGGATATCATCCTATATACCAGTGGTCTCAAACTTCTTGGTCCCAGGATCCCTACACTCTTAAAAATTTGCAAGAACCCAAAGAAGCTTTTTTTTTTTTTTAATTTTCATGAATCTTATCTGGAACAAGAAGGAGGAAGGATTTATTTTAAAATGTATTTTGTCAAAAAAAAAAAAAAAAAGGTCTGCCGTTTTACATTCTCTAATCCTAAAACTTTTGTACCAGGATACTCCTTATCTTTGTGGCTAGCATTATCATCAGTCCAACCTAGACAGATAAATTAACAAGTGTGGTAGCCAGCCTCCATCCAAGAAAGCTACAGTGAGCCACCTCCAGGTATTTATACCTTTGTGTAATCATTCCCTCCCATATTGCACCAAATTTGATCCATGTGACCAATAATATAAGGCAAAGTGATAGTATGTCACTTCTGGGATTGGGGTTTAACAGATAGTGCAGTTTCTTTTTGGGTCCCTTTGTCACCTCCTCTCTCAGACCACTTGCTTCGGGGGTATAGTGAGGAGCCCAATAGAAAGGCCCACAGAGCAGAGGAACTGAGGCCTCCTGCCAATAGCCAGTGAGAAACTGATGCCTTTTGCCATTAGCTATGTGAGTGAGCTTAGAAGCAGATTCTCCCGTCCAGTTGAGGCTTCAGGTGACTAGCTCTGACTAACATCTTGACTAAAACCTCATAAGACACCAGCCAAGCTACTTCTAAATTGCTGACCAACAGAAACTCTGAGATAATAAATGTGTGCTGTTTTATACCACTAAGTTTTGGGGTAATTTGTTATATAGTAATGGATAATTAATACAAGAAGCAAGATCATTTGTTACATTAAAAACTTTAAATATTGACATATGTGCTATTCAGAGTTTGTGAATGTGTTTAATATAGGAAATTTCTCTTCATAACTTTTGGTCAAAGTAGGCCTGGAATGACAGTTAGAAGTGCAATAGCAGTTTTCTGTATGTATTGCCTATATGTATAATTTTACTGAAAAATATATGGTTTTATGTAATTATTTTTGTTCTAATTATATTTATTGAAATAATTTCATGGGTTCAAGTCTAATAAAACATTTAGGCTTCTATTTTGTATGTTCATTTTTATTTTTTTAGTATATTTAATTTTACAAAAGTATTGGTCCATGTGGAAACATATCGAACAACATAATTAATGTCACATGCTAGTAAAATTTTGCTGAAGATTATTCAAAAGCAGTTGCAGAACTTCCAGAAAATCAAGCCGGATTCAGAAGAAGACATGGAACAAGGGATATCATTGCTGATGTCAGGTGGATCTTGGCTGAAAGCAGAGAATACCAGAAAGATGTTTACCTGTGTTTTATTGACTATGCAAAGGCATTCAACTGTGTGAATCGTAACAAATTATGGGTAACATTGCGAAGAATGAAAACTCCAGAACACTTAGTGGTGCTCATGTGGAACCTGTGGATACACAGACCAAAAGGCAGTCACTCAAACAGAACAAGGGGGTGCTGTGTGGTTTAAAATCAGGAAAGGTGTGTGTCAGAGTTATACCCTTTCAGCATACTCAATCTGTATGCTAAGCGAATAATCCAAGAAGCTGGACTATATGAAGAAGAAGGGAACATCAGGATTGGAGGAAGACTCATTAACAACCTGTGATATGCAGGTGATACAGCTTTGCTGCTGAAATGAAGAGGACTTGAAGCACTTATTGATAAAGATCAAAGACTATATAGCCTTCAGTATGGATTACACCTCAATATAAAGAAAACAAAATTTCTCACAGCTGGACCAATAGGCAACATCATGATAAACGGAGAGAAGATTGAAGTTATCAAGGATTTCATTTTACTTGGATCCACAATCAACACCCATGGAAACAACAATCAAGAAATCAGATGACATATTGCATTGGGCAAATGTGCTGCAAAAGACCTCTTTAAGTTGTTAAAATGTAATGCTGTCACTTTGAGGACTAAGGTGCACCTGACCCAAGCCTTTATATTTTCAATCCCTCACATACATGTGAAAGCTGGACAGTGAATAAGGAAGAATTGACACATTGGAGTTACGGTGTTGGCGAAGAATATTGAATACACCACGGGCTGCCAGAAGAACAAACAAGTCTGTCTTGGAAGAGGTACAGCTAGAGTGCTCCTTGGAAGCAAGGCTGGTGAGACTTTGTCTCACATACTTTGGAGAGATTAACAGGAGGGACCAGTCCCTGGGGAAGGACATCATGCTTGGTAAGGCAGAGGGTCAGCGAAAAAGAGGAAGATTCTTGGTAAGATGGATTGACATAGTGGCTGCAACAATGGGCTCAAACATAGAAGTGATGGTGAGGGTGGTGCAGGACCAGGCAGTGTTTTGTTCTCTAGTACATAGGGTTGCTATGAGTTGGAACTGACTTGATGGAACCTAACAACAACAAAAACATTGGTCCATGATGGATTAATATTTAAACAGGAAAAAAAGACAAAATGGTTCTTCACCACAGATAGTCTAGATTAGGCCCCCTGTCTTAGTTCTTACGACATTCTATACTTTACCTTATCATAATGGTTATATTGCTTTTTTATAATTGGTTAGATTCCCTGCTAAATTGAAATCTCTATGAAGGGCAGGGTCCATGTCTATGTTTCCTGTTATATCTTCAGTACCTTCTACAGTGTCTGATACTGGGTAGGTGCTCAATGGATATTGTTTGAAAGAATTAATGTTCCTTTTAAAACTTTTTCATTGTGTTGGAATAATGATTAACTTCTACAGCTGTAAATAAGTTGTCTACTATAACTGTACCTCGTAAGAGGAATGTTAATTGTTTAGGGTTAAAAGAAAATATTCTTAGCATTCTTCTTAGTGAATACTAGGAATTTTTATAACACATTTTTTTTTCCCCTATAGCATAACCACTTCCTCTGAAGAAGATGCCTCAAGTAGATATCCCCGACCAGATAGAAGTGGGTTCAGTAGATATAACAGGGATACAAATGCTTCAGGTAATTTGGTCTCAAGTAGCACATTGGAAAAGAAAATTGAAGATCTTGAAAAGGTATGAATTACAAATTATTTAACATTTTTTGATACAATTACTGTAAGATTTTTTATTTATTTTTCACTTTCACAGCTGCTAAGAGAAAAAGCATTGAAATTTACAGGGGAGACACTACCATAAAGTGGTAGAAGAATGAGGGACACTAGTGGGAGATATTAATGTTAATCTGTATTTACATATATAGTCAAATAACCCACTGTCTTTGAGTCAATTCTGACTCATAGTGACCCTGTAAGACAGAGTAGAACTGCCCCATAGGGTTCCCAAGGTTTCAGTCTTTATGGAAGCAGACTACTGCAAATTTTTCTCCCATGGAGCGGCTGGTAGACTTGAACCTCTGACCTTTGGTTAGCAGCTGAGTGCTTAACATTGCACCTCTAGGGCTCCTTATAGCAGCTTTAAATGTATAGTTTTTAGACACATGGTGGCTAGGCATTTTGTGATTTCCATAATACATTCGTATTCGTGTCTGTTGATGCTAAAACTTTAGAAATGGAGCTAATTTTTATATTATATTTAATGGAGACTCCCATTCTGCCAAGTGTTATCTCTAACATATCAGAACAGTCCCTGCCTTTGAAGTGGTTAGAAGTCAGAGGTGGCACATACACTCTGTTTGTTTATTTTGTATAGAGATTGTCATTTGTAGACTTCCCTCTGGATTCTGAGTTAGGGCCACCTTTGGTGTTGGAACCAATTTTGTGTAAGAATAAGCCTGTTTAGAATTATCTTTGAGAACAAATCAAATGAATATTGGCACGTATTTATTAAGAATAAGGGTCTCAGTTTCCGTAGTCATTCTTCCCCTAAATTGATAATGGTGCTGAATTTCTTTCTAATTGCTGAAAATATGTTTTGTTTTACTGAATTGAAATTATTTTCTGTGATACAAAGGTTATAAATAGAAATTTACATGACATTATGATTATTCTTAGGTAGCTTCTAAGCTTTAACACTGGTTTCTACATGGAACCATTATTGATTAAAAACTTCAGAGAATGTGTAGTCTAATAGTTTTCGTGGAGGTTCCTCAGAAAGGCATCTGGAATTCCACAGAAGTTTGGACTGCAGTAATTGGCAACAGCTCATTAATGCAGATAACTTGCAGCTTTCTTTGAAGGGGTAACAGGAAAGGAGCCAAATTCTGGGCAAACCCTTTTCAGCTTTGCCTCCCAGATGTCTGACCCAGCCCATGGCCCTGGATTCTAAATAAGATTTCTTTTGATAAGGGGTTGCATTGTTTAAACAATAAATAAATAAATAAATCTGTAGTCTAATCAAATTCATCCATCTTTTTCATTGTCAGTTAATAACAACCTGAAGCAAAATTGAGGAACATTGTTTATGTCTAGAGTTTTCTAGTGGGCAGTCTCCTTTTCTTCTTCTTAAGCTTCGTATATTTAATAAAAATTTTGAATTTTCTCACACAGGATATTATCCATATAATATATGGCTCATAAATAATGGTAGTGATAAGCTTAAAGGGCATAAATCATTGAGTATGTTAGTAACTGCTAAAGACTTGTATAAACCTGTGTTTAATCAAGAATCTACCTTACAGCTTCTATATTCCCCTTGTTCCCTGATTCATCCCTGGGGTGGATTCTTCCTTCTCTCACCAAATATTTTAAAAAGAGCTCATTGAAAATCTTCATATATCTGAGGTACTTCACCAAAGTTGGTAGACGTATGCCATTTATAGAAGATTATGAACAACCAGTTACTCCCCAATTAATACTGCGTAATTATGTCTACCAGGAAGTAGTAAGAGAAAGGCAAGAAAACTTAAGACTTGTGAGACTAATGCAAGATAAAGAGGAAATGATCGGAAAACTCAGAGAAGAAATTGACTTGTTAAATAGAGTAAGTATTTCACATATTTCAGTTTCATGGTTTCCTGTTTTGTTGGCAGTTGTATCAAATATATAAATATGAGAAATTATTTAATTGCGTTACCCTGTTTAGCTTTTTTTTTTTGTTAATGAAATAGTAATTTGTGGTCGTAAGAGCCATCATTTTATTTCATCAGGCCAATTATTAGTTTTAATCACTAAGTTTTATTCTTTTGGAGATTGATTGATGAATAGATTTGTTCTGTGCTTTATTAGAGTTGAGAGTTGATGCGTAACTTGTCACTACCATGCATAAAAGGGCTTTGGCAGAGTTGACTCAGTGAAAAATTAAAATCAATAGTTTCTCTCCAAAAGAAATTCCAGATATTTTGAGGTCTATTTTCATCACTTTTTCCCCAGTTATACTTTCAAACAGCCAATTTTAGGTTTAGCCTTATCACAGGCTGTGTATTACGCGCCTTTGTAGATCTTCCCTTTTTTTTCAGCTCCAGAATTACTGTGCTGCTTAAGAACCAGGTATTAGTGCTAGGCCATACGAGATGAGAAGAGATTCCAGAGTTTGGCTTTTTAGAGGGCTTTTAGAAAAGATGGAGGAAAGGACTAAGTTTGCTTCAGGGAAAAAAGGAGCACATCTTTCTATCCAACCTTAACTCTAACCAGGAAAGAAGAGAAAATAGAGATGCTTCATTATGTGCAAACCCATTCTAATAAAGTTCTAAGGCATTAACTACAGGCTATCTGTTAGGAATCGTGAAAGCTGGAACGAAGAAGGATCGGTAGTTGGAAAATATGGCCTTGGTGATAGAAACCATGCCAGAAATAGAATGATAGAATTTTGCATGACCAATGACTTCTTCTTTGCGAATACCTTTTTTCAACAACATGAATTATGACTATACACATGGACCTCACCGGATGGAAGAGACAGGAATCAAATCGACCTCATCTGTGGAAAGAGACCGTGGAAAAGCTCAATATCATCAGTCAGAACAAGACCAGGAGCCGGCTGTGGAGCAGACCAACAATTGCTTATACGCAAGTTCAAGTTGAAGCCGAAGAAAATTAGAGCAAGTCCACAAGAACCAAAATACAACTTTTCGAGTATCTTACCTAAATTTAGAGACTGTCGCAAGAACAGATTTAACACATTGAACACTAATGACCAAAGACCAGATGAGTTGTGGGATGACATCAAGGACATCATACATGACAAAAGCAAAAGGTCATAAAAAAGACAGGAAAGAAAGAAAAGACCAAAATGGATATCAGAAGAGACTCTGAAACTTGATCTTGAATGAAGAGTAGCTAAAGCAAATGGAAGAAATGATGAAGTAAAAGAGCTGAACAGAAGATTATGAAGGGCAGCTCCAGAAGACAAAGTATTATAATTAAATGTGCAAAGACCTGGAGTTAGAAAACCAAAAGAGAACACGGTTGGCATTTCTCAAGCTGAAAGAACTGAAGAAGAAACTCAGGCCTCTTATTAAATTATTGATGGATTATATCGGCAAAATATTGTGCGATACAGAAAGCACTTTATTGAAAGAAGATGGAAGGAATATACAGAGTCACTGTGCCAGAAAGAATTGGTTGATATTCAGCCATTTCAGGAGGTAGCATATGATCAAGAACCAGTGGTACTGAAGGAAGAAGTCCAAGCTGCACTGAAGGCAGTGGTGAAAAACAAGACTCCAAGAATTGATAGCATACCAGTTGAGAAGTTTCAAAAAATGGATGCAGCACTCTAGGTGCACACTCAATCTAAGCCAAGAATTTTGAAAGACAGCTTTGTGGCTGACTGGAAGAGATCCATATTTGTGCCCATTCCAAAGAAAAGTGGTCCAACAGAATGCAGAAGCTATTGAACAATATCATAAATATCACATGCAAGTAAAATTTTGCTGAAGATCATTCAAAAGCGGTTGTAGCAGTACATCAACAAGGAACTGCCAGAAGTTCAAGCTGGATTCAGAAGAGGAAGTGGAATGAGGAATGTCACTGTTGATATCAGATGGGTCTTGGCTGAAAGCAGAGAATACCAGAAAGATGTTTGCCTGTGTTTTATTGACTAAACAAAAGCATTGGGCTGTGTGGATAATAACAAATTATGGATAACATTGTGAAGCATGGGAATTCCAGAACACTTCATTGTGCTCATGCGGAACCTGTGCATAGACCAAGAGGCAGTCGCTCAAACAGAACAGGGGGATACTGTGTGGTTTAAAATCAGGAAAGGTGTGTGTCAGGGTTGTATCATTTCACCACACCTATTCAATCTGTATGCTGAGCAAATTACCCAAGAAACTGGACTATCTCAAGAAGACCATGGCATCAAGATTGGAGGAAGACTTATTAACAACCTGCAGTATACAAATGGCACAACCTTGGTTGCTGAAAGTGAAAAGGACTTGAAGCACTTACTGATGAAGATTAAAGACTACAGCCTTAAGTATGAATTGCACCACAACATAAAACAAAAATCCTCAAAACTGGACCAATAAGCAACATCGTGATAAATGGAGAAAAGTTTGAAGTTGTCAAGGATTTCATTTTACTTGGATCCACAATCACTGCCTGGGGAAGCAACGGTCAGAAGTCAAACAACGCATCACACTGGGCAAATGTGCAAAATGTCCCTTTGAGGACTAAGGTGTGTCTGACCCAAGCCAGGATATTTTCAGTTGCCTTATATGCGTGCTAAAGCTGGACAGTGAATAAAGAATGAAGAACTGACACATTTGAATTATGATGTTGGAGAAGAATATTTAGTATACCACGGACTGCTGGAAGAACAAACATCTCTGTCTTGGAAGAAGTACAGCCGAGTGCTTGGTAAGTGGAAGGTCAGTGAAAAAGAGGCAGACCCTGGACAAGATTGATTTAAACAATGGGTGCAACAGTGGGCTTAAACGTAGCAATGGTTGTGAGGATGTTGCAGGACCGGGGAGTGTTTCATCCTGTTGTACATAAGGTGAGTCAGAACCAAGTTGATGGCACTTAACAACAACATCAGTTAGGAAACTGAAACTCAGCTGAAGTAATTTTCTCAAGGTCATATGTTGTTAATTACATAGTAGTTGGCTGAGCCAGTATTTGACCTCAGATACTTGACAGCCTTAATTCTAAGTTCTTTCTAGTCTTGTAGACTGCCTTTCATGTTTCAAAACAGAGACATTCATATATTGGTGCTGGAATTTGATTTACTAAATTCTGCAGATATTTTTGATGTAGTAGAACTGTCTTAGTTACTCTGGACGTTAAAAAAGATTGAGACTCTTGCTTTTGCAGAGTTTATAATTTGGTAACGACCTGTGAATGTATTTTATCATTTAATTCTGTTAGGTAGATCTCAGTTACAGTAATTTTTGAAATCTTGTGTTTTTACTTTAACAGTTTAGTTTCCCAACATCTTTCATGTACTTTCTGAGTAAATGCAAATTCTGTCTTTGCAAGTCTGAAAATTATTTATCTAATTATTTATCTAATTTTTCAAAAGCAGTATGCTAAATTTATCAGAATGCTGCTATTGTATAGCATACTTATAATTCAAATCGATTGCATTCAAGTTTTAGTACTTGAAATTGCAAGGAAAAATCTATAAATGTTTTCTTTTTCAAGCGTTAGTAGACAGTCCACCTTCAAATAATGTTTCTTGTAACTAGAATTTATAGTGGATTTTCTTAGTATTACCAAATGGTTGTGTATATATATGGCAGTAGTACTAATGTGGGAAACATAGAGCTGGAGAAACACACCCTTAAAGCTAAAGGGTGATTACCTAGTTTAGTGGTTTTCAAAGTTTTTTTTTTTAGCTCTAAAATCTTTCCCACAAACAAAATATTTAAAAAAACAACATATAAATTGAACCAAATCCACTCTATATGCTCCAGATGCCTCTTCTGTATGTCTCATTTCTCTCATCTCCCCAGCTTCATACCCCACGTGTACGTTTGTTAAGGATTACACGAGGAAGTAGGAGTACATTCAGAACTTACAATGGGACCTGTTGATGCCCAATTTGACTCAAAGTTGCAACTCAGGGCCCTTGAACCACAGCTGGCCTGCATATGTGTTTTGTTAGCCCTCTATTTTGGGGGGCTGGGGCAGGTGGGAATTTATTTTTAACTAAAACATTAAGTTATTTACAGTGATTAAGAATTGGGAGATTCACAATTAAAAAATCCTGATTTCTAGCTTCTCTTGAAAAACAAACATCTGGCCAACACTGGGCCTTCATTTGCTCTTGGTAACAATGAGGAGTTGAGCAGTGGCTGCTCCCTTTAGGTAGGGCATATTCTATCTAAAGTTTTTTCAAGAATTTGCTTACTTTCAAAATTAACAGTTTAATTGTATGAATTATCTTAGAATGCATATTTTTAAAAATGTTTTTATCTGTGTCGGAATATTTGTATTTTAAAATCTCATATTATTTTTCTTTTTTCCCTTAAGGACCTAGATGATATAGAAGATGAAAATGAACAACTAAAGCAGGAAAATAAAACTCTTTTGAAAGTTGTTGGCCAGCTGACAAGGTAGAAGATTCAAGGCTGAGTGTGGAAAAAAATTTGAAACTACTGATTGAACGTTATGGTCAATGCTAGGACAATATTCCTATGCAGCAATACATTAAAATAACTAAGTGTGTATATTTATTTCTAGAAAGCTGACAGATGTTTATTTTCAAAATACTCCTTTTTCATGATTAGTTTCAAACAAAGTATCCACCTTTTATTTCATAGATAAGTAATGCCTTTTCAGTTATTGAAAGGATAGTTTATGGCTTTTATGGTTTTGTGTGGTATGCAAATAAAATATGGTTTAAAGTCACAACCATTTAAATGTATTTTATCTAGGGTAGTGCGTTTTCTCCCTAAAGCAATATACATGGTCTTTGTTTACATGAATCCAGATGTTTTGGGGGGAGTTACCTGAAAATACCTTATTACTGATGTGTACAACCTTTTGTGTGTTGACAACTTACTCAACAAAGTCTTTGCCCACTGTCATTTATTCTTTCAATTTATTTTAAGTGATTTAGATCATAGAATCACACTATTTTGTATAGCAGTTATCTTTTTAAAGGAAAGCTGTTAGAAAAAGTCACTTAATATCATGTACTAGTTGACTAAATATAAATTTAAAAAAGAATACTTGAATTGTGCTATAGTAAATGAAAATTTACTATTTTGTATTTGAATATTAAAATCACTTTAACTTTTGAAAAACAGTTTTAATTTTAATGTAAAATTTCTTATGTAGGTACTAATTTTTTTTTTAATGTTCTAAGGTTTATTAGTGCACATGAAATATTTAAAGAATTGGTTATTCTTCAGGTCTGGAAAGTGTACAATTTCAGTGTATAAGGAAAAATTCATACTGTTGATCATTATGCATATTAACATGCATTAAAAATCAAAACAAAAAATTTGTACATAAAGCGTTTATGCTTATATCAGTAAAATAGTACATAATCAGAAATAGTACTAAAATACTTTGCCTAATTTCAAAGTTTGAGAATAATACTATGACAGTTATTCTCACTCATCTAAGAGATTATCCCCCTACCCCAAATTTAAGTAATTTTCTTCCTAACAATTGAATTTTTAGAACAATTATTTTTGAGGAATTATACAAATTTTCTCTTCTATGAAATATCATTAGTGTTTATGGTTATTTTATATTACATTTTCATGTTGAGTAAGAACCCACCTTTAAAATACATTAACATTAAAAATGTCTGCCTGATGGTTGAATCTTAAATAGTTTACTGCTATCATCTTATCCAATTAATGTACATAAGTGGCTTGAAATTATTAAAATCCATTTTGGGTGCACTTCGAAGTCTTCTCCTTCACTTACCAAGCCCCTTCATTAAACTGTTAGGAAAATAGGAAAGGTGAGACAATTTGAAAAAAATGTGTAGTAAATAAGTATCTGTCAATGAATTCTGAAACTCTCTGTAGTTAACAGGGCCCCCCGCTTCCACCCTCATCCCATCTTTTAGTTTCAGAAGTTTCAAACTTGGCTGGTCATCAGAATCACTTCGGATGCTAAAAAGAATTCTCTGACTATAGCTCTTAGATAGGCTTAGGTTGAGAACGTGGAATCCAAAATGTTTAAAGTTAACACATCTGATGGTTTTGATCATCACCTGGGTTTGGAAAAAATGTTACCTCTTTCCTCCTGTATGTTCTCTTAGAGGCCCTGGAATTAACATAATTTTAGCTATTAGCATTTTCCCCCCTTTGAGTTTATTTAATAAATAACCTGGTCCCAGGACAGTTTTCATATATTCATATATATATATATATATGTCCTGCTCACCAAGAGTTCAATGTTAGATTACTAAACTTGGTATAGTTGGCAAAATTACTGCATAAGGTCTTCCTTCTTAAAGACTATTATGCAGCCTGGGAACGGCGATCTGCCGCCCAAATGTCTGAAGGAGCATGCCACACTCAGTGACTCCCTTGGCTGTAAGGCACTTAATCTCCTTTTAACAGCTAAGTGGTAGACATGTCAGTATTGCCTAATGTTCCATTCACCTTTTGGATGTTGTGGAAATGCTGCCATTTTCTAGCCTTAAAAATAATGTATTCATTTTTTAGTTACAGAGAAAAAAGACAATTATTTTGAATTTTCTATTTAATCCATATATAGGTAAAGAAACATTTTACATTTTAAAATTATACCATTAAAGACTGAAACGTTCTTGCAATTTTCTTCTTCTTCAGTTCATGGGGAACATTTCCCACAGAGATTTTTGCTTTTTTAACATAAAGATGCCTAGTGCAAATACAGGAGACGTGGTAACTGTGGCAAAAACATTTCACATACTGTCCACTGCCCCCTCCCTAATATGTATATTTATTTCACACTGAATATTGAAAAGATGAAGTAAAATCTGGTACAATTTCTTCTTAAGGTTTATAAAAGTGTTGAGATTTTTAAAAGGTAACTGAAATAACCACTACCTTAGAAAACTTGGCTATTGTCAATAAAGTGCTAGTGTTTATGAAATTATTCTGTGTAGAAAATTTTTTATATGTCCTGGGAATTTGTAGCATAATAAAAACATCCAAAGTTCTAATGCGTTTATGAGATCATTTTCAAAACAACATCCTTATTATCTTTAAAACAAACATGAAAATTACTGAAGTGATATTTATCCCCCTTTTTCTAGAATTGTTGGTAACTTGATTGCACTACAGTTACCTGCAGAGAGGAAGGGGAAAGCTTTTGGTGGTGTATTTCTAAATAAGGGATTTTACCAAATTTAGTAGATTAGAAGTCAGAGTTGCTTAAGTAGTTTAAAACATAGAAAGTTAAATATCAGGGGCAAGTACATGAAACGATGTATTTTTAAGGTGAAAATCTTCCTCAATTACATGTGGCTTATGTTTTCTTATGTTTATGTATTAATCTGGATTTTTCTAATTAGAAATTAAAATGCGATGTTTTTAGTCCGCGAATACTTTGTTGGAAACAGCGTAAGTCAATATAATGGAAGCATCCATGTGTTGGAAGACAAAACTTCAAAGATCTTGAATTTGATAATTGATCTGGTCTTTTGGACATTTTTCACATGTGTAGTGACAGTAATCTTTCATCTTTTTTGTAGTTACATGATTTTTTTTTATCATTGCCTAGTAAGTCCCATCCAGCGTTGGGACTTGCTAGTCATGATTTTGTTAATAACTAGTTACAGAATTCAGACACAAATTTTCATTATTACAATATGAGAAACCAAACACACCAGCTTTCCGTTGCTGGGTTTTATTAAGTGAGAAAGAATTCAGGAATCAGAACTTTAACGTGTCGAAGTTAGTGCTGAACATCCTCATGTTGTATGTGAAGCATTCCCAATATGTACTGTAAAGCTTGACTTTTGTATTGAAACTATGCTGTCATAAATAAAGAACATCCCATTAATCAGGATTGTAATTTGTATTACTTACCTGAGAATGAGTGTGACACTTTTATTTTCCTGTGCCATTAAACTGAAAGCATTGTACCAACAGCAGACAACTAATATTTTGCTTATCAGGTGCACCAACCTGTTGTTACATTTTCTCCTTGGTTTATAGAAACTGATTATTTCACTACCAGTTTAAAGACTTGAACCATAACCCAAGAAAACCTAAGCCCGTACTGTTTTTTGTTTTTTATTTTAGTTAGGTAGAATCTCATAGCATGTTAAATCTAAACCCCTATCCTCCCAAAAATAATTATGTGAGTGTACGAGAACATATGTATTGAGGGCGTTTACATTAAATTCTCAGACCCATTTCTTGAGCAAATATCTTAAGTCATCTGGGTATATGATACTGTTACAGATAATAAACCAAAAAAACCTGTTGCGGTCAAGTTGATTCCAACTCAGCAACTGTGTAGGACAGAGTAGAACCGCCCCGTAGAGTTTCCAAGGAGTGCCTGGTAGATTTGAACTGCCAACCTTTTGGTTAGCAGCCATAGCACTTAACTGCTAGGCCACCAGATATTTCCGTATAGATATTACAGTTGTTTTAAAAAAAAATAGGCACGGACCAACCCTTCCTTCTAGTAATATATAATCTACATATAGTGTATGTCAGTAGCACAAAGTGCAGTCTGATTAGCAGTAGCCTGTCCGATCTGAATAAAAAAGAGAGAAAACCAAACCCAGTGCTGATGAGTCGATTCCGACTCATAGCGGCCCTATAGGACAGAGTAGAAGTGCCCCATGGAGTTTCCGAGGAGCGCCTGGCGGATTCAAACTGCCAATCCTTTGGTTCGCAGCCATAGCACTTAACCACTATGGCCACCAGGGTTTCCCTAATCTGAATAAAAAAGAATAGCTCACTCAAAAGGCTTAAAAAAAAATGTTTTTTTTTCTTTGTTTGTTGTACTCATTGTCTTTTACGTCTAGTTAATAGGTACTGTTTGATTTGCTGCAGCATTTATTGAAAAGCTACTTGCACTTTGGGAAGTACGTTACCATACTCTTTTAGATAATTATTTATGCATTAGGAAAAGGACATTTTTAAGTTATTTATAACAGTAATAAGGTAAAAAGAATTTAATGTATGTCAGATACACCAAATTGTTGATGGTATTCAAATATGATTTTGAGTTAGTATTTGTGTATACATTATTGGTTTGTTTTAAAGTATTTAATTCTACTCTAATCAACACATATATTGGCAGTTACTCTGATAGTAATAGAATATTAGTGATGATCACTTGATCAACATTGATTACGTACTGGTGTTTGTTTTGTTCCATTTCTCTTTTCTCCATATACCTAATTAGGTGTATTTTCTTTGGTGAACTTGTTTCTTGAATGATTTGGCAATGGTATTTAGGGTTTTTATTATTATGTTTTTCTTCTAAATTTAAGCAGCTGTCATTGCTTCCAGTGGAGACCATATGAAAGTTAAAACATACTACTTAGTTGAAGAATTGGGTAATTCAGGTAATCCAAATATTTGTGGGGAAACATTTAGATCATGTATTGAACACTTTTTATTGAACACTTTTTATTGAACACTTTTTATTGAACACTTAGGAAACACTGGTGGCATAGTGGTTAAGTGCTACGGCTGCTAACCAAAGGGTTGGCAGTTCAAATCCGCCAGGCGCTCCTTGGAAGCTCTATGGGGCAGTTCTACTCTGTCCTATAGGGTCACTATGAGTTGGAATCAACTCGACGGCACTGGGTTTGGTTTTTGGGTATTGAACACATAAATATTGCGTAAACAGCTTTCATCATTCTCATTGCATAGATTCTCTTTGCAGAATAGTCTCCTTTATGTAGATTCAGTGTTAGTGTGCTTTGTATGTAAAATAAGAGTCTCTCAGTAGAAAAGTAAATTTTCATTTACTTTTCAACACCAATTAATTGATTTTTCCTTCCCGTACTATCAGTAAACCCCTGACCATGAGTTTTCTTTTTAAAGTTGAGGGGTGATGCTAATATTTTAATTAGTTTATGCGCCTCATACTGGCACAATATGCATTACTTTTAAATTCTTTATGTGGTGTATTATTTTAGAAGGAATGATGTTTTAAGAAACAAAAAGAGTTGGTAGGATATGAATATATTAATGGTGGAGCTTCTTAAATAAGTGAGGAAGTGCACACATGCTCATCCTGACTGAAGAGTTTCCGTTTGTGTTTTAAAACTGCGTGAATAGTTTTTAAATTAAAAATTGTAACTGTTATAAACTAAATCTCATGGTGTTCAAAGAATTTTAGGTCCTTAGTTTGAAAATGATAAGTCGGGGTCTGGGAATGTAAAAATCCAGCCTTTTTGTTTCTTTAGTAAATGGTTTACATAACCTTTTGTTGACTGTGTCATTCTTCATACAGCTACACCAGCTAATCAGTCTTCCTTACTTCCAGAACCCTAAATTCGCCTTCTCAGTAATGTCGTACATGTCTAACATGTGAACCAGCATCCTTCAGGTCAGTCTGTTTAGACAGTGTCTCAAGTCCTTATGTAAAAGCATACTCCATTAGCAAGCCCACTGAAAAAATTTTGCAAGGTCCCACAGTCTTAATTGAAGTGGACTCTATCTTAGACTTCCATCAAATCTTTTTTTTCTTTCTTTCTAGATACAATTCCCACTGTTTGTATGCTTACACATGCACATACTTCTATCGGCAATTGTAAACTATCCACATATTTCCTTAATCTTATTGCTCCAGTTTCTTTTCTTCACCTCTACAAGAGGTTACCTTTTCTTCCTGGTTAGCTTTTGGGAAAGAATTGTGCCATACCGATCCTTCCCATTAAAGGAATAGGAGTGGTTATAATATCCTTTACATTTCTTTTGATGTCTGTCCTGATGAGGGTAGAAAGGAAACTTGGAAGCAAAATTGCTCTTAATCTTGGACCAAAAGTACAGTTGTACTCTTTCAAAAAACTTCTGAGCCTTAATCAAAGTACTTTTAATAAAGAAAAAAGCTTTTTATTTGGTGTCAGTTAGTTGGGCAACATGAAAAAAAATTAATATGAGCCAATCTAGAAAGGTAGAGTGGACTTTTACTTTATAAATGTGAAAGAAAAACAAGAGTTTGATTGTTGTGTATGTTTTCTATATTAAAAAATGCTCAGTTATTCAGTATAAATTATCTTAATCCATATGTGATCAGTTGCTATCCCTGTTTAGACCTGCCATGGGACGTGAAATTCACAGTCTTTACATTATGTTACAGGCTTCTTTACAGAGAAATACTTGTATTCCTTTAAAATGTAGACTGTTGTGGTTAAACAAAAGTAGATTGTTATCAGTGGACATTTTAACTTTAAGGAAACAAATTATTAAAAATTAATAGCAGGGTATCTGATTTCTTTTATTCTTGTAGAGAGGAAGTATAAACAAAGCTATCAGTCAAAGACAGAGAATCCAAATTTGAAGAGTCTGTAAATTACTTTTGGTAAGAATACATTCATCTGCTAATGTTAAGAAAAGTTGGAAACTACTAGTACCCATAGCAGATTGAAAGCTTCATGTATGGATGTTTCAGAACAAGAAGCAACATCACTACTTTGAAGTAAAATTATTTCATTCGTTTACTATTTTAAGTGTGGCCACTGAATCAGTGAAGATTGTAATGGGGTAAATAGTGGACACTTTAAAAATGCTAATTGGAGGTCTTGTTGTTGTCAGGTGCCATCAAGTCGGTTCTGACTCATAGGGACCATTGTTGTAACCGCTGTGTCAATTCATCTCATTGAGGGTCTTCCTCTTTTTCACTGTCCCTCTACTTTACCAGGCATGATGTCCTTCTCCAGGGACTGGTCTCTCCTGATAACATGTCTAAAGCATGCGAGACATAGTCTCGCCGTCCTTGCTTCTAAGAAGCACTCTGGTTGTACTTCTTCCAAGACAGATTTGTTCGTTCTTTTGGCAGCCCATGTTATGGTCAGTATTCTTCACCAACACGATAATTGAAAGGTGTCAATTCTTCTTTGGTCTTCCTTACTCATTGTCCAGCTTTTGCCACGCATGTGAGGCGATCAAAAACACCTTGGCTTGGGTCACGCACCTTAGTCTTCAAGGTGACATCTTTGCTTTTTAACACTTTAAAGATCTTAAGATATCTGAAAGTGCCTCTGTTTCTCCTTTTGGGGGGGGAGGCGAAAATGTGTATAACAAAACAACCATCCATTCAGCCTTTTCTACATGTACAGTCTGATGACATTGGTCACACTCTTTGCATTGTGCCACCAGTCTAGCTAGCTATCTACTCATACTGTTTCACCACCATTAACTTAGGCTATCTGTTCCTTAAACTTCTCCTTTTGTTTTAGATTTTGATCTCATACAGATAATTCTTTAAAAGAGTGCACTGTTCAAGGAGAACATTCTTTACTCACTGAGCTAAACTGTTGTTTAAAGATGACTTCTTGGGATAATTTCAATTTAAGGCTTAGAGATTATTTCAGGGCTCTAAATTCAGGGGTTCCCTTAGTCCCAGTGGGTCCAATACATCTGCTTTCTATAAGATTTTTAAATTCTTTCCCACATTTTTCCTCTTTTTAATCAGGATCCATCCATTGGGTCCTTGATGAAAATGTTCAGTAATGGTAGCTGGGCGCCATCTTTTTCTTCTGGTCTCATGGCAATGGAGGTATTAGTTCAAGGAGGCAGTTAGACCTGCAATCCATTTCCCTCTCCAATTCCTGGGTCTCCTCCTCCTGCTGTCTTCTAACTTTTTTTTTAAAGATCAATATGCCTTAAGAGTTCAGCCAAGCATAGTGACTTGCTTAGGTAGCAATTTGAGTGTAACTTTAACCCCAGTAGCCATACGTGCAGGTATTATGTATTTTATTTGATCCTTTTAAACCTGTGCAGAGTACAAATGGAGGGTAAGTAATTTGCCCAAGGTCACAAAGTTAGTCTGACTGCAAAGCTTTGGGCTTTATACTATGATGACATACTTTTATGACATCGTCATTGTCCTGTTAAATATTTTGCTACTGGTTTTCAAAGTGATGTCCCCACACTAGTAGCATTGGCTTCACTTAGGAACCTGTTACACATGCAGATTTTTGAGCCCCACCCAGGACCTACAGAAGCAGAAACTTTGAGGGTGAGGCCCAACAGTCTGTGTTTTAACAAGCCCTCCAGGTGATTCTGATGCAGGTCAAAGCTTGTGAACCACTGTATTATGGATGTCTATTTTTAAGCAAAGAGCTTGAGTCTTTCTTTTTGGATATTCTATAATTAACATAACAGAAACTTGTAAAAAAAATGATCCTTTTTGTTGATGCTTACATTGCAAAAGATGGTATCAGGAAAAGCTTCAGCATGGATATTGGCAGCTTGACACAAACCCCATTAGTTTGGTATTTGTTATCTTTGGATCGCAGATAGGTTCTCAAGTCTGGGAGACTATGAAATAAAATCTTTTTTCTGTGTGAGGTTTCTCTCTGTTACTGCCAGAAGGTTCTTGGTAACAATAATGCATTTTTGTCAAATTTTAAAAATTGATACAAATAAATATTTCTTTTCAGTTACATATTTTTTCACGTGTGAACACTGTGGGATGGGCTATGGGGAAATGAATGCTCAAAGCTTACCTTCTGTGAACGTAGGAATCAGTAGCATTTTCTACTTATTGATCAAATGGAAGAAATCCACAATATTGCATCTCAATGAATAAAGAAAAAAAATAAAAGACTATTGATTTGGTATCATTTTTATATAATGTATTTAAATCTACTATTTTTACTTTAAAAAAATTTTGAAACAGTGTTGGATTTGCAGAGTTATTGTGAAGGGTAGTGCAAGAGTTTTCATATGCTCACACCCAGTTTCTCCTACTGTTAATGTCTTGGCATTAGTATGATACATTTGTCACAATTAATGAGCCAATATTAATACATTATTATTCACTAAAGTCCATACTTTATTCACATTTCCTTAGTTTTTCCCTAATGTCCTTTTTCTGTTACAGGATTCAGTCCAGGATACCACATTACATTTAGTCATCTTGTCTCCTTAGGCTCCTTTTGGTTGTGACAGCCTCTCTCCTGGTTTTTAATAACCTTGACAGCTTTGAGGATTACTGGTTAGGTATTTTTCAGTTGTTACTGTGGAGAGTTTCAGATATACACAAAAGTGGAGAATATAGTTAAATGAACCTACGTATCCTTCATTCGGTTTCAATAATTATCAACATCTTGCCAATCTTATCTATCCCTCTTCTTTTTTCCTTTGTTGCTCAGGTATTTTAAAGTAAATCCCAGTCATTATTTCACCTGTAAATATGTCAATATGCGTCTCTAGTAAATAGGGACAAAAATAACCACAATATTATTACGTCTAACAAAATTAGTGTTAATTTCTCAGTAGCATCTGTTGAGTTCAGTTCTTGGAGAAACAGACATGCAAGAGATCTATTGGAGGAAAACACTTGTGAGGAAAACTTGGGAGACTGGGAAAACTGTCGACCTTGATGCAGGTCTGGTTCTTGGGAATAAGGATGGTTGGTGTGGGTTTAGATCAGCTTTACACAAAGAATTTGGTTTTTGTTCTTGATTCCTGAGAGAGAACCTCTAAAACCTTGGAATTTCCCCAGTGATTGAAGTGTCTTTGATGAGGCCTCCAGATCACACTTGAGAGTTTACACCCATGAGGTGCCTCTTGGGTGGTGGGGGCTGGCCAGGCCAGAAAGACTTACCACCTGGTATCAGCCCAGCTTAAGGGGAGGGGACTGGAGAATGATTCGCTCAATAATGCTTATGTAAGGAAAACCCAATAAAGTTTCTGGACATGGAAGTTTTATGAGCTTCCTGCTTGGTGAAAGATATGGGAGGGTAGTGCATCCCTTTTTGGGACATGGATTCCTTGCGCTGGGAACCTTCCCAGACCTTGTCCAACGTGTCTCTTCATTTGCATCCTTTTTGCTGTAAAAAAAAAAAAAAAAAAACTGTAATGATTAGTTCTCTGAATTATTGTAGTGAATTATTGAACCTGAGAGAGTAGTGTGAGCTGGAAGGTCAGAAGTGAGAGGAAGCCCTGGGAACCCTTGAGCTTATAGCTGGCATCTTGAAGGGGTAGTGGGAAGACCCCAAATGTTTAGCTAGCAAGTCAGAAAGGAGGGTGTTGTGGGGACTCCAAAGCTGCTGTCTGAGGTCTTGGGCAGGCCTGGCAGTCTGGAGTACTGTGCCCTTTACCTTGTGAGGTCTGACTTTGCTTTGGGTGGTTGTTACGGTCAGAGGAAAACGTGTGGCATGTGCAGGTGGTGTCAGAAGTGGAAGAGAAGGGACCAGAATTGATGATAAACTGATTTGGATTGATCAACGCATTTGGTGTCAAGAGAAGTGGGCTTTTTATTTTTTCCAGCAGTGCAGTTCTAAGAGAGTTTAAGCAGGGCTTAGGGGGAATCCTCAAGCCAGAGTTGCCTGCTTGCCTGAGTAGTCCCACATCTTGCAGGAATGAGCCTGCTTTGTATTCCTGTTATGTTCATTTGTTGGCTGGGAGCAACCAGTAAGTAGGAAGCATGGCCTTGGCTGCCCTTGGTGGTGGATTAAGAGTACAGCAGCTGGAGCTATCAGGCGATTCCCCTCGCTGCAGTAGGAAATCCAAGAGGCCCATTTTGTGGCTGTCACATCATCTAATACTTTGTGTTCAGATTTCTCCAGATACCCCAAAAATGTCCTTTTACAGTTGGTTTACTCAAATAAGTATTGAAACAAGAGTCATTGATTGCATTTGGTTAACGTCTCATGAGTTGGACTTGACAAACTAACAACATCTCTTCAGTTTTTTTAAACCTATAAATTACACCCGCATTTTTTGCTGTTTTTTAAATTGAAGAAATATCATTTGGTCTGTAGAATTGTCCACATTTTTGGATTGACTGGTTGCATTTTCATGGTGCTGTTTGACATATTTTTCTGTCCCCCTCTATTTTCTGTAAATTGTTAATTAGCTGTAGAGGCTTTATTAAACTATATATATGTGTGTGTGTTTAACAATAATTCATAGGTGGTGTCAGTCATCTAGTGCTGCTATAACGGAAATACCACAAATCGATGCTTTTAACAAAGAGAAATTTATTCTCTCACAGTCTGGTAAGCTACAAGTCCAAATTCAGGGTGTCATCTTCAGGGAAAAGCTTTCTTTCTCACTCTTGGCTCTGGAGGAAGGTCGTTGTCATCAATCTTCCCCTGGACTAGGAGCTTCTCTGCACAGGAACCTCGAGTCCAAAGGACACACTCTGCTCCCAGCACTGCTTTCTTGGTGGTATGAGGCCCCTCACTCTCTGCTTGCTTCCTTTTCATTTCTTCTAAGATAAAGGTGATGTAGGCCGCATCCCAGGGAAACTCCCTTTACATTGGATCAGGGATGCGACCTGAGCAAGGGTGTTATATCCCACCCTAATCCTCCCTAACATAATCTAATCTTGCCTCATTAACCACAGACAGAGATTAGGATTTACAGCACATAAGAAGATTACATCAATCACAAAATGGAGGACAACCACACAATACTGGGAATAGTGGCCTAACCAAGTTGACACATTTTGGAGGGATACAATTCAATCCATGACAAGTGGTGTATATTTATTGAATCACATCAGAAGATGCATAATGTCTGATTGTCCCACTTTTTTTTTTAATTGTGTTGTATGTGAAAGTTTACAAATCAAGTCAGTCTCTCATACAGAAATTTATACACACCTTGCTATGTACTCCTAGTTGCTCCCCCCTAATGAGACAGGACACTCATCTCCACCCTGTATTCCCTATGTCCATTCAGCCAGCTTCTGTCCCCCTGTGCCTTTGCATCTCCGCTCCAGACAGAAGGTGCCCACATAGTCTCTCATGTGTCTACTTGAGCCAGGAAGCTGACTCCTCACCAGTATCGTTTTCTATGTTATAGTCCAGTCCAATCCCTGTCTGAAGAGTTGGCTTTGCGAGTGGGTCCTGTCTTGGACTAACAGAAGGTCTGGAGACCATGACCTCCCGGGGCCTTCTAGTTTCAGTCAGACCGTTAAGTTTGGTCTTTTTATGAGAATTTGAGGTCAGCATCCCACTGTTCTGCTCCATCAGGGATTCTCTGTTGTGTTCCCTGTCAGGGCAGTCATCGGTTGTAGCCGGGCACCATCTAGTTCTTCTGGTCTCAGGCTGATGTAGTCTCTGATTTATGTGGCTCTTCCTGTATCTTGGGCTCGTAACTACCTTGTGTCTTTGGTATTCATTCTCCTTTGTTCCAGGTGGGTTGAGACCAATTGATGGATCTTAGATGCCTACTTGCTAGTGTTTAAGACCCCAGATGCCACTCACCAAAGTGGGATGCACAATGTTTTCTTAATAGATTTTATTGTGCCAATTGACCTAGATGTCCCCTGGAACCATGGTCCTCAGACCCCTGCCCCTGCTACTCTGGTCTTCAAAACATTCAGTTGTATTCAGGAAACTTCTTTGCTTTTGGTTTAGTCCATTTGTTCTCACCTGTCCTGTACTGTGTGTTGGCTTTTCCTTCTTCACCTAAGATAGTTCTTGTCTCCTATCTAATTAGTGAATACCCCTCTCTCCTTCCCTCCCCACCCTTGTAACCATCAAAGAATATTTTCTTCTCTGTTTAAACTATTTCTTGAGTTCTTATAATAGTGGCCTCATACAATATTTGCCCTTTTGCAACTAATTTCACTCAGTCTGATGCCTTCCAGATTCTTCCATGTTGTGAGATGTTTCATGGATTCATCATAGTATTCCATTGTGTGAATATACCATAATTTATCCATTCATCCAGTGATGGGCACCTTGGTTGCTTCCATCGTTTTGCTGTTGTAAACAGTGCTGCAGTGAACATGGGTGTGCATATACCTGTTCATGTAAAGGCTCCTGTTTCTCTAGGATATATTCCAAGGAGTGGGATTGCTGGATCGTATGGTAGTTCTATTTCTAGCTTTTTAAGGAAGTGACAAATCGATTTCAAAAGTTGTACTATTTTACATTCCCACCAGCAGTGTAGAAGTGTTCCTGTCTCTCCACAACCTCTCCAACTTTTATTATTTTGTGTTTTTTGGATTAATGCCAGCCTTGTTGGAGTGAGATGGAATCTCATTGTAGTTTTGATTTACGCTTCTCTAATGGCTACTGATCATGAGCATTTCCTCATGTATCTGTTAGCAGCCTGAATGTCTTCTTTGGTGAAGTGTCTGTTCATATCCTTTGCTCATTTTTTAATTGGGTTATTTGTCTTTTTGTTGTTGAGTTTTTGCAGTATCATGCAGATTTTAGAGATCAGACTCTGATCAGAAATGTCATAGCTAAAAACTTTTTCCCAGCCTGTAGGTAGTCTTTTTGCTGTTTTGGTGAAGTCTTTGGATGAGCATCGGTGTTTGATTTTTAGACGCTCCCAGTTATCTAGTTTCTCTTCTGGTGTTTGTGCATTATTAGTAATGTTTTGTATACTGATTATGCCATGTATTAGGGCTCCTAGCATTGTCCCTATTTTTTCTGCCATGATCTTTATCGTTTTACATTCAATATTTAGGTCTTTGACCCATTTTGAGTTAGTTTGTGTGCATGGTGTGAGGTATGGGTCTTGTTTCATTTTTTTGCAGATGGCTATCCAGTTACGCCAGCACCTTTTTTTTTTTTTTTTATTAACTTTTATTGAGCTTCAAGTGAACGTTTACAAATCAAGTTAAACTGTCACATATAAGTTTATATACACCTTACTCCGTACTCCCACTTGCTCTCCCCCTAATGAGTCAGCCCTTCCAGTCTCTCCTTTTGTGACATTTTTGCCAGCTCCCAACTCTCTCTATTCTCCCATCCCCCCTCCAGACAGGAGATGCCAACACAGTCTCAAGTGTCCACCTGATACAAGTAGCTCACTCTTCATCAGCATCTTTGTCCTACTCACTGTCCAGTCGCTTTCGTGTCTGATGAGTTGTCTTCGGGAATGGTTCCTGTCCTGTGCCAACAGAAGGTTTGAGGACCATGACCGCCGGGATTCCTCGAGTCTCAGTCAGACCATTAAGTCTGGTCTTTTTATGAGAATTTGGGGTCTGCATCCCACTGATCTCCTGCTCCCTCAGGGGTTCTCTGTTGTGCCAGCACCGTTTTTTAAAGAGACTGTCTTTTCCCCAATTAATGGACTTTGGGCCTTTGTCAAATATCAACTGCTCATATGTGGATGGATTTATGTCTGGATTCTCAGTTCTGTTCCATTGGTCTATGTATCTATTGTTGTACCAGTACCAGGCTGTTTTGACCACTGTGGCAGTGTCATATGTTCTAAAATCAAGTAGTGTGAGGCCTCCCACTTTGTTCTTCTTATTCAGTAATGCTTTACTTATCCAGGGTCTCATTCTCTTCCATATGAACTTGGTGATTTGTTTCTCCATCTCATTAAAAATGTTGTTGGAATTTGGATTGGAATTGGTTGTCCCACTTTTAATGAAGTGAAAATTGATCAGGTTCAGATGCTGTTGGCTTGATCACTCTATTTTAAAGTTCCCCATCAACCTTTATCTAATAGTTTTAGGAACCTAGAAACGACTGATGATTGTTGCCTAGTTCTCTAATTCTACTATTTGTTTTACGTTAATAGTTGGAATTCTTTTAAAAAACTATTTTCATCAATTATTTAGTTTTCCTAAAATATAAGGAAAATGAGATGACATTTGATTCTTTCCCTTTATTTGCCAGCTTTCCAATAATGAGTCAGAAGGCTACTGACCTCCACAGGTAAGTCATGAGTTTGTTTTGTATATTTGATGTTTTTTAATCCATTGCAGTCATTGTTTTTTTTGTCCAAATAGTCTCATCTTTGGCCAGTGGGAACCCCTTCAAGTAGTCCCGTGTCTTTTTCATCATCGATAGCTCCCCCTGTTTTCTGGGATAAGATGTTCTGTTTACTGCAGATTTTCAAGAATATCACAGAAATCCATTTTCATTCCTTTTATTTATTTTCTCATTTTATTTGCCAGTAGTAGGTCTTAGCTATATCTTGATTTTTTTCTTGGAGCATTTAAATCTATTCTTGCCTATTGGGAAACCACAGTAGGTTGATTATAAAAGTCAAGATTTTTTTTTTTTTAATTTGGAGTATTTAAAAGTACTTTAGATGGTGTTCAAATTAGGATATAGCCACATAACTAAAATATATGGGTTGAGTTAAATGCGAAAAGAGATCAGAACTATATAAATTATGTATTAAAGTTAAATTTGTAATAGAAAAGTTGTGCCAAATTGACTTTGTCACTCCCCCCTTCTCATTAACCTTCGACCCAACATTAAAATATGAGCTTTAATAGACTAGAGACTTCATCTCTAGTCACGTTTGAATGAGGGTTTCTGCAGAGGTGCCAGTCATTGTTAAGTTTCTGTAGCTGGTTGCGAGGCAGTCCTTGTGAGTGAGGAGTGTTTGATGATGGCTAGAGCCAGGATGTGAAGGTGCCCTGTGACTGATTGAGCCACTTAGAGGTCCTGCAGTGCTTAGGATTAAAGTTCAGTTGCTGGCAGTCATTACCAGGCGAGGTTGGCAACACTCTTCCTCTGCTCTCATCAATACCATCATATAAAAAAGAGAGTCCACAGTTGATATAGTTTATAAAGAAAGTGTTTTACATCCTACTTTGGTGAGTAGCATCTGGGGTCTTAAAAGCTTGTGAGCAGCCATTTAAGATACTCCACTGATCCCACCCCATCTGGAGCAAAGGAGAATGAAGAAAACCAAAGGTACAAGGGAAAGGTTAGTTCAAAGGACTGATGGACTACAACTACAGCCTCCATCAGACTGAGTCCAGCACAACTAGATGGTGACCAGCTACCACTACCGACTGCTCTGACAGGGATCACAATAGAGTGTCCTGGGCAGAGCTGGAGAAAAGTGTAGAACAAAATTCAAACTCATAAAAAAAGACCAGACTTACTAGTCTGACAGAGACTGGAGAAACCCTGAGAGTTTGGCTCCGAACACCGTTTTAATTCAGTACTGAAGACACTCCGGAGGTTCACCCTTCAGCCAAATATTAGGCCTATAAAACAAACAATAATACATGTACCGTAACCATATATATAAGACTAAATGGGCACACCAGCCTAGGGGCAAGGATGAGAAGGCAGGAGGGGACAGGAAAGCTAGATGAATGGAAATGGAGAACCCAAGGTCAAGAAAGGGAGAGTGTTGACATGTGAGGTTGGCAGCCAATGTCACAAAACAACATGTGTATTAATTGTTTAATAGGAAACCCAGATGGCGTAGTGGTTAAGAGCTATGGTTGCTAACCAAAAAGTCAGCAGTTCAGATCCACCAGGCACCCTTGGAAACTGTATGGGACAGTTCTGCTTTGTTCTATATGGTCGCTATGAGTCGGAATCGTCTTGGCCATGGATGGGTTTTTAATTGTTTAATGAGAAACTAATTTGCTCTGTAAACCTTATCTAAAGCACAGTAAAAATAAAGAGGGTCCATTGCTTTCTTCCAGAATGCACAAACTAGCTGTCGCCTGGGATCCTTGCATTTTGCATCTCATATTTTTCACAAAATTTATTGTGTGCCTGCTTTGTGCTAGGTACTTTTCTAGGTGCTAGGAATATAGCTGTGAACAAAACAAGTCCTAGCCCACACTATTTTATTTCTTAGCAGCCCAGTAAGACAGTATTGACACAAGGTTGACAAGAGTTGCTCCTCAAAATGTCCTTTGATCCTTTCCAAAAGATGAAAATTGAACCTCAGTTATTTTCTGACAGAAATAGCAGCCTCAGTAAATGCCATGGTTTGTGTTTTAAAAACCGTACTGATGGGTTTAATGTTTGGAAAAGACAGATTTATTTCCTTAATCTTGAGAAATGGGGAATGGTTGGGGATTTGATGCATAAATTCATGTTGTCATTAATGTATCATACAATTTTATTGTTGCTTAGAAGTCATGTTCTTAATGGCTAATGATAGTTTGTTTCATTGTGGTTGATACCCCACATTTTCCAGTACATTCTGATTATCTTAAGCATTGGTAATTATTCACAGACAATTTCTGTGCTTAATTTTATAATGGATCCCCAAATATCTGTGTCCCTATAGCTCTTAAATTTCCCAGAGTCACCCATGGGTAAATAGGACTATTTATTGCTGTGTTTTTCTTTCCTTCTTAGCTCTGCAATTGAGGTGGAACTAAGTACAGTATACTTTACAAGATGTTGATATCTAGTTACTTGAGAAAAACTCCCCTATGGTGAAATCATTCTTTTGCCCTTTTTTTTTTTTAATAATTGAGTGGTCAGGACACTATTTTGCTGTAATTTTTGCCTAAAGATTTATTTCATTTGGGAAGGACATGCGTGGGAGAATTAAATCCAGATTTGAGGCTGTACTCCCAATTCACTTTTAAACTTAGAATAGTATTTAGCCTTTTATACTTTGATTTTTTTTTTTTAAATTCTTAAAATAATAAAAACAACTTACCTTGAGAAAAGCTGTTTCCCCTTCCATGACTCTTGAGAAAGTTTTCTTATTTGGACTCAAATGGGCTTATAACACCATCCTGACTAATTTTTTAAAAAGCTAGTTATTTCTGTGTAGATGGGGAAATAAAACTCAGAGTGGTGTTTTACCCTGAAGTTGCATGGTATGGTATAAACTAAGTCAAATATCTTGCCTCCTACTGCCAATACCTGAAAACTGAAGTGCTTGACCACTAATAAAATTAGTCAGCAACACAAGTCTGTTTAGAAGGGAGGTTAGAAATTTCAAAATAGTATAAAACCATAAGATATAGGAAGTCATAAAAATTAATTTTTGAGCAGAAGGAAAATAGAAATGAAGCCTTATTTGATTTTATCCTTGCCTCTTTGGAGCTTGATTTCAATCTGTTAACAAACAACAGTTGGAAGCAGTGTTTCCTTAAATGTGGTAGTCACCATACTCCCTGCATCAGAATCACTTGGAGTGCATACACATACTCAAATGAATCAGACTGAATCTGTCCTCAGAAAGCTTATGCGTAATTAAAGAAGAGAATTTACACAAGCCGAGAAGAGGAAGAAATTAATTCCTTAGAGGACTGGGGAAGACTTCTTTACAATCTATCATTTGAGACAAGCTTTGAAGACATCGGGAAGGGAAGATAGGTATCAGTTATAGTCAGGAATATTTAGAAAAATGTATTCAATATCTGATGAACCATGGTATTACACCTGAGTGCTGTATTTAAGGCTCTTTCAACACATACCACCTAATGAAATTTGAGCAGTAGCATCCAAGTTATATATCCACTTGAATTCAAATCCCGGCACTACCACTACTAGCTGTGTGATCTTGGACAAATTATTTTCACTTTGCTCATCTGCAACAAGGACACAGTAATGTCTAACTTGACTGGGTCACTGTGAAGAATAAATGAGATAATGCATGTGAAACACAGACACAATGCCTGTTGTAGCTATGCTGTGAAGAAGAATTAATGATATAACCTTTTATAGTGTGATGTCTACCAATTAAGAAGTTGAGAAGATTGTAATGGTTCTATTTCCTGAAATTAAAAAAAAAAGTTACTAGGAAGCATCTGGATTAGTAATAAAGCTCTCATCTGGTCTTATATTTCTGATTTTCTAGGACAGTTCTCTGCTCTCAGAAGTCCAAGTGCAACAAATTAGAACTCTGTCTTAAAAAAAAATGCAGTAGGTGTTGGTACAAATGTGGAGCAATCTCTATGTTGTTGATTCCGACTCATAGTGACCCTGTAGGCCACCAGGGCTCATAATTTCTATAACCAACCAACCAAGCAACCCACCCACCAATTGCCATCGAGTTAATTCTGACTTATAGTATGATTCTGACTCAGAGTGACCCTATAGAACAGAGTAGAACTGCCCCAAAGGGTTTCCGAGGTTGTAATCTTTATGAAAGCAGACAGCCACAGGGGTGGATTATCTAATTGCAACGTAAGCACAGTGCTTACCTTGCTTACCAGATCATCTGTAGTGAACAATTTCACATTTTTTCACCACATCAGAGATTCTGTTTCTAGGTATGGCTGGCATTTGTCTCTCAACCCCATAGCACCTTCCCACTGAATCAAAGCCTCTTCAAGTTTACAATCCCTGACATCTTTGATCATTGATCTGGTGAAAGTATGTGAAATTGTTTACTACAGATTAGTAAATAAGCACAAGTAAGCCCATGTTTACCTTGCATATTGAGTAATCTGTCCCTACTGCCACATCTTTCTCCCTTGGAGTGGCTGGTGGATTCAAACCACTGACCTTTTGGTCAGCAGCCAAGTGCTTAACCACTCCACCACCAGAGCTAGGTCTGGTAAACTGTGGGTACTCCAGAAGCATCAAACAAAGGCTTGGGTAAAGGAAAACAGCTTTTAGAAAAAAAATCTTGAGTTACTTGAGAAGCTGAAAGTACTTCCCAGTTAGTTTTCTCTTCCTCTTCAATTCCCAGACTCAAACCTGGACCTGTTTGCCTACCAAAAAAAATGCCTCTGCCTGGACTCCTGAACAAATATATTCCAGGGCAGTACCATTAACGCAGCTGATAGGGGAACTAAACAAACACAATGAATCAGCTTGAACTCACGCAGATTGGCAATGAGTCATTTTCTTTTTCTACTTCACTTATTTTTTCAGTGTACCTAATTACTAGTGACGGGTATGTCCTGATAGCAGAGAACAGGAAGCATATCAAAGCAAGAAGTTGTTTGTCTACTGACTTGCTCATGTTTAACAAGAAGCACTTTTTGTTGATTTAGGTATGCTTATTATAAGAATCCCTGGTGGTGCAGTAGTTAAGCACTCAGCTGCTAACCAAAAGGTTGGCAATCTGAACCCACCAGCCTTTCCATGGGAGAAAGATGTGGCAGTCTGCTTTCATAAAGATTTACAGCCTTGGAAACCCTGTGGGGCAGTTGTAGTTTGTTCTTTCGGGGAGCTGTGAGTCAGAATAGACATGATGGCAATGGGCTTGGGTTTCGGGTTTACTATAAGGCAGTGAAACACAAACGGCAATTACAGGTGTTGGTACTAGGGATGATTTTTCTGTCACTGTGGCAGAAGGCCATAGAAGCACTTGACCTAGAACAAAACATTTTTCCTCTTGAATTACGCAAGTTTGAAAGTAATGCTTGTTTTATGACCTAGCTGGAGTTTGGATATTTTATTTGTCCAGCTATATATATTTTATTTTATAATTGTACACACAGGCTAATTCCTTTGTGTTGTATTTTCCCTTCAAATAGTATATTGATTTCTTATAGACCTTACTGTCACTGTCAGTGTGCTCAGCTTAAGTATGGGTAAGTTATTTGTGATTATCTGAAATTTTTGGACTATAAGAAAGTTTACTCTTTGTTTAAATTAAGTTCAGAACTAGTAGGAACTTTATTTTTTCCCAGCAAGTGAGGTTGATGAGAAAAATCAAGAGGATAATAGAATCTTTCCAACTAAAAATATTTGGAACATCAATTTAAATTGGTCATTGTTAGCAAAGATAATGTGATCTAAAGAGGTGGATGGATTTTCTTAACAGCTAAAAGATGGCAGACTAAGCCACTAAACAGAAAAAGAGATTTAAAAGGCACCTTTTAAAATATTATTTGCCACTGGGGGAAAAAAAAATAGTGTCCAAAGAAAAAAGCTATTCCTGAAATAGTGAAGTGTTACCATGTCTAGAAATAAGACTAGGGCATCCCATTTCTCTTGTTTCTAGATTTATACCCTTTTTGATGACTCTAGGACTATGTTGCTATGGGGAATTCCAGGACTGTCAGCTAATGGTACAGAAATAACTGGTGTTCAGGGTCTGAATGCATTTTTGTTTTGAAAGCCCATAGTGAGAGGTATTGAAATACCAGCTGAATAAGTGAATACAAGATTGAATGGTTGAGTAAATAAGAATTCTTGGTTGCTACACTAGCCTAACCCTGATTCTTAACTCTTCTAAGTTTTATAACTTACCCTGTTATTTTATATCCCCTAGCTTTGTTTATTGTCTATAAAGTAGAGCTAGTAACATCTTACTGCATAAGGAAGTAGTCATTGGGTGGTGCAGATGCTGGACTACTTACTGAAAGGTTGGCTGTTCATACTGACCCAGAGGTGCCTCAGAAGTAATGCCTGGCAATCTTCCAAAAGGTCACAGCCTTGAAAACTCTATGGAGTGCAGTTTTACACTGCAACACATAGTGTCACTGTGAGTTGGAATTGACTCGATGGCAACCAACAACAACAACATAAAGAAGGAGTCCTGGGTGGCACAAATGATTAAGCACTCAACTACTAACTGAAAGGTTGACTGAACCCACCCAGAGGCACCTCACAAGAAAGACCTGGTGATCTGCTTCTGAAAGATCACAGCCATGAACACCCTGTGGAGCACAGTTTTACTCTGTAACACATGGGGTCAACATGAGTTGGAATTGACTTGATGGCAAATGGTGGTTACCACATAAGGTTCTTAATAAATGCTTGCTGAATGTCTGAATTAATTACTAGATCCAACCCAGATATACAAAGTTAAATTTTCTGGCATGTTTATCTGGGTGGCTATCCTCTTAACAAGATCTACTGGTTAGACGGGGCAGAGCCAACATGGTGCCCTAGACAGGTGCATCATGCTGTCTCTCTGCAGCAAAAAAAAAAAAACTAAACAAAACAGAAACATCAATCCTGGAACCCTAAGCATCAAATGGAGGGAATAAGAAATAGATCAAACATCAAATGGAAGAAGAAAGTGAAAGAAAACAGCACAAGAAGATATATGGAGCAGAGATCCCCTGCCTAACACGGCACAGTGCCACCATCATGGAGCACAGTCATCAATGACCCTGGATAGGGAGTACAAGAAAGCAACTTCACAGAGCTCCCAATAGGAGACAGTACCCAGTAACCACAGAAATGCACTTTACCAACCCTCACCTTTCTGCCCTGCCTCAGCCACCTCACAAAACCAGTGTACAGTGAAGTGGGCTTACCTCCCCTTCTGATGCCCTGCCCACCCAGAAAATGTGGTGAGAGCTATTGAGCCCATGGACGAGCAAGCAGCAGACATGCCTAGCTTGCCCACCCTAACATATCAAAACAAAACAAAGAAGCGGGACAAAACAAACAATCATGTGATAAATAAATACTTCAATTTTTTGAAGACAGCAGAGAATAGCAAAACAAATAAGCAGGATGAGATGGCTCCAGGAAGTGACCAAAATAAAAAATCAGATGACCTTCTGGTAGAAGAAAAGGCAGTGGAACTACCTGATATAGAATTCAAATGACTAATATTTAGACCTCTCCCAAGAGATTAGGAAAGAGATTAAGGAAAACACAGACAAAACCAAGGAAAAAATAGGCAAAATAATGGAAAAAACAGACAAAAACAAAACAGCCAAAATCAATGAAAATACAGACACAGCAATACAAGAATGCAGTAAAATATTACAAGAATAAAATGTGCAAAATAAACAACTATAAATCATATAAAAACAGCAACTAGAAATCCAGAAGATACACAACAAAATTTCAGAAATGGACAACTCAATAGCAGGTTTTAGGAGCAAATTTGAAACAATGGAAGACAGAATCAGTGAGATTGAAGACAAATCCATGGATGCCAATTTGAGGAAAAATCAGACAAAAGAATGAAGAAAGATGAAGAAAAACTAAGAATTATGTGGGACATAATCAAGAGCAAAAATTTAAGCATGATCAGAATTCCAGAATGGGGAGAAAATGGAAAACAGAAGATTGTTGAAGATTTGCTGGCAGAAAACTTCCCAAATATCATGAAAGATGAAAAACTTACCATCCAAGAAGCTCAATGAACCTCATTTGGTATAGACCCCAAAAGAAAATCACCAAGATACACCATAATCACACTTGCCAAAACAATAGACAAAGAAAGAATCCTGAGAGCAGCTCAAGAAAAACAAAAAGTCACAAAGGGAAAACAGTAAGTCTAAGCTCTGATTACTTGGCAGAAGCCATGCAGGCAGGAAGGCAATGATATGATGTATATAAAAATTTGAGAGAAAAAAACTGCAAACCAAGAATAATATAGCCTGCAAAATTCTTTCTCAAATATGATGGTGAAATTAGGATATTTCCAGATAAACGGAAATTAAGGGATTCCGAAAACCAAACCCAACTTACAAGAAATATTGAAGTGAGTCTGGTTAGAGAACCAACAACATCGGACAACAACAAGAGTCTAGGACACAGGACAGCATCAGCCAGATACCAAACTAGGTAAAGTACTCTCAAAAATAAAACAAAGCTAAGACTTAAAACAGAGAAACAGAGATGTCAATCTGTAAATGATGACAACATCCAAACAATAGAAGGGAGAAAGAACAGTGTGGGTATAGAACTTATAAATGGAGAGAAAGTTAAGGCAATATCAAGTAAAAAAAAGACTGTTTTAAACTCCCACAGACAAAAGAACTTGGCACAGGAGAGTAAGAGAAACAAAACAGCACCACCACCAAAAAAAGCTCTACAAAATGACAGCAATAAACTCATACCTATCAATAATCACACTGAATGTAAATGGCTTAAATGCACCAGTAAAGAGACAGAGTGGCAGAATGGATTAAAAAAACTATCCTTCAATATGTTGTTTACAGGAGACACATCTTAGACACAAAGACATAAATTTATTAAAAATCAAAAGATGGGGGAAAAAAGGACAGGAGTGGCAATACTAATCCCAGATAAAATAGCCTTTAAGGCAAAATCAACCATAAAAGACAAGGAAGGACATTATATAATAATTAAAGGGCCCATTGGCCGAGAAGACATAACCTTAATAAATACACACCCAACGAAAGGACTCCAAAGTACATAAACTCTAACAGCACTGAAAAGAGCAATAGACAGTTCCACAATAATAGTGGGAAACTTCAACACACCACTCTCAGTAAAGGACAGAACATCCAGAAAGAAACTCAAAAATACAGAAGATCTAAAGGCCAAAATCAATCAACTTGACCTCACAGACATATATAGAACACTCCACCCAACAGCACCAAAGAATACATTCTTCTCAAACACACATGGAACATTCTCCAGAATAGACAACATTTTAGGCCTCAAAGCAACTCTTAATAAAATCCAAAACACCAAAATAACACAAAGCATTCTCTCTGATCACAGTGCCATAAAAATAGAAATCAGTAACAGAAAGAGGAAGGATAAGAAATCAAATACATGGAAACTGAATAACACCTTGCTTAAAAACCACTGGGTAATAGAAGAAATCAAAGAGGGAATTAAAAAATTCCTAGAATCAAGTGAGAATGAAAATACATTGTACCAAAACCTTTGGGACACAGCGAAGCAGTGCTCAGAGGTCAATTTATAGCAATAAATGCACACATCAAAAAAGAATGGGCCAAAATCAAAACATTAGCTGTACAACTTGAACAGGTAATGAATAGCAAAAGAAGACTACAGGCACCAGAAGAAGGGAGTGATACAGATAAGAGCAGAAATAAATGGAGAACAGAAAAACAATTTTTTCTTTGAAAAAATCAAAATTGACAAACCATTAGCCAAACTGACAGAAAAACAGGAAAGGAAGCAAATAACCCAAATAAGAAATGACATGGGGGACATTACAACAGACCCAACTGAAATAAAAAGGATCATATCAGAATACTCTGAAAAATTGCACTCCAACAAATTTGAGAACCTGGAGGAAATGGGCAAATTTCTAGAAACACACAACCTACCTAAACTAACACAAACTAAGATAGAAAATCTGAACATACCCATAACAAGAGAAGAGATTGAAGAAGTTAAAAAACAAAATAAACTCCTAACAACAACAAAAAAGTCATGGCCGAGGCAGCTTCACTGGAGAATTCTACCAAATATTCAGAGAAGAGCTCATGCCAGTACTACTCAAACTATTTCAGAGCATAGAAAAGGAAGGGCTACTCATGAATTAATTCTATGAAACCAGCATAACCCCGATACCAAAGCCAGGCAAAGAAACCACCAAAAAAAAAAAAAAATTACAAACCAGTATCTCTCATGAATATAGATTCAAAAATTCTCGACAAAATTCTAGCCCATAGAATTCAGGATCATATAAAAAAATAATAGTAATTATACATGTGGGATTCATAACAGGTATACAAGGATGTTTCGACATTATAAAATCAATCCACGTAATCCACCACACAAATAGAACAAAAGAAAAGAATCACATCATCAACTCAATCGACACAGAAAAGGAATTTGATAAAGTCCAACACCCATTCCTGGTTTTAAAAACTCTCAATAAAGTAGAAATAGAAGGGAAATTCCTCAGCATAATAAAGGAGAACTACTAACTATACTACAGCTGCTAACCAAAGGTTTGGCAGTTCAAATCTGCGAGGCGCTCTTTGGAAACTGTGTGGGGCAGCTCTACTCTGGCCTATAGGGTCGCTATGAGTTGGAATACACCCGATGGCACTGGGACTGGGCATACTAAACCAACAGCTAACATCACTGTCAGTGGAAAGAGGTTGAAAGCATTCCTCCTGAGAACGGGAACAAAACAAGGATGTCCTTATCACCACTCCTATTTAACATTGTGCTCGAAGTCCTAGCTAGAGCAATAAGGCAAGAGAAAGAAATAAAGCGCATCCAAATTAGAAAAGAAGCAGCAAAACTATCCCTATTCGCAGATGATATGACCCTATTCATAGAGAATTCCAAACATTCCACAAAATAACTGCTGGAACTAATAGATGCAGCAGATTCACAGGATGCAAGATCAACATAGAAAAATCAGTTGAATTCCTAGGCACCAACAAAGAGAACTTCGAAAGGGAAATAAGGAAAACAATACCATTTCTAAAGCCCTTAAAAATATAAAATACTTAGGGATGTAAAAGACCTATACAAAGAAAACTACAAAAAACTATTGCAAGAAACCAAAAGAGACCTACATAAATGGAAAAATATACCACACTCATGAATAGGAAGACTCAACATTGTGAAAATGTCAGTCCTACTCAAAGTGATCTACAGATATGATGCAATGCTGATCCAAATACCAATAGCATTCTTTAACAAGATGGAAACTAATCACCAACTTTATATAGAATAAAGGGAAGAGGCCCCAGATAAGCAAAGAATTGACGAAAAAGAACAAAGTAGGAGGCTTCATACTACCTGATCTCAGAACCTATTATAGCCACAATAGTCAAAACAGCCTGGTACTAGTACAATGACAGACACATATACCAATGGAACACAATCAAGAACTCAGACGTAAATTCATCCACCCATGGTCAGCTGATCTTTGACAAAGGACCAAAGTCCATTAAACGGGGAAAAGACAGTCTTTTTAAAAACAACAAAAAGACATATAAACCAATTTAAAAATGGCCAAAGGTTATGAACAGACACTTCACCAAAGAAGACATTCAGGCGGCTAACAGACATATGAGAAAATGCTCTTGATCATTAGCCATTAGAGAAATGCATATCAAAACTACAATATCATCTCACCCCAGCATTACTGGCACTAAAAAAAAAAATAAGTGTTGGAGAGGTTGCAGGGAGATTGGAACTCTTATGCACTGCTAATGGGAATGTACAATGACAAAACCACTGTGAAAAACGATATGGTGCCATCTTAAAAAGCTAGAAGTAGAATAACATACAATCCAGCAATCCTACTCCTAGGAATATATCCTAGAGAAATAGGAGCAGTCACATGAATAGACATATGCACCCATGTTCACTGCAGCAGTATTCACAATAGCAAAAAGATGGACACAACCCAAGTGTCCATCAACAGATGAATGGATAAATTATTGTACGTACACTACATCCACACAGTGGAATACTACACCACGATACAGAACAATGGTGAATCCTCAAAACAGCTCACAACATTAATGAATGTCAACGGCATTATACTGAGTAAAATAAGTCAATCAGAAAAGGACAAATATTGTATGAGACCACTATTATAAAAACCCAAGAAAAGGTTTACACACGGAAAATAACAATCTTTGATGGTTATAAGGGAAGAGAGGAGTAGGAAGGGAAATTACTAACTACATAGTAGGCAAGTCTTAACTTTGATGAAGGGAAAGATAACTCAGCACAACTTCATCAAGGTGAGGTCATGGAAGCTTCCTAGACACATCCAAATACCTTGAGGGACTGAGTTACTAGGGCTGACGGCTGGGACATGATCTCCGGGGACATCTTGGTTAGTTGGCATAACATAGTTCATAAAATACCTACTTTGTTGAGTAGCTTCTGGGATCCGAAAAGCTTGTGAGCAGCTGTGTAAGATACATCTATTGGTCCCAGCATGTTCAGAGCAAAGAATAATGAAGGAAACCAAAACACAAGGAAAATATTAGTCCAAAGGACTAATGGACCACATGAACCATAGCCTCCACCAGCCTGAGCCCAGAAGAACTTAGATGATGCCAGACTACCACTGACCGCTCTGACAGGGATTACAACAGAGGGTTCAGGACAAAGTGGGAGAAAAATGTAAAAATTCAAATTCACACACACACACACACACACAAGACCAGGCTTACTTGTCTGGCGGTGACTGGAGGAACCCTCGAGACTACGGCTTTCAGACACTCTGCTAACTCAGACCTGCAGCCACTCCTGAAGTCCACCTTTCAGCCAAATATTAGACAGGCCTATAAAACAATACCCACACGTGCCTGTCAGTTTGTCGTACTGTGGGTGGGGGCTTGCGTGTTGCTGTGATGCTGGAAGTTATGCCACCGGTATTCAGATACCAGCAGGGTGACCCATGGAGGACAGGTTTCAGCTGAGCTTCCAGACTAAGACAGACTAGGAAGAAGGACCCGGCAGTCTACTTCTAAAAAGTATTAGCCAGTGAAAACCTTATGAATAGCAGCGGAACATTGTCTGATATAGTGCTGGAAGATGAGCCCCCCAGGTTGGAAGGCATCAAAAAATGACTGGGGAGGAGCTGCCTCTTCAAAGTAGAGTTGACTTTAATGATGTGGATGGAGTAAAACTTTTGGGACCTTCATTTGCTGATGTGGCATGACTCAAAATCAGAAGAAACAGCTGCAAACATCCATTAATAATCGGAACCTGGAATGTATGAAGTATGAGTCTAGGAAAATTGGAAATTATCAAAAATGAAATGCAAAGCATAAACATTGATATCCTAGGCATTAGTGAACCGAAATGGACTGGTATTGGCCATTTTGAATCGGACAATCATATCGTCTATGCTGGGAATGACAACTTGAAGAGGAATGGTGTTGCATTAATCGTCGAACATTTCGAGATCTACCCTGAAGTACAGTGCTGTCAGTGATAGGATGATATCCATACACCTACAAGGAAGAACAGTTAATATGACTATTATTCAAGTATATGCACCAACCACTAGGGCCAAAGATGAAGAAATAGAAGATTTTTATCAGCTGCCGCAGTCTGAAATTGATCAAACATGCAATCAAGATGCATTGATAATTACTGGTGATTTTAATGCAAAAGCTGTAAACAAAGAAGAAGGATCAGTAGTTGGAAAATATGGCCTTGGTGATAGAAACAATGCCAGAGATTGAATGACAGAATTTTGCAAGACCAACGACTTCTTCACTGCAAATACCTTCTTTCACCAACATAAACGGCGGCTATACACATGGGCCCTGCCAGATAGAACAAACAGAAATCAAATTGACTACATTTTTGGAAAGAGAAATGGAAAAGCTCAATATCCTCAGTCAGAACAGGCCAGGGGCCAACTGTGGAACAGACCATCAATTGCTCATATGCAAGTTCAAGCTGAAACTGAAGAAAACCAGAGCAAGTCCACAAGAGCCAAAATATGGCCTTGAGTACATCCCACCCGAATTTAGAGACCATCGCAAGAATAGATTAAATGTATTGAACACTTGTGATGGAAGACCGGACGAGTTGTGGAATGACATCAAGGACATCATCCATGAAGAAAGCAAGAGGTCATTGAAAAGACAGGAAAGAAAGAAAAGACCAAGATGAATGTTGGAGGAGACTCTGAAACTTGCTGTCAAAGGTCGAGTAGCTAAAGCAAAAGGAAGAATCCATGAAATAAAAGAACTGAACAGAAGACTTCAAAGGGCGGCTTGAGAAGACAAAGTAAAGTATTATAGTGACATGTGCAAAGAGCTGGAAATGGAGAACCAAAAGGGAAGAACATGCTTGGTGTTTCTCAAGCTGAACTAACTGAAGAAAAAATTCAAGCCTCGAGTTGCAATAGTGAAGGATTCTTTGGGGAAAATATAAAATGACGCAGGAAGCATCAAAAGAAGATGGAAGGAATACACAAAGTCGTTATACCAAAAAGAACTAGTTGATGTTCAACCATTTCAAGAGGTGACATATGGTCAGGAACCGATGATACTGAAGGAAGAACTCCAAGCTGCTCTGACGGCATTGGGGAAAAACAAGGCTCCAGGAATTGATGGAATATCAGTTGAGATGCGCTGGAGGTGCTCACTGGTCTATGCCAAGAAATATGGAAGACACCTTCTTGGCCAACTGACTGGAAGAGATCCATATTTATGCCTATTCCCAAGAAAGGTGATCCAACTGAATGTAGACATTTTAGAACAATATCATTAATATCACATGCAAGCAAAATTTTGCTGAAGATCATTCAAAAACAGCTGCAGCAGTATATCGACAGGGAGCTGCCAGAAATTCAGGCTGGTTTCAGAAGAGGACGTGGAACCAGGGATATCATTGCTGATGTCAGATGGATTCTGGCTGAAAGCAGAGAATACCAGAAGGATGTTTACCTGTGTTTTATTGACTATCCAAAGGCATTTGACTGTGTGGATCATAACAAACTATGGATAACACTGCAAAGAATGGGAATTCCAGAACACCTAATTGTGCTCCTGAGGAACCTTTACATAGGTCAAGAGGCAGTTGTTCCAACAGAACAAGGAAATACTGATTGGTTTAAAGTCAGGAAAAGTGTGCATCAGGGTTGTATTCTTTCACCATACCTATTCAATCTGTATGCTGAGGAAATAATCTGAGAAGCTGGACTATATGAAGAAGAATGGGTTATCAGGATTGGAGGAAGACTCATTAACAACCTGCATTATGCAGATGACACAGCCTCCCTTGCTGAAAGTGAAGATGACTTGAAGCACTTACTAATGAAGATCAAAAACCACAGCTTTCAGTATGGATTGCACATCAACATAAAGAAAACAAAAATCCTCACAACTGGACCAATGAGCAACATCATGATAAATGGAGAAAAGATTGCCGTTGTCAAGGATCTCATTTCACTTGGATCCACAATCAACAGCCATGGAAGCAGCAGTCAAGAAATCAAAAGACTCATTGCATTGAGTAAATCTGCTGCAAAGGACCTCTTTAAAGTGTTGAAGAGCAAAGATGTCACCTTGAAGAATAAGGTGCATTTGACCCAAGCCATGGTATTTTCAATTTCATCATATGCATGTGAAAGCTGGACAATGAATAAGGAAGACTGAAGAAGAGTTGATGCCTGTGAATTGTGGTGTTGGCGAAGAATATTGAATATAGCATGGACTGCCAAAAGAACGAATAAACCTGTTTTGGAAGAAGTACAACCAGAGTGCTCCCTAGTAGCAAGGATGGCGAGACTGCATCTTAAATACTTTGGACATGTTGTCAGGAGGATTCAGTCCCTGGAGAAGGACATCATGGTTGGCAAAGTACAGGGACAGCGGAAAAGAGGAAGACCCTCAACGAGGTGGATTGACACAGCGGCTGCAACAATGGGCTCAGGCATAACAACGATTTTAACAATGGCACAGGTCCGGGCAGTGTTTCCTTCTGTTGTGCATAGGATTGCTATGAGTTGGAACTGACTTGATGGCACCTAACAACAACATAAAACAATAACACATAGGAATATGCTTCTTTGTTCAATCAAGTATATGAAACCAAATGGGCAACACCTGCCCAAAAGCAAAGACAAGAAGGCAGGAAGGGACAGGAAAACTGGACAGATGTGGAGAACCCAGGGTGGAAAGGGAAAGGGGGAGAGTACTGACCCATGGTGGGGATTGTAACTAATGCCATAAAGCAATTCGTGTATAAAATTTTTGAATGAAAAGATAATTTGCACTATAAAATTTCACCTAGAACACACACACACACAAAAAAATCTAGTGGTGATTCTTAGGCACCTAAAGCTTAAAAACCAGTAATTTAAAGTATACTGTTTATTGGGCAGGAGTTTCTAGGTTGCACAAATGAAACTGAAATATCGACAGGGTTCACCCAGAGGGTCCTTGGAAGAAAGGCCTGGAGATCCACTTCTGAGAAAACAGCCCCTGAATACCCCATAGAGCACAGTTCTACCCTGACATACATGGGTTTCCACGAGTCAGAATTGACTCCATGACAACTAGTTATTTATTGGGCAGGGCACTATGATAGATGCCCAAGGCAATACTCAAATCATTAGACTGTCTCTGTCTTCACTAAGTTTACGTATAGTTAAAGGGTAGACATAACGTGAAGAAGCACAGAGGAAGAAGAGACTAATTCCTTAAAGGACAGGGAGGTCTCTTTATAACATTTGTAAGGATTCAGTAATACAATAGATAAAATGCCTAGACCAATATCTATCACATGGTAAATGCAAACTACTTGGCAAACACTGGCATTATTATCTCCACATGTGCTTCATTTGTTTATTCCATACATTGCTTCCTAATCTGTAAGGACAGTGCATTTATATTTTCAATACGTCTTCTCTAGTTCTTTTCTGATTCATGGTGATTTTTACTGTTTTGTTCTAGTCACAGAGTTCTCTTAGGTATCACTGTTTCCCTTTTTGTAAATTAACTTACGCATTTTCTCATTTCTAATTTGTGACTGGCTATGAAGGAAGTTTCGTGAAAATAGAATTTTAACTGCAACTCACATTGTACCCTACCATAATATTCTGAGGCTTATTATATGATTTAAGAAAATTCATTCTTCTAAACTGTAGAAAAGAAGTCCATGTGGTTAACTAATTCTACTAGTTTAATTAGTCAGGGCCAGGTTTTTCTGGTTTGTGGATTATCCTGATATTCGTTTTGTTCTGTACAGCTTTCCTTTTATCTTTTTCTTTGTTTATTAGGCATGAGCAGAGGAAAAGAAAGAAGTAGATCTGATAAAAAAAAGATTTAGCATGGGAATCCTGGTCAAAAGGGCAAAAATGCAGAACACAATGTCAAATTCTCATGGAATCCAGACTTTGTGGAGACATTGAAGCTGGATGAACTCTTGAAACTATTGCCCTGAAGTAATTTTTAAACCTTAAGCCAAAAATATCCCCTGAAGTCTTGTTTAAACCAAACAGTAGTTTAGCTTAATTAATAAAGAAGGTCTGCCTTGACCATTGTGCTCTGTTAAAGAACTATTTATATGGAATCAAAGTGACAATAGCAACTTGAAAGGTTAGATGGGAAGTTTAGAGGGCAGGGAGTTTATATCAGTGATGGAGGAATAATTTGGAAAAGGAGGATGAGAGTAGTAGCGCATCGTGAAGAATGTACCAATGTCACTGAACTGTACATTTAGAAATTGTCGAATTAGTGTATGTTTTCCTGTGTATATTTTCAATAACAATTACAAAAATATAAATTATTAAAAAGATTTAGTGTGAGAATGGAAAGAAAGTGATGGCTAGTATAAGACTCAGATTAGAGAATTCTGTTGATATTAGGGTGGGGTGTTACAGTTCTGTTCTGTCTTGTCAGCAAAAGCATAGCCTAATGATCCTGTCATGGTTAGGATATCAGTCAGAGACTTCGACCTTTGATCCTGCTACTAACTTACTGTGTAACTTGTGCAAACCATTCTATCCATTTAACAGGGAAAAATGCCTACGTAATTTTAGATTCACAGTCCAAAGGGTTAGTAAAAGGAATTTAAGGAATTCACTGGATGTGAACACAATATTCTAGACGCTAAACACGACTTTGGAAAAAAAAAGTACCATGCATGGGATATTGCATGAGACAAAACTGAAATTAAGCTTTTTTCTCTCCCTTTTCAGAATTCTTATACCAGTAGCTCTAGGTACTATGTAAAATATTTTGAAAGTAATGATTTGTACTGCTTTTAAAAAAGAAGCAATTTTTTATATCCACTTAATAGTGTGTAAAACTGAGGCACAGGACTTGGGCTTGCCCAAGGTTATGTAGTTAAATAACGCTGAAATGAAGACTAAAAGAGCTTTTCTGAATTTCCTTTTCACCAAAATGGTATGTCCTAATTAAGCAGTGAATATTTTTTGTTCTATTTATGGAGGTCTGATATATTTATAGTCTGGTGTTATCATGTGTTTAGTTTTTTGTTTTCAAACCAAATGGAGCAGATGATGTGTTGTTAATGCAAAACCAAAGATTTAAGACTAAGCTGGAATCTTTCAAATCATACGGGAATTCTAGACGTGTGTGTAGCATAACCAAGTTCCTAGTCCTCAGCACAAAGCAGACAAAAGCTGACATTTTCAGCTAAACTTAAACTGAAAAGTAGAAAAGAACGCTGATCAAATAGTCTTAAGATTGGGATTCACCACCTACTCATTGACCTTCATTGAGCCCTGGTGGCTCAGTAGTGAAGAGCTTGGCTGCTAACTGAAAGGTTGGCGGTTCAAATCCACCAAACCACTCCTTGGAAACCCTATGGGGCAGCTCTACTCTGTCCCGTAGGGTCGCTGTGAGTCAAAATCAACTGGACAGCAATAGATTTGTTTGTTAGTTTAAGTGACATTCAACATGTCATTTCCCCTTCCTGAACCTTTATTTCCTAATCTCAAAATAGTTATAATATTTTTTCTTTTTCATAAGGGTGGTTTTGAGGATCAAAAATTTTGTGTTTGATTGTTTAACACGAGCTATAAAAATATTAGTGGCTCATCACTAATGTAAAACTATATGTAGCTATTATTGCTGTTACATTGTTAGCACACAAAATTGACTTTGTCCTTTAATGATAAATCTTGACCTCAATAAAAGGTCTAAAATTATTTGTATTGAAATAATTCAAAAGCTATTGGTTGCCAATATCAAAAAGGAGGTTTTTAATTCAGCATCCAAATTCCAAAAAGATAAAAGCAGATTAAAAAGTAAAGCCTATGTTCACAGATTTTACAATATATGAAAAGAATACTAGAGATGGAGAAGAATGGATTAGCTTCAGTGCAGACCGGGGACCAGAAAAGCAAATACTTATGGTTTAGATCCATGAATATGTAAGGTATGATATATAATGCTCAATAAATATTTTTGAATGAATGGATGACCTATTCTGAATGAATATTTCTGAATGAATCAATGAATGGGTGAATGTAAATGTATCTACTTCTCTGCTGACTGCTTTTCCAATTGGAAGACTTGATCTTTTAGCGTTAGAATTCCATAAGAAATGAATCTTAACCAAGTCATATCTTTGGACCAATTTGTTTTCAGGCTTGCTTGTGTTTTTCACATTCTTTTTTTGGCCTGTAATCTCACTCTGTGACCCCTTTCATGAATTCCAGTGGGTCATTTAGTTGGGACCCAAGGAATTCGGTAAATTAAACATGATTTGGAATGGAATACATAGGGTGTATGGCTTGGATTAGAATCAAATTAGGTTTGGCTGATTTTATTTTGGTTTAATCTATGTGGGAAAGAATAGAAAGAGAGGAAAAACAAATAAACATTCGCCAGGGGAAACTATTCTTATATAATGATAAGCAGTTTCTGTAAGGAATAGTTCTGAGGGCCAAAACCAAAATTATTTTTATTACAAGTTTTGGGAACAAGATTCAGCAAAGGAGCTTAGATTAACTTCTTCAGTCATCATAGTAGTCGGTGTTTATTTATTTTTTTTGTTTTCCCAAGCCATGATCTCCAGCCTTTCAAAATGTTGATACTCTACAGACAAGGCCAGTTACTTAATGTAGTTCCTGTTTTTTAATCTTCTCCAGAGCTCTGATAATGGATAAGCTCAATCCTTAGGAAATTTTAGCAACTAGGGATGAAAAAAAAGTCTCTGACACTGGGTTTTATAGTCAAATCATCTAGACTTAGTGTTGAGTTCCTTATGTAGTTCTAGGAAGAAGAAACGTTAACAAGCGCCGAAAGTTTCGGCACTAACACTTTCTTCAAGCTGACTTTATTTCTTCTTCAATTATTTGCAGCTTGAAACGTATTTGGACCATTGATGATTTAACCTTGGTGCTGAGTTCAGGAAATCCCCTGTCTGAACTGGCTGAGAGCATTTGAATAAATTGAGAAATTTCTTCAAAGTTACTGGGGAGCAGGAAGCCAGGAAGGAGCAAGTGAAGCCATCGGAATGAGAACCCTTTGATTTAGAGTTCTGACTGTGTCCTGGATTGTTATGGATGGGATTGTTCCTTAAAGAGAATTTCCTAGTCAGTTCTTCAAAGGAGAGGCTCAAGACTGACTATCCAGAAGTTTCTGGAATGTAATAACGTTTGTTCCTGACAACCGAATTTCCCCTCCTATAGAAGTTTATTTTCCTTGTTTAAGAGAGCAAATTGAATTTTTATTTAAAAGAGGGAAGGAGTCATCATATTCTAATTTTGCATGTTTTGCCCTATGAATTAAAGATATGAATTGAGGTCATAAAACCACAAAATTTTTCTTACACATGATTAAGTACCCTGTCTCCCACTTAGCAGGTGCCAGATGTTGGTGAAGCTTCACTTGCCTGATCCCACAACAGGGGAATGACTTGTTTTCACCTGTCTAAAACTGATGTTCGACCAAATGATTTTATACAGTTCTTTTCAACGTTAAGATTAATGATTCCAAAGCAGTAAATGAGTTATCACTTTGCTTATTTTTCCAGGAGCAAATCTAGTTAGTGGCAGTCTTCTAACAGTACAAGTGACTTTGCTGCTGCCATACTTAAGTGTTTTAAAGAATTATTTAGTTATGAGGAGCCCTGGTGGTGCAGTGATTAAATGCTCAGTTGCTAACTGAAAAGTCAGTTGTTCAAACCCACCAGCCACTCTGTGGGAGAAAGATGTGGCTACAGCCTTGGAAACCCTATGAGGCAGTTCTACTCTGTTCTATAGGGTTGCTGGGAGTCAGAATCGATTCGGTGGCAGTGGGTTTTTTGGGTTTATTTTGTTATGTAATACTTTATGTATAAAATAATACATATACTGTAGACTTAGGTGTAAAATATAAGAAAGTGAAGATTCAGTCACCCGTAAACTCACTCAAGAAATAGTATATTTTATGAGTCGGAATCAACTTGACAGCAACTAACAACGTACTGTTTTTTTTAATAATATTTTATTGTTTTTGGTGAAAGTTTACACAGCAAATTGTTCCCCTCTGACAATTTCCACACAACTGTATCAATGACAGTTACATTTTCCGTGCAGCAACAACATACTGTTTTATTAGAATTAAAAGACCTTAGAGTGAGTGCTGTTTGGACTGAAAATATGTCATTTCATTCTCTGTTTTGGAATAAACGAAAAGGTTACCAGTTAATTGTTCACTTCTGATTCTCCCTGATGACTGGTTTTGTTTTAGAAATGGCATCTTAAAAATGTAAATTTCCTGGCTTAAATGCTATTGATAATGTTTAACTTAAAGTAATTGTTGCTAACAGAAAAATGATTAAATAAAGTAAGACACATCCTAATCAATGATTGTTTTTAAAAGATTTATAAAATTATGGACACATGCAGATGCCTTAAATTTTTCTTATGAAACAAATGAACAAAGGAATAAGGTTTGAAAATGCACCCATTGAAGTTTAAAAGGAGGAGGTAAAGTTGCTTTAGCTAGTATGATTATAATTGCTGATCATAGTTGGAAAAAGAATTAAAAGTTTGTCCCTATCTAAAGGGTGATAGAATTCTCTTTCCTCTTTTTACTTTTCAGATTTCCCTAACTTTCTTTAGTGAGCGGGTTTATTCTTGTAATGGAAAAGATTTATACATTTATTTACTGTTATTAAAAAATAATAATAAAGTGATTGCTGCAGTTTCCATGGTGCTCGAATTGCCCTACAGCGTATTTCAGAGGCATTTCTAGTCTGCTTCTGCCACCTTGTGCTTGCCGAACTCCACTGCATCGCCATGCCTTTATTGCTTACAGTAATGATCAAAAAAACCAAACCCGTTGCTGTCAATTCCGACTCATAGCGACCCTATAGGATGGAGTAGAACTGCCCCATACGGTTTCCAAGGAGCACCTGGTGGATTCTAACTGCTGACGTTTTGGTTAGCAGTCGTAGCACTTACCACGCCACCACAAGGGTTTCCAATGATCAGGGGGAGGAAGAAAAATACTTTTGAAGGTTGTCATTTCTCTGGGGGTGAATTTTACTTCATAGTATGGAGGCAAGAGGGAAGAAAACATTTGCAAATACGTGGAAGATATAAAGTGCGTGTGTGAAATCTTTCCCAAACTCTGGAGGAATTGTTTACTAGATCAGATCTATATTAAAGTGACATTTTATCAGTAGGAGCTACAAGCTGGTAAAGGCGGATAGTAAAGAAATGGGTTTTAGTAGATGATAGCAGTATCTCCACATAAGGTTTTAAAACACATTTTGTTACTTTCTATCCTTGACTGTTTTAAAAATATGTTTCTTTCTGGATGAAAACCTCAAGCAGCTACTTGTACCTAGAAAGCTCTGGGTGGCTGTGTATTTAAATGTGTTTCTTTAAATTAAGTGGCCTGCTATGTTTACATGACCTGTTTTTCTCTTTCCACATTATCATTCCAGACGACATTCCGTTTGTTCAGTGCTTCAAACTGTTTATATGGTCTGCTGCCTTGGAGTTATGCTGAGCTCTAGAAAGGACAGCCTTTACCTGGAACTTTGACCTTCCTGCCTGAGCATAAACAAGCCTGATTTGATGACTTGTCTGAGGAGCTCTCAGATCTTTCCTTTTAGGAATTAATTTAATACATTTGACTTTAAATAGTACTTAAGGAGCCATGGATACAAATAATTTACATTTGTCAGCTGGGCAAACACCTATTTTTATAGTTCCTCCTTGGCTCAATAAAATATTGCTTGGGCCTATCACACTTTGGTTTCTTGTTTGATGGGAGAATTATGACTGTAGCTGTAACTACAGAGTTATAATCCCAGAGGGCTTGAATGGTACAGAAACCACATTTATTGAGCACCTACTACATGACGGGCCCGATATTAGGCTTTTTATATATGTAATCCGGACTGAATTACTTGATAAACAAGGTATGCCCGGGCCCAATTGCACCTTCCCACCAATCTGCAGTGCACACTTTCACCTGTCCCCCGCTGTGTCAAAGTTGTGGTGACACCCATATGAAATTGCTCATCATAGCAAGTAATACAATTAAGCCCCTGCATACCTTGCTCAATGCAAGCTGGTACATATTGTGCTTACTAGTTAATCCACCCCGTATGTAATCATATATAATCCTCAATACAAAACTGTGAGTTGTGTATTATCTTCCTCAAGTTCAAGGAAACAGAGATTAAGTGCCTTACCCAAGGTCATGTAGCTTGGAAATGGCAGAATTGGAATTTGAACACAAATGTTTCTGACTCCCAAGCCTATAAAAAAAAAGCCTATACATTATGGAAACCCTGGTGGCGTAGCGGTTAAGTGCTACGGCTGCTAACCAAAGGGTCGGCAGTTTGAATCCACCAGGCGCTCCTTGGAAACTCTATCGGGCAGTTCTACTCTGTCCTATAGGGTCGCTATGAGTTGGAATTGACTCGACAGCACTGGGTTTGGCTTTTGGTATTTACAACCAACCAACCAACAAACCAACCCAGTGCCATCGAGTCTATTCCGACTCATAGCGACCCTATAAGACAGAGTAGAACTGCCCCGCAGAGTTTCCAAGGAGCGCCTGGCGGATTCGAACTGCTGACCCTTTGGTTAGCAGCCGTAGCACTTAACCGCTACGCCACCAGGGTTTCCTTTTAGTATCTATACATTGCAAATGGGGAGGATCTTTATGGTCATGGTGGTATGGAAAGGGAACCCTGGTCTAGAAGGGATTGAATATAAAGTTTAGTCCAAGAGAAGGAGCAGGGCCTTTTGGGATGTGTGCTAGCAGCTTCAGTACAGCACCACCTCCTTGTGAAACCACTTCTCCTTGCTTCCTGGCTGAGCCCAGTGCTGTTATGGTTGGCAGAGCATGACAGGGAGCTTTTTAAGCATTTCCCTAGTACCTTCCATTTTTCCCTATTTGGTCAATTCTGGCTTGTATTCGTGCAGTAACCTCCTAACTAATATCCTGGCTTCTATTCTTGCTCCGCCTCCAATCCATTCTCCATAGTGCATTTAGAGCAACCTTTCTGAAGAACAAATCAGATCTTCTCACTCCCATGCTTTAACTCTTTTAAGGGTTTCCTCCTATAATTAAGATATAGTCCAAATTCTTTTGTATGGTGTTAGCTCCCTAGCTTCACTTATCTCTATGTCCACCACAAACACCATGCTTCAGCCCAGCAGGACTACTAGCTTTTCCCACAAATGTACCCTGGCTCATTCCCCTCAACAGCTGGGGGTGAGATGGTCTTCATTTAGCACTGATCATTCTTTTTCTCAAAGAGGGGACTGTAACTCCCTCTTATTTCTGCTTATCTTTTAAGGCCTCTGCTTAAAAGTTAAGGAGCCCTGGTGGCGCACACGGTTAAGCACTTTGCTGCTAACTGAAAAAGTTGGCAGTTCAAACCCATCCAGTAGCTCTGTGGGAGAAAGACCTGGTGATCTGCTCACATAAAGATTACAGGCAAGAAAACCCTATAGGGCAGCTCTACTCTGCCACATGGGGTCTCTATACGTCGAAAATCGAGCTGGTGGTATCTAACAAGAGTACCTAACAACAACTTGAAAGCCTTCCTGAACCCTTCTCCAGCCTTACCCCGACATGTGTCCTTACAGCACACAGTTCTAACACAGTACTCCTCATGCTGTGTAACGCCTCTTTTTTATTGAGATATAATGTGCATACCATACAATTCTTCCTTTTAATATATACAAATCAATGGTTTTTAGTTTATTTTCAAGATTATGCAACTAACATCACCATCTTATTCCAGAACATTTTCCTTACCCAGAAAGAAACCACAGCAGCCACTCTCCACTCCCCCAACCCCCTGGCAACTACTCATCTACGTTCTATCTCTATGGATTTGCCTATTCTGGACATTTCATATAAATGGAATCATATAATATGTGGATTTTTGTGTCTAGCTTCTTTCACTAAGTGTAATATTTTCAAGATTCATCCATATTGGGGTAGTATGTATCAGTACTTCATTTCTCATTTCCTTTTTTTTAATGGACATTTTTTTTAAGAACAATTAAAATTCTAGGTTTACAGAAACATTGTGCAGAAAGTACAATTTCTGTTTATACCCCTACCCTGCACATTGTCTTCATTCCTTTTTATGGCTGAGTAATATTCCATTCCACCCATCTTTCAGTTTGTCGTCCTGTGGTGGCTTGCATGTTGCTATGATGCTGGAAGCTATGCCATCAGTATTTCAGATACCAGCAGGGTCACCTATGGTGGACAGGTTTCAGTGGAGCTTCCAGAGTAAGGCAGACTAGGAAGAAAGGCCAGGTGATACATTAGCCAATGAAAACTCTATGGATCACAACAGAATATTATCTGATATAGTCCCGGAAGGTGAGCCCCCTAGGTTGGAAGGCTCTCAAAATACACAGTGGTGGCAACCATAGACTTGAGCATACTTACGATCGTGAAGATGGCGCAGGACTAGGCAATGTTTTTTTGTTGTATGTGGGGTCACCATGAGTAGGAGCTGACTTGGTGACAAGTAACAACAACAATATTCCACTGTATGGATATGCCACATTTTGTTTATCCACTCATCAGTTGATATGCATTTGGGTTGCTTACAATTTTTAGCTGTTATGAATAATGCTGCTATGTATATTCACGTACAAGTTTTTGTATAATCATATGTTTTCAGTTCTTTTGGGTATACATCTAGAAATGGAATTGCTGGGTCATATGTTTTTCTTCTTGAGGAACTGCCAGATGTTTTCCAACAGCTATATCGTTATACTAAGGAGACTAAGGTGCGCCTGACCCAAGCCATGGTATTTTCAATTGCATCATATGCAGGTGAAAGCTGGACAGTGAATAAGGAAGACCAAAGAAGAATGGACGCCTTTGAATTGTGGTGTTGGCGAAGAATATTGAATATACCATGGACTGCCAAAAGAATGAACAAATCTGTCTTAGAAGAAGTATAATCAGAATGCTCCTTAAAGGCAAGTATGGCGAGACTGCATCTTACATACATTGGACATGTTGTCAGGAGGGATCAGTCCCTGGAGAAGGACATCATGCTTGGCAAAGTGCAGGGTCAGCAGAAAAGAGGAAGACTCTCAACGAGGTAGACTGACACGGTGGCTGCAACAATGAGCTCAAGCATAACAACGATTGTGAGGATGGCGCAGGACTGGGCAGTGTTTTGTTCTGTTGTTCATAGGGTCACTATGAGTCGGAACTGACTCGATGGCACCTAACAACAACAACAACATATCATTATACATTTCCTCCAGCAATTATGAGGGTTCCTATTTCTCCAAATCCTTGCCAACAGTTTTTATTTTTTATTATAGCCATTCTAACAGGTGTGATGTTATAATTGCCTTTTTACTCATTTCTTTTACCTGTAACTATAAGCTCTGTGAAGGCAAAGACTATGCTAAATCTTGCTCATTATTGCACCCCAGTGCCTAGCACAGTGAGTATGTGCTCAATAAATATCTGCAGAATGGGTGACAACATCAAAAGATATCCCGGTTGCTTTGCTTTTATAAATCCAGGAAATACAGTGACTGGAACAGGAAAAGACTTTCTGGCTGCCAGTGCACAGCACTGTTTTCCAGAGTGCCACAGGATTTAATAACCACACTAAGTAGATGGCTCCATGGCTTTAATAGTCTTACCTGAGAAGCTCCCTGCATGGAGAACAGCATGAGTTTCCATTTAACTAGCTCAGAATGGGGAAGAACATGCTCAAGTCTGTTGGCATTTTAATCTGTGATTCCGGGGAGTCTTTCTTTTCCAAACACATTTTCTGAGGACATGTGAACATTGCCTAATGAGAAAGCCATTCATTCTAAGTGAAAAGTGGAGAAGAAAAAAAGCAAAACAAAACTTCCTCTACTGGAAACAGCCAGGCCACATCAATTATACATTCAGAATAATACAAATTGAAGCCAAATTGCCATGTTCTGAAACAACTCTATTTAGCCAAGCTACAATAACATCTACTATTTCCCCTTTCCTAGCTATCTTTGTATGTCCCAATGTGCCAGAATCTTGGATTTGCAAAGGTGAGCTGGGGGAGAAGACATGCTTGTTCTCTGATTCCTGGGGCACAGTTCTGTAAACAAGGTGTCCATAAAAGAAACGACCATGATACCTTCTTGATAATGTTCCTGGGGTGGTGAGTAGATGGGTGAGTGCCAGGGGCGCCACCTGCAAAACTCTTGAAACCATTCCACCTAGTTAGGTTTTGCTAAGTCAGGAGTAATCTTCCATAGCATTTTCCTCTATTTACTCTGCACCTCCCCACTCCCCACTTGTAGTTTTTCTGTACTTTTTTTCACTTCACCTACTGAGAAACACAGTGTTGGCCCAACACTGGGAGGCTTCAGTTGAAACATAAGGTTTAAACCTTGGGAATAGTTTTCTGCTCCATCCTCACCCAGTAAATGCATGAGTAGTATTTGCTGAGTTACAGTCTCCACTTGGCTTAATTTCAGTAAAGTTTTACTCTGTTTTATTTTTCCCCTTAGAAGCATATTATGTGCTCATAACCCTTTGAGGGAAAAGGACGGGAAAGGAGAAGAGCAGAAACCTTTGGGAAAGTCTTAGGTAAATATTACCAACCTTGTGTAAAGAGTGCTAATGTAAAAAAAAAAAAAGTTATTATATAGCAGTGAAAATACAAAAGATAGAAAAAATAACATAGCAATCTTTGTCCAAATATAGCTCACTTGAACTCTGGATGCTATTTCAGCACTGTAGGAAAATTCCAGAAATCTCTCTGCCTAAGATGTTTCCCTTACCTTATCTGCTTCTGCTGATAAACTGAGGATGGGCTTGATGTCAGCAGGTATCAGTTGTTTGAAGAAGCTCAGCCCCGGTGTTGGAGGCAGCAATATTCACGCCTGTGCAAAGTCTGTTTTGTCCTTAACTTGATTTCTTTAGTACTTCCTGGTATATAATTTTACCCAGGTCTTCATTCAGTAGGTTAGTTTGCAAAGCTTTTTAAATAGTAATCTCAAGAACTCCAATACTAGCCTGCCCCTGTGCTAGGGTGCTAGCTAGGTTTATGCCCAGGGGCATGGGTTGAACTTACTGGCTGGGAACTCCTGCCAAAAAAGTCCTAAGCTTCTATCAATTTGGCTTTCATTGGCACACCAACTAGGACCAAGTTTACCCCTCCTCCCCAGCTTTCCATTCCCAGTGCGGCAAGCAGAGAAACGTGGAGCTCTCAGTTCCCATGTTTGCATACATAGCAGATCTACTGATAGCTTTTGACCAGTTGGGCAATTCTGCTTTTGACCAAACCAAGCACTTTTAACTTGAATGTGAAAACAAAACAGGATTTTGTACAAACAAACAATGCCGGATTATTTAACTCATTTCTTTGAAAGTTTCACTATTGCTCCTAGGGGCACAGTCCTATAAACAAAATGTCCATCAGAAACAGGATTTGGAAGAAATTTGACAAATCAGGCAGAAGTTCAGAAGGATAAAATGCAGATTTAAGGACTGGACTCTGAGCTTTATGCTATATTAAGCAACATTGTTTCAGATATGCCAGAAACTTTGGCCTGTGAAGTCATGCTGTGTGTTGCTGTGGTGTGCATCTGGGTGTCTCCACCCTGAGGTTGCAATATTTACAGTGAGAATGGAAGGAAAAGTTCTGACACATCCTGTCACAGGATATATGGATGGGCCTGCCCAAACACCGAAGCCAGGGGAAATCAGGAGAAATTAAGCAATTCGTGATGACATTGCCCTCTGGTGGTTTCTCTGTGGCTTAAGTGAATAAGCTATAGACGTACCCCAGGTCTCCAAAAAAAATTTACCTAAATAAATTCCCATGTGGTGTATGAGAAAAAGGAAGGGAGGGAAGGACAGAGAAGAGAGAGAGAGGAGAGAGGATTTTTTTTTTTTAACCAGTATAGCTCATCTCTGTGACTGAAGCTTTGGTAAGCTTCTGAACAGAGCCTCCAGGATCCATAATTGAAATCTTAAGACTCAGGGTCATGGATAGAATTGTGTCCCCCCTCCAAATATACATCAACTTGGTTAGGCCATGATTCCCAGTATTGTGTGGTGGTTCTCCATTTTGTGATTGTAATTTTATGTTAAAGACGATTAGGGTGGAATTATAACACCCTTACTAAGGTCACATCCCAGATCCAATGTAAAGAGAGTTTCCTTGGAGTTTGGCCTGCACCACCTTTGATCTTATAAGAGATAAAAAGAAAGGGTAGCAAGCAGAGAGTGGGGACCTCAAACTACCAAGAAAGAAGCACCAGGAGCAGAGCTGTCCTTTGGACCTGGGGTTCCTGCAAGGAGAAGCTCTTAGTTCAGGGGAAGATTGATGAGAAGGACCTTCCTCCAGAGCCAACAGAGAAACAAAGCCTTCTCCTGGAGCTGACACCCTGAATTTGGACTTCTAGCCTACTAAAAAAACTAGACTGTGAGAAAATAAATTTCTCTTTGTTAAAGCCATCCACTTGTGGTATTTCTGTTGTAGCAGCCCTAGATGACTAAGACACTCAGTAATGTTCATTTTAAAATTTTAAAAAGTATTTTCTATTTAAAGTTCTCTCCTTCTCCACCTCCAGAAAGGCATATTAATCCTAAATGCTGGATGGAGGGTGGAGTGTGAGGCTCTTGGTCTGTCCTCTCACATCCCAGCCCCCTTTCCTATCCTTACCCCTCTCCTGTAGGAGTAAAACCTGCATCTAATCTTCTTAACTTGCCTGCCCTAGTGAGGTTGCCTTGCACTCTCCTTTCCCCAATGAGAACATTTCTTTCCAGGGTTGTAATAGGGTCAGCCAAACCAAACCAAGCCCAGTGCTGTCGAGTCGATTCGACTCATAGCGACCCTATAGGACAGAGTAGAACTGCCCCACAGAGTTTCCAAGGAGCACCTGGTGGATTTGAACTGCTGACCCTTTGGTTAGCAGCCTTAGCTCTTAACCATTATGCCACCAGCATTTCCTTTAATAGTGTACACTAGCTAAAAATCTTAATTTAGGATTTGTATTAGGGCCCCCGGGTTCCTTTGCAGTCCATAACTGTACCAGCTTCCCTTCCCCAGCCCACATTCCGTTGCTAGGTAAGTCACGACACGTGCCTAGTGGTGGAATCGTCTGCAGGGGAAACTGCTTATGTTGACAAAGCTCCTTTTCTTGAACTCCCTGTCCTTTGTGTTTCCTTTAAGGCCCCCTCTCATTTTCCCAAATAATCTTACTACCCTTTGGTTTAACTTCTTCCTGGCCTCCCACGTAAGGACTTGTTGCCCAATTCCTCAGGTGACTGTGGGCAAGAATGCTTAGAGAGCTGCCTCAGCCCTTAGGGAATGACAGGAATGCTGAGAATTTCAGGCACTACTTTTCAGACCCACAGGAAAGAAAAAGCTTAGGCCGGGAGGCAGTGAGAGTGGGGGAGGGGTTTTAAATCACAATTACCTCAGGCTATGGAACTGGCCCTGAAGCTAGTCTCATTTTGGAGTCCCCCTTTGTCTGCTGATCTGGGAACAGAAGCCTCTGGGTAAGGTGGTGGTTTTTGTAGCAAACTACAGATACGAGAAATTAATTTGACTCTAAGTCTTGAGATATGATGTGTTTATTTTAATATTTTAATTCGACGTAATTGGTAAGCTTTATAGCTCTTCATGATCAATCTTTGCAGCGCTGCATTTCAGGGTACTGTTCCTGGGTTGCAAACTCTGGTGGTATAGTAGTTAAGAGCTACAGCTGATAACCAAAAGGTTGGCAATTGGAGTCCACCAGGCGCTCCTTGGAAATTTTATGAGCAGTTCTACTCTGTCTTATAGGGTCGCTGTGAGTCGGAATTGGCTCGATGGCAATGGATTTTTTTTTTTTTTTTTTGGTCCCTGGGTTTGACAAATCCTGGAATTTGTCCTGGAGTGTTACTTCATTATATGGAACAATGGTTAGGATTTTCCCAGAACTATCACCAGGGCCTGTCTGGCTCTCTATCAATGTTAGGGTTTTTATTGGGTTGTTTTTGAATGCTTTGCCCTTAACACAGCTCTGAGTCAAACCATCAGGTCAAAACCCCCATTATAAACCCAACAACATTTGTGACAGAGGAATCTCACATGAGGAACATGATTTGGTTGGTTGGGACTTAATCTGGCAGTAAGGGCCCCTGTTTATTTACCTGTTTAGTAAGGCATGTCTGGCTTTGGATGGAGAGTTAATATTATGGCTAAACACTGCAGCCACCTCACACTACCTCCTGCTCCACCATAGTCTCCATGAAAGCCTCCTTGGAAACGTAAATGTGTTACTTAGGAGAGGCAACACTTCAGCTCATATTGAGGAAGTGCAAACATTAGCATGTGTAACCAGTTTACTGAGGATTTTTCTTTGTGTTAGGATATAAACATAAAAGGGTTTTGTTTTCCCATAACTGCCACTGACTGTTCTGTCAAAACTCTTTGCCTACTGGGTAATGTGCTTCCTTAATGACTCCTCAGCCCAGTTCCATAACTTGTGTTACTTCCAGTTTATTAAAACAGTCTCGCTGAAATCTTAAGACTCAGTAATGTTCATTTTAAAGGTTTTAAAATTATTTTCCCTTCAAAGTTCTCTCCTTTTCCTACCCACCTCCAGAAAGGCTAATATAGTAATCCTAAATGCTGGAGGGTGGGGTGCGAGGCTCTTGGTCTGTTCTCTCACATCCCAACCCCATTTTCTATCCTTACCGCTGTGGTGTAGGAGCTGAAACCTACATTAATTCTTCTTGTCTGCCTGCCCTCATGTGGTTGCCTTGCACAATCCTCTCCTCTCTGTAGGCTGTGGTTGCTAATGTGGCCAATACCGGCTTTCCTTCGGTTGATTCTGTGTGGAAGGAGTCCGAATGTGGACTCTCGGGGTACATGCTATGGTTCTTCAGTGGGCTCTACAGACTACCCTTCCCAGGCTCTGGGTGGAGATCTCAGGTGCAATATTCTCGTTCACACCGTTGGTGGTTCACTTGGGAAAACATGGTGGCTTAAGCCCAGCCACCTTCCTTGGAGTCTACCGGAGCCATGGGAAATTCTTTTTTTTTTTTAATTTATTTATTGTGCTTTAGGTAACAAGTTCACAAATCAATTCAGTTTCTCATACAAAAACTTATACACACCTTGCTGTGTACTCCTAGCTGCTCTTCTCTTAATGGGACAGCACATTCCTCCTCTCCACCCTGTATTCACAGCGTCCATTCAACCAGCTCCTGTCCCTCTCTTCCTTCTCATCTCGCCACCAGATGGGAGTTGCCCACATATTCTCAAGTGTCTACTTGAGCCATGAAGCTCACCCCTTACCAGCATCATTGTCTATTTTATAGTCCAGGCCAATCCCTATCTGTAGAGTTGGCTTCGGGAATGGTTCCAATCTTGGGCTATCAAAGGGTTCAGGGAGCATGACCGTCAGGATCCCTCTGGTCTCAGTCAGACCATTAAGCCTGGTCTTTTTATGAGAATTTGAGATCTGCATCCCACTGTTCTCCTGCTCCATTAGAGATTCTCTGTTGTGTTCGCCATGGGAAATTCTTGTATTCTTACTACAAATAGTAGCAATGTAGCCTGCCCTCTGACACTCCATCTTAGCTCCAGCATCTTTCTCCTGCCCCTCATTCCACTCTCCAAAGGATCAGGTACTGTGCCTCCAGTCCCGTGATTTGGTAACTTTCAGACCAGAGCCACTCTCCAATCCTCAACTTAGTGGTGGTGATGGGAGATAACATTTCAGAGTCTCAGTCTTGTTGTATGGAGGGTCCAGGTTGAATTCTAACCCTCCATATGGTGAGGGGCAAAGGAAGGGATAGTTGCCATTCTGCAAAATGCCTTCCCCCAAGACGCATAACAATGATTGTAAGGATAGTGCAAGACTGGGCAGTGTTTTGTTCTGTGGTACATAGGGTCACTATGAGTTGGAACCAACTCAATGGCACCTAACAACAACAACAAGAAGCACAACCCTTGTCTTTCTCCCAGTCTTCCTCTTTCATCAAAGAAGAGGGGTAGAACTGAGTCTGTTCAAATATTGACTCCCTCCAATCCCTGCATATAGATGTCTGTTTCCTACGCCTGTGGGTTCTCCAGACATGAAATATAGGGTAGAGTTTTGTTTTTAGCTATAAGTCTTCTTCAGTAATTCTTGATATTCAGCACCCAATAGCAGTCTATTATATAGTGATACAGTGATTCTTAACTCTGGCTTCATATTAGATTCAAGTGGTGCAGAAGTAGGATGGAGCATTGCTAATTCTTAAAACGTTCCCTAGCGATTTTGGTACAGAAATCCGTAACCTGATGCTGTTGAGTCAATTCCTACTGAAAGCAACCCTATAGGATAGACTAGAACTGCCCCAGAGGGTTTCCAAGGCTGTAATCTTTATATAAGCAGATTGCCACATCTTTCTCCTGAGGAGTAGCTGGTGGGTTTGGGCTGGCCACCTTTTGGTTAGCAGCTAAGCCACTGTACCACCAGAGTCCCCATTTGGGTACATAAACCAAAACCAAAAAACAAAACCAAAACTGTTGCTGTCAATTCTGACTCATAGTGATGCTATATGTCTTATAGGGTTTCCAAGGATTGGCTGGTGATTCGAATTGCCAACCTTTTTGTTAGCAGCCTAACTCTTAACCATTGTGCCACCAGGGCTCCATTTTGCTACATACTGGGGGTTAATTAACATGACCAGTGGAGGGCAGAAAGGGATCCTGAAGGGACAGGATTTAGAATTTATTGTGAAGTGAAGGGAAGGTTAGTGTAGGAAAAATGTGGTTCTTGAGGTGTAACCGAAGAAAGTAGGCTTCTGTATAAGTGGTTTGAGTAATGAAGAATTTGGGGAGGGGATCCTTGAGTGGTTACATTTCCCCAAAAAGTCTTTCCTTCTAATCATTTCCTATTTCCCGCCATCAAATGTTCTTGAAAATAATTTATGGGAGGTTTTGCTTTTCAGCTTTTTCCCTGGCCATGAAGATTGGGCTGCCCATGGCACTGTGCCTGTGGCCTTTTTTTAGAGCTGGTCTTTGCCCTGTAGCAGGAAACCCTGGTGGTGTAGTGGTTAAGTGCTACAGCTAATAACCTAAAGGTTGGCAGTTCAAATCCACCAGGTGCTCCTTGGAAACTCTATGGGGCAGTTCTACCCTGTCCTATAGGGTCGCTATGAGTCGGAATCAACTTGACGGCAATGGGTTTGGTTTTTGCCCTACAGATAAGATTTTTGCAAATAGTTATCATGCAAAGTAGCTGGCCACTTTTAAGAGGTGTAGCTCCTGGCTATGAGAAAAGTAATTGCTACTCCTTCCTATGGCACTTAAATCTCTCCACTCAGATGTCCCCTGGTGGTGGAGTGGGTAAGCACTCAGCTGCTAACCAAAAGGCTGACAGTTTGCACCCACCAGCCTTTGAAATCCTATAGGGGCATTTCTACTCTGTCCTTATAGGGTTGCTGTGAACTGGAATCGACTTGATCGCAATAGATTTCGTTTGGTTTACTCAGATACCTGTCTTCATTCCAGGCCTTCCCACTGGGGAGGTGGCTGACTTCAATTGTTCAGAGCAAGAAGGGGAGCATTTCTTCTTTACATCTTTCGGGAGTGAGAGAACTTTGCAGATTCTCTCCAGCACACTTCCTTCTATGCCTCATTGACCAAGATGGAATTGTATGTCCATTTTTAAGCCAATGACCAGGGAGGGAAATGGTATTCTCATGGTGAATTAGTCTGTTCATTCGGGGTGGAGTGGGTATTGAGAGTCAACCACCATGAGCAATACACTCTGCTTATTTTTCTCGTAACACTTTTCACACCGTTTTGTAGAATTCTCTGTACTTGTCTGTTTTACCTGGTAGGTCATGGATCTTGTCTTATCTCTTTCTCTCCAGGTCCTCCAGGAGTTTATAATGTAAAATCAACCCACACGTGAAATACACATGTGCGCGTATTTTTTTTTTTTTAGCTCAGTAAATATTTCTTACTCAGTTATTTATTTTTTATTGTACTTTAAATGAAGGTTTACAGAACAAATTAGCTTCTTATTAAACAATTAGTACACATATTGTTTTGCGACATTGGTTGCCAACCCTATGACATGTCAACACTCTCCTCTTCTCTACCTTGGGTTCCTTATTACCAGTTGTCTTGGTTATCTAGTGCTGCCGTAACAGAAATACCACAAGTGGATGGCTTTAACAAAGAGAAATTTATTTTCTCAGAGTCTAGTAGTTTACAAGTCCAAATTCAGGGTGTCAGCTCCAGGGGAAGGCCTTCACTCTCTGCCGGCTCTGGAAGAAGGTCCTTGTCCTCAATCTTTCCATGGTTGAGGAGCTTCTAAGGTGCAAGGATCCCGGGCCCAAAGAACGCGCTCTGCTCCTGGAGCTGCTTTCTTGGTGGTATGATGTCGCCAACTCTCTGCTTGCTTCCCTTTCCTTTTATCTTCTGAGAGATAAAAAGTGATGTAGGCCACACCCCAGGGAAGCTCCCTTTACTTTGGATCAGGGAGGTGACCTGAGTAAGTGTGGTGTTACAATCCCACCCTAATCGTCTCAACGTAAAATTACAATCATAAAGTGGAGGACAACCGCACGTGACTTAACCAAGTTGATACACACGTTTTGGGGGGGACATAATTCAATCCATGACAGCAACTTTACTGTCCCCTCCTGCCTTCTTGTCCTTGCCTCTGGGCTGGTGGGCCCATTTAGCCTCATTTTGTTTTGTGGTCCTGTCTAATCTTTGGCTGAAGGTTGAACCCCAGGAGTTACTTCAGTACTGACTTCAAAGGGAGTCTGGCAGCCATACTTTTGGAGTTTCTCCAGTCTCTGTCAGACCGGTAAGTCTGTTTTTTTTTTTTTTTTTGTGAGTTAGAATTTTATTCTACATTTTTCCCCAGCTCTGCCTGGGATCCTCTATTGTGATCTCTGTCAGAGCAGTTTGTGGTGATAGCCAGGCACCACCTAGTTGTGCTGGACTCAGTCTGGTGGAGGCTGTAGTACTTGTGCACACACATTTTTTAAGTAGATGCGTACTGTAGTTGGTACCTGGGTTGTATTTTGAATCTGGGTACCCTAACTGAGTCAGCATTATAAAGGATCATTATAGCAAAGTCCACTACAAATGCATTCTGTCTTACTACATAAGTAATGGTGTTTTCAGTCTCTTCAGATCCCCTGAAGTCATGATATACCTCCAATTATATCTTCCTTTAGTTATATGTTCACATGATTGTTGTTCAATCCACTCTGGATGCAATAATGTTTATGAGACCTTTCATAAAGTCAAGGACTTCTATCAGTCTGCCATTGCCTAAGGAACTTTATTCTTTGAGCTGCAATAAAACAAGCATTTGAAGACTTCCTGTGATACACTTTCTCATTCATTTTGGCAGGTATGAAACCCTTATTTGAAAGCTTTTGCCAGGCATGATTGGTCAGAACTCTTTGCAAGAACACAAAATAAACGGAGAGAGACCACACTGGAATAAAGAAGATACTTAACTCAGGGTAGCATGGTAGAGTGCTCAGTGGCTGGAAAAGTATAATGTATAGTATAATATACTTACAGCATAGCAGAAAATATATATCTAACAATTATAGGAAAATTACATATAAACAATGGCTTATACAGTGTTTTTGGAAAATAATTTTGACAAATAGGCATAAAAGGAATAGGCGTACACAATGATATTAAGTAAGTCATCTGTGTGTAATGTATTAAATGGTAGTACAATGAACAGGCATCCCTGGGTAGTACAAATGCTTAACGTGCTCAGCTGCTAACAGAGAGGTTGGAGGTTCGAGTGTACCCAGAGATGCCTCAAAAGAAAGGCCTAGTAATCTATTTCTTAAAAAATCAACCATTGAAAACTCTGTGGAGCATAGTTCTACTCTGACACCCATAGGGTCATGATAAGTTGGAGCCAACTTGTTGGCAACTGGTTTTATAGTGAACAACTTTGAGGTGCCTGCCCAGCTCACATTCCTTTTTTCAGATGTAAACCCACAGCCCTGATGAAAGGATGGGTTTAGGTGGCCAGGTTTGTACCATGGGACTCACACCTCTGGCTCCCACCCATGGGCCAGGCATGAGCTAAGCTGAACTAGTCAGATTTTCTTTCTTACTTTTGTAGTGACACCAAAACTATAATCAAGTGATGGCGAGCACTGTGTGTTAAGTAAAGAAGAGTAGGGCCCAGTACCCCAGCTTGGTATCAGCAAGAGCTGGATTTGGCTTTCTTATACAAAAAACAAAAATTGCAACACCTAGGCAGATAAAGGCTCATTTTTGTCTCACATAAACATAGGCAGTTCAGGGCTTTTGTGGCTTCTATTTCATGATTATCAGGGACTCAGTCTCCTTCTATCTTATTGCTATGTCATCTTCAACTTGTAGCTTCTATCTAGTAGTGTGCTGGTAAACCGATTCATTAAAAAAAAAAAAAAGATTTGTAGCAGTTGCCTAACTTATTTGATACAAGTACTCCTACCACGGGCAATTTCAAGCTACCAAAGGTTTAACAAACAGCTTGCAAAATTCCTGAATGTTTAACCATCTGCTCTCACAAGCCCACATGAGCAAGTTCTAGCACACACTGCTTCTACTTCATGGTCCAAAATGACTGCCCCATCTCCAGACACTGAAAATGCATTTCAACCAGCAGGAAGGAAGAAATAGGAAGAGAAGAGCAAATTCCCTCTTCTGTTGGCATATCTCCTGAAAGTTTTGCGTGCTTCCTCCACTTACATTTCATTGAGAAGAACTTACCCACATGACCACACCTGCATGGGAAATGTATTTATTCTGGGCCACCATGTGTCTAGCTAAAATTTCGGTGTTCTGTTACTAAAGAAGAAATATGGAATAAATTTGGGGGAAAATTAGCAGTCTTTGTCACTCATGATAACACCCAGTTCCACACAGAATCCCAAGTTATTGAGGATCCAGAAGTCCAAGTTAAAGAGAAGTTAGTTTTCAGAGAAGAATTGGAGTGGATTTACAGCAATCATAATGCATATGCAGCTCCAGGTAGAGAATAGCTGATTATTTACATTTTAATGTGACCAGTAATAGTAGCCCTTTCTTCCCCTCCTGAGTTCGAAACCAACTGAAAAACAGCCAGACAAATGAAGATAAAAGTGTCATACTTATTACTGATGAAGCTGTTTGGAGAATAACTTTAGCCCTGCAGTAACAATGGGTTTACTAATTTTACCCCCAAAATAAACTTACCCACGTCATCAGAGGCAGAGTTGGAAAACTGCAGCACTGCCACCTCTCCACCCCCATTTTTTCTGCCATGGAAATCTGTTGTTGAGTACTTCCTACAGAAGGTACCTGAAGAGAAGAGAAGAAGGGGCTGTACTAAGCTCACGTAGTTTCTTCTTCTAAACTCAAAAATCAGATAACTGATTGAGATTGTTTGAGTGGTGCGGAGAAAGGCTGTTATGTCTATCCATGTTGAAGCACAAGGAATAACTATTCTTGTTTAATACACGACCTTTCAAACCTGTTTAGGTTTGGCTAATCTGCCTGCAATGTTTTACATGAAATCCCTCTGAATCCTTACAACAATCTCCATTTTTATTTAAACAAACAGATTGTTTCTCTTGCAACAAAACAATCACTAAGACAGAAATTGTAATGAAGGGCTACACTGTATGGGTCAGACACTAAATGCTGTAGGAGTTCATGAAAGTTTATAAGACTGGGTTGGAGGAGACAAAAGATTTTTCATGGAAGTGGTAGAACATGAGCTTGTTCTTAAAGCCTGGTTAGGGTTTCAGTAGGCCGGAGGATTGGGGTTTCAGTCAAGGGGAATTTTGGCTGAAATGCATGTGGGCTTGGTGTGGTCAAGACATGGGGAGGGCACCACAAAGACTCCAGCTGAGGTGCCTGTTAGCAAGCAAGTTAGATAGGCAGCTTGGGACCCAGGTATGGACACCCTAACAGAGGACTTTTCAGTTGATGGAGAAGGAAATTTGGAGCCACTGAAGACAAGCAAAAGATTAACATGAAAGTGGTGTTCTTCACAGATTATTCTGGAGGAAATAGCCAGATGAATTTGAGGGAATAAAGGCTATCATCAACGAGGATTTCTAGGAAGGCACTGCTTTTGGGTGGAGAAGAAACATACTAAAAGTGTTTTAAAAGGAACAAAACGAAACGGGATTACATAACTGACTAGCTATGGGCACTAAAGCAGAGAAATGTATCAAAATGAGTCAATTTCTACCACTGTATGTTGACATGAATGTTATCTGTAGTGATTGTGACTTTACCTGGCTTGCATTTATTCTCCCTTCTTCAGATAATACCACTCCCGTTTTCCCTGGGGATCTACCCATCTCCTATTCTCAGTCCATGTGGTTTGGTGGAGTAGACACGATTGGACAAGTGACTGAGGATGTGTCCAATTAGAGTATTTTGTATCCCTGGCCAGAATGATTGGAACAGAGATGGGTTATGACCCAGCCAGGCCACAGTCAATAAGACTCAATTCTGAACTTCTTAGGAACAGTTGGGAAAGAGAAGCTTTTTTTTCTTGCCACTGTACTGGAAGTTGTATATGTTGTAAGCCTAGAGATGCTTGTCTAGAAGGCCACCATGAAGGAAGAACCTAAGAATGACAGCAACAAAGAAGAAAGAGAGCAAGAAATGGGTAGAAACTGTTTTCCAACGTTATTTGATTTGCTAGATTGAGCCACTCCTAATTACGCCCTGAATTTTTCAATTACGTGGGTCAAGAGATTCCCTTTTTTGTTCAATCCAGTTTTTTCTGTTACCATTGAGCCTATTACAAATCATTGTGACCTTACAGGATAGAGTAGAACTGCCCCATAGGTTTTCCAAGGCTGTTATCTTTCTGGAAGCAGACTGCCACATTTTTCTCCCCCAGAGCAGCTGGTGGGTTCGAACCACCAACTTTTCAGTTAGCAGCTGAGTACTTAACAACTGTGCCACCAGGGCTCCTCTTAAACTAAATGTTGTTGTTAGATGCTGTCGAGTTCATTCCGATTCATAGCGACTCTATGTACAACAGAACGAAACACTGCCCGGTCCTGCACCATCCTCACAACCGTTGTTATGCTTGAGCCCACTGTTGCAGCCACTGTGTCAGTCTATCTCATTGAGGGTCTTCCTCTTTTTTGCTGACTCTCTACTTTACCAAGCATGATGTTCTTTTCCGGGGAATGTCTCTTCTGATAACATGTCCAAAGTATGTGAGATATAGTCTTACCATCCTTGCTTCTAAGGAGGATTCTGGTTGTACTTCTTCCAAAACAGATTTGTTCTTTTGGCAGTCCATGGTATATTTAATAATCTTTGCCAACACCACAATTCAAAGGTGTCAATTCTTCTTCCGTCTTCCTTATTCATTATCCAGCTTTCACATGCATTTGTGGTGACTGAAAACACCATGGCTTGGGTCAGGTGCACCTTAGTCTTCAAGGAGACATCTTTGCATTTCAACACTTTAAAGATGTCTTTTACAGCCGATTTGCCCAATGCAATGCATCTTTTGATTTTGTGACTGCTACTTCCATGGATGTTCATTATGGATCCAAGTAAAATGAAATCCTTGACAACTTCAATCTTTTCTCCATTTATCATGATGTTGCTTATTGGTCTAGTTGTGAGGATGTTTTTTTACTTTATGTTGATGTGTAGTCCATACTGAAGGCTGTCGTCTTTGATCTTCATCAGTAAGTGCTTCAAGTCCTCTTCACTTTCAGCAAGCAAGGTTTTGTCATCTGCATAATGCAGGTTGTTAATGAGTCTTCCTCCAATCCTGATGCCCTGTTCTTCATATAGCTCGGCTTCTTAGATTATTCGCTTAGCATACAGATTGAATAGGTATGGTGGAAGGATGCAGCCCTGGTGCACACCTTTCCTAACTTTAAACCATGCAGTATTCTCTTGTTCTGTTTGAACGACTGCCTCTTGATCTAGGTACAGTTTCCTCATGAGCACAATTAAGTGTTCCAGAATTCCCATTCTTCCCAATATTATCTGTAATTTGTTATGATCCACATAGTCAAATGCCTTTGCATACTCAATAAAACACAGGTAAACATCTTTCTGGTATTCTCTGCTTTCAGCCAGGACCCATATCAGATTACACTAAATAGACCTGGCTAATATATTCCATTTATATCACATAGGGCAGCAATTCTCAAACTTCAGTGTGGATTAGAATAACCTGGAGGTCTTGTTAAAATACAAATTGCTGGGCACTATCCACAGAGTTTCTGATGCAGTAGGTCTGGAATGCAGCCCAAGAATTTCATTTTTAGAAAGTTCCCAGGTGATGATGATGATGCTGGTCCTTGGATCACACTTTGCTGAATGCTGGCCTGGCATGAATCTTACCCAGTTCTGAAGGAGTGAAAGAATGAGGGAGAATGAATTTCCTACCTCAGAAAAAAGAGAGATTAGATGAGACAGTCTCTGAGGTCTTTTTTTTTTTTTTTTTAATTTATTTTTAATAACTTTTATTAAGCTTCAAGGGAACGTTTACAAATCCAATCAGTCTGTCACATATTAAGTTTACATACGTCTCACTCCCTACTCCCACTTACTCTCCCCGTCTTGAGTCAGCCCTTTCAGTCTCTCCTTTCTTGACAATTTTGCCCGCTTCCCTCTCTCTCTATCCTCCCATCCCCCCTCCAGACAAGAGTTGCCAACACAATCTCAAGTGTCCACCTGATATAATTAGCTCACTCTTCATCAGCGTCTCTCTCCCACCCGCTGACCAGTCCCTTTCATTTCTGATGAGTTGTCTTCGGGGATGGTTCCTGTCCTGTGTCAACAGAAGGTCTGGAGAGCATGGCCGCCGGGATTCCTCCAGTCTCAGTCAGACCATTAAGTTTGGTCTTTTTATGAGAATTTGGGGTCTGCATCCCACTGATCTCCTGCTCCCTCAGGGGTCCTCTGCTGTGCTCCCTGTCAGGGCAGTCATCGATTGTGGCCGGGCACCAACTAGTTCTTCTGGTCTCAGGATGATGTAGGTCTCTGGTTCATGTGGCCCTTTCTGTCTCTTGGGCTCTTAGTTGCCGTGTGGGTTTGGTGTTCTTCATTTTCCTTTGCTCCAGGTGGGTTGAGACCAATTGATGCATCTTAGATGGCCGCTTGTTAGCATTTAAGACCCCAGACGCCACATTTCAAAGTGGGATGCAGAATGATTTCATAATAGAATTATTTTGCCAATTGACTTAGAAGTCCCCGCAAACCATGTTCCCCAGACCCCCGCGCTTGCTCCGCTGACCTTTGAAGCATTCATTTTATCCCGGAAACTTCTTTGCTTTTGGTCCAGTCCAATTGAGCTGACCTTCCATGTATTGAGTGTTGTCTTTCCCTTCACCTAAAGCAGTTCTTATCTACTGATTAATCAATAAAAAACCCTCTCCCACCCTCCCTCCCTCCCCACCTCGTAACCACAAAAGTATGTGTTCTTCTCAGGTTTACTATTTCTCAAGATCTTATAATAGTGGTCTTATACAATATTTGTCCTTTTGCCTCTGACTCATTTCGCTCAGCATAATGCCTTCCAGGTTCCTCCATGTTATGAAATGTTTCAGAGATTCGTCACTGTTCTTTATCGATGCGTAGTATTCCATTGTGTGAATATACCACAATTTATTTACCCATTCATCCGTTGATGGACACCTTGGTTGCTTCCAACTTTTTGCTATTGTAAACAGAGCTGCAATAAACATGGGTGTGCATATATCTGTTTGTATGAAGGCTCTTGTATCTCTAGGGTATATTCCTAGGAGTGGGATTTCTGGGTTGTATGGTAGTTCTATTTCTAACTGTTTAAGATAACGCCAGATAGATTTCCAAAGTGGTTGTTCCATTTTACATTCCCACCAGCAGTGTATGAGAGTTCCAATCTCTCCGCAGCCTCTCCAACATTTATTATTTTGTGTTTTTTGGATTAATGCCAGCCTTGTTGGAGTGAGATGGAATCTCATCGTAGTTTTAATTTGCATTTCTCTAATGGCTAATGATCGAGAGCATTTTCTCATGTATCTGTTGGCTGCCTGAATATCTTCTTTAGAGAAATGTGTGTTCATATCCTTTGCCCACTTCTTGATTGGGTTGTTTGTCTTTTTGTGGTTGAGTTTTGACAGAATCATGTAGATTTTAGAGATCAGGCGCTGGTCTGAGATGTCATAGCTGAAAATTCTTTCCCAATCTGTAGGTGGTCTTTTTACTCTTTTGGTGAAGTCTTTAGATGAGCATAGGTGTTTGATTTTTAGGAGCTCCCAGTTATCTGGTTTCTCTTCATCATTTTTGGTAATGTTTTGTATACTGTTTATACCTTGTATTAGGGCTCCTAGGGTTGTCCCAATTTTTTCTTCCATGATCTTTATCGTTTTAGTCTTTATGTTTAGGTCTTTGATCCACTTGGAGTTAGTTTTTGTGCATGGTGTGAGGTATGGGTCCTGTTTCATTTTTTTGCAAATGGATATCCAGTTATGCCAGCACCATTTGTTAAAAAGGCTATCTTTTCCCCAGTTAATTGACACTGGTCCTTTGTCAAATATCAGCTGCTCATACGTGGATGGATCTATGTCTGGGTTCTCAATTCTGTTCCATTGGTCTATGTGTCTGTTGTTGTACCAATACCAGGCTGTTTTGACTACTGTGGCTGTATAATAGGTTCTGAAGTCAGGTAAGGTGAGGCCTCCCACTTTCTTCTTTTTCGGTAGTGCTTTGCTTATCCGGGGCTTCTTTCCCTTCCATATGAAATTGGTGATTTGTTTCTCTATCCCCTTAAAATATGACATTGGAATTTGGATCGGAAGTGCGTTAAATGTATAGATGGCTTTTGGTAGAATAGACATTTTTACTATGTTAAGTCTTCCTATCCATGAGCAAGGTATGTTTTTCCACTTAAGTATGTCCTTTTGAATTTCTTGTAGTAGAGCTTTGTAGTTTTCTTTGTATAGGTCTTTTACATCCTTGGTAAGATTTATTCCTAAGTATCTTATCTTCTTGGGGGCTACTGTGAATGGTATTGATTTGGTTATTTCCTCTTCGGTGTTCTTTTTGTTGATGTAGAGGAATCCAAGTGATTTTTGTATGTTTATTTTATAACCTGAGACTCTGCCAAACTCTTCTATTAGTTTCAGTAGTTTTCTGGAGGATTCCTTAGGGTTTTCTGTGTATATAATCATGTCATCTGCAAATAGTGATAACTTTACTTCTTCCTTGCCAATCCGGATACCTTTTATTTCTTTGTCTAGCCTAATTGCCCTGGCTAAGACTTCCAACACGATGTTGAATAAGAGCGGTGATAAGGGCATCCTTGTCTGGTTCCCGTTCTCAAGGGAAATGCTTTCAGGTTCTCTCCATTTAGAGTGATATTGGCTGTTGGCTTTGCATAGATGCCCTTTATTATGTTGAGGAATTTTCCTTCAATTCCTATTTTGGTAAGAGTTTTTATCATAAATGGGTGTTGGACTTTGTCAAATGCCTTTTCTGCATCAATTGATAAGATCATGTGGTTTTTATCTTTTGTTTTATTTATGTGATGGATTACATTAATGGTTTTTCTGATATTAAACCAGCCTTGCATACCTGGTATAAATCCCACTTGATCAGGGTGAATTATTTTTTTGATGTGTTGTTGGAGTCTATTGGCTAGAATTTTGTTGAGGATTTTTGCATCAATGTTCATGAGGGATATAGGTCTATAATTTTCTTTTTTTGTAATGTCTTTACCTGGTTTTGGTATCAGGGAGATGGTGGCTTCATAGAATGAGTTGGGTAGTATTCCGTCATTTTCTATGCTTTGGAATACCTTTAGTAGTAGTGGTGTTAACTCTTCTCTGAAAGTTTGGTAGAACTCTGCAGTGAAGCCGTCCGGGCCAGGGCTTTTTTTTGTTGGGAGTTTTTTGATTACCGTTTCAATCTCTTTTTTTGTTATGGGTCTATTTAGTTGTTCTACTTCTGAATGTGTTAGTTTAGGTAGGTCGTGTTTTTCCAGGAATTCATCCATTTCTTCTAGGTTTTCAAATTTGTTAGAGTACAATTTTTCATAATAATCTGAAATGATTCTTTTAATTTCATTTGGTTCTGTTGTGATGTGGTCCTTCTCGTTTCTTATTCGGGTTATTTGTTTCCTTTCCTGTATTTCTTTAGTCAGTCTAGCCAATGGTTTATCAATTTTGTTAATTTTTTCAAAGAACCAGCTTTTGGCTTTGTTAATTCTTTCGATTGTTTTTCTGTTCTCTAATTCATTTAGTTCAGCTCTAATTTTTATTATTTGTTTTCTTCTGGTGCCTGATGAATTCTTTTGTTGCTCACTTTCTATTTGTTCAAGTCGTAGGGACAGTTCTCTGATTTTGGCTCTTTCTTCTTTTTGTATGTGTGCATTTATTGATATAAATTGGCCTCTGAGCACTGCTTTTGCTGTGTCCCAGAGGTTTTGATAGGAAGTATTTTCATTCTCGTTGCATTCTATGAATTTCCTTATTCCCTCCTTGATGTCTTCTATAACCCAGTCTTTTTTCAGGAGGGTATTGTTCATTTTCCAAGTATTTGATTTCTTTTCCCTCGTTTTTCTGTTATTGATCTCTAGTTTTATTGCCTTGTGGTCTGAGAAGATGCTTTGTAATATTTCGATGTTTTGGACTCTGCAAAGGTTTGTTTTATGACCTAATATGTGGTCTATTCTAGAGAATGTTCCATGTGCGCTAGAAAAAAAAGTATATTTTGCAGCAGTTGGGTGGAGAGTTCTGTATAAGTCAATGAGGTCAAGTTGGTTGATTGTTGTAATTAGATCTTCCGTGTCTCTGTTGAGCTTCTTACTGGATGTCCTGTCCTTCTCCGAAAGTGGTGTGTTGAAGTCTCCTACTATAATTGTGGAGGTATCTATCTCGCTTTTCAATTCTGTTAAAATTTGATTTATGTATCTTGCAGCCCTGTCATTGGGTGCATAAATATTTAATATGGTTATGTCTCCCTGATCAATTGTCCCTTTTATCATTATATAGTGTCCTTCTTTATCCTTTGTGGTGGATTTAAGTCTAAAGTCTATTTTGTCAGAAATTAATATTGCTACTCCTCTTCTTTTTTGCTTATTGTTTGCTTGATATACTTTTTTCCATCCTTTGAGTTTGTTTGTTTGTGTCTCTAAGTCTAAGGTGTGTCTCTTGTAGGCAGCATATAGATGGATCGTGTTTCTCTATCCAGTCTGTGACTCTCTGTCTCTTTATTGGTGCATTTAGTCCATTTACATTCAGCGTAATTATAGATAAATAAGTTTTTAGTTTTGTCATTTTGATGCCTTTTTATGTGTGTTGTTGACAATTTCATTTTTCCACATACTTTTTTGTGCTGAGACGTTTTTCTTAGTAAATTGTGAGATCCTCATTTTCATAGTGCTTGACTTTATGTTAGTTGAGTCGTTACATTTTTCTTGGTTTTTATCTTGAGTTATAGAGTTGTTATACCTTTTTGTGGTTACCTTATTATTTACCCCTATTTTTCTAAGTAAAAACCTAACTTGTATTGTTCTATATCGCCTTGTATCCCTCTCCATATGGCAGTTCAATGCCTCCTGTATTTAGTCCCTCTTTTTGATTATTGTGATCTTTTACCTATTGACTTCCATGATTCCCTGTTATGTGTATTTTTTTTTTTTAATTAATCTTAATTTGTTTGTTTTTGTGATTTCCCTATTTGAGTTGATATCAGGACGATCTGTTTTGTGACCTTGTGTTGTGCTGATATCTGATATTATTGGTTCTCTGACCAAACAATATCCTTTAGTATTTCTTGTAGCTTTGGTTTGGTTTTTGCAAATTCTCTAAACTTGTGTTTGTCTGTAAATATCTTAATTTCGCCTTCATATTTCAGAGAGAGTTTTGCTGGATATATGATCCTTGGTTGGCAGTTTTTCTCCTTCAGTGTTCTGTATATGTCGTCCCATTCCCTTCTTGCCTGTATGGTTTCTGCTGAGTAGTCAGAACATATTCTTATTGATTCTCCCTTGAAGGAAACCTTTCTTTTCTCCCTGGCTGCTTTTAAAATTTTCTGTTTATCTTTGGTTTTGGTGAGTTTGATGATAATATGTCTTGGTGTTTTTCTTTTTGGATCAATCTTAAATGGGGTTCGATGAGCATCTTGGATAGCTATCCTTTCGTCTTTCATGATGTCAGGGAAGTTTTCCGTCAGGAGTTCTTCAACTATTTTCTCTGTGTTTTCTGTCCCCCCTCCCTGTTCTGGGACTCCAATCACCCGCAGGTTATCCTTCTTGATAGAGTCCCACATAATTCTTAGGGTTTCTTCATTTTTTTTAATTCTTTTATCTGATTTTTTTTCAGCTATGTTGGTGTTGATTCCCTGGTCCTCCAGATGTCCCAGTCTGCATTCTAATTGCTCGAGTCTGCTCCTCTGACTTCCTAGTGTGTTGTCTAATTCTGTTATTTTATTGTTAATCTTTTGGATTTGTACATGTTGTCTCTCTATGGATTCTTGCAACTTATTAATTTTTTCAGTATGTTCTTGAATAATCTTTTTGAGTTCTTCAACAGTTTTATCAGTGTGTTCCTTGGCTTTTTCTGAAGATATCCTAATTTCATTTGTGATATCATTAAGCATTCTGTAAATTAGTTTTTTATATTCTGTATCTGATAATTCCAAGATTGTATCTTCATTTGGGAAAGATTTTGATTCTTTTGTTTGGGGGGTTGGAGAAGCTGTCACGGTCTGCTTCTTTAAGTGGTTTGATATGGATTGTTGTCTCCGAGCCATCACTGGGAAACTAGTTTTTCCAGAAAATCTGCGTCCAGTCCAAATCCCTGCGGGACGGTTCCCCGGCTCAGGTGCTGCTCTTTCTGCTCCAAGATCAGTCACTGCCTCCTGGGGACTTCTCCTACCGGCTGCGTCCCACGCCACCCGTGGAACCGGCTGGTCCCCCTCCTGGGGTTAGTTCAGGGGGGTGGAGCAGGTCTCTGTGCTTGTGCCGTACCTGACTGGTACGCTGGCTCCAGGCTCTGGAAACAATCGCTGCTTCCCCGTATTAGTTCGTTCTCCGTCTCTAAATCTGTGTTTGTTGTTCAGGGTTCGTAGATTGTTATGTATGTGATCGATTCACTTGTTTTTCCGTGTCTTTGTTGTAAGAGGGATCCGAGGTAGCGTCTGCCTAGTCCGCCATCTTGGCTCCGCCCCCTCTGAGGTCTTTTTGAGTCATTTTTCTGTGATTCTAAACTATAGGATACTCCTTTCATGTTTTTTTCATATCATAAAAATCTCAGGGTTTATGTGATTGCTTTCCTCCTTGTCAATGCATTCATTTTTCATGAGGGCCCTTCTTGCGGCATTACATGGGTACGAATCCATGAGAGCGTGTGATTGGACTTGAGATGCTTCCTTAAACATAAGCCTTCCACACTTGAGAAAACAAAACAGAACAAAAAAGCGACAACAAATTCAGATCTTGTCCGTACTGCCTTAAAAGGTAAAAAGGAAAGGGATGAGAATTTACCTCTAAAGCACCTAAATCATCTGAGGCCTTGGAGAACACTTACCCAGACTGTTAGAATTTTTCAGCCTTAAAAAAATATTTACCTAACTCACAATTGCCTATAACAATCAGCTGGATGTCTGGCCACAGGGGTCGGAGACTTCCTAACAAGCCCAAACTCTCAACACATAAGTTCTATGGAGCAGCCTGATCTGGCCACAGGTGAAGGGATATTTGTCAACATTTGCAGAGCTAAGCTATGTTTATTCTAATTGGCCTACATACCGTTGGCTGAGTGAAGACCGGTCTGAGCAAGGAAAGCTGCTGACAACCATACAGAGAAGTCTGCCGAGTCCTGGGGATTTCCTGAATTTCATTTAAAGTGATCTTTATATGCAACCCCACATGAAGTAAGGAATAGAGGTGATGTCTCTAAGGCAACCAGATGACAAGGAGATGCAGCCCTCAGCAGCAGAGACACGATTTTGAAAGATAGCAGGACATTTAGGTTTCTTTTCTTTTTAAAAGAAGATGAGTTTTGTGGTGAGAGCGTCCAAGGAAGTGGTTAATGCTTTTGCTGAGAACTCTTCCATACAATTTAATCTGTGGGCGAATTCTCTTGAACCGGAAGTACCACAGAAGTTATTTTTTTTTTTCCAGTTGCTGTTGAACTGATCCCCACTCATGGCAAACCCATGTGTGTCAGAGTAGAACTGTGCTCCATAGGGGTTTCAATGGCTAATTTTTCAGAAGTAGATCACTTTTTTTTTTTAAAGATCACTAGGCCGTTCTTCTGAGGTGCCTGTGGAACCTCCAAACTTCTTTTCTTTTTTTAACTTGGACTACCTTTTTTTTTTTTCCTTTTTTAAAATTGTACTTTAGATGAAGGTTTACAGAACAAACTAGTTTCTCATTAAACAGGTAGTACACATATTATGTTTTTCCATCCCCAAACCTTCCCTCCCTTGTAACTGTCAAAGATTGTTTCTTCTTATGTGTAAACCTTTTCATGGGTTTTTACAGTAGTGGTCTCGTACAATATTTGTCCTTCTGTGATTGACTTATTTCTCTCAGAATAATGCCCTCCAGATTCATCCATGTTATGAGATGATTCACAAATTCATCGTTATTCTTTATCGTTGTGTAATACCATAGTTTATCCATTCATCTGTTTTTGAGCATCTAGGTTGTTTCCATTTTTTTGCTATTGTGAACAATGCTGCAGTGAACATGGGTGTTCATATGTCTATTCGTGTGACGACTCTTATTTCTCTAGGATATATTCCTAGGAGTGGGATTGCTGGATCATATGGTATTTCTATTCCTGGTTTTCTAAGGAAGCATCTTATCATTTTCCAAAATGATTGTTTCATTTTGCATTCCCATCAGCAGTGCATAAGAAGAACCTCCAACCTTTTGGTTAGCAGTCACGGGTGATTACTGTCTGTACCACCCAGGGGCTCCTACATAAGTTAGTAGATGTGGGAAACATAAAACCCTTGAGTCTCTTCCCTAATCCAGGATAACCTGATCCTTGTGAGCTGGGCTTATTCATTGAATTGGGAACGTGAGGTTGGGGCAGGATTTAAAGGCAGCCATTTCCACCTAGCCCAGTCTTCTCTAACTCATGTGGGACTTTGTGACATTAACTTCACCATTCAAATGAGATTTAAAATATTCTGCCATGCACTATTACTTTGGAAGCTAGAGGCTGACTTGCTTTATGGCCAGCTAGCTTTATTCCCAGTTCACACTATTTTCTATCTCTTCCTGGTCAATCGTTACTCTTTTATGTTATTTGCATACATTTCTGTCTAAACACATTCATTCACTGTAAATTTCTTTGAGATTGGGACAATCTGTGTCTTACTCATTACTGTATTCTACACAGTGAATAGCCATCAATAATATTCTCAATACATATCTATGCTCATAATACCTACGGTCAGAACCTTCTGGAAATGACTCTGGGGAAGTGCAGGAGAGGGGAGAGAGAAGGAAGTTAGAAAACATTTTACTAATAAAATACTTTTACCAAGACTTACCTTGCTTAATTTAGTTCCACTGCTTAAAATGTCCTTTAGCCTTGACTGCCTGATAAAATTTATTCATCCTTCAAGACAGAGCTCAGCCATCACCTCCTCTGTGAAAGTCTCCATTTTTAGTACTAATTCCATCCTTTAAATATTCTTGTAATCATTTCATGAATGAGAATTAGAGGTTTATGTTATCAGTGAGCTATGCACTACCTGAGAGCAAAGCCTGTTTCTGAACTTTTTAACTGAATTGATCTAACCACTGTGGAGGCAAAGCAGACAATTTCACAGGTTCAGAGAAAACTCCCTTCCAGTGTCCTCTACCTTGTTCCCTAATTCTAGGAAACATACTGTAATTCAAAGCATTGATTCCTGTTTGTCCTCTTAGCTCCTTGAGAAAGGTCAACCTTGAAGCTTCTAGCAGATGTTTGCTTTAGTGCTGAGGAATTCAAATCACTTCTCTGGAGGATGTTTTGATAGAGAAAGAACTTGAGACCTAAAAAGAGACAGGAGCACGGGAGAGCATGGAGATGAAGGGTTTATCTTGGGTCACCAAAGATAAACTTTGCCTAGTTTTAATTACACTAAGTGTTGAAGCCTTCTAATGGGTGAGTGCAATGAAAAACACAATAGATAGTAGAGCTCAAATTTAACTCCTTGAAGCTGAGAAAAGGAAGAAAAATACTATGTCCATCCATCATAGGTTGAAACTAGGCCTGAAAGGGTTTTAAAATCTTAGATGGTAAAAAGGTGGAAACTGTGTAGCTCTTACATTGAGTGTTGTTGGGTTAGTTGAAATCAGACTATGTTTTGTTGCCTTGGATACCCTAAATTGCAATTTATTAAATGTTAAAATATTTCTGGACTTTTCTGAGAGAGATCAGTAACTCATTTTCTGCAACAATGACTTGATCTCCTAGAAGCTGAGCCCGTTGGACATCAGTGAGGTCTTGATTGGTATTGCTCGTAACTATTTGTAGCTTCACAAAGGATCTTTTTCCTTCGTCAAGGGTCAAGGAATGCTAGTTAGTGAAAAATATTCTTTCCCGTTTCAAAACAGGCACTGCCACTTTTCATGGCTTCATCTCTTTATATCTAAACATAGGAAATCGTTTGCTCTTTTGTCTCATTTCTGGGTCTCACCAGGATGAACTTCGTATTTTGTGTTTATGATTTTTATACATGTCACAATGTCTACTGACAGAGATGTAATACTTAAAAGAGAAAATTTCTGAATCGTTTTAAGTCTGCTGTGGAAATGAAAGTGGTGAGAAGACAGGAAGGGAGAGCAAGTGAATTCTCAAACATTTATTGACCCTTGATTCATATTTAATTTTTAGAGATTAAAATATCCAATCTACATAAGAATTAAACACTCTTCGTCATTCTGATACATTATGCTTGTGGGTTTTTAAAAAATAATATTTTATTGGGTTTTTGGTGAAAGTTTACATAGCAAGTTAGGTTCCCATTTGACAATTTCTGCACAAATTGTTCAGTGACATCAGTTACATTTATCACAATATGTCAACATTCTCTTTAATTGTGTTCTGTTTGTTCAGTTTCCAGTACTCTAGTTTCCCTGTCCCCTTATCTTCTCATCTTTCCTTCTGAGTAATTGTTAACCCTTTGGTCTCATACAGATTGTTTTTAAATAGTGCATCAATCTTTTGGATAATAGCCTTTATTTTGTGTGCCACTCAGCTCTTTTACTAAAAGAGGATGTCAGGGGATAGGCAGTAGGCTCAGTTCTGGGTTTAAAGAATGCCTCAGGCAATAGTCTCAGGGAGTTCTGTGTTCTCTACTGTCCTAGTTGGTCTGGCTTTTTTTTTTTTTTTAACTTGAATTCTGCTCCACATTTTTCTCTCATTCTATCTAGGACCATCTGTTGTGACCCCGATCCAAATGGTTAGTGGTGGTAGCCAGGCACCATCTGGGTTTTTTGTTTCAGGGTAGATGAGGTTGTAGCTCGCATAGACTTGTTTCTTCTCTGAGATTTTGGTTACCTTCTTACTGTTTTGCTCCTGCCAAGTACAGACTGTCTTAGATGGCCATTCGCAAGTTTTAAGTCCACAGATGGTTGCGTGTGGTTCTTACAGACTGCAATCCCTTATACATCATTTTCCAAATTTTCTCAGTGGTTATGTAGGTAACATACCTATTTTCCCTGATTTTCCACAGAGTGGAGCTGTAACTGCGTAAGATGAAGCAAACAGAATTCTAAAGATCAAAGATAGAGTAAATGACAGCGAGAATTGACCAGAAGTTTCTGTTTGTCAATTGACTGGACAGGGAAAATAACTCATCAGGTTTAGTCTGAAGATCTCAGGGTGTTGAGATCAGACTTTTAGATCTCAATCCAGTGACAGTGAAAGATGAACTACCTGTGGTGCCTGCTCATGACAAGTCATTTCTTTACTGTGGGATACAAATCTTATCACACAGTGGTCTGAAATATTCCTTTTGAAGAGACAAGTTGTTTGTTTTCAAAATAGTGCCTTCCAGGTATGCTAGTTCTGGCAGAACACTTGATCTCATATTTGGGAAAGGAGATCCTTTTTTTTTTTTTTTTTTTGTGGTACTTAATTGACAAATATTTATTAATGCATGCTTTGGCCAGGAGCTGTTCTAGTCCATAGGGATAGAGTAGAGAATAAAACAGATGAGTTCCTAACCTTGAGAACCTTCCACTCTAGTAGAAGAGGATGTATAATAAGCCTGTAACTATGAAACAGATAAAATAGGGTAATATGTTAGACACTGACCTAAGTTGCTCAGGAAAGACCTCTCTGAGGGTGACATCTGAATTAAGGTCTGAATGTTGGGAAGAAAGCAACCATTTGACAATTTTGAGGGGGTTGGAAATGAGCTTGGCATGTTTAGCAGATAGGAACAAGGCCTTTGACAGGAATGCAGTGATCAAGGGACAAGGGTAGAGGCTGGAGAGGAAGGCAAAAGCTGGGTCACAGAGGGCTTTATAGGCCATGGTAAGGAGCTTGCAGTTTATCCATGTTGCAATGAGAAGCCATTGAGTGTTTCACGGAGGAAAGGTGTGTAGTCAAACGTAAATTAGAAAAATTAACTTGGCTGCTGTGAAGAGGTTGGACCAATGAATCAAGAGTAGTGGCAGGGTGGCTTGTTGGCTGGCTTAGGCTAGAGTAGTAACAGCACAAGTGAGAAATGGTTAGGACTTATAGGTAGGCTGGATATAGACCACGAAACAGAAGAATCAGGGATAACTATTATACTAGGTTTTTGACCCAAGCAATGAGTGGCACTATTGCCTAAGGCTTCTGGTGGTATAACGGAGAGAGGCAGATTTGGCAGGAAAATGATTCTCTGTGGACTTGTTTTCAGATTTGTGTAAAGGTATCCATCATTCTGTACTGAAGTATGTCATTGAGGTAACCAGAGATCATTTAATTAGAAAGCTGCATTAATACTTTTAGCTAGTAATATTTATAGGGAAACACTTTTAGTTGATAGTTTGTTTCTCAATATTTAATGACCTAAATTTTGTGGCCTGAGTGAAGCGTTCATACCAGTAACATATGATTTCTTCAGACTAACATGGTACTAAAGAACATGAGATGGAATTCTAATTCCTAGTCAGTAGATGACCGGGTTACTATTTTACTTTCAATCACATGACTTGCTTAGTTGGCTCCAGAGGCTTTTGGCCTGTTAAGTGAGTGATATAAAACTAGCCTGCAGGACAAGAAAGTATAAACACAAGTAAACCCTTCATTTTCTTGGGTTCAACGACCACCATTGAAAAAAGCAACCACATCTAAAATGTCATTTTTGGGGGCGGGGGGTGGGCTATTAGATAGAAAGATAAATAGGCATAAATATTTTTTTCCTGCGAATATTGGGATACTTTTTTTTTTTTCCAACTTGTGAACACGAGCTAGTGGGAACATTCACAATGTTGAATCAAAACAACAGGACAGAGTTTTATAAGAAAAATGTATTATTCATTCATTTATTTCTTCCTTAGTTCATTCATCTAGTCAACAAGCATCTACTGTTTTCTAAGTACTTTCTTAACCTCGGCGGGTACAAAGACTTATAGTCTACTATCATTTTACTGGCAATTAGTATTAACTGTTTTACAGTTAAAATGAAGAATATCGGACAGTTTGTTTGAATCCCAGAGAGAGAATATTTGTGTCAGATCCAGAAAGGTAGTAGCCATCCTGTTAAGGGGGTCATCTTGAGGGCAGTGGGGCAGGGGGCTAAGCAAGGGCTTTACACATGGGAATGGCTTAATCTAGGTTTGCATTTTAAGGAAGATCACCATGACAGCAGTATGGAGATGAGTAGTAAATGAATAGGAGGTACGCTTCATCTTTCTCCCTAGCCCTGTGTCCTTCCCCTTCTCTTTTGCCCTCTTCCTCCCTACTCCAGATACGCAGTCTTATGATTTAGCAGCTGCTCGGGTATTCAGTGCCTCTTAGAAAAGATGTTGTTGTTAGGTGCCCTCAAGTTGGCTCTGACTCATAGCAACCCCATGCACAACAGAACGAAACACTGCCCAGTCCTGTGCCATCTCCACAATTGCTGCTATGCTTGAGCTCATTGTTGCAGCCACTGTGTCAAAAGGATAGATTTGTAATATGTGCCTTCTTGAAATTCTATAAGCAAGTGCTTCTAGATCAGAGAAAGAAAATTGCCGAAACAGCTCATAAAACCAAAAAAAAAAAAAAAAAAAAAACCTGTTGCCGTCAGATAGATTCTGACTCATGGCCACCCCATGTGCTATGCAGTAGAACTGCTGCATAAGATATTCTTGGCTGCAGTCTTCATGGAAACAGATCACCAGGCCTTACTTCCAAGGTACTGCTCAGTGGGTTTGAACTGCCAACTTTTAGGTTAGTAGTTGAGTGCAAACCAGGTAATACCAGTAGTGTTTTAATGTCATCATGACTTAATTGCTTTATTATATTATGTAACCTGAGTCATTTTTCAATCCAAGGACATTCCAAGGAAATATGTGGTTACCGTTTACACCAGCATCCTCTTCTTTGCATTGCTCCAAGCCTGGTGATGAGCAAATGACGTCAACTGGGTAGAGATTGTTACCTTTGTGAAGACTTGTAGCAGTGTTCAGGTGAAGGTTCCTCTCAGCGTTTAAAGATCCTTTTCCAATCTGCTGTACCTATACTTTTGGTGCTCTTTTTTTGTTTTATGTCTTTTTCTTCTGCTGATCTGGACTTGGTTTTCTGGAAATATCTTGGAAGTGGTTTTTCTCTCTCTTGACCAGTGTATCTTGTAGGTATATTATAGACACTGTGACTCAAGCAGCAGCTAGCCCAGGCAGAGAAAATAAAAGGTAGGTAAAAAAGGAAGTGATACAAGTTTCTAATTTCTATTCTACAGCACTTATATAATATCACCAGGAAAAAGGATAAAAATAATGTGTTATGGTAATCTAGCTTGTCATTTGTTGCCTCAGCAAATATTGAGTGCCTCAGTGTGACAATGTCCTGGGTGCTTGATGTATAAAAAAGATGTAGCTCCTACCCTCATGATTATTTTGACACCAGATTGGAAAGGGTTTGGTATGCTTATTAAGAAAAATATTAATTTCTTAAAACTTTAATTAGTTCTTACTCTACTAGTTTGTGTAAAGATTCACTTATTAATTCATTCAATGAATATATTTATTTTGATTACTTATTATAGAAAAGACTCTGCTAGGCTCAGGATTCATGAAAGAAAATCAAATAAAGATGCAGCTTTCAAAGAGCTATGGAGACCACCATATTTTGGGGGCTCCTGTGGTGTCAATAAATACATCAGTAGAGTTAAATCCAATATAATAACCAGCAGTGGTTTGAAACATTCATTTGAAATGTCCTGGGGCTGGAATAAATAATGAATCATTATTATGAAGTGCTAGGTCCCTGGGGAGTATGATTTTTGGACCAGGCTGAGATGGGATGAAAGGCATTTCTGGTCACTGAAGCTGTGTGAGAATATAGCATCAGTAATAAATCCAGTCACATCTCAGGGTACCCGATAGGGGTCAGAGCTACCTATTCTCTGATGTCGATTGTATTTTCCCATTTCTTATCTACTGTGCATTATCTAAACCCTACTGAGCTTTCCTCTTTAGCTCTAATGAGCATTTCCCTCTAAAAATTGTTGACTCTGTGCTCCCACAGAGCTGCTAACAAATATTACAAATTTAAGGTGAGGAATGACAAAACATGTGCGTGGAGAGCTGAAAAATGTGTTAGAGTCAAATGACCATGAGTCTGCAGTACTTTTGTTTTTGTTAACGCACAAAACATAACATCACACCTGTAGGATATATGGGTATATGAAGGAGAGCATAGCTTTCAGAAGCTACTCAGTACTCTTCAGCACTGAAGATATCTGGTCAGATTTTTCAGATCTCGGGGAAATCTAGAGGATTTGGAGCAACTTAGAAAATTAAAAAAAAAAAAATTAAAGTAGAATTTAGGGCTGGAGGAGTGTGCCTTGGAGTCCTAGAGGAGACGGTGGTTCGCTAGCAACAATTTTCATTAGGAAAGCCTGAGGAGGGGAAGAGGAGGGATTTGTGGAGGTCTAGGCAAGCTCTGGAGCCCTGGTTGCATAATGGTTAAGAGCTCGGATGTTAACCAAAAGTTTGGATCCACCAGCTGCTACTCAGTAACCCTATGGGGCAGTTCTACTCAGTCCTATAGGGTCACTCTGAGTTGGAATCAACTTACCATGGGTTTCAGTTTGGTTTATGTAAACTCGATATCCTTTGATCCTTTTTTTTTTTTTTTTTTTAACAACTCTGCAACAAAGGTTTTTGGACCCCCAAAGTGTATGCTATTTCCGTTTACAAACACAGTTGAATTTGAAGTGAAGTGAATGATTTAACTTAGATGCTTGTGCCTAATAGAAATGATATAGTCCTAAGGATAATACAAATTTTCCAGTTAGACCTTTTTGGAAGCCTTTCTAGATTATTTACTAGATTTATGTGATCTTAAGTTATTTAGTCTTCTCATCTGTAAAACTGAGATGTTTCAACAAACAGATGCAGTGCTGGAGGTGCTCACCCGTCTATGCCAAGAAATATGGAAGACAGCTTCCTGGCCGACCAACTGAAAGAGATCCATATTTATGCCTATTCCCAAGAAAGGTGATCCAACCGAATGTGGAAATTAGAGAACAATATCATTAATATCACACCCAAGCAAAATTTTGCTGAAGATCATTCAAAAACAGCTGCAGCAGTGTATCGACAGGGGACTGCCAGAAATTCAGGCCAGCTTCAGAAGAGGATGTGGAACCAGGGATATCATTGCTGATGTTAGATGGATGCTGGCTGAAGCAGAGGATACCAGAAGGATGTTTACCTGTGTTTTATTGACTATGCAAAGGCATTCGACTGTGTGGATCATAACAAATTATGGATAACACTGTGAAGAATGGGAAATCCAGAAAACTTAATTGTGCTCTTGAGGAACCTTTACATAGATCAAGAGGCAGTTGTTCTGACAGAACAAGGGAATACTGATTAGTTTAAAGTCAGGAAAGACGTGTCAGGGTTGTATTCTTTCGTTACACCTATTCAATCTGTATGCTGAGCAAATAATACGAGAAGCTGGACTATATGAAGAAGAATGGGGCATCAGGATTGGAGGAAGATTCATTAACAACCTGCATTATGCAGATGACACAGCCTTGCTTGCTGAAAGTGAAGAGGACTTGAAGCACTTAACTAATGAAGATCAAAGACCACAGCTTTCAGTATGGATTGCACCTCAACATAAAGAAAAAAATCCTCACAACTGGACCAATGAGCAACATCATGATAAACGGAGAAAAGATTGAATTTGTCAAGGATTTCATTTTACTTGCATCTACAATCAACACCCACGGCAGCGGCAGTCAAGAAATCGAAAGATGCATTGCATTGGGTAAATCTGCTGCAAAGGATCCCCTCAAAAGTGTTGAAGAGCAAAGATGTCACCTTGAAGACTAAGGTGCACCTGACCCAAGCCATAGTATTTTCAGTCACATCATATGCATGTGCAAGCTGGACAATGAATAAGGAAGACCGAAGAATTGATGCCTTTGAATTGTGGTGCTGGCGAAGAATATTGAATATACTATGGACTGCCAAAAGAACGAACGAATCTGTCTTAGAAGAAGTACAACCAGAATGATCCTTAGAAGCAAGGATGGCGAGACTGCATCTTACATATATTGGACATGTTGTCAGGAGGGATCAGTCCCTGGAGAAGGACATCATGCTTGGCAGAGTTCAGGAAGACCCTCAACGAGGTGGATTGACACAGTGGCTGCAACAATGAGCTCAAGCATAACAACGGTTGTAAAGATAGCTCAGGACCGGGCAGTGTTTCATTCTGTTGTGCATGGGGTCACTATGAGTCAGAACCGACTCAACGGCACCTAACAACAACACCTGTAAAATGGGCCTAGTAAAACCTGTGCTGTTACTGGCAGGTAAGCAATTGTAAGTGAAGCACCTGCTTTTATATAAGGTATATCTTAGCCTTTCAATAAATGGAAACTATTATTATGACATAGTTATAGAAGATGGTTGCAAAATGTTTATTACTTGAAAATGTTGAAAAACCGTACAGGTTTTTCTTAAATTGTGATATTACGTATGGCCCTGGAAAAAAGGACTTGATAACCCTTCTCACACCCCTAGCAAATAAATTTTATTTTGTTTCTCAGTACAAAACAATGCACAGTTGGTTTAACAATTTAAAACATTGAGTAGTACGTAAAGTAAAACTCTTCTCTAATCTCATGCTCTGAGGTGATAATCATTAACAGTTTGATGTGTTATCAGTTATTTATATATATCTTTTATCAGTTATTTATATATATATATAAATACACACATATGTGATTTTTTGTAAAAATAGAATAATATTGTGCATATGATTCTGCAACTTGCTTTTTTCATTTACCAATGTATCGCAAAAATCTTTCTATGTCAATTCATAGAGCTCTATCTCATTTTTATTTTCATTTTTGTTTGGTAGCTGCATGATATCTCGTAGTATAACCCAGTACTCAGTGCCGTCGAGTCGATTATAGATACGTCATTATTTGTTCGATCTTCTGCTTTGAGATTTTTTCCAAGGGTTTTTTTTTGTTTGTTTTTGCCATAACAAACAATGCTGTAATAAACAACCTTGTTTGTTTTATTTCTGTAGGGATATATTCCTAGATATGCATTGCCAGGTCAATGTGTATTTGATATTGTAATCAGTACTGCCAGGTTAGTTTTTAGAATGTTAGATTTGGGTTACGTTTTATTTTAGCTGCTATAACCAATATATGTGACTTGCATTACCGGAAAATAGCTTAAAGGAAATGACCTATTGACCATGAGTTCAATGGGATATCATCGAGTGAATAAGCTTGGAAATTAATGCTTACTTCTCTTGGACTCTGGAAGTTATAGGATTGTCCTCTTCCTAGAACTTGTTTCAGTAACTAATCCCCTGGGAACACAATTGCTGCTTCGGAGGCTTTGGCATTTATTGGAAAGGAACGTCCTTGCTTATTTAAAGCTATGCTGGCAGCTCAAATTAGATCATTAGTACTTTTTGGTTAACAGTGTCAAAAAGGTGTGGAAGATCTTTGTATCCCTGAGGAGACTGTCAGGATAACCAAGAAAATTTCCTCTTGCACCTTTAAGAGTAACAGCTTGGATAAAATTGGTGTGTTATTTCAGTGAGAGAAATTCAGTGTGCTTAGTTATCCAACTCATATAACTGCTGTTTTAACAAAATGGAATCTGACAGCCTGTGTCATAGGCATTGTTTGGGAGGGAGAGGGGCCTGACTGGACTGTAGCTGGGAGATTTTTCTTTTTTTTTTTTAAGCTGCTTTATCTCTTCCTATTTTAAACATTTTCACTGCTCAAAGCTGAATCCACATCTACACAAAGAGAGCACTACAACACTAATAGGACAAGGAAAAGCACTGACACCGTTGGAACTTCCTGGGTTAAAAGGACTTATATTAACTTGCTGATTTGTCCTAGGGAAAACTCCTTATTTTGTCTCTAGTACCTCCGGAAGATGAGATTCACTTCTAGTTTTGAATTCATTTTCTTTTTACGTAAATTTAAAAAACTTGTATTGAGGTAATATATGTACGTATTTAAAAATGAAAGAGTGGGAAAGGACACAATGAAAAGCAACATTTACTTACTCCTCCCTTCCTCAACTCTGGTGCAGTTTTTAACTCCTAACTCTTCTGATGACTACCTCCATCTCTTAAAATAATATTCTTACAGTGCTATTTCTTTTATTAAAAAAAAAATCAGTTACAGTAAAGCCTGTGAAAGCTGGAATCTGCATAAGGCAGAAACCTGTCAGAGAAGGAAAACTCATATATTTCCCACTAAAAGGAGCTATAGAAAAGTGGTAAGACTATACCCTGTCAAAGGCAGAAAACTTATGAGACCTGAAAAAACAAAGCAATCCTATCCAGTTCTGGCTTTTACAGATTTCACTGTATAGATAGATAGACAGATAGATATAGATATGCATACATATTTATATGTATGTATATATCATCTATTCACCTTCTGTGATTATACATGGGAATTAACTTTTTAAATCCTCAGTGGGTTATCATATGTTAGGATGCTTTCAACTGCTCAGAATTCAACTGCTAGTAACAGAAAGTCAACTCAAAATATTTTAAAAATAAGTAAAATGTGTTTTCTCACAATAAGTTTTCCCGCAATAACTAGAAAACCAAACCCACTGCCGTTGGATTGATTCGGACTCATAGCGAATCTATAGGACGGAGTACAGCTGCCCCATAGGGTTTCCAAGGCTGCAAATCTTTATGAAAGCAGACTGCCATATCTTTCTCCCACAGCGTGGCTGGTGGGTTCAACCACCAATCTTTTGGTTGGCAGCTGAGTGCTTTTACTACTGCCACGATAAAATGTCCTAAGATAGGTTCTCTTATTTAGGTTAATTAATGCAGATAATTTCTAAAAGAATCTGAGAAGTTCTCTCTTCCTTTATATCTCTCCCAGAAGCCCAACACAGGTATCTTCTCATATGTCTCTAGGTCTAGGGCCAGCTATATATATGTCCACTACTATCATGTGGCAAAGCTATTGCCATCCAGTCAATTCTGGAACTCTGATGGCATAGTGGTTAAAGAGATCAACTGCTAACCGGAAGGTCAGGGGCTCCAACCCACCAGCCGCTCTACAGGAGAAAGATGTGGTGGTCTGCTTCCTAAAGATTTACCACCTTGGAAACTCAGTGCTGTCATTCTGAGTTGGAATACTCAATAGCAGTGGTTTTGGTTTTGGAATGAGTGTCTTAAGTTGTGGAGTTACCACAATTAGATTAATCATGATTTACCCCTGATCTTCTGGGAGCACATGATTCCCAAAGAATAATGTGGGCACATGAATGAAATTTGGGCTGTGCTAACAAGGAAAACACAAGTGTTGGATGGGGGTGGCAACAGAGTAGGCTCAATAACGTCTGCTATAATTAACTCAGCAGCTTTAATGTTTATACCTTTATTTATTGTTCCATTGACTCTAGAAACTATCTCTTGATTCCCCAGCCCTTCCCTTAGTCAGCCCTCCCTCCCTTCCACATCTCAACATTTGTCATCTGTGCTTTTACACTGTCACTTTTGCTAATATTCACACTCTGTACATTTTTAAGTATTCCAAGTTTTACGCATGGGTTGACTTCAAAAGTTGAAAATCAATAATCAATATTTGTATTATATAATTCTTTCAAAATCAAAATTCTGTTTTCTTTTATTGATTTGGATTTGCTTACCACTGTGGCCTGGTGGCATAGTCGTTAAGTGCTACGACCGCTAACCAAGAAGTTGGCAGCTCAAATCCGCCAGAAGCTCCTTGGAAACTCTATGGGGCAGTTCTACTCTGTCCTATAGGGTTGCTATGAGTCGGAATCGACTCGACAGCAGTGGGTTTGGTTTTTGTGCCTGATACATGGCAGGCACTTACAAATGTTTGCTGAGTGAATAAATGTGCTTTGAGGTACTTATAAACGGATTCTACCTGTAATGTCAAGACCAATGGGGGAAGAGGGCAGAAAAGGGTGAGGAAATAGATGTAGGAACATGCCTAAATTTAGGAACCTAATCATGTCATGTTGAGTTCTGATATTAAGGTAGTTAAAACTAGTAAAATAACAAAGTTTTGGGCGTGGGGAAATCTCAGAATGCATACGTAAATTGCAATGCTATGTGGTTACTCTTCTCTGAGAATTGGAAGAAATTAAAAAAAAATTTTTTAATTAATTTTGTTGTTGAGAATATACAGAGCATATTTAACAGTTTTATATGTTGGAAGACTGTTTCTTTCAAAGGCACTGATAGTGCATATGAATTATTGCTGTTTGGTGGGACATTTTCCAGTTTTGTTCTGGTGGACAGTATGTCACCCACTGCCATCGAGTCAATTCCAACTCATAGTGACCCTATAGGACAGAGTAGAACTGCCCCATAGAGTTTCCAAGGAGCACCTGGCGGATTCGAACTGCTGACCTTTTGGTTAGCAGCCATAGTACTTAACCACTATGCCACCAGGGTTTCTGGACAGTATGCAGGGTGTGAAATAATTTCATTTGCATAGTGCAGCACCCAGACTGCACATAAAACATGCAGGCTCCCATTCGGTATGTACCTCAACAGCCCACCTGCCTGTGATAAATGACCCAGGGGAAAGACAAATGAGGCCCAGCACTGGGCAAGCTGTTCTTTGAGAATAACTGCTTTCCAGGTATTGTGAGCGAGGATTCCTGGTGAGGGGAAATGAATTGTGTCCCAGGGGAAAAAAAAACACACAGGAGTAAGTATTGCTGAGAGGACTGTGGGTGAGGTGGCTTCAAGGAAGAGTTGATAATAGATGGATGGAGAATTAGAAGTCTGAGATTTGTATGTAGGAAACCTTTATAGCTCTAATTAGAGGCAGAATGTGGATTCAGCTTAGAAGGCACGCCTGAAACACTTGCCGCTCTATTTCACTATTCATGACATGCACATGATTTAGCTTATCGGTGGGCAGAAACCCTGGCTACAGTGACTCTAATTACAGTGTCTCTGCTAGCACCTAGTGGACCATTTCCCTGGCTTTGCATCTCAAGTAGTGAATGGAAGAAGAGATTTTAATGATGTCCTATTAAGGCAACTAAACAGTGCAACAAATAGCCCTGTTTCTCAGCTGGCATTGTTAAGAAAATGATTTGTTCTAGTTGAATTCTAGTTTCTTAACAATTGGGTGTTGTTGTTGGCTCTCAAAGGCATTGATTCAGGTACCTTTTTGGATGGATGTAGGGAAAATGTGGGAAATGTTTCTTTGGTTTGCATGGAGCAGAGGAATAATTTTATTCCTCTGAATTGAAATTATTATTATTATTTTTTTCTGATGATAAGTATATGGAATGATTTTCTCCCACCATGGGCCGACTTAAGGGTAACTGTGAAAATTGAGTTACAGAGAAGTAGTGAGTCAAAGGTCCTACATTATTAAATCTAGTATAGGTTAATTACACGAGTACTGTTAGTAGCCATTTAAGAGGCTCACATCTCAAACTCAAAAAGCTGATCAGGTTTGGGCTGGCCCTTGAGATTCAGGGCCTGTTGTGTCTGGGTCTTGCAACTTCTCTGGAATGGTCACTGATACCCCACCTCCTCCCACTCCCCCCCACCACACACACACACACACACACACACACACACACTCTTACCTCAGGCTGAGCTCATATTAATCCAGACCTTTTAGATGACTAACTCCAGACCTTCCTTTTCAGAATTCGAGACCTGAGACTGTGGGGTGATGTTTCCCAGAATCTGATTGGACTTAGTCATGGAGCAGCAGGGCTGTGGGCGAATGACATGATTTACCCCAACTCCAAATTCTTTTCAACATCAGACTTTTCCCCCTGAGTAGCTGTACTCAAGTATTACATGCTCTTTGTATCCGTTTCTTCACCCACCTTTTCCTCCTTTTGTAGGTATCCCATGCCCTCCAGTGTCAGGCCCGGCATCAGCATAGCTCCACCCCAAACATAATGGTGATGGCTTCTGTCTTTCCTGAAAAAAGTGGGGGCTCACTCTGTCAGGGAAGCTACAGATCTTGGCCCATCTGACAGGTAATTGAAAATAGTTTCTTTCGGGTTTTTTTTTTTTTTTTTAATGACTAAATCATCTTTCTCTTAGGACTCATGCCTGCCATCTGGGATTTTAATCTATAATCCCTCTTCTCTTTTGCTTTTTCAATCTTTCTCCCTCTATGGACCTCTTCCATTAGACTTACAAATGTGATTAGATTTCCCTTATGATTGGGCAAAACATGCTTATTTCTATATGTATCAGGTATTTATCTCTCACCTTTTTTTCAGCCTGATACTCCACTGAGCTAAGGACAAAATTCCTAAAAGTTAAGCTATATTCACTTCCTCATATTTCGTCTTCCATGTACTGCTTGATCCTTTGCTCCTCACGACATTTATCTGAAATGGTTTCCTTCAAGGTCACTAGTGACTTTAAAAAAAAAAATTTATTATGGAAAATGTCAAACACATACAAAAGTAATTATAAGGTTTTCCTCTCATTGAATTACTGGCAATTTCTTTGGTATGATACTTCTTTTATAATTATCATTCTGCCCTCCCTCTCCAATCCTATTCCCATCGTGAGCCAATTGTGGACGTTAAGGGTAATACGGAAATTGAACTACATCTTTAACAGAGAAACACATTAAAAAAAAAAATACTCCCACAGGCCTCTCTCCACCTGATTTTAGAACATATTATACTGCCACAGTAGTCAAAACAGCCTGGTACTGGTACAACAACAGGCACATAGACCAATGGAACAGAATTGAGAACCCAGATATAAATCCATCCACATATGAGCAGCTGATATTTGACAAAGGCCCAGCGTCAGTTAATTGGGGAAAAGGTAGTCTTTAACAAATGGTGCTGGCATAACCGGATATCCATTTGCAAAAAAATGAAACAGGACCCATACCTCACACCATGCACAAAAACTAACTCCAAGTGGATCAAAGACCTAAACATAAAGACTAAAGCGATAAAGATCATGGAAGAAAAAATAGGGACAATGTTAGGAGCCCTAATACAAGGCATAAACAGAATACAAAACATTACTAAAAATGACGAAGAGAAACCCGATAACTGGGAGCTCCTAAAAATCAAACACCTATGCTCATCTAAAGACTTCACCAAAAGAGTAAAAAGACCACCTACAGACTGGGAAAGAATTTTCAGCTATGACATCTCTGACCAGTGCCTGATCTTTAAAATCTATATGATTCTGTTAAAATTCAACCACAAAAAGACAAACAACCCACTCAAGAAGTGCGCAAAGGATATGAACACACACTTCACTAAAGAAGATATTCAGGCACCTAACAGGTACATGAGAAAATGCTCTCGATCATTAGCCATTAGAGAAATGCAAATTAAAACTATGATGAGATTCCATCTCACTCCAACAAGGCTGGCATTAATCCAAAAAACACAAAATAATAAATGTTGGAGAGGCTGCGGAGAGATTGGAACTCTTATACACTGCTGGTGGGAATGTAAAATGGTACAACCACTTTGGAAATCTGTCCGGCGTTTTCTTAAAAAGTTAGAAATAGAACTACCATACAACCCAGAAATCCCACTCCTCAGAATATACCCTAGAGAAATAAGAGCCTTTACACAAACAGATATTTGCACACACGCGTTTATTGCAGCACTGTTTACAATAGCAAAACCTGGAAGCAACCAAGGTGTCCATCAATGGATGAATGGTTAAATAAGTTATGGCATATTCATAGAATGGAATACTACGCATCGATAAAGAACAGTGACGAATCTGTGAAACATTTCATAACATGGAGGAACCTGGAAGGCATTATGCTGAGTGAAATTAGTCAGATGCAAAAGGACAAATATTGCATAAGACCACTATTATAAGATCTTGAGAAATAGTTTAAACTAAGAAGAATACATTCTTTCGTGGTTACGAGGGGGGGAGGGAGGGTGAGAGAGGGATATTTACTGATTAGTTAGTAGATAAGAACTACTTTAGGTGTAGGGAAGGACAATACTCAATACAGGGAAGGTCAGCTCAACTGGACTAGACCAAAAGCAAAGAAGTTTCCGGGATAAACTGAATGCTTTGAAGGTCAGCAGAGCAAGGGCGGGGGTTTGGGGACTATGGCTTAAGAGGACTTCTAAGTTGATTGGCAAAATAAATTCTATTATGAAAACATTCTGCATCGCACTTTGAAATGTGGCACCTGGGGTCTTAAATGCTAATAAGCGGCCATCTAAGATGCATTAGTTAGTCTCAACCCACCTGGATCAAAGGAGAATGAACACCAAGGTCACACGATAACTATGAGCCCAAGAGACAGAAAAGGCCACATGAACTAGAGACTTACATCATCCTGAGACCAGAAGAACTAGATGGTTCCTGGCCACAACCGATGACTGCCCTGACGAGGAGCACAACAGAGAACCCCTGAGGAAGCAGGAGAACAGTGGGATGCAGACCCCAAATTCTCATAAAAAGACCAGACTTATTGGTCTGACTGAGACTAGAAGAATCCTGGCAGTCATGGTCCCCAAACCTTCTGTTGGCCCAGGACGGGAACCTTTCCCAAAGACAACTCATCAGACATGGAAGGGACTGGACAATGGGTTGGAGAGAGATGCCAATGAAGAGTGAGCTACTTATATCAGGTGGACACTTGAGACTGTGTTGGCATCTCCTGTCTGGAGGGGAGATGGGAGGGTAGACAGGGTTAGAAACTGGCAAAATGATCATGAAAGGAGAGACTGGAAGGAGGGAGTGGGCTGACTTATTAGGGGAAGAGTAAACGGGAGTATGTAGTAAGGTGTATATAAGCTTATATGTGACAGACTGACTTGATTTGTAAACTTTCACTTAAAGCACAACAAAAATTATTAAAAAAAATACTCCCACCATATAATTATCACACCCAGCAAAATGAATAATTCTGTAATCTAATATCCAGCACATATTCAAATTTTTCTGATACTAAATGTCTTTTAATTGCCAAAACCAATGACCTTTGTCTTTATTCCTCTTTTTTTTATAGCCATTACAGACCTTTTTTAATGTAGTGATATTAAACTCTGTATATAGTAATATTCTTGTCTTTGCTCCGGCTACCATCATTTTCCTTTTATCAGGGTGCTGAGGGCATAGCATGGACATAAAACCTAAAACTTGTTGCTGTCAAGTCGATTCTGACTTATAGTGACCATATAGGACAGAGTAGAACTGCCTCATAGAGTTTTCAAGGAGCACCTGGTAGATTTGAACTGTCAACCTTTTGGTTAGCAGCCATAGCTCTTAGCCACTGCACCACCAGGGTTTCCAGCATGGACATAGTCCTTCCCAATTCAACTGTGCATTTCAGAGTATATAACTTCATCTCCAGGAAGCCTTCCCTAACTGTCTTCACCAGTCAGTTCCAATCCAAGTGTCCCTCCTCTCTGTTTTCATAGCATTCTGTGCATACTTCCATCACTCCATAGGGTCCTCAATTTATTTATTTATCTGTCGACGCTGGACAGTGAGTTCATATTCATTTTTGAATGCCTAATGCCTAGTTAAATGGAATGAAACTAAACTCTCTAATTAATCCTTAATCCTAACATTACTGTTACTAATACTTAACAGTCATTGAGCACTTTCTATGAGCTAGGTACTGTGCTAAATGCTTTATTTCATTTAATTCTTACAACAACTCTTTGAAGGAAGCCCCATTACTACTGTTTTACAGATGAAGAAGCTGAGGCTTAGTGAGCTTGTCATTTAACTAAGGTTTTTTTTTTTTTTTAAGAGAATAGTGTGGTATAAAGAGGTTGTATGCATAGTGGGCAGAGCAAATTTGTTGAAACCAGGAGACCTAGGTTTGAGTCCCAGGTCCATTGCTCCTTGAAAGTGAGATTCTGGGCAAACAGTTTTAAGCTCTGTAAGCCTCTGCTTCCCCACTTATAATATGACAATTGTAAAAGTACTTGCATCACAGAGTGGTGAAGACTAACTGGGATAATGCATTTAAAGTCACTTGAAAACTGTTAAGTTTGTGAAAAAAATCACACATAATCTTTTAACTATGATTTACTGTTCTCATTTGGGTCTAACTGCCTTCCACTTTTTTCCCCCTAGTCATATAATGCACACAATTGTAATCATAGTATGCATTCAATTTTATACACAAATTTCCAGTTATGAACGTTGTTATGTTGCCGCATGTTTTTTCTTTTTTGTCGTGAAGTGTATCACACGCAAAGAAGAGTGTATAAAATACATATTATGCTTTAAAGAGTAAATATGAAATAAACACTGTGTATACGAACCAGATTAAAACATTGCTAACACTTTAGAAGCACCTTTGTGTTTCTCCCTGATTGTATCCCTCTTTTTTTCCTTTCAAAGTGTAAAAATGGTATGGTGGCATCCTCTAACCTCACAAGGGGGGAGGGGAGTCATTATCAGCATCAATAGCTCAGGGCTGATTACTCTGAGGCAGAGGTCAGACATACCTCAACTCTCCAACCTTTTTACCAATTCTGACACCAGTCGTTCCTCCCACGGCACTCTACTTCTCTGCTGGGTTTGATAATTCGTTGCAATGGCCACACAGACCTCACAGACCATACTCACAGTTATGGAGGTTATTAGAGAAGTAACAGGTTACAGTTTAGGATCAGGAATGACTCAGGATATAGTTCTTCTGTCAGGACAGCCTCTTTTCAACCATGCCTGCAAGCAAGTCTCTCTGGCCTTCTGCCTTTTGCCCCTCGGCCCAGCCTCTGCCCTGCTCAAGCAAGTGTTATAGAGTTCTGTAGCTCTGCCAGTAAGTGCCCAGAGGCACCCCACTCCACCAGTAGGCCTTGGCCCGAAGGCGCTCAGCTCTCTCATTCTATGGATTGGTGAGGCAGGGCTTTGAACTGGTTCGTTCTAGTTTGAAACCCGGCTGAGAATTTGCGTTTCCATTCCAGATATACTGAATCAGAATCTACGTTTTAACAAGATCCCCAAGTGATTCTTACGTACAATAAATTTTAGAACCACTGCTCTACTAGTGGTTCTCAGAATTGGTCCCTAACCAGCAGTATTAGCATCACTGAGGGACTTGTAAGAAATGCAAATTCTCAGCAGGTGTTTGAACCAGAATGAGCTAATTTGAAGCCTGCTGCCAAGCCTAGCTCCACCAAGTGGATGGAGGCACCCTACTCTGCCAGTAAGCCTCGAGCCCAAAGACGCTTAGCTCTCTTGCTCTCTGGGCTGGCACATACACTGTAACCACGTTGCTCTGTGGGCTGGGAAGCCAACTGTGTCATCTTGCACTGGTCTCTTTGTTCTACTGCCACCATTTCTCTGCCATCACTTCTTGCTTTGTGCTGTCTCTGGTGTTTCAGCCATCTCTCTCTGACTCTAGGAAGTTCTCAACACAGGGACCCAGGGTCAAAAGGACGTCTCCGCTCCCATCTCTTCTTCTTGGTGGTAGTGATGCCCCCTCTCCCCTCTCCACCTCTGGAATGGCTCATTTTAAGCTTAGTGGGATGGTAAAACTGATCAATCCCCTCATTAGGGTTCCATGCACCTTATTTGCATTATTAGCAAGCTGTCCAATTCCCTTGGTGGGCCACAAGCACCTTATTTGCCTAGTCACACCTAATCATTGTGTAGGAGTCACAAAGACTATGGCTAGAAGGACCATATTAAGTAATTCACTGCACTGCACAGAAGAACTGCTACCCTAGTTCTGTGTTTGGTATGTTGTTGTTGTTATGTGCCATGGAGTTGGCTCTGACTCATAGTGACGCTATGTACAACAGAGCAAAACACTGCCCAGTCCATGCGCCATCCTCACAATTGTTGCTATGTTTGAGCTCATTGTTGCAGCCACTGTGTCAATCCAACTTGTTGAGAGTCTTCTTCTTTTTCACTGACCCTCTACTTTATCAAGTATAATGTCCTTTTCCAGGTACTGATCCCGTCTGATTACGTTTGGTATAGTATTACTCTTTATAGTTTTATCACATATGAGTGTATCCTTCAACAATATATGTGTTGTTTAATTTTGAAAAACTGAGTAGCAAGTACAAACTTAGTTGTGTAAGGAATGGACAACATTGTTACTATTAGGTGAAAACTCCTCCCTCCCCCAGACATACCTTAAACCACTGGGTTCATTGCCTGGCCTCAGCAATGCTGAAAGTTTCAAAAACTTCTTTTGAGAAAGTTAGGGGACAAAGTCACGAGTGAATCCTGGAAAACAGGACTTACAGCAGTTGAGGTCCCTGGCAGGATTGTAGGCGGGCCAGGTACTGGATGTCCAGTAGGAATAAGATCAAGGGGAGAAGGCTGCAATGTATTTTCTGCTTTTAAGTTCATTATGTCCTATCTCAAACTTTCAGGAAAAGCAAAACATTTCTCTAGGGAGACATGAGTATTCTTACCTGATCCAAGCACGCCGATGTGGAATGGAGAACAAAAGTTACCAGAACCTGATTCAGATAAACTAAGTACATATGAAAATTTGTTGTTATTGTTGTTGTTAGGAACCATTGAGTCAGTTCCAACTCATAGCGACCCTATGCACAACAGAATGAAACGCTGCCTGGTCCTGCGCCATCCTCACAATTGTTGCTATGCTTGAGCCGGTGTGTCAATCCATCTTGTTGAGGGTCTTCCTCTTTTTTGCTGACCCTCTACTTTACCAAGCATGATGTCCTTCTCCAGGGACTGATCCCTCCTGATAAGATGCCCAAAGTTTGTGAGATGTAGTCTTGCCACCCTTGCTGCTAAAGAGCATTCTGGTTGTACTTCTCCCAAGACAGATTTGTTTGTTCTTTTGGCAGTCCATGGTATATTCAATATTCTTTGCCAACACCACAGCTCAAATATGTCAATTCGTCTTCCATCTTCCTTATTCATTGTCCAGCTTTTGCATGCAAATTTGGCGATCAAAAACACTATGGCTTGGGTAGGCACACCTTAATACTCAAGGTGACATCTTTGCTTTTCAATACTTTAAAGAGGTCTTTGCAGCTGATTTTCCCAATTCAATGTGTCTTTTGATTTCTTGACTGCTGCTTCCATGGGTGTTGATTGTGGATCCAAGTAAAATGAAATCCTTGACAGCTTCAATCTTTTCTCCATTTATCATCATGTTGCTTATTGGTCCGATTGTGAGAATTTTTGTTTTTTTTGTTGAGATGTAATCCATACTGAAGGCTGTGGTCTTTGATCTTCATCACTAAGTGTTTCAAATCCTCTTCACTTTCAGTAAGCAAAGTTGTGTCATCTGCATAACCAAAAAAAAAAAAAAAAAACAAACCAAACCCAGTGCCGTCAAGTCGATTCCAACTCATAGCGACCCTATAGGACAAAGTAGAACTGCCCCATAGAGTTTCCAAGGAGCGCCTGGTGGATTTGATCTGCTGACCCTTTGGTTATCAGCCGTAGCACTTAACCACTACCCCTCCGGGGTTAATAAGTCTTCCTCCAATCCTGATGCTCTGTTCTTCTTCATATAGTCCAGCTTCTCGGATTATTTGCTCAGCATACAGATTGAATAAAAAAAAAAATTTTTTTTTTTTTTTTTAGGTATGGTGAAATGATAACAACGCTGACACACACCTTTCCTGACTTTAAACCATGCAGCATCCCCTTGTTCTTTCGAATGACTGCTGCTTGATCCATGTGCAAATTTCTCATGAACACAATTAAGAGTTCTGGAATTCCCATTCTCTGTGATGTGATCCATTTTTTGTTATGATCCACACAGTCGAATACCTTTGCATAATCAATAAAACACAGGTAAACATCTTTCTGGTATTCTCTGCTTTCAGCCAGGATCCATCTGACGTTAGCAATGGTATTCCTGGTTCCACATCCTCTTCTGAATCCAGCTTGAATTACTGGCAGTTCCCTGTTCATATACCGCTGCAGCCACTTTTGAATGACATTCAGCAAAATTTTGCTTGCATATGATATTAATGATATTGTTTGATAATTTCCTCATTTGGTTGGATCACCTTTCTTGGAAATAGGCATAAATGTAGATCTCTTCCAGTCGGTTGGCTAGGTAGCTATCTTCCAAATTTCTTGGTATAGACAAGTGAGCACATCCAGACTGCATCTGTTTGTTGAAACATCTCAATTGGTATTCTGTGAATTCCTGGAGCCTTGTTTTTTACCAATGCCTTCAGTGCAGCTTGGACTTCTTCCTTCAGTACCATCATTTCCTGATCATATGCTATGTCCTGAAATGGTTCTTTCAGCTTGAGAAATGCCAGGCATATTCTTCCCATTTTGGTTTTCTATCTCCAGGTCTTTCACGTGTCATCATAATACTTTACTTTGTCTTTGCAAGCTGCCCTTTGAAATCTTCAGTTTTTCTTTATTGTTTTCTTCTTTTGCTTCAGCTACTTGACGTTCGAGAGCAAGTTTCAGAGTCTCTTCTGACATCCATTTAGGTCTTTTCTTTCTCTCCTGTCCTTTTAATGACCTCTTGCTTTCTTCATGTATGATGTCCTTGATGTCATTCCACAACTCATCTGCTCTTCAGTCATTACTGTTCAATGCATCAAATCTATTCTTGAGGTGGTCTCTAAATTCAGGTGGGATGTATTCAAGGTCATCCCTTGGCTTTTGTGGACTTATTCTCATTTTCTTCAGTTTCTACTTGAACTTGCATATGAGTAATTGATGGTGTAATCTGCAGCTGGGCCCTGGCCTTGTTCTGACTGATGATTTGAGGTATTCCATCATCTCTTTCCACAGATCTGGTTGATATGATTCCTGTATATTCTATCTGGGGAGGTTCACATGTGTAGTCGCCATTTAAAAAAAAAAAAAAAGTTGCCATTTATGTTGTTAAAAAAAGGTATTTGCGATGAAGAAGTCATTGGTCTTGCAAAATTCAATCATGCCATCTCCCGCATTGTTTCTATCACCAGGCCATATTTTCCAACTACTGATCTTTCTTTGTTTTCAGCTTTCAAATTCCAATCACCGGTAATTATCAATGCATCCTGATTGTACGTTCAATCAATTTCAGATTGCAGAAGTTGGTAAAAATTTTCATTTTCTTTATCTTTGTCCTTAGTGGTTGGTGTATAAATTTGAATAATAGTTGTATCAAAACTGGTCTTCCTTGTAGGCATGTGAATATTATCCTATCACTAACAGCATTGCATTTCAGGATAGATCTTGAAATGTTCTTTTGACGATGAATGCAATGCCATTCCTCTTCAAGTTGTCATTCCCAGCATAGTACACCATATGATTATCCAATTCAAAATGAAAGTTACCAGTCCATTTTGGTTCACTAATGCCTAAGATATCAATCTTTGTGTGTTCCATTTCATTTTTGATGATTTCCAATTTTCCTAGATTCATACTTTATACATTCCAGTTTCTGATTATTAATGGATGTTTGCAGCTGTTTATTCTCATTTTGAGTTGTGCTACATCAGCAAATGAAGATTCCGAAAGCTTGTTTCCATCCATGTCATTAAGGTTGACCCTACTTTGAAGAGGCAGCTCTTTCCCAGTTGTCTTTTGAGTGCTTTCCAACCTGAGGGGCTCATCTTCCAGCACTATATCAGACAATGTTCCGCTGCTATTCGTAAGCAATAAGGTTTTCACTGGCTAATTCTTTTCAGAAGTAGACTGTTGTGTCCTTCTTCCTAGTCTGTCTTAGTCTGGAAGTTCAGCTGAAACCAGTCTGCCATGGGTAACCCTGCTGGTATTTGAATACCAGTGACATAGCTTCTAGCATCACAACAACACACAAGCCCCCACAGTATGACAAACTGACAGACACGTGGGGGGCGAGAATTTGGACCAGATTTATTTGGATATTCAGTCTTTAGATTAAAATGATGTCAGGAGGATCTTGCTGGTGACACTATTCAATATGTCAGTCTTTTGAGGAACAATGTTCACTCTAAGCTGATTGCTCTATATTTGTTGTATAACTATCACCTTAGGGTCTTCCTTCACTTTTTTTTCTTTTGTGTTGTGTCTCCTATTTTCCTAAATTCCATGTTTTCCTCTTTTTTGGTTTATTTCCTCATTTGGTGGAATAAATCCATCAATTTTACTTGATAATGAGGTAGATTTTTTTTTTGCACATGAATGTCTGAAAATGCCTATATTCTACCATCACAGTTGTTTAATAGTTTGATAGGGTATAGAATTATAGATTGGATATCATTTTGAAGTCGTGTCTTCTCTCTTCCAGTGTAGCTGCTAGGTATCCAAAGTCATTCTGATTTCAGATTCTTTGTATGGACTTCTCTCTCTGTCTGTCTAGAAGCCTTTAGAATCTTTGTCTCTAGTGTTTTGAAATTTCACAACAGTGATCTTCACTCTTTTTTTTTTTTAATTTCCAGCCTTTGTACTGGACATTCAGTGGACTCCTTTAATCAAGGATCTCAGTTTTGGGGAATTTTTTTGAATTATTTTGTTGATAATTTCCTCCTTTTTGTTTTCTCTGTTTCTGAAGCTCCTGCTAATTAGGCATTGAATTTCTTAAATGGTCTTTCTTATTTTCTTATCTTTTTTTTCTCTTATTTCCCACATTTTAGTCTATTTGTGTGTGTAGGTTATGTCAAATTTCCTCAACTCTTCTATTTGGCATATGTACGTATGTGTGTGTGTGTGTGTATATATATATATACATATATGCGGGGAAACTCTGGTGGCGTAGTAGTTAAGTGCTACGGCTGCTAACCAAAAGGTCAGCAGTTCAAATCCACCAGGCGCTCCTTAGAAACTCTATGGGGCAGTTCTACTCTGTCCTATAGGGTCGCTATGAGTTGGAATCGACTCGACGGCACTGGGTTATATATATATATATATATTTACTTTTGCAAACACATTTTTAATTTATAAGAGTACTTTTTCATAGCAATCCCAACTCATGGCCATCCCAGGTGACAGTAGGACTGCCACACAGAGTTTTCTAGGCTGTAATCTTTATGGGAGGAGATCGCTGGGTCTTCCCCAGAGCTGATGAGTAGATTTGAACCACCAACCTTTAGGTTATCAGTCGAACACTTAACTGTTGCACCCCCAGGGCTCCTTGATTATATATAATATAATTAATGAAAATAATCCCTATGTAAAAATGGTTCTGTTTCTGAAAATCAAACCCATTGCTGTCGAGTCATTCCGACTCATAGTGACCCTATAGGACAGAGTAGAACTGCCCAATAGGGTTTCCAAGGAGCACCTGGTGGATTCAAACTGCTGACCTTTTGGTTAGCAGCCATAGTTCTTAACCACTACAGTCGCTTATGAGTGGGAAACAACTCAACAGCAGTGGAATTGGTTTGGTTTGGTAAGGATATAAAAAAATATAGAGGTTATGAATTATAGCAATAGATTTCCTGATATTGAACCATCTCTGTCTTCTGGGGCCAAACTCTGCTTGGTGAAGCAGCATTATTTTAAGATATTAAGGGATTTGATTTGTTAATATTTTATCTAGATTTATTTCATTTACTGTCATAAATGAAATTGGACTCTGTGCATACGTATTTTTGTGTGACCCTTTCTGGCTGTGGTTTAAACGTTATGAAAGTTTCATAGAATTAATTGGGTAGTGTTTCTTGCTTCTCAGGGCTCTGAAAGGTTGGAAGAATTTGGCTACAAAATTATTTGTGCCTTTGTCTTTTTTAATTAGATCTTTAACTACCTTTTAAATGTTTTCTAAGTTCTTCAAATTATTTAGATTTCTTCTTAACTGAATGTTGGAAGACGAGGCGGCTTAGTGGTTAAGAAGAGCTATGGCTGTTAACCAAAAAGATCGGCTGTTCGAATCCACCAGGCGCTCCTTGGAAACCCTGTTGGGCAGTTCTACTCTGTCCTTTAGCGTCGCTGTAAGTCGGAGCCCACTCCATGGCAATGGATTTGGTTTAAGTGAATGTTGGAGCCCTGGTGGCGCAGTGGTTAAGCGCTATGGCTGCTAACCAAAAGTTCAGCAGTTTGAATCCAACGGCCGCTCCTTAGAAACTCCGTGGGCAGTTCTACTCTGTCCTATAGGGTTGCTATGAGTCAGAATTGAGTCTATAGCAACGGATTTAAGTGAATATTGGGAATACAATGTCACAGAAAAGTATTCAATTTATCTGTTCAACTGTATTGATGTCATATGTTACATGCTATTCTCTTACATTTTTATAATTTCATCTACCTGTGAATGTGTAGCTATATTTCCTTTATTTCTAACAAGATGTGTGTGTGTGTGTGTGTGTGTTTGATGAGATTTCCAAAAGTCGATCCCTTTTGTTCTTTTTCTGGGAACGTCAGTTTATTGCTTTATTGATTATCTATTTTTAGGATCAAATTTGTTCTTTGTGCTTGCTCTCATCTTCTTTTTTCTTTGTGCTAAGCTTGCTGTCCTTTTCCCATTAGTTTTCTAATGTGCGTCTTTCTTATGTTTTAATCTATGCAGTTTAGGCTATAAAATTTCCTCTGAGTATTGCTTTGGCCTCATTCAAAAATTTTGAACTGTAGTGCTCTTTTTGGTCCTTTCTAATTGACTTTTTTTTATTAACTTTTATTGAGCTTCAAGTGAACATTTACAAATCAAGTCAGACTGTCACATATAAGTTTATATACATCTTACTCCGTACTCCCACTTGCTCTCCCCCTAATGAGTCAGCCCTTCCAGTCTCTCCTTTCGTGACAGTTTTGCCAGCTTCCAACTCTCTCTATCCTCCCATCCCCTCTCCAGACAGGAGATGCCAACACAGTCTCAAGTGTCCACCTGATATAATTAGCTCGCTCTTCATCAGCATCTCACTCCCACCAGTCCCTTTCATGTCTGATGAGTTGTCTTCGGGGATGGTTCCTGTCCTGTGCCAACAGAAGGTTTGGGGACCATGACCGCTGGGATTCCTCTAGTCTCAGTCAGACCATTAAGTATGGTCTTTTTGTGAGAATTTGGGGTCTGCATCCCACTGATCTCCTGCTCCCTCAGGGGTTCTCTGTTGTGCTCCCTGTCAGGGCAGTCATCGATTGTGGCCGGGCACCAACTAGTTCTTCTGGTCTCAGGATGATGTAGGTCTCTGGTTCATGTGGCCCTTTCTGTCTCTTGGGCTCTTAGTTGTCGTGTGACCTTGGTGTTCTTCATTCTCCTCTGCTCCAGGTGGATTGAGACCAATTGATGCATCTTAGATGGCCGCTTGTTAGCCTTTAAGACCCCAGATGCCACATTTCAAAGTGGGATGCAGAATGTTTTCATAATAGGATTATTTTGCCAATTGGCTTAGAAGTCCCTTTAAACCATGGTCCCCAAACCCCTGCCCTTGCTCCGCTGACCTTAAAGCATTCATTTTATCCCGGAAACTTCTTTGCTTTTGGTCCAGTCCAATTGAGCTGACCTTCCTTGTATTGAGTGTTGTCCTTCCCTTCACCTAAAGCAGTTCTTATCTACTAATTCATCAGTAAAAAACCCTCTCCCTCCCTCCCTCCCCCTCCTCGTAACCACAAAAGTATGTGTTCTTCTCAGTTTATACTGTTTCTCAAGATCTTATAATAGTGGTCTTATGCAATATTTGTCCTTTTGCCTCCGACTAATTTCACTCAGCATAATGCCTTCCAGGTTCCTCCACGTTATGAAATGTTTCAGAGATTCGTCACTGTTCTTTATCGATGCGTAGTATTCCATTGCGTGAATATACCACAATTCATTTACTCATTCATCCGTTGACGGACACCTTGGTTGCTTCCAGCTTTTTGCTATTGTAAACAGCTGCAATAAACATGGGTGTGCATATATCTGTTTGTGTGAAGGCTCTTGTTTCTCTAGGGTATATTCCGAGGAGTGGGATTTCTGGGTTGTATGGTAGTTCTATTTCTAACTTTTTAAGATAACGCCAGATAGATTTCCAAAGTGTTTGTACCATTTTACATTCCCACCAGCAGTGTATAAGAGTTCCAATCTCTCCGCAGCCTCTCCAACATTTATTATTTTGTGTTTTTTGGATTAATGCCAGCCTTGTTGGAGTGAGATGGAATCTCATCGTAGTTTTAATTTGCATTTCTCTAATGGCTAATGATCGAGAGCATTTTCTCATGTATCTGTTAGCTGCCTGAGTATCTTTTTTTTTTTTTAATTTATTTTTATTAATCTTCAAGTGAACATTTACCATTCCAATCAGTCTGTCACATGTAAGTTTACATACATCTTACTCCCTTCTCCCACTTGCTCTCCCCCTATTGAGTCAGCCCTTTCAGTCTCTCGTTTGGTGCCAATTTTGCCGTCTTCCCTCTCTCTCTATCTTCCCATCCCCCCTCCAATCGAGAGTTGCCAACACACTCTCCAGTGTCCACCTGATTTAATTAGCTCACTCTTCATCAGCATCTCTCTCCCCCCCGCTGACCAGTCCTTTTCATGCCTGATGAGTTGTCTTCGGGGATGGTTCCTGTCCTGTGCCATCAGAAGGTCTGGGGAGCATTGCCTCCGGGATTCCTCCAGTCGCAGTCATACCATTAAGTATGGTCTTTTTATGAGAATTTGGGGTCTGTATCCCGTTGGTCTCCTGCTCCCTCAGGAGTTGTCTGTTGTACTCCCTGACAGGGCAGACATCGATTGTGGCCGGGCACCAACTAGTTCTTCTGGTCTCAGGATAATGTAGGTCTCTGGTTCATGTGGCCCTTTCTGTCTCTTGGGTTCTTAGTTGTCGTGTGACCTTGGTGTTCTTCCTTTGCCTTTGCTCCAGGTGGGTTGAGACCAATTAATGTATCTTAGATGGCTGCTTGTTAGCATTTAGGACCCCAGACGCCACATTTCAAAGTGGGATGCAGAATGTTTTCATAATAGAATTGTTTTGCCCATTGACTTAGAAGTCCCCTCAAACCATGTTCCCCAGACCCCAGCCCCTGCTCCGCTGACCTTTGAAGCTTTCATTTTATCCTGGAAACCTCTTTGCTTTTAGTCCAGTCCAATTAGACTGACCTTCCTTGTATTGAGTGTTGTCTTTCCCTTCGCCCAAAGCAGTTCTTATCTACTGATTGATCAATAAAAAACCCTCTCCCTCCCTCCCTCCTTCCCCCCTTTGTAACCACAAAAGTATGTGTTCTTCTCCGTTTTTTCTATTTCTCAAGATCTTATAATAGTGGTCTTATACAATATTTGTCCTTTTGCCTCTGACTCATTTCGCTCAGCATAATGCCTTCCAGATTCCTCCATGTTATGAAATGTTTCAGAGATTCGTCACTGTTCTTTATCGATGTGTAGTATTCCATTGTGTGAATATACCACAATTTATTTACCCATTCATCCGTTGACGGACACCTTGGTTGCTTCCAGCTTTTTGCTACTGTAAACAGAGCTGCAATAAACATGGGTGTGCATATATCTTTTTGTGTGAAGGCTCTTGTATCTCTGGGGTATATTCCGAGGAGTGGGATTTCTGGATTGTATGGTAGTTCTATTTCTAACTGTTTAAGATAACGCCAGATGGATTTCCAAAGTGGTTGTACCATTTTACAATCCCACCAGCAGTGTATGAGAGTTCCAATCTCTCCGCAGCCTCTCCAACATTTATTATTTTGTGTTTTTTGGATTAATGCCAGTCTCGTTGGTGTGAGATGGAATCTCATCGTAGTTTTAATTTGCATTTCTCTAATGGCTAATGATCGGGAGCATTTTCTCATGTGTCTGTTGGCTGCCTGAATATCTTCTTTAGTGAAATGTGTGTTCATATCCTTTGCTCACTTCTTGATTGGGTTGTTTGTCTTTTTGTGGTTGAGTTTTGACAGAATCATGTAGATTTTAATGATCAGGCGCTGGTCTGAGATGTCATAGCTGAAAATTCTTTCCCAGTCTGTAGGTGGTCTTTTTACTCTTTTGGTGAAGTCTTTAGATGAGCATAGGTGTTTGATTTTTAGGAGCTCCCAGTTATCTGGTTTCTCTTCGTCATTTTTGGTAATGTTTTGTATTCTGTTTATGCCTTGTATTAGGGCTCCTAAGGTTGTCCCTATTTTTTCTTCCATGATCTTTATCGTTTTAGTCTTTATGTTTAGGTCTTTGATCCACTTGGAGTTAGTTTTTGTGCTTGGTATGAGGTATGGGTCCTGTTTCATTTTTTTGCAAATGGATATCCAGTTATGCCAGCACCATTTGTTAAAAAGACTACCTTTTCCCCAATTAACTGACGCTGGGCCTTTGTCAAATATCAGCTGCTCATATGTGGATGGATTTATATCTGGGTTCTCAATTCTGTTCCACTGGTCTATGTGCCTGTTGTTGTACCAGTACCAGGCTGTTTTGACTACTGTGGCTGTATAATAGGTTCTGAAATCAGGTAGAGTGAGGCCTCCCACTTTCTTCTTCTTTTTCAGTAATGCTTTTTTTTTTTTTTTGCTTATCCGAGGCTTCTTTCCCTTCCATATGAAGTTGGTGATTTGTTTCTCTATCACCTTAAAAAATGACATTGGAATTTGGATCAGAAGTGCATTGTATGTATAGATGGCTTTTGGTAGAATAGACATTTTTACTATGTTAAGTCTTCCTATCCATGAGCAAGGTGTGTTTTTCCACTTGAGTATGTCCTTTTTAATTTCTTGTGGTAAAGCTTTGTAGTTTTCTTTGTATAGGTCTTTTACATCCTTGGTAAGATTTATTCCTAAGTATTTTATCTTCTTGGGGGCTGCTGTGAATGGTATTGGTTTGGTTATTTCCTCTTCGATATTCTTTTTGTTGATGTAGAGGAATCCAAGTGATTTTTGTATGTTTATTTTATAACCTGAGACTCTGCCAAACTCTTCTATTAGTTTCAGTAGTTTTCTGGAGGATTCCTTGGGGTTTTCTGTGTATAATATCATGTCATCTGCAAATAGAGATAATTTTACTTCCTCCTTGACAATCCGGATGCCCTTTATTTCTTTGTCTAGCCTAATTGCTCTGGCTAGGACTTCTAGCACAATGTTGAATAAGAGCGGTGATAAAGGGCATCCTTGTCTGGTTCCCATTCTCAAGGGAAATGCTTTCAGGTTCTCTCCATTTAGAGTGATGTTGGCTGTTGGCTTTGCATAGATGCCCTTTATTATGTTGAGGAATTTTCCTTCAATTCCTATTTTGGTAAGAGTTTTTATCACAAATGGGTGTTGGACTTTGTCAAATGCCTTTTCTGCATGAATTGATAAGATCATGTGGTTTTTGTCTTTTGTTTTATTTATGTGGTGGATTACATTAATGGTTTTTCTAATATTAAACCAGCCTTGCATACCTGGTATAAATCCCACTTGGTCATGGTGAATTATTTTTTTGATATGTTGTTGAATTTTATTGGCTAGAATTTTGTTGAGGATTTTTGCATCTATGTTCATGAGGGATATAGGTCTGTAATTTTCTTTTTTTGTAATGTCTTTACCTGGTTTTGGTATCAGGGAGATGGCGGCTTCATAGAATGAGTTGGGTAGTATTCCGTCATTTTCTATGCTTTGAAATACCTTTAGTAGTAGTGGTGTTAACTCTTCTCTGAAAGTTTGGTAGAACTCTGCAGTGAAGCCGTCTGGGCCAGGGCTTTTTTTTGTTGGGAGTTTTTTTATTACCGTTTCAATGTCTTTTTTTGTTATGGGTCTATTTAGTTGTTCTACTTCTGAATGTGTTAGTTTAGGTAGGTAGTGTTTTTCCAGGAATTCATCCATTTCTTCGAGGTTTGCAAATTTGTTAGAGTACAATTTTTCGTAATAATCTGATATGATTCTTTTAATTTCAGTTAGGTCTGTTGTGATGTGGCCCTTCTCATTTCTTATTCGGGTTATTTGTTTCCTTTCCTGTATTTCTTTAGTCAGTCTAGCCAATGGTTTATGAATTTTGTTAATTTTTTCGAAGAACCAGCTTTTGGCTTTGTTAATTCTTTCAATTGTTTTTCTGTTCTCTAATTCATTTATTTCAGCTCTAATTTTTATTATTTGTTTTCTTCTGGCGCCTGATGGATTCTTTTGTTGCTCACTTTCTATTTGTTCAAGTTGTCGGGACAGTTCTCTGCTTTTGGCTCTTTCTTCTTTTTGTATGTGTGCATTTATCGATATAAATTTGCCTCTCAGCACTGCTTTTGCTGTGTCCCAGAGGTTTTGATAGGAAGTATTTTCATTCTCGTTGCAGTCTACGAATTTCCTTATTCCCTCCTTGATGTCTTCTATAACCCAGTCTTTTTTCAGGAGGGTATTGTTCAGTTTCCAAGTATTTGATTTCTTTTCCCTAGTTTTTCTGTTATTGATTTCTAGTTTTATTGCCTTGTGGTCTGAGAAGATGCTTTGTAATATTTGGATGTTTTGGATTCTGCAAAGGTTTGTTTTATGACCTAATATGTGGTCTATTCCAGAGAATGTTCCATGTGCCCTAGAAAAAAAAGTATACTTTGCAGCAGTTTGGTGGAGAGTTCTGTATAAGTCAATAAGGTCAAGTTGGTTGATTGTTGTAATTAGGTCTTCCGTGTCTCTATTGAGCTTTTTACTGGATGTCCTGTCCTTCTCCGAAAGTGGTGTGTTGAAGTCTCCTACTATAATTGTGGAGGTGTCTATCTCACTTTTCAATTCTGTTAAAATTTGATTTATGTATCTTGCCGCCCTGTCATTGGGTGCATAAATATTTAATATGGTTATGTCTTCCTGATCAATTGTCCCTTTTATCATTATGTAGTGTCCTTTATCCTTTGTGGTGGATTTAACTTTGAAGTCTATTTTGTCAGAAATTAATATTGCTACTCCTCTTCTTTTTTGCTTATTGTTTGCTTTATATATTTTTTTCCATCCTTTGAGTTTTAGTTTGTTTGTGTCTCTAAGTCTAAGGTGTGTCTCTTGTAGGCAGCATATAGACGGATTGTGTTTCTTTATCCAGTCCGATACTCTCTGTCTCTTTATTGGTGCATTTAGTCCATTTACATTCAGCGTAATTATAGATAAATAAGTGTCTAGTGTTGTCATTTTTGATGCCTTTTTATGTGTGTTGTTGACAATTTCATTTTTCCACTTTTTTGTGCTGAGACTTTTTTCTTAGCAAATTGTGAGATCCTCATTTTCGTGGTGTTTGACTTTATGTTTGTTGAGTCGTTATGTTTTTCTTGGCTTTTATCTTGAGTTCTGGAGTTGTTATACCTCTTTGTGGTTACCTTAATATTTACCCCTATTTTTCTAAGTAAAAACCTAAGTTGTATTGTTCTATATCGCCTTGTATCACTCTCCATATGGCAGTTCTATGCCACCTGTATTTAGTCCCTCTTTTTGATTTTGTGATCTTTTACATATTGATTTCAATGATTCCTTGTTATGAGCATTTTTTTTTTTTAATTAATCTTAATTTGTTTTTGTGATTTCCCTATTTGAGTTGATATCAGGATGTTCTGTTTTGTGACCTTGTGTTGTGCTGGTATCTGATATTATTGGTTTTCTGACCAAACAATATCCTTTAGTATTTCTTGTAGCTTTGGTTTGGTTTTTGCAAATTCTCTAAGCTTGTGTTTATCTGTAAATATCTTAATTTCGCCTTCATATTTCAGAGAGAGTTTTGCTGGATATATGATCCTTGGCTGGCAGTTTTTCTCCTTCAGCGCTCTGTATATGTTATCCCATTGCCTTCTTGCCTGCATGGTTTCTGCTGAGTAGTCTGAACTCTCCCTTGAAGGAGACCTTTCTTTTCTCCCTGGCTGCTTTTAAAATTTTCTCTTTATCTTTGGTTTTGGCAAGTTTGATGATAATATGTCTAGGTGTTTTTCTTTTTGGATCAATCTTAAATGGGGTTCGACTTTCATGATGTCAGGGAATTTTTCTGTCAGCAGATCTTCAACTATTTTCTCTGTGTTTTCTGTCCTCCCTCCCTGTTCTGGGACTCCAATCACACGCAAGTTATCCTTCTTGATAGAGTCCCACATGATTCTTAGGGTTTCTTCATTTTTTTAAATTCTTTTATCTGATTTTTTTTCAGCTATGTTGGTGTTAATTCCCTCGTCCTCCAAATGTCCCAGTCTGCATTCTAATTGCTCAAGTCTGCTCCTCTGACTTCCTGTTGCGTTGTCTAATTCTGTAATTTTATTATTAATCTTTTGGATTTCTACATGCTGTCTCTCTATGGATTCTTGCAACTTATTAATTTTTCCACTATGTTCTTGAATAATCTTTTTGAGTTCTTCAACTGTTTTATCAGTGTGTTCCTTGGCTTTTTCTGCAGTTTGCCTTATTTCGTTTCTGATGTCTTGAAGCATTCTGTAAATTAGTTTTTTATATTCTGTATCTGATAATTCCAGGATTGTACCTTCATTTGGGAAAGATTTTGATTCTTTTGTTTGGGGAGTTGTAGAAGCTGTCATGGTCTGCTTCTTTATGTGGTTTGATATCGACTGCTGTCTCCGAGCCATCTCTAAGATATAGTAGTGGTTTGTTCTATAATTGCTCACTGAGTCTTATCTTGTTTTGTTTTCTTTCAATATACGTGGATGGGCTACTAGATTGTGCTGTCTTGTTTATTGTAGCCCTTGACTTACTTATGACCTATTACCAGCTGGTTTGGTCTGTTGCCAGATATATATGCCTGAGTCTATTCACTATTCTTGAGTCGAATCTGATTTTGGGTCATCAAGTGTGTGCTGCACCCTAACACCTATCCACCTCGAGAAGTAGTGGTGATAGTTGTGTGCACCAGATTCTATTAGCAGCTGGGGTTCACCCTCTGAGGGGCAGGATGCTGACAGGCTTCCCCCAAGTGTCAGTGAGGTAGGTGTGTCTCTATTCCTACAGCACCTTGGTGGGAGGGCACTGCAGCTGTACCTTAGGCCCCCAGTGCAAGTACCTCTACTGATTGGTAGAGGTCACCCTCCTTAGACCCCTAAGGCAAGAGGGTAGGTGGTCTGGGGGGAGCTTCAGCCCTCAGTTCCCTGTTGTGGGTCAGTTAGGGCTCTGTTGAATAAGCAGAGATATCAGACCTGGAAAACTTGTTTTTCCAGAAAATCCGCTGACTGGGACGCTGGCTCCAGGCTCTGAAAACAGTCGCTGCTTCCCCGTATTTGTTCGTTCTCCGTCTCTAAATCTGTGTTTGTTGTTCAGGGTTCGTAGATTGTTATGTATGTGATCGATTCACTTGTTTTTCCAAGTCTTTGTTGCAAGAGGGATCCGAGGTAGCGTCTACCTAGTTTGCCATCTTGGCCCCCTAGTCCCTCTAATTGACTTTTTAATTTATTTTTGGTTTCTGACTTAACCTGAGTTATTTAGAATCACATTTCTTTAAGATACAAGTAGATACAAACTTTTTTTTTTTTTTTTGGCTATCCTATTTTTTTTTTTATTGTTTATATTTTTTAATGTTTCTGTTTCTGAAATCTTAGTTTCTTAACACATACATAGTCTTATAAATTGCATATAATTAATATTTCTATATATAATTGCATTATGGCTAGAGAGTGTGGTCTGTATGATTTATGCTTTTTGGAATTTGTTGAGAACTTTCTACTATGGTTCTTTGAGTGCTCTATTGAAAAAAATGTATATATTACGTTGTTTAGTTAGTTACACACAATAGTCTCTATTAAATCTTTTTTGTTAGTTGTGTTATGTAAGTTCTTTATATCTTTATCTTATCTCCTTTTTAAATAGTGACGTTTAACCTGTTTATATTTTTGTGTTGCTAACATATGAGGACATATTTCTGTCATCTGATTTTTAAGGACCTCTTTACCACGCTGTCTTTTCCCCTTCTTTCCTGCCTCTTGTTGCATTGATCAAATTTTCTTTTCCAACCTTTTTCCATTACAGCACTTTGGAAGTTATATATTCTATTCCTTTTTTCTTCTATTTATGAATTTAATTTAATTTTTTCAAACTAGCAAATGAACATTGTTTAAAAAATCACATAATACTAAAATGTTCTACTTGCCAGGCTGCCTTCCTGGAACAAAGGCCTCACCACGGAGTCTGGAACAATCTGATAGACATGAGTCATGAGACTCTTTGAGGTTTCTGTTCAATCCCATGCAAGAGTGAGGCTTGGGTGAGCTGAGGAGGATCACAGAACACTCTGAGGGGGAGAAACTGCACCAAAGCCCCTCTGGGACTAGCCTTGGCCCAGGGTGCCCTAGCTGGACTACACTACCAGCCCCAGCTGCTACCAGTTACTGGAGGGAGCTTAGAAAATTTCAAAGAAGGGCCTCTGGTGAATACGATCTATGTAGGACCAAATCCAGGCTTGAAGTTTCCTGTGTGGGTGATACTCCTGTCTCTGGTCAATTCCTGGCACCAGATGAGAGTTAGAAAATTTCAGTGAAGATGCTCCAGAGTACAAGTGCAGGGCTCCCAGAGGAGCATGAGCCAGCAAAGAGGCCCCACTTGCCCCACTCTAAGGTCATTACTGCCTCTGCCCTCTTTCTTATCCCAGAGAAATATCTGAAGTCTTATTTTGACAAATGACATCAGTCTAAACGACACTATGTAGCAGCTCTCTTCCCCCTCAAATCCCACTCCCATCCCTGCTGCTGATTGGACTCAATGTGAATGAGGGAAATAAACTTTTATTGTGTTAAACCACTGAGATTTCTGGATATTTCTGTTACAGTAGCTGCTTAATAATTTCACCAGTTAATCATCCCAACTCCTCCATGTTTTAACTGCCTATAAACTTGGATAATCTCCAGAGTGGCTAGCATCACTGCAGTGTTTTTTTTTGTTTTGGTGCACTCTCTTTTTGGCTTGCTTCATCAATCCAGTGCAATGTTATTTTTATAGTTCAGGAAATTTTAGTCTGATGATGGCAGTTTGTTCTATTTTCTTTATATTATTCCTGTCATTTTTTGGATTTGGGGGTAAGAGAGTAATTAGATTTGTGTGTTTAATATACCATCTTGAGTCAATTTTCTTCCCGTTGTGTTTTAATTTGTATTTTTTGATTCCTATTAAGACTGAATATTTTAATCCTTACCACAACCTTGTAAAGTAGGTATAATTATTAAATCCACTTTATAGATGAGAAAACTGAGGTATAGTTTATGTAATATGTCTAGAGTCACAAAGGTGGAGTGGGATGGAACAGGGATTCAAGTCCATTTCTGTCTGTTTATAAATCTCTTAGCCAAGGCACTTTATTCCTTTAAATTTCTGTAGTCATTTGGCTGCCATCAAGTCCCTTCTGACTCATAACGACCCAGATACTTAATCTATGTATTATTTTTTTCCTAATATGTGTTCTGTATTTCCTCTTCACTTACTAAGTTTTTAAGGTACATACGTTTGTGATACATATGTATTTTTTATTTCCAGCATGTATCTCAGTGCTGGCAATTATTAGGCACTCAATGTTGCTGTTGTTGTTAGGTGCTGTCGACTCTCTTCTGAGCCACCCTATGTATAACGAAACATTACCTGGTCCTGTGCCAATCTCCCAAACTTTGTTATGTTTGAGCCCATTGTTGCAGCCACTGTGTCAATCCATCACTTCAAGCGTCTTCCTTTCTTCCGTTAACCCTCTACTTTACCAGCATGATGTCTTTCTCCAGGGACTTGTCCTTCCTGATAACATGTTCGAAGTATGTGAGATGAAGTCTTGCCATCCTCTCTTCTAAGGAGCATTCTGGCTGTACTTCTTCCAAGGCAGATTTGTTCGTTCCTCTAGCATTCCATGGTATATTCCATATTCTTTGCCAACACCATAATTCAACACCAAATGGATTAATTCTTCTTTGGTCTTCCTTATTCATTGTTCAGGTTTCCCATGCCTATGAGGTGATTGAAAATACCATGGCTTGGCTCAGGGTCACCTTACGACTCAAAGTGACATCTTTGCTTTTCAATACTTTAAAGAGGTCTTTTGCAGCACATTTGCCCAATGCAATACATTGTTTAATTTCTTGACTGCTGCTTCCATGGGTGTTGATTGTGGATCCAAGTAAAATGAAATCCTTGACAACTTCAATCTTTTCTCCGTTTATCATGGTGTTGTTTATTGGTTCAGTTGTGAGGATTTTTATTTTCTTTATGTTGCAGTGTAATCCATACTGAAGGCTATGGTCTATGGTCTTCATCATTAAGTGCTTCAAGTCCTCTTCACTTTTGGCATGCAAGAGTATATCAATGACATATTGCAGCTTGTTAATGAATCTTCCTCCAATCCTGATGCTGCGTTCTATAGTCCAGCTTCTCAGAATCCTTGCTCAGCATATGGATTGAATAAGTATGGTGAAAGGATACAACCCTGATGCACATCATTCCTGATTTTAAACCACGCAGTATCCCCTTGTTCTATTCGAACAACTGCCTCTTGATCTACGTACAGGTTCCATATAATTACAATTAAATATGTTCTGGAATTCCTATTCTTTGCAATATTATTCATAATTCTACTGTCCTTCACACAGTAGAATGCCTTTGCATAGTCAATAAAAGACAGATAAACATCTTTCTGGTATTCTCTGCTTTCAGCTAAGATCCATCTGACATCAGCAAAGATATGCCTCTTTCCATGCCCTCTTTTGAATTTCTGGCAGTTCCTTGGAGATGTACTGCTGCAACTGTTTTTGAATTATCTTCAGTACAATTTTACTTATATGTGATATTAATGATATTGTTAGGTAATTTCTACATTCTGTTAGATCACCTTTCTTTGGACTGGGCACAGATATGGATCTTTTCCAGTCAGTTGGCCAGGTAGCTGTCTTCCAGATTTCTTGGCATAGACAAGTGAGCACTTTCAGTGCTGCATCCTTTGTTGAAATATTTTAATTGGTATTCTGTCAAGTCCTGGAGCCTTGTTTTTCGCCTGTCCCTTCAGTGCAGCTTGGATTTCTTCCTTCGATTCCATCGGTTCTTGATCATATGCTACCTCCTGAAATGGTTGAGCATTGACCAGTTCTTTTTGGTACAGTGACTCTGTATTCCTTCCATCTTCTTTTGATGCTTCCAGCCTCATCCAATATTTTGCCCATAGAATTCTTCAATATGGCAACTTGAGACTTGAATTTTTTCTTCAGTTCTTCCAGCTCGAGAAGTGCCAGGCATGTTCTTCCCTTTTGGTTTTCTAACTCCAGGTCTTTGCATATTTAATTATAATACTTTGTGTTCTTGAATAACCTTTTGAGATCCTCTGTTTAGCTCTTTTACTTCATTTCTTCCATTCACTTTAGCTACTCTACACTTAAGAGCAAGTTTCAGTCTCTTCTGACATCCATTTTGGTCTTTTCTTTCGTCTCTTTTTACAGACCTTTTGCTTTCTTCACTTATGATACGATGTCCTTTATGTCATCTCACAACTCATCTGGTATTTGGTCATTAGTGTTCAATGTGTCAAATCTGTTCCTGAGATGGTCTCTAAATTGAGGTAGGATATACTGTAGGTTGTAATTTGTACTTTGGCTCTTGTGGACTTGTGTTAATTTTCTTCAGCTTCAACTTGACCTTACATAGGAGCAATTGATGGTCTGTTCCACAGTCAGCCCCTGACCTTGTTCTAAGTGATGATAATTGACCTTCTTCATCATCTCTTTCCACAGATGTTGTCAACTTGATTCGTGTGTATTCCATCTGGCGAGGTCAGCATGTACAGTCACCGTTTATGTTGTTGAAAAAGGGTATTTCCAGTGAATAGGTCGCTGGTCTTGCAATATTCTGTCATTTGATCTGTGGCGTCATTTTTATCCCCAAGACCATTTTTTCCAACTACTGATTCTTCTTGGTTTCCAACTTTCACATTCCAACCGCAAGCCATTATCAATATATCTTGACTGTATATTTGATTAATTTCGGACTGCAGAAGTTGATAAAAGTTTTGATTTCTTCTTCTTTGGCATTAGTGGTTGGCGTGTAAATTTGAATAATAGTCATTAAATTGTCTTCCTTGTAGATGTATAGTTATTATTCTATCACTGACAACGTTGTACTTCAGGATAGATCTTGAAATGTTCTGACAATGAGTGGGATGCTGTTCCTCTTCAATTTGTCATTCTCAGCATAAGACACTCTTTGATTGTCTGATTCTGATTCAAAATGGCCAAAGTCAGTTCATTTCAGCTTACTAATGCCTAATGAACCTATCTTCAAGCATTCCATTTCATTTCGACAACTTCCAATTTTCCTAGCTATTTCGTATATTCCATGTTCTGATTATTAATGTATGTTTGTAGTTGTTTCTTCTCATTTTGAGTTGTGCCCCAACCGAAAATGAAGGTATCTAAAGCTTTACTCCATCTGTGTCATTAAGGTTGATTCTACTTTGAGGAAGCAGCTCTTCTCTCATTGTATTTTGAGTGCCCTCCAACCTGAGGGGTTCGTCTTCTGACACTATATCAGACAATGTTCTGCTGCTATTCATAAGGCTTTCACTGGCCATTTTTTTTAGAAGTAGATCTCAAGGTCTTTCTTCCTAGTCTGTCTTAGTCTGGAAGCTCTGCTGAAACCAGTCCACCATGGGTGACCCTGTTGGTATTTGAAATACCAGTGGCATAGCTTCCAGCATCACAGCAACATACAAAGTACCACAATACCACAAGCTGACAGATGGATGGTGGAGGCACTCAATAGTTTGTTATATTTATCAATTGCTCAGGATTTCTTTTGGGTGAAATAATTGTTACCTAAAGATTTTTTTTTTTTTTTTTTTGAATGCAAAGCTTAGAGTTCCCAGAAGACTCTTGGCACAGAGTAAATATCACCTCTCTTTGATATATCTTGCTTTATGGCTGGTTATTTAGAAGGCCTTTGAGAGGCAGCCCCCAAAACCTACAGGATTCCATTTGTAATTATGAAGAACTAATATACACTGAAATGACCAGATCTCGGCTTGATCTTGGCCCTTTTTCAACCAGGTGAAACTTTCTAAATGAGCCTGGTTTCTGTCTCATCACTTTTCCACAGATAAAAATTTCAAGTCTTTATGGTTGCTTTTGAAAATTGCAGGGCAATTTGCAACAATGGTAAAGCAGCCTATCTTCAATGGAACCTTGAAAGTAGTCTGGACTATTACCCTTCCCTTCCTGCATAGACTTATAGAGTTCAATTGTATCTCTCTTCCCAGTCAGTGAATCTGTGTCTGAAGAAGAGAAAGAAATTACAAAGCCATCAAGATGATGATAATACTCAATAATTTATATCTCCGTTTTACCACATTTTAAAGCTATCCATTTCCCAGAATTCCCAGGTTCAACTGTGCTCGGAACTGGGATGAAGGCATGTTTTCTTCAGGCAAAGAGAACAAAGTAAAAATGGCATCCCAGGTCAAGGTTATAATACTTAAGGGTGTTTACAGTTTTTATAAAGGGTGAAATAAAATTCTTACCACAAAATTTATTTGCATTTACTTAAATTCTGAATAGAAATATATTACAACCAGAATTCTTAGGAGGTGCTTGCTATAAAATGGAACAAAACTGACCGTTATAGATTCTTTGATCAATACTTGGTTTGGAAAAACCATTGTACACCACATGTATATGTATTTCTGATTACTGTTCTGCAGAAGTTTGCAGTGTAGAGCTTGCAATAGTTACATATTTTTTATTTATTCATGTATGCTATACTTACTTTTAAGACAGACTTTAAGTGATTTGCAATAAAAGCACAATAATAGTAAATCTAAAACCTAGTTGATTCAATTGCAAGGTAAAAATGATATGAAATGTCATCATAAATATGACTCTCAGGAATGTGTTTGGTTAAAATTTAAAGAAAATTTAACAGAGAATGGCTTAAAGAAGAAACATGTTCATTTTTCTTAAACAAAAAGAAGTTCTAGAGCTGAAGGCTGGTATGGCAGCTCAATATTGCCACCAGGGACTCAGGCTGCTTCCATTTTCTTGCTTAACTCTCCTTAGAGTGTGGCTTTCAATCTCACGGTTTCCAGATGCTAGCAGCGCCTCAGGCATCACAGTTGTGTCTCTGGCAGGATGAAAGGACGAGACAAAACAGGCACACCAGCAGCATTAGCTTAAGTAGCTTTCCTAGAAGCCATACTTAGTTACTTTTGCTTACATCTCGTTTGCTAAAACTTGTTCAAAGACCACGAGGTGGATTAAGATAGTGAGTGTTTTTAACTGAGCACATTGCCACATTGAACAAAGAGTTTTGTTTTGTTGAGGTAGAAGGGTAAACTGGATATCAAAAATACAGCTTACAATGTTTGTTATAGGGACTGATTTTAAAAATAGTTATAGCTAAAACCTATATGTCCAAGTGTCTTTAGAACAAAATAAAAAATTATACAAGAAAAGCACACGGTACTTTAAAGCAAGGTTCTCCAATGTGCATTCTGTGGGATGTTAATAGGTATTATTTTATACAAAAGATTTCTGAACTAAGTTATTTCAGGCTTAAATAAGAGCAAGAGCAAAAAATATGATACGAATATGCTTTGAAAATCTCCAAAGGGGGAAAAATAGGATGAAATATTTCCGAAGCTTATGTGGCCAAAGAACTACTTTGTTGGTTTATTTTTAAGACTAGTATACAAGGAATCTCAACTTGAGAAATGTTGAGTAGAACTTTATCATGTGGTTGACCAAAAGAAATTCTTCCTATTGCAGCTGTGTCCAAAAACTTTGTTTACTTAAAAAGTTAAATCTATCTTAAGGATATTTTCTATGAAGATAATTACCAAAAGGAATTCTAAAAATGTTTTGAACAGTAACAAAATCATTGGAATTAATTCTCCTTTTCTTCTCTATCACACGCACACACAGATGTTTTTTTCTTTAAGAGCCAGTCATATTAATTTCTGCTTTCCTGTTTCATATTATTATTTTTAATACACACCCTTTCATTAAGACTTTCATTGAGGCTCTCTATGAATTAAGCTCCTACAGGGTCATAAACAGAGCAGTAATAACACTTACTGAAGAGAAGATAATGAGTTTATGAACCAGCCTGAGATCCCTTGATTGTTCCTCCATTTTGCAGAGAATTGTTAATATGGTTTGTCTTTCCTGTCTTGCAGAGAAGAAGAGCATTTGCTAATGTGTAGGTGAGATTGAAACACTAAATTGTAGAAGGATGGTTGAGTAGATAATGCCACAGAGGTTTATGGCATCTAAAGCAAAGGCACTGGTCGCCAAGGCAATTAGCAATTAGTTCAGCACATTTTAGCCAGGATCCCCTTTATTCCTGGAATTTGTGAGACCCTGGTGGCATAGTGGTTAAGAGTTACAGCTGCTAAACAAAAGGTCAGCAGTTCAAATCCACCAGGTGCTCCTTGGAAACTCTATGGGGCATTTCTACTCTGTCCTATGGGGTCACTATGAGTTGACTCGATGGCAATGGGTTTGGTTTGGTTTTCTGGATCCAAAGAAACAAAACACAATCTCATCAGCTAAAATTATTTTTGGAACAAATTGTATGTCTTTTGCTCAGATTATAAACTCAGTGCCTAACCCAGTGCCCAGAATTTTTAAGCCCTAATTAATTACTTTGTTGAATATAAGAATTAAGGAAAAGAAAGAGTCCTTGCTCTCAAAAAGCTCAGTTTAGAGAATGTGTTCTTTTTTTCTGGGCATTTAAACTGTGATATAGTCAGGTGGAGATGAGCAGCATATCAAGAGTAACTTTAATACAAGGTAAACAATAAAAACAGCATTTAAGTAATAGTCTGCACTGGACTGCATCTGAGTTATTTTCACTTTTGCTTCCCAATAGATGCACTTTCTTTCTACCTTGTATGCTTTAAAATTTCAGAACATAGTAATATTAAAAACATTCTAAAAGCAAAAGAAAATAAATGCCCGTAATCCCACTATCCCCCCCAAATCAACTCAAGGGTAGCAATCTGTTTTTGTTTTTAGATGCCAACTCAGAATGAGACACTGCCCTGTTCTGTACCATCCTTACAGCCGTTGCTATATTTGAACCCATTGTTGCAGCCATTGTGTTAATCCATCCTGTTGCAGGCCTTTCTCTTTTTTGCTGACCCTTTACCTTACCAGGCATGATGTACTTCTCCAGGGACTGGTCAAAGTACATGAAATGAGTCTCTCTACCCTAGCTTCCAAAGAGCATTCTGGCCATACTTCTTCCAAGACAGACTTGTTAATTTTTCAGGCAGTCCACTTGTATAGCCAATATTCTTCACCAACACCATAATTAAAAGGTATCAATTCTTCTTTGGTCTTCCTTATTCATTGTCCAGCTTTCCCATGTATATGAAAGAATTTATATGAGGCAACTGAAAATACCATGGCTTGGGTCAGGCTCACGGTAGTTCTAAAAGTGACATCTTTGCTTTTCAACACTTTAAAGAAGTCTTTTGCAGCAGATTTGCCCAATGCAATATGTTGTTTGATTTCTTGCCTGCTGCTTCCATGGGTGTTGCTTGTAGATCCAAGTAAAATGAAATTTTCTACAACTTGAATATTTTCTCTGTTTATCATGATGTTGCTTATTAGTCCAGTTGTGAGGATTTTTGTTTTCTCAACATAAAAAAAAAAAAATTTTTTTTTTTTTTATGTTGAGGTGTAATCCATACTGCAAACTGTAGTCTTTGATCTTCATCAGTAAGTGCTTCAAGTCTTCTTTGTTTTCAGCAAGCAAGGTTGTGTCATCTGCATATCACAGATTATTTGTAAGTCTTCCTCCAATCCTGATGTTGCATTCTATAGTCCAGCTTCTCAGTTTATTTGCTCAGCATACAGATTGAATAAGTATGGTGAAAAGATACAACCCTGATGCACATCATTCCTGATTTTAAACCACACGGTATCCCCTCTTTCTATTTGACCAACTGTCTCTTGGTCTATGTACAAGTTCCACATGAGCACAATTAAATATGTTCTGGAATTCCTATTCTTTGCAATATTACCCATAATTTGTTGTGATTCACATAGTTGAATGTCTTTACATAGTCAATAAAACACAGGTAAACATCTTTCTGGTATTCCCTCCTTTCAACCAGGATCCACCTCACGTCAGCAAAGATATCCTTCATTCCACACCCTCTGCTGAATCTGGCTTGGGTTACTGGCAGTTCCCTGTTGACGTACTCCTGAAACCTTTTTCAATTATCTCCAGTGAAAGTTTACTTGCATGTGATATTAATGACATTGTTCAATAACTTCCACATTCTGTTGGATCATCTTTCTTTGGAATGAGCACAAATGTAGATCTCTTCTAGTTGATTGGCCAGGTAGCTGTCTTCCAAATTTCTTGCCATAGACCGGTGAGCACGTCCAGCGCTGCATAAGTTTTGTGAAACATCTCAGTTGCTATTCTGTCAATTCCTTGAGCCTTGTTTTTAGTCAATGCCTTCAATGCAGCTTGGACTTCTTTCTTCAATATCATTGGTTCTTGACCATACACTACCTCCTGAAATGATTGACAAACTGTAAAATTGGTGTACAAAAAGTAAAATTGGTAAAAAGAATAACTGCCCAGAGAGAAAAAACAAAAAATATATCAAGGAGGAATTCAGAAACCAAGTAAGAGAAATTAAATTCTCTCAGAGTTTTGGACTGCCAGAAGTGGAGTTTTTATAGGACTAAACTATTACTCAGTAGAGAAGGGGGATTGGTGGGTTTGTCCCCAGATTTCACTCCTTGGTGGATATATTAACTGGAAAACTCAAATTTCATGTCTCTTGCTTCCAGGTGCCTTGCCTACCTTCCAGTACCCTTGCTAAATGGTGACCTAACATGAGTATTTCTGGGAGTGTCCAAGAGATTTTTCATATGACATAAATCAATTTAGGAGCCCACCTGCTGGCCTCTGCTGCTCTGAAGCAGACCTTTTGATACAGCACTGTTTTTAACCTTCATGGTTCTACACAGGGGTGGCATGCTTTTTCAATGGCTCCTTCCACTCAGCATGTGTTATATTCAGTTAGAGGTAGCCTCCAGAAGTGTTGCTTGTACCCTTAAGTGTGACAGAGTTCTGTGAGATGGCTCATTAGTTTTCATAATAGACTTTTTGTCTCCCTACCTTGTATATGCACTGCCAGGGTGGTTGGGTCAGTGAATGCTCAAGTATGTGCTGCCATTTTATGTTTAGAATCCACTTCTTATTATAAACAACCATGTGATGAACATCCTCATATAAACATCCTGTTCACTTATCCAGTTATTTTCTATTTTTAGGCTATATTCCTAGAAATAGGACTTGAGGGTTGGATCCCATAAACAGTTTTTTTAGCTGTTGACAAATGCTTCAGCATAGATCTACATCTCTCATTAAAAAAAAAACAAAAAAAAAAACCCATCGCGGTTGAGTTGATTCCGACTCACAGCAACCCTATAGGACAGAGAAGATCTGCCCCATAGTGTTCCCAAGGAGTGGCTGGTGGATTCAAACTGCCAGCCTTTTGATTAGCAACCATAGATAGCTCTTAACCACTGTGTCACCAGGGCTTTTAGTGATACATAGAACTCTTTCTTTGCCCTTGTTAACACAGGGTATTATTCTTTCTGCTCTTCACCAATCTATTATGCAAAATAAGTTTTTGTATTTAGATGGTCATTTGTATTACTACTAATAAAGCTGAATATTTTTATATGTTTACGGACCATCAATATTTTTATATGGATTGCCCATTTCTTATTTACATTATTAATTTTTTCTTATTAGTCTCAAAAGCCTTTGTATATTAATAATTTTAATTGTTTTTTAATAGAAGTTGCATTTCCCCCCAGTTTGCTTCTTGTATTTAACTCAGTTCATGTAGTCCTTTGTCACTGTGGATTCTAAGGTGATTTAAATACATAAGTAGTCAAATATAGCAATCGTTTTTGTCATACTTTGTACTTTCAGTATAAAACTTAGCAATTTTCACCTACATTTTCTTCTAGTACATGTAGTGTTTCCTATTTTGCCTTTAAATATTTTCGTCTTATGGAATTTGATTTGTTTCTGTGGGTCATGCTTTCCTTCCTTGAGTGTCTGTATCTTAGTAAGTTTTGCTTGTATATGAACATTAGAGATGCTACATTATTGTCTGATTTTTTTCCATAATAGAGTGTTACATTTTGTTCAGCAGTCAGCTGGTGTACTTGTGGATCAGCGTCAACCTTTCCAGGCTTCTTTTTTAGCTTTGTTAGGGCAGGTCTTGAGTAGTCTTGATTCTAGGACTAGATTAGCCATATCCTAAGCATGGCCTTTTTTGAAGTGTTTGCCAAATGCCCAGGTGTTCAACATGGTCTTTTCACCCTGACTGGTTGGAACTCAAATGCCTCCAGCTCCCTGGTGGTTGTTCTTTCTGTGTTAGTTCCTTTTTGCCTAGTCTTGTGGAGGCTCACCTTGCACATGCACAGCTTTGTATTTGAAAATTTGGCCAAAGACTCAAGGGACTTCTATCCAGATTTTTGAAACTTCTTCTCAGCACATCTCCCTTCTTCCTGGTGCCCTGCACCGTAAATTCCAGCCACCCCAGTAGATGTGAGCTTTGATCTCACACCTCAGTTTGGCAGATCACCATTCTTTGTTTGGGCTCCCCTTCCTTCTGCTGTGGGGCTGAAAGTTTCTTCAGGTGGAAGGCTGGGGTGGGAGTGTGGTTCACCTTGTTTGTTTTCCTTCTCTCAGGGATCACAGTCCTGTGCCTCTCATTGTCCAACATCTGAAATAAGTCATTTCATATATTTTCTCCATCTTTATATTTGTATGTTGAGGGAGGGCTAGTTCAGTATGATTTACTCTTATGATGGTCAGAACCATGTATCTGATATATCTTATCAACGATTTATATTGTCCTCAATATCCAACTCCTTTTCCCCTTGTCTACCTCCCACTGCAAAGGCTGAAAAAACCAGATACTGTCATTACCAGCATCCTCTGCAGTAAGGAATGATCAAGAACCTAGCCCAGGCAATGAGAATAACAAGAATTCTGCTGGGAATCTTTTGGAAAGACAACTTTTCTCCCTGATTAAAGGAGAGAGTTGTGAAAGGAGAGCTCTCTTTCAGAAGCCTGGCTTGCCTTTATTTCTTGCCTTTGGCTGCAAATGTGTGAAGACGTATTATCTTGAGTTGTGACAACCATCATGAGGCCACAATCCCAAGGAAAAAACACCAACGTGCTGAGGATGGTGAAAAAGAAGGATACCAAGAGACTGAGTGCTTAGCAACATCTATAAAGTGCTAAAGCAATCCTGGGACTGCCTACCTTTAGATTTCATGTTTATTTTTTCTGTTTTAAGCTCCTGTTAGTTGTTGTTATTGCTTTGTTATTTGCAGCCTGAGTATCCCTAGCTGATGTGGGATTTAAATATTTTATTCGTCGAATGATTGGGCAGTTATAAAATACCATAAAAAAAACTTATTTTCCTATTGATTTGAAATATCTGCTCTCTCATATACTAAATATGGATTACTTTTGGACTTTCCACTGCTGTATTTGTGTAGCCTGGTGACTGTCGGACTGTCTACATTTTTATTTTTTATTGCACTTTAGATGAAGGTTTACAGAACAAACTAGCTTCTCATTAATCAGTTAGTACACATATTGTTTTATGACATCGGTTAACAATCCCAGGACGTGTCAAGACTACCTTCTTGACCTTGGATTCCCTACTACTAGCTTTCCTCTCCCCTCCTGCCTTCTAGTTCTTGCCCCTAGGCTGGTGTGCCCCGTAAGTCTCATTTTGTTTCATGGGCCTGTCTAATCTTTGAATAAAGAGCGAGCCTCAGGAGTGACTTCCTATTGAGCTAAAAGGGTGTCTGGGGCCCATAAAAAAAACTACTCTCAGGGTTTCTCCAGTCTCTGTCAGGCCAGTAAGTTGTCTTTTTTTGTGAGTTAGAATTTTGTTCTACATTTTTATCCAGCTCTGCCCAGGATCCTCTATTGTGATTCCTGTCACAGCAATCAGTGGTGGTAGCTGGGCACCATCTAGTTGTGCTGGACTCAGTCTGGTGGAGGCTGTGGTAGTTGTGATTCATAGTCCTTTGGACTGATCTTTCCCATGTAACTTTCGCTTTCTTCATTCACCCTTGCTCCCGAAGGGATGAGACCAGAGGAGGATCTTAGATGGGTGCTCATAGGCTTTTAAGATCCCAGATGCTACTCACCAAAGTAGAAGGTAGAACATTTTCTTTATAAACTATGTTATGCCATTTGAGCTAGATGTTCCCCGAGAGCATGGTCCCCACAGCCCTCAGCCTAGCAATTCGGTCCTTCAGGGAGTTTGGATGCATCTATGAAGCTTCCATGACCTTGCCTTTTACAAGTTGTACTGGCTTTCCCAGTATTGTGTACTGTCTTACCCTTCACCAAAGTTACCACTTATCTATTGTCTAGTTAGGGTTTTTCCATTCCCACCCCTCCCCTCCCTCATAACCATCAAAAATTGTTTCTTTTTGTGTGTTGACCTTTTCATGAATTTTTTTAGTAGTGGTCTCATACAGTATTTGTCCTTTTGTGATTCATCCATGTAGTGAGATGCTTTGCAGATTTATCATTGTTCTTTATCGTTGCTTAGTACTCCATTGTGTGTATGTACTATAGTTTGTTTATCCATTCATCTGTTGATGGGCATCTACATTGTTTCCATCTTTTTGCTATTGTGAACAATGCTGCAATGAACGTGAGTGTGCATATGTCTATTCCTGTGACGACTCTTATTTCTCTAGGATATATTTCTATGAGTAGGATTGGTGGATCTTATGGTATTTCTATTTCTAGTTTTCTAAGGAAGCACCATATAGCTTTCCAAAATGGTTGTGTCATTTTGCGTTTCCACTGGCAGTGTATAAGAGTTCCAATCTCCCCACGGCCTCTCCAACATTTGTTATTTTCTGTTTTTTTGATTTGTGCCAGGAATGCCAAGGTGAGAAGGTATTGCACTGTGGTTTTGATTTACACTTTTTTAATGGCTAGTGATTGCTAGCATATCCTCATGTGTCTGTTGTTCACTTGAATATCTTCTTTGGTGGAGTATCTTTTCTTTTCCTTTGCTCATTTTTTAATTGGATTATTTGTCTTTTTGTTATATAAGTGTTGGATTTTCTTGTAGATTTTAGAGATTAGACTTTGTTGAATTCGTAATAGCCAATTTTTTTTTCCCAGTCTGTAGGTTCTTTTTTTTACTCTTTTGGTGAAGTCTTTTGATGAGCTCATCCGTTTAATTTTTAGAAGATCCCAGGTATCTAGCTTATCTTCTGGAGTTTGTCTGTTGTTAGTTATGGTTTGTCTCCTGTTAATGCTGTGTACTAGAGCCTCTGGCATTGATCCTATTTTTTCTTCTATGATCTTTATAGTTTTTAGCTTTATATTTAGGTCTTTGACCATTTTGAATTAGTTTTTATGTATGGTGTGAGGTATGAGTCCTGTTCCTTTTTTTTTTTTGCAGATGGATATCCAGTTTTGCCAGCACCATTTGTTTGAAAGATTGTCTTTTCCCCATTTGATGGACTTTGGGCCCTTGTCGAAGATCAGGTGACCATAGGTATATGGATTTACATCTAGGTTCTCAATTCTGTTCCCTTGGTCGGTGTGTCTCTCGTGTACCAGTACCAGTCTGTTTTAACTATCATAGCTGTATAGTAGGTTCTGAGGTCAGGTTCTCCTCCTACTTTATTTTTCTTCAAATTTTTTTTTTTTAATATCCAGGGCTTCTTCCATTTGCATATAAAGTTAAGGGTTAATTTTTCCATCTCTTTAAAGAATGGTGTTGGTATTTGGATTGGAATTGCATTGTATTTGTAAATTACTTTGGGTGGAATTGTCATTTTCACAATGTTCAGTCTACCTATCCATGATCATGGTATGTTTTTCCATTTGTGTAGCTCTCTTTTGGTTTTTTGCAGTAGTGTTTTGTAGTTTTCTTTGTATAGGTCTTTTACATTTCTGGTTAGGTTTATTCCTAAGTATTTTATTGCTTTAGTGGCTATTATAAATGATAGTGTTTTTATGGTTTCATTTTCATCGTTCTCTTTATTGGTGTTTAGGAATCCAACTGTTTTTTGTATTCTTATCTTGTATCCTGCTACTGTGCTGAATCTATTAGTTCCAGTAGTTTTTTTGTGGAGTCTCTTGGGTTTTCTATGTATAATATCCTATCATCTGGAAGTAGGGACAGTTTAACTTCTTCATTACCAATTTGGATGCCCTTTATTTCTTTTTCTTGCCTTATCACTCTATTTAGGACTTCCAGCACAATGTTAAATAGGAGTGGTAATAGAGGGCAACCTTGTTTTGTTCCTGTTCTCAAGGGGAATATTTTCAGCCTCTCTCCATTAAGAATAATGATGACAGTTGCTTTTGTATAGATGCCCTTCATTATGTTGAGGTGTTTCCCTTCTATATCTATTTTATTGAGAGTTTTTATCAGGAATGGGTGTTGGACTTTTTTGAATGCCTTTTCTGTGTCATTTGAGATGATCATGTGATCCTTTTCTTTTATTTATGCAGTGGTTATGTTGATTGATTTTCTAATGTTGAACTAACCTTCAATACCTGGTATGAATCCTACTTGGTCATGGTATATATATATTTTTTGATATGATGCTGAATTCTAGTGGTAAGTGTTTTGTTGGGAATTTTTGCATCTATATTCATGAGAGATATTGGTGTGTAATTTTCTTTTTTTGTGGTGTCTTTGCCTGGTTTTGGCATCAGGTTATGCTGGCTTCATAGAATGAATTTGGAAGCATCGCTTCCTTTTCTATGTTCTCAAATATTTTGATTAATACTGGTGTAAGTGCTTCTCTGAATTCTCCAGTGAAGCCTTCCGGGCCAGGGCTTTTTTAAAAATTACCTTTTTAGTCTATTCTCTTGTTATGGGTCTGTTCAGATTTTCAACATCATTTTGTGTTAGTTTGGGTAGGTAGTGTGTTTCTAGAAATTTCTCCATTTCCTCTAGGTTTTCAAATTTGTTGGAGCTTAGTTTTTCATAATACTGTTATGATTCTTTTTATTTTAGCTAGGTCTGTTGCAGTGTACCCCATTTCATTTCTTATTTGGGTTATTTGTGTCCTCTCCTGTTTTCTTTTGTCAGTTTGGCCAGTGGTTTGTTGATTTTGTTGATCATTTCAAACAACCAACTTTTGGTTTTGTTGATTCCTTCTATTGTTTTTCTGTTCTGTATTTCATTTATTTCTGCTCTGATCTTTATTATTTCCTTTACCTGATGGCTGTGGGCTTCCTTTACTGCTCTATTTCTATTTGTTCCAGTTGTGTAGCTAATATTTTGATTCTGCACTTTCTTCTTTTTTGGTGTGTGCATTTATTACTATACATGCATATGTAGCCACAGAGGCTGATGAACCCAAGATCGGCAGGTCAGACAGCATGGCTCCCACTCACAGGTTGTGGAGGTTAATGAATCCCAAGATCAGCAAGCAAGACCGCAAGGCTTCTCCTGATTCACGTAGCTGCAGGGGCTGGTGAACCCAAGATTGGTAGATCAGGGAGCAGGTCTCTTGCTCACAGACTGTGAAGATGACAAATCCCAAGATCAGCAGGTAAGCTGCTAGCTCAAGCCCAAGAACCAGAAGTCAGAAGACAAGAGGCAGCTGCAGGGCCCAGAACAAGCCAAAACCTTGGCAAGGTGAGCAGGAAGAGTATAGGTGGTAGAGGGCAGAGAGATGAAAACTGACAGGACGTTGAACTGCCATAGGCCCTGCCCCCCACTCAGCAGATTCCATCATAGGGGTGGTCACATATCAGATTTCAATAGGGATGTGATCACAACTGCCAAAACACTGAGAATCATGGCCCGGCCAAGTTGACACACAATCTTTACCAGCACAATGAGTCTCTTGTAAACAGCATATTGACAGATCCTGTGTTTTTAAAACCATTCTGTCACTCTCTGTCTCTTTATGGGTGCATTTAGGCGATTTATGTTCAGTGTAATTATTGATAGGTGTGAGTTTATTGCTGTCATTTTGTAATGCTTTTTTTTTTTTTTTTGTGGTACTGACATTTTCTTTGTTCCTCTTACGCTCCTGTGATGAATTTCTTGTATTTGTGCTTTTTTTCATTTCTTTTGTTTTTGTAGATTTTGTGTTTACTAGGACTTTATGTTTTTCTTCTTTATTTTGACAAAACAGTTCATTAACTTTCACTGTGGTTACTTTGAAATTTACCTTTATCTTCCTACGTTTGAATTTCCTACGTTTGAATTTCCTACGTTTGAATCAGTCTATTATTACTTGGTATTGCCTTGCCTTCCTGTCCATTAGAAAGTTCTATACCTACACTGCTTATTCCCTCTTTTATTGTTCTGATGTTCTCATTTACCGATTAACCTTTCTGGTTCCCTGTAGTAAATCCTTAGGTTTTGAATAGCCCTTGAGGGTTCATTTCCTAGGTTGATATCTGACTTGTTCAAACTTGTATCCTACATTCAGGCTGTAGTCTGATATTGTTTGCTTTCAAACTGAAGGACTCCGTTTAATAATTCTTGTAAGTTTGATTTTTACATATTCCTTTAATTTATGTTTATCTGTAAATGTCCTAATTTCACCATCATATCTGAATGAGAGTTTTGCAGGGTATATTATTCTTGGTTGGCAATTTTTTCATTTCAAGGTTTTATATATGTCATGCCATTGCTTTCTTGGCTGCAAGGTTTCTGCAAGTACTCAGAGTTTAGTCTTATTGTTTCCCCTCTGTATGTGACTTTTCGTTTTCTTGAGCTGCTCTAAGGATTCTTTGTCTTTGGTTTTAGCAAGTGTGATTATGATATGCCTTGGTAACTTTCTTTTGGGGTCTATTGTATATAGGGTATGTTGAGCTTCTCATATGGCCAGCTTTTCATCTTTCATGATGTTAGGGAAGATTTCTGTCAGCAATTCTTCAATGATTCTTGCTGTGTTCTCCGTTTTCTTACCCTGTTCTGGAACTCTGATCACTCATAAATTTTTGCTTTTGATTATGTCCCACATAATTCTCAGGGTTTCTTCATTTGTCTTCATTCTTTTTTCTGGTCTTCCTCAAACAGAGTTGTATTAAAGTATTTATATTCAGTTTTGCTGATCCCATCTTCCATTGTTTCAGACCTGCTACTCAGACCTTCTATGACACTATTTCTGAAATCTTGTTGTTTATCTTTTGGATTTCTAATTGTTGTTTTTGTATGATTTATAGTTGTGAATTTATCTTGGCATTTTGTTTGTGTATTATTTTTCCAAATTCTCCCATTTTTTGTCTGTGTTTTCTATGAATTTTTCTGCCTTTTCCATGAATTTGACTATTTTATTCCTCATTTTGTCTGTTTTGTGCTTCAACTCTTGGATAGCTCCGAATGTTAGAGATCTGAATTCTCTATCAGGTAGTCTAGTGCCTTTTCTTCTGCTGCAAAGTCATTTGGGGTTTTATTTTGGATGCCTACTGAAACCATCCTGTCTTGCTTTTTATATGTTTTGATGTTGTCTGCTGTCTTTGGGACATTCAGTAGTTATTTTCATTGTTTATTGATTGTAGATTTATTTGTTTTATCCTGCTTTTTTGTTTTCTTTGGTTATGTCTGAGCAGGAGGGCTGTGCATTCTTTGTTGTTTGCTCATCCATGGGCATGATATTTTCACCATTTGCTTGGTTATGGTACAGCAGGGCAGGTCCAGCTGAAAGGGAGGGGTGGGAATAGGTTTTTTGCAGCATGTTTTGGCACCGACAGGGTGGGCCATGGGCCAGTGCAGGGCAGGTTCTGGTAGGCCATGCCTGTGCTGCTTAGGGGTGAGATGTTCAGTGCATGGTGCAGGTAGGCAGGAGAGAAGGGGGAGGTTGTGATGTGTGGAGGTAAGAAGGATATGAGAAAGAAGAGAAAGAAGAGAGAGAAGCAGAAGCCAAAACAAACAAACAGAAAAAGGAACTAAAAAGCACTGAGGGAGCTTGCTGTTGCTGTGGAGTGATGAGAAACTGAAAAATGAAGAAAAACAAAAAGGAGAAAAGAAAAAATAAATAAAAATTAAAAAAAAAGGAAAGGAAAGAAATGCCCTCAGGGATCCCACTTGTGATCACGGAAGTGGCTCCCAGGCCTCAGGGCATAGTCCATCTAGAAGGGGTGGAGATGGCACACAGCGCCAGGTATTTAGGTGACAGGAAAATAAGGAAAGGAGAGAGAGATGAGAAACTGAGAAATGAAGAAAAAAAAGAATATAAAACAAATAAGTAAAAAAGAAAGAAAAGAAAAAAAAAAAAAAGGCCCCAGTGATCCCACTGGTGTGGCTGTGCCAACCAGTGAAGTGGCTCCGAAGCCACACACTACAGCCCACCTATAAGGGGCAGGGGTGGTACACAGTGCAAGCTATTCAGGAGAAGGAAAAGAAGGTAAGTGGGTTTAGAGAGAGATAAGGAAATGAGAAATGAAGAAAGACGTAAATGAAAAAAGAGAAAGAGATAATAAAAAAGAAGGAAAAGCCCCCAGGGATCTCACTGGTGTGGCTGGGCAGACTAGAGAAGTGGCTCCCAAGTTGCACAGTACAGCCCAGCTAGAAGCGGCAGAGATGGCACACAGTGCTAGGTGTTCAGGAGACAGGAAAAGAAGGTAAGTAGAGGGAGACAAGAAACTGAGAAATGAAGAAAGATAAAAAAGAAAAAAAAAAAAAAGATGCCCCCAGGGATCCTACTGGTACAGCTGTGCAGACTGTGGGAGTGGATCCCAAGCTGTGTAGTACAGCCTGGCTAAAAGGGGCTCCCAAGCCGTGAAAAAAAAAGAAAAAGAAAACAAACAAACAAAAAGGCCCTGTGGATCCCACCAACATGGCAGTGGAGACCGGGGAAGCAGCTCCCCAGCTGAGCAGCACTTCACAGCCTGCCAAGAAGAAGTAAAGATGGCATACAGAGCCAAGTGTTTGAGAGAAAGAAGGCAAAGGAGGTGAGAGGCAGGGAAGAAACCAAAGAAGCAGAAAACAGTAACATCAGCAGCAATGAAATGGCACTGAGGGAGCCAGCTGGGTGGGCAGGGTGAATCTAAGAAGCATGGAGCTGATGCTTCTACTTTTTGTGTCTTTAAGGGTCATAGGACTGGTAAATCATTGGGTAAAACTGTAGGCATCACCTGAGAGTTTTTTGGAAAAAAAAAATGAAGGTTGTTGGTAGTTTGGAAGTTTCTTTAAAACATGGCAGTGCTGTTTAAAGACAATAATGTCAAGCACAATCTGACTGTAAGAAAAATAAAGCAAGGAAAGATTTCATGTCAAAGTTGCAAAAATCTGGTATCTGAAAGGGTTGGAGAAAAGTTGCAATTTGAAAGTGGAGATCAACAGCTCAAAAAAATGAGACAAATAGGGAAATAGAATTGTACAGTAATAAAGAAATATAATGCCCCCATTCCCCATTTTAGGGAGCCCTGGTGGTGCAGTAGTTAAAGCTCTTAGCTGCTAACTGAAAGGTTGGCAGCTTAAACCTACCAGGTGCTCCTTGGGATAAAGATGTGGCAGACTGCTTCCATAGAGATTTATAGACTTGGAAAACCTATGGGGTGGTTCTTCTCTGTCCTATAGGGTTGCTGTGAGTTAGAATCAACTCGATGCAGTGGGTTTGGTTTGGCTGGTTCCCCATTTTGCTTAAGTGATAAGTTTGCGTCCTGAGACTTGAGATGTGACAGGAGCCTGAGAAATGCAGGCCCTTTAATTTGCTGAGGCTGTGGGAAGGATGTTTTGCTTGACAGTTGATTAGGGGTTAAATGAGCTGAAAAGAAATCAGTAATTTTTGCTGCTTTTCCATTTATTATGACAGCAATTATCTGCATTTTTTCTTCTGTCAGTTCTAAAGGCTAGATTTAAACAATTATTCATGTAAGAAAAACTGATTTTGAATGTCAAAAGGGCAACTAGGATTTGAAACCACTAGCTTTTTGAAGGATAAGATTCTTATCCGAAAATTGTCTAACACGGTTGATAAGTCTTGAAAGATGCCTTTAAAAATCTACTAGGACAAAAAATGCAATCCTAGAAAAAAAAACATTGAATATATATGGTTATATAGCTTGTTCTTATTCAGCATAACATTGTTAATTTTTTTCTGAGTCTAAATGTTTATATATACATTCATTAAGTATTTATCTAGTGCTTACTATGTAAAAAAAAAAAAAAAATTTTTTTTTTTTTTTTTTTTTTACTATGTGCCAGGCACTGTTCTAGATGCTAGGGATACAGGAACCAACAGAGTACAGCAAAGTCTCAGTCCCCATGGATACATTTCTTTGAAGAGAAATGGCCAATAAGCAGATAAACAAGAACATATTTAGTGTATCAGATGGTGATGTGTTATGGAGAAAAATAAAGCAGTGTAGGGAAACAGAGGGTGATGGGCTAGGGACTCTGATAGGGTGATATTTAATCAAGAGCCTAAAGGGAGTGAAGGACTCTTGTTCAGTAGAGGGAACAGCAGGTACAAAGATCCTGAGGTAGGAGGATGTTTGGTTTGTTTGAGGAACAGTAAGGGGGCAAGTGTGACTGGAATGAAGTGAGCCAAGGGAAGAGTGGCAGTTGATGAGGTCAAAGAGGTAGCCAGCTATCAGATCATGAAGAGGCTTGTAGAGCATGGTAAGAGATTTGGCTTTTCTTCCAAGTGATATGTAAAACTATTGGAGAATTTTAAGATGAGGATTACAGAATCTACAGATTTTTACATGATAACTTGGCTGCTGTCTTAAAAATAGACTGAAGGGGAGAAGAGTTTAAGCAGAGAGGCCAGTGAAGAGGCTGTTTCATTAACCATGGTGAGACAATGGTGGCTTGGACCAGATGGGAGCAGTGGAGGTGTTTAGAATAATTATTGCTGTTGTCGGGTACCTCCAAGTAAATTCTGACTCATGGTGACCTCACGTGACAGAGTAGACCTGTCCCATAGGATTTCCTTGGTAATAATCTTTATGGAAGCAGACCATCACATCTTTCTCCTTTGGAGTGGCTGGTGGGTTCAAACCCTCCACCTTTCTGTTAGCAGCTGAGTGCTTAACCGTTGTAACACCAGTGCTCCTTTTTGAGAATAAATAGATATTAGATATATTTCAAAGGTAGGGCTGATATTTTGGATATGGGTCAGGAAAGAAAAAGGGTATTCAAAGTTGTCTCTGAGGATTTTGGCCTTACCAGGTTGGAAAAAACTACATGAGCAGCAGGTTGGGATGGAGGGTGGGAGATGGTGCTGGGAAAGAGTAAGTGTTCAGTTTGGGACATATTACATTTGAGATGCCTACTAGACATCCAAGTGGAAACATTGAGTAGGCAGTTGGATAGATGAGACTAGAGTTCAAGGGCAAGGTCTGGAGCAGAGATACAAATTTGTGGTCATCAGTACTTAATAGTATCAGAGGCATTAGACAGGATGAGATCACCCAGGGAGTGAGTGTAGAAAAAGAAAAGGTCTGAAGAGTAAGCCCTACAGCACTTCAAAGTTGTTAACATCATTATTGACTTGCTGTATAACTTTTAACAAGCCCCTTTATCTCTGTTTTTAATTTCTAAGCCAGCGCCGTCCAAGAGAAATATGTCAGCCAAAAATGTGAACCACATGTATAATTAAAAAAAATTTAGTAGTCACGTGAAGAAAAGTAAAAAGAAACCTGTGAATTTAATTATAGTAATGTTTATTTAACCCGATGTTGTAGGCCCAATAACAACCCCAAAGATGCCCATGCCTTAGTTCCCTGGAAACAGTGACTATGTTCCTTACATAACAAAAGAGAGTTTGCAGAGGTGATTAATGTTAAGGGATCTTGCTGATGGGGAGTTTAGCCTGGATTACCCAAGTGAGCCCAATTTAATCAAAAGAAAAGAAAAGAAAAAAAAGAAACCTGTCGTTGTGGATTTCAACTCATAGCAACCCCATAGGGCAGAGTAGAACTGCCCCATAGAGTTTCCAAGGAGTACCTGGTGGATTTGAACTGCCAGCTTTTTTGGTTAGCCACTAAAGTTCCAAAATTTAATCAAAGCGCGTTCTTAAATCTGGAGGTCCCCTCCCCAGCTGTGGTCAGAGAGAGATGTCAGGACTGAAGAAGGGTTAGAGAGAGATGAGGCATTGCTGGCTTTGAAGATGGAGCACGGGGATCATGAGCCAGGAAATGCAGGCAGGCTTTAGAAGCTGGAAAAGATAAGGAAATGGATTGTCTCCTAGGGCCTTCAGAAAGGATGCAGCCCTGCTGACACCTTGATTTTAGTCCAATGAAACCCATGTGAGATTTTTGAATTATAGAATTATAAGATAATAAATGCATTGTTTTAAGCCACTAAATTTGTGGTAATTTGTTATGGCAACTCCAAAACAACCATGTCATGGTGAAGTTACAAAAAGTTTTCATGAGCTATTTTAGATTCTTTTCTCATACTTAGCCTTTGGAGCCTGGTGTGTATTTTAAATGACAGCACATCCAGTTTGCACTAGCCATACTTCAAGTGGTCAGTCGCCACACGTGACTAGTGGCTACCATATTGGACATTGCAGTTCTAATTAGCTCACCCAAAGTAGGGCAAGCAGCATAGCACAAGGAAGGCATGCATCTTAGGTAAAGGAAAAACACACACCCGTATCTGTATACCCTGTCCTGCATTTTCAGAGTCCAGAGTTTTGCAAAATAGGGACCACTGTGGAAAGAGAAAGGTGTGGATGGGGAGTGGGTAAACGGGGGCAGGGGGAGAGGTGCTATGTTGTCCAGGGAGGGGAACAGGTGGGGAAGGATTTGTGTTGGAGCTGACTTTGAAAAGAGTACTATATACTCTGTTTCAAGTCAGAGAGAGTGGGCTAGAGAGATCGGATTTGCAGTTCTGAGAAGGGTGGTTTCACTTAGTAGCTTAGTCACCTGGTGCTGCTATAACAGAAACACCACAAGTGGATGAAACTTTAACAAAGAGAAGTTTATTCTCTCACAGTCCAGTAGGCTAGAAGTCCGAATTCAGGGTGCCAGCTCCGGAGGAAGGTCCTTGTCATCAGTCTTCACTCGGTCTGGGAGCATCTGAGCACAGGAACCTCAGGTCCAAAGGATACACTCTGCTCCTGGCGCTGCTTTCTTGGTGGTATGAGATCCCCTGTCTCTCTGCCCGCTTCTCTCTTTTATATCTCAAAGAGATTGGCTTAAGACACTATCTAATAAAACTGCCGCTAATCCATCTTATTACATCATAGTGATAGGAGCTACAACACACAGGGAAATCACATAAAATGGTGGACAGTCACACAATACTGGGACTCATGGCCCAGCTAAGTTGACAGATATTTTGTGGGGACACAATTCAACCCATGGCACTTAGGCTGAAATATTTTGAGGCTTGTCAAGGGCTAAAGAGATGGGCTCCAAGTGACTCCATCCCAGGTATCCCTCACAGACCCCCAACCAAAGAATTAACACTAAGTTCAGTGTGTTAAATAAATATATAGAAATGTATACATCTTTGTAAAGATCTCTCAGTGAACTAGGAAAATCTTTTCAGAGTAAAAATACATGCCTGGGTGAGTCTGAAGTCACAATGGCTTCTGGGGGTGGGGAGCTACCAGAGGCCTGATGGCTTTTTCCTTGGCTGTGTTCCTTTCCTGGCCATCAGACAAGAGCCATGATCATCCTAGCTGGAGGCAAAGCAAAGGCTTAGGAGTTATTCAGCCCAGAAATTACTGTTCCAAACCTGCCTAATTTGAGTCACCTGGGTCTGAGGCTTGGTGGTGAGAAGCATGGCAACACATATTTTAGGGAAATGTGAGAAAATGAGACAACTGTGACAGTGACAGAAAATTAGTCAGGGACCTATCTTCCTACTCCTTTCTATAATTTATAAATCATCCAACTATCTCACGTTCACTAAAAGAAGCATTGTTTAAATATTCTGAAATGTGTTCTTATCGTGACTAAAAACAAAATTCTTTGGTATGTTCAGGGAAAGTGGTAAGTCCTCCAGGCATTATTACTCTAAAGAGCATTGCTGTTTGCCTGAGAGTCAGAGGCATTTGAGAATAGAATGAACCATATATGGCCTGGAAAGACACAGGGAAGGAGATAATGAACTCAGCCTGAAAATTTATGTTGTGTTGCCATGAGTTGGAATCAACTGGACAGCAGTGGGTTTGGTTCGGCTTTGCAGAAAAATTTGATAGTGCAGAACCTTTAGAAATAAATGGTGCATCTCTTTTCTTCTCCAAACCCTTCCCTTCCTTTCCACTTCACTTACCAACCTGTAGGATTTTGTCAGGAAATTTTAGGTAGAAGGGATGGCATTAATGAAGGCATGGAAAGCATGTAGGTTCTTCAGAGAATTGTGTATCTAGAATATGGGGCAAGGCATGAAGGAGAGAGAAGGAAGTGGTTAATACCCAGGTATAGACTTGAACGCGCTGCTGAAGAATTTAAATATTAAATCGTTAGGAATAGGAAGCATGGAAGGTTTTTAAGAAACACTGATGTGACTGGAACCTAGTCAGCAAACTACAGCTGCCTGTTTTTGTATGGCCTGCGAGCTTCAAATGGTTTTTACCTTTTTAAAGGGGAAAGAAGGAAGAAAAGAGATGATTAAGGGAAGAAGGAAAGAAAGAAGGAGGAAAGGAAAAATATGGCATAGGTTGATCATATTGCCCACAAAACCTAAAATATTTACTGTCTGGTTCTTTAGAGAAAAAGTTTGCCAATCTCTGCACTAGATTTAGAAAGACAAATAGCTAGTATTTATTGAATTCTTATTTTATACTGGAGCCCCGTGGCACAGTGGTAAAGAGCTCAGCTGCTAACCAAAATGTCGGCAGTTCAAATCCACCAGCCACTCCTTGGAAACCCTATGGGGTAGTTCTGTTCTGTCCTGTCCCATAGGGTCATAATGAGTCAGAATTGACTCAACAGCAATGGGTTAGGGTTTTTTGTTTTTGTTTTTGAAGTGACTTTCAACATGTCATTTCCCCTTCCTGAACCTTTATTTCCTAATCTACAAAACAGCTATAATATTTCTCCTATTTCATGAGGGTGGTTTTGAGGATTAAAAATACTGTGGATGCTTGTAACATGAGCTATAACAATATTATGTCCATTATCTTTAATTCTCAAAATTAAGCTACCTGTCCAGGGCTATACAGCCATATTGTGAATGAAACAGGATTTGAACCGAGGGCTGCTCACCCTAAAAAAGCTGATGTTATTTCCACTCTACAGTAGGAGCTGGAGCAGGATGAGCTTAGACTGTTGTGAGGCTCCTGTAACACTAAGTTGAGAGATGGCGCATGTCTGAATGAGGGAAGTGATGGTGAGGCTAGGGAGCAGGAAAAGGCCTGAGAAACTTTTCAGCGCTGACAGTCTACCGATTTGGTGAAGGGTGAGGAACAGGGAAGAGTCCCATCTAAGCACTCTTCTTCCTTGGTGCTACCGATTAAATTGTGCCCCCATAAAAGATACGTTGAATTTCTAACCCCTGGTGCCTGTGACTGTGACCTTGTTTGGAAAGAGAGTCTTTGAAGATGTTATAAGTTAGCATGAGGTTATACTGGAGCAGGGTAGATCCTAATCCAATCTGAGTGCCAGTGGCATATCTAGGGTAATGCACCAGCACCGAGCAGCTTCTATTAACCCAGTAGGACCCAACGTCCTTCCTCAAGCACGGTAATGTATTAATTAAAGGATTAACAAGCTTGACTTGTATTTTAGAGCTGATATTATGGTAAAGTTATCTAAAAGAGAGACGTCAGACGTTTGGGCAGGGGCGCAATTTCAGTGCTTGCCATAGGTGCCATTTTCTGTAGATACACTGCTGGCTGTGCTGGGTTAATAGAAATTGCTCAGTGACACCACGCACACAGGGCCTGTGCAATACCTGCTATACCCTAGTTACGCCTCTGTCTGAGTGACTGCTTATAAAAGAGAGAGGAAAGACAGCCAGGTAAAGATGCATCTACATGCCAAGGAACACCTGTGGCTACCAGAAGCTGGCTGAGGCAAGAAAGGATCCTCCCCTTCTAGAACCTTTGGAGAGAACATTGCCCTGCCAACACCCTGAATCCAGACTACTAGTCTCTAGAACTGTGAGGCAATAATTTTTGTTGTTTACAGCTACCCACTTTTTGGTATCTCGTTAAGGCAGCCCTATGAAACTAATGCGTTGGATATTATGTTCTTTCTTCTTCCACCTTCCCTTCTCAGGCTCTCCCCCAATGCTTTTCTCATGTCGTTATTTTTTTAATGCATGCTACCTGGTGTAGTAAAGAGAACCAGAGTTGGCCCTGGAGTTGAGAGACTTATATTCCAGGTCTGTACCTGTCATTGTCTAGGCACATGACCCTGTGCAGTTGGCAGACATCAAGATCCAAATGACCACATCAGGAGAGACTGTGGGGAAACTGAACACATAACATCAATGACAGGGTATTTTGGTGGAACCTTCCAAGAACTGTGTCCAGAACTGTGAAATTATCCGTAGCTTTTTCCCCAACAATCCTAATTTGGGAACTTAACCTATGAAAATAAATAGAAAGAAAGAAGGGGTGGAGGGAGGGAGGACAAGCAAAAGAAGGAATATACATATATCTACCAAAGTATCCATTTCAATGTTATCTATATAAGAAATAAATTAACTGAAATGTCTAACACTAGGGAAATGGTTGAATAAGTTTTTGTTTATCTACCTAAAGAAAAATCGGGTGTCCATTTAAAATGAAAATTATAAAGACTGTGGCAGCAAGAAAAAAAGTTGTTATTCACATTGTTGTTGTTAGGTACCATCAAGTCAATTCTGACTCATAGCTACCCTACTATGTACAACAGAATGAAACACTGCCTGGTCCCACAGTATCCTCACAATTGTTGCTGTGTTTGAGCCCATTGTTGAAGCCACTGTGTCAATCCATGTTCTTGAGAGTTTTCTCCTTTTTCACTAACCCTCTACTTTACCAAGCATGATGTCCTTCTCCAAGGACTAGCATCTTCTGCTAACATGTCCAAAGGACATGAGACGAAGTCTCACTGTCCTCGCTTCCAAGGAGTACTCTGGCTGTACTTCTTCCAAGATAGATTTGTTTATTCTGGCAGTCCATGGTATATTTAATATTCTTTGTCAACACCATAATTCAAAAGCATCAATTCCTCTTTGGTCTTCCTTATTCATTGTTCAGCTTTTGCATGCATATGAGGCAATTGAAAATATCATGGCTCGGTCAGGTATACCTTAGTCCTCAAAGCGACATCTTTGCTTTTTAACACTTCGTATTATTCACATTAGTTGACAGAAGTTGATAGTAAGTTATATGTACACTGTGACAAAGGATGTATTGCATTGGGCAAATCTACTACAAAAGACCTCTTTAAACAGATGCCTGTTGTTTTTGCCTACACAGCATCCACTTTTCTACTTTGGTAATTGTGCTGTTGTTGTTGTTAGGTGTGTTGAATTGATTCTGACTCATAGCTACCCTGCTTACAACAGAATGAATCACTACCTGCTCCTGTGCCATCCTCACATTCGTTGCTATGTTTGAGCCTGTTGTTGCGGCCGCCGTGTCGATCTATCTCATTGAGGGTCTTCCTCTTTTTTCCCACCCTCTATTTTACCAAGCATGATGTTCTTCTCCAGGGATTGGTTCCTCCTGATAACATGCCCTGAGTGTGTGAGACAGAGTCTCATCATCCTTGCTTCAAAGGAGCATTCTGACTGTATTTCCTCCAAGACAGATTTGTTCGTTCTTGGTAATAGAACTTTAATTTTCCTTTGGGGAACTATCCTTACCCCTTCTCTGTGACCCTAGGACTGGAGACATGGCCTGGACTTGACCAAAGTGAACTTTGTATTGTCTGGTCACAGTGACTGCTTTAAGGGGGTCAGGTGACTCAAGCATGTAAGTCATGTCTGAGAATTTTTTTATTGGGGTAAAATATATATAACATAAAAATTGCCATTTAACCATTTTAAGTGTACACTTCAATGCCATTAACTATAGTCAGTGTTGTATAACCATCCTTTATTTCCAAATTTTTTCATCATTCCAAACAGAAACTCTGTACTCCTTAAGTAATAACTCCCCATTCCCCCCTTCCTAGCCCCTAGTAATGACTAATAAACTTGTGTCTCTGTATATTTGCCTATTCTGGGTATTTCATATAAGTGGGATCATAAAATATTTGTCCTTTTGTGTCTAAGTTATTTTACCCAGCTAAATGTTTTCAAGATTCATCCATGTCATAGCATGTATCAGGCCTTCATTTCTCTTTATGGCTGAATAATATTCCACCGTATGTATGTACCACATTTTGTTTCTCCATTCATCTTTTGATGGATGCTTGGGTGTTTCTACCTTTTGTCTATTGTGAATAATACCAATGGTGTACAGTCATCTGTTTGAGTCCCTGATTTTAATTCTTTCGGGTATATCAGATCTGGGAATGAGGAAGCGATAGTGAAAGAAGCACTCTTTGGGAGCATGCTAAGGTGGAAGAACATAAATTTGGAAGTGCTAGGGTTGCCATGAGTCAGAATTGACTTGATGGCAACAGAGACCACCTGTACTGCCACATGGAGATGCTGAAGCTTGACAATGAAGTCAATACTCAGAATAGTAGAATTTGGGGTGGGAGAGAGAGAATATGAGTGGGATGAATGGGAAGATGGAAAGGATGAAATTGTTTGGGGCCCTTGATGCAGCTGTTCCTGAAGGTAATCACCCCTTCTTGAACTTCCTGGTTAAGGGAACCAATAGCTTTTTTTTTTTTTTTCTTCTTTCTTTCTATTCCAGCTTGAGTTGGGATTCTGCTCCTCACAACTGAAATAGTCCTGCCTATAACCAAAGCAAACACATTGCCGTCGAGTTGATTCTGACTCATGGCGACCCTATAGGACACAGTAGAACTGCTCCATAGGGCTTCCAAGGGGGCGGCTGGTGGATTCGAACTGCCAACCTTTTGGTTGGCAGCCAAACTCTTAACCACTGTGCCATGAGGGCCCTTCCTGGCTATAAAGGATGTATACTCTTTGCTCTGCATTCCTAATCTAGTGGAGGCAGGAGAGCAAGAGAGCTAAAGTGGACAGCTGAGAAGGAAGTGAGTCTTGACTCATTTCGTATAGAATGTCTTTTAACCTTGTGATGCCTTGGCAGGGAAAGTGCATTTTATATGGAGGAAGAGAATTTGCTGGCTGTATGGTTGCTGTCAGAAGGAAGAATGCGAGAACTTTGGCAGTGTGCATTAGTGAAGGAGGGTGAAGAAATTAATATAATTGAAATGCAGATTTTAAAATGCAGGTAACTTCTAGACAGACTCAGAACTTAGATCACACAAATCATCAGCAGGTTGGCATGGTGTTTTCATTACTGCTGTGTCTTGATGGTTCCTCCTGCATAATTATTACTCTGTATACTTTGGAACATTTCTTTGTACATTTAGTACCAAGCTATTTCTCATTTTTATTTTCCTACATTTTTACCTTCTTATTCCAAAGTCACCATCTGACTGTTTTATGGTAGAGATTTGTGGGCAGCTTAAATCAGTTGCTAAACATCAAAGAGTCCTGTGAATATGTAATGAAGATGTGTTGCAGGGAGGGGGTAAATGCAATCATGGGTTGGAATTTTTCAAACCTGTAATAGTAAACTTTCTGCATAAATAGAATAAGAATGTGATTTCTATGCAAATGTTTCATCAGGTGTGTGATGACTTGTATGGCTCAGATAGGAGCACCTGAATCCTCCAAGAAGAAATCAAAGCTCTTAGAAAGTATATGCAGCTGGTAAAAGGTTTCCTAATGAGTCGGTCATTTGCCTGCTTGTTCTCAGCCCTTGCTCTCAACCTTCTGTGCTCTGGTATGTATTTGGAGGGTGGGATCTCAGACCCTGCAAACTGTCTTTCCTAGACTCTTTTACCAGGTGATTCTGATTAGGTTCTACCAACGGAGGCACTAGTGGAGACAAAAAGGTAGAAGGAGAGAAGGAATCCTTTCCTGCTCCCAGCATCTGTTGGCTTCCCTCTAGCAATAGTGAGCAGCTACTGGATCAGGTTATTCTGGCAGTTTCAGCATCTTTAAAATGGACCCTCTTTCTTGGTCCCAGAACCAGCACCTGATACCCTTGGGTGTGCCCTGCACCAAGGAGCCCCATGGCAACTTCCACAAGGTTCAAGATCCTTTCACGTTCTGAGCTCCATTAACACTATCTTCTCCATTTTGTTCTTCTAGCCTCAGGGACTGTATCTGTTAATCCTTCGGTTACACCCACTGTCTCCGCTTTGCTTTTTTAATCCTCCCTGTATGAGCATATTTCTCTATTAAATTCCCTCTTTGAAGTACCTGGAATGATTTTGTTTTCCTAACACATCTAGTAAATATCTTAAGTGTATGTGTCTTAGACCTACAAACCTTTTTTGGAAAACAGGCATTGAATAAGGGATGAGTTTTTTTTTTTTTCTTTTCAGAATTTGTTCAGTAATATCCTTTAAACAGGTTTGGAGCTAATTTCAAGAGCTGTTTAAGAAAACAAAATCATCCTCCTAAACAATTAAAAACTAAACAAAAACAAAAACTGAACAATTGTATTTATAACATTGATTTTTTTTTAATCTAAGCTTAGTGGGCCTTAAGTTTCCTTTTCTCAGTTTATGCTTAGAAGAACTCTTTGCCAGTAGCTTCCTCAGAGTGTACAATAATTAAGTGGTCTTTTAAAGCAGTTTTGGCTCAGTCTCTATCCTTATTTGGCAGTGATTAATAGAGTTGGCTGAAAAAAGTATGAGCTAGCCAGCTGTCAAGACCCTATCATGCATAGTAAACTTTAAGTCTTGTCAAATGGGATAAATTTTGTAACAATCTAGCTCACTCCCTGGTTCGGATAACTCCTACCTGTTCCTTTAGGACTTTGTTCTGGTGTTATCTTCTCTAGAAAACTTTCTTCATATTGTTTTTATTGTTTGTTGCCATCAAGTTGGCTCTGATTCATGGTGACCCCATGTGCAACAAAATGAAACATTGCCAGGTCTTGTGCCATCTTCACAATTGTTGCTGTGCTTGGTCCATTGTTGCAGCCATTGTGTATTTTAAGTGCCTTCCAATCTAGGGAGCTCATTTTCTAGCACTATATCAGACAATATACTATTGTGATTCGTGACTGTCTTAGTTATTTAGTGCTGCTATAACAAATTCTACAAGTGGATGGTGTCATGGATTGAATTGTGTCCCCCCAAAATACGTGTCAACTTGGTTAGGCCATGATTCCCAGTATTGTGTGGTTCTCTTCCATTTTGTGATTGTAATTTTATGTTAAAGAGGATTAGGGTGGGATTGTAATACCCTTGCTAAGGTCACATCCCTGATCCAGTATAAAAGGAGTTTCCCTGGCATGTGTGACCTGCACCACCTATCTTAGAAGAGATAAAAGGCAAGGGAGGCAAGCAGAGAGTGGGGACCTTATACCACCAACAAAGCAGTGCCAGGAGCAGAGTGGTTTCTTTGGACCCAGGGTCCCTGCGTGGAGAAGCTCCTAGTCTGGGGGAATATTGATGAAAATGTCGACAGAGAGAGAAAGCCTTCCCCTGGAGCTGACACCATGAATTTGGACTTTTAACCTACTTTCCTGTAAGGAAATAGACTTCTCTCTGTTAAAGCCATCCACTTGTGGTATTTCTGTTATAGTAGCACTAGATGAATAAGACAGATGGCTTTAACAAAGAAAAATTTATTTTCTCACAGTCCAGTAGGCTAGAAGTCCAAATTCTGGGTGTCATCTCTAGAGGAAGGCTTTCTCTCTTTGTTGCCTCTGGAGGAAGGTCCTTCTTATCAGTCTTCCCCTGGACTAGGAGCTTCTCCATGTAGGAACCCTGGGCACAAAGGACACGCTATTCTCCTGGTGCTGCTTTCTTGTTGGTAAGATGTCCACCTGCCTCTCTGCTTGCTTTTCTCTTTCATATCCTAAAGGAAACTTGCTCAAGACACAATCTAATCCCATAGATTGAGTTCTGCCTCATCAACACAACTGTCACCCTTCCCCCTCATTAACATCATAAGAGGCAGGATTTACAACACATAGAAAAATCCTATTAGATGACAAAATGGTGGACAATCACACAATACTGGAAATCATGGCCCAGCCAAACTGATACACACAATTTTGGGGGACACAATTCAATCTCTGACAATAAGGTTTGCATTGGCTAATTTTTGGAAGTAGATTGCCAGGCCTTTCTTCCTAGTCTTTTAGTCTGGAAGCTCTGCTGAAACCTGTCCACCAGTGGTGACTCTGCTGGTGTTTGAAATACCGGTGGCATAGCTTCTAGCATCATAGCAATACACAAGCCACCATAGTACAACAAACTGACAGATGGGTGGTGGTTCTTGATATGTTCTCTCTCAAAGAATGGCATTATAAGCTGGGATCCCCAGGAAACAGATTCTGAGATGGAGCTATGCATGCAGGGGTTTTATTGGGGAGTGCTAGAAGTAATGAGGAAAAGTGATTGAGCAGAGGGGAAGTTGAACTGCAATGCAGTTGCAAAAGTGCTCTCAACTAATTCCTTGGGGCTATGAAGCTGAGATGGTGCTACACTGGTATCCTGCCCTGACTATTGAATATGGATGCCCCTGGGAAGGATGCATACCTTAAGTTAGGCAGCTTCATCTGGTAAAGGGCAGAGGGACATAGCTGTGAGATGTCAGTAAGCAATGATTCTAGTAACTGGAGGGTAAATGCCTCATGCTGAAGGGGATCAGACTGTCGCACCATCGTATCCACTAAGACTGGGCTTGTGAAAGTTTTCAGGGACCCAAGGCATTTGCTTTTTTTTTTTTTTAATAATGTTTTATTGTGTTTTTGGTGAAAGTTTATACAGCAAGTTAGGTTCCTCTTTGACAGTTTCCACACAAAATGATCAATGAGGTTAGTTTCATTTTTCACATTGTGTCTTAATTATGTTCTGGTTGTTCCATTTTCAGTATTGTAGTTTCCCGACCTCCTTATCTTCTCACCTTTGCTTTGATTAAGTGTTAACCTTTTGGATTCATACCAATGTTTTGTTAGTAGAGTACCGATCTAATAGGTAATATCCTTTATTTTGTGTGTCACTTTGCTTTCTGTTAAAAGGTGATTTCAGGGGATAATTTTGGTTCAAAGTTTAAATAGCGTCTCAGGGCGAAAATTTTAGGGAGTCCTCTGGTCTCAGCCATCCAGTTAGTCTAGCCGTTTTTAAGAATTTGAGTTTGTTCTGCATTTTTCTCCCTTTCTAACCAGGATCATCTATTGCAGCCCTGGCCAGATCAGTCAGTGGTGATAGGTGAACACTATTCTCCTGGTCTCAGGGTAGTTGAGGGTGTGACTCATGTAGGTTATCAGTCTTGTAGACTTGTTTCGTCTTTGTGATTTTGTTTACGTTCTTACTCTTTTGCTCCTGACAGGTGGAGACCAACTGTTGTACCTTAGAGGGCAGCTTGCAAACTTTTAAGACCCAGGAGGTACTCACTTCACTAGGATGCAGAACATGAACTTTGTGAACTATATTAAGGCATTTGCTTTTAAATACACACCACAATATCTTGTGAGAGTACATTTACATTTCTTTCAGAGATTGTGGGTTCCTTGGGGACAAGTGTGTTTTATTTCACCATTTGTTGTATCTCCAGAGTTTTAGTAAGGACGTGGTAAACAGAAGGCACCTAGTAAATGTCGAACTCAGTGGAGGAAAGATGTTTACTTGCTTCTCCTAGTAATTACAGTAGGCAGGGAATTTGAAAAAAGGGTTTAAAAAATCTTGTTTTCAGTCCCATTCTAGACAGAAGCTATGTGACTGAGTTAGACTCTGGAGTGAAAATCCTGGAGGACACGTTTTGGGCAAAACAGAAGGCCTGAAAGTGTGCCAGATGAATTGATCATAAACAAAAACAGAGGAACACATGCTGAGAATGACACTGCCCAGGAGCACTCAGCAATAATGGCCAAATCCTCTCTGGCCATTGTTTCCCCTTCAGCCATTCTGTATTCAGAGACATGACTCAGAGGCTGGCATTCAGTGCAAGCTTTTGTTTAGCTGCTGCTGTTTCCAGCAGGCCCCAAAAGTCAATAGGCCATTGACTCACCGCCAGAGCTAGGTAAGAAAAAGAATTAAAAAGCGGCAACATCAACAGGAAATAAAACATTTTTATTGAATATCCGTGTAATATGTTAAGTCATTTTTAACAACAATCAGAAAACTACTGTGGAATTCACTACACAAAGTGAAACGAAATTGAAACCACCTCATCAAAAATGAAGGTAAAATACAGCTAAAGTAGTTGGCTCGCGGGCCACAAGCCATATGGCAGAGGAAAACACCCCAACATTTCTACAAGATACAGAGAAAAATCCACACATAGAAACACTCAAGCAGGCAGTAAATATACACAAAGGCAACTAGGATCTTTCTAGAGCATCAGGTTCTAATACTTCACACAGCTTTGTCAGAAAGGTACATGTGGCTCCTCTGAGGATGAATCTTGGGCATACAGCAGGTTCAGTCACAGACTCATGAAGGATGGCGTAGTACCAGCGAATTCTATGGTGACAATCCCATGTCTGGCAGTGTTGCAAGAGAATGCATTAATAGTACTTTAATGCAAGAAATAATGTGTATCCCACTGCTTCAACCTGCTTATTTAAAAGTGTTGTATCAGTGTAAACAAAGCTGAATACAGAGAAATTAAATTTCAGTTTCTGATATTTAAGGAATTTTGAAAAGTCAATCAAGTCCCTGTCTTTGGTAGGGTTTGGTTCTTTAAACTGGAAAGTCTTGTTTGAATTTTTCTGTTAAAACTGATATTTGATCTCACACTATGACTTGTTCATGTCCTATTATCTATGTTTGAAAAGAGCATTGACCATTGACAGAAGAAGGAGATGTTATTCACCTTTGTTCTTTGTATGTGTCCCAGTTCTAAAGAGTTTGCCACAACTCGGCCGAAAGACCAAAGGGCTTGCCTCTTCTTTGATGAGGAAAGAATAACGACACGAATTCTTGTTTCATCAGGAAACAGCTAACCCCATGTTCGAAGCCTACTGTCAGCCCTTTTTTAATTCTCTTTGAGTTTTTAAAAAATATGGCGTGATATCCTAAAGTCTGAACATGAGGCCGATGCTTAGTTTTCCTCCATTTTGTTTTGGTATTTGTGAAGATAAACTTTCCCTTCAGAGCATCACTCTGTGGCCCAGGAGTTAAAGTGGGTCACAAAAGCAAGTGAGGAAAAAAAGACTAGACGCGGTGTGGTATATAATTGGCTGCCCTTCATAAAGTGGTTGCCTACCATAGTGGGGAAAAATATGGAATATTGCACAGTGCTTGACAAAATGCTGTGTGTTCCACCCCATTCTAGGTATCTTTCTTGTCCTATGCATAGCTTTTCAGTTCTGAATTGGTCCTTTATAATGAGAACTGTTTGTGCTACACACACCTTGGGCAGTGCATTAGAGGGAATGGCAGTATTGTTACAAGATCACTACGGAGTAAGTTGAGTGCTATCCACTGAGGAAACTAGTTTTCTAAGCACACACGGCGTCACAGTGTTACACAGAGCAGTCCTCTAAGACTCTTATGGAATGACTAGTAGCTTCATAATAGTGCCAGTTACTACAGAATAACATTGAAAACATTTAAAAACTCCTCCTAAATCGAGCATCTAGTATACGTAAGAGGTTGCTTCAGTTTTCTAGAACTTGTTCTTGGTTTTGTTTCACCTTTTCTTTAAAGGACAAATTAAAACTTATTGAAGTAAAAAGAGCATATAAAAAGATCACTAGCTGTCTATTTTGGCTTAATTGAAGTGCATTCAGAACTATGGCTAATTGTTTTTTGTTTCATCTTTTGATGGGATTACAATACTGTTTACCACAAAGTAATTTTGTGTAATAAGCACAGATAGCTGTGTTAAAAATATTCTGCATTCCTTCTAATCTGGTTTTGTATAATAAAATATTTTGTTATAAAGTCTAACGCGCAAACCTTTTAGAATTAGTATCAGTGTGAAATCTGGAACAGAATTCACAGGATGCACATTTTGTATAAAGGTGACAACGGAGAGCTACTTTTTTTCTTTTTAAATTGGCAATATTTCAGAAATGCTGACTTCTCCCCTCAGCTTCTTCCCGCCCACCCCATCCCCAAACAAATGCACATGTATGCACACGTGCCTGTGCACACACGCACGCATACACACACACGCACGCGCACACACACACTGAACACCATCATATTGTTATTCTCTATCCAATAATATGAAATCATTGCCTCCTGTTCAATTGCTTCCTCAAATGTAAGAGTGAAGCCGTGATCTTAGCTTTGTAGATATGTACAGACAGATGCCATTCTGATTTGTGGCTTTGCTTCCTGGAGGTCAGCCTGAACGTTGTTCAGATCGTGCTAATTTGCCTGTGAAGGAATTCTACAAAATTGGACTCAGCCACCAAACCTGTGGTGTAAGCACATCTTGGTAGTCAGATGATTCAGTCAAAAGCTCAGGTTTAAGGTGTCCTTTAAGATGACAGTTTAACTGTGCTAGTGCCTTGCAAGTTGATATTTTTGCTGGAATGCAGACGATACTATATTTACCATATAATATATTATCAGCTCTCCTATATCATGGTCAATTTACATAGTTTAAAATAGAACATCTTATTAAAAACATCTAGATATACACAGATTAGGAAACACAACATACAAATACACAAACTAGAAATAAATCTTTAGCATACTGGTATATACAACGATGTGATACAGTAAATAATTTCAGTCATGCTCTATCTACACATCATATTGCTTAAAAGAAGAGTAGATTTGGAGGGCAGTGACGTGATGACAGGCTTAGGGACTCTACATTTAAGTTTGTGCAAATTAAAACAGGATTTGAAGTACCACTGAATTGTGTTAGGAACGCATGGCTGGAAAAATGACAGGACCCATATTACTGAGGTATTTACAGATACTGGCTAAAGAGCACTATGTCGGCAAATGCAGAAAGGCTTCTTTCCTTTACTTCTTGACTGCCAGCATGGCATCAACTTCCTCCTCTACCTGTAGAGTGTGCCACTGGGCAATGGGTCGCCTGGGGTTGGCCAGCATGTCCGACCAGTGTCGCAGCTCCGCGCCGGTGCTGTTGTAGCCCACAAAGACTTTGCCGATGGCATCGTTCTTGCCAATCTTGTCATAGTCCAAAACAGTTACCACCACTTGCACTTTCTGGAAAAGGACACAGAAGAAATATTAATCAGCCAGCTTCCTTGAGATCTAAGGAAGTGGAAATAAGAAGAATCAATCTCCAATTACTGGGACGAAGGTGAAAATACCTGGAATACGAAAACCTGAGTTCAATTCCTATTTAGCCATCATCGTCATGATCATTATCAAACTATTCAACAATATTAATTCTTATTATATACTTGGCATTCTTCTAAGTCTTTTACGTGAACTAACTCAGTTACTTCTCACAAAAGATCCTATTAATACTACCATTTTACAGACAAGTATGCTGAAGCTCAGGGAAATTAAGTAACCTGCCCAAGGTCATACAGAGAATGAGTGACAGGTAGTGTGGTCTCCAGAGCCCTTGCTGTAAACCACCATGTCATGCCACTGGTGTCAACTTGAGTTAACTTCTAAATCCATTTCTGTTTCAGGTGTGGAATTTCTGGCACTGGTACTCAGGCCATTTTTTTTTTTTGTAATTCCCAAAGCAATTAGGTACAGTAATCCTGTTTCAAGCCAGCATTTTATATAAAACTAATACTATATATAATTTCAGCTAATACCATGATTACTGTGGGTATAAAATGTGACCACATAGAGAAAGTCTTTTAAAAAGTAGTAATTAAAGAAGGATGTTTTTTCTCATTCTTCCGTTCTTTCAATAAACATCTATTGAGTAAACTACTCTGTATCTGGCACTGACAACGTGACCTTTTAGGCCACACAAGATTATACTTCAGTGTTTCCATCAAGTTGTGAGGGTTTATTAAATACTTTACTTTTTGAAATGACTAAACTCTGCTCCATAGAATTTCCCAGGAGCTGTTGATGGATTTCAACTGTTGACCTTTTAGTTACCAGCTGAATGCTTAACTACTGCGCCACCAGGGGTTCATGGATTGAATTGTGTCCCCCCCCAAAATATGTGTTGTAAATGCTAACCTCTATGCCTGCAGTTATATTCTCATTTGGGAATGGATTGTCTTTGTTATGTTAATGAGACAGGATTAGTATAGGGTGTGTCTTGAGTCAACGTCTTTTGAGATATAAAAGAGAGTAAACAAGCAAGCATGCAAGCAGAGATGGGGGAAGAGAGATGCCAAGGCATATGAAGATGGCCCACAGTGGAAGTTCAAAAGAGACGAGGACATCCTCCAGAGTCTACAGAGAAAGAAAGCCTTCCCCTAGAGCTAGTGCCCTGAATTTGGACTTCTATCCTCCTAAATGGTGAGAAAATAAATTTCCATTTGTTAAAGCCACCCACTTGTGGTATTTCTGTTAGGCAGCACTAGATAGCTAAGACAAGACGCTGCCTGAAAGAAAATCCATACTGTGATAGTATGAAAGAAACTTCTTAAAAGCGCATTTTAGTTCTGCTTCCTAAGTAATGAATTTGCTTAGTCAAAATATGTGATGGCTCCCATCTAAAAATTTAGTGCAAGGATAAAGGAAGAGTTTAAAATAAAGCAATGCATAACATTTGGTGGCCGGAGTTAAAAGGAGCAGAAAACATAAAATTCACGGCCAGATGAAAATCCAGCTGAATTATCTCTCTTTAGTGGACTTCGTACTCTGAGGACTGCATTATTACACCAGTCTGCTGAGAAATGCCACTGACGTACAGCTTTCAGAAGAGAGAAAATGATCACTTCCGAAAGTGAAATTTAGAATGTAAAAGGCAATACACTGATAATAAAGGAGACTAACGCCTATCTTCTCTGCTGCAGTGCTGGATTGATTCCATTATTGAGGGAATTATGTATCTACTAGATGCTATTTGGAACTGAGACTAGGATCACCTTGGCTCTCAAACTTTCCTAAGCAAATTCGTCAGGATGCAATCACACTGCATGGAATGGGTATGTTGGGGGGGGGGGGGCGGGGAGGAACGTTATGCACAAAGGTAAGAGGTGTTTTCAGAGTTTGGAATGAGTTTTGATTATTCCACTTTGGAGCGCATTGCTTAGTAGCACTCAAGAAAAAGTACCCTTGTGAAGGCCTTGGATTAATCTTTCCAGCTGCATATGTAGTTTATTTATATACATTCAGAGGGGCAACACTTTCATGTGCTTTTGAAAATCAGGATATTTTGCTTCTGTTGTAATACATTTCTTAAGGACAAAGAAAGACAGAAGGAAGATCAGATAATCCTATAACCTCAGGATGGGAGAGATTTAAACCCTCATTACAGCATGTGAAATGCTCAATTGCTTTCTCTAAAAACATGCAAGGTTAGGTAAGCAGCCTCTTGGGGTGGGGGGACTGATTCAGGGAGCAGAGAAGGAGGCATGCAAACACTTGCTCATTATTTCCATGCCTAGTATTCTCCAGGGTTCTCTCTGTCCTGACAAAATGTTATCTCCAAAATGTTACCCCAGAACCTCAACGTATGTCTTATTTTTAATGTGCTTCATTTTCAACGTATTTGCATCTGATGTCATTTATAGTTGAAAAAGGATGTTTATTTTATTTTTTATTAACTTTTATTAAGCTTCAAGTGAACATTTACGAATCCAATCAGTCTGTCACATATAAGTTTACATACATCTTACTCCCTACTCCCACTTGCTCTCCCCCTAATGAGTCAGCCCTTTCAGTCTCCCCTTTCGTGACAATTTTGCCAGCTTCCTTCTCTCTCTATCCTCCCATCCCCCCTCCAGACAAGAGATGCCAACACAATCTCAAGTGTCTACCTGATATAATTAGCTCACTCTTCGTCAGCATCTCTCTCCCACCCACTGACCAGTCCCTTTCATGTCTGATGAGTTGTCTTCGGGGATGGTTCCTGTCCTGTGCCAACGGAAGGCCTGAGGACCATGGCTGCCGGGATTCCTCTAGTCTCAGTCAGACCATTAAGTATGGTCTTTTTATGAGAATTTGGGGTCTGCATCCCACTGATCTCCTGCTCCCTCAGGGGTTCTCTGTTGTGCTCCTTGTCAGGGCAGTCATCGATTGTGGCTGGGCACCAACTAGTTCTTCTGGTCTCAGGATGATGTAGGTCTCTGGTTCATGTGGCCCTTTCTGTCTCTTGGGCTCTTAGTTGTCGTGTGACCTTGGTGTTCTTCATTCTCCTCTGCTCCAGGTGGATTGAGACCAATTGCTGCATCTTAGATGGCCGCTTGTTAGCATTTAAGACCGCAGACGCCACATTTCAAAGTGGGATGCAGAATGTTTTCATAATAGAATTATTTTGCCAATTGACTTAGAAGTCCCCTCAAACCATGGTCCCCAGACCCCCGCCCTTGCTCCGCTGACCTTTGAAGCATTCATTTTATCCCGGAAACTTCTTTGCTTTTGGTCCAGTCCAACTGAGCTGACCTTCCAAGTATTGAGTGTTGTCCTTCCCATCACCTAAAGCAGTTCTTATCTACTAATTAATCAATAAAAAACCCTCTCCCTCCCTCCCTCCCTCCCCCCCTCGTAACCACAAAAGTATGTGTTCTTCTCAGTTTTTACTGTTTCTCAAGATCTTAAAATAGTGGTCTTATACAATATTTGTCCTTTTGCCTCTGACTGATTTCGCTCAGCATAATGCCTTCCAGGTTCCTCCATGTTATGAAATGTTTCACAGATTTGTCACTGTTCTTTATCGATGCGTAGTATTCCATTGTGTGAATATACCACAATTTATTTACCCATTCATGGATGTTTATTTTTAAAAAGATATAGAATTGTTGATCCAAGGAGGAGCTTTACAGTAAGATTTTTCATCTCAATGCTCTGCCTTATATTGTTTTGTCGAATTAAAAATAAGATGCCAGGAGGTGTTAGTTTCCATAGGAATCAGCTCTTAAAACTCAAAAGAGTTTTCACTAAACAAATATTGCAAAATAAATTGTTGGAGAAAATTAAGTGTCTTAGGGGTTTGCCAGTGGGTTTAAAGCAGCAGGTTCAGTGGTTCAGGCTAGTAAACAAGTGACTAGGGACTGGGAAGCAGTGTCCTCTTCAATATCGGTTACTTATATAATGGCTGTTGACAGTAAATAGCATGTATAATACACCACGTCCAAGTATATATGAGAAAGGTTATATAAAAAACAAATCTATTTGAGGATGGTGGGATTACCATACTTTCATGCAAATAAAACGTGTCTACTACATTTGTTTGCCAACTGCTCCCTCTCCCACCAGAGTATTTTCACAAGTGCCCCATGCCAATTTTTTTTTACATGTTGCTGTAAAAAAATTAGTGTAGAGTACTGACTAAAGGGGGAGAAGGGGACGATTGGTAAGCAAACATAGAACGTGCTCCTTATTTGTGTAAAAATACAGTATAGGTGATTTTTGCTCATTTCACATTATGATATATAGTACAATAGCTACTAGCCACATGTGACTGTTTAATTTAAATTTAAATAAATTAAAATTAAATGAACTTTAAAATTCAGTTCCTCAGTTACACTAGCCACATTTCTAGTGCTCATTAGCCACTTGCTGCTAGTGGTTACCATATTGGATGATGTTGATGATAAGACATTTCCATCATTGCAGAAAGTTCTTAGACAACACTGATTTAAAAATTGCTTTAATCTTATTGTTAGACTGTTGCTGTTAGGTGCTGTCAAGTAGGTTCCTACTCATAGCGACCCTATGTACAACAGAATGAAACACTGCCCATTGTTATGGGTTGAGTTGTGTCCCCCAAAAAGATATGCTGAAGATATAACCCCTAGTACCTGTGAATGTGGCCTTGTTTGGAAATGAGATCTTTGGAGGTGTAATAGAGTTAATACGAGGTCATTAGGGTAGGCTCTGGAGCACCAGTGGCACAGTGTTAAGAGCTCAGCTGCTAACCAAAAGGTCAGCAGTTTAAATCTACCAGCTGCTCCTTGGAAACCCTATCGGGGCAGCTCTACTATGTCCTATAGGGTTGCTATGCATGGCAATCCACTCAACGGCAGCGAGTTTTTTTTTGTTTGTTTCAGTAGGGTAGGCTCTAATCCTGTATGACTGGTGTCCTTATCATAGGCGATGAGACACAGACAGGCACACAGGGAGGACCGCCACGTGACCTCAGAGGCAGAGATTGGAATGATGCATCTAAAAGCCAAAGAACGTGAAGGATTGGACAAAACCAAGAGAAAGGCATGAAACGTATTTTCCCCTAGAGCTTTCAGAGAGAGTGTGGCCTTGACAACACCTTAATTCTGGACTTCTCACCTGCAGAACTATGACAGAATATATTTCTGTTGTTTTAAGTCCCCAGCTTGTGGTAATTTGTTATGGCAGCCTTAGAAAACCAATATAAATATTAATTTCAAAAAGAGACAATATCATGATTATGAATAATATCAACCATTGAAACCATCTCACTGAGTGTTCCTGTATGCTTGGCACTCTTCTCTCAGTGCTTTATATGAATAATCTCACTTGACATGGATTTTGTTATGGGTCCTATTTTGCGTGTGAGAAAATTATAAGCCTCAGTGTCTTCTCTATAAAGTTGGGATAATGGTTCCTCTCATAAGGTTATTGTGAGAGTTAAATGAGGTTACATACGTAGAGTGCTTAGCATGGATCTAGGCATATAATAAATACACAAGAAATGTAGCTATTACATTAGCTTTCTTCATGAATGAAGGTGTGATTCACTCATAAGGTACTGTATTCTAAGGATGTATTAAAAGCGAAAATCTGCAACTGAAGAATATTCCAGAACTTTAAGTTCCATGCTGTAGTTGTGTGAGTCCACCCTTCATTTCTCCTTTAAGCATAGGCAAATTTTATACTCACAAAAGATAGTCCCACTTAAGTTATTTAATAAAATGCAATTGCTTTAAGCAGTTTTGTAATCTGATACCTGTTAAAGTTTAGTAAGAAATAGCCTATAATTATTGGATAAGAACTTCTGATTCTGACAGTTTCACTATAAATATGAAGTGAGAAAATTTAAATACATTTCTAAAAATCCCTAAACAATAGGACATGTGCTATCATTGTGGCTACATTTAGTGTGCTATTGTGAACATGTTAACCACATCATCTTTTAGTAGAATAGTTCCTTTCATAGAAATTATTGTCTAGCGAATTAATGTTCCCTATTTTTTTATTTACAAAAATAGCCATCCATTTCAACTCAGACACAGAAAGCTGAAGCTAAACATCCCAAAGCATCAAGTTAGCCTAGTTTTCTTCATTTAATGATTAAAGACAAAAGATGCCGCATATTTCTCTTCTCTCTATTTGTTGGTGATAAAGATGTGATAAAGAAAATTACATATCATGGCCTTCAGGTATAAAGCTCATTTTCTCTTGGCTTTTTAACTTTTGTGGATGCATTTTTTTAGTTAGCAGACTTGTTCTGTTGATTTTCTTCTTTCTACTTCATTTCTGCTCAACAGAAGATGCCAGCTGTTTCTGGCTGATGAATCAGCACACCCTGGCTGCGTATATTATCATTTCCCTCTTGATGTAGCTCGAGCATCAAATATGCACGGGAATAAGGACAGCATTCCTAGTGAAAGCATGTGCACTGATAATTTACAAGGTCTGCGTGTATAATTTATGTGATCTGAAGGAATGAAATTGAATGGGGAGACAAAATTATGTTTGACATTACCTGGATTTGCTCAAAAGGTACTTCAAAGCTGAATGACTCATTGTAGTAGGGATTAAGAGTGTTCTTTTTAATTGTTGTCTTTTTCTTCTTCAGCCTCTTGCCATTCTGCATCAGGTGAATCTTCACATAAGGATCTGAAAAGCAAAAATATTTTCAGGGAATCAGATCATAATTTAGATTTAGATCATAATTTAGTTTATAGGAGGACCAAATATTTGCAACAGGTAAATTATTGTATAGCATGTATTTACTATTTTTTTATTAAAAGAATTTAAGTTTTGGGACATGGGTTTTTGTCATGATATCTCAATATTTACAGTTGGATTTAGAAGATAGGAGCAGTGGTAAACTAGCTCTTTGGTATGTAACATTCGCCAATGTCCATGGTGTAAATACTTCTTTCCGTGGCCATTTTCAAGCTAATAACAGTTTAACAGCTGGCTTGCAAAATTCCTAAAATTTAACAATTGGCTCTCACTAGCAAGTAAGGAGTTGGCAGCAGCATACCACTGCATGGGAATAAACTCTTGTTAGAGCAAGGACAAAGGACCCCATTCATTCATTCATGTATTTGTTTAATCAGCTAATATTAGTTGAGTGCCTACAAATTGCTAGGTACTGTGTTAAGCTCTAGGGTTATAGCAGTGAACAAAGTAGACATTTCTTGTCTTTGTGATACAAGTTGAGACTTGGGGGGGAAATGGACAAAAAGCCTGTACAGAAATGAAAAACATATGAAAGCACAAGTTGACAAGAGTGCTCTAGAAGAAAAGAGCAAGATAGAGATATGATAGAGAATACCAGGGATGAATGGTGGGTGGTTTCCATGAATAGTAATTGACTCATGGCAACTATTTTTTTTTTTTTTTCAATGGTGGGTGGTAAGGTAGGAATGAAATTGTTGCATTTAGGGTGCTCAGGTAAGGTCTCTCTTAGGAGGTAACATTTAAGCTGAGGTGTGAAGGTTGAAAGGTGAGAAGAAGCCAGCCGTGTGTGTGTGTGTGTGTGTGTTTGTGTGTGTGTGTGTGCGCTTGCACGTGCATGACAGATTGTGGTATCAGCAGATGTGTCTCATTATCCCAAGTTAGTGAAGAGTTTCAAGTATTCAAGAAAATAGAATAGGCCAGTACACACAGAGATAATGAGAAAAGGAGCAAAAAAATTCCCTTGGCAGTTCCCCCAAAGCCTCTTTAGGTAAATGTAAAGTAATAAGTCAGTCACTGGAGGGATAGGAGAGTTCCCATTTACTAGATGGGAAAATAGAGTGCAGAGCCAAAGGATGGATACATAATATACATTTAGGCCACTAGGAAACAATGCCTGGGATTGGCAGTAAAATATCCCTATTGTTTTTCTTAAACATTTTCCTACCTCATATGTAATGCATGTTCATTATAGAAGAAATACCAGAAAACAATGAAAAACAAAAAGAAGAAAAATTTTAAAATCATCCATGATTTTACTCCCCAGAAATCATCACTAAGCCTTCCAAATTTTCTTTCCTGTCTTTAGAGCATGTAAAGCTGGGAGAAGCTAGAGATTATTTAGTCTAATGCCCATGTATTTTTAGAGGGGAAAACTACAAACTGGAGAAGGTTGTTTATTACACCGACTGCTCACTTATTGACATGGTTAGGTTCCAAAGACCAAGTAATTATGGGAAAATTGGTGAGATGCAAAAATGGAGGATGACTACATCATTACATAACTGCCAAATTACATCATTACATAACTGCCAAACTCCTGAGAATCATAGGCCACTCAAGTCGACACAGAACTTTAACCAATACATCCCCAGCGTTACTCTTGCCTCGCACCTTGGCATTCGTTACTGCCACAGGTACGTCATTAACGCTCAAAATAGTCAGATGGTAGATTTTGTCATAACTGCAAAATGTTGGGTAATGAGATAGTCGATAAGTGAGAAGTGGGTGTGTATCCCTTCCCTAATCCCTCTTTCTTGCCCTCTCCTCCATGGAATGGGGGACAAGGACAGAACTGCTCAAGGACAGTGTGAGAGTTAAGATTTTGTGTCAACTTGGCTGGACCATGATTCTTAGTGTTTTGGCAGTTGTATAATGTTGTGAGCACTTTCCTGTTGAAACTTGATATGTGATCACCCCCATGATGGAATCTGCTGAGTGGTACTGGCGGGGGTGGGGCCTGTGGTGGCTCACCGCCCCCTCGGCCTTCATCTCTCCACCTTCTGCTGCCTACTTCCTTCCTGTTGGCCTTGCAAAAGTTGTTGGCTTGTTCTGGATCCAGCAGCTGTCTCTTGTCTGACCTCTGGTTCTTGGGACTTGAGCTAGCAGCTTACTTGTACATCTTGGGATTCACTGATCCTCATGGCCTGCGAGTAAGAGTCCTGCTCCCCATCCTGTGTATCTTGGGTTTGCCAGTCCCTGCAGCTAAGTGACTCAGGAGAAACCTTGCAGTCTTGCCTGCTGACCTTGGGGATTCCACAACCATCACAAACTGTGAGCAGGCTCCCTGCTCTCCAACCTGCTTATCTTGGGTTTACTAGCTGCTACAGCTCCATGAATTGGGAAAGAACTCTATCCTGATCCAAGGACTTGGGATGTTCCAATCCCTACAATTGCATGAGCTGTTTCCTTAATATAAATCTCTCTCTATATGTTTATACACATTACTGGTTTTGCTTCTCTAGAGAACCCAGCCTAAGACAGAAACTTTGTCTGTCCTATTCACTGTTTGAATTCACTAGAATAGTGCTGGGTAACATGAAATTTTTGTTGAGCAAATAAGTGGAATTTATTTAGGGCTTTATAATCTGGGTTTCCTAATCCCCAGTCCTGTCTTATTCCCAATGCCCTAAAACTCACATTACTTGGAAAAGTGTAGTTTGGGTTGCTACACCCAGTCAAGGGAATCATTGTGAAAATTTTCATTAAAATGAAGAACATCTTTAAAAAACAGGCCTAGAAATGAGAAAACAGCCCTGTCAACTGGTCAGCTAAAAAAAAAAAAAAAAATCCACTGTAAATAATTACAGCTGAAGTAAAAAAAATAAAAAAAACCTTTTTACTGTTAACCTGTCTTGCTTGTCACAGCTAATGTTGATTTTTGGTTCCAGGGGAAAAGACTTCGTTTAGTGAAATTCCTTTGCTTCCCCTTCTCGCCCACTTGCACTCTTATAAAATTGTCAAGCCTTTTGCTTGCTCCTTGGCACAGATTAAAAATTCATCTATGTCTTCTGTATTTGTATGTTGAAACTTCATCAACCCAACTTTTAGGCACAGGTTTTCTCAAGGGAAGCATACTTACTATTTATTTATTCTTTCAACACTGCATCTATAGCTGTGCAGTGCTATAGATTCTGAGAATCAGTGAATGACAAGAAAAATCCTTACGCATCTGTCACGTGAATGAGCAAATTAAAAAGCCCAATAAAATACAGATTTTGATAAGAGCTCTGATGCGATGCGATTAACGTCTTGAGGAAAAAAACAGGGAAATTTAGGAAGGATGATCAGAAAAGTCCTGATCATTGAGAAGGTGATGTCTGAGCTGAGAACTGTATGACAGGAAGGAATCAGTCATTTGAAGACAGGGATGCTTGTGCCAGCTGGAACAAACAGGTAAGCTTAAAGGCCCTAGGGTCCAGGAGTCAAATGAGGTCAGAAAGGTAATTAAGGGTCTGCTGATCTGTTATTTTTATGAGCAGAACATGTTAATTCTGACAACGATTCAGAGGTATTCTACAATATCATATTGTATGGTAGGGCTGGAAGAGGAGCAGGTTTGGGCAGCTATGAATACATAGTGTCAGTCCTTGCCTTTGCAGATTCACTCTGATATAGGTACCAAAGCTACTCAGTCTCAGGCAAAGTTGCAATCTTACTCATAACCAAGGCTGGCTGACATTTAGGGGTCCTATTCTGTATCAGTTTTATGCCTGGATAAATCTTGACTAATCCTGATATGGGGTAAGCAGATTTAAGCATCTTCTTGGCCCGGCAAGCTGAAATCTTAGCCTCGGTTTTTGCTATTTTGGCCTATTCCTTCATTGGCTTGATTTCCTAAGTGTCCTCTGGTTCTTTCATTGCATTAAAGTCTTGTCCTGAACTCGTGTCCCTTTGGAGATGGCCCTAATCCCTTGCTTAGCTCAGTGGTAACTTCTTCTGTGACCTAGACTTTGTTCCTGTCTAACTACTGGCTGAGTCCTCTAAACTGGAGGTACACCCACTTAACTATGAGTCACACACATGTTTTAAGGACACACACATATTCTTTAAAGCAAGGCTAACTTCTCCTGCAATATAGGATTCTGTATAAGTCAACGTGTTCTGTTTTGGGGATTGAGGTAATTCTCTTCAACAAAGCAAATGATCTGTCCTTATCAGTTCAGAGCTTTTTGGTGGCTTAGACATCCTGGTGATTGCATATGGGACACAATTTTATGCAAATGATAAAATAGGCTGTCATGAAATTCACTAATGTTGCTATTACTTTTCCTGAGTACAGCTTCTGGGCATTATATATGGCATCCAAACATCCATTACGTTTTCCGAAACATGTCAATAGCGAGGGGAAATATGCAATCTACAAAATTGGGCAACTATCCTCAAATTCTCAGTATCTTTCTGGTTGCATCGCTTCATTCTGTTTACCAAAACAAACACATTTAAAGACTGACAACCTTTCTTCAATACCATTTAGATAATCCCTGTTACCAGGAACAGATTACCCAATAAACAAGATACACCTGGGTTTACTTACTAATCTATAGTGCACAATTCACTTGTTTTTTCACCATTTCTTTGATGTAGTGAAACCCATGTGAAATTGTGCACTACAGGTTAGTAAGTAAACACAATTAAGCCAGTGGGTACCTTGCTTCCTGGGTAATCTGCCCCTGCCTGTTACCATGGAAATAGGCACAAGATTTAGAACACTTTATTTCTTCAACTTATCCTAAAAAAAAGAATTTTTTTTAAACTTTGGTAGAAAGGAAAGGTTTTTTTCTGATGCCTCTCTAGCTCCTAATGATGGACTGGGGTCAGAAAGAAGGTTCTTCATTCCCAATAGTAAATACATTGCAGGTACAATGAGAGTGGATTTGTCACCCAATTTTGGATAATTTTCAGGTCTATCATTTGGTTTTGTTATTGCTGTGGCACTGCCACCCTTCATCTCCCATTTGTCAGGTTTTCTTTTTGTCTAAAGTGAGCATAGCTGGACTTTATCGCCTTTCTCTCATAATAGCTGTTACAATTCGGAGATTTTTCTCAAGACACTGAAGTGAAATCACCCTTAAAATTTTATATACTGAAAAGTCTTTTTTTAATATACCACATTGGGTTTTTTGTTCCTAATGTTCACAACTGTGGTAGGCAGTATAATGCCCCACCCACCCACCCTAGACACCCTCGTCCTAGTTCCTAATCCTTAGAATGTGAATAAGACAGGGTTAATATAGGATATGTCTTAAGTCAATCTCTTAAGATATAAAAGAGATTAAACAAGCAAGCGAAAGAAGCAGAGACAGGGGAAGAGAAATGCCAAGCCACATGAACATCTCCCAGGAGCAGAAGCTCAAAGAGATGGGGACCTTCCCCCCAGAGCCAACAGAAAGACTTCCCCTAGAGCTGGCACCCTGAATTTGGACTTCTAGCATCCTAAACTGTGAGAAAATAAATTTGTTTGTTAAAGCCATTTACTTGTGATATTTCTGTTATAGTGACATTGGTAACTAAGACACAAACCATTTGTGGTAATTTGTCACAGCAACAAAAAAAATCTAATAAAACGAGAACCCCAAACCAAACCTGTTGCTGTAGAGCCGATTCCAACTCATAGTGACCCTGTAGGACAGAGTACAGTTGCCCCATAGGGCTTCCAAGGAGTGTCTGGTGGATTTCAACTGCCAACCTTTTTGATTAGCAGCCATAGCAAAGCTGTAGCTCTTAACCACTGTACCACCAAGGCCCCAATACAACAACCAAATTTGAATGGAGAATTCTATTTTTATCTGATAACTTTGAGGATGACAGTCAAGTTAAACAAGTGTTGAAAATGATCTTTTGGGAAAAAAATTAATATTCTTTTCAGCCCTGTAAAAATGATTTCTCTGTTTTTTTAAAACAAACAGTATCAAAAAGTTTTAGGCCTCTTAATTAAAAAGAAAAAATTAAAAACTACACATACAGCATATTATCAAAAGATATAGTTAGGTACAGGTGTTTTAGGATCCATGGTAAAATTAGTGAAATGAATGAAGTGTTATCTGAGAATAATTTTTAAAGTAAGAGCCAGTACAACGTTTAAAATAATAATACTCCTTTGGTTTATAGTTACTTTAAGTAGCATACCATATGTATTTTTAATAATTGTATTATCTTCTTTAGCCTTCACAACCTTCCCAGTGAGGAAACTGTGGCTTAGAACAGCTGATTTTTCCAAGAATTCAAACTGGGGTCTTCTGACTCCTAACCCACTGCTTTTTGTGCTATGTTGAAGAGACAATTTAATATAGTGTTTACAAGTACAGACACTGGAGCCAGACTAACTTCAATCTTGGCTCTGCCACTAACTAGCTGTGTGGTCTTGGACAAGTTATGTAGTCCTTTGTGCCTCATTTTCTTCAACTTCGTTGTAGTTGTTAGATGCCGTCAAGTCAGTTCGGGCTAATAGCGACCCTATGTAAAACAGAATGAAACACTATCCAGTCGTGTGTCATCCTCACCATCTTTGTTATGTTTGAGCCCTTTGTAGTCACTTGTTGTAGCTACTGTGTCAATCCATCTTGTTGAGGGTCTTCCTCTTTTTCACTGACCCTCTAGTTTACCAAGCATGATGTCTATCTCCAGGGACTGGTCCCTCCTGATAATAAGTCCAAAGTTTATGAGATGAAGTCTTACCATCTTTGCTTCTAAGGAGCATTCTGGCTGTATTTCTTCCAAGACAGATGTCTTAGTTATCTAATGGTGCTATAACAGAAATACCACAAGGGGATAGCTTTAACAAAGAGAAATTTATTTCTTCACAGTAAAGTAGGCTAAAAGTACAAATTTGGGATGTTGGCTCCAGAGGAAGCATTTCTCTCTCTCTGTTGGTCTTCTTGTCAACCTTCCCCCGGACTAGGAGCTTCTCTGCACAGCGACCCTGAGTCCAAAGGATGTGCTCCGCTCCCGGCACTGCTTTCTTGATGGCATGAGGTCCTTCCTCTCTGCTAGCTTCCCTTTCATCTCTTGAGAGATAAAAGGTGGTACAGGCCACACCCCAGGGAAACTCCCTTTACATTGGATCAGGGATGTGACCTGGTAAGGGTGCCTAATCCTCTTTAACATAAAATTACAATCACAAAATTGAGGAAAACCACAGAATACTGGGAATCATGGCCTAACCAAGTTGATACACACATTTTGGGGGAACGTAATTCAATCCATGACAACAGATTTGCTCATTCTTCTGGAAGTCCATGGTATATTCAATATTCTTCACCAACATCATAATTCAAAGGCATCAATTCTTCTTTGGTGTTCTCTATTTATTGTCCAGCTGTCACATGCACGTGAGGCAATTGAAAATACCATGGCTTGGGTCATGTGCACCTTAGTCCTCAAAGTGACATCTTTGCTTTTTAACACTTGAAAGAGGTTTTTTGCAGCAGATCTGCCCAGTGCAATACGTCATTTGATTTCCTGACTGCTGTTTCCATGGGTGTTGATTGTGGATCCAAGTAAGATGAAATCCTTGACAACTTCAATCTTTTCTCTGTTTATCATGATGTTGCTTATTGGGCCAGTTGTAAGGATTTTTATTTTTCTTATGTTGAGATGTAATCCATACTGAAGGATTTGATCTTTGATCTTCATGAGTAAGTGCTTCAAGTCCTTTTCACTTTCAGCAAGCAAGGTTGTGTCATTTGCATATCACAGGTTGTTAATGAGTCTTCTTCCAGTCCTGATGTTGAGTTCTTCTTGATGTAGTCCAGCTTCTTGGATTATTTGCTTATGCATATAAATTGAATAAGAATGGTGAAAGGATACACCCTGACACACATCTTTCCTGACTTTAAAACACGTAATATCCCTGTGTTCTATTCGAAGGACTGTTTTTTGGTTTATGCACAGGTTCCTCATGAGCACAATTACGTGTTCTGGAATTCCCATTCTTTGCAGTCTTGTCCATAATTTGTTATGATCCACACAGATGAATGCCTTTGCATAGTCAATAAAACACACGTAAACATCTTTGTGGTATTCTCTGCTTTCAGCCAAGATCTATGTGACATCAACAATGATATCCCTTATTCCATGTCCTCCCCTCAATAGGGCTTGAACTTCTAGCATTTTCCCTGTAGATGTACTGCTGCAACTGCTTTTGCATGATCTTCAGCAAAATTTTACTTGTGTGTGATTTTAATGATATTGTTGGATAATTTCCACATTCTGTTGGATCACCTTTCATTGAATTGGGCATAAATATGGATCTCTTCCAGTCATTTGGCCAGGAAGCTATATTTCAAACTTCTTGACATAGATGACTGAGCACCTCCAGGGCTGTATCTGCATGTTGAAACATCTCAGTTGGTATATTCCATCAATTCCTGGAGCCTTGTTTTTTGTCAGTGCCTTCGGTGCCACTTGGATTTCTTCCTTCAATACCTTCAGTTCTTGATCATATGCTACTGCTTGAAATGGTTCAACCCTGACCAATTCTTTTTGGTGTAGTGACTCTGTATATTCCTTCCATCTTCTTTTGATGCTTCTGGCGTTGTTCAATATTTTCCCCACAGAATCCTTCAAATTGCAACTTGAGGCTGGAATTTTTTCTTCAGTTCTTTCAGCTCGAGAAATGTTGAGCGTGTTCTTCAACTTTAAAGTGGTAAAAATGATATCTACCTCACAGGGTTGAGAAGACTAAATTGAGTTACTACATGGCAAGTGTTTCAAAGTGTGCCTGGCGCATCTTATTATTATTTACTATTGATTATCACTATAGTTTCGTGAAAGGGCTAACATCTAAGTCAGTATCTATGAATCTTACTCTCTCTCAACTCACTCTGCTGAGTTGGATGCAGCATTTGCAAATGGGGAAAAAGTCTCATTTGGTGCAGAGGTGAGCCAAACTGTTCCAAGTGCTAGATTTATTTTCAGAAAGAAGCATATCTACTTTAAGCAACTGGTTCATTAATGAAGAATTGGATCATGTATAAGATAAAAGGGAAAGGAAGAATTCTTTCACCATTGCTTATATGTGGTAGTCTCCAAGTATGAGATGAGAAATTAATTCAATATCCTATACAGTTTTCTTCTACTCCTGAAGTTGATAGATCAAATTACACATAGCTGAAAAGTTAAACTCAGAGTTCTATGTGGAATCTTTTTACTGAAGCTCTTGCATAGTACGAGTCAAAATTATGATTTATTGAGACTTCTTTCCATATACAGAGGCCAGCTAATGTTGGTACTCTCGGACATTTTATTTATGAAGTGCCTACTTTCCTTGTGCTAACAAAAATGAGGAAATGGAGAAAAGGAATCCCTCAGCTTTGCAATTTATTGTTGCTGTGGAGGATGGGGTAACTGGGGAGGGGTAATATCTATACCTCCAACCTTAAGTTTTTTCTGTTAACTCCTTTCTATCAGGAGAAAATTTTATAGTCTGGTTTCTTCCTTCTGGTTTCCAGTCAGCCTTAGAACTCCTCCTTTCTTTGTTCCATTCTTTTTCTATCCAGAGTGAGTAAGAAAATCATTGTGTTAAACCTACACTGATATGATTTGCTAAACTATTTATTGTACTTTAGCACCAAGACAGCAGAGACTTGGAAGCATGGACTATGCCAAGTTAATAGGGTGTAGAGGATCCCAGGATGTTGACCAGATGAATGATTTGGTCTCGGTGGCCATTTTCAGATACTAGGTTATAGACTTTGAATGTTTTTTTGATTATTTGGTCAACTCCAGCCTGTGAGCGACTGCCTGCCACAGCCCTGCCAAGTGGTAAGCCCTTTCTGACTATAATTCATGGGGTAAACAACCTATGATCTGGCTCCATTCTCTTTTATTCATTTGTCCCTATCCAGGCGTTATTCTTGAGTGGAAGACCTCCCAATATATCTGGCACATCAGCTGAAAGGAATTTTCTTTCTGAAGGGTTCCTTCATCAACCAATTCCTAGAAGGCTGGTCTAGCCCTGATGCTCCAATATCTAGCTCTAGGTGGAATGACCATCACTTTTATAGATTTTCAGGAATTGTATCCCATCCAATCCTTCTCCATGAGATTTATACTCTGGATACACTGAATTTGCCATGCTCTTTTGGTTAGGGGAGTAGGGAGAGTGATGACATATACATACCCCTACTCTCCTGCTGTTTCAGTTACTGTCCTTTACACCCACCATGCTATACAAAGGCTTGCTTGGTTTGATGACTTCAACTCTCTTTGGAGGTGATAGGAAGGGGAGGTTGGGAGTGGGAATCAAAAGAAACCCCAAACTTCTCTCTCTACCAGATAACTCTTGATACCACCTTGTCTGGCTTTGCCATGCCACACTTCCTTCCAAACCTTTCCTTGTTCTTCTCTCTGAGTGTGAGCTGATCCTCCTTTATTTTCCCCTTTTCCTCAATTTGCTGCAAGACTCTCAAGGCCAAATTTTATGAGTTTAATCACATTTGACATTATTTCAACACATAGTTAATAAGATTTTTTTCTCTACACTGCTTTTCTCAGGCATCCTACAATGCATCCTCATGCTTCCAATATTATTGCTACCTCTGCTAAGCAAAGTTTCTGACTATAGTGTCTGGTGCTGGATGCAATGCCTTCACCACTGGTGCAGCGCTCTCAACATGTAGATATACATCCCAAGAAAAGAATATAACCTTGAAAGAAGACTTTGGAACTAAGTACAAAACACATTAAATGATTTCCCTCAATTACAGGGGCATAATGGAAAGCTTTGCAGACGCATACATGCAGGCCACTTGCTCTACTCTGACGCTGCAGTCACCCCAACTCTTCTGTTATCCTTGAGACAAAAATCTGCTAAGCTCACTACTTTCCCTTCAAACCTGTTTTTGTGCCATAATTCCAGTCTCCTGGTCCACAAAGTCAGAAAATTTCGGATCGTCTTTGATTCCTTCTTCTCTACCTCCCACGTACAATTATCTACCATATCCTGCCAATTTAACTTCATGTTGTCTGTCTGGTTGGTTTTCTCTTTCTAATCCATTGTCACATTCCAAGATCAGAAATCCCATTTCTCTTGCCATTATGTCCTTTATTTCAAACCATTCTTCATATTATTGCTAAAGTTATATTTGATCATACCATTCTTCTCATTAGCAAATTTAGGGGCCTACCTACTAAAAAAATCTAAGCTCCACCATGGTATTCACAGCCCAATTCTAACTTACTTGTCTTCGCTCCACAAACCCTATTGTCTACTTATAGTAGATACTCACTATTCCTCACAGAGGATTTGAAAGTTTGTATCTTTGAACTGTTCTTTAGCCTGAAATGCCCTTTCTTGTTTTCCCCATCTTGAGCTCAGTTAAAAGTCATCTCTTCCCTGGATTTTTATTGATAATTTTCTCAGGCAGAAGTCACACAAGCCTTCCTCTTCCTTGCAGCATTTTCTTTCTCACCATTGCACAGTATGCTTCTCTTTTCTGGTATCAGAGGACTTTTGCAGCAATCTAATCACATAAAAACAATACTCCCATGGGAAAAATGTGTTTTGAATTCAGAACAATTGGCTTCCAGATGAATTTTTGGAAGGCCATGCATGTGTAAAATGGGAATTTCCTCCATTAAACCCTACTATAATACCCTAGAACATTGTCACCCCCTTCTTCCCTTAGGCAGTTCATAGAAATTATGCTAAGTTCATAGAAATATAACTGCAAAACAGCTGGCTGTAAGCAATGATCTTTTGTGTGAGATATAAAGGAACCACTAAAGGCTTTTTGTATTTACAATGAGAACCAGAAAGCAGCAGTTCAAAGCCAAATAATGCAAGATGTCTGCAGTTTTCATTTTGACAATTTTACGTAATTATACTGTTCTCTTTCTTAACTACCACAGTGACTATGAGTCCTGTGACCAAGGCCTTTCCGTTTCAACCAAAGACTTCCCTTGACAAGAAATAGCCTCATTTCATCTGCTTGTTCATTCCCTTCTGTGTCTTTTCCTAGCTTCTGAGTAACTTCAGGTCTTATTCCTTTCATCCGTTTTTTCTTTGGATAATGTTCACTAAATTTCACCTTATACTGTTGGATAGAAAAAGTAACACTTGTACCAATTAAGTCTCTGAATTTCAAGTGACTGAAAACCTACTTCAAAGTGGTACAAATTGTAAAGGTAACTTATCGTGACATGATGGACAAGTTCAGAAGTAGGGCTGAGTAGCAAATTTTATTAATTGTCCTCTAAAATTCATTTTCCTCTTCTTTTTTAGCATGGTTATTAGGTGCCATCGAGATGGTTCTGACTTACAGCAACGCTATGTACAACAGAACGAAACACTGCCCAGTCTGGCGCCATCCTCATAAACGTTATGTTGAGCCCATTGTTGCAGTCACTGTGTCACTCCATATGGTCAAGGGTCTTCCTCTTTTTTGCCAACCTTCTACTTTATCAAGCCTGATGTCCTTCTCCAGGGACTGGTCCCAACGCATAACATGTCCAAAGTACATGAGACAAAGTCTCACCATTCTTGCTTCCAAGGAGCACTCTGGCTGTACTTCTTCCAAGACAGACTTGTCCGTTCTTCTGGCAGTCCATGGTATATTCAATATTCTTTGCCAACACCATAATTCAAAGGCATCAATTCTTCTTTGGTTTTCCTTTTTCATTGTCCAGCTTTCCCACGCATATGAGGCGATTGAAAATATCATGGCAATAGAACCCCTGAAGTTTTACTTGGCATACAGTAACCCAGCTAGAAATATTTCTCCCAGATTCTTACAACTCAGTGTAGCCACATGACTAATATCTGGCTATTGAATGTGAATGGAAGTGATGTGTGTAACCTTCATAGCATATTCTTAAAATTATGGTTCTGACTGTGTGACTCTTTCACCTCCCAGGAGATATTTGACAAAATCTGGAGACATTTTTGATTGTTCAAACTTGGAGGAGGGATTGCTATGGACATTTAGGGGCTAGTGGCCAGGGATTCTTCTAAACATTCTACAATATATAGAACAGCCTCTCCTCACCTAGCAAAGAATTAAAAAAGTTACCATTGAGTTGACTCCATGTGTTTCATGGTTGGACTGTGTTCCATAGGGTTTCCAATGGCTGATTTTTCAGAAGTAGATCACCAGGCCTTTCTTCCTGGACATGTCTGGGTGGACTTAAACTAGTAACCTTTTGGTTAGCAGCCAAGTGTGCTAACCATTTGAACCACTCAGGGGTTGTGCAGCAAAGAATTGTTCTTGTTGTTATTAGGTGCAGTACAGTCAGTTCCAACTCATAGCAACACTATGTATAATAGAATGAAACACTGGCCAGTCTTATGTCATCCTCCAGATGGTTGCTATATTTGAGCCTGTTATTGCAGCCACTGTATCAATTGATATCACTGAGGGTCTTCCTCTTTTTTGCTGACCAAGCATAATATCTTTCTCTAGGGACTGGTACTTCCTGATAACATGCCCAAGGTACATGAGAAACAGCCTCATCATCCTCACTTCCAAGGAGAACGTTGGCTGTATTTCTTCCAAGACAAACTTGTTTGTTCTTCTGGCAGTCCATGGTATATTCAATATTCTTCACCAACACGGTAATTCAAAGGCATCAGTTCTTCTTCAGTCTTCTGTATTCATTATCCAGCTTTTGCATGCATATGAGGTGACTGAAAACATCATGGCTTGGGTCAGGTGCACCTTAACCCTCAAAGTGACATCTTTGGTTTTTAACACTTGAAAGAGGTCTTTTGCAGCAGATTTGCCCAATGCAATATACTGCTTGATTTGCTGACTGCTGCTCATGGGCGTTGATTGTGGATTCAAGTAAAATGAAATCCTTGACAACATCAATCTTTTTTCCACTTATCATGATGTTGCTTATTGGTCCAGTTGTAAGGATTTTTGTTTTCTTTATGTTGAAGTGTAATCCATACTGAAGGCTGCAGTCTTTGGTTTTCATCAATAAGTGTTTCAAGTCCTCTTCGCTTTCAGCAAGCAAGATTGTGTCATCTGCATATAGCTAGTTGTTAATGAGTGAGTCTTCATTCAATCTTGAAGCCACATTTCTTCCTCGTATAGTCTAGCTTCTCGGATTATTTGCTCAGCATACAAATTGATTAAGTATGGTGAAAAGCTACAACCTTGGCCCACACCTTTCCTGATTTTAAACCATGCAGTACCCCCTTGTTCTGTTCAAATGACTGCCTCTTCGTCTATGTACAGGTTCCTCATGAGCACAATTAATTTGGAATTTCCATTCTTTGCAATGTTATTTATAATTTGTTATGATCCACATAGTCGAACGCCTTTGCATAGTCAATAAAACACAGGTGAACATCTTCTTGGTATTCTCTGCTTTCAGCCAAGATCCATCTGACATCAGTAATGATATCCCTTTTTCCACGTTCTCTTCTGAATCCAGCTTGAATTTCTGACAGTTCCCTGTTGATGTACTGCTGCAACTGCTTTAGAATGATCTTCATCAGCAAAATTTTACTTGTGTGTGGTATTAATGATATTATTAGATAATTTCTGGACGTGGTTGAACCATCTTTCTTTGGAATGGGAACAAATATGGATTTCTTTGGTTAGCTGGTCAGGTAGCTGTCCCCCAAATTTCTTGGCATAGACGAGCACTTCCAGTGCTGTATCTATTTGTTGAAACATCTCAATTGGTATTCGTGAATTCCTGGAGCCTTGTTTTTTGCTAATGCCTTCAGAGCAGCTTGGACTTCCTCCTTCAATACCATCAGTTATTGATCATGCTAACTCTGGAAATGGTTGAGCATTGACCAGTTCTTTTTGGTACAGTGACTGTGTATTCCTTCCATCTTCTTTTGATGTTTTCTGTGTCTTTCAGTATTTTTTTCTTGACAGGCTTGAATTTTTTTCTTCAATTCTTTCAGCTTGAGAAATGCTTAGCATGTTTTTCTCTTTTGATTTTCTAACTCCAGGTCTTTGCACATTTCATTGTAATATTTTACTTTGTCTTTTCAAGCTGCCCTTTGAAATCTTCTGTTCAGCTCTGTTACTTCATCATTTCTTCCATTTGCTTTAGCTACTTTACATTCAAGAACAAGTTTCAGAGTCTCTTCTGACATCCATTTTGTCTTTTCTTTCTTTTTAATGACCTTTTGCTTTCTTCATGTATGATGTCCTTGATGTCATCCCACAACTCGTTTGGTCTTCAGTCATTAATGCTCAATGCGTCAAAACTATTTTTGAGATAGTCTCCAAATTCAGGTAGGATATACTCAAGGTCATATTTTGGCCTTCGTGTACTTGTTCTAATTTTCTTCACCTTCAACTTGAACTTGCATATGAGCAGTTGATGGTCTGTTCTGCAGTTGGCCCCTGGCCTTGTTCTGACTGATATTGAGATTTTCCATCGTCTCTTTCCAATAATGTAGTCGATTTGATTCCTATGTTTTCAATCTTGTGAGGTCCACCTGTATAGTTGCCATTTATGTTGTCGAAAAAAGGTATTTGCAATGAAGAAGTTGTTAGTCTTGCAAAATTCTGTCATGGGATCTCTGGCCTCATTTCTATCACCAAGGCCATATTTTCAAGCTACCGATCCTTCTCCTTTGTTTCCAACTTTCACATTCCAATCACCAGTAATCATCAATGCATCTTGATTGTATGTTTGATCAATTTTATGCTGCAGAAGTTGGTAAAAGTCTTCAGTTTCTTCATCTTTGGCCTTAGTGGCTGGTGCATAAACTTGAACAATAAGTGATACTAACTGGTCTTCCTTATAGATGTATGTTTATTATCCTATCACTGACAGCTTTGTACTTCAGGGTTGATCTTGAAATGTTCTTTTTGGCTATGAATGCAGTGCTATTGTCCTTCAATTTGTCATTCCTGGCATAGTAGGCCATATGATTTTCCAATTCAAAATGGCCACTATCATTCCATTTCAGCTCACTAATGCCCAGAATATTGATCTTTATGTGTTCTATTTCATTTTTGATGACTTCCAATTTTCCTAGATTCATACTTTGTGTATTCCACATTCCAATTATTAAGGGATGTTTGCAGCTGTTGCTTCTCACTTTGAGCCGTGCTATATCAGTAAATGAAGGTCCTGAAAGCTTGACTCCCACTTCGTTATTAAGGTCAACTCCAATTTGAGGAGGCAGCTCTTCATCAGTCATTTTTTGAGTGCCTTCCAACCTGAGGGGCTCATCTTCCAGCACTATATTAGACAATGTTCCACTGCTATTCATAAGGTTTTCACTGGCCAATTTTTTTCAGAAGTAGAATGCCAGGTCCTTCTTCCTAGTCTGTTTTAGTCTGGAAGCTCCACTGAAACCTGTTCACCAAGGGTGACCCTACTAGTATTTGAAATACTGGTGGCAAAGCTTCCAGTATCACAGCAACATGCAAGCTGCCACAGTATGACAAACTAACAGATCTGTGGTAGACAACAAAGAATTACTGGGCCCAAAATGTCAATAGAGCTGAAGGTGAAAAGTCCAGTCTTAAAAGAACTTGCTTGTCCTCCATCCTTCCTTTCTATTTTCTTGTAACTGAAACATGGATGTGATAGAAGGGTGGTGAACCAGATTTGACCTTAAAACATGAGGACAATACTGTAGGGAAAAGTAGCAAAACAAGAAAGAAGAATCCTATGCCCAGGAATGACATCATGGTACAAAACCATCTACCAGTTTGGGCCATCCACTTACCTATGGAAATGAGGGAGATATAAACTTCTATATTTTTGAGCCACTGTATTTTGGGTTCTTTTTGTTACAGCATCTCAGCCTATGCCCTGTCTAATACAGATTCAACAACGTCAGCAAGGGCCTTAGTTTGTGCTTGTCTCTGCTTTCTTTCTATATAGTCTTTCTCAAGTTCCACATGGTGGCCTCCCTAAGCTGTTTCAAGCTTTCCTCTTGAGAATGCAAATGACTGCACCAGGTAGGAATGTCATGTCATCATACTACATCATTCAGGGGAGAAGTGAGTCAAGTCTACATCTCAGGATTCCCAGGAAAAGTCCCAAGTTCACTCAGATTGGACTAACATAGATGAAATAATGACTCCAGATTAATTTCTGTGGTAAATAGAATGTGGTGAGCTGGATTGGCAAAAGTCTGAGTTATGTGTTCACTCCAGAACCAATCAGGAGAGCCAGGGAGACGTACCTTTGGAGCTGAGGGTAGGCCCACTTCTATTTTAAGCACAAGACTAACAACAGAAGAATATAATGTTTTCTGAAACAGGAGTCTGAAGGCCCTCACCAAGAGAAGGGAGAATAGAAGTTGGGAGGTAACTAACCAATGCTTACATAGTTTCTTGACCTAGGGTCTCTAGAATTCCATCTCTAGTTAATCTTGGTAGTGTGCATATACTTATTTGCAGAGAGACATTTCCTTTCCACTTCACATCAGATTCCTAGGAATGAGACTCAAGGACTTGTACAAAGTGGTCCAGTAGTAGCAGAGACAGCAGAGTTAAAATGTGATAGAGTTAGAATTGAGAGTTTCTTTGCCAAATGTGGCTTTTTCTTGTGCACTTACCGAGTAAGCCTTATTTCATTAGTAAGCCAATCATTTAACAGTATACAAATAATTAAATAGTAATAGGGTTCACAGAGCAAACAATTTCCCATTTCCATCACTGGCAGTTGTAACATATTTACTTAAGAAGGTCTTTATAAATAATTTATAAGTACTTAGAAAAGACTACATTAAAGAGCTTATGTGTCTTTCTAGTTTAAAATGCCTCCATAGTTTAAAATGCTCCCTGTAATGCTATAGCAAGGGTGCAGCATTAAAAATATATTTTGGGAAAATTTTCTTTGTGAGCACACAACTTAAAAATGAATTTACATTAGTTAAGTGCAGTGTTTGCCAAAAGAAAACAACATTACATAAGTGACTACCACAGAGAAAATCAACTCCATTTTAATGAGACAGATCATAAAATAGTAAAGGCTGATTTAGTTCCTTAATGGTGGTAGAGTGCTTTGAGGAGGCAAAAACACGAATGCAAAATGCTATTACAAATTAAATGGAAAGCATTTCTGGTGGGGGGAGGGTAGGGTGGGCAGGGAATCCAGTAAATTCCAACAATCATCTCTAACATTGCCAGATGGATTGTACGTGACTACCAGCTTCTTGACTAAACATGTAGGAATGTATGTACAAAACAAGAAGAAAGATACAGCAGAGAAAGATTTTATAGATAGGGCATGTTTACGTGCAGGTATAGCAGTGTGAGGGTTGAGCCTCAAACTTAGTAGAAGGAGTACATTGTGTTTATATAATCTGAATCTCTTCTGTTTACTTTTTAATGTGAAATGCTTTATCTATAGTCCAAACCTATTTCTCTTGAACTTTGGAAAGTCTTTTGGGAAGGGTAAATGTATGCCAGTGGCAGCAGTAGTAATTATGTTTGGCTCTTTCTGGATGACTACAAAGAGTTTGGTAGAATCACCAAGTATAAACTGTTCGTATGAGTTGATTGAAAATAAATAAATAAATAAATAAAACCAAAAAGTCAAATGATTCAGTAAAGCAAACAAAATTCCAAATGGTAAAGTTGACTTTTTTTTTCCCCTGGAGATTTGGGCTTATCCTCTTATTTATGCCATTAAAAAAAACCCACTGCTGTTGAGTAGATTCTGACTTATAGCCACCCTATAGGACAGAGTAGAACTGTCCCATGGAGTTTCCAAGGAGCGCCTGGTGGATTCGAACTGCTGAACTCTTGGTTAGCAGCCATAGTACTTAACCACTACACCACCAGGGTTTCCATTTATGCCATAGAGGTTACTGATAAGATATTTCTTTTTTACAATACTATTAAACATTTCTGCTTGATGAAATAACATTGGTAACATCATTACTTGATAACATTGGTAGGATTTTTAAGAATATGTAAGTATGACAAATGGATTCTAATCCTTATCCACATAGAGGCAGTTTCTGGTCAACTCGACACGGGCACAAAATGAAAACAACATGAGAATGGAGGTGCTCTTATCACATACTATGACTAAATGGGGTTAGTGCTCTTTAATGAAGTTACCTTAGGCTCACCCAGTTCTTGGGTTGGTTTAGTCAGAATTAATTTGCTCTAATTAACTCCCTGTTCCTTAGAAACAATTGCTTTAAGATGTCTATGTGTCTCCTAGACATTCCCGCATGTAAGTATTAGGAAGTTTATGGGTTGAGATTGTCTTAGGTTAATTGAGGGAGAGATTTAGAAATGTTTCCAGGAGAAACAGAGGAATAGCTCTCCGTTTTCTCACTGTCAATGGTTTGTAGAACTTGTCAAAGGTCTAGGTATATCTCCAAGGTGGCAAGGTTTTGGTCCTCAAATCTTCTTATCTGGAAATGTCTCAGTGCTTTTTCTCTGCTTAAAAAACAAAATTTATTTTTTCAGGAGGGTTTCTTTCCCCTTGCTGTCCTTCTTCTTGTCCTTAAGTGACATTGTTGAGTGTAGACCTAGAAGAGGATGAATGGGGCGCAGATATTGTTTCTCCTTTAGAAAAACAGATGTTTGCTAAGGCTCATAAAATTGTTGGTAACTCATTCTTCCCACCTCTGGTTTGAGATTTTACAGTACGAATAATGCATGTCCTTTTTTTTTTTAAACAAAAGTTTGAACACCCTGGTTGGCTTGTTACTAAGTTTCTTCATTTGAATGCTGATTTCCATTATCCTTCCAGAAAGAGATTTCATTTTGGTTCACTAGTGGCCAAATATGGGTCTATTTCATAAAAGCTGTGAAACTCTGAAGTCAGCTGGCACTTTGCATGTCAAGAAGATAAATAGCTTTGCAGGAGAGATCAACTTCTACCTTAGTAATCTGGTTCTCCTACAATATTGTAAGGAGAAAATAAAAATAAACTATGGCTTCAATATTATGCTGCATATAGAAAAATTACATGGAGTAATACAATTCTGTGGTGATTTTACTGCTTTTTAGGAAGCCGATTTGTGATTAGAGTCAATCACCGCATCTCAGTAAAGACTCAGTAAAGACTCCCAATAATGTTATTGTATTCACTGATTTCTTTGGAATTGACACCACATGAGATATTTTTGTAGTGTTAGTCAAGTATGGGAAATTTGGTTTCTACAAAACAGTTGAATTCTTTGCAACATTCTAGAGCTATATTCTAAAGGGCAGTAGAAATGGCTCAGAGGTAAGTTTCTAGGGCTGGACTTATTTTTCTTATGTTTTCTTTTCTCTTAATTCATGGACATTCTTCCAGGCTGACATCTTTCACCTTGATGACTTTATGTCTAAGATAAGTGGTTATTCCATTTTTCTTGATTCACTTGTTCATTTACTTCTTCACTCATTTACTGAGTGCCTATTGTGTGCCAGATATTTATCTTTCAGCCAGTATCATGTTCAACTCTGTATCCCCATATTTGGTACAGAGCCTGGCACATGGTAGGGATTCAGTAAATGTTTGTTAAGTGACTGAATGAGTCAGTGATGTATAAATATTTGTAGAGAATTCTGAGGTGCCGCAAAAGAGGGGATACAGAACACTATATCACCCAGTTTATTCTTCAAAGAGCTTTGGTTTGCCCAAGAAGACATAAATTCCTGAAAAGTTAAGTTTTAATCAATCCATATATATTTTTTAATTAGAAAATAGCATAAGTCAGTGTGCATTTTCTTGCTAAATGATTTGTATACCAATAACTGGGAGAGAAATTCAGAGCAGAAAGATGCCCTTTACATAGTTGCAAAGACTTAATTTGAATGAGGGAATCCGAGCAAGTTTTACAAAGAGAAGTGACCTTTTTCATTAATTCGAAAAATCATCAGATCTTACATCCTCTTCTGTCCTACCTCCACACACAGATGTACAATTTAATAAAACACAAACACAGTAATTTTTTTTTGGATAGTGTTCATGCCTATATAGAGAGGAAAAGAGGTCACCGGATAGTCTGTCTTGAACTTTTTTCCTTTGGCCTTTTTCAGAATTCCTATGCATAATGGACATTCTAATGTGATTTAAAAAAATAAGGCAACCCATATATCTTAAGATGGTTTAAATGAAATAGAATTTGTGTGATAGGCAGAATTTTTTAACTACAGGATCAGACCTGGCTCTAACCTCGGACCTTGTCTCTTACCATGTAAAATTACAAATGGAAGTCCTCATATCATACATCTGAATAGTTAAATGTTATAAATTAAGGACACAAAATGTTAAAATACATGTTTTCTATTCTCATACCTTGACAAATATACCTTCATAATGACCAGGAAATACAGTTTTGACTTTAGAATTCTCAGACTTTTTTGGGGGGTTCTGTGATGGAAGCTGGCAGTGTACGAGAGATGGCTCCTGGTCCTGGCCTGCCCTACTTCTCTTTTCAGTGTCAGCCCCAATGTGCCCCATGAGAAATTTCACATGCACATATGGGGACACTCTAGCCCTCATGCCCAACTCCATTCGCCAGCCCCCAACAACTGTTCCTTAGCTACCCCTTGACATGGAATACATATCTACTTTCAGGAGTCATATCTGGGGAAGTGACCTCACCAAAAAACTCAAATCCATTGCTGTTGAGTCGATTCCAGCTCTTGGTGAACCTGTAAGACAGACTAGAACTGCCCCATATGGTTTTGAAGGAGTGGTTGGTGGATTCAAACCACTGGCCTTTTGGTTAGCGGCCGATCTCTTAGCCACTGCACTGCAATAGTCCTGAGACCATCTGGGCAGAAACCTTGGATCCGAAGTACCAGCATGGTCTAAAATGGAGAACTGGGTGCGGTGTCCAGGTGAGTATGTCCTGCTGGTCTTGTGGAATTTTGATCCCATAGTGGGGCCCTTTAAACAGTGGGTTCTAGGGCAAAGTTCCCACTCGCCAGATCTAAGGGCTATACTGTGTACTCACTTCAGTTTTTAAAGAGCTACTACCAGGCATGGAACTAGTAGCTTGCCATAATTTATCTTATTTATTCTTTATGAGCACCCTGAGGAGGTAGGTATTATTCCATTTTATAGATGTGGAACCTGAGACTAGGTGAGGTTAAGTAATCAGCCCATGGCCACACAGCTAATATTAGTTATCATAGAAGCCCTGCTACTTTCAACTTTCATCATGATTCAACATTAATCAACTTTATCAGCTTTAGACTATATATGATATGCAAGGGGGGATGATTAAGTCATGGTATAACTCCTTATAGCATTTTCAATCCCACAGTTTTTAACTAGCTTAATAGACCCCGCATGATCTGGCTCTTACCCACTTCCGCAGTTTCATCTCTCAGGACACTCCCCTTGCTGTCTTTGCTGCAGACACACTGACCTCTTATCCCCTTGAATATATTGTGTTCCATTGATCTTTGGGGCCTTATGCCTGGGGTGCCTCCTCTTCATGCCCTCGCCCCACGCATGTTTAATTAAGCTTAGCTATAATATCACTTCTTCATGGAAACTTTTTTGACTCCTCATTCTAAAGCAACTTCTCCTTTCATAATCTTCACAAAAACTTGTGATTATTTGACTATTTTTTTTTTTTTCCTCATCAAGCTCTATGTCTCACGAGGGCAAGGGCAGTTTCTGTCCCCCCCTCCCCGCCCCCCTTTTATCCTCAGCACAAACAGAGAAACTGATGGCATGCAATAAGCCCTCAATAACAGTTCTTAAATGAGTGATTCATGGGGCATGTTTCGGTGAGGGCCCTGAATCTGGTAGGGATTTCTTGGGCACTGTTTCGTGGGAGCTGTCCTTGGAACCCTGGGAGGCATAGTCTATTCACTGGACGCTGGGTGAAAACAGCTGATTTAGCCAACAACGTTTTTCCTAAGCTTCTCATCAGAAATCCTTTAACAGGTGCTTCCCGAGACGGAATAGAATTTGATAAAAATTACCTGCTGGAATAGTTGTTATGATTTAATATTTTTTTTTATTAACAAGAAGCCCTCCTGAAATTTTGTTAGAAACAAAAATATTCCTCTTATGTGGCCTTATCGTTTTCTCCATGACTTCCTGGATTGAGCAGGTTTGCAGGTTATGAAAGTTAGATTATCACCACCATATAACATCGCAAATGTAGGGGTGTTAAAGGGTTTGAATCAGATTGCTGGCACTTAAGGACGTGACTTTTCTCAGAGAGTGGGAACAAAGCCATGGAATCTGTTTTCAGAAATGCTATTCCACATCATTCCTTGAAAGGTTTTGCCCTGTTTGTGAAGCAAATTTATCTAGAGAAAGGCTGTGAAATATGTTTTTTTTTTTTCCCTTAAGTAACTGCCTGTGGTATAGATGAGATTAGAACACTCTGTTCTCATTCTTCCCGGCTTAGCTTCAGGGTGGGAATGATTGCTAGTGCTAAATGCTGTCATCTCTAGGAGCGAAGAGCAGACACAGGGGAAACATTTTAAAGCAAGCTTATGATTTGCCCTGAACATTCAATTCATCTAAGGAGAGTACACAGCGAATTAATTTAGGGAACTGCTGGGGAAGGTCAGAGGTCTGATTTTGAATCTTGTCCAGAAATATTCTGGATGATTAGGGCTCCAAGCCTCATTTCAAAGAGTTATTCTTATTACGCAAAGTTGGATGTAAATATACTTTACTTCAAACAAGTCACAACTTACTTAATCCGAAGGCTACTTTATAGGGACAATTAAATGTCTTTATTAAATAAATGAATAAGAGGGTAGATATTGTGTTCTATGAGAAGCTACCATTTATGGCCTCTGGATTAAATGGAAAAGCTCTCTGTTTTTAATGCCTTTTAGGAAATGGTGTGAATGAGTCAAAGGCCACATGGCAATAAGTAACAGAAATACTTTTTTAGGTAAAACTGTTCATATACAACTCTGCTAGAATGGGAGAGGTCAACATTTTACACAGTCAACCTGGATGTATCGTACTAGATATTTTGGGATTAAAATTTAACTAAATTAAAATATCAATGTATTTTCCTCTCAAAAATATTGAAATCTAAGACATTCAGTTGAATGGAAGAATTTTTTTTTTTTTACAATGTCATTTTCAATATGGCAATCAGGTCAGCCTAAAGAATTCAGTGAGGTAACTAATATGAATTTGATATTTGCTCTCATTTCAGAGTATTAGGATTTCTGGAGAAGGACAAGCCCATGGTACAGACATTAAAAATAGAGACAAAAAGAATTCACTCATTTTGATCTAAGGAGGGAAACCCTGGTGGCCTAGTGGTTAAGTGCTACAGCTGCTAACCAAAAGGTTGGCAGTTCGGATCCGCCAGGCGCTCCTCAGAAACTCAATGGGGCAGTTCTACTCTGTCCTATAGGGTCTCTATGAGTCAGAATTGACTTGACGGTGCTGGGTTTGGTTTTTGGTCTTGATCTAATGAGCTTTGCAGAAGATAGATTGTACACGATTATAAAGGAAAGAACCCTAGATAATTTTTCAGGAAGGCCATTGTGAACATTAAGAGAAGAAAGCTGAGTTTGAAGGCATGGCTAACAAGAGCTTTTCAAAATTCTTGGAGGGCAAAATAGATGATGGGTCAGGTTTACTAATCATCTGTTATATGCCTAGCACTTTGCTAGAAGACATGAGAAGACAGAAGAAAAGATGGATATCACTGCCATTACCTTAAGGAGCCCTGGTGGTGCAGTGGTTAAGTGCTCAGCTGCTAACTGAAAGGTTGGCAGTTCGAGCCCACTAGCTGCTCCATGGGAGAAAGATGTGGCAGCCTGCTTCTGTAAAGATTACAGCCTTGGAAACCCTAAGGGGCAGCTCAGAGTCAATCACTACCTTGGAGGGAATTACAATGGGTGAGGGATAAGAGTAGAAAAAGGAGTGCATGTGAAAACATAACAAGAACAAATATAAAAATGACATAAAGCATGACCTCGTTGGCTGGAAAAAGGAAATTAAGCCTGTTTGCCATATTTTGGGCAGTATTTGGCTTATATTATTATTTCTATTTCTTTGAACATAAAGGTCTAACTTTTGTCACTGGAATTGTTTACAGGTGCATATCAGAGTAGTGCTAAAAATTTCTGAAATAAAGTACAGCTGAAGCATGAGTCTTGTCTATAAGGACCAGGACAATGATTAACAGAAAATACTTAAACTCATAAAAGCCAGATCTGCATGCAATCACAATAAACAAATGGGAAATCAAAAAGGAATTAGAATGTAGACATTTTGGCATAATTGGAGCAGCAGTTAAAGAGCTTGGCTGCTAACCAGAAGGTTGGCAGTTTGAATTCACTAGCTGCTCCTTGGAAACTCTATGGGCAGCTCTACGCTGTCCTATAGGGTCGCTATGAGTCAAAATCAACTCGATGGCAATAGCTTTGGTTTTTTTTTTTAGTCATAGTTTATTCAAGAATTAGGAACTATTAATGGCCAACCAATTGATTTGCAAAAATCAACCTTTACCAACCATCTGTCATCTACGCTTCAACACCCCTAAAAAAACCTCAAAAGGGTTTTCTTGCCTAAGCAAGAAAATGAAACTGTGCAAATGGAAACTATGTTAACGCTGCTGAGAGATCAATACAACCATGGCCCTGCATTTCAGATTGTAGGAAGAGGAAGGAAGGCTGTCTATATACTGTGTTTGCTGTTGTCTGTTCCTGGAGTGCTGAAGGACAACTGGTATTTTACAAAAATCTTTGCAAATCCTAATTATGAACACACACACAACATACAACATATATACATAGCATTTGTTAGGAAAGCCACTTTCAGGGAAAGAGCATCATTCATTTGCCAGGCTCTCTCTGTGGTTATTTGTTTTCTGGAAATACAGAAATTCCTCTAAATAGGTCATCATAATACTGATAATCATCTCTACAGTAAGCAGCTCTCAAGACATTTCTGGATGGGGAGAAATTATATTAGAGGCACGATAGTGACACAAGAAGTTTCGGCTACTGCCCTTCAGATTCCCTGATAACTATAGCATTTATCAAATATTCTCTTCATAATCTGAATTAAGTATGATTTGTTTGGGGGACATTTGTAGGTAATGCTCAGTCTTCTACTGTATGCTCTAAAAGGCACGGTGTTTAGTTATTTCTTTCAAGATTTTTAGGCTAAGCAAGTAGATTTTTGTACTCAGGACTTTAAATGCTAACTCAAGGCCACTGGCTGCACTACGGGGGCCTGGGTGGGGGGCAGACTGTGCTGGGTGACGCTGTCAGAGGGAGTGATGCCAAAATAACTGTCTATAAAATTTTTGTGCAGTGTTTCAGCAGAAATTTATTATTTTTTATAAAAATATTCCTGTAGTTAGTTATAACAACAAAATTTTTCATAAGCCCATCTTATATGCATCAATATACCTACGAGGCTAAACTGTGTGCTCATTTACTTTTTGAACCTTCTAATGCTCTCTGGTCAGAGATGTCATTATTACCTAATTACAATGACACTTTGAATCATGTAGTTTCATCTGCGTGCACTACAAGCCTGCACTGTTGTTTTCGTTGCTGGTGTTTTAGCTACAATACTGTTGTAATTAGCATGGGGAGGGTGATACCATGAGTTACCGCACTGGGTGACCACAATCCTAGTGATGCCACTGCTCAGGGCCCAGCATATCTTGGAATAAGTCTAGGGATAGGCATTTATTCTTACTTCCTATCTCTGCTGCCACTATCTGTATCACCTTTGACATATTCAGGAGAGAGATTTGATTCTTATGGGATCAGGCAAGAGCAATCTTGGGCATAAGTTTTCATAAAATTGAAGAACTCTTCTGACAAATGTGTTTTCTAGATATGAAGGAATTCTTTTTTTTTTTTTAGTATCCATGGATAAGACTAACCAACTTCTTAAAAGTACTCCAAGGTTTAAGTCCTTGAAAATTATTATTTTTTTTTTTAGCTAAGAACAAGAGGCTAAGCTGGCACACAACCCAACCAAACTAAGTCAGCTTTATGCATTTTTGTTTGTGTCTTAAAGTACTTCAAAACCTCCCTGAGGGACAAGCTATTTCATGGCAATCTTATATTTGCAGGCCATATGGCAGGATCTTTTAATGAGTTACCAGTGCTTGTTGAGGCTGCCAGCTGAAAACGATAGCGTGAAATAGATCATAGACTCTCCCTCTTCCAATGACTAACGAATGCCAACAACAAGAAATACTAGCACTCCCTCCCAAACAATAGATCAGCCACCAAATAGGGAAAGGAGTGCAGCCTAATAATACAGACATCAAACCAAACCAAAACCATATACCCACAAAATGGAGGCCTAAAAACAGAAAAGATTTTGGTGAAGTTGTGCAAGCAACTAACCCTGGCCTCCCTCCTGTCCCTCTGAAGCCTAACTGGTGAATTGATCAAACCTTGAGACTTCATTATTGCCCTCAAATCCAGAGAGCAGCTAACTGGGTGATTATCCTTATTTGCAACCTGCTCTTTTGGCAGAGGGGTAGTGGAATGGCTGTTGGGCAAAAACGGGCTGCTTCTTTTTGATAGAAGTAAAATTACCACGTTGAATAGAAACTCATAGGAAAGGGGATTTCTGTCTCTTTTTTTACACCACTGTATTCCCAGAGCCTAGATTAGAATAGTTCCTAGCAGTCGATACCCAAAACCAAACCTACTATTGTTGATTCCATTCTGACTCATAGCAACCCCATAGGGTTTCCAAGGCTGTAAAAAAAATTTTTAATTGTCCTTTAGATGAAGGTTTACAGAGCAAATTGGTTTCTCATTAAAAAATTAATACACATATTGTTTTGTGACATTGGTTGTGACCTGTTGACATGTCAACACTCTCCCCTTCTCGACCAGTTTTCCTGTCCCTTCCTGCCTTCTCCTCCTTGTCCCTGAGCTGGTGTGTCCATTTGGTCTCATTTTATTCTATGGGCCTGTCTAATCTTTGGTTGAAGGGTGAACCTCAGGAATGACTTCAGTACTGAGTTAAAAGAGTTTCTGGGGTCATACTCAGGATTTCTTCAGTCTCTGTCAGACCAATAAGTCTGGTCTTTTTTTGTGAGTTACAATTTTGTTCTGCATTTTTCTTCTAGCTCTGTCCAGGACCCTCTATTGTGATTCCTGTCAGAGCAGTCAGTGATGGTAGCCAGGCAGCTTCTAGTGGTCCATTAGTCCTTTGAACTAATCTTTCCCATGTGTCTTTGTTTTTTTTTCATCCTCCCTTGCTCCAGACAGGATGGGACCAGTGGAGTATCTTAGATGGCCATTCATAAGTTTTTAAGACCCCAGATGCTACTCACCAAAGTAGGATGTAGAACATTTTCTTTATAAACTACATTATGCCAATTTAGCTAGCTGTCCCCCGAGATTGTGCTCACGTGCCCCCAGCCCAGTAATTTGGTACCTTGGGGAGTTTGGATGTGTCTATGAAGCTTCCATCACCTTGCCTTGGTGAAGATGTGCACAAGTCTGTAAATCTTTATGGAAGCGGACTGTCATATCTTTGTCCCGTGGAGCAGCTGGTGGGTTCAAACCACTGACCTTTTGGTTAGCAGCTGAGCACTTTAACAACTGTACCACAAGGGCTCCTTTAGCAGATGATAGGTAATAAAAATTTGTGAAATGACTAAAAAAAAAAAATTCCATAGTATTTCCCTTCAGGGTGGATATTCATCTTGATTGGGCAGAGGGGTTAAATCTTTGTTCAAAACAGGAAATACTAGAGGAGAGAGCAGAACTCAGGAGTTCTGAATCACATAGATATGATATAACTTCAGATGTTTTCTAACCCCCTTTTCCATTTCCCCCCCTCTGCTATTCTCTTAGACTGTAGTAAAGTGGATGGTGTGCAATGTAAGGTCTCAAACCATAGCTCAGGGGAAAAGAAGTAAGTTAGAGTCAATGGAAATGGAGTCAAGGAGAAGTCACTTAACTAGATCAGAATAAAGAGAAGGTCTGGATAGAGCTATTCAGGTATGAACAAGATAAAAAAAAAAAAAAGACTGGCAAATATCCAAACATACTAAGTCAGCACCTCCGAATAAAAACAAACAAAACCAATCAACCTTAAAAGGAAGGAACATAGCATGCTAAAGAATGATAAAAAACCCCCACTTTTGAAGAAGGCATAACCCAAAGAACAAAACAAAATTCCTCAGAAGTGCTTTGTACTATCAATCAAGTTAATGAGAACATGAACTCAGAAAAAACATGAGCTCCAAGATGAGATGATAGAACAACAGAGGGAGGTTCCAGAATTAGAAAAGTTAAGAACAAAAACAGTATTATTGAACAAATAAATAAAGGTGACATAAAAAAAAGGTGACATAGCAAGGAACAAAACAAACATGACTGCAAATAAAATTATTGACCCAGACAAAAGGCTTGTAAATACAAGGGGATAAAAGGAATTAGAATATAATAGACAGGAGTTCAAAAACACCTAACATAAGGTAAATTGATGTTCCAGAAGAAAAGGATGCAATGAATAGAATAGGAAAAGGATCATAAATATAAAGAGAAAGAATAACCTCACCTACAGATTGAAAGAGCACACCATATTCTAGGAAATTGATAGCAGAATGCTCAACCCTACAAACATATCCTTGACTGAATAATTGCAATTCAAAGATAAATTCCTCAGGTGTTTAAGCAGAAAAAACAAGTCATATAATAAGGAAGCAAAGATAAGATTGGCCTCAAACGTCTCCACAACAACAATCAACACAAGAGCAATGTGTCATGCCAACATGTGACTATGTCAAGACAGACATTCTATCATGAAAGAGTTTCAGTCAAGGATGACATATAATTGGGTTTTGTGAATTTCTGGGCTCAGTGATTAGGGATCATGGGGTAGCCAACCTTAGATTATCTATTTTAGCCTTTCCCAAAATGTGTCCTTTGAACTCTAATCCTGTGAGGTGTTCCATGAAAAAGAACTGTGAGATTTATATTACACAGCAGCCTACAGAAGACTACAAGGGTCTTTTGTAATAAAGCAATGTAATTTTCTTTTAAAAGACATTCTTTAACCCAGTGTTTTGCTTGGAATGAGTTTTATTCATCAGAATACCTATTAATGTCTTGCTGAAAAGTGTTTGACAGCACATTTTGAGGAAGATTGGGCTACCATAATATAGAGGGAAAAGATTTAATAATAACTCAAAATAGTGATCAATTCAAAAGTAATTCATATTTATTTGTCTACCATCCCCTAGTCCCCCCCCAAAAGAAATGAAATTTTATCTATCATCTGTCTCTGTCCATCTACTATCATCTGTCTATCATCTATCTGTCTGTCTGTCTATCATCTATTTATCTATCTACCTAATTGATCTATCTAATCTATCTACATGAAATTAAATCTTAAAAGCTGGTTTCAGGAAGGAAAAAGTACTCACAGCAAAGTGGTGGCTGTAGGACCACTTTGAAAATACAATAAATTCTCTCCTAAAGTAGCCATTTCAAATCTGCACAGCTCACTTTCACATGTGCTTTGTTTAAAGGAAGGTATCTCTGAAGGCTGCACTCCCACCATGGAACTCTGGACATGGCAAAACTTCAGCTCAGTACAAAATGAGAGAAATAGTAGGAGATGTACTGAAATGCAACACTGTGTTTCTTCCTTAGGGAACTAGGAACAAGGTAATTAAGAAGGCAAAGGAGTAAATACCTTCCATTCCAGAAGAAAAAAAAGTCACCGCTAATTGGCAATACCTTTCCCTGCTTCTCAGTATTTCTCCAATTTACACAAGCAGGGCTTATGACAATGCCTTCTAATTAGATTACATATCACCCCTTCAGTATAGTGAATGACTTTGCTGTCTACTCACATCGTATCTCTTTTATGCTACTTTGAACTGGAAAATGTATTTTAATGCACTACTGACTTGTTTCTAGTTTCCTCCCTTCCTGTCAGAAGATAGAAGTGTGCCAGGAATGTGGAGTGAAGAAGCAGGAGGCAGCTTTCAACTTTTAGATAAAGCCATATTTGTCTGTCCTTCTAAGATACTATCAAGGATGTGACTGAGGTGAGAGAGTGGGTTGAGGAGTAACTGACTTGGAGAAGGTCAAAGGATTTCAAAGAGCAAACAAGGGAGGGACCCATGAACTGGAATGCATCATAATAAGACCTAGCAATCGCCAGGATATGCTGCCCTCTTCAGGATCTTTTGGGAAAAATTCACCAGTTAAAATTGGCCAAATGTTTAAAAGCCTGACAATGCCAACGCTGGCAAGGATTTGGATGACGGGAATTCTGCGCTATTGCTGGTTGGGGTGTAATTTGGTAAAGTCTTGAAAAGCTGAAGATGTGATACCCGAAACCCCAGCAATCCTACTTCTATGTAAACATCTAGAGATACTCTCCCACATTTGTGTAAGGAGACATGTACAGAAGTGTTCTTTGTTGCATTCTATGTGACAACAAGAAATTGAAAAAAGCCAAAATGTCTATCAACAGAAGAATGTATAAATCAATTCGGGTATATTCCTACCATGGAATGCTAGACAGCAATGAAAACTAACAAATTAAAGTGATAAGAATCAGCGTGGATACATCTCAAGAACATCATATGGAAAGAGGAGCTGAAGAAGGATACATAAATGTGATACTACTTATATAAAGTTTGAAAGTATGTAAAATACATCGAGTATAATACCATTCATATAATTTAAAGACACGCAAAAGTAAAACTGTGTGCGTATGCACACGCGCGTGTGTGTATGCGCACACGTGTGTGTATGTGTGTAATAAAAACATTCTTGAGAATGGCAAACATGAAACATAAACAGGCCTGAGAGTGACCAATATTAAATTGAAGATATAGGTCACCTCCGAGTAACCTGTATCTTTAATTTAATGTTTAAATTAAAGAATTAAATTTTGAGGGAGGAATGAGAGAAAAGGGATAGAGATACAAAGGGAATTTTAATTTTACATGTTAAGGTTTATTTATTTAGCGTGGTGGGATAAATGAGTATTCATTATTTTATTACCCATACTTATTATGGAAACCCTGGTGGTGTAGTGGTAAAGAGCTACAGCTGCTAACCAAAAGGTCAGCAGTTTGAATCCATCAGGTGCTCTTTGGAAACTGTGGGGCAGTTCTACTCTGTTCTGTAGGGTCGCTATGAGTTGGAATCTACTGAACGGCAATGGGTTTTATGGATTATACTTATTATTGTAGAACTGAAATATTTCCTTTAAAAAATTGAGGAGCTCTGATTCAGATTCATCTAAAATTTATTGAGTGCCTGCCATGTATACAACATGGTGACTTTTCACATCTGGAAACACAATATAGCCAATATGTGAGGACTTGGTGCTTGTAAATGTAATTGAATCACATTGTTTTGAAACTTTTGCATCATACCTTCTGATCCTCTGTTAGCCAATATGGCCCCAGCTGACCCCCTACCAGATGCTGTGAGATCACCACTATGACAAATGGACTCAAAGAGAGGGCACAGATGGAAGGAGAGTGAAAGCAAGATGGAATATTAATCAGAACAAAATTAAATGAATTTGGAATTCTCTTTTTCAAATGAATTTTGCTTCTATTTTTATGTCTTCTCACATGTCTCTCAACTTACCAATTTCTTAACATAAATCTTTGATGGGAAATGTGTGCAAAAATAAAGAAATTCTCAGGTATGGAATCATTAGTGTATGCTGTATGGGGAAAAAGGCAAAACCTCCTGGATTGGTTTAATTTAGCAGATAATAGATAAGACTCAGAAGACAGTGGAAGTGCTTGAACTGTGAGGCCAGGTGATCACTTTTGGGGCACTTAGAGCATCCAATGCGGGTGATATCCTTCATCACTGGTTGTCAACCCTGGTTGCACATTATAGTCGCTTAGGGAACTTTAAAGAATACTGACCTTTGGGCCTTTCCCTCAGAGATTCTGAATTAGCTGGTCTGGGTTAGGGACTCATGTATCCATATTTTATAAATATCACTTCCCAGGTGATCTAATGTGCGTTCAATATTGACAGCCACTGAGCCACACCAGTTCCTTTTGAGGCCCTGATATACCATTGACCAAGTTTCAAGACTGTTGGTTACCACTGGTGTGATCGGGGCAGACTATCCAATAGGTAAGGTAAGCATGGTGCTTACTTTGCTTACCAGATTATCTGTAGTGAACAATTTCACATTTTTTTCACCACATCAAAGATTCTGCTTCTAGCTATGGCTGGCATTTGTCTCTCTCCCAACCCCACAGCACCTTCCTACAAAATGAAAATGTCTTTTCAAATTTAAAATCCCTGACAGGGGCAGATGACCCAGTAAGCAAGGTAAGCATGGGCTTACTTGTGCTTACTTACTAATTTGTATTGAACAGTTTCACATGGGTTTCATCACATAAATCCATGTGAAATTGTTCACTACAGATTATCTGGCAAGCAAGGTAAGCACTGTGCTTACCTTGCCTATTGGATAATCCACTCCTGGATGGGATGGTTACTGCTGGGCCTCCTGTCATGTTTGTACATGCTGGAAGAAACCTTGGACAGTTGTTTTTTCTACTAAATCCCTCTCTGCTCAGACCTGCAGATGTCTTTGATGTGTCACTCCTTGCCCATTCTGCTGGGGATTATTCACTGTGCCTTGGCTCCTCCTTTATTGTTTTGTGCAAGCCCAGGTGTTTGGAAACCGGCAGAGTTGTGTTATACAGTGAGGATGATGAAATCACCCACGAAAGCCACAAAGATGATCTGTTTTTGTACTGTCTAGTAGGTCTGCGCTCTTCAGACTCTTAGCCAACCTCTAGACTGACTTAATGGTTAAAAGGATAATAAATCAAGTAGTTCTAGACCTCCCTCCCTACCCCATCAAAAAAACAAAGCATTGGAGATATTGGCAGTAACATGAAAAGAAAACAAAAACAAAGTAAAGTTGAGAGCTATGAATTTAGTTTACCTGCAACCCAGCAAAGATGTCTTCAACACCATCTAGTCAGATGGTCATTCAGGCACTGATTTTAAATTTTTAGCTAATTCCTGTTCAAAATTCTTTTATGAAATACCTTTACATTCAGACCCTGATGTTACTGCTGAGAATACAAGGAAGAAACAGTCACGTTTCCAGCCCTTAGGTAATCCACAGGTGGTTAGAGGGACAGACACACAGCCAAGTCATTACAGTACATCATGGGAGACATATAAGAGGATCTATGTGTCGTCTACACACAAGTTATAGAATTGGGAGGAGGAAGCTTTGGGTAGATGAGCTCTGTATGGAGGAGTTCTTCATGGAGGCAGGGATGGTAGGACAACGTTGTAGAGCCTTGCTAGTCACACAGCCTCAGTACTACCTGAGGACTTGTTAGAAATGCAGACTCTCAGAACCCATCCTCAACCTTCTGAAGCAGTCTTTATTTATTTATTTATTCATTTTTTATTTTGTTTATTTTTATTGTGCTTTAAGTGAAAGTTTACAAATCAAGTCAGTCTCTCATACAAAAATTTATGTACACCTTGCTATGTACTCCTAGTTGTTTTCCCCCTAAGGAAACAGCACACTCCTTCTCTCCACCCTGGATTTCCTATGTCCTTTCAGCCAGCTTCTGTCCTCCTGTGCCTTCTCATCCCATCCAGATAGAAGCTGCCCACATAGTCTCATGTGTCTACTTGATCCAAGAAGCTCACTCCTTACCAGTATCATTGTCTATCTCATAGTCCAGTCCAATCCCTGTCTGAAGAGTTGGCTTTGGGAATGGTTCCTGTCTTGGGCTAACAGAAGGTCTGGGGACCATGACCTCTGGGGTCCGTCTAGTCTCAGTCAGACCATTAGCAAAGACCTCATTTTAGCAAGATCTTAGGAGATTCATATGCACAGGAACATTTAAGAAGCACTATTTTAGAAGATGAATTAAGGGCCATCCACATTGGAGGCTAGGTGTAACAGTTCAAGCAGAGCAAAAACATCTACAAAGATTTCAATGTGTGAAATGGGATAGTGTTATTATGGCCTGAGCATAGGGTGAACTAGGAAGAAGAGATGCCATTTGGAGAGGCAGGCCTGGGCCTTATCATGAAGGGGCTTGTAGCGCCTCTGAAGGAATCCGGATTTCCTCATGAAGGCAATGAGAAGCTAACTGAAGCCAATGAAAGATTTTAAAATGGAGAGTGGCTTAATGAGATATTTACTTTAGGAAGATGCCATTGGCAGTATAGTGGAGGCTGGAAGCAGGTCTTCGATCAGTTTGTTCTGGTTCGGACCCCTGCTGAGAATTTGCATTTTCACCCCAGGTATGCTGAATCAGAACCTTAATTTTAACAAGATTCCCAGGTGATTCTTACGTATAATAAATTTTGAGAACCAGTGCTCTACTAGTGGTCTCAAAATTGGTCCTGAACCAGCAGCGTTAGCATTGCCTGGGAACGTGTAGGAAGGGCAAATTCTCAGCAGGGGTTTGAACCAGAATGAACCAGTTTGAAGCCCTGGATGGAAGGAAAAGGTCAAGGCAGGAGCCAAAGGGCCAAGTTTTGGGAGGCTATTGCCATCGCTAGATAAGTAATGAGGGCCGAAAGTGAGGCATGCCCATAGGAAAGGAGGCAGAGGAGGAATCTCGGGGATATTTAGGAAGCATGGGCAATAGGACTTACTCTGTTGACCACTCATATTTCATTTAAAATCCTTTAAAAAATATGTTGTATATTACTGGAAGAAGAAAAAGCGACTTATAAACAAACAAAAAACCCAAACTCTCAACTAGTTGCCCTCGAGTTGACTCCAGATCATAGCAACCTCATGTGTGTCGGAATAGAACTGTGTTTCACGGAGTTTTCCATGGCTGATTTTTTTTTTTTGATATGTTATTTAAACTTTAATATCTTTCTTTTATGGCTGATTTTTTGAAAGTAGATCACCAGGGCTTTGTTCCAAGATGCCTCTGGGTGGGCTTGAACCACCAACTTTTCAGTTAGCAGATTTAGCAGAGAGTATGTTAACTGTTTGCATTACCCAGAGACTCCAAAGTCTCAAACACGTAAGTACAAATAACAGTAAAATTTAAGTAAATGTGAAAAGAGGAAGACACAGGTATCAATGGCAAGTAATAGAAGGGGAGACTGAATGAAAATGTCCATGTTTCCATTATTTTTGTGGTGCCTTAAATTGTACTCAACAGGCACTTTCATGATTGACAAGAGACAAGCTTTACAATTTAGAATAAGTTAAAAAGATCAAATCGCTGTTGGATAATACATAGGAACTTGAAGGACAGAAAGAATGTGTGTGTATGTGTGTACGTGTGTGTGTGTGTGTACATATAGGTTTATATACATATTAGGATTTTGTTGTATTTATGCAGCTTATGACTACAAAGGGCTCAAACATGGTTTTCGTACTGATCAACAAGGACACGATTCTTTTTATATTTCGGTAAAGCTGAGAATAATTTTCGAGAGAATATTGTGTTTTTTATGCCTCCTTTCTTCATTGACAGTATGTGTATACTAGAGTTTATTAGTCAAACTTTTCTTCAAAAGCAGAAAAAATTTCAATAGTTTGCTGTTTGAAATATTAACATGACTAAATATTTTTACTCATGCTCTTAGCAAATAAAAATTGGATTCAGCCTTTTTCCTTCCATTTCTAGGTCTTAATCGATGCCATAAATTATGTATGAGGTTTCGTATATTAACAGAGTTTTGAAAGGGTATTTGACAAAACTTAAAGTTGAATTACCAATGCTGTCATTTTCCTATCCATCATATTTTTATATCTGTGAAAATCTGTTATTTTACCACAAAAACATTAATATAAATCCAAAGTCTATTTAGAAGAGGATTGATATATAAAAATCAAAATGTTAACGAAGATGAACTTGTATGTTTCTGAGAAGCAATTGAACATGAGATGAAAATAGCAAAGGAGCTGACCTTGTCTTTGCCATCCAACCTCTCAGATACCCCCTCCCCAGGGGGCTTTAGGCAGACACCTAAGGGAGTTTTTCTTTCCTGTGACCATAATGATCACGTGACTTGTACACAGGTTCTTACTCAATTTCCTAAACTTGTCTCTCTACCTGCTTTGAGCCATGGAAAGCTCAGAGCAAGCTGAACTTTTATCTGTGGCTAGAATCCTAGTTGAGATAGGTAGGTGGACGTGAACTAACCGGACCAGTTTTGTGGCAGTGTAACTCAGCAATTTCTACAAGGAAATCCTAAGAAATAAAGGTCATGGAGCAACTTCTTGGGAGGGCAGTTTGGCAGCACTGATCAACGTTTAAAATATGTATTCCTTTCCATTCAGCAATTCCACTTACAGGAACTTACCCTATTGGGGTATATTTGTCTAAGTACCCCAAAATTCATGTACAAAGTGGCTCAATGTAGTATTAATTATAAAGGCAAAAGCCCTACATGTCTCCTTATTGGGAAATGATTAAAAAAATTATGGCATATTCATACAATGGAATAGTAACCACCAACCAGTTGCCATGGAGTTGATTCCGTATCATGATAACTCCATGTGCGTCAGAGTAGAACTGTGCCCCAAGGGTTTTCAGTGGCTGTGACTTTTCAGAAGTAGATTGCTGGGCATTCCTTCTGAGGTGCCTCCAAGTGGGTTTGAACCTTTGGATTAGCAGTTTGGAATAGTTTAGAATAGTAGACAACTATTAAGGAGAATGAAATGGAGCTATATGTGTGTTTACAGGAAGATGTCTGAGTGGTAAAGCCAAGGAATCACTTAGGCTCATACTTTTCAACACTCTCTTTGACATAACCCAGTAACCCATAGACGATTAATATTCTATTTAATGTATGGTGTTTCGCAACAAAGTCTAGAACCCTCTTTCCATACAGGTTGTCCTCCTCAAGTCCTTCCTGTATCAATATTATGGATCTATTAGATTAGTATATTATAATTATGTGAAAAAAATTTAAAGTAGTGTGATAATACTTATGCATAATATAGAACCTATGAATGTATGTTGTTCTTATGTGCTGTTGAGTTGATTCCAACTCATAGTGACCCTATAGAACAGAGTAGAACTGCCCCATAGGTTTCCAAAGAGTGGCTAGTGGGTTTGAACTGCCATCTTTTGGTTAGCAGCCCAGCTCTTAACCACTGTGCTACCAATTTCTGGAAGGATACACATGAAACAGTTTAACAGTGGTTATCTCTGGGAGGAAGCCTGGGTGTGCAGGTGGAGAGACTTTACACTTCCGGTCTGTTTTTACTGCTTTGCCACAAACATATGTTTATAATTAAAAAAGTGAAGTTTAAAAAAAAAAACAATTTTACATAAATAAGTAAATAAAATAGAAACTACATAAAGGCTGCTGAAAAGGGAAATATCTAAGTCCTTTGGGTTGTGGCACTTCAACAAGGCCTTGCAAAAAAAAAAAAAAATAGCATCCCTGGGTGGCGCAAATGGTTAATGTGCTCAGGTGCTGACTGGAAGGTGGGAGGTTTGAGTCTATCCGGAGGTGCCTCAGAAGAAAGGCCTTTTGAAAAATCAGCCATCGAAAACCTGATGGAGCACAGTTTTACTCTGACATACAGGGGTTTGCCATGAGTCAAAATCAACTTGGGGGCAACTGGTTTGGTTATTGTTTTGCAAAAAGATATAGGTTCCTGGGTTTTCTATGGTGGTCCATGAGATCAGAGGCTTGTCTGTTTTGCTCAGCACTGTAACTAATGGAAACCCAGGTGGCATAGTGGTTAAGTGCTATGGAAGCTAACCAAAAGTTTGGCAGTTCAGATACACGAGGCGCTCCCTGGAAACTCTATGGGGGCAGTTCTGCTCTGTCCTAGAGGGTCACTATGAGTTAGAATTGACTCAACAGCAATAGGTTTTGTGTTACGGGTACCTCTACTAAAGAAATGGTTCCTTGAGTTTCACTGCCCCGGATTCTGGCAGAGAAATCAAGCATCACCTCCTCTGAGAAGTCTTTGTTGATCCTTGCAGCCCCTTCTCTCTGCTTTCTTTCCACTATTACAAACAAATTCATTGCTTTAGAGTTGGTGCCTATGTACTCTTTATATTGAATGTACTCTTTTTAACTCCTGGTGGTTGATGGCAGGAAAGAGACCTTCAGCTCAAATCACAGCTGGCTTTGGGAATGGTTCCTGTCCTGGGCTAACAGAAGGTCTAGGGGCCATGACCACTGGGGTCTTTCTAGTCTCAGTCAGACAATAAGTCTGGTCTTTTACGAGAATTTGGTGTCTGCATCCCACTGCTCTCCTGATCCCTCAGGGGTTCTCTGTTGTGTTCCCTGTCAGGGCAGTCATCGGTTGTAGCCAGCCACCATCTACTTCTTCTGGTCTCAGGATGATGTAGTCGCTGGGTCATGTGGCCCTTTCTGTCTCTTGGTGTTGTAGTGTTTCCTTTGTTACACTGAAGATCTGCTTATAAGGAATATGGGTTTTATTACTCAACCCGGACTGTTGGTACAGGGCTTCTTTGTGCAGTAAAGGGGAAGAAAGCACACAGAGTGTGTCAAATTGCATACAATAGGACATTCCTGAAATGTAGCTGCAACTATTCTGGCAGATCCATGCTTGAGGATAAAGCCTCACCTTCTTAGCATGATGTACAAAGACTTATATGCATCCCCACTCTGCCAACAAATACACACACACACACGCATATGCTCACTCAGAATCCTCATCTGCTGCTACTTCCTGGTACACACCTATACTCCAGCTTTACCCAATTACTTGCCTCCCTGGAATACACAATATATTCATTCTTATACCACAATAATAATTTGTGTCAACTGTGGTTCAGTGGCATCCAGAATACAATTAACCTACATTCATTTTCCCCTACCTTTGCATTTTTATTTAATGATGCTTGACTCTAAATAGCTCCTCCCATAGAGAAAGAAGAAAAAATTCCAGGAAGACAACTGGAGGAGGGGCAAACCCGATGCCTTATAATTCTGTGGGCTTGTAGTGTTCCATGTGATTGCCCACAAAATTTTCGTTTGGCTGTGCTCCAGGTGAGCCACTGGACAAGGCCCAGCCTGAAAGGTAAACAAAAATGCATATTTCCCTTCCTTACATATGGGAGATAATTTGTTAGGCCTACAGAGAAAAAGGGATAGTTGTTGTTCAATATTTAAGTTTTGGTTTTGCTAGTAAGAGACGAAGTTTATTTTTTCCCCCTATTTTTAGTTATGCCTTAGTATTTAGGCATGCAATTATCTGAAAATTTATCCTTATGGTCAAACCGGGAATTATCCTATAGCATTCAAACTATCTCCTAGATTAACTCTTGATGTGCTAATTGCATTTGAACATGAAGAAAGAATTAGGTTACAGAGACTAAAATACTCCAGAGTGATATATACAACATAGAAGCAAGAAAAGACACTAATCCTATCCACAGATAACATGCGCTTAAGTTATCTGAAATTCTTTACTTAGGAAACATCCATAAATGCTACAAACATCTGTTTGGCTGGCACGTTGTGATCTGATTACTTACTGCACCTCACCTTGGCTTCAAACATAGTAAAAACAACATGTTATCAGATATTTAAAGGCACAAAGCTGTTTTCAGCTCAGTTACAAATTCAGATGGGAGATAAACTATTTGGTAGAAAAGTTGTTGAGGAGACAGATCTAATGGTTCACTGACTACCTGAAAAAAAAAAAAAAAAATTTGAAGCCCTAGTTAAATTTGAGGCCCTTGGAATATTTTCACTTGCCACTCCGCTGAGACCAGAGCTTGGCAGTCAACTCAAGGGAGTAAGAATGCTGACAGAAAACCCATATATCACACATGAATCAGTGTCCTTCAAGCTCAACACAACACCAGTTAGGTCATGGTGACTTCTTAAACAATGGAGGAAAAGTTGGAGTACCTTGCTTGAGGTGGTCAGGTGACATCTTCATTGACTGCCTCTTGAAATGAAAGGATAATCTTTCCTTTTCTGTTGCCATTCATGAGTTAGCATATACGACATATCTCAAGAACCAGAGACTTGTTCCTTTCAGGCTGAAGTTAGTATACCAAATCTGAGCCCAGGAGTCTCTTTCTCTCCTATCATGTCTTTTCTCAATAATGAAGAAGGTTAAATATAAGGCAGGGGAAATGTTCAACTCTCTACTAATCAAAGAAATGGAAATAAAAATGAGGCCTCACATTCGGGTCTGTCAAATTGGCAAAGACTTAAAAAATTATGTAATACTCATTGCTGGCCAAAAAGTATTCTCATATACTCAAATGGGAGTGTGACAATGCACAATGTCAACAATTTTTCTGGAAGGGAATTTGGTACATGAAAGTCTTAAACTATTCATATTCTTTGATCAAAAAATTCACCTTCTAAGGAAGGAAATCAAGGATATGAGCAAAGATTTAGTGACAAAGATATTAACCGCAGAGTGGTTTATAATATAGAAAAACTTGAATAAGATGTTCAACAATAGGATGTTGGTTAAAGAAATTTTGCAACATTTCTATCACAAAATGATCCATAGCTATTTAAAACAATGTTGAAGATGATTATGTATTGATGCAGAGAGATGCTCACAATATCATGATAAGAAAATCGAGTTACTAATTAGTATGCTTGGTAAGTTCCAACTTTATTATGGGAAAGTATACATATATGTGTGTGCATAAAAATAGTTCTGGAAATGTGCACTCTCCTATTAACAAATTAACACCATTTATTTCTGAGTGACAAATTTTATGGCTGCTTTAAATTTCTTTTCTAATTATCTGTATTTTGGATTTTTGTATTATATACACATTTTTTGGTATACACAAAGTTACTTCTAATCTAGATAAATAAATATGGATATGTGTAGGGAAGCTAAGTCTTTGGATGACTCTGACAGTGATAGTAAGTCTGTAGAACCTGACTATGATGCGTATTTCCGACTCTAATATCTATTTTACCCCTTTCCCTTTAGGAGGCATAACTAAGGTATGGCAGGTGGGGTGAGTGCCCTGGGTACTATTTCGGACGCTAATGAGCAGTTTCTGTTGGCCATGACAGTTTCCATTGCCAGCTGTGAGAGATTAATCAGCAGTTTGTCATAGGTGTTATTTTCTGTAGATAGGCATCTGCCCTTAGTTTTCCCCTTGCCATCGAGTCAATTCTGACTCCTGTCAACCCTATAGGACAAGGAAGAACTGCTCCATAGGGTTTCCAAGGCTGTAAATCTTTATGATGGTTATCTACCATGTCTTTCTCCCGTGGAACGGCTGGTGGTTTCCAACTGCCGACATTTTGGTTAGCAGCTGAGTGCTTTAACCACTGTACCACCAGGACTCCTTATTTCCTTTAGTTTTAGCACCCTAATTTTTAGCCAGGCACATTGTCACCTGGAATAAAAGACTACATTTCCCAGCTTCCCTTGCAGATAAGCGTGGTCACGTGACTAGATTCTGACCTTTGAGATATAAGTGGAAGTACTGTGTGGGACTTTAATAACTTCCATTAAAGGGTGGGAGCTCAGGCTTATTTCCCCCTTTTCCTTCTCTTATGCATGTATGGGCGGGAGCCTTGGCTGCCACACAGGTCCATGACATGGAAGCCATGAAGATGGCAGAAGAGAAAGATAGCAGTCTATGTTCCTTGTGATAGAGGGAGATCCCGGTATTAGCTTTGAACTGGTTATCTGCACAATTTTTTATGTTATAAAAAAATTAATTTCTATTTCATTTAAATCACTGCTGCTTTGGAGTTTTCAGTTATTTGTCGCTAATACTGGGCCTAACTAATATACTGACTAATCATGTTGGTGGCTGTTGCTAACTGACCAGAACCACTTACAGTGAAGGGCTTTATAGAATTAATTGTCCAGAAATAGAAAATACTTGGAGGATCATAAAACTAACACTGCCACATGTATCTGCAGTAGCATGTTGAATTTCTTGGATTTCTAGGTGGCTCTCTCAGGAGTGATTTTTTTTGATGAGCAGCAGATAAGCCTAAGATAGATACAACCTAAAATGTTGATACAGCCAATTTGGAGGCAATAGCTGCCAAATGTAAATCTTGATTACATAAAAGTAATACATTAAATGGATGTGAATCATGATGAAAAGAAAGGCATTTTTACATCAGTGCAAATATGGTTTAGTAAAGAGGCCTTTAGTAAATACATTTAGAGAAAATAAGCCCATTACTAAAGGGAAGTTCTTCATCTGGGACGCATTATTTAAAAATTTTTTAGCCAGATGAATATTTTTGTGAGCTAATTTATATCCTTGAGAGAAAAATTGTATTGAACTCCAAAAAAAGTTAATGGATAGGAAATTAAGGAGTTTCTTTAGTATAAGTTCATATTCCTATAAAAGGTAAGACTGTTATTTGTATCTACTGAATAGACACATTGCTGTCGAGTCAATTTCAACTCATAACGACCGTATAGGACGGGAGTAGAATTGCCCATAGGGTTTCCAAGGCTGTAATCTTTACGGGAGGCAGACTGCCACAGTGGGTTCAAACCACTGACCGTTCGGTTAGCAGTCAATCGCTTAATCACTGTGCCACCAGGGCTCCTTTACGATCTTTTAGGGACATGAAACTTATTTTCTCAAATATCATCATGTGGCTACTTTACAGGACAGTGTGATAAGTGCTTCAAGGATTTGATTCTTGATGATGATGAAACTTAACTTTGTACAGAGGCTACATTATCAAAATTGATAATGTAGCCTCTGTACAAACTCTCTGACATTTCAAAATGACTTTTGAAAGAGTCACCAATAGATGGACAATAAAAGAATAAAAAAAGACACAGTATTAATTCTCCCCACCCCTCAAATGTAAGACATAAGTAGAAGTGAAAGTGGCCAGAGTAAGAAAAGAAAAAAAGAATTTTGTTTTAGAGACACCCCTTTTTTCTTTATTTTATTTTTCTCTTTATCAATGCAAATGTACATGTTTTTATCTCTGTAGGATTCTTTCCTCACTGCATTCCACAAACCCAGAGAAACTCGCTGGAACGCATACAAAACACTCTGCTGCTACCATATTAGGAATCAAAATGTGTAGCAGAAACCCACTGCCAAGTCGAGATAATCAACAGGGAATGTCTGTGCCTTCAAGCCAAATGAGTGCAGAAAAATGACCAAGGCAGCAAAATAAATAATAAAGCCGAGGACTGGCTTTAGATTATGGTCTTATTATAGCCCACTCTCTAATAAAGTTGTGCTGGAAATTTCTATACCTCATGGCCATTCAGGTACAAGAGCCTCGTTAGGTCTAATTTTACTACAGATCAAATTCTCTCTGGGTCACAAGTGGAGCAAAGTTAACGAACATATCTTCGCTTTATTAATTACATAAAAAAATGTTATGTGGTCGCATGTCTCATAAATCTTCTACTGTAATACCAAACTGTTTCTTGCAGCTCTTACAAGTTTAGATTTTTTTTTCAACTTTTGCAAAAGGTCTGTAAGTGTATGGTGGTTACCAGAAAAATTTACGGTTACATCGTTTTTCACTCCAAAAGAAATTAGTTAAGATTAATTATATTTTCCTTATTTATATGCAGCACTTGATCTATCACATATTGGCTAGAAAGAAAATTTTAATTAATACATGTGTTGAATTAATAGATGTTTCAAATCACAACACAGTGGTTCTAGAATCCTAGCAAGGGACAGGATGACAGTTATACAGGGAAGGCAGAGGAATTATCTAGTGGATTAAACAGACCATTGCGGAACTAACTGCCTGCTTTATTAAGACAGTAATGATTACACCTGAGAATGTAGTGCTGTAATGATGAGAAGCTTGACCTTGCAGACATATTTTGTAAGTTTTAAAGGAGGCAAAGGTAAAAAATGACAAGATCAGAGAACAGAGGTTTCATAAATCAAGACAACAGATGACAGAAGCATGGGTGAGAGTATAATTGTAGACTCAGGATGAAGCAAAGAATTTAGAGCTATTACAAAGTAATTTGTGTGCCATAACTCTCTGGGAAATTATAATTATCAGAGACGTAATAGACCCATGGTCAAACTGCTTCTGGCCACATCACCTGGGTGGGAAAAAAAGTGATCTAAGAAATTTAGAGATGCAAAGATAAATTCAGAGGAATGGCCTAAAACCAATGAAAATGCCTCCCGTGTATTTTAATAGCTCATCATAGTTTACAAAGTAAGTTTTCCTGGCTCTTATCTCATTTGACCTTCACTCAAGTCTGTGAAGAAGTCTTCCTTACCCCCTTACATAAGAGGCTGAATTACCTCTGCTGAATAACTTGCTCAAGCTCTAAGTAAGAATGTGCACTAGATCTCAAATTCTTGCTCTTTCCAGTAAACCCAGTAATGCCAAACTAAGTAGGAGTATCTGTTTACCTTCTGGAGGATTCCTCATTTCCTTTGCAGTGAGACTGAGTAATAGCTCCCCACCTTGTTCATTTGGCTGTTCAGCCTGAAATTTGAGCAATATCCGGTACTTTAATAATAGTTCTGAGGCTCCTGGGCACATTACTTAGCTACCATGGCTTTGGTAAGGCAAACCTAAGGCCCAGGATTGAAAATCAACAGATGGGAAATGCCCTTTGTTAGCAGGACTGGGAAAAAAAAAAAAGGGTTGCCTAAATACCTTGGTCACTACTGCCATCTCCTGTTCTGAATGGCTCACCCAGAACTGTCTTTACATACATTTGCTTTAAATTCAAGTGTAATACCCAGGGCAAACTGATTCCACGTGAGTCAGGCATAGCTTCCGTGCATTTGAGGTTGCCCATTCAACCTAATCTGAAAGCAACATCTTTTGGCAGTGGTCAGTTTTAGAAGGCAGTTTGAGCAGGATAAAGAGACTGAAGATGATGGTCTGGAAGATGAGAGGGCACAGAAGAGAGGGTGGAAATATGATCAAAGATGGAGGAAAAGAAGATTAGCAATTCCACTTTGAAACTAAAACTTTCTATGCATGGACCATATCCAAGAGAGTTGCAAGGACCATAGAGAAATCAGATCCTCTTCTGCGTTCCTGAAGGTCCATCAAAGGTAGCTTGGATGTGGCTAAATACCACACAGACTGTGCTGTAGACGCATCCCACCTACAAGTGAGGTCAAGAATTGGGATGGCTGGCACACAGAAAAGACTCTGGATCTTCCCAGAGCTTAATTTTCACATTTCTTAGAATGTGATGATCAGAACTATCCCAATGGTACAACATATTAAGGCAACTATTCAGGACTCAAGCTTATTTTTACTCTCATGGCTTCCCAATTCATGGGGAAGTAACTTTAGAGGGCAGCTAAGTAACTGGGATGTGAGTTGTGCTAATATGAGCACTTCACCACCTATCTGACCCTGGACAAGTAATTAATGTTCCTGAGCCTCAGTTTTTCCATCTGTTTAAAGGGGATAATAATGCCTCCTTCACAGGAAAAAAAAATTTTTTTTTTTTTTTTTTTTCTGTGAAGGAGGCATTATTATCCCCTTTTAACAGATGGAAAGGCTATACCAAAAAACCAGTTGTGGTCAAGTTGATTCCAACTCACAGTGACCCTATAAAAACCCCAAAACCAAACTCATTGCTGTCGAGTTGATTCTGACTTGTAGTGACCCTATAGGACAGAGTAGAACTGCCCCGTAGGGTTTCTAAGGAGTGGCTGCTGGATTCAAATTGATGATCTTTTGGTTAGCAGCCAAGCTCTTCATCACTATGCCACCAGTGCTCTAGAAGATGGCATATGACAGTGCTTTAGCACAAGCCTTGACAAATAGGTAACTTGTATTTGTTTTTTTCTTTTTCACTCCTCCATGACTCACTCTTTTCTCTGGGTTTATCACTAGAACTCCCCTAGGGCAATGTGTTACCTATGACTAATCTTACTCTGTAGGCCTAGCTTGTTAATGTTATCTGAGTGAAATCAATTTCAATTTAGCATCAGGAACTGTCTTGAAAGGAAAATAGGTTCATAAGAGTAAGTTCTTATGGTTACGAGATCATGAGAAGAAAAAGGCCATCCCACGAATATGGTAAGGGCCTTGATGACAAGAGAGGTAGAATACTATCACCTTCCATGACTCTTTTAGAACTTGCACCACCTGGGGACTCCTTATGAATGGCCCACAAATACATGAAAAGATTCTCAACGTCATCAGGGAAGTACAAATCAAAATCACAATGAGATACCACTCCACACCCCCTAGGATGTTGTCATGGATTGAATTGTGTCCCCCCAAAATATCTGTCAACTTGGCTAGGTCATGATTCCCAGTATTGTGTGATTGTCTACCATTTTGTCATCTGATGTGATTTTCCTATGTGCTGTAAATCCTATCTGTATGAAGTCGGTGAGATGGGATTAGTGGCAGTTATGTAAACTCAATCTGCAGGGTTAATCTACAATTTAAGCCAGTCTCTTTTTGAGATATAATGGAGAGAGGTGAGCAGAGAGACAGGGGGACCTCCTACCACCAAGGAAACAGTGCCAGGAGCAGAGTGTGTCCTTTGGACCCAGGGTCCCTGTGCCTGATGAGCTCCTAGACCAGGGAAAGATTGATGACAAAGACCTTCCCCCAGAGCCAACAGAGAGAGAAAACCTGCTGAAGCTGGCACCCTTATAGCCTCATAGACTACGAGAGAGTAAATTTCTCTTCGTTAAAGCCATCCACTTGTGGTATTTCTGTTATAGCAGCACTAGATAACTAAGACAGATGGCTATTATCAGAAAAATGTAAAATAACAAGTTTTGGAGAGATTGTAAAGTTGGAACCCTCATTCATTTCTAATAGAATGTAAAATGGCACAGCCACTGTGGGAAATAGTTCAGTAGTTTCTCAAAAAGTTAAACATAGGATTACCATATGACCCAGCAATTCTGCTCATACGTATACATCCAAAAGAACTGAAAGCAGGGACTCAAATAGATACTTTACACCACTGTTCATTGCAGTATTATTCACAATAGCCAAAGGGTAGAAACAACCCAAATGTCCATCAACAGATGAATGGATAAACAAAATATATAACCATACAGTGGAATATTATTCAGTCATAAAGAGAAATGAAGTCCTGATGCATACTACCATACGGCTGAACCTTGAAAGCATTATGGTAAGTGAAATAAATCAGACTCCGAAGGAGAAATACTGTATGATTCCACTTATATGAAATACCTTTTCTCAATTAATCATGATGTTGCTTATTGGTCCCGTTGTAAGGATTTTTGTTTTCTTTATGTTGAGGCATAATCCATATTGAAGACTGTACTCTTTAACAAGGGCATGAACAAGGCCAATCTAATTGCTGGAAACTAGTGCTATATTTTTTTTTTATTGCAGTAAACTGTATAAAACAAAACATTTGCCATTTTAATTTTTAAGTGTATAATTCAGTGACGTTAAGTACAACATGGTGAATGTAATCAGTGTCACTGAATTATACACTTTAAAATGACAAATGTTTTGTTTTACATATTTTACTAAAATAATTAAAGAAAAGATAAAGCACTAGTTTCCCTCAATAGACTGCCCTTGTTCATGTGGAACCAGACCAACAACTTCTAAATCAATGACCTGATGGTATAAATATTGAGTCTGAGAATGCTCCCTATTCCATCTGGACACAGTTAAATAATACAACTGGCAAGTAGTTTTGAAGCTTCACTAACATAGGGCCTGCTCAAATATATTAATCTTACAGTGTCATTCTGTGACAGAATGTCACAGAGGGGTACATCTAGATCTGTGTCCAATCCAAGGCGCCATGCAACAGTGTTTTTCTTGACAAACCCATTTTTCTTGACAGTCAGTATAAAAATACGGCTTTACAAATAATTTTTTTTTCCCTGAAGGGCTGGGAAATTCTTGCAGTTATAAATTAAATAATAACGGCGATTAGATCCAGTTGCATTACGCAATGTAATCCAGCATCTAAATGTGCTGAGCATGGTGCTAAGCAAGTCAGGTAAGCATCCTGGACATGAACTCTACTTTTAGCGGCAGGCACCTGACCACCACATAGCACACGTAGCACATAGGCCTCAAATGAAACCGATTCTCCACGTAAGTGGGTTATGTGTACCCTTGTTTGCAGATCTGACTGTCCACTGAAGCTTGGAAATAACTCTCAGTTAAATTCAATTTTTTTTTTTTTGCTTTCAGATGCTGTAAATTCTGAAAAGGGCATGAAGAAAGGCTTGCTTATTGGCCTTTCTATTGCAGATTTCATTTGATTAGGAAGAATTAAAACAAAAGTCTGATATGTTGTTCTGTGTATTTGCAAAGGCTAATGTTGTAAGGGTGTAGAAAGCATTTTTGGGCAAAATGCAGTATAGTATAAATATAATTATTCTCCAAAGTGGTTACTTAACAGTTCTATTCCAAGTCTTTCCTTTTTAAGAAGGAGAGTGAATTTTACTAAGTTCAACCAGTATAATTTAGTCCGCCATTCATGGGAAGTGAATAAGGTAATTGAGGCCTGCAACCAGACAGACAGCAATTAGACTGCTGTAGTATTTGATAACCGTGGGCTGAAGGGGTTAACTTTACCCAAAGAGTTTGGTGTTCATAAGAACAGCTAAAACTTTGGAATTTCCCCAGTGATTGAAGTCTTCGAGGAGGCCTACAGAACACCTGAGGGTTTATGCTAATGAGGTGATATCAGTGGGGCAGCTGGTGAGGCCAGAAAGACCCACAGCTTGTTATCAGTTGACCTCAGGGGAGAGGGGTGTGATTCAATCAATCATTCCTACTTAATGAGGCCTCATTAAAGGCTCTGAACACCTAAGCTCTATTGGCTTCCTGGTTGGTGCACTTGAGAAGGTAGTGCATTCCTTTTAACATGGAAGCTTCAATTTGGAACTCTCCCAGACCTCACCCTATGCTTCCCTTCATTTACATACTTTTTGCTGTAATATAAAAGTAATTGTAAGTATAGTGCTTTCAGTAAGTTCTGTGATTCGTTATAGTGAAATACCAATTCCCACAGAGTGGTGGGATCCAGTAGGTCAGAAGTGATGGAAGCCTGGGAACCCCTGAGCTTATGGCTAGTATCCTGGGGAAACCTCAAGTTTGTAGCCAGATGGCCAGAAGTGTGGGTGTCTAGGGACTCTGAGCTTGTGGCTGGCACCTGAGGTATTGGGCAGCCTTGGGCATCTGGAGGGCCGCATCCTTTAACTTGAGAGATCTGCCCAAGCTCCTGGTCATTAGGGTCAGAAGAAGAAGTGCTGCATATACAGGTAGTGTCAAAAGTGGAACAGAGTGGGGAGAGAATTGATAATAAATTGATTTGGGTTGATTAACACATCTGGTATCAGAGAAGTGGGATTTGATTTCCATGCAACTACATTACATTAGCTCTGTTGGGTATCCACAGCCGTGCTTTTACTCTGTGAAATCTGTACTCAGGAGTCAAGTTCTTTTGTAGTGTTATTATCATGCTTATTCTTTGAGCTCTAGCTCCGTTTCCAATTTTTGAAAGTAAAATGGACCCCAGGACCCCTTATAAAATATGCCTTAGATAATATATTTAAGAAAGGTATCCATGTTTGTTGGATAGTTTCTCAGGTGGCATCGTTCTTGTAGCCAAGCAATTTCCAAGACAGTCGTTCTCAAATGTTAGCCTGCATCAGAATCACCTGGAGGGTTTTAAAAAAAGCTTGCTGGGGCTGGGTCCCAGTTTTTGCATTTCTAACAAATTCCCAAATGATCTTGCTGTTGCTGGTCCTGGGATCACACTTTGAAGATTAGTGGAATCACTGCTCCAAGAAATGCATGTCTTTACCAAAGGTTTCAATTTCAGTCTCTCTCTCAATATATATAATAAGGCCAATTGTCTTATTCCCTTTCAACTTCTGGTTGGAACCTGAGGACAGACTTCTTTTTTTTAGAGATATTTTCCAGAAAGTAAAAGTACTGGGAGATCCAATCTTATTGGCTTTTCTCATAAGCACAGGTTATATACTGTCTTTCGTTATCATGGTGGCACAGCAGTTAAGAGCTTAGCTGCTAACCAGTAGGTCAGTAGTTCAAATCCATCAGCCTCTCCTTGGAAATCCTAAGGGGCAGTTCTACTCTGAGGGTTGCTGTGAGTCAGAATCTACTCAACAGCAATGGGTTTGGTTTTGGTATTCAAATGTATTGGATATTTACGGTGTGTGGGGACTGCTCTTTGCTTGTGAAGAAGATTCAACTGGTTCTCCATTGTAGGGATCTTGCTTTGAGTTGCTTTTTTAATAGTTTTGTTTGTGGTCAAAGTTATGACAGAACTAATTTTATCTCTGAAGCATGCAGCTGTTAATTTGGATTGTGGTCTAAGTAGTTGAGCTAATTCAGGCCGTATAACGTGCTGGGAGTCACGATGAATCTCCTTGGTGTATTCTGATTACTGAATGCTTTACTAACATGTCAGTGTGGGTGAATATGGTATCTTATTATCTCCATTTTGACTTGTCCCTGAGCCTTAGCCTCACACACTGAGGACTTAATGAGCTTTCCCCAGAGATCTCTCCATCAAAACAACTCTTGGGGAGCCATTAGCTTTACTGAGCTTGATATCTTTTCATCTTTTGTTGCAATTTTTTTTCTGCCTCTGGCATCAATGTGATTGAACTTAGGGGGGTATTTAGACGTGCAGCACAGAGGAAACACCTGTGAAAGCCAGCTGCTCAGGCTACCCATCCAAGAGAGAGATTTCTCAGGCTACTTTAAATTAGTTTGAAGAACAGAAATTAGAACCTTCAGAATTGATCAGTCCTAGGTAACTACTCTTAAGAAAAAAAAAAAATCCAACTTGAAACCCTGACTTTATCTTCCAAATCTTGAAACCTTGAACTTGTGTTCAGAAGTAGAAAATAGTACGTGTTTAGCAGCACCTACTGGCCAAGTGTGATATCGCAGTTCTAGAAAGGAGTTTACGTTTTAAGACAAAAAAGAGGAGATATCTTATCTGGGGGTTTGCATGTAGAGTTATGGAAACTCCTCCTGGGAGAAATTCCTATTTTTTGAGCTTGTGAGGCAAGAAGTGTAGATTGACTCAAGCTGGAGGGTCAACTCCATTTTCAGGAAGGTTCTGTGGGAGACTCAGGTTCTGAAAGTGCTGGACCACAATTTGCAAACAATGCCGTGAACATACACAATCATGGAACTCCAAGGATAGCCCACCTTGTTAATTTCTTTCTTCCTATAAAGTTCGAGTTTTTAAAAAATAATTTTTATTGTGCTTTAAGTGAAAGTTTACAAATCAAGTCAGTCTCTCACACAAAAACCCATATACGCCTTGCTATTTACTCCAATTGCTCTCCCCCTAATGAGACAGCCCGCTCTCTCCCTCCACTCTCTCTTTTCGTGTCCATTTCGCCAACTTCTAACCCCCTCTACCCTCTCATCTCCCCTCCAGGCAGGAGGTGCCAACATAGTCTCAAGGTCCACCTGATCCAAGAAGCTCACTGCTCGCCAGCATCCCTCTAAAAGTTTGAGTGTTATTAGTATTTTAAATATCTATCTTCCTTTTGCAGATCTCTAATTTATAAATGAAATAAATTGAAAAATAAAAAAATTTTACAGAAATTTGCTAGTCAACAAAAGTACTCAGAAAAAAGCATTTATTCCAAAGTGGCACAGGCTATATCATCAGAGGCTTTACATTACTGGCTTCATGAATGCCAAGTGAAAGGATTATGAGGATGTTTTATCGCATTCTTGATATTTTGCATGTATGAAAGCTGATAATTGACTTCATTCTAGTTAATATAGTTGTAATCAACTTTATCACCACTATTACATTTGCCCTCGTTAACATTATTACTTTTCAAAGTATTTTGATATCTTGACAACAATGAAAGGTAGATTAGGCAGGTATATTTATGTCTACTTTACAGATGAAGTAGTAGATATAAAAACCTAAAGGGTTTACTCAAGGTCACACTGTTCATTGGAACCACACCTATCTGACTTGTTTCTAACTGCTGGTATAAAAAAAGAAACAGTTGCGGTGGAGTTGACTCCAACTTATAGTGACCTCGTGTGTCAGAGTAGAACTGTGCTCCATAGGGTTTTCAATGGCTGGTTTTTCTGAAGTAGATTTCCAGGTCTTATTTCCAAAGTACCTCTGGTTGGACTTGAACCTCAAATCTTTTGGTTAGGAGCCCAGCACATTAACTGTTCGCACCACTTAGTATAAACTCGTTTCCCTTTGAGTCGATTCTGACTTATAGTGACCCTATAGGACAGAATGGAACTGCCCCATAGGGTTTCCAAGGCTGTAATCTTTATGGAAGCAGACTGCCACATCTTTATCCCATGGAGTGGTTGGTAGTTTCCAACTGCAGATATTTTGGTTAGCAGTTGAACACTTAACCACCGTACTACAGGGCTCCTTCCACTTAGTATACCAAACCCATTGCCATCTAGTAGATTTCAACTCATATCAACCCTGTAGGACAGAGCAGAACTTCCCCATAGCTTTTCCAAAGAGCAGCTGGTGGATTCGAACTGCTGACCTTTTGGTTAGCAGCTGAGCTCTTAACCTACTGCACTACCAGGGCTCCCCACCTAGTATAGTGCTTCTCAAACTTGCTAGGTCTGATTACTTGAATTTATGGATTGCTGTGATATTTATTTTTGTTGTTGATGTCTGACTTAGGAGAGACCGCCTGTCTTATAGAACAAAACTGCTCCATAGGGCTTTCTTGATGATAATCTTTACAGAAGCAGGTCGTCAGGTCTGCTTCTTCCATAGTGCCACTGCGTGGGTTTGAATCGCCAACCTTTGGTTACCAGCTGGATGCAAACCATTTGTGCTACCCAGGGACCTTGTGATATTACTTAAAGGGGTGAATGAAAATATAAAGAAAGATATTTATTCCATTTTTGGAATCAGAGACTTGGTTCTTTTAGATTTATGTACAGAATTCATGGAAACCAAAATGTCCTGCATTGTACTATAGATACATGGCAATAACACAGGTCACAGTGAGTTCAGAGGTGAACAAAGTGATGCTTGTCTTTCAGCAATGTACCTACGGATCTAAAACTACTATTAAACACTGCATGGTCACATCCATTGTGTCTGTCAGATAGCATGGTTACCTGTATAAAGCTACTTAGCCAGAGGGGATTAAGACAGCCAGAAAATTCCATAGCTCTGATTTCTGGCCCTCTGCTTCCTTAGATGCAGCCATCAATTGGCCCTTTGTGTTTCTCTGCCCTCTGAAAACCTACAAACCCTGCCTGGGATCTTCATTCTCTACCTCCTGCCCAATACACTTGGAATTGGGTGTAGTTGAGTAGAAGATTAGCATAATAACATGTAGAGCTGGTAATTCTAGGAGGACCCAAAGGCAACTCTTGATTTGTAGGCCTCCTATGTGCTGGTCATTGTTCTAGATACTGTACACATATAATTTCCTTTAACCATTGACAATAACCAAGACAGGTAGTTATTCTTCTTTTTTTTTTTTTTGTGATGATATTGTGGTTCAGGTTCAGTAAATTACCCCAGGTCACTGTGCCTACTACTTTCACAGTACTTCCGTAAATAAAAAGATTATGTTAGGCAATAGAGGAGTGAGAGTGTAGAGTTGGGAATTTGAATTTGATGGAGAGAGGATGATTAGTGTATTCTTGGAGAAAAAGGGGGAGGGATCCAAGAGAAGGAGAAAAGGTGGGATTAAGTTATGTTCTGATCATTTTGGCTTTAAAGAGAAAGATGCTTTGATAAACTCTTTGCTTTCACTCAAATCAATTTGGTTTGTCCAGGAGAGCTGCACACAAATGTGTTTAAAGATCTTATAAAAGCTTCTGTTAAAATGACGTTGTTTTTGTGGATATAAACTGATTAGCTTAAATTTTTTATTCCTCAATAAAAGCACAGAGCAAGTAAGCAACCTCTACTTCAGTGGTTGTTAAAGTGTGGCCCATACCAGCAACATCGGCATCATCTGGGAACTCGTTATAAATGCAAATTCTTGGGTCTTACCCCAGACCTATAGAATCCGAAACTCTGGGAGTGGAGCCAGCTATCTGCATTTTAACGAGACCTTGAGATGATTCTGAAGCACAGTCAAACTTTGAGAGCCACTTCTTTACTCTGTACTATTAGGTGAGAGTTTTAATCTTTCCTCATTTATATATGAAAAGGTGCTTTTAAAACCAATTTCATCAGCAATCATCAAATGTACTTGATAAGACTTAGTGTGCTTTCTCCTCTGATACATCATGGAAAATGAGATAAACGTAATAATGCAGACTGTTTCTAGTATAAATAAAACCAATAAAGGTTTTTTTGGCAATTTTTTTTTTTATTTGAACAGCTTGAGTTTTAGAGAAAATGGAATATAAATTCTAAATAACAGGAACATCATATCTGAGTTTTTATTTTATCTTTCAGCATATTATTTTCTTTGAATTTGCCTGCTAAAGACAATGATTTAAATTTTAAAAGGCAAAAAAAAAATTCAAATATGCTGCAGATGACCTATTACAGTATCATATAACCATATTCATATAAAATACCAATTATCAAAACCACTCTAAAACTTGAAAAGACAAGGGAAAGATAAATACTCCTCATCCTTGCCCTACCCCAATGCCCCAAAGAAATGAAATATCTTTCAAATCATAGGATTCTAAGATTACAGCACTTCAGAGGAAATTAGGCACAATACTGGACGGTGTATCAAATTCCAGAAGTTGTCAACATTGACTAATTAAGCAGGCAGAAATACAGAGAAGACCTTCTGGAAATCACACCATTCATTTTAATTCACTGTACCAGGTATTTGTATGGTCATGTTGAGCTGGACAGTGATTTGGAACAGGGCTGTGGAGAGGTATCAGCTACAGTGGACTTGAAATATAATATTGTTAAAGGAGTAGCTATTGAACAGAGGAAACCTTGGTGGCATAAAAAAAAAAAATTAGTGCTATCGAGTCATTTCTGACTCATGTGGCATAGCGGTTAAGAAAAATAGTTTTTTTGGCCAGTGGTGTCACTAGGGTTGGTGTTACCCAGTGCGGTAACTCATAGTGTCACCCCCCCATCCATGGGCGCTGCTGGCTGGTGAACCCCTCCCCCCGACATGGTTCCCCACAGTTCCTCCCCTCTCCCATTGGCCAAAGTGGATATCCTCCTCTCCTGCCAACAGGGGCGCCATGGTCCACCCACCCGCACCCTGACTGGCAGGTGATGGGGTGTGGTGATGAGTTACCATACTGGGTGATGGGTGATGCCAACCCTAGTGACACCACTGCCTTGGCGGCCCCTCCCCCTGTGGCAATGGCCTGCTTGCCACCACTACTGCTGCTGCAGACCCCTGTACCCCCCCTAGTGATGCCATTATTTTTGGTCCCACTATCAAATTCTCTTCACTTTCCCACTGTTCCTTTGCTCAAACTGCACTGTTTATAAAACATGCCATTCCATATACTACACCTTTTCTTCTCTGAATAGCAATTTAGATGTGTTCTTCCAGAAAACTTTCTTCATCAATACATTTTCTCTGCAAACATTTTGATACATGCTATTGTTGACATAATTTTGTATTTGCTGATTGATAAAAGTTAATGTTAATTTAATTAGCTTTAAAAATCTATTTTACTGTGTGGCTTCTGGAGTAGAGAGACCATGTTCTATTCGATGTTTGTTTTGTTCAGATTTTTACTGACTTCCTACTACATATTTTACACTTTACTAGAATATTAAGACACATGTGCCACATGTGATACCTGGTTCCTGTTGTCGGGAAACTTAAGTCCTGTTGGCTGGCAGTACAAAGCCAGGATAAGTCAAGCAATAATTTAAAAATTGAACACAATTACTCAAAAGATATTTTGAGAGTACTTGTTTAAAAGCCAAGTAGATTATTAAATATAAGATAGCAGCTGCCATGAACTTGGAGGATAGCCTTTAGTATTCCGTCTACTTAAACTGTGAAATTCCTTCAATAGTGCCTGAACAGATTTCCCCTGGTGGTTCAGGGGATCTTAGCCTGTGTTGTAGCCAGGCCCCTCCTATCCCAGTGTTATGTTGTTCTCTGGATCAGACTGACCCTGCATGCTGATCACTATTTCTGAAATGTGATAAATGACAAGTAGAATATAATTGGTAGTAACAGGAGAAATATTTTGAATTTAGAAAATAACTCAGTTAGGTCAAGTTTCCACTTTGAGCAGTAATTCAGAATCTTGTTTCTAACATGAACATAACCTAACCTCATTCAGTTACAAGATTTAAAAGAATTGCCAAAATTGTCTGAGAAATGCAAAAACTTCAGGATATTTCAGTTCCACATAATAATATAGAATGTACAATTGATAGTGGATGACATTGTGTAAACTGTTTCTGAGATTTGAAGCTCATTGAATTAGAGCATCACACATACTTAGAAAAATATATTGGGATAGTTCCTTTTTATATGAATCACATTATTATTATTTCTTATTTAAGAGTTGCAATACAGAGTTTTTGACCAAAAGGAATGGTGAAGAAAAATCAGTATTTGTGACATTTTACAGGATCAATTAGAACCTCCACAGGAGGAAGCTACCATCATCCTGCTGCAGCAGGGGTCTCCTTACTTGAGTTCTTGCCTCCAAATTTGACCCCCACGTCCCTAGCCATCCTCCACACAGAAACCAGAGAAGCATCTCAAAGTAAAAACAGCTTGCATCATTGTCATCTTTTAATTTAAAAACCTCTCATGACTGGAATTCTAGCACAACTTGAATAAAAGCAAACACCTTCCCACGGCCTCCAGAACCCTACACGAGCTGGCCCCTGCCTTCCTCTCAGATCTCATCCTCTTGTCTCCCTCCCCCAGTGTGCTAAGCTCTGGCCATTACAGCCCTCTGGATATTCGTCAAACATATAAAGTTTCTTTCCATTGCACGACCTCAACACTTTTTTTTTTTTGTTGTTGTTGCTTGAAACTCTCTTCCTCCAGATTTTTAATGTCCCCTTTTTAAAGAGACCTCTCTCTTCACCAGAGCTAAGTCAACCCCTGGATTCACCCTCCATATTACCCTTTTGTCTTCTTCACAGCACTTACCGGTACCCGAAATTATCTTGTTGCTAATTGCCATCAAGTCGATCCAACACATGGCAATCCCATGTGCGCAGAGTAGAACTGCTTCATGGGGTTTTCAAGACAGTGACCTTTTGAAAGCAGATCACAAGGCCTGTCTTCCAAGGTGTCTCTGGGTGATTTTGAACCCCCACCCAACCTTTCAGCTAGTAGTAGAGTGCTTAAGCATTGAGCCACTCAGGGACTCGAAATTATCTCACTTTTTTTTTTTTTTCCTCACGCTTATTTACCTCTCCCTTCTAGAATATATATATATATATTTTTTCTAGAATATAGGGATCCCTGGTGCTGCTGTGGTTAAGAGCTATGGCTGCTAACCAAAAGGTCAGCAGTATGAATTTACCAGCTGCTCCTTGGAAACAGTATGGGGCAGTTTTACTCTGTCCTATAGGGTTGCTGTTGCTATTAGTCAGAATTGACTCAGTGGTTTTCGGTTTTTGATGACTAGAATATGCAGGAGCCCTGGTGGTACAGTGGTTAAGTGCTCGGCTGCTAGCTGAAAGGTTGGTGGTTCAAACCCACCAGCCACTCCCAGGAGAAAGATGTGGCAGTCTGCTTCTGTAAATTACAGTCTTGGAAACCCTGTGGGGCAGTTCTACATTGTGCTATAAGGTTGTTACGAGTCAGAGTTGACTTGACAGAAATATGTTTTTTTTTTTTTTTTTGTTACTAGAACGTAAGCTCTTTAGGGCAAACTGTTTGTCATATTAACCTCTCTGTCCCCAATATCTATAAGATAATGCCTGGCACTAAATACCAAACCTAGTGCTGTCAAGTGGATTCCGACTCATAGCGACCCTATAGGACAGAGTAGAACTGCCCCAAAGAGTTTCCAAGGAGCGCCTGGCAGATTCGAACTGCTGACCTCTTGGTTAGCAGTCGTAGCACTTAACCACTATGCCACCAGGGTTTCTGGCACTAAAAAAGCATTCTGTAAATATTTGCTCACAAACTGTCTGAAAAATGTCATCCTTTAACCAAGCCACACAAAGTATGGTCACATTTTGAGCCACATTTTTCTCTAACTTATGATTATGTTCCTTGGCCTGGATATATAATTGACATTAAACTTGCATTCTTTAAGATCCATGCCTGTATTCTCAATTGAAAAAAGATCGTGAGGACTTTATTTAATCCAGTTTTCACATTATATTAGTAACACCTCGGGAAACTTAAATCATTAATGCCTGGGACTTTCGACCAACCGTGTCTCTTTGGGGATGGAACCCTGGCATTTCTATTTTAAAATCTCTCAAAGTGATTTTGATGTACTGAGATGGTTGAGAAAAATGAGATTAATTAATACTTATTTTTCATACGCTGCAGAGTTATTATCAAATATCTTCTCCCCAAATGAATTCAAGTGAAATATAGAAAGTTATCAATTCAGAGTAGAAACCACATCAACAAATCCTCCCACACTGAGAGTGGCCCCAGATGACAACTGTTGTTGTTAGGTGCTGTCAAGTTGGTTCCGACTCATGGTGACCCTATGCACAACAGAATGAAACACTGCCCGGTCCTGCGCCATCCTCACAATCATTGTTATGCTTGAGCTCATTGTCGCAGCCGCTGTGTCAATCCACCTTGTTGAGGGTCTTCCTTTTTTCTGCTGACCCTGTACTTTATCAAGCATGATGTCCTTCTCCAGGGACTCATCCCTCCTGACAACACCTCTGAAGTATGTAAGACGCAGTCTTGCCATCCTTGCTTCTAAGGAGCATCCTGGTTGTCCTTCTTCTAAGACATTGTTCTTTCGGCAGTCCATGGTATATTCAATATTCTTTGCCAACACCACAGTTCAAAGGCGTCAATTCTTCTTTGGTCTTCCTTATTCACTGTCCAGCTTTCACATGCATATGATGAGATTGAAAATACCATGGCTTGGGTCAGGCGCATCTTAGTCACAACTAGCCATCACTAAAAAGATCTCTTACTCTCATCTGGAAAAGTATCTGTGTATTCTTGGTACCCTATACATTGTTCTGCATACTAAATATCTCACTCAGTTTCTAAATTATTAAACATCTAGTTTAGAAATATATATAGATAACTTCATATCTAAGCATTAACTGACTATAAATTTTATACCCAGGCGTATTAACTAATTTAGGAAATCATTTTGCAGCCAAAATATAATTACAAAAATAGTCAACAGTTTTCTTGTGGGTTATAAAAAGAAATCTCCCTAAATTTATTACTAAGGACTAATCTAGGAAATTAGGAAAACTGAATACTTGCTTTCTTTACTCAGTGCGACTGCAGTATAAGGGAAGAGGAGAAAGGTCTGATGTATTTCTTAATGTAAATAGTTTTATTTTCGATATGCTATGCATCAACCTAAATTGTTTTTTTCCCCCTCGATATTCTTTCTGTACTCTTTTTCCTTCGTTGGTTATACTCTTTGAGTAACGTGTATACTATAGGTATACATAGACCTAGGCAAAGAAATATCTTTCCTTCATGAATCAAAGATTACCATAACAGTCTATAAAAAATATTGATCTACTTCCCTAATTAATCTACAATTAAGTCATTCAGAGGAGTTTTTGAAGTACAGACATGATATCAGTCTTCCGCTCTACCTCTTTTCCTTCTTCTTTCCTGTTTGAGGAACGTGTTTAATGCACGTTATGTATGAAGTCCTTTACAATAATCTTGGCATTAAAAATATATAAATAGTGTTTGTGTAGTGGGTGAAAAGAGTTTTCAAACATTGGGATTCTCACAAGATTTACCATGAGATTGATCTATTTAACTTTAATTCTATTGATAATTATGGACGTAATTTTAGGTAGGCAGACTAATCCATTTAATGACTGAATATACTTAATAGCAAAACAACGGTATTGTTTAACTATGTTTTAGTAAGAATAATTTTTTTGTCCAAATATTTTAGCATTTAAATGATTAATAAGGGTGAAAACATATCCTCTAGCTTTTTGAATTGATACAGTAAGAACCTGTTTTGATGATTCTAGTTAGGTATTATATTTTATTGATGTGGTCTAAAACAAGTTTATTTAAAGTAAAATGAGCCAAATAGATCAATTTCTATCCCAAAAGTCAAGCATCTTCAAATATCTGAATTCTGAAATGTGTCAACTTCTAAGATGAGATGTGACAATAAAGGGTGGGTTATGTATCATCAACTTCTGATTGGTATTGATCTTTGAGAGTTTCAGTGGGTTCATATTTGGAGACTGAATCATCCTGCAGACTCTGTTTTATACACTGTCACAGCAATCCATCTTCATCAGCGTTTATCAGTTGCCTACACAGGTTAACCCTGGCACACTGAGCTGCTTCCTGTAATTTTTTTAGTTGCATTTTCACTGTTTTCAATTTTTCCTTCCCAGTAAAAGCAATATTATTTCCATTTTGACAATTGCTTCGATGATATCCCAAATCACGTTCATATCTCCTGGTCCATTGCAATTCAAGTTAATACCTAGCTACATACCCCTAGCATTTACCGGGTGCTTATCTGGGTTACATGAACAGTTTATGTATTTGTCTGATTTTAAATAATACATGTGGTGAGATGTCAAGGCATTAGAGCAGACTGCAGCCAAATAATATATACCACCTCTCCAATGCAGTCTCTCCTATAGCTTCTAGGTTAGTCCGAAACAAGATACACATTGAAATGGCAGCTGTTTCTGGTCCTCATGCTCCCAGAATGGAATAGCACAGGGACGCTAGAGCTTGGCAGAGGGATAAATATTGAAGGGCTGCTCAGCCTTTGTTCCTTGAAGGAAAAGGAGGGGATGGAAGAAGGTTAGAGGATGGCTGGCAGAAAAGTCTTAAAAAAAAAAAAAAAAAGCTGATGGATTGTCTACCCAAACATGGTTAGAATAAATAGACTAAAAAAGAATAAATAGACTAGGTTTTCTTTAATAGACCAGGTTAATCTTGATTAAACTGAATGAATTCTTAATCTCATTTTATGTCCATCAGACATATATATTTGTCTTTTTAAATTTTGCATCAGCTGAAGTTGGTTTATCCCTCTCTTGGTATTTTCTTCTATACCCTTTCTCCTCTTCCCTTATACTCTGAGTAAATTGTATACTGCATGTGAGGTCAAGTAGGGAGTAAAGAAGTATCCTCCATCTTCTTGTTCTCATTCGCTCTAAACCAGTGTATGTTCTCACTTATATATAAACAGCCTGTATTGCTTGCATGCCTTTATATAATCTTTGTACAGCTGATAGTCTTATTACAAATATTTTAAAACCTGCACGTATCATTACTTGTTTTTCCTATTACATGTAGACTTTCACAATGGCAAAAAATGATGTTTCTTGTAGATAAGCTGTGAAACTAAAATGATTTTTAGGAAATGGTTTGTAATTAGTTGTTTGCTTTTAAATTGTTGTCCAAGGTATATTCCCATGGAAACTTACCTATTTAGAGTATGTCAAACATATATTGTAAAGGGATTGGAAATATCGTGGCCATGGAGATAGTCTCACAAAACAATATCTAAACTGTCCCTTCTTTGGGAAACAATGATTGATAGCAGATTGTCATATCTCACGTGCCTATCGGCGCCCACTCATTCTTCAAAGAACATTGTTTTGTGATGATATGTGCTGTTCATGTGGCACAGGTGGGGCGCATTTTTAGTAAGAGTTTAAAACGTTCATGATTTGAAGAGCTTACAACGATAGGTTGGTATTTGCCATGTAACTTGCAAAACTGCTGTATTGATGGCCTTGTTTTCAGTTGTGACATCTAGCTTTCTACCATCGTCTTGCTTTTTTCATGCAGGTTTGTGCTCCTTTGTATTTTACAATTCCTTGGTTTCTGGTCACAACAAATCAGCCAGCCTGAATAAAAATAAATCCTTCTGTTTTTTTCTGTTGCTTTGGTAAGTGGTGTAATCATGTGTAATTCTTACTGTCTACTCGTAATGGTTGGAGGGATTAACTAAAGGTTCTATTTCAATGATTACAAAAGATAATGTCTTCTTTTCTTTGCTCTTGGCAACATCTTTCCCATATTCAGAAAATAATGAAAATGGACCACTTTAGCTCTTGGCCATCTTCCTAATACATGCTTTGGAGCTAAGGGCCTATGGACTATGCCATTCTTTATTAAATTAGGTTTTTCTATTCCTAGGGAACTTTTAAAATTTTAAGTAATATGATTCTGGCATTCTCAGATGTATACATATTGGAACTGAGAAGGAATTTTTGGAAGCTTCTTTTACTGATGGTTTTGAAAACCACCGTTGTCCTTTGTTGTTTTTGTTGTATACCTTTAAGCTAATTCTTTTCAAAGGGTGATTCTTCAGGGACTTTGCATTAAAGTTACTGTTGGTTGTTAATGAGTCGGAATCCACTTGATGGCACTGGGTTTTTTTTTTTTTTTTTTTGGTTTTGGTTGTTAATATGTGGATTGTTAAGGCCCTTACACTAAGCTGCTGAATCAGAATTACTGGGGTGGGTCCTGGTCACCTGCATTGTAAACAAACATCCCAGGAGAGACAAGTTTAATTGGCTAACTGAAAAGCATCACTTTAAATCATCTGTGCCTAGTACTGTGACTGGTCCTGAATGAAGGGACTATTTACCTTACTCCTAGTGACATAAAGAGCTTTGAATGGCTATAGTGAATCACATTAAGACCTTATCAAGTTCAATGCTCTTGGTTGTTTCCAGAGTTACATTTATAATTGCACGCTATTGTTTGTGGCAGAACTGAGAGTTAAATCTCTTCCACTACTAAGAAGGGCTGTCAGCATTTTATGGTGAAATAGCAAAAGAAATCTGAATATAAATATACTGCTAGGGTATAGTGTAAATAATGATTTAGGAGTCAGATAAACTTGATTTGATTACTAGATCTACTTCTATAATCATGGGAAAGTTACTTAAACTCTTTAAGTCTCATTTCCTCATATACCAAATTATAATAATTACAGTACCTACCTCATAGGGTTACTGTGAGGGTTAGATGGCCTACTCTCTGTAAATCACTTAGCACAGTGCCTGATTCCCAGCCATCACTTAGCAAATGGCAGTTTCTTAAATTAACTAAAAATGTTCTTAGTTTCATTGGCTGTATCATCTAATTTAGGACTTGCTGAGTTTATCAAATGAAATGATACTAAGAAAAGTCTAAATAGCTTACACTAAAATTCTTTGCTCTATCCATAGCCCCTGGAGCTGTGTATACGTGCAGGTTTAAATACTTGTGCAATGTAGAGGAAGAAAAAGCGTTGTAGAGCACAGAAGGTAGAGGCTGTTTTGTTTTAATTTAACAAAATGACATTTGTTAAGTTTATGACAACCTACACTATGGTCTTCAGGAAGTACCAAAGGTTTTGGATTAAATATGTTGTTGTTAGGTGCCATCAAGTTGGTTCTGACTCACAGCGACCCTGTGTACAACAGAACGAAACACTGCCCAGTCCTGTGCCATCCTCACAATCTTTGCTGTGCTCGAGCCCATTGTTGCAGCCACTGTGTCAGTCCATCTCATTGAGGGTCTTTCTTTGTTTTGCTGACCCTCTACTTTACCAAACATGATGTCCTCATCCAGGGACTGATCCTTCCTGATAACATGTCCAAAGTACGTGAGACAAAGCTTCTAAGGAACATTCTGGCTGTACTTCTTCCAAGACAGATTTGTTTATTCTTTTGGCAGTCTACGGTATATTCAATATTCTTTGTCAGCACCATAATTCAGAGGCATCAATTCTTCTTCAGTCCTCCTTATTCATTGTCCAGCTTTTGCAGGCATCTGAGGTGATTGAAAACACCATAGCTTGGGTCAGGTGCACCTTAGTCTTCAAGGTGACATCTTTGCTTTTCAATACTTTAAAGAGGTCTTTTGCAGCTGATTTGCCCAATGCAATACATCATTTGATTTATTGACTGCTGCTTTCATGGTCATTGATTGTAAATTCAAGTAAAATGAAATCCTTGACAACTTCAATCTTTTCTCTGTTTATCATGATGTTGCTTATCGGTCCAGTTGTAAGGATTTTTGTTTTCTTTATGTTGAGGTGTAATCCATACTGAAGGCTGTAGTCCTTGATCTTCATCAGTAAGTGTTTCAAATCCTCCTTGCTTTCAGCAAGCAAGGTTGTGTCATCTGCATATCACGGGTTGTTAGTGAGTCTTCCCCCAATCCTGATGCCCTGTTCTTCTTCATATAGCCCAGCTTCTCGGATTATTTGCCCAGCATACAGACTGAATATGTATGGTGAGAGGATACAGCCCTGATGCACACTTTTCCTGACTTTAAACCATGCAGTATCCCCTTGTTCTGTCTGAATGGCTGCCTCTTGGTCTATGGACAAGTTCCTCATGAGCACAATTAAGTGTTCTGAAATTAAATACATTACTTAAAAAATAAATGCTCATGTAATAATAAACAACTTCTAAGAATTAAAAGATGTTCACATGAACCCCTAGGTGGCACAAATGGTTAAATGCTCAAGTACTAGCCTAAATGTTGACAGTTTGAATGCATCTGAGGTATCTTGGAAGAAAGGCCTGGTGATTTGTTTTTGAAAGGTCATGTTGAGGGTCCTACTATCTTTTGATAGGAAACACAGTTCTAGTGAGCAACATGTGGGTAGCCATGAGTCTGAATCAACTCAGTGGCAACTGGAAAAAAAAAATGCACGTATTGGTCAAATCATTCTAATTTTCAGCAATTAGATGTAAGCCAAGCACAGACAGTATGGATCTATACGTAATTAGACACTACAGAAATCTCCAGGACCATCTAATGGCCCATCTAAGGGGCATTTTATCCTCTTTCCTAGTAATGGGCATTTGTTAAGAATGTATTGATATTATAAACAACTTCTAAAATGAACAAGTAAAAGAAATCTTATTTGGCATCCCCAATAGGATGCATATAGAAAGCCAGTTTTTTGTACAGCATCAGTAATCAAATGTATATAGAATGAAGAATAGAAAGAATTAGAAAGCAGTGATTATGACTGACTAGAAATATTTCAGAAATGTCTGCACAGCTGACATTTAAATAGCTTCATATTTGAAAAGTTATCTAACTATAATTTTTATTAGCTATTCTTCACAGTGACTTCATTTGATAGGCTAGTTTTCTAAACCTCATTTAATATAAAAGTAATAAAATTATTGGTTTAAAGATGGAAGGGGCCTTAGACGTCAAATAGTTTAACATTTTCATTTGGAAGATTGATGCCCAGACAAGTTAAGTGACTTGCCCATGGTTATGATTGTAATTATGGTGAAATTGAGACTAGAACTCAGTTTTTTGCCTTTTTCATTAAACTTAGGTAGAAAAAGAGGTAGATCTTGACTTATGAATTATCACTAGATTCCCAATTCCTTCTCTAGGCCTCTGTTCTCCCAGAGAGTTACTGTCTCTTCAAGAAAAAGTATATAATATATGCAAAAATATTTCCCTTATGAAGTTTCCCAGTTAGGTACAATATTCGAAGATTATAAAGCAGGTCAGAGAGGATGGAGATAGCAGTAGTGCTGAAAACAGAGGTAAACTGAGGTAAATTAAGGTAAAGACAAGTTAAGATACTAGCCATGATTGTGGTTTGCAATCATATGTATGCCTCTGATCTCAACCTGTTTCCTTTATACCGTACAGGCAGGTGACTGGGCAGACATCTTCATGTCAGATGTGTTCAGAACGGCTTTATTAAATGCTGGAATAGGTTATGTTTCCAATGGGATGTCTCTCAGGCATGTGAGGTTATAGTCCAAGAAAAAGCAAGGAGGGTAAGGTTGAAGAATTGTAGAACCAGGAGCCCTGGTGATGAAATGGTTAAGTGCTCAGCTGCTAACTGAAAGTCTGCATTTCGAACCCACCAGTGGCTCTGGGGGAGCAAGACCTGGTGATGTGCTCCCACAAAGATTACAGCCTAGGAAACCCTATGAGGCAGCTCTACTCTGTCCTATAGGGTCGCCGTGAGTCGGAGTCGACTGGATGGCACACAACAACTACAGAAACTTTAGCTGTGTACAGGAAGGCAGGAAGAAAGAAGTAGGAGGTGACTGGGAAACTGAAACAACTGAGAATGCTCTTAGGGGACCCCACAGAACCATGGGGTGCAGGAGGTACTAGATACAGGATATCTGGAAACTACTGATTGATTTTAGGAAGGGGTACTGAGAATTTTTGTAGAGCATTACTAGGCTACAGATATTATGATCGTAATACATATTTAAGGAAACTCTGGTGGCGTAGTGGTTAAGAACTAACCAGAAGGTTGGCGTTCGAATCCACCAGGCACTCCTTGGAAACCCTATGGGGCAGTTCTACTCTGTCCTATAGGGTCGCTATGAGTCGGAATCGACTTGGTTGCAATGGGTACAGGTTCTAACATATATTTAAAGACTCAAACAGTAGGGAATGCCAAGAATGCAGTTTTTTTTTTTTTTTATTAAAAAAAAAATAAAACCATGAGAGGCATGAAAGATAGTCCATGTACTAGAAAACAAATAAATAAAAAGGTGGAAACAACTACAAAGACATCTTTGGAGAAAACTATGGCTATTTATAAAGGAATCTGAAATTTGTGATTTTTCTGGTTGGAAATTTATTATTTATACAAATATATATTTTTGTTAAGCATCAAGGAATTTCTTTCTGGAGGGGAATGAAGCACCTTTCTTTGGCAATGATATAAAGTAATTTTGTATGTGTGCATTTATCTATATAAATTGGCCTCTGAGCACTGCTTTTGCTGTGTCCCAGAGGTTTTGATAGGAAGTATTTTCATTCTCGTTGCATTCTATGAATTTCCTTATTCCCTCCTTGATGTCTTCTATAACCCAGTCTTTTTTCAGGAGGGTATTGTTCATTTTCCAAGTATTTGATTTCTTTTCCCTAGTTTTTCTGTTATTGATCTCTAGTTTTATTGCCTTGTGGTCTGAGAAGATGCTTTGTAATATTTCGATGTTTTGGACTCTGCAAAGGTTTGTTTTATGACCTAATATGTGGTCTGTTCTAGAGAATGTTCCATGTGCGCTAGAAAAAAAAGTATATTTTGCAGCAGTTGGGTGGAGAGTTCTGTATAAGTCAATGAGGTCAAGTTGGTTGATTGTTGTAATTAGATCTTCTGTGTCTCTGTTGAGCTTCTTACTGGATGTCCTGTCCTTCTCCAAAAGTGGTGTGTTGAAGTCTCCTACTATAATTGTGGAGGTATCTATCTCGCTTTTCAATTCTGTTAAAATTTGATTTATGTATCTTGCAGCCCTGTCATTGGGTGCGTAAATATTTAATATGGTTATGTCTTCCTGATCAATTGTCCCTTTTATCATTATATAGTGTCCTTCTTTATCCTTTGTGGTGGATTTAAGTCTAAAGTCTATTTTGTCAGAAATTAATATTGCTACTCCTCTTCTTTTTTGCTTATTGTTTGCTTGATATACTTTTTTCCATCCTTTGAGTTTTAGTTTGTTTGTGTCTCTAAGTCTAAGGTGTGTCTCTTGTAGGCAGCATATAGATGGACCGTGTTTCTTTATCCAGTCTGTGACTCTCTGTCTCTTTATTGGTGCATTTAGTCCATTTACATTCAGGGTAATTATAGATAAATAAGTTTTTAGTGCTGTCATTTTGATGCCTTTTTATGTGTGTTGTTGACAATTTCATTTTTCCACATACTTTTTTGTGCTGAGGCGTTTTTCTTAGTAAATTGTGAGATCCTCATTTTCATAGTGCTTGACTTTATGTTAGTTGAGTCGTTACGTTTTTCTTGGTTTTTATCTTGAGTTATAGAGTTGTTATACCTTTTTGTGGTTACCTTATTATTTACCCCTATTTTTCTAAGTAAAAACCTAACTTGTATTGTTCTATATCGCCTTGTATCCCTCTCCATATGGCAGTTCAATGTCTCCTATATTTAGTCCCTCTTTTTGATTATTGTGATCTTTTACCTATTGACTTCCATGATTCCCTGTTATGTGTATTTTTATTTATTTATTTTTAATTAATCTTAATTTGTTTGTTTTTGTGATTTCCCTATTTGAGTTGATATCAGGACGTTCTGTTTTGTGACCTTGTGTTGTGCTGATATCTGATATTATTGGTTCTCTGACCAAACAATATCCTTTAGTATTTCTTGTAGCTTTGGTTTGGTTTTTGCAAATTCTCTAAACTTGTGTTTGTCTGTAAATATCTTAATTTCGCCTTCATATTTCAGAGAGAGTTTTGCTGGATATATGATCCTTGGCTGGCAGTTTTTCTCCTTCAGTGTTCTGTATATGTCGTCCCATTCCCTTCTTGCCTGCATGGTTTCTGCTGAGTAGTCAGAACGTGTTCTTATTGATTCTCCCTTGAAGGAAACCTTTCTTTTCTCCCTGGCTGCTTTTAAAATTTTCTGTTTATCTTTGGTTTTGGTGAGTTTGATGATAATATGTCTTGGTGTTTTTCTTTTTGTATCAATCTTAAATGGGGTTCGATGAGCATCTTGGATAGCTATCCTTTCGTCTTTCATGATGTCAGGGAAGTTTTCCGTCAGGAGTTCTTCAACTATTTTCTCTGTGTTTTCTGTCCCCCCTCCCTGTTCTGGGACTCCAATCACCCGCAGGTTATCCTTCTTGATAGAGTCCCACATAATTCTTAGGGTTTCTTCATTTTTTTTAATTCTTTTATCCGATTTTTTTTCAGCTATGTTGGTGTTGATTCCCTGGTCCTCCAGATGTCCCAGTCTGCATTCTAATTGCTCGAGTCTGCTCCTCTGACTTCCTAGTGCGTTGTCTAATTCTGTTATTTTATTGTTAATCTTTTGGATTTCTACATGTTGTCTCTCTATGATTCTTGCAACTTATTAATTTTTCCAGTATGTTCTTGAATAATTTTTTTGAGTTCTTCAACAGTTTTATCAGTGTGTTCCTTGGCTTTTTCTGCAGTTATCCTAATTTCATTTGTGATATCATTAAGCATTCTGTAAATTAGTTTTTTATATTCTGTATCTGATAATTCCAAGATTGTATCTTCATTTGGGAAAGGTTTTGATTCTTTTGTTTGGGGAGTTGGAGAAGCTGTCACGGTCTGCTTCTTTAAGTGGTTTGATATGGATTGTTGTCTCCGAGCCATCACTGGGAAACTAGTTTTTCCAGAAAATCCGCTAAAAAAAAATGCAGTCAGATCCCTATCAGAGTTCTCCCTCTGGCTCAGGCTATTCAGATGTTAATGAAGCCGCCTGGGGAGGGTGGGGGAGGGAACAGAGAGATAGGAGAGTAGCACCTCAGAATACAGCCAGAGTTGCTTGTCTTGCTTGGAATGACTATTATATCTGAGATTCCCGCGGGCGCGTTGCCTATGTGTGCTGGCTGTGTGGAGATTGCCCCCGGGGGTCTGGCCCGCTGGAGTCACGGTCAGATTCTCCGCTTCCAGCCCCACGCCCAGCGTCAAGGCTCCCCTACTGGGACGGTGCACTCTCGACTCCAAAATCAGTCGCTGCCTCCCGGGGACTTCTCGTCCCTCCAGCCGCGTGGCCGTGCCGCTTCCGAGAACCAGTTGGGCCTCCTCCCGGGGTTAGTTCAGATGGGTGGAGCAGGTCCCCGTGCTGGTGCCGTGACCGAGTGTCCCGGCTGGGACGCTGTTCTCCCTGCTCCAATACCAGTCGCTGCCTCCCGGGGATTTCTCCTACCGGCTGCGTCCCACGCCGCCCGCGTGACCCGGCTGGGCCCCTTCCCGGGGTTAGTTCAGGGGGGTGGAGCAACTCTCCGTGTTTATGGCGTACCTGTGTCCAGTCCAAATCCCTGCGGGACGGTTCCCCGGCTCGGATGCTGCTCTTTCTGCTCCAAGACCAGTCACTGCCTCCCGGGGACTTCTCCTACCGGCTGCGTCCCACGCCGCCCATGGAACTGGCTGGTCCCCCTCCCGGGGTTAGTTCAGGAGGGTGGAGCAGGTCTCTGTGCTTGTGCCGTACCTGACTGGTACGCTGGCTCCAGGCTCTGGAAACAATCGCTGTTTCCCCGTATTAGTTCGTTCTCCATCTCTAAATCTGTGTTTATTGTTCAGGGTTCGTAGATTGTTGTGTATGTGATCGATTCACTTGTTTTTCCGTGTCTTTGTTGTAAGAGGGATCCGAGGTAGCGTCTGCCTAGTCCGCCATCTTGCGATATAAAGTAATTTTATCTAATAGCAGGGTTGTTGTAGTTAGGTGCTATTGAATCAATTCTCACTGATAGTGACCCCATGTGACAGAACAGAACTGTCCTGTGGGCTTTCCTTGGCTGTAATCATTATGGGGTAACCCTGGTGGTGTAGTGGTTAAGTTCTACGGCCCCTAACCAAAAGGCTGGTAGTTCAAATGCACCAGGCACTTCCTGGAAACTCTATGGGGCAGTTCTATACTGTCCTATAGGGTAGCTATGAGTTGGAATCGACTCCACGGCAACGGGTTTGGTTTTTGGTTAATCATTATGGAGGGAACTCTGGTGGCATAGTGGTTAAGAGCTACAGCTGCTTCCTAAAAGGTGAGCAGTTCGAATCCACCAGGCACTCCTTGGAAACCCTATGGGGGCAGTTCTACTCTGTCCTACAGGGTCGCTATGAGTTGGAATCGTCTTGATGGCAATGTTTTTTTTTCTTTGGAATCATTATGGAAGGAGCCCTGGTGCTGCGATGGTTGAGCAGTTGGCTGCTAATCGAGAGGTCAGAGGTTGGAACCCATCAGCCCTTCCAGGGGAGAAAGATGTGACAATCTGCTTGCATAAAGATTACAGTGTTGGAAACCCTACAGGGCAGTTCTACTTTGTTCTTTTGGGGTGCTATGAGCCAGAAGCGACTCCACTGCAAAAAAAGGTTTGATTTTTGGTAATCTTTACAGAAGCAGATGGCTAGTTCTTTCTCCTATGGAGCCACTAGGTGGGTATGAACTGAGAACCTTTTGGTTAGCAGCTCAGTGCTTAACCCATTTTCGTCACCAAACCCAACCCAACCCAACCCAACCCAACCCAACCCAACCCAACCCAACCCAACCCAACCAAACCCAACCCACTGCTGTCAAGTTGATTCTGAGTCATAGTGACCCTGCAGGATGCAGTAGAACTGCCCCATAGGGTTTCCAAGGAGCAGCTGGTGGATTCCAACTGCCAGCCTTTTGGTTAGCAGCTGAGTGCTTAGCCTCTTTTCACCACCAGGCCTCCTTAACAGGGTGATGGACTGGAAAAACCATTAGGTTAATTCTAGATTAACTGATGTCGATTTAAAATAGCAGTTCTAGCAGCCCTAGAGCAGTATCGGAGACCATGACAATGACATTCACTATCACCACCGAGCACCCCCTTCCGTCTTGGGCCAGCCTCAGTTTCCATAGCTGTTTTTTTCTCCTTTTGCCTGCATTTTTCTAGCTTATTCACTTAATGGGGGACCTCTTTATCCAGCTAACTGACAAAAGCCAGAAAGGGAAGCAACCTTAGGGGAGTTAGTACTCTTGGTGTGTCTTCTCACCTAAGACACCAGTGGCACATTCTGTTTACAGCTTTCTTTCCTTTGTTTAGCGTGCTTGTGTATAACACATTCTCCCAAATTGAAAAACAGGCAATCAACTTTATATCCAAAGTGGATGTCCCTTCCCCCACCATGTTGGTAACTTTGGCCTATAAAAAACCAAACCTGTTGCTGTTGAGTTGATCCCGACTCATAGTGGCCCTAAAGGACAGAGTAGAACAACCCCTAAAGGAGAGAGTAGAAGTGCCCTACAGGGTTCCCAAGGAGCACCTTGTAGATTCAAACTGCCAACCTTTTGGTTAGCAGCCATAGCTTTTAACCACTATGCCACCAGGGATACCATTCTATTTTCAAAACCCATAAGAGCCTGAGTATACAAAACTAGTCTAATTTTGCCCTAACACCATTATTAAATTGTAAATCCTAGCACTCTGCCACAGGTAATTTTGATATCATGTCTTTTAATTGTTGGTGTCATTTTGGGGGGATGAAAATAAAGATTCAAGTTGTGTTTTTAAGGCTAATCAGACCTGAAAAATCAATGAATATACATAAACCTTGATTGAGTATCCACATGTAGATAGAAAATAAAAATTACAGAAGCAGTCCCGAGAATTCATTTCCAATAACTGATTATATAGTCCTTGTCTGTATAGAGTTGGGGAAAAAAAAATTTTTCTTCTTGATGGTAGCTTGTTTCACATTGAAACCCAATACCCCCTCCCCACAAAGAGCTGTTTATAATTAATTGCTTCATGGGAATAACCATTATCAGAAAAGAATAAACAATCAAACAATAACACAAGGATTTGGTCATTAAACATCTCTGTAGAGATTAGGAACATAATATCTATGTAATTCAGCAGAAAGCCATTTAACCTATCATATTATAAGTGATATTTTCTCACCTGCCAATAATACTGAATCAACTTACATTCTTGTTTGCTGATACGCTTTTATTCAAATCCTGAAATGATGGAATTATAAATTAAAATCCTCATTATGACTATAAGTGTATGGTGCTCCAGATCTCTCATGGATACAGTAAAAAATGTTGTCAAAATAGTTTAATTACTCTCAGTGCCATAGCTTTTGATCTATAACTTATATGGTCAGACAATATAAAGCCACTGAATTTTTTTGTTGTTGTTGAATCACATAAATTTCACATGCCAGAGTTAAGTTGACTATTGAACATTTTTTATGCCTAGTCCAGATATGGGCCACTCTCATTACAGGTCCCTGTAAATGATGAATTTCTAGTTCATTACTAAAGTATTCAGTTGGTCTTGTCTTTGAGACCCAAGAGTTAGAGCATCAGAGACATAGAAGAGGTTATCTACCTAAAGATAATTTTTGGCATATGCATCTAATCACATGCAATTTGGTATTACATACAAAATATACATATGACAAAGCTTTTATATTGGTAATTGCAATGTGCATATATTTGAAAAGTGGTTAGGGTAAATAACAACACTGAAATCTGCTGGATATTTTCAAAGCTGGAAACTTTTCTTCAGTTGCTGTGTTGGTTGGATATGTTTGACACTCAGTGAAACATGATGCATGCGGAGAATTTGCTCTAACTACTAAGAGTCCGTGTCCTTTATAGGAAATCTCCCAGATCGAAATGATCACCTCTCAGCTTACCCTCAATATTAAATTCTGCAGGGAAGGGTAAATTTTCTAGTTGAGTAGCAAGGATACAAGTAGCACTTTTGTAAGATTCTAGTTTCCCCAGAGAATTTCCAAATACCAGGCATGATCAAAGGGAGGTTATAGGCTTAGAGGCCATTTATCACAATTGAGTTTTTCATAGTGTTCTAGAGATGAATTCATTCTCTTAGCCTATCAAATTAATAAAGATAAAGAGGGATCTGCATCTTTTAGAAAGGCACAGGTGCTCTACATGATTAAGAACTGACGAGTACAATGTGAAAATCCCTCTATCTTGTTTTTTTTAATTTTCATGTGTCTCCGAGTAATCTAAAGAGTCGCTCTTTCATAAGATGAAAGAATTTGAAAGGTGTTGCAAGAACAAATAAACCTGATTAAATTCTAATCATTGCACTGTGTGTTTTGTCTAGTGCTATAAATGCTGTAAGGGACAACAATAGAATGTACAAAACAAGTAGAGAAGTAAAAGGAATTTTTTTTAAAGGAAAAATACTTTTTAGTAAGAAAAAACTTCTAATTATCTTGAAGAGCCAACTGTACCATATCAAATTTATTTTGCAATTGTGCCAGATCGATCAGGATGGAAGTATAGTTAGGGAGGAGATGTGCATGTCTGTTTCACAAAGGATTTAAGGATTCTGTTACTGTGTGAGAAATAAACGTTTTGAGACTATGTTGAGGTGTGGATAAACTTGCCTTAGAGCATTCGTAGAAGACATGGTAATTGATCCCAGATCAATTACTTATAGTCCCGAACATCACACAGATGACTTGGGAGAAAATTTTATATTTTATGAGCTATCCAGGAATGATTGGATTTCTACTATTTCTAAGTTTAAGTAATTTTAAGTAGAGACTGCACTACGGCTTTTACACTTCATCAAAACCCAAGAATCTCTACTTAGTCTTTGAAGTTTATATCTTTTGGAATCCTTTAAAAGTGATAACCTTGATCTTCTTTCAAAATCTCTGTACATGTAGTAGGTTAAGAGGCTCTATACCTCTTGGAAGTTCTGAAACCATATTATTTTAATAAGATGGATCATTTCAAGAAGGGCAGTACATGTGTACATTACAAAATTTTTCTTTTATAAAGCTTTATTTAGGTTTCATTTACTTCCTCTTTTCTCTGAATTTGTTTCTCTCCCCTACTCCCAATCCTGATATATTCTTTTGATACCATAGCTGCAACAATGGGCCCAAACATACAAAAGATTGTGAGGATGGCCAGGACTGAGGAGTGTGTTGTTCTATTATATATAAGGTCACCAGGAGTTGGAGCTGACCTGACAGCAACTAAGAACAACATTTATTCTTTAAGAGCTCCTGGTGGTGCAAATGGTTAACTTGCTCAGCTGGTAACTGAAAGGTTGGATGCTTGAGTCCACCTAAAGGCTCCTGGGAAGAAAGGCCTGGCAATCTACTTCTGAAAAATCAGCCATTGAAAATCCTATGGAGCACAGTTCTACTCTGTTACAAATGGGGTCCACATGAGTTGGAGTCAATGGGTTGGCAACTTTTTTTTTTTTTTTCCGGTTATATATTCTTTACTATCTACCAGCAAATAACAAGGAGAGTTAATCTCCACCCCCCTTTTTTTCTGGCAAAGTTAATTAGGGTGGGGATGGAGGGGGAAGGTTTCTCAAGCTCATGTCACAGGTAGTAAAATGCATGTGTTTGATTGTATATTTTTGAAAATTCTCTGAGATCAGGGTACCTTCTAAACATTATCCAGAATTGTGTAGGAATTTGAATCTGAATTGGGGGAAAATAATCTCTCGGGGAATGTAAGAGTAATTAAAAAAAAAAAAAAAAAAGCCCTTTAACGCAAGAGCAATAAACTTTAGTGAACTACAGGCAAAGACATCGTATTTTTTCAAGAAATGCCTTCCACTTCAACCTGAGAACCTTCTTTTACCATTTAGTCACGCCCCTGAAGTAACAGACTCCCACGACTGAGAATCACTGAGTCATTTTCATAAGCAGCATTTCTTTAACCAGGGGTGGATACCTTGACAACTGATTGAAAGCCATGTTGAATAAAATGGCCTTAATAAGCATGCTCATGACCTTCCTCCCCCGTGGTCTCATCAGTAGGCAATCAACTAAGTTCATCATCCTCCATTCTCACATAAAAACCTGTCAAGAGAAGTAATCACCCAGCCAGATACACGCCCCTCTGAGGTGAAGCCCAGAAATCATTAAAATATGCCGTAATTACTGTTTATTATTTTATCTGCTCATGTCAACAGAAGTGGAAAAAAGTATCCCTCAGCTGGACAATTCTATCATAACAAGATGTACAAAATATTAATGTAAAAGCTTCTCATTGTCTGCTTTTTCTTTGCCATGGCAACTTAAAATCAGCCTGCTTCCAAGCAATTTGTAGCTCAACCACGCTCTCTAACCCTCACACTGCGTACCTGGCATTTCATCCAGGAGTATCTAAATCTTTAGCTTGACAACAGGTGCAGGTATTATCTTGACAAAGACCTGAATGATAATCTCCTCATTTTTCTCTACAGGGACAAGTAGGGCTTGTTCTTGGCAGATGTTATTCTAACAGAAATTCAGAATTCTGATCCTTCAAAACCCCTGCCATGCTGTATGCTAAGATGGGGAGTAAGTACACAGATGCTTCCTGCATTTCAGTAAAGTGCTGTTAACTGGACCTAGGCTTTTGTTGCTCTGCACTTTGTAACCACGGTGGTCCTTTTGTCTTCCTCATGGAGATCTGATTAAGAATGATCTGATTCTATGGGACCTTGACAGAGCCTCGACTACAGAGTTTTACAAAGTTTAGAGGTACAGTTTTATCTTCAAACAAAGGATAGTTTCATTTGGGGAGAGCAAAAGAAGAGCAGCGTTTATAATTCTTTCAAAGTTTGAAACTGTTGTGTTTTGAAGTAGGAATCAGGGAATACAGAAGAACAGTACTGTAACTTAATATATGCCATTGATCTTCAACTTTTCAGGGAATAAAAACTATTAAATCCTGGGAGAAAATAGGGTGCATGGCAAGAAGAGTATGAACTTAGATTCCTTAGGTCTCTAAGTCATAGTTGCCTCAATTGTAAAACGTTGATAATAATAGTATGTATTTCCTAGAATTGTCATAAGATTTAAATGAGGCAAAGATTGTCAAGTGTTTAGTCTGAACAGTGTCTTGTTGTTGTTAGGTGCTGTCGAGTCAGTTCCGATTCATAGCGACCCTATGTACAACAGAACAAAACACTGCCTGGTCCTGTGATGTCCTCATAATTGTTATGCTTGAGTCCATTGTTGCGGTCACTGTGTCAGTCCATCTCATTGAGGGTCTTCCTCTTTTTCGCCCACACTCTACTTCACCAAGCAGGATGTTCTTCTCCAGGGTCTGGTTCCTCCTGATAAAAAGTCCAAAGTATGTGAGACGAAGTCTTGCCATCCTTGCTTTTAAGGAGCATTCTAGCTATATTTCTTTCAAGACAGATTTGTTTTTCTGGCAGTCCATAGGTATATTCAGTATTTTTTGCCAACGTGATAATTCCAAGGCATCAATTCTTCTTCAGTCTTTCTTATTCATTGTCCAGCTTTCACATGCATATAAAGTAGCTGAAAATACCATGGCTTGGGTCAGGCATGTCTTAGTCCTCAAAATGACATCTTTGCTTTTTAACACTTAAAAGAGGTTTTTTTGCGGCAGATCTGCCCAATTCAATACGTTGTTTGATTTCTTGATTGCTGCTTCCATGAGCGTTGATTGTGGATCCAAGTAAAATGAAATCCTTGACTACTTCAATATTTTCTACAGTGCCTTGCACAGTCAATTCTCAATAAGGTAGCAGTTAGTTTTATTGGACTACATAGCAATTACATATTGGTGCTAAATTGCTTTCGTGGATTTGGCATTCTGGGACGCTTTCTACACTTTATCTAATTTTTGAGATCCTATACATGGAATTGCTATAGCTCAAGCAGGCCCAGCACATCTGGGATTATGGGAAGGAAGAAGGTATGATTATGTGTTTCTAGGAGGTAGTGGAGTTGAGGGGTGGACGTTTTGCAAAATTCTACTTGGGGAATTGCAATAAAAGCATCTTCCAGTCCTGCTAAGCAAGCCCTTTTCACTTTCAGGAAAGTACTGTTTAACCCCAGACACAGAGGTATGATACATTTGCTGATTTATTGAATGAGGTATAAATGTGAATAAATGTGCTCCTGGAACATATTTCAGATTTTATCTTTGCCAAAGAATCTCTCCAAACTCCCAGCCCTATCTGTCTTTCAGAGTATGCTAATTAGTTCCCACTGTTATTATTTTCTCAACAGATCAAAATGACAGGTGCTGTCAGTTTCTGAATATTTCCTCTTTTTGGGAGGGAGTGGATTGAGGAAGTGTAGAAAGGAAGTCCAAGATTAGATTTAAAATCTTTGATTAATCTTGCTCGCAAATGGTATCTTTTTAAGTAGAACAGGTCAATTCTAAAAAGAATTCAAAGATGCCAAACTGTTTCTGAAAAGGAATTTTAGATTCACAAATCAGAGAACATGATCAAAGCTGAGTTATAACGCATGGGTTTGATTATTGGTCTGGTCATTTACTCTCTGTGTGACTTTTGGCAAGTTATTTAACTCCGTTAGGTCTGTTTCTCATCTGTTCAATGGGGCAAATAATGCTTAACTCAGATTTGTTGTGAAGATAAGACATAATAATTCCTGTAAAGTATTAAGCACAGTGAGTAGAAGATAGTAAACCTTCAGCAATATTTATTATTATTTTTACTGTCATATTCCATTTTGAGTAACTCTTTTTTTTTTTTTTAGTGTTCTGTTAGTAAACATGTTTACTAAAGTTAGAGTTTTATTAGATGATTATATATATGATTATTAAGACGCATATGACAAAATATAGAGGTCTACATGAAGTTTGCTATGGAGCTTGGAAATAAAGATTTCAACCAATCCAAGATCTTTGGCTAACTGGAGTTTTCCATAAAGCACCAGGAAATTTTCTATGAATTTTGTGCATTATTGTGTAGCTTAGACTGCTTGTTGAGGTTTTAAGATGATTAACAAAGCCCATATGTATTTCAGAGTCCTCTAAGGAGGAGAGGACTCCTTGGAATGGTATACAGCTGGAACTTTTGGTAAACTTCAAAAAGCCAATGTTATTCATTCTTTGAAAATGTACATGTCATTACCCAGAAATATTTTCAACTGAGGTTTTAAAAAACAACAGGGTTTGATTTTGTGGCCATCTTGCTAACCTAATTAAGTAATCAAGTGATTTGTTATTTCAAGCATATCCCATTGTCTTTTCTGTGTTTTGATTAACTTGCTAAAAAAATTCTCGGCTGATACGCTTATTGGGTCTGAGGACCATTTACTAAACCATAATCTCAGCGCTGAAAATGAGGATGTAAATTGTCAAGAACATGACAGGAACTCTAAAATTAAATGTATTTCTTTTCTCAGGAGGAAATTACCATGGAAGGATGCAGAAGGTAGCAGATCCCCCATTCCCACCTCCATTTTAAAAAGAAACAGTTTGATCCAAAGCCCTGTTTTCAAACATACACTTAATTTTGTATTGATTTGGAAGTTACCATTATTACTTTCACAACTTTCTTAGGCTCTGTATACAATTAATTGATGTAAACACTTTCCTAATTTGGACTGTAAATTCATCTAATGGCCATTTTAGTTATGATATTTAGTGCCTCCCCAACTGGGGTCCTTAGGTTGGGTCTGTGGGGGGACATTCCAGCTTGTTCCTTGAGTTTAAGTTACTGCCGATTTGGATTCCAATCTTTATACTTTTGTTCTTGGCGCAAGTTAGAGATTTGACTGGTGTCTCATCAAAAGCATTTGCCCACCTGTGGGTCATGTTTTGTTTGTTTTTATAGTCATTGAGGTAAGAAAATTGTGCTTTTGACCTTCATGAGTGGTTATGGATCAGTATGATATGAAAGTACAGCCAAATTAAGATCTAGGCTTGCTTTTAATAATGAAGTATATGAGGGAAATCTAACTAACTTCTCTTTAGTTGATTTTTTTTTAAATTACATCATAGCATATTTAATTTCCTCTCAGGTAAATACTAAATTTGAGAGGTTTTGCCACTTGCATATTTTACAAATACTGTGTTTTTTAAAAAATACTATTTTATTGTGTTTTCGGTGAAACTTTACACAACAAATTAGGTTTCCACTTAACAATTACTACACAAATTGTTCACAGACATTGGTTACATTTTTCATAATGCTTTAACATTCTCATTAATTCCCTTTTGGATGTTTCGCTTCCAGTAATCTGGTTATCCCTGTCCCCTGTCGACCATGATTTTTTAAAGGTGCACAGTACTCACTGGTAATATTCTTTATTTTATGAGCCAAAGGTGCCCTCAGGGGGTAGTTTTGGTTCAAGGTTTATGGAATATCTCAGGATGATAGTCTTAGTGAGCCTTCTAGTCTCTAGTTGATTCTTTACAAATACGTTTTTGTAAATTGACTGGCTAGGCTATGCAATCCATCCTGTTTGATAGTAAGAAGAATAAAAAATTTTGTTTCAGATGGACTGTTTTCTTTGGGCATTTAAGAGTTACATTTATGTGTCACAGATTACATAACAACAAATGAGGTCACACCAGTGATCTTTTGGAAAGTTTCTATATCTATTTTGCAGAAAGACATGTTTGAGTAAATTGGTGTTGGAGTGGAAGGATTTCAAAAAGGAATTAAGCCTTAAAGATTTTCTGGTTAGTGGGGGAAAGATTTAAAAGGAATCTGGAATTTCACCTTGATAATCTGAGAGACAAATATTTTAAGTAGAGTGTGTGGTTTGAAGATGAATGCAAATTTAGCATCAAAATTAAATACGAAGAGAGGGTAAATTGCATGGCTTAAAGTCTTGATTTTTATGGTTAAGGGTTTTAGTAATTAGATGGTATGAAAGAGAAGTAAGATATCATTGCTAACAGTTTTCAGATGTATTAGAAGAGATAAACAGGAGTAATTTGTCATGGTTGAGATGAAGAAAAAAGCCACTTTTCCATAGTTGGTTAAAACTTAAGAAGTGAAATAAGAATTTATTTTGGTGATTAACTACATACTAAAAAATAGTTGCTATCAAGTTGATTCTGACTCATGGCCTCTCAATTTGTTTTTCTAATTGGTTTCATAAACTCCATATGTCCCAAGCCAAGCTCATGTTATCTAACTCTCCTTGAACCTATTTTATTGCAGAGTTCCCAATTCAGTGTCTGGCAATTCCATTCTTAGAATTGTGCAGACCCAAATCAACAGACTCATCCTTGGTGCCTCACTCTGTTTCATACCCAGAAGCAAATCCTGTTGCCTCTTCCCTAAAAATATATCTACAATCTGATCACTTTTCATCATCATTTTCAGTTTTATTTTTCTCCTAAGTATTTATCATTATCTAATACATTTTGTGTTTTACTCACTTATCTTGTTCAGTGTTTCTCTCCCCTTCTAGAATGTCAGCCCTCACAGGGGAAGGCTTTTGCCTGTTTTATTCATTGCTGTATCCTTGGCCCTTAGAACAATTAGCACATAGTAACAAAAACCAAACCTATCGCCATTGAATTGAATGCCAACTCATAGTGACCCTATAGGACAGAGTAGAATTGCCCCATAAGGTTTCCAAGACTGTAAATCTTTATGGAAGCAGACTGCCACATCTTTTTCCCACAGAGCAGCTGGTGGGTTCAAACCGCTGACCTTTCAGTTAGCAGCCAAGCACTTAACCACTGGACCACCAGGGCTCCTATAGCACATAGTAAGCATTCAATAAATACTTTTTGAATTAATGAATGAGTAAAGCTATTAGGAAAAGAAAGAGGAAGGGGCAACAAATACTAAATTGAGTTTATTCTTAATTGATTAATTCAACAGCTATTTTCGTGTATTGCCGTGTGCCTACTTGAATATTAAAAGCCTTCAAATCTTGTGCGTAGTTCATTAAAATAGTAAATTATCCTTAGGATTTTGGATAAAATAATAATTCTAATATAATTTATATAAATCATAGAGTATGTATAAATAAAACATATACATTCATAGAGTATGTACTTATGCCACTGAATATGCACAGACACACACATACACACATGCCTCACTTATTTGGGTTAACAATTAGTAATTGGAAATGTAAAAATTTAAATCCCAGGAGATTTCTTCACATTTGGACAGAATTTTCATGGCAATAACTCGTTTTCAGGAATACAATTAAACTGTTTTCTCATACAGACTATCTTCTGTTTAGTTTTATTCCAGGCTGAAGAGATGATAAAATGTGTGTTGAAACGTAATTATAAGCAATCTTTAGAAAACCACAGGGTTTTTCTAAATAACAGATTGAGTATGTTGAGTAAATTATACATCATTTTAGCATGCTGGATATTCTCGATTTATAATTGATCTTAAAAGATGCTTCAACTAAAAGGGAGAAAGGGAAACTATGTTGTTTATACAAAAAAGTCAGTATAGCCAAAGTCTAAATTTTCATAAGCAATTCTGTTATATATAAGTGAGGTTAGATTTCAGGATGCTAATACGTTCTCTTAGAAAATACAAGGATGGCTGAAACTGAAGATAGTGCTTCTTAAAACATGCACACAACTTAAGTAGCCCTGTAGATTTTAATATTTTACCATATCACTAGTGTTATTAGCCATTGCTGTCAAGTCGATTTTGACCCAATAGGACAGGGTGGAACTGTCCCATAGTGTTTCCAAGGCTATAATCTTTACATTGTCTTTGTGTATGACTCCTCTGACCTTGTGGCTTTCCTTGCTAGAATAACAATGTTAGTCATGGGTATCTTTTTTATTGTCCTTACTGGAGTGATAGCCCAGGATGGGATGAACTAGAACTCAGGAGAACCACCAAAGACCAGCAGCAGCAAGGAGGAATGCTGAACACCCAAAATGGTTCAGAGTCCTTACTGATAGCGGGAGCCATCATCATTCACCACCACCCATCGCTGTCCAGTTGATTCTGACTCATAGTGACTCTATTGGACAGATTAAACTGCCCAATAGAGTTTCCAAGAAGTGCCTGGTGGATTCAAACTGGCAATCTTTTGGTTAGCAGCCATAGCCCTTAACCACCATACCGCCAGGTTTTCCATCGTCTCCAACATCTGGCTATAATTGTATCCTGAACTTGATATCTGTGGCCTTGGAACTTTTAAGCCTTTTAAGCCCTGTTTTTAAATACTAATAAAGTCTGGCTTCTAAAAAGAAAAAAAAAATTGATCCTTTTAATTAAGACTGCCATATGCAGTACTGGTGGGTTTGAACCACTGACCTTTCGGTTAGCAGCTGAGTGCTTAACCACTGTGCAACCAGGGCTCTATGCCATGGTATTTTCAATCACCTCATATGCATGTGAAAGTGTAAAATGAATAAGGAACACCAAAGAAGAATTGATGCATTTGAATTACAGTGTTGGTGAAGAATATTGAATATACCATGTACTGCCAGAAGAACAAACAAATCTGTCTTACAAGAAGTACAGCTAGAATGCTCCTTAGATGTGAGAATGGAGAGATTTGGTCTCAGATACTTCGCACATGTTATCAAGAGGGACCAGGCCCTGGAGAAAGATACCATGCTTCGTACGGTTGAGGGTCAGCAAAAAAGAAGAAGACCCTTGATGACGTGGACTGACACAGTGACTGCAAGAATGGACTCAAACATAGCAATGATTGTGAGGATGCTACAGGACTGGGCAATATTTCAATCTGTTTCAATCTGGGGTCACTAGGAATCAGAACTGACTTGACGGCACCTAACAACAACAGTGTTGTTAGGCTTTTTATATCTGGGACATAGTTACCCATACATTCAAAAACCAAAAAACCAAACCTGTTGCTGTTGAGTTGATTCCGACTCATAGTAACCTTACAGGACAGAGTAGAACCACCTCCTAGGGTTTCCAAGAAGCAGCTGGTGGATTTGAATGGCTGACCTTTTAGTTTGCAGCTAAGGTCTTTAACCGCTGTACTACCAGGGCTCCACCTATACATATAAAAAACCCGCTGCTGTTGAGTCAATTCTGACTCATAGTGACCCTATAGGACAGAGTAGAACTGCCCCATAGGGTTTCCAAGGAGCGGCTGGTGGATTCAAATTGTTGACCTTTTTGATTTGCAGTTGTAGCTCTTAACCAATGTGCCACCAGGGCTCCCCCATACATATAGTGGATTAAAAAAAAAAATCAATTGGTGGTTAATAGTTAAGCTATTTAACAAGTAAATATGTTTAAAAAAAAAAAAAAGGTTACCTGAATATCTACAAAAGAGAAAGAATTAACAGAGTTGCAGCAGTTGAAGCTACCACTCGTCTGTCAGTTTCTTGTACTGTGGTGGCTTGCGTGTTGCTGTGATGCTGGAAGCTATGCCACTGGTATTTCAAGTACCAGCAGGATCACCCATGTTCGACAGGTTTCAGCAGAGCTTCCAAACTAAGACAGAATAGGAAGAAAGACCTGGTGATCTACTTCTAAAAAAAATTGGTCACTGAAAATCTTACGAATAGGACTGAAACACTGTGTGATATAGTGCCAGAAGATGAGCCCCTCAGGTTGGAAGACACTCAAAATATGATGAGGGAAAAGCTGCCTCCTCAAAGTAGAGTTGACCTTAATGATGTGGATGAAGTAAAGCTTTTGCTGATGTGGCTTGACTCAAAGCAACAGCTGCAAACATCCATTAAAAATCAGAACGTGGGATGTACTAAGTATGAATCTAGGAAAATTGGAAATTGTCAAAAATGAAATGGAAGGCATAAAGATCAATATCCTAGACATTAGTGAGCTGAAATGGACTGGTATTGGCCATTTTGAATTGGACAATCATATGGTTTACTACGCTGGGAACGACAAAATGAAGAGGAACGGAGTTGTATTCATCGTCAAAAAGAACATTTCAAGATCTATCCTGATGTACAATGCTTTCGGCAATAGAATAATATCCATATGCCTACAACTGCAACATAAAAAAAAAAAATCCTCACAACTGGACCAATAAGCAACATTGTAATAAACAGAAAATATTGAACTTGTCAAAAATTTCATGTTACTTGGATCCACAATCAACGCCCAGAGAAGCAGCAGCCAAGAAGTCAAATGACGCATTGCATTGGACAAATCTGCTGCAAAAGACCTCTTTAAAGTGTTAAAAAGCAAAGACGTCACTTTGAGGACTGAGGTGTGCCTGACCCAAGTCATGGTATTTTTAACTGCCTCACGTGCATGTGAAAGCTGGACGATAAATAAGGAAGACCTGATTGGTGCCTTTGAATTTCTGGTGTTGGCAAAGTGGACCGCTAGAAAAACAAACAAATCTGTCTTGGAAGAAGTACAGTCAGAATGCTCCTTAGAAGCGAGGGTGGCGAGACTTCATCTCATGTACTTTGCACATGAGGAAGGACCAGTCCCTGAGAAGGACATCACGCTTGGTAAGGTAGAGAGTCAGCAAAAAAGGAAGACGCTCAATGAGATGGATTGACACAGTGGTAGCAACAGTGGGCTCAAACAGAGCAATGATTGTGAGAATGGCGCGGGACCAAGCAGAATTTCACTCTGTTGCACACAGGTTTGCTATGAGTCGGAACCAACTCAATGGCACCTAACAACAACAAATAGGTCAGACATCATGCTTGGCACTTGGTAAATATGGATGATGACATGGTCCTGTGAGCTAGTGGGGCATCAGTCAAAAAACAAGTTAGTAATCATACCACATAACCAGTTGTCACACCATGTGCAGTAAAGGAAACAAGCAACAGTTGCTGTTGAGTTGATTCGGCCTCATGGCAACCCCATGTGTGTCAGAGCACAACTGTGCTTCACACGATTTTTAATGGCCGCCTTTTCTGAAGTAGATCACTGGGTCTTTCTTCTGAGGCACCCGTGGGTGAACTTGAACCTTCAACCTCTCAAGTAGCAGCTAAATGCTTAACTGTTTATACTACCTAGTTCCACCAAAAGCAAGCAAACAGGTGCAATAATAAAGAATAACACATGATAAGGTAGGGATTAACTTTGGTTTACAGATGCGGGGATTGAGATTTAAGACAAGAAAACTGATTTGAGATACATGCTGGGTAAGTGGCAGAACTGGGCTCCTAAGCCATGTAAAACTGACTCCACAGCCAGAGCTGGAATTGCCATTAGCATACTTTACTCTTGACCATTTCAACACAAACTCTCTGCTTAAAGCCCTCAGTGGCAACACACCCTCTCCAGAGTATAAAGTCCTATTTCCTTATTAAGCTGGCCCTGCCTGTCTCCCCATCATTTCTCACTCCTCTCTGCTCTAGCAGCGTGGCTTGTGGTTCATCTCACTTCCCGGTCTGTTTCTCACAGCCATGCCTTTGCTCACGCTGTGCTTTGGTCCTGCCCTCCTTAATCTACTGTCCCCTTGAGCTGCATAATTCTGCAACTCAATTCTTTCTTTCTCCAGGAAGCTTCCGTGACCTCCCAGGTCAGGGTTAAGTACCCTTCCTCTGAGATCTCATAAAACCCTGTTAATCTAAATTGGTAGCAGGCAAATTACTGTCCATGGACCAAACCCAGCTCCAGTTTGTTTTTGTACAGCCTTGAGCTAAGAAGTTTTTTACACTTTTAAAGATTAAAAAAAAAAAAAAAAATCAAAAGAATAATATTTTTGATATGTGATATTATGAAATTCAAATTTCTGTGTCCATAAATAAAGTTTAATTAGAACACAGCCACACCCACTGATTTACCTTTTGCCTATTGCTGCTTTTGTGCTAGAAAGGCAGAGCTGAATAGGTGCAAAAGAGAACATATGACCCACAAAGCCTAAAATACTTACCGCCTAGTCCTTACAGAAAACGCTTGTCAATCCTGTGATTGAAATTGCACACAGTACTACCTTCATCTTTGTAAGTGAATCTCCCTAGCAGGCCCCAAGCTCCTTGAAGGCAGGTATTACGTTTTATTCATCTTTGTATCTGTAGCTCCTAGCCCAATGTGATACTCCATGGGTGTTTAATACGTATCTGGTGAACGCATGATTCCATACATTTGTCCCTAGGGCCGTTCTCAAGTACGTGTGGGGAGCCATCCTTCCTTCTTTTCCATTCTTCCCTTTTACACTCTAAACATCCAACCATCACTCTTTCTTGTGTGACACTAGGAATCCGGAAACTAATGTGGTGCATTGCTTCTTTACACAGTCCAATTTGTGTGTTTTTCTTTTTAAAATGTGGCGTTATCCCTGAAATTTATGAAGAACTCACCATTTATTGCAATTGGTTTTTTCTGGTACCATTATTACATAAAAATTTTGTGTCACATTGATAAATTACAAAGCACTATTCCTCTGGGTTAATGAGTAATTGATTTTTAAAGGAAGAAAAATTGAAGCAACACAATATAATATTTTTCTGTCTTTGGGGTCAGAGAAAAGAGAGGAAAATGTCATACTATTGGCAGATATTGGTTTCTAAGCTGGAAACGTTTAGTTTTCTCTGGTCTCCAGTGTGGAGTTACATGGTCCCCGTGGGGTGCTAGAAGAAAATATTAGAATTACTACTTTATTTTTTCTTCTAAAAGCAAAGGATTGGAGATTTATTAAACTTTGATGTACAGACTAGAGTGGTGCCCTTGTTTAGGAATAACTCACACACAGTACTCGAGGTTTTCTGAGGGAGATCCCAGGGCACAGTGGGGGCAGGGGTGTTGAAAGCTTCCTTACTTATTTGCTTTCAGCATTTTGCTCTTACTGCAGATTATGTGGGCCCAGTTAAACTAATTTATGGATTATATTATTTAATTGTAACCAAACTAATCCTTATAAAATGAGCATGTTTCTTAAAATGATTCCTAGTAAGAAAAATGAACAAACAAACCAAAAAACTCCTAACAACTGTGGCTGGAAGAAAACTTTATAATGCAAATATGAGAAGAAAAAAAAACGAAAATCGCAGAGCTGGCACATTTTGGCTTCTAGAATGAGCTCTGTGTCAGTCATGCTTAGAAGTAAAAAGGGTGATGATCTATTTCAGGCTTGAGATGTTGGCTAAAATTTAAAAAAATAATAACTTTCAAAAAGTCAATTTATATTTACCATCAGTCCATATTATATACGTTGAATATTGTGGATTTGTGAGGTATTTTTTTCAGATTTAACACTCAAAACTGAAGTGTTGAAATAAATGAAATCTAGTTAGTATTATACTTGTGAATTGCTATTATCACAAAGTTAAACCAATATCTCCAAAAATAATGGGGCATATTGGCTAACATCATAGTAATATTAATAATAATATTTTAAAGGAAGAATAATGTTTTTATCCATAAAAGTGTTGATTATTTAATTTTTATTTTTTCATTTATATTTTTCTAGTTTAAAATAATGCCCATTTTATATTACCACAGTAGGAGATGTAAAAAGTTTATAAACCCACAAGTGAACATATAGGGGAATACTTGCTCCAAAACTTTTACTGGTACATGAACATCATCAAAAATTTGGAGTTACCTGGTTTCATCATTAGACAAACCTAACCTAGTTACCCAGATTGTAGAAAGGGATAGCCCTCACCCTCACAGCTTTTGTAAAATATTGATCTAGTTTATAAACAATTACTTTTTTTGATGAAAGGGATATAATTTTTAGAAAAGAGTTGCCTGCAACTCATCAATCAGGGTCTTACCTTTTGGTAAGAGGAAACCTCTTTTCATTTCTCCATTTCACATCCTGTTGATTTTTCTCATAGGATTTGTGATAATTTATTATATTTTGCATACTTGTTTATTTGGTCTCCTTTTTGAGACTGTAGGCACCACGGTGGCGGGGGACAATGTCTATCTTGTTGACTGAGTCTCAAATGCCTAGCACAGGGGTTAGTCCAGAAGAGATACACGAAGTACCCTGATTGACAGGGTTTTAGAAAAGAGATAATAGGAATAGAGGAGTTGAGTGAAGGGCTACTGTTGACTGCCCTTTCCTCCTGGGATCACAACAAACCTTGAACCAAGAAGGCAACTTAGTCCTAGAAATGAAATTTAAAGACTCCTAGTTGGGGGGGGAGGAAACCCTGGTGGCACAGTGGCTAAGAGCCAAGGCTGCTAACCAAAAGGTTGGCAGTTCAAATCTACTAGGCACTCCTTGGAAACTCTATGGGGGCAGTTCTACTCTGTCCTATAGGGTCGCTACGAGTCTGAATCAACTCAGTGGCAATGGGTTTTTGCTTGGGGGAACTCTTGTATGATCAACAGTGTCAGTTCATGCTACTTTACATAACACTTTGCTTTTCCAGAAATGCTGTCGACCTTTGTCATGAATTGAATTATGTCACCCTCAAAAATGTGTATATCAACTTGGTTAGGCCATGATTCCCAGTATTGTGTGGTTGTCTTCCATTTTGTCATTGTAATTTTATGTTGAGAGGATTAGGGTGGGATTGTAACACCACCCTTACTCAGGTCACCTCCCTGATCCAAGGTAAAGGGAGTTTCCCTAGGGTATGGTGTGCACCACCTTTTATCTCTCAAGAGATAAAAGCAGAGGGAAGTAAACAGAGCTGGGGACCTCATACTACCAAGAAAACAGCACCAGGAGCAGAGCGGGTATTTTCAACACAGGGTCCCTGTGCCTGAGACACTCCTGGACCAGGGGAAGACTGAGGACAAGGACCTTCCTCCAGAGCCAACAAAGACAGAAAGCTTTCCCCTGGAGCTGACACCCTGCATTTGGACTTGTAACCTACTAGACTGTGAGAGAATGAATTTCTCTTTGTTAAAGCCATCTACTTGTGGTATTTCTATTATGGCAGCACTAGATGACTAACACAGCCTTCTAGAATTTGTTCTATATTTCCCAGACATTCTTTAAATACACAGTGATTTAGGCTGTGTCTACCATTATGGCTTTGGCTTAAAGAACTAATTACAACATTAGATTCGTGCTGCCCTTTTTGTGGTAACATAAGTAATCCTAGATTATCAGTAAGTAGAATTACGTAACATCACACTTAGGCTGTGCTGATCACTTTGTTTACAAATTATAAATCAAGAAAATTTTACTGTGATAAAACAGTATATTCAGCTCAGTTTGATTTGTTCTGATTCAATTAAGCTCATACTATGTACTTTTTTTTTATTTCAATACTGGGGATAAAATAATATGTTTGCATTTTTATTTAATTCCAACTCTTATGAGAGCTCGGCTACTAACCAACAGGTTGGTGGTTCAAATTCATCCAGAGGCACCTTGAAAGAAAGACCTGGCAATCTACTTTCAAAAGATCACAGCCATTGAAAACTCTTTGGAGTGCAGTTCTACTCTGAAACACATGTGGTTGCCTTGAGTTGGAATCAACTTGATAGCAGCTATTTTTTTGGTGGTGGCCTACTATGTGCTAGGCAATACTAGATGATGGCCACATACAAAAAAGTAGGGTTTTTTGCAAAAGGAATTCATAAAGGAAGAGCCACAAATACATACAATACATAGCAATCACGAGAAGAGATATCTCCTGTGTGCCATGGAGCCACAGAAAAATAAATAATTAGGGTGCTTGTCAACCTGATGATTAAAGAACTCGTAGTTCATGAGTAAGCAAAGGCACACACAGGAAACAAAGAGAGCCAACACTCAATGAGCAAGTGAAAAATGTGGAGAGTAAAAAAAACTAAAGACCTGTTTCTGTCAAGTCAATTCTGACTCCTAGTGATCCTACAGGATAGAGTAGAAGGGCCCCACAGGGTTTCCAACGAACAGCTGGTGGATCCAAACTGCCGACCTTTTGATAAGCAGCCAAGCTCTTCCCTACTGTGCCACCAGGACAGTATGAAGGTAAAGAATATTGAATACACGGGGCCAGGATCTCTGGGGAACTTTCCTGGAGAAGTAAACATTTTAACTGATTCTATGCATACTTGCTTTTTTTCTTTTTGACTATGTTTTGCCAAACTGAAAAAGGAGGGGAAAAAAGAAAGAAAAAGGCAAGATGCTGTGAGGCGTTTTAGCTCATACCTCTGAGGCACGACTTCTGAAATGATTAAAAGTAAATTAAAGCTGCTCAGAAACTCACTGGCTGCATGTGATTGTCACCGGGAAGCCACAACTCGCTGTTTTATGGCCGTTCTTTTTGGCATTATGTAAACTTGTAAACAGCTTCCTCTCTCTTTTTTTTTAAGAGGTTGAAAAGAACACAAATTCCTTCTGAATATTATTTCCTGGCAGAAATAAGAAACACACAGGAAAAAAACCCATTGCCCTCAAGTTGATTCCGACTCATAGCGACCCTACAGGACTGAGTAGAACTGCCCCATAGAGTTTCCAAGGTGTGTCTGGTGGATTCGAACTGCCAAACTTTTGGTTAGCAGCCGTAGCACTTAACCAGTACGCCACCAATTTCCTTGTTTTGCTTAGAAACTGGAATTGAAAGGCCAAGTACGGGTCTCCATAGCTTACAGCCATTGATGTCCATTCAGATCTTTATAGTTAACAGGACTAGGTTCAATTCTTTCCCCAAATACTTGCAGGCAATTATCAAGTCCTCTCAAAGTCTTTTCTTTTACAGGTTAAACATTCTCCAATTCCTCCAGCCATTCCTCAGCTGAGACTGTATCTGCCCTCTGCATGAACCTGATTTCCCTCTGGGGCTGCTTCAGAAAGTTAATGTCCCTTCTCTTGAGTGTGTTCCCAGAAATGAATGCAGTATTCCAGACCTCCGAGTGTACAGTATAGCAGCTCTGTTTCTGGAGTCTTGTCTTTGAAGAGAATAATCTCAGTTGGTAATGAAATTTCACTGCTGTTTTACATTTCAGACTAAATCATTTTGAGATTTTAAACGAAAAGTTAGAGAGGCAATGACAAGAACCACCCATACCAATAGCAATCAAACAGACATAAAAAATATCTTTACTCACTTCCCCACCCAAAATGAAGAAAAAAAAAAATTCTGATTGTTTGCAAATTCTAGTAGCTTCAATAGCTAGTTCCTTTCATAGCATTAAATATGACTGGACTAATTAGAGTTTTTTAGGTTTAAGTGGAAATTATCAGAATGAACACCTATATATGCTATGATAATGTATGGGCAAGTTGATTTAAAACCTCGATTTATAGTATATGATCAGTCTGTCTATATATCTATCCATTTATATTTGGCTTGAGGATAGTATTTTTCTCTTTAGCTATGGACTAAATTTGTATAAAAATTCAATTCTATTGTGTTGAATTATACTGTATGAATATAAAATATACCTTTATTTAAAAATCAAAACAAAACAAAACAGTCCTAATGTTAATATATGTTTGTGAAGAGTTTTTTCATTTGAGGCTCAGGCTAGAATGTACCTCCTGATTTCAGGTTTATATCTGCTTTAGTATGTGAAACTCTGACATTTTCATCCTTGGAGTTCAGAATATGGATAGTCTTCAGGTTTATAGCTTCACAGAAAATGTTTTCTAAGCGATTGGTTTAACCTTGGGTCAGGCTGGCTAGTTGTTCGTGAGAGGCACAGTTCAACATTACTGACGTGGGCAAATTCAGTAATTAGTTAAAGACCAGATCAAGGCGGCAGAGAAGAAGCATCTCTGCAGTAGGACTAAATAAATACACTAGAATTCTTCCCATTTCTTAGTATTTTAACTGAGCTCTTTGTCCTATCAGCAAGTGGAGCAATTCGCTTGATTTAGGTGAAGGCTGCAGAGATGCATGATGTCACCAGACTTTTTTTCATTTTTTTAAATGCCAGGATGGGCAGACCCTAAAGGTATGTTTAATTTAGAAAAGGAAGCTTCAGCTAGGGGAAAATAAGCTAAGAAAAAAAGGATTTTTGGCTGCAGGGATGTGGGGGTTTATATGGTACTTCTCTTGTTTTTGGTGTTGATTCTCTTTGTTGCGATTTGATAATTTGTAGTGTTAAGTGAATGTTGGAATCTTGACCACTCAATTATGCACCAACAATGAGCAACCAATGCTGACTCATATTGTAGCCAATTAGGTATTCATTAGCTGGGGCACAATTATTTGGAAAGACAGCGGGGGTTGCTGTGGGACCAGTCCCTGCCATTTCTAGTCCAATTAACATAGCAGCAGCACGGTGCATCTTGTGGTGTTTCATTTTAGAGAAGGAGAGTTTGTCCAGCAACCAGGCATTAACTTGATAATTACGATGAAAAAGGCCCCGTTTTCCTTCTTATTCATATTTGCTGGCCCAATTAGCCCCAACTGTCTTGGAGCTGATATCATAAAAGAAGCACTTAGAAGAGAACTCTTGTATCTTAAGGAACTCAAATAACTTGAGTTTTTTTTTTTTTTTTTTTTTAGGGTGGTAGAAATATAATACTGGTCTTATTTCTTACAAAATATACTAGATCTTGTGGTCAAATAGTAACAAAAGAGGGGAGGAGAATTTGTTGGTTAGCTCCAGATATACTGCTAAATTAGTCTAATGAAGGAGCGTTGTTTAAACATGCAAACACATGTGCGCGCGCGCATACACACACACACACACACACACAAACACAGAGTAATTATATAATCCATAATGGAGCTCATATTCTCCTGGAACCAGGAAATGGTGAGAAAAATAAAGTTGATCAAGAATTATCTTTTGCTAAATTAATAATCAACCCCTGTTTATCAGTTTGCTGTACTGTGGTGGCTTGTATGTTGCTGTGATGCTGTGTATGCCACTGGTATTTTAAATACCAGTAGGGTCACCCACAGTGGACAGGTTTCTTTTGTACATAAGGTCACCATGAGTTAAACACAGCTATCCATATCTATCTCCAACTTAGAGCTTCCATCTAACATTATCTCATTTGTTTTCTCAACAGAGTTGCTGTCATTAATAGCCTGATTTTATAGGTGAACAAACTGAGGATCAGAAAGGTTAAAGACCTCATTCCCAGGTTCTCCAATGCCAGTTGTTACTCTCTTTCTGCTGCACCCTGCTGTCTGTCCCTCAGGAGAAGGTCTGTTTATGGCTGAGTTTCAACCTCACTGGAGGCGAAGAGGGCAAGGACAAATGCTGGCATTTTCAGGTATGTGTTTATTATTAGGTGTTGCCCTGTAATAACTGTTAAATAATGCCTTAGGTGTGCCTCTTGGCAAGGTCAGGGCATGTATAAAGCATTTCTATAAAGTTAAATTCCTGTTGGGAGGCTTTTATATTTTAATGAAGTTACTAAAATGAAAGTTCAGACTTGAATAATTCATAAACATTCCCTGCCTCTTTGAAAATCTCTGCCACTGAATTATTTTTTAAGAATTTCAGTGAAGTCCTTATATAAAACAGGAACGTGTCTTTCAGTTACAATTGAAATAGATTTCTAATTATAGTAAGCTTGAAGCTTCAGTGTAAGATAATGGAGCTCCTAGGCTGGTTTCATTTACAATGTTTTCATTGCATGTGAAAAAAAAAGCAAAAACCAAACCCATTGCCATCGAGTTGATTTTGACTTAGAGTGATCCTATAGGACAGAGTAGACTGACTCATAGAGTTTCCTAGGAGCAGGTGGTGGATTCAAACTGCCAATTTTTTGGTTAGCAGTCTTTTTTTTTTTTTTTGTCAAGCTCTTAACCACCAGGGGTCCTAAGGTGCAGTAACATTCAAGACTGTTTTCTAGATAAACACCTTGAATCAGCATCTTTTAGTATAAGCCTCTCCCAAATGTTTACTTAAATGGATTTATAACCTCTAGACATGGAGAAATTCTCTGAAAAATGCTGGTTTTGACTTTCTCGAAAGTTATATATATTGTGACTTTTAGTGACTACCATAGATAGCCTCCATTATGATGATAACAATGCTGCTGGATTGAGTATTTTAATGGATTCAAACTCCTGCAAATATAGGTAATGGAAATTTGAAAATCTACACACTAATGACCTGATTTTTTTCCTTTCTTTTTTTTTTTTGGTACTGTCTGCAATCAATTCAGGTTCTCTTTTTAAGAAACACATTTTGAGGTTTTGAACTTAGGGTAATTGCATCTTACGTTAAAATCCTTTCTTGTTTAGACACATAAAGAAAAAAAAAACTAAAAAGTGACACATAAAGAGACTGCATAAATGTAACATTTTATCCTTCAGCAGCAGAAACCAGTGGTGGAAGAAGGAGCAAACAAATTTTGGGAACATTAAGAAAATGGGGGAGATTTCCCCTTTGCTTTTCCTGCTCTTGTTGATATAGGGACATCAACACCTCTTCTGTTTATGTGAGACAACGCTTTCTTCCAGTCTATTGCCTTTTAACGACATTTATGATATTTAATATTAATTTGGAAAGAACTGACATCTTTACTGTATTGCTTTCCTATTCAGGAGTATGTTATGCTTCTATTTATCTAGGTCTTGTTTTAAGTCCTTCAGTGAAGCTAAGTAGTTTTCCTTAGAGAGTTATATTAATAAGGGGATTGCTAAATGTATTATGGTATATTCAAACAAAGGAATGCTATGCAGCCAACAGAAATAATGGCTGTCGTGGATTGAATTATGTCCCCCCAAAAATGTGTATATCAGTTTGGCTGGGCCTTGATTCGAAGGCACTGGGTACTGGGTGGGTGATTCTTGATATCGCTGTAATTTTCCTTTATGTTGTAAATCATGCCTCTATGATGTTAATGAGGGAGGATGGGTGGCAGTTGTGTTAAGTGAGGCAGGACTCAATCTACAAGATCAGATTGTGTTTTGAGGCAATCTCTTGAAATATAAATGAGAGAAAGGTGCAGAGAGACAGGAGGACCTCATACCATCAAGAAAATAATGCTGGGAGCAGAGTGAGCCCTTTTGATCCGAGGTCCCTGGGCGGAGAAGCTGTTAGCTGGAGGCAGGGGGAGGACACGTTGGTGAGAAGGCCAAGAGAGAGAAAGCTTTCCCCTGGAGCGGATACCAAGAGTTTGGACTTTTATCCTACTTTACTGTGAGGAAATAAATTTCTCTTTGGAAGCCCTGGTGGCGTAGTGGTTAAGTGCTATGGCTGCTAACCAAAAGGTCGGCCGTTTGAATCCACCAGGCGCTCCTTGGAAACTCTATGGGGCAGTTCTACTCTGTCCTATAGGGTCGCTATGAGTCGGAATTGACTTGATGGCAGTGGGTTTTGTTTTTTTGGGTAAAGCCATCCCCTTGTGGTATTCCTGTTATAGCAGCACTAGATGACTAAGACAATGGCAGATCTACAAATTCTATTAAAAAGATTTTTTTATTATGTATACTATAGCCTGTACCCGTTGCCGTCAAGTCGATTCCGACTCATAGCGACCCTATTGCTCCACAAAAAATTGTATGATAATGTGTTTAATATGATCTCATTTTTGTAAAATGCATATATATTCACATACTATATATAATGTATAAGCTTAAAAGAAAATATGGAAGGATATGAAATTTCAAATTGTTTCCTTGGGACTGTTAAGTATCTGTGAGGAATGGGAAGGGATTATAGAGGTTAGTATGGGAGTTTAATTTCTTACTTTATGTATTAAAATAAGCTATAATAATTTTCACTTTATTTTTTGAGCTTTTCTATAATTTTGAAATAAAAAAAATCTAAATTTTTTTTCTTTTTCTTTTTAGGAAAATATCAAAACATCATGCTATTTGTGAAAGCATTTGTTTTCCTTAACTAATCAGGGTAGAAAAGTCCATAATATTATCCACAAATGACCGCAGTGATATTGGTAGAGAACGGTGTAATCTCACTTTTCCGTATGCATATGCACTGGTTCTGTGAGGCGGCTGTCACTAAGTGTGTCTTAGGCTCTTTTTTTGTTTATTTCATTAATTACATTGTCATATCATCAGCTGAAATCAGTAGTTTAAAATCTACCAATTTCTTAATTCAATCAACCATGTTACTTTAGTTTTAGGTAAAAGCAGTGTTCCTGATGATATAAAATAAATGTGCTTGTGGTGTGTTTTTAAGTTAAAATGTAAATTTTTTAAGTAAATAAAAAACTTAAAAATCATTTGTAGAAGAAAAGAATATGGGAAGCCTTCTAGTTTTCCTGGGATCACTGGGAATGATAGACAGCAAAAGTTAGGCCATTAGTAATTCAGATGCAACTAGCTTTTTGGTCTCTTGACTTCCATTTATAGTTAGTCTATAAACCAGTGGGCAACTAAGATGCTGAATCGTTGCCTTATCCATTCATGCCTGGCAAAAAAGATGTGACCAGCGGATCATTCTCGGTCTTTAATTCTTCCTAAAAAATGTCTTTGACTGCCATTGAGGAATGGCTAAAGTAATTGTGTGTATTTTTGGGTTATTTTCTTTCTTCATCTCTTAGAGATAGTCTGTTTCAATTTTCTACCCCTGAAGTGGTGGAGGAGATAAATGAAGGAGGAGAAAAATTCTCCTTAAAATGACAGCTGTATCAATGAATCAGTTTCAAAATTTACATTTTCTATTCTTTCTGGCTTTATTTCTCAGACTCTATTTCTATTATAGAGCCCTGGTGGCGCCATAGTTAAGAGCTATGGCTACTAACCAAAGGGTCGGCAGTTCGAATCCTTCAGCTCCTCCTTGGAAACCCTAAAGGGCAGTTGTACTGTGTCCTATAGGGTTGCTATGAGTTGGAATGGAGTTGATAGCAATGAGTTTATTTCTATTATAGTAAGATTACAACACCATGACTCCAAAATAATTTGGTTAAGTGGCAAAAAATTTAGGCCAAATCAGTTGGAAGGTGAAGACAAAATAACCAGTTGGTTTGGCAGAATTTTAAAATTCATAACAGGTGGCTTAGGGTATGCTGAGGTTTCTTACCCGAACATACCTGCTAAAGGCTCTGAGAATGCAAACATAAGTAGACACAACCCCTGCCATAAAGTAGCTCATGATATAGCAGGTGGAAACACTATGAAAAAGAGGGAATGAGTGATAACATTTATAACCAAAATTAAGCATAAGGGATTGAAGGACCAAATACAAACAGTATATCCTTTTGGAAGTGATTACAATAAAGTACAATTTTTTAAAAAAGATTATTTTTTATGCTTCTATTTCTTTGGCCATTATTGCAATGTTTGCAACTCAGTAGTATTTTCTGTTTTTGTTACCTAATTGTTATAAAAACAAACAAACAAAAAAACCGAGCCCATAGGATAGCCTATAGCTATCCTATAGGACAGAGTAGAGCTTCCCCATAGGATTTCCAAGGAGTGACTGGTAGATTCAAAATGATGACCTTTCTGGTTAGCAGCCAAGCTCTTAAACACTGTACCACCAGGGCTCCATCCTAACTGTTAAAGGTGTTACTGACAAGAATTTTGTGGCTTCATAAAAAGGAAGAGAAGAATGACAGACTTTTGCTATGTATTTCTAATAGTTTTTATTTTTAAAAAATGCTCTTTACTAAAAATGGTAGTAAGATCTCTTTTGCCAGATTCCCACTCAATATAATTTTAAAAACAGCTGTATTTTGATGGTTTAATCCTGCCAACCCAGTTACCTATTACAAATTCTAACTTCTCTGTTTTCCTTCTGTTTTTATACTGAATGGAAAGTTATTGTTGTAGTTGTTGTCAAGTTGATTCCGACTCACGGTAAGAGGAGGAGGAGATGGAAACTGCCTACTCAAGGGTGCGGATGTAGTCATTTGGGATTGGATTAGTGGGATATGCAGCTGTGGGGTCTGTTTCTTATGGTTGCCCATGGGACATAGTATGACAACATATACGTGCCCAGGCATGATAACACGGAGTAAAGGTTTAAAGGGTTCCCCTCAAAACAGACATATATAGTCATCTCAGCCTTTTATTTCAATCCCTTCCACCTCTTAGCGCAATAAACTTCATAAGCTTACCACCCAAATGTGAAGTAGCAAAGAAAAATTGACAGTTTTTGAGTAGAAACGAGCCTTTGGGATCATCCTGAATGGCACTTCCTTTATCTGTTCTCTTTCAAACATCAAGGCCACTTCCTAATTCTAGTATTGTGGGATGTGGTAAACAGGTAGGTATTACTTTTGCTATACCTTTCATGATTTTCAGACTTTAATCATATCCCTGCTTGCCTTCCTTTTCTAGACTACAAAGTCCCAATCTCCTTTTCTAGACTACAAAGTCCCAATCATTTTAACCTGCCCTTACGCACAGCCCCTTCGTCCCTCTATTGGAGCTGCCCTCTTCTGGCAGTTTGTAATCTAACACCGCCAAATCTTTCCTGAGATAAAAGATCAAAACTGTATGCACTCCACATGTGAATAAGCTTTAGTGTTGGACAAACCCCTCCCCCCCCCAAAAAAAATCCTTTGCTCTCGAGTCAATTCCGACTCATAGCGACTCTATAGGAGAGAATAGAACTGTCCCATAGGGTTTGCGAGGTGCAGCTGATGGATTCAAACTTCAACCTTTGGGTTAGCGGCCGTGCTGTTAACCCCTGCACCACCAGGGCTCTTGGACAAAAGTAGAGCATTTTTTTCCTTGTATTTATAAAATCTTCCATTTAACACCAAGCCTTTTTGGATGTAGCAGCACCTTGGTGAGTATCTTCAATAGATGGTTCTACATGACTTTTTTCCTGGTTTATAATTGACTCCATTATTCTATATTCTAATTTGGGCTATTTTTTTTTTTCTTTCAACATGTTATTTCTAAGCTTGCATGCAATGAAGCTCTTCTGGCACCTTTTTGGCTTACCAAACCTAGCAAGGCCTTTTCATTTATTCTCTAAGATTTGCTTTTCTGTGGCAGGAAACATTGATGTCACCTTCAAAATTGGGAGTTTCAAGGTGACTAGTGAAAATTTCTTAGCACAGACTTCTTTGGAACTCATTATTTCCACTTCCCCATCTGTGGATTTCTCTTGTTAACATTTTTCAGCCCAGCTCTATTTTCCTTCTAGAGTTGTCTATTGAAATTCCAATTTTTTCAAGTTTAATATTGAAATATGTACTTTTGACCCACAGAGTTCCATAGTAATTAAAAGAATGGTATGCTGTTGTTGATTCTGACTCATGGCAGCTCCCTGTGTGTCAGAGTAGAGCTGTGCTCCATAGGATTTTCACTGTGTGCTTTTCACAAGTAGATCATTAAGCCTTTCTTCCAAGGTGCTGCTGGGTAGCTTTGAACCTTCAACCTTTTAGTCAACAAAAGTAGCTGAGAGTGTTAACCATTTACACCACCCAGGGACTGGTGGTTCAATGGTAGGATTCCTACCTCCCATGTAGGAGGCTCAGAAATCCTGGTGGCGTAACAGTTAAGAATTTGGCTACTAACCGAAAGGTCAGCAGTTTGAATCCACCAAGCACTTCTTGGAAACCCTACGGGACAGTTCTACTCTGTCCTGTCGGGTTACTATGAGTAGGAATCATCTTGAAGGCAATGGGTAATGCAGGAGACTCACATTTTATCCCAGCCAATGCACCTCATGAGCAACCACCATCTACCTGTCAGTGGTGGCTTGCGTGTTGCTATAATGCTGAACAAGCTTCAACAGAGCTTCTAGGTAAGACGGACTAGGAAGGAAGGCCTGACAATCTAGTATGAAAATCAATCAATGAAAACCCTGTGGATCACAATGGAACATTGTCCAATCCACAACTGATCATGGGGATGGTGGAGGAAAGGGAAGCATTTCCTTCTGTTACACATGGGGTTGCCATGAGTTGGGTCTACTCAAAGGCAGCTGTCTACAACAACAAGCTTTTGTACTATGGCATCATACTGCAGGCTCTGACCCCTCTAATAATTTCACACACTCTCCCAGGTGATGAAATTTAGTAGGTGAAGTTTTTCTTTAGTCTCTCTGTACTACCTAACAGGCTATCAAGTCACCTAGACTTCAACTTTCTTCCATAATGTTCTGAAAATATCCCTTCCCCTCTACCATGATACAGCTAAAACAAACCTCTTCTTTCATGCAGAAGGAGTCATTAAAATAACATACCAGTATGTACCAGAAAGATAAACTGAGAAGGCCCTTTTTTAGCAGGGAAATAATTAACATTTGGTGTCTGGTCCTACAACTCATCGATCCTCTCTTTGCTACCTAAATAACTAATTACAGAATCAACCAATTAATTTATATTAGTGGCTTCCATGATAGAATTTTAGTGTAGGTATAGAAGATATTTGGAATCAGGTAGACTTTTTGTCATCTTTCAAACTGTAACATGTAGTTAGCTACCTTGTCTCTGGGTTGAACCTGGTGAGAGAAGATAAGGACTTAGGAGTCATGTTTTATTTATGGAGTGTGTAGACAGATTGTTTGGGATGACATCTTGCTCTGCCAGTTACTAATTCTGTGACCTTAGAGAAGTTATTTATCTATGACCCATTTCATCGATAAAATAATATTAAAAATAGTAGCTACCTCACAGGGATGTATGGATTATATCGGTTAACATATATAAAGTATTTAGAATGGTTTCTGGCACATATTGTGCTGTGCCAGTGTCTGCTGTTATTATTACTTGTATACCCAAGGACTGGCATGGTGTCTGACACACAGTGGGTATTCAAATGATGTTTGTTGAATGATTGGCTAAAGGACCTACTTAGGAGTTTTTGTGCGAACTGTTATGAACTAACACAATTTTCAGCCCATCACTCATATCTCTTGGTTTCAGATCTGGCCCTGCACCCCAGATCTACTCTTTTCATTTCCTTAAAACCAGGCACAACATTTCCATCCATTCTATGGAATTGTAAATGTACCTGCATCTCAACTTGCATTGGACTTGGTTATACCTCATTTTAACATAAGAACTCAATTTCCAGGATGATACCCTTTCAAGATTTGTCATTTCTTTTTTAGATCAATTTGTTCACATCTTGGGGATTGAGATTAGTTGATCAATATTGTAATTAAGCATTTTTGAAGTGTCCCAGAATTAATTTTATATTGTAACATTCAAGCCTAAAATTATGATGAAGCCTCCTGACATCACAGCCAACTTATTATGCACATTCCTGTCCCATTAACTCAATAAGATGCCAGTTTATTTGCATATTATTGCTTGACCCTGATATCATGGCCAATTAATTTGCATATCCCTATCTAATTGGCTCAAATAAGTTTTTGCCACTTTATATATTGGCCAAGCTCCCAGACTAGTGGCTTTTAGTACAAATCAATTGAGTTTGGAATGGTTCTCTTTGTCATGCTTTCAGCAGCCGTGGAGGGACAAACAAGGATATTAGGAGAAGATTCCCGAATGTATAAAGGACCTATGTATTGCTTCTATCTTCTCTTTCAGTGCAAGAGACTGAAGGAAAAAGAGAAGAGTGCAGACATGTGGGTATTTTTCAGGAAAGAGGGTACTGCAGTGATAAAAGAAATATAACTTATTTGAGAAAAGGGTGCATTTTACATCACTGACACAAATATTCTAGCCTGGAACATGGGCTGTAGTGAGCCTCAGCTAAAATGATAATGTAGTATTTATGCCTCTAAAGCTGTGGTTTTCAAATTTAAGATGCATAAGAATAACATAGGGTGTGGGCTTATTTAAAATGCAGTTTCCAGTTTTTGACTGCTAGATATTCAGTCATAGGCTGGTCTGAGGTAGTCTTTGAAATCTGAAATTTTAACGTGTACCCTAGGTGATTCTGATGTAGGCAGGCAAAATATCACAGCTAGATAAACGTTACCTGAAGGAATGAGCAGCCTCTGCTGAGTGAAGGTTTCTGTGTGGAATATTGTGGTAACCTGAGGCTGGGTGAGTTGCTCTTTCCTAGATGACCTCAAAAACTTAAATCTGTCTGTATTCACCAAATTATATTTCTAGGGCAATAAAAAAGTAACTGGAGAATAGATAAAACCATGATGAATTTTTAAAATTGCATTTTATAGAAGGGAGGGAATGCATATGTGTGGGGTAAAGCTGGGTAAAAACCTTACTAGTCTTGTTTTCAGTGGCTAATTCATACACTGACACTCTGACATACACCGATGGTGTGACTCTTTACCACTATGAGTCCCCTTTATTCCTCCCCCATCATTTCCCTCAAGTAGTTGCTGCCACTTGTCAATTTCATTGCCTTATTCTTTGGGAGACTTAATTGCTTTGGGGGATGTAATGGTTAAGATGGTGTTGACTTGGCTGGGCCATGATTCTCAGTGTTTTGGCAGCTCTATAATGCTGTGATCACTTTCTTGTTGAAATTTGATATGTGATCACTTCCATGATGGAATCTGCTGAGTGGTACCAATGGGGGTGGGGCCTGTGGTGGCTCACCTCCCCCTCAGCCGTCAGCCTTCCACTGCCTACTTCCTTCCTGCTCACCTGGCAAAGGTTGTTGGCTTGTTCTGGATCCACCAGCTGTCTCTTGTCTGACCTCTGGTTCTTGGGACTTGAGCTAGCAGCTTACCTGTCCGTCTTGGGATTTGCTGATGTGCACGGCCTGTGAGCAAGAGTCCTGCTCTCTGACCTGCCTATCTTGGGTTCACCAGCCCCTGGAGCTAAGTGACTTAGGGGAAACCTTGTGGTCTTGCCTACCAACCTTGGGGATTCCCTCACTGTCAGAACCTGTGAGAGGGACCCCTTCTCTCCAACCTGCTCATCTTGGGTTCACCAGCTTCTGCAGCTCCATGAATTGGGAAAGAACTCTATCCTGACCCAAGGACTTGGGATGTTCCAACCCCTACAATGGTGTGAGCTGTTTCCTTAATATAAATCTCTATATATTTATATGCATTACTGGTTTTGCTTCTCTAGAGAACCCAGCCTAAGACAATTGGTACCAGGAGACCTCTCCTACAGTCCCACCCTGTTGGTTTTCACAGTATAGATGCCATAGTGAAAAAAGAGGACTGGGGATGGCACTGATAGAGCATATTTGATGAGACTACCTGATCTCACCTCATAGTCACCTCTATAGCTCCTTGATGTTCAGGAGGTTGCTGAAAGAGATAAATATGACTTCAATCCTTTCTATATGTTTTCCCAGCACCCTCTTGTTGCCATGCTTAGTGTGCTGTCATTCTTTCACGATTTAGGTGAATATAAATCACATTAACAGGGCAGGGCTGCAAACTTTTTACCCATCTGTTTGCCATGATTCCCAGCAGCAAAACACAGAAAAATCTCAAAAGGGACTATGTGCTCATTTCCAGGAAAGAAGGAAATGGAACAGGTCTGAGACTGCATAATGTTTTACGCTAGGACAGGCAGAAGAGAAGTCTGCCAGAAGCCACAAGTCAGGCAAGGAAGTCAATTTATGGTGCTGTGAAGAAAGCAAGGGTCAGGGAATTATTTGGCTGGGAGTAGTCATAGAGGTTAACATACTCAGCTGCTAACTGAAAGGTTAGAGGTTACAGTTCACCCAGTGGTGTCTTGGGAGAAAGGTCTGGCAATCTACTTCAGAAGAACTAGCCACTGAAAACCCTGTGGTACAGTTCTACTCTGACACACATAGGGTCTCTATGAGTCAGAATGGACTTGAAAGTAACTGATATTCACAGGGATTTATACAGATGGAAATTTCTCCAGTTTCCATGAATGCCTCCCTTTCCAATAATCCTCGAAACCTCCATTTCTAGCCTTACAAACTCTCATGACCTTATCTTGGTGTTTCAGCTCCAGGTAGGAGAGTCATCTTTAGGAGGTTAGAACTGAGAAATCCTCCTCCTATCTCAAAGATGATGAGTGTGGGGAAGATTGAATGGTGTATTGAACATGTTCTGCATTGGGAATCAGGAGACCTGGGCTTCAGTCTTAGCAATACCACCTACGAATCAAATGACTTTGAATGGCAGTAATGATAAAAGCAACTGCAAGTATTGAATGTCTATACGATGTGCCAGATGTGGAGCAAAATGCTTTATGTATATTATCTAATGTCTCTTAAGGGTCAATGTCATCACTGGTGAAATGAGAATATTACCTTCAGAAACTACCTGATAAGACTATGATCACATGAAAAGGCCAAGTTACAAAAGGGTTTGTAAATTGGAAAGCATTCTATAACTATGTGATAATGTGACTTTTAAGAGTTAAAAATAATTTTCAGTTTTAAGGTGAAAATATAATTTCTACCTAATAGATTAAATTTAAAAGCTTATAATTACTTCCATTTTGCTGATTTATAAGCTGTATTGAGAAGCCTCAAGTAGGGATAAGAAGTTCAATTAGAAGTAAGTTGTCTGATTACTCCCTGACTCTGGAGTTTTGCACAGGTAAAAATTTTGACATGGAAGATTGTTAGTTTCCTTTGTGGTTACCTTCATATTTACCTCTGTTTTTCTAAGTTTCAACCAATCTTTTCTTTCTTTATATTGCCTTGACTTCCTCTCCATATGAAAGATCTATGACTACATTATTTCGTCCCTCTTTTTTTATTTTAATGCTGTCATGTTTTACATATCGACATCTCTGTTTCCCTACTTTTAGTGTTGCACAGGTATAAATTTGAGCATGAAAACTATGTAATATATCTCAAAACTGCAAGATGTACAACCTCACACCCTCAGGAATCTTCATCTCTCCCAGGACCTTTACTTTCTTATTTTGTCTTATTCTTATCTTGTGTTATTAATTATTGGGTCTTATAAAACATGAGACTAATGAAATCATATTGCCTGAATTGAACAGAGCCAATCCCAACAAACAGGCAGATGAACTTTTTTTTTCCACCGAATCAATTAATTGATTAAACTGTCCATAGGTGGTTTCACATTTTTGTATATCTAGCCTAAGATTTGATAAATTTCCTAATAGAAATAACAATAATATTTACTGAGTCCTTAGGTGTGCCAGACCCTGTGCTCTTATTTAATTTTTAAAATAACTTTATCAAGGTTGTTGTTGTTAGGTGCCATTGAGTCAGTTCCGACTCATAGCGACCCTATGCACAACCGTTGTTATGCTTGAGCCCATTGTTGCAGCCACCATGTCAATCCAGGTTATTACTCCCACTTTATAGATAATGCAGCTGAGTCTTAGAAGAGCGAAATAACCTGTCTAAGGTCAAACAGTTAGTTAATGGCAGAATGGGATCTAAACCCTAACAAAGCCGTTTACTTTTGTTCCAATTAACTGACCATTACCAACAAATGTAATTTGCATTTGAATTACCTGGAATAATCTTGTTACATAATTTTGATCTCCTTGGGCATTGGTCAACTTGCTTTGAGACAGACCATCCAAGTGCTTAAAGTTATTTTGATGGTAAGTAGGTTAAACAATGTGAAATGCAAGACTTATTTTTTCATGTCATAGCTTCTTTGTAAATAATTCATTATTCATTCAGCAGCTACATTCACTGCTACCAGTCAGCAAGGGCATTGTGGAAGATATAAATACATAACATAGTCTAGTGAGAGAGACAGTGATGTTTGAGAGTGTAAACAAACTGCTACTGGCTTTTTAAAAAAGTAAAGAATTATTTTATTGGAATGAATCAGAACAGGCCTTATGGAGTCCGTCCACCTAAAACTCTGTTTCTCCCAGACACCTCATGGCTTACTTCCTCACATCTTCCAGGTTTTTGCAGAAATGTCATCTATCCATGAGAGCTTCCCTGACCTCACATATAAAATTGTACTCCCCTAACATACTCTGTCCTGCTTCCAAGTTTTACTTTCTCCATAGAATTTATCACCACTTGACATACTGTATGCTTTTCTTATTTATTGGTTTTGTCTGTTTCCCCCCATTAGAATGTAAGCTCCACGAGGGCAAAGTCTTTTGGCTCTTTTGTCTGTTGTTGGAAACCTAATGCTAAGAAAAATGCCTGAAACCAAGTAGGGACATAATACATATTTGTTGAATGGATAGAGGAAATAATACTTAAGCTGTGCTTGAAGAATGAAGAAGGCTTACTGGGCATTGTTGAAAGGAAGGAAATTCCAGGTGGAGGAAATGACCTAAGTAAAGAATGAAGATTGCAGGGTGCATCGTGTATTTGAAATGTTTTTTTTTTTTTTTTGATATGGTGGGACAGAGCCTGAAAGAATATAACAGACCTGCGTAATTATGACTTAATTCCACATGCAACAGTGAGCCCTTAAAGTTAGGACTCTTTAAAGATAATTAATCTTTAAATATTCTTATTAAATTTAGTATTTAATAATTAAACTTAATTAAAAAACTAAAATCCTTCCAGGTCATTCAAATGCAAGGGTGGTCCCAGGTTGTGTGTGTCCTAAAGCCAATACGATTTTTTGAGCTCTCTTAAAAAAAATAACACAAAATTATCAGTAGTAAATTAGATATGACTTCTGGCTTTTCCCCTTTCATGTCACAATTTGAGTTAGTTAGAGCAGTGAATGGTAGGAGTCATCCAGAAGCCTGCCCTTCACTGAGATGGCCAGCAATAACCTAACTATGCACAGGCATGACTATAAGCCATAACAAATATATCCTGCTAAGCCCAAATTCCCTTAGCCAGATCCCAAAGATGCTTTCAGCCTCTCTGATGCCACTAAACAAGAAGGGATAGATGCTGGGGAAATCAGAGTGGAAAGAGACAATGAATGGTGAGTAACAAATTGTGCTTAAAGTATCTTTCTATGACCATGGACATTCATTTCTAGGACCTTGGGAGTTTCCTAGAATGAGAAGCCCAGAAGTTTTATTGGCTTCATGGTAAATCTTCTTTTAGAACTCTGGAGAATGGTATAGGATGAGTTGTGAGGAAGAACAAAGGAGTACTAGGTACGGGGTAATGAGGGGGTGGTTACCATGGGAATATGGAATGAATCATGTGAAAGAGGATGCAAAGGAATCATGTAATAATGCTTGACTTTGAACCAAAGGACAGGGAAAGGTTAAAGGTGTCTAGAGTCGTTGCTTCGGTATACCAAAACCAAACAAAACCCACTGCCGTCGAGGTGATTCCGGTGATGATGCTTCAGTATACTAAGTAGTAATTGAGAGTGAACAGTTATTGCAGTTTAATATGCCTTGGCATTTTTATCACATATAGACACGTTAGATACTGTTTACATTTTTAGATGAAATCACTCTTTCCTTTAAATTTTCTGTGTTATGCTATTCAACAATGAAAGCAGCAAGTTATTAAATAGGGTCTTAGTGATATGAAAGAATTAATGAAGCTTCCCTAGGTGACTTATTTATAAAGAGAAAAAATCTTAGGAACTAGGAGAATGTGGTTGACAGATCAGTAATCCAGTAAATGGAAATTCAGCCTTAACAGTTCTTTAGCTGTTTAGTTTTAGAATATAAAATCACCATGCTGCATTAGGGTAATCTTTTGAAGTTGGCAATACTTTTATGAGAAAAAGCATTGAGTAACCAGTAATGTTCATTTGAATTCCACAGCTACAAACAATGACTATAGTCTATTTATAATGACCTTGGGATATTTCAAGAAAATTCCTCACACTTTAATGATTTGCTGGAAATTAGCAATATAATTGATTTAATCACATAGAGAAGGAAAAAAAAATTATGTTCAGCTGTGGAAGTGACAAGTCCTTGAGTTGACTTTGTTTTTGAGCAGAAGTATACTTTACTTACCATGTTTTACTAAAGTTCGGTTATATACCAGTTTCTATGCAAAAGCCTCTCCATCCTCCCCCATAAATTGTAGCAAATAAATGCATTACCATGAGGATTCACAGTCAAAGAGAGATTTAATTGTTCATATATACTTGAAATGCTGACTCCTTAATAAAATGGTATTGTAAAAAGCTGCTAGGCTTTCATATACCTAATAAGTTTTAGATAAAACACTATTTTTTACATCATGATGAATTTTGACCATAAACAACAACAAACCCCTCAAACCAAAGCTCAGAAAAATTACTGCCTTTCAAAGGAGAAACAAAAATTGTCAGCTTTCAATGCCACAAAGCTGAGAATGAATACTTTGGTTATGAAGCAGGAAAACAGGTTTTATCTTATGTGTCAATACCAATAGATTAAGGGTAATTTCCTGGAGTGCTGTGTTGGGATGAGCTCTGAGGCTGCTTGCAGGCTCCATAGGAAAGAGAACTGTGATCAATAAGGAGTGGGAAGTCACAGCAGATGTGCTGTGCTTTTGGTATCCATGATGAATGGCATTAAAAAAAAAAATCAATAAACATCACGGACTTACCAGATAAGCCACCCACATCCATCTTCTTCAGGTTCTTTGCCTCCAGAATGACAACAGTCAGTTTACCAGCAGTAGGTACATAGCGAAGGGAGAAGCAGATATCACCCAATTTCTCTTGCTATAAAAACCAATAAGAAAGTATTAATGAATTTTAAAATAAAGGTGAATATAGTTTGTACATCCAAAACCCATAGCCGTCAAGTTGATTCCAACTTATAGCAACCCTGTAGGACAGAGCAGAACGGCCCCATAGGGTTTCCAAGGAGTGGCAAGTGGATTCAAACTGCCAACCCTTTGGTTAGCAGCTGAGCTCTTAACCGCTGTGCCATCAGGGCACCATTTTGTGCATATATATTGCAAATTCCTCAGGAGAAGAATTATGACCATTAGTCATTGAGAACTCTTAGTTCCATTGGTCACAGTGGTTTTTCATTCACCAAGATATCATCAAAAGTGGTTGTAATTATGGTAAAATGAGTTACTTTATGTGGCCTTTTGGCTTGGTTCTTTGGAAAAACAGTTTGAAAGATTTTTCCCCTAAGCTCTCAGGAGTTACCTTTGTCCTAGTTTTCTACCCCAAAGGGTTTGTTACTTTTATTCAGGTTGACTGACATTTCCTGGGCAAGCTGTAAACAACTTGGTTTGATATTTTCATTTGGTTCTGGGCTGCAGCCTGCCCTGTGATTGGTATGCATCTTGTAGGGATTTTTTCAATAGACTATGCAAACGAGGTAAGTTGTAGCCTACTATGCAAATGAAATGTCTGTGGCCTACAGAGAGGGGATTGGTCCGTTCATGGCCCTAGTGGGAGTGCTATGCCTCGAAATTGACAAAGAGTTTGTATATTTAAACAGCCAGCCCCAAAGAAGTATTTGAGACAGAAAGAAGCAGGAAAAGAAGCACCAGGAAGAAGTAGAAGGAAGAGAGAAGAGAGGAGAGAGAAGAAGCTGAGAGAGAGAGGAGGAGAGTAACCTCCTAAAAGAGCTGTAACACAGGTCAAGGGCTGTAACACTGAAGACAGTCATTGGCCTGGAAGAGGCCCAACAGCAGAGTCAGCTGCAATAGATGGCAGGGCCAAGAGGAGCCTGCCCTCGGGCTGAGAGGAGGCCTGCAGAGTTGAAAGGAGCTGAAGAAGTGAGACTTTGTCTACATGCTTCCTCATCCTGATCCCAAGTTGTAGCCTGTAGATCTGAATCCCAAGTTTTATCCTGTTGCTTCCTTAATAAACCACTTAACTATAAGTATGGTCTGTGAGTTCTGTATGGACATTGCAACAGATTACTGAACTCAGCAGAGAAGTAGAGAGTGTCATGGGAGGTACGGCTGGTGTCAGAATTGGCAAAAAGGTTGAAGAGTGAAGTCTGACCTCCACCTCATAGGAATCAGCCTTGTGCTGATCTTGATTTGCATTATCCTCTCTGAAGTTAGACAGGTTCTGATGCTACTATTACTACTACTACCCTTTTACAGTAATCCACTTCAGTTTTTTAAAAAGTCCATCTATATTTTTTATGCTTACTGAAATAAACCTATAATTCAGTAGTATAGGAAATGAGATCAAGTTGACTTTGGTAGAGACTTTGTACTCTAAATAGCACTGCAAAGCTATTTGCAAAATTTCACAACTTTATGGAATAGCTTTTAAGAGAGCCCAACACTTTTTTTAAAAGTAGAATTAACCTACCTAAATTTTTGTGTTTTTACCTTTCATATAAGATTATACCTAGTTCTTTATATTGAGATTCTTAGAGAAAAAGACTTGTGTCTGTGTTCCATTAAATTGTATTTATTGATGATAAATTCTCTGAATTTCTAATAGCTGAAATGTAACAAAGTGTTTTTGCGTGATTGATAATTTTAGCTTTATTCGTTTCAGGTGAGATCTAACTTTCTTTTCCCCTTATTTTAAAAGTTATAGAGATCTGAGAGCAGGTTAGAAAATAGAATCACATAGTAATATAAGGCAGAGCATCACCTACCCCGATGCCATTCCATTGGTGTCGTATTTTAGGCCCAAAGAACGTTCACCAATCCTGTACACTGGCATTTTTGAGCAACTGATTGAGAGTTTAAAATGATGATGATACATAGAACTTTTTAGCCTTTTTCAGAATGTACTCATATCACTTCTACTACCTTGAGTCTTATTTTCTAGGATTACTAATGAAGCATCACACTATTGTTCAACACAGGTAGAATTTACTTATATAAACATGAGAGAAAGAAGGGTATCATGTGGTTCACCGTACCCCCCTCAGATAGTGGAGACTGTAGTCTGCTTTCTAACAGGGAATTGTTTATTCCCTGGCAAATTAGTGTTCATTTCTTAGTGTCTTTCCCCCCCCAACAATGCGAATTCTGATTTCGAAAGAAGGCAATGGTTATGTCAGATGTCAGCAGATTTCTACACATTCCTTCCTTAACGTAAGGATGAGGTGCAGCAGGCCATCTCCTCTTATTATGACTGTATCTTATCTATAATTTGATGTACGTGCTAAATCAGCCAGAGTCTCCAACTGTGGAAATTACTGCCAGGGTATAGTTTAACAATGCAAAAAAATGTAATTAATTTTGGGGGCAGTTGTTACATGCATTTTTCAAAAAGTAAAGGATATCTACCTGTTCTCTGATTTATCTATATGCGGGAAGCTGTAAATTCAACTTCCCAAAGAACCAGCTTTTGGTTTTGTTGATTTTCTCTATCGATTTCCTGTTTTAATTTTCATTGATTTTTGTGTTGTTATCTTATTTCTTCTGCTTACTTTGGATTTAATTTACTCTCTTTTTTTCTAGTTTCCTAAATTTGAAGCTTAGATAATTGATTTTAGATCTGTCTTCTTTACTGATAAAAAAAAAAAAAAAACTGATACATGCATTCAATACTATAAGTTTCCCTCTAAACACTGCTTTTGCTGCATCCCACAAATTTTAATATGTTGTATTTTCATTTCCATTTAGTTCAAGGTGTTTCTTAATTTTTCTTGAGATTTCTTACTTTGACTCATTTTTCTTTAGAAGTGTGTTATTTGTTCTCTAAATTATTATAAGATTTTCCAGCTATCTTTCTGCTATTGATTTCTAGATTAATTCCATTGTGATCTGAGAGCATACTTTGACTTCTGTTGAAATTGCTTATTTGTGTTTTATGGCCTGAATATGTCTATCTTGGTGAAAGTTCCATGTGATCTTGAGAAGAATGTAAATTCTGCTGTTGTTGGATGAAAAAAAATAGCCAGTCTTCTACAAATGTCAATTAGATAGAGTTGACTGATGGTGAATATATTCAATATGCATGTGTGTGTGGGTATTTGCAGAAAATGGTGCCTCTTTCTGGTTCAGTAATGCTTCTGTTGGAAACATCAGCACATCTGTTTATAGCTCCAATTCTTTCATTTCTTGAATTCCCATAGCATCTTATCTATGTATCTCTTATGTCACTAAGGCACCCCCCCCCCTTTTTAAATCATATTGTATTCATGCCTTAATTCTCCGACAAGATTGTAAACTCCTTGAAGACAGGATCCTTGCCTGGCTTATCACTCTCCATACATTTTCCATACTAAATAAACGGACATTTTAGATAACACCCCCATTTTGAACTATCTAGTTGTAGCTCCCTCATATTAGTGTAAATAATAGGGAGTTACTTGTAACGTGCCAAATTCATCTGACTGCCTACTCACCCCTAGAAATTAATTTACACATCAGGAGAATTCAGTGGAATAAATTACTTTTCACAGTCTCTGAAAATACAAAATGGGAGGCACTATCACAGAAATTAATACAAAGTTTTTGTTTTTTGCTAAGGACAAATTCATCTGAACTTTAGGAGACAAGAGAAATGTAAATGAACAAAGTTGCTGTTCAAAAATGCTCATTAGGAGGAGGGTTCTTTTTGTAGGATTCTGTCTATTCTTCACAATAGCTTCCCTGGGGAGCTCACTGTGTTGCAAAATCAGGTTGCACTAACCAGTCTAATTAGGCATTTCAGATGTGACCGATCCCTCTTAAATGGCACCTCTCCTTGTAGACCATAATCTAATCCCACAATTAATTTAGGGGCATCTCAATTGCTTAAACAAAGAAATGTCACAACCAGTCTTTCTTCTGTATCATTTTATTGTTTAATCTTATGATATCTAGGGAATTTTTTTGAGATTTTTATATCCTATTTAGTTTTACAAGAGAGCACTTAAGGGTTTAAAAAAACCTTACCTTCAGTAGGAAAAAAATATGAAGGAACCTGTAATTTTAACTATGGCCTGGGAGGGGGCGAGTGGTGGAAAGTAAATGTTTGCCATAAAAAAATCAAAACAGATCTTTTGAGATAAAGAGAAATATGCAAAAGTGCTTATTTTTACGCTCTTTAAAGAGCTACATTTAACTCATTAATTTGGGAACTTAAACACATAAAATTTCATTTGCTCATAAAATTATCATATTTGATATGCTAAATCAAATCAAATATATATTCACATTTATTAATTGTTTTTATTTTTTAATGTTTTAAACTTATTCTGAATCTACAAGCTATACGGAAGCTACTCACTGTTTTATACTGGAATTCATATACTTTATGGCATTAAGCAGGTAAAGAAAAACTCATTGTCTAAGAAAAGGCAGTGAAAATATCAAATTACATGAACCTTTGTCTTTTTTTTTTTTTGTCTTATTAGCTACATTTTCTGAGTTGTAACTATCTGAGGTATAAGTACATGCCTTTTTAATGCTTGAAAAATCAGCCTTAATAATTTTCTAGAACAGAGTTTGAAAATTGAGGCAACTTTCTCCTCTTACATGTGAATTTTATCTGTCACTAATTGATTTGGGGTATTTCCAAACATGATTGCCATGTGGTTTTCATACGTTGCAGATGATGTGGGAATCTGAGGTTTATGCAAAGCAAGAGGAGCCAGACTATGTATCACGAGACAACGCTCTTGCCACCTGCAGGTAGGACGTGTGTGGCAGAATTCCTGACTGCCATCCCCTGAAGATGCATTCTCTCTGTCCCTAGAGTCCAAAATAGACCTCGTTCTAGCGTATGAAGGTTTTAATATGTCTCTTTTCATACACATAGAATGCCTGGCATGATCTGATAGTTTTACATGGACAGTTTCACATCAAACTCTTATTTCATTGTTTTTAAATGTCACTTTGAGAGAATGAAGGTTGGATAGCAATATACAAACATTTGATTTTAAACATTTGATTTATCACTCAAAAATTCTAGAATCCAAGATTCTCTAATTTTTTAAAAAAGTTTTTCTTTGGTGAGGGTATCATAATGAGGAGCAAAAACGGTTCTTAGAAAATTTACCGAAAGACAAAAAGAAGATACCCAAATCTATATCTCTGATCATTACTGCTCCTTAGCAGTCCCGAGTAGTCTTGTGAAGTAGGTACTGTGATGTCTATTTTACAAATAAAGACACTGAGACTCAGAGGTATACTGAGACTCAGTATACTCTGTTTTAAAGTGTAAATTTGATCATGGGACTTTTCTACTCAAAACCCTCAAATGTTTTTCTGTTTTACTTAGGATAATCTGGGTTCCTTACACTAAAAGGTCTTATATGATCTGACATGCCTTACCTCAACTCCTCCAGTATCCCCATGATCTCATAATGTTCCTTGCTCTTTCTAAAACATATCAAGCACACTTCCACTTCAGGGCCTTTACATTTTCTATTCTCCTTCCTGGAATACTCTTTTCCCAGATACTACCAGGATTGTTCCATGAGTTTATTCATCTATCTGCTCATATGTCACTTCTTTAGAGAGCTTTTCTACAGCCAGGCAATCTAAAAAAGCCCCATCCACTCTTAAACACATACACTGCCTATCCGTTTACTCTACTTCCTTTTTTCCTAGCATCATTACCTGACACTCTATTATGTTTATTTAAGTTTCCTTCATCAGAATATCAGCTCTATGAGGCAACAGGCTTGTTTTACTCACTTCTATGTCCCCAGCATGAGAATAGTGCCTGACACAGAACAGGGCTCCTTAGATGCTTGTTGAAGGAATAAATGCAGGTTTCCTACACTCTAATATAGTCAGGTTGATCTCGGTATACATTATTATTGTCACAAGTCAAATTTCTTGGGAAGAGGTTTGTAAGCAGAAAGCTTATTGGGGAATGCCCTTGGGATCAACACCTGTGTGGGAGTGAGGAAAGCAGGATTGAGCAGATGGAGAAGTTGGGCTGTGATGCAGTCACTTCAAATGGCTCAGCTGATTCTATGGGGAGCTCTGGAGCTAGGGTAGCTCTTCAGAGATGTGCTGATACTGGGTAACAGGGATGAGATTTTATACTCCTATATCCAGCAATCGTTGGATGTGGGCTTCCCTTGCACCCTTGGGACAGGGTCTCTTCAGCTGAGGATGACGCTGAGAAGGAGGAACTCGGTTATAAGCTGTCAGTCATTGACATTCCTGGCAGCCAGAGGGATACATGCCTTGACCACGAAGATGGGTAAAGATTGGTGGTTCATCACAACACTTACTACATCTCAATGAGCTATATTCCTTCTTATCACCAGAGCTTTGCTTGGGTGAGACATCCTCCTGCAATGCCTTTATTCTCTCCTGCCTAATAAAATTATTCCTAACCATTCCATGTCTTAAATAAAGTACCCCTCACTATTCTGCCTCACATGGATTTCTGTTAGAAATTGCCTTAGAGATGGTACTATAGTGCTTAGGGATTATTTTTTCCCCAGTTTATTTCATGTCTGTAAGTTTCCCTCACCCTAAACTCCAGAAGATTAGGGATTGTGCTTTAAACTACTTTTCTATGCCTAGTACCAGGCATAGAGTAAGGGCTTATACATAATTGTTGGTTGACTGTATTTAAATGAAAACCTCACCTGTCTATTGCTTGTAAACAGAACCAACACTATTGCTCTATCAGTCATGTCTCCAATTTAACCAGCGAACCGACTAATGAATATATTTTGAATTCCTCCTCATGCCTAGCACTATGGATGTTGCCAAGTCAACCCCGTCGTGAAACCAGAAATGAAAACATTTCTGAAGGTGTAGTTTTTAAAAGATAATTTCAAGACCCTGCAGACTTGCAGCCAACAGATGAGTGCTTTTGCTGGTGTGATTATCTCACGAAGGGGCCTTATTACTATTAGGAATTTCAGCTTTATGTGTAATTTATTTTAGTCAATTGCCTTTATCACTAGGTGGAAACTACCAGTTAGTGTTAGAAAGTTCCAACTGTGAGATTGAGAAACGTTAACCTGCTCCTTTAGAATATGGACCTGACAATCAGAAGGCACCTTTGTTCTGAGCAGCTTTATAATTACATTTTTTTTTAAAGCAGCCACTGAATAGAGTAGACACAAATTAGTGATTTCATAGACAACTAAAGCAATACCTCTCCTTTTTGAAAAGCATTGTAGGTATTAAAACAGAGGTCATCTCCAATGGATAAATAAAAAGCTCAATTTAAAATGAATGTTCATTTGATGGCTTCTATAGAACTCCCCATCATTTTATGGTTAAAAAGGGATTCACTTTAGTGACCTTTGCAAAATGAGGCTGAGTTCACAGGTTTGTTAGAAATGCTGTGCTTTTAAATGAATTTTAAAAAGGTGCCTGAATTGTCTTAATGCTGTGACATTTTAGAAAGACATATTCAATTTATTTTAATTTTAGAAGGATTTTTTCTATGTTTTAAACTGGCAATGGATTCTCTGATGATGGATAAAGGGTTTTTCACTGAGATTGGGAGTCTTTTTAGAGATGCCATATAAACAAACAGGCACAACAATCTCAAAAAACGAAAATTCAGACTATTTGCCTGTTCTCCATTTGTAAAAATAATAAAATGTTCTTCTTTAATTAAAAGGACAGTGGCATGTCTTCAATGTTAATAAGGGAATGGGTGGCTTTAAATATATCCTATGGGTGGTAGTATCTTTCAAAGTCATTTTATTCCTACAACTACTCTCATACCTCTGAAGTATCAGCCGGCTTGGTATTTACATCAAATGGTCCAGATGGTCACACTGTGAAACATTGCTGTGGAACGTACCCAGACTAAGAAGACTGAAGCTGTCCTAGTGTACAGATGCACAGTAAATTGTTCAGGTGGATGAGACAGTATGTTGTATCTTAGAATACTTAGTTTGTAAGGATGCTACATAATCCATTAACTTTGAATTCATTCATTACATATTAAGAAAATTACTGAGTTCCACTATAGACCATTCCAGTCAATAATCTACATTCCGTGAACACCTAGATCAATAAGATGTTAAGAAGGTCAGAAGGTCAGAATGGAGTGGAAAGACAGGTTTAGACAGAGAATAGCAATACAGTGCGTTAACTGCACCACGGAGATGGCACAAATGCTAGGGGAGCAAAGAGGAGACAGCTGAAACTTTCCAGGGTCTAGTGGCAGAATTAAGGAAAGGGGAATGTTAACTGGAGATTTATATCTCCAATAATCATCAACTTCTCCAAACCATTGCAAATGCACATTCTTTATTAAATCAGTGTGCTTGCCATTCAAATGCAGGTTTAAAACTAGTCATTCTATCTTTCTGCATTCCAGCCAAATTGCCAGCCCTAAAAGCTAGTGTGTATGGGGTGGGGGGTCACATGTACGTGTCCTGGAAGAGCTGCTACTCAGGCTGAGACATGAATGGTCAGCAGGAGGAGTAAGTGTGAACACTGTGAAGAAGAGGGCAAGAGTGTTCAAGGCACAGGGATGCATGTTCAAAGTTCTCTGATAGCTTAAATCGTTACTCTTCTGTAAGTGTAAGATTCACGTAATTTAATTAACAATGGATTTCCACTTTATGATTTAGATCTTCAAAATTTTCTTATATCTTTAATTTACATTTTGGTTAAAATATATTTGTATTCCTATTGGAAACAATACTTAAATAGAAAAGCAGGTATTCTGATATGCTCAAAATGCCAAACCAAAACCAAACTCGTTGCCTTTGAGCCTATCCTGACTTACAGAGACGCTATAGGACAGAGTAGAACTGCCCCATAGGGTTTCCAAGGAGCAGCTGGTGGATTTGAACTGCCGACCTTTTGGTTAGCAGCTGAGATCTTAACCACTGCTCTACCAGGGCTCCATGCTCAAAACAAAGTTGGTAAAATAGAAAACTAAAGTATCTATTAAAAGTAAGTAACAGTAAATTGCAGTATAGATTGACGGAAAGAGCACCAGATATGGGCATTGGATCATTATTCATTCATTTAACAGATATTTATTGAGCACCTCTTATGTACCAGGCACTGTTCTAGACACATAATAGGGTCTTATAAATAAAATTTATAAGCAGTCAACAAATTATGCAACAATCAGTGAGCAAGATAAACAAAGTAAAACTTAAGGTATGCTAGATTTTGGTATGTGCTATGGAGAAATATAAAGCAGGCAGGGAGATAGTATAATTTGAAATAAGGAGGTCAGGGAAGGTCTCGATGAGAAGGATTTGAGGAAGGTGAAACTTGGTCAATCACTTAATCATCTGGATCTCACTTTCTTTGTTTTTATGAAATGGGACGGGATGACTTAGCCATGAAGATTCTTCTAGCTAGGAAATCATATGTTGCTATGCTTTTACTGTATTGTAACTACCTCTGACTTATTTAAATGAGTTAATAAATAGGTGAGCTAATAATGGGTGGTGGTAATGTGTAATGCCAAGGTTGTGGTAATGTGTAACGAAGAACCAAACCCATTGCTGTAGAGTCAGTTCCTACTGATGCGACTCCATGTGTTACCATAGGTTTTTCTTGGCTGCAGTGTTTACAGAAGCAGATCACCAGGCCTTTTTTCTGTGGAGCCACTGAGTGAGTTTCAACCACCAACCTTTAGGTGCAAACCATTTATGCAACCTAGAGACCTAATTTGCAATTGTGTATGTGAATTTTGGTTGGAAGGTAGAGGAGAAAGAGTCTCAGAAATGTCTTTGTGAAAAGATTTCTCATGCTGTAGTGTGTTGTGGTGGCTGAAATTCTCTCATTCATCCACTTTAGATAAAGCTTTAGATCTCTAGGAGTCCCTCTAAAATAATGTGAAATACCGTTTTGTCCTTTAGTGGATGACACAGTAATCCATCTCTGTATTAAATTTTAGTTGATAGTTTCTTGGGTTGTGGAAGATTTATCTAAGTAAATGGAAATGGAAAAAATGGGAAGGATAGTGCATATGGCCCCATAGCGTGGGGGTGCTGCTTCAGTTAGATGAGGGCAGGTAGGAATCCAGCTAAATGGCCAATTGCCCAAGTACATCAAAAAATGAAGAAAAATAATGGAGAATAGTGTGTGGGAGATGCCTAAAGACAAACCTTTGCCAAATATTTTTGTCTCCTTCCCATTGTCCTTCTGCCAGTTGCATGTCCTTAATTTTCTGGGTCAGACTCAATTTCAAATGTTCTATTTTCTTGTCCTCACCTGACTTTGAGGCTCTGGGAGGAAGTGGCTCCTCCCAAATAATGATTTGGGTATGCAAGCCAGAGTTATCTTCTGTTGAAATATAAATATGGATATGAAGTGATTTTTAAATACATAAAAAAAAAACAAAAACAGAAAACCAAACCTATTGCCATCAAGTGGATTCTGACTCATAGCGTCCCTATAGGATAGAGTAGAACTGCCCCCATAGGGTTTCTAATGAGTGGCTGGTGGATTTGAACTACCAGCCTTTTCGTTAGCAGCCAAGCTCTTAACCACTACACCACTAGGGCTCCATTCTGAAATGTGGGCAATGTATATTTCCAAATGAAAATGCAGATTTGCCCTATGCAGTTATAAAGGAGATACCTTAAAAAAAATTATAATGCCCAAAAGTGGGCTATTGAGCCTAGAGCATTCATGAAAAGCAACGTGAGGCAATCCTTGGAGGGCATGGTTTGACATTTTTAACCCTGAGAACTGTCGTCTGTAGTGGCAAAGTTATGTATTTGAATACTTTGTACATAGACTTACTGATGGAGCAATCTTATCTTTTCACTGTGTTCAATGACTGCAAAGACTTTGTACCCTGATGTTCTGTCACTCCATTGCTACCTTTATTGGTGCATCCCAACAAGGACTTGAGAGGATGATATGGGGAAATAGGTTCTTGATAGAGAAAGCTCAGAAGCCAGGGTGCTGTTGTATCTGGAGAATACTTTTCTCTTTTTAGTTCTGGGATGATGGTAATCAAGAGGACCCCCAGAAAGAATGACAATACACAACTCTGAGATGCCATTGCCCCAGTAAGGTTTTCCTCCATCTCATCTGGGAGGAGTGAATAAAAGAGGAGAAGCTGAATGCTTAGCAGACCTGAGTTCTAGTTAGCTCCTGAGGGAACTCTAAGCAAGTCCTTCCCACATTATTAAAATGGATAGTAATAACCCACTAGCTGGTGAGGAGAGAAAAACTATTTTTAAAGCAGAGTTAAACTAAAGGTCAGAGGGGCCAAACCTGACTTCTCCCTTTCTGGCTTTAGCTGACCCATATGGCCTGTTGATAGCAAATGGGGAACCTTGTGGTGGTGGTGGTGGGGGGGGGGACAAAGGAAGATAGGAGAAAAAAGCCATCGAATTGGGGTTGGGGAGGCAAAGCAGAGGGAAATAGAGAAAGAGATCGAGGGAAAAAAGAAGTTTGGAAAGAGAGAAAGGGAAAAAATGTTGGTTTGTCTATTCTATCTTCCATTAAAAAGACTCCAGAAGGAAGAAAGAAGATAAGGAAAATCAAACAACTCGGGAATGGTGAGGAAAGCACTGGGAGGATTTTGAAAGCGTTTTGTGTGTATGTGTGTGTATATTGGGGATTCACTTCACAAGGGATGAGAGCAGTTGCCTGGCGAGGGACTATGTGGTGAAACCCTAATTATTAGTTCAACTGGTAAGAACCCAGGAGACATATTTGCAGTAATTCAAATTCATAGAAATAAAGAATTTGATGTGAACCTCAGATGACAGAGAAAATAGATCTATTTTATAGAGTGCATCAGAAGGAAAAGCAGGCAGAACTGTGGTGATTTCCCTGAGCAAGGTAAGGCTAAAGACTGTTAGTTCTATTCAGGATTGAAACAGTGCATGTAGGTCAAATGGCAATTTCATTAGTTAAAAAAAAAACAAAACAAACTATGATATATTAAAGCTCCATTAATAGCAGCAGAGAGAAACAAAAAACAAAACAAACAAAAAAATCCAAACCTGTTGCCGTCCAGTCAACTCCGACTCATAGTGACCCTTTAGGGCAGAGTAGAACTACCCCATAGAGTTTCCAAGGAGCGCCTGGTTAGATTCAAACTGCCAACCTTTTGGTTAGCAGCTGTAGCTCTTAACCACTATGCAACTAAGGTTTCTACCATTAGGGTAAAGTAGGGAAATATAAATGTGAAATAGAAAGGTTTTGAGGGCAACATGGGACTAGCTATCTTCCAGTTGGTTTTAATTCAAAACAGAGATGAACTTTTGTTGTTGGGACACCCAGAGATGCCTTTTACATGTGTGTTGACAAACTGCATAGACAGAAAGCACCTAGAGAAAAGGCTTAGATTAAAGCAAGCTAGCATGAGGGCCTTCAGCACAAAAGGAAAGTATGTGATTAGGTAGCCCCTAAAAAAGATTGTCATTGGGTACTTCTGGTGGGAGGGGGTGGGGGTAGAGGAAACTGTTATGGGCTTAATGGAGAAAAATATTATCAATACTACACATTTATTATACTTCTTCCAAAATAGATTTGAAGGTGCAGCAGAATTTTAGTCAGAATTGACTCAATGGCAACTAACAACAACAGAGTTAGAAACAGCTAGAACTGGAGAGAAAAATTCCCAGAGAAGATGGATTTTACAGAGGAAAGGAAAAGTGTCACCCAAGAAGAGAAGCCTGTGTTTGAAGCCCACAGAGGAATACAGAAAGGAGAAGGAAGAAAGAAGAACCCCAGAGAATCCAGTGCAAGGAAAGGCCAAAGAAGGTGAGAATAACAGGTCCCCTGTACATGAAATCCAAGTCCCAGAAGAAAGGGATACAGGATGAGGGAATAGACCAGAGAAAGAAATGGAACTAAAGAGAGCTTTGAAGGCCTCAATGAAGCCATGCAGATAGAGAGAAAGCACTGCTTTTAGAAGGAATATGTGATACAAATGACAAACAGTATCAAAATCTAGAAGCAGAATGAAATTTTCAATACAGTACGGTGTTGAATATGAGGAGAGAATTTACCAGGCCTGAAGGGACTGACTTGGGGGTTTTTAGGGGATACTTGGGAGATACTCATCAATAGTGGAAGAACACCACTCAAAGTGAGGGAATGTGAGTTATATGTGAGTGTGGATGTGTAGTGGAAAAGAAAAAAGACCAAGTTTGTGAATGTTCCTGGCTCTCCCAATACTTAGGAGCAAGAAGACTTGCAGCAGCAGAAATGGGAGAGCAGAGGTCAGACACCCTTTTGACAGGCTGGTAGAAAGGGTAGTCTCACTTGAAAAGATTTTTGAGACTACAAAGGGGCAACCTATGAAGATGATACCAGGATAGAGGATGAAGGTCATGGGCATAAAAAGGAAAATATTAAAAGTGTTAGGCAAGGAAATATCAAAAGAGATATATACTTATGCAATAGAAATATTATTACATGAAAGTAGATTCATTTGGTGTTGCAGGAAATAGAACAAGGAGAACTACTACTTGCATGTTCTTGATTGCACCATGTTCTATTCTGCCTTCAAGCATTTTAACATGTGACTTCCTCTGCCTGGCATACCTCCTCCCTTTGATTTTCTATAAGTCCCCTACTTAACTCTCAACTGTCATCCCTTTAGTGGGTCTTTCACTGATCATTCTCAACAGAGCTTGGCCATTCTTCTATGTTTCCATAACATCTTTCCAAGTGCTCCATTATTCTATAAAAGTCTGTTTTATACCTGTCTGCCTTTTTTATTAAACAAGACCTGTGCTTTAATCAATTTTGCCCAACACCGTATCTGGCATATGGCTAAAGGTCAATACAAACCACAGGCCAAGAGGGATTGTGTCTTACTGTGGGAAAAGCATAGGACAGAGAAAATGGCAATTCTCTGTGCTGTTAGAAAAATTTTGGAGTGAGGTAGTTAGATTGTGAGGAATAAAATGGAATGCTTGAATACTTTTTTTTTTTGAGTTAAGATATTTGGATTTATTAGATGGAAAGAAGAAAAGTATGGAATTAGGATTTGGGAAATAAAGATTTTCTGTAAGGGTAGAAATGCCAAGGGCAATGCATAAAGATCATTGGGGAATGAACTAGATATGATAAGAATGTAAATGCGTCAAAGACAAAAAGCAACTATTTTTTGAGAGGACTGCGTAGGTTTTTAAAATGATAAGCAAGCATCACTGAAAATCTGGCTGGTTTAGTAACTGGAGAGAAATTGTAACTAGTTTTATTTATAGTAAACAAAAGTACCTTTTAAAATAAAGAATCTGTGATACTAAAATGAAATCAAATGTAAGAGTTTTGAAATTTTAAACCTGTTCTATAAAGGAAGATATTGATATTATTTTTCCTGCCAGTTTAACGTCATTTCTTCCCCCTACCACTTTGCTTCATTATTTTTCAGACATCGAGTGGATGGATCTTGTAAAGATGCACAAGCACCCTCTTTAAATGTGGTTCATTAACTGAGGTGGAATATCTACATTTCTGAATAGGTATAAAACCTAATTACTACTGTAGCCATTTTAGTTATATCCAAGGGAATGACAGCCCTCTGTAGATAGAGCCCTGTTGGTGTAGTGGTTAAAAGCTAGGGTGCCACCAAAAGGTCGGCAGTTCAGATTCACCAGCTGCTCCTTGGAAACCCTAAGGGCAGTTCTACTCTGTCCTATAGGGTCGCTATGAGTTGAATTGACTCAGTGGAAACGGGTTAGTTTCTGGTTTTTGAGATAAGGAAGTCAAACGCAGATTCTCATTCTTGGTTGCATAACTGACTTGAAGCAATATGAAGACATTTGTTTAACTAATTTAGTTACCTCCTTTACAAAATAAGGTTAATGAGAACCAATTTAAAGCCAATAAATGAACACCTCTAACATCTACGTGAACCCCACACATTCCTAGTGAAGATGTCCCTCCTGCAAGTTACTTTTTTTTTCCTTCAGTTTTTGACTTTTTCTCTTCTGTAGTGATCTTCTGTTCTCATTCATATCTGCTTAAAGGTTACGCAACTAATTAATGTATTTCCCGTGGAGGCCTTAAACACATCGCATGTTGTGGCAGAGTTACTGAGGAAGTCAAGACCATCTCTAAGTCTATTTGGAATTCAATTTGCAAAGATTTCACAAATTGTTCATTTTGCAGAAACAATTTGGTTTCCATCTGCTTTGCCTAGGGGAAAGTTCACTAGTGTTCATTGTTAAGAAAATCAGAACATCATTCGGGAATTCAATGCTCTCTAGTATGGAAATGTGGATGTCACTAAATTGCACAGTACCAAAACATAGTCTATCGGCAAATGAGTATGATGTGAATTTGAGTGAAAGCCATTATCTTCAGTCAAAGGAAGCACATAGGTATATCTTATCTGCCTCATTTTGTGTGTATTCAGACTGACAGCTGAAGTGACCCTGCTGAAATGTCAGGGATTTTTTAGTTATGTAAAATATATCACAGAATTTTATGAGAAATGACTACCAGAAGACATTTTTAAAGCTTATGTTATGCAACTGTAACCCCAGGCATTTTAAACTACAGCACAGTTTTGTTTATTGCCAATTTCTTCTTTATTTGTAGTAGCATTCTGGCTTTCAATTTTGGAGCTTATATTTTAAGGAAGGAATTTAAGAAGGTTTCTGGAAAATGCAAGTGAGAAAACTGACCCACAAGTTCCTGGTCAGTTTTACCAGAAACCTTTTATCATAGTGTTTTATTATGCAATATGCTGTAGAATGGAGATCAGTATTAAAATTTTTAAAAAGATATATTTTTTGCACATATAAAATCCCATTAAAGCATGTTTACCAAGCCACTGCTTTAAAGTAATTTGAAGATTTTTCTATGGAAATCTACCCCAGAAAAGTAGTAAACATTGTAATTTGATTACGTTTTACAAATGGACAAATTAAGAGTCTGAAATAATCCTTATTTTCATTAAAGTGCATGTTGTTGTGTGCCATTGAGTCGATACTGACTCACAGCAAATGTACAGAGTAGAACTGGGTTTCCAAGGGGCAGCTGGTAGATTTGAACTGCTGACCTTTTTGTTAGCAGCCTGAACTCTTATGTACTCACCACCATGGCTCCAAGTGCATAATAATTCTTGGCAAATAAATGAATAAACTGAGAACTACATAAATTAAAAAACACACACACACATATTTCAGATGGTCTAAGTCTTTCAACTAGGAGCAAGAAGATAAGAAATCCAAGGTGGATCATTTTGAATTTAAAGGTGAAAATAACGTGTACAACTTTTCTCATCTGAAAAAAAGCTTTAGGCAGTCCGAGTTGAATGCTTGAGAATATTTGGCTGAAGGAATAGATGCATCATAGATAAATATGACTACATTTACAAGATTCTCAGAAAGAAGTGTCTTGTAAGTTTAAACTTATGGGAAGAATAACCAAAAATATAAAGAAAATGTATTATAATGTGAAATGTGACTTCCGCCATTTATCCAGAGTGAATTAAGGGAAGAGAAATGAGCCAATAATGTTGCTTATAGGTGAGAGGGTAAAATGTTAAGTGAAAAGCTTTCTGAAAGAAGCCATTTCAGTTAGAAATTAAGACTACTTCGCAACTGAGTGTGAGGATAAAATTGAACAGGCTACAGAGGTGAGCTGGGGCAATTTTTCCTGGGTTTACTGAGAAACAGTTTCCGAGGTTTATAAATAAGGTACATTAAGAAGGAAAATCAGCTGGAGGTTAAGTCTTGATTTCTAAAAGATATTATTTTCTTCAAAATGGCATTAGAGGCTGGAGTCCCTGAGTGGTGCAGTTAAGTACTTAGCTACTAACTGTAAGGTTGTCTCACACAAAGGCACCTCAGAAGAAAGCCCTGATGATCCACTTTCCAAAAAAACCAGCTGTTAAAAACCCTCTGGAGCAGCACAGTCCTACTCTGACATACATGGGGTCACCATAAGTCAGAACGGACTTTACAGCCACTGGTTTTTTCTTTAGTGCCATAGATACAACTGGAGTAAGACTGCCGAGTTTGGATCTTGGCTTATCACTTACTAGCTAATATTCTTCACTTCTGTGTGCTGTAGTATCCTCATTAATAAAATAGGAATAATAACAATATTATCTAAATCAAAGGACCATTGTGAAGATAAAATAAGTTAATCCATGTAAAGCGCATTCAATAGAACATGGCACATAGTAAGTGCTCAATAAATATTAGTCATTGTTGATAATAGGCACCGTCTACGTGCCAGGTACTTCGTACATATAACTTATTTCATATATTCCCAACAACCATGAAATACAGGTTACCATGATAATCATTTTGTGAATGAGAAAATGAAGACTCAGCCCTGCGAAATAACTTTCCTAATACAACACGGTTATTAGAACCCAGAACACAGGTCTGTTAAGCTCCAAAATCCATGTTCACTTTTCTTTGTGGCAAAAATTTCTGAAATATTAATTTTCTTTTTATACTGGATCATTATTCAATAGTATCCAATGTTATGCCAGTAAGGTACTGCTAGCACAAGATACTGAACTGAGGGGTGGCAGTGGGGGAATCACATGGCAGGGTTTCCCTGGTGTAAGTTGGTTCACAACCAGATTCTTCATCTCTAATATTATGCATCATTTTGGGAAGCAATTTATAATTGCTTTCACGTCTTCCTGAATGCACAGGAATCAGCAGGCTACAATTCCTGAATGACTGTATCAAGGTCTTCCACGGAAATCTGGAGACTGTTGAGGTGAAAGGGTTTCTCAGAGGAGCAGAAGCATGCCCAAACACAAGCTTCCTGACTCTCCTTTACCTTTCTGAGGTTACCTGAGTTAGATAGATTGGCTAAAAGGGAGATGTATTACATTGCCTTGAATCGGCAGGGATGATAAAATGTATTCCTCTCTCCTCATAGAGATTTAATGAGGTCAAATAAGATAAAAGAGCTAGGAGGATATGCTTTTTGTGCAGGAAAGGGATTATTTTGATTATAAATAGTGAATTAGAAAAATATAACACCACCACCTCTCTAAACAAGCAATAAGTACTATATTCTCTGTTCTCATGGGGCCAAAGGTTCGAAAAGGTCAATGGATACAGTGTAGAGATAGCTGTATGATTGAAGCATCTGTTGGGCTTCATACAGTAGGGATTTAGAGCTAAAATCTAAAGTCATATAGACCTAGATTTGAAACCCCAGTTGACACTTATTGGCTGTGAATCTGGGCAAATTGTTTCATCTCCCTAAGCCTCAGTTTCCTAGTATATAAAATGGAAGTAATACTAGTACTGATCTCAACTGGTTGTTGTGAGGATTAAATGAGATACGTAGAGTGCTTACAGCAATACCTAGAATATGGTAAGTGCTTGATGCATGCTAGTGATGTCATTATTTTTTAACTAACAGAGGCATTTCCTTCCATATGAATTGAGAATGATTTAAAAAATAATGTTTTATTCATTTTTATATGTTCCCTGCTCAGCTGATGCTGGGTGTAATGACTAGCACATAGCAGACACTCAAGTTTTTCTTGTATTAAAGGAAGGATAATGCCATGTAAGTATTCATATAGCTACATCACCTAAGTTGGCCCTCTCACTATGTTGCTGGACACACTTGGACAGTGAAGGGGGGCCTGGTAAGATGACTATGTGATGTCTATCTCTCCATACTCAGGCCCTGTCCAGGGTCCTCATCCTGCAGGAAGGTTCAGGGCATCCTCATACAGTGGGTCTTTCAGAGTTGAAGTCCACTTGTAAAATATGATTGGATTTCATTGCCACTCAACCCGTCAGTGGACCTGTGCTTGGTCCAGCATAGTAAGGAGCACAGTAAGTTGTAGTGGTTTATTATATCTGGATGCTAACTCAAGGAGAGTTGAGGTGGAAATCAAGAAGTCCAAAAAGAAGCTGGAAAACATACCAGCTTAAACTGCGAGGACAGAGGCTAGGTTTGCTGCTCTCTCAGATATTTTTCCTTTTGGAGATTTTCTTTTTTTTAAAGAGAGGATATTGGCTTTAACTATTTATGAGTAGTTTTAGAACAAGTACTAGACTGGTAAAGGGGCAGTGGAATCAGAAAAATTAAGCAATGCTAGTTGATCTTGGGCATGGCACTTTTTAGGAGTATATTAAATACTGTACATAAGGTATTTAAATTAAACAAGTTGTAGAGGGAAAATGGGGTGTTAATATGATCATAAATGGAGTGAATGGTGTTATAATCAACATATTCAGAATAGAACATATCATTTTCCATTTATCTTTCTGAAATGTCATTTATTTCCCTCTTTGCTCATTTCTTAGACAACTCAGCTATAATTGGAATAATTTTTAATGGTTCTCTGGCCCTTACTCCTCTATCTAATAACAACAAAGTTCTGTAAATTCTACTTCTTAAAAACTTTTTTCAATCTGAGTTATCTTCTCTTCACTACAATATAATTTCATAGCCCCTGCAGTAACCTCCAAAATGGAGCCAAGAGCCTCCAATTCATCTTCAGACTGCCACAGAGTGAACTTCTAAACCACAGCTGATACTGCCACTTGGCAGCTTTAATACCCTCACTGGCTCCCAACTATGAGAATAAAATACAGCTCACCATTCAGGGCCCTAAAAATGTCACTCTTATTTATTTTTCTGGCTTACATCCCCTCTCCCTGCACCAGCCATTTTCCTCTCATGTATATTATATCCCCAACAGGTCTGGACATCTTGTTGTTCTCTGAATTTTCCAAATGCTCACCCTGTTCCTCTTCTTGGAAGTCCTTATTCTCAACCTATAGAATTTCTAATCGTCCTTTATAACTCACTTCAGATTCACATTCTGATCATTCATCCCTTCTGAACTCCCCATGTCCAGACAGCATGATCCCTTCCTCATTGCCTCTGAACATCTTGAGTGCAGAAACAATGTCTGATTTATCTTTGTATCACCAGGGCCCTGCGTAGAATATGTGTTTGTTGAATTGAATCATCAGATTAGCAAAGCCTTCTGAAGAGGAGTCATTTCCTTTGTTGATGTGTTAAATGCATAAGGTACAAAACATAGTTGTTTAGCGTAGAAGGCACTTAATACATTTAATGAATTGATTGCTGGAAGGAAATGTCAGTTTACCAGTTGCTGTTGAGTCTGACTCATGGAGACCCCCTGTGCGTCACAATAGAATTGTGCCCTATAGGCTTTTCAGTGGAAATAGATCATCAGGCTTTTCTGGGAAATGCCCCTGGGTGGACTTGAACCTCATGCATTTGGTCAGCAGCTGAGCATGTTAACCATCTGCACCACCCAGGTACTCCAGAAGGAAATAGGGCAAGGGTATTTGCGATTATGCATCACTAGGAGCATGGACTTTGGAGTCAGATCAACGTGAGTTAAAATACAGACTCTGATTTAACAGTCGTGTGCCCTTGGGCGAGCCCCTTCATATTTCCTTTGTAAAGTGAGGATAACAGTACTTCCATATCATGTACGATGACTATAAATATTAAACAATATATACAGCCCAGAATGCAGCACTATTAATTTTATTACAATAGAGGAACTTTATATACTTTCACACAGAAGTTTAAAAATTAGGTGGCATATCAACAGTACTCCCAAACAGTCCAAAGAAGAAAACTGCGCTAACAGATTCATAAAGGAATTATAAATCATAAAAAACCAAACCCATTGCCGAGTAGATTCCGACTCATAGTGACCAAGTAGAACTGCCACATAGAGTTTCCAAGGGGCACCTGGTGGATTCAGACTGCTGACCTTTTGGTTACCAGCTATAGCACTTACCACTACACCACCAGTGTTTCCAAAGGAAACATAGCTTATTACTATAGGTTTCCTAGGCTGTAGTCTTTATGGGAGCAGATCATCAGTGTTTTCTCTCCTGGAGTGGCTGGTGGGTTTGAACTGCCAACTTTTCGGCTACTGTGTCGTACAGGGTCATTATGACCCAAAGACTTGATGGAACAATATTACTGTGGGGCGTTGCCTAACCTAAATTGTCAAACTTCCAGTATGAGAAGGTACAAAGCCCCTTTGTACCATTATCTAGTTCCTGTCTAGCATGACCACTTTAATAGAGAGATCTCCATTTTCCTCCTAATTTGATTTCTGTTTACAACAGTTGAAATACTGCAACTCAAAGAGAAAAAGACAAAACATTACACTAGTCATTTTGGTCATCTGATCCCTGAGTCATCCTGAGGTATTTTCCTTCTAGGTTCAACATATTTCTTTTAACTGTTTACAGAAAGTGTTTTTATCTGTGCCATTGGCAGGATGTGTGTGTGTGTGTGTGTGTGTGTGTGTATAGGTGGGGGAAGATCTGAAGAAGTCTCTGAAGTAAACACAACCATTAAGACTTTAAAATGCCACTTTACGGTCATCAGTTCAAAAGCTATTACCAATCAGCTGCCTCTTGCAGGCAGAGAAAAAAAAAATCTGCGGGTTGAAGACACTTGAAATTAGAGAGTAGCAGAAAGATGCTCTTTCATTTCCAAACAGGGAGCCAGGGTGTCAAACATCTCTACTTTCTCTACAGACAAAATGTCCTTTCAGGACTTTTTTTTTAAAAGGGCAAAATCGACTGAAACAAAGAGCCCAAAGTTTGCTGTAATAATATCCTGTACCTCTTTGCCTGTGCCCGCAAATGCTTGCAGCTGGCTGCTCCGCTGATGGGTGCATCTCATTCTGCTTTGCCACTTGGCTCTTTCTCAGTTGCTGCCTGATCATATTTCGAAGTGTCATTCATGTTTATGCAGGCCAGTGCACAAAACAAAATTAATTTAACTCGCAATGGCATGTTAATATTATTACTTTTGACACCATGGAAAACTTATTAACTATAGCTTGTCACAGGCCTCTGGGAATGACCAGTCCAACTGCAACATTGAGAGGGAAGGTAATACGATCTAAAGGCTTTTTGGATCACCAGACATTAAAAGAAGTCAAAGTAGTTGAGTTTTTCCATAATTATGCTAAAATTAACTGTCTTTCGGTGAATGGCAAGAAACTATCCGTCCCATTTTTCTGGACTACCCTTTAAGAAAAATTTTATGGCATATAATTTAAGCATTATATATTTTTTCCTCTACCAATGAATATGGTTTTGTTTTAAAGATGTAGTAGGTGCAAGAATCCTAAATTTAAGCAGAACAATCAGTTACTTATTATATAAATTATAATAGTCCAAAAGCCTAGAAGAAGAGGAAAGAGAACTAGTACTCATGGCATGCTTATAAATTCTAGGATTTCCTACATACACCAACTCATTTAATCCTCAAATAGATGCTGATGAGTTTTCATATTCTCCATTTTACACATAAGGAAATTAAAGCACAGAGAGGTTAGGTGATCTTCAAATTCACACAGTTTGTAAGTGGCAGAGGCAGAATTTGAACCCAAATCTGTCTGACCACAAAGTCCCTGCCACACCAAGTTAGTCTCAAAAGAGGAAGTCCTGGGTCTTAACATGGAGTGGGAATCCCTTTCTTTGTTTTCCATAAACTGTAGGTTTCATGGAAATGATTTTATACCCATTTTTGTATTACTCAAAACTGGCATTTACAAATAAACATGGGCTTGGCATGAGAAAGCCAAAGGAAAGCTAAAAAATAAGTTCTATAATTTTTTTTTGTATGAAATTAGATACATAATAGCACTTATTTTCCTTGTTCAGTATCCAATGGTTTGTTTTTTTCATATCCACCAAGAATGAGATAATATGCTTCTTTTCTTTTCAGCCACAACACAGCTTTTCTCCACCTAGGACGGTATATTATGTCAAACTCTACAACTTTGATTTAAGAAGTGACATAGTAAGTGCTGGGAAGCCTCACTCCCCAAGCTTCTGGTGGGCCAGCCAGGGAGTCAAATCTCCTTAGCTGTCAGAAACAGGACAAAGGTCTTGTAGAAATGGATGGATAGTCTGGCCTCCCCCCAGCTTCATTGCTTCCCTTGGGAAAGATGCTCAAGTAAGTGGGACACAGCAGGTTTGAAGGTTACTAGGTTTTATTGCAGGAGGACAAACCTGCCAACGGCAAACAGTTTCCTTGAGGCAGGTGAGGGGAACAAAAATTTGATGGCGACTTTATTGCAGGAGGACAAACCTGCCAACGGCAAACAGTTTCCTTGAGGCAGGTGAGGGGAACAAAAATTTGATGGCTGCTTTTTTTTTTTTTTTATAAGGAGCCTTGCTGGCTCAGTGGTTAAGTGCCTGGCCACTAACTGAAATGTCAGTGATTTGAACCCACCAGCTACACTGTGGCAGACTGCTTCAGTAAAGAAAATAGCCTTGGAAACCCTGTGGGGCAGTTCTACTCTGTTCTATATGGTCACTATGAGTTGGAATCGACTCGACGTTAATAGATTTTTTTAATAATGGAACTCAGCTGGCATTAAAAATGTATGTTTTTATCTATGTGTCCACAAAGTATTTTGGATCGATTGTTTCTGTGATGGTATCTCAAAAATGTTGAAAGTCTTCTAACAATGTACTTTCTGCTGCATTAATTCTGAGTATAAGTTCTTATCTATTTTGCCCATTCCTTTGTAGGTCATGGACATATTCACTACAAAAAAATTTCTTTGCCAGTCAAGGTTTTATTCTAGCCACAAAATATTTTTTTAGCCCTTTCCAAATTCCTCATTCTCTCAGGGACATACAATGTGTGATGCTACACATCTCAAATCCCACAGAAGCACTGCAGGTGCTTACATTTAAATGTTAATTACTTTTGACCTTGCTATTTTCTAATTTCTTAAGGGCAAATACTAAATACTTTCCTGGAATAATATAGTGGGTAGTTTCTTGGGGAAACTAATTTGGAAAAAGGAAGAGAAAAACTCACCAGATACATGTAAGTTAAAATGGAAACCCACTCAATGCGTGTATATTGAGGCCAGTAGGGGTCTTAGGAGGAGAGAGACGGGAATGCAAGAGACATCATGGGGGTTTATCCCCGTTTTCTTATAACTTGCGACACCCAAAAAACCCCATTACTGTCGAGTCAATTCTGATTCACAGTAACCCTGTAGGATACAGCAGTACTGTCCCATAGGGTATCAAGGGCTGTAATCTTTACGGAAGCAGACTGCAGCATCTTTCTTCCAAGAAGTAGCTGGTGGGTTTGAACCACCAACCTTTTGGTTAGCAGCCAGACACTTAACCACTGCACCACCAGAGCTCCTTAACTCGTGGTGGAACACTTAAAGGAAATCTGTTCTGAAACCAGAATATACTGGACTGAATTTTGAAAGAGTGGTCATTTGTTATGTCAAAGTCAGATGCATGTGTGTGGGTATGTGTATTTGAATGTGTATATGTACATTTCTATTTATATATATATATAGATTAAAAATGGGACCAAAAGTACTATGATATTAGTATTCTAAGAAAATTATTCTCATTTTCATAGCTCTCCAGATTATCTTTGCCTATATAAAAATGCTTAAAAACCCAAAACGAAAGTATATATACAGATGTAGATACAGTTCTCTATTTTGCTTTTTCTGCTTAGCACAATAAAGTATTTTTCCATATAATTACCTATACCTAATGCTTGCCTAACATTTCACAAAGTAGTAGTATCAGCAATCATTTTCTTATGGTTGAATACTGAGCCCATTTTAATTTGTGAAATTTTAAGTTAGAGTAACTTGACATCCATGAAACTGAATACCTATAGTTGTTTAGAAGTCCCTGGGTGGTGTAAATGGTTAATGTACTTGGCTGTTAACTGAAAGGTTGTAGGTTGAAGTCTGCCCAGATGTGCCTCGGAAAAGAGGCCTGGTGATCCACTTCCATAAAACCAGCCACTGAAACCCTATGGAGCAAAGTTCTACTCTGATTGACATGGGGTCGCCATGAGTCAGAATAGATGCAATGGCACTGGTTATAGTCATTTAGATACAACACAGAGGCTCTGCTCATCAGTGCTTCTGTTTACAAGAACTCTTTCCAAATTTCACATACCTGGACAGACTTTTTTGGTGCAAGTTACCCTCATCAAAAATAAAGATTTTTCACTAAAAAAGGTACCTGGTAGGAAAGTCAACATGATATGACTTTGTTTTTATGGTATTTGTCTGACTTTCCACTGAGAGTTTGCTGTGATGGGTACTTTCCCAAGAAAGTTAGCCAGGGACTGATATATGCAAACTCACTCTGCCAAATCAACTCCCCAAATCTATCATTGCAGTCCATGGCTTCAAGAATCAATTTCCTCTATTTTTCACTGTCAAAAATTGATTACTTTGGAAGAGACTAAGAATTTAAGGACTGTTATCATTGTTTGTCAGAGTAATCACTGTGATACGTCTTATAAAAATGCAGGGAGAGATTAGAAGTTAAAAAAAGAGAAAGTGCCTGGAAGCCTTGATTTAGATCGATGCTACAGTCTTTTCCTCTTAAGGCCTTTGCTTTTTGAACAGCTTTGATGAATCACAGGGCTGCTAGATTCCACGAGAGATCACCTTGTCTATTCTACCTTAAAGCAGGACTAAAAAACTGTGGCCCAATTCTTATTTTTAAAAACTCCCCAGAGAGGTAAGCTCTTTGAGATATCTGTTTCAATGTTGAACACTGTCAGAAGGTTTAATTCTTCCATGCTACTACATTTGAATGCCTTCCTTTTTATTTGGACTTCAGTGGTTTTAGCTGCTCATTCTAAGCTGCTTCAAATGAATGTTTTACTCTCGATTAATGGGTACTCATTACTCAGTTCTCTAAGTCCAAGAGAGATATTCTGGTTCTTCTACTACGAGAACCCAAATCAGATTGGAAACTACTACAGATGCCACAGCCCTGAGGCTTGAGGAAGGAGAGAATTTGGTTTGGAACATAAGGCTGGGTCCCAATGGCCTCTGGGGCACATCAAAGTGTCATGAAAAGGTGAGGCAATATTAATAATATTCACTGATAGATGCATAAGAACAAAGTTAATGTAAGTCTTATTTAAACTTATCACTTAGTTAAGTAAGAACTATCAAAGTTTTTTAGTAGGAAGGATGAGGCATAGAAGATGATGTCGATAGCAGCTTCCATTTGGGGATGGATGAGTCCTTAGTTAATTTTTGCCATCACAGAATATGTTTGAATATCTTTACCTTATCCCCTAAACTTATAGGGAGATCATAGCTTACTATTTACAACTTGATACTTAAGCTATTCCAGAACTTGCATTTAGGAAAATAACCATTTTCATTTTCTGTTCTGAAGTCAAGTGTGTATGATTTTATCTGGAAAGGAGCTATCCTGAAGCATTTTCTCAGAGAACATTGGCTGGCCTAGTATACTGAGAATAGAAGGGGCAGTGGGAAATGGCCAGTCACCACATTAGTGCTGGAAAGAAACAATCAACTGCACTTTCCCTGTTAGTCTTCCAGCCTCTACTTCTCTCCTTCGGCCGAGCACTCTAACTAATGGCTGGGCAAGTGGCTCTATGTTCCACTTCGAAGAGATAACAAAGTCTCAAGCATTATCTTCCTGTAGAAATTATACATGATGGGCCAGGTTTTTCTCCCAGCTACTTGAGTTGTAGCCCAGGGCATTGAATTCATTATGTACTGAACATGAGGATCTGAAAGAAGGTTTGATCCTTGTGATGTGTTCTGGGTGTTTCCATGAATTCATCCTCTGGTGACTTGCACGGCACATCCTGGTAAATACTTATCTCAGGTTCAAACCAATGCTCAGAACAGGAGCTCTGGTCTAAATAAGTCTTGTTAAAATTCAGTTATGTCCTATCTCTTTTCTACCTTCAGGTTCAGCTCTGTTGTCTATGGAGTAGCAGTCACTAAGATAGGTAATTTCCATTCCTCCACCACACCAAAAAAAGCAGAACAAGAATCCTAAATGCATTTATGTTGTGTGATGAGTCCTTCTGCAGGAAAATCCCTAATCCATTTGTTAAAAATACTCACATCCTACATTTCTTTCATAAGTAATTACCAGGGTCTCTTCTTCCACATTTCTTGAACATTTCTTGAATTCCCTATGGAAACTAGTAATTTGCATGAAGTTCCTGCTCTAAAGGAATGTAAAAGTAGTGACTAATGTGCACTTTAGAATAAGGCAAACATTTGTTTTCAATTTCTGGCCACTATTCTACTCTGTCCTGTAGTGTCGCTATGAGTCAGAATTGACTCGATGGCAATGGGTTTACTTCCTAGTTAGTATGATTTAAGAGAATTTCTTAACCTCTGTGAGCCTCGGTTTCCTCATTTGCAAATTTGTCTTAATAATATCCATAACAGTTTTGTTGCGAGATTTTACTGAGTTAATGTATTTAGTTATTTCAGATTTAAATTTAAACTTGTAAAATATATTTTTTTTCCTAGGGATTGATCTACAATTAGAACCACAAACTTATTACAGTTGTGAAGCGGGGGATTGATCTACAATTAGAACCACAAACTTATTGAAGTTGTGAAACGGGAACACAAATCAGGGGGTAGAAAATGTTGGGTTTGGGGCTTGGTGTGGTGGTGAGAATCAAGGTCTCTAGAAATTACTTGATAGTAAGACTGCTGACATGGGAAGCCAGTTCTAGCACCAGTATGACATCAGGTGTCATGGATTGAATTGCACCTCCCAAAAATATGTGTCAGCTTGGTTAGGCCAATAATTCCCATTGGGTTGTCCCTCATTTTGTGATTGTAATTTTATGTTACAGAGGATTAGGGTAGGATTGTAACACCCTTACTAAGGTCACATTCCTGATCCTATGTAAAGAGAGTTTCGCTGGAGTGTGGCCAGCATCACCTTTATCTTACAAGAGATCAAAGGAAAGGGAAGCAAGCAAACAGTGGGGACCTCATACCACCAGGAGAGCAGTGCCAGGAGCAGAGCGCGTCCTTTGGACCTGGGGTTCCTGCGAGGAGAAGCTCCTAGTCCAGGGGAAGACTGATGACAAGGACCTTCCTCCAGAGCCAACAGAGAGAGAAAGGCTTCCTCTGGAGCTGATGCCCTGAATTTGGGCTTATAGCCTACTAGACTGTGAGAGAATAAATTTCTCTTTGTTAAAACCATCCACTTGTGATATATTTGTTATAGCAGCACTAGATGACTAAGACACCAGGGCTTTGAAAGTAATGATCAAAAATGATGACAAAGACTGCTCATTTAATAAAGGCTAAAAAAAAAAAAAAAAAAAAAATTTGTTTTTTTTTTTTAGTTATCCTGCTAAAGCTGAGCAAATAATCTAAGAAGCTATACTATATGAATAAGAATGTGGCATCAGGATTGGAGGAGGACTCATTAACAACCTAAAGTATGTGGATGATACAACCTTGCTTGCTGAAAATGAAGAGAACTTGAAGCACTTACTGATGAAGATCAAACACTACAGCCTTCAATATGGATTGTACCTCAACATAAAGAAAACCAAAATCCTCACAATAAGCAACTTCATGATAAATGGAGAAAATATTGAAGTTGTCAAGGATTTCATTTTACTTGGATCCACAATCAATGCCCCATAGAAGCAGCAGTCAAGAAATCAAGTAATGCATTGCATTGAGCAAGTTTGCTGCTGAAATACTTCTTTAAAGTGTTAAAAAGCAAAGATGTCACTCTGAGGAGTAAGGTGCACCTGACCCAAGCCATGGTATTTTCAATTGCCTTGTATTTGATAGCACTATTATATATTATATTACATATGAAGGGAAAGCTGGACAATGAATTAGGAAGACTGAAGATGAATTGATGCCTTTGAATTACGGCATTAGTGAAAAATATGGAATACACCATGGACTGCCAGAAGAATGAATAAATTTTCTTGGAAGAGGTACAGCTAGAATGCTTCTTAGAAGTAATGATGGTGAGACTTATAAAGTATTTTGGACATGTTATCAGGAGGGACCAACCCCTGGAGAAGGACATTTACTTCACTTGGTGAAGTAGAGGGTCAGTGAAAAAGAGGAAGATCCTCAATGAGATGGAATGACACAGTGGCTGCAATAATGGGCTCAAACATAGCAACGATTGTGAGGATGGCATAGGACTGGGCAGTGTTTAATTCTATTGCACGTAGCATTGTTATGAGTCGAAACCAACTCAACGGTACCTAACAACATCCTGCTAAAACTTGAACCCGGCCTCAAAGTGTTTAACGATTTGGCTAAGTTGTATGTGAAATTGGTGGAAATAATTTATAAAAGGATGGCATAAAAAGCCCATTGGGGGAATGCTACAATTTTATTCTTCAAAATATTAAAAATTTGGGTTTGAAGAAAAGATAAAATGGAAGTGGAAATACATGTATTTACTATAATCAACTGGTTTTATAAGATGTAGCACATGTTCTCTCTATCTTAAAAGAGAGTTTTGAAATGAGAATCTAGGAGGATGGTCAGTCCAGTATTTCAAATTGTAGTACTTTATAGAGGAATCGTCCATTTTTAGCAGATTTATTGCTTTCTAAAATTATTTTCATAATAAAAAAGTGGACAATTCTACAGAGCTCAATAGCTTTCCTAGAGGGTGCTAAAAGGAGCTGTTCCTATTGCTTTTTTGAAATACAGGAGTTTAGGAAATTTATGCATACAAACATATTTTACTTTACAAAGAAATTTCTCTTAGACTCAAGAACATCTAATTAAAAGCTATTTGGAAAACATTAAAATAAATGCTTCATTGATCTTTGGTGTTTTAGGTATGATCCCAAGGTAAAGCATTTCTCTCCCTGCTCATCATCATACTTCATAGGAGAGATGATATAAGTGATGAAAGAGATGGAACAGTAATTTCTTCCTTTCAGGAACTGGTAATACAATAGGATGGAACAAACCATAGGTAGGGGAGTGGAGGAACTTGAAAACAGAATCATATGAGCAGTAAATGGGATCTCTCACATGTATCTATGATGCAGAAGGGATGATCTAGAAAACTTTGGAGCACCTAAGAGACTTGAGAACAGGAAGTGGTGCCAAATCAAGGCAGGTGCTTGTAGTCCTTTCTTTGCACAATGTAGTGGTAGCCTTGGACTTGGGAGAATGGGAATAGGAGAAGCAAACTATAGGGTGTATGCTGAGTGTGTGTGTTCTCAGGCTAAAACATCCATAGTACAGGCCCTCTAATCTATTTCTCAGTTACAGGCAATTGAGAGTGATGGAGAAGAGTTTCTGGAGTCAGACCAAAGTCTGAATCTTAGCCTTCCTTCTTATTAGGTATGTGGCCACGTGCAATTCCAGCTTTTTTTAGTTTGAGCTTCTTTGTATATAAATTGGAAATAATAATGGTACCTACACCACAGTGTTGTCGTGAGGAATAAATGAGGTAACACACTGGGCACAGTAGCTGGCTCAGATAAACACTCAACACATGTGAGTTTAACATAGTTCAACGTAAGTTTGTGCTATACCTAATTTTCCGAGTTAAGGAGCTTTGAAGGCTCTGCCTACCAAAAAACAAAGAAAACAAAACACCTCCCCATCAAAAACAGTATTAAAAAAAAAAAAAAGCTAAAATTTGGCATTCTTACTGTGGCATTGAGGTTCCATAGTCTTTATGTCATTTTCAAACAGACTCAATATAAACAAAGCGCCAGTTAGAGACTGCTTGGAAATCAATGACCTAAAAAGAAGCAAGTATCTCTCCTCAGACTACAAGTTAAACATTGATGTTGGTTTTATGTCAGGCAGGCACTTCAAAGGCCGTATTCTGCATTCACAATTTATGACTTAAACTCTCCAAAAACCTGTTTAAAAATCAAAATGCAAAACCCCCAAGTCGTTATCTGTTTTGATATCCTAATCCCACTCTATTTTTACTTATTGACACTGAGATGCAATTAAGAACACACTATTCCTGATACTGTGTGCTGGCTCCTGAAAGACAGGTTTTTTTTTTTTTTTCCTTCCCTTTAAACACTAGCAGAAAGTGAAAATTTGGAGAAGCACCTTGTCAGCATATTGATTTATTCACGTAGAAATAGCAGCTTAAACTGAAGATCAGTCGGTTAACTTTTGGTAACTGGCAACCTCTGACCACATTCCAGAGTGTTTGCAGCTTGGAGAATGAGAAGACTTGAGTGGAAGTCTTTTCAAATTTCCTTGTTACTCTGTACTAGAATTGTTCATGGGACCTTCCACTTCACTCATTCATTCCCGTCTCTGCATTCTATTGCTATCTAGGGTCCAGAAATTCGCTCTTAAGTATAAACTAATTATGTTCCACATGAAAAGAAAAATACTGATTTAGATTGTATTGCTGGGAGCAGAGTCCTACTCTAGGACGGAAGGAGTCTCCTCTAACACCATTGCCCTCTAATCATTTTTAAGTTGTAAGTAGATGGTTTGGTTCAGGCTGACATCATTGTTCCCTGGCTTCTCCACTGCCCAATGCTCTCTGGTGCTTTTAAAACCAGAAGTCTTCCAGCACATGAAGCCCAGGAGAGAAGACGCCCCAGTGAGTGTACTGACACACATTCCTGGTTCACAGTCTTGCCGTGGTCCATCTCAGGAAGAAAATAATTGCATCTTATTAATGATTTGCTGTTGTCATTGTCAGCTGCTGTTGAGTCAGCTCACAACTTATGGCAACCTCACGCACAAAATAGAACAAATCACTGCCTTGTCCTGGGCCATTGGTTGCTGATCGGACCATTGCGATCCTTAGAGTTTTCATTAGCGAATTTTCAAAGTAGATCACCAAGCCTTTCCTCCTAGTCCATGTAGTCTGGAAGCTCAGCTGAAGCCTGCTCAACATTATAGCAATACAGGAGCCTCCACTGACAGATAGGTGGTGGCTGTGCACTAGGTGCACTGGTCAGGAATTGAACCTGGATTTCCCATATGGAAGGCTAGAATTCTACCACTGAACCACCTTATATTAGCGATTTGAGGGACATTTAAAGTAGAGTGAAAGTAAACTGTATTCCTTGAGTTCCCTCTTTAAAGAGATAAAGGAGAGAAGAGAGGCGATAAGGCTGACAGAAGCTGTTTTGTGAAAAGTAGACTGACAGAGAGTTCCTCCACCAACTTTCTCAAAATCTTGGGATGCCATTCCACTTTGCCTTCAGGCACTTGAAATCTTGGAAGGGTGAACAGGGTAGGTGAAAAGATACTGAGACTGTCACTGGCTCCACAGTGATAGGAAAAATACCCCTGCAATTTTTACACAGACTTAGAAACGATGTCTTTTTGTCCCCATAAACTACAAAAACCGAATGGCTACTTGATGTTTCCAACTGTTTATTTTAGAAAGTCATTTAGGCATTGGACAGACCTATGTTTGAGAAATAACTTTTTTATTTCAAAAACTTAAATCCATGATCTGCTTTATATTTTTCAGCCACATCTTACATGTGAGAAAACAGGCTTAGCGAGTTTATCAGCAAAACTCCAAGTCCTTTGCTCACTTGATCCATGCCACAATTTCTCTAAGGAGCAAACTATTGTGATGTGCAAAACCTGAAGATACTTTCTATACTTATAGGGAGTTTAGGCTGTACTTGGACAGATGACAAAAACAAGTAAACCAGGCATCATTTCATGGAACAGGTTTACGTGGCTACGTACCCAAATTCTTAGAGAAATAGGTATATGTGTAAAGGGGTGTCAATTCTGTGGTGCAGGATAGACAATATGTTGCTGGGTTCAGAAATCAAGCTTATGCTGAGCATCATCAGGGAGGTTAGTGAAATTCTCCCTTCATCAAAACCATTTGTGACAGTGCCTTGCTGGACCCTTAGTTTCTCCCAGTCTCCTCACAAAAGGAAGGATATAAGCCTAGTGGTCAGAGCAATGCTTTTTCAGCTGGCAATGAAATAAGGACTCTGATCAGTGTTTTAAATAATATGTGCAACTATTATTTATTGAGAGTTTATCATGTGCCAAGTACTGTTCTAAGTGCTTTATGTGCGTTACCTCACTTACAGTGTATCACAGCTCTTGAAGGACAATAGTATTAATCTCATTTTACAGAGGGGTTAAGTGACTTACCCATGGACACATCAGTAGTAAGTGGAGTCATGGTTAGAGCCATACAAGTTGAGCCCAAACCAGGTTTAATCCATCCTGTGATACTGTCTCATTGTTAAATTATATTTGACTACATTTTAAGGGTATATCTTATTCACCACTGTATTTGCAGAAGCTAGGACAGGCCCTGGGTCATAAAGGCTTAATAAATATATGTTGGATAAATCAAAGAATGAATGGATGAAATTAATTGGCAGTATTTAAAGCCTCTTGCCCATAACTAGAAAGAACTTCTGTTCTGCTAAGCCATGTTCAAAACAAGTTAAGTTTGTCTACTTGGTGTGTGTTCCCCTTCTTTCATCCTTTAAGTATTTAAGTTCTGTTTTTCAGCAAGTCCTCACTCTCCTGCCTTAATTTTGTAGTACAACCAGTACAACTCAATCGCTGACATTTCATCTAATTGCAAAGTAACAGATTGCAAAGGATTAAAGATTTCACAATACAAACATATGGCCTATTCCTAGCTAGGTAGGAGTAAGACAGAACATAAAAACATTTCATTTGGAGAATTCACCAAACGAGAAAAAAGAATTGTTCCAAAACATAGGATGAACTTGACAGAAGAGATTGTATTTTAAAAGACCCAAATGTGTGAAAAATGAAGGACAAGATAGAACAAGACGTTCTCCTGACTGATCACATTGCTTCCTACTCAAAATTGTCTTCATTGTTTTTAATAATGTGGAAAATCAAACTCAGACAAGACTGCTCATCTATATCATTTTCCTCATCCTCCTTTTGTTTGCATTCCCATTACAACTCCTACTCCTCACTTATGCTCTGCCAGCTTACAGATGTGAAATCCATGCTTCTGAACTACTTTTTACCTGTTTTCTTTAAAATTCAACTGAAAACACTCACTCTTTTTATTATTTGAATAAGAAAAAGCAAAAAACAAAACCCTAATACCCACACTGGTTTCTTTTAAAACAATTAGATCTTTTTGGCACTATATGTGTCAGAACTTATGTCTCCCATCTCCCAATAAGAATTTTCCCGTAATGAACATCTGAGAGATTATGTAATGGTACTAATCGTCAAAACATTTTGGGAACACTTCTCCTTTCAGAGTGAGAATAAACCTCATAAGTACAACTGCCTCATTACCTTATCACGTTGACTAAAAATTATTTTACCCAATTTGATCCTCAACTCATAGTCTGTCCTTGGCACTAAGTAGTTATGACCGTTTCAATAAACATTACCTTTTAAGATAAAGAGAACCCATTATTTAGGACAGATGAAAGGAGTTACTGTACACTGAGAAAGCGATTTGGAGAGAGGAACTGGGCATCAAAAGTATTTTAGGCTACGGCAGTACAACTGGAATAAGTGGGCATCCATCAAAGATGACTTTCTTGAAGGTGATAAGGCTCATACATGTTTGCTAAATAAAATTCTCATTTTATTCTGATTTGTTCAACTAATTTACTTGAAAATATTTATTTAAGCACCTTGAATGACACAGGCACAGTGCTAAACACTCTGAATAAAAAGGTAAAAAAAACACAGACCATGTCAGCTAGGTGGCAATATAGCAGAGTAGAGAGAAAATGGGTTTGGGAGTCAGGCTACCTGGGTCCAAATCCTCACTCTGTTGTTTATTTTATGGCTGTTCTGGTCAAATTGCTTTAACTAATATGTAATATGGAGATATAAAGAATTACCCCATAGGAATGCTCCAAGGATTACGTGAGCTAATGTGAGAAAACAGGAGAGTGCTTAGCACAGAGATGGGCCTGACTTTCTTATTCCAACCCTTGTCCTAGAGAAGAACAAGTTACACAAGCTTTACCCAGTATCCTGAGTCTAGATTTATCAGTCTTATATTTAAGGATGGTGAATCAAATATTAAATATTCATCGGATATTGATTGAGCTCCTACTAGATTGCTGTGATGCTAGAAGCTATGCTACCGATACTTAGGGTCACCCATGGTGGACAAGTTTTAGTGGAGCTTCCAGACTAAGATGGACTAAGAAGAAGGACTTGGCGATCTACTTCTAAAAAAATTTGCCAGTGAAAACCTTATGAATAGCAGCACAACATTGTCTGATACAGTGCCAGAAGATGAGCCTCTCAGGTTGGAAGGCACTCAAAAGAAGACTGGGGAAGAGTTGCCTCCTCAAAGTAGAGTCAACTTAATGACATGGATGGAGTAAAGCTTTTGGAGCCTTCATTTGCTGATGTGGCACAACTCAAAATGAAAAGAAACAGCTGTGAATATCCATTAATAATTGGAAAGTGAAATGTACAAAGTATGAACCTAGGAAAATTGGAAGCCATAAAAAATTAAATGGAATGCATAAAGAGTGATATCTCAGACTGTGAGCTGAAATGGACTGGTATTGGCCGTTTTGAATCAGACAATCATATGGTCTACTATGCCGGGAATTACAAATTGAAGAGAAATGGCATTGCATTCATCATCAAAAAGAACATTTCAAGATCCATCCTGACGTACAACACTGTCAGTGATAGGATAATATCCATACGCCTACAAAGAAGACCAGTTAATACTACCATTATTCAAAATCATGCAGCAACCACTAAGGCCAAAGATGAAGAAATTGAAGATTTTTACCAACTTCTGCAGTCTGAAATTAATCAAACATGCAATCAAGATGCATTGATAATCACTGGTGATTGGAATGTAAAAGTTGGAAACAAAGAAGGATAGGTAGTTGGAAAATACAATCTTGCTAATAGAAATTACATCAGAGATTGCATGATGGAATTTTGCAATACCAAAGACTTATTCATTGGAAATACCTTTCTTATTTCAACAACATAAATGGTGACTATGCATGTGAACCTCACCATATGGAATACACAGGAATCAAATTGACTACATCTGTGGAAAGCAATGGTGGAGAAGCTCAATAACATCAGTTAGAAGAATGCCAGGAGCCGACTGTGGAACAGACCATCAGTTTTGCATTTGTGTGCAAGTTCAAATTGAAGCTGAAGAAAATGAAAACAAGTCCATGGGAGCCGGAGTACAACCTTGAGTATATCCCATTTGAATTTAGAGACCATCTCAAGAATAGATTTGATGCATTGAACACTAGTGACTGAAGACCAAATGAGTGGTGGGATGACATCAAGGACATTACACACGAAGAAAGCAAGGGGTCATTAAAAAGACAGCAAAGAAGGAAAAGACCAAAACAGATGTCAGAAGAGACTCTGAAACTTGCTCTTGAACATAGAGTACCTAAAGCGAGTGGAAAAAATGATCACGTAAAAGAGCTGAATGGAAGATTTCAAAGGGCAGCTCAAGAAGACAAAGTAAAGTATTATAATGAAATGTGCAAAGACCTGGGGTTAGAAAACCAAAAGTGAAGAACATGCTTGGCATTTCTCCAGCTGAAATAACTGAAGAAAAATTTAAACCTAGATTTACAATATTGAAGGATTCTATGGACAATGTATAAGCAAGACTGAAGAAGAATTAATGCCTTCGAATTATGGTGTTAGTGAAGAATATTGAATATACCATGGACTCCCAGAAGTATGAACAAATCTGTCTTGGAAGAAGTGCAGCCAGAATTCTCCTTAGAAGAAATGATGGCGAGACTTTATCTCATGTACTTTGGACGTGTTATCAGGAAGTACCAGTCCTTGGAGGATGACATGTGCTCAGTAAAGTAGAGGGTCAGCCAAAAAGAGAAAGATCCTCAACAAGATGGATTGACACAGTGGCTGCAACAATGGGTTCAAACATGGTAATGATTGTGATAATGGTGCAGGACTGGGCAGTGTTTCATTCTGCTGTATATAGGGTCAAAAACTGGTTTACAGTACCTAACAACAACATGGGCAAAATATTGAACAATGCAGGAAGCATCAAAAGAAGATGGAAGGAATACACAGAGTCACTGTACCAAGAAGAATTGGTCGATGTTCAACCATTTCAAGAGGTAGCACATGATCAAGAACCGATGGTTCTGAAGGAAGAAGTCCAAGCTGCACTCAAGGCATTGGTGAAAAAACAAGGCTCCAGGAATTGACGGAATACCAATTGAGATGTTTTAACAAACGGATGCAATACAGGAAATGCTTGCTTGTCTATGCCAAGAAATTTGGAAGACAGCTCTTGGTCAACTAACTGGATGAGATCCACATTTGTGCTGATTCCAAAGAAAGGTGATTCAACAGAATGCAGAAATTATTGAACAAAATCATTAATTTTGTATACAAGTAAAATTTTGCTGCAGATAATTCAAAAGCAGTTGCAGCACTACATCGACACGGAACTGCCAGAAATTCAAGCCAAATTCAAGAGAGGACGTGGAATAAGGAATATTATTGCTGATGTCAGATGAAAGCAGAGAATACCAGAAAGGTGTTTACCTGTGTTTTATTGACTATGCAAAGGCATTCAACTGTGTGGATCATAACAAACTATGGATAGCATTTTGAAGAACATGTAACTGTGCTCTTGAAGAACCTGTACATAACCAAGAGGTAGTCATTGGAATGGAACAAGGGAATATTGTGTGGTTTAAAATCAGAAAAGGTATGTGTCAGGGTTGTATTCTTTCACCATACTTATTCAATTTGTATGCTGAAAAAATAATCTGAGAAGCACTATATGAAAAAGAATGCAGCATTAGGATTGGAGGAAGACTTATTAGGAACCTGTGAAGACACAACTCATAACACAAACTTGCTTGCTGAAAGCAAATAAGGCTTGAAGATACTTACTGATGAAGATCAAATAGTACAGCCTGTAGTAAGGATTACATCAAAACACAAAGAAAACAAAATTCCTTATAACTGGACTAATAAGCAACATCGTGACAAAAGGAGAAAAGACCTGAAATTGTCAAGGATTTCATTTTACTTGGATCCACAATCAACACTCACGGAAGAAGCAGTCGAGAAATCAAATGATATACTGCATTGGAAAAATATGCTGCAAAAAACCTCTTTAAGTTGTTAAAAAGCAAAGATGTCACTTTGAGGACTAAGGTGCACCTCACCCAAGCCATGGTATTTTCAATAGCCTCATAGTCATGTGAAAGCTGGACAATGAATAAGGATGATCGAAGAATAATTGATAGCTTTGAACTACCATGTTGGCAAGAGTACTGAATATACCATAGGCTGCCAGAAGAATGAATAAGTCTTTCTTGGAAGAAGTACAGCCAGAATGTTTCTTAGAAGCAAGAATGGCAAGACTATGTCTCACATACTTTGGACATGTTATTAGGAGGGACCAGTCCCTGGAGAAGGACATCATGGGTCAGTGAAAAAGAAGACCCTCAACGGGATAGAATGACAAAGTGGCTGCAACAATGGGCTCAAACATAACAATGATTCTGAGGATGGTGCAGGACAATGCAGTGTTTTGTTCTGTTGTATGTAGGGCCACCATGAGTCAGAACCAGCTTGATGGCACCTAACAACAACAACGTTTAAGAGACAAGGTGTCATTAAACTACTTCGTTCAATCTTCTTTCTCAGTGTATCTCCCCCATTCTTCATTCACCCTTAACTATGCTTGTTAATGGCAGTCTTAGCATATTAGTTCTTGCTGATGTATTTTCTTTGTTGATCCCCTTTCTTTTATTTTGGGAGACATTTATTATGCATAAGAATACAGCTATAGTTGATGACTGAAATTCTGAATTAACTAAATCATAGCTATTGCCAAAGATATGTCGTAAAATCGGATAACAACTCTACTTCTGCAAAGGTTTAAAAAGGAGCTCAATGTGTTTCTAGTCCCATAGAATGGACACATATATATTAAGTACACTAAAATATACTGTAGTCTTAATATACTATAAGACAAATCAATACTTCCACATCCTATCTACTATATTGTAAATTTGGCTAAAAAGGAATATTGTAGGTAGGATAGACTTAGATCGTTCACATTCTTTGAATTTTCTTCAGAACGGAATCTTTTCCATTTCCCTTTGGGTAAATTTCCATGTTGCAAGCAGAGTCTTACACCACAGCTTTAAATAAATCTAACTTTAAATACAAGTTAAATTAAGCTAAGTCACAAGCTTTACGTGCATCATGGAAACAGCATAAAATAAGAAGATCGCAGACAGAAAAAAGACACTAAGTCTTTACAAAAGTAAAAAGATAAATTCTATCATCATTTTCACCACCATGAGCAAAAACAATAACAACAATGATTTTTCCATACATGTATTCTGCCTCTGCTTTTAGAGAAACAGACAGAAAAACAAAGAGGTACTAAATCATTTTCATTTGTTCAGTGCTAAGACATTTTGTTGACAGACTTTCGCAATACTTTAGACTTCATTTGTAAACCAAGAAGGCAATTACTGTTATTTAGATGGACTTATGAGTTTTGAAACATTTCTCTCAATATAAGAAACACCTCTCCCCATTCGTTTATTCAAAAATATTTTTGTATGCCTACTGTGTGCTTCTTGCCTCTGTGATTGGACCTGATTACACAGTGGGGAACAATAGATATGGCCACTGTCTGGATAGAATTTGTAGTCTAGTGGGGAAGATAGACAATGAACAAGTGAACGAAAGTAAGTATGCTGTCCTGGAATCCGATGGATCTAAATGAAGGCCATTCTCTAATGTGGTAGCTTGTGAGTGACAAGGAAGGTTCTTATTGGCAACCATATTTAAAGTTCCAGCAGTTAACCTTTCTTTAAGGCTTTCCATTCAGGGCATTGATTTGCTGTGCAGAGATTCTCAGAGGGTATGAGTCACTATCTGACTTCTGAGTATACTTAGAAACGGCATCAGTTCTTTCATGATCCTTGGGCATATAAGATGCCATGGCAAAAAACAACTTTAACCCATTCCAAAGAAGTATCAATAATTGACCATTGGAAGCTAAAAACTCTTGCCATTTGATTAAATATGTATTCTCCAAATGCTTCTCTGTGAAGTAAATGTTTTTCTAATTAGGCTTAAAAATTTGAAATTTTCTTGCAAAATTGATTTTCTATTAAGGCACTAAAGCAGTTTCTCTTCCCTTCTGCTTGGGTACTAATTAAATTATGTCCCAACTTGTTTTAATTCAGCAATCAATTTTTTTTCCATTTGCACTGGATTACAGAATCCCATTTAAAAATCACTCTTTAACGAATTCCACACAAAGCAAAGGTGAGAGACTTATTCCCTAATGGAGACAAAACAGTATGAGGCAAGTGATGAAAGCTTGCAGCATATCAGGGCAGGATGCTAAAACACAAAATAAAACAAAACAAAGAGGCTCCGTTGTTTTCTGGTGGTATCTGCTTCTTATGCTGTTTTCAGAAATAAGAAGTAGTGGAAGGCATGAGGATGAAAAAGAAATTTAAAAAGTTGGATTGAAATGCTAAAATAAAGAGTCTGAATGCTTTGAAGCTGTATGTATGTACCTGCTGCTGGGGTGCAGGGATGAGGCAATTTCTAAAACGATCATAAATAAGAGCATTTATAAAGGGAGAACAATGGAGTCACAGCTGTTGAGTGTAACATTTGAAGTGATTAAGTGCAGCTATTAAATGAGTGGTATGAAGGTACGTTTCAGATTTGACTTGTGGGTGGCGTATAGTAGGAGCTCAATAACTACTTGTTAAATCATTAAACAAAAGAAGAAAATCTCAAAAATTCAACATAGACAGCCTGAGGCTACACATATTGGTAGCCTTTTGCAAATGGATCAACTGTATTACTAATTGCAAATGATGATTTTGACACTTTATGCTGAGAAGGGAAAAATTAAGAAAGCTACCAGTTTTGTATGTAGCCATCACTTGAAACTCAGAAGATATACATTTTCTGTTTTAAAGAAACAAAAGTAAGAGAAATGTTGAGTTGTCTCCAAGGTCAAAATCCAACTTCATCTATTGTGGATGGGGGATGGGAGAAGGGAGTGGTCGATCATGCAGCATAAAAAATGGCAAGAGAACCCAAACCAGTAGGATGCCTTTCACTGTGTTAATTTACCGACCAAAGAACCAAATGCATTGCCATTGAGTTGATTCCAACTCATAGTGTCCCTCTAAGACAGAGTAGAACTGCCCCACAGGGTTTCCAGGTTATGGTTGGTAGATTTGAACTGCTGATCCCTTGGTTAGTAGCTGAGCTCTTAACTACCAGTGCCATCAGGACTCTATTGTGTTAATTAAAAAACAAACAAAACAAAACAAACCCATTGCTGAGTTGATTCCAACTCATAGCAACCTTATAGGATAGAATAGAACTGCTCCACATAGGGTTTCCAAGGAGTGCCTGGTGGATCTGAACTGCCAACTTTTTGGTTATCAGCTGAACTATTAACCACTACACCACCAGGGTTTCCATTGTGTTAATTCGAGGAACATAAACAAGCCGGAATGGAAACCTCACCATTGATGTTTTCACTAGAGGCTGGAATCTTAACAGTGGGAGCTGTGTGCTTGTTCATGTTCTTCCAGCAGAGCTTATCTCTTCTACACCCCCTCTTTTTTAAACATGTGCTTGTAACATCCAGATAAGGCTCTTACACCATGATCCTTTCCATTTCTTTCTAAATTGCTTGCATGTTTAAATGACCATTAAAATAAAGCAGAATCCTTTAATTACGCAACTGCTTTATCATCTTATGACTTTTATATTTTTTTCATCTTTTTGGCAATAAAGCCTACCTCATTCTGTCAAAATCTAAGACTGTAACTGGACATATTATGGTGATTAGCGGTTCAGTGTCTAGATTCCAAAGCTGTTCCTTGAATTCCCTTTTTCTCACTTTCTTTGTTACTTTTAAAGTTCTAGCAAGTTGAAAGATAACATTAAACATTGTTAGATGAAAGCAAAACTAAAATCTTGGACAAAATAGTTCATGTAAAATAGAAAAACAATTTCTCTAAAATCTCGTGAGAACTAAAGTTAATCTAAGACTTCAATTTATTCACACAATTATAATTTTCTGCAGTTAATGGACAGTAGCACGAGAAGATAGGGCACATATCAGTGAGAACAAGTAATTCTTCAGATATAAAATGTAACTGGGAGCTTAGATCATTTATTATGAGGGAGTTTATACCTCAGTCTAGTCATCCAGAGATACTTTCCAAGTTAGACATCTGTTTTATGAGGCTTCCTATATCATGTTAAAGGGAAACAGTAATTAAACTGAAAACCAAAAATTAACTATTCCTGAGTACGTATCAGTAAGGATAGGTACCAGGTTTTTAAGAATATAATTGTAGTTCTATTTCCCATTAAAAACCTCTAGAGGCATTTAATAAGCACCACAATGGTGGTGAGAAAAAGAAGGAAGAAGTAGACAGAGATACTGAAATAGGTAGACGAAAACACAGGAAAGAGAAAGAGAGCACAAAAAAAGAAGATGGGCCAAGAAGAATGAGTGGGAGATAGGTATCTTATATTCTATCTGATTTAATTGGTAAGTATGGTAAGGAGTAGATAATATTAAGACTATTTTATAGATTAAAAATGGAATTTTACAGAGGTTAAGTGAGTTGTCCAAGATCTCAGAGCTAGTAAATGGGTTAGTCAAGGTTGAAACTGAGGAGGGTTTGATCTTAAAGACAACACTTTTTTTCTAGAAAACTGTCTAGTTGGCAATAATCAAGACAAAGGTTGGAGTTAGGAAGAAAAATGAGTTAACACTAGACTCCATGAAAGCAGGGAAAGTGTCTACCCTTTTCCTTTTTTAAAACCCCTAGTGCAGTTCCTGGAATATGGCAGTGTTTAATAAATATTTAGAAATGAATATTTTTGAGTAAGTTGGATGACAAAGTTTTAGATAGGGTGAGAAGACATGGAAGAAAAAGAAATGCAGGAAAGAGAAAGAGAAAGAAGGAACAAGTACTACTCATAGTTAGAATTTTTGAAAGAGGAAACCTTCTTGACATCCAGTCAATTCCTACTCATGCAGACCCTATATGTGCAGAGTTGAACCACTCTCCATAGGGTTTTCAAGGCTGTGACATTTGGGAGCAGATTGCTAGGCCTGTCTTCCAAGGCATCTCTGGGTAGGTTTCAACTGCCAACCTTTTGGCTAGTAGTGGAGTGCTTGACTGTGCATCCCAGGGACTCCTACATTTCTTTAACTCAGGAAAAATATTTCTCAACTCTTCAGAAACCGAGTGGGTGCAATCTTGAAATCTCACATCACCTGGTGGAAGCAGGGGTGTGAGCCATGCATCCTGGACAGGTGGGGATTATGAGGTACAAGTGGGTTATGTTCTGATATACAACCAACAAACCAACCAAAAACCAGTCAAATAATGAAAACTGATCAATTAATAAATCTTTGTTATGGTCCCACTTTGTCCTCCAGTCACAAGGACTGTACACAAAGTCAAACATTCCAATAAAATATAAAATGAAACATCTCACTAATTTGTTAAATGTTTGGAAACCTTATGATAAAATGATCGAATGTTTCTATTTTTTTTCTGCAGATATTGGACTTAATATACATATTAGTTTACTCATATGGAAGAACTACTTAGAAAAATCATGAAGTTTAAAGACTCAGTGTTATTCTAGGTTTGTTCTTGAAAATCCACAGTAAGGCTCTATCTATCTTGGGATCCAAGAATGTCAATTGTACTAATCTATTTTTGCTAAGTTATGTATATCTCTTCAAAAAAAAAAAAATAAATAAATAAAAAGAAATTGAAGCTTAACTCAAATAATTTTGACTCTTTTTGAACAACCAAGTAATAATTTAGAGCACCAGCAAAATCTCATTTCAGCACAGCAATTCACAAGCCTGTCTTAAAACCTTACTTTATTATATACGAAGTATGCAGTTAGTAGTTTCAGTTTGGTCACACAAAACCTTAGGCTGAGAGGGTTCCCAGGGGGTAGGTTTGGTTGAGATAGTTTCTCTGAAGGCTTGGGACACTCTTTCTTTAACTCTGTTCAGATGTTCACTAACCACAGGTGGTTTGATGTCCCTGGAGGCCCCAAAGTGACCCTATCTTATGAAATCCTAGGCATCTAATATCCCGTTGCCATAGAGTCAGTTCCAACTCATGACAACTGCATGTGTGTCAGAGTAGAACTGTGATCCATAGGTTTTCAATGGCTAATTTTTTGGAAGTAGATAGCCAGGTCTTTCTTCCAAAGTGCCTCTGTGTGGACTTGAACTACCAACTTTTTGGTTAGCAGCTGAATGTGTTAACTGTTTATACCACCCAGGGGCTGCCCTTGACATTTAGGGATCAATCCTAAATGACTGATGGCTGTTTGTAATCCCTTGGGTAATCATGGCCCCATGTCAGGGCCCCAAAATGGCTGGGAAATGAGTTGTTTTAGAATTTAGAAGCTCAGAGTTATTTGCTTTTCTGGTATTGGCCTGCTGAGATACTCTCACAGAAAAAATGCTAGTGCCAGGCAGGCATAACATAATCAAATAGAATAGATTATTATGTAGCTTAAATGCACTGAGTATATTGAACTTCCCTTTTTAAATCACAGAAAATACTGGGCTAAACTATTAAAACTGAGAAAAAACAATGTGAGGAGCACTCTAAAAATGTGAGTCAAATAAAAAATGGATTTAATATCAGCCTTTTGAATTACATTTGATGCTTCCCCCATCATGCTCTGAGGTTTTCAGGAGAAACAATGAACTGTCTGCAGTACACAGAAATAATCAAGGAAAAAGTGCCATTTTATTTCTATTTAATAGCTACATAACCAATGTAGAAAACACAAAATGACTATAGAAAAATAGGAAGAAAAAGACGGGTTTTCACCGTCCTTTTAAAGAAGTAGTTTTTTTTTTTTTTTTTTTTATTGGCTTGTTTTTCGGTGACATTTTGCAAGCTTTAGAAACAGATTCTGTGTGTGTGTGTGTGCACGTGTGTGCGCACATGCACGTACATGTGTATCTAGGGGAGTTGTTTAGATCCTGTGCACAAATCTCCCTTTTCTTTCAAATAACACCCAGAAGACCTGTATACTTTTTAATGAGGTTATGCAATCCCCTGACCCTATTTTGCCAGCTGTCAGCTGCTGGAGGCCCACCTCGCCCTTTCTAAAGAGTATCTCTCAAGAGCTTATTACGTGGGTAGCAACTGGTGAGTACACCTTCTCGTATTAGAAATGCTGTCTTTCTTACCTCTTCCTTCTCAGCACTTTGCAGATCACGCCACTCCTCAGTTACATGACCGAAATCCACTGTGTTCATGGGGACTTTAAATTCCCCAATGATATCATGCTTGGAGAAACGGTCAAAATCATACACAGCCATCACCAGAGTTTTGCCGCCTAATTCCGAGTATGGTACCTAAATCAAAAGAGATGAGGGCAAAATATCTGGTCAGAAAAATGCTAAAACATGTTGCTGGCTTAGAGTGTTTTAATTTTAATGTTTATATTAGATAAACAGAACAGGGAGATAATTATGTTTTTGATGCTTCTTTAAACTGAGTCATCTGACTTACTGCTTGAGATTAAATTACTTGAGAGAAAATGGTAACTTACTATAGTTATTTATCACTTTAGCCCAAAGAAGCTTTCAGTATTGTTAATAATGGGTCCTACTATTTGTCAGGTTATAAACAGTTAAAGATTGATAAAATACTAAAATAAGCCACTTACATTTGGCTATAAGTAAGTTTTTTTTTATAGGCTATTTTAAGCTGTATTGGCTAGGGTATAACTTACTCAGGGATAGATAGCTTGCTCCAAACATTTCATTAACTCTTTCGAGCTATCTGAATGCTACAGTTTAATGGAAAAGTGATTTATTAAGAGGCGTATGAGTAGTCTGAAAGAATGTAAATGAAATTCACAAAGGGCCTTACTTATCTACTCCCTAAAATAATTTACCGATTGACATGAACTGACTAGAAAATTGATGTTTTGAATATCAGAGATGCATTATAAAATAGACCTTGAAGTTCCTTCTTAGGTGTGACACTCTTTAGGATGGGGGGAGAGGGGGGCAAAAGGCCAAGAACTGATAAATTATCTAGCTGTGCAAATATATCTGGGACAGATGCTATGGGTTGGGGGTGTTTATTAGTGACATTTTTAATATTCAGGAAAAGCAGTGCAATCCAAGTAACCTATACTTCAGTAACTGAGTAGGAATGCCTAATTAAGAAATTGTTTAGACTTGTATTGAAGGTTCGATTAATTTTAGTATACTTCCTATTATTTTATCAGTGTAAATAGCTATCTTATGCTCTAGCAAACATTTCCTAATTAACTCTGTATATTAAAAAAGGAGAAGAGAGAATATTTGACTCTGTAAGTGTAAGAAATTCGATTTTTCTAAGGTTTTTATCTTCTGCCATTTATTTATCATCTTTTTGGAATCTAATTATTTTATTAAAATGCTATTGCAAATAACAATATTTTTCTGTAATGGTAGTATATATAATAATAAATACATGACAGTATAATAACAAATAGTATACTGACAACTCAAAACAAAGCTAAGTCCCCACAATGTTCTTTCAAATAATTTAAGAATGTGCTTATTAAATTCTGGTTAGAAACTGCTGACCTACATTAATATATAATCAAATAAAATTATTGTGATTAGCATTTGCAATATTTTTCCTTTTTTCTATGTTTTCTGTTTAATGATATATTGGCCACAGTGATTAGGTCTTCATAAACTGAGTATCTCCATAATGTTTTCTTCTGCTGCTCTAAATTAACTCTCTGGGTATGGAAAAGTGAAGGTTTTCAATAGGATTGCTGAAAATAAATTAGTAATTTTTGTCTTCAAAACTTGAAAATTTCAGAGCATAAAAAGAGACTGCTCCACTACAAAACTGGAAAGGAGGTTCGGGAAAATGACGCATGCCCTAAGCGTCATCAATTTATTTCAATTTATTGCCACGTGAGGCACGTGCTATTGTTAGCCGGGCCCATGGTGATTTTGAATTAGAATGCTGGCATATTCACAGACATTTCATTTTTCAGCCGTTTTACTGTTTGGAGTAATGCATTACATTTTTTTTCGTCTCTTAAAGATATCTACGAAAAGAATTGTTTTTATGAATGATTTCAAGCCAAGAGCTACAAAATTTGTATATGCAGCGATGACGGAAGCCTGCAGGGCGTGCTTTCCTGTAGAGTTATTTTATGGCCAGAAGCCCTCTCCATTATTATTTGTCAACTGAAGTGTCTCAACAAGATGCAGAGCACCAGGGAAGAGCCTAGAATGAAGAAAAACACCAGAAATACAGAAAAACAATACATTAACCTTTTTTTTTTTAATTGAGGAGTTAAGAAGAATGGCTTTAGAGTACTCAATTTGCCCCCTGCACACACAGGATTTCGAAAAGAGAATATATCTGTTTCTGCCCTTTAAACTTTGGAACACAATTTATTCTGTGATTTCCACTAGGCTTACCTATTTTCAGGAACTTTGAAACTTAGAAAAGTAATGATTTTATTAATTTCTTGGATTTTATTGTAGAGAGGGGGAAAATGTTCAAGCCTTCTGACACCCTTAAAGTAGACCTTACTTTTTGGCGGTGAATATGACATCCCAGTTATATTCCAGTTGATACTCTGTTCTCAAATGACGAAGCTGAATCCTACTTTGACCAAATTTAAATGCAATACAGAATCCTCACTGGTTTGGAGATAATGATTCTAACTATTCTGAGTAGAATTTTTTGTGAGCACCTAATGTTTATGGGCAAATCTATGTATGTGTGAGGATGAGAGCAGTCTTTTTGATGTAACATCAAGAGAGAAAAATGATATGTATAAAAAAATACCTTGAAAGTAAATTGCTCATTGAAGACAGGGTTAAGGGTCTTTCGGTGGACTTTTGTCTCAAATTTCTTCTTTTTATCAGGCAGCAGGAACACTTTCACATAGGGATCAGATGTACCACCCATGTCTAAGGCGGGCAGCTCGGCAGCCTGAATGATTCCTACCAGCAGCTGAAATGAACAAGAAAAAACAGCAAACACAAACATTGGGGGACAGTTTGGAAAAGATTTATTCATTTTTTTGCAGTGCTACATACTGTGATTTCTCCCTCTTCCTGCTTTTAATAAACTTTTTTTTTTTTTTTTTCTCATGAATCTGAACACAGAAGGCAAATGAAGCAAGCTATATAGACTTCAGAAACCCAATTCTGACAGATGCAGGCTCTAGGAAGCCTGGTTTTAAGCACAAAAGATGCTTTTAAAAGGTTGCTGATTACAGTTAAATATGGAATTCATATTTGCAAAAGGGTTGCAATCAAATTACTTTCCAGTTGCTAAAAGCCCTTGTGCATTATGTTTCTTTCCAGGGCATGATTTGTAAGTGGAAATAAATTGTTAAACAATCACAAGTCTGTAATTATAAAGTAGGAAAATTTTATTCCACACCAAAGCCTCAGACAAGCTACATAGAAATTTCTTAGAAATTGGGTAGCATTTTGATATAAGAAATAAGATCTTCAAGTTTCTTTCATATTTGACTTTGACTTGTGTGCTGGCTAGTATTTTTTAACTCCCAGTATAATTACTATCCATTAAATTCTGTGCTTAAATATAGAACATGGAGTCAAAGAAATTAAATGAATATAAGCTTAAATGAGGGTGAGATAATAGATACGGTTTTTAGTGCTAAATGAATAAGTTTCTGGATTATTTTTTCAAGTACACAAGAAATCTTTGCATTTCTGCAAGTCTGTTTTCTTAGTGATGTATTCCGAAGACTTACGATGAATGAGAGTCTAGGCTGGTGGTGGTAATATTTTTGCAAAGAAAAAAAAAAAAGACGTGAATGAATTATTCTAGATGCCCTGCCATCAGAAGTTTTGTGTTAAGGGGGTTGTTTAAATTCACCTGGGAAGCAAAAGTAGACTCTCTTATTGTTATTCAAGTATATACTATTCAATACATGCAGTCACACTATAGCTTTTCACATAAGAGCTTGAAAATTTGAGCCTGTGTTTTTTAAAGCCGATAGAGTAGAAAAGCAATTCACCACCTTAAAGAAATCACACCCATTTTCTGTAAAAGTGACCCGCCATGGTCTTAAGTGCATGTTGGCTCAAGCTTTCACCTGAACCAATAACCTAAATGATTATGTTCTTTCCATTTGAATGATTCAATTTCTTTTTGTGGCGTCATCATATAGCCATAGCAGTAAGAGTATTGCATTGCAGGTAGACAGACCACAGAAAGATGATCAGAGAATAAATAAAATGGGCGTCAGATGTATAAACGCAGGATTAGTAAAGCAAACAATCTGTCTCTTGGTTTGCCAAATTGATATATGGTATTTTCTGTTGGATAACAATGTGAATAAACAAGATTTGTATTTGCAAGTCAAACTCAGTCTCACTTTATAACAAATTTTCTTTTTGGCAGAGAAAGCACGATCTGTATAGCTTAAACTCTTTAAAACTTGATCTTTTATGTTTCAAAGGCTTTCAGATACTTTGTTGTTGGAGGGTGAATTCATTTCTTCCAACCCCTGACTCATAAGAAATAGATGTATCACATTTCTCTCCATCATGAAAGATCCATCATGAAGGCCAAACCAAGGTGGCCTTCTAGTTTTGGTTATAGGGTCACTGTGAGTTGGAATCAACTTGATGGTAAATGGGTTAATGGGTTCAGTTTTGGTAAGCAAACATATACATTTGATTATACAGCTTTATCTGTGATGTTTCTGAGACTTTATCTTCCCTACCTCATAGGAATCGTCAAATTAGTTGAGAACATTTGAAAAAAAAAAATCAATGCATAATATTAAAAAAAATTCATCAGATGGAATCTTCCAGATGCTCAGAGTAAAATACCTTTTAGATTTGATGTTTGCTGGAATGGGAACAGGAAATGTACTGTCATTAGATGTGAGCAAAAGAAAAAAAAATCAATGCTATTTATTTTCTTAAAAAGGCTACTCTCGAAAATACTACTTATAGTAATCAATGCCAATTTAGAAGTTTCAAAATTATGACTAACCAGACTGAGATATCTCTAGGCTTCTACTAGGAAATAGGAAAGTAGAATAAATTGAGAGAAAAAATTGGGTGCATATACACAGGCAGGTGAAATATCTGGAAAAAATGTTGTATGTTAAGATAACATACGTTGACCAAATAATAGGTTTGGCTCCCAACCAAGTCCTGATGCTTAAATTTTGGTAGAAGTGATAGAAATTACTTAAAATGTCATATTTAATTAACTGTAAGTGGTATACCTATAATATTCCTGTATAAATCCTTACCTATAAACCTGTACCTTCAAACCAATCTACAGCTTTCTAGAGCATAATGTGAATTAACTACCCAAGGCTAAATTCCTTTTTACATGACAGAGCATACATCCTCTATGAGGAATCATCTGGAAACTTTAGACATTATTCGAACTGTCAATCCCCAAATAAAACTCAGAATTCTGCAGCTGTTATGATGTTCCTCAGAGCTCTTACGGCGTTACTACATTGGACATCAGTGGTCAGAGCTGAGCATTGGTGCTTGATTCATTTCTTGTTCATTCCTCTAAAAACTGGAAATAACACATACTGCATAAGTGTTAACTATATTTACTTTGCATGTATCAGTTCTTCCTTGTCCGAAAAAGGTGAGTGAAGTAAATCAAATTGGAGAAGAGATTTAAAACTCCCCTAGTCTTCTTTATGGAGCCCTGGTGGTGCAGTGGTTGAGAGCTTGGCTGTAAACCAAAAGGTCAGTGGTTTGAATCCACCAGTTGCTCCTTGGAAACCCCATGGGGTGGTTCTACTCTGTCCTATAGGGTTGCTATGAGTGGGATTTAATTTGAAGGCAATAGGTGTATATATATATACATATTTTTTTTTAAGTCTCTCCTATGCCCTAAGGATTCTTAAGGTCCTGGTCTCTAGTTTAGCTGACTCCACAAATTTTTACATAGCTTTTTAAATTTCTTTAGCAATTTAGAAGATAAAGGAACATCTCCCTCAATGTCATGGATTTTAACAGTTTTCTTTGTATAGCAGCCATCAGATAAACAGTAACTGAGATTACCATTTATCTAGGTGGCGTTTCATGACTTTTTTGAGAAATTAGAGCAGGAATGCTTGTTTTGTTACCTCTTTAGTTCCCTGTTACTTTTTGGGCAGCAGTCGTAGGCACTAGAAATCAAATTAGTGGTCTTTCTGCTTTTTCAGAATTGCTATCTCATTAGCATTAGATATTTGACCTAATATTGTGATATTACATAAGGCATTCCTGCCTTTAAAATTCATAGACCATAGTTAATTTTTTATCATTTGATTCCTTATCAATCTGTTATGTTTCAGAACTTTGGCTTGAATGGTGGCTCAACACAAAGGCCCCAAGCTCTGTTTGAATCTAAATCTGTGAAGTCCAAGGAAGGTTGTTCTTTCTAGCTCAGGCTCGAGGGATCTATGTGGGGGCGAGCCTGGCTGGGAGCTCTCAGAAGCAGGCTGACTGCTTCAAGTTAATTTTTATTCTGCCTGCCTGCGTAAGTGCCATAAGTAGATATAATCGGTTGAATACTGTGAATTCTAATTACCAGAAGTTAAATTAGCAAGTAGAGGACTGCCTGTACTTAGAAATTTTTTCATCAATAGCTTTGATAATTACATTTTCCCCTCACAGCAAATGAAATATTTTAAGAAGTAAAAAAAGCTTGCTTCAGTTTCTTCTTGGTGATTTCAGAAAATGTAATGGAATTAGAAGACATTTTTCTTCCTCAGACCTGGTTATTTTGGAAATCATAATCCAGTGAATATTGAAGCTTTCCCAGTTTCTCCTCTTCTTTGGGCTCTTCTTTTTCTTCCCCGTCAGTCAACCCAGTTTCAGCGTCATCATCCTTAAGAGCCTGTGAGTAGAGAAGAGGATCATACGTGAATTCAAGTGAATTTTCATCAAAACCCGAAATAAACTGGGCCTGTCGTTATACTTCCAAGCTGTTTGAAGCAAGCGCTAAGATGCTGGAAATCTCAGTTAGTCCGACACACATTCACATTTGCTGCTTACATATTTTTTTTAAATTCCATGTGTGCACGGAATTTTTCCCCCAATCAGCAAGCAACATGGAAGCAGTGGAAGAAGCCCCCCAGAATATTGCAAGCAAAAAAATGTAACATCGTTGTGAAGAAAATGTCACCTTGGTATTAAATCTGGTTCTGATCAAACTGCTTCTTTCAGAGGAAAAATGTGATAAACATGCGATTAACCAGGCCAGGTTTCACATTCATTTAGTTTAAAGAGATCATGGTTACATGCAGAAGAGTAATTTATATGGAGTGCATGGCCTTTTGTTTCCTTATTTCCTACGAAAAAGTTGAGTAAGTAATTCTCAGAAAATTTTAATTCCCCAAGTTTCACAAATATATTTATAATGGTTATGGAAAAAGAGGAAAAAACATGCCACCAGCAAATGCATATTTAGAGAAAAGTTCATCCCACTTCCAGTTTAAGTTTACCATTTTATTTTTATAACAGCTCCACAAAAAGCTAGGCTGAATTAAATTGATGTAAGGGTCTGTTTGATATCAAAACGTAAAAACAGTTCTTTGCAATTTTGTCAAAAATTCAAATTGATATAAAAATTCATTTTGCTTAAAGAACAAATATTGTGGAACTGTTCTCCCTTCTTGAAATAGTCTGACCAGTTGAATATTGTTTATAACTGAAAACTGAAGTGTAACACAGATTGAAATGCTAGAAAGCTCGTTATTTCAGAAAATACATTCAAATGCTCCTCTTTAAAAAAAAATAAAACTATATAATGCATTTTCTTACAAATGCAAAAATTTTGCTAAAAATTAAAAGTTTTAGATTATGAATCTTAGAAACTTCGTTTCTAGGGATGTGCATTCTTACTGCTTTAAAGAATTAAAAATATTAGGAATAAATAGTAAAAATTAAAAATTTTAAAAAGTTATATTTTCCTGATCATGAGTGAGGTTGAATAATTTAAAAATCTTTACATTAATCATTTGTATTTTTTCTCCTTGGAATTGCCTCTTCATATCCTTTGCTTATTTTTCTATTATGTTGTTTGTTTTTTTCTTATTGATTTACAGGAACATTTTATATTTTAGCGATCTCAGTCTTTTTTGTTGTTGTCCTATTGGCAAATATTGTCTCCTAGCTTTTGATTATGGAATTCTCATTTCTTTTTTTTGTATGTGTGTGTGTGTCAGGGGAGTAAAGGAAATCAGCTCTCAAGCTGAACCTGAAGACTCTCATAAAATTGAAATGCAAATATATAAATGCAAAGAGAAAAGTGTCAGCATCATCATATTCCAGCTTCTCTCACACTTCCCTGCATCATGTATACCACATGGTCTTTTCTTTCTGTGTTCTTCATTCTCAGGACAAAGCTTCCCTGTTCACTCATCCACTTATCAAGGGACCCTCAGAGATCCTTCAAAATGGCTGCCTCAGATCCTGTTTTCACAAGGTTTCCTAATTTGGCTCCACCCAGCTAACTCCAGTTTGACCCACAGTCATTGAGGCTTGGTTACCTCACAGATGCACTCACATGAGATCATATAAAGAGAAAGTTGAGTTGTGGTCAGAGATGCCACCCCTTTTATGCTTCTTGAAATTTCTCAGGAGCCTACAATGTGTTTGGAAAATTGAAAAATGCCATTATTATATCTGTGTAGAAACTCTTTCCGATTTGGTTAGCCACGTACCATTTAATTTGAAAAGTTTCATTTATACTTGGATGTTTCTGTGAATATTAAAATGGTGATTTACTGATAGCTGGAGGCAGGGAACAATATAATTATTAAAAATTTGCATTAATCTTTTAACTTGATGGTGGGGGTGGTCACTGAAGGGAACATGAGCTAGTAAAGTGACAAGGACAGATTACTGAGTTTAAGTAGAGAACTTCAGGCTGTGGAATCCCATTGCCCTTTCAAAACCTTACCCAAAAAACCAAACCCATTGCCATTGAGTCGATTCCGACTCATAGCGACCCTACGGAACAGAGTAGAACTGTCCCATAGGGTTTCCAAGGCTGTAATCTTTCTGCAAGCTGACTGCCACACCTTTCTCCTATGGGGCAGCAGGTGGGTTTGAACTTCCAAACTCTGGGTTAGCAGCAGAGTGCTTAACCACTGACCCACCTGGGCTCCTTAAAAAAATATATATATATATAAATCTTTAATACTGTCAGAGAAAATGCGCTTAGAAGATTGCAGCTTAGGTAAATTACTTCCCAGTAAGATTTTTAATTTTCTTAATAATAGCGAACGAATGCACATTTCCATCTGAAAAAATCCGTACATCACTCTATCATAATAAATAAAAAACTCAGGATTAAATATTTTTTCAAAAGTCTCTTTCAGAGCTGACAATTTACATATCATGTTTCAGCCCAGTGCAATTTGAAATAGCTGAGATATTAAATCTCTTTCTCCCTAAGTGGTTTTTGCTCTAATAAAAGGCTCAGGACCATCTCTGCAATTATCCTGCATGAAATAGGGCTAAATTTTTGATAATTTCTCAGTACCACTGTTCATCACTGAAGTGATTAAGTCTATTCCTGTCCCAAAGGCTGAGTTTAAGCAAGATATTTTCTGTACCATCGCATTAACTTCAGACCCATTAAATCAGTAGCTATTATAATATCTCGAGAGCAATATTTTTCTCTCCGTGGAACAAAATACGGAAGAAAGAGCTTGTAAACGCAGCGGTTCTGAGAATGTGATAAATTGCAGGAGAAAAAGCTGTGTTGGGAACATCAGGCTTCATTTTGAATTTCAAAGATTTTAGTGTACATGCCTATGGCCTGCTTGGACATTCAAATAGTACTTTGTTCAAAGCCATCAGAAGGAGCATCTGTTCACTTTAAGTTACGTTGTTCAGATTGAGATTTGACAAAGCACACCAAAAAGAGGACAGAGGGGCTGGATAGCCTTTCTGTGGCCATCGATTTATAACTTGAGCTTTCTAATACATCACTATTTAATCTATGTCGGTAAAGTTTACAATGAGGACACTTGATCATAAAAAAATCAATGTAGTTCAGCCTCTTGATGTATGGAGAATGGTCCACCCTCAGCTGTGGATCCCCAGCTGCCAGGCAACTAAATGTATCCCAGCGTTGACTAGGGGTGTCTAAGTAGCAGAGGAAACCTACCGCAAGAGACAGTCCAGAACAGTCATGAGACACAACACAGATAAGGAGGACAGAGAAGGAAGAAATAAAAATTAAAATACCCACAGACATTGGTGAAAACCATGGAGAAATGACCTTTCCAGAGCTATGACTAAACAAGCTGATATTTTCCCCTCTGATTTTTTCACATTTTCAAATTTTAAGGCATAAAAGTTAATATTAATATATATCTTAGGTATAGATACAGAAATATACTATTTATAGTTACTTTTAGTTGACATTCTTCCTGGGTTATAAAATCTTACCCTGTAGACATATGGCCATGACATTGAAATTTGAATTTCTGTGAGTTCTTATAGGCTTGAAATGGTAATTTATTGATTGCCCTGGGGCCTATTTTAAGAAATCATATCTAAAATGCCTCTCTTATCTGTCCTTTTTTTAAAATGAGAGAGAGGCATGGAATATCTATATTGTCTTTCCCACATTCACATCAACATTTGACTTAAAATGTTTTTAAAATGTAATTATGTAAGACAAATTCTGCATTGTATTTAGGCTGTTTCAAATTTGGGTGCTCCTGTGACATAATGTCTTCGAATCTGCACGTTCTATTTTGATTCTTCATCCTTCTTCACAAAAGGATGGAACCCATTTTTAGCTATTTTATTGCCTTGAAAAGTAACATATATTTCTGTTATATAAATGCTTATCAGTGAGGTCTATTTATATTTGCCCAAACTGTATTTCATCAAGTATATTTAGTTGTTTATAACTTGTAAGACCTAACTAAAATTTTATATAGACCAAGTGATCTACTTAAAATGATTATAAATACCTTTCCGAGTGGTTGAGATCCTAAACGCATTGTATAAGTCAGTTGTTATTGTAAACTGTCATGAAATTCTCAGTATTTTTATATTTGATTGATTTTTCTCTGTCCCCTGCCCACATCTAAAGGAATGGGTAAGCAATGGAAAATTAACTACCCTCAATTCTATGTATTTATTACTCTTTAGAACTTGGTCATTTATCCAGCTCATAACAGGGGTAATAAATACCACTGCTATGCTATAAATTACAGTTTTACATCATACAGAACAAATTCCACAAAGAAAAATATAAATATTTAAATTTCTTATTCTAGGAAGAAATGCTATAGTTATTTTAGGAAGAAATGCTATAGTTATCTTCTACTATTATTCAGGCTTTTAATTCTTATTTCTAGGACATGGGGAAGCCACATTTGAATTTCATGATGGCCATGAAAATGATAGTATTGTATTTTCAAGTTATTTTTCTCACGAATACAGCTGAAATTAACATATGTATTATTCCGTTCATGTAGAAGATTATTTCCATATTTAATCTCCCAATAAGTTGCTTAAGGAAATCTGTACGAAGTCTTGATGGTTATGGAAAATGCTGGAATAAAGCAAGACAGGATTTAAAATTTCAGTTACTACTTAACAAATTACCCAAAGACAGAAATCCTTATTAGACATCTGCCATTGAATGTTTGTGCATGAACTCCTATGGCAGTGATTAGAAACTGTCAGAAAAATTTAACTCTTGTTACCCTGAGCTCAGGATAAAACTCTCTTGAGAGTGACTGAAGGCATTACATCCATTCCATAGCTTTGAAATGAAACAAAAGAGCAGGGAGTGAAAAAATAAGCCTTTGTGATTTAGATCCTACAATGTCTTTGAGAAAAGAGTTTGAAGTTGAGAAGAGGGTATTAGTGCTCAGAGTGTGTAGTTTAGTAGGGAACTATGCAAATGTACTAAAATGTTTGTTACAGCACACGATTAAATTGTTCATAAAGCTCAGTAAGCAGATTCACATATTTAAGTATTCAACTAATAGTAATTAGTGCTGTAAGAGGAATTAAAAACTGTATGGGAGTAAATTTTTTAATTATTTGTTGGGAAACCTTGATAACTGAAAATATTATTTCTATATAAATTTATATTTACATTTTATTTTGTATGAATTAAATGTTCCTTAGAAATATCCAATATGAATACGATTCTAAAAACTAAATGAAGAGGCATTTAGCTATCATCATTATTAGTAGTAAACCTTACCCTGAATCAAATCATCCAGTCAATTTAGGAAAAAAATCATAAGGACAGCCGAATAGCTTTTTTAAACTGTGGAAGACAACCCAGCCAGAACAGATTTTGTAACCAGTGTTCTGGTATTAATTGTCGCTAAGTGTGGAAATAAGGACATTGCCTTAAAATTCCCTGCTCTTTAGGAGCAACTCACACTTTTCTTTCTTCCCTTGTGTAACTCACTATTCTTGAGAACTAATTATAGAGTGGCTATGTAGGCACGGTAGCTTTCATCAAGTGTGATGAACAACTATAAGATTCATTCATTTTATAGTGACTACAAACAGTAAAAAAAGTTTGAAACATCTCCTGCCCAAGGGGGGAACATCCAGGTACTCTTTATTCTGTTCTCTACTTCTAAACACAATTAATATTGCCTAAATGGATGTAATAAAAATATTCAGCACCTTTCTAATATGCTGGACCCATCAAGATGGCCCTAGTGGTCATGGATGCCCTTTTTTGGTCTGTATGCTCAGAGATAGGAAAGTCCTACCAAATGTTACCAATATACTTTAGGAGGTTGAATAATGACTAAAAGGATTTCAAAGCATCTATATGACAATGACTTGTGTCCAGAAGTTGTTTCTATAAGTATCTACCATAAAATAATGAAGCATTTATCTATTAGTTTTTAACAAAATACTCTAAGAGGAAATATGAAATGAATACATTACCTGATCTTTCATTGTCTTCCCTAAGTCTTTCACATCTTTCATGTTAATGGCGTTCTTCCCTCCCTTTTCCTTTCCCTTCTTCTTGTTTTTCTTTTTGAACAAACATTTCTTACAGATACAAAAGCAGCAGGTCAGGACTAAAAGAACTGCGACTATGGCTATGGCAATTAAGGCCCATGGTGGCACTGAAAGAAAAAAATTCACATAGAACATTACTAGTAAAATACTTACATATAGAAAATGTTTTAGTTCATTGGCAATAAAGATATTCATTCATTCATGTTTATTGAGCATCTACTAGGCTCCAGGCATACTGGTTGACATTACTTTATCCATGTTTTTCCCTCCGACTAGATGGTTGTTTCTATCCTTTCCATTTTGCCCTTCCATGTATCTCAAATGCCACCTCCTTTCTATTCCTTTCCTTGATTCTCTAAGATAGATTTCCGTTATTTAGAGCATGGTTCTGGGATGTGATCTTTGATTTTTAAATCCTGGATCCATCGTTCACTAGCTGTGTGACCTTGGGTAAGTCACCCAATCTCTCCCTGTCTCAGTTTCCTCATCTATAAAGTGAAGATAAATTTTTAGGTGCCTCACTGAGTTTTTATGATGATTAAATAATAAATGCAGTACCTGGCATATGGAGAAAGCTTAACACATGTTAGCTGTTATTACACATCAAATAGTAGGTATCTCAGTTATCATGTGCTGTTATAACAGAAATACCACAAATCAATGGCTTCAACAAACAAGTTTATTCTCTCACAGTCTAGTAGGCTAGAAGTCCAAATTCAGGGTGTCACCTCCGGGGGAAGGCTTTCTCTCTCTGTCAACTCTGGAGGAAGGTCCTTATCATCAATCTTTCTTGGTCTAGGAGCTTCTCTGTGCAGGAACCCTGGGTCCTAACGACATGCTGTACTTCGGGCACTGCTTTCTTGGTGGTATGAGGTCCCCGTCTCTCTGCTTGCTTCTCTCTTTTATATCTCAAAAGAGATTGATTTAAGACACAATGGAATCTTGTAGATTGAGTCCTGCCTCATTAACATAACTGCCACTAATCCCACCTCATTAACATCATATAGAGAGGAATTACAACATATAGGAAAATCACATCAGATGAGAAAATGGTGGACAATCATAATACGAGAATCATGGCCTAGTCAAATTGATACACATATTTTTGGGGAACACAATTCAATCCATGATACTAGATGTTCCATTAATATGCTCTGGATCGTGTGAGGAGGCAGACATTAATCAAATAAACATAAAAGTATAAAATCATAGCTGTAGTAAATGTTAGGAAGTACTTGGTACTTGAAAGTCAATCATAGGAAGAGTAAATTGCTCAGGGTATCAGAGGTAGGGTAGAAGTTAAATGTTCAGGCTCTACAACCAGGCTTGCATTCAGGTCCTGGCTTGGCCATATGCAGACTGTGTGACTCTGGTCAGATTGCTTAACTCTTCTGAGTTTGTTTCCTCTTCTATAAAGTGAATATAATAATGGTATCCATTTTTTCAGGTTGTGAAGACTAAAGGAGTTAATATACTAAAAAGCTTAGAACCCTGTCCAACACATCCCAGAACCCACCCAGTGCACATAGAGCTCAGTTAATGGCAATGGCGGGTCAGTGATAGAATCCTTGCCTTCTATGCAGGAGACCTGGCTTCAATCCCTGGCCAATGTGCCTCATGTGCAGCCACCACCCTTTGGCCAGTAAAGGCTTACCGTATTTTTATGCAAATAACTTGTGACTTCTACATTTATTTGCCAACCATGCTCTCCCCCATGAAATACTTTGTGCCAATTTTTTTACATGTTGCTACGAAAAAAATTAGCATGGCATGCTTACGAAAATACCTTGCATGGGGAGGGTGGGGTTGGCAAACAAATGTAGAAAATGTGGGTTATTTTGTAAAAATATGGTATGTGTTGCTAAGATGCTGAATAGGTTTCAGTGGAGCTTCCAGACTAAGACAGACTAGGAAAAAAGGCCTGGTGGTCTTCCTCCAAACAATCAGCCAGTGAAAACGTATAGATCACAATAGTGTGGTCTCCAACAGATTGTGGCGGGGGCAGAGGACCTGGCAGTATCTCATTCCATCAGGCACGGGGTCTCCATGAGGTCAGGGCTGACTTGATGGCAGTCAACAACAACTTTACTTCTTTATACTCAAGGCAAAGGGCTGAGTACTGTGGGTAACAAAGAGGTCTCAGGGTATATGATGGGAGATAAAACCTGTACGCCAATATTAAAAGAAAGAGATAAATACACTGAAGGGGGTTCTGTTGAATGCTAAAGGAATTGAGAGAAGAGGTGACTTTTGGATAAGTGGGGAGGCTTCAGATTTATAGGCTCTGTTTAAAACAATAAAGTACATAAACACGAATATACTCAAATACATACTTGTTTCTATTACAGTTGTTCATCTGATAAAAGTTAGCTTTCTTATTTGGCATCCCCTATACCATGTACTTATAAAAAACAAGGTCTCATTGTGGAAACATTAGAATTTCACTTTAACTGGAAAGGAATTATTCATGATACAAATTATAGCTATTGAGATTAATCAGAAGCCATTAGATTTGTCTGATGTAATAAAAAAAGACATTGGGACATCATTAGTCCCGATGACTGTGGAACATCAAGTCAGGAGCACTTTGCTAAAGACACTTAAAAATTAACCTCACTTCAAAATTGAGGAAACCCACTCTCTTTGCTATCCCTCAGCATTTAGCTTCATAAGAATGCTCATTAATGATTGGAGACTAACTGTTGATTTAAGGACATATGAATTTACAATTCTAAAATTGTGTTTTCAGTCAAAGAAATGTATGTGTGAAAATTATAGATAAGCTCACATCCAAAAACATGTTTTCTTATAGTCCTCTAATCTCATTAATCAATTATTCTTTTTAAAAAGTGTAAATTAAACCATAGAAGCCCTGGTGGCACTATAGTTAAGTGCTTGGCTGCTAACTAAAAGGTCAGTGGTTCAAGGTTGGTGTTTGGAACCCTTCAGCAGCTCCAGTGGAAAAAAGGCAACCCTACAGGACAGTGTAGAACTGCCCCATAGGGCTTCCAAGGGTATACATCTTTACAGAAGCAGACAGCCACATCTTTCTCCCTTGGACCTGCTCATGGGTTCAAACCACCAGTTAGCAGCCAAGTGCTTAACCACTATACCACCAGGGCTTCTCCCTGTAAAGATTACAGCCTAAGAAACCCAGTGGGGTAGTTCCTATCTGTCCTACAGAGTTGCTATTAGTTGGAATCAACTCCACAGCACACAACAACAACAAATTAAACTTATGCCATCAATGACATCATTGTAATACTGCATTTAAAAGCTTCTACCTCTGTTAATATGCTTAAAATCCTCGCCTGCATGACTGGGTCTATGTATTCATTGCAGACGAGACAGCATTAATAATGACCTTTCATTTTGAACTTAGTAAATTATTCTCCTGGTTGAACTTGTACGATAGTCTCTCAGAGAACTACATCGAAGTCTTGAATTACACAGGACAAGACAGAAATGGTTTGACAAGTTTACGAAAAGAAAATAGACAGTGAGAAGCCCAGGAATGTTATTTATCAAAAGGAGTTAGAGGTAGGAACACGGGATTAGTGGAACAAACTTGAAATAGTTCAACTTGCTGGTGAAATAGAACACTTGGAAAACTTTTATTTCTTAAAGTGCTGCTGCTGTCTTCTAGATTTACTTTTAGTTCATCTTCTAAATAGCTTAATTTTAATTTCAAATATGCTATGTTGAATATGGAGCCCTGGTGACGAAGTGATTAAAGAGTTTGACTGCCAACCAAAAGATCAGGAGTTTGAAAACACTGGCTACTCCTTGGAAACCCTATGGGGCATTTCAACTCTGTCCTATAGAGTTGCTGTGACTCAGAATTGACTCAATTGCAATGGTTATTTTATTTTATTTATGTTGATATATTATTAGCAAATTTTTTTCTCACAACTTACTGGCATCTTTAGATAGAGTTCAAAAACATTAATGTTTAATTATTGTAGAAAAATTAATTGTAAACTTAGATTTTATAGTCTCCACGTGTAATTTCTATTGACAAATTAAGTAATGTGGGATTGTGTCTTAACTGGAGTCCCTGGATGGTGCAAATAGTTAATGCACTTGGCTGCTAACCAAAAGGTTGTAGGTTTGAGTCTATCCAGTGGCACTTCAGAAGAAAATCCTGGTGATCTACTTCTAAAAGATCAGCCACTGAAGATCCTATGGAACACAGTTCTGCCCTGACACCCATGAGGACATGAGATTGCCATGAGTCAGAATCAAGTCAATGGCAACTTTTTTTTTTTGGTGTCTAAATGTTGGGAGAGTTTTCAAAACTAGGCAGCCACTGCCATTTGGGGAAGAACCTGGCCAATAAGATATCGTTGGAATTGAGACAGGAGGCCACAGCTAGTGGTCTAAGACACACTGAAAACATGCATGCCAGTCCAACGGGTCTCTCAAACCCCAAATGAAACATGCTTGTTTGTTTGTTTTGTTTTAATTCAGAAACGTATCTTTTCTATTATATAGGTTTTTGGTAAACATATGATTTTCCCATGTTTGTTCTGAGAATAATTATCATCTCCACAAATATTAATTGAGTATCCTCTAAGAACTGGAGCTAAAAAGAGGTTTTTCCTGTAAAGGGAGAATCCAGTTAGCAAGATAGGATCTCTCTCTGTAAAAATAAATGATGCAAAATCACAAAAATTCATAGACAATAAAAAATGTGTATTCTGTAGAGACTTTTTCTGCCCATATAAAAACCTGACTGATTAGTTTATAATATTTAAAAAACAGTTATTTTTAATTAAATGAAGTTATTTAAATTGAGCTCTCAGGTTAAAAAATTTTATTATGCAGTGCAACCAAATATTTAGCATTTGGTAAGTCTGCGAAAAGGAAACATCACCCACAGTATTATTCATCTGTCATATTTATAGAAACATGTTTCCATATTAATAAGCAAATCACATGGAATGTATTTCTGATGAGGCTAAAATTTATGGATGACCCACTTATGGGCCAGGAACTGGGCTATGGTTTTACATACATGGTCTCATTTAATCTTCACAACAATTTTGTTAGTTATTATTTTAATTTTACAGAAAAAAACTAACGCTTTGTGTATTGAATAGTTCGAGTTTTTTACACATGGCTTGAGGTTATTGACTTTAAAACGTATGTATTATAAATGTATACAAAGGAAAAAAAACCTATCTAACTTTGAGATATCCTTAACAGAACATTTTATATTAAAAAAAGCAGTGAAGCAAATAAATAACAGTACAAGATGCTACCAAGAGTGATTTTTTTAAATATAAAATATGGTTTCTATCAAAAACAGGCTCATCAAAATATTGCTACTGGCAGAAAGCTAACGGCTTATTGTTATTGCTATCAAACTATCATTAAATGGAATTTTATAATAAGAATTTTAGCATTTAACTTAAAGGCCTTTCAGCAGAAAATAATTGACTAATGTGAAGACTCGCCATTAAAATGTTATTTGCTATGTTCTGCTGTGTATATGCTCAACGACAACAAAAAAAAATTATAAAAAATGTTACTTGTATTTCTAATTAATGAATTAATCTAACACATATTTGTTCCAAAGGTAACTTGTTGCATAAGAACTAAGCCAGAATCAAGTAAATTTGAAGCTGCGTCTGATATTTTAACTTAGACATTATGATAGGCATGATACTAACCCCTTCAAAATGATGTCCACGTCTCAATCCCTGGAACCTGTGTTACCTTACATGGCCAAAGGGACTTTGACAGTGTGATTAAGGATTTTGATATGGGGAGGTATACTTGGATTATCTACATGGGCCCAATGTAACAACTAACCACTACCACCTATTGCCAACCGGTCGACTCCAACTCATGGCAACCCCGTGTTCTCTGGGTGGACTTGAACTTCCAACCTTTCAGTTAGGAGTTGCACGTGTCAACCATTTGTACCACTCAGGGACTCTGTTTAATCACTAGAGTCCTTATAGGTGAAAAAAGGAGGCAAGAGGATCAAAATCAGAGGAAGATTCGAAGATGCTGTGCTGCTGGATTGAGGATGGAGGAAGGGGCCATGCAACCAAGGAAAGAATGCAGGCAGCCTCTCAAAAAAAAAAAAAAAAATCATTGTCATCAAGTTGTTTCTGACTCAAAGCTTCTAGAAGCTTGAAAAGCAAGTAAACAAATTCTTCCAATGAACCTCCAAAAGAATATATCCCTCCCTTCACCTTGATTTTAGCCCAGTGAAACCCATTTCAGACTTCTGACCCTAAAAAAAGACAAAATCAAACTATTTGCCATCCAGCCTATTCCAACTCATATGGACCCTATAGGACAGAGTAGAACTGCCCCACAGGGTTTTGTTGGCAGCCTGAGCTCTTAACCACTGCACCACCAGGGCTCCAGTCTGACCCTAGAACTGTAAAATAATAAACATGTTTTGGGCCGGTAAGTTTGCGGTAATTTGTTTCAGTAGCAGTAGGAAACTAATATGGACCTCAAAAGATTTGTCATGTATGTTCCACATAGATGACTATAGAATTCGAACAGTAACGTGGGATATTCCTCCATTTTCTGGTGTCTTTCCTTCTCACCCACCCCTTTTATCTGTTCTTTCTGCAACCATTCTTATGATGCCAACATTCTATGCAAGACTCTCTCAAAGATAACCAATGGTTTCCTTTTTGTCAAACCTAAATAGCATCATCTTTGGTATTAGAATATCGTGATCACACATCTCAAAATTTTCTTCTGTTTTGTTTCCACTTTACTGTCCTCACCAGCACCTCCTTCTATGCCTGTGACATTCTTTCTTTTTTTCCTTTCCCATTCTCAACTCTTAAGCATGGTAGTTGTTTTTAGTTTGTTAGTCCTTTGCTTGTCTTCACATTCACTCAGGCCTTAAACCTTTAGGCCAGTTATTCCATTTTGTTCCTTTTTCTATATTCTAATGCTGTATTTCCAACAGCCTATACAATGTTTCCTGTGAATACTTCATCTTCTCCCCAAACCAGTGCTCCAAGCCACGTGTATGGCTTTTGTCTTTCAGCACTTCTATTATTTTCTGACAGTTGGACATTGGAACCACGTGGAAGTTTTTATTCCTAAATCCAATTGGTTAGTAAGTCTTGCTATTTCTTCCTTCAATGTATTTCACACTTCTTTTGAATCTATTTCCACTTGTAAGGTGCAAGCCTGATATATCCTGTCTGATCTTCTTTCCCATCAATTATTTCTTCTACTCAATTTCTTTATTCATTGTCATTAGGCAAAACGTTCTGAAATAGACTTTCTAATTATTTTGAGCATAGCTTTCAAATCCTCTGTCATTTGGCCCACCCTACTTATCCATCTTTATTTCTCATTACTCTCGTCCACTCATTTCTAGGCTGGTCAGTCTGGGAAACTCATCGTTCCCTGCCCAATTCTACTCCCATGTTTTCTTAAAAGTCTGTTCTTTCTTTTTTGAAATGTTGGTCTTCTTCCTCTTCTGCCATTTAAGATATATATATATATATATATATTTTTGTTTGTTTTTTCAATGCTCATGACAAATCTCACTTAGGGTTGATATATTTTAAATGAAAATATTGGATACATTTATTAACATGCCCCTGCTCCCAATCTGGTGGGAAATATCAACCATGAGGTATATTACATTGGGTGGTTTATATTAGATTGGTACAAAAAGATCCATTATTTAAAAAAAAAAAAAGCTGGTAAATTTGTACAAATGTGTAAAAAATGTTAACAAATCCCCTTCCTACATATGAAATTCACTTCTTACTGATTCGAAACACAACACTTTATAGAGTACTCATGATACGAAGCACTGATATTTAATGCAAACAACATAAAAAATAATTTAGAACTATTTAGAAATGAATTTGCAGTGCAGGTCTTTTGTTGAAAAAAAAAATTCCCTTATCAAGAGAGGCTATTCTTTCATGGGTAAGCATAAATTGAGCACTTTAAAATATTAATTATTTAACTATATACATACTTATTGAGTGTCTACTGTGTGCCAGGCATTTTCCTTGGGACAGAGATACTGTACTAAGCACAGGTTGTGAAATCATGAAGCTTATTATTTCCTTCCCTTGGTGTCAAAAGCTAGGTCTTATTATTTTAAAAGAAGTCAATTTCTCATATTTGCTAAACTCACAGCTTTCAGAATGTCATACAGTGCATTTTCAACTGGAGTCTACATGACTTAATAGGATCTGTGTACAGATCTAGTGCTCCAAAGATACAATTATTGACAAAATCAACTAGTAAATATTCCTTCTGCAATAAAAATGTAACTCTTAGTATTAAAAGCGCCATCTTTTTTTTTTGTCCCAGAGAGTTTTGGCACTAAATAAATTTTTTAAAAAGGTCTTCATTTAGGGACCGTGACATACATTTTTTTGAAAGCTGTCCCTCCAAATACCCTCTCTTTAATATAGAACATTGTAAAATTAAAGACGGAAGCTTCACAAAGAACAGTGCTGTTGCACAGTGTACGTTAACAAAAGAGAAACGTTTAACATGACTGTGTAGCAGCTGTGTGTGCCAAGTTTATGCTCTCAAATCATAAACTTGGGGAAGGGGCTTTTTTTTCCCCCTAATTTACACAAAGTACCTTATGACCTAGGGAGTCCTGCTCCATGTGATTCTGAGCTTTCACTTTTAAACAGATTTGCTTTTCATTTCCTAAAACACCTAGGTCAGCACTGAAAAGCTTAGTACCATCAGCGTAACGGTACTCCCATAAAAAAAAAAAATGCTTTTGAGTTGATTCTGACACATAGCGACCCTATAGGACAGAGTAGAACTGCCCCATCGGGTTTTCAAGGGGCAGCTGGAAGATTTGAACTGCCAGCCTTTTGGTTAACAGCCATAGCTATTAACCACTGCCACTAGGGCTGCATAACAGCGCTCAGTAAATGTTAAATGAGATGAAAGAAACCCACATATGCACGCTCTTGAGCTCAAGTAGAAATAGAGTTGACAATCTTGAGGTACACCACTATCTCAACTGGGTTTTCTTCAGGTCTGTTACTTGGTCCCATTTCTTTAGCACCGATTTTCACCTTCCTCATTCCTATCATTCCCATTGACAGCCCTACTGCTGTCTCCTAGGCTGGCAAACTTTTGGTGAATTTACTTACTGGGTTCCAGTTTTCACCTAGAGCAAAACTCACTGGTTTTTCTTTTTCTATCTTGATTTCTTTTCCAAGGAAAGCTCTGCATTATTTATCAGTGCCATTTTCATTCATCATATTAAGAAACAACCTTAAATCCATGTTGTTTGTACAAGATGAACTACGTGTTCCTGTCTGGGAAATAAAAGCTTGTATGTCTGCGTCAACCCATGATATTTCAGCCAGGAACCTCAAAGATGACAGATGTAATACCCTTGCTATGGCCATTACAAAATTCAGCAATAACATCAAGCATTTTCTACCTCTGACACACCTCTATTCTGTCACCTCAGTACCTCACCACTGCACTAATTTCTCTGCAATTTGTCTTATGACAAACTTGCATATCTATTTATTCTTATATTTACTAAAGCTTTTTGTCAGCTTTTAGTTTTACCCAAAATAACCCATTTTCTTTCTTTAGTATCATATGTTATTACAAGATGCAGAATACAATATGAAAATAATTATTCTTCTATTAACTAGTAGGGAAAATAATCCATATTTCAAAACTGTGCTTCTGAGACTGCTTATGAATAATTTTTAAAAACATGCAGGGATAATCATCTTTCAAAAATTGTCAAAAAACAAACTAAGCCTTGCATTTTAAAAAGCTTTTTCTAAATTACAGTATGCAAATGGGGAAAAAAAAACTCTGGAAATATGTGGGTTAATATACTCATTAACCACCTCTGGAGACAGAACATTAAACGCAAGTTTTGAAATAGTGCAAAAAGTCATATAGCATATGATTTAAATCAGCCAATCAGAGGTCATTATAGACTAAAATAAGTATTAGGCAAAATTATCTTTTCCTTACCTTTTAGAATAATAGTTCTAAGTCTCTTGTGCATCATATGCCCTTTTGAAAGAATGACGAAAACTATGAACTCTTTATAGGGATATGTGTGCATGTGTGTGTGTGTGCGTGCATGCATCTCTGTATACATTTTCACACAGTTGAGTGTGTGGTACCCCTAATGAAGATCATTCAGATTTCCTTAAATCTGGAAGATCATTGGACCCCAAATCCAAAACCCTTTTGGAAAACCATCGGTGCAAAACTCATCAACAGTAGTTAAAGGGAAATCTTATTGTGTCATGTGGTTATTTATTTTTTCATTTGTTTTTATTGATAATCTGCTGTGTGCTTAAACTGTAGAGTTATGGATTGTGGGGGCTATGGGGGAACAGAGCATACAGAGAAGATGGGTCCCTATCTCTAAAAGCTTATAAAGGCTAACCGCAGAAAATTGATAGAAAGTGACAGAAGCCAACACAGCTAAGTCCAAATTTCTGTGGAGCAGATGGGCTCTATAAGGAGCAGTTTAGAGACAGAAGATAACAGGCGCCTGGAGTTCAGGGAAGGCTTCCTGGAGAAGGTGAGTGTTCAGGTGAGCTTGGAAACTTTGCTGTACAGTGAAAATGGCATTTAAGGACTCTAGCTCTTTTCTTTCCTACATTCTCCTCTTCCTCTCCTCCTGCCTTCCTTCCCTTCTTCCTCTCTTTCTCTCCATTCTTGCCTTTGCATTTTAGACTCCTTTTTGTCACCCATTGACTCTTTTGTTAACAAAGCTCTCACTTAATATGACAGAGACTTATGAAAATATACATTAGACTTCGTTTTTATCATAGTGAGAGAAAACACATCTCCTTGTAGTAAATTCATGTAGCCTTCTCCAAATAACCTTCAGAAGTATGCTTTTAAGAATAATTCTCTTCTCACATAGTTCTGTTCAGCTTTTCAATATATGCCTCTGACAAAAAGCAAACCGGAAGATGTTGTTTGTGTTAATATGCTGTAGAAATGACCCAAAGCCATTGACTTAGGTCAGCTGCCTATGGCTTTTTCGGGCAGATGGATTGTAGTGAATAGTAATGTAGGAGAGAGGGCTCATTCATTCATTGACTCATCCATTTGATTATTTAGCACATTAGTGCTCAGCACATTGGAGGAATAGTGAGAAAGTTTGAAATAATTTCCTTCCTTAAAGATTTTACAGCCCAGTTGGATAGAAGAGACTAATATCCATGAAACAAATGGTGAACAATAGCAGGCAGCATGTTAAATGCTAAATTAAACGAGGTCTTTGCTAGATTGTGATTCCTCTATGTAGTCACAGCAATATTTTCTAAGTATAACATAAACACTTGTTTATAATTATTTTCGAAAATCTTAGAATTTAATAAAATGGAAAGTCTGCCTCTCTTTGCCCATAAACTCTCAGAATTATAATTTATAATTGAATAAAAAACTGTTAATATAAAAAGCTTCAGTAAATATATGACATTGTTTAAGATTGCAGAGTCATAACCTACACACTGATAAATTTCTACCCAAACCTTTATCTGTTGATCTGAATTCAGTATTCACTGTGCTATTGAACAAATTCACACCTCCTGCGGAATAACTTACTAAGGTTACTGATGTTTCTCAGTGAATGCAATGATTAGTCTTGATAACAAAAGTTAGTTGACTGAAAGCCATTTTATCTGTACATATTTTAATCAAATAATTAATTTTAGAAAATGCCTACAATAATAACAGTCTGCTCTAAATGATAAGGCAAAGTCATCTATATCTTCACAATATTGGAAGGTCTGAAATTTGGCATGGGAAATGATGTTGGACCTTCAGGCAGAGAGATAAGCACCAGCAAAACTTCCAGAGGATTTAGATAAGGCACAGCATTGCCCAGGAGCCTGCTGTCTGCAGGCTTCAGGGAGAAGTGTGTTGGTAAACATAAAGACACACCAGGTAAGTTGGCAGAGGTGAAGGTGAATCACAGCCTAATCAGTTCTGAAGCCTTTGGAAGTTTGTGACAGTTTTCAATCATACTGTGGACAATGCAATTTCGTGGTTAAAGGGAAATCTATTTATCCTATGAAATTCGCAGCATGTCTCTCGAGTTCTGATTTCTAAGTTCAAAACTAAAAAAGGTATGTCTCAGATTTCCTCCCTCAGTAGAAGCTACCTTTATTTTTAACTTTTATATTAGAAGCCTTCAAAATAAACAACTCTTGGAATCCGACCCAACTAGTATTTGGTTTTATTTTGATCTTTTGAATTTGGTAAACCATTTCCTTAATCTGTTTTCTACCTTTAGCAAAGAAACCCAAGGGGGAAAAAAACCTGTTTCAAGAATTGACATGGCACCTGTTTCTAACTTTTATATAACTCAACATTTGACTACCTACTTGCCTTTTTTCTAAGCAATTTCATGTTATTATTATTCAATTCAATTATGATAAAAGAGTGTCATGTAAGGATACATTCTCTGCCTCCGTATGTTATTTTACAATTTAAGGTCAACAGTTTTGAGAAACAAAGAAAGACAAATACCCCTTTGACTTATTATCTGTTTTTTGGGAGAGTTTTTTTTTTTTTTCCTATACTTTCTGTTTATTTTTTAGAAGCAAGTGAGCACATTTTTAGAATTCCCTGTAACTTGGAGAGATTTGATTGCACTGACAGGAGTATTGTGTGGCTGTCGTGTGTGCGTGAGTGGAGAAGAGCAAGATGTTTAGTCCTTCCAGTCATGAAAAGGAAGAGTCAGGCTCATTAATTTTATGACTATACAAAATGACAGGTAGACAACAGAGAAAATAAAGCCCCTTGCTTGTCTAGCTAGCCACAGGACATTTTCCCTTGATTATCCAACAGATTCCTGCTGCTATAAACTGAACTTATTAATTTTCCCCTCAAAATGTTGTTTTCTCTGTTCCTGTCAATATATTTCTCTCCATGGCAATTTCATCTTTTCAATTCCTAATTTGTAGCCTCATTTCTTTTCTTTGTTTCTTGGCTTTTGGATTTAACTTTCATCTTTACTCTTTTACAACTCCCATGATCCTTGATTTCTTTTCTGGCCTTGCTGTTGTAAGGAATTCCCCATGCTAGTCAATCTCGAACGCAGTGACTTCTTTGTTTTATTTTTTTCTTTCTAAATTGTATTCTTCTTCTGTTTAGAGTTTGTACTTGTAAGCACCACAACTGGAAATACATGACTTCAAGGCCCTGATGGAATCTTGCTTATTTTTATAGGTTCTTACAGATCTCCAATATGAATAAAGAATTCCTTTCTCTCCTTTTGTCAAAATTAGTCCTTTCTTTATGAGACTCCCAAGAGACTTCCTTGAAGTAAGTACCTCTCCTGAGTAACACAACACATGAGCCTTTTACTTTGTATCTCGTCCACATTTATTCATGTCTTCTGCCTTGTATTATCATGTATTAACTCTTGTTGTCTAATAGCTTTGGGACTTGCCTCTTCAACATGGGAGAGGCTACCTAAAGGGGGATACATTTTCTTCCTTTCCTGTGCCTTCTATGAAGTGTCATTTATGCTGCGTATACAGTAAGTATTTAGTAAATGCTTATCAAATAAACAAAAGCATAATTATAGGTTATAGGCAGAGAAAGCCTTCTTCAAATATTATTTACATATGCTAAGGGCATAGTTCCACTGGACACCCTGTTAAAACTAAAGTATACTTTTTTTTTTTAATACTATGGATCAAATTCTAATCAAATTTAGAGCTATGTCAACTTTTCCAGACCATTTAGAAAATCTTTGCAAGTAGTCCTTTTTATTCTAGATAAACTATGGAAGGCAGTAAGGGTATTTCTTTTCTGTCAAATATTTTTTCGAAATAATTTTTTTTTTTACTGTATCTCCCCTTTAAAAGATTCCCTTAACATTGGATTAGGTATAATAATATGATCTTCTTCTTCTCACATTCAGCACCTGCAGTATTCACTAATTCCATTTTTCGTTTATATACTTCTTTCACTTTATGAGACCCTTTCACATACTTCATCTGACTTGACCATGGAAACTAATCTGTCGGATAGTGAAGGTAAATACCATTACCCTCGTGTTGCAGACTACAAAATTGAAGATCTGAAATATGGTTTCTGTAATGTGATTCCCTTAAGAGCTGGCATCAGACTTAGGTCTTCAGGGTTCAACTTTCGTGCTCTTTCCTCCTACTGCAGGATCCTTTTGTGTCCAGGCTGAAAAATGAACACTATTGTATTACTGCTAAAGAGAGTTTAGCTTTGTAAATGTATTAGTATATTACTGTCAGGCTTCTTTTAACTGAAATAATTTTAAATTATTTATCCAAAATAATGAAAATCATTTGTCACAAAATATGATTGATAATAACCAACAATAGGGTAATATCAAATACAAGAGGGATTGTGGATTTTGACTCCAAGTTCTGTCGCTTGAATTGCTGAATACACTTGATAAAGCTAGTTAATCTTTCTGAACCTCAGCTTCACCATCTGTAAAATGGGAAGTGGGTAGAGAGAGGAGATAATAATAGAAATCTCATAATGATATGTGACATGTAAATGTGTAATATGTAAAGTACTTAGTACAGTGGATAACACAAAAGAGGACTCAAAACATGGCAGTTAATATTATTATTTGCCAGCTATTTTTACTAAATTTCATAATGTGAAAATGCTAGAAACTTGGCTGATAGAGCCTCTAGAGAAAAGATGAAATACAAGCAATTTTGTATGTATGATGCAGGTCCCAATGTATTCAATGTGTTCTGACTTAATGGTATATCAGAATGTCAGGGTAACATTCTAAGATGAAGATTGCTGTCAAAAAACTAAAAGGCAAAGCATTTTGGTAGTACTCCAGCTATTCGAGGATAAATAATAGAATTGAATAAATCAAACTTTCGGGGAGATTAAACAATAGTTCTTTGAAGTCACAGTGGCTAACAACTTTTTATGTTACTTAAATAATGCTAGCAGTATTAGAATAATATTAAATTTGTGCTAATGGAAATAAGCATAATAATATGAACTACTTTATACTTTCAATAATTACTCAACCCAGCTAATACTACCTGAGGCAAATCTTTTAACACAGTAGTAAAGATATTAGTGGTAAGTTTTTTAACTGTCTTTCTACCAGTAAAGTGGTAGGTTCTGCTTGAACATACTCTCCTCAATTCTATAGTGTTTATGCGTTAACAACAATATGCTCTTGCATACTGCTTTTCTTTCTCCTTCAGAATTGGCTGAGTATTTTAAGTAACTAAAAAGCTGCATTGAATTTAGTATTTATTATTCAATAATTATTTATGTACACATTTAAATTATAATGATCATTTTTTTTTTAAGAATCAATTTTAGATTTATACTGCATGATCCCACTGAAGAAATTACAAATCAATGTTTATACGATTTAAGCTCACTAAGGTTCCTATGTGGTATAAATGGTTTGTGCTTGACTACAACCTAAAGGTTGGTCATTTGAATCCACTCAGCAGGGCTGTGGAACAAAGCCCTGACAATCTGCTTCCGTGAAGATTACAGCCTAGAAACCCTATGGAACAATTCTACTCTGTACACATGGAGTCACCATGAGTTGGAATTGACTTGACAGCAAGGGGTAGGTAATTTTTGTTCCTTTATTATTTAAATCATCCAAACACAGATATCATAATAGCTGCAACAATGGGCTCAAACATACCAATATAGATATTATATCATGTAATTGTGAGGATGACACAGAACTGGACAACATTTTCTTCTGTTATACTTAATGTTGCTGTAAGTTGGAGCCAACCTGACAGCAACTAACAGCAAAACAATGCAGATACACATCCAGTTACAGAAAACCTTTATTTTCTGCTATCTTTGTTCATAATTTTCAAGAAAACAAGGTTAGGAATCCATAGTTTTCTCCTGGTAGTTTTGATTAGAATTTTAATATTAGCTGAAATTTCCATTTTAATATGAGTTAATAAAACATCTAAATAGCTAAATGATTTTCTTTAAGGACTAAAACTATGATGCTTATTGGAAGGAATGGTTATTTTTATTTTCTTCAGTATTTTATTTATGTATATAAAACCATCAGAGTCAAGAACATGGTCAGTATCCAAATATTACAATGCTTATATTCTTACAGAATCACTAAATCCAGATATGGCCTAGAAGGAATAAAATTGTCTTACCATACTTGTCACCTCTTAAAATTCTTTGGAAAACCACAGTAGCTATAGTATTTAACATATTTAGACAAATGCCTTTCAAGCTATGTACATTTTTATAATTAAGTTTTATCTTAATACTTTTAAATGAAAGGATATACAGTGGAGAATTCAGTGGACTAGGGTGGTTAAATCTTTTTGGTAAAGGGTCAAACTATTTTCTCTGAAAAAAGTGTATTTACTTTAAATTAAATATTGATGGGCAGAAAGGAAGAAAATAGCAGAGCACTTGACATAAATCATCAAAAGGTGGATCTTGAAGGAAAAAAAGTAAAGAAATGAACTGAGAGTACTATTTCTTATTTAAAAAGCATACCAGTGACCCCAGAAGGTTAGTCCAGTGACTTGTAAGTGGTGGTTGAATACACTAAGTTATTTCTTTAATCAGTGTTCTTTGAAGTCCTCTCATGCATTTAAGGCAAATGGAGCTAATTTAGGAATGCATTCTATGGACATTGCAAAGCGGGTGGTATGTGAACATACTTTTATAGTAACTTACATCAGCTCCTTCATTGAACCCTGTGCTCCAGAAGTAACTCCTGGTCCTTCTTGAAGCACACAGTGCTGCCTAATGCCTTGGATCTCTCTTTTCCATTTACTCATAATCTCCTCTGTGGGCCGATTTATGCCTATTTGATATTCCGGGAAGTCAAGAGAGAGGAGGATACAACATGGAATTGAGAGAGACCATTTATAACTATTTTGTTCTTTGGCACTTTTTCCAATTGTCTCTGAGAAGCCATCTAACTTGTGAAATGGGAAGAGGAGGTGGTAAGTAGTATGAGGGTTACAGTACATTTCCAGAAGAGTTGAAGAGCTAGCCTAGCCTCAACAGTGCTCAGAAGGTGGCAGAGAAAACAGTTGGCACTTCCATGTTCCTACATTTTGAGAAGGGTGTCAGTTGGTTTATTTAAGGGTTGTATGGGTGAGAATCTCAGGTACAATCTCCAAAATACAAATGTGAAAGTGATGAAGACCAGCTTAAAGATCTACACTTGTTCGTGAAGTCCCAGTAATCTGCAGAGTTGGACATGTGGCATGATTCTACAAAATTTAATGTAAAAAAGTGATCTTGGCTCTAATCCTCACCTTATCTCCCATCGATCAGCACCAAAGATTTTACAACAGCTGATGCTAACACCTACGACTGGAAAAATATCAGAGAGTCATGAGGTTGGAGCTAGATAGGGGAAGCATCTTTTTCTTCAGAAAATTGGGATAAATACTCCTTATTTTAAGTGATTTTTATATTTTTCTAGGCAAAAGTCCAACTATGCTATAAAACAAAATAGTCTTCTGGGAAAAAAGCAACGTATAAGGAGAAAAAGATTTATCAGCCAACTGATGAGAATCATGTTCTATATGCAGCAATGGAAAATAAGTTCCTGAAAAGGCTGCAATATGTTATTGCTGTTAGGTGCTGTTGAGTCAATTCGGACTCATAGCAACCCCAGGTACTACAGAATGAAATACTGCCCAGTCCTGTGCCATCCTCACAGTTGTTATGCTTGAGCCTATTGTTGCAGCCACTGTGTCAGTCTATCCTACTGAAGGTCTTCCTCTTTTTCACTGACCCTCTCTACTTTACCAGGCATGAAGTCCTTCTCCAGGGACTGGTCCCTACTGATAGCATGTTCAAACTGCTTGAGATGAAGTCCTACCATTCTTGCTTCTAAGGAGCATTCTGACTGTAGTTCTTCCAAGTCAGATTTATTCATTCTTCCGGCAGTCCAAAATTCTTTGCCAACACCATAATTCAAAGGTATCAATTCTTCTTCAGTCTTCCTTATTCATTGGCTAGTTTTCGCATGCGAGGCGACTGAAAATACTATGGCTTGGGTCAATCATGCCTTAGTCCTCAAGGTGATAGCTTTGATTTTTTACACTTTAAAGAAGTCTTCTGCAGCAGATTTGTTCAATGTAATATGCCATTTTATTTCTTGCTGCTTCCATGGGCGTTGATTGTGGATCCAAGTAAAATGAAATGCTTGACAAAGTCAGTATTTTCTCCTTTTATCATGATGTTGTTTTTGGTCCAGTTGTGAGGACTTCTGTTTTCTTTATGTTGTGGTGTAATCCTTACTGCGGGCCGTAGCCTTTGACCATCATCAGTAATGGCTTCGAGTCCTCTTTGCTTTCAGCAAGCAAGGTTGTATCATCTGCATATTGCAGGTTGTTAATGACTCTTCCACCAATCCTGATGTTGCATTCTTCTTCATATAGTCCAGCTTCTCAGATTATTTGCTCAGCATATGGATTGAATAAGCATGTTGAGAGGATACAACCACAGTGCACACCTATCCTGACTTTAAACCATGCAGTATCCCCTTTGTTATGTTCGAATGACTGACTCTTGGTCTGTGTACAGGTTCCTCATGAGCACAATTAAATTATCTGGAGTTTCCATTCTTTGCAGTGTTATCCAGAATTTGTTATGATCCACACAGTAAAACGCCTTTGCAAAGTCAATGAAACACAGGTAAACATATTTCTGGTATTCTCTGCTTTCAGCCAAGATCTACCTGACATCATCAATGACACCCCTCATTCCACATCCTCTTCTGAATCCGGCGTGAATTTGTGGCAGTTCCTTGTTGATGCACTGCTACAACTGCTTTTAAATTATCTTCAGGAAAATTCTACTTGTGTGTGATATTAATGATATTGTTTGATAATTTCCACATTCTGTTGGATCGCCTTTCTTTGGAAAAGGTACAAATATGGATCTCTTTCAGTCAATTGGCCAGGGAGCTGTTCTCCAATTTTCTTGGCATGGAATAACGAGCACCTCCAGCTCTGCATCCATTTGTTGAAACACCTCAACTGATATTTCCGTAATTCTTGAAGCCTTGTTTTTCTCCAATGCCTTAGTGCAGCTTGGACTTCTTCCTTCAATACCATTGGTTCTTGATCATACACTACCTCCTGAAATGGCTGAATGTTGACAAAATTTTTTTGGTATAGTGGCTCTGTGTATTCCTTCCAACTTCTTTTGATGCTTCCTGTGCCATTCAATATTTTACCCGTAGAATCCTCCAGTATTGCAACTGGAGGCTTGAATTTTTTCTTCAGTTCTTTCAGCTTGAGAAATGCTGATTGTGTTCTTCCTTTTTGATTTTCTAACTCCAGGTCTTTGCACAATTCATTATAATACTTTGTCTTCTGGAGCCAACCTTTGAAACCTTCTGTTCAGCTCTTTATTTCATCATTTCTTCCATTTGCTTTAGCTACTCCACATTCAAGAGCAAGTTTCAGAGTCTCTTCTGACATCTATTTTGGTCTTTTCTTTCTTTCCTGTCTTTTTCTTTTGATTGCTTCATGTATGATGTCCTTGATGTCATCTCGCAGCTCATCTGGTCTTCAGTCATTGGTATTCAATACGTCAAATCTATTCTTGAGATGGTCTCTAAATTCAGATGGGATATAATTAATATTGTACTTTGGCTCTCGTGTAGTTGTTTTAATTTTAAGCTTCAACTTGAACTTGCCTATGAACAATTGATGGTCTGTTATGCAGTCAGCCCTTGGCCTTGTTCTGACTGATGATACTGAGCTTCTCCATAGTCTCTTTCCACAGGCATAGTCAATCTGATTCCTTTATATTCCATCTGATGAGGTCCATGTGTATAGTTGCCATTTATATTGTTGAAAAAGAGTATTTGCAATGAATAAGTTGTTGGTCTTACAAAATTCTATCATGCAATCTCTGGTGTCGTTTCTATCACTAAGGCCATATTTTACAATTACCGATGCTTCTTCTTTGTTTCCAACTTTCACACTCCAATCACCAGTAATTATCAATGCACCTTGAATATTTTGCTATTGTTATAAAGCATCACCAGGGTTTTGCCTTTCTAGATTAGAATAGATTTGGATTAATTGACCTCATTGAGCAGTTATTTTCATGATATAAATATAATTTTATTTTAAGTTAAAATAAATGTGTATGTGTGATTTTTAATACATATGAAATTTAATAATGAAAAGAACAAAATCATAATCAATTGTAATGTTACATATTATTACAATTCATCATGATATACTAGAAGGTAGTAGCAGTTTGAAGTCAGAGAACCCTTAATTTAAAACTCAGTGAATTCTTTTTCTCCTTTGAGGCTTTATTTCTTTATATGAAAAATGGGAATAATACCACAACAACCACTTAGAATTACATGAGATGATGTATATAGATGGGGTTTAATAAATGCTAATTCTCATTTTAAATAATAAAAAATATTCTTCCTTCTTGGAAAATAGAAAACAAGTCCTTTATGTTTTTAAAAGTCTAGTAGATCCCATTGCCTAAGGCTTAACTATTTTCTTTATTTTATAGTAGATTAATTCCAAATTGCCTATTTTTCTTTCAAGTTGTAGAAATTACATTGGTCCAGTTTTTTTTCTTTAATTTTTAAGAGGGACAAACAGGATCCCATGTTTAGAAAAAATTCAACAGGTTTCATATAGTTCTGTTTTGGAGTCTAATGATTTTAAGTGTTATCAAGGAATTCTTTTTAGGATAAAAATATTAAATAAAAAAAAAAAATAAAACCCAAAACCAAACCCATTGCTGATGAGTTGATTTCGATTCATAACGACCCTATAGGAGCTTCCAAGGAGTGCCTAGTGGATTCGAACTGCCAACCTTTTGGTTAGCAGCTGTAGCACTTAACCACTATGCCACCAGATTATATATGTGTATGTATATTATATATATATAATATCTGGAATGAAAAACATAAACAAGTTGTTTTCTCTTTTCCAAGAAGGAAGACTGAGAGGAAATAGACATACTGCAGTAGAAAAGATTGGAAATATTAGGGGTGGGAGAGATTGAAAATACTAGGTTTAAGAGTTGGAAATCTTTTAAGAATTAACTCATACTGAAATAATTTTTAAAAGAGTAGATTTGATTTTAGATCATTAAGTCTCACAGGCAATGAAGGTTATTGGGCAATTTTGTTTTTGTTCTGGTTCACTTCATAGTGTCCTACTGGGTTCCAAGCCTGTATTACAGGGCTATTGGAACAAATTACCAGAAAGTTAGTGGCTTAAAACAAGAGAAATGTATCCTCTTGCAGTTCTGGAGGCCAGAAGTTTGAAATCAACTTGTCAATAGGACGATGCTCCCTCAGAAGATTCTAGGAAATAATCCCTTCATGCCTCTACCTGCTTGTGGTGACTCCAGGTGTTCCTTGGCCATGATTGCTTAACTCCAGTCTCTGCCTCTGTCTTCAAATAGCCTTCTCTTCTCTTTCTTGTAAGAACACTTGTCATTGGGTTTAAAGCCAATCTATAATGATCCCATCTCAAAGTCTTTAACTTCATTACATCTTCAAAAACCCTTTTCCTAAATCAGGTCACATACACATGTTCCAGGACCCCCACTTGACCCACTACAAAGCACATGGCGCTAAAGTATACTAACTTAAGCTGTTACCCTTGTTTGACCAATCTGCACATTAGTATGAGATTACTGAATATGAAAGAACTTTACAATCCAAAAGAACAATGACAGATTTGGGAGGAAAGTGAGAGGGCCTATCTAGAGGGGCTGTCTTAGATGGCTCAAGTCCCAGCAGTGAGGTGACCCCAGGGTCATGCTCAGCAGTTCACAATGATTCGTTGTTGTTGTTAGGTGCCATCAAGTCAGTTCTTCATAGCAACCCTATCTACAACAGAACAAAAACACTGCCTGGTCCTGTGCCATCCTTACAATCGTTGTCATGCTTGAGGCCATTGTCGTTGCCACTGTGTCAATCCATCTTGTTGAGGGTCTTCTTTTTTTTCACTGACCCTCCACTTTACCAAGCATGATGTTCTTTAGGAACTGACCCTTCCTAATAAGCTGTCCAAAGTATGTGAGACAAAGTCTTACCATCCTCGCTTCTAAGGAGCAACCTGGCTGTACTTTTTCCAAGACAGATTTGTTCCTTCTTCTGGCAGTCCATGGTATATTCAATATTCTTTGCCAACACCAGAATTCGAAGGCATCAATTCTTCTTCAGTTTTTCTATTCATTATCCAGCTTTCACGTGCATACGAGGCAATGAAAATACCATGGCTTGGGTCAGGCGCACCTTAATCCTCAAAGTGACATCTTTGCTTTTGAATGCTTTAAAAAGGTCTTTTGCAGCAGTTTTGCCCAGTGCCATATGTCATTTGATTTCTCCACTGCTGCTTCCATGGGCATTGATTGCAGATTCAAGTAAAATGAAATCTTTGACAACTTTAATATTTTCTCCATTTTTCATGATGTTGTTTATTGGTCCTGATTTATATATGCAGAATTCCTTGAGTTAGAGGGAATTCCTAGATGATCCTCAAGATGATTTTTTTATCCTTTGATCGCATGATGTGGTCAGATATTTTAATGTAATAAAATTACCCCTCCTCCTTTTTAACAGAATGGCCTGAGACCTAGGTCTGTGAAGAAAGTGAAGCTTTTCTATTAAAACAGAATCTTAAACTTTTCCTTAGAAAAATAATCTAGCATCCAGATATAAAGTGAAGGATTCTTAATTTCAACTTTTGAATAAATTTTGATTAATGACCGAAGAGGGTAGGGTGGAGAAGAATATAATGAGATTAAGGGGCTGCAAGTAGGATCCCAGCCACATGAGAAAGTTCAGACCTGGGAAGTGTGAGATTGTCACTGTTTAGCACCATCCTGGGAACAAGACACAGTCTTGGTTCAGAAGGACCGAATTACTGGGACATTCAAATTTGTGTTACAGTTCATGCTAACTGGCCCAGAGTTATTGAAGAATGGGGAGTTGCTGTCATATTCTGGGTATTGGGGCAAATTTGGAAATTATTTGTTATTTCAGTCATTTTGATTCCATAAATATTCATTTCCTGTTACTGTAGCATTACATAAAAATGGAGCTTTCATGGTATGCATGATCTCTCTGAGGAAACACATTGTTCTTCTGTTTCTGAAGACATCTTGGTGTGTATGTGAGCAAAGTTAACTGCCAATAAAAATTTCTTCTCTGACAGGAGATTTCTGTAATATTATGACTGTCTACATTATTAAAGGCCAGGAGACAACAAAATCTTGAAAAAAAAAATCTTTGAAGTTAAGTGAAACAGCCCTTTCCGTAACTGCTTATTTACTTCAACGAATCGTGACAGGAAAGTAGTTTAGAATGCTTTCCAGTTTCAAAGAAACCGAGAGAACCTGACTGAAATTGATCAAAATTAAATAAATTCAACGGAACAATAGTAGGTAAATTTTAAGTTCTACTCTGAGTTTTATCAAAACAGTGCTGTATCTGAAATTATCCAAGAACATTCACAGTAAGGAACAATAAAATTAAAACAAATGAAAATCTTTTTGAAAATCAGGCTGTACAAATTTTGCTCTTTCTGGCTTTGAATGCTTGTAGGAAAAACAAAAACAAGTATTTTTGAATCATTCTGAGGTATATTGGCTTTTTGTTTCATTTTTCCTTATTATCAAGTCTCTTTAGAAAATAAAATTGAGTTTTTTTTTCTCAAAGGCATTGCTACCATAAACCAAAAACCAAACCCATTCCCATTGAGTCAATTCTGATTCATAGTGACCCCATGTGTGACAGAGTAGAACCACTCTATAGGGTTCTTGGCCAGGCTTTTCTTCCCCGGTGCTGCTGCGTGGTTTCAAATCACCAGCCTTTAGGTTAGTGATTGTCTTGGTTATCTAGTGATGCTGTAACAGAAATACCACAAATGGATGGCTTTAACAGACAGCAATTTGTTCTCTCACACTTTAGGAGGTTTTAATTTTGAAATTGGGGAGCCGGCTCCAGTGCAAGGCTTTCTCTCTGTCTGCTGTGGCGGAAGTTCCTCATCAGTAGTTAAGCACAAACTGTTTGCACCACCCAGGGGCCTATTGCTACCAAAAACCAACCTCGTTGCGTCAAGTAGATTCCGACTCATAGTGCTACCATAAAAAGAAGTGAGAAATTCTCCTTTTCTTGAATTACTCTCTCATTACATGCCTCATTTAAGCTTTAAGCTTATAGGTGGTAGACTGTGTCTAATTCAGAATATTCAATAAACAGAAAATTTAATTTAATGTCAGTTATTGTGTTTGTAACATTTAAAAATTGTGGAAGTACTTTTACCTTGTTTTACGTTTTGTTGTTGTTGTTAGTTGCCACTGAGTTGATTCCGACTCATGGTAGCCCCAAGTGTGTAGAGTAGGACTGTACTCCATAAGGCTTTTGAGGCTATGACCGGTCAGAAGTAGGTAGCCAGGACTTACTTCCAAGTTGCCTCTAGGTGGGTTTGAACTGCCAACCTATTGGCTAGCAGTAGGGCACTTAAGCATTTGTGCCACCCAAGGAACTCCTGTTTTAACTTTAGAGCTCTTAATTACATTTTCTTGTAAAACTGAATATTAACCTTAGAAGCTCATACAAAAGACACTATTTCACAGTAAAGAAGCCCAAATTCAAATTGGTGAAGCTGATTAATGCTAAATATTTTCTTAGTTTTATGTGAAAGAAGCTTCAATATCCCTTAGGTTATGTTTTCCCTTTCTTTATCACTAAACCTTCAAATCACCTCTCTCATCAATTTCTGTTCAAATTTCTCCTGATTCTGCCATCTTAAGAAGTCAACTCTTTTCATTTTCCTTTCTTGTCCTTATTTGTATATATACATTTAGAATTGCCTTCAAAAGTGCAGGTACAATTTTATATTCAACTTTTTTCATTAGGAATTTTTAGAGGTTGCTGCATGTAGTCCTTTAATTCCTTTAAACATTATTATTAAAGTTTAAATCAAGCAAAACAGGAATACAGTGTAATATCCATTTAGTCTACACCCAGCTGAAGAACAAAAAGATTATTGGTGCTGTTGAGTCCACATATGACCTGTCTTGATTGCATTCCTTTCTCTCTTTCCAAGAGGTAACATCTACACATTTTTTTTTAATTTCATACATTTCTTATGTTTTTACTGCACATGTACATCTTCTGAGGAAATTTTTAGACTTAATGTTTTTTTCCTAAGCACACCTTACAACAAAATCTTAATGGTTTTTCTGAACTTCCACGTGTTAGAGTCAAAATAACCTAACTTCAAAAACCACAGCAGAATAATAGCTGCATCGTTCATGATTTGTCTTTCAAACTACCAAAACACATCCCATATGCCCACAAACCCATGCTTATCTGTGCTTTTTGTAGCTCAGCAGTCACTCTGTACACCGTTGAAAAGGCAATCATAGTTTATCAAAGTGACACTGTTCCGTTGGTCCCCCACCTCCTTCCCTTGTCTAGGTGGCAGTCTCTTTTTATTTAGACTGTTTGTAAGTTAGACAAGATGCTAAGTCAGGAGAAAAAAAAAAAAAAGACATAAAACCTTGCCTTCTCACATTGTCACAATCATTTTGAAACTAAATAAATCAGAGTTATTATTCTTTAGTGTTCTTGAATGTGCAGTCCATAGGGATATGTAAAATAAAGGTGTGCTTTAAGTTGACTTTCTTCTGAGAATGAGATTTCTTTTTCATTTCCACAGCAAAAATAAAATAATCTCTTTTTCCATTAACTGCTTAATTTTGTTTGCTCATCTAGGGTTGATCTTTTTCTCCTCTTAGTAGCCCGCCTTTGGGAAATGAAATACTAAGCATCAAAGAGAAGGATTCAGATTTGCTTGTGATATGTTGTAAATCATATGCATTAGCTTTCTTTCTACTCTTTTGACCTGCTATGTACAGCAAGAGATTTTCACCTTCAAGGCCATAACCCAGTATATCAGAGGGGATATGGATATAAAAACCCATTTCCAAAAGGATCTGAGGTTAATAGTGAGATAGTTTTCTTTCTTTCTTTGTTCACTTAGCAGCTACGTTACAGTGGGGATGATGATAAATTCCTGGTTTCAGTTTGTTCTGTGCCAGAAGTGTGACCTCAGTGCGGTAACCACCAGCAAGAGGATAAATAGATTTAGTTAGTATTAGCCATGACAGAAACATATCATTTAACCTCATAAATGACTGTTAATCATCAAATCAAGTTTCCAACTGTTAAATGTACTGATCTACCATAATAGAAGGATATGAATTAACTTTTTTCCACATTTCAATTAATATCACGAGTTTGAGAGTGAATTACTGCCTTTTTCTAACTTCAAGTACATTTCCTTCAGTTTCAGATAAAATAGAATTTTGATACAAACTGCTAAATATCTGTTAAGGCTAAATTCAGCAAAACTGTCTGGTGCTCTAAAACTTCAAGGTCATCTATCTTGACCATGATCACAAAAAGACTGTCCTAGCAAGTTGCTAGAAGATATTATTTTTATTGTATTTTAGGTGAAAGTTTACAGAGCAAATCAGTTTCTCACTCAACAATTATTATACAAATTGTTTTGTTATACTGGTTGCCAACCCCTCAAAGTGTCAACACTCTCCCCATCTCTACCCGTTTCCATTAGTCAAGTTTTCCTGTCCCTTCCTGTCTTCTCACCTTTGCTTTTGGACAGGTGTGCCCATTTAGTATCATATACATGACTGCACTTTGGGAGTGACTTCAGTTCTGAGTTAAAAGGGTGTCCAGGGGGCATACTCTTGGAGTTTCCCCAGTCTCTTTCAGACAGTAAGTCTGGTCTTTTTTGTGAATTTGAATTTTGTTCTACATTTTTTTCCAACCCTGTGTGGGACCTTCTATGATGACTGACCCCTGTCAGAGCAGTTGGTATGGTACCTGGGCACCATCTATTGTCTTCTGGGCTCAGGTGGTGGAGGCTGTGGTTTGTGTGGTCCATTAGTCCTTTGGACTAATATTTCCCTTGTGTCTTTGGTGTTCTTCATTCTCCTTTACTCTTGACAGGATGGGATGTGTCTTAGATGGCTGCTCGCAGACTTTTAAGACCACAGATGCTACTCACCAAAGTCAGATGTAGAACATTTTCTTTAAACCTATGTTATGCCAATTGATCTAGAAGTGTGCTGAAAACATGGTCCCTAGCTCTCAGTCCAGGAACTCAGTCCCTCAGGGAGTTTGGATATGTCTGTGAAGCTACTAGAAACTATTTTTGTTAGCAGCATTGGTCTCCACTAGCAATGTGGCTAAAGTTTAGATTAGCGAGCTTTGAGATGTCTAATTTAAAGTTGAATCATGGATATACTCGGAAAGATGTGGTATTTTCATATTATTTAAATGAATTTTATAATATTGATAAAGATAAAAATCAATCATTAGACAAACAATGAATTTGAATGGGCAGCATTTTTTTTTTCTGTGTATTTATAGTAAATAACATTACATTTTTAAAAGTGTTCTATTGTTAGTAAATATTGGAAGGATATGAACCTATAATAGTATTGGTCTCTTGATTAAAAGAAAAAAATTTTGGGGCTATTGGCTGACATCTTTTAAAGATCTTGGAACTATGGCATGAGAAAAATTTACCTATCCATCACTGTGTTGTTGTCAGGTGCCACAGAGTCGGTCCTGACTCATAGCGACCCTATGCATAACAGAACGAAGCACTGCCCCATCCTGTGGATCCTCACAGTCATTGTTATGCTTGAGCCCATTATTGTAGCCTTTGTGTCAATCCATCTCATTGAGGGTCTTCCTCTTTTTTCACTGACCCTCTACTTTACCAAGCATGATGTCCTTCTCCAGGATGTCATATAACATGTCAAAAGTATGTGAGACAAAGTCTTGCCATCTTGTTTCCATGGAGCATTCAGGTTGAATTTCCTCCAAGACAGATTTTTTCGTTTTCTGGCAGTCCATTGTATATTCAATATTCCTTGCCAACTCTATAATTCAAATGCATCAATTCTTCTTCAGGCTTCCTTATTCATTGTCCAGCTTTGCATGCATATGAGGTGATTGAAAATATCATGGCTTGGGTCAGGTGCACCTTAGTCCTTAAAGTGATATCTTTGTTTTTTTTTTTAACACTTTAAAGAAGTGCTTTGTAGAAGATTTGCCCAATGCAATGCATCATTTGATTTCCTGACTGCTGCTTCCATGGCTGTTGATTGTGGATCCAAGTAAAATGAAATCCTTGACAAATTCAATCTTTTCTCCATTTATCATGATGTTGCTTACTGGTACAGTTGTGAAGATTTTGGTTTTCTTTATACTGAGGTGCAATCCATACTGAAGGCTGTGGTCTTTGATCTTCATCAGTAAGTACTTCAGGTCCTCTTCACTTTCAGCAAGCAAGGTTGTGTCATCTGCATATTGTAGGTTGTTAATGTGTTTTCCTCCAATCCTTATGCTGCGTTCTTCATATAGTCCAGCTTCTTGAATTATTTGCTCACCATATAGATTGAATAAGAATGGGGAAAGGATACAAACCTGAAGCACACCTTTCCTGACTTTAGCCCATACAGTATCTCCTTGTTCTTTTTGAACAATTGCCTCTTGGTTTATGTTCAGGTTTCTCACAAGCACAATTAAGTGTTCTAAAATTCCCATCCTTCACAATGTTACGCATAATTTGTTATGATCCACACAGTCGAATGCCTTTGCATAGGTAATAAAATACAGGTAAAACATCTTTCTTGTATTCTCTGAATTTAGCCAAGATCCATCTGACATCACCAATGATATCCCTCATTGCACATCCTCTTCTGAATCCAGCTTGTTTCCTGTTGACCTACTCACTAGACTTGGCCAAAACATTCAGTGGAACTCTCATAACTTTAGCACGAAAAAATCAGAAAATACAAAGGTTATCAGAACATTTGTGCTTGAAAGAGTACGGTATGATAATTTAAAATGCCATTCTAAAGCAACACAATGGCAAATAATTAAAAAAAAAAATCCCTGGGTATATTAAAATCAATCTGTACGGCTCCTATTTGTGACACTGAATGAGTTTGCGTTCCAGTATTCAGTGATAATTAAATACACCTGTGCTATTAAAAATTGGAATTGCAAATATTAGCAACAAAAGAAAATGTGCGCCACAAGGTGGAATTTGTTTAGCTGTTTCTTTTGTCTTCCTGCATGGTCACTTTGTTGAAAGACATAGCAAGCACTGGCCTTTAGCTTTTAACTAGAATCCATGCTTTCAAACTATAAATTGTGTCATTTTTCAAAGCTATAAGGGGGATGCAACGCAGATCATCATCATTTTCTGGTAAGCACGATTCTTTCCATACCTCTCACCTTAGAATAAAGTAAGCAACTATCCATTTTGTATTCTAGGTATACGTTTTAATTCAAGAACTGCTTAAAGTTGGGATAATCATAATCCAGGTAGTTAATTCATGATTACACATTCTATTAATATGCTTTAGTGTACACTAAGTTATTAGGCATCTGTCTAATAATATGACTGAGAAAATCTATTTAGAAATCTACATTATCCCTTGTGATACATAAACAGAAAAATTTAGTAGTATACCTCAGTCTTTTCTCAGCAGGCCTAAAATTCTCTCTTGGAACAAGCTGTATATGGTGTAAGAACAGAGAAATCTTTTAAGAAGTCTTCTTTATGATGTATTTCTTGTTAGAGGTCACTCCCCCATGTGTCTGTCAGTTTGTTGTACTGTGGGGGCTTGTCTGTTGCTGTAATGCTGGAAGCTATGGCACCAATCTTCAAATACCAGCAGGGTCATCCATGGTGGACAGGTTTCAGCTGAGCTTCCAGACTAAGACAGACTAGGAAGAAGAAACCAGCAGTCTACTTCTGAAAAGAATTAGCCTGTGAAACCTTATGAACAGCAGGGGAATATTGTCTGATATAGTGCTGCAAGATGAGCCCCTCAACTTGGAAGGCACTCAAAAGACGACTGGGTAAAAGTTGCCTCTTCAAAGTAGAGTCGACCTTAATGACTTGGATGGAGTCAAACTTTCGGGACCTACATTTGCTGATGTAGCAAGACTCAAAATGAGCAGAAACAGCTGCAAACATGCATTAACAATTGCAACGTAGAATGTACGAAGTATGAATCTAGGAAAATCCGTAGTTGTCAAAAATGAAATGGAATGCATAAACATTGATATCCTAGGCATTAGCGAGCTGAAATGGACTGGTATTGATCATTTTGAATCAGACAATCATATGGTCTACTGTGCTGGGAACAACAACTTGAAGAGGAAAGGTGTTACATTCATCATCAAAAAAGAACATTTCAAAATCTATCCTGAAGTACAACGCTGTCAGTGATAGGATAATATCCATGTGCCTACAAGGAAGACCAGTTAATATGACTATTATTCAAATTTACGCACCAACCACTAATATAAAAGATGAAGAAATCGAAGATTTTTACCAACTTCTGCAGTCTGAAATTGATGGAACATGCAATCAGGATGCATTGAAAATTACTGGAGGCTGGAATGAAAAAGTTGGAAACAAAGAAGAAGGATTGGTAGTTGGAGAATATGGTCTTGGTGATAGAAATGATGATGGAGATCGCAAGATAGAATTTTACAAAACCAATGGCTTCTTTATTGCAAATATCTTTTTCCACCAACATAAATGGCAACTATACATGTGGACCTCACCAGATGGAATACACAGGAATCAAATCGACTACATCTGTGGGAAGAGATGATGGAAAAGCTCAATATCAACAGTCAGAACAAGGCCAGGGGCCGACTGGGAACAGACCATCAATTACTCATATGCAAGTTCAAATTAAAACTGAAGAAAATTAGAACGAGTCCATGAGAGCCAAAATACGACGTTGAGTATATCCTACCTGAATTTAGAGATCATCTCAAGGATAGATTTGACACATTGAACACTAATGACCGAAGACCAGAGGAGTTGTGGAATGACATCAAAGATATCATACGTAAAGAAAGCAAGAGGTCATTAAAAAAACAGGAAAGAAAGAAAAGACCAGAATGGATGTCAGAAGAGACCCTGAAAGTTGCTCTTGATTGTTGAGTAGTTAAAGTGAAAGGAAGAAATGATGAAGTAAAAGAGTTGAACAGAAAATTTCAAATGGTCTTATATCAGCAATTAAATGGTCTAGCCCAGAAGTGACACATGTCACTTCCAGTCATAAGTCCTGTCTAGAACTAGTCACACGGCTCCAACCACAAAAGGGTCGGAAGTGTAATTCTGTCATATGCCCCTAAGGATGGGGAATCAGAAATACTTGTTAACAGAACTCATGATCAGCACTTCAGCTTAAGACGAGACTACTGTTACTTGTAGCAGAAGTTACTTGAACCTGATTATGATGATAGTAATTCTTAATGTTATTGCATGCTCTAAGGCATTGTTCTAAATTTTTACATGTTAGCTTATTTAATATGTGCAATGATCTTACAATGTGAGTACTGTTATTCCCATTTCCTACTGAAAAACTGCCTCAGAGAAGTTTCTTGCTCAGTATCATATAGCAAGTTAATGTAGTAGTTATGATTTTAACATTAGGCAGTTTAGTTGCAAAATCTACATTCTAAAACACCAAGTCATAAATCTTTAATTGTTTTTTTTCAACTACACACACACACACACACACACACACACACACACACACATCTATCTATTATCTATTGATCTAACATCTATCGATCTATGGATCAATCTAGTTAAGGAAAAAAAATGTAACTACCATAACTCCATTGTTGGAAAAAATAAGATAAAACTTCATTAGAGGGTACATATCAATCACTATCCAGTTAGCTGAAGTCAGCATATTAGACAAATTTTGAATCAATTTTCTCAAAACAAATGAGGAAGTTTTTCATCTATGACACAGAAGAGCAAGTAGATTTTATAAATTACCAAGCCAGAGGCCTCTATCACTACTAGCTTGTGCCCTGTTCACTTGGGGATGACAGAAGATTTAACACACCTTTTACCATCCATGGAGAGAAGGAAGTACCCACAGCCCAAAGCTATTCACTCTTCACTTCGTGAGTGCTCATATTCAATTCACAGATAAGCCTATATTCAGACTATGACTGCAGAGAACTATCATCTGTGGAAGTATGACTACATTCAATTTACTTTTTATTGGGAAGCTATACTTCTACCTTAAAAAACAAAAACCCATTGCTGTCCAGTCAATTCTGACTCATAGTGACCCTACAGGACAAAATAAAACTCCTCCAAAGGGCTTTCAAGGAATGGCTGGTGGGTTCAAACTGCCAAGATTTTGGTTAGTAGCCATCTCTCTTAACCACTATGCCACCAGTGCTCCATTTTTCTACCAGTGCTCATTAACTAAATGAGGGAGTACTTGGGCTTGGTGATTCTGGATGCTTATTTGACTCAAATTTTCATTTGCTCTTATCTGAGCAAGTTTTATTTCTTTTTCCAGGGAGATCTCCTCATTCAATCCCCTGAATTTGAATTTTGGAGTTTTAATTAAAATCTTTTTCCCCAGGTTAACATCTGTTGTTTGATAAAAGCATGTCAATTCTTCTTTGGGAAACTACTGCTCTCATTTTTAATCAAGGTAGTTTGAGCGTTATTGACCCTGTCTTCTCTTAGAGCATGATAATCAGGTCTGGTGAATCAGAATTTTCTTTCCTGTAGGGTATAAGGATTGCTTCCTGGTTGGACACATGATCCAAGTTGTACTCAGTACAGGTACAGTGGTACTCAGACTTGGCTCTGTTATAACAAACACTGGCTCTAGAAAAGGAAACATTAGGGCAGGGGTTCTTCTTTCTTCACCATTGTATCTATGCACTAAGAAGAATGCATAGCAAATTGTGGGTCCCCAACAAATATTTGTTGAATGAATGAAAAAGTCACTTTTTGCTGTGGTTGCTAAGCTGGTTGAAGTAAGCCTTGCACTACCAGGCTGCCACCACGTACAGAATGCTTGCATGAGAGGGAAGCTGAAACTAAAGAAATCCAAGAAAGATTAAAAAGGGGTGGGGGGAACCCAAAACTGAATCCTGATGACATCATTTGAGCTTTAGGACCCAACTGTGCTGGAAGCCGGGGTATGCAGGTACTTATTGATTCCAAGAACCAAACAATTTCCCTTATCATTTATACAAGTTGGACAGGGATTATATCAAAAGAATACTGAAGACTCTCTAGTTGTGGGGAATGATAATGGAATGACCAAAATTTTATCACTCTACGGTGAAAACTATTAACGCTGTTGGCTGCTAACTGAAAGATTGGAAGTTGGAGGTCATCCAGAGGTGCCTTAGAAAAAAGGCTTGGCAATCCGTTCCAAAAAATCAGTCATTGCAAACCCTGTGGAGCAAGCTCTACTTTGGCACACATGGGGTTGCTGTGAGTTGGAATCAACTTAATGGCAACTAATTTAACTGGTTACTGACTTGAACATTTTCTTTATAAATATTATATCAGAGACCATCTGTAATGTACCTCCAGAGATACATCAAAGTTGTGCATGAGAATTATGCTATCTAAAACATTTAAGTGTTCTACTCTTGCTGAATTCGAGGAAGTTGAGATATTTGAGAGTACTTTAACCTCAGTAGGTGTTCTGGCGAGGCCCTTGATGGGAGTACCAGGAATACATTTACATACCGGAATAGTATTTATTAATAAAGGATTTTTGAGAACAGGAGATTGGAACTCTATACACTGTGAGGTACCTTATCCTAAAAAGCAGAGACATTCACCAGTGCCCCTTTCTTTCCTGGAAGGATTTTTAGGAAGTGTTGTTATAACAAGTTTAGCTTTTGTCCTGAATTCTCCTTTTATCCCTGAAAATGGTACCTTTTTGTCACAGACTTACAAATTCAGTGTTCTCCTGGCTACATACTAGCTGTGTAACTTATCTATAAAATGGAAATAATGATAATGCCTACCTTATAGAATTGCATGAAGATTAAATAAGATAACTAAGGTAAAGCACTTCCTATCTACCTGTTGCCATTGAGTCAATTCCAACTCATGGTGACCCCATGTGTTACAGAGTAGAGCTAAGCTCCATTGAGTTTTCTTGGCTAGAATCATTATAGAGGAAGATTGCCAGGCCTTTCTTCCATGGTGCTGCTGGGTGCTTTGGAACAGCTAAAATTGTGGTTAGTATTTGAGAGAAAATGGTTTGTACCACCCTGGGACCTTGTAAAGTAATTAATGATTACCAAATGTTGTTGCTGTTGTTAGGCATCATTGAGTCATTTTCAACTCATAGCAACCCTATGTACAACAGAATGAAACACTGCCCCGTTCTGCACCATCCTCACAATTTTTGCTATGTTTGGGCCCATCGTTGCAGCCCCTGTGTCCAGCCATCTCCTTGAAAGACTACCTCTTTTTCACTGACCCTCTACTTTATTAAGCATGATATCCTTCTCCAGGGACTAGTCCCTCGGGATAACCTGTCCTAAGTACATGAGACAAAGTCATGATATCCTCACTTCTAAGGAGAATTCTGGCTGTACTTCTTGCAAGACAGATTTGTTTGTTGTTTTTCTGGCAGTCCATGGCACTTTCAGTGGTCTTTGCCAACACCATAATTCAAAGGTGTCAATTCTTCTTCGGTCTTCCTTACTCATTGTCCAGCTTTTGCATGCCTATGTGGTGTGATGGATTGCTTTTACATGGCCTTTCTCACCATGGTCTTGTAACTCCCACCCAAGAGATGAGTGGGACTATGCAAATAAGGTTATTGTGGCCCACTAAGGGGATTGGTAGTTTTGCCATCCCAGTAGGCTTAAAATGAGCCATCCCAGAGGCAGAAAGAGAGGATCTCATCACCACGAAGGAAGAAGAGCCAGGAGTGGAGTGTGTCCTTTGGCCCTGGAATCCTTGTGTTGAGAAGCTCCTGGAACCAGGAGACTGAGAGAGAGAGATCTGTAACACTGAAGGTAAGAATCAGGGGAGAAGCAGTGGTAGAGAAGTGGTAGCAGCAGAACCAGGAGAATAGTAGGAGATGTGCGGTGGGCCGGGAGCCTATGGAGCGAGAAAACTGAGTGCCTTTGGGCAGGAGCCTTGCTGAAGGAGTAGGGTGCCTCTGGGTACTTGGTGGAGCTAGGTTTGCTGATCCACAGAGCTAGAGGGCAGAGACGAAGGGACAGAGAGAGGTGTGCCTGCAGGCATGGCTAAGACACTGTTCTGATGGAAGAAGTGTATCCTGAGCATTTCTGAACTTGAACTGTAACTTGTTGCTTCCCTAATAGACCCCATAACTGTGAGTATGGTCTGCGAGTTCTGTGTGGCCATTGCAATGAATTGTTGAACCCAGCAGAGAAGTAGAGAGAGCCATGGGAGGGAGAGTTGGTGTCAGAATTGGTAAAGATGGCGGAGAGAGGAGACATGTCTGACCTCTACCTCATAGCAATCATCCTTGGGGTGTTGTTTTTCATTCCCCCGTGTGAAATTAGAGGAGGTGAGATGCCTCCATGAAAATACCATGGGTCAGGCACACCTTAGTCCTCAAAGTGATGTTTTTGCTTTTTGACACTAAAGAGATCTTTTGCAGAAGTTTTGCCCAATGTAATACGTTGTTCGATTTCTTGACTGCTGCTTCCATGGGTGTTGACTGTGGATCCAAGTAAAATGAAATCCTTGACAACTTCAGTTTATCATGATGTTGCTCATTGGTCCAGTTGTGAGGATTTTTGTTTCCCTTATGTTGAGGTATAATTCATATTGAAGGATGAAATCTTTGATCTTCATCAGTAAATGCTTCAAGTCTTCGCTTTCAGCAAGCAAGGTTGTGTCATCTGCATATGACAGGTTGTTACTGAGTCTTCTACCAATCCTGATGCCACATTCTTCTTCTTATAGTCCAGCTTCTTAAATTATTTGCTCAGCGTACAGATTGAATAAGTATGGTAAAAGGATACTGTCTTGATGCCTACCTTTCCTGATTTTAAATCACACAGTATTCCCTTGTTCTGTTCAAATGACCGACTGCCTCTTGGTCTATGTACAGATTCCTCATGAGCACAATTAAGTATTCTGGAATTCCCATTCTTTGCAATGCTATCCATAATTTATTATGATCTACACAGTTGAATGCCTTTGAATTGTTAAATAGATAGTAGTTATTACTATTATTAAATTCTCTAGAAACAAACAACAACAACAAAAAAACTGTTGCCGTTGAGTTCATTCTGACTCATAGCTACCCAATAGACCCCAACCTATTTTTTGTCTGGGGATTTTAAAGACCTCTAGCTTTCCATCCAGCCCTATTCTGATTTAGAGATTCACCTCTTGTGTCTGGGCTTCAAAATTTTGATCTTTAAAATTTTATTCACATTTCCATAATGGGTCTCTATTCTCCTACACTGCTGTTGGGACAAAATGTCTTAAACTCTAGTTTCTCCAGGATCGGGGACTTAATCTCCTCTTGTTGATCCCTTCATCCAAAGGAGTGAAACCAATCCTTATGTTTAGGTGCTTGTTATTTGCTGCCACATTTCCTAGCTGGATATCTATAAATTATCAGGTCCTTGTTTCAACCTTCTTCCTCAGGGTACTCACCACTTACCCCTGGCTCAAGACTTTTGCTGGCCATCTGGCTTGAAAAAAAAAAAAAAGAAAATCACCTTTGGTCTTTCTTTAATTCCCTGATTGAGCAGCTAATTCCTTCTTATAGTTGTGTGACTCCCAGGATCTCTGTCCTCTACATGACTTTGTCTTCTCATCACTAACACCTCCAACATTTTTTTAGGTGAAAGACATCAGGGAAAGGTGAGGAAAAAAGGAATAAATTCTCTTAAGCACCGCTAAGTCTGGACCAGCCATATAGCACCAGGTAAAATGCTTGCTTGAGGTGGGAAATAGCTAAAAATACACACATGAAAAATGAAATCAGTTTATTCTCTAAAGAATTTCCTATTTCTAAAAACAGAAAACTTAATTGATTTCATAAATTATTGCTGGGTCAATGTTCTAATAATTTGTATACAACCATTTATGTGTTAGAATTGATTGCCTCAACTCATCCTCTGTGGGGCTAACTTTCAGCTATGACTTCCTACCAGTTGAGGGTTTCCAGTCGACTTCAACATTTACTTCAGAAGGTATTTGTCTTATCAATATCTGGAACCTGATATGTTCCAGAATCAATTCTGTGCTCCCTACCCATATCCTAAGTAAGTTGCCTTTTCAGCTTTTGGTTTTTGTTAAATATCATCTCATCATCATTCTAGCTTTATTCTTGGGTTAATTTTGCTTTCTTTTTCTTCTTTGCCACACGTAGCGTACTATCCACTATCAGTTTTCTTTCCATGGCAGTTCTGACCCTCAGCACTTCTTTATTTTACAAACACCATCCTTCTCCATGCTTTTGTTATTTTATGCCTGAATTGGTATAATGATTCCCAAACAAGGAGACAAGAGGGATTTCTGACTTCCATATTATTGTTAAAATAATTTCTCTCTCTCAAATGTCTTTACTTTCCCTCTTTAATAATGTTAGGTGACCTGATATTTACAAATCCCGTTAAGTTGGAATCGATTCATCGGCAATGGGTTTGGCTTGGATTTGGTTTTACCAGTTGCCCAACACAACTTCTCTATTGATTCCTTGTTTCCTTGTAACATGACATTTCTCTTTAAATAGTCTAATCTTGCCATAGTCTCCTTTCATCTCACTCCTCCCCATTTACTGTTAGACCCTCTCTTCTGCATGTTATAATGATGTCCTGACTCTCTGTAAATGGAAAATTCACTTTTAGTGTTTCCTCAGAAATTGCACCGGATTTGCACCAATCTTTACATGCCTAGTTTCTCTGATTCAATGCGGCGGGGCGGGTTATTGATTGGATTAAAATGCACTGTGATGCCAACTGGATCAAGTTGCTTATTCTGTCTCAGTGAAGTCTAAAAAGTTTACTTAGCTAGACTCAGTGCCCTTTTCTATTTTTTTTTAGCCAGTAACAATCTTTATTGATCTTTATTTTCTGAAAACCTAAATTCGAAGTATACTTTCTTAAGGGAAATATTTTCAGCCTCCAAGATGGCTCATGGCTCATTACTTTTCCACTGTGTTCTCCTTCATGTGCTCATGCATATTTGCAGTTTTTACTACAGTTTCCTGCACTTTTTGAATTCCTGCTCTGGAAAAGTGTTCTCCAAGTTTGTGTGTGTGTTTTTCTTTTCTTGAATAACTGTGAGCCTTTTGAGTACCTCTCTATGCACTATAAACATCTATTGTAACTCTCCCCTGTTGCCATTGCTGTGGATTCTAGAAGACTGCTTGGCACACAATAGGCACTAATTAAATGTTGAATGATTGACTGCCAATGTGTAGGAGGTTGCAAAACAATCCACCATGTGTGAAGGGAATATATGTTTTTACTTTTTCCAATTGGTGGTGAGAAGTAGATAACCCTCGTATCTTTGATAATGTCCTCTAACTTTTTTCTTTCATGGTGAGAAGTTTTGAATCATTGATTTTGCTTGTGCTAGTTCACTTTTTTTAGTTCACATTATCCCCGTTATATTCTAGTGGTAGTATATTATTCCTATGCCAAGCATGCTTAAACGATAATGTTGTAAAATTCAATTATGAGAAAACCCATCCCTACATCATAGGTTGTACCTATTAGCTGGTTTGCAACTCCTGATATTTCTTGAATAGTAGTGAACCAAATGTGCTGACAAATGGGAAAGATGAGAATGCATTTGTCGCATAGGTATACAAAGATGCCGATCACATTTGATTTTGAAACACTCTCCCTGAAGTCTTCACATCTACTGTATAAAAACCGTGCACTGGAAGGTCACAATTGCTAAACTAATCACTAAGTTCAAATAGCTTCACTTTTCCTGACCCCTCATGACACTTGGAATTATAGAATTTTTTTTTAAATGGCAAATTTCTCTTCCTTTAAAATTTTGCTATCATTTTTGACTACCCAGCATGTAACGCCCCCAACAAATGATGACTATGTCACCCTTATACTGAACCCTTATTAAGTTCTACCCACTAGGCTGTGTGAGGGTGATAGAAAGAAATTAAGGTGTCATCATCTCAATCATCTAGAAACTCACAGTGGTTGAGATAAGCTAAGAACAAATTATTATGATACAAAATAGAATTAATGGTAAGTGTTTCAGAAGTAAAGGTAAAAATGTGGAAATTCAGAGAAGAGAAGAATCAAAATGACTTCATGAAGGTAGTGTTGTGAGGAAGGATATGCAAAATTTGTACATGAAGAGCTGATGGGAGAAGGGCACGTCATGTTAGAAAAAGGGTGGTGATAAAAATAAGCGCCCAATGGAAATAGGAAACTATATTTTACACAGATTTTCTTATTTAAAATTTTCTTACCACTACCCTAGTCAGGCTATCATTATCTCTTGCTTAAATTATTTGGGTCACCTCCTAAATGATTCCCATTCTCCAGCCTTTGCCTTCCTCAATTTATTCTGCATTACATGTCCAGAATAATATTCATAAAGCTCTGGTCAGGTCACTTTTTTGCTCAAAATACTTCAGTGATCCTTAATTAAACCAAGAAAACAAACCTATTGTTGTTGAATTATTTCTGTCTCCTTGGGACTCATGTATTATAGAGTAGAACTGAGCTCCCAAGGGTTTTCTTGGCTATAATCTTTATGGAAGCAGATCACAAGGCTTTCTTCCATGAAGGCCCTGGGTGAGTTCAAACCACGCAATGGCTTCAAACTGCCAACCTTTAGGTTAGTTGTTGAGGACAAACGATTTATGCTACCCAGGGACTTTGGTCCTTAATTAGGCTCCTCCAAGACTCCCAGCTCATTTTCTTTGACAATTGGACTCTACTCATTTTTCTGGTTGTATCTCCATTTCCGTTTATGAAATACATGCTCTAAACTCTTCAGTTTTTACCATTGCTCCCTTATTTTTTCAGCTTTCCCTAGGCTTAAGGTTTTAGTCACTTTTGATTCTCATTTTGGCTTCGATTTTCATGTTCAAAACAATCATCATGTCACAAAATATCTGTAGCATTCAATACTCTCAAGAGGACCTTCATCTCTTGGAGTTGACTCCTAATATGTTTTCTGGCCTTGAGAATCCACCCTCCATTAAGTCTTTTGAAAAATTTCCAATAACTATCATTTTTATCATATTATTGCAATTCTAATAAAAATCTTCAATAACTCCCTATTTTATTTTTAAAAGAAAGTATCTGCTTTTGATTGATATGAAAAGGGCTTTACAATCAGATGCTAAATGTACATTCCACACTATATTATTGATTTGCTTCACTGTTCTGATTCTTCTACATTTTTCAATTATTCTGTGTTCAGATCACATCTATGCTTTTACTGATGTGGTTTCCCTTTCCCGAAAAACAAAACAAAACAAAACAACAACAAACAAAAGCTAGTCTTTGTTAGCCTACTGGTTTATATCCTTCTAACTTATATGAAATCATCTTAAAAACTACTCTCTTTGACACTTATAGGACTGAAGGGACCAAGTGTTAAATGTGTTTTTGGTATCTCACTTATATCTGCCCTACTATATGGTTAAACTCGTCATAGAGACTAGTTTGAGGGATTTCTCCAGAGATACTCCTCAGAAAGGTTTGTTTTGGCTGTGGTAAGAATTAGTGAAATTGTAAAGACTTACTTTCAGTATCATTTTTCTTCTGTATGCTATAATTCTTTACAGTTACATTTCTTTCCCACAGACATTTCCTCTCATAAAATTCTGCACAAATATATAATGTTCTACTTAGGAAATCAAAGCAGGGCTAAGTTGTTTATTTACACTTGAGTTTCTAATTAACCAGCAAGGTGGGGTGGGTTTAACTTTAAAGCCCTTGTTCTTGCTGATAAGAAAGCTTCATGATTGTTTAGTTTGGAAACAGAGAAGGACGAGATTTTCTACTACTCAACTCTGACCTCTAATTCATTCTTGCAGTACTGATTTTCTTTTAAAATATAGACACAAGAAAGGATCTGGAGACTATTCGTACTTTCATTTACCAGGAAAGTTGCACCAGCTTGAAAAAAAAAAAAATACTCTGCCTGATGATCCACTTGATACTGAAATGTGGGAAAGTATGTGGTTGCACTTGACTATTTTAAGAAATTCTATTTAACAAGCTGTAGAGGAAAAAAATCACAGAAAAAGGCAGAAATGAAAAGAAATATTCTCTTCAAATTCTGGAGACAATTTTAGGAGAAAAGTGGCAAATGCCATCATATATAAGTTACAGATGAGGCACAAAGTCTTATTATGGGAGTTTTGGGAAGAGAGAGTACCTTGTGGTAGATAACAGCCTGGATGGATTCGTAATCATCAAGCTTAGGTTTGAATACTGCGCCTTAATAGTTGGTCAATAATACTAGTCATTAATAGTTGAATGACCTAGATCACTAAATCTCCCTAAACTTCAATTTCCTTGCATGTAAACTGGAGATAATACCAGTATCTACCTCATAGAGATGTTGTAAAGAATAAATGAGATAATGAACAGTGCTCGTGCATTACTGAGTACATATGAGGTAAATGGTGGCTTTTATGACAACAAACCCATCGTGCACAAAGCTGTATTCCAATAAGGTCAGCACGTGGGGGAACACATGTTTTACTTGTTCTCACACAACCAAAAGTGCACTTAAGTAACCCAAGGGAAGATGTCGAAGTAGATGAAATCTCTAGCTTCCCTAGTCTCTCTGTACTCTCCTTGTCAAATGATACCCTTTTTCCTAAGAGAGGTGATTGGGAATGTCCCTGTGCTAGGGTGGAAAAGTGATCTAAGCATTTACTCACAAAGACCCAGGTGATTCTCATGCAACTTGTACTTTTAGACATATATAAAAATACATTTCTAATTTCATAACGTGAGAACATTGTTTTTTGTTTCCACCAACAGCACTTATTTTCTATTTACTCATTTCCTTCAGTTTTACAAATATATGAATTTTTATATTTTGGGAAAAATTTCTAAAAAGTTGACCAATGTGAAAAAAAACCCTCATCAAACAAATGAGTTTTTCTGGCATCTTTCCTCATAGGATTTTCTCATCATTATTTCATAATCAATTGTAGGAAAACAAAACAAAACAAAACAAAACAAATTCTTTGTAATAATGTGAAGCATGTAATAGATTCAGTTACTGAATACCAATGTATAAACCTTAGTTATTCTGCTGACATTATTGTGGTTTAGGATTAAATGAATTTTCAAAATCAGTAAACAATGAGTTTTCCCCTCTTAGTTCATGGCTAAATTGAAATTTTCATTATTTGGCTTTTAAAAATAATTTAATTTTTAAATGTTTTTGAAATATTTAAATTTGAATACTTTTAAAAATTCATTTTAGCCAGAGAGATGCTCATTTCAGAATGATGAAAGGCTCACACGTGTCTGAAATGGCTTTCAGAACATGAGGTCTGCTGAGAGTCTGCTCTTGATATTTGTGTGTGTGGGGGGGGGGTGGGGGGGGAGTGGTCTTTAATAAGGCAGAAAAAAAATTTTTTAAGATAAGGTATTCCGTCTACATTTTTGTTTCTTTATGTGCATATTTCTTGTAAAGGAGAGATCCTATATTATGGACCTTGTAACGCATAATCATTCTAAAACATGAATGCTTCAAATTTACAATTTCTAATAACAAAATCAATCCCATGCATACTAGTTTATAATTCCAAATCCTACTTTCTGAGTTTGAACTAAGAACAGAAACTTAACTTCCTCTTAACTGATTTTTTAAAAGCAAAAGTTGAGAATTGGAACAATATCGGCAACCCGGGATCTATGATGTTTTTATTGTCTTGGGAACAGGCATTCTGGTACCTGTTGATGTGAACTAATTGCGATCACCATACTAGAACCTATGAAGGATGCTAGACTAAGAGTTATTAATAGTAAACTACTTTAGCTTTTATGCTCTCTTCAGTATTGCTCAGACTCCAAAGAATTTACACTGGAATACTGAACCACTGTAACAACACTGGAGCACTGGTGGTGTAGTAGTTAAGAGCTTGGCTGCTAACTAAAAGGTTGGCAGTTCAAATCCACCAGCTGCTCCTGGGAAACTCTATGGGGCAGTTCTACTCTGTCTTATAGGGTTTCTATGAGTCAGCTTTGACTCGACGGCAATGGGTATAACCATGCTGCTGCTAGCCCTGTAAAAATTTATTATTTTAGTGCCTATAATGGAATGCCACACCAAAGAAGAAAAGGCCAAAATGAGAATAAGAGCTATCTGTTCAAATTCTTTAATTTTGTAAAATATTAAACATAAATAGTATAAGGCAGCAGTAGCAAAAGAAAAGGAAAACATCATCACATTTTCATAAAAGAAAAATTTTTCGCTCTCTCCCTCACCCCCATGATCTCTTTCTCTTTCCATATGTGTGGTAGGCAGAATTCTAAGATTGCTCCCAAGACTTCTCCCTGGTGTACACACCCTATATAATTCCTTCACCTTAAGTGTGGGTGAGACCTGTGAATATAAAGGGTTATATTACGTGGAAAAAGTGAAGAGATTTTGCAGATGTAATTAAGGTACCAAATCAGCTGATTTGAATTAAGCAAAAGGGAGATTGTCCTGTGTGGGCCTGACAATCAGGTGAAAGCCCTTAAAAAGGGACTGGGCCCTTCCTAAGGTGAGGAAGAGAGACACTCTCCTGCTGGCCTGGAAGCAAACAGCCATGTTGTGGTAAGCTGACTATGGAAAGGGCAGTCTCTAGGAATGGAGGACCTCAGTCTTACAAGTCGAAATCTAAAAGAGCTTAGAAGACGATCCCTAGTTTTAGATGAGAATGCAGCTTGGCCAATACCTTGATTGACCTTGTGAGACTTTGAGCATAGGGCCTGGATAAGCTGTGCCTGAATTCTTGACCCACAGAAACTGTGAGATAATAAAACCAAAACAAACAAAACAAACTCTTTGCCATCGAGCCTATTCTTACTCATAGCGACCCTATAGGACAGAGTAGGACTGTCCCCTAGAGTTTCCAAGGAGTACCTGGTGGATTGAAACTGCTGACCTTTTTTGGTTAGAAGACATAGCTTTTAACCACTACACCACCAGGGTTTCCTGTGAGATAATAAGTGTATGTATTTTAAGCCACTAGGTTTGTGGTAATTTTTTTATGCAGTGATAGGGAGATATTGTATGTACAGTATCTTCCTACAAACCAAGAATTTGCATATATTTGTAACCGTGAGACACAGCCTGCAAAATTAATTCAACTCAACAAGGAATTATTTAGTGTTTATACTCTATATGTACAATAGAGATGAGAATGCCCATCTTCACACTGAAGAATTTAGGCTAATTTGGAAGAATAAGACAAATAGCTATAACATAACAATGACACTGTCAAGAGTTACAAAGATGCCTGCAGAAAGTCCAGAGATGGGAGACTCTGATCAGTGAAGCAGGAAAAATAGTGTGGATGTGTTGGTATGTGGTCTTAGCAACACTTTACAGTCAAAGTGAATAAGTCATTTGAGTATATCAGAAAGAGTTTCTCACCTTCAAACTATCAGTGGACTGTCACCAACTTCTCTGTCCTTGGTTCACAAGTAACTTAATTTCTGTTGCAAACTATATGAGGGATTAATGATAATATCAGGGATGTGGATATGCAGTGGCATTCAGAAGTATTCAGGAGTGAGTTATCTCTGTGGATAGTGATGGCAATCTCTTTCCTTTCATCCCATTCAATTTTTTACCACAACACTTACTCAGCCTTCCTTGATCCTGTTAAGTACATAGGCTACAATTCTATTCGTACTTACGGGATGGAATAGTTCATGCTCACTGATTTTACTTCCTCACCACACTTTCTCATTTCTTCTCACCCTGTACCCTGCAAGCTGACTTCTGATTTGAACTCTCTAATGAAACAAGGCTTTTTAAGGTCACTAAAGCTCTAAATCCACTGGTCTTTTCTCAAGTATGCTCTTTAACGATCTATTTACAGCATTTGCCACGCCTGGATGCTTATATCTCTAATTATTTCTTCTTATTGTCAAAAGAGGAAAAAAAATCAAGTTGGCTCACACTCTATTCCATAAAGCCCATAAAGACTTATGGCTTGCAGATTAATGTATGACCTGTTTAGCAAAGCATTCAAGGCTCTCAGAAATAAGGTTGCATCCTTTCTCTGCCAACCACGCCATTCAATGTATCCTATAATCCAATCACACCATCCTCACTGTTAACTGCAAAGCTGCAATGGTACTCACATTGTTCTGTATGGAATGGTTTTCTAGCAATTCTCTGGTTATGCAAAGTCTTCTCTGGTTCAAGGCACAATTTAAATGCCACTTCTTTCCGAATTCCTTCCCTGTCATTCCCATATCCTTTCTCCTTCCCTTGTGCCTAGTTTATATGCACCTTGCTTTAATACTTATTTCATTTTGCCTTGTATTAATGTACGGTTTGCTTAACATTTTTGAGACTGTTTACTCACCTATAAAATTGGGATTGTAAGTGTCTACCTAACATGGTTGTTATAAGGGTTAAATCAATTAAATAATAATTCAACATGTAGATAAGTAGAACTGTTACATAGGGTTTTCAAGGAGGGGCCGGTGGATTTAAACTGCTGACCTTTTGGTCAGCTGTCAAGCTGTTAACCACTATGCCAGCAGGGCTCCATGTAGATAACAGCCTGTACTAAGTACTCAAAAATGTTGGTCATGGTGATGATGCTGATGAGAAAGTCCATCTCCTCGTCCTCACTACACTAAAAACACTGCAAGTGTAGATTACATGCTTTAGTCATTTTCGTTCCTCCCAAACCTTAAGCAGTACATTCAATACATTTCTTTTGACTTGAATTGGCCACTGTTTCTCAAAAACTCTCTTTACTTAACTTCTGTGACACTCTGCTTTTCTGCATTTACCATTACTCTAACTGCTTGTTTATCTCTTCATCAATTTCTCTACTCATCCGTGAGCTTTGTATTTGAAGAATTTATCATTAACTCCCCCTCTTTTTTTATCCTCTGTACATTCTTACAGCTGTCTACTTTCACAACCTAAACTTACATGTGCTCAACTACTAAACCTCAATTTTCTAATGCTGAACTCTCCCTGCATTCCCCACTCCCGACAGGGCATGACCCTGGCATGGTTCAGTAGCTTTTCTGGAATTATTTTTCATTTTCTTTTTCCTGCACACACTCAGATCTAGTCGCAGTGGCTGTCGACAGCATGTCTACAGAGTCTGTCATGTTTGTACTTTCCTTTCCAGAGCAATTCAGGCTTCCATTATCTCTCTTGTATCCTTAAATTGCCTCCTTCCTGCTCTCTCCCTCTGTCCAGGCTCTCCCTGTTGCAATCTATCCTACCCATACACTGCTGCCAGATTGATGTTCCTAAAACAAAACTGTAATTATGTTACTTCCATGTTTAAGTATCTTGAATGGTTCCTGGCTCCTCTTTAGCTATTAAACACAGTCTAAACTCCTTGGCCTGATATTGATGGTCCTCTCTAACCTAATTCCAAATTACATTTGCAGTCTGAAATGTAATGACTTTGATGACTCTCCTATGCATCTCTTAAGTTTTGGCATGTGTCACATTCTTGTAGTATTATTGTCTTTCCTATTAGATTATAAGGAAAACACTGGTGGCATAGTGGTTAAGAGCTATGGCAGTTTGAATCCACCAGGCGCTCCTTGAAAACTCTATAGGGCAGTTCTACTCTGTCCTTTAGGGCCGTTATGAATCAGAATTGACTCAATGGCAATGGGTTTGGTTTTTTTTTTTTTTTATTAGATTATAAGAGTGATGACGTATTCTATTTTGTATCCTACCACTAAGTCTTTCGTCAATGTCACACACGTTTATTGATTACCTGGTCTTTGTAAGGCATATGGCATGTGGCCTGGAGTATAAAAGAATGAATCAAACTCCAAGGCTATTCTCATAGAACTTAGTCTAGCAAGGAAGATAAAATATGAGCATAATACTAATGGTAGAAGATGATAAGTATATTAAAAGAGTAAGATGGATGTTCAGGAGTAGCTTTCCAGAAGAGCTAGCATTTGACTTGAGCCTTGGCCTTTTAGTACTGGGAAACTTGGGTATGCAGAGTTTAGTACAATGGTATTTCATATGTTGGAGCATCATGGACTAAGGTACAAAGGCAGGAAATGGAGGCATGTCTCTGTGGAATGGTAAATGGTTCAGCTCACACACAGTATGAGTACTTGAAAGAGAAACAAAAATGAAGTTGGAAATGCACATTGGGGCTACATTATAGAGGATCTTGCATGCAGATGAGGAAGTTGAAATGTCAGCTAAGCAAGGAATACTAAAGATTTTTTAGCAAGGGACTGGCATGTTCAGAGCTGGGCTCCAGGAAGAGTCATCTGGAAGATTTATGTAAATGGATTGTCCGTAGGTGGAAAATGGTTGCAGGAAGATGGGTTAGGAGGCTCTAATAATTGTACTATAGATGAGGGCCCAAACTAGAGCAGCAGTGGGAATGGAGGGGAGAGGGAGAACATGAGTGAGGCAAGAGGACTTGTTAACTAGCTGGGCAATGGAAACAAAAAATGAGAAGAATCAAAGATGATGCCAGGGTTTTGAGCTTTAAAGTAGAAGAACACTTGTCCATGCCTGTGTTTTGCTGGGGAAAAAGAAGATGGGTTTAGTTTTGGATATAGTAAACTTCAATGGCAAATGGGACACATGGATTAATAGATCTTAGAGGAGCTTTAAAAAATGGATTTTATGGTAGTTTGAATTTGCATTTCCATAACGACTAAGGATGTCAAGCATCTTTGCATGAGCTTATCAGTCATTTGTATCTTATTTGATTGTTCAAACCTTTGCTCCTTTTTTTTTTTTAAATGCATTTATTGTGGTAAAATATATATAAGACTTGTCATTTTATCTATTTTTAAGTATACAATTCAGTGGCATTAATTACATTCACAATGTTGTGCAACCATCACCACTATTTCTAAAACTTATTCATTACCCCAGATAGAAAATTGGTACTCAATAATCTTTTCTCACTTTTGTACTGGGTTGTAAAAGATTTTCTTTTTTTTTTATATATTCTTGAAAGAACTTCTTCCTCACATATATGTGTTGTAGATATTCTCTCCCAGTCTATGACTTTTCATTTTATGTTCTTAATGGTGTATTTCAAAAAGCAGAGGTCTTTAATTTTGAGGAATACTGATTTATCAATTTTTTCTTTTATAGTTATTGTTTTTGTGTCCTGTCTAGAAAATATTTGCCTATATCAAGTTCATGAAAATTATCTACTATGTATTTTTCTAGAAGTTTTACAGTTTTAGCTCTTACATTTAGATCTGCAATTCATTTTGAGTAACTAGGGAAGTAGACATTAAAACTGCAATGTCATACTCTACACACAAGAAAGAATGGCTAAAATTAAAAAAAGACTGGCAATTCCAAGTGTTGCCAACACGTGTAGCACCTGGAACTCTCAGACATTGCTGGTGGGAATGTAAATAATACAAACACTTTAGAAAACAATTTGATAGTTTTTGTAATGTAAAATAAATATTTAACATAAAAAAAGTTGCCATCAAGCTGACTCCAACTTAGGACTCCACATGTCACAGTAGAACTGTGCTCCATAGGGCTTTTAATGACTGAATATTTGGGAATAGGTTGCTAGACCTTCCTTCCGAGGTGCCTTTAGGCAAACTCGAACCTCCAACCTTTCCGTTAGCAGCTGAGCACAGTACTTTCCCAAAAGAAATGAAAACACATATCCACTCGAAGATTTGTACAAGAATATTTGTCCCAGCTTCACAAACTGGAAACAACATAAATGCACAACAGATGAGTGAACAGGCAAATTGTGGATATCCACACAATGAAATACCACTCAGCAATTAGAAGTATGGACTGCTGATACACCCAAGAACATGGATGAATCTCAAAAATATTATGCTAAGTGAAAGAAATCAGACACAAAAGACTATACACCATATGGTTCCATTTTTGTGAAATTCCATAGCAGTCAAAACTATTCTGTAGTGACAAAAAGCAGATCAGTTGTTGCTTAGAACAGTACATGGCAGGGCAGGGATATCTGGAAAGGTGCTAGGAGGATTTTTTTGAGTGATGATTACATTGCACATGTTTGTCAAAATGCACAGACCTACACATTTATAATAATAGTGCATTGTATTGTATGTAAAGCATTCCTCAATCAAGTTAGTTTCCAAAAATCGGGAGAGCTCGATAGAGACTTCAAGGCTTGGAACTGAGTTTTGGGCAGGATTTACATAAAAATAGTATTGGAAGTCCTGAAATTATGAAGAAATCATAGAGGTAGAGGACTGTCAAATCTAGATCTCTGAAGAGAACCTATGTGTAGACAATAGAAGAGGCATAGAGAAAGGATGTTCAGAAATAAAGAGTAAGAATTACAATATGAAATTTCAGAAGAAAAGGGAGAAAAGAATTTTAGTAAGTGTAAGATAAATGGCATTGGGTACCTTGTGTGCATAGGTCCATCTGGCCCTTGTGAAGTGAATGGCCAAATCAAGTAATCCAGGACGACCTCCGGCAGAAAAAGGCAAAGCTGTATCAAGCTCCAGTTGAAGATAAACACATCAGAACTGATTTTTGGGAAACCATCTATATGTTTTCCTGTATTTGAGGCATTGGTAAAATCATACAGTGCTCAACTTTTTGAGAGATGCTTAAACTCAAACTCTTATAGAAGCACACTGGCTTTGACATCCGTAACATTGGTGTTATAGTTTAAGACTACTTCATGCAAAATAGCAAAACAGTTTCATTCCTGATGAGGACCTGGAAGGCAGCCAGTTAAATCACATTAGAGCAACTTTAGCAGGTCTGAGAAAGAAAGGTGGATGGATGACAGCCGCTGTGGAAAGGCGAGGTGATATGGAATGGTTCCAATCAGTGTGGGCCGAAGATAGCCGACAAAGTCATTTTGAAGCACTACTTCAGAAGCTGTGGTGTTATCAGCAATGACAGTAGCTGAAAGACTAGACTGCTGTGCTTTGTGTGGCTGATGAGGTGAAACAGAAACTCACACAAGTTATAGCCTATAAGCAGCTACTCACCAAAGGAAACTTCACAAAAGTGCCCACTGTAGAAGGAACCACTGTGACACAACATTTTCAGCTATCTTTGTTTGTATAAAGTAAAGCCAAGGACAAAATGAACTTTGTCAGTGAAAGCACAAGAAGCTGGGCTGTGTTGTATAGCATTCGTCATAAGAAATGAGTTTATCTCATTTTCTGCATATTCTAATAGAACATGTTATTTTTTAGAACTAAAAGATGAACTAGTACTAAGTCCCAGATGTCCACTTGAATAAAAATGCTTGTGGCGAGACCGTTTACCTTGAAGACCAATTTGGTGGCTGCTTATATCTCAATTCTAAATCACACTGGGTTGCCCCCAAGCCAGAGGGACTAAAACAAGGAATATTTTTATTCAGCACACACAAGAAGGAAAGAAAACAGAATAGAAGACAACAAAGTGAAAAAAAGTTCAAAGAAAGGGAGAGAAAAATAAACAGAGAGGTACAAAGAGAAAAGATAGGTTGTAAAGTGACCAGTGGTAGAGGGAAAGCAAAATGGCCCCGGAAGGTTGCTCACCTTTGGCTGAGCCAGCATAACACTGAATGTCACCTTTGATTATTACGCCTTCCCCCACTACCTTTTCAGTGAGGCCATTTTGAAAGTTCTTTTCTTGATAACACAATACGTCATCTAGGATCCTTTGTGCTAAAGGAGAATAATAATTCTGCCTACCATGAGGCAGATTTTGTGCTGGGGTTGGAGACACATAGATGAAAAGACAGTATCCCTGGCCCCAAGTAGCATGCACAGTATTAAGACAAAAATGCAAACATATAAGTAAAATATAAAGTAAAAACCATAAGTAAGCATATGCAAAGCACAAACAGGGAGAGTTATTGATTAATGGCAGACTAGGGGTGGATTAGAAAATCTGGTGGGATAGTAGTTAAGTGCTATGGCTGCTAACTAAAAGGTTGGCAGTTCAAATCCACCAGGTGCTCTTTGGAAACGCTATGGGGCAGTTCTACTCTATCCTATAGGGTCATTATGAGTCAGAATTGATTTGATGGCAATGGGTTTGGTTTTTTTTTTTTTTTGGTTTGAGGGGTGGATTGCAGAGGGCCAGAAGAGTTTTAAGGAGTTTTTTGAGGGATAAAAACAAATAGTCCAGGCCTATAAGCAGTGGTAAGCAAGGAATTTGAGGCATGGGAGTGAGTTTGTGCAAAGGCTTAGAGGCATGAAATAATATGGATCATAAATTCAGTTCCTCTAAGAAGCTCTGTTCTGCTGGAACAAACTGTATGAGGGCGAATAGTTGGAGATGGAGCTGGAGAATACTCAGAAGCCATATCAAATCCTATCAGAAAGAGCCATCTCGGTCTTGCTAAGAAATATTAATTTAGAAGCCCTGGTTGAAAATTCTGAGTCTATAATGCTATTGAGATCCAGAAACAAGTTAATATTATGAGCTTTGGTTTAATTCCTTAGCATGGCATTTACAGCCTAGCACACAGTAAGTGCTATATAAATATACACAGGAAGCCTATGAATTCTGAATATGGTCAACATTACATTCCAGATATTTTATATAATGCTCACACCTACACTACATGGTAAGTACTATTATTACCTCTATTTATCAGAGAATAAATGATTTTCTCAAGGGCATACAACTAGCAATGGCAGAGCTGGGTTTTTGAATCTAGACAGACTGACTTCAAAGCTCACACTATTAATCACCACAATACACAACCTCTTATCATAGCAAACAACACCCTCCTGACCTGGGTTAATAACTAATATTGGGCCAGAGACTCTGAATGCCTAACAAAACATTGGACAAAGTCTTAACTCTTTCGGTTTACTGAGGTGTACCAAAAAATCTAGGTTATTGTATTTATGTGATTATAACAACATTTTTAATCCATGGTAATAGCTATAGGATTGCTGTGAGTCAGAATTGACTCGACAGCACATAGCAACAATAATAATAGCTTACTGATTTTAAAGACTCTGATCCAAATCTTAATGGAAATGGAATTATTGCAATAAAATTTTATCTTCAAGGCTTTGAACAATATGACTCAGACAATTATAGCTTATTGCACTGAGATCTTGGCTCTGTTCTAAGTTTATGTGAACAGGTCCACACTAGTTTCAGTCAATGGTGTATTTATCAGTCAAATACATTTCTGTTATTTTGTAGTCTACTGCTGCCCTTTTCTTACTTGTATATGTGAAGGCAACTTGAAAGAGAAGAGAAAAAGAGAGTGGATTCAAGTGGTTTTGCAATTCCTCCGGGGCAGCAATTTCAATGAAAATGTTGCTTGGTGAGGAAAACTTTAAATGGGCTCATGTTTTCTTAATCTTTATTTCTTAAAGTTATCTGAGTTCACTCAATAGACAGACTGGGAAGCCATGTGGACTCAGAAGACATCAAGTTCAAATCCTTTTATTACAGCATTCTCATAAATGAAAAAACAAAGAAAAGTAAAGCTGAGAGCTAAAAATAAAATGGTATATCACACAGTTTCTTTCTGGTTTCTGCTTCTGAATTCTTTATCCAATTTAATAGAAACTGGCACAAACCTGACAGGTCAGCAATGCAGTAAAAGATCTACATAGTCATCGGAGTGAGCAGAAAAAGTAGCCTCTCAACTTCTCTCATTTTGCTGTTTTCTTTGTAGATTGCCTATGTATTCAGACTTTGCCTAGTGAAAATGTAGCATAGATTTTGACCTGCAACTGCTACATGGTAAGGAATAGACTTTTAAAGCTATTTAAAAATATATTTGTATAATATTTCAGCATAAAAAAATTTCTGAGCTATTTTTAGTAGAGGTCAAAAATATGATTCATTCCTCTTATTTTCCTCGGGTGTCTTTATTTAATATCTTTGAGATGCTCGTGGAATGTACCTAAATAAATTTAGAAATTTAGCTGAGATCTTAGTTCAGTTGGTGGTTTTATGTGCTTGCTGTTATTTCATATTACCCAGGCTTTGGAACATTTATAAAATCCCTCAGCACTAGTTCATTTTAAAGGCATGGATTTCTTGGGGAAATTTTCTGCATAATAGGCTTCTAAGAAGAAAACATATGTAAACTACCTTCTTGAAATAAAACATCAGTAGCATATAGTTTTGTTAGGTTTCCACATTGAATACAGGAAGCTGATAGAGTTATATCGAACACTTGTTCTTTTCAATCAGTACTATACACAATGACCCAGCTTACAACCCATATTTATTATATCGAAGTATAAAACCAAAAAACCAAACCCGTTGCTGTCGAGTCAATTCTGACTCATAGCAGCCCTATAGGAAAGAGAAGAGCTGCCCCATAGGATTACCTAGGCTATAATTCTTAGAGTAGTAGACTGCCACATCTTTCCCCCATGGAGAGGCTAGTGGGTTCAAAGTGTTGACCGTTAGGTTAGCAGTCAAGTGCTTAACCACTTGGCAACCAGAGCTCCTTTATCAAAGTATGCATAATAGATATTACAACAACCTACATATATTACTGCTGGCAGTAATTTAAAGGATAAATTAGAAGAAAGTAATTTGAATATCAAATAATTTGTATCTCCAATATAAAAATGTTTAGACACAACTAAAGTAGAAGACATAATGAAGTAATCAAATGCCTGCAACTACTAAAAGGAATGTTTGCATTTAAAGAATTATGACAATAAAATTTAAGAAAAATGAAAAAAAAAAAAGATCAGATATTAGGTGGATATTAGAATGAAAGCTGGAATATTCAGTGTATATTCCAAAACCCAGACCAGCTGCTGTTGGGTCACCGACTCATAGCGACCCTGTAGGACAGAGTAGGACTGCCCACAGGGTTTCCAAGGCTGTAAATCACTGCCGCATCTTTCTCCTTCAGAGTGGCTGGTGGGTTCATACCGCCAACCTTTTTGATTAGCAGCTGAGCACTTTTAACCACTGTGCCCCTAAGACCCCTATCAGTGTATGTTAGAGCCATGTAAAGATACTTTGTATTTATATGTAAAACAATTAGTTCTAGGCTTAGATCATTATAAATGGGTTTCCTTCTCTATATATGCTCTATGGGACTTTTGAAATTTGTGCGGATGCGAGGCAATTCTCCATTGTGTGAAACTTCTGCACATTGCAGGATGTCTAGACTCCCTGACCCATGCCCTCTACATGCCAGTAGCTGCCCTCCCCACCCCTCCTTTCACTGAGCACACTAAAGGTGGCCCAACACATCCACATCCACTGTATTCTGTAGAGGGCAAGGACACTTCTTTTAAGAACTGCTGTTTTAGATAAAGTAAGCAGCTTTTCTGTCATAAGATTGGATTATTAATGGTAATGCTTATAACACACACACACATACACACACACACATTTCCTGTATTTTGAATTAGAATTAAACTAAAATAAAATTATAGTAATGGGATATATATATATTATATATATGTGTGTGTGTATATATGTATATATACATATTTTTTTCTTTTTCTGTTTTTCAAGGGTGAGCCTCAGGAGTGACTTCATTACTGAGCTAAAAGGGAGTGCAGGGACCATACCCTCAGGGTTTCTCCAGTCTCTGTCAGGCCAGCAAGTCTGGACTTTCTTTTTGAGTTAGAATTTTGTTCTGCATTTTTCTCCAGCTCTGTCTGGGACCCTTTACTGTGATCCCTGTCAGAGCAGTCAGTGGTGGCAGCCAGGCACCATCAAGTTGTACTGGACTCGGTCTGGTGGAGGCCATGGTAGTTGTGGTCCATTAGTCCTTCAGACTTACCTTTCCCTTGTGTCTTCAGTTTCTTCAATAATGAAATACATGTTTATTGATATCAGCATGAGTAACTACATTGTCCTGTGATGAATTGCAGCACCTAATAGTTAAGTGCTTGGCTGCTAACTGAAACGCCGTGGTTTGAACCCACCAGTGGCTCCATGGGAAAAAAGACTTGGTGATCTGCTCCCGTAAATATTACAATTTGGGAAACCCTATGGGGCAGTTCTACTCTGTCATATAGGGTCTCTATGAGTCATAATCAAATCAACAGTACACAGCAACAACAACATGACACTCTCTTAAATCATAATTATAAAACTGGGAAGGTTTGCCTAACCACACCCACATCTAAAACCTGCACTGTATCTAACTTACTTGGGCAAGTCACTCACCTTGCTAAGTTTCAGCTTTCTATCTATAAAATGGGTATAGTAATTGGTCTCGTTTAGTTTTTTTTTTTTTTTTAAGTAAGGCTCAAAAGAGGCTTATTTCATAGAATGTACACCACATACATGCTAAGTTCTTTATAATCATTGTTAATTATTTCAATTATTATTTTTATTCATGTGCTATAGAATACTGTGTTCCTAAGATTTCTCTTCATCTGTTTCCTGGAATTATTTCTTGACATTGACTTATGTTCATTCTACAGTCACATGAGGGTAAGCAAAGCACTGGACTACATTTTTCCTTGTTGATGAATATTTGCTTATGCCATTTTCAACCAATTATATCACTCTTGGTTGAAAATGGCATAAGCAAATATTCTGGTTTGGTTTTGGTGTATCACTATTAAGTGTTTGGTTTCTTTGGCTGTTGCTGTGAGGGATAATGCTGATCTACCCACTGTTTTTTCAGGCAACTGTTCTCAAACTACACTTCCTGCAGACAGATGTCCTCAGAGCTGCTCATGTGAGTTCTTGGGAGGGTGAGGAAGACACATTTAATTCACCATAACAGCTCCATTTGCTTTTATCCACCTTATACATTTGGGCTTCTATGTAATATTTCATTTGAAAAAGGGCATCCTTGGTAAAAAGTTTAGACAACTATTTCTTTCTACATTACTGTTTCTCCAAGCATGGCCAAAGGTCCACGTTGTTTGGTGTGATGTTAATGTTGTTGTTGTTGTTAGGTGCTGTCTAGTCGGTTCCTACTCATACTGACCCCTTGTACAACAGGACAAAACACTGCCCTGTCCTGTGCCATCCTCACAATCTTTCTTATGCTTGAGCCCATTGTTGCAACCATTCTGTCAATCCATGTCTTCCTGTTTTTCGCTGATCCTCTACTTTACCAAGCACGATGTCCTTCTCCAGGGACTGATCCCTCTTGGTAACATGCCCAAAGTTTGCAAGATGCAGTCTAGCTATGCTTGCTTCTAAGGAGCATTCCGGTTGTACTTCTTCTAAGACATATTTGTTCATTCTTTTGGCAATCTTCACCAACACCACAAATCAAAGGCATCAATTCTTCTTCAGTCTTCCTTATTCATTGTCCAGCTTTTGCATGCATATGAGGCGATTGAAAATACCATGGCTTTGGTAAGGTGCACCTTAGGGTTCAAGGTGATACCTTAGCTTTTTAACACTTGAAACAGGTCTTTTGCAGCAGATTTGACCAATGCAATATGTCCTTTGATTTCTTGACTGTCACTGCCCTGAGTGTTGATTGTGGATCCAAGTAAAATAAAATCCTTGACAACTTCGATCTTTTCTCTGTTTATCATGATGTTGCTTAATGGTCTAATTGTGAGGATTTTGGTTTTCTTTATGTTGAGGTGTAACCCATACTGAAGGCTGTGGTCTTTGATTTTCATCAGTAAGTGCTTCAAGTCCTCTTCACTTTCATCAAGCAAGGTTGTGTCATCTGCATATCACAGGTTGTTAATGAGCCTTCCTCCAATCCTGATGCTGCATTCTTCTTCACATAGTCCAGCTTTTCGGGTTATTTGCTCAGCATACAGATTGAATAAGTATGGTGAAAGGATACAACCCTGACACACACCGTTCCTGACTTTAAACCATGCAGTATCTCCTTGTTCTGTTCAGAAGACTGCCTCTTTCTCTATGTACAGGTTCCTCATGAGTGCAATTAACTGTTCTGGAATTCTTATTCTTCACTAAGTTATCCATAATTTGTTATGATTCACACAGTTGAATGCCTTTGCAGAGTCAATAAAACACAGGTAAACATCTTTCTGGTATTCTCTGCTTTCAGCCAGGATCCATCTGACATCAGCAATGGTATTCCTGGTTCTACATCCTCTTCTGATTCCAGCTTGAATTTCTGGCAGTTCCCTGTTGATATATTGCTGCACCTGCTTTTGAATGATCTTCAGCAAAATTTTACTTGCCTGAGATGTTAATGCTATTGTTTGCTAATTTCCGCATTTGGTTAGATCACCTTTCTTGGGAATAGGCATGCATATGGATTTCTTCCAGTCAGTTAGCCAGGTACCTGTCTTCCAAATTTCTTGGCATAGATGAATGAGAGCTTCCAGCATTGCATCCATTTGTTGAAACATCTCAGTTGGTATTCTGCCAATTCCTGAAGACTTGTTTTTCACCAATGTCTTCAGTGCAGCTTGGACCTCTTCCTTCAGTACCATCAGTTCCTGATCATGTGCTACCTCTTGAAATGGTTGAACCATGACCAATTCTTTTTGGTATAGTGACTGTGTGTATTTCTTTCATCTTCTCTTGATGCTTCCCATGTCATTTAATATTTTCCCCATAGAATCCTTCAATATTGCAACTTGAGGTTTGAAAATTTTCTTCAGTTCTTTCAGTTTGAGAAATGCTGAACGTGTTCTTCGCTTTTGGCTTTCTATCTTAGGTCTTTGCACATGTCATTATAATACTTTGTCTTCTCGAGCCACACTTTGAAATCTTCTGTTAGCTCTTTCACGTCATTGTTTCTTCCTTTGGTGTCAGCTACTTGACATTCAAGAGCAAGTTTCAGAGTCTCTTCTGACATCCATTTTGTTCTTTACTTTCTTTTCTGCCTTTTTAACGACCTCTTGCTTTCTTCATATATGATGTCCTTGATGTCATTCCACAACTTGCCTGGTCTTCAGTCATTAGTGTTCAGTGAAATCTGTCCTTGAGATGGTCTCTAAATTCAGGTGGGATATACTCAAGGTCATACTTTGGCTCTTGTTGACTTGTCCTAATTTTCTTCAGTTTCAGCTTGAACTTGCATACGAGTAATTGATCCTCCAATTTGCGGTCAGCCCCTGGCCTTGTTCTGACTGATGATACTGAGCTTTTCCGTTGTCTCTTCCCACCGATGTAGTTAATTTGATTCCTGTGTATTCCATCTGGTGAGGCCCGGGTGTATGGTTGCCATTTATGTTGGTGAAAAAGGTATTTTCAATGTAGAAATTTTTGGTTTTGCAAAATTCTATCGTGTGACCTTCAGCATCATTTCTATCACCAAGGTCATATTTTCCAACTACCAGTCCTTCTTCATTTCCAGCTTTTGCATTCTGATCACCAGTAATTATCAGTGCATCCTGTTTGCATGTCCCATCAATTTCAGACTGCAAAATTTGTAAAAATCTTTACTTTCTTCATCTTTGGCCTTAGTGGTTGGTGCGTAAATTTGAATGATAGTCATATTAACTGGTCTCCTTATAGGCGTATGGATATTATCCTATCACTGACAGCATTGTACTTCAAGATAGATCTTGAGATGTTCTTTTTGACAATGAATACAACGCAATTCCTCTTCAAACTGTCATTCCTGGCATAGTAGACCATATGATTGTGTCAGTCAAAATGGTCAATATCACTCCATTTCAGCCCACTAATGCCTAGGATATCAACACTTATGCATTCCATTTCATTTTTGACCACTTCCAATTTTCTTAGATTCATACTTCGTGAATTCTGTGTTGCAACTATTAATGGATGTTTGCAGCTGTTTCTTCTCATTTTGAGTCCTGCCACATCAGCAAATGAAGGTCCTGAAAGCTCGACTCCATCCATGTCATTAAGGTCGACTCTACTTTGAGGAGGCAACTCTTCCTCAGCTGTATTTTGAGTGTCTTCCAACCTGAGGGGCTCATCTTCTGGCACTATATCAGACAATGTTCTGCTGCTATTCATATGTTTTTCACTGGCTAATTCATTTCAGAAGTAGACTGCCAGCTCTTTTTCCTTGTCTCTTTTTGTCTGGAAGCTCAGCTGAAACCTGTCCACCATGGGTGACCCTGCTGGTATTTGAATGCTGGTAGCATAGATTCCAGCATCGTAACAACACAAAAGCTCCCACAGTATGACAAACTGACAGGCATGTGGGGGGATGTTAATATTATAAATACAATAATCTCTATACATTTGTTTCTAACCTGAAATAACCTAGCCTGAAACAAAACAATTGTATTTTTGTTTGTTTGCCTCATGCACTGGAACAGGGGCTTTGCTTTTGGTATAACGCCAATACAGAGCTCTACAGACCTGTCCACCCCTATTTTATTAGCACCTTTGATGTCAGACACTTTAAAACTGTAAGAGTACAAAGATGTGTAGAAATGGCCCTTGCAGCTGAGGAATTTATGTTTCAGTGTGAGAGGAAGCCAAATATAGACAAACAAATGAAACCCAAATAGACAACCAAGATTGTGAGAGATTTGAATGAAGAGCTTTGAAGGATAAAGGAAGACTCAAATAGGTCTATCTTGAGAAAGCACTAACTTCTCACCCCTATGGTAACATCTGAGCAGGTTCTTAAAAAAAAAAAAATTTATCAGGGTTAATGAGGAAAGGGAGTCCAGAAAGAGACAAAAGTGTGACATAAAACACGAGTGTGAAAGTGCTGGCAGATTTGGAGAGGTATCTTGGTAGGAAAATTAACAGGACTCAAAAGAAGGCAAGTATAGAATTGTAGAGGGACCTGGAGTGGGGAGGCAAGGATAATGGTGAGATTACTTACTTGAATGGCTATGCAAGTGAAGCCCCCCAGGAAGAGCATATAGAATGAAATATGGATAGAACTAAGGATGGAATCCTGGAAAACAAGCACTTCTGTGCCATCTAAGAGAAGGAATAACAAGGAGTAGTCAGTGAAACAGAAGGAGGACAAGCTGATGAAGGAGAAAAAGGAGAGGAAGAAAGAGGAAGCAAAGGAGAGTCCTGGAAGGTAAAGAGTTTTCAGAAGATGGTTTCCAATAGTGATAATGATACAGAAATATCTGACCAAATGAAGATTGATAATAGCCTTCATACTTGTGCACCAGAAAGTACCTGGTGACTTTAGTGAAAACAATTTTAGCAGGACATAAAGGATAAAAGTCACAGTAAAAGGGGTTGAGCTGTTAATGGGAGTTGAAGAAAGAGATGTCAGGGTCCTGGTTATGTTTTTCATAAAGTTTGATGGAGATGTGCAGGACACTGGTGTGGTAGCCTAAGGGGTGAGGTAAGGTCAAGAGAAGAAATTCTTAAAGCATGAAGGAAGAAAACTGCCATTTCTTAAGCAATTATGGTACATAGCCTTGTGCTAAGTACTTTCAGATAGGTGAAATGTTAGCGTATGTATAGGCTAAAGGAATGAAGAAGTAGAAAATAAAATTACAAGAGAAAAAAAAAAAGGGAAAATTAGTGGATAAAGTGGCAAAAAGAAACACCAAGAGGGGATTTGCCTTCCCTAAAACAAGCACTGGTGAGGTAGGTTTAAAGAATAAAACGAACGTATATTTTACAGAGTTTTTAGAATTTTCTCAATTTGGGTGACTGACCTGAATAGGGAACTTTTCTAACATATAAATCTTGTTGCCCTTAATGTTAAGTGGGTTACTTAACATATAAATAGACTAGTTAGAATAACAGCTGGAGTTTAGAAATAGTTAACATTTACACAATTCTTACTTTGTGCCAGATGCTCTGCTAAGCACTTTATATGCATTGATGCCTTTACCCAACAACCCTATGATGTGCGTATTCTTTTCATTCCCATTTTATACAGGAGGAAACTAATAGAAAGACCAAGTCATGCATCCAAGGTCATGTAACTAGTATGTGGTGGAACCAGGATTTGAACTAATGCAGTCTGTATCCAGAGCCTGTGCTTTTAATTCCTATATTATACTGTCTATCCAATAATTTTTCTACATGAATTAGACAACCACTCTTATCCCACTTGCTCCTATTCTGTACTAACTCAGAATTTGGCTATTTGGCTTTCTGCTGTGCTTAAGGAAAGGTTCGCTCTACTTCAAGAAGCTCATAAATATCAAAACCTTAATCACAGCTATTTGGACGACATGAGTTCATGCTTTATGAATCAAGCATGGTCCTAGTCATATTAAAAATCAAAGTTGCAAAATAAAGAAACATTCTGAAAAACCTTGTCTGCTTCATTTAGATAACAGGGTGCAGACTGACTTGAAAAGATAAAAATGCTCAGCATTTACCATTTCCTTTCCGTTTTTTATTTTAAGCCCCGTGGTGTTATGGATGATGTCATCAGGCAATTTGGTTTGAATATGCTCCATGCTGGACTGTGCAGATTACCCAACTAATGACATGCACATGCTTTGCCATTGTGACACCTCTCTTCTCACAAGTGGGAATTTCAAGTGACAGGCTAAAGCTGTTTCCTATCAATTTTGCAAAAAAACACATCTGCCAGATAGCCAAGATTTAGTTCAGAGGCTGAAATCGATTAATATTCTAATTTGTTACCTGTCATTAGCATCACATTATATTATGCCAAGTCAAAAGTGATAACCCTTAGATAATATATGCTCCTAAAGGAATTTGATTTTAGGGATGGATGTTATTTTTGTTTAGTGTTGCTCTCTGTGTATAAATCCCGTTAGGAATTTCAATTACACAAGCAGTAAAATTTGTGACATTAAAATGAAGGTGGTTACAGATTTTTAATAAAGCAGCAAGTATTTATGATACAGGTTTTTTTTTTTTATAATACGTATTTGCCATTACTATTTTTAAGGTTTTAGGTATTTCACTTGTTTCTGTTGAATCAGGGAGAGAGCTAGCAAAGTAATATCTTTATAGGAGTTACCCAGATCCCCTGACATCATTTTAGGTAGTTGGTCAAGAGCAAGTCACCATGGAGGAATACACAGAGTGTTTACTTAGTCTGATGTCCTGCCCAAGAATGGGACATGGGGAAGGGACAGTGGCTTGGGAAGGAATGAAATGACATTGGCAAGGGAAAAGTAAGGAAGAGAAAGAAAGGAGGGTTTCATAGATGTTTTTTCCAGGATGATGAAGAGGAAAGAAAAAATAAGGTAATAGTTGGTTCTGTGTTGGGAAAGTCTAAGAAAATGGTGTAGGCATTGTAAAAAAAAAAAAAAAAAATTTTTTTTTTTGAAGATGGAAACAATTTTCTTTTTCAACATGAGAGGCATAGTTAAGCAGTGAAATGATGCTTTCCTTAGTGTTAGAAACTGTACATTTATATATGCTTTAATTTGATAGCATCCTAAAGCCTCAAAGTCTAAGAGGGGTGGTCTAGGATATAAATTAAATCAGCACACATTCGTATATTTTCATTCATTCGATAAATAGATTACTGAGTGCCTCACATGCCTAAGTTCTGGGGATACAGCTGTGCATAAAACAGACCCAACTTCTTGCCTTCATGAAACAAACTTATATTCTTTTGGAGGAAGAAGAGGAATTTAAAACCAAATAAGGAAATACATAGTATTGCAAATGGTACTACGTAATACAGCAAGGATGGGGTTCCTTGGAATCCCAGAACTCCTTATAACAATCCACCGGAAATGCTAACAGGATGGGGTAGGATAAATGGACTACAATTTTAAATAATATAGCTGGGGAAATTCTAACTAAAAAGATGGAATTTGAGCAAGGACCTAAAGGAATGAATGAGTTGTGCAGATATCTGGCGAGGAATAGCCCAGACAGATGAACATATTAGTTCCACAGTTATCAACGTTTCCATATCTCTCATGTTGTTTATTCTTCCAGAGAAGAAGATGGCGTTGAGGACAAGAGAGAAGATGCATTTGATGTGGTGTTATTCATTGCTTTCTTTGTCTCCCTATAGCAAGTTTCTCTGAAAGCAAACATTTTGATAAACTACTAAGTGAGAGTTTGCACCCATGATATATGAATTTGGTTTCAGCCTTGTAGCTATGACCTCAAAGTTTTATAAAAAATATCCAGTTTTATAAATCAGCCCATCAGCTCAGCAGCAGAACAAAGGAAGAACTGACATCTTGTGGTTCCCATCCTAGGGCTCAAGCTATTGGGCCATCTTCATCTCCATTTGGTTATGGATCTTCCTGCTGAGAATGCTAATTACTGCCAACTGTGCTAGCAGTCTCTCGAATCAACTTGCATTTGTTAAAAAATGGACAGAAAAAATCCACAAGTTGTTGATTACAAAGAACTTGACTTCTTGTATTTTTAGTTTCTCAGTGTTCTTTTTTTTTTTTTAGTGTTCTTAGAGAATAATTCTCTTACAAATCTTATACATTTCTTACCTGGATTATTGCAATGGCCTGCTAACTAGTCCTTTCTTTTCTGCCTTTGCCCATTTACTATTCATTTTCACCACAGTGGCAGATCATAGGACACCTCTGCTCAGAACCCTCCATCGGCATTCTATTTCACTCAGAGTAATAGCTAAGTTCCTTTGAACAATCTTCGGGGCCCAGGTGATATGGCCCTCTACTACACCCAAATCAGCCTTCTGCCACTCTCTGCCTTGTTCATTCCACTTGAAGCACAGTGGGCTTCTTGGTGCTCCAGCCAGATTTGCCTAAGTGCTTCACATTTTCTAGGTTTAGAATAGTTTACTTCCCCACTTCCTCCAGGTCCTTTTATCAAGGAAACCAATTCTGATCGTGCTAAAAAGAAATAGCATTCCTTTCCCCTCTGTCTCATCCCTATCCCAGTTACTCTCCTTTATTTTTCTTATTATATCACCACATGGCATACTACATATATTTACCTCTTTATTGATTTATTACTCCTAGCTCCCACTAGAATATAAACTCCTAGCACTTAAATAGTGCCTAGTACATTTTTTTTTTTACTACATAGTAAGTGCTCAATAAACATTTGTCGAATGAATGGATTGTCTGATTTTTTAAGATCTCTAGTTTTCTGGTGGCTGTATTTTTTTGTATTACATAATAATGGTAGAAAATAAAATTTTTTTTCTTAGATTTGTGAACATTGATGTGGAACTCCAAAGTTCTAGAATTAGAAGAGAATTTATTGGAATAATCACAGCAAAACGGTTGAAACATTTTGTCTTCCACTCAATAACTTCAGATTTATAAGTTCCACAAAAAAAGTCTGATTGATAAAGACCAACCTACATTTTAAGATTTAAATTAAATGCCATCATTTGGACTTAGTGCTACACTCATACAAATAAACTTAGGTGCAAATTTTCTTCTAATAACAACAAAGATAATTTTCAAAAACTTTGCAAAGTATTTTAAAATGTTAGCCAAAGAAAATCAAACTTCTGATATTGGGAAAGTGGATTTTAGCTGCTGCTTAGGAATAGTCATTTACAATGGAATATTTTCATAAATAAAAATCCAAAATATACAAAAGACAAAACTCATGAGCATTGATGTTCTTGAGAGAAACCATTGCAGAAGATAAAAAAAAGACCCCACATTAAACACAAGATGCACATTATTTTTATACATTGGATTTTCTCTCAGAAAGTATATTTAAAGACTTAATAATAAGAATATTCCATTTCCAAGAATATTTCATTATTGGAACATTAGTATTCCAATAATAAAAAAATTTAACACAAGTTTTTAGTATTTTAAGAAAATGCTTTCTTTGCATTTCAACCACTTATTTTTACCTTTAAAATAACATATAATACTCACGTGGAATTTTATGCAACTCATTCATAAACTTCTCCTTCAGCTTAGAAAATGCATCTTCCTTTCCTTCTCCAGGACTGGCTGGCTCTGTAGCATTATTGGCTAGAACAGTCGCAACTGTTGTGACTGGCGGGGCTGCCAGGGCCTCATGATGACTCTCGCTCACCATTTTAGGTTCAGGTTAAACTGTGAGGGTAGGGAAGCAAAAGAAGAACAATTCAGAGTGGCTTAGCTGATGCCACATCAAAGATATACCAGAGACGAAAAGGCATCAGAGAGTGCACCTGCTCACTGGGTAAATAGTCTATCATTAGCATATTACTTTATGTTGGTTCATGAAATATTTATGGCACCACAGTGGAGAGTCCTCCCCAGAAGGTAAGATCAGACATAGTTACTGCATGGTATTCTCTCCCAACAATGCTTTGTAAGCTGTCATCTATTAGTTATTTATACAGCCAATTATTTCCAGTGTAGATTTAACTGCTAACCCATATCTAACCTGAATATGTATGAAACAGTTGCTGAGAGCATATACAATCTATACCCTAAAACATTTTGCATTTTCTGAAAGGAAAAAGAGATCAAGTATTTGTCTTGGAAATGTTGATAAATAATGCCATACTTTCAAAATGTTAGTGGACTTTTAAAATGATTATAAAAATACTATTTAAACATTGATACTCTAAGATATCATGAACGTTGTTTAAAAGCTGGTTCTTGAATCTCATTTATTGGTGGTATGTTTTCTTCTCAGTCATTTTTTTTGACATTTACCTTAGACAATATTCTGATCAATAATTCACTTGTCTTGCTGGGTGGTTTTTTCGAAGCCACTGCAAATGTGGCATGAGTGACTATATACATCCAGGCACTGATGATGTTAATAAACACATGACTTGTCTGTTTAATTATTTTAATTTATTTAGTTTTATTTCCTTATTTGTTTTCACTAGCTTACTTAATTATTTAAATGTTCGTTTACCTTCAAAATATTAAAAAAAATTAATCCTTAAAATAGTCAATGAAAAAACATTAGCCTTGAGTTCAGAAGACCTCAGTTCTAGTCCTCTTCACTAGCTAAATGAATTTTGACAAGGCATTTAACCTCTTAATTTATCCATCCATGAAGAACTAAAACCTACCCTTGCTAGAGATTTCTTAGTAAATGTTAAACTAAATTAAACTAAATTAACCCATTGCTGTCGAGTTGATTTTGACTCATAGTGACCCTATGAGTAGAACTGCCCTATAGGGTTTCCAAGTAGCAGCTGGTGGATTCAAACTGCTGACCTTTTGGTTAGCTGCCGAGCTCTTAACCACTACGCCACCAGAGTAAATGTTAAGCTCTCTATAAATGCAAAGAAGGTAATCTAAAGAGGCAGACATTAAGAAATATTCCCCAATCTGAAAATATTCTGGACTTTAATAACTTTATTGTGTGACTAAGATTTCAGGCTGTGCTGATGGAAGAGTGGGCATGATATTGGGCAGGAATTGATAAAAGTGTAAATGTGTCTGGGCAGTAGGAACTTCATAGTCTTGGCAGGAAAGTTGGTGGGACCATAAAGCCCTTTCGATTTGCAAAGAAATGGAGATGGCCAGTAAGCAGATACAGGGTTTTTATAGAATTTGAAACTTTTGTGAATTAGTTATGCATACTTACATATCTGGGGAAAGTACAATTGAAAGTAGAATAGTCTTAATGCTTGGGATTATTATTATTGTCTCAATTAAATTTCAGAGATTTTGGACCTTGTAGAAGGAGATCAAGGCTGAGGCTAATACACATACATAGATAATCAGTTTTTTTCCTTGTCTAGAAAATTTTATTCTGTTTATTGTAATAAAAATACGTATAACCCAACATTTGCAGAGTCAACAATTTTTACATGTGTAACTCAGTGACGATGGTTACGTTCATCATGCCAAACAACCATTTTATCCTTTTCCAAATTATTACACCACCATTAACTGAAACTCAGTGCCCCCCGAGCAATGTTTTCTGCTTTTCCCCCTCCATCTTACCTCTGGTAACTACTGATAAGCTTTAGTCTCTATACATTTGTCTATTTCATATATTATGCTATACATTGTGCTGAGTGAAATGACTTATGTTTCACTCAGCATAATGTTTCCAAGGTTCATCCGTGTTGAGCATGTATCAGTACGTCATGTCTCTTTATGGTTGAGTAATAGTCCATTGTATATATATATATACCACATTTTGTTCATCCATTCATCTGTTGATGGACATGTAGTTGTTTCTTCCTTTTGGCCATCTTGAATACCACCGCAATGAACATTAATATACAGGTTCTGTTTACATTCCTGCTTTCAATTCTTTTGGGTCTATACCTAGGGTTGCGATTGCTGGGCATATGGTAGTTCTGTTTAACTTTGTGAGGAACTGCCTGTTTTCCACAGCAGCTGTACCATTTTGCATTCCCACCAATAATAGTTAATCAATTTTTATTTCATAATTAATTGGTTATCCTTTAAGTTTTAATTCTCCACTGTTGTTGTTGTGTGCTGTCTAGTTAATTTTTGACTCAGAGTGACCTAAAGTGACAGCATAGAACTGCCTCATAGGGTTTTCTAGGCTGTGATCTTAATGGGAGCAAATCACCAGGTCTTTCTCCTGCGGAGCAGGTGGGTGGGTTTGAACTGCCAATCTTTCCATTGGCAGCTGAGCACTTAACCATTGTGCCACCAGGGCTTCTTATAATTTTCCACTAGTAATTATGGATACAATACTAAAGAGCAGAGTCAGACAATAAGGTCTGAGATCTTCTCTGTTCTTCATTTTCTTAATTTCTAAAATGAGGATATTCACACCAAATAACAAAAGGTTTCTATGACTATTAAGTGAGATAATCTATGCAAAGAACTTAGTGCACTGTCTGCAACATAAGTTTGGTCAATATATCTGTCTGTCCATCTGTCCGTCTGTCCGTCTGTCTGTCCATCATCCATCTATCCATCACTAATACTACTTGGCAGCCCCAGAATTTCCCAGCATGTACAAAAATTTTATTTTTTCAATTTGAGGTCATTTCCCAGAGACTGGTCCTGATTTCCTGACTATATTTTGCTTAGAAACTCCTTTCCCTGAGAAAAATTCAAAGTTCCATTTGTACCGCTGGCACAATTTAGGTGAAACTATCGATATTGACTATAGCTTTTATGTTTTGTGTGAGTAAACCATAGCCAAACCCATTGCCGTCAAGTCGATTCTGACTCATAGCAACCCTATAGGACAAAGTAGAACTGCACCCATAGGGTTTCCAAGGAGCAGCTGGTGGATTCGAACTGCCGACCTTTTGGTTAGCAGCCAAGCTTTTAACCGCTGTGCCACCAGGGCTCCTTGTGTGAGTGAGCAAGACTAAAAAATATATGCACACACATACATATGTGTGTGATATTAGCAAGCATGTATTCAAAAGAATAAAGGAGACTTTGTTCCTCTACCATGAGAATCACCAGATATGATATACATTATTACTTATCTTTATATGATAGTTGAGGATATTTGAGACCTTATGGTTTACTGTGGGATTTAAAGGAAATTATAGTGTCCCTATGCATTGGAATTGACTTGACGGCAACAGGTTTATTTAGTTAAATAAAAATGTCTAGATGCAATAGTGCCAGCATTAAATTAAAGGCATATTCTCTAACCTTAATATTTTTCCGTTCTGCAAGTGGGATATTATTGCTTATCATCTAGACTGACATTCAGATTCTATCTACATGTAGCTACACAAGTTGCTTTTAGCGTTCATCCGTGCTGGTGGTTGGGTACCTGTATCACTCTGATTGTTAAATATTCATCATATTATCCCAACTTCTTATGGAGCATAAAGATACATATAGCTTGAATGATCTAAAGTACAATAGGAAAAATAAGACTTTTGCTAAATAGGTTCAACATTTAGAAAACGTACTTGAGGTATACACAGTTCTTTAAAAGAAGCAAAAAATGTCACAATGATTTCTAAGAACAGTTCACTGCAGAAATAAGGTATACTTGGAAGGCATTTCATCAAAAAACTTAAAAACTTTCAGCTTTTAATTCTTATCAAAATAAAAAAAAATTATAACAAATGTGTAAACAAGTCTTCTTTTACTTAGTGCAGTACCACTCTGAAATTAAAACAAAACAAAACAAAACCTCTTCATAAAATACAAAAATGTAATGGACAATTATTTTTTGTAGTGACAAAGGAAGACTAATTGATTGCTTTATTTTTTTTCCCCTTTATATCTTGAGAGAGAATATTATTTGTAAATAGCAAAACTAAGAATAGGTGACATGGGTCTTGAAAATTTGCATTTTTGGAAATACAATGCTTATCAGGAAGTATCATTTTGCAGATGGAAAAACTTGTTGGTTATTCAGTCGTGTCTAATGGGATGACTATATTTTCTTATGTGCTTTAGTATGCGTGGCATTGTTTAATTATTCAGGGTAAAAAAAAGATTATATTCTACCGAAGTCTTAATAAAATAACAGCTAACAATGTATAAGTTAAGTATATAACAATATGACTGTGTTTAAGTTATTGCGCACCTGCTAATTGATTTAGATCTATTGACTCGTATAGTTCTTATTCTACTCCCATGAGAATAGGTATAATTACCACCCCATTCCACAGATGAGGAAATGAAGGCAATAGTAAGAATGGTTAAGCACTTGGTTTGAAGTCATACAGTAGTAATTGGTGGAGTTAGGATTTGAAGCTAGGTGTTTTAGCCATTATAGTATACGGGACTTTGCACACTATAAGAGACAAGTATCCAATAAAATAGTTATTTTGCAGGATTTTTTTCACTTGGATCCATAGTAAGAAATACATTTTACATTGTGATCTAGTATACATACATCTCTTTGCCTATAGTAATATACTGAGCAAATTTCACAGTGAACACTTGCCCTTACTATATGTGAAGTGCTCTGATACATTCAGTACTACTGTTCTTCCTCACTAAAAAGTTCTAATTGTACCTCAAAATTGTGTACATTGATTTCAAAATCTAGTAATGGTTTGAACCTTACAGTTTGGGAGAACAGTATAATAAGGGGCATGTTAAGATACAATAACACTAAACGGGGATAATAATAACTAAAAAAAAAAAACAAAAAAAAATAAAGATTCCTTTTATTAAGCACCTGCTATGTATAGTTACTGTCATCAATATTTAAATATAAGATCCTTAATTCTCATGACAGCCATAAAAAGTAATTCAATCTTATTTTACAGAAGAAACTGGGACTTGGAGAGGTTACATAATTTGTCCAACCCAGACTTAGCCCACTCCAAGTTTCTTTCTGCTGTAGTATCATAATAACATTTAAGTATTAAGTATTATTAAACAAATCAGTACTTGAAAGATATTTATGATTTAAAAAAAATTAGTTTTACTGGTAAGTGGAAAACACAAATCATGTTGCTTAAAGGAAACAAATAACTTAATTTTAGGGGTAGTTATTTAGTTTGATTAAGTGGAATTAAGCATCCTGGAATATGGCAAGGGAAATAAGATCAAATAGAAAAATAAATTCCCTTCTAAAAGAAAGTCAGTACAAAAGACATAAAGAAAGAGATACAAATCCCCACTCTCCAAAAATAAAATAAAACACCACACACACACACACACACACACACACACACACACAGGAAAAGGTGTTCTATCTCACACATAGTCAAAGAACCGAAAGTTAAAACGACAATGAGATATACTCGTTTATAAATTTGGCTAAACATAGATAGTGAAGGTGGAGGGAAAAGAACTGGGCACTTGGGAGGGAGCATAGATTAGAAAAATATTGTATACAGGGCAAACTAAAACAATTATATCAGAAAGCTTTAGAGGCGCTCATTCTTCTAGGAATTCACAGTAGACAATCATAGATGTGCAAAATGATTTAATATAAGGAGGCTTACAGTAGCATTGGAAACCCTGGTGGCATAGTGGTTAAGTGCCATGGCTGCAAACCAATAGGTCTGTAGTTTGAATCCACTAGGCATTCCTTGGAAACTCTATGGGGCAGTTCTACTCTGTTCTATAGAGTTGCTGTGAGTCAGAATTGACTCGATGGCAATGGGTTTTGTTTTTTTTTGTTTTATAAGAACATTACTCATAACATTAAAATGCTGGACTAACTGTCTAACAGAGATTTTTAAAATTATGATAATCCCTAAAATGGCATTATTAAAATCACCTTAAGGGTAAATGTTTGCAAACCTGGAAATATATTAGACTTTTAGGTGAAAAAATGCAGACTCTGATTTTATGTACACTGTGTTTAATTTCTCTAAATAAAAAAATACTTTGTAGAAAAGAAGCTGGAAAGATATATTTAAAAATGTTAACCATGTGGTAAAATTCAGTGTTTCTTATGTCTACATTGTTGATACATTACAAACCTGAATTATTTTAAAATACAAAAAAAACCTTGAAAACTATCTGTTTCATCCTTGAGAAAACAGAATAATTTCCAAGTCCAATTTTTTAAAACAAAACTTTAAAATATAATGTAAGAAGCTATATCTGAAGAATGAATGATTCAGCTAAATATTTAGGAAATACAATATATAAAATGGCCACAGGTTAAAATCCAATATAGAAAAAAAATTGTTAAGGTAACATAAAGGTTAATATTTTTGTGCTATGAGATGAGGAAACTCAGGAGTTGGTTACCATGACAACTTTCCGCTGTCCCTTCATATTATTATTCTTAGTAGAATTTTAATTATGTCTATCTCTAGGTCTACAAATTGATATAGATTTCTCAGGTATTTTAGGATTATACGGTGAGATAGTCTACTGTACTACATAAACCATGATTTCTAGAGAAAGCTCTGTTTCCATCTGTATGTGAGTATTATATTCTATAATGCCTTACAAAATTAAAAAGCACACAGGAAAAGAAGGTCAAACAAATATTGAAAACATCATCATTACCAAAAAAAAAAAAAATACTGTAACACAGAAAAGCTCCAAACTGAAAGCAACTGTTGGAATAATTATTAAAAAGAGTCTGGAGATATCATGGAATGTGCTAGAATGTATTTTCAATGTGGCAATTGGAATGTAGTGATTTGATTCTATCAAATTTCACTTGACTAACTATAGTTGGTAGGTGAATGCTGTATGAGGATGCTGTGGTGGATCTCCCTTCCCCAAAACTCCCTTTCAGGAAAGAGGACCTAGCTTCTTAGTTTCTGGCAGTGCTGTCTGCCAACACCTAACAACTGAATTCCTCCTGAAGAATTGCCCATGGCCAATCGGAGTTGCCTTACCCAAGATGAAGGCACTTTCCCCAGGGAAAGCCCCCATCCAATGACTGGTGCAGTGGCCTGGCCACCTGCTCCAATTTGAATCATCTCTGAAGAGCCCAAGTGCCTGTGTGATGCAAATGGTTAAGCACTCGGCTGCTAACCAACAGGTTGGAGGGTGGTGTCCATGCAGGGGTGCCTCAGAAGAAATGTCTGGTGATTTATTCCTGAAAAATGAGCCATTGAAAACCTTATGGAGCAGAGTTCTACTCTGACACACATGCGGTCACCATGAGTTGGAGTCCAGTCAAGGGCAACTGGTTATTTGTTTTTCTGAAGAGCCCAGTAGGGTGAGCCTCTGTTGTAACTGCAGCTCAGTTCAGCATCTCCATTTTCCTAGACCTGCTTTGCTCATGCTTTTATACGGAAAGCATTCCTGTCAACTACCTCTGACTCAGAGTCAGCTTCCCAGGGAATCCAACCTATGACACCCTTCCTGAAAGATTTTTGGGAAAAAAAAATGAGCCACTGTCAAAAGCTTTATTTAAATTCTTCCCAAACCCAGGGATCCTTAGGCAGTAAATGAAGACTAGCAGTATATCAAAATTTTCCTCATGTTTGCAGACGTTTGAATGTTAGGCTCAAGGTGTATCTTGTCTCCAGTTCAAATAGATAATTTCTCTTGAGAGAAGTAAGAGGAATACAAGAGATTATACGTCCCTAGCATAACAGAAGAGAACTGACTTTTGGTGATAGTCCCAATAAAAGGGCTAAAGATGAAAGATTGTTTTTTAGACCTTGTAGCAACTGGAAGCATAGCAGATAGCCTACCCTCATAAAATCTGAAAAATGCAGACGCAGACATCTGGATACTGTTTTTTTTCGCTCTAGATCCCTGCTGATTTTATAGGTTCAACATAACAACGATTGTTAGGATGGTACAGGACTGGGCAGTGTTTCATTCTCCCGTACATCGCGTTGTTATGAGTCGGAACTGACTCGATAGCACCTAACAACACCACCACATATAGGAACAAAATTGTTCTAACAGGAGCTAGGAGAATTTTGCTTAAGAGTGTGGTCCTTATGCAGTATCTCTCGTTAAGTACCTCAGCAAACTGAACGTAAATGGATTTTCTTAGCTTTACTTTGAGAATAGCATCAACTTTCTTCTCCAATCCTACAAATCCCACACTACAAACATTGAAGAGATACATACATTTCTATACTGAAGGTGCTTTGGAAGAATGTCTTGTTGTTGTTGTTAGGTGTCATTGAGTCAGTTCTGACTCATAGCGACCCTATATGCACAACAGAATGAAACACCGCTCTGTCCTGCGCCATCCTCACAATTGTTGCTAGGCTGGAGCCCATTGTTGCAGCCGCTGTGGCAATCTATCTCACTGAAGGTCTTCCTCTTTTTCACTGACCCATTATTTTACCAAGCATGATGTCCTTCTCCAGGGACTGATCCCTCCTGATAACATGTTCAAAGTATGTGAGACGTAGTCTTGCTATCCTTGCTTCTAAGGAGCATTCTGGTTGTACTTCTTCCAAGACAGATTTGTTCTGGAAGAATGTAGGAGGGAGAAAATATTGTACGCTGTTCAGTTGCATTTCCTAAGAATTACCTTCAGACACCTCTATTATCCCCCATTTCCTTGATCTATTAAAGGTGCTATATCTCTTCTCTCTCCCTTCTTCCAAACCTGTCTTTATGTAGCCTCCTAAAGTCATACTGGTTTTCTTTCTCTTATCTCCCTCTGATCAAAATTCTCCAATCTCCTCTCTCTCTCAGAACCCCTCCTAGTCTCCTTATCTTTGTCTTTTTTTCCTAAGGATGGGGGAGGGATAATAATTTATTATTAGATCTCATTTATCATATACCAGACACTTAATGAGTGTTTACTGAGCTCTATGCTTGGTGTAGGGTCACAGTAAAGGAGTATAAGACACCAGTTCACACTATCGGGCTGCCTCTTCCTGAAATTATGAAAAGTCAAATACGCCCACTATGGCATCTCCTGTCCCCCGTGGTAGTGAAGTACAGCTCAAAACTATATTCATGACATAGCTAGACAATTGGGCACATGACTCTGATTGCCAGGAAGCAGATGGGAAAGTATGAATAAGAAGTAGGAAATAGGACCAGGAATTAGGAAATTTGGGTCCAAAGGAACTAAGCAAGGAGAGGTGCAGATATGAGGTGCTCAAAATGGCAGAATAGCTTAAAAGGCAGATATATATATATATTAAAAACTAGGAGTCAAAAATTTTAAATGGCTAGCTACTCCTACACTCTGGAAAACTTTGATTTACCTAGTTCCACATTTCATATTTTTTAATGTGAATTATTTCCTATCATTTTCTTTTGTAGAACAATTTGTTCAGATTCTCCAGCGTTCATCCCCTGCCATCCCTGCCTTCCCAAGGCAAGCAAAAACAACTCCTCAAGATCCATCTTCCTTAAAAGTAGAAGGAGACTGGTTATATTAAGAATTTAATTATTTTCCCATCTCACCCTAATATTCATTGTTTAAAAAATATAATACAGGTCTATGTCAAAATAACATTATTGCTAGGTTTATTTCCAAGCTGGTCTAACTTGTTTATATCTATTTTTTTTTAACTCTCTCTTTTTTTTTTCCTGAGGAGAGAGGGACCTGACTCTGGATCTTTCAGGTGGTAGATGGGGTGTCCTCAGGATGTTAATCCCACTGCTTTTTCTTCCATAGCTCCTCAGCAAAATTGTCCAGCTCACAGGCTCCAGTTACGGGAAAGAGTAGATTGTATGACCATATCCTAGGGCCATAGTCACAGTGGATTTAAGGTGGGATGATACTTGATTCAACGGCAACTCACTGGCCAAGGCCAATGACACCGTTTGGCATAAAAAGGTGAGTTAGGCCAGTAAGATGCTGTCATTCAGGGATTTGAGCTATGATATAATGTATGGAAACTGAGGCATAAAGAGGAAAGAGACATACTCACAGCCATGGAATTAGTAAATGGTGGAGCCAGGATTCTACAAACATCTGTCTGCCTCACTGCAGGGCTGACATCAGTAACCACTTGCAATGTTATCCATGCATTTACCCTGCTTTCTCCGGCCTGGTTTTTCAGCTCCAAGTTTCAGTGTTTGAGTTTCAAATACTAATACTTGATGGTAATATGAGTATCTGTACCTTGAAGTCAAGAAAGCATAATAAGTGAAACATACTATGTGGGTTCACTAGTCTTGTTAGCTTCTAGAACATCTATTTTTATAGCCAGAGGTGGTGAATTCCTTTACTAAGTCTTTGTTCTGCATCCGTAACTAGATGCACACATGTGTAACAGGGATAAAACTGATGATAGAGTGATGTGGGGCTCCTATCATTTAAGCTTACAAAAATGCGATAGAGACTGACAGACAGTTGAACGATTAAAACTAGTGAACTGAATATACATTTTTTTCACAATATCTTTTTTTCCCACATTTTTTCTTCTCTGAAATATGGATTGTCTTACAATTGATGGCATCTTACTACCACTGCCTGTGAGAATTAGTTGTTGCCATACTTTTATGCAAATAATGCATGTGTTTTATATATATATATATATAATTTTGGTAACTACACCCTCTCCCCACAAGGTATTTTTTAAGTGTGATGCTAATTTTTTTTTTACAGTAGCACAGCATGCTTATGAAAATACTTTACTGAGAGGGGGGCATCTTTGGCAAAAAAAAAAAAACCCTAACATGAGCATTATTTATGTAAAGATACGCTATTTGCCTGAGCATACTCAACCTGGTTCTTATTCCTTTTGGTGTTCCAGACAACAAATCATTTCAAGACCACTTGAGGAAGGACTCTGCATCTGAGCTTTTGTCTGAAAGCCTTCCATTATAAGCATGTCATATCAAAAGTAGCAAAATGAGAGTTAAGCAACTTGGAAGAAGATTTTGGAGACAAACCTCCCGCCTCCCCCCCCCCCCAAAAATGGCCATTGACAACAGTGGATCAATATTTAAAGAAATGCTTCATCACAATACTCTTGATGACACAAAGGATAATAGTGTGTCGCAAAACGTTGGTCTCACTAACTCTGAGCTGAGAACAGGTTTAGAAGTCTTAGGAATTCATTAACCACTATATTTTGTTTTTATTTTCCTCTCTCATATGCATAAGAGTGACACAAAATAAAATATGCCTAAATAAGTCTGAAAGATCTTTTAATAAGTACAAAATAAAAATTTGAAATGATATGAAACTATTTATGACAGTTTAGCTGGCAGTATTTTTTCTTAGTAACATATAAAAGGATGGTGCATCTCATAATAGTTTCTCACTATTATTAGTTGCTGTGGAATCAGCTCAGACTCATGGTGACAGAGTGAGTACCTGAAATACAGGCATCCTGGAGAATAAAGCAAACACATGGGTATTGTTTGCAAATAATGTATTATAATGTAATAAACTTTATCAACTTTTTAAGCAAACTGAGTTTATGCTTCCCAGAAGATCAATCTCCACAGTATACTTAGCAATTGCAGTCAACATAAATTTTAGAAAAACTAGCTAAAATAAAAATAAATCCATGATCCAAGTGAAAACTATATTCATTGCTACATTCCCCCCCCCCCCACCCCTGGCCTATATCATAGAGAATAATGGAAGAATGGAAACAAACAAAACAAAGCCAAGCTACAGATCCCAAGTACAGAGTTCCTGTAACACCGAGACAGAAAACCAAGAGGTCCTGTACTTCTCACCTACCATAAAGAAACAAATCTTGAAAATATGGGATATTAGAGCTAATTCTAAAACCCTTAAAAATTAATTTACAAATTCAACATTGTTTTGCAAATAATCCAGTTCTTGTGCATCCACTTCTCCACTAATGAAACATTTTATCTTTGCAGCTTCAGAAACTATCAATTATTTAAAAATAGTGGAAAATAGTTATTAATAATGAGGAATTTATATGGCTTTACAGAGGCTCCCATTATTTTAGTCAAAATGGTAGGGTCATGGTCAAGAAAGGGTATCAAAATAGTCTTTTAAGATGCATTAAAAAGACTTCACTATTTTGTAGTATTTTAAAAACGATACAGTAAGGTCGAAGAATCTCCCTTTCTTCCTCCTTCCTTCTCTATTTTTTTTTTTTTTGATAGAAAAGGTAGACATAAAAACCTAGAGATGGAATAGAAATCTGCCATAGATCAATTTGACATGGTTTTCAGGGACCATACTCCTTGTACACAATGTTAATTGAAATTAGCTCTCTGTAGCTATTGTAAAGGAAGAGGAAACTCAATGCACTTGGCAGTTATTGATGAGATACTGCATGGCTGGATTAAGCCAACTGGCTCTCAAAATGTTTTCTATAGAAGCTACAGACAAATAATTTGAAATTTCTGTACTCTAATGCTTTGCTGAAATGCTGCTGTGAACTCTTGCTATTTCTGAGCTGTGGGCACTTGAGAGAAAATCTAAGCTTGACTGTGCTCCAACTGTCATTGTTTTGTCACACAGTGAACCAAAGCTTTAAAACTGATCTATACACAGTTCAGATTATGGTAAACACAATGATGGAAAATACTGTAGTCCACCAGTTAGAACTAGTAAATTAATAAATAAAAATAGCTAACACATATTAAACCCACACTGTTAGCCAGACATAGTTATAAGCACTTCAAACTTATACTCATTTAATGCTTACAAAATAAAACCCGTGAGTCAGGCAATATTATTATCCCTCTACTATAGATGAGAAAACTTGCCCAAGGTTGCACAGCTAGCAAGTAGTGGAGCCAGAATTTAGATTGAAATAGGAGAGCTCCAGAGTCCGCGGGATTCTGCCTTGCTAATATGCAAATAGACAAATACTGAGCGAATAAATTGAGTGCCTACAATGTGTCTGACATGATACTAGTACTGTGAGTAATTCTCAAGTAGTTCATTTACCATCTGTATGCATGGGGACACAGCCATACACACAGATGGTTAAAATTCAACGTGATACGTGCTCTAGTAGAAATGATTATGGCAGACTGCACTGATAGAACATACCACACAGAAAACTGTTGAGATTTAAAATATCGGAGTATAGCAGGGCCTGGAAACTAAATTTATATGCTAAATATACCAAGGAGCCCTGGTGGTACAGTGGTTAAGATCCTGGCTGCTAACCAAAGGGTCAGTGGCAGAAACCTACCAGCTGCTCCTTGGAAACCCTATGAGGCAGTTCTACTTTGTCCTACAGGGTCCCTATGAGTTGGAATCGACTCAACAGCAACAGGTTTGGTTTGGTTTTTGAATATATCAAATACAAAGCATTGAAAGTTGTCATTTGGCCCATTCTTCTCCTCAAACGCTACCTTCTACTGTGTGTCAACTAACTAATTTGGGGACATGAGATGTGAATCAACAATATCTACAACTGACAAATAATAATAAAAAGATCATTATGTCTGTTGTTTACCTAACAGCTGTTTATTTTAAGTTAAGAAAAAAAATCTATGTTTTTTCGGATAATCCCTTTTCTGGGGAGATCACCTTATTCCTGCATCATGAGTAAATACCACTAGTTTATATATCAATCCTGGTAATCTCTTTTATTTTTCCAATGGTTGGTTTAGGCAAGGGCAGATGATTCAATTTGGACATATTGTGATATAAGGGGAAGTACGATGGATGACTTCTGGAAAAGTTTTTCTAACTCTTAAAAATATATACACAGGAAGCAACATCTCTTCTGCTGAGTGTTGGTTGTGTTTGCATGTGGTACCTGGAACTGTTTGATGCCATGTTGTGGTCACGAGGGAAGCTAGTGAAGGAGAAAGCTGATGCTTTATGGGTGGCAGAGCTAAAAGTTGGAAGGAACCATGTCCTTCATGATGGTGTTGATCTGCTTTATTGATTTAACTCTTGGAGCACCATATCTTAGAACTTCTTGTAAGAAGAGATAATACATCTTCTTGATGGTTTAATACACTTTGTATTGCATTTGTTGCTTGCAGCCAAAAGGTAGCACATACACATTATTTATAATCTAATTTCCACAATAAAAAATTAGATTTTTTTTTTGATAGGCTTAATTTTCTATTATGCTATGCCAACTTGTCTTCTTGGTAGTGCCTTTTACCTCTGTGTGCCTTTGATCTCTACTTTTTGATTCTCAATAGGTCTAAGAGCAATCACTACATTTTCTCCTATTTTAGAACAAGGCTATGTCTTCCATACATTGTGTAAATTATTTTGAAGTGCACTGCCCTGTATGTAAGGATACTTGATAAATATAAATTGAATTGATCTGAAATACAAGAAAATTTATTTTGTGATTAGTTTCATCTAATTTTTAAAAGACTTGAAAGGTCCAGGTAAGATCTCAATTTTGTACATTGTGTTCAAATTGAATGCTGTTCTATTGTATCCATCATTAGTCAAAGGGTGTGAGTGAGGGAACAGTGTACCTTGAGTTATTAGGAGTACTTTAGAAGTAAATAGGGGGAGTCGATGATTGGAATGAATATTTGAAAGTTGGAAACACTATTGTGACTGTGGCGTGATATTATCTCCATGTGTTTCTTAGTAGGTTCCTTTTCTTTTTCTTTTCCCCTTCTCCATCATCTTTGCATTTGTCTCTTAATAAGAAACTGTTTCTCTTCTGATTCTCCAGCAAGTTGAGCTTTGATAAAATTAGGAATACATCAATGAAAAGTTTTCATGTCTTTTCTTTCCTCTTAATAAACCTAGAACACAACCACTTTAACAAAGTAGGCTTAAGAACAGGTTTCCTATAAAATATTATTTAGTCACCATCTCACATTTAAGCATCATTGTGAAAACAGTAACTTTGATAAAAGATCATTCTCTGTTACTTTCATTTTGGCCAACGGCTGGACTTAATGCCACTTCCATCTCAGTGGCTAAATGGTAAGACTGATGAATGTACCTCATTTTGCACCTTGGATCTTCAAAGAAGGAATTGAATATAATGGTTTGCTTTTTGAAGCATGATCTATAAATACATTCTTATTTGCATTAGAAACAGGTATGCTGGCTTCGCTGGCAAGAGCAATATCTAGAGTTAAATTGCCTCTTCATTTTATAGTCATTAATTATAGACATTATAATTTCATTGATGTAAAGTCATTTTATAGGCAGTCCTCTCATCTCTTTAGTCTTTTTTCTAAATGTCTTAGTCATCTTGTGCTGCTATAACAGAAATACCACAAGTTTATGGCTTCAACAAACAGTTTATTTTCTCACAATCTGGTAAGCTAGAAGTCTGAATTTAGGGTGTCTGCTCTAGGGGAAAGCTTTCTCTCCCTGTTGGCTCTGGAGGAAGGCCTTTGTCATCAATCTTCTCCTGGCCTAGGAGCTTCTCTGCACAGGAACCCCGGGCCCAATGGATGCACTCTGCTCTTGGCACTGCTTTCTTGGTGGTATGAGGTCCCCAACTCTCTGCTCACTTCCCTTTCCTTTTATCTCTTGTACGATACAAAGTGATGCAGGCCAAACCCCAGGGAAACTCCCTCTACATTGGATCAGTGATGTGACCTGAGTAAGGGTGTTACCTATCGCCCTAATCCTCTTTAACATAATCTAATCTTGCCTCATTAATCACAGACAGAAATTAGTATTTACAACACATAGGAAAATTACATCAATCACAAAACGGAGGACAACTGCACAATACTGGGACTCACGGCCTAACCAAGTTGACACATATTTTTGGGGGACACAATTCAATCCATGACAGCAAACTTCTTGATCAATAATTTGATATTATGATATATTAAATGAAACTGAAAAATGATTTCAAGTACTTGTACTGAATGCTCCATGCTTTCTCTTTGAAAGTTGTGAGATGACTTTTAATCTCAAAATATCACATAATTATAATTTTTAAGAATTAAATAGAACTCACTTCTAACTTATTGTAAAACAACAGATACAAGGACGGTTTGCAATGTTCACCAATGTGTAGCTCAAGATTGCTGATAACTAGAATCCCAAGTTTGTCATCATCGCAAACTGCAATGCTTCTGTTGTGAAAAAAAAAGAATGTTTGTGTTTAGCCAAATGTTTCTTATTCCATGTCATTAACATGCGTCTACTTTTCCTTAAAACAGGTGGTAACAGTAGCTGAATCTTAATATTCCAACTGACTAAAGAGACATTTGGAGTGACGGCATGCTATTACAAATTCATGACTGAATATTATACTACAGATAAACTAATATTTTTACTAAGATTAAAGTATACTGATAGCATGAATAAAATATGAGTGCTGATTTCAATCAGCTAAAAGTCACCCTGTATTATAGAAAGTGAAATATAGAATAATTTAGGAGATATGACTTAATAAAATTCCACCTATTTACCGGAGGTATTGCTCATGCAAACCACTCAGGGGCTTTCGCAATGAAAGACAAAATCAACAGTAAAAAAATAAAATAAAATAAAGCCAAAGGATTGTGTCAAAATTTTATGCTAAAAAAAAAAAAAAGCAAGCAAGCAAGGATATTAGCAAAGTATCACTACATTGTAAATTCAAATTATTTTAATTTGGGAGCTTTACAAAGGCAACTTAAAGTTGGCTCCAGGTTAGAAGTAGGAAAATAAAAAAAAAAGAAGGAAACTATAGCTCTATTTGGTGGTGCAGTGGTTAAAGCACTTGGCTGCAAAGTGAAAGGTTGGCTGTTCAAACTTATCACTCCCTCCACGGCAGAAAGTTGTGGCAGTCTGCATCTGGAAAGATTTACAGCCTTGGAAACCCTGTGGGGTCACTTCTACTCTATCCTACAGGGTCACTCTAAGTTGGAATTGACTCAATGGCAGTGGGTTTGGTTTTTTTTTTTTTTTAATAGCTCTATTAGAAAGTTTAAAGTTGCAAAGTTAAAAAGAGTAATAACATACCTAAAGAAAATAATTCATAATCAAATGTAGGAATTGCAGTGTCAGAAAAAGAAATGATAGAATTCATCAAGGGAAGGGGTCTCAGTTCTGACACTTATCTTTTCTTAGCTACAAGAACAAGAGCACATTGCACTCTGAGCCACTGTTCAGAAGTATAATAATGTATGATTCATACATGTATTATGGGATTAAATAAGATAATACGTGAATAAGCACATAGCAGAAACTCAGTGGTAGTTAATAGTATTATGTTAATGCAATGCTTGTGAAGATGATGATGTCTTGTTCCTGTAGCCAATGTATCACTATAACAGAGCTGTATGCATGGAACTCCTCCTATCCTGATTCGGTGAAAGTCAGTACAGTGTAGTTTGCCATGTAGATTTCTCTATTAGGAGAGAATGCACAGGTAAGAGGATGCTATATCTTGTCCCTAAACAAATATCGGCATTCTGGTTTATACATTAGTCACTAGTGAATTGATTAGTGTGAGTCATACTGGAAGGTGACTTTAGAAACCAATTTTCTGAGTCTGTCACATTGAACTCCATATCCTAGAATATGGGCGGGCTTTTCTGGCCACTGCTCTACCTCAGCACCCTTTGGTTCCATAGCAACATGAATTAGAACCATAAAGAAATGAAGTTATTTTTGACCGTTCCTTGATGGAGGCTGTTCATCTTTCTGTATGGAATAAGATCTAAATATATGTTCAGATTTATCAAATTTCAAATATTCCTACCCTTCTTCCCTACACCCTTTGAGATTCAGAGTACTCTGCTTTGCATCTGTTTAGGTCCTAAACACCTCCACACATGACTCAGTGTTAGCACCTCTATCTAAACTGGAACCAGACTTGTTTAGCTATGAGTAGGCCATTCTCTGTTAAAAAATTATACTCCAGACAGTAATTACAAAAAATTGTTAATTACTCTCCAGGCAGAAATTCTTGGGCAATTTGTTAAAATATCCAGGTTCAGCTGGGAGAAATGGCCCCTATCTCTGGAGCACATTCCTCCCATGTACTTTTGGATGGCAATTTTCTCAGACCTGGTATTTTTAACAATAATTATAAAATGCTTTCTATCTTTTGGAAGCTCCTCAGAATTTCTCATTTGTTAAGTTACTTTCTAGTTGTCCCATGTTTTCTGTCCTTCATGCCTTTTATTTTTATATCTTCTACCATTTCTGTTGCTTTTGGAAGGTAGCATAAATAACCTCTTATTGTTAATATGCCACCAGGAGCAGAAGTCTTGTGTATATTTCTAGTGAAAATGCTTCACGCCCTCTTTTCTTAAGTAAATCCCTCCTCCCCATTTTTAATGGGAAAGGGAAAAGATTAGGACTTTTATGCATTGTCATTGTATTTCCAAAATTATGTCATGATTATTTGCTTACATATCTATTTCACCCACCAGACTCTGAGGCCCTTGAGTTTTAGGATACGGTCTTATTCATATTTGTATCTGCAATACTTAGCATAAGCTCTGTTATGAGGCAGTGGAACATAAAAACTTGGGTAAATTTAGATGAATTTACCCACGATTCTTTATTTTCCTATTTTTTATCATGGGTGGGATTTGGATGCCTTTCTGAGTTTTGATTTTTTGATCTGATTAAGTTCAATTTTGAAGAGAATTAGTATTTGAAGAGGAGATAGGCCATTTTCTACTCTAAGAATGGAGGACTGCTTCAAGGCCTGAGTGAATATAAAGCCTAGAGAATGTTGGGCACAAATTGTTACTGAATCATTTTCATCACAAAATGCTGACAGTGGAGAGAGAGAAGGCAGCTGGTAGAGAGAAAATGGATATAGAGCATTCAATGCTGAAAGAAGGGAGCGTGTAGCTGCAAAATCATGGTGTTATTCATGATAGCAAGTTAAGAATTTTGCAGAGGGTGTTAGAGAGAAGAAAGACAGTAGAAATCAGCTGATTAAGATGGCTTTGTAGAAGTCCATCCTCAGAGACTGAATAAGATTCTGAATGAGAAAACAGTATTTCGAGGTGAAATGGTGTGGCATTGAAGAGAATCAAAGGAACAAAAGCAAGAGTCTCCACTGCCCTTGAGACTTCTTTCTTGTCTGTGGAAGCCCGGATATTGATACCAGAATATCACAGTACAAGGTTTGTAGTTCCCAATATTCATGCAGACTCCCCTTTTTACAACGGACCGTCTCCATTTTGTCTGGGCATATTCTGCTATATGTGTAATTCAGACCCGAGTATCCTGGTATTATCAGCCAAATGGAAAGAAAATGACTAAAGTCCTTAAATTTAAGTATATTCTTTATGCATAAGAATGAAGGAGAGAGAATTCATTGAATTTCTTCCCTCATAATCATTCTGTCATTTTTCACACTTACATCTTGTTTCTTCAAGTGTTTATCTATAGCCTCATTCCCTGGACGTTTACTTCCAACTGCAGACTTTTATGCTACTGCCTAAGAAAAAAACTCATATAAAAATTAGTGTTCAACTTGATTTAGGCATGAAATTCTAATATCATCCAGAGACGGCTCATGCTGTTCCAAAATAACTTTTAGTATAATTCTACAAATAAAGAAACCATTTATATCAATAAAATACTTGTTTTCTGTGTATTTCATAAAATCAATTTATATTCAGATATTTAGCTACTGCCAAATTAATGTCTTATAGAGAGCTTAGAAACAAAAGTACTATAGAGATTAACTGTGAAGCATTTTGCTCTATGAAGAACAGTAAAACCAAAATTACAATATTAACAAGAACACAAAGCAATGCTGACAAATTCATTTTGCTAGTTGTGGGTCACTTCTGAATTAAAAATTTCCTACCACTGTTCTTGCAATAGATGGATTTTTTCCTGCCTGGTTCTGATTTACTTATGCATCAACTAAAGAGATTAGTAAAATTAATTAGAACATAAAAGTTGATATGAGGATTAAACCACCAAAGACAGAGTTGAGAATATCAATTCGCTTTTCCTCATAGTTTATTCCTAGAATTAAATTGCTAAATGGAATTTTATAACAAATTTCTGTAAGATTTTTATTGATTGTTAAGGAAAGCTTACATGAGATGGGATGAATTCTTTCCTATTTTGGTCTAGAAATAGATTTGATGTTTAGAATTACTTTTCCCTGTTAGGATTGTCTAGTTTTCCTGAGTGATAGTAATGTTTTATTCACATTCCTTATTTCTTGACTGATGTATCTGTATTCATTGAAAAGATTACTTATTCTTATTCATCAAAGTAACAGTGCTGTCTTTAAAATAAATATAACTTTTCTCAGTGGGATGAAATTTGAGTAACTCTAGAGCATTTATCTTAGAATGTGTTTGGGTTTTAAATAACATACGTACACACATGTTAAATCAGTATTCCATTTTTTCCTTTACTGAAGACTGGACAAACTAGTAGATATGTGAAACTGATTAAGGATTTACATTGTTGGCTGAGGTAGCTTTGCTCATTACTGAGAAAGGATAGGCTAATCCCTAAACTCTAAACTAGATTAAATTATGGCTTTTAACATCATTTTGTATCTTGCTTTAAAAGAAATAGCATATATATTAAAGTTCTTGAATGGCTTGCTGGTTTTCAATGTTTTAAATGAAAGGTTCCTGTCATGGTTTGAGTTGTATCTCCCCAAAATATGTGTCACCTTCTCTAGGCCAAGATTCTTAGTGGTTTGCCAGTTATGTAATGATGTAATCATCCCCCATGATGTGATCTGATGTGATCAGCCAATCAGTTGTAAGGGGATTAGGGTAGATGTAAGATCCTTACTCAAGTCACAGCCCTGATTCTATGTAAGGGGAGTTTCCTTGGGGTGTAGCCTGCATTGCCTTTTATCTTACAAGAGATAAAAAGGAAGGGAAGTGAGCAGAGAGAAGGACCTACTACCACCAAGAAAGAAGAGCGGGAAGCAGAGCATAACCTTTGGATCTAGGGTCCCTGTACTGAGACTCTCCTAGACTCAGGGCAAGATTGATGACAAGACACATGGAGATCTCCAAGGAATGCTTGGCTCACAGTTGTTGAAAGGAGATAAGGACCTTCCCCCAGAGCTGACACACAGAAAGCCTTTCCCTAGAGCTGGCACCTTGATTTCAGACATAACCTCCTAAACTGTGAGAGAATAAATTTCTGTTTGCTAAAACCACCTACTTGTGGTATTTCTGTTATAGCAGCTCTAGATAACTAAGACAGTTCCTAACTATTTTTATTCCTTTCAGCTTTCTCATTCTCTGGCCCAGAGGGATCTTGGTCCCTCACCAGGCTCAGACTCCTAGGTTATTCTGCATAAGACAAAACTTCAAGTTCACTCAGAGCTAGGCCATCACCTTTGGTCCACTCTGATTTCTATTCCTACCCCAAATTTTAAACCCTGATGTTGCAACAAAAACTAAATCTAGAATTCTATGTGACTCTTCCCAAATTATTTCACTCCAGGTTGACTCATGTTTTTGTGGTTGTAGGTACATCACTCTCAGAAATCTTAGAATATTCCTACGTATTGCATTTCTCTAAATACAAAAAAAAAAAAAAATACAAGTACCAATTAAATATATCCATTGGACCCCAAAAAGAGACCCGGTGGTGCTGTGTTTAAAACACTTGGCTACTAACCAAAATGATGATTTGAACCCACCAGCCACTCCTCAGGAGAAAGATGTGGCTATCTGCTTTCAAAAGATTTACAGCCTTGGGAACCCAATGGGGCAGTTCTATTCTGTCCTATAGGGTCACTAGGAGTCAGAATTGACTCAGTGGCAGTGGGTTTGGTTTTTGGTATTGGACTCCAAAGACGATATCAGGTTACACTGAGGCTTTGGTCCCAGAATTTCTAATCTAAGACCCATGGAAGGGAAGTTGCAGAACTAACAGGTTGCACTGAGGCTTTGGTCCCAGAATTTCTAATCTAAGACCCATGGAAGGGAAGTTGCAGAACTGCATATTCTAAATTAATTAATAATGTTGAGTTTTTCAGGAACACATCATGTCAAAGCTAAAATCAGCAGTCTTCCAAAACCATGAATACAGCTTGACTGGTTTTGACAGTCTATTTATTAATTGCTGCCAAACTGTAATTGTTATTGCATTAACATCACCTATCTGTGGAAGAGCAGCCTCAACTAAGCATCTGCCTCTAAAATTTGAATATAAATTAATTTCTTTAGGTTTCATCACTGCTCTTTAAAGCTCTTAATATTTTCAGACAATTTCATCTGCAACCTCGAATAAATTGTAGAAACTGGAACTAATTGTTCCTCTAACTGATTGACTCTCTTACCTCCTGTTGTGTGTACAATGCATGTCATCCCGGCTGTACGTAGCCACAGGAGGGAAACTATCAATCAATCACAGAACAATTAGTTATCTAAAGCTTCCCCCTACTTCCTCCGTTGAAAGGGAAAATAGCTTCATGTTTTTTTAAGATTATAGGGACACATTTCTCCTCTTTAGTTTCTACTAAAGAAAAAAGAATATATAGGCTAGATTCATTTTTCGCATGTAGTTTAAGTTAAATTCTAAAATAAGATTCCATAAATTTGGGAGGAGGATCCAGATATTTTGACCAGAATTACGAACCCTTGCTACATCATATCATAGCTCCATGTACTTCTGTTTGCATAGTCAACACTTTTTTTTTTTTTGCTAATTGCTATTGTTTTTTGCTTAACCATCAGGCTGAGCACGGGCTACACGTTCACGACTGTATTTCATTCACTTAACACTTGGTGCATAAACCAAAACCAAACCCATTGCCATGGAGTTGAATTCCGACTCATAGCAACCTGATAGGATGGAGTAGAACTTCTCCATAGGGTTTCCAGAACTGTAAATCCTTACAGAAGCAAACTGCCACATCTTTCTCCCTCAGGGTGGCTGGTGAATTTAAACCATTGACGTTTCAGTTAGCAGGAAAAGACTTAACCACTGTGCCACCAGGTCTCCTCACTTAGCACGTTAAAAAACCAACCAGCCAACCAACCAACCAACCACCCACCCATGCACCCACCCACCAACCAACCAACCCACCCCATTGCCATCAAGTAGATTCCAACTCAGTGACCCTACAGGACAGAGTAGAATTGCCCCACAGGGTTTCCAAGGAGCGGCTGGATTTGAACTGCCGGTCTTTTGGTTAACAGCCATAGCTCTTAACCACTTGGTGCATAGAGATTGCATAATAAATCTTTGTTGAATAAATGAATGAATAGGATTTGTAGTCCTTATCAAATATAAACACTGCAAACAATGTTAAATTATTCATGCCACTGGAAACATGGAGATGGTTCTCTTTAACAAATCCATAGAGGATTAAAGTGAGATATCTAGTTTTTATCAATGGCACTGGTTTTTTTTTTGGGTTATCTAGTTTTAACTTTGTCTTCTGTAATTTTACATGACCTTATAAAAAAATGAAAAATAAGAAATTCGATTTTCATATTTTCTACCTTAGTTCCTCCCAGGCTGGACTGCAAAATTGTGAACATGATACATTTTAATCTGTTATACCTAAATATCCACTTATTAGTCTTTTTTTAATCCCATTTTGTGTACCCTCTTCCTACTCCCCTTCCTCAACAGTCCCAAAGCCTGGTGATGATTATGTGGGTATCTTCTTGGGAACCAAACAGTCCTCATGTTTCAGAACTGCTCTATCCTCAAACTCCCATCCCCAGCTGATTTGTATTGTATTCTCTTTTTTCAGGGATTTCTCTCTCTTTTTTTAGGTACATGATTGTGCAAGGGATGATTCTGAATAAATATAAAAACAGTTAGTAGACCTAATATAGTACCCAATCCAACAACATACAACATTTCTTTTTTCAGTTTTTTTTATAGTTAAAGTTTTGTTTTGGTGGAGTGAAAAAATAAGTTAAGATTTTCGGATTGTGAAAAATGATTACAGACTTTTTCAAAGTTTCTTGTATTTTCTACAAATGTAAGTAAGCTGTTACTGAATTCACGTTAGCTATAGATAAAAAAAAAAAAAAAATTTTATCTACATCTAATATAGCTTGCCAAGAGGCAAAATCAATGCCCTAGCAAGTAGAGAATAGATTTCATTACGCAGACTGATATGCTTTTACAAATTAAAAGGGATAGTAATAAATATGCAAAATGGACTTAGTTAACAATAGCGATTTCTTCACTTATTTGTGTTTTAATCGGACCTCCAAGATTAAGAGAATTTGTGTTACTAAAATTTAGCAAAGTAGCTAATCGAAATGCCGATTTTATATCTATCTATCTTCTTGGCATTAAATCCACCTCCACAGGATTCTACTGACAATTCGACCTCCACATTTAAAATATTCTTAGCAGCTGAGAATTGGTTTTGCCAGCATTGTACATCAAAACAGCTCCACTGGGCAGAAGTGGTTATATGCAGTCTGGTATAACTAAGAAAGGGATGACAGATTAAAGAATGAGGTTGGTTGAATAATGACATGCACACAGGTATTATAAAAACAAAACAAAACAAAACAAAATACCTTCATAACCAAGAATTAATTTTAAAAAGTAGAAGCAGGTGTGAATTTGTGAGAGTGGTGGTTCTCCAAGTGGGGTTCCTGGACCAGCAGCATTAGCATCATTTGTAACTTGTTAGAAATGCAAGCGACCAGGTACCTTACATTACATTCTACACTATGTGTAGACAGTAGAATACTCTAGCGACCTCAATTTATAGCCTGAAAGGGTTTGTGTAGCTTTCCAATAAATTTAAGAAAAAATACAAATGGTAATGAAATAATCCAAGAAACAATGTTTTAAAACCAACCTGTTTATACCAGGTGTTTGATAGGGTCACTATGAGTCAGAATCGACTGGGTGGCAACGGGTTGGTTGGCTGTTGGTATGGGGATGCAGGAGCCCTAGTGGTGCAGTGGTTAAGCATTCAGCTGTTAACCAAAAGGTCAGCAGTTTGAATCTACCAGCTGCCCCTTGGAAGCACTGTGGGGCAGTTCTACTCTGTCCTAAAGGGTCACTATGAGTTGGAATCAACTTGATGGCAACAGGTTTGGTTTTGGTTTATGGGGATGCAAAGTTTCCTGCTATTCATAAGGTTTTCACTGGCTAATACTTTTCAGAAGCAGACTGCCGGGTCCTTCTTCCTAGATCAAGAGGCAGTTTTTTGGACAGAACAAGGGGATACTGATTGGTTTAAAGTCAGGAAAGGTGTGTGTCAGGGTTGTATTCTTTCACCATACCTATTTAATCTGTATGCTGAACAAATAATCCGAGAAGCTGGACTATATAAAGAAGAATGGGGCATCAGGATTGGAGGAAGATTCATTAACAACCTGCGTTATGCAGATGACACAACCTTGCTTGCTGAAATTGAAGAGGACTTGAAGTACTTACTAATGAAGATCAAAGACCACAGCCTCCAGTATGGACTGCACCTCAACATAAAGAAAACAAAAATCCTCACAACGGGACCAATGAGCAACATCAAGATAAATGGGGAAAAGATTGAAGTTGTCAAGGATTTCATTTTACTTGGATCCACAATCAACAGCCATGGAAGCAGCAGTTAAGAAATCAAAAGATGCATTGCATTGGGTAAATCTGCTGCAAAGGACCTCTTCAAAGTGTTGAAGAGCAAAGATGTCGCCCTGAAGACTAAGGTGCATCTGACCCAAGCCAGGGTATTTTCAATCGCATCATATGCATGTGAAAGCTGGACAATGAATAAGAAAGACCGAAGAAGAGTTGACACCTTTAAATTGTGGTGTTGGCGAAGAATATTGAATATACTATGGACTGTCAGAAGAATGAACAAATGTGTCTTGGAAGTAATACAACCAGAATGCGCCTTAGAAGCAAGGATGGTGAGACTGTGTCTTACATACTTTGGACATATTGTCAGGAGGGATCAGTCTCTGGAGAAGGATATCATGCTTGGCAAAGTACAGGGTCGGCGGAAAAGAGGAAGTCCCTCAACAAGGTGGATTGACACAGTGGCTGCAACAATGGGGTCAAGCATAACAATGATAGTAAGGATGGCGCAGGACCAGGCAGTGTTTCGTTCTGTTGTGCATAGGGTCACTATGAGTCGGAACTGACTCGACGGCACCTAACAACAACAACAACAAAGTTTCCTACCTCACTCTCAAGGAGTTTACCACCTGTATTAGGCTGGGTTCTCTAGAGAAGCAAGATTAGTAAGGCATATAAATATATATAGATAGATTTATATCAAGGAAATGGCTAACACAGTTGTAGAGGCTGGAACATCCCAAGTCTGTGGTTCAGGATTGAGGCTTCTCCTGCATACAGATTGAATAAGTATGGTGAAAAGATACAGCCCTGACACACACCTTTCCTCACTTTAAACCGTGCATTATCCCCTTGTTCTGTTTGAACACCTGCCTCCTGATCCACGTGTAGACTCCTCATGAGCACAATTAAGTGTTCTGGAATTCTCATTCTCCACAATGGTATTCATAATTTGTTATGATCCACACAGTTGAATGCCTTTGCATAATCAATAAAACACAGGTAAACATCTTTCTGGTATTCTCTGCTTTCAGCCAGGAGCCATCTGACATCATCAATGGTATCCCTGGCTCCACGTCCTCTTCTAAATCCAGCTTGAATTTCTGGCAGTTCCCTGTTGATATATTGCCGCAGCTACTTTTGAATGATCTTCAACAAAATTTTGCTTGCATGTGACATTAATGCTATTGTTTGCTAATTTCCGCATTTGGTTAGATCACCTTTCTTTGGAGTAGGCATAAATATGGATCTCTTCCAGTTGGTTGGCCAGGCAGCTGTCTTCCAAATTTCTTGGCATAGACTAGTGAGCACATCCAGTGCTGCATCCATTTGTTGAAACATCTCAATTCCTGGAGGCTTGTTTTTTGCCAAAGCCTTCAGTGTGGCTTGGGCTTCTTCCTTCAGTACCATTCGTTCCTGATCATATGTTACCTCCTGAAATGGTTGAACGTCAGCCAATTCTTTTTGGTATAATGACTCTGTGTGTTCCTTCCACCTTCTTTTGATGCTTCCTATGTCGTTTAATGGAAACACTGGTGGTGTAGTGGTTAAAGTGCTACAGCTGCTAACCAAAAGGATGGCAGTTCAAATCCTCCAGGCACTCCTTGGAAACCCTTCGGGGCAGTTCTACTCTGTCCTATAGGGTCGCTATGAGTCGGAATCAACTCTACGGCAGTTGGTTGTTGTGGGTTTTATGTCATTTAATATTTTCCCTGTATAATCCTTCAGTATTGCAACTTGAGGCTTAAATTTTTTCTTCAGGTCTTTTATCTTGAGAAATACCGAGTGTGTTCTTCCCTTTCAGTTTTCCATCTCCAGGTCTTTGTCATTGTAATATTTTACTTTGTGTTCTCGAGCCACTCTTTGAAATATTCTGTTCAGTTCTTTTATTCATTTTTTCCTTTTGCTTTAGCTACTCAACATTCAAGAGCAAGTTTCAGAATCTCTTCTGACATCCATTTAGGTCTTTTCTTTCTCTCCTGTCTTTTTAATGATTTCTTGCTTTCTTTATGTATGATGTCCTTCCACAACTTCTTTGGTCTTCGGTCATTAGTCTTCAATGCATCAAATCGATTTTTGAGACGGTCTCTAAATTCAGGTGGGATATAGTCAACATCGTACTTTGGCTCTTGGAGGCTTGTTCTCATTTTCTTCAGTTTCAACTTGAACTTGTATATGTGTAATTGATGGTCTGATCTGCAGGTAGCCCCCGGCATTGTTCTAACTGATGATATTGAGCTTTTCCATTGTCTCTTTCCACAGATGTAGTTGATTTAATTCCTGTGTATTCCATCTGGCGAGAGCCACGTGTATAAAAAAAATAGTCACCGTTTGTGTTGGTGAAAAAAGGCATTTGCAGTGAAGGAGTTGTTGATCTTGCTGCAAAATTCTATCACGTGGTCTCCGGCATTGTTTCTATCACCAAGGCCATATTTTCCAACTACTGATCCTTCTTTGTTTCCAACTTTAGCATTCCAGTCACTAGTAATTATCAGTGCATCCTGATTGCATGTTCCATCAATTTCAGACTGCAGAAGTTGGTGAAAATCTTCAATTTCTTCATCATTGGCCTTAGTGGTTGGTTCATAAATTTGAACAATCTTTGTATTAACTGGTCTTCCTTGTAGGTGTATGGATATTATCCTATCACTGACAGCGTTGTACTTCAGGACAGATCTCGAAATGTTCTTTTCGATGACGAATGCAATGCTATTCCTCTCCAAGTTGTCATTCCTGGCATAGTAGACCATATGCTTGTCCAATTCAAAATGACCAGTACCAGTCCATTTCAGCTCACTAATTCCTAGGATATCGATGTTTATGTGTTCCATTTCATTTTTGACAATTTCCAATTTTCCTAGATTCATACTTTGTGCATTCCAGGTTCTGATTATTAATGGTTGTTTGCAGCTGTTTCTTCTCATTTTGAGTCATGCCACATCAGCAAGTTAAGGTCCTGAGAGCTTGACTCCATCCATGTCATTAAGGTCGACTACTTTGAGGAGGCAACTCTTCCTCAGTTGTGTTTCGAGTGCCTTCTAACCCGAGGGGCTCATCTTCCAGCACTATATCAGACAATGTTCTGCTGCTATTCATATGGTTTTCACTGGCTAATTCTTTTCAGAAGTAGACTGCCAGGTCCTTCTTCCTAGGTTGTCTTAGTCTGGGTGCTCAGCTGAAATCTGTCCACCATGGGTGACCCTGCTGGTATTTGAACACCGGGGCATAGCTTCCAGCACCACAGCAACATGCAAGCACCCACCATATGACAAACTGACAGGTGCATGGGGGCAGTTGTCCATAAGTAGATGAATTTATGTCTGGGTTCTCAGTTCTGTTCCACTGGTCTATGTGTCTGTCATTGTACCAGTATCAGACTATTTTGACTACCACGGCTGTATAGTAGGTTCTGAGATCAGGCAGTATGAGGCCTTTTACTTTCTTGTTTTTCTTCAATAATGCTTTTTTTTTTTTTTTTAATCTGGGGCCTATTTTTTTTTCCATATACAGTTGATTAGTTTTTCCATCTTGTTAAAGAATGCTATTAGTATTTGGATTGGGATTTTATTATACCTGTAAATTGCTTTGGGTAAAATTAACATTTCCACAATGTTGAGTCTTTCTATTCATGAGCATTGTCTGTTTTTCCATTTATGTAGGTCTCTTTCAGTTTCTTACAATAGTGTTTTGTATTTTTCTTTGTATAGGTCTTTTATGCCCCAGTTAGATTTATTCGTACGTATTTTATTTTTTTTAGTGGCTATTATAAATGGTATTGTTTTCTTGATTTGCTTTCGAAGTTCTCTTTGTTAATGTACAGAAATCCAACTGATTTTTGTATATTGATTGTATCCTGCTACTCTGCTGAATCTTTTTGTTAGTCCCATTAGTTTTCTTGTGGAATCTTTGGGGTTCTCTATGTATAGTATCAAACCATCTGAGAATAGGGATAGCTTTAATTCTTCCCTTCCAATTTGGATGTCTTTATTTATTTTGTTTGGCTTATTGCTATAGATAGGACTTTCAGCACAATGTTAAATAGGGGTGGTGATAAAGGGCATCCTTGTCTTTTTCCTGTTCTCAGGGGGAATGCTTTCAGCCTCTCGCTGTTGTGAATGATGTTGGCTGTTCGTTTTTATAGATACTTTCTATTATGTTCAAGAATTTCCCTTCTATATCTATTTCGTTGAGAGTTTTTATCAGAAATGGTTGTTGGACTTTATCAAATGACTTTTCTGGGTTGATTGAGATGATCATGTGATTCTTTTCTTTTGTTCTATTTATGTGGTGGATTATGTTGATTGATTTTCTAGTGTTGAACCATCCTTGCATACCTCATATGAATCCCACTTGGTCATTGTTATGGATTGAATTGTGTCCCCCCAAAATATGTATCAATTTGGCTAGGTCATGATTCCCAGTATTGTGTGATTGTCTACTATTTTGTCTGATATGATTTCCCTGTGTGATATAAATTGTATCTGTATAATGTTGATGAGACAGATTAGCTGCAGTTATATTGATGAGATCTACAAGATTAAATAGTGTCTTAAACCAGTCTCTTTTGAAGTATAAAAGAGAGAAATGAGCGTAGAGACATGGGGACTTCATACCACCAAGAAAGCAGCATTGGGAACAGAGCATGGCCCTTGGACCCAGGGTCCCTGCGCTTGAGAAACTCCTTGGCCAGAGGAAGATTGATGACAAGGGCCGTCCCCTAGAGCCAACACAGAAAGAAAGCCTTCCATTGGAGCTGCCGCCCTGAATTTGGACTTCTAGACTACTAGACTGTAGAGAATAAACTTCTGTTTGTTAAAGTCAACCACTTGTAGTATTTCTGTTATAGCAGCACTAGATGACTAAGACAGTCACGATATATTATTTTTTTTCTGTGATGCTGGATTCTATTGGCTAGAATTTTGTTGAGAATTTTTGCTTCTATATTCATGAGAGATACTGGTCTGTAATTTTCTTTTTTTGAGGTGTCTTTGCCTGGTTTTGGTATCAGGGTTATGCTGCCTTCCTAGAATGAATTGAGGAGTATTCCTTCTTTTTCTTTGCTCCAAAATGGTTTGACTGGTACCAGTGTGAGGTCTTTGAATGTTTGGTAGAAGCTTCTTTTTATCTTTCAAATCTCTTTTTCAATAAATCACACATACCTCTTCCTTCTTACTTGAAATCCTTGCTAGGTATTTCAGGTATTCTCCGGCCCTAGATTTTTTTCCCCCTTTTCCTTCAATCCCGGTCTGCGTTTTGTTTTTCCAAGGCATCATCCTAATCTTGCTTGTTTAACGTGAATGTAATACTAGTGGTTCATTTATAAAGGGAAGGGGTTGTTGCTAGGTGCCATCAAGTCGATTTTGACTCACAGTGACCCCATGTGACAGAGTAGACCTACCCGTAGGATTTTCTAGGCTATTATCTTTACCAGAACAGATCATCAGGTCTTTTTCTCCTGTGAAGCTGCTGGGTGGTTTAGAAAAGCCAAATTTTTGGAGTGAAATTAGAAATAATCTCACTCCCCCCAGGTCTGAATCTAATGTCAACTTTTAAAGGAACCTTTTCTTATATGGAAACACTGGTGGTGTAGTAGTTAGGAGCTATAGCTGCTAACTAAAAGGTCAGCAGTTCAAATCCACCAGATGCTCCTTGAAAACCATATGAGGCAGTTCTACACTGTCCTATAGGGTCACGATGAGTCAGAATTGACTCAATAGCAATGTTTTTTTTTTTTTTTTTCTTATATACTGTCAGGTAGAAGCAACCTTTTCTTCTAATTGGTCATTGCTATTTATCCCTGTACCTTGTTTATGACAGTCATCATTTTGTGTCTTAAGTTTTAGTCATTTAGATATATCTGCCATACTGGACCAACAAGTACCTCACAGGCTCATAATAAAATTAAAAAAAAAAAACAACCCATTGCCGGTGAATTGACTCCCTATAGGACAGAGTAGAACTGCCCCACAGGGTTTCCAAGGAGTAGCTGGTGGATTTGAACCACTGACCTTTTGGTTAGCAGGCACGCTCTTAACCACTGTACCACCAGGGCTCCCACAGGTTTTAAGGAGGATTAAATGTTATTTAATGTGTGAAGGCCCTGGAACACAGTCAGTCTTCAGTACATGTTTGCTGACAATACGAAATAAAGAGATCACTTATCATTCACTTTGAAGTCTAGAAAAAGTCCTACAATTTTCCTTAGAATCTCAACAAATGAATTTACCTAATCATCTTCCAGATATAATGAAACCTACATATGCTCATGTATGAAAATGTATCAGGAAGTGGAAGAAGAGAGAAAATGTTAATTGCACAGCAACTAAAAAATAGGACGTCATACTGTAATTACAAATATTTCTATTAGCAGTAATCATCATTCTAAGAGATTGTATATTCTGTATTCCCAAGGCCCCTCTTGTACTACATTTTACGATTTCAGAAGAAAGTTTTCATGTATGTGCCTTTGATCAGCAAAATACTTAGATTTTTACATATCATCTTGATAAGTAAAATTTATTAGAAAGACCTGACATGTATGTGGATTTAGAGATCAGGAATATCTTTATCTCTATTGCTAGCCGTATCTATCTATTATCAAAACGTTCCTTATTTTTATCAGTGGCTTTAGTAGTAAACAAATAGTAATTTATATTGAATGATACCATTACTAATTTTAACAGTGATACCAAGTGCATGATAAAACAAATAATTAGGATACTTGAGAAATGAAGCAAAGAGTTTACATATATTCAGTACAAATTATTAGCCAACAATATACATGTCACATAAGTAACTAAGGTCCTGATCCTCTTTGCTCCAAGGCTCACATTCTGATTATCTCATTGGTAAGTGAAAGGCAGAGCTTCCTAATTAGCAAAAGGAACATGAACATTTTTCTTTTGTATTTTGTTTTGTTTATACCTACTAAAATTCAAGCCTCGAGCTGTAATATTGAAGGATTCTACAGGAAAAATATTAAACGATGGAGAAGGCATCAAAAGATGGGAGGAATACAGAGTCACTACATCAAAAAGAACTGGTTGACATTCAACCATTTCAGGAGGTAGCATATGATCAGTAACTAGTAGTAGTAAAGGAAGAAGTTGAAGCTACACTGAAGGCATTGGTAAAAAACAAGGCTCCAGGAACTGACTGAATTCTAACTGAGATGTTTCAACAGACAGGTGCCATGCTGAAAGTGCTCACTTGACTATGCCAAGAAATTTGGAAGACAGCTACCTGACCAACTGACTGGAAGAGATCCATATATATGCCTATTCCAAAGAAAGTTGATCCAATTGAATGCAGAAATTATTGAGCAATATCATTAGTATCACAAGCAAGTAAAATTTTGTTGAAGATTATTCAAAAGCACCTGCCGCAGTGCATCAACAGGGAACTGCCAGAAATTCAAGCCAGATTCAGAAGAGGATGTGGTACCAAGGATATCATTGTTGATGTCAGATGGATCCTGGCTAAAAGCAGAGAATATCAGAAAAATGTTTACCTGTGTTTTATTGACTGCACGAAGGCATTCGACAGTGTGGATCATAACAAATTACAGATAACATTGTCAAGAACGGAAATTCCAGAACACTTAACTGTGCTCATGAAGAACCTGTACATAGACCAAGAGGCTGTCATTCTAACACAACAAGGGGATAGTGTGTGGTTCAAAGTCAGGAAGGGTGTGTGTCAGGGTTGAATCCTTTCACCATAACTATTTAATCTTTATGCTAAGCAAACAATCTGAGAAGCTGGACTATATGAAGAAGAACATGGCATCAGGATTGGAGGAAGGCCCATTAACAACTTGCATTATGCAGATGACGAAACCTTGTTTGCTGAAAATGAAGAGGACTTGAAGCATTTACTGAGGAAGATCAAAGACCAGAGCCTTCAGTACAGATTATGCCTCAACAGAAAGAAAACCGAAACCTTCACAACTGGACCAATAAGCAATATCATGATAAATGGAGAAAAGATTGAAGTTGTCAAGGATTTCATTTTACTTGGATCCACAATCAACACCCATGGAAGCAGCAGTCAGGAAATCAAACAATGAATGCATTTCATTGAGGAAATCTGCTGCAAAAGACTTCTTTAAAGTGTTAAAAAGCAGAGATGTCACCTTGAAGAGTAAGGTGCACCTAGCTCAAGCCATGATGTTTTCAACTGCTTCACATGCATATGAAAGCTGGGCGATGAATAAGGAAGACCAAAGAAGAACTGACATCTTTGAACTGTGTTGTTGGTGAAGAATATTGAATATACCACGGACTGCCGAAAGAACAAACAAATCCATCACGGAAGAAGTAGAGCCAGAATGAGCCTTAGAAGCAAGGATGGCGAGGCTACATCTCATACTTTGGACATGTTATCAGGTAGGATCATTCCCTGTAAACGGACATCATGCTTGGTAACGTAGAGGGTCAGTGAAAAAGAGGGACTCTCACCGAGATGGATTGACACAGTGGTTGCAACAGTGGGCTGTAGCATAGCAACGATTATGAGGATGGTGCAGGACTGGGCAGTGTTTCATTCTGTTGTAGGCAGTGTTGCTCCGAGTTGGAACCGACTCAACAGCACCTAACAATAACTCACATTATGAAGGGCATAGACACATCTTTGTAGAAAGGAAGCTCTAATAGATCATCAGAGAATGATTATAGGACACTAAATCCTGGAAAAAAGGGGCAACTGGAAGTAAAATGATCAAATGCTATAAAATTAGAGAACTAATGAAAAGCTAGGATTTTTAAGTCCCTCGATCCATGATATTAGTGAATGATGACTGTGAGTGAATGAATATAAGTTGCTTCCCAAATGAAGGTTATATAGCCTAAAAATAGCTGAAAGTCATTTCTCTGGGAAAAAAAAAATTAATCTGATGTGGAGAATGAAACACTGATACCTCTTCCCAGTGCTGCATCATGATGAGAAAGTGATGGTTAAATGTGTCAGTTTGAAAGACCATAATTTGCAGCAGCTAAAAAAAAAAAAAAATTTTTTTTTTTTTTATGGAAAGCAATGTGGTCAAAACTCTGGCTTCTTAGATTTGAAACGAAGTTGTGTGTGTTTGTGCACTTTCTGCAAAGATGCTCTTTTAGCCCTTTCAACACTAATTTTACCTAGTTTTAGGTGAATTCCAGGCTAAATCCAAATAAGCCTCTGAATTTTCATAGATGACTTTGAAAACTCTCTTTGCTTTTATGGGTTTGCATGTTCAAAAATATATGTATTTGGTTATATTCCAAATTTCACAGTTAGTTTAGAAAATAATATAAATCAGATACGAATCACAAAAATAATTCAGGAAGTATGGAAAAGTTCATTTAGATTAGAATCTAGTGCTGCATTCAGTCATCTAGACTGAGGTAGAGGCTCTAGAATGGAAGGAAGTAGAGCAGAGTGATTAAAGAGTGGACTCTAGGAAAAATCTCTACATTCCTATGCCACTACCACCATCACTTTTTTACTTGTGTGACCATGTGCTTATTTAAGTTATAGTTTCCTCATGGGTAAAGCAAGGATAATTGTATCTTCTACTGTTTTAGTCATTTAGTACTGCTATAACAGAAATACCATAAGTGGATGGCTTTAACGAAGATATTTATTTCTTCACAGTAAAGTAAGCTAAAAGCCCAAATTTAGGGTGTCAGCTCGAGGGGACAGCTTTCTGTCTATGTTGTCATCAGTCTTCGCCTGGTTGAGGTGCTTCTCAGGCTCAGGGACCCAGATCCAAAGGATGTGCTCTGCTCCTGGTGCTGCTTTCTTGGTGGTATGAGGTCCCCAACTCTTTGCTTGCTTCCCTTTCCTGTTTATCCCTTGAGAGGTAAAAGATGGTGCAGACCATACCTCAGGGAAACTCCCTTTACATTGGATCAGGAATGTGACCTGGGTAAGGGTGTTACAATCCCACCCTAATCCTCTTTAACATCAAATTGCAATCACAAAATGGAGGATAACCACACAATACTGGGAATCGTGGTCTAGCCAAGTTGGCAAATATTTTGGGGGGACACAGTTTGATCCATAACATACATCTACATTGTGCTGTTGTGAGAATTAAAGGAAATTTACAAATGAGGGACTAAATCAATGTTTGGCACATACACGTATAATAAATGTCAGCTATTATATTCACGTTTAAGAATCATTTTGTTTATATTCTTAGTTATGTATCCTTGATAACTTTAATATAGCTCTTAGAATCAAATAATAAATAGCTAGTAATTATTAACAGCTAATTTTTTTTTAAGTTTTTAACTCATTTGATTAAGTGTTTAACTCATTTGATATAATTCTTTCTACAGTAGGTACTTCAGTGACTTCCATTTTATAGATGAGGAAACTAAAGCTTAGACAGATTAAAAGTTTTGTGTAAGGCTACACAACTAGTAGAGTGGTTGAGTCCAAATTCAAACCCAAGCACATTACTGCAGAGCCATTTTAAAAAAATCTGCTTGGGTTTCCTAATGGGGAAAAATAATATTCAGGAAAGTATGATAACTTCCAAAAATGAGGAAGCTGGATAGTGGCCACACAGACTAGGCTGGGATTTTTTACTTTTAGTCTAGGCTTCTTTTTATGCAATTAGATTTTTACCCCATTAAACCAAACCTACTGCCATTGAGTCAATTTCTATTCATAGCAACCCTATAGGACAGAGTAGAACTGCCCCATAGAGTTTCCAAGGAGTGGTTGGTAGATTCGAACTGCTGACCTTTTGGTTAGTAGCCAAGCTCTTAATCACTGTGCCACCAGAGCTCCTTTACTCCTTTAGCTGTACTAAAAACTAAAAAAAACTAGGATGTGAAAATTGAGGTAGCCATCATAGAAGTCTGACGGAAAAACAAGTTATTTCAGAGTTTGAGTATCAAAAAAATTTTTTGGGGGGTGGTCAGTGGTTTAATTAATACTCAGAGCTTTGATTTTCTTAGTAATAATAAAGTGGGGCTCTCCCTACTTCTCTATGCATTTTCAGAGACTTAGAAAATTTCCAGTTATATCGCCTAGATATCTATTTCACATTTTCACTTGAAGATCTACCTGTATTGATTCATTCACTTGGGTTGATTATTTCCTTCCCTTACTCTTCATTTAAAAACAAACCAACAACAACAAAAAAGAGTGCAAGTTCTCTCTTGGAGTGATGCTATGAGATATTAAGTAGGACCTTTCCTTAAGATAGAAAAATGAGTGTCAGCTAGAAAGCTGTGGGTCTGCAATACACTTGGAACTAACAAAGCGAAACAGAATAAAGAAAAATAAAACCTATTCACAGCTTTGCCTACAGTCAATCCATGTAAAAGAGTTCTGATAAGATATTTTTTTCCTACTTGTGAGGATAAAATAGGGATAAAGTAAGTCAACATAAGTAAAAATAATATAACTCATGAGAAAAGGCTTCGAAATCCAAATTACACCCTTCTCTTCTCCTTAAAAAATCAATTTGGCATGGCCACTTTCAGAAAGGAAGAAATTGCTTTTAAATCTTAGATCTGAATTCTAAAATCCAATAAAAAATCTTGCACTCAGATGTTCCAGATACATTTTTTATAAGTTCCAAATCCATTTTTCATAAGGACTAAAATGGAAAAAAAAAAAAAGGGTCATTCGTAGAATGTCTCCATTCTAAAAATATTTCATGGTATGTTGGGCTTTGCGCTATACTGCATGCTGTATAAAATTATAAAAATCTGAATAAATAAGAAAAATGCATCAGAAAATTCTATTTTTAAAAAGACAGTAAATATAAAAGTTATAAGACACTAATATGATGTCAATGAACTATTTGGAATCAAAAAGGAGTAAACCGTGCTATGTGGGGCTTTATTTATTTGTTTTGGTTGTTGTTAAGATGAATTTCTTTCCCAATGGGATCTTGAGATCTCACTGAAGGAAATGTGGAAATAATGAAACGCGACATACTCTTTAAATAATACAAATAGGAAGAATGGGGGCAGGGTGGAGATTAGTTGCTGCCTTGCAATAGCTTCACAGGAGGCACTGTGGCAGACTGTCTTAGGAGAATCAAAATTAGACCTTCTCACATACTGGTGAGCTCCTTAGCAGCCTCTGGAAGGTTCCCTTTTGTTCATTACCAAATATGCCTTCTTAGAAGGGAATTTTTGCTTGCCCTCTTGGGAAAAAAAAAAAAAAATCTAGAACAGGGAGAAAGCTATTTGTAGGACTCCTACTAATCTTTTATGAAGACTTGTCTGCTCTCTCCATTAGAAACTAAAAATAACATGGGGTAGTACATGAATATGCAATGAAATATTAAAGCTGTTCGCCCAACATGGGGGAACGTTCTCACTGTTACAATTGGGAAATTACCAAAATTAATGTGAATTTGTGAAATCCAGCAGGCATTGAATCCCAGGTGCTTGTCAGCTGTTGAAATAAGAGTGATAGACAGGCATAAAAAGTGAAGGAGAAAGTGGAGGCGCTAAGAGAGTTCCTTTCTGCACTATACCTGCAGCACGATGATGGGAGAATTATCCCAGCTCTCCCCGAGCAGCTGCTGCTTATGACCTCCATATTATTCCCACTGTTATGCTCAATGACTTTTAAAAAACCTATTTTGGGTGCAGTCCCTGGGCTTCATCCAATATATATTTTTTGTTCTTCACTGGTATATTGCCACTTGAATGCACTTAGAGGGTTATGTAAAACAAGCCAGATGGCAGCTGCTTGGGGTTTGAGATACCTTGTACTGTAAAGGAGGTGTAGGAAAAAAATAAACAATAAAAACCTAAAACCAAGTGTAAATAAAATGACGTTTAGGTGAGGGGACTATCATTCTTGCATTTAATTAGCAAAAGACTCCTGGCGTTATATACAGAAAAGACGAATGTTTAGTAAACTTTTATTTTTTAATTTTACTTTTTTTTTAATTGTGCTTTAGGTGGAACTTCACAGAGCAAATTAGTTTCTCATTCAACAATTTATACATAAATGTTTTGTGACATTGGCTGCAATCCCTGAGATGTGTCAACACTCTCCCCTTCCAAGCCCCAATTCTCCTTTTCCATTCATCCTTTTTCTGTACCTTCCTGCCTTGTCATCATTGTTTTTGGGCAGGTGTTGCTCTTTTGGTCTTATATACATGATTGAACTAAGAAGCACATTCCTCACGTGTTACTGTTTGTTTTATAGGCCTGTCTAGTCTTTCGCTCGTATAGGGTCACTATGAGTTGGAATAAACTCCATGGCAATGGGTTAATCTTTGGCTGAAGGGTGAACTTCAGAAATACCTTCAGTTCTGAGTTAAAAGGATGTACAGAGGCCATAGTCTTGGGGGTCCTTCCAGTCTTTGTCAGACCAGTAAGTCTGGTCTTTTTTTTTTTTGTGCATTTGAATTTTGTCCTTCATTTTTGTCCTGCTCTTTTGGGACCCTGTGTTGTGATCCCTGTCAGAGTGGTTGGTGGTGGTAGCTGGACACCATCTAGTTGCTCTGGAATCAGGCTGGTGGAGGCTGTGGTACTTGTGATCCATTATTCTTCTGGACTAATATTTCCCTTGTATCTTTGGTTTTCTTCATTCTCCTTTGCTATGGATGGGATGGGACCAGTAGCTACATCTTAAATGGCCACTTGCAAGCTTCTAAGACCCCGGACACTACTCACCAAAGTAGGATGCAGTACATTTTCTTTATGAACTTTGTTATGTCAATTGACCATGGCCCCTAGCTCTCAGACCCAGTAACTCAGTCCCTCAAGGTATTTGGATGTATCTATGAAACTTCTATGACTTTGCCTTGGTCAAATTGTGCTGACTTCCCCTATATTGTGTGCTGTCTTTCCCTTCATCAAAGTTAATACTTTAAGTAAACTTTTAAATGATACCAAATTAGGTGATCTTTTAAGAAGGAAAATAATAACAATATTTATGTTCATCATCTCCAGGAATTGGTGTATCATCACAGCTCAAGGGCCTGCTAAGTATTTTAACATGACTATTTTTGTCTTCTGCATGGACTGCGAAAGCATAAAATTGACATTCACTAATTATTCATTTGTGAGGAAAATGAATTCAAGTTCTTAATTGTCTACTACTTAGAAGATGACAAATTTTAATTTCAGGAGAAATCTTGTAGGAAGAAGAGCATCCCATAGCTATCACACTGTGTGTGAAAACAGGAGGCGTGGAGTCCATTTCCGACTTCACCACTTTTTGAGCATTTGATCTTTGGGAAATCACTTAGCCTCTTAAAAATGTTTTCACTAACTGAAAATGACATGAATAAAATTACTTTCTTTCCCTAAAAGAATGTTAAAAATTCAACTCTTTCCTAGATCTGGGGAGCATCAGGAATTAAAATATGCATGAAAAATAACTCCACATAGCATATGAAAGTTATGGGGATATGAATGTGCTCTATTCCAATCTTCCCATTCTGTACATGAGGAAACGGAAAGTGCCAAGCTATGCAGGGCTAGGACCAAGTTCTCCTACATTCTTGTCTACTACACTCTAAGAACACTTCTTTTTTCTTTTTTACAAAATAATGGGTTATGTGCAACAAATATAAATAAAATGCAAATTAATTTAGTATTATAGGTACTATGTCAGGTAAAATCAGTAAGTGGAAGTTTGACTGTCCAGAATTGATAAAGTAAGTGATTTTATGTCATATGATTTATTAGGATTTTATCATTGATGTTTACCATTCAGGGGATACTAAGAAATTGCATGCAAAGAGAGACAAGAGAAGTTTTAGGAACTGTGAATATCAGGGGATCCTTGAGCATAAAGTAAATCCTGTACTTTCAGGGAAAAGGAAATAGAAGGAGCTTGTTGAGTAAAGAAAAATGATACATAAAATGCCATATAAGAACAAAGTTCTCTCTTTTTGGGGAATAAAATGTCAGAAGATAAAATACTTTAGATATATTCCATTTCCTGAAATGCTGCAGAATTGCATTTAAATTTTTGTTGACCAAAAAGTTTGAAGTTTTTTTTTTTTTTTTTTCGATAAGAACATCTCTCAGATGTTTGTAAGGAAGTTCATAGAAATATAGCACTTATTTAATAGAACAAGCATATATAGGTAACTTACTATAAAATATTTAATCATTAAATGAAAAATTACTTGGTTAGTGGGAACTGGTAGGTAATTATGAAGATTTTTGAATCAGTTTTCCACATACTACTGCCCTACAGCCTTAGTCCATACTGCTTGTAGGTGGCTGGTACTATGATAATTTGTTATAATTTATTGGTTTTTATGTGAATGAGCTACTCTTTTTACATATATTTGTCTTTTATTTTCAACAAAGGTGTCTGCTCTCAGATGACAAAGAGCATTCGTCTGTAGCGCAAACCTGTGTAATAAGATACAGTGGCACCACTTAATATCTGAGTACTCCGAAGAAACCTAGTACAGAAAAGATATTGGAAAGATAGGATGGTCCTCCTATAGAACATCATGGTAGAACCATTCTAATATGTATTGGACCTCAAAAGTACTTGGCGGAGGTGGAGACCTTATCATACTCAATAGATTTGCCTAGAAAAATGGTCTGGGTATATTGAAATGTGAATGAGTAGGTGAAGGGCAAAATGAAGTGGCATTTCATTTCATTTAAACATTCCCTCAGAGCCTAGTTATTTGTCCTTCAAATAGGTGGGCCTTCATAAGCGTCTATGATTGACTTCTTGGAAGTACAGATAATTAGATACATGTGTCACAATACAGATAGTTCATAGAATCAGGTTCACTCCTGAGTATAACCAGTGCTTTTGAGGATTAGTTGCTACAGTCTGAGTCGGCAGTTTATAGTGTGGAGAGCCTGGCTCTCTTGATGTCTACTTTTTGCTAGGTGACATTTCTGTTTGCAAGTGAAGATGTTTTTGCTGTAAAAACCGTTTTGTGTGTGTGTGTGTAAAGAAGAGGAATTCTGAGATAGGAGAATTTTCAGAGAAAATGCTTAGCTTTTACCAGTCTAATAGGGATCATCTATGTCTAATTACTGGTAGTTTCTAGTGAACCTAAAATACTTAGAGTGTGCCTGTTAAGAAAGATGATATTTAGAACCATTGAGGTGTACATTACATTTCCATGTCCATAATTCTGTGCCTAGATATGAAGTATAATTATTTTATTTGAAAATAAGCTGAAGCACTGAGTTTTAAAACCTACCTAATTTTGGCTAATTTAGAAATCCTAAACACTGGATTCTTTTAGATATAAAACTGAAAAACCAAATGCACTGCCATCAAGTTGATTCTGACTCATAGTGACCCTATAGGACAGAGTATAATTGCCCCATAGAGCTTCCAAAGCTGTAAATCTTTACAGAAGCTGACTACCACATCTTTCTCCCGTGAAGCGGCTGGTAGGTTCCAACCACCAACCTATGGTTAGCAACTGACTGCTTTAACCACTGTGCTACCAGGGTTCCTCCTTTTTACATATAGTTTTGGATAATTTTGGGTTGTGTCAATAGAGCTAGAAGGCACATTAGAGAGGGCCATCTGGTTGTGTCAACAGCAGTGGCAAGAACCTTTGTAATGACCAAATTACTTTCACTTACTTCATCTAACTATATGCTCTCTAAGCAGAGGGGTGGCATGGCCAGAAAGTGGTCATACTGAAACCCTGGTGGCATAGTGGTTAAGAACTATGGCAGGTAACCAAAAGGTCAGCAGTTTGAATCCACCAGGCACTCCTTGGAAACCCTATGGGCCAATTCTACTCTGTACTATAGGGTCGCTATGAGTCAAATCAACTCGATGGCAATGGGTTTGGTTTTTTTTTTTTTTTTTTTTGGTACTCATATTAGCTGGACAATGAATAAGGAAGGCCAAAGAAGAATTGAGGCCTTTGAATTATGGTGCTGGCAAAGAATATTGAATATACCACGGACTGCCAGAAGAACGAATAAACCTGTCTTGGAAGAAGTACAGCCAGAATGCTCCTTAGAAGCAAGGATGGTGAAATTTCGTCTCATTCATTTTGGACATGTTATCAGGATAGATGAGTTCCTGGAGAAGGACATCATGCTTGGTAGAGGGTCAGCGACAAAGAGGAAGACCCTCAACAAGATGGACTGACACAGTAGCTGCAGCAATGAGCTTAAGCACAGCAACAATTGTCAGGATGGTGCAGGACAAGGCAGTGTTTCCTTCTGTTGTACACAGGGTCACTATGAGTGGGAACTGACTTAATGGCAACTAACAACAACAAAAAAAATCATACTAAATATTAGCGTAACCCATTTATTTAACATATTATTAAATTTAGCTTTTGAAAAGTTAAATGACTTAATCAGGGTTACATATGTAGTAAAGGTATTAATCTTATCTGGAGCTGACTGGTGTTGAGTGACTCAGTTCATATCTAGTCATGCAATTATATAGATAGAATGGTGACATTACAACCTAAAATGTTGAAACCACATTGAAAGGAAAGGGAAAGCAAGAGTGAATTTTGGACTAACAACTAAGATCCCTATGAGTTTTCTACCGTATGAAATATAATACTCATAATGACTAACTTTCTCCTATTTAATGAATTGAATAATAAGTTATTGTCTAATTTATAGCAACAAAACAACTGTATAGGAAAAATACTGATCCATGTGGGCAAAACCGAAGAATGTTTCCTCGCCCTGGGAGTTTTGTTGCTTCTGATATTTCGCTAAGGTGGCTAGAAAAATGGTGGCTAATGGGGACTGTGATTTGGCCCTGCTGTGAGCTGCTGAGGGCACAAACACACTGGAAAGGAATTATAATTTGTGGATTGTGCTTGTGCTTCTTGTTATGAGATTTTAAAAACAAAGTTGTTTCCTATAATTATGCCCAGCAGGCACGGAACTTACTACCTCAGTGCTTGCTTGAAAACTTTTGTAAGCATTGATTGACCCTAGAGAACAGCCCAGAAAACAAATAGAAGGTACAGATCTCAACTAAACATTATATGTATACCTATGAGGAGGGGAAAAAAAGTCAGAGAATGAGCTTGAAAGGAGATCTCTATGGTCGGGGTTGGATAAAGGCTGTGACAGAAGTGTGGTTTAAATTCCTCTTCTAAGAGAGAACCCAGGAATTAAATCATATGGATCCTTAGGCTAGAGTAAGATTTCACATCTTGACACTATTGACATCTTGGACTGGATAATTCTTTGTTAGAAGGAGTGATTCTGTGCATTGGAGGATGTTTAACAGCATTGCTAGATGCTAGAAACCCCCACCCCTAATTCATAACAATCAAAAATGTCTCCAGACATTGCCAACAGTTTCCTGGGGGGCAAAACACCGACAGTTGAGAAGCACTGGCTGAGATGAACCATTATAGAAGACAAATATTTTTCTCTCTGTACAACTTAGAGTGTTCACCAAAAGCTAGTACAATCGATAAAGCATTACTTACTGCAAGAAGAGACAGGTATAAAACCAAAACCAAACCACTGCTGTTAAGTCGATTTCAACTCATAGTGACCCCATAGGGTTTTCAAGGCCGTGAATCCCTATGGAAGCAGCCTGCCACATTTTTCTGCTGTAGAGCTGCTGGTGGTTTCGAACTGCTGACCTTTTGGTTAGCAGTCAATTGCTTTAACCACTGCATCACCAGGGCTTCTTCACTTAGAGTAGTGACTTGCACATAATCAGCACACCATACATATTTGTTGACTTAAGGACTGGATGTGTGATTAAGTATTTCCTAAATTCATGATGAAAGGAACGTAACATGTTTACTTACTCTGAATGATTATTACAAAGACCAGTGTGCATCAGAAACTGTCCTACATCAAACTAAAGCTAAAACAATGTTACTATGTTTAAAATATTTAAATATTCAAAATAGAGACCTTTAAGCTTGGGGAAATAAAACTGATTTCTAATGAGAAGTAGTAGATGATTATTTGGACATGTCATCAGGAAAGACCAATTGCTAGTTTGGTAAAGTAAAGGGTCCACAAAAATGAGAAAAACCCTCAACGAGGTGGGTTCACACAACAGTCTCAACAATGGACTCAAACATTCCAGTGATCATGAATACAGAGCAGGGTCAGCAGCAAGAAAACAGACAACTAAACACAGTTTAGAAATAGTAATATGATGTAATTTGCTGTTGGCTATTAGATTATAAGAAAATCTTTTCTGCAGAAATGTTAAAAGACAGTAAACATTTATGTTTTTTTATTATAGATCATACCTCTGCTTTCAGTCAGTTAAGAACTGTTGATTTTATGGGCCTAGGAAATAAGTTCCTTGGCCTATATGGCATAGAATCTGGCCCTGTCTATATCTGTTGTTTCTTCTCTTATTACACCTATATATCCTCATGTATACTCCTCCAACTTGTTGGTCACCTGGTAAACTACTCAGATTGGGATCTTTCAGTGAATAGATAACTTTAAACAAACTAGTGAAAGAGGAGAGGAGTGGACGGGAAGAAAATCATACTAACAGTGTCTTGAAAATCACAGAAAGGGAATTTAAAGAATTAATAGTACCAAATATTACAGTGAGTTTAAATATTACAGTGAGTTTAAGTAGGATGAAGACCAATAAAAGACTGCTGGGATTAGAGTTTAGAGGTCACGACGGCACTGGGGTTGTGGGTTAGGTGGAAAACTTGGTGGCGTAGCGGTTAAGAGCTATAGTTGCTAACCAAAGTGTTGGCAGTTTGAATCTACCAGGTGCTCCTTGGCAACAGTATGGGGCAGTTTTACTCTGTTCTATAGGGTCACTATGACCCAAAATCAACTCGAAGGCAACAGGTTTGGTTTTGGTTTTTAGGTACAAAATGGTTACAGGCTCGACTGCTAGACAAAGGCTTGGTAGTCTGAACCCACCCAGAGGTACCTTGAAGGATAGGTCTGGTGATCTGCTTCTGAAAGGATTAAAAAAAAAAACAAAACTGAAAGGATATAGCCTTAAAAATCCTATGGTGCAGTTCTACTCTGCACACATGGGGTTGCCATGAGTGGGAAAAGACTGGACAGCAACTATAACAACAGAAACTTTTAAGAGAATGGTTTTAGGAAGGGGAAGCCAGATTACAGGGCTTGCCAAGGAAATAAACAAAAGCTGTGATTTTAAAATTGTATTTCCAGAAGTTTTCAGTTGGAAAGATAGAGAAAAATAAAGTAATAATAACTCAAGGTAACAAGGTGGAGGAAGCTGTCTTTAGAATGCATGAGACCTATGCATGTGCTTAGACAAAGAGAAGGTATAGAAGAGAAAAAGATTTGAAGTAAGCTCAAAAGGAGATGATTTTTAGAGGACTGCTCCAGAGGAAAGTGCAGGAAGAGGTGTTAGCCTGATCAAGGAAGAGGAATTTGAAGAGTGAAAATAAAGATACTATGAGGAAGGGAGCATAGAATTGGTAGAAACACATACTGAATACTCTTGTTCTTTACGTAAGTAAAAACCGAGGCCGTCAGCTAAAAGAGAAAGTATTGTGGGGCGGGAATTCCAGGTGTCTGGGGCCTGGAGAAGGAAGGACTAAGTGGCAGTGTGAGCCCATTGATGTTACATGAGGTAACATCCAATTACATGACCTGGTGGCCACAGTAGTGGCTTAGGAATGGAAAGACAGAAATTAGATTGTGGGGTTTTTGGAACTGTTTATATAGAAATATTAGAAATATGGAACAATAGGATTCATATGGAGAGCAATGAGAGTACTAAAGAAAAAAATTAAAGAAGATTGTATTTTGACTAGAAAGTAGCACATACTATATAGTTATTCTCTAAGAATAAGGCGATATGTATGCAATCAATCTTATACTGTCAGTACTTTCTTCTAAGATGATTCATAAATATCAGTCTCTAAGATTTCTTCCCACTCTAAATTTCTATTCTATGAGTTGTTTTATTTTGTGTTTTTAACTAGTCCAAAAGAAGAGCAATCACAAAAACTAAAGCTTTCAAATATTCTGCTTGCCTAGGTTTTTCTAGTCTTGTTCTATTTCTTCAGTGGCATATTCTACCTATATAATTTGAATTTTAGTTGGGAATCCATAATATTTGTTTTATAAAGTTTTTCAATTTTTGATGTTTTCAGAGAGAAAAATTGATCTGGTGATTTTAAGAAGTGCAATAGCCAGAGCACAATTGTATATTCCCTATGGAGGAGAATTTGGTAATACCTAACAAAAGTATGCATCCTGGGTTACCCTTGCCTCTACAATTTCATCTCTAGGAATTTACCCTGAAGATACACCTTCAAAAAAAAAAATTGCACAAATTTAGTAACTGTGACATAACGTTGAAAAAAACCCTTAAATACCTAAATGTAGGAGGTTGGTGGATTAAATGATACATCTGTAAAATGAGTATTATGAAGCCATAAAAAAGAATGAGAATATCTCTATGAACTGATATGGACTGAGTTTCAGGATATACCCTTAGTGGTACATAGGCAAGGGGAAAAAAAAATAGTTAAAAAAATCTTGAAATTTTGCTTTTAGTATTGCTATTGACGTAGTAATTCTGAAATGGTGTTTTGTATATTGTACAACAGAATAAATGGCAGATATATCGATAGGTTATATTGATGGTATTGAAGCCAGGGTTCTCACAATAAGAAATGGGACAAACACGTTACGGAATGGGGAAAGGCAAGGAAGAATCTTGTGCTGTTGAATTTTACTTGGAATTATAAGTATAAATTTATTATTAAAAAAAAAAGAGTTCTAGCTCTGCCCACCAAAAGGGCCTAGACGAGTGGTATTCCAGTAAAAATTATTATATTTTGTTTTCCAATGCCATTCCTCATAGAAGAAACCAGGACTTGTTGTTTCTAAGTTTGGGACAGAGAAGGTACAAGGTGGGCCTAGGGGATCTTACTGTGTAACAAAGTAAGGATGTTTCCCAAAAGTTCGGGGATGTGTCAGAAAGATGCAGGAGCTTGCTTGCAAGGGCTTCCACTTTATAATCCATTATGATGGATTATAAAATGGATTATAATGGATTATAAAATATTAGAATAAATAAAAGGAATCCTGAGCCCATCGTGATGCTATTAAGTAAACAGAAGAGGATGTTCTTTACAGTAAAAAGCATCTAAAAGTGTAGAAGAAATGAAAGAATTAAAAAAAAATCATCTTTTTTCAATAACCACATAGTAAAACGTTCAGGTAAGTATCAAAAAAAAAAAAAGTATCAATAGGTGCTAAAATCATTGGTTAAAAGGTATCTGAGGTGTGAGGTACAGTGTACTAACTATAAAGGTAGAAGAATACATTTACCACGAAGGGAGAGAGGACATTTTGGACAATTGAGGGAAATTTACTTATGACCTTAATTGATGCTATTACTGTACCAGTGTAAAATTTTGAGGGTAGGCTGTTTACTGTGGTTAAATAGAAGAATATCCTTATTCTTAGGAGACACACAGACACTGAAGTGTGAAATGTCTGCAACTTACTTTTACGTAATTCAGCCACAAAAGCATATAGAAAGATAGACAAAGCAAATGCTGACATGGTGAATCTAAGCAAAGGGTGTACATGTGTTCATTGTGCTATTCTTTCTACTTTTTTTTGTAAATTTAAGTTTTTTTCAAATATAAAGTTCAAAGGAGAACAACAAAAACACCGAAAAGTGCATTGCATGTAGTAGGTTGTAGAGTGGTAGATTTTAGTAAAAAAATTATTCAGTATGAATTTAGTATTTAGAGATAAATAGCATAAAACAAAACAACAAAACCCATTGCCAACTCATAGTGACCCTGTAGGATCGAGTAGAACTGTCCCATAGGGTTTCCAAGGCTGTGAATCTTTACAGAAGCAGATTGCCACATCTTTCTCCCGCATTGACACTGGTGGATTTAAACCGCTGACCTTCCGGTTAGTAGCAGAGTGCTTAACCACTGAACCACTAAGGCTCCTTGATAAATAGTATGGTGATGTTTATTGGCGTGAGTTAAGATCAAATGCAATAATTCATATGAACTACAAGACATTTTTATTTATGATCATCATCAGTTTTGCTACTCAGTCTGGGTAGCACTCTACCCTTGGCTCTTGTCTTGCTCCGCATCCCTGCACACCTGTGGACAGTTTCCATCATTTACATCAATACCGCCTTCTTATCCAAATCAGCTCTGTATTTTCTAAATTGAGTTTTAGCAGTCTTAGGACAAAGAGTATGAAAATAATCAAACGGCAAATGGCTCCAGTCATTTTCAAATGGAAATAATTTTAAGTACTGTATCAGTTTAGCAAAGCTGTCTGTGGTGGTGCTGCCTCTTCTGATTTTTAGAAACGATATTAACGCACATTTTTCTGGGGTAGTTTAGATATTATGCCTGCTGTTAAAGGAGTAAACAAAGAGCCTTCATAGGTCCTCCATGGATGAACTATTCAGTAATTCTACATACGAAGATTGTCTCCACTCTTGCCCTTGCTTCACAGAAAAATAATTAAAGTAGATACCTCATAAAGCTAATTCGTGGAGATTTAAATAATGAGTTTTTGTGGCAATGGAAAATCTCATCACCAAAGATTTGAGTGTCCAAGTGGGATGTCTCTGAAATTACTTTTAAATATTATTTTAAAGATGTGCAATAAATTCAAAAGCTAAGCTTTTATAAAAATGTTAAGAAGGGCCCCTGCTAATGGCAACTTGATTAATCCTGCCTTGTCAGAGGCTAAAATAATGTCTCCCAGCTGAATTTACCCACGTGAACTTACAGACAAACTGAGACTAAATACAAGTCAAGTCAAAAGTGTTTATTACATTATTGCTATACTGATGAGCATACCGTGAAGGATAAAATCCAGAGTACTAATAAACTCACGGCAGAAAAAAATCCATTACTTTTCTATGATCATCCAAGCCTATGTCACAGATGTTATTTCCCATTGTGTTTCCATTAGAACTAAAATTGAATACAGTGTAAGTCCCATTATTTCATGGCTCTTATTGCATTAATGTCGACAGAAGACAGGCTAAATCATGTTTCCCAGAGCATAACACATATAGAAAACAAGCTGGCTATAACTCCATTAGCTTAGAAGTGGATAGCAAATGAAATTCCTCCTATTTGGTTTTTGAAGAGAAAATAAAACACCTTTCACAGGAATCTTGCGGACACACAGATGAATATTTACTCTAAAATAAAATATATTCTTAATGAGTAGTGAAAAGCACCTGCAAAAGTAACCAAACTAACCACTGGATGGCATTGTGACTATACCAAAACATGTTGGCAGGCCCATGTATCTGTCTCTAAAAACTCCCACATCTCTAGCACCAAGCTCCAAAAAGATGACTCTGGTTCCTATTCCTAATTATAAAGTGTTGAAGGAATATAATTTTTCAACACCCTGAAGTGACTTGGCAATACCATTCCAAAGAACTGAAAATAATTGAATTATGCCACTTCCCCTTCTGGCAACATTTCCCTCAAGCTTCTTTTCCAAACCATCGTTTTCTGAATCCTTGCTGTTGATTGCTCCTGCTCCTTTTTCCTATCTAGATGGCCTTTCTTTCCCAGACCATATGCTCTGACACATCCCTTTAATAGCGCCTCACACCTAATATGTTATTGATGGCCTGCATTTTATTGTACCTTGTTAATCATCCTCAAATCTTTCTTCAAAAAAAACTCTTTACCTTTTATTAACTGAAATCTGATTTCTCTATTTTCCTGTAAGATCAGGAGAATAGATCAACATACTATTTGTCCCTCAGTACTACTTACTTCCAGACTATTATCCAACAGCACTAACTTCAACCACTTATTTTTCTGTACTTATGCTACTTAATTCATCCCTGTTGCCAACCACCACTTGGATGATGGGTGTCCATCTTCCTCCAGGAGCGCAGGCTCAGATTCACTGTCTTATACTGCATCCTGCCAGCATCTTTATAGGATCCTTAGTGATTTCAACATCCATTGGTGGCCCTGTGACATTTAGCCCTCAGGATTTCTTTATTTCTTTGATTCTAATGATTTTTATAATTATAGGTTTGAGTTTCATCTCTGGGAATTGCTTTGCTATCCAAAGAATACATTCTGAATGTTTCTCTTTCATTAGAGCCTTCTGTCTTCTACTTTTCCCTATAAATCTTTTCATTATTTTTTCTCTCTCTCTACCTCTTCTTGTCTGTAACAGAGACATTGGTTTCCTTTATCCAGCAACTGAGCCTGAACCCTGCAGTATCTATTGTAATGATACATTATCTTCATAGAATTCCACATCCATTTAAATATCCACCCTATGGTCTTACTCATCTTAATCACCTTCCAATGTAGGTTTATTCTGTTCCTACTCCCTGCCTGCTAAATATTAATAAAGTCACAAATCATACTGACTGAGTTCATTAAAAATTCACTCCAGTGTCAACTGGGTCCTCTTTGATGCTTGGAAATTCTTCCAGTTATTTCTTCTGGGCTCTCTATTGGGCTTCTCTTGATTGCCCTATTCTTTCATCTTGTCTGCCTAACTTGTATCCTCTTTTAAGCTACAGATTGTCAGATGCTACCTTATCTCAGAATTTTTTCTGATCATTTTAACCATCTTGGTTCTTTCTTCTTTGAACCCCATGCATGTTGCCTGTTTTAGGATAGGAATGCTTATTTTTCACTCCTCATATTTCCATAAGATGAAGGGAAAATTTCCACTGTACTCCCTAAAGAAAAATAAGGAAGCAACACTACCATATTTTGGTTTCTTTCTTCCATCTTCCTCAGGAAAAAAAAAAAAAAGTCTGGCCTGACTGGTGAATTTGGGAGAAGAAATTGAGCATGTTTGCTCAGGGCATTTTGAGGGTTCTCACCTTCTATCTGACTGACTGTAGAGGGGACATGCTGCTCTCTGGGGTACATGGTGAGCTTATGGGGCAGTCCCTATATACTTGCAGGGGAGCATTGCAAATCTGAACTGTAACTCAATTTTAGGCAGCATGTTGGGGCTACACATTGAAGCCTTGTAATGCAAGGACGCTACTATTTTCATCTGCATCAGCTTGGTTCCCTGGTCTACTTCACAATTAGTTCTAGACTCTGGAAGGAAAAGATAGGGATGCTATTAATTAATATATATTAGTAACATTAATTATGCCACATAATTTTATTTGTTTTATATCTCTATTGCTGTTTTTGTCATTAGCTGTTAGCCCCGAATCATGACAACCCCATGCATGGTGGAATGAAACACTGCCTGGTCTCGTGCTTTCCCCATGATCACCTGCAGATTGAACCATTGTGATTCAGAGCATTTCCACTGGTTGAAGTAGAACATCAGGCCTTTCTTTCTAGTCCATTTGAGTTTGGAAGCTCTGCTGAAACCTTTTTAGCATCACAGCAGCACACAAGCCTCCACTGACGTTCCATGTGGAAAATGCCTTCTTTGAAGGCAGGAACTCTAACTGATCTGTATTGCATATAGTAGCACCTTGAGACATATTCATTTAATTGAATCATGATACCGACATGAGAAAGTCACCTAGAATTTGAAGCCCTCTATTGTTGTAAAATGATAACAGTATTTTCAAAGGAAGAAATTTCTACCATAGGTTTAAGAGAAAACATCTTACTGTCTGAAAATAATAACTGAAAGAGTGGCAGAACAATGGGAAGTTCCAGACTCAAAACTGATTACAAATGGAGAACTACAATTCACTGAAAATTGATGAACGCTGAATGGTCTGCATGGTATTCTTAGCTCATAAACGTAGCTCAGAGCATTATAGACATTAGATTGTCCAAGCACAACTAACCCTACTCTCCAGAAAAAAAAAAAAATCTAAGATGAGAGAGAAAGCAAAACAAAATAACAAAAACAACAATAGCAAAAACTCCACAAAATAGATCTAATGAATATTTTCCATTTACACAGCCTTGCTTTTATCAAGACATTAAAGTTACCTGAACCTCATCAACCAAATACTGTATCTTCATAAGTTTTTATAGTGGCCTTATTAGTAATATTTGGTTGATGATGTTACAGAATAAAGCATCTTACCATAAAAAGTTAAAGCATTTTAAAATGAAGTCCCAATATACCTAAAGGTAGAATATCCAGTGTATATATTTTATGTTTGAAAGAAAACAGGCAATTTTAGGCATCTAACTCGAAGCATGTAGAACCACTTTACAAAGAGTAGTTGTAAAACCCTGGTGAGTTACAATGCTGTTGTAAATTTTAAAATGCCTATATATCTATTTAGAAACTACTTAGGAACTTGGATAATTTATTTTAATTTTTTTTTCAGTTTTTGTTGTTTTTTTCTTTATTATAGAAATCGAGACATGAAATGCAGATTTCCATGATGTGGTAGTAAAAATTAAGATACCTTAAAAATAAAGTATCTATTTAAGCATAGAAATCCCAACAATGATTAGCATTTCCTGAGCATTTATAATATGCCAGAAACTGGATAAATTCTTTTGACACGTTATTATCAATCCTCTCATTAAAACAAGAAAGAAGACATTCTTATTATTCCCATTTTACAGATGAGGAAACTGAGGGTTGGAGAGAACAAGTAGTTTATCCAGGTGACAGAGCTAACCCAAGCAGTCCAGCTTTATAATCCATGCTTCTAACCACTGTGCAATCCTACCACTATGGATCCCCTCCTCTGGTAAATCACGCAATGGCTTTCTCAGATTAACCCTCTACTGAATCAAGAATTGAATCCTGGACGGAATATGTGAAGACTACCGGTTGCCACTGAGTTGATTCTGACTCAAAGCGACACTATAGAACTGCCTTGTAGGGTTTTCAAGGAGCGGCTGATGGCTTCAGATTAGCGACCTTTTGGCTAGCAGCCAAACGCTCAACCACTGTACCACCAGCACCCAGTATGAAAAATAGTGAATGAGAATTAATTTGAAAGACATATATACAACAAAGTAATTAATATGAAGGTCAAATGATTCTTCCTCTTCTATGGTCTCCGCATAGCAGCCAAGAATCATCTTCCTCAAACGTTCTGCTCATGCCACACTCCGACTCGGAAAACTATACCGCAAATCCCAGTGGTCTCCTTTCAAATCTGACTGGTTTGTCTCACACAACCAATAGGTCAAATCGGCTTGTAGCCTTTGTATGTGAATTTCCCCACCTTTGAAATTTCGCTGATTTCATTTTCTTCTAGAGAGGGCTTTAAAATTCTGCTTACCTCACTACTTCTAATTAACCTTCCCTAAATCTCTTTTTTTAAATCTCTCTACAGATATATATGATAATGGTAGCCAGCTAAATAAGATTATATATGTTTCTATTTTCCCCTGCATGAAAATTCTGTTTAGGTTTTTAAACATTTTTACTGTCATTTATACTTTATATTCCTAAAGGTAGGGATATATATATAGATTGACACAGTGGCTTCGACAATGGGCTCAAGCATAACAATTATGAGGATGGCACAGGACTAGGCAGTATTTCGTTCTGTTATACATAGAGTCGCTATGAGTTGGAATCGGCTCAACGACACCTAACAACACACACACACGTAGTAGGTGACCGCCAGTAAACAGTACATTCAGTTTGCTTAATAAAACCTGATAAATATAATTGAATCCTTTAGGTACTCTTCTTGTGTGAATTTTTTTGAGCCATAATAAAATGAATTACCTCAAAAAAATGAGGCACTGGCATTAATGAGTTAATATCTATAAAGAGTTCTAAAGGATGTTACTTTTCAGGAAGACATTTGCAAATGCACAAAATGACAGACTTCCTGCTGTCCTTTGATTCATCCATGGTTTCACTGGGACTCTCATTTAAAAGTATCTACATTGCTGAAAATCCATTTAATTTCCCATTCACAGAAGCATTCTACTGGTGATTGCTGCAAACAGGGAAAATTACTGCTGAAGTGTTGAAGATTCTTTGAAAAGAGTATTGAAAACTTTAAAGATGTGGGAACTAATGGCCCAAAAGGATATGGGAAAGCTATTTAGAAACTCGATTGTTGATTATTATCGCTGAGGCCTAGTTAAATTAGAAAATGTTATCTTCTAATTAAGGCAAACCTACAGAAAATTAGCCTCTCACCTCTTTTTTTTAATACATATTCAGTAAACAATAGCTGGGTGTGACCTCAACAACATGTCTTCGTTAATCTTAAATAACAGAACAAGCTCAAATATTTTGGAGGCAAAACTCTAGTTTGAAACAGTTCTTTCAATGAAAAGAACTTCAGGAAATTATGTGTTATTTTCTAACCATAACAAACACTGTCCTTTATCTTAGTGACTATATTAGACAAAAATTAAATGTAAATTTAAAATCAAAATGTTAAAGAAAGATGTCTTTGTTCTGTTAGTGATTCACCAGTAAGAACTTGCAATATCTGTAGGAAAGAGAATGGTTGAGTTTTGCGTAGGGTTTCCTATCTTTGTCAGACTGAAATATATCTCGCTGGGTTTATTAATAATGCAGATTCCTTACTTACTGAATAATTGCTTACTATTTTGAGCTCTGCAGGAGAAAGACCTGGCTATCTTTTCCTGTAAAGATTACAGCCTAGAAAACTCTATGGAGAAGTTCTACTCTGTCACATGCGGTTGTTATGAGTTGAAATTGACTAGACAGCACCTAACAACAACAACAACAATAACATTTTGAGTTGCAATACTTACCTGAGGCAGTTTTGGTCACTTTTGTTTACTGGAATGCTGAATCCTCATAATAACCCAAAGAGTTAGGAATTTTCTCATATACAGATGAGGAAACAGGCTCTGTGAGGTAATTTCACAGCTGTCACTCATGAGTGGCCAAATAAGGCCACCACTAAGCTCCCCTATCTCTTCACCTATCAAACAATCGCTAGAAGATTAAGAAGTTTAGTGTATATATATGTATTAGACCATACCATTATTTATCCTTAATTCTTAAAGGTTTAAAGTCCAGTTTTTTGGGCTTTGGGAAACGTATAGCTACAACTATTTGGTCCATAATATTTAGTCATTCAATACTTCTTTTTTTAAAAAAAAATAATTAAATGCCAGTTTCTACACAGTGGGCTCAATAAATTTCCATAAGACATCCTTGTACAAGTTTTTTGACAGTCATTTTATGCTTCATCACATTATACAAGTTTACAAGTTTCACGTGGGTTTAAACTTATTGAGGGAAGGGAAAATACATATTTTAGTATACATTTTCAACTCCATTCCAATCACCCTCCCTCTACAAATCGGGGTATAAGACAATATTTTGTACATAATTCTTAATAAACAATTACTGTGGATGCCAGGTGCCAGATTTAATTATTTAAGTGGCTTATAATGTCACTGAATTTTTGTTTTTGGTTTATTTCCTTTTATGCCTTGTAGAGACCCAAACTGTGCCCTACCTTTTCTTGAAATTGTAAGGTGCTCAAAGCCAGGACTTTGTCTGGTGGTTTTCTACCTTTTTCCATAAAGACCCAGAGATAGTTATATAACAAGCACTCAACAGAAGCACTCCCTAGAATTGTTCCTTCTAAACAGTTTTTTTAGATTCAATGATTGCATTTATTTCTTAATAAATGCCATTCCTTTGCCTGTACTCTACTTATGAAATAATTACTCTAATAACAATACATTTTATAATAAAAATACATTTTATTAGTATTGTTCTTCCTTGTTTCCAAAACACTTTGAGTATATTTCTCATTTTGTTTGAAGTGATTTATAAAATAGCACTGTGGTAGAAAGTAGTGTACCCAATTTACGTATAAAAATCTGAGACTCAGAAGAATAAAACTGAAATGATTTGCTCAAGAGAACAAAGCAATTAAACTCAAATTTTTCAAACAGCAACCCCAAAGCTCCTTCCACTATACTGAAGGTGTCTCTAAAATGGCCTTGCCCTAGAATCAAACTAACATTTGTACACCACCTTAAGGACTTTTAAATATTGTTTGATCCTCACCAGATCACAGGGAGGTAGGTATTTTTATACCTATTTTGATGTCAAGTGCATTTCAAAAATTGAAAAGGAACATGTTATTACCCATGGTTTAGTGCTGTTTGTGATGCTGCTGAACCATTTCTAAAAAAGAAAATAAAATTTTGGCCTTAAGAAATAACTATGATGGCTATTCAATACCCTACTTTTTTCTCCCTAAAACATTCTTCTTTAGAAAATCATCTTCTTTGCCCCGATTATGCCGGTAGTGTTTACATCAGTACAGAGCTTGGTCTTTCCTGCACAGAATATAAAGTGACTTGTATTAAAATCAGCAATTGAGTCCTATCCTATGCATAGTATTAAACTTTTATATTCATTACTGATGTGTTTTATTATAATTATTATGCCAGAATTGATTTTTAAAAATTAATGACCAGCAGAACTTTTTATTGACTATGACAACTGGTATGTATTTCAAAATTCTATTACCTTTTGGAAAATTATTTGTATCAAAATTTTGCTTTGCAAAGGCAGGTCTCATGGGTCTTAAGTTTCACATGACATATAAAGGTAAAATTTTTTCTGTTGGTTCTGTTCCATGTTTTACATAATCTAATCCTGGAGCCCCAAGTTGATGAAGGTAGTATAACATCCAATTTTGTTTATTGTCTTTGGTCTGCCTTTTCTATTTGAAAAGAAAAGATAATGATTTATTGTAGAGTAATATGTTTTTGTGCAGGAAAGTAGGTAGTCAAAATGAGAAAAGGTAAGGAAAGCTTGATGAATTCTGCAGGTAAGCTTTTAGTTGTAACTAGATTTTATCCTGAAGCAGCTACGGAAAGCTTTCCTATAATTTCATTCGTTAAAAGAAAATGTACTTTAGTGCTTATTCTATTATGTATGTTTAATATATATTTTTATAAACAATGGACAACATTGAGAATTCAGTCTTCATTCCGTATTTACTCATTACTCATAGAACAAGATAGCAAAAGATTAAGTTGTGTTACAAGGATTAAAAACCAGCAGTTCAATATTTGCTTATTTAGGGATGGAAGTCAGGTCTTCAAATAGCAAGTACTTGATGATAAAAGCTCTTCAGTTATTATAAGGATAAATAATTGTTCTAAATTGCCATCTTCCACTGCAATCAAGATAAATTTCTTAGGCGTCAGCTCAAGGGATAAATTTTCAGTGAAATACATTTTAATAGAAGAGTCTTCACATCACAAGCATCGTATAAAATTAGTAATCATATCTTCCCTTAAAGCATTAGAACGTTAGAAATTTTGTACTAAGTTTACTGAACTTTTCTAACACTATTTTAAATCTGAGTTGGGATGGTGCCCAGCTCACAAAAAAACTTTTATTTGTGAAGAATCCTCTCAAGTTACAAATATGTAATAAATGTGGCTATTTAAATACCATGTTAGCTATATAATTAATCAGCAGAGATTTTTCTAACTGTTCAATTACAGTTTTCAACCATAAATGACATGGAAAAACAGAGGTAAAACCGTTTCCAAAGATAAATGCAGTAAAAATGCCCTTCAGAACAAACTTTCCTTAAGAGCTTAGATGATGTTTATCTAAAGGAAAATTAGATTTCTAAACACAATTGGTATATCCTTGAGAAAAAACTTTGCAGACAAAAAAAAACAAACCACACTTGCTTTCCTCATTCTTTCCACGAGGATCCAGATATAAGACTCCTCCCTCCCTACTGCTTACCAAAATTCGTGTCCAACTCCTTTACGAAAGAGTAACGAGAGCCCAAAAGTCACTAACCTAGATATTTGCCTTTTATTTTACAACAAAATCTTAAACTAAAAGGATAAATCTCCATCAACAGAAGTTTAGGTATCCACTATTCCCCTTTGTGCATTTGCCATTTCTTTTTTATTAAACGTAAAAACTAAGTATTCCTTGACTAATTTTAAAAGTAAATTTAAGTCAGATCTGTCCACTTGGCAAAGCAAACAATGATCTCCAAATACCTGTAACTGCATGCCCCCCCTCAGGAGAAACTAATATTCTGACATATTAAAAACTGGTTAAGCATTTAATCCCCAAAAAGAAAGCAAGGGGCTAAACAGGTTGTTGCCCCTGAGAAAATTAATTACTAAGGATTTCCCTCTGCTTTGTGTTTCTTTGGGTGTGCTCCGGAGCAGGTAAACAGACATGGTTTCTTCTCTTAATTCTCATAATATGATGAGGTTGTCATGAGTTGGAATCTACTTGACTGCAACAGGATTTTTTTTTTAAATAATATTTTATTGTGTTTTTGGTGAAAGTTTGCACAGTAAATTATGCTCCCATTTAACAATTTCTATACAAATTGTTCAGTGACATTGGTTATATTTTTCATAATGTATCAACATTCTCATGTTGTTCCATTTCCAGTAATCTAGTTTCCCTGCCCCAATACCTTCTCATCTTTGCTTTAGTGTGACTGTTGACTGTTTGGTCTCATACAGATGATTTGTTAAAGGAGTACAGCATTTGCAGGTGATAATTCTTTATTTTATGAGCCCATCTGCTATTTATCAAAAAGGTAACCTTGGAATAGGTTTAAAGAGTATCTCAGGGCGATAGTCTCAGGGAGTTCTCTAGTCTCAACTGATCGGTGTATGTATGTGCTGCATATATATTCATATATATATATAAAAGCACATACGAGTTATGGATACTTCTGAGACATAACCAAACACCATGCGGCATAGATTTCCTGAGTCTGAATGCTTATATTCTAGTTTGGTGAGTAAAGTCTGGGGTCTTAAAAGCTTGCTAGTGGTCATCTAAGATACAGCTATTGCTCTCTACTCGTCAGTAGCAACAGAGAAAGAAGAAAACCAAAGATTGAGAGAATAAACTAGTCTACAGGACTAATAGTCTATAAACATCATGGCCTCATCCACCCTGAGACCAGAAGAACTAGATGGTATCCGGCTACCACTACCAACAGTTCTGATCAGGAACACAACAGATGGATCCTGATAGAATGGGGGAAACATGTGGAACAGAGTGGGTTTTTGGTTTTAGTGTATGACAGGTAACCTTGATGTGGGTGACCAATTTGTGAATATTTAATCATACATATACTTGAATAATGAATATAATTCATACATATTTTTGTAAAACAAATGAAAAAGTAGGCTTGTGGGGACAGTTTAGCTTAAATGAATTAATAGTTGATGAAACAATAAAGGGGAAACAAATAAATAACTAAATGAGGACACTGAAGTCTTCATGGCCACTTCCAAGCTAAGTTGAAGTCTTCATGGCCGCTCCCAAGCTAAGTTGTCCTCCACAGTAAAGTCTTGGCATACCGGTAATTCATTATGGACAGCACCAGAGTTTCTTAACCATTCACTCAAAAAAAAAAAAAAAAAAGTCTGTTTGATAACACCATGCTTTCTCTTTTGTATGCTAATGTATTTAGTGGAAAAGAAGTTGTAAAATTAGGAGTGCAGTGGGGATTGTGAACACATTCCAGATGTGTGTGTCATCAGTCATCTGTGCCATGGTGGAAAAAAATGGAAAATCACACCTCAATGGTATATCCCGGAGTCCTTTCCTATTCAATATTTCTACCAACAATCGGATTGAAGAAATTAAAGTGTGTGTTGGGCACTAAAGCACACACCTAACAAATTGTTAAAAACTTACAAATGTTTGAAAAAATTCTCACCTTAATTTGAAAAAAGTTAAGAAGTATAGGCCTATTAGTAGACTACCAGGTCATTCCTATGTTCAGGACCGATACATGCCTGCCAAATAAGTCTGTGGTCTTCTACAGAACATGAGGCTCTTTTTAGTGATTGTGGGTGCCACTGAAGGTCCCTGGTTAGTGCAAATGGTTTGCACTTAACTTACTAAGCTGAATGTTGATGGTTTGAGCTCATCCAGTGGTACTATGGGAAAGAGTCCTAGTGATCTGCTTCTGTTAAAGTTGCAACCAAGAAAACCCTATGGATCAGTTCTACTATGTAACGCATGGGGTTGACATGAGTTGGAATAGATGGGATGGCAATGGGTTTGCTTTTTTTTTTTGGTGTCTCTGGCCAATTGATAATTTATTTGAATTCATCAAAAGAAGAGCCAGATGATCTGCCTAGGAGTAAAAGTAGAGGCTAAGAGTAGGATTTGTGTTCTACACACAACTGATTATAAAATTGACCCTGGCACTTACTGTGTGAAGCTACTCAAGTTCTTTATGCTTCAGTTTCCATGGGTGTTAAATGTGTATAATAATGCCTTCTCTACAGGATTGTTGTAAGAAAAAAAACACTGTTGTAAGCTATCTATGTAATACGTTATTGTTAGCTGCTATGGAGTCAGCCCCTGACTCATGGTGGTATGAGACCATTGTGGTCCACAGGGTTTGCTTTGACTGATTTTTGGAAGTAGATCACCTAGCCTTTCTTCCCATTTCATCCTAGTTTGGAAGCTCAGCTGAAACCTGTTCAGCATCATAGCAACCCACATGCCTTGCTTATGTAACATGTATGCATAATGCTCATCACATAGTGAGCCTTTAGGAGGTATGAGATGCCACCACTGATACCGTAGCAAAAACCATGTGGAGGAAGAGGCCCCACCTAGTCAGAGAAGTTGTTGCTCATGGGCTAGTCCTCTTTCAATCATGGGGGTAGAAAAAGATGTTTTTTAATTTACGATCAAAGGTATATTTACAGTTGCCAGTCAGGGATTTTATAATCAAAATGAATGTTGGAGATAATTAAAAGGCTGAAATTGTGGATAATGACAGAAGAAACCAAGCATACATCTGAAATCATTTAAATTTTACCCTGTATGCAAACAGGTGTGCCACTGTGTATGACATCTCTTTGGGTGCATAGAAGTAATGCAGGCAAATGAAAATAATGCTAGGGTTTTTCCTAGGTTGTTCTTGTGTTTGTTTTGGCACTAAAGACCAAAGTAATATTCTAATTATTGATCAAATCTGCATTGAACCTTTTCGAACTGAATATACCTTATTGGACAAGATTTCTTATGAATATTCATTGTCTCGGTAATCAGTAAATAGAGTGCATTGCAGGTGTTTGGTAAAGTAGAGGGTAAGCTAAAGTGAGAGAAACCCTCGATGAAATGGACTGACACAATTGCTGCAACAATGAACACAAACATACCAATGATTGTGGAGATGGTGCAGGACTGAGCAATGAGTGTTTCATTCTGTTATACTAAGGTTGCCATGAGCTGGAGCCAACTTGACGGCAACTAACACCAACAACAACAAATACTTGGAGCTGTGGAAAGAGACAGATGATTGGAAACTCTACATGAAATCTAGAATAAAGGATCCAAATGAATAAAATAAAATTTAATAGTGAAAATGTAAAGCCTTGCATTTAATTTCAAAACAAGATAGCAGCAACTATACAAATATAGGACGTGTGAGATTTATCTTGGCAGTTGATGTGAAAAAGGAACTAAAGATTTTTATTGACGGAGACTCAAAAGGCACCAATGCAATGATATTCAAAAAAAAAAAAATGTTGTATTAACATAGGGTGGTCTGCACAAAGGCAGTAATAGTCACATTGAATTCTGAAAGAGTCAGAGACAAGCTGGAAATTGTGTTCAGCTCCAGATATCATATTTTAAGGAGAACACCAATAGAATGGATTGTGTTCAAAGGAGAGTAAACGTTTGTAGCTCAAGCTACATAAACACGAGAAGGAACTGGAAATATTAAACTGGAGAATATATGGCAGGGTAATGCCTTGAATATTAGAGGTTGTCACATGGAAGCACACTGTGGTTGTAAACTGGCACCATTTAGTGTTCTACTCAAAGGCAGCTTTTCTTTCACTTGCATGGTGTTTAATATAATAAATCACTTAAAAAATTCTGAAGTTTCATCTAATGATTTAAGTTTCAACTTCCCTTCCCAAATCTAAAGATTTGGCAACACAAAAGCTTTGAGGGGTTGTCACCTTTTTAGATAAGGCCTTTACTCTCCAGTTTGCCAGAGTCTTCACCAATCCCTATTGTCTTCAGCATTGAAGTATCTTTTGCTGTTATCATCCCCTTCCATTGTTGTTATCTTATGGCAGAGAAATATTTCTTTGCATCTTTGTATCAAAAGTGGTAAACAGGGCCACACGGTTAAAGAAAACACTGGGGAGAACATATTTCTTTGTAAAAATGAAGAATATAGCTTTATAGTCAAAAGAAGGGTATCACTGCCAAAAGCATACAATTCCAAATGCCATTGGGCACAAACCCAGCTCATATCTCTCAGATATATTACTTACTTGCGTCTCTGTAAGCATTTGGATTTCTTACATGTGTTTTTTAAAGAAATACGAGCAATGCATGAAAATTACAGAAAGGTGGGTTTTTCATAGGCTGGGATTGCATCATGAAGCATGAGGACTTTTAAACAAGAGTCTTGGGTTCAAATCCCCACTTAGTATTTTACCAGTTGTGTGATACTGAGAAAGTTACTGAACTTCAGATTTGCCTCATTTATCAAATGATTTGAGTATCTACCATGTAGTTATTTAAAAGTATTAGGACTATCAGTTGTAAAATGCCACACACTTATTAGCATTAAATAAATGGTAGTTCTTTTAGTTTCTTGTTAACTGTATTATTGATAAAACTACTTTTATGCCTAAATATAACCGATCTTAAGATTTTGTACTTGAACTGTTTGTATTATCCTTTTATACTTTCTTCTTGGCAATCAGTCATGCATCTCCACAGCTTCAACTCTCACTACTACTAATAGATGACTCAAATTTATGTGTCTAGAGTTGACCCACCTCCAGATACACAGACTATGCATTTTCAGCTACTTTTGGGTCATTTTCACTTGCTTGTCCCTCTCTGTCCTGCCAGTACTTTTAATATAATACATCTAGAATAGAATTTTTTACTCCTTCTCTCAAAACTGCTATTCTCCTATACTTTGCTATATCTTCTAATGGAACCATCTTCCCCCAAATCCCTAAAGATTATCAATCACCAAGATCTAGAAATTATATTTTCACAATATGTCTTAGATTCACCTCCTCTCATTTACCTAATGCTCTCCCTAGTTCAAGGCATGACCACCTCTTAGCCAGACATTTTGTTGTAAGTGGCTCTGTTCACTCCCATGGTTTCATTGATCATGCCACTTGGATGATTCTTAAATCGATATCTCTACCCCTATCCTCTTTCCTGAGCAGGGGCTCCATTCCATCTGCCTGCTGGACATCCTCACATGTAAGTCCCACCTTTAGTTCTACCTCAGCATGTCCAAAGCCAAATTCGTGATGTTACAGTTCACCATGCTCTTCTGTGCTTTTGGTCATAAAGTCGTTCGTTACCTTCTCAGACATGTTAGGTATCACTGACCATTCTTAAAGCTTTCTCCTTTACCATCTGCATTCAGTAGTGCAACAAAGCCCAACAATTCTATTTTATAAGTATCTTAAGTCCATTATCCTTTCTTCCTCTCAATTGCTACAGCCCTTTATTCTCAACATCTGCATTTTATTTCTGCATAACGACACTCAGTTAATATTTGTTCAGTGAGTTTAGGCTCTTATTTACTCAGTGACTGGAACCATTGGTTAAATCTACTTTTGCCTGAATTATTATCCCATATGTCATATATCCTAAGATGCATTAACCCCCATATTTTAACATCTGTGAAACTGGAAGGCATTTTATGATAGATCATTTAATTGGAAGCATTTTTCTTTCCTAGTGTTTCTTACAATCATGCACCTTATGATTAATAGTGCCTTAGATCTGACAAAACATGCTAATGGTTTCCTATTTTCCTGGTCTGTATGTCTTTTCCTTATATTCTCTTTCTGTCTCTTCTTTCCCCAGTGCTTTCTTTGTCAGCAATAAAAAGTCTTTGAAAATAAACTGCTGAATATATGTTTGTATAATCCCTAAACCTACCCAATTTCCACATTTTACTTTTTCCATTATTTGGTCAGAATCCACCATCTTATACTCCACCTGTTTACCTCTCCTTACTTGGTTTGAAATCCTTTCCTGTCTCTTTGTTCCCTGTAGGATAAAAATCCAAAGTTCTTAGCATAAAAGCCCCTTCTCAACATTTTCTCTAGTTTTCATAACTTACACTATACACTTTAAATTCTGTTTTTATATAATTTGTTAATATCCCCTGAACAAATTGTCATATCTTAGTATACACTACATGTTTTACCTTGAATTACTTTTCTTCTTTGCTGAGTAAATCAAACTTATCTTTCAAAGTTCAGTTCTAACATCTCCTCTTGGAAGTATGCCCTGTCCCTTCTCACCGCCATACTGTCTGAGTCTGAAAGTCAGCTTCAGCATTTACTAGATCGATGAACTAATGTCACTTAATCTCATATTCTCTATCAGTAAAATAGGGATAATAATAGCAACTACCTCAAAAGACTGTTGGGAGAATTATATGAGTTAATATATGTAAAGTGCTTAGAAGAATTCCAGGTGCATAGTAAAAATATCATATAAATCTCAGTTATTACTATTATATATAGCTCTATTACAATGCCCTATATTTGTCTCTCCAATTAAAGAGCAAGTCTTTTCTGGGCAATATCCTGTTTTTTTGCGTGTGCAACCCCCCATGTAGTTCCTGACCCACTCCATAGATGTTTATTGAGTAAAGGGTGTCATCACACAAAAGTTGAATAGAAGCACATATTTATGGTATATGACCAAATGGGTCAATTACTTTTCTCAGATTCTGTATGTGCTGTGAGTTAATTGTGTTTAGGGATAAATTTAAAGTGGGAGATTTTTTGTCAACTTCTACTTCAAAAAGGAAGTCTTAAAATAGTGGCAGGCCTGATGTTGATTCTGAAGTAGATATTTTGGTTTTCTTACCTCATATCACCCTGTCTTTTGCAGTATTTAATTGCATAAGGAGCATAACCTGGTGTCATAACTTGAACCAGCTGCATCAATGCAAAGAGTGAACAATAGTTCTGCCTATAGATTCTTGTTCTTTCAAAGGTCACAGCTAAAATGTTCCCTTCCAATAAACTGCAAGCAGTTCACACTTTTTCTCATGAAACAAGCTTGCCTGACAGTGGAATGGACAGTGCTAAGCAGAGTAAGGTACAAAAGATGGCGATTGAAGGGAAGGGCAACCTGGCCTAAAGAGGGTCTAGTGTTTCTACTTGAACCATTCATCTTGCTCTTCTCAGTATTTTACTCTGACACCACTATTCTCTCCCTCTTCCCATCCATCTGTCTCTCTCTTCTGCATAAGCCAGTCCTGGGAGTAAAGTTTTGATACACTTCTTGCTGTCTTGGTAGGGGAAAGGTGACCTGAAAGTATTTTCTTGTGGTAATCTGCAATAATGTTTGCCAAGGATAACCCTTTTCTGAGCAATGTCACTGTCTGTCTGTAGTCAGAATTTTAAATTTTGACTATTTTTTAAAAATTATTGCTAGTAAATAAACAAATAAACTTAACAGCCTTCATTTTTTATGTAGTTTGGGGTAAACGTAGTCTCTGAAGGCAAACTATCTGAAAGTACCAAATATATATAAAAAATTTTAACCCATAAAAGAAAATTATGTATAAAATGAGTACCCAATGAGTTTTCCTGGTGAAAATGAGGCCACATGGCTTAGTGCACCCATCACTGGCTTTATAGTTACATAGACCTACCCGGATTAACACCAGAGTTCTTCTACTTAATTCTGTGAGACCATTTTGAAGCTTGGTTTTGCCATCTGTAAAGGGGTGATAGTAGTATCCATCTTGCCCAAGGTTGTTGTTAGTATGAGGTTATATATGTAATACATTTGGCACACAGTACTAGATATGTACTTGATATAATAACCAAATATTAGATTCAAATGAATTTTAATATCGGGTTCCACTGGTATAATTGGATAGAGACTGATTATATGATTCAGTATCTGCTCCAGACATATAATAATGGTTGATTAGCAAACTCAATCATCCACTCGAGTTATATAATTGTTGTTAAATTCCCATCTAATGTTAGTTTGTTAAAAGTACTCAAATTCTGTGAAGAAGGAGTATTTGAAAGGGGCCTGGAGACTACAGAAGAATTCTATTTTGCTTTTTTCCTTCTGAAATGGAGTCAGCGCTAGAAGCCTACCACAGAACAGTTTATTTTACCCATTTTAAGGTTCATTTTCTAAAGCTAAACTAGATATTTCTAATGGTGCAAAAGAATGCCTTAATGGAATCATAACTCTAATAAGCTGTCTTTCCTGATGTATAAAGTGCTTTTAAAAATATTTTGTATTATTTAAAGACATCGTCCTGTGAATCTAGGACACTACTAAATTATTCATGGATTTTAAACAAAATAAATTTGATTTGATGTTTAGGTAAAAAAAGATAGCTTTACTCCATTTTAAAAGAATAAAATGTCAGCAAAGGAATACAAGCATATTTGGATAGCTGATGCCTCACAGGCAGTGGTTATAGCTGAATATGTATTAAACAATGGAATTCTAGGGAGTCCTTACCTTTAGAAATCTGAATTTTTAATTAATAAGGATGAACATCAACAGAGCCTCCCTGTGTTCAGTTTACAATCTCTTGCAATGGATATAGTTCTTCAGTATGGTCTTCAGCAAAACATCACATATTTTAAATAGAGCAATCTAATTTTTCCATTAACTTGGTGTAGGTATACGTTTAATTTCTAAACTTGTCTCATGATTTCAGTCAAATATTTCTTTTCATTTTCTTGCTCATGAGATTCTGAGCATTATGAGCCCAGAGGGAATGGAAAGGTGGTATCATGCCATATGGCTTTTTATGTGTAAGTAGAGAGAATTTCCTAGCTTTTTTATAAGTTTCTTGGTGGATGAATTCAGTAATGAGTATCTCTAAAAGGTACAATATGCTTTCATGGCATAGAAGCAGCAATTTTCACCCTAAGTTTTGGTAGTCATGTTGATTCCAAGGACTCAAGTTCATATGCTTTTCCTTCTGAACTTATCTTTACATACTCCCAGGTGAAACTATGAAGCAATGTGCCTTTGGTGCCCTTCCCTTCTCTCCTCATTGTGACTATTTTCTCAACACTTCACTTCACTGGGTTCTTCCCTAATTGTTTCTCATCAAGGCCCACTATATAACTACCCACTGCATAAAATATTCTGATTGCTCTCTCTCTTCACCCCGGCCCCCCACCCCTTATCTCGAGAGGCAGGATTCTAGAGTGGTTTAGAGCATGGACTCTTACTGCTTAACTTCATAGCCTAGCTCCAAAACTTACTAGCTGTGTAATCTTATCAAGTTATTTAGCTTCTCTGTCCTTCAGTTTCCTTGTTTGTGAAATAGGGAAAATAAAAGTACCTATGATGTAGGGTTGTTTTAAAGATTAAATAAATTCCTTTCTGTAACATTCTTACAACAATGTAGCAAGCACTCAAGAAGTGTTAACTATTGTTTAAGGTAAAATTTAATTAATCTAAAAAATAGTTTTTTGGTCATTTCTCAAATCTTTGCTTTTCAGTGAGTCCTTAAAGTACCTATAAATAGATTTAACTCTGACTTACACTGTATATATTAACCATGAGTCAGGTTGAGATTAATAAACATTCATAAAGCTTTGAGTAGCTTCATACTAAGGCTTTGCAGTAGGTAGTTAAAAACCGTATGATACAATGAGGAAGGATATCACTGGACTTGATGTTTATGAAGTCAAGTACTGAATTCCCAGGTTTGCCAATTAAAATTTCAGTAATTTCTCAAGTTTCTAAGCTTCAGTTTCCCTGACTACACAATAGAGACAGTGTTATTAGCCACAGTGATTTACAGGTGGTATATCTTTTATGCCTAGTTGACAAACATTCAATCCAACTTCATTTATGGACCTCAGATATCTAATTGAATATATGGACAGACCACAGGGAGAAAAATAGCACCACTGAAATGACTCATTTAAATAAAGACCTCTCAACGTTTAAATTTCCCAAGAGATCGTGATGACAGTTGATTGAGTTTTTTTATGAAATAAAAGCATTTGAAAATAGCATCATTGTAGTTTAAGAAGGGTTAGCAGTACTGCATAGTTGAATCAGTTTTCTTCTATGGCAAGAAAATTTGTATATAAAAAATAGTATTTCTTCTTAGCTTATGTGTATTTTTTCTAGTCATAATTAATGTATTCCTTGGATTGTTAATCAATTGAGTTTTTGTTTATAGTCATTCTATAACATAAATTGCATTAGAACGGCCTATAAGCCATTGAAAATTATAGCTCGATTTATTTTTTATAGACAGTGAAACAGAACAGAATTTTTTAGCTTGTTCAGTGGATCCTCCCCACATGCATAATTTCTGATGAAAGTTAATCAGAGACAGAGGTTTATTGTTAAATTTGAAACCAGATGAATTTGGGCTGATTGGCATCCTATTGATTATACGGATCATAAAGACTACCTTGTTTTAAGTTTCCATTTTCGCAGATGATAAAAACTGAGAAACCTATGAAAGTATGTAATTTTGCTAATCACTATACCCTGAACCAGAATCTAACACCCCCTTGTGCCACCATCTCTCCATACCCTCGTGAGACTCTCTCTTGAGTTTAATGCGCTTTAATTCATGTTTTGCGTTTGGCCATTGATCAAGACTTGGGAAGTAGGTATTTGTGGTTCATATTCCAAATAAAAGTACTTTCCTTTTCAAAAGTGGAGCTTCCTTATATATAAACAAGGAGGGTAGTAAGGCTGGGTGAAGCTAAGTGTTTCTTCAATAACATTTAAAAAAACTGGATTTTTTTTTTTTATAATTAGCAATCCCATGATCTTGAGCCACCAAATCTTTCTTTCCTACATGAAAACCTATTGTGAGCTCCCCTATTTTTATTAATTAGGGTTTCTTAGTATTTCTAAATTCTTCGGTTTTCCCTTTGGATTTGAGTGAAGTGCAAATTGGCAAATACTTCATATATTTAAAAAGTGATATTTTACTCGCCTAATTGTGAAACATTCTTTAAAAAAATTTTTTTTTTTTTTGGCTTTTAAACAGTGAAAAAAATAGGTTGCATCAAAAGCACTTATAGCAAAACCTATGGGTGGGGAAAGGCATCCTATAATACCTGCACAATTAAAAAAAAAAAAGCAATCTATAAGTCCTTTTGGGACATCAATTTCCTGCTAGAAATTAAATGAGGAAACAGACAATTTGCGGCAGAAATGTCCTGGAAAAATATAGCCTAAGAATGTTAAAAAAAAAAAAGGTAGGTGATGTCATCATCCCAGAAGCAAAATAACCTATTCATGAAATTATTCTGTTATTTGTTTAAAAATCAATTATTGGAGTAAAAACAAAACAAACAAAAAAAACCCCAAGAATCTGTTTATTGAGTTATGTCACTTTCTTTAGGAATAAATCATGAAATTTCATGAATAATATAGACACTTCATAACTAGTGTGCTTGTATCTACAAAGAAAAAAACTTCACGGGAGACAAGGTTCAGAGAGAATGACAGATTTAAAAGCTTGTACATGTGGCTGCCAAGCCGTATGTGCTCTGCTGATTGTGCAAAATAGGTCTCCTGGTAAATCTTTGTTATATGTAGATAAAGGCCATTTATCAAGAGGTAGGTGAAGGAGTGAAAGACTTCTGCTCTGGTACTGAGGGAATTCAAGCATGGTTCTACTGACTAGCTTTGGGGAAGTTACTTTTCCTTTCATATTTTGAGTTATATTTTTTATAAATGAGGAAGGGAATAAGGCTGGATGAAATTTAAGGTTTCTCTTAGGTCTAAATTTCTCTTACTCTCTTTTGCATTTTTTCCTTTCTTTTTTATACAACACAATCAGTAGATTAACTTCCATAGTTTATACCCAAAAGGAAAGCTTTGCCCTTAGCAGAAATTTCTATGTAATCTTTCTACTTGTCCTGTTAGGTACCTCCTCCCACTATGTCCTTCAAGTATTTACTACACTCACTTCTGAGCCCTCAGACTCCCAAACGTGCCCTCAGTCAGCACACAATCCCTCTCTCATAGAGGAAACAGTAGCAGGAAGGTAATTATTTTCACTCCAGAAGATAAGCTTGGTAACTGGGGTCTTCTAAAAATAAAACACTTATGCTCATCAAAAGAATTCAACAAAAAAGTAAAAAGAGAACCTACAGACTGGGAAAAATGTTTGGCTACAACAAATCTGATGAAGGTCTAATCTCTAAAATCTGTGGGAAAATCTAACACCTCTACAACAAAAAGACAATCCAAATAAAAAATGGGCAAAGGAAATGAACAGACATTTCACCAAAGAAAGTATTCAAGCATCTAACAGACATGAGGAAATGCTTGCGATCACTACCTATTAGAGAAGTATGAATCAAAACCACAACAAGATACTGTCTTACCCCGTCATTACTGACACAAATCAAGGTGAGGCTTGTGGGGAGATTGGAACTCTTATTCACTGCTGGTGGCAATGCAAAATGGTACAACTATCCTGGAAAAAGATATGGCACCTCCTTAGAAAGCTAGAAATAGATATACCATATGATCCAGCAATCCCACTCCTAGGAATATATCCTGGAGAAATAAGAGCCGTCACACACATAGTCATATTGCAGCATTGTTCACAATAGCAAAAAGATGGAAACAACCTAGACGCCCATCAGCAGATGAATGGATAAACAAACTATGGTGCATACACACAATGGAGTACTACACAATAATAAAGAACAATGATGAATCTACAAAGCATCTCACAACATGGGTGAATCTGAAGGGCATTATGCTGAGTGAAATAAGTTAATCACGAAAGGACAACTATTGTATGAGACCACTGCTATAAAAGCTCGTGAAAAGGTTTACATGTAAAAGAAAAAAATCCCTGATGTTTACCAGGGAGGGAAGAGGTGGGGATGGAAACATTACATAGACAATAGATAAGTGGTAACTTTGGTAAAGGGCAATACAGTACACAATACTGGGGAAGCCAGCACAACCTGTACAAGGCAAGGTCATGGAAGCTCCATAGACACATCCAAACTCCCTGAGGGACCAAATAACTGGGCTGAGGGCTGTGGGGACCATGGTCTCAGGGAACATCTAGCTAAATTGGCATAACATAGTTTAATAAAGAAAATGTTCTACATTATACTTTGGTGAGCAGTGTCTGAGGTCTTAAAAGCTTGTGAGCTGCCATCTAAGATATTCCACTGGTCTCACCCCATCAGGAGCAAGAGAAAATGAAGAAAACTAAAGACACATGGGAAAGATTAGTCCAAAGGACTAATGGACCACCACTACCACAGCCTCCACCAGACTGAGTCCAATACAACTAGATGGTAGTTGACTGCTACCACCACTGACTGCTCTGACAGGGATCACAACAGAGGCTCCTGGACAGAGCTGGAGGAAAATGTAGAACAAAATTCTAACTAAAAAAAAAAAAAGATCAGACTTACTGGTCTGACAGAGACTGGAGAAACCCTGAGAATATGGCCCTCAGACACCCTTTTAGCTCAGTAATGAAGTCACTCCTGAGGTTCACCCTTCAGTCAAAGATTAGACAGGCCCATTAAACAAAATGAGACTAAAGGGGCAAGGCCTAGAAGGTAGGAGAGGATAGGAAAGCTGGTAATAAGGAACCCAAGGTCGAGAGGGGAGAGTGTTGACATGTTGTGGGGTTGGTACCCAATGTCACAAATCAATATGTGTACTGTTTAATGAGAAACGAGTTTGTTCTGTAAACCTTCATCTAAAGTACAATAATAATAAAAAAAAAGAAGGTAATTATTTCCTTGGCCTTTTGCTTTTTTCATCTGCTTCTTCCTGTCCTCCGAAGACACAAAACGATTCTGATTTCATAAGAATTCTTTCTTCCCTTCTACATCAACGGAAGAGATGTATTTAGCTGCATTTCATCCCATTCTGCTTTTCTGCTGCCAGAAGATATCATCCCTCCGTCTTTTATTTCTTTTTTCTCCTCTCTCTTTGTCTACTTACCCTCCCCACCATTCACCATATAAATTGTTCATATCTCCTCCTTTATGCAGCAACAAGATTACCCAACTTTCTTGATGCTAAAACTCATTTAGAGTCTTACCTATTTATATCCCCTTCCTAAGTCTAATTTTTTAAAATCCTCTATGTTCATTATTTCTACTTTATCACATAGAATTGCTTTCTTGACTCTTTGAAGTCTGGCTTCCATATCAGACTCCCCTATGTGATAAAACTGCTTACTCATGGGTCATCTAAGATCTCATTGCCCAGGTTTTTCAAACTTTCTTTTATTTGCCAAGTATTCTTTTATTCAAGTTTCCCAAAATTTATTTTATGTGCTTTCCCTTAACGGCTGACACAGTTGACAACTCTCTCTTCCTGGAATTTTTGCCTTTCATTTCTTTTATGATATCACTCTCTACTATTCTTTTTCTAGCTTTATGCTCTCTCTCAGTTTCTACAAACACCTGTTCCTGTGTACACAGAGTTTCTTTCTCGTCCTTTTTACTCTATATACATTTCCTGAGCTGTTACAGCTATGCCTTTAACTTCACTGATGTGCTCCAAATCATCTCTCTTCAGCTCCAGATCATTGTCTTCTTCTCTCAGCATCATGCCCTCCCATATTCTTTTTGTACATCTGAAAATGGTATACTTCCATTCTCAGCCCCCGCCCCAATCAGAAACCTGGGAGTCATTTGAGATTCGTTTTTTTTTTTTCCCTTCATCACCCACATCCACTCAGGCAATAGGTCCTGTTGATTCTATATCCTAAGTATTTAAGTCATCAGCACTTTTCTAGTCTCATAACATTAGGTTTGACTCATCAATTTTTTGCTGCATTATTGCTCATTGCTAGTCGACTGCCCTCCACTTTTGTCACCCATCCATCCTTCTTATTGCTATTAAGGGAGTGACATTTCTATCTGAACCTCTAAATTAATTCCTCTAAATTAAAAACCTTTAATAGCTAGCTCTCTTTAGAATCAAGTGCAAACTTCTTAGTTTAATATTCTATGCCCTTCAATGAAGGGGTCCAACTTAATTAACCCTCTAGGTTAAGTAGCAAGTATGAATCTGAAGTTACAAATTCAGACGACAAGATATATTACATTTCTTTATTTTCTTAAATCATCCAAAAACTGACTCCAAGCACCTATCCTTGGCAGGCGGCAAAGACAATCATAGTAAATAAGGGACTATTTACGCAGACTTTTTCTTGGATTTTTCAAAGTTGTTTCAAAGTCTTCGGGATTTACACAATGTCAAGGAGTCGTGAAAGTTCCTCTGGTCATAATTTATTAGCCTACACTAGTCACCCTGAGATGCCCAACGTCTCAGCCAGCATGATCTTTTGAATAAGCGTCACACACCAGCGGCGCTCTTTTCTCCATTCCATGCTGAAGGCACAGAAATCTCTGATGAAACTTGCCTCCTTTGGGTCTGTGGTAGAGTGATTCATCCTAAAGTACTGTATTACCATCTTCCTAAGATACTGACAAGCTAGCTTCCCTTACCTACCTCAAGGGATCTCCCTTCTTATTCTTTCCTTGTCTTCAAAAGCACATTCCCCTTAATGCTCCTATTCCTAGACACTTGGCATATCTCTTCAATGTGTTTAAATTCTTAATAAAAACAAGAAGTGCCATTGACTTCTGGCTGTTTCTCCTTTCTTCCTTGGGGGAGGGGAATCCCTGTAGACGATAAACAGGTTACTTGCTTGAAATGGAGGGAAATGTTAAGACCAAAATGCAAAGAAATTTCCCAGCAAATATTCTGTGTCACTACTGCTTTACAATTTCTACTCATATTCTAGCCATTCTGGATTACTTGCAGTTGCTCTTACCTGCTCTTTGCCCTTTCTCCCCTGTGTATCTTTGCATGTGTTGCACCTTGCCTTGAATGCCCTCCTTCACCAAGTCCATCTGGACTTTCCTTAACGATTGTGTTCAGCTTTCATTGAAAAATTGCCTAGTCTAGGTTAAATAACAGAATGTCTTTTTCCTTCATTTATTCATTCATTTACTCTCCATCATTCATTTGTGCCACAAATATTTGTAAAAAAGTTACTATGTGCAAGGAGTGGTGTTAAGCATTGAATCGACTATGATGAACAAAAGAGGAGGTATGGGCCCTCATGGAAATTGTGGTCTACCAGAAAGACTGATTTAAAAAGTAATTGCCATACAGGATGTGGAGTATTTTAACAGGGAAAATTCAGTGTGCTATGGTGGGTATGGGAGTATACAACAAGGGGATGTAAACTAGTATAGTGGTCCTTGAGGCAGGGATGGTTAAACAGGTCCCTTATAGCACTCACCATACTATTTCTTACTTGTCACTTGTCAAGTTTTCACTTGACTATGAGTTCTTCAAAGGCCCAGGCAAAAAACTTTCATCCTTCGCAGGTTTAAAAAAAAAAAAATATGTTTACGTGGTCCTTTAGCCCTTTGGGCTAGTATTTTCCTTGTAGCTTGTTTTCTTCATTCTCCTTTGCTCCAAGTGGGATGGAACACATAGATGTATCTTATATCTTAAATGGCAGCTTGCAGGCTTTTAAGATCCCAGACGCTACTCACCAAAGTGGGATGTAGAACATTTGCATTATAAACTTTGTTATGACAATTGACTACGGTCCCCAGGCTGCAGCCCCAGCTACTCAGTCCTTTGCTTTGTGTTGACTTCCCATGTATTATGTGTTGTCCTTCCTCTCACCGAAGTTGATACTCCTCCATGATCTAGTTAGTGATTTCCCCTTCACCTCCCTCCCCACCCTTGTAACCATCAAAGGTTGCTTTTTTCTGTGTATAAACTTTTTCTTGAGTTTTTATAATAGTGGTCGTATATTTGTCCTTTTGTGACTGACCTATTTCACCCAGCATAACGCCCTCCAGATTCATCCATGTTGTGAGTCGTTTCTTGCATTCATCATTGTTCTTTATTGTCACATGAGACCAGAGCTAGATGGTGCCTGGCTACCACCAAGGACCACCCTCACAGGGCTCACAACAGACAATGCTGAATAGAACAGGAGAAAAATGTAAAACAGAATTCAAATTCATGTAAAGGAACCAGACTTGCTGGTATCACAGAGATTGGAGGAACCCTTGAAACTATGGCTCCCTGAAGCTCTGCTAACCCAGAACTGAAATCATTCCCGAAACCCACTTTTCAGACAAAGGTTAGACAGGCCTATAAAACAAAAAGTAACACATATGAGGAATGTGTTTCTTAGTTCAATCAAATATACAAGACCAAATGGGCAGCTCCTGTCCAAAAGCAGGACAAAAAGGCAGGAAGGGACAGGAACTGGATGAATGGACACAGAGAATGCGGGGTGGCAAGTGAGAGCATATTGTCACATTGTGGGGATCACAGCCAATGTTACGAAATAATAAGTAAATGAATTTTTGAATGAGAAATTAACTTGAGCTGTAAACTTTCATCTAAAGCACTATAAAAAGGAAAAAAAAAATGTGTTGTCATCTAAGATCCATCTACCAATCCCATCCCATCCAGAGCGAAGGAAAATGAAGAAAACCAAAGACACAAAGGAAATATTAGTCAAAGGACTAATGGACCATAAGTAACACAGCCTCCACCAGCCTGAACCCAGAACAACTAGACGGTGCCCAGCTACGACCACCAACCACTCTCACAGGGATCACAATACAGGGTCCGGGACAGAGAGGGAGAAAAATGTATAACAAAATTCAAATTCACAAAAAAAGACCAGACTTACTGGTCTGACAGAGACTAGAGAAATACCTGATATTATGGCCCCCAGACACCCTTTTAACTCAGAACAAAAGTCACTTCTGAAGTTTACCCTTCAGCCAAAAGTTAGACAGGTCTATAAAACAAACAGTAACGCACTAAGGAATGTGCTTTGTAGCTCAACCATGTATACAAGACTAAATGGGCACACCTGCACAAAACAAAGACAAGAAGTCAGGAAGGGACAGGAAAACTGGAGAAATGGGAACGGGGAACCAGGCTGGAGAAGGGGAGAGTGCTGACACATCGTGGGGTTGGCAACCAATGTCACAGAACAATTTGTGTATTAATTGTTTAATGAGAAACTAATTTGATCTGTAAACTTTCATCTAAAGCACAATTAAAAAAAAAAAAAGCTTGGTAAATTCTTGTTTAATAATAAAAAAATGTGTTGTACAGTACAATAATCCAAGAAAAAGGCTGTTTAGAAAATTATTTTATACTACTTAACTTTCTTTAATAGAGAGAATTTAGGAAAAAAACTACGTTTTAAATTTTAAAAGTGTCATACAAATGGGTAATTTTACTTACAGAAATTATGTATGGATTAAAAAAAACTTAAGGAACTAACTTCAGTCATAGTTGAATTGGAAACATTTGACAGAAGAAAATCCCATACTTCAGGCATTACATTTGAAATTTCAGACCTCTGGTGGCATAGTGGTTAAGAGCTTGGGTCTTAACCAAAAGGTTTGCAGTTCGAATCCCCCAGCTGCTCCTTGCAAACTCTATGAGGCAGTTCTACTCTGTCTTATAGGGTAGTTATGAGTAGTAGTCAGCTTATTTTATTTTATTTTTTTGGCTCTTTTAAGTTATACTTTCAAACAGTTATGAAACCAATATTCACTTTCAAATATTTAAAACAAACGGATACATTCTTCTTTCATAATAACATCTTTTTAGGTTAAAAGGGGTCTATAATTTAAAAGGTCAGATAGAAAATGTTAATAAAAACCAAATATAGTCAAGTCAAATAAAATAAGAAAAAAAACTGAGGTTTTGCTTCATGCATTGAAAATCTCGGTCAGTCCTCTCAGAAGAATAAAGCTGCTATTTACTGGAATGTAATGTCTTATACTTACTTGCCAACAATTCTCCCTTTTAACATCAGGATGAACATTCTTCCAAATATAATAACCTAAAATAATTTTTTGTACAGGAACTAATTTAAATGATTATGAGAAAGCTAATTTAAAAACCTGGAATTAACAAAAATAGGTCAGAAACCTTATGAAAACGACTAATTACCAGTAGTTAATAAAGAAAGCCAATGGGTAATTTCAAATATTAATGCTTTAGAATCAAATTACAGATGTGTTAGTAATGATTGAACAAGTCTATGATCATTATTGTTTCAAAGCTGTAGGAATTAATTTAAGTTTTCACAAATACAGGCCTTGCACTACATGCTTTTGGAATCTAAATTGCCACATTTGTAATAGCCAAAGATCTGTTTCCTAGAATAGGGCTCACTTATGTTCTTAGGTGCGCATTGATATTCACAGGCTGATTCTGGGACTCAAGGTATTCTCCAAGATATACAACCAGGAAGATTAAAATATGCTTTATTTTGTTAGATTGTGTCCTTTATGTGTTCATTGCTATGAAATTTGTAACTATTAACCGACCTTTAGTTGGACAGGTCAAGGATGATTCAGGAAGAACCTTCTCCTGAAATTAAAAGTGTCAACAGCAAAATCAGTTAGCAATTTAACAGTGGAATTAATTTTGCACAGTCTTATGGAAAAAAGATTGTCACTGAAAAATATTTCCTTTGTCTGTCCGGAATCGATTATTTCTATCTCGTGGTCTCTGGGCTTTCATAAAGGTTTAAATAGGAGATTGGAAGGAGTTTGCTGCCCACTGATGATGATGCTTCAAAAAAGGCTCTTCAGAATGGATCAAAGGCTGTAATTTCCATGCCATTTCTGTCCAATTTTCTTTTCTTCTAATGTTTTCATTTTTTGAAATGGCTATGATTGCAATCCAATTTTGCCCACACAGCACTGCATGCCTAAATGAACCATTTATCACAAACTTTTTGTCTTTTTGATGCTTGAGATTTTATTTGCTTAGAATTTTTTTTTTTCATTAATGTTTACCACTCAAGCTGCATTACAATTACCTTCAGTAATTACTACCTGTAGTGGCTTATATTATTCTGTTCTCCAGATGTGGCTCTGAAAGTTCCTGTTTCAAACCAATTATATGTTAGTGCTGGAATTCATTGCTACTTCACCAAATAAGGAGTCCCACATACATCCTTGAAGGATTTTAAGTTTGACCCTCATCTTGACTTAGAAATGCTAAAACTTTAAAATTCCCTGCATTGATATTTCTTATTCCTTCCTGTGAAAAATCTCATAGACTTCCATTAACTTAATAATATTGTGCTTTTTGTATCGGTTGTATCTGTTGGCATATTTTGATTTCCAGTGATGGGACAGCTCAAGTCAAACATTGTAGGTACTAGTGCATAGCATTGAACTGTATATTTTAAGAAACAAAGATATTAGTTGGTAAACTTGAATTTAAGGTCTGCTAATACGACGGCAATTTTTTTTTTTTTTTAAAATATGGTTTAATGGTCCTTGAGTGGAGCAAACGGTTTGTGCCGGAGTCTGCGGAGCAGTTCTACTCTATAACGCATGAGATTACCACGAACTGGAATTGACTTGACAGCAACTAACAACAACAGCTAACCTAAAGATTGGTGGTTCAAACACCTTCTATGGTGGTACCATAGAAGAAAATCCTGGTGATCTGCTTCTGTAAAGACCATTGTTGTTAGGTGTGTCGAGTTGATTTTGACTCATCGTGACCCCATGTGACACAGCAGAACTGCCTCCTAGGATTTTCCCTACTGGACAGTAGAAATTAGAAAAATGACATTTTAATTAGATGTAAATAAGCACTGGTGCTTGGATCTATAAGTGAGAGAAGAGCTTTAGGAAACATTAGGCTACAAGAAATGACTAGGCTGGCCATCAAATACCTGGAAGCCTGAGAGGCACAATTATAAAGCTTGAGGAAACTGGATAACTAGAAATAACAGAATCAAATAAATAAAAATGGAAAAATTGATCTGAATATCAGGAAAGATCTTTGGAAGCAAGGTTTATTGATTATGAAACAGTTTTTCAAGGGAAACAGGGACAGCTTCATCCCTTGGGATATTAGAAATGAATGCTGGACAAAACCCTAGAGGGAAGACAGTGGGCAAGCAGGATTGCTGACTTGTTATGTTTTTTTCACTTTTGGTTCCTATGACTTTATGATTTTCCTACAATGCATGATTTGAATTGTGGAAAACATATTTTCTCATTGCCTTCTACAGCAGTGTTTCTTACCAATATATTTGCTAACCTATGGGCATTTCCTTTTATCAAGTTTGGAAAACGCCAACATGGAAATGAAATTAATTTTAGGCTTCAAAGTAAAATATCCATGGATGACAGTCACAAAGAGTAATGCATTTTATAATAAGCCCATGTAAAAATGATCAAGGGAAATTAGCCTGATTTCCCCTCTAATCATTTCTGTAGACAATGTAATGGTAGAAACTACCAACTATTCAAGAGTTATTATATTCCAGATACTGTGCTATGTGCCTTCATATGCATTAATAATCTAATACTATAGAGAAGGTTATGCTCTCCTTTTTCCATATATGGAAACTGAGGCTTAGAGAACTGTATATACCAAGGTTCTTGCTCTTTCTATGCTGCCTGTTAGAAGAGCAAATTATCCAGGGCCAGGGCAGCCTCTGATGTTCTTGGCAACTGAGGATACCAAGCCCTGTGATAAAAAAACCAAGAGAATGCTAACATGACACAAAACTTAGATAGTACCTTCAGGCTATAACAGCTAAATGGTATGAAACAGGTTTGGATAATTATTTTACTTTTTGGTGGTGCAGGTACAAGGCTATTTCTGTCATGGAAAGTTAAAACAGTTATTGTAGTTTGAAATGAGGGCTTCTTAGAAATTCTGTGGCTAATTCCTTGGTAAACAAGATTCTCTTAAACAAAATGAGCCAGGGTGCGAAGAGGGTTGAGAAGTATTCTGTCTTCCAGCACTGGATCGGCAGTTGCTATGGCTGACCCAGGTGAAGGGTCTGGGTGAAAGGACCATCTCTTGGTGATGTCTAGCTCAGCCGTCTGTAAATGGGAACTGTGACACCTAGCCATGCTGCGTGTGGTCTCGGTGCTCTTAGGATGTGTCCTCACACAGACAAAGCAGAAGCCCCTTCCCTCATCCCAGTGCGTGCCGAGGGGACCCTTAAACCAGGCTGTCCTAAAAGTTAGGAAAAAGAGAGTGTTTCACTGAGGAATGGCAAGAAAGAGTTTCGTGTCCTGAGACCTATGTTTCTGTTCCCTATATCGTAGAAAAACAAACAAAAAGAACCCCCAAAAACAAAAAACCTCTTGCTGCCCAGTAAATTCTGGCTCATAGTGGCCCTATAGGACAGAGTAGAGCTGCCCCATAGAGTTTCCAAGGAGCATCTGGTGGATTCATACTGCCGACCTTTTGGTTAGGAGTCATAGCACTTAACCACTATGCCACCAGGGTTTCCCTATATTATATAGGCAGTAGCTTATGTATGTTTTGGGGGTGTATAATCCTTGTTAACAGGTATTATTGACTCTGCTTTTTCCATCTACTTTTTGGGTTGAGAGGAAATATTTCTGGTGTCCTGTCAGTCTACTCCATAGTTGCAATAATAGATGGCACACTTTATTGATAGAAATTCAAAAGCTGTTTGATCTATAGTAAAACAAATGAGCTAATTTTGGAGCAGATGGTGCTAGGTCAAGGAGGTGATGGTGGATGTGACATTAGCAGAAGCCAATTGCCGTCAAATGTGTTGTGCTTTATCTTTCCCAACACCTCTCTAAAATTCCTTCTTACGGTATTTCAGGAAATCCACAAACATTGCATGGATTCACAGCCAAGGCAAGGGAACACTTATCCCACTTTGTTTTCTGGCAATAGGTTAACGCTTTGAGTCCTGAATTTGGACATCTGTCTTTCAGTTGTAGAGAGACCTGTAACCTGAGCTGGCATATTCTTTCAACAGTGAATCACAGCTTGTAATTAGTATCAAAGTAATAAAATCTTATTAACTCCTCTTTTAAGGAGAAAAATGGGAATATTTTTCGAAAGTGGCTTGTGCTGAGCTCTCCTCATTTTGGTCCCAGTATGTGATTTTTAACGAAAAATCAGAAGAGGCATGTTTTAAGGAAGTTGAGGGCAGCTTGTTCTGATTTTGTGTTTTCAAAATAATACTCAAGATACAAACGACTGGGTTGGGGGTGAAGCACGAGGCAAACCTGCAGCAGTGCCAATGTTTTCGTTGATTTTCTTATTTGATTATGGCAGTCCCATCAGGGCTGAGCGCTCAAAACTGCTGTGACTCAGTGTTCCTAATAAAAATGACAATTGAGCTCAGAACATTAAAGCTTTGATCTTCTCTGCCAAAGAAAGACAAAACTTCAATGTAGCAAAGTGGGTGAGGATTTAACCTAACGAAAGCTACCAGCAGGCAAATTTACATATGCTTGCCTAAAAGAAGGCTTAATAACTTGTATTATACACACACAAATGCTGGAAAAGACAACAGTATATAATTTTTTTAAATTTTTATTTTGTCATCGAGACTATTCACAGCAAAGCATACACCAATTCAACAGTTTCTTCATGTACAATTTGTTGACATTGATTACATTCTTTGAGTTGTGCAGCCGGTCTCACCTTCTTTTTCCTTCCCCATTAAAATAAATTCACTGCCCCCTAAGGTTACTACCTAAACTTTCAAGTTGCTGTTGTCAGTTTGATCCCTTATAGATAGATTTTACAAGAGTATAATGCTCAAGGCAGACTTTTTTTTTACTAGTTAAGCTAAAGCATTGTTTGGTTTTAAAAAGAGTATATAATTTTAAAGGTATTCTAATTAAATTACTTTCCAGGTTAAACGTTATGTGTGTGTAAGTAATGCTTACTAGCACCATTGTTCCTGTGGTAACAATTGCCCCAGCAACATGAAAAGATTTTAACAGAATTTCCCCTTAAGAGTGCATTCTCAGAGTACCATCGAAGAAAACTGCAAGTTACTCTCTACATGTAATCATCCATCTTTTTGTATTGTTTTTAACATGAGATTTTCTCAAAACCAGAGACCCACGAGGTAACATGAAGACTATCTAGGGTTTAAAGACTTGTTATGACATCTGCTTCTCACTTGTCCAAGGGCAATTTGAGCTTGACCTCCTGCCTTAAAATGCCCTTGAGGCATCTGAGTGTATCCTACTGTATCTATTTTGGTTTTCTATAAACAAAAGTGATATTCCTCCAAGCATTCTGTGACTGGCATAAATCCCATAAATAATCTATTCTCTGATTCAGAACACTGGATTTTGGATTCATGCATATATTCAACAATAAGTGATAGAAGTCTGTAAAGAATTCTGGTTCTCAAGTGATTAAAAGCAGTGACAGCCATTTTATTCTGCTGCTCAAAAGACAAATGAAAGCTCATATGAAATTGTGATATGCTCATGGTTTCTTCTCCTCATTTTACTAATATTTGCATTTGATTGATTAAATTTCTCTCTACCTTCAAGCATTTTGTCAAATGGAAACATCCTATTCCATCTATCTTAATGACTGTTTCCTGGCATGTGAGATTAATAAAAAGCCGTATTGCTAAGTCTCTCACGGTTGGTCCACATGAAAATTGGTTTGTTTTTCTTTTTCTGGGCAAGTTTTCAGTTTACTTATCCCAGGCAGCCATGTATTTATTCCCATCTTTAGTACCTTTCAGAAAGCACAGAGATGTAAAGCCCTCCCATAAAAAGGTGAATAATGTAAATTTCAAGTAGCAGTAAAGAAAGTTAAGGGTCTTAATTCCTGGATCAGCAGTAACTCCAGGCATTAGAAAGGAAGGTGAGAGTCTTACCTGGCACCTCAGGGATGCTCTTAGGAACTCTGCACAGGTGTGCTGTAAATGTGAGTAAGCTGTAAGTCCCAGGGTGCAACACTGGTCCCACACTGTCTCTGCATTAATCGCTTAACAACGATCCTGACACTTTCTGAGGCACTTTCCTAAGGTACCAAACTAGGCCCAGCCGCAGGATTACTGACTGCATGGTGCTCAGTAAACATTTCCTCTCTAGTTCTCAGCAATTCTGCTCAGGTCTCACACAAGACAACTACTCAGCATATCAAGGGCATTCCCCCAGAAACAATATGCTAATTCTGTATCTCAAACTGCTGCTAGCTAAACTGGGTCCTGGAGCACTATGGGAGTGCTCTGAAGTAAGGAACCCAAGTCAATGACATTCGCTGTTTAACCTAATGAATTATGCATTCTAATGCAATGTATTCTTAAGGTCCCATGATTCTCCATAGGAAATATGGGATCAATAAGCTTCCAAAAATCATGACAGCAGTAGAAGCAATGAATATTACACCCCTCATTCAACTTTATTATGACAAGTAGAATATTTATGAAAGGCAGTTCATATTGCTTTTTATATAGGTAATATCTGAACTTTCGGTGGCGTAGTGGTTAAGTGCTACAGCTGCTAACCCAAGGGTCAGCAATTTGAATCCACCAGGCGCTCCTTGGAAACTCTATGGGGCAGCTCTACTCTGTCCTATAGGGTCACTATAAGTCGGAATCGACTTGATGGCACTGGGTATCTGAACTTTCAGATCCAATTAAAAAAATTTTTTTTATATGTGCATTTTTTTCTTGTATTGTACTTTAGATGAAGGTTTACAGAACTAGTTTCTCATTAAACGGTACACATATTGTTTTATGAATTGGTTAAGAACCCCACAACATGTCAACACTGTCCCTTCTCAATCTTAGGGTTCATATTACCAGCTTTCCTGTCCCCTCCTGCCTTCTAGTCCTGCCTAAGGGCTGGTGTGCCCCTTTAGTCTTGTTTTGTTTTATGGGCCTGCCCAATCTTTGGCTGAAGGGTGAACCTCAGAAGTGGCTTCATTACTGAGCTAAAAGGCCGACGAGGGGCCATACTCCCAGGGTTTCTCTAGTCTCTGTCAGGTCAGCAAGTCTGGTCTTTCTTTTTGAGTTAGAATTTTGTTCTACATTTTTCTCCAGCTCTGTCTGGGACTCTTTATTGTGATTCATGTCAGAGCAGTCAGTGGTGGTAGCCAGGCATATCATCTAATTGTACTGGACTCAGTCTGGTGGAGGCTGTAGTGGATGTGGTCCATTAGTCCTTTGGGCAAATCTTTCCCTTGTATCTTTAGCTTTCTTCGTTCTTCCTTGCTCCCAACCTGGTGAGACCAGTGGAGTATCCTGAATGGCCACTCACAGGCTTTTAAGATCCCAAACACTACTCACCACAATAGAATGTAGAACATTTTCTTTATAAACTATGTTATGCCATTAGAGCTAGATGTTCCCTGAGACCATGGTCCTTACAGCCCTCAGCCCAGCAATTCTGTTCCTCAGGGAGTTTGGATGTATCCATGGAGCTTCCATGACCTTGCCATGTACAAGTTGTGCTGGCTTCCCCAGTACTGTCTACTGTCTTACCTTTCACCAGTTACCAAGTATCTATTGTCTATCTAGTGTTTTTCCATCCGCACCCCTCTCTTCCCTCATAACCACCAAAGATGGTTTCTTTTGTGTGTAAACCTTTTCATGACTCTTTACAGTAATGGTCTCATACAATATTTGTCTTTTTTTGATTGACTTATTTCACTCAGCATAATGCCCTCCAGATTCATCCATGTTATGAGACGCTTCACAGATTCATCGTTGTTCCTTATCGTTGTGTAATACTCCGTTGTGTGTATGTACCACAGTTTATCCATTCATCTCTTGATGGGTATCTAGGCTGTTTCCAATTTTTTGCTATTATGAACAATGCTGCAGTGAACATGGATGTGCATATGTCTATTTGTGTGATGACTCATTTCTGTAGGATATGTTCACCCCTAGGAGTGGGATTGCTGGATCATATGGTATTTCTATTTCTTGCTTTCTAAGGAAGAGTCACATGGTTTTCCAAAATTGTTGTATCATTTTGCATTCCCACCAGCAGTGCATAAGGGTTCCCATCTCCCTGAAGCCTCTCCAACATTTGTTATCTCCTGTTTTTTTTATTTGTGCCAGAAATGCTGGGGTGAGACAGTATCTCACTGTGGGTTTGATTTGCAATTCTCTAATGGCTAGTGATCACGAGCATTTCCTCATGTGTCTGTTGGCTGCTTGTACGCCTTCTTTGGCGAAGTATCTATTTTCTTTGCCCGTTTTTTAATTGGATTATTTGTCTTTTTGTTGTAGAGGTGTTGGATTTTCCTGTAGACTTTAGAGATTAGATCTTTGTCTAATTTGTAATAGCCAAATTTTTTTTTCCAGTCTGTAGGTTTTCTTTTTACTTCTTTGGTGAAGTCTTTTGATGAGCATAAGTGTTTAATTTTTAGAAGGTCCCAGTTTTCTAACTTATCTTCTGGAGTTTGTGTGTTGTTGGTTGTGGTTTGTATCTTATTAATGTCCTGTATTAGGGCCTGTAGTGTGGATACTATTTTTTCTTCTATGAACTTCATAGTTTTTGCCTTTATATTTAGATCTTTGATCTATTTTGAATTAGTTTTTGTATATGGTGTGAGGTATGGGTTCTGTTTCACTTTTTTGCAGATGGACATCCAGTTTTGCCAGCACCATTCATTAAAAAGACTGTCTTTTCCCTATTTGATGGACTTTCGGTCCCTGTCAAAGATTAGGTGAGCATAGGTGGTTGGATTTACATCTGGGTTCTCAATTCTGTTCCATCGGTCAATGTATCTGTTGTCGTACCAGTACCAGGCTGTTTTAACTACTGTAGCTGTATAGTAGGTTCTGAGGTCAGATAATGTGAGTCCTCCTACTTTATTTCTCTTCAATGGTGCTTTGCTTTCTGTGGCTTCTTCCCTTTCCATATAAAGTTAATGATAATTTTTTCCATCTCTTTAAAGAATGTTGTTGGTATTTGGATGGGGATGGCATTGTATTTGTAAATCTCTTTGGGTAGAAGTGTCATTTTCACAGTGTTAAGTCTACCTATTCATGAACATGGTATGTTTTTCCATTTATGTAGATCTCTTTTTGGTCTCTTATAGTAGTGTTTCGTAGTTTTCTTTGTGTAGGTCTTTTACATCCCTGGTTAGATTTATTCCTAAGTATTTTATTTTTTTAGGGACTATTATAAATGGTATTGTTTTCCTGATTTCCTTTCCATTGTTCTCTCTATTGATGTTTAGGAATCCAACTGATTTTTGTATGTTTATCTTGTATCCTGATATTCTGCTGACTCTTTGTATTAGTTCCAGTAGTTTTCTCATGGAGTCTTTTGGGTTTTCTACGTATAGTATCATATCATCTGCAAATAGGGAGAGTTTAACTTCTTCATTACCAATTTGGATGCCCTTTCTTTTTCTTGCCTTTTTGATCTAGCTAGGGCTTCCAGCACAATGTTAAATAGGAGTGGTGATAAAGGGCATCCTTGTCTTGTTCCTGTTCTCAGGGGGAATGTTTTCAGACTCTCTCCACTAAGAATGATGTTGACCTTTGTTTTTGCATAGGTGCCCTTTATTATGTTGAGAAATTTCCCTTCTATACCTATTTCACTAAGAGCTTTTATCAGGAATGGGTGCTGGACTTTGTTGAATGCCTTTTCTGCATCGATTGAGATGACCATGTGAATCTTTTCTTTTCTTTCATTTATGTGGTAGATTACACTGATTGATTTTCTAAAGTTGAACCATCCTTGCATACCTGGTATGAATCCCACTTGGTCATGGTGTATTATTTTTTTGATATGCTGCTGAATTCTATTGGCTAGAATTTTGTTGACAATTTTTGCATCTATGTTCATGAGAGATATTGGTCTGTAATTTCCCTTTTTTGTGATGTCTTTGCCTGTTTTTTGGGAAAACCCTGGTGGTGGAGTGGTTAAGTGCTATGGCTTCTAACCAAAAGTTTGAATCTACCAGGCTTCTTGGAAACTCTGTGGGGCAGTTCTACTCTGTCCTATACGGTCACTATGAGTTGGAATCGACTAGACAGCAATGGGTTTGGTTTTTGGTTTTGGTTTTGCCTGGTTTTGGCCAGATCCAAATATTTTCAATATTTGCTCCAATTATTTAGTAATCTCTCTTTTTTAAATTGGTAATGCTAGAACAATATTAATTTTACCTCTTTTGTGGTATGAAATGCATAGTAATTTAACTAGCACATACTGTTCATATTTTCAGATGTGTTAGCCTATATAATCCAATGATATTAATGGAAAGAAACAAAATTAATAACTTGCTTTCATTAAGCCACGCATCATGATATTAGCATGCCTGTCTAACATCATGTCTAATATATCATGTAACTAAATAATAAACTTAAGACATGGTAAAGATAAAAGCATTTTTTGTGCATTTCTAAAGGAAGGTATTTCTGCAGAAATAAGGAATCCATAGACTTGGCACAAAATATTACAAGATAAGATTTGCTAGACTAAGTTAGAAAAAAAAAATGAAACAGTCAAAAAACAGATTTATGAATAAATGTTCAGATTGAATCTGATCAGGTAAGGCAGTTGTGGAGGGAGAGATGAAGATGAATAAACATCATGCAGAAGACAGAGTAGAACTGCCCATAGGGTTTCCAAGGCTGTAATTTTTACGGTAGCAGACTGCTGAATGAAAAACAATGCAGAATTTGAAATCTGAAAGAAAGTGGATGGCACAGTACTTGTTTCCATAGACAAAAATTGTCTTTGTTTTAACAAAATTGAAGGTAGAAAACAGGGAAATAAGTGACCTGCATTTTTTCAAGATGAACACTTGAGAAGTTTACTCCCTTGACATTGGATGGCCCTTACTTCCAGTTCATTCTGTGTAGGTAGGCTGAGCTCAAGATGGGGTAGTGACTAGAGTATACTGATGACAATCAATTATGTGGCATTTTTTAGGGAGGCAAAGAGAAGTTGTCATAGTAGTGCTAGCAATTATCTTTACCTATAGAGATGTTCAAAAAAAATACTTAAAAAAAATTTTTTTTTATAGAGATGTTCACTAGGACAATCAGAACTTCACTGTATAAACAAGTCAGTGCAACCAGAATGCAGTATAACATTAAAGCTATGATGCCCAAACTTTGGAGCCCTGGTGGCACAGTGGTTAAATGCTAGGCTTATTAACCAAAAGGTTGGCATTTCAAGTCCACCAACCACTCCTTGGATAATCCTATGAGGCTGTTTTACAAAAAAAAAAAAAAAAAAAAATTTTTTATAGGGTCACTATGAGTTGGAATTGACTCGATGGCAATGAGTTTTGGGTTTTTTTGGCCCAAACTTATAGGGCCACTATGAGTTGGAATTGACTTGATGGCAATGAGTTTTGGGGTTTTTTGGCCCAAACTTTAGCATGCTTATATATGACTCATCTGGGAGCTTGTAAAAATCATTCCTGGGCTTCATCCTCGAAGGTAGTGATCTACTAGTAAATTTAGGGGGTGTCCCAAAATTCTGCATTTAATAAGCATCTCAGGTGACGTTGATGTTGGTGATCTGTAGAACTCTGCATGGTAATTAAGCACACAGTCTTTTATAAGCCAGGTAGGCTAGGATTCAATCTCATCCATTAGCTTGGAGACCTCAAATTGCCAAGAACTTAACTTGCACATGCTAACGACTAAATCCATTTCAAAAAAGTGAATTTTTAGTTATTATTATCTTCAGGACAGACTATATTGAAACCATCAAGGAAAAATGTTCTAAATCTATATCAAGAGGTGTTATGCTAGAAAACAGCTTTGGAGACTCCAGAAATCTAGAGGCAGAGATACTGGAAACAGAAATCTGACTGCTTTCTCTTCCCAGAGAGGGAAGTGAGCTCCCTTGTGCTGAGTTTACAGAAGAACCTGCAGAGTCTGAAGTTTGCAAATGTTCCCTTGATAGAAGTACATAGGTTATTAGACTAAACCCCTCTCGAATGGCATTGTATGCCTATGTATTGAAAGACTACTGGCATAGCAAGAAATTGGCTATATTCTGAACGCTAGCAGGGCCTTCTCTGGATGAGGCAAATTCCTGGCAGCTGCGTGCTCCTCAGGGATCCTGGGGGCAAAAGGAAAGCCATATGCTGCCTATCTGTTCCTGCTGTGTTGAGCCAACGTGTTCCCATGAATTTCAGCATACTTGTTAAATAAATCAGGAACTTTCAGTAGATTTGTATGGTCTTCTTCTAACAATCTGTAGCCCACCCGAAATGCTGCATGCATGGCAGCGCTAACTGCAGATATGCTTTGAGCACAATTTGGAAACTGAGTGGTAGAAACATTGTCACCATACTTGTCGTGCTCCATGACCTGGTTATTCTGTTCACTGAGTTGCCTAGTAGTGACATCATTCTTTCCCCCGGGATAAACCAAAGAATGTGGTCTGTCACAGGGGGAGAACCAGTCAAAACCAGGAAACATCAAGCACTGTAACATGGTCTACAATTTGTTTTAATAGAGGGATATTTCAGTATTTGAAGTCCCTGGGTGGTACAAATGGTTAACGTGCTTGGCTGCTAACCAAAACGTTAGAGGTTTCAGTCTACCCAGAGCTACCTTGTAAGAAAGGCCTGGATATGTACTTTTGGAAAATCAGCCATGAGCTATGGAATACGGTTCTACCTGACACATGGGGTTGCCATGAGTCAAAATCAACATGACAGCAACTGGTTATTTAAATATTTGGTAATAGGTGGAACAGGAAATAATAGGCAAATATGTAACTATTCTCATTTATTGAAAATTACTATTCAAATTCTATATCTATATACAATGAGTACTTAGATAATTATTGATCACGAGGTTTTCAAGTCTAATAGAAAAATGATTATGGAGTAGTCTGTTATATTTATAGGCCTATGAAGAACCAGAAGTTTATTTTGTGCCTCCCTGGGTAGTGCAAATGCCTAAGTTCTTGGCTAGTAAATGAACCTACCCAGAGGCATCTCAGAAGAAAGGCCTGGCAATCTGCTTCTGAAAGGCCACAGCTTTGAAAACCCTGTGGAGCACAGTTCTACTCTGCAACACATGGAGTCACCATGTGTCAGAATTGACAGCAATTTTTTTTTTTTAAATCATTATAAAAATATGGGCATTTATTCAATATTATGGTCTAAAATCATTCTTGGAAGAGGAAATTGAAGCAAAGTAGGGAAAGAAGCAGTCCTCTTTTGTGGTCTTTTCAGCATTGTAAAATTCCAGAACTAAAGCTCTCCTCTTACTTGGTCTTTATAACTCTCTGGACTCTCCCATTCTTGCTTTCTCAAGTTCTCAGCTCTCAGTTCTGTCTTTATTCCTATTTTCATATTCAAGCCTTAAATCTTTCGGCCTAAAACTGGGAAAGAAGAATGATGCTGTGAGCGATTTATGAGGGAGGCCCAGGACTAGGAACACAGAAACATTGAATATTGTTTCTGTCATAGAGGGTCATAGAGCTACAAAACATGCTTAGCTAATCCTGGTGAAAGCATGTTATGTAAATATAAATCAAATAAGAATTGTGTTTGTATATTCTCATTTAATCCTGTGTAAGTTATTCCCATTTTATAGATGAGTTTAAATAAGTAACTTGTTCATAGTAACAGAGCTGGGGGGTCAGAGGGAGGAGGTGAATGGGAGTGAGAGAGAGAGTGGTCTGTCTGCAAATTAAGAAAGTAAAGTTGTAAACACTGCTAATACTACAACCAGTTGTCATTGAGTCGATTCTGGCCCTTGAAGACCCTAAGTGTTTCAGAATAGAACTGTGCTCCATAAGGTTTTCAAGGCAGTGACCTTTCAAAGCAGATCGCCAGGCCTTTCTTCAAAGGTGCCCCTGGGTGGGTTTGAACCACCAACCTTTGGTTAGTAGCTGAGTGCTTAACCACACAGGGACTCCATGACAGGCATTATTTCATTTGAAAAATGCAGGAAATTATCTTCCAAAGTTTTATTAAATAGAAATAATGTTCATGCCTCTTTTATTAAGATTGAAAATATAAATTTGATACTGAGAATGTAAGTTAATACTGATAACTTTTCAAAATCTTACCGGAGATTTTATTGGTTTCAGTTTATTTCTCAAGTTCTTAGTGTGAATTATTGCTTTCCGAGCAGGTCTTTTTGTGTACCCCAATAATATTTAGTGAGTTGTGAGATGGAAGTTAAATATTTAAGTGTCAGAGCTTCAGAGGCAAAGTATTTCTCTATTAATCAGTACTAGTGAAAGCTGTGTGAGTTAGAGGCAAGATCAAGGAAACCAATATAAATTATTTATGTTCCTCTTTTTGTCAGGGTGAAATAAATATCTATGAATGACGTGATGGTTAAATCAGTATGTCTTGGGGCTTGAGAAGGGACATGAATATCTATGACCATATTTTTATGCATTATTCCTTGCAGGAGTGGCATAAATATCTGCTAACAACATGACAGCAAACAGATTTGTGCAGGCAGGAGAAGAGGAAAGAAAGAAAGAAATATCCAAAACCAATAGAAAACCAGGATCACAAACATGAATACCAACACTAGGAAAGGTCAGCAATGATGAAAAAAAAAAAAAAAGGTGTTAATATGGTACTGAATATGTAGAGAAGCCAATGACAGAGTGACAGCTAACTTTAATTTTTATTCATCCTAAATCAAAGAATCTGCATTAAAATGTTTATGAAGTACAAACCAAAAATTAACCGGGTTCAAGATCTTATTTTCTACACTGATAGTTTAATTTTCACAGTTTTCAAAGGTACCTTAGAGGCAGCATGGTGATAGGGTAAAAAAATTAATGTTGAAGAGAGACAGTCTGGGTTTTAGGAACAGCTTTTGTCACTTGTAATTCTATGATTTGGGAGAGAAATTAATTTTTTCTGAGCCATAGCACTCAAATGTGCATAATGATAGCTACTTAATGAAATAATGGATATAAAGTTCCAAGTTCAAAGAAAAAAAAGTACAGTGGTTACAGCATATCAGCCATTCAATAAATGGTAGACTTAACTGTTCTTATTATTGATGTTTGTGAAGGCAAAGAAGTAATATTTTGGACCAAGTATTTGATATGACTCACAGAAATGATTACCCACACCTAGCAAATACAGTATAATGGACATGATTTATAATTTTTCTTTCTTCCCATGTAAGTAATACATGCAGAATTAAAACTTGAGAAGAAAATCGATTTTAATACGCACAGAGAGCCCATTTTAAAATTGATCAGATGCCATTATAATTAATGAAAAGCAGAAGAAACATGGTTTTTCTCTATACAGAAGGGACCTTACCTTTATAACGAATTAACCTCTCAGTTTAAGAAACATAATAAATTGTTGACCAGGAAGACATATTACAGCAAAAAAAAAAAAAAAAAAAAAAAAAAAAGCCTTAGATTACATGTTAAAAAAAAGAAAATTACAGCAGCTACCTTTACCAATAATTCAGTTGTCATTGTTGAAGTATTATACAGTATTAGAAACTATAGAGAATAGCATAATAGTAACACATAGCTAAAAACAATACTTGGAAAATAAAGTTCCATTTGTGATTGGGTGCAACTTTACCGAACATGTTTATATCTAATAACTGAAGTTTGCTGCTAGTCAGGGTTGGCAATGTAGGGTAGTGTAAGAAGATGGCTTTGGGGTCAGCAAATTTGGCTTCCAATGCCAGCCCCACCCCTTGCGAGCTGAGGAATCTTGGACAAATTACTTAACTTTTCCATGCCTTTTTTCCCCTCCTTTGTAAAAATCAGGTATTTAAAGCACCTATATCATACTATTGCAGTGAAGATTAATTAATGCAGTTAGCAGATGCCTAGCTGTTAATAAGAGCTCAGTTTAAGTGGCAGCTGAAAGGATGTCTACTCTACTACCTGAAATAGTGTATTTTTAAACTAAGTGATGTTACATTTAAATGTTGAATTTAAAAATTCACTACTTTTTTCTAAACATAGATATATTTTCCAGTCTAAGCTGAACTCAACCCAAATCCTTTCTGGCATTCAGGAAATTTCCAGTTAATGTTGTTTTGGGCTGTCCTTCTGGCCTCAGAACAATGACATAACTTGGAGTGAAAGCTTGCCATTTTGATTAGCTTCTCCTAATTAAGACAGCAAAAGCTTTTAACTAGCAGCTTATTTTAATTACTTTTGCTAAGATCTTATTTGTTCAGAAACTCATCTACTACAAAGGGCACCCGAACCCTCCAACCCTTTCATTTCTTCCAAGAGAATAAACACCGTTTTCAGGAGCCCTAGCAGCACTGTGGTTAAGAGCTTGGCTGCTAACTAAAAGGCTGGCAGTTCAAGTCCACCGGCTGCTCCTTGGAAGCCCTGTGGGGCAGTTTACTCTATCCTATAGGGTCATTATGAGTTGGAATTGACTTGACTACAACGAGCTCCAACCCCTGTCTTCTGTTGCCCTAAAGGTAAAGGCCTGGAGTCAGACAAGCTGACATCCCTGTAAGTACCTTTTCTGATCAGAAGATTTCCACGTCGACCAAGGGGATATGTCCATCCAGCTCTTGCACTCTAATCATAGAATGAATTGCTGGATAATTATTTGCTGCTTCCCAAATGGACTGTAATTTCTTCATAGTCTTAAAGTTGTCATCCTTTCCAGGCCTGTGCTAGGTATGTAGTAATGCTCATTGAACCCTTGTTACTTATTTATTAGTCTTCTAAGAAGAGCTTACGATAATTTTGCAATTACAAAGAAATAAAGTTAGAAAAAATCTATAGATTCAAGGGATAAAATGTGATGTAAAAGCATACATATTAAAAACTTTAATGGAAAATAAATGCCAGAGCATTCTAGCACAATCAATGTCTTTGAAAATTCGATTGCTTACTTTCATGAAACCACAATCAAATCTTGTTATGTACCAATCATCAGAGTGTATAAAGTGCAAAATCTTCGTCGTTACCCTGACATTTTCATTTAGCTTCCACTGAATACCTAGTCAATTCTTCTGACATTCAGAAAAATGTTCCTCAGCATTTACCTTTTCATTTTGATGATGCTATACATCCCACAATCAAAAAAAAAAAAAAAAAAAAGATCAGGTCTCCTTTTCTTTTATAGTAATTCAAATATGCCTTTGTAAACTGGAATTACTTACATTGATAGGGAAAATGATTTATTATTTTTTTAATACTTCCACATTGCTCAGATAAAGGAAGATATAATTATTCAGTTTGCATATACACAACACCTCAAAAAAAACTTTCACACTTAAAGTGGAGGTAAATTTGGCCTTCACACCCTGCAACAAGGAAAACGGTGTGAGGAATCTGACGTAATATACTGAGTTGCGATGAAATAGAAAGGTGGTCATTTTATTGAAAATTAAAATATTGTGATTTTAGCAACAGAAAATTGCCAGCATGACTGGCACTTCCAGATTCAAGGATATCAGATAATTTCTGATATCTGAAGCCTGCAATCTGTGGACAAGAATGACTTTCAAATCCATAATTCTAGCTAAGCTCTTTCCTCGGTTCAAGTCTGCTCATTGGGGATTTACACTGGATGTCTCTTCAATTTCTAACTTTCTAAAATTGTGCTCGTGATTTTTTCTTCCAAAACTCGTTACTCTGTTTGACTTTCCTATTTCTATCAAAGTTACCATCATGCTCCCAGTCACCCAGATGCAAGATCAGAGTTTAAATGTTTCTGTACTTAAATCGACCTTTGAGTTCTGTGTTTCTTTTTCCTTATTGCCTTTTATACATGTCTTTTTTTCCCATTCAGGCTGATTCCTCCCATGTTTAACCTGTTATCCAGAGCAAAGCTAATATAGATTAATTGTTGTTGTTAGTTGCCATCAAGTCTATTTCAATGCACAGCAACCCCATGTGTGCAGAGTAGAACCGCTCCATAGGGCTTTCAAGACTGTGACTTTTTGGAAGCAGATTGCCAGGCCTATCTTCCACGGTGCCTCTGGGTAGGTTTGAACCACCAAGATTTTGGCTAGTAGTTGAGTGTGTAACCATTTCCACCACCCAGGGACTACTGTGTAGATCAATTAATACCTTTTATTTTGTTTTAGTGCCTCCTCTTTCAAAAGTGTCCCACTTTAATACATAAATTATATAGTCAACAAGTTATAGCTCACTCTGAAAAACCATTCAATTTTAGAAGAAGAACCCTCTCCAGATATGCATAAAATTTCTTCTTTGGTGACTATGACTATATACTCTGGAGTTCCTGCTGAATCTTAGCAAATTTTCCATGCTTTTATGAATAAAGTAAAAAGTGTTTATACAAGGTTTTATCTCTAAACTTTTAATCTAAAAATGTTACTTGAGTTTTGTTTGTGTGTATAATGCTTCCCATCTGGCCATTTGAAGAGGTTTGTACCCACTTACAAAACATTTATTTAAATGTTTGTAATATAGACACATTGAATCATCTTTGGTATAAATTTACATTCCATTCAAAGTCATATGACTTAAATGGTTTTTTTTTTCCATTCATATTTACGTTTAGTACGTTAAAACCCATTCCTCCCTCTCTGGTTATGGTATGCTGCTAACAGGTGTCAGTAAGTCTCTGATATAAACCTCAAAACTTAATGCAAGATTCTCAACCATTCTGCATTCTCATGACATTTTCAAATATTAAATATTTGTTGACACTCATACTTAGTGGGATTAAAATATTCAAACATGATAAATGAGCCAGCAAAGTTTACAGCGTATTTCCTCCCAGAGTACATAATGTTTTTACTTTGAGAAAAGCAGGCATAATCAGTGCACCATTCAATTGGTTTTCCTTCAGCAGTGACTCTTCCTTTCCACCTTGACTGTGTTCTTCTGTAAACTTACGAGGGAAAGCTTCTCCACGGTCTACTAAGTACCTGGTTTCTTGGCTTGACAGGGATCTGTGCCTCTTATCTCTTAGATCAAATTGTAGTCTGTTCGCCTTTGCATCTCATACATAGCCAGTTCTGTTTAATGTTTCATCTGATCAACTTTAAAGTAATAATACGCATATTCAGTTTTAGCAAAAATTAATTTATACTTTGCTAAAATAAAAACAAAGCCAAGCAAAAATTATAAAAAGTTTTTGTGTTAGAACACACTAATTTCTGAGGCCATCTGGTTGACCATGTATTTCTAGAATTTTCTACCAAAGTACCTGTAAAGGTAATGGACAGAGAGGAGAGGCCATCAGGAGAGCCTGAGAGTCATAATTAAGGCCACTGTCCTCTAACATGAAATCATTGAGTTTTGAGATCTTTTCTAAAAATTAAATATGAACTTTGCATATTATTTCATAATACAGGGCTAAGTCAAAACGTATTGCTTCTAGGGTTCCAATTCATACATGCACGAGTTTATTCCAAACAAAATGTGTAAACATGTCTCTGCCATCAGTAGGTGGCTGCTGTTAGCCTCGTTAGGGTGCCTTAAAAAAAAAAAGGATACTTTTTGTGCCATGGAAAAAAATGATTTTGAGGTCAGGGCTAATATCAAATTTTTAACAAAACTCCAGTGGAGATCTTCCCAAATCAATGAAGCTTAGCAACAAGTTTATGGGAATGCTACCCCACATAAAACAACAGTTTTTAGATGGATCAAGTGTTTTAAGGAAGGTTGGGAAGACCTCAAAGATGAGCAAGAGAGGAAAGACCACTCGGAAGGTTATAGCAAATTTTTTTTTTTTTTTTTGGATTTCCAAGGGGTAATATTTATAGATTTTTTTGAAGGACATAGGATGATCATTGAGGCTTATTATGAAGAAGTTTTATGAAAATGGAAAACTGCATTGGTGAGAAAAAGGCCAGGAAAGTTGTGCCAAGGAATTTTTTTCCATTATGACAATGTACCTCCTCTTTCTTCAGGGTTAGCAAGGGCTGTCCTATGAGAATTTTGTTGGGAAACCTTATCCCATCCACCCTACAGCCCTGATCTTTCCCATTAAGACTTCTTTTTGTTCCCCAAACTCAAAGAACATTTAAAAGGAGCATGATTGGAGTCCTTGGAGGATACCAAAACTGCCATTTTGATGTAGTGTAAATTGAAGAGTGCAGAATTCTTTGGGGAAGGGTTAGAGAGATGGAAACACCACCTTCAGAAGTATATAGACCTAGATAAAGGATAAGTCAAGAAACAATAGCTTCACATTTTGAAATTTTTGTTTAATAAAGGTTTCTACAATTTCATAGGAATACTTTTTGATTTACCCTTGCATATGCCTAACTTTTGAAACAGAAACACAAAAAATTATCTCCAAATCATTCAATAATACATAATTTCTATAAAAATGTGCTGGAATTATCTTGCAATGTGAGTGCACCATGCTGCAGTCTGCAGAGCATACGCTTAAAACATAAGTGTGCTCAACTGTAATTCGAAAGGTGAGGATCTAAGCATTTTCCTGCCTTGTCTTAAAGTTTAAATCATGATGATTCTGATAACTCATCATATAACTTCCATCCATCCATCCATCCATCCATCCATCCATCCATCCATCCATCCATCCATCCATCCATCCAACCACCCACCCATCCATCCACCCATTATTTTTCTATCTGATTAGATATTTTACTTCTTAAATGGCTGCATTTCTTAAAGTAATTTATTTTATTTGTTGTTGTTGAGAATATACACAGAAAAAACATACACCAATTCAAGTTTCTACATGTACATTTCAACGACACTGATTATGTTCTTTGAGCTTAAATGGCTGAATTTAAACAATACTGGACAGCCTGTGGGGAAATTAGGGGTCAACTCCATGCCCCTTCCTGAACATGAAGCAACATTCATTCCTAACAAGAGCTTCTTTTGTTACTCTTAATAATTAAAGGCAAGGAAATTGTACTTTTCACTCTGATAGTCTTCTATATCTGTTCAACCAGTAAATGAGGACATCCAGACCATATCTTATTCCAGATCTGAAAATACTTCTTACCAACACCATTTGAGGTGTCCAGATAGACACCTGAAATGAGATCATTTGACACCACATAAATAAAAGTATCCAAATTGGGTATTTTGCTGGAATTATTTAAGTGACAATTCTAGCATATTATAAATACTTTCAATAGTGTCCATACATCTGAATACAAGGATTACTTAATAAAAATAGAAGCTTTTCATTTTACATGTGCCGATATTACTTTTTGCCAGTTCTGATAACTAATCAAGGCTTTGGCCCTTCTAAAAGATAGCATAAGTCTTTAACATTTAGCAAATAATACTGAGTACCTCTTCTGTGTCATACAGTCATGAACAAAATGAAGTACCTGGTCTCATGGAGCTTACACTGTAATGGGCTAGACCGACACTAAACAAACGGATAGTTCAGATAGATGTCAAATGGTGATAAGTCCACTGAAGAAAACAGAGAAATAGCTGGATAAGGGAGACTTACTGCCTATGAGAAAGTTACGAAAGACCTCTTTGATAAGGTGGTATTGGATCAGAGACTGGAGGGAGATGAAAGTAAGTCATGCAGAGACCTGGAGGCTGTCACTCCAGGAACAGTGAATGTCCCTGATTCAGGAATGTGAGATACCAATTAATGAAGCACATATTAGAGTAGAGGAAAGAATAACATATTTTTCATGTTTAAATTTTGATAAATAAGGTGAGAACTTTGAACATTTCTGTTGCTTTACAGAGTTTGCTAAAGAAGATTGAAGCCCTGCACCAGGAAGAAGAAAAAAATTAAGGAAAACCAAAAACAATTGGTATGTTATTTTCTGCCCTAAGAGTTTTAATATTTTCTACCCTTCTTACCTGCTGGGATAACATGATCTGCTAACCCCCAAGACATGCAACAAAGAAGGCATGAATTACTCCTCAACAGAAATTAAAAAATTTGAGGATGTATATGACAATGCTCTGATCCCTTATGTGTAAGGGCAAAGATTAGAGAAGAAATATCTAACATATTTTCATTTTTTTCTCCTTTCTCAATTCTCTCTACTTCTCCCTCCTTTCTTTCCTGGCTTGCCCAGCCATCTTTTTTTCCTTTCTTTTGCTTCATTTGAAATAAGTCAAATACTTTAATTATACTCAGATTACTCCATAATTAAACTTTCCAACATTTAATGGAGTAGGGATATACTTGTCTAGTATCTAAATATGAAATGACAATATATGTCCAGCTTCAAAAAGTGCTCAAAAACAATGACAAGAAGGGAACACCCTCATTAATATGTGTGGTTAAATGATATTTTTCTTAGGTCCCCTTTACCAGGGGGATCAGGGCTTTTCATTTTTTGTTTATGTCTGGTTATCACTTATTAGTACTTCAATAAATGCTACTTGACTTGAATTGCAACTACTATGTTGTATAGTATCCAGTGCCTTAACGGATTATTGATAATCAAGTAAATACAAGGTCTGACTTCTCTAAAGACACTACTTGAGCTCCAGATTTTTTCTGAAAGCAGTTGCTAAGAAAATTTTCTTTCTTGTTAGTGGCCACTGGCCTGACTTTATATCTATCCTGAGGCATACATATCTGGGTGTGTGCACTGGAGCTGCTTGTGAGCAGTGGTGGGGATGAAGAGGGCCTCTCTGTGATTGTTGTGTGCTATCGAGTCAATTCTGACTCATACTGACCCTATAGGACAGAGTAGAACTGCCTCATTGGGTTTTCTTGGCTGTAATCCTTATGGAAGCAAATTGCCAGGTCTTTTCTCCCACAGAGACACTGGTGGGTTCGAACCGCCAACATTTCACTTAGCAGCTGATCTCTTAACCATTGTGCCATGAGTGCTCTTTGTCTGTGATTAACTAGCCCTAAATGGTGAGAGAGACGAAAGAGTAAAATTAAATACATCATTACAGATACCTTCTTTCTGAAATCACCGAAAGGATAGCATGTTGAATAGCAGTCTACTTTTCTTTTTAGACCTGCTTGATGCCACGTGAAAGTTTACCTTACATTTTACTCAAGATTGTCCACGGATTGATAGACCCAATTCACAAAGAAAACATTTATCCTCAGTTAGCATATGAAGTTGCCTGTTTCTTCAGACCAGAACCATTCATAAACCCAGGCCTGGAATGCTTGGAGAAAAAGCAGCTTGGCGCTTGGTCTCCTGGTAGCTAAACTTAATTTCCATATTCCCGGAGTCAGGCAGGGCAAAAAGCAGTGTGAATTTGGCCAACGGATGTTTATGGTTGGGAAATGAGTTTGTTAGAGGAGAAGGAAGAGAGAAGACAGAGTAAGAATAGTTCCAGGGAAGAGAAACAAGCCCTAAACCTGGAGTATATATGGAGGACAAGGTGACCTGAAGGACTGAGGCCCTATGATTCTATAATGGCCAATTTGAAACAACACATAGATGATTTCTATCAATTTGAAACAGTGTATATAACTCAGTACTCTGAATACAGAAACTCTGGTGGCATAGTGGTTAAGAGCTAGGCTGCTAACCAAAAGTTCGGGAGTTCTCATCCACCAGGTGCTCCTTAGAAACCCTATGGGACAGTTCTCCTCTGTCCTCTAGGGTCACTGTGAGTCAGAATTGAGTCAATGGCAACCAGTTTTTTTTTTTTTTTTTTTTTTAACGGGCCTCTGAATACTGGCTCAGACTCCAAAATGATGCTTTTTGAGAACAAGAGGAATTTGCAAGGTGCAAAGGAGTTTCCCCCAGGGTCGGGGGATTTGGATTCCAAGGCTGACACTGGCTGCATGATTATCAGTAAGTCACCCAATTGCTATGTGCATCAGTTTTTCAGCTGCAACGCAAAGGGTTTGGTTCAAGTGACATCTGAACCACCTCCTAGTTGAAAGACTGACCAGAATAAAGAAATTTTCTTAGAATTTCATCCCAGGAAGCATCTTATCACTTTTTGATAGACATAAATTTTACATAGAGTGTCCTTTTTTTGATGTTTAGAGTTCACCCAGCTGATGTATGTGAAGGAAGAGAAGTATGTCATAGTAGTCACTACTCACATAAGTATATGTCACCAAGTCCAGTTTTACTGATAACTTCTGTTATTTTCAACAATTTATATGCTGTGAGGACATAAAAAAGGAAAAATTGAGTTGCCATCGAGTCAATTCCAAATCATGTTGAACTCATGTGTTTCAGAGTAAAACTGTACTCTATAGGGTTTTTGGAAGTAGATTCTCAGACCTTTCTTCTGAGACACCTCTGGGTGGATTCAAACTGCCAACCTTTTGGTTAGCAGCCAATCATTTAACCATTTGCACCATCCAGGAATTCCTGTGAGTGTATAACACTGACTACTAAGTAGAAATTGCAAGAAACAGGGCACCATGAAGCTGCTCTAAACTTAGCTTTCCTGCTCAAATTTTGCAAATCATATTTTTTTAAAATTACATATAAATTTATTATTTTTCTCCTTAATCAGCTCTGTTCAGAGCACCGCATAAGGGTGTTCTGATTTGGGTAAATGTTTTTCTCCCTTAAGCACAGGCGCATTTCTTCTTGTGATGATATTTCCCATAAACAGTGGCATGAATAGGTACGGAGTTGCGGAGCTGAGTTCATCGCTCTTGGGGAGGCCTTTGGATGAACATGCTAAGCTTGGTTGGCTGGCCCATTCTCTTGGATCCTGTTGCTTCACAGTAGGCCTTTAAGAGGCAGCTGGGACCTTTGCTACATCTGGCTATACCCAGGAGTAAGTCAAGAGGAAGGGAGATATTTTTCCCATCTGTGCTTTGGAGGATGACTAATTAGCTTCCGTCCTTACTCAAGGGGAGAATAAAGCTATTTAACTAATTCAGCTTGCGGGGGAGGGGGGATCCTTACAAATTAATCCAGGAAGTAAAAAAATCTTCCAAAATTATTTGAAGCACTATTCTTTGTTTCAGCAAGTCCTAGGCTTTTCAAGTTCATTTGCAATTATACATTTCTGCTCACTAAATTCTAACTCCAAGGATGTTAAGTCAATTCTTTAGACACTTTGTTAGCAACTCCCAAAATATAAAACCCTACTATTCTGATTTTTGTAGAAAGACTGGGTTAGAGAAGGATTTCTGGAGATAGTGACATATACTGAACTTAAAGGGTAAGGAGGAATAAGATAGAAAATGTGAGAAAGACCTTCTAGGCTGCGGGAATAGCAGGACCAAAGAAAATCATGTTATATGAGAAAAAATATAAGGAATTGATGTTTCTGGAAAGTAAAGTGGGGAGCAAGGGTTGAAGAGGGATGAAGTTTTATAAAGGAGACTGTGAGCTAGATCAAGGAGCATCTTGTATGTCATGTAAGGAAGCTTAGCCTCTATTCTACAGGAAATGGAGAGCCACTGACAGTTTTGAAAAAGGGGAATGGCATGATCGTATTTGCATTACTTATAGAGACTTCTCTAGCAGTATTGTGGAGGAGAGAGTGGAGGGATTTAAGACCGAAGGTGGGAGAATCTGGTAGGAGACAGGTACCATAGTTCAGGCAGGAGATGATGATAGACTTAATAAGGAGATGATAGTGAGGATGGAGAGGATAAGTACAGATTCTCTATTGGTGCTTGAACAGTACTGAGGAGGTAAAACTTAAAAGTGGATATTAGGGGTAATGGAGAAAAATAAAATGACTAGCTCTGTCCTACCACGGCTGGATGGTGGTGCCAAAGATACAGGAGATGATGGAGAAAAGAGAATTAAAGAATTCAGTAGGAGTATATGAGTGGTGACTGAAACCATGCAGAAGCAAGATCACCCAGGGAAATTATGTACCGTGAGAAAAACAAGGCACTCAGAATGAAGCCTGTGGAGGTACATCATTGAAGGGGTCAGCAAGATTAACTAATTAACAGCTCTAAAACTCAGGTAATAACTACTTCACTTTTTCTTGTGAAACTTGGAGAAAACATATATACAGTGTTTGACTCAACTGACATTCAATAAATGTTCCTTTTTCTTTCTTCCTAATTTCTATACTAGTACTGCTTGCTATATGACATGGTGGAGGTGGTGAACTTGATTATTATCATTTTAAACAACAAGAGCAGAAAGAGTGTGTGCCATTTGTTTTTACACGAATACCAGCATATGATAATTGTATAATAGTCTTGAATGAAATAGATTGTCTATTTAAATCACATGAAAAAAATCTGGCTAAATATTACACTTGAAAAATGTCTAACCTTATGATATTGTACAATCCAAATCTGAAAAACCTACCCCCATAAACTGTAAATATATTTCTAGAAACATCAGCTTCTATGTGAAAATCATAGTTTTATCTGGAGTATAATAATACATAGACAACAATTCATAAGTATACATGTGTTATGGATTGAACAGTATCCCCCCAAATTGTGTGTCAACTTGGCTAGGCCATGATTGCCAGTATTGTGTGATTGTTCACTATTTTGTCATCTGATGTGATTTTTCTATGTGTTGTAAATCCTGTCTCTATGATGTTAATGGGGCAGGATTAGAGACAGTTATGTTAATGTGGCAGGGCTCAATCTACAAGATTAGGTTGTATCTTGAGTCAATCTGTTTTGAGATATAAAAGACAGGAGCGAGTAGAAAGACAGGGAACCTCCTACCACCAAGAATGAAGAACCAGGAGAAGAGTGTGTCCTTTGGACCTGGGGTCCCTGCGCTGAGAAGCTCCTAGCCCAGGGGAAGACTGATGACAAGGACATTCACCCAGAGCTGACAGAGAAAGCCTTCTCCTGGAGCTGACACCCTAAATTTGGACTTCTAGCCTCCTAGGCTGTGAGGGAATAAATTTCTCTTTGTTAAAGCCATCCACTTGTGGTATTTCTGTTATAGCAGCACTAGACAACTAAGATGTGTTAAATAATTCATTTTAATATGCTATTCACAAATGCAAGGTAATGGGGAAAATGATAACATAGTTCAAGAATAAAAGATCTTGTCAAATAACAGGTTAGATAATCTCTCTGCAAAGTGTTAACTGATGGAATCAGCACATAAAGTCAGATGAGAGCAGAGAATAGAATGGACAAAGGGGTACCTCTACTGCTCTGTATTATAGATTATCTGCTCCACATGTCCAGCTCAGCACATGTTTATTTAGTGAAAATGGTTATTTTGAATTTATGCTAGCTATTTTTTTTTTATATATAGTTCGAATCCACCAGGCGCTCCTTGGGAGCTCTATGGGGCAGTTGTACTCTGTCCTATAGGGTCGCTATGAGTTGGAATTGACTCGACAGCACTGGGTTTTGTGTTTTTTTTATTCATAGAAAATTTCCAAATATTTAGGCTCTAACCCCATGACTCTAAAAATTACGAGTTTTAAGCTGTTACCCTAAGAGTTCTGTAACCACACCCAAAAGCAAACACGAGCACTTCTGATATTGGGCACCATCAACTAAATATGACTTGGCACTTACATGTGCTAACAATGGGTTTTAAAATCTACTCTGTGCAGCCTGTTTCCATTCCCTTACATTTTTTTTTTTTCTACAGGTTTTTCCCATCCTGCAGAAAAAGCTTGTCCTGACTACATTAGAGGCAGGTGAGCTATATGTAGCTTTGTGCCCCAAGTGCAGAAGCTGGGATCTACCAGGCCCAAAGCTGCTGCTGCTGACAGGGGATTGATCACATTCATGCTCACATGTAGAAGCTTTTTGCTTGATACGAGTTTAATCCTGAAGAGTGATGGTGTGGAACTACAGTCAGCAGTCATCCACTGTGGAGTTGGTTGCTCCTTCTGAAATTGAAATAAATTGGCTGAGGGAATGTGCAGAACAGCAGTTGGTGAATTTAACATGGAGCACTGTGGGCCCACACGGGTAACGACTGCATTATATTAAAGAGAGAAATGCAAAGGGAAAACCCACTTAAGAATATTGCATTTCTCCATACATACCAAGGCATCAAAACTGTAAACAGATCTTTTATATTTTAATAGTTAAATTTGAGTATAGTGGGAGTTTAATTAGCCTATGAATGATTTTATTGGAACTCTGTCTCTCTCTTAATCTCTCCTTGTATATTGCTGGCAGATTAATTTTTCTAATAACTGGACTTTCAATAAGCAACTTGTAAGGTCAAGAATTTATCCTTAGTCCAGGACTGAAAGGTTTTAAAATTTTGTATCCCTTTTTTCTCATTAATCTTTTTTATCTACCAGTTCCCACATGGATGCTTCTTCATGTGCAGAGCTGCTTGTGGATTTCAGAGGAGCCCAGAATCCTGGCTGCCCTCCTCACTAGAGTGGGAGAGGAGGAGCTGGCTGCTCAGAACTTTAGTGGTAGAACTAAGATTCAGTGTAGGCCTAAAATACAACAATGACCAAGACATTCCCCTTGATCTCCATGAGCTTGTAGTTTAGTAGAAAGAGATAGAATACAGCAAATAATTATGCTATGATAGAGTGAGTATAACATACTATGGGACTTCAAAGTAGGCGATGACTAAGAGGTTGACAGGAACCCAGGTGGTGCAATGGTTAAGAGCTCGGCTGCTAACCAAAAGATTGGTGGCTCAAACTCACCCAGTGGCTCTGTGGGAGAAAAGATCCTAAAGAGTACAGCCTGGGAAACCGTATGGGGCAGTTCGATAGGGTTGCTATGATTTGGAATTGACCTGACAGCACACAATAACAAGAAGTTGATTGGTTGGGGAAGAACATGGAAAGGACTGTTGTCCTAAAGAGCAGAGGCTCAGAATTTAGGTTGAATTTAGGTTTGAATCCTAGCTCCACCATGTTATGCATATTTTATTAATACTCTAAGGTATATTAAAAAAAAATATAGTCCCCATTTATAAAGGAGATGTTAAATGAAGGTTTTTTGCTTTATTGGAGATTTTGTGTGTATCCTAACTCAATACCTCATCACCCCAGAAAGGAAATACTTTGTCTTCTTGATGGCTACTCACCTTTTACTCCATTGAACAGTATATACATTACCGCCTGAGACATACCAACCACTTTTCCTAGTGAACACTAACCCCAGCCTGAACTTCTCTGTTGGGCTTTTCAGGCTCCCATTGTCTGGCATGCCCAACAGACATAGCAACACTACAAAAACAATAATAACAGTAACTGTAAACATGGACTACAGGTAAATCTGCTTGGTCTTCTATTATTTTTTTCCACTTCATTCTTACTCTAGCTTATAATGTTGGTATTGTTATTCTCATTTCAATGATAAGGCACCTGAAACTCAGAGAAGATAAATGATGTTTGCAAGGTCATTCAGCTAGTTAGTGACAGAACCCCATTTCAAAAAGAGATCTAACTTCAAAGGATGTATGCTACCCTTTTCACTTCACTAGACTTTTCCCCCTGCCCCTTGTAAAGCTTTCAGAGTGTGTGGGAGAGAGGACTGTTGTTGAAACTCAATATATATTTGGTTGAATAACTAATATATGGTCTCAGAACCAGGGGCACAACTACAGAAAATAGTGCCTAGGGCAATTAGTATTATATTATTGAATGACCTCTCACAGCTGGTGATGGAAATTATGAAGGTCAACAGAAAATGCTAATCAGCGCCCTGCCTCAAGCAGCACCCAGGGCCCCGACACCCTACCTGCCCCTCCCTAGTTAAGCCTGGGCTCCCAACTGTTCTAGAAACCTTCAAAGCAGCTGTGAGCTGTGGAAGGGTATGCTCTGGAAGGATTATGTTTCGTGCTGTTATAAAAGAACAGTACACTGTGTTAAAACTTTGCAGCATATATCTGGCATTCCCCAAAATCCCAACAAAAATTTGTTTAACAACAATTTTTTTTTTTTAATTACTAATATCCTATCATATCAGTGGAGAAAGTTCTGCTTACTTTATGGTTTTTATGGGAATAACAAAGTATTTTTTTTGTGTAGAGGCTACATTACCCTGCCACCCTTAAAACTCTTTCTTGGTATTACACTAGAAACCCTGGTGGGGTAGTGGTTAAGAGCTATGTGTCCTAACCAAAGGTTGGCAGTTCAAATCCACCAGGTGCTTCTTGGAAACTCTATGGGGCAGTTCTACTCTGTCCTATAGGGTCGCTATGAGTTGGCAATGGTTTTTTTTTTTTTTTTTTTTTGATATTACACCAAGGGGTGGTTACATTTTTTTCTAGGTAGTGCTGTCTCTTAATGAAAGTAGAAACATTTTCACAACACTTCAAAAGGGTTTTTCAAAAGTCCATGAGGTAAAGTTATAGATTTACTTTGTTGTTGTTCAGAGACTCTTCACTAGTGTTGAGGTTGTAGATAGTGACTTTTTGAGAATTTAGCTGAATATGAGCATAAGGAAGCATTTAGAAATGCACCATTTGGGAGAAAATATTTGTGTCTATGTAAGTGTAATTGAACCCTGTAGCTATCAAAAATAATTATTGAATCTTTGCATAGCTATTTTTCCGGAATTATTTGCAACACAGTCCTGTCCCAAGGCAAGGAAAATGGGCTAGACATGTTTTTGAAACTCCTTTCAGAGTTATAATTTTATGATTTTGTAATAAATTCCAAGATGACCATGGGGAGTGTGTTGTCCTACACAAGCATTTTACTGCTGCTATGAATTTATAGTAATTGGAGATAATTTACTATTTTTTGAGGCATAACAGAATAATTGCATCATTTTTGACTTTAAAGGAAAAAGAATGGAGAGGTCTGGTCAGGATGATAAATGATCCATACTCTCCAGTGAATATTCTCAGTTAAAAATGCAGAATAGCCACATACAATAACAAATTTCAGTTTTTCATTTTTTAACATTTTAATCTTCATTTTATTAGAATGTTGCCAAATTGGTGTTTTTGATTTTGTGTAAAAAATACTGATATGTTCCATTGTAGAAACTCTTTAATTTTGCCTATACATGGCATACACATCAACTTCACAATCCACTGAGGCCTTCTCCTCAAAGACAAACATCGTTTTAACAAGAAGTAAACAGATCCATATAGGCCTGCTCAGCTGTATCCACACATATTCCATATTTATTTGCTCTGTAAACTTCATCTAAAGTACAGAAAAAAAAAAAAACAAAATACCCTGAACCAAGAATCTGCATTAGAGCCCAAATTATACTTAGGTAATTTCTTCTATTTTATTAAAAAGAATTCAAAAAGAGAAAAGAGACTACTTCAAGAAGTGGCCTTTATATTGGGTTGTAATCATGGCCTATAGTCAAATGCTGCCAGGAGGAACTTCTCCAGGGTCGGGTAGGGCTTCAGAAGAAAGCACTGCAGGGTTGTGGATTAGCTGTGCTGTCCTTTGCTTCTCTAGACTTAAATCAAGAGAGATTCTAGCACCACCTCCTTTACCTCACAGTCACTGTAGCTTCCTGATCAACGAACAGAGGGGCAAGCTTCTAAAAGCAACAGTGTTACCTCACCCCATCCCTGGATTATCCTAGAGGTGCCAGGATTTGGGTGGTGTTTCCAAGTTTTCATGAGACTGGAAATCCAACAACCTGCTGCATGGTCTGATTGAATTACTACAGTTTAATTAGTCCTAAAAAAGTCATGCTGTCCTACACCAAGGCTTTGCCTAAAACTCGTCCTTACCTCTCACTGATTCTTCAGATTTCAGTTTACTTCAGAGCTTCAAACTAGTTCTGCCTGGCTTAATCACGGCAGAAGGAGCGAAACCTGAATGGACTAGAATTTTTTTATATGTGGGTGAACTGGCATGGTAACCAGAAGAAGAAAAATTACAGGTTGAAGCCCTGCTAGAAACTTAATCTCCCTCTTAGAAAATAAGGGCAGAGTAAGCGTTGCATAGCAACCAAATCTCTTGACAATAGGGAGGGTAACTGTAATGCCCCACTCAAAGATGGCGGCTAACTGCAAGGCTTTGAATTTGTGTGATGCTCCACAGTCCTGGCAATAATCCATCTTCTGCATCAGGGTCCTGAAAGGGCTCATTATGCCTCTTCCAAGGCTCCCATTCCAGGGCTCCAACCCATAATTTTTCCCATTCTGGTTGTGGTTCCACTTCATCCAAATTTTAAAAATTCAAGTCTGTTCTGATTTCACTTCACTGGCCATGACTGAACCAGTACAAAGACCTGGTTTATTTACAAGACTTCTTTAGTCCTCGAAGGCAGTATGAATGCCCTAATCTGTGTTGCCACAGTGCAAGATATCTTCCTTAGCAAAAATGTATAAGGCTTTTTTCTTGTTTCTTTCCTCTACTACACTGCTTGTTCAGTGAAGGTGAGGACCATGGGGGCTGCTTTCCATTTTGTCCCCAGTAGATATCATAGTTCCTGTCATGGAATCAGCACACAAAAAACATTGGTTGAATGAATGGATGGATGCAGGCAGCAGAGATGGGGAGACAAAGTAATCAGAAACAATGATCTATTCTTTGAGGCTGAATTGAATAGGACTAAAGGGATCCCAGAAACCCTGGTGGTGTAGTGTTTAAGGGCTATGACTGCTAACCAAAAGGTCGGCGGTTCAAATCCACCAGGTGCTCCTTGAAAACCCTATATGGGGCAGTTCCACTCTATCTTATAGGGTTGCTGTGAGTCAGAATTGACTTAAAGGCAACGAGTTTCAAAGGGTTAAGGGGATTCGATCAACGCCTGTATTAAAATAAGTGCCGTGGGTTGACTCAGATGAACATTTCAGTTGCTGTATTTGGGAAATGCGGTTTAGCAATGAGCACATTTTTCTTATATTTAATGCTGTCTTCCTTGTTCTCTGGTAGTACTTCCTAATATCAGCATGCAATGTGAATAGACAGATGTAAAAGGAAAACAGGCAGATTATATAGTCAAATAAATTTGGAAAACACTGGCTTAAAGTGAAATAGGTAGGACACATCAATATATTAATGTGCAGTATGTTTCTCCAGTGGAAGAGCTGTACCGCATTTCCAAAATTTAATTGACAATAGAATGTTTCTTTCGTAGATCATCTCATGGAATTTATATCCCACAGAATTTTGTGTCCAACTAAAACAATATAGGTTGAAAGCCATATCTCTTTAGTATAAAATATCTCTCATTGAATAACGATTTATTCAGTGTCCATAAGTACCAGGCTGAATGGTACAGGATCATGTCAAGTACTTTCCTATTTAATAAAAATATTAAGTTAAATCATTTAAGTTGATCACTTAAGGCATTTAGGGATTTCATTCATTAAAATCATAATTAACAGTTTATAGTTAGTATCAAGTTTTTTTTAATCAATGCCATTAGACTTACACATAATACATAAAACATTTTAGTTAACTTATATGTAAAATTCAAATATCCTAAAAATGACTCATGTTGAAAACAACAATCATAAGTTACTTGACAGTTCTGTGGAACAGGTTTTAGAATTGAAAGATTTCTGGGCTTATTCAGCAGCAGCTACTCTAGACTTCATTATCTCTTTATATACTTCTGTTGGTGTTTGTGGTTGAGTCTAACGAAACTCTTTTATTTATCTAATTTATATGCCTTTCCTTTGTCTGCACTCTGCCAGTTTAGATGTCACCCATAATAACTATGAAAAATTGCCATGTGCTTCATGTTCTTTTTTAAAAAAATCTACAATAGAAGTTCTCTACAACTACCAAAGGGAATTTAGTTCCAAGAAACTAAATTTAATTTAACTGTACTGAGTCACAATCTCTCACCCTAATAGGCATTTTGTTTAGTATGAAAACTCATCAGTGGGAACTCTCTTAAAATTGTTTCATCTATTTTAGGGGATTAAACTAAAATAACGTGTTTGTTTTAGATCACCGAAATATTTTCTGTAATGTAATGATGTAATTAAATGGTACTACATTGCCATTCTTAGCTCTTAATACTTGACTAGGATCCCTGCTTTAAGGAGCTCTGGTGGTGCAGTGGTTAAGCACTTGGCTGCTAACCTAAAAAGGCTGGCGGTTTGAACCCACCAGCCCCTCTGGTGGTGGTATTTTCTGTAAAGATTTATAGCTTTGGAAACTCTATGGATGGTTCTACTCTGTCCTATAGGGTCTCTGTGATTTGGAATCAGCTCAATGGCAATGGGTTTGGCACGGTTTGGATCTTGGCTTTGAACTTTTCACTGCCTCCTGTATGTACCTGGTAGGTAAATCTACATGAATCGCAGCTCCAATAATATCTGTCAAACTTCTCCATTGCTCCCTCTTGCTTATCAAATTATTAATAAACTCCTCAGGTTGGCCTTTCAAGTCCTAACATTTCATTCTTATTTTTTCTTGTCATTCTAATTAAACTGGCTCTGTCCCAAAATGCCCCGCATGTTTCTGCCTTGTAGCATTTCTTTAATGTCTTGATAACGTCTCAGAATGACCGCATTTACCCTTATCTTTTGAATGTCAGCCAGCTATCTTCAATGTTCTTCTCAGATCCTACCACCTCCATGAGTTCATTCTTTACCCAATGAATTCGCTTTCTTTTGAAAGGCCACAATCTCCTCTTTTTAAATCCCTGTATGCCTAGCACATTGCACCCGAGCTTGACTCACAGAAGTAGTTATTTAACAAAGATTTGTTCGATGAACTACTGACTCTTTTTGTAGCATCTCTTTTTTTCCTTGAGTTAAAGTTATTTGTGCTCTTCTCTGATCCTTTCTACTAAACTGTATGTTCTCAGGGGCAAGGATTCTATTATTCACTACCCCCATGGTCTGTAAAAACTGTTACTAAATTCAAGAACACTTTTATTTTGTCCATTTAAAATAGAAATGGGAAGTAAAATATCTCTGTGGCATGCTTTCACTTCAGTGTAGTAAAACTTTTTTAGATCGTGAAATACCTCTTGAATTTTTCTAGGAGATCAAGATCTCATTTATGTTGTGAGGGAAACAACACTGGGCATAGAGTTCAAAGACCTGAGATGGGGTCTCAGTTCTTTTTTTTTTTAAAGTATTAGTAACCTTGAACAAGTTTCTTAACTTTTTCTGTGCCTTGGTTTTCTCATTTAAAAAACAAGATGAGAATATTAACACCCACTGTCATGGATTGAATTATGTCCCCCCCCCCAAAAAAAATGGCCATGATTCCCAGTATTGTATGGTTGTACTCCATTTTGTGATTGTAATTTATGTTGAGAGGATTAGGGTGGGATTGTAATACCACCCTCACGCAGGTCACCTCCCTGATTCAAGGTAAAGGGAATTTCCCTCGTGTGTGGCCTGCACCACTTTTCTCTCTCAAGAGATAAAAAAGCAGACAGTTGGGGACCTCATACCACCAAGAAGGTAGCAACAGGAGCAGAGCGTGTCCTTTGGACCCAGTGTCCCTGTGCTTGAGAAGCTCCTTGACCAGGGCAAGATTGAGGACAAGGACCTTCCTCCAGAGCTGACAGAGAGAGAAAGCCTTCCCGTGGAGCCAGCACCCTGAATTTGGACTTTTAGCCTACTTTACTGCAAGGAAATAAATTTCTCTTTGTTAAAGCCATCCACTTCTGGTATCTCTGTTATGGCAGCACTAGATGACTAAGACACCCACCATAGAGGCTTAACTTGAAAATTAAATGAGGTAATCTGTGAGAAAGTTCATTGCAAACTGTGAGCTGCTTAGCAATATTTTACGTTTGTACATTCAATAATTTTTTTTAGTGTTGACTCTGTGGCAGGCTTGTTGACAGTCATTGAACATACAAGCAATAATCATCTTTTATTTTTACAATTTATTACTACATTAAGATGAATGAAGAACTCATTATCCCTGCTTGGAAGGACCTGATCATCTAGAAGAAACCAAGATATAAAGAGAGAATTACAATACAATGTATGATAAATGCTCTAATAACAAAGAGGATAGGAGTCCCTGGGTGGCCCAAATGGTTAGTGCGCTTGTCTGCTAACTGAAAGGTTGGTAGTTTAAGTCTACCCAGAGGTACCTCGGAAGAAAGGCCTAGTGACTGACTTCTGAAAAATCAGCCAGTGAAAACTGTAAGAGCACGGTTCTGCTCTGACACACATGAGGTTGACAAGAGTCGAAATTGACTTGCTGGCAACTGGTTTAGGGTGTTATTAACAAGAAGAGGAAGGATACCTAACAAAGTATGGGGACAGGAAGGCTTTCTGGACCTGGAGAAGGTAAAGAGTCACAATGTGTGTGACGAATGCTATGATAGGAAGGAGGATAGGGTGACATAAGTAACAAGAAAAGACACTTAATAAAGTGGATGGGAAGGCTTCCTGGAGTAGGTAACATGTGAACAGAGACCTGAAGAACGAACTTAGCCCTGAAGTAGTGAAGAGATAGAATGGGTGCACCAAAAAGAGGAAAGGTATCGGAACTGAACTAAGGCATGAGAAAGAATGCTGAGAAACTTTGGAGTTGGAAGGTAGGGTATACATAGCCTAAAAATACCCCTCTTCGATTCTGATATAGTTCCCTTCTTTGATTCACAGCTCCTGCTCCAAACTTTGTGAAGAATACTGCTCTAGATCATGGAGACAATTAAGGATTTTCTTTGTAATGAAACTAGTATTATATTTTATGTGAGGGTGATTTAGGTTTGGAGCATCCTTCATTTTTCACTGTTACACTTTATATAGTATATTGAAAAATAAATAAGTTAAAGTTATCTGTAATGTAGATGAGTGGTAAAGAACCTGTTTGTAGAGTGAGACTGACAGGTGCATATCCAACGTCATCACTCTATACTTGCATGCCCTTGGGTAAATCACTTAATAATTTGGCCTTAAAATAACAATGGTACTTAACTGCAAAATTATTGTGATCATTAAAGAAAGTACATACGGGTCCTATACTTACTATATCATCTGGAATTTTGGAAGAGTTCAATAACTGTTAGTCCTTATTATCAATTTCCTGAGGAAAAACAATAACAGGCAAATTTCTATGTGCATTTTAATTTATGCTTTATTTTCAAGCTTATATAGGTAGTCTCTGACTTATGACAGGGTTCTGTTCTGAGGACTCTGTCATAAGTCAGCTCTGATGTAAGTGGAATATTGCATATATATACATAAATTTTTTTTTTTTTTTAGTTTTCATTATCATTGCTTTTTATTATCAATATCTTTATAAATCCAGAACCCTGGTGGTACAGTGGTTAAGAGCTCGGCTGCTAACCAAAAGGTTGGCAGTTCAAATCCACCAGCCACCCCTTAAAAACCTCAAAGGGCAGTTATATTCTGTCCTGTAGAGTTGCTATGAGTTGGAATCAGCTCGATGACAATGTTTTTTTTTTTTTTATTTATCTTTATAAATTCGATATTTATTTGTCTTTGGGGATTGGCATGAGAATGATACATGCTGCAACACTATGTAGTACATACTACTAACAATAAGATATACAAAAAAAATTATCTTAGGTATAGGAAAGGACAACACACAATACAGGGGAAACCAGTACAACCAGGCTAAACCAAAAGCTAAGAAGTTTCCTGAACACAACCAAATACTTCGAGGGGCAAGGTAGAAGGGGCGGGGGTCTGGGGACCATAGTTTCGGGGGACATTTAGGTCAATTGCCATAACGAAGTTTACTAAGAAAATGTTCTGCTTCCTACTTTGGTGAGTAGTGTCCAGGGTCTTAAAAGTTAGCAAGAGGCTATCTAAGATGCATCAGTTGGTCTCCAGCTCACCTGGAGCAAAGGAGAAAGAAGAACACAACAGACACAAGGAAAATATGAGCCCAAGAGACAAAAAGGGCCACATAAACCAGAGACTCCATCAGCCTGACACCAGAACAACTAGATGGTGGCTGGCCACCACCAATGATGGTCCTGACAGGAATGCAGCAGAGAGTACCTGATGAAGCAGGAGAAAAGTGTAGGACTCAAATTCACATAAAAAGACCAGACATAATGGTCTGACTGAGACTAGAGGAACCCCAGAAGACACGGCCCCTGGACTCTGTTAAACCAGAACTAAACCATTCCCAAAGCCAACTCTTCAAAGATTAGACTGGACTACCTGCCAGGCGTTCCTTGGAAACTCTATGGGGGCAGTTCTACTCTGTCCTATAGGGCCACTATGAGTTGGAATCGACTCCATGGCACTGGGATTGGTTTTTGTGTTTTTTATAAGACATAAAATGATACTCGAGAAGAGTGTGCTTCTTAGTTCAAGAAGATACATGAGACTAAATGGGCAGCTCCTGTCCAGAGGCGAGATGAAAAGGCAGAAAGGAATAAGAGTTGGTTGAATAGACACGGGAAATCTGGAGTGGAAAGGGGGAGTGTGCTGTCACACTATATGAATAGCAACTAGGGTCACATAACAATGTGTTATAAATTTTTGTATGAGAGACTAACTCGAGCTGTAAACTTTCACCTAAATTACATTAAAAATAAAAGGATGGTGGTGAGTGGAATTCATCCTAACTCGAATACGTTGTAGATTAGCTGATAAATTAAAAACAAAACAAAATTTGTTACATCTGATTCCCTAGATGAAGTATTAAGGTTTATAAAATTAAAAATCCACTTCATTAACTAATGTAGCTAAGATATTAGTTTCTGATATCAATAATTAGATCTAGAAATGCAAGTGTGAATATGCTACTGAGGGATTTGCAATAAAATGTTCTCTAGATTTCCCGTGCTTCCCACTAGGTAAATCAGATTATGTCTTTAACTATTCATGGGGAAAACAAGATCTAAACTCCATAAAGTCTTTTTATTTGAGGAAAAAAAGTAGATTTCTGTAGTCCCTATTTATACATTGCTGTGGAACTGAAGAAAACTGCCTCTTTTTTCTCAAATTAGTTTTTATTGCTCTTGTACCTTATCACAGAGAAAACCCAAGAGAAAATATTTAGTTATCCCTCTCTTTTCCATCAGAAAAAAATGAGCCACATCTAGGGATTCTTTGTGTAGGACTCTGTACTCCTTCAGTTGTCTGTTCATAAATGAAAAATAAAGCTTTTAAAATTTTAGTTACTCCTCTGGAGTGCTTCTCCTGTGAAATGGAGTGGAATTTAATGATGAAGATGAAGATGAAGAACATCTTACCCAAGTAAAATTAGGGTGAAATGAGGTATCATAAATGAAATGTAATTCAACCAAAATGTAGCCTAGATGCTAAAAACATACTTGTATGGAAAGTGTTTCAGTCATTTTTAATTACACGTAATTCTTTTCTTATTATATCTTATCAAGGGTTCTTTGACAGTAGTAAAATATAGTGAATAGTGAAAAGCTGTTGCTATAGATACATTTTTATTATTTGCTGCATGAAAAATCTTGTACATCAAGACAGGCATCTATGTCTGGGATTTAGTTTCAAAGAGGACACTCATAGTTCAGACTAAAACAGTAACTAGCAAATAATTAGCAACACTGGGTGCATGCAGAAGCAGAGGTTAAAGATGTCCCAAGTGTCCAGCATCTCCAAGGTGCCATACCACTCCGTCATCTCTAACACCAGTTACTTCCTTGGTACTCTTCCTCCTGTCTTTGAGTTCGGTAATTCACTGCAACGTCTCACAGAACTCACAAACTGTACTTACAGTTAAGTGGTTTATTGGGGAAGTAACAGGCTACAACACAGGATCAGGGTCAACTTGGAAGTAACTGGATGCAACTAAGGAGACAGGATCAACTTTGTCAATTAGGACAGCTTTCAATCAGGACAGCTCTCAGCTCCTCAGCTGTGCTAGCTAACAGCCCTTCTCTCAGCTGGGCCCCACAGGTCGGGCCCCACTTGGGCCTATGCCCCTGGCCTTGCTTGGGTCTTCTCTTGGCCAACCCCACTGCCAGGACTTTTCTTGGCTGCTACCCTGCTCAGGCAAATGTTACAGCTCTTTAGCTCTGCTGACAATTGTCCAGAGATACCCTACTCTACCAGCAAGCCTCCTACCCAAAGGCACCCAGTTCTTTTTGGCTCCGTGGGTCAGCAAGCCAACTCACACTGATCTTTAGCTCCCATTGCTCCCATATCTTCCAGCTCATACTGCTGCTGCCGTTGCTTTACTGCTGGACTCTGCTGTGGTTGCCTCCATTTCTCTCTGTCTTTCACTGTTTCCAGTGTTATAGCTCTCTCTTCTGTGTCTAGGAAGTTCTCAGCACAGGGACACCATGTCCAAAGGGCACACTCCACTCCAGGCTTTTCTTGGTAGTGAGGTCCCATCCTCCTCAACCCCTGTGAGATTAGCCCTTATGTAAGCCTACTCCTTGTCAATTTTGAGGCATGGTCCTCCCACCAGGACCATGAACTGACCAATTCCCTCAGCAGACCACAATCGCTTAATTTGCATAGTAATCGACCAATTCCCAGAAGGTCACAAATTCCTACAGGGTGGTTTTACACACCTTATTTACATAGTAGATTGACTAATCCCTGCAAGGTGCATAAAAAAGACCAATCACAGGGAAGGCTGTGGCTGAACCGATTACTTTGGCAGAATTATAAACACAAGGCCGGAAAGGCCATATATAAGAGAAACCCATTGCACCACAGGACTCAGTAAAGAAGAAGAATTTCTTCTTCAGAATATCATAGAGTTTTTATAGGAGTAGTGTAAAAATAAGTGGTGAAACTTAGATCCTTTTTTAGAGGGGAATTAACTAAATACTTAAGTTAATAAACTACACAAATTAACCTTTTTCTTTGATAAAATGCTTTAAATTAAATCGTAAATAGAATTTACTATTCAAAGTGCTTTCACATATATCACATCATTTGAATTTCACAATTCTGTCAGATGAGTTAAGGAAATTTTGGCTCAAGTAAATTATATGACTTCTCAAGGAAGATGGTAAGCAAGTGGCCTAGCCTGGGATAAGATCCTGGCATTCCATCTCCTAGTTCCATTCGTGTCCTGGATACTTAATTAATCTCTCTGAGCCTCAGCTCTCTTATCTGTAAAACGGGTAAATCAATACTATCCACCATATAGGGTTTGATGATTAACTGTGATAATGCCTCTGAAGTACTTAACACAGTACCTGCGTATCATAATGTTCAATATTTTGGCTACTACTACTGTTGTTAGAGTTGTTATTATACCACCCAGAAGTTCTGTGAGAAGAAATTTGTGTATTTTCATTTCAACTACTTGAGTGTTATGAATGAACTTACTGGGGAAAGGGATTGAGGCTATAACAATGTCACTTTACAAATAAAGTGTTAAGATTAAAAGCTGTAGTTTTAAGGAATATCATATTTAAAAAAATCCTAATTTTTTGAATTTATATAAAACACAACTTGCTTGATTTTTAATATTTTGTACTTTTCTGATTACAAAATAATTATGCAACCATTGCAGAAAAATTTCATAAAATCCCCAAATGTATGAAGTGTAAAATAAAATTCCAGTGTGATCTCACATTCAGAGATTCCCACTTGCTCATTTACATTCCTATCAGAACGATATGGGAGGGCCCCTGTCCCTGTATCCTTATCAGTTCTAACATTTTAAACCATCAAATTACAAAGATTAAAAGGATCTATTTTGGTTTTAATTTATTTCATTACTAGTGATATTGAACTTTTTTTTTTTATTGTGCTTAAAGTTTACAGCTCAAGTCATTTTCTCATACAAAAATGTATACACACATTCTTATGTGACCCTAGTTGTTCTCTCTGTAATGTAACAGCACACTCCTCCATTCTACCCCAGATTTCCCATGTCCATTCAACCAGCTCCTGTCCCTTTCTGCCTTCCCTCTCATTTTGCCTCCAGACAAGAACTGCCCATTTACTCTCATGTATCTACTTGAACTAAGAAGCACACTCTTCTCGATATCATTTTATGTCTTATAAAAAAAGATAGGCCAGTCTAATCTTTGTCTGAAGAGTTGGCTTCAGGAATGGCTTTAGCTCGGGGTTAATAGAGAGTCCAGGGGCCATGTCTCAGTCAGACCGTTAAGTCTGGTCTTTTTACGTGAATTTGAATTCTTCACCACACTTTTCTCCTGCTCCGTCAGGGACTCTCTGTTGTGTTCCCTGTCAAGGTGGGCATTGGTGGTATCTGGGTACCACCTAATTCTTCTGGTTTCAGGCTGATGGAGTCTCTGGTTTATGTGGCCCTGAACTTTTTCTTTCTTTCTTTTTTTTTCTGTCAAGTGCCTGATGATATTTATAAAATTTTTTATTGAAATAAAATTACCATTTTTATTGATATAAAAGTTACCTTCATACATTAAAGATATCAGTCTTATGTTACGTGGGCTGTAAATATTTCTCCAGATTTTCATTGATTTATTAATATATTTTTAAAATTGAAATCTATAGTAAGAAGAAACTAAAAATCAGTTCCACTAAAAAATTATAGAAACAAGTCTCAACACTTCATCAAAACCCTTTTAATCTCATCCCTAAGAGATTAGTATTGTTATCAACTTGCTACCTGTCTTCATCTTTTGCTCTTTTAAGAAAATCATTATTCCTTTTTTTAAATGCCTCTGTATCATAGTCATTCTTCTACTCTTATTATTCTAGAGGAACTTTAGAACCATGCTGTCAAGTTCTCAAAAATATTCCAATGAGATATTATTTAGGATTGTGTGAAATACCTAAATTTACTTGGCAAGAATTCATGTTTTCACAATATTTAAGTTTCAGTTCAGTAGCTCATTTAGTACATCACTCTATTTATTTAGGTTTTTTTTTTTTTTTTTAGTTTTTCTATAAAGTTCTTATAGTTTCCACAAATTTGCTAGGATTCTTTCTGTATATATTTTATTATTTTTTCTTAATTGGTGATGAAATTATTTCTATCCAGTCATCAGAAACCCTGGTGGCATAGTGGTTAAGTGCTACGGCTGCTAACCAAAGGGTCAGCAGTTCGAATCTGCCAGACGCTTGTTGGAAACTCTATGGGGCAGTTCTACTCTGTCCTACAGTGTTGCCATGAGTCGGAATTGACTCGACGGCACTGGGTTTGTTTTTTTTGGTTTTATCAAGTCATCAGTGATACAAAGTCAAGTTGCTGGTTTTCAAATATTTATATCAAAATTCTATCTCCCTGGGATATTCTATGCCAATAAGCATATTCTCTATGACACAGGGTAACTTTGTTTTCTTCCAGATAAGGATAAGCATGCCTTGTTTTTGGTTTTAATTGTAATGATTCTAGTGTGAATGTTAAATTTTATCAAATTTATCAATTTTATTATATTTTGTCATTTCTGGAAAAAAAACCTATCCTACTTCAATATAATGGATTATACTTTTGATGCACACTGAAATTACTTTGTAAAAAATTGCAGAGAATCTCAACTATTAACACAGATGGACATAAAAATATTTCAAATATTTGAGATAGTTGAGATTCTCTGCAATTTTTTACTATGTTTATTCATACTGTTGATTAAATTTTGTAATCATCGGGAAAAATAATTGGTAGCCATTTAACTTTTTCTCCATTATGAAAAATAAGCTGTTACTTGATTTTTAAAATAATTTACTGGTGAACTCTCTGGCCCTAGAGTTCTTTGTTGAAAATTACAATTTCATTCTTGTATATTCACCTGTTTATGTTTTATATTTCTTGAGTTAATTTTGATCATTTATATTACTATTTATTTCATTATAATTTTATACTTGGCCATAGTATTTCAACCTCTTATATCAGTTGTTCTGTTTTTTAGCTCATCATTTTTTTATGTAAATAAGCCTGCTTGTTAAAAAATAGGAAAAGACATTTTTGTTCTATTAACCCAAATTCTGATCTACATAACCCAAAATGACATATGAACAGAAACGAGTAGTAAAATGAAATAATGCATATAACTTTCATTTATATTTGCTGATTTTGTTTATACTTTGTTTCTACTATGGTTAAAGGAAATACAGGGAAAAAAGTATATCATTTTAAATAAAAAAAGGCTTTTATGATAGCACCTCATTTAATATGCATTTATAAATGAGATCATAAGACACGAGCCATTTAAAGAGAAAATAATTTCATCTCCTTTAGCTATTATGGCAAAGGGAAAGTTTTTTCATACTGTTAACAGGACCTATTTTCTAGGCAGCTATTCAGCATCTGAATATTTCACAACTTCCTAAGGAATTTATTCTAGGCCTTAAAAATGGCATACTTACAAAAGAGGCTTCTTCATGAGGGCTCTGTAAATACTAGACATATATAGATAAAAGGCATCCAAGAATTTTTATTTAGTTTTCCTCATGGGTGAAAAGCACCATCAACAATTTTTAACCAGTTGTTTGGTACGCTGTAAACTGAATGTGTGAATTAAAGTATTTAAATTGAATATTTAGGTATCATTTATATCCAGCATTCTTCTGGATTTCCTTTGATTGTATGAACTGCTTCCTTCCCTAACTCATTCAAAGACTCTTTCTTCTGGACTTGTTAGTAAAATATATTTGGACCTTGGGACTATGTCCTTGGCATTCTTTTCTTCTATCTCAATTCTCTCTCTTGGCAATGCCATCAACAGTTAGGGCTTCAGCTATAGTCTGAATGTTGATGATATTCCAACCTACATTTCCAAGCAGTACTTTGCCCTTATTTTTAGTTCTGCATTTCCCACTCCTTGCTGGCTGTCTGGCAGAATCTCAAACCAGCATGTCCACAGCTGAGTCATTTTCTTTTGACTCAAACCATGTCCTTCTGCCAATACTTCTATTTCAGTTAGTCTCTCAAGCTCCCAGCTTTGAAACCTGTACTCCTTCAATTAGTCACAAAATCCTGTCACTTTGACCTCCATAATGTCTGCCATCCATTCTGTCCTTTTGGTCTCTATTGTAGAACAAACAGAAACCCTGGTGGTGTAATGGTTAAATGCTACAGCTGCTAACCAAAAGGCCAGCAGTTCGAATCTACCAGGTGCTCCTTGGAAAGTCTACGGGGCAGTTCTACCCTGTCCTCTAGGGTCACTATGAGTTGGAATTGACTCAACAGCAACGGGTTTGGGTTTTTTTTTGGTAGAATAAACTAAATTGCTTCTTAACTGATTCACCTACTTCTCACTCTCCAATATCCAAAATGTTCTATAAACAACTCCAATATTAATCTTTCTAAAGCCTAGCTCTGATTCATCAATCTTCTGCTTTAAAAATTTTAATGATTCTCTTCTGCTTATAGAATAGCCTTGTAATCCATATTCTGCTTACCCTAACTCCAGGTGTATTTGCAGACTCATCTTCCATTACTCTACTCCATATGTAACAGTCAAACTGGACTAAAGTCTGGTCTCCAAAATGTTCAAAATTTGTCACTTTTGTTAGTACTAGACACTTTGATAAGCCCTTTGCATACTTACCAATTAGTATTCATCACAAATTGCAAGGTAGGTAGCATCATTATTCCTGTATAAAAATGAGGAACCTAAGCCTTGAAGAATTAGGAACTTGATCAAGGCTAAAGAACTAGGAAACCGAAGAGCTAGAACTTAAAGCCAAGATAGTTGACTCCAATGCCAAAGTGTGTTCAATCATTGTGTCGCCACGTGCTTTGAATGCTTTCTAGGCTCTTTCTACTCTTTCCACCTGGGATATATTCTGTCTTCAATACTTAATGATCTGCCTCTGTCTACCTCTCTGATATGATCTTATACTGCACCACCTGTTTACTCTTGCCACGTTGGTCTTTCTGTTTTTGAACTCAGTGTCAACATTGTTTCAATCTTAGGACGTTTAAAGCTGCAATGCTCTATCCCCCAGATAATTGAAAAAACTCATTCTTTTTTCAGATACCAAGTTCCCAGAGAGTCTTACCTTATCAAAAAGTCCTCTCTCCGCTTTATCAACTCACATACTATCATATTCTCCAATTTTGTGGTTGTAATGGCACCTATCAATGTAATTTACCTGACTTATTTGTTTACTAGAATGCCTGAGAGTTGGGGGTCTAGTTGGTCTTGTTCAGTTGCTCTGTCTAGACCTAGAACAAGAATATAATAAGGTGGTGAATTAACATTTGTTGAATAAATAAAGGAATCTCTACCTATTAAAAGGCTAGTAACTTCCCAGGCCCAAATTAAGGCCATCACATTGAAGAGATTGAATGATTTCTGCATCCTTATGTGCCCCCTAATCATATTGGTTATGAGCATCATGATTTCTTCTGATTGCCTTCGCACTTTGTAACTACTATGGAACATGCCACTTATGCATTATATATAAGTCTATATAATCTTTTTTATATATTTCATCTTTTAAAATATCACTTCCTGCTAGTTTTTAAGGTCCCTGAGGGCAGGTATAGTCTCCTATTCAGTTTTGTAAATGCCGTAAAAATCCTTATTTATATACACTCTGTAATTTCTCAATAAATCTCTATTAAACTGAAAAGATAATTTTTTATATTTTGAAGTACATTTAGAGATGAATCTTGTATAGTGGACTAAACCAAATTGCAAAAATTCGTTTTGACTCCAAGGAATGAAGCCAACATAATATTTTTGATAGTAACATATAACACTGCAATATATTGCAAAACAAAAGCTATTTACAGCGAAATTAGCCTATAAGAAAACTAAAAAGCAATAATTCCAGGTAGCTATTTTTAATATAACTTATCAATTTTTCACTGTGGGAACTTTCTTGCATTAATTCTTTTTTTCCTGTCTCAAGTTCTTAGAATATGCTTTTGGAATATTAAGTTAAATTCACAGAGAGGAGCCCAGGCAGCACAGTGGTTAAAGTGCTTGGTTGTTAAGTGAAACGTACGAACCCCTCAGCTGCTTGGTAGGAGAAAGATGTGGCAGTCTGCTTCTGTAAAGATTACAGCCTTGGGAACATTATGGGGCGGTTCTACTCTGTCCTGTAGGGTTACTAGTAGCTGGAATTGACAGCAGTGGGTTTTGGTGTTGGGAAATTCTCAGGCCCAGGGATAAGAGTGCATTATTAGTATAGATATGATTTCAGAGAAAAAATGACCACTTTCTTGCCAGTGCATGGATTCAGGAATGGCTCATCCTTACTATTGCAAGCTCTAATCCCATTTTACTATACCACAAATACAAATAAAAAAGATGATGTAATATTTTGAATATATTTATACTGTTATTCATCCGATGAGTATTTATTGAATATTTACTTTGTGCCAGGCACTCTTCTAAGTACTGAGTCATTGGAAATAGCGTAGTAACAAGACAATCTTCTAGAGTTTACATTCCAGTGTAGCAAGAAAAAATGGAAATACTCAAGTATACCATAACAGCATTTCAGTTATCGATAACTGTTAGGAAGGAAATAAAGAAGGACGACAATAGGCTTAAGAGTGACTGCATCTTTGAAGCAGCCTGTTTTAAGAACAGCCTCTTTGAGGAGGGTCACAGAAATCTGGGGAAGCTTTCTGGGTAGAGGAAGGTGCAAGTGTCATCTCTGAGGATGTTAACAGGTTGGTATGTACGAGAAACAACAAGAGGCCTGTGCAGCTGGAGAGAGAGAGGGAGAACAAGAGCAAGAACGAGAGTGAGAGAGTGAGAGTAAGACAGAGACAGGATGAGTGCATGTGTGTGTATGCACAGAGACTGATATTATAGTCTTTTATACAATTTGAACAGTGTAAATGAAAGCCATAAAGGGCCTCAAGAAGGAGGAATATATTATGATGAAAGACCAGTGAGAAGGGGATAAGTTCAAGAAAATTATTTCTACGTTTTCTGTTAAAGCATCTTTATGAGCAAGACCTTTATGAAAAGGTCATTTCAAAAATTCTAGAGTGTCATCTTTCTAGAAAGCAATTGCAAATAGAAGAAATGGTATTAAGCATCTTTCCTTTGTTTTTAAGATATAGTTAACTTGTTCTGACTCCTGACATTAAAATAAACTCTGGTGGCAATAATACTGACAAAAAACTTTGTTTATTTCCATATGTACGTAACAATATTGGAGAACAAAATAAGATTGGATTAACTTTTTTCATTGTTGTATTGTAGAAATAAGCATATTTATTTTCAATGCCAAAATGTGGTTTGGATTTTTTTCTTGACAGAGTAAAAGTAATATAAAAATAATATTTATATGTAAGGGTTAAGACATTCTTTAAATGAAAACAAACACCTACTATAAGGATATCTATTTGCATAGTTCTAAAGGTAGCTAATTTAAGTACTAAATAGAATAATTAAAAAATCTAAATCACTTGATATTTTTATGAAATAGCTCAACCATTACTACATGTAGTCGTTCTGTAAACTGACTCAAATTATTTTTCTGATTACAAGAGTGATTCATGCTTATTGCAGGGAATTTGGAAAATAGAGAAAACAGTAAATCATTGTAACCCCATTACTAAATAGCAAGTATTTTCTGTTATACCTTTCCAGTATTTTTTCCTATGCATATTTTCACAAATATTTTGAAAACATTTGAGACTTTATTGTTTTATAAAATATTTTCTTTCTTCCCTCCCTTCTTCCTTCTTTCTTTCCATCCTTTCTTCCCTCCCTCCCTTTCTCTTTCCTTCCCCTTCCCTTTCTCCCTCCCTCCTTCTTTCTTTCCTTCCTCTCCTTTTTTCTCTCCTTTCCTTTTTTAACTAATGGGATGATGATAGCATTTTCCTATGACTTTCTTAGCAGACTAATTTCAATAAGAAACATTTAAGACATAATATGATTTGGTGGTTAAGATGACACTTTGGAAGCCAGACTACATGAGGTCAAGTTGGCTCTGCCACCTCCTAGCTGTGTGACCTTGGACAAGTTATTTAACCCTTCTGTGCCTCAGTTTCCTTATCCTAATCTGGATATAAACATACTTCATACAGCTGCTGTGATGACTTGCTAAACTAACATTCATGAACTACTTAGAATGCCTGGCACCTAATAACCACTCCTAGTATGGGTTATTGCTATTTAACATAAAATCTATTTTTAAAATTCTAGGTTACATGTAGTAAATGGATAATATGTTATTTTATTATCTTAATACTGGTAAACCATGTAAAATTATTGAATTAATTGTTTAATAATTTGATGGCTCTTAGAACATTTCTATGAAAATATGAATTCTTGTGATTCTAAAATTTTAGTATGCATAAGAAATCACTGGGGTGTATGTAGAATGGAAGTGTATCCCCTGAGATTCAGATTTGGAGGATCAGAGGTAGGCTTCAGGTCTTAGAGCCTTGAAAGTGGTGTACACCTTTAACTGAATCCAGTAAGCGTGCCACCTTCATAATCAGAGATCAGTGTCTGTGCCACGTAAATAAAATCACAAAGGACATAGTTTGTATTTTATTTTAAAATGTACTAGTGTTTGTCTCAATGCAGAAATATTTTCAGAAAAAAAATTCTTATTTCCAAAGGTGTTTATCAACACCTTTCTTAAAGTTCAGTTAGAGATGACAGCCTATATAAGGCTTAAAAATCCTTCTTTGTTTACAAAAGGACTACATTATCATCCAAGAAATTGTGATTTCCTCCAATATTTCTGATTTTTGAATGATTCTTCACTGAGTACATTTCTGTCTCAAGAGTACATTTTGATCAAACCAGATGCCTTACAACTATATAGCTTTAAATTATTAATTTTTTCCTCTCTGAAGGATAACATTAACCAGACATATGTTCATTCCAAATTACATTGTTTTAAAACTCCCAGTTGCAATGAATAAATAATGGTTAGACAAAAAGAACACCCTTGCATTAGAAATTTCCTTTTGTGTGAATGAATGATGATTTTTGAATTCATATATTTCCTGTTTGGTGGAACAGATTAAGTGGCATTATGGACAGGGAGTGACATACTGATCATTTTTTCAGGATCAGTAACAGAATGGACAATGAGTCAAGTGACAAAGCTCACCTTTTGGCTGCTTTGCTTTTATTGGGAAAAGTGTGTATACGTTTGTCATTGCCAAGATTGGACAGAGGTATTAAGGATAGTGCTTAGATGAAGTATTTATTTTTTCTTTCATTTCCCCCTTTCCTGCAGTTACAATGTAGAAAATTACTACAATGTAGAAATTATTTTCTCATTTGTCCTTGAATGGCTACAGTAAAGATCTGAAGGACAAAAAACAAAAACAAAACCAAAACCCCCAAAATAAAAAAATCCATACTCATATTTTGGACCAGTTGAAGTTGCTCTTCAACCAATCTATTTAGTGTACTGGTCACATGTTCTGAAATAATATGTGGCGTGGCAACAATCTGAGAATCATGTCCTACTTAAATCAGATCTGTCTTAGGAGCTGCCTCTTAGCACAAAAAAAAAAAAAAAAAAAAGACTCAGCCTCTCAACAGGTTCTGACAGGTGCCCCTGCCAGCGTGTGGTTCTCTCCTGCTGCTCCTTACAGAGTACAACCTGGCGAAGATGCACAGGGCCAAGAGCTCAAGAATGGGAACATTAAAATGAGTCACCACTAGCCAGAGCCTCAAATGTTTTCAACTAATGATAAATTGGACCCCAAGAAAGAATTTCTTTTTGAAGAATATATTAAAATACTTAATTGAAACCACATTCTCATAATCTGAAATTCTGGTATACTCTTTGAGGTGGGATAACATAAATAATATTGTTTGACACAGTCAAGTTTAGACCCAGCCACCATTAATTGGGCCTCTATTACTGGGTACTACAGATTGATTGTGCTTTTGTTAATACTTATCCATCCTACTTTTATTATTGGCAGACAAAAAAATTAAAAAAGTCCTCTATTAAATGCTGATTCTGGAATTAACACATTCAAGGTAACTTAGGACGAGTGGGGACCACATTGCACCCAGTTTATTTCGAGATGACGTTGTGATGGAAGAAGTGGGGTATTTAGTGTCAGAAACACTTAGTTTCAGACACTGCCTCTATCTCGTTAGGTGTGCAACCTTGAACAAGTTGTTTAGCCCTTCACAAATGCAGATTCATATATAAAATTGGATGTTATCTTCTCATCCTTATAAGCATTGGAAGGAGAAGAGAAATGAAGAACATGAAACTCTTACAGTTTCCTATTCGACGTACAGACTGAATCAATGATAGCTAAGATGAAACATAGGCCCAGAGAGGTTAAGTGAAAAACATAACTAAAAAAGTATTTTGGGAATACAGAATAAATTAAAAAAAATCATGGAATGTTGAACTTCAGGAGTGCACATGCACACAACACACACACACATACACACACGTCCTTGAAAGTGACTGGCCCTCTAGTTCCATCATAAAGAAGTAAGGAAAGCAAGGCTTTTCTCTAGTTAGTAACCAGCAGTATAGCTTTGGCAAGTCCGTCATTTCCATCCTCGATAGTTGATTTTTTCCCTCTCTTTGTTAAATATAAAATTATGGTTTTTACAGTTAGTTTTGCTGCTGTCCTTGGAGGAGAAAGCAAACAGGTCATTTTTCAGAATGTCAAAAGGACCGTTTTCCTCCTTGAATAGGGCTGGACAAAACATTGCTCGACAACATTTTAGTTTTATAAGAATGTTTTGATTTTCCAAAGAGGCTTTCAAAGATGACATAATATTTTGCAGTGATACCACCTCTTGTGGGTATTCAGAAGAAAAGGGAGAAATTATTTCTATAGCCCTCCAAAACTGCTAAGACCTCAGAGGTTTAAGTCCTGTGAGCAGATGACACCAATGTTCTCCAACTAATGGATCCTTCTGGCAATATCACGTGACATTACAGGATGAGAATATATTATTTTAATTTTGCAAGCCAGGGAATATATACTTGAAAGATCCAAGAACTTTGGCTTAAATTACTTAGAATTTCAAGGAACCAGGTCAATTCAGATCCTCTTGGACTTTGAATATTGGGTAAGAGAGTAAACTTATCCTCTTGGGACAGCCTCAAATCTTGTTCTTGCCTCATTCCATGTCTCTTTTTACTGTCTATATTCCACCTTGAGTAATCACATCTCTACCTGTGGCTTCAAATGTTCCACCTATGTTTATAACAAAGGTCATACCAAAGGCTCCTTAAACTTAACACTGCCAAAATCACACATATCATCTTTCCTGCTTAAACCAATCCCCAGCCAATGTCTCTTTCATTTTCTGTTTTGGTTAATGGTACCTTTACTACCCCTCCTCTCTCATCCAACTCTCCCCTACTTTGTCATTAACTGATGTGGATTCTGACTCCTAAAAACTTCTTGAATCTGTCCCAGCCTCTTAATCACTCTGACTCTGCCTTTGTCCCACCTCACTGTATATATGACAACACAATTTTACTTGAACTTAATACCTAAGTTAATTCACCTTCCATAGTGCTTCCAGTGTCAAAATCCTTTAATATTTACCCATCCAGAGTCTGGCCTCTGTTATCTGTTCACCATCACCTTTCATTATTCTTCCTTCTTGTCATATTAAACTTCTTTTTTCCAAATGGGTCATATGGGTCTCTGTTCCTTGTAACACTTTTTTTTTTTTATCTAAAATGCCTCCCTTTATTGGGAACTCCTATTCATCCTTTAAGGTTAGACTAAGCATCACCTTTGCTGTGAAATATTCTTGACTGCCCCAGGAAGAGTTAGGAGTCCTTTCCTCTGGACTGTATCTTTTGAGGCGTGAAACATACCAGAATTTGTTTATATGGCCTGTCTCTCAGGAGATTAGAAGATATTTGTGAGCAGGGGTATTCTTACCCCAGGCCAACTGCTTGTCTCCTAGAAAATTGTGACTTTCATGAGCCCTAATACTGCTCTGGGGTTTCTAGTGGGCTCAGTTCCTCAGTATTTAAGAGCATCAGGTTGGGGGATAAGACAGCAACGTGTGGGAAGTATGATGAAAGGTAATAATGGGACTTAGAGGAGGAAGACAAGAAGAAAGAAACCAGATGGAGGCAGACATTTTAGAATGATCTGCATTTGTCTATAAGAGGGGTTAGAAAAATATGTTGGTAGTCTATACCTTTAGTTTTATTTATTGTTATCAAAATGCGAACAGCTCATGCCGACTTAAAATGACATCTATTCTCACATCTTTAAAAAATTTTTTAATGGGATAGTTCTACTATAATAAAAAGAAATTGTGTTTTCAAGTGTAAAAGACAGAATTTGTTCTCTCTTCAAAAAATACATTACTCACTAAAAGCAAGCAGGAGGTATAGTAAATAAACTCATATTGAAAATACAAGTCTCAAAGAAAAAGAAGAGACCCATTTTAGGCTATTTGTCTATCCATCTCACTAGGGTGTTAGCCCACACAAGACTAACTCCAGAGGTTATTTTCATCCTAACGTTGCTCCATAGTTGTTTTTGTAATAATCACATAGGGAGCAATCAATGGCACACAAACGTTTTAATACAGATGTGTTTTTCTCTGAGTTTTGAGTGAGTTAGGGTACGGATAAATGAACCTACACAGGGAAGGAAAAACTACATCTCTCTATTTTCTTAAAGTGAACTGGGGTTTAATTTCACTTGGAGTGCAGCAAATTAAATATAAGAGAAAGAGAAACATTGAAATGTTATTCTCCACTCGGGTATGAGGGCAAATAAGATAGTGGCAGAATGCTAAGAGTTGTTTTCAAGCTGTGAAAAACGAGTGTTACCTCTCTTTGTGGTGCCAGGATAGATATCTGGGAAACTTCTCAACAGATTGAATCCTCTGTAAACAGGAGCGACTTAAGTTTAGAATAGTGCAGACCCAGAGATCCTACAATCTCAGTAGAGTTCCAATCTGGGCTGAAGCCATTTCTTTTCAATTCGCTTCCACAATTATTGAGTGGCTGACCTTGTGCAAGGCACCATTAGATAGTGGTAGTACAAAGATGAGCAAAACATAGGGTAACTCATAGTCTAATAGGGTAGTAAAACATAGAAACAGATAACTCAGTGCAATGTGGTAAATTCTAAAATATTTAGCTCAAATTTACTTGTTTTGAAAATTTTAACTGCTACTCATCAACTAGTTAAATGTAGCTCAAGTTGTTTATCTTAACGTTCCAAGCCCTGATCATTTATTTCCAGTTTTAATTCTCACTGCTATTCCATGTGATCCTTCTCATTGGGATCCAAACAGTATTTTCTTTTACGAACCTCCTTATTTCCCACTTCTCACCTTGGACCTTCAAGCCATGAATAATCTCTTTCTTTTCTTTCTATGCATCTTTCCTAGCCCAAGTCAACTTCTTGGTCTTTTGTACAACCATATTATATTCACCAGTTTATCCACTGTTGTTAGCATGTCTAAATGGAAATTTTGATTCCTACCCCAAGTCATCCTCACTGTAAATCCTTTCTCATCTCAATAAATGACAGCTTCAAAGTGTCTGCTTAGGCCAAAACTTTGGGATCAGTTTGACTTATCTCTTTCTGGTAGGCCACACATCCAATCCATCCATGAACTCTTCCTGGAGTACCTTAAAATATATTCAGATTTTGATCACTTCTCACCACTACCCCTATTTTTTACCTGACCCCAACACTCTGGCTCAGGCTATTATTTCCTGAATAATCTTCTAACTGGTCTGCTGTCTCTTCCTTGCCTTCCTTCAATGTATTCAGAATATAAGTGATTCTTTTAAAACATGTTAGGTTATTTCTTTTTTTTGTTTAGAATTCTAAATTCTTACTATGACTTTTAAATTGCTATAGAATTCATGCCTTTTGCCCTTTTACTAAATCTTTCAACTGCATTTCTTTTATTCTCTCCCTTAATCACTCTATTCCAGCCCCACTGTAAACTCCATGAAAGCCACCTTTATTTTGCTTGTTTCCAGTGTCTAGAATAGTGTCTGGCATACTACTAGTTGTAGTAAAAATTTCTAGTTTATATAACACTGATTTTGAGCACAACACTATTCTTAGTTGATAACATATATTATTTCATTTATATCTCACAAAAATCTTATGGTAGAGGAATGGTTATTATGCCAGTTTTACAGATAAGGACATTGAGGCATAAGAGGTAGTGCCCACTCAATAAATATTTGTTATCTCATTCAGCTAATAGTTGTTGAGTGTGAGCTCTGGGAGCCAGCTCCCTTGCCCAAAAAATATGAAGAATAAAAATTTGCATACCCCAAAGGATTTTCAAGGCAGAAGGAATGAGCAGGTGAATACACGAAAGTGCTCTTTAAATATAAAACCAAAACCAAACAAGTTGCCATGGATTCCAATTCATGGAGACCCCATGAGTGTCAGAGTAGAATTGTATTCCATAAGGTTTTCAAAGACTGACTTTTTCAGAAGTAAATCATGAAGCCTTTCTTCTGAGGTACCTCTGGGTGATCTTGAACCTCCAACCTTTCAGTTAGCAGTGGAACACTTAGCCATTTGCACCGTCTAGGACGTCATTCAGCCCTGTACAAATTGCTCTTTACTTGGATCTTTTTAGTTAACATATGACAAATCCCTGACTTCCTTTTATTATCTTACCCCTTTTTATCCAGTCCAGATATCATTTTGTTTAAGAAGCCTTCCTTGAACTCCCAGACAGAGGTGACCATGAGCTCTTCTGTTAACTTTCCGTGTACCATTGGGCCTTAATTACCATGTGCATTTCCTGTTCGCATGTCTGCATCCATCAGACTAGGAATTCTCTGAACACAGGGACTTTGTCCCATTCATCTCTGAATTCCAGGAGCCAGGAACTTGGTAGGTACTAAATATACTTATTGAAATAATGGATAACCCAGCAACATAAATTGTGACTAATAATTTAGAGATATATAGTATCTGAATCTAAATAGGCATTAAATTATATATGTAGGAAGGGAGTTTCGTTTGATCTGCTTAGGTGGAATTAAAATAAATGTCCTATTTAGATTAATTACCAGAAGCTAATGATTTCCATAACGGGACTTATCTTTTAGGAGCTCTCATACAAACCAGACACTGAAGTTCCATTTGCGATGAAAAGCAAAGAACAGCCAGGAAAGTACAAATTTTGGAGATGAATTAGCTGCTCTGTAAACATAATACCCGCAACTTAATTCAAAACAAAGACATACTTTAGAGACCTAAAACTAGAAAAGGCTTGAATTGCACACTGACACAGCTGTGAAGGTAATAAGTGCAGATTTGGTTTTTGGTTTCTCACTTGTTTCTGACCATTGTAACTCTAGTTTTTTAATACCTCAGTTCAATCCTATAATGCTATTTCAAGCTTGTCAAAACATCAAGTAAAAAGAATATCACAATGGTGATTGGAAAGAACATAAGATTAATTTGAAGTAGAAAGAAAGCATTTTATAAATGAACATGAAATGCCTGGAGGCCTACCAAGAATACCCGGGCACGCACTAGTCAGTCATTCAGCTTGGATTCCGCCGCACCCAGCATGCACAGCCTTGGGAGAAAACCCTACGTCAAATGTCATTTGAAGCTGCTCAGACAGGCACATAGAAAGGCACATTGCACCAATAACATCTGACAACCCTTGCGGTGATTTTTCTGCTTCAGTGGCCAACTTGTCCGAATTCTGGGCAAGCCAACACACACATAGTTCATAAAGAACCAAGCTGTCAGAATCATCTTTACAGGGCTCAATTATGACGCTTCTTTAATGAACATTTCACATTCCTGTGTAGCTAGGAATGTTTTAACCACTAAAATCTCTAGAAGAGAGGATACTAGGCTGCTGAGAGTAGAAAAAAATGTCTAACAAAAATACTATTGACTCAATATTTATTCTAATCTGCAGAGAAAGTAACTACTTCTTATCAGTAAATTGTGACATAGGTACTTCATTCCTATCATCTTTTAGTCTAATAGTATTTTAAATCTCTAGTTCCTGGTACAGTAAAGAGTAAACATCTTGGGAAGAGATAGGAAAACTAATGGATATATGTGTGTGTTTACCCGTTGCCTTCGAGTTGATTCTGACTCATAGAGACCTTATAGAACAGACTAGAACTGCCCCACAGAGTTTCCAAGGAGCACCTGTGTGTTTGTTGTTGTTAGGTGCCATCGAGTCTATTCCGACTCATAGCAACCCTATAGAACAGAGTAGAACTGCCCCATAGAGTTTCCAAGGAGCCCCTGTGTATTTGTTGTTGTTATTGTTAGGTGGCTTCCAGTTGGTTCCGACTCACAGCAACCCAATGCAGAGCAGAATGAAACTCTGCCCCGTCCTGAGCCATCCTTACAATTGTTATGCTTGAGCTCATTGCTAGCCACTGTGTCAATCCACCTCGTTGAGGGTCTTCCTCTTTTCTGCTGACCTTGTACTCTGCCAAGCATGATGTCCTTCTCCAGGGACTGATCCCTCCTGACAACATGTCCAAAGTATGCAAGATGCAGTCTCGCCATCCTTGCTTCTAAGGAGCATTCTGGTTGTACTTCTTCTAAGACAGATTTGTTTGTTCTTTTGGCAGTCCATGCAATATTCAATATTCTTCGCCAACACCACAATTCAAAAGTGTCAATTCTTCTTCGATCTTCCTTATTCATTGTCTAGCTTTCTCATGCATGTGATGCGATTGAAAATACCATGGCTTGGGTCAGGCGCATCTTAGTCTTCAAGATGACATCTTTGCTCTTCAACACTTTGAAGAGGTCCTTTTCAGCAGATTTATCCAATGCAATGTGTCTTTTGATTTCTTGACTCCTGCTTCCATGGCCGTTGATTACGCATCCACGTAAAATGAAACCCTTGACAACTTCAATTTTTTCTCCCTTTATCATGATGTTGCTCATTGGTCCAATTGTGAGAATTTTTGTTTTCTTTATATTGAGGTGCAATCCATACTGAAGGCTGTGGTCTTTGATCTTCATTAGTAAGTGCTTCAAGTCCTCTTCACTTTCAGCAAGGAAGGTTGTGTCATCTGCATAATGCAGGTTGTTAATGAGTCTTCCTCCAATCCTGATGCCCCATTCTTCTTCACAGAGTCCAGCTTCTCGTATTATTTGCTCAGCATACAGATTGAATAGGTATGGTAAAAGGATACAACCCTGACACACACCTTTCCTGACTTTAAACCAATCAGTATCCCCTTGTTCTGTCTGAACATCTGCCTCTTAATCTATGTAAAGTTTCCTCATGAGCACAATTAAGTGTTCTGGAATTCCCATTCTTTACAATGTTACCCATAATTTGTTATGATCCACACAGTCGAATGACTTTGCATAGTCAATAAAACACAGATAAACATCCTTCTGGTATTCTCTGCTTTCAGCCAGGATCCATCTGACATCAGCAATGATATCCCTGCTTCCACTTCCTCTTCTGAAACCAGCCTGAATTTCTGGCAGTTCCCTGTCGATATACTGCTGCAGCTGCTTTTGAATGATCTTCAGCAAAATTTTGTTTGCTTGTGATATTGATACTGTTCTGTAATTTCCACATTCAGTTGGATCACCTTTCTTGGAAATAGGCATAAATATGAATCTCTTCCAGTCAGTTGGCCAGGAAGCTGTCTTCCATATTTCTTGGCATAGATGAGTGAGCACCTCCAGCGCTGCATCTGTTTGTTGAAACATCTCAACTGATATTCCATCAATTCCTGGAGCCTTGTTTTTCTCCAATGTCTTCAGAGCAGCTGGGACTTCTTTCTTCAGTACCATCGGTTCCTGATCATATGCCACCTCTTGAAATGGTTGAAACAATGCTGGAGATCAAATGATAGAATTTTGCAAGACCAACAACTTCTTCGTTGCAAATACCTTCTTTCGCCAACATAAATGGCGACTGTACACATGGACCTCGCCAGATGGAACATACAGAAATCAAATTGACTACATCTGTGGAAAGAGACGATGGAAAATTTCAATATCATCAGTCAGAACAAAGCCAGGGGCCGACTGTGAAACAGACCATCAATTGCTCATATGCACGTTCAAGCTGAAACTGAAGAAAATCAGAGCAAGTCCACAAGAGCCAAAATATGACCTTGAGTATATCCCACCCGAATCTAGAGACCATCTCAAGAATAGATTTGATGCATTGAACACTAGTGACCAAAGACCAGACGAGTTGTGGCATGATATCAAGGACATCATCCATGAAGCAAGCAAGAGGTCATTGAAAAGACAGTAAACAAAGAAAAGACCAAGATGGATGTCAGATGAGACTCTGAAACTTGCTCTTGAGCATCGAGCAGCTAAAGCAAAAGGAAGAATTGATGAAGTAAAAGAATGGAACAGAAGATTTCAAAGGGCGTCTTGAGAAGTATTATAATGACATGTGCAAAGAGCTGGAGATGGAAAACCGAAAGAGAAGAACACGGTTGGTGTTTCTCAAGCTGAAAGAACTGAAGAAGTTCAAGTCTCAAGTTGCAGTAGTGAAGGATTCTATGGGGAAAATGTTAAACGATGCAGGAAGCATCAAAAGAAGATGGAAGGAATACACAGAGTCATTATACAAAAAGAATTAGTCGATGTTCAACCTGTATGTTTACATGTATATATACACATGTGTGAGTATTTTGTATGTGTGTTTGTGTATATAATTGCTGTTAGCTGCCATCGAGTTGGCCCCTAGGATCAGACAGTTGTGATCCATAGTATTTTCATAGCCTGGTTTTTTTGGAAGTACATCACCAGGCCTTTCTTCCTAGTCTGTCAGTCTGGAAGCTCTGCTGAAACCTGTTCAGCATCATAGCAACACGCAAGCCTCCACTGACAGATGGGTGGTGGCTGCCCTTGAGGTGCATTGGCTGGGAATCAAAGTCGGTCTTCCACATGGAAGGCCAGAATTCTGCCGCTGAATCACTGCTGTCCCCATATAAATATTTATACCTTGTATATTCATATAAATATATACTTCTATTTCTATACCTTGTGCCAGGTAACTGCTAGTTTTTTTTTCCCCTCACATTTGATTAATTAATAATAGTGATGGTGATAATAATAATTGAGAGTAGCTTATTTTTGTTGACCTTTTTTTTATGTGCCAGATACTGTTCTAAGTACTTTAGATGCATTATTTTATGTTCACAGTAAACCTGTAAGGTAGATTATAAGAAACTGATATTTCAGCAGTTAAATAATTTGGTCAATGTAAGTGGAGGATCTGGGATTCAAACTCTTGTGGTCTGATTCCAGGGCCACAATTTTCTCCTTAATTAATTTAATTTGAGAGATCTACTTGTCTACTAATTTTATTCAAAGGGTTCTCTGTGTTGCTCCGAAGTGTTCCTTGAGATGTCTCCAAGGATTTGCATATTTGACTTTTGTTTAAAATCTCCATTAAACAATAGGCTCCAAGACTAAAAAATACATTCGTAAATCACTTCTCTGTTCTAGTCCAATGTTTTCATTGTATAGATGGGGAAACTGAGGTCTGGAGGGATGAAATTCAGAATCCCAGGTGTTGGGGTCCCATACCTGGTTAATGGCAGCTCTATGATTAGGACCCAACCCCCCAGATTTAGGTCAGATCTTTCCATGCCACCATGAGCCCTCACAGGGGGTACACCACTGACAGGAAGGAGCCCCAGTACTTCATTAGTCTCCACTGTGAGAATTTCAGAAGGCTCCTATCCAGGGACACGGTCAGCTGTGTTTTTCAAGACGTAAGAACTTCCCAGACTACCTAAAAGCCAGAAGGAACTGGCCTAAGGTTTTTAAGCAAAAGGCTCACAGTTGTATTGTCTTTTTTAACACATATACACTCACACAGATAGATAAATAAAACAAAACGCCAAAACAAAGAGTAGTTGCTGTAGAGTCGATTCCAGCTCACGGCGACCCCATGTGTTTCTAACTGCGCTCCGTAAGGTTTTCATGACTCTGATTTTTCAGAAGCAGATCACTGGGCCTTTCTTCCAAGGCACCTCTGGGTGGGTTAGAACTGCCAATATTTTGCTTAGTGCCCAGTGCTTAACTGTTTACACTGCCCAAGGACCAGATAGTTCTATTACACCAGTAACACATGTTATTGGTTATTAAACCAGTAACATAACATTTGGCCAGCTAATTTACCTATGCCAAATTCTATAATATACATTGAAAAACAGCTGAAAAAAATATGCTTATGTTAAAACAATTTTATTTTTATTTTACATTACACTTTATATTATATTATTAATAATTCATATTATATTTGAGCTATTATAATGGTACCTTATGTGGCCCTGGTGGCGAAGTGGTTAAGAGCTCAGCTGCTAACCAAAACGTTGGCAGTTCAAATTCATGAGCCACTCCTTGGATACCCTATGGGGCAGTTCTACTCCGTGCTATATAGGGTTGCTATGAATCAGAATCAATGCGAAGGCAATGGGTTTTTTTTTTTTTTTTTTAATAATGATACTAAAGTTATATATTGGCCAAATGTGTAGGTTTTTATTTGAAGGTTAGACAACACTATATTCAGAGAGGCAAAGTTGTAGAATTATGGTTCTCAAACATTAGTTAAGCTGCCATAACTCATGTGAGCCCAGTTTGAATAACATTGTAAGAGAAAGAACTCAGGGATTAGAAGACATGGACTTCAGTCTGGACTACTAGACTCTTACCAGCTTGAAGGTTTATGCAAAACATGCAGAGTTTTCAGACCTGAGTCTCCTTACGCAGTGATAACACAGTCGCTATTGCAGGGTTATATATATAAAGTGCCTGGAGCCTAGTGGATGCTCAGTAAGTGGTTGCTATTAAATTATAATATCATTCCATTTGCTCTCATAATATCTTCATGATATTACGTTTTTAGCCTGGACATTTTGATAATATCTGGAAGAATGAATGGACTATGGCTTCTTCAAACATTTTTAGAATATTTATGCCAACTGCATCGTACATACTGTATTATACATTTTTCCTCACAACAATACTCTGAAGTAGATCCCATTATTATCTCCACTTTATAGAGAAGGAGGTTGAATCTTAAGAGGTTAAGTAACTCTCTCAAAGATTCATGTCTGGCAAGTGGTGGAATCTGGATTAGGCCACATGATCGGAAGCACCCCACCACCTCTCTACCATTCTGTACCTCTGTGACATTCAATCTCCCTCAACCTTCGGCTCACTGTTTGACAAACTAAATTTTAGTTCTCATCGTGAGGCATGCCTGTTTGTGGAATCTTCCACTATAACTGTGACTTCACCAAGTACAAAAAGAATGTAACACACAAAGGTGTCTACTTCCACTAATAAACACATGCTGACATGTTCATGTTGACATTTTTGTGTCATGGTGCACTCTCTCTCTAAGAATGAAACGTCGCACATACAGCTAAAGCCTGTCCCGTTCCTTTCCCCTCCATCCCTTCTCAGATGCAATTATCTTCCTGAAGTTGGTATACATTATACGTATGTTAATTTTCATATCTTATAAAATATGGATATCTAAATAAACAATATATACTATTATTATACTATTATTGTCTAGCTTAAAAATTTTTATATAATCACTATCATTCTCTGTGTGTGTGTGTGTGTGTGTGTGTGTGTGTGTATATATATATATTTAACTTTGGAATCCCTGGTGGCATAGTGGCTAAGTGCTACAGCTGCTAGCCAAAGGGTCGGCAGTTGGAATCCGCCAGGTGCTCCTTGGAAACTCTGTGGGGCAGTTCTACTCTGTCGTCCTATAGGGTCTCTATGAGTTGGAATCGACTCGAGGGCACTGTTTTTTGACACATTTAACTTGCTTTTTAAAAAATCTCACCATGCCTATTGTAATTTATTCAGGTCAATATATGTAAATTTAGATCGTTTCTTTTAATTTCTGTTTATTATTCTACTGTGCAGACAGTGTTTTTCATTTCCCTAACTGGAGAACAATTAGGTTGTTGCTATGTTTCAGTATTACCATGGGAGCCAACCTGAGCGTTGTTGCACATGACTCCTTGTGCAAATGTGCTAGAGTTTCACTAGGGAATTCACCTTGATACAAAATTGCTGAGTTATAGCTCATGAGCATGTTTAAATTTATCAGGAATTTCCAAAGTACTCTCTTACATGGTGGCACGGATTTAAACTTGTACCAGCAATGTCTATGAGTCCTTGCCTTTCCACATCTTCATTACCTCCTTGGTGTAACAAAATTCATTAATTTTGGTCCATCTCCATCAGTTAATACTTCACAAATTGCCAATGAATTTAACACCTATTTATCTATTTATTGGCATTCTAATTTCTTTCTCAATTAAATTCTTGTTCTTATTTTTGCCCATTTTTCTTCTTTTTTGGCAATATATTTTCTTAGTCTGTGACTTGTTATCTCACTTTTTTTTTAAGTTTTTTTTTTCTTCGTGTTTTCATCTGAGTATTTATCCTAGTGAAATAATCTTTAACAATAATTTATTTTATGGTGGGATTTTTTTCTTTCTTTCTTGTAAAAAAAAAAAAATCCTTTCTTTATCTGAAAGCTGTTTAAGAGCTGCGGAGTATGGTCAACCTTGCAGGAAATGCTTCGGTGGGCAGACTGCTCATCTTCCCCTCCGGCCAGGCTTTTGCCAGAATGCACCACAGTCACTAGGGGTTGTAGGGAACTCCCCTCAGGACTCTCCCCACTGGTCCCTGGATTCTCCCTTAGCGTATGAAGCAAACGTTTCTGCACTAGCTTTTTCTTTCAAGATCCCAGGAGGGCCTGAGGTCTCAGCAGCTGCTTGGTACGGATATACTAGAAGCCTATGGGCAAGGATAAAAAACGAAAAGCATTACTGTCGAGTCGATTCTGACTCATAGCAACCCTATAGGACAGAGTGGAACAGCCCCATAGGGTTTCCAAAGAGTGGCTGGTGGATTTGAGATGCTGACATTTTAGTAGGCAGCCGAGCTATTAACCACTATGCTACCATAGCAGGAATATATTCAAGCTACCTTTCTCCTATAATTCCCTGCTGGTTATTCTCTATCGCTGGTCAATTTATCCTTCATAGCACTTATAATGAGGCGTGTGGTTATGTATGTATTAGTTTTTACTTGTCATCCCAGAAGTTCCTGCCAGGAATTCTCTATTACTGCAGAAGTTGTTTCCTTCATGACACTTACTGTGGAGTGCATGTGTTATGTGTGCATTATTTTTTATTAGTTTATTGCCTGACTTCTGCTCTACTTTGTCAGTTCCTTGAGGACAGGGATCATGTAAATTGGTGAACCAAAAGGGTATATATCTGGACAAAAGGCGATATATCTTCCTCTCTGAGGTAGTGTCTACAGAAAGGTCAAATTTTTTTCCCAAAAAGCTGTATTCAGTCTTCACTGGCATTCCAATGTACAAGCACTTGAGGCCTAACTTACTACAGTATAAATCTTGGGCTTGATAGTTTCAGTAAGAAAAAATTTAATGTTGATGTATATACCACTTCAATTTCTCAATAGAGAAAACTGGTATACTAAGAAGCTACAGTTTTAAGGTCACATAATGAGTCAGCTATCATGTAATAAAGTAAGAAGTTTCTTATTTTCCCTTTATGGTGGGAAGAATTAAATGGTAAAGCTGTTGTTTCAGTCTTAGAAGTTCCCAAGGGAATCTGGGCAGAAGTATTTGAACTGACAAGAGAATATGTTACACCAGAGAACCCAATTATGGAAGGCAATTTATAATCTGGTAGGGAGAGGACACTGGAATAAAGAAAAAAATCAGGATCAATTACCAGATGCAGGAGAGTCGGCCTCAAGTATAATTTGGAGAAAAAAGTGAATTTGTGAGACTTAACCCTGTCCATAGACAGTTGTATGGGTAAAAATGTAGTAACATGCTTTCTCTTTTCTTTGTAGATTTTTTATACAAGTTTTAAAATATTTGTAGGTATACAGCCTGCTGTGGGAGGAAAGAAGAAGTGAGGAAGCTGAGGAGAATGTAATAGTGTATGTGTACAGGCTTGCATGTGTAGGCACACGCTCACACACATATGCACACAATTACTTTTGACATAACATATAGCTCTTTCAATCTCTTTTTTATATCGTTTCAGTCCCAAAGTTTGTTAGTGCCATTACAGATACATTCCCACCAACCTCAGCCTCCTCACTGACCAAATATATAGCCTTATACCATCTAAACAGCTTTACAGCATGATTCTAAATCTCCCTCAAATCACACTAGCTTTCCCTTCAACTTGCTCTTATCATAAGGCTGAGACTTGTGTGTAGATAATCTTCAGTCTTGTGCCCATTATCAAGACTCCTAAATTCCCTGCCCCTTTTGTCATCTTAAACTATTTTGATAAGGCATTGACAGTGGAAGTGACTGATTAGTCTACCAGCATCCTTGTGGCTGCTGGGCCACCTCTTTGGAGTTGTGGCAACTAAGACAGTATTAGTGGCCTCATAAAGATCTTAATGTCTTTAAGATAATAGAGCCGAAGTATCATCTGGTGTCCTGCTAATTTAGAGTCTGTAAATTTTTTCTCATCAAGCTTTCAATGATGATATTTAGCCCATAAAACCTCACTGCCTCTTTGTGAATTATGGCTTTAAAAGTTAAAGAAAATATATTTATACGTATATCCACTGATATCAGTTGTGATATTTTTCAAATTCAGGCTTAGGAAACATAGTTCTAGAGTAGTGAATGTCTTTACTTTATGGTTCCCAATAGAAATTTCTCTAACTTTCCTTGGACCTGTAGGTTAATTAATAAACATTGAGTCTGTTTCTCCTTGGTGCCCAATCACTTAGATAAAAAAAAAGAAATACTCAGTTAATCATATTGAGGTTGGTAGTTGTCAAACATCCAGATGTCTCGAGATACCCAGATGTTTGGTATAATGTAAAAAGAAATAAATAATTTGCATACATTTTCCCTTTTTTATCCAAATATGCTGATTTTTATATAAATGGGTAAATGTCCACATGCTAAATCCTCAGGCTGCTTTCGTAATGGACACCAAAATTTAATATTAAAATAATTATTTATGAGTATTGATCAAACGCTTGATCTCACAAGATCATTAAAGGAGAAGATTTATTTCTGAAGTCAAAGTTTTACTTTTGTAACAGTGAGTCACACCATAAGAAATAGGACATACGGTACTTGAAATTTTAGGTCCTTTTCATCTGCAGCAATCAGCGCCTATCTGAAAGTACTGGTCTCGTTTTTAAGGTGTTCTGATTGAGTCATCAGAAAGTACAGATGGCTCATTTTTCATGGCTACAGATCTGTTCAATGTTAATAGCAGCCACCACGACCTTAACTCCCAAAGTCTGTTTTATCACTTCAGTGTATTTCGTTATAGTGTCGTCAACTGCAAAATAGTTTTTTGAAATTCTGTGGCCTTTCAAAAGAATATCATTATTTATTTTTATGTTTTTGTTAGCTCAAATGACAACATTCAGATTTTAATTTAGTTTTAATGTGAATTTAAACCTAGCTAGATAAAATTTCCTAATTCCATATTCTGATAAACAATCCCCAAAATACATGTCAATTCTTTTATAAAGTTCTAAGGTTTTTATAGCATGGATTCTGAGACCTTTGATACTTCTAGTGCTCCATGCAGTATGAGAACCATTTCAGTTACTCTCTGTCTTTTGATATGGATTAAACATCAAAGTACAAATTATAACTGTATTAATCTCTATTATAGTTGGAATATCTTTCTCATGATCTTTACAGCTTGTGACAAATTTGCTGTTTTAGTTTTAATTTTGTTTTACTGGGACTGCAAGTTCAATATTTTCTATCCATGTTTTATTTTCAAACTTACTAGGGTTTTCCTAGTTTCAGAATGGCTCAGTGTTTTAGAGATTCTGGGTTATAGCCTAAATGATCATTTTGCAAGAACAGAATTTTTAGTGGATCACGTGTCTTCTCTTTATTTTAATTCATGTGCCTTTTTAATTTTATCACTTAATATAGCTAAGTTTATTTTAATATAAAAATGATGGCTTTGAACACTTACCATTGAGTACAATTGACTCTCCATGAAGTTGCATCACGCGGCTTGTGCACCTATTAGTGCCAATACACAGGCCAGTGGACATTCGTCCTTTTTGAAAACCTAAACCAGGAAATAGCTGTGTATGTTCTGAATTCATATTGAAATACTAGATTCTGGCATAAAATAGAAACTCATAGGAAATTTTGCATTTCAGGGAATAGCCATGAGTTCTACCATTAAAAGGCAATTTATTAATGTTAGAACAAATAAAGAAAAATATAAAAATAATTTTTATAAGAACATCAGTATAATTAGAATAAAATTAAGCATCTAATTATCACATCTTTCTCAATTCTTCCAGAAGTATATAATTAATATGTTATTTTAAATAATTCATTTATTGTTCCTCTTACATGTCAGATACTAAACTAAGGGCTTTATATATTTTGTCTGTTTTAGGCCTCACAGTGAGCTTCTAATAGTGAAGATACTGATTTTCTTATTATTTGGGGATGAGGGAATTTGAGGGCTAAAGAGGGTGAGTAGTAAATCCAAGTGGAGGTGAGTGGAGAAGCCAGAGTTAACCTCCAACCTGTCTGACTTGAAAGTCAATAATATACTCTTTCTGAACATTGCTCTGCTCGCCAGTTGATGGCCAGGAAGTTAAGTTAGAACAAGCAAGAAAAAGAAAGAAAGCAACCTTCATGTAATTGTTCTATTGAAAGCATATTGAAATACTAGAAAAAATATCATTCATGAAAAGCAATAGTTTTAAAAACCAAAAATGGGTGATCAAATTTAGTTTTCTAAAAAAAAAAATTCTGCTCTGTTCCTATTAACAAATACATGTATGCACAAATATTTCAGCAAATGAGTCAGAAAAAAATGTGAATACTATTTTCTAATGATGTATGGTTTAAATGCAAAAAAAAATACCAAACCAGGAAAAAATACATATAATTTCTAAAAGGGCAAGACTGGTTATTTTCTTGTAGTTTTTAGGCCAACTAACCAATATTAAAATAATATTAAAGGACCAATGCTTATTTTCATGGCATTATCCTCAGTGAGCTTTTTTATAGTTCTCTTCCACTAACAATATGTAGGAAAAGCAAAAACAGTTTGAAAAGCAGAAAGTATATAATGCTCTTCTCTAAGCTTATGTCTTTATCTAATTAGCCCTTATTTACCCTTGTTAATTCTGCACCACAATATCTTTCCTATTACCACTTTATTTTAGAAAAGGGATATTTATAAATAGTCTCAATTCTTTTCCCATTCAATACACATGTCAATCACTAATGCCCCAAATAACTGCATAATTTTCCTATCACTTGGTGTAAATGGTTAACATGCTTGGCTGCTAACTAAAACTTGGAAGCTCAAGTCTATCCAGAGTTGCCTTGGAAGAAAGGCCTGGCAAAATACTTAGGAAAAATCGGTCATTGGAAAACCCTATGGAACACAGTTCTATTCTAACACACATAGGGTTGACATGAGTCAGAATCAACTCGATGGCAGCTGTTTTTTTTTGCACCCACCAGAATGCGTCAGAGTGCCATTTCAACCACAAGAAGCAATGAAGAGGTGTATGGATAAGGAACTGGAAACTGAAAGCAGACCTAGCCACAGGGCTGCCCAGTGCAAAATGGCAAACCTTCCGTGGTGTAAGTGGGCCATACTTTTGGAAGAACAAGAAGGAGTTAAGATCAAAATTAGTTGGATGACAGTTCTATATCCCTGGGCAAAGGAATCCATTCCTGCAAGGAATGAAGCAATGCTAGGGAAATAAACAGTTTCTTGTTCTCTGGAGGTGGAACTGAGAAGAACCACATGAGGAGCAAGCCTTTATTCAAGAGAGCTCAGGCCCAGCAACAGTCTGAAGCAGAATGCTGGAATCGGGGAACAAAGGCAGAGCTAGAATTCACTCAGCATATCTGCAAGACATCCCAGACCCTGTGCACTGCTGGGCTGAAGGTTGTGATGAAGCACCTAAACTTTGTCAGGGTTGGCTCAGGATTGACAAGGTTGATCCAGCAGCTGTGAACTATGGAGAAAAGTGTGGGGTAGGGGTAGGGAGGAAGTCAGCAGCTAAAAATCATCGTTAGAAATGTTAGCAAAATCTAAGCTTTCGATCTGCAGTGACAAACCTACTGGTGAATTCTGCACATTTATTCAGGAAATTAAGAAATAATATTAATTCATTTAAAGAACCCATCACTTCAATCATTTGGGATCTCCCACATAAAGTGGCTGAATAAATATGTTCTTTCGGCATTATTCATTTATAGCCAACCTTGAGGTGTGAGCTTTACAGTACAAATACTCCTCACACTGAATATTCTTATAAAAAGACAAGCACTGACTATTTTGCACTTACAGTATCCACAACAGAAAAGTAAAAACAGAGGAACAGTGTCATGGATTGAATTATGTCCCCCAAAAACGTGTGTATCAATTTGGCTGGGCCATGATTTCCAGCATTGTGTGGTTGTCTTCCATTTTGTGATTGTAATTTTATGTTAAAAAGGATTGGGGTGGGATTGTAACACCACCCTTACCCAGGTCACATCCCTGATCCAACCTTAAGGGAGTTTCCCTGGGGTGTGGCCTATACCACCTTTTATCTCGCAAAGGATAAAAGCAAGCAGAGAGTTAGGGACCTCATACCACCAAGAAAGAAGCACCAGGAGCAGAGTGCATCCTTTAGACGGGGTTTCCTGTGCAGAGAAGCTCCCAGTCTTGGGGAACATATATGAGAAAGACCTTCATCCAGAGCCCAGAGAGAGAGAAGGCCTTCCCCTGGAGCTGATGCCCTGAATTTGGACTTCTGGCCAACTTTACTCTGAGAAAATAAACTTGTCTTTGTTAAAGCCATCCATTTTTGGTATTTCTGTTATAGCAGCACTAAGATGATTAAGATGACTAAGACAGACAGAAATCACAACATTTCATCTGATCTGCTTAATTAAAAAAATCTATGCATAATTACAAAGGTATTCACCTCCAAATAAAGCAGTAACAATTAGTAGAAAGCATAAAACTAACAATATACTAGCGTGTTGCAATAGTTCTTTTTAAGAAACTTTAGGACTGTTCTTCAAGTTGATATAAGGCCGCTATGAGTCAGAATCAACTCAATGGCAATGGATTTGGTTTGGTTTTAATACGTATTTCAGAGCCCTGGTGGCAAAGCGGTTAAGAGCTCAGGCTGCTAACTGAAAGGTCTGCAGGTCAAATCCAACAGTCGCTCCTTGGAAACCCTATGGGCAGTTCTACTCTGTCCTATAGGGTTGCTATGAGTCAGAATTGACTCAATGGCATACAACAACAACAATATGTATTTATCCCTAATTTGCATAGTTTCTTTTTCTTGTGATTTTTTTTTACAAAATAAGTATATGCCTGATAGGGCAAAATCATGGCTGTGATCATTTTTATTGTCTCCTTTTTGATCCCATAGGTTTGGGATTTTATACAAAGGAGAGAATCTACTATGTGTGATGAATAGTTACATCATAGATTGCAAAGGTGTAGGTGACACTGGACATGAAACAGTCAATATCCTTATTTGACAAAGGAAACTAAGGCTTGGAGATTAAGGTCACACAACTAATAGTAGAAATGTTATATCTAGAACATAAATGTTAAAACACCAGAAGCACTTTTCCGTAGCAAAAAGGACAATGATGTGTTTCATCTTCAGACCCAGTCAACATGGCTCTGTTTCCTTACATCAAGAAGGGCTCTTTAGCTAAACCATACTTTGAGCTTCAGAGAGAGACACTTACGGTGTAGAAAGAGCTAAATCTCTGTCAGGGCCAGAAAGAACAACCTGCTTGGACAAGCACAAAAAGAAGTTCTAGTGGACATAAAGGGAACAAGCAAAAGAAATCCAAATGAAATATAACAAACATGGACAGTGGGTCCACATATCAATAGAAGAAATTTATTATGAAATTCAGAAGTCTTGATTTTGGCTAGGAAGTAAGGAATTGGATGCACTGAAAGGGTGGAGCTCATGTATGGCTATTGCAAATATATGTAAAGGTGAAAAGGTTAGAAATACTTTAGCAATAAAGGTTCTGATTTCTGCAAATATAAAGCTTGTTTTTTCTAGTAAGTAACAGTATGTATATGGCACATATACTTAGAGATCCTTGAGACATAGTTTATTTATAATGATATATTTGACTTGGGGGTTTCAGGGTGAAGTAAGAATTATTTTTGTTTTTAGTCTTGCTCTTTGGAAAACAAGAAATAAGGAGTAATACCCAACCACTCCCATTGCTGGGAACAGGGGACAGACTTAATTCATGCCCAAACATCCTGGACCTACTAAAACCAACAACAGCAGACAGGGACCTGGGATTGTACTCATGAATTGGGCTTGGGCGGCCACTAAAGGCAGCAGATCCATCTGCTGATGTTCACAGAAAGTTTAGTCTCTTGAGCAAATCATGACCTACGCTAAGAAATATTGCAGTAGCCAGACTCAAGTCTAAGTGAAAATTAAAGACTGGGAGTCAGAGGCAGCAAAGAATAATTAACACTGTGGCATTTTATTCAGGAAATATTATCAGCGGGTAAAATTAGCTCAGCAACTGGGGTCCAGAGGACAAGTGGGTTTCTAGAATAGTTAACAAGAGAAAGGTAGAATTCCAGGATTCAGGGGCTGTTGTATTGGGGAGCTATGGAGCCAGAGATGTAGGCACAAGGATAGATTTGGAACTGGAATATAAATGTTGCACAAGTGTCACTTGTATCTGGAGCTATTTAAAAACCTTGTGTTTAAAACTGGGGGCAATGTTGAATCCACAAGTTGGGGCCACATGGCCCACAGCTACGTAGAGCTGAGGGTGGCAGGGGCAGGAGCGATGCAGTATACACTGTGACAGAATGTTAAGCGGAGGCAGGTTTTCAAAACAAAGAATGAGATTAACAAATTGGGGCATTATTTTGAAGGTTTAACTAACTGCTAGTAAATTCACAGGATTTGATAAGAGGTTGCATGAAATAAAAATATTCCCTGTGTCTTCATCTCTGTTCCAAAATGCATGTGTGAATTTCTAACATACTATGGAATTTGAATACATTATTATTTATAGATAGAAGCTAATGACTGTAATGAAAGCAGAACACTTTAATTAAATAAGCAAATGATCAAAATTGACATCACATGTGTACATAAGACTCAGGTTAATTAAGTTTCTTATTATTTTTCCTTTCAGCTGACATCATGCTAGGTTTAGTCTATAAGTAAGCTATATATGAATATATGTTTACACATTTGAAGAGAGGCAGAAGTCAAAACAGAGACAGAAAGACTGAGAGACACAGAGTGATCGACGCACAGATACATAAAGCTAAAGGTCATTTCGTTTAATGCCAAAGAATTAGTTCTGTCTAATAATAAATTCCAAAAAGACAAACAAAGATCTGCCTTTCTCCTTGTTCCCTTAGCTGTAGCCACTCTGGACTCTGTTCCCTGAGAAACTCAAAATCCTCCAGCCTCAGGGGTTCTCACTTGCTATTTCCTTAGCCTGGAAAGTTCTTAGCCTAGGAAGCTCTCCCTCCAGAGAGTGGTGCCAATCACTCAATCACTTCCTTCTGGTTTCAGCTCAAACGTCACCTTACTGAAGAGGTCTTCTCTGTGGTGTGTATATAATGGTATCCCCACTTTTGCAGTATTCTAATTTCTATTTTTCTTCATAGCATTTATTGCCATATGGCATACCACTTTTTTTGGTTTATTTTCTGTCGCCCTCCACTTGCGTTACCAGAGCAAAAAAAAAAAAAAAAAAATTGAATTTCCAATAAACAACAAATACATTTTTAGTATAAACCAAAAACCAAACCTGTTGCCGTCGAGTCGATTCTGACTCCTAGTGACCCTATGTCCCAAATATTGTATCTGATGTGTTTATATTAAAAATGTTATTACTTATCATTACTTGTACAAAAAACATATTCATTGTATGATTATTCAAGGGTTCCAAATATTGCATGGGACATACTTATACTAAAAAATTATTTGTTGTTTATCTGGAATTCATATTTAATGGGGCATCTTGCATTCTACCTGGCAACTCTACCCCTCCCCATTCCCACACAGATTTTAAGCTAGTTGAGGGCTGGAATTTAGACAATTGTGTTCACTGCTGTGTTCCTAGTACCTTGATCAGTACCTGGCATGCCGCAGGCTCTCAATACATATTTGTCAAATAAAAGAATTAATTATTCAATTTTCCTAAAGTACCCAACCCATCCCACACTTTTAATCCTGGTGAGATCTCTTAAGGCCCAGCTTATCCTCTGATATTTGCATAGCTGTATTTATACAAATACAGCACTTATAGTAATAATATGCTCCTTGATGTCAAAGGAAATGTCTTATTTTTTTCAACAGGTCCTAGCATATAGTTGGGAATAGGCTAAATATAATAAATTTGTAATACATTCAGCTAAAGTAAGCAAAAAGTTGAAAATATTTTTACAGACTTATGCATTCTTAGGGACTATAGTTAACTGTAATATTTAAAAAATAGTATATTCTCAGGCTGGACATACATTGTAAATGCAAATATCTATTATAGATAAAATTTGTGAATCCTATGTAAATATTTCTACTTATGTGTCAAATTGTTTTCAAAAACTTCAAATTTTATTACATTTAAATTACTGCAAGGAGGTCGTTTAATACAATGCCCCAGCTCTGGACAAGATTTCATCAGCACATTCTGTTACTTAATCTGTTTAAACAAATCCTCAGAGTGAACGATTTCACATACTTTTTATTAGTCTGTTGTAGAGGGTCCTTGTTCTTTTTCATCCCCATCTTTAATTTCTAATTAAATCTAGTTTATCTTTTTTCCTTGTTCAGAGGAGATAATCCTTTTCACTTATAAAAACAGAATAATAAATGCTACAGATAATAATGAAATATTGACTACTATGAGATACAGACAACTACGAAATGCAAGAAATTAATGAATTATTTTATTAATTGTTGTATTAACTAAACCATTATGTTTTAAGCCCAGGGAGTGTAGGAACCCGGTGTTATCCACCTTTGTTTACAAGTACCTAGGTGATACAAATGGTTACTGCATTTGGCTGCCTAGTCAAAGGTTAGAGTTTTGAGTCCACCCAGAGGCACCTCTACTGTTGGAAAATCAGTCATTGAAAACCTCATGGAGCACAGTTTTACTCTGACACACATGGGGTCCCCATGAGTTGGTGACTATTCAATGGCAACTGGTTTTAGCTTGTATTAGGCATTAAATGAATCAGACACTACATAATAGTGTCTGATGCTGAAGGTAGCAAGTAAAATATTGTCGAATAAATGAATAATTTTTTTTTTAAACAAACCAGTATTAACAAAGATTTTTCTGCATTTCAGCACAGTAACGTACTGCAGAACAGTCTGTAGCCCTGAAACACTAACATGAGTTGAACACAGGCTGTGGATTCCCACGATTTTGTTTTACAAGTAAAGTTCAGATACAGTTTCTTTGAAAAGAAAGATTCAGAATTTCAAGTCACTTGTTCTGTTTTGTCCACATATTTTCAATTTTGAAAGGTAAAGCTCTCTTCTTATATTCAGGCTTTGTGTTTTGAGGGGAACCTATGTCTGAGTCATCTACTCTTAGCTATGCAGAGCTTGAAAAGTTTTCTACCAGCTGCAGCTGTTATATGGAAACCCTGGTGGTTTTGTGGTAAGCATTACAGCTGCTAACCAAAAGGATGGCCGTTCAAATCCACCAGGCACTCCCTGGAAACCCTATGGGGCAGTTCTACTCTGTCCTATAGTGTCGCTATGAGTCAAAATCAACTAGATGGCAATAGGCTTTTTTGTTTTTGCAGCTGTCTTGACTAATTTAAATATGACCAACTGTTTTAATACAACTTTCTAGTTTAGTTTTCTGGAATAACATCAAGCTTGAAAAAAAGAAGAAAAGAAGAGAAAAGCTTTTCAAAAGCTGTAAATGATGGCAATCGATACTTAAAATAGAAATGTAATCTCAAGTATAACTATTGCTTCACAGTGACAAATGATGCCACATTCTAAAAAAAAAAAAAACCTTAGACGTTAATAAAAAAAAAAAAATTAAAGCAATGCTAATAAGTAATTGGACTAAAAAAAAAAAGTTTGAAAACCCTAATCTTTCTTTGGCCTTGGGCAAATTAGTTAATCATCAATTTCTTCACCATAAATGCCAATAACAGAAAGTACCTTTCAGGGGTATCGTTAGAATATCTTGAAATCTAAAAATCATTTTGGAGAAAAACCTCAAGTCTTGAAAAACTGCTATTCTCGCAACAGGTTTCTAGATCACTTTCTATGCCACTCACTCTATATATTGGTTGGTCCACTGTGTTTCTATAAAATAGCAGGAACTAGTAACAAACAGCTTTCAGAGGATAGGCTCTAATTATAATGGAAGCTTTATTATTTGTCTGTGACGTCTTAAGAAGCTTTTAAAATTATAAGAGAGTGAAAATGGAAGGCATTTGAAAAGTTTTACAACCGTGTTAATGATTACGTGCAAGGTTACATTTGATCATCTCCTTATATTTATTTTTCTGATTTATTATTTATTGAATCTGTTGGACAATGAAATAATTAATTCTTCATTCCTTGTTCTCATTTTGTATCTCAAGCAGCAGCACATGTATTATTGGAAAGAGATAAAGGTAAAAATTATTATTTCAATCAAGCACTTTCCTCCAATTAAAATATAAAGAGTGACTTAATACTTATGTTTGCCAAGAGGACTGAGTTCCAGAAAGGAGTTTCAATGCCTGGCAATATCCACAATTTGTATTTATCATATATTCATTGCCAGACATGTATTATTTTGTCAACGTCAAGTCATATTCAAGTGGTATTTAGAAGCCATGATTTTATATAACAGAAATTTTCAGACACCACTGCATATTTTAGTTCCTGGGTGGCACAAATGGTTAAGTGCTCAGCTTCTAACCGAAAGGTTGGCTGTTTGAACTTACGTAGAGTCACCTTGGAAGACAGGCCTGGCGATCTGCTTCCGAAAGGCCACAGCCTTGAAAACGCTAGGGAGAGCCATTCTACTTGGGAACACACGAGGCCATCAGGAGTCAGAATCGACTCGATAACAACTGGCTTGGTTTGGTTTTTTGAGTATATATTTAATGCTAATTTTTTATTATGATTACAATTAATATTATAACACCCACAAAAAAGAAACATGAAAAAACACCTAGTTCTCAACATCCAAATGCAACTGCGAAAAAATAGGAATGTGTATAGACAAATACAAAAAGAATATGTGGAAAAAAATGGAGCCTCTGAATTATTTTTCAACAAATACATTTAAATAAGAAAGTAAGCCAGCATTATGGCCTTGGTTTGGTATATAATATATTTTGTGCAGTCTAAAAAAAAAAAAATAGAAAAAATAACATAAAAGTTGTTTTTGATTAACTTGGTTGCTTATGGATCTATGATTCCTCAGGAGCTGTGTTTATCCTGTCATGAAGTCATTACCAGGAACATTGCCTGTGATCTTGGTCTCACATTACTCATCGCCATTTGTAGATGAGCATCTGCCATTGCTGGTCTCTTTCTTCTGAAGGACACATTAATTCACTACAACAATTTACCCATAAATACAGTAATTCTTAACTGCCTTTCATTTACTGAACTTCATAGTTTTAGCTTTATAATTCTTTGGCCTAAATATGCAGGAAGGTTATTAAAATGGTCCATATTTAGCTCCTCTCTCTGACATGGATGGGCACAGATAAGCTATACTGATACCACGTACCATTATTATTTATAAGAATTTTTTGGTAGATCATAAAAGAAAAAAATTAGGAATAAATGATTAGGATATTAAAGAAATAACATTTTTTATTTGACATTCTTTTTCATAGTCCAGGAAACAGATTGGCGGCCATAAATCAGCTTTCAAGTAACTTTAGAGCTTCTTTAATTAAAACGTTTAGAAATAGAACACATTTTTAAAAAAAATCTATCACTTCAAATGTGAAATTTAAGATTGACTTGCAGAGAGAACTTCTATTATTGAGTATTGAAAAAATTGAGAATTAGTTTCTAATGCATAGTATAATTTCTTTAAGTGAAGAGAGAAATTTTTATATATTTGTAATTGGTGGGAAGTTACATTGTCTTGTACGCATATAAAGTTGTGAGGTAATTATTCATATTTTCCCATCTTTCATTTGTTATCTCTTTCATTTAACTTTTCTGATGGAAAATTCTTTAAATTCCTACCTCACTGACAAAACAAATTGCATTTAGCATTTCTGCTTCACTTCCTGTGAATTTGGCATTACAATGTTGGCTGAAAAAAGCTATTTGTTAAATAACAGCATATTGTACTGGTGTATGAAAGGGGGAAAGATATGATCACACCAGGCTTCCCAGAACTCATTAAAATATATGTAAGCTGCAGCAAATAAACAAGATATAAAAAAGAACTCAGTGGCTTGGTTAAAAACTAAATGATAATATTAAAATGCATAAAACAGCAAGAATCATTTTAAGAACTATTTGTTCAAATAATTACTCTTATTTTCAATGTTCACATTGGCTTCTAATGGGTCCTCAAATAAAATTTTACATAATGAGCAATGATATAACTCAAACTCCAGACTCCATGACTAGGTATTTTTTTTTACTGGTATTATAACATGGGAGGACTTGAAGATCACTAGTGCTTGTGCAAATAAACAGATATGAACTAGAATTTAAAGAATGAACTCCAAATACATTTGAGTCTATCAGGAATACTTTACGGCAATGCAGGGCAGGTTTTTACAAACGAGGATCACATGCAGGCAGTGTCTTTCAAAGGAAAGCCTTCATGAAGACCTAATGGGTGCCGAGGGCCCCGTTTGAGGACTCATGGGCTAACAACTGAAGCTGTATTCTGTTGAAGTGCTTCGCATTGTGAATTAACATTGCCGCATAGATATTTTGTATTCATAAATAGTAAACTGCATATACTTTTAGACTGTTATTGAAATAAAAGAGCAGAATTAAAAAAAAATCCCATGGTAATCATGAATCCTCAGGAATACATGCCACTAGGACCATTATGACAAATACTGAAACAGTTTTATAAAAAGGGTGAGATTTGTAACTGGGTAGACCTGAATTCATTTCCTAGGTCTCCCCTTTTTTAACGTTGTGAAAATCATTAAGTCTCCTTGAACCTGTACTTCTCAATCTGTAAAGAAAAGAGGATAACAATATATCCCTTATGGGGTTATGTTATTATTATTATTATAATATTAAACTGAAAGTGATAACGTAGGTAAAATTCCATAGTATAGTTGCTGATGCAAAATACATACTTATGAATGGTTAATTTCCCTTGTCTTTTACTATGTTAATGTATTGATTTAAAAAATATTTAGGATAGAGAAGGATGAATATCAGTTGTCTATATGAGATAAATTCTGAGAGAAAAGTTTTTCCTAAGAGGCATTTATATGTTGAGTGATATTCATAAGACTTTAATAAAGGAATATTATTATAAGCATAAAATAATTCCAAAACACAGCTAGTGCTCTTGAGCTCTGGATGAATTTATCCACTTTGCATATATGAACAGTTTATCCCCAGAGTATTTTTTTCAACCTCCATCACCAAAGGATTAGACCCAATTATAATTAATTCTTTAATAATGAAATTGATACCCTTTTCAAGTATTTAGACCAGATACTAGATTATAGTGCACTATAAAATATGCTTCTGAGTAATTATGACCTAATTAATTTTTTTAGACAGCTTTTTAAAGTTTGATTTACTAATTGGACTCTCTGAAATTGAAAGCAGGAAATAGAGCTGTCTAGCCCACCAGAGGCTTCATTCCATTTGGCACCAAACCAGAATGAAAGTTGACTTAATTTGTGCTGTTTTGCATGGTTGGGTTTGACAAGTATGTTTGGGTTTCATAAAACAATCAAAGGTTGTTTCTGGTTGGGCTTTTTCTAAGTACAACCCAAATGAATAAGAATGTAATCCAAAGCATGGCAGGGGCACTAAGGATGATATCTACTCCTGACTTCCTCTTTCAGGCTTGCTGGAGGGGTGGGTGCTGCGTATTTGTAGAAATAAAAGTGTAGAAGTAATATTGCAAAATGATTATATTAAGCTCTGAAACATGGAGGTACATGACATGTTCTACATCAGTTCCTACTTGGTTTGTGTGGTCTGGGACAAATATATTCTCTGAACCTCAATTTCTATCCCAGGGCAGTTTGATCCTAGGGGAGGATGTATGCTAGGTTAAAAAATTGGGGACGTTTAAGCAAATCTTTAAAGTCCAGGCCTTGGCGTCCATATCCTGATTTCTCCCATCTGCTTTTCTACATCATCGAGCGTGAAGGTGCAGTTGATGTTTTACCTGGAACCCCCAACAACTCTACATTACAAAGATTCTATGCTAGAGAGAATCATCCGTGACCTCACTTGTCTTCATCTTGTTAGTTATCTGCTTCAAAGTTTGTACAAAGCTGTTTGAAAAGCTGTAGTTCTTATATGATCTTAGTTTTATAAGAAATTTTCCTCTAAGGTACAGTAAAGCATCTTAATGATTAAACATTTTGAAATAATGACCTAGCACTGATTCCCTAAATTGAATATTTTTAATATTTAAATGACATTCAGGTGTATGTCTCCAAAGTCCAATTTTATAGTTCCACTATTTCTCTGCTGAATATAGGAAACAATAAATTAAAGTCAACTCTAAGACTTCAATCCACTCAATTACTGTATTTTTGTATGGGGGTACTTGAAAGAATGGATAGGCATAAGCCATATACTTTTGATAATAGAAAGCTATATTTAATCAACATTTATAGCATTATGTTCTTCTTAACATTATAGTTTAAAACACTTCATGTAATTTTAAGACTCCCTGTACTTTTGAAAAGAATGTATATATATTTATAAGCTGACTGGCTTGACAAAGCAGATCCAAAAGTACATTCTGCTTATTGCATCAAGGCAATATATAATGGATATTTCTGATAAATCTCTGGATGTTTTAAGATTTTATCCACGTTTTGGAGACATATTAATGTGGATTCAGTAGCACAAATCAATATTTCTCAGGATACGAAACCAGGGAAAGCAAATATGTCACTTTGATGACTAGGGTAGTGCCTGACCCAAGCTACGGTACTTTCAATCACCTCATATGCATGTGAAAGCTGGGCAATGAAAAAGGAAGACTGAAGAAGAATTGATACATTCAATTGCGGTATTGGTGAAGAATATTGAATATACCATGGAATTCCAGAAAAATGAGCAAATCATTCTTGGAGGAAGTACAGCCAGAATCTACCTTAAAAGTGGGGATGATGAGGCATTTTCTCACTTACTTTGGACATGTTATCAGGAGGGAATAACCTCTGGAGAAGGATATCTCCAGAAGTCAGCAAAAAAGAGGGAGACCCTCAACGAGACGGATTGACAGTGGTTGCAACAATGGGCTCAAACAAAGCAACGACTGTGAGGATGGTGTAGGTCCGGACAGTGTTTCTGTCCTGTTATACATGAGGTCTCTATAAGTTGGAGTCGACATAAGGGCAGCAAACAACAACAACAGGACATGAAAAAGTGATCAAATTGGAAAATGCAATTGCTTATTTAGGGTTTAAACTATTGGATTATGAGGGAAACCAACCAGACCAAGCAAAACTGGAAAACATCAATTTTAACAAAAAGATAAAAATATGCTTCACCCTTCCCCATTAAAACAATTTTTTTGAATATCTTTTATTTACCAATCAGTGTATTAGGTGTGTTACAAGCATTATTGCATTTATTTCTCATTAAGCAAGGGTTATTATTCCAATTTTATAGAATCATCATTAAAAAAAAAAAAACGTATAATTCACAATATTTACTGCAAGAAAATGGAATGTTGTTCATGGCTCCAGGGCACTAACTTTGCTTTCTCTCCCCAGATGAGGAAAGTGACCTCGATGTCACTAAGTTTGGTTTGAGAATTAAAGATGTGATGTTTAATATCAACTAGAAGCACATAGATTGTAAATTGAATATTTTTTGGAATGATGCTGTAAACTTGGTATATAAAAATATGGCGCTACAAAAAGAACTGAATTTTACTGTTCTGGTTGCACATGTAGCTCACAGGCAGCTGTGAACCATCTCAGAGACTCAGAGGACCATGGGAAACTACCCTCAGATATGCTGCTCTACTGTATGTTTATCTTGCTCCTGTTAAAATGTAGTACCCTTGACCAATTAAATTGGGAGCATAACTTTGCTGTGTCTATGTGTGTATGGGAGGGTGTATTCAAGCTCATGGTTTGTACATTTGTGTGTGGGTGATACGTGTGTGGTGGAGTCTGAGTGTCTCTGCGTGTGTGTGTGCACATATGTGTATGTGTATGTGTGTGGCCTTTCCCTCTAACCCACAACCCAATTCATTTATGCAAAATATCTATTTTTCTGTCTTGTGAATAATTACTTTGTTCTTTTGTAATTTTTGTTACCCTTTACCTAGGGCACTAACTTTTCTTCTCCCTTTTTCATCATTTTAAAAATTCTGTTCATTAAAAATTAAGCCATAAAATAATGAAATGAAGGAAAATTAAAATCAATTCAATCACCATACTCTTTGTATATAAACACCCTAAGACTAACAGATATTCCTTTCTCATTTTATAATTTTGACTGTCCCATAGATTTCAACAGATCATGGGGTAAGTGTTGATCAGATTTGGCTCAGAAGTTAGGAAGTGATTGAAGGATTTCAAGGTACTATAACAAATATTCAAAAATCATACTTTTCTTCTCAAGATTGTTTATTTTCTACTTTATCTTCTTGCCCATCGATATCCAGCAGTGACTACTAAATATTGTTCCTGAGATATTTGTTTTCATTACCAGAGAGATAGGAAGAAAAGAGCATTTCAGCTATATTTGATAAGCTCTCTGCCCACAGGTATGGCCTGAATTAGAATCAAGGTTCAAACATAAGCAGAACAATAAAATCTCCTCTGATACATACTCTACCTTTGGGTTTCTAATTGGAATGTGTAGCAGAATGGTAGCATGCAACCCCTCAAAGTTCTAGAAGGAATAGAGGGGTTTCCTTAGGATTGAAGGAAGCAGGGAAATGGGGAAAAATAAGGGAGAGACTAAAGCTATGGAGTGCCTGAGCCAGAGAATGAAGAATATAATGGGGTGGGTAGTTCCAATTAGGAACACTGGTGTGAATTAGCATAACCAGTCTCATGGAGACCCAAAAGAAAATATGAAAACACACACACGTATATGCTGGAGTTCGCCTTATTTAGGAATACTTTAATGTGGTTATTTACCGATTGGGAGATAAAATTATTTGCTTTTTTGCTTAAAGCATATAAAAAAGAGTCTGTTTCTAAAATAAGGATAGCCTGTCTTCTCCTACATGCAAGTGGAAATATTTTAATAATAAGAAAGTAAATTGCCTGAGTACACACAATACTCCAAATTCTACAAAGACATTAACAGGTAAGTTCTACAGCCACCCTCTCTCCCAAAAAAATAAAAGCATAAACCAGCAGCGGGAGAGATAAAGCCATTATTACAAATACTGCCAACTTAACAATGATCATACTTCATCATAAGGGTATCAATAATCTGGTTTGAAATCCAGAGGCTCAAAATGGACCAACGAAGAGTAAGATAAAATGCAAAATAATCGAAACCAGTTTTGTGAGGTTGAAAGAGGTACCATATGTGAAAGTGCTATGGAAACTGTGAAGTGATTTGCAAATCTTAACAATATTTTAGATAACTAAAAGCCAACCATGATTAGAAAGACAGAAGTAATCATTATCTTGTGCAAGTCACTTAATGTTAAGAGTTTTAATGTTCACTTCTGTATAATACAATAATGATACACACCTTTCAGAGTTGTGGTCAGAAATGGATATAATGTATGGAAATTACTAAGCATGGAGCTTCGAAAGTGGTAGGTATTTAATAGAGGTAGTTATCTTTATTAAAATTATAATAGGCGTTTCTAACCACCCACAATTCTGGAAAAATTCCACAAAAAAGATTTCTTTTAAATTGCACTAGCAAAATAAATACTTGTGATTCAAGCTCTTTTCTATTCCAGGTATTAAAAAAATAAGAAACACCTATGACTTTATATGTAAAGTTTCAGTCAGCATGAGGTATTTCTAAGAATAAAGTTTAGACCTTTAAAGAATAAGAGGTGCTTTGGAATGCCTGGAAGAATAAAACAAGAAGAAGTGAAAAAGGATACCAGAAAAAATACAACTCTGTATATGGCAACAGTCCAGGACAAGTGGGTGATTTTCAGAGTGATAATACGCACTCGCCACCCCATGGCTCAGGGCTGCTCCGACTTCATGCACAGTGGGGAACCTTCTATGCCCTTCAATATCAAATTGTACATGCAAGTTATTTGTATCAGAACATTGAAAAGTCAATGAAGGCAAACCTGGTAGGCAGCTACTGTCAGAAAACATCTGAATCAATAGGACACTATCAGAACTGTCTTTCCCAAGCAAAACACAAAAATATATTAACCAAAAGCATGACAGCACTGTGAAATTTCCTCACTACAGTAACTCAAAGCAACATAAACCTTGGGTAGCAGGCTCCAGTGCCTTGCCCAACAGGTCAGATAATAATGAAATACTATGGATCATATTATTGTGGACAACCTGACAGACATGATGGTTCTGAACAAGGGGCAAGGTCATTCACTTACATTTTAATCATTTCTATAATTCAAGAACATTAAAAATAAACAAACTATAAAAGGATTACTTTTCTTAAATTTCTATTTTTTCTTGCTACTATTATTCTATTACTAAAGCTTCTATAGACTGAAAGATTAAGCAGAAAAAAATTACAATCACCACAAAAACGTTAAAACAATGGTTTTCTACTGCCTAGAGATAAACTTGAAACACTTTAACTTGACCTTCATGATTCCATTACAGCATCAACCCTAATCAACCAAACCACCAGGTTGACTAAATTCTTTACCACTCAGAATGAAAAACCAGCATGGAAGAAATTCACGTAGGGTCAGGATGGAATGTCTTTTCCTTTGTAAAGCTTTTCAGGCAGTGTTGAGTAACACTCACCTGCTGCTTTCCAAAGTACTTCTTATCTGCATATTCTCATATTATATTGTAATTTATTTTAACTTGTCCAGCCATTTCACTCTATTGTGAATTACTTCAGAGTGGAGACGGTGTATGGCTTGTTTTTGCTTGCCCAAGACAAAACAAATGCCGTGTGCATGGCAGTTAGGGAGGGGGCAGTGTGTGGAACCAGAGAGTAACAGCCCTGTATCTGGAAACCCTGCTCTGAAATTCCAACTCTGCTGCTCATTAACTCTGAAAATCACTTAACCCTTCTGGATCTCAGCATTCTCATTTGTAAAATGATGATAATGTCTACCTTGCAGTGTAAGAATTAGAAGATAAAGTCTTGCATATTAGGAGATATATACATGTGTGTGTATCACGCATTCAATAAATGCTAGCTATAAATCACATAAGGAATGCTTACTGGAAATATGAAGGAATAAATATATTATTCTCTTCTTATTGATTTAAGATTCAGTCAATCTATCTTGAACACTAATATTCCATAATACATATATTAGAACTTAAATGGCAGTATTAGAAAACTTGAAGGCTATAAATTTGCATTCCTATTTTGAATCAACACTCCTTTCCCTATTATTCTATTTATTTTTAGAGATATGCAATTTAAAAATATCCCTAGTTTTGCAAATCTTCAAAGAACACTAGATGTATACAAAATCAGAGAATCAAATGAAGACTGGCTAATTCTAGTCTGAACAGTTAAAATGTAGCACATTTATGATACAGAAATTATCCCTAAATTATCTCAAGCTCATCTATTTATTTTGTTGATTGCCTGTACTAGTTTCCCATTATTAATTTTAGGGTTTATGATATAAAAAGAGAGAGGTCCTACAAATCATGAACTCACTGCATTTCTATATTTGCATCTCATCTTTTGGTTAGAGAATGAGTAAAAAGATTCCACTTCAGTATTCTGCATTATTCAATAACTTAGAGATTTGTATAAGGCTAAAGAAAATACTAAAGAAACAGCTATTAAAAAAAAAACAAAAAACTTTTGTAGTGCAGTGTTTGGGGGCATGAATAATCTAGCCTTAGTAAGGAAATACCAGAATACACAGAACTTTTATGAATCCAATGCCATGGTAAGCCTGGGCAAAATAGTTGTCACTATGGTTTTACCCAGCATTGAGCACCTACGCTGTGCCAGAGTGTAGGATAAGTGTGGTGAAAGGATACAACCTTGATGGATGCCTTTCCTGATTTTAAACCATGTAGTGCCCTCTCGTTCTGTTGGAACCACTGCCTCTGGGTCTATGTGCAGGGTCCTTGTGAGCAGAGTTAAGTGTTCTGGAATTCCTGTTCTTTATGATGTTATCCATAATTTGCTATGATTCACACAGTCAAGTGCCTTTGCATAGTCAATGAAACACAGGTAAACATTTTTCTGGTATTCTCTGCTTTCAGCCAGGATCCATCTGACATTAGCAATGATATTCCTGATTCTATGTCCTCTTATGAATCTGACTTGAATTTCTGGCAGTTCTGAGTCAATGTACTGCTCCAGTAGTGGGGTTATCATTGAAATCACTACATTTCATTTGCATTTCAGAATTATGATAAAAAATGAAAATTTAATATCTAAGATTATTTCCTTGACTTGATTTGTCAGATATTCCATAGATGGTATGTGACGGTAAAATAAAATTACTAAATGGAGTGGAACCTTAAATACTGACTTCATCAATAGATGGTTTTACCTTTTATTTTTTAAAGGACTTGAAAGAAATCAAAATGTAAATAAATCATGTTACTTAATCATGTTCTTTAAATAAGTTATACTATGGGAAAAAAAGAAGCGCAGATATTCTCCAGCCTACATACCATATACCTCACAGCTAGAGTTTCCATCATAAGTCCAGCAAGATCTATTAGGACAACTTATAGGTATTAAAACAGGCAAACATTGGGCTCCTCACTGGAAATATGGAAGAAGCTGTAACACCTCACGGGTAATGTAGGAATGCTGCATCCAAGGCTGGCACCCCACCTGTCTTGGTTCCTGTTCCCAAATACCTCCACCTATACTACCTAAGTTTATCACTTTGGGACCTTACACTGCCTAGAACTGTTTGTGTTCATTTGGATTTATTAGTGAAAAAAAAAAAAAATTTTTTTTTTTTTTTTATGATTATTCTGGAAACCCTGGTGGTGTAGTGCTTAAGTGCTGCGGCTGCTACCCAAAGGGCGGGCAGTTCAAATCCATGAGGTGCTCCTTGGAAACTCTATGGGGCAGTTCTACTCTGTTCTATAGGGTCGCTATAAGTCGGAATCGACTCGACGGCACTGGGTTTTTTTTTTTTTTTTGGTTATGATTATTCTTAGTGTATGTGTGTGTGGGAGGGAGGAGGGGGTAGATCTGAGAGGGTTCAGGGTCAGTGAGAATACTTGGACCTGGTTACTTTCTTCTTAGAAGTTTCCACAAATCAGCTGCAATGAGGCATTTTGATCAAGAGAAAAATGGGGTTAGGAGATTTGAAGCCAAACCACTTTAAAGAAAAGGTAGTTTGAGAATATCAGACGGGAAGCAGAGTTACATGAAGAAAAAAGCAAAGGTTAGAAATAAAGATAAGGCAGTGTGAAAAGACAGCTTTACGTATTTTTCAAATTTGGCCAGGGTTGACCAAACGTCAGGAAAACTGGAAAAACATTTTGTTCCTTGTCTCCCTGTCACTCATACAATCCAGTCACCATTCCCAATGCTGTCAGTACTGTGGTTCAGCATAAACTGTTGGTTTACACAGGTTGGCTGTGCAGCCAATTTTATGAAACTGAAAGAAATATCTCAGAATGAATTATGTTATATAACTCTTTCATAATTGGGGACTGCCTGTATTTCCTCCATTATTTCAGTTGTCTTGCTTAATATCAAAATTGGCTTTTATAAAACACATTGATCATTATTCAATTCTTACAATATTTGCAAACACTAGATATACTACTAATAATTATACAATTGTGAAAACCCATTTATTCTAGAATTACATTAAGAAATATAATTTAGATAAATGAAATATCTTGATGTATTTTATAACACAATGGCATTATAAATATTATAACATACATAATGTTCTAAGAAATAATTTGAGGCATTAAGATAGTCTTCTCAAAAATTAGAAAAAAATATTTTAAAATTCAAAAGAGAAGTGAAATCCATGGTTAAATCCTTTGTACTTCAGACACTACAAACTTAATATAAATAACTTCCCAGAGCATATCATAGCAAATTGTGCCAATGTTACATGCAAACAAAAAATAAATAAGCAAAACCCTGAACAACTTGCTAAACTGCTGCTAAGAATTATTTCTTACATTTCAAACTCTGAAAATTCATATTGTATCACTTTTGAGGGCCACTGAGTTAGCAAACCAATGTATTTTCAGCATTTGTCTACGGACATTTTTCTCCCAATCCTGAAACATTTTGTACAAATTCTTTTGAAACTAAAAAATAAAAACAATAGCAGGGCTAAGCAGTTCATATTAACCATAAGAACAGGGGTACTAAATTGCTCAAATGTACGATGGAACATATGCTAGATTTTTTTGTATTTTGGAATAGGAAAGATATAAAATTGTCAGTAATTTTATGTAATGATTAAGTATTGTACTTGCAAAAGAGTGACACAAACAATAAAGCAAACTAAAATGGTGGATATGGAATTTATCAACCTTTTATAACTTATCAGCTATCAGAATAATTAATCGAGATACTAAAATAAGGAGAAACCCATAAAATACTCTTTATTTTGGGAGAAAAATACTGCAAAATAAGCAATTTTGTTGCCTGAAATTTCTTTGGTGAAAGAATAATTTTGTGATTTAAATTTATATGTAAAAGTGTATTTATTTCTTTTTAGAAGAAGTGTGTATTATTTTGCTATGCAGTGGTATAAAAATACCCTCGACTTTAAAATGGTGTATGTATTGGATTTAACTTATTTCTGGAAACATGCTCAGCCCACAGTTTGGTTAAGTCTAGTTCCTCTGGAGAAGATGATCCCATTTGTGAAGCCAAGGAAGTAATTTCATGGAAGGGTAGAAGGCCTTCTTGGTACTTTTCAAATTATATTGGACACCGATGCAGCTTACTTAGAGGGTCATAAAGACTGTCAAAAATGTCTCATCTTATTTTGACTTCCCTGAAAGGGATTCTTGCTATAGGCATTGTCTGATTTCAGAATTTGTATTAAGGAGGAAGAGACCTTCAAGCAGAGGGCTCATGGAGGACTCTTCCCAGAGCAAGCCTACATCCAACTGTATCAAAACCAAATTTTATTTTGTGTTCAAGATTTCTAGCCAGTCTCCACTTCTTTCCTCCTTTACACTTTCCCTCCCCCTTTATTCCCTGCAGACTTATATACATTTTATAATTTGAGCTTGTTTATGTAACAGTGTCTGTTTGTTACAAGGTGAAACCCATCGCAATTTAGTTTATTCTGACTTGTAGCAAAACTATAGAATGGAGCAAAACTGTCCCACAGGGTTTTCAAAGGTGTAATCTTTATGGAAGCAGACCGCTACATCTTTCACCCACAGAGTAGCTGATGGGTTTTGAACCGCCAGTCGTTCAGTTAGCTGCCAAGTCCTTAACTACTGCTCCATCAGGGCTCCTTATTTGGTTGCTAGTAGTATTATATTAATATTAGCTGTTTGAGATAGTTTTTGGAGCCCTGGTGGCACAGTGGTGAAAAGCTTGGCTGCTAAACAAAAGGTTGGTAGTTTGAATCCACCAGCCCCTCCTTGGAAACCCTATGGGGCACTCAACTCTGTCCCATAGGGTCGCTATGAGTTGGAATTGACTGGACAGCAATGGGTTTGGTTTTTTTGGTTTAGTATTTGAGACTGTTCTGTCATTATTTCTAAAAATTTATTAATCATTAATCTAGAAGCTCTCATTAATATTAGTCTTTATTTTGTTCTGAAAAATTTTATTATACATCTTGAAAAGGTAGTCTAGTACCTGTAAGTCAGTAGTGCTGTTATTCTCTTTATAGACATTCCACTAGTTGTAATTACGCCGAAATACTAGCTACATGATGGCAAAGGCTGTATTTTGTTCAGCACCTGGAACAACTTATACAGTAAGTTCTCAATAGCATTTGTTGAATAAAGATGAAGAATAAACAAAGAAATGGATTTCCAAAATTGTAACAAAGGAACTTTTTAAAGAGAATTATTCTAGACAATGTAGTAGGCATAAAAATCTAAGAAGCACATATTATGACTATCCATTTTATTGTTATATATTTCACAAACAAATAAATGTAGTTATTTTCCTTCAGGTGGCTTTTATACTTGTGGCTGTCACCCATTTTGATTTCGGTTCTACTTTTTTTTTTAATCTAAAGATAGCTGTCTTTAATAATTAAATTCTCCTACCACTGTTTAATTTTAGCATCTGAAGGACAAATATACATGATGCAATCTAATGTTTATTGATGAAAATGGTAAAGAAAAGAAACGTCATATGTGCTTTAAACATTTTGCAAAGGTAAACGATATTTTAAAAACTTATGTTTTTCCTTATGCCAGCTCTGCCCCCACCATGTCATTGTTCGTATAGAAAGGTGATACATGGTTTGCATTGACCGGCTGTGATGTGTTTAGTTATGAGTGATAACTTGAAACGTGGTAATCAGACAGACCTGGGTTTACACTGTAACTCAGCTGCTTGATAATTAGGCTAACATTTGAAAGATTTAAAACCTCACTTTCATCATCTGTTAAACCATGATAACATAGTAAGTGTTCTTTTGATAATTAAATGAAATTGAATCCTATGGCTAGTAGAGGATATGACTCAAAGTAAGTGCACTGGAACCCTTCCCTTTCTTTTGCTAACTCTCCTCCTCCCCTTCTTTTTTAGTATGTGTCTCGTAGGTCTATGTGTGAGAAAGCTGATCAGTATTAAGGATAAATTATAAATATAATAACTATAACTTTTAATTCAATAGCACTATAAAGATCACCATATGTATCTAATTTGATCTCAGAAAACCTTAGGGAGGAGGCTGGGCATATATATATATACATAAAAAATTTTTTTGATTATCCAGATGAGAAAACAGAGAATCAAAGGAAAATACCTAACTGTTGCTGATGGCAGGTTGTATGGATGTATTATTATTAGCATTATTATTATCTAGCAGTTTTTTTAGCTGTGTGATCTTGAATGTCATCACCTTCCCCTGTGCTCTGGGCTGCCTCCCTCTGAGAGGGGGAGTTGGATGAAGCCAAGGCTGGTACTCAGGTTCCTTAATTCTTCCTTTATAGCTATAATTCTTTCCACTATAATCATTATCATGAAGAGCTTTATCAAAATAAGTTTTTAGACAGGAAGAGACTGGGCAAAGGGTTTATATAAAATTTCTTTAGAGTTTTGGTTGAAAGAAGTTGTAAAATGTGAAAAGGCTTCTTGAGCAGTTCTGATACCCTCTTTTTTATTGTATAAGCACTTTCATTCAACATGGCAGATAGAAAAAAAACAGTAGTAGGTGGTTAGTTAAGCCAGAATTTTTCTCAGTTCTGCCACTAGATATGAGAGCACAAATAAAAGACTTGACCTCCCTGGCTTTCTATAATTGAGAATATTAGATGAGATAATCTCTATAAAATGAGAATATTAGGCTAGATAGCCTTTAAATTTTCTCCTTGCTCTATGCTACTGTTGCACACACACACACACACATGCACACTGGCTTATACATTTTGATTACAGGGACTTGTTATTTTTAATGGGGAAAGGTTTGAGTAAACAAAGCTCATGAGGGTCATTTGCAAGCAATATTTTTCTCTAATGAGTCACAAAACGTTTTCTTGGTCAAAATCTGCTTTCTATTGGAATTTTTCTTACTGAAAACTTTTGTTCTATTTGGCGTGTCAGGAAAAGTTGGTTGTTAATAATAGTCACGCTTTGAGTGAGAACATCAATTCCTAGTAGTAGTTAAAGAAGTTTAGCAAATTAGTGATAATATGAATAGTTTCCAAGAATAACTGAACATCTGAATGTTTTTTAATGTATCTTCTTTGTTATTATTATTATATATGTATTATTATTCATACTTTCAAGAACCCATAGAGTTCTCAAAAGTACAACTGTGTGTTCAGCGATAAGAAAGAAAAAATATTATTTTAAATCATAATTTTCAATGGTATTTTTTCTTTGCATTTTTGTCCTTATTAAGCATAAAATCTTTTCAAAATATAAATATAACATGCTTTAAAGTTTTTAAGTAATATTTTAATCAACTAGCAAATTGTTCCTAAGCCATGAGTTTGAGGCAAAATTATAGATTTGTATGACTTTTACCATACTAAATGTCTTTCATTTATAAAGAATAAACTATACTTTTAATTATTTTTATTTGAGTTGAGACATTTTTCTTACATGTTATTTGTGAATGACAGCATATAGTTATTAAAGTCATTAAATAACAGAAAATTAAAAACTAAAAGAAAAACTGGCCCCAACCACAAATCTGCATCAAGCTGAGGCACTATTTCTTACTTGGAAACACCCAAGTTATTTTCTCTAGAATTATTCCAAATGAACAGAAGGTTTCATTACTTGAATGAGAATACCCCCAAAGTGTCCCACACTAAATCCCATTTCAAATACAATTACAAAAATTACAGTTCAAATCAAGGAACTTACATGTCACATCCAAATAATAGATCAAATAACTTATACATACACCAGACCAGAAAAACAGCCACTGATGGCTTCTCACAGCGAAATTTTAGTAAGAGGATTAAGAAATTGTGAAGGATAGGGTAAGTTGTACCTAGCCCTTGGATAAAGAGCTTAAAACAAGTCTGACTCTTTCATTTAAAATTTCAACTTTTTTTTCCCCAGTGGGTAATATACAGAACTGAAATTATGTTTAAAAACTGGATTATAAAAAAACAAAACAAAACAAAAAAACTTTAAGCAAGCCTAGTCTTTCTCCTTGTGGGATAATTGCGAGGTGTTGAGAAAGTTTATACAGTGGCTGAATGACTTAGGTGTCCTCTCTAGTCAATCAGATAATGGAAAGAACCATGTCAGAAAGAAATTGATCATTTATTTAAGATCTTGCAACTCAGACAGGCAGGGAATTTTTTTTTTTTTTAATAACTTTTATTAAGCTTCAAGTGAACGTTTACAAATCCAATCAGTCTGTCACATATAAGTTTACATACATCTCACTCCCTACTCCCACTTGCTCTCGCCCTCTTGAGTCAGCCCTTTCAGTCTCTCCTTTCTTGACAATTTTGCCAGCTTCCCTCTCTCTCTATCCTTCCATCCCCTCTCCAGACAAGAGTTGCCAACACAATCTCAAGTGTCCACCTGATATAATTAGCTCACTCTTCATCAGCGTCTCTCTCCCACCCGCTGACCAGTCGCTTTCATGTCTGATGAGTTGTCTTCAGGGATGGTTCCTGTCCTGTGCCAACAGAAGGTCTGGGGAGCATGGCTGCCGGGATTCCTCTAGTCTCAGTCAGACCATTAAGTTTGGTCTTTTTATGAGAATTTGGGGTCTGCATCCCACTGATCTCCTGCTCCCTCAGGGGTCCTCTGCTGTGCTCCCTGTCAGGGCAGTCATCGATTGTGGCCGGGCACCAACTAGTTCTTCTGGTCTCAGGGTGATGTAGGTCTCTGGTTCATGTGGCCCTTTCTGTCTCTTGGGCTCTTAGTTGTCGTGTGGCCTTGGTGTTCTTCATTTTCCTTTGCTCCAGGTGGGTTGAGACCAATTGATGCATCTTAGATGGCCGCTTGTTAGCATTTAAGACCCCAGACGCCACACTTCAAAGTGGGATGCAGAATGATTTCATAATAGAATTATTTTGCCAATTGACTTAGAAGTCCCCGCAAACCATGTTCCCCAGACCCCCGCGCTTGCTCCGCTGACCTTTGAAGCATTCATTTTATCCCGGAAACTTCTTTGCTTTTGGTCCAGTCCAATTGAGCTGACCTTCCATGTATTGAGTGTTGTCCTTCCCTTCACCTAAAGCAGTTCTTATCTACTGATTAATCAATAAAAAAACCCTCTCCCACCCTCCCTCCCTCCCCGCCCCGTAACCACAAAAGTATGTGTTCTTCTCAGGTTTACTATTTCTCAAGATCTTATAATAGTGGTCTCATACAATATTTGTCCTTTTGCCTCTGACTAATTTCGCTCAGCATAATGCCTTCCAGGTTCCTCCATGTTATGAAATGTTTCACAGATTCGTCACTGTTCTTTATCGATGCGTAGTATTCCATTGTGTGATATACCACAATTTATTTAACCATTCATCCGTTGATGGACACCTTGGTTGCTTCCAGCTTTTTGCTATTGTAAACAGAGCTGCAATAAACATGGGTGTGCATATATCTGTTTGTTTGAAGGCTCTTGCATCTCTAGGGTATATTCCCAGGAGTGGGATTTCTGGGTTGTATGGTAGTTCTATTTCTAACTGTTTAAGATAACGCCAGATAGATTTCCAAAGTGGTTGTACCATTTTACATTCCCACCAGCAGTGTATGAGAGTTCCAATCTCTCCGCAGCCTCTCCAACATTTATTAATTTGTGTTTTTTGGATTAATGCCAGCCTTGCTGGTGTGAGATGGAATCTCATCATAGTTTTAATTTGCATTTCTCTAATGGCTAATGATCGAGAGCATTTTCTCATGTATCTGTTGGCTGCCTGAATATCTTCTTTAGTGAAATGTGTGTTCATATCCTTTGCCCACTTCTTGATTGGGTTGTTTGTCTTTTTGTGCTTGAGTTTTGACAGAATTATGTAGATTTTAGAGATCAGGCGCTGGTGGGAGATGTCATAGCTGAAAATTCTTTCCCAATCTGTAGGTGGTCTTTTTACTCTTTTGGAGAAGTCTTTAGATGAGCATAGGTGTTTGATTTTTAGGAGCTCCCAGTTATCGGGTTTCTCTTCATCATTTTTGGTAATGTTTTGTATTCTGTTTATACCTTGTATTAGGGCTCCTAGGGTTGTCCCAATTTTTTCTTCCATGATCTTTATTGTTTTAGTCTTTATGTTTAGGTCTTTGATCCACTTGGAGTTAGTTTTTGTGCATGGTGTGAGGTATGGGTCCTGTTTCATTTTTTTGCAAATGGATATCCAGTTATGCCAGCACCATTTGTTAAAAAGGCTATCTTTTCCCCAATTAATTGACACTGGTCCTTTGTCAAATATCAGCTAGGCATGGAATTTTTATATGATAGAAAAACCTGATTCTTAAATTATCTTTCTTATACCCAGAACTCTAAACATGTTCATAACCTGCTTTACCACCTGAACACAGTTTTCACATAATCTGAGTCCATTTATTTTAAATCAAGGAAAAATTTTTGAAAGTGTGAAAATCTAATTTGCATTTTATGAATCTCTGATTTAAAAATTTTAAGGGTATGATCATCCATGACTACAGCAAAAAAAAAAAAAAAAAAGTTGCATGCTTTGTGCAGAGTAAAGTTGCACATGAATAATATTCAGACAGGGTAGGAAAAAGACACATTGTTCTTTGTTCCTCCCACACTTCAAAAATAAATAAAATAGATTTATGAAAAAATTACATTTACATAATAGGCACAATAAATTCTATTTAATCATTCAAAATTAAGATGGCAATTTATGCACCAAAACTCTTTGAGGACTAGGTAATTTTATTATGTAACTGTAATTTTTACATGCCATAGAAAATTATTTATGAATTTCCTTTTTTTATACCAAACTTACATGCTTTCCATTGAACTTTATTCTACTCGGAATATATCAAAAATATAGATATGTTATTTTGTTCTTTCACTACATTTTACTTGAATATTTAGGTTTGAAATTTTAGAGACCCTCATCTGCAAACTCATTTTAAAACAGCCACTGTATTAAAAGCGATTCAACAGAGGCCATCAACATGGATTTTGCTATTCCATTGGCTAGTTTATTATTTCTGATATTCAAATAGCCAAAATTTATAATTGTTTGCATCTGGAAATCTTTACAATGTCACTGGTTCTGTCAGAAATGATGACATAGAAATGTACTTAATTTTATTTAATAAAAACATATTTAGGGAAACTATTATAATGACTAAACAGCAACTAAATAAGAAAATATATCTTATAGTTAAGTTAAAATGTACTAATGAGAGTAAACTATTGATTCTAAGCAGATGGTTCCCATTAATTTGTAATTCTGATCTAATGAGTATGAACACATAAATCAAACATATCAATTATGTTTAAAATTTTTTTCAAAATGAATACATTTTTATATCAGGTACAGACAAAATGAAGTACTTTGATGAAATTTTATTTATTACTGTTTTTCTTGTTTAGAAGTTAAAATGACACGGTGTTTGTCAAAAGATATGATAGAGTCAACATAAACATTTTCTACCCCATAGATGTATTGCAAGGATTACTTTGCCTTCTTACCTAAAAGGATTACAGGATAAATGATTTACAGTTCACCAGTAAATTAAAAGTGAGTTTTTAAGGCTCTACTTGTTTACTGTGCTAATTTCTGATCTTGGAAAATATGAAGGTGAATATTTCTATAAAATAAATTTGTGGGATCTTCTAGTATTATAGAAACTCTATTATAGTTATTGTATCATTACTTACAGTTCTTAAGAATTCTGGAGTATTTTGTTCTTTGTTTTCTTTCTTTCAGAAATTCTTTCTTCCCCTAAGAGAAAAAACAATATGTATGTGGTTAGTTGGCCACACGTAGTTCAGAATCATTTCACATTCTTTAAAGTATCACTTATTGTTTTTCTCATTTAATATTTATAATTAAAAAAATCTTGCTATATATATTCAAATGTAAAATAATGTCTTACCTATTTATCTACATAGGGATTTTAACGTTGGTTTGAAAAGCTAGAGATCAAGATTCTGTGATAAGTTTATATACTGATTTTGTGAAAAATAAATTATGCTTTCTATACCGTAGTGTTTCAATTTGAAATTTAAAATAATACTAATCTAGGTAGACATTGTTAGAAAGTAGATTACATTATATATATACTAAAGAAAGGAATCTTACAATTATTAGTCTATTAAATGTCTGGTGCTATATTATCAATATTACTATAAATCAACATTATGCACAACTATTACTTTGATATTTTTCACTAAACTTAAAAAAAATACTTAAATATATTAAACATATTTACCTATTTTCAGAGCCAAATGAATGCATAGCTATAATCTATACTATTCTGCAAAATAGCACAATGCACAGAACACAGCTTTTTATTATTGTTGCTGCTGTTATCGATATTATTTAGATTTAGGAATTGAACAGTTTGTTGACTCCAAAGCCCATGCTGAGATATAGACATGTTAAAGCTACTTTCAATTTTTTCAATAGATATTTATTAAAGATCGACACAGAGAAACAAATTTTTAAGCTGCTGGAAAAATAGAAATTTTATCAGGTAAAGATTAATAGAAAAAATTTCTCTTTATCTTCATTTTAAACTACACAAAATTCCCAATGTAGTTTCAGAATTATAGCAATCAGGTTTTACTAGTTTCCCCAGGTCTCCTTCATATATTGCGTGTGGCTTTCTCTCTTAATGTTTCAGGGTTTCAGATGTAACTTGTAGCCGAGAGATAATAGAGTATATAGGGGAGTTCAGAGGTCAGGCTTTTGATGGATGGTATGGACTGATCAGTAAAAGAATTTATCTTAAACGGAAGGAGCCCCAGGGGCACAGTCATTAAGTGCTTGTCTGCTAACCTAGATGTTAGTGATTCAAACCCACCAGCCTCTCCGTGGGAGAAAGATGTTGCAGTCTGCCTTAGTAAAAATTAAAAGAAAAAAAAGAAAAAGCCCGTTGCCATGGAGTTGATTCCAACTCATAACGACCCCATAGGACAGAGTAGAACTGGCCCATAGAGTTTCCAAGGAGCACCTGGTGGATTCAAACTACCAACCTTTTGATTAGCAGTCATAGCTCTTAACCACTATTCGATCAGTTTTTCCTAGTAAATGTTACAGCCTTGGAAATCACAAAGGGCAGTTCTACTCTGTACTTGAAATGAAGGGTCAACTATGAGTCAGCAATGAGTTTTTATCACAAAGAGTGCATGACAAGAGACACGACAGTGCACCCCAAAAATTAGTGCAGGCAAATTAGGGCAGGCACAGAAGCAAACAACCAGGAAGGGAGACAGGCAGGGACATGTTATGTAGACAGAGGTTGGAAACTACAGCTGCTCAGTATGAACTATTGTTGATCAAGAAAATTTTATGTAGAAGGATAAAAAGAGGGGAAGAAGCAGACCTCTCCTTTGAAAATATGTTTAGATCCCCTGCACTAACCAGATATCATTGTGAATCAAAGCCTGACACGTGCTCTATAGCTCCAGCTTCAAGAAACCTTTGTGGAAATCTCCATGATTTCACCATTCCCCTTCCACCTTTTTTCTTCCACCAAGCATGCCTGTGACCCACAAAACACTGTTTACGATTATCTTACATACTGAGATTAGAAAGAAAGGATTTCTTATTAAAAAAAAATCTGAAGCAGTTGGTTGGTTAAGAGTAAGAAATAGTTATATGCATATTTACATGCATTATATGTATAGTATAAACACATTAACCCACTGCCGTGGAGTCGATTCTGACTCAAAGCGACCCTATAGGACAGAGTAGAACTGCCCCATAGAGTTTAGAAAATAACTGCACATCATTGCTCTAAGAAGTACAACTTTTAGTTTAGAGAGCAGGAAAATTAAATCATTCCCAGGAGTCAATATCAAGAATTACTTTAATGTAATAAAGATGTTAAGAATTTCTGATTTGGTTTGACATGTGAGCAACACGTAAATGAAAAATTTCACAGTGCTAAAGACAAGTACCTTATTACATAAGTTCTCATCATTTTTAGCCTGCAAAAAAATTAAGTAAAATGAGTACCAAGAAAAGATGAAATATTTAAAAGGCATGCTACTTTTTTTTTCTTTAATGAGCCCTTACAGTGTCTATTTTCAACAGAACTACAGAAATATTATCGTGCCAGCAGCTTTAGCTATTGGCTCACGTAGGTACTCAGCGGAAAATCTGAAGTGACGGATATAATTCCAAAGCTTCATTTACTGCATCTGTTCAATTGTTAAGCCTCCAAAGTCTGCTTTCACTTTACTCCTGCTTGAAACTCAACTGTTTTCTAGTAAAATCCATTAGAAAGAGCCATATAAAAATGCACTTAGATTTGCCCGGCTGCCTCTTAAAATACAACTTGGAGCCACAATCAATTTTTGATAAGATTTCTATAGATAGTTTAGGTATACTGACACTTTTCTTATTAAAACAAAAAATACAACAAGATTCTATGGGCATACACACTAAGAGAAACAGACTGACATAAAGCTCTTTACACGGAATATGGAGAAAACCTGTTAGAAAAAAAATGAAGGCTTTCTATTTTAAAAATAAAGGGATACTTGACACTATATATGTCGTACATTATTACTTACCAAGGGGTAGGCTTCCCAAAGGGATGCAGTAAAAGGATTAAACTGTTTTTGTGACTTATTGAGCCATCTGCAGGGATTTGATTTCATTTTGGTTTTGCATGCGTATCCATCACAAGGATGAATGGGCAAGCCTGCTCTACTTTAGGGGAACAAACAACTATTTTGTTTTTAATCTATGTGCCTCATATGGATGTGCACAGATTTTTTTTTTCTTTTCCTGGATGCTACTTTCTTTCTCATTTATGTATAAACACCTCTTTATTTTAGAGCAAAAAAAAAAAAGTGAAAATAACACGAGGTTATTTTGCACCTTTTATCTATCTGCCTTTTCAGTAATGTCATTGGTATTGGTAGGTCTGACTCACAGAGTTTCCTGGTACAGAGGCTTGGTACCTTTGTCTTTGTACAACACTTAAAAAAAAAAAAAAGAAAAACAACATGAATCTGTTTGGTTATGTTTACATATTTTTCACAAGATATTCTATGTATTCATAGTCAATAAAGCTGTTGATTCTTTAATTTTTTTCTTTTTTTGGTACAATTTTAGGACCAGGCTTGATACGGAGAAAATTATCTGAGACTTAGGGATTACTGTTATTTCAACAGTGATTAGAAAGGAAATGTTGGATAATTAGTAGCTCTAACCATGATTCTATTTACAGAATTAAGCAAAATCTGCAAGCTTTAGACATCAGAAATACTACAAATACTTTGCTTTTTCTTGCCCTTTTTTAGGTGGGGGAAAGGAAACTACTTGTATTCACTTTAATGGTGGATATTTCAAGATGCCACATTGTTGTCGTTGTGTGTCATTGAGTTGGTTTCAGCTAATAGCGACCCTATAGGACAGAGTAGAACTGCCCCATAGGGTTTCCTAGGCTGCAGTCTTTATGCGAGCAGATGGCTAGATCTTTTCTGCCATGGAGCCTCTGGTTCGAACCTGTGATCTTTTAGGTAGCAGCTGAGAACCTAACCATTGTGTGGCCACGGCTCCTTTCAAGTTTTGTTTTTAAGGAATTATTTTCAAAGGTGACAAATAACTGATATTCACATGCTTTTAAACATCTCAGGTATTTCATTTTGCAGAAAATATTGAGTCATTTAAGACTAACAGCAGGAGCTAAAGATTTATTTAGGGCCACTTTCAAAGCATGTGCAGTGAATCCTTACAACATGGCCACATATAAACACTATCCCTTTAGCCCCACGTGGCCTGTGATAGCAACAAAATCCCAACCCTTTGGTTTTAAGAATCAAAACTGTAAAATATGGATGAACTGACAGTTCTCTGTCTTGAATCTTCTCCTGTTGCAGTGTCAAAACTTGTGGTTAGAACATAGTGACGAGGTTGATGTGCCATTTCCTCAGCACAGATATCACTAATCCTAAGGGATTTCATTAGATATCTTTTGGCTTAAATTCTTACTCTTGGAACAGCAGTCAGCAAGTAGAGATTACTTTAAAAAAGAGACACTATCCAGGTCATTACTAATGGAATGTAAGCTTTTAAATGGAAAAATAAAGCACCGCATGGCAACTAAACACGTTATATGATTCTGGATTAGATCCTGGGCCAATAGGGGGAAAATTAGCTATTAAAAACATTATTGGGACAATGGATAAAATTTGAATGTGGACTGTGAAGCAGATAACGGTGTTATACCAAACTGCCTGTGTTTGATAACTGTTCTGTGTAATGTAAGACTATTTCCTTGTTCTTAGGACATACACTAAACATACTCTAAAGTACTGATGATAAAGTGTGCTTTGTCTTGGAAAGACAAAAAGTGAGGGAGAGAGGAAGGGTGAGAGGGAAGAAGGGTGGAAAAGTGGAAGAGAGAGAGAATGGTACAGGCTATAGGACAGAATGTAAGCAACTGGTGAGTGTAGGTAAGGAAGGACACATGGGGATTTCTCGTATTGTTCTTGCAACTTTTTGAGTTTGAAATAATAGGAAAGCAAAACATTACCCCAAAACAGACTCCAAAACCATCCTTTAAAATTCAATTAAAATAAAATGCCGTTTTTCGATATCTCTACAAAATATTGCATTGAAATGTGGCCATTTTTATTTTGTTTGTTAAACATTATTTTGTTTTATTCAGCCTATAGCTGTAAAAGCTAATGATGTTTACCTGGAGAGTATTAGACAATAGAAGATAATCCGTCAAGTAATAGGATAAATGAATAAATGTTCCATAAATAAATGCAATTGCTATAGACACCTGTGACGTTGCTGGTAGGAAGAATATGGTGGACAATAGTACAGAATATGGACTTTCCTTGAAATGAGGAGACCAAAGACTCCACCTCATATTTACCGTAAAGGCATTTTCCATCTTTCTCTTTTGTGTTTAACTATTAGGAGACTTGACTTAAGCCTTCAAGCCTCTCTTCAGTATGATAAAAGCAAATGTTTACCAACAAAGATTTAAAAAGGGGTGGAGGGGAATGAAGGAGCTACTCATTCTCCTGTAGTGACACTTTATTACACAAGCCAACACACACTAAAACATTTGTTGGCAGTCAGAGTTACAATAATCACATACTGGGTTCAGCCATGTTTAACATTTTCATTATACTCAAAATAATTATTTTAGAATGGGGAGATGATAATGAGGCAGAGTGGCACTAAGTCAGGACAGCCTGATTGTACCTTGAAAAGAAGGATGGGAATTAATTAAACAAGAAGCTTGGCAAAGTTAATTGGGACTGAGTGAAGATAAGGGCACTATCAAAGCATGAAGAAATAAAACTATTTACAATATATACATATATATGTATACACACACACATATATATGTGTATATATATATATACACATATATATATACACATATATATATACACATATATATATATACACATATATATATATATACACATATATATATATATATATATAGCAGAAAGTCCCAGTGAGCTATACACCTAAGGGAGAGCCTGGCAGAAATGTGACTGGCAGAAATAGAAATGTATATATAGGAGCCACTGTTGGCTTTAGCCCCTAGAATAGTTCCTGCCACACAAATAAATGTTTGTGGATGAAAGATACTGTATATTGACAAAAGTAAAATTTAGTGCCATGTAATCCTAGTTCTGATTCTGTCTCCATCTAGAGTGTGACTTTAGGCAAAATACTTAATCTATTTTGACCTCAATTTCATCAGCTGTGAAATGAGAGTGGAAAAAGGTGATTCTCCAAGGTGCCTTCTAGCTCTGAATAGTTCTTTCTTCATTTCTGTTTATCAAAATGGGCAATTGTGAACATTTTTGTAAAAGAGAATGGCCTGATAGGAGTTCTATATGAAAAGTAATAGGAAAAAATAGAAAAGATGAATAAAAGAGCAATACAGTGACTCAAGTAATGGAAAATAAGTCCCACTGAAAGCTACTTCACTACAGAAGAGAAAATGCAAAAAGTGATTTATGGGTTTTATTTTTTTAATGTATGATGTAACATTTACATGTACTATTGATATAGGTATGCAGATATAGAAATCTTTACCTATTCTTTTTATTATAATCAGAGCAACTGCATTCTTCCTGTTTCTGAACTTAGAATCCCCAAGTGGGGAAAAAAAAAATGCAGTGTCCAAAAGAAGCCACAAAATAGCAAGAGTTTATGTAAAAGTTCTTTTACTATAAAGTTATAGAACGGGGTCTACTCTAGCTTAGAGATGAGAAAGCTGAATAAACTATTAGGATTGATATTTAATTCCATGAAACACTATTTAATTCAGGACCCACCTATATTCTTGTAACGCCTCCATGAAGCCTTCCATAACCAGCACTGACTTCTGCCTTTTCTTGCCTATAAACTTGTGGGCAGCTATGTTCTGTAACATGTGATTTACCACTTATGCATGATCTCATTATTTTCCCTAGTTTAATCCCTGCTGGTTTTGACTTGACAACTAGAGGTGGCCATTTGACATACATTTGTGTTTCTCTACAGTGAAGTGGTGCTTAAAATTAAACAAGCTTAAAATGAGTAGTTACTCAGTAAACACTCATCAGTGGGTAGAAATGGGAAGGAAACACTTAGTTCACGTAGAGGAATGGTGATTTGCAGCTGATGAAAATGACTTCTCAACCATCATGCCTGGCTGGTGATCCTGGGGTTTGTGTGATGTCCCTATTTCATCTTTCTTCTCATCATCCTCTTCTCCCAGGAGCTTGGGGAAGACGGGCCATTGCACTTGTCATATGAGGTCAAAGGTACACAGTTCTTTAACAAGAAAACTCTATTCAGACAGCCTTAAGAAAATTCAAAGCTGTGGCTTGAAATAGACATGCCAGTTGAGTCTGATCCCACTGCAGAGGTTAGCAGGGGCCACTCTCTTGGCTTTACCAGAACAAAGCAGAATGTCTTTCATGATCTGATGTTTAATTCAGCACTACCCTGCACCTGCCCCTATAGAAAGCTGGAGGGGTGGCAATGGCAGCATTAGCGTCTCTGTGGTCAGGAAGCAGTGAGTTAAGGGAGGGGGTAAGAAAAGAGGAAAAAGCGTAAAGGAGAGAGAACACAAAAGAACTTTTCAGAGAAAAGAATTTTGAATTTTATAAGGATTTTGGTACCCCAACAATTAGAGACTGTGAAGAATATTTAGATAAAATAGATTCTTACATAATTGCTGGCTTTATATAAAAGAGAAGCCAGCCAAATATCTTACAAAGGGTTTAAAGTTAGCTGTATAAACTCTGCACATAGCATGATGGAACAGAGAATGTTGCTGAAGTGAAAAGAAATGGAAATAAGTTTTCTTGGCTTTCCCAGTTTTTAGGGAGATTGAGTAGGGAAAGCGGGGCAAAGATTCTCTATGCATATTTTAGGGTGACAGAGAGGAAAGGATTTATTTAAACTCTGGTTTGCTGCAAATTCACACCCAGCAAAGTGTCATTGCACAAATAAGTGGAACATTGGGATGTAGCATGAGATCTTTGTAGATCTACTCTGATTGGCTAAACCTCAGTGCATTGCTGAACTCTAAGCTTTGTTCAGCACCATAGCCGTGATAACAACCAGGGGACAGCGCCAAGCTGAAAGTACAGGGTCAGCCAGGATAAACTGCAGCCTAGAAGTTGTCTTCAGTGTCCTACCTACTTCCTTCTATTGTACATCCACGTAGGGAACAGTTGTAGAAATAAAACAGAAAATAAGGAATTTCTCATGTTTAGTTTGTCTTCAAGTAGCCCTTTTCTTTTTCTCTGTCTTTCTTTAAGGCACTAGCTTCCAAACCCGTTGCCATCTAGTCAGTTCTGACTCACAGAGACCCTACAGAACAGAGCAGGACTGCCCCATAGGGTTTCCAAGGCTGTAATCTTTACGGAAGCAGACTGCCACATATTTCTCCCATGGAGTGGCTCGTGGGTTCGAACTGCTGAGCTTTCAGTTAGCAACTAAGTGCTTAACCACTGTGCCAATAAAAAAAGACGTATGACTATAAACGACAGTACAGATTGACTCAGAGGTATCCTGGACGTTATATCCATATTAAAATTGCCCTCTTCAAAGATTCATTGTGGAAAATTACATGCCTATTTTTGGAGAAGCAGCATGGTTTTAAAAAATAATTGTAACTGCTATTTAATGAGCCTTCATCAGCAGATTGCATGCGCTTATCACTTTCATCTTCACAAGGACACAGTGAAGTAGGTGTTAAATATCTCTATTTACATATAGCAAAGTCAGCTCACAATTTCTTTGGAGTAAGTAAGTGGTAGAGCCAGGGTCTAAATTCAGGTCTGTTTATATCTGAATCCTGTTCTTCTTTTGCAACAAGGCCTGTAACAGATCTGGGGAAGGTAGAAAACCTATTCTCTACTAATTCCTCCTTTTAAGACAAATAAAGAAATATTAGATAAAATGAATTTCCTGCATCGTAATTTCTTCCTCTGAAAAATGAGGATCATACAATGCAATATTCCATAAAGGAAGGACTAGATTAGCTGATTTATTGTAGTCTCTTTGATTTCAAACACTAATGAATATATATACGTAGTCGTAGAGGGATAAAAAGCCTTAGAGAGGAAAAAAAAAAAAAAAAAAAGCAAGCCTTTTCAAGACATGCTCAACATGCAAGGATTGTTAAATTCATTAGTCCCCCTGGAGCTTTTGCCTGACGATCAGGGATTACCGCATTAAACAAAAGATTCCAAAATCAACACAACGGGTGCATGTACACACGAGGATTTAATATTGTGGGATTGTCTTAAGTGTATGTTTATAAGAAGCGTAAAACATTGAAGTCATTCTATTTTTAACTCCCAAACCTCTATTTCTACACAGTTCACACAGAATTATATTATGCAGGAAATAAAGTTACATGGTCATGAGGGTCCAGAGACACATTTTCTCTGAATTAGAGTCTATAAAATATGACTGAGGCTCTAAGTTAAGAGCTGAATTCCAGGGAGATGGCTGCAAGGTGTTATATGATGACTTCAAGACATAAAATTCCACATTAACCCAAATGGCCACTCTCAACTCTTTCTATGGGTAGCTTTTTTTTTTTCTTTAATTCTAAAAGTGCTAGAAGTAAAAATTTACTTTGGATTAAAAAAAAAAAACCCTTTTAAAAACCACTTGTGAGAATTTGAAATGGTAAGAATTTCAAAGAATGCAATGGGATTTCTATTCTGAAACTGAATGCCTCTAAAGTCATAATTTCAGAACACTAGACTCCAGGTCCCTCATTAATGGGTGATAACAAATTGAGAAATAGGGCTGAAGGTAGGAGGGGATGCTAAGACACACGCTTGTCACAAGTAAAAACCAACCACCTAATTCTGATAAAAGTAATTATTTTTTCTTAAAAATGAGCATAAATGCAACTCCATGAATTTTGAATCCATGATTTATTCAGAGAAAATTTCAAAGGTACTTAAAAAAAAAAACAAACCCAAAACACCTAAGTGCATTTGAGAGAAACAAAGAATATCCATGTATCCATGGAAAATGCATAACTAAGTCATACTAAATTTTTCACTAGAGAAAGCAATTGGGTGCTCAGAGATTTGGGGAAAGAGTTCAATACATTTCCACTTAAAAATCTGATGCTGTTTTACTTGGGCTTGAAAGAGATTCTCATTTCACCCATGAAATGATATAATGAATAGAGTAATAGCAGATCAAGTGAGGCAATGACATGGAAGAGCTGGTTTCTCAGCTTCCACTTTTGATCCTTTAGGTGCCTAATGTGAGTGGCAACTAATTTTCACTGACTAAGAAACACGATCAAGAGAAAGATCAGAACAGTTCCTTAAAACAGGCAAACAACCTGGGAGATAGGACTCTAGCCAGATTATAAGTGCCTGTGGTTCTGAGTTTTTGGACCTCTGATATAAGATTTATCTGAAGAGACCAAACAATAATTTGAAATTAAAATTCTTATGGAATTACAAACAGCAAGTGTGTTTTGACCATGCTTCTCATTGTTGTCATTGTGATATTTGCCATAGAATCCCCTAGCATTGTAATTTCCTCTTTAGTTATAGTTTAAGACTGTGTCATTTTTGAAAAGAAACTGATTTTGTGAACATCACTTCCATATTCTTGAAATCAGAGAGAATCAGAAAATAATCATATAATAATTCACTTTAACAGATTTTAGTGGAGTCTATTCAATATCATCTATTGATTGGTGTTACTGATTTTTTAATTTTACTGACAATCATAACATGAACTAAAATGTCAATGAAATGAAATCATTCAAATGTTATTTATATTAAAAATAGTAAACATGGTTGGCAGGGGGTGATGGGAAGCTCAAACCTTCTCCTAGCTGAATACAAATCACAGTTAAGTGAAACCAAAGTTTCTGTCTCTCTAAATGTGAAAATCTCAACAAATGTTCTTGAGTTTCTATGGTAGTATTCCACTAATTGTGTGGTATAAAAAGAACTAGAAGACGAGGCCCCCACCTGCACAATACCTATTCATATCTCTTTCATAGCACTTTGTACATTACATTGATGTCTGTTCTGTTATTATTTGACCCCCTGACAACGTAAGCTCCCCAGGAGACCTCCATCTAATTAATCTTCGATTCACAGTGCCCAGCACCCAAGCAGTCCTCTACTTTCTATGCAGCATTCCTCTCACTAAGAACCTACTCTGCCAATTAGTGGCACAGTTGAGTGATGGAGCTACAATTACACTTAAAAAAAAAAAAAAAGCTGTCAATGAGTTGACTCCGACTCATAGAGACCCCATGTAAGTCACAGTAGAACTATGCTCCATAGGGTTTTCAATGGCTGTGAACTTTCAGAAGTAGATCTACAGGCTTTTCTTCCGAGAAAGGACTCAAACCTTTCAGTTATCAGCCAAGCACGTTAACTGTTTGCACCACCCATGGACTCCACAATTACACTTAGGCTTAATACTAGGTATGTCCTTGGTTTTTGTGTGCATATGAAGAAGTTACTTCAGTTCTACAGCATGTATACTTATTATGTAAAACCAAACCCACTGCCATCAAGTCGAGTCTGACTCATAGTGACCCCATCAGGCTTCCAAGGCTGTAAATCTTTACTAAAGCAAACTGCCACATCTTTCACCTGTGGAGTGGCTGGTAAGTTCCAACTGCCAATCTTTTGGTTAGCAGTTGAGTGCTTTAACAATTGCACCACCAGGGCTCCTTATACTTATCATGTAGGTCATGGAAGTAATTTTCAATGACCTCCCATGACATTTATTTATTTAGATTTATATACTATTTCCGTAAAGGCTTATAGGAAGTTTGCATAACTGAACATATTATCTGACCATGAATAGGAAGGAAAAGGTGTATGGAATATAACTTCCCGTATGTAGGCATATACTCTAGACATTTCCCATGAATAGAAATTCCATAAGCAGAACATTGTATCATCACTAACCTACTTTTTCTCTCTCCAGTCTGATAATTTCTACTCCTTAGACTTTGGCCTCCTGCCCATTAACTGCACAGTCATTCATTTTTCTGTTAGGTTCTATGAGAGCCAGGATTAATTCTGTGATGTATTTAAAATGAAAGTTACACAATAGGGCACTAACAGGGTTCATCACCTTAATAGGTTCTTCAGCTTAACAGGGAGTAAGAGCTTTTTTTAAAGAGCTTATTGGTTTGATAAATTAGGAATATTAAAGTCACGAATGCAAAATTCTCCCTCATTTTCTGACATGCTACAACAAATTATTCACAATCCTGAGAGGTTGTTTCTGCATTGCACAGTCTTCTTGCTACTTTAGTAAAAAGAAGCCAAAATAATAAAGTGAAGTGGAATGTAAGATCAGCATATTAGGCACAATCTACTACAACCTCAAATTTTATATTTTTATTTACAATTGATAAGTATTTGCAGCAGGCAAAAAGTAAAATTTACATATTACTTTATTAAGTCAGGAACATGTCCTTATTGTAGACTTTTTTTTATCATAGGCTTTTAACATGGACGGAGCCCTGGTGATGCAGCGGTTAAGAGCTTGGCTGCTAACCTGGAGGTCAGTAGTTCGAATTCCTCAGCACCTCCATGGAAACCCTATGGGGCAGTTCTACTCTTCCTATAGGGTAGCTATGAGTTGAAATTGACTCTATGGCAATGAGTTTGTTTCGGCTTTTTTAACATGGGAGGAATCATATAACTGTGCCACTTAATAGTTAATATTAGTACAACAGATATCATATTTTATGTTTATTTTAATTAATCATGTTTATTTTAATTTTATTGAGGAAACTGATTTCAATAGATTCTTTAATCTGTAAAATTTAGGTGTTTATTCTGGACTTATACATTTTTTTTCTTCCTGGAATACGTATGTGTGTATACATACATATATATATAATATAAATGCTAGCTCTAAAAGTAGCAGATGGTGGGGACAGGAGGTGAGTGGACATTGAAGAATTGAAGCATGTTATGGCACCACTGAAGCATATAATAACACCAAGCATCTGTCTCTACGCCGAACTGAAAGATCTATGCCTGAGGAAAGGTAAAACTCTCTCATTTAAATCTAGTCATTATATAAAAAAAAAGTGTACTTCTAAGACAAAGTGGAACTGACAATATCACACTACCCTTCCTCTTAGTTTAAACATTTACTTGTTTAAATGACTGTTCTTGTTTCCTTTATTCTCTGAAGCCTCACAAATATAATTAATGCACTATTCATTTCATTCAATACATTTTGAGGATAGAATATCGTGAGCAAGGCACTTTGCTAAGCATGATTCACAATACAAAAATGAGAAAAGAAATATCAAGGAATTTCAGCTCTCAAGGAGTTTTAATGCAGAAGATAGAGTGGAAGGGAAAGAGTTAAACACACTCATAACTCTTAACCAAGGCAGACTCTGATGAGTTCTCTATGCATGCAAACCAAAATCCAATGGTGTAGCAAAAATTCACATGGAATGTGGGCTTGGAGCATGATCATTCTTTTTATGAGTTTTGATAGAGAGAAGCATTCCAGGTAGAGAGGTCAGTCATGGAGGAGCAAAGATACGAAGGGGGAAAAACACTGGGCATACATGGGGCCTGGGTGGTATGTCAGTGTGGCTGGAGAACAGGGCAAATACAGGAAGATAAAAATATAAGGCTGGAAAAGTAGCCTGAACCACATTGTAGACAATCTGAGAGTGAAGTTGCAGAAGATAACAGGAAACTAATGCAGGTTCCTTAAAAGAGCAGTGATTCAGAAGTTTAACATAGAAAATAATTTGGTAGTATTTATTTGATTAGGTAATATTTTTATTTAAATTTGTGTTACAATAATATTTGAATAAAATAAAATATCTGCAATTTTTAAAAAGTGGATTATGAAATTATTAATTTAACATTTTTGTCTTTCACAGACATTTTCTCAACAGTGAAACTCATGATGCATTGAATAGAAAGATATTCCCTGACTAAAGGCACAAAATTTCCTGTGTTTTGTTTTATATGACACTGACAGTATACACCCACAGGGGAAAAATAAACATCAACAATAATGCAAGTCTAACAAAAAAACTAAATACAGTGATGCTTAAAGGTATCTGAATTTATGCTATGCAGGTAGTTAGGAACATCATAATCTTCAATTAAGGTTACTCTTCTTTCTACGCTTGAGTGTAAAAGAGGAGCACTCACTTGATACCACAGTTAGTTATAAAACTATCTTTACTTGAAAAATATTACCACAGGACTTCTTAAAGGAACATTTATTGCAGCTATAATTAATTAATTAACTTGCAATTACCTTGTAACTTCCTATGTTCACACTTAGCACATCTACATAAATAAACCTCTATTCAAGGTTCGTGAGCTAGACAATAGCATTACACGCATGGGAAATACTTTAATTTCACTAATTTCACAAGCGATGCTAAATTAATCACCAAGTCAGAAGGAAGAAGGCAGAGAGTATGTTTGGTTTCACATTCCATTTTATTTACCCTTTCTGTTGTTCAGTTTTGGGAAACATTAAAAAATATATTTGCTCCAGCACTCCAACTTTCCTCAGAACCAAATTTAGTCACTTAATTTTTTTTTTTATTACTGATTAGTATAATGTAGTACACTAGAACAGTTGGTAGATAAAAAAGAAAAGTAAACAATTTGTACTGTCGATGCTGATGTATAGAGTAATTTTCTCAGACTCAATGCAATCTGCAAATGCATTAACAAGGGCTATAACACAAAAACAATCTGCACTACCCATAACACACAGGCATGAGATATTGAAAAGTTTGAAAGCATAATTGGTATCTGCATTAGTAGAAACTACCTAGGAATGAAAAGCTATCCTACCACCATGTAGGATTTCAAAAGCCAAATACATCTTGTTCAGCTTCTTGCAAAAGAGTAATATCCCAACCACTGAATACAGGAAAAAGAAATACGTGTGTTTCTATTGTTAACATAAAGGATTCTTCTGAAATAACACTCTTAGAAAAACTATTACTGTTATTATTCTATCATGAATGGCAGGAACTCCCTACATATATTTTCTACTTCTTATTTCCATTTTAGCTACTCTATTGCTCTTGAGCAAGGTCAGTAGTTAAAGTGTAGTTTTTACTTAAGGAAAAATCATAAAATCATCACTCAATTATACAATTATTAGGATGATATATTTCATTGCTTCTGAATACCGTGTTCAGAAATAACAGGTGCATTTAAGACCAAAAAAAAAAAAAGATTATATTATTAATCATCTTTATCAATTGCACTTAATACACAAAAGCTGTATATTACGGTTTTTGGAGGGGTCTTAGATATGGCCTTAAAAATTACTTTATTCAGTAAAGGTGTATTGGGTGTCTACTATGTGCCAGATATAGTCCTAAGTGCCATGAATATAAAAGCTCACAGCACAGACACAGACTTTGTCCTTATTGTACTTACAATTTCTGCAATGAACATGTATGCTCTAATTTTCTCTATGGAAAGTAATTTTCAATAGCAATTGATCTCTCCATATTAATTTGTTTCTGTGGATTTGGATTTTGACTGGTCAGAAACATACCTTATATTACAGCATTTACACTTAAAATTTCCAAGGAATGCCAATAAAATAGAGATTAAGTTTAATTTTTTTTCTCTATTGGAGTAAAGAAATATCTGATAAGCCTGACAGAGCTAGTAGAACATAAATATTAACTCTAAAGAAAGGAAATTTGAAGTGGCTTGACAACAAAGAATGTATGATTTTTCTGAAGTTTTCTAACACATTCATTATGGAGACATCTTTAAGATGATAAAATTAATCATCTATTTCTACAATATTACTTGAACAAGCAAATGATAATCTCATCTTATAGTTTTGGTGATATTCAATACGCCTCTTTGATCCTTTATCCTGATCAACTATGGAGATCTCTATCAGTTCATACTGTGTCTACCCACAGAAATGGGCAAATTCAAATGCATATAGGCTGAAAATATGTGAAGTTGTATCCATCCGTAGCCTAGCTCTCTGACCATTGAAACTGGGCCAAGAGGCAGTCCAAGATGGTAGTGTAGCCAGACACCTCATAACATCCTTCGTACAACAAAGACATGAGAAAACAAGTGAACTGGATATAGATGACAACTTTGGAACTCTGAATATCAAAGGAAAGGCTGAAGAATCGGACTGAGCGTCAAGTGGAAGGAAGGGCTGTACTAAAACAGGAGACACGGAGAATTACGGATCACTAGCGCCGTGCCTGCTGAATTTGCATAGCATGGCCATACTGAGACAAGGCAAGCAATGTTCCCAGATGAAGCCCTCGATCACCTGGTGCAACAAAGCAGGAGTGACTGTACACCCATCTCCACAGCCAGAAGGAGTGCTGCTTACCTTATGAAAGTTAAATGCACTCACCTCACCCACTGTGCCACACCCACCCATCTTATCCACCCCTCTACAGTTCAGTGGCACTCACCCAGCCCTGCCCCCAAAGCTGGGGGCCCACAGAAGTAAAACTATCTCTATTCCCAGGTGATAAGATCCTATAGATAGAAAATCCCAAAGATTCCACAAGAAAGCTACTGAAACTAATAGAAGGATTCAGCAAAGTAGCAGGATAGAAGATCGACATACGAAAATCAGTTGGATTCCTCCATACCAACAAAGAGAACTGCTAAAATTAAATCAGGAAAACAATACCATTTACGATAGTCCCCCAAAATATAAAATACTTAAGAATATATCTAACCAGGATTATAAAAGACCTATACATAGAAAGCTACAAAACACTATTGCAAGAAAACAAGAGACCTACTTAAATGGAAAAACATATCATGCTCATGGATAGGAAGACTTAACATTGTGGAAAGGTCAATACTACCCAAAGTGATCTGCACATATAATACAATCCTGATCCAAAGTCCAACAACATTCTTTAACAAGATGAAAAAACTAATCATGAATTTTTTATGGAAAGGAAAGAGGTCCTGGATAAATAAATCATTATTGAAGAAGAACAAAGTAGGAGGCCTCACACTACCTGATCTCAGAACCTACCATACAGCCATGGTAGTCAAAACAGCCTGGTACTTGTAAAATGACAGACACATAGACCAATGGAACAGAATTGAGAACCCAGTCATAAATCCATCCAGCTACGGATGACTGATCTTCAACCAAGGGCCAAAGTCCATTAAATGGGAGAAGAGACAGTCTCTTTAACAAATGGTGCTGGCAAAGCTGGATGTCTATCTGTAGAAAAATGAAACAGGACCTATACCTCAGACTTATACATAAAAACTAACTTGAAATGGATCAAAGGCCTAAATATAAAACTTAAAACTATAAAGATCATGGAAGAAAAAATAGGGACTATGCTAGGGGCCCTAATATATGACATAAATATAATATCAAAACACAACTAAAAATGCACAAACAGTAGAATATGAACTAGATAAATGGGACCCCCTAAAAACTAAACAGCTACGCTCTTCAAAAAACTTCTCCAAAAGAGTAAAATGAAAAGCTATAGACTGGGAAAAAATTTTGGCTATGACATATCTGAAAAGGGCCTAATCTCTGAAATTTATAGAAAACTTCAACACCTCAACAACAAAAAGACAACAATCAAATTAAAAAATGGATAAAGGATATGAACAGACTTCTAATAAACATATGAAGAAATGCTCGTGATCATTAGCAATTAGAGAGATACAAATTGAAACTACAATGATATACCATCTCACCCCAACATTACCGGCACTAATCAAAAAAGCAGGAAATAACAATTTTTGGCAAGATCGTGGGGACATCAGAACTCTTATACATTGCTGGTGGGAATGTAAAATGGTACAACCGCTATGGAAAATGATATGGTGCTTCCTTAAAAAGCTAGAAATAGAAATACCATGTGATCCAGCAATCCTACGCCTAGGTATATACTCCAAAGAAACAATAGCCATGACACGAATAGACATATGCACACCCATGTTCATTGCAGCATTGTTCACAATAGCAAAAAATAGAAACAACTTAAGTGCCCATCAATGGTTGGTTGGATAAACAAACTATGGTACATACACACGATGGAATACTACACAACAATAAAGAATAATGATGAATCCATGAAACATCTTACAACATGAATGAATCTGGAGTACACTATGCTGAGTGAAATAAATCAATACAAAAGGAAAAATATTGTATGAGACCACCATTATAAAAAAACAAGAAAAAGTTTACACAGAGAAAAAAAATCTTTCATGTTACCAGGAATGGGGGGAGAAGTGAAGGAAAATTACAAACTAGATTGAAAACATGTGTTAAATATGGTGAAGGGAAATGCAATACACAATGTGGAAGAAGTCAGCGCAACATGACCAAGGCAAAGGGAGTCACTGAGAGGAACGCAGGAATTAATTTTTTTCTTTTAAGGAAACCCTGGTGGCATAGTGGTTAGATGCTATGGCTACAAACCAAAGGGTTGGCAGTTCATATCCACCAGGCGCTCCTTGGAAACTCTATGGGGCAGTTCTACTCTGTCCTATAGGGTCGCTATGAGTCGGAATTGACTCAACGGCACTGGGTTTGGTTTGGTTTGGTTTTATAGTATTACTAAATATAGACAATCCTCCAACAATAGTATTAACAAACAGTAACTTGTGAATGGATATATAAGTAGACAGACATGCTAAAAAAGGTGTGGAAGAGTGTAGAGGAGCATACTCACCTGCAGATATAGGTTTGTTATGGACATTTCTACATACATAATTGTAGATGCTGCGTGTATATTAATATGGACAATAGAGCACACAACAGACGCAGTCATGGAAACTTAGACATAACCAAACACCTCATGGCACGAAGTTCCGAGGCTTGAAGGCAAAGGACCAGCAACTCAGGGGACATCTACGTCACTTGGCACAACAAAGTTCATAAAGACAATGTTCTGCATCCTACTTTGGTAAGTAATGTCTGGGGTCTTAAAAGCTCGCTAGTGGCCATTTAAGAAACAACTATTGGTGCCTTGAAGAAAACCAAAGACTCAAGGGAGCAATTGGTACCAAGGGCTAATGGACCACATAAACCACAGCCTACGACCCCAAGACCAGAAGAACTAGATGGTGCCTGCTTACCACTACTAACCACTCTGATTAGGATCATAACAGAGGGTCCCAAACAGAGCGGGAGAAAAATGTAAAACAAAAAATCAAATTCATAAAAAAGACCAGACTTACTGGTCAGACAGAGACTGGAGGAACCCCTGAGACTATGAACCTAAGACACCCTTCTGACCTGGAACTGAAGCCATTCCCAGAGACCACTTTTCAGCCAAACAATAGACAAGCCCATAAATAAATAATAATACCTGAGAGTAACGTGATCTTTAGAATAATCAGTTGTATGAGATCAAAAGGACAACATTTGCTCAAAAGCAAAGATGAGGATGCAGAAAAGGGCAGAAAATCCAGATGAAAGGAAATGGGAAAACCAGGCCGGAAATGGGGAGAATACTGACACATTGTGGGGAATGCAATCAATGTCATGGACCACTTTATGTACGAACCGCCCAACGGGAAACTAATTTGCTTAGTAGACTTTCACCTAGAACACAATAAAAAATTTTTAACAACTGGGCCAGTTGTTGGAGTGAATTCCACAGCTGCACTGGTCTCCACTGGTTTAAAGCAAATCCAAGATAACTGCTTTAAGTTAATAAATGTAAATAGGATTTATCTTAATAAAGCTTCTGATTTATACTTTTAAATAATTTCTTTTTATTGCTTCAAGTTAAAATATCTATAGAAAACTATGTGTTAGTTTGATTACTTCTGTGAAAAAAATGGATTAACTTTTTAGACTCTTGGTGTGTATTATTTAATCAAAAATTGGTTTCAAATGTGCATGGTTGTTACCCGACTAAAAGCGTCCCGCCTTATGTATTAATTTAACATAGGATTTTGTTTGTTTTTGAGGACTTCCCGTAAGACAGACACTATTCATTGAGGTGATTATGGCAGACAAGATCCTTACCCTCATGGACTGGGTGAGAAGGTAAACCAATATAACTTCAAACCAAAACCCATTTCCAACTCATAGTGACCCTATAGGACAGAGTAGAACTTCCCTATAGGATTTCCAAGGCTATAAATCTTTATAAAAGCAGACTGCCAGCCACATCTTTCTTCTCTGAAGTGGCTGGTGGGTTTGAACCACTGACTGTTGAGTTAATAGCTGAGTGCTTTAACCACTGCACCAACAGGGCTGCTTGATGTAAATTCAGGTAGTAATAATTACTATGAATAAAAATACAGGGAGGTAAGGCTTAAAAGAATTAAACAGGTTGCAGGCGGGAGGGGCTATTTTAGGTAAGGTGGTCAAGAGAGTCCTCTTTGGGAAGATATTTCAGCAGAGACGAAAGCAGAGTAGAAGACAGTTGTGTGAAGATCCAGGAAAGAATCTTCAAAGTGGAGAAATCAAGAAGCGGAATGGCCCCAAGGCAGTGTCTCAAGAAAGAGCAAGAAAATAGTTACTTTAATACAGAAAAGCAAAGCATTTTTCAAGCATTAACACTAGATTATTGTGTGAATAATGTAAACCAAAAAAAAAAAAAAAAGTTGCCACCGAGTCTGACTCATAGTGACCCTGTAGGACAGAGTAGAACTGCCTCATAGGGTTTCCAAGGAGCGACTGGTGGATTTGAACTGCCGACCTTTTGGTTAACAGCCAAACGATTAATCACTGTGCTACCAGGCTGCAAATAATGTAACAGTGTCTATAAAAGGATGTAAGGACCCTTGGTGGAGCAGGGGTTAAAGCGCTTGGCTGCTAACCGAAAGATTGGTGGTTCGAACCCACCAGCCTCTCAGTGAAAGATGTAGCAGTCTGCTTCCCTAAAGATCTACAGCCTTGGAAACCCCATGGGGCAGCTCTACTCTGTCCTATAGGGTTGCTATGAATTGGAATCTACACAACAGCAACAGGTTTGGCTTTTTTTTTTTTTTTTGAATAAAAGGATGTGAAAAGAACACATTAGTATCCAATGGCATGTAGATTTTGAAATAACTTTAAATATATTCTAGCAGCTAAAAAATAAAGCAAGTGAGTCAATAAAATCAAATGATGAAATCAAAGGACTGTGTTTTATTTAATATGTCCCCCCACCCCCAGCCCCCTGCTGCAGAATAGCAATATCTTACCAGGAAAGAACATGTTAGATGGATAAAAATGACAAATATATAAATGGCAAATATATAAATACCTCACATGCACAAAATATAAGTACCTCTTTGAGCCTTTGCCTCCTCATTTCTGTAACTAGAATACTAAAGCCTCCTTGGTCAGGAAACAATAAAAACTCCATGCACGTGGAATATGTTTATGGAGTAGACATAATTCCTGTTCTTAACAAATTAATGACTTTTTTCTTTCTCGAAAGTGTTCAAACAGGAACATAAACTGCTGTAGCCAATATGTTAACTTAGAACCACAAAACAAAGCAATTTAAAATGCTTGAATAGCAACCTTTTATAAAAAATAATAAAAAAAACTTATGAGGAACTCAAATAAATGGTGCATAAAATTAACAAATCAAGCTTTAAAATGTAATTCTTTGCTATAATATTATGCCAAAGGCATTTATATTTCAAAGGTCTTTTTTTAATACTTACTTTTATATCTCATATCTAGCACCGAGGGAAATATTCATTTTGAAGTAGTTGCACATTCGAACATAAAAACAATCTATTTCTCCTTAGCAAAATCAAAATAAACTTTCAAACAATGTATGTGTATGTCAATAGTACCAACCTTCTCAAAAGGTCACTCATACAGGTACAATGTGAGATGTTAAAAAAAAAAAAAAGCTCTAGACGTCAGACAGACAGACTGCGCCATTTGTTATCACTTAATTACACATTTATTCAAACATATATGGGTGTGTTGTTATTGTTAGGCACTGTTAAGTTGCTTCTGACTCATAGCAACCCTATGTACAACAGAAAAAAACATTGCCCTGTCCTGCACCATCCTTGCAATTGCTGCTAGGCTTGATCCCATTGTTGCAGCCACTGTGTCAATCCATCTCACTGAGGGGTCTTCCTCTTTTTCGCCAACTGTGTACTTCACCAAGTATGATGTTCATCTCCAGGAACTGGTTCCTCTTGATAACATGCCCAAAGTATATAAGACAAAGCCTTGCCATCCTTGCTTCTAGGGAGCATTCTGGCTGTACTTGTTGCAAGACAGATTTGTTCATTCTTCTGGCAGTCCTTGATATATTCATTGTTCTTCACCAACACCATAATTCAAAGGCATCAATTCTTCTTCGATCTTCCTTATTCATTGTCAAGTTTTTGTGTGCATATGAGGTGATTGAAAATACCACAGTTTGGGTCAGGCTCACCTTGGTCTTCAAAGTGACATATATACACACACACATATGTGTGTGTGTGTGTGTATATATAAACATCTATATGCATTATATACATATATACACACATTGCATACATTGTAGAATAAATTACACAGCTACATATACATATGTATATATATGCATGGTATGTATATAATACACGTATGTAAATATATACATAAAACACAAGTATAGACACATAAAAAACCAGTTGCCATTGAGTTGACTTTGACTCTTGGTGACCCCATCTGTGTCAGAATAGAACTGTGCTCCATACGGTTTTCAATGGCTGATTTTTTGAAAGTAGATCGCTAGATCTTTCTTCTGAGGAGCCTCTGGGTGGACTAAAACCTCAAAACTTTGGTTAGCAGCTGAATGTGTTAAATGTTTGGACCATTCAGGGACTCATATACACACATATATGTATGCTATCAGTGTGTGTGCCGAAGAAATCAGTCCCATCTTAATTCTGCAATGTGTAAGAGCCAGCAGTCTAACACAAAGCATACTTCCAGTTATTCTATCTAGGTTTGTGAGTCTAGAATGATATCCCCAAAGCAAGCTATTAAACTTGGTTTCTCATGATCTTAAAAACAGCTATTAGAAATTCCAAGGTTCAATATAATTTAAGCATCATTGCCAGGCTTCCCAATGCTTCTATAAAGCTAAACAAGGAAATAGCATTACTGTTTTGGCTTTGAGTTTAGGAGTTTTAAAACCAACTTAGTGGAAATGGAATAATGTTGATGAAGCCCATAATTCGCATTGAAGCAAAAGTATGATGGCTCAGATCAGTTTTTTTTTTTTTGCTTCCAAGAGAAAATTACTCTGAATTTAGACGTGAGTGTTTAATACATGTATCAGGTCAAAATACTTTAAGATAAGTCAGAACTGCCTAAATGGTAAAACCGCACATAGAGCTTTGGATAAAAAAAAAAAAAAAAAAAATCAAAACTCACACTTGTATTCATAATAATTAATTAATTAGTGTACACATATATGGGCTTTAGGTTCTGAATATATGAAATCAATCCGCCTAAAGAAGCATTTTAAAAGCATATTTTAAAAAAGGGTGTTCTGCTTTGCATTTGACTGTCAAAGGGTCACAAGAAATGCTAGATAAAATTCCTACTATCTTAAAAAAAAAAAATCTTAGAACTATTAAAAAATAACAAAACACAGAGCCAACAAGTAGGACTTCAAAAAGACCAAGCATAATTACAGGGGAACAAAGCTGGACTAAATTCTCCTTTGGCTCCATTTTCTGATCCAAATCCTTCCTTAATCACTGTCGAACAAAAACTTCAGTATGCCAGACATATCAAAACATAGTTGCAGCGTCCCCTGGCAAAGACGAGAGTGCCAAGCCCAACGAGGACAAGAGATGTACCTTAGAAGGTAACTTGCAGAAGAATAGGCGCCATACCCATCTTACTCAAATATTTTTTTCCTAGTACTTAGAAAGTCTGGGACATTATATTTATCAATAAATATCTGTTGAATGAATGGATGAACATATGGATAAATGAATGAATGTATGTTGAACAGACTGCTCAGGGATCTTCCTAGTCCAGGACTTACAATGTAGACATTCAGTTAATATTTGATTATTGAACGAATGTTGTTATTAGTAGTCGCCATTGAGTCAGCTCTGACTCATGGTGACCTCAGGTACAACATAATGAAGCGTTGCCCAGTCCTGTGTTGTCTACATGATCATTGACATGTTTGAGTTCACTGTTGTGGCTATTGTGTAGTTATGCCTCCCAACCTAGGGGGATCATCTTCTAGCACTATTAATAAATAAATGCCTCTGTACCTTCAGAATGGAAAAGATACATTATACATTACCTTAACACACTGTCAAGCAAAATTCTAGCTTGGAACAATAATCCAGCAGCAAATTTTGGCTGCTGATCTTAGTGGTCATTGCTTGCAGAGCTGAGCTGCTACATGATAGAAATGGAGGGGATCCGGAGAAGAGCCAAAAGTCAGGGAAGGTCATGCCTAATGGACACAGACATAACCTGGCGTTGGTTTGCTCTGGCATGTCAGGGGGCCAAAGCGGCCTCTCTTATGAGTGTTTCTATGGGTGTTTTAGAAACTCTCATCCACGGGAATTTCTCATCTGCAGTATCCTTACCAGGGCTATTCATTTTTCTCTGGTCAGCCCTTCACATTTCTTCTTTCATCTCCTGGGAAATCAATAGTTCTTCCCCTTGGTAGGGTCAGGATGCCCTTCTAGGCAGTCATTTTGGGAAGAATTTGAAAAAACCCTAGTTGTGAATTAAAAAAAAAAAAAGTTGTGAATTAGGTGATACTAATTGTGTTGATGTGAAATTTCCTGATTTTAGTAACTGTACTGTGGTTATATAAGAAAATGTCCTTACTTATAAGAAATACTCACAGATGTATTTAGGGATAAAGGGGCACAAAATCTCCAAACTACATGCAAATGGTCCAGAAAAACATAATGTGTATGTGCATGCATGTATGTGCACATATGTGTGTGCATGCATGTGTGTGTGTATGTACATGGAGAATGATATCGATAGACAGATGAATTGATAGACACAGAATGATAAAGCAAATAGGATGACATGTAAACAATTGAGGTAAAGAGTGGATATGAGTTCTTTATGCGTTATTGTAGGCAGAGAAGTAATAAAACACAAAAAAGTTACTGACAACAAGGACTCCAGGTAGATTCTTCAGTATCTTGTCACGGAAGAAACACTCATCATTCTTTGCCCTGTCTACCTCTGTGAGTACAATGGAGCCTCCTCCTCTCTTTGCTTCTCCATTTGAGGGCTGAGCCAGTCACAACATCCTTCCTGCCTTTGGCTTTTCTTGGTTTGGGTCAGGACCTGCTGTGGTGCCCAGAGACATCACATGTAACAGATCTCCAGATGGGCTCTCTAAAGTCCCATTCTCTAGGTTTCGTGGCAGAGGGAAAGTGTCTTCATTCCTCACCCACAAGGGATGAAGCACACCAACAACTATCTCCAAAGAAATTCTTCTATTTCCAGCACCTTGGCTTCTCCAATTTCTTCCCTCTAGGTAGGAACCCTGGTGGAGTAGTGGTTAAGTGCTATGGCTGCTAACCAGAGGGTTGACAGTTCAAATACACCAGGCTCTCCTTGGAAACTCTATGGGGCAGTTCTACTCTGTCCTATAGGGTCTCTATGAGTCGGAATCAACTCCACGGCACTGGGTTTGGTTTGTTTGGTTTAGATAGGAGAGGTGTTGTCAAACTAGTTTTTAAAATTGCCTTTGAAAGTTCTATGTGGATTCTAGCCCCTCACTTTGGAATTTGGAAGTTTTATCACCTATTGTTTCCTTCTTGGCTTTTGAAACCTTTGCTGAAACTAAGTCAAAGGACTCACATTTGAATACCTAGTCACAGTGATAATTCATAACTCATGGCCTGAAAGTAGAGAACAATAATTACTGACTTCTTTCTCTGTTAAGTTAGATAAAACACCACCATGGTGGCAAGGCTTATCTAAAGATCATTTCTAAAACTAAGCCTTATATATGCATAAATTCTCTTGTCTTTTGAAAGATAGGTCCTGGTCTAGTTCTGTTGTATGTTATAGTTTCCAGTATTACTTGCTGAGGAAGCTAGATCTAGTGCAGTGGTTCGCAAGCATTTCTGTTCTTAGAACTCCTTTATATCTTAAAAATTATTAAGAATCCAAAAGAACTTTTGTGTATGTGAGGTATATTTACAGAAATAATAACCTATTAAAAATTAAAATATAAAATATTATTAATTTATTTAAATAACAAACCAAACGTATAATGTAAACATAATTTACATGTTTTATGAAAAGTAAGTATTTTCCAAAACAAAACACTGAGAAGAGTAACATTGTTTTACACATTTGCAAATCCTTTTTAATATCTAACTTCATAGACGATAGCTAGACTCTCATATTCGCTTAAGTCAATTTGTTTTGTTACCACATATCATGTAACCTCTGGAAAATTCCACTGTACCCTTGTTAGAAAATGAGATTGGAAAAGCTATTATTATGAAAATACTTTTGATCTCATAGACTTTCTGAATGAGTTTTGGGGTTCCCAGGGTCCCTAGAACGCTCTTTGAGATCCATTGATCTAAAGGACCAAGCATCAGTTGTGGAGTGACAATTCTGAATTTGAATCCTAGCTCTGTCTCTAAATAGTTTTATGGCCTTGTTGAATTATTTATGCTGTCTGAGACTCAGTCTGTCATCTAGGAAATTCCAATAATTCTTCACAAAGTGGCCATGAAGATTAAATGAAGTAACATATACAAAGCTTCTCTTGGAAAGTTCAGTACAAATCAGTCAGTACTTTGTACTTGGTAACCTACTTCCTCTCTTCCTTTCTCCTGAAAGTCTCTGCCCATTGAATCTCATGATTTTATTGTCACTGCCTGTGTGGATTGATTTGTAAACTTAGTAAGGTCATATTTTACCTCTCTTTTTTCAGTATCCTCAGTGGCAAAGGAAAAAATAAAATAAAAAAGAAATTAAAATAGCTGCTTTATCAGACAGCTATGATGACAAAATGAAATGATAGATCTGAACATATTTTGCTGAGTAAAAGAAGTGTTAAAATACAACAAATACACTTATGTTGGCCCAGAATTATATTGATAATGACTAAGTTAAGGTTGCTATTGAGATAAAATTCAACTCTTTGAAAGGTACAATAAAAACAGGAATTATGATAAATAATTCCCTTAAAAAGCCTAGGTTTGGATGCTCCAAATTTTCTAAACTCTTGTTTAGAAAACTCTGTTGTGAAATTACATAGCACACTGAAAGGTAAAGTACTTTTCTCTGGGGCAGATGATGGCATTCTGGTCCATTCTTTTATTGCTAGCTAACTTTCTGATTTGGGATAAATAACCTCTTTGCAGGTCAGTTTTCACCTTCACAATGATTTGGGGAGATAATGTGGTCTTTATGGTTCCTTTCAGCTCTCAAATTTATAGTTAGGATTTTTTTCCCTATAAAGGAATAATTGGCTATTTTAAAGAAATATTTGCAGTCTCTTATGCTCATCTCGTTACTACACATATGCACAATTTTAGTTGAGAGAAACTGTGCATGAAGTGGAAACGCAAGGCATTCTGACAATGACCGTTCTCCATATAAAGGAAAATTAACCAGTAGTAGAGTGAGCAATTTACCAGAAGAAGAAAAAGTTCCTATTTTATGGGGCTCCTGATAGCATCTGTACCCTCTAGCTCCATTTCTTTTCTCAATAGTCCAAAACCAATTTTATAACTCAGTTGTCTCCCACCTAAATGTGCAGCCTGCTGCAGAGACGATTTTGTGAAGCTTAACCCTACAAAATGGTATGGCTGTGCCTGCATGTATTTGGAGACATGTTTTTAGAGTTGAATGGAGCTCTGCTTCAGTTTGTTTTCTTTTCTGATGCAGAGTTACAAAAACTCTTAACAAAGAGAGATTTATCTAGAATGTAGAGAAATTGCCACAATTTTACACGTGCAGTTAAGTCCAGCATGTACCAATGTTGACAAAGTATGAGCAGTGTCAGAGTTTTTAACCTCATTAAAGTATTATTGAAAAGCTGCATCAATTCTTCATGAGGCCATTGGAGCCCTCGTCACACTGTGTTTTTACGTCACCAGTCCTTAGGTAGTCATGGTCTAGAAATTAAACATCACAGATTTCTTCAAAGGATTCATAGAGTAAACAATATTTAAACATTAGAATGATGAATTTCTTCAGTGTTTTCTTTTCAGAGCACAGGAAACCCAGGCCTATTGCTCTGGGAAGGTGACAGCAGGCAATAGCAATAATATAAATTCGGGGATGTTTCCATCTATTTTTCTACAGGAGTGACAGAAGTAGGAAAGAGATGCCCAACATATAAACCATTATGTGCAGGAAAAAGAAATCACATTTCTCTAGGTTTTAGCACAAATATATTATTTTCCATTATTTATATTGGTTTCCTGCTAAAACTGTGATTTCTAGAAAAAAAAAATTGACTCCATATTAAAACATTACATAATATTTTCTTCAGAGAGGAGGCAAATAAGCCCATGCTTTTTTTTTTTTTTTTTTTTACTATCCTGACAGGAAATGTGCTGGGTGTCCTGTTAATTGAAATGGACAACTTTCTAGGCTCAAAAATCTGTCAGGTGGTCTTATGACAGCACCATAATGCTAACCACAGGCACAGATGAAATGAGTCACATTTGCAACATGCTCCTGGCTAAATTGATTTGGGGAGATAGAAATTACATGTTGGAAAATAAACTGATAATCACGAAAACATACATTAAGAAACTGCTAATTCATACTGATGAAGAAACTCAGTATTGTAATTCATTTGCATTTAGGGGTCACAAACGCTGTTAACATCAAGGTCAGGGAAAAAAGATAGTGGGCCCTCCAAATAATTTATTTTAGATTTGAAATGTCAGATCCTATATCAACTTGGAATGTAGTATTCATTCTCTTGCCATATAAATTGACACTGCTTTTGTTTCTCAAAATGAGGTTTTGCTTTAGCTCTCTGGCTAAGTGTCCTTTTGTAATATATCACACAAAAGCAATTTGTAGAGCTGAGGACAGAAAAACAAAAAAACAAAGCATTTGTGCGTCACAGAAAACACCTACTTGTTAAATGGGTAATGAAATCGAAAGCATCTTAATACACATAACAAGAATTGATTAGTATTTTGTTTGACTTCCCTTACAAATTCTACTCATGCTTTCTCTAGCCAATAATTTCTCTTTCTCTAACATGAAAGGTGCTTAGTAAAAAATATTCTGTAGACTGTTTCCCTACTTCTAAAAAGAAAAAAAGAATCAAGACCTCGAAATACCATTTTGCCAAGCAAAGTTAAAAGCAACTAACATAATACCAACCAGGCAGATGATTGGTGCTCAATAAATACTTGTTGAACGAATGAAACATTTAATCAGAAAGAAAATGCCTCTTGTGTTGGCTGCTCTTGATTATTGTCCATCCATACAGAGAGCAGCCATGTAAGGTGGACACTGAGTTACAATGTGTTCATTTATTTTAAACTTTATATCATATGTCTTTATTGTACTTATGATATTAATCATCTCTTTATGTAACTGGTTTACTTAGCTATATTCCAGGTTTTAGAATATAACTCCGGAATTGCTGAAGATAATTCAAAATAGTTATATTTTAGGTAACACAATTTGACTTCAAAGATCTGCAGTAGTTTTAAAGACAAGCCCCCAAATTAAATCACTTAAAGAAAGACATTAACAGAACACAAGTAAATGAAATATTATGCATATATATTTATCAGCTATGAAATAAAATTGTTCTATCTTTATTTGACTGCATATCTCTCTCTCCATTAGACTGGCAGATTACAGCCTCTGGATCTATCTTGATACAGGTCAGGGGCTTAAAAATTACTTGCTCAATGAACAAAGGAGTGAAACAAGACATAAAGAAAACAACATTGAAATATAGCAACTCCTTACTTTGACTGACACATGTCCTACTTTCAATAGGAACTTGACAAATAGCTTTCATTTACAAAGTGCTTACTATGTGCTCAGGAGAACATAAAACATGTTACCTATATTATTTCATTTAATGCTAGTAATAACTCTATGAGACAAGTATTATTCCCTGATGTTAAGGGTAATATAATTAAGCCTCACAGAGAACCAAGTAACACAAAGAAAATATTCCTACTAATTCATGAAAATAGGATTAGCACAAGTCTCTCCCAAATAATTTTAAAGAAATACTCTAACTATCAAAGACTCCAGTCTTGGATGTTGGTTATTGAAGCTAAATAACGATAGCCCTAAGGAGCATTTTTTCTTCTAGGAAAGTCACACTTCCCCACCCCAAAATGGCAAATGTTTTTTCTCTATGCTTTTATAAGACTTAGGTTAGTCCTATCTAACCAGGCACAACCTATTTCTAGCACTTTTTCCTCCCTACAGACTTGGCTTTCATTCACATTTGTACCATATGAGATAACAGACTTAATGGATATAAAAGGAAAAAAAAAATCTTGGAAAAACCATTATCTTTTGTCTTAAACTAGACCTCCTTCCATTTCTGAAACTGATATAAGAACCCTTGGTCTGCTCCCATCTTCTACACCCCCACCTCTAGTCTTATTATTCATAGCCACCCAGCCACCCAGTATTTGTTTCAAATCAATTCATTTTTAATCATCTCCACTGAACTCATCACCTTCTGCCTGGACCATTGTCGTGGCTTTCTTACCGGATTCTCCACTGCTAGTTTCCAATGCTTTACGTTACTTCTTCTATTCATTTATTACCTTTTTGACAGAGTTATTTCGTCAAAGCACAGTCTAATCATTTCAATTTTCTAGGTGAAAAAAAAAAAAAAAACTTTGACACTTGCTTCCTAAAGTTCTTTAGCAGAGCATCCAAGTCCTTTGTCAACCTAATCTGATTTTTAGATTTGCAACCTTTTCTCCAAACATTGGTTTCCAGGTCTTATAACATGTTCTGATTACTCTGGGGTCCCCTCTCCACAATGTGTCATTTTCATTTATATTTTGTATCTTAGTGTCATACACATTATTAACAAACCCATCCTCAACTATCAATTCTGCAGGAAAAAAAATATTTTAAGAGACCGTTATCTTTTTGGTGAAGTTTTTCCTATTTTTTCAAACTATCTTAGCTGCTGTTTCTTGTTTATCTACATGTTCCAATTAGGCATTCTACTACATTGCGATTATTTGTTTACATGTCTGATTCTTCCATTAAACTGTGAGCTCACTGAAGACAAGGACCGATATTAGTTATTTCTGTATTCTTAGTATTTAGCGTATTTCCTGGCACAAATAAATGCCTAATACAAACAAGTATAAAATCTGTTTACTCTCGTCATTTCTAACAGCCTAGTCTCCTGATTGGAAGTCATATTCCTTTAATAAGAAATTAAATAGAAGAAAATCACTTTAATAGGAACCTCTACATATGATTATTCTTCAACTTGAACTTGCCTACAAGCAACTGATGGTCTGTTCCACAGTTGGCCCCTGGCGTTGTTCTGATTGATGATATTGAACTTCTCCATCATCTCTTTTCACAGGTGTAGTCCATTTGAATCGTGGGTATTCCATCTGGTGAGGTCCATGTGTACAGTCATTGTTTATGTTGTTGAGAAAAAGTACCCACAATGATAAGTCATTGGTCTTGAAAAATTCTATCACGTGATCTCTGGAGTCGTTTCTTTCACCAAGGCCATATTTCCGAACTACAGATCTTTCTTTGTTTCCCACTTTCACATTCTAATCACCAGTAATTATCAATGTATCTTGATTGTATATTTGATCAATTTCAGACTGCAAAAGTCAGTAAAAATCTTCAATTTCTTCCTCTTTGGCATTATCGATTGATGGGTAAATTTGAATAATAGTTGTATTAACTGGTTTTCTTTGCAGGCATATGGATAGTATCCTATCACTGATAACACTGTATTTCAGGATAGATCTTGAAATGTTCTTTTTGACAAAGAATGTGATGCCCTTCCTCTTCAATTTGTCATTCATGGCACAGTAGACCATATGATTGTCAGATTCAAAATGGCTAATACCAGTCCATTTCAGCTCACTAATGGTTAGGATATTGACGTCTATGTGTTCCATTTCATTTTGACAATTTCCAATTTTCCTAGATTCGTACATTCCACATTGCAATTACTAATGGATGTTTGCAGCTGTTTCTTTTCGAGTCATGCCACATCAGCAAATAAAGGTCACAAAAGCTTTATTCTATTTATGTTATTAAGGTTGACTCTACTTTGAGGAGGCAGCTCTTCTCTGTATTTTGAATGCCTTCCAACTTGAGAGGCTTATCTTCCGGCACAATATCAGAAAATGTTATGCCACTCTTCATAAGGTTTTTACTGTCCATTTTTAAAGAGTTAGATCATCAGTCCTTCTTCCTGATCTGTCTTAATCTGGAAGCTCCACTGAAACCTATCCACCGTGGGTGGCCCTAGTGGTATTTGAAATATCAATGACATAGCTTTCAGCATCAAAGCCACATGCAAGCCACCACAGTACAACAAATTGACAGACAAGTGGTGGTAAAACAAGTCCACATAAGCCAAGGAATGGACTTGAGTATATCACACCTGAATTTAAAGGCCATCTTGAGAATAGATTTGATGCATTGAAAAGTAATTACAAAAGACCTGACGAGTTGTGGAATGACATCAAGGGCATTGTATATGAAGAAAGTAAAAGATCATAAAAAAAGACAGGAAAGAAAGAAAAAAACAAAATGGATGTCCGAAGATACTCTGAAACTTGATCTTGAACGTAGAGTAGATAAAGGAAGTGGAAGAAATGATGAAATAAAAGAGCTGAACAGAAGATTTCAGAGGTTGTCTTGAGAAGACAAAGAAAAGTATTATAATGAAATGTGCAAAGACCTGGAGTCAGAAAATCAAAAGCAAAGAACATGCTCAGCATTTCTCAAGCTGAAAAACTGAAGAAAAAAATTCAATCCTTGAGTTGCAACACTGAAGGATAACATTGTGAATAACGGGAATTCCAAAACACTTAATTGTGCTCATAAGGAGCCTTTACATAGATCAAGAGGCAGTCGTTTGAACAGAACAAGGGGATAATGCATGGTTTAAAATCAGGAAAGGAGTGCATCAAGGTTGTATCCTTTCACCACACTTATTCTTTCTGTATGCTGAGTAAATAATCTGAAAAACTGGACTATATGAAGAAGAATGTGGCATCAGGATTGAAGGAAGACTTATTAACAACCTGAGTTACATAGATGACACAATCTTACTCACTGAAAGCGAAAAGGACTTGACAAATTTACTGATGAAGATTAAAGACCACAGCCTTCAGTATGAATTATACTTTAACATAAAGAAAACAAAAATTCTCACAACTGGACCAATAAGGAACATCATGTTAAATGGAGAAAACACTGAGGTTGTCAAGGATTTCATTTCATTTGGATCCACAATCAATGCCCATGGAAGCAGTAGTCAAGAAATCAAACCATGTATTACATTGGGCAAATCTACTGCAAAAGTCCTCTTTACAGTGTTAAAAAGCAAAGATGTCATTTTGAGGACTAAGGTGTGCCTGATCCAAGCCATGGTATTTTCAATAGCCTTATATGCATGCAAAAGCTGGACAATGAATAAGGAAGACAGAAGAAAGATTGATGCTTTTGAATTATGGTGTTGATGAAGAATATTGAATATTCCATGGACTGCCCAAGAATGAACAAGCCTGTCTTAGAAGAAATACAGCCAGAGTGCTCCTTGGAAGTGAGGATGGCAAGACTTTGTCTCCTATACTTCAGACATGTTGTCAGGAGGGACCAGTCCCTGGAGAAGGACATCATGCTTGGTAAGGTAGAGCATCAGTGAAAAAGAGTAATACCTTCTTTTACACAGTGGCTGCAACAATGGGTTCAAACATAGCAACACTTGTATGGACGGTGCAGGACTGTACATAGTATCACTATGAGTCAGAACTGACTGATGGCACCTAACAATAACCACAACATATGATAAAGCAGAACAGTTCACAGTTATCAGCTAGTTGTTTTAAAGCTATCTTCTCTAATATCACCTTTGGAAATCTTCTGTTGACATATTATAGTCAATTGTTCCCCCTTCTTCCCAACAGGGTTTTCAAATAGGTCAAAAGATATTCACAGTTGGAATGTTTAAAGATGGGCGATGGAAATAGCAGAACTGATGTGAACACAATAAGCCCTTTGTCCATATCTGGAAGTAAGTAATTAGACAAATGGTTTGTCTCTTCCGTATGCCCAAAGTCATTATGGGTAATATATAATGATATTTGAATTTATGGTGGTTTTATGAATTGAATTATGTCCCCCAAAGATATGTTCAAATCCTAACCCCAGTATCTGTGAATGTGACCCCATTTGGAAATAACACCTTTAAAAAAAAAAAAGATGTTATCAATTAGGTTAACACAAAGTCATATTGGAGTAGGGTGGGCTTCATCCAACATGAATGGTGTCCTTATAAAAGAGAAAAGATACACAGAGACAGGGAGACAGAGGAAGGATGTTATGTGATGCTAGCGCTACAAGCCAAGTAATGCCTGGAGCTAACAAAAGCTAGGAGAGAGGCACAGAAGAGGTTCTTCCTCAAAGCTTTAGAAGGAATCAAAATGGCCAGCATTCTGATCTCTGACTCGCAGTCTCCAGAACTGTGAGACAATAAATTTCTGTTCTTTAAAGCTGCCCACTTTGTGGTATTTTGTCACAGCAGCCCTAGGAAACTAATACGGGTGGCCTTTACCCACCATATTGCACTACTCTTCCAATAAAAACTAACAATTGTCTTAAATTATACTTATTTAGAAGTTATTGATTAAACTTTTACAAACTGAGTAGGAGTATAAATGCAGTATTTAATTCCTAAGAATATACAAAAATTTAACGTAATCACTGTGCCCCCCATGACATCATTAGAAACAGCTTTTACTCATTTTAAAAATCCATTTCAAATTAAGCTACAGAAAGCATTGCTACCCGTTTAAATACCAATGAATTTTGAAATTAGGTTTTTCCCCTTAAAATGTACAAGCATACAACAGGATAATATTCCTGATACCAGTGTCCTTAGTTAATAATTGATCTCATTTCTGAAAAACTGACCTCTATATGTAGTTTAAGTTGCTCTCCTATGCCAAGTTATAAATACAAACGCAACAACGGTTTTCAGTTGAAATATAATTACAACCAGTATGATAGCAGTAGCATTTAGGACAGCTGTTTAAATATGAATAAGGCAGCTCCAAAGAAAACTTAATGCTTATGAAAACATGCTAGATGCAGCCTTAATTCTAGAAAAAACAAGTATGAGAATAGAGCATAGAGGTGCCATGGACCTACTCTTTTTAGCTTTCATCTGGACAAAAGGTGTGAGAAAATTCACTGCATGTGCCCTGCCTCATTCAGATGTTGTCAGAGTAAAAAGAAATTCAGTCTTTGATGTGATTAGAAGGAAGGAACTTTTGGTTTTAATTTTGTGTTTTTTATTTCATTACACACCTTATTTAAAATTGTAACACATGAATGATATATCTCAGCCATATTAATTGAATGTGCTTTGGTGAAGGAAGGAATATCATCTGACTCAATTAATCTTGATTTGGGCTAAGTGCCTGATAAATTATTTTCCAAGAAGGGAGGCAACATGGCTCATTGCACATCGTTCTCATCTTAGATCTGCCACGGATTCAATGTGTGACCTTGGCAAAGGCATTTAACCTCTCCCAACCTGAGATTTTTCATTTGTAAAGTGTAGATAATCCTGGCCTACCTCACTTGGCAAAAGTACACAGTAGTAGAATATATTAAATAAGTATGAACATGAAAGATTATTGATATAAAGGACAAACATGATGACATAGAAATATTACTGTGTCACTCACATAAGCCTCTGAACAAATTGCCTTCATGTAGAACGAATATTTCTGACAACTGTGTACTTCGGATTCATTTAAACAAACAGGCACTCTGATATTTACTTTGGTCTATTGGACATGAATCTGCTGGCTGCTTAAAACTGGCACAATATAATCTTTATTTGGTCAAAACTATTCAATGATTAAACCTTTATTCTTCTGGCTACATAGGTTCTGACCCTTCTAGTCTAACAACTAGCAAGCCAGTAAATGATAAACCCAAAACCAAAGCCATTGCCAATTCATGGTGAACCCAGGAGTTACAGAGTAGAATTGCCCCATAGCATTTTCTTGGTTGTAATCTTTAGGCAAGAAGATTGAAAGGCAACAAATACATTAATCAGATAAAATAAATTTCCAAGGAGACAATATATGGTGTTAATCAATGTGTACAGGTCAAACGGAAAAAGCAAATGAAAAGAAGTTGGTAACTGTCATTTAAAATGGAAAGTCAATATTACAAATGTATTTAAAATGGAGGCAACCCTATGTAGCACAAGCCTATTTTAGAATATATCATTAGTTTTGAAACTTTTAACATCAATTTGGTATGAAAGTTTTGAAATACGTTTTCAAAGAGAAAAAAAATACTGGTATCAGATATAAGCATGATATGGAATAGTTAAAAATACTGATAATAAAAGGCAAAAATCAAGAAAACTAAAAAAAAAAAAAATGTGGTATTCAGCTTATGTCAGAGTCAGTTCATGACAGAGTCATCAAAACGGAACCCTGCTATAAGTTGGGAACAACCTGTATAGATAAAAAGATTATGTAGTTACAGTGGAGGCCAGAAAAAAAAAACTGGACTTCCCCAGAATAAGTCTCTCTGTATGGGTCTGTAGTGCAGGAAGAGAGAACTATAGGTAAAGGGGAAAAAGACCAGGTGGACCTGGGTATCTTGGAGGTGTTATGGGAGGCCTTGAAGTTGTAAATCAAGAATTCAGGTTCCATAAAGAATATAATATAATAAAGAGTAGTTTAATGGACTTCGATAAGTGGGAGGTTCAAATATCAAAAGGGGTAGCAAAGGATGTGATCTTCATGAAAGAAGACAGTGGATAATATGTTATTACTGATAGCCTGGTCCCTGTTATGAACACATAAGGAGACTTCATTTCATGAGCATTTGTGCAGAATGCAATGGAGGAATCCATGGGAGGGTATGAGATGGATATTTGTGTGGCATTTCCCATCTTTTATTTTCTGAGAGAAGCAGGAGATACCTAGTCTAATTTTGAACTTAGACTGGGAGAAAAAAAAACATTCAATTTGTTTCTGTCCAATTTTCATCTTGTCATGGTCTCTTTTCAGTTCTAATTCTATTGATTTTTCAACCTCTCTCTCTCTGTCTTACTAGGAAAATATTGAAAAAACAGGAAAAAGAAACATTAACCTACAGTAATAGGAATGCCATAGTACTCATCTAACAATAAAAAGAATCTCATAAAACCTCTAGTGCAGACCTCAGACTCCACACAGCAGTATTCCATTCATAGACACCAGAATGCAAGCTAAAGAAATCTTATTGAAGCTAAATATTGTGAATCCAGGAAACAGGGTCATGAGAACAATGAGGAAAACTGTCATGAAATATAGAGAATGACCTCTTTGTGCTAAGCTCTAAGTACCTATGGAATAAATCATCAAATCTGGGTTAGGGAGAAAAATATGATAATAAAAGAAAGGTAGAATTAATGAAACAGATATAATTGATATTGGTGGAAAAAACAAAGAAGAGATGCAGGTTAAAGAACATAAACACTTTAAAATGTTGAAAATATGAACATTTCAAATTAATAGAATAGTTATTTCAAAGATAAAAATTAAAGTATCAACTAGATTGATCTTCTTATGTCAATAAGCAATAAACCTTACAGTTATGAGTATAAGCTATAGATTTGTAATTCAGTTCGAGGTGATATTAAGCATGGATTTAAATCTTCCCAATTCTCATTCTTTATTTGTAAAATCAGAACAGTCGTGATACTTATCTCATAAGGTATTTAAATGGATTAACTGAAATAAACCATATAAGTGTTTATCGTGGTTCCCAGAAGCAAGGAAGGACTTAATACATGTAATTTAGTATCAATAGCCCTGATTTGCTCTGATGCCTTTTGCTAATGCTCATTAATAATGAAAAGGGCAGACGACTAGGGGAAAACTGAAAGCAGGGTCACCTATTGCTGTAGACAATCCACAGAGTGGATGTCCTTGTATAAATCATTGGAAGTCCAAAAATAAACCAAGCCAAACCAAACCAAATAAAAGGAAGGCTCTTTGTCTAAACAGCAAAGCAAAAGCTACAAAGATTTAAAGCATTAATATAGGAATATAAAACCCACAAATATTCAAACAGTCTTATTTTTTCATGGAAAGCACTGAAAACTTCAAAGTCTGAAAGCTTGTAATTCACAACTTAGTATGTCACAACAGCCACAACAGAAGTTGTCGTATGGTAACAAGGAGAGGTATCTTTATGCAAGTCAAACGTTTAAGGAAAATGAACAATTCAGATTTTAAATTTGCTCCTAAATGGAATGATAATGTTCCAAATAATCTTGGAAACATAAACCTCTTTAGAGCAAAGCTGAAGTTTCTAAAAATTGCACCACAAGGTTTTTCCTTCTGAGATATTTTCTTAAATAATATTTTCTTTTTTAAGTAGTAGAGAAAATAAATTAAGTATTTATTGAACTGCGACTGTGTACTCTGAGCTGTGCTAGACACTGTGGTACACAGAAGCCATTAGGGTACTTGTTTACAAGGACATTAACTGAGGAAATATGGCTGCTTAAAAACAGGAGCGAGCAATAGGAGATGGCAGAGGAAGTGTTGGGACCACTTTACATGTCCACCCACCTGCTAAGGCTAGGGAATTATCTAATCCTATTCGTTCCTTCACTCTCCACATCCTCAAAACCTACTTAATTAGAATTAAATCTGTCCACTTGTCATGGTTTATAGGATCTTACATAATTTGCCCCTGCTTATTTCATGTAACTCTTCCTCATCTTTCACTAAATCCCAGTCATGATCCAACTCTCCATCTCTAGAACAAACCAAGGCCATTCTTGTCTCAGAACCCTGGCATACGCTGAACTCTCTGCTTGTAATCCTCTTTCTCCTGATATTACAGGGTGGTTCTTACTCCACAGGCTTCAACTCCATGGTCACCGTCTCAGAAAGCCCTTCTCTAACATTCTGTATAAATGGTCTTTCTTTCCTCGACGCACTACTCATTATTCCATTTTTGTCTTTATTTTTTCCCCTACCACTATAATCATTATTTATATGTATGTGGATTTTTTTTTTTTCCTCCACTAGAGTTTAAATTTCCTGAGGGCAGGAATTCTGGCTAATATATTTACTGTTGTATTCCCAAGTGCCTCCTAAAACCAGTGCCTGGTACATAGTAAGCACTCGTTAGTTGAATGTTTGACTCAGTAAAGGTGAACCATTATCCACGCCTCTCTTCCAGACACATTCTTTGTCTCTGAAGCTATCTATTCACAGAATTATTTTCTTAGATATACCTTTACACTGAAAATCTTTCATTAGTTTTCTAATGAGAATCGAACCCCCAAATCTGCTCAACTCAAGCTACCAGAGAAAGCCTTTCCTTGACGCTGCCCCAGAGGTGTAATTTATCACATGGTAACAAAAAGAAGCGTAAGTATTACCCAGTTTCCTTCCCTTCCCCACCCCAACTTGACCTTCTACCACCTTCTGGCCCTAGATAATCTGTTAACATAAGAAAAAGAGAACTCTAGATTCTTGTACCTAAAGGTCCTGAGGATTCCAATCTCAGGTTCCTGCAGTGGCAACAAGATGGTTAAGGGGCTTTGGCAGCAGAGACAGACAATACTTTCCTAAGAATGGTAATGAAGCTGACTACAAAAAATAGAAATACACAACCATATAAAACACCTCCTACCCCTAGCAAAATAGTTGCCATGTGACGAACAACTGATTTAAATATGGATTTACGGACTACATGCTGCTGTTAATTTCCAAACTACCTGCATAAACTGGGAGCTGTAGAAGTTCAGAGGACAGGGAGGTCAATGTGGCCTGGAGTAATTACAGAAGCATCACAGAGGAGGAGGCACTTGAGATAGGCCTTGAATTACAGCCCTATTTAAATGGATGCTATACTTAGTCACATAATTTCCCCTCACCTAATTCTGAGGGGAGATTTGCATCTCCTCTATGCCCAGTTTCTCCTGGCGGGCTGCTGCACCTGTCAGCAGCAGCCCTTCTGCTGAAAAATGTCCAACAAGGTAATTGTGAATAATTTCAAGTTGAAAACATTTAAAATTACCATAAACTGAAATGTTAATGGGTATAGCACCTTAGGAGGGTACTTGTCTGGATGCATATCTACTTATGTTTTTAGAAAATAAGTATACTTTTTTAGAAAACTGTCAATAGCAAGAAAATAGCAGAAGCTATCTGTTTACTGAAGTCAATAATCAATGCAAAACATTTTAATCACTTTTAACTAAACTGCGCTTTAAAAAGGAGTTACGATAATCATGTGTTTCACCATATGCTTTGACACGGCTCATCATGGGAAAAGCGGAAATGCATTCCAGGATTTCCCTCTTAACCTCTACTAGAATCAAACTTAGTTAAGGTTTGAACCTTTACGAGAATATCTTTCTATGAATATTTAATGATCCTATAGTACATTCCAGATAACCAAGAAGAAAACAAAAGAAACAAATGAACACTTATAAACAGGTGGGACAGATGTCATTTCAGGGTCTCTTAGTTAAGGTTTGAACCTTTATGAGAATATCTTTCTATGAATATTTAATGATCCTATAGTACATTCCAGATAACCAAGAAGAAAACAAAAGAAACAAATGAACACTTATAAACAGGTGGGACAGATGTCATTTCAGGGTCTCTCAGAAGATGGCACCAAACACTCATCCCTACAGACTGCCAAGAGACAAGAAAAACCAGCACCCAGGTCTGCAATGTCATCCTTTTTAGTAACACGATTAGTTTTGCAAAAAGAGCATCTGTTGCCTGGACCTCATTCATGGTCACTGCCATTTCTGCCTTCACTTTTCTCCTCTTACACCAATTACAACTTATTATGGTAATCCTTGTATAATAGCCACCCTTTGGCCTTGGCAACTTCGGTCATACAGGTGCCAGCTGTTGGCAAATTGCAGCATTGGCAAGGCTTAACCAAGTATTCCTTTGATGACACAGATTCTAATACCTTAATTCCAATGTCTTATATAAGTGATCTTCATACACACTCATAAGTATGTCTGAAAGAGAAAATGATGAATGTCATCATTTCCTTTCCAAGCTACAATGGTAACTGGTATTACCAGTCATTTCAAGGTTTTGATTCTCCCTAAAAGAAGAACTCACTAGGCCATTTACCCACAGTCACATCTGATTGTTTGGAATTGGTATCCTAAAAGTCACATCACAACATTTCACTGTAAACCAATTAGAGTAAATAAATGTAGGCAAACTGAGTAACTGCCTAAACCACAGTAAAACTAAAATCCAAACCCACTGATGCTGAGTCAATGCAAACTCATGGTGACCCCAAGTATTACAGAGTAGAACTGCTCCATGGGGTTTTCTTGGCTATAATCTTTTACAGAAGCAGACCTCCAGGCCTTCCTGTCATGGTGCTGCTGGGTGGGTTTGAATCACCAATCTTCAGGTTAGTTGTCAGGGGCAAGCCATTTGTGCCAACCAGGGACCTTAGAGCCACAGTAGTCTCCTAGATATCTGGTCTTATACTTGAGTGATGAGGTGCTCTCCGTGGTGGTAAGGACAATTTAAAAATGTGGGTTTGGACTGGGAACCTCATGAAATACATAGCTTCAATGTGACTAGTTCTCAACTTGGAGACAGCTTTTGGAATTCAGTCATAGTAATTAACAAACTGCATGGCCCCTGCCTGTTTTAACTGCCTGTCTGTCCAGTCCATAAATTCCATGAAGGTAGTAAACATATCTAATTGCTGGTGAGGCATTATGCAGCATCTGATGTATATTAATATCTATGCTAGTGTGCAAACAAAAATAATAATGATCATTTCTGAAGTGCTTCCTATGGGTCAAATACTCTAAGTGTTTTACATGTATTATCTCATTTAAGACATGATTAATGTACAACAGTCCAGAAGGTAGACACTATCATCATCCTTATTCCTCCTATAAAGACACTGCTGATTAGAGTTGGAGGAACTTGCCCTAGATTCAGAGCTAGTAAAAAAGAAATCTGGGATTGAAATTTAGTTTTGTGTGACCTTAAAGTATTCATCCCATTAATAAATACATGTTTAATTAAATTTCATGATCAGAATAAAATATCATGTTAAATCATTATTTGATCTATTCAGATATATTGTGAGTTCAGTCATGATGCCTTTCAAAAAGCTGTGGTTGGCCTATGACATGTGATGTTGGTTGTGATACTTGGAACAAGGTGTTCTGCTGACTTCTTTTATTGCTGGAATAAGTATAATTAGCACAGTCCCATAGAAGGCTTGTTATTTGCTAGGACTTAGATGGCTATATAGTAAGGATGTACCCGTACAGTAAGGATTCCATAATTTTTATGAAATCCCAGCTATAGGGTTTTCAAGTTATATTCTAGGGAACCCTAGTGTTTCATAGAGGTATTATACAAGTAGAGTTAATCTTCATCATTTTAGCAAAGTACTGCTTTGCAAATTTGATTTATTTGAACATATTACTTACCAAATCAGTTCAATTGTTTAATGGAAAGGGTTTTAAAGTCAGCTCTATTGATCTATCATTTAAAATTGTGTGACCAAGGACAAATTACAGAACATCTTTTAGCTCCATTTTCTTTATCTAAAAATACAAATAATATTTTTCTTATAATGTTATTGTGGAATAAAATGAGATAATGTACTTACTTAAAAGAAGTTGGAGCATATGAGATACACACAAAAAATGGTCTAGAATCTTCCTCTCTCTATATTCAAGTTATCTTCTTATTTCCACCCTGCCTTTATTAATAATTGTTACTTTACTATTGAAATACCCAAAACCAAAAGCAGCGTCAAGTATCCTTTCTTATCATCAGCCAAAAACCATCAGAACAAAATAGCCTAAACACAAGATACTATTAAAATTTTTATGAAATATAATTAGTTACAATCATAATATATAAATATAATTAGTTATAATCAGGTTAAATTATAATACAATAATAAGGCAAAACTTGTATAGTTTTAAGTGCTTTATATCCAAATCATGGAATTTTTCAGGAACATAAGATAAATTGGTGAGAATTAGCTGAATTTATTATATGCTAAAATTATTTTGACAGAAATTACAATTATCCTTGCTTTTATATGTATGCACTTGATCTTAGCCAAAAAAGCTGAAAAGCGATATATTTATGGCCTAATTTATTTTCAGTATAACTTTAACTTACTTTTAAATGTCCAAATATGTTACTTTATGAATTTTGGAAACTGGTAAATTTTAGTTCTAACACCTATAAATAAACACAAAAATTCAATGAATATAAGTTTTTTCTTCATTATAATTATACATATACATATATATACGCACAAACATATCACCTAACAAGTATTTGGGTTTTCTTGATTCGACTATTAGGTAAAAAAGGCGAGGGCAGGGGGGAGGAAGCAGTGCCATGACATATTTGAAAGCACAGAAAATGGGATTCTTAGTGGCGCCGTAGTTACTCTAAAGGTGAAGGTTAACTATTTTACTATGGTTTGTGGTCATGGCAATTTTTCCATATAATTGATGCTTTTCAAGATGGTAGCAATTGTTACTTTAAAATTGGAACAAAAGAAATAAATCCTTTTAGAAGGAGTAATGATTCAAACCTGCCAGATGAAAAAACAGCTCTAATCTGACCTCAAAGCCTGCATTCTTCCTTGTAGAAGAGTTTCTGTAGAGTTATGTATACTGAAATGGAACTGTCCAACATACTTACATGTCACCAAAAGTTAAAGTATGAGTTAGTCACGAACAGCTTAGGAAAATGAATTATATTTCTCCAGAAGGGAAGATTAAATACACACACACATTTTTTAAAAACATAAATTAACTTGCAGAATGATCATTACCATTCAAGAGGTTGGAAAGCTTTACAGTGTGATATAAATTCAAGTATACCCTTCTGTAATCAGAGACAAAGAAGCATCAATCCCTCAGTGACACATATTTAGATCTATTTTACTAGCTCCTTACTCACTTGACTTCATTGAATCCCTCTAAATCATTCCAATCATCTAATGATGTCTTAAGCATGCGTCTTTTGATAGTTATGATGAATTAGAAAATCTCTCTTATAACCTACAATTCTGCCACCTTGGGTTTTAAACAGCATATGCACTGCAATATTGGGAACCCAAGTGCTCTAGAACAATGACAGTGGGAAATTCATTAAGTAGAATTTTTCTTTCTGGATCAGTTCTATACCAGTAATAACCATATGGCTAGATCCAGGAGATGTTATGTAATAGAAACCCCACAATTTCAAGAGAACCATCATTGGGTCAAAGGCACTATAATGTTTAAGGGAGAAAATGGAATGGAGTGTTTGGCCTGAATATACTGGCTGAATTTCAAGTTGTGATATTGCAGTCTGCCTTTCTTAAATCCCCTCTGTAGTTTCTTTTGGAGGCTGTACTCTCATTCAATTCCTCTCTTAAATGATCTTGCAGTATTGTTGTGTTCTGTTAAACAACTTTGGTGTTCCACTCCAGTGGTGGGTAAAGTGATTTCTGTGCTCTGTACAGTTTGTAACATGCTCCTTAGGGACTGATAGGTGCTGCATAAATGTAAGATCCTGCTACTTATTTTAAATGGAAGCTGCATACTAATCTTAAAACAAAGTATGTATTTAAAGCCCAGCACTGTAGCCTTCATTTAATCATTTCCCAAACAAAGTGAATAGGATTCAAGCTTTTTAATTTTTCTTTGTCTCCCATTTTTCTAATCCTGCCTTGCTTTACCTCCTTCTCCAGTTTAAGAACAATAGAAGAATCCCAAGGGAGTGACTCAGTGAATTTCAGACTCAAGGAATGCACGGTCATTAAGCAAATGCAGTGAGTTTAGTGATGCTAAACTAGATTCCCAGTTAGAGTAGACATGGAATATAAATCAAATAAGCTCAGGGCAAGAGTTCAGGGCATCTCAATAAACACAGCATGAGAACATTTTCTGTGTAGTTTGCTACCTGGATACCATGATTGAAGTTCAAAAGCCAAAATTAATTCAGTAGGAAAAAACTTTTAAAAGCGCGAACTGATGATACATTATTCTTAGCAAGCGCTTACCTCATAATAAAAAACATGACAATGAGAGAAAAAGCCAAGCATGTGGGATATTTCATAGTTCAGTCACAAGTGCATTGTTATATCTGCTGCCAAAAATATTTCAGCTAAGAGCAAAAAAGTTGTTCATAAATGAAAATTTTAGTAAGCGAGCAGTAAGCTTATGACACGATGACTTTTAATTTATAAGCTTTCTGACCCTGGAATTTACTTTTCCCATCTAATTTCTGCCATTGTTTTTAACAGTGAAAACTATAGTAAAATGTTTTGAATTCTTTTGAAATGGATAAGGGGATTTTATATATATATATACACATATATATTTAAGGGTCTGCTAACACTTCCATGTACTCCACAGCAGTTTTTTCACCCTTAATATTTTAGCTATTTTGCCATGAAGATGATTAAAGCAGAGACCACTTTTAAAGTAGAATTATAAAGCCTTGAAATTGCCAAAATCAAAACCTCTCAGTTAATCCAACTACTGAAATTAATCCATGTACTCTGTTCAGCTTTTTTATTTTTTAATTCGAACCAAGTGCCAAAAAATGGAAGTTTATTTGGATGGAGAAAGTTGAAGTTGAAATAAGTACTCTGATATGAAGGTCACATCAGGAAAAACAGATGCTGTCTTAAAAAAGTGGGAAAAAAAAGTCTTAGACAATTCATTGTGATTCCATTTATCCAAGAAAAATTACAGGAATGTTAATCAGGAGTCCCGTCGGCGATAATAACAATTTCCTTGAACCTAAAAAAAAATTAAATTTCATCTGGATTAGTGATTGAGCATACATTTATGTTTTTTAAGTTCATATGAAATGTTTAAAGTATGTACATCATACAGACACAAATGTGTGTATGTATATATATGTGTGTGTATATTATATATACATAATGTTTTTTTATGATTTCCCTCTTTAGCCAGTTATTTCGATTAAGAGAGTTTCTATTTTTTTGTGTCAAAATAGGCATGTCCTTTAATCTGTGGAAATAATCATCTATGTGAGTAAAGATGTGTGTGTGTATGTGTGTGTACGCATGCACACACTTGTATTTGTTCATATGTGTTCATGTCGGCCCTGGTTATAGTAACAAAAGTTTAAAGCTACCAAAATGTCCATCAATATGGAGTTGATTAAATATCTTACCTATTCATTGGAGTAATATTCAGAGCCATCAAAAATATTAAAAAAAATCTCTATATAGTGACCAAAAATGACAACAGATGATCACTTTGTACTTTTTATTAAGAGAGTATTTTAAAATCTGCATCACTTCGATAAAAATATTGTCATCTGAAAAACAGACTGTACAATGTACTCTTCTGGCAGGCATCACTGACACTAAGAATAGACCAGAAATTGGTAGTACAGAGTGCCTTTCAGACTCAATTTTTCTAAAAGCCCTTCACAAAGCAATTAGTCAGATAATGGTGGTGGGCTGACTCCCTTGTCGCCTTATGCAGTCACTAATAGCATGCGCTTTTTCCAACCAATAGGATGGCTAGTAGGAAAAGCAGTGTAACATCTTTAGTCCTCTCAACCTTAGTCCCATTGTCTCTTTAAATAACCTGGTTGGTCTGGATTTGTATTCATAAGAGAGTTTTAGAATTCAAATTTGCACTACTGGAAAAAAAGAAGAAAAAACAAATTGATTTTTGAAACTAATTAACCATAGGATCTATAGTTGAAATCCTCTAAGTCATCTGTGAACGATGAAACTTCAGAATGTTGCCACTGTCCCCCCTTTTTTTTTTTTTTTTTTAACTGAATGAACTTTGTAGTATGTAAAGGGTTTGGAAAATATAATCATTTGAGCCCATCAAATATAACATGTGAAACAGGAGCTGGTTAAAGTAATAGCTGTTTTTAGCTTTTGCAAATGGTAGACAAGAATTGCTCTGGAGTTCCTTAGCTCTAGTTTTTGTGCTAGAATAGGTTATGATTTAAGTTGCGGACAGTAGTGGTTCTCTGCCCACAGTAAAAGGATCTGCTAGGCAAGCACATTGAAAGTCTGAACTTAGAGAATCCTTGAATAGGTAACATAGAAAAAACATAGAGTTACCTAATTTATTTCAAGCATCTGTTCACGAAGTGGCTAAGGTGTTTTTTTTTTTTTTTGCTTGTTATTTATGAGTAAAGGCAAATTTGGGAATTCAAGTTGGCATTTTTGGGGGGTATTTCAGTACATAGACATTTAACCAATAGACATTGATATAAAGGGCAAGCCATTTGGTCTAACAATAATATTCAATTCATGAAAAGCTAATGACTAAAAAAATTATCTGGGGAAATAAAATGAAACCAGCAGAGTCCAAGCTCACTGACTGGAGTCTTTTGGCCTCCAGGTAATGTGTGCAACCAAGGAACTATTAGAAAGTTCAGCCTCTACCTTGATAGTTTCAACTGCAGAGATAAAATGTAACTTGTCTTTAAGGATTGAGAGTTCTCAATATTTAAATTCATGGAGGGATTAAGTCAGTTCTAAAAAGTGATTTTCTCGACCATTTATGTTAAAAGCAAGAGAAGTAGTTGGAGTAAGTTTAAAAGTTTTAATCTTTTCAATGCTTACCCGAAAAAACATAAATAAAAAAGCACTCTTACTTTCCATTTTGCTTGCATCTTAATCACTGCTTAGTAATAATGAATTAGTTTTGAAACAAATTCTGCCCTATATATTTTAACACGCCCTAATCCAATTTAATATAATCTGATCTAACATCAGGAAAGCTTACATTTCTTGCACATTTCAAACATTTTGCATATTTCCACTAACCTCATCGATACCTATAAAATTGTCAGCATTCCTCAGTATAAGATACTCAGTTGTATAATCAAAACCTTGGCACCTATTCAGTGCAAGTGCTCATTTAAAAAGTGTGGTGATTAGAGCCTTTTCTCTCAAATCAGGTCTTGCTGAAGTTAACGAATTCTTTGTAGGAATTCTAACCAGCTTCCACATTTCACTGTTGATCCCTCCCCGCTTCTCAGTAACACTAAATGCATTAACTACTGACAGTGGCTGATTTCTGAACAATCCCTCATGCAGTGGACAAGAGGACTGCACTGGATCTTCTCTCTGTAGCATGCTAGTTCACATTTTGAGTATGGAATTATTTTAATTCTAGTTGCCATTAAGCATGTATGTCCTGAAAGACATTAATTTAGTACGAGATAAGACTATTTCTGCCAGGCTGAGGGATTACAAATGAGAAGACAATACAAACCAGAACTGAACTTGTCAATAGAAGGACTGTGAGGAGCGGCTTACACCATGGTTATCCTGGTTTGCACCAGCACATTAAGAAATTAGCACTTATAGGAAAAAAATTACAAAAAAGTGTCAAAAATTGCCATCTATTACAGTAACCCCTCGAAAGTGAAGCTACAGGTACACAAAAGAATCTGCCTTTAGCAATCACCTCATCACGTTGCCTCCAAATCACCTGCTGCCCTTCTAGGGAGGCATTATAAATGAAAATTCACACGTGCTCAGAATCACCATCAAAAGCAGGTTCTGGAATCATGCCAGTGTTGGAATAAAAACAGCATTATGAATTTCCAAAAAATACTTGGTGGAACAGAGCTTTCTAATTGCATACTTAATAATTTATATATAGCTTAATTGATGACACAGAATTACAATAAGACATGTTCCATCACATAGTCACAGAGCATTGCTGCTCTAGAACCTCAATGTTATTAGACAAGGAAGGGGCCTTTTCACCACTCGTCTTCACTTCACCCATCCTTTGATAAGTAATGAGTGTAGTCAAAATTTCTACCAGTACTAAAGCTCTTGGTAATAACCACATTTTCACTGGACTTTGCATATAGCTCTGTATGACTGCGTGGTATAATTAATTTTCTTGAATGCTCATCGTGTGAGAGGAGATGTGCTAAATGCTTTAAGTTTAATAGCTGATTTTTTGTTAAGAATTACCTTATGAGGAGGCTCATGTTATTACCCAAACTTTGCAGAGAGGGAAACTGGGCCCAGATAAGTTAAGGAAATTAGGAGACGTCACAGAGCTAGAAAGTGGCAGAGTCATTATTTGAATCAATTCAGTCTAACTCTAGGGCCCCTACTCATGAGTACCGTGCTAATTCTATCGTTGAGGCACTGGTGGTTCAGTGGTAGAATTCTTGCCTTCCACGCAGTTCCCAGCCAATGTATCTCGTGTGCAGTCATCTGTTTGTGGAGGCTAACATGTTGCTATGATGTTGAACAGGTTTCAGGGGAGCTCCCAGACTAAGATGGACTAGGAAGAAAGGCCGGGTGAACTATTTCCAAACAAATCTACCAATTAAAAACCCTATGGATCATAACTGTCCAATCCACAAAGGATCATGGAGATAGTGCAGGGACGGGCAGCATTTCATTCTATTGTGCATGGGGTTGCTATGAATTGGGGCCAACTCTAAGGCAACACTAACAACAGCAACAATTCTATGGTGCCATCCCACATTTCCTGAACATCATGTTGTTTACAGTTCAATGCACTGAGGCATTGAAACGTAAAAGCTACAGCAAATGCTGACAAAGATCTTTCAACCGTCTTAAAATATATAGAGGTAGAAAAAAAAGAGGAAAAAGTATCCTCATAATTACATCTGTAGCCCTTTCTGAAACAATAACAGATGGAATTACCAAAAAACTCAAAACCGCAACCCTCGAGTTGATTCTGACTAATAGCGACCCTAAACTACAGAGTAGAACTGCCCTATAGGATTTCCATGGAGCAGCTGGTAGACTCGAACTGCCATCCTTTTGGTTAGCAGCCGAGTTCTTAGCTACTGTGCCACCAGAGCTCCACAGATGGACTTAGACCTGGATTTTCAGTGAAATTGACACGGACAAGTTCAGTTCAGAAACTTCAGATAAGTTTTGATTCTAAAATGTATAATATTACATAGTGAAAAAAACCCATCTTTGTTTCTAAACAAAAGCATGCTATTTTCAATGTAAATTAAGACCGGACCCAAATAACGACACAGTTCATTCAAACAGCAATTAAATTGGCATTTGGTTACATGTTTGGGGCCACTTTCTTTTTTTCTGTCTCCTCTCTCTTTTCCTTCTGGTGAACCTCAGTAGCAACTGCAAGACTGGGCACAGAGTCAAAGGAGATTGGGTAAAAACCACCATTAGGCTTTCCCAGCCTAATCTACTTTAGAGAACCAACAGATGTAGATATTTAATAGAAATTAATCTCTTTTTGTTGTTCGGTCTCACAATGCTTCATTCTAATAGTGATTATACTGATGTTCTAAGATATGTTGGCAAAATGCTCCTGTAATGTAATTTCTTTGCAGCTAGAAAGGAAAGCTTTAGAGATTGCTCCTGCTTACATAGCTGCTTCAGGTGATTACATCTTTACATAGATGTTAATTACTCTCAGGAGAAAAGTGCCCAAATCATCAGGTGAGTAGAATAATCTTGCAGCGGATACCAAAGAACGACACAGAGCTATTACCGATACTGTTTCTTACCCGGTTGAAATCTAAACTCTACTCTGATAAACTTTGGGCAGACATCCAAAACTTTTTAAGTAGTTTCTAGGTAATCACCAAAATGGGTTACCGAAAGTGGTTACAGACATTATCTTTCAGCCTATTGCAAAGTTCAGGCATGAGCATTTTTAAAGCTCCCCAGGTGATTCCACTGTGCTGTGGATGTTGAGAATCACTGGCTTAGATGTATGGCCCTGCTATACTCAGTTTATAGACCGGTGCCTTCAGCACAGTAATCGCAAGTAGGACGGTCAACCTAAAGCAACAAAATGATAACTCTCTGAAGACAAAAAAAGGCCCTGCAGCGTTGGATATTGATGGCTGGAAGCAAGAGTTACAAAACACCAACCACAGAACAAAGAGTTCCCTCCAAGCAAAAAACCAAGATGCAACTTCTAAGGTAAATGTGAAAGAGCTAGAAATAGCAACAGTCAGGCCAGGCAGGGAAGGGCTTGTAAAGGAGCAATCGACACAGATATCCACTTATTATTCTCTGCTCAAATATGAAGGAACACTAACATGAGCAACTGTAATATCTCATTACCCTTAGCTGGTACAATTAATACGTTAAAGACTTACTTTAGGATTTTGTTAATGTTTAAAGACACTGAAAGTTTTTAGGTGCTTTTGAGTTGGTCCCAACTCATAGCGACCCTATAGGACACAGTAGAACTGCCCTATACGGTTCCAAGGAGTGGCTGGTGGATTTGAACTGCCCCCTTTTGGTTAGCAACCAAGCTCTTAACCAATGCACCAGGGCATTGAATTCTTACAGCTAGACCATCAATATTTAAGATTGGAGGGAGGGGATATTTGGGAAAGACTATAGAGTCACCATGAGTCGGAATTGACTCGATGGGAAGGTTGATTGTAGAAAGAATCTACTCAGGAGAAATAAATACAGGGACAACCTAGAAAGAAATTTGATGATGGTAATACCAAACTTAAGAAAAATTAGACAAAATCTGTAATTTCAATGGAATATCAAGTTTTGGGTCATATTTATAAGCAACAGGAACATGTAACTTTCTGGTTTACTATCACCCCACTATCAACTGAAGAAAAAAAATGGTACATGCTTCTTATAAGTTTGCATAGGTTCTAACTTTGGCTTTACTACATGCCTGGTGCTCTGGACATAGTAAGAACTAAATGAAGTATGTGTTGAATACAGGAGTGAAGAAAAGCATCAGACCACATCTATTTCCATCTCAACTCAGAGAGTCTAGATATAGAAACAAAAGTGTATACTGGATATAGGATATTGCCTTACTCCCTCAAAGGTAATATTAGATTGAAACCCAAAATAGTCAAATTTTAGCAGTTTCGCATGGTTCAACATGTATGCTTTTTTCTTTTGTTTACTTTCTAAACCTGGCTTAACATATATGAACATAGGGTGTCTCTTTTAGTTATGAAAGCTTTTGTTTCCAGAAAATGGATATTATGGATCTGCAACTGTTCCTGGAACAAAAACAGTGGGGTCCCAGTGGTACAGCTGAATTTCTGCCTTGGCAGCCACATTAGGAAGTAATACGTAAAACAGCATCATCACAGAACTTAACGCCAAAGGCTTCAAAAATTGCAGGATGGATGATTTGATGCATCAGTCTGATTACATCAAGAATGTGAAAAATCATTATTTTGAAAGGAAAACACCAACTCACAGAAAATAAAAATACCAGTATTTCAACACTGCTCTCCCTTCTTGCAAGATATACTATGCCTAAATTATTATGCAGCTCAGTCAATAACATGAGCACACCTACGTGTACCAATAGTGAAAATATTTTTCCTATGATTATGTGTCCTTTTATAGATTGGGGTCCAGGAAAATTTAGGCCTGACAGTTTCATAAGCTGTTTTAGAAAATGAAGAACTATAATATAGGCTTTAAGTCACTAGATAGATATCCGAATGGTTGAGTGGTAGGTTGATACATGGCAATTGTATTGGCATCAAGTAGCCATCTTGCTGCATCACCAAAAAGAAAAAATGGCAGAGAACAATTGTTAAAATGTGTAGAGGAAAGGAAGAGATGATTCTCTCTGCAGTAGTCATAGCACCACTGTGAATTTTCGTAAAGGACTCCTAATAACAGTTCTTAGATAGCCTAAATAAGTATTCACTGTCAGAAAATTTGTCTGTTTAACTGTTCTATCTAGTTTCTTCCCTAAGTATCCAACTGAATAGGCATGTGTGAGTTTCTACATATCATATGGAAATGGCATCTACAGCTCAGCTACTTTACTTAATGTGACAAGATGACAGCCAGAAAGACTGCCTAAGGTGATCCCACACATTGGAGATTATCACTGCACTGCTTTCTGTCATTGTTCTTGATGCTGGTCTGTGCTCTGTATATGTGAGTGGTAAGGTTTTCGATTTTCATTTTTAGTTGCACTGGATGGTTTAGCTCCTTCAACCAATGGCTTTTAAGCATTTTTTTTGGTACATGGTAGGAAATATATTTTACAGCACAACTCGGTACACACAATGCAAATATATAACTGAAACAAAAGTTTCACAAAGCAATACTTATCTTCACTGTATTTAATGTAAGTTATAGTTTTGATTTTATTATATTCTGCTTCCTTTAAAATGCTTGGAGCCCTGGTGGCTCAGTGGTTAAGAACTCGGCTGCTAAACAAAAGGTCAACAGTTCAAATCTACCAGCTGTTCCTTGGAAACCCTGTGGGGCAGTTCTACTCTTTCCTATAGGGTCGCTATAAGTCAGCAATGGGTTTTTGGTTTTTGGTTTTAAAATGCTGGTTACAAATCATTAATTTGATTCTGTTATCCAATAAGATGTCACCACCCACTGTTTAAAAGAAAAAAAAAAACCACTATTTTAAGTGATACCTTAATAGAGCCTAGTGCCACTGATAAACTACAAGTCAACCTAGTCTGGAAAAACCATATTTACCTTCATGTCTTGTCTTTAAGACAGTGTGGTGAGGACCCTTTTAAATTATTGTGTGTAAAGGACAGTGTGTTTGCCCAGGAACACACATACGTAGCCTATAGAGCTAGGACTCAAGTCCAGGCATAAAAAAACAAACAAAAACCATTCCTGTTGAGTTGATTCTGACTCATGGAGACCCTAGGGATTACAGGGTAGAATTGCTCCATAGAGTTTTCTGGGCTGTAATCTTTATGGAACAGATCTCCAGGCCGTTCTTCCTTGCTGCCATTGGGTGTGTTCAAATCACCAACCTTTAGGTTAGTAGTCCAGCACAAACCCTTTTTGCCACTCAGTGACCTTTTTTAAGTCCAGTTATAACCACACTCTGAGACTCCTGAACATTCCAGTCCCCTTCAATGACTTTCAGGCAATGTGTTGCTTGTAGTTTGCAGAGCAAGGGTAAAGAGGGAGCTCTTCCTTTCCTTTCCCTATAGATGAATCTTCCTATCAGGGTGGCTATGAGCAGGCTAAGAACCTTGTTGAGGAGTCTGGCCCTCAATTTTGCTCAGGGCCCCCAATCTACATTCTAAGGCCACAAAAGAAAGATGGTAGGAAATAGTGGCCCTTCATGTAATGACCCTTACTACAAACTGATAGCCTTTTTTTTTTTTGAACCCTAAACCACACAGAACCAAATCAACTTGGGATAAACATATCCACAAGACAATTCACTGTGATTTCATAAAATCTATAAATATATTCACTGTTTATGTACAACTACTACTTTTATAAACAGCGAAAATGATGAGATCAAGAAAACTTGTTAGGCAAAGAAAGAGTTCAGAGAGAGGGCAAAAATGAATGTCTGAGTTTTTCTAATCACTTCAGGGTTCAAAACCAAAATTTTTTCTCTAGAGTTTTCTTGAATAAAAATTTCTGGTTTCTGATTTTAAATAGACAACAAATCTCAAATTTTATGTCTTTTTTACATAAAATGATTCCAAATGACTAGTTCTTCCCTTCTTTATAGTTATAAATCACATTTTACTTTCATCTGTAAAATCCAGAAGAAACAAAATTAATTATCTTGGGGTTCACAATTTCTGAATGTCTGTATTAATTAGTTATAATGTTTTTGGCATTGGCTGTAGGCCAAAGATACAGGATACTCTATATTAGACTGCTATTTTTTTTTTTTTTTGGTAGAAAATTTGTAATAGAGTATAAAGGATTCGAGTCAGATATAAAGAAGAATTTCTATAAGATGTTGTAAGATTCCTTTTCAGAAAGTCTTTCAAAATTAAAAATCTGCCTAGAGTCAGATAAGAACTACCTGATAAGATTCTTAAGGTTTCTTTTAATATTATGTTTTTCTGTCAAATATTCCTTTAATTTTGATGAGCGTTTAAGATTATCCAAATGGAATAAAATGCTGAATCTCTTCTATTTTTTCATGTAATTCTATTTATAAATTGTTAGGTAAGAATAAAAGAGTTTTTTTCTGAAGTAAAAAGAGCAGTGTAATAAACAAGACTACGCTCATAAAATTCCTGTGCCTTAAAAGTAAAACAGAGATTCTCATAAGACAATAAGCTTGCTTTGTTTTGGTAATTTATTCCTTCATGTATTTGTCAAAGAAGCACCGTCCCTTGACATCTGTGTTTCTCTTTGCTACCACTGATGTTGAGTTGCAGCATGCATATCATATTCCCCCAATGTTAGTTTGCATGGAAGTTTGATGGAAGCTTGAATAACTAGTGCATGTGACTGTTACTTTGTATTTTCTTTCTTTATTACATTTTCAGAATCAAAAGGAGATAAGCTCTTACACCGGCCACGGTTATCAATATCAAGGAGGCACACACAAAAGATATGTGAACAAAATGAAATCTGATGTGTCAATAGGAGACAGATTGCTGTAGGAAAGTACCAGATAATTAAATTTAAGAAAGAGCCTAAATTTTGGACTTCTCACAATACAGTGTGATATGTCAGCCACAGATAAGAATTTGCACTTAAAAACACAAGCAGATTTCAACTCACACTGTGTTTTCTATAATAGAACAAATAGAACAAAGTAACTGTATGGAAGGACACGTCAACCAGATAGTCATGATTTAAATGTCAACGGATTGCTTGGGTTATAGTTTTTAACATTAGAAAACAATTACAGTCATAGGAGAGTTGTGGCAAGAATATTTTATTATGTTGCTTATTCACTTATATTCCCACCAGAGATTATGACCTTTTTGAGGACAGAGGCCTTTGTCTTTTATTTGTATTAGGCACCAAACCAAACCCTTTGCCGATGAGTTGATTCCAACTCGTAGTGACCCTATAGTACAGAATAGAACTGCCCCATAGAGTTTCCAGGGAACACCTGGTGTACTCGAACTGCGACTTTTTGGTTAGCAGCTATAGCACTTAACCACTATTCCACCAGGGTTTCTGGATTGGGCACAGTGCCTGATATATGGGAGAGTCTCAGTAAAGAGTTAATACTTATTAACCCCACTTAAAAGATTGCAGGAGAATGTCAGCATTCACAGGCCATCTAGGGTTTTTTGATCACACAAGTGCAAAAGCTAATGTTCAAATAATGTTAAACGGCCCCTGTACCAAAGGTGGAAACCCTGGTGGTGTAGTGGTTAAGAGCTATGGCTGCTAACCAAAAGGTTAGCAGTTCAAATCCACCAGGCACTCCTTGGAAACCCTATGGGACAGTTCTACTCTGTCCAATAGACTCACTATAGTCGAAATTGACTCGATGGCAATGGGTTCAGTTTTTGACCTACTAGAGGTACATAAATTCAGAAACATATTTTCTGGAATTAAGTTTCTTCCATTTTCCTATGAATTTTCAAAGCTCTCCTAATATTTCTGCTTGTTGTGCTTAGGATTTTTTAACAGGTATATTTTTCTTCTTAGGGTGATTTAATCTCTCTTTGTGGCTTACTGATTTCATTAACTTTCTAGCACAGTCCCTGAGTCAGATCTATTTGTCTCAACTCTCTTTTTTCTTTCTTAGAAGTCTTTCTTTCTCTGAGTTTCATTTTTCTAGACACTTCCTGTTGTCCTTTCCATTTATTTCACTTCATGCCCCATGTACGTTTTTCCACTAGGCTATGGACACTCAAAAGCATTGACTACATTTTATTCATCTGAACAATTCAAATATTTAATTTGGTGCCTGTCACTTAGCAAATGTCAACTCAAATAAATACCTTAACCAAGCACTTTTTTCCAAGATGAGTCATAAGGCCAAATGATGTAAACATCCTACAGTTATTTATTTTGGAAAAAAGGGTATTGGAGCTGGTAAAGAAGAAAATTGTGTTCTGTAGACAGGCAAACTGAGGAGCCCATGACAATAACTATTACAGTATTAGCTACTTTCCCTGATGATATTCTGAGTCACATCTTTTAGGCCTATCAGCCCTACAATATAAGTGCATTTTTTACAAGAAAAACTTTAGTTTGTATCTTAGTTCATAGGCAAATGATTAATTTCAAAGTCATAAAGACACAGTATGACCTGGTAAGCCTTTGTTACGGTATCTCATTTCCACATTAAGGCACAGCAAAGACATGGGTTAAGAAAGTCTATGAGTATAGACATGTATACGCACATAAAATCAATATAGCCATATGGAAAACTTTCATAATTGGCTTGGGTTTAGTGTCCAATTACTATGACCAGGAAAGCATAGTCATATGCTTCCGTTTATTCTATATGTTGAAGTAGAAAATTTATATTAAAAAAAATACTCTAAAAGAAAGAAGGGGAGCAACTTAGTCATGGTCACTAACGGACTAGTGAGACAGGGGAAACCCTGATGGCATAGTGGTTAAGAGCTATGGCTGCTAACCAAAATGTTGGCAGTCTGAATCCACCAGGTGCTCCTTGGAAACCGTATGGGGCAGTTCTACTCTGTCCTATAGGGTTGCTACGAGTCAGAGTTGACTCAACGGCAATGGGGTTTAAGGTCTCTAGGCGGCACAGTTTGTACTCCACAGCTAACCTGAAGGTTGGCAGTTCGAACCCACTCAGTGATATCATGGAAGTTAGACCTGGTGATCTGTTTCCATTAAGATTACAGGCAGGAAAAGTAGTTCTACTCTGCAGCACATGGAGTTGCTATGAGTCAGAATCAACTGGACAGGAACTAACAATAACAACAAACTAGAATTTACATTCACAATCAGCAAAAATCCAAGAAAAGTAATTTTTAACAAAATACCAGAGATCACATAACTTAAATGCTCTTTGTATTATTAAAGACAATGCAGAGCAGTAATTTTCAAATCTACAGAACAGTAAATGAATATTAACTGAGTATCTACTCTATGGCATATGTGTCATAAATACTGGTAGACTGTGGAGAAGAAAACAGATGAAGTCTTTGATCACATGGAGGAAAAGGAGGAAATAATGCAAAGGTATAAGCAAAAAAAAAATGTATATATATATATATATAAAATGTTTGATTAATGGTAAGTTCTATACATTAAAAGCAGAGTAGGATACAGACTGATTAGGTGGGAATATGACTACAAAATGATCAGGGGAAACAGCTCAAAGAAATGGCATGAGTCAAGACCCAAATGAGACGTGGTTGACCTTGTGTAGATTTAAGGGAAGGGCCTTCCAGGCAGAATGGACAGCAAATGCAAAAGTCCTGAAAAATTTCAAAGATAAGAATAATGTGGCTCATGACAATTAAATGTCTACTTTACAGGACTGCTAAAATTTAAGTCCCTAATAAAAATCATAAAAATCGTGAGGAGCACTAGTGGTGCAGTGGTTAGGTGCTGGGCTGCTAACTGAAAAGTTCGGCAGTTCAAACCCACCAGCTGCTCTGCAAGAGAAAGATGTGGCAGTCTCTCAGATAAAGATTACAACCTTGGAAACCCTGTGGAGCAGTTCCACTCTGTCCTTGTAGGGTCTTTATGAATTGGCATCTACTTGACAGGAATGGGTTGGGAAATAAATGTTATATTGTTATGATATTATAATATTTTAATGAAAAAAATATATTTTAGGCTGTATTTTTTCTTAAACTAATATGAAGTTATTGGAGATCATGTATTTTTTGTGTGCTTATCTATGGGGAGAAATTGTCATAATTGCTAGTTTAAGCTTGTTGGATTATAGTTTTATTTCACTTTTGGAAGCAACCAATTTGCAGGGGATACTGTAAACTAGATGATTACTTGCTTTTGCTCTTCCAGCGGCCATATGAAATGGGTATTATGCAGGGATTGTAGAGATATTGAGGGTGGAGAGTGGGTACATTTTAGGTGATATTATCCTATCCTGTGATTTTTAAATGCCGTCTATGAGCGGATAAATCCTAACGGATCATGGTGATCACATTTTCAATGCATCTTTTTTTCCTTGATGACAGAACCCTAGTCATAAGGACTGACTCATACTTGTCTTCTCATATCAAGATAATAGCCTCCCTTTTTTCAAGGAATGGCCTAGGGATAGATATTTGCTGCAGCTCTGGCTAACACGACATTAAGGAAAACTCTTGGTTATTTTCTACCAATGATTTTATTCCCAATTGGAAGAGAGAGCTAACTTTTTAAAAAGCCCTTTTCTGCTGCACACTCTCTTCTCAGCTACCCTTCTTTCTGTGTTGGATGTTGTCATGTAAGGACATAAGGTTGAGATGCTGCACCAACACTACGAAGCTGGGGATCTTTAAATGGAGAGTCTGATTCAGTGTGTCTGTGGGTAGAAATGAAAGTTCTCAGCTCAGCAGGGGGTTGAACCAGGGTAAATTGGCACAACCTAGGATCATTTTTTTATTACTTCTCTCTTATTCACCATATCTAATCCACCAACAGGTCATGTGGGATCTGTCTTCAAAATATGTCTCAAGTCTCTTTACTTTTCACCATTATACTTCCATAAGCATAGTTAAAGCTACCAACCTCTCTTACTTGGATTACTGCAATAACTTGCTGATGGTCTCTCTGTCTATATTCTTGACACTCAGTCTTTCCTTGTCCACAGAAAGGAGAAGAAATTTTAAAAGTTAATCGTTTTATGTCACTTTCTTGTCTAAAACCCTTCAATGGCTTCCCAATATACTAGGAAGCAAATCCAAATTCCTTACCATTTCTCATAAGGCCTTGTGTGATTTAGTTTCCACCTGGCTCTCCAACTTCATTTCCTTGCAGGTTCCTTACTGGTCCACACTGGCCTCTTTGTTATTGCTTCTTATTGTTCCTTGTTTCTTTTATCTGTAATGTTCTTCTAGGATACACTGTCAGGGCTCTCCCCTTCACTTCCTTTCAGTATTTACACAAAGTCACCTCAATTAGGCCATCTTTGAACAATTTGTCTAAATTTCAACCCACTTATACTTTAAATTCTCATTTTCTCTTTAGCACATATTATTAATATAGTCTACATTTTATGCATGTATCTTATTTATTGTTTGTTTCCCCAATAGAATGTAAGCTCCATGAGGGCAGTGATTTATCCTACTTTGTTCACTCCCGTATTTCCCAGCACTGGGTTTAGTTCCTAGCACATTGTACGTGTTCAAGAAATAGTAGGTGGATGAGTGAATTAATAAGTGACTGAATGAATGAGGTATGGCAACAAGTCTGGCTCTTGACCACAAAGAACAGTGCTCAGAACAGTAAACAATTCTGAATAAATGGACAGTTTGTACTAGAAGGCTGAATATCCCCCCATAGCTTCTATTACCTTCTTCACATGGTATGATAGCTAGTGGGCTGGTTTTCCTGGGCCTATCTTAGACATCCCCAATGAAAGTGAGTATCAAATGGTAACTAGGTATTCAGAACACTATGGACTCCAATAAGATTTTATAATCCCATAAGGAGAAGTAAGAGGGATGGGTCATAGTAAGGACCTCATATCCTCATCCAGAATTCAGCTATAACTAAACAGTATAATAAGAGTGAGTAAAATATCCAGCCCACACTCTCGCTGACCCAGCCTGAAACTTTTTTTAATGTCTTGAAAGAATCTAACTAATGTATGTTCCAGGCATAGCCTATGAGGTCCTTTATGAACCTATCAGCCTCAAAACTCACCTCCCATGTGACAGATAAATCATTTTGTCTAGAAAAAAATGCCATTTAGAATAAAAACGTACTTGATGAATGCTTATTTCATTTGATGAGGACACAGACCACAGACTCATTAAAATAAATGTTCATCATGCCTATACAATGGCTGTCTCCACGTTTGCAGTGACCATAATACAATGCCTTCCCGTTGATTGTTGAAGAATGATATGTGGTGCATAAACTGGCTCTGAAGGTAGCTCCAAAAATGTATTAACAAAATCTTTTGAACATAACAGAATTTCTAAAATAAATATGTATCCTTCCAAAGTGACCATGGTGAAGGACAACACCCATTTGGGTATTTATTATTTTATAGTCATGCTTCATAGAATGTTAGTATTTCTCCATTTGGCATTGTGGCTATTTTTTTAATAAGAAACATCAGAAATACTGAGGCAGCTTTCCACCTATTTTCAGAGATTGACAAAGCTAATGGCATTTTTGGAAAAAAGGAAGATACGTATCTAATCCTTCATGTGTATATGGATAACCACTCATCACAGGCCAGAATCCTATTACAGAGAGACACATAAACAGATACATACTCTGTTGCACGTACTAAATTTCAGCCTTCATATCAAATGAATGGGTAACTTATACTCCGCAGGCTAAAAAAATGCATTTCAGGACATGAACAGAAACGCTTTCTTAACGTGGAAAAGTAATTTTTCCCTGCCAGGAGAAATTCAGATTTCAGTATATATAAACAAGAATCACTAGCTTTACTCTATTGTATAGCTATATTAATATATTGAACTATTAATTTCTGAACAATAAATAATAGACAAAATAATTTTCAGTCACTAGAATAGTTAGCTAAAACTGCAAAAATTGCAGTGAAACTGTTCTCACTGTTCATTAAAAAAAGAAACATCCTATTAATAAGAATTTTTTTACAAAAACATCTAATAGCTATCTTTAAACTTCATAATCGGTGCAGACTCAGAGATCTACAACCTAAAAAAAAAAAAAGTGAACGTATATTAGAAATATACAGAAAGAAACTGGAATAAATGACAGCAATATAAATTCAACTTTATGATGAACACAAAAGATTATTTTTTATAAGGTCAACTATATGCACATAAATCATCTTCCCTATTCACAAGAAATATTTCTTTCAGTAGAAAAACACAAACTTAGATTTTTGGTTTGAATGCTCTTGCCTATTCACAAAAAGCTGATGGGAAAATAGTAAGTAACCTTGTGTTCACAGCATAATAAAAACCAGAGACGACCTAATATATATAGGGCACCAGGTCACATGAAAATTAGGCAAAAGGTTTAAACTATGCTGCATATAATTTCTCCTCTTTTCTATTTTAACAATTCTCCTCTTTCAAAATACTTTTATTGAGAGAAACAGGGATGTTGTTAAATAAAAATAGATTAATGCAAATTTTCCCAACTACAGAGAATGTTTATTGGATGAATACTTTTTGAAATTTTTGTTTTGCTGTTTTCAGTAGATTCTGTAAGAAGAATATTCTGCATCTTGGAGCTTTCTTCTTGTTGTTGTGTGTTGTCCAGTTAATTCCTACTCATAATGACACAATTTAACAGAGTAAAACTGCCCCATAGGATGTGACAGAGTAGAACTGCCCCATGGGGTATGACAGAGTAGTACTGCCCCATAGGATGTGACAGAGTAGAACTGCCCCATGCGGTATGACAGAGTAGTACTGCCCCGCAGCGTTTTCTAGGCTGTAATCTTTATGGGAGCAGATGACCAAGTGTTTCCTCCTGCAGAGCTGCTGGTGGGTTAGGACTGTAGACCTTCTGGTTAGCAGCTGAGTGCTTAACTATTGCACCACCAGGGCTTCTTCTCATGGAGCTTACTGATCTTAATCATTTTATAAAGTTTTATTAAAAAACCCTTTGCCGTCGAGTTGATTTTAACTCACAAAGTCTTATTACCAAAAAAAAAAAAAAAGCCCATTGCTGTTGAGTTAATTCCAACTCATAGTGGCCCTATACAAAGTAGAACTGCCCCACAGGGTTTCCAAGGAGTGCCTGGCAGATTAGAACTGAAGACCTTTTGGTCAGTAGCCATAGCTCTTAACCACTGTGCCACCAGGGTTTCCAAAGTCTTATTAGGGTCTAAATTATGAAACTGAAAAACAGAATTTCCTTCCATTTATACTCAGGAGTTAATCAACAATAATTCACAAATACCCAATATTTGCAGAATTAAAAATCTTAAAACAACACGAAGAATTCATAATGCCTTCTCCCTGGAATGTATCCATTAATATGAAAGGGGTTCATGAGGGGTGGTGAGCAGGAGGCATCAACATGATCATTTCCTACTCTGTCCCTGGAGGAGTTGCTTAATCTTGGATGCCTATTCCGTCGTCATTTCTTCTCCTTTGCAATCTCAGTATCCATTTTTATCCTTCTGGAAAGAGGATTTTTTTTTTTCCCAAAGTATTTTTCCTGACTATCCCTTGCTCCAGAGTATAATATCAAAACAAAACTTACCACCTAGAAAATTGTGATATTGTGCCCATGTTTCAGGAAACCTTCAGGTTTATTACATTAAGCCTTCCAAGTACTTTCAATACACTTATCTATAAATATAAGTATTAAAAAAATGTATTTCTCCATCGCCAGGCAGGACTGTATTAAAACTTTGCACAAGATAGATTCTGTCTAAAAAAAAAAAAGAACTGATATCAACATTTCCCTTATGCAGAACCTTGTATCATCTACCACTCTTTCCAGATATTATACTCTGGAGCAAGAGAGGGTCAGGGAAAAAATATTTTAGGAAAAACAAAATCCTCTTTCTAGAACTTAAGTGAATTTCTCTCACTTTTGTCCTCACTGTTCAATGTTTTCTTGTAACAGCCTGTATTTATTTTAAATCAGGGCTTTTAACCAGTTTGAACTGGTTTAGTCATCACCAATGGAGCAAAATTGGAACAGACTCGAATTTTTAAAAATTGGGTGAAGTAGAATGATAAGCAGAATGAGAAAAATTACAGGTAGAAGCTCTAGAATGGGAGACTCCAAAGAGGTGTGATAAGCCCTTTCAGGAGCCTGACGCAGAAAATTGGATTATTGCCGGGACTGTGCAGAGCAACACACATTCAAAGCAGCGCGGTTGGCCGCCATTTTTGACTGGGACACCACTGTTTCTGACTCTGATGATCAAGAGATATGGTTGCTATGCAATGCGCATGTGGTCCTCCTTTTCTAAGACGGAGATTAAGTTTCTAGCAGGATTTCAACCTATAATTTTTCCCGTTCAGTTTATGGTTCCACTTCATCCACATTTAAAAAATCAGGTCCGTTCAGGTTTTGCTTCATCTGCCATGACTGAACTAAGCAGTTTGAAACCCTGATTTAAATTCACATTTGATTTTTTTTTTCCTCATGTTAACATTTTGAAATTTCTTTCTTTCTTTTTTTTTTTTTACAAGGTTTTGTCATAAACCTTAAATGACTTTCATTTTGTTGCTCTATTCTCTCTTTTAATTCTTGATACTCTTTTTCAATTATGGGACCTAAATTTTAAACTCAGATCTCTAACAAATTTATCATACACAGGATCATTCTTCTTATGTTTCTGTATGAATAAACCTGTCGCTCTTGAGTTGATTCCGACTCATGTCAACCCTATAGAACAGCGTAGAACTACCGAAAAGTGTTTCCAAGAAGCAGCTGGTGGATTCCAACTGCCTACATTTTGGTTAGCAGACAAGGTCTTAACCATCGTGCTGCCAGGAAAATACTTGTTTTAAATAGCAGCATATTGCCAACTCTTCAGCTATGTGAACCAAAACCCTCCTTTAATTGTCTGCAGTATTTTACAGCAAATTGTTATTCATCTTTATACAGTATTTTTCTTCTACAAATATGCTCTTCTACCCTGTTTTTACACAAATAGTAAGCACCTTCTACATTTGTTTGCCAATTACATCCTCCCCCAGTGAGGTATTTTCGTAAATGTTGCTATGCTAGTTTTTTTATACATTGCTGTAAAAAAAAAAAAAAAAAATTGGTATAACGCTTACAAAAGTACCTTGCAGGGGGAGGGCATGGTTGGCAAACAAATGTAGAAGGCATGCATTATTTGTGTAAAAATACACTAATATTTTCCCATTAAATTCCATTCTTTATTGTTTCCTAGTTTATGATTATACTGATAAATAAATACATTAGCTGTAGGGATTAAAAAATAATATACTGGTTATATGCCATTGTGTTGTAGAGATGTTCTTAATTTTTAATTATCTTGACAAATTCTGTCCAGGGTGTAAGAAACCATCACAGATGTGCAAAGGGTTGTAATTGCTTGTGATTGTTCTATCTAATCTAATATAGTGAAAGTTATTTATAAAGATTTATTTGTCTTAGTAGTTGGTCTATCTTTGGTAACTCTTAAGTTTTGAATCTAGGTAAAGGCACACTCTTGCTAATCTACTTAGTAGTTAGAGTATCTTTCCTTATGCTAAGGAACCCTGACAGTGCAGTATTTAAGCGCTCAGCTGCTAACCTAAAATGAGTAAGAATCAACTTGATGGCAGAGGTTTTGGTTATTTTCCCTATGCTAGAATTATCTTGTGTCCTTCTCAGAATAACGTTTCCCTATGAAGAAGTTGTTTACGATCCTAAACTGTCTTGCAAGAACTTACCCCAATTACCCCAGCAAACTTTTCCAAAATCTCTATCTCACCTATCCTTTATTTAACAAGTATGTTTGGAAAATAGATGACAAAGTTTTAGCTACTAAGTTGCTTATAAGGTTTTCATACCATTGCAGAACATTAGAGCAGGATGGACGTTTATATAGGTACACACCTAAATGATGGTTCAAAAACTAGAAGGATTATTTTAGGTAAAAAAAAAAAAAAAAAAGATTTAACATCTGAAGTTGCTATGAAGGAGAATGGCAATATAATAGCTTAGATAACTGAAGAAGTCAATGATCAAGACAGTGTATGGAGATAAGTTTCCGTCTCTTAATCCATTAATCAGCTGTCAAAAGAACACCTCTCTGACACCATTAGACTTTCAGACATTTGATATACAGGAATATGTCAGCAATGCCTTTGAATCTTTAATCAAATTCCATTGATGATAACTTGATTTTAGTTCAATGAATCCAAGAATAACAAATTTGTCAAGCCATAAACACTTACAATCAGGGTTTCACCATAATACAGTGAAAATATATTTGGCTACTCAAAATTGTTTATGAGTGGTGAGCTTCCTTTGTCATTTTCTGAAAGGATCCATTTATTTTACTCTTACTCTTGAAAAATAGTTTCTTTAAGTATGGGAAATTGTCCCTGCTAGTGTTTTCTTTCAGCACCTGAAGCTGTTTTTCATTGCCATGATGGCTTTTTTAGTTGATATCTATTATCTGTTTTTCCTTCTTTATACATTGTCTAACTATTTTCTCTGATATTTAAGATCTTTTCATTGTCTTTGGAATTCTGTGGCTTTGTTATAATGTCTGTGTTTGAATTCATTTTTATCTATCTGGCTTGTACTCATATCTTTCTTCAAATCTGGAAACTTCAGCAATTATCTTGCAATTCTATTCTTCTGGAATTTCTAGTAGACATTTGGTGAGATTTCCAGTTCCATTTTTCCATGTCTCTTAACTTCTCTTTCACATTTTCAATCTCTTTTTAACATTCTGGGCTTTATCCCAGAAAATTTCTTCAGCTATAACTCAGCTTATTAATTTTTTCTTAGGTTATTCCTCTTCTTCTGCTAAAAGTCTTCACTAAAATTGTAAATTTGAAAGCTATATTTTTCTTTTCCTTGGACATTATTTGTTCTTTTTCAAATCTTCTCAGTTTTTTCCCAGAGTGTCCTACTCTTATTATGGTTTTTCTTGTTTTTTCTGTTTAATCACTTCAGTTTATAATTTCTTTCAAATTGTTATCTTAAATTAGTAGGATTCTAATCTGGTTTGTAGTGGCTGCTTATACTTTTCATGTTGGATAATTTTCATGTGTGGTTTTATTATTGTGAATTCATCTTCAGGGGAATTTGTTTCTTCTAAAGCAGTTATATGGGTCCTGGTTCAGAGATGTTTTTCTATAGAATTGGGGGTTGACATTAATTTATATAAATTTTGGGGAATTCATACACTATTAATAATATAAATTTGAGTCCCATACTGGTACATGGAAGAAGCCTAAGCTTGTGATTTGTCACAGAGCTTTTTCTTTTTTTTTTTTTCTTTCTAGTCATTCAGATACGCAGACAGGTAAGTCTCCAGTTATTTCCCTGGATCAGTGGGTACAGTTTTCTTGCTTCTTCATTCTCTTGGGTATATATTCAAGGTATGTTTAGCTGTACACTATTTAGGGTTAAATGCATGGCAAAATGAAGGCTCTTTTAAATGTCTAAATTTTGCACAAATATATTCACATAAAAAAACAACACTAAATAAGCCAATAAAACTTTTGCTTCTATCAAATTATAATAAAACGTTTTAACTTGTCCATAATTATTTTATTACACTGAAAAAATATCAGCAGACACAAATGTAAAAAAAAAGATTTTTATTATTTAAATTAGTGTGATTCTATTATAATTAAGTGTTGTTTTAAATATTAATAGTTTATTTTTAAGTTATAATTGGTTTAAGTGAAGTTATCAAGAATTAATGTACTATTTCTATAGCTCTTTTCAGTTACTGGTTTATCCCCTCTTAAAGACTGGATACACTCTTAAAAATTGCTATGTATTCTTTTCTCATCATCTGTTTACTCCTTTATATTTAGTATCCACAATTCAATTATTTTTATCCATATTACCACAATGAACTCTCATAAATCTACTGGATTTCTCAGAATTCTCAGAAACTGTTCTTAAGGATACATATAATCCTTAGTAAATTTAAGATTGGCTAGTCCAACTCAATCCAAACAAAAGTTATTTTGCCAGACAGTCAGAAAAACAAAGCAGAATATTTATTTTAATGTGTCCCAGGATAGAACTGTTAGTTATTGGAAAATGTAATTAAGAAAAATCCCAAGATCAAAGAAGATGCCTTTTGAGGCTTAGTCTGTGGGTTATTTGATTCCCTAATGGCCACATTGCAGCCAGTATGACATTGCTTACGCCTAGCTGTATGAATTAGGTTTCTCAGGTAGTTCAGCATTTTCTTATGAATAAGAAACCTACGAATGTCATTGTACTTTCCCTAGAAGAAAAGGGAACATCTTAAAAGAGTTAAAACAAGTGTGTTGGAATGTTTTTAGTGCGTGGTTGACAATGATAAGAATCAATAAGTTTAAAGCTAAGAATGGGATCATTCACTGGCAAAAACTTGGAGGAAAAAAGTTGGAGAAGAATATGATTAGAGTTATTGGATGGCCAGTATTTCAGTATGTTTGAGTATTTATGTGTTTGTTTCCTTGTTCATGGTCTGCCTCTGCACTAAAATGAAACCTCCCTGTGGTCAGGGGCCCAAGCACAGAGCTTGATAGAGGTATTGGAGGGGCTCAACAAAATCATTGTTGAGAAATATATGTGTAAACTCAGCTTCAGTGAATGGACAGGGTTGTTGGACCAGGGGAGAATAGGAGAGAGAGAGATTGATTGGAAATTTACGTGTAGGGAACATTATCCCATAAGTTTTATATGTGAAGATAACTAACAATATAGTATTGGTCAGGTAATTTTGGAAATATCACTTCAAACAGATCAGGGAACAAAAGAACTTGAAAAATTCACACCAGGTTGGGAGGTGATACCAGGGTCCTCTTATTAAGCCAGGTTTTCAGGGCAGTGTTTGGGAGCTGCCATATAGAAATTGAGATAACTCAACAGAGGCATTGGCAGTTTCCGTTCTAAGATTCTGCTTTGAAAGATGTCAGTGCTCCATCTTATTCTCTGCTTTGTGACTTGAGAATGGAAATGAAAGGAGGGATTCATTATATTTAAAAATCACTTTCAACTACTTTCTTCAATGGAATACCTTTTTTTCCCCCCAGCAGAATTTCCAGAACTAAGAGGGGTTTTAGAAATTTACATGATAACTTTCTGTTATGTCTCAACCAAAACAGTAGTAGAGATTCTGGAAATTTTTCTTTTAAACATTTTATTTTACTGAGAACTAGACTTTATGAAGAATTGTTGACCCTTTTTCCAGGATGACTTTCTAACTCCTTGCTGCTTATACCATAAAAAAAAAAAAAAAAAAAAAAGATTAGCCTAATTGTGAAACTTAGATCAGATGAAGGGATGCTGTAAACTAGAAGGCTTTATTTTGAAATTATTATTATTTTTTCTCCACTTTGAATGAAGAGTTTTAATCACAAAGAAATAATTCTGTTTGCTGGTCTACCCCTAACAAATGTTCTTTAGATTAAATTTAAGTGATGGGGGCTCAATCTAGGGCTGCTAAGACCTCCTTGAAGTCCAGTAAATGGAGGGGGAAGAAGACAGATAACCTCTTAAAAAAAAAACTTTTTTTTTTTCCTTAGGCCTTATTCCCTAGGTTATCCATATACTCAGGCTTCCATCTCAAGGCGCAGATGTCCCCTGCTCTCACCATCCGTCCAACTTCAGTGAATAGAAATTAAAAAGAAAGAGTAAAATATAAAATACTAAAATTCAAACAGAAGAAAAATTCTTTGTGACCTAGTATTTGGGCTAAAAGTAACCAAATTAGCACAGTGTCTAATAAACTGGGTAGGCATTCAATATATATTTGGTAAATTAAATGAAAAAACTGTAAGCGTTAATGCAGCTAATGGGTAAGTTGGGTCCAGTTGGAGACTTAATGCTGAAACTTTTGAAAGACACAGAGGGTAGAAATCTTTGGAAAATGGAGTGGTGGTTTGAGCTATTGAGAGAAAAAGCCATCAACAAAAAGTCTTAAAACTTGTCCTGTGATTTGTGCCTCCGGTTAGTGCTCAAGTCAACATCAATAAACAGAGAGCATTCAAACAAGGCAGGAAGATGAAAGACCATAGAGAGTGTTGCTGAAGGTTAGGTGTGAGATCATAGGGTATGTTGGAAGCCGGGCCCCAGTTGGAAACTGCATAGTCTGTATAAGACATTTACATTTTTTAAAGCCAACAATAAAAATAAAACAAGACAAAACCACTGTGCTGGCCAAACCAAATATTTCGGTAGGCTGAGTTTAGTCCTTGGGTTGCCAATATGGAACTTCCTATAAGTAGTGCAGAGACACTGTCAAAACTGCATGATGTAAACTGAAAGTATCAACTCAAAGAAGTGAATGCTTTACTCTATGAAACTTCTGTACGTTGATTCATCCCCCTTTCTCGTATCTTCCATAAAGTCTTTGAAGTCCATAAATACCTCCCTTTACTACCAAACACCACTTTCATCTCCAGGAGTATAACTTCATTGTTTTTATATTTATAACTAACTGTATATAGTGTAATGACAAAATCTGATTGATTCGTTCCAAACATTTTTCAAGATCTCACATTCTTTGGAATTTGTCACAGCCAAACACAAAGAGCTGGTCCATGCTTATACCACCTCACTGACTGACGGCCACGACACATTTTAGATATTTAAGAGAAGATCTAGGCTTCTCTACTTTAAACTGTCTTATACTCAGAGACAGCCTTTTCTTTTGACAACTGCCATTTTTATTAGTTCATTCTTCTCCAAGGGAGCCTAAAAACACTTCCAGCTGCTAACACCAAGGTCTTTATTAGCTGAAAGAAACTTACACAAACAGTACAGTCCATTTTTTTTTTACTCCAGCCAACCTGATCTATATGTTTGCTAATTTCTTGCTCAGTTCTGTCTTCATCTTATTCATTCATGTATATTTGTTCATTGTCTCTGCTTAACTATTTACTTCACCTGTCTGATTTCTAAATATATGTGTAATTATTTCAGTGTTGACTCATAAGAGAATTGGATATACCTGTTCCCCTGAATTACAGACATCAGCATTAATGAACACCCTCTGCATTTAATATTTAGTTTAATATTTCTTGGCTACCCATACTTAAAAGAGCCCTGATGGTACAAATGGTTAAGCTCTTGCCTGCTAACTGTAAGGCTGTAAGTTCAAACCCACCTGCAGCTCTGCAGGGGAAAGACCTGGGGATCTGCTTCCATAAGGATCACAGCCAAGACCCCACAGTCACATTGGGTTGCTATGAGTTAAAATCAACTCTACAGCACCTGACAACCACCACCACCACCCATACTTGAGGCAATTTTGCTCCTGAACGTTTAGCTCTGCCCTACTACATCTCTTCCCTTTATTTCCTTTTCCTCTACTGAGGGGAATAGTGCTTGTGTTATAACTCCACTTTCTCTGTCTTTCACTCCACAGCTCAGATTTATCTTAGACCATGAGGCTCAAAGGTACACACACAATTTTCTATAGCCCCTATTTTGCTGTCCTCCATCCCAAATCTTGCCTCATTATTCTAGAAAAATCTCCTACCCCTTCTTTCAATTTCTCATTTATTTACAATCAAGCTTGCTTTCCTGTAGCACTGAAATTCACAGTAAATAAAGACATTTAAAAAATATATTTTCTGTAAAAAAAAATAGTTGGTTTAATTTTTGAAATCACACAGTATTGTTTTCTACTATGTTTTACTTCAGATCTCTGATTTTACAAATTGTGTGGTTTGACTACAATTTTGTGCATAGTCTTAACATTGAGTCTTGGGATCTAACATAATTTATAACATTGTTTCTGAGGGAAAATGTTTTTTGAGTCCCAAACACTTATTAATGAAACTTTCAAAACACAATGTAGTTGTAAGTTAGTGCTTGCCTGTGCTGTAAATGTGATTTTAAAAACCAGCCGAAAACTAAGGATTTTTTGGTTTATAAAAGGATTCTTAATGGATCCGGAAAGCAACTTAATTTGTTCTCCTCTTTTTAGGCCATGTTTACTTTATAACATAAGCTAACCTGCAAAACCTAAAGTCTTTGACAATTTCTCCTTTTTAGACCCTTGTCTCAGTGGAGTTTGCCATGTAGGAAGCAAGAATTAATTTTATGGGTCAAACATTCTCTGTAGTTGTCCCACTAGAACTAATGTTGCTTTTTACTCTCTTCCAGTGCCTGAGGTAATCACAGCATTCTGTCTTTTCACGGTTCAGGAGACAGTTCTTTGTCCCCTAACTCTCATTTATGGCGTACTTACTTTAAAGTTTGGCATACTAAATTGGCAAATGACATCCACTTCTTTGCAATAAAAAGAAAATGAGAAAATTCTCTTGCTAAGATTAGATAATATAGAAATGATCACTTATGAAAAAATGGAGAACATCCCTCCCCAAAAGTTAATGTAGATGTATCCATATATTATCTTTTTAAAAGTAGCCTCAGGAGTCTTTCTAATGGAAATAGTAACAAAAATACCCATTGGGATTCTTAAAGAGGTACTTAGACACAGCACAGCACATGTTAAAAGACAGACTTGCTATTTAGAAAGTTTTGTAAAATTAAATATTCAAATGTGAAAATAATAATTAATTTTACAAATTATGCATTTAATACCTTTTATTATTATTATAGATAGGGAATCCCGGTGGTGCAGGTCAGCAGTTAGAACTCTCCTTTTTGCAGGGGAAAGATGTGGCAGTCTGCTTCCATAAAGATTACAGCCATAGAAACACTACGGAGAGGTTCTACTCTGTCCTATGGAGTCACTATGAGTTACAATTTACTTGACAGCAATGGTTTTTTTTTTTTTTTTGGTATTATCATAGAGATAGTTTATTTTGGGGAAACTCTGTCAGTTTGTCATACTGTGGCAGCTTGTGTATTGCTGTTATACTGGAAGGTTTGCCACTGATATTTCAAATACCAGCAGGGTCACCCTTGGTGGACAGGTTTCAGCAAAGCTTCCAGAGACAGACTAGGAAGAAGGACCTGCCAGTCTACTTCTGAAAAAATTGGTCAGTAAACTAGCTAGTCAAAGTAGAGTCGACTTAATGACATGGATGGAGTTAAGCTTTCAGGATCTTCATTTGCTGATGTGGCACAACTCAAAATGAGAAGAAATAGCTGGGAACGTGCATTAATGATCAGAATGTGGAATGTACTAAGTATGAATCTAGGAAAATTGTAAGTCATCAGAAATGAAATGGAACACATAAACATTGATATCCTAGGCATAAAAAGAAATCTGTTGCCGTCAAGTTGATTCTGACTGATAGTGACCCTACAAGACAGGCTAGAACTGCCACATAGGGTTTCCAAAGAGCAGCTGGTGGATTCAAACTGCTGACCTTTTGGTTAGCACCCATAGCTCTTAACCACTACACCACTAGGGCTTCATCCTAGGCATTATTAGTGAAATGGATTGGTATTGGCCATTTTGAATCAGATAATCATATGATCTACTATGCCGTGAATGACAAATTGAAGAGAAATGGTGTTGCATTCATCATCAAAAAGGACATTTCAAGATCTATCCTGAAGTACAGTGCTGTTGATGATAGGATAATATCCATATGCCTACAAGGAAGACCAATTAATATAACTACTATTCAAATTTATGCACCAACCACTAATGCTAAAGATGAAGAAATTGAAGATTTTTGCCAACTTCTGCAGTCTGAAATTGATCAAACATGCAATCAAGATGTGTTGATAATTACTGGTGGTTGGAATGCAAAAGTTGGAAACAAAGAAGGATCGGTAGTTAGGAAATATGGCTTTGGTGATAGAAATGATGCTGGAGATGGCATGATAGAATTTTTCAAGATCAATGACTTCTTCATTGCAAATGCTTTTTTTCGACAATATAAACAACAGCTATACACTTGGACCTCATAGAATGAAAAACACAAGAATCATATCGACTATACCTGTGGAAAGAGACAATGGAAAAGCTCAATTTCGTCAGTCAGAACGAGGCCAGGGGCTGACTGTGGAACAGACCATCAATTGCTCATATGCAAGTTCAAGTTGAAGAAAAAGAAATTTAAAACAAGTCCTCAAGAGCCAAAATAGAACCTTGAGTATATCCCACCTGAATTTGGAGACTATCTCTAGAATAGATTTCACACATTGAACACTAATGACCAAAGACCAGACAAGTTGTGGGAAGACTCAAGGACATCATACACAAAGAAAGCAAAAGGTCATTAAAAAGATAGGAAAGAAAGAAAAGACCAAAATGGATGTCATAAGAGACTCTGAAACTTGCTCTTAAATGTAGAGTAGATAAAGCAAATGCAAGAAATGATGAAATAAAAGAGCTGAATAGAAGATTTCAAAGGGTAGCCAGAGAAGACAAAGAAAAGTATTTCAATGAAATGCTCAAAGACCTGGAGTTAGAAAACCAAAAGGGAAGAACATACTCGGCATTTCTCAAAGAACTGAAGAAAAAAATTCCTGACTCAAGTTGCAATTTTGAAGGATTCTATGGATAAAATATTGAATGATGCAGGAAGCATCAAAAGCATATGGAAAAAATACACAGAGTAACTATACCAAAAAGAACTGGTTAACGTTCAACTATTTCAGGAGTTAACATATGATTAAGAACTGATGGTATTGAAGGAGAAAGTCCAAGCTGCACTAAAGGCATTGGCAAAAGACAAGTCTCCAGGAACTGACAGAATTATCAATTGAGATGTTTCAACAAATTGATGCAGTGCTGGAGGTGCTCACTCATCTATGCCAAGAAATTTGGAAGACAACTACCTGGCTAATCGACTGGAAAAAGAGGAAGACCCTCGATGAGATGGACTGACATAGTGATTCAACAATGGGCTCAAACATAACGATTGTGAGGATGATGCAGGACTGCGCAGTGTTTCGTTCTGTTTTATATAGGGTCGCTATGAGTGGGAACTGACTTGATGGCACCTAACAACAACACAAACCAATGGATATTTGTGTCCTTAATTAACACTAAACATTGAATTTTAAATTTCTAAATATTGTAGACAAATGCTTTGTGTGGCCTCAGAAAATGTAAATATGTAGGAAAAAATTAATATCCAGACACAGTGGCTCCAACAATGGGCTCAAGCATAACAATGATCATGAGGATGGCACAGGACCTGGCAGTGTTTTGCTCTATTGTACATAGGGTCGCTATGAGTAGGAACTGACATGAGGGCACCTAATGATAACAGGTTTAATTTACTTTCAGTGATTTTACTTTTGATAGCAATTTTATGTCTACAGTTTTTAAATGTTTCCTATCAGTTATTTCCTTGCTCTCATATTGTAGAGCAGGTTCTTAAAATTTGGAGTACATTAGGATCACCTGGTAGGGATATTTAAAATATGGCTGATTCTAAGGGGCCATTCCCAGGGCTTTCTGATTTCAGTAAGTCTGGCATGGAGCCCAGGAATGTGTATTTCTGTAGGCTGGCTTCAGACCACATTTTGAGACATTTTGCAAAATAATTGTGGAGTAGAAGCTTAAATTGTTTCTAAAAGACATCTAAGTGGAAGAGAACAAAATAGGAATATTTTAAGAGCTGTATAATAAGAATCACACTGCCAGCACATGCCCTTCATTATAAGATGATTGAAAAACATTAGTACTGTGGCAATAATTTCGTAGGAAACTAAAGTGCTTTGAATTCTGGTTATATGAATTTTCAGAACTACTTTTGTTTTAACAAACTATATTCTGACTTTTGAAAAGAAATTATGATATTTTGAAAAAAAAGTATTATAGCAATAATAACAGTGATCCTACAATGTAGTCTCATACTGCAAGAGAGATAGGAGACATTTCTAGTATTGAGATAGTTCAGTCTCAAAAGGTGAAGGTCTTGTATATAACACAAGTCAGTTGAACAGATGTATTTAATAAGTAGATGAATTTCTAGGAGTGCATAGTTGGTTTATTTTTATATCTTTTTTCACCAACTGACCCATTGTATCCAACGTCCTCAGAAAACAACTAAGATAAAGTAATGCTATAAAGTTTGAAGACAGTTTTGCATTGTAACATTATTTCTCTCACGTACAATAAAATTGATATGAAAGGCAATTCTTCAGAAATTGAACTTTTCAGTAACGTGGTACTCCAAATAAAGATCAGTGAGATAATTTAATCATTTCTAATTTCCTTCCTAGAACTGTGTTTATGCCTAGTGAAAGTGTTTTAGAAATGACTTAGCTCAAAGAAGCAATTTGATTGGTTAATGAAGAGTCTAAGAATGATAATTTAATTTGATGGAATTCATTAGTTAAGACATTCAAGCAGATACTTTACAACTCTAATTATGTACTCTAACATATGTAGTAGTCACAATGTGATATATGTGCTTCACTTTTGAATTAGGCATATGTGAAAGAACATGACATAGTATTATGTCATAGAATTAGGCACAAAGATACAAGAGCCTGAAACAAGTTCTGCTTTCTACTCCCACCCCCATCTAATACTCCTGCTAAAGTATCATCTGTACAGCAGGGCAGCAAAGCACAGAGGCAGACGCCATGGCATGTTTTTTTAGAATGCAAGGCTGCTCTAGATCATCTACAGATAATGAACTATGACAACTTTGGATTTGATGAAGTACAAAATGAGAGTGGGAGAAAGCAAACGTGTTATACAAGCATCCGGTCAGTCACCCATCAGCTGAACTAACCAGCACTTCAGAAACATTAATGTAATCAGTAGTTTTAAGACACGTGACAAATATGAATATTTCCTTTAATATCTTAAAACCTTTTTTTTTTTTTAAAGTAAAGGTATAGTTCTTTAATTTTCTGCACATAAAATTTCTTCCACATATCACATCAAAAAAGCAAGGAGGGTTGATCATCAACAAAAACTATCGAAAGTTTCTTTTTCCCAAATACCTTAATCAGACAGTCCCAGCACAACTTCCGGGAATGAAGCAAATGTCAAGTGAATGGTCTTCCAATGCGGGTCTAGGTGTTCGTTACTCAAGCACTTGCTGGTTGTTCTCTGTTTTCTCCTGCGAAAGAATAATAGGAAGAATCCGTGAAAATGCTGGCCTGAAACTCTGCACTTGCCTTTACTACTGACTTCTGCTTATGTAGCCCATTAACCGTTCACAACCTACTCTAGCTTCCTCAGTTCCTGGTTGTGTTAGGTGCTCCAGGCTAAGAGCCAATAGGTATGAATCATGCTAACATAAAAGAAAAAAATCTAAAAGAATAAATGTTCCAAAAAGCAACCTTTTCATATTTCTTCTAACATCACCTGTTCCATGGCATTGGTCTATAGAGAGAAACAGCATGTGCTGCCACAGAAGGTACCCAGTGGAATTACCAACAGCAGGGAGTTATCTCCAAGCAATTCACACTTTGTTTTGCTAACAAGACTCTGGGTAGGATACTGGAGTGCTATCCTTCTCTGGCAATGTTCCCTACCCCCCTTTTGAGAATTATTGAAAAGCTAACTGAGTCTATTTTGTTTTGTGAATCTCTTTGTAAGCAACAGCAGCTGCAGCAGTGCTAATAAAAAGGAAAGACATTGCTATTTACCCAGACGGCCATTCAAATACTGCACAAACAAAACCATCCGAGTTATAGAAGAGCTCTATCAAATATTTTAATAGTTTCTCTTCCTTCCTTGCTTTTTTCCTCCTTTCATCTTCCCTCACTTCCTTATTTCTTCTCCATTCTTTTATTTCATTGCTTTAATTCTTTCTGTTTTCTTTAGTATATTTATAAACATACTGTTCTATTCTTTGTTAAAGAACTGAAAAATATAATTTTTGTCTCATATTCCACAACCAATTTACTGTCTTATATTTGAGGTTTGAAGCAGGGGTTTTAGAATATGAAACCTAAAAAAACTAAGTAAAGAAAGTAGCATGATTCACAAATGTAGAAACATAGGTAGGGAGAATTTGAGTTATCAGCTAAATCTTACAGTGCGAATTAAGAATGGATACCTTTCCGATTCCGGTGGTTCTGATATGAATCAGACCATTGTGCTCTCTTTACAGTTTGGTTGTCAATTCTCAGGAGGAAGCTAACATGGCAACTAACACTTGTTATTTGATGATTCAAGGTTTCCTACTGCAAGATAAATGAACACACAATCCCCTGCAGCTTTCATCATATTCTGAATGGAATTTTGTAGTTCTTTTGTAGTTATTAAGCAGACCTATTTGCCAACTAATGATGAGAATTGTTTTAGCATGAATCCATGTAGGAAGATCTTCTGAGGGTTTAGTGGATATGGGAAAAATTTAGTCCTTGTTTTAAAAGAATGGGTGCTGGGTAAGAGAGTTTTATTCCTTCAGTGGCTACTGAGCTATATTTTGCTCGGCTGAGAGAGACAAGGGATAGGTGACTCCAGCTCAGGCTGTTTGAAGTGTAAGCACTTATTTATCAACTGACAATTCATTCAGTGAGTACTGAGTGTCTTTTACAGGCCATTCTGTTTTTGATGTTGTTGGCTAGGTCCTGGGCATTAAAAAGAGAAAAGATATATATGTAGTTTCTTGCCTCTGAAAAAGTCAGGGAGACAGTTAAAGAAATAAATATTATTAATTGATAAGTGCCACAAAGGAGATTTTGGGTGTGCTAGATACTGAAGGAGTCTTCTTGTCATCAAGGATAATTGCAATTTCTCACTTCGAAATAGGTACAAAATATTAACAATACTGTGTGTGTTCTTCAGACTGTTGGGTGTGAAGTGATAAAACTATAATAAAGTCCTGAGCTATCACCACCTGGGATTATGTTGTAGTTTACAAAATTGTGGTTTTTCACAACGCAATCCTTTTCAACACTGATTCCAAGCATAAAGTGATATTTCCTGCCAGAAAAGGTTTTAAACCTTTCTCCCGTGGCTACAAGTCCCAGAAGTTATCTGATTTCACAAAGGGAAAGGCCACCAGAGTAAAATTCTACATGTTAGAGAGAATACACACGTTAACAATAACACACCCATTCTAGAAGTCAAATAGCAAAGATTAAAAACCATCTGTCATTGGGACTAGGAGTCTACGAGCAAGCAGTAGACTTCCAGCAGAGTCTGGGGTAGGAACAGTGTTTAACAAAGATTAGAAAACACAGATTAAACTAGAATAATTTGCCCAGTCACACTATTTAAAGGATATTCCCAGCTCCCACCAGAACCCACATTGCCATGTGTTGCATAAAACTACATGTTGTAAATTAAAAACATTTTTGATCGAAATTCATTCTTTAATTCTCTGAGAATAATTTTCTAAATAACTACTCTGTGCCAGGCAGGGTACAAGACACTGAAGTACTCTGGCAAAGAAGAGAAACAGGTGCCCTCACCCCCGTCCTCTCACCCTGCCCAAGGAAGCTTACAGTCTAATGGGATAGATGATAAACACCCCAAAAACCATTATATAATTAAAATTGTAATAAATTTCAAAAAGAAAAGGAAAGTGAGAGAAGGTGAACCTCTCAGAGTTGGCTTTCCTGCAGAAATCACTTTTAGGTTGAACATAAAAAGATGAGCAGGGATTATCTGAGTTTGGAGGTGGGTGGGGTAAGGAGGAAGGTTCTAAGGTGAGAACAATATGCTTGTGAAGCCCCTGAGGCAGGAAGGAGCTTTATGTGTTTGAGAAACTTAAACTAACAAAAATGTCAATATGATTGGAATACAGTAAGTATGGAGAAGCATGGAGGATGATGAGTCTCAAGGTGGGTTTGAACCAACATCAGCTGAAGGTTTCTGGGGAAATTCCTAAAGAATCTAATCCTTTTAGCTTTTAGCTGCTCTTTGAATAATTGATCGGGATGGAGTTGGGGATGGAGCCTGGTGGTACAGTGGTAAAGCACCAGGGTACTAAACGAAAGGTTGGTGGTTCCAACCCACAAGCTGCTCCTCAGGAGATAGATGTAGCAGTCTGCTCCGGCAAAGATTACAGCCTTGGAAACTCTACGGGGTGGTTCTACTTGCTATGAGTCCGAATTGACTGGACCGTTGTGGACTTGGGGGTGGGGGTGGTAGGGCTGAGGGAGAGTGTGAAGGAATATTTCTCATGGTTTTTCTTTTTTAAATTTCTTATACCTTTTCTCAAGAATAAAAACTATCATATTGGTTAAAAAAATAATTTTCTAGCTCCCTGAAGTTTAGTAGGTAGGTCTGTTTTCTAAATTTATAAGTGACGCTTTATTTCGTACTTACATTATCTGATATATAGGTTTGTTATTTACCTTTTCCTTTCTCCACCATAATCTCTTGGGAAATCTGTTAGAGCTGGGATTTTTTTTCAAATTGGCTCATTGCTGCATATGTAGGGCCTAGAATATCACTTGGCATAGAATAGTAGTAGCTCAACGAATATATCTTGAATGACTAAATGAATGGATTATTTTAGAAATTATCTCCAAGATGCTAGCAATCATTTAGTGCTAATCTTCCCTAAAAGTTACTTTTATGGAAGACAAACTTTGCATGGTAAAGTGAACCATGTTAGACTAATAGAATGTGCTACTGCCATTTCTTCATTGAAAACAGTCTTTAGAGTTTTTGTAGTTTATGGAAAAGGTACAAATAAAAGCAGTTTAGTAAAAAAAAAAAAAAATCTAGGCAAAGAAAAAAATCCGTGCAAGATAAAAGACGAGGAGGAGGTTAACACGGAAGCAAATACATTTGTCGTAGTATACTTCTCTTAAACTTTAGGTTTAATCATTATAGACTAAAACAACCAAAAAGCAAACCCATTGCCATTGAGTTGATTCTGACTCATAGCGAACCTATAAGACGGAGAAGATCTGTCCCATAAAGTTTCCAAGGAGCACCTGGTGGATTCTAACTGCCGACCTTTTGGTTAGCAGCTGTAGCTCTTAACCACTATGCCACCAAGGTTTCCGTTATAGAATAAGGTTCAACCATTTTCAGGAAATTCTCCTCATGTTTTCATAAACTCTGAATCCTTTAGTTGCCATCAGTTTAGAGAGAGATACAGATACTGGACTCTCCTTTGTTAGGTAAGTTTATAGGCATATACTATAAATTATACATTTTAAAATTTATAATATTGAGTTATGTTTTTATGGAATAGAGATGAATTCATAAAAACTCATAGTCAAAAGAAAAAATCTAATGAATTAGAAATTTTAATAGACTGGTTTTGATAGAGTGAGGTGATTATCAATTATCTTCTTCCAGTAAACATATGTCCTATATATCTTATTGGATTAGATAAGAATTGCTTTTATATATCAAACAGTTTAAATAATATGATAATGCTTTTCCAAGAAAAACTGCCAAAGGTTATTTGCTTATGATGCTTTTCACTTTCATTTATATATGTCAGTTTTTCCATTGTGTAATTTTTAAAAGGCTAATTTGAGTATTACTTTAATAAGGAAAATTAACTTTGCAGTGGTCAATGTAGGTTAAAAGATTCAGTAAACCGTGGCAAAGAAAATATAAATGATTCCTTTATGATGCATTAGCTCAGATTTTTGACCTTATATATAAGCAAACCATACATGATATACCAGCAAATTACCCAAGATATTGACATTTAAAGAATAATTACATTTGAATATTCCTTGTGTGAAGATGCCCTATAAGATTTTTACATAAGAGTCTTGCTTGTAATGGGCAAAGGCAGAAGGTGGGAAAGAAAGGAGCAGGGCTAGTCTTTTACTTGCACCAATCAAAAAGTTTTTTCAGTTAAAGAAATAATGTAGGATTAGATGTTTGCAAATAATACTGGAATCACAGAATACAAAAGATACTTTAGAAATCAACCGGTGATGAGTTTTTTATTTCTGGGGACTATAGCTTCAGGAAGTCTGCAAATTCCTTGAAATATTATGTAATATCATATACATTTATGTATTTGTGCATTTTTCACCAGATTCTCAAAAAGGGTCAATGATTCCCTTCCTTGAAAAAAAAAAAAAAAAATAAGGAAATTGAAATTCCTTTGCCCAAAATCTCTGAGCTAATTAACAGCACAACTGAAACTATCATTCGTTTCTTTCATTCTCAGCCCAATGCCCTGTACATTCTTCACTCTATGTTGGTCCACGTCAAACCAACAAAGCACTTATCTCTAGGAATACAAAGATAAAATATTTAGAAAACCAAGTTGTTTTGCTTGTTCATGATTAAAATTTGGTTTCATTATTAAAATTAGGACTTGTTCATGTGTGTTAGCAAAAACGTCAGTGAAAAATCCTTTTTCACAATGATCAATGTGAGATGGAATACCCAAGAAACTAATTTTTTTTTTTTTTTTGGTGAATTGATCAGCAAAAGTAAGTTTGAAAGCTTGGCTCTCTTGTCTGATTTAACCCATGAAACAATGCATCTACTTTCATCTTTCTTATTTCTAAAATCTCAACAAAGAATATGCTGTGAATTTTAACAATCTGTTTTTGTTCAACTGATTGCCTTCAGTTTCTCTGTTCCTTTATTAGTGAAGACAAATAAATACATTTCTTTTTTCTTTTGTAAATTTATTTTCAAATTTGATTTTAAATTACTTCAGAAGAGGTTTGGGCTTCTTTGTGAGGTAAATTTAGTTAACAAGGGAATCTAGTCTAGCGTTTGGCTGAAACGAGTCAGCTTGAAGAGGGACTTTTTAGGCACATGATCTGCTGATCAGTAGAGACTGGTATACTCATTATCAAATAACTAATAAGAGCGACACTAGCAACAGCTGACCACAGTGGGAATTTAGGTAAATTCTGATCCACAGTGTAGGTAAAATTTTTGGGAGAACAGATTTGGGAAAAGCACACAAGCATGGAAGATATACACAAACATACACACACATATATACACATACATAACAACAATAATCATAACCTATGTATATATGTATGTATATATATGTTATGATTATGTTGTTAGATGCCATTGAGTCAGTTCCAACTCATACCGACTCTATATACAATAGAACAAAATACTACCCAGTCCTGCGTGACCCCCACAATCGTTGCTATGTTTGAACTCATTGTTGCAGCCACTGTCAGTTCATCTCGTTGAGGGTCTTCCTCTTTTTCGCTGACCCTCTACTTTACCAAGCTTGATGTCCTTCTCCAGGGATTGTCCCTCCTGATAACATATCCAAAGCAAGTGAGACAAAGTCTCACCACGCTAGCCTTTAAGGAACGCTCTGACTGTAGTATATGGTATGTTCACTGGCAGTGTATGGTATGTTCACTATTTTTTGCCAACAACATGATTAAAAGGCATCAATTCTTCTTCAGCATTCCTTATTTATTTTCCAGCTTTTGTGTGCATATGAAAATGAGGCAATTGAAAATACCATGGTTTTATGATTACACACGGACAGACATATATATCCACTTCAGGAGATTAAAATCATAGTAGCTAATTTCATGCCAGTGTCTGAGCTAGGCCCAATCCTTAATTTAGCAGTAATTCTTAGATTGAATAAGCCAAGAAATTAAAAGTTTACTCTGAGCAGGAATCAGTTGTTGAAGGTCGAGCAGAAACTTTCTGATAAGTGTGAGTTAGAGAAGGAAAGAGGAAGAGCAATAACATGTAGGTGAGATTAGAAATCTAAAACAGAAGAACATTGACATATTTTCAAGTTTTCTTAATTCCTTGGTCAATATTTTTTTCAATAAAATATAGTTTATTAATGTTTATGCTATTTAACAAATGTAAACTTTTAAAGTTAGAAACAGTATTTATATTGTTATTACATATAACTAGTATAATTTTACTATAATCTCAATTTTAGATAAAAATGAATATAGTCTTATATGAAAAATATTTTTGTTTAATATTTATATAAAGGATGAATCAATCTTTTAAAAACTGTTATTTTTTTGGTTTTATTGGGTGCTGTCTTTAGACAGCTTGAGCTCAATGTAGGCTCCAGAGCTTCCTGGCTATAGTTCTTGGTTTCCTTATCTAAAAGAAAAAAATATTAATAGACATAAGAATCATCACTCGCCAATAGTAACTTGCTGATTGGATGAATTAATCTAAAATGTGTAGCACACAATAAGACCTTAACATTGGCTATTAATTTTAGTGTGTCTATTATTGTTATAATTATTCCTTGTTAAATAGTGTTAACACAAATTCAAATTAGAAAACACTATAGCCTAATGGGTCCCAATATTAAAAATTCAAAGAATTTATGATTACAGTATGTTAAAGTGTACCTCACTGTACTAGTTGTTATTTATATTTTTCATGCATGTGTCTTATCACCTTATCTTGCCTGTCTCTTTTTCTTTTTTTTTTAATTGTAGTGAAAACATGCACACCAGAATATTCTCCAGCACAACTTCCACATTTAAAATTCAATAATATTGATTATATTTTTCACATTGTGCCACCGTTATGGTTATTCTTTTTAAAACTATTCCACCACTATTAACATGAGTCGGGATCTACTTGACAGCAATGAGTTTAGTTTTTAATTAACATAAACTTAATACTCCCAAACAAAAATTCCCACTTTCCCTTTCACCCCTGGTAACCATTAATAATCCTTGGTTTCTATATATTTGCTTATTTTATATAAGTGAGATCATACAGTATTTGTGCTTTTGTGACAGATTTATTTTGCTCAGCATAATGTTTTCAAGATTCATTTGTGTTGTGGCATGCATCAGAACTTATTCTCTTTATGGCTGCATGATATTCCATTGTATGTATCTGTCACATTTTGTTTATCCATTCATCTGTTGATGAATATTCCCATTGTTTCCATCTTTTATCTATTGTGAAAAGTGCTCCAAGGAACATGTATATACAGATTTCTCTTTGTGTTGCTGCTTTCACTTCTTCTAGGTATATACCTAGGCTGGAGCTTGTTGGGTCATATGATATCTCTATGTTCAACTTTTTGAGGAACGTCCAAACCATTTTCCAAAGTGGCTATACCATTTTACATTCCCATCAGCAATGAATGAGGGTGTCAGTTCCTTCACAGCTTTACCAACACTTGTTTACATTTTTTATCGTTGCCACTCTAATGGGGATGAGTGATATCATATTGTGGTTTTGATTTGCATCTCCCGAATAGCTAATGACGAAGAGTAGCTTTTCATACTTGCTGCCATTTGAATATGTTCTTTGGTGAACTGTCTCTTCAGGTCCTTTGCCCGTTTTTTGATTTTTTTTTTCTTTTATTGTTTTGCCTGCAAGTCTCTTGAGGGCAAAAGCTGTTTTATTCATTCATTTGTCCCTCTTTCTCATCTTCCCTCTCTCCTTCCTTTCTTCCCTTCTTCCCCTCATTTCTTCTCTTCTCTCTATCAACACATATTTATTGAGTACCTACCTTAGTGGCAGGTACTTTTGTAGGTCCGGAGTTATTGAGGTGAACAAGATAGATAAAGTCTGTCATCATGTTGCTTAAATTCTTGTAGGATTCAATTAAAACTTTTACTACTTGATACAGTCAATAGCAATACTGAGGTAGGAGCATATGCAAAATAAAGACATGATGAAAAACATACACAGTAAATGCTTTAGAAAATGTATATGAATCATAAGAAATTAAAAAAAAGGAAGATGAAAACTTTCATAAAACTGGCAAAAAAAAAAAAAAAAAGTCACAAAAAATTAACTCCAATAAAGAAGGCAGAGTATACTGGCGTTGTCTGAATGGCTATGCATTATTATCAGGTAAATAATTTCAACCTTTTTTTCATGTAAATAAGCGTTAAAGACACCAGGTTGGAGATGTTTATAGTTAAATCACAGTACTAAACCCCAAACCCACTGCCATCGAGGCGACTCTGACTCATAGCAACCCTGTAGGACAGAGTAGAGTGCCTCATAGAGTTCCCAAGAAGCAACTGGTGGATTCAAACTGTGACATTTTGGCTAGCAGCTGAGCTCTTAATCACTGGGCCACCAGGGTTCCAAATCACAAATAAATATATTAAAATTTACAGAAGAGGCTGTGTATACTTTGATGAGAAAAACATATGAATGAAAAAAATAAATAAAGCAAATAATGGTTCATTTTAAACAAAATATTTAGTACAGTCTACATTTTTATGTCACATTGTCAGTGTCGGAAGAGTCCAGATACGAAAAAACCCAGGCATGGTAAGTACAGTACAATAGAATAAGGGTACCTCTATTGTAAAAAAAAAAAAAAAAAGTCTGGTTTAATGTAAGGTTAACCACAAACTTTTGTTTCTAAAGTTAATAAATTACCTACTTTTTTTAAAAGTGACATGTCTTCTATGTATGATTTGTGCGAAAACAAGGTAAAATAAGTAAAAGACACGATTTCAATCTCAGTTGAGCAGTTAGATTAAACATTTGCCTGTTTCTTAAATCAGATGTGAAAGCATATCATTTGCTCCAAAGAGTAAAGCTACCCAAGAATCAGCAACATTTTGATTCCATCAACTGTACTGGGGAAAAGGACACTAGGTTGTATATTTTTAGGCCGTAGAATTACTTTGTATTTCTAAAAGCATTGTGAACTACAGAAAACCACTCAGAAAATGAAGTTAAAATTTTATAACATTTTAAAGCCAAGCCCAACTAATGACTGAGACATGTATTCATAATACATAGATGAAATTTTGTGTGTGAGTGTGCTTTAAGTGAAAGTTTACAAATCAGGTCAGTCTCACATAAAAAATTTACATGCACCTTGCTATACACTCCTAATTGCTCTCCCTCTGATGAGATAGCACAGTACTTCCCTCCTCTCTCTCTCCTCATGTACATTTGGGTAGCTTCTGGACACCTCTGCCCTCTCATCTCCCTGACAGGAGATGCCAACATAGTCTCATGTGTCGACTTGATCCAAGAAGCTTGTTCTTCAGCAATCTCATTTTCCATCCCCTATTCCAGTCCAATCCCTGTCTGAAGAGTTGGCTTTGGGGATGGCTCCTGGGCTAACAGAAGGTCTGGGGACCATGGGCCCCGGAGTCAGTCCAGTCCCAATCTGACCATTAAGTCTGGTCTTTTCATGAGAATTTGGGGTCTGCATACCACTGCTCTCCTGCTCCCTCAGGTTTCTCTGTTGAGTTCCCTGTCAGGGCATTCACATAGATGAAATTTTAAAATAATAGGTAAAATTAAAAAATAAAGCTACTTTGTTTACTTATGTATTCTTTAAAATATGTACATAAATCAGTGAAATATGTTTACTTGAAAACTCTTGGTACTTCAGGTGCTGCAAAGTAAGAAAATGTGTATAATTATCTAAAACTACTATCTTAGATTATACCTCTTCTTATGTGAACATTGTTCTCAGTATGGTGTCTTGTACAAAGAGGTAAATAAATAATCATTATCTCTTGGTTGAGAGTCTCCGGTAGTTAAATTATCTAGTGATGTCTTTGATCTACCAACCTCAGGTTTCTGTCGTATTGCTAAAGGCTAGGGGTAGTGGATCATTTTTTAAGTCCTTACGATCTTATGAGGAAAGTACTACTATTCCCCCTAGTTACATAATCAGGAATAGAGTGATTATGTAACTTGCAAAGTCACATTAGCAGTTAGAGGCTGATCGGAGAGTTGAAGCCCAGCTGTCAAGCTTTGAGGCCGACACCTTTAGACAGGACACTGCTGTATTTCTTGTTATCTGGCTAAAATGTAGGTACAATTACCTCCTATATTATTGTTATACATTTTTTATAACACTGCTAAGAGAATACAGAATTTAAAATGAGTAGTATGCAGAAGATTTGTTTTAATTTAGGCAAAGACCTTCACGCTGTCTTTTTAAACTCCAAATGCCTAAAACTAAAACCAACTTCTACAAATTGTTTCTTTTCTTTTTCATTTTGCCATGTGTTCATTCACTTACTTATTTTATGAGGGTATACTGTTTTTTTTTTTTTTTATACTGTAGGGTTACAATGTGCTAAAAACACAAATACAAATGATGGTTATTTTAGTCATAAGCACCACAGGCTTCAAAGTGTGGAGTTACCTTTGCTTCTTTTCTTCTTTCTCTAATCAGACACAAAATACTATCAATTCCTCTTAGTGCTTGTGTAACCACTTGACTTTTCCTGTCCATTTTTACCATTAATACACTAACTCAGGTCCTTATCCCTTTATACCTGGATTACTGAAATAATGACTGGAGTAACTTTTTACTTCCAATTCATCCTACCCACCAATATCAGGTTAATTTTTCTAAAATACTTGAGTACAAAACAATTCCCATTATTCGTAGAGAAGGTTCTAGTGGAGAAAACAATAGACATTGAGTCTAGGGCCATCACTTATAAGTGGTTTTCCTGAAGGCAATCTTGTACTCCTGCCAAGGCATTCTCCATGATGTAGCCCAGGAAACTGCAAAATTAAAAATGCAACACTAATGATCCATGCCACTCCTCTGATTAGAATCTTCAATGGCTCACTAACGCTGGAAGGTCAAGTCTGAATTTGTTATGCTTTTGAGTTCTTTAATTTCCTGGACCCTGCTGACTTCTTCCATCTCATCTTTCCTTACTTTCCTCATCTTTTTTGTTATAGTCACATGGAACATCTGGAATAGGTTCTTCCCTCCCTCCAGTCCTCACTTGACTCATTCATATTCCACTTCTAATCATGGCTCACAAGGATCTCCTAGGCCTCATCTACCACTCTCTTTCTTGCTCCATCTGTTCTAGCCACACAGGCCATTCCCCCAGCTCATCAAGCATGTTCCCACCCAGGGCCTTTGCATTTACTCTTCCTCTGCCCCTCATGATCTTTCCTGCCTCATTCCCTCATTTTATTCTACTCTTTGTTCAAAGGTCACCTTTGTAGGGATTTCCATTGCCATGGAACCCTCTCTCCATGTTTATTTCCTTATAGCATGTATCTTTACCTGACATTATGGAATATGTTTATTTGTTCACTTTTGTATTTTCTGTCTCCCATGTTATAATTCACAAGGGTAGAGAGTTTTGTCTTGTTCATTCTCATGATAATCAGCACCTGGTTTATTCCCATGAATATCTGGCCCATGTGGGCACTGTGAAAACATTTGTCGAATGAGTGAATTCTTCATTACATTCTTCTAGATGTGGTATCCACTAAAAAATATTGCTGAATTCAACATCTGTATGGTCGCCTGAAAGTCTGGGTTAGGCTCTCTGCCTAATTGCTTCTATATGCCCTGCGCCATGCCTGCCACAGAGTAGATAAGTGCTCAGCAATCATTTGTTGAAGTAATGAATACAGTGAAGGTCGTTTAAATCTTTTTTTTTTTCCAGAATTCTGAGCAAATTAAAAGATTATACGATTTTACTCTTTTTAAATTTATTGTAAATATACATGAAAAAACACATTGAGATTCACAGATGAACTTTTCAATAAAATGGCATAGACTATACATCATATTGAATTAATTTCCTCCTGTTTCCTTGGGCATTGCCCCAAAAAACTTCCCTCTATGTACTTCAGAGATTTCTAAATCTCTGGTTTTTTGGAGGTAGGGGGCAGGAGTATGAATTCTTGCAAGAATCTGATGACTCAATAAAAAATTCATATGCATTCTACATTTTGTTTATGCTTTCAGGGGATCACAAAGTTCCTGAAGTCCAAAGCACACTCCTAGTCTATGGACTTTTGGTTAAGAATTTTGCTTTATTTTTTCTGTTTTTTTTTATCAGTCTACATTCCTATGGGGCAGTTCTACTTTGTCCTATACGGTCACTATGAGTCAGAATAGACTCAATGGCAGTGGTTTTTGTTTGTTTGTTTTTATCACTTCTATTTTTTTTTTTTTATGTACATACGATTGTTCAGATTTCCTCATACTAAGTCAAAATATTGCCTATACTTCTAATTATCAACTCATCTCTCTCGTCTTTACTATGAAACTTTCATAGTAAACTTTCCCACCTTTACTTCTGTGCATCTATTGAAGCCTTAGCAATCTAGCTTTCTCCTTTCCATTCTACCAGGGTCATCATGAACATCATGATTGTCAAATCCAACATCTAATTCTCAATTTCCAATCCCTCTACATGATTCAGATTGTTGAATACCTTCCCCACTGTTTGTCTCAGAACTTTGGTTCTGTGCCAGTGTACCCTTTGGTTGTTCCACCTTTCCTGTTTTTTTTTTTTTTTTTTTTTTCAGTCTCTTTCTACCTACTCATCCTTCATAACATCTGTGATTGCTTAAACCTCCTAGCCCCCAAGATGTTATTCTCAGCTCTCTTCTGTTTCTACATCCTTCTGTTTACTTTGATGGTTTCAAGTATTACTGCTATGCAGATTATTCCTAACACTAGATCTTCAGTGCTGGCTTCTTGTCTATATTCTAGACTCACATTTTAACTGATAGCTATCTACTCCTAGAAGCCTTGCTGGTATACCAGACCCAACAACCTCTAAAGAAATGTTGCACGCTTCCCTCACAGCTTTTTCTTATTTTGTATTCCCTGGCTCAGTAGCAGATAAGAAAACTTGAATTCATCTTTGACTCCTTCTCATTTCCACTCTCACATCTGATCATCACATATTATTGATTCTCCCCCTGAAATGTCCCTGGTATTCTTCCCTTTTTATTCTCTCAGTCCACTGGCTAATTCAGCCCTTCTCATGTTATTGTCTATATGTGCTTTAGTTTCATAACTGATATCTTGCCTTTAATATCCTGTCACTTCACTCCAAGCTCCACACTGCTCTGCCCTCTAGTCTTGTTCTGTCTACACTACCAGAACACTTTATCCTTCCAAATACTGCAATTGGTTGCATACCTGTCTGTTTTTGCCAACAGATTATTAATTCCTCAAGGGCAGAAATGATATCTTAGCCTTTTTCATGACCTTCACCATTTCACCCTGCCCACAGTATGCACTTAATAAATAGTTGTTATATTGAGCATAAGCTGTGTGAGGAAAAACAATTCAGAAAATACATCATCATTTTTCTAGGCTGGAGCCCTGGTGGCATAGTGGTTAAGCATTCGGCTGCTAACCAAAAGGTTGGCAGCTCTAATCCACCAGCTACTCCTTGGAAGCCCTATGGGACACTTCTACTCTGTCCTACAGGGTCGCTATGAGTTGGAATCAACTCAATGGCAGTGGGTTTTTTGGGTTTCGCTAAGATGCCATTCTCTGCTCTGAGAAAATGAAACTACGTCTTCGCCCCTACTAACTTGTGCTCAATATTAGCTAATATTTTATTTTTTATCTTTGATATTTAGTTTTTGAACAATGATTTTTTCATTAGCATAATGGAAAAGTCAAAGAAAGTTTAGAAACATCTATTGACTTTATATGTTAATTCAGAAATCAATGATTATTTCATTTAAATTTTTTCACTAATTACATGTAAGAAAATTCTTTTATGAATATACTTTTTGTAATTATTAAAAGTATGTTGACATTTTGTGTGTGTTTTATATAAACGAAAGTAACACAGAAGGAATAAGAAGGAATAAATACTATCTCCAATATCATATCAAAAAGTAATAATGTGGGATTAACTCATATGCCTGAGTTTTTGGATCATGCCTCTTGGATCAGGCTAAAAAAAAAAGAAAGAAACTTGTTGCTTTCAAGTTGATTCTAACTCATGGCAACTCCATGTGTTACAGACTAAAATTGCTCCGTAGGAAATTCTTGGCTGTAATCTTTCTGGAAGCAGATCATCAGGCCTCTCTTCTCTGGTGCCACCGGGTGGGTTTGAACCGCAAACCTTTAGGTTAGTAGTCAGGTGCAAACAGTCTGTGGTACCGGGCAACCTGGGCTCAGGCTAAGGCTCTGTAAATCAATAGGTAGGTGACTTACCTTGTTAATATGTTTTATTCTGCCTTTCACAAGTTTAATGTGACAGAAATTTTTGACATATATCTTTGGAAAAGCTAAAAATGTGTTGAAAGGTGAAACTATTCTATATAAGCTGTAAAGCAAGAAAAAATGGCAAGATGGTGTGGTGGAAAGACTGTGAGTCCTTATGATTAGACGGATTTGGAATTGAATTGTGACTTTACCACTACCTCAGGAATCTTGAGAAAATGTCTTAAACTCTCTGAGTTTTATATAAACATGGTAATAATGGTGCCAGTGTCAGTGTTACAAAGGTAGAAGGGGATGAAGTATGACAAATAAAAGATTAAATTATGTAAAGTTATAGGCACATGTTTAAGGACCGCTTGTAGTGCAACAGTTTAGTGCTTCGCTGCTAACTGAAAGTTTGGGTGTTGAAATTCACCCAGCAGTAAGTACCATGGGAGAAAGACCTGGAAATCTGCTCCCATAAAGATTACAGCCTAGAAAACCCTAGGGGCAGTTATACTCTATCACATGGGGTCACTAGGATTTGAAAATTGTCTTCATGGTACTTAACAACAATAATAACAAAAATAACACTGGCACAGGCTTAGTACTCAACAAATGCTAATTCCTTCTTACTTCGTCTCCCAACAGAACAGAAAATAGGCATAGCCAGAAAATGTAAACTGTTAGAGGGTTCGTTATATTCATTTATTGAAGAATATTTTCTGATAATCTACTATGTTTCATGACATGCTAACCTTGAGGACAGAGTTTAATGTGATCTTTTAAGGGACCAGGAAAGTGATCTTGGTTCAAGTGTCAGCTCCATGACTGACTAGCTGTGTGACTTCTGGCAAGTGGCTGAACCCCATTAAGCTTCATGTTTCTCACCTGGAAAAACCCTCAGAAAATTGTTTCCTATGAAGAATGTCTGAAGTAATATGAACTTTACTAGGTAATCATTTTTAAGATGTTAAGTATTTGGCAAGAACAGGCTTTGGGTATTACTTACAAAATCATGTAATAAGTGCAAATCAGAGTCATGTGCCAAGTAACTATTCCATTTTTTTGGAGAGCTAAGTTTTGGACATTATCTCAAAATCTTGTGAGCTTCTAGAGAAAGGCCGTAACCCCCTTATTAATATGTTAACACTAAATATGAAAAGAAAATAGTAGTAGAGAAAGAACTTCTTTTCTCTGTTATCCTGCTAAGACTCTTTTAAAAAGTCAGATATATAAATACAAATGTGAAGTAAGGGTGCTTTAAATTGAAGTTGGATTTTATTATAATATAAAACCAATTCAAACAGTGGGAACAGTACTAATTAGAGAAGGCTCAAAGCTTCCTTTATTACAGAACTTCTGAGAAAATACACATTTGATTAATTATTTATTATTAATTCATTGTACATATATTTATGAGCAGTTACTATGTGCCAGCCACTGTGCTGAGATTTAAGTTATAATTAAAATGTAGTTAAGTGAGGTCTGGAGGGAACAATGTTGCAGGGAGATGGTCCAGCATGTACAAAGGCTCAGAAGTGAGAGAGTATGTGACCAGTTCATCTGAAGCACAGAAAACAAAGGGGGAAAGGGGAACCAAGAGGCCGGGAAGGTAAGAAGGATTCAGATCCCAGAAGCCTTTGTATGTCATAGCAACGATTTTGGACAATTTTCTTACATTTAGACAGTTATTGAAGAGTTTTAAGTTTGGGGGGAGGGGCTTAATCAGAGCTGAATTTTTAAAACATCACTTTGAAGAGTGGTGAATAGATACCAGGGAAACCATAAATGGGGGGGGGGAGTTAAATTAAATAATTATTTACAATCCTAATTAGCTAAGTCCTTTGTTCCTACAGCTCATCAAAAGAAAGTTCGAATGACAGCTTGCTTTTGAAACATCCCCTGTAGATTAGAACTGAGGACAAGTACAGGTATTGCATAAAGGACTTCTTTTCTCTGTTATCCTATCAAGAATCTTTCACACATGTCCCCCCACCACCACACACACATACATACACGTTCACATTTAAACACTAACTACATTTTGCCGATGTTTTTACAAAATTGACACACTTGCTTGGTACATACATCATAAACTCGTTTTCTAGTAGTGATGTTTTCTTTTATCGATCAGCTATGAGCTACATGGGGTAGATTTGTATGAGAAAAAAACCGGTAATGGACCTATAGCATGATTATGCTGTTGAGAACTTATTAAATGTCAGGCAGTGTTCTAAGCACTTTGCCTTGTATTAGCTTATTGAATTTTTAAACAATCCTGTGAAGTAGTTCCTATGTGGGTATGATCCATTCTATAGCCCCAGCCTCACTGGGGTTATTCTCTAACTCACTGAGCTAAGTAATCCAAGCTGCTGCATGAAATATCCATATTGGCATAGCTGAAAAGTTTAAAGTAAGCCAAAACGAACCAAACTAATATACCTTAAAACAAAAAAAAAACAAAACAAAAAAACTATAAAACAACAAAATTCCATTAAATACTTCCACCTATCTCAATATACTTTTGTTACAATTACATGAGATTTGGAAAAAAAAAAAAAAAAAAGGAATGTAGCAGTATTAGGTTCAGTTCCTGACTGCTTCTGAGCAACATGAGTGAGAAGAAAAGTTTTATTATATCAAGTTACTAAAGTATAACGTCAGGTACTTAGCAAATGGTTATGTCCATTTACCAAAATCCAGCATATCAAGCAGAAAAGAAAGGGATACAGTATTTAACAATTATTTTAGCTCGACCATACTTTTTTTTTTTTTTTTTATACTTCTTATATCTTCTGGAAGGATGATCATTATATCTGGAACTAAGTGTCTACCTAAATAGTTCTCAAATTGCCGCTAGCAATGCCTAAGGACTGCCCATTATTAAGCAAAAATAAATAAATAAATAAATAAAGTAGCCTACAACTACCTTCCCACTTAAAGCTCTAGCAGACTACTTACTGCAGGAGACATGGTTACAAAGATAACATCTTGTAAACACAAGGATAGAAGGGATGTAATCAACCTCTATAAAGACAAGGCTTTTGACAGAGTCAACAAGAACTTGCTCCTAAAAATCTGGGATTACTAGAATTTAAGAGGGTAGGAACTGCTTGAAGCTTAAAATAGCAAACCTAAAACAACAACAACAACAACAACAAAAGAAATACTAATTATCCTACGCAATGGGCATTTTGAGTACATAAATGCACTGCTTCAGAGAGACAGAATGAAAATATGAATATCTTCAAAGAAAATTTAGATAATGTCTTAGTGCAGCTGAAACAGAAATGCCACAAGGGGAGTGACTTTAAAAAACAGAAATTTATTTCTTCACAGTTTAGGAGGCTAGAAGCCTGATTTCAGGATACTGGGGGGCAATTTCTCTCTGTCTGCTCTGGGGAAAAATCCTTTTCTCTTTAAGCCTCCCATCCTTGGTAATCTCCACGTGACATCAGTCTTTCCCATCTGTGCTTCTTGCTTCTTTGCTTAATCTCTCCCTTTTATATATCAAAAGTGATTAGTTTAAAACATGGCCTACACTGATGTGGTCTCATTAACATAACAAAGAAAATCCTATCCCAAATGGGATTGCATCCACAGGTATAGAGGTTACGATTAGGGGACAAAATTCAAACCATAACATAATTCATGAATGATAGATTCATATTGGGCTTTAAAAATAGAATGTCTAACAGCTTTATGTTGCTCTTTGCCTCCATTATTATTTTTTCTTTTTTTTTATTGGCAGTATTTGGACATAGAATATTGGGCTAATAGAAATTCTTATACTTTTAAGTGTAAACTAATATTTTTAGCTCCAAGGGGAAAATCATGGTAGGCCCTTTAAAAAAAAAATCAGCTGATCCCACTTTTTCTCTTTTGAAATTGTTCAGAAGTACCCTTCACCCCAATTGCAATTCTCCCAGAAGTCATCTCTCTAACCCCACTGGTCTGAGTGAGAAGCCTTTCTTCGTGCCCCCAGAGCATCCAGGACCCCTTCTTAATGTGGCACTAATGGAACTACTCAGCATTGGCTGTATTACATGCTGGTCTACACTAGACCAGCGTAAGTCTGAGAGACAGGGTACATGTTAAAGTGTCCGTCCCTTACACCTACCTCACCAAATGGTTCCATTAGTTGCTAAAGGAACTAGCTCACTTCTTATTTTCTATTAGATGAAGGAAAGTTGGTAGGAAAGATGGATTCAAAAAGTTGTTTCTGTTTTCCCAATTATTAAGCATATTTGTTTATTCATTCAAGAAATGCTTACTGACTATTGACTGCAGAGCACTACATTGCCAGACTGCTGTATACATTTAAATTGCAGCAGAAAGATAGGGCAAAAAAGTCCTGGGATTTATGCTGTTACTTAAAAATACTTGCTAAGAGAAAATCTGGAAAGGCTAAGGGTTAGAAAGAAATATAAAAGAGTGGGCTTAAACAGGCTTAAAATCAAAGCAATTAACATAACCTGTTTTTATTACTTTCTCCTGGTTTTCCCTTCCATGACAAAACTCCAACAAAGCCTACCAATGGTAAAGTTGCCATTTCTTCTTCACTAACATATTGGCTGATCTGTAACATGCAATATATGTATGATTTTAAAAAATTATATATAATTAAATTACTTTGAATTCTATGATATTTTTAAAGCATTCAGGAATACAGTTCTTTCCAATTCTGGCTTTGTATGGCTTTTCAAAATCACCAGTAATGTTTCTTTGTTTCATGACTCCTGTAGTTCAAATTCTTTAGAACTATATTCTTTAGAACTATATTTAGAAACAGAAGTACTTCACGTGGCCTCCTGGATCAGGGCTTAACATTCTAATGCACTTGAATGTCCAAAGGACATGAAAGCATTTCCAACTGTTATCACACCTTTCCACTGAGTTTTTCCCTAACTTACAAAGCTGTCATTACAACTGTGTTTTTATTAGTTCGAAACGCATTTTCTTAAGAAGCCCTGAACCTTCTGCTCTATCATAAGAACTAGAACCTGTACGTTTGATTGATCAATTTTTTTTGGTGCCTCTTGTAAGGATCATCCATCAGAATTATTGGGTCTATGAACCTCTCTCTTTTGTGTTCCATTGAAAAGTTTTACTAAAGGATTGTACCGTCATTTAGCAATCTAAGGTAGCAGAGTCAATTCATACACACATCTTTGTCATAATAGATAGGGACAGAAATATTAAAGAATATTTTGCAGCACAAGGAAACCAGAATTTTTAAGTAAGGAAACTTTTGGATTATACCAAACCAAACCCAGTGCCCTCGAGTCGATTCTGACTCATAGAGACCCTATAGGACAGAGTAGAACTGCCCCATAGGGTTTCCAAGGAGCACCTGGCGGATTTGAACTGCCGACCTCTTGGTTAGCAGCCGTAGCACTTAGCCACTACGCCACCAGGGTTTCCTTTATGATTATAATTACTCTTAAATAAGATTATAATTTCAGTAACTCTAGATAAACATTTTAAAAACACTGCATTTTGACTGACCCTTTGCATGGGCCTGAACAAACGTGATAAGGGAGTAGGTAAGAATTATGGCATTGGAATATATAAACAGGAAAAAACCATGGCAAGGAAGTAAAAGACAAGCCTCTGCTCTGTTTGGATTTGTGAAATAAATGAAAAACAGAAATTTGAAGTGTTCATTGATTCCTTGGTTTCTAAGTGACAGCTCTTGTGTGCAGTGTTTTTGTTGTTGTTTGGAACTACCTGGGCCTCAGAAGCATAAGCCATTTATTAAAGGGTACTTGGAGATGAGCGGTAAAGCTTTATCTCAAACTAAAACTTTCTTCACAAGGAAAGATGAAAAGCACACTCAAAAATGGCTTTTCTTTTCCTTAAAAATTACAGTTTGAGCAGAATTATAAGAGGCTATGATCTTAAATGAAGCTATGTTAAGACTTGGGGATAAGAGAGAAACTAAGGGAAGTAAACCTATCAGGTTGTTTGTAAGATTGTTTGAAAATTATCTGAGAACTAGAATCCACTTTCATTAATTTGATTTAAAAAGCTATATGCTTTTTAAACCAGCAATTTGGTATAATGTTATTGATTTTCCACATTTTGTAGGATTACTATGTTTATTTATTTGGGGAGGTTTTATTTAAAAATACCTTACAAAATTAAGTTCTTCCTTTTTTTTAAATGTACAAATGACATTGCAAATTCCATTATGTCAGAGAAAGAACATAGTGCATTCTGGTCAACTTGGAGTATTTTGACCCCCAAAGAAAAGCAAAGAACATAGGCTTCTAAGACAGACCTAAGATCCAGTTGTTTCTATCCATCTACTGTCTGCTAGACCTTGGGCAAATTATTCAATCTTTGGGATTCTATTTAACTGCAAAATAGAATTAATAAGATGGGTTTTCAGTTGTGTTTTGAAAAATGGGCTAAACGTGCTCCAGAGAAAGGAGGCCTACTAACGTTTTTGAGTGGAAAATCAGCAAACATTACTTTGAGAACTGAGGGAGACCAGACAGGTAGGAGGAGGGAGACAATTGTGAAGTATAACATTCAATATGCAGTATGGATTTCAGGATAACTCCATAATTCCAGGATTCTTACAACTGAATACCAAAAAGTCATCTGCAGAAGACTTTTGCTCATTAGTGAAGTGTGGTACCATATTAACTAAAATTCCATGTAACTTCAAGTAGGTTGTTATCTCATACAGAGTCTTCTACAAAATGTGAAATGTTTGTTTCACTTATCCTTTTGGTATTCTAATTTAGCAGCTGTTGAAGTTGTCAATCAACAGTGATTCCGAAGATTAATACCTGATTGGTGATAAATTTGAAATCATATTTAACATGTATCAGCAAATATAATGCATAGTTATCTGCTTTTTTCCTAAGATATGAGCCATATCTCAGTGACAATTGTGGTCTAGGCCATGTAACTCTTCAACCATACTTTAATTCCTAGGATTCCCACCACTTTACCTCAAGAGTCTTAATGTCAATTTTATTACTCCTTAGAGCTAACTCATCACAATAATGACTCATCACATGTTCATACGTTACCATTTGTTCATTCAATCATGATTAATTGAGAGCCTACTATGTGCCAGGCACTGTTCTAGTTAAGAAGCTGCATCTGTAAAGAAGGGGCCCTCCTCCTGATCTACAGGCAGACGATATTTGATAGAGCAAAGACAGCACTTGCCTGAGGAAATACAAGAGATTACAAAGTACAAAATAGATACCTTCTTATGCATATTAGTACTCGGGCAGTGATTTCAAGTGCTGTCCAGTCAATGGTGAGTAAGGTTGGCTGTGAGGGTTATTTAAACTTACATTAGTATTTAGCAAAAATATTACTCAATAAATGATAGGTTTGGGTTATCATGGATTTCGTAACCTAGAACAACAACAAAAATATTTTTAAGGTGTTTGTCATTAAAAAAAACTCCAGCTTTTTTAGTAAACTGTGATGCTAAGATAATATTTCATCTCCATTTTCTAAAAATAATTATTTTCTTCATGAAAATCAACAGAGAACTCATCATGATGGGAAAATTTTTATTAGGACAATAAATGATATTTTTCTTAAAGTTTCTTAATTATTCTTTACAGATCAATCTATCGACTTTATAAGAGGTCAAATCTTGATAAATATCATGGAGTGATCTTGTAGTGAACTACTACTAGAACACAGAGCCTCTGTATACAATAGTTGTTCTAGTTAGTCATTAATTTGGATAATAACCAAATTTTCTTTTTTTTTATTGTACTTTAGATGAAAGTTTACAGGCAAATTAGTTTCTCGTTAAACAATTAGTACACATATTGTTTGTGACATCATACCAACCCCACAACATGTCAAAACTCTCCATTTCTCGATATTGGGTTCCCTGTACCAGCTTTTCTGTCCCCTCCTGCCTTCTCATCCTTGTCCCTTTGTTGGGCTGGTATGCCCATTTAGTCTCATTTTGTTTTACAGAACTGTCTAGTCTTTGCCTGAGGGGTGAACCTCAGGAGTGACTTCAGTGCTGAGAGTATGGGAGCCATGCTCTCAGGGTTTCTCCAATCTCTGTCAGACCAGTTAGTCTGGTCTTTTTTTGTGAGTTTGAATTTTGTTCTACATTTTTCTCCAACTCTTTCCAGGACCCTCTATTGTGATCTCTGTCAGAGAGTCAGTAATGGTAGTGGGGCACCATCTAGTTGTGTACCATCTGCATGAAGGCTGTGGTAGCTGTGGTCCATTCATCCTTCGGACTAATCTTTCCCTTGTGTCTTTGGTTTTCTTCATTTTCCCTTGCTACAGATGGGATGGGACAAATGGTAAATTTTGATTTTTGATGGGTATTTGAAAATTAAAATTTATATGACTGAATTTCTACATTTATTAACTCAACAATTTTTTTTTTTTTTTTTTTGAAATCTAATTGTCTTCATTGTTCCACATGTTTTGGATACATCCTTCAAAAACATGAAACACCTCCTGAAGTTCCCTTTCTAGTAAGAGGAGGGTGGGGAATATTAACTCACTTAATTCTAAAGATAATGCCATGAGGTAGATGCTATTATTATTCCTCTTTTACATATGAGGAAACTAAAGCTCAGGGAAGTTAAATAAATTGACTCTCATAGAAGTAGTGGGTTGGAGGAGCCAGGATTAAAATTCAAATAGTCTGCCTCTGGATTCTTTGGTGGTGTGTTTCATATAAATATCTTATGTTAAAATGCTCCAGATATTTCTCAAAATGTTATTTACCAAAGAATACCTCAGTAATAATGGAGTACCAATATTCATGGAATGACTGTCGTGTGTGTGTAATCAATAAATATTTTAAAAAAGTGAAATAACATTTTTCATTAAAGAAAAAGACCTAAGTTCAATAGAGAGCATTTTACAATATTTTGTTATACAAGTGTCCATCCTTACCCATACAACCTGACCTCTTTCACTACCCATTCTATGCAGATTAACTCATTCATTTTCAACTAAAGAAAAATATTAATATTAAACTTTGAGTGTGATCTTGAAATTTTGAAAGACACAAGAAAATGCAGTTAATCTGCTAGATGACCTTAGTACAGACAGAAATTGAATTTGATCATTTCTCTCTCGATTCCTCTATCTCTCTCTGCATCTCTAACTCTATATACTACACATAATATCTTGGTAGGAAATAAAATGCATGGTCTCTGAAAACTGTTAAGTAAAGGACAAGAAACAAAAAGATCATTTTTCTTCCTGATCATTATAAATGCTCATTGGCACCCAGGCCACCAATTATACCAACTAAAAAAACCTACATGACAAACAATTACTTCTCCTTTATATCCAACTGGTGTTACACCACTGGAGATCTACTGACAAAACCTGAATGGTGCCTTTGAAAATTGCTCAGTGAACACTATACTCATCTTCTGAATTCTGACCCTGCTGGTCACCCAGGTATCACTTTAATACGATGTGTTGGATAGTAGCTGGGCAAGACCTAAATGGAACTCCTAAATTATTGTTAAGCACTTAAAAAATGTTTTCTCCCTATTAAGGTATTTCAAAATATCTTAGAAAATCAGCTTAACTGTCACTTTAAAATGAAGCAGCATTTAATGTTACCACGAAGTACTGCTTTTATAGGAGGAAGGATAAAAAGCTAGAAAAGTGAAACTGTAAAATTGAAAAGAAAATCTCAATAGGCATATGAACTCAGCACATGAATTCAGTTTTCTCATCTTCAAGGTTCAGATAAAGATTTTAATTAGCTCTCTTCAAAACTGTTGTTAACACTAAAATAAAAATTCCATCATCACTTTCTTTTCACATGGTACTTGAGATGATACCATGTCCAAAAATAGAATTTAAATTCCTGATTACCACTGCAATAAAAAAGCAGAGAAATATAAGGTGGACATTATTTTAATAGATTATGTATATTTTAGAAAACGGGCTTTTAATATTTAGCATTATTTTTTTACATATGAGTACATATTTTATTTTTCCCTCACCTAATAATATTTGACAAACTCCCAAATGGAAAATACATATTTAAAGTTATTTGTAATAACAAGCATGCCATTATTTAAAAAAATTCTCTAGGATTATTATCACATGTACAAAAAAACTGATGAAACTGAATTAGGTTCAATATTAAAAACACATTTACACATATGTTCTTTCTCTGTATACATACTGTTGCCATATGATAGATGAATAAAAAAAAAATAGGGTACCATATAACAGCACATTTGAAATTTATAATCCATCATTTGTTAATCATTTTCATAACTTCACCTATTATTCTGATCATGTCTTCAAATGGGAAACCCTGGTGGTGTAGTAGTTAAGTGCTACAGCTGCTAACCAAAAGGTTAGCAGTTCGAATCCACCAGCTGCTCATTGGAAACTCTATGGGGCAGTTCTACTCTGTCCTATAGGGTTGCTATGAGTCAGAACTGACTCAATGGCAGTGGGTTTGGTTTTTGGTTTTGGTCTTCGAATGTAAAATTTATTAAATTAATAAAGAATGGAGATCAGGTCTCCTTTTAAGTAAAAAAAAAAAAAAATTATCAAATGCATGCTTATTCAAGTTGGAGTACACAAACAATGGAAGATAATAGTTAATTCTGAAGCTGTAATTTGCAGCAGCCTTATTTTCATGGTCAAGGTGACTCTGGATATACTTAATAAATCCTTACACACTATTCTACCAAAGAAAAAACAAAATGTGTCAACCCTGTGGGCGGAGGTGACATGCAATTTAAAATGTCTAATTACACATTTCACCTTAGCTAAGCATGCTGAAAAATGGCACAATTTAATTGCAGATTAACGCATTATTTCTCAGTCCACAAATGAAGTAGCTGGAGGAAATACCTCTCTGATTCTCTAAGTAGTCCAAGAATTGCATTAAATACCTTTGTTTGCCAAGTAAATCTGAATAATTCTCCTGCATATCACTGACCCTAAACTACAATGTTAATGGGCACTGACATATCATTAAGCATTGTTTTGGAAATTTGAGTAGGTTTAAAAATCAGCTCTGGGTAGAGGCCCAGGCAAACCAGGTTAGACCTAATGAAAAATCTGTCTGCTCTCTTTCCCTTTCATTTTACATATTCCTTAATTCTTACTCTTCCTGTCTGTGCCCCACCACCTTTTCTTCCTCAAATTTTATGAAAATATTCAAAAACATTTCCTCCTAACAGAATAATATTTGTATTTTCTTTGTTTCATACTGTGGTTTGCATATTAAAATTTAACTAAATTTGATTAATATTTGTGTTTTCTAGCTGCCTAAATTCTTTCAGACATTGCTTCTGGAGGATTATATCAATTTGAATAACTTCTTAACATACTTCAACTCTCTTTAAACTGAACAAGACTTTAGGATCCAATAATAATGATACTGTGAACACACTGGTCTAATTAATCCATAAATGCTCTTTGAATACTTACAATGTGCCAAGTTCTGTGCTAGAAATAAAAAGACAAGCTCCATCTAAGCATCCCATAAGAGTTATAACGGGTTTGTGTACTGGTTGCAATAGCAGAACATAAATGCAGGTGTGTTCTGAGGAGGGAGTGTTCATTTTGAGATGAAATCTCAGGCTGGATACACACATTCTTTTCATCTCTTCTTCATAGAATCCAGTCCTATCTTCATACTTTACTGTGTTTATTTTCTTTCTTCACTTTCATCAGCTTCACAATGGCCTAGCCACATAACCCATCTTTTAGACTCATTCATACATGCATGCATTTCCACCAGCAGTCGACTGTGTCTCTACCTACTTAAGGAACAAAATGCCTCAGGATATAGAATGTAATTCACGGAATCTATGTACTCTGTATTTAGTGAATACCACAAATGTTGGCCCCTTTTTTTAAATTTTTTTATTTTTATTTCATGATGGAGAAAGAGTTGTGTCATCCTGAACACACTTCTACATCTATGGCCATTTTAGGAGACTGAAATCTACAATTTTCATTAAGCTATTTATTTGATTTCACCCTGTAGGGAAAAAGAACATAAGGGAGTAGGAGCAGAATGATTTTATGGGGCTAAATTCCGAAAAAGCTGCAGTCTAGGAATATTCCAGAATTACTAATAAATTAATAGTGACAATTCTTTTCCATATAGCTACTATACAGTATTCATTTGAACAGAGGATGAGTCATGGCATCATGACAATCCATGTCGAATTTGAAACAAATTGGAGCTATAATTTATAGTACAATAGGACCCAAGACAGAGGCACATGTAGTCCAAGCTCTTTAAATATTCTATAAATAATAGCTCAGAACGGCACAATTGACAATGAGCAGAGGCTGGATGATGAATCATCAAGTTGTTTAACTAAAACCCTGCCTGATTAAATGCTTTGTTTTTAAACCACCTGCATCAGTGTCTGCTGTAGCAGGAAAGATCAAATTGTTCTCGGTCTTTTTTGCGAAAAAGCAGACAGGCTTACAAATGATAAGTTTTATTATATTATGAAACTGATGCCAAACTGAAGTGTGGAGTATTGTGTAATCCTAATTACCTACATTTTGGCCCAGGATTTAGTGCCAGGCAATGCTAAAGATGTGGCTAATGTAAATGATCAAGCTTCTTATGACTTTGGGTCTCTTGCTTATCATTTCATTTTAGCCCCTGTGGCCTGGAGAATGCTTTTTCCGATCTTTCACTTCAGGAGTCTTTTCTGTTTACCTCCCCAACCAGTTACCAGATGCTGTATCAACAAAGCTAATTAGTGGAGTCTCTTTTGAAAGCTGGTGCTTGCTGAGTGGGGTCATTAGAACAGAAAGAAATGCAGACGCCAGAGACATCCTGAATGACACACAAGCTTCAGCAACCACTCTCCTGGCCAAACCACTAGGAGCTACACATGGGGTGTGGCTAGATAATGGCAAAACAGCCACTCAGGTGAACAAAAAAATATGTTCATTCATCTGGCTGTTTGTTAACATGATGCTGAGTGGTGAGCTGACTGACTTTTTCACTGAACTGACTGATACACACCGAGTCTTATTTTAATGTTAACCCAGACATTTTATTTGTTTATGTCCTTAGAAACTGATACTGCGTATTGACCGATACAGGTTAAACTAGTGGCTTCCTTCTCTTGGAATATCCCAATTACTTTGAAATTTTTACATTATTAAATACCAAATTATCGTTGCCCTGAAAACCTAAATAATACCAGTTACCACATGTCATCTTCATTAAAACCCAAAATTATCTCTGGGCTATCATTTACTTTATATCATATTTTATTTCAATTCTCTGCTCACGTACCTTTCTACCCACTGCATTGGTATCTCCTTCTGCAAATGTACCGTTTCTGATTCATTTTTTATATCTCTAGAGTTTAGCATGAATCTAGTATGTAACTGTTCAATAAGTTTTTGTTTAATAAATAAATGGGTGAAGATTCCAGTCAACCCCATAGTGGCCTGACATACAGATAACTGGGAGATGACTGAGCACAAACATTTTTGTTTGTTGTACAAAAAAAATTACACTTGAGGCTCTCTAATGAAAATGATGGGGTTACAGAATTCAGGGCTGAGTTAATCCATATACTAAGAGTATGGATTTAACTATCAGTATGGAGTGGAGGGCATATCTCCATTTCCATGGAGGATTAACCTATTTCCTGCTCAAATCAGTCACTTCAAACACAGTATAAGAATGTATTGGATATAAAAACTCCATCTTTTGATATCCATGGGTGATGCCACTTTGTAATTTTTTTTAGATCCAGAAACCTATCATCCCTGTTGAAATTATTAGTAAGTTGTACTCCAGGTGACAGTGCATCGGCTGTACCATTTTTATCTGAGCTGTCAGATACTAAATGAAAAAGAAAACAGCAAATTTTTGTCTGACAATTCTCTTTAAAAAATAAAATCAGAAGCTTATAGTTAAGGAAAACTATTTGAAAACCAAACAATCTGAGCAAAAAGACATGATCTAAACCAACACATATACTTAAAGTAACTCCCTTGCAGTTAGCAGGCATGGCAAGAACTAGGATTATATCAAACATAACCAGTTTTGTCAATGTGTGTGTCTTTCAATGCTCTTTTGACCTCCCTGAAACTCATTGACCTCAAATGTAAAATGGTGCTCATGATTCCTACATCCAAAGGCTGTTGGTATTAAACATGAAATAATGTATGAAGTAGTGCCTGACACTTTTGTATAGACTCCACTGAGACTGATCCCTTCCTATCACTGAGGCTTATCAAAAACTGTGTCAACATATAAATTCCACTAGAAAGATGTTTATTGTATAAATGTTTATATTCTTATACTGAAGAAAATATATTTTTAAAAAGGAATTGTTTACATTAATTATGGTCATCAATAATTGAATGTTGTGATAAAATATAAATGAAATACTGTAGTGACAAGAAATTATGAAGTACTCCATGTGTATTGATGCATTTATGTTTATATTTTATGATTGAGTTAAAAAGTAGACTGTAGAAGAGTTTTATGGGAAAATCCTATTAAGGTAATAATTCGTACTTATATATGTATCAAAGTCTGGAGGGATTTATACCAAATAGATAATTACGGCTATTTTTTAGGGAGTGTAATTCTTGGGAGTCTTTTACTTTCTTTTTGTTTTTGAAATTTTTTTTTGAATTATAATTTAATCAAAAATGCTAAAATACTTCTAATTTAAAAAAATTCGTATTCCTCTGCTATGTACATTGTATATAATATTCATTTATATCTTACTCTGTTCCTAATGAATTAGAAACAGATTCATATTCCAAGGGTTATGTTAGTTCAGATAATTCAGTGTAATTTAGGAGTCCCTGCGCGGCACAAACTGTTATTACAATCAGCTACTAACCAAAAGGTTGGAGGTTCAAGTCCACTCAGAGGTACCTTGGAATAAAGGCCTGGTGATCTTCTTCTGAAATGTCTACCATTGAAAGTCCTATGGAGCACAGCTCTACTCTGACACACATGGGGTTGCCATGTAATTTTCCAGTTGCTATTGAATCGACTCTGACTCATGTTGACCTCATTTACGTGGTCACAATTTCACATTTTTTTCCCTTGTTTGTTTTTTAGGACTCATGAGAAGGAATTACCATACGATTTCCTGAGTTCTCTTTGCTTTTCTTATATGCCTCTTTTTCCACATACGATATGAGCCAAAAAGAGAGATTTGAAAGTATGTTGTAGTTTCTCGACCTAGCTCTTTTTAACTTCCTTCCTTTAGAGGAGCTTTCTTCTGCTATATCCCATCTTAGATATTTTCCAGCAATGACTCAGAAACACCTGCCAATGTCAATCTCTAGAATACAGACACTTAAAAGTGAATTATAAATAAGATAGTGTTGTTCTTGAAGTCTCCAACACTGGATATTATTTGAGGTTTCTAATACAGAGCCATAATGCTATTTTGTGATAACATACACCTTTCTACACTCACTTGGAACTGTCTTGAAACCAGTGGATGCTTTGTATCCATGTTATCATGACCGTGCAAAAATTGGTATACTTTATGAAGATAATAAACATTATTTTATACTCATTATTAATGTGAACATATGGAATATTTATAAAATATATTTATCAGCATTCCTATAGGAATTTTATAATTCCAAAATTTTCTTCTTAGTAAAAATAAGAAAGCACCTTTTCTATTATTTTTATTTGTATGGTTCCAAACATAATTGTCCCCATATCAGCTCAGGAATATAAAATATCTTTCCTATTACTGTAGCCTTTTTAGTCTGAAGATTTTTCTGTAGCCAATCACTAGCCACTAGTATAAAACTAAAACCAAAACCACTTCTATAGAGTTGATTCTGACTCATAGTAACCCTGTAGGACAGAGTAGAACTACCCCATAGTGTTTCCAAGGTTGTAAATCCTTATGGAAGCAGACTGTAACATCTTTCTCCTGCAGAGTCGATGGTGGGTTCGAACTACCAACATTTCGGTTAGCAGCCGAGTGCTTAGCCATTGTGCCACCGGAGTTTCTTACTAGTATAAAGGTAACCACTAAATTTCAGTGGGCTTAAAGAAAGGAAGAAGAATCTGTAAATTTTACAGTTGACGTAATATTATGTAAGGGCCTCTGCTTTTTGCTCTAGGAAAGAGGGATTTTAACTTAGGCTTCTGTCAGGAACCTACATTTCAGACACCAAAACTGGGGATAGCTCACATTTAATATTAGTGCATGATATGGAAGCGTCTCTCTCTATGGACACTATGCGAATACTTATTTATCTAGCTTTTGGCACAGTGCACACGAAGGAAATGGATTCTACTTATGATGCTAATACGTTCAGTCCAATTTAAGATGCTCATATGTCCGTGATAAGATGAAAGGAAAATGAATTCTTGACCAGATTAGAATCTTGAGAAACTGTCAGTCAAACCCCACTTGTCATGCCTTGGGTTGATTAAATTCATATAATGCTATATACACATGCATATAATGAATGCAAATTTTGCTCAGTGAAGCCTAAATTAATAAACAGAAGGAATCTGGCTTCATTTAATAGAGTTCCACAGAACACACATAAAATGACCAGCAATTGGTGTATATCTCTAGAATGTGTATCATTAATAATAGTATATTTTCATTAAAATATAGGTTATGAACTATGCTAAATACTGTTAGCATCATTAATTTTCTGTCACAGTATATAATAAAAAAGGCAGTAATTAAACTGACTCAAGTATTTCCTACAAGGAAGCTGTTAATTTCTAGATGAAATAATACATTTTCTAAATTGTATTTTGATTAGGAATAAAGATAGAAATATGACTAAATAAGAAAATTAAATATCATTAATTATAGAGAATATTATTCTATAACTAATTCCTTCATTTTTACAGTAATATTGACTTTTAAAAATTATCTGAGAAATGGTATTTTCTTTTCCTAATTAAATGGTTAAAATAATCTGCAATAATCTTTCATGTATTATATTTGTATTTTTTCTATTATTATTGCTAAGTTTATACTTTTTTTTCACATATTATATTTCTGTTTCTCTAAAAGCCTTGAAAAAAAATAACCTAAAGATAAAAAAAAAAAGATATATAGCTGGTATTAAAATACTAGCTGGGAATATGGAGTCTTAAAATACTATATTAAAATAAAATATTAAGATTTTTAAGAGATTGATTTATATAAAAATCATACATTAACTTCCTTTACTCTCCTATGTAGAGATTCAACTTCTTTCACTTCTGTAATCTTTTAAACAGTATCTCCTGCAAAAGGCCCAAACTTCTAAACCAAGGAAAATAACCCAAGCATTTCCACAAAGAACAATGCTTTGAAGAAAACATAGAAGCAAAAACAATCAACAAAGCCCCACTTACCCTTCAAAGCTTATACTAGCTAGTTCCAGACTTTTGTGCTCTGTAGGCACTAAGAGTATCATCTACCTGAACAACAGCGATTTTAGTAAATAATTTAAAATTTTTAATCTCCTATCTGCCATATTCTATTGCATGAATCTGTTTTCTTTTTCTAGAGTCAGTCAAACTTATGTCAGGCTCTGTTCTGTCTCATTGGTTGAATTAGACAACCTGTATGAAGAGTCTACAACTCCAACGTAAATCATTTGGTCCAGCTCTCAGAAGAGCCTCAAATCACCAGACACTGGATTTCTACTTCCAGGTCATGATGTACAATCTAATCTAAATCTGTATAATGTTTCTTTCAGGAAAAAGCCTTCACTATTGAAAAATGCCCACTGTAGAAGCACCCTCCTCATTCATCTCCATCTTTCAGGGTATTTCCATTTTGCCAAAATGTGCCCAGAAGTAAGGCTAAAGAATTGGTCAGTACACAAGGAACATCAAGGAGCCCTGGTGGTACAATGGTTAAGCACTCAGCTGCTAATCAAAAGCTTGGAGCTTTGAACCCACTCAGTAGCTCCATGGGAAAAAGACCTGCCAGTCTGTTCCTGCAAAGATTCAAAACAAACCAAAATAAAACAAAAGCCAAACCATTGCCATTGAAATGATTCCAACTTATAGCGACCCTGTAGGACAGAGTAGAACTGCCCCATAGGATTTCCAAGGCGTGGCTGATGGATTTGAACTGCCAACCTTTCGGTTAGTAGCCAAGCTGTTAACCACTTTACCACAAGGGCTGCAAAGATTACAGCCTAGAAAATCATATGGAGGAGTCACACGAGGTTGCTATAAGTTGAAATTGACTTGATGGCACCTAACAACAACACAAAGGACATCACCCATCTAAAGTGCCTTCTCGAAGGCTAGTTCTAAAGTCCGTAACATTCCTACCACTCATTGGGGAACTGAGGCTCCAGAGGAAAACAAGATGGAACCAAGCTAGTAGGGAAAATCAACTGCAAATCTTAAGGGAATAGTAGAAAACATCCAATATTCCTTAGGGATACTCTATCACAATATATTAATAAACTGTTCATAGTTAATAAGTACATGTTATTAAACATTTGGCAAATCAACATTGTAAAATTTTAAATTTGTGTAACAACTGGAGAATAGAGAGATCTAAAATAATTCTTAAAGCTTTTAGGCTAACAGGCAGGCTCATAAAAAAGGGGGGGTCATAAGACATAAATATTTCTATCCTGCATTCTGATCAAATCTCATCCTTTTATTTGTACACCCCAAACCTGAGATATTTTTGCTAAAAAATACATCATTATTGGCTTTCAAATTTGGTGAGTAAATGGACCATCAAAATATTGTTTATTGATTATCTACTTGATTATTTATTGATTATTGATTATCTAATATAATATTTATCTCCAGGTTTCATAGATAAGTGCTTTTACTCATTAAATATTACTAGACTATAAGCTTGAGGTAGAGGCTTTATCTTTTGTGTTTCCTGCTGTATCTCCAGTTAAGAAATGCCTGGCAAACAATTTGGTATTTATCCCTCCATGTTGGCTGATCACTTGCACTATCAAATCCTAAATGGGTATGGTAAAAATGCAGGAAAGTATGCTTTTTTCTTGTTATTTTACACCAGTTGGGAGGACGCGTTGCTACACCATGGGAGAAACCACTGGGATCTATGGAGAAGCAAATGAAAATATTATAAGTTCCTATTTGTAAGGTACAGAATAGCACAGAGGCACACTTAGTTAATCAGTAAACATAAATATATGTGGTGGGTGCATAATTATTTATTTATTCCCTTATTTCTGATTGTGGTATATGATAAATAACTTTTTGGAGGTTGTTTCTTTAAAAAAAAGGATCTGTAATTTTTTGTTTAACAAGGTAGAATGGTGACATTAAAAAGGAAACTATATATTTTCAACTGGAATTATTTTATTCCTACTTAGATCTTCTATAAGGCTAAGGATTATTAGAAAAAGGAGTAAAGTCAAGAAGGTCTGTCTTCACTTTTATTTAGAATATAGAAGGCATGTTGGTTGTGGGACAATGGACAGAGAAGCAAATAGGGGCAGACAAAGCACAATTATCCATCCTCTACTCTCTCTATACAAACAAAAGCGATCTCCTATTAATATCATTATATTTGTGTCCTTGAATTACATTGCCCAAACCAACATTATTAGTGAAGCACAAAGATAATATAAATTGATTTGCACTAAGCAGTGATGATTCCATGAGTGTCCCACATAACTATGGCTGATCTGTGGTTTCCTGAGCAAAGGAGAGAGGTTTGGCTGGGTAAGCCTTGCTTAAACACATCATTGATTAACTTGAAATTATGCAAACCTACAAGGAAAAACAGAAAATACATATACATACACATAATAGATATGTAATATATATGCATATATATGCTCGACTTGATGGCACTGGGTATATGCATATATATGTGTGTATATATGTATATGTGTGCGCACCCATGCACACACACACACATATATATACACACACATATACATATATACATGGAGCCCTGGTGACGTACTGGTGAAGAGCTCAGCTGCCAACCAAAAGGTCAGCAGTTTGAATCTTCGAGTCTACAGCTGCTCCTTAGAAATCCGATGTGGCAGCTCTGCTCTGTCCTACAGTGTCACTGTGAGTAGGAATCAACTCAACGGCAACAGGTTATATATATATATATACACACACACACATATATATATATAATCCTTACAACTGCACCAATAAGCAACATCATGGTAAATGCAGAAAATATTGAAGTTGTCAAGGATTTCATTTTATTTGGATCTACAATCAATGCCCATGGAAGCAGAAGTCAAGAAATCAAATGCCATATTGCATTGGGAAAATCTGCTGCAAAAGACCTCTTTAAAGGGTTAAAAAGCAAAGATGGCACTGAGGACTAAGGTGTGCCTGACCCAAGCCACGGTATTTTCAATCACCTCATATGCATGCCAAAGCTGACAATGAATAAGGAAGACCAAAGAAGGATTGATGCCTTTGATTTATTGTATTGGCAAAGAACATTAAATATAACACCGACTGCAAGAAAATCATACAAATCTGTCTTGGAAGAAGTACTGCCGGAAGGATCCTTAGAAGCAAACATGCTGAGACCTCCCCTCACGTACTTTGGACATGTTATCAGGAGGGCTCATTCCCTGAAGAAGGATATCATGCTTGGCAGAGAATCAGTGAAAATGAGGAAAACCTTCAACAAGATAGACGGACACAGTGGCTACAACAAGGGACTCAACCACAGCAATGACTGTGAGGATGGCGCAGGATGGGGCAGTGTTGCCTTCTGTTGTACATAGGGTTGCTATGAGCTGTAGCCAACTTGAGGGCACCTAACAACAACAATATACATATATATGCATATACTGTATTCTACAAAGAATGAAAATATATGAAAGAAAATCTGGAGCTATAACCTTCCAGTTAATCATCCACAAACTTTCAGGTAAGGAAATCTACGTCAAGTTGCATTGAAATTCCCAAAGTCTGGAAATAATTCTTATATATTAACTATTTACATATTCATTCTGAAACAAATCAAATAGCTGAATGGCTGTGTTATTTCTAAGTTTAATTCTGTCCCCCACACAAGTTTTTTTAAACTTGTTTTACTAAGAAATTGTTAAGGAAGAAGAGCTAACATGGTGAGGTGACTGAACCAATTTTTCATGCATGTGTTTTTAGAATTTGGCATATAAAAACAGAAATTGCTCTTAAAATTCTATTTTGAATTTGAGAACAATTTGTCTCTGCTACATCTTTTAAGAAATTATAAGTTTCAAATGCTGAATCGTGTCCTCAAGCTAAGGAAAAAAAAAAACTTTTGCTTCAAAATTGTTCTGTATTCATCTTAAGTACTTTGCCTATCAAATATTAATCTCAATTACTATAATGGAAGGCCCTTTGTACTCTGCAAACAAATACATATTTGTTTAACATAATAAAATATTAGCCACAAATAAGCACAGCTTCTCCAAAATTATATTTAAAGGAAAAGTTAAATATTGGGATATGTAAGTTAAGGTATTTTTAAGTACGGTGCATGTCCATTTTTAATTGATTATAAATTAATTTTCTTTCTGTTATATATTTAATGCAACTTCTTTTATGTTCTGGTCATATGATATTTTAAAGTTTTATTTATTTCAGTAAAAAATAATCTATTTTTAAACAATTCTTTAAATAAGTTTTGAGCAGCTACTTTTCTTTCCAGAAAATTTGTTGTTGAATTTGCATTCTGAACTCCCAAATAAACATGCCTAAAGTGAAGTCCACTTACTAATATTAGATGGTAGAAAAATAAAATTAAAGTCTGGAGTCTGCATTATTAGCTTAATTCCATGTTTTAAACGGAAGCTATGCTGTTTGTAGTAATTTATTCACCAAAAATATTTCCATCTTTTATTTAATCTTCATCTCTATTTTCTCTAGGGAAAAAAATTAATCTCTTTAATAGCTAACAAAATCATTCTTGTACTACACATGGAGACAGTGGTGTTTACCAAGATTATTGTTACTGTTTAAAAAAAAGAAAAACTGTCTTCTGAGTATAGTATATATCTGTCTACCCTAAAAATTAAGTGTCTATTAGCCTATATGTCTTTTCAGGGATTCTCAGAAATCTGGAGTCTCTAAAAATAAACTAATTTTTTCAATGTTGCTTAGCAATTTATAAATCTAAAAAGATATGAGCTTCTGAAACATGTAAGTTGTCATGTTTATAAGAAGACATACATTTGAACAAAAATCTATATGATTTAATTAGGCAAAATTAATAACTATAGACAGTCAATTCAACCAGAAAATGTTATAACCTCTGACTCAGTATGAGGTTCAGATGAGATGGACCATATGAAAGAGCCTTGTTAACAGTGACTAACAAAGCTAATTTGACGTGATTTTAATAGGGAAATATCCGGAAAGATACAAGAACCAAAACGATGAGCTGTATTTGAGAAGCTTTTTAGTCTTTTAAAAAAATTGTGTTATCATAGCATAGTATGACTTGAAACTGAAAGTTAAAGTCTTGTTTATCTTAACCTGGCATGCCATGCTCTATCTATTAGTTTTAATATCTGCCACAGGCTAAAGGTGTGACCTGAAGATGGGGCTTGGTGGGGACATCCAATCATAGATACGAGAAGAAGTGGTATAACTAAAGAACTACCTTCCCAAGTGGATTATAAACTCCTTGTAAATTATTGTGCCATATACAAAAGAATTTAATAAATGTTCATCTCCTCATTCAATGAATATTTATTGAGTATCTACTATTATTGGAGTATTTTTTTTTAAATAAAAAAAAATACAGAGAGTAGGAGCCCTGGTGACTCAGTGGTTAAGAGCTCAGCTGCTAAGCAAAAGGTCAGCAGTTCAAATCCACCAGCTGCTCCTTGGAAACCCTATGAGGCAGTTCTACTCGGTTCTATAGGGTCACTATGAGACGGTAATAGATAAACAAAGTTCCTGGTTGGCACAAGCAGTTTACACTTGACTACCAACCTAAAAGTTGGTTAACTTTTCTTGATGATTTCGTAGAACACACAGAATTTAGAACCCCATTTTAACCAACATCCTCATACCACATATCATAAAACTATAGTGCAGAGAGTGAAGTGATAAGTCTACAAGATTTAATCAGAGGCAGATATTGAGCTAATACCCAATTTTACTAGCACACTAAGGTAGTCTTACTTTTCAGATAATTAAGGAGGCTTAAATAAATATACAACTCACCACAAAACAAAGCAATAAACTCTTTCAAATGTCGTTAAATGCCATCAAGTCGATTCTGAATCATAGTGACAGTACTATAGTGAGACACAATTCTGTAGAAGTTCAAAGAAGACCATCAACACTTTGATGTAAAGAGGTCAAGGAATACCTGGTACTTTGGATTCTAAAGGAGAGATTTTTGTTGTTGTTGTTTGCTTTGGTTGGGAAAGATGGACAGAGGCCTGGAATCTGTAAAGTTAGGCATATTTGAAGAATTGCTGGATTAATTACAGTCCTGTACAAGTAATAAAAAATGTCTAGAGACAAAGATTGAGGGCTGATTTTGAAGGCTGTCGAATGCTGAACATATGCCCCTGAGAAGCAGTGAATGCTTAGATCAATGTGGTGATTTGGAAGATGAAACTGGCAATTATAGAGTTCAAGGGCATGGAGGCTGAAAGCAGAGTGAGAAATTCTAGTAAGGACTCAGATGAGGGATAACTTCTCTTTTCTTTGCACCTGAGCTTTTATGATGTTTGCTGATGTGGGTTGGAAGCGAATGGTGTCAGGATAAAATCAATGATTTCTCCACAAAGGCATTGAGGTACAAAATAATGGTTGGATTTGGGGCTCAAAGAAAAAAGTAATCCAGATTCCAGTGTCCTCAATGATTACAAGACAGCAATGGTGCATGTGAGCAAACGAAGAGTTTTACACGAGAGGAAAGTGATGTACTTATGTGGCAATAATTACTGAGGAAAATGCTATCCTTACTTTCTGTGCCCCTCCCCAAGTGTAATGGCATGAGCAGCCTCCACTTGGGTTGCATTTACTTCTTGGTAGGAGTCTATTAACTCAAAGAGGAAAAAGAAATATTTTGTAGAGTTGGAGGATATAGGTCAGAGAATAAAAAAAAAAAAAAAAAAAAGACATGCTGAGGCAGTTGGTTGTAGAAACAACAATCAAGGGAAATAGGAATCTTGCATTTTGACTAGTAATCAAAAATTAATAGCAATATGAGTGGGTTCAGGTACCACATGGTGGCCTAATGTTAACAAACCCGTTTTCTCTAGATTGAAGTTATATGTTTTTTTGGAAAGCATGTAGGAAATAGATTAAATCAGAAATTCTTTTTTTCCCTAAATCTTTAATAATGAAAATTATTCATCTATTTCTTCTAGAACATTAAGAATTGTGTGTGTGTGTAGACTCTATTAAGGGACGTTCTAAATGGCATATATCTGACAGCAGTTATCCTCACAGAACACAAAATTAGATATTCCACATCACCACTTCGATTTAATAATGCGGATGCACATATGTTTTCAATGTTGACCTTTTGGGAAGGGAAAGTTTCCTTGAACTAGTTCTTTAGAACCTGATGCATCACTTTAGGATTTTTGAATTCTACTGACTTCAAAAAGCTTCAAGAACCATTTGCCCTTTTCTTTAATTTTGAAATAAAATCGAACTTCCAAGTACTGTTCAGAAACTTTTGCTGGTGTAATTTGGTCATATTAAATTTTAAAGAAAGTGAGACAGTAACAGAAGCTTGGAAATATTTGTTTTAATTTGTTCTTTTGACATATGACCTCTATAAAATACAAAAGGAACCTTAAAACTGGCATAAAGAAAGAATAAAAAAAAAAAAAAAGAAAGAATAGTAATGTTGAAATAGAGAATTAAAATCTACAAGGAGACTCAACAGTTCTCATAGCTGTCCTAATCTTCCCTAAGGAAGGAACAATCAAGACAATTAGTTTCAACTAGATTTAGTAAAAATACTGTTATCAACCAGCATTTGCTGTGTAATGACCAAGAAGAGAGCACTGTGTTAGGCTCAAGGACCAGCATTTAAAGGCTTCTGATCTAGGTGGAGAAATGGCAAATGCTACTATTTTGTGATTACCTATATAGAAACCAAACCAATTGCCACGGAGTTGATTTCAACTCATGTTGACCCCATGTATGCAGAGTAGAACTGTTCAATAGGTTTTCAGGCTGATGACCTTTTGGTGCAGAGGTTAAGAACTTGGCTGCTAACCAAAAGGTTGGCAGTTCGAATCCACCAGCAGCTCCTTGGAAACACTATGGGGTAGTTCTACTCTGTCCTATAGGGTCTCTGAGTCAGAACTGACTCGAAAGCGACGGGTTTGGTTTTTTGGGATCTTTTAGAAGCAGATCTCCAGGCCTTTCTTCTGAGGTGCCTGTGGGTATATTCGAACTGCCAACCTTCAAGTTAGTAGTAGACAACTCAACTGTTTGTGCCACCCAAAGACTCTTACCTATATTATAGAGTTATGTATGTATCATAAAGCCTTACTAAGCAAAAGAGACAACAATTAAATAACCAATGTGAACTGAGATTGGTAAACTTTTATGGAAGAAGTATGAATTGATCTGAATTTTGAAGATAATATAGGAGGCACTAAAAATGGCAAAATATGTAACAGATGTGACGGCTAGCAATCCTAAAATCTTTGTCTATCAAATAATGCAAAACGGATGACATTTTGGCCAAAACTGCCTTCCACTGCTGATTCTGGGACTGCTGTATGATACTTGTATCATGCTTATAGAAGAAATAATCTCTTTCTTAACGCTTGTTACCAAACCAAATTTGCAATGCTTTTAGTAAGAGCAGAAAGTGTATCCAGAGCCCCCATTCTTTCTCATATAACTCAAAGGCCTGCATGGAGGATGGTTTAGACTAGAGCTAGCCTCTCCTGTAGGCAAGGGACTGGATTAAGTATCTGGAGATCCTTCTAGCTGTGTAATTATTTTGTATCGATTTTAATTATCCACAAAGCATGAAACTGCTGAGAGCTCCGATTCCAAAGCTATGCCCTAAATGTTTCCGAGTCCTACCCTTTCCCCTGTTAATTCAGTTCCCCTGTCTTTACAGGAAAATTAATGCTGCAGATAAAGCTTTAGGTAGCACTTGTCTTTTAACGTAAAAATAAGGAACTTAAATCCTAACAGCAAGATTTAAGTTTGGAAGCTTACTTTGCAAGTTCAAAAGGTGACTTTGATCCCAGGTATCTAGAAAAACAAAGTACAAAAAGCCAAATTCTCTTTAATAACTCATAGCCCACATTTATATTTAAATGAAATATCCTTTGAAATAGTTTCTTCTTTTACATTGAACTATTCAACAGTTCATTTTATGGACTAGGTTTATTTTCTTTACATAAGTTTTAAAACCCTGATTAAAGCGTTTGATCTGTGGTAGGGAACTCAGCAATGCCATAGATCTTAAGTTTTTGCAGATGTACAAAGTGCCCCTCTGTCTGTGTTATTTGGTAACTGCATGATGGGTGATCTCCTAAAGAAGCAGATGTTTCTCCAGAAGACAGTCTTATTCTATAAACCCTTAGGTGAACAAAGAATGACATTAGCCAAAATACTATTAATTTTTGTAATTCTTAAGCAGAGCATCTCTGATTTCTGGCAATTTCTAATCTGCTAATTGGTTTTATCCTCATTACCCAGTAAAATTTATCCTCATTAGGGTCTACAAAAGCAGCCTATGGGTGAGCTACGCAAAGGTAGCAGCTGTTCCCATGGTATTGTACTGAGTTACACTTCATGGAGAGCTTGGATTTATGCCTCTGGTCCAATCTGTCAGCTTCTTTCAAAATTATTTTTTAATTTGTGTTATGAGTAAATCATGAATGATGAGTCACAGGCCTTCATAACATTTACTTTGTTGATGAATTATTCTATGCCATAATTTAGGGTATTTGGTGTGAGTCTGTGGATGCATTTTAGGGCTTCCTTTTTTTCCCCTTGCGCCTGTGCAAATAAATGGAGGGTTATTATCTCAGGTGATACATTCATAGAAGCTAAAGGATAAAACAGGCACCGTAATAGCAGTGAAACGCTCCACAAGTAAATCTGGTGAACTGCTGCTAATTCATACTTTGTGGTGAGGTATCCTTATCAGTAGAGACACATTTCTCAATTCCTATTCCACTACTAGGTTTATCCTATTAAACCCAGAGGAAAAGGTGAGTCTTCAGACATGGCTTACTGAGTATTGGCATGATTAGGACTTACTCCCTGATGGCTGTTTGAAGTTATAGGTTCTGTCAGTGTCCTATTTTCCTAAAGAAAAGCAGTGTTAAGGGAGAAAGAAATGGAGGGGGCGGGGGGAAAAAAGGTTGCTAAGGGAGAGAAAGGAGAGAGACCCCCAAGAATTCAGCTTCTATGGAAATGGTAGAGTTAATAAAAGTAGAAGAAAGAAGGTGGATGGAAAGTAAAATGATTTTTAGCAATGGCTATAATTCTTTCAAATGCAGCTCAAAGACTCTTAGTTCCAAATCTTGACACCGACTGTTAACTGCCTAATCTTCACATTCCTCCCTAAGGTCAGCATCACATTAGCAGCATAAACACATTAGCAGCGTAAAATTATGATGGCAGAAATACCAGTCACATCTCCTTCCCCAAGTAACTGGAAATCATACCTAATTACCTTAAACAGCATTAAAAAAAGATATTAGAGAGCTCTAGCTTTCAGAGAATTAAAAATTATCTAGTTAGCTCTTCTGACATTTCATAAGCTGTTTTATTCTGAATAATTTTTCAGCATTATAGCACTAAGAATTTTCCAGAAATTATGCCTTTTTTTTTTTTTTTTTTTTTAGAAATTCTGAAGGAGAAAGAGAATTATAAATATTGCTGTCTCCTTTAACAAGATGACATCTAAACACCCTCGGTTCTTTAATTCCAGTTGGAAGAAATCACTTGCATAAAGAATATAGCTATTCTATTTAATTGTTCAACATGATTTACCTTCCAATTTATTCATCTTCATAATATAGCCACATCCCTTTTTAATGCATCATGATGGTTATATTCAATAAAAGTACTAAAAATACTGTTAATTGTGTTTCAGTGATAATTCTCTTCCGTGCAATCCTGATAATTTAAGATATGTTTTCCTTGTTGTTGGTTACCAGGGTAATAATTTCATTTCTACTCAACTTATAGATATTTAAAATTCACAAGGGCAGTTCCTCTAGGAAGAAGTGGTGAGTAACAGAGTACCAAAGACAAAGCATGAATGCATGTCTTCACCTAATTAAACATTTCCAAATAAGATATGATCTGTTTGTCAGTTAACCTTACCTGCTATACTAGGGTCAAGGTTGTTCTAATATCAGTCACACAGATTCATCCAACCATATGTATCCCCACAGAGTATAAAGCAAGATGGTAGAATGAGGACATCCATGACCTCGTTATTTTTTCACAGGTGTACGTACTCTTTCTAAGTGGAGGAAAGTAAGTGAAAAATATTACTCAACTACTTAGAGGCTTTCTTCAAAATCAAAGAAATAATTACCCAGGGTACCAGAAGTATTGCGCGATAACCTTTATGATTTTGCACATCTTGGTGTGACAGATTTGTTTCATGAAGAATTTGTAAAAACATCTTTACATGAGTAAGAGTTTCTGAGTTTCAGAAAGGTCATGAGCTTATTAGTCTATAACTGCAGCCATGAAATAAAATGAATAATTGTTTTAACATAAGGACCAATTTAATAGAATTGAATTGACTCTCTATATGCAAGTGAATAAAATGTTTGTATAATGTTGTATAATCTTTGATTTTATTGGTAAGAATTGATAGGAGTTAAATTAGCTCTTGAAGAGTTCTCATATTGCTCCCTAAAGGCAATTGAAATGCAAATTACAAGGAAATTCAGGTAAAAATAAATGATGATTATAAAATTGAACAAAATGTGATACCTAGGTGATGTTAATATTTACACACATTTTTAAAAATCTCACATAGCAAACTTAATTTGCAGTAGATTTTGCTTTTTTGACAAAATTCTAATCGAAATATTTAAAACTGACAGCGTAACTATAAATCTCATTACAACAGAAGATCCTTTTAAAATTAGTTTTTTGCATAACAGTATATAATTTTGGAGTCACAAATGGCTTTAAAGATGTTTTAAAAGAAACATAATAACCATTCAGTATAATCCTATGAGACAAATACATAAAAAAAAAAATCCTCTACTAATTTATATGAGGAAACTGAGGCACAGAAAACATTGAGGCATCAGGTATGTATTTCTCTCACTGCCACTATGCAGCTAGGGTATAACGCCACAGTTACTTTCCTACTGGGAAGCCCTTATGGTAAAAATAAAATAAAAAGACAAAACAAAATAAAACCAAAACCTAAACTTGAATTTTCAGACTGTATTACAAAGATTTTATAGACTTAGGGACAAACAAAAGTTAGCCTCTCGTACTTTCACAATCAAAGGCAGATTCCATTAACCCAACTACCACTAAGAATTAAAAGGAAACACAGCTGGCAGTGGGGAGAGGGGCTGTCCAAACACTCCAACACACTCAGCCCCACATAGACTCAGACATGGCGCACATGATGATCTTTTTGAGAGTCATCTTTGTCACATCACATCAAATTGTAGAAATTGTAGAAAGGGGCTCTTGTGCTGTCTGTTCATACATGGATGGGAGAGATGGGGGCAGAGAGTAGACTCTGCTTTTTGCCAATGCTACTTCCTCTTCTGACTGCTCAGCCTCTGCCTCACTGGATTACAAAAGCCATTTGCATGGCAGGCACACTTTATACCCAAAGGGCCCCTCTTTCTTCTCCAGGCAGCCTCAAATAAATTGGCCCATCTCTATTGACAGAAAGTAGTTTCCAGCAAGGGGTATAGAACAAAAGAAGCTGGTAGCAAAGCTACAGAAAGTCTGCTATAATTCTCAAAAGAAAACTGTTAAAATAACTCCTAAGAGAAAAATAAATCTACAGCATGTCCATACACTTGTTCACTCATTTTTAAGTAATCAATTTGAATTCTCCAGATACAGACTAAAGTCCTGAGTTCTATGGGCAGACGCAGGCTTTCTGAATACTTAACATCTCAAATCAATGACATACAATGCCTGGGGCATTCTCCAACAACCACAGTAACATTTACCATTTCCAGGGCATCTACACAGTCTCAGACATTGCTACCCATTATTTTTTCCTCCTGATAGTCTAATGAGATAGATATTATTTTTACTCTCATTTAACAGATGAGAAAAATGTGACTCAAATAAGATAAATTATTTCTATAATAAATAAATTCTGTGAGATCTGACCTTGTATCTGTCTCATTCTAAAGCTCACACTCAGGCCTTACTCTGTTGCTCATTGTAACCTGAAGCCAAGAAGAGATGAATTATGTTCAGTAGATCAAATTTTACATATATGATTTAGTTATGTTTAAGCTTTGCCCCAAGATAGATTGACACAGTGGCTGCACTAATGGGCTCCAATATGGCCACGATTGTGAGGATGGCACAGGACTGGGCAATATTTCTGTTGTACATAGAGTCACAATGAGTCAAAACAGACTGGATGGCACCTAACAAGAACAAGCTTTGCCCACTTCGCAACCTCCAACTAGATAAACCAAAACCATTGCCGTTGAATCAATTCTGACTCAAAGTGACCCTACAGTACAGAGTAGAACTGTTCCATATGGTTTCCAAAGACTGCCTGGTGGATTCGAACTGCCGACCTTTTGGATAGCAACCGTAGCTCTTAGCCACTACGCTACCAGGGTTGCCTCCAGCTATATCGTATAACTAAATTGACAGTCTTGGAAAACATTTTCATCTTATCCTTTGAGTCATTATCAGTGTGTGACACTGACAGAGGCTTCAACCATTCTCTCCCAATATAATACCATTCTTGGGCTTCATACCCTAGTGTTATTTCTGAAAATCTCTTAGTCATTAGCTCTAATTTTTTGCCCAACTTTTGTCTTTGTTGCTTACTATGTTAATTTCTCACTTTCTCTCCTCCCTACTGCCGGGCCTGCATAGCTATGTCACCTTTTTTTGAAAATGTGTCCGGATGCTTCCAATTCATTTTTCCCTCACTTCTACCTGCAGTTTTAAACCTCAGTTTTCTCTATAGGATTTTGCTCTCATCTGTTTTACAAATGGGTCTACTTAATATGTCTTTCTGTCTATCTCTCTATTTCTTTTTCTGAATCATCTACCTATATCTTTTAAAGTCAGTATAAAATTATACACATGCAACTACCATGTGTATCTTGCTAGTTGTAGTTGATAAACTACTTTCACAACTGTTGCATTTTGACCCTCTCAACAACCTTTCAGATTGGTAACTTTTTTATAATCTCATTTCACAGATAAGAATACAGAGGCTCAGAAGGAATAATCCACAAAGTCACCAGGTTAGACAGTGGCCATGTTTTCTGACTCTTAATTTCTATGACTTTCCATTACATCATTTGTTTTTTCTATGAAGTTTGTCTCTTGAAAAAGCTTATCTTTTCTCAGAGGGATAACTGCTTGTTGTTGTTAGGTGCCGTGGAGTCGGTTCCGACTCATAGTGACCCTGTGCACGACAGAATGAAACACTGCCCAGTCCTAAGCCACCCTTACACTCGTTGTTATGCTTGAGCTCATTTTTGCAGCCACTGTGTCAATCCTCCCCGTTGAGGGTCTTCCTCTTTTCCGCTGACCCTGTACTCTGCCAAGCATGATGTAATTCTCCAGGGACTGATCCCTCCTGACAATGCGTCCAAAGTATGTTAAGACAGAGTCTCGCCATCCTTGCTTCTAAGGAGCATTCTGGTTGCACTTCTTCTAAGACAGATTTGTTCGTTCTTTTGGCAGTCCATGGTATATATTCTTCATCAACACCACAATTCAAAGCGTCAATTCTTCTTTGGTCTTCCTTATTCATTGTTCAGCTTTCACATGCATATGATGTGAATGAAAATACCATGGCTTGGGTCAGGCGCACCTTAGTCTTCAAAGTGACATCTTTGCTCTTCAACACTTTAAAGAGGTCCTTTGCAGCAGATTTACCCATAACGTAGGTTGTTACTAAATCTTCCTCCAATCCTGATGCCCCGTTCTTCTTCATATAGTCCAGCTTCTCGGATTATTTGTTCAGCATACAGGTTGAATAGGTATGGTGAAAGGATACAACCCTGACGCACACTTTTCCTGACTTTAAACCAATCAATATCCCCTTGCTTTGTCCGAACAACTGCCTCTTGATCTATGTAAAGGCTCCTCGTGAGTACAATTAAGTGTTCTGGAATTACCATTCTTCACAATGTTATCCATAATTTGTTATGATCCACACAGTCGAATGCCTTTGCATAGTCAATAAAACACAGGTAAACATCCTTCTGGTATTCTCTGCTTTCAGCCAGGATCCATCTGACATCAGCAATGATATCCCTCATTTCACATCCTCTTCTGAAACCGGCCTGAATTTCTGGCAGTTCCCTGTCGATGTACTGCTGCAGCTGTTTTTGAATGATCTTCAGCAAAATTTTGCTTGCGTGTGATATTAATGATATTGTTCTATAATTTCCACATTCGGTTGGATCACCTTTCTTGGGAATAGGCATAAATATGGATCTCTTCCAATCAGTTGGCCAGGAAGCTGTCTTCCATGTTTCTTGGCATAGATGAGTGAGCACCTCCAGCATTGCATCTGTTTGTTGAAACATCTCGATTGATATTCCATCAATTCCTGGAGCCTTGTTTTTTGCCAATGCCTTCAGAGCAGCTTGGACTTCTTCCTTCAGTACCATAGGTTCCTGATCATATGCCAGCCCTTGAAATGGTTGAACATCGACTAATTATTTTTGTTATAATGACTCTGTGTATTCCTTCCATCTTCTTTTGATGCTTCCTGTGTCATTTAACATTTTCGCCATAGAATCCTTCACTGTTGCAACTCGAGGCTTGAATTTTTTCTTCAGTTCTTTCAGCTTGAGAAATGCTGAGCGTGTTCTTCCCTTTGGGTTTTGCATCTCCAGCTCTTTGCACATGTCATTTTAATACTTTGCTTTGTCTTCTCGAGACACCCTTTGGAATCTTCTGTTCAGTTCTTTCACTTCATCAATTCTTCCTTTTGCTTTAGCTGCTCGACATTCGTGAGCAAGTTTCAGAGTCTCCTCTGACATCTATCTTGGTCTTTTCTTTCTTTCCTGTCTTTTCAATGACCTTTTGCTTTCTTCATGGATGATGTCCTTGATGTCATTCCACAACTCATCTGGTCTTCGGTCACTAGTGTTCAGTGCATCAAATCAGATGGTCTCTAAATTTAGGTGGGATGTACTCAAGGTCATATTTTGGCTGTCATGGACTTGCTCTGATTTTCTTCAGTTTCAGCTTGAACTTGCATATGAGCAATTGATGGTCTGACCACAGTCAGCCCCGGCCTTGTTCTGACTGATAATATTGAGCTTTTCCATCATCTCTTTCCACAGTTGATTTCTGTGTGTTCCATCTGGTGAAATCCATGTGTATAGTCACCAATTATGTTGGTGAAAGAAGGTATATTGCAATGAAGAAGTCGTTGGTCTTGCAAAATTCTATCATTCGATCTCTGGCATTGTTTCTATCACCAAGGCCATATTTTCCAACTACTGATCCTTGTTTCTAACTTTTGCAGTCCAATCGCGAGTAATTATCAATGCATCTTGATTGCATGTTCGATCAATTTCAGACTGTAGCAGCTGATAAAAATCTTCTATTTCTCCATCTTTGGCCTTAGTGGTTGGTGTGTAAATTAGAATTATAGTCTTATTAACTGGTCTTCCTTGTAGGCGTATGGATATTATCCTATCCCTGGCAGCGTTGTACTTCAGGATAGATCTTGAAACATTCTTTTTGACTATGAATGCAACACCATTCCTCTTCAAGTTGTCGTTCCCAGCATAGTAGACTATATGATTGTCCTATTCAAAATGGCCAATACCAGTCCATTTCAGCTCATGAATGCCTAGGATATCAGTGTTTATGCATTCCATTTCATTTTTGACGATTTCCAATTTTCCTAGATTCATACTTCGTACATTTCAGGTTCTGATTATTAACGGGTGTTTGCAGCTGTTTTTTCTCATTTTGAGTCGTGCCACATCAGCAAATGAAGGTCCCAAAAGCTTTACTCCATCCACGTCAATAAGTAGACTCTGCTTCGAGGAGGCAACTCTTCCCCAGTCATCTTTTGAGTGCCTTCCAACCTGGGGGACTCATCTTCCAGCACTATTTCAGACAATGTTCCACTGTTATTCATTAGGTTTTCACTGGGTAATGCTTTTCAGAAGTAGACTGCCGAGTCCTTCTTCCTAGTCTGTCTTAGTCTGGAAGCTCAGCTGAAACCTGTCCTCCGTGGGTGACCCTGCTGGTATCTGAATACCAGTGGCATAGCTTCCAGCATCACAGCAACACCCCAGCCCCCACAGTATGACAAACTGACAGACACGTGGGGGTAATAACTGCTAATTTTAAAAAATTCAAATGATACAAAAATTGCTCAGTTACAAAGTAAAATTACAGAATAAAAACTCTGCCTGTCTTCTTAAAGGTCACTGCTAGTAGCTTTTTGTATAGTCATCATATTTTGCCTGAGATTATTATTATCATTATCATTAATTCAGATGTAGGACAGAACTATATAGTATAATTTTCTGCAATCTTGCTGTTTTTTAGTTAACAATCCTAGGTTCCATCTTAAACATTGCCCTGGAGCTAGCAGTTTGGAACTTCAACTCATTTCAAAATAGAACTTAAAGATAGGTTGGGAGAAGGTACCAAGTGGTCCCTTCGTGTTGGTCAACTAGCATAAAAGGCAGTGTCACATTCAGGCCCCATTGTTTCAATTACAGAAAGAACAACTGAGAATACTATCGTGAAATAACACCAGGTTATCTACAGAATCCAAATGATGCCATTTTGTTTCATTATTTATTGTCCCTGAAGTGTAGCACTTAATAGAATCTTTAATTTCAGGGCTTCTGAAGGAAAGCATCAGTTACAGGCTGGTTTTTTGGTCCATACTGGTGGTAGATGATCTCCAACTTCATCACATATTTGCCTTTTATTCTTCATGTTGCAAACCTTCTTGGACATAAACTTTTGGATAAAATCCATCCACCATATTTCCAACTGATCAGAAGAGTTATTAAATACTAGCTTTCTGATTCTTTGCTGTGTCCTCAAAATGGGTATATATATAAGCTAGCTTAAACAAACAAACAAAACCCATTCCCGTTGAGTCGATTCCAACTCATAGTGACCCTATAGGACAGTGTAGAACTCCCCCATAGGATTTTAAGGAGTGGGTGGTGGACTTGAACTGCTGACATTTTGGTTAGCAGCTGAGCTCTTAACCATTGCTCCAACTTATACTCCTGTGAGGTAACCCAAAGTGATTGAATTCATTATTCAAAACATGTTAAAATTCATCTACCTTACCAAAACTGGCAATAATAGGGTTTACCCTAGCAAAACTGGCAATAATAAGAGGATATTTTAGTACCTCTAAGATTCCCTGGAATTGCCCTATTCGTGTGTCATTTCTGCATCCTAAATTGTTACTTTAAATATTTTATTTCTTGTTGTTTTTTTGGGTTTGTTTTCTAAAGAAGTTACAAACTCTTCTATGATTAGTAAGTATTGATGGATATCATGGCTTTTCTCTACTCTAAATATGTATGAAATTAGATTTTATAAAGCTATATTGGATTATGAGTCTATTGTATTATTTAATTGATCTACGGGTAAAGCAAAGCAAGAGTAGAAATAAGTATAAAGTCACTTATATTCTTAAATTGTTCCATCTTTTGGAAATGACTAGATGTGAAGGTTATGATTTATACCCAAAGGTAAAACATTATATATCTTACCTAACTTATCCCCAATAGACTATGAGTCAAATATTTATACTTTAAAATGGAGTATCAAAAGACTCTTACAGTAATTACTAATCTTTCTAAGTTATCACATTTTCCCATCTTATAATAGCAGAATATTTTATATTCCATGTCAATTAGTATTATTTACTTCAAGTTCAAATATACACTTTCAGGCCTCAGAAGATTAAAAAAAAGGGGGGGGGTAGAAATACTAATAAACAAGGTGTGGAGGAATCCATAGATTTTTCTTTTTTTTAGTGACAGCGTAAAGAAGAACATTGCAATAAAATAATAGAAATGCAGACAGGAGCATCCTGTTGAAGGGGTAGACTGTGTTAAAGATGCTAGCTAAATGGAAGGTATGGATACTTCTTCCTATAATTGCAAAGCAGGAGAGAAAGGCAAGCTTTTCTAGCAGCAGAGGTCTTAAATTATCCTGATATCTGCTGTAAATCTTAATGCAATAAAAGTGAAATAGCTGATTAATGTTTTTCTTGCCATGCTAACAATTGCATCTAGACAAAAAACAAAACATAAAAGCTAATTTCTCTTCTGAACAAAGTGGAGCAAAGCGTCAGCTAATTAGAAACATATTCTAAACATTTGGAAAGGTAATTTCAAAAAGGGCCAAAAAATTGAGGCATGATCCTATGGTCACAGATTATCAAATAGGACATATCTCACCAGAGATGGGAGGTACAAAACATAAAATCATGACCCATGATAGTCTTACAGTAAAATTTATAGTTGAGTTGTTTGGAACATTGAACCCACTTCTTCATACAAATATCCTTACACAAATATTGGGTCTCCAAAGCAGTCTGTGGAAATCCTTTTAGTTGAATATGTAGATGGACCTCAAATGCATGCTGTTGATGCAGTTGGAAGGTCCACATACCCCTCCAGTAGAAAGTACAGAGGTGGACATAAAAAGGGTTCCTTAGAGGCTGTTGTGTGCCGTGGAGTCTATTCTGACTCCTAGTAACCCTACAGGACAGAAGAGAACTTCCCTATAGTGCTTCCAAGGCTGTAAATCTTCATGGAAGCAGACTGCCACATCTTTCTCCTATGGTGCTGCTGATGGGTTCTAACTGCTGACCTTTCGGTTAGCCTCCAAGATTAACCGCTGCACCACTGGGGCTCCTGCTTAGAGGTAGGAGAAGAAAGTGCTTGAGAGGAATGATGTAAGAAAATGAGGGGCTTTGGAAGTCCTAGATGTGACCTGGAGGGGACTTGAGTCCTGAGGATTCACTGCTTGGGGAGGGCTATTGCATTTACCTCAGTGGAAAGATGAGTCCCCAGAAATTTGAAAACTGCGTACTAACCAAGCAGTAAGAGTCTGTATATTGCTTTTAAAAATCCTGGTAAACCGGGATACATATTAAAAACTCTGTCTGAGTAAGCGTTTTCTAAGACAGCTGTGATATAGGATCGTCTGTTAAATTTTCCTTTCAAATTAATGTCTGACATTTACCAAAAATGCATTAAAATTAGCATTTTAAATATATGCAACTTGTAATTTAGAACTCTAAGTTAACATTTGCAATTAAGATATCAAGAAGAAAATGTGTTTCTGAATATTACTCAGAAGATAGTATGTCTAAGGGGTACCACCTCTTAGGGAGATTGTCATGTTAGCTATAACCTATATGGTTATTACATTTTTGATATTGATATAGCACCTCTATTTGCTTCCCATAAATATTAAGATTCAGTTATTTTTGTCATTTAAGAGTTCTCTATAAATATATTTTCCTATTTCTCTTATTGTTTTGTATAGTTACGAGATCACAGTGAAATTAAATGTTTTTAATTTTTTATGAAATTCAATTAACTTTTATGCATGATCAGAAAAGAAAGGATAAGGGTATTTTATTAAGAACATATACTTCTCTCAGTGGAAAAGATACGTCAAATTTAATCCAGATATTTTGACGCATACATTTAACCATGAAAAGGAATCTGTCCCCTGACATATTTAGTGAGTATCACTAAAGTATATACATTAAGATCATTAGTTAAGTATGCATAGAAGGCTCCATGGAAAAAACACAGCAGTATTAGATGGCTCCAGAAACAAAGCTTTTTCTTTAAAAAAAAAAAAAAAAAAAAAAGCCTTGTAATAAAATTTATTCTAATGATGTAATGCTTCCTTTTTTTTTTTTTTCCCCTCTTGCAAAGCATGACTTAATGTAGAAACCTTATCTTGCAGAATTAGTTAAGCATGTAATCCACTCATTTCTTCAGACATGCCTCAGGACTCTTTAATTGTTTCACTCCAATCTAACAATTATATCTCCATACAGAATGAAAGCTATTTTCTTCACATTTAAGACACCACTGAAATGAGATCTGACCATGATATGTTTTCTATATAACCTCTGCAATAACATTACGCTTTTCCCACATGCAATAATAATATTCTATTTTTTAAAGAATGAAATGGGTAAGTGATTCCTAACTGGATAAACACAATATGTAGCATTCTGTGATCTGTTACGACAAAGGTTGCAAAAAATCTGTTACTTTTGTTGTTGTTAGTTGTCATCAAGTTGATTCTGACTCATGGCAACACCATGTGTGCAGAGATGAACTGCTCCATAGGGTTTTCAAGGCTGTGACCTTCCAAACACAGATCGGCAGGCCTGTCTTCCAAGGTGCCTCTGGGTGGGTTCCAACTGCCAGCCTTTTGGCTGATCAGTACTTATTCATTTGCACCACCCAGGGGATTCTTAATCTGTTACTTAACACAGTCAAAATACCAAAGTTTAGAAAGAATTTTACTCACATAATTGCATTCCAATTTTGTTTCACAGATGGGAGAAAAATACGTACAGTACATGGTTGTTGTTAGTTGCCATTGAGTTGATTCCAACCCATGGTAGACCCCATGCGTGCAGAGTACAGCTGCTCCATAGGGTTTTCAAGGCTGTGACCTTCTGGAAACGGATCACTAGGCCTGTCTTTCTAAAAAATTTCTGGGCACCTATTTTTTATGGAGGGGTTCAAACTGCCAAACTTTCCGCTAGTAGTGGAATGCTTAACCTTTTGCACCACCGAGGAAAGCAATTAAAAAAAAGTAGATAAAACAATGGTATTAGGTAAACAGCTAGTTTTGACTTTTTGAGAGCAAAATATGTGCCAGGTAGTATACGAAGTCTTTCACATACATGTGAGGTGACTGAAACTATCATGGCTTGGGTCAGGTGCACCTTGGTTCTCAAAGTGACATCTTTGCCTTTTAACACTTTAAAGAGATCTTTTGCAGCCAATTTGGCCAGTGCAATACATCATTTGATTTCTTGTCTGCTGCTTGCATGGAGGTTGATTGTAGATCCAAGTAAAATGAAACCCTTGACAACTTCAACAGTTTTTCCATTTATCATAGTGTTCCTTATTGGTCCAGTTATGAGGATTTTTGTTTTCTTGATGTTGAGGTGTAATCGATACTGAAGGCTGTGGTCTTTGATCTTCATCAGTAAGTGCTTCAAGCCCTCTTCGGTTTCAACAAGCAAGGTTGTGTCATCTGCATGTCACAGGTATTATCATCATCATATAATGCAAAATTATATAATAGAGGCAAAATCAAAGTTCACTAGAAATATGGGGGAAGGAAGGGAATTAATGTAAACTAATTTTTTCAATCAACTCACACAAGGCTTTGAATCACCAACTAAGACTTAATTTGCATATATCAAAATAATAATAATATTGAAAAGGCTCTTTTACCCTTTCCTCAATTAAAAAAAAAAAAACAACTCAATGTGGTTATATGAGTTTTTTAATGAAAGCTGCTTATTTAGAGATCTTTTAGTTACAAAAGTTTGTAAAAAATGCATTTGAATGAATAAATTCAGAAATGGAAAATATGTAAATTGAACTCAATTCCTTTCTGAATTTTTATCAGACTAACCTCAATGTGCTAAAGCGAGCCCAACAACCCTTAGCACACATCCATAGAGAATATACTTATATTTTTGACTATGGTGTGTGTTCTGTCTTTCCACTTGCATTTGCTGAATGCCATCTATGAGCTCATAAACAGTTCAGTGGCAGGTACGACATCAATAACTTGATTCGTTTTCTTGTAAAACCTCCTATTAAATGTTATTGTTTCACTGGTAAGAAGTCACTGTATTATTAATTTAATTATTGGTTTCCATGGCCTTAATTTAGTTTACACTTTCTTTCTTGTTTATTAAACATATATATTTTAACTTTCAGTAGCCTCATATGCATGCAAAAGCTGAACAATAAATAAGGACGACCAAAGAAGAATTGACATCTTTGGATTATGGTGTTGCAAAGAATATTAAATATACCACGGACTTCCAGAAGAATGAGCAAGTCTGTCTTGAAAGAAGTACAGCCAGAATGCTCCTTAGAAGCAAACATGGCAAGACTTCATCTCACATACTTTGGACATGCTATAGCAGGAGGGACCATTCTCTGGAGAAGGACATCATGCTTGGTAAAGTCAAGAGTCAGTGAAAAAGAGGAAAATCCTCAATGAGTTGGACTGACGCAGTGGCTGCAACAATGGGCTCAAGCTCAATGATTGTAAGGATGGCACAGGACCAGGCATTGTTTCCTTCTGTTGTACACAGGGTTGCTATGAGTTGGAACTGACTCAACGACACCCCACAACATTTTAACTTGGATTTGGCAGTTAGTTTAGTAATTCATCCTGGTTTAGTATTCATAGCTTTCTTGAACAAGAGCAGCAACAAAAACAACCTGATGATACTCTACAATATGTTGACGTGTGTGTCAGAGGTAAGGCAATGCACACATAAATCAGGTCATGGTTTGGTCTTAGGATGATGCATTTATATTATCTCTGAGCCATACAAAATACATTATTGAAATATTCTAGCATTCTAAGAATTTTAGCACACACAATTAAATATTTTTGTACAGATAAAAATCTATTTTAAGGATTTGAATATCTATTTAAGGATTTTAAATATCTCTAGGGTTGGGTTGAGAGAGGAGTATTAACACAATCCTTTCCTATTATACTCCAACCTTTGAAGTACAGGACACTGGTCATTTATTTAGGAAACTTAGCACCTGTCTTAGTTACCTAGTGCTGCTGTAACAGAAATATCACAAGTAGATGGCTTTAACAAAGAAAAATTTATTATCTCACAATCCAGGAGGCTAGAAGTCCGAATTTAGGGTGTCAGCTCCAGGGGAAGGCTCTGTCTCTCTGTCAGACTCTGGGGGAAGGACCTCGTCATCAATTTTCCCTTGGTGTAGGAAATTTTCACTGCATGGACCCTGGGCCCAAATGACATGCTCCCCTCCTGGTTTTTCACTCTTGGTGGCATGAAGTCCCCATCTCTCTGCTTGCTTCACCCTTATTTAACCCAAAAGAGATTGCCTCAAGACACAATCTAATCTTGTAGATTGACTCCTGCCTCATTAACATAAATAATCCTCTAATCCTGCATCATTGAAACACAGAGGTAGGATTTATAACACATAGGAAAATCACATCAGGTGACAAAATGGTGGACAGTCACACAACACTGGGAATCATGGCCTAGCCAAGTTGACATACATTTTGGGGGGATACAATTTAATTCATAACAGCACCCAAAACCCTTTCTATTTGAAGGAGGTAACAGAAATCTCAATAGAAGTCATGACTCCATCAAAAGCCAAGGGAAGCAGAGAACTCAAGCCAGGGGACTATAGCTTGGGCATGGGCATGGGACTATGGTTTGGCTAATATATACCACCTCACCTTGGAATTTTGTATCTTGACAGAGTGAGGCAAAGAAGTAAGAGGAAAAAAGGAGTTAGTGATTATTCTAGACAGCAGGGACAGAGGAGTTAATTGGCTATGGCACAACTCGACTGTCCAGTCTCAGTGGAAAAATTCTAAGTGACCATTTCCTTGGCCTTCCTGAGCCAGCCCTCCATCTCGCCTGGTTTTCTGTGGTATCTGACTTCTCTTGATATCTTTTCCAAGCTTGGATCCAGACACCCAGTGCATACTGGGGGCTCTTGGACAATCTTCTAACACATCATTTTTTTTTCAAGTTACCCAGAGATTGTTTCTGTTATTTGTAACCCAGAAATTTTACAGATATCATAATTGTTTTTTAATTTTTCAAATTATACTTTTTTTTTGCAAAAGCAGTGACTTTTTTGCATTCAGAATATTTTCAGAATACGTATGAGCACAAAGCCAGAAATTAAAATCCTCAATAACTCTACCATCTAGCAATACATTTGTTTGGTTTCTAGCCTTTCATTTCTTTTTCTGTCTACATATCCCAGTCTCAATTGTCACCTCCCCAAATACATCATTTATGTATTTTAAAATGAGATACCACTATATATACTAAACTGAGGCTTCATTTTTCATTTAGTATCTCATAAAAATGTCATAAAGACATTAAAGGATTTTCTTGTATGAATGTACTACTACTGTTTGCCATTCAGACTATCATTTTTCCTTGCCATTATAAACAATTCTATGAGGACTATCTTTATAAAAGCTTTTTTCAACCTCTCCCTGTACATATTGTTCTGTTCGTTTTTGTTTAGATAGTGCTCTGTCTAGGTGGAACACTAGATGTGTGACTAATTCACCCATATGAGCATCATTGCACTGTAGTTCAGTACCACCATCAGCCTAGGTAATATAGCCTTTTCTATACACCCCAAGAGTTGTGTCTCTCTGGCTTGAAAAAGGGCCAAAACATAACCAGCTTATATGCACTTAAGGCAGCTCGCCTGTCCCAGAGTCTTGGCTTTCAATTCCATTATCAATCAGTCAACTGTGCCCTGATCTGGCTCTGCAGAAAAGCAAATTACACATGAAAGCTGCATGGCCTGATGCTGGCAGTTTTACAGGTAGGGATGAGGTTTTTGGCACAAGTAACTTGCTTGGAATGGAGCAAATGGCAGGGGAAAAGCTCTCCTCACATCAGTGCTTTCCTGGCCTCTTCCCTGGAGGAATCAAGCCCATTCAAAGCATGTATGGTACGCAATCTTGCTCCAAAACTTGACACAGAAGATATTCACATCAGTGCAATAAAGCATGTGTCATCTGTTGTTTTCATTAAAAAATAAAGTCTGAAAGAGTTTAATCTTTTTTTTTTTTTTTAACTTGAGGGATTAAAAAAACATCAGATAAAGAAATACTGGTATGGTTTTACAGATGCTAGAAGTTGCAGAGACTAATATATTATTGAAGTTAAAAAAATTATGTTACTATTACTTCTTCATTCCTAAGTATTTTATATAGCATTTGATACGGAAGTATTTAAAAAACCTTACCAAAGAACTTACAAATCTTTTTACCAATGTATGGCTTTAAACATTCTAATAAGATTTGTTCTGTATATAAAACATGAGTTCTTAATATTCAAGTTTTTTTTTTTTTGCGTGTGTATCCAACGAGTGGTGCTATCTAACAACTGATGTCTGAGTTTCATCCAAGTCCCCATTCTAGTCAATCTTATATCTAATATGAGCCCACAGTATGAACGGACTACTAGTTGCCATTAACTCGAGTCCAACTCATGGCAACCCTATATGTCAGAATGGAGCACAGAACGGTGCTTTATAGGGTTTTCGAAGCTGTGACCTTTCGAAAGCAGATCACCAAGCCTTTCTTCCAAAGACCCTCTGGGTGGGTTTCAACCATGAATCTTTCAATCAGTAGCCTGGAGCATAACAGTTTGTGCCATCCAGGGACTCCTAACATTATACAACAATCATCTTAAAAGCTAATCTGATCAGGACAGGTTGTGTGAATGCCTGTGTAGAGGGGGTGGAGTGTTAATGACTGTATATTCTCAAGAGTAAGGCTAGTTGGATCCCTACTTTATCTCGTAACGGTCAGACTAAATGTAGGATCCTGCAGTCACCTCTAGGTACATAGACTTATTGGGATACATGCAAAAGACAGGATGGTAAAGAAATCAAAGCCATGACTCATGAAAAACTGACTAGAGCAGAGACGATGTAGGAGGATGAATATAGCTGTCTTTAAATACTTGAAAGGCTGTTGTGTGGAATAAGATTTGTTCTGCATAGCCACAAGGGATTGAGCTATAGGTGGAAATATAAGAAAACATTTCAACTCAATATAGGGAACAACTTTCTAATAAAGCACAGGGTCGCTTAGAAATGCTTTGAGAATATCTTGAGACTGTGTAAGAAAAGGTTTTCCAGTTTATATTTCTTAAAAAGAAATGAGGTCGTAAAACAGTAATTAAACACTATGGTTGCTAAATATTAAAAAGAAATTTATATATAAGACAGAGTACTAGAGGTAATTAAAAGGGGTTTGAGAGTTTCAATGGTTACAATTAACCAAGGTACTTAAAAATAAAGAATAGTTTGTTCATTTTGTGTATACAACAATGTAAAAAGAAAGCTATGGTTCAAGAGAGAAGATCAATAAGTAAGTAAAAAAACTAAACATGTTTAGTTGCCAGTAAACAAAAAAATAGAAGGGAAATAAATGGATTTAGCTGGACTGAACTTTGAAAGAAAAAAGAGGAAATAAGTCATCAAATGAATGTTGGTTTCAGTAACTAAATTTGAGTTCTCAAGTAAGGTTCTGAATGACCTTATTTGCAATTATTTTTATTATCATTTACTTTATATGAGACTTCTTTTTTTTCCCCAGGATTCTAATTTTTTAACAGAAAGCCATACATTTGGCTGAGTATTTTATTCAGACATTTCAATGAAAATTAAATAAGAGAAAATCCTGCCTCAATGATACTCTACCATGATTTCAAAATTTGTCTGGCAGGCTCAACTAGAGCTGAGTTACATTTACTAAATCAACAACTTAAACCTAAGCCTTCCATTGGAGTTCTTTTCTTATAGTTTTTCCATCACTATTTAGCATCTCCTGCCATTAAATTAAAATAAGACTGGGTTTCATTTAGACCCAGAAACATCTGATTAAAGTCAAGAATAAAACATCTCTGTTAACATAGCATAAATAAACACCGGTATTTTAAATAAACATTTAAAACTAAATCACAGTTTCTACCCTTATGCATTTGGGAATCTTAATAACAATATAAAGAATCTTTCCACTCCCAAAGTCCACCTTTCAGCCAAAGATTAGACAGGCCTATAGAACAAACAATATCACAGGTGAGAAATGTGCTTTTAGTTCAAGCAGGTATACGAGACCAAATGGGCAACATCTGCCCAAAAGCAACGATCAGAAGACAGGAAGGGACAGGAAAGCTGGATGAACGGACACAGGGAACCTAGGGTAGAAAGGAGGAGAGTGCTGATACATTGTGGGAATTGCAACCAATGTCACAAAACAATTTGTGTATAAGTTTTTGAATGAGAAACTAATTCACACGGTAAACTTTCACCTAAAAAAAGCACAATGAAATTAAATGTGTGTGTGTATATCTATATATCTATCTGTATTTATATTCCTACCTGTCATGTGGGAAACTGGGGTTCGATTGCCCTACAGCAAAGCAGATACCCTTTTAGAGCCCTGGTGGCTCAGTGGTTAAGAGCTTGGTTGCTAACCAAAAGGTCGGCAGTTCAAATCCACCAGCTGCTCCTTGGAAACCCTATGGGACAGTTCTCCTCTATCCTATAGGGTCACTAGGAGTTGGAATCAACTTAATGGCAATGGGTTGTTTTTTTTTGTTGTTTTTTTATATAGAGAGAGAGACTTGCAAAGTAGATAACAAAGTCCTGAAAACTGTTTCAAATGTATACTGGTTTTCTTTCTTATGAACTGATATTTTTCAACTTAAAAACATCTACGGTGAGCAAGTAATTTTAAGTATTCACTGTAATTATAAAAGGGCTTAAAAATCTTAAAATAGCTTCAAAATTTCTAGTCAGCATAAACAAAAGAAAGAAATGCTCTTGAAGCTTCTTTAAACACAATTTGTTGTAGTGTCAATATGAGAAAAATCACAGGAAAATAGGTATTAAATACCTTTATAGATATGGTAATAAAACCATACAAAATACTTTTCACAGATGGATTTTATAAAATGTAAATATTAGTAAAAATTGTTGTTTCGAATATTGGGCAATTAATAGCGATGCTTTCTATGTAATTTGTACATTTCTTTCTTTTTTTTTTTTTGCCCCTATTATCTTCTTACCCTAGTTCCAGACTTCATCAGTGAGGACAGGAGTCTCATCACTGCAACCTGTGGTTCCTGACTTTGACTGGGCATAAAAATCATCTGGTGAGTTTTTAGTATTTCTTGTGGGACTGTCTTAGACCTACCAAATTATCGCCTTTGAAGGAGGACCTAGAAATTTCCTGTTTCCAAAAAAAAAAAAAACTCTGTAGATGATTCGGTAGCAGTGGGCTCAAATCCTGGGAGCCACTGACTTATTAACATAGTCCCCTAACTGCATTTTTACCTGCAAACTCGTCTCCTACCTTCTAATCCATCTGAAACACCGTCATCACTTCAGTCTTCTTGAAGCATCTTTCTGATGATGTCACCTTCCTAATCTAAAATATTCAATGGCTCATAATTGATCTTCTACCTATATTTGTTCAAGAAATTAGTCGTCATTTTTCAAGGCACATTTCAAAAGGCCTTGAAGATGCCTACTTTTCCTCCAAAATCCCTACTCTCAATAAAAAACTCTCAATACCTGTAATAAAAGTCATCACTCCCTATTTGGAACTCCCATACATTCAGAATAAATCATGTGCCACTTACAGTCTTCACCCTTATAATTAAATGTTCGTGTGTTTTATTTTTTGCATTAGATTGCATGTAAATCAAGGGCAGGTACAATGTTTTATCCAACTTTGTATACTGCATGGATCCCTGGGTGGAGCAAATGGTTAAACGCTTGACTACTAGCCTAAAGGCTGGCGGTTGGAACCTACCCAGAGGCACCTTGGAAGTCAAGTCTGGTGATTTGCTTCTGATAGGTCACAGCCTTGAGAACCCTATGGAGCAGATCTATTCTGCACTCATGGGGTTGCCATGAGTTGGAATTGACTCGATAGCAACCAACAACAACGTATACTGCATACATGTCTCACAAGAAGTAGATATTCAATTAAATGAATTAATGCATTATAAGACATAGTAAACTAAATAACATTCTTGACTCAGAGTTAAATTCAGAGATTTTATGCAGGGAAATATAAGAAATGTTTCTAGTTCAGCATTTGAGCTGTATGTGTCTTTAAGCAAACATTACAAGGTGTAGGGACCCATAAACTATCATGAATCAGGCTCTGAGCTGTAATTCACATGCCTACTTAAACTTATGTAAATGAGAACATTAAAGTGGAAACATATATATAACATGTGCATCAATAAAAGAAAACAAATTACTCTATAATTAGTTGCTGTTAAAGTAGGCTTAACTCATTAAACTGCTGGGTGGAAAACATCTGGTGCAGGAGGTCATAGACTATTTATCAGTATAGATTCCAGGGACAAAATCAGGAAACAAGTTTCTTTTCATTGTGTTTCTAGCCCCCAGATATGCACCTCACTTTCAATATTAGCACAAGCACTCTCTTCTCTCCCACAGAAACTCTTTCAAGGGCATCTTCACTAAAGGACCCATTTCTACAAAGTAAAAGTTCCACAATCTTTTCCCCAATACCCCTTTGAAAACTTACTTATCCATATCTGTTTCCTTAGAATTTTGCCAGGTGACAGATTTGATAAGTAATCAAAAGAATTAATTAAAATTAATGTCACTAGTCTAGTTACAAGGAAGTCATGTACATATTTTACTTAGGACACAGAACATTTCGTGGTAGGTAAAAATTTTCCACATTTTGCACATGAAAAAACTGAAACTAAATGAGAATAACTGATTTGCCCAAATTCAGTGCTCTTTCCAAAATACCTGATTTTCCCAGAGCTACCCAAATTTGGAGGAGATTCCTAGAGACACAAACACTATTTTGGATAAAAAGATATCCTTAAACTTTTCCAGTCTCCCACATTTGTAACTAGTGATACATAAGACTAAAGACTTCAATCACTATAAGTTTACTTGTTTCTTTTAAGTCACATGGATCACATATATTACTAAAAAAAAAAAAAAAATACTAGATCAAGTAAATATTTCAAAGGATTTGATTATCAATAAAGCAAAGTGAAAAAAAAAAAAAAAACTCACACATTGTAAAAATCTACTTAAAGATTTTCCAGAGCAAAAAAGGAAGGATTCTGCATTTTATAAAAACCATAACTGTCATCATCTGAGGGAATTATTTTCCTTTTCAATTTAACAATCTGTAAAATGAGCACAATAAAGTTTTCAAGCATGTGTGAATTTAAATTATGAGATCTACAGAGAAAACATATAGTTACTTAAATTTTTTTTTCATTAAAAAAAAAACTTTAAGGCACTGTTGTACAAAATTTAAATGAAGAATAGAAGTCCACACAATACTACTTCACTCTAATGCTTCTCAAACATGTCATTTGCCTTTAGAGACATGAGGGTAATAATGGCTTCCACTCAGTCAGCCATTTGAAATGGTATGCAATGGCTGTCAATAAACTAATACTGCCATTAACTAGAAATTTAATACTTGCTAGCTGAAGAAATGTAATTTCTCAAATTCTAAGGTTCTCCTAAAGGATTTACTCAGTTAATAAGAGAAAACAGAACGTATTTGGCCTCATAATTCTTCCTCAATGTTAGATCTTCCATCTACTCGGTAAGTCTTAAGTCCATTCAAAATGAGAATGCTTAAAAATTATTTAAAAAAAAAAAACCAGGTATAATTAGTAAATTGAATATATCTATAAAGAATAAAGAAATAAGTTTGAATTTTATTTTTTAAAAGTAAGCTGTCTTTATGAGAACTATCCATAAGAGATCCTCAGAATTGCCTACATTTTTCTCAAGAGAAAATTGAGATTTCTACTTATACCCTCTAACAACAGACTCAACAACACATACTAGCAGTGAATAAATTTAAAATAATCCTACTTAACAATCAAAAGTAAAATTTTCCTTTCCAATCTGATATAAGTAAATTTATTAAATAGTAATATATTTATTTAATATATTCAAAATATATTTTCAATCGTGGACATTCTCACTTGTCTTTTTCTACCTAGTTCACATGTTAGAAATTGCTGATTACTGAGCGGTTCTTCCTAGTGAGCAACTGGAAAGATGTTTGGGTAGCTGCGGGGTAATCCTAAGTGTGTTTACATACTCTTCTCCTGTAGTGTATCTGTGCTTGGATGTCCTACCAACACACTATGCTTAATAAGCCAACGATTTTACTTCTTAAAAATGTCCCCTTTTGGAAGTATCTTGTATTTCGAGCTCCGTTAGACTTCAAATTGACTGCATTTTTCCACGGACCTGCTCCCATTGATTACAGGGTTTTGAGAATACTTCTATTATAAATGTCCTTGGTTTTCTTAATTCCCAAATAGTAATATATAGATTATTCCAATAAGAATGTCTCTTTATTTTTAGCCCTGTACAGAGCTGCTAGGATAGTTTCTGTTTAATTTTATCTTCTTAATATTACAGCACCACTCAGGACTTTAAATAGCCTGCATTTTACTACCATATCTCAGCCTTGTATTCAAAAGTATCACACCCATTCTTTCAATCCCACTCTCTTCAATCTTATCTTTTTTTTTTTTTTAAATTTTGACATAGCCCTTTCGCTCCAGCAATTTCATTTTGTCATTATCTCTCCCTCTTTTCTCTTTATCACCTAGTGCCTTCTGCAGTACAGCAAAACCAGTAGATGTTCTTTTCTTAAATGAAAGAGAAAGAAAAGAAAAGAAGTAGGAAGGAAGAAAATGAGGTGGAGGTATAAAATGAATCCATTTTAATTTTGTGAGATATTACAAATGACCCATAGTTTTATCCCAGATATTCCCTTTTATATTTATGTCAGTTCTAAATTCCATTTCTCATAAGCTGAAGAGGAAACTTATAGAAATATAGAAACTAGCCCAGAAAGTCATGGACATAGCAAGTCAGACACAGATATCAATGATGTTGTAACTTAAGCCTTGTGGAAGACTTTATGATTCTATTAGTGCTAATTAGGCAGTGGAGTGAGCAAATATTCATCATGTTTGGTAATTTAACAGAGAAGACCTTCCCAATGGGGAGATACTCTAGGACTCCACAGTTAGCTTCTTTGGTATAAAGAGGGAGCAAAGAATAAGGCAGTGGCAAATGGGTTTTCCAGCAATTAAGCCACTTTACTTTCCCAAGGAGTCACCAACATCACAATCAAAAAGTCTTAGGCTAGAGTTGTCTATACTCATTTCTATTTATCCAACTTCCGTTTTCTCTTCAGCCCACACCTTTCTGGCTACTGGTCCCACAACTCTTGCTGAGATCTCAAATGACCTACATGTCATTCAATCGAATGAAAACTTTTCATGTTTTAGGTGATTCACAGTGTTACAACACAGTCGGTAGCTTTCCTCTTAAAACACATTCTCCTGTCACACATTTGCAATATTTTACTTCTTTATTTTTGTAGCTCCTTGCAGGCTCATCCTCATGGATATAGACATTACATGGTGAATCACCTCAAGGTTGAATCCTAGGCTCTTCCTTCCTTTCCTTCTTCCACATCACAACTTGAATTGTTACATAAACAAAAACAATTTCTACTGAGTTACAAGCCAATATATTCATTTGTCTATAAGACATATATCTCCTAGAATTTCTTTCCAAATACACACGCATGTCCAAAACTAAGTTTATCTCTTCCCACACACCTGTTTGGTGTTTTCTATTTCAATGAATAACACCCACATCCATCTAGTCGTACAAGCCAGAGAAATCATCTAGACTACAAACTAATATATCCACATCCACCCTGGTGCCACTTTAGTCCACTGACAACACTGAATCTTGGACAATCGTTTAAAAATAAAAATCTGATTATTCTACTTCCTTATACAACACCTTTCATTGGCCTCCCATTGCACTTAGACAAATCTCAATATGACCTGAAAAGCCTATGTGATCTGGCCATTTCTTACAGCAAGTTTTTCTGTATTCCCTGAACTTCAGCACAGTGGCTATTCCAGTCCTTTGTCTGTTCTCTCCTAAGATGTGCCAAGATTCTCTCCCCCATGCTCATCCTCCAGTTAGTTACCAGTTTGTGTTTCAGGTACCAGCTCATGTGTACCTTTATCAGGAAAGCCTGATTTCTCCAATAAGGTCAAATTTCCTTATATGAGAAAACTACATATGTTATCCTCTTTTGCATATTTGCCAGAGTTGCAACTTTAAATTTCTTGCAGTCGTTATCTAGTTACTCTCTCTTTCTTCTTGTAGACTGTAATTTTCATGAAGGCAAGGACTGTGCTTGTTTTTGCTCCCCTTTACATTAGAAATGCCCAGCATGGAGTAGGCAATCAGTAAAAATCAGTTGAATGAATGAACAAATGAAAGTGGTCTGATCTGGACAAACGTAAATATTCAGGGATGTGACCTGGAATGAGGAGTGATTAAAAAAGGCAGGAACAATTACTAAGCAGTCTTCTTAATTGACATCTAGAGTCTAAGAAAATTAATCTGGGCTCAATGTAAGCCTTTAAGCAGAGACTGAATGTTCACGAATTGGGACACTGAATATGTGGTAAAGGCTGCAAGCACTAGGCAGGGAGATTAGGGTTTAGGGTTCATCCTTGTACTGTATTTTAAATTGTTTATTAAATTTGGCAACATGGAATCTCCATGGAGGCTCAAAAAAGGAGTAATATAATGTGTTAGCCCTGTATCAGTAAGATAGGCATTGCTGGGCAGAAATCAGCATTCCATATTCACATGGAGGAAGAGCAGAGAGTGTCTCATAAAATACAGCTCCAAAGTCCTCTTTGCTCTGCCTGCAGAGAAGATTATAAATCTATTGGATGATAGAAATGGTCTTAATTATACACTAATGAGTTATGTTGTGGTTTTTAAATCAATTATTTGTGAAAGAAGATAATACAGATCAGTTTCCCAGAACCTGATCAACCTTATGTGGAGTAATGAAATTGAATCCTGGAAGTGCCAGGTAGGAGGTCTGACCTGGTCATGAGAACCTGGTGATTCTCTAACGACCAAAAGAAAGGGCTCTGCCTTCAACTTGTCCCTAAGTCCTTCTTTACCGATTTTAACTGCAACTTGTGCCTATTTTGTCTACAGAAAAAAAAAAAAAGTGTTACAAGATATGTTGGAAATGTTATCAAAGAACCGATAAAACACGGCACAACTGTGTTTTAGTGATTAGGGAAAAATATCTTGGCTTTAAATTCTGATCAGTAGGGCAGAATGACACAGATCCTGGTCTAGGATTGAACTGCTGAGTTTTGTTCAGTTTTATATTGTTGCAATACGTAATTATCAAAACTGGCAGAGTCTGTGATAGGAGCTTCTGGCATCTCTGAAGTTGTACCATGTGCCTTTAAGTTAACGTCTTATTTAAAAATAATATACTGAGTACTCAAAGAAAACTCATCAATCTTCAGATTCTACAAGTTTTAATGCAGTATTTCAAATAGAATAATGAAATTAGAAAGATACTCTGTGACTGAAAGTTAGAAATTCAGTGAATATTAGTTGAATGAGTACATAGAATTTTCACAGAATTTCGGCAATAGTACATGTGAGGAAACTGAGGCTAAGAAAGGTGAAGTGATTTGCCCCAGGCTAACAGCCAGATAGAGGGTTAGTTGATAGCATAGTCCAGAGAAACCTTAACAGAGAAATCCTAACAGATTCTTTTCCTTGAGTCTTCTGAAAACTCTAGCTTGCTTTCTTTTGCTAAGGGAATAATGGCTTCATATATATGTGTGTGTGTGTGTGTGTGTGTGTCGGAGCCCTGGTGCCAAAGTGATAGGTAAAGGGCTCAGGTTGCTGACCAAAAAGGTCGGCAGTTGGAATCCACCAGCCACTCCTTGGAAACCCTATGGGACAGTTCTACTCTGCCCTGTAGGGTCACTATGAGTCAGAATTGAATCAGTGGCAATGGGCTTGGGCATATACACACACACAAACATTGTGTGAACCTATATAAACATAAGAATACAGCGTAGTCTGTAATAGACAAATTTCTATTACTAATAAGCTCAATTATTTTCACCTTTTGAGCATAAAAAGAAATTTGCATATTATCCATACAGCTAAATGGCTGTTGGCAGATATTACAGAGACCCTAGGAAGTAGTTGGGGAAAACTTTTTTCTCCCTTCTACACCTGAGAGGTAATTAAAATTACTCATTCCCTTCAAAGCATAAAGCAGAGAATTGGATTCATTTTGTATAAGCAGCCACCTTGATCATTTTGTTTCTATTAAGTCACAATTTTGCTTCTATTAAGTCCCAAGAACTTGTGGCTTCGATGGTGTTTTTCTGGTTGTAAGGCATAGGCAAGCTTAAATTTTTATTTCATCTGACAAAATAAAAAGTAGCTTTGTGACAGTAATAACTGGGAAGCAGATCAGAGTGTTTGACCTAACTGTACATGGCATTTTATATTTTGGCTTCAGACAGCTTATCTTTTGAGACTTCCATCAGTATATAAAAGGAGAATTTAATAGTGAATGCTCTAATAAGTATGCAACTTCTGGAGAGGAAGACTGCTTTGAAGATGTAAATCTCTAAGCATCACCACCCAAACTTGAGTGCTTTGCTTGGAGAAGCTCTATCTCTTGGTCTTTCATTAGAGAAGTGATGTCCCAAAGAACAAATATTTATTTTGTATTATCTTATGACTTAACGTATGTTCATATAACCTAGTTGGTTTTTTCTACATTGTACATACAATCATGATTATATCATCAAGTTACAAAATGAATCTCTTTCATGGGGTAGTTTTGGTACATATATTTTGACAGAGAAAATAAATGAAGACTTTGGATTTAATTGCTTGTTTGGCCACTTGCTAGCTCCATGACACTTTTCTTTTTTTCTCTTCTTAAGATGGGAATTAATACCAACCTCACAATAATATTTTATTGATTTTATGAGGTAAGGCACATGAAGCACCTACCCTAGTGTCTCTGCACCAGAAGATTTTCCATAAATGTTAAATTCCCTTCCTGACAACACTTTGCCATAAATGTATTCTTTAATACATCAAAACGTGAGAATCTATTCTTTAAATAAATTACAACAAAAAATAACACCAGTAGGGATTATTAAGGTGTCAGAATTGAAGCATTTCATGTGCAATTATGAAGTCTCGATCACCTTTGTGTTCACAAGATTTAATATAAGGCCTGCCATAGTTGGCATTGAAATCAATGTTTTAGTGATGAGATGTTCAATTGAAATGCCAAAAAGATCAATACCATCTAGGGATAACATGTGCTCTGATAGAGTTAAGGTGGAGCCCAGAACTCTGTTTTCTCCTGGCAGGACTCTTATCATTTCCTCTGCCATAACACTCCTAATCTGATCACTACCTGCATCAAGACGGGCAGATCAAATCCTCTGTTTACTGTAATTTCCACAAGAACCCAGGATTTCCAGTTATCTCTCACACTTTGGATGTTAACTACCATAAGATCTGTGAACTATCAGCAACTATCAGACTCCTATTCCTGGCGCATACTTTTTTCCTTTCTCTATAGCCCTTTTACCATTTGAGATACTGTCTTAGTTATCTAGTGCTGCTATAACAGAAATACCACAAGTGAATGGCTTTAACGAAGAGAAATTTATTCTCACAGCCTAGGAGGCTAGAGGTACAAATTAAGGGTGCCAGCTCTAGGGGAAAACTTTCTGTTGGCACTGCGGGAAGGTCCTTGTCATCCATCTTCCCTTGGCCTAGGAGCTTTTCAGGTACAGGGACCCCAGGTCCAAAGGATATGCTCCGTTCCAGGCACTGCTTTCTTGGTGGCATGAGTTTCCCGTCTCTCTGCTTAGTTCTCTCTTTTCTATCTCAAAAGAGATTGATTTAAAACACAACCTAATCTTATAGATTGAGTCCTGCCTCATTAACATAGCTTCCTCTAATCCTGCCTCATTAACATCATAGTGGTAGGCTTTATAACACATAGGAAAATCACATCAGATGACAAAATGGTGGACAATCACACAATACTGGGAAACACAGCCTAGCCAAGTTGACAGACATTTTGGGGGGACACAATGCAATCCATGACAGATACTAAATACTTTTCTCTGTATCTCTCTGTATCCCCCTACTAGACTATAAACTTCACAAGGGCAGGAATGTTTATCTCTTCTGTGCACTGTTATATCCTGGGCACTTACTACAGCACCTAGCACCTGCCTCACAGCTCTTTGTTGAAGGTTTGAATGAACTCCAATTTATTATGAGGAAATCCATTTTTTACGTTATGACTTATTTTTATTCTTTTGAATATATAAATAAATATTTATAATAACATCAAAGAGCCCTGGTGGCACAGTGGTTAAAACACTCAGCTACTAACTGAAAGGTTGGCAGTTTAAACCCATCAGCCACTCTGTGGGAGAAAGATGTGGCAGTCTGCTTCCATAATGATTTACAGCTTTGGAAACCCTGTGGGGGAATTTCTACTCTGACCTGTAGTGTCACTATGAGTTGGAATCGACTCAACGGCAGTGGGTATAATAACATCAGTCACCAGCACTTTATATGACTAAAATTCGAGTGTACTTTTTGTTTTAAGATTTTTTAAGTATTTCTGAATATTATTGACAATGAGTAAATCCATCCCCCTTCTTCTAATGCAAGAGACATCTTCTGAAATTGTACTTTCTAAATATACACATTTCTTGATTTACTACACATTTTTATTCACTGGCTTGATTAAGAGTATGCTAAAAATAAAGCTTGGCTTTCTTCAGATTCCTCATAATACATGATAAAGAGGAGTACTACTAAATTACAAATATTGTTTTCATCTTACCCGGGGAAGGAAAAACTCATCAGTATTTGTGAAATACTGAGAAGCCCCTCAGAAAAAACAACAACGAATTTCCTTGATATAAAATAACAGTTTTTGTAAGCAGAGCAAAAACTAACGTATTATAGATGGTATATAATAAAAAAGTCAAAGATATGAGAATGGATTGTTTACTCTTTTCCAAGTCATCTCTCCTTTGAGGCTTTTGGACCACATGAACCACAGCCTCTACCAGCTGGAGCCCAGAACTAGATGGTGCCTACATACCACCATCAACCACTCTGGCAGGGATCATAATAGAGGGTCCCGGGCAGAGTAGGAGAAAAATGTAGAACAAAATTCAAATTCACCAAAAAGACCAGACTTACTGGTCTGATGGTGGTGACTGGAGGAACCGCTGAGACAATGGCCCCAGACACTCTTCTAATTCAGAACTGAAGCCACTCCTGAAGGCTACCTTTCAGCCAAAGATTAGACTGGCCTATAAAATAAACAATAATACACTTCAGGAAAAGGCTTCTTAGTTCAATCAAGTATAAGAAGCCAAATGGGGAACACCTGCCCGAAAGCAAAGATGAAAAGGCAGGAAGGGATGGGAAACTGGATAAATGGACACTGACTCACTGGATGAACGGACAGGATTGAAAGGGAAAAAGGGATAGTGCTGATATATTTTGGGAATTGCAACTGATGTCACAAAACAATTTGTGTATAAATTTTTTTAATGAAAAACTGATTTGTGCTGTAATCATTCACCTAAAATAAAAAAAAAAAAAGTTTTCAGTAACTTATAAGTAACAATACTATTGCTAATTTGTTTTGGAAATACCCAGGAGGTAGTATAGGTGGTGGCATAGTAAAGTGCTACGTCTGCGAACCAAAAGGTCAGCAGTTCGAATCCACCAGGCACTCCTTGGAAACTCTATGGGGTGGTTCTTCTCTGTCCTATAGGGTCACTATGAGTTGGAATAGACTCTACGGCAACAGGTATAGGGCTTGAGCATTTGATGCTACCAAGGATAACATATGAAACCTAAAAAAATTCATAATCAGTTTCCAAAATATTCTATCGCTATTGTTAATTAACTTGAAGCTCCATATAAAATACTTCAGTGCTTTTTAACTTGTATGAATACACTTAGAAAAATGAAAATTTCAGTTCAACCAATATTTAGTGCCAAGTATGTTAGGATTTGCACTTGGAAAGCACAATTGCACACTTGTATATTTCTGTATTTTTTTTCTTCTTCCTTCCTTTTGCCCTTTCTTCCTTCCTTTCCTTTTTTGTTTTCCTGACCCTGCTTTAGCAATTTTGCTTCTGCTATTGAACTGTCCAATTCTAAGAAATGCAAAGGGATGGAAAAAGGCTACTCAGTAGCCTTTCAACAAACTCTGTCTTGCCTAATCACAAGACTTGTAATACTTAAAAACAGTGTATAAATTTCATTTGAAGATGTTTTTTAAAAATTCAGAAGGCAGGTTTTCTCATGTAAAAAAAAATGGATATAATATTTTCCTGAAAAAAAGTTCTTAGGATTAGAGAAAATGTCTGTGAACCTCCATAGCACTCATCGAGCTGCAGCTATGGGCCATCAACTCTATGTCTTCCTTCCCAGAGTAGAAGCCCCCTGAGGCCTGAGTCTATGTGTTCGCTACTGTACCCCAGCAACTAGCTCATTGCCTAAGTTATCATGGGTTCAGACTAATTGATTTCAGGGAAAAACATGAAAAATGTTACCAATTTAATGAAAGCAAAAATGTTTGGATTAGTGTTTCTTTTAAGGAAGTATGGCAATGTAAGGACAATGATGAAAGAGGATTCAAGTGCAAAGAAGTACATAACAAACTACAGAACATACTATGCAGGGGATGATTTTCGATATATTTGGCCTCAAATTTTACATTTTACTGTGTTTTGTGTAGAAAAGCATGATTTTCTTTAAACTCAGGTGAAAGAACATCTTACTTTTCTTTAAAAGCTCGTTTAAAATACAAACCTTGGAGTCCAATTTATACTTTCAGCCTTTCTGTCTCTTGGCACGGTTCCATACATTAATTATTTACCTATGTGAAATGTAATTTTGTTTAATTTCTTAATTTGTTCAAAAAATTATTTTCTTCCAGGCTCTCCTCGGTTCTGGAAATGGAAGTGATTAATGTCTCCATTACTTTCTTGTAAGCCTAATTATCTTCTAAACATTCATTATATCCCTTTTTAGGCTTTATGTCTCCACAATGGATCCCTGATTTTTGGAGCTTCTCATTTGATAGTATTTTACACGTACGATTTGTGTAATTAAACACTCTGGATTGGAGATGGTGGCCTTTTCCTATTAAAAAATGAGTTGGGGTTACATAGAAACAGTGATATCTTTCTGTGAATATAGCTATATCTCTCGTAGGCACCCTACTGTTAACAATTCTCCAACCAGAGAAGGGCTCCTTCCTAACCCTACTCTTTGTGTCTTTCAATCAGTTCTACTGTAGCATTCAATACAATGGCAACTTAGGTTTTGCTTTTTGAAATAAAACAACTTTTGTGTGAAACAATATTGCAGGTTTTTTAAAAGTGAACTTCACAGGCAGATTTCATTCAGGTCTTGCCAGCTAAGAAATGTCACTCAAGAAAGCAAGTATGCATAAACAAACAAAAAACTAATTAAATACAAGCTTTATCCTGTAAATCTCAAAAAGCATATTCTTAAGAAAATAAATATAATGAAGCCTCTTCTTGCATTTTCCTCATTCATAAAGGTGAATAATCCAAACATAATTTATTTATGACAATTATAATGTCAAGTAAGCAAATTTTCAGGAAACTGGATGTTAAAAGCTGATAGGCTTGAACAATTTTTCTGGGGGCCATATGAATGGACTTTATCACCTTGTGACAAGCATGTTGTCAGTGCAATGTTTCATATTAAGAAACTCTCAAACTATCTAACACCTGTACTTGCATCAGCTTTTATTTTTATTTTTTACGTTATGAAGAGTCAGAAGCATTAAAGGGGTCTTTGAATGACGACTCTAGCTCCTCTGGAGAAGGTGAACTACAATTTGGGATACTTAAAGAGTAACTGCCTTTGATAAAATAATCGTTCATGTTTTACATGCACTAAGGTTTAAAGTTGTCATGGAAACATAAGAGAGAAAAATAAATTTAATGCCTAGTTAATAGGTTTGACTTTATGCTGAACCCAAATCACTGTAAGTGAGGGATATCAAATTTATTTGACAATTCTCATTACATTATGTTTTACCTTTATGTATTAAAGTATTTTAATTATATTATTCTTCCTATAGTCAATAATGTTTATTTAGCCTTTTTTAAAACTGAAAATAGAGCAAGTACATCTTCTATATTGTTCTTACACTATCCACCTTTTAGCGACATTAGACAATTGCCATTGTTTTTCTGATTGTAAATCTTATTTTGCTACATTGTTTACTGTATCACATTATGTAATCTTCCATTAGATCCAAAGGATTTTAGAGAAAGAACAATAAATATTGGTCCATTGATTCTCCCATTTTAATAACATAAAAAGAACCTGAAAAACCTGTTTCTTCTCTTGATAAATTAGGTATAATGATATATATTTTGCCATATTTCATTAGTATCCAAAGAGTTTTAGAGAAAGGTGAACAAAATGATTTATTAATTCTTCCAAGTTTAAGGCTGTAAATGAATTTCAAAGGTTTAATAAAGAATCATTTCTAAAACATCTAACTAATTTTTCCAAAATAAAATAACTTTAACATAGAAAAATTGAATTGTCACGTACGAATGTTGTCTTAATTTTGAAAACTGCCTCAACTTTACTTAATCCCTGCTTGTTTCAGTTCCTTCATTTGCATATCACTTTCTTATAAAGTGTTCTGTGGAATAATGAGTTTAGAGAAGCACCTGGTTCATACAAAGCATTCAGAGACCCAGCAATAAATATCAATATTATAATCTCTATCATTTTAAGTTAAAACAGATAAATAAAATAAATAAAATACTTAAAATAGTTTCTGTCAAAGCTACAATTCCCTTTTTGTCCTCCAAAAATCCCCAAAGTAATTGTGGAATTCAGCATGCTTTCATATAAGAATGTGTCAATCATATTGAGTAGTTTTAGTTGAGTAACAGTATTGCACACATTGACTACCTTCCTTTCATAACATTTCTTTAGGTTAATATACCATTAAATAAATTCAGCATTCCAGCATTTAGATTCACTGATTCTCTCTACTTATTTTTCTAACGATTGTAATCTTAGCTCTCATATTTACAATTATTCAGTTATCATTCTGATTTTTAAATGGGCTCATTTTTAAAAAATTTCAAAAATATACTACACTTTTTAATGTTCCTTCTGGGGTCCTCTGTATTTTACTAAACTTTCCAACCTGAAATATTAAATTGTAGGGATATCACACCAAAAATAAGTGGCTATAAAGCAAGGCTTCAATCAGATTCTAACTGGTTCAGCCATGGCCAATGAAATGAAATAGGAACAGATGAATTTTTTTAAAATTTGAATGAAGCAGACTGATAACCAAAATGGGAAAAATTACAAGTCAAAGCCCTGGCATGGGAGACCTGGAAGAGGTGTAGGGAGCCCTTTCAGGTGCCTGACACAAGAGATTGTATTATTTCCAGGGCTGTGGAGAGTGACACACATTCAAAGCAGTGCAGTCGGCCGCCATCTTTGAGTGGGGCACCACTGTTTCTGAGTCTGCAGGTCAAGAGATTTGGCTGCTGTGCAGTGTGTACACTGCCCTTGTTTTCCCAGAAAGAGATTAAAAGTTTCTAGCATCAGGCTTCAACCTATAATTTTTCCCCTTCCTGTTATCGTTCTGGTTCACTCACATTTTAAAAATTTGGATCTGTTCAAGTTTCACTTTCTTGGCCATGACTGAACCAGGAAGAACAGGTTCAAAGCCCTGCTATAAAGTACAGTAATTGGTTATTTTTATGATTTTATATGTTATTTTGACAACAACCACATAATTAATGTAGCATCTTTAATAGATAAAACCAGCAGAAAAATTAACTAGTTATTTTCAATCCATGGATCCTTTTAACAGTCCCTTATAACCTATTTTAAAAATTCACCCAATGATCATCAACTTAAGTGCCAAACAACTAACACTTTTCTTATTCAATTTTGCAAAAATATAGCTATGTGGGTTAATTATCAACATAATCATTGCTCTAGGATAAAGTTTGTTGACTTGCAGGCATGACAACAATAAAAATTCCATTGCCATTGAGTCGATTTCTACTCATAGCGACCCTATAGGACAGGGTAGAACTGTCTCATCAGGGTTCCAAGGCTGTAAAACTTTATGGGAGCAGACTGTCACATCTTCCTCCCACAGAGTGGCTGGTGGTTTAAACAGTTGACCTTTCAGTTAGCAGCTGAGTGCTTAACAACTGCACCACCAGGGCAACAATATTAATACAGAACTTAAATTCCTTTTTACCATGCTATATCTGGTTTTGTTTTCTTCTATGTGATGAAAACTACATTTCTATGGAGTCAAGAGAAAGTTCTATGAATTGAATAAAGGGGGCCATTTTACCCCGAATCTCACGTCTCACTTTTAAACGTGCATGAGCATTACTAACTCATCAGGGAACAGAGTACATCACACACACACACACATAAAATAAGAGAAACACAAAAAAACAAACAAGCAAAAAAAAAAACCCATTGCTGTTGAGTAGATCCCGATTCATAATGACCCTACAGGACAGAGTAGAACTGCCCTGCAGGGTTTCCAAAGAGCAGCTGGTAGATTTGAACTGATGACCTTTTGGTTAGCAGCCATACACTTAACTACTGCACTACCAGAGAGAAATAAGCTCATTCTATATAAGAATGCTTAAACAATGCTTATTCATATTATTCCTTGTTCTTATTTCTTATATCTCGTTCTTAGTTCTCATATATACCATTTTCTTTCTTTCTTTTTTTTTTTTTTTTACTTTTATTGTGCTTTAAGGGAAAGCTTACAAACCAAGTCAGTCTCTCAATCAAAAACTTATATACACCTTGCTATATACTCCTAATTGCTCCCCCTCTAATGAGACAGCACACTCCTTCCCTCCACTCTCTATTTTCATGTCCACTCAGCCAGCTTCTGACCCTCTCTGGCCTGTCATCTCTTCTCCAGACAGGAGCTGCCCACGTAGTCTCATGTGTCTACTTGATCCCAGAAGCTCACACTTCACCAGTATCATTTTCTATCCCATAGTCCAGTCCAATCCCTGTCTGAAAAGTTGGCTTTGGGAATGGCTCCTGTCTTGGATTAAGAGAAGGTCTGGGGACCATGACCTCCAGGGCCCTTCCAGTCTCAGTCAGACCATTAAGTCTGGTCTTTTTATAAGAATTTGAGGTCTGTGTCCCACTGCTCTCCCGCTCCCTCAGGAGTTCTCTGTTGTCTTCCCTGTCAGGGCAGTCATTGGATGTAGCCAGGCACCATCTAGTTCTTCTGGTCTCAGGCTGATGTAGTCTCTGGTTTACGTGATCCTTTCTGTCTCTTGGGATCATCATTACCTTGTGTCTTTGGTGTTCTTCATTTTCCTTTGATCCAGGTGGGTTGAGACTCATTGATGCATCTTAGATGGCCACTTGCTAGTGTTTAAGACCCCAGACACCACTCTCCAAAGTGGGATGCAGAATGTTTTCTTAATAGATTTTATCATGCCAATTCACTTAGATGTCCCCTGAAACCATGGTCCCCAAACCCCGTCCCTGCTATGCTGACCTTTGAAACGTATAGTTTATTCAGGAAACTTCTTTGCTTTTAGTTTAGTCCAGTTGTGCTGACCTCTTCTGTATTGTATGTTGTCTCTCCCTTCACCTAAAATAGTTCTTATCTATTATCTAATTAGTGAATACCGTTTTACCTCCCTCCCTTCCTCCCCCCTCTCATAACCATCAAAGAATATTTTCTTCTCTGTTTAAACTATTTTTCAAGTTCTTATAGTAGTGGTCCCATACAATATTTGTCCTTTTGCAACTGACGAATTTCACAAAGCATGATGCCTTCCAGATTCCTCCATGTTATGAAATGTTTCATGGATTCATCATTGTTCTTTATCAATTCATAGTATTCCATTGTGTGAATATACCATAATTTATTTATCCATTCATCCACTGATGGGCACCTTGGTTACTTCCATCTTTTTGCTATTGTAAACAATGCTGCAGTGAACATGGGTGTGCGTATATCTGTTCACGTAAAGGCTCTTATTTCTCTAGGATATATTGCAAGGAGTGGGATTGCTGGATCGTATGGTAGGTCTATTTCTAGCTTTTTAAGGAAGCACCAAATCGAATTACAAAGTGGTTGTACCATTTTACATTCCAACCAGCAGTGTATATATAAGTGTTCCAGTCTCTCCACAACCTCTCCAACATTTATTATTTTGTGTTTTTTGGATTAATGCCAGCCTTGTTGCGGTGAGATGGAATCTCATTGTAGTTTTGATTTGTATTTCTCTAATGGCTAATGATCCTGAGCATTTCCTCATGTATTTGTTAGCTACCTGAACATCTTCTTGAGTGAAGTGCCTGTTCATATCCTTTGTCCATTTTTTAATTGGGTTACTTGTCTTTTTGTAGTTGAGTTTTTGCGGTATCATGTAGATTTTAGGGATCAGATGCTGATCCGAAATGTCATAGCTAAGAACTTTTTCCCAGTCCGTAGGTAATCTTTACTCTTTTGGTGAGGACTTTGGATGAGGATCGGTGTTTGATTTTTAGGAGAGCCCAGTTATCTAGTTTCTCTTCTGCATTGTTAGTAATGTTTTGTATACTGTTTATGCCATGTATTAGGGCTCCTAACATTGTCCCTATTTTTTCTTCCATGATCTTTATTGTTTTAGATTTTATATTTAGGTCTTCAATCCATTTTTAGTTAGTTTTTGTACATGGTGTGAGGTATCGGTCTTGTTTCATTTTTTTGCAGCTGGATATCCAGTTATGCCAGCACCATTTGTTAAACAGACTGTCTTTTCCTCATTTAACTGAATTTGGGCCTTTGTCAAATACCAGCTGCTCATATGTGGATTGACTTATGTCTGGATTCTCAATTCTGCTCTATTGGTCTATGTACCTGTTGTACAAGTACCAGGCTGCTTTGACTACTGTGGCTGTATAATAGGTTCTAAAATCAGGTAGAGTGAGGCCTTCCACTATGTTCTTCTTTTTCGATAATGCTTTACTTATCCGGGGCCTTTTTCCCTTCCATACGAAGTGATGATTTCTTTCTCCATCTCATTGGAAAGTGTTGTTGGAATTTGGATTAGAATTGCATTGTATCTATAGATGGCTTTTGGTAGCATAGACATTTTGACAACGTTAAGTCTTCCTATCCATGAGCAAGGTATGTTTTTCCACTTACGCAGGTCTCTTTTGGTTTCTTGCAGTAGTGTCTTATAGTTTTCTTTGTATAGGTCTTTTATGTTTCTGGGAAGTTTTATTGCTAAGCATTTTATCTTCTTTGGGACTACTGTAAATGGTATTGATTTGGTGATTTTCTCTTCAGTGTTCTTTGTCGGTGTAGAGGAATCCAATGGATTTTTTAATGTTTATCACGTATCCTGATCCTCTGCTGAACTCTTCTATTAGTTTCAGTAGTTTTCTTGAGGATGCCTTAGGGTTTTCTGTGTATAACATTATGTCCTCTGCAACTAGAGATACATTTATTTCTTCCTTAACAATCTGGGTCCCCTTTATTTCTTTACCTAACCTAATTGCTCTGGCTAGGACCTCTAGCATAATGTTGAATAAGAGTGGTGATAAAGGGCATCCTTGTCTGTTTCCCCATCTCAGTGGGAATGTTTTCAGGCTCTCGCCATTTAGGGTGATGTTGGCTGCTGGCTTCGTATAAATGCCCTTTATTATGTTGAGGATTTATCCTTCTATTCTTATTTTGCTCAGAGTTTTTATCATGAATGGGTGTTGAACTTTGTCAAATGCCTTTTCTGCATCAATTGATAAGATCATGTGGTTCTTGTCTTTGGTTTTATTTATATGATGGATTACATTAATTGTTTTTCTAATATTGAACCATCCCTGCATACCTGGTATGAATCCCACTTGGTCATGGTGAATTATTTTTTTGATTTATTGTTGAATTCTATCAGTTAGAATTTTTTTGAGGATTTTTGCATCTAAGTTCATGAGGGATATAGGTTTGTAATTTTCTTTTTTTGTGGTGTCTTTACCTGGTTTTGGTATCAGGGATGTGGTGGCTTCAGAGAATGAGTTTGGGAGTATTCCGTCCTTTTCTGTGCTCTGAAATACGTTTAGTAGTAGTGGTGTTAACTTTTCTCTGAAAGTTTGGTAGAACTCTGCAGTGAAGCCGTCCAGGCCAGGGCTTTTTTTTTTTGGAAGTTTTTAAATTACCTTTTCAATCTTCTTTTGTTATGGGTTTATTTAGTTGTTCTACCTCTCTGTTAGTTTCAGTAGGTAGTGTGTTTCCAGAAATTCAGCCATTTCTTCTAGATTTTCACATTTGTTAGAGTGTAATTTTTCATAGTAAATTGATATTCTTTTAATTTCAGTTGGGTCTGTTGTAATATCACCCATCTCATTTCTTTTGTGCATTATTTGCTTCCTCTCCTGTTTTTCTTTTGTCAGTTTGGCCAGTGGTTTATCAATTTTGTTGACTTTTTCAAAGAACCAGCTTTTGGTCTTGTTAATTCTTTCAATTGTTTTTCTGTTCTCTATTTCATTTAATTCTGCTCTAATTTTTATTATTTGCTTTCCTTTGGTTCTGAGGGTTTCTTTGTTGCTCTCTTTCTATTTGTTAAAGTTGTAGGGATAATTCTTTGATTTGGGCTCTTTCTTCTTTTTGTATGTGTGCATTTATTGATATAAATTGACCTCTAAGAACTGCTTTCACTGTGTCCCAGAAGTTCTGACAGAAAGTGTTTTCATTCTCAATGGATTCTATAAATTTCTTTATGCCATCCTTGATGTCTTCTATAACCCACTCCTTTTTGAGCAAGGGATTGTTCAGTTTCCAAGTGTTTGATTTCTTTTCCTGCTTTTTCTGTTATTGATTTCAACTTTTATGGCCTTATGGTCTGAGAAGATGCTTTGTAATATTTCAGTGTTTCGAATTTCGCTAAGGCTTGTTTTATGACCTAATAAGTGGTCTATTCTAGAGAATGTTTCATGTGTGTTGGAAAAGAAAGCATATTTGGCTGCCATTGGGTGGAGTGTTCTGTACATGTCTATGAGGTCAAGTTGGCTGATTGTGGCATTTAGATCTTCCGTGTCTTTATTGAGCTTCTTTCTGGATTTTCTGTCCTTTACCGAAAGTGGTGTGCTGAAGTCTCCTACTATAATTGTTGCCCTGTCTATCTCAATTTTCAATGCTGTTAGAGTCTGTTTTATGTATCTTGCAGCCCTGTCAGTGGGTGGATAAATATTCAATGGTTGTATCCTCCTGGTATATTATCCCTTTAATCATTATATAGTGTCCTTCTTTATTCTTTGTGGTGGATTTAATTTTAAAGTCTATTTTGTCAGAAATTAATATTGTCACTCCTATTCTTTTTGATTGTTGTTTGCTTGATATATTTTTTTCCATCCTTTGAGTTTTAGTTTGTTGGTGTCTCTAAGTCTAAGGTGTGTCTCTTGTAAGCAGCATATAGACAGATCGTGTTTTTTAATCCATTCTGCCACTTTCTGACTCTTTTTTGGTACATTTAGTCCATTTACATTCAGTGTAATTATGGATAGGTATGAGTTTAGTGCTGTCATTTTGATGTCTTTTTTTTTGTGTTGTTGACAGTTTCTTTTCCCCTCTTAATTTTTTGTGCTCAGTAGTTTTTCTTTACATATTGTCTTTTCCTGTAATTCATTGCATTTGATTTTGTTTCTGCTGAGTCTCTATTTTTTTCTTTAATTTTATTTTGATGAGTAGGATTGTTATTCTACTTTGTATTTACTTTAATATTTACCCCTATTTTCCTAAGTTTAAATCTAACTTTAACACTTTGTCTTCCTCTCCATATGAAAGATCTATGGCTACATTTTTTTAATCCCTCTTTATTGTTTTAGTGTTGTCTTCTTTTACATAATGACATAGCTGTTTCCCTGTTTTGAGCATTTTTTTATCTTGATTCATTTTTGTGATTTCCCTGTCTAGGTTGACATCTGATTGCTCTGTCCAGTGTTCTAGTCTTGGGTTGATATCTGATATTATTGGTTTTCTAACCAGAGCAATCCTTTTAGTATTTCTTGTAGTCTTTGGTTTGGTTTTTACGAATCCCCTAAACTTCTGTTTTTCTGGAAATGTCCTAATTTTGCCTTCATATTTGAGAAACATTTTTGCTGGATATATGATTCTTGGCTGGCAATTTTTTTTCCTTCAGTGCTTTATATAAGTCATCCCGCTGCCTTCTTGCTGCATGGTTTCTGCTGAGTAGTCCAAGCTTATTCTTATTGACTGTCCTTATTAGGTGAATTTTCATTTATCCCTAGCTCCTCTTAAAATTCTCTCCTTATCTTTGGTTTTGGCAAGTTTGATTATAATATACCTTGGTGACTTTCTTTTAAAATCTACCTTATATAGAGTTCGATGAGCATCTTGGATAGATATCTTCTCATCTTTCATGATATCAGGGAAGTTTTCTGCCAACAAATTTTCAAGAATTCTTTCTGTATTTTCTGTTATCCCTCCTTGTTTTGGTACTTCAGTCACTCATAGGTTATTTCTCTTGATAGAGCTCCACATGATTCTTAAGTTTTCTTCATTTTTTAAAATTCTTTTATCTGATTTTTCTTCAAATATGTTGGTGCCAAGAGCTTTATCTTCAAGCTTACCAATTCTACCTTCCACTTGCTCAATTCTGCTTCTATGACTTCCTATTGAGTTGTCTGATTCTGTAATTTTATTGTTAATCTTCTGAATTGCTGATTGCTGTCTCTCTATGGATTCTTGTAGCTTATTAAATTTTTCATTGTTCTTGAATAACCTTTTTAGTTTCTCCAACTGCTTTATCTGTGTATTCCTTGGCTTGTTCTGCATATGGCCTAATCTCCTTCTTGATCTCATGCCTGATGTCTTGAAGAGTTCTGTACATTAATATTTTGTATTCTGCATCCTTTAGTTCCAAGGAAGCACCTTTATCCAGAAGATCCCTTGATTCTTTGTTTTCAGAGCTTGTTAAAGTGATTATGTTCTGTTTCTTTATGTGATTTGATATTGACTGTTGTCTCTGAGCCATCCATAAATTATTGTATTAGTTTATTTTATGTTTGCTTACTATATCCTAGCTTCTTGCTTAATTTTTTTTTTCTTTTTTTTGATATGTCCAAATAGGTTGCTTGAGTGAGCTCGCTTGATTATTTTCACCTTTGAAGCTCTAATGTCCTGTCACCAGATGGCTGGAGCTGTTACCAGGTATATGAGTCTAGGAATCCATTCACTTTTCTTGTATGGATTCAGCTCAGGTGTCCAGGTATTTGGTCATCAAGTGTGTGGTCCAGGCTCTGTTCTATAATCTTAAAGGGGCAGGGGTGATTGGTGTAGGTACCAGTATCTGGTTGCAGCAGGGGGTCACACCTTGAACAAGGCAGGGGGCTGACAACTATCCCCCAAGTGTCTGTGAAGAAAGCACATCCCTGTTCCCTAGAGCACACAGGTGGGTGGGTTCTGCAGTCGGACCTTGGGCACCCAGTGCTTTCGGCTCTAAGGACTTGGAGATGCCAGTTATCCTGGGACCCCTGTTGCAGGTGGCTGGGTGACCTGAGTGGAGCCACCAGTCCTTAGGCCCCTGATGTGGGTAGGTGAGGACCCTGTTTAATAGGCACAGCAGTGTCAAACATCAAACCTACCTTTCCACTGCACAGCTGAAACTCTTGTATTCTGCCAACAAGTGCCTAGTCTCCTGAAATAGGCCCACACAGGTCCATGCAGGGGGGAAAGATATTCCAAGTCCACGGACCATTTTTGCCTGGACAGGAGCCATTTCTGTCCTGAGCTCCTCCCGGTTAGTAGAGCTGGTAGATTATCTTTTCCCCAGTTGTGAATTTATTCCTTCTCCAAGGCTGGGAGAATGGCTCTGGGCATGCAACAGGCCCTATCTTGGGTCCAGAGATATCAAAAGCCACTGAAGCTGGCTTGGGGGTTGGTCACGGGAAAATATACACAAGTACTTAGCTTTTGCTGAGAGCGTCGTTCTCTGGTTCCAGAGGTGTGAGTAGGCTGTGCACCTGGCTGTTTCTCCCTGAGGAAACTGTGGCCAAACACCACCACCAGCCTGCCACAGCCTGAGGGTTCCCAATGATTCAGGTCCAGCAACTCCTCTCCACTTCTGAACTATCTCTCCCTCCCCCCTGCCACTACTCAGTCCACTTTCTAACTTTGCCTTTGTTGTTCAGGGCTTCTAGCTTGTCATAAATATAATCGTTTCACTTGTTTTTTGGGGTCTTTGTTGTAAGAGGGTTCACTGGAAGCATCTGACTACTCCACCATCTTAGCCCTGCCTATATACCATTCTTATTACTTGTGGTTGCAAGTAAGAATTGGCAGGTAAGTGTTTTGGTCCTTTCCAATATTTTCTGAAGCTTCTGTGGGCCGTAATGTGCATATTGGTTCTCCAGAGCTGATTGTGTGTTATCTCTTCCCAAATTTGTGGTCAGTGACACTACATTGATACCTTGATATCAGCTATGGAAACTGGCTACAAATCAGGACATTTTCTTTTTTTTCCTCAGAGAGCCAGTTATTAACCATTATGTCAATAAGCGTAACAGTTTTTAACTAGTTATTACCTGCACACCACTCCATGTCAGGATTACTATGATCCACACATACAGGCAGTCCCCAAGTTACCTATGACTGAAAGTTATGAATCAATCCCTGTAAAGTCTATTATATTAAAAATTCAAGGTACATACAATTGATCATAATAACAAAAGGATGCTACTTTGTGATGCACATTTATTATTACTGTATTAGTACATTAAAGATGTTTTAGTGTATCTGGAAGTGTTTCTTTAATGCTTTTGTGCATAGAAAGGTACACTACATATTATATACTAAGATAAACATTTGACTAACTGATGTTAGATACGTAGTGTACCTAACTGTTCCACCTTACATACAAATTCGACTTAAAGACATACTTAAGAATGGAACTCATTCATAATCTGGGGACTGCCTGTAATTTCATTCCACATTCAAGGGAATAATTACAAAATCAGTCTTTAGCAAAATAAAGAAGCCAATTTTTGTCTTCTAGTTTCCTGCTTTATTTTTTCTCATTACTTCTCATATATTTAATATTTTTATTCTAATTCCATGACCTTATAAAAATAAGAAAATATAGAACACTAATAATTGATAATTATGTACAGTAACCTTTATGTGACTTCTCCTTTAACTACCACCATACCACTACTGATTTTTATGAAGCAAGTTTCCAGTTTCCCGTGATGAATTGACACCTACACCTAAAGCTGATCATGATGGAAACAGTGAGTTAATCTTTGTATGTTACCTGAGAGTGTTTGAACAGGCTACAATTTTTGTTTTCTTGGAGTTTTTACTTCTTCTACTGAGGAGGAATCACAGGCTAGCTTAAAGTCCATTTTGTAGTGCTTTTGAGGTAAGCGGGTTGATTTTATTGGTCCACAGTAGGATATAAGGAAGACTTTTTTTCAATATTAGAGTGGTCCAAAAATAACAGGTTCCCTCAAATTATTCAGCGCTCATTATTGGATGTGTTCAGGTAAAAATTGAGAAAATATCTGCTGGTGTCGTAGGAGAAATCTTAGATGTGAGCTTCTTTAGTTCATCTCTTTTGGCCTTCCAATTCTAAAATTCAATAAATCATTGAATCTCAAGAAATACAAAACAAAATTTAAAAACCATTAAATAAAGTTTTGTAAGTAAAAAGTTAGCACTATTTAAACTTTTAAATCTTTTTTTTTTTTTTTAATTTCTTTTAAGGCATTTGGTTCCATTATACATAGACCAAGATGCAATTGTTCAAATAGAACAAGGGGATGCTATGTGATTTAAAATTAGGAACGGTGTGTGTCACTGTTGTATTCCTCCACCATACTTATTCAGTCTGTATGCTGAGCAACTAATCTGAGAAACTGGACTGTATGAAGAAGAACGTGGCATCAAGATTGGTGGAAGACTCATTAACAACCTGCATTATGCAGATGACACAACCTTGTTTGCTGAAAGTGAAGAAGACTTGAAGTACTTACTGATGAAGATCAAAGACTACAGCCTTCAATATGGATTACACCTCAATAAAAAGAAAACAAAAATCCTCATAACTGGACCAATAAGCAACATCCTGAGAAATGAAAAAAATATTGAAGTTGTCAAAGATTTCATTTTACTTGGAACTGCAATTAATGCCCATGGAAGCAGCAGTCAAGAAATCAAACGACTTGTTGCATTGGGTGAATCTGCTGCAAAGGAAGTTTTTAAAGTGTTAAAAAGCCACTAAATTATACCTAATATAAGCCATGGTATTTTCAACCGCTGCATATTTATGTGAAAGATGGACAATGAATAAGGAAGATTAAAGAAGAACTGATGCCTTTGAATTATGATGTTGGCAAAGAATATTGAATATACCATGGACTGCCAGAAGAAAGAACAAATCTGTCTTCGAAGCACAGCCAGATTGCTCCTTAGAAGCGTGGATAGGTGAGATTTCATCTCATGTACTTTGGTCCTGTTATCAGAAGGAACCAGTCCCTGAACAAGGACATCATGCTTAGTAGAGTGTCAGCAAAAAAGAGGAAGACCCTCAAAGAGATGGATTGACACAGTGGTTTTAACAATAGGCTCAAACACAGCAGTGATTGTGAGGATGGTGCAGGATAGGGCAGTGTTTCATTCTGTTCTACACAGGGTCACTATGAGTCAGAACCTACTCGACAGCACTTAAAACAACAAATGTCGATATGCCAACATAACACAGTGACAATTACATATACAATTTGACACATCAGGTTAAAATTCTTTGCATGTCATTGGAAAAATCAGTATTTCTATCTTTTTATTCTTGTGTTTTACAGATGTGGCTTATATAATATCCTCATCCACTCATGTAATAAGTCTAAATGTACACCATTTTTTTGATAGTAGGAGATAGTCTAGCCCTGGTGGCACAGTGATTAAGAGCTTGGCTGCTAACAAAAGGTTCGCAGTTCAAATCTACGAGCTGATCCTCGGAAACCCTATGGGGCAGTTCTCCTCTGTCCTATAGGATTGCTATGAGTCAAAATCAACTCAATGGCAAAGAGTTTTTTTTTTTTTTTTCTCTCAAAAGTCAAACACCAATATTATCTTGCAACAACTTATCTTTTAAGAGTTTTTCCATACAAAGGTGCCATCTATGTGTTTGATGTTGATTTACATATCATAATCTAGACTAGGATTGATGATACTCATTCTTGGGCAGAGTTAGGTAGACATACTTGCAATCTTCTGGCTATATTATTTTATATATTCATGTCCATAAAGCCTGTACATCAATTTGCCCAGAGTATGTACTCATTAAATAATTACTGAATAATTAAAGTTTTATGTCTTTTTACAAGGTGACAGTGGTTCTCTCCAATTTATCTCAACTTTATATTAGCTTTCTAATGGATAATATAATGGATTATATTAACTTTCATATGCCACTTAATATCTAATTATCTTAAGGGCTCTATCACATGTGGGTAATGGCTGATTTGAAATCTCACAAATATTTATAGGCAAATATTATCTTAAAAAACTGTAATAAGTACAATTTAATGCACATTAGTATTTTCAGTTTGCTTTTCAAATTACGTCTTGTTAAAAAAAAGAGATTGAAATTTAGTTTATAACTAAATAGTAGTTCATTGAGATTCTGATTCCCTTATGATAGATAACCATTTGAGCTTCTTTATTTTTTTTTTTACTGAATACTATAGTTATTTGGTTTTATTAAACAGATAGATTAACTTTTGTATCATATAGATTTAGATGATAAACACATATCTTAACAAGAAAATAAGTGAATAGTGTATTATCGCTTCTACCTTAAATGTACTAAGAATTACTTTTATAAAATATGGTTTGGAAATGTTAAATAGTTGATATATTTATATATTAATTTATGTATAACTATTTATAAGGGTCGCTATGAGTTGAAATCGACTTCACAGCAGTGGGTTTTATTTATAAGGCACTCTAATGGCACAGTGGTTAAGTGCTTGGCTGCTAACCGGTAGGTCAGCAGTTAGAACTCACCAGCCACTCTGAAGGAGAAAGATGCAGAAGTTTCTTCCCGTAAAGATTTACAGGTTTAGAAACCTTATAGGGCAACTCTACTCTGTCCTGTAGGGTTCCTATGAGTCAGAAGTGACTTGACAGCAAAGAGTTTTTTTTCTTTTACATTATATGTATTTTCATTTAAATTATATATTAAATGAGGAGCTGTTTATCAAAGATATATATATATACACTATATATGTCTTTTTATATATGTCTGTATATATAAATAAATATATTCCTATACTCTAAGTATTCAGAATATCCAAAAGTATTATTGACAGCATATTTTGAAATTGTTATATTTATGTACCCCTTTTGGTTTTTTTAACCAATAAATGAAATAATTTTTACCAATTTAAAAAGAATAGAATCTACTGCACTCTCTATATATAATACTAGAGTTACATATAAAACATTAAATATTCCCCTAATTCTTCTGACATAAAACTAAAAAAAATCCATGTTTACCTTGAAAATAGATTTTATAATTAAAATTGTTATATTTTGTTCTCAGCTTTGAACTACCATATTATTTCCACACTAGGTATAATATAAATGACCACTGCCAATTCTCTGAGTTTAGAATTGGTTGTTTATAATTGTCACCAAATTCAGCTGACTGAATATTTTGACCTCAATTCAATCCCCAGAAATTTTGTTAGTAGACTTTGAATAGTAAGACCTGAATTTCAACGTCCCTCATTTATGGTACAATTCCACAAACGACTTTCAGAAAATTGCATAAACTAATATTGTTGTATCCAATATGTGTTTTTAAGACTTCAAATTGTTAATATTGTCTTACGATGAGTCCTTCAGAGCAGGCTACAAATTCTATTACCCTCAGGTGATAGACTGTTATCTCCCTGAAAAAGTCAGGATCAAGCAAGACAAATAGTTATCAGTGAAATAAGCAACTATCACCTTACTTATGCCTTTATAGTTAATGTATAAATTCTTACACTAGATGAAAAAATTAATTTAAATTTCCTATCTTTAATTCGATTGTAGATATCTATTCAGGGTGTTTGGTTGTTAATCAACTCATGGTCTTCTACATTATAGAAAAAACAGTTGCTGAAAAAAATTATAACACCAACATTCATTAATCATATTGCTAAATCTTAATAAATTATTAATAAACTTTATTTTTTCCTGTTCCATCATTTCACTTTGCCAGCTTATATTACCTATACCATTTTGCTTCACTGTTTATAAAGAAGTATCACTCTGTGAGATTGCAGTACATAAATTCTTATGGACTATTTGCCTGAAGTGGAAGTTACAGAGAAGTCCCTAAAGTACCCTTCATGTACTGACTATTATTAGGTGTTGAGCTTGCCTTTAGTTGGATCCTTACAAACTATGTAAGAAAGTGTATTTTCATTCTCCAAGAATCAGGGGACATAGTTACATACATAATGTTATATTAAGCAGCTATATATGATCAGAGTGAATAGGGATTGGTTAACCTCTATAGTTAGGACACTTTTTAAAGATGTAAAGAAGCAGTGCCCACATTTCTTTCATTAAGAGTACTCTCTGTTTTTAAAGATGTTGTTTCAAGAGTATATGATGGGGCCTGATCACATGATTATTGTGAAGGCCAAGCTCTCAACAACAACCAGTTGGTGCCTAAGGAGGAGAATTGGATTGGCCTTACAATCACCATTTTGTTGTCAACTACATGAACAAATATTTGGACTTGTTTTCATAACAGCAAATTATCTCTTCCAATTACCCTCCAATTTGCACTTGTGTTACTTTTAACAGCTAGATTGTCCTTTTGCACAAATAATAATGGTCTCAGCCACTAAAGTGAAAATAAAAAGCAGGCAAAAGCTTAGTTTTATTAATGCTGAGACAGAAATGTTAATTACACAGGATATTGAAGTATAAAAGACTTCCTTTGCTGTCTCCAATCCCTTTTGAACTTCTCAGGGTTTTAAATACAGCATTGGCTTGGCAGATATTCATGTCTGGAAAATAAAGGAATGGAAAATACTGCACCAAAATAAAATCTCAAAAACTCAGTAACCAACTCTAATTTTTATCAATCAGGGAAGAAGACTACCTCTTTTTTTGGAAAAATTCTTTTAAGAAGTCTAAATTAAATTCAGAAAGAAAATATGTAAAATGATTTTAATTGCCTTATAGTATTCCTATGTAGCACACAAAATTTTTTTAAACGTGCATTTTGATAATGTTAAGATTAAGAAGGAAGAATGTATCACCAACAGGGATCAAAATTTATATAGTTATAAGGAGTACGGAACAAATAATCTTCCACATAAATACATTTTCTCCTAAAATATGAATTAGATCTAGTCACTATGCTGTTTACAACACTTCGTTGCACTTAAAGTACGTCCTGACTCCTTCTCTAGCCTACAAAGACCTATAGGATATTATTCTAATTTGTTTCCAGCCTCCTCTCCCCTCCTTCCCCTAGTTCTACATGCTCTAGTCAAAGTGCCTTCTTTCCATACCTCAACCACACCAAGCTCAGCTCTCCCACTGAGGCCTTTAGCTCCCTCGTCTGCCTAAAGCATTTGACCCAAGATCTTCCAAGTGCTTGAGTCTTCTTGTCATTAAGGTTTCAGTTCCAATGAGACTTCCTTGACTATTCAATCTAAATTGGCCCTATCTCCCTAGTCTTTCTCTGTCGTTGTTGTTAGGTGCCAATAAGTTGGTTCTGACTCATAGCAACCCTATGTACAATAGAACGAAATACTGGCTGATCCTGCACCATCCTCAAAATCATCGCTATGTTTGACGCCATTGTTGCAGCCACTATGTAAATACATCTTATTGAGGGTATTTTTCCCTAAGGATCTTTTTCCCTGACCCTCTACTTTACCAAGCATGATGTTCATCTCCAAGGACTGGTCCCTCCTGATATCATTCCCAAAATACATGAGACGAAGTCTTATCCATCCTCTGTTCTAAGGAGCATTCTGTCTGTACTTCTTCCAAGACAGATTTGTTTTTCTTCTGGCAGTCCATGGTATATTCAGTATTCTTCACCAACACCATAATTCAAATGCATCAATTCTTCTTCCGTCTTCCTTAATCATTGTCCAGCTTCCACATGCATGTGATACGATTGAAAATACCATGGCTTGGGTCAAGCAAGGTGACATCTTTGCTTTTCAACACTTTAAAGAGGTGTTTTGCAGCAGACTTGCCCAATGCAATGAGTCTTTTGATTTTCTGACTGCTGCTTTCATGGGTGTTGATTGTGGATCCAAGTAAAATGAAATCCTTGACAACTTCAATATTTTTTCCATTTATCACGATGTTGCTTATTGGTCTGGTTGTGAGGATTTTTGTTTTCTTTCTGTTGAGGTGTAATCCATACTGAAGGCTGTAGTCTTTGATCTTCATCAGTAAGTGCTTCAAGTCTTCTTGGTTTTCAGCAAGCAAGGTTGTGTCATCTGCATAATACAGGTTAAGTAGTCTTCCTCCAATCTTAATGCTGTGTTTTTCTTCATATAGTCCAGTTTCTCAGATTATTTGCTCAGCATACACACTGAACAAGCATGTTGAAAGAATAAAACCCTGATGCACATCTTTCCTGATTTTAAACCACACAGTATCCCCTTGATCTGTTTGAATGACTGCCTCTTGATCTATGCACAGGTTCCTCGCGAACACAGGTAAATTGTTCAAATTAAATTAATATTTGCAGAATAAAAGAATAAATGAACATCTTTTCAGCAACTTTTTTTTTTTTTTTACTGAAACGTTTACTGTACCAGAAAACTAGGAAAATACAGTTATCCTTTCTTGTAACTTCTCTTAGTCACTACCTATGGATTTATTAGCAACTTTCAATGACCATTTATTTGATTAACCTGTTTTGCCACATTTGTGTCTCGTCTTACTGTACAATTATAAGATAATAATTTTTTTTTAATTTAGATAAGAAGTCCATCTATTCATACATTTTCTTAATTTGTGATTATAAGAGTATCTAAGATAAATTTTTTTTTTAGTAGGAGCTAAATTCAATTATATAAGAAAATTAATGACTTCCCTTCAAAGGACCTTCATATTGGAAGAATATTGTTTTACCTATAAAATAATCTAGTTGTGAGATTATTTTGGAATTTCACTAAAACATGTTGATAAGAAAATATAAAGCATATTGAGCTAAGTATATTAGAGTGAAAGTTTTTACGGTGTTTTGAGAGGCAGGCTCAGAAAATCCAATTATATTAAGTTTTTAGATTAAATAAAGAACAGAACAGTCTTAAAGAGCTACATTAAATTTCAAAGAGAAAAATCTTAAATCAGAAAAAAGAAGCAAATAAAAAAATCTCTCTTAGGTGAAAAATGTTAATATTTCACAAATTACACTTTAATATCTTTTAAACAGATTGTGTGATCTATCTATACCCACACGTAAATATAGCCATGCATCTTTTACTATATTAGGATACATTAATATATATTTAACATATAATACACATACCTTTTTAAATATGAAGAAAAATTATATCTGGAGAATATCACATAATTTTTTTTTTTAATAAATGAAAATGTTTTTGTTCAGGGTTTGCAGCTTTTCATCATTAGCTTAATTCCTCTAATTGATATTCTGTATTACTTAGATTTATTTGTGTTTATTCATTCAATTATTAATTGCATTGCCCTTTTAACTTGTGTCCAGCACTGTTATAGCTTCGAGAATACACTAGAGAGCCAAGGCTAAGTTCAATATACAAGAGATACCCACGAGGAACTCATCAATAACCTTGCTTATTTTAAAAGAATTAAATGAGAAAGTGAAATCTCAAATTGTATTTAAAAATGCTGATAGTGAACAATAGTTTCTAGTGTTAGTCCAGTATAAGCCACAATATTACAGCAGAATTTTCCAGTTCAAAGCAAACTCTCATGATGGGAATGCAGTGTCATGCTAGTGCCAGGCACATAGTAAGCTCTCACTAAAAATGTATTGAAGAAATGAATGAAGTATTTCAATACTAGTTATATAATTTTATACTATTACTGGATCTGTAATTTACTGTTATAAAAATATTTTACAAGTATCCACTTTGAAAGAATATATATCAAGAAAATTGCAATATTCTTTTATGTTGAAGACATAACTTCACTAAGTGGGTTTTCTTCCTTATTGTAAACTGTGCTTGAATAGGCTTATAGAATCAAAAATATCTGTGCTCCTATTCTTCAAAACCCAGAGTGCAGAGGAAAGCCAGTTGGCAGGGCCCGCTGGCTATCTGCCATTCTCATCTGTCATTGCAATACAGTCCTAGGGGAAAAAACAATAATGAATTCTGTTTAACTAGGGCTACAGAGTGGCATTTGTTTCATGATGAACTGTGGGTCTATTACTAAAACAAACTAGACTAAAGCCATTCAAATCCTACTTTTTCTGACTCTGGGAAGATCAAAGGGCAGAGGAAGTTTTAAGAATAGGGATTACGTTGTTATTTTTTGACAGTGATATAGCCACCAGAGATAAAGGTTTAGGCACCAACCTGTTATTTTGACTAATTTTTCCACTCACATTGACTGAATTGTTTTGGCATGGTATAGGAACAACCTATATACGATGAGATAACAACAAAAACAACTATAATGATAACTAACATTTTTGCTACCTTTTGCCAGGCATTATTACAAGGACACTGGCATTAGGTCATTTCAATCGTCAAAATAAGTATAGGAAGTAATACTATATTATTCCAATTTTACAGGTAAGAAAAATGAGACAGAGAGGTTAAGTAATTTGGTCCAAGTTGTGCAGGTGTTAAATACAGTGCAAAGGTAAGAATCTGACTCAAGAAAACACTTTTCACTCCATGTAGACAGGATGAGATTTATGAATTATAATCACTGTCTTTCAAGCATTCACAGATGCCTTAAGAAAAGGAATTTTGGTTAGCAGGAATTTCCTGTCTGAGATTTTCCATCCCTTTGGGAGCTGAGGAGTCCCTGGGTGTGCAAGCGGTTAACACACTTAGCTGCTAACCAAGAGGTTGAGGTTCAACTCCACCCAGAGGTGTCTCAGAAGAAAGGCCTGGAGATCTACTTCTGAAAAATCAGCCATTGAAAATCCTATGGAGCACAGTTCTACTCCGACACATATAGGGTCTCCACGAGTCAGGACCAGCTCAGTGGCAACTGGTTGGTTTGGGGAGCTGAAGATGAAGCTCCAAGTGAGCCCTTAGGGAATCCAAATAGATTTCCTAACTTGAGAATTTGAGGCCTATCCAGCAAGAAGTGTTGGTGTGGACTGACTCCATGAAATAAAAACCAGTGCAGACAGCAGAGGCTCAGTACTATTCCCTGGTCAACATAATATTCCAAAAACACTGGGAAAGGAACCCCCTGCCCAACTTTTAATTTATAGTACACACTTATCAATGGGCCAATTATGATTTTTGTGAGAGTTTGAAATGACAGATGCAAAGTCCTAGCATAGGGTCGACCCTAAGCTAGGACTTTGCATTATTTATATTTTATTGTTTATATGCACTCAATAAATAATAATAGCTCCTTATTAGTTTTACAGAGTACCTGGGTGGTGAGAATGGTTAATGCGCTTGAGTGCTAATCAAGAGGTTGGAGGTTTGAGTCCACCCAGAGGCACTTTGGAAGAAAGGCCTGGTGATCTGCTTCTAAAAAATCAGCCATTGAAAACACTGTGGAGCATACTCTGACGTACATGGGGCCACCATGAATCAGAACCTACTCGGCAGCACCTGGTTCGGTTTGGTTTATTAGCTCTCTGGAGCAAACAGGTGGATGGGGTCTAATCTGAATCAAAGTTAGAGCCTTATCCTTTTAAAGAATCAGAATGAACTGTTGGATATGCACCATCTTGAACTGTCATTTTCAGGCTTGCAGTTTTATGCAATGATGAAAATATATCTCCAGTATTTGGGCAATGTCTAAGCCCAGCTTACAAAAAGTCGTTTAACTTCTGTTCGTTAAACAATTAAAGCTACACAAAGTACTCTAAGGATAGCTTTATAGGTACTATTTCTCTGCTGATACCTTTGAATTACAGAGAAAATAGCTCTTGTCTTAAGCTCTAAAATCATTAATAATATGCTGATATTTGGCATTTGTTAAAAATAAAATTAGCCTGGATATTTTCCCAATGTTGTTTCAAAGAAAAAAACTACAAAAACTGTGTCACATTTTTGTTTTACCAATGCAAAGGTATTACATATTTAAATTCACAGTCTGCCATTTCGGTAGTTAATATAAAAGCAATATAAGAAAAGTTTACAATAAAATTTACCTCGAACATGTTGTCTTTTAGTTGACTGTTGACATTGTCGTAATTTTTTTTAAATATTGTAAAAAGGTTAAAAGGACACAGCTTGTTAATTCTGAGGTTCTAAGATTTAAGGAAGATAAATTTACTAACTACAGGTTTCTGTTAATTGAAACTAACCCACATTTGCTGCAGAAAGTGATTTTTATTTAATTTTTTAATATGTTGAATTTTAAAAGTCCTTATTAGTTTTTAAAAATAAACAAGAAATTTTAAATTAATTTTTTTCTATTCATCAGGAAAAATAAAGGTAAAATTCAAAGATACCTTCTTTTATAATTTTTAGTATCTTTACATGTATCATATTTTATAGTATTTTAAAGAAAAAAATTAGTGTTTATATCTACATTATTAACAATTAATGAAATATCACTGGCTCCTAAATACTTAAAAGTTTCCAATTACTTGAGGCTATATGATCTGGGGACAGCTATCTTCCTTGGAGAGAGTGACTCCTGTTAATTTCAGTTAAGCTCATCTCTTCTGTGGTTCAGAATATGTTTATTATCTCTTATATTAAGGAGAAGTCTCAGATAAAATTTTGGGTACTTTTGGATACATCTCTTTTTTCAAGAGATTTATATTTGTCCATTGGCCAGTAGTTTTCTACTATTCCTTTATCATATATTTCTGCATCTTCTTTCTTTCAAGTACATTCTCCAATAGATTTTTCTTATAATTACTCTGAGGACAGTATTTATTCACTATTTAGCACAATCTTGGAAACAGCCAGTTCTCTATTCAAACAGGATAAGTAGCAATTTAATTAAATTAAGTTGGTACAAAAGAAATTCAGTTCTAATTTTATATTAAATGCTTAGGAAAAAGAGAGTGATGAAAGGATTTTGTGATGAGTTTCTAGAAGCAAAACTTTTATTCATTTTTTTTTGTACGACAAAGTTACTATGTGCTAGAAGTTAATTTAGGTGTTTTATACCCCACCATCTTCTGAAGTAGGCATTATTATCCCTATTTTACATTTGAGGAAAAAGCACAGGGTAAAATAACCACCCACTACACAGCAACAAAATAACTGGGCTTGCCTCGTGCTCTTATATTTCCCTTGACATTTTCTGTGTCCTAAACCATTACGTTTTCCATAATGTCCCTGTTCCAGTGGGAGGCCTGATTCTTTCGTTTGGAACTCCAACTAGTTACTGAAGCTATCAACTGCAGTTTAGTCCATACTTGTTTTTTTTTATCCAAAGATGGACTAAAATATAAGAAAGCATTTTGCCACAGTTACTGTTACTATTGCATTTTTAATTATCCTAAGTTACAATGAACTCTCATTAGTCGAATACTTTACACCTATTACTATCATTCATTATTATGGTCCTATGGCTTCAAATATTTCCTCTTATTCAAAATACTTTGGATTTAGCAAAAAATATAGATCAACAACATCAAATATTTGCTTTTATAGAAGCAAAACCTTCAAAAATAAGTGAATATGTCTTAATCACAGAGAAATGAAAATGTTTCTACGATAACATATTTTATTTTTCAAATGAAAATGCCATAGTTTGAGCAACCAAATGTGTTTTTTATTCTATTTATTATGTGGGAGGCACACAAATGCCAACTCTTAAGTAATTGCTAAAACAAATATTATTTTACATTAACCATTTAATAGAATAAATGTAGTAGTTGAAAATTTCTTGATTGTTTATATTTAGTATGTTGATTACATAATCCTATAGCCCTAAATGTCATAAATTAGTTTTATGAAGAAGCATTTTTGTCTTTTTTCATTCTGTATTTTAAAGTGATCTTATGTCTCAAAATAAAATAGTCAATTTCTTATGAATGATTTACTTCAATAAACACTTATTTTCAAGTTATTTTGCTGGATGCACACCTAAAAGGAGAGTACATTATAAATTCTGACTTCAGTAGTCAGGATTTTAAGAACTGATACATAATGAGTGTTTACTATTGCCTGAGTTCTTCAATAAACAATAAATATAATCTCATTTAATCATGACAACAAACCTATGAAGAGTACTATCCTTTTGATGCCCATCGATAGGAAACTGAGACTCAGAGACAGTAAGTGACTTGTCTGGTGCCACACAGCTAGAAAGTCATGAGGCTTAGGAGCAAGTCTTTTCAGCCTGACTAGTACGTCTGAGCCAGTTGTTCAAGACTACGCTAATAGCAAAGAGATTAAAACACACACACACTCATAAATTAAGTCTGAGTAGGATTAACGTCGAAAACAGATACAATCAAAAGTGCTGTAAACAAACCAGAATTCCTATATAGAAGTGACATTATTTGAGATAGGATTGAATGTTCAGTAGGATATCTACAAAAAAAAAAAAAAAATTTTTTTTTTCTACAAGCAGGTGCAAAATAGTGCAATGATCTTACCTCTTGAGGTTAGATTATTTTATTTTTGTAAATTTTACCAAAATGTATATCCACTGCTAGCACCCTTCCTTCCTCAGGGCTTGGAAGGGTCCATGTGCATGAGGGGCCCTGAAAGTTGAGACTCTGAGGGGAAACAAGGGACCTTTATTATGTTTTATATCATCGTATGGGTTATTACAAGAATGTATGTATAAACGATATACATTAAATTCATTTTCAATTTATTAAATTAATGCACAATGATGCTTAATTATTTTATTTTTTTGTTATCTATGTCACCTGGTGTTTATTTTGCAAAACTACCTTTGGAAGCTTGTATAATAGGGTGGAAGAGATGGAGATGGTTCTTCTCTTCCTTCTTATATTATTATTATTTTTAACATTCGCCAAACGCATACAGTACTATGTGATTTATACATGCCATCTCATTTATTCCTTACATAGTACATATTCACTTTATTAATAAGTAAATTGACAATTTGAGATATTAAGTAATCATAATTACCAGGAGAAATCAGTGTGAATTACCAATAGGAGCAACTTTTAGAAGGCACTACTTGGAAAGAGGTGTCAGGAATTATTGAGCAATGTCAGGGACTATGCGAGATTCTTTCCCTAGTTAATGCATTTATACTTCACGACATTCCTTTGAGCTGCATCTTGTTACATTGATTTTACAGATAAATAGAGTTGTGGAAGCCATTTGCTGCTGTTGTGTGCTGCCAAGTCGATTCCGACTCATAGCAGCCCTACAGGACGCAGCAGATCTGCCCCATAAGACTCGCAAGGAGCAGCTGGTGGATTTGAATAGCTGACCTTTTGGTTAGCAGCCTGAGCTCTTAAGCACTTCACCACCAGTGCTTCATTTGTTAGCAAGTGGCAAAGAAAAGAGTCTACGCTTAATTCTTGAAGATCCTCTGACTTCTCACAATTCAGGCCTAAGTCAAAAATGGAGAAAAAGGACATCAAGACTCATTATTAGCAGATTTGAAGAAGTACTCTGCTGCTTGCTATTAGTCACTCTTGTTCTTGATGTAGCCATTACCCATCACTCTCAGGGACTGTTTTTCCTTTGTATTCTCATTCTCAGTGTATACATACCGATTGCAATACTAGTGGTCATCCACTCATCTGCATATTCCCAGCGGAGCTTGGGAAACACTATTGACGGCAAAGGCTATCAAGAGATCAACTTAGTTGTATAATTTAGTTTCTAGCAAACCCAAACCATCATGAGAACATTATAATAACGCTCCGTATGCTACTTTTTCAATTCAAGAATTTCACCATTTGCCTCTATTTCCTCTGTGAGAGTGATTCTTTTCAAATTAGGATTTAAGAACGCAGGACATAGTTATGAAATTCTCAGAAATAACTCTCCCCTCAAACTTTTCTCCTTGAGATCATTTTAGGAGATAGTGTTGTTAAATCAAACGCATATGTGCATTCTACAAATACCAAATTGAGCTTGACTTTCTTTACCAAATTTATTAGTATGCATTTCTTCTTTTACTGAATTCTAAATCAGATGCCTGATAAAACTGAAATAAATGTTATTTTCTGTGGCAGAGCCATTTCTTCCACCTATCTTTCAAAATCTACAAGTTTTCTGAGGTGCTTATCTTAAAGTGGGTGCGCAAAGAGGCAGGGAGGTGAGAAGTGGGGAGGGATGTAAACCAGTCATTTGGGGTTAATGATCATGATTTTCTTGTATTGCTAAAATATTTTTCCTATTTTTATAATATCTAAGAATGGTTTAAAACATTTTTTAATATTTTAACAGCAGCTACTGCTCCCTTGGTTATGTGTGAGTAAGCTAGTTTCTGAGGAATGATACATGTAGAACTCAAAATGTGCCATAAGTTGAGCAATGATAAAGTTTTTTTTTTTTTTTAATTAATGGTAGGGAGTAGGTTGTTTTTATGTCAAAACATTGAAAGATGGTGTTTTCTGTGTTAGCAAATCCAGAATGTTAAAAAAATACACCCAGTTTTTATCATGTCATGTACAGCACTATCTTGTTTAAACCACTTAGCACAGTTCAAGCTCTGTGAGGCTTCATCAGATCTTGATTTCAGTAGATCATACAAGGTATGAAAGGAAAACCAGACATGTCTTGACCCTGCATTCATAAGCTTTAAGACAAAAACAATATACATCAATTGGAATGGAGTGGAAAACTGCTAAGATATTAAATTACAATATAAATATTATCTTACTCATACTTTCCTTAGGTGTCCTATTATCTTTTGAGTATCTGTTGCACATACGAGGATTTGTTTGAGTAATTCTCAGTGCTTAACATCACTGGCTTTGTGGATCTTAGAAGACATGCATGAGATGACATGAATCTCTGTTTGGTTGGTTTATTTTGGTGACCACTGCTTAGCTTTTAAAGAGAGGATATAGAGGAAGGGCTGCTTAAAGGATATCACTTTCACAGGTTTCTAGAGACATTTCTGACAAAGTTTCCTTTTATTCTACAGCTCAGCCATTTACTAGTTTCTTACCCCTGAGCAAGTCAGTTTCCTCATCTGTAAAATGAGGATGATGGCACAGAAGCAATACCGTTGCTATAATGATTAAATGAAAACAGCCTAGGAAAGTGTTTCATATGCTGTAAATTACAATATGTCAGTGGTTATTGATTATTTATCATTCTCACAATATCTTGGCCAATATTTTAACAAATAACTACATATTGAAGGCCCTTTTTGTGCATAATGATCTGACTGATAGATGAAAACAAAACAAAAACACAATAAAAAAGACATGACCCTGCCCACAAGAAAATTATAGCTCAGGTAGGAAGATACATAAGTATAAATGAAGTATCAGGATGATCAATTCTAAATAAATCCATTAGAAAAGATATTATAAATTACTGTACTGTTCACATACTGTTATGGATTGAATTATGTCCCCCCAAAAATGTGTGTATCAGTTTGGCTGGGCCATGATTTCAGGTATTGTGTGATTTTCCTGTGTGTTGTAAATCCTGCCTTTATGATGTTAATGAGGGAGGATGGGCAGCAGGAGTTATATTAGCGAGGCAGGACTCAATCTCTAAGACTGGATTCCATCTTGAGGCGATCTCTTGAGATACAAAAGAAAGAAGGGAGCAGAGAGACAGGAGGATATCTTACCACCAAGAAAGCAGTACCAGGAGTAGAGCCCGTCCTTTGGTCCCAGGGCCCCTGTGAAGAGAAGCTCCTAGTCTGGGGACGATTGATGAGAAGGCCGACAGAGAGAGAAAGCCTTCCCCTGGAGCTGACACCCTGAATTTGGACTTTTAGCCTACTTTACTGTGAGAAAATAAATTTCTCTTTATTAAAGCCATCCACTTGTAGTATTTCTATTATAGCAGCATTAGATGACTAAGACACATACCCAAAATCTAGAGGAATTCTTTTTTAGAAGCATGGTTAGTACTGCATAGTTCTCACTTAGAAATACTCTCAGATGGATAATACATTGATGGAAAGGAAGAAGGTTCTGAGTGTGGGTAGGACATCACATTTAATGGAAATGCAAGCAAAACCTGCAGGGAGGATGAGAAAGAGGATATGAGGCAAAGATGAGGAAAGAAGTTTTTTGGGGAAGAAGGTGTCAATTTTGGAAAGAAAGAGTGAGTTGGAGAATGAAAGGCTGATTCTGCAATTGATAGAATATGTGAAGCTAGGAAGGGAGAGGAAAGGAAAAGAAGATTAACCAGAAGAAGAGGGTTGTGAGCGGTCCAGTTTAAGATACAATACACAAGAATATTCACGTGGACATTGTCTGTTCTCTTAAGCCATGAAATTTGAACTTTATTACCTTTTAATAGGATTAAAGAGAAGCACAGAGAAAAACTGCACTAGAGAGATGTTAAAAAATGAAATATAAATACTCAGTCTAGGGCCGTATGAACTTGCCATGGAAGGCTGTACTTAGTGTATTTCGGAAATGGACCACAGTGTCCTTCTTAATTATATATCACACTTCTTTAAAAATGATCCCTGTTATTAAGAGCTCTTTCAAAAAAGATTAAGGGTATTTAACATTTTTAGAATCCAAACTTTTTTAGATCTAAAGAAGATTAGGTAAGAAATAATCTACCATGTATCTCTTTACTATTCAATGTTTCAAACCAGGGGAATTATTAATATCTCACGTACTCAATGTTTTTTCTATATAAACCAGTGTCATTCAAGACACAGACTCTTCATTATTTTCCCAGAGACTCTAATCAATACTGATTCCAGAACTTTGCTCATGAGCTTTTCCCCACAGGATGCAATGCCCTGCCTCATGAAACTTTCATAAACTCATTTTTAAACCCAGATCAAGTCTCAACCCTTCCTGCCCTTATGGTTGTTGTTAGTGTCCTCTAGCTGGTCCAAACTCATAGTGAACATATATACAACAGAACAAAACACTCCCCGGTCCTGTGCCATCCTCACAATCATTGTTATGTTTGATCCCATTGTTGCAGCCACTGTGTCACTCCATCTCATTAAAGGTCTTCCTCTTTTTCGCTGACCCTCTATCTTACCAAGTTTGATGTCCTTCTCCAGGGACTGGTCCCTCCTGATAACATGTCCAAAGTATATGAGACAAAGTCTCGCCATTCTCACTTCCAAGGAGCACTCTGGCTGTACTTTTTCCAAGACAGATTTGTTTGCTATTCTAGCAGTCCATGATATATTCAATACTCTTCACCAACATAATTCAAAGCCATCAATTCTTCTTTGGCCTTCCTCATTGATTGTCTAGCTTTCACATGTGTATGAGGCAATTGAAAATATAATCATTTTGGTTAGGTGCACCTTTGTCCTCAAAGTCACATCTTTGCTTTCCAACACTTTAAAGAGGTCATTTGTAGCAGATTTGCTCAATGCAATGCATCTTTTAATTTCTTGACTGCTGCTTCCGTGGATGTTGATCGTGGTTCCAAGCAAAACGAAATCCTTGACAACTTCAGTCTTTTCACCAGTTATCATGATGTCGCTTAGTGGTCTGGTTGTGAGAATTTGAGATGTAATCCATACTGAAAGCTGTAGTCTTTGAGCTTCACCAGTAAATGCTTCAAAATCTCTTGGCTTTCAGCAAGCAAGGTTGTATCATCTGCGTATCACAGGTTGTTAATGAGTCTTCCTCCAATTCTGATGCCACATTCTTCATATAGTCCAGATTTTCAGGTAATTTGCTCAATAAACAGATTGAATAAGTATGGTGAAAGGATACAAACCTGATGCACACCTTTTAAACCACACAGTATCCCCTTGTTCTTTTCAAAAAACTGCCTCTTGTTTTATATACAGGTTTCACATGAGCACAATTAAGTGTCCTGGAATCCCCGCTCTTCACAATGTTATCCACAATTTATTATGATCCACACAGTTTGAATGCATAGTCAATAAAACACACATAAACATATTTCTGGTATTCTGTCAGGCAAGATCCATCAGACGTCAGCAATGATATCCTTTGTTCCACATCCTCTTCTGAATCTGGCTTGAATTTCTTGCAGTTCTCTGCTGCAACCACTTTTGATTTATCTTCAGCAAAGCTTTACTAGCATGTGATAATAAAGATTTTGTATGGTAATTTCTGCATTCTGTTGGATCACCTATCTTTGAAATGCACACAAATATGAATCTCTTTCAGTCCATGGGCCAGTTAGCTGTCTTCCAAATGTCTTGGCATAGATGAGTAACCACCTCCAACACTGCGTCCATTTGTTGAAACATCTCAGTTGGTATTCTGTAAATTCCTGGAGTCTTGTTTTTTGCCTATGCTTTTTTTCAGTGCAGCTTCGACTTCTTCCTTCAGTATCATCAGTTCTTCATATATGCTATCTCCTGAAATGGTTGAATATCTTCCAGCGCTTTTTTGTACAGTGACTCTGTGTATTCCTTCCATCTTCTTTTGATGTTTCCTGCATAACTCAATATTTTGCCTATAGAATCCATCAAAATTGCAACTTGAGGCTTGAATTTTTTCTTCAGTTCTTTAGCTTGAGAAATGCTGAGCATGTTCTTCTCTTTTGGTTTTCTAATTCCAGATCTTTGCACATATTGTTATAATACTTTACTTTGTCTTCTCGAGCTGCACTTTGAAATCTCTTGTTCAGCTTTTTTACTTCATCATTTTATCCATTTGCTTTAGCTACTCTATGTTCCAGAGCTAGTTTCAGAGTCTCTTCTGACATCCATTTGGTCTTCTCTTTCTTTCCTCTCTTTTTAATGATCTTTTGCTTTTTTTCATGTACGATGTCCTTGATGTCATCCCACAACTCATCTGATCTTTGGTCATTAGTATTCAGTGCATAGAATCTGTTCTTGAGATGGTTTCCTAATTCAGGTGGGATACACTAAAATTTATATTTTGGCACTTGTGGACTTGTTTTAATTTTCTTCAGATTCAGCTTGAATTTGTATATGAGGAATTGATGATCTGTTCCACAATCAACCCCTGGCTTTGTTCTGACTGATACTGAGCTTCTACATTGTCTTTTTCCACAGAGGCCGTCGGTTTGATTCCTGTGTTTTCTGTTCAGTAAGGGCCATATGTATAGTCACTGTTTATGTTGTTGAAGAAAAGATATTTGTAATGAAGAAGTCGTTGGTCTTGCAAAATTCTATCATACGAACTCTAGCATCATTTCTATCACCAAGGCCATTATTTTCCAACTACGAATTCTTCTCCTTTGTTTCCAATTTTCGCATTCTAATCACCAGTAATTATCGATGCATCTTGTTTGCATGTTTGATCAGTTTCAGCCTGCAGAAGTTGGTAAAAATCTTCAATTTCCTCATCTTTGGCATTAGTGGTTTGTGTGTAAATTTGAATAATAATTGAACTAACTGGTCTTCCTTGTAGGCAGATAGATATTATCCTATCCCTGACAGCATTGTACTTCAAGATAGATTGTGAAATGTTCTTTTGATGATGAGTGTGATGCCATTCCTCTTCAATTTGCCATTCCTGGTATAGCAGACCATTTAATTGTCTGATTCAAAATGGCCAGTACTTGCCTATTTGAGCTCACTAATGCCTAGTATATCAATCTTTATGTATTCCATTTCATTTCTGACAACTCCCAATTTTCCCACAATCATACTTTGTACATTCTATGTTCTGATTAATAATGAATGTTTTCAGCTCTTTCTTCTCATTTTCAGTCCTGCCACATCAGCACATGAAGATCCAAAAGTTCTACTCCATCCACTTCCTTAAGGTCGACTCTACTTTAAGGAGGCAGCTCTTCTCCAGTGCCAACCTGAGGGGCTCGTCTTTTGGCACTATATCACACAATGTTCCACTGATGTTCATAAGGTTTTCACTGGCTGGTTTTTTCAGAAGTAGACAACCAGGTCTTTCTTCCTAGTCTGCCTTAGTCTACAAGCTCCAATGAAACTTGTCCACCAGGGTGACCCTGCTGGTATTTGAAATACCAGTGGCGTAACTTCTAGCTTCATAGTAACACGCACACCACCACGGTACAACAAACTGACAGATGCACAGTTGCCTAAATGAATACTGAGTGATTTTTCTCTTCTTACCTACTGTACACCACTTCCTCCTCATGTTTTCATACTGTCACTTACTGTTGTCAGTTTCACATGTATTACAATCTCCTCAACCAGAGGAATGTGCTTTTTTCACTTTTTCTTTATTTACTAGGTAAATCTTAACCTCTTTGGAGTCTTAACCTTTTGACAATTTAATGGAAAGTATGAACGAGCCCACTCAGAAGAAAAATGCATATGCAAACATACGTAACACATTTTCCATATAATTGAGAGGAAATAAAAGATTCTGAAACCCTTGAGGGAACACTGGTTAATGAATCCTGAATTACTGCTAACCAACAGCCTAGGACAAAGTTGTTGTTTTTAGGTGTCCTAGGGTCAATTCTGACTCATAGTGACCCCATGTACAACAGAATGAAATACTGCCCAGTTTTGTGTCATCCTCACAATTGTTATGTTTGAGCCCATTGTTGCAGCCACTGTGTCAATCTATCTTGTTGAGGGTCTTCCTCTTTTTTGTTGAACCTCTACTTTACCAAGCATGATGTCCTTCTCCTGAGACTGGTCCCTCCTGATAACATGTCCAAAGTATGTGAGATGAAGTCTCACCATTCTCGCTTCCAAGGAACACTCTGGCTGCATCCCTTCCAAGACAGGCTTGTTCGTTCTTCCGGCAGGCCATGGTGTATTCAATATTCTTCGCCAACACCGTAATTAAAGGCATTGGTTCTTCTTTGGTCTTCCTTGTTCATCGTCCAGCTTTCACAGACATATGAGGTGGTTACAAATATCATGGGTTGGGTCAGGCACACCTTAGTCCTCAAAGTGACATCTTTGCTTTCGAACACTTTAAGGAAACCCTGGTGGCATAGTTGTTAAGTGCTACGGCTGCTAATCAAAAGGCCAGCAGTTCAAATACACCAGGTGCTCCTTGGAAACTCTACGGGGTACTTCTACTCTGTCCTATAGGGTCGTTATGAGTCAGAATCCACTTGACGGCAGGAGGTTTTTATTTTTATTATTTTTTTAGCCGCAGGTTTTCCCAATGTAATACATTGTTTGATTTCCTGACTGCTGCTTCCATAGGCATTGGTTGTGGATCCAAGTAAAATGAAATCCTTGGCTACATCAGTCCCTTCTCCATTTATTATGATGTTGCTTATTGGTCCAGTTGTGAGAATTTTTGTTGTCCTTATGTTGAGGTGTAATCCATACTGAAGTCTGTAGTCTTTGATCTTCAAAGACTACTGACAAAGTACGGATTCAATCTGTACTTTTTAATTGATTACCTGTGTATACTCAAATTATTTTTGATTGGTTTAATACAATTAAATGGACCAGGCATTCCAGTGGCACTGAGACAGAACATTGATAATAGTTCAAAGAAGAGAAAGAGTAGGGGATTTAGAAGAAAATAAAGGCTTTGTTCTTAGATATTAATCTAACTACAGCTGTCTTTTTCCAGTAAAGATTTGTTACTGAGTACATATTTCTTATAAAAAAAGCAGGTAGTAAATCTGTGGATGTGGGAAGCTTCAGAATACAAGATGCCTTAAAGAACCTTGTGCTCCAAAGTAAAAATAGAAGTGACACTGAGCAGGAGGAAGGAGGAGGATATGCTGGAATGCAAATCACACCCTTGGTTTCCTGATAAACCATGACTCAGAAGCTACCAAAGATAATAACCAATCACTAGGCAGAGGTATGGTAAAAGTAAATAGGAGTTTAGCAGGTAGCTGGAAGAAGTGATCTTTGAAGCACTCCAAAAATTGAACAACTCCAACTAGATTAATAAAAATAAAATAATCATTATAAAAAATTCTCATTTATTGAACATATATCTCTATGTCAAGAACTAAAATAAGCAGTTTGCATGCAATATATTTCAGTAGCTTGAATACGTTTTATTAGCACAGTTGCTTGAATGTTTCATTAAGGTTTTAAAAATGAAGAGGGCTCTATCCATTTATCCAGGATACTGTACATATGATGTTCAGAAAGAGAAGATGGAAAATATGAATTGAAATATGAGCAATCTACTTGCATCTTGTTCACAGTCAGATCTCCAGTCTTCTTAAAATAAGAAGAAAACTTACTCCTCTCTGAGAAAGAAAAATTAAAGCCTATGTCTAAAAAAATAGTTTAAGAATACTTTTATATCGGAGGTTCCACTAATTTATACTTTTTATTACTACTAGTAATGATACAAATTAACATCTTGTTTTTCTCATGTAAAAAATTTTATTACTATTATAACCTCAGGATGGCTTAGTATAAATCCTCTAGCAATAGTTTTTGAGTGCAAACTTTGAGCAATCCTCTGTGGCAATAGAATTCAGTTAGTTTGTCTTAATACTTCCATTGCCAAAAGACAAGCCTATCTTCAATAAGCGAAGAAAATCACATTTGAGAAATATAATAAGCTCCCTCAAACAGGCAATAATCATCTATTTCTCCTGAAAAGAGTTAGATATTAAAATTATGTTTCACTGTTTCAGTAAAAGGCACTCCATTCATTCCATCAATATTTACTGAATATCAAACATGTATAAGATGTTGTTTGGGATATAAAGATAATGAAGACATCCTCCCTCCTCTCAAGGGATTTAAGTACTGATAGAGAAGGTAAATAACGTATACAAGTACCTGTATAACAAGGTAGAGAATGCAAATGCCATTGGAGACCATTATCTGCTAAATTTCAGGGAAATGTATTGTTCCCAACACTTCATATACCTTCCAGCCTATATTGATTGGAGAGACTCCCAAATCATGTGATTAAATGCCACATTAAATCATGAAAGCATGTTAAATGGTTGAAACTCATATCTTACACCTCTTTATCATGACCTTTCTTTAATTATCAGCTTACTTAAAGCAATAAATAATACACTCTCCTATACTTTTAATATACTCTCTTACACTTTTTTTTTAAACTTACACTTATTCTGAAAGTGATTTTGTTGGGTCTTTCTTAGCTCTTAAACTAATTTATATTCTTCCTAAAATATAAAGTTTTTTTTTTTTAATTTAAATTTCAGGGGTGTCTGGCTGAATGTTCATCTCGTAATAGACAACAGAGAAATACTGACTGTGTACTTAAAAATCACGAGTATGTACAGATGAAAATAAAGATCATCATAGTGATAAGGATTATAAATAACTTTGAATTTTAAAAAGCAACATTTAGATAATGGTTAATTCTAAAAAAATTAAATAAAATGTCTGACAAATTTCAAAATCAGCCTTTAACAGGATGAGTATCATTTGGAATATTGATATTGAAATATTTTTCTTTAAAATGAAATTAAATGTAAAATACTGAAAGGCAAAAACATTTTATCTAAAAATAATTTTCTTGAAAAGCAATACCAAGCCAAGTACTTTATGGGGATGGCTTTTAGAACCAATTGTACTCACTCTATATTCATGAACCCTTAACGCTTTCTTCTCTGATGTTTGAAAGTCCATTAGTAAGTCTTTCAAGCCTAGAAGAGATTTTCTTTGCTACTCTCCCAGATGCTTTGAAGTTAGCCCAACTTTTATCTACTTGCCTCAAGCCAATGAAATAGATGGAAATATAGCTATAGGGGCTATAGGGTCGCTATGAGTCAGAGTCGACTCGACAGCAGTGGGTTTGGTTTTTTTTTTTTTTTTTTTGGTTTGGTAGCTAGGAAAACCCATATAATAGGCTAAAAATAAATAAAATCTGCATTATGATAAACTCTAGCTTGCATGATGGAAGTTAGACTCCATTTTTATAAAAATTCTATAAGAACATATTCTTAAACTTCCCACTACTATCTTAATGTACTTGGGGGCCACAAAATCTAGGAAAACAGAGAGAAGAAGACTTACGGCACTTTTGCTTCAAACGTAAACCTACAAAGAACAAATTCTTTCCAGGTTTCCACCCTTGCCCTTTCCAATCTATTCTCTGAGGAACATTTTATTCAAAGTGATTCTTTAAAAAATGTCTAAGTTGGATGTGTTACCTTCTGCTCAAAAGCCTCCAATGGGTTTCTCATCTCATTCAGAATAAAAGTCATAGTTAAACCAGTACCCTACATCGTCTGGTCCTGTGTTACCTCTCCAGTTTAAGCTTTTAGTGCTTCCTCAGACCACTCTACCTGATCCACAACGGTCTCTTTGCTTTTCCTCAAATCACCAGTCATGGTCCCGTCTCCTCCCACAGCTCAGTTCCTTACCTACTTCAGATATATGCTCAAATGTGACCTTCATTCACCACCCTATTTAAAAGTATATCCCCTCACCCTGGTACTCGCCACCCTCTTTGTATCCTTCTGTGTATCTTATTATAAATTAGACTACAAAATAGTTAATTTATGAAACTAAAATAGCTTAGAACTTGAATAACTCAAAACTAAAATATCTTATATAGTTATTTTCTGTTCCATCCTGATGATGAAGTCGTTAAGAGCTCAGGCTGCTAACCAAAACGTCGGTAGTTCGAATCCACCAGCTGCTACTTGGAAATGCTATGGGTTGCTATGAGTCAGAATTGACTTGATAGCTAACAATAACAACATAACTAGTCTTAATATATACGTAATGACATATACGTATTAAGAATATTTGTATTCTTAAGAATTAAGAATAATTGTAGCTTGATTCCTAGATATGACACCAAAAGCATGAGCAACAAAATTAAAAATTAAAAATTTGTTTATCAACAAAGTGAAGAGACAACCTACAGAAAGGGAGAAAATGTTTGGGAACGATATGCTTGAGAGGAGTTCATGGGTGGTGCAAACAGTTAAGCGCTTCATTACCAGCCCAAAAGTTGGCAGTTCAAACCCACTCAGAGGTGCCTCAGGAGACAGGCTTGTGATGGGCTTCTGGAAGGTCACAGCCTTGAAAACCTATGGAGCATCTCTACTCTGCACACACGGGGCACCGTGAGTTGGAATTGACTGGGCAGCAACAACATACCTGAAAGAGGTTTAATATCCAGAATATATCAAGAACTCCTACAGCTCACCTACAAAAAGATGAACAACCCAATCAAAAAATAGGCAAAGAATCTGAACAGTCATCTCATCAAAGAAGATATACAAAAGGTCAATACGTGTATGAAAAGCTGCTCAACATCATTTATAATTAGGAAAATGCAAATCAAAACCACAAAGAGATACCACTTTACTCCCACTGTTACTATTGTCAGAGTTGGTTCAAACCCATAGCAACCCTATAGACAACAGGAGGAAACACTGCCCAGCCCTGTACCATCCTCACAATCATTACAATGTTTCGGCTCACTAGGGAGGCTATTATCAGAAAAATGAAAAATAACAAATGTTGACAAGGATATGGAGAAATTGGAACCATTATACATTATTGGCGGGGTTGTAAAATGATGCAGCCACTGTGGAAAACAGTTGGGCAGTTCCTCAAAAAGTTAAACATAGGTTTACCACATGACCCAGCAATTCCATTCCAAGGTATATACCCAGAAGAATCGAAGGCAGCAACTCAGGTACTTGTACACCAATGCTCACTGCAGCATTATTTACAGTAGCCAAAAGGTGAAACAACCCAGGTGTTCATCAACAGAAGAATGGATAAATAAAACATGGTATATCCACACAATGGAATAGTACTCAGCCATAAAGAGAAATGAAGTCCTGATACATGCCATGACATGACCGAAACTTGAAAACATTATGCTAAGTGAAATAAGTCAAATATAAAAGGACAAATATTATATGATCCCACTTCTGTGAAATATTTAGAATAGGCAAATGCATAGAGACCAAAGTTTACTGGGGGCAAGTGGATGGGGAAATGGAGAGGTATTATTTAAGGAGTACTGAGTTTCTGTTAAGGGTGATGAAAAATCTAGAAATGGAGAGTGGCCATGGTTGCATAACACGATGAATGTAATTAATGTCACTGAATTGTACATGTAAAAGTGGTTGAAATGACACATATTTTGTTATATATATTTCCCCAAATAAAATTAAAAAAAATCATTGTACCTCATCAGAACATAAAATATAATTTAACATATGCCCCGAATATTTCTCTTACCGATTAGAAAAGGCTGTAACACTGGCTGCCTCTGGAAATATAACAAGGGGTATGAAAGAAGACTTAGTTTTTAATTCACATTTTTCTGGTTTATTGTGAAAAATTTAAAGATTTTTATAGATTACTCTTTCAATTAAAAATCACGTTAAAACGTTTCTTTTAAAACATTGTTCTTTACTAGCAATAAACCACACCTTTCCTAAAAAATACCAGTTTCATATATAGAGTATTAAATATATATTGAAAGTCTACACAGAAAGAATAACTTTGTCTTTCCATAATAGAAGCCCACCGTGCTTTCAGTAGAAGGAGCCCTGGTGGTACAATGGGTGAAGCACTTGGTTGCTAACCAAAAGGTTGGAGATTCGAACCCACCAGCCCACAGCCTGCTTCTCTAAAGATTTAGACCCTTGGAAACTCTGTGAGGCAGTTCTGCTCTGCCCTACAGGGTCACTGTGAGTTGAAAGCAACTCAACAGCAACGGGGGTTTGGTGCTTTGATGGCGATAGAGACTTATGATTCAGAAATGATTTAAAAAAGAAAGAAGAAAAATCGACAGAAGGTGAAGGAGAAGAGGTGAAGAGAATGAATATCTATTTTAAAGACAGGTAGCATTGACCTGGGTAATCTAAAATAGTGGTTCTAATACAGTGGGATTGGAATACATTATATGACACATTTCACTCTTAATTATCTATCACAAAATGAATATTTAAATTCACACACATTCATTCAGAATTAGACAGTGAGCTACCTGATGGTTTATACTAGGAAAGTACAGACTGATAAAAGAATGGAAGCCGTATTCTTACCCTGGATGAAAATGAGACTTGATTATAACTAATTCAAGTTCAAGAAGACTCTTTTTTACGAAGGCCAGACGTTAAGTTATTAGTGTTAAGGAAAATAAAAAAAAGTGAGAAACAAAAGAGATTGATTCGGCAATATTCACCAAATATTTTCTTAAGTGCTTAGTAAGCATCAAACGCTGCTAGATCGGCACTGGGAATATAATTGGGAACAATATAGGAAAGGTCCCTGGCACGCATAGAACCCTTAAGTTAATTCTGATTTTTTACATTCTGACAATAAACATTAATTCTTAATTCCTATAATTTTATTATTGTTTGAAGTAAAAATTTAGAAATACCCACACATATAATCTCACAGATCTTTGACCCAGTTATTCTCAAATAAGTAATCAAGTAATCAGAAATTTTTAAAAAAATCCTGTCAGCCTGTCTTTCTGGTACAGTCTCACTATTTTATCATTAGTTAGAACATTTATTTTTCACTGCATTTTTTTCAGATGTTTTCTGAACATCTGTTTTCACAACCAGAGGATGTAAGATCACAGACTGTTCCCATTACAAAGAAAAGAAGCAAACAAGAAAAGACACTAAAAAAAACAAAAAAAAAAAACAAAAAAAAACTGTGATGCCATGATTTTGAGAAAACACATGTTATCAAAATAATTGGGGAAAAAAATTCCTAAGGTTAAAATTTTAGCAATATATATTTACAGCCCTCCTCTGCATCCCACTTACAATTTCCTTGAACTAAATGTAGTCTCACCAGTATCCTCTTCTGTAAGATATGAATTTACAAATATATTTCTTCTTTTACGAGCAGTTAAGTATTCAACATTTTCAAACTAAAATTCTACTTAAAGTTTCCCATAATATAAAAAAAGTTTTAATTACTGTTCAAAATCCTTCTCTACCATCCAGTTTGCCAGTTTTTGACAGCTCTACAGGGATTTTGGAAAGTGACATTCATACTCTTATAATATGAAAAAAAAACTGAACATTTACTCTCATACATGAATAATAAAAATTACTTTTTAAACAGCCAGCCATATTACATTTCTGAGTTTATGGTGTTAGTGTCTGCCAATGGTAGATACTCACATTCACAGAGTGCTTAAATTTGTATTCAGACTGGATCCAGTCACTGCAGAAAGCTTAACTTTCTACTGTTCAAGATCTCAAAATCTAAAGCTCTTTTCTACTCCATTATAAAAACTCATATTTTTTTAAAGTATGGGGGATACAGCAAGCATTTGTTTATACTACACACAGCCTCTATGCATCTCCACATCTACCCATTCATTCAATACACATTTATTAAACATCTATTATGTATTTCGGAACTGGGTCTGGGGATTATGTGTTAGGCATTGTGGCTGGCATTATGTATGCGACCATAAAGTAGAAATGGTTTCTGACCTCTTGGAATTTATGTTCTTAATGGCTCTGCATGGCATTTAATAAATTATCTAATGAATAAATATATGATTACCAATTATGCAAGTACTATAAAGAGAAAGTACAGGGTGCTATGAAAAACTACAATGGCAGACATAACTTTTCATTGAGAGATTAGAGAGGGTCTCTGATTTAAGCTGATGCCTGAGTGAAGTTTAGCAAAAAGAAGAATCAGCTTAAAATGGTCACTTGGCAAATATGGGATCTAGAATCAGCTTCTCAAAAGACAGCTGATCTCCTTCCCCTCCCCTCCTCTCCTTTCCCCTTCCTTCTCCTCTCCATCTTTTTTCCTCTCCCCTTTACTGCTCCCCCTTTTGGAAGACATATACCAAGTGGCTACTTGGCTTTTCCTCGGGTCCTAGGTTATATGGCACCCCCTCTCTCCCAAAGCATATGATAGGATCAAGTTTAGTTTTGCAAAGTTAGATTTTATGTGATTTTCTGTATTTATTTTAGTAGTTTGTTTTTCCCAAGACTAAATATATTTATTCTCCATTCATTCAGCAAGCTTTGACAGTGTCTATTATATGCCACTCTTTTTTATGTTAACAGGAATATAAAGAAGAATAAAATAGTCTTTAAACCTAGTGAGTTCACAGGTAACAGGGAGGTGGCTATATACCCTAAAACAACATGATTAATGTAATGGCAGAAATATTTCCACGATATTATGTGAACTTTGAATTAAGGAGGTAGATTAGGGAAAATTTCAGAAGACTTCTAAACTGAATTACAAATAATGAAAAACCTGTAAAACGAATGTGGTTGGGGAGAGGGTAAAAATTAACCACACAGAAGGAGCCAGGAGAAAAATATCTGGGGTGATAAATAATTCAATGGGCCAAGTGGGGTAGGTCATAATGGGCCTTATAGATCATATTAGGAATTTCCGTTTTTACCTTTATTTTATGTCAAGGAGAAGAGTGACCTGACCAGATTTGGGTTTTGATGACTTAAGTGTCTGTGTGGAAGGTCAGTTGGAAGGAAGTAACACTTTAAGACAGAAAAACCCATTAAAAAAAATTTTTTTTTACAATAATGTGATAATAGAGCACAAATATGAGAAAACTTTAGGAAGGAACATAAGTATGACAGAGTCGATTAGATGATTACAGGAAAAAAGCTAAGTTGAATTTTTTTTTTTTATTACCCTTTCGCTAGAAACTTTAAGCTTCCGTCTGTAATGTAATGGACATATTGGTTATTTTTGGCCTCCTCGTTGTGAACTGTAAATTGCTCTACAAATAGAAAGATTCTCTATAATGTAGCTTAAAAGTCTAACTGGTTATCTCTATAAATTTTCATAACTGGTAAATAATTTTTTTCATTGAAATGGATGCATATTCCTCTCCTAATTAAAGGAAAGGTAATCCACAGTCCATTCACTCATTTAGTCAACAAATGTTTATTGAACAACCAACCACTATCTGTTCTAAAAACAAAAAAACTAAACCCGTTGCCATTGAGTTGATTCTGACTCATAGCTACACTATAAAAAATAGGACAAAGTAAAACTGACCCATAGGATTTCCAAGGCTGTAAATTTTCATGGAAGCAGACCACCAGATCTTTCTCCCATAGAGCCGCTGGTGGATTCAAACCACCAACCTTTCCATTAGCAGCCAAGTGCTTAGCCACTGTTCTAGCATTGGAAATTCAGAAAAAATGTTGTCATCGTGAAGTTAACATTCTATTGAGAGTAGGTAGAAGATGAATGAATGAATGAATGAGCGAGTGATAAAAAGATTGATTAAAGAATGCTAAGAAGAAAAATACAAAGTTAACGGTTGGTGGTTAGAAACATTGTGTTAGGTTTATTAAGAAAATCTGCACAGACATTAAATAAAGACACAAAGGGTTTGAGCAAGTAAACAAATGAATCTGTAGGGGAAGAGCATCCCAGATAGAGGGAAAGGGAAGCACAAAGGATCTAAAACAGGGATGTAGTATACCGAGTTTGGATGCCAGTCAAAACTGTTAGAAAAATATTGTTGTTACTCTTAGGTGCCATTAAGTCACTTCTAACTCATAGAGAACTGTATCAGAAGGAAATGCTGCCCAGTTCTGCACCATCCTCACAGTTGCTGTTATGCTCAAGCCCATTGTTGCAGCCACTGTGTCAATCCAGAGAAATATATTAATATAGTTGATTTATTCACTCAATTAATAAACATTCTTTAGAGTGCTCTCTTCGTACCGTCTGTCAGGCACTGAAGCTTCAGAGATGATGAAAATATCATCATAAAAACCTAGAACACTTGTATTTAGTGGAGCATCCAGGTTCATTAAAAAATCAAAATATACTGTGTATGTATATATAAAACAGACATAAGACATTTAGCCATAATATTACAGATAAGAAAAATATATAAGTATCATTTATTGACTGGAATATCTCAGCAAAGGAAATTTCATTTTCAAAACATGCCATCATCAGAGTGTATTATCTGTAGATAACCTCAGAGGAAAAGGAGAGGGCCATTTAGGATTGACACTTTAATTATTACTTCATTACTGCTGTGGCTTATTCTACTGCAGTCTCACAACAGCTAATATGCCTCTATAAGCACCTAGTTTACTATCATGGAGTGACCTAGGTAGACTTGGGTTATTGAGTTCTTGAAACCAGGATATGAAACTACATAGAGGAAAAATAATTTCCTGTTAATGCTTTGGGACAGTATTGTCTAAATGACAATCGACACAAGATGATTTGTTTCATTATGTTTTCAGTGTTTATTTACTTTTGTTTCAAAATCTAAGTTAGGGTTTTGTAGGATATAATCAAGTATATCTCAAAAGGAAATTACACTGAAAAATATCATTACTGTGATAAAAAGCCATGGTGTTCACTTAAATTCATAAAAATAATAAAATTGGAGTTAGGTTATGTGTTCCATTCCCTTATAAATGAGGCCAAAAGGAGAGAGATTGTTAAGATATATCAAAAGATAGAAAGCATCTAAGGAATATATGCCATAAAAGAAAAGAAGCTACTCTTCTAAAGATAAAAATGGAAGGTAAAAATATACACCTATAAGACGCCTCAGAGGTCTTTGGCTGATGCAAACAGTTTGTGCTTGACTACTAACCTAAAGCTTGGCAGTTCAAACCCTCTCCATGAGTCGGAATCAACCCAATGACAAGAGGTTTGATTTTTTTTTTTAAAGATATTTCACACCTGAGAATGCATTTTACTCAGACTGGAAAACTATTACACAGAAATGAGAAACCACATATATAAAGAATTGTGAGATTATATGTGATTATAATGTTTTGCAAATTTCTTTAATAATGTTCATAGATTGCCTCTAACTAAATTAAGGCAGGGTGAAACTCACAAAACCAGTGACTCTACACTTCAGCTACATTCACCAGTTTTTCTTCCTTAAATAGATCAAATTCATTCTTGCTATAGAGCTTCTGCCCTGGGCATTCCTCTGCTTGAAATGCTCTTCCTCTGAGATACACATGGCTGCCTCCTTTCATTTTTAAGTCTCAATTTACCTATGTTTCCATGGTGGAGTTAGAGGAACATACTCCTAAATTTTCTATTTTTTAGCCTGTTTTACTATTTCCTACTATTTTAAACTATCTTAGCTATGTTTTGTTGTGGTTGTTGTTAGTTGTCTCTCTCCTTTCCTAGAATGTAAGTACCCTAAAAGCAGAGAATTTGTTTGCTGTTTACTTCTCTATTCCCAGCATCCAAAGCAGTGCCTAGCATATAGTAGGAACTTGATAGGTATTTACTGAAAAAATAATTTATTCCCAAATAATTCCTTTTCTGTTTGGAGTATAATAACAAAGAAAAAATTTATAGTAATTTTTATAAAAATTGATCCTGCAGAGTCTGCAGTAAAATAAAACTTAATAAAATCCTTGAAATAAATGCCCCCCTCAAAAAAAAAAAAAGCAAATATTTGAAGTTCTGACTTACACAGGTGGCCCCGCACATATCTTCAGTTTGCTGCTCTTAGCTTTACTGAACTGAACCACTCTAAGAATCCTCAAGTCTTATAAATATCTGTCCTGTTCCTTTAAGAAGCAAGAAGAATGAGATATGGACCTAACTAGAGTTAGATGAAATTCAACTCATTTATTAGCCTCTGATATTCAGACTTTTTCACACTGGTATAGCCTTATCAGTTATTAAATTACTGAATATTTCCACACTTGTTGGTAAATGGCTCCTGCTTCAAGCCCTCTGAGTGCCACCCCTTCCCACCTTCCCAACTACTATGGACTCTTCCCTTACACTGCCTAGATCTTCCCATGACCCATAAGCTAAAAGGTTAATACTTGGAACAAAAGGGGCCCTCTAGGAACCTGCTTCAACTCTAAAGCCATCTGGCATCCTTTCTCATCATTGCTTTTGCCTGTCCTGAATCTAATCACCTCTCTTCTTATAACAGCAGAACTTTCTTCCTATTCAGTTAGTGATGCCATTTCCAACCTTCAAATTAAGGGATGATGCAAGTCCTAGACCTAGATAAATATCATATTCGATAGTCCCAGACAGAGTGGGACAAGTGACCCACATTATTCCAATCAAGCTTGTTCTGAAACTTTTTCGTAAAATGGACATTCTCTGTACATGGGGGTTTCTGATATAAACCTAAAGTTGCTGGAAACATTATCATCACTGTAAAGAAAGATCCTGGTGCCAAATAAAGCAAAAGTAGAGTTAATATGAAGGTGAGAGGCTGGGAGGAGGAAACCTGGACCGGATCATATAGTTTCACTTCCTATTTACTGCTAGGAGTTAAGCCAGAATATTCCTGAACTGTTTTGGTCACATGAGCTCCAAATCCCCTTTTCTTGTTAAGCAATTTTGAGGTAGGTGGCATTTTTACAAGTGAAAACTTCCTGACTAATAAACAGGATAAGGGGCAGGTGGGTCAGTTCTGCCATATAGTAACAGAGTACCACACAATTTGACATCATTATTACATTTGTTTTCCAAGAGAGATGAAAATTTTAATGGTAAAATATCTCACTGAAACTCATTAAGGCAGAGTAGGTATCTGTACCCAGGTCAATAAGACTCCAAGTTCCATACTTTTACCACATTGCCATAATAGTTATATCAACACAAAACACGAAGTGGGTAAAGCTTGTCTATGATTCTTCAATCTCTTTTGGTCACCTGTATCTCTTTGCCATCATCTATTCCTCTTTTTCTTCTTCTTTGGAGCTTAATGGTTTTGATTGCTTATGGTTGAGTAAAAACGTCTATAATCAGATTGCTTAGGTTTGAATATACATCCTAGTATACAATAGTTGTGAGAACCTGGACAAGGAGCTTAAATATTCTTTTCCTAAATTTTCTCATTTAAAAATATAGAAAAAATAATATCAATCTCATAGGGTTACTGGGAATATTAAATGGGATGACATACAAAAAGAACACAGAAAAGTGCCTGACATGTGGTAAGAATATTAAGAATTAATACGATTACCGTTGTTCACCTGAAAATCCCTATATGTAGCTATTCTATTCTCCAAAGAATCTTCCATTATTTATAGACCTTTCCCAATTAAAATTCCTCTTTCCTTATATCAGATCAGCTACAAAGACAACAATATTTATCCACATTGCAATATTTATGGCTATTGGTTATCATGCTGAAATGCGTTTGATTCTTAACACCAAGAATTGTAATCAATGGACTTCACACTAGGACTGAATAATAATTGGATTTGGATATGTTCTCTTAAAGTTTGGATATATTCTTTTGAATAGTCTGCTTTATCCCTCTCTACCTTTAATAGAAGGGAAAAATGCATCAGTAGACCCAAGAGCTTCCATTAATGCTATTGTTGTTCTTAGGTGCCATCAAGTCAATTCCAACTCATAGCCACCCTATGGACAATAGAACGAAGCACTGCCCAGTCATGCACCATCCTCACAATCATTGCTATGTTTGAGCCCATTGCTACAGCCACTGTGTCAATCCATCCTATTGAAGGTCTTCCTTTTTTTCACTGACCCTCTATTTTACCAAGCATGATGTCCTTCTCCAGGGACTGGTCCCTCCTGACAACATGTCCAAAGTATGTGAGACAAAGTCTCGCCATCCTCTCTTCTAAGGAACATTCTGGCTGTACTTGTTCCAAGACAGGTATGTCCATTCCTCTGGCAGTCCATGGTATATTCACTATTCTTCACCAACACCACAATTCAAAGGCATCATTTCTTCTTCAGGCATCCTTATTCATTGTCCAGCTTTCCCATCATATGAGGCGACTGAAAATAGCATGGCTTGGGTCAGGATCACCTTAGTCCTCAAAGTGACATCTTCGCTTTTTAACACTTTAAAGAGGTTGTTTGCAGCAGATTTGCCCAATGCTCCATTAATGTTAGGTTCAGATAACAGTGAGAAATTGTATGTCTGAGTACTAACGGGGATAATAACGTGACATAAGTGTGGGGAACTAGTATTAAAGCTATAACACTTACTATTCATCACATTTCTGAGCACCTTAGGAAGTGGCTTAGCCTATGTAGTTTACAAAGAAGGAAAACTATTAAGGTGAGTTAGCTAATATCACAGCAATACGGCAATGACTAAAGGCCAACTGATCCTAGTGACTAAATCTTACTTTTCTTATAGATTAGAAAACTATTCCTGAATTGTTTTGAAATGCTAATTTATTCTCAAAATGAGAGTCACAGAAATAATGATAAAACATTTTGTTTATCTTTTTAATGAAGTGAATAAAGGCTGTGTAACCAATATACAGTAATGATATTAGATTTTTGCTTTTGTTTTTGATAAGTAATGACAGACTAATTTTTACATACTGAGAGAACTACTGAACATCCTTTATTTTGATTACTTATTTTTCTTTTTATAATATAAAAATATAAATATGAAAGACTTTGTAAGTGTATAATCACAGGTAGGTAACTTAACCTTTCTAAGTCTCCTTTAGTGCCTCTGAAATGAAGAATCTCTTCACTATCAAGATCAAACAAGTTCATATAAATTAAAATATATATATACAGTGGTAATCTACTGTCATGAAAACAATCATTTGATTATTGTCATTGCAAGAGTAAAATAGAAAAATAGTACCAAGTAGTATATGCCATTTGTTTGGACTTTTAAACACGATTATTATGGCTCTCTCCAATCAATGTTAGTCTAGAAATTACCAGCAAACCAGCCTTTATATATAAGATCTTAAAAAATTCAAATCTTGGTACATTCCATTTACGTGTGCCAAGTACATAAACAAATTAAGAGGCTGCTCCCTTATTTATCTATAAGCATGTTTTTGCGAAGCTAACCTAAAATGTATACAAACTAGGAATTAAATTTCTTGGTCATTGACAAAAAATAAACCTAGCTAGTAGATATTAGTATAGGGCCAAAGATCCCAAGCTTCCAGTTAGTAATTTTACAGGAAGATAATTAATATAAAAAATTAAGAAAAGAGAGAATAAAGAAAGTCAGAGAGTTGAACAAATCTCTTCTATTCAAGCAATGCGCAGTAGTATGCTTCACTGCATAAGTACAGGTCTAGAAGTCAAGAGAAATAAAATTGTTGCTGTGTTCAATATATACATGATGAAATGACTCTCAGACATGACAGAACTTGTCTATTTTTCTTTTTCCTGAAGGAGTCAACTATCTCCTATCATTGATATTCATGTTGTGTGTCTAGAAGTGGTTCAGAAAGTATCTATGATTCCCCTGAAAAGCAACAGAGGAAAACTTGCATATCAAGTCCTTTTTAACAGTTTAAAAGCAGGGCAGTTTTGATCAATTAAACGGTGTGTTGGCTTTTTGTTGAAATGTCACTTTCTTGAATTATTAAGCGCAGCTGTAGCTCTGGGTGACTGCTTGACTTTTTAAATTTAACATTACAATTAAAAAAAAATACTAAAAACAGATACATTAATTGTAATGTCAAGTTGTTAACTAAGATTTTAACATATAAGAACTTCCTGTACACATGAAGATAAACTCAAACACTTTCAGGCATACAATGGTCTGGTTTATATATATTTAAACACAAAACATGTGGCCTTGAATTCTAGATATTGGTTAAAAAATGGTGATTTTTTTTCTCTGTTTATAGACGAGGTCCTGATGCTCCAGAAATATGCTCTAATGCCCAATGTTCGCTTTATTCATTCCTCAAATCTGATGAAAATGCTAGGGATTAGGCAGAAAGCCAGCCATGCAAACCAGATTCTGGCAGACACTCCTAGTCAGAAACAGATTTCAGAGCTTTGGTATCTTGTCTTTCTCCTGAGTAACTGTGTCAACTTTTCTTCCTAATAATCTTGCTAACTCAAAAACTGACTGTAAGAGCTCAGCTCTGGCTGACTAATCTGTGTTATATCACTTGTCCTTGCTTAAAAAATCCTTCAATAATTTGTCTAAAAACCGTTTCTAGATGATTTTTTTCTCAAAAGCAAGCAGGTACTGGTTTCCATATTTTGCAGGTAGTGAACAAGGACCTATCTACTGTTTGTACTGAATAGATTATTCGGGAGCAGTACATCATGAGGGAAAAAGATAATCAATTGGCTCTTCTTCTAAGGGAGATGGCAAACAATTCTAAGTTGACATTTTAGTGAGTGTAGTCTGCTGCTGTGATGCTACACTGTTGTTTACACTTGCAGTAACTCACACATAAAATTATGACAGGAAATATATTTTTAATAATCAAACCTAAAAGCAATCTAATGTAATGTTTCACAATAGTTGAATGCCCAGAGGTTCTGAAGAATAACAAACCAGTTGTAGATTATCCATGATGATGAGGATCAGGTGTGTAGCTATTTAAGGGGTGATAATTTTTTTTTTTTTTGTAGTAGTTAAGAGCTTGGCAGCTAACCGAAAGGCTGGCTGTTCAAATCCACCAGCTGCTCCTTGGAAACCCTGTGGGCAGTTCTACTGTCCCATAGGGTCACTGTGAGTCAGAATTGACTTGACAGCAGTGGGTTTTGGGTATAGCAAGAAACAGGTAGATTTTTGGAAGCAGTAGAACCAACTTAACGGTTTCAAAATCTTTTAGCAATTATTTCAATTTTATCCTCTGGTGTTAATAAGTAAAAACACGATGCCGATTCACAGTTTAAAATCCTCTCTTTTTCCCTGGATCCCTTGTGAGTACTCAAAAGACAGAAAATTCCATGAAAGAAAAGCTGTTTTATAAAATATCCTAAGATTCAACATCACATTTTAAAAATACTAAAACTAAGTTTGGCATTGCTGTGTAGGTTGTGATGGAGTATTTCTTTTTGTGTTTGCTTTTATGTTGACGAAAATATGGCCAGAAATCTCAAAGTGGCAACTGGTAAATCGAATTACTTGCTTCCTTCCCAGAGTGGCAGGATACCACTCAGGCATGGGGTGCTATGCAAAAGACCTGGTCCAGAGGGGAAATAGTCCTCACATAAGAACAGGAGGCCATTGCCTGGAGGTCAGACCGAGGGAACTCTCACCAGATGTCTGAAGTGTGTTTGCCTGTTTTTCCCTCTATTGGCATGGGACTGGAAAAGATGGCTGTAGTCAGAGAGGGTGGGGCAGTACCTCTCATCTAAGCAAATGCAGTATAAGAATGCTTCATATTTAAAACTATCCGATTCTATTTGTGTTCTAATTCATATGTGCATTTTATTCTTGATTAATTAATTAAACCATTTATAAGAGAAATATTTATGTAATGTAGGAAATAGAACACACAGTATTTTACCTATATAATTCTCTTTAGCAAAAATAATAATGATACAAATTCTAAGCAATTTGAATTATTTAGAATTATTAAAAAAGCCACATTTCACAATTAGTGAAACAGACTGACTCCCGAAGACAAAGTAAGACCATGTTTCAGGGCCATACGTGGATTTCATTAACTGGATATTTCAACCATAGTTTAATTCTTGATTGAGGCACTTAACTAAATTCCTTTAAAAAAGTAGTATGGTATGCATAATAAAATGTTGTCCAAAAAAGCTCTTAGAAAATTTAGGAAACTCTATCTTAACTAATCAGTTTCATCGGATTTTTATATTAGCTTAAAAAGGCGATCCCCGGTTTACCTAGAAATTCTCCAGTTCTCATTTTGTATAAACAGCTAAAAAAAGCTGAAGACATTTATTAACTTCACCTGCTTTTCAATTTCCAGAGATCACCCTTAAACAAAATGACTCCCTATGCATATAATTAATATTTTCAAAATACTACATATAAGAAAGTTATAGCAATGACTGGTAATGTTTTCTTTGTATGTCTGCTATAGCAGTTACCAAAAAAGATGAATTTTGGCCTCCCCATATTTACATACGGTAAACTATGCAAATCAGCATGCCCAAATCTCCTCCAAGCATTGAGTGCATTTTTAGAGACAAAATGATCTCAAAGAGAACCAGAAGTAGTTCTAAATAATTAGAATTTGAGTATTATCTAAATATAAACATTATAGAAATCACAGAAATAAATGCTTTAAAGTATCTGGTTTGCATTTCTCAAACACATGGCAGAATATTCATTTCTAACATTATCACAAATGTAGTGTTTTTATTCTAAGTTAGGTTCTGACTTGTTCCAAAACTCTCTTAAATGTTTGTAAATTAATGAAATGTATGTGTTCTTTTGAAAGGAGGCTGCAGTAGGACCTTTAAAATGATATCGAAAACCACAGAAGAAATATTTCCGGCACTTACTGGTTCTACAACATAGCAATATTTTTCATTGTACACTTAAAAGAAGAGGTTTTCTTTTTTAATAGAACAACAAAATTTACACGTTTATTCACATGTGCAGGAGAGAACGGTCTGTTCTCTTAGCTTCCAATAGGTAACACAAATATACTTACAATATAACTTAAATTTATTTCCCCATTGTTAATATACATAATATAATATAGTGACATTCATATACCCTGCTACCACAGTTTATTTTTTAGTCAACATAAAAGTTCTTCAAATACTCTCTTAAGATGACAGAGAAGCTGAAGCAAAAGGTCTATATTTCCTTCTGATTGGAAAGTATAAATTTCTGCTTAAAAAATGGTCACAATTTATAGAGAAATCTGAATCAAGTTTGCAAAAATATTATTTAAAAAATTGATCTTTCCTTGAGAAATTAAATGAAAAGATAGAAGTCCACACCTCCCCTTACCTGAAAAGTGAATAATAATAATGTCATAAAGGTACGTAAAAGATAAAGAACAAATTTACTTGAATGTAAACATAGAAAGTACTGCTAAAAGCCTTAGTAATGTTTTCATCCTGTCCTGACCAAATCATGTAAAAATCAGATTTCAACTTGTTATCTGTATATAGAGCTACATCTTCTTATGCTGAGAATCTTTTTTCATTCATGACTCATAAAAATTACTTCTCCCCAAAGCCATAGAAGGGCCGAATAAAGGAAAAGCTCTAGGCCTCCGTTAATATTACATCTGGGTATCCCTACCTTTCAACTAAGAGCCATTAAAAAGCAGCCCAAAACATTATTATCTTTCTTTGAAGGGTATTTTGACATGAGTACCCCCTAATTTCAACACAGTATATGGTACTGTCCATTAGCCTCTAATCCTTTTTGAAAAAAGTTACCTAATTTTAGAATATATATACATACGTTTATATATTCTAAATATACATTCTTAATACTAATAAAATTATTAATTTATTTAGAGTGCTTTATGCTGTCTTAATAGCCTTGGTCAATTCCAACGGAAAACAAATTTAGAAAGAAAGCATCTCTTGTATATTAATTTATTGGTACAGATGTATTTATGACAAGTAAATCATCTAAAATTAAGAAAAAACATCAAAAGTTGATCAGATATTTAATTTTTAAAATTATTTTGCAAAATGCTTTCAGGACCCATGCCTACATTATACATTATACTATGGCAGAAAGCCAACTTCGGTCTTGGTTTTCTGTAATATTGAGCAAATTTGCTCTATTACGGCCCTGGTGGCACAATGGTTAAGAGATTGGCTGCTGCCCGAAAGGTTGGCAGTTTAAATCCACCAGCTGCTCCTTGGAAACCCTACAGGGCAGTTCTACTCTGTCCTATAGGGTTGCTATGAGTTGCAATCAACTCAATGGCAACAGGTTTGGTTATAAAACTGTTTTATTTTTCCTCCACCCACCCACCCAACAAATCATCTAATCATTACCTTTAGGAAAAAATATGCTCCAATTCAGAACTAATGACACCTCTTCCCGTCTGGTACATGAACTAGAAACCACAAAAGCTAAGAGTCATAAATATTTCAGGCTTATATAAAGTCTGTGTTAATTGTGAGTTCTTTAAGATTAAACCGGACCTATTAGATTTTTTTTATATCAGATAGCTCTAAAAATCTGTTTTGTGAATTCACTCTAAATTTATCTAATACACTGGCATCAAAGTGAACTGAGAGTATGCCCATGGTATCATTAGGCTAATAAAAAATTCAAAATAACTTTCAGATTTCTAACATGTTTTGCATTTTATGATCTTTCAGTTCATTTTGAAAGTATAATTATGACAAGCTACTATATTCTAGTTTTATTTTCAGTTAGCACCAAGTCTAATTTGTAAATTTTATAATGTAAATACCAAGCTATCCATCATCATATGTCCTGATTAGACTCATTTGATAATCTGACCAGATAGAATAATATTTTCCGTTATGAAATGAAGTTTAAAACTTCTCTTCAATAAAATCCCTATCTTGTGGGTTTTTTTTTGTGAAATTACTATTTTAGGATTTTCACTGTGTAGTAGCAATCTTTAGTGCTGATAAAAATGTCTTAAAATCTAACTGTGTATTTGCTTTGAATCATTAAGATTTACTAAAGTATCCTTTTAGAAGGAAAAGAAGATTATCAGAAACTGTTACACTAGAACATTTTGTGGGATGATAGGGTAATAATTTCCTAACATGTCATTGTTCCCTGCCCTTTGGCTCTTTCTTAAAAGTCTCTCCTCAATCCACTTACTATATATTGTTGTTAGTTTGACTTCCAATATATAAAGACTTAATTTTTCCTAAGTATATAAAAATTAAATTCTCATACGCATCTCACTTACATGCTATTGCTATAATTAGTACTTAGAAAGGGTCAAGAAAACAAACATCTCAAATCAAGCTCAAACTTTTATATCTTCCTTTTTTTTTTTTAAGACAGTGGGGAAACCAGCAAACAAAATCTTATTTTGCTCACACGGAGAGTGGTTGGTTTCTTTTTTGTACATCTTTTCATGCCTAAACTTGTTAATTCAGATGTACATACACATGAGGTAATTAAGTGATTGTCCTTTTGTCCTTGTAACCAAAAGGTGGCAACTCTAAAAATTACAGTTAGCTTTTAACAGTGATGCTACATTAATAATAATAATAAAAAAGTCATCTAATGTCAAAGCCCTACAAAGAAGATCTTTTGTGACTGTAGGTAATTCTGCTCATGTAGGAGAAATAACTGCCTCAAATAGAAAATGGCTTAGGAAATAACAGACCTTACACTGATGGCAAATGAAACCAGCTCTTCCTTTAGTAGGTGTATAAAATTATGCACTAAAAATATGTGGCAAAAACTAGACTATCTGGGGTGCATATAGTGTGTAAGGTCAGGAAGAGTTAAGAGAATTTCCTTTTCCTATTGTAAGTGGACATCTAGGAAAAAAATGTAAGACTTGGCATTTCCCCTGACCGTCAGCGGAAAGAATTTATCTGGATAATAAGATTCGCTGGCTTTTCTGTTCATTTAGGATCCACTTGGAATGCTTTCCCATTACATTTAACCAGGCACTTCTCTCTACCTCCTCCTACCTGACGGTAATCATTTAGCTGTCTCTGATGAATAATAAGAAAAGAAAGCTTATATCACTGATGATGGAATTAGAGATTGCTGAAGCTTCAGTCAAAGCTCTTTCCAACAAGTACCATTTACTTGACCTATTATGAAGATAGCCAGGGACACCTGTTTTGATATGTTTCTCTTCCTATAACAAGACTTGAGAACAAAAATATTTTCCCTTATAAGATTTTTAAAATTTGAGGCTCTCTTCCTACCATTACTCTCTAAACTTTGTTCCAGTACAAGATTCTTGGCCAATGGAGCCTCCAAGTGCCTTTTCAGGGAGTGCTAAAATTGTATAAACATCATGTTTACATCCCTTACATACTCTCATACTAAAAGAAAATAAGACAAGACATGGCTTTGATATCTAGGCAACAAAATAAAGTAGGTAGAGAAAGGTAGAATAAAATGAATATTCATACACAAATGTAGCTCTAACACAAAAGTTAAATGGTTGCTTTATTTCACCAGAGGGTTAATATTCGAGAGAGTGAATACCAACATGTACACAAAGCTAACTAGAAGATTAGCTTTCCCAAAGTAGAAATCCAAGCCTCCTAATAATACTGGCTTTACTTATAAATGTCTTAAAAGTTTACATTTCTTGTCCCCTACCCTCAACATAAAGAGCTTACCAAGGAATGTCAGGAAAGTAATACCTATCTTTTAAAATGTTTTTCTTTGCTCAAGAAACCCATCAAAGTTCAGACATTAACACTGCTGTGCAAAATACCAAATAGCCCCACATGACAGATGGAAACAGGAAAAGTCAGATGGTTGGAACTTAAAAGCAACAGCAATTAAGCAGTTGAAAGTGGGTTGGATTGTTGGTTTATTTTTGTTCCATTTTAAGGAAGCAAGTGACAGACACAGTCACTTGCAACGAGAAGATCAAGTTAAACTTGATGCTTTCCTTGTCAAACAGCCCGAGCTAGGTGGCTTGTCTGCTCCCCTATTAAGTTCAATTGCTTTCTGTACTCTAATTTTCACAGAGGTTGTGTTCTATTTTATCCCGCACGCCAGGCAAAACGAAATCTTTCTCCTTTCTTCACTCCCTTTCACCTCAGAAAAGGCAATCCTCCCCAGGAGGAGAAAGAAACACTGTTCCAGTTTAGGGTGGGAGAAGGGTGAAAGAGAGAGACTAGGGGATTGGGAGTTGAGGGTTGAGGACGGAGGAGAAAGACTAAGAGAAGGAAACAGGGAGCAAGAAGATGGGGGATGCCCAACATCAACTCCAGGCTCTAAATCACAGGCTCTGTGCAAAGTGCTTTTCCAGGAGATGCACATGTGGTCTCATTATACTCTTCACAATAGGCCACCCGGGGCTCCCTTCCCAGGTCTCAATCTCCCACCACCAAAACCCAAGTGTACCGAGAAAAAAACCGTGCGGGCAGATTCAAGCAGATAGGCGCCGCCGAGGTGGCGGTGCAGCCAGTCCCGGGGCTTTACCTGGAGGAAGAACCAGGAGGTGGTGCCAAGTCTCGGTCCCCACTGCTGTCCCCGCGCGGACCCGTGCGAGGCACACTCGTTCTCTCGCTGCCTTTGCTCTTGGAGGGGCAGCCTGCAACACAAAAGGGGTGTGTGGGTGTGGGTGTGTGGGAGGTTTTCCAGGGCCACCAGCTGTTCCCAGCTGGCCGCCCCCTCCCTACACACACCCCTTTGGGGCGCTGAGCCCCTTTCTCAGCTGAGCACCACCCTGGGGGGCTTGCCCGGGGTGCAGCCTCAAGTTGCCGCTGCTAAGTGCTGCTGCCGCCGCTGCAGTAGGAGAAGGTGGAAAGACACTGGGGGCAGTACTCGGTCTAGAGCATCCCCACACTGCAGCTTCTCCAGGAATCCCTCCAGTGAGGAGGCGGCCGCCCATCATCTCCCAGCCGCGGCCCCCTGATTGGTTCGGCCGCGGGTACGCTGCGACCAGGAGCCAATCAGCGCGCACTAATAATAGGTGGATCCGCTCAGCCAACAACGCCCATCCCAGTTCTGTTAGTGTTTCTCCATCCCCACAGCGGACTGGGACCTGAACAGGGGGGAGGAGGAGGGTGAGGAGGAGGAAACCAAGAGGGGGACACATTCCAAGGAGACACAATCAAGGGCATCAGATGAACCCTCTGGGTAGGCGCAGGGATGCCCCGCAACCTGTTCAGCAAGCCAGATGCACAGGAGAAGGAGGCTGCATAATACAAAGCTTTTTCTTTCTTTCTTTCTTTTTTTTTTTTTTTTACTTTCAATCAAAACCTGCCCTAATACTGAGCATGCCCAGACTGCAACAGCACCCTAGGAGTTTCGATGTGTGTGGGTTCACCAGCTGTGGGTTTTTGATAAGGTGGGAGTGAGGAAGCGAGAGGCAGAAGTTTGTCTTTGGCCATTTGACCTGGCAGAGTTGTGAAAGCAGGGCAGGGCGAGGAACTGAAAGGATTCCGCGCGAATGTCCTCAAACTGAGCCACGGGGAGGTGGCCCCCTGGGCTCTCGGAGGCTAAGGATATTACTCTGGCGGGGTTCAGGGGTGGAGGGGGGCGGGGGGGGAAGGATAATCTGAGCCTTGCTAGATGCCTGGAGACTTCTCGCGAAGGGTGCTGGTCCAGGGATGCAGGGGAAGCTCCGTCCCATAGGTGGGGCCGGGGAGCGCGACTCCACCCAGCAGCGGCGGCTGCCGGCCAGGCAGTGGAGAGCGCGCTGGGAGTTTCCACTGCAGCGACCAATAAGTTTGTAGACTCGGGTCAAGTGCGACCTTGTTGGGGGTGCTTTTGCTGGCAGCCCCCTCCCCCATCTCCCTTCACCCCTTGCTAGCGCAGTGACGACTAAAGCGTAGGTTCTCTCCCTCCTTCCTCTCTCCCCTTCTGAACAGTTCTGCTCTGAACTAAGAAGCTTTCCCTTGTGAGAGCGGTGGTGACCTGATTGTCTCTAAGCTCTCGGGCAATTTATAGCTTAGTAATACTGAGAGACTGAGAGACACCATACAGAGGGTGGGGGAAGGGGCGGCAAGCTTGGCCAGGGGCGGGAGCGGAGCCTAGCTCCAGAGAGGAGCCAGTCCATTATCTGTTCCATAGGTGAAAGGCTTTCAAAATGCACAGAAGTGTTTCCTCTTCTCACTCGACCTTGTTTAATGGGCTTTGAACCTCTTATTTGTTTTGCATAGAAATCCTAGCAGTTTGTGTAAACTTGATCAGTAGCTACAAATGAGAACTCATCTAATTGGGCTCTTTGTTTTACTGAGATTATCTTGGCATCTCAGGTAAGGAAATAAATAGCTATCTCAATTCCCCAAACCCATCCACTTTGAACTGGAGTTTTATTAACATTGGTTTGCAAAGGTAACTGTAGCAAGAATTCAATTAACACTAACACATTTCTCCAACTTTTTAATTAAATCTCTCCTATTTATGTAATGTTTAAGATCCTTGCTCTAAATATAGGGGAAAAGAAGACAACCTTGATACAAACTTCTGCTTCAAGGTGACAAATACTGTTTTGGATACACCTACCTCACAGAGAGTTTAGCTTTAGAGGAAAGGATGCACCCTAGAATATTCTTTTTCCATTTTCTAAAATACCCTCCAATCTCTCTTTCAAAATAGTGGGATATTTGGAGAACAGAGATGATAGATGTTGGTTTTAAACAGATTTTAAGCATTTGGTGTAGAAGCAAAAGGAAAAGTAGTCAGAGAAAATGAGGAAGAAGGAATTACCCCTCGAATATTGTTGTCCAATAAATGTATTTGTATGAAAAAATAATTATAATATCCACCTAATGGAGATCTTTATTCTAAAAATATACCAAGCACATTTTCTAGATTCCAATAATTAAAAATCTTCATGTTTGTCCTATTTACCAGTAGCTGCATATATTCCAGTCCCTGGAGAAGGACATCATGCTCGGTAAAGTAGAGGGTCAGTGAAAAAGAGAAAGACCCTCGATGAGATGGATTGACACAGTGGCTGCAAGGATGGGCTCAAACATTGCAGTGATTGTGAGGATGGCACAGGACCAGGCAGTGTTTTGTTCTGTTGTACGTAGCATTGCTATGAATCGGAACTGACTTGATGGCACCCAAGAACAACAGCATGTAGAAACAAGTGAAAATATTTTAGAAGAATGTAATAAACTGAGTGTGAATACAGATTAGTTATCTCTGATCCAAGCTGTCATTCTTTCACTGAACTTTTAACCAATTTCTTTTTCCTGCCCACTTCCCAATCCTACTTAACAATCTATCTCCCTCAGCGGTCAGTATCCTAGACAACATGAATAGTATCAGATGTGTGTTCTCTGGAATTCCTTGAGGGAGACATCTGGTTAAAATAGGAAATGGGTTTGACATGTATGTTGTGTTTAACTTTAGAATGAATAGCATTTCTGTTTATGGACATTAAGAAGACTTTACTTATATACTGGGTATGGATACAGTTTAGTTTTTGCAGTACTAAGATTTTTATTCAATGTTCTCCCCAGACTCTGGCAATGAGCTGAAGACTCCACCTGATCCTATTGGATGACACACTGTAACGGTTACCATTGTGTGTCAACATGGCTGGGCCATGATTTTAGTGGTTTGGCAGTCATATGATGTGATCCCTTCCATGATGAGATTTGATATAACATGATCATGCCCATGATGGACTCTGCTGTGTGTAGCCAACCAGTTGAAAGGGAGTTTCCTTGGGTGTGTGGCCTGCATTGAATACAAGTGGACATTCTGGCAAGGCTCGTGGGCTTTTACTTGCCCTGGATCCTGCAACTGGCTCTTGCTCATCTGACCTCCAGTTCTTGGGACTTGAGCAAGCAGGTTACCTGTGGTCTTGCTTGCTGATCTTGGGGTTCACAGATCTTTGCAGACTATGAAAAGAGCCCTGCGTTCTGACCTGCCAGTCTTGGGTTCACCAGCTCCTGCAGCTACCTGAATCAGGAGAAGCCTCCAGCCTGACCCAGGGACTTGGGAAGTTCCAGTGTCTACAACCATGTGAGCCATTTCCTTGAGGTAAGTCTCTCTCCATGTATACTTATACACTTTACTAGTTTTGCTTCTCTGGAGAACCCAGCCCAAGACATTCACTATCCTACCCTTTGGTTGCTAATGGTGTATATCCACTCTTTATTCTTTATTCCAGACTCATCTCCATTAAAAGAAGATTAGGACTATTGTCCCGTCTTTCTCCTTCTCGCTCTCTTTATCCCTTTTCATCTATTTCTTTTATCCAGAAACCTATGTCTTTGCTAGTGAGACTTAATTCATATCCAGTTTATATGGTATTTTTTTCACTTGTTATTTTCAGAACTAGTTTTTATCTATTGTGATTCATATATTTTTTTTCCTCTTTCTTTGCTTAAAAAAGTATTTGTTAAATTTTTCTTTACATTCCTGTTCTGCTCTAGATCTCTTTGTTATCATTTTTTTTATTCCTTTTTCAATGGATTCATCTATTTGCCACTTTAATGCTTCCTTTGGCATCTATTTTAGGCTACAGGATCAGAATAGAAACTAAATTGGATTGGAGCACTGAGGAAAAAAGTGTGTCTTATGGCAAGGGTGGGAATTAGGGACTTCAGAAGCAAGAAATTCATTAAGTGAAAACTTAGGCAAGGTTTTCTGTACACCATAAAAGTAATACTTGCATGAGAGAGGTACCAAGAAAATCCTGTATGTTGGTTGAAAGCCAAGTATATCCTAGTGGATCAATGGCACCAAAGAAGTCCTTTACTCAAGACTCTCATATATCATTACAGTTTATATTTTTAATAACCTCACTAGTTGTCTGGTAAAAGTTATTCACAAATATATATAACCCAGTGTTTAGAAGTTTTTTTAAAAAATTTAACCTTTCTAAATTTTGCCTATTTTTGTTTCTTTTGTAAATTTATATCTTATGTTTTTCATTTTATATTTGTCTTTTCTTCCTTTGTCTTTCAAGATATATATATTTTTTTCTTTCCAGATAAAGGATTGATTAAATGCTTGTTTCTTGAGGATATGGTTAGAATCCTAGGTTCACCACTAATTGGCTGTGTGACCTTGAAAAATATACATGACACCTCCAAACCTCAGTTTTCTTATATGCAATATGTACATAAGAACACAACATATATCTTTAGGAGTTTTCTTAGGATTAAGTGAAGCAATGCACAGAAAGTGCTAGTGCCTAGCATATAGTAAAGACTTCATGACTTTTAGCCACTACTAAAATTTTTTCATTAATTGTCACTGTTATAGGCACTATTGTGTTTTTGTTTTTGTTTTTTAGATTTCCAAGAGATTGGGTTTCCTCTATCATCTAATTCTTCTAAGCTAATAGTGAGGTGTACACACTCCACGATTGAGTGTTAAAGTAAGAAGGGAGTGAGTCCATGTTTTCAGAACTTGTTCCTTCATGAAATGGCAATAGTCATCTGTCTTGCATCTATTAATTTTAGACTATATTCTTCTAGGAGCTGAATCATTTGATTTTTAGAAAATGTGCACTTAAATGTTGCTTTTTCATTTAAATTTAGCTTACATTGCTCTTCAAAATTAAGAAAAATCTAATTTTAGCAATAAAAGGAAATCCATGAACACCAATGTTTTTGTTTCCCTTTTACTTATCTCTCTCCAGATCATTTGGCTTGGCATACTGCTACCTGATTTTATAGCTGACTGATAAGGAAAAAGCATCAAGGCTTTCTATGTCAGAATTAGATAAAGAGAAATTAACCACATGGATTATTAGCCTGAACACCCACAGTGTTTAATAATGGGAATCTAGAATCGGGAGAAGGAAAAAAAGAAAATGAATACAGATGGTAGTCATGTCTCTGGGGCAGAGAGTAAGAGTCCCATAATTGAACTACAATAGTTTACAATTGCCAAAGAAAAGAAAATAAAGAGCTAGCAGTATTCAGTGTGGCTTTACAGAAGGCTTTTCTTAAAGTTATGGCTAAGAAAATATTAGAAATGAAAAGGAGGGCAGTGACTCAAAAAGTAATATACTGTATCAGGCTGTTGAGGTTAGCAAGGAAAATATTATTTAGGTGAATCTGTCTCAAGGGCAAAATAACAGTAATGTTAGCCAAAGGTCTTAGAAAACATATGATATATTTTTCAAATACTCTTTCACACAAGGAATATACTGTGGTGAAAACTATTTTGTTAATAAAACAAAAACAGCACTAAATTTTATATTAATTCCCTTTGGAACCAGAGGAAGAATTTCTATATAATTGCATGTATAAAGAATCACAGTTCAACTTCTTCATTCAGCTTGTAAGAAAAGTGCATCTAGAGAGATTTAATTGAATTACCCCAAGCCATAGAGCTAGTTAAGGGGAGGACAGTCTGGTTTCAACCACCTAAAATGTTTTAAAAAATATCATTTGGGAGAGAAGCATGGCAGACACTTAAGACCTTCATTTTAAAATTTGATTCTGGAATGGTCCTTAGTGTTCTGATTAGGACAGGAAAAACACAGGAGATCTAATCCACTCTAGGACACTTCTGGAAGACTTTTTGCAGGATGGATTATATAAATTATATATAATTTGTACATAACCTGGTCCACTTGCTCCTAGTACACCTAATACTAAATTAAGCACCATAACCTAGTGGGTCATTGAAGGAAAATAAGTTCATTTATTGGATGTTAAACCAAAAGAAAAAATTAAAAGGATACCAGTTTCTCTACTCCTACGTCCAGTATACAAATCTCTCATGGATTTAGGCATGTTTCCACCCCTTTGGATAGCCAAGATTTATGGCAGAGGTGATGGGAGCCTGGGTTATAAGTCACTTGTTTTGTGAACATGCTTCCACTTCAGGTGGTCATAGTTTATGGTAGGCGCAGTTGTTGTCCTGTGTATGTGTCTCCATGTTTTCTATTATACATAGAGCTGGAGGAACAGATTTGGTGTCTGGAAATCAGTGGGATATAAATAATAACAAACATTTGTTGAGAAACGGGGATGGTAGGTAACTTCCTCAAGATTACCCAGCTAGTAAGTGCTTCATCTTTCACATCTCAGTGGTCAAGACTTGTCAATCCTAATGGAAACCCAAGATGTGTTCAGAATAACTGACTATTTCAGATACTCCTGATTCTTCTACTCTAGTAATTGTTCCAGAAATGCAGAGTAATTTGAAAGAGTTATGTAGAAAGACCTTAAGTAACATTTACTAATGTAATTATCTCGTCATCACCAAGGGAGATCCATTAAGCCAGAAAAGGGCTGTTTTGCTGGCTATTCTCTTTAATGCCTAAGGTTACTGAGTTTTAGCTGAGAACCTGAGAACTCGTAGAAATTTTCATTATGCAATAGTATGAACAGTTTAAAGGATAATAATAAAGCCATCGGTATACCGATTGTCCAGTTTCAGAAATCAAGTATTAAAAAATACCTTTTTTATTGCTCTTTTGTTCTCCCCTGTCTGATTCTCCTTCCTTTGTTATGGTAAGGAAGTTGTCTTCTATTTGTGGCTTTTTTTTTTTTTTAATAATTTTTATTGAGCTTTAAGTGAACGTTTACAAATCAAGTCAGTCTGTCACATATAAGCTTATATACACCTTACGCCATACTCCCACTTACTCTCCCCCTAATGAGTCAGCCCTTCCAGTCTCTCCTTTCGTGACAATTTTGCCAGTTTCTAACCCTCTCTACCCTCCTATCTCCCCTCCAGACAAGAGATGCCAACACAGTCTCAAGTGTCCACCTGATACAAGTAGCTCACTCTTCATTAACATCTCTCTCCAACCCATTGTCCAGTCCCTTCCACGTCTGATGAGTTGTCTTCGGGAATGGTTCCTCTCCTGGGCCAACAGAAGGTCTGGGGACCATGACCGCCAGGATTCCTCTAGTCTCAGTCAGACCATTAAGTCTGGTCTTTTTATGAGAATTTGGGGTCTGCATCCCACTATTCTCCTGCTCCCTCAGGGGTTCTCTGTTGTGCTTCCTGTCAGGGCAGTCATCGGTTGTGGCTGGGCACCATCTAGTTCTTCTGGTCTCAGGATGATGTAAGTCTCTAGTTCATGTGGCCCTTTCTGTCTCTTGGGCTCATAGTTATCGTGTGACCTTGGTGTTCTTCATTCTCCTTTGATCCAGGTGGGTTGAGTGTGGCTTATTTTTTAATCATAGATGGGTGTTAAAATTTTTCTAGGTTTTTTTCTTTTTTCATCTACAGAAAGGGCAATTTTCTCTTAATTTATTAATGTGGTGATTTATATTAATACATATTTTAATATTGAAATACACTGCCTTTTAAAATAAACAACTGTAATATAATGTACTCTTTTTTTTAACAGTTGCTGAATTTGGCTTGATAATATTGTTAAGATTTTTGTATTCTTATTAATGAGTACAATTGAACAATAATTTTCCTCTCAAATTATGCTTGCTGGTTTTGGTATCAAGATTACTGTAACATAATCCAGTGCATTGGGACTGTGTTCTCTTTTTCTATGTAATACAACTTTTCACATTTTTCCCTTACAGGTAGCTTGTTTTGTGTCATGAATAAGAAATCTTTACTTACTCCAAAGTTCTGAAGGTAATTTTGTATGTTTTCATCTAAAAGTTTTTTGTATTATTAATTTTAAAATTTAAATATATAATCCATCAGGAATTTACTTTTGTATGTAGTGTTAGTCTTTGGTCAATATTCATTTTTTTTTTTCCATGTGGATGTTCAGCTGACCCAACACAACTGATTAAAATGATTCTTTACACATTGCACATTGGTAGCATCTTTCATTAACCAGGTGACTTTCCTGTAGGCAATCTGCTTTCCTAAAGACTACAGCCAAGAAAACCCTGTGGAGTAGTTGCACTTTGTAACAAATGGGGTCACCATGAGTCTGAATTGACCCACTGGCAATGAGTTTGGGTTTTTTTAGGGTATGTGTTCTTTTCTCTGGACTCTTTATGCTGTTCCATAGGTTTACTTGTCTACCCTTATGCCAGTGTTGTATATGCCAGTTGCCATGGAGTTGATCCTGAACTTTGCTCCATAGGATTTTCGATGGCTGATTTTTGGAAGTGAATCACCAGACCTGTCTTCTGAGGCATCTCTAGGTGGACTCCAACCTCCAGTCTTTTAGTTAGCAAACAAGCACGTCAGAGACTCATACCAATATTATGCTATCTCATTTACCATTGCTTTATCATAGGTCTTGATTCTAACAGTGTGTTTTCACACTTTGTTTTTCTTTTTTTCCTAATTACCTTGACATTTCTTAGTCTTCTGCAATTTAATATACATTTTAAAATTATCTTGGCAATTTTCACTGATAAATACCTGTTTGGAGTTGATTGAGCGAATTGAATTTATAGATCAATTTATGGGCAACTGATGTTTTTACAATATTGATTGAAACCCAAATTCATGAAAATGGTAAATCCTTCCATTTATTTAGGTCTTCACTAATTTTTTTAACAATAATATTGAAAAATTTTCAGCATAGAGGTCATACAGTGCTTTCATTAGATTTATTACTGTACATTTGATGTTCTTTGATAAAAAAACAAACCAAAAAAAACCCAAGCCTATTGCTGTCGAGTCGATTCCAACTCAGTGACCCTATAGGACAGAGTAGAACTGCCCCATAGAGTTTCCAAGGAGCATCTGGTGGATTTTGAACTGCCGACCTTTTGGTTAGCAGCTGTAGCTCTTAACCACTATGCCACCAGGGTTTTCTTTTAAATTTAAGTTTTTCTTTGTTTATGGTATAGAGAAATAAGTTGATTTTCTTATTCACTTTGTACATAGCAACCTTTTTAAATTCACTTACTGAATCTAAGAATTTGTAGATTTTTGTTGGGTTTATTTATGTGCATAATCATATCTGTAAATAATGACAGTTTTATATTTTTCAATCCTAATTTTTTAAATAAAAAAATAGCTATTATTATTATTTTATTTTTTACCCTTTTACATTGTCAAGAAATACCAGAAGTGGTGAAAGCAGATGTTCTTGTCTAATTTCCAATCTTGGAGGAAATTTCCATTAATTTAAAATTTAGCATAGTGTTTTCATTATTTTTTAACATAAGCTTTATTAGAATTCACTTTCACATCAGATATAGGAACAAGAAGATGCTGAGATGAGAGGACACAAAAGATGAGAAAGGTCCAGAGAAAGGGAAGTAAAGTCTTTGGAGAAGAATGTCACAGATTCCCCAGATTAACACTCAACCCTTCAGGGCCTCTGCCCCATCTAGAGTCAGCCAGGCCAATGACCACTGCCAATTCCTCCTTCACCTTCCCCTGCCTACTTTCCCCATTACTGGGATGTGAATGTCTTGGCAACTAAAACAGCATCACCTCTTATCAGGTCTTTCTATTCCTCGTGTTATAAGAATGTTTTATTCATAATTTTGAGATTAATTTTATAAAAAAAAAGTTTTTGGATCTATCAAAATGATTATATGATTTTCTCCTTTTTACTTCATGAATTACACTAATCAGTTTTCAAAGTTTCATCCATCTTTGCATTCCTGGAATAAACCCAACTTAGTCATTAGGTATTATGCTTTTTCTGTGTAACCGGATTTAATTTGCTAATATTTTCTTTAAGATTTGCATACATATTGATGAAAGAAATTAGTCTATGGTTTTCCTATCACAGAATATATTTTTAAAATTTTAATATCAAAATTATAATAGCCTCATAAGATTACTTGGGAAATACTCTATCCTTTACTATTCCCTGAAACAACTTTATAAAATTTGTGCTATTTCTTTTGTGTATGTTTGGAAAAATTTACCAGCGGCTATATCAAGAAATGTAGTGTTCATGGTGAATTGTGGTAATGAATCATATTTCTTTAAGAGATACAGGACTTTCACATTTTCCATTTCTTTTAGTGTCAGTTTGGTAAGTCGTATTTCCAAGGAATTTGTTGATTTATACAAAAAAAATAATGTTATTGCTATAAAATTATTCATAATACCCCCTTATTGTATTTTTAATCTCAGTAAAATATTTAGCAATATCACCCCCATTTTCATTCCTGATATTGGTAGCATTTTATTTCTATATACTTCGAACAGTCTTGCTAGACTCTTATTAATTTGGTTATACTAACTTTTGAGAATACTAACTTTTGCTTTTTATAATATCGTATTCAAGATTTGTTCTCACGTACATAGTTTTTTATTATTTCACTAGGATTTGATTTGTCCGTGTTATTTTTTTCCCTGTCTCTTGAAGTGGTTGCCTAGATAATTGATTTGCAGTATCCAATATGTATATTAAGGCTATACATTTTCCTTTAAGCATTATCTCAGCTGCATTCTCATGTACTTTGGGCTGTCACATCTTCATTAAACTGCAATTCAAAATATTCTCTAATTTCCATTGCGATTTCTTCTTTGACCCATGGGTGTATTTTTTTAATTTTCAATCAGTTGGGATTATTTTTATTCACTTATTAATTTCTAGCTTTATGTAATAATGTGTGTATATGTGTTTCCCCTTTAGAAACTGCTTCCCATTATCTTCTAGCTTATTGATAGGAATAGGAATTGTAACCTGGTTCTGTTGATTGCATGTTTTTTGTTTTACTTAATCTCCCTCTGTATTGTCTACATTGGTAGTTTCATAGCAAAGCATTGATGCCACGAAATCAAGAATGGAATAGCTAGGACTGGGTTCAGGATATGCCAGTAAGCATGAATCAAAGCTTGGGACAATTCGGCAAAGGTTAGTATTTTAATTCGATGATCAGAAGAATTTTCCTCAAGACATGAAAGAATTGTGAGGTTGGGTTAAAGAGTAAAAATTTAACACTCATGGCATCAGGGTGAGAAGACAATGAGTAGATTCTGAGCTCATCTAATAGGTCAGAGTATAGGACTTTGGAATGGATTAGGAGAAGTTCAATGAGAAAGAGCAAGAATTGCTTTGAAAGAGAAATTCAGGGGAAAAAGCAAACAGCTGGTCATTACGTAGGTTCACAGAAACTCAAATTGGTCTAAAGTTTGGGAAATTAACTGTGCTATGTTGCCTATTCCTAAGGCTATAGGTTATGTACCTGTTGGTAAGAGATGGCTGTAGTAAAATTTAGGTATATAAATTGAGATTCCTATGATTTCACTTTATTTAAATAATGCATCTGCAAGATGCAGCTTTCTTAGGTCTTTTGTCAAAATTAAGCTGAATATTTTGGCATTTATAGTGTAAACAGTCATGTTGAAAGAGTTAAGAGCTTCGTATCATCTACTCAGTGATTATGGCTTATAATTATTTTATTCTTTTCAAAATGTCTCTATTTTCTTGTTAAGTATGGGCTTCTCAGCTGAACAATCCCGTATTTATAATTTTATTTAAACTGAAGATTTCAAAACATAAAAAAAATTGAACTGGAAATTAAATGTCATTAATACTATTAGAATAGATGTTAAAAGCATATTTAACGCATAGAATTTTAACTTTTATATAGTACAATAAGATATTTTATAGCATTTAATTTTGTTTGTAAACTACATATTGAATAGTACTAAAGTGAAAATAAGTGATCTACATTGTTAATATCCCCAGAAGTTGACAGGCATTTAACTTTTAAATATAAAACAAATTGTCCATAGTTTAATTATAGTGTTTGTTTGTTGTTTAAAAAATTTTTCTACTGCCTCAAGACCCAACTCTGATATTTTTAGGCATCTCATCATAAGAAAGAGACCCATTTTTATGTCCTTTATTAAAAATGTCTTCCTTCTGAAGGCCTCAGAATACTTTTTTGCTATGTATTAGTTTTTTGCAAAGTTGTTAGAGGTTTAAGTTATCTTTATAGTTACAATCTAAAATATAATAAGGATTTACCACATAAAGGGAAGGCTTATAGGGAGGCTTATGAAAAGTTGTTGTCTGTCTAACTATTACTTGTGTAGGTCTGCAGCCAAGGTTCTGGCTCCGGATTTAAAAAAAACAAACAAACAAACTGGTTGCTGTCGAGTCAATTCTGACTCATACCGACCCTATAGGACAGAGTAGAAATGTCCCATAGAGTTTCCAAGGACTACCTGGTAGATTCGAACTGCTGTCCTTTTGGTTAGCAGCCTAGGTCTTAACCATTGTGCCACTATTGCTCCAGCTATGGCTAAGGAACATTATTTGGAAAAAGAATTGGACATGGAATGGAGAAAAGCAAGATGTGCCTGTCTGAGTCTGTTGCAGATTTGTGAGGTTCTTCCTTATACTACACCTGTTTATGAGAACCTTTAGGGAATAACTACTGCAACTTCCCTTTGTCTTCTATATATCACACAGTTTCCTCTGGACCAACTCCTTCTTGGCATCAAACATAGAAAGAGATTCTGGAAAATAATTTTCTATCTTAACTGGTTTTTTATATGCATCTACAGTAGCACTTGCTATGTACCATTTTTTTGGGAGAATTGAGAAAATAATCACTCAAATCATTTTAGGAGGGATTCATGCTCTCACAGTACCCTGATTGAGAAAGACTGTGATACTGCAGTAACAATCCAAATCTCAGTTACTTGAAAGAACAAGTTGTGACTTCTTAGCAGCAATATTATACTATGAAAACTGGAAAAAGATAATTAGTAAAAGTCATAAATTTAAATATGAAAATATATGTGAAACAAAAAGGGTTGTTGTTGGTTGCTATCTTTTGTGAACTGATGATATCTGGCTATTTTATTCCTTGGACACATTTGCTACTTCTGGGTGCTAGCCGGTAAAAGTACTTAGCTTTGTCACGGGGACTCTACTGAGAAAAAGAGAAACTAGCCCAGCTTTTGGTGGCCATACAAGACTGGATGAAATATGGGAAATAAGAAGAGCCCAGAGAGGTTACTGTATGGGATCCTGACTGGGCCAAAAAAATAAAATGAAATCTCTTTCAGTAATATGGTGCTTACTTGACAACAGCTACTAGTGGAAGGGGGCCTGCCACAAACACACAACTGCCTTAAGACACTTGCCAGATTTTAAAGCTTTATGGGATGAGAAGGTAAATAGAAAAGCTAAAAGCCTCCAGACAGAAGATCTGAATTTCCTACTCTCTCATGACTAAACAGCAGAGATCCACAAGGTTGTCTATAAAGTATGAGAAACAGGAATAAAGGAGAGATGGAATGAATCTTACTGAAACTATAACCTAGTATCAACCCAGCTTATTACATGATTTGATTGAGATCATCAGCCATTTGCCCTATTTACCAGAGGAAAGGGTTGTTAGAAGCTGGTGATGATATCAGCCAAAGTTTCTGTTATGCACAATGTTTAACATGCAATAAAAAGTTACTAAGCGTGTGAAGTTACAAGAATGAAAGTCCATAGAACCAGGCTCTGAGATCATCAGATATTGGATTTAGCAAATAAAGATTTTCAAATAGCTGTGATTATTATGGTTAGAGAAAATAGAGGAAGATAGGTAAAATGAATAAAAAGAGGAAGATGAGTAAAATGAATAAATGGAAATTCTAGAACCAAATTCTAAAATATGTGAAATTTGCAGCTCTTTGTATGGGTATAACAACAGATTAAACAAACAAACAAAAACAAAATCAGAAGACAGAAAAAGTAATTACAGGTTAATAAAAATATCTAAACTTAAATACAGAGAAGAAAAAAATCAAAAGAATAGAGTGTGAGATATGTGAAACACAACCAAAACGTCTACACTGGCCAAAAATTTTTCAAAATTAATGAAAGTCATCAATTCACAGATTCATTAAATTCAGAGAACCCCAGGCAGGATAAATAAAAGGAAAACCACACCTACTTCTGATCATAAAAAACACCACTGAGAGCTTGAAAAGACAGACCACAAACTGAGAGAAGTTATTTGTAATGCCTACATCTGACAAAGTCTTAAATCCTGAAAATTTAAGAATACTTAGCTTCTTAACACAGAAATTAATAAATTCAACTTCATCAATATTAAAAATCTTATCCAAAGAAACTTAGGAAACTGACTAGGCAAGCCACTTCTTGGAGAAATTATTGCAAACATTTTTCTGCCTAGTATCCAGAATATGTTAACAACATCTACAACAACAACAAAAAGGACAAATTAAACAATTAAAAAAAAAAAAGATGTTGGGAATATATTTCAGCAGACACTTTACAAAAGAAGGTGTAAGAATAGTTGATTTTGTTAGATGTCATTGAGTCAGTTCTGACTCATAGTGATCTATGTACAACAGAACGAAACATGCTAGGTCCTGTGCCATCCTCACAATGGTTATGCTTGAGCCTATTCTTCCAGCCACTGTGTCAGTCCATCTCCTTGAGGGTCTTCCCCTTTTTTGCTTACCCTCTACTTTACCAAGCATGATGTCCTTCTCCAGGGACTGGTCCCTCCTGAAAATATGTCCAAAGTATGTGAGACGAAGCCTTGCCATACTTGCTTCTAAGGAGCATTCTGGCTGTACTTCTTCCAAGACAGATCTGTTGTTCGTGCTTTGGGCCATCCATGATATATTCAGTATTCTTCTCCAACACCATAATTCAAAGGCATCAATTCTTCTTCAGTCTTCCTTATTCATTGCGCAGCTTTTGCATGCATATGAGGCAATTGAAAACACTGTGGCCTGGGTGAGGTGAACCTTAGTCTTCAAGGTGACATCTTTGCTTTTTTAATACTTTAAAGAGTTATTTTGTAGATTTGCCCAGTGCAACACGTCATTTCATTTGTTGACTGCTGCTTCCATGGGTGTTGATTGTAGATCCAAGTAAAATGAAATCCTTGACAACTTCAATCTTTTCTCCATTTATTATGATGTTGCTTATTGGTCCAGTTGTGAGGATTTTTTTTTTTTTTTTATGTTGAGATGTTATCCATACTGAAGGCTGTGGTCTTTGATCTTTATTAGTAAGTGCCTCAAGTCCTCTTCACTTTCAGCAAGCAAGGCTGTGTCATCTGCATAACGCAGGTTGTTAATGAGTCTTCCTCCAATGCCCTATTCTTCATATAGTCCACCTTCTCAGATTATTTGCTCAGCATACAGATTGAATAAGTATGGTGAAAGGATACAACTGTGACACACACCTTTCCTGACTTTAAACCACTCCGTATCCCCTTGTTCTGTTCAAATGACTTTCCTCTTGATCTGTGTGCAGGTTTATCATGAGCACAATTAAAAAAACAAAAAAACAATGAGGTGTCCTGAAATTCCCATTCTCTGCAATTTTATCCATGATTTGTTATGATCCACACAGTTGAATGCCTTTGCGTAGTCAATAAAACACAGGTAAACATCTTTCTGGTATTCTCTGCTTTCAGCCAGGACCCATCTGATATCCCTTGTTCCACGTCCTCTTCTGAATTCAGTGTGAATTTCTGGTAGTTCCCTGTTGATGTAATGCTGCAGCCACCTTAGAATGACCTTCAGCAAAATTTTACTTGCATGTGATATTAATAATATTGTTCAGTAATTTCCTCATTCAGTTGGGTTACTTTTCTTTGGAATACTCATAAATACAAATCTCTCCCAGTCAGTTACCCAGGTAGCTGCCCTCCAATTTCTTGTCTTAGACAAGTGAGCACTTCCAGGCCTGCATTCATTTGTTGAAACATCGCAATTGGTATTCTATCAATTCCTGGAGACTTGATTGTTGCCAGTGCCTTCAGTGCAGCTTGGACCTCTTTCTTCAGTACCATCAGTTTCTGGTCATATGCTATCCCCTGAAATGGCTGAACATCAGCCAATTCTTTTGGTGTAGTTACTGTGTATTCCTTCTATCTTCTTTTGATGCTTCCTGTGTCATTTTATATTTTTGTTGTAGACTCCTTCAATATTGCAACTGAAGGCTTGAATTTTTTCTTCAGTTCTTTCAGCTTGAGAAATGCCAGTTGTGTTCTTCCCTTTCAGTTTTCTAACTCCAGGTCTTTGCACATGTCATTATAATACTTTACTTTGTCTTCATGAGCCATCCTTTGAAATCTTCTGTTCAGCTCTTTTACTTCATCATTTTTTCCGTTTGCTTTAGCTACTCTATGTTCAAGTTGCAGAGTCTCTTCTGACATCCATTTTGGCCTTTTCTTTCTTTCCTGTCTTTTTAATGATCTCTTGCTTTCTTCATGTATGATGTCCTTGACGTCACTCCACAACTCATCTGGTCTTCAATCATTAGTGTTCAATTCATCAACTCTATTCTTGAAGTGGTCTGTAAATTCCGGTAGGATATACTCAAGGTCGTACTTTGGCTCTTGTGGACTTGTTCTAATTTTCTTCAGCTTCAGCTTCAACTTGCATATGAGCAATTGGTGATCTGCTCTGCAACTGGCTCCTGGCCTTGTTCTGATTGATGATATTAAGCTTTTCCATCGTGCCTTTCCACAGATGTAGTTGATTTGATTCTTGTGTATTCCATCTGGCAAGGCCCAAGTGTATAGTGTTTATGTTGTTGAAGAAAGGTATTTGCAATGAAGAAGTCGTTGGTCTTACAAAATTTTATCATGCAATTTCCTTCATCATTTCTGTCACCAAGGCCATATTTTCCAACTTCCAATCCTTTTTCTTTGTTTCCAACTTTCACACTCCAATCACCAGTAATTAGCGATGCATCTTGATTGCATGTTTGATAAATTTCAGCCTGCAGAAGTTGGTAAAAATCTTCACTTTCTTCATCTTTGGCCTCAGTATTTGGTGCATAAATTTGAATTATTAATTGTTAACTGGTCTTCCTTGTAGTTGTTAACTTGTAGGCATATGGGTATTATCCTATCACTGACAGCTTTACGCTTCAGGATATATCTTGAAATGTTATTTTTGACGATGAATGTAACACCATCCCTCTTGAAGTTGTCATTCCCAGCATAGTAGACCATGTGATTGTCTGATGCATAATGGCTAATGCCAGTCCATTTCAGCTCAGTAATGTGTAGGATATTGATGTTTATGCGTTCCATTTACTTTTTTGACCATTTAAAATTTTCCTTGATTCATACTTCATATATTTTGTGTTTTGATTATTAATGGATGTTTGTAGCTGTTTTCTCTCATTTTGAGTCATGCCACATCAGCAAATGAAGAGCCCAAAAGCTTTACTCCATCCATGTCATTAAGGTCAACTCTACTTTGTGGAGGCAGCTCTTCCCCAGCTGTCTCTTCAGTGCCTTCCACACTGAGGGGCTCATCTTCTGGCACTGTATCAGTCAGTGTTCCACTGCTATTCATAAGGTTTTCACTGGCTAATTCTTTTCAGAAGTCAAATACCAGGTCCTTCTTCCATGTCTATCTTAGTCTAGAAGCTCAGCTGAAAGCTGTCCACCATGGGTGACTCTGCTGGTGTTTGAATATCAGTGGTTAGCTTCCAGCATCACAGCAACATGCAAGCCCCACAGTATGACAAACTGATAGATGCATGGGGGAAGAATTGCTGATAAGTACGTGAAAAAGTGTTCAACACCTTTAGTGTCCAGAAAATTACAAGTTAAAGTCACAATAAGATTCCCCTACATCCTCATCAGAATGGCTAAATTTGAAAGACTAACAATCTCTAATGAAAGTGAGAATGTAAAGCAATGGTATTTCATACATAATTGGTGGGAGCGTAAAATGGTACAACTACTTTGTGAAAAGTTTTGGCAGTTTCTTATAGAATAAAACATTCAACCACCATCAAACCCAAACCAAACCCATTGCCGTCAATTCCAACTCATAGCTACCCTATGGCGACCCTATAGGACAGAGTAGAACTGCCCCACAGAGTCTCCAAGGAGCATCTGGTGGATTTGAACTGCCGACCTTTTGATTAGCAGCCATAGCACTTAACCACTATGCCACCAGGGTTTCCTCAACCACAACATGTCCCTAAAATTCCACTCCCTAGTATTTAATCAAAAGAAACGAAAACATGAGTCCATAAAAACACTTGTGAAAGAAATTTCATAAGAAGTTTTATTAATAGTAGCCAAAACTTGGTAACAGACTAGATGTGTGTCAATAAGAGAATAATCCATTGCCATTAAGTCAATTCCAACTCACAGAAACCCTGTAGGACATAGTAGAACTGCCCCATGGTATTTCCAAGACTGTAATGTTTACAAAAGCAGACTGCCACATCTTTCTTCTGCGGAATGGCTGATAGGTTCAAACTGCCAACCTTTTGGTTAGCAGCTGAGTGTTTAAGCACTGCACCACCAGGGCTCCTCCAATAAAAGGATAAAGAAATTTTGGTATACACCTACAAAAAAGTACCACTAAGTACTTCTCTTTATGGAGCCCTGGTGGGATGGTGGTTAAGAGATATAGTGACTAAACAAAAGGTTGGCTGTTTGAATCCACCAGACTCCCTTTGGAATCCCTGTGGGGCAGTTCTACCCTGTCCTATAGGGTTGCTCTGAGTCAGAACCAACTCAACAGCAACAGATTTTTTTTTTTTTTACATTTTCTTTCTGTAATTTAAAGAACAAATGAATGAAATAATAATTATAAATCTTTGTAAATGGGCACATAATATATAAAGATGTAATTTGTGACAATAACAGCATAAAGTTATTAAGTACTGTCCAGTTGATTCTGACTCACAGCAACTCTGTACAACAGAATGAAACACGGCCCTATCCTGTGCCATTCTCACAATTGTTGCTATGTTTGAGCCCATTGTTACAGCCACTGTGTCAATTCATCTTGTTGAGGGGCAGAGCTAGACAGAAGCATAGTTGTATACTATTGAAGCTTCCAAAACAAAACCAAACCCATTGCAAAAGAGTTGATTCCAGCTCCTAACAACCAGATAAGACAGAGTAGAACTGCCCCACGGGGTTTCCAGGGAGTGGCTGGTGGATTCTAACTACTGACCTTATGGTTAGCAGCCAAACCCTTAACCATTGTGCCACTGGGGCTTCTACTGAAGTAAACCCAAAAAACTGAAACCATTGCCATCGAGTCAATTCCAACTTATAGCAACCCTATAGGAGAGAGTACAACTGCCCCATAGGGTTTCCAAAGAATGACTGGTAGATCCGAACTGCTGATCTACTGAAGCTAAGGTGATATTAATTCAAGCTGGATTGTTATAAAATGTTAATAGTAACCTCCAGGGTAATCACTAAGAAAATATCTTTAAAAAAATATACAGAAAAATGTATATAAATGGAATCAATTGGTAAAAAAGAAAAAAAATAATATAAAAGAAGACAGCAATGGAGGAATTAAGAAACAAAAAGATACAAGAAATGTAGAAAACAAATTGCAAAATGGCAGAAATTAGTCCCTCCTTACTTTAAATGTAAATTGATTAACTCTTCAATTAAAATCCAGAGATTGGCAGAATGGATCAAAAAAATGATCTAACTGTATGCTGTCTAGACATACAGTTATGTATGTCTTTTGACCCAAAGAGACAAATAGATTGAAAGTGAAAAGATGAAAAGCAAAAATTCTATGCAAACAACAAACAAAAGAAGTGAGGTGGCTATATTAATATCAGACAAAATAGTTTTTATTCAAAAACTGTTACAAGAGACAAAGCAGGACAATTACATATTGATCAAAAGATTAAACTATCAATTATAAACATATATGTACCAAACAAGAGTGTACCAGAATATATGAAGCAAACATTGACAGAATTGAAGGGAGAAATAGACAGTTCTACAATATTAGTTGGAGTTTAATGACTAGACAGAGATTAATTAAAAAACAGTTCTTGAACAATACTAAGAACCAACTAAATGTAACATAAAAAAAAAAATACATATACAAAATAATCCAGCCAGCAACAGCAGAATACATTCCTAATGAGATGAAACTGAAAATCAATAAAAAGGAAAACTGAAATATTCAAAAATATGTAGAAATAAACAACAACTTTTAAACAACCAATGGGTCAAAGAAGAAATCACAAGGGAAATTAGAAAATACTTTGTGACAAAAGAAAATTAAAACACAGCATACCCAAACTTATGGCATGTGGGAAAAGCAGTCCTCAGAAGAAACTGATAGCTGTATACAGCAATATTAAAACAGAAGAATTGCAAACTTAACTTTATATCTTAAGTAACTAGAAAAATAAAAGAAAACTAAACAGAAAGCTAGCCAAAAAAAAAAAGGAAATAATAAAGATTAGAATGGAGGTAAATGAAATAGGGAGTAGAAAACCAATAGAGAGAATCAATAAAACCAAAAACTGGCTCTTTGAAAAGATCAACAAAAGTGACAAACATTTAGCTAGACCGAACAAGAAAAAAAAAGAAAAACAATCCAAATTAATAAAATCAGAAATGAAAGTGAAGACATTACTACAAATCTTAGAAAATAAAAAAAGAATTGCAAGAGAGTAATATGAGCAATTGTATGACAACAAATTAGTTAACCTAGATGAAATGGACATACATCTAGAAACACATAAACTAAAAAAAATGACTCAAGAAGAAATAGAAAATCTAAACAGACCTAGAACCAGTAAAAAAATGTGAATAAATAATAAAAAAATTCACAATAATGAAAAGCTCATGAGAGATGGATTTTACTGGTTAATTCAAACTATTAAAGAATAACACTAATCTTCTTAAACTCTTAAAGAAATAGACAAGGACAGGTATTACCCAGCATTACCCTGATACAAAATCCAAAGACATGATGAGGCAAAAAAAAAAAAAGAATACTGACCAAAATCCTTTATGAATAGAGATGTAAATTTCTGAAATAAATACTAACAAGAGTTGAACAACATATTAAAATGGTTATATATTATGACCAAATGGGATTTATCTCAGGAATGCAACAGCAGTTCAACATACCAAAATCAATCAATGTAATGTGCCACATTAATAAATGAAGGTTAAAAATAAGAAAACCTCAACAGACGCAGAAAAAGCATTTCACGAAATCTAGCATCTTTTCATGATGAAAACACTCAATAAACTAGGAATAGAAGGAAAGTTACTCACAAGATAAAAGGAATTTTTGAAAAACCCACAGCTAACATCGTTTTTCTTGGTGAGAGACTGAAAGCTTTCCCCATAAGATTAGGAACAAGGCAAGGATGTCCCTTTTTTATTCAATATAGTATTATTCAATATAGTATTGGAAATCTTAGCCCAAGCAGTCAGAAAAGTTAGAAATAAGAGACATCCAAACTGGAAAGGAAGAAATAAAACTATCTCTATTTTCAGATGACATGATCTTAAAAAAATCTCTATTTTCAGATGACGTGATCTTATACAAGTAAAATCCTAAAGAATCTATGCTGAAATTATTAGATCTAATAAACAAATTTAGAAGATTAGTAAGATATAAAAATTGGTTGAAATCCAGCAGCTAGATAAGAAATTTACTGAAAAATTCTTATACTGAACCTACCTTTTCTGATGCCAAGTTAAAGTCTTGAGAGTTTTTTAGGGTATCACAGGGCAGAGCCCCCTACTCAATAAAGTGTCAGTATATTCTCTCAGTCTGCATAAAAAGTACAAATTAAAGCTGAGGAAAAACTCCTAGATCTCTTTTCATCTTCTGGTTTTGTTTGTTCTTTTTTTTTTTTTTTTTTAATCACTATAGCCTTATTCCTTTAGCCTTCTTTTATAAGAATTATTTTCCAACTCCTTAATCTTCCCTGTTCTTCGTTAATGTTAGGTGTCATTGAGTTGGTTCTGACTCATAGAGACCCTGTGTACAGCAGAAAGAAACACTCCCCAGTCCTGCACCATCCTCACAATTGTTGCCGTGCTTGACCCCATCATTGCAGCTACTGTGTCAATCCACCTTGTTGAGTGTCTTCCTCTCTTTCCCTGATCCTCCACTTTTCCAACCACAGTGTCCTTCTCCAGAGACTGGTCCCTCCTGCTAACATGTCCGAAGTACATAAGACAAAGTCTCTCCATCCTCACTTCTAAGGAGCATTCTTGTATTACTTCTTCCAAGACAGATCTGTTCGTCCTTCTGGCAGTCCACGGTATATTTAATGTTCTTCACCAACGTCATAATTCAAAGGCATCAATTCTTCTTCAGTCTTCCTTATTCATTGTCCAGCTTTCACACGCATATGAGGCAACTGAAAAGACCATGGCTTGGGTCAGGCGCACCTTAGTCCTCAAAGTGACATCTTTGTTTTTTAACACTCAAAAGAGGTATTTTGCAGCAGATTTGCCCAATTCAACAAGTCCTTTGATTTTTTGACTGCTGCTTCCATGGGCATTGATTGTGGATCTAAGTAAAATAAAATCCTTGACAATGTCAATATTTTCTCTGTTTATCATGATGTTGCTTATTGGTCCAGTTGTGAGGATTTTTGTTTTCTTTATGTTGAGGTGCAATCCATATTGAAGGCTGTACTGTTTGATCTTCATCAGGAAGTGTTTCAAGTCCTCTTCACTTTCAGCAAACAAGGTTGTGTCATCTGCATAATATAGATTGTTAATGAGTCTTTTTCCAATCCTGATGCCCCATTCTTCTTGATGTGGTCCAGCTTCTCGGATTATTTGCTCAGCATACAGATTGAATAAGTATGGTGAAAGGATACAACCCTGATGCACACCTTTCCTGACTTTAAACCACACATATCCCCTTGTTCTGTTCAAATGACTGCCTCTTGGTCTATGTACAGGTTCTGCATGAGCACAATTAAATGTTCTGGAATTCCCATTCTTGGCAATGTTATCCATAATTTGTTAGGATCCAAACAGTGGAATGCTTTTGCATAGTCAATAAAACACAGGTAAACATCTTTATAATATTCTCTGCTTTCAGCCAGGATCCATCTGACATAACCAGTGATTTCCCTGGTTCCATATCCTCTTCTGAATCCATCTCGAATTCCTGGCGGTTCCCTGTCAATGTTCTACTGCAAACATTTTTGAATTATCTTCAGCAAAATATTACTTGTGTGTGATATTAATGATATTGTTGGATAATTTCTGCATTTTGTCAGATCATTTTTCTTTGGAATAAGCATAAATATAGATCTCTTCCAGTTGGTTGGCTAGGTAGCTGTCTTCCAAATTTCTTGGCATAGATGAGTGAACACTTCTAGCACTGCATCTATTTGTTGAAACATCTCCATTGGTATTCCATTAATTCCTGGAGCCTTGTTTTTCACCAATTTCTTCAGTACAGCTTGGACTTCTTCCTTGAAGATTTTTACCAATTTCTGCAGTCTTGGTGGCATAGTGATTAACAGCTCAGCTGCTATTGAAGAGATTGTCATTTTGAATCCACCAGCCGCTTCTTGGAAACCCTGTGAGGCAGTTCTAGTCTGTCCTACAGGGTAGCTATGAGTCTGAATAAATGTGAAGCCTAGCACATCTTTCTCCCACGGAGTGGCTGGTGAGTTAGAACCACCAGCCTCCAGGTTAGCAGCCAGCTGCTTAACCACTGCACCACTAGAAAAGAGCAGCCCTTAATTCCAAGTTAGAATTTCAAGCATTCATTTCTGAGCTATTGTAAAGTTATTTTCAACTCAGTGAATCGGGAACCTCTTGGATTTACAAATTTCTGTTTTACAGGATTGTAGAGATGGGGTACTTTATATTTTGTGAGATTCAAAAAAGGTGGAGCAATGGACTTGCCAATTTCCCCTGTAACCATATGTTCATTTTTAAAGCATGACAATATTGGGCTTTTCTATAGTCTTTCAAAATGGATATTAATGTTCTGAATAGATTTCATTGCTCTCAGAAATATAACACTGCAGGAGTTCATGTCTCTTGCTTTCATCCCAATGAATAATTGGGAAGTTTTCTGATTCAAAGTGATTGTGAAAGCATTGTGTACTATACAGTCTTTAGGCAGGTTCTTTAACAAGTGATTTGGTTACATTAGAAAATAGCCTTACGTTGTTAAAGTGTTAGTAAGGTTTCATTTCCTTAGTCTTTATATCATTCACTTAAATGCCTTTCATATATGTTTCAGAGTTTAAAAGCGATGTAAACGTATAAAGTTTTCATTATACTCATGATAGATGTAATTAAATTTTTACAAATGAATAATCTTTGACAGCGTCCCAATTTGTGCAATTTATTAGAAGAAAATAATTTGTTAAATGTACAAGAATGCAAGAATTTTTATTGCAGGCATTCCTTATTTTTTCATTTTTTAAAAATTATTATAAAATATAGATAACACATCTGTCAATTCAACATTGTACACGTGTATAATTCATTGTTACCAATTCCATAAATTATGTTGTTTTAATATTAAAAATTAGAAATGTTTTTAGAGTCCAATATGATTAAATAGTTTGTCGTGTATTATATATTAACTCACTTTGCAAACTCTACAATAAGAATAAAAAATACAGTTGTAAGATTACATATTATATCATATCATATTATATAAGATACCCATATACTCATTTAACCATATCTGAATGGTTATGAAGTAAACTGTTAGTTACATTTAAGTGGTAGGACTACAGGAAAAAATTTCTTAAATTGTTTCTTGCCTTTATCTGTATATTGTATTTTTCTTTAGTGACCATATGTTACATGAGCAATGAAAATATAATGAAATTTCAAAATAAAAGATGTGGTACAATTTGTACTTTCCTTGGCTTGAATATCCAGTGCTTATAGGTAACAATGGTGTGGGAGGGAAACATAACAGTGAGCCTTCCTGTCCCCACCATAATGCAAACTATTTAAGTAGTGCACAGATAATTTGAGGATGATACAGTCAGTATTCCCAGAGTAAGCAATTTCCACTCCAAAGGACAACTCTCAACCACCTGCAGAAATTCCTTTAAAATATGTCCTAGGAGAACTTAAACAAGCAGCTTAGCAGTTTTCTCTCAAGACACAAACCATATTAAATTATTGAGAATCTCCTGCTTTCACTAATTCAAGGAGTCTAGTTGTTTGTTTCCACAAAAGCAAAGGGAAATAGCCACTGGCTGTAAATGAAAGTCATGAGAATACATATCCCAGAGGAAATGCCATTCTGAAATTAGGTTAACCCCTCAAGATTTTCCTTTGGGGGTCATCTGAATTACTGAATACATGACCCTAACACATGAAATTTGCAAGTACAGCTAGATGACCCATCTATTTTACTCTCTTAATTCTAAACCATTTCTCACTTCTTCTACCTTTTTGTAGAGAAAGATCTCAGATTTGGAGAATCACAATGAAAACTTCAGAATAGCTAATTAAGTACCTAATTTAAAAATTTTTTGTTAAATGTGGCTTAGACTATGTTCATTTTGTCACTTTTCTGGCTAACAGTACAGAAATATGTATTTTGAGTTATTTCTCAGAGGATCAGAATCAATGACTATGAGGACTGTTACTATACAAAGTCAGAGAAGTCATTGAGAATGATTTTGATTCACAACATTCTTGATAATCAAAATGTTTATTAAAAGATCCATTAAAAGTCCATCATGCTAATTTAACTTAGAAAATCTAGTAGATTGCCATTGGATAGCTTCCACTAAATTAATGTAGGAGAATTATAATCAAAGCCTAAACTGTTGTCATTAAAAAACAAACATAAACTGTAATGATGTATTAATTACAAGCAGTAATCAATGATATCATTAATGAGTGAATTTAAATCTTTAAAACTTAGTAAACTTTTTGATTTGCTATTTTTTTTTTCTTCTAATTCATGGATATTTTGGTCTCAGTATTAACGCATCTTACTTATTAGAATTTAGACCTGTATGCCTTAATTTTTTTGTGCTGTAGAGATAGCAATTTCTGTTTCCTTCTTTCCAAGACCAGCCACAGATATTACATTTTCTCCATTGATCCTCTGAGGGCAAGCTTTGGCAGAGGTGGCTGGCCCAGTGCAGAGCTGCCCAGTTGTAAGTTGTTCTGTCTCTGTGGATGCAGTGACCAAAGCGATTTTAGTTCTAACATTATGTGCTCTACTTAAACTTTATCAGCAATAAAGGAGATATCTTGGTTCTCTATATGCTGACCTTTTATCCTTTTTATGTCAGTTGGTTCAGAATCCAAACCCATTGCCGTTGAGTCATTTCTGACTCGTAGCGACCCTATAGGATAGAGTAGAACTGCTCCATATGGTTTTCAAGGCTATAATCTTTATGGGGAGCCCTGGTGGCAGAGTGGTTAAGAGCTTAGCAGCTGACCAAAAGGTTGGCCATTCAAATCCACGAGCTCCATTCAAATCCTATAGGCAGTTCTACTCTGTCCTATAGGGTAGCTGTGAGTCAGAATCCACTCCATGACAATGGGTTTGGTTTTGGTTTTGGAATCTTTACTGAAGCAGACCGCCACATCTTTCTCCTATGGACCAGATGGTGGGTTGCTAATCTTAACCATTTTACCACCAGAGCTCTTTCCAGGCAGAGAAGGGCAATGTTTATTGGACTCCCTCAAGGAATCTAACCTTGAGCTTTATGTGTATTGGATATATCTAGCTTTCCATTCTATCCTCATCTTTCCTAACGGGGGATCTTTTATATTTGGGAAAAAGGCTATTAGTAAATAAAAGGCACTCAATTATTTTATCTTATTTTTTTTAATGAATATATGAATGAGTTATTCAAGGAATTGATGAATAGCACATCTCAATAGTGTATGATTTCCTATCATCAGTCTTCCTGTTGCTTAGAAATATCTTACGGTGCTTTCCTAGTTTATTTATGAGTATTTTTTACATGACCAAGGAGCCCTGGTGTCACAGAGGTTAAGTGCTTAGCTGCTAACCAAAAGATTGGCTGTTCGAACCCACCAGCCACTCCAAGGGAAAAAAGACCTGGCAATCTGTTTCCATAAAGATTACAGCCTTGGAAATACTGTGAGGCAGTTCTACTCTGTCTTATAGGGTTGCTGTGTACTCTGGCCTATAGGGTTGCTATGAGTCAGAATCGACTCGACGGCATTGGGTTTGGGTTGGGTGAGTCAGAATCTACTCCAAGGCAATGAGTTTGGGGATGTTCATGAACAGACTTTCTGATATCCCTAAAAATGTACCCCCAAGTGTCTTGTCAGTTTGCAGCAATGGGCTCAAGCACAACAACGATTGTGAGGATGGCTCTGTTTTGCATAGGGTCGCTATGAGTTGGAAATGACTCTACAGCACCTAACAACAACAACAATGTAGAGTGAGAAACCAATATTTTTAGTTTTATCTATTTTTCACAAACACAAAAGTCAGTATGAATCACTGTTGTGAATGGGAAGATTACTCTTTAACATATTATTCTTTCCTTCCTATTCTCTCTTCCTCTGCTCTCAACACTTCTTTTACTTTACAGTCTTATAGGCATTTTTTCTCCCATCTTCTTTACTTCTAGGAAGCTGGCATCTTTGAACTTTCCTATCTAGTCTGTGATTCCTTTCCCTGAGACCTGTCTCACAATTCATAGGGGGGAGACTAATCTCAAATTAATTATATAACCTTAATTAAACCAATTGTACCAGGGGTGGATCTTTGATGCAATTGGACCTAATAAACTCTTGAGAATTGGGGATTGAAATTGAAAAGTACTTTTCAATCGCCGATGTTGATTGTACTGACCAGATGAAAAACCTGCAACTGTTGGAAACCAAATTTCCTACAAAGGGTGCTTAGACTGCAGAAAGGGAAAAACAGAGCAAATATATTAGAAGAACAGGGAGGATGCTGACAGTCAGTTATATAGTTTCTGTTGGTAGTCCTTGCAAAGACCTGGTTAAACTTTTTCTACCCCTTATATTCTCTGAGATAATTTGTGAATCCTATGATATATTTTCTTTTTCTTTATTTAATAATAATTACAGTATAGTTGCTAATATTATTATAAACTATTGTTATCGTTGCAGCTTAGTTGTAGTGAGACTGTACTTTTCAGTCGAATAGATCTTAACTTGGGATTTCTCTTTCCTTTGCCTCTAAATTTGTCTAAGCCTTCTTTTATTTCCTTTCTCTGACATTTTTCATATTTCTCCTTTTTTGAGGCCTGACATTACCCTCTGTACTGACGTTTCTTTTTTTCTTCCTTTCCTCTTGCTTCTTTATTTCTATGTACTCTTCAGTTGTCTCTTTCTACTCCCCCCCGCCCCCACACAGTGTCTTCTGCTTCCTATGGTCCTTCTTTATTTTGCCCATTTTTATTTGTCCATTCTTACCACAAATTTTCCCCAAGGGTTTCCAGATCTGTTCTCATCTCATTGTTTTTCCTCTCTTTCTCACCATTTCCCACTCTTGATTTTAATGCACCTCTGATTTCAGCCTTGTGTATGTGCCTGAGACTTTAAGTATTGTGAGCTCTGCAACTTCCTATCTCTGTAAGATAGAAACCCTTATTGTCGTATTATAATGAAGAAACAAAAGGAGAGATGCTGGTTTTTATCCCTAAATACATAAACATACTTCTAAAGGATAGCTATATCAGCATTGTTTGAATTCTTCTCATCAAGACAACTTACTAAAACCCCTTTCTTTTTCTTTTTCTTACTAGAAGAAAATTAAACAAACTTCAAGTGCTTTGAGGTCAAAGTGTCATGTTTTCACTGTAACATACAGACCAAAATTTTCAGCTTGGACTGTGTGAGAATCTGACAAGTAAGGTTTAATCTTGTCCTAATTAAAAACACCATCTACCTAATTGTCATTCAGTGCTCTCCTTACAGAAGCTAAAAATATGCGTATGAGTGAAATTTCCGTGAAGGTAATGTTTATAGTCATTTCTAGGTTAAAGAACAAGATTTATTTCACTTTATAGGAATATGTTTCCTGACATTTGTCCTATTGCATCATGATCAAAGGGTTGTAGTGCTGCTGAATGTGGGAGCTTCTCCAGGAGGGCTGACTGTAAGTGATTATGCAAACTTCTAAGCAAAAGCAACCTCCGTTATTCAGTTTGACTGTCAGAAATCCTTTGCGGGTTAAATATTGCTGAATATAACAGGTTTCTGTCTACCAGGATTCCACAGGAGATTTTCAATTGTTTTATAAGTATAAAAATACAGAGATATACTGTTGCCAATTATTTGAACCCAAAGAGATTATTCAGCTAGAGTCATGCCCATCAATGTTGACCATATTTGCTTTTATAAGCAGATGATGAGGACTTTACTGGCAAATATGGAGCCAAAGTTCTTTTTCCTATCCATGACCTCTAACCTACCAGACAAGAAAATTGGCCTAAGGAATCATATAACTCCCCAAACCATTTTTTGAACACTTCACGTATCAAATAGTCAGTAGAACATGGGTATTTTGGAATTGTTAAAATAAGGTGTCATATTAATGAATGTTTGCTGGCAAGTGATTTTAGGATATGGCATCAATTTTTTCAGATTTTTGCATTAATTGATTTTTGTCTACTTAGAGAGATACACCCCCACGTGTCTGTCAGTTTGTTGTACTGTGGGGACTTGCATGTTGCTGTGATGCTGGAAGCTATACCACAGGTATTCAGTCACCAGCAGGGTCATACATGGAGGACAGTTTTCAGCTGAGCTTCCAGACTAAGGTACACTAGGAAGAAGGACCCAGTAGTCTACTTCTGAAAAGCGTTAGCCAGTGAAAACCTTATGAATAGCAGTAGAACGTTGTCTGATATAGTGCTGGAAGATGAGCCCCCCAGCTTGGAAGGCACTCAAAAGATGACTGGGGAAGAGCTGCCTCCTCAAAGTAGAATCGACCTTAATGACTCGGATGGAGTAAAGCTTTCGGGACCTTCAATTGCTGATGTGGCACGACTCAAAATGAGAAGAAACAGCTGCAAACATCCATTAATAATTGGAACCTGGAATGTACGAAGTATGAATCTAGGAAAATTGGAAATCATCAAAAATGAAATGGAACACATAAACATCGATATCCTAGGCATTAGTGAGCTGATATGGACTGGTATTGGCCGTTTTGAATCGACAGTCATAGTCTACCATGCTGGGAATGACAACTTGAAGAGAAATGGTGTTGCATTCATTGTCAAAAAATAACGTTTCAAGATCTATCCTGAAGTACAACACTGTGATAGGATAATATCCATACGCCTACAAGGAAGACCAGTTAATGAGACTGTTTTTCAAATATATGCACCAACCACTAGGGCCAAAGATGAAGAAATAGAAGATTTTTATCAGCTGCTACAGTCTGAAATTGATCAAACTTACAATCAAGATGCATTGATAATTACTGGTGATTGGAATGCGAAAGTGGGAAACAAAGAAGGATCAGTAGTTGGAAAATATGGCCTTGGTGATAGAAACAATGCTGGAGATTGAATGAAGAATTTTTCAAGACCAATGACTTCTTCATTGCAAATACCTTCTTTCACCAACATAAACGGTGACTATACACATGGACCGCACCAGATGGAACACGCAGAAATCAAATTGACTACACCTGTGAAAAGAGATGATGGAAGCTCAATATCATCAGTCAGAACAAGGCCAGGGGCCGACTGTGGAATTGACCATCAATTGCTCATATGCAAGTTCAAGGTGAAGCTGAAGAAAATCAGAGCAAGTCCACGAGAGCCAAAACATGACCTTGAGTATATCCCACCTGAATTTAGAGACCATCTGAAGAATAGATTTGATGCACTGAACACTAGTGACCGAAGACCAGACGAGTTGTGGAATGACATCAAGGACATCATGCATGAAGAAAGCAAGAAGTCATTGAAAAGACAGGAAAGAAAGAAAAGACCAAGATGGATGTCAGAGGGGACTCTGAAACTTGCTCTCAAATGTCCAGTAGCTAAAGCAAAAGCAAGAATTGATGAAGTAAAAGAATTGAACAGATTTCAAAGGGCAGCTTGAGAAGACAAAGTAAAGTATTATAATGACATGTGCAAAGAACTGGAGATGGAAAACCAAAAGGGAAGAACACACTCAGCATTTCTCAAGCTGAAAGGACTGAAGGAAAAATTCAAGCCTTGAGTTGCAATAGTGAAGGATTCCGTGGGGAAAATATTAAATCATGCAGGAAGCATCAAAAGAAGATGGAAGGAATACACAGAGTCATTATACCAAAAAGAATTAGTCGATGTTCAACCATTTCAAGAGCTAGCATATGATCAGGAACTGATGGTACTAAAGGAAGAAGTCCAAGCTGCTCTGAAGGCATTGGCGAAAAAAAGGTTCCAGGAATTGATGGAATATCAATTGAAATGTTTCAACAAATGGATGTAGCCCTGGAGGTGCTCAGTCATCTACGCCAATAAATATGGAAGACAGCTTCCTGGCCAACTGACTGGAAGAGATCCATATTTATGCCTATTCCCAAGAAAGGTGATCCAACTGAATGTGGAAATTATAGAACAACATCATTAATATCACACACAAGCAAAATTTTGCTGAAGATCATTCAAAAATGGCTGCAGCAGTATATCGACAGGGAACTGCCAGAAATTCAGGCCTGTTTCAGAAGAGGATGTGGAACCAGGGATATTATTGCTGATGTCAGATGGATCCTGGCTGAAAGCAGAGAATACCAGAAGGATGTTTACCTCTGTTTTATTGACTATGCAAAGGCATTCAACTGTGTGCATCATAACAAATAATGGATAACATTGCGAAAAATGGGAATTCCAGAACACTTAATTGTGCTCATGAGGAACCTTTACATAGATCAAGAGGCAGCTGTTCAGACAGAACAAGGGGTTACTGATTGGTTTAAAGTCAGGAAAGGTGTGCGTCAGGGTTGTATCCTTTCACCATACCTATTCAATCTGTATGCTGAGCAAATAATCTGAGAAGCTGGACTATATGAAGAAGAACGGGGCATCAGGATTGGAGGAAGACTCATTAACAACCTGTGTTATGCAGATGACACAACCTTGTTTGCTGAAAGTGAAGAGGACTTGAAGCGCTTACTAATGAAGATCAAAGACCACAGCCTTCAGTATGGATTGCAGCTCAATATAAAGAAAACAAAAATCCTCGCAACTGGACCAATGAGCAACGTCATGATAAAGGGAGAAAAGATTGCAGTTGTCAAGGATTTCATTTTACTTGGATCCACAATCAACAGCCATGGAAGCAGCAGTCAAGAAATCAAAAGACACATTGCATTGGGTAAATCTCCTGCAAAGGACCTCCTCAAAGTGTTGAAGAGCAAAGATGTCACCCTGAAGACTAAGGTGCACCTGACCCAAGTCATGGTATTTTCAATTGCATCATTTGCGTGTGAAAGCTGGACAATGAATAAGGAAGACTGAAGAAGAATTGACGCCTTTGAATTGTGGTGTTGGCGAAAAATATTGAATATAGCATGGACTGCCAAAAGAACAAACAAATCTGTCTACGAAGAAGTAGAACCAGAATGTTCCTTAGAAGCAAGGATGGCGAAAGTGCGTCTTACATACTTTGGAAATGTTGTCAAGAGAGATCAGTCCCCAGAGAAGGACATCATGCTTGGCAAAGTACAGGGTCAGCAGAAAAGAGGAAGACCCTCCATGAGGTGGATTGACACAGTGGCTGCAACAATGAGCTCAAGCATAACAATGATTGCAAGGATGGTGCAGAATCTGGCTTTCCAAATTTACCTTATCTAAAAAGGAGCCTCCCCATCACCCTTCATACCCATATCTTTCCTTAAAGTTCCTCATAACACATGTCATTGCTTTGTACATACACACAGGTTTTTATTTCTTTATTGCTTCTTCCCTAGCTGGAATGTGAGTTCAACAAGGGAAAGAATTCTACCTCTTTTGTGTCCTGCTCTACCTCTTGGCACAGAGAAAGCTCTCACTTGGTGAATAAATGAATCATAGCATTACCTATAATGATAAAAAAATGAAAGTAAGCTGAATGACCCACAAAAGGAAGATAAATAACTTAGTGTATATTCATAAGTTGTCATTATACAGATATTTAACAGAATTTCTATGTATTTCAAAATAAGAGGAATTTTTTTCATTGTTGTAATATCAAAGCAAGACCTAGAATTGTATATGCAGTGTTATCACAACAGTGAATATGTATACCTAGAAAAAAAGCCACCTGTCAGTTTGCCACACTGTAGAGGCTTGCATGCTGCTCTGATACTGGAAGCTGTGCCACTGGCATTTCCCATACCAACAGGGTCGCCAATAGTGGACAGATTTTGGCAGTTTTCAGACTAAGTCAGGCTAGGAAGAAAGTACTGATAATCTCATGATCTCAGGGTCTCAGGAAACATCTAGCTCAACTGGCATAACATAGCTTATAAAGAAAATGTTCTACAATCTACTTCGGTGAGTAGCGTCTGAGGTCTTAAAAGCTTATGAGGTGGCCATCTAAGATATTCCACTGGTCTCATCCCATCTGGAGCAAGGGAGAATGAAGAAAACCAAAGACACAAGGGAAAGATTAGTCCAAAGGACTAATGGACCACAACTACCACAGCTTCCACCAGACTGAGTCCAGTGCAAGTAGATGGTGCCTGGCTACCACCACCAACTGTTCTGACATGGATCATGATAGAGGGCCCTGGCCAGAGCTGGAGAAAAACATAGAACAAAATTCTAACTCACAAAAAAAAAGACCAGACTTACTGGCCTGACAGAGACTGGAGAAACCCCAAGAGTATGGCCCACGGGCACCCTTTTAGCTCAGTAATGAAATCACTCCTGAGGTTCTCATTTCAGCCAAAGATTAGACAGACCCATAAAACAAAATGAGACTAAAAGGGCACACCAGCCCCCGGGGCAAGGACTAGAAGGCAGGAGGGGACAGGAAACCTGGTAACAGGGAACCAAAGGTCGAGAAAGGAGAGTGTTAATATGTCTCAAAACAGTATGTGTACTAACTGTCCAATAAAAAGCTAGTTTGTTCTGTAAACCTTCATCTAAAGTACAATAATAATAATAATAAAAGTACTGGTAATCTATTTCTGAAAATAGTTGTTAGCTGCTATTTAGTTGACTCCTACTCATGGTGACCCTATGTACAACAGAATGAAATATTGCCCAGACCTGTGTCCTCATCACAATTGACAGTATGTTCAAATCCATCATTGCAGCAATTTTGCCAATCCATCTCACCGACCATCTTCCATGCCCTTGTTAACTCTCTACTTCATCAAACGTGGCGTCCTTCTCTGGAAATTGATCCCTCCTGATGATGTGTCCAAAGCAAGTGAGTTAGACAATGTTTTGTTGTGATCCATAAGATTTTCATTTGCTAATTTTCAGAGGTAGAGCATCAGGCGTTTCTTCTAAAAATTAGCCAGTGAAAAGCCTATGGATCACAGCAGAAAATTGTCAGATATAGTACTGAAAAATGAGCCACCTAGGTTGAAAGGCACTGAAAGTACACAGTGGACCCAACAATGGACTTGAACATACCAACCATCATGAAGATGTGCAGGACCAGGCAATGTTTTGTTCTCTTGTATGGGGGGCTACCATGAGTTGGAGCTGACACATAGCAACTAACAAGAACAGAAAAAAAAAAAAAAGAGAAGAAACACTCTAAAAAATTTGTAGTGCATGTTCTTGGATACAGACACCATAAGTTTTCTTATGTTTATCTGTGTTTCCAAATTTTTTACAATTATTATCACTTATAGTCAGAAGAAATGAGTTAAAAAGGAAGGAAAGAGAAAAAACGTACAGTAGCAATTGACTTGATGTTCAGCTATCATGTTAGACATTCTAAATATTAAGTCTTTAACAGCTGATAATAGTATTTAACATTTTCTGAGGACTCACTATATGAAGTACTGTTTTAAGTGCTTTACATATATGAAATGGCCTAATTCTCATAATTACTCAATGAAGTCCGTATTATTATTATTATGGTCCCCATTTTATAGATATAAACACAGAGAAGTCACACTACTTCTCAAGCTTGCCCAGCTAAGAAGTGGCAGACCTGATATTTAAACTTCGTCTGGCTCAGTTTGTCATCTTAACTTCTGAGTAAGAATAAGGAAAGGAGTAACTACTTCTGAGATAAGAATAAAGAAGAAAATATCACGGCATCCATGAAGTCGTATTTTAATTATTTTTAAAAAAGTTTAAAATGTATTGTTAACTTCAAATAAAGTGGCTCATTTTGGGCTTAGAAAAACATATGGCGCAAACTCAAATATTTGCACAGAAATGAACAAGGAGCTGCTGGAATGTAAATTGGTGAGTTACAGGACACACCATATATTGTAGACAGTTATTGTGCTCTGGTGAAATGCCAGACTGTTCTGGACAGCAAGTCACCTTAATAATAAGATTTCCATATGTATAGAACCTTTGAGTCACTTCACTTTTTTTAACCTATGTATACAATATCACTAAGGAGCTTGGGTAGCACGAACAGTTTGCTGTCAGCTGTGAACCGAAAGGTTGATGGTTCAAACCCACCCAGTAGCTCTGTGGAAGAAAAGGCATGGCGATCTGCTTCCATAAAGATTACAGCCAAGAAAATTCTAAGGAGCAATTCTACTCCTTACTGTAACACATAAACTCACTCTGAGTCGGAAGGCAACTTCATGGCAGCTACGAGCAACAACATCCAATATCACTAGGGCTTTATATCTAGGTGCCATTTTGAAGTGGTCTAAAACTCTTCTTTCTATATATATTTAATTTTATAATTTTCACATATTCTAGAAAAAACTAGCAAAACATACATAACTACAAAATTATGTAACAGAAAGAACATGGTCTTTAGAATTAAGCTGGTTTGGGTTTGAATCTCAAATTAATGTTTCTCTGTAGCATGGTATTCATGAGGCACAAAGCTCAGGTATATCATATATAATGGAAGCTTAGATGACGGATTTTAATATTTCTGTACTGTTCAGAGTATTGAGAATCCTGAGTATTTATTATTTATTAATTATAACAAATGAGTTAATTATATAACTATAAAAGCAACTGGAACCACCGTTGACAGTTGAAAATACCTTTACAAAAGCAGTACACCTGATTCTGTTTTCAATGAAAACAGTTCAGGAAATTTCATTTAGGATGCCAGGTGTCACAATAGGTTATACATTAACTTGTCTTCTCTGGAAAATTAAATTTGAATTTGGTTCTGGTCACAAACGAAATGAGTCATTTGGTACATGCCACTAAGGGTACTCACAAAGTCAAAATGACATTTCACTGAAAAATCACCCGTTAAGAAAAATGTCTGCAGTCACTGGGGAGTTTTCAAGAAAAATAAGCAAGTGCATTGGGCAAAAAGAAAGGAATCCAAAGGATTACTGTGGATTGTGGGCTTGCTGAAAATCTGTAGGAAGGAAAGTGCTACAGCACTTGTGAGCTAATCTTCAGCCAGAAGCTTAAATTTTGGCTTGTACTTCCTGCTTTTCCCAGTTTCATGATCCTAGGAGATTATTCAAGGAGCCCTGGTGGCAAGGTGGTTAAGTGCTCAGCTGCCAACGAAAGGGTGGTGGTTCAAATGTGGCATTCTGCTTTCGTAAAGATTTCATCCTTGGAAATTCTATGCAGCAGTTCTACTCTCTCCTATAGGATCTCTGAGCTGGAATGGACTCTATGGAGATGGGTTTTTTTTAAGGAAATTATTCACTTTTCTTCCAGTGGAATTTTTTTTTTTTTGTCACAGGTGTAGCCAAATGCTAGCTTGTATCAAGTTATCATGGATTACTGAGCTCACTGAAAGGAACCATCTAATTGTGATTTAGAACCATATGTTTAGATCTTCCTATTCTTTCAAGTAGATATGTAATATAATTATACATCATATTCTGTCTTCATTTATGGGACTAAGAAAAAGTACAACTGGCAGACTTTAAAGATAATCTTAGTTTGGAATTAATGTTTATTTTTATTATTGTTATTACCTTTACATCCTTTTCCATAGGCACATAACTTCCCCATAGGGTTTCCAAAGAGTGGCTGGTGGATTTGAACTGCTGAACTTTTGGTTAGCAGTCATAGCTCTTAACCACTGTGCCACCAGGGCTCCTGAGTCATCATATAGCAAGCATTTAGACAGATAATGAATTAAATAAAGAACAGTACAATTTCCAAAACAGACGATAAAAAAATCCATTTCTTTCATACTCACTATTGGAGAAATATCTATCTTATCTATTAAAATCATCTTAGTTCCTCACATTTTGGGAATCTTTTACTGGATTCTGGATTGACATGTCAACTCATTGTTTTGGGACCAGGCTATCTAAATCAGTCCATGCCCATTTTATGTTTTGCTTAAATCAATATCAAGACCATACTTAGCTGTATCATGACTGCTGTCTGCCTGATAGTTGACACCTTCAAGGTCGGAGTGATCTTGGGCTTCTCAGCTGTCAGGCCTGATCATACTGGAGACAAAGGAAGGAGTTAGGTAGTCCCTTGACAGGGGAATTCCAGACCATTTCACTCCATCACTGGAGAGGTTATGATAAAAATTTATAGCATGACTAGACAAAGTTAATGATGAAAATTTATTCATAGCAGCCCTGGGTTTCATTCCCTATAGTACTTGCTAGGCAAAGGTCCTTGCTTAGCAATCTTATTAGGCCTTAAACAAAGGGACAAACCTTGCTTTAAGTAGATTAAAACAATAGGGTCAGGCAGCCAAGATCTACAATCAAAAAATGTCATAAGATTTGCATATGTTAATTCATCCTTCCTTAGTGCAAACATGCAAATATATTTTTACAGAAAAGAATGTATTGACCTTTTGGTAAACCTTACTTAGGAACAGTGGCCCTAAATTTATTAATATTCTCTATTCACATAGAAAGGAGAAATCACAACAATTGGCATGACTGAAAAAACCCATAAGAGAAAATCACAATAAACCTGCACACATAAAATGAATATACCCATCTCTTCTATAAAAAGAAAAAAAGAAGCAGCAGCTTTATAAGCATAGTTTCTGTCTTTCGTGTGGCCTAAAGGAAAATTTCCTCGCTTGTATTCTAGTAGTCATGTATTATCTTGGGAACCTTAAAAACAAAACAGATTATAGTTGGTTTTATACTATAACATCTAGCATTATATTCTCTAGGAAGGCCTCAATACATACAAATGATAAGAAACTCTCTGCAATTTTCAAGTGTAATGGATAAAATTATGATTTTGCTTTGGTCATTTTCAGATTTCCAAATCTGATTTAAAGATAGTTAATGGAAAGAATGAATGACAAATTTGACAGTAGGTGCTGCCTTGCTTCTAGGAGACAGGTATTAAATTTGAGCCATTTTAAATGAAAATTTTCTTAGTTTTCTGTGTGATCATATATTTCTATCTCTGACATTCTGGGGGTGAACACGGTTTTTCAGTGATAGGTATAAAAACTTAGAATTTACTGCTAAATATTTTTTCAGCTACCAAATTGAAAAGCAATTGGCAGTTTTTGAATTGGCAGTTTTAGCAAATGTTAAATCCAGTCTTAGTTTTTCAGAGCTCCTTTCGTTATCTTTAAAATAGAGTTCCAAATGTTCAACTAGAATTTTTGAAAACACTTTAAAATCAATAGTGAATAAAAAAGCATGAGACTTTCAGAATATATTTCCTTAGTCCTATCATTATAGAAACAATTTTCTAAAAATTAGAGAGTAATGGGTTGGGCTTTATTTGTGGTTCTCATAATAACAATTATACACTATCTATTTTGTCTTTTTCTAATATTTACAATTTGCTGAGATTCGTAATTCATGGTACTAGGAAACTTTAGGACATTTTATTAATATTCTTATTTTTAATGAAATTTTCCATTGTTTTTAATTTATAAATTTATGAAATAAATTTATTACATTAAATTAGAAATGTGATATTATAAAGTATATTTAGCTTATTTTAACACAATCAGATCAGGTAATTTTGCTTAAACTCCTGTAGTGAATCCTTATTGCTTTTAAGATAGAAAACTAGTATACATATAGGTGTTTCTATCAGCGTTCTAAGGTCACTGGGCTGTGCAAATAATTTGCCCTTATCTACTAACTTGAAAGTTGGCAGTTTGAATCCATACAATGGCACCATTGAAGAAAGGCCAGGCAATCTGCTTTCATAAAGATTATAGCCAAGAAAACCCTATGGAGCAGTTCTACCATGTCAGACACAGGATCACCATGAGTTGGAATCGATTCAACAACAACACGTATCAGAGTATTTGATTATAAGCACCAAAATACCTCTGGCTCTTAAAGAAAAGTTAAATTTTGTTGAAGGGTAGTTAATGGAGTATCTTGGAAGGTACACCTGGTAGTCTGGAAGTATAAAACCCAGAAAACACAGAAATTATCCTTTAGAAATGACAGTCTAGAAGGGTGGCATAGCTTATTAGTTAAGAGCATGGACTCTAAAGCCAGCCTGACTGGGTTTGAATTCTAGGTCTGCTCCTTACTACTGTGTGAGTTTCCTCATCTGTGAAATGGAAAGGCTATGCTCTGGTAACAAACAGCTCCCCAAATTACACCAACTTTAAAAAGAAAGATTTATGTTTCTTGCTCATGATGCATATATGTCATGGTGGGGTAACAGCTCCACATTATTGCCATTCTAACTTCTAGATCTAGGTTGGAAGAAAAACCGCTGTCTGGAACATTGCCAGATGCCATAACAAAGGTGAAGGTGGTCTGGAATGCATTACATTGACAAGTATATATCCACATCATTTCTACTCACAACTTACTGGGCAGAACCAGTCACTTGGTCAACTCAACCAAAAGGGCATTGGGGTGTGCAATCCTCCCATGTGTCCAGAATACTTGGCAAAAAGCAACAATGAATAAAAGAGGTTCTAAATGAGTTAATATTTTAAAAGTTTAGAGCTGAATCTTGTACATAGTAAGACCTATATGTACATTTACTAAATAAAATGGCCAGGGTATTTCTGTCTCTGGACACAGTTATAGATAACTTTAATGGATACCCACCAATTTATTATCTTTGCATTGTTCACTTCAGTTACAACCCCCAAAGCTGAGCTTCAGAAATGCCTTTACTGCCGATAGGTGCCATTGCCCTCAGATTTCGTAGTGGGAAATGACACAAATATTATACACATAGGTTCCCATTTAACCAATGGAAAGAAGGTTCAAGGCTGATGGTACCCAGCACCATCAAATATTTATACAATACGCCCTTTGGCTGCCTGATATCTACATACATGCTTCTATCCATACCTATATTTCTAAACACAATATTATCACATAACCCTATCTAAAACTGCAAACACATTCAATTCCTTCCAGAAAGGCAAATTATCCAAAATCTTATCAGTGATTGCAGACACCAGTAAACCCAAGACTTCTAGGTGATATCTCTTATTTCTGTAGATCTGTTATATTCCATCTCAGTATAAAAAAAAAAAAATCTGTAAATGTCAGTGGAAAGGAAGAAAAATACAAGTAGAGACAATGGTCCTTTCTTTCTGCAGTTAATGTTCCCTTCTGCCATGATATCATAGTTGATATTTATGACTTTTCTACTCCATTATCAATTCTTTATTACCTTGGCTTTTAGCCAGATCCTTGACTGAGTTTGTTTTGTTTCTTGGTTTTAACTTGAAAGGATGACCCAGAGTATTCTTGTGGGATTTGAGCCTCTGGTATCCCAAATTATATTGGGTTGAAATCATCTTCCATTAAATTTTACCATTGAACAGATGACCAAAGGGGAATCTCTGAATACTAGCCATACTTCAATTCAATTCAACATATGGTTATTAAATAATTATTATAGGCAGGAGCCCTCATGGCTCAGTGGTTAAAGCAGTCGGCTGCTAACCAAAAGGTCAGCAGTTCGAACCCACTGCTGCTCCACGGGAGAAAGTTGTGGCAGTCTGCTTCCATAAAGATTTTCCTATAACAAACCTATAACAAAGCCTTGGAAACCCTATGGGGGACTTCTACTCTGTCCTATAGTGTTGCTATGAGTCAGAATTGACTCAGTGGCAATGAGTTTGGCAATGGGAGGCTTGCCCCAAAAGTTCTGGCTATGAGAGAGAGACAACATGCATACCAACCATTTATCACATCCTGGTGGTGCAACGGTTAAGTGCTGGGCCGCTAATCTAAAGGTTGACAGTTGGAATCCACCAGCAGTCCCATGGGAGAAAAGACCTGGCAATCTGCTCCACAACTCGTATAGAGTTGCTGTAAGTCACAAAACAACAGCATAGTTATAGGATAGTATTTGTTGTTGTTTGTTGCCATGAAGTTGACTCTGTCCATGACAACCTTATGTATAACAGAATGAAACGTTGCCTGGTCCTGTGTGATCTTCATGATCATTGATATGTTTGAGTCCATCGTTGCAGCCACTGGGCATTTTGAGTGCTTTTCAACCTAGAAGGCTCAGTACTATACTGGATAATATTCTGTTGTGATCCATGGAGTTTTCATTGGCTAATTTTCAAAAGGAAGGCTTCATGATCTATTTCTGAAAATTAGCCAGTGAAAACCTTAGGGATCACAACAGAACATTGTCTAACTCGCTTTGGCCACATCATCAGGAAGAATCAATTGCTAAAGGAAGAAAGGACTGGAGATCTATTTTGAAAAATTGTTGTTGTTAGCTGCCACTGAGTCTACCTGGACTCATAACCAACCTTTTGTACAACAGAACAAAGTGTTGCCTAGTCCTGCATCATCCTCACAAATACCAGTTTGTTTAAGTCCATCGTTGCAGCTATTGTACCAATCCATTTCACTCCAGTTCCTTCTTCCTAGTCTGTCTTAGTCTGGAAGTTCCACTAGAACCTGTCTATTATGGGTGACCCTGTTGGTGTTTGAAAAATCAGTGGCATAGTTTCCAGCACCATAGTTTAAATTTTACTTATTCCCATGACAGAATTTCCTAGATTGAAATAATGTTAGATGTGATGATTCCAAAATTAGCAAGTTCTTGGGTTTGTGCTGGTATAGCATGATGGTCAGAGAAAGCAAATCTAAATCTAGGCTACGTGTCCATTCCATGCCTCTTCCATAATGGAAGGTGTACAATGTTATGAGCTTAGCACCAGATATCTAGTTGGCTGCACCCCTTGTGGAATGTTATTGAATTAGAGGTTTAGGGATGGTTGTTGTTGCTGGGAAATTAGGTTCCTATGTTTGGTACAGAAACCCTGGTGGTGTAGTGGTTAAGTGCTACAGCTGCTAACTGAAGGGTCCGCAGTTCAAATCCACCAGGCGCTCCTTGGAAACTCTATGGGGCAGTTCTACTCTGTCCTGTAGGGTCGCTATGAGTCGGAATCGACTCGACAGCACTGGGTTTGGTTTATGTTTGGTACGGCTAGGTAAGCACTGCTTGAGTGGAGATCTGTGTTGTTGAACTGATTAGTATTGTCCCTTACTGCCAAATGGCCACTTTGTTTAGTAATCCATTGAGCCAGCATTCAGCTAGATGAGGCTGAATTATATACAAACACCAAGTCAACTGGTGTAATTAAATGGTTCTTCTACAGTGAGAAATTTTTAGTAAACATTCACATAGAACTAAAATGTTTCAGCACTCTGGGGCCAGTCTAGGAGGTGCAGGCATATCGCTCTTCCCAAAACCCCTCTTACAAATCCCGTAGGCTTCCTTTGCCTTGCTTCCCTATCCCTCATATCCCACATACATTTGATCATATGTTTATTTCCTAAAGGTCTCCTTAATCTATTGCCTACTTTTCATTCCTTCTGTATTTAAAAGCAGATGTCTCTTCATTTATGTATCAATATCACCTATCACAGAGCCTGGTAAATAGGAGGAATGGATGCAAATGCTTTGTAACCGGTCTAACTACAATATTACTTCAAGTCCAGTTCGCCCTTCAGTAAACACCATTCCTTAGCATATCATGTCTGTCCTTTATCTCATATCTACCATTCTCCCTCACAAGAGTTATTCTTTACTAATCTTTTCTCCATTCAGCCCATCTCCTATAAGCTTCTCAGATTTACCTAGAGACGTGATATAAAGTCATTTTTTCCTGGCCTTTGCCATTTGTATTTTTCTTCATCTGGAATTCTATAAATAATCCTAATAATAGTAGCCATTTATACAACATCTACTATGCACTGAAATTTTGACCTTTATTTTAAATCTTTTAATAAACCTCTGTGCAGGTATAATTCCTTGACATGTATGGGGAAATTGGGGCTCAAAGAGTTGATGTTGTGTGTCCAATTTTACATAGTGAGCTGCCAGATTTGAATCTTTGGTTCAAATATAGCACTCTTTCTCTATCCTGCTGTTTTCCCCTGGGTAGTATAAATGGTTAAGTGGTCAGTTATTAACTGGAAGATTGGCAGTTCAAGTTCACCAAAGGTGCCTTGGAAAAAAGACCTGGTGACCTGGTTTCAAAAGGGTACAGTCATGAAAACCCTATGGAACACAGTTCTACTCTGCTCACCATGACTTAGAATCGACTTGATGGCAACTGGTTTGGTTTATTTATTTATTCTGGTTTTTCTTTTTATCATTTCATTTAACACATTGTATTGAGATTATTTTATTTGATCCATGGTATATTTGATCCATGATAGGAACTCAATAGATATTTGCAGAATTAATTAATTAATAGAGCTTATAATATCTACAATTTAGTTTGTTTCTATTTTCACATCTGTAATATCTTTCCAGTATTTCTACACCCTTCCAAATGCCAAAGGCATTACCTCACTTCATTTATCCTTTTACACCAACTAATTTCTGCTTTACGTGATTTTTAATTTTCTAGCACTTTTCTATTATTGATGAATGCTAAATTATTTACTTCTTTTACTCAGCCCAATACTATAGCGCGAGATTTAGTGATGGGGATTATAGATGCGGGCAGGAACAGTATGTTTGTCTGTCATCCATGTATCCTCAAACCTAGAGCTGAGCCTTCCTCACAGATGTTCAATAAATATTTGTTGAAGAAATGAACAAATGCAAGAATTAATTATGTAACTTTGTAGTGGAAATTTGCCTGCATTTACATGCATGGAAGCACATTTTTCCATCCCATAAGTACTCAATAAAGGAAACTTCCTTGTAAAGCTGGTGGGGAAGTAGGTGATAATTATATCCAAGAATACAATAGGACCAAATCCCACGGCGTTTGGTAACTTTCTGCAGGCTTCAGAATCTAAGTTCTCTCATTTATCTACCACTCTGTTGCTATTATATTTTTATATTAAATAATGAGTTATGAATAAGTCTGGAATTTACGTATGACATTTCCTCTCTAGTTCTTTCCCTCAGGTAATTTCTCCAAAAAATATTAATTTTGATATGTAATATGTTATGGAAAATGCAGTTTTTTTCATTTGAACTACATAGTGTCTGTGCCTTTACCAGCCTCAGTTATGGAATTATGTTTTTTTAGATTTTTATTAGAGTTTGTTTAATTATAGACCAATCAGAATTTCATTTAGAACATGCTCTGAAGAAAAATTCAGAGAGCATTACATTTTAAGTAATAAGTTTTACAGTTGTTTTTTTTTTTCTTTTTTAACCATGGTGATGATCTTTAGCATAGGGTAAAAGACGTTGTTGACACAAATTCAGGCTGTAACATCTAATGCCATTTTAATTCATTTTATCATTGTACATGCATTTATTCACTCAGCATATATTTATTGAATATCTACTATGTGCCAAAAAGAATGATGTCAGCACAGAATGGTGAAAAAATATATAATTTTTTTAAGTGACTAAAATAAATATTTATATACTGATTGGCACATTAATTTCTAGAAAAATAATGTATTAAAAATTTTTTAACGTATTATCTCTGATATATAAAATATATATATAAAATATATAATAAAAATACGTGATAAAATATATTTAAAAAATACAAGATGTAATAAAAAATAACTCTATGAGCCTTAATATTCATTTCAGAAAGTACTCTTCACTTTTTTTTAATTTGCTATCACACTCAACATAACATTTAAGTCTCACTCAACTTCTCACAAACTGTCGAAAGTATAATTATATCATTTGAGTTCTGTAGCTAATTTTAGAGATAATCTAGTCACAAAACTCCTCAGTGTAGAATTTCACAGAGATTTAATGATTTGCCTAGTTACTCAGTTGTTAAAGGTTGAAGTAACATATCGGCCTGGGCATGATTCCTAATTCACCCTCTGTTTATGCCACTATATTATATATTTTTCCCCAGAGGAATTCATCTTTTTCGTTTACATGCATTCAGATGTTAAAATACAATTAGAATTTTTATTTTAGAGACAGCTATCTGTTTCCTGAAATCTATCTCTTCTTTCTAGGCATACAACTAGACCACATGTTCCAGTCTTCCTTGCAGTTACCAAACCAAAACCAAACCTGTTGCTGTTGAGTTGATTCTAACTCACAGTGACCCTATAGAACAGAGTAAAACTACCCCATAGAGTTTTCAAGGAGCGGCTGGTGGAGTCAAACTGCAGACTTTTGGATAACAACCGATCTCTTAACCATGTGGTTAGGTGTATGTATGTCACTGAATTCTAGCCAACAAAATGAAGTAGAAGTACTATATGTGATATCTAGTCCAAGGGTTAAAAAAATGATGGGCTCCTCCATACTCTCTTTCCCCCTTCATTGGTTGAATGCAAGTGATAAAGAGGCTCTACAGTATAGTGGTATCATAGAATGTAAGAATTGTTAGTCTCTTCATTGTTTCCTAAAAAATAAACAACAACAAAAAACTAGTTGCCTTCACTCAATTTCAACTCAAGGTTACTTCAAGGAGAGCTGCTGAAAGACCAGGAGTAACTGCTTAAACTTATAAAAAACCAAACCCGTTGCTGTCCAGTTGATTCTGACTCATAGCGACCCTATAGGGTAGACTAGAACTGCCCCATAGGGTTTCCAAGGAGTCAGTGGTGGATTCCAACTGCTGACCTTTTTTGGTTAGGAGCCAAGTTTAACCACTATGCCAGCAAGGCTCCACTTGAACTGATAAGTAAGCAAAGAACAAACTTCTGTTGATCTTGAGTTGATAAACTTTTGCTCATGGATGTGTTTCCACAGCTTGGCATTACTTCTAATTTGGGATTCTTACTGACCCTTTGAAACCTGAATAGCTAAACACCCAAAGTGACTATTCCAACAAAAATTCATGTATGTATTTTTGGAAAGAAAGTATAAGTGAGCAAGGAAACTCTGATTTTCATATAAAAAGTAAAGATAAGTGTAAGTTTAAGTATGAAGATCTATTCAGATATATTTACTATTTCATGGCTGATAATGAATTGGTAATTGATAACTTAATTGTCTTCCGCCTGCTTGCATCTCTGTGTCTAATCTGCTTTTTTATAACTCAGAAGTAATTAGGTTTAGGACTCACCCTACTCTTATATGATCTCATTAAATAACAAAACTCCTATTTCCAAATAAGCTCATATTTACAAGTACAGGGGTTAGTGTTTCAACACATATTCTTGGGGAACACAGTTCAATGCATAACATATATGTACATGTATTTATCGTATTATGTAAATGTAAGCTTTAAATATCATAATATTCACTTCTCTTGGAGCCATTTAACTTATTATTTTCCCCCTATATTTCCTATAAACTTGATGTTATGCCTGGTGTTTTGATTAGATTTATGTTAACCATTTTTGGAAAAGCTATTTCATAGTTGATAATATGTACCTTGTATCATGTCACAACAGGAGCAGTATAAGGTCAGGTTTCACTAGTAGTAATGATGCTAAGCTTAATGACTTTTTTAAGTTTATGATTGTCATGTATCTCCATTATAAAGGACTATTTTCTCCTTTGTGATAAATAATTTGGGTGATACTGTTACACCTTATGAATATATTTCCTCTAATATCTTTTCACCTAATAGTTCTAGTAAACTTTTTTCACAATAAGTACATCTTTTTTAATTGTCAGTAGTTATAATTCTCAAAAGTGCCTAGTGTGTTACCTATTCATGCAAATATCTAGACTTCTTCTTCTGTAGTTATCCTTGTAGACTTTATAATAACCCATGGATCTCAGAAATAATATATTTTCCTCTTCTTTTTCTCTACTTCTACTTCTTTGTCTTCTTCATGTTAGTCTCCTTCTCTACTCTTTCCCTCATTCTTCTGTCACTCCCCCATCCACACTCTCCTTTTTATATTTGTGTATGACCTTGAGTATATACCACCTGAATTTAGAGACCATCTCAAGTATAGATTTGAACCATTGAACACTAATGACTAAAGACCAGACAAGTTGTGGAATGACATCAAGGACATCATACATGAAGAAAGCAAGAGGTCATTAAAAAGGTAGGAAAGACCAAAATGGATGTCAGAAGAGACTCTGAAACTTGCTCTTGAACATCGAGTAGCTAAAGCAAAAGGAAAAAATAATGAGGTAAAAGAGCTGAACAGAATATTTCAAAGGGCAGCTCAAGAGGACAAAGTAAAGTATTATGGTGACACATGAAAAGAGTTGGAGATAGAAAACCAAAAGGGAAGAACACACTTGGCATGTCTCAGGCTGAAAGCACTGAAGAAAAACTTTAAGCCTTGAGTTGCAATATTGAAGGAGTCTATGGGGAAAATATTAAATGACACAGGAAGCATAAAAATAAGATGGAAGGAATATACAGAGTCACTATACCAAAAATATTTGGTCAACGTTCAGTTATTTCAGGAGGTTCCATATAAGCAGGAACCTATGGTACTGAAGGAAGAAGTCCAAGCTGCACTGAAGGCATTGGCAAAAAAGAGTCTCCAGGAATTGACAGAATACCAACTGAGATGTTTCAACAAATGGAATGCAGCACTGGAAGTACTCACTCACCTATGCCAAGAAATTTGGAAGACAGCTACCTGGCCAACTGACTGGAAGATATCCATATTTATGCCTATTCCAACCAAATGGAAGAAAGTTGATCCAACCAAATGCTGAAATTATTGAACACTATCATTAATATCACACCCAAGTAAAATTTTGCTAAAGATCATTCAAACTTGGCTGCAGCAGTATATTGACAGGGAGCTGCCAAAAATTCAAGCTGGATTCAGAAGAGAACATGGAACCAGGGATGTCATTGCTGATGTCAAATGGATCCTGGCTGAAAGCAAAAATATCAAAAGGATGTTTACCTGTGTTCTATTGACTACGCAAAGTCATTCGACTATGTGGATCGTAACGAATTATGGATAACATTGCAAAGAATGAGCATTCCAGAGCACTTAATTGCACTCATGAGGAACTTGTACATTGGTCAAGAGGCAGTTGTTTGGACAGAACAAGGGGATACTACATGGTTTAAAGTCAGGAAAGGTGTAAGCCAGGGTTGTATCCTTTTACAATATTTATTCAATCTGTATGCTGAACAAATAGTCTGAGAAACTGGATTATAAGAAGAAGAATGGGGCATCAAGATTGGAGGAAGTCTCATTAACAACCTGCGATATGCAGATGACACAATCTTGTTTGCTGAAAGTGAAGAGGGCTTGAAGCACTTACTGATGAAGATCAAAAACCACAGCCTTCAGTACAGATTACACCTCAACATAAAGAAAACAAAAATCCTATCAACTGGATCAATGAACAACATAATGATAAGTGGAGAGAAGATTGAAGTTGTCGAGAATTTCATTTTACTTGGATCCACAATCAACACCCATGGAAGCAGCAATCAAGAAATCAAAAGATGCACTGCATTGGACAAACATGCTGCAAAAGACATCTTTAAAGTGTTGAAAAACAAAGATGTCACCTTAAAGACTAAGGTGTGCCTGACCCAAGCCATGGTAAAAGCTGGATGATGAATAAGGAAGACAGAAGAAGAATTGACACCTTTGAATTTCAGTGTTGGCAAGTTGCCAAAAGAACAAGCAAATTGTCATGGAAGAAGTACAACCAGAATGCTCCTTGGAATCAGGGATGGCGAGACTATGTCTCACATACTTTGGATATGTTATCTGGAGAGATCAGTCCCTGGAGAAGGACATCATATTTGGTAAAGTAGAGGGCCATGGAAAAAGAGGAAGACCGTCAACAAGATGGATTGACATAGTGGCTGCAACAATGGGCTCAAGCATAACAATGATTGTGAGAATGGTACAGGACTGGGCAGTGTTTCCTTCTGTTGTTCATAGGGTTGCTATGAGTCAGAACTGACTTGGCAGCATCTAACAACAACAAATAGCATGGTAAAGTTCTTGTTTCTTCCTATTTCATTTCTTCAACTTGCTAGACCTCCAGCAAGTTTATTCTAACCCTTGTCAGTTGGATCATTAACCAAATGATGATATAACTAAGCAAAACCATGTTTCTATTTTAAAGGAATCTTAACTTTAAAAATATTTCTATATAAAAAAATTCTGGTGAGATCTAACAAAGCTAGTATTAGTCTAATCCATCCTATGAACCATTTTAAAATTTAAAAAATCCCAGCATATATCCAAATGCATATTCAATAAATTATGTCATTGGTTTTGAAGACAACCTCAGGGGAAAAGTTCTAGTTTTTTTTTTTTTTTTTTTTTTTTGAGTAACATCTGTATTGCTGGAATGAGAAAATAGCCTCCTAAAGTGACTATTTTGAATATTTATGTGTATAATTGCTCAAAAGGTGATTGACTTAAATTACACTTTCTCATGATACCTCGAATAAAACAAAATCTATTTCCCTATATATCTAGTAACTTTCAGTGATCCCTGCCTGAAGAATTATAAAATGGTTATTTTCAAATTCAACCATTCCCTTTTTACATTAATTAGCTGACCTTCTTATGTAAAGAAGAGCTGTCCTGTTTTCTTCCCCTTTTCCCTCATTCTCATTTCTTTCTCTTCTCCTTCCCTACCTCCATCTCCATCTCTCTTTTCTTTGTGTATGACTATGGAAATGTTAATGTATTCAATGTATAACAATCAATTACTGTTACTTTTATTTTGAAGTTGAGTTCATTTTCTATTTTACCCTCCTGCAGTATTACCATACCTTAGGCCAAAGACTGTATTCCCTGCCCTCCTTCACCATCTCCTGATACCACACACACACTATTTCCAAACAGAGCCCTTGAAGTTTTTGTGGTTTTCTCCACTTATGGGTGTGCCCCCTTTCTTTTCTCCCACATGTTGATCTTGTAGGAGGGAGCCAACAAATGCGCAAGTATTGAAATGGTGCTCTAACAAAGCAAAGACTTTAAGTCCTTGTAACATTATGAAGGATTCCTGCAACTGGCATAATTCTTAAACTTTTATGAGAATCATTTATTAAGAGCTATTTTAATAAGAGAAATTCATGATGGAGGTGATCTTTATGAATGCAAATTTCCATCTGTCAGAAGATTTTAGATAATGAAAAAAGATATATATTCCATCAACATATTTGGTTTAATAGATAACCTTGCCAAATAAGTTTTAAATTATATTTTCTTCCAAAACAGCAAATATAAACTGAATTTTAAAAGTACAATTAGAGGCAGGAAAAAAAACTATTTTTCCTGAAGTCTTAGAAGTTAATAAATTTTTTTTGAAGTACTGAATGAAACTGCAAAGCAACTGATATTACCCTTCGTACAAAATCCTGTGTAACAAGATATTAAATTTGGATCAAAATCCCAAATAGTAATATATCAGGCAGTCAGAGCAGCTATAAAGTTATATGACCAGTTATATTCAACTTCAAGTTTGTGAGGATTTAAGATCAAAATGGGAGCCCTGGTGGCACAGTGGTTAAAAGTTTGGCTGCTAACCAGAATTTCAGCAGTTTGAATCTACCAGCTGCTCCTTGATAACCTTATGGAGCAGTTCTACTTTGTCTTACGGGGTCACTATGAGTCAGAATCGAATTAACAGCAATGAGTTTTTTTTTGTTTGTTGTTTTTTTTTAAGATCAAAATTAGAGTTTTGTGATCTTTTTTTTTTTATCCTATTTAAAGATGCTAAAATCTTTGTTTTGAAAACCAAAACACTTAGAGGTGTAAATATAATAAAAAGGATAGTAGTAATTTAATATATGGACATATATGTCATTTTCCTCTTACATCCCTGCATGGTGAATGGAAAAATACAATTAGAGTGGTAAATTGAGAGACAGGAATCCGGCAGTGTTCCATACAAATGCCTAGAAAATTTACCTAAACCCTTGAAATCTCCATGTACATAACAGAGATAAAACCATCTCTAAACCTTCTGGGTAGAATTCTTGGATTACAGATTTTACAAAAAATATAGTTAGCAAAGTTTTAGAAAACACGACAAGGTCAGTTTAAAAGACATGTTGTAGGAGGTGCAGCCAAGATGGTGGAGTAGTCAGATGCTTCATGTGGTCCCTGTTACAACAAAGACCAAAAAAACAAATGAATTGGGGAGCCAAGATGGCGGACTGGGCAGACGCTACCTCGGATCCCTCTTACAACAAAGACACGGAAACACAAGTGAATCGATCACATACATAACAATCTACGAACCCTGAACAACAAACACAGATTTAGAGACGGAGAACGAACTAATACGGGCAAGCAGCGATTGTTTCCAGAGCCTGGAGCCAGCATACCAGTCAGGTACGGCACAAGCACAGAGAGCGGCTCCACCCCCCTGAACTAACCCCGGGAGGGGGACCAGCCGGTTCCACGGGCGGCATGGGACGCAGCCGGTAGGAGAAGTCCCCGGGAGGCAGTGACTGGTCTTGGAGCAGAAAGAGCAGCGTCCGAGCCGGGGAACCGTCCCGCAAGGACTTGGACTGGACGCAGGTACGGCATAAACACGGAGAGTTGCCCCACCCCCCTGAACTAACCCTGGGAAGGGGCCCAGCCGGGTCGCGCGGGCAGCGTGGGACGCAGCCGGTAGGAGAAGTCCCTGGGAGGCAGCGACTGGTATTGGAGCGGGGAGAACAGCGTCCCAGCCGGGACACTTGGTCACGGCACAAGCACGGGGACCTGCTCCACCCATGTGAACTAACCCCGGGAGGAGGCCCAACTGGTTCTCGGGGGCAGCAAGGCCACGTGGCTGGAGGGACGAGAAGTCCCCAGGAGGCAGCTACTGATTTTGGAGTCGAGAGTGCACCGTCCCAGTAGGGGAGCCTTGACGCTGGGCTTGGGGCTGGAAGCAGAGGATCTGACCGTGACTCCAGCGGGCCAGACCCCCCGGGGGCAATCTCCACACAGCCAGCACACATAGGCGACGCGCCCGCGGGAATCTCAGATATAATAGTCATTCCAAGCAAGACAAGCAACTCTGGCTATATTCTGAGGTGCTACTCTCCTATCTCTCTGATCCCTCCCCCACCCTCCCCAGGCGGCTTCATTAACATCCGAATAGCCTGAGCCAGAGGGAGAACTCTGCTAGGGGTCTGACTGCATTTTTTTTTAAGTGAATTTTCTGGAAGAACTAGTTTCCCAGTGATGGCTCGGAGACAACAATCCATATCAAACCACTTAAAGAAGCAGACCATGACAGCTTCTCCAACCCCCCAAACAAAAGAATCAAAATCTTTCCCAAATGAAGATACAATCCTGGAATTATCAGATACAGAATATAAAAAACTAATTTACAGAATGCTTAAAGATATCACAAATGAAATTAGGATAACTGCAGAAAAAGCCAAGGAACACACCGATAAAACTGTTGAAGAACTCAAAAAGATTATTCAAGAACATAGTGGAAAAATTAATAAGTTGCAAGAATCCATAGAGAGACAACATGTAGAAATCCAAACGATTAACAATAAAATTACAGAATTAGACAACGCAATAGGAAGTCAGAGGAGCAGACTCGAGCAATTAGAATGCAGACTGGGACATCTGGAGGACCAGGGAATCAATACCAACATAGCTGAAAAAAAATCAGATAAAAGAATTAAAAAAAATGAAGAAACCCTAAGAATTATGTGGGACTCTATCAAGAAGGATAACCTGCGAGTGATTGGAGTCCCAGAACAGGGAGGGGGGACAGAAAACAGAGAAAATAGTTGAAGAACTCCTGACACAAAACTTCCCTGACATCATGAAAGACGAAAGGATATCTATCCAAGACGCTCATCGAACCCCATTTAAGATTGATCCAAAAAGAAAAACACCAAGACATATTATCATCAAACTCACCAAAACCAAAGATAAACAGAAAATTTTAAAAGCAGCCAGGGAGAAAAGAAAGGTTTCGTTCAAGGGAGAATCAATAAGAATAAGTTCAGACTACTCAGCAGAAACCATGCAGGCAAGAAGGGAATGGGACAACATATACAGAACACTGAAGGAGAAAAACTGCCAGCCAAGGATCATATATCCAGCAAAACTCTCTCTGAAATATGAAGGCGAAATTAAGATATTTACAGACAAACACAAGTTTAGAGAATTTGCGAAAACCAAACCAAAGCTACAAGAAATACTAAAGGATATTGTTTGGTGAGAAAACCAATAATATCAGATATCAGCACAACACAAGGTCACAAAACAGAACGTCCTGATATCAACTCAAATAGGGAAATCACAAAAACAAACAAATTAAGATTAATTAAAAAAAAAAAATACACATAACAGGAATCATGGAAGTCAATAGGTAAAAGATCACAATAATCAAAAAGAGGGACTAAATACAGGAGGCATTTAACTGCCATATGGAGAGTGATACAAGGCGATATAGAACAATACAAGTTAGGTTTTTACTTAGAAAAGTAGGGGTAAATAATAAGGTAACCACAAAAAGGTATAACAACTCTATAACTCAAGATAAAAGCCAAGAAAAACGTAACGACTCAACTAACATAAAGTCAAACACTATGAAAATGAGGATCTCACAATTTACTAAGAAAAACGCCTCAGCACAAAAAAGTATGCGGAAAAATGAAATTGTCAACAACACACATAAAAAGGCATCAGAATGACAGCACTAAAAACTTATTTATAATTACCCTGAATGTAAATGGACTAAATGCACCAATAAAGAGACAGAAAGTCACAGACTGGATAAAGAAACACGATCCATCTATATGCTGCCTACAAGAGACGCACCTTAGACTTAGAGACACAAACAAACTAAAACTCAAAGGATGGAAAAAAGTATATCAAGCAAACAATAAGCAAAAAAGAAGAGGAGTAGCAATATTAATTTCTGACAAAATAGACTTTAGACTTAAATCCACCACAAAGGATAAAGAAGGACACTATATAATGATAAAAGGGACAATTGATCAGGAAGACATAACCATATTAAATATTTATGCACCCAATGACAGGGCTACAAGATACATAAATCAAATTTTAACAGAATTGAAAAGTGAGATAGATACCTCCACAATTATAGTAGGAGACTTCAACACACCACTTTCGGAGAAAGACAGGACATCCAGTAAGAAGCTCAATAGAGACACGGAAGATCTAATTACAACAATCAACCAACTTGACCTCTTTGACTTATACAGAACTCTTCACCCAACTGCTGCAAAATATACTTTTTTTTCTAGCGCACATGGAACATTCTCTAGAATAGACCACATATTAGGTCATAAAACAAACCTTTGCAGAGTCCAAAACATCAAAATATTACAAAGCATCTTCTCAGACCACAAGGCAATAAAACTAGAGATCAATAACAGAAAAACTAGGGAAAAGAAATCAAATACTTGGAAAATGAACAATACCCTTCTGAAAAAAGACTGGGTTATAGAAGACATCAAGGAGGGAATAAGGAAATTCATAGAAAGCAACAAGAATGAAAATACTTCCTATCAAAACCTCTGGGACACAGCAAAAGCAGTGCTCAGAGGCCAATTTATATCGATAAGTGCACACATACAAAAAGAAGAAAGAGCCAAAATCAGAGAACTGTCCCGACAACTTGAACAAATAGAAACTGAGCAACAAAAGAATCCATCAGGCACCAGAAGAAAACAAATAATAAAAATTAGAGCTGAACTAAATGAATTAGAGAACAGAAAAACAATTGAAAGAATTAACAAAGCCAAAAGCTGGTTCTTTGAAAAAATTAACAAAATTGATAAACCATTGGCTAGACTGACTAAAGAAATACAGGAAAGGAAACAAATAACCCGAATAAGAAACGAGAAGGAGCACATCACAACAGAACCAAATGAAATTAAAAGAATTATTTCAGATTATTATGAAAAATTGTACTCTAACAAATTTGAAAACCTAGAAGAAATGGATGAATTCCTGCAAAAACACTACCTACCTAAACTAACACATTCAGAAGTAGAACAACTAAATAGACCCATAACAAAAAAAGAGATTGAAACGGTAATCAAAAAACTTCCAACAAAAAAAAGCCCTGGCCCGGACGGCTTCACTGCAGAGTTCTACCAAACTTTCAGAGAAGACTTAACACCACTACTTCTGAAGGTATTCCAAAGCATAGAAAAAGACAGAATACTACCCAACTCGTTCTATGAAGCCACCATCTCCCTGATACCAAAACCAGGTAAAGACATTACAAAAAAAGAAAATTATAGACCTATATCCCTCATGAACATTGATGCAAAAATCCTCAACAAAATTCTAGCCAATAGAATCCAACAACACATCAAAAAAATAATTCACCCTGATCAAGTGGGATTTATACCAGGTATGCAAGGCTAGTTTAATATCAGAAAAACCATTAATGTAATCCATCACATAAATAAAACAAAAGACAAAAACCACATGATCTTATCAATTGATGCAGAAAAGGCATTTGACAAAGTCCAACACCCATTTATGATAAAAACTCTTACCAAAATAGGAATTGAAGGAAAATTCCTCAACATAATAAAGGGCATCTATGCAAAGCCAACAGCCAATATCACTCTAAATGGAGAGAACCTGAAAGCATTTCCTTTGAGAACGGGAACCAGACAAGGATGCCCTTTATCACTGCTCTTATTCAACATCATGCTAGAAGTCCTACCCAGGGCAATTAGGCTAGATAAAGAAATAAAAGGTATCCGGATTGGCAAGGAAGAAGTAAAGTTATCACTATTTGCAGATAACATGATTATATACACAGAAAACCCTAAGGAATCCTCCAGAAAACTACTGAAACTAATAGAAGAGTTTGGCAGAGTCTCAGGTTATAAAATAAACATACAAAAATCACTTGGATTCCTCTACATCAACAAAAAGAACACCGAAGAGGAAATAACCAAATCAATACCATTCACAGTAGCCCCCAAGAAGATAAGATACTTAGGAATAAATCTTACCAAGGATGTAAAAGACCTATACAAAGAAAACAACAAAGCTCTACTACAAGAAATTCAAAAGGACATACTTAAGTGGAAAAACATACCCTGCTCATGGATAGGAAGACTTAACATAGTAAAAATGTCTATTCTACCAAAAGCCATCTATACATTTAACGCACTTCCGATCCAAATTCCAATGTCATATTTTAAGGGGATAGAGAAACAAATCACCAATTTCATATGGAAGGGAAAGAAGCCCCGGATAAGCAAAGCACTACTGAAAAAGAAGAAGAAAGTGGGAGGCCTCACTTTACCTGACTTCAGAACCTATTATACAGCCACAGTAGTCAAAACAGCCGGGTACTGGTACAACAACAGGCACATACACCAATGGAGCAGAATTGAGAACCCAGACATAGATCCATCCACGTATAAGCAGCTGATATTTGACAAAGGACCAGTGTCAATTAACTGGGGAAAAGATAGTCTTTTTAACAAATGGTGCTGGCATAACTGGATATCCATTTGCAAGAAAATGAAACAGGACCCATACCTCACACCATGCACAAAAACTAACTCCAAGTGGATCAAAGACCTAAACATAAAGACTAAAACGATAAAGATCATGGAAGAAAAAATTGGGACAACCCTAGGAGCCCTAATACAAGGTATAAACAGAATACAAAACATTACCAAAAATGATGAAGAGAAACCTATCATAACTGGGAGCTCCTAAAAATCAAACACCTATGCTCATCTAAAGACTTCTCCAAAAGAGTAAAAAGACCACCTACAGATTGGGAAAGAATTTTCAGCTATGACATCTCCGACCAGCGCCTGATCTCTAAAATCTCCATGATTCTGTCAAAACTCAACCACAAAAAGACAAACAACCCAATCAAGAAGTGGGCAAAGGATATGAACACACATTTCACTAAAGAAGATATTCAGGCAGCCAACAGATACATGAGAAAATCCTCTCGATCATTAGCCATTAGAGAAATGCAAATTAAAACTACGATGAGATTCCATCTCACACCAGCAAGGCTGGCATTAATCCAAAAAACACAAAATAATAAATGTTGGAGAGGCTGCGGAGAGATTGGAACTCTCATACACTGCTGGTGGAAATGTAAAATGGTACAACCACTTTGGAAATCTATCTGGCGTTATCTTAAACAGTTAGAAATATAACTACCATACAACGCAGAAATCCCACTCCTGGGAATATACCCTAGAGATGCAAGAGCCTTCATACAAACAGATATATGCACACCCATGTTTATTGCAGCTCTGTTTACAATAGCAAAAAGTTGGAAGCAACCAAGGTGTCCATCAACGGATGAATGGGTAAATAAATTGTGGTATATTCACACAATGGAATACTACGCATCGATAAAGAACAGTGACGAATCTCTGAAACATTTCATAACATGGAGGAACCTGGAAGGCATTATGCTGAGCGAAATTAGTCAGAGGCAAAAGGACAAATATTGTATGAGACCACTATTATAAGATCTTGAGAAATAGTAAACCTGAGAAGAACACATACTTTTGTGGTTATGAGGGGGGGAGGGAGAGAGGGTGGGAGAGGGTTTTTTTATTAATTAATCAGTAGATAAGAACTGCTTTAGGTGAAGGGAAAGACAACACTCAATACATGGAAGGTCAGCTCAATTGGACTGGACCAAAAGCAAAGAAGTTTCCGGGATAAAATGAATACTTCAAAGGTCAGCGGAGCAAGGGCGGGGGTCTGGGGAACATGGTTTGCGGGGACTTCTAAGTCCATTGGCAAAATAATTCTATTATGAAATCATTCTGCATCCCACTTTGAAATGTGGTGTCTGGGGTCTTAAATGCTAACAAGCAGCCATCTAAGATGCATCAATTGGTCTCAACCCACCTGGAGCAAAGGAAAATGACGAACACCAAGGCCACACGACAACTAAGAGCCCAAGAGACAGAAAGGGCCACATGAACCAGAGACCTACATCATCCTGAGTCCAGAAGAACTAGTTGGTGCCCGGCCACAATCGATGACTGCCCTGACAGGGAGCACAGCAGAGGACCCCTGAGGGAGCAGGAGATCAGTGGGATGCAGACCCCAAATTCTCATAAAAAGACCAAACTTAATGGTCTGACTGAGACTAGAGGAATCCCGGCGGCCATGCTCCCCAGACCTTCTGTTGGCACAGGACAGGAACCATCTCCGAAGACAACTCATCAGACATGAAAGGGACTGGTCAGCGGGTGGGAGAGTGACGCTGATGAAGAGTGAGCTAATTATATCAGGTGGACACTTGAGATTGTGTTGGCAACTCTTGTCTGTAGAGGGGATGGGAGGATAGAGAGAGAGGGAAGCAGGCAAAATTGTCAAGAAAGGAGAGACTGAAAGGGCTGACTCAAGAAGGGGAGAGCAAGTGGGAGTAGGGAGTGAGATGTATGTAAACTTATATGTGACAGACTGATTGGATTTGTAAACGTTCACTTGAAGCTTAATAAAAGTTATTAAAAAAAAAAAAAAGACCAGGCTTAATGGTCTGACTGAGACCAGGGGGACCTTGATGGTCATGGTCCCTGGGCCCTTTGATAGCCCAAGGTTGGAACCATACCCGACAGAACCATGCTACAGACAAGGATTGGCCTGGACTGTGAGATAGACAATGATGCTGTTGAGGAGTGAACTTCGTGGCTCAGGTAGACACATGAGGCTATGTGGGTGACTCCTGTCTGGTGCTGAGATGAGAAGGAAGAGGGGGACAGAAGCTGGTTGACTGGACACGGGAAATACAGGGTGGAGAGGAGGAATGTGCTGTCTCATTAAGGGGAGAGAAGCTGGGAGTGCATGGTGGGGTGTGTATGGCTTTTTGTGTGAGAGACTGGCTTGATTTGTAAACTTTCACCTAAGGCACAATGAATAAATTTTTTTTTAAAGGGAAAAAAAAAAAAAAGACATTTATAGAACACTCCTCCTAACAACAGCAGAGTATATGTACATGCAACATTTTCCAAGATGGATCATATGTTAGGCCATAAAACAAGTCTAAATAAATTTGAAAGAACTGAAAAAAAAAAAAAAAAATGAATTGATTATATATGACAGGCTACAAGCCCTGAACATCAAAAAGTTGAAGTATCAGACTGAGCGGCAGGGGGAGGGGGAGACAGTTCAGAAGCTGCAAGGATTTGCCAGACCTGACCTGGCCAGCACCCTGCAGGCTGGATCAGCAGGGTCATGTGGCCTGAGGCAAGCAGTGACACTTGGGATGTGTTTTCCACATTGGGAGATACTGCGTGGGGGAGGCTGCACAAGCCTCCAAAACCAAGGGGAAGCTGCCCTGGGTCTGCAAAAGTTAAGTGCGTGCATCTAACCTACCACGCAGGATCAAAATAACCCTTCCCCCTCCCCCGCCCCAGGAAACACCTATCTCCTCTTCACCTGCCCCCTACCCACTCTGATCAGGTCCCAGTCTGGCTTCAGTAATTGCTGCACCCTCTGGACCAGTAGTGGGACCCATAGTGTGCTCCAAGCCATTCTCCCAGCTTTAGAGAGGCAACGAATTAACAAAGGAACAAAAAATGGGAAAAAATAGTCTGCCAGTTCTGCAAAGCCAGGAACTCAGAACAAGCACAGCCCCTTTGCCTAGGCACAGGCATAAGGGGTCCATGGACTTTGAATGCCTTTCACCCCTGCCTAGACCCGTGTGGGCCCAATTCAACAGCATAGGCCCTCGATTGCATAGTACAACAGGATATATACCTGAAGTCTATTTTCAACTGCAACAGCTAAGGGAGAGTGGCAGATTTATGACATTTGACACTGCCCTACCCATTAAGCAGGGTCCTCAACCTACCCACATCAGAGGATTGAGAACTGATGGCTCCATCCACTTCACCTAACTACCCATGAAAAGGGTACAAGAGCAAGTGGTGCCCCCCAGCCCTTAAACCAATTGCATTGTGTGCCCAAAGTCTGGCTGCAAAAGTGACCCACCTATGTGCTCTAGGGAACAGGGACACACCTTCCACCCAGGCACTCAGGGACAACTGTCAATCCTCTGTCTTGCTTAGCACATAACCCACTACTGCAGCCAGATACCTGTGTCTGCTCCAATCACTGCTACATAACCCTGCCCATCTAGGACTATAAGTGAGAGCCTGCACCACACACTTGCTGACTAAAGACCTGGACACCTGAGCTGAATCCACACAAGAAAAGTAAACATACTCCTAGGCTCACATACCTAATAGCAGCTCTAACCACCTGGTGACAGGACATGAAAGCTTCGAAGACATGACTAATCAAAGTAGCTCACATGACCAGCCTATTTGGGCATATTAAAATAAAACAAGAAATTAGGACACAGTAAGCAAACATAAAACAAATAAATACACTAACTTATTTATGGCAATAGCCATTGTCAAATTACATAAAGAGGCAGACCATGATAGCTTCAGCAAGTGATCAAAACAAAGAATGAGGAAAGCTCCCAGAGGAAGAGAAGGCCTTGTAATTACTGGAGATAGAATTAAAAAGATTAATATACAGAGCTCTTCAAGACATCAGGAAGGAGATCACGTAAAAAGCAGACTAAGCTAAAGGAACACACAGACAAAGCAATAGGGGTACTTAAGAAGGTTATACAAGAGCAAAATGACAGGCTGCAAGGATCCATAGATAGCAAACAGGAGTACAGAAGATCAACAATAAAATTTCAGAATTAGGCAACTCAATAGAAAGTCAGAGTAGCAGAATTGAGGCAATGGAAGTCAGAATTAAAGAGATTGAATATAAAATACTTGACACCAATTTGAGTAAAAATCAGACAAAAGAATTTTTAAAAAATGAAGAAACCCTAAGTATAATGTGGGGCTCTATCAAGAGGAATAACCTATGAGTGATTGGAGTACCAGAACAGGGGGGTGGTGGGGAGGTAGGGGGCAGGGATAACAGAAAATACAGAGAGAATTGTTGAATATTTGTTGGCAGAAAACTGAGATATCCTGAAAGACAAGAAGATATCTATCCTAGATGCTCAATTAACCCCCCACATCGTAGATCCCAAAAGAAAGTCACCAAGACATACTAAAATCCAACTTGCCAAAACCAAAGATGAAGAGAATTTTAAGAGCAGCTAGGGATAAATGAAAAGTTATCTACAAAGGAGAGTCAATAAGACTAAGCTCCAGCTACTCAGCAGAAACCATGCAGGCAAGAAGGCAATGGAATGACATATATAAAGGATTGAAGGAAAAAAATTGCCAGCCAAAAATTATGTATCCAGAGGCAGGGCCAAGACAGTAGAGTATTCAGACACTTCCAGTGATCCCTGTTACGATAAAGACTTAAAAAAACAAGTGAAAAGATTATATATATGACAAGCTAGGAGCCCTGAGCATCAAAGGCAAAGTTAGGAAATAGGACTGAGCTGCAGGTGGAGGGAGAGATGGTTCAGAAGTGGCGAGGAGTTGCCATACCTGACTCAGTGGGAACCAGTGCTGCTCATGCACAATGCCCTGGAGCGACGACTGCAATGGGGCTACTGGTAGCCTTCAGGATGTGTTTTCCTCAGGGAGAGACAACAAGCTGCACAGTCTACTCACACCTCTGGAACCACAGCAGAACAGCAATCTTGTTCACCCCTTCATGGACTTGTGTGGGCCCATTTCAGGAGATTAGACCCTTGTTGACAGACTGTGTTATGTGCTTGAGATCTGACTTCAACAGTTTCAGCTGTGCATAGAGAGGTGGGTTTTTGAAGATTGACACACTTTGCCTATTAAACACATTCTTCACCTGTGCACATCAGGGGCATGAGGACTGGTGGCTCCACCCATGTCACCTAGCCACCCGTGACAGGGGTCGAACGATAAGTGGTGCCTCACAATCATTACAACCAAAAGCACTGGGGGCCCATGGTCCAGTTGCAGACCACCCACCTGTAAGCTCTAGGGAACAGAGATGTGTTTTCCCCACAGGTACTCAGGGAGGATTGTCAGCCCCCTGCCTTGTACAGAGGGTGACCCTCCTCATGCAACCAGATACCTTTGCCTGCACCAATCACCCTTGCCCCTCTAAGATTGTAGGACAGAGCCTGTACCACACACTTGATGACCAACTACCTGGACACCTGAGCTGAATTTATACAAGAAAAGTGAATGGACTCCTATGCTTATGTACCTGGTAACAGCTCTAGCCATCTGGTGACAGGATGTTAGAGTTTCAAAGGTGAAAATAATCAAGCTAGCTCCCTCAAGCAGCCTATTTGGACACATCAAAGCAAAACAAAGCAAGAAGCTAAGATATAGTAAGCAAACATAAAATAAATATGTAACTTATAGATAACTCAGAGACAAGAGTCAATATCAAATCACGTAAAGAAGCAGACCATGATCACTTTAACAAGCTCTCAAGACAAAGAATCAAGAAATCTTCTGGATGAAGGTGTATTCCTGGAATTACCAGATGTAGAATATAAAAAATTAACATACAGAACTCTTCAAGAGACCAGCAAGGAGATCAGGCAAAATGCAGAACAAACCAAGGACCACAGAGGTAAAGCCGTTGAAGAAGTTAGAAAGGTTATTCAAGAGCATAATGAAAAATTTAATAGGATGGAAAAATCCATAGAGAGACAGCAATCAGAAATTCAGAGGTTTAACAATAAAATTACAGAATTAGACAACTCAGTAGAAAGTCAGAGGAGCAGAATTGAGGAAGCAGAAGGCAGAATTAGTGAGGCTGAAGGTAAAACACTTGGCACCAATATGCTGGAAGAAAAATCAGACAAAATAACTACAAAAAGTGAAGAACACTAAGAATCATGTGGGACTTTATCAAGAGAAATAACCTATGAGTGGTTGGAGCACCAGAACAGGGAGGGAGAACAGAAAATACAGAGAGAATTGTTGAAGATTTGGTGGCAGAAAACTTCCCTGATATTGTGAAAGATAAAAAGATATCTATCCAAGATGCTCATCGAACTCCACATAAGGGAGATCTCAAAAAAAGGCACCCAGACATATTATAATCAAACTTGCCAAAATGAAAGATGAAGAAAGAATTTTAAGAGCAGCTAGGGATAAATGAAAAGTCATCTGCAAAGGAGAGTCAATAAGAATAAACTTAGACAAATCAGAAGAAGCCATGCAGGCAAGAAGGCAATGGCATGACTTATATAAAGCATTGAAGGAAGAAAATTGCCAGCCAAGAATCATATATCCAGTGAAACTGTCTCTCAAATATGAAGGCGAAATTAGGACATTTCCAGATAAACAGAAGTTTAGGGAATTTGTAAAAACCAAACCAAAACTACAAGAAATTCTAAAGGGAGTTTTCTGGTTAAAAAATCAATAATATCAGATATCAACCCAAAGCTAGAACACAGGACAGAGCAACCAGATATCAACCCAGATAGGGAAATCACAAAAATAAATCAAGATTAAAAAATGCTCAAAACAGGGAAACGGCGATTTCATTATGTAAAAGATGACAACACTAAAACAATAAAGGGGGACTAAAAAATGTAGTTATAGATCTTTCATATGGAGTGGAAGTAAAGGCGATATAAAAAAATAAAAGTTTGTTTTAAACTTAGAAAAATAGGGGTAAATATTAAGGTAACCACAAAGGAGACTAACAATCCTACACATCAAAATAAAATACAAGAAAAACATAAAGACCCAGCAAAAACAAAATCAACAACAATGAAAAAGAGGAAAAGACAAAACATAAAGAAAAACTACTCAGCACAAAAAATTAAGTGGAAAAAAGATACTGTCAACAACACACAAAAAAAAGACATCAAAATGACAGCACTAAACTCATACCTATCCATAAATATGCTGAATGTAATGGGTTAAATGCAACAATAAAGAGACAGACTCGCAAAATGGATAAAAAAAAAAAAAAACCCACAATCTGTCTATATACTGCCTAAAAGAGACACATGTTAGATTTAAAGACACAAATAAACTGAAACTCAAAGGACAGAAAAAAATATAGCAAGCAAACAACAATCAAAAAGAGCAGGAGTGGCAATATTAATTTCTGACAAAACAGACTTTAAAGGTAAATCCACCACGAAGGATAAAGAAGGACACTATAATGATTAAAGGGACAATATACCAGGAGTCAACAGCACTGGGTTTTTGGGTTTTATACCAGGAGGATATAACCATATTAAATATGCACCTAATGACAGGGCTTCAAGATACATAAAACAAACTCTAACAGCATTGAAAAGTGAGACAGACAGATCCACAATAATACTAGGAGCCTTCAACACACCAGTTTTGGTGAAGGACTGAACATCGAGAAAGAAGCTCAATAAAGACACAGAAGAGCTAAATGCCACAATCAACCAACTTGACCTCATAGACATATACAGAACACCCCACCCAATAGCAGCCAAGTACACTTTCTTTTCTAATGCACATGGAACATTCTCTAGGATAGACCACATATTAGATCATACAGCAAGCCTTAACAGAATCCAAAACATCAAAATATTACAAAGCATCTTCTCTGACTATAAGGCCATAAAACTAGAAATCAGTAACAGAAAAAGCAGGGAAAAGAAATCAAACACTTGGAAATGGAACAACACCCTGCTCAGAAATGACTGAATTATAGAAGACATTAAGGATAGAGTAAAGAAATTCATAGAATCCAGTGAGAATGAAAACACTTCATATCAAAACCTTTGGGACACAGCAAAAGCAGTTCTCAGAGGTCAATTTATATCAATAAATGCACACATCCAGAGAAAAGAAAGGGCCAAAATCAAAGAATTATCCCTACAACTGAACAAAAAGAAAGAGAGCAACAAAAGAAACCATTAGGCACCAGAAGAAAGCAAATAATAAAATTTAGAGCAGAATTAAATGAAATAGAGAACAGAAAAACAACTGAAAGAGTTTACAAGACCAAAAGCTGACTCTTTGAAAACATTTACAAAATCGATAAACCACTGGCCAGACTGACAAAAGAAAAACAGGAGATGAAGCAAATAACCCAAATAAGAAATGAGATGGGCAATATCACAACAGACCCAACTGAAATTAAAAGAATCATATTAGATACTATGAAAAATTGTACTTTTAACAAATTTGAAACCTAGGAGAAATGAACAAATTTCTAGAAACACACTACCTACCTAAACTAATACAAACAGAGGTAGAACAACTAAATAAACCCACAAAAAATGAGAGGGAAAAGGTAATCAAAAAACTCCCAACAAAAAAAAGCCCTGGCCCGGATGGCTTCCCTGGAGAATTCTACTAAACTTTTAGAGAAGAGTTAATACTGCTACGACTAAAGGTATTTCAGCACATAGAAAAGGATGGAATACTCCCAAACTCATTGTATGAAGCCAGCATATCCCTGATACCAAAACCAGGAAAAGACACCACAAAAAAAAGAAAATTACAAACCTATATCCCTCATGAACTTAGATGCAAAAATCCTCAACAAAATTCTAGCCAATAGAATTCAACAACATATCAAAAAAATAGTTCACCCTGACCAAGTGGGATTCACATCAGGTATGTAGAGATGGCTCAACAATAGAAAAACAATGCATGTCATCCATCGTATAAATAAACCACAGACAAGAACCACATGATCTTATCAATTGATTCGGATAAGGGGTTTCACAAAGTCCGACACCCATTCATGATAAAAAACTGTAAGCAAAATACGAATAGAAGGAAGATTCCTCAACATAATAAAGGGCATTTTTACAAATCCAACAGCCAACATCATCCTAAGTGAAGAGAGTCTGAGAGCATTCTGCTTGAGAACGGGAACCAGACAAGGATTCACATTATCACCGCTCGTATTCCACATTGTGCTAGAAGTCCTAGCCAGAGCAGCTAGGCTAGATAAAGAAAAAAAGGGCATCCCGATTGGTAAGGAAGAAGTAAAAGTGTCCCTATTCACAGATGACATGATCTTATACACAGAAAACCGTAAAGAATCCTCAAGAAAACTACTGAAACTAGTAGAAGAATTCAGCAGAGTATCAGGATATAAGATACACTTATACACTGCTGGTGGGAATGTAAAATGGTACAACCACTTTGGAAATTGATTTGGCATTTTCTCAAAAAGCTAGAAAATAGAACTACCATACGATCCAGCAATCCCACTCCTTGGAATATGTCCTAGAGAAATAAGAGCTGGCATATGCGTAGATACATGCACATGCATGTTCATTGCAGCACTGTTCACAATAGCAAAAAGAAGGAAACAACCTAGGTGCCTATCAACAGATGAATGGATAAACAAATTGTGATATATATACACAACGGAATGCTACACAGCAATAAAGAACAATGAATCTGCAAACCATCTCACAATGTGGATGAATCTGGAAGGCATTATGCTGAGTGAAATTAGTCACAAAATGACAAATATTGTAAGAGACCACTATTATAAGAACTCAAGAAAAAGTTAAAAAACACAGAAAAAAATTCTTTGATGGTTATAAAGATGGGGGGGAGGTTGTGGAGAATTTACTAACTACACAGTAGACAAGAATTATCTTACGTGAAAGGAAGGATAACACACAATACAGGGGAAGTCACCACAACTGGAGTAAACCAAAAGCTAAGAAGTTTCCTGAATGCAACCAAACTGTTCTAGGGGTAGAAGAGCAGGGGTAGGGATCTGGGGACCATGGCTTCAGCAGACATCTAGGTCAATTGGCATAACAAAGTTTATTAAGAAAATGTTCTGCATCCCACTTAGATGAGTGGTGTCTGGGGTCTTAAAAGCTTGCAAGTGGCCGTCAAATTTGCATCAATTGGTCACAACCCACCTGGAGAAAAGGAGAATGAAGAACACCAAAGATAAAAGGAAAATATTGGCCGAAGAGACAAAATGGGCCATATAACCCAGAGACTCTGTCAGCCTGAGACCAGAGGAACTAGATGATGCCTGACTACTGGTAATGATTGCCCTGACAGGGAACACAACAGAGTTCCTGACAGAGCAGGAGAAAAGTGTAGTGCAGAACTCAAATTCAGGTAAAAAGACCAGATCTAATGGTCTGACTGAAACTTGAGGAACCCTTGAAGACATGAATCCCAGATTCTCTGGTAAGCTACAACTAAAGCCATTCCCAAAGCCAATTTTTCAGACAAAGATTAGACTAGACTATAAAACATAAAATAATACTCATGAAGAGTGTGCTTCTTAGTTCCAGGGGCAGCTCCTGTCTGGAGGCAGGATGAGAAGGCAGAAAGGGGCAGAAGTTGGTCGGATGGACATAGGAAACCCAGAGTGGAAAGGGGGAGTATGCTGTCACGTTATAGGGATAGTAACTAGGGTCACATACAATATGTGTATAAATTTTTATATAAGAAATTAACTTGAGCTGTAAACTTTCACCTAAACCATAATAATAATAAAAAAGATACATCATATCAGTGAAAGAGGATGAGTTGAAGCTTGTCAATAAAGTGAAGTTTTTTTTTATTTTTTATAAGTTCTGTTCTGAAATAGAGAACCTTGTTGTTAGGTGCTGTCGAGTGGGTTTCAGCTCATAACAACCCTATGTACAACAGAACGAAGCACTGGGCGGTCCTGTGCCGTTATCACAATCATTGCTATGCTTGAGATCATTGTTTCAGCCACTGTGTCAATCCATCTTATTGAGGGTCTTCCTTCTTTTCACTGACCCTCTACTTTACCAAGCATGATGTCCTCCTCCAGGCACGGGTCCCTCCTGATAACATGCCCAAAGTGGGTGAGACAAAGTCTCAACATCCCTGCTTCTAAGGAGTATTCTGGCTGTACTTCTTCCAAGAGAACCTTGGTAAGTTAAAATACTGCAGCAAATGTAGAGCTTTTATAGACCATAGTGTGATGTCTGCCACCTCTCCAAGAGCCATACATCTCTATTTCATAATCCATTCTCTAAGGGCCTTGGAATTTCAGATAAATTTAAATGAACCAGCCTTGATTTTTCAGAGAGAATTAGAGAACCTCTGATTTATGGGCCACTCAGACTTGTACCTGTAATAGCGTAATGACAAAGTAGGAGACAATTTTAGATAAGTGTCATCTAAGATTACAGTTAAAACTTCTGCTCATTTGGGTCTTGTCTGTGTGGTACGCTCTTTTTTAGCTTTGTTTTATCAATGTATCAAGCCACACTCGTATTTTACAGAACCTTTCAACATTTATTACTTCCACAAAGGAAAAAATATATAAAATTTGAAAAAGTTCTGTGAACTGATTTAAGGCCCAAATGAAAGTTTAAAAGTTAAAATCAAAATATCAGTCCATCTCATACTCTATCAACCCTATAAAAAAATAAAAACCTTTTTTCACCACTTGAACTAAAAGAAACTCTAAGGTGCAATTTTATTGACATTGTTCTTCACATTGAAATGCTCTGAATTTTACTAACTAGATTTATTTTTACTACTTTTTTTTTCTATTCAGTATATGCAATTTTAAATTGGAGATATAATTAGGAGAGAAGGGAGTAATTAATTTACCCCTTACTAGTTTGTATTAGTAAACAAGGAACTAAGCTGTACTTTCCATCCTTGGTAGAGAAGTAAAAGATAAGTACATAATCTCTTCTGGGCCTAAGATCAGACTGGATATGAATGAAACAAGTCAGTGATCTTAAAAAAAATTTTACACTAAATTCTCTTAGTTTTTAAAAATGAATCTATCATTAAAAAATTTTTTTAAACATTATGGACTAGAATCCATAGTAATAAAATATTCACTATGGAAATTTTGAAAACTACGGAAACGTATAAGGAAGAAAAGAAATGTATATCATTTCACCTTCTAACTTCCTACCCCCTCAACATATAGAAAAGTTATTGTAGTGTATTTATTCTATGTGTATATATTTTTCTACATAAAATTGGGACTATATTTATGATTACACAAATTTTATATCCTGCTTTTGTTATCTTTCTATAGAATTTAATATCCATATAATAGTCTATGATATAATTATATGAATATTTCTTTCTTTGCTTTTTTTTCCCTTCCTTCCTTCCACCCTCCCTCTCTCCTGACCCTGCCTCCTTCTTTTCCTCCCTCCCTTACTCCCTCCTTTCTTTCTTTCCTTTTTTCCTCCCTTCTTTTCCTCGCTTCCTTTCTCTTTTTCTTTCATTTCTCTTTTAATAAACAAGCTTTTCTTTCTTGTACTATGTAAAGCAAAATATAGTGGATTATGTAAAAATACAATTTGGAAAATACAATGTTTATGCTAGAAAGGCAGAAAGCTGAACATATACTATTAAAAAATAAAGAAAATGATACAAAAATAGAAATCAAATTTGGCTACAAAGTTAATAAATTTGAAAGTTCCAAATTAAGGGCATCAATGTACTAATACTGAATTTTTTAAGAGATCAGTTGAATTTTTTTTTTGTAATCTTTTTATGTCCCAAACTAAGCAACTTGCCAAGTTTAAGTCGTAAAGTTTCAGTATTTTGATTTATTAATATATTTAAATTGAAATGATAAATCTATTGTATGATTATGTAATTTGTGTGGTATTATAGATGTGGCCTTCAGTATAGATTACACATCAACACAAAGAAAACAAAAATCCTCACAACTGAACCAATAAGCAACATCATAATAAAGATGTTGAAAAAGAGAAAAGATTGAAGTTGTCAAGGATTTCATTGTACTTGGATCCACAATCAACACCCATGGAAGCAGCAGTCAGGAAATCAAACGACATATTATTGCATTGGGTAAATCTGCTGCAAAAGACCTTTTTAAACATTGAAGATGTCATTTTAAGGACTAAGGTGCGCCTGACCCAAGCCATGGTGTTTTCAATTGGCTCATATGCATGAGAAAGCTTAAGGATGAATAAGGAAGATTGAAGAAGAACTGATATCTTTGAATCACAGTGTTGGTGAAGAATATTGAATATACCATGGTCTTCCAAAAGAATGAACAAATCTGTCTTGAAAGTACAGCCAGAATGCTCCTCAGAAGCAAGAATGGTAAGACTTTGTCTCACATATTTTGTACATGTTATCAGGAGGAATCAGTCCCTGGAGAAGGACATCATGCTTGGTAGAGTGGAGGGTCAACAAAAAAGAGGAAGACCCTCATTGAGATAGATTGACACAGTGGCTGCAACAATGGGCTCAAGCATAAAAAGGATTATGATGATGGCACAAGACTGGGCAGTGTTTCGTTCTGTTCATTCTGTTGTACAAAGGATTGCTATGAGTTGGAACAAACTCTACAGCACCTAACAACAACAACATAGATGTGGCATACAAGTAAACATTATTCCACATTATATCATCTGATTGGACGTGAATTAGACAAAACCTTTGTGTTCTTTCCCATTTTGTAACACTCATAGAAGGATACAAATTTTAGAAAAAAATTTAATAAATCATTTAATAAATAATGTTCTGTCAATAAAGAATACCTTTTCTGGTTACACAAGATAATGGAACAGAAACAGGACTTACTCTAATTCATGCAAATACACTCATAAAAGTACTTGGCAATAAAACTGCATGTAATGGAAACAAATTAACCTGGTGCTCAATGACATTAGCAGGTGAGAAAAATTTGTGAATTTTATTTGAAATTTCTTTAGGTATTGGTTCTTATATTTTAGTTTTTGAGGGTTGCCAATGTATTGAATCACAACAGGTAAAATAGTGGACATAAGATTTTAAAAACTTTAAATGGCTGCAGCAGATGAAGAAAATAAATCCGCAATTTCAATCAATCGTTGAAATACTTTTAAGCTTTCTTAACAGTATTTTTTTTTTTTTACAGTATTATTCTATCTTATACTCTTCGTATTGTCCCAGTAATATAACATCAACTTTGGATTTTTAAGATAATCACAAGTACAAGAGCCATTTGTAAATTTTAAATGTGCAGTTTAAAAGGATAAACTATGTGATTGTACAACCAGTGTTCGCTGGCTGAGTACCTACTGGGTGTCTGCCACTGTGGGAGGCATGATGAAGGAATATAGGAAACACTCCTACTTTCTGTTTTAAAAATACCTTACAACTTTCAAACTATTTTATCAAATGAGAAAAGCAGAGTACAGAGGAGTTAAATATTTGCCCAAAATGAGATGCCTGGAAAGTGGCGTTGTTGTTAGGTGCTGCCGAGTCGTTTCCAACTCATAGCAACTCTATGCACAACAGAGTGAAACACTGCCCAGTCCTGCGCCATCCTTACAATAGTTGTTATGCTTGAGCTCATTGTTGCAGCCACAGTGTCTAATCCACCTCGTTGAGGGTCTTCCTTTTTTCTGCTGACCCTGTGCTTTGCCAAGCATGATGTCCTTCTCCAGAGACTGATCCCTCCTGACAACATGTCCAAAGTATGTAAGACGCAGTCTTGCCATCCTTGCTTCTAAGGAGCATTCTGGTTGCGCTTCCTTAAGGTAGACTCTACTTCGAGGAGGCAGCTCTTCCCCAGTCATCTTTTGAGTGCTTTCCAACCTGAGGAGCTCATCTTCTAACATTATATCGGACAATGTTTCGGTGCTATTCATAAGGTTTTCACTGGCTAATGCTTTCAGAAGTAGACTGCCAGGTCCTTCTTCCTAGTCTGTCTTAGTCTGGAATCTCAGCTGAAACCTGTCCTCCATGGGCGACCCTGCTGGTATCTGAATACCGGTGGCATAGCTTCCAGCATCACAGCAACATGCAAGCCCCCACAGTACGACAAACTGACAGACACATGGGGGACCTGGGAAGTGGATTCCAGAATATGAACGCTGATCTAAATTCAAGTCTGGGGTTATTTCTATCGAGCTTGTTGTTCCAGGCCCTAGCCCATGAGAGAATTCAAGTCAAACAGAAAAAATAGAAACCATGGTGGGAGATTTTAAGCATGATGAACTGTTTCCTTTTTTGGTATTCTTCCCACAAGAAGAACAAAAGCATTTTCAACTGTCTAACTAAAAATAAAAATGAGAGTTACCTTGTCCGTATACATTCTTAATTAATGACTTCACCATAGTAAGACTATATATTCCACATATAAATTCTGCCAATCTATTTGATTATAAGCCTATAGGGTTCAGGATCCAATCTATGTATCTGAGTCATTTTGTACATAAATGCACTTTGTACTCATAACTCCCAAAAAGACAGTCACTTTTTTTGAGTAATGCTTAACAGTAGTGATGAGTTGAATAAAGTCCTTCTCACATGTTTCATACGGTGGATGTTTTTGAAGTTCATATCAGTTGTGAAATTCCACAAATGTGTTTGTGGAATTGAGATTTTGTCTACGCATAGGTAACAAAGATACACAAAACTTAAGCCATCACTAAGCTTCAACCAATGAAACTAACCAGCATCCACCATCACCCTCTAGGGCCGTTAATTTTAAAATACATTATTTTGAGCAGCTTGGAAAATGATCACTTTATATCATTATAATAATTTCTTCCTCTGCCTGAAGATAAGAGTTAAGTGTGAAAATATAGAGCCCAGAAAAACAGAAAGTAATATTTTATTCAGAGAGATAGCTTAGTCATATATTGAACAAAGAAATGTTTTTATATTTTTGATTGTTTGTTTGTTGTATACCATTTGGAGTGTAGGTTAACTGAAATTCATTTTATGCAGTCAACTTTTAAAGTACAATTAATAATCTGTATTTGAAAACATTGACCATATATGAAAAACAAATTAGCCCAAGCACTCCCCAGTCCGCACTTCAACTGCTCAGAGAAGAGCCTCTTGGCATCAGTTCCTGTGGATGATTTGCAGAAGACCATCCTCTTAAATCCCCAGAAATCCCTGGATATCCTCCAGAATGGGCCTTAATTTAAGCATGAAGGAGAATTAGTACAGAGGTTCCTTCCAGCTCCAAAGCTCTGAGCTATTTAATCACTGCTTTGGCTTTTTTTGGCTTGGCCGAGGGCAGTCAGTGCATCAGAGCAGTGACTCATTCCTGGGTGAGCTGAGTCTGGTGTAGACCTGGGTGGGATGCAAGTTTAATCATACTCCGTGTTTTTCATAGCAGGAGTAACAGGTGTATTTAGAGTCTCCTGTACTGCCTGAGATCATATTTTATCTACTGATTTGAAGATGAAAAACTCCCAGTAAAAATTTCTGAATCATTTAATAACTTAGTCTCACCTCTTCTCCCCATCTTTTTCTGCTCTTTATTAGTGGAGAGTAAGGCCTTGTCTTTACAGGAGCACTGGTAGTGCAATGGTTAAGTGAAAGGATGATGGTTTGAACCCATCTGTAAAGATTTTACCGAAACTTCTACAAAACCCCATAGAGCGGTTCTGCTCTGTCACATGGGGTTGCTATGAGTCAAAAATCAACTCCATGGCACCTTAACAACAACAACAACAAGACTTTATCTTAAATACCTCTGACATTTTAATTCTAATTTCATGGAAATAAGGTTTATTGCTGCTGTTCGTTTTGCCTGGCTTAATTTTCCTTACGTCTTGGATTACTTTAGTCTCTTTTTGAACTTAAACTGTTTAAACTTCCTGATTTTAAGCCAATACCAGTGCTGATGCTAGAAACCAGTTAGTTTAAGTTATGTATTTGTCAGTTAAATCTATTCTCTCAAGGCTTAATACATTGGTTCCTGGGAACCTTGAAAATATGTTAATTTTCCACCATAAACCAAAGAAAACCAAACTCTTTGCCGTGGAGTCTATTCCGACTCATAGAGACCCTATAGGGCAGAGTAGAACTGCCCCATAGAGTTCCTAAGGATCGCCTGGTGGATTTGAACAGCCAAACCTTTGGTTAGCAGCTGCAGCACTTAACTGCTACACCACCAGGGTTTCCTTTCCCACCACACTATGATGGTATTCTATACTGAGTTTAAAATAAATCTGATAATCTCTACTAAGATTACATTTTAGAAACCAGAAACTGGTTGCCATCGAGTGGATTCCAACTCATAGTTAATCCAATGTAATTTGAACTTTCTTTTTATTTATAGTAATAATAGCATCTCATATATTCCAGGCGTTGTCCTAAGCAACTTGTTTATATTATTTAAATCGTTACAAAAATTTTATGCGATTAAAATTTTGTCATCTTCATTTTATAAATCTGGAAACCAAGACTTTGCAACCTAATGTGATTTGTCCAGGCTCAAAAAGCAAGTATTTGCTCCTAGAGTGAAATACAGGCGGGTCTGAATCCATTTTCCATAATCATAACCATGTAGCTACTGCTGCTACTTCCCAAAATATCCTACTGACTTAAAACTGTGAAGATATTTAGATTGTCTTTGAAATAGCTCACTTTTCTGAAAACTGGAATTTACTTTCTGAATCCGAAATAATGCAATGAAAATTTTTAAGAGTTTAGATAAACTAAAGTCTTTTATATAAAGAGTCAGACCTTTAACTGAGCCAGCTTTTGCCAGAATCTATGTTGATTTAATGACATTCAATGCCAACAGCTAAAATATTATATACAGAAGAACTTTAGTCTATATTTGGAAAACTCTTCCTCAAATATGAAACTATGATTTTATAACATAAATATGGCACTGGGACCCATTACTTCACACCTTGATTATCAAATGGCAATCCTGATGAATATTTTGTTCATGGGATTTCTCAGTAGAAGTTTTCTAGCTATTGAGCAGTCTAATTATTTGCAAAAGTAGATACATGCAGTAACAGCAACAGAGTACAATTTTAGAATTAGGCTATTTTCATATTAGCTCTGTAGTACAGATTTTTTAACATCCTTGAAATGTGGTACTTGCAAAAACACTTATCAGAAATATAAAAAAAGTGGCGTCTTACACCCATACTTGCAGTGAAGAATTCCCAAGAGTATTCTGAAATGTCCATGTAGTTGGACATTTCCTCTATGCATAATTATTTTTAAATTCCATCAATTTCAGTTTGGTTATTATTTTCCATAACAAACTATCCTGAAAAGATTAGGTATACATTCAACTTTAGTATATTTAATTTCTGTGTGTATATGTACTGTCGTGATTGAATTGTGCCCTCCCCCCAAAACATATGTCAACTTGGTTAGGCCATAATTCCCAGTATTGTGTGGTTGTCCTCCATTTTGTGATTGCAGTTTTATGTTAAGAGGATTAGGGTGGGATTGTAATACCACCCTTACTCAGGTCACCTCCCTGATCCAATGTAAAGGGAGTTTCCCTGGGGTGTGGCCTATACCATCTTTTATCTCTCAAGAGATAAAAGGAAAGGGAAGCAAGCAGAGAGTTGGGGACCTAATACCACCAAGAAAGCAGCACCAGGAGCAGAAGGCACCCTTTGGACACAGGGTCCCTGTGCCTGAGAAGCTCCTTGACCAGGGGAAGAATGAGGACAAGGACCTTCCTCCAGAGCCGACAAAGTGAGAAAGCCTTACCCTGAATTTGGATTTGTAATCTACCATACTGTGAGAGAATAAATTTCTTTTTGTTGAAACCATCCACTTGTGGTATTTTTGTTATAGCAGCACTAGATAACCAAGACATGTACATTTCATATTTATTTACTTGCCCTCTTTCCTGTATGGCTATTGTCCCCTCTTTGTGTATGTGAGCTTTCACATACACTGAAGAGGAAAAGGGAATATGAAATAAGAGGTGGTTCTGATCCATGCTATAGGGCACAGACACACTCAGATGAATTGCCTCTTCTGTCACTGTCTTCAAGACCCAAAAGAAAGTGGGACCTGGAAAGTGTTTATTTCTTCCCGTCTTGCTTTTGTGTAGACTCAACTAAAGTAATGACTGATAAAAGTGGATTATCCTATGAGAAATGTAGCCAGGCTCAGAAACTCGAGCTGCTGTACATTCCTGTGTGGGAGGGCTCACAGGGTTGATATGAGCGATATCTTATCTGATTGTGCCTATACAATACTAAGGACAGCCTTTCTACCCAGCCTTAAAAAGTCTACCTTGGGTTTTGTGTGTTTATAGCTAACTGCCACAAAGTACAGAAGTTCTGGTGGTTGGAATTCACATGAGCCAGGAAAGGAGATTTAAACATTCACGTTATTGAAGAAAAGGATATACTGCTATAGCAGAATGTTCAATATTTACCCCAAACAACCAAAAATGTATCTGTGTAATTGGACTATTCATGTCATTCCAAACAAATCCTTCTGCATCCTGTATTTCCTCCTCTTTGGTGGCAGGGAGAGAAAAACTGCAAGTATAACATTTAGTTAGCATACTCTATTACTCCTTTTTAATTGAGTAACAATTTGATAATGGTTTTATGCTAGCAATAGGATTCTGAGAACTATTACTTTGGGAAAGTAGTCCACGATTTTCCCCTTAGCCGTTAGCTTATTCTTGTCTTCATCCCTTCATTATTCCAATACTTGAAGTTCTGATACAAAGATGTATTTTTAAGTGTTTTTGTCCTTGGAAAAATATCACACATTTAGTAGGCTCCTAGTGAATCTATTAAAGCCGTTAAACTGCATTCATATTTTGTATTAAAATGACAGCTGAAAGGAGACAGACACCGATGCGGTCTAGGAGCAAGGCAGCCAGGTGCTTAGGAAGGATTATGTTTGCTAATTTAAAAAGGAGGAAAAAAAAAAAAGCTTTGCACATCATCAGTCTAAAAACAGGAACCAGGAACAGAAGCACGGTTGAATTCAAGCTGTGTCATTTATTCCATCATTGCCAAGCGTATGCCGCCTTCCCCTCCTCCTCTACTTTATTCTTCCGTTTCTTCAGATTCCGCCCACATGGATTGTTGTTACCACTTATTCTCCACCAAAGGAGACAGGAGGGTGGACTGGCAGCTTCAGCTCCCTGGAGAGCTGGTGCAGCACAGTTCTGGAAATCAGCTCACTGTGAGTACTGGATACCTTCCGAGCACAGAGATTACACACTGTGCTAACATGCTTGCAGTGCCATATTTTAAACTCTGTGTGATTACAAATGTTTAATAGGCTAGAGAGATCACCTATAGGAAGGAAAATGTTAGTAGAAACTATATTTCATAACAATTTCTAATGCTCTTTTTTTTATTTCTGAAAATCAGGGCAGGATTGAGAAGCTATTCACTTGTAACAGGACAATGGTAGAGAGCTGTTTACTTCAAAGGCTCTTGGGTCAAGATTTTGAGAAGAGCAATTAAAAATGTATCCATGTCAGAGTAAAGATGTACACTAATAGTACAAGGGATAAGATTTTATTTTCTTTTTCCAGTACTCTTCAGATATGAATAAGGCTCCTTGCACCGTCCTCTCCAACGGCCTTTGAAAGATATTTGTTCAGTTGTGAAGTGCCTTACACCAACTTACAAGGTGTGACAATAAAATGACAAGGATTATTTCTATCAGTACCACAATGAGTTTTGACCTTCTAAGAGATTATCCAGTAGACTATGTATTGATTACAATGATGCTACCATGTCATGAAACTTTTTTTGGAACTTCTCTGGAATTATGCTCAGAAAGTCAGTTTACAAACCACCTACAAAATGAATTTCATTACCTTGTAGTCACACCTCGTATCTTCTCGCCGCTGTGAGTAAACTCAAGATGAATTTAAAACCTGAGATGTCATAGCCAGTGTGAATTCAGTGGGATAGAATTTGCCACCGATGGTATTTATATGTTTCTGATTTTTTAATAAAATCTCTCAATTCATATAGTCATGAACTGCTTATTGAATTTCAACAAGCAGTTCATGAATTGCTCAGCATATAGCAAGATTGATTAAATAATATCTAGAACATTTCCATAGAAATGGGGTTATTATTATTATTACTAACTTCCAATTTCTTCACATGGTAGGTCAAGAGAAAATATTTTAAAAACTCAGGAGGAAGTGTGATTTTAAAAGTATGGATTCAGAAGTTCCAGAAAATGAGACTGTCACCCTGGGCTGAAAATTGATGTAGTGAACATAAAACTGAAAAGGATAGAATTAAAAATAAAACAATAGATTTCTGGTTTTGGCTATAACAACCTGTGGAGCAAAATAAAATTTGATTTTTCAGTTGCGTACGAATAACTCAATCATAAAACCAAAAAAAAATCCAAACCTATTACGGTTGAGTCAATTGTGACTCATAAAGACTCTATAGGACAGAGTACAATTGCCCCATAGAGTTTCCAAGGAGTAGCAGCTGAGTTCTTAGCCACTGCACCACCAGGGCTCCAACTCAATCATCTCAAACAAACCCCTTGCAGTGGAGTCGATTCTGACTAATAGCAACCCTATAGGACAGAGCAGAACTGCCGCATAGGGTTTCCAAGGAACAGCTGATGGATTTGAACTGCCAACCTTTCAGTTACCAGCCAAACTCTTAACCACTGGGCCACCAGGGCTCCAGTGCAATCATAGTAGTCTTCAATTTAGCTGTCCTCAATTCTGTTACAGTAGCACTAGGAAACTAAGGCAAACCAACAGTTACATCTGCACTGCCTCATAACTGAATAACAAGCATGCTTATCAACTGCTCTGCAATTCATTTTCATTAAAAACCCAAATTAATAAGAAGGGTTAAAAGCAAAGAGTAAGATAGCTTTTCTGATTTCTTTTAACTATATTCAATTTTTCCCCAAATTTCAACCGAGTATTGCTTAGGCCAAAAGAACATAGGAAGAATTGTTTTCCAAAGGCTGAATAAGATCACCGGTGCAGTGGTAAGGAAAAAAATTGATTCAGCCATTCTGAATGGTCCATTGGGTTTTATAAAACAACAAAAGCCCTATTTAAATTAGTGACACTTGAAAGATTTCTGATTTTAATCGTGATGGGTGATCACGGTAGACTCAGTGTTTAGAAGTTCAAAACCTAATTCTTCTACCTGACTGCTGAAACTCGCTCAAATTTTTTTTTTTTTTTTTTTTTTGCTTAGATCACTGGCAATTTGTGAAGAAGGAATAGTTTTTCCATCACAGACGTAGACTCAGGGAGACCTGTATTAGTTTAGGACAAATGTTTATATTCAATTTATTACTTTCCATTGATAAAGACAGTCCTGGATTCCTTATAAAATTCATGTCTAGATAAATACAGACATAAACACATATCCTTGAGGACTATCAAGAGGAAAAGTCATTTTTATTTCTATTGAATTGAAAATATTAGTCAAATTATATGATCTAGGCATACATAATTTCTAGTTCTTTAAGGAAAAAAATTATGAAATAAACAGAAGATTAATATGACACTATATCCTTAATTAAAAAACCCTGTGGCCCAATGATTAAGTGCTGGGCTGCCAACCAAAGCTGTTTGAACCCACCAACTACTCCACAGGAGGAAAGACCTGGCAAACTGTTCCCGTAAAAATATCAGCTTAGGAAACCCCATAGGGTAGTTCTACTCTGTCTTATAGGGTCACTGAATCAGAATCTACTTCATGGCACACAACAGCAATAACAACAGATCTCTAATTGTTACAATTTGTTTTAGAATCTGCTCTCATCGAAATATTTTTAGCTGATATTGATAAATGGACTAATTCATTCAACTAAGTTTTATTTAGCATCTACCATACCTACAGGGTCGCAATGAGTTGGAATCGACTTGATGGCAATGGGTTTGGTTTTTTGATTTTTATACCTAGTAAAACTAGTAATGAATTAAAACAAAGTACGTATTTTCAAATCTGTGAACTCACCAACTTAAGAATTGCTTTTGAAGGTGATATACCAAATATGTAATACCAGCGTAGTCCTCATTTTAATGTTTTTTGTACTGCTCAATATTTGTTTAGAAAAAAATGTTCTTTTATAATAAAATAAATAATTCTTCCACTTGTTACAGAAGTTATTTCTGTTTATTGTAGAAACTTTAACATAAACAACAACAACAAAAAAAAAAAAACAGAATCACTGTTAACCCTACCACCATCTGGATCAATTATTGTTAGTATTTTGATGTATATCTTCACATGCAAAAAACAAAAAAACCCTTGCCGTTGAGTCGATTCCGACTCCTAGTGACCCCATAGGACAAAGTAGAACTGTCCTCATAGAGTTTCCAGGGAGCACCTGCTGGATTCAAACTGCTGACCTTTTGGTTAGCAGCCATAACTCTTAACCACTATGTCATAGATACATGTGCATATAAGTGTGGAATTTCTTTTGTAATACCCTTTGCTCAACTTAAAAAAACGCTGTCATATCTTTCTAAGTCTGTGTTTGTGCGTATACACACACACGTACTTTCATTAGTATCTTCACAGTTATTGTATCTTCGACATAGATGCAACATCATTTATTAAACGAATCTCATAAAACTGAATACTTAGGTTGTTTCGGTGTTTTAAAAAATAACAAGAATGCTATATTTAAACAAATTATATAGTTGAAGTTTTGCCATCGTTTTATGGACATGTTAGAAAACACACATACACACACACATATATTAAGAAAAAAATTTATTTTGGAAAATGTCAAACATATAGTGCCAAAATGTTTTCCAACCATTTTGCATTTCCCCCAGTCAAGTACGAGATTTCCAAGTCTGCGTCCTTGTCAGTAATAACTGGTATTGACAATCTTTTAAATTTTAGTCACTCCGGAGGATGTACAGTGGTCTATCATTACGGTCTTAATTTGCAGTCCACTATTGGCTGAAGATGTGTATGAGGTTTTTTTGTTGTTATTGTTGTTAGTTGCTGTTGAGTCAGCTCCAACTTATGGTGACCTTATGTATAACAAAATGAAACACTGCCTGGTCCCGTACCATCTTCACGATCATTGATATGTTTGAGTCCATTGTTATGGCTATTGTGTTAATCTACCTCGTTGAGAGTTTCCCTCATTTTCCCTGACCCTCTACTTCACCAAACATGATGCACTTTTCTAGCCATTGGTTTTTCCTGGTGACATATGCATAGTCATCACTCGTATATTAGTTATTAGTAAGTATTCCTTTGTGAAATGTGTGTTTTGCCCATTTAAAAAATTAGTCTACTCTTTTTTAATGAGTTGTAAGAATTCATTATATATTCTGTACATATTCTACAATACTCTCATCAAATATGTTTTATAAATATTTGCTCTATTTATTTTATTGTACTTTAGATGAAAGTTTGCAGAACAAACTAGCTTCTCATTAAGCGGTACGTATATTGTTTTATGACATTGATTAACAACCCCGCAACATGTCAACACTCTCCCTTCTCTACTTTGGGATCCTTATTACCAGTTATTCTGTCTCCTAGTCCTTGTCCCTGGGCTGTAGTGCCCCTTTAGTCTCATTTTGTTTTATGGCTGAAGGGTGAACCTGGGGAGTGACTTCATTACTGAGCTAAAAGGGTGTCTGGGGGCCATACTCTCAGGGTTTCTCCAGTCTCTGTCAGGCCAGTAAGCCTGGTCTTTTTCTGTGTGTATGTGTGTGTGTGTGAGTTAGAGTTTTGTTTTACATTTTTCTCCAGCTCTGTCTGGGACCCTCTATTGTTGTTCCTGTCAGAACAGCCAGTGACGGTAGCCAGGCACAGTCTAGTTGTGCTAGACTCAGTCTGGTGGATGCTGTGGTAGTTGTGGTCCATTAGTCCTTTACTGAAGCCTTTTGTCTTCAGTTTTCTTCATTCTCCCTTGTTCCCGAAGGGGTGAGACCAGTGGAGTATCTTAGATGGCTGCACACAGGCTTTTTAGACCCCAGATGCAACTCACCAAAGTAGAGTGTAGAACATTTTCTTTATGAACTACGTTATGCCAATTGAGCTAGATGTTCCCTGAGACCATGGTCCCCACAGCCCTCAGCCCAGCAATTTGGTCCCTCAGGGAGTTTGGTTGTGTCTATGGAGCTTACATGACCTTGCCCTGTACAAGCTATGCTGGCTTCCCCAGAATTGTGTACTGTCTTACCCTTCATCAAAGCTACCACTTATCTATTTTCTTATTTAGTGTTTTCCCATCCACACCTTTCCCTTCCCTCATAACCATCAAAGATTGTTTCTTTTTTTGTGTATAAACCTTTTCATGACTTTTTACAGTAATGGTCTTGTACAATATTTGTCCTTTTGTGATTGACTTGTTTCACTCAACATAATGCCCTCCAGATTCATCCATGTTATGAGATGCTTCACAGATTCATCATTGTTCTTTATTGTTGCATAATACTCCATTGTGTGTGTGTACCATAGTTTGTTTATTCATTCGTCTGTTGATGGACAACTAGGTTGTTTCCATCTTTTTGCTATTGTGAACAATGCTGCAATGAACATGGGTTTGAATATGTCCATTCATGTGACAGCTCTTATTTCTCTAGGATATATTCCTGGGAGTGAGATTGCTGGATCATACGGTATTTCTATTTCTAGCTTTCTAAGGAAGTGCCATATCATTTTCCAAAATGGTTGTATCTTTTTGCATTCCCACCAGCAGTGCATAAGAGTTCCAATCCAGCATTTGTTATTTTCTGCTTTTTTGATTCGTGCCAGTAATGCCAGGGTGAGATGGTATTTCATTGTGCTTTTGATTTCTATGTCTCTAATGTCTAGTGTTCTTTCAGCTTGAGAAAAGTAGAGTGTGTTCTTTCCTTTTGGTTTTCTATCTCCAGCTCTTTGCACATGTCCTTATAATACTTTACTTTGTCTCCTCGAGCCACCCTTTGAAATCTACTGTTTAGTTCTTTTACTTCATCATTTCTTCCTTTTGCTTTAGCTGCCCCATGTTCTGCGCAAGTTTCAGAGTCTCCTCTAACATCCACTCTGGTCTTTTCTTTCTTTCCTGTCTTTTCAATGACCTCTTGCTTTTTTCATGTATGACATCCTTGATGTCATTCCATAACTCGTCTGGTCTTCGGTCTCTAGTGTTCAATGCATCAAATCTCTTCTTGAGTTGGTCTCTAAATTCAGCTGAAAGAACTGAAGAAAAAATTCAAGCCTCGAGTTGCAATAGTGAAGGATTCTATGGGGAAAATATTAAATGATGCAGGAAGCATCAAAAGAAGATGGAAGGAATACACAGAGTCATTATACTAAAAAGAATTAGTCGATGTTCAACCATTTTAAGAGGTAGCACATGATCAGGAACTGATGGTACTGAAGGAAGAAGTCCAAGTTGATCTGAAGGCAGGGGTGAAAAACAAGGCTCCAGGAACTGATGGAATATCAACTGAGACATTTCAACAAACGTATGCAGCACTGAAGGTGCTCACTCGTCCAGGCCAAGCAATATGGAGGACAGCTACCTGGCCAACTGACTGGAAGAGATCCAATATTTATGCCTATTCCCAAGAAAGGTGATCCAACTGAATGCAGAAATTACAGAACAATATGATTAATATCACACACAAGCACAATTTTGCTGAAGACCATTCAAAAACGGCTGCAACAGTATATCAGCAAGGAACTACCGGAAATTCAGGCCAGTTTCAGAAGAGGATGTGGAACCAGGGATATCATTGCTGATGTCAGATGGGTCCTGGCTGAAAGCAGAGACTATAAGAAGGATGTTTACCTGTGTTTCATTGACTATGCAGTGGCATTCGACCGTGTGGATCATAACAAATTATAGATAACATTGCAAAGAATGGAAATTCCAGAACACTTAATCGTGCTTATGAGGAACCTTTACATAGATAAAGAGGCAGTTGTTTGGACAGAACAAGGGGATACTGATTGGTTTAAAGTCAGGAAAGGTGTGTGTCAGGGTTGTATCCTTTCACCATACCTATTCAATCTGTATGCTGAGCAAATAATCCAAGAAGCTGGACTATATGAAGAAGAAGGGGGCATCAGGACTGGAGGAAGGCTCATTAACAACCTGCATTATGCAGATGACACAACCTTGCTTGCTGAAAGTGAAAAGGACTTGAAGCACTTATTAATGAAGATCAAAGACCACAGCCTTCAGTATGGATTACACCTCAACATAAGGAAGACAAAAATCCTCACAACTGGACCAATTAGCAATATCATGATAAATGGAGAAAAGATTGAAGTTGTCCAGGATTTCATTTCACTTAGATCCACAATCAACAGCTATGGGAGCAGCAGTCAAGAAATCAAAAGACACATTGCATTGGGTAAATCTGCTGCAAAGGACCTCTTTAAAGTGTTGAAAAGCAAAGATGTCACCTTGAAAACTAAGGTGCGCCTGACCCAAGCCATGGTATTTTCAATCGCATCATATACATGTGAAAGCTGGACAATGAATAAGGAACACTGAAGAAGAATTGATGCCTTTGAATTGTGGTGTTGGTGAAGAACATTGACTGTACCATGGGCTGACAAAAGAACAAACAAATCTGTCTTGGAAGAAGTGCAACCAGAATGCTCCTTAGAAGCAAGGAAGGTGAGACTGCATCTTACATACTTTGGACATGTTGTCAGGAGGGATCAGTCCCTGGGGAAGGACATCATGCTTGGCAAAGTGCAGGGTCAGCGGAAAAGAGGAAGACCCTCAACGAGGTAGATTGATACAGTGGCTGTAACAATGAGCTCAAGCATAACAATGATTGTAAGGATGGCGCAGGACCTGGCAGTGTTTTGTTCTGTTGTACATAGGGTTGCTATGAGTTGGACCAACTCTACAGCACCTAACAACAACAACAACAATGGTTAGTGACTGAGAGCTTTTCTTCATGTGTCTGTTAGCCACTTTAATGTCTTCGTTTGTGAAGTGTCTGTTCATTTCCTTTGCCCATTATTTTTTAAATGTATTGTCTTTTTGTTGTAGAGGTGCTGGATTTTCCTGTTGATTTTAGAGATTTGACCTCTGTCTGAATTGCAGTAGCCAAATTTTTTTCCCAGTCTATGGGTTCTCTTTCTACTGTTTTGGTAAAGTCTTTTGGTGAGCATAAGTGTTTAATTTTTAGAAGATTCCAGTTATCTAGTTTATCTTCTGGAGTTTGTGTGTTGTTGGTTATGGTTTGTATCCTGTTAATGCCATGTATTAAGGTCTCTAGTGTTGATCCTATTTTTTCTTCTATGAACTTTATAGTTTTGGGCTTTATATTTAAGTCTTTGATGAATTTTGAATTAGTTTCTGTGTATGGTGTGAGGTATGGGTCCTGTTTCATTTTTTGCAGATGGACATCAAGTTTTGCCAGCACCATTTGTTAAAAAGACTGTCTTTTCCCCATTTGATGGAATTTGGGCCCTTGTTGAAGATTGGATGACCATAGGTAGATGGGTTTACATCTGGGTTCTCACTTCTGTTCCATTGGTCAATGTTTCTGTCATTGTACCAGTACCAGGCTGTTTTGATTACCGTAGCTGTACAGTAGGTTCTGAAGTCAGGTAGTGTGAGTCCTCCTACTTTATTCTTCTTCAATAGTGCTTTGCTTATCTGGGGCCTCTTCCCTTTCCATATAAAGTTAATGATTAGTTTTCCCATCTCTTTAAAGAACATTGTTGGTATTTGGATCGGGATTACACAGTATTTGTAAATGGCTTTGGGTAGAATTGTCTTTTTTACAATGTTGAGTCTACCTATCCATGAACATGGTATGTTTTTCCAATTATGTAGATCTCTTATGGTTTCTTGCAGTACTATTTTGTAGTTTTCTTTGTATGGTCCTTTATGTACTTTGTAGTTTTCTTTCTCCCTGGTTAGATTTATTCCTAAGTATTTTATTTTTTTAGGGGCTGTTATGAATGGTGCTATTTTCCTGATTTCATCGTTCTCTTTATTAGTGTATAGGAAATCCAAATGATTTTTTTTTAAATAATTTTTATTGTGCTTTTTTTTAATGAATTGTTTACAAATCAAGTCAGTCTGTCACATATAAACTTATATACACCTTACTACATACTCCCATTTACTCTCCTGCTAATGAGTCAGCCCGCTCCCTCCTTCCAGTCTCTCCTTTCGTGACCATTTTGCCAGTTTCTAACCCTCTTTACCCTCCCATCTCCCCTCCAGACAGGAGATGCCAACACAGTCTCAAGTGTCCACCTGATACAAGTAGCTCACTCTTCATCGGCATCTCTCTCCTACCCATTGTCCAGTCCCTTCCATATCTGATGAGTTGTCCTCAGGAATGGTTCCTGTCCTGTGCCAACAGAAGGTTTGGGGACCATGACCGCTGGGATTCCTCTAGTCTCAGTCAGACCATTAAGTCTGGTCTTTTTATGAGAATTTGGGGTCTGCATCCCACTGTTCTCCTGCTCCCTCAGGAGTTCTCTGTCGTGCTCCCTGTCAGGGCAGTCTTCGGTTGTGGCCGGGCACCATCTAGTTCTTCTGGTCTCAGGATGATGTAAGTCTCTAGTTCATGTGGCCCTTTCTGTCTCTTGGGCTCAGAGTTATCATGTGACCTTGGTGTTCTTCATTCTCCTTTGATCCAGGTGGGTTGAGACCAATTGATGCATCTTAGGTGGCCGCTTGTTAGCATTTAAGACCCCAGATGCCACATTTCAAAGTGGGATGCAGAATGTTTTCTTAATAGAATTTATTTTGCCAATTGACTTAGAAGTCCCCTTAAGCCATAGTCCCCAAACCCCTGCCCTTGCTCCGCTGACCTTCGAAGCATTCAGTTTATCCCAGAGACTTCTTTGCTTTTGGTCCAGTCCAGTTGAGCTGACCTTCGGTGTATTGAGTATTGTCCTTCCCTTCACCTAAAGTAGTTCTTACTACTATCTAATCAGTAAATAACCCCCTCCCGCCCTCCCTCCCTCCCCGCCTCATAACCACAAAAGTATGTGTTCTTCTCAGTTTCTACTATTTCTCAAGATCTTATAATAGTGGTCTTATACAATATTTGTCCTTTTGCATTTGACTAATTTCACTCAGCATAATGCCTTCCAGGTTCCTCCATGTTATGAAATGTTTCACAGATTCGTCACTGTTCTTTATCAATGTGTAGTATTCCATTGTGTGAATATACCGTAATTTATTTAGCCATTCATCCATTGATGGACACCTTGGTTGCTTCCAGCTTTTTGCTATTGTAAACAGTGCTGCAATAAACATGGGTGTGCATATATCTGTTCATGTAAAGGCTCTTATTTCTCTAGGGTATATTCCGAGGAGTGGGATTTCTGGGTTGTATGGTAATTCTGTTTCTAGCTTTTTAAGAAAACACCAGATAGATTTCCAGAGTGGTTGTACCATTTTACATTCCCACCAGCAGTGTATAACAGCCTGTCCAACATTTATTCTTTTGTGTTTTTTGGATTAATGCCAGCCTTGCTGGAGTGAGAAGGAATCTCATCGTAGTTTTAATTTGCATTTCTTTAATGGCTAATGGTTGAGAGCATTTTCTCATGTATCTGTTAGCTGCCTGAATATCTTCTTTCGTGAAGTGCGTGTTCATATCCTTTGCCCACTTTTTGATTGGGTTGTTTGTCTTTTTGTGGTTGAGTTTTAACAGAATCATATAGACTTTAGAGATCAGGTGCTGGTCTGAGATGTCATAGCTGAAAATTTTTTCCCAATCTTAGGTGGTCTTTTTACTCTTTTGGTGAAGTCTTTAGATGAGCATAGGTGTTTGATTTTTAGGAGCTCCCAGTTATCTGGTTTCTCTTCATCATTTTTAGTAATGTTTTGTATTCTGTTTATGCCTTGTATTAGGGCTTCTAGGGTTGTCCCAATTCTTTCTTCCATGATCTTTATCGTTTTAGTCTTTATGTTTAGGTCTTTGATCCACTTGGAGTTAGTTTTTGTGCATGGTGTGAGGTATGGGTCCTGTTTCATTTTTTGGCAAATGGATATCCAGTTATGCCAGCACCATTTGTTAAAAAGACTATCTCTTCCCCAGTTAACTGACACTGGGCCTTTGTCAAATATCAGCTGCTCATATGTGGGTGGATTTATATCTGGGTTCTCAATTCTGTTCCATTGGTCTATGTGCCTGTTGTTGTACCAGTACAAGGCTGTTTTGACTCCTGTGACTGTATAATAGGTTCTGAGATCAGGTAGAGTGAGGCCTCCCACTTCCTTCTTTTTCAGTAATGCTTTACTTATCCGGGGCTTCTTTCCCTTCCATATGAAGTTGGTGATTTGTTTCTCCATCACATTAAAAAATGTCATTGGAATTTGGATCAGAAGTGCATTGAATGTATAGATGGCTTTTGGTAGAATAGACATTTTGACAATGTTAAGTCTTCCTATCCACGAGCAAGGTATGTTTTTCCACTTATGTAGGTCCCTTTTAGTTTCTTGCACTAGTACTTTGTAGTTTTCTTTATATAGGTCTTTTACATCTTTAGTAAGATTTATTCCTAAGTATTTTATCTTCTTAGGGGCTACTGTGAATGGTATTGATTTGGTGATTTCCTCTTCAATGTTCTTTTTGTTGATGTAGAGGAATCCAAGTGATTTTTGTATGCTTATCTTGTAACCTCAGACTCTGCTGACCTCTTCTATTAGTTTCAGTAGTTTTCTGGAGGATTCCACAGGGTTTTCTGTGTATAAGATCATGTCATCTGCAAATAGAAATAATTTTACTTCTTCCTTACCAATCTGGATGCCCTTTATTTCTTTGTCTATCCTAATTGCTCTGGCTAGAACCTCTAGCACAATGTTGAATAAGAGCAGTGATAAAGGGAATCCTTTTCTGCTTCTTGTTCTCAAGGGAAGTGCTTTCAGGCTCTCTCCATTTACAATGATGTTGGCTGTTGGCTTTGTATACCACACCCACCACCCGTTGCCGTCGAGTCGATTCTGACTCTTTGTATATAAAAAAAAAAAACTAATATTATTTTTTTTTTTAGATGCCCTTTATTATGTTGAGGAATTTTCCTTCAATTCCTATTTAGCTGAGAATTTTTATCATGAATGGGTTTTGGATTTTGTCAAATGCCTTTTCTGCATCAATTGATAAGATCATGTGGTTTTTGTCTTTTGTTTTATTTATATGCTGGATTGCATTAATGGTTTTTCTAATATTAAACCAACCTTGCACACCTGGTATAAATCCCACTTGGTTGCGGTGAATTATTTTTTTGATATGTTGTTGAATTCTATTGGCTAGAATTTTGTTGAGGATTTTTGCATCTATGTTCATGAGGGATATAGGTCTGTAATTTTCTTTTTTTGTGGTGTCTTTACCTGGTTTTGGTATCAGGGATATGGTGGCTGCATAGAATGAGTTAGGTAGTATTCCATCATTTTCTATGCTTTGAAATACCTTTAGTAGTAGTGGTGTTAACTCTTCTCTGAAAGTTTGGTAGAACTCTGCAGTGAAGCCTTCCGGGCCAGTGCTTTTTTGGGGAGGGGGGAGTTTTTTGATTACCTTTTCAATCTTATTTTATTATGGGTTTATTTAGTTGTTCTACTTCTGATTGTGTTAGTTTAGGTAGGTAGTGTTTTTCTAGGAATTCATCCGTTTCTTCTAGGTTTGCAAATTTGTCAGAGTACAATTTTTCATAGTAATCTGATATGATCCTTTTAATTTCAGTTGGGTCTGTTGTGATGTGGCGCTTCTCGTTTCTTATTTGGGTTATTTGTTTCCTTTCCTGTATTTCTTTAGTCAGTCTGGCCAATGGTTTATCAATTTTGTTAATTTCTTCAAAGAACCAGCTTTTGGCTTTGTTAATTCTTTGAATTGTTTTTCTGTTCTCTAATTCATTTAGTTCAGCTCTAATTTTTATTATTTGTTTTCTTCTGGTGCCTGATGGATTCTTTTGTTGCTCACTTTCTATTTGTTCAAGTTGTCGGGACAGTTCTCTGATTTTGGCTCTTTCTTCTTTTTGTATGTGTGCATTTATCGATATAAATTGACCTCTGAGCACTGTTTTTGCTGTGTCCCAGAGGTTTTGATAGGAAGTGTTTTCATTCTCATTCCATTCTATGAATTTCTTTATTCCCTCCTTAATGTCTTCTATAACCCAGTCTTTTTTCAGGAGGGTATTGTTCAGTTTCCAAGTATTTGATTTCTTTTCCCTAATTTTTCTGTTATTAATTTCCACTTTTATGGCCTTATGGTCTGAGAAGATGCTTTGTAATAATTCGATGTTTTGGATTCTGCAAAGGTTTGTTTTATGACCTAATATGTGGTCTATTCTAGAGAATGTTCCATGTGCGCTAGAAAAAAAAGTATACTTTGCAGCAGTTGGGTGGAGTGTTCCTGTATAAGTCAATGAGGTCAAGTTGGTTGATTGTAGCAATTAGGTCTTCCGTGTCTCTATTGAGCTTCTTACTGGATGTCCTGTCCTTCTCCGAAAGTGGTCTGTTGAAGTCTCCTACTATAATTGTGGAGGTGTCTATCTCACTTTTCAGTTCTGTTAAAATTTGTTTTATGTATCTTGCAGCCCTGTCATTGGGTGCATAAATATTTAATATGGTTATATCTTCCTGGTCATTTGTCCCTTTATTAATCATTATGTAGTGTCCTTCTTTATCCTTTGTGCTGGATTTAACTTTAAAGTCTATTTTGTCAGAAATTAATATTGCTACTCCTGCTCTTTTTTGCTTATTGTTTGCTTGATATATTTTTTTCCATCCTTTGAGTTTTAGTTTGTTTGTGTCTCTAAGTCTAAGGTGTGTCTCTTGTAGGCAGCATATAGACGGATCGTGTTGTTTTATCCAGTCTGAGACTCTCTGTCTCTTTATTGGTGCGTTTCGTCCATTTACATTCAGCGTAATTATAGATGACTATGTGTTTAGTGCTGTCATTTTGATGCCTTTGTATGTGTGTTGTTGACACTTTCATTTTACCACTTACTTTTGTGTGCTGAGATGTTTTTCTTTGTAAATTGTGTGTTCCTCATTTTCATAGTATTTGACTTTATGTTTGCTGAGTCGTTATGTTTTTCTTGGTTTTTATTTTGAGTTATGGAGTTTCTATACCTCTTTGTGGTTACCTTAATATTTACCCCTATTTTTCTAAGTAAAAACCTAACTTGTATTGTCCTATATCACCTTGTATCCCTCTCCATATGGCAGTTCTATGCCACCTGTATTTAGTCCCTCTCTTTGAATATTGTGATCTTGTAAATATTGACTTCAATGATTCCCTGTTTGGAGCGTTTTTTTCTTTTTAAAATTAATCTTAATTTGTTTTTGTGATTTCCCTATTTGAGTTGATATCAGGATATTCTGTTCTGTGACCTTGTGTTGTGCTGGTATCTGATATTAGTGGTTTTCTCACCAAACAATTTCCTTTAGTATTTCTTATAGCTTTGGTTTGGTTTTTGCAAATTCTCTAAGCTTGTGTTTATCTGTAAATGTTTTAATTTCGCCTTCATATTTAGAGAGAGTTTTGCTGGATATATGATCCTTGGCTGGCAGTTTTTCTCCTTCAGTGCTCTATATATGTCATCCCATTGCCTTCTTGCCTGCATGGTTTCTGCTGAGTAGTCTGAACTTATTCTTATTGATTCTCCTTTTGTAGGAGACCTTTCTTTTATCCCTGGCTGCTTTTAAAATTTTCTCTTTATCTTTGGTTTTGGCAAGTTTGATGATAATATGTCTTGGTGATTTTCTTTTTGGATCAATCTTAAATGGGGTTCGATTAGCATCTTGGATAGATATCCTTTCGTCTTTCGCGATGTCAGGGAAGTTTTCTGCCAACAGATCTTCAACTATTCTCTCTGTGTTTTCTGATATCCCTCCCTGTTCTGGGACTCCAATCACACGCAAGTTATTCTTCTTGATAGGGTCCCACATGATTCTTAGGGTTTCTTCATTTTTTAAAATTCTTTTATCTGATTTTTTTTCAGCTATATTGGTGTCAATTCCCTGGTCCTCCAGATTTCCCACTCTGCATTCCAACTGCTCGAGTCTGCTCCTCTGACTTGCTATTGCATTGTCTAATTTTGTAATTTTATTGTTAATCTTTTGGATTTCTGAATGCTATCTCTCTATGGATTCTTGTAACTTATTAATTTTTCCACTATGTTCTTGAATAATCTTTTTGATTTCTTCCACTGCTTTATCAGTGTGTTCCTTGGCTTTTTCTATAGATTGCCTTATTTCATTTCTGAGGTCATCCCTGATGTCTTGAAGCATTCTGTAAATTAGTTTTTTATATTCTGTATCTGTCAATTCCAGGATTGTGTATCCTTTTGGGAAAGATTTTGATTCTTTAATTTGGGGAGTTGTAGAAGCAATCATGGTCTGCTTCTTTATGTGGTTTGATATCGACTGCTGTCTCCAAACCATCTCTAAGATATTGTAGTGATTTATTTTATATTTGCTCACTGAGTCTTATCTTGTTTTGTTTTCTTTCAGTATACGTAGATGGGCTACTAGATTGCGCTGTCTTGATTGTTGAAGCCCTTGAGTCGCTTATGTCCTATTACCAGCTGGTTTGGGCTGTTACCAGATATATAAGCCTAAGAGTCCATTCACTATTATTGAGTAGAATCTGTGGTGTAGACTGTCACCTAGTCACTTAGAGGAGGAGTGGTGATAGTTGTATGCACCAGATTCTAGTAGCAGCAGGGGGTCACACTCCAGGGGGGGCAGGATGCTGACAGGCTTCCCCCAAGTGCCAGTGAGGTAGGTGTGTCTCTATTCCTAAAGCACTTTGGTGGTTGGGCTCTGCAGCTGTATCTTAGGCACCCAGTGCATGTACCTCTACGGATTGGTAGGTGTCACTGTCCTCAGACCTCTATAGCAGGAGGCTAGGTGGTCTGGGGGGAGCTTCAGCCTTCAGCTCCCTGTTGCGGGTCAGTGAGGGCTCTGTTTAATAGGTAGAGATATCAGACCTAGAAAACTTGTCTTTCCAGTAATCTGCTAAAACAGTTACAGTCAGATCATTCTCAGAATTGCCTTTGCATTGTAATAGCCACCTTGTTCCCTGTAGTGGTGAAAGTCCAAGACTGTGGATCTCATATGCTTGGCTGGAGCTTGTTCTGTATTTTTATTCCAATTTCAGGAAGTCAGGGAAGGATTTTTGGTCCCTGGGTTTTTTGTAGCTGTTTTCTCTCAGGCCAGGAGAATGGGTTAGGAAAAGACAAGAAAAAAAAAAAAAAACACAGAGGACTTCACTCTCTGGCCCGGGAAATTCCAATGTTAATGAAGCCACCTGCGAAGGGAGGGGAGGGATCAGACAGATAGGAGAGAGTAGCACTCAGGAATTTAGACAAAGTTACTTATCTTGCTTGGTGATGGCTATTTTGTCTGAGATTCCTGAGGGGCATGTAGCCTGTGTGCCCTGGCTGGGTCAACATTGCCCCCGAGGGTAAGGCCTGCGTCCTATGCTTGTGGTGTCTCAGAAGCCATGGTCAGTTCCTCCGCTCCCAATCCAAAGCCCAGCGCCAAGGTTCCCCAGCTGGGACACTGCACTCCAGGCTCCAAAACCAGTCACCGCCTCCCAGTGACTTCTCCTGTCAGCCGCTTTGCTGCGCTGCCTGTGTGCACTTGCTGGGCTTCCTCTGAGGTCACTTCAGGGGGCTAGAGCTGCATCCCATGTTTGCGCCATCTCAGGATGCCGTGCTCAGCTCCCCTGTGCCCAATCCAAAGCCCGGCGCCAAGGTTTTCTGACTGGCACCCTGGCTCCAGGCCCTGAGAACAGTCGCTGCTTCCCCGTGGTTGCTCGTTCTCAGTAGCCCTGTCAGTGTGCAGCCTGCTTGTGCTGGCTGAGTCTCTGTCACTCAGGTCAACTCTTCAGATCTGTGTTTGATGGTCAGGGTTTGTAGATTGTCATGTATGTGATCGATTCACTTGTTTTTCCGAGTCTTTGTTGCAAGAGGGATCTGAGGTAGCTTCTACCTAGTCAGCCATCTTGGCCTCACCTCTTCCCAAATGATTTTTATATGTTTATCTTTTATCCTGCTACTCTGCTGAATCTTTGTATTAGTTTTCATAGTTTTCTCATGGACTCTTTGGGGTTTTCTATGTATAGTATCATATCATCTGCAAATAGGGACAGTTTTACTTCTTCATTACCAATTTGGATGCCCTTAATTTCTGTTTCTTGCCTTATTGCTCTAGCTAGGACTTCCAGTAAAATGTTAAGTAAGAGTGGTGATAAAGAGCATCCTTGTCTTGTTCCTGTTCTCAAGGGGAATGTTTTCAGCTTCTCTCTGTTAAGAATGATGTTGGTTGTTTGTTTTGCATAGGTGCCCTTTATTATGTTGAGAAATTTCCCTTCTATACCTATTTTATTGAGAGTTTTTATCAGGAATGGGTGTTGGACTTTGTCAAATGCCTTTTATGTATCCATTGAGAAGATCATGTGATTCTTTTCTTTCCTTTTAGTTGTGTGGTTTATTATGTTAATTGATTTTCTAGTGTTGAACCATCCTCACATACCTGGCATGAATCCTACTTGGTCGTAGCATATTATTTTTTTGATATGATGCTGAATTCTATTGGCTAGAATTTTGTTGAAAATTTTTTGCATCTATATTCATAAGAGATATCGGTCTGTAATTTTCTTTTTTTTTTTTTTTTTTGTGGTGTCTTTGCCTGGTTTTGGTATCAGGGTTATGCTGGCTTTTTTTTTTTTGGTGTCTTTGCCTGGTTTTGGTATCAGGGTTATGCTGGCTTCATAGAATGTATTTGGATGTATTGCTTCCTTTTCTATGTTCTGAAATAGTTTGAGTAGTACTGTTGTAAGCTCTTCTCTGTATGGTAGAATTCTCCAGTGAAGCCATCTGGGCCAGGGCTTTTTTTTTTATTATTACCTTTTCAATCTCTTCCCTTGTTATGGGCCTGTTCAGATTTTCAACATTGTTTTGTGTTAATTTGTGTAGGTAGTGTGTTTCTAGGAATTTGCCCATTTCCTCTAGTTTTTCAAATTTGTTGGAGTATAGTTTTTCATAATACTCTGTAATGATTCCTTTTGTTTCAGTTGGATCTGTTGTAATGTCCCATTTTTCATTTTTTATTGGGTTATTTGAACCCACTGCTGTTTTTCTTTTGTCAGTTTGGTCAGTGGTTTGTCGATTTTGTTGACCCTTTCAAAGAACCAACTTTTGCTTTTATTGATTGTTTTTATTGTTTATCTATTCTCCATTTCATTTATTTCTACTCTGATCTTCTTTATTTCTACTCTGATCTTTATTATTTCCTTTCTTCTGGTGACTAGAGCCTTCTTTTGCTGTTCTTTTTGTATTTGTTTGAGTTGTGTAGCTAATGTTTTGAATTTGTCCTTCTTTTTTGATGTGTGCATCTATTGCTATAAATTTACCTCAGAGGACTGCCTTTGCTGTGTCCCAAAGGTTTTGGTATGATGTGTTTTCTTTCTTATTTGATTCTAGGAATTTTTTAATTCTATCTCTGGTTTCTTTAATTACCGAACGGTTTTTAAGCAGGTGTTTTTCAGTTTCCATGTAATTGATTTTTTAAGCAGATGTTATTCAGCTTCCATGTAATTGATTTTTTTTCTTTGCTCTTCCTGTTGTTAATTTCTACCTTGATGGTGTTGTGGCCAGAGAAGATACTTTGTATTATTTCAGTGTTTTGGATTTTGTTGAGGGTTGCTCTGTGGCCTAAAATGTGGTCTATTCTGGAGAATGTTCCTTGTGCATTGGAAAAGAATGTGTACTTTGCAGCTGCTGGGTGGAGTGTTCTATATATGTCTATGTGGTCAATGGCTGATTTGTATCCTTTAGTGTTTCTGTATCTTTGTTGAGTTTCTTTCTAGGTGTTCTGTCCTTTCTTAAGAGCGGTGTGTTGAAGCCTCCTACTATTATTGTGAAACTGCCAATTTCTCTTTTCAGTTTGGTTCAGTTTTTGTGTTTTGGAGCCCTGTCATTTGGTGCATAGATGCTTATTATGTCTTCATGATGGATCACCCCTTTAATGATTATATAGTGCCCTTCTTTGTCTTTTATGGTGGATTTTGTTTTAAAGTCTATTTTATCTGAGATTATTATTGCCACCCTGCTCTTTTTTGGTAGCTGTTTGCTTTATATAGTTTCTTCCATCCTTTGATTTTTAATGAATTTACACCTTTGTTTCTGAGGTGTGTCTCTTCTAAACAGCATATTGATGGATCCTGTTTTTTTTTTTAATCCATTCTGTCTTTCTCTGTCTCTTTATGGGTGCATTTAGGCCATTTACATTCAGTGCAATTATTGATAGGCGTGAGTTTATTGCTATCATTTTGTAGTTTTTTTTTTGTGTGTGTGTGTGGTGTTGACATCTTCTTTGTTCCTGTTACTCCTCTGTGCTGAATTCCTTTTGTTTGTGGATTTTTTTTTCACTTCCTTTGTGTTTGTATGTTTTGTTTTTACTGAGGCTTTATAATTTTCTTCTTTATTTTGATGAGTAGGTTTGCTAACTTTCTTTGTGGTTACCTTGAAATTTCCCCTGATTTTCCTAGGTTTGAACCAGTCTATTATTACTTGGTATCAACTTGCCTTCCTCTCCATTAGAAAGTTCTATATCTACACTGTTTATTCCCTTTTTTATTATTCTGACGTTGTCATTTACAGATTAACCTCCCTGGTTCTCTGTTGTAATTCTTTTGGTTTTAAATAGTCCTCGAGATTTCATTTCCTAGGTTGGTATTTGGGTGGTATGATCTTGTGTCCTAGATTCAAGCTGTGGTCTGATATTGTTTGTTCTCAAATTGAAGGACTCCCTTTAATAATTCTTGTAAATTTGGGTTGGTTTTTACATATAGCCTTAATTTCTATTTATCTGGAAATTTCACCATCATATTTCAACAAGAGTTTTGCAGGATGTATTTTTCTTGGTTGGCAATTTTTTTTTCTTTCAAGGTTTTATATATGTCGTTCCATTGTCTTCTTGCCTGCATGGTTTCTGCCAAATAATCAGAGTTTAGTCTTATTGTTTCCCCTCCGTATGTGACTTTTTATTTTTCTCGAGCTGCCTCAGGCTTCTTTCTTTGCCTTTAGTTTTATCTAGTGTGATTATGATTTGCCTTGGTGATTTTCTTTTGGGGTCTATCTTATATGGGGTTCGTTGAGCTTCTTGGATGGTCAGCTTTTCATCTTTCATAATATTAGGGAAGTTTTCTGTCAGCAATTCTTCAATGATCGTCTCTGTGTTTTCCATTTTCTTCCCCTGTTCTGGAACTCCGATCACTTGAAAATTTTTGCTTTTGATTGTATCCCACATAATTCTCAGTTTCCTCATTTTTCTATGTTCTTTTTTCTGATTTTTCCTCAAAGCTGTATCCAGATCTTTGTCTTCAATTTTGCTGATGCTGTCTTCTGTCATTTCAAACCTACTCCTCAGGCCTTCTATGACACTGTCCATTTCTGAAATCTTTTTGTTTATCTTTTGGATTTCTAATTGTTGCATTTGTATGATTTCTAGTTGTGAATTTATTTTGACATTTTGTCCCTGTATTATTTTCCTGAATTCTTCCATTTTTTTTTGTCTGTATTTTCCATGAATTTATCTCCCTTCCCGTGAATTTGTCTATTTTTTCCTCATATTTGGCTGCTTTTTGCTTTGACTCTTGGAGAGCTCTGAATATTAGAGATTTGAATTCCCTCTCAGGTAGCTGTAGTGCCTTTTTCTTCTGCTGGAAAATCATCTGGTGTTTAATTTTGGATGCCTACTGGAACCACCCCATCCTTTTTTATATGTTTTGATATTGTCTACTGTCTTCAGGACATTCAGTGGTTATTTTCTTTGTTTATTGATTGCAGATTTGTTTGTTTCATCCTGCTTTTTTGCTTTATTTGGCTATGTCTGAGCAGGTGGGCTGTGCATTCTTTGTTGCTTGCTCATCTGTGGATGCTATACTTTTCATCTCCTAGTCCAATGGGTGGGGCCAATTGCTCCACTATGGTGCAGCAGAGTAGGTCCAGCAGGTACTCTGTCTCCTGCTGGAGCTCCGTGAAGCAGCTTTCTTATGCTCCCTGTCCTCAACTCTCTGACAAGAGTCTAAGATGGTGAATCCATGCTTCGTTAGCTGATAGGGGACTTCCTCTGGTATCTCTCGTCACTCTGTGCTCTCTGTCAGTTTCTTGTTCCTTTTGGTGCGTGGCTGAGTGCCTTGTCTCTTCATTTGACACTTAGGGTTTCAGGATTGATGTTTGTCTGGTTTACTTAGTTTTCCCGGTCTTTGCTGTGGAGGGATGGCATGGTGCTTCTCTCTATAGCACCATGTCAGCTTTTATCCTAATCCCATTCTTTGCCTTGCCTATTCATTTTCTTAATGATGACTTTTAATGAATAGGAGTTTTTAACTCTGAAGAAGCCTCTAAACCAAAAAAACCAAACCAAACCCAGTGCCATCGAGTTGATTCCAACTCATATCGACCCTATAGGACAGAATAGAACTGCCCCATAGAGTTTCCAAGGAGCGCCTGGTGGATTTGAACTGCCGACCCTTTGGTTAGCAGCTGTAGCACTTAACCACTATGCCACCAGGGTTTCTAGTATTTCTTTTTGGAAGTTCATTTCCACCCCTACTAGGTGATTATCCCAGTGCCACTGCCTCTGGGAGGAGGGCTCTTGTGGGAGGGACTTCCCCTTTTATGTAATTCTGTCCAAGTGCCACCCAATATATAAGTTTTTTGCAGTACTGTCCTTGTGGTTCTTTCAGCTCCCAAATCCTTGAATTCACCATACACATACATTTGCACACATGCACACACACAGATAAAATGTACTAGTCGCATAATAAGGCTTTCTGAGGGAGATGAGGGTGGAGCCAAGCAGGTTCAAAAGGAAAAGGAGACTGGCTTGGGATTTTTATTTTGATTAGTAGATGCAAACTGGCTGAGAGTTTCCATGCACTGGCAAGGGCTTGAATGATTTGAACCTCCCATTAGCCAAAAGAAGGAGCATTCAGAATTTCTTATCAGCTTGTCAGATGTGAGGGGAAGAGGGAAGGATGAGTATTCAAAGCTATCAGCAATGAAACATCAAAAAACAGAATCAGACACTTCATTACAAGGTGTAAGTATAGATCATTTTATTTAAGCATTTTTTCTTCTCAGTAAAGCATTTAAGCCTACAAAGATCCCTCTGAGCACTGCTTTAGCTATATCCCACAAAATCTCATATATTGTACTTTCATTGTTGTTTAGTTTAAAATATTGTTCTGGTTCCCTTGTGGTATCTTCTTTAAACCATGGATTGGATTATATTGTTGGTGTATTGCTTCATTTCCATACAGTTGAGGATTTTCCAAATCTTATTTTTGTTTCTCATTTTTTTTTTTATTAATTTCTAACTTAACCCCCTTGTCACTTAAGCGAATTACTTTATAGTGCAAGTCTACTGGTGATAAATTGTCTTGGGGTTTATCCTCTGGAAAATGTCATTATTAGTCCTTAATTTTAGGAGGATAATGTTATGTGTTGAATTGTGTCCCCCCAAAATATGTGTTGTAAATTCTAACCTCTATGCCTGTGGTTATAATCCTATTTAGAAAAGGGTTTTCTTTGTTATGTTAATGAATCAGAATTAGTATAGGGTGTGTCTTAAGTCAAAATCTTTTGAGATATAACAAAAATCAAAGCAAACTCATAGAAGAGATTAAACAAGGAAGTTAAAGCAGCAGAGATGGGGGAAAAGAGATGTGAAGCCACATGAGTACCTCCCAGGAGCAGAAGCTCAAAGAAACAAGGACCTTCCTCTAGAGCCAGCGGAGAGAGAAAGCCTTCCCTTAGAGTTGGAACCCTGAATTTGCACTTCTAGCCTCCCAAACTATGTGAAAATAAATTTCTGTTTGTTAAAGTCACTGCCTTGTGTTATTTCTGTTATAGCAGCATTAGGTAACTAAGACAGATACTTTAGTTATATATAGCATTTGTGATTAACAGTTGATTTTTTTTCTCTCAGCACTTTATTTTTGTCACCTTCTACCCATTGATTCTCATAAGAAGTCAGCTGTAATACATACTGTTATTCCATCTATGCAAATTGTTTTTTTCTGACTACATTCAATATTTTTTCTTTAACTTTTGATTTTATTACTTTTTTGATGATGAGTCTAGCTGAATTTGTTTTTAATCCTGCTTGAGTTTGTTGAGTTTCTTAGATTTTTCAATTATGCCTTTTCCTAAATTTGAGTTTTCTTCAAATACATCTTCTGCTACCTTCTTTCTCTCCTCTCCTTCTGGAACTCTACGTACACATATATTAACCTTCTTGAGATTATCCCACATATCTCTGAAGCTCTTTTCACTTTGTTTAGTCTTTTTTTTCTTTGTTCTTCTCATTGTGAAATTTCTATCTTCAAATACTCTTTTTCTGCTGATTCCAGTCTTATTTTAACCTCACCTACTAATACCTTTTGCATGTCATTTATTTTACCATTCAGCACTAGAATTTATATTTCTCTCCTGAGATTTTCCATCTGCTTGTTCAGTATGCACATACATTTAAGTCTTTAATCATATTTATAATAGCTGCTTTAATTCTTGTCTAATGATTATATATCTGGGTCATTCTGAGTTAGAATTCTATTACTGCTTAACTTTTTTTTTTATGTAGTCAACATATATTCCTGTTTTTATTATATGTCTTCTGATTTTCGCTGGGATATATTGTAGAGATTTTGGTGTGTGCCTCAGAAAATTGATATATGACTTGATTCAAATCCCAAACTATTTTCCCTGTGTTGGCCACCAACTGAAATTTCTTATCATTTTTTTTTTTTTTTTTTTTTTGCTAGGCTCTTGAGGTCTCTTCTACTTATGCATAGTTTTTTGGTCTACAAAGGATTTCGTCAAATTTATATGCAGATTTTAGAATTCACCTCTCCTATGTCTCTCTGCTTTGCATGATTTCTACACTAACTTAGTATTCTTCTGGGATCTCCTAATAATGTCCTCTGAAACTTCAAACCAAGGTGCTGGAGCTCTCTATTGCCATAACCAAAGGAAAACTAGTAAATGCCCTTAGGTAAAATGCTGGAAATGTGCAAATTTCACCGTTGGTATTAGTCTTCAAACATAGATTCTCCTTCACTTATGCCCGCTTTTGGTTCTTCTGTAGTGCTTTCAATTACATAAGATTTTTATTTGCTTGGTTCAGCTTTTATAGTTGTTATTTGGAAGAAAGTTAGCCCAAGAAAACTACTCAACTATTATCTGAAGTTAAACTTCAAATCATATATTCTATGACTTAATTTGAAAAATCTTTTTCACATTATCAGTATTTTTATTACCTTGCTATGTATTTAACTACTGATACATTCTAATCCACACAAACTTTTTAGTATTCATATTCACCTCTGGCTAATCAGCTAGGAAATCCTGGTGGTGTAGTGGTTAAGAGCTATGGCTGCTAACCAAAAGGTCAGCAGTTTGAATCCAAGAGGTGCTTCTTGGAAACCCTATGGGCAATTCCACTCTAACCTATAGGGTCACTATGAGTTAGAATCAACTTGACAGCAACAGTTTTTTCTTTTTGTTCTTTTTTTGGTAGTCACCTAACATTATATTTAGTTACTAAACCACAGAAAACTAATCATGGGAAAATGTAACATCCAATGCTGCATGCTTAAAAAAAACAATTTTGTGTAGGTAAACTAGTTTTCTAAGCACATTTACTTTTAAGTCAGAAATCTCGTTTCCCAAGAATTTTCTTTTACTGAATGATTGCTTAGAGTAAAATTAGAATATTCTTTCAGAATAATAATTACTGCTAAATAATTTAAAGCATCAGACCAAGTGCCACTTGAAACTTTCTCAGGCACGACTGGCTAATAGAAGAGAATTGGAAGCAATAATGGTAATTAGAATCTATCCCATGATGCATTTGTTCAGATAAGTATACTCTTCATTGTATATTTTCGAAGCATATGAAAGAATAATTGAAAAAAGAGCAATAGTTTTCATATGAAGCATAAATGGCACTGAGAAATATCATAAAATGAACCTGGGACTCACTGATGAAGTCCCTGATAAACTCCTTGATATCAACATAATCTACTTACTAACTGTTTAATTCAGTTGCATGTAAATTATAGGCATCAAATGGCATATTTTTAAAAGTATGCAACCTTGCTTAAAAAGCTAAAAAAAAATAGTTTTGTCTAAAATTTTTATATTATGAATTACACTTAAGTTTTCTGCATGCATGTAAATCCTCAACTCTCCCTAGTTATTTTAAGTTCAGAAAGAAGAATATAAATGTATGAATTGTATTAGAAAATACTGATATTTAATATTTTCATTATTAATAATTATGTATATATTTTAATCCATATCTTAATAGTTCTCCATTTTAGTTTGTTGCATTTACATTAAAATGACTGCAGCAAATAATCTGTCTTATGGCTTTAGTAGCATATTTTATTTTATTGTATTTCCAAAGGCCATTAGACTTAGCTTCTCTGGGTTTCTTCATAACTCATAAGTGATTGAACTTATGCATGTACACATTTAAAGAGAACAGAAACTTTACCTTCCTTCATTATTCAACTCCTGTATTATTCTTATCACTTAGAAAAATTCCCAATAGTGACATTTTATATACAGATTCATTGAAACATTTGAAAAGAAAATGGCTCAATCTGTTCTGAAACATAATCTAAGAAAAATTTGGTGAAGATTCAGCAATTTATAAGTACTAAGTCAATTTTTTTTTTTTTTAATCCAGTCAGAGATAAGGCTTAGGTTAGATGAACTAAGGCTTTCTAATATTGTATAATATAACTTATTATAGAGAGAAATGCTGATAAAGAACTACCTCAATTCATGGAGGAGAGTGTAAGAAGTAATTGATTTGAATTGAAGCACTAAGGATTTAGGTGAGGTATAAAGATATTTCCTTATAAAGAAATTAGTAATTAGTGGGATGTGTACCCAAGAGAACTGATGTATCTCCTACTTTTAATGTAGGCCCTAATAATTAGAAGTCATAAAAACTTGTCACTAGTAATCTAGGCTAACATTACCAAACATCATATTTAAATGCAACTCTGAAATCATTCTTATTAAAATTTGTATTAAAAAAGAATTACTAGTTTGATGTTTTGTTCAGTCAATAAGTCACAAATGAGATATATTGGTATGACTTCTGGAAATTTTGCATTATTACAATAAAACTTGCAGGCAACATGCTTTACTATCCATTAAAACTGATAAGAAATCAAAGTACCCACATACAAAATAAATTTACCAAAATATATAACAATTTACATAAAATTTCTTTTCATTTTTTTATTGTGATAAATATGTATCATGTTTTCCAAAGCACTTAAATTGTTATGTTAAAAAACAAAACAAAACAAAACTTTTTTCTTTACTCTCCCCACCCCCAAAAATCCTTAACAAAAACTTGAATAATATATTTTAAGTCTTTAAAATCAGAAATATTTTAATTGGAAAAACTAAAAAAAATGAAGTGTATCAGAAATATGAGTGTGTCAATTTACACCTAAAGCATGTAAATATTGCAATGTTGACTATTTTTTAAATTTTATATACAGAAAAATATCAACTATGTAAAATAAAAATCTAAATAGGAATAAGACTGTAAGGGTCCATTGAGTAAAGTGGTGGGCTTACAGTAACTATTACTGACATTAGTATCCTTAATATACAAAGAACTCTTTCAAATTTATAAGTGATCTACTAAAACCTACTTAAAAGATTAAAAGATCTGAACAGATAATTAGTAAAACCACTAGAAAAAAATTTAAATTTACTTTAATAATGAGATACAATTTTTAGACAATCAAAATAAAAAAAAAAGAAGAAGAAAGATAATATCTAGTACCAGAGGAACTATAATTTGATGGTACTTTTCTGGAAAGTATTTTGACAATATACAACAAACGATTCAAATGGTAATAATTTTGAGCCAACATTTCTACTTACATAAATTTATCCAAATTTATATTCAATATGTGGATATAGATGTTTCTGTAAGAATGCAAAATATAACATCGTTTATGAAATAATTTCTTTTGGATTTGTAGATAAACTGGTTATAGAATACAGTTGGTGAGGAAGACAACATGTCTGAAGTGTGGGGAAGGAAAAAGAAGCACAGAGCTCCTACAACTTTCTTCTTAGAAGTCCATATTGTCTTCATAGAAATCGCTTTCTAAGGAATTCTCAGTTCTAGCTCATATAATACGGTGGTGAGAGATTGGTTAACAGTGGTGAAACTAGTTTTGGACACCTCCTTTTCAAGCTATAAATAAAAGTTCTGTTACCTAGAAGGAAAGGATACTTTGCACTGACTGATTGTACTTAGATTTGAGGCCAGATTTCATGATGGGAACAATTTCATTTTAACGTTCTGTTACATCCTTAACTCACTCTACAAATCCAGATCCCTGTGTTATCTGGTTCCTACATACCCACTCCTGACCTCATTCCCACTTGCTTCAACCACTCCAGGTAGAATGGATTTATTTCAGTTTGCAAGTCTTATGCATATGCTTTTTTCTCTCCTAGAACACTATTCCCTTAAATCTTTGCATGATTGCGTATTGATCTTCATTCAGAAATTACCAAATGTAACTTCTCAGAGAGACCTTCCCTGCTCATTTATTTAAAATGCCCCCACGACTCATTGTGAGTCTGTATCTCATTAACCTGCTTTATTGTCTTCATAGTACTTACCAATATCTAAATTATAGTTAATATCTCCCCACTTGAAGGTAAAATTCCAGAGGAGCAGAAACCCTGCCAGTCTTGTACACTATTCTATCCCCAGGGACTAGAAAACTGCCTGTCTTAAGCTGTGTGCCAATAAATAGTGAAAGGACAAAATAAACAGATAGAAAAATAGAACAAACATTCGATAATATCTAGGATATCAAAGAATGGTATATTCTCTATAAAAGAGGCAATCAATACAGAAACGAGAGAAAGAATAAAAACAGAATCAAAAGTAGGTAAAATTATATGGAAAAAAAAAAAAAGAACCCAAGCCTGTTCCCTTTGAGTTGATTCCAATTCATAGTGACCCTAAAGGACAGAGTAGAGCTGCCCTATAAGTTTCCAAGGAGTACCTGGTGGATTTGAATTGCTTACCTTTTGGTTGGCAGACATAGCTCCTAACCAGCATGCCACCAGGGTTTCCAAAATTATACCAGGTAAGCAGAAACTTAAGAAACTACAAATGCAAATATTAAAAGTTGATAAATTAGATTGGATAGGTAAACTAATAAGAACTGTAAGCCAAAATTAATGCATACCTCTCATAATTTAGTATAAAGAGCATCAAAGATGGTAGCATAATATTAGAAAATGAGCTGCATGAGAGCAGAGGCTTTCGGATGTTTTATCTTTTGTTTTAAGTGGTACATCCACAGTATTCAGAAAAATGCCTAGAATATAATAGATATTTTTACATATTTTTCAGTGAATGTTAACCGATATTATATAAGTGAATAAATATTAATATAATAATTAATATTGAATAATTTACATTACAAGGGAAGACTATATTTTTGCAAACATTTGAAATCCTGATTATAGACCAGTCTATACAGAACACTTCACTAAATTCCTGAAACGTTTGTACAGGCATCTGCTACAACCACAGTGCAAGAAACTGGATATTAATGAAAAAAGTTTAAATAGGAAATGTCCATCCCTATTAAATTAAAGAAAAAAACAGTCTTGATCTATTATAGTTTCAAATTAGAAATCAAAACATTGAATTTTAAAACACTGTAAATCAAAAGACTGAAGAAGAATTGATGCCTTTGATATTTGGTGTTGGTGAAGAATATTGAATATATATGGACTGCCAGGAGAATGAACAAATCTATCTTGGAAGAAGTACAGCCAGAATGCTCTTTGGAAGCAAGGATGGTGAGACTTTGTCTCACATACTTTGGACATATTACCAGGAGGGGCCAGTCCCTAGAGAAGGACATCAGTCTTGGTAAAGTAGAGGGTCAGTGACAGTGAAAAAGAGGAAGACCCTCATTGAGATGGACTGACACAACAATGAGTGGCTGCAACAATGGGCTCAAGCATAACAGTGACTGTGAGGTTGGCACAGGACTGGGCAATGTTTTGTCCCATTGGACATAATAGGTTAGCTATGAGTCAGAAGCGACTCAACGGCACCTAACAACACCAACAACATAAGTCAAAAACAAATGATGCAGCAAAAGCTGCAATTAGGAGCTAATGCATAGGTTTAAATTATCATCTTAGTTAATAATTAAGAACAATTAAGTGAATAATAATTTTGTTCAAAATTCTATAATATAAAGCACAAATGGAGAGTGAGAAAAGGAGACTTCACTAACACATTCATATTGTACATGTTTTGCTACATACATTTATTACTTTTATAATAACAAGAGCAATACACAATAATAAATATAAATCACTTTTGTATATCTGCTAGTGTTTAAAACTATTGTCCCATGAAGTACTGCTTTATAGCATATTTACAGTCATAGTGTCAGTGTTTGAGTATATTTGGTAAACACAAGACTAAATAAAAATAAGCAGGTATTTTCATTCTAGGACTTTCCAGAGGATAGATGACCTCATGCATATTAGGACTTTTCAATTTGCCTCTTATAGTATGTAATTTTGTTTTTACTAAGGTATACTTATTTCTTGGCATATGTTTTAACAATTACTGAATCCAATATCTCAAAAGCCTATTTTAAGGAATACTACATTTTTTTTTTTTTAGTCTATGCCGATACATTAAAAACGTTTTTTTAACTTAGTAATTTTCTAGGAAAATGTAAATGGCCAAAATTGACCAAAAACAAAACAAAATGAACCAATAACAATGGAATAAATTTAAAAAATTTTTTAAAAATCAAAGTAAACAATATCCGTAGACGATTTAATGAATAACTTTTCTATCATTTTAAATGAAAAGTCAATACAATATTCCCAGAAATATAAGGTTATTTCTCAATTAATTTTATGAGTGTTGCTTGTCACTGACACTAAAATCTAGCAAGAAGGCACAAAAATAAAATTTATGAGCTAACTTTATTTACCCATTGCCATCAAGTTGATTCTGACTCATAGCGGCCCTATAGGACAGAGTAGAACTGCCCCATAGGGTGTCCAAGGAGCGGTTGGTCAATTTGAACTGCTGACCTTTTGGTTAGCAGCTGTAGCTCTTAAGCATCAGGGTTTCCAATCTTATTTACAGATGCTTAATACCAAATAGGAGTTCCTACTTTTTTTTTTTTTAAGTGGTACAAACAATTTACACTAATCAAAAGTTAAAAAGAATGGCTTGCTATCTACTTGTGAAAAATGTGTCATTGAAAACCGTATGGAGCACAGTTCTACCCTGACACACATGAAGTTGCCGTGGGTTGGAATTGAGTTGATAACAATTGGTTTTTGGTTAGTACCAAATAAAATGTCGAGCGGTATCATACAAAAGATAACATTCTCTGACAAAGTAGGATTGTTTATAATACATTCAAAGATTGCTTATCTTTTATGAAATTTATTCATATAGTTCTTCCTATCAATAAGAAAAAGAAAAAATTGCGTGGCAATCCCATTCATTTAATCCAGCCAGGAACAATATCAACTGTAATGTCAGATTATAACTCCTGTCTCAACTCCTTTTTTCTGAAATTATTTGTATAAGGTTATTTGAAGCACATTTTTTTATATAGAAAGGAACAGATTAAAAAGTTCATGAAAACATTTCTTCAGTTACTAAAATCCTTTATCTCCATCTTTATCTGAACTCTATAATGTTTCTGATTGGATTGTAGTTTAATTTTTTTCCGTGAACTAGACTTGCTCATACTCATGTGTGATAGTTAAAGAGATAAAATCTATTCATCTAACAAGGACATACATAGAGAAAGAAAACCATCAAAATCAATATTCATTCTGCTTCTCAATGAAAGATTACTCATTTGGGCTGATGCAATAGGAATCGTGACCAAAGAAATATAGGAGTCAGAAGTTTTAAAAAATTTCTTGTTGTACCAAGAGGGTGCTGTTAGGTTTAGAACTAATGAAAATAAAAAAAATTTATCTAATTTTTCACCTTAGTTTTGTAAGAGATGGATTTTTAAATACATCAAAGGCGTTTTATCTGAGGAATTATGAATCATATAAAGTTCACACTATGCAAATAAGCTCTTATATCTGGGAATGCTAAAGCTATAAAGTTCCTGTTGAGATTAGCATAGTCCCAACACTTTAGAGTCTAAAGAAAGGAAGCGAGCCGACTAAGCTATAACAAATATCAAAAAGGTCAATTGTAAGCCTAGGTCCAGTATTTTTCTGGAATATTACTTCTCCAATATCTCCTATTTGGCCAAATAAGCACATTGGTAAGTGGATGTTATTGCAAGGAATGGATTTTTGTTTTCAACACAGGAGGTTGTTATTTAGGATTTTTTTTTTTCCTTCTTCCTAATTTATTCAAACATTCAATCATATATGTGCGTAATTTACACCTTTATTTACCAAAAGAAAAAATAATGTATTTGGAAATACAAAAAAAAAAAGAAAGCTAAAATGCACTGGCACTTATAAATGATATGTAATACCAACAGCAAAGTATTGAATATCACCATTTCATCCAGCCTTCTCATGATAAAATATAACATTTGTGAATATAATTCTGTTGGAATGGATAAGCGATGTAAAGGAAAGAGTCAGGAGATATAATTTTGTGATTTCAGCAAACTATATCCTCATTTAAAAAAAATTTTTATATTTTTATAATAATACACTTGTCAACAATAAGAAAGAATGAGCTACTGATACATGTAATAACATAGATGTATCACAAAAGCAATATTTGATTAAAAGAAATCAGGCACCAAAGTATATATATTGCTTGAAATCATTTATATGAAATTTAAAAAAGATAAAGTTATCAATGGTGGTAAAAATCTGAACATACAAGGAGTCCCCTACTTACACCAGGTTTCCGTCCCAATGATTCCATTGTAAGTCGGTTCTGACACAAGTCGAATATCTTTCTTTTTAGTTTTCATTATTATTGCCTTTTATTATCAATATCTTTATACATTGAATCTTAGAATATTTGTGAGTAAACATCTGAGAATAATAAATCAGCAAATTACACACTACAACTTTGTATATAGCACATATTACTCACGATAAAAAAACCCCAAACCAAACCCATTGCCGTCGAGTCCATTGTGACCCACAGTCACCCTGTAGGACAGAGTAGAATTACCCCATGGAGTTTCCAAGGATGTAATCTTTACAGAAACATACCACCACATCTTTCTCCCATGGAGGAGCTGGTGGGTTCGAACCATCGACATTTTGGATAGCAGCCTAGGATTTAACCACTGCCTCAGCAGGGCTCCTTATTATTAACGATAAAATGTACAAAAAAACACCAAACAGACGGTTTTAAGTGTGGTTTGTCTTAACTCGAATGTGTCGTTAAGTCAGGGATTACCCGTAGAGGCAGGAGATTGGCTTCGAAGATAGGACCAGTTAACCTATTGGGATAATGGAAATATTCTATATCTTGGTGAGGATTCTGGTTATATGGCCATACCTATGTTAGTCAAAAGGCATAGGATTTTATTTTAAAGATTTACATGTTATATTTATAAATTAAATAAAAGAACTGAAGTACCACGATTCAAAGAAATGAATTCATAGAATATGACCCCTGTTTTATATGTAAAAGGAATATCTTTATAAACATTAGTATACCCAACCCAACCCAGTGCCGTTGAGTCCATTCTGACTCATAGCGACCCTATAGTACACAGTAGAACTGCCCACATTAGTATGCACGTAGAAAAAGATGGAGGCCTGTACACTGATCTGTTAATGTGTTTTTCTAGGGGTAGATATATGTAACTTTCAGTTTCTATCTTCCAAATTTTGTGATGTTTTTATTTTTTAAAATACTTTTGTAAGCACAAAAGAAATCACCAATTAAGATGTAGAAACATTAAATTTAGTTGCACCAAACAATGAAAGGTGAGGATGAATGGGGAAATAGATTATAAGAGAAAAAATTATGGAAAAAATGTACAAAAATACAGTTGAAGTGAGGGAGCTTGGTTATTTTAGATCTCCATTATCAGTCTGACAGGTGAAGCCAATAAAACCAGATACATAAGCTAAATGAACAATATTCGTAATATATAGAATTAGATAAGTTGATAGATACTACCTTTCATGACCAAATGATATTTATCATATATGAAACCACAGATAAGATTTAAATTAATATACTAAAGGAGAAATATTATAGACTCATTTTCCTCACCACTATGTATCTTTAATAGAAATTAAAAATGTATCTACAACCAAAGAAATTCAGCCTACTGGGAATAAAATCATACTCTCGTAATATAAAATTAGGAATACACTAAGTCATAATTTAAAAAACAACTATAGTGAGAATGCAATGTAATACTCCTAGGGAACATAATGAAAACATCACTTCAGGATGTCAAATGATTAGAAAATTAATCAAGTACACAAAGTGTTCACATTTATAAGATATAAAGAGCTCTTTAAAATTGATACGAACATCAAGACACCATTAAAGAAATGGGATAATGATACGAGAGAACAAAATTGAGAAATAAATGCAGTGAGGAGAAAGTATAAATTCCAACGCCATAATACCTTGACAATCAAATAAACACAAGATGAAACAATCATCAGGTACATTTTTGCCCTGTTAAATTAACAGATTAAAATGCATACTTTTGTAATAATAGGCAAATCTGCTGATATTAGTCTGAGGCTGCTGCACTCACATAACTGGTGATGATGTGAATTGTAATATCATTTATGATTCAGTAATCTTACTTGGGAATGTATTTTAAAATACTAATTCAATTTATTTAAAACTATAATACTGAAGACTTCTACTGCACCATTATTTATAATAGTAAAAAAATTGGAAGGAACCTAATACTCTATAATAGAACAATAATTAATTTAATTAAAAAAAAATTTCTTGCTGTCAAGTCAATTCTGACTCATAGCAACCCTATAGGACAGAGTAGAACTTCCCCATGGGGTTTCCAAGAAGCAGCTGGTAGATTCAAAATGTCAACCTTTGGCTTAGCAACTGAGTTCTTAAACACTGTACCACCAGTGCTCCTAGGGCTTACCAAGTCAGTTCATTATGATGGAAACACGACAAAAAATAATTGCAATAACTATTTGATAATGTGAATTTGCTTATTATTTTAACATTGAACTTAAACGCAAAGAGTAAAATTTTGTGTGAAATTTGATTACAAAATAGTTTGAAATGTATTTATATAGACATAAAGTCAGTCAGGATAAACAGAGATTGGTGTCTGAAAGGATATGTAGTATACTTTTAGTAAGACTAGCATTGCAATGTGAGATCACAAGGAAATTTTATTATGTATATTTACTGCTTAAATTTTTAAATTTATATGTATGTAATATATACTGTATCTATTAATTTTTTTTTTTTTTTTTTTAGTATCTATTATGTATATGGAAACCCTGGTGGTGTAGCAGTAAAGAGCTACAGCTGCTAACCAAGAGGTCAGCAGTTCGAATCCACCAGGAGCTCCTTGGAAACTCTATGGGGCAGTTCTACTCTGTCCTATAGGGTAACTATGAGTCAAACTCAACTTGACAGCAGTGGGTTATTATGTATATATATTAATTATATGTATGTAATATATATTATGAGGAGCCCCGATTGCTCAGTGGTTAAAACTTGGCTGTTAACCAAAAGGTCAGCGGTTTGAACCCACCAGCCACTCCTTGGGAGGTCTGCTTCCACAAAGATTTACAACCTTGGAAACCCTGTGAAGCAGCTCTGCTCTGTTCGATAGGGTAATTCACACTATGGGAACAAGTAGATATATTAAAAAAATATATTATATGTATATAATATGGCATAGATTTTGTGTGTGTGTATATATATTTTTTTATATATATATCACATATACACAAATTATATGTAACCATAATAGATCAGATTCTGATATCAGAATTCAAAATTTTCAAGGAGCATTTTTTGATGCTTGACTATTGTTGTTCTTGTTAGGTGCATCAAGTCAGTTATGATTCATGACGACCCTATGTACAACAGAACAAAATGCTGCTCAGTCCTGCACCATCCTAAAAGTGGATGTTATGTTTGAGCCCATTGTTGCAGGCCCTGTGTTAATCCACCTCACTGAGGCTCTTCCTCTTTTCCTCTATCAAGCATGATTCTCCAGGGACTGTCCCTCCTTATAACACGTCTAAAGTACATGAGACAAAGTCTTGTCATCCTTGCTTCTAAGGCACATTCTGGCTATACTTCTTCCAAAAGAGATTTGTTCATTCTTCTGGCGGTTCCTGGTGTATTCACTATTCTTTGCCAACACCGTAATTCAAAAGCATCGATTCTTCTTCAACTTTCCTTGTTCATTGGCCAGCTTTTTCATGCATATGGGGTGAATGAAAAAAACCATAGCTTGAGTCAGGTGCATCTTAGTCCACAAAGTGACATCTTTGCTTTTTAACACTTTAAAGAGGTATTTTGCTGCAGATTTACCCAATACAATACGTCATTTGATTTCTTGACTGGTGCTTCCATGGGTATTGATTGTGGATCCAGGTAAAATGAAATCCTTGACAACTTCAATCTTTTCTCCGTTTATCATGATGTTGCTCATTGGTCCAGTTGTGAGGATTTTTGTTTTTCTTATGTTGAAGTGTAATCTGTACTGAAGGCTGTGGTCTTTGATCTTCATCAGTAAGTGCTTCAAGTCTTCTTCACTTTCAGCAAGCAAGGTTGTGTCATCTGCACAATTATGTCCACATTTTCTTGGCTCACCTTTCTTGGAAATAGGCATAAATATGGATTTCTTCCAGTCAGTTGCTCAAGTATCTGTCTTCCAAAGTTCTCAGCATAGATTATTGAAACATCTCAATTGATATTCTGTTAATTCCTGGAACCTTGTTTTTCGACAGTGCCTTTGGTGCAGCTTGGACTTCTTCGCTCACTACCATTGGTTCCTGATCATATGCTACATCCTGAGATGGTTGAACACTGACAAATTCTTTTTGGTATAGTGACTCTGTGTATTCCTTCCATCTTCTTTTGATGCTTCCTGCGTCATTTAATATTTTCCCAGTAGAATTCTTCAATATAGCAACTCGAAGCCTGAATTTTTAACTCAGTTCTTTCAGCTTGAGAAATGCCAAGTGTGTTCTCCACTTTTGGTCTTCTAGCTCCAGGTCTTTGCACCTGTCATTATAATATTTTACTTCTTTCTCTCGAGCTGCCCGTTGAAACCTTCTGTTCAGCTCTTTTACTTCATCATTTCCTCCTTTCGCTTTAGCTACTCTAAGAGCAAGTTTTTAAGAGTCTTATCTGACATCCATTTTAGTCTTTCTCTCTTTCTTGTCTTTGTAATGGCCTCTTGCTTTCTTCATGTATGATGGCCGTCCACAACTCGTCTGGTTTTCTGTCATTAGGGTTCAATGCATCAAATCTATTCTTGAGACAGTCTCCAAATTCAGGTGCGATGTACTCAAGTTCATACTTTGGTTCTCATGGATTTGTTCTAATTTTCTTCAGTTTCAACTTGAACTTGCATACGAACAATTGATGGTCTGTTCTGCAGTCAGCCCTTGGCCTTGTTCTGACTGATGATACTGAGCTTTTCCATTGTCTCTTTCCACAGATGTTGTCGATATGATTCCTGTGTATTCCATCTGGCAAGGTCCACATGTATAATTGTCATTTATGTTCTTGAAAAAAGGTATTTGCAATGAAGAAGTTGTTGGTCTTACAAAATTCTAGCATGTGATCTCTGGCATAGTTAACATCACCAAGGCCATATTTTCCAACTACCAATCCTTCTTCTCTGTTTCCAAATTTTGCATTCCAATAACAGGAATTATCAATGCATCCTGATCACATGTTCCATCAATTTCAGACTGCAGAAGTTGGTAAAAATCTTCAATTTCTTCATCTTTGGCCTTAGTGGTTGGTGCCTAGATTTGAAAAGTAGTCATATTAACTGGTCTTCCTTGTAGGTGTATGGATATTATCCTATCAGTGACAGTGTTGTACTTCAGGGTATACCTTGAAATGTTCTTTTTGACAATGAATACAATGCCATTCCTCTTCAAATTGTCACTCCCTGCATAGTAGACCATATGATTGTTCTATTCAAAATAGCCCATAACAGTCTATTTCAGCTCACTCGTGCCTAGGATATTGATGTTTATGCATTCCACTTCATTTTTGATGATTTGCAATTTTCCTACATTCATTTTTCTTACATTCCAGGTTCTGATTATCAATGGATGTTTGCAGCTGTTTCTTCTCATTCTGAGTCTTGCCACATCAGCAAATGAAGGTCTGGAAAGCTTGACTCCATCCATTCCATTAAGATCGGCTCTACTTTGAGAGGAGGCAGCTTTTCTCCAGTCGTTTTTTGTGTGCCTTCCAAGCTGAGAGGCTCATCTTCTGGCACTGTATCAGACAATATTCTGCTTCTGTTCATGAAGTTTCACAGGCTAATTCTTTTCAGAAGTAGACTGGTGGGTCCTTCTTCCTAGTCTGTCTTACTTTGAAAGCTCAGGTGAAACCTATCCACCAGGGGTGACCCTGTTTGTATTTGAAACTGGTGGCATAGCTTCCAGCATCACAGCAATGTGCAAGCCCCCACAGTACAACAAACTGATAGATGTGTGGTTCCTTCAATATCGCAACTTGAGGTTACTTTTTTTTTTTTTTTTTCAATTCTTTCAGCCTGAGAAATACCAACTAAGTTCTTCCCTTTTGGTTTTCTAACTCCAGGTCTTTGCACATTTCATTATAATACTTTAATTTGTATTTTTCAGTACCCTTTGAAATCTCCTGTTCAGCTCTTTTATTTCATCATTTCTTCCATTTGCTTTAGCTACTCTGTGCTCAAGAGGAAGTTCCAGAGTCTGTTTTATTTACAATTTTATATATATATATATGTTATGTATTTGTATATATACATATATAATTACGTATATATAACAAAAGAGTATGTATATATATATACTGGCAGTCTCTGGATTACAAATGAGTTCCATTTCTTAATCCCTCTTTAGGTCGAATTTGTACTTATGTCAGAACGGTTTGGTATGGTTTGTATCTAACGTCAGTTAGTCAAATGCTTGTCTTAGTATATAGTACATAGTGTTCATTTCTATGCATAAAAAACATTAAATAGTTCCAGATACACTAAAGCATCTTTAACATAATAATTCAGTAATAATAATAATAATGGTTTGATGTGCACTGAAAAGTAGTGCCTGTCTATTGTTAGGAACCATTGTATGTACCTCAGAATTTTAATACAGTAGGCTTTACTTGTTTTGATTCTGAACTACAGATTGTAGAGTTGGACATTTGTAACCCAGGGACTGCCTGTACTTTTTCTTTTTAATGCCAGGTACTGTGCTCAATAACAAAGATATAAAACAATTCAGGTTCTTTACCTTCCAGAAGATTTATGTCTATGTGCAGGGGACCAGAAGACCTGTAAACAGTTTGCTGTAAGGCAGTGTCAGAAAGAAAATATGCTATCATTTCAGCGGGAACATGCAAAAATGCAGTACTGTGTTAAAGTGAGCATATTATGGTCATTTTAAAAAATGTTGTTTATTTTGTTATAATATTGTTTAACCATAAATAAATAACCAATTAAAATTTTCAAATGTCACAACTTTGCTTTCACAGTAACGTCTGAACTCTCAACTTGAACATTCAAGGATCTGCATTATCAGTTCACTTCTTCCTCCCCAATCTTACCCCATGCTTTCCCCTACCCAAATCTATCATTCTAGCCAGCATGCCCTATTTACTTATTTCCAAAAAAAACTTTTGTGAATTTCTGTGCCTTCGGGCTTCACTAAGGCTATTGTCCTAGGCCAGAGAGGAGCAAACTGGGTCCTTGGGCCAAATCTGGCCCACTGCCTGTTTTTGTAAATAAAGTTTATAGTTTTATTGAAACTTGTTCATTTATGTAATGCCTACGTCTGTTTTTGACTACAAAGGCAGATGTGAATAGTTGTGACAGAGACCATGTGGCCTGCAAAATCACAAATATTTACTATCCTGCCCTTTACAGACAAAGTTTGTTGGCACGGTGGTTAAGAACTGGGCTGCTAGCCAAAAGGTTGGCAGTTTGAATCCACCAGTTGCTCCTGGAAACCCTATAGGGCAGTTGGTTCTACTTTATCTTATAGGGTCACTATGAGTTGGAATTGACTTGACAGCAAAGGGTTGTTTTTGTTTTTTGGTTTTTAGCGTGTTCAAGACTATAATATTCTTGACTATAGTATTCTTTTCTTTAGTTGTGGAGATCCTCCACTTCTTCCTTCTCCAGTTTAAAGATAAAAAAAATTGGAGAGGAAAATTAACATTAATTGAGCATTTCTTGTGCACCAAGTACCATATTCCCATTGCCATTGAGTCAATTCCGACTCATAGTGACCCTATAGGAGAGAGTAGAACTACCCCATTGGGTTTCCCAGGAGTGACTGGTGGATTCGAACTGCTGACCTTTTGGTCATCAGACATCCTCTCAACCACTGTGCCAACAGGGCTCCTGATACCATATTAGAAACTACATATATGATTTTCATTCAATCATCAAAACATTAAGATTTAATTTTTATCACAAGCCCATTCAATAGTTTAGAAATTTTATGATTCAGAGAGGTTTAGTAACTTACTCAAGATAACACAGCCAGTGTGGAAAATGATTTATAAACTAATCTGTCTTGTCAATAACCCTATTGTCTCTACATTTTACACAAAACCCACCTGAATTATTTCCTCCTGAAAATTTCTGTGCTATTTATTGTCTCTTCACACATTGTATAGATTTACTATGCTTCCTCAACTATCTTTTTATGTAAATGCTATCACTTCAATTAGATTGTTAAGTCATTGAAGGCAATTTATTACATGTTCACATTACCTTTCCTAGTACTCTACAGGAAAATGGCTGTATTGATAATAATTTAATTAAGAGTATGCTGCAGGGCTTTCCTTCTTGGCATAGTGCTTATATGCAAAATCTCTCTTCTATTATCCTTGCATTTGGGGAATTGTTCTGGAACAAAGGTTTCTGAAAAAATTACCTCAACTTTACTGAATAGTCACATAGTTGAAAGACTAATTTATATCTGATTATAGGAATTATATGCATTATACATTTGGTTTCTCTTTGGGTGAGTGGACTATAGAATATATAGATTTAGAGTTTTTTATCAAAATTAAAATCTTCCAAAGAGCCTTCTTTGGTCCTTGACTGTTTCTCCCATTACGTTTTTTCTCCTGGATTCTTCTTCAGCATCATGACTTCTAAAGGCTAGTACCTGATTTTTGCCCCGAGCTCACCTAACTTGAAGACTACAGATAGATTGTAACCTAGACACCCTGTGCTAAGACGCCTTGGAAGGGGATTTTAAGACATTTTCACAAATTATTATTTGGCATTTTTTCAAGAGGTAGAGTCTAGTGCTTTTTTCATTGACTATGTACTGATTTTATTAACTTGTTTCTAATGAATGGAAAGGTGTGTAAATGGCATTGCATAAATTCTGAGGCTAGGTCATGTAAGCTGATACAACTTCCACCAGGCACTCTTACTAGGAGCACTTATCTTATTCTTAGAAACCGGCCACCATGATGTAAGGAAGCCCAAGCCACAAGGTGTGGGAGAACAAGAGAGTATATGTGTCAAGAAAGGCAGGCATTTTGTGTGGTATCCAAGGATGAGATATGTATGTATCATAGGATGACCTACCTCTAAGATGGCAAAAGAACTTTTGTTTAATTTTTTTCAGGGTTTCTTAAGCCTGGGTGGTTCAGGTGGCTTGCTTGTTGATAAGAAATGTAGTGTATTGGTTAGTTACATGGATTCTGCAAGTTCTCTTCCTAATCCATTTTCCACTGTTCCCTTTCCTTCTGTCTTTGCACTCTGGCCTCTAGAATGTCCCTCTCATGGTAAAGGCAGTTCCCCACATTCTCCACTGCTTCACAGTATGCTTACTCCAGTTCTTTTACTTGATCATTGCTCACCTTACTTCTCTTGGCCCATCTTAGCTCATTTTCTCCTATCACTGATCACTTCCCCATAAGCCATATAAAACATTGCATTGGTGGTAGTGATGATAGTGGTGGTTTCACTTAGCATTTCTTCCCCATTGTCAACTTGTATCTTGATCTCAGATTTCATTTAATGGAATCTCTTTTGAGAGTTATGGTATCCATTGATAGAACTTTGTTATCCTTCCTTGATACTGTTGTCTGCTAGCTTGATCAACACTATATGCATCGAAGGATCTGGCAGCTGACCCAGAGTATGTCTCTCAACATCTAACCCCAACTTAGTCCTGAGTGACTGACATCCATGTGGATAAACATTTGGTCTTCTTATTTTGCCTTGAAATTTCTTGATCTCCTCAATTCAAGGGCTATCACCTCTCCTTTACTGAAGCCATCAACACCCATGATCAAATATTGGAACTACTCGTTTTCCCAAAAAGTCCCACATCCTAATTTCAAATTCTAATACTCAATTCTCTAATTCTCTTAATGCATTTTTTGGGATGTCAACCACACTCTTGCAACACCTTCCTTCTTTTTGATCTTTTATATCAGCCTGAAAAAAACAGGATAAACAAATCTCTAATCTTGAATAAATATAACATTGTATCTTCTCTCCTTTCTATGAGGTTCTCAGTACAGTTGAAAAAGTAACATAATCTGTAATCTTTCGCCACTGTGAAGTGATCTCTTCCTATGGCACAGTTTGGCCCCCTTTTCCCTCTCCTCAATACTTAATTATCCCTAATAAAACTAAATAAAAACTACTGATTTTCTAGGGCTCTCTAAAGTACTGCAAAGTAGTACCAGCAGTTTTTTCCTATGAAAGTTTATCCAACAGAATGTGGAAATTATCCAACAATATCACACACAGGTGAAATTTTGCTAAAGATCATTCAAAAGAGATTTCAGCAGTACATCAACAGAGAACTGCCAGAAATTCGAGCTGGATTCAGAAGAGGATGTGGAATGAGGGATATCATTGCAGATGTCATATGGATCCTGGCTGAAAGCAGCGAATACCAGAAAGATGTCGACCTGTGTTTTATTGACTATGCAAAGGCATTCAACTGTGTAAATCATAACAAATTATGGATAACATTGCAAAGAATGGGAACTCCAGAATACTTAACTGTGCTTATGAGGAATGTGTACATAGACCAAGAGGCAGTTGTTCAAACAGCACAAGAGGATATTGCATGGTTTAAAGTCAGGAAAGTCATGCATCAGGGTTGTATGCTTTCACCATACTTATTCAATTTGTAGCTGAGCAAATAATCCAAGAAGCCGAACTATATGAAGAAAAATGTGGCATCAGGACTGGTGGAAAACAAGCTATGATATGCAGATGACACAACCTTGCTTGCTGAAAGTGAAGAGGACTTGAAGCACTTACTGAGGAAGATCAAAGACCACAGCTTTCAGTATGGATTGCACATCAACAACAGAAAACAAAAATCCTCACAACTGGACCAATGAGCAACATCATGATAAACAAAGAAAAGGTTGAAGTTGCTAAGGATTTGATTTTACTTGAATCCATAATCAACACCTGTGGAAGTAGCAGTCGAGAAATCAAATGATGCGTTGCATTGGGCAAATCTGCTGCAAAAGATCTCTGTAAAGTGTTAAAGAGCGAAGATATTACTTTAAGGACTAAGGTGTTCCAGACCCAAGCCATGAGATTTCCAATCTCCTCATATGCATGGGAAAGCTGAACAAGGAATAAGGAAGACTGAAGAATTGTTGCCTTTGAATTATGGTGTCAGCAAAGAATTACCATGGACTCCCAGAAGAATGAACAAACCTGCCTTGGATGAAGTAGAGCCAGAATACTCCTTAGAAGCAAGGATGCTTAGACTTTGTTTCACATACTTTGGACATGTTATCAGGAGGGTCAAGTCCCTGGAAAAGGACGTCATGCTTGGCAAAGTAGTGGATCAGCAAAAAAGAGAAAGACCCTCAATGAGATGGATTGACACTGGCTACAGCAATGGGCTAAAGCATGACAGCAATTGTGGTGATGGCACAGTACTGGGCAGTGTTTTGTTCTATTGTACATAGGGTTGCTATGAGTTGGAACCAGCTTATGGCAGCTAACAACAGCTAAAGTACTGCTCAAAATTTCAGAGATGCTTACAAACATTTTCTTTTTTTTAATTCTGAAAACCTTTATTAAAGATAAATTCCTTTTTTAGCCTTCTTTTCACTTGAGGGGGCTGTTGATGTTGTTGGGTGCTGTCACATCAACTTCAGCTCATAGTGATCTCTTGTGACAGAGTTGAACTCCCCCATAGGGTCTTCTTGGCTATAATCTTTACAGAAGCAGATTGCCAGCTCTTTCTCCCGTGGAGCTGCTAGGTGGGTTGAACTGCCAACTTTTGGTTAGAAGCTGAGTGCTTACCATTTGTGCTACCAGGGCTCCTTTCACAAAAAACTTTGATAGGGTTTGCCACCCCTATTGCACAAAGGGAAACCCTGATGGCGTAGTGGTTAAGAGCTACGGCTGCTAACCAAAAGATTGGTAGTTTGAATCCACCAGGTGCTCCTTGGAAACTGTTTGGGGCAGTTCTGCCCTGTACTATAGGGTTGCTATGTGTTGGAATTGACTCAAAGGCAGTGGGATTTGGTTTTATTGCACGCAGGAGGTACTTAGTAAATATATTTGAAATGAATGATTCTGGATTCTGCCTACACATTTTTTTTTATTCTCATAAAGATTAAGTGTTTATTGCAGACAGTTTTTCAAGTACTTTACGTAAATTATATCATTCATTTATTACAAGAATACAAATTATTATCACCATTTTCAGATGACCAGAAAAGATCAGCAACAATAGCTAAGGTCACGAAAGTGAGTGTTAGAATCAGGATTTGAACCCAGTTCTGTTGCTCTATTTATGCTGTGGTGCATTGTGTCTTGCCTCTTGTCTCAGAAGCCTTAACTCCTCTGTCCAGTGTAGTTAACCACTGCTCACTCCAACAGAAACATATGGCTGGCAGTGTTTCACTGCAACACAGATGATAAATCATTCTGACATTTTCAAATCTGAGCAAAGTTTCAAGCTCTATATTTTGTTTCTGTGCTCTCAGAAAGTTACCCACTGTATCTGTTTGAGGGTTCACAACTGAATTGGAAGAGCAGAGGCTAGAAGTTGGCAGTAGCCCTGGGGAGGCACATACCTAAAAAAATCTGACGGTGGAGACAGTGACTTTTCGAGCTGAGCAGGAGTTGACTGGGGATCCTTGCCTTTTAGTCCCTTTAGTCCACTCTATTTTGCAATGCTTTGCCAGCTCAGATGGGGTTATGTAACCCTCATCAGTTTAAAGCAATAGGCCTACGGCATTTATGGGATCATTAAACAAATCAGATGTCACAGGTTGATGTGTACTTTCTTAAAAATAAATTCTGTTATTAGATTTTATGGACTATTTCTGGAGAGACATGTAGAAACTTCCTAGCATTACTAAGAAAAGTTTAAATAAGTGGAACCAAAAAAAAAAAAAAAAAAAACTTTTCCGTAACACTGATGGCACACTGGTTAAGCTTTATGGCGAGCTACAGCTGCTAGCCAAAAGGTGGGCAGTTCAAATCCACCAGCTGCTCCTTGGAAACTCTATGGGCCAGTTCTACTATCTCTTACAGGTTCGCTATGAGTCAGAATTGACTCGACAGCAATGGGGTTTTTTTTTTTTTTTATGTGTATTGCATGTATAATCAGTTTTAAATATGTGTACTTCTGCGACACTAAATTTTCATTGCACCCACATCCAAAAAGGTGAAGTATGTTTGCTTGAGGTAGATTTGTTTCTTGTCATACCAGTTTAAGGAAAAGGGGAGAGAAAACATACTGCTTGGCCATCTAGTGCTGCTATAACAGAAATTCCACAAGTTGCTAGCTTTAACAAAGAGAAATTTATTTCTTCACAGTAAACTAGGCTAAAAGACCAAATTCAGGGTGTCAGCTTCAGAGGGCTTACTCTCTCTGGAGGCCTTCTCATCAATGTTCTCCTGGATTAGGAGCTTCTCAGGCACAGGGACCCCGGGTCCAAAGGACACACTCTGCTCCCAGTGCTTCTTTCTTGGTGGTATGAAGTCCCCATTCTCTACTGGCTTCCCTTTCCTTTTTATCTCTTGAAAGATAAAAGGTGGTGCAGGGCACACCCCAAGGAAACTCCCTTTACATTGGATCAGGGATGTGAACTAGGTAAGTGTGGTGTTACAATCCCACCCTAATCCTCTTTAACATAAAATTACAATCACAAAATGGATGCCAACCATACGATACTGGAAATCACGGCCCAGCCAAATTGATACAAACATATTTTGGGGAAAGTAATTTAATCCATACACATAGTATTAAAGCTTCTAGTGTAATGAATATTGGCTTAAAGGTGATTATTTTCTATTAAGAAGATTTTGGGCACTGTCTTTCTGCATACTCGCTGAATATATCATTTCAATATATTTCAATCTACCTGCTTTAATTTAAAATATGAAATAACTGATTTCAAAGCATTTGCACAGCCACGATGTTCTTTCACCCTCACAACTTCTAGCTCCTCCTCTTCTGACTCAGTTGTACAACCAACCTTCAAACAGATACAGTGGATAACTTCCTGAGTGCACAGAAGCACTATGTGGAGCCATACTTCTCTCTGCCACCCTCAGAGCAAGCATTAGGATTTAGCATTCCCATATGAAACTACAGTTATTTTTACTTCTCATTAACTTCCCTTTTATCATATTGAGTTGTTCAAATATATTGGTTACTACCTGCACATCAGAGTACCTGGGTGGTGCAAGTTATTAACACATTCAGCTGCTAACCAAACAGTTGGAACTTAAAGTCCACTCAGAGATGCTTTGGAAGAGAGGACTGGAAATCTACTTCTGAAAAATCAACCACTGAAAACCCTATGGAGCACAGTTTTACAGCGATGCACATCAGGTCTCCATGAGTCAGAATTGACTGGACAGCAGCTGGTGTGGACCTGCCCATCTTTGTAAATTCAGATATTGTAGAAGACATGCCCACTGTCACAGATAATTTAACAATACTTTAGGAAATCTGTATGCTTAAGCACACAGCAAAAGGCATTCTTGTTCTTGTTATAAATTTAAGAATCAGTAGCTCAAGCTGATCCATGAATCCTTTTATTATTTGTTCCTCTGACTTCTCAAACTTTAGGATACATTAGAAAAATCTGTGGAGTTTAGTAAAAACATTGATGTTACTTTTCTACTTCAGACAGACAGAGGCAGAGACTGGAAGAATTTATATATTATACAATTTTTTAAGTGATTGTGTGACACATGAAGTTTAAGATCCAGTGCACGCTCAGACTTCTTCAAGTTCTCTCTCTTCTCAACAATTTTGAGTTTATTACCTGCCACTTTCATTATATTTTTGGTAACTAGATGAGGATATTAAATTCTATGAGCACTCTTAGGAAGCCTTTGCCTAAGAACAAAACTTTTAATGTGAGCCTGTCTAGGCCATTGGGATGGTTAGTCATGCAACATTAACGCATAGGAAAGTGACTGACAAAATTAATGGGGAAAGTTTTTATTAAAATATTACTTTATTGCCTAAATTGATGACAACATATAATTTTCTTCTTCGGAGCCCTCATTATAATTTGCTTTATTTAGCTCACTAAGAGGAAAGTTATATTTTTCTGTGATCACTGTAGCAACTTCAAAAGAAGGTGCTTTCACCTGTTAAGCATTTTATGACGCCAACCAAAAGGCATGCCCTTGACAACAAAAAGAAATCAAAAGGTTGATTTCCAACGTGATCATCTTTTGCTTGTGACCACTTGAGTGATCCTGCTTAGGTCATGTAGACTACACAAAATACCCTCCTCCTACACATGCCAACCTGTTATACAGCTCTCATGCTATCTAAATGTTCCAGTCCTTAAAATAGATGTTTCTAAAGATCAGCCTCAGAACTCAGAATTCACAGTCCCAAGTTTCTTGAAAGAAAAAGAAAATTTCCTAAGAACGCTCCATATATACGTGGAGAAATATATATATTTATTCTCCTTGAACTCTTGGTATCTCTACTTAGCATTGGTATGATGTCAAGAATTCATTTCTTCACCCCTGAACTCTGGATTTCCTCAAGGACTAAGGGCAATATGTCTTGTATAAAAAGAAATTTGATTTCTGAGTTCATAAGATTATGGACAAGAAGAATGTATCTTTCAATTCTGAGTCTAACCATATCATCCCCTGGCTAAAACCTATGTGGTTCCCCATTGCCCACAGATCAATTTTCAGTTCCAGAACATAGCATAAGCCTTGCCGTGATCTTGATTCCTCCACTTTCTCTAGCCTCATTTTCCACCATTTCTGCCTTCCCCCAGAAGAAGGGTAATACCAAACTGCTTGTAGCTGCAGGTATATTCCTTTTGCTTCTTTTCTCCATGCTCATGCTCTGTCCTCTACACTATAGGTTCTCCATTTCTATATTCTCTCTGCCTTCTTCTGGAGCCTAGCTACTATCTCAAACTTTTAACCTTGCAGCTTAGAAAAGGTGTAGACTTACAATGTACACTTCCTCCAAGAACCCTCCTTGACCCTTCAGGCTAGGTTATGTTTTATGCCTTCTGTTTCCCTTATGCTTTGTGCACATCTTACCACAGTGCCTTTATATTCTCTTTTACTGTATTTTACTGTATTCAACTATTTCAGAATAGGAAATACGTCTAATTCATCTTGGAAATTTCTAGAGATGGGCTTATAGTTGGACCGCAATAAATGCTGAAAAAGAGAATGACTAGATATTTCTAAATCTTTTCTAGGACCTATGTTGCATAGTAGGTATCAAGAAGTATTTGTCGAATTAAGTGCACACTTGAATGAATGAAGACACTGAATGAAGAAAGGATGTGAAGGCAGTTAACAAACACCAAGTCAAAGAACTGAGTGCATTTCATTTCTGAAATATTGGCCCAAGGTAAGAAAAGTCTCCTTTTACTCTTTTAGAAGTATTTTAATATATCAAACACACACACACGTGTGTGTGTGTGCATATATATATATATATATATATATATTTGTTGTTGTTGTTGTTAGGTGCCACTGAGTCAGTTCCATTGAGTCAGGTCCAATTTATAGGGACCTTGTGTACAACAGAAAGAAACACTGCCCTGTCCTGCTCCATGCCCACAATCATTGTTATGCTTGAGACCATTGTTGGAGCCACTGTGTCAATTCATCTCTTTGAGGGTCTTCCTCTTTTTCATTTACCCTGTGATTTACCAAGCATGTTGTTCTTCTCCAGGGACTGTTCTCTCCTGACAACATGTCCGAACTATGTAAGACGTAGTCTCGCCATCCTTGTTTCTAAGAAGCATTCTGGTTGTACTTCTTCCAAGACAGGTTTCTTTGTTCTTTTGGCAGTCTACAGTATATTCAATATTCTTTGCCAATACCACAATTTAAAGGAGTCAATTCTTTTTCTGTCTTCCTTTTTCATTGTCCAGCTTTTGGATGCATTTGAAGAGATTGAAAATACCATGGTTTGAGTAAGGCACACTTGAGTCTTTAAGGAGACATCTTTGCTTTTCAAGACTTTAAAGAGGTCTTTTGCAGCAGATTTCCCCAACGCATTGCATCTTTTGATTTCTTGATGCTGCTCCCGTGGCTGTTGATTGTGGATCCAAGCAAAATGAAATCCTTGACAACTTCAATCTTTTCTCCATTTATCATGGTGCTGCTTATTGGTCCAGTTGTGAGGATTTTTGTTTCTTTACATTGAAGCACAATCCATACTGAAGGCTGTGGTCTTTGATCTTCTTCAGTAAGTGCCTCAAGTCCTCTTCACTTTCAGCAATCAAGGTTGTGTCATCTGCATAGCGCAGCTTATTAAAGAGTCTTCCACCAATCCCGGTACCTTGTTCTTTTGCAATAGTCCAGATTCTGGGATTATTTGATCAGCATACAGATTGAATAGATATAGTGAAAGGGTACTCTCTTGACGCACACCTTTCCTGACTTTAAACCACACAATATCCTCTCATTCTGTTTGAAAAATTGCCTCTTGATCTGTGTACAGGTTCCTCATGAACACAATTAAGTGTTCTGGAATTCCCATTCTTCCTAATGTTTTCTATAATTTGTTACAATCCACACAGTTGAATGTTTTTGCATAGCCAGTGAAACTCAGCAAACATCTTTCTGGTATTCCCTGCTTTCAGCCAGGATCCACCTGACATCAGCAATGATATCCCTGGTTCCAGGTCCTCATGTGAATCTGGCCTGAATTTCTGGCAGTTCCTTGTCGACATACTGCTGCAGCTGCTTTTGAATGATCTTCAGCAAAATTTTGCTTTTGTGTGATATTAATGATATTGTTCTATAATTTCCACATTTTGTTGGATCACCTTTCTTGGGAATAGGCATAAATATGGATCTCTTCCTGTTTGTTGGCTAGGTAGCTGAATTCCAAATTTCTTGGCATAGATAAGTGAGCACTTCCAGTGCTGCATCTGTTTGTTGAAACATCTCAGTTGGTATTCTGTCAATTTGTGGAGCCTTGATTTTTGCCAGTGGGTTCAGTGCAGCTCGGACTTCTTCCTTCAGTACCATTGGTTCCTGATCATATGCTACTTCTTGAAATGTTTGAACATCGACCAATTCTTTTTGGTATAATGACTTTGTGTATTCCTTCCATCTTCTTTTGATGTTTCCTGCATCGTTTAATATTTTCCACATAGAATCCATCACTATTGCAACTTGAGGCTTGAATTTTTTTTATCAATTCTTTCAACTTGAGAAATGCCAAGCGTGTTCTTCCTTTTTGGTTTTCTATCTCCAGCTCTTTGCGTATGTCATTATAATACTTTGTTTTTTTGAGCCACCTTTGAAATCTTCTGTTCAGTTCTATTACTTCATCATTTCTTCCTTTTGCTTTAGCTACTCAACGTTCAAAAGCAAGTTTCAGAGTCTCTTCTGACATCCATTTTGGTCTTTTCTTTCTTCTGTCTTTTTAATGACCTCTTGCTTTCTTCATGTATGATGTCCTTGATGTTATTCCAGAACTCATCTGGTCTTCAGTCATTAGTGTTCAATGCATTGAATCTATTCTTAAGATGGTCTCTAAATTCAGGTAGGATATACTCAAGGTCATACTTTGGCTCTCGTGGACTTGTTCTAATTTTCTTCAGTCTCAACTTGAACTTGCATATAAGCAATTGATGGTCTATTCCACAGTTGGCCCCTGGCCTTGTTCTGACTGCTGATTTTGAGCTTTTTCATTGTCTCATTCCACAGATATAGTCAATTTGATTCTTGAGTATTTCATCTGGCAAGGTCCATGTGTATTGTCACCATTTGTGTTGGTGAAAAATGTATTTGCAATGAAGAATTCCTTGGTCTTGCAAAATTCTATCATGTGATCGCCAGCATGGTTTCTATCACCAAGGCCATATTTACCAACTGCTGATCCTTCTTTGTTTCCAACTTTTGCTTTCCAATCTCCAGCAATTATCAATGCATCCTGATTGCATGTTTGATTAATTTCAGACTGCAGAAGTTGGTAAAAATCTTCAATTTCTTCTTCTTTGGCCATAATGGTTGATGCGTAAACTTGAATGATAGTCTTATTAACTGGTCTTCCTTGCGGGTGTATAGACATTATCCTATCACTGACAGTGTTGTACTTCAGGATAGATAGTGAAATTTTTTTTGACGTTGAATGCAATGCCATTCCTCCTCAAGTTGTCTTTCCCGACATAGTAGTCCATATGATTGTCTGATCCAAAATAGACAATTCCAGTCCATTTCAGCTTACTAATGCCTAGGATGTGGATGTTTATGTGTTCCACTTAATTTTTGATGATTTCCAATTTTCCTAGATTCATACTTCATACATTCCAGCTTCTGATTATTAATGGATGTTTGCAGCTGTTTCTTCCCATTTGGAGTCATACCACATTAGCAAATGAAGGTTCCAAAAGCTTGAACCCATCCGTGTTGTTAAGGTCAATTCTGAGGAGGCAGCTCTTCCCCAGTCATCTTTTGAGTGCCTTCCAACTTTAGGGCTTTATCTTCTAACACTATATCAATGTCCTGCTGCTATTCATAAGGTTTTCACTGGCTAGTTATTTTCAGAAGTAGACCGTCAGGTTCTTCTTCCTAGTCTGGAAGCTCAGCTGAAACCTGTTCTCCATGGGCAACCCTGCTTGTGTCTGAATGAATACCAGTGACATAGCTTCCAGCATCACAGCAACACTCAAGGCCCCCACAGTATGACAAACTGGCAGACATGTGTGTGTATATATATATGTTTTTATGTAGAGAGAGAGAATATATATAATTATTGGTTCACCGAATGTCTTCCCCATTAGTCCATGAGGTCACTCACCCACATTGTTGATATTACAGCCCCAATATTTCTGGCACATAATGGGCATAAGGAAACTGGTGACATAGTAGTTAAGTGCTATGGCTGCTAACCAAGGAGTTGGCAGTTCAAATCCACCAGGCGCTCCCTGGAAACTCTATGGGGCAGTTCTACTCTGTCCTATAGGGTCACTATGAGTCAGAATCGACTCGACGGTGCCAGGTTTTTGGTTTGGAATGGGCATGCAATAAATTCTTGTTGAATGCGTTGATGAACAAGTGAATGAAAAGACTTCTCTCTTTAAAATACATTCCTCTGTTAATTGAGGTGTGAATAAAGCCAATGATCAGTACCAGATCAAGATTTTTGTTGTTGTGTTCCCTCGAGTCAATTCTCCCACTCATAACAATCCTATAGAGCAGAGTAGAACTGCCTCATATGGTTTCCAAGGAGTGGCTGGTGGATTTGAACTGCCAACCTTTTGGTTAGCAGCTGTAGCCCTTAAACACTGCAACACCAGGGCTCCCAGATCAAGATGATACATAGTAAAAATGGCTTGTGTTTTACAAGAAAGTTCAAAAATCACAATCAACAATGTCAACTCTTTGTACATGGAATAAGAAAGGATTTAGGTCTTTTTACCTACAACATATATTTAAGGCTATATCAACATAAGAAGAAGAGTTTATTCAAAACTTCTGGCATAATATTTATTTGCACCTTAGCCTCAAACATTAAACTTGTCTATAGGTATTTAACTAATAGCTGAACGTCTGGTCCATCAAGGAAAAATACTAATAGGCATAAATAGTATCCTATTCCAGGATCTTATGAGTGTGTGCTGATGAAAATTAGGTTATATCAAACTAGTTTTTTATGTTTTGACTGTGCAAATCTCAGAATTTTTGAAGTAAAACTACCCACCACTTGATGAGCAATATTGGCTTGTAATTTTCCTTTCTCGTAATGCCTTCCTCAGGTTTTGGTATTAAGGCAATGATGGCCTCATAGAATGAGTTAGGAAGTATCCCTCTGCTTCTATTTTCTGGAAGAGACTGTGGAGAATGCTATTATTTCTTCCTTTAATTTTTAATAGAATTCATCAGTGAGCCATGTGGGACTGATGCCCTTCACTCAGCTGAGATAACCTGAAAAAAACCAAACTCGTTGTCCTGGAGTTGATTCTGACTCATGGTGGCCCATGAGTTATAGAGTAGAACTGATCCATAGGGTTTTCTTGGCTGTAATTTTTATGGAAACAGATTTTCAACATTTCTTCCAGGGCACGGTGGTGTGATTTTGAACCTCTAAATTTTAGTTCTTCTTCTTCTTTTTTTTTTATTGTGTTTTAGGTGTAAATTTACAGCACAAATTAATTTTCCTTTCAAAAATTTACACACAGGTTGTTTTGTGATGTTGATTGCAATCCCCACAATGTGTCAGCACTCTTCCACTTTCCCTTTCCATCCTGGGGTTCTTCACATCCATTTGTTCAGTTTTCCTGTCCCTTCCTGCCTTCTCATCTTTGCTTTTGGGCAGGTGTTACCCATTTGGTCTTGCATACTTGATTGAACTAAGAAGCACATTCCTTATATGTGTTGTTTATTTTATAGACCTGTCTAATCTTCGGCTGAAAGGTGCACATCAGGAGTGGCTTCAGCTCTGAGTTATCAGAGTGTCCAGAGTCATAGTGTTAGGGGTTTCTCCAGTCTCTGTCAGACCAGTTAGTCTAGTCTTTTTTTGTGAATTTGAATTTTGTTCTACATTTTTCTCCTGCTCTGTCTGGGACCGTCTATCGTGATCCCAGTCAAAGTGGTTGGTTGAGGTAGCTGGGTACCACCCAGTTTCTCTGGGCTCAGGCTGGTGGTTGCTGTAGTTTATAGGTCCATTAGCCCTTTGGACTAATATTTTCCTTCTGTTTTTGGTTTTCCTCATTCTCCTTTGCTCTAGATTGATTAGCACCAATAGATGTATCTTAGATGGTTTCTTACAAGCTTTTAAGACCCCAGACACTACTCACCAAAGTAGGATATGGAACATTTTCTTTATGAACTATGTTATGTCAGTTGACCTAGATATCTCCCAAGACCATGGTCAATAGCCCTCAGCCCCAGTAACTCGGTCCCTCCAGATGTATGAATGTGTCTAGGAAGCTTCTATGACTTTGCCTTGATCAAGTTGTGTTGACTTCTCCTATGTAGTGTACTGTCTTTCCCTTCATCAAAGTTAACATATGTCTACTATCTAATGATCCCCATTCCTTCCCTCCCTGGTAACCATCAAAGATGTTTTTTTTTTTTTTTTTCCTGTGTGTATACTTTTTCTTGTGTTTTTATAATAGTAGTCTCATACAATATTTGTCCTTTTGTGACTGACTTATTTCACTCAACATAATGCCCTCCAAATTCATCCATGTTGTGAGATGTTTTGCGAATTCATCATTGTTCTTTATCATTTTGTAGCATCCCATCGTGTGTATGTGCCATAATTTGTTTATCCATTCATCTGTTAATGGACACTAAGGTTTCCATTTTTTTGCTGTTGTGAATAATGTTACAATGATCATAAGCGTGCATATTTCTATTCATATGGTGGCTCTTATTTCTCTAGGGTATATTCCTAGGAGTGGGATTGCTGGATCCTATGGTATTTCTATTTCTAGCATTTTTAAGGAGGCGCCATGTAATTTTCTACAGTGATTATACCATTTTACGTTCCCACCAGCACTGCATAAGAGTTTCAATCTCCCCATAGATTAGTTCTTATTGTTGTGTGCTGACAAGTGAATTCTGACTCATAGAGACCCTATATGACAGAGTAGAACTGCCTCAGCAGTCTAGTGCAAATTGTGCCTCCTAGGAACCTGTCAAATACTTGATTCCTGGAGAGTAGGCATTATGGGTTGAATTGTGTTCCCCCTCCCCCCAAAATATGTGTCAACTTTGTTAGGCCATGATTCCCAGTATTGTGTGGTTGTCCTCCAATGTGATTGAGGTAATTTTCCAGTGTGTTGTAAATCCTAATCTTTGCCTGTGGTTACTGCGGCAAGATTAGATTATGTTAAAGAGGATTAAGGTGGGATGTAACACCCTCACCCAAGTCACATGCCTGATCCAACTTAAAGGGAATTTCCCTGGGATGTGGCCTGCACCACCTTTTATTTTATAAGAGATAAAATGAAAGGGAAGTGAGCAGAGAGTAGGGGACCTCATACCACCACAAAAGCAGTGCTGGGAGTACGGCTCATCCTTTGGACCCTAGGTTCCTGCTCAGAGAAGCTCCTAGTCCAAGGGAAGATTGATGACAAGGACCTTCCTCCACAGCCAAAAGAGAAAGCCTTTCCCTGGAGCTGATGCCCTGAATTTGGACTTCTAGCTTACTAGACTGTGAGAAAATAAACTTCTGTTTGTTAAAGCCATCCACGTATGGTATTCCTATTACAGAAACACTAGATAACCGAGACAGTAGGATTTTGTTATATGAGGAATAGTCTGGTGTATTTCCACAGTGTTTACCACCCTTCCCCTCCCTCTGCCAGAGCCAGGAAGGATATTTCTCAGGTTTTCAACAAGAGAACCTGGTGGAATACCTGGAGGTAAAAGTTTAAAAAGTGTAGGGTACCTCTAAGATTGCAGCCCTCTTCTCATTCTCCTGCTAGTCCACACTCAACCTCCAGTAATCTATTTAAGATTTCCTACCACTCCATTTATGGTTCCAGGCTTCTGTTTCAAGTAAACAGATCTCAGCTGTGACTGTATGCATCTTTCTCTCCAGATTTTGCGTTGGTTTGCGCTAAAACCCAATTTCTCTGATGGGTCCAAGAATATTATTGATTTTTAGTGTAGCAAGCTTTTTGTTGCTGCAAGGATGGAAGCTATAACTTCTAGGCTCTTTACATATTGGAACTGAAACCAGCTGCCACCAGATCACTGTATTCTGATTTTCCTTGATATTTCTGTGATTACCATTCTGGCAAAGTAGAAGCTGGAATAGGTTTTCTTTTATTAGCTGCTTACTTCAAGTTCACTGGATTTCTCACTAATGCCTTGAGTCTCTGGGTTGCTGTAATGGACTAATTTTATGATTTCTGTATTACCAGACTGTTCCCCAGTGCTAAGAATACCATTATTTCTGGGGTTGTTTACTGTAGCATTATAACTGTGTTCTGGGGGGATTTAAAATTTATCTCTGATGAAGTAAAGACAAAGATTTATGCCATTAAAAGTGAGATACAGATATAATTCCTTGACCTGGTTAATAGGAAAGCTGTGTTCTAATTTAGTGTTTCTCGATGTGTGATCACCAAATTGAAATAACCCAAGATTCTGTTGAGAATGCAGATTCTAGTCCCAAATCCAGCCTATTGTATTAGAAAATCAGTGAGTGTGCCTGTGAATATGCATTATGTAAGACTTCCAGGTGATTCATATAAACACAAAATTTTGAGAACTCCTGTTTTACATACTTTTTGTTAACTTTTTATATTACAATGATAAGTCGAGAAATACCTAAGCCTATCTTTCTCCAAGGAAGTGACTGCTCACTCAAGTATCATTTTTCATAACTAAATAATAAATGTAACCCACATTATCATGGGCTACATGAATCACGATCACACTTATTTTTTAAATCTTTTAATGATGTTTTAAAGATTTATCCTGTGGAGCTGTTTATTTCTTGCACCAGGGCAGAGGTGTGAAAGCTTTCTTCACAGTTCTTCTAATTATACAATCACACTATCAACCATGTGGAATGAATCAATACTGCAATGTTCTTTCAGTACACTGTTTTTGGAAGAAAAGCACTATGAATCCTGGCCATATTGTCAATCTTAAAACAAAACTAAACTTTACACTAAACTAAAATGAAACAAAGCATCTCGAAATCAAACATAGAAGGTGTCCTTTTTCTTTTCTTCTGCCATCCTCAGAGAGGGAGATAAAAAAAGCTTGTAAAGGATCACCCAATATCACTTTTAGTATCTGAGTTTACTTTTCTTACATCTCAACGAGAAGTTAACATATCATGTTCTTACGCCATTGAAATCTATTTTCTGAAAATAAATATTTGGCATTCTACATTTTTCATTCCCTTTTTGGAATCTGAGTTATAAGTAAAAATTGGGTCAGATTGTCCTCCCAGTCCTACTTTACCTTTCATTTCTCCATCCCAACCTACTTTTTTCCCTGTGATCAATCAAAGACTGTGACGGGAATAGTGCAAGAGTTGGTCAAGGTCAAAATGGAAGTTCTTCGAAAAGATTCAGTACAGATAGAACTTTGCTGAGAAAAAAAAAAAATGATTTGATGTAGTTCACTTATTTCCTGAAAGGTCAGAGGATCTGAGTTACATGGAAGAACTTCCTCTGATTAGGTGAAAAAGTTCTATCAAACAGGATACAACCTCTTTGTAATTTATCCGTAATTGGTCTTTGAGGGGCAAGAGAGATTCCCACCTTTACTGGGTGGAATGAAAAAGGAAGGAAGAAGTTTCTACACCAAAGACTCTGTGAAAAGCCTAACATGCTGGCAAATATGCTAATACATGCTGTTGCCTTTAATGTGCTTATAATGAAACTTGGGATATATGTGGAAAACAAACTGTCCTGGTGAAGCAATGTAAAATGCTTTCTGCCCATACGATAAACCGTTTTGCAAAAATTGTAGAAACACTGGACAGAGATATAGGGTATCCATGTTCAAATTTGTGTTCATTCAGTGCTGACTAGGAGCCAGGTTCAGTGCCAGTGCTTTATATCAATATTTTATTTAACAAATATTGGTGAAGTATTATCATCATGAAAGCATACGCAAGGAAAATATAAGGGCCACAAAGTCAATACTTTGCAGAAGGAGTGTTGGAATGGAGATCAGTTTGACTCCAAAGCACATACTCTTTCCCTATATTATTCCTTAAGGAACGAGAATCATAGGCTCTGATCTGCGTGGTCTCTAGAGCTTTGTATCTCCAAGAATCGTATGATTTTGAGAAGACCTTCGCTCTCAACTGACCTGGTAATTTTGCCTTCTACTCCCTTATTTTTCCTGTTCTGTATTTAGAAATTTTGTTAAAAAATTGTCAAACAAAAAATAATATTAAATACATTATAATTCTCATTTTTTTTTTTTTTTTGGCTAGAAAAACGTAAAATTGACAATTAATAGGAGTAGGGAGCCCTAAAGGATACATGCTTTTGTTAAAATGTTAAAAGATTCTTTAACAACTCAGACACACCCTATTAAAATGTTGGAGCAATCTCTGTGTAGGCTTAACTGATACAATTTGTCTTACATGTAACTCAGGGACAAGAAAATCTCATTAAATAAATTCTTACCTTACTTACATTACCAATACATTCAGATAATTTAATTAAAAAAAAAAAAAAGGCGCCATAATCCAACATTGCAAGATTTGGTAGGAAAACTGTATAATTATCTTTCCTTCCTTCTCTTTCTTTGTTACTGCAGTAATGATACTAAAGAACTGAATTTATCATTCTGATTCAAGATTTATTTAAATTCAAAAATTTATTGGATGTCTACTTGTCTACTACGTGCCACACTCTGTTCTAAGCAAGAGTATACAATGTAGAACAAATGAAAATTCCAGGCATCAAGGAGCTTTCATTCTAATGGAATATTATTTATATAAAAGTAAAAATGAATTTCTATTTAGATTTTTCTTTAGACTTTGCATATTTTTCAGAATATCAGCATACCAAGAGGTTTGTAGTCTTAGTAACAGTGTTTCTTATATTGAGATAAATTGAATGAGGGAGGAATGAGGTCAGTTCAACCACTCTTGTATCCTCAGAACATAGCAAAGCACTTGGTACTTAGTTGGCAGTCCAAACATATGGTTTGAATTGATACTTTCACAGATTTCAATATTTAAATCTCTGACTCATCTGGACTTTTTCATTATAAAATATGATGTAGGTATCAACTTATACACTATTTCCAAGAAGATAACCAGTTATAGTAGTACCACTTATTGAACTATTTAACCTTTTTTTTGCAAATGGAAAATGTCATCACTAGCAGTTATGACATTAATACGTATTCCTTATATTTTTCTGAAATTTTTATTCCAACTTGTTGATTTGTTTATTCTTGTACAAGAATCACCCTGTTAAACTCTTGTCATTCCTGCTCATATTTTACAAAACTGAAAAACCAAACCCATTGCTGTCCACTCGATTTCCACTCATAGTTACTCTATAGGACAGAGTTAGAACTGCCCCACAGGGTTTCCAAGGAACAGCTGGTGGATTCGAACTGCTGACCTTTTGGTTAACAGCAGACTCTTAATCGCTGTGCCACCAGGACTCCATATTCTACAATTCCTATATATTTTCTTGTTTTATTGCCTTGGCTGACATAGCTAGGAAAAAATGATAAAAAAAAAAAAAAAGGATGATAATAGGCATCTTTTGTTTTATTCATCAATTTAAGAGGTAGGACTCTGTTGTCCAATATAGTAGCAAGCAGTCACATATGGTATTTAAATTTATTTTGAAATGAATTAAAATTATAAATTTAGCTCTTCAGTATCATTAGCCACATCTCAAGTGATCAATAATCAAAGTGGCTATATAGCCTACCACATTGGTCAGTAGCAGAGAACATTGCTACCATTGCTAAAAGTTTTATTGGGCAGTACTGCTACAGAATTTTACCACTAAACTTGATGTACACTGTTGGTCCAATAGATAATAGTACTCCATAAGTTTTCATACACAATGTTCTAAAATTAAATTATGAATAGTATGTCACTGTAATTTTTATTTCTTTTTTTTACAACCAGGAATTATTTAAAACTATATTTTTAAATATTGTAATAAATTATTTTAAAATTTTTTTTTAAATTATACTTTAGGGTTATGTTACTGTGGTCAGAGAATGACTAGTAAAATTTCTGCTTCCTGAAGTGGTCTTTCTGGCTTAGTGTGAGGTCTCATTTTGTAACTGTTGCTTTAACATTTGAAAAAATGTTCCATGAACATTTGAAAAGCGTCCATATAATCTCTGTTTGCAGAGTGCTAAAATATGTTAAGTATTTTGCAGATTTATTTTATAAACTGTAGTAGTATATCAAACTTCTTGATTATCTTATTTAAAGGCTCTGTTATCCTTTCAAGGAGCCCTGGTGGCACAATGGTGAAGTGCTCAGCAGCTAACTGGTAGGTTGGCAGTTCAGACTCACTCGGCTGCTCCTTGGATGAAAGGCCTGGTGATCTGAGGTATCTATAATTTCTATGGTTATATATAAAAACACGCTTTCTTTTTAAGAATTGACTCTTGCAAAGTACCCAGAGGTACTCCTAAAGATGATAGGAAATCAGATGTGTTTACTCCTTGGCACACTACATGAGAAGTGGTTGAGGACATACAGAGAGCTCATGATCCCAGATATTTCCATTCCTCCCATAAAATTCACAATTTGGGAAAGATACTTTTCTCTTTTAAACTGCCTGTGTAGTGAAGTGGTATTAACACTTGCCCGAACACAAGTATAGCTCAGGGCCTGATCTGATCAGGAGATTCTTGTGTCATGGGGCTTATCTGACTTCAGCTCTCCAGGCCTTGATTTTTACATCTGAAATAAGCTCTAATTGTTAAAATTCCATACGCTATAGGGTTATTACTACTATGGGAAATATGATGATTGACTAAAAATATGGCCTGTGTTCAACTTCTGTTCTTAAATTTCACATTTAAAGAACTAAAATAAATTTGGAAAACTATGGGGCTAGAACAGTTAGGGTTATATTCAGGAAGGCGTATCAGCAAATACATTATCTTCAGAAGAAAGTTGAAATATATTAAATATGGAATAGAAATAGTTTCCATCTATTTAAAAAAAATACCATTAATCATCAAAAAGGAAAAAAAGATTGACAATTGTGTAAAATTGTATGTTTAAGATATATAAGGATATTTTTCTTATCACGGTTCTCTTCAGAAATAAGCAACTTTGTAACAAAGTTTGGAAAATAACTAGATTTTTGATTTGTTGTTACATGGACATTTCTTACTCAAATTATGTTGAGAGATGCGACCAATAAACTGATTATAATAAACTGACTGCATTTTCCAGGAAGGTTACTTAGGAATAATGTAAAGAAAAACACAGTTAGCATAGATTTTTAAAAGGCTGAACTTGTACTTGCATATATGTTTACGTATTTTGTTTCCATTCTGCTACCAAATTAGCAATTATATGAGCCAGAAGAAACCATCTAATTAAAGAACAAAATGTGATCTGTGCTGTTCCACTTTCCTTGGTCCTATTATACAATTATCTGTGAAGATGATGAAATACTGCTCACTGCTAAGTGATTTATGCCTATATGGTCATTTATCATTAGAGGTAATTATAGTTTAGTGCAGAGCCTTGAGTCCTAGAGTAATGCAGTTTTAGCAGCAGATATTTGGAATGGTCCAACGTAATCCCAATAAAACAATCCTACTTATCTCCACCATCTCTCACCCACATTCATTTCATCCTTTCTAGTGTTTTTCAACTCAATGAATGGAACACTATCTATTTGGAAGCACAAACTAGAAGTATACCAGCAATTTGTGGTACTTTCCTCCATTTTACCATCCCTCCCATGTCCAGTTTATGACTACATCTTCTAGATTATCTCATAAATATTTCTCCCTATTTATCTCTGTCTCCAAAACTACCACCTAACCTAAAACCAAAAACCCGTGGCTGCTGAGTCGATTCTGACTCATAGGGACCCTATAGGACAGAGTAGAATTGTCCCATAGGGGCTCCAAGGAGAGGCTGGTGGGTTTGAACTGCCGACCTTTTGGCTATCAGCCGAGCTCTTAGCTACCACCTAACCCAAGTTACCTTTATTTGCCTTTGGTGGATGCCTATTACTAACTACTTTTTTTCATTCACATTTGCCTGCTTTTCAATCCATTTTCCACCTTTAAATGACATTCTTTGCTCTTAGGATAAGGAACAGTGACCTTAACATGGCATATTCCCTCTATCAGAAAATTTTTCCACTATCAATAATACTTCAAATAAATAGACAATTTCTCAGGAATATCTTCCTATTCAACTACTTTCCTCCATACACTTATAATGTATTCAAATACACATTTATGTAATTATCAGATTAAAGTCTATCTCTGCATTACTCAAGGAGTCCTGGTAGCACAGTGGTTAAAGTGATGGACTGCTAACTGAAAGTCTGGTGGTTTGAAACCACCAGTAGCTCAGAGGGGAGCAAGATGTGGCAGTCTGCCTCCATAGAGATTTACAGCCTTGGAAACCCTATGGAGTCATATAAGTTGGAATCCACTCAATGACAGTAAGCTTTTTTTTTTTCCTTCATTATTGTGTAAATTTGCTGAGAGCAGGTATTGTGTCTGCCATTGCTTACCATTCATTGCCCAGCATGAATCACAATGGTTGGAGAACAATTGGTGTTAAATATTTTTTGAGTGCATGAATGAATAAATAAGTGAATGGGTACCAATACCATAAACACATTTCTGGTTCATGGCTCACACTTTGGCTAAGATAGCTATCTTATATCTACTGAGTAGGGTTAAAAAGTAAATAAAAAGAAGAAATAGGTGGACATTTAATTAAACAATAAATACGTTCATGTCATTAGATTTTCGTTGTTTTGGAGGTGCCAAGCAGCATATAATTGAGTGATTATTGAACTTTTTAGAGTTTGAATCTTTTTTATTACCCCAATGTAAAAAAAGTTTCTTCAAATGTGAGCCTTAACTTAAAACCTCTATAAGGCTGTAATAAAGTTATTTTATTGTAGATTACAAAGTTTTGAGTAGTTATATATACATGTGTTTTTACTTAGACTTGGAATAATTATTGTTTTTATTTCATCCTTCTTGTGTTCAAGCTTCTCTGTTTTTCTTAATTGTAAGCTAACATTAAGGCAGCCAAATAATAATTTTTCACTCGATACTTCCCATATGTTCCTCACACAATATTACTAAAAAACAAACTTTCAAGTAGGCGGCTGTTCTTTGGAGGCAGAATCTAACAGATTGTTCAGTCAAACCAAAGTCTTCATGCTCTTTCACACTTTCTCTCCCTTTATTCTCATCTTTCCCTTATTCCCTTTTCCCCTTTATCTTCTCTGGCCTTGATTCCCCACTTCCTCCCAAACTTCCCTCAGAACATCTCCTACTCTACCTCTAAACTTCTACAAGTCTCTTCTCTACCCCTCAACCTCCTCAGTACACAAAGGCTGACTCTATGGGTTACACATTCTTATCGCTTAATATTTTATTTTATTTTTCTCCAGAATAGTAGCCATTTGAGCCATTTTCATTCCTGATTACACTTACCACATCATAGCAGTTACTCTGTTCTGACACTAGCTGTGTGGCTTTGGGCTCTACGTCTCAGTTTCCTCAACCATAAATCAGGGATAGCAATAATATCTAGGGAACGATAGCCCAAAGCTTTGATAACTTGAGGGTCCTCCGTTAAGAAAAGAATGCAGTATTCAGATTAAAAATACAAAGTGGGTATTTTTTGAGAATGAGGAAAGAAATACCAATACAGCACAATTCTTAAAAAGCTAATTTAGACCACAGACATCACAAAGTGAGGAAATAACATAAAATTCATACTCAATAATTGACTGAAAATACTTTTACAATACGTTTTTCCATATACTTTGGTTGCATACTTCTTCATTGCTTCTTCTTGTGACAGCAATTTTGTAAAATCATTTTCTACAGAGAGATAAAAAAAAATGAGCTCTGATGGCTGACTGAGTTTTTTATTTATAGTTTAGAAACCTTTGTTTTAGTTTTACAACCCACATTTGATAATGTCACGTAGGTTTTTAGATTCACTAATTTGGGATAACCTCTGTCAAGTTTCTTTCATACGTGAGGTATAAAATTGGAAGAATTTTTCACTGACTAGCTTTTGGCTCTGTACTTTTCAAACCATGATTCTCTTCCATTCTGCACACACTTCCAAGGCTGTGAGCTGTACAGATCATTTATATTAGATGCCATCTTTAGACCTTCGTGCAGGACGAATAAGCACAGTGGGTGGTATTCCTGGAAGCCATTCCTGCACAGAACGACTAGCCATAACTTAACCTTACATAGAAGTGACTACCAAAAAACCAAACCAAACCCACTGCTGTTGAGTCAATTCCAACTCAAAGTGACCCTACAGGACAGAGTAGAACTGCCCCATAGAGTTTCCAAGGAGCGCCTGGTGGATTTAAACTACCAACCTCTTGGTTAGCAGCTGTAGCACTTAAGAAGTGACTACACATCATGTAAATGTATCCCATTAAACCAGAACTAAATGTATCCTCAACACAAATGACTATTACTAACATCCCCAAAATATTTGGGGCACTCTTATTCCCTCCAATATGAAAGAAAGAAAGATGGAGAATCAGAGTGAAAAGTGAGGGTTGTATTAACTGATTGAAGTTAAATATCTTTTACAAATTTAACAAAAGTATTGTTGTTGTTGGGTGCCGTCGAGTCGGTTCTGACTCATAGCGACCCTATGCACAACAGAACGAAACACTGCACGGTCCTAAGCCATCCTTACAATCGTCGTTATGCTTGAGCTCATTGTTGCAGTACTGTGTCAATCCACCTCCTGGAGGGTCTTCCTCTTTTCCGCTGACCCTGTATTCTGCCAAGCGTGATGTCCTTCTGCAGGGACTGATCCCTCCTGACAACATGTCCAAAGTGTGTAAGACGTAGTCTCCGCATCCTTGCTTCTAAGGAGCATTCTGGCTGCACTTCTTCCAAGACAGATTTGTTCGTTCCTTTGGCAGCCCATGGTATATTCAATATTCTTCACCAACACCACAATTCAAAGGCATCAACTCTTCTTTGGTTTTCCATATTCATTGTCCAGCTTTCACATGCATATGATGTGATTGAAAATACCATGGCTTGGGTCAGGCGCACCTTAGTCTTCAGGGTGACATCTTTGCACTTCAACACTTTGAAGAGGTCCTTTGCAGAAGATTTACCCAATGCAACGCGTCTTTTGATTTCTTGACTGCTGCTTCCATGGCTGTTGATTGTGGATCCAAGTAAAATGAAATCCTTGACAACTTCAATCTTTTCTCCATTTATCATGATGTTGCTCATTGGTCCAGTTGTGAGGATTTTTGTTTTCTTTATGTTGAGGTGTAATCCATATTGAAAGGCTGTGTCTTTGATCTTCATTAGTAAGTGCTTCAAGTCCTCTTCACTTTCAGCAAGCAAGGTTGTGTCATCTGCATAATGCAGGTTGTTAATGAGTCTTCCTCCTATCCTGATGCTCCATTCTTCTTCATATAGTCCAGCTTCTCAGATTATTTGTTCAGCATACAGATTAAATAGGTATGGTTTAAGAATACAACCCTGACGCACACCTTTCCTGACTTTAAACCAATCAGTATCCCCTTGTTCTGTCAGAACGGCTGCCTCTTGATCTATGTAAAGGTGCCTCATGAGCATAATTAAGTGTTCTGGAATTCCCATTCTTCGCAGTGTTATCCACAGTTTGTTATGATCCACACAGTCAAATGCCTTTGCACACTCAATAAAACACAGGCAAATATCCTTCTGGTGTTCTCTGCTTTTAGCCAGAATCCATCTGATATCAACAATGATATCCCTGGTTCCACGTCCTCTTCTGAAACCAGCCTGAATTTCTGGCAGTTTCCTATCGATATACTGCTGCAGCCGTTTTTGAATGATCTTCAGCAAAATTTTGCTTGCATGTGGTATTAATGCTATTGTTCTATAATTTCCCCATTCGGTTGGATCACCTTTCTTGGGAATAGGCATAAATATGGATCTCTTCCAGTCAGTTGGCCAGGAAGCTGTCTTCCATATTTCTTGGCATAGATGAGTGAGCACCTCCAGCGTTGCACCTGTTTGTTGAAACATCTCAACTGATATTCCATCAATTCCTGGAACCTTTTTTTCGCCAATGCCTTCAGAGCAGCTTGGACTTCTTCCTTCAGTACCATCAGTTCGTGATCATATGCCACCTCTTGAAACGGTTGAATATCGACTATTTCTTTTTGGTATAATGACTCTGTGTATTCCTCCCATCCTCTTTTGATGCTTCCTGCATTGTTTAATATTTTCCCCATAGAAGCCTTCACTATTTCAACTCGAGGCTTGAATTTTTTCTTCAGTTCTTTCAGCTTGAGAAACGCCGAGCGTGTTCTTCCCTTTTGGTTTTCCTTCTCCAGCTCTTTGCATATGTCGTTATAATACTTTACTTTGTCTTCTTGAGAGGCCCTTTGAAATCTTCTGTTCAGTTCTTTTACTTTATCAATTCTTTCTTTTGTCTTAGCTGCTCTACGCTCAAGAGCAAGTTTCAGAGTCTCCTCTGACATCCATCTTGGTCTTTTCTTTCTTTTCTGTCTTTTCAGTGACCTCTTGATTTCTTCATGGATGATGTCCTTGATGTCATTCCACAACTCGTCTGGTCTTTGGTCACTAGTGTTCAATGCATCAAATCTGTTTTTGAGATGGTCTCTAAATTCAGGTGGGATATACTCAACATCATATTATGACTCTTGTGAATTTGCTCTGATTTTCTTCAGTTTCAGCTTAAACTTGCATATGAGCAATTGATTGTCTTTTCCACAGTTGGCCCCTGGCCTTGTTCTGACTGATGATATTGAGCTTTTCCATCGTCTCTTTCCACAGAGGTAGTCAATTTGATTTCTGTGTGTTCCATCTGTCAAGGTCCATGTGTATAAAGAAAAAAAAAATAGTCACCGTTTATGTTGGTGGAAGAAGGTATTTGCAATGAAGAAGTCGCTGGTCTTGCAAAATTCTATCATTCGATCTCCAGCATTGTTTCTATAACCAAGGCCATAGTTTCCAACTACTGATCCTCCTTCTTTGTTTCCAACTTTTGCATTCCAATCGCCAGTAATTATCAATGCATCTTGATTGCATGTTAGATCAATTTCAGACTGTAGCAGCTGATAAAAACTTCTATTTTTCATCTTTGACCCTAGTGGTTGGTGCGTAAATTTGAATAACGGTCGTATTAACTGGTCTCCTTGTGGGTGTATGGATATTATCATATCACTGACAGCATTGTACTTCAGGTTAGATCTTGAAACGTTCTTTTTGGCGATGAATGCAACACCATTCCTCTTTGACTTGTCATTCTCAGCATAGTAGACTATATGATTGTCTGATTCAAAATGGCCAATACCAGTCCATTTCAGCTCACTAATGCCTAGGATATCGATGTTTATGTGTTCCATTTCATTTTTGACAATTTCCAATTTTTCTAGATTCATACTTCATACATTCCAGGTTCCGATTATAAATGGATGTTTGCAGCTGTTTCTTCTCATTTTGAGTCATGCCACATCAGCAAATGAAGGTCCTGAAAGCTTTACTCCATCCACATCATTAAGGTCAACTCTACTTTGAGGAGGCAGGTCTTCCCCAGTCATCTTCTGAGTGCCTTCCAACCTGGGGGGCTCATCTTCCAGCACTGTATCAGACAATGTTCCGCTGCTATTCATAAGGTTTTCACTAGCTAATGCTTTTCAGAAGTAGACTGCCAGGTCTCTCTTCCTAGTCTGTCTCAGTCCAGAAGCTCAGCCCCATAGGGTTTCCAAGGAATGGCTGATGGATTCGAACAGCTGACCTTTTGGTAAGCAGCTGTAGCTCTTAACCACTGTACCACCAGAGCTCTATAGAGTACATGGGAGGATTACATGAGTTAATTCATGAAATGCATGTGCCCAGCACAAAGTCAGTTCTCAAGAAGTGTTATCTGTGAATGATATTAATCTGTATGGAAATTGCATTTTTACTTGTCTCTCTCTAAACAGGTTGTGAACTTCCTCAGAGTAAGGATAGTGTCTTTTTCACCACTGTATTTCCAGCATCTACCACAAGGCCTGACATGCATCATTGTCAGTAAGTTACTCAGCTAAAATTTACCATGTAATCTCACATTGAAAAAAATAATTTAAAAAATAGCTGATATTTTTTAAAAAGTTGTTATTTATTGAAAGCCTATTTGTGATAGATTTTTACATAAACCAAATTTTTATGGTATACTTGCAGTGTCAATGTTGTCTTTTATTGACAGATATAACAGGAAATCAGGTGGCAAAGGAGAAATGTGGTTTGCAGAGCCCCAACCCCAAGCATCACAGAGCAAGGACACAGAGAGATGGCTCTGGAGCTCAGAGACAATAGGTAAAAGACCAGCACACCCTATCATTCTACATCAAAGAAATTTAAAGAGATTTGGAGCTAGGGAGAGTGGTAGAAACTACCTGGTCTGGTCTTCTTAGTTTTCAAATGAGAAAACTTAGGCTCAAAGGCATTAATTGCCTTGTGAGAAAGGTTACAGCCTTTGTAAGTATTAGAGACAGGGCAGGAATCTAAATATTTTTATTCTGCCTTTCACTTAAATCCCCAGTATTCAATGCTGTTTCTAAGGACAATAAACAAATTAATGGACAATAAATTTTTATTCTCAAAGATGCAAAAGATGGTCTGCAAAGGATGCAAAAATGAAAAAACTTATAAAATGGGCAATTCTTATATCCTGCCTAAAAAAAAAAAAAATTTTTTTTTTTATATCCTGCCTAGATAAAAATAAAAATAATTGCTGCCTAATGGTTTTATTTTGTACAGGGCAAACTTTTAGAATTTATGAAATAGATAATAACATGTCTTTTAGATTGTTTCTCTCAAATCCCATGCTTTTTGTCTTGAGCTGTGTAGGACTCAGTTTGATATTAAGCTGCTGTTGGGACTGATTAATGGTTCTGGCGTAACTGTAAATATTTTTTTCAGACTATTCATTTGATAATTTAGTTCTACCCCTTGATTCTCAGGTATAAAATTACAGAGAGACACCGCATAGTGCAAAGAATGTTGAAGCAACACTGTAGCCTGCTTCCTCCTTCCTTAATCTCAAAGGACTCTGTGCTAATTGCATTGCCATGGACACACCTTTGTTAGTCAGGATGGAGGGAACTACTTGATGAACAACCACGCTACAACAAAATCTCCTCCATTCTGCAGAGTCAAGCCAAATCAAGGGTCTTTGTGAATCACAATCTCTTTGAGTAGACTAGATTTGTTCAATGCTGAAGGTCTGTGGAAAGGTACATTTTATAAGCTTTCTTTGGTTGTTTTCACAGACAAGCTGTTGAATAAAGACACCTACACTTCAAACCCTCTTTAATTCATTTTATGTAAATTGAAAGAATTTCACAGTATATTAAAATACTACAAAATGTTTTTGTCTTTGGTAGTGGCTTTTCAAGGATTTACTGACTAACATGACACATGCTTTTGTTTGGGGATTTTGCTCTTTGATTCACTCATGTCAATGTCTTTTGTCTAATTTACTCAATAAGAGCTGGCTTGGCTTTTCTTCTCAATTGTTTAAAATGAGAATGGCATTTAATTTTAGCACTTACTGTCTTGGCATAAAGATGAACTTTGGCAGTTGAGAGGATGTTTTATCTTCAAAATACAAAAGATTCCAGAAATTTAAGAGGTTGTGAGACAGGGAAGAAAAATAACAAGCCAAATTCTGTTGCAGGCCAAGACTTTCCAGCTCGGGACTAAGCCCTTCCTAGGTTCTTGCTTTCTACTGACCAAGAATGACCAGGAGAGGCTCAGAGGTTCCACATGAACAAAGGTTTATTAGCGACAGAAAGAGTAAAGGCTCATGAGCAGGGAACAGAGAGGGACCACGCAATGCTAGCCTCTGTTCTCCCAAACAAAGATTTTTCTGAGACTTATATGGGTTTAGCAAGGATAACAGAAAAAAAAAAAAAAGGATAATAGAGTAATGAATATTTAGTAGGTTTCTTTCAAGGGGCGGGTGTACTTCTCAGAATGGTGGTGCATACTAAATTAGGCTGCGTGTGCATCTAGAATCCAAGATGGAACTCTTAGCAAAGGCTCTTGGGACTGGATGGCAGGACTTATTATGGGGGGTCACGCTTGTGCAGCCACCCTGCAGCACCAGTTCAATTCCTGTCTCAGGTACTTTCATCAGTCGGAGGTCATCCGTCAGTCACCTTGCAGATGTCTGTGCATGTTCCAGGAACCAGATGGGGCTGGTCCTTCTGAAAAACATCTTACAAGGAAGTATATTGTTTGGTCCTTCCTTATAGCATATTCCAGGATGGGGGTTTTATGTCATTAGGCAAGCTTGCAGGTGTTGCAGGGTTCCTTGCCTGGGGGCTCAGTCCCCTTTTGTTCCCTATCTCAGTGGCACCAACTAATTTTAGGGGGAAAATTATATAATTGCAGGCCCATTAGCTTTTTTTTTTTTTTTTTAGGTGAGTTATTTTAAAGCAACAATTAATGGTACCAATTTAAAAACCTGCTCAGTTTCAGAAGGTGGGCTCTTTCCACAAATAGTGGCTGCAAAAGATCTCTTTGAAGTGTTAAAAAGCAAAGATGTCTTTCAGGACTAATGTGTGCCTGACCCAAGCTACCTTAGGCTGGGCTCTCTAGAGAAGCAAAACCAGTAAGGCGTAAAGAGAGATTTATATCAAGGAAATGGCTCATGAGGCTGTACAGTCTGGAATGTTCTGAATCCATGGGTCACGACAGAGACTTCTCCTGATTCGTGTAGCCACAGGGACTGGTAAACCCAAGATCAGCAGAGCTCTTGCTCACAGGCTGCGAAGATTGAAGATTGACGAATCCCAAGATTGGCAGACAAGATGGCAGGTAAGCAGCTAGCTCAAGTCTCAAGAACCGGAGGTCAGATGAACAGGAGCCAGCTGCAGGATCCAGAGTAAGCAGGAACCCACAAGCCTTGTCTGAATGTCCACTTATATCCTATGCAGGCCATACACCCAAGGAAACTCCCTTTCAACTGGTTGGCTACTGACAGCAGATCCCATCATGTAGGCAATCACATTATATCAAATCTCATTATGGAAGTGATCACAACATATACGACTGCCAAATTACATCATAACTGCCAAACCTCTGAGAATCATGGCCCAGCCAAGTTGACACACAACCTTAACCATTGCACAAGCCATGATATTTTCAATTACCTCATATGCATGTGAAAGCCGGACAATGAATAAGGAAGACTGAAGAAGAATTGACGCTTTTGAATTATGGTGTTGGTGAAGAATATTGAATATACTGTGGACTGCCAGAAGAATGAAAAATCTGTCTTGAAATAAGTACAGGCAGAATGTTCCTTGGAAGTGAGAATGATGAGACTTTATCTCACATACATTAGACATGTTATCAGAAGGGACCAGTCCCTGGAGAAGGACATCATGCTTGGTAAAGTAGAGGATCATTGAAGAAGAGGAAGACCCTCGATGAGATGGATTGATACAGTAGCTGCAACAATGGGCTCAAATATAGCAATGATTATGAGGATGGCGCAGGACCAGGCAGTGTTTCGTTCTGTTGTACACAGGGTCACTATCAGTCAGAACAGACTCAGTGGCACCTAACAACAATAAATAAATGATTAACCAAATATTCACATTAAACTAGAGAAGAAATTAGTTAGTTTTACACCTATGATATGGATAGGTATAAGGTAGTAGTCACTTTAGAGAGGATTCAGCATCAGTGCATCAACTCAAACTTTCCATTTAGGTTTGATTTAATTGTGTGATTTAATCTCTTGGTTTGAGAAGCAAAATAATTAAACAAAATTGAACGGTTATATACCACACTATCATTGTACTGTCTTTCCTTTTTTAAATAAAACAGAAAACTAAGAATCAGGAAAAAAATAAAAAAGCAATGTATTATTTTCACCTTGACATTTAAATCTTTTCCAATTGGACTTACTCTCCTGCTTCTAATTTAATCATATATTTATTAGAGATAAATTATTTTCAACATCATCAGAAATTCCTGGGTTGTCAAGAGTTTCCCAAAGACAGAATAGACCACCACTAGGTACTCAGAAATGTGGAGTCAAAGAAGAATTGGGACAATGAGTAAGGAAAGAGAGGGTATGTGAAATAAAGCAAAGGAAAGTAGGTAAATAACTATAGATGTTAGAGACAGTTACATGCTAGGTAAGAATCAAATGAATCTTTATGCTTTTTTGAGTTATTCAATATCAAATAAACATTTAACCTGTTAGATGGTGTTAACCAAAGTATTTGCAATTTGTGGGTATTTCTTCTCTTATTTTAAAACTAAACAAGAATGTTATCTATGTTAGATGTGATTCGTTTTTTTTTTTTTTGCTGTGAAACTAAAATTCTCTCTATTCCTATTTCAAGCTTTTGGATCAATTGAATGCAAGAATATTCTGAGACTACGAAATCCACTTTAAAAACTGTTTCCGCCTTCAAAACTTCTAAGGGTGAATGCCGACTTTTGGTTAGCAGCCAAACTCCTAGCCACTGGACCCCTAGGGCTCCACTTACACGAATGCAACAAGAGTTTTTATTGTGAATGCAAAACCAAAATAAGAAAAACGAATTTGATGTCAAGGCTGATGGATGCATTTGGTGCCCATAACCCCTAAGTAAAAAAAAAAAAAAGAAAATATGTTTTACTCAAAATAACTTTATTTTCCTTGTCAATTTACCTGTAATCAATAACTATTACAGATTTGAAAATAGAAGCAATGTTTATATTCATGTCTCTTCTTTAGCTATTACGTACATTTCAGTTTTTCAGTTTCAGTTTCCATTGAGTCAGTTCTGACACATGACAACCCCATGTGTTGCAGAATAGAGATGCACTCCATAGGGTTTTCAAGGCTGTAGCCTTTTGGGAGCAGATAGCCAGGCATCCTTCTGAGCCACCCCTGGGTGGGTTTGAACCACCAATCTTTCTGTTAGTACTAGGAGGAAAAAGTTGCTTCAGTTTCTTAGACAATCTCTCTCTCTCTCTTTTTTTTTACACAGCCTAAGGAAAAGGAGGCCTGGTGGTGCAAAGGGTTAAGCATTCAGCTCTTAACCAAAAGGTTGGTAGTTCAAACCCTTCTAGCAGCTCCACGGGAGAAAGACCTGGCGATCTGCTTCCATAAAGGTTACAGCTAAGAAAAACCTATGAGGCAGTTCAACTCTGTCATAGTGGGTCACTGTGAGTCAACACTGACTCAAGGGCACAGAACAAAAGCAATCTTATGGAAGTAGATTGCCAGGCCTTTCTCCTATGATGCCATTCAGTGGATTTGAAAACCAACTTTTAGGTTAGTAGCCCAATGCACCATCTAGGAACTTTGCTATACGATTTGTACACTTTATTAAATTAAAGATAATTTGATAATGACTGCTGTTTTTTTTTTTATTAACTTTTATTAAGCTTCAAGTGAACGTTTACAAATCCAATCAGTCTGTCACATATAAGTTTATATACATCTTACTCCCTACTCCCACCTTCTCTTCCCCTATTGAGTCAGCCCTTTCAGTCTCTCCTTTCGTGACAATTTTGCCAGCTTCCCTCTCTCTCTCTATCCTCCCATCCCCCCTCCAGACAAGAGCTGCCAACACAGTCTCAAGTGTCCACCTGATATAATTAGCTCACTCTTCATCAGCATCTCTCTCCCACCCACTGACCAGTCGCTTTCATGTCTGATGAGTTGTCTTCGGGGATGGTTCCTGTCCCGTGCCGACAGAAGGTCTGGGGAGCATGGCCACCGGGATTCCTCTAGTCTCAGTCAGACCATTAAGTATGGTCTTTTTATGAGAATTTGGGGTCTGCATCCCACTGATCTCCTGTTCCCTCAGGAGTTCTCTGTTGTGCTCCCTGTCAGGGCAGTCATCGATTGTGGCCGGGCACCAACTAGTTCTTCTGGTCTCAGGGTGATGTAGGTCTCTGGTTCATGTGGCCCTTTCTGTCTCTTGGGCTCCTAGTTGTCGTGTGACCTTGGTGTTCTTCATTTTCCTTTGCTCCAGGTGGGTTGAGACCAATTGATGCATCTTAGATGGCCACTTGTTAGCCTTTAAGACCACAGACGCCACATTTCAAAGTGGGATGCAGAAGGTTTTCATAATAGAATTATTTTGCCAATTGACATAGAAGTCCCCTCAAACCATTTTCCCCAGACCCCCGCCCCTGCTCCGCTGACCTTTGAAGCATTCATTTTATTCTGGAAACTTCTTTGCTTTTGGTCCAGTCCAATTGAGCTGACCTTCCATGTACTGAGTGTTGTCTTTCCCTTCACCCAAAGCAGTTCTTATCTACTGATTAATCAATAAAAAACCCTCTCCCTCCCTCCCTCCTCCCTTCGTAACCACAAAAGTATGTGTTCTTCTCAGTTTTTACTATTTCTCAAGATCTTATAATAGTGGTCTTATACAATATTTGTCCTTTTGCCTCTGACTGATTTCACTCAGCATAATGCCTTCCAGATTCCTCCATGTTATGAAATGTTTCAGAGATTCTTCACTGTTCTTTATCGATGCGTAGTATTCCATTGTGTGAATATACCACAATTTATTTACCCATTCATCCGTTGACGGACACCTTGGTTGCTTCCAGCTTTTTGCTATTGTAAACAGAGCTGCAATAAACATGGGTGTGCATATATCTGTTCGTGTGAAGGCTCTTGTATCTCTAGGGTATATTCCGAGGAGTGGGATTTCTGGGTTGTATGGTAGTTCTATTTCTAACTGTTTAAGATAACGCCAGATAGATTTCCAAAGTGGTTGTACCATTTTACAATCCCACCAGCAGTGTATGAGAGTTCCAATCTCTCCGCAGCCTCTCCAACATTTATTATTTTGTGTTTTTTGGATTAATGCCAGCCTTGTTGGAGTAAGATGGAATCTCATCGTGGTTTTAATTTGCATTTCTCTAATGGCTAATGATCGAGAGCATTTTCTCATGTATCTGTTAGCTGCCTGAATATCTTCTTTAGTGAAATGTGTGTTCATATCCTTTGCCCACTTCTTGATTGGGTTGCTTGTCTTTTTGTGGTTGAGTTTTGACAGAATCATGGAGATTTTAGAGATCAGGCGCTGGTCGGAGATGTCATAGCTGAAAATTCTTTCCCAGTCTGTAGGTGGTCTTTTTACTCTTTTGATGAAGTCTTTAGATGAGCATAGATGTTTGATTTTTAGGAGCTCCCAGTTATCGGGTTTCTCTTCATCATTTTTGGTAATGTTTTATATTCTGTTTATGCCTTGTATTAGGGCTCCTAGGGTTGTCCCTATTTTTTCTTCCATGATCTTTATCGTTTTAGTCTTTATGTTTAGGTCTTTGATCCACTTGGAGTTAGTTTTTGTGCATGGTGTGAGGTATGGGTCCTGTTTCATTCTTTTGCAAATGGATATCCAGTTATGCCAGCACCATTTGTTAAAAAGACTATCTTTTCCCCAATTGACTGACACTGGTCCTTTGTCAAATATCAGCTGCTCATACGTGGATGGATTTATATCTGGGTTCTCAATTCTGTTCCATTGGTCTATGTGCCTGTTGTTGTACCAGTACCAGGCTGTTTTGACTACTGTGGCTGGCTGTATAATAGGTTCTGAAATCAGGTAGAATGAGGCCTCCCACTTTCTTCTTCTTTTTCAGTAATGCTTTGCTTATCCGGGGCTTCTTTCCCTTCCATATGAAATTGGTGATTTGTTTCTCTATCCGCTTAAAATATGACATTGGAATTTGGATCAGAAGTGCGTTAAATGTATAGATGGCTTTTGGTAGAATAGACATTTTTACTATGTTAAGTCTTCCTATCCATGAGCAAGGTATGTTTTTCCACTTAAGTATGTCCTTTTGAATTTCTTGTAGTAGAGCTTTGTAGTTTTCTTTGTATAGGTCTTTTACATCCTTGGTAAGATTTATTCCTAAGTATTTTATCTTCTTGGGGGCTACTGTGAATGGTATTGATTTGGTTATTTCCTCTTCGGTGTTCTTTTTGTTGATGTAGAGGAATCCAAGTGATTTTTGTATGTTTATTTTAGAACCTGAGACTCTTCCAAACTCTTCTATTAGTTTCAGTAGTTTTCTGGAGGATTCCTTAGGGTTTTCTGTGTATAAGATCATGTCATCTGCAAATAGTGATAACTTTACTTCCTCCTTGCCAATCGGATACCCTTTATTTCTTTGTCTAGCCTAATTGCCCTGGCTAGGACTTCAAGTACAATGTTGAATAAGAGTGGTGATAAAGGGCATTCTTGTCTGGTTCCCGTTGTCAAGGGAAATGCATTCAGGTTCTCTCCATTTAGAGTGACAGTGGCTGTTGGCTTTGCATAGATGCTCTTTATTATGTTGAGGAATTTTCCTTCAATTCCTATTTTGGTAAGAGTTTTTATCATAAATGGGTGTTGGACTTTGTCAAATGCCTTTTCTGCATCAATTGATAAGATCATGTGGTTTTTATCTTTTGTTTTATTTATGTGATGGATTACATTAATGGTTTTTCTGATATTAAACCAGCCTTGCATACCTGGTATAAATCCCACTTGATCAGGGTGAATTAATTTTTTGATGTGTTGTTGGATTCTATTGGCTAGAATTTTGTTGAGGATTTTTGCGTCTACGTTCATGAGGGATATAGGTCTGTAATTTTCTTTTCTTGTAATGTCTTTACCTGGTTTTGGTATCAGGGAGATGGTGGCTTCATAGAATGAGTTGGGTAGTATTCCGTCCTTTTCTATGCTTTGAAATACCTTCAGTAGTAGTGGTGTTAACTCTTCTCTGAAAGTTTGGTAGAACTCTGCAGTGAAGCTGTCCGGGCCAGGGCTTTTTTTTGTTGGAAGTTTTTTGATTACCGTTTCAATCTCTTTTTTTTTATGGATCTATTTAGTTGTTCTACTTCTGAAAGTGTTAGTTTAGGTAGGTAGTGTTTTTACAAGAATTCATCCATTTCTTCTAGGTTTTCAAATTTGTTAGAGTACAATTTTTCGTAGTAATCTGATATGATTCTTTTAATTTCATTTGGTTCTGTTGTGATGTGGTCCTTCTCGTTTCTTATTCGGGTTATTTGTTTCCTTTCCTGTTTTTCTTTAGTCAGTCTAGCCAATGGTTTATCAATTTTGTTAATTTTTTCAAAGAACCAGCTTTTGGTTTGGTAATTCTTTCAATTGTTTTTCTGTTTTCTAATTCATTTAGTTCAGCTCTAATTTTTATTATTTGTTTTCTTCTGGTGCCTGATGGGTTCTATTGTTGCTCACTTTCTATTTGTTCAAGTTGTAGGGACAGTTCTCTGATTTTGGCTCTTTCTTCTTTTTGTATGTGTGCATTTATTGATATAAATTGGCCTCTGAGCACTGCTTTTGCTGTGTCCCAGAGGTTTTGATAGGAAGTATTTTCATTCTCGTTGCATTCTATGAATTTCCTTATTCCCTCCTTGATGTCTTCTATAACCCAGTCTTTTTCCAGGAGGGTATTGTTCATTTTCCAAGTATTTGATTTCTTTTCCCTAGTTTTTCTGTTATTGATTTCTAGTTTTATTGCCTTGTGGTCTGAGAAGATGCTTTGTAATATTTCGATGTTTTGGACTCTGCAAAGGTTTGTTTTATGACCTAATATATTTTTTTTTTAATATGTGGTCTATTCTAGAGAATGTTCCATGTGCGCCAAAAAAAAAAGTATACTTTGCAGCAGTTGGGTGGAGAGTTCTGTATAAGTCAACGAGGTCAAGTTGGTTGATTGTTATAAGTAGGTCTTCCGTGTCTCTATTGAGCTTCTTACTGGATGTCCTGTCCTTCTCCGATAGTGGTGTGTTGAAGTCTCCTACTATAATTGTGGAGGTGTCTATCTCACTTTTCAATTCTGTTAAAATTTGATTTATGTATCTTGCAGCCCTGTCATTCGGTGCATAAATATTTAATATGGTTATGTCTTACTGATCAATTGTCCCTTTTATCATTATATAGTGTCCTTCTTTATCCTTTGTGGTGGATTTAAGTCTAAAGTCTATTTTGTCAGAAATGAATATTGCTACTCCTCTTCTTTTTTGCTTATTATTTGCCTTATATATTTTTTTCCATCCTTTGAGTTTTAGTTTGTTTGTGTCTCTAAGTCTAAGGTGTGTCTCTTGTAGGCAGCATATAGATGGATCGTGTTTCTTTATCCAGTCCGTGACTCTCTGTCTCTTTATTGGTGCATTTAGTCCATTTACATTCAGTGTAATTATAAATAAGTTTTTAGTGTTGTCATTTTGATACCTTTTCATGTGTGTTGTTGGCAATTTCATTTTTCCACATACTTTTTTGTGCTGAGACATTTTTCTTAGTAAATTGTGAGATCCTCATTTTCATAGTGTTTGACTTTATGTTAGTTGAGTCGTTACGTTTTTCTTGAGTTATGGAGTTGTTATACCTGTTTGTGGTTACCTTATTATTTACCCCTATTTTTCTAAGTAAAAACCTAACTTGTATCGTTCTATATCGCCTTGTATCACTCTCCATCTGGCAGTTCAATGCCTCCTGTATTTAGTCCCTCTTTTTGATTATTGTGATCTTTTACATATTGACTTCCATGATTCCCTGTTATGTGTATTGTTATTTTATTTTATTTTTTAGGATTAATCTTAATTTGTTTCTTTTTGTGATTTCCCTATTTGAGTTGATATCAGGACATTCTGTTTTGTGACCTTGTATTGTGCTGGTATCTGAAATTATTGGTTTTCTGACCAAACAATATCCTTTAGTATTTCTTGTAGCTTTGGTTTGGTTTTTGCAGATTCTCTAAACTTGTGTTTATCTGTAAATATCTTAATTTCTCCTTCATATTTCAGAGAGAGTTTTGCTGGATATATGATCCTTGGCTGGCAGTTCTTCTCCTTCAGTGTTCTGTATATGTAGTCCCATTCCCTTCTTGCCTGCATGGTTTCTGCTGAGTAGTCTGAACTTATTCTTCTTGATTCTCCCTTGAAGGAAACCTTTCTTTTCTCCCTGGCTGCTTTTAAAATTTTCTGTTTATCTTTGGTTTTGGTGAGTTTGATGATAATATGTCTTGGTGTTTTTCTTTTTGGATCAATCTTAAATGGGGTTCGATGAGCATCTTGGATAGATACCCTTTCGTCTTTCATGATGTCAGGGAAGTTTTGTGTCAGGAGTTCTTCAACTATTTTCTTTGTGTTTTCTGTCCCCCCTCCCTGTTCTGGGACTCCAATCGCCCGCAAGTTATCCTTCTTGATAGAGTCCCACATGATTCTTAGGGTTTCTTCATTTTTTTTAATTCTTTTATCTGATTTTTTTTTCAGCTATGTTGGTGTTGATTCCCTGGTCCTCCAGATGTCCCAGTCTACATTCTAATTGCTCGAGTCTGCTCCTCTGACTTCCCATTGCATTGTCTAATTCTGTAATTTTATTGTTAATCTTCTGGATTTCTACATGCTGTCTCTCTATGGATTCTTGCAACTTATTAATTTTTCCACTATGTTCTTGAATAATCTTTTTGAGTTCTTCAACAGTTTTATTGGTGTGTTCCTGGGCTTTTTGTGCAGTTTGCCTTATTTCGTTTGTGATGTCTTTAAGCATTCTGTAAATTAGTTTTTTATATTCTGTATCTGATAATTCCAGGATTGTATCTTCATTTGGGAAAGATTTTGATTCTTTTGTTTGGGGGGTTGGAGAAGCTGTCATGGTCTGCTTCTTTATGTGGTTTGATATGGACTGCTGTCTCCGAGCCATCACTGGGAAACTAGTTTTTCCAGATAATCTGCTAAAAAAAAAATGCAGTCAGATCCCTATCAGAGTTCTCCCTCTGGCTCAGGCTATTCGGATGTTAATGGAGCCGCCTGGGGAGGGTGGGGGAGGGATCAGAGAGATAGGAGAGTAGCACCTCAGAACATAGCCAGAGTTGCTTGTCTTGCTTGGAATGACTATTATATCTGAGATTCCCGCGGGGCGGGTCGCCTATGTGTGCTGTCTGTGTGGAGATTGCCCCCGGGGGTCTGGCCCACTGGAGTCATGGTCAGATCCTCAGCTGCCAGCCTGGGGCGGTGCACTTCCGCCTCCAAAATCAGTCGCTGCCTCCCGGGGACTCCCCGTCCCGCCTACCGCGTCTCCACGCCGCCCCCGCGAAGCAGCTGGGCTCCCCCACGGAATCAGCGCAGGTGAATGGAGCAGCTCCCCGCGCCTACGCCGCGACCGCGCGTCCCGGCTGGGACGCCACTCTCCCCGCTCCAAGACTCGTCACTGTCTCCCGGGGCCTTCTCCTACCGGCTGCGTCGCCACGCCGCCTGCGCGATCCGGCAGGGCCCGCCCCGGGTCAGTTCAGGGGGGTGGAGCTGCTCCCCGTGCTCGCGCCCCGCCAAAATCCCGGCAGGACGGCTCCCCAGCTGGGACGCTGCTCTCCCCTCTCCAAGACCAGTCACTGCCTCCTGGGGACTTTTCCCATCGGCTGCGTCGCTACGCCGCCTGCGCGAACTTGCTTGCCCCCCCCCCGGAATGAGTTCGGGGGCTAGGGCTAGGCCCCTTGTTTGTGCCATCTGCCCCCCTGGGCTTTGCCCCAAATCAGGCACCGAAGGCCACCTGACTGGTACGCTGGCTCCAGGCTCTGAAAACAATCGCTGCCTCTGCGTATTTTTTCGTTCTCCGTCTCTGAATCTGTGTTTGTTGTTCAGGGTTCGTAGATTGTTATGTATGTGATTGGTTCACTTGTTTTTCCGAGTCTTTGTTGCAAGAGGGATCCGCGGTAGCGTCCACCTAGTCCACCATCTTGGCCCCGCCCATGACTGCTGTTTTGTTGTAGAAAAAAAATGTTTGGTGTACTGAAGGGTAATTTTATCTTGAAGGCATTTATGCCAGAATACCCCACACGTCTATCAGTTTGTCAAACTGTGGTGGCTTGCATGTTGCTGTGATGCTGGATGCTACGCCACCAGTATTTCAAATACCAGCAGGGTTACCCATGGTCGACAGGTTTCTGCAGCACTTCCAGACTAAGACAGACTAGGAAGAATGACCTGGAAGTCTACTGCTGAAAAAATTGGCCGAATGAAAACCTTATGAATAGCAGAGGAACATTGTCTAGCATAGTGCCTTAAGATGAGCCCCTCAAGTTGGAAGGCACTCAAAATATGACTGGTAAAGAATTGCCTCCTCAAAGTAGAGTCGACCTTAATGATGTCAGTGGAGTAAAGCTTTCAGGACCCTCATTTGAGATGTTTAAACAAACGGATGAACACCTAGAGGTGCTCACTCATCTATGTCAAGAAATAAGGTAGACAGCTTCCTGGCCAACTGACTAGAAGAGATCCATATATGTGCCCACTCCAAGGAAACGTGATCCAACGGAATGCAGAAATTATTAAACAGTATCATTAATATCACACATTAGTAAAATCTTGCTGAAGATCATTCAAAAGTGGTTTTTTATTTAACGATCTACCAGAAGCTCAAGCTGAATTCAGAAGAGGTCATGGAAAAAAGGATATCATTGATGACGTCAGATGGCACATGGCTGAAAGCAGAGACTACCTGAAAAATGTTTACCTGTGTTTTATTGACTATGCAAAGGCATTTGACTGTGCGGATCATAACAAATTATGGATAACATTTCAAAGAATGGGAATTTCAGGACACTTACTTGTGATCATGAGGAACGTGCCAATAGACCATGAGGCAATTGTTTGACTAGAACAAGGGCATACTGTGTGGTTTAAAATCAGGGAAGGTGTGCATCAGGTTTGTGTCCTTTCACCCTACTTATTTAACCTGTATGCTGAGCAAATAACCTGAGAAGTTGGACTACATGAAGAAGAAGGCAGAATCAGGATTGAAGCAAGACTCATTAACAACCTGTGATATTCAGATGACACAAACTTGCTTGCTGAAAACAAAGAGGACTTGAAGCACTTACTGATGAAGATCAAAGACCACAGCCTTCGGTATGGAGTCTGCTTCAACATAAAGAAAACAAAAGTCCTCACAACCAGACCATAAGCAACATCATGATGAACGGAGAAAAGATTGAAGTTGTCAAGGATTTCATTTTACTTGAATCTACAATCAGTGCCCATGGAAGCAGCAGCCGAGAAATCAAATGACGTATTGGGCAAATTTGCTGCAAAAGACCTCTTTAAAGTATTCAAAAGCAAAAATGTCACTTTGGGGACTAAGGTATGCCTGACCCAAGCCATGGTATTTTTAATCACCTCATATGCATGGGAAAGCTGGACAATGAATAAGGAAGACCCAAAAAAGAATTGATGCCTTTGAATTGTGGTGTTGGAGAAGACTATTGAATATACAATGGACTGTCCAAAGAATGAACAAATCTGCTTTTGAAGAAGTACAACAGAATGCTCATTAGAAGCAAGGATTGTGAGAATTAGTCTCCATACTTTAGACATGTTATCAGGAGGGACCAGTCCCTGCCTAAAGATATCATGCTTGGTAGAGGGTCGGTGAAAAAGAAGACCCTCAACGCAATGGATGGACGTAATGATGGCCACAATGGGCTCAAGCTTAACAACAATTGTGAGGATGGTACAGAACCAGGCAGTGTTTCGTTCTGTTGAACATAGGGTCACTATGAGTCAGAATTGACTGGATAGCACTTAACAACAACAACAATACCAGAATAGATTGTATAACAACAACTGCGTTTTCTTTCTGAAAGTTAAGGGTAAGTGTATGAATCACAAGAAATTTTCTGACCTGCTTATTGGTGGCAGTAATGACAACATTGATCACCAACACAACAGTGACAACTAATATTTTTTTGATGTGACATATGCCTGGCACTTTCATAAGTGCATTACATTATCTCATACGATTATCATACCAAACCAAGGAGGTAGAACAACCACCAAACCCATTGCCATTGATTCCAACCCATAGTGACCCTAAAGGACAGAGTGGAACTAGTGCCCAGTAGATTCGAACTTCTGACCTTTTGGTTAGCAGCTGTAGCTTTTAAGCACTGTACCACCAAGGAGGTAGAGACTATTACTATATCTATTTTACAGATGGGGGATTAAAAACCAAAAAACCAAACCCACTGCCATCGAGTCAATTCTGACTCATAGTAACCCCATAGAACTGCCCCCATAGAGTTTCCAAGGAGTGCCTGGTGAATTCGAACTGCTGACCTTTTGGTTAGCAGCCCTAGCACTTAACCACTATGCCACCAGGGTTTCCAGATGGGGGATAGAGAAGTTAAATAAGTCACTTAAAGCCTCATGTCTAGCTAGATAGGTAGACAGCTGCCTTCAAATTAATTCTGACTCATGGTGACCTTACATACCACAGAATGAATTGTTGTCTGGTTCTGCATCGTCCTCATAATAACTGGCATGTTTGAGTACATTATTGTGACTACTGTGCCAATCCACCTCACTGGAAGTCTCTGTTGTTCTCATAGGTCCTATCTCTCTAAACACGATGTCATCCTCTAGTGATTGATCCCTCCTGATGATGTGTCTAACGCAAGGGAGTTGGATAACGTTCTGTTGTGATCCAAACCAGGATTTGAATTCAGGAAGTCTTAACTCCAGATCCTGCCCTTTTGACTATAAACTGCACTGTGGTGTCTACAGAATCATCTCATGGGCAGTGGGAACCCCAACAACTGTTGCAGAAAACATCCCACACTTGTCAAGCCAGGTAGGTAAAGGCGATGAGGTCATAGCCCACATTTTGAGCTTAGGCAGAAAGATTTTCTTAGATGAACTTTCTTCTTTCTACCACTATAAAAAATTCTAAGAAAAACACTTCGTACTGCATATTTAACTTCCTCCCAACATCCGTTGATATGTAAAATATTTAACAAGCGTTATGGCACCAATCAACAGAACCTAAAGTAGAATCTTGAGGGCCTTTCTTCCATTTCAAATGTGATTTTGTGAGCTCTGGATCTTGAAATCTTGACAGATGGCCAGAACACTGGGGAGACACTGAGGTGACTCAGGGCTGTGACTATTCTTCTACCAGTTCAGAAATATTCAAGTATTTTAACTTCTGAACATCTGGCATGGCTATAAGTGTGCATACAGGCTGAACATCAGTTCTATTTTGAACATATACATTGAGTTCTAAAATATGAGAAAAAAAGTTTATTGTTTTTAAAATTACTTTACGTAATAAAGAGTGACAATGACATTGCTTTGTGAACTCAGGTGTTGCTTTTGAAAGGTTTGATGAAGAAGGAAACAGTTACTCTGTAATCAAAAAACGAATTGCATAGTAAGCCTGCCATAAAAAAAAAAAAAATCTATTTTTTAAAAAGGCTCCTTGGAGATGACAAAGCTGCAATATTTTATGAAAAACACACTGCATCTGAAATCTTTTTCACTATAGTAGCTACTTTACAATGTCTCTCTGGACTCATAGGAACTATAAGTAGGCTTGTGTAGGATCAATTCTTCGTTTATGACCATGTACAATCTAAATAAAGAGAGTGGTTGTACAATGCTTGTTACTATTGTAATAAACTTCAACGTCTACTATAGACTCAGTAATCATGTTTCTTTCTTTTTTTAATAACGGTCTTTATTTAAAAGACTGTTTAAAAGCTTAAAATAAATATTCCAATTAAGGCATAAAGAAGCATGAAATAACTTAAAATAATAAAGTAGTGTGATTTTGTCTCCTGTTTTAAGAGACAAACAGGTAGTTTTTAAGGTCTTAGAGTACACAGCAAAGAAGAAGCTCTTTTTGAAGATAGTTGGGATTGGAAAGGAATTTAATGTTTTCAAAGTCAAAAAGTGAAAGATGCAGAAAATTAGCATTTTGTGTTAGTTTAGGTGCTATTGTAGTAGTAAAATATGACACACTTACTGTTATAAAATGCATATTGTACATATTATATAAAGTTGAAATAACTGCACCCCTTCTATAGCCACTATTCTATGCCCCAGAGAAAACAGCTTTTATCATTTACTGTGCATTTCACTCAGAAGTTGTACTTGCATGCTTGCATGCGTGCACACACACACACACAGTGCACAAAATGCTCTCTGACTTTGCATTATTATTTTTAAAGCAGTAACAAAACGAATGCTTAATGGGGGCTAGGGAAGTGGTTGATGATTGTGATTAACTGAGACAGATAAAAAAAAAATTGCCGTTCGAGTTGATTCTGACTCATGGGGACCTGTGTATGTCAGAGTAGGATTTCCAGTGACTGATTTTTTGACAGTAGGCCATCAGGCCTTTGTTCCGAGGGACTTCTGGGTGGACTCAAACCTCCAATCTTTCAGTTAGCAGCCAAGCGCATTAACTGTTTGAGACCTAAAATTCTAGGAAAAGCTACCTCCCACAGCCTCCTATCTCCCACTCAATATCTCATACAGGAAATATCTTTTTTGTTGTTCTTTGTTTTTTTTTAGCATATTTACCCTGAGTGAAATGTTTTTAGATGCCCTTTAAAAACAAACAAAAAGAGAGGCGGGGCCAAGATGGCGGACTAGGTGGACACTACCGCGGATCCCTCTTGCAACAAAGACTCGGAAAAACAAGTGAATCAATCACATACACAACAATCTACGAACTCTGAACAATTAACACAGACTTAGAGACGGAGAACGAACAAATACGGACAGACAGCGATCGTTTTCAGAACTAAGAGCCAGCATACCAGGCAGGTGACCTTCAGAGCCCGGGCTGGGGCAGAGCCCAGGGGGGCAGACGGCACAGACAAGGGGCCCAGCCCTACCCCCCCGAACCCATCCCGAGAGGGAGTCTAGCTGGTTGGCGCGGGAAGCATAGCGGCGCAGCCAGCAGGAGAAACACCTGGGAGGCAGTGATTGATCTTGGAGCAGGGAGAGCAGCATCCCAGCTGGGGCACCCTCCCGCCGGTAGTTTGGCGGGAAGCGGGCGAGGCGCGAGCATGGGGATCAGCTATATTTCCCTAAAGTGATCCCGGGGGGGTGCCCAGACCTTCATGAGGGCCACGCCCACCCAGTTCGAGCGAGCAGTGCGGCTCACCGGAGGGAGAAATCCCCGGGAGGAAGTGACTGGTCTTGGAGCGGGGAGAGCAGCGTCCCAGCCGGGGAGCCATCCTGCCGGGATTCTGGCGGACGGGGGCAGAGCGTGAACACGGGGATCAGCTCTATATTCTGTGGTGCTACACGCCTAGCTCTCTGATCCCTCCCCCACCCTCCCCAGGCGGCTCCATTAACATCCGAATACCCTGAGCCAGAAGGAGAATTCAGATAGGGATCTGACTGCATTTTTTTTTAGCTGATTACCTGGAAAATCTAGTTTCCCAGTGATGGCTCGGAGACAGCAGTCCATATCAAACCACATAAAGAAACAGACCATGACAGCTTCTCCAACCCCCCAAACAAAAGAATCAAAATCTTTCCCAAATGAAGATACAATCCTGGAATTATTAGATACAGAATATAAAAAACTAATTTACAGAATGCTTAAAGATATCACGAATGAAATTAGGATAACTGCAGAAAAAGCCAAGGAACACATGGATAAAACTGTTGAAGAACTCAAAAAGGTTATTCAAGAACATAGCGGAAAAATTAATAAGTTGCAAGAATCCATAGAGAGACAGCATGTAGAAATCCAGAAGATTAACAATAAAATTACAGAATTAGACAATGCAATGGGAAGTCAGAGGAGCAGACTCGAGCAATTAGAATGTAGACTGGGACATCTGGAGGACCAGGGAATCAACTCCAACATAGCTGAAAAAAAATCAGATAAAAGAATTAAAAAAATTGAAGAAACCCTAAGAATCATGTGGGACTCTATCAAGAAGGATAACTTGCAGGTGATTGGAGTCCCAGAACAGGGAGGGGAGACAGAAAACACAGAGAAAATAGTTGAAGAACTCCTGACACAAAACTTCCCTGACATCATGAAAGACGAAAGGGTATCTATCCAAGATGCTCATCGAACCCCATTTAAGATTGATCCAAAAAGAAAAACACCAAGACATATTATCATCAAACTCGCCAAAACCAAAGATAAACAGAAAATTTTAAAAGCAGCCAGGGAGAAAAGAAAGGTTTCCTTCAAGGGAGAATCAAGAAGAATAAGTTCAGACTACTCAGCAGAAACCATGCAGGCAAGAAGGGAATGGGACTACATATACAGAACACTGAAGGAGAAGAACTGCCAGCCAAGGATCATATATCCAGCAAAACTCTCTCTGAAATATGAAGGAGAAATTAAGATATTTACAGATAAACACAAGTTTAGAGAATCTGCAAAAACCAAACCAAAGCTACAAGAAATACTAAAGGATATTGTTTGGTCAGAAAACCAATAATATCAGATACCAGCACAATACAAGGTCACAAAACAGAATGTCCTGATATCAACTCAAATAGGGAAATCACAAAAAGAAACAAATTAAGATTAATCCTAAAAAATAAAATAAAATAACAATACACATAACAGGGAATCATGGAAGTCAATATGTAAAAGATCACAATAATCAAAAAGAGGGACTAAATACAGGAGGCATTGAACTGCCAGATGGAGAGTGATACAAGGCGATATAGAATGATACAAGTTAGGTTTTTACTTAGAAAAATAGGGGTAAATAATAAGGTAACCACAAAAAGGAATATCAATTCCATAACTCAAGAAAAACGTAACGACTCAACAAACATAAAATTAAACATTATGAAAATGAGGATCTCACAATCTACTAAGAAAAACGCCTCAGCACAAAAAAGTATGTGGAAAAATGAAATTGCCAACAACACACATGAAAAGGCATCAAAGTGACAGCACTAAAAACTTATTTATCTATAATTACACTGAATGTAAATGGACTAAATGCACCAATAAAGAGACAGAGAGTCACGGACTGGATAAAGAAACACGATCCATCTATATGCTGCCTACAAGAGACACACCTTAGACTTAGAGACACAAACAAACTAAAACTCAAAGGATGGAAAAAAATATATCAAGCAAATAATAAGCAAAAAAGAAGAGGAGTAGCAATATTAATTTCTGACAAAATAGACTTTAGACTTAAATCCACCACAAAGGATAAAGAAGGACACTATATAATGATAAAAGGGACAATTGATCAGGAAGATATAACCATAGTAAATATTTACGCACCCAATGACAGGGCTCCAAGATACATAAATCAAATTTTAACAGAATTGAAAAGTGAGATAGACACCTCCACATTTATAGTAGGAGACTTCAACACATCACTTTCGGAGAAGGACAGGACATCCAGTAAGAAGCTCAATAGAGACACGGAAGACCTACTTACAACAATCAACCAACTTGAACTCATAGACTTATACAGAACTCTCCACCCAACTGCTGCAAAATATACTTTTTTTTTTGGCGCACATGGAACATTCTCTAGAATAGACCACATATTAGGTCACAAAACAAATCTTGGTAGAATCCAAAACATTGAAATATTACAAAGCATCTTCTCAGACCACAAGGCAATGAAGCTAGAAATCAATAACAGAAAAACTAGGGAAAAGAAATCAAATACTTGGAAAATGAACAATACCCTCCTGAAAAAAGACTGGGTTATAGAAGACATCAAGGAGGGAATAAGGAAATTCTTAGAAAGCAACGAGAATGAAAATACTTCCTATCAAAACCTCTGGGACACAGCAAAAGCAGTGCTCAGAGGCCAATTTATATCGATAAATGCACACATACAAAAAGAAGAAAGAGACAAAATCAGAGAACTGTCCCGACAACTTGAACAAATAGAAAGTGAGCAACAATAGAACCCATCAGGCACCAGAAGAAAACAAATAATAAAAATTAGAGCTGAACTAAATGAATTAGAGAACAGAAAAACAATTGAAAAAATTAACAAAGCCAAAAGCTGGTGTTTTGAAAAAATTAACAAAATTGATAAACCATTGGCTAGACTGACTAAAGAAAAACAGGAAAGGAAACAAATAACCCGAATAAGAAACGAGAAGGACCACATCACAACAGAGCCAAATTAAATTAAAAGAATCATTTCAGATTACTATGTAAAATTGTACTCTAACAAATTTGAAAACCTAGAAGAAATGGATAAATTGTTGGAAAAATACTACCTACCTAAACCAACACATTCAGAAGTAGAACAACTAAATAGACCCATAACAAAAAAAGAGATTGAAACAGTAATCAAGAAATTCCCAACAAAAAAAAAGTCCTGGCCCAGACGGCTTCACTGCAGAGTTCTACTAAACCTTCAGAGAAGACTTAACACCACTACTACTGAAGGTATTTCAAAGTATAGAAAAAGACGGAATACTACCCAACTCATTCTATGAAGCCACCATCTCCCTGATACCAAAACCAGGTAAAGACATTACAAAAAAAGAAAATTTTAGACCTATATCCCTCATGAACATAGATGCAAAAATCCTCAACAAAATTCTAGCCAACAGAATCCAACAACACATCAAAAAATTAATTCACCCTGATCAAGTGGGATTTATACCAGGTATGCAAGGCTGGTTTAATATCAGAAAAACCATTAATGTAATCCATCACATAAATAAAACAAAAGATAAAAACCACATGATCTTATCAATTGATGCAGAAAAGGCATTTGACAAAGTTCAACACCCATTTATGATAAAAACTCTTACCAAAAGAGGAATTGAAGGAAAATTCCTCAACATAATAAAGGGCATCTATGCAAAGCCAACAGCCAATATCACTCTAAATGGAGAGAACCTGAAAGCATTTCCCCTGAGAACGGGAACCAGACAAGGATGCCCTTTATCACCACTCTTATTCAACATTGTACTTGAAGTCCTAGCCAGGGCAATTAGGCTAGACAAAGAAATAAAGGGTATCCAGATTGGCAAGGAGGAAGTAAAGTTATCACTATTTGCAGATGACATGATCTTATACACAGAAAACCCTAAGGAATCCTCCAGAAAACTACTGAAACTAATAGAAGAGTTTGGAAGAGTCTCAGGTTCTAAAATAAACATGCAAAAATCACTTGGATTCCTCTACATCAACAAAAAGAACACCGAAGAGGATATAACCAAATCAATACCATTCACAGTAGCCCCCAAGAAGATAAAATACTTAGGAATAAATCTTACCAAGGATGTAAAAGACCTATACAAAGAAAACTATAAAACTCTGCTACAAGAAATTCAAAAGGACATACTTAAGTGGAAGAACATACTCTGCTCATGGATAGGAAGACTTAACATAGTAAAAATGTCTATTCTACCAAAAGCCATCTATACATATAACGTACTTCCAATCCAAATACCAATGTCGTATTTTAAGGGGATAGAGAAACAAATCACTAATTTCATATGGAAGGGAAAGAAGCCCCGGATAAGCAAAGCATTACTGAAAAAGAAGAAGAAAGTGGGAGGCCTCATTCTACCTGATTTCAGAACCTATTATACAGCCAGCCACAGTAGTCAAAACAGCCTGGTACTGGTACAACAACAGGCACATAGACCAATGGAACAGAATTGAGAACCCAGATATAAATCCATCCACGTATGAGCAGCTGATATTTGACAAAGGACCAGTGTCAGTCAATTGGGGAAAAGATAGTCTTTTTAACAAATGGTGCTGGCATAACTGGATATCCATTTGCAAAAGAATGAAACAGGACCCATACCTCACACCATGCACAAAAACTAACTCCAAGTGGATCAAAGATCTAAACATAAAGACTAAAACAATAAAGATCATGGAAGAAAAAATAGGGACAACCCTAGGAGCCCTAATACAGGGCATAAACAGAATATAAAACATTACCAAAAATGATGAAGAGAAACCCGATAACTGGGAGCTCCTAAAAATCAAACACCTATGCTCATCTAAAGACTTCATCAAAAGAGTAAAAAGACCACCTACAGACTGGGAAAGAATTTTCAGCTATGACATCTCCGACCAGCGCCTGATCTCTAAAATCTCCATGATTCTGTCAAAACTCAACCACAAAAAGACAAGCAACCCAATCAAGAAGTGGGCAAAGGATATGAACACACATTTCACTAAAGAAGATATTCAGGCAGCCAACAGATACATGAGAAAATGCTCCCGATCATTAGCCATTAGAGAAATGCAAATTAAAACCACGATGAGATTCCATCTCACACCAACTAGACTGGCATTAATCCAAAAAACACAAAATAATAAATGTTGGAGAGGCTGCGGAGAGATTGGAACTCTCATACACTGCTGGTGGGATTGTAAAATGGTACAACCACTTTGGAAATCCATCTGGCGTTATCTTAAACAGTTAGAAATAGAACTACCATACAACCCAAAAATCCCACTCCTCGGAATATACCCTAGAGATACAAGAGCCTTCACACAAACAGACATATGCACACCCATGTTTATTGCAGCTCTGTTTACAATAGCAAAAAGCTGGAAGCAACCAAGATGTCCGTCAATGGAGGAATGGGTAAATAAATTGTGGTATATTCACACAATGGAATACTATGCATCGATAAAGAACAGTGAAGAATCTCTGAAACATTTCATAACATGGAGGAATCTGGAAGGCATTATGCTGAGCGAAATAAGTCAGAGGCAAAAGGACAAATATTGTATAAGACCACTATTATAAGATCTTGAGAAATAGAAAAAACGGAGAAGAACACATACTTTTGTGGTTACAAAGGGGGGAGGGAGGGAGGGAGGGAGAGGGTTTTTTATTGATGAATCAGCAGATAAGAACTGCTTTGGGTGAAGGGAAAGACAACACACAATACAAGGAAAGTCAGCCTAATTGGACTGGACTAAAAGCAAAGAGGTTTCCGGGATAAAATGAATGCTTCAAAGGTCAGCGGAGCAGGGGCTGGGATCTGGGGAACATGGTTTGAGGGGACTTCTAAGTCAATTGGCAAAATAATTCTAGTATGAAAACATTCTGCATCCCACTTTGAAATGTGGCATCTGGGGTCCTAAATGCTAACAAGCGGCCATCTAAGATACATCAATTGGTCTCAACCCACCTGGAGCAAAGGCAAAGGAAGAACACCAAGGCCAAACGAGAACTAAGAACCCAAGAGACAGAAAGGGCCACATGAACCAGAGACCTACATTATCCTGAGACCAGAAGAACTAATTGGTGCCCGGCCACAATCGATGTCTGCCCTGCTAGGAAGCACAACAGACAACTCCTGAGGGAGCAGGAGGCCAATGGGATACAGACCCCAAATTCTCATAAAAAGACCGTACCTAATGATATGAATGCGACTAGAGGAATCCCAGAGACAATGCTCCCCAGAACTTCTGATGGCACAGGACAGGAACCATCCCCGAAGACAACTCATCAGGCATGAAAAGGACTGGTCAGTGGAAGCGAGAGAGATGCTGATGAAGAGTGAGCCAATTAAATTAGGTGGACACTGGAGAGTGTGTTGGCAACTCTTGACTGGAGGGGGGATGGGAAGATAGAGAGAGAGGGAAGATGGCAAAATTGGCACCAAACGAGAGACTGAAAGGGCTGACTCAATAGGGGGAGAGCAAGTGGGAGAAGGGAGTAAGATGTATGTAAACCTACATGTGACAGACTGATTGGAATGGTAAATGTTCACTTGAAGCTTAATAAAAATTAATTAAAAAAACAAACAAACAAAAAAACTGTTGCTGTGAGTCCGACTCATAGCAACCCTATATGACAGAGTAGAACTGCCCTATAGAGTTTCCAAGGAGCGCCTGGTGGATTTGAACTGCCAGCCTCTTGGTCAGAGGCCATAGCTCTTAACCACTATGCTGCCAGGGTTTCCAGATGCCCTTTAGCTCTCTGTAATCTGTATGTGGTGTGGTGAATAAAGGCTGAGATAGAAGTCAGAATACAGTGTTCTAGGGCTTTTCTCTACCACTTTCTTGCCAAGAGTGAGTCACTTAAACTCTCTGGGCCTCAGTTTCTTCATTTGCAAAGTAAAATTGTTAAGTTGGGTAATTTCAAAGGTCCCTCCTGCTTTTTAGGGTCCTGTTTCAGTCTTTCGATTCCTTCATTTTAGTTTTGTTTGTGCTTTCATGCTTCTTTTATCTCAACAAAAAAAGAAAATATTCTCAAATAAAGGCTTTTAAGATCAAAAAGTTTTCCTAAATTTTTGATCAAAATATTTATTCATTCATACATAACAAAAAATTTAATAGGATGTATAGATTTAACCTTTGATCAAAAAGTTTGACAGAAAGAGCACTACAAAAGAGGGCAGATTAACTAACATCAAAAACACCTAATATTCAGTAAGTTTTTACTTTGTATCAGAAACAGTTTTAAGTACTTCGTACGCGTGAACTCCGTAAAGTTTCACAGCCACACTATAAGGTTGTTTAGTAATTAGCCCCATTTGGGAAGTGTAAAGGAGACCAGTTTGCAGTCAAGGCAATATCAAGGCATGGTGACCGATTCCTGCTTATCTATTTCCAAAAAATCAGCTATTGAAAACTGTATGGAGTAGAGTTCTAGTCTGACACACATGGGGTCGCCATGAGCCTGAATCAACTCTGTGGCAACTGGTACTAGTTAAAGAAGGGAAAACCGTCTGGATTTAGAGGTAGTGGGATAAAGTATTGGGATCCTGGTGAGGCAGTGGTTAAGAGCCACAGTGTGCTATAGCTGCTAACTAAAAGGTCGGCAGTTCAAATCCACCAGCTGCTCCTTGGAAACTGTATGGAACAGTTCTACTCTGTCATAGAGCAGTTGTGAGTTAGAATCGACTTGACGGCAGTGGGTTTGGTTTTTGGTTTTGGGGTCAAGTACTGACTGTCTCCCTTGCTATGGGATGACCCCTAGGATACTTTCCAAGTAAAAAAGTTACTGTAAAATGGCGTGGTTGTGTCAGACCTCCTTGTCTAACTTCACAAGGGGGAGGATACTCAAGGACAGCCCAAAGCTGATTCTTATGAGGTGGAGGTCGGACATACCATCTCTCTCCATCCTTTTTACCAATTATGAGAGCAGCCATCCCTTCTGTGGCACTCCCTACTTCTCTGCTGGGTTTGGTAATTCTTTGCAATGGCCAATCAGAACTCACAGACTATACTTACAGTTATGGCATTTATTAGGGAATTAACAGGTTATAATTTAGAATCAGGAATGACTCAGGATACAGTTCTTTGGTCAGGACAGCTTCTTGGCCATGCCTGCAGATAGGCCTCTCTCTCTTGGACCTCAGCCCCTTGGCCACTTGGCCTGGCTGCTAACCTGCTCGAGCAAGTGTTGTGAAGCTCTTTGTAGCTCAGCCAACACGTGTCCAGAGGTACCCCACAACTCCAGCAAGCCTCTTGCCCAAAGGCTCTCAGTTCTCCCACTCCATGGGTTGGGAAACCCACTGTGGTTGCCTTGCTTCATGGACCAGGAAGCCTACTGTGACGTCTTGCACCAGTATCTTGGCTCTGCTGCCTGCTTCTCTGCCATGTCTGCCATCTTGTATAGTCTTTGCTGTTATAGCTCTCTCTGTCCCCTTGGTCTAGGAGGCTCTCAGCACATGACCCTGGGTCTTCTTCTTGATGGTAGTGAGGTCCCCTCTCCCTGCTTCTGGGTCAACTCCCTTTAAGCCTAGCGGAATGGCAAAACTGAGCAAATCCTTCATTAGGTTTCCATACACCTTATTTGCAAGGTTCTACCCCTTTACGGGCTCCAGGCACTATATTTGTATTATTAGCAGGCTGTCCAATCCCCTTGGTGGGTCACAAGCAAGTTTTTTTTGTGTAGTCCGATGCAATCATTTTGTGGGAGTTATAAAGACATACCATGGCTAGAAGGGCCGTGAAAGTAATTTTCTGCACAGTAATTACATCGGTCTGTATTTACTGAGTTGTGTAATGTTACAATCGTTGCACATACCGGATATGTCCATGTAACTGAACAGTTCTCTGGGGCCTTCAGAGCTTTGCTTAAAATCACAAGTTTCTCCATCTGAGTAAGATCAGACCCCTGCCACTCTCTCTGAACATCCAACCTTATCTTCTCAAAGCTTCCTCTACCTCTGTCTGTGCCACCATGGAGATCTTGTGTCCTCTTGGGGTAAAATTATTTCCATCATTGGTCGTGACAAGAACTTCAATCTTGTCATGCCTATCAGATAAAAAATACTGTGGATTTATTACAGGTTTAGAGACAGTGAAAGGGATCACGTTTCAGGTTTGTGGCTGTCTGCTGTTTTACTAAAACCCAAACGCAATTCCTTTCCTCTTTAGTCTCCTTGCTCAGACTTCATTCAGTCATCTTCTCCAAGAAGCTCAAAATTATGAGTCTGCCAGGTATTTAAAATCTTCTGGGAATATCCGTGCAATCCTGCACTGCTGTGTTGTCTCTGAGCTTTACAGTGAGAATCTCGTTGGATTCATGGGGGTAAAACTCACAAAATTGTGGGGGAACCCCAAGGCCGGGCCTTTAGGAGTTTTTAATTTCTGAAGCTAGTCCACACTGCCTCTAGCAATTAGTCAATTACCCTTCCCAATTCCTACTGGATGCTAGCACCAGTAACAATCTTTGCTCACAGTTAGCTTTGATTTTCTGTATATGCCTGTGTCTTCAGTTTTTGCCCTCGGAAGCAAAAAAGAAAAAAAGACCTCGGTTGCTAACCAAAAGCTCAGCAGTTCAAATCCACCAGCTGCTCCTTGGAAATCCTATGGGCAGTTCTATTCTGTCCTATAGGGTCACTATGAGTCAGAATCTACTCGATGGCAACGGTTTGGTGTTTGGGTTGTTTTCGAGGGCAGTGGTTTGCCCTGTGATGCCAATTCTCTGAGGGATCTAAGAAAAGTTGTCGTTTTTCAGCTTTTTGTTTTTGTGAGGATGGAAGTGACAACTTCTAAGCTCTTTGCATGTCAGACAGGAAACAAGAAGCCCTTTCTTGTTGCTGTTGTTAGATGCCGTCCAGTCGGTTTTGACTCATAGCCACCCTGTGTTCAACAGAATGAAAGACTGCCTGGCCCTGTGCCATCCTCACGGTTCTTGTTATGCTTGAGCCTATTGTTGCAGCCAGTGTGTCAGTCCATACTTTACCAAGCATAACGTCCTCCTACAGGAACTCGTCCCTCCTAATAACGTGTCCAAAGTACGTGAGACCAGCCTTGCCATCCTCGCTTCTGGTTGTACTTCTTCCAGGACAGATTTGCTTGTTCTTCTGGCAGTCTATGATATATTTAATATTCTTCACCAACACCATAATTCAAAGGCATCAATTCTTCTTTGGTCTTCCTTATTCATTGCGCAGCTTTCACATGCATAGGAGGCTATTGAGAACACCATAGCTTCAATCAGGGTCACCTTAGTCTTTAAAGTGACATCTTTGCTTTTGAGTACTTTAAAAAGGTCTTTTGCAGCAAAATTGCGAATTGCAGTACATTTTTTGATTTCTTGACTGCTGCTTCCATGGGTGGTGATTGTGAATCCAAGTAAAATGAAACCCTTGACAACTTCCATCTTTTCTCCATTTATCGTGATGTTGCTTATTGGTCCAGTTGTGAGGATTTTTGTTTTCTTTATAGAAGTCCTTTGCTCACCTTTAAATTAAAATAGAGATCTGGGGTGCTTAATAGAAAGGACTTGTTTTTATATTTTGCCTAGTGAATTACATAATTTGTTTTTTCTTTGCCACTTTTGAATGCTAGAACGAGAAGGGGAACTAACCTTGAAAACCATTAAGCTGTGACTTGTTTACAAATGAGAGAACTGAAGGCCACAGAATTTACCCATTTTCTCATATCCATACAGAGACATTCTCATTACCACTAAAACATCTGTAAGTTTTCAAATTCTTGGAGCTTCTTGCACTCTCAAAAATAGAGACACAGAAGAGAAAATAGGAAAAAGTAAGGAACTTATTTTTCATGTATGCCTTTCTATGGATAAATTTAGCTAATAGATTAAGGACTTAAAGCCTTCCAGGAAACCTACTGATAGTTCCAGGAATGATTCACTCAGGGAAGAAAAGCAAATTATTATGGAAATTTAAAGAAAGCATAAATAAGTATTAACCATCTCAGGGAAATAAAAAGAAGACCTGCATGCAAAAAATAATATTCTTGTTTGATTTTTATTAGTGCTAACTTGGTGTGTTGAGGCTGATCAGCAAAGGTGGAAAAAAATGTACAATATGCATGAGATTGGCAAAAATTTTATTATTGTATCAAAGTTAGTTTTTTCTTATTATTTATTGAGAAAACACACATGATGTTTTGCATTTGTAATAGCATAAACCTCACAACGATTCTGCAAACTCGGTATTACCATTTCCATTTTATTAATGATGAAATCAAGGCTTGGAAAACATCATGACTTTCTCAAGTTCGCATACGTAATGAGTGGGGGAACAAAGATTTGAGTCTCAATTTTGCTGATTCCAAAGCCCATACTCTTCCCACTAAAATTATTGCTTCCCTTCTAATTTTAACAAGATGACTAGAATATTATTAAAAATTAAAAAATTAGATCAAGGGTAAAAACGTGAAAGGAATTTGCGTCAGCTGATTCTGAGTTGAAAAGTGTTAAGCACATAGACTGCTGATGCCAAAATCACACCTTCCATTTCATCTTAAGTAGGAAAATGATTTCTATCACTAGTAGATTTGTTCCTATTTTCTCCCTCTTCCTCTGCCCCCAGACATCACAGAGCAGTTTACAGCTAAAATTTTATCTTACTATACTAAGTTTGGAGTCCTGATGGCACAGTGGTTAAGACCTTAAAAAGGTCTACAGTCCAAATCCACCAGCTGCTCCTTGGAAATCATATACGGCAGTTCTACCTTGTCCTATAGGGTTGCTATGAATCAAAATTGACTTGGTGGCAATGTTTTTTTTTTTTTTTAGTTATACTAACTTACTATACATATGTATAGCTTACACCCCAGGATGCTTGAAATAATTAAGCAATAAAATCAGTGGTATGAAGGTGAGGAGGCATTGCTAAAAATAGAAGAATTGTAAACAAAAAAAAGAAGAAGAAAGAAAAGGAAACAGGGCTTTTGTACATGTGGGAAGTATTTTCCAAGTTAGATTGCCATGAGATTATCTCCTCTTCCCAAAATATCCAGAAAAGTATAAATCTCCCTCCACCCCAGTCTACAGCGTAAGTACCTATTTTTACTTAAATAATTTGCACCTTCTACGTGTGTTTGCCAACCTCACCCTCCCCGGAGAGGTATTTTCAAAAGTTGCTATGCTTGTAATTTTTATAGCAACATGTAAAAAAGAAAAAAAAAAAGGTTTAGAGGCACTTATGAAAGTCTCTTCAATTATAATTAGATCTTTGAGCAGCCTTAAATCTAGAAAGAAAATTCTCTCAAATTGATATTGTTTTCTAGAGAAGCTGATGTAGACACAGAAGAAAACCTAGGTGATGAAAGAATAGATCAGATTTGACCAATACAGACTTAATTTACCTTGACCACACTTAGATAACATTCTCCCCAATTTCTGTAAGGATGGACTGGGAATTACTACACCCATTGCCTTCAAGTTGATAGTGACCCTATAGGACAGAATAGAAACACCCTATACGGTTTCCAAGGAGCACCTGGTGGATTCGAACTGCCAATCTTTTGGTTAGCAGCCAAACTCTTAACCACTACACCACCAGGGTTTCTGGAAATTACTATAAACTCATATGAAATCAGTCGTTGTTGAGTGGATTCTGACTCATGGCTACCCCATGTGTGTCAGAGTAGAATTGTGCTCCTAGGGTTTATAATGGCTGATTTTCCAGATGTTGATGGCCAGGCCTTTCTTCTGAGGTGTCCCTGGATGAACAGAAGCCTCCAACCTTTCCATTAGCAACTTAGCATGTTAGTTGTTTCCACCATCCAGAGGATTCTTATAATACATAGCATAAGAAATTTTGCATGTAGTTGTCATTATGTTAACTATATAGTAAACTATATTTCAGTCATAATTTATCTTGTTTGTTTATCGGGGAAATTCTTCTACCATCCCTGATGGCATAGTGGTTAAGAGCTACAACTGCTAACTAAAGGGTCAGCAGTTCAAATCTACCAGGCACTCCTTGGAAACCACATGAGGCAGTTCTACTCTGTCCGATAGGGTCGCTATGCATCAGAATTGACTCGATGGCATTGGGTTTGGTTTTGTAGGGAAGATATGTCCTAAGTTTATCTTGGGTAATGAGTATTCTTCTATCAATGCAGGAGAAGTGAGGGAGCATGGTAAGCCACCTCAGTAGTTAGGCAGTCACTGGATCCCACCTGTAGCTTCTTTCTATCACTTGACTCTGTGCCAGCCTTGAGGAGAATAGGAAAAAAAAATGTTACCATGAGTTAGGCTAAATATCAACTCAAATTACCATATCTTGTTTCATTCCCCCCTGAATGAAGTATCTTCTATTTAAGATTTTGTGTGTATGTCATTTTGAAAATTTCCACAAGAGTGTATCCAACTGAGTCATTTTAAGTGCATCTCATAAAGACTGCACTTATGGGACAGAGGCTTCAACCAAGCATCCTATGGACAGTTGTCCTCCCTGATATCTGGCATACCCATCATTATGTTTGGATTGGACACCACTCCCTGGTGATGACTCTAACCCATATTTCATTAGGAGGGTTTAGACAGAAGAATTTTGACTCTTAGGGCATAAAACCTAAGACAAAAACCACGTTTATTCATAATATAAGAATCAGGGGACCCTAAAACAAGAAAGAGCCAGCAATTCCAACCCTGGCATCATGCCGAATCATACTTTCTGTGGGTACACAAAATATACCAAATATTGGCCATTTCCAGGCTATGTCATTTTCATTCCATTGTCTATTTCATCTTTTATTCATATCTTTTTATTTTACTTATATTAAAATATGGTTGGTTCTAGTATACTTCCTTTTGAGCTACATATTTTCTATCCATTGTTTTAACTATAGCAGAAGACTTTTATCTTAAAGACTCAGTATTCCCGATACCAAAATTTCATTAAAACAATTGCAATAAGAAGATGATTAACTGGGTTTCTTAAGTGGCTTTGTAATAGAAATTAGAATTATTAAACCAAAGAAAGATTGCCAGTTTATGTACTTTAAGAAAAATGAACTTTCCCCTGATGTAGGGATGTGAGAACTTTTATACATAATGTGTAAATTATGGTGAGTTGATGAATTAGCTTAATTTGATAGACTTCAATCTACTGAGACTTTTTAAAAAATTTAGTGTTAGTCACATGGTCAATAGCCATTAGTGTGTTACTATTTAGAATAAATAAAGATACATTGTAAGAAAATACTATTTGAAGAAAATCCTCCATGGGTTTCTCATGTTACTGAATGTCTTTAGAACAGAGCCACTGACTGCTTTTGTTCTAGACTGTGTTTTCTGACATAGCAAACAAACTTGGAAGATAGGGACAATGTTTTTCTCCAGAGCACAGGGCAGATTTGCTTACAGTCTTGGAAGAAAAAGAGTGTGTCTTCTTTCAGAGCAAATGTCAGGTACAATTACTTCCCATTATAAAACATTCCTTGACAATTCCAATATTTCCTTCATTTACCATGATGTTGCTAATTGGTCCAGTTGTGAGGATTTTTGTTTTCTTTATGTTGAGGTGTAATCCATACTGAAGGCTGTAGTCTTTGATCTTCATCAGTGAGTGTTTCAAGTCCTCTTCACTTTCAGTAAGCAAGGTTGTGTCATCTTCATATTGTAGGTTGTTAATAAGTCGTTCTCCAATTCTAATGCCACATTCTTCTTCATACAGTCCAGCTACTCAGATTATTTACACCACATACAAATTGAGTAAATATGATGAAGGGATACAACCCTGACACACATCTTTCCTGATTTAAACCACTGAGTATTCCCTTGTTTTGTTAAAACTGCCTCTTGACCTGTGTACAGGCTCCTCATGAGCACAATTAAGTGTTCTGAAATTCCCATTCTTCACAATGTTACCCATAATTTGTTATGATCTACACAGTCAACTGTTTTTGTGTAGTCAATAAAGCACAAGTAAACATCTTTCTGGTATTCTCTGCTTTCAGCCAGGATTCATCTGACATCAGCAACGATAGCCCTCATTCCGTGTCCTCTTCTGAATCCAGCTTGAATTTCTGGCGGTTCCCTGTTGAACTACTGCTGCAACTTGTTTTGAACCATCTTCAGCAACATTTTACTTGCATGTGATATTAATGACATTGTTGTATAATTTCCACATTCCATTGGATTGCCTTCCAGTTAGCTGTCTTCCACATTTCTTGGCATAGACGAGTGAGTGCTTCCAGCATTGCATCCATTTGTTCAAACATTTCAAATGGTATTCCTTCAATTCCTGGAGACTTTTTCATCAATGCTTTCAGTACAGTTTAGACTTCTTCCTTCAGTATCATTGGTTCTTGATCATATGGTACCTCCTGAGATGGTTGCGTGTAGCCAATTCTTTTTGATTCAGTGACTCAGCGTATTCCTTCCATCTTCTTTTGGTGCTTCCTGCATCGTTCAATATTTTGCCTATAGAATCCTTCAATATTGCAACTCGAGGCTTCAATTTCTTCATTTCTTTCAGTTTGAAAAATGCTGAGTGTGTTCTTCCCTTTCGGTTTTCTAACTCTAGGTCTTTGCGCATTTCATTGTAATACTTTGTCTTTTGTTCTCTGGGTGCCCTTTGAAATCTTCTGTTCAGCTCTTTTACTTCATTAATTCTTCTAATCACTTTAGCTACTCTATGTACGAAAGCAAGTTTCAGAATCTCTTATGACACCCAGTTTGGTCTTTACTTTCTTTCTGTCTTTTAAATGACTTTTACCTTTCTTCCTGTATGATGTCCTTGATGTCATTCCACAGCTCGTCTGGTCTTGGTCATCAGTGTTCAATGCATCAAATCTGTTCTTGAGATGGTCTCTAAATTCAGGTAGAATATACATACTCAGGGCTGTACTTTGGCACTTGTGGACTTGTTTTAATTTTCTTCAGCTTCAACTTGATCTTGCATATGAGCAATTGATGGTCTGTTCTGCAGTCAGCCCCTGGCCTTTTTTTCACTGACAATATTGAGCTTCTCAGTAGTCTCTTTCATAGATATAGTTGATCTGAATCCTGTGTATTCCATTTGGCAAAGTCTATGTGTATTAGTTGTTATTTATGTTGCTGAAAAAAGAAATTTCCAGTGAATAGGTCATTGGTCTTCTAAAACTCTATCAAGGGATCTCTAGCATCTTCTATTACCAAGGCCGTATTTCTAACTACTAATCCTTCTTCTTTGTTTCTAACATACACATTCCAATCACCAAAATGAAACAAAAAAAAACAACCCAAATCTGTTGCTGTTGAGTCGATTCTGACTCATAGCAACCCTATAGGATACAGTAGAACTGCCCCATAGGAATTCCAAGGAGCAGCTAGTGGATTCGAACTGCTGAACTTTTGGTTAGCAGCCAAGCTCTTAACCACTGAGATACCAGTGCTCCTTCCAATCACGGTAATTATGCATTTGATTGCATTTTTGATTGATATCAGACTGTGAAAGTTAGTAAAAATCTTCAATTTCTTCATCTTTGACATTATTGGTTTGTATGTAAATTTGAATAATAGTCATAGTAACTGGTCTTTCTTGTAGGCGTATGGAAATTACCCTGTCACTGACATTACTGTACTTTAGGATAGATTTTGAAATGTTCTTTGTGTCAATGAATGCATGCCGTCCGTCTTCAATTTGTCATTTCCGGAATAGTACACCATATGGTTTTCTGATTCAAAATGGCTAACACCATTTTGAATCATTTAAGCTCATTAATGTCTAAGATACTGATGGATCCACAATTAATGCCCATGGAAACAGCAGTCAAGAAATCAAATGACATATTGCATTGGGCAAATCTGCTGAAAAAGACCCCTTAAAAGTGTTAAAAAGCAAAGCCGAAACCTTGAGGACTAAGGTGCACCTGACCCAAGTCATGGTATCTTCAGTCATCTCATATGCATGCAAAAGCTGGATAATGAATAAAGAAGATTGAAGAAAATCGACACCTTTGAAATACGGTGTTCGAGAAGAATATTGAGTATACCATGGACTGCCAGAAGAACAAAGAATCCTGTCTTGGTAGAAGTACATCAAGAATGCTCCTTAGAAGCAAGGATGGTGAGACTTTGTCTCACTTACTTTGAACATGTTATCAGGAGGGACCAATCCCAGGAAAAGGACATCATGCTTGGTAAAACAAAGGGTCAACAAAAACTGGAAGACCCTCAATGAGATGTATTGACACAGTGACTGCAACAACGGGCTCAAACATAGCAATGATTTTGAGGATGGCACAGAACTGGTCAGTGTTCTGTTCTGTTGTACATAAGATCTTTATCAGTCAGAACTGACTGGTTGACATATAACAACAGCATAAAACATTCAGGTCCCCCAAGCTGTGGTTTCTTTTCCTATAACACAACCCATTTCATACGCAGCTGTCAACTGGTCCTCTTCATGTTTCCCTGTGATAATTAGGATTCAGGAAACCAATGCTCCAATGCTACATGATGATGCTCTGTCTACTGTTATTGCTGTGATAAGTAAATTGTCATTAGTCTCTGATTCAGGGACTTGTGTCTAGTGCCATCATTCATAAAACTGTGGCAGGCTAACTTGTTGCTTTGAAAGTGGGGTAAAATTGCAGATCCTTTATATTTTTTTTTTTTTAATTTTTATTGTGCTTTAAGAGAAAGTTTACAAACCAAGTCAGTCTCTCATACAAAATCTTATATACACCTTGCTTTTTTTTTATGTACTCTTATTTGATCTCTCTCTAATGAGATAGCACACTCTTTCCCTCCACTCTATATTTTCGTGTCCATTTGGCCAGCTTCTGCCTCCCTCTGCCCTCTCATATCTACTCCAGACGGGAGCTACCCACATAGTCCCGTGTGTCTATTTGATCCAAGGAACTTACTCTTCGCCAGTATCATTTTCTATCCCAAAGTTCTGTCCAATCCCTGTCTGAAGAGTTAGCTTTGGGAATGGTCCCTGTGTTGGGCTAACAGAAGGTCAGGGGGCCATGACCTCTGGGGTCCTTCTAGTCTCAGTCAGTCCATTAAGTCTGGTCTTTTTACAAGAATTTGGGGTCTGCATCCCACTGCTCTCCTGCTCCCTCAGAGGTTCTCTGTTGTGTTCCCTGTCAGGGCAGTCATCGGTTGTAGCCAGGCACCATCTAGTTCTTCTGGTCTCAGGGTGATATAGTCTCTGGTATATTTGGCCCTTTCTGTCTCTTGGGCTCATAGTTACCTTCTGTCTTTGGTGTTCTTTATTCTCCCTTGCTCCAGGTGGGTTGAGACCAATTGATGCATCTTAGGTGGCCGCTTGCTAGTGTTTAAGACCCCAGAGGCCACTCTCCAGAGTGGGATGCAGAATGTTTTCTTAGTAGATTTTATTATGCCAATTGACTTAGATGTCACCTGAAACCATGGTCCCCAAACCCCCGCCCCTGCTACGCTGGCCTTCGACGCGTTCAGCTTGTTCAGGAAACTGCTTTTGGTTTAGTCCAGTTGTGCTGACCTCTCCTGTATTTTGTGTTGTCTTTCCCTTCACCTAAAATAAAACTTATCTACTATCTAATTAGTGAAAACCCCATTTCCCTCCCTCCCTCCCCACTCTCATAACCATCAAAGAATATTTTTTTCTCTGTTTAAACTATTTTTTGAGTTCTTGTAACAGTGATCTCATACAATATTTGTCCTTTTGCAACTGACTAATTTTACTCAGTATAATGCCTTCCAGAGTCCTCCATGTTTTCTGTGTATAAGATCATGTCATCTGCAAATATAGAGATATTTTTACTTCGTCCTTGCCAATCTGGATGCCCTTTATTTCTTTACCTAGCCTAATTGCTCTGGCTAGGACCTCTAGCATAATGTTGAATAAGAGTGGTGATAAAGGGCATCCTTGTCTGTTTCCCCATCTCAGTGGGAATGTTTTCAGGCTCTCGCCATTTAGGGTGATGTTGGCTGTTGGCTTTGTATAAATGCCCTTTACTATGTTGGGGGATGTTCCGTTTATTCCTATTTTGCTGAGAGTTTTCATCATGAATGGGTGTTGAACTTTGCCAAATGCCTTTTCTGCATCAGTTGATAAGATCGTGTGGTTCTTGTCTTTTGTTTTATTTATATGATGGACTACATTAATTGTTTTTCTAATGTTGAGCCATCCCTGCATACCTAGTATGAATCCCACTTGGTCATGGTCAAATATTTTTTTTAATATGTTGTTGAATTCTATTGGCTAGAATTTTGTTGAGGTTTTTTGCATCTAAGTTCATGAGGGATATAGGTCTGTAATTTTCTTTTTTTGTGATGTCTTTACCTGCTTTTGCTATCAGGGATATACTGGCTTCATAGAATGAGTTTGGGAGTATTCTGTCCTTTCCTATGCTCTGAAATACCTTTAGTAGTAGCAGTGTTAACCCTTCTTTGAAAGTTTGGTGGAACTGTGCAGTGAAGTTCTACAGGCCAGGGTTTTTTTTTTTTTTTTGTTAGGAGTTTTTAAATTGCCTTTTCAATCTCTTCTTTTGTTATGGGTTTATTTAGTTGTTCTACCTCTGTTTGTGTTAGTTTAGGTAGGTAGTGTGTTTGTAGAAATTCATCCATTTCTTCTGTTGTTGTTGTTAGATGCCATCGAGTCAGTTCCAACTCATAGTGACCCTATGCACAACAGAACAAAACACTGCCTGATCCTGAGCCATCCTTACAATCGTTGTTATGCTTGAGCTCATTGTTGCAGCCACTGTGTCAATCTACCTCGTTGAGAGTCTTCCTCTTTTCTGCTGACCCTGTGCTCTGCCAAGCATGATGGACTGATCCCTCCTGACAACATGTTCAAAGTATGTAAGACACAGTCTTGCCATCCTTGCTTCTAAGGAGCATTCTGGTTGTACATCCTCCAAGACAGATTAGTTCATTCTTTTGGCAGTCAATGTTATATTCAATATTCTTCGCCAACACCACAATTTAAAGGCGTCAATTTTCTTTGGTCTTCCTTATTCATTGTCCAGCTTTCACATGCATATGATGCAATTGAAAATACCAAGGCTTGGGTTAGGCGCACCTTAGTCTTCAAGGTGACATCTTTGCTCTTCAACACTTTAAGGAGGTCCTTTACAGCAGATTTACCCAATGCAATGCGTCTTTTGATTTTTTGACTGCTGCTTCCATGGCTGTTCATTGTGGATCCAAGTAAAATGAAATCCTTGACAACTTCAATCTTTTCTCTGTTTATCATGATGTTGCTCATTGGTCCAGTTGTAAGGATTTCTTTTAGGTTTTCAAATTTGTTAGAGTACAGTTTTTCACAGTAATCTGATATGATTGTTTTAATTTCAGTTGGGTCTGTTGTAATATCACCCATCTCATTTCTTATTAGGGTTGTTTGCTTCCTCTCCTGTTTTTCTTATGTCAGTTTGGCCAGTGGTTTATTAGTTTTGTTAATTTTTTCAAAGAACCAGCTTTTGTTCTTGTTAACTCTTTCAATTTTTTTTTTTTTCTGTTCTCTCTTTCATTTAATTCTGCTCTAATTTTTATTATTTGCTTTCTTCTGGTGCTTGAGGGTTTCTTTTGTTGCTCTCTTCCTATTTGTTCAAGTTATAGGGATAATTCTTTGATTTTGGCCTTTTCTTCTTTCTGGATATGTGCATTTATTGATATAAATTGACCTCTGAGTACTGCTTTCCCTGTGTCCCAAAGGTTCTGATAAGAAGTGTTTTCATTCTCATTGGATTCTATGAATTTCCTTATTCCAACCTTGATGTTTTCTTTAACCCAGTAGTTTTCGAGCAGGGTATTGTTCAGTTTCTAAGTGTTTGATTTCTTTTCCCTGCATTTTCTGTTACTGATTTCTATTTTTATGGCCATATGGTCAGAGAAGGTGCTTTGTAATATTTCAATGTTTCGTATTCTGCTAAGGCTCGCTTTATGACCTGATACCTGGTCTATTCTAGAGAATGTTGCATGCGCATTGGAAAAGAAAGTATACTTGGTTGCTGTTGGGTGGAGTGTTCTGTATATGTCTATGAGGTCAAGTTCGTTGATTGTGGCATTTAGATCTTCTGTGTCTTTATTGAGCTTCTTTCTGGATGTTCTATCCTTCACTGTAAGTGTTGTGTTGAAGTCTTCTAGTATAATTGTGGCACTGTCTCTCACTTTTCAGTGCTGATAGAGTTTGTGGCCCTGTCATTGGGTGCATAAATATTTACTATGGTTATATCCTCTTTTAATTATTATGTAGTGTCCTTCCTTATCCTTTGTTGTGGATTTAACTTTAAAGTCTATTTTGTCAGAAATTAATATTGCCACTCATGCTGTTTTTTGTTTGTTGTTTGCTTGACATATTTTTTTCCATCCTTTGAGTTTTAGTTTGTTTGTGTTTCTAAGTCTAAGGCGTGTCTCCTGCAGGCAGCATATAGACAGAAAGTGTTTTATTATCCTTTTGGCCACTCTCTGTCTCTTTATTGGTGCACTTTGTCCATTTACATTCAGCACAATTATGGATCAGTATGAGTTTAGTGCTGTCGTTTTGATGTCTTTTTTTATGTGTTGTTGACAGTTCCTTTTTCCCACATAATTTTTTTGTGCCGAGTAGCTTATCTGTATATATTGTCTTTTCCTCTTATTTGTTGTTGTTGATTTTGTTTCTGCTGAGACTGTTATTTTTTTCTTGTATTTTATTTTGATGAGCAGGATTGTTAGTCTCCTTTGTGGTTACTTTAATATTTATCCCCATTTTTCTAAGTTTAAGCCTAACTTTTATTTGTTTATGTCGTTTTGATTTTCTCTCCATATGAAAGATCTGTGACTACATTTCTTAGTCTCTCTTTATTGTTTTAGTGTTGTCTTCTTTTACATAATGACATAACTGTTTCCCTGTTTTGAGCGGTTTTCTTTTTTTAATCTTAATTTATTTTTGTGATTTCCTTATCTGGATTGATATCTAATTGCTCTGTCCAGTGTTCTAGACTTGGGTTGATATCTGACATTATTGATTTTGTAAACAGAGAACTCCCTTTACTATTTCTTGTAGTTTTGGTTTGGTTTTTACAAATTCCCTAAACTTCTGTTTATCTGGAAATGTCCTAACTTCACCTTCATGTTTGAGAGACAGTTTTGCTGGATATATGATTCTTCGTTGGCAATTTTTTTTCCTTCAGTGCTTTATGTAAGTCATCCCCAGCCTTCTTGCCTGCATGGTCTCAGCTGAGAAGCCTGGTTTATTCTCATTGACTCTCCTTTGCAGGTGACTTTTTGTTTTTCCCTAGCTGCTCTTAAAATTCTCTCTTTATGTTTGGGTTTGGCAAGTTTGATTATAATACATCTTGGTAACTTTCTTTTAACATCTGTCTTATGTAGAGTTCGATGAGCATCTTGGATAGATATCTTCTCATCTTTCACCATAGCAGGGAAGTTTTCTACCAACAAATCATCAACAATTCTCTCTGTATTTTCTCTTATCCCTCCCTCTTCTGGTACTCCAATCACTTATAGGCTATTTCTCTTGATAGAGTCCCACATGAGTCTCAGGGTTTCTTCTTTTTTTTAAATTCTTTCATCTGATTTTTCTTCAAGTGTATTGGTGGCAAGTGGTTCATCTTCAATCTCAAAAATTCTGCATTCCACTTCCTCAATTCCGCTCCTCTGGCTTTCTACTGAGTGGTCTAATTCTGTAATTTTATTGTTAATCTCCTGAATTTCTCCTTGCTGTCTCTCTATGAATTCTTGTAGGTTATTAAATTTTTCATTGTGTTTTGAATAACCTTTTTAATTTCAACTGCTTTATCTGTATGTTCCTTGGCTTGTTTTGCGTATTGCCTGATCTCCTTCCTAATGTCTTGAAGAGTTCTGTATATTAATCTTTTTTATTCTGCATCTGGTGATTCCAGAAAGCCACCTTCATCCAGAAGATTCCTTGATTCTTTGTTTTGAGAGCTTGTTGAAGTGATCATGGTCTGCTTCTTTATGTGATTTGATATTGACTGTTGTCTCCCAGCCATCTATAAGTTATTGTATTAGTTTATTTTATGTTTGCTTACTGTATTCTAGCTTCTGCTTTGTTTTGTTATGCCCAAATAGGTTGCTTGAGTGAGCTAGCATGATTATTTTTGCCTTTGAAGCGCTAACATCCTGTCACCAGATGGCTAGAGCTGTTACCAGGTGTATGAACCTAGGAGCCCATTCACTTTTCTTGTATGGATTCAGCTCAGGTGTCCAAGTAGTTGGTCATCAAGTCTGTGGCACAGGCTCTGTCCTACAGTCTTAGGGGGCAGGGGTGATTGGTGTAGGTACCGGTATCTGGTTGTAGCAGGGGGTCATTCTCTGAACAAAGCAAGGGGCTGACAACCATCCCCTGAGGGTCTGTGAGGAGTGTGTGTCCCTGTTCCCTAGAGCACACAGGTGGGTGGGTTCTGCAGATGGACCTTGGGCACCAAAATCTTTGGGTTGTAAGGACCGGGAGGTGCCGGTTATCCTTCAACCCCTGTCACGGGTGGCTGGGTGACCCATGTGGAGCGACCAGTCCTTAGGCCCCTGTTGTGGGTAGGTGAGGACCTGTTTCATAGGCAAAGTAGTATCAAACACCAAACACCCACCTCTCCACCACACAGCTGAAACAGTTGTAGTCTGCCAACAAGGGTCTATTCTCCTGCAATAGGCCCACGCAGGTCCATGCAGAGGGGAAAGGTATTCAAAGTCGATGGACAATTTATGCCTCAACAGGAGCTGATCTGTCCTGCGCTCCCCAGGTTAGTGGAGCTGGCAGGTTATCTTTTCCCCTATTTTGAATTTATTCCTTCTCCAAGGCCAGGAGAATGGCTCAGATTGCACAACAGGACCTATCTCAGGCCCAGAAAAATCTACAGCCACTGAAGCTGGCTTCAGGGTGGGGGCACGGTAAAATATACGCAAGGACTTAGCTTTTACCAAGAGCGCTGTTCTTCTCTGGTTCCGACAGTATGAGTAGGCTGTGTGGTTGGATGTTTCTCCCTGAGGAAACTGTGGCCGAATGCTACCATCAGCCTGCCATAGCTGCTCCTGGGAATGGTGCCTGAGGGTTCCCAATGATTCAGGTCCAGCAACTCCTCTCTACTTCTGAACCGTCTCTCCCTCTACCTGCCGCTCAGTCCATGTTCTAACTCTGCCTTTGATGTTCAGGGCTTGTAGCTTGTCATAAATGCAATGTTTTCAATTTTTGAGGGGGTCTTTTGTGTAAGAGCGTTCACCAGAAGCATCTGACTACTCTGCCATCTTGACCCTGCCCCCTACAATTCTTGATAAATTCACTACTTGTATTAAAAGTTTCTTACTAAATACTTCTTTCAAGTAGTCCTGAGTTTTCTAACAGTGTTGGATATATTTATTATTATAAACTGGCTTAAGAGCAGGAATACAATTATAATGTTGCTGCTGATAAATATTTGCAAGCGTATTTATAAATATTAAAATGTATAAAATGCTGGCTAGTCATTAATATACTTTGGACTGTACTTTTAAAAGATTAATTTGAATATCAAAGATAGGCATTGTAATGTTTATTTTAATGCACTGTTCAGGGAGAAATAATTATCTCCATTAAATTCATCTTTTCAAGTAGGGATTTTTGTTTTGTGGAAGATTTTCAACATATTCCTACGTGATGTACACAGATGACTTGGAAAGACAGAATAACCTGTCTAATAAGCTAAGTTTAATTCCTAAAAATTTCCATGGAAACTTCCAAAAACTATTAAATGCTTTAAGGAAGAGTTAACTGTGTTATAATAATGAACAAAAGTTCTCAGCTACAGGGTATCACAAAGGACTGATAATTCATACTTTTACTGTAGCCTGCTGATTGGGGGAAAAAGCATACTCTTCAGTCCCTTGATAATTAGCTTCTGTTGTCAAAGCTTCACTTACAATTTGATTAAAAAAAAAATTCTAAATGTCAAGAACCATGTGGTCTGATAAATATGGATGACATTTAAAAAGCAGAGTAGGTAGTGTCTACAAAAGCAGAAGAGGAAAAGTGTCACATCCTGCATTTATTAATAAAATACCTTATATCCCATTCCCATAATTATTACTCTTCTATATGAATGACACCTTCTGTTTTTAAAGAATGGTGTAGCCCCTTATTTCCTCTACCAGGTAGATAAGTGGCTTAAATACTAACAAGTTTACAAGAAATGCCTTAGTCTTAAAAATAGACTCTTCAAAAGGGAAGTTGAAGTGTGTTTAATAAACTCTGTTTATTGTTTGCAGTCAGGTGCAGAGAGCTCCCCCAAATTGTGACTACTTTTCTAAATTTGTTTTATTTACTAATTGAATCCTTGAGACTACATCAGTGCATATTCATTAATTATTGCACTATATAATTTAGACCTGTCATTTGGGTAAGCAGCCACTTCATATCAAATCAAAGGCTTACTAACATTTGGGAGATAAACAAACAGCGGGCAAAGCTCCTACGAAGAATTATTTGGAAGAAACACTAGTTGTGAACTTTTTAAATATCAAAGAATTTAGTAACTTAATTCTCAAAGGTATTCATTGGATCAACATTGAATTTCATTTGACCTGTGGTACCTGGAGGTAGCTTTTCTCTGTAGGTCTTGCTACCCTTTGTTAGAAAGTTATTTTGTATAACTACCAGCTGTGTACCAAACTAAAAAGCTGTTGTCGTCAATTCTGACTCATAGTGACCCTATAGGACAGAGAGGAATGCCCCCATAGGGTTTCCAAGGAGTGGCTGGTGGATTAGAACTGCTGACCTTTTGGTTAGAAGAGGTAGCTCTTAACCGCTGCACTGCCAGGGATCCAACATGAAATAGAAATAACTCAGTTAGCCACAAATATAAAACACAGGTTACGGAAGCTTTAGGGTAACATGGTGAAGGATACAAAAAAAAAAAAAAAACCAAACCCCCTGCTGTCGAGTCAATTCCAGCTCATAGAGACCCTATAAGACAGAGTAGAACTGTAGAACTGCCTCATAGAGTTTCCAAGGACTGCCTGGTGAATTTGAACTGCTGATCTTTTGGTTAGCAACCATAGCTCTTAACCACTACAGCACCAGGGTTTCCTAGTGAAGGATAGATACACAAGTTTAATTCAAATGGACACAAGTACCAGAATAAGCTATGAGCCAATAATTTTTATCTTCTACTCTTTATTTTGTTAGTTGTATTTCAGATGTGTCTTTTGATAATATATGTTATTGGATCAGATGTGTCTTTTGATAATATATGTTATTGGATCAGATGTGTCTTTTGATAATATATGTTATTGGATAATAAGTAAATGCAAAGGTAGTTGCATACTATCCTTTCTTTTAGCAAGTCCCTACTCATTACTGTATTTTTAAGCAAATAATGCATGCCTTCTATGTTTGTTTGCCAATCCTGCACCGCTCCATCCAAGGTATTTTCCTAAGCATGCTATGCTATTGTTTTTACAGTAACACCACCATGATAAAGATAATCATAATATCTATCACCACAAAAAGTGTCTTGTGTCTCCTTGTAATTCCTATCTCCAGTCTCTCCCCAACGCCTCACTCTATCCCCAGACAACCAATGATTTGCTTTATGTCCCATGGTCTCATTTGAATGCTCTAGAATTCTACCTAAATGGAATCATACAGTATACTTTCTTTTTTTGTTTGGCTTCTTAGACATCTAGTGCTGCTATAACAGAAATACCACAAGTGGATGGCTTTAACAAAGGGAAATTTATTCTCTTACAGTCTAATAGACTAGAAGCCCAAATTCAGGGTGCTAGCTCAACCAGTAGGCTTTCTCTTTCTGTTGGCTCTGGAGGAAGGTCCTCATCATCAATCTTCCCCTGGTTTAGGAGCTTCTCAAGCAAAGGCACCTGAGTCCAAAGGATGCACCCTGCTCCCAGTGCTGCGTTCTTGGTAGTATGAGGTCTCCATGTCTCTCTGCTCACTTCTTTTATATCTCAAAAGAGATTGGCTTACAGTAGTCAAAACAGCCTGGTATTGGTACAACAACAGGCACATAGACCAATGGAACAGAATTGAGAACCCAGATATAAATCCATCCACATATGAGCAGCTGATATTTGACAAAGGACCAGTGTCACTTAATTGGGGAAAAGATAGTCTTTTTAACAAATGGTGCTGGCATAATTGGATATCCATTTGCAAAAAAATGAAACAGGACCCATACCTCACACCATGCACAAAAACTAACTCCAAGTGGATCAAAGACCTAAACATAAAGACGAAAACAATAAAGATCATGGAAGAAAAAATAGGGACAACCCTAGGAGCCCTAATACAGGGCATAAACAGAATACAAAACATTACCAAAAATGATGAAGAGAAACCAGATAACTGGGAGCTCCTAAAAATCAAACACCTATGCTCATCTAAAGACTTCACCAAAAGAGTAAAAAGACCACCTAAGACTGGGAAAGAATTTTCAGCTACGACATCTCCGACCAGCGCCTGATCTCTAAAATCTATATGATTCTGTCAAAACTCAACCACAAAAAGACAAACAACCCAATCAAGAAGTGGGCAAAGGATACGAACACACACTTCACTAAAGAAGATATTCAGGCAACTAACAGATACATGAGAAAATGCTCTCGATCATTAGCCATTAGAGAAATGCAAATTAAAACCACGATGAGATTCCATCTCACTCCAACAAGGCTGGCATTAATCCAAAAAACACAAAATAATAAATGTTGGAGAGGCTGCAGAGAGATTGAAACTCTTACACACTGCTGGTGGGAATGTAAAATGGTACAACCACTTTGGAAATCTATCTGGCGTTATCTTAAACAGTTAGAAATAGAACTACCATACAACCCAGAAATCTCACTCCTCGGAATATACCCTAGAGAAACAAGAGCCTTCACACAAACAGATATATGCACACCCACGTTTATTGCAGCTCTGTTTACAATAGCAAAAAGCTGGAAGCAACCAAGGTGTCCATCAACGGATGAATGGTTAAATAAATTGTGGTATATTCACACAATGGAATACTACACATCAATAAAGAACAGTGACAAATCTGTGAAACATTTCATAACATGGAGGAACCTGGAAGGCATTATGCTGAGCGAAATCAGTCAGAGGCAAAAGGACAAATATTGTATAAGACCACTATTATAAGATCTTGAGAAATAGTATAAACTGAGAAGAACACATACTTTTGAGGTTACGAGGGGGGGAGTGAGGGAGGGAGGGAGAGGGTTTTTTACTGATTAATTAGTAGATAAGAACTGCTTTAGATGAAGGGAAGGACAACACTCAATACATGGAAGGTCAGCTCAATTGGACTGGACCAAAAGTAAAGAAGTTTCCGGGATAAAATGAATGCTTCAAAGGTCAGCGGAGCAAGGGCGGGGATTTGGGAACCATGGTTTAAGGGGACTTCTAAGTCAATTGGCAAAATAATTCTATTATGAAAACATTCTGCATCCCACTTTGGAATGTGGCATCTGGGGTCTTAAATGCTAACAAGCGGCCATCTAAGATGCAACCCACCTGGAGTAAAGGAGAATGAAGAACACCAAGGTCACACGACAACTAAGAGCCCAAGAGACAGAAAGGGCCACATGAACCAGAGACCTACATCATCCTGAGACCAGAAGAACTAGATGGTGCCCGGCCACAATCGATGACTGCCCTGACAGGGAGCACAATAGAGAACCCCTGAGGGAGCAGGAGATCAGTGGGATAATGCAGACCCCAAATTCTCATAAAAAGACCAGACTTAATGGTCTGACTGTGACTAGAGGAATCCCGGCGGGCATGGTCCCCAAACCTTCTGTTGGCACAGGACAGGAACCATCCCCGAAGACAACTCATCAGACATGAAAGGGACTGGACAGTGGGTAGGAGAGAGATGCTGATGAAGAGTGAGCTAATTATATCAGGTGGACACTTGAGACTGTGTTGGCATCTCCTGTCTGGAGGGGGGATGGGAGGATAGAGAAAGTTGGAAGCTGGCAAAATTGTCACGAAAGGAGAGACTGGAAGGGCTGACTCATTAGGGGGAGAGCAAGTGGGAGTAAGGAGTAAGATGTATATAAACTTATATGTGACAGACTGACTTGATTTGTAAACGTTCACTTGAAGCTCAATAAAAGTTATTTAAAAAAAAAAAAAGAGATTGGCTTAAAATGCCATGTAATCTTGCGGACTGAGCCCTGCCTCATTAACATAACTGCTGCTAATCCCATCTCACTGACATCATAGAGAGGATTTGTAACATAGGAAAATCACATCAGATGACGAAATGTTAGACAATCGCACAGTACTGGGAATCCTAGGCTAGCCAAATTGATACACATATTTTGGGGGGCCACAATTCAGTCTATAACACTTCTTTAACTCAAAATAAATATTTTGAAATTCATCCATAATTTAGCGTGGATCAGTAATTCATTCCTTTTTATTGCTGAATATCAATGCATTGTATGTATCCACCAGAGTTTGTTTATTCACTTACCTTTTGATAGGCGTTTGGGTTGTTTCTAGTTTTTGGATGTTACAAATAAAGCTGCTCTGTGTATCCATGTCAAGTCTTTGTGTGGACATATGCTTTTGTTTCTCTTGGGTAAATGCCTAGGAGAGAAATGGTGGGATCATACAATAGGAGTATGTTTAATTTTAAGAAACTGCCAAAATTCCCATAAAGGCTGAGATTTAAAAACCAATACCATTTACAAAAAAAAAAAAAATATGAAGTACATACAGATAAATCTAATAAAATTCATAAAAGACTTGATAACTTCAGAATATTGTCTAGAGAATTAAAAGAATTAAATAAATAGAGATTTATCCTCTAAATGGATTGGAAGCCTCAGTATTGTTAGGGTGTCGGTTTTCCCCAAGTCGGTCTGTAGTTTCAACACAATCCCAATCAAGACTCGAAAGGCAAGTTTGTAGAAAATTGGAAAACTGATTCTAAAATATACATGGGAAAGCAAAAAATCTAGAATAGCAAACGACTCTGAAAGAGTTGAGGACCGATAACTGCCTGAATTCATTTAAAGCTACCATGGACAAGACAGTGTGGTACTACTGTGAAAATAGACCAATGGAACAGAATAGAGTCAGAAACAGGCCCACACATACAGGCCACCGATTGTCAACAAAAGTTGAAAAACAATTCAGCACAGAAAAAATAGTCTTTTTTAAAAAAATGGTGCTAGAACAATTGCATATCCCTATGCAAAAACTTCAGTGAATGAATTTCAATTCACAGCTGCATCATATAAAAAATTAACTCGAAATATAGCCTAGGCCTACATGTAAAAACTAAAACTATAGGGTTTCTAGGAGACTAAAAAACAAAAACAAAAAAATAGGAAAAGACCTTTGTTACTTTGGACTATGCAAACGTTGTTTTCTGAAAATTCAGTTAAAAGCATTACGAAGTCTATATACCTCTCAACATGGAGGAAGCAATTCAGTAAAGTGAAATTCTTATTGTCTTGTATGACTCTAAAACGGTTGTTGTGTGGCCTCAAGTCGATTCTGACTCGTAGCAACCTTATAGTGCAGATAGAACTGCTCCATAGGGTTTCCTAGACTATAAACTTTATAGAAGGAGCCCTTGTAGTCCAGTGGTTAAGCACTCAGCTGCTAACCAAAAGGTCTGAGGCTTGAACCCACCAGCTTTGGTTAATTTTTATGAGAGCAGATCTCCAGGTCTTTTCTCCCACAGAGCAGCAGGTGGTGGGTTCGACTTGCCATCCTTTAAGCTAGCAGCCAAGCACTTAACCATTGCGCCACCAGGGCTCTAATTGGCTAAAAATTCGTTTAGATATTTTATTTCTCCATTTATCAGGAGGTATTTTGCTTGGATATTCTCCAAATACCTTACAATGAATTATGTAAAAATTAAAAACAGTAAAATTGCTCTGTTGTTGCTGTGTGCCATCAAGTTGATTCTGACTCATAGAAACTCTATATGACAGAGCAGAACTGCTCCGTGGGGTTTCCCAGGTTGAAATATTTATGCAAGCAGATCACCAAGTCTTTTCTTCCTCAGGAGGGCTGGTGGATTTGAACCACTGACCTTTCAGTTAGCAGCCGAGCACTTAACCATTGTACCACCAGGGCTCCTTAAAGTTGCTTTACTGTTTACAGAATCTTACAACTATTACCCCATGGGCCTCATGGCAAACCTCTGGGGAATGTGCTATCATTTCCAGCATATGAATAAGTCAATGGACAGATTATACGAAGTGATTTGCCTGAGATGACTTGTCTAGCAAGTACAAAAGCTATGATTCAAACCAAATTACATTCCGCATTGCTATACCACATATGCTATTTTTATTTTAACCTCCTACTCTTCATAAGGCAGAGTCTAATGTGGTACAAATGCTTAAAATGCTCAGCTGCTAACTGAAAGACTGAAGGTTCAAGTCCATCCAGAGGTGCTTCATGTGAAAGGCCTGGCAATTTACTTCTGAAAAATCAGCCACTGAAAGCCGTTGGAATCAGCCTATGAAGCACAGTTCTACTCTGACACACATGAGTCAAAGTCTGCTGGGCAGCAACTGACTTTTAATAAATGCTATCAGTACCTGTACTTTTTCTGTAAAAATCGTTTTCTTTTCTTTTTTAAGTAAGTCGGCAACTCTAATGCTTGCTTTGAATTTACTTCTGTTTCCCTAGAAGAAAATGACACATGTGAACTTTTCATCGTCATACAAGCTTTAATGCTGAATACTTCTAGCTATGTATTCCCGAATATCTTGTTTGACTTAATGAATTTAATAGGAAGTTCAGACAAAGTATAAATAATTTCCTATTTTCTTAACTGGGTATATATATATACCCATTAAAGTTTATATTTTCAGGTGTTGAGGAGTTACTTTTGCATGAAAAAGTACTCAATTCCATTCCATTTCCCTCCAATATACACAGAACGTATTTTAAAATTGGCATTTACTTTACAAGATAATAGAAAATCAAGGAAAGTAGAATATGTAAATCTAATCAATGATTACTTATTTTGCACCTAGTGTTTATAGGGCCATCGATGGTGCTGGGACAGAAGCAAGCAATGTTAAGAAAAAATATCTTCCATGGAGAAGCTTATAATACAGATGAGAAGAATATATAAATACACATTTATATAGAAATATGTAAATATGTGTTGTTGTTAGGTGCCATCAAGTCAATTGTGACTCATAGGGCCCCATACGAGACTGTAAAACTGCCCCATGGGGTTTTCTACGCTGTAACGTTTATGGCAACAGGTTTCCAGGTCTTTCACCCACATAGCCACTGAGCGGGTTTGAACTGCCAACATTTTGGTTAGCAACTTAGTGCTTAACTGTTTGAGCCAGCAGGACTACTTTGCCTGTACATTACTGAGTACATATTAAGCAAATATAATATCGTAAATAAATGCCAAAATAATTCAAACAAAAGAATTAATATATGAGAGCACGGCCTGAGAAGTCTTTGTGAAGAAGTGTGATTTGACTCAGGTTTTAAAATAAGCAATAATGTTTAGGGATGGCACATGGAGGCAGAACCTACTAAAACTAATTTTTAATATTAGTCTTCAAATATCCATGTGAACTGGCTAATCTGTTGGGAACAAGCTGCATGTCAATTCAAAGAAAGAAGGCTGGAAGAATGCAGAAATAGGAGAAAGCAGAGTGATTACAATTTCTTAAGTAATAAATACTAGCACCTTATTACAGCGGTTGTCGTAGGATAGTCTAACATCAACAAAAACTATTCGAAACCCACGCTGGAAAGGAGAGAACAGGACATTTCAGGCCAAAGGATGAAAGCTAGGCATTTTGTCAAGTCTTTCTTTATAACTCTCTAGGCTCTCATCTCCTTCTGTAGGGCTTATTGCAATAGCCATCTCAATGGCCTTCCAGTTGGTAAAATTCTCCTGGCTTCCAATCCATTCTGTTCAAACCACGGTGTTAAACTCCCCCAAACACCCATTCGCTGATGTCAATTTTTTGGTCAAATAACCTAGGGTAGCATTTTTGAAGAATGTTGCTCTAGTTTGGTAGATTTTAAAAGCTGTTCTTCAAAAAAAGTTGTTGTAGTCAAATATATTTGGAAAATATTGATTTAAAAAGTTACACCTTTTGTTGTGGAACTTTTCAAGGCCTTAATGTAATAATGTACAAAACAAATCTTTAAAGTAATATCTTTGATCAAAGTACTGGTCCAAGAAACTGCCAGTTGGAAAGAATTGACATAAAATAAAGACAAAATTCTTTAGCTTGGCATTTACTGCTTCCTGCAACCTGACCAGTCTCTGAGGATAGTCATAAAATGTTGGACCATGCCCCTAATCCGAGGCCTGAAGGTGGCCTGGCTAAATATTTTTCTCCTTTGGGCAACTGTATTATGTTTTTTCCCTAGTGCTTACTGTGTTTTTTTTTTTTTTTTTAAATCAAGATTTAGTTATTTCATCAAGATAAATCTTAGTGTTAATTTTTCTTAGAACAGAGATTTTGATGTGGTAATTCAGGTTTAGTTTGATTTCAGGAAGTATTCTTTCACTATGTCTTTGAAAGTATTTTCTCTCTATATCTGTGGAGTGAGCCTTAGTTGTCAGACCTCCATATCAATGTATTATCATCTATATGCTGTATGTTTTTCTCTTTTCCTCAACATTCTACTTGCACTCCTCAAGTCTGTCTGCCATGTCATTGAATGACACTAATAATAAAAGTTTTACTGTATCTAATGTGAAAATACCAGTTTTTAATTTAACATATTTTATTAGAAAAGTCACATCCTTGAAAGCGCTATGGAGCAGTTCTACTCTGCACAGGTGGGGTCACTGTGAGTTGGAAATGACTTGAAAATAACTAACTACAGCAATAACATTAGCTCTGCTAGTTCCTTTTCCAATTGATAATTTTTTTGATACTTTGCATCCTATTTTTAATGTGTGTAATTTTCTTGAGAGTAAAGTTCTTTTCTGAAATTCCAAAAATTGTACTTGACTCTGCTTTGCATACAATGTCTTCTTTCATTTTGTTGCAGAACTTTTGCATCAACTTAATGCTGCGTTTATTTTTAATTTTGCCTTTAATATAGGCAGTCCCACCAAGGCTAATATTTGCCCCAAATACTGGGTGATTGTTGGTAGGTGCCATCGAGTTGGTTCCAACTCATAGCAACCCTAGGTACAACAGAACGAAACACTGCCTGGTCCTGCACCATCCTCACAATCATTGTTATGCTTGAGCTCATTGTTGCAGTCCATCTCATTGATGGTCTTCCTCTTTTTCGATGACCCTTTATTTTACCAAGCATGATGTCCTTCTCCAGGGACTGATCCCTCCAGACAACATGTCCAAACTATGTGATATGTAATCTTGCCATCTTTGCTTCTAAGAAGCATTCTGGTTATATTTCTGCCAAGACAGATATGTTCATTCTTTTGGCAGTCCATCATATGTGGAATCAAAGGCATCGATTCTTCTTTGGTCTTCCTTATTCACTGTCCAGCTTTTGCATGTGTATGAGGAGATTGAAAACACCATGGCTTGGATGAGGTGCACCTTAATCTTCAAGGTGATATCTTTGCTTTTTAACACTTTAAAAGTCTTTTGCAGTAGGTTTGCCCAATGCAATGCTTCTTTTGATTTCTTGACTGCGGCCTCCATGGTGTTGACTGTGGATTCAAGTAAAAGGAAATCCTTGACAACTTCAGTATTTTCTCCATTTATCATGATGTTGCTTATTGGTTCAATTGCAAGGATTTTTGTTCTCTTTATGGTGAAGAGTAATCCATTCTGAAGGCTATAGTCTTTGAGCTTTATCAGAAAGTGCTTCAAGTCCTCTTCACTTTCAGCAAGCAATGTTATGTCATCTGCAAAAATCAGGTTGTTAATGAGTCTTCCTCCAATCTGTATGCCCCATTCTTCTTCATATAGTCCAGTTTCTTGGACTATTTCCTCAGCATACAGGTTGAATAGGTATGGTGAAAGGTTACAATCCTGACACACACCTTTCCTGATTTTAAACCATTCAGTATCCCCTTGTTCTGTTTGAACAACTGCCTCTTGATCTATACATGTCCCTCATGAGCACAATTAAGAGTTCTGGTATTTCCATTCTTCGTGATGTTATCCATAATTTGTTATGATCCACCCAGTCAAATGCCTTTGGATAGTCAATAAAAGACTGGTAAATGTCCCCCTGGCATTCTCTGCTTTTAGCCAGAATCCATCTGACATCAGTAATGATATCCCTGGTGCCACATCCTCTTCTGAATCTGGCTTGAATTTTTGGCAGTTCCCTGTTGATATACTGCTGCAGCTGCTTTTGAATGATCTTTAGCAAAATTTTACTTGTGTGTGATATTAATGCTATTGTTTAATAATTTCTGCATTCGGTTGTATCACCTTTCTCTGAAAGAGACATAAATATGGATATCTTCTAGTCAGTTGGCCAGGTAGCTGTCTTCCATATTTCTTGGCATAGATAAGTAATTCCAGCATTGCATTCATTTGTTGAAACATCTCAATTGGTATTCTGTCAATCCTGGAGCCTTGTTTTACACCGATGCCTTCAGTGCAGCTTGGACTTCTTCCTTCAGTACCATTGATTCCTGATCATATGCTACCTCCTGAAACGATTGAGCATTGACCAATTCTTTTTGGTATAGTGACTGTGTATTCCTTCCATCTTCTTTTGATGCTTCCTGCATCATTTAATATTTTCCCTGTAGCACCCTTCACTATTGCAAATCCAGGCTTGAAATTTTTTCTTCAGTCCTTTCAGGTTGAGAAATGCGAGCATGTTCTTCCCTTTTAGTTTTCTATCTCTAGGTCTTTGCACATGTCATTATAATACTTTACTTTGTCTTCTCAAGCCACCCTTTGATACTGGGAAGAGATTATTTTTGACTGTTGTCCTGGCATTGTTTCAATAGCACAAGTTAGAGAGCTCAACGTTGGTCATGTTTTTATCCTTCATCCAGTCATCCAGTTTATTCAGCTTTTGGGAGGGGTCAGTTCTAAGGAAGCCAGAGCATTAGACACTAACTTCTTGTCAGATTTTCCTACAAATTTATTGAGTTTCATCTCCTATTGGCAAGTCTTGTCAAATGGGGGTAATGTCACCATAGGAGCTCCATTTCTAGGCTTCCGGAGATGAATACCATCTGGGAAAGAGTTCCAGCCCCTGTGAGTCTTCATGGCTCATAGGACTTTGTTGTTGAATTTATACATGGAATGCCTTTGTGGAGCCCGAAAAGTTCCCACACTATTGTTTTCTTTTCCTTGCGTCTCCTCTGACCCAGCTATAACTACAATGTGTCCCCTTCCTTTTAAATTAGAAATCATGTTTATTTTGGCAGACATAAGTTCTTGGCTTGCTCAGCCTCCCTCCCCTTGGTCTTCCGTGAAGGGAAAGTAAACCCACAAACATTTCCTACTATTGACCCCAACCTAAAGAATTTAGTATTAGTCTTCGGATTGCCCCCATCCACCTTCTAAGCTTTTTATCATACTTTGGATTAAAAGTAATGTTTGTTGAATCATGGAGTACTTCACCTGGGTCTAAATTGTGTAGCACAGCTTTTTTGCCACTGTCGATTTCAGTATAAATGCAGTTTACATCCAATTCTGAGTTGCTTTTGTTCTTTCAGAGAGTTTGTAAGAGATTAATGCATTGTGCACTATGCCAAATTTCTTGGAAGTGTTTCCAAATTAGTATTAAAATCACATTCAAATTTTCTCCATGCAGCAAACATTTGATCAATTCAGATGAGGCATGATTAGCAACCATTTGCTTAATCTCTTGTAATGATTTGACAGGTAATAACCTCCTAACTGGTCTCTCTGCTTCAGCACTTGTTCCCCTCTTCAGTTTATTTTCAACAGAAAAGTCAGAATGAGTCAGTTAAACTGAAAGTCAGATCACTGTGGCACTCCTCTGCTCAAAGCCCTTCAATAACTTCCATCTCTCCCAGAAAAAAAAGATAAGTTTCATACTACGACTTACAAGGGCCTTCATGGTCTACCTCCCTTTTATTTCTCTAACCTAATGCTTTACAATTTCCCCTTCAATTTCCCCTAGTCCAGCAGCACTGCTTTGTTGTTGTTTTCAACAGGCCAGATATGCTTCCCTTGCAGTCCTTTGCATTGGCTTTCCCCCATCGTGGCCCACGCAGATCAGATCAAAAGTCTACTTTTCAGAAGGCCTCCTGAGTACCCTGTCCAAAATTTCAACAATCCTTCCCACCCTACACTCCTAGGCTTCTTTCCTGCCTTTTACCTCTCCTAGAACTTACCACTATCTAAAGCTTATTTATTTTACTTAATTATGTTACATGTTACCCATCTTCCCATAAGACTAGAAGCTCCATGCAGGCAAGGCTTTTTGTCTGCTGTTTCACAGTTGTGTCCTCAGTGCCTAGAGGAGTACCTGGACTATGGTAGACAATCAGTTGTTGGATGATTCCATAAATAAACAAATGAAAGTCAGAGTCTGGGGAACCTTCTCTCTAAGCAAGAAGATTCAACTGCTACTGGCCACTAAGATATTTCATGCTATTTATTTTGGTGATAAAAAATAAAACCAATCATCTGAAACTATAGTTGTCAGTGTTCAATTAAATATTCATTTATTTACATAGAAATACTGCAGTGTGTTGATTATGAGTACAGGCTCTGGGGACAGAGTGCCTGGGTTGATTCCTCAGCTCCTCTACTCAGAGGTAATTGAGCAAGTTGCTTAATTTCTTATGCTTAATTTCCAAATGTATATAATAATAATACCTGCCTCATACAATAGTTGTGACAATTACATAAATTCATACACTAGAGCATTTGGAAGAATTATTGGCACAAATTCAGTGCTCAGTAAATTTTAGATATTATTAACCAAATGTGAAATTACATAGCTTCATCCTAGGATTCACAGATAAGGGAAGCCATACCTCCAAGTCAAATAGCTACCATTTTGCAAAACGTCCTGGTTTATATCTACTTTTCAGATGAACAAATCTTATAAAGAGCATAAAAATATTCTTTAAATTGCTCAGGGAATGAAAAATGCATTTTAACATTCAAAATAAAAGACCATCAAGTATTTCTGATACTCTTAAATCTCTCAAAGGTCACGATTGCCTGAAGATGAATTCAGCAATCTGAGTACTTTTACGCTGGACTTCCTTGGATAAAGATAACTCTTCCTACTTCTGTCTCTTGCAATAAGTCACACTGATCACACAAACATAAACTATTAGAACTAGAAGAGGTATAGGAAATCATCTAGGTCACACTTCTCGTTTTTCTGGTGAGTAAATAGACATCCTCCACTTTACCAAACATGCTTGGTAAAGTGGAGGGTCAGTGAAAAAGAGGAAGACCTTCAGTGAGATGGATTGACACAGTGGCTGTAATGATGGGCTGAAGCATAACGAAGATCATGAGGATGGCAAAGGACAGGGCAGTGTTTTCTTCTGTTGTAAATAAGGTCGCTATGAATCGGAACCGATTCAACAGTACCCAAAAACAGTGACAACAAAGAGACATCCTAGTAGAGAGCTTCTAAATGACTGTTCAATATGTGACACAATTCCTAGCGTTGAATCTAATTCCTATGATATTAAGAAGAAATAACTTATAATACATACTTTCTACCTGCTTAGACTAACACTGAAATTGTTTCAGCTTAAGCAGACCATTAAAAATTCAACACATACAGCGACACCCAAATGCTAGCGAATACTCAAACATTTATGAATAGTATATCAACTGAACAAATATTTATTCAATGTAGGTGCTTTACATAACAAAATCCCTATTTGCTATGCATAAATATGATTACATTTAATATATCATGAGGTCAGTGCACCTCCCATATTGACCTTTTGCCTTTTAGATGCAGAAGCTTAACCCAAATGAAATTAAAGATGGATATTTTTGTGGTTGAAATTATAGACATTGTAACATATGATTTCTGTATTGTAAGCATTTGGTAAATCAAAATCGTTTTCAAATTTTGTATGTTTTAATGCAATTGTAAGCAGTTTAACATTATCATTTCTCTGTCTTAACTAACTATCTAAAGGAATCATATGCAACTAAGTAAAGAGAAGTTGTTTCCGGGCCTCTATTTTTGCTGATAATCCCAGTACTCACACCGAGGGCATACTATCCACAAGCAAAATCCACTCTACTTACCTAGATAAGAACTTCGATTGTCTTCTAATTTCACATTGTTAATTTTTTTAGCTTTCTTTCTGTGCTCATGATTTCTTCTCTGCTTGCAGAACTTGATATTTATAACATGGTCATGCCTTTAACCAACACACTACTCATACAAAAAGGAAATTGCTTTTACCCTTGGGAGTATTTGGCAAAAATACTTTTCCTGGGAAAGCTTATTCCATCTTATTAGGATGTCAGAATACTAAATAGTAAGTAGCTGTCACTGAGCTATTTTTAGATGACACCACTTAAATATTTCTAATCTTTTAAAGAAACTGGGGGGCGCAAGGCTGATTCACAGTCCAGAGGTTCTTCTTTTTTTTTTCCTTAGCAGATATTATCATTTGCTTTTGTTGATAATACCCACATTGATATTCAATAACGCCTCATCCAAAAACTGTCACATTTTCAAATGCCTTATGTAATATTGAAAGGTGTGCTGGTTAAAGCGCTCAGCTGCTAGCCAAATGGTTGGCAGTTCGAAGCTACCAGCCACTGTGTGAGAGAAAGATTTGGCAGTCTGCTTCTGTATAGATCTACAGCCTTGGAAACCTCTATGGGGCAGTTCTACTCTGTCCTGTAGGTTTGCAATGAGTCAAAATTGACTTGATGTCAATAGGTTTGGTTTGTTTTTTTGTTATGTAATGTTGACAAGGCTAGAGCAGTCGGTTAATTTTTAAAAAATTTAGTCATATTTTATGTCAAGGAGGTATAAGTATATTCTCACGTGCAATAATAGCACTTATGCGTGAACCTTGATTGAATCCCAGTTCCCAAGCATCAACTTCTTCTTAGATTAGCTGAGTGCATTGGGCCTATTGAGCCATTAGCTTTTATTGAAGGATAGATGAATATCATTCCCTACAGAATAGTGAATTAGCTCTTGCCTTGTAGCAAAGCTTTTTCTGGTTTTCTCTTCACAATGGGACTCGCTCCTTTAACCATGCTTTTTCTAATGCAACTACAGAGTAAAGTGGCAGTCAGAAGAAGAAAATGAAATCTATTGAAATAAAATCATCAAGTAGGCATGGCTTTTGCTTCTCACAGTAAGGTGATCTGACATGATCAATCCACAATGATAAAGGTAGCCCTTTGCGGTCTATGGCAATTTCTCTGAATATTGAATGGTGTGCATGTTTCAGAATAGAAATCATAGCTGTCATTTACTGAAAAGACCACAAAAATATTACCCCAAAGCCTTTAATATCTGATAAATGAATTTTAATGGTAGAATGAAATGTTCCTTCATTCTTCAGTTTTTTTTTTTTTTTTTTTTGCTGTTATGATGTTTTACCCTTAGAAATTTTACCCTTAGAAATTACTTTTTTAAAAATTATAAGCAGGGAAAAAAAAAAGGTATGGAAGAGATACTCTAGATAGCCATATCTTAGAATTTAACAACTTATTAGCTCATTTAGAGAAAAGAACAAAAATGGTAACTGATTAATGGCCTAGAAAGGCTAATCTTCTGTTTACCATTTTGTTTCAAAAAATAGTTTTTTCTGAGGTCTTTCAAAATTAATATAAAAAGATTTTTCTTAGGCGTAATTAGATGCTAAGAATCTCTGAATGTTTCATAAACCAGAAATTAACAGGTCATCAGCACTTTCAGGAAATGTACTCTAAAGAATCATTAAATGGAATACCACTCCCACTAAGATGTGGAAGGATTTGTAAGACATTTTATCCCATGGTGAAAAAAAAAAAAGAAAAGAAAAAAATCATACTACTTTTCTGTGGAATTAGGAAAAAACAGCATTTGCAAAGAAACCTTGATAAATTAAATTCTAGTGAGGGGGCTAAAGCCTTTATATTTGATCAGAGTATAGTAACAGCTGCTATGCAATTCCTAGAGGAAATTTATAGGTTTAAAAAAGTAGATGATTTTAAAATGTTTTATATAAATTTTCACCATAAGAAGGTAGAAAAAGAAGACCAAATGAAATCCAATGTAAATGGAAGGAAAGAATAAAAGTAAGGGTAGAAAATGATGGAATAGAAAATAAAAGAGCATATCAATGAAACCAAAAGTTAGTTTTTGGAAAAAGATCAACAAATCCAAAAAACTCTGAAAGACTGGAGGCAAGGTGGTTTAGTGGTAGAATTCTCACTTTCCATACAGAAGTTTTTGTTGGGTGCTATCGAGTCTGTTCCAACTCATAGAGACCATAAACACAACAGAAGGAAACACTTCCAACCTGCACCATCCTCACAGTTGTTGCTAAGTTTGAGCTTATTGTTGTAGCCACTGTGTCAATCCATCTCGTTGGGGGTCTTCCTCCTTTTGGCTGATCCTCTACTTTCCCATGATGTCCTTGTCTAGAGTGGTCGCTCCTGATAACACATCCAAAGTAAGTGAGAAAGTCTCACCATCCTCGGTCTAAAGGACATTCTGGCTGTACTTCTTTGAAGACAGATTTGTTCGTTCTTCTGGCAGTTCATGATATATTTAATATTCTTCACCAGCACCATAATTCAAATTCATCAAATCTTCTTTAGCCTTTTTACTCATTTTCCAGTTTTCACATGCATACACAGTGATTGAAAATACCATGGCTTGGGTCAAGTGCACCTGGATTCAGTTTCCAGCCAATGCACCCCATGAACAGTCACCAGTACTCTGTCAGTGGAAGCTTGTGCATTTCTATGAGGCTGAAAAGGTTTCAGAAGAGCTTCCAGACTACAATTGTCTAGGGAAAAACGTCTGGCAATCTGCTTCCAAAAATCAGCCAATGAAAATCCTATGGATCACAATGATGTGCTCTACAACCAATCATGGAATGTCTGAGGACTAGGCAGCATTTGATTCCATTAGGCGTGGGATCAGCCATGAGTTGGGAGCCACTCAATGGCAGCTAAGGACAATGAAAAATTTAAAAACCAGAGAGAGAGGAAATACAAATTGCCAGGATTAGGAACCAGAAGGGGAATTACTATAGATTCTACAGGTATTCAAAGAATAACGAGGGATTATTACCAACAATTTATGACAATCAATTTGACAACTCAGAGGAAATGGGCATCTCACTTTGTACTTTAGAGTACAGTCAATGGAGCCAAACTACCTGGACGTGAATCCTGAAATCACTCCGTAAACACACTCTAACAGAGCAATAGAAACTACCAGGGTACAGTACTTCATCTCTCTGGTCTTAATTTCCTCATCTCTATAGGGTCTCTATGAGTCGGAATCGACTCAATGGCAGTGGGTTTTATAGCTGAAATAATAGTGATAATACCTACCTTATAGACTTGTTGGGAGAATTCAAGGAGTTTCTACATAGAAAATGTTAAAACAGTGTCTTAGCAACAGTAAGCAGTCAGTAATTGTTGTTGTTATTGTTGCCATCAAGTCAATTTCAACTCATTGAGACCCCATGTCTGCAGAGTAGAACTGCTTTATAGGATTTTCAAGGCTGTGACCTTTCGGAAGCAAATCTCAAAGTTATGCTGCCAAATTAGCTTTCAGTGAGACTTGGAAGAACCTCCTAGATTCATCTGGCCCAAAACAGTGCATTGGTCCAGTTATTTTACTGCCTGAAGTTCCTTATTAGAGATTTATTCCTTTGGGCTAACCTTTGCTTCTTCTAGACATCATCCACCAATATCAACTCATTTTTACTCTAATGTGAATTAGATTTTAAGAAGAGGCAGCTGGTGATGATGTAGGGTGCTGGTAGGGACTAAATGAGGAAACAAACAGCATGAAATATTTGCCCAGAGTCTTTCAGGCTTAAACAGAGTTTCTCATAAACAGATAAGAAGGGCGTGGCAGAGCTCAGCCCTGAATTTCAAGCCTGAGTTCTAGCTGTTAATCTATCCAACAGAGCAAAACTTCCTTTCCTTTTTATTTGTTCTACTGCTTAAGTTTCCCAACTGTGGGGGCACATTCGTTCACATTAATTTAATATTCTGCTTGTGAGACTGGATTTTGGCAAACCATGACTAATTACCTTTGATCTCTAGGAAGCAGCATAGCAGAGTCCATAGCTCTACAAATTTCAGCTGCAAAATAAAAGGAAGCTCATGAAGTTTGACTGGCTGCTTACAGTTAACTAAGAAAGGAAATGGTCTAATTTGCCAAATAAGAAAACATGGTCTGTCCCTTCTGTGTGCATCTACTAAAATAGGGCATGAGCAAGTCCTGTTATCAGTGCTCTGAAAATGATGCAGCTCTACCCTTCATGCCTTTTTTTCACACCTTTTGGTCATTTTGGTTTTCTCTGGTACTCCCACTTGGAAAAAGAAAAGAAAAATAAAGGTCTGAAATTTCAACCCAATGTTTTTAACGCTTAAGCTCGAGGAAAAGGTTTCTTGAAGGGGCCTAGGGGAAAAATTGCAAGCATTGATTAAAAAAAAAAAAAAACCTGTACATATGTTCATATCTCTAAAATGCATTCTCTTGACCTTTTTTGATTAGCATCTGTAGCTCTTAACCACCGTGCCACCACAGGGCTTCTTCTAATGTCATGGAAAACTGAAAGACAGATACTCAAAGGGACAAAAAATATTTTGTGGGTCTTGGAACTGATGTCTTAAATCATATCCTGGGGTCAAAATCTTATCCTGTTTTTTAATAAAAGTATTACGTATTCCTCAAGGAGTGAAGATGAAGTCAAAGGATACATTATATTTGCTGGAGCCATAAAGCAGTAAAAATGACATTTAGAAAAGTACCAGAAAGTATACATCCAAATCAGAGCTATCCTCTCCGGTAGTAAATTCGCTCTGCTTCACCTAAGCAGTGGTACCCAGTTAACATCTAAAGATGCTATCTGAAAGGCCTGCCCTTTCTTTAGTGTCTGCAGTATGGCCAGGGCTAACTGGGCAATACAAGAAACAGGAAAAAGATGGCTTTTCCATCTAGTGGCAAAAGCCTCTGAGGCCATCAGTATCTAGACAAAGGTGCATATACTTGTCCTAATATCCTCCCTATTTCCCCCTGGGGTGAGACGCCAATGTTTTTTGCTCCACGTAAGCTGTTATTACTGTTAGTGTTCTTGCTGATACCTTTATCCCTCTAAATACCAATTAAAAATATAGTGATACGAAGGAAAAAAAATCGAGTGATTTTTGTCAGTATATAACTTTAAAATTGGTAATATCCATATATGGAATTGTAAGTCCATGCAGAAACCAAAGTTTCCTCCTGTTTAAACTTCTTCAGTGGGTGTCTATTGTCTTCATGATAAAATCCAAATCCCCTATAGAATTAAATGAGTTTTGTAACCTACCTGAAGCCTACCCCCCTTGTCTCACCTTTTCCATGTCTTTAGACAGACCCTGTACTGCTGCTAGATAAAACATCTGGCTTTTCTGTTACTAGATCATGGACTTTCATCTTCTTGCCTTTGTGCATAAAACCAAACTAGGTGCTGTTGAGTCAAATCTGACTCATAGTGACCCCGTGTATGCCAGAGTAGAACTGTGCTCCATAGGGCTTTCAATGGTTGATTTTTTCGAAGTATATCACCAGGCCTTTCTTCCAGGTGCCTCTAGGTGGACTTGAACCTCCAGCCTTTCAGTTAGCAGATGACTCTGTTAATTGTTTGCACCACCCAGGGATTACACCTTTGTACCTATCTTCTACCGGATAAAGCCCTGCCGGTGAAGGAAAGTGGCATCGCTTGGGAATTAAGAGCATAGGCTCAGCATCAGATTGCCAGAGTTTGAATCCTGGCTGTATCACATACTTGGACAAATGTGACTTTGGACAAGTGATTTATTAATCATCTGTGCTTCATAAATTTAGAGACATAATTTTGTCCCCTTTATAGGATTGTTTCAAAGATACAAAAAAAAATACATACATATGTATACATATATATACATATATATATATCATTGCCATTGATGTGAATCCTACTCATGTCGACCCCATTTGTCACAGAGTAAAACTGTGCTCCATAGGGTTTTCAAGCCTATGAACTTTTGGAAGCAGATTGCCAGGCCTTTTTTCTGAGATGCTTCTGGGTGGTTTCTAACTGCCAACCTTTCATTTAGTAGCCTAACACTTAACTGCTTTTGCCATCCAAGGAATCCATGTTGTGAAGATACTTGAAGTCAATCCTTTTAAAGACCTTATAAGGGCATTGCCCCCTCAGTGATGATTTTCCTGATCTAATCACTTATTTTTCCATTGTTTTACTTATACCTCTTTTAGAATTTTCAGTTTGTACATTATGGGTAACTGTCTCAATAGCCTTTATATCTCCACTGCCTAAAGCAAGTTATAATGAGTTTTCGATGACTGATTTTATCCCAAACTTGGCTGCAGTAACATATTTTTAGGAAAAAAAAAACGTACAAAGAACCATATTGCTACAATTATGATACTTAAAATCAGGTATGCACACGCAAAAAACCCTAGTGGCTACATATCAAGATATCTGGGGTTATCCCAGAGTGATGGGATTATAAGCGATCTTTTTTAAAAAATTTTCTATACTATGTAAATTGTTCAAAACTAATTATAAGGAATTGATATTGTTATATGAAAATGGCATAAATATTGCAAATATTTTCAAAGTCTCACATATTGGACCTTAAGCTAAAGCAGATTCAAGCAGAAGAGGTTAATGAGATAGATGGGGGTGGGATTTGAGTCTATAATCTCCTATGAACTGGTAGACAGTCATTATTCATTGGGTCTGTATTTATTTAAAAATGTAGACTTTTCTTGTTTCTTGACACAGATATTTTCTAGCATGACACTAACATTCATGCTCAACTAGGTACCTAAAGGTTGCCGTTTTGAACCCACGCAGCATAAGTAGAGGAAAATTTAGGCCCCTGAATATAACAAAGATAGGAGACACAGCCCAGGTGAAACAAAAGAGTAAAGTATTTTCTAGAGCTACCCGGAGTAGTTAGAGGAGAGGGGTGGTTCTCAAAAACCTACACTGGAATGAAAGGACCTTAGACTAGTGCATCACGGGGGGGAAATGGAGTAGGGTGATGTGCACTTGGTTCTGATGGTCATGCCTCCTCATTCTCTTTAAATGGCTCCTTTCCTTTGCTTTCCCCTCTCAATTTTGTTTCCGTTTTACTTTGTAGTCTTTATGGAATTCCTGGCTTTTTTCTTTTCTTCTTCTGCAACATTTTTATCCTGTTCAATGATTATACATCCCTAATCTCCTCAAATCCCTTACTCCCTCTCCACCCTCACTCGCAGCTGATGCCGTTGAATAAGAATTACTTTGACTTTTAGTTACTAAACCTTCATTTATCTATAACTACATTGTTTTTCTCCTTCATTATATTACAAAGGTCCCTCCCTAGGGTGTGCAAACAGTTCCTGCTTGACTGCAAACCTAAAGGTTGCCGGTTTGAACCCACATTGCCATGGAGGAGTCCTGCAGATCCTCTTCTGTAAAGATTATAGCCAAGAAAACCCTACAGAGCAATTCTGTTTTGTAACACATGGGGTTGTCATAAGTCAGAATCGATTCTCTGGCAACAGGTTTTTGTTTTGTTTTGGTTTGGTTTTTATAGATGCAATGTAAGAACTAACTCCCCTGCCTAGGTTTGGAATCTCATCTCAACCTGTTTCCTCAAAAACTTTGTTGTCTTACTTACCTGTTTCTTTTTATATTTTCAAACTTGTCTTCTCTACCAGCATCTTCCAATTAATATTTTAACATGGGCACATTCTGCCTATATTTAAAAATAAGTAAACAGACCCCCCCCCCCCAAAAAAAAACCCTACATGTATCCCTATGGTCTTTTTCATTTACTGTTCTATTTTTATTAACAGTCAAGCTTAACAATAATGAAAATAGCTATTTACGCTCAGTGTCTCAGCATCCTCATATCACATTTCGTTCTCCAAAGATTCCATTCTGGCTTTCCCTCTCTCCATTTCCCTGAAACAGTTCTTACTGAGCTCACTAATGAGCTCCATGTTATTGTATTGAATGGATGTCTCTTAGGATTCATCACTCTGATGATTCAGTTGCATTTGATACAACTCACCACTTCCTTTGACTTAAAATACTTTCTGCTCTGGCTTCCGTTCAGGTTTTGCCCCAGTATCCCCAGCATCTACTCCTTTGTCTCATCACTGGATCTTTTTTCTCCACTAGACCATTACATTTTAGACAGCATCAGGGTCCTCTTCTAGGCTGTCTTCTCACTCGATATCTTTTCATCTCAGGAATACCACGCACTTTCATGACTTATAATCTGTGCTGTATTTCTAGAACTCGTACATCGCCTCTGATTTCAAGATTCTCATATCTAACCATCTGTTTGACATTTGGATAGCTCACAGTCATCTCAGACTTCATATGTATGTACAAAAGCTCAACTCATCTCTGTAAATGGCACCACCTTCCACCAAATTCAAGCTAGAAACCTGGCAGTTGCCCTTGACTCTTCTCTTTTCCTTCTTCTCGCTCCACCTAATCACCTAGTACTGTGATTCCACCTTATAAATCTCTCTCAAATCTGTTAACATTACTACATTCTCACTGCTACTGCTATTTTCTAAGTCAAAAATGTCTTTATTATACTACTTTAATAGTCTTCTAACTGGCCTTCCTGAATTTTTCTTAACCTATTTCTTTTTGACTATGATCAATTCCCCATGACTTTCCAAACTGAAATTCCATAATATGCTAACTACATGGCTAAACACCGTAAACACTACAGTGAATTCAATTGTGAGCATGGTCTCTGCTATGGAGGAATGCACAACCTAGCTGGAGATGGGAGGCAGTAGAGAAAGAAAAGAAGAAGACAGGCTGGTAAATTATTTGACTAATAATAATTCCATGTCTAGTTTAATAACTCTTGTGGCTCTGAACAAGAACAGTCAGTGATCAATAGGCAATTTTATTTAAATGTCAAAAATTAAACTTTTTCTTTATGCTAGCACTAGAATATGTATCATCTTTTTTTGTTATTGTTCTGGTACAAATATAAGAAACAAAAGATACACCGTCTCAACAACTTCTACACATATAATTCAGTGACATTGATTACATTCTCCAAGTTGTACAATCATTTTCCCAATCCTCTTGCAAATCACTCCACCATCATTAACATGAATTCCATGCCCCCTAAGCAAAAGGTCCCCCTTTCCCTCTCCCTCCCATCCCTGGTAACCACTAATAATCTTTAAAGTTTCTATATATTTGCTTATTTCATATAAATAAGATCATATAATATTTGTCCTTTTGCAACTGATTTATTTTGCTCAGCATGATGTTTTCAAGTCTCATCCATCCTGTGGCATGCATCACCACTTTCTTCCTTTCTATGTGTGTATATATACACCACATGTTGTTTATCTATTCATTTGTTGATGAACATTTCGGTTGTTTCTACCTTTTGGCTATTGTGAAAAGTGCTGCAATGAACATCGGTGCACAAGTTTTGTTTGCATAGAATATGTCTTATCTTCATAAATCTTTACAATAATTCTCTGAAAAAGGAACAGTTATCTCCGCCTTTTAAAGGTGAAAAATTAAAGTGCCTAAAACAGAAGGTCTAGAAAATTAACCAATGTCTCATTCCACAAGCTACAATTTATCTCCATTCAGAGTAAGACCTTGCAACTTTTGTGTGGGAAGAACGGGTGGTGAAATTTGTAATCGATAGGTGAAACTGGGCATGGCTGTACGTAATATTTTTGGGATTCTTTGCCTTATGAAGGGCCTCCCTATACATTTCTGTTACATTGCAATCTTGTCTTGTGAGTTTTAAATATATTTAAATATTATAAAATCCAAACCTAAGTAGCTCATTGAAATTTATCTTGGACTTTAAATGTTTACATATGAGGAATATGATGATTGTCAAAGTCTTCTCAGGGTGTCAGGAACGGACTAATGATGTTAATATAACAAATAGACTCAGGAAGAGATTTTGAAAGACAAGAATCTGGCTGGAGCTGCTTGCCTAACTGAATCAAGTCCAGGCTTAAGGCAAACAAACAAAAGGCCAGGCCCAGAGACGGAGTGTACTAAGTGGGTTAGAGATTCTGACAGAAAATGCTGTGCTCTGGCTAGCTCCCTGAGAGAGAAGCATTAGGGCACATTGGAAGGCTCCTCAGAGTGCCAGGGTAACTCTGATGCCCCTGTCTTCTCTGACATACTTGTTAAAAGAACCTTACTCATTCTCTGCCAGCTATAGTGTTTCCATGATCAGTGTGTTAATAACTAGTGAACAGTCCTACGGAATACAATCCTTGATTGTACTCACTACATTGTTGACATCCTCAGAGAAAGCAAGAACCTGGTTAAATAATTTTTATCTATCCTCTTCTCACTGGTCTTCATGTTCCCTGGAAGATCTTTCTTTCATGGCTCTAAAGCCAGAATTAAGTCTAATTTGAGAATGCTAGCACTTGCTCCGGCCTTGAGCAGGGAAAAGACTCTACTTCACAGAAACCTGTAGATGTTTAAACACAACAAAGAACAAAAGAGCCAGCCAAATTTGTCTTTGAACCTTAACCCCTTAAATTCCACCAGATACTGCAGTTGTCTCACATTTCATGAATCTCCAGTTTGTATACTGTCTATGTATAATTTTTACGGCCTGAGCTTAAGACTATATAGTCTCCATGTGTAAGAGGTGATTAGTCATGTTTGACAAGGTTGATGAGGAAATAATGGGAACACGTTATTGAGTACCAGACATTTAAGGCTTAAAGGCCTCAGGATTGATTGCTTTCTCAATGAGGACAGGCATGACAAATTGGTTATGTAGTTTTAGTCACAGTAACACTTTTCAGAGAACTATATAGATAGGCCAACTATATATGCTGGGATTTTCATGAGTCTAATGTAATAAAAATAAATAAATAAAATAATAATTTTTTTTTTTTTTAATGTAATAGCCATTTTCTTTTTCATACAGCTTATTTTTTCTTTTTTTTATGGCTTATGTTTGGGTCAATGACAGCTTAGGTAGAAAACAGCTTGGGTGTCCTTCATTTTAGTCTTTTGCAAATTTACCACTAGGGCTGAGCATGAAAGGATTTGGGTTTTCAAACAAAGACAAGTAAATAAATGGGAATTTTTAGTAAAGGTGTGCATTGGACCATTATATGTGTATTTGACATTAGGGAGGAACATTGTCCATTTTTTGGCATGTCAAATAAAAATGTAAGTCCAGTATTAAATAGACTTTTGTTTATTCTTTTGCCAATAATATCCAGATTGGAAAAAAAAAAAAAAAACATTTGATTAAAACTAGGCATGAGTTAGGGACTTGATCTGTTATCATTTATTTAAAGAGATAACAGAAATGGAAAATATTGACTCAAGTAATTAGAATCCCATAGCATACTTTAAAATGGTGGTGGGTAAAGTGAGATAATGATGATGGTAAAGATGATAATGAGTAAAATGATGATATCCTACAATAATAGTTAAAAAGCTCAGAACTTTAATTTTTAATTGTGACACAGTGGTTAAGAGCTTGACTGCTAACCAAAAGGCTGGCAGTTCGAATCCACCAGTCACTCCTTGGAAACCCTATGGGGCAGTTTTACTCTGTCCTATAAGGCCGTTAGGAGTCAGAATCGACTCCACAGCACTGAGTTTTTTTTAATAGATGTGAAAGTTACAAAACCTATTTAAAATGAGGGTTTTATAATTTGATGGCGTTTAAAGAGCTATTTTGCATATTATAGAAGCTCTTGATTGTGAGTTTGTTGAATAGGTCATGGAAGATGTTATATTCAGAGTGCTGATAGCCAATGATAATTACATTAATCATTCTTACCCTTTACAAATATAATTCTCTGCCCCAGTCTTTGAAATAAAAGGCAGATATTTTCTATTATAAAATGCATTCATGCAAAAAATTACGAGAAAAAGTACCCAGATAATTAAAGAAGTAAAGACAAAAGCATCTATTTTCTCATCACATAAAAATAGTCACAATTAACACTTGATGTGTGTCTGGTTTTTCTATGCATTATGTTTTGATTTTGCTTTATAATATATGCAGTTATGTTGATACTGTATAAAGAATTCACATACCATATTTTTTAACTTGCCATGGCATAAGCATTTTATATATTATATTATGCTGCGTTATATTGGATTACCATATTTTTACCCAAACAATGCATGCTTCTGCATTTGCTTGCTGGCAAAAATACCATGTAATATGGATAGAAGTAACTTATATTAAAATAATAAAAATACCCTGTGAGGTATTTTTGTAAGCATGCTATGCTAATTACTTTTTTTGCAGCAATATGTGGAAGAGGACTGGCATGGCAGCACTTGTGAGGCACCTCACAGGAGGAGGGCACGGGCCGTAAATAAACGCAGAAGGGGTGTGTTATTTGGGTAAAATACATTAATATGAACATCAATTTTTACAGTTATGTGAGATTACATTGAGAGACTACTTATCTATTTGGTATTACTAAATATTTATGTTGCCTCCTATCTTTCACTTGTATAAGTAAAGGTGGATAAACATCTTGTGCTTAAGGCTATTTCTATACTCAAAATTTTTTGCTTCAAAGAAGCTTCCTAAAAATAAATGATCAGATCAAGGGAATTGCTTTCTAAAATAGTTTCTTTTATACTCCATTTGTGATCAGCGTATAGAAGAGATACAGAATTTTATTTATGTTGTTTTTCTATTATATATTTTAGGTTTATGAACATTGCATAAAAAACAAAATAGATTTGCTTCTTCATTTCTAAGAGTTATACTCATTACTTCTATTTCCAGTTGTAGTAATCCTATTGATCAGAATTTGTTGAATAATGTAGAAACATGTGAAATGAAGAAAAATCACAAATTTTGGCATCAGAAAACCTGAGTTTCAAACGTGACTCTGATAATAACATCGACACTTGGCCAAATTGAAAAACATTCTGACTTTTAGGTCCTTGTTGATAAAATGCCTATACACAGTTTTATTTATACAAGATACAGGTATGCTGTTTGGATTTGAATGTTGACCCTTATGGTGACTGAAAAGCTTCAGAAAGATAGCAAAACCTTTGTCATCCTGGGTTCCTAGATGACTTTGTAGAGTTTGCTTCTTCTGGCTCTGCTGCCATTTGGCTTTTACTTGACTGAGACATTGTGTTAATGTGTTAACCCTCAGACTCCAGGGTATATCTGTTTACACTTCCGGTGTTTTCTTATACCAATAGATAAATTTATACCAGTATCGGTATGGTGCCATGAAATAAAAATAAATAAAAGAGCGAAAATCAGTGGAATTGGGTGGTGGGTAGCAAAGAAATGGATACTGGTGGCTGGAAAGATATTTATCTATGTTATGTAGTGATAAATATTTAGTTAAGATGTCACACAATAATTTGGAAGGCAGACTACTCCATGCTTATAGCTCTTAGGAAAGAGGTCGGAAACAGAATCTTAGGAATTATTCCAGGCTGAATTAACTGAGGCATTAGACGAAAGGGACAGATGTTTAGTCAAGAATTGGACAGCCTTCACATTTCATAAAGTTCAATGTTTCAGGGAGCTGGGGATTTCAATTCCACTTAAAACCACTAGTTGTTGTCAAGTCAATTCCTACTCACGGAGACCTCATGTGTATCACAGTGGAACTGTGCTCCACAGGGTTTTCAATGGCTGATTTTTCAGAAGTAGATCACTAGGCCCTTATTCTTAGGGACTTCTGGGTGAGTTTAAGCCTTAAACCTTTCAGTTAGCAACTGAGTGTTTTATACATTTACACCATCCAGGGACTCATCTATTCCATTAGACAATCATAAAACCAGTGGAAAGAGGTTTGTCGACTTCTATACATAAGTTCCGTTTCCCTTCAGATTGACAAACTGTCGAGGAAGAAAGGTAGACAGATGATTGCATATGAGAGGTTGTTTATTTTTTAAGGGCTAGGCCCAGTAGTAATATAAGTCACTTCTATCCATATTACATTGACCAGAAATCAGTCCGATGGCCCCACCTAGACTCCAGGAGCCTGTTAAGTGAAGCCCTTGCCTGGACAGTTGCTTCCCAGCAGCATTTCTACTCCAAGAGAGCAGATTCAACATCTTTACTCAACAGGTAGCCAGTTGTCCCATAGCTGTTAGGTTAAGCCACTAATATTTCAGAATTTATCTGCTACAATCACAGTGTTTCCTTTAAGTAGTACACAGCGTATAATGGGATTTTTCTTAGCAGGTCAATGATACCAGTACCAGTTACTGTTGAGGCTGTTCTGACTTATGGCAACTTATGTATGTCAAAATAGAATTGTGCTCCATAGGGTTTTCAATGGCTGACTTTTTGGAAATACTTCATCAGGCCTTTCTTTCAAGGCACCTCTGGATGGATTCAAACCTCCAATTTTTGGGTTAGCAGCCAAGCACATTAACCATTTGTACCATCCAGGAACTCCATTTATCCAATTTTTCTACTGGATATTTTAGGTTTATGAACATTGTGGGAAAAATCTGGAAGGAAATCATTTTAAAGGCAACTGATCTCTCCGAGCACTGCATTTCTAGTGTTGAAGGGGACTTGATCTGTTCCAATATTGCTATGTGCTTTTTTCTGTACCACAGAGGCAGCCTAAACACCTGTTTCCAGATGCTCAGCTCGATCTCTGTGGCTATGACTTTTGGTTTCCTCATTGACTGCGACTGAGATTCTCCCTCTAGCTCTGCTGTGTTTTTTCAGCCTTCAATAATCTTAAAGCTTGTGTGAACTAGGTTTCCAGCCATTTTCTATTTGTACAATCCCTTAGAGATGGTGCTCTCAGTGGGCTTGCCCTGGACATCTATACTCAAATTTGTTCAGGGCTTTGTAGCAAGACTCGATGAAGGCAAGAAATGAAAGGTCTTAAGGTCAGGATCTATAAAGAAACTAGGTTTTAAAAGCAAGCGTTTTCGAAAAAGTCAAGAACCGTCTTTCAACTTTGTCAAAGAAATGTGCTTCTACTGAGAGAAGAAAAAAAATCTCCATTAGGTGCTGTTGCTTTGACAAATGTAATAGTAATAGGCCTACAGACGGGAGACAGATGCCCTGGTGCTTGAAATACGCAGCTGGTGTGCCAGAACTAACGTCTTACTCTTCTGCTACCCTTGGTTTCATTAACCTTCAGAACTCCTTTTATTCTTCTGTTTTAAACTAATCTTATTATCCCTCTAAGAGTCTGGCAGGAGCAACAGAAAATGAGCAATATCAATAATTGTGTTAACTAATTAGGTTATCATTTAATGGAGGCCTAGTGTTTACCCCAAATCTTAGATATGTGTGGAGGTCAAATTGGAGGATCTCATCTTAGCTAATGTGACACAACTTCCTAATGGATTTCTTTTTTCCTCATGTCTAGATAAATTTGAGTCTAATCTGCATAAGCATATTGTCATAATGCTAAATGATGTTCCCAAATAGAATGGGAGCATCAGTTGTTTTAATCTCTCCTCTACAATGTTATATCATCAAAACTTAAAAAAAAAAAAAAAAAGGAATTATTCTTAGAATACTTTACATTTGTAGGAATTTGGTAGAGAATTAGGTAGGAAGTGCGATATCAGAAAACAGAGAGAGAATTTGACTACTCCAACTTTTATTTACCCTTCTCAGTATTCTATTACTAACCTCTGCTTCCAGTGCTTTGTAGATATTCTGGATATTCTGTTTTTCCTTTTTTTTTTTTTTGTTTCCTGGATATGTGGATATGCCTCCGTGGTGGTTCATATCAGAGCATATTATAAAGTAGAGTTAATGCCATCACATACACAGGACTTGATCCTAAGGCAGAAGCTTTACATGTGCAGAAAAAATTGTTTTATGGTCAGAATCTCTCTCTCGCCAGTTCTCTGGCTAGCCATCTCACACCACCTTACAAAGTGTTTTGGTCAAGAACATGGATTTGTTTTTTGGAAGTCTCCCATAATTTTCCCAATTCAAAGTCTATATCTGATGGAGAGTGTTTCAGGAAAAAACTTTAAATATGAAGACCAGTGACTTTAAGCAAATTTTTCTCCTTTTCTAACAACAGAAATAAGTTAAATTAGAGTATCTGTGGATATTTTTATTATTTCCTTTCCTTTCATCTTCATCCCTTTATTTCCCTTCATTTTACAGAAAGGAAATCATTAGCTCTTTTTATTCTAGCCTCCTTATTGTTCTCTGTACTTCCTTTTCCCTAAATTCCATGTTCATAGCACTAGCTACTGTTCTCCCTTTCCATTCAATAAAAATGTTCATTTCGTGTCAGGCATACATGGCTCTGGAATACACCGCCTTAAACAATAAGTACTCAGCCTCTTCATCTCAAAAGGTAATTCCAGTTCATAATACTTGGCATTTATTAGCCAGCAATCTTGACTCCCTAAGACTGTAAAAGGTGGGAAATAAAAATAAGTGCTTTGCATAACTCAAGGGTATTGAGAAGGTTAAAGAATGTATATGTAAATACTGTACTGTGTTAGTGACTTTATTATTTATTGTGATGAAATAAATCTTTGCTTTATAGCCAATTGGACCAATATAGTTTCAGCTTGGGGATCAAAGTTACATATAGCCGTAGTCATCTATTCATGGAGCATGATTTCTGGGATGCTGAGCAAGAACAGCTGACTTGAGATATACTTCTTCCTTCCGCTAACTGGTGCCTGAAGCTAATTCTCTAGAGTGTCATTATTTTGACTTAAGATTTCTTGGTCTCTGTTAATATGCAAACAGCCCTGGGAGCATAGATATATTTATGTCATACCAGGGTGCATGATTTTTTGAGTACCTCCCTTAAGCCTGGTTTCATTATTCAGGAATTAAGACCTTGTAGGAATTGGGAAGGTTTAGGGTAGTGCTATGTATCCTAACACTGTTCACTATATGTCAGTAAGGTTATATGCTTCTTAAGTTTAGGGTCTTTTTGTTGGTAAACTTTAAGGTAGATAAATATTTATAAATGAAGTTATTCTATATATTCAGAAGGTTTCTTGTTTCTTAAATTTTGGATCTTTGTTTCCTAGTGGCTTAAATATGTATATGTACATATATATTTTTTTTACCTCCCTATCTCTTAGTCATTATACCTTCTAGGCACTCAATGACATAACAGTTTAATTGAATGCAAGAGAGAATTCTAGTGGGAAGTTGAAGCATTTTCCCATTTCTTGTAGCTGGAAAGCATGCATTAGGTTCAGATGCTAAATTGTGACAGACACATTTCTCATGGCATATGGCTTCTTGGAAGACTTCCCTGGTTGGGAAATTGTCAGTTCTGAAGTTACCTCTGGCTAGTCACGTGATTGACTTGCTGACATGCTGTCTGAAGCACCCAGCAGACTTTCAGAAGCATCAAAATATATTTGATTCACATTGAATTTTTGGTGTCACTATAAGCAATGGAGTTACTTCTATCAGAATTGCCTAAAGTTTTAGTGTGAGGCCTAATCGAATATTTTACTTTCTAAATATCGTAGCCTTCCTCCCCAGCTTCTACTAAGCAGCGGATATCCAAATACTTTGACGTAGGTATCAAGACAGATTTTGCAACTCAGCTGGTGGCAATTGGTTGAAAACTACTTACCTCCTCAATCAGCTCATATTAAGGGCCTAAATAAACCTTTCTAGTTGAGCTTAACTCACTTCAGGAGAAGAGCTTTTCACAGCTGCGTGGTTTGCTAGGCCCTCGGGACTCTACTGCACAATATGTTCAGCTTCTCTGTGCAAAAACCTTCTGAGAGATGGAAATTTCTGAAAGCACAACGCTGATAACAGTCAAAGTCTTAATGATGTGGGATGTTTTTTAGAGGGCAGTTTGTAGGGAGGTCAATAGCCTTACCTTTGGAAACAAAATATGTCTGTTCTCATTTGTGCCAAATGTTTATTTTATAATTTGCTTTATGGCTAAACGTTGGAATCTTTAAAGGATTAAACCAATGAGGAGGGTAAAAGCAGGAGTATATGTAGACGAGTGTAGCAGATTTGCATATTACAGATTGAAAACAGTTTTTTTTTTCTAAAAAGAATCTAATTTCCTGTACGCATATTTCCCCTGCAGAAATTTAAATAAGTTAATAGTTCTATGATGGTATAAAACCCATTGCTGTCGAGTCGATTTGGACTTATAGCAACACTTACATAGGACAGAATAACTGTCCCATAGGATTTCTAAGGAGTGGCTGGTGGAGTCAAACTTTTGGTTAGCAAACAAGCTCTTAACCACTGCACCACAAGGGATCCATGATGGGTATAGACTAAACCTAATTTTGTTGCCAAATTTTAGGCCAGATAGATGTTTATAAATGAAGTGGTTCTAGTGGAAAGGGTCACTTTGGGAAATCAGAAGGACTGGAATCTTTTTCTGGCTTTAATGCAAAACTAAATATATGGTTTTGGAGGAGTTAAATAACTTCACTAGACCTCTATTTATTCATGTGTTAATTGGGTGTTGAAGTAATAATTTACAGATTTCCAAGGAAGTTAAAATGAGATCAAAGAGGTAAAAGGTACTGTAAAATTTAAATGTGATATTTAAATTCATGGTTATTTAGTGTATTATGCATCATTAGCAAGTCATTTTTCTTGAATTTTGAAACGTAGATATGATTAGTCTTAAACATAGTGTCACGGATTGAATTGTGTCCCCTAAAAATATGTGTCATCTTGGCTACTTCGTGATTCTCAGTATTGTATGGCTGTTCTCCATTTTGTGGTCTGTTTATCCTATCCTGTAGATTGAGTCCTGCCTTGTTAACATAACTGCCTCTAATCCTGCCTCATTAACATAAAGGACAGCTCACTCTCAATTAAGATCATAACCACAGGCAGAGAGGCTAGGGTTTATGACAGACACATAGGATAAAATTTTTTTTTTTTTTTTTATCCTATGTGTCTGTCATAAACCCTAGCCTCTCTGCCTGTGGTTATGATCTTAATTGAGAGTGAGCTGTCCTTTATGTTAATGAGGCAGGATTAGAGGCAGTTATGTTAACAAGGCAGGACTCAATCTACAGGATTAGGTTGTATTTTGAGTCAATCTCTTTTGATATATAAAAGAGAGAAGTGAGCACAGAAGAGAAGGACCTCTTACCACCAAGAAAGAAAAGCTGAGAGTGGAGCAAGTAATTTGGACCCAGTGTCCCTGTGATGAATAGCTCCTAGACCAGGGGAAGATTGATGACAATCTTTCCTCAGAGCTTCCCCTGGAGCTGGCACCCTGAATTTGGACTTCTAGTCTCCTAGACTGTAAGAGACTAAATTTCTGTTTGTTAAAACCATCCGCTTGTGGTATTTCTGTTATAGCAGCACTAGATAATTAAGGCACAATGTTATGTCACATAAATTTTGCCTTATGTGCTTAAGAGAAACCAGGATTAGTAACCAGAAAACCTGAATTCTAATTTCCAGCAGATTGAGTTTGTCTATGAGTCTTTATTATCTGAGCTTCAATTTCTATCTCAAGAAAATGATCATAATAGTAGTACCTGTTTCATGGGGACGCTGAAGGATTGAATGAGCATCTAAGCTTATACACACTCACATATAATTTATAATTTATTAAATGTTTTAAACCTGTTGCTGTTGAGGTGACTCCAACTCATAGTGACCCTATAAGATACCTCTGAAATGTTATACTAATGATAATTATAATATCTGTTACTGACTTTTAAAGTATCCACTCTTCAATATATTCTATGATATCATGGCGAGAGAATAATGGATATAAATCAATGGCAGCAGCTGAATAAAAATTAGCCTTCAGCCATCTGACAATATTTTTAGTTTTCATCATATTTTAAACTGGTGGGTTGGAAAAGCAGAGCTAGTTTATACAAATGTTCAAAAGTACCCTGATCTTGTACACACTATATTTTTACAATCCCATTTTAAATAACAAAAATGAAAAAAAAAAAAAGACACTTGAAATTGTTTATTATATTCAAGTGGGTTATTTTCATTTGAAGCATGTTGCTTAAATATTTCCTCTCTGATTACTAGAAATAGTATTTAAACATTTAAAGCCTGCAGTGTTGTTGTTGTTGTTATTGTAAGGTGCCCTCAAGTCAGTTCCAACTCATAGCAACCCTATGTACAACAGAACGAAACACTGCTTGGTCCTGTGTCATGCTCACAATCGTTGTTATGCTCGAGCCCATTGTTAAAGTCACTGTGTCAATCCATCTCTGACTGTCTACTTTACCAAGCATGATGTCCTTCTCCAGGGACTGGTCCCTTCTGATAAAGTGTCCAAAGTATGTGAAATGAACTCTTGCCATCCTTGGTTCTAATGAGCATTCTGGCTATAATTGTTCAAGACAGGTTTATTTGTTCTTCTGGCAGTCCGTGGTATATTCAATATTCTTCACCAACACCATTATACACAGGCATCGATTTTTCTTCGGTCTTCCTAATTCATTGTCCAGCTTTCACATCATATGAGGCGATTGAAAATACCGTGGGTTGGGTCAGGTGCACCTTAATCCTTAAAATGACATCTTTGCTTTTTAACACTTTAAAGAGATCTTTTGTAGCAGATTTGCCCAATGTAATGCATCCTTTGATTTCTTGCCTACTGCTTCCATGGTAGTTGATTGTTAATCCAAGTAAAATGAAATCCTTGATAATTTCAACATTTTCTGTTTATCATGATGTGGTTTATTGGTCCAGTTGTGAGGATTTTTTTTTTTTTCCCTTATTTTGAGGTGTAATCCATACTGAAGGCTGTGGTCTTTGATCTTCATCAGTAAGTGTTTCAAGTCCTCTTCACTTTTAGCAAGCAAGATTGTGTCTTCTGCATATCACAGGTTGTTAATGAGTCTTCTTCCAATCCCAATGCCCCATTCTTCTTCATATAGTCCAGCTTCTCAGGTTATTTGTTAAGCATACAAGTTGAATAAGTATGGTGAAAGAATACAACCCTAACACACACTTCTTCTGATTTTAAGCCATGCAGTATCCCCTCGTTTTGTTCAAATGACTGTCTATTGGTCTAAGTATGGGTTCCTCATGAGCACAATTAAGTGTTCTGGAATTCCCATTCTTTACAATGTTATCTATAATTTGTTATGATCTACACATCCACACATGTCTTTGCATAGTCAATAAAACACAGATAAACATCTTTCTGGTATTTTCTGTTTTCAGCCAAGATCCATCTGACATCAGTGATGATATCCTTTGTTCCGTGCCCTCTTCCAAATCTGGCTTGAATTTTTAGCAGTTCCCTGTTGATGTACTGCTGCAGCTGCTTTTGAATGATCTTCAGAAAAATTTTACTTACCTGTGATACTAATGATATTGTTACATAATTTCTGTATTCAATTGGATCACCTTTCTTTGGAACAGGCATAAATATGGATTTCTTCCAGTCTGTTGGTCAGGTACTGTCGTCCAAATTTCTTTGCATAAAGGAACGAACACTTTCAGCACTGCATCCATTTGTTGAAACAATGAAAGCTTAGAGTGCTGCATCCATTTGCTGAAACATCTCAACTGTTATTCCGTCAATTCCTCACGGTAGCTTGGACCTCTTCCTTCAGTACCATTGGTTCTTGAGATAGTCTCTAAATTCGTATGCTACCTCTTGAAATTGTTGAATGTAGACCAATTCTTTTTGGTACAGTGACTGTGTATTTCTCCCATCTTCTTTTGATGCCTCCTGCATCCTTTAGTATTTTCCCCATAGAATCCTTCAGTATTGCAACTGAAGGCTAGAATTTTTTCTTCAATTTTTTCAACTTGAGAAATGCTGAGCATGTTCTTCCCTTTTGGTTTTCTAACTCCAGCTCTTTGCACATTTCATTATAATACTTTACTTTGTCTTCTCGAGCTGGCCTTTGAAATATTCTGCTCAGCTCTTTTACTTCATTATTTCTTCCTTTTGCTTTAGCAACTCTATGTTCAAGAACAACTTTTGCAGTTTCCTGTGCCATCCATTTTGATGAAGAAATTGAAGATTTTTACCAACTTCAGCAGTCTGAAATTGAGCAAACATGCAATCCAAATGCACTGAAAATTACTGGTGATTGGAATGTGAAAGTTGAAAACAAAGGCGAAGGATCAGCAGTTGGAAAATATGGCCTGGGTGATAGAAACAATGTCAGAAATCACACGATAGAATTTTGAAAGATCAACAACATCTTCATTGTAAACACCTTTTTCAACAACATAAGCAGCGACTATACAGGTGGACCTCTCCAGATGAAATACACAGGGATGAAATTGACTACATCTGTGGAAAGAGACTATGGAAAAGAAGGCTCAAATTCATCAGTCAGAACAAGGCCAGGGGCCAACATGGGAACAGACCATGTATTGCTCATATACAAATTCAAATTGAAGTTGAATAAAATTAGAAGTCCACGAGAGCCAAAGTACAACTTTGAGTATATTCCACCTGAATTTAGAGACCATCTCAAGAATAGATTTGATGCATTGGACACTAATGATCGAAGAGCAGACAAGTTGTGGAATGACTTCAAGGACATCATGCATAAAGAAAGTAAGAGGTCATTAAAAAGATAAGAAAGAAAGAAAAGACCAAAATGAATATCAGAAGAGACTCTGAAAAGCCTACTGTACTATGGACAAATATGTATTTGGAAATATTTTCTGAAGGTTTTCAGATTAGCTGTAAATTATGTGGCCCTCATATATGTTTATCCATTCATATCTATAAAATCTCTTGTGTTTTTATAAAGTTTAATACTGGATTTTAACTTAAATGCTCTCTTCAAAGGTATATTTAAAAAGTGAAAATACAAGCAAGATACCCATATCAATGACAAGTATATGTGTCAGGGAAGACTTTTTTGTTTATTTTTTTCTCCATATTTTTCCTATTCTCTGTATTCTGAGCCAGTAGCCAGGCCCACCATTTACTTGCTTCAGGGAATTTTTCAGAGCCAAAAGCAGATACCCTTTGAAGTCAAAGAATCTTCCAATTCCTGATAAAAGCTTATACTCAGCTTACAAAAAGATTTTGCTCCATGTTCTAGAAAAGAAGAGAGGCAAGGGGAGTTCTGGGTGTGTGGAAAAGAGTTTCATCCATTCTGCTAAGGACAGAGAGCCACACCAGCTCTGGCACTGCCCTGGGCCTTCCAGGATATCGGAGGGGGCAACAAAAGCTTCAGCTGAGGAGGCAGGAGCACAGGCACCAGCCAGCCAGGCGTTGATGGAGATGTAAGTGCCAAGTAATAATACACACGCTAACTGACAATGGCATACCGGCACATTGTCACTGAGAATTTTGTGCTCTTAAGACTTCTAGAAAGATAAAGAACAAAAACAAAATAAATGTGTGTGGCGGGGGGAGGTGCAACCACCACCAAAGAACAAATTTATTTTATGTTTAAATGATTCATCAACACATATACTCCAAAAGATAGAATTCCTTTTTTATGAAGACATCTGGTTATTTTATACATGTGTACAGATACATTGATAAATAGATAGATTCAAGTGTATTAATACCATAAAAACCCAACAAATTTAAAGAAATATTTTGGAAAATCCTAGGAAAATGACTCATTATCTGAAAACTTGTAAATAAAAGTAAAGAATCAAGAACTTTTATCCAGTACATTCTCTCTGGAGTCTGGTCTAAGGGCATGAAGAATTTTTTTAAGTTCCCTAGGAGATTCTATTGTGTAACCAAGTTGAGAACAATGATCTAGATCTAATGAGCAATTTACAGGATATCACAAGGCACAGAGGAACATGGCAAATAACATCATGAAGATGAAATCAGCAAAATCTGAAATGGGAGCTACTCTACGGTCTTGCTGCTCAAAGTGTGGTCCTTAGAGCAACAGTATTGGCATCATGTGGGAGTTTGTTAAAGCAGAGTCTCCCCATCCCAGGCATACTGAATCAGAATTTGCATTTTGACAAGATCCTCAAGTAAATTATAATACTTTGTAATCTGAGAAACACTGCTTTACAGGCCTGGTTTCTCCAATAGCTAAAGAGCAGGGAGAAAGAGAGAGAGAGAGAGTAAATTTATGAATGAAAATATAAGTCTAAGACATATCAACACATAAAATATGTGGAAATTATTAGGGTCCTGATTTGAAAAAAATAGTTGTTTAGAAAATACATGTACTCTTATTTAGACATATTTGGGGAAATTTGAACTTACTATTTGTTAATATTAAGAAGTTATTACTACTTTTTTGAGATGTGATAAGATAGGCCTTGTAAAAATAAAGTCCTTGTTTTTTAAAGACATTTGTGAATTTAAGTATAAATTTGGAGATTGTTTCAAAATAGTTCTGAGGGAGAAAAAAAAGTAGATGAGATATAGATGAAACAAGAATCATGTGTTGATAATTGCTGACACTGGATGATGGATACATATAGGAGGGTCATAATACTATTCTCTTTAATTTTGCATTTGCTTGAAAATGTCTATTGTAATAAATTTAAAAAAGATATTAAATGATTTGCTGAAGTTTTACAACAACAACAAAAATTACTGACTAACAAATTCAAATTAGGTGTGTTTCCTCTACAACCTGTGCTTTTAATCATTTCTTGACTTTATCCTATCCTCAGAGTACTCAAACACTTCCCAGTACTGCATCTCATTCATTCGGTGTATACTGTGCATCAGACGTTATGTGCTTTGTCAAAGGGTAAGAACGCTCACTCTGTTCAAGTAAAAGCAAAGAGACTTATTGAGGGTGATACAATTTGTGAATTGGGGAAACAGAGGGCAGAGAGGAATCTACCAAGTGCTCCAAAGCATGGAGGGAGAATGGTCTCATGGTCACAAGATGGGTATGTCATCAGCAACTCTATTTTCTTCCTGGAACATCTTGAGTAAACTCCTTTTTCTGCAATCACATTCCTAACCTCTCACCCTTACTTACAAAGGCTGCTAAACCACATTCCTAACCCTTATCCTTATTTACATAAGAGTGGCTTGGGGCAAGAGCCAGATTGGTCCATACTGGGCCAGAGGTTTCTGGTCTCGCCCATCCAGAGGCCCAAGGCCATACGCACATGAACGGGAAGAAGCCAAATGCAGAAACTTGAGCTTGTAACAAAATGGAATTTTGAATCAGATCTCATGTCAGCCATTTTATTATGCCAAGTCCCTCAGTTTTAGAGGCTCCCTAGCACAGCTTTGAGTATACAAATTGATAGAGGAGGTCACAATGAATAAAAAAAGAACGATAAACAATACTATAATAATTATTATACTATGATATAACAGAAGCATGAAAGGAGTCCTGGGATGGATAAGATGAAATATTTTGACCATGTACATAAACATATTTCACAGAAGGAGTACCATTCGAGCCAGGAAGGAGATGAAGTTTCTCATTTGAAGACTGGTAGATAATATTTCTTATAAAAAGGAATCAGTATGTGTGAAGACAATAAACTTTGAAAAAGCTTGAAATAAGTTGAAAGATTTATGAATACCATGTGGAAAGAACAGTGTATGGCTAGGAAGTGCTGATAGATGAGCCTAAAGAAGTAAGTAGGAGTCAGGATAGGAAGAGTAGATTACAAAAGCCTAGTTAGTCATGGTACCCCAGGCATTGTAAATAAATGAATGGTTTTTATTCCTTGTACAATGAGGAGCCATCAGATATCGTGAACGTTAGTGAGATTATTTCAGCTTTAAAGAAAAATAACAATGACAAATGTGTGAGGATGGGCTGGAGGTATAAATAACTGATGGGTGGAACAAAAACTTGTCCTTGTAGTTTAGGAAAATACTGGTGGATGCCTAAACTAGACTAGTATGAATGAGTGGAGTATAAGTTTTTAGAACATTCTGAATGGTAATTGGCAGGCGTTGGTGACTGGATGTGACTAAGACTGAAAAGGAAAGGATAATTGATGAATCTGATGGTTTAACTTGTATGACTGGGTGTACGGTTCTATTTACTGTGTCACAGGAAAAGAACAACAGCTTTTTCTTGAAAAGGACTGATAAATTCTAGTTTTAGCAAGTTGCTTGAGGGCAGCATTGAAATTATAAATCTTGAACTACCTAGGGAAGTCAGAATACTTGTGTTGGTGGTTATGTTAGGTGCCATCGAGTCAGTTCCAACTCACAGCGACTCTATGTACCACAGAATGAATTACTGCCTGGTCATGCACCATGCTCACAATTATTGTTCTGCTTAAGCCCATTGTTGCAGACACTGTCAATCCATCTCGATGAGTGTCTTTGTCTTTTTCGCTGGCCCTTTGCTTTACCAAGCATGATGTCTTTCTCCAGGGACTGATCCTTCCTGAAAACATGTCCAAAGTATGTAAGATGCAGTCTCATGATCCTTGCTTCTAAGGAGCATTCTGGTTGTACTTCCAAGACAGATTTGTTCCTCCTTTTGGCAGTCCCTGGTATTTTCAATATTCTTCACCAACACCACAATTCAAAGCCACCAATTCTTCCTTATTCATTGTCCAGCTTTCGCATGCATATAATACTATTGAAAATACCATGGCTTGGGTCAGGGGCATCTTGGTCTTCAAGTTGGCATCTTTGCTTTTCAACACTTTAAAGAGGTCTTTTGCAGCAGATTTGCCCAATGTGATGAATCTTTTGATTTCTTGACTGCTGCTTCCATGGGTGTTGATTGTGGATCCAACTAGAATGAAATCCTTGACAAGTTCAATCTTTTCCTTGTTTATCATGATGTTGCTTATTGGTCCAGTTGTGAGGACTTTTGTTTTCTTTCCATACTAAAGGCTATGGTGTTTGATCTTCATCAGTAAGTGCTTCAAGTCCTCTTCACTTTCAAGCAAGCAAGGTTATGTCATTTGGGTACTGCAGGTTATTAATGACTTTTCCTCTAATCCTGTTGCCCCGTTCTTCTTTATATAGTCCAACTTCTCAGATTATTTTATCAACATACAGATTGAATAGGTACGGTGAAAGGATACAACTCTGACACACACCTTTCCTGACTTTAAACCACACAGTATCTCCTTATTCTGTCAGAACAACTGCCTCTTGATCTACGTACAGATTCTTCAGGAGCACAATTCAGTGTTCCAGAATTCCCATTCTTCCCAATGTTATCCACAATTTGTTATGATCTACACAGTCGAATGTCTTTGCATAGTGAATAAAAAAGATAGGTAAACATCTTTACGGTATTCTCTGCTTTCAGCCAGGACCCATCTGATATCAGCAATGATATCCCTGGTTCCCTGCCCTCTTCTGAATCCAGCTTAAATTTCTGGCAGTTCCCTGTCAATACACTGCTACAGCCACTTTTGAATGATTGTCATGGCTTGAATTATGTCCCCCCAGAAACATATCAACTTGGTTAGGCCATGGTTCCCAGTATTGTGTGGTTACCCTCCATTTTGTGACTGTAATTTTATGTTAAAGAGGATTAGGGTGGGATTGTAACACCCTTACCAGGTCATATCCCTGATTCAATGCAAAGGAATTTTCCCTGGGGTGTGTCCTGCACCACCTTTTGTCTCTCAAGAGATAAAAGAGAAGCAAACAGAGAGTTGGGGACCTCTTACCACCAAGAAAGCAGTGCCAGGAGCACAGCACGTCCTTTTGACTTGATCCTGCCCTGAGATGCTCTCAGATCAAGGGAAGACTGATGCATCACAAGGATCTTCCTCCAAAGTCGACACAGAGAGAAAGCCTTCCCCTGTAGCTGGTGCCCTGAATTCAGAATTCTAGCCTACTGGACTGTGAGAGAATAAACTTCTCTTTGTTAAAGCCATCCACTTGTGGTATTTTCTGTTATAGCAGAACAGAATGGCTAAGACAGTGATCTTCAGCAAAATTTTATTTGCATGTGATGTTAATGATATTGTTCTGTAATTTCCACATTCAGTTGGATCACCTTTCTTGGGAATAGGCATAAACTTGTGTTGGAGGCTATGGAGGCCTTAGCATATAAACAAGTAATAATAATACAGAAAAGATAACAGCTAACTTCCACTGAATTTTTCTTTACAGTCAAGCACTCAATATATTTTATCTAGATGCCAGTTGAAGCCATAAGAATAGATTAAAAAAATAATTAAAAAATCACTGGAGACAGAAAAATGTGCTAAGGAGGCATCTTCCATTTAACATTTTTCATTCTTCACTATAGTTTCCCTAATGTCTTCTCTCTCACTTCTTCATACTACGAAATGCTGGCCTTCACTTTCATTGTGCCTCACGTCCCTCAGTCTCCTTTTTCTCCAAGCCCATGATCCCTTTCTAGCCTTATTAGACTCTTCACTTGGATGGGTTCCATGAGCCACCTTTTCAACAATGTGTCTGATTGCTCCTAAGAATTCCTCAGTCCAGAATCCAGAGTGATCACATCATTCATTTTCTCCATTATCAAACACTGATATTCTCAGTTTATTGCTAGAAAATGTCTTAGTACCATGTTGGTTTTGTCATTGAGTAAGAATGCATACTCTTAAAAATAAAAGCAAAGGGATTTTTTGAAGGTTCAAGACAGTTTGAACTGGGGACACGTCTGATCTCATGAAGTAAAACCAAATCCTCCAAAATGGTGGAATTACAAAGGGTTATTTATGAGGTAAAATACAACATTTTGAATGGAATTTGCAAGATTAGGTAAGCAGGAGGTGGGACAACTCGAAGTGAGGGCTTACAGTGATTGACTGCAAACACAAATGTGGGTTGTTTGATTAATTTAAATACATGACTGGGGCAGGGAGTTTACAAGGTGATCACAAGGTAATTATCTTAAAACATTTCCTAAGGGCAGCTAAGGGGATTTCTGATAAGGATTTTCTGTCAAGACCCTTCCATAGGAACATTCTTTACATATCTTCAGTTTAAACACAGAGAAAAAAACATTTCATTTGTTATGTACTTGTCTGTCTAAGGTTTGACAGTTGGAGGGGAAATAAGCAAAAGATGGAGCTGGGGCTCAGACCTGGGCCGATCATTCTGATACAAGTCAGGCACCTCAATTTTGGCACTCTCATACAGTTTATTTATTCATTCTTTTATTCAGCTATTTTGAAAACATATCTATTAAAATCCCACTATGTGCCAAGCAGTGTACCAGGAGCACAGATATAGTAGGACTGAAAAAAAGTTTAAGTTCTCATGAAGGGGGTCATAAATTACACACATTAAGAATAAATAAGTGATGAATCATATTCATTAAGGGTAGGGTTGCATATCCAATTATTGCAATTGCTCTCAATAAGTTGTACATGTGTAAAAAGTTGAATTGGCAAAAGTTGTGTGATAGATATACTTACCACAACAACAAAAAAGAGTAGCTGCTGAAATTGTTATGTACAGCCAAAAACCCCATGGGATTTGGTTCTTTGATCTGGAGGTTTAAGGTCATGGATTCATGGGACATTCCAGTTAATTGGCCTAATAATGTGTTTAGTGTTTCTGTTCTACCTCCTAGTTCGTTGCTTAGTGCCTGGGGTCTTAAAGGCTTGCAAGTGGCTACCCAAAGCACAACAATTAGTCTCTATTCACCTGGAGCGACAGAGGAAGAAGGAGAGTCAGGAATAGGAGGAGGATATGGAATGTGTGGCTATTTACTTCCATGGACAACTGCCTCCTTTGCCATGAGATCAGAAGAATTGGATAGTGCCTGGCTACCATTACTGAGCACTTTGATCGAAGATTATATAGAATAATCATGATCAAAGGGGAAAAATGCAGAACAGAATTTCAAATTTCCATGGACTTCAGGCTTTTTGGAGCTAGGGAGGCTGGATGAACTCCTTAAACTTTTGCCCTGAGATGTTTAACCTTAAGCCAAAAATATCCCCCGAAGTCTTAAAACCAAACAATAGTTTAACTAAACTGGTGAAGAATGTCTGCCTTGAGCATTGTGTTCTTTCAAGATCTATCTATATGGTATCAAATTGGCAACAACAACTTGAAATATTAGATAGGAAACTTAGGGGGCAGTGAATTTATGTTAATACGGGAGAAATAACTCAGAAGAGGAGGGTGAGAATGGCTATACAACTTGAAGAATGTAATCAATGTCACTGAATTGTACAGGTAGAAACTGTTGAATTGGCTTATGTTTTGCTGTGTATAACATCAACAACAGCAACAAAATAAATAAAATTTAAAGATAAGAATAAATGGTATATCAAATGGTGGAAAGTGCTGTGAAGAACAATTAAGCAGGGTAGGAAAATGGAAAGTGGGGTGGTATGTGTGTGCTACTGGTAAGCGTATACAAAAAGGGTGTGTTTGGAGGCGTGATGCAAATGGTTAACACATTCTGTTCTGCTGATAACTGAAAGGCTAGAGGTTTGAGTCCACTCAGAGGCACTTAAGAGGAAAGGTCTGGTGATCTACTTCAGAAAAATCAGCCACGGAAAACTTATGGAGCATAGTTTTACTCTGACACATACAGTGTTACCATGAGTCAGCATCGACTCCATGACAACTGGTTTTATTATTACTATCTTGTATTATTTATTTATGTGCGTGTTTAACCTTCCCAACCAGAGCCCTGGTGGTACAGTGGCTAAGAGCTTGGCTAATAACCAAAAGGTCAGCAGTTTGAATCCACTGTTTAGAAACCCCATGGGGCAGTTCTACTCTGTCCTATAGGGTTGCTGTGAGTCAGAATCAACTTGACAGCATTGGGTTTTTTGGGGGGGGAGGGTAATCTTCCCAATCTTTCATTCTAGGTAGTATTATCTCACATTCTTTCAGAGCTTAGTTCAGAAATTTGTTTATAAGAAAAAGTCAAATAATGTCAGTTGATTGAAACAATTTTGATAAATAAAAACAAATTAAGGGTAACTCAAAGCAAGGGTCAGATACAAATATTATCATGTAAAGTCTAAATATAAAATGAATTTATAGTATTTAGGCTTCTTTCGGATCGATCACCCTCCTACGTGAGGTTCCCAAAAGAAAAATAATCATGAGGAAAATTATGGGCACAGGTGGTTTTTATTCCAAGCTAGGGCTCCATCTTCGACTCTCAAGGTAATTCCCTAGTGAGATGGACTTGCCCAAGTGAACTCTTTTGTTTGCCTTCTCAAAAAAAAAAAAAAAAAAAAAAGAAGGGCAAACTACACAAAGCATTTCTCCTTAAGGTCTAGAAAAAACCTCCAAGAGCCATTCTATTTTGGAGGCAGTATGGGAGTCAAAGAGGGAAAGACAGAGAGAGAGAGAGACAATGAGAGATAGTGAAATGGCTAGCCTTCCCTAAGGAAAAACAACCCATACTTGTTTCATTTCTCTACTATCCTTTCAGCAATTGTACTAGAGAAGACAAACCATGCTCACATGCATTAGACTTTCCACCCCTTTGCTCATAATACTCTGCTTGTTAGCACAATGACCAATAAAATATCCTTGTTCCTTTCTTGACCTTGGCCCATAGTCGTGAAAACCTTTCTTGAGGTCGTGTGAAGGTGATGGAATAGAAAGGGCTGCTGCCCGGAACTTGCTTTAGCCAGCTAAGATTGTCCACTTCCCTTTTACGTCTTAGGGGGGCCTCAGTCCTGCTGTAATCCTCGAAGTTTTCATTTTACTTGAATGAGAAAGACTCTGGATGGGAAAATCAGAAGGCACTGGTCAGCTGAATACAGCACTGTTCTCGTAGGTCTCAAAGTGACTGGGTAGAAGTGCAGGTTGCAAAGTTATAAGGAAGGTTTGAAGCTGAGAAGAAAGTGATTACAGTGAGAGTAGGTCTTCTTTTAAGAGTTTGGGTTGTTCATGAATGGAGAAAGAAGAAATAGTCTGTCCTTGGCACTATTGCTAGCTTTTCATTTCAGTCTGCTTGGTAATAACACAATCTGCAATTTTTAGGGAAAAAAAGTCAATGTAGGTTTTTGGAATGTTGAGACATTTGATAAATATTCAATAGTGGTATCTCAAAGATATGGAACAATTATTTCAACCTCAATTCTTATCTTTTAATCATACTTCACACAGATATCGGAATATAGGGTAGTTGTCCTTGACTCAGCTGAGATATGCTATTTTATTTGTTTTTTTCTAGTTCTGATTCTCCCTCAAAACTCTTCAACTAGGAACTGTACCAGCAAGTCCTTTGCCATATGGAGAATTTTACGGAATTAATTGCGGAGGATTTACTACAGACCTTTCTCATATTGATAGCCTTTCTCCATTAGAAATGTAGGGCATTTGCTAATAAACAAATAATATAAAATGAAGGCATCGGAAGTGTTTTCATACACTCTAATTTTTTAACCTGTTTGTCTCCTAGAAGCTTTAGGTTTTCTCAGAAGGCAAGCATCTCTGAAGTGTAGAAGCAAAAGGTTTAAGAAAAATAAAAGAAATATATTTCAATGACAAAAATACGAGATTGTTTTTCTTCTATTGAAAAGCAGCTACCCAAGAACCTTTATATTCTCTCCAACATAGTTGACCTTTAAAACTTCATTTCTTGAAAAAGAAAATGAAAGCTGTCTGCTTCGCAAATTTAAGGAAGCCATTTGGGAATGTGTGGGAGGCAAGTGACACAACGGGGCTCCCTGAACAGGTCTGAGTGCTGTGAGCTCCAACCACCTTTTCATGCCATGAGGGAGCCAGCACAGCTCTCCTTCTCTCTCCCTCCATCCTCCATCCAGATGGCTTCGTTTTTAAGTATGGGAAAACCATTTTCCTTTGCACTTGGCTAAAAGTAGAATTTGTTATAGAACATTACCTTCAGGTAAGGTGTGAGGGAGATGGTTCTTTGGATCGCCTGGGACATAATTTTCAAAGCAGAGGCCCATTAAACACTGAGTAAATTGGACATTCCTGGGAGGACCATCTGTGATGGGATGTGGAAGGTACCAACACACAGCAGAGTTCATGGGAACTGTTCACAAATCCCAGTAGCCATAATACTTACAAGAACAGTTTTTGCCTCCAGGCATCTGTCTGTTCACTTAACAACAATGAAAATATGTAGATGGTTAGAGGCTTAATTAAAATCATTAATGAGGATTAGTTATCTTTTAGCTCTCATTTTTTTTTTCTCAAATGAGATCTTACTACCCACCCACTGCCATCGAAGCCCTTAATTCATGTTTCTACTACTTCTCTTCAGATATAGAGATCATCTAGTTTACTGGTTCACCAGTGACTTGCATGTGTGAAAGCAAAAGTCCTATGATTTAGAGTATGTATCTTATTGTTTGATAGTTGAAGGACAAACACCCTTAAGGAGCTGAGATTAGAACTGGCAGTATTATGATATATGAATTGCCAAGAAGGCTTCCAGGTTTTTCTTTGCCAATTGTTTTAGGAAGAAAGGTGTTTATGAAGCATATCAACAGGAAGTCACAGAGTAAGAGAGCTTTGTTTAACATCTGTCTGTCAACTAACAGCACTACTGTGGGGAGATTGGCAGAGTCTTGGCATTTAAGCAGGAGTCTGTTTGTCAAAAGCAGCTTCCAGTCTAAGACAGTTCTCCTTGCATCTGGGGAGGCATACACTGTATAATTTAGGAAATTTTCTCTCTTCCTCCCTTTACCTTTTTTTTTTTTTTTTTTTTTTAATTTAAGAAGTTTCAGGACAAATTCTGAGTTGTACAGTCAATGTTTGTTAGCTTGAAATTTTTCATTGCAACCATGGTGGTGTAGTGGCTAAGAACTATGGCTGCTCACCAAAAGGTAGGCAGTTCGAATCCACCAGGGGCTCCTCGGAAACCCTATGGGACAGTTCTACCCTGTCCTACAGGGTCGCTATGAGTCGAAATCGACTCAATAGCAACAGGCTTTTTTTTTTAAAGAAAAAAATCCAAATGTTACACCTTTTTTTTTTTTTTAAGAGTTTTTGATTTTGAGGAGGATACAATCTTCTGGAAAAAAGAAGAAAACCACAATAGACTAAAGTATCTATTCCACAAGGAAAGACATAGGCATTTAATTTTCAGGGCAGAAATAAAAATGTGTACAGAAAATATATTTCTTTTTGATTCACTCTAAAAGTAATACATCCGGTAGTTTTTTTTTTTTTTTAGTTTTATATTTAAAAGTCCTAAATTTGAAAGTCTATGACGTTCTACCACAGAAAAGTACTAAATGAAATTAGCCATTTCAGGGTTCCAGATTAAAATGACCAGCACCCACATTCCCAGGAATATCTTTGAATTGGAGATTAATTTGTGAAGGATGGAATGCTCATCAGTTCATCCAGATAAAGGTACAAATGGGAGAGTGCTGAACATGATACTTCTTGAATAAATCAGGATTATTTCAGATTAAAATAATAAAGTTTTCATTTAATTTCAATTTATTCAAAAAAAGAAAATTACCAAGAATTATTTGTAAATTATTTGGTAAAAATTATATGTAACTGTTCCCATTTTACATGAGGTAAATATAAGGAATAACATTACTAATTTTTACCGAGATGAATGCACCAAATCAGTAAGCGGCTTTAGAGAAGTAAATCATGGATAAGCATGACAGAGTTCCATGTATTAGCAGGAAACCAACATGCTAAGAAATCATTTATCAAATGATCTTTCTAAAATAATTGCCTTAAATGGATCCAAAGACGAATCAACTCTTCCCTGATGTTCCTCTTTAACAAAACAACTAATTCAGAATTCTGTAAAACATACAAAGGTTGTGGTGTTTGGCTTTGGCACCTAACATCTAATAGCTTGTTTTCTAGAAGGCTAAACTTGGGCCTTCTATCATTGTCTTTGCATTTGGACTCAAAGTATCCTTGGAACAGGCTGCTCAGCCATATCTTGAACAGTACCTCTGCCATTTTTTCCTCTTCCCTAGCCTGTATCTGTCTCCAAGTATGATTTTGCTATCAGCTCCTCTAAAATTAAAGGTTAACCAGTGTTTCCCCTAGGACCGTGGACAAACAAGTGATATCAATCTAAGTCTGTCAAACAGGAAGATGCCCATCAAAATGGCGCTAGTCACCCCCTGGGCTAATGGGATAATGGCGGGGAAAGATCAACATGTTTGAGACGTGACCACTGAAACCACACAGAAAGACAATGGATATTCCACAAGTTCCTACAAAAAAAAAAGTTCCCTTTTCCCTATAAAACCCCAGCTGGCCTCCAGCTTCTTGAGACAGACAGGTTTAGGAAGAGATCATTCCCCTCTGTCTCCTACATATCAATATACCTATAATAAAGCTCTTGCTACCCACCTCACCCCGTCTCAAGAATTGGCTGTTTGTGGCAGGCAGCTCTAACTCACCAAATTGCAGTAACATCCTGATTCACTCTAGTCTTATAATTTAGCATCTCTGTGATTGCAGTGGTTCGTTCAGGCCCACCTCTCCAAATGTCTCCTGGGCCTTTGTGTTTGGATATACCAGCACCCCTGATACTGAATTTATCTTCCTCCTGAATTTCTCTCAGTTCTTAAGTTTGTTTTTATTTTTCTTCTTTTGCATGTTTTCTTATGGCCTACCCTATGATATTTTTTCGTTGTTGTAGGGTTTACCCTATGATATTATACTAATCTACTGTTAACAGCAATTGCATTCAATGCTTCATGTTTCTTTTGTTGTCACTGAATTTTAAGACTATATTGCTTCAAAGATTCCTGGATAAATACTTTTAATAATAGTCCTTTTAAGTACACTCAATGCTTAGAGAATATTTTACCTTGAATTCACCCTGCACAAATCTTGGGAACAATCTTGAATTTGGAGCTAAAGAGCGTGTCACACTTCTGTTTAAAATGCTTCTATGGCTCCCCATTATCTAAAGGATAAAGTCTCCACTTCTCATAATTTCATTGGTTTACAATTAGGACTTAACCTTCTTATCTGATCTTTCATTCATTAAATCTCATACTTGAATCACCTACTTTGCCCAGTTTCACTCTCTTCTGGGGCCCCTGCCTTGATCATTTTACCCTGTACTTTATTTATGCCTCTCCTTCCTCATTCTCATCGTCACTTCCTTTCACCACTTTGTTATGTGTTCATATATCCAAATCCAGTCCATTCTACAACCTTATCTGATTGCTTATTTAATGCAATAACTATTTATTGGGTATAGGCTTTGTGCTAAACATTGTTCCATGCTATGAAATGGCGAGGATGGGTAAGATATGGTCTCTGCTTCTGAGGAGCATATAGCCTCTTGAGCAAGTATCAGTTAAGATAGTGGGAGGAAAAGGAATCAACATTCAATGACCACGGGCATCTGCTAAGCATAAGCATGGTTATACTCAGGACAAGAAGCCCTGGTGGCACAGTGGTTAAGTGCTCAACTGCTAACTGAAAGGTCGGCAGCTCAAACCCACCAGCCTCTCCATCAGAGAAAGATGTGGTAGCCTACTTCTGTAAAGATTTACAGTCTTGGAAACCCTGTGGGGCACTTCTACCCTGTCCTATAGGGTCACTATGAGTTGGACTCAACTAGATGTAAATGGGTTTGGTTTTTTTTTTTTTTTAATCCTCATAACACTTGAGGAAGTGTGGGCTTAGACAGATTACATAACTTATTCATGATCACACAGGTAGCAAGTAGCAAATGCAGAATTTTTACCCTGGAATGTGTGACTCCAAAGCTTTCATTGCACTGTGATGAAATGGAAACTTTACTCAACATTCTTGCTGGTTTCAGAATTATTATATCTTTTTCTGTAACATATACTTGAAATTTCCATACTTGAAATTTTCATACACTGACTTATTGGTTATTTCCTTTATTTTTTTAAAAAAGCATTATTTTAGTGTCTACAAACTGTAGACGTTGGACTAAGTGTTAAAAAATATAAAGATCAACATGACAGAATCTTTGCTTTCCAGAAACTATAGCTTTAATATTTATAATTCTCTTGGATTTTCTATGAACATAAGTAGGATGGAACTGGAGATTTTAATCCAATCATTTCAGCCTATTTTTTAATAAGTGAGTTTAATGTTCACTCACTTTATGATTCATTATATATTTAGGCTCCTTTCTACCACCAAATGAGTTCTGTACTGTCCCATCTTTTTTCTTTGTTTTTGATTCAGCAAGCATTATTAGGCACCTACACTGACTGCATCAAGCAAAATTGGTTAGGGAGACAAATATGACAAGGACCCTTTGGGCAATTTATTTGCAACTTAGTTAATATATAGGCATAAAGACATGAAAAGGAATTTTAAGGGTTTATCATCTCTTGTCTGGCCTATTGTAATGGACTCTCACTGTATCCCTCCCTCCTGCTATGTCACCCTCCGGTTTGCCAGAATATTCTTTCTAAAGCACAAATTTGATCATGCTTTTTGCTTCCCAAACTTATTTGGCTCCCTTTTGCCTGGAGCACTGATTCTCAATCATGACTACAATTAGAATCACCGTAGTGAGCTTTGGAACAAAATAAAAAAACAAAACTCAAATACCCAGATCTTCCTTCCCACCACCTCCAAAGAGTTTCAGGTTTAGTTTTTGGTGGGACCAAGGCATTAATATTTTTAAAAGCTCCCTAGAATTATTTACTTTTGAATGGCATATAATGATTGTTGTTACCTTGCCAGTCCCATTTCTTAACCATTTGCTCCAAGTGGGCTCCGAAGTTTAGGCCATTCTTTAAATAAGTCATACTATTCCACACCTCTGTGTTAACTTTCGATTTTGCTTCTCCCTAGAATGCCAGAAGAACAAACAAATCTGTCTTGAAAGAAGTACAGCCAGAATGTTCCTTAGAACATACTTTGGACATGTTATCAGGAGGGACCAGTCCCTGGAGAAGGGCATCATGCTTATTAGAGGATCAGCAAAAAAGAGGAAGACCCTTTATAAGAAGGATTGACACAGTGTCTGCAACAACGGGCTCAAGCATAAGAGTGATTGTGAGGATGTGCAGGACTGGGCAGTGTTTCATTCTGTTGTACGTAGTAGGGTTGCTATGAGTTTCCCTGGGATGTGGCCTGTACCATCTTTTATGTCTCAAGAGATAAAAAGGGAAGCTAGCTGAGAGTGGGGACCTCATACCACAAAGAAAGCAGCACATGGAGCAGAGTGCATCCTTCGGACCTGGGGTCCCTGCACCTGAGAAGCTCCTTGACCAGAGGAAGATTGATGACAAGGAATCTTCCTCCAGAGCCGACAGAGAAAGCCTTCCCCTGGAACTGACACCCCGAGTTTGGACTTGTAACCTAGTAGACTGTGAGAGAATAAATTTCTCTTTGTAAAGCCATCCACTTGTGGTATTTCTGTTACAGCAGCACTAGGTGACTGAGACAAAGCCTATGGACGCAACAGTTGAAAAGCCGAACGACCCACTGTATTGGGCAAATCTGCTGCAAAAGACCTCTTTAAAGTGTTAGAAAGCAAAGATGTCACTTTAAGACTAAGGTGCGCCTGACCCAAGACATGGTATTGGCAGTTGCCTCATACGTGTGCAAAAGCTGGACAATGAATAAAGAAGACTGAAGAAGAATTGATGCCTTTGAATTATGGTGTGGCAAAAAATATTGAATACACCATGCACTGCCAGAAGAAAGAACAAATCTGTCTTGGAAGGAGTATAGCCAGAATGCTCCTGAGAAGCTAGAACGGCAAGACTTCACCTTATGTACTTTGGACACCTTACTAGGAGGGACCAGTCCTTGGAGAAGGACTTCATACTTGGGAAAGTGGAGGGTCAGTGAAAAAGAGAGACTCTCAAAGAGATGGATCGGCACAGTGGCTCTAACAATGGACTCAAACATAGCAACTATTGTGAGGATGGTGCAAGATTGGGCAATTTCCTTCTGTTGTACACAGGGCCGCTATGAGTCGGAACTGACTTGATAGCATCAGACAACAACAGAATGAGCTTCCGTCCCTTGTTACATGAAGTTCTCCTATTCATCCTTTAAAACTCTGCTCAAACAGTCCCTCGTTTTCTGCGATGTCCTAAGGCTATCTTAGGTGTCCCTAACCACTTTGCTCTAAGGAAGCCAAACATATCCAGACATGGAAACTTTAGGTCCTGCAGCAGGTAGACCACTCCAAAGAAATAGGAGATGATAAAAGATTTGACATTTCAAAGGTTGTACCATCACTCTGATAGAGCCCTAGGTACATTGTTTGAAATTTTTTCCTTTACCTACTTGCCTATCTTTGTTTTTTCTTTTTTTTGCCTTCTGATGGTTTGATAAAGTTTTCTACCCTTTCCCCCTACTCCTTTTCCTCTGCTCACCTGAAAACTGTAGAAGGTATTTCAAATCATTTGTTACCCTTCTGAAACATAACAGCTTAATATAAATTATGATAATAGTTTTACGTTTATTTTATATTTTTGTAATATAAAAGAGCAAAATTATTCTTGCAATTGTCATATAATATTTTTGCTTTACTTTTTACATGCGAAAGTTCTCATCACTATTTTATGATTAATTTACAAAATATTTTTATCAATTCATGTGTTTAACATTGTTTCCTGCATTCTGGTTTTACTTTTCTATTTTATAAACTACGTCTTTTAACATCTTCTCTTTTTGAGTGAACTCTCTTAGGTCTTGTATGACTGAAGCATCTTTATTTTGTCTGTGTCCATAATTTATAATTTATTAAGCTACAATATTACAATTTTACTATTATCATCCCTAACTGCTTTAAGATAGTGTGTTTTTTTTTTTTTCTCCTGATGCGATCTCTGTTGACTAATTATTTATTTGCTTGTAATCTAAATTTACTCTGGTAGCTTTTTAAGATTTGTCTCCAAATCTCTGATGTTCTTTGTTTTTTTAAATCAGTTCACAGCCTCCTCTCAGCCCCCTCAGGACAGGTTCCTATCAATCCCCTCAAGGCAGGCTCCTCTCATCTCCCTCAGGACAGTCTCCTCTTGGCCCTGACATCGGTCACTACTCGCTCTGCCATAGGGCCCCTTCCAGGCCTCTCACTGTCTTCAATGTTACAACCCTTGACCGATGTTACGGCTCTTTTAGAAGGTTGCTTGCCTTCTCACTCTCTCTGCTTCTTCTCACTTCTTTCTTCCCTCTTCTTTTTCTTGCTTCTTCTCTTCCTGCTTCTTACTGTCTGAAAAAACCTCTTCAAGTCTTGCTGCGTATATATACACAACTCTGTGTCAATTTCAAGGCATGGCCTCTCCCAGTGGGGGCCACAAACTGACCAATACCATCTTGGTAGGCCACAGACACTTTATTTGCATAGTAGGCTACAGAAACTTCATTTGCGTAGCCTATTGACCAACTCTTTCAAGGTGCATACCAATCAGAGGGCAGGCTGCAGACTAGAACCAGACAAAAAGTAGCAAGCCAAGTTTTTTATGCTTACCCAGGAAATGTCAATCCACCTGGACAAAAGTAAGAAGCCCTGTAGGATAGAAAACTAGGGCAAAGGAAATTCTTCAGGGTTTGAAAAAAAAAATCTCTCAAGCTGCTTTTCCAAAAAAAAAAAAAGGACAAAAAAGGAATTCATTTCACCATATAGATCTTTGTTGGAGCTTCTCAAACTAACTTTCAAATCTATTAATTCTTCAGTCCCTCTGTGCTGAATATCTGGCACTATCTTAGTATTATACTCCAATTCGTTACTGATCTAGAATTTTTCCTCCTGGCATTATTATTTTAGTGACTATAATTTTCATTTCTAATATGTTGGCGAAGAATATTGAATATACCACGGACTGCTAAAAGAACAAACAAATCTGTCTTGGAAGAAGTATAACCAGAATGCTCCTTAGAAGCAAGGATGGCAAGACTACGTCTTACATACTTCGGACATGTCAGGAGGGAACGGTCCCTGGAGAAGGACATCATGCTTGGCAAAGTAGAGGGTCAGTGAAAAAGAGGAAGACCCTCAGTGGGATGGATGGACACAGTGGCTTCAACAATGGACTCAAGCATAACAATGATTGTGGGCATGGCGCAGGACTGGGCAGTGTTTCGTTCTGTTGTACATAGGGTCGCTATGAGTCGGAAGAGACTCCAAGACACCATCAACAACAATATTTCTAAATGCTTCCTTTTCATATCCATTTATTCTTGTTTCATTTCTCCTGTTTTTATTTTTTTCATATTAATGAATACCCTGTCTTCATTTGTCTCTTTGAGACTATTAAATATACATATTTAAAATTTCTTACTGACTAGTTCATAAAATTACTCTGAGCTGCAGTAGTGTACCCTAGGATACAGGCCTTATGAGAGCATATTTTCTGTACACAATTAAAAAAAAAAACTGACAAATTGGTCTGCTTTTTATTATCACTATGTTCTAGCAAATATAAGCAACATCAGTGGGATTAAATACTTTCGTTCTTCCTACCCTCTGGGGTATGCCACTATACTTATTGAGATTATATTCCAATTGCCGGTTTTGTTTCTTTTTCTCAACACGAAGCTTGTTTTTTGCTTCTTTGGCTTCTTTTAATGTGACTGAAAAATTTGACATGCTGAATCCTTTTGAGTAAAAGGCTGTTTTAGTTGTTTTCGTTTTCTGTTTTCACCCTCTGTATTTTACTTGGACTTGCTAGCCCCTGGCCTTCCAATAAAGTATTAAATTGCATCTCTGGCTTCTGCTTTATAGAGATAGTGGGGATATTGTGTCATGGAACTAGCCATGGAACAAGTCATGGAACTAGTCATAAAACTAGTCATGGAAGTAGCACATGGTTTTGCCTCCTGGTTCTTTTTTATGAAAATATGTTCTCTTCTCACCCCTCCCTAGATTTGCAGCAGGAATTAATTGGAGTGATTATTTTTTCTAACCAAACACAAACATTAAATAGAGAAAGCTATATAAACCTCAGGTCCCTGGGTGGCACAAATGGTTTGTGCTAGACTACTAACGCAAAGGTTAGCAGTTCGAATCCACCTAGTGGTGTCTTGGAAGAAAGGCCTGGTAATCTGTTTCCTTAAAAGATTACAGTGGGAAAAAAAAAACTCTATGGAGCAGTTCTAATCCATAACGCATGGGGTGACATCATTATTGAGAGAAAAATAAACTCCTGATGTTTAACCTGATATTGTTCTCGTTTTCTGTTACGCACAGCTAAACTCAAACCTTACCTGATAAAGCTTCCATGGTGGGTATAACCTGCCACAAAGAATTACACTTTTAGGGAAAAAAGGTAAACTTTTTGCAGTTTACAAAGAATTTTTCCTTTGGGAAAAAAAGGTAAACTTTTTGCAATTTGGAGAAGCAGTACTGTTTTGTTGCAGAAGGTGATCTGAGTGTAGGCTACTGACTGTGTCTCTCAACAATGCATCTCCTTATTATTTAGTCAATATTCTTTTCCAGAGCTTACAGAGCATTGATTTTATACTTGCTTTTCAGACACCCAATACCAACTTATACCAGAATTCACCAAAAGTTCTTTGGAACAACAACAAACAAAATGACAGTAAATCTGCACACTAACAACAGAAAGAAGGAGACAAATTAGTAGCTGAGTGGCATCTGGAGTGTGAGAAGAGGAGTATCAGACTGACCTCAGAGTGATATTATGTACTGTAATGGAGTCTATTAGCTTGTAATCATATCAGCTCATTACTTTGCATTACAGGTATTTTAAAATGCTATTTTCTTTTTGGATAGACAGTAGTGCTTTCACCCAATTCCCTCCAGCAGTCACGGATGTGCAGGTACATTACTCTGCATGCTGAAATTTCAAACCATAAGGGATAGCACTGAGAATAATTCCCATTGACTGATTATCAGACTTGCTGGTTTTTCCCACATACTGTTGGCAACCCGCTTTATTCCAGGCCTTGGTGTCTGTATTTCCCTGCCAGCTAGCATTGTACTGATGTCTAATAAACGTTGTCAACCCTCAGGTGAAAAAGTGCTCTTTTAAATATTAGACTTTGTAATATGCCACATACATAATTTAGTGATCCACAGGAATGCTATGTTTGTGAAAAAACAAAAAAAACAGTTATTACTCATTGTATGAAGCTCGATTATTTCATACTTACCAATGTAAGTATTTGGAGACTACCTCTCTCCCCCAAATTTGACTTTAAATAGAAAAGAAATCACCTAAGAATCATAGGCACTACTACTTCCAGTTTGTTTTTATGGGAGTGAGTATTTTGTTAAAAATCTTGGTTTAAAATATATTACAAACTAGAAATTTGGAATAAAAAAAACACCGAGACAATTATGCTCTAATAAAGATGATATTTCTTCTTTTCAAAGTATATTCCTAAAAGATTATATCCTACACACTGATCAATGTTTCTCAGAATAAAATGTATAATGGAGAAGATTTATAATCAGGATTTGGACACACTCACATATACTGGAGGTCATTGCATCATGAGGTCATTTGAGCACATCATATTTGTGCCCCAAGACTCTATCCTACATGATGCTACTATTTGAAACTCTACTATTCAGCAAATATCTATTAAGTACCTGTACTGTTCTACGTCAGAGAGATACAATACTAAGAAATTTATAATTTTACTCCTCAGGATCCCCAATTTTAAACAATGGGAACCAATTCTAATGAACATAGGAAGAAAAAGAGTTTATTTGAAGGGTATCAAGTAACTCAACAAATAGTGGGAAGACCAGCAGGGGCCAAGAAATTGAAAGCTTAACTGAGATTCAGTCATGAAAATAATATGCTAAGGATAACATGTGGCAGATTATATTCTGATCTCAATTCTCCATTTCCGTGTAACAGGCATGTTTTCAGGAAAGGCAAAGTGCATTTCCCAGCTTCTTGACTTTGGGCTTGGCCATGTAACTGGCTTTGGGCGATCGGTTGTTAATGGACATGATGCAGCAATGCCCCGTGAGTTGGCATAACGTTGGAATGTGCCCAGGATGTGCATGATCCAGGTAACCTGCTGGTTCTAGAAAAATATAAGTAATGAAGGGAAGTCCTCAACTCTATCCATGGCCTGAAGCCAAGTCTAACCACTCACAGTCTAAATCACCTGGACTCTAGTTAACAGGAAATTTATAAAGCTTTTGCTGTATGCCACGGAGATGTTTTTGGTTGTTTGTTACGCAGAGTTGAGTGACACAGGTGAACAATGGTCCCTATACTAGTGGACACTGACAGCCACAGCAGTTGTTATAAATAGTTCGTGTATGTCCTTGCACTTTATGACTCTTCCTCAAGTTTCTAATTCCCAGATGAAAATATGTGTTTAGTCATCAGATGGTCGGAGGGAGTATAGTCCCTTTTGCTTTTATGGTGGTGGATGGCATCCTGTTACCCAATCATCTAAGATTACTTCAAAACATAAAGGGTATTTCCACACTGAATAGCCAAAACAGCAAATGTTCACTGCAGTATTTTACAGAAAGGTGCAGGCGTGGAAAAGAATCCCAACTTAGGAAAATAAATGCTAACAGTGCAGCATTTTCAAAAAAGATAGATTCCTTAAGAAGTATTACACCAAAATAATGGTTCAATGTCTAGTTTTAAAATCTGGAAAACAATGTCTAAACAAAAGAAAACTGGCCATTTTTGTTTCAGGACCTCTCTGGGCCTTTAAAATGTTAATATACTTTTTGATTTTTCAAGGTATATGAAGGAATAGTGTGAAGGGTTTCCCAAAATTTGACCACAATGACCTGTTTCACAAAGCATCTCATAAGCCTTTTGTTCCCTATGACATAAATTGAGAAATATTGTTAAGGGAAATCACAAAGCACTTTCAGAGTGCAAGGAAATGGTGACTAATTACGCCTGCAGAATTTGCAATGTGAGAGGAACACTCGTAAGCAAAATTTAGAACGAAGTGTAGCACTTTTCCAGGAAAACTTTTGAGAGAAGAGTATTTCAAGTACAGGAAAGACAATCTAATATGAAAGAAACATACATAATGAAATAGTTGGAAGTTTCAATAAGTATGTGCACAACAAAGGTAAGTGATAATGATGGTGGTGCAAATGGTATAGATGGTTGTGGCCATGGTTTTAATGAAGGCAATGCAGGCAGTATGGCGTGGTGGTTCAGATATGAGCTTTGGCCCTCAACCTACTGGCTATGTGACTTGGGTAAAATGTGTTACTTCTCTGTGCCCCAGTTTCTTCTGAACTATGTGACCGAGTTTTGGCCAGTGAGGTATGGAGAGAGGCACGATGCCCACTGCTTACAAGCCTGGCCATAAATCCCTTTGATAATTCCCCACCCTTCCTTTCCTGTAGAGAGCTTGGGAGCCATGTGTCTTAGATATCAGCAACACAAGATAGACAGAGCCCAAAAATTGTGTCTCCTATATAAACAGTACCAAGAGTCCCAGACCCACGTCAGACTGTGAAATGTTGGAGTTTAGTTTTACTCCAGCATAACCTGGTCTATTAAGTCTTTTACAAAAGTTAATTTCCTTTGTTTTCCATTTTGAAAATGTTCATTATATAAGAAGATAAGTGTCAAAATTAATAGTTCTGCTTCCTGTTATCAGTTAACTTCACATCATCTTTCCTAAGCAATGTATTTATCCCATCTTTGTTCTACTGGATCTACCACCCATTTATGCATTCAGGCAGTCAATCAACACATTTTAGCACTTACTATGGTGCAGGTACTGGTTTAGAGGCTTGATGTACACAATCCCTGCCTTCAAGTAGCTTCCTGTATAGTGGGATAACACAAACAATAAGCGAATGCATAAATAACACATGTTATATGAAGTGGTGATAAGTGAAATGGAAAAAAAAAAAGAATTAGGAAGAGAAGTGGAATAGGGAGTTGAAGGACGGGGGAGGTGCTTAAATCTTATATTGTGTGGTCAGCTAAGGCCTCACTAGGAAGATAAGACTTGGACAGTGAACAGCAGGATATAAGGTTATGGGCCTTGTGTTTTCTTTGGAATATTTTGAAAGTCTCAGCATCACTGATGCTTCAGTTACCCTGATTTTACTAAGTTTTATACTTATCCTTGTGTAAGTACCCTTTCTCCCATTTTTTTTTTGACCAACAGTTATTGAATACTTATTATAAACAAGGCACTGAGATAATTGCTTTATAAATGTTACCTAATTTAATTACCAAATAACACTTTGAGATAGGTAATTTTATCATTCCCATTTACAGATGAAAAAGCAGATGCTTTCATTGCATAAGGAACTTTCTCAAAGTCACATAGCTTGTGAGACAAGAGAATCTCAAAACTGAACTTTAGAGATTTAAGCATCAGCAGCCTTAGCCACTATTCTTTATTAATATTTTTGCATGTGCTTGTTTGAAAATCTTAATTTATCTGTAGATTCCACTTTAGTTGGTTTGATGGACTCCCCAATTACTCCTCAATGAGAATGTTTGTAATTTCAGAGCCATAATTTCATTTTTTGATCATCTGATACTTCTTGAGCTATGATCTTTTTTAAATTATCTGGGCAGAAAGATCATGAAAATTTCTGTCAAAGTATTTTATTAGTAAAATCTAAGGTATGTTTCTAAATATCTTCTTTGGCCATTCAAAAAATAAATAAAAAACAAACCCATTGCCATGGAGTCGATTCAGACTAATAGTGACCCTATAGGACAGAGTGGAACTACCCTGCAGAGTTTCCAAGGAGCAAACTGGTGGATTCAAATTGTTGACCTTTTGGTTAGCAGCCAAACTCTTAATCACTGCACTGGCCTAGCCGTTTTCTTCTGAGGGACCCAGTACTACACAGGTAAGTGTTACGGGCCACTTTCTATAATTCTGGCTTAGCTCACAGTGAGCACTAGAATAGACCAGAAATGAAAATCTTAATTTATGTGTAGATTCCACTGTGTGCGCTTGTTTGTGAATGGTTACTAGTATTGCTGGGAGATGCAACAGGTAGTTTAAACCTTGAAATTTAATAATCAGGGAACAAGAGGGGTTTTAACAAGCAACAGCTGCTCCGGAGCTATGTCTCGTGTGTTCAGGATGAATCCTTGCATCTAATGAGATTATTGTCTGAAAGAATGTGTCAAAAAGGAGCTGGATAGGATGGCCACCTCTTTGTAAATTCAGTAACAAAGCAAATTAATGTAAAACTAAAAAAAAAGGAGAAGGAAACAGACTTTTTGAAAAGATGAGTTTCCAGTGTTGACAAAGCTATCTTCAACCCCTCAGCTATAATTTCCTTTACATTCCAGTAATTAACAGTAACATTTAAACAAATGTGTATATAAGTGTAATGTAGAATACATAGAGTACTGAGACCTATTAAAGTTCATAGTATGCAGTATCACAAAGGCCTATAACGATTTCTCTTCTTATGTTGGAAGCCCTGGTGGCTTAGCAGTTAGGAGCTACAGCTGCTAACCAAAAGGTGGTCAGTTTGAACCCACCTGGCCCTCCTTGGAAACCCTGTGGGGCAGTTCTACTCTGTCCTATAGGGTCGCTATGGGTGGGAATTGGCTCGGTTTGGTTTGGTTTCCTACATTATCAATGATTCTGTCTGGTGATAAATGAGCATTTCACCCTCGTTTTTCTACTTGAATTCAGTGTTGAAGTTACCTTCATTACTTCCACTATCCTTTGAGTATTTAAAGTAGTATAAGCAAGGCAGATCAAGATGTTTTAATTAGATGCTCTATCAATGGAATCATAGTTTTTTTTTAAAATGCCGCTAGTTTAAGGAGCTGTGGTGGTGCAGTGGTTAAAGCAATCAACTGCTAACTGAAAGGTCAGTGGCTCAAAACCACCAGAGGCTCGGTAGGAGAAAGATGTGGCAGCCTGCTTCCATAGAGATTTACAGCCTTGGAAACCCACTGGGGTCGCTATGAGTCGGAATTGATTGGATAGCGGTGGGTTTTTTTTTTTTTTTGGAGGGGAGTTTGGTATGTTATCAGTGGATGATTATTAAGAAATTGTCATTTTATTCTTTACAGATATATGAAGAGATAAGGAAAGTTCAGAAATCATCTCTGGCTTCGTCTGTGGTTCAACAGTGGTGTTGGGGGAGAGCAGGGGAAAAAATAGCCAGCCTGGAAAGCAGCCACAGATTTGCTGCTAAGAGCTTGGCATATGATTTTCTATGCTTGTTAACATCTACGTGGAATGCTTCTTACCAGATAGCATGCATTAGGCCATATTACCTGGTGTTTCTGTAACCTTTAAGAGTGAGATCTCTAACAACACAGATATCACGTCTTAATTACTATGCAGTATTACTACGCAGTAGCAATGGACTTCTCAGGGCAGTTATATAGAGCTAAGAATCAAGGGATAAATAAATCATTGCTTATAAAGTGAATTTTTACGAGGATGAACTCCTTAACCTTAACAGGTTGCTGTGGGCTGTTTGTGCTTCTGGGGAAATAAAGTGTACATGCTAAGAAAGGTTTCTGTGTGTATGTGTGTGCACTTTAATTTTTTCCAAATTTATTCATATGTTATATATGTTACTAAGTTTACTGATAATTGCTCAATTAAAAAAAATTACCTTACCTAAATACATACAACTTACTATCATAGGCTACATGTACTCCATGACCATGTACTCAGGCCTTACTTATGGAAAAATGGAAAATAGAATTATTATTAAAAAAGACATCATGAGACTTAAGCACAAAATTTTAAGGAAAAGAGCCAGTAACATTCAGAAGTTCTTTCTGTCTACCAGTTCTGTTTCTATCTCTTAATAAAGAAATCTAGTAATACTTGATGGCAACTAGTAGTTTTATATATATTTCTATGCTGTTGTTGTTGTTAGGTGCTGTCGAGTCTGTCCCAACTCATAGCGACCCTATGCACAACAGAACGAAACACTGCCTGGTCCTGTGCCATCCTTACAATTGTTGTTATGCTTGAGCTCATTGTTGCAGCCACTGTGTCAATCCACCTCTTTGAGGGTCTTGCTCTTTTCTGCTTGACCCTGTATTTTGCCAAACATGATGTCCTCCTCCAGGGACTGATCCCTCCTGACAACATGTCCAAAGTATGTAAGACGCAGTCTTGCCATCCTTGCTTCTAAGGAGCATTCTGCTTGTACTTCTTCCGAGACAGATTTGTTTGTTTATATGTATATGTCTATATACACTTCTCTTGTAAGACATATACTAATTTCTTTCAATATATATGTTAAAAAGAAAAACCAAACGCGTTGCGATTGAGTCAGTTCTGACTCACAGCAACCTTACACGACAGAGTAGAACTGCCCCATAGGGTTTCCAAGGAGTGGCTGGTGGATTCGAACTGCTGACTTTGTGATTAGCAGCCATAGCTCTTAACTGCTGTGATATCTATATCTACACACCTTTCTTGTAAGATATATATGAATTTCTTTCAATATGTATACACACATACACACACAAACACACAAAACTGAAATCACAACCTTATCAAAGTCTATAACTATAAATCCCTGAAAACAACGACCAGAAAGTTTGGTTCACACTGTATCCTAGCACCACGATACCTACCTTGGTGTCCGGTACATAGTACACTCTCCATAAATATAATGAATTTACCAGGTCAGGCAAAGTTTTGCATACACTTATTAAACAAGTGCTCACTATAATTGCTTGCTTGCATGTCATTTTTTTCCATTAGACTGTTAGAGTCTTGAGCCTGAGATTGGTGCCTTATTCACAAGTGTATGCCTAGTACTTCATAAGTATGCCTTGCACATAGTAAATTCCCAAAAATGTTTGTTAAGTGACTATACTAGTAGCCCTTGCTACTCAAGGCTAAGGCTATGCAGAGGTGGCATAGAGTTGTAGTTGACAGAGCTGTTCCTGGAAGTCTGTGACCCTACTGAATGATGAGGCTCTAGACTATACAGCAGCTTTCTTAGTCCATTTTTCATGGAGTAAATTATTTTCTGTCCCCAACTCAAATGTCACCTACTTTGTAAAACTGGCCACCCTCTACCTCCATCTTCTATAAGCAGAATGTAGCCCTCTCCTCCACCAACCCTGTGTCCCTATGGCACTTTAACTATTCCATTTGTACAGCATTTATCATATCTTATTATGGTCAACTACTTATATGACTATATAGTATATATTTAGACTGTATAGAAGTACAGTAGCTTGTTACTTCCTTGAGGCCTTTCTCTTATCGTTCTCTTATCTCCAGCCTTAACACAGGGTTGGACACATGATAATTTTTCCATTAATTTTTGTTTAATTGAATTACCAAAGGGCCAAAGTTGGTAAGAAGTGTGCTCATAGATAGTGTAAACTGATGGGAATGGGTACTGCCCGGTGCAACCCCTTGAGTCAATTGAGAGATGCCAGGTCTTTGAGAAAAGTAAAGTGCAATGCATTGCAAGCTGGTTAAGCAAGGAGCTCAGAGACTAAGTCTCAAATCGCGCTCCCTAAAGTTGGAAATTTTAGGGCTGCTATAGGGTTTTTTTTTTTTTTTTTTATAGGGTTTGGGATAGGGAACTTATGCCTAACTCATGAAGTTTCTTGGAACAGGTGGGCAATCTCAGGAACTAATTAACATGTATGGGGGTGCAGTATGACAGCTGGGGGCGTACAACACATGAAGTTTCTCTAGGGCCAGCTTTGCAGCTTATTGCTCATGCCCAAATCGGGTGGTAGTATGGGGGCCGGGAGGTGGTTAACTAGTAGTGAAGTGGCCTTGAGCAGAGAAGCAGTAAGATGACCTTATATTCTTACCCAGACAACACAGAAGTGTCTTACTTCTTAGTAAGGCTCAGAGAGCCTGGCTGGGGTGGGAGGGGTAGAGGGGAACAGTTTAAACTTGTCAGTTACAGTAGTCTTTCACTGTTCACTATTAAATGGCTTGATTGAGGATTTGGTTATGGTTAAACAAAGGATATTACCTTTAGGAGGCATGTGGCTCTTAAAACCAAAAATAAATAAAACCAAATCCATTGCCGTTGAGTCCATTCCTACAACCCTACAGGGCAGAGTAGAACTGCTCCACCATATGGTTTCCAAGGAGTGGCTGGTGGATTCAAACTACTAACCTTTCGATAAGCCGCAGAGCTCTCGACCACTGTACCACCAGGGCTCCATGTGGCTCTTAGCAGAGAGACATCCCCCGACTATTATAGAGGACAAATGAGCACTCCTTGAAAGTTGCCTGCCAGTTGTAGAGTCTTCACCTAAGAAACTTCACAGTTACTGCTTCCAGCTCCTTTCTCAGGGTCTCTTTGCACAGGTCACTCTTTAACAAAACCATAGGCTGAATCAACTTAGAATTGGCAACTTCCTCAAAAGGTATCTTGTGAAAGACAGGCCAGGATACCTCAATGTGTGTTCTTATCCATTTTTTCAAAGGTCTATTTCAGTCTTCTCCAATGTATTTTCTGGAACACTTGTTCCAGGATATGTCAATAACCCATTGCTGTCAAGTCGATTCTGACTCATAGCGACCCTATAGGACAGTATAGAACTGCTCCAAACGGTTTCCAAGGAGCACCTGGTGGATTCGAACTGCCAACCTTTTGGTTAGCAGCCATAACTCTTAACCAACTATGCCACTAGGGTTTCCGGATATGTCAATAGTTATTACTTAAAGAAAGGGTTTCATGAACAAGTAAGGTTACAGAATGAAACCCCATTGCTGTTGAGTAGATTCCAACTCATAAAGACCCTATAGAAGAATGAAGGATAAAATAAAAGCAAAGCAAAACAAAACAAAATAGTAGGATTACTAGATTAGGGTTTTCAGAGCCTCAAACAATAAAAATCAATGCTGTGAACTTAAAAAGGAAATTAATACGTGATATTTTCCAAAACTCACTCAACCAGGTCACCTTGCTATTTTTTTTTTTTTTAATTTATATGATGTAACTGTAAAGTTGGTATTTTGAAGACTACACTTTGGAAAATATATCAGTACTACTGAATTTTTCCTGCTCCTAGACACCCTCATCAAATGGTTCTCTGAATCAAAAATACAACTCCCTCTGCATGACTCAGGTACTGAGAGAAGCTCAGAAACATTTCCTAAATTGGGGCTGAAGGCATTATGACATGCCATATGAATATTCTTCTCAAATTAAATTTTAAGTGGATATGTCATAAGCAATGGCTGCATGCACAAATAAAAATCTTATGCTAATGTGCAAACCCAAAATCGATTGGACATTCAAAAATTATGTATGCTGTTCTAGTGACTATATGTTCTCTTTTTATTCCTTTGTCTTTTTCAGAATCAGTTGCGATGTCCTTAAGCATATCCTTTTTGTTGTTGTTAGGGGCCTTTGAGTCGATTCCAAATCATAGCGACCCCATGTACAACAGAACAAAACACTGCCTGGTCCTGTGCCATCATTACAATTTTTGCTATGCTTGTGCCCATTGTTGCAGCTACTGCGTCAATCCATTTGTTGAGGGTTTCCCTCTTTTTCGGTGACCCCCTACTTTACCAAGCATGAAGTCCTTCTCCAGTACCGATCCCTTCTGCTAACATGTCCAAAGTATGTGAGACGTAGTCTCACCATGCTTGCTTCTAAGGAACATTCTGGTTGTACTTCTTCCAAGACAGATTTGTTCATTCTTTTGGCAGGCCATGGTATATATAGTCAATATTCTTCCCCAACACCACAATTCAAAGGCATCAATTCTTCTTCAGCTTTCCTTATTCATTGTCCAAGTTTCACATGCATATGAGATGACTGAAGACACCACGGTTGGGTCAGGTGTGCCTTAGTCCTCAAGGTGACATTCTTGCTTTTCAACATTTTAAAGAGGTCTTTTGGAGCAGATTTACCCAATGCAATGTGTCTTTTGATTTCTTGACTGCTGCTTCCATGGTTATTGATTGTGGACCCAAGTAAAATGAAATCCTTGACAACCTTAATCTTTTCTCCATTCATCATGATGTTTATTGGTCTAGTTGTGAGGATTTTTGTTTTCTTTGGGCTGAGGTGTAATCCATACTGAGGACTGTGATCTTTGACCTTCATCAGTAAGCATTTCAAGTTCTCTCCACTGTTAGGAAGCAAAGTTCTGTCATCAGCATAACACAGGTTGTTAATGATTTTTCCTCCAATCCTGTTGCCCCTTTCTTCTTCATATAGTCCAGCTTCTCAGATTATTTGCTCAGCATACAGATTGAATAGGTATGGTGAAAGGATACAACCCTGATGAACACTTTTCCTAACTTTAAACCATGCAGTATCCCCTCATTCTGTTCGAATGACTGCCTCTTGATCCATAAACACAATTAAGTGTTCCAGAATTCCCATTCTCTGCAATGTTATCCATAATATGTTATGGTCCACACAGTCAAATGCCTTTGCATAGTCAATAAAACACAGGTAAACATCTTTCTGGTATTCCCTGCTTTCAGCCAGGATCCATCTGACATCAGCAATGATATCCCTGGTTCCACGTCCTCTTCTATATCTAACTTGAATTTCTGGCAGTTCCCTGTGGATATACCGCTGCAGCTGCTTTTGAATTATCTTCAGCAAAATTTTGCTTGCATGTGATATTAATAATAGTGTTTGATAAGTTTTGCATTTGTTTGGATCACATTTCTTGGGAATAGGCATAAATATGGATCTCTTCCAGCCAGTCGGCTAATTAGCTGTCTTCCATATTCCTTGGCATAGATGAATGAGCACTTCCAGAGCTGTATTTGATTGTTAAAACATCTTAATTTGTATTCTGTCAGTTCTGGAGCCTTGTTTTTCACCAACGCCTTCAGTGTAGCTTGGACTTCTGCCTTCAGTACCATTGGTTCCTGATCATATGTTACCTCCCAAAATGTTTGACATCAACCAATTCTTTTTGGTATAGTGACTCTGTGTATTCCTTCCATCTTTTAATATTTTCCCCATAGAATCCTTCAGTATTGCAGCTCGAGGTTTGAATTTGTCTTTAGCTCTTTCAGCTTGAGAAATGCTGAGTGTGCTCTTCCCTTTTGGTTTTCTATCTCCAGGTCTTTGCACATGTCATCATAATACTTCATCTTTTTCCAGTCACCCTTTGAAATCTTCTGTTCAACTCTTTTACTTCATCAATTTTTCCTTTTGTTTTAGGTACTCGACATTCAATGTTAAGTTTCAGAGTCTCTCTGACATCCATTTAGGTCTTTTCTTTCTCTTCTGTCTTTTTAACGACCTCTTGCTTCCTTCAAATATGATATCCTTGATGTCATTCCACAACTCCTTTGGTCTTTGGTTTATTAGTGTTCCGTGGTTCAAATCTGTTCTTGAGATGGTCTCTGAATTCAGGTGGGATATATTCAAGGTCATACTTTAGCTCTCATTGACTTGTCCTAATTTTCTTCAGTTTCAACTTGAACTTGCATATGAGTAATTGATGGTCTGTTCGAAAATCAGCCCCTGGCCTTGTTCTGACTAATGTTATTGAGCTTTTCCATCACCTCTTTCCACAGATGTAGTCAATTTGATTTCTGTGTATTCCACCTGGCTAGGTCCATGTGTATAGTCACCATTTATGTTGTTGAAAAAAGGTATTTGCAATGAAGATGTTGTTGGTCTTGCAAAATTCAATCATGCGATCTCTGGCATCGTTTCTATCACCAAGGCCATATTTTCCAACTACCAATCCTTCGTCTTTGTTTCCAACTTTTGCATTCCAATTACAAATAATTATCAATGCATCCTGATTGTATGTTCAATCAATTTCAGACTGTAGAAGTTAGTAAAAGTCTCCAGTTTCTTCACCTTTGGCCTTAGTAGTTGGTGCATAAATTTGAATAATAGTAGTATTAACTGGTCTTCCTTGTAGGTGTGTGGATATGATCTTATCACTGACAGAACTGTACTTCAGGATGCCTCTTGAAATCTTCTTTTTGAGGATGAACGCAATGCCATTCCTCTTCAAGTTGTCATTCCCGGCATAGTAGACCATATGATTCTCCAATTTAAAATGACCAATACCAGTTCATTTCAGCTCACTAGTGCCTGGAATATTGATGTTTATGTATTCTGTTTCATTTTTGACATTTTCCAATTTTCCTAGATTCATATTTTATACATTCTAGGTTCTGATTGTTAATGGATATTTGCAGCTGTTTCTTCTCATTTTGAGTCATGCCACATCAGTGAATGAAGTTTCCAAAAGCTTGACTCCTTCCACGTCTTTAAGGTCGACTCTACTTTGAGAAGGCAGCTCTTCCACCGTTGCATTTTGAGTGCCTTCCAAACTGGGGAGCTCATCTTCAGCTACTATATCAGACAATGTTCCGCTACTATTCTTAAGAATTTTACTGGCTAATTCTTTTCAAAAGTAGACCTCTGGGTCTTTCTTCCTAGTGTGTCTTAGTCTGGAAGCTCAAGTGAAACCTGGCCTCCTTGGGTGACCCTGCTTGTATTTGAATACTGGTGGCATAGCTTTGAGCATCACAGCAACACACAAGCCCCACAGTACAACAAACCGGCATGGGGGTAAGTATATCCTTTATGAGAGTAAAAATAGAATTTGAGAACTATGAGGTGAAAATTAGCAAATGTATGGAAACAATAAAAAATGCAGAATGTGCTTTTGCTAATGTATGAAAATAATTTTAGCTAAAACTCAGCTTTCACCTGACTTCCCAACACAGAGGAAAAGTTAAGAAGTGCATTCAGTATCCTGGTCTGTAAACATGGATGCATTACGTTTATCATCCAAGCTACCGTATAATTCTGGTAACATTTCACTACATGCAGTCCTTTTGCTTTTGCTTGGCAAGCAATCCCACAAATCTGGGATTGCTTATTTTCACTCTTGTTACACTCCAAATTTAATGGTATACTACAACAAGTGAAAGAACTAGAAAAATAAATAAGCTATTTCCCACGGTTTTATTAAACAAAACAGATATCGACAAGAAGTAACGGAATATTGAGCCAACACTTATACCTTAGCTATTGTGCAATATATGCTTGAATGTGACAGTCAAAGAAATTTACTGAGAATGTCAAATAAGTTCACTTGTTAAAGAGACTGATTGTCTCTTTAAAATGAGGTTATCTTCTCTTTAGGTGCTTAATGTTATGTTATAAAGGAATAAAAATATTAGTACTCACTGTTATTTTTTTTAATTTCTCATAAATTAGTAACTCAATATTTCAGTTGGTGTTGTATAAATTATTAATATAATTCAAACTCCCAGTTAATTGAATAACCTTGAAATGAACATATTAATAAGTAACCTTGCATATTGCTTTATTTCTTTATGCTTTCTAAATACCTATAGTATGTAAATTCTAGTAATTTTCAATTCCTACATGCTAGCCTCTTCTTTTTTTTAAGACATTAACTTACAAGCTTTGGTTGTTGGCATCTGTATTGATGAGTATGAAACATCTCAGCTATCAGTGAGTAGGAGGCAGAGCTGTTCATATCCACAGCTGGAATAGATCTGCTTCTATAAAAATGGGAAGTAGCAGCTGCAGGGAACATAAATTGTGCAATTGATTTGGTTTTGCAAAGCAAACACGTTCTTCGTGTTATGATGTAGCTTGCTAATTAGGCCTCGCATAATCAAAGGAACTTTAGAAGAAAACAATTCTGGATTAAGCTCAGCTTCTACACCTTCTGAGGGCTCCTTATAACATTTTCCACCTTTGCAAAATGTCGTGTATCTCAAACAAAATCATGTTCTATTTGCTGTTTCTTGTGTCAGACTCCTATTACAACTTAATAAATGGAAAAGTCAAAAAGGAGAATATCAAGGGGTCCAAGACACCTGGGTCTCAGGAAGTATGCAAAGAATAGCACTGCATTTTTGTTGCTGTTGTTTATATCAAGCATCAGTGAATTTTTCTGCAAAGGGTCACAGTAAATATTTCAGGCTTAGTGTGCCATACAGTCTATGTTGCAACTACTCTTTCAGCAGGAGATCAACCATAGAAAATACATAAACAAATGTATGTACTTGTGTTCAGTAAAACTATATTTACAAAAACAGATGGTGCATCAGATTTGCCAACCCCTGGTTTACTTAGTTCTTGGAAAGTGAACATTTTAATGATAACCTACATGGTGGTATTATATGTGATTTTATATTGCCAAGTCAATGCTATGGCATAAGTACTTAAAATCTGATCTATGCAATATACACAGAAAGAATCTACACATGTGATACGTATGTATAGGTATATGCATGTGCATGTAGGAAGAGAGATGATATTTACAGAGCACAATTTAAAAAATGTTTGTGGATAAGAGAGGAGGATGAGGGAATACTGGGGAACAAGCTAAACCGTGACTAATAATGGAATTAGAACAGCTTTATTAGTAAATTCATGCATTGTATGTATTTACGATTTATATGTAGGCATTTAATAAATCAATTAACATATAGTGTTGAGATTTATTATGAGCTGATAACTCTGCTGGTGCTAACAGAAATATAAGAAGTAAACTAATCTGCCTTTCAGGAGCTCATAATTCCATAATTGTGACATACATGCATTAAAACAAACAAGCAAACAAAAAATCAAAACCATTGCTGTTGAGTCTATTCCAACTCATAGTGATCCTTTAGGACAGAGTAGAATATCCCCACAGGGTTTCCGAGGTTGTAAATCTTTACAGAAGCAGGCTGCCACATCTTTCTCCTACGGAGTGCTGGTAATTTGAACCACTGACCTTTCAGTTAACAGCCAAGCACTTAACTATTGTACCACCAGGACTCCTCATAAATAGAAAAATTGTAATATAAGTACGTATAATATATATTACATTAGTAGTACAGACAAAGATTGTCATTGAAATTATGAAGGAAGAAAGGTAATTACATGCTGTGTTGGGAATGAAAGATTAAAAATAAAATAGGCTTTGAAATATGAGTAACATGGGTTAGATGTATATTGGTGGGAGGGAGACGTTATTTCAGATGGTACAGAACACAGAGCCCAGGCTAGGGTAGGAAATTTCAAAGTGGTTTAATATGGGAGATAATTTAAAAAGTAGATTGAGTCCATATTGGATAAACTTGAGTATCTGATTAAAAAAAAAAAAAAAAAACTTTCAGCTTTATTCTGTAACCAACATAGAATCAGTTATTGACCAGAGAAGCAATCAGGTGAAACTGCTTTCAAGACATTTAATCCAGCAGGGGTTGTAGAATGTGATGAACTCAGAAGGGAACAGAAGACAGTGAGACTGATTGGGAGGTGGTTCCAAGATGAGTTGAAAAGGATTGAAATGGAGAGGTGACAATGCCAGTGGAAATGAAAATATGTATCACTGAACTAGTCTAAAGGAGCTGTCATAACATCTGGTATTTCACTTAGCACAAAGTTACTACTATGAGACAGGCAATTTACTGTTGCTGTTGTTGGGTGCCCTCAAGTTGGTTCCAACTCATAGTGACCCTATGTCCAACAGAACGAAACACTGCCCAGTCCTGCCCCAACCTCACAATCGTTATGCTTGAGCCCATTGCTGCAGCCACTGTGTCAACCCATCTCATTGAGGGTCTTCCTCTTTTTCACTGACCCTCTTCTTTACCAAGTACAATGTCCTTCTTCAAGGACTGGTCCCTCCTGGTAACATGTCCAAAGCATGTGAGAAGAAGTCTTGCCATCCTTGCTTCCAAGGAGCATTCTGGCTGTACTTCCTCCAGGGCAGATTTTTTTGTTCTTTTGGTAGTCCATTCAATATTCTTCACCAACAGCATAATTTGAAGACATCAATTCTTCTTCAGTCTTCCTTATTTATTGTCCAGCTTTCACATACATATGATGTGATTGAAAATACCATGGCTTGGATCAGGTGAAACATAGTCCTTAAAGTGACATCCTTGCTTTTCACTAGGCATTGGCATTTTTACTCACATTCACGTGTTTCTACTTACCCACCTCCTGCCACTCCCAAATGATAAAAAAAAACCTGAAAAATTATTGGCTATAGAGGGACAATTATTGGGACACTCATGTGAAACTGCTGGCATAACACACCAGTAGGTGTTAAAGGAAAAACAAACCAAGCAATAATAGATACAATCTTGAATCAAACAAATTGAAGAAATGTTAACATAAACAAATTTTTAAAGATTCATTATAGCGAAATTTGTCTGAGCCTTTAATATGCTATTGTGTGATTTGGATCTCTGCAAGTGGAAACCCTGGTGGCATAGTGGTTAAGAGGTATGGCTGCTAACCAAAAGGTCAGCAGTTTGAATCCACCAGGTGCTCCTAGCAAACCCTATGGGGTAGTTCTCCTGTGTCCTATAGGGTCACTATGAGTCGGAATTGACTTGACAGCAGTGGGTTTGGTTTTGTTTTTTTACCAGGAATGCTTCTGGTTCAGGGTCTTACTTTCCTCAGGCTCACTCTTTGGCTTCATTCATTTCATTCAGGTCCAAACTCAAACCTCCTCCGAGTCCTCTGCTGACTACTCAACCCATCTGCACTAGCTATCCTTCTCAATTTCTTTCTATCCTATCATTCTACTTTAACTTTTCACAAGTCTTACCATTAGATAAAGTAATTCATTTGTCTACTTTTCCACGGTCTTTGGATGTAAATTCTTTGAAAATGAGAACTTTTTCTTGATCACTGTTGTATATCTTGTGCCTAGAATAAAACTTGGCCCATTGTAAGCATTCAATAAACAGTATTGAAGTGAATAAATCAGTGAGTAAACTTAAAAAATAACTGTGCTCGTGAATAAGATTGACCTTTCCTTACCTCTACTACCAGTAGACTAGGCCCTCATTACATCACAGATACGTTAATGCAAATATCTTCTATTTCTATTGAGTTTCCAACCTCTCATTTCTAATAGTCCTTGCACACTAAAGAGATGAATCTTACTAAAATACTGCTCTGATAAGACCAACCAGTATATTTGAACACCCTCTCCCCACTTTCTGTGAGATAAAACTGGAATTCCTCAACCAGGATTTCAAAGCTCTCAGAAATCTCACTCCACTTCAACTAACCGATGCCGTTTTCTAAGTGACAACTATCCAATGTGACTTTTTTTTTTCTTCTCAATCAGGCTTCTTTCTTGAGAGTTGCCTGCAAGCTCTAGGCTCTTTATTGTTTCTGTGTTTGTACATGGGCTGTTCGTAATATACAGAAGATATTTTCCATTCAAATTCATGCACCAAAATTCTGTGAAGCCATCAACCACCACCTCAAGTGACTTATTCTCTGTGAAGCCTTCTCTGACCTATTACTCTTTTTGTCTTCATCCTTGAGTTCTTTTTTTTTTTTTTTCAATGTTTTCTCTTACAATATTCTAGGATGAGTCTATGTATGTTTTGCCTGCACAACTAACTTGTAAACATCTCACGGGAATCATTCTCTGACCATTATAAAGGCAACATTTCTCTTATACAATGCAAGAGATCTACCATAATAAGGGTTGTTTGTTTCTAACGACTTAAATTGAAAATGCCCATTGCCTTCAAGGCGATTCTGATTCATTGGACCCTAAAGGACAGAGTAGAACTGGCCCACAGGGTTTCCAAGGAGCTGCTGGTAGATTCAAACTGCTGACTTTGGTTAGCTGCTGAGCTTTTAAGCACTGCACCACAAGGGCTCCAAATTGAATACAATTCAACTAATTATTTGCTAATTTTCTTCTGTTGAAGCTATTTATCTGGGTTTTTCTTTTTTCTACACAAACACACACACACACATGCATTTGTTTTTATGCATACAGAGGAAGTTAAAATGATTTCTGGTTCCTAGTTAAATTGTATAAGGAATATTCCTTTACAAAGATCTGCCATTAGGATCATCCTTTCTGTGACAGCTGCATCTGGTTTATGGGACCCACCGTTACTTGCATCTCTTCTTGCTTTGTAGTGTTACCCATTACGTTTTGTATTGCTAGAATGTACCAGGTCATCTTCAGTTTTTACTGCCAGAAGCAAAACTTGTAGGTTTGCTCATTTTAATTACCCTCCATCTAGGCTCCCTCAGTTACCTTTTGCTCCAGCATGCTTTAACTTTTTTTTTTTTTCCTGTTTCCTAAGCTGGAAGATGTATTACTTCCTCGTATATCACAGCTGTTTAACAAACTTATGACAGTCTAGCCTTTGCACACACACTGAAATGTACTAAGTACCACTGCAGTGATTACCCACTGACTGCATTCTAGAATTCCATGTTGGGCCCCACATTGCACATGAGCCTTATAAAACAGAAACAAAAAGAGCCTTATAGTTCCCCCCAATACAGTACCTCCAAGAAAGAGTTTTATCAGCATTTTCGGAGTTATTTTGGTGCCCCTACTCTATCAAAGGTGTTTTTTTTAAGGTTTGTTCTTTACAGAATTTTTTTTGTAACAATGAATCAATTTGTCTATGTAGTAACATGTAGTACCTTTTTAGATTATTGGTAGAGGTATCAGTGCCCAATTCCTTTGCTTAGTTTATATACCTCTTATATTTGCTTTCATGGTTTGTGTTTGCTTGTATTTTTTACCTACACATTTGAAAAGCAAATTGCATCACATCTTCTAAATACCCATCTACAAGTTTGATTCCTCACTTGCATTATTGAATGTACTTACTACCATCAAATAGGGCGGATGTGCTGTACACGCATGTTTTAATCCACTTAATGACAAGGATGATTGAACAGTGCCTCGTAAATTCTGTTCTCACGGAATCACTTTTGGGTTTTACAGTATTTCTCTAAGAGCCAAACTGCTTCTAGATCTGTGAGGCAAGGCACTTCCTAATACCACTCTTTAAACTCGATGGTTATAATAGAGAGATTTGTATTATGTTCTTTAGTTTTTGTTGTGTGGCAAACATGACACTTCTCTTTCACACTGTTTTTTTTTTTTTAAAAAAACATTGTGATTTTGGAATGATATACAAACAAGAATGTAAGAATAGAAGTATAAAGACTAAACAACAATGTAGTGTAATAACTGCTTCAGAAGAAATTCAGCCAAGATTTTTCTGGAGATGAAAAAGAAAAGATGATGGCATTGACTGGTCAGCTATATTGTTGTTAGGTGTCCTTGAATTGGTCCTGACTCATAGCAACCTTATGTTCAACAGAACAAAACACGGCCCTGTCCTGCACCATCCTCACAATTTTTGCTATGCTTGTGCCCATTGTTGAAGCAACTGTGCCCATAATTATGTTATCCATAATTTGTTATGATCCACACAGTCGAATGCCTTTATATAATCAATAAAACACAAGTAAACATCTTTCTGGTATTTTCTGCTTTCAGCCAGGATCCATGTGACATTAGCAATGATATCCCTTGTTCCATGTCCTCTTCTGAACCTGGCTTGAATTTCTGGCATTTTCCCGTCCATGTACTGCTGCAACCACTTTTGAATGATCTTTGGCAAAATTTTGCTTGTTTGTGATATTAATGATATTGTTTGATAATTTCTGCATTCAGTTGGATTATCTTTCTTTGGGATTGGAACAAATATGAATCTCTTCCAGTCAGTTGGGCAGTTAGCTGTCTTCCAAATTTCTTGGCATAGAAGAGTGAGCACTTCCAAGGCTCCATCCATTTGTTGAAACATCTCAATTGGTATTCTGTCAACTCCTAGAGACTTATTTTTCACCTTTTTCTTCAGTGTAGCTTGGACCTCTTCCTTCAGGACCACCAGTTCTTGATTGTATGCTACCTCCCGAAATGACTGAACGTCGACCAATAATTTATGGTACAGTAACTGTGTATTTCTTCCATCTTCTTTTGATGCTTCCTATGGCATTCAGTTTTGTGTGTGTGTGTGTGTGTGTGTGTGTGTTTTATGGCATTCAGTATTTTGCCCATAGAAACTTTCACTTTTGCAACTTGAGGCTTGTTTTTTTTTTTTTTTTTTTTCAGTTCTTTCAGCTTTAGAAATGCCTAGTGTGTTCTTCCTTTTTGGTTTTCTAACTCCAGGTGTTTGCACATGTCATTATAATTGTCTTCTCAAGCTGCCCTTTGAAATCTTCTGCTCAGCTTTTTTACTTCACCATTTCATACTTTCCCTTTAGCTACTCGACATTCAAGAGCAATTTTCAGAGTTTCTTTGAAAACCATTTTGGTCTTTTCCTTCTTTCTTTTGTTTTTAATGACCTCTTGCTTTCTTCACGTATAATGTCCTTGATGACATCCCACAACTCATCTGGTCTTTTGTCATTAGTGTTCAGTGGATCAAGCTTAATCTTCATATGATTTCTAAATTTGGGTGAAATATATGCAATGTTGTGCTTTGGCTCTTGTGGACTTATTCTAATTTTCTTCAGCATCAACTTGAACTTGCATATGAGCAATTGATGGTCTGTTCTGCAGTCATCCTGGCCTTGTTCTAACTGAATGATATTGAGTTTTTCTATCATCTCTTTCCAGAGGTGTAGTTGCTTTCATTCCTGTGTATGCCATCTGGCTAGGTTCACATGTATAGTCGCCATTTTTGTTGTTGAAAAAAGGTATTTTCAATGAGAAAGTTGTTGGACTTGCAAAATTCTATCATGTGATCTCCTGCATCATTTCTATCACCACAGTCATATTTTCCAAACACTGATCTTTTTTCTTTGTTTCCAACTTTTGTGTTCCAATTACCAGTAATTATCAATGCATCCTGGTTGCATATTTGGTCAATTTCAGACTGAAGAAGTTGGTAAAAATCTTCATTTTCTTCATCTTTGGTCTTAGTGCTTGATTTGTAAATTTTAATAATAGTCATATAACTGTCTTCCCTGTAGACGTATGGATATAATCTTATCACTGACAGCATTGTACTTCAGGATAGATCTGGAAATGCATATGAGGCAATTGAAAATATCATGGCTTGGGTCAGGTGTACCTTAGTCCTTAAAGTAACATCTTTGCTTTTTAACACTTTATAAAGAAGTCTTTTGCAACATATTTGCCCAATGTAATGTGTCATTTGATTTCTTGACTGTTGCTTCCATGGGAGTTGATTTTGGATTCAAAATGAAATCCATGATAACTTCAATTTTTTCTCCGTTTATCATGATGTTGTTTATTGGTCCAGTTGTGAGGATTTTTGTTTCCTTTGTGTTGAAGTATAGTCCATACAGAAGACTGTGGTCTTGGATCTTCATCACTAAGCACTTCAAGTCCTCTGCACTTTCAGCAAGAAAAGTTGTGTCCTCAGCAGGTTGTTAAGGAGTCCTCTTCCAATCCTGATGCTGAGTTCTTCTTCAGGTAGTCTAGCTTCTCGGATTATTTGCTCAGAATACAGATTGAATAAGTATGGAGAAAGGGTACAACCCTGACGCACACCTTTCCTGCTTTTAAATCATGCAATATCGCCTTGTTCTGCTCTAACAACTGCCTCTTGATCTATGTACATATTCCTAATGGGCACAATTAAGTGTTCTGGAACTCCCATTCTTCACAATGTTATCCATAATTTATTATGATCTACACAGTCGAATGCCTTTGCATACTTAATAAAACACATCTTTCTGGTATTCTCTGCTTTCAGCCAGGATCCATCTGACATCAGCAATGCTATCCTTCATTCCATGTTCTCTTCTCAGTCTGGCTTGAATTTATGGTAGTTCCCTGTGATGTACTGCTGCTGCAACAGCTTTTGAATTATCTTAAAAAAAAATTTTCTTGTATGAGATATTAATGATATTGTTCAATAATTTCCAAAGTCCCTTCGATCACCTTTCTTTGGGATGGGCACAAATATGGATCTCTTCCAGTGTGTTTGCCAGGTAGCTGACTTTGACTGTAAACATTTTATCATCCCCAAACCAAACATTAATCATAAAAAGCCTGACCTAAATGCAAAGGCCTATCAGAAACTATTCTACAGCAATATAAATTAGTCTTAATCCTGCTGGAAAAGAATAATTGTCAATCCACTACCTACTAATTTAAATACAAAAGTTTCAAGGCTGCAGGTTGGTGGAGTACCAAATTAATAGCAGTTAGGCCAGAAGTAACCTTATATCAGTTGATCTCAGTAAAGGGGGGAAGGCAGGGTTCAATCAATTACGTTAAAACTAGCCAATGGTTGATCTTCTATATTTATCCCTCCTCTCCTCTTTATACCACATTTTTCACAAAGAACATACAACTTCTACATTTGTTTTCCAACAAAGCCCTCCCCATTGAGGTATTTTCATAACCACTGATATGTCAAGTTTTTTTTTTTTTTACATGTTGCTGAAAAAAAATTAGCATAGCATGTTCACAAAATTACCTTGTGGGGAGAGGGCATCGTTGGCAAACAAATGTAGAAGGCATGCATATTTGAGGCAAAATACAATAAACCTTATTGTACCCAGCTTCTTTAAGCCATTTATTTTTTCTGGAATCAAAATGGTCTTTCAATATGGAGCCCTGGTGGCACTGTGGTTAAGGGCTTGGTTGCTAACCAAAAGATCAACAGTTCTAATTCACCCCTACTCATTGGAATCCCTATAGAGCAGTTCTCCTCTGTCCTATAGGGTTGCTATGAGTCAGAATCAATTCAATGGCAAAGGGTTTGTGTTTTTTTTTTTTTTGGTTTACATACATATAGAATAACTGCTCAGAATAAACTTTTGTTCAAATTTTCGTGAGTTTTGATTATTTTTAACAAAACATAACCTCTCACTCTCAATTATTTTACACCTTAGGTGTATGTGGGGAGTTTAAGAGTATTCAACTAGTTCTTGGAAAACAATTTTGGAGTTTATTCATAAAGATTTGTTCCTCAGTAAACTTGACACCTGATATTTATCAAATCATACCGGCTCAGACAAAACCAGAACTGTTCCATTTAAACCTATCATTTCACTAACCTATGTGACAGCACATGTAAATCCACTGCCATGACTGCTGACGACCCACAGTTTACACCGACATGTCTCACACATTTCCCTTATCTGCCTGGTGCAGGTAAGCAATGCCTTTGAAAACTTTGTCCTAGAAAATAAGACCCTTAATTCATCTTTTCTCTGTTTACAATATCATTTTGCTTGAATATATAATTTGGGTCCCTGAAATCCCCAACCATAATGTGCCTTTGGCCACCTCCAGCCTTGCTTCTTATCTCCCCTTTATCTTTCTCTCTGCTCTAGGCAAGATGGGCTCTTTGCTATTCCTCGAAAGCATAAAGCCAGCATCATCTCACAACTTTGCAATTTCTTGTCCCTCTGAATAGAATAAACTTCTCCCAGATATCTTCCCAATTTGTCACATTGTTTCTATAGGTTCCTGCTGAAACAGAAGTGTTACCTTCACTGACGGGATTCCCTGACTACTCTATATAAAGTAGCTGTGCTATTTCTTAGTTCCAATACCCTCCTTTATTTTTGTTTGCAGAATTTATTACCGCTTTACATTACATTGTGTTCCTTTGTTTGTTATTGTCTTTGTCCTGAACAGGATATTTGTTGTTGTTATTGCTGTCGAGTGGATTCTGATTCATGAAGACCCCATATGTGCAGAGTGTAACTGCTCCATACATTTTTCAAGGCTATGAACTTTCAGAAGCAGATCACCAGGCCTGTCTTCTTAGGTACCTCTGGGTGTGCTCAAACAACCAACCTTTTGGCTGGTAGTCAAGTACTTAACCATTTGTACCACCTGGGGACCCTGAATAGGTTATAAACTTTACAAAAACAGACTGTTATAGCCAGCATCTAGAATACAATATGAAACCCAACAAACCAAAGAGAAAACCAAACCTGTTGCTGTCAAGTCGATGTACCCAGTATATATTTGTTAATTAACCAGAATTACAAATACTGCAGTGAAAAATACAGACCTAATATTGGCGAATGTAGTAGTTGTGGTGGAGTAGCAGCGTGAGGGTTATGATTCACTAAGCTGTGTTCAAGTCATATGAATTCAAAAGATGAGCCTTGAACACAATTTCTTCAACTTTCAATAAACTTAAAGTAAGGCAAAGAAAAAAAAGAAAAAGCTTGATTTCCAACAAGAGTTCATGAACTTCTATATCTAGCCTTAACATTTAAGTGAAAAAACATACCTTTATGCTCTGTAACTTACATGAGACTTTACTTTTGAAGTCAACCTGTACATGCCAAACCAAATTTTAAAAAAGGAGAAAGAAACAAACTATGTTTATAAATCCATTCAGCCATACAGACTAAAATGTCTGTATATTGCAACTCTGACTTTTTGATGAAAAAAAAATTTTTTTTGTCCTAAAATCCAGGTAGTCCCTGACTTAATGATTTATGATGGGATTCCACCCCACTGACTTTGTAGTAAATCAGTTTTTATGTATGTCAAATACCTCATTTTTTTAGTTTTCATTATTATTGCCTTTTATTTCCAGTATCTTTATAAATATGGCAGTGTTTTGAACAGTAAATCATAAAATTGAACATCTGTGAGTGAACCCTTGAGAGTGATAACATCAGCAAATTACTTGATACAACAGGATAGGATGTACCAAAAAAAAAAAAGAAAAATGGAGGGTGGTAAGTGTGGTTCGTCATTAACTCGAATAGGTCAGAAGTCAGGGACAACTTATAATTTATTTCTCAATGATATAGTAAAAATAGCAGCTTCACTGATGTATTACACTATACCCAGTCTAGACATCTGCTTCTAAGCTATCCTAGACGGTCTGCCATGAAGAACAAGAAAAAACAGAAAAGGGCCTCCCCCAACTAAAGCTAAATTAGCCTTGGTCCTTTAATTACAACATCAGCAGGGATCCAGAGAAAGATCACAGAAGCATTAGGGATGAAGATGATTAGACGTGAACAAAAGATGTTGAATTAATTTACCCATCCATTTGCATTCTTGAGGATGTAGAAGAGGTAGAAACATGCAAGGATGGCCACTTGACCTCAGGATCTAGGCTTAATGATCATCTCACCATGAAGTCTAACAGCTGACAGTGCAAAAGGGAAGGCTGCACATGGGGTAGCTGCACCCTGAAGTAAATGTGATCCAATCAATGTCTCACATTCTCAAAGTTCGAGTAAACAGTTTTTCCACTCTTGGGGAAGAACTAGGAAAGAGAAAAGTACCCTCCTGTATGAAGCATAAATGAATGAGACTACAGAGAGAGAAAAGCAATGAGCAAGCGCTAGAACACTGAAGTTTTTCGTATTCACTTGGAATGATGGGGGGAAAGGGCATTAAGTTGTCAGCTAGGAAAGGGAAGAACCAGGAATACTGTACCTGGAAGCAAGAAAGAGTTTCATGAAGAAGTCATTAATAGCCTGGAATGTTGCTGAGAGGTTAAGGATAATAAGAAAAGGTCATTGGGTGGTTATATGTCTAAATTTTATGTTCTATGGGGGTTATAACGTTTATTTAGTTTCTGGCACAAACAGGTATAGTCTAAATAATTCTATAATATGCAATATCTAGCACAATGTTATGGATTGAATTGTGTCTGCCAAAGAGTTGAAATTCTAACCCCCAAACATGTGAGCATGACCTCGTTTGGAAATAGAGTCTTTAAAGATGTTATCAGTTAAAGTAACCTGAGGTCATACAAGAGTAGGGTGAGTCCTAATCCTATCTGAGTGACCTCCTTATAAAAGAGGAGAAGAGACACAGGAACAGGCAGAGGGAAGACAGCCCTGTGAAGATGTATCTACATACTAGGGAGTGCCTAGGGCTACCATAAACTGACAAGAGACAAGAAAGGACTTTCTCCTAGAGCCTTCAGTAACAACAGGGCCTTTCTGACTGAATTTGGATCATTAGTCACCAGAACAGTGAGACAATAACTTTTGTTCTTATAAGCCACCTAATTTGTGGCATTTTGTTATAGCAGTACTAAGAAATTAATAAACACAGTATCTATTTTAAGGAATAAAATTTTTCACATAAACTTGCATTCAGCAAACCTGCCCATGAGAGAGATAATGATTATTCTAGCATTGAGTTAATGTTGAGGTTTATAAGAACCACACTAATATTCTGACTTTCCACAAAAAAAAAAAAAAAATTACTATATATTAATGAGATTTTCAGTCTTGTTACCTCCTTCCCTGAAATACCTAGTTTATCCTGAGTGTAGTCATACACAGGTTAAGAGGAATCTACTTCTTTCAAAAAGCTTTAGCTGACCTCCTTCTGCACTCAAAGAGCACTTTGTTCTTATCTCAGGTCAACTAGAATTTGAGTATTACCCCAAATCAAAACATTATATTATCTAATTTAGACTCAAAATTTAGCAATGTTCCTGTCATGTAGTAATTAAATAATAAGCATTTATTGAATAAGTCAAAGAATGAATAATTACCAAATCATTGGGAAAACAAACATAAAAAATGATGGCCTTTATCAATATATTTTGAATCTTGTATGAGGCATTAAACATACAGAAATGAAGCTCACAGGGCAGAATATCAATTTATATTTAAAAATAAAAAGTATGAATTAAACCAAGGGATACAGAATCAAAAGTTAATGAGATTAGGACTACAGTTAGTCAGGGAAAACTTTTTGGGGAAGCTAATTTCAAACCTAACCTTAGAAAATTCAGCAAGCATGGAATAGAAGGGCATCTAGAAAAGAATAAGTGGCACATTTAAGGTTGGAGGAAAATGAGAAGCAGAATCTTGAAGGCGGTTTAAAAAAAAAATTGCAGGGAAAAGCAAGCCAATATACTTAAATGGAATGAAGAAGCCCTTTTTGCTGGCACAATAGGGGCAAGAATCAGTTGGAGAAGGACCACTGGGGACACCAGACTGAAGAGTTTGGATTTAATATGGCAGACACCAGGGTGCTCTTCCGTAAGAGTCCTTGAGTAGGAACAACATGATGAAAATGGTGCTTGAGAAAGATTATTCCTGCAGCAGGGGGTCAACAGCCTAATACTATAAAGGAGAACATTTACACCTAACATTCATCAAAACATTGCACTTCGCCACCTAAAAGGTCTTGCTGATTACAAGAGACTTTTTTTGAGACATCCTGTGCTTTTGGTGGCATATTTCATCAAGCTCTTCACCAATGGAGTCTTTCTTCTCTTTCTTTATCTTTGTAGTTTAACAAGTGCCCTGCCATTGGCAAAGATGAGAACCACAATCATATGTTTTCTCTTGCCTGTGGTAGATTGATGAAAACCGTTGCATTTTAAGCTACTTCTCTGTATTTGCTTGACAGTGACTTGAGCTGTGACAGGGGCATTAACCTTAAGGGTGAGGAAACAATTCTTACTTCAAGCTCTTTCAGTTCAAAGCTTCCACTCAGCAGGGAGAAAGCAAATTACATACAGTATTTGAAGAAATTTTGTGATTTTTCCACTGGGCACTGACCTATAATCACGTGAACTTTGCTTAAAACCTCTGAATGGATTTTTAACTGCTGGTGTGGGTGAAAAGGAGACATGTTCATGCAGCCACCTTCTCAAGAGCAAATTTCTCTTAAAAAAAATTCTCCCATGTAGAATTTTTTAATTTTTCAAATTGGCTTGTACCCAGTTTCACACATAAAGCTAAATCTCACCTTGTTCCTTAAAAACATGTTAGTCGAACATATAAACATACCAAATACAATCAACAGAAGACTCTTTGAATTTAGTTTTCTTTAAATTTAAGTCACAGAGTTAAAGATTATTGTGATGTTAGAAAGGGAAACTAAAGATTAACAGACGTCAAATTATGTTCTCTGTGTGCACAACTGAATCTTACTAGCAAAATTTGAACTGGGGCTGTCTTAAGAAATTCACACCTTGATTGTGGATTAAGGGTATCAGATTATGACTCAAACTATGTAAATCTGCTTCATTGACAACTGAGTTGAAAACTAATGAATAAAAAATGGATGAATTTAATGAGTGAAAGTTTCACTACTAAATTTTCAGTAAGAATACACTTCATCCTATTCTGTTCTCCAAAACAATGGTTTACCACCTGAGATTGTACCACTCCAACATTATTTGATCTCATGTCAACTTCATTTTCTCCTTTTCTGCAATAAATAAATAAAAATAACTAAAAATAATTTTATTTTGAACTTAAGAAATTTATTGCTGCTTTGAGGGTGGAGACCTCTTAGGATGTCGTATCATGGCCACTGAGAAGTGGCATAGTAATTCCACAGAGAGATGTTTCTGGGCAGTGTGTCAGAGAATGTCAGTTTCAGAGGGTCCCATGTGGAGTGTGGCCTGGCAGGGAGCAGATGAAGAGGGAAGCAGCAAGGACAGTGAAAAATGACCGCCATATAATCCACAATGGGATTGCTTTTCCACATTGTCAATGGTGAATTTTATGATCACCTGAGTGACCGGCTAAAGTGCTGGAAAAATGAGGACTTAGGACCAGAGAGGCTATATGTATCAGGAAGACCTCATTCAACAATTCTAGGAGAAAGTGCTCATGCTCAGGACTTCTGGCCACAGGCATAAGAACCAAAATGGCACTTGGAATCATCTTAAGTGTTATCTATTACCCTTTATGTAACAGGTAAAACTTATTTAGTGCTTACTACCTGCAACATATTCTAATTGCTTCATAAGGTTTAACCCAATCTTCACAACCAGTCTATAAAAAGAAAAACCCACTGATGTTGAGTTGATTCCAACTCATAGCAATACTGTATGACAGAGTAGAGCTGCCTCATAGAATTTCCAAGGAGCAGCTGCTAGATTTGATCTACTGAATAGGACAGAGTAGAGCTACCCCATAGGATTTCTAAGGCTGCAAATGTTTACAAAATCAGCCTGCCACATCTCTCTCCCACAGAGCAGCTGGTGGGTTTGAATGGCTGATCTTTCAGTTAGCAGCTGAGCGCTTAACCACTGAACCATCAGAGCCCAGGTATTTTATTTTATTAGGATCAGTTATTTTAGATGCAGAAACTGAGGGACAGAAAAAATAAGTTAATTGTCCTAGGTCAGGCAGTTATTAAAAGATGGATATAGAGTGTGAAGTTCAGCTGAAACCTGTCTGCCATGGGTGATCCTGCTGATATTTTAATACTAGTGGCATAGCTTCCAGCATCATAGCAACATACCGACCCTCCAGACTAAGACAGACTAGGAAGAAGAACTTGGCGGTGTACTTCTATAAAGAATTAGCCAGTGAAAACTCTATGAATAGCAGCAGAACGTTGTCCGAGGTACAGCTGGAAGATGATCCCCTCAGGTTGAAGGTGCCCAAAAGATGACTGGGAAAGAGTTTTCTCCTCAAAGTAGAGTTGATCTTAATGATGTGGTTGGAGCCAAGCTTTTGAGACCTTTGTGTGTTGATGTGGAATGAGTCAAAATGAGAAGAAACAGCTACAAGCATTCATTAATAATCGGAATGTGAAGTGTATAAAGTAGGAATCTATGAAAATTGGAAATTGTGAAAAAATGAAATGGAACTCATAAACATCAATACCTTAGGCATTAATGAGCTGAAATGGACTGGTATTAGCTATTTTGAATCAGACAATCATATGATCTACTACGACAACTTCAAGAGGAAAGCGTTGCATTCATCATCAAAAAGAGTATTTCAAGCTCTATCCTGAAGTACAACATTGTCAGTGATAATATCCATACACCTACAAGGAAGGCCAGTTAACACAACTATGATTCAAATTTACATACCAACTGCTAAAATCAAAGATGAAGAAATTGGAGATTTTTACCAAGCTCTTCAGTTTGAAATTGATCGAACATATGATCAGGATGCACTGATAATTACTGGTGATCAGAATGCAGAAGTTGGAAACAAAGAAGAAGGATTGGTAGTTGGAAAATAGGGCCTTGGTGATAGAAATAATGCCAGAGATCACATGATAACATTTAGCAAGACCAAAGACTTCTTCATTGCAAATACCTTTTTTCAATAACATAAACCACAACTACACATGTAGACCTGGCCAGATGCAATACACAGGAATCAAATTGACTACATATGTGGAAAGAGATGATGGAAAAGCTCAATATCATCAGTCAGAACAAGGCCATCAACTGCTCATACTCAAGTTCAAGTTGAAGCTGAAGAAAATTAGAACAAGTCCACGAAAACTAAAGTATGACCATGAGTATAATCCACATGAATTTAGAGACCATCTCAAGAATAGATTTGACCCATTGAGCACTAATGACTGAGGACCAGAGAAGTTGTGGAATGACATTGAGGACATCATATATGAAGAAAGCAAGAGGCCATTAAAAAGATGGGAAAGAAAGAAAAGACTAAACTAGATGTCAGAGGAGACTCTGAAAACTTGCTCTTGAATGTCGAGGAGCTAAAGCAAATGGAAGAAATGATGAAGTAAAAGAGCTGAACAGAAAATTTCAAAAGAGGACTTGAGAAAACAAAATAAAGTATTATAATGACATACGCAAAGACCTGGAGTTAGAAAACCAAAAAAGAAGAACACGCTTGACTTTTCTCAAGCTGAAAGAACTGAAGAAAAAATTCTAGCCCCCAGTCGCAATACAGAAGGATTCTGCAGGGAAAATATTAAACAATGCAGTAAACATCCAAAGACGATGGAAGGAATACACAGTCACTACAGAAAAAAAATAGGTCGATGTTCAGCCATTTCAGTAGGTAGCATATGATCAGGAACCAATGGTACGGAAGGAAGAGGTCCAAGCTGCACTGAAGGCATTGGGAAAGAATAAAAGGCTCCAGGAATTGGCAGAATACCAATTGAGATGTTTCAACGAATAGATGCAGTACTGGGAGTGCTAACCCATTCATACCAAGAAATTTTTAAGACAGCTATCTAGCCAATTGGCTGGAAGAGATCCATATCTGTGTGCCTTCCAAAGGAAGGTGATCCAATCAAATGCGGAAATTATCTAACAATATCAATTAATATCTCAAACAAGCAAAATTTTTCTGAAGATCATTCAAAAGCAACTGCAGCAGCACATCAACAGGGAACTACCAGAAATTCAAGCCAGATTCAGAAGAGGACAGGGAACCAGGGATATCATTTCTGATGTCAGACGGATCCTGGCTAAAAGCAGAGAATACCAGAAAGATGTTTACCTATGTTTTATCGGCTGCGTAAAGGCATTGAACTGCGTAGATCATAACAAATTATGGACAGCATTGCAAGAATGAGAATTCCAGACCTCTTAATTGTGCTCAGGAGGAATCTGTACATAGATCAAGATGCAGTTGTTTGAACAGAACAAGGGGAAACTGCATGCTTTAAAATCAGGAAAGGTGTGTGTCAGGGTTATATCCTTTCGCTACACTTATTCAGATCATTTTGCTGAGCAAAATTCCGAAAACCTGACTATATGAAAAAGAAGGGGGGTATCAAGATTGGAGGAAGACTCATTAACAACCTGCATTATGCAGATGACACCACCTTGCTTGCCAAAAGTAAAGAGGATCTAAAGCACTTACTGATGAAGATCAAAGACCATAGCCTTCAGTATGGATTATATCTCAACATAAAGACAACAAAAATCCTCACAACTGGACAAAAAAGCAACTTCATGATAAGCAGAGAAAAGATTGAACTTGTCAAGGATTTTATTTTACTTTGATCCACAATCAACACGCATGGAAGCAGCAGTAAAGAAATCAAACTACACACTGCATTGGGCAAATCTGCTGCAAAGACCTCTTTAAAGTGTTAAAAAGCAAAGACATCACATTGAAGACTAAGGTGCACCTGACCCAAGCCATGGTGCTTTCAATCGGCTCATATGCATGCAAAAGCTGGACAATGAAAAGGAAAACCAAAGAAGATTTGAGTTGTGGTGTTGGTGAAGATTATCAAATGTACCACGGCCTCTCAAAAGAATGAACAAATCAGTCTTGGAAGAAATACAGCCAGAATGCTCCTTAGAAGCAAAGATGGCCATACTTTGGACAGGTTATGAGGAGGGACCAGTCCCTGGGGAAGACATTATGCTTGGTAAAGTAGAGGGTCAGAGAAAAAGAGGAAGACCCTCAAGAAGATAGATGGACACAGTGGCTGCAATAGTGGGCTCAATCATGACAAAGATTGTGAGGATGGCACAGGACTAGGCAGTGTTTTGTTCTGTTATTCATAGGCTCGCGATGAGTTGGAACTGACTCGACTGCACATAACAACAGCAACAGTATAGAGTGTGAAACCAAATATTATGAAAATAACATGAAAACATTGAAAATAAATATATATGTGTAGGTATGTGTATGGGTTTATGGGGTATGTGTATGTATTTAGACATGTATATGTGTGTCAACAGGCAATAATGCCTGAAAAAAGAAATTAAAGAAAAAAAGAAATTTAAACACAGTATGATGACATTTATATATCAAACATAAACCAAAAACAAAAACAAAAACCGTTATCTTCAAGTGGATTCAGACTGATAGTGACTGTATAGGATAGAGTAGAACTGCTCTATAGGGTTTCCAAGGAGTGACTGGTGAATTCAAACTGCCATTCTTTTGGTTAGCAGCTGAGCACTTAACTAGTGACTCACCCAGGTTCCATATCAAACATATATATTTAAGTATGTAAATACATAGAAAAACATATATTCACAATAGTCTATGACAAAAGAGAAAATACAACCTTATTGTTTTAAGTCACTGAGAATTGTGGGTTGTTTGTTAAGGTAGTTATCATATGCTAACTAATTAAATATACCTTTGTATTTTTTTTTTAATGTGTATCATGTCTATGATCATGCTGAAAAAATGAGGTCAGCCCCAAAGAAAATTACGTAAAAAGTCTAAGATAAAGGAAATAAATTTTGGTTCCACTTCTAGATTTTATTTGAATTATTTACTGCTTTCTCTTACTTAAGTAATATTGGAGATTCGAAGGACATGTAGTTAGATTGGATGATATGGTTGATGTGAGTACAATTAATAAGAAACAGTGCAATTGTACAGATGTTAAATTTTGGGGAATCAATATTTGTAAAATTACATGTAAAGTTGGACTAATCAGAAATGGCGCTATTGTGGAGGTAATATAAATGAGAGGTTAGACATATGTTTACATTTACCTAAATATTTATTTTCTAGAATTTAATTTAGCAAAGTTGTGCTGGCCTTTGTTGAGCAGTTTAGAATTTACATTGTTTTTATTAAAAAATTACCCATGGAAAATAGTAATTTCAAGTAACTCCTAAAAATTTCTGTTACTGCCCTTTCAAAGGACTTTGACATTCACAGATAGAAATTTGCCACTTTCATTTCTTAGTAACTTGCTTATTTCTCACTTCCTATAGGAAAACATATTTTAAAGGTCAAGTACTTTACTATTTGTAGCTTGTTTTTCCTAGTTGATGAAGTTGCATAACACTCCAGAGCCCATATTGGGGCAATGAATTACCCCGAAAGCTTACTTGCCAGTCATATGTGTTACCATGGTGCCAGGGCCTGAACCACTAAGGCCTTTTAATTCCCTGATTCCCAAACATGGAACACAGTAACACACAGTAGCATAGGATATGGTCTGGGATTTCTCCAGGGAATTTCACTCTAGAAATCAGTTCTGCCACTCATAGGACCTACTGTGATATCTTAGAAACAGCACTAACTCTAGGGTTAATCTTAAATTGGAGACATATTCTTCCATTTACCTGTAGTGTAAGCTTATAGCAAGTCACTTATTTGAGCCTCAATTCCTCATCTATAAAATTTTGATAGTATCTTACAGATAGGTTGCGAAATTTAAATAGAATGATAGACTTACACAGTTTTTTAAAGGGAAAATTGTTTTATGTGGAAGGGAGTTCTGGGTTTTCAGAGGAGATACCATGGTCTTTCTCTAGAACCTCCTCTCTAGAGGCTAATGGTCTTCCAGATCAGACCTTCTGGAATTTGGTGGGCATCATCCATTCAAACCAGATTTGGACCTCAAGAGTTACTATTAGGAATTGGGTCAAAACTAGCATCTTTCTCATAGAATCTGGCCCACAGATGTATTTTGTTTGGTAGGCATAATTTAAAAATGCATATTAAATAATAAGATTTGAAATATTAATATGAAAATATGGCATTTATAATTTTTTATATTGTCTATAGTTATTTAAAGAGAGTCCCAGAGTAGCACAAGTAGTTAAGCGCTGGCTTATTAACTGAAAGTTTAGCAGTTAAAATCCATCCAGAGGTGCCTTGGAAGAAAGTCATGGCAATCTACTTCTGAAAAATCACACCCTTGAAAGCCCCATGGAGGGTGATTCTACTCTGAAACACATGAGGTCTTCATGAGTCAGAACTGACATGGCCACAACTGGTTTTTTGGTGGTTATAGTTATTTAAATACAAACCTTATTCCACTATGTAACCTAGCGTTAGGGGCTGTCTACATTCAGGAGGAGGGATAAGAATTACGATCAGCACCAAACTGGTTCCTGTGAGGTGGAGGTCAGATGGATCTTCTCTCCAACTTCTTCACCATTTTTGACACCATTCATTCCCCCAGCGTACTTCTTTCTTCTCTCGCTTCACTTCTCTAAAACCTCTGTTGGGTTGGCTACTGATATAAATAAACTCCTTGTCTGTTTCAAGGCATGGCCTTCCCAGAGGGGCTACAAACTGACCAGTCCCCTCGGTGGTGTGCAATCACTTAATTTGTACAGCAAACTGACCAATCCCTGCAAGCTGTGTAAAATAGACCAACCACAGGGCAGACTGCAGCCCAGAGCTTGACAAAAAGTATCAAATCGTGAAGTTATTTACAGCTTACTCAGAAAATGTAAATCAACCTGGACAAAATAACAAACCCTTTGGAGTAGAAAACAACATGGGAGTGCATGCCCACCCTTCCACCCCTCGAGGTGTTTCTCTAAAGAACTAGGGCAAAGGTAACTCCTCATGGCTTGGGGTGAAAATCTCCTGAGCTGTTCTTCCAAAGAACCAAGGCAAAAGGCCACATTAAAGGAACTCATTTTGCCACACATTATCAGCCATTTTATGGAAAGATTCACGTCTCACTCTTTGTACTAACACAATGGATAGTTGCATGCATGCACTAAATAGGTTTTTAAAGTAAATGAGTAAATATGATTTCCATCAGGAAATGAATAATATTTCAATAGATTCCTGAAAGAAAAAAAAAATTAATCATATTCCTCTCTAACATTGATTTATCTTGTGTTTTATTTCATTCCCAACTAGGAATTGTGTATATGCTTGGTGACTTAAATTTTTCTATCATCACTTCTGAAATTATCCAGTGGCTCCAATTAAAATTACAATTAAAACCATGAATTTCTTTAGTTCAAACTTTTGAAACATGGACTTTTGATCAGTAATATAAAGAATAAAATCAACCATTTATTAAATTAAAATATAACAAAAATATTAAAATGAAGGCTTTAATAGTCAGCATTTCCTTTTTAGGTCTCTTTCATCTAGTATGAACATTCTAATGAAAAGACTTGTTTCACAAAAGAAACTCCATATTCACATTTTCCATGTCAGATATAAAAGAAAATTTCTTCACTTTGCCTAATTTATAGCCAGTGAGAAACATAACATTTTCCTGCTATCTTATGACCTTTAAATGGCTGGACTCCCCAAGCAACTTTACTAAACTAGAAGACTTGCTTTCATGAAACGACATAACTTTAAACTTTGATCTATCTTACTGGTTTGATTTTGAAAAAAAAAAAAAAAATGGATTTCCATCAGAAAGCTTCAGCCTTCTCCCTCTTTCTGAACAACTCTATAGAGTCTGTGAGATAATTATTTTTGTGCCTGCTTCTCAGCATCACTGCTGCCTATCTCCTGTTCCTGTGGAATAGACTCCAGGAGTCCACATTGTTTTGTTGAATCATGTGACTTCATGACACTCCCCTGGACCTCTAAGATGGAAGAGGTCGCAGTAAGAAAGAGGAGGTTTATTATATGAGCCACACTCCTCAGACACCTAAAAAATTAAATCACAAAGCAGGCCTTGGTCAATCGTTTGGAAAGAAACAATATCTTTATCACCAAAAGGGAAATGAGGCAGAAAGATAGTTTTCTTGAGATTGAATGAAATGTTCTCTTTAATATCTTGAGAGTCAAACAAACCTGAAATAGGATTGTGCTTCCTTTGTACTATAAGTAAATCATATAATCTCCTGAAACTTCCAACTCTTCAGTTGCAAAATGGATACAATCAGGTCACCAAAACAAACGGTACAGATGACCATTAAGTGTGATAATTCATATCAATTGCCTAAAATCATTCTCGATACATCACTCAAAAACGCTTAGTGTTATTTTTTTTTCTAATTTAGAACATAAGCACCTTATAATAGACATTGCTGACACTGAACCTCTAGCAACCATTCCTCTTTCTTTGTTCCAGATTTTCGATTTTGTGTACATTTCCATCCTTTCCCACAATATTCATGTAACTGAGGAAAGTTGACTTTACCACTCAACTCTAGGAGTGGCCATGATTAGTCTGAGAGTAATTCCCATCAAGTAATCCAATGTTAGCCAATTATACAGGAAAGGAGGTTAGTTGGAGGCTTCTGAGACTGCTCTTTCTCATTTTTAAGACAGAAGTACAGAAAGCCCCTTCTCTTTACACTTTGACGTATTTGCTACAGACAGCTACCCAACTATGACGAGGAATCATGAAGAGAGCCAGCCCCCAAATGAAACCAAGGACAAAGCATATAGATGAAACACACACGGTCCTTGATGCCGTCATAAAGTCACTGGATCAAACAACGCATGAGACTTCTCTACCACTGGGCTTTCTGTGATGTGAGTCAGTACTTTCCTTACTGTTTAAGCTACTTTGATTTCTATTTTCTATTAATTGCAGCCAGAAGAATTCTAACTCATACACTCTGCATAGGGCATTTTAAAGCAAATGTAAAGAAAAGAAAATTCAATGGCTTATTTTAACATTTTGACCTTTTAAATCCATTTCCAACTCAAAGACAGAGTAAGAGAAGGGCATCTTATTTTTCCTTGAATTTTTTTTTTTATTTTAATAACAAATCTGAAGGAAAGGACAAGGTATAATTATATACCACACTGTGAACAAATATCCCTAAAAATTTCTCTGTTTACACAGATTTCTTAAAGACATTTGCAGGAAAATTCCTAATACTCCTAGCACATAAATTTTGTTAAACTCAATCTTTACACTGATTTTTCCTGACTTTTTTTTTAAACAAAAACAAATAAATTAATGGCCTTTAATTACACTCCAGTATCTCATCCCTTCCATGACTTTATTGTTTATGCTGATGATTTTCAGAGGTATATATCTAACCCAGACCTTTTTTGGATTTTAAAGTTATGCATTCATCTGCTTCCTGGAAATCTTTAGGTGAGATTTGGGAACTTATGTCTAATATCCAAAAGAGGATTTCATATTCTTTTCCACAAAACTTAATCTTTCTTCTGCTATCCACGTGTTACTGAATACTGTCGTTATTCATCCAGTCTCCTAAGTTATCCTATGTTCCTCCCAGATTCCTCCTGATTACCAACCTCCATTAACAGCCAAGTGCTGTGAATTATATCAGCTTATCATCTCTGTAACTACCTTCTTTACTGCATCCCCAGTGCTTTTACTTAACTCAGGCCTTCATCATTTTCTTATTTATCTATCACAACATGCTTCTAATTTGTCAGATTGCCCTTAGTCTCTTTCCTACACTAATTCACACTGTTGCCACAGCAACCTTTTCATTTGTCAAACCTCTTGTCATGCCATTTTCTGAAACCAATTGTCTATTCAAAAATCTCTATACAATTACAGGTTTTCTCATTATTTGTTCCCTGGACAGGTTTCCAACCTTAACACTAAAGGCCCTCAACATCCACCTCTCACATGCTGTAACTGAGTCATACCAAACTGTCCTGTTTTCTAAATGAACCATGAGGTTTAACACAATTGGAAGGCCCTAATTCCTTTTGGAAGGATGAGCAACTTTTATTCAACACAAACATTGCTTCCACTATGAAGCTTTTCCTGAACTACAATTTCCATTTCTGTGTATTCTTTTTTACCACCTCGAGACACAACTCTCTCTGATAAGAATCTTATTACAACAGCTACACCATTTAATTGCCTGCTTGTCTCAACTTGTTCATGAGATCTTCGTAGTCATCTTGAACATGCTTCTCCTATCTGATTGATGGCACAGAAGAGGTGGTTTATACTTATTTATTGCATTTATGAATGAATAAATGGCTAACTTCCAAAATTGTTTGAAATGTTAGCAAAATTCATAGAATCAACTATAAATAAAAAAAATTGATTGTGTTTATACACTGATGAAACAAAGTGGGAAACTAACCATAAAAAGTATGCTTTTTAAGGTATTCTGAAAGGAATTTACTTCCTTGGTCTGCCATCCAAAAATCTTGTCTACAATTCAGATATCTGTCTTTAACAACATACATTGGCTTTTTTTACTCAGTGATTTACCTACAGAGAAATCAAAGAAACCAAAAAAATTCACTGTGAACACCTAGACCATGGGGTAAATAATTCATTCCGTTTCTTTCCATATCATTGTTTTTTCCTTTTATTTGAAATTTAAAAAATTTCTCTTTAAACTATGGATTTTACAGGCTGACTAAATGAGTGAATGTAAATGAATCTCGACTTTTACAGAATATGCTCATAAAAGCTCGCATATCCAAAAGGTATTGATCTGTCAGAGTAAGCAACTAAGTCTGTTTTGCTTAAAACATTTATGAAATCTTCCTTTTGAATTTATTTTCAGGGATGAAATGCAAACCTCCCCAAACCAGCAATATTGCTTATTTCAGAAATACATTTCTTTGATCACATACCATTCTCTTTTCATTCATTCAACAGATACCTTGTATGCATCCACTCTGTGTGAGCACTGTGGGTACAGTAGTTATCAAAACAGACAAAATTCCTGCCTTCAAGGTGCTTTATTCTAATGATGCTCAATGTCAGCTTCATCTCTTCTGCTCCTTGAGTATGCAGACAAAACACACACACGCTCACACACTGGCTGAGTGTGGAAAGAGCTCCGGACTGTATTGATAATGGGCAGATTTAAGCAAAAGAAATCAAGAAAGTTACACTGAGTCATAAAATTTATGGTTTTTATACTGATTTAGTTGAATTTGAATTATTGACAAACTCTCAATTTCATCATAGTTTTGTTTATAAATAATACTTCTTACTAGATCTAAGTGAGTTAAGAAAATAGTCTTCATTTGTCAATAGTTATAATCCTATGTAGAATAAATTTTAAAACATATTAGGCTAATGATTTACAGCTTTACCTTTTCTTATATTAGGAATTAAAACATTTCACTATCCTAGAATAAGAAATTACTCGCAGTACTGGTAAACTGTATTTGCTGGCATGTAATAATACAAGAGTGTGCAAAACTGCTTGGCTATTCTGTGTTAGTTATTAATTGCCTGTGTAATATAGTAGTTTGTTCTTTAACCGAAACTGATTTTATTAATGATCGAACGTTTGGAACAGTGATTCACAGCTGACTTTCTGTATGTATTTGAATTTACCATGGTAACCACGAATTGGTTTTGTGACTCTGTCGTGTATTGCTTTAAATGAAATTGATGGGATTAATAATTGAATGGCAATTATAAAAGCTGTACAGCTGATGTTTCATTAACTTGGTTATTTTCTATTACACTACCAATCCGACCCTACAGCCTTCCCTCTTGCCCATCACCATCAACAGAGCAATAGGTTATGCCTGTTAAACATCAAATATCTTAATCAATATACTAACATGGACATCATTTTTACATTTTCATTATTTTGAACTCCAAAAGAGTATTTGAGAATTTATAATGCTGAAACCACCACTTGCGTGTAATTATACAATGTTATTAAGATTTTGAGAAGTTTATTATACTCTCAAAATAATTTTTATTACTCAGTCTTTTGTTGAAGGTATTAAAACATTTATTTTGAAACATCACATAAATTCACACATTTGTTTTTGTAAAATAGTAGAAGCACACCTGTTTCATAGACTATCAAGTTTAGGATTAAATTTTTAATATTGTTTGGCCCAGCCTGTCAGTAATAGAATAAAGAATAAAGTTTCTATTTGATTTACTTCCACTTTATTCTTCATAAAATTTGTTTTTCCAGACACTACTAGAACGATCTTCCTAGGATAAAATTGTGATTATTTTTCTTCCCTGTTTTAAAACTTTTAATGACTCTATGTTTCATCTATGAATTCTTTCATTTTTTTACTTGGCATTCAGTGCCCTAAACAAAGTCTTGGCATTCAGTGCCCTAAACAATCTGACCAAATTTCTGAATTCTTTTTTTTTTAAATTAAGTCCAGCTCAAGTCCTTTCTGCAACAAAGGCTTAGTGTCTGTTTTTAAAATAACTCCTATCCATTTAGGAGATGGTTCAGGAAAGGAATAAACTCAAGACAGGCACATTGACCAAACTCTAATACAAGTAACGTGAGGAACCATAAGCTGGAATTACAGAAGACAGAGACCAGCAAAACCTTGTACAACATGTCTCTTGTAATTCTCTTCAACTACAGAGCATTTATAATGTAGTAAACCTTAAAAGGTATTGGATGAAACGTCGTGTGCCATCGAGTCAATTCCAATTCCTAGCAATCTTATAGGACAAAGTAGAACTGCCCCATAGGAATTCGCATGGCTATAATCTTTATGGGAGCATGTCACCAGGTCTTTTGTTCTTCAGAGCTGCTGGTGGGTTTCAACCACCCACCTTTCAGTTAGCAGCCAAATGCTTAACCATTGCACCATGAGGGCTCTTTTTGGATGAAATGTAGTTGATGAATTTAAGGAAGACATGATTTTGTGATCATTTCATAGTTAGACATTAGATCACTTCTGTTGTATGGCTAAAGAAATCCAGTTGCTGTTGAGTTGATTCTGACTCATAGTGACCCTATTGGACAGAGTAGAACTGCCTCACAGAGTTTCCAAGGAGCGGCTGGTGGATTTGAACCACTAACCTTTTGGTTAGCAGCCAAGCTGTTACCCATTGCACCAACAGGGCTCTATCCCTTTAAGTTCAGCCAATCATCTAACAAATGTACATTAATGATCACAAAGGAAACCAGGGAAGAAGAGTTATATGCTTTAGGACAAAACCAACAAAAGTGAGTTAAAAATCTTACTGTGATTTTTATTGGTCAAACTGTATTAGGACCATGTTTGCTGTTATTGTTGTTGCTATCATTCCAGGTGAAAATTTTCAAGTGGATATAAGAAACCATGGAGAAAACTCCATAAATAACTCAATTCATTTATATTCATTTCAACAGGCTATCCTCGAGGGTCCACTGCATTCAATGCATAAAGAATGATTGATGGAACTGTTTTGACTTGAAAAGAGGGAAGACTTCAAGGTTGAGGGGAGGTGTCATAAAAGCCAGCTTTTACTTTTTGAAAGAGAAAGTATTTGTTCTTTTTGTACCAGATCATCAATGCAGAAGCAGTAAATGAAAGTTATCCAGAGGCAACTGTCAGCTTAATGTTAAGAATTGAACAAAACTATCTGTCCTATAGGGTTGCTATGAGTCGGAATTGACTTGATGGCGGTGGGTTGGTTTTGTTATCTAAAAATAAAGTAGGAAATAGTGCGCCAAATCTCCATTTAATCAGATAGGATGGCATTTTGGGGGGATGCCATTATCTGGATTCATACTTTGGTGGAAGAAGGGCCTAAATTATTTCTAGACTCACTCTATGTATGTTGACATATGCAGGAAAGAGAACAGAAAACTAAGAATTTGAATATGTGGTCCTTGATATGATATTTATTGTCTGATTGAATTAGGCTAGGTACCTCAAGCTTGAGCCTTAAGCACCTTCATTTCTCACTATTATAGAAGTTATTTTCTTAACAATAAATGAATGGGATTATATTCATAACAGAAAAAAAATCTATTCAGTTATTTAAAAAACAGGCAAGAAAAATGAGAAAAAATCACTTAAAAGGGAATTAATTTGGACATATTCCCTTCACAGTGAGTTTTAGTAGAATAATTTTAATCATAACTGAACTACATACAACTAGTTGTGATAGCATTCTATGTATGTAACAAGCAATGTGCTACAAAATTATTTTAAACAACTCATAATAAGGAAATTTAAAGATATTCATCTCTGTGAATTCAAACTTTTAAGTTACAGAAGGGTTTCTTATTCTGATAAATATGAAGTAAATTTATTTTACTTCTATGCATACATGCATGGAAATCTTAATTGGATTTATGCCTTGAAGCTCTAGCCAAAGATCAATTAAAAAACTAAACTTTAACCACCTGATCCGAGGTTGTCATTGGAGGAACATGAAATTAGCCTTTTCTCAGGTCCTTCATTAATACTTTTTAGAATTACTTTTACCTTTATGGGTTTATTTAGTCAAAATTTGTGTGTTGCCACAAAAACTCAAACAACTTCAGTGAGGCAATTTTATATTAGAATCATAATTGTTGTTTACAAAAGCAATTAAGCTTTCTGCCCTTTTGTTCAGTGGAGAGACTAAAGAGATTTTAAGAATATCGGTAACTCCTCTAATCCTAGACCATTCTCTAGGACTTGAGGGGGTTCATTCCAGAAATAAACAGTATTTGTTACAGTTCATTTCCCTGTTGCTTCTTTAGGGAAATGAATATAACACTTCAATGCCAGAAAAGAAAAAGCTGTGTGAATAATAAACAGTAAAATTTTCAAATGTCAGTATGGTATCTGACTAGGAATAAATTTTCAGCTGGAGTAATTCTCCCTGCCCCTACTGCATCATTGTGGACTGACCTCCTGCTGCTTTGCTGGTGTGTAAAGGAGTGCTTTTGTGCTCTTGGAATATTTTACATTTAAAATATACTGAATTTAACCCAATCTTATTTTTGGAAACCCTGGTGGTCTAGTGGTTAAGTGCTACGCCTGCTAACGAAAAGGTCAGCAGTTTGAATCTTGGAAACTCTATGAGGTAGTTCTACTACGCCCTACAGGGTCACTATGAGTTTGAATCGACTCGAATGCAAGGTTTTTTTGGTTTTGTTTTCTTTTATCTACAGCTACAATTAAGTGACTACTTCTAGAGGCCAATTGAGGGAACACAGTTCCAAAATAAGAGTGATATTTGAGGCAATTATTTGTTAACCACTTTTACAAAGTCTTCTATTATAACATATAATCTTTTTTTTTATTTTTAAATGAACTTATTTTATTTAGTTATATAGTTGAGTATATTATTTTCTATTTGGATATTTTCTTTATTGTCTATTTTAAAACACAGAGGACATGTGCATAGTCATTGAAAGCAATGAAAATAATCCATTATTATCTTATGGTTAATTTTTTTTTGTTCTGAAAAATTTAAGCTTTTTAGTAGATAAAAACCATCTCTTAATTTTGGGAAGGAAACCCTGGTAGCGTAGTGGTTTAGTGCTACGGCTGCTAACCAAGAGGTCAGCAGTTCAAATCCACCAGGCGCTCCTTGGAAACTCAATGGGGCAGTTCTACTCCGTCCTATAGGGTCGCTATGAGTCGGAATCGACTTGAGGGCATTTGGTTTGGGTTTGGGTACCCTCCTGATAAATGCCAATATAAGAACATGGGTTTCTTTCTAGTACCCTTTGATACTTGTAATTTCTAAAATGAAAATTATGGATTTTGGATTCGTGTAGTGATTTGGAAATATTGTAACATTTTTATTTATAAAAGTAATGTATAGATTAATAAGTCCTCTGTTGCCTAGAAGACATGTTTTTTAGTAGTCTGAACATAACATTCTACAAAGAGAAGAAACAGGAAGTATGAATAAGAGTACATTTGAGAATAACCATTATAGAAAATGGCACCAAAAAAACCAAACCAGTTGCCATAGAGTTGATTCCAACTCATAGTGACCCTATAGCACAGACTTTTTTTTTTTTTTTTTTTTGGCATTTGCTATTCTTTTTTTTTTTTAATAATTTTTATTGTGCTTTAAGTTAAAGTTTACAAATCAAGTCAGTCTGTCATGTATAAGCTTATATACACCTTACTACATATTTCCACTTACTCTCCCCCTAATGAGTCAGCCCGCTCCCTCCTTCCAGTCTCTCATTTTGTGACCGTTTTGCCAGTTTCTAACCCTCTCTACCCTCCCATCTCCCCTCCAGATAGATGCCAACACAGTCTCAAGTGTCCACCTGATACAAGTAGCTCACTCTTCATCATTATCTCTCTCCAACCCATTGTCCACTCCCTTCCGTGTCTGATGAGTTGTCTTTGGGAATGGTTCCTGTCCTGGGCCAACAGAAGGTTTGGGGACCATGACGGCCGGGATTCTTCTAGTCTCAGTCAGACCATTAAGTCTGGTCTTTTTATGAGAATTTGGGGTCTGCATCTCACTGTTCTCCTGCTCCCTCAGGGGTTCTCTGTTGTGCTCCCTGTCAGGGCAGTCATCGGTTGTGGCCGGGCACCATTTAGTTCTTCAGGTCTCAGGATGATGTAAGTCTCTGGTTCACGTGGCCCTTTCTGTCTCTTGGGCTCATAGTTGTCATGTGACCTTGGTGTTCTTCATTCTCCTCTGATCCAGGTGGGTTGAGACCAATTGATGCATCTTAGATGGCCGCTTGTTAGCATTTAAGACCCCAGACACCACACTTCAAAGTGGGATGCAGAATGTTTTCATAACAGAATTATTTTGCCAATTGACTTAGAAGTCCCCTTAAGCCGTAGTCCCCAAACCCCTGCCCTTGCTCTGCTGACCTTCGAAGCATTCAGTTTATCGCGGAAACTTCTTTGCTTTTGGTCCAGTCCAGTTGAGCTGACCTTCCCTGTATTGAGTATTGTCCTTCCCTTCACCTAAAGTAGTTCTTATCTACTAACTAATCAGTAAATAACCCTCTCCCACCCTCCCTCCCTCCCCGCCTCATGACCACAAAAGTATGTGTTCTTCTCAGTTTGTACTATTTCTCAAGATCTTATAAGACTGGTCTTATACAGTATTTGTCCCTTTGCATCTGACTAATTTCACTCAGCATAATGCCTTCCAGGTTCCTCCATGTTATGAAATGTTTCACAGATTCGTCACTGTTCTTTATTGATGTGTAGTATTCCATTGTGTGAATATACCATAATTTATTTAACCATTCATCTGTTGATGGACACCTTGGTTGCTTCCAGCTTTTTGCTATTGTAAACAGTGCTGCAATAAACATGGGTGTGCATATATCTGTTCGTGAAAAGGCTCTTATTTCTCTAGGGTATATTCCAAGGAGTGGGATTTCTGGGTTGTAGGGTAGTTCTATTTCTAACTGTTTAAGGAAACGCCAGACAGGTTTCCAAAGTGGCTGTACCATTTTACATTCCCACCAACAGTGTGTAAGAGTTCCAATCTCTCCGCAGCCTCTCCAACATTTATTATTTTATGCCAGCCTTGTTGGCGTGAGATGGAATCTCATCGTAGTTTTAATTTGCATTTCTCTAATGGCTAATGATCACGAGCATTTTCTCATGTATCTCTTAGCTGCCTGAATATCTTCTTTAGTGAAGTGCGTGTTCATATCCTTTGCCCACTTCTTGATTGGGTTGTTTGTCTTTTTGTGGTTGAGTTTTAACAGAATCATATAGATTTTAGAGATCAGGCCCTGGTCGGAGATGTCATAGCTGAAAATTTTTTCCCAATCTGTAGGTGGTCTTTTTACTCTTTTGGTGAAGTCTTTAGATGAGCACAGATGTTTGATTTTTAGGAGCTCCCAGTTATCTGGTTTCTCTTCGTCATTTTTGGTAATGTTTTGTATTCTGTTTATGCCTTGTATTAGGGCTCCTAGGGTTGTCCCTATTTTTTCTTCCATGACCTTTATCATAACGTATAATCTTTAATATATGTAAAACATATTTTCCCTGTGTGTGCTAAGATTTACAGCTTCTTTATTACTGATCATTAGATAATATTACTACTTCATATTGGTGTAGTATTTGTCCATGTAGTTTCAAATACATTATCCACATTTATGCTGATTGCAATGTTTTCAGTCATGTAGGCCACAGCCTCAATAGCCTAAATTTTGAGATCAACAGAGGCAGGCACATTAGAGCTAAATAAGTGGGCCAAAGTCAAGCAGTTACTTCATAACAAGAAAAGACAACAATAACAGCACCAAAAGCTACTGATATTTACTGCTTGCTTACCATACATGAAAGAGTCTATGCGTCTCCCATTTCCAGTCTATCAACACGTGGCAAGGAGATTTTTGGACCAGAAATCACAACATATGTAAACAGTAAAAGTATTAGTATTAATCAGATATAATTTGGGGAAAATCTTTGAATAGTACCGTGCCAGAGTTTCTCTACATGCATTATCTGCCTATGAACTAGCAAGAAACAACTTAAAAACAAAAATTAGCACAATTTCCAGGAAAGCCTCAATAGAGTAGACCCTTTTATCTGTGGTTTCACTCTCTGCAGTTTCAGTTACTCTTGATCAACTGCGGTTTGAAAATGCTAAATGAGCAGTGTTGTTGTTGTTATTAGGTGCCATCCAGTTGATTCCGAGGCATAGTGACCCTGTTTACACAGAACAAAACACTGCCCAGTCCTGCGCCATCCTCACAATACTTGTTATGCTTGAGCCCATTGTTGCAACCACTGCATCAATCCATCTCATTGACACAGACCCTCATTGAAGGTCTTCCTCTTTTTCGCTAACCCATTACTTTACCAAGTATGATGTCCCTCTCCAGGGATGATCTTTCTTGATAACACGGCCAAAGTTTATCAGACATGGTGTGGCCATTCTAGCGTCTAAGGAGCATTATTGGCTGTACTTCCAAGACAGATTTGTTCCTTCTTTTGGCAATCTGTGGTATATTCAATATTCTTCACCAACAACATAATTCAAAGGTGTCAATTCTTCTTTGGTCTTCCTTATTCATTATCTAGCTTTCTCATGAGTCTGAGGCAATTGAAAACACCATGGCTTGGGTCAAGACGCACCTTAGTCTTTAAAGTGACGTCTCTGCTTTTTAATACTTCAAAAAGGTCTTTTGCATCAGATTTGCCCAATACATGCACCATTTGATTTCTTGACTGTTGCTTCCATGGGTATTGATTGTGGATCCAGGTAAAATGAAATGCTTGACAACTTCAATCTTTTTACCGTTTATCATGATGTTGCTTATTGGTCCAGTTGTGAGGATTTTATTTTCTTTATGTTCAGGTATAATTCATACTGAGAGCTGTGGTGTTTGATTTCATCAGCAGGTGCTTTAAGTCCTCTTCAATTTCAGCAAGCAAGGTTGTATCATCTGCATATCACAGGTTGTTAATGAGTCTTCCTCCAATCCTGATGCTCCGTTCTTCTTCATATAATCCAGCTTCTTGGATTATTTGCTCAGTATACAGATTAAATAAGTATTGTGAAAAGGTGCAACTCTGATGCACAACTTTCCTGAATCTAAACCATGCAGTATCCTCTTGTTCTGAATTCTTGCTTGAATTTCTGACAGTTCCCTGTCAATGTACTGCTGCAGCTGCTTTTGAATGATCTTCAGCAAAAGTTTACTTGCATGTGATATTAATGATATTGTTCAATAATTTCTGCATTCCGTTGGGTCACCTTTCTTTGGACTGGGTATATATCTCTTCCAGTCAGTTGGCCAGGTAGCTGTCTTCCAAATTTCTTGGCATAGAAAAGATGGTTCCAGCATTGCATCTGTTTGTTGAAACATCTCAGTTGGTATTCTGTCTATTCCTGGAGCCTTGTTTTTCACCAATGTCTTCAGTGCAGCTTGGACCTATTCCTTCAGTACCATCAGTTCCTGAACACGTGCTACCCCCTGAAATGGTTGAATGTCAAGCAATTCTTTTGGTAAAGTGACTCTGTGTATTCTTCCCATCTTCTTTTGATGCTTCTTGTGTCATTTAATATTTTCACAGTAGCGTCTTCCAATATTGCAACTCGAGGCTTGAATTTTTCTTCAGCTCTTCCAGCTTAGGAACAGCCGAGTGTGTTCTTCCCTTTTGGTTTTCTATCTCCAGGTCTTTACACATGTCATTATAATATTTGACTTTGTCTTCTCGAGCCACCCTTTGAAATCTTCCATTCAGCTCTTTGAGTTCATCATTTTTTTCCTTTTTGCTTTATCTACTTTACTTTCAAGAGCAAGTTTCAGAGTCTCTTCTGACACTCATTTAGGTCTTTTCTTTCTTTTCTGTCTTTTTCAAGACCTCTTGCTTTCTTCATGTGTAATGTCCTTGATGTCATTCCACAACTCCTCTGGCCTTCAGTCACTGGTATTCAATGCAGCAAATCTATTCTTGAGGTGGTCTCTAAATTCAGGTGGGATACACTCAAGGTCCTCCACGAGTCTGTTAGTTTGTCGGACTGTGAGGGCTTGCATGTTGCTGTACACTGGAAGATATGCCGCCAGTATTCAAATACCAGCCAGGCCACCCATGGCAGACAGGTTTCAGCTGAGCTTCCAGACTAAGACAGAACAGGAAAAAGGACCTTACAGTCTACTTCTGAAAAGAATTAGCCAGTAAAACCTTGTGAATAGCAGTGGAACATTGTCTGATACAGTGCTGAAAGATGAGTACCTCAGGTTGGAAGGCATTCAAAAGACCACTGGGGAAGAGCTGCTCCCTCAAAGTAGAGTCCACCTTAATGACGTAGATAGAGTCAAGCTTTCCAGACCTTCATTTACTGATGTGGTACTACTCAAAATGAGAAGAAAGAGCTGCAAACATCCATTAATAATCAGAATGTGGAATGTGTGAAGTATGAATCTAGGAAAATTGGAAATCGTAAAAAATGAAATGGAATGCATAAACATCAATATCCTAGGCATTAGTGGGCTGAAAGGGACTGGTATTGGCCATTTTGAATTGAACAATCATGTGGCCTACTCTGCCAGGTGTCCTGAATTGAATTATGTCCCCCCCAAAATGTGTGCATTTTGGCAGGGCCATGATTCCTGGTATTGTGATTTCCTGTATGTTGTAAATCCTGCCTCTATGATGTTAATGATGGAGGATGGGTGGCAGTTGTGTTAGCTGGGGCAGGACTCAGTCTACAAGATTGGATTGTGTCTTGAGGCAACCTATTGAGATATAAAGTAAAGAAGTGAGCAGAGAGACAGGGGACCTCATACCACCAAGAAAGCAGCACCAGGAGCAGAAAGCATCCTTTGGACCAGGGGTCCCTACACCTGAGAAGCTCCTCGACCATGGGAAGATCAAGGACAAGGATCTTTCTGCAGAGCTGACAGAGAGATAAAGATTTCACCTGGAGCTGGCACCCTGAATTTGGACTTTTAGTCTACTTTACTGTGAGGAAATAAATTTCTCTTTGTTAAACCCATACACTTGTGGTATTTTTGTTATAGAAGCATTAGAAGACTAAGACACAGAAATAACAATTTGAAGAGGAATAGCATTGCATTCATTGTCAAAAAGAACATTTCAAGATCTATCCTAAAGTACAAGACTGTCAGTGATAGAATAATACCCCTAAGCCTACAAGGAAGACCAGTTAATATGACTATTTTCCAAATTTATGCACCAACCACTGAGGCCAAAGATGAAGACATTGAAGATTTTTACCAACTTTTGCGGTCTGAAACTGATCAAAAATGCAATCTGGATGCATTGATAATTACTGGTGATTGGAATGCAAAAGATGGAAACAAAGAAGAAGGATTGGTAGTTGGAAAATACCAACAGATAGAAATGATCCCAGAGATCACATAATAGAATTTTGCAAGACCAATGGCTTCTTCATTGCAAATACCTTTTTTCAACAACATAAGTGGCAACTGTATATGAGGACCGCACCAGATGGAATAAACAGGAATCAAATTGACTCCATCTATGAAAAGAGATGGTGGAAAAACTCAATATCCTCAGTCAGAACAAGGCCAGGGGCTGACTGTGGAACAGACCATCACTTGTTCATATGCAAGTTCGTGTTGAAACTGCCGAAAATTAGAACAAGTCCATGAAAGCCAAAGTATGACCCTGAATATATCCCACCTGAATTTAGAGACCATTTCAAGGATAGATTTGAGGTGTTGAGCGCTAATAACCAAAGACCAGATGAGTTACGTGAGTATAAGCATGATGAAATCTCACAGCATTCTGCTTCATTATTCACATAACTTTTGTGACAGTATATTGTTATAATTGTTCTATTTTATTATTAGTTATTGTTGTTAAGCTTTTCTGTGCCTAGTTTATAAATTAAACTTTATCATAGGTATGTATGTATAAGACAAATCATAGTATACATAGGGTTTGGTACTATCTGTGGTTTCAGATATCCATGGGAGGTCTTGGAACTTGTATCCCACAGATAATGTAACATTTTATATTATAGCTACTCTCAGGTTTCCTATAAAAGAAGAGCCAGAAAAGCAAACATTCATTGCTCTTCATTTCTCCTCCGTCTGTGCTAGATCATGTTGCTGGTTCTGTTATTTGATGTTCAGTGCACTGCAATTGTGCTGAAAAGAATAGACCTTGGGAAAATCATCTAGAGGTGGGGCCAAGACGGGGGAGTAGTCAGACTCTTCCGGTGATCCCTCTTACAACAAAGACCTGGAAAAACAAGTGAATCGATTATATATACAAGTTAGAAGCCCTGAACAAAAAAGGCAATGTTAGGAAATCAAACTGAGCAGCAGGGGAAGGTAGAGATGGTTCAGAAGTGGTGAGGAGTTGTCGGACCTGACTCTGTGAGAACTGGCTCCCCTCAAGCATGATCCTCTGGCGTGACTGTGGCTGGTGGTAGCATTCTGGATGTGGTTTTCTCAGCCACAGAGAGCAAGCAAGTCTGCTCATGCCTCTGGAATCAGTGAAGAACAGCTCTCTTGGCAAAAGTTAAGTGCTTGTGTCTAATTTACTGTGCCCCTAGCCCCAAGCCAGCTTCAATACAGTCTATTTCCTTGGGCCTGAGATAGGTCCTGCTGCATGTCCTGAGCCATTCACTTGGCCTTGGAGAAGGAAAAAATTAACAAATGGGGAAAAAAATTATCTGCTGGCTCTCTTAAACTGGAAACTCAGAGCAGAAGTGGCTTCTGTCCAGGCACAAATGGTCCACGGTCTTTGAATGCCTTTCATCCCGACATGGACCTGTGTGAGCCCATTTTAGTAGCTTAGGCCCTTGTTGGCAGACTGCAACGGTGTATGTGCCTGAGCTCTGACTTCAACTGTTTCAGCTGGGTGGTGATGTTTGACATTGCTCTGCCTATTAAGTAGTGCCTCACCTACCCACATCAGGGGCTTGACGACTGTTGGTTCCACCCATGTCACCTAGCCACCCATGACAGGGGTCCAAGGATAAGTGGTGCTTCCCAGTCCTTAAAGCCAGAACCATAGAGTGCCTGTGGTTGAGATGCAGAACTCACCCACCTGTGCGCTCTAGGGAACAGGAACGCACTTTCCTAACAGACACTCAGGGGATGGTTCTCAGCTCCCTGCCTTGCTCAGAGTGTGACCCCCTGCTCTACCCAGATACTTGTGCCTACACCAATCATCCCAGCTGCTCTAAGACTGTAGGAGAGAGCCGGCACCACACACTTGGTGACCAACTACCGGGACATCAGAGCGGAATCAATACAAAAAAAGTGAATGGACTCCTAGTCTCATACTTCTGCTAAGAGCTGTAGCCATCTGGTGACAGGACGTTAGAGCTTCAAAGGTGCAAATAATCAAGCTAACTCACTCAAGCAGTGTATTTGGGGATATCAAAACAAAACAAAGCAAGAAGCTAGGACACAGCAAGCAAATATAAAATAAATTAATACAATAACTTATAGATGGCTTGGAGACAACTGTTGATATCAAAGCAAGTAAAGAAGCAGGCCATGGTTGCTTCAACAAGATTCCAAAACAAAGAATCAAGAAATTTTCTGAATGAAGATATCTTCCTGGAATTACCAGAGGTAGAATACAAAAGATTAATGTACAGAACTCTTCAAAAGATCAGGAAGGAGATCAGGCAAAATGAAGAACAAGCCAAGGAACACATAGATAAAGCAGTCGAGGAAATTAAGAAGGTTATTCAAGAGCATAATGAAAAATATAATAAAAAAAAAATTTTTTTTTTTTTTTTTTTTGAGAATCCATAGAGAAACAGCAATCAGAAATTCGGAAGATTAACAATAAAATTTCACAATTAGACAACTCAATAGAAAGTCAGAAGAGCAGAATTGAGGAAATGGAAGTCAGAATGAGTGAGATTGAGGATAAAACACTTGTTAGCAATATATTCGAAGAAAAATCAGATAAAAGAATTAAAAAAATTGAAGAAACCCTAAGAATCATGTGGGACCCTATCAAGAGAAACAACCTATGAGTGATTGGAGTACTAGAATGGGGAGGGATAAAAGAAAACACAGAGACAATTGTTGAAGATTTGTTGGCAGAAAACTTCCCTGCTGTCATGAAAGATGAGAAGGTATCTATCCAAGATGCCCATCGAACCTCACATAAGGTAGATCCCAAAAGAAAGTCACCAAGACGTATTATAATCAAACTTGCCAAAATCGAAGATAAAGAGGGAATTTTAAGAGTAATTAAGGATAAATAAAAAGTCACCTACAAAAGAGAGTCAATAAAAATAAGCTCAGACTACTCAGCAGAAGCCATGCAGGCAAGAAGGCAATGGGATGACATATATAAAGCATTGATTAAAAAAAAAAAAAATCCAGCTAAGAATCATATATTTAGCAAAACTGTCTCTCAAATATGAAGGTGAAATTAAGACATTTCCAGATAAACAGAAGTTTAGGGAATTTGCAAAAACCAAGCCAAACTACAAGACATACTAAAGGGAATTCTCTGGTTAGAAAATCAGTAACATCGGATATCAATCCAAGACCTGAACACAGGACAGAACAACCAGGTATCAACCCAAATAGCAAAATCACAAAAATAAATCAAGATAAAAAAAGCTCAAAACAGGGAAACAGTGATGTCATTGTATAATGGGTTTTAAGTAACATAGTACAGAACCCAACTTAAAGATTAGTAGTGGATTACTCCAGCACCTGTAATCTGTATTAGCTGTGATATTAATTTCCTTCTGTAGTATAGGCATGCTGTAAGAATCATACCTGCACTGCATCATACATTTTTTCTGTGTATTGCATAGTTTTTATCTGATTCCTAACAATTAAAAACGTATCTGATTACTATTTTTACTATTATTGAGTCAGTAAATCGCATTATTGATACTTGCATTTCACAGTATATCTGAAAGAAAAAACTAAATTGATATTGCATAGAATACAGTTTTTTTTTTTAATTAAATGCTATGCTTAGTTTACTAAGCTGGCAAATTTTTTTTTTTTTTTATTTTACTTTAGATGAAGGTTTACAGAGCAAATCAGTATCTCATTAAACAGTTAATATACATATTGTTTTGTGACATTGGTTGTTAATCCCACAATGTGTCAGCACTCTCCCCTTCTCGAACTTGGGTTCCCCGTTATCAGTTTTCTTGTCCCTTCCTGTCTTCCTGTTCTTGCCCCTGGGTTTTGTGCTCATTTAATCTTGTTTTGTTTTATGGGCCTGCCTAATCTTTGGCTGAAGGGTGAACTTCAGGAATAACTTCAGTACTGAGTTAAGAGGGCGTCCGGGGGCCATATCTTGGGGTTTCTCCAGTCTCTGTCAGACCAGTAAGTCTGAACTTGTTTTGTGAGTTAGAATTTTGTTCTGTCTTCCTCTCCAACTCTGTCTGGGATCCTCTGTGGTGATCTCTGTCAGAGCAGTCAGTGGTGGCAGCTGGGATCCATCTAGTTGTGCTGGACTCAGTCTGGTGGAAGCTGTGATAGTTGTGGTCCAATAGTCCTTTGGACCAACCTTTCCCTTGTGTCTTTGGGTTTCTTCATTCTCACTTGTTCCAGGGGAACAAGTATCTTAGATGGGTACTCATAAGCTTTTAAGATCCTAAATGCTACTCACCATGCACGTTCACAAACTTCATTTAAAAAAAAAGAAGAAGAAACAGAGATACAGAAAGGGCAGAAGAAGGAAGAAAAATAGGTCTGCCATGTTCCTAATTTAAAGACAGTGAGTACAGAATACAAGACTATTACAAATACTTTAAAAATACAATAAAAATTCTACAACAAACGAATGCTTATCATAATTTTCTTAAACGTCAGTTTTGAATAAAAACAGAAGTATTATAGAATTTTAATACAAAATAAAAGCTTCTTAAAAAATTTCAGGTAGTCCACCTGGACACTTGAAATCTATACAAGTTTACCCTTTTAGCTTTTCTAATGTATGATATAAAAAGTACATATAAATTACAAGAACAACATTCAGTACTAAAAGCTGTATCTGAGTTACAATGACCTTATTAACAACTACTTCAGATTTCAGAACTACCAGAGCAAGCAAGACTACATTCTTAAAACTCAGGTTCAATGCTCCTAAGTACTCTGTTTTAATTTGCCTTCTTCTCTCTTTCACAACAAAAGAACATACAACCCTATCATCACTTCTTTATTGGTGATCCCTGAAAAAACATTCATCTAAATAACTCAACTCAAATATTGCTTTAGCTTGATCTACAACACCCTGCAAAGAAGAATGAATACTTCAGATACCTAAGGCCCTGGATATGAGCACTTTATTAACATATGTTCAAATCTTACTCTTTGGGAACGTTTGGCGTTTGCTTTGTTCCAAGATTTGAACTCATTATTATCCCAACAGCTACCTCCCTTAACTGTTTTGATTTCTATAAAGTATGTCCACTTTTAGACATGATTTTAGTTTTGATTTCATCATGGAATGCAAATACTGGTTAAGTGAAAAACTGCCTAAATGTATGTAAATGTTTTTTCTAGATTCTCATAAAGTTTACTGTCTCATCTGTTCCTACATGCAATCACAATATTCTTGACACCTTAAATAGATTTTCAACTTTCTACTTTTCTTTTGTTTACACATAATTATTTTAATGGGTTAAATATTCATTTTAATCCATTTTTAATAGAATGAACATGAAACTTTGTATATTAGAAATTCCTCACTCTAACATCATTGCTGTTGTTAGGGGCCGTCAACTCACAGCGACCTTATGTACAACAGAACAAAACACTGCCCGGTGCTTGAATTAGTAGGCTGATTGCTGTGGGGACCATGGTCTCGGGGAACCTCTAGCTCAGTTGGCATAACATAGTTTATAGAGAAAATGTTCTACATTCTACTTTGGTGAGTAGTGTCTAGGATGTTAAAAGCCTGTGAGCAGCCATCTAAGATGCTCCACTGGTCTCATCCCTTTGGGAGCAAGGGAGAATGAGGAAAACTAAAGACACAAGGGAAAGATTAGTTTAAAGGACTAATGGACCACAATTACCATGGCCTCCACCAGACTGAGTTCAGTACAACTGGATGGTGTCCAGCTACCACCACTGACTGCTCTGACAGAGATCACAAGAGAGGGTCCTGGACAGTGATGAAGAAAAATGTAGAACAAAATTCTAACTCACAAAAAGAGACCAGACGTCCTGGCCTGACAGAGATTGGGGAAACCCCGAGAGTATGGCCCCAGACACCCTTTTAGCTCAGTAACGAAGTCACTCCTTTAGCCAAGGATTAGACAGGCCTATAAAACAAAACAAGACAAAAGGGGTACACGAGCCCAGGGGCAAGGACTAGAAGGCAGGAAGGTTATAGGGAACCCAAGGCTGAGAAGGGAGAGCGTTGACATGTCGTGGGGTTTTTAACCAATGTCATAAAACAAAATGTGTACTAACTGTTTAATAGAAGCTAGTTTGTTCTGTAAACTTTCATCTAAATTACAATTTTAAAAAAATGTATAGGATAAATAAAGGAAATGAACCTCCTCAGCAAAATGGTCAGGGGAGGTTTTGAGATCTCCCTGAGACCATGTTGAGGAGTAGGAGTATCAAGCAAATCCTTTAGATCAGACCTTGGGGCTCTCAGACTTGGGAAATCAGATCAGGCTTCAGACATGATGGTAAAATGGAAACTGGTAGTGGTGGTTCCATGGGGAAGCTGGTGGTCTCACATGGGAGTGACAAGTACCAATCAGAACTGCTGGGATGTTCACCAGGGGGATAGTACACATCAAGGGGAACCTGGAAATGGCCAAGGTTTGTCATGAGCTTCACTGAGCTCCAAGAAACTAATATGAAGGAATGGGAGAGATAATAGGAAAAGCAAGAAATTGTCCTGATATGGAACAAAAGGTGTGCCATGAGGAGGAGTGGTTACAACAATCTCATTTATGGGCACCCTGAACATTTGAAGCCAGTTGGTCATTCCTAAAATCCCTGGTCCTGGTGTCCTTCTCCAGAAGAAGGTAAGGTCTGTCCCCATCAGATATGCTGAAGTCCTAATCCCCGGTACCTGTGAACATGACTTTGTTTGGAAATAGGGTCTTTGACCTATCAGTTAATATGAGTTTATACCAAAGTAGGGTGGGTCCTGATGTAATATGAGTGGTGTCCTTGTAAAAGAGAAGAAGACACAACATGCAGAGGGAAGATGCCATGTGACAATGGAGTTATGCTATAGCTACAAGCCAAGGAACACCTGGGGCTACCAGAAGTGGGGAGAGACTTGAAACATTATCCCCTAGAACCTTTGGAGGCAGCATAGCCTGATCACCTTGAATTCAGACTTCTAGTCCTCGGAATCATGAGACAATAAATTTTCTGTAGTTTTAAGCAAAAAAAAAAAAAAAAGCCACTGCTCAGTCCTGCGCCATCCTCATGATATTTGGAACGCTTGAGCCCATTGTTGCAGCCACTGTGTCAATACATCTCATTGAGGGTCTCCTTTTTTTCTCTAACCCTCTACTTTGCCAAGCATGATGTCATTCTCCAGGGACCGATCCTTCTAACAACAAGTCAAAAGTATGTGAGATGAAATCTCACCATCCTTGTTGCTAAGGAGCACTCTTGCTGTACTTCTTCCAAGAGAGATGTGTTCATTGTTTTTGCAGTCCATGGTATATTCAATATTCTTCACCAACACCACAATTCAAACGTGTCAATTCTTCTTCAGTCTTCCTTCACGTGAATATGAGGCAACTGTAAACACCATGTCTTGGGTCAGGCGCACCTTTGTCTTCAAGGTGACATCTTTGCTTTTCATCACTTTTAAGAGCTCTTTTGCAGCAGATTTGCCTAATGCAATGTGTTGTTTGATTCCATGTTTAAGGTGTATTATATTGTACACAGCCAAATAACTCTTAAAGAATTGATGGTTACAAATTATTAATATTGACTAATAATTCTTTGGCCATCAAGTCTACTTTGCTAATCAAATCAAGTAAATGCATAAAACGGTGTATATATAACTAGATACTGATCTACTTTATTAAAATATGGCTTTCTCTAGAGAAAAGAGAGGTAAAGAAATGTTACCACAAATACAGTGTTAGTTCAACTCACACTGAACTTCTCTTATGTACAAGTATTCTTTATAATACTCCTTAAACATTAGCCTGGAAAGCAATTAATTTTAAAATATCCGAAGCTTATTTAAAATATTGGGATGTGTCAGCACTTATGAATGACATTGTTTACTTATTATACATCGGCACTGTCCAACAGATGTTCTTCAATGATGGAAGTATTGTATATTTTCTAATACTGTAGTCACTAGTCCATATGAATACTGCACACTTAGAATGTGGCTGGTGTGGCTCAGGAATTGACTTTAATTTTATTTAATTTTAACTAATTTAAATCTAAATGGCCACATGTGACTAGTGGCTTCTCTAGTGGACAGCATAGCTATAGAAAATCTGCCTTTAGAGCTAAACATCATTGTCTACCACCCTCTCACACTCTCTACTAATTTTTCCTTCCTTTCTTTCTCTCTTTTTTTTTTTTTTCCTTCTTCACTCTCCACAAATTGTATAGAGTGAATTCACATGTGTTTGGCACATTTAGCATATTACCCACTGGGAGAGGGCACAATAAATATAAATAAAAAAAACTAAGTACGGATTTTATTTTTTGTTTTTCTGAGCATTTAAAATCTAGTTGGAGGGATATATATACACACATATATATATTATGTACTATATATAGTACATAGCATATGCATTATATATTACATATAATATGTATGTTTATTTATGGTTATATGGAGCCCTGGTGGGTTAGTGGTTAAGAATTCTGCAACTAATCAAAAGGTCGGCAGTTTGAATCTATCAGATCCTCCTTGGAAATCCTATGGGGCAGTTTTACTCTGCTCTATGGTGTTGCTATCAACAGAAATGGGTTGGTATATATATATATATATATACACACACACACATATATCTGTATACATACACACATACACACACAAACACAAAGATTGATATACATGTATTCTGCTGATGTTAAATAGTTTTATATGTCATTGAATTCAGAGGCAGAAAAGATTATTGCAGGCACAGTACCTTGATGAGAAGTCCCTAGGTGGCGCAAGCTGTTAAATGCTCAACTACTAGTCAAAAGGTTTGTGGTTCAAACCCAGCCAGAGATACCTCAGTAGACAGGCCTGGCAATCTGCTTTCAAAAGGTCACAGGAATGAAAACCCTGTGGAGCAGTTCTACTCTACACACATGGGGTTGCTATGAGTCAGAATCAGCTCAGTGACAACTAAGAACAACAGTGCCTTGGTATGACAGAAATATGGGTATCCTAAAAAAGGATTCCTCAAAAAGTAGGACTAGGAAAGTATTACAGGTCCAGATCACGACAGGCTGATGAGTTCGACCCTCATCCATTAAACAATAGCTGTGGATAATATCCTCCATGCATCTGTCAATTTGTTGTACTGTAGGGGCTTACTTGTTGCTGTGATACTGGAAGCTATGCCACTGGCCTTCAAATACCAACAGGGTCAGCCATGGTAGACAGGCTTCAGCTGAGCTTCCAGATGAAGACAGACTAGGGAAAAAGACCTGGCAGTCTATACCTTAAAAGAATTAGCCAGTGAAAATCTTATGAACAGTAGCAGAACATTGTCTAATACAGTGTCAGAAGATGAGCCCTTCAGGTTGGAAGGCATTCAAAAGATGACTGGGGTAGAGCCGCCTCCTAAAAGTAGAGTCAACGTTGATGAAGTGGATGGAAGCAAGCTTTCGGGACCTTCATTTGCTGATGTGGCACAACTCAAAATGAGAGAAAATATCTGTAAACATCTCTTAATAATTAGAATGTGATATGTGTGAAGTACAAATCTAGGAAAATTGGAAACTGTGAAAAATGAAATGGAATGCATAAACATTGATATCCTAGGCATTAATGAGCTGAAACAGACTGATACTGGCCATTTTGAATTGGACAATCATATGGTCTACTATGTCAAGAATGGCAACTTGGAGAGGAATGGCATTACATTCATCGTCAAAAAGAACATTTCAAGATCTATCCTGAAGTACAAGGCTGTCAGTGATAGGATAATATCCATACACCTGCAACGGAGACCAGTTAATACAACTACTATTCAAATTTGCACATCAACCACTAAGACCAAAGATGAAGATATTTACCAATTTCTGCAGTCTGAAATTCATCAAACATGCAATCAGGATGCATTGATAGTTACTGGTGATTGGAATGAGAAAGTTGGAAACAAAGAAGAAGGATCAGTAGTTGGAAAACGTGGCCTTGGTGAAAGAAATGGCACCGGAGGTCTCATGATATAATTTTGCAACATGAACGACTTCTGCATTCCAAATACCTTTTTTGAACAACATAAACAGAGACTACACACATGAACTTCAGCAGATGGAATACACAGGAATTAAATCAACTACATCTGTAAAAGAGACAATGTAACAGCTCAATATCATCAGTCAGAACAAGGCCAGGGGCTGACTGTGGAACAGACCATCAATTATTCATGTGCAAGTTCAAGTTGAAGCTGAAGAAAATTAGGACAAGTCACCAGACCCAAAATACAACCTCGAGTATAACACACCAGAATTTAAAGACCATTTCAAGAATAGACATGACATGTTGAACATTAAGGAACAAAGATCAGACAAGTTGTGAAATGACATCAAGGACATCATACATGAAGAAAGCAAGAGGTCATGAAAAAGACAGAAAAGAAAGAAAAGACCAAAATGAGTGTCAGAAGAGACTCTGAAACTTGCTCTTGAAAGTAAAGTAGATAAAGCAAAAGGAAAAAATGATGAAATCAAAGAGCTGAATGGAAGATTTCAAAGGGTCGCTTGAGTAGACAAAGTCAAGTATTATAATGCAAAGATCTGGAGATACAAAACCAAAAGGGAAGAACACACTCAGCAGTTCTCAAGCTGAAAGAACTGAAGAAAAAATTCAAGCCTCAAGTTGCAATATTGAAGGATTCTGCTGTGAAAATATTAAATGATACAGGAAGCATCAAAAGAAGATGGAAAGAATACACAGAGTCACTTTACCAAAAAGAATTGGTTGACATTCAACCATTTCAGGAGGTAGTATGGGATCAGTAACTTATGGTACTGAAGGAATAGTTCCAAGCTGCACTGAAGACATTGGTGAAAAACAAGGCTTCAGGAATTGACGGAATACCAATTGAGATGTTTCAACAAACGGATGCAATGCTGGAAGTACTCACTCATCTATGCCAAGAAATTTGGAAGACAGCTACCTGGCCAACCAACTAGTAGAGATATATACCCATTCCAAAGAAAGGTGTTCCAACTGAATGAGGAAATTATCAAACAATATCATTAATAGCACATGCAAGTAAAATTTTGCCAAAGATCTTTCCAAAGGAACTACAACAGTACATCAACAGAGAACTGCCAGTAATTCAAGCCTTATTCAGAAGAAGACATCGACCAAGGAATATCATAGCTCACGTCAGGTGGATCCCCTCTGAAAGCAGAGAATACCAAGAAGTTATTTACTTGTGTTTTATTGACTGTGTGAAGGCATTCAACCATGTGGATCATAACAAATTATGGATAACATTGTGAAGAATGGGAATTCCAGAACACTTAATTGTGTTCATGCAGAACCTGTACATAGATCAAGAGGCAGTTGTTTGAACAGGACAAGGGGTACTGCGTGGTTTAAAGTCAGGAAAGGTGTGAGTCAGGGTTGTATCCTTTCACCATATTTATTTAATCTGTATGCTGAACAAATAATCTAAGAAGCTGGACTATAGAGCAATGACAGGGCATCAAGATTGGAGGAAGAGTCATTAACAACTTGCATTATGCAGATGACACAACCTTCTTGCTGAAAGTGAAGAGGACTTGAATCACCTACAGATGAAGATCAAACACTACAGCCTTCAGTATGGGTTACACCTCGATATAAAGAAAACAAAAGTCCTCACAACGGGACCAACAAGCAACATCATGGTAAATGGAGAAAAGACTGAAGTTGTCAAGGATTTCATATTACTTGCATCCATAATCAATACCTATGGGAGCAGGTGGTATTGATTAATCCACAAGAGCCAAAATATGACCTTGAGTATATCCCACCTGAATTTAGAGACCATCTCAAGAATAGATTTGATGCATTGAACACTAGTGACCGCAGATCAGACGAGTTGTGGAATGACATCAAGGACATCATCCATGAAGAAAGCAAGAGGTCACTGAAAAGACAGAAAAGAAAGAAAAGACCAAGATTACTCTGAAACTTGCTCTTGAGCTTCGAGCAGCTAAAGCAAAAGGAGGAATTGATGAAGTAAAAGAACTGAACAGAAGATTTCAAAGGGCATCTCGAGAAAACAAAGTAAAGTATTATGATGACATGTGCAAAGAGCTAGAGATGGAAAACCAAAAGGGAAGAACACGCTCGGCGTTTCTCAAGCTGAAAGAACTGAAGAAAAAATTCAAGCCTCGAGTTGCAATAATGAAGGATTCCATGGGGAAAATATTAAACGATGCAAGAAGCATCAAAAGAAGATGGAAGGAATACACAGAGTCATTATACCAAAAAGAATTAGTCGATATTCAACCATTTCAAGAGGCTGCATATGATCAGGAACCGATGGTACTGAAGGAAGAAGTCCAAGCTGCTCTGAAGGCATTGGTGAAAAAAAAAGGCTCCAGGAATTGATGGACTATCAAGTGAGATGTTTCAACAAACAGATCAAGGCTGGAGGTGCTCACTCATCTATGCCAAGAAATAAGGAGACAGCTTCCTGGAGAGATCCATATTTATGCCTATTCCCAAGAAAGGTGATCCAGCTGAATGTGGAAATTATAGAACAATATCATTACTATTACACGCAAGCAAAATTTTGCTGAAGATCATTCAACAACAGCTGCAGCAGTATATCGACAGGGAACTGCCAGAAATTCAGGCTGGTTTCAGAAGAGAACATGGAACCAGGGATATCATTGTTGATGTCAGATGGATCCTGGCTGAAAGCAGGGAATACCAGAAGGATGTTAACCTGTGTTTTATTGATTATGCAAAGGCATTCAACTGTGTGGATCATAACAAACTATGGATAACACTGTAAAGAATGGGAATTCCAGAACACTTAATTGTGCTCAAGAGGAACCTTTATATAGATCAAGAGGCAGTTGTTCGGACAGAACAAGGGGACACTGATTGTTTTAAAGTCAGGGAAGGTGTGTGTCAGGGTTGTATTCTTTCACCATACCTATTTAATCTGTATGCTGAACAAATAATCCGAGAAGCTGGACTATATGAAGAAGAATGGGGCATCAGGATTGGAGGAAGACTCTTTAACAACCTGTGTTATGCAGATGATACAACCTTCCTTGCTGAAAGTGAAGAGGACTTGAAGCACTTGCTAATGAAGATCAAAGACCACAGCCTTCAGTATGGATTACACCTCAACATAAAGAAAACAAAAATCCTCACAACTGGACCAATGAGCAACATCATGATAAACGGAGAAAAGATTGAAGTTGCCAAGGATTTCATTTTACTTGGATCCACAATCAACAGCCATGGAAGCAGCAGTCAAGAAATCAAAAGACCCATTGCATTGGGCAAATCTGCTGCAAAGGACCTCTTCAAAGTGTTGAAGAGCAAAGATGTCACCCTGAAGACTAAGGTGTGCCTGACCCAAGCCATGGTATTTTCAACTGCATCATATGCACGTGAAAGCTGGACAGTGAATAAGGAAGACCGAAGAAGAGTTGACCCCTTTGAATTGTGGTGTTGGCGAAGAATATTGAATATACCATGGACTGCCAAAAGAACAAACAAATCTGTCTTGGAAGAAGTGAGGCCAGAATGCTCCTTAGAGGCAAGGATGGTGAGACTGCGTCTTACATATTTTGGACAAGTTCTCAGAAGGGATCAGTCCCTGGAGAAGGACATCATGCTTGGCAGAGTACAGGATCAGTGGAAAAGAGGAAGACCCTCAACAAGGTGGATTGATACAGTGTCTGCAACAATGAGCTCAAGCATAACAACGATTGTAAGGATGGCACGAGATCAGGCAGTGTTTCGTTCTGTTGTGCATAAGGTCTCCACGAGTCAGAACAGACTCGACGGCACCTAACAACAATAACATGGAAGCAGCAGTCAAGAAAACAAAAGATGCATTGCATTGGGCAAGTCTGCTGCAAAAGACCTCTCTCAAGTGTTAAAAAGCAAAGATGTCACTTTGAAGACTAAGGCACTTCAGAGCCAAGCCATGGTGCTTTCAATAGCCTTATATGCATGCAAAATTGGACAATGAATAAGAAAGACCAAAGAAGAATAGATGCCTTGGAATTATGGTGTTGGCGAAGAATATTGAATACACCATGAACTGCCAAAAGTCTTGGGAAAAGTACAGCTAGAATGCTCCTTGGAAGCAAGGATGAGGAGACTTCGTCTCACGTACTTTGGACAAGTTATCAGGAGGGATCAAGTCCTGGAGAAGGACATCATACTTTGTAAAGCAGAGGGTCAGCAAAGAGAGGAAGAACCTCAATGAGATGGACTGACACAGTAGCTGCAACAATGGGCTCATGCATAACAACAATTGTGAATATGGCTCAGGACTGGGCAGTGTTTCCTTCTGTTGTACATAGGGTCACTATGAGTTGGAACTCATTTGAGGGCACTTAACAGGACAGCAGCATGGATAATATACAAGAATTTGCATTGTAATATGATCAGTTATTATTTGTTAATATTATTCTGGAAGCATTGATATGGATTATAAGAAAGTGTAATTTGTCCCTATGTTGCATTATCTGTCTACGTTTCTGTTTTATTGAGGGAAGAAATTAATCTTATGCATTCCAGTAATTCCTGTACCTAGCACTTTATCTGGCTTGTAATAAATACTCACAGATTATTCTGAAATTTTTCTTGACTGTATGCATCATATCTGAGAGTACAAATACTTACCTATGTAATCTTCAAATCATTTGAGAGTAAACAAGGAATAAAATGCTGATTTTTTTCTTTGTGTAGTAGGAGCTAGAACACAGGTCTCATCTTCAGTATTCAGTATTTTGTTCTTAGCTCAGCAGCCAGCCTTAGAGTGAGTTTTTGAACTTGGGGTATGTGATGGTTAAGGTGGTGTGTCAACTTGGCTGGGCCATGGTTCTCAATGGTTTGATAGATGTATGATGGTGTGATCACTTCCATGATGAGATTTGATATTATGTGATCATCTCCATGATGGGATCTGCTGTGAGTAGCCCATCAGTTGAAAGGCAGTTTCCTTGGGTATGTGGCCTGCATTGAATAAAAGTGGATATTCTGGCAAGGCTTGTGGGCTTTTGCTCATTCTGGATCCTGCAGCTGGCTCCTGTTCATCTGACCTCTGGTTCTTGGGACTTGAGCTAGTAGCTTACCTTAAGTCTTGCCTGCTGATCTTTGGGATTCATTGATCTTCACAGCCTGTGAGCAAGAACCCTGCTCTCCAACTTGCCAATCCTGGGTTTGCCAATCCCTGTGACTACATGCATCAGGAGAAACCTCTATGCTGACCCACAGACTTCGGATTTTCCAGCCTCTACAACTGCATGTTCCATTGCCTTGATATAAATCTCTCTCTATATATATTTATATGCTTTACTGGTTTTGCTTCTCTAGATAACCCAGCCTAAGGCAGGGTATAAGGGAAAATGCCATAGTGTAAAATTTGCTAGTTTTCTAGTCATACTGGGTGATCTTCCCTGCAAGACTTATCTATTCCTTCTTGTTCCTGATCATGGGCAGGTGAATTTATTCATTTTGTGTGCCTAGATATTAGAGATTTGATGTTCCTGTTGACACACAAGAGACAATGAATATATAATCTTTAGGGTAGGGTTAGATCAAGTGAGGCCAAGGAGATTTAAAAAAAAAAAAAGAGCTATGATGTTCCTACTAAAATCATGGACCTTGTGGCCAAGAGGCATGAAATGTAGTATAACTGAATAGAAATATACAAAAATTTTTTTCTTTTATGATCATCTAAAAAATACCATCTACATGAGCAACATGCCACCACCAGGAATGGTTACTCATTCTGCCAATTTATATGGAAATCTCTGTGCTAACTTAATGACACCATCCTTTTCTTTTCCAGGGATCCCAGACTTGTCAGTGAGTTTTAGCATCACAGGAAGACCAACAGATCTCAGGTCTGTCATTAACCACACAAGCTAAAGTTTTTTTCCAACCTTAGGAAGTAGGTACAGACAACAACATGAGAGAAAAGTCTCAATTAGCTTAGACCAGGAGAGAAATTGAGCCTCAAAGAATTCAATTCAGAGATGATAAGTGATTAGATAAAAAAATAAATAAATAAAGAGGTGTTTTCTCGACTAGGAAACCCTGGTGGCATAGTGGTTAAGTGCTACGGCTGCTAATCAAAGCTTCAGCAGTTCAAATCCCCAGGCGCTCCTTGGAAACTCTATGGGGCAGTTCTACTCTGTCCTATAGGGTCACTATAGGAGTAGGAATCAACTCGACAGCACTGGGTTTGTTTTTTTCTTGACTAAGCTAAGATAGGTATCTTTCAGCAGTGGGGAGATGCAATGCACAAAGCATGCAAAATGCAACTGTTTCCAAAGTGTCTTTCTTATACCTTGATTATAATGTTTTGGAATTACTTAAAATTACTTTCATGAAATGCATAAAATATAAAAAGGAATGATCCATGGCACTTACCCTAAGGGAAATTATAAACCAAAATTGAGTCAAATATGCAAACCTTAGTCATTAATGTGATAATTTAGGTGTCGTAATAGAGTTATATACAGGATTCACTGAAGGCTGTGGAGTGAGTTGATTATCTAAATGCCTTTAAGCAGGAAAAGTATCAGAGAGGGCTTCAGAGAGAAAGAAGTACTTTAGTTGTTTGACAGAAGAATAATGATTTTCTACATGATCAAGGAGAGAGAATACTTTAGACAGTAAGAGCAAAGTACACAAAAATATAGGCACATGAAAGTTTCAAGAAACATCTAGGGAACTGCAAGTAGATTCATCTGGCTAAGCTGTAAGGTATGATCACAGAGGAAAGAAAGTGAGCTTTAAAGGCAGATGAGCTTTGTATCACAGCACTGACTCACCACTAAATAACTGAATGTCTTTGAGCATATTAATTAACTTATCTGAGTCTCATTTGTTAAAAGGAGAGAATAATAATTACCTTGTAGGATTGCTGTGAAGATTATCCAAAGTACCTGCACACACACAAAAAGACCAGTCGTTATGTTAACTTCAACTCATTGTGACCCCATGTGTGTTATGGAAGAATTATGCTCCATAGGATTTTCAGTGGCAAAGTTTTGGAAGTAGGTCATCAGACCATTCTTCCCAGGTGCCTCTGGGTGGACTCAAATGTCCAACCTTTTGGCTAGCAGCCAAGTACATTAACTATTTTCACCACCCAGGAGCTGCAGTGTCTAGTTAAAGAAGAGTCTCAATAAATGGTATCTGTCATCATCATCAAATTGGAAAAGCAGGCTCACAGAAGACCTTGTGTTCCACACTGGTTTTTATGTGGGGGACATAAAAAGGCTTCAAACAGAGAAGAAATAAGCTCAGACCCATGTCTTTTAGAAAATCACTCTGATAGCATCAAGGATGGTGGAAAGAATTAAACCCAGAATCAGGGAAACCAGTGAGCAGCCACTTAAATAATAGCCCTAGCACTATGTGAGTACAGACCTAGGGGACTAAGGGTTGAGATGGAGAGGGTGATGCATCATCTCAAATTTTCCCCTCTCCTCCTTCCCCATCAAAGTTTAAGTGGTTTATGGAAAGCTATGGTTATACTGGGAAAGAAGAAGATACTGTGGCTTTTTTCTTCCTGCCCTATTGTTAAAACAGTAATTTTTATCACATTGTATTTCAGAATTTTGTGTTATAGCTAATCTTTTACCAGGGAAGTCTTCTGCTCTGGGCTTTCAAAATAAATCTAAGATACAATTAGATGTCTGTCCCTCAAACCTCACCACTTAAAATCACCCATGTTATTGGAGAATCTGCGCATAATAGCTGATAAAATGAATTTGGAGTCCTGTAACAGTGGATAGCAACAGTCAGTGAATGTATGAATGTGGTTGCTGGTGTTGCCAGTCCCACTCAGAAAGTACTATTACTACACACATTCTTTGTCATAGCCAGTGTTGTTTCTTGTCAAAGACATTCAGTGTACATAAAGAAGTAATGTAACACATATTTTTAAGAAAACTCATCCATATCATCCTCTATACATGCTGTCAGTTTTAATTTTGATTCTTCTAAGTTTTAATTTTATAGCATTTTTCATTGGTGCATTCCTACACAACGGGGCATAGAGGCTAAAGTCTGATGCTTAACCACATGGCATTGTCCTGGACGGTTTTTTAATGATCTTTACTCTCAAAATGTTTATATTCTAATAGCAGGGCAGGCTATAAACAAATGAGTGCAAATACAGTAGACAAGGGCAGTTATGGCCCTGCTACAAAAAGAATGTACAGACATGTCAGAGCTGACTGCTTGACTCAGTTAGATGGATGCTTATTTATTTTCATACTATTTCCTGTCCTACCAAGAAAACAAAACAAAACATAATGCCATTTGTTTCTATAGTGCTTTATATTTTGGGCCTGAACAGCTAGAAGGATGCTGTGACCATAAACTGAAACAGGAAAGTTATGACAAAAGAAGGTGCATATGTGGATTAACAGCTCAGGCTGCTAACCAAAAGGTCGGCAGTTTGAATCCACCAGCCACTCCTTGGAAACCCTGTGGGGCAGCTCTGGTCACTATGAGTTGGAATCGACTTGACAGCAACAGCTTTTTTTTTTTTTTGGTTTTTGGTATGTAGATCTGGAGCTCAATTTTGGCCTGGTTAAGTTTAAGATACCTATCAGACATCCAAAAAGAGATGTCCAGAACAGACGGATATATAAAGTTCAATAAGGGAAACAGGCTAGAAAAGAAATAAGGAATCATTAGTATAGAAACTCTACTTAAAACCACGAGACTAAGTATAGTCACCAAGAAGGTGGGTGGGTAGAGAAGTTCATGAACAGAGCTTGGAGACACTCTAAAATTAAGAAATTGCAGAGATGTGAAGGAACAAGCCACACTGAGAAGGAGCATCATTTAATGTACAAAGGAAACCAGAGAATTCGGTGTCATGATAACTACATAAACAAAAGTGTTCAGGAGGAAGGAGAAATTAAATATTACAAGATGAAGACTGAGTATTGATGGCTGGATTTCCAATGTGGCCATCATTGCAAATATGACAAGAGTAGTTCCTATGAAGAAGGCACAAGTCTCATTGGAGTGATTTTAAGAGAAAATGGAAAGAGATTAAATCGAAGATACTAAATATAGATAACTCTTCAAAGGGTTTTGTTGTAAAGGGAAGCAGAGAACTGAAGAAATTTGCAGAAGTGGAAATGGAGCTGAGAGGGCTTTTTTTTTTTTTTTTTAATGGGAGAAATAACCCATTTGTATACTGCTGCACTATGTTGTTTAATAATCCTTAAGGCAGATATTATTTGTTCTCATTTTGCAGTCAGAAAAAAATGATACTGTCAAGATTATGAGATTCGCCCAAGAGTCCTATGACTGAGCTAGTGTTAAGACATGAAACTATCGATAGGCCCTTTGATTCCCCAGCTTCTGCTCATTCCATTATGCCAGGAAGCCTTTCCTCCCCAAAAACAAACACTGGAAAAGAAGGAAAAGGATTCTTCTCCCTGTGATGAGAGCCTGGGCATCACCCAGTGTATAAGGGAGGCATCTTACCTAAGATCTCCATTAATATTATTATTGATGCATGTGTTTACTTTCCAGGGTTAATTTATATGACCACATTTAAGATTTTCTTTTAATATAGTACCATACAACAAACCCTTTCTTATATTTATTATTCATAATAGTAACTCTCTACTACTCTGAAATCAGTTAATTTTTTATTTTTAATTATAAAGGCAATTTCTAGTAATTTGATATAAACCAAGCCATCAAATCCAAGTGGAAGCTAGTTTTGCAATAGCAGACATGATGAAAAAGTAAAGTGAAACAATTTAACTAAAATCCTCAACATAATTATATTTAATGATTTTGTTTTATTATTTATTTTTATGAGTTATATTCTTTCCACATGCTATATGTCATCTACTGAGGGGCTCAGTTAATATTCTTTTACAAAATGGAACAGTAATGTTTTAGATATGATGGTGTGAAGATTTGTATAAGTGTCTAAAAATTTCATACATTGTAACTCTAAAAGAAATTATATGCTTCCCTTGGCTGAAGTTGTCCAACTCATATTTATTTTAGTGTGATGAGATCTGTAGGTCTTAAATAAGGATTCAGAGGAGGGAAAATAGTCCCAGAGGTAGCATATGTTTTCATTCTCAATGCAGATATCTGAGGTTTATTTATTCCTTAAAGAAATAAATATACTGTGCTACTGTATTTATCCAAGAAATAATTAATTCAGTTTTTTCCTCCAACATCATTGAATTAGGCTACCCCGCTGGTGGGGAGTGTGGAATACCAAAATGAAAGTCATTTTGAGATGGCTTAAATTCATACTTGTAAAAATTAATGACTGCGTAAGGAAGGAGAAAAACATACTTCCAGCAAAGAAGTGAACACGGAGATAATTAGAGTGCATTCAATACTATAAAACTAATATTTTATGACTCATGTTCATGTTCTTCCATTTGATGATCATTTCAAAGCTTGGTGAAAGATATGTTAGCAATTAGTATCTTTGAAAAGTACATCCAACTGGGAAGAAACTATCAAACAACTGAAAAAGCTTATAGGTATGGCTATAGGAAATGTCCATGTAGTTATGGGCATTCTCTATGATGTATATAAGATTTCCTTTGATTTCACAAAATCACATTATATCAAAATGCAGTAAGTTCTTTCTGAAGTGCTCTATGGACAAAACAAATATTGAGAAAAACACTATTTCCATCTTCTGAGAGTGTGAATGATGTATGTCTGAATGTATGTATGCATGCCATAATATATTTAATTTTCTTGATTGAAAAAATACACAAAAAGCTATACGAAGACAAAGCTACATATTGCCCCCTACATACATCCCTTATTTCAATTCCCACAGATATATACCTTTCTCTTACTAGTACACAGATATGGATCTACCTCTGTCTTTCCCTCCTCTAATCTCTTTTATACCTATGTCATTTTATGTGGATGGGATTGTATGGACAATTTTGGAAAAATTGTTTATATAGTTATTTATCTTCCCTTTTTCTTCTCTTTATTACTCTTCCAACCCTATTTCCCCTTCACCACAACATAACCAGAAGCCCTAGGTAATAAGTCTTGACTATCTGAGCATAAAAATCTGTATTTTCTGTGCTCATATAGCCATATACATATGCACACATGCATAGGAGATACTTTACATTATTTATAAAAATATATTCAAAACAACTATCACACCCACTCTGCATGTTTTCCTCACTCAGCAATAGTTTGCAAAAACTGCAAACTGTTCCACATCACCTGGGTCAGCTTAAATTCTTTGTTTTAAATGGCCGCATAATATCCTGTGTTGGAAATACACCATCATTTTTCAACCAAGCTTGCTTACTTTCAATCTTACAGAATAATAATAGCATTTTTAAAGGATTGAGAAATACTGATTTAGTAAAGCAATTGGCCTGGTTCTCATGCTTGAACACTCTTTGCCTTGTCCTGATCTACCAAGTAGGCCCTTCTGTCACTAGGTTTGGACCCAGCTGGAAGGTGGAAAGAAAGGGATGAAATGCAACTAAAAAAGCAAGAATAAAACATTTTAGGTAAATGAGAGCTGACTGCAACCAAATATCATTAAAAAAAAAATAATCTCAGGCCCCATTCAAAATAAGACTGATGGAAAATGAAAAAATATATATCAGCTGAGAACCCATTTAAAAAATTTTCAACAGCTATTTAAATTTTTAAAATCTCTTCATTATTTTTTCAGAAGGTACAGACAGTCCTCTTTGAAATCACCCTTTTTCTTTATCCTCCATTCTGTGTTAATTGCCATTTAATTTTTAAACTATAGGCAGTCCCCGGGTTATGAAAGTCTGACTTATGGACAACTCATACTTAAAGAACGACTGCCATAGGCCTATTATGTTAAAAATTTGAGTTAAATACGTACAATTGTTCATAACAAGGAATGCACACACAACTTTGTGATGCTTGTGGAAACACTGCATGTTTTGGAAGTGTTTCTTAAGTGCTACGTATGCACAGAAAGTTAAAATATATGCTATATACCAAGAAAAGCATTTGACTAACTGACGCTAAATAGGAACCATATGTACCTGTTCCAATTTACCTACAAATTCGACTTAAAGACAAACTTAGGAATGGATCTCACTCATAACCTGTGGACTGCCTGTATTACAATATTAATTGAGGAAGTTGAGCATATGGGGTATATGAGTTCATTAAAATGAAGAGTTAATAAGGTTCTAGTTATATTGTTAATTGATAACTTGATAAAAATTATACATTAAATTTTAATAACTAAATTTCAAAGATATTTCTTCCTGGTTTACAGTATTAAAAGTATGTGTTTAGAGCATGACTAGAGAAGTTGTCTGGCTTTATAATTCTGACTCTGCCATTGATTATTTAAATAAATTTAAGCAAACTATTTGGCTTCCAGTGCCTCAATTTACTCACTCATAAGCTGAATAAACTATTCAGTTGTGAGAATAAAACAAGGGAAGGTATGTGGATCTGCTTCAGACAACTACAAACACTATATACAGAACAGTGTTTTCATAAAGGTAATCAATTTAGAAAGGACATAAGGAAACTCTTAATTGTTCATTCATCATTTAATAAATATATTCTGATTATTTTTATATACTGTAAGTGGGGTTAAGCCTGGAAGGTGAGTGGGCCAAATGATAATGAATACAAAAAGGTGACTTTTTCAAGTTTTTTTTTTCTGTCACATCTGTATGTAAAACTTCATAGAAAATAAAGTATGTTGCCATGTCAGTTTACCAAATTGGCTTCAAATTATTCTATGTACCACTCAGTCACCATATTCCTCTACTTACAGGGGATTGATTAGTGGCTATACCCAATGTAGTCTGTGTTTAGTCAATATATGGAAGAAAAGTTTCATTGTAGTCAGTCAGATGGAATAAAATCAAATCAATAAAATCAAAGCTCCAAACACTTATAAGGATAAGCTTGTGAAAAATGAAATATCACTTACAAAGGGGCACCAATAATACTAAGAGCTGATTTCTCTTCAGAAACCATGCAGGCAAGAAGGAAATGGGATGACATATATAAAACCTTGAAAGAAAAGAATTGCTAAACAAGGATCATAAATCCATTAAAACTGTCTTTCAAAAACACTGAGGAAACTACGACATTTCCAGATTAGCATAAATTAAGGGAATTTTTAAAAGCCAGACCAACCTTGCAAGAAATATTAAAAGGAATCCTTCAGATAGAGAACCAACAACATCAGACAACAACCTGAGATAAAGACACACAACAGCATCATCCAGATACCAACTCAGATAAAAATTTCACAAAAGTAAAATAAAACTACAAAACTGACCACAGGGAACCAGAGGTGTTAAGTGGTAAACAACAACAAAAAAAGGGAATAAAATGTGTCATTATAGAACTTCCGTATGGAGAGGAAGTCAAGGTGATTTCAAGATATAACAGACTGATTTAAATTTAAGAGGATAAAGGTAAGCTTCAGAGTAACCACAATGAAAATTAATAAATCTACTCACCAGAATAAAGAAGAAAATAAAAAAGACCCAGTAAACACAAAAATGATTGATGAGAAAAGAAAATTTATATATGAAAAGAACTCAGCGTAGAAAAGAGGAATAAAGGAATTATTAACACTACCAAAAAAAAGTATAACAAAATGACAGTAATTTATTCATAATTATCATTAATCACACTAAGTGTAAATGGATTAAATGCACCAGAAAGAGACAGAGAGTGGCAGAATGGATTAAAAAAAAAAAAATGACTCATCAATGTGCTATCTGCAAGAGACATGCCTTAGACACAACATAAATAAGTTAAAAATCAAAAGACAGAAAAAATATATCCAGCAAACAGTAACCAAAAGACAGCAGGAGTAGCAATAATTTTGGATGAAGTAGTCAAATAGACTCTAAGAGAAAATCCATTATAAGAGACCAAAAAGAGCATTATATAATGATTAAAGGGTCAGTTCACCAAGAAGTCATAACAATAATGTATATTTACACACTCAATATCAGAACTCTGACATACATAAACTCTAACAGAATTGAAAAGAGAAATAGACAGTTCTACAGTAATAGTGGGGCCCTGGGGACTTTAATACACCACTTTTGATAATGGACAGAACAACTAGAAAGAAAATAAAGAAACAGAAGATCTAAATAACACAACCAACCAATGTGACCTCATAGACATACGGAACACATGACCCAACAGCAGTACAGTACACATTCTTCTCCAATGCACAGATTATTCTCCAGAATACAGCATATCCCAGGCCACAAAGCAAGTCTCAATAAATTAAAAAAACATAGGTGTAATACAAAGCTTCTTCTCTGACCATAACACTGTAAAACCAGAAGTCAATAACAGAAAGAGCAAGAATAAAAAATTAAATACATGGAAACTAAATAACGCCTTATTTAAAAACAACTGGGTCATAGAAGAAATTAAAAATAAAATTAAAAAATAGAATCAAATGAGAATAATGACACAGTGTATCAAAATCTCTGGGGCACAGCAAAAGCAGCACTCAGAGGAAAATTTATAGCAATAAATGCACACATCAAAAAAGAAGAAAGTCCAAAATCAATAACTTAACCTGACAACTTGAATAACTAGAAGTTCACAGTCACTGGAAGAAAGGAAATACTAAAGATCAGAGCAGAAATAAATAAGATAGAAAAACAATAGAAATAATCGACAGAACTAGAAGTTGATTCTTTGAAAGGAAAAATAAAATTGACAAACCACTTGCCAAATTGACAAAGGGAAAAAAAAATGAGAAGACACAAATAACCAAAAAACAGAAATGAAATGGGTGACATTACAACACAACCAACTGAGATAAAGTGGATCATACCAAAAAAAACCAAACCCACTGCCATCGAGTAGATTCTGACTCATAGCGACCCTATAGGACAGAGTAGAACTGCCTGATAGAGTTTTCAAGAAGCACCTGGTGGATTCAAACTGCTGACTTCTTGGTTAGTAGTCGTTGCACTTAGCCACTGCGCCACCAGGGTTTCCAAAGTGGATCATAGAAAAATATTATGAATAATTTTTCTTCAATAAATTTGAAATCCTAGAAGAAATGGACAAATTTCTACTAATACACTACCTACCTAAACTAATGCAAATAGAGGTAAAAAATCTGAATAGACCCATAACAAAAGAAGAAATTGAAAATGTCATTAAAAAACTTCTCTGAACTATTCTACCAAACATTCAGAGAAGAGTTGTCACCAATTCTACTCAAATTATTCCAGTATGTAGAAAAGGAAGGAATACTCCCTGATACATTCTATGAAGCCAGCATAACCCTGACAGTACACCCATGCAAAAACATCACACAAAAAAAGAAAGTTACAGACCAATATCCTTCATGAATACAGATGCAAAAATTCTCAACAAAATTCTAGCCAACAGAGAATGACAGCATATTGTATCAGGTGAGATTGATATCAGGGATGCAAAGGTGGTTCAACATTAGGAAATCAATCAATGTAATTCACCATATAAATAAAACAGAGGAAAATAATCTCAATCAATGAAGAAAAGGCATTTGGTACAGTCCAAAATACTTTCCTGATAAAAACTCTTTGCAAAATAAGAACAGAAGGAAATTTCAGCAACATAATTAAGGGCATATATGCAAAATCAAGAGGTGCCCTGGTGGCGAAGTGGTTGAACGCTTGGTTGCTAACCAAAAGGTTGGCAGTTGGATACCATCAGAGCTCCACAGGAGAAAGATGTGGCAGTCTGTTCCCCTAAAGATTTACAGCCTTGGAAACCCTATAGGGGCAGTTCTACTCTCTTCTATAAGTTCACTATGAGTCAGAATTGACTCAATTGCAATGCGTTATGCAAAACCAACAGCCAAGATTATTCTCAATGGAGAGAGATTGAAAGAATTCCCCTTGAGAATGGGAGCAAAACAAGAATTCCCACAATCACTACACTTACTCAATACACTGCAAATCCTGGCCAGAGCAATAAGGCAAAAAAGGGAGATAAAGGGCATCCAAACTGATAAGGAAGAAGTAAAACTATCCCCATTTGCAGATGAAATGATCTTATACATAGAAAATCCCAGATTCCACAAGAAAATTGCTGAAACTAATAGCATTCAGGAAAGTGTCAGGGTACAAGATCAGCATACAAAAATCATTTGGTTTCCTCTACACTAACAAGGAGAACTCCAAAAAGGGAATAAAGAAAACAAATACCATTTGCCATAACCCCCAAAGATAAAATATCTAGGAATAAATATAACCAGAGATGTAAAAGGCTTATACAAGGAAAACTACAAAACACTACTGCAAGAAACCAAAAGAGACCTACATAAACGAAAAAACTTTCCATCCTCATGGACTGGAAGACTTAATATTGTAAAAATGTCAATACTACCCAAGTGATCTATAAATATAGTGCAGTCTCAATCCAAATCCCAACAAGATTTCTTTAATGAACTGGAAAAACTAATCTCCAACTTTATATGGAAAGGAAAAAGGACCTGAACAGTTAAATCAATATTGAAGAAAAACAAAGTAGGAAGCCTCACACTTCTGATCTAAGAACTTAGTATACAGCCACAGTAATCAAAATAGCCTGGTACTGGTACAACAACAGACACATAGGTCAAAGAAACATAATTGAGAACCCAGAAGTAAATCCATCCACCTACGGACAGATAATCTTCAACAAAGTATCGAAAGCTGTTCAATGCAGAAGAGACAATCTCTTTAACAAATCGTGCTAGAAAAACTGGATATCCGTTTGTAGAAAAATGAAACAGCATTCATACCTCATGCCATACACAAAACTAAATCAAAATAGATAAAAGACCTAAATGTTAAAGCAAAAACAATAAAACTCCTGTAAGACAACATAGGGACAAAGCTAGGGGTCCTAATTTTTGGCAGAAACACACTATTAAGTACAACAAAAAATCCACAAACAACAGAAGATAAACTAGAAAACTGGGACCCTCTAAAATAAAAGACTTTATGCAAAGCATAAAAACAGAACCTACGGATTAGGAGAAAAAAATTTTGGTAATGACAAATCTAACAAGTGTCTAATCTCTAATATGTATAACTCAACCACGAAAAGCCAAATAATCGAACAAAAAAATGGTCAAAGGACATGAACAAACACTTCACCAAAAAGGGCATTCAGGTGACTAACATGTGAAGAGATGCTCGTGATCATTAGCCATTACAGCAATGCAAATCAAAACTACAATGAGATACCATCTCACTCCTGCAAACATGGCACTGGTCAAAAAAAAAGAAAACAACAAATGCTGGTCAGGATGTGGGGAGGTTGGAACTGCTATCTGCTGCTAGTGGGATTGTAAAATAGAACAGCCACTATGGACAACAGTGTGGTGCTTCTTCAAAAAGCTAGACATAGAAATACTTTATGATCCAGCAATCCCACTGCTAAGTACATACCTTAGAGCTGTAAGAGCATTGACATGAATAGACATATGCACACTCATGTTCACTGCAGCATTATTCACAATAGCAAAAGGTGGAAACAACCCAAGTGCCCATCAGTGGATGAATGGATAAACAAATTGTGGTATATACATACAATAGAATACTATGCTACAATAAAGAATAATGATGGGCCCGCAAAACATAACATGAATGAATTTGGAGGGCATTACGCTGAGTGAAATAAATCAAACACAAAAGGACAAATATTGCATGATACCACTTTTTTTTTTTTTTTTTTTTTTTTTACCACTTTTATAAAGTCAAGAATAGGTATACACACAGAAACCGACATTCTTTGGTGGTTATCAGGGATGGGGGGAAGGAGGCAGAATCACTAACTAGATAGAAGACATGTCATAATTCTGGTGATGGGGAAAGGCAATACTTAATATGGGGAAAGTGAGCGCAGCTTGACCAAAGTAAATGAAGACACCGAAAGGTACACAAGATTTTTTTTTTTTAATGGCAAATGCTATAACATATACAATCTTGCAACAACAGTAATAACAAAAAAAAAAATGTGAATCATTACATAGGTAGATAGGTATGCTAGAGGCATGTGGAAAGGCATATAGGAGTGTCAAACCAAAGAAAAAAACCGAATTCATTGCTGTCCTGTCGATTCTAACTCATAGTGACCCTATCGGACAGAGTAGAACTGCCCCATAGGGTTTCCAAAGCTGTAATCTTTATGGAAACAGACTGCCACATCTTCCTTCCATGGAGTGACTGGTGGGTTTGAACCACCAACCGTTTGGAAGCAAAGCATTTAAATACTGCACTACCAGGGCTCCTCATGGGAGTGTATGAGTGTACATATATAGGTATATTTGTGGGCACACGTATATACGTGTTTGTATGTGCTGCATATAATAAAGTACATAGTGGGCACGGTTTGGGATACTTCCTAGACATACACAAATACCTCATGGGATTGATTTACTGGATTTGAAGACTTCAGGACAACAGTCTTATTGGACAACTAGGTCAATTGGCATAACTTAGTTCCTAAAGATAATTCTCTACTTCCTAAAGTTTGGTGAGTAGTGTCCAGGGTCTTAAAAGCTTGCCAGCAGCCATCTAAGATACAACTATTGGTCTCTTCCAGTCTGGAGCAAAGGAGAGTGAAGGAAACCAAAGAATCAAGGAAGAAATTAGTCCATAGATCTAGATGACCCATGTGAATCACAGACCAGAAGAATTAGACGGTGCCCAGGTACCACCACTGATCGTTCTGACAAGGGACACCACAGAAGGTCCCAGTCAGAATGGGAGAAAAATGTAGATCAAATCTCAAATCCATAAAAAAAAAAAGACCAGACTTACTAGACTGACAGAGACTAGAGAAAACCTTGAGACAATCGCTCTAAGATAACCCTTTTAACATGGAACTGAAGCTATTCCTGGATGTTGTCTTTCAGCCAAGTAATAGACTGGCCTATAAAATAAACAATAACACCTGTGAGGAATGTGCTTCTTCAGAAAATCAGCTATACAAAACCAAGCAATCAATATATACCCAAAGGCAAAGATGAGAAGACAAGGATTGGCAGGAAAACTCAATGTATAGAAATGGGGCAGGCAGAGCAGACACGGTGAGAATGCAGACACATTGCAGAAATTGTAACCAATGTCATGGAACAATTTGTGTGTCAATCATTGAATAGGAATCTAATTTTCTGTATAAACTCCCACCTAAAACACAATAAAATATACTTAATAAATAAAAACATTATTATATTGATATATTGTTCATTCTTTGGTATCCTAGAACTAAGAAATACTATAAAATGTGTTATTTTACATAGTTTGTTATACTGATGTATATTAATATATTAAATATAATGTGAATACATTATTTAATTATATATAATCAGTACACACACGTATGTACATATATATGTCACTACACCAAAAAGAATTGGTGGATGTTCAGCCATCTCAGCATATGATCAAGAACCAATGGTATTAAACAAAAAAGACCAAGCTGCACTGAAGACATTGATGAAAAACAAGGCTCCAGGAATTGAGGAAATACCACTTGAGATATTTCAATAAACAAGTACAGCTCTGGAAGTGCTCACTCATCTATGCTAAGCAATTTGGAAGACAGCTACCTGGTCAACAGATTGGAAGAGATCCATTTAGGTGCCCATTCCAAGAGGTAATCCAAAACAGTGTGGAAATTATGGAACAGTATCATTAATATCACAAGCAAATAAAATTTTTCTGAAGATAATTCAAAAAAAGTTGCAGCAGAACATCTACAGGAACTGCCAGAAATTGAAGCTGAATTCAGAAGGGGACATGAAATGAGGGATAGCATTGCTGATTTCAGACTGATCTTAGTTGAAAGCAGAGAATACCAGAAAGATGTTTACCTGTGTTTTATTGACTTTGCAAAGTCTTTTGACTGTGTGAATCAACAAATTATGGATAATACTATGAAGAATGGGGATTCTAGAACACTTAATTGTGCTCGAGCAGAACCTGTACATAGACTAAGAGGCAGTCATTTAGACAATACTGCATGGTTTAAATTTAAGAAATGTGTGTCAGAGTTGTATACTTTCACCGTACCAATTCAATCTGTATGCTGAGCAAATAATCGGAGAAGCTGGACTATATGAAGAAAAATGGGGCATCAGGCTTGGGAGAAGGCCCATTAACAACCTGTGATATGCAGATGACACAACCTTGCTTGCTTAATGAAGAGGACTTGAAGCACCTACTGATGAAGATCAAAGACCACAGCCTTCAGTATGGATTACACCTCAACATAAAGAAAACAGAAATCCTCACAACTAGAGCAATAAACAACATCTCGATAAATGGAGAAAAGATTGAAGTTGTCAAGGATTTCATCTTACTTGGACCCACAAGCAATGCCCATGGAAGCAGCAGTCAGGAAATCAAACGACATATTGCGTAGAGTAAATCTGCTGCTAAAGACCTCTTTAAAGTGTTCAAAAGCAAAGATACCACTTTGAGGACTAAGGTGTGCCTGACCCAAGTCATGGTGTTTTCAATCACCTCATATGCATGTGAAAGCTGGACAATGAATAAGGAAGACTGAAGAAGAATCGATGCGTTTTCGTTATGTTGTTGGCAAATAATATTAAATAAACCATTGACTGCCAGAAAAACAAACAAAAAATCTGTCTTGGAAGAAGTACAGCCAGGATGCTCATTAGAAGCAAGAATGGCAAAACTTCATCTCACATTACTTTGGACATGTTTTCAGGAGGGACCAATCCCTGGAGAAGGACATCACGCTTGGTAAAGTAGTGTCAATGAAAAAGAAAACCCTCAACGAGATGGATTGACACAATGGCTGCAACAATGGGCTCAAGAATAGCAATGATTCTGAGTATGTTGCAGGACCAGGCAGCGTTTCCTTCTGTTGTACATGTGACTCGCTATGAGCCATAGCTGGCTCAATGGCACCTAACAACAACATACACACACATGTACACACAATTATGATTTTTTTTTTCCAATAGATACAAAGAGCCCTGGTGGCACAGTGATTGTGTGTTTGGTTGTTAACCAAAAGGTCAGCAGTTTGAATCCACCAGCTGCTCAATGGGAACACTATGGGGCAGTGCTACTCTGTCCATAGGTTGGCTATGAGTAGGAATTGACTCAATGGCAACAGGTTTTTTTTAATGGGTAGATACAAAGCTCATATACCAGACCATCTCTATTAAATCCAGACATACAGCAAAACTGGGATCCAGTTCTTCAGCCCTTGTCTTTCTCTCCTATCTAGACAATGGCTTTGAGGTAGCCCATCAGTAACATCTTGGGGCAGGATTTTCTCACCCTGGCCTGTCTATAAGCTTTCCCATTCTGTTTAGGACTTTAATTAATGCATTGACTGCTTTGGACTTTTTTCACAGTTGGGTTATGATCTGTCCCAATAAACCTTACCTTCAGTTTTTTTTTTTTTTCCAAGTGAGATGTGTGGGCAAAGGGAAGAAAATAAATTCTGTCCTGCTACTCTGATCTTATCTGATACCACTACGTGGTACTTTCTTCCCTATTAGTATCTATGTTTACTTTTTGCTACCATGGCAACCAACTACTGTTAGTGAAATCCTTGATATCACGTTTTCCATTTTCAATAGATAATCTGCATTCCACACTTTCTTTTCCATTTCGGAGCTGACAAGTTTCGTATAATACAACCCGTGCTTCTCTAACAGACAAAACATATTTTCTTTTGTTCATTTACTTAATCTCTTATGAGCAATTGTACGTTTGTTTATAAAATACTATCAGGTTTTTAAATAAACATATGAAAACAGATTCCTAAACTTCTTGTTGTGTTTCCAGAAGAGCAATTTTAGTACTCTGAGGGCTCTCCTTTATTTCTAGGGTAAAAAAATGTGATTTCTAGAAATTATACAACTGTTTACATATTCCAATAACATGCTGAATTTTAAAATTAGCACTGAGACTCATTTTTGGTTTTTACTTCACTAGCTAACCCTCTTCTCCTCTTACGGAGATATAAAAGCAGACCACTCAAGGTTAGAATTTAGATTTCTTCCTTGTAGTAGAATGGACCCTGGGATTTTCTCTGAGATTCTACTGAAATTCAGCTTGTTAAGAGATATCTGCTCTTTGCTGTGTCATTAGGGGTTTTATTTCCGTTTTCTAAGGTGGTATATACCCTATGGAATCAGTGTGCTAAAATTATCACTCAGGTTGGAGAGTCATTGTGTCCTGCTATTTGACTTACAGGCTAGGAATTCAGTAGTTTTGTTTTGCATGAAGTAAAACAGTTTATCTTTAACCACCAGGGAGAGACAAGCAGAATTTTTCAAGAATGATGTGAGCTCTCTAAGCAAATAGCATATTCTGAGCAAATGGTTTTTACGGACAAGTGAGATGATTGGATTTTGACAAAGAACTATGAAGCCATTTACCATAAAAGACAAGGAATCAGGAGCATAAGGAAGTTGTAATTTAGGTTTACATAATAAAATATAAAGAGCAATGAGGTGCCACACTAAACTTCCATTTAAAAAGCCCAAAGCATACACCATGTTACTAGGATCTGTGAACTCCACAGCTTTTAATGTTTTCTCAAATTTCAGACAACTTTTAAAAGAAAGGAAGATACTGTGAATTTATAATTAGCAATTTTACTTTGAAAAAATCTATAAACACTCTTTCTCTAGAGATTAAATATTCAGACAAAACAGTGCCTCTGCATCCAGATGATTTTTAAAATCAGTATTTCAGATATTTTGCTACAAATACTAAGCAACCTGAAGTTTTCAATTGTTATCAGTTATGGAATATCTGTATGTAGAAACCTCCTGCCTTGTGAGGTCATGGGTATACAACAGGAGCCAGTATGATATGACACACCAAGTGTTTATTTCTATGGAATCTGCTAGCCTGAGAGCTCACCATCCTTATCAAACCCTCAAATATTAATTATTGAGGACTAATTGGGATTAATAAAGCAGTATCGTACATTTCATTCCAAGATATATTGACAAATCTTTGTTTTAACTACCTTATCTTCTTCTTAATAAAAATTTTGCTTTTTTTTAATCATTTTTCTTTTGGAAAATTTTCTATGTGTTCAGACTAAAGTCTGCTTTTCCACAGTAATACCATACATGGTTTTATTGTGATGAAAGAACTAGAGTTGAAAATAGAATACACAAAAAGATAGATGTTTTAGGAAGAGTAATTTTCTATTTGCATTTCCTCAAGTGCTAGAGGATCATGGGGCTCTCTTAAAAAGAGAACATGGCTTCTCACCACTCCTTTCATTCCTTGTTCCACTCTAAAAAAGGGAAATATGAATCTGTTGGAGTACATTTTCTGCATTGAAGTGGACCACAGCTATCATGGGTGGAATTTTCAACAGATAAAGAATACAGAACAGGTAGAAATAGTCTTTTACTCTTTTCATTTCTTTCTAAGTGGCTGGCGTGATAAGCCCTAACCCACTTTTTTGGTGGTTACTTCCTTTCTTGCCCCACGACAGACAATCCTTTCACAAACATTTGCTTTCGAAATATTTGGAGACACTATGATTATGGTTTAATGTCCTGATAAGTGTACCCATAAAATACACTCACACACACAGAGACAACACAGACCTTTCTAAGAATTTTACTAGTATTTTGATTCTTGTCCTACACATTGCACCACGTTAGGATTTTAGCTCCATTCCCCATAGCAGGAAGAATTATCTCCAGGAGCAAAGACATTTCTGAAAACCATCAGAAATCTTAGACTGGATCAATAAAAAAGATGTTACCGTATCTGTGAAATTTTTCCTGATCTCTTTCTCTCTTCCACATTTATTCTTTCAAATTATTTATTGAGCTTGTACTACACACTGGAATTTTCAATATAGAAGCTCTCATTAAGTTTTCAGTTAAGAATGGGAGAAGAGGTATACATCTAAATAAATAAGAATATGATTATGAATTGTGGTAGTGAAGATAATATACAAAGAAAAGAAAGATAAATTGACAGGGAAAGTTTGCTTAGCTAGGATGATAAGGGAAAGCCATAATGTGGCAAGACCTGAAGGATGAGAGAACAGAGCCATACAGAGAGCAGGGCAGGATTGGTCCAGGAAAAAGGAGCCTAAGCAGAGCCTGAGGTTAGGAAAGATCTTGGAATGATTAAGAAACTGAAAAAGGAGACCATGCAGTTGGAGCAAAGTAGCCAAGAGGGAAACTTCAGGGAATGAGTTGGAAGAGAAAAGCCTGTTAAGATGTTTTACCTTTATCTTAAATGCAACAAGAAACCCTTGAATATTTTTGAGATGGCTTTAATTTCTCTGAGCACACTGTTTACCTTTATTTTGGTACTATTACTGTAGTTATAAAATGCTCCCCAAAATATTCCGCTATGCTAAGCAAGTTTGAGCCTTTTCACGCTGAGGATTTTATTCATTGTTCAATTCCAAGATCTAATATGGTGCTTGACGTATAGTAGGATCTCTATTATGCAACTGTTAAATAAATGAACAACTGAATGGACCTTTCAGATAAAGGCCAAGTGTTATCTCTACCATCTACTGTCTTCTATGAAGAGAAACAGGACTTCAGCGGTGAATTTAGAAGACTTTTCATCTTATACATCAATGTTACTACTCCAACAGTGTGAAGAACAAAGACATCAATAGTTTTTATGTGAGATTTTAGTACGCAGCTGTATTTTCACTTCCCAGCTATGTGGTCCTAGAATGTTTCCGCATCTATAACCTCACTCCTTATTCAACCCTCCTTAGTAATTTCCAAAGTACTAATCAGGATGATGAATAATATTCTAAACCAAATTACCTTATTTTCCTGGGTAGTACAGCTTATAACAATGATTATTAAATAGTAGTTAGCAGGATTTCAACTGAATTCTTCCTGAAGGAAATTTTATAATATATATATAATATATATGATATATATATATGTGTGTATGTATATCATATATATGTATATAAATTATTTTTAGGAAGAATCCAATTGAAATCATGCTAACTACTATTTAATAATCATTGTTATTGGAGCCCTGGTGGCACAGTGGTTAAGAGCTCAGCTGGTAACCAAAAGGTTGGCAGTTTGAATCCACCAGATGCTCCTTGGAAGCTCTATGGGGAAGTTCTACTCTTACCTATGGGGTCACTATGAGTCGAAACTGACACCACAACAACAGGTAAACATATATATATATGTATATATACACATACATATATATATATATATTTTAAACACTACCCATATTTTCAGGAAGAGTTTTTGTTTATCCAAATCTTGAATCAAACCACAATGAATTAACCTACCCATGATTGTTTTTCCAGTTTGAAAAGCTAAAGAATGGATCTAAATAGTTTTCTGGAATTGTCAGAAGAAATATTCCCAGGAAAGGGCAGATGTAATATTTATCAGCACGTTAGAGGCCCTAGCTAATTGTGAATACGCAATAATAATTGTTTTTTTGTTGTTGAGTGGCATCAAGAGGTCCTGACTTATAGCAACACTATATACAACGGAACGAAAATCTGTCCATTCCTGAGCCACTTTCACAATAATTGTTATGCTTGAGTGCATTGTTGCAGCCACAGTGTCTAATTCTTCTCTTTGAGGGTCTCCCTCTTTTTTGCTGACCCTGTACTTTACCAAGCATGATGTCCTTCCCCAGGGACTGATTCCTCCTGATGACATGTCCAAAGTATGTGAGATGTAGTCTTGCCATCCTTGCTTCTAAGGAGCATCCTGGTTGTACTTCTTCCGAGACAAGTTTATTCATTCTTTTGGCAGTCCGTGGTATATTCAATATTCTTCACCAACACCGTAATTCAAAATTTTTCTTCGGTCTTCTTTATTCATTGTCCAGCTTTCGCATGCACATGAGGCGATTGAAAACACCATGGCTTGGGTCAGGAACACCTTAGTCCTCAAGATGACATCTTTGCTTTTAAATACTTTAAAGAGGTCTTTTACAGCCGATTTGTCCAATGAAATGTGTCTTTTGATTTCTTGACTGCTAGTTCCATGGGTGTTGATTGTGGATCCAAGTAAAACGAAATTCTTGACAACTTCAATCTTTTCTCTGTTTATCATGATATTGCTTATTGGTCCAGTCGTGGGGATTTTTGTTTTCTTTACATAGAGGTGTAATCCATACCGAAGGCTATGATCTTTGATCTTCATCAGTAAATGCTTCAAGTCTTCTTCAATTTCAGCGAGCAAGGTTGTGTAATCTGCATAATGTATGTTGTTAATGAGTCTTCCTCTAATCCTGATGCCTTGTTCTTCATATAATCCAGCTTCTCTGATTATTTGCTCAGTATACAGATTGAATAGGTATGGTGAAAGGACACAACCCTGATGCCCACCTTTCCTGATTTTAAACTATTCAGCGTCCCCTTGTTCTGTTTGAATGACTGCCTCTTGATTTATGTACAGGTTCCTCATGAGCACAATTAAGTGTTCTGGAATTCCCATTCTTCCTGACATTCTCCATAATTTGTTATGATACACACAGTCAAATGCCTTTGCATATTCAATAGAACACAGGTAAACATCTTTCTGGTATTCTCTGCTGTCAGCAATGATACCCTTTGTCCATGTACTGTTCTAAATCCAGCTTGAGTTTCTGCCAGTTCCCTGTCAATATACTGCTACAGCTGCTTTCGAATGATCTTCAGCAATATTTTACTTGCATGTGATATTAATGATATTGTTTGATAATTTCTGCATTCGGGTGGTTCATCCTTCTTGGGAATAGTCATAAATATGGATCTCTTCCACTTGGTTGACCAGATAGCTGTCTTCCAAGTTTCCTGGCACAAATGAGTGAGCACATCCAACACTGTATCTGTTTATTGAAACATCTCATTTGGTTTTCCATCAATTCCTGGAGCCTTGTTTTTCATCAATGTCTTCAGTACAGCTTGGACTTCTTCCTTCAGTAACATCAGTTTCTAATCCTATGCAACCTCCTGAAATGGTTGAATGTCGATCAATTCATTTTGGTGTAGTGAGTTTAAGTATTCCTTCCATCTTCTTTGGATGCTTCTTGCCTCATTCAGTATTTTCCGTATAGAATCCTACAATATTGCAACTTCAGGCTTGAATTTTTTTCTTCAGTTCTTTCAGCTTGAGAAATGTGGAGCTTGTTCTTCCCTTTTGATTTTCTATCTCCAGGTCTTTGAACACGTTGTTGTAATGCTTTACTTTGTCTTCTTGAGCTGCCCTTAGAAATCTTCTGTTCAGCTCTTTTACTTCATCATTTCTTCCTCTTACTTTAGCTAGTTGATGTTCAACAGCAAGTTTCAGAATCTGTTCTGATGTCTATTTTGGTCTTTTCATTCTTTCCTGTCTTTTTAATGATCACTTGCTTTCTTTATGTGTGTTGTCCTTGATGTCATTCCACAACTTGTCTGGTTTTCGGTCATTAGTGTTCAATGTGTCTATTCTTGAGATGATCTCTAAATTCAGGTGAGATATACTCAAGGTCATGCTGTGGTTCTTATGGACTTGTTCTAATTTTCTTCAGTTCAACTCGAACTTGCATATGAGCAACTGATGGTCTGTTCCCATGTTGGCCCCTGGCCTTCTTCTGACTGATGATATTGAGCTTTTCCATTGTCTCTTTCCACAGATGTAGTCAATATGATTTCTGTATATTCTGTTCGGCTAGGTCCATGTGTATACTTGCCATTTAGGTTGTCGAAAAAAGGTATTTGCAATGAAGAAGTCATTGGTCTTGCAAAATTCTCTCATGAGATCTCCAGCATCATTTCTATCACCAAGGCCATATTTTTCAACTACCGATCCTTCTTTGTTTCCAACTTTTGCATTCCAATCACCAGTAATTATGAGTGTATCCTGATAGCATGTTTGATCAGTTTCAGACTGCAGAAACTGGTAAAAGTCTTCAATCTCTTTATCTTTGTCCTTAGTGGTTGGTGCACAAATTTGAATAATAGCCATATTAACTGATCTTTCTTGTAGGCACATGGATATGATCCTGTCACTGACAGCATTGTGCTTCAGAATACATCTTGAAATATTCTTTTTGATGATGAATACAATGCTATTCCTCTTCAAGTTGCCATTCCTGACATAGTAAACCATATGACTGTTTGATTCAAAATCACCATGTCAGCTCACTAGTGCCTAGGTTATTGATGTTTATGTGTTCCATTTTTGATGATTTCCATTTTGATGTTCCATTTTGACAATTTCCAATTTTCCTAGATTCGTACTTCTTACATTCCACATTCCAATTATTAATGGCTTTTTGCAGCTATTTCTTCTCATTGTGAGCTATGCCACATCAGCAAATGAGAGTCCTGGAAGTTTGATTTCATCCACATCGCTAAGGCCAACTGTACTTTAAGGAAGCAACTCTTCCCTTTTTGAGTGCCTTCCAACCTGAGGGGCTCATCTTTTGGCCCTATATAAGACAATGTTCCTAGTCCATCTTAGTCTGGAAGCTCAACTGAAACCTGTCTTCAGTGAGTGACCATGCTGGTATTTGAATACTGGTGGTATAGCTTCCAGCATCACAGCAACACACAAGCCCCCACAGAATGACAAACAGATGTGTGGATGGGATAATAACACAATAATAGGTGGTAGATATGATTAAAGGCTAAAGTAAACCAAATAAGAAAAATAAGAGCCTTGAATGAGGATCAGGAAACTCCCATTTTTTTTTTTATTCCTATCATCTGATCATATTTCCCTTAGAGTGTGAAAGACATGAAATACTCGAGCATCTCACAGACAATAAATGATGCTCCAAATCTTGTCTCCTGAGAGGTCATTCAATCTTTACTATTAAATGGTTTTGCTGTTGTCAAATGAAGGCAGATTGTTACATGATTAAATGAATGTGGATATGAGTGCCCATGTGGGTGGTTTTATTATATATATTTTGTTTCCAACCTTCCCTGAATCCTTTTACATAATAGAAGCAGAATAAAACACATTGTAGTCCCACTGAACTATTTACAGTGCTAAATCCAGATACTTGCCTCTTCTATAAAACTAGGATGCTAGGAGACTTTGATTTGAACCACGTATTTGACCCCTTTACAGAACACCATATCCCCTCAGGCTCCTCTTCATGTTGCCTGTGCTTGGCTTGTATTTAGCATTTAGCTAGGGCAAGTCTAACCTGCTGAGAATAGAATAGAGAGCGTTGTTATTTACCGCCTTATGGCTGAAGACTGCCTTAAGAACCTCGATTGGGCTTTGATATTTGGACCTTAGAATGAGAAGCAAATTCCATATCTTTAGACTTACCATGAATCTTTCAATACGCATCCCTTCGGACCTGGTCCTAAAGTAGCCCCAAGTTAAAGCCAAAGATAGATGCTTTCTTCACATCTCACTTGACTGTTTTAAAAAAGGAATTTTTATTTCACACAGAAGGTTACCAAGTTGAAATAGATCAATAGATAGAGGCACTAAAATCTATTTTCCTTGCCAACAAAATTTCGCAATAATTAGCATAAGGAACTCATGAATTTTTTGGATCATGTTTGTTTTGTTTTAAGTCAAGAGAGAACTATATGTATGTGAGGGACTTCCATATTCTGAGGGGGAAAATATTCTGTTTTGTAGTGAATTGGCATAAACAGAGTTCCTCAAAGTTAACTGAACAAAAGATTGGACTGTGGTACCAGGCAAAACTACTGTCTTTTTCTAGGGAAAAAAAAATGGTGAGGGCCTCACTGAAAAATTAGCAATTAAAAAAAACTAACTTGCTTCTGCTGGTATTTGGAGTTATTATTTCTATCTCAAGGATGACTTTCACATCTATTAAAAAAATGTTGCCATTGAGTCGATCCCAACTCATAGAGACCCTATAGGACAGAGTATAACTGTCCCACAGGGTTTCCATGGAGGAGCTGGTAGATTCAAATTGCAAACCTTTTAACTAGCAGACCAACACTTAGCCACTGTGCCACCAGGGCTCCATCTCAAGAATAGACAACCATAATTCTACTGTATCAAGAACCAGGGATTCTTAGAAAAAAGTAAGTTTATTGTAAGGAAATATATATGCTGGAACAGGAGCTGACAGAGGCAACCCACAGATGGCCTCTCCTTCTCTCTCTTGTTTTTTTCTCCTTCCTTCTCTCTCTTTGCTCTCCATATATATTTCGTTTCATTCTTACTCTGCCTACTAGAGTCCTGATCTTCTAGACTTTACCTTCCTACCTTCTCAAAACTTTAGCTTTTATAAGGCTTTGCGTCCATTTATTCACTCACTAAAGAAACATGTTTTGACCGTACACTATATGCAGGCACGGTTTTCATTACAGGGGATAGAGCAGGCAAAAAAATTGTACAAAAATCCTTGCTCCCTGCAACTCGTGTTGTAGGGTCTGATATTAACAACAACAATAATAATAACAGATAAACATACCTTAAATAAAAAAAAAAGAGAGAATGGATGTGATTGGGTAAGTGCTACAGTGAAAAATAAAGCAGGGAAAATGGCCCTCCTCATGGTGGAAGAAAGGGTATTTGCAGTCCTAAATAAGGTGGTTAGGAAAGTGTTCACTGATAAAGTAAGCTTTGAGCAAAGTTTTAAGGGAATAAGAGTAAGCCAATGGAACACCTAAGGGAAGAGACTTCTAGGCAGAGGGAAGAGGATATGAAAAAATTCTGAGTCAAGAACATGCTCAATGGAATTCCTGAAACCAAAAGGGATCATAGAGGGAAATGAGGTCAGGGAGAGAAGAGAGAAGTGGTGGAGTAGACCGTGTAGGGACTTGTAGGTCACAGTAGGGAACTTTGGCTTTGCATGAGAGAGCTTCAGAGGAAAGGCAGAATCATTTGACTAACTTTGTAAAAGGGTTACTCTGACTACTGTATTCATGGAAGTGTTTTCAAGAGAGGTAAGCACAAAAAGAGCTGTTCATACAGTGGATATGTCTAGGAGACATTTTGAATCTGGAGTTGAGGGAATTGGTGTGAGCTGGAGATAAAAATGTGTGAATTATCAGTGTATAGCTGTTATTTAAAGCCATCTGGCTGGATGGATATACAAAAGGGACCAGCACAGACAGAAAAAAAGAATTGCCTTAGTGCATAAAAACAAGGAGAAATCAGCTGGAAAGACTCTGAAGGAGGGTTAGTGAGGTGGAGGGAAACCTCACTAGAGTGTGATCTCCTGGAAGGAAAGTTGAGACAGTGTTTCAATGGTGAGGCTCTCACTATCTGCATAAAACCACTAATTGATCAAGGAAGAGGAAGACTAACATTTTACCCCTGCAGTGGCGGGGTAAGAGTTTGATTTGAGAGGGTCCAGGGAATCAGACAAATCTATTATGAATGATATCTAGAAGTTTTTCTACAGAAAAGAAGAGAGAAATAGGTAGTAGCTAGAGGAGAATATGGAGTCAAGAGAGAACTTTTTTTTTTAAAGAAGATATTACTGCATATTTGTATAATGATGGGAATGAACTAGCAGAGAGGGAAACTAATAATGTAGGATAAAGAGAAGAGAATTGTTAGACTAACGTTCTTGAACAAAGGAGAGAGGATAGAATCGAACGGACCAGTGGAGGAATTGGCTTGAGGTAGGAACGTGGGTAGTAAGTGTATCTGTGGTTGAGGCGGAAAGGTAGGGCACAGAGGTATAGATGCAGGCAGGTGAGTAGACACGGAAGTGGGGACTTGCGAAAGCACTCCTAAGAATTTTTTCTCCTTCAGGTCATAACTTGACGCTTTACAACTCAATTTGCTAAGAGAATCTGATTGGCCAACTCTAACGTTCATCCTTGGTATGCCACTATTCATACGTCATGGGTCACTGGGCATCCTTTGATTAGTTATATTCACATCGGTTGAACATTCTCAGTCAAAAGACAATGCCAAGAGAACAGGATTCTGTGGTTGAAATCATGGATCTTTAAACTGCAGAGGTTGGGGGTCAGTTTATAACTGGTAGGTAGGTACGTAGGTAGGTAGAGGGAAAGAAGGAAGGAAGAAAGGAAAGAAAGAAAGAAAAATAGGTGGCTGCTGTCAAGGCAGCTCCAACTCATGGCCAGTTTATATACACCAGCACAAAAAATGTTGCCCAATCCTGTGTTATCCTTATGACCACAGATAGATATGAGTCCATGGATAAGGCTATTACGCCAATTTATCTCACTGAGGGTCTCCCTTGCCCTCCTCACTGGCTCTCTACTTCACTGAATGTGATGTTATCATCCACAGATTTATCCCTCCTGAGGACGTGTCCAAACCAAGTGAGTTAAACGATGTTCTGCTTTAATCCATAAGATTTTCCTTGGCAAATTTTCTGAAGTAGATTACCAGGCATTTCTTCCTATTCTGTCTTAATCTGGAAGCTCTGCTGAAAACTGCCCACCATGGATGACCCTACTGGTATTTGAAATATCACTGGCATAGCTTCCAGCATCACAGCAAAAAACAAGCCACCACAGTATGACAAAATGACAGACGGGTGGTGGTTATGATCGGAAATTTCTGTAAATATGTCTAGCATGTGAAGGAAGACATGTATAAACACAAACAGGTGCAACAATGTGCTGTGAGCTATGACATAAATCATTAGAGGGCACAGGGCTTAAATAAACTTAGGGGAGGAGACTGTCATAGCAGAATGACATTAGAGCAGAAAAGAGTAAACCTGGAACACTTAGTGGTAGTTTTCAGAAAGGTATTTCAGGGAGTGGAAAAAGTGGAGCCATAAAAACATGAAACATGTTACATTCTAAAAGCTGCAAGTTGTCAACACAACAGGTACATGAGGGGTAAAGTGTCACAGATTGAACTGTGTCCCCCCAAAATATGTGTCAGCTTGGCTAGGCCAAATTCGTTCTCCTCCATTTTGTAATTTGATGCAATTTCCCCATGTGTTGTAAATGCTAATCTCTGTTGTGGTTAATGAGGCAAGATTAGGTTACATTAAAGAGGATTAAGGTGGAATGCAACACCTTTACTCAGGTCACATCCCTGATCCCATGTAAAGGGAGTTTCTCTAAAGTGTGGCCTGCATCACCTTTCATCTTACAAGAGATGAAAGGAAAGGGAAGTGAGCAGAGAGAAAGGAACCTCATACTACCAAGAAAGAAACACAGGGAGCAGAGCATGTACTTTGGACCCAGGGTCCCTATGTTGAGAAGCTTCTAGACCAGGGTAAGATCAATGATAAGGTTCTTCTTCCAGAACTGCCGTTTCTGGGAGCTGTCATGCTAAATTTGGACTTCTTGCCTTCTAGACTGTGAGAGAATATACTTCTGTTTATTAAAGCCATCGACTTGTGGTGTTTATGTTATAGCAGCACTAAATAACTAAAACACCATGCAAAGGATCTCTGCCTTCATCTTGTGTTTGTCGGGGAGAAAAGAAAAGTTTTTAAGTAGTGGGGCATTTTATAAAGATCTTTCTAGAATCTGAATAGCAGAAAAATTGTAGATAAGAAAGACTGGAAACTATAATAGTTCAGGTGAGAAGGGATGAGGAATTGGGCTGAAATGGTAGTAGCAGGGGTGAAAGCTGAAGACTAGCATAAGACACAGTAGGGTGTAGTTAACACATTGCTTGTGGAGGGTCAGATAGAGGGCAGAGTCCAGTCTGACTACATCAGTGAGAGTGAACTACATATATGTGGGTAAAATATGGACCTTCATAGAATAAACACAATGACAAAATGATCATGCTTGGAAATATTTGCTTACCAAAATAGTTCATGAAAAATAAAAGATTAACCAAATAAATTATGGTCTAGAATTTAGGCCCTAGATAGAAAAATGCAAAACAAGATACCCTTGTGAACTCAGATAATTTTATAGACACAAACCTGAGTGAATATTTTGATATTACAACAGGAATTCTGTCATCGATGGAGTAACTCCTCAAAAGCATTTAGCAGTAACAGTGATTATACGTAATATTTTCAGCAGATACATACATTATGTCATTTAATCCTCAGAATATTTCTCTGAGGCAAGTAATGATAATCCCATTTTATAGATGAGAAATCAGAGGTATAGAGTGGTGAAGAAACTTGTTCAAATTAATAATTGCTAGAACTAGGATTTCCTTAATGATAGAGATATTAATAAGACAGGGTTAGGTATAGAAAAGCCAGAGCAGATTAGAAATACAGTGGGGGAGGAAGGCAGGCTGCAACTTGTAGTGAGCCTTATTAAAGGCCAAGACAACAGTTCTCAGAGTATGGTCTGTGAACACCAGGGGGTCCCAGAGACCCTTTCAGGGAATCCTTAATGTCGCAACTACTTTCATAATAATATGAAAGTGTATTTTGCAGATATTTTCTTGAAAATGAATGATGTGAACTTCTCATTTTAAAGTAAACAATTCACAGTCCTTGTCGCCAATGATAAAACTCGACTTTCAAGAGAAAATCAGTATTTCAGAAAACTTGTATCAGCCACCTTAAGCTTGACAGCTTCCCAACAATGAAGATTTTTCTGATGAGATTTGGGGTCATATCAATGAAGGTGATTTTTCAGTATTGTGTAGTAGAATGTATCAACACTTGAAATATCTAAATAACCAATATTTCCCAAATAACCAAAGCATGATATTATGAAATCATACATGAGTAAAAATTCTTTTCAAAAAGCAAGATAGGGCAATGGGTTTTAATTTAAGAGTGCTTTATGGCTATGATTTCAGATTACATATTGTAACTACTTTAAGAAACTGCCCTTTGTTGAGATTTGATACAGCATCAATGAAGGATGAACACAATTCCCTGAAAAAGACTATTAAAATTTTCCAACTACAAATCTCTGTGAGATATGATTTGTCACATACTTCAACCAAATCAACATATCACAACAGGTTGCAGGGAGAAAGGGATAAATCTGAGAATCCAGTTACTTTTATGAAGCTAAACATTAAAGTTATAAAAACATCAAAAATACTACTTTGCTCATTTTTTTGTTTGAAAAATATATTTTTTATAAAAATGTTATTCATATTTATGTACAACATATTTAGGCACCCTGGAAGCACAAAAAAGTCAAACCTATTGCTGTCAAGTCAATTCCAACTCATAGCAACCCAATGGGACAGGGTAGAACTGCCCCACAGGGTTTCCAAGGAGTGACTGGTAGATTTGAACAGCCAAACTTTTGGTTAGCAGGAAACAAGTTTTGGCTGCTAACCAAAAGGTCATCAGTTCAAACCCACCAGCTGCTTCTTGGAAACCCTATGGGGCAGCTCTACTCTGTCCTATAGGGTTGTTATGAGTCGGAATTGATTAGATGGCAATGGGTTTTTAGAGGTACAAACGGTTAAGCACTCCACTGCTAATCAAAAGTTTGGTAGTTTGAGCCCACACAGGGGCTCAACAGGAGAAAGACTTGGTGATCTGCCTTTGTGAAGACTACAGCCAAGAAAACCTTATGGGGCAGTTCTACTCTGTCACATGGGGTCCCTGTGAGTCAAAATTGACCCAATGGCACCTTACAACAACAACAATAATGTATTTATTATTATTTTAATGAATTAAAATATTTAAAATTCCTTAGTTTTAATGTCTAATATAATAAATAAACATAGATTTAACCTACATAAAAGCTTTTAGGGGTCATCAATAAAATTTAAGTGTGTAAAGGAATCATGAGACCAAAAGCTATGAAGCCCTGTACTAAGGTAAGAAGTTTTATTTATGACGAGTGGAGTAACAGGTTTGTATTTAGAACACAACTCAGCAAACCACCCTGGAGACTAGCTAGGAGGCTATCACCTTGGGGAAAGTTTAAGAGGGTTTATTTTATAAGTAAAACTTGCAGGAGAGGTTATTTTCTAATTTCAATCACTAAACAGATTTGAATTAGATGCAAAATGTTCCGTCCTATACTGATTTCCCCTCTAGAAAATGGTTCTGATGGTTCTAACACATTCATTACACTTAAAAAAATAGTTAAGTAACAACATAAGTTCATTGCAGATGTTCAATTCGGAAAAAATGAGGATGAGTGGAAGCTGTGTGCTGCTATCTTAAGGGTGTTCATGTGGAAGAATGAATTAAACTTATCTGCTCCAGTGAGCATAATGAGTTCCAGTGGTTAGAATTTTCAGGGGGCAGATTTTAGAACTTTGGGACAATTAGAGCTGTTGGAAGCAGAATGAGCTAGCTACCTTATTTGATTGTTAATTCTTTTAAAACAGCTACTTCGTATCCAGTTCTGACTCTGTGCAAATCACTGTATTAGGCACTTCATATGGTATTGATTCATCTAATTCTTACAATAACCCTAAGTGATAGTATTATGCCCCTATTTTATAAATGAGGAAATGAGTTTAAGAGCTTAACTCTTAACTGACTTACCCAAGGCTACTCAGCAAGTAGATGGCAGAACCAGGATTCTAACTCATTGTGTGATTCCCCTATGGGGCTCTTGCCACCATGCTACACAGCCTTTCTATGAAATATGTAGCAGCAGCTGTGAGGAATATCAGGACAGACTGGATTAAAGACTCTCTAAAATTCTTTTTAAGCACTAAGATGCTTAAACTACTTGAGAAGGAGATGCTATTTATATTCTCAAAGATTTCCACAATGACTGGAACACGGTTTATTCACACCAAGTATGCACTAAATTAAAAAGTGGACAATTTGCAATTATAAAATAAAAAATATACATAAAGTGAAAAAAATGAAAAAGTTATTTCCAACGATCTTAATGTTTAAGAGTAATAGTGCATGTTCATATTAGTTTGGCTAAGTAAAAAATGACTGAAATAAATAAAATTGTTGAAAAACCTTTAATTCAGCCATTCTACATAGACGTGACATAGGGCCCATAGAAAATGAGTCTGTAAGAGTTTCATTAAATTGTTTTTGTACACTGAACTCACGTGATTCTTTATATGTGGAAAAGCCAGAGCAAGTCTTTCCTTAACGTATTCTCTCTCTATAGAGTAGCATGAATATCAAGTCGTTGGCCATTTCCGGCCTCCATGAACACCTCTGAGACCACTTTTGTGGAGTTGAAGAAGGGGAGATCTGCTAAGTACTTTAATATGAAATGGGTTGTTTCTGAAATTTTCATTTATTCTAGCTTGTTTTGTCATCTTAAGACAGTATGAAATAATAGAAATAACAAAATAGTAAGGGTCAGAAAGACTTGTCCAACTTTAGCTAGAACTTAATTGCTGCTTCTAGGTTAAACATACAGGATTAAGTATGTAGCGGGGAGGAGCCAAAGAGAACAAAAGATCTATTCTGCCCATTTGTGACTATAGGCAGCGTCCGAAGTTTGATTCCCTCCTAGTTGCCTGGAACATGGTTACTCTTCTCCCAATCCTCCTAAGCATCATGGCATGACTTGCTGTTTATTTTACATACACAGACACGACCATTGAGATCAAACGTAAGAACATTAAGTTCAGGCAGTCACTGTTTTCCTATGTGGCTTTGAAACCTCTTTAATTCCATATGGAAATTTATGTCTACATCATGCACACTTTATGGTCTATGGTCCCTAGATTCTCTGACAATATCTGGTACCTTATTGTGTAATGACCACTGTTAGTGTGGGGTTTCACTGAGCAGATTTGGACAATAAAACTCATGGCCAACATGTTGCCTGCCAGTCTGAAACAATGCCAGATTTTCTAGCCCTTTAGCAATGGATCTCAGTGATTAGCATTCAAGAGTAAAAAGAATGCTTAAAAATGGCTTTTTGTGTGTTTTGGTCAAAGCTAATTTCGTCTATATATATGTGTGTGTTTTTATATAATTTTTGTTTTTTAATTTCCAGAAGTGGAAAACATGTTTGAAAGAGCACAGTGATCAGAGGGGCACAGAATGATGTACCTGGATTCTAGCAAAACTGAAAAAATAAATCAGTAAAGACATGCATTTTCCTTCTAAAATTCAGTTTGGCAAATATTTTTAACTTTGGTGGCAAGGTGACAGCTATGCATAAATAGAAGACTGTAATTTGGGGATATAAACTAGAGAGGCAGAGCAGGGAGGTTTCTCCCTATGTTTAAAGCAACTTTTCTAATTGCTATTAAAAAAAAAATACACATGTTGGGGCACATCTCACAGGTATTTAATAGAGTTATCTGTCAACTGAAAGTCACTTTGGATCTGGGCATATTAACAGAACAGTCATTTGTAGCAAATTCCATTTTACATTAGTGAAAAATGATGTAGTTGAGCAAGCAGTCAGACTGGATCCCTCAGATGACAGATCACTTGTTAGAATAGATCCCTCAATGGACTTTTTCTAAGTCACTCTGTAGGTCCGTGACTACTTCCTCAAACCACAGTAAATCTTAGTGGAATGATATCTCATTGGCTTTTTCTGTCCTTCCACTTCTTGTTATTACCCTGCTTTCTGGTACTATTATTCTCATTAGCTTTCGAGGAGGTTCCCAGGACTCTGACTGATGTTGTTCAAGCCTTCACCGCTACAAGTCAAATGAGCACTGGTGATGCCAAGACACATGTGAAAAATACCTCCTGAATGCTTAAGACACAGGGCACAAATGCTTAATGTGAATTTTAAATACACTTCAGCTCTCAGTACCTTTAGTTTGCAAGCTCTGTTGCTCTAGGCCAAATTTCATTTTTTCCCCAAAGCAGGGGATTCTATTTGTGTTCAAAATGACTCTCTATTTGGCTACCCACAGACAAAAAATACATTATGTCACTTAGGGAACCTAGTATTCTAGGGGGAAGTACATGAACTGGTTTTGGTTCCTTTACTTTTTTTTTTTTCTTTCCCTCAAATGTCTCCAAAGCATTGATGTTCCAATCTGTGTCACTTTCATTAAAAAAAGAAAAAAAGCACTGACAGCTTCAACGCATGAACACATCTAGAGGCTGAAACCCTGCAGTTGGACTGACTTCAAAAATTGCAAAAAGAACTAAAATCTAGACATTCCCTCTATCCTGTGGCTAAAATTCCCATGGAACTGGTAGGCTTACTTGAGCATTTCTTAAAATTAACAAAATGTGATATAATATAGAAATGTTAAAATATTTTTGTATCAGTTTTTAATAATACTGAGGAGCTGGTATTCCACTGAGTAGGTTTATAATGTAAGTATATTTTAAAATGGTAGAGATATTTTCCTATTTTAGACACATTTTGATCCCAATTAGAGTACTCTCATTAAGGCATTTTACACCACCCATCAAGTCAAGTCATTGGAAGACAAAGAAAGACAAAGGGGTTGGAAACTTGTCCCAAATCAAGGCTTGAAAATGACTCAAAACATAGACAAGCCCATAAAATAAACAATAACAGCTGAGAGGAATGTGCTCCTTACGACAATCAATTACATAAGATCCAAAGGGCAATGTTTTAGTCATCTAGTGCTGCTATAACAGAAATACCACAAGTGGGTGGCTTTAACAAAGCAAAATTTACTTCCACACAGTTAAGTAGGCTAAAGTTCAAATTCAGGGTGCCACCTCCGGGGAAGGCTTTCTTTCTCTTTCAGCCTTCTCATCAATCTTCCCCCAGAGGAGGAGCTTCTTTGAGCAGGATCTGAACAAAAATACTAAGCATTGGTATAACATGTATATTTTTTTTTCAAAGAACATTGCCCCAGTTAGCTAACCAGTGTTCAAAACACCCTTAGAAAGTATTTTTAGGTGTATAAAATGAGACTTACCTCAAAGCTGCTGGAAGATTCATGAAGTAATTTGGCATTCAACTTTCTTTCCCCTCAAACAGTACTTTTGCAGTCATAAAGGAGAAGCTGATACGTTTTCTGTGAATGATGTTACATATGAGTAAGGCCTCCTTAGATCTTCACACGAAATGCAATGTGCTGTACTTTTGACCTCAAAGAATATTCAGAAATGATTAACAGTGACCAAATTATATGAGCTCTTGTAGTCATCAGAGAGTATATGTATTCAGAGGGCATCCAATTTCTGTCATTTGTTTATTAATTCATATGTCAAATATTGAGTACCTACTATGTGAAAGGCACAATAACCTACAAAAAAGAATATTCTGACCAAGTAAAATAAATGCTACTAATTATTGAGTGCTTTGGTAAAGTACAGGGCAAATGAAAATGCGGGAAACCTTCAATGAAATAGACCCAAAAAATTGCTGCTAACAATGGGCTCAAATGTACCAATGAGCATGAAGACGGCTCAGGATCTGGCAACGTTTCATTCTGTTTTACATAGGTCACCATGGGTTGGAGTCAACTCGATGGCAACTAAAAACAACATTGAGAGCTTTAAACTGTTACCTCGTTTATTCTTAAATTAAATTAAGCCAGGTTGGTATTGCTGTCTTTATTTCATAGATAAGAAGGCTGATGTTGAGGCTCACAGAAAAATTTTACTAGGATTTACTCAGATAACAATTGAGCCAGTTTTGTCCTGAAGCCAGCGTGTTTTCCTCTATATCACAATACGTGATGGTGTGTTTTAAAAAAAAACAAAAGACATAGTCCTTACAGTTTAAATATTTAGAATTTTTTTTTTTGAGTGAGGGATGTCGCCTTAAAATTTATTCATTCATCCATTCAGTAAATATTTATTGACAATCTACTATGAAAGTCCACTATGAATGATAGTACTAGGAGCTGGAGATAGAACAGTGAACAAAGCAGACAATGGCCCTGCTCTCTAGTGGGAAAACACACAGGAATAAAAAAGCATAGAGCTACATATGTCAAAAGGAGCCCTGGTGGTGCAATGGTTAAGCAGTTCAGCTGTTAATTGAACAATCTGCAGTTAGAACCCACGAGCTGCTTCTTGGGACAAAAGTCCTGGAGATCGGCCTCCATAATGATTATGGCCTTGGAAACCCTATAGGGCAGTTCTACTCTGTCTTACAGGGTTGCTATGAGTTGGAATCAACTCAATGGTACAAAACAACAACAACACATATGGCAAACGCTATGAAAGAAATAAATTGAAAGAGAGAGAGAAAGAAAGAAACCATGTAAGAGTGATGGGGTGCTTCTTCGTGGTGGTGATATTTAAGCAGAGACCTGAATGAAGTGAGAGAATAAACCATGCATACCTAAAGAAAAACATTATTTTCAGTTTAAAAAGAAAGGTTAGTGTAATAGCCCTTGAATGGATGAATGATTGCCATGCTTGAGGAACAGCAGGAGATCAGTGTGGCTAGGGCAGAAAGATTTAAGGAGGCTTACAGAGTGATAGATTCAATACAGTGCAAACAGAATGTAATTGTTCTGAAGGCAGACGGAATAAGCCTGTGGTTAGTTTAGGAGCACTTAAGAAGAGAAAGATTCTTGTACAACAAATTCTAAGCAGGATTTGAGGCTGATGGAGCTTGAAATTAGAAAAATAGAAAACAAAATGGGCATGGCTTAGATGAATGATGTACTGAATCAGGAGGTACATCAGAGCAAAATGAAGACACAAAGATAAGTATAAGAGTTTGAGAGAGAGAACCCATATTGCGGAGAATCACGTTGATGATTGGAGGTCTAGGGACTACGTTGTTGCTGTTAGCAGCCATGGAGTTGGCTCAGACTCATGGCAACCAACCCAGCGTACAACAGGGCAAAATGTTGCTCAGTCCTGTGCCATCTTCACAATCATTGGTATGTTCAAGTTAATTGTTGTTGCCACTGCGTATTTGTATGGCTTTCTAACCTAGGGGCTCATCTTCTAGCACTATATTGGACAATATTCTCTTGTGAGCCATAGGATTTTCACTGGCTTATTTTCAGAAGTAGATCTCCAGGCCTTTCTTATTAGTATGTCTTAATCTAGAAGTCCATTGAAATCTGTCCACTCTGGATAATGCTGCTGGTATTTGAAATATTGGTGGCATAGTGTTACGGGTTGAATTGTGTGCCCCAGAAATGTTTGTCAACTTGGCTAGGCCGTGATTCTCATTATTGTGTGGTTGTCCACCATTTTGTGATCTAATTATCTCATATATTATAAATACTAATCGACTTGATGGCACTGGTTTTTTTTTTTTTTTTTTCTTAACCTCTATGAGGCAGGATTAGAGGCAGTTATGTTAAAGAGGCAGGACAGAATCTACAGGATTATGTTGTATCTTGAGTCAACCTCTTTTGAGATATAAAAGAGAGAAGCAAGCAGAGAGGAGAGGCATCTCATTACCACCAAGCAAGAAGAGCCAGGAGTGTATCCTCTGTATCTGGGGTCCCTGTGCTGAGAAACTTCTAGACTGGGGAAAGGTGAGTGACAAAGACCTTCCTCCAGAGCCAACAGAGACAGAAAATCTTCCCCTGGAGCTGGCGCCATGAATTCAGACTTCAGCCTCCTAAACTGTGAGAGAACAAATTTCTGTTTGTTAAAGATATCCACTTGTGGTATTTCTGTTATAGCAGCACTGGATAACTAAGACACAAAACTTTCAGCATCACAGCAACATACAAGCCACCACAGTGGCTAGGGACCATACAGGGGAGAAAATAAGTGAATGTGTGTGCAGGCCGAATATATGTATTTATACAGGTGTCAAAGAACTTGGTGGTGGATTGACAAGAAGGAAGGTAATGAAAAACTCAAATACAGGAGCTTCAGTCTGATATAACAGTAGAGAGGTGGTCATTGTAAGTGTTCAAAATAGGAGACCAATGCTGAAACAAATCTTTGAAGATAATAACAATTATGAATCCTTTTTACATTTTGAGCACACTTTTATGCATTATCTCCTTTATTTCTTTTGATAACCATTATGCAATGAGATACTACTATGGTGTCCTTGTTAGAGATGAGGAAGCTGAGATAGAAATATTAAGTTACATGTCCAAATTTACATAGATAATAAATTGCTGAGCTGGCATTTGAACCCAGTCCATTTGACTCCAGACCTCAAGCACTTATCAATATTGCAACACCATTTAAAATACAGTCTATTGACCCATATGGCATATAACCAAAAAACAAAAAAGAGTGGCTGGAGGACTCGAACTGCCAACCTTTTGGTTAGCAGTTGAGCTCTTAACCACTGCACCACCAGAGTTCCACATGGCACACATACACAAAAAGCCTTTGCTATAGAGTCGATTCTGACTCATAGTCACCGTATAGAACAGAGTAGAACTGCTACATAGGGCTTCCAAGGAGCAGCTGGTGAATTTGAACTGCAACCTTTTGGCTAGCAGCTGAGCTCTTAATCACTGCACCACGACAGCTCCTAGTAGGTTCAAAATCATGTTAGCTAAATGGAAAAAAAATTAATTGTATTAAAGAGGGTAGAAAAAGATTAAAAAAAAACTTGGATATAAAGCATAGTAGTACTCTGGGTTTGAATAGAAAATCTTGATCAATTTTTTCACCATGGACACAGAAAAAAGTAGGGTACCATAACTAAAATACTATGGTGATGGATTTGATGTGGAAAGTAAAGGAGAAAAGCATTAAAAATATTTCCAGTTTTGGGAGTTTACAACTATTAGGAAATTAGTAATGAGAAGATGGCGATAATCATTAATCACTCACTACATAAAGATTCGATTTAATTTAGTCCTCCAAAGCCTGTGAGGGTTTCTAAAGAATGATTATTTCCATTTTACAAATAGGATACGTCAGTTATATTTCCCCATAGTTACACTGATAGCAAGCAAGCACAAACCAAGATTAAACCTGGTCTATCTGCGTCCAAGAGCCTTGCTCGTCTCATTCTTCTTGATATATCGACTTTTGGACAGATTGAATTTAGCACTTAGGGAATTACCCAAGTAATGCCATAAAATGGTCCAGATATTTACAGCAGAGGGACACTGAGACTCAGGGTTGAAAATGCAGATTTAGGAATGATCAGCAAAACATAAAAGTCAATGTGTTTACAAAAAAAAAAAAATGTTTAGACAGGGAAGCGCTCTGATATAGGAGCGTTACTGGGGATTAAGAGACTGGGGAATAATTGGGGAGGAAAGGGGACTCCAGCTGCTGATGGAAAGCGGAAAAGACAAGAAGCTGTTGTTGCTCTTTGGCATGTTAGCTTCTCAGAGCAACAAGACCCAAAACCTTAACAGTGGAATGACACCTCCACAACGCAGTGTCAGCTGTGTCCTCTGCAGAAGTGAACACCATCTGCCATGGAGGCGGAACAGTGATGAAATGGAATAGCAGTCCAGACTCATTTTTGAAAACTTGGCAATGACTTTACATGGCAGTGTGACTAAAGTTTGCAGGGATGTAGGAGCTTCCTTGTACTCGCCAATTTATTGCACATTCCAAAACAGGGAAAAAAAAAGAAAACCTCATAAAAACCCAAATCAACCAAGCATACAAACAAAAATCCTGCCCAATCCATGAAAGATTTCTTGCAGTTTTAACATAAGAAACAAACCTTTAAAATAATAGCCTAGGTTCTTAATAATATATTCCTAGTACTGATTTGGTAAGATTTCATCATATGCACACACAAAATTAATTAGCAGGTTGTATACGTATGTGTGTAAGGGAAGATGGGGCATTTGGAGGGGAAGGGCTGACTTAGAATCTTGGTAGCCACAATCTGTTAGATGGCACCAAAATCTTTTAAATGGGCAAATTTATTTTTTAGTATTTAATTCTGGCTTTGGAATATTTTATAGCGGAATAAGCCAAAATCAGTCATGCATTAAAATATGAGTAGAATTTCATGAAAACTGTTTGATCTTGTTTCTTAAAGATAAACCCAAAGAACCTAAGTTTTCCATTTACAGCAGCCAGAAAGCTATAAAAGAGTAAATATCTGGGGGACAAAAAAATAGGCTTGTGTGAGACACACATCCCAGGCAGACAACACTGGCTTGCTTAAACCCCTAAAGTGCCATTTGAGCAGATGGAAAATTCTGCTTGCCTTAGAAACTACTCATCCATCCCTGGGGCTTAAATGTCCCAGGTGTTATGGCCATCTGCCAAACTTATTTACAACAAATGCTTGCTTAAAAAAAAAAAAAAATGGGACACTGAAATCTCACAGCCTCCTTAGGACACAGTCAAAGAGCATACGGAATTGGAAATTATAGCCTGAATCTTATATCTACCACTCCTATTATGATAGGTTCTGCAATGGAAGAGACAAGAGAAATTGACTAGGCAGTGTGAGTTATTGACATAAGCTGAAAGCGAGAGAATATTTTCAAGCGTAGAAGGTAAAGAATCCAGGGATACACTGGAAACGGAAAGCTTAGGAAACAATGCAATTTTCACAAGGAATATTTCACTCAGTTTTTACGGTGAACCTTAGGTTTACATTAGCTAAGATTCCTGAGTGGTGAGCAAAATGAGAAGGGAAGACACAATTATTAATGAAAAAGAAACACATTTGTTTAATAGCTTAAGTCCTTATAATGTATGAGTATTAAGAGTAGGATTTTCTAGAAGCTGCTTGTGTGACCAGTTTGTGCTACCTTGCTCTGCACACAGAACGGGTATATATGCCTGCTATATAACTAATTAACCAAAGCTGTCATCAGTAAAGAATGGGATATTTGGTTGTTCATGAATAAACAACTCTATAATCCATTTCAATTGCTTCAACAGACTAAGAAAGCTAAGACAAGTCCAGCGATTTTCTATTTTCTGTAAGAAGAAACAAAGTTCAGTGGTACTGAAAATAAAAGAGAAATTTAAGGATAAGGAAAAAATTAAAATAAAGATAATAAAAACTCAATTAAAATAGAAAATAAACCTTGAAACCCACTAAGTGCTCTAATTCCATGAAGTACCTGGATGACAAGCATAAAAACAAACATAAAATCACATCATTACTGGACACGTCTAAAAGAGCATTGTTTTTGTTGTCGTTGCTTGCTTTCTTTACCCTAAATATTTCCTCCAGCAGCCTGCCCTTCTCTTTTCTCTACCTGACAACTGAAGATCCAGTTGTATTTCAATGTCAATGCCACTTGACCCTCTAGTAGGTATTTCTATTTCTTGCCTTGCATGAACATTTTAAATAATAACTGCTTTCTGTTTGAAGATACATAAGCATAAATAATTCATGCTCCCAGTCCCATTTTAGCCCAACTTTCATAGTATGAAAAGTGTAGCCTGATGAAGTGGTGGTAGTAGGGGTAATGGACTCTGTACCCTTCCAATAGCTCCTAATTTTGTCCTATAATGTGGACATAAACAACTTCTAGACTGCTAGCAAGTTTTTTTTTCCCACCCTTCCCTTTGGCATGTACATCCTCAGCTCATCAACAATTCCTACTGAGTCTTAGTCCTTGTGTTTTTAATAATCCATTTGGATTGTTAGTTGGTTTACTATCAGTATCAGTCTTACCCTCAGCCATAGTAAACAGACTTTGTATGGCAATTTTCTGCTACTTCACTATGGCAATTTTAGAGTATCTTCCAAGAGCTCCTTTCCTTCCTATACTCACAGTAGCAACTACGAGTCACACAACACTTTCATGAAAACAATTGTTGCTTATTTGGGTTGCCTAGGAAAACAGCCTGCATAGAATTAATGAGGTGTGACCCAATTTTCCCTCATTCCTCTCTTTTTCTTTGTGCTTTGACATAGAACTTTTAGATCTACGTGAATTCTCATATAGCCTAAAATTTTAAAATTCCAATGATCAAATACAAAACATTCTCTGAGACTGCATGGAGGATATAAATGTCAATGAAACATGATCTATATGCTTAAGAGAACTTAAAAAACTAGTTGTGAGGACAAAAGCGTGCACAATTAATGCAGGGAGAAAGCAAAGGTATTAAGGGATAAATTATGGAATATAGAGCCAATGCACTTAAGTTGGTCTATTGGAGTATGATGGGGGATAATTTAATATAATATGTAAAACCTTGGTGTATCTGATATTAGAAATCTCAGCTATGAAGTAAACCAAGCAGACCAGATACAAAGGATGTGCTTATATTTGATTCCAATAGTGTAATGGATGCTAAGAATCCAATTTGGGCCTGGAGGTCATAGTGAAACTATTATTCTTTATAGCCGATTTCAAACTTGAACATGCAGAGATTTTAGAAACCAGTCAGCATAACCAGAAAGACATAAGCATTATGACTTCAAACAGTTGAAGGTAAGATTATTCCAATTATACATTAGAAGTTATACATCCAGATGGGTGAGGAGACATTTCAAAGTAGTAAGCTTTCAAGTCTGAGTACTGAGACAAATGTTGCTACCTTTGCTCAAATTACATCTGAAATGCCTTTCACAGAGTTAAGTTCTCTTTGGATCCTGTAGCGCATTATTTTTAAACGTTTTGGAGGTGGCCAATTTCCATCTGCTGTGTCTGTCCCTGTCTGAGCCAGCTTCAACAACCAAGAGGCAACAAAAAACATATTTTTTCTTAGTTTGTGAATATTGAGAAACCAAACTAGCAGCATTTCAAGAGCTCCATTCCAACGTCCAGTAATGGTTGTAAATGGTGGATTATTTCTTTTTATCATGACTTATTTCAGGTACCTAGTTACTTATTTCATTTATTTGAAGAGAAACTGTGTCACATTCATTGTCAAAAAGAACATTTCAAGATCTATCCTGACGTCCAACCTTGTTAGTGATAAGATAATATCCCTATGCCTACAAGAAAGACTAATTAAGACCACTATTATTCAAATTTACCCACTAACGACTAATGCCAAAGATGAAGAAATTGAAGATTTTTACCAACTTCTACAGTCTTAGATTGATCAAACATGCAATCAAGTTGCATTGATAATTGATGGTGATTGAAATGTGAAAGTTGGACACAACAAAGAAGGATCAGTAGTCTGAAAATTCAGCCTTGATGACAGAAATGATGTCAGAGATTGCATGAGAGAATTTCACAAGACTAAGGGCTTATTCACTGGAAATAACTTTATCAACAACATAAATAGTGACTTTACAAGTGGACCTTGCCAGACGGAATACACAGGAATCAAATAGAATACATCTGTGGAAAGAGATAATAGAGAAACTCAACATCATCAGGCAGAACAAGGCCGGGGACTGACTGAGGAACAGACTATCAATTGCTCACATGCGAGTTCGAGTTGAAGCCATAAAAAGTTAAACAAGCCCACAAGAGCCGCACCAGGACCTTCAGTATATCCTGTCTGAATTTAGAGACCATCTCAAGAATAGATTTGATGCATTGAACAATAATAACTGAAGACTAGAAGAGTTGTGGGATGATATCAAGGACATCATACATGACAGGAAAGAAAGGCCAAAATGGATATCAGGAGAGACTCCAAAACTTGCTCTTAAAGGTAGAGTAGCTAAAGCAAATGGAAGAAATGATGAAGTAAAAGAGCTGAACAGATTTCAAAGGGTGACTCAAGAAGACAAACTAAAGTGTTATAATGAAGTGTGCAAGGCCTGGAGTTAAAAAAAATAAGAGAGAAGTACATGCTTGGCATTTCTCGAGCTGAAAGGAATGAAGAAAAGATTGAAGCCTCGAGTTGCAATGTTGAAGGATTCTGTGGGTAACATATTGAACGACACAGAAAGGATCAAAAGAAGATAGAAGAAAAACACAGAGACACTGTATTGAAAAGAATTGGTAGACGTTCAATTATTTCAGGAGGTAGCTTAAGATCAAGAAACAACGAAGGAAGAAATCCAAGCCGCACTGAAGGGAATGGAGAAAAACAAGGCTCCAGGAATTGACAGTAAACCAACTGACATGTTTCAACAAACAGATGCAGCACTGGAAGTGTTCACTCGTCTAAGCCAAGAGATTTGGAAGGCCTGGACAACTGACTGGAAAAATCTTTATTTGTACCCATTTCAAACCAAGGTGCTCCAACTGAATGTGGAAATTATCAAACAGTATCATTAATATCACGGTCAAGTAAAATTTTGCTGAAGATCATTCAAAAGCGGTTGCAGCAGTACATTGACAGGGAACTGCCAGAAATTCAAGGGGGATCTTGGCTGAAAGTAGAGAATCCCAGAAAGATTTTTACATGTGTTTTATTGACTATGCGAAGTCATTCAACTGTGTAGATCCTAAGAAGTTATGGATAACATTGCCAAAAATGGGAATTCCAGAACACTTAATTGTGCTCATGAGATCAAGAGGCAGTTGTTCAAACGGAATAAGGGGATACTGAGTGATTTAAAATCAGGAAAGTTGTGCATCAGGGTTGTATTCTTTCACCATACTTATTCAACCTGTACGCTGAGCAAATAATCCAAGTAGCTGGACTACATGAAAAACAACGTGCTTCAGGATTGGAGGAAGACTCATTAACAACCCGCAATATGCAGATGATACAACCTTGCTTGTCGAAAGAGAAGAGGACTTGAAGCACTTACTGATGAAGATCAAAGACTGATGAAGACAGCCTTGAGAATGGATTATACCTCAAAATAAAGAAAACAAAAATCCTCACAACTTGACCAATAATTAATATCAGGTTAACTAGAGAAAAGATTGAAGTTGTCAAGGATTTCATTTAACTTGGATTCACAATGAACACCCTTGGAAGCTGCAGTCAAGAAATTAAACAACAGAGCATCGGGAAAATCTCCTGCAAAAGGCCTCTTTTAAGTGTTGAAAAGCAAAGATATCACCTTAAAATTAAGTTGCACCTGACCCAATCCATGTGATTTTCAACAAGGAAGACCAGAGAAGAATTGATGCACTTGAACAAGGGATTTGGTGACAAATATTGAATATAACATGGACTGCCAGAAGAACGAACAAACCTGTCTTGGAAGAAGTACAGCCAGAATGCTTCATAAAAGTGATGATGGCAAAACATCTTTTTATATACTTGGACATGTTATCAGGAGGGATCTGCCCCTGGAGAAGGACATCATGCTTGGTATAAAGTAAAGGGTCAGCAAAAGAGAGAAGACCCTCAACAAGATGGATTGACGCAGTTGCTGCAATAATGGTCTCAAACGTAACGACAGTTTTGAGGATGGCGCAGGATGAAACAGTGTTTCACTCTGTTGTATATAGGGTCAGTATGAGTCGGAACAAACTCAACGACAGGTAACAACACTGCTCTAAGATTTTTACAGAATTAATGCAAATACTAATTAATGTACATTTCAATAATTTATTTCTCTAATTTTGGCCTTAGTCATTCATTTTTTACTTTAGGAAAGTATCAAGGAGATGCAAAGTAGAACTGTATTTTTCTTTTAAAAGATGATATGAAGTTTTTTAACTTTCTCTGAAAACTATGCCTGTGCTAATTCTGTCCTACTTTTTTAGCACGTGGACATTTTGGTTTTTCTACCTACTAATTACTAGTTTTGTTTATAAGACTGTTAGTGTGACCGCAACCAGGGCTTCTTTGGGTAAAATCATGATTATATATGCATTTGATGTTTCAAAACTAAGAGGCTTAAAACATGAGACTGATGCAACATAAAAAAAGTCTAAAGTCTTTCTACTTTTTAATCAATACTCTGATTAGTATGTGCAGCCTTCAGATACCCAATAATTCTCTTTAGCCTGGAAAGATTCAACTCTTATAAAACCTCCTTTAAGAAATTCATCTGGCTCCACAGACTGAAGCAGACTTCTTAAGGAATATGGCTTCATAAGAATAAATATTGACACTATCAACTTTCAGTGTGATGTTTTTTGCACTGGCAAATGATTTAGTTATTCCTTTAGCAGGTGTTCAGAAAGAAATATTAACACATTAGGAGCCAAAATAATCCCGTCCCCAAGCCCCATGGTATACCCATGATAATTGAAATCCTGGAAATAATTTAGGCTCCATCTTCTTCAATGACAGTCTGGACTCAATTTAGCAATATTCCAGGGAGCTGAGGAGAATCAGAACTCTCTTTTAGCAGTGTGAGGACCAGGCCCTTTGCTGGCATGAGAGTATGACTCAGTTTTCATCCAATATGCACACCTGCTTCATGTCAGGGCAGAGATTACTGCTCTTCAGAAATCTTTGCCAGCAAATCTTTGCCTTGACTCTTTCGCCATGCTTTGTTAGTTCTTTGGTATGGACTTCATTTTTCCCTGCATCAGTTTCTCCAGCTGCATACACAGGGCGTTTGGTGATGAGTTTGTTTTGAACATGGTTGTGTAGATGATGGATGTTTTAAGGCCAGGATTACTGAAGATACTTTTTTGTTTGAGTGGAGATGTGACTGACCTGGTGGTGGTTTATTATCTCTGCTCCATATCTCTGTCAATGGGCTAAACAATTTGGGGTGTATTTATGTGGTCTACACCTATAAAAAAATTTTAGGTAAAAAACAGTGAGCTTCTAGAGTTAAGGTTATCTATGATGTTGCAACCCAAAGTCTCAGAGACCTTGACAGCTCCACAATGAACAAGTCATTGACAGGTCAGCTTGGATACTTCTCTCTTTCTACCAAACTTATTAAATAGAATTCCTGTCTCACCACTGCAGTCCTTCATACAAATCCTACAGAACTAGTAGAGGGAATGCACAGAGCTGGAGAAAAATTAGTCACGTGTAAAAGATGTAGTCAGCATTTTTAAAAGAGCTGTATTGGAAGAAAGTATAACGGTTAAAAGACAGGTGCTGTGGAGTCTATTCCAACTCATGGTGACACCATGTATGTCAGAGTAGAGCTGTGCTCCATAAGGTTTTCATAGGGTTTCTTTTGGAAACATATTGTCAGGGCTTTCACTCAAGGCTCCTCTGGGTGGACTCAAAGCTCCAACCTTTTGGTTAGCCGCTGAGCTCATTAACAGTTTGCACCACCCAGGAACTACACCTCCTTGGAAAAAAGTTGATGAAAGCTCTGTACTTAAAGTATAAAGTATGAGAAATTGTGTAAAAAGACAAGGATTTTTAATTGGCAAAAAAGAAATAACTATTCCAAAATACAAAATGGCAGAAGCCAGATTACCTATTCCAAACTTGTTTTCGTTGCCCAAAACCCATGGAATCTGCCCTTAGGAAAATAATCAATAATACATTTGGAACCAAACCCAAAGGTTGCTTTTAATTTTTCAGTTTACTTAATTAATATCTTTAAAAATAAATTGGTTTCTCTTTATCTATCCTTAAGTCCTGGTGCTTCTTAGAGCTCTAACATGACTTTTCTCATCCTAAAAATTCACCATAGATAGATAGCATAATCTTTAACGGTTTCAATTACTATCTAAGTGCTGATGGCTCTCTAACCTAAATGTTTAGCAGAGAACTCTTTCCTGAGTCTAGACTGCTATCTCAGACATGCTACCACACAGTTTTATCAGAATGTTTCACAGGTTCCCTACAAATACCACTGTCTTCTGTTGTTGTTAGCAGCCGTTAAGTTGGCCCTCAACTCATGGGGACCCCATGCACAATGGAACTAAGCACTGCCCTGTCCTGCACCAACTTCATGATCAGCTATGAATTGGACCATTGTGATTCAAAAGATTTTCATTGTCTTATTTTGGGAAGTAGACTGCCAGGCCTTTCTTTGTACTCTGCCTTAATCTGGGAGCTCTGCTGAAACCTGTTAACATCGTACCAATAGGCAAGCCTCCACTGAGGGATGGTAACTGTCCGTGAGGTGCACTGGCTGGAAATCAAATCCAGGTCTGTTGCATGGAGCATTGAACCACCACTGCCTTTTGCCATTTTCTTTACCAAACTCCAATCATCTTCAACTTTGGTTCACATCTTGGTGAATGGCATTTACTCACTCTATCAGCTTCTGAAGAGACTATGGTACACAAGACAGATATGATCCCTGCCCTGATGCAGGTACAACCCGGTAGTGAAGAATTGAATTCAGTAAGAAGTAACAAATACTAGAACTGTTACAAAAGGAAAAGTGCATACAGTATGTAAATAAAAAAACAAAAACCAAACCCATTGTCATCAAGTCAATTCCAATTCACGGCGACCCCATTTGTTATAAAGTAGAACTGCTCCATAGGGTTTTCTTGGCTAAAAAATCCTTACAGAATCATATCATCAGGACTTCCTTCTATAGTGCTTCTGGGTGGGTTCAAACCACCAACCTCTAGGTCAGTAGTCAAGCACAAACCATTTGTACCACCGACAGTCCTGAGTGTGTATACGGCACTTAAAATTATTAGGGGTGGGAGGGTGCCCAGTTGTCTAAGTCAGAGGATTGAAATCATCACTGATTCTCCCTTTTGTTTACCCTCCCATCCACCACTAAGTCATGTAACTCATAGCTTCTTTTACATTTAAATCCCTTTGTTTTTCTCCAATTCTATTGCTCCCATCTTAGCTCAGGCCACCATCACCTTTTATTTAGATTATAACAAGAAACTCCTTAAATGACCTTCTTTCCTACCTTCCTTGTCTTCCTCATGTTCTGGAATGTAATGGAAGCCCAGAAAATGGTTGTTATTGTTATTGATATCACTTAGCTATATAGAAAGACTATTTTGGTTATGATTTGAGAACCACCCTAAGACATTTCTGTCATCTGATTGAAGAACAGTTGTATATACAACAAATGGCCAGCTGTTGACAGAAAGCCTGAGAAAGCGTCTGCTGTGCAGTGTTAACAAAGCAAAGCACATCCTCTGCCACACAAGCAAAAAAGAGAAACGCTTAGCTGGCAGGAAGGCAGCTTCACACACCCCCAATGCTGTCACCTTTTCTGAGTCTAAGTAGAAACTTTAATCCAGAATAGCATGAAACAAATCAGATTTTCCTAACTAAGATGTCACGGTTGTCTTGCCTTTTAATAGCAGCAGCACAGAAGATAGTTGTGAGATATATCCAAATAGCGGGGACACCCACAGCTTGCTATATACAGGAACACATGGAAGCAGCAGCTGCATGTGTCTGTGCTCTAAACAGTCCCCTTAGAGCCAATGGTACTCTCAAATGGTGTTGATGGAACTCTGCAAACCAGAAGAGAAACAGGCAGCTGACTTCTTGAGGAGGATCTCCAACTGACAATGGAAATCACACTTGATTCACCAATGCATATCACAGGAGAATTCACCATGCTGAGTTTGCTGTTAACAGATGAAGTATCTCCAGGAACCAGCCCTGATATTAAGAGCGTTAGATTTGATGAGTGTAGTAAAGAAGCTGCTGGACAAAGCCTAGAGTTATGGCAGCACAGGATCATTTTCCTTCAGCTCCCACCTCACTGCCATCAAGTCGATTCTGACTCGCAGTGACCCTACAGGAAAGAATAGCACTGCCCCATAGGGTTTCCAAGGCTGTAAATCTTCACGGAAGCAGACTGCCACACCTTCTCCCATGGAGCAGCTGGTAGGTTTGAACCACCGACATTTTGGTTAGCAGCTGAGTGCTTTAACTACTGTGTCACCAGGGCTCCTTTTTCCTTCAGTTTCTCCTTAAAGTTTTGATTCCTCAGAGACTCATTTTGTGTGCACGCTCTGCAGAAAGGCTTTTTACTTGGGATCAATTATACACATGCATTCTCTTTCCTGTTCCTCTTAGCTCAGCTCCAATCCCACATATGATAATTATATCTACTATTTACTAAGCACCTACTATGTAAGAGTTGCTCGTGCATTCTGTCACTCAACTGACTAAATATTTATTGAGTCCCTACTATGTTCCAGGCACACTTCCATACAATGGGATACAGAATTAAAGAAAAGAGGCATAGTACCTATCCTCAAAGAGTAGACAATACAGTTCAGAAGATGTTGTTGTTAGGTGCCAGTAAGTAAATTTCAACTCAAGTGACCCCATGTGACAGAACAGAAGTGCCCCATAGGGTTTTCTAGGCTATAGTCTTTTTTCACCAGGTCTTTCTCTCACCAGGTCTTAGAAACACCAACCATTTGGTTAGCAACCAAATGCTTAACCATTGTGCCACCATATGTGACCACATTCAATCTTTAAAGAAAATTTAGGCTAGTTGTTTTCAACCCAGATTTACTAGTTATTAATGCAAGATTGTAAGAAATTAAGCAATTTGCCTAAGGGTTGCATAGTTGGTAGGCAGTGAGCAGGTCTTGTAATGGAAGTCACCTTAGCTTCACAGTCTATACTCCTAAACATTGGGTTCTGATGCTTCTTCCACAGCAAATAAGTGTCCCTAAGATACTTCACATCCAACATATTCCAGCCTAAGCTCACTGTATATTTTCTTCAGATCTTCCCAAATTTTGTCCCTCAGTAAATAGCAGTATCATCCATTTTGTTGTCCAATCCATAACCCTTATAATTATCGCAGATCCTGCTTTCTTCCCCATCCAATGTATAAAGCCCCATATTAAGTTCTATAGTTTGTTTATGTATTTATTTTTTCCCATCCTAACCATTCATGTGCCTTCCTCTCCTTTTGTACTGCCATTGTTGTAAGGTTTCTTCCTTTCTTCCCTGAGTAACTGTGATGGCTTCCTTGTGTCTGTGCCTCCAAACTTGTCTTCCCACCTCCCACCCCCAGTCAATCATCTGCTGTGCTGTCTGAATGATTTCTCCAAAATACAGATTTGGTCATGTTACACTTTTGTAGGATCCTCATTTTCTAAAATGAAGACCTGGTTCATTTGCATAGTCGATCAGTTTCTTCTAGAGATAACATCTGTCTGCTTCTCTAGCTCATCTCTTTCCTTAATTCCCCATTTCAGTCACTCACAGTACTTCTAATTCCCCAATGTGTTCTGTCACTTCACACCTCTGTAAATATGCACGCTTGGTTCCCTCCCTAATCTTTATCTAGCTAAAAACCAAAAACCCAGTGTCGTGGAGTCAATTCCACTCATAGTGACCCTGTCTAGCTATGTACTTGCTTATTCTTCAAAATTCAGCTCAAACATCACCTATTTCAGGAAGTTTTCTTTTGACCCTTCTTCCCACTAATGTAGCTCATTCCTTTTGGATCTCATTTCTCTTTGTACCTATCTCTAGCATGAATTCTATCACAACAGTGTGGGAGTGCTCGTCAATCTCCAATGTTAAGCTGAGTTCTCTAAGGATAAAAAAGGATAGGCTTAATCAATTTGATCATGAGTCTCACAAAAAAATGAGATATGATATTGTTTAAAGGATATGAGATCTGGAGTCAGAAAACCTGTTTTCAAGTCCAGCCTCTTCCACTTAATAGCTGTGATGTCATCTAAATCATTTAATCTCTTACCTTTACTTTTGTCATCTGTTAAAAAATAAACACTAATGATAAATAAGTTGTGAAAAAAAGGTGCAATCAGACACAATATATGAAAGTATTTCCTTAACTATAGAATGCTAGTATTCCATGAGTTTGAGAGCTCCTTGGGAGCAGAGACCATGTATCACCATCTTACATATATTTGTATGACTCATCACCCTTCATAGCCAGAACTAGCATAGTACTGGTCTGGTACAAAGTTCACACTGGTTAAAAATTAGCATTTTGGTTTAAAATTTGTATATACTGTTACCAAATTTCCCTCCAAATGAAATCCCTTGAAATGATGTATTAAAATATTATAGCTAAACTTTGTAAATTAATAAAACTTCTGGAGAGTAAAGGAAAGGGAAATAATAGAATGGAATACTATATACTTCAATAAATCTTTGATGATCTTTTTGGAGGAAGCATAATTCAAAGAAACACAATTGGAATTTGAAGATACATGATTGGAAGATGGGAAATAGGCAGTACAACTTTTGATTTATCCCAAAATTCTCCAGCCACTTCCACCACCTAGAACCAACTCCTTTCATCTGGGGGTTACTAAAGTCTTGCTTCTATGTGCCTTCCCAGTATAAGCATTCCTCAAAATTTCTCATTATCTTTGACTGCCTCCTCATACTTTCTCAGTTATGATTCTGTCTCAACTCTCCTTTTCACAAGTTATGATAGAAAAATCTTATATCATCAACTCCAGCAAAAATATGTTCAAAACACACTACATGCTAAGATTTAGGTAACCCAAGATGGATAAAATGTGGTCCTTATTTTCAGATAGCTTACAATCTAGTATAGACAAATTAGTATATATGGTCTAATAAGTGTATTAAAAGACACATAAGCAAAGAATTGTGAGAGTTCCAAAGAAAGGGCAGCTCACCATGCGGGGGGGGGGTGGGTAGGGAAGGCTCCACGAAGAAGATGATTTCAAGCTGAGTCTTAGAAAGTGATTAGAAGTTTGTTGGATAAGCCTGGTTTGTGCAGGAAGGCAAGGAAAATGTGTACTCTGGTAGAGAGAATTGCATTTGCAGAGCCTCAGAGACATGGGAGGGCACAACAGATTTAGAAGATAGAAAATCAATTTGTCTAAAAGAGTAGGAAAATGAATTTCATAGTCTGTTTACTCTCTTACCCTCCTTGGATACATTTATGTTAAAAGCCTCAGGGTTCAAATAAGGATCTCTCTAGTGGTAAAATATCAGACTATACGGTACAGTGCAATGGGAAAGTTTGAACTATGTATACGGGGAATTTTTTTTTTTTTTTTTGGTCAAAGGGACATGCAAAATAGACAACTGCTTAAAACTGTCGTCCAGCTAATTTCCTCAACCGTGGCTTTCCTCCAACCTGGAATATGTCTCTCCCATCGGCAACTTTTCCTCTGACATCACAAAACCAAAAACCCATTTCTGCTGAGTTGATTTCAACTCATAGTGATCCTATAGGGTGGAGTAGGACTGCCCCATAGGGTTTCTAAGACTATATAATCTTTCATCCCTCAGAGCAGCTGATGGGTTTAAACCAATAACTGTTTGGTTAGCAGCTGAGTGCTTTAACCACTGCACCATCAGAGCTCCTTCTCTAGCATCACAGTCAATCTTATACCTGATTGAACTCATGCCTGTCTGTCCTACATGTATACTGTCTCATTCACCCTTGTTCTCGATACCGTGGCTGACCCATTAAAACCCCTGCTATTGAGCTGATTCAGACTCATAGAGAACGGTTAGGATACAGTTAAACTGCCCCATAGGGTTTCCAATGGAGCCCTTGTGGTGCAGTGGTTAAGAGCTACTGCTGTGAATCAAAAGGTCAGTAGTTCCAATCCACCAGACGCTCCTTGGAAATTGTACGGTGCAGTTCTACTCTTCCTTATAGGGTTGTTATGAGTCAGAATTGACTTGACAGCAACAGGTTTGTTTGTTTTTGGAATCTTAATGCAAGCAGACTGCTACGTCTTTCTCCCATGTGGAAGCTGGTGGGTTCGAACTGCTGACCTTTCAGTTGGCAGCGAAGCACTTAACCACTGCATCACCAGGGCTCTTAGTCATTGTGGCTAGCACAAGTTTAAAACCATATATCACACTGAAGATAGCAACCCTAATTTAATTAAACTCTAAACAATAATTATGAACAAATTTATTGACATTCAACATGGCACTCATAGTGACTCATAGTGATGCTGTAGGACACAGTGTACCTGCCCCACAGGGTTTCCAAGACTGCAAATCTTTACGGAAGCAGATTGCCACATCTTTCTCCCGAGCAGTGGCTGATGGGTTTGAACCACGCTAACTTTCAGTTGGCAGCCAAGCACTTATGAGTTAGAATCGACTCCATGGCAATGAGTTTGGTTTTTTTGGTTTTAACATAGAACTGTGCTTTATGTTTACTAACTTAACCTTTTTCAATACCCAGTGACATAGATATTATTATCATTCTCCTTGCATATTTGAGTAAACTGAGACATAGGCAAATGTTCATCATATTCCTTTTGAAATACTTAATCATGCCAAAACACACTACTATTTTTAGTTTTTCAACCTATACTCTGATGCCAATTTATTTGGGGAAAAAAATGTTCTTTTTCAAATGTGTGAAACCATTTTGTGCACGTGTGTGTTTTACAGTAAAAATGCTCTTTAGTAGACACATTATACTGAATGGTCCTCCCAAAGAAGAAAGTAAATACAAAATTGTTGAAATGATGATTATACATTACAAATTCCTCTGTGTTTACTCAAGGAACTATGAACCAGAGAGTAAATCAAGTGTCCCGTTTGATTCTGTTTGAATACCATGTGAACACCTGTACCATGTAAACAGCTTAGGCTGTGTCTGCAGACATCTAGCAGAATGGGAAGTACCAAACACGTAATTAGCTGTGACCTGTATGCAATGTTTCTTGGCATCAGAGATGCAGGAGTTTCAGTTTTGGGCCTCTCCTGAAAGCCTTCTGAAAAGCTTTAAGTTCTCACCTCTTGTGATATGTATTTCTACGGCACTCTACTTGCTCTATGGGAAATGGATGAGTGCACTACAATTTCATCAACATGAGCCCTCTGCTTAAATTTTGTGATTTAGTGGTCTGACTCATGCTTAAGTTCTCACATAAACGAGATTAATACACATATTAATAGGCAACAATTCCATCAATATTTTTCAAACTGCGAATGAAAATAAACTTTTGAATCCCAAATGTATCCACTTACATAAAATGCCTATATTAATTATAATTTATGCTCCTCTATTTATTAAAGCAATTTCTTTTACAGAGTAAATATGGTTTCTATGAGGTTGCGCTTTATAAACCTCTTGACTCACTGTCATACATTTTTCCTTTAAATATTCTATATTTTTAAAAATTAGATTTTTTTTTTCAATTATCTGAATGGATGGGACTTAACTTCGTTTTCTGTGAAACTTTATGTATAGTTTTATAGATTTGTCAATATTATAGCCTTCAAGGTCATTATTTTTCAGTAGTGACATGACTGTTGGGTTAAATCCTGCTTTTTGTATTCAACTTCTAAAACCACATCAAAGTAAGTCTTGTGTCTGTCTTCAGTATGGACCTAATTTCTGAGAACATTGATGTCTACTGTTGAGAAATAGGAAAGTAAGTGAAGACATAAAGCTTGATGAGAATCTGCAAATTTGGTCATTTGAATAGAATTAAATGGAACAGTTGATCTACTCTCTGGTTTAAGAGCTACTCAAAAGTTAATCAAAACAGTCCTACCCTGTAAGTCTTACAGTGTGAAAAAACAAAGAACAAACAAACAAAAAATCCATTCACAGGTAGACTAAAGAAACAAGGAATCTTAAAGCTAAAATGGACCTTAGAATTCTCTAGTATAAGGCAATGGGGACTGCTTACAAAATTTCCCAATTGGTAGCCAGCCTTTGCTTAACTACTTTGTTTAACTAGTTAGTGAAGGGGAACTCATTGGCTCCTGAGTTGGTCAATTCCATTTGAGAAGCTCTAATTGTGACAGAGTTCTTATTTACATTTCAATCTAACTTACTGTAATTTGGAGACAAACAAAATGAGTTGAATTACTTTTTCAATTATGCAGCTATTAAAGAATGAGGATATCTATTCTTCTGCACAAAGATACACAGTTGATAACCCCAAAATATCTTAGCATAGTTAAGAAATTAATAAATAATAAAGCATCTTAAATCAATGAAAAGCTACTTATTTAATGAATGGATTTGGAATATTAAATTAGCAATATGGAAAAGATTTAGTTTGGTTCTTTACATAGCATCAGATAATAAGTAAATTGAATTTGAATTAAATAACTAAATATAAACACTAAACTTCACTCAAACAAGGATAAAAAACAAACAAAACAAACGAAAAACTGTCAAATGTCTTCAGGGAAAGAAATTTCTAATGCTAGAAGTAAGGAGAAATCCCAAAGAAAAGTATCTGCAGACTCAAAGATGTAAAATAATGTAACATGCTGCATGAATAACTAAAACCAGAATTAAAAGCCAAACAGAGTAGGAAAACATTGGCAGCAAACACGATAGACCAAAGGTTAATCTCTTTACTATACAAAAAACTCACAAAATCAATATGAAAAACCCTAACATCTCAAAATACAAATGGTCAAATGAAAAGATACTTTTCAAATCCAAAATGCAAATACAAAACAAGCATATGGAAAAATGTTCATTCTTACAAGTAATCAGACATAAATCAAAATAAAAAAAAGCATATTTATCTATTAGAAATAATACAACCTATGTCTGTTTCAGCTTTCTTATTTCTGTTGTGATACTTCAGGGCAACTAACAACAGCAAGTATATATATAGCTACCTACCACCCCCATCTGTCAGTTTGTTGTCCTGTGGTGGCTTTCACGTTGCTATGATGCTGGAAACTATGCCAGTGGTATTTCAAATACCAGCAGGGTCACCCATGGTGAATAAGTTTCAACAGAGTTTCCAGATTAAGACAGGATAGGCAGAAAGACCTGGAGATGTGTTTTCAAAAATTAGCCAATGAAAACCTTACGGATAACAGCAGAATGTTGTTTAATATATATATATAGTGCTGGAAGATGAGCTTCTCAGATTGGAAAGCTATAAAAATACAACTAACAGCTGCCTCCTCAAAGGAGACTCAACCTCAATGATGCAGTGATGTAGATGGAGTGAAGCCTTCGAGATGTTTATCTGCTGATGTGAAACAACTCAAAAAGAAAAGCAAAAAATTAATAATAGGAACTTGGAATATATGTAGTATGAATTAAGGTAAATTAGAAATTGTCAAAAATGAAACGGAGAGCTTGAGGATGGATATTCTAGGCATTAGTGAGCTGAAATGGACTGGTATTGACCATTTTGAACCTAACAATCATATGGCCTACTATCCCGGGAATGACAAATTGAAGAGGAATAGCATTGCAATCGTTGCCAAAAGAACATTTCAAGACTTTTTCTGAAGTACAACACTGTTAGTGATGGGATATACCCATACGCCTACAAAGAAGACCAGGTAATAGGACTATTGTTCAAATTTACACACCAACCACAAATGCCAAAGATGAAGAAATTGAAGATTTTTACAACTGCTGCAGTCTTCAATTGATCAAGCATGAAATCAAGATACACTGATAATTACTGTTATTGGAATGTGAAAGTTGGAAACAAAGAAGGATCAGTGGTTGGAAAACACAGTCTCAGTGACAGGACTGATGCTGGTAATCGTATCATAGAATTCTGCAATACCAATGACTTATTCATTGAGAATATTTTTTCTCAACAACTATACATGTGGAACTTGTCAGAGGGATTACATAGAAATCAAATCGACTACATTTATGGAAACAGACTATGGAGATGCTCAATATTATCAGTCAAGACAAAGCCAGGAGCCAACTGTGGAACAGATAATCAATGGTCAACATGCAAGTTCAAACTGAAGCTAAAGAGAATCCAAGCAAGTCCATGATACATCCCACCTTAATTTAGAAACCAACTCAAGAATAGATTTGACACACTGAAGCTGACTGATAACCAAAGACCAGAAGAGTTGTGGGATGACATCAAGGAAATCATTTATGAAGAAAGTAAAAGATCATGAAAAAGACAGAAAAGAAAGAAAGACCAAAATGGATGTCAGAAGAGACTCTGAAACTTGCTTTTGAGTGCAGAGTAGCCAAAGGTAGCAAAAAAAACGAAGAAAAACAGCCAACAGAAGGTTTCAATGGGTGGCTCGGAAAGACAAGTATTACAGTGAAATGTGCGAAGGCCTGGAGTTAAAAAACCAAAAGGGAAGTACATGGTCAGTATTTCTCAAACTGAAAGAACTGAAGAGAAAATTCAAACCTCGAGTTGCAATATTGAAGGATTCTATGGACAAAAAAATTTGAATGCTGTAGAAAGCATCAAAAGAAAATGATCTAACTATATCAGAAAGAATTCATCAACCTTCAAGTGTGGTACTAATGGACCAAGCTGCACTGAAAGCATTGGCAAAAAACAAGGTTCCAAGAATTGAGGGAATACCAACTAAGACATTTCAACAAACATATGCAACCATGGCAGCACATAATCATCTATGTCAAGAAATTAGGAAAGTGGATACTTGGCCAACTGATTGGAAGAGATCCATATTTGTGCCCATTTTTACTTCTGTTCGTTGCTCTATCCCAAGAACCTAGAACATTGTCTGTTTCACAGTAGGCATTTAATGAATGTTTGTTGAATGAATATGTCTTATTTAATATTTTTCACTGTATCTCAGTTTTATCTGGAAAAAATATATGAATATATTCTCATAAAAAAAATAGTCTTGATAAAACCCCCTCATATCCAGAATATTTAATCACATTATCTGACACCATGCACATTATTTGCTATTTATTTCCCACATCCCCTTTCTTCCAGGGTACCATAATTTAACTGGAAGAAGATAGAGAAATATTGGCTTGCATTCAAGTCATTTGGGTTAATTTCAGGTCATTACAACCTTTAAAATATCTCCTAGATTTGTTCTAGTGGCATCATTCTTCAACTTTCAACCAGATTCCCTCCTTAACAAATATTCAACCTCCTGGAAATTCGTCAATTCAGTAGCTGTCAATGAGTAAAACAAAAACCGCCAGAATTTTTTTTTTTTATTTAAAGTAGTTTATTAAACTCTTCAGCAAAGGGAAATTTCAGGTGTGTTTAAGTGTTAGAAAAAGTGAGTTCACGGTGGCTTTGCTAATTATTGGAGCCCTGGTGGCACTGTGGTTAAGAGATCAGCTGCTAACCAAAAGTTCAGCAGTTTGAATCCACCAGCCGCTCCTTGGAAACCCTATGGGGCAGTTTTACTCTGTCCTATAGGGTCTCTATGAGTCAGAATTAACTCTACGGCAACAGGTCTGGTTTTAGTTGGATGGTAATTATAGCCTGAAAATGTGCACTTAAGACATGACTCAAATGAGTCTATTCTTTTGAACACAGTTAATTAAAACAAGTTCCATTACCCATTGTTCAGGAATGTCTTTAGTTAGTTGCAGTAAGGATATGGTGTCCTAGGACCTCTCAAATTCTAAAGTTCTTTATCAGCTTCAGCTTATTTGAACCTGTTTCATTGAAGCACCACAGTTTTGGCATCTCATATACAAGTGCTACTATTAGTGGGAAATTTCCTTTTTGTATTACCTGTGGCTGTATAGGAAACCCGGGTGGTGTAGTAGTTAAGTTCTATGGCTGCTAACCAAGAGGTCAGCAGTTCGAATCCACCAGGCTCTCCTTGGAAACTCTGTGGGGCAGTTCTACTCTGTCCTATAGGGTCGCCATGAGTCGGAATCGACTCGACAGCAGCGGGTTTGGTTTTGATTTGGTGGCTGTATAGGAAACCCTGGTGGTGTAGTGGTTAAAAGCTATGGCTGCTAACTAAAAGGTGGGCAGTTTGAATCCACCAGGTGCTGCTCCTTGAAACCTTATGGGACAGTTCTAGTCTGTCCTAAAGGGTCGCTATGAGTCAGAACCGACTCGACAGCAACAGGTTTTGTGTTTTTTTTTTTTTTTTTTTAATGGCTGTATAACTAATTTTCAACACTGCAACAATAATATGCCTGGCATCAACTTTGGAAACCCTATGTGGCATGTGGCAGTTCTACCCTGTCCTGTTGGCTCGCTATGAGTTGGAATTGACTCGAGGACACTGGGTATTGTAGAGCAAGGGAGTTTCTTCTTTGAAAGAATGGATTCAGCTTTTATGGAGAAGAATCATAACTGTTTGTGCATTCATTCACTCTTTCATTCATTCAGCGTCAAGTTGCCAGAAACAATGCTTTTTACATAGCATTCCATTAGCTGAATTTTTCCTTATTCTCTCATCATTCTGTACCTTCTATTTGTTAACGTCTTATGGTTAATTCAGTTATACTCTGTATCTTCCATTTGGGGATTTCTTTCTTGCATTATTTCCTGAGAACTCATCATTTCTAATAAAGTTGAATAATAAGAGTCTTATCTGGATGCTGAAAGAGCATGATTTAAAATTTAATACATTTTTGGAGGAGAAAATACTTCTAGAAGGATGATTATTCCAACCAATGTGGGCCACTGAAACAGTCCTTTTGTTATCAGCCTCTCTTGGTAGTTAGAGTTCATTTTATTTATTTATCCATTCAACATTTGCTGACATAAATAAGTGGCAGGTGTTGTCCAAGATGTTTGTGAAAACGCAGATAGTATTTGTGGCTCCACAATAAGGCAACCATGAGGGAAATTGCTATATCAAATTTCTGGCTTTTGCCATTTGTTCTCTGGCTCTTCCTGCTAGTTAGTTCATTGCCCCGGGGCAAGGTTCAGCAATTATGAGTAGCTACCAGTGTAAAAAAAAAAAATTTTTTTTTTTTTTTACCAGGGTATCCAAAGACTTCTAACAACGTCTCTATTTTTAAACAGTATATTAGCTTTAATCTACTAATCAGAATATGAGAGACCTGAACGTGTAGGTATGGTGTAACCTGGTAGAATACAGAAACATTCTTTGTTGCCGCTCAAATTGTGGTCTACAAACCAGCAACTTCAGTATCATCTAGGATTGTGTTAGAAATGCAGAATCTCAAGGGATATCCCAGACCTACTAAATGACAATCTGCATTTTTACAAAATCCCCAGGTGATTTATTTACACATTAAAATTTAAGAAGATGCATAAATAACTGACTTCTTGTAAGCCATCAATGTTCTAATAGCTATATTATTTTTCTCAGTAAAAATAAAAAAGAAACCAAATTTTTTTAATATACAGAGGCTAGCATCAAGCTTCGTTAGACACTATAGATAAACCCAGGGTTCTAATGGACTGGTGGCAAAGGTAAGTGGAAAAATCACTCAAAACCTTCGCTACCTATTGACATTATTGAAAATGACTTCCAAGCAATTTGAAATCCACATACAAGAATAATGTTACCTGCCAGCCTTGAGCCTTTTGAACACTAGTAGCTAATTGACGTTCACCCCTCCAGGCATCAAATGTAATTACAGTGTTACTTGGGGTACGATTTAACTTGAAGTTGATGTATTGAACACAGATATGATTGCAAACAGTAAAGGTGCAAAGAAGTCCACTTACAAAGGAGAGTATGCACATAGGACACTCGCAAAATGACACAAAGTCTGAATCATTCTGCTATTCTGTTGCAGAGATGAAATAAACAAACCTGAAACCCTATGCTTGAACATGTGTGGGGGCAGGGAAAATAGTTTACAATGGGATGAGTCCTAAGGTCATACTCTTAAAAAGAAGAAGAAGGAGAAAAAAAAAAAAAGCTAAGGTAAGGTCTGGGCCTCATTTGCAACTATTTAACCCTAAGAAAACAGAGGAAAAAAAAATTTGGCACTGTGTTTCACGAACTAATTGCAAAGTGGCACTATTGGTTCTTCCCACTTGAGTTTGTTAATTATCCAGAGTTAAGAATCAGTAGCTATAAGCATGGCGTGAGGATGGTGTATAGTCAACCCTCTGCATTTGCAGGTTCTGTATCCACGGATTCAACCAACCATGGATCGAAAATATTGGGGTGGGGGGGGAGAAGGGGAGAAAGTTCCAAAGAGCAAAATTTGAATTTACTGCGCACTGAGCACTACTCTGAATCCACGCTAATGTAATGAACTGCTGTACACACATACTGTACTGTAGCCTCTCACCATCTCACAGATCCTCAGTCTCTCTCAAGCACCTATTGTTTGAGCATTGTGCACCTCATGTCTTGTCATTATTCCCTAAACAGTACAGTACTGTAACAACAATTTACATAGCATTCCCATTGTATGAGGTATTATAAGTAATCTAGAGATGATTTAAAGTGTATAGGAGGATGTATGTAGGTTATATGCGAATAATACACCATTTTATGTAAGGGACTTGAGTATTTGTATCTGTGGGGGTCCTAGAATTCTATATGGGAAATGGATTAATCTGACGTCGTATTATTCATAAGGCTTAGGCAGAACTTTCTTATTTTGGAATTTAACTTAATTTTTTTTTCTGTAATCCCCATTATTGTAGAAATTGCTCCCTGAACCGTGCAGTTGCCAAGCAAATCTGTTATTTACTCTTCAGCAATGCATGTACCCACAGTAAGCTTTTCTATATTTGCTCAATAGGGTGTCTGTATTGCCTTTACATGCTCTGCTTCCAGTTGCCTCAGAACACGAATAAGATTATTTATATGACACGTAAATCAGTCCCACCTGCAAATCTCTTTACACTTGAAAACTTAGGCAAGTGTGATTTAAAGTTATCACTGCTCTGTTTTTAGAAAAATGAGCAAAAACAATATATATGATATTATATTTATTGCCTTCAAACTATAAAATGAATTTACTGAAGCATAGCCTATTGATGTCATATGGAGACATTCGAAAAGTATGTCATTTAGATATTGTTATACTTAAAAAAAACTATTCTGTCAGAATTTCTTTTGATATATTTACATATATATTCAAACTTTCTTCTTTCCTGCTCAAAATTTTTTTCTTTCCAACTCTTGGTAGTATCACTTATACTTAGTGTGGCAGAGATTGGCTGCTTGTTCAATATCCTAATTCCCTTTTCCCCTGGGCACATGGCTTCCCTTCATTTCCCAGACTACCTTATAGTTAAAAATGTTCATATATTGAGTTTTATGCAGAAGAGGGTACAGCTTCTGTCAGCTTGAGTCCCTAAATGACTGTCTGGAGCAGATAAACTCTCTACCACACATATCACACACTTACCATACATACACAGATATACACATACACACAGTGCCAACAGGAATTTTTTTATGTGGGTGAGAAATGAACTTCCATTGTGTTCAGCCACTGAAATTTTGGAATTTACTTGTTAGTGCAGGTAGCTTGACTCTCTAATATTTGAGAACAAGTATATATAAGTCTCAAGAAATTTATGTATAAGTCTCAAGAAATTCTTTCTTATTTGTTGCTGTCCCTAATCTTACCCACTTCTCATCCTAGAGATACTTTTCTTTTAATCTGGAAGATGTAAACTAGAGGAAAAAAGACTGCAGGTATTACAGGGAAAAGAGATGTGTGAGTACAGAGGCTTGATCATGTCAGTTGAGCAGCTTGAGGCGGTAATATGTCCTGGACCTCAGTAATGACATAATTTAGTGACTATCCTCTGTGGCCAATACCCAAATGCTGCCTTCACTCCTGTCATCATCTGTCTAGTCTGGTTAGGTGTTTATCAAGCTCATTTCCCCATCATATAGTAATTGGACCACTGCCCTAACTGTACTCAGCACTCAAGAGTGAGTGCTGCTCCACCCTCCCTACCCTGTTAATAACATTTCTCTTGATTATGGTAACATTTTTGTTAGCAAAATTAAAAGTTCCAGTCTTCTCGGGTCTGCTTCTCCATCCTCTCCTTAAGACAGTTGTTTTTTCTGTGCCTCTAGATATGCTAAAGTATTCACAAAATTATTGGGAACAGCTAATTTCCAGCACTGTACTTGGCACTGGAGACACAAAGAAATACGACACTTTTATCTGTGAGAGGCTTTCAGTCTTCTATAAGAAGCTAGGTACAAAAACAACTCCCTACAGTACAATATGATGAGTGTCATAATAAAGGTGTATGCAGAGATCTAAGAAAACTCAAACTAAACCCATTGCCATTGAGTTGATTCCAACTCATAGCAACCCTATAGGACAGAGTAGAACTGCCCCTTAGGGCTTTCAAGGAGCAGCTAGTGGATTCGAACCGCTGACATTTTGGTTAGCAGCCAAGATCTTAAACACTGCACCACCAGGGCTCCTCCGTGACCATAAAATGTGATTTTGACAGGGAAATTGAGGAGAACTACAGGTGATGAGGAAAACCTGGTGGCGTAGAGGTTAAGTGCTATGACTACTAAACAAAAGGTAGGCAGTTCAAAACCACCAGGCACTCCCTGGGAACTCTATGGGGCAGTTCTACTCTGTCCTACAGGGTTACTATGAGTTAGAATTGGCAGCAACAGGTTCAGGAGATGATATTTTTGCTGGGTCTTTAAAAATTGCTATGAACTTATTAAGAAAATAAGGGAGTGGAAGTGTGTCCCTGGAAGATGGAAGATCATGAACAAAGAAATGAAGATGAGAAAGTCCATTTGCTAGGGACAGAGGGTTTAGTTTTACTCTGAATAAAGAGTTTATGGCGAGTTTCTCACTCTTGGCTAGAATAGTAAGAAAGCACAGGAAACTATAGGTACATATTCACATATGTGTCTTGGACTCTATCTTTGGCATAGGTAGGTAGGTAAGCAGGACAGTGTAACAGAGTCAGTTAGAAGTTGATTTCAATAATCAGAGAATGATAATAACAGCATGCTGTTGTTGTGTTGTTAAGGCTGTCAATTGGGTTCCAACTCATAGTGACCCTATGTACAACAGAATAAAACACTGCCTGGTCCTGCGCCATTCTCAAATCACTGTAATGCTTGAGCCCATTGTTGCAGCCACTGTGTCAATCTATCTACTTGAGGATCTTTCTCTTTTTCAGCCACTCTCTACTTTACCAAGCATGATGTCATTCTCAAGGACTGTTCCCTCCTGATAACATGGCCAAAATATGTGACACAAAGTCTCACCATCCTTGCTTCTGAGGAATGTTCTGGTTGTGCTTCTTCCAAGACAGATTTGTTAGTTATTTTGGCAGTCCATGGTATATTCAATATTCTTTACCAGTATCACAATTCAAAGGTGTCAATTCTTCTTTAGTCTTCCTTATTCATTGTCAGCTTTCACATGCATATGCGCCGATTGAAAACACCATGGCTTGGGTCAGGCGCATCTCAGTCCTTAAAGTGACATCTTTGCTTTGTAACACTTTAAAGAGGTATTTTACAGCAGATTTGTCCAATGCAATGTGTCATTTGGTTTCTTGGCTGCTGCTTCCATGGATGTTGATTGTGGATCCAAGTAAAATGAAATGCTTGACAATTTCAATACTTTCTCTGTTTATTATGATGTTGCTTATTGGTACATTTGTGAGGATTTTTGTTCTCTTTATGTTGAGGTATAATCTGTACTGAAGGCTGTGGTCTTTGATCTTCATCAGTATGTGCTTCAATTCCTCTTCACTTTCAGCAAGCAAGGTTGTGTCATCTGCATAACGCAGGTTGTTAATGAGTCTTCCTCCAATCCTGATGCCCTGTTCTTCTTCATATAGTCTAGCTTCTTGGATTATTTGCTCAGCATACAGATTAAGTATGGTGAAAGGATACAACCCTGGCACACACCTTTCCTGACTTTAAACCATGTAGTATCCCCTTGCTCTGTTTTTACAGCTGCTTCTTGGTCTATGTATAGGTTCCTCACGAGCACAATTAAGTGTTCTAGAAATTCCATTCTTCACAATGTTATCTATAATTTGTTATGATCCACACAGTCAAATGCCTTTGCATAGTCAATAGAACACAGGTAAACATTTTTCTGGTATTCTCTGCTCTCAACCAAGATCCATCTGACATCAGCAATGATACCCTGATTGAATTTCTGGCAGTTCCTTGTCGAAGTACTGCTGCAACCATTTTTGAATTATCTTCAGCAATATTTTACTTGCACATGATACAGTTGGATCATTTCCACATTGTATTGGATAATGTTTCCTTGAAATAAAGAGCCCAGGTGGCAAAGTGGTTAAAGTGTTTGATTGCTAACCAAAAGCTCTGTGGTTTGAAACCACCACCCGCTCTGAGGGAGAAAGATGTTGCAATCTGCTTCTGCAAAGGTTTAAAGCCTTCTAAACCCTGTGGGGTTGCTCTGAGTTTTAGATCTCTTCCAGTCAGTTGGCCAGGTAGCTGTCTTCCAAATTTCTTTGCATAGATGAGTGAACACTTCCATAGTGGCATTCATTTGTTGAAACATTTGAATTGGTATTCCATCACTCCTGGAGCCTTGTTTTTCGTCAATGCCTTCGGTACCATTTGGACTTCTTCAGTAGCATTGGCTCTTGATAATATGCTACCGCCTGAAATGGTTGTCATTAATGTTTTGATTAAAGTTCTAAATCATCAAGTGATATTTTAACCAGACATTAAGGTAATGCTATGCTGGAGTATGCTATAAATAATATGGGACAGAAAAAGATTAACAGTCTTTAAACATATAAAGAAGTAATAAGATATTTCTGGCTATACACCTCAGTAAAATAATTGCATTTATAACTTTTGAATTCAAGAATAAAATATAAATTCAAAGGTAGTAAATGCAAATGTAGATCTAGAGATGATAGCAAATATACTCAAGATTTGATCCAGAGATGCAATTTAACAGCAGTAAATGTCTCTAAAAATAGTCTTAAATTACGACAAGTGAAAGTTAGATTATGAGTGCATAAATGTTCATTTCTTAATCATTCTGATTTTCAACAAGGAATTAAAATAGCCTTCCAAGAGAGAGCTAAGAGAGTAGATGTCTGTGACTTAAGAATAGAAAACAGTCATTGTAAGCATCTCTGCAGTATTTTCTAATCTGATTTATCAGTTACCTAATATGGTTATTTTAAAACAATTCTGTTTTAAAACTTTGAACAGTGAGAAATAAACAATAAAAAATCTTTGAAGAGAGAAAATTCTGTCCTCTTTTCCAGAGAGATTCATATCCTAGAATATAGTCCTAATTTCTTTAGATTTCTCTTTTTAGATATTCCACTTAAATCTAAGCTTCGGTACATTCAAAGCTCAACTTCTTTTTTGGAATTCTGTTTCTTTTTATTACTTCCCTAATTCTACTGTTGATACCAGTATTAACTCATCTTTGACTCCTTCCCCTTCCTTACCTTCAATTTCTAATAGGTGGCCAAGTCCTACTGTTTCTCAATCTGACTTTCGTTTCCTTCTTTTATCCCGCACTTGATTATTATCTCTCCCTTTATATATTGTTCTAGTTTCCTAACTTATCTCATCTAAACTCTCCCCATACCAAACAATGCTAGACCTCACTGTCAGATTAATCTTATTGAAGCTCAATTCTGACTGTATCAGTCTTTGTTCAAAAATTCCCAATGACTCTCCATTGAATACTGAATAAACCTGAATATCTTTGCCTGATATTCAATACCATCTATACCCAAATTACTTTTCCAATATCAATCCCATTATTTCCTTTTTTATACACCCTATTCCCAGTATGGCAAAGTCTTGCTTCCCATACACACCTTTGATATATTATTTTCATGTATCGCTCATGTTACTTCCTATGCTGATAATGCCCTTTCTGTATATCCATCTGTCATGGACTGAATTATGTCCCCCCAAAAATGTATGTATCAACTTGGTTAGGCCATGATTCCCAGTATTGTGTGGTTGTCCTCCATTTTATGATTGTCATTTTATGTTAAGAGGATTAGGGTGGGATTATAACACCACTCTTACTCCGGTCACCTCCCTGATCGAATGTAAAGGGAATTTCCCTGGGGTGTGGCCTGTACCACCTTTGATCTCTGAAGAGATAAAAGGAATGGGAAGCATGCAGAGAGTTGGGAACCTCATACCACAAAGAAACCAGTGCCCAGAGCAGAGCACGTGCTTTGGACCTGAGGTTCCTATGCTGAGATGCTCCCAGACCAAGGGGAGACTGATGCATCACAAGGACCTTCCTCCAGAACCAACAGAGGGAGAAAGCCTTCACCTGGAGCTGATGACCTGAATTTGGACTTGTAGCCTACTAGACTGTCAGAAAATAAATTTTCTCTTTGTTAAAACCATCTACTTGTGGTATTTCTTTAATAGCAGCACTAGATGACTAAGACACCGTCATTAACCCAAACACCACTGGTCAGTTGAAATCCTATCTCTCAAAATAGCTTTTCCCACTCTTTATCACATTCCACCTCTTTAAAAGTGATCAACCCTTTCTCTGAATTCCAACTGCAGTTTTCTTTCTTTTTTTAATCTATATTATTACCAATCACTAAGGCCAAAGATGAAGAAATTGAAGACTTTTAGCAACTTCTGCAGTCTGAAGTTGATTGAGCATGCAATCAGGATGCACTGATAATTGCTGGTGATTGGAATACAAAAGTTGGAAACAAAGAAGGATCTTTAGTTGGAAGATATGGCTTTCGTGATATAAACACACCGGAGATCAAGTGATTGAATTTTGCATTACAAATGACTTCTTCATTGCAAATATTTTTTTTCATCAACATAAACAGTGACTATACACATGGACCTCACCAGGTGGAACACACAGGAATCAAATTGACCACATCTGTGGAAAGAGACGATGGAAAAACTCAATATCATCAGTCAGAACAAGGCCAGGGGCTGAATGTGGATCAGATCATCAATTACTCATATGCAAGTTCAAGTTGAAACTGAAGAAAAGTAGAACAAGTCTACAAGAGCCAAAGTACCACCTTGAGTATATCCCACTTGAATATAGAGACCATCTGAAGAATAGATTTCACCCATTCAACACTAATGACTGAAGACCAGACAATTTGTAGAATGACAGACATGACATACATGAAGAAAGCAAGAGGCTATTAAAAAGACAGGAGAGAAAAAAAGACTAAAATGGGTGTCAGAAGTGACTCTGAAACTTGCTCTTGAACACTGAGTAGCAAAAGTAAAAGCAAAAAGTGATGAAGTAGAAGAGCTGAACTGAAGATGTCAAAGGGCGGCTTGAAAAAACAATGTAAAGGATTATGATGAAACATGCAAAGACCTGGAGATAGAAAACCAAAGGGAAGAACATGCTCAGCATTTCTCAAGCTGAAAGAACTGAAGAAAAACTTCAAGCTTCAAGTTGCAATACTGAAGGATTCTATAGGGAAAACATTAAACAACACAGGAAGCATCAAAAAAAAAAAAAAAGAAGGAATACACAGAATCACTATACCAAAAAGAATTGCTCTACATTCAACCATTTCAGGAGGTAACATATTTTCAGGAATTGATGGTGCTGAAGGAAGAAGTCCAAGCTGCACTGAAGGCATTGGCAAAAAACAATGCTCTGGGAATTGACGGAATGTCAGTGGAGATATTTCAACAATTGGATCCAGTGCTAGAAGTGCTAATTTGTCTATGCCAAGAAATTTGGAAGACAGCTACCTGGCAAACTGACTGGAAAAGATCCATATTTACACTTATTCCCAAAAAAGGTGATCCAACTGAATGTAGAAATTATGGAACAATATCATTAATATCACATGCAAGCAAAATTTTGCTGAAGATCGTTCAAAAGTGGCTGCACAGTATATCGAGAGGGAATTGACAGAAATTCAAGCCAGATTTAAAAGAGGATGTGGAACCAGGGATATCATTGCTGATGTCAGATGGATCCTGGCTGAAAGCAGAGAATACCAGAAAGACGTTTATCCGTGTTTTATTGGCTATGCTAAGGTATTTGACTGTGTGGACCATAACAAATTATGGATTACATTGTGAAGAATGGGAATTCCAGACACTTAATTGTGCTCATGAGGAACCTGTACATGAATCAAAAGGTAATCATTCGAACAGAACAAGGGGATACTGCATGATTTAAAGTCAGGAAAGGTGTGCGTAAGGGTTGTATTCTTTCCCCATACCTATTCAATCTGTGGAAACCCTGGTGGCATAGTGGTTAAGTGCTACGGCTGCTAACCAAAGGATCGGCATTTCAAATCCGCCACGTGCTCCTTGGAAACTCTATGGGTGGCTCTACTCTGTCCTATAGGTTCGCTATGAGTAGGAATCGACTCGACGGCACTGGGTTCTGGGTATTCAATCTGTATGTTGAGCAAATAATCCAAGAAACTGGACTATAGGAAGAAGAACAGGGCATCAGGATTGGATGAAGACTCATTAACAACCTTCCTTATGCAGATGACACAACCTTGCTTGCTGAGGTGAAGAGGACTTAAAGCATTTACTGATGAAGATCAAAGACCACAGCCTTCAGTATGGATTACACCTCAACATATAGAAAACTAAAATCTTCACAACTGGATCAACAAGCAATATCAATGATAAACAGAGAAAAGACTGAGATTGTTAAGGATTTCATTTTATTTGGTTCTGCAATCAACACCTGTCAAAACAGCAGTCAGGAAACCAAAAGATGCATTGCTTTGGGCAAATTGGCTACAAACTGCTGAAAAGCAAAGATGTCACCTTGAGGACTAAGGTGTGCCTGACCCAAGCCATGGTGTTTTTAATCGCCTCATATGCATGTGAAACCTGGACAATGAATAAAGAAAATCAAAGAATTGAGGCCTTTGAATTGTAGTATTGGCAAAGAATATTGAATATACAATGGACTGTCAGAAGAAGGAAACAAATCTGTCTTGGAAAGAGTACAGCCAGCATGCTCTTTAGAAGCGAGAATGGCAAAACGTTGTCTCACATGCTTTGGACATGTTATCAGGAGGGATCAGTCCCTAGAGAAGGACATCATGCTTGGTAAAGTAGAGGGTCAGGAAAACAGAGGAAGACCCTCAATGAGATGGACAGACACATTGGCTGCAACAATGCACATAAGCATAACAACAATAGTGAGGATGGTGCATGACCAGGCAGTGTTTCGTTCTGTTGTGCATAGGGTCGCTATGAGTCAGAACCGACTCAACGACACCTAACAACAACAACAACATTATTACACTCATCATTTCCTATCTTATAATTGTTTGTGCACCTATCTCTCCTACAACAATGGAAGTTCCTTTAAACAACAGTGCTGATACATGCCTGTAAAAACCAAAACCAGTGCCATTGAGTCGATTCCGACTGATAGCGACCCTATAGGATAGAGTAGAACTGCCCTATAGAGTTTCCAAGGAGTGCCTAGCGGATTTGAACTGCCGACCCTTAGGCTAGCAGCCATAGTGCTTAACCACTACGCCACCAGGGTTTCCAATACTTATTATGTTTCTCTTTATTAAATACAAATTGAAGTGAGGGGAAAATGTCTTTCCTTTTCCTGCTTGCTATTAAAAATGGAACTTTATATCACTTCAAGTAGTCACGAAGCAAGATGGTACCAACATTACCATATTTAGAATCTTAGTAATCTGAAGATAATCAGTACCTGAATATTTGATGGAGATAGATTCCCAGGGAAGTAAAGTAATACCTCAATGTCTCAGAGAATGACATGTGAAAAACTCATTGGTAGGCCAGGAGGAATCTACTGTGGCCACCTTTGAGTTGCTTGATTTTAAATTCCTCCCACTATACCTGTAATGAAGAGATGGTAATTCCTTCTACAAAAGATACTGTAAAAGCAAATATGCAGTGGCTTAACACAGGTGTAATCAAATAAAGGCAAGCACATTTATGATATTCTGATAAAACTACAATCTCTGAGAAAAATCAGCCTTCCTAATTCTTCAGTAAGAAGAATTAGATTCTCTTTATTGTTGGTGGAACATTAACCCCCAAGACAGTGTAGAAAAAGAGTAGAAACAGGAAAGGGTAGCAAATAGCTTCCAAGGATGAGTTTGGGCCACTTGAGATCCATGGAGAAATGGGGGATGAAATGGGAGGTATGCAAAAGATGCAGATTGTGGTTAAAGGAAATCTTTGACAACCAAGAGATGTAGATTCAATTCACAGCTTTACCGCTTATTGCTTTTGTGACCCTAATTTCCTTGGCTATAAAATGGAAATAAAAATTTCTACTTCATAGGTTGTGAGGATCGAATAAGGCAAGTACATAATAACATGAATGGGAATAATTATTCCTACCGTATATATTGTTCTGAAGAGCAAATGAGGTAAATACTAGCAGAATGTTGTTGTTGTTAGATGCTGTCGAATCAGTTCCAACTCATAGTGACCCTATGTTCAATAGAGTGAAATACTACCTGGTCCTGCACCATCCTCACAATCTTGCTAGGTATGAGCCCATCCTCGCAGCCTCAGTGTCAGTCCAACTGGTTGAGGGTCTTCCTCTCTTTTGCTGACCCTCTACTTTACCAAGCATGATGTTCTTTTCCAGGGACTGTTCCCTCCCGATAGCATGTCCAAAGTATGTGAGATGAAGTCTCACCCTCCTCACTTCTAAGGAGCATTCTGGCTGTACTTCTAAGACAGATTTGTTCATTCTTCTGGCAGTCCATGGTACATTCAATATTCTTAACCAACACCATAATTCAAAGGCATCAATTCTTCAGTCTTCTTTCATTGTCCAGCTTTTGCATGCATATGAGGTGATTGAAAATACCATGGCTTGAGTCAGGCACACCTAGTCCTTAAAGTGAAATCTTAGCTTTTTAACACTTTAAAGTGGCCTTTTGCTGCAGAATTTCCTAGTGCAATACGTAGTATGATTTCTCGACTGCTGCTTCTGTGGGTGTTGATCGTGGGTCCAAGTAAAATGAAACACTTGGCAACTTCAGTAGTTTCTCCATTTATCATGATGCTGCTAATTGGTCTAATTGTGAGAATTTTTACTAATAATATATACCAAATCTGTTGTTGCTGTTAGGTGCTGTCTTGCCAGTTCTGACGCATAGAGCCCCTACGTACAACAGAATGAAGGAGTGTCTGGTTCTGCATCATCTTCACAATCGTTGCTATACTTGAGCCCATTGTTTCAGCCACAGTGTCAATCCATCTAGTCGAGGGTCTTTCTCTTTTTCGGTGACCCTCTATTTTACCAAGCATAAGTTCCTTCTCGGGGGACTGTCCCTCCTGATAACACGTCCAAAGCACTTGAGACAAAGTCTCGTCATCCTTACTTCTAAGGAACATTCTGGCTGTATTTCTTCCAATACGAATTTGTTAATTCTTCTGGCGGTCCATGGTATATTCAATATTCTTTGCCATTTTTTTTTAACACCATAATTCAAAGGTGTCAATTCTTCTTCTGTCTTCCTTATTCATTGTCCAGCTTTCACATGCATATGAAGCAATTGAAAACACAATGGCTTGGTTCAGGTACGCCTTAGTCCTCCAAGTGACATTTATGCTTTTTAACACTTTAAAGAGGTCTTTTGCACCAAATCTATACTAGCATAATAGCTTCTCTTGAATTAAGCATCGATGATATGATTATTCTATTCAGTCTATAGTAGCAGAATAATCATCATATCATCGATGTCTAATTCAAGAGAAGCTATTATTGTAGGAGGCATTATAACACTAGTAAAGATATAGATCCAAGTCAAATTCCCAGTTCCATCAATTATTAGCTTGTGATCTTAAGAAAATTATTAAGACCTCCTAAGCCTCAGTTTCATTATCTGTACAGGGTTTCTGTGAGGATTAAATGAAATTAGGCATTTTTAATCCACATATAAATTGGAGTCTCTTTGCCCACTGAGATCGAGATGAGATTGGCTAGAATCTCCATTCCATGTTCTGTGAACAATCTAATACCCTCACCACTATATCTAATAATTCTTTGTGGGTGTGGCAGGGGGAGGGAAAAAGGGATTGCAGGGCCATATTTCCATGTCACTGTAGAGGTTATTAATTGAAGTTTTGCTTTTGATTATCTAATATACCCCTAAGAAGAGTGAAGCAGGTTTCAACTAGAGCATGGAAATTTTCTCTTGTGGGTGGATTTTCTCAGTAAACAACATATTAATATGTTCCACTGTTTGGATCAAATTGTTTTATAAATTAAAAGTAATTTGTATTTATGATCAAACATAATTCAACTGGATAAATATTTTACATCAATAAACTTATCTGTTTCTGTAAAATAAATAATTAATGTTGCATCAATAGATGTTAGACATCCTCTCCTCTGTTTGAAACTGAGGAGGACATAAACCAAACAGAGACATTAGTTTTCTGTTTTTAATGGAAAAAAGCCTTGGAGAAACATACTGTCTTCGAATGGAAGGAGTGGAAGGTGATGATTATGTGAGGAGTGGGAAAGGGGACAGCAAAAATTCTGAACTGTCACAGATGGAAGCTGGTTAGATTTACCATTCTGTGCTTATTCATTTCATGATTCTGATACACTAAGAGCTTACTATCTTTGGGATGAGAAAGGTGAAGACCTACCTCCAAGAATGAACCATGGTCTATAAGAAGTCATTAATATCACATCTGATATTGGCCTCATCCATATCTAGTGAAGGCATGTCAAACTCATGAGAGTCTTCTGCCCTTGGGTAAAGGGTAGAACAATGAAAAGATTGGGTGTTTGATGCTATTGCATCATTTCCCTTTTGACCTGTCATTGATAAACAAATTTTTTGATAGTTTCTGATAACTACATCATGGAATGTTGGTGGCTAGAGAAAATTGCAATAGAAAACGGACATAATATAGTTAGGTACTGTAAGATGGTCTATAGAATTTCTTGGGTTCCAATTTCTGACTCCACTATTTATGTTCCTTTAGCTATCTTATGGCATTGACCTCAACCCCTTCTTTGACTTCCAAAGAAACAACGATAATAAATTAAAAACCGAAGACAAACACAAAACAAACAAAGAAAATAATACTCATCAAAGCTTTCTATGTGACTGAAAGTTTGGGGTGAACGGATATGGGTTAACTTCACAGGAACAAAAACAACTTTAAATTGAATATTAGATATCCTTATCCCTCATCCTGGGGCCACTATTACATGTAACTCAGTCAGCCTCTCTCTTTTCTTTCATGACAGAAGCAAAAACATATAAGCACTGTTTTAGTCATCTATGCTGCTATAACAGAAATACCATAAGTGGATGGCTTTAACAAAGAGAAATGTATTTCTTCACAGTAAAGTAGGTTAAAGTTCAAATTCACGGCATCAGCTCCAGGGGAAAGCTGTCTCTCTCTGCCAGCCTTCTCATCAACGTTCCCAGGCACTAGGAGCAACTCCACGCAGGGACTCCGATTCCAAAGGATGCGCTCTGCTCCTGACACTGCTTTCTTGGTGGTATGAGTTTCTTTACTCTCTGCTTTCTTTACTTTCCTTTTATCTCTTGTAAGATAAAAGGTGGTGCAGGCTATGCCCTAGGGAAACGCCCTTTACATTGTATCAGCGATGTGACCTTAGTAAGGGTGTTAGGATGCCACTCTAATCTTCTTTAACATAAAATTACAATCACAAAATGGAGGACAACCACACAAAATTGGGAATCATGGCCTGGCGAAGCTGAAACATATTTTTGGGAAACACAAACCCAATAATTTGAGCTTAATTTTGGGAAATCCTACTATGTGTAGCCATAGTTTCCAGGTACATTGATATCTTACCCATTTGAAAATAACTCTCTTAATTACATGATTCTTTGCCTCCTTGTCCACAGTGTCACCTGAGTCTTACACAGGATTACCACATCAAAGCTAATCTAATACAAAGAGATTGCACAGCACTGAAAAAGACAAGGGCCCAAATTCCATCTCTACCACTGACTGGGGATTTGGCCTTATGTTAGTCACTGAACTCATCTGGATTTCAACTTTCTCTTTTGTAAAATGAGGATAATAACACTGACACAACATTGTTATTGTAAGAAAAAAATTAAAAAATGCATGCTAAATGGTTATTAAACTGCCTGATTTTTGAGGTTCAATTATCTTTGGTTTGAATTACAGCTCTGACATCTAATGCATGTGTGGCATTTAGGCCATTACTAATTTCCTTATCTTTAAAGTAGAAATAATAGTACTACCTGAATCTCATAGAGTTATGGGAAGCTTAGAGATAAAAATGCAAAGCCCATATTGACATACAGTAGAAGCTTAATAAGTGGCCACTTTGAATATTTAACCCCCTAAAAAAAAAAAAAGAATTTTTTTTTTTTTTTTCATCTGTAGGATACAAAGTCAATGATATTTTTGAATCTTTTTTTTTTTGAGGCATTATTAATTACCCCTGACTTCAATTATCTTAAACCTCAGATGAAATAATCACACATTATTCACTTCTTTTAAATCCTTTCACTGACTCACCAATGCATTCTGTGAAACATTTTAAGTTCTATTCCTAACATACCATGTATTTGCACAGCAGGCTCAGTAAGTAGCTTAGTCCTTCCTATATGCCATTCCTTAGGCACATGGAGGACCCAACTCACTAAGCCATATAGTGTGCTCAGTGCTGGATAGAATATTGAGAAAAATAACTCCTGCAATCTGACTTCTCAAATTGACTTTGTTGTATAAGATTGATTATTCAGTTCCCTCATCATCTTTTCTTGCTCAGACACTTAAACACCCTACTTTCATTTTTCTGTCTCTTACTATCTTTCTACAGTTGCCTTAATTGGAACAGCTCTGAAGCTTAATTAGAACAATGAGCATCCAGTTTATACAATTTGTCCAGGTGAATAATGTAACCCTGCAGTGATTATTTATTGATGTGGGCATTAAACTCATGCTCTCTCAACCGTAGTAGACTAAACAACACTTTCCCCTTTAAATACCTTTATATCCTTGTTCAGGGATTTAATTGATGCAAGGAGACAAGAACAACAACAAACTCCTGGATCTTGACTGTTATAGACTAATGAGGGGAAAGAGAGAGGTAATATGCTATGCACATAAATCATGATGTGTTTCCAGAGTGCTAGACTTTTACTAAAAAAAAAAATGTTACTAAAGATTTTGTAGAAGTATGTATGGATTTCAGTAACTACATTGTTTGCTAAAATCTGATGCTTATATCTTGGTTGTGCTTGACATAATAGTTACCTACTCAGTGCTAATTCATTCATTTATGCAACAAATATCTCGAACTGGGAATTAAATAGTAGAGAGAAAAAGCAAGTAGTTCGCCATGCATGTTAATCATGATATCTCTTGAGAGTACTAGACATTTTCTTAAACATGTAGTTACTGAAGTTTTGTAGAAGTATGTATGAATTTCACTAAAATCTGATATGGTTATATTTTCATTGCATTGGGTATTATAGTTAGCTGCACAGTGCTAATTCATTCATTTATGCATCAGATATTTTGAAGTAAGAATTAACTAGTTACTGGGTTAACAGAGGTGGTTCTGTGCTTTAAAAGAGGACCTAAAAGATGAGTAAGAATTCTCAGGGAAGGTAGATGAGTTTTCCATGTAGGAAGAACCCATAGCCCAAAATCCTAAGGCTGGGATAAAGCTGGAATGGCCAATAGTGGTTAGATCCCAAAGAACCCCCCTGTTTCATGCTAAGAAGCTTGGGCTTTATCTTAAGTGAAATGGTCCTCCGAATCATATAGTAGAAAGACCAGAAAAAAGATAATTTACAACATAATATGACTATTAATATAGGATAAACTTAGTATGCAAAAATAGCATATAGGAAATCACCTAATATCCCCCAGGAGATTAGGAAAACGTCTCTGAGAAAGTGATGTCTATCCCAAGACTTGAAGGATGACAAAGTGTAATGAAAAAGTTAAGAAGGGTATAGCTGATGAAAGGAAGACATGCAAAAGCCTGGCAAAGAGATAGGTTGACGTATTAGGTCTGAAGTTATACACTGGGCAACAGTGCCGGATGGTAAGAGGTCTGGTGAGAGGCAAGAAATGAAGCAGGATAGATGTTATGGATTGAATTCTGTCCCCCGAAAATGTGTGTCAACTTGGCTAGACCATGATTCCCAGTATTGGGTAATTGTCCACCATTTTGTGATTTGATGTATTTATCCTACAAATTGTAAATCCTAACTTCCATGATGTTAATGAGGCAGGATTAGAGGCAGTTACATTAATGAGGCAGACACAATCTATAGGATTAGGTTGTGTCTTGAGTTAGTTTCTTTTGAGATATAAAAGAGAGAAGTGAGCAGAGAATACGGGGACTTCGTATCACCAAGAAAGTAGTGACAGGAGCAGAGCATATCCTTTGGACCCAGGATCCCTGTGCTGAGAAGCTCCTAGACCAGGGGAAGACTGATGAAAAGGACCTTCCTCCAGATCTGACAGAGACAGATGGCCTTACCCTGAAGCTGATATCCTGAACTGAGACTTCTAGCCTACTAGACTGTGAGAGAATAAATTTCTCTTTGTTAATGCCATCCACTTGTGGTATTTCTGTTATAGCAGCACTATTTTTTTTTTTTTTAGCACTAGTTAACTAAGACAATAGGTGATCAAGTTTGAACCAAGATGGGCTTTCAATGCAACGGGTACTTTTCACTTTACTCTAGTGGCAATGACATTTAATGAATGGAATATTTTCTCTCCTACCCTCACAGATCTCTTCCTCTTATGGCAAACAATGGCAAATAAAAACCATTATAATCTCTCGACTTGCTTCTTCAACACACATCTTATTAAGTACCTACTTTTTGCTAGGCAGAAATCTAGACAAGTAAACAGGTAATATAGTCATTCCTATATTCCATTTTTACTAAGCATCTACTGTGTGATCTGTGCTAGGGATAAAATGATGGGGTGGCAGGGGCAGATATGGCTTCTACCCTTATTGAGCTTTATTGAAACACATATTACTCTAGAGAAAGGCTGATGGTACTTCTAGAGTACAAAGAATGGACACCTAAAATGAGTTCCATCTCTGTTTTTCTAGATGTCTATATAAGAGGACAAATTTTCCAGAGGTAAATGTACAAGGACAAGAGGAGAAAAAGACCACTGGGTGCTTGAGAACTACTATAAAGAATGTCAACTCTACAATTGGCTCTAGGCCAAACCTGCGAAGGACAGAGAACAAGGCCCCTTTCCTCTTCAGCTCAAAAAATGTTTCTTCTCTAGTTTACATACAGACCCAGATTCATGCATTTGTTAAATATAAGACCAGTCTCATCAGCTGACATAAGGTTAAATTTGACAAGATCTACGAAAAGGGGCTATGGGAATTTTAATTTTAAGTGACTTTATTTCTATACCTCTAATAGAGAGCAAATCAAAGTCTTATGATAGTTCTGCAGCTGGTAAGGAGAAGCATGATGCAATAACTATTTTTATTTAAATCGGTGTGTTGTATTCATAGAGATTAGGGCAGAATGCTGCAGCTGCAAGGGGGAATTTAAAATTAGAGCAGCTTCAGTACCACTGTTCACCATCTCATCCAAATTCTCGAGCCTTGCCCTGGAGTAAGCATTTTTCTGCATTTGTGATGTGTGTGCGTGTGCATTCACGTGCCTTTAATATTTTCATGGGAAATTAAGACTAAAATGCTCTACAGTCCAAAAATAAATCTTTTCTCCCTTGGGTAATGATCTCTCTCTAAGTCCATAGCTTCACAGTCGTGTCAAAACTGCAACTCATAGCTGTTGCTTCTACAAATAAAGCAGCACCATTGGATTTCTAGTACCTGAACAGGTACTATCCATTTCATGTACAATAGAATTATGTGTGGGGTGTGTGTGTGTGTATGTGTGCTTGTGCTCACATACTTTCCTCCAGTGTTATCTGACCAAAAATAATTGCTGCATTTCAAAGAGTTTGCTTATGCAACCCAGATGTCCTAGATTTCTCCAGGTTTCAAGGGTCATCTTTTCCTCTAAAGATCAAATAAAAATAGTCCAAATCTTGATCCTGCTTGGACACAGGGGTCTAGTTTTACTGGGTTTCCTTCTTCATGTATTTTGGGAATCTCCTCAGAAGTCTTAGGCCAGGTACATGGTAGTAGTCAACCCTCCTAACTACGGTATTTTATAGTTCCACGATATATATGCAGAGCCTTTTTACCAAGCACTTTCTCATTTATCATCTCATTTATTCTCACATTAATTCATGGACAATGAGCCTCAGATGCTAATTTACACACAGATCTTATTGTTGCTTAGACTCACGTTTTATGATTCCCAGTCTGATTCTTAACTACGTACTACGTTGTCTCAAGTCTCGCGAGGTTGCTCCTCCTGTCAAATGAGCTAATTAATACATGTGAGAAAGCACTGAAAAGGATATAGTGCGTTCCAAATAGATTGTTGTTTTATTTTGTTGTTGTGTTTGACACAGTTAAAGGTGTGCGAGGCCAGACTCTCCCTTCCTTTCTATTCTGTGGGTAATGATCAGATTAATCTCTCTGCGTGCTGCATCTATTACACTGCCAAGCAAACAGGCATGCTTTACTCGGAAAATGCCTTTGCTTACAGTCCAAGCATCGCATCATGATAGCGTTTGAAGGTTCTTAGCTCAAGGGAAAGCTCGTGCGGCTTGACAGTCCTGGCTGTGGTACAAATTTCGGATGATTGCCCAGTCCCATCGTGCCAGGCTCTCAGTACCTCTGGGGAGAATAGACCCGCCATTGGTAAAGTTAGCAAAAACAACAAGGCCACTGATTGATTTAAGAAGTGACAAATGTGTCAGGATTCCCCTGTGGGAAGCTGTGGAAATCTGGCTTGTCCCAAAATCCTTGGCAACTGTTACAAAGTCTTTTCAGTTGTGGTAAGTTGTAGACTGGCTAATTCAAAAGGAACTCATGTGTGGCCCAATTTTCTCCCAGCCTTGCATAGAAACACCCAGTAATAAGCCCAGGGAAGAGAGTAACATTTGCTTTACAATCTCCCAAGGCCACAGTTAGAACTCCTCGCTCCTGCACAGTTAGGTGCTATGGTCTAAATAACCTGGCGAGTAAAGTGTAGCTCTTTGCAGAGAGCATTAACAGCCCCTAAATGGTTTGAACCTGGGAATGAAATTGCAGAAAGAGTTTACTTCCAAAAAGATGCCCTCCATCCTTCAATGTATTCACTTTGTGCCAGGTAGTACCTTCTTTAATGGCCTTCCTCCCTCCAATGGATTTACCTGTAATCCTTCAAAATATTCATACATGGCACTTTTCTAATTTTGAGTCACATCTTTAGCCTCACTTCCCGCCTTTCTTTGATGATGACCTAAATAATGAAAACTCACTTCTGTTACTTTCTTCAGCAAAGATATTTCACTACAGTTTTTGGCTCAGTTCCATGTTACCTAAATGAGGTAAAAACTTTATGAAACAACTCATTATTTATGTGAACCTGGCTTCTTTATGAATGTATGTATTTCAATGAACTATGTATATATTTAAGAATTCTTGGTAAATACTTTATAGATAAGAATGATTAAAATTCAGTTTAAGGAAAGGAGAAAGAAACAAAGCTCTTTGAGAACAGAAAAATATTATCTCTCTTAAATGAAGACATACAGTTCATTAATCATAACTAAAATGCCTACATTGATGTTCAGAGTATAAAATTCTACAATTGTGATTTTCACAATTCACAATCATTGCGTATTTTTTAAGACAGTGTATCACTCAATTATCCTCTAGTTTTACCAGCTGTAAAAAAGAGGAATGCACTTTTTAAATCTGTTTCTTATGAACAGATAAATAAAAGAGAGATTATTAAATTACAGTACCTATTTCTTTTTTTTTTTATTTCTTAGATACTTTATGAAACTTGGGTTTTGTTTTTAAAATCACAACTGGTTCATAGTCCTGGGGAAAGTCTCTCTCACCCTTTTACTGGATATTTCAAGTATAAACACCACCAAAACGATTATGATAATCAATATCAACTGATTTTCTGTCTTCATCCTCTGTAAAAGAAAAATGCAAGTTCCTTGGAACATTAAAATGTTCCACAGCCCTACTGTTGAAAGACAGCTAGACTGTTATGAATTCGGCTTGCCAAGAATCAATAATCAAGAGGAAAGTAAAACATGAAAATAAAATTATACAACTCAGAAGCCAACCGGTGACTCCCAGCTGTAGTGGTTTTTTTTTTTTTTTTTTTTTTTTTCATGTTTGGTTTGCCTCAAACCATTTGAATGCCTTTCAGGTAGATCCCAGAATTCATTTGCCAGCCTTGCTCATTGCTAGGGCATCCGCAGATGACTTAACCAAATGAAAACCCAAACCCACTGCCGTCGGGTCAATTCCAACTCATAGTGACCCTATGGGACAGGGTAGAACTTTCCCATAGTTGTTTCCATAGAGTTCCCAAGAATGTAAATCTTTAGAGAAGCAGACTGCCACATTTTTCTCTGGTGAAGTGGCTGGTGAGTCAAACTGCCGATCTTTTGGTTACCAGCCAAGCACTTAACTACTGCGTCACCAGGGCTCCTGGACTTTACCAATTAGACACAGGCATGTGTGGCAACTAGAAGGAACAAGAAGAGCCTTTATGAGACAGGTAGGAGAAACAATAAGAAGGAGACACATGCAGAACACACCTTTCCTTAAGCATGGTGGTGAACGAGGAAGACCCGTTTGAGGGTAACATGGTGAAAGTTAGTGGTTTGGCCATTAGTATTGTTGCTGCAAACCACAGTGACTGGAAACTATGGTATTTGTGCTGGTTGGTGGCAGCAGTGATTTCTTTTTTTACAACGTGGTAGTTCAGATGGCATGGTTATTTTTCTGGCTGGTCATTGGCTCTCTGAAAGATACTTTGGGCTACCTAAAGTATTTTAATGCATTTCTCTTGTTTTTTCAGCTGAGAACACTGGCTGATACATGAAGCAACCATTTTTTCATTGTATTTGAATACAGTGTTCTCCTAGTTTTGGTCTCATTTTTGGACCTCTATCATTGTTTGATATAATCTTAAAGTCATCATCCATGGGTTAAATGCAACCTATTCTCTTCCACAGTATTTGTGTGCCCTCTTCTCTACTCTCTTTTCTTTTTTTAAAACCACTTAAGACCTTTTAACAAAATAATATGCTTTAGTTTATTTACTGTGTTTATTTCTTCTTGTTTGTCTCCCAAACATATACTTGTAAAATGTAAGCTCCATAAAACCAGAGATCATGTCTGTTTGGTACATTCATGCATCCTAAGGGCCTAAAGAGTGTCTGGCACATAGCTAGGGATCAATAAATATTTTCTGAGTCAACAACTTTTCAAAGGATATACCAATTCATCCTTGTGCGTCTCAGGGATCGCTGAAGATGTGGTTTCTAATGGCTTTTTAAACAGAAACACACTAGAGCTAGATGCCTTTTTACGCCCAGAGTCTTTGGCCTTTAGGTGAACCCAGAAACTTAGATCAAAGTGGATCTTGGAGGTCGGCAGAGGGCATTCTTCTCCCACCTGCTAGTCCCTCTTATTTGGGGGTGGGGAGGATATACATATCATTAGCCTGTTTTTCCTCTACTAAAGAAAAAAAAAAATTGTGCCTATATAGAAGTACCCCTGAATGTCTTCATTTCTACTACTAATGGTCTATATAAAATGTCTTAGTGGCACTGAAAAAGAATTATAAAATGAGAGTTTTAAATAAACACATTGTTGAAATCAATTTACCATTATACCAAATAAGGAACAAGAGACAATGTAAAGAGAGTTGACATCCCAACATATAAAAAAAAACATTTGTGTTCGAGTTGACTCCAACTCATAGCAACCCCATGCATGTCAGAGTAGAAATGTGCTGCCTAGGATTTTCATTGGTTGATTTTTCAGAAGTAGATCACCAGGACTTTTCTTCTGAGGTGCCTCTGGGTGAACTCAAACTTTCAACCTTTCAGTTAACAGCCGAGCGTATTAACCATTTGTACCACCTAGGGGCTCCTCTAAACAGCTAGGTATCATTAACTTAAACAACTGATTGAAAGAAGCTACCAAAATATTTCAAAATATTATCCAGAAATTTAAAAAAATACATTTTGAGTGACTTCATGAATTTCTCCTTACTCCGATGAACATGAAATAATTTTATTTTAACATGATTCATAATTGGATCAGGTCTCTTTTTCTCTTTCAATTCAGAATGGAAAGTGTATTCCTAGTGCTGGGGAAGAAATCTACAAAGGTTTCTCCCAAGCATAAGATACTGACAGTTAATATGATTCATTTCGTAAGGACTCCAGAAATTTGAGGGAGGAGAAGCAAAAATGGAAAAGTGGAAGAATATAAATGCATTTATTGAACATCACTGTGGGTCAGAAATTGTGCTATGTACTTGACATGTCATTTCACACAATGCTCATCGTAGCTTTGTGAACTGGGTGTTATTAGACCCTCTCATCCTGTTTTTTTCTGATTGAGAGCTGCCTAAGGTCATGAGCTAGCAAACGGTAAACTTATAAAAGTCGACTTTAAAGCTCTTGCCGTTTGAGTTGCACTGCACTGACACATTAAAGATAAGGCTAATGGAAAATTACCATTAGGGCCTTTCTCGACTCTTCTTGATGATGAGAGAATCGATCTCTCACACAGACCTGAGGACTCTCAAAGGACTTGAGGAAAACTCTTGGCATGTGTTAGACATGTCAACTGTCACAGCACAAGAGAATTGTGATAAAAAGGAAGGTTGATTATTCAAATCCTAAGAGAATAAAAATGGATTAAGAGTTTAAATTTAATTAAAAAACCCATTTTGTCCTTGTCAATCTAATTTGCATTCTTGAACTTGATTTTTTATTAAAATAAATAGAAAAGCCGATAACAGGACCAAGAAGAAAAGGAACATGAAAGAATGAGAGAGAAAAAAAGTGCATGCTTTTGCTTACTTCGTAAACGTCATAAACCAGTCCTAAAATTCCATTTCTTGGTAAATAACATCTCTCCTCAGTTTTCTGAAGCATTACTCCAAACAAAATTTTAATTTGAATAACAAGCTCTTATTCATGAAATTTCCTATGTAAGTAAACCTAATTTTCTCCCAGGAGAGAGTTCCTGTCTCAGCATGACCTAAGCCCCATAAAACACTCTTTTGGTCCCAAAGAGACTAATCAAACTGCATCAATTTTAGACACTCAGAATTTAAAGGAGAAAAGATTCATGGGAAAAGAGGTGTAAATTTGTGTTTGCAAATGTAGTTAATATGAATAAAACCATATAAATGTAGTAAGTTTGTTGAAGGTATTATTTTAGAAGTATTCTTATATCAGTAGGGCACTGTCCACAAACCCCATGTATCCTGAGAAATATATCATAAAATGAGAAATATGCTGCATTGTATAAATCTGTGAGTTTAAGAATGTTTTGTGCTTCAGTTCAGTACACTTTTGTCTTAAAAAACAAAAGAGTAAACTAAAAGATATCCGAAGTTTCTAACCGTGGCAACACTTTTCTACAGCAGACTGAATGGGTGATGGAACTGTAACATCTATATTTCAAAGCCGAAAGCGTGACCCAGTGATTAATTTATTACCAAAGCTTAATGAAATCCTGTGAAGCTCATTTTTTTGCTAAGTTCATTTTTGATTCATCAGAAAAATTAGAAAAGATTAATTAAAACACAAATTACCAATATATTGACTTTATCAATAAAAATCAGTCATAAAACATATGAACAGCTATTGCTTGTCTTTTTTTTTTTTCCAAAATATTTAAAAAATGAAAATGGTAGGAGACAAGATGTCCCTTTCTCTAAAGGTTAATTTTATAACATTTCATACGATTTTCAACTCACTCCTCGGAAGCCCTGTGGGACAGTTCTACTCTGTCCTCCAGGGTCACTATGAGTCAGAATTGACTCAGCGGTAGAGGGTACAGTATGGTACCATCTCAGTGACATTCAAAAAGGTCTTTTGTGACCACCAACTTTATTGTAGTGAGACATGATTTTTATATGTAACAAAGAGATGGGTTTCAAAAATATTTACGAATAAAGTATTTGACTCTTGGGGAGCCATTCCTATATGAAAATATCGTTATCTCTCAGGAGCACTGGATGGCTCTACTTCAGCCAGGATATTTCTGTACTTTATGTCAAATTCAAGTTTCTGTGGTGATGTTAGGAGTTCCTGAGTGATGAAGGCTGACAACCCAAAAGACTGGCAGTTTGAATCCACCGGATGCTCCTCGGAAACTCTATGGGGCAGTTCTACTCTGGGTCGCTATGAGTCAGAATCAACTCGACGGCAATGGGTTTGAGTGTGTGTGTGTGTGGCGAAAAAGGTTAAGTGCTTGACGAATAATCAAAAGGGACACTGTTCAAACCCACCCAGCAGCACCTCGGAAGAAAAGCCTTGAATATCCTATGTAATATTCTGACACACATGAGGTTGCCATGAGTCAGAATCACTCCACGGCAACTGTATTTGTTTGTTTGTTTACGGTGATTTTGGAGTTTCTGTTTGGTGCAAACAGTTAACACACTCGGCTGCTAGCCAAAAGGTTGGAGGTTCGATCCCACCCAGAGGTGCCTCAGAGGAAAGGCCCAGTGATCTACTTCTGAAAAATCAGACATTGAACACCCTGTGCAGCACAGCTCTACTCGGACACACACTGGGTCACCATAAGTGAGAACCCACTGGATAGAAACTGATAGAACTGCTAATGAAATTTTAAACAAACACTCTAAACGCGTTGGCACTCAATGTGTTTGCTGGACCAATAGCATCTCCATCACCGAAGAGCTTGTTAGAAATGTAGAATCTTGGGCGCATTTCAAAACTACAGAACCCAAATCTACAGTTCGACAAAATTCCCAGGTGATTCGTGTGCACATTAAATGAAATACAGCGTGAATTTTTTTTGTAATCAACCTTAAAAGTTCTGATTAACCTCATCTAATAGGCAACTCAGAAGCTGTGGAGGAGTTTCCAACTTCGGATAGGATTGGCAGTGTGAGAAGTTAAAATTTGTGAACAAGAGTTTCTATACCCTCCTTATTCACCTTTTCTTAAGTATACGAATATTAGTTTAATATTCCATTGTGCAGCATAATGGTCTGTTTTATAAAGAATCTGGAATGTGTAGACTTTGATTGTTACGTGTTATACACCACAGTTCAGACTGAACATGAGGAAGGTAGTGCGGCAGAATGGGGAGACATTATTTTTGAAGTCAGTAAGAAATGATTTTGAATTCTGGATCAGCATTTTTAATAGTTCTGTGACAATGGAAAATGTATTAATCTCTTTCAGTCTCAGATTCCTTGTCTGAAAAATAGGAGGAAGCTAATGGTCCCAGTTTCTCAAGGATGGGCTCAGGTCTTTGCCTTGTGGCCCACTTCATGTCAGCACAGGAAACCTTCTCTGGGAGTGAATTCCAATCACACTTTAAATCTCTCTGACTTCCTCTTCCGCCACCTGAGAAAACTCTTTTCATTTAAAAGGCTCGTGTAATTAGGTTAGGCACACCTGATAATTTATTTTCCTCTCGCCAAGTCAACCGTACCATACACATAATCTAATAACAGGCATAAAACTTGCTGCCTTGGAGTCCATTCTAACTCATGGTAACCCTATGTGTTACAAAGTAGAACTGCTCCATAGGGTTTTCTTGGCTGTAATCTTTGTGGATGTAGATTGCCAGGCCTTTCTTCCAGGGAGATGCTGGATGGGCTCAAATAAAAAACCTTCAGGTTAGTAGCCAACCACAAACGTTTGTGCAACACAGGGACCTGAAATACAATATTAAAGTACATCAAATCACAGATTCAGGGATTATGCAGAGTGGAACTCTTAGAAAATACTTTGGAATCCTACCTACCATACCTCACAGAAAATACAAATCCAGTAAAATACAAAAGCTAATATAAAATGTATCTTACATGATTACTAAAACTGTAAAACTCCTTAAAGATAATCTTCCCAATATCAGTGTAGGTAACGATTTCCAAAGCAGGACACAAAAAGCACTTATAATTTTAAAAAATGATAAATCAGGCTTTATTAGAATTTTACAATTCTACTTTTTGAGTAAAATTCTACTCTTCTACTACTAAGAAAGTAAAATGCAAACTACAGATTAGAAAATTATATTCACAATATTTATCTGACATAAGTCAAACTAAAGAACTCTTACAAATCAATAGTATAGGTACACCAAAGTAAACTCACATAAGACATATAAATGCCCACTGAACACATGAAAAAATGGTCAAAATAATAATTTATAATAATGATTTCATGATGATACTAACACATACACATAAAAATTAAAAAGATTGATAACATAAACTGTTGCCAAGAAAATGGAGCAACTGGAAGTTTCCTAAATTGCAGGTGGGGGTGTGTAAACTAGTACAAGCACTTTTGAAAACAGATGGTAGTTTTTTTGTTTCTGTTTTTTTAAAATAAAACATACACTTACCAAGTGACCAGGCAACACTGTGCACTTACTCAAGACAAATGAAAATATGTTTTCACAAAAACTTGTACGTGAATGTTCATTATAGCTTCCTTCATAATAGCCATACTGTAAACAACACAAATGTTGACTAATAGATGAATGGGTATATCAGTTTTCTATTATTGAGTAACAAATTACTGCAACCTTAGTGACTTAAAACAACGCTCATTTATTAGCTCACAGTTCTGTATGTTAGAAGTCTGGTCACACTCTGCCAAATTCTTTGCTTAGAGTCTCACAAGGCTGAAATCAAGGTATTGGCTCTTATCTAAAGGCTCTGGGGAAGAATCTGGGCAAACTCATTGAAGTGGTTGGAAATATTCAGTTTCTTGTGGTTGTATCACTAGGCTTCCATTTCTTAGCTGTCTTTTGGCTGGGGATGGCTCTCAGCTCCTAAAGGCTGTTCACACTCCTTGGCATATGGCCTCCTGAATCTTCCAGGCTAGCAACGGCAAGTTGAACCCCCTCATGATTCAAATCTCTACCTCTTCTTTTAACAGCTGGAGAAAATTTTCTTTTTTTAAAGGACTCATGTGCCCTGTTGGTGCACTGGTTAAGGGCTTGGCTGCTAACCAAAAGGCCAGCAGTTTAAATCCACCAGTTGCTCCTTGGGACCCCTATGGGGCTGTTTTACTCTGTCCCTCTGGCGTTGCTATGAGTTGGAACCAATTCAACGGCACATAACAACATGTACTTAGAATTAGCCTACCCAGATAATCTCCCTTTTGCCATATAAAGTAGCATAATTGCAGAAGTGATATTTCGTCATATACGCAGGTCTACCCACACTCAAGTGGAGTGGATTATACACGAGTAATGGCCCCTGGAGATCATTCTTGGAATTCTATCACAGTGAGTAAACAAAATGGTATATCCGTAAATGCTACTGAGAAATAAAAAGAAACAGAGTACTGACACATGCAACAGTAAAAACACTGTGATCATTGAAAGAGACCATAAATAACAAAAGGGCACATACTATATGATTCCATTTATACGACATTCTAGAAAGGAAAATCTAATCTATAGTGACAGACAAAATATCAGTGGCTGCCTAGTGATCAGGATAGAAGGAGAATGACTGAAAAGGAGCATGCCAGAACTCACTGGGGTGACTGCAGTGGTGGCTAATATGTATTTCACATGTTTCAAATTAAACATGTATTAAACACACCTCAACATAAAGAAAACAAAAATCCTCACAACTGGACAAATAAGAAATATCAAGATAAATGGACAAAAAATTGAAGTTGTCAAGGATTTCATTTTACTTGGATCCACCATCAATGCCCGTGGAAACAGCAGTTAAGAAATCAAAGGACATGTTGCATTGAACAAATCTGTTGCAAAATAATCTCTTTAAAGTGTTAAAAAGCAAAGGAGTCACTTTGAAGACTAAAATGCACCTGACCCAAGCCATGGCATTTTCAGTCACCTCATATGCTTACAAAAGCTGGACAATGAATAAAGAAGATTGAAGAAGAATTGATACCTTTGAATATGGTATTGGCAAAGAATATTGAATATACCATGGACTGCCAGAATAATGAACAAATCTATCTTGGAAGAAGTACAGCCAGATTCCTCCTTAGAAGCTAGGATGATGAGGCTTCGACTCATGTACTTTGGGCATGTTATCAGGAAGGATCAGTCCTTGAGAAGAACATCATGCTTAGTAAAGTACAGAGTCAGCAGAAAAGAGGAAGACCCTCAAAGAGGTGGATTGGGGATCTCAACAATGGTCTCAAGTGTAACAACAATTGTGAGGATGGCCCAGGACTGGGTAGTGTTTTGTTCTGTTGTGTGTAGGGTCACTTGAGTTGGAACCACTGTGAAGGCACCTAACAACATATACACCATATTTCTATTCTCTTTTTACATAAATTTTGATGTGTAATTATTGTAGGTAGAATAATAGCCTCAAAGATGTCCTCAACCTAATCCATGGAAACTGAGAATATGTTACCTCACAAGGCAAAAGAGACTTTGCCAATGTGACTAAGTAAAGTACCTTGAGATGAAGTTATAATCCTGGATTATTCAGGTGGGCCCAATGTAAACATAAGTTTACTTAAAAAAGAAGAGGACATGTGAGAATGAAAGCGGATGGTCAGAGTGATGCCATGTAGATTTGAAGCTGCTGGCTTTGAAGATAGAGCAAATGGCCATGAGCCAAAGAATACGGGTGGACTCCCAGGAAACTAGAAAAAGGAAGGAAACATCTTGTCCCTTAGAGCTTTCAGAAAGAATACAGTCCTGCAAACACCTTCATTTTAGTCCATTAAAACCCACTTCAGACTTCTGACATCTAGAACTGTAAGATAATAACATTGTGCTGTTTTCAGCCACTACGTTTGTGGTAATTTGTTACAACAGCAAAAGGAAATCAATACAATAACTCACAGACAATATAATGCCCTCGTTTTATATTTGTGGTACATGCATGTTTTGATCATTACATATTTTTCATACAATTTAACATCTGGCCATATAAATCCTCCAGCCATATTTTTTCTTTAAAATTTTTCTTCATAATTCTTCTTAATTTTTACAGATGAACTTTATAAGCATTTTGTGCAGTCCAAATAACTATTGCTATTTTAATTAAGGTAGACTAATTACTTTTGAGGAGAAAGTCTGTCTTTACTATTCAATCGTTCACTCAGATACACAGTATGTATCTACATTTATTCAACTTATTCACATTAGTCAGGAAGGCTTTATAGTTTATATTTTTTTTACTTGCATTTTTCTTAATAAGTTAATGTTTAATGTTATCGATATTGTGAATCACATCTCTCCAGATATAAGCAATATTATTATAATTTCATTGTTGTTTTCTATTTTTTTATACATAAAAATACTGAGATTCTTATAGAAAATTCTTAATATTATTTTTTGAGTTTTTTCCTTTTACATTCTTTTTTGTGATCTACTTTTTTCATGCAATAGTTATATGTATTCTTTCCTTATTATTTTTAAACTACTGCGTAGTACTTAATATAGTTATACCATTGTATATTTTGATATTTGGACTTTTAAGTTGCTTCCATTTTCTTGCTATTAGAAATCAAAATTTCCCTTAGGTGATAAGATTTTGTATTATTTTTAATTTTAGTAGAAGTTGCCACATTTCTTTCCAATTATTTTTTCCTTCGAGTATTTAATGTACCTAATATTTTGAATCCTCTCCTAGTTTGATAAATTTTTACTTTGCATTTTTCTTATTACTAGTTGACTTTGAGCATCTTTTCATATTTTCTACTAGCTACGCATGTACTCTTTTCTAAGAAGTATTTTGCCATTTTTCTATTGAGTTTCTCATCATTTTCTTAGTGTTTTAATTTATTTAACAAACAGACATGGTGGTTACTATGTGCCAAATACTGGTCTAATAACTTTATAAAACTAACTTAATTAATGCTTATAACAACCTTATGAGGTAGGTACTATTTTTCATCCTATTTTTATAAATGAGAAGACAGAATTCTTTATATATTCTGTGTATTAATTCTTTGTCAAGTATTTTGTAAATATTTTCTCCCAGGATATTTATTTCCAATTTCATTTATGCTTTTATTTGATCACAATTTAAATCATGTATATCAATCTGTTTAACCATATATATATAAAATCGTATATATCGATGTACTCACATATTGTTATTTGTTTTATTTAAGAAGTAATTTACTGTTGAGAATCATCAAGATTTTCTCAAATATTTTTACCTAATTTCTTTAGCTATGTTATTTATATCGCTTGAATCATGTTCTTGTGAATGAACTATATTGCTTTTTCTATGTATCCTTTGTAATCAGCCACTTTGGAGACTGTTGTACTATTTTCAATAACTTTTCAGTTATTTTTGAATAGAATCCTTATGAGTCAGAATCTGCTGGACAGTAATGTGGTTTTTGTTTTGTTTTGTTTTGGTATGAAGACAATTAGAAGCCCTGGTGGCATCATGGTAGCTCAGCTGCTAACTGAAAGGTCAGTGGTTCGAACCCACCAGCCACTTCATGGGAAGAAAGACTTGGCTATCTGCTTCTGTAAAGTTTACAGCCTAGGAAACCCTGTGAGGCTGCTCTGCTCTGCACTATATGATCACTGAGTCAAAATTGACTCAATGGCACACAACAACATGAAAACAATCATTTTATTTGCAGTAATAATAAGTGATCTTGTTTCTATTTTTGCTTTTTTTAACTGCATTTTATAGAACTTCTACAACAGTATTGAGTCATATTAGTGATCATAGACATCCTTGTCCAATTGCTGAATTTTATGAAAAGGATTTTTAGTGTTTCACTGCTAAATAGAATGCTGTTTGATATTTATCAAATTTAAAATAGGGGCTCCATTAGTTGAGCAAAAACAGAAGAATTATTTATTTTAAATATAACTCTTGAGCCTCTCTATTTACACACCATTATGAAAACCCTGGAGTCCCTGGTTGGCACAAACGGTTAAGTACTTGACCACTAGTTGAAATGTTGGCAGTTTGAATCCACTGAGAGGTGCCTTGAAAGACAGGCATGGCAATCTGCTTCCGAAAGGTGACAGCCTTGAAAACCCTACGGAGCAGCTGTATTCTGCACACACGGGATTGCCATGTGTTGGAATCAACTTGAAAGCAGCTAACAATACAAAACCCTATGAAGTGCAATTTTACTCGGACACACATGGTGTTGCCATGAGCTGGAATAACCTCCATGGCAACAGGTTTGGTTTTGCTTTTATGGAAAAGGTAATTGTGTTAGTCATCTTGGTGTGGGGATAGACAGTCCACGTTGTGAGTGACATCTTGTTGTAATGCTGGCATCTACATTTCCTGGTCTTGTTTGAGGTATTAGTCTTCCCTTCTGGCCAGTATCAATATGAGTTGCTACCTATTGATGCTATGTTTTTTCACTATGGGAACCAGTCACGATGTCCTCCTTGTCCTAATCTGCTTTTAACTATTTTCATACCGTAGTAGAATTGAGAAGTGTGTTACTCTTTCATCAACTTGGATACCTCTATTTTTCAGGCCCCATGTTAGATCTGGTGTTACTATACAAGGTATGTTGCCTCCTGGGCTACGTCCTGTGAAGCCAGCTAGAATCTCTTTTGTTCTGAGAACCCCCTCTCTGGGTTTTCTGTCACTTTCACAGGGGCTTTCAACAAGGAGAAAGGTCATCATGCTGGACATCTTTTAAAAATTACCATGTTGAAAATCTAGTTTATCTTCTCCATATTGCCTTTCTTTCTTACAATATATCAAACTGAGGACTTTCATTGTTTGTTTTTTGCTTTCTTCCTTTTTTAAAAAATGGGAAAACAGCTTATGCATCAGCACATATTCTTCCTTACTATAAGGTTTTTTTCATTTTATACTATGCTATTCCCATCCTGTTTCCAATTGTATCCCAGTGCTTAGCATAAGAACTGATTCACAGTTGATATTAAATATATATTTGTTGAGAGAATTGATAAAAAGACATACTTTTTAATATTATATTCTCTATTTTTGACCTGGTTTTGCTGTGTGTTCCCTGTATAATTTTGGACAAGTTACTTAATCATTCTGGGCTTTTGCCTCACCTGCAAAGTGAAAATAGTAATCTAGAGCTATCATTTTAAATAATATCAGAAATGAGAAAGTGCTTTGTAAACTGAAATGCTACATTAGTTTGCATTATTATTATTACATCCTAGCATTCCAAACAGCATTGCATGTCAAAGGAGTTTTCTTAATAAGCCAAATAATTGAAATTCTGAAGACAAAATTCTAGTAGAAGTTTTTGTTTTTTTAAGTCAGAGGAATTTTTCTAGCTGTTCCTCAAAAATGTATTCAGACCATCTTCTTTGTGTAGGCTCCGACCCTAGGGATGTTGCATTAACTTCTAGGGCTGCTAAACAGGGTGGCTTATAAGAACAGAAATGTTTTGTTTCACAGTTCTGGAGACTGGAAGTCCAAATCAACATGCCAGGCTGGTCAAGCTCCTTCCTGAAGTTTGCAGGGAACAATCCTTTCTTGTCTCTCCCAGTTTCTGGTAGTCCCAGGAGCTCCTTGGCTTGTAGATGCATCTTCACATGACCATCCTTCCTGTCTGTCTTTTTGGGTATCTTCTCTTTTATAAATACGTCACTCATATTGGATTAGGACTGACCATACTCCAGTTAGACTTCATGTTAACTGAGTTGAAAACATTTTCAAGACCTTATTTCCAAATAAGGTCATGTGTACAGGTACCAGGGGTTAGGGCTTCCATATATATATATATATATATATATATATATATATATATACATTTTTTTTTTTGGAGGACACATTTAATACATAACAGATGTGTAGGCAAGCACTGAACAATAGGTGTTATAAGGTAAAATGAGGGGCACGCTGTAATCAAGAGAAGACAGGAAAAGCGATGGACAATAATATTGCCAGGACACATTTCAGACTGTTTCCATTGATCCTGTTGATCCAATATCTCTCCTCTCTCACTTTGTGTTCTCTCTGAAACGAATGCTTTCCGTCTTCAGATTATGCCATCTGATTGATGGCGTTTTTCTGTAGGAGTCTCCTAGAATTTTTATACTTCCCTGCTTCAAAGATCCTGAATAGTGCAGCAAAAAAAAAAAAAAGCGCTTGTACCAGATGCTGTAAAAACCTAAATCATGTTGCAGACTTAGAATTTCTTATCCTGTTCACTCATTTCTCTTTTTTTTATAGTATCTTTTTACTCAGTATACTTTCTCTGCGTTACCAAAAATGATTTTTCTGATTATGAAAAGGGGATTTTAATGATGCACCAAACATATACTCCTGATCAGACTGAACACAGCTTAGGGAAATATATATATATATATATATATTTTAGGGTAAAAAAAAAAATTAGTAGTTCTTTTATGCTAGGTTTTGGTGTGGTATCTTAGGGCAAATGGATTCACATTAAAACGTGATTAACTATAAATACATATGCATTAGTAAAACTCAGCCTATGTGGGTTTCCTGGGTTTCAGTAGGTAATCTGAAATTCAGTCCTTAAGGAAGATGGTATACATCATGCCGTTTTATAGAAAATACTGAAATTGCTCAAATATCCTCTGTAAAATTACTGCTTGCTGTACATGTCTGTGTTCACGCAAGAGCATTTGAGAGGAAAGGAGGGAAGGCAGAGAGGTGGAGGGGCAGTCAGGCACATCTGTAGTAATTATTTTTTCAAGAAAGGTGCCTGTGAAATACAAAATATCATGGTAGAATACACACTTAATATTATCTAACAATTTAAGGTAAATAATAATCGAGTTCAATAATTCCTCTTTGAATTTGTTGGGTTCTTTCCTTCCTGGATGTTCTTATGCACTTTACAAAGGTTAACTTCTCCTTGTGTCCCCGTCATAACCATGCCGGAGTCCCTCTCTCACACTAATCCCCATTTGTATGAACTGGATTAATTTCATTAAATTAAGAAGAATCATGGGGTTTAGAAATAGAAACACCAGAACACACTCAATTCTGACTAAAATGCCATGCTCACTCTAATTCAGCTTGTGTTATGAGACTTGTTCTTATCATAGTCCACATTCTCTTCTTTCCCTAGATTCTGATGTACATACTCTGGGTTTTGTAAATGCCTAGTTTTCCCTTGCAATTTTACTCTTTATTCCTATTTCTTAGACTTCTCACTTACTCATTTCATCCCTTCCTCTTTGTTTTATCACAATCTCTGATCTGGATTATCAACAAGGGTTCACAGTAGGAAATGCTTCATATCTCTGAAACTTGGGTAGATACTATTTCTTTTTCTGTAAATATATATGCATTGTGCTGTACAATTTATAGAATATGTTCTTATATTTCTAACTGTTTTGTTTTCTGCCTGTTTCTAAGACTGATTTCATGTGGCCCACTCTGTCCTATAGGGTCGCTATGAGTTGAATTCGACTCGATGGCACTGGGGTGGGTTTCTTCTTATATGGCAATATTTTCTCTCTGACATCAGCCTTTGGGGATTGGGATCATGATATCCATACAGTTTAGGAAACTGCTATTCAAAAAAGAAAAATAATTTATAACCCCATAGCTGTTGTGTGGTTGAGTGGGATTTAAACCCCAGCATATTTCATTCCAATGTCTATCCACATAGTAGGCACTCAGTAAATCTTTGGTAAATGAGTGTATGAGTGAAATAAGAGCCATTTTCATTATAGAATACTGGAAACTAGATCAGGGTGGGAGGGAGAAGGAGCAGGAATTAAAGACAAGTTGCACTGTTGAATGAAACTATGAAAGAGAAAAAAAAAAAAGAAAAACAGAAGAGGGGAAAAAAATTCCTGTGCCTTTGAATTCACTTACTAATTTCATTCAGTATGACACCACCTCACCAATCTCCTTACACAGGCTCCAGATCTTCCTCACTGATTTCATTCTAGACTTATAAACTGATAAAGCTGTTGCTTCTTGAAACAATTATCGGTAATATATGTTGTTATGGAGCCCTGGTGATGCGGTGGTTAAGAGCTCGGCTGCTAACCAAAAAGTTGGTAGTTTTAATCCACCAGGTGCTCCCTGGGAACCCTGTGGGGCAGTTCCACCATGTCCTGTAGGGTTGATACGAATCCGAATCAACTCAACAGGAACGGGTTTTTTTTTTTTTTTTTAATGTTATTATAAGATAGTTTTGGTGTTGTGATTATTTGGTATTTGTATTTTCCACCAAACCCAGTGCCATCCAGTCGATTCCGACTCATAGCGACCCTATAGGACAGAGTAGAACTACCCCGTAGAGATTCCAAAGAGCGCCTGGCGGATTCGAAATGACGGCCCTTTGGTTAACAGCTGCAGCACTTAACCACTACGCCACCAGGGTTTCCTAATGTGTGCTAAATGTGAAGCTGCCAGTATATGAGAGTTATTGGAGTGCCAGTGGAGCAAATGGTGAAGTACCGGACTACTAACCTAAAAGGTTGGTGATTCGAGTCCAACCAGAGGTACCTTGGAAGAAAGACCTGGAGATCTGCTTCCAAAAGCTTATAGCCTTGAAAACACTGTGGGATGCAGTTTTACTCTACATATATTGGGTCACCATGAGTTGGGATCAATTCGCTGGCAGCTGGTTTGGTTTTTTGGTTTTTCTGGGTGGTGCAAATGGTTAACGCACTTGGCTGCTAACTGAAAGGTTGGAGGTTTGAGTCCACGCAATATGCCTTGGAAGAAAGACTTAGTGATCTACTTCTAGGAAACTAGTCACTGAAAATCCTTTGGAGCACACTTCTACACTGACACACATCAGATTGCCAACGATTCGGAATCAACTCAATGGCAACTGTTTTTTAATACTTGAGTTTTAAACATATTCTACTATCTGACTGGAAACCCTGGTGGCGTAGTGGTTAAGTGGTATAGCTGCTAACCAAGGGGTCGGCAGTTCGATCTGCCAGGTGCTTCTTGGAAACTCTATCGGGTAGTTCTACTCTGTACTATAGGGTCACTATGAGTCGGAATCGACTCAATGGAAGTGAGTTGGTTTTACTATCTAAGCAAATAATTTCTTTTGTAAGGATAAGCACAACGCTTGTTTCTACAAGGTGGAGGTTAAAGATGTCCCAAATGCCTAACTTTTCCAAGCTGCTGTACCACTCCATCATCTCTAACATTATTCTCCCTCCTGTCTTTGGGTTCCCTAATTCACTGCAACCCTTCACAGAACTCACAACCATACAAAGGAAATGGCTCACGTGGTTATGGAGACTAGCAAGTCCCCAAATCGCAAATCAAGCATAGGCTTCTCCCTGCCCCTCAATCTCTGCCCAAAGGCTCTCAGCTTGGTCCACGTGCCTGGAAACCCACTGTGCTGTCTCCTGTGGGTCATTGCTGTGGGTCTTTCCTTCTTTGGTAGTGGTGGGCTCTCCTCTCTTCTCTGGAATTGGCTTTTTTAGGACAAAACTGACCAATCCCTTTGATGGGCCACAACCAACTTATTTGCACAGTCCCACCCAATCAGCTGGGTGGGAGTCACAAGACCATGGCTAGAAAGGCCACATACAAAAGTAATTAATCACACTGCACTGACAAGCTTTCAGTATCTTCCTTGATTTAAAATATTCTCAGGAATCATACTCCTGATTTTTATGCTTCAGTTGGATGAAACAGACCTTTATTTCCTTGCAACCACTGTGAAATAAACACCTAAGCTTTATATTTGTGAGCTTCTGAAGGGTGAACTGTTGGATAGATTTACTGTAGAAAATGTCAGTAGGGACATTTTATATACTCACTGTCTTTAGCATTTCCCAATTAATTTAACGTTCTAAATTTGTTGTTCTTTGTTCCTTATTACAGAACACATGGTATATTCCATCTTAAGGAATTTTAAGGGGTATCAAATTATTTAATTTACAATGGTTTAGTAATAATATAGGAGCCCTGGTGGCACAACAGTTAAGTGCTTGGCTGCTAATCACAAGGTTGGTGGTTTGAACCCACCCAGCAGCTCTGCAAGAGAAAGACCTGGTGATCTGCTTCCATAAAGATTATAACCAAGGAAGTCCTATACGGCAGTTCTGCTCTGTCATATAGGGTCACTATGAGTCAGAATTGACTTGATGGTCCCCAAAAACAATAGTCGTAATACAGAAAGCACAAAGTAATTTCAAAGCTAGTTTTAAAATACATGACACTAGAAACACTAAGAAATTTTTACATATTTAATTGGTTCAAGAAATATGTGTTAACTTGCTGCTAAGTATTATACACTGCTATTGTTTTTATTGTTAAGGTTGTGCAACAGCCTGGCTGGGCCACGATTCTCAGTGGTTTGACAGTTATGATTTAGTTTGGCAGTTGTATTATGATGTGATCTCCTCCATGATGAGATCTAATGTAATGTGATCACCTCCATGATGGGATCTGCTCCGAATAGCCAGTCAATTGAAAGGAATTTTCCTTGGAGATGTGGCCTGTATCCAATATAGGTAGGCTTTCTGACAAGGCTTGGAGGCTTTTGCTAGCTCTGAATCCTGCAGCTGGCTCCTGTTAATCTGACCTCCGGTTCTTGGGACTTGAACTAGCAGCTTACCTGCGGTCTTGCCTGCCAGTCTTGAGATTCCTCAGTGTGAGCAACCTGTGAGCCAGGGGCCTGCTGTCTGACCTGCCAATCTTGGATTTGACAGCTCCTACAGCTACGTAAGTCAGGAGGAGTCTCCAGCCTGACCCACAGACATGGGACTTTCCAGCCTGTACAACAGCATGAGCCATTTCCTTGATATAAATCTCTCTCTATATGTATTTGGGAAACCCTGGTGGTATAGTGGTTAAATGCTACAGCTGCTAACCAAGAGGCCAGCAGTTCGAATACACCAGGTGATCCTTGGAAACTCTATCGGGCAGTTCTACCCTGTCCTATAGGGTCGCTATGAGTCGGAATCGACTCAACAGCAGTGGGTTTGGGTTTTATATATATATATATACACTCTACCGGTTTTGCTTCTCTAGAGAACACACCCTAAGGCAGGCACTATACTAGGCACCTTGGGCTCAACAAGAAAACAAGACCGAATTCTGTCTAAAAGTAACCTTTGATAGGACATGGATTTAACACAGTGATGATGAATATGATGCTGATAATTAACATATAAATCATATTTATATTTTTGTATTTAACTTATAATGAAGTTTAATATACAAACTATAATAAATAACAAGTACTATTTATCAAGAAAGTACTTTGTGTCAGGCACAATGATAATCAATAAATGATCTAATTTATCCTGACAATTCTGAAGTTTGAAAATATTATCCACGTTTTATCAATTGTGTTAGTTTCCTATGGCTGCCATAACATAATACTCCATATTGGTGGCTCATAAAAACAGAAATTTATTGTCTCACAGTTCTAGAGACTAGAAATCCAAATCAGCATACCAGCAGGGCCATGTTCTCTCTAAAGGCTCTAGGGTAAGATACTTAATTGTCTTTCCCAATTTCTGGTAAGCCTAGGCATTCCTCCATGTGTAGTTGCATCTTCACATGCCCTTCTTTCCTCTGAGCTCTCTGTGACTCTTTTCCTCTGTATAAGGAAACCACTCATATTGGATAAGGACCAACCTACTCTAGTATGAAGAAGCCTGGTGGTGCAATGTTTAAGCTCTTGGCTGCTAACTGAAAGGTTGGTGGCTCAGACCCACTCAGAGGCTCCATGGGAGAAAGACCCGGCCATCTACTTCTGTAAAGATTACAAAAAAAAAAAAAAAAAAAAAAACTACAAGGCAGTTCTGTCACCTGGGGTCACTACCAGTTGTAATGGACTCGACAGCTCCCAATGACAACAATAACAACTCTGGTAAGAACTTGTGCTAACTTAACTGATAATATCTTCAAAGATTCTATCTTCAACCCTTATCACCTTTGCAGGCACTAGGGTTATGACTTCAGCATATCTCTTTGGAGGACGCAATTCAATGCACAACACCAATAATGAAAAGAAGATTTAGGACTTTTTACATGACTTATTGGCTTAAGTGGTACAGTATAGGGTTTAAAAGCTTGGACTCCGTATTCAAAGTGCTTGGATTCAAATCCTTACTTCATAACCTCTTTATGCCTCACAATCCACATCTGTAAAGTAGGGATGACTAGAAAACCAGCTGTATAGGGTTAAGTGGCAGGATTAAGCAAATCAGCATTTATGACATGCTTTAAGCAGGGCCTCAGATGTCATAAGAGTTGGACAAATGTTAAAAATATATATATATATATATATTTTATTATTTAACTAAAGCATTGAAAGTAATTGGGGTTGATGACTGAGACAAGAAGGATAATTGCTGCATAAAACAAAAGAACTGTGAAAAGCTTAGCCTTTTTTTCCCCCTTAATAAACTATTAGGTAATTGGGAAAGGCTGATACATAGACAGGGATAAAGTGGATGAGGGCAGCATATACTGAATAGGAAATCCACTGACTGGAGTGCCATATTATAAAATCAGCATGTCATTAGACTGTGATTTTCTATTTGTACCTCTTATTCACATAACAGACAGAATAAGCACTAAGAATGTGGATAGCAGAGGCATAGAAGACACAGGACCTATCCTGCTAAGTTTTATTATTATTATTATTTTCTGCCAGTACCACTGTTTTTACTTTTTATTATCAGGAAAACTGCCTGCAGTTTCTTTCTTTGTTGGCTACAAACAGAAGTCATGAGATCCATGACTCCTGACTTATGGGATTCAGCTAACAAATAAAGACTAAGTTACTGGGCTCCTACTGTCAATGCAAACAATTGATGAGTGACTGTTCATAGTCTGTAATTAGAGGAAATATGGAAGTATACACTTACCTGAATTATTTCCAACAGATGTGATATTGGAAAGATCACAACACAATGTTAATCTTCTAGACCACTTATTCCATTGGGACAGTACTTTGTCTGAGTAAATAGCTGTGTAGAGAATGAGTATGGGTGTTGGAACCAGATAAAAAGGAGTTAGAATCTGGGTTCTGACACTTACTTTCTGATCTTGAGCAAATTAATTAACCGCTCTAATTTTCAGTATTTTCACTTGTAAAATGGGGGTGATTCCTATGTCTTGCGGTTGTTCAGAAGATTAAGTGCAGATGTGTATGAAAGGCACCATATTAGTGATTGGCAGGTAGTTTTATTGGTAAATACATGTTGATTTTCTTCCACTGTTGCTGTTGTTGTGAGGTGCCATCGAGTTGGTTCCGACTCATAGCGACCCTATGCACAACAAAACGAAACACTGCCCGGTCCTGCGTCATCCTTACAATTGTTATGCTTGAGCTCACTGTTGCAGCAACGGTGTCAATTAATCTCCTTAAGGGTCTTCCTCTTTTCCACTGACCCTGTACTTTGCCAAGCATGATGTCCTTCTCCAGGGACTTATCCCTCCTGACAACATGTCCAAAGTATGTAAGACGCAGTCTCGCCATCCTTGCCTCTAAGGAGCATTCTGTCCGCACTTCTTCCAAGACAGATTTGTTCGTTCTTTTGGCAGTCCATGGTATATTCAATGTTCTTCACCAACACCACAATTCAAAGGCGTCAACTCTTCTTCAGTCTTCCTTATTCATTGTCCAGCTTTCACATGCATTTGATGTGATTGAAAATGCCATGGCTTGGGTCAGGCACACCTTAGTCTTCAGGGTGACATCTTTGCTCTTCAACACTTTGAAGAGGTCCTTTGCAGCAGATTTGCCCAATGCAATGTGTCTTTTGATTTCTTGACTGCTGCTTCCATGGCTGTTGATTGTGGATCCAAGTAAAATGAAATCCTTGGCAACTTCAATCTTTTCTCTGTTTATCATGACGTTGCTCATTGGTCCAGTTGCGAGGATTTTTGTTTTCTTTATGTTGAGGTGTAATCCAGGCTGAAGGCTGTGGTCTTTGATCTTCATTAGTAAGTGCTTCAAGTCCTCTTCACTTTCAGCAAGCAAGGTTGTGTCATCTGCATAACGCAGGCTGTTAATGAGTCTTCCTCCAATCCTGATGCCCTGTTCTTCTTCATATACTCCAGCTTCTCAGATTATCTGTTCAGCATACAGATTAAATAGGTATGGTGAAAGAATTCAACCCTGACGCACACCTTTCCTGACTTTAAACCAATCAGTATCCCCTTGTTCTGTCCGAACAACTGCCTCTTGATCTATGTAAAGTTTCCTCATGAGCATAATTAAGTGTTCTGGAATTCCCACTCTTCGCAGTGTTATCCATAGTTTGTTATGATCCACACAGTCGAATGCCTTTGCATAGTCAATTAAACACGGGTGAACATCCTCTGGTATTCTCTGCTTTCAGCCAGGATCCATCTGACATCAGCAATGATATCCCTGGTTCCACGTCCTCTTCTGCAACCAGCCTGAATTTCTGGCAGTTCCCTGTCGATATACTGCTGCAGCTGTTGTTGAATGATCTTCAGCAGAATTTTGCTTGTGTGTGATATTAATGATATTGTTCCGTAATTTCCACATTCGGTTGGATCACCTTTCTTGGGAATAGGCATAAATATGGATCTCTTTCAGTCAGTTGGCCAAGAAGCTGTCTTCCATATTTCTTGGCATAGACATGTGAGCACCTCCAGCGCTGCATCTGTTTGTTGAAACATCTCAGTTGATAGTCCATCGATTCCTGGAGCCTTGTTTTTCGCCAATGCCTTCAGAGCAGCTTGGACTTCTTCCTTCAGTACCATTGGTTCCTGATCACATGCCACCTCTTGAAATGGTTGAATATCAACTAATTCTTTTTGGTATAATGTCTCTGTGTATTCCTTCCATCTTCTTTTGATGCTTCCTGCATCATTTAATATCTTCCCCATGGAATCCTTCGCTATTGCAACTCGAGGCTTGAGTTTTTTCTTCAGTTACTTCAGCTTGAGAAATGGCGGAGTGTGTTCTTCCCTGTTCAGTTCTTCTGCTCAGTTCTTTTACCTCATCAATTCTTCCTTTTGCTTTAGCCGCTTGACGCTCAAGAGCAAGTTTCAGAGTCTCCTCTGGCATCCATCTTGGTCTTTTCTTTCTTTTCTGTCTTTTCAGTGACCTCTTGCTTTCTTCATGGATGGATGTCCTTGATGTCATTCCACAACTCGTCTGGTCTTCAGTCACTAGAGTTCAATACGTCAAATCTATTCTTGAGATGGTCTCTAAATTCAGGTGGGATATACTCAAGGTCATATTTTGGCTCTCATGGACTTGCTCTGATTTTCTTCAGTTTCAGCTTGAACTTGCATAGGAGCAATCGATGGTCCATTCCACAGTCGGCCCCTGGCCTTGTTCTGACTGATGATATTGAGCTTTTCCATTGTCTCTTTCCACACATGTAGTCAATTTGATTTGTGTGTGTTCCATCTGGCGAGGTCCATGTGTATAGTCGCCGTTTATGTTGGTGAAAGAAGGTTTTTGCAATGAAGAAGTCGTTGGTCTTGCAAAATTCTATCATTTGATCTCCTGCGTTGTTTCTTTCACTAAGGCCATAGTTTCCAACTACTGATCCTTCTTTGTTTCCAACTTTCGCATTCCAGTTGCCAGTAATTATCAATGCATCTGGATTGCATGTTCAATCAATCTCAGACTGTAGTAGCTGATAAAAGTCTTCTATTTCTTCATCTTTGGCCCTAGTGTTTGGTGTGTAAATTTGAATAATAGTCGTATTAACTGGTCTTTCTTGTAGGCATATGGATATTACCCTATCACTGACAGTGTTGTACTTCAGGATAGATCTTGAAATGTTCTTTTTGACGATGAATGCAACACCATTCATCTTCGAGTTGTCATTCCCAGCATAGTAGACTATATGATTGTCCGATTCAAAATGGCCAACACCAGTCCATTTCAGCTCACTAATGCCTAGGATATTGATGTTTATGTGTTCCATTTCATTTTTCATGATTTCTTCCACTGCCCTCCAATAATTAAGATAGAATTTGTTTTAGTTCTGTTTTTCAAAGAAATAATTTAAGATATAAAAGCATGGGAAAAATTGTAGAATCATAGCAAAAATTGGAAAAACAATGCAAAAGTAATCAATTTATTTCCTTTTGTCCAGACAAGCTTAAGTGAACACCATATATGTGGGGTATGTGTGTAGAGACAGAGAGAGAAAGGGGCAGAAGTGGGAAGAGAGAGAGAGGAAAAGGATGTGGAGGAGGAAGAAAAAAATTGGTTCCACATATTTTTAAATGATCAAAAGAAATCAAATTTTAGAACAATATCAAATTACAGTCCTCACTGAATATACCAATCTATTACCAATATAAAATTTTAAAGGAATGTAAAGATATCATAATCGCCTTATATATGATTTTGTGCCTTACTACAACGGGAGTATGGAAGTTATCAAGATAATCCACCATGCCTAGACTCTGTCTGTCTTTCCAAGCCTTCTGTAATCCTGGCTTCACTTTGCAGATGATTTCTCATGCCCTCTAATTCACAATATGTACTTCTGCTTAAATCGTGCTAGCTACCTCATAACCCTACAGGTGTCAGATTCTTCCTGTACTCCATTTCTTCAAACATTCTATTCCCCTGACCTGAAATGTTTTCTTATAGTGCCTCTGTTTACCAAAATTCAATCTTCTTGAGAAATCTAGTTCATTAAATTCATAAAGGCATGTTGAATTACTTGCAACGCTGGTTCCCCAAATGCTGATCAATGACATTTTTTCACTTACATAGGGGAAATCGAGAAAGACACTCTAATGTATTTAACATTAAATTCACATCATTCTTCTTTTTACAGAGTATTAAAATATTCTTTTCAATAAATTGATGGAATATTAAGAAATATATATATTTTTTTCCTATCTCCCTAAATATCTTACTCAGCAAATAAAAAAATAAAAATGGTAGTCTCCAAGTTTTTCTTTCCCATCTTTTAACTGGTCTATGAGTATAAAAATCTGACCAGTATTATCCCAGTTTTCATTATTCTCTGTTTTATTTGAATATCCAAAGTAAGTTTATATGTCAGGTTTTTTGGGGACAAATCTAATTTCAAATATCTGTTTGCTATCCCCATAAAGCATTCAATGTCTTGAAAATGCCATTATTTCAGCACTCAAACTACCTGTCCCAGACAGTTTCCCACACCCAATAATGGAACAAAAATTATGTATTGGAACACAGGTCCTGAATTTGGATTCGTAACATATGGCCTTACATTTATATCACACAATACAGCACTTAAAAATAGATGGAACTTGCATAATTTGCACAGACTCTCTTACGTGTTTCCCGATTTCTTCAGGATCTTTTGCACTGTCTCCCTGTATATTAAACTTGCATTGCTTAGGAGTTGTACCTAGAGTTCACCTAGCCTAGAACAGGCCTCCAGTAGGTGCTTGCTGCTTAGATGGCTTGATCCTTCTTCTGAATGGATGGAAAAACAGAATGAGATTTCTAATAGGGAAAAGCTTCATAAGGATGATGATGTGATGAACATAGGCTTAATGACAGGAGCTATTCTGAAAATATTCGGTTAAAGTAACAACCACAAGAGATAAAAATGGGTATTTCTGGGTCAAATATTTTCTGAATATTTATGAATTCTTGATCATGTATAAACAATGAAAGAGTATATTTTTGCACAGATTTGGGTGAACACGCTGTCCTATGCCCAAAGTAGAAGAAACCACTCCTGTGATCTCCCAGCCTTACACCAAATCAGTAGTATATTATGCTTATAGGGAAAAATGATTTTTCTGCTTTCAGGATTACATCAGAAATCTTTTTTTATTATTATTGTAAGAAATCATAATAACATGGCTTAGAAAATTGCTGTAGAGGTGATACAGCAATACCTTTGTTTTTGAGGAAAAAGATCAACTGTGTAATCCCCTTGCCTTGCCCTGAGCCAGACACGTTTATGTGCTGAAAAGGAAGGGATCCTTTCCTTCTTCTTACATAAAATGTGTATCTGTATACATGTGCCCTATTTAATATACCCTTAGGTTAGCGCCACACACTCAGTTCGACTGTTTTCATTCAACTATTTATTAACGATATTAAAAAAATATATATCCAAACCAGTTTGTGCATAATGTCAAAGTCTAATGCAATATTCATTCTGTATATTATTACATGAACTTGCTTATAGTTTCCTCTATATAAATAGTATATTTTTCCTAGTAAGAATTTCTCAAATTCCCAAATAACTCTTATCTTTATTCCAGAGGTGAACTATATCAGCTTGACTCAAAGCTAGTGTAAATGGAAAAGTTTCAGACTGGAGGCACTCATGTCAGACACAAGAATGACGGAGCCAACATGCATTCCCAGGAAACAAAATCTCAGGATGTGAACCATTTGGGAAGGAAGTTCCTGGGGGGGAGGGGAGGGGATGTGTTTGTGAATACAATCATGTATAACTGAAAACAATCATGTATAACTGACTACAATCATGTGTAACTAAACCAGCTGATACCACTCACAGAGGTGGTAATTTGTTGCTTCCTAGTCAAATGGCTGACCTTTGCATTTTAAAGAACTTCAAGATGTAGCTAATCTTATCTATAATCAATCATTAACCCCTACCTTTCCTTTGTTCTCTCTGTATAGACCCCTTTCTCTGCTTGAATGAGGAAGTACTTTGTATTTTTACTTCATGCTGCCCAGCTTAAGCTGTATTATTCCTCAATAAAACTTCTTTTCTTTCACTCCTAACATAGTACAAGATTTTCTTCTTTGACATTAGGATCCCAAAGACAAGATGCCCTTGTGGAAAATATTTTAAGAAAGCAGTTTGGAAAATTTCATATAAAGTATTGTTTTATATGACTTTTTCAGAACTATAGGAGGCCTTGTCATTTATTTACATTAGGAAAATGATTACTTGAATGCAGGAAAGCTGAAATCTTGTTTATTAAGTTTTTGTTTTATATGTTGTTGTTGTTAGGTGCCGTCGAAGTTCCAACTCATAGCGACCCTATGCACAACAGAATGAAACACTGCCAGGTCCTGAGCCATCCTTACAATCGTTATTATACTTGAGCTCACTGTTGCAGCCACTGTGTCAATCCACCTCATTGAGGGTCTTCCTCTTTTCCACTGACCCTGTACTCTGCCAAGCATGATGTCCTTCTCCAGGGACTTAACTCTCCTGACAACATGTCCAAAGCATGTAAGACGCAGTCTCTCCATCCTTGCCGCTAAGGAGCATTCTGGCTGCACTTCTTCGAAGACAGGTTTGTTCGTTCTTTTGGCAGTCCATGGTATATTCAATACTCTTCACCAACACCACAATTCAAAGGCGTCAACTCTTCTTCAGTCTTCCTTATTCATTGTCCAGCTTTCACATGCATTTGATGTGATTGAAAATACCATGGCTTGGGTCAGGTGCACCTTAGTCTTCAGGGTGACATCTTTGCTCTTCAACACTTTGAAGAGGTCCTTTGCAGCAGATTTGCCCAATGCAATGTGTCTTTTGATTTCTTGACTGCTGCTTCCATGGCTGTTGATTGTGGATCCAAGTAAAATGAAATCCTTGGCAACTTCAATCTTTTCTCTGTTTATCATGACGTTGCTCATTGGTCCAGTTGCGAGGATTTTTGTTTTCTTTATGTTGAGGTGTAATCCAGACTGAAGGCTGGGGTCCTTGATCTTCATTAGTAAGTGCTTCAAGTCCTCTTCACTTTCAGCAAGCAAGGTTGTGTCATCTGCATAACGCAGGCTGTTAATGAGTCTTCCTCCAATCCTGATGCCCTGTTCTTCTTCATATACTCCAGCTTCTCAGATTATCTGTTCAGCATACAGATTAAATAGGTATGGTGAAAGAATTCAACCCTGACTCACACCTTTCCTGACTTTAAACCAATCAGTATCCCCTTGTTCTGTCTGAACAACTGCCTCTTGATCTATGTAAAGTTTCCTCATGAGCATAATTAAGTGTTCTGGAATTCCCACTCTTAACAGTGTTATCCATAGTTTGTTATGATCCACACAGTTGAATGCCTTTGCATAGTCAATTAAACACGGGTAAACATCCTCTGGTATTCTCTGCTTTCAGCCAGGACCCATCTGACATCAGCAATGATATCCCTGGTTCCACGTCCTCTTCTGCAACCGGCCTGAATTTCTGGTAGTTCCCTGTTGATATATTGCTGCAGCCATTTTTGAATGATCTTCAGCAGAATTTTGCTTGTGTGTGATATTAATGATATTGTCCTGTAATTTCCACATTCGGTTGGATCACCTTTCTTGGGAATAGGCATAAATATGGATCTCTTCCAGTCAGTTGGCTGTTTTATATAAATATTAAAATTTATCTTGTCTCCTTGCAGAGTTTAGTAAGAGCTTTATGATTAATACAGCAAGGATAGAAGTCAGGTTTCAAACAGTATTAATCAATTAAATTAAACCAATTTATTATGAAAATTTTAATGACCTCTTCCTTTTACGTAAAGGAAAAACTCTATGAAGTTCTATACTAAGAACAACAAGCTGTTCCTTGTGTTGTCTGAAATAAACGGAAGTTTTATATGAAATAGTTTATTCCTGGCAGGTTCAAGTGAAGCTATAGTTTCTAAACTTGGAACCTTACAATGCTGACACATTCATGGGGTTCAATGTTTACCAGGAATTTTATTTATTTACTTATTTCTCTCTTCTGTCATCTATAGCTTATGGGGCTGGGATTTGTCCAAATGTTCTCATTGTGCTACTTGATTGATAACAAAGGTTAACAGAGGCATAAAGACAATACAATAATATATTATTATTATTATAATTATGAACATTTTTTTCAGATATTTGAGTATAATATTCATCTTACTGAATTGGACTTGAGTAACTCAAAAAAAAAAAGAAGTCAGTTATAGAGTACAAAAATGTCTTTGAAAGTCACTTGTATTGGAATTCATTATCTGGGAAAAACTTTAATTGTGTGAAAATATGCTTAGAAAGAAATTCCCAACAAATTCTACATAAGTATAATGAAAATCAACAAAGAAGTTAAATAAAAAAATGTGTCTGCAAAGAAAGAGAAACTACATTTTATGGCCAATTTATTATTGTTCCCTATAGTATACAACAGTAACCAATGTTCCATTTTGTCATCACTCAAAAAGCTGAAATATTCCTCTGAGTTCTTCGGGGATGCAAGGGACTTCTCTTGAAGACTTTATTAAAAACAAGTCCACGTGAAAACCTATTCCAATACATGCTTTATGCCACTGACCCACGAGGTCGCAAGCTTTTTCAGAATGTTTTATAAAAAGAAATTTTAAAAAAGGCTTCTGAATACAAGAAAAAAAAAAGAATTGCTCAAATACATTTTGATAGGTAGAGTTGTCACATTTGAAAAATTAAATCAATTCAGATACACGTACAAACACTCAAATGCTTTTTGCCTTGTTTAATAATTTCAGAGGATCAAAAGTATCCAAGATTTATGAAATTTATTTTGTTAATGCGTCTGATTCTCAGAAGCTAGGTTTTATGTACCCATAAAGGGAATTTCATGAAGTGACATGTTGAGGTTGAAATCAAAATGGACCCACACTTTTCATTCTTTACACTTATAAGAATAGATCATTTCTCTATAGCACACACAGCATTTTGCATTTATCAAATACTATAAAATAAAAATAATTTAAAAATAAATTATTTTCCATTCCTACTACTTCACATAGGGAAATAGTGTGGATATATCATACTTTCAGGAAGGAACCCCAAGACAAGTAGTAGAGAAAGATAAGAGACAATACAGTCCAGTGCCTTGTATAAGAACCTCTACTTATGATAACAAAAGTGTACGGGCTTCTATAGATAATACTGCATTTTAATTTATTTTGATTGGGAAAAACATGTAATAATACATGACTACTACGAATGTGGGAAATCCTGGTGGAGTAGTGGTTAAGTGCTACGGCTACTAACCAAAAGGTCAGCAGTTCGAATCCACCAAGCAGTTCTTGGAAACCCTGTTCTATTCTGTCTGATAGGGTTGCTATGAGTCAGAACTGACTTGATGGAAATGAGTGAGTGAGTGAGTGAGTGAGTGAGTGAGTGAGTGAGTGAGTGAGTGAGTGAGTGAGTGAGTGAGTGAGTGACGAGGAATGAGTACTTTATTAATTACAGTGACATGTACAAACATTTAAATTTGATAATATGTACATTACAAGATTATGTATACACTAACATTTAAAATTTAGTACATCAGTTGGCACTTGAACCCCTAGAATGACCATTGTCGGTCTGAAGCTACAAGTTGTGGACCAAAAATTGAGAAAGTTGGTTTCTACTTCCACCGCTAGTGGGAATCCATGACTCTTGAAAAAAAAAATTCTTTCGTTCTTTGAAACATTAGCAATCTATGATTCTAAGGCTGTAAAAGAATACTAATTTGGCCATTCACAATGTTATTCTGGATTTAGGAGCAGCAATACAAGTACAGATAAAGGAAAACAATTAAGTCACAATGGATACTTCTTTATCTCTCTCTTATTTCTCAACATCATTTAACAACCAACCTTTGGCTTCTTTGTGAAACTCCTTCCTCTGTAAGCTTACAGGATATCCATTTTAATTTAGCTTTCTTCCCGCTCCTCTGAATTTCCTGTCCAGGTTTCTCCCCTTCTAATTTGCATTTTGATATTGGAGTCCCCAGGGCTCCTCTTGGGCCTTCTTCTTGTCTCTCTCTGCTGTCACTCCATAGGAACTATCATAAATTCCACTGTATTTTGTGAAAGAAAATCAACCAAAGCACCGTTTAACTATAAGCCATTATAGATATCCCACGCTTTTCCAAAGTTTGCTTTACACCTCTTCGCTCTTATGGAAGACCTATATTAGCGCCTGGAAACCCTAGTGGTATAGTGGTTAAGTGCTAGGGCTGCTAACCTAGAAGATGGCTGTTCAAATCTGCCAGGCGCCCCTTAGAAATTCTATGGGGCAGTTCTACTCTGTCCTATAGGGTCATTATGAGTTGGAATTGACTCAATGGCAACAGGTTTGTTTTTTGGTTTTATTAATGCCAGTTTTCACTAACTGAAAGAAATCCAAGGAGGACTTTTGCTTTTACAAAAGAAGACAAAAAGTAGAAATAGCATTCAGCGTTGTTTTGCAAGCGGCGGTTAAAGAGGCAGCATGCACCCCAAGCAGAGAGTGGCGTCGCCAAGCTCCTACCCCAGGAAATACAGCCAACATCTCAGCTTTTATCACGTGTTAGTGTTATTTTAGGTTTTATGTGATATTTGGTAGGATTTGGTAGGATTTTTTGGGTCTGGAAATATTCAAAAATTTTTTCCATATAAATTAATGGTAATTGCTTCTTTGCTTTACACCACTTGAGCTTAGTAAAGATTTCACAAGAAGCTCTACTTTTGGCTATCAGGGGAAACCTGTATTCAGAACACCAAGGCATGCCTTTAGAAAGAAAGGCAGAATTTTTATAGATCTTTAGAATGGGGTCATCTGAAGTTCAGCTAGTTTAAGGAGTAGTTGTCAAAATTGGTTCTAAAGAGGGAGGAATTGTCGTGATTTAATAGCCATTCCTTGGACAATTTCAGTTTATCAAGTGGTGGGAGTAAGAGTTAAGATTAAGGTTAAGTTCTAAAGGTATGCAAGGAACGTAGTGGAAAATTTTTAATCCCTCCAGATGTCTTTCTGTTTAACTGCCACAACCCTCCCAAGTACCAGTATTCATTGCTTCCATTGTTATTTATTTCAGCTATTTGTATTTAGAGCTATTTTCTATGTTAGAAAAGTATTAAAACTTAGGCAGAGAGTCTGATGTCTTACTGCATTTCAGTATACAACATATTGTAATTAAAATACCAAAATAATTTTATTCCAACCATTTTGAAATCACCTTGATGGAAACTAGTTATCCTTTTTTAAAACAATGTCCTTGAAAATTGAGATACATATTACATATATGCTAAACACTGGAAAATTATGATAATTGATAGCCACCTTTGTGAAAAGATTTAAGAAGAGTAGTCATTATAGAAGCCAGATTGCAAGGGCTCAACTAAAGAGTGGGTAGTGAGGAAGCAGGGACAATAAGTGCTGATATTTATGTTAAGAAGTATGGTGGAAACAGAAGGGGAAAAACAGGATAGTAACTTAAGGAAAGTTTCTTTTGGTATGCTGTTGTTAGCTGCCATTGAGTTGACCTCAACTCATGGTGACCTCGTGCACAAACACACATACATACAACAATTCTGAGTAAAAATCTCTTCACATAGGAATGTGAAAAGAATGGATCACTGTAATGCTTTGAGGAGAGGATCCCAATTCTTGATGATATGATCACCATTTATTGCTGCCACTGAATGTCAAATTGTAGAGACATGCGCTCGGCAGGATTAAACACCAAAATAGGCTTCAAACGAATTTCCCGACATCTCTATCCTTGGAGGCCATTAGCAGGACTGACAAGTACTTGCTTTCAGACAAAGTGTTCAAAGCTTATGAATAATCAGAAGAGTGGATAGAGCAGAGCTGAGAGAATATGAAAATGTTTAAAAATAATTTTCCCACAGTTTCTTCAAGTTTATGGTAAATAATTTTATCTATCACATTGCTAATAGTATTAATTTACTACAAAAATTTGGAAAATTTTGAAATCAGAATTTGGCTTTTTCTGGTTAGTCGATCTTTTTATATTATAATAATACTAATGAAAATAATAAGTAGCATTTACTGAGAGCTGAATATATGCATGTGAAGCCTTGTGCTAAGTTCTTTTATTATATTAAATTTTGACGATAATTTAATTCTCACTATTCTTATAATGGAAACCCTGGTGGAGTAGTGGTTAAGTGCTACGGCTGCTAATTAGACGGTCAGCAGTTTGAATCCGCCAGACACTCCTTGGAAACTCTATGGGGCAGTTCTACTCTGTCCTATAGAGTCGCTATGAGTCGGAATCGACTCTATGGTACTGGGTTTTTTTTATATTCTTATAATGGGGCCCTGGTGGCACAGTGGTTAAGCATTTGGCTACTAATGAAAAGATTGGCAGTTTGAATCAACCAGCTGCTCCTTGGAAACCCTATGAGGCAGTTCTACTTTGTCCTATAGGGTTGCTAAGAGTTGGAATTGACTCGATGGCAACGGGTTTTGATTTTTTGGTTTTTATTCTTATAATAAACAATTACCCTGTGACAAAGACAGGATGATTCTACTCAGATGACCAAAACCAAAACCAAACCCATTGCCGACGAGTGATTCCAACTCATAGCGACCCTATAGCACAGAGTAGAACTGCCCCATAATGTTTCCAAGGAGCACCTGGTGGATTTCAACAACCAACCTTTAGATTAGCAGCCATACTTCTTAACCACTACACTACCACGGTTTCCACTCAGATGACAGATGTGGGAAATAAAATTTAGATTAAGAAACTTGTCCACATGCAACTAGTAAATGAAAGTGTTGGAATTTGAAGCCAATTTTAGTCTGACCACAAAGCTTATACTCTTTTAGCTACTCTCTGATATTGCCATTATAATACACCTTTCATATACTGTAACAATTTTAATTAAATTGGATAAAAAACGTATACCATTTTGACCTCTATGTATGGCAAAGTCCTACAAACTACTTCAATGAAACTTAAGGAAGTGGAACAAATCAGTTTATCCATGCCATGTTGTATGGATTTGTGGTATTCACTTTTGGTATCTTAGCTTTGTTTACTGTTTGCTGTTGTTACTGAAAATGATTCTCTTTTCAGTAGCAGGAAAATCAATCTCTCTGAGGCCATGTTGTAAAGAAACAATTGAGAGCTAAGATACAGAAAGATATATTTAAGTCACATGATATTTTCCATCCTTTCTCTTCTGCCTTTAGAGATAGAATCTAACATATAGGGATATTTACCATTTAGAAAACAAAATTCATTTTGACACAGTGTATGCAAAAATAAATATTCTTCTAAAATATCCACTTTCCTCTGCTGAAATGTTGCTTTGAAATGTCAGCTCATAATTTCCAGACAGTGTAAACTACTGTAAAAATCAAAGGGAATTTAGGGGTTTTATCTGAGCAACACATTCAATGTGCAATTTTAGTGCTTTCATTTCAGATGTAGAGAAATGGATATTTTACATATTTCTTCCCTATAATTCGATATTGCATGTCTAACAGCATGAATCTTCTCTGTTTGGGGTGGAGACACAAGATGTGGGGGCGGGTTACAGTGGCTCCAGTGACAGAGAGACTATGTGCAGTTAAGGAACTTTGTGCATAATTCATGAAAATTCCATTTTTACTTTGCAAACGTACCACAAAATTCCAATGGGGTGCTTGTCAGCCTGTGTGAGAAGAAAAGAAGTGCTTCAAGATATATTTTTAATTCTCAGAATCTTCCATTTCAGATGTCTCCAATCTATATCAATATCTACTTTCATTTATTGATACAGGTCCTGTTTAATCAATTGCTTTGATTGGTTTTGACACTGGTTGACTTCAGGCCTAAATTCCATTCCTATTTCCTGATGTTTACCATAAAGCTCTCATGCATTTACCCAACTGACTGGTCATTTTTCAGTTGTTACTTCATGCAGCTTAGGGTTAAAGAAGTCTTTCACTCAGAGGATGATGCTGTTTATTTTAACTAGAGAAGAAAACTTAAAGACTCAAATGTTTCAGATAACAATGTTTTAAATGGTAAGCAACATGAAAGAAAAAAAAAAAAAGACTGATTATGGAAATGATTGAAGCATTCTTTTACTCCCTACTCCTAAACAATCCAAAAAACAAAAGCAAGCAATTTGAGAGCATGGATGACCTTACTGAGATGGGGGAAAGTGTCAGATGCTATGGGGCAGAAAAAGAGACCTGTCAGTAGTCCTTGACAAGAGTCTGATCCAGGTGATGAGGATAGAATGGCTGCTCAGGTTAGACAAAGACTGAGGCTAAAGAGAAGCAACACAAAAAAAAAAAAAAAAAAACACAAAGGAAGCCCAAAAAGCAGGTAAGAACCACCCCAGTAACGTAAAGCTGGGGTCTTTTGTGGCAGTGGGGATAGAAGAAAAGACACGTAAGAGAGAGTGGGTGGCCAGAGTGGATGTTGCTGACAAAAGGTCTTGTCAGGGTGGCGTGACCGGTAAACTACAAGTTGGACCAGAACTACCATTCTTTTGTGAGGAGAAAGAGCACGAGATTAATTGTAGCTGCAGGAAGCAGCCTTTTTCTAACTATGACATGAGGTTTGCCAGTTTGTGAAGGTTCGTTCCCAGTGTCTAGTTCCCCTGCCAGGAGGAGAAGCTCCTCTTTGAGGAAAGTTATGCTGGACCAAAGTGTAGTAGCAGTGATAGGAAACTTGTTGCTGTTGTTGTCCCTTGCCGTCCAGTTGATTCTGGCTTATGGTGATCCCATGTGTGCAGAGTAGGAATGCTCCATGGGGTTTTCAAGGTTCGTGAAAGCAGATCACCAGGCCTGTCTGCCAAGGCACCACTGGGTGTGTTCGAATCACCACCCTTTTGGCTAGTAGTTGAGGGCTTAACCATTTATGCCACCCAGGGACTCGTAGTGATAAGAACAGCATCTACATATTTCAGGCAATGTATGGATTTCTTGGAAGCTGTATGAATTCTCTGAATAGCATGTGAGTTCTTGAGAAAGTCCAGGAGAAGTCAATATAGCCACTTGTGGGTCAGAGATTATAAAAGACAGACAGAAAGGAGATGAAAATTGTGAGATGCCCCAATTTACCCCCTTAACTTTACCCACATTGTTTTGGAAATAATAGGGGAATTTTGAGAGGTTTAGGTTCAAAATAACTTGTGTTATTAATTTAGGTATATGCCTTGCCTCCAGCTTAGTAATCATGAGAAATTGCAGAATTACTGGGTTCTTCACCTATACAGCATTGAACATGCCCTAATGATCCAGAATATAAATGCCTAATCTTTCTAGATTGCACATAGGAAACCAGACAATTCATCTCTACAGTTTTCAAACTTCTTTATTATGTATCTAGTCATTTCAAATGACTTGGGGAGTCATTTTAGTCTATCTTGGTCCTCTTTTGATGAAATTGGTGGATCATACCCTAAGTAGAAAAGATGGATTACTTTCCATGCTCCTACAATAGGAAAAGTGCCAAGGCTGGTTATTACTTCCAGGGGCTACTCAATCCCCAGTCCAATGTCCAGTGCAGTGGATCCGCTTGAACTGCCCTGAGCCTTTTGATCAGAAGATCTTTTTATGTCCTCGCCTTCAATGAAGGTGGTGGTGTGGGAGGCAAAATATGGGGCTGTTGATGGGAAGGGCTACTGACATAATAACCCAGTCCTTTTTGTGTGAAATCACTTTTAAATCCTTGTAATTTCAGGAGAGTGAACCCATTGCCATCAAGTTGATTCCAAATCACAGCGACATTATAAGACAGAGCAGAACTGCCCAATAGGGTTTCCAGTGAGAGGCTGGGTGGATTTGAACTACCAATCTTTTGGTTAGCAGCCAAATGCCTAATCACAGCACCACCAGGGCTCCTCGGGAGAGTAAGGTGCCAGTGATTTGTCTGAGATAGACAGAGGATTGGACATTGTGTTACAGATTCTTGGGTTCAAGACTACTCAGGAGCACTACGGTTGATTCTCTCTGTGGCTATCTTCGACTCATCATAATGAAACAAAAGAACATCAAAAATGAGGAGAAAAATGTTAAGAATCCAGAGGGGGAAAAAGGTTTATTTTTAAAAGGAAACCATAGATAGACTAAAACAGATTTTCGAAAGTAAGAATGGAAGTGAGAAGACAGTAGATAGTGCTACAGAATCCTGAATGAAAATAAATGTCAATGTAGAATTACATACTAAGGTAAACTTTCAACTGGGAAAGAGGGGGAAATAAAGCCATTTCAGGAAAACAAAAACTGAGCATTTACTATCAAAGACCTTCAATAAAGGAACTTTTGATAGGTATACTTCTGGAAGAAAGAAACTAAGACAAAACAGAAAAAGTGAGACACAAGAAGTAATGGTGATCAATGGAAGTCATCAATGTATGGGTAAATCTAAGCAAGCAATAACTGCAAAATGCAATTGCATTAATAATTCAGGGAATAAAAACCAAATTTGTCCTGGCAGGATTAAAATACTGGAAAAAAAAATAAATTAGAAGGGGTGATGAGATTCAAAGCATTCTAAATTGTTCAGAAGGAACGTAGCAATATTAACTCGAGACTTTGTAAAATATGAATGTTAAACATAAAAAAACATTTTAAAAAAAGTGATTATTAAATGATAGAAATAGAGACATAATATGTAAATCAGTGTAGGAAAAAATACAACTTAAAAAAAAAATTCCAAAAGAAGAAATCTTAGGATTAAAGATGAAGAAAGACAAATAGAAAGCTAAAAGTACCTATTAGAAATAAGTACAAAGTGTATTTATCAACATAAGAAATGTAAATTATTAAATTCATCATTTAAAGATGTAGGGATTTTCATACTGGGTTAAAAGTATTTTAGCTATATTATTTACGAAAAATATGCCTAAAACATAAGGATCCAGGAATATCAAAAATAAAAGTTTATGAAAAGTAGATGCACTCTGTAATCAGCTATATTAATACCAAACAAGAGAGATTAAAGGCAAAAAAGCATCACTAAAGGTAAAGTGGAACACGATTTAATAAATAAAAAGTTTAATTCCCCAGGAAGACATTATAATTCTAAATTAGTTTGCGTCTATTAATACAGAGTAAAAATAATATAAAGTGAAGGAATTGCAAGGAAAAATTGACAAAGTGAAGTCAAAGTGGAAAATTTTAAAACATTTTTTTCAGCAGATAGAGCAGAAGAAATAAATGTGTAAGTTTATAGATGAATAAACCAATAACAAAATAAAACATATGCCCGTGCACCCTGCATACATATAGAACAACATTCAAAAATCAGAGAGTAAGTATTATTCTCAGAAAAAATGGGGCATGTATGATAATTAACCTCATATTAGGCCCATGAACTAAGTCTCAATCAACACAAAGAATTCCACAACTAGAGATTGTGAATTTGCCACCCACCCCAAGAGTTTTCTTAAGGTGACCTTGACAGCATCAGCACAGAACTCACAAGCACACTACTAAGGGGGGAAAGAGGAAGAGATGGACACACACAGCATCATATCATTCATTATTCATACTCATATAGTAAAAAAATATAAAACATATATTTGATGTTTGCAAATTCAAGAGAGATGGTACTTCTCAGAAGTAACGGGCAAGGAATAGAAAGGAACTGAGGGACTTCAGCTGTATTGCAATTCGTATTTCTTAAAGTGGGTACTTACACAGTTATTCATTATATTCTTCTTTATGCCCTTTTGTATGCCTGAACATTTTTGTAATAAATAAATAAATGCTGTGTGTATTTCCTGTGGGAGAATATAATTCATAACAACTCATCTTGTCTGTAAAAAGGTATATTGTTTCCATCTCCCAAATATAAAAAGAAAAGAGCGGAACATAATTTAACGTTTAAGGATATGAATAAATTTTAAAAGGTGAACCAAAACCATGTCAAAGTAAAAATCGAAGACAACCATGCATTGAGAATTTAGGTCCTCTTTGAATGTAGTAGTAGAAATCTGCCATTATATTTTTTCCCAAACTCTGTTTTGCCACATGCTAATAGGAATTCTGTACAGGAAGACTTCTTTGGTGAAGGAGCTTTAGGAAACATTGCACACTCTGTCTCCTCCTGGAGAATAACAATGCTTGTTATGCCAAGAATGGCTCTGAGAAACTAGCTGTAAAATGAGCCTGTAACATTTGGTTTTCTGACCAAAATTCAAGTTTCCTGAACCTTTTTGAATCAGAATCCTTGTTTTAAGCAATGCTTATTAGCAACTTAAGGATGTTGACCACAGTTTAGGAAATGGTATCCTAAACCTTTCTATCCTAGGGTCATAACCAAAAGGGAAATATTGCACTATGGTCATTTATACTTAATTTACATAAAGAGTAAAGGGTATGGACTCATTCTTCAGGTAAAATGCCCCAAATGGTATTTTTTTCTTCTTCCTAGCCTCATCTATTGTCATTTCTGTAAAGAAAGAATACTCTAAATACAGAACAGGGCCTGGTAACCATAAGACCTTTTCTCATAACTATTTACCTCAGAGTAGATATTTTTTATTTAAAATATTTTTATTTCAATTTTATTTTTCATTGATTGTAAAAGCAAGCTTGTTAATTATAGAATTAAAACTAATAAAATATGAAACAAAACGGAAGAAATCAAAACTACTTGAAATCCCACTGTCTTAGTCATCTAGTGCTGCCATGACAGAAATACTACAAGTGGATAACTTTAACCAAGAGAAATTTATTCTCTCACAGTCCAGTAGGTTACAAGTCCAAATTCAGGGCAGTGGCTCCAGGGGAAGGCTTTCTCTCTCTGTGAGCTCTGGAGGAACATCCTTGTCCTCAACCTTCCTCTGGTCAAGGAGCTTCTCAAGCACAGGGACCCTGTGTCCAAAGGACGTGCTCTGCTCCTGGTGCTGCTTTCTTGGTGGTATGAGGTCCCCAACTCTCTGCTTGCTTCCCTTTCCTTTTATCTCTTGAGAGATAAAAGCTTGTGCAGGCCGCACCCCGGGGAAACTCCCTTTACTTTCAATCAGTGAGGTGACCTAAGTAAGGGTGGTGTTACAATCTCACTCTAATCCTCTCAGCATAAAATTACAATCACAAAATGAAGGACAACCATACAATACTGGGAATCATGGCCTAACCAAGTTGATACACACATTTTTGGGGGGACATGATTCAACCCATGACATCCGCCATCCAGATATAACCTCTATTATGGTCATACTGGTAGGCTGGGCCTAATTATATACCCTTTCCTAATGTACTTCTCCAAAGAACTTTACTCAGTTGAAGGCTTATTATTCTCAACTTGATTTCTATATTGTCTGAAAAACGATATATAACCTCTGAAAAGTCAGCATTTTCGTGATTTAACACATACCATCTCAGATTCAGTCGATTCAGGAAGCCATTTTAAAGTGGTCTTTAGGAAAGTCTTCAGCATCAGGATTACGTTTTTCCTTTAGCAAAAGAGCAATTTGTGAGCTCCGTTGATCAGTATTGCAGTCTTTTCATTGACTGTCATAAAAGAGTATCCAGCCACATTTCTGTCATTGTTGTATGACTGTCATTTTATTCATGCATTTATGCACTCATTTATTCATCTGCTTAACTAAAAGTCCTATTCATTTAACTACAAAATAAAGATGTATTTTCCCTCAGAGAATTCAGACTTCTTCAAATGAAACTGGCCTACACAGTTCTGGGTGTAGCATGGCAAACACGTAGGGGAAAGAAGGAAAGAGAAAGAAATAAGGAAAGACAGAGACTGACAGAGAGAGAGAGAATGAATCTTACTGTCTCAATTTGGTTTGAGTACTCAAGTAAACCTTACAACAATTAGGGCCAAATACTATTTCATTAATGCTAAATTTAGTCCAATGGATTGTTGCTTTGTGAAGAAAATAGAGAATATAGTTGAAAGTTATACTAAACTGCAATTTGGGGAAAGATGTTTTGGGTTAAAACTGGCTTAATTTGCAATTTAGAGCTTTTCTACTACTTAAATACCTATCACAAATCAATGATTCTAGCTTCAGAAAGTATCATCTTAGTAATCTTGTTAGATAAACACAGTTCTCAATTATTCTAACACTTTTAAAATAAAATATTGACGCAAAATCACCTAAAAAAGAACTGTGAGTATAGGTGTGTGTGGCTTCTAATTCCATGAATAACCTATATTTCTTTCAGCATAAGTATAGTTAACATGCCTCTTTATTCTCAATCGTGAATTTCATTTGAAATAATGCACATATTCCATCCCCATTCATAATTAGCAATACAACTTAATTGTCTGGAGTTCTTTTTTGACTCCTATAAAGTCTTAATCATGGAAAAATTTTATGAATTTGGGACAACAGCTCTTCCCCCCCATACACAAATGTAACTAAGTTAACCATGAATACCATTTTAATATTGCTTCCAAAGATAGGAAATTACGGATGTGAGAGCTCATATTTGCTTTTGCCCTCATTTCTATATCAGATCGTGTTCAGGCAATTTCAGATTTTTTTTAAGAAGTCAAAAAACAGATAAACATAAATAAAAATCGAAGGAAAAAAATGTTCTAAGTATGGACTTAATATGTCATTTGAAACCTTCCAGAAAAAGAAATGGATTTATTTTTAGGAGCTGGGCATTATTTCTTAGCCATTTGCAGAGCTAATGAGCTTAAAAGTTAATCCTCCAGTTTCTTCAAAATGTTAGCACATTTAACCTAACTCACAAAATGGTCTCAGGTCTGAGGCTATCAACAGATTACTAGAGACTCAGTGACTTTTCTTCTTGCTATTCTGATAACATTGCCATAACCCCCAGTGTTTTTTTACAACACATAGATTTCAGTTTATAAATGCAGTAAAAGCCAAAACAATCTTGTGTTCTATCAACCACAAAATCAAGGTATAAGGTGTTATATTTTGGGGGAAAAAAAAAAATATCTATATATATATATATAGATATATATATATATGACTGGCAAAAACAAAAACAACTTCCGGGGGAAAATATGAAGTAAGTAAAGTCTGTCTCTGAAATCAATTCCATTTGCCTTTTCTCCCTTCTTGTTCCTTACTACTACTCCTCTTACTTTAAGCATTAAGTTCTGGTTACCTGCCACACTCCCCATTCCCAACTCAATTTATGCTTCAAGATTTTCAGACTTACCAATTTAAGGTATCATTTTCTAGATGTTTTAGTGTGGTGGTTCCCTAACATGTGTGAGGATCAGAATCATCCTGGTATCTCAGTGCATCTGGAGATGTGGCTCAAATTTGAGCCACATCTCCAGATGCACTGAGTCTAAATCACTGGGAATAAAGCTCAGGAAACAGCACATGAATTAGCTTCCCTGGTGATTCTGATAATAAAGGTTTGAGAGGAAAGTAGGGACTGGGTTAACCAACTAAGAGAGTGTAGAACAACACGTCCTGCTCAACCACACCATAACTGTAAGACAACGCTCCAAATCTGCATGGTGCTCACAGGTTGTCCCCAATTTCTAGGTAGGCAGGAGGCCATTAGAAAAAGGGCACCAATAACTAACATGGATTACATCATAAATATCATGTCCTTCTGAATAGAGCCTGAACATACATTAGCACATGGAAAGTAGCTTTTATAACTTACAAGAATCAGAGAGCACACAACAGGAAAAGTTCCATCATGAGCAGTCCCACCTCAAAAGTTGGGCATAGATGATTACTCTTCCTTGCACACCCCACTTTGTGGCATGAGTGAGGGGCTTAAATGGGACCCCACCTACTGCCCGTCTCCCCCACCCCAGGTCTGGTAGGTCCACTTAGGTAGACTGTAAGCTTATGCTATGTGTAGGAGTTTACCATATACACAAATATAAAACATTATGAAATGATAGGTGAAGGGTCCCCATGTGCCTATCAGTCTGTCATACCGTGGTGTGGTGGCTTTTGTGTTGCTGTGGTGTTGGAAGGTATGCCACTGGTATTTCAAATACTGGCAGGATCACCCACAGTGGACAGGTTTCAGTGGACCTTACAGACTAAGACCGACTAGAAAGAGGAATTTGGAGGTCTACTTCTGAAAAAACTGGCCAGTGAAAACCTTATAAATAGCAGCAGACCCAACACATGTCTGTCAATTTGTTGTACTGTGGTGGCTTGCATGTTACAAGGTTAAACAGGCACTCAAAATATGACTAGGGAAGAGCTACCTCCTCAAAGTAGAATCAACCTTAATAACATGGATGGAATCAAGTTGTTGGGACCTTCTTTGCTGATGTGGCATGATGCGAAATGAGAAGATATAGTGACAAACATCCCTTAATAATCAGAAAGTAATATATATGAAGTATGAATCTAGGAAAATTGGAAATCATCAAAAATAAAATGGAATGCCTAAACATCAATATTCAAGGCATTAGTGAGCTAAAATGACCATTTTAAATTGGACAATCATGTGGTCTACTTTGCCAGGAATGACAACTTGAAGAGGAATGGGGTTACATTCATCATCAAAAAGAACATTTCAAGATTAGTTCTGAAGTACAGCATGGTCAGTGATAGGATAATATCCACACACCTACAAGGAAGACCAGTTAAAACTGCTGTTATTCAAATTTACACACCAACCACTAAGGCCAAAGATGAAGAAACTGAAGACCTTTAGCAACTTCTGCAGTCTGAAACTGATCAAACATGCAATCAAGATGCATTGATAATTACTGGAGATTGGAACATGAAAGTTGGAAACAGAGGGAACATTGGTTGGAAAATAATGCCTTGGTGATAGAAATGCCCCAAAGATGGCATGATAGAATTTTGCAAGACCAATGACTTCTTCATTGCAAATGCCTTTTCAGCAACAGAAACGGCAACTACACACATGGACCTCACTAGACAGAATACATAGGAATCAAATTGACTACATCCGTGGACAGAGACAATGGAAAAGTTCAATATCATCAGTCAGAACAAGGCCAGGGGCCGACTGCTGAACAGACCATCAGTTGCTCCTGTGCAAATTCAACTTGAAGTAGAAGAAAACTAGAACAAGTCCACGAGAGCCAAAGCACGACCTTGAGTATATCCCACCTGAATTTAGAGACCATCTTCAGAATAGATTTGACGCATTGAATGTTAATGAACAATCTCCAGATGAGTTGTGGAATGATGTTAGGGACAACGTACATGAAGAAAGCAAGAGGTCATTAAAAAGACAGGGAAGAAAGAAAAGAACAAAATGGATGTCAGAAAAGAATCTGAAACGTGCTCTTGAACATGGAGTAGGTAAAGTGAAAGGAAGAAATCCTAAAGCAAAAGAGCTAAACAGAAGATTTCAAAGGGCACTCAAGAAGACAAAGTAAGGTAGAATAATGAAATGTGCAAGGACCTGGAGTTAGAAAACCAAAAGGGAAGAACACACTGGGCTTTTCTCAAGCTAGAAAAACTGAAGAAAAAACTCAAGCCATGAGATGCGATATTGAAGGATTCTACAGGGAAAATACTAAACAACGCAGGAAGCATCAAAAGAAGATGGAAGGAATACACAGAGTCACTGTATCAAAAATGAGTGGTTGACGTTCAGCCATTTCAGGAGGTAGCATATGATCAAGAGCTGATAGTGCGGAAAGAAGAAGTCCAAGCTTTACACTGAAGGCATTGGCGAGAAACAAGCCTCCAGGAACTGAAGGAATTCCAACTGAGATGTTTCATCAAATGGATGCAGTGCTGGAAGTGTTTACTTGTCTATGCCAAGAAATTTGGAAGACAGCTACCTGGCCAACTGACTGGAAGACATGCGTATTTGTGCCCATTCCAAAAAAAGGTGATCCAACAAAATGCAGAAATTATTGAACAATATCACTAATATGACACAAGAGTAAAATTTTTCTGAGGATCATTCAAAAGGGTTGCAGCAGTATATCTACAGGGAAATGCCAGAAATTCAGACCAGATTCAGAAGAGGACTTGGAAGCAGGGATATCATTGCTGATGTCAGATGGATCCTGGCCGAAAGCGGAGAATACCAGAAAGATGTTTGCCTGTGTTTTATTGACTAAGCAAAGGCATTCGACTGTGGATCATAACAAATTATGCTTAACATTGCAAAGAATGGGAATTCCAGAGCACTTAACTGTGCTTATGAGGAAGCTGTATGTAGACCAAGAGGCAGTTGTTTGAACAGGACAAGGGGATACTGCATGGTTTAAAGTCAGGGAAGGCATGTGTCAGAGTTGTATCCCTTCACCTTACTTATTCAATCTATACGTTGAGCAAATAATCTGAGAAGCTAGACTATATGAAGAAGAATGTGGCATCAGGATTTGAGGAAGACTCATTAGCAACCTGCAATATGCAGATGACACACCCTTGCCTGCTGAAAGTAAAGAGGACTTGAAGCACTTACTGATGAAGATCAAAGGCCACAGCTTTCAGTATGGGTTATACCTCAAAAAAAAAAAAAAAAAAAAAAGCCTCACAACTAGACCATTAGGTAACATCATGATAAATGAGGAAAAGACTGAAGTTGTCAAGGATTTCATTTTCCTTGGATCCACAATCAATACCCATGGAAGCAGCAGTCAAGAAATCAAAAGACACATTACATTGGGCTAATCTGCTGCAAAAGACCTCTTTAAAGTGTTATAAAACAAAGGTGTCACTTTAAGGACTAAGATGTGTCTGACCCAAGCCATGGGGTTTTCAGTCGCCTCATATGCATGCAAAGGCTTGACAATGAACAAGAAAGACCAAAGAAGAATTGATCCCTTCGAATTATGGTGCTGGCAAATAACAGTGAATGTACCACAGACTGCCAGAAGAATGAACGAATCTGACTTGGAAGAAGTACAGCCAGATTGCTTCTTAGACGCCAGGATGGCAAGACTTCATCTCACATACTTTGGAAGTGTTATCAGGAGGGACCAGTCCTAGAGAAGGACATCATGCTTAGTAGAGCAGAGTGTTAGTGAAAAAGACAAAAACCTCAAGGAGCAGGATTGACACAGTGGCTGCAACAATGGGCTCAAACATACCAATGTATGTGAGGATGATACAGGACTGGGCAGTGTTTTGTTCTACTGTACTTAGGGCCACTATGAGTCTGAACCAACTCAAGCGCACTTAACTAACAACAACATGTTAATTTGTGATGTCGTCCCATCCTTGAATAAAACACTATGCTTGGGGGAAGGAAGGAGGCTGTTTGGTCAAAATTGGATAAATATTCATCTAAAACAGTCACTGTAGTTAATGGAATTTGGTACCTTCATTGAAAGGTCAGAAAAAAATATATATATATTTATGTTACAGATTTATTTGTATGCATGTATGTATACATATATATATATATAATATGCAATATGTGTGTATAGATGGATGGACGGATGGATAGGCAGACAGGCAGACAGATAAATAGATACAACAGAAGTAATTACGTTGGCAGAATGAAGAATTGGGGTGAGGAGAGACTGACAGCAAAGTTAAAACACAAGATTAGGTTCTGAATTAAACTGATAGAATTCAAGGGGGTAAATAAAAATTGAAATAATTTATGTGGTAGAATCTATTGGGTCTCTGCATGATTGGATGTGAAAAGGAAGAAAGATAGAGGGCTTGTTGCTAACTCTGGAGTTTCTACCTTTTAAAGCCAAAAAACCAAAGCCGTTGTTTTAAAGTTGGTTCTGACTCAGCGCAACCCTATGAGTTCTAGTTCTACTGAGCCTAAAATCTGCATTTATACGCACAACTGAGTCTGGTGTTAGAAATATTTTAAGAATATAACTCACTCTTTCATCGGATACTGTCTGTGATCATATGACCCAAATGAGTGGATGCAAAATCTCTCTGAAATAATTAAAATTACTAAAACACTGAGAAACTAACACTAATATACCCTGACACAAACACATGCAAAAACACATAGGCATATATTTTCTTGAATTTTAATCTATGTACTGCTAATTAATGCAATGTTAACTAGAACTGTAAGTCTGTGATACTGTTATTGTCATTACAGCTGATTTTTCACAGAATCTTTTTCAAAGGCATTCCTGTGAGCCCTTGCAAAGAAAATTGACTCTCTAAATCTAAAGTGTTTTCTGTTATTTAACTCTTTTAAAAAGGCACTTAACTACAATTTGCCACAAGTTTCTGCAAAAAAGAAATTTTAACTAAATTGGAATTGTTAGAACAGAATTAATTAAAAAACTATCTTCTTATGTATTTTTAAGAATGTTGTTAGGTGCTATGGAGTCTGTTCCAATTCATAGTGACCCTATAGGACAGAGTAGAACCTCCCCATAGGGTTTCCAAGGAGTGGTTGGTGGATTTGAACTGGTGACCTTTTAGTTAGCAGCCGATCTCTTAACCACTATGTAACCGGGGCTCCATTTTTAAGAATACTAGATATAAGAAGTAAATTTTAGATGCATTTTGTCAAAAGAATTGTTGGATTCATTGGAATTTTCTGTGTTGCCTATTCCACTAGTCTTTCGACCCGTTGCTTATTATTAGGCAGTATGCTTTATACACAGTATGCAAGCAATTTAAATGACCTAAATGAGTCCCTCTAAGTGGCTGTCATCTCTGTCTGAATATTTCATCAGAGCAGTTCTAGATCCCATTTAACTATGCTGTTCAGTATTTTATTGATATACTACTTTTATAATTGTCTACATTCTTAAAAATTATTACTTCTAGACTTCATTTGAAGAGCATAAAAAACAAAAGTCTACTTTGTAGTTATTTCTTACATAAAAGAAACTTCCTTTTTTGGTAGAAAATTCTGGGTCTGTACTTTGTGTTGGCTTGAGAGCAACTACTAGGAGGCAGCACCAACAGGAAAAAGGAGGCACGTGTTGAATCACATTCTTTACGTCCAGTGAATTTAAGACTAAAGAATGAGGGTGGACCAGTGGGGATGCAGAGAGACTCTACAAATCTTTGCAGAAATAGGCAATTCCCATAATATTTTCATGGCAAGTCCCAACTAAAAACAACCACTCACCCATTGAGTAGACACTTACAAGAAGATGAACATGACATAGGACACAGTCCACACAAAGAGTTCTTGTCTTTTAGTAAACAAGTTCATTCTCTGCCACTGAGGATGGGAGAAACTGAGAACTGAAAGCTGAGGGAGAGAAGTTTGAGGAATGTTTTGGACTTGTGTGGCAAACATGTCTAGTGGGTTCACATCTTGGCTGAAATAATTACAAGTACTGTCATCGTGGACTTTTTCAGCCTTATTTCTCTCATTTGGTAAATGTGGCTAATAATGCCTACCTTCAAGGGTGATAGTTTTTTTTAAAACTAGTTATTAATAAGGTACTGCCTTCAGCTAATCAGACCAGAAGCCTGACCAATTATGACACTCGTAGATGATGAGTGCTAGCTAAATTAATTGCCCTGCTTTTCCCTTAACATTGATATAGCAATTAAATAAGTGTAAAACCTGTAACAGCATAATATTGACAGGAGCTTAAAATATTTATCTCTTTCCCTTGCTTCTTCCTGTTCTCCACCCCTCCTCAATGTGCTAGACTAAACCTCCAAGCATGTTCTCTGTTTTCAATGGCACCATTTGCAGTAAGTCTTACACTTTGATGAGGCTCTATAATGTGTTTGCCTAACTTTGGGGACTTCAGAGAAATAATTTGTTGCCTATAAGAAAACATAGGTGAGTTCAAGAGTCTGTCATTGACTTTTATAACACCTCTCTATACACACTCTAAAGATACTCTATTTAAATCCCCCATAAATTACTATCTAGGTACTGATGATTCCCAAATCGACGTCTCTAAGTGTGGATCTCTCCAACTGTATCTTTAACAATTCCGTTTATGCCATTCATTCATTCATTCATTCAACAAATATGTATTTAGCAACTACTAGGTGCCAGATCTCTGCTAGGAAGTGGCTATTCAGTAGTGAACAAAACATATACCTCAACTTTAGCATATCTGAAAGAAGGCTTGTATTCTACCAGAATCCATTTTCCTGTCTTCTCTAAATCAGTGAATGGCACCATCAATCCATTAGCTGTGCAAAGCAAAAATCTTGACTACTGTACTTAATTTATTCCTCTTAATCTCTAACATATCACATAAAATCCGTCTTAGTGTTGAAATTTGATTCTCTAAAACAGACCATTCTGTAGTGAATATTTTTTAGGACCATCTTACTTAGTGAGAGAAAGAATATTTGTATCTCTGTAACTCTTTTAGCATTTTATTATATATTTAATATACATATTTTTGCCAGAATTAGAACACTGTACTTTATATTTGAGGGTAAAAATAAAATACTAAAGATAAGTAAATAAAAGCACATTTGCCTGGCAGGCAGGAAAGCTTTCCATTTCTCCCCTTTTCTTTCAGCGTCCTAAAACCTTATTGCTCTGACCCTCTTGCACTCCATGGTACCTTTAATGATCATTTTAATATTGATTCCAACTTGAGATTTGTTCTACAGCAATTGTGACCTCTGACTTCCCATTTTGCCATTGAAATGTGTGCATTTCACTCCCGCTAAGAATCAACCCACGTGTTTTGTCTTTTGAAGCTGAAGCCTTAGCCTAATTTTTTTTTTTGCTGTTATACTTTATATTCTATCAGCAAGAGGCAAGGTTCAACAAGTGAACACTGTTCTTTTGGTGTTGTTACTTTCTATTGGAGTTTGCCCAACATCTGAAATTGCAGGCTGAAATAGTGGGTCAAATACATAGTAGCAACTGCTGGGCTTTGAAAAAGAGTTTTTTTTTTTTTTTTTTTACTTCCCTGAAAAATACTGCAAGGCCCATGCTGTCCTAACACAGTTTTATTCTTTCCTCTGTGTAACTTATATTCAAACTTTTGGTTAACCTCATGGCTAGGAGAATTTCACATATCAAAGAAGGTTGAAAAAGGTCAGAAAAAGTACCTACATTTCTAAGTTGTAAGATTGTCATTACAAAGTAAGGAACAATCTAAAAACTAACACATACCTCATGATAGCCGCTACGTTTTTTTTTAACCTGTTATCACTTGCATTTGTTGTGCTTTTCACAGCTTTAAATCAATATGTCATCAAATCAGGATTTGTTCATTCGTTTAACAAATATTTACTAAGATAATACTGTGGTGCTGTGAATCAAGCCCTCTGCTAGGCATGGGGAATACAGAAATGAAGAAGTCAAACTCATGGTGCAAACCAATCAAATATATTTAAAGAATAAAGAAAGGAATAGATGTAAAGAGCCTATTGAATTTGTTTTTAGAGATACTATCATTCATAGTCCCCAAATTTACAATTTACCCTCAAATTTCTTCTAGTCAGCAGCCTGAATCTAACAGTGAAATGTTGGAAAGAGGACCGGTATGGACTTCAATTCCTGAGAAGAGCAGAGTTGAGCTGCCCCATGAAAGCCAACTGAATTTTGCCATAGTCTTTTGTTCACTCACTCAATTCATTCAACAAATATCCCTCAAATGCCCAAAATCTACCAAGCACTGTGCTACCGATTCAGGTGATGATTGTGATCAAAGTAGACCAAGTCCCTCTCCTCACAAATTTTAAATTCTGTTGGAAGAGACAAGCATTAATCAAATAATATCACAAATATCCTATTATAAAGCTGCAGGAATTCTGTGGAGAGATAAAAGACTTAATTAGAAGACATATAATCCATGTTATCCTTTTCAAATTTTCATCTACACTGATTATTGCTCTGTTCTTGCTGGTAGAAGAGCAATAAAGAAGTTGGAAAGTGTTGACTTCAGGCAGGGATAAAATTTATAGGGAAAACCCAGGAATGACCCACCTTTTTTTCATGTACCTACTCAGACTCACACCCTCAATACATTCCAGAGACAATGGGTGAGATTTCACGAAACTGTTAACTTTCTCTTTCTTTTTGTTGCCAGGGGTTATTCGTTTAATCCCCAGCCGATACACCGTCATTGCTGCTTTCCTTCATTATTACAGAGGCAATTAGTTGTTATGGAGTCCTGGTGGCGCACTGGTTAAAACACTCAACTGCTAACTTAAAGGTCGGTGGTTGGAAACCACCAGCTGCTCCATGGGAGAAAGATGTGGCAGTCTGCTTCTGTAAAGATTTATAGCCTTGGAAACCCTGTGGGGTCGCTATGAGTCAGAATTGGCTCACTGGTTTGGGGTTTGGTTTTGCTTTGGTTGGCTGTTATGGTAGAAGCATGGGTTTTAGAATCACAAATCCACTACCCGATAGTTTTAAACCTCTCTGTGGTTCAGTTTTTCTGTCTGTAGGTCCCTGGGTGGTTAAAGCAGTTTTTGATCAACTGCTAACCTAAAGGTTGGCGGTTCAAACCCACCCAGTGGTGCCATGGAAGAAAGGCTTGGCAATCTGCCTCCATAAAGATTACAGCCAAGAAAACACTACGGAACAATTGTACTCTGCAACACGTGGGGTCACCACACGTTGGAATCAACTTGGTGGCAACAGGTTTTTTTTTGTTTGTTTGTTTACCTTCCCTATGGAGTCCATGGACCATGCAGGCATCCTTGCTGCTAACGAAAAGGTTTGTGGTTTGAGTCCACCCAGAGGCACGTTGAAAGAAAGACTTGTCAAACTACTTAAAAAAAAAAAAAATCAACCTATGCAAATCTTATTGAGCACAGTTCTACTTTGAAAACATGGGGCCATCATGAGTTAGAATCAACTTAAGGGCAACTGGTAACTGGTATCTTTACTATAGAGGTATCACAGGGATTAAATAATATAAGTTAAGTACTTAGTCCAATTTGGTACCTAGGAGAATCAAAAGACATTGCTCTCTTCCTACTGTGTATGAGTGTGCATGTGTGTGTTTGAATTCTTTTTCTATAACATTCTGTAGTTGGTCACTTTTTGTCTATAGCTCCATTGCTAATTCAATTAAATTCAATTCTATTGCTAATTAAATTATCCCCAAACCATCAAGTTGCTTCTACTCCCTGCACCAGTGATTCCTATCTCAGCACTGGAGTTCACCTAACTTCACAAAACATTGAAATTACACTTCTTTCTTTCCTTTAGTTTTCACAATTATCAATAAACGCAGTTAGGTTTACTTTTTACATGTATCTGAGACCTTACCTAACACCACTTTCAGGGCTAAAAATCTTGATCTAAGCCATCACTTCTTTCACCATCTAACCAGCCTCTCTGCTTCTACTTTTTTTTTTTTTTAATAACTTTTATTAAGCTTCAAGTGAACGTTTACAAATCCAATCAGTCTGTCACATATAAGTTTACATACATCTCACTCCCTACTCCCACTTGCTCTCCCCCTATTGAGTCAGCCCTTTCAGTCTCTCCTTTCTTGACAATTTTGCCGGCTTCCCTCTATCTCTACCCTCCCAGCCCCCCTCCAGACAAGAGTTGCCAACACAATCTCAAGTGTCCACCTGATATAATTAGCTCACTCTTCATCAGCGTCTCTCTCCCACCCGCTGACCAGTCCCTTTCATGTCTGATGAGTTGTCTTCGGGGATGGTTCCTGTCCTGTGTCAACTGAAGGTCTGGGGACCATGGCCGCCGGGATTCCTCCAGTCTCAGTCAGACCATTAAGTTTGGTCTTTTTATGAGAATTTGGGGTCTGTATCCCACTGATCTCCTGCTCCCTCAGGGGTCCTCTGCTGTGCTCCCTGTCAGGGCAGTCATCGATTGTGGCCGGGCACCAACTAGTTCTTCTGGTCTCAGGATGATGTAGGTCTCTGGTTCATGTGGCCCCTTCTGTCTCTTGGGCTCTTAGTTGTCGTGTGGCCTTGGTGTTCTTCATTTTCCTTTGCTCCAGGTGGGTTGAGACCAATTGCTGCATCTTAGATGGCCGCTTGTTAGCATTTAAGACCCCAGACGCCACATTTCAAAGTGGGATGCAGAATGATTTCATAATAGAATTATTTTGCCAATGGACTTAGAAGTCCCCGCAAACCATGTTCCCCAGACCCCCGCACTTGCTCCGCTGACCTTTGAAGCATTCATTTTATCCCGGAAACTTCTTTGCTTTTGGTCCAGTCCAATTGAGCTGACCTTCCATGTATTAAGTGTTGTCTTTCCCTTCACCTAAAGCAGTTCTTATCTACTGATTAATCAATAAAAAACCCTCTCCCTCCCTCCCTCCCTCCCCCCCTCGTAACCACAAAAGTATGTGTTCTTCTCAGGTTTACTATTTCTCGAGATCTTATAATAGTGGTCTTATACAATATTTGTCCTTTTGCCTCTGACTCATTTTGCTCAGCATAATGCCTTCCAGGTTCCTCCATGTTATGAAATGTTTCAGAGATTCGTCACTGTTCTTTATCGATGCGTAGTATTCCATTGTGTGAATATACCACAATTTATTTACCCATTCATCCGTTGATGGACACCTTGGTTGCTTCCAGCTTTTTGCTATTGCAAACAGAGCTGCAATAAACATGGGTGTGCATGTATCTGTTTGTGTGAAGGCTCTTGTATCTCTAGGGTATATTCCTAGGAGTGGGATTTCTGGGTTGTATGGTAGTTCTATTTCTAACTGTTTAAGATAACGCCAGATAGATTTCCAAAGTGGTTGTACCATTTTACATTCCCACCAGCAGTGTATGAGAGTTCCAATCTCTCCGCAGCCTCTCCAACATTTATTATTTTGTGTTTTTTGGACTAATGCCAGCCTTGCTGGTGTGAGATGGAATCTCATCGTAGTTTTAATTTGCATTTCTCTAATGGCTAATGATCGAGAGCATTTTCTCATGTATCTGTTGGCTGCCTGAATATCTTCTTTAGTGAAATGTGTGTTCATATCCTTTGCCCACTTCTTGATTGGGTTGTTTGTCTTTTTGTGGTTGAGTTTTGACAGAATCATGTAGATTTTAGAGATCAGGAGCTGGTCGGAGATGTCATAGCTGAAAATTCCTTCCCAGTCTGTAGGTGGTCTTTTTACTCTTTTGGAGAAGTCTCTAGATGAGCATAGGTGTTTGATTTTTAGGAGCTCCCAGTTATCGGGTTTCTCTTCATCATTTTTGGTAATGTTTTGTATTCTGTTTATACCTTCTATTAGGGCTCCTAGGGTTGTCCCAATTTTTTCTTCCATGATCTTTATCGTTTTAGTCTTTATGTTTAGGTCTTTGATCGACTTGGAGTTAGTTTTTGTACATGGTGTGAGGTATGGGTCCTGTTTCATTTTTTTGCAAATGGATATCCAGTTACGCCAGCACCATTTGTTAAAAAGGCTATCTTTTCCCCAGTTAATTGACACTGGTCCTTTGTCAAATATCAGCTGCTCATACGTGGATGGATCTATGTCTGGGTTCTCAATTCTGTTCCATTGGTCTATGTCTCTGTTGTTGTACCAATACCAGGCTGTTTTGACTACTGTGGCTGTATAATAGGTTCTGAAGGCAGGTAAGGTGAGGCCTCCCACTTTCTTCTTCTTTTTCAGTAGTGCTTTGCTTATCCGGGGCTTCTTTCCCTTCCATATGAAATTGGTGATTTGTTTCTCTATCCCCTTAAAATATGACATTGGAATTTGGATCAGAAGTGCGATTAAATGTATAGATGGCTTTTGGTAGAATAGACATTTTTACTATGTTAAGTCTTCCTATCCATGAGCAGGGTATGTTTTTCCACTTAAGTATGTCCTTTTGAATTTCTTGTAGTAGAGCTTTGTAGTTTTCTTTGTATAGGTCTTTTACATCCTTGGTAAGATTTATTCCTAAGTATTTTATCTTCTTGGGGGCTACTGTGAATGGTATTGATTTGGTTATTTCTTCTTCGGTGTTCTTTTTGTTGATGTAGAGGAATCCAAGTGATTTTTGTATGTTTATTTTAGAACCTGAGACTCTGCCAAACTCTTCTATTAGTTTCAGTAGTTTTCTGGAGGATTCCTTAGGGTTTTCTGTGTATATAATCATGTCATCTGCAAATAGTGATAACTTTACTTCTTCCTTGCCAATCCGGATACCTTTTATTACTTTGTCTAGCCTAATTGCCCTGGCTAAGACTTCCAACACGATGTTGAATAAGAGGGGTGATAAAGGGCATCCTTGTCTGGTTCCCGTTCTCAAGGGAAATGCTTTCAGGTTCTCTCCATTTAGAGTGATATTGGCTGTTGGCTTTGCATAGATGCCCTTTATTATGTTGAGGAATTTTCCTTCAATTCCTATCTTGGTAAGAGTTTTTATCATGAATGGGTGTTGGACTTTGTCAAATGCCTTTTCTGCATCAATTGATAAGATCATGTGGTTTTTGTCTTTTGTTTTATTTATGTGATGGATTACATTAATGGTTTTTCTGATATTAAACTAGCCTTGCATATCTGGTATAAATCCCACTTGATCAGGGTGAATTATTTTTTTGATGTGTTGTTGGATTCTATTGGCTAGAATTTTGTTGAGGATTGTTGCATCAATGTTCATGAGGGATATAGGTCTATAATTTTCTTTTTTTGTAATGTCTTTACCTGGTTTTGGTATCAGGGAGATGGTGGCTTCATAGAATGAGTTGGGTAGTATTCCGTCATTTTCTATGCTTTGGAATACCTTCAGAAGTAGTGGTGTTAACTCTTCTCTGAAAGTTTGGTAGAACTCTGCAGTGAAGCCGTCCGGGCCAGAGCTTTTTTTTGTTGGGAGTTTTTTGATTACCATTTCAATCTCTTTTTTTGTTATGGGTCTATTTAGTTGTTCTACTTCTGAATGTGTTAGTTTAGGTAGGTAGTGTTTTTCCCGGAATTCATCCATTTCTTCTAGGTTTTCAAATTTGTTAGAGTACAATTTTTCATAATAATCTGAAATGATTCTTTTAATTTCATTTGGTTCTGTTTTGATGTGGTCCTTCTCATTTCTTATTCGGGTTATTTGTTTCCTTTCCTGTATTTCTTTAGTCAGTCTAGCCAATGGTTTATCAATTTTGTTAATTTTTTCAAAGAACCAGCTTTTGGCTTTGTTAATTCTTTTAATTGTTTTTCTGTTCTCTAATTCATTTAGTTCAGCTCTAATTTTTATTATTTGTTTTCTTCTGGTGCCTGATGGATTCTTTTGTTGCTCAGTTTCTATTTGTTCAAGTTGTAGGGACAGTTCTCTGATTTTGGCTCTTTCTTCTTTTTGTATGTGTGCATTTATCGATATAAATTGGCCTCTGAGCACTGCTTTTGCTGTGTCCCAGAGGTTTTGATAGGAAGTATTTTCATTCTCGTTGCTTTCTAAGAATTTCCTTATTCCCTCCTTGATGTCTTCTATAACCCAGTCTTTTTTCAGGAGGGTATTGTTCATTTTCCAAGTATTTGATTTCTTTTCCCTAGTTTTTCTGTTATTGATCTCTAGTTTTATTGCCTTGTGGTCTGAGAAGATGCTTTGTAATATTTCGATATTTTGGACTCTGCAAAGGTTTGTTTTATGACCTAATATGTGGTCTATTCTAGAGAATGTTCCATGTGCGCTAGAAAAAAAGTATACTTTGCAGCAGTTGGGTGGAGAGTTCTGTATAAGTCAATGAGGTCAAGTTGGTTTATTGTTGTAATTAGGTCTTCCGTGTCTCTGTTGAGCTTCTTACTGGATGTCCTGTCCTTCTCCAAAAGTGGTGTGTTGAAGTCTCCTACTATAATTGTGGAGGTATCTATCTCGCTTTTCAATTCTGTTAAAATTTGATTTATGTATCTTGCAGCCGTCATTGGGTGCATATATATTTAATATGGTTATGTCTTCCTGATCAATTGTCCCTTTTATCATTATATAGTGTCCTTCTTTATCCTTTGTGGTGGATTTAAGTCTAAAGTCTATTTTGTCAGAAATTAATATTGCTACTCCTCTTCTTTTTTGCTTATTGTTTGCTTGATATACTTTTTTCCATCCTATGAGTTTTAGTTTGTTTGTGTCTCTAAGTCTAAGGTGTGTCTCTTGTAGGCAGCATGTAGATGGATTGTGTTTCTTTATCCAGTCTGTGACTCTCTGTCTCTTTATTGGTGCATTTAGTCCATTTACATTCAGGGTAATTATAGATAAATAAGTTTTTAGTGCTGTCATTTTGATGCCTTTTTGTGTGTGTTGTTGACAATTTCATTTTTCCACATACTTTTTTGTGCTGAGGCGTTTTTCTTAGTAAATTGTGAGATCCTCATTTTCATAGTGCTTGACTTTATGTTAGTTGAGTTGTTACGTTTTTCTTGGTTTTTATCTTGAGTTATAGAGTTGTTGCACCTTTTTGTGGTTACCTTATTATTTACCCCTATTTTTCTAAGTAAAAACCTAACTTGTATTGTTCTATATGGCCTTGTATCACTCTCCATATGGCAGTTCAATGCCTCCCGTATTTAGTCCCTCTTTTTGATTATTGTGATCTTTTACCTATTGACTTCCATGATTTCCTGTTATGTGTATTGTTTTTTTTAATTAATCTTAATTTGTTTGTTTTTGTGATTTCCCTATTTGAGTTGATATCAGGACGTTCTGTTTTGTGACCTTGTGTTGTGCTGATATCTGATATTATTGGTTCTCTGACCAAACAATATCCTTTAGTATTTCTTGTAGCTTTGGTTTGGTTTTTGCGAATTCTCTAAACTTGTGTTTGTCTGTAAATATCTTAATTTCTCCTTCATATTTCAGAGAGAGTTTTGCTGGATATATGATCCTTGGCTGGCAGTTTTTCTCCTTCAGTGTTCTGTATATGTCGTCCCATTCCCTTCTTGCCTGCATGGTTTCTGCTGAGTAGTCAGAACATATTCTTATTGATTCTCCCTTGAAGGAAACCTTTCTTTTCTCCCTGGCTGCTTTTAAAATTTTCTGTTTATCTTCGGTTTTGGTGAGTTTGATGATAATATGTCTTGGTGTTTTTCTTTTTGGATCAATCTTAAATGGGGTTTGATGAGCATCTTGGATAGATATCCTTTCATTTTTCATGATGTCAGGGAAGTTTTGTGTCAGGAGTTCTTCAACTATTTTCTCTGTGTTTTCTGTCCCCCCTCCCTGTTCTGGGACTCCAATCACCCGCAGGTTATCCTTCTTGATAGAGTCCCACATAATTCTTAGGGTTTCTTCATTTTTTTTAATTCTTTATCTGATTTTTTTTTCAGCTATGTTGGTGTTGATTCCCTGGTCCTCCAGATGTCCCAGTCTGCATTCTAATTGCTCGAGTCTGCTCCTCTGACTTTCTATTGCGTTGTCTAATTCTGTTAGTTTATTGTTAATCTTTTGGATTTCTACATGTTGTCTCTCTATGGATTCTTGCAACTTATTAATTTTTCCAGTATGTTCTTGAATAATCTTTTTGAGTTCTTCAACAGTTTTATCAGTGTGTTCCTTGGCTTTTTCTGCAGTTATCCTAATTTCATTTGTGATATCATTAAGCATTCTGTAAATTAGTTTTTTATATTCTGTATCTGATAATTCCAAGATTGTATCTTCATTTGGGAAAGATTTTGATTCTTTTGTTTGGGGGGTTGGAGAAGCTGTCATGGTCTGCTTCTTTAAGTGGTTTGATATCGATCGTTGTCTTGGAGCCATCACTGGGAAACTAGTTTTTCCAGAAAATCCGCTAAAAAAAAATGCAGTCAGATCCCTATCAGAGTTCTCCCTCTGGCTCAGGCTATTCAGATGTTAATGAAGCCGCCTGGGGAGGGTGGAGGAGGGAACAGAGAGATAGGAGAGTAGCACCTCAGAATATAGCCAGAGTTGCTTGTCTTGCTTGGAATGACCATTATATCTGAGATTCCCGCGGGGCGCGTCACCTATGTGTGCTGGCTGTGTGGAGATTGCCCCCGGGGGGTCTGGCCCGCTGGAGTCACGGTCAGATCCTCCGCTTCCAGCCCCACGCCCAGCGTCAAGGCTCCCCTACTGGGACGGTGCACTCTCGACTCCAAAATCAGTCGCTGCCTCCTGGGGACTTCTCGTCCCTCCAGCCGCGTGGCCGTGCTGCACCCGAGAGCCAGTTGGGCCTCCTCCCGGGGTTAGTTCAGATGGGTGGAGCAGCCCCCCGTGCTTGTGCCGTGACCGAGTGTCCCGGCTGGGACGCTGTTCTCCCCGCTCCAATACCAGTCACTGCCTCCTGGGGAATTCTCCTACCGGCTGCGTCCCACGCCGCCCGCGCGACCCGGCTGGTCCCCTTCCCAGGGTTAGTTCAGGGGGGTGGAGCAACTCTCCGTGTTTATGCCGTACCTGCGTCCAGTCCAAATCCCTGTGGGACCGTTCCCCGGCTCGGACGCTGCTCTTTCTGCTCCAAGACCAGTCACTGCCTCCCGGGGACTTCTCCTACCGGCTGCGTCCCACACCGCCCGTGGAACCGCCTGGTCCCCCTCCCGGGGTTAGTTCAGGGGGGTGGAGCAGCTCTCTATGCTTGTGCCGTACCTGACTGGTACGCTGGCTCCAGGCTCTGGAAACAATCGCTGCTTCCCCATATTAGTTCGTTCTCCGTCTCTAAATCTGTGTTTGTTGTTCAGGGTTCGTAGATTGTTATGTATGTGATCGATTCACTTGTTTTCCCGTGTCTTTGTTGTAAGAGGGATCCGAGGTAGCGTCTGCCTAGTCCGCCATCTTGGCTCCGCCCCCTGCTTCTACTTTTGAGTCTAAACACAAGTAATCCTTTTAAACTATAAAAGGGTTATGTCACTCACCCAACCAAAGCACTCCAATAGTTTCCCATTGCAATTAAAATTAAAATCAAGATCCAAACACGATGTATAAGATTCTGTGTGATCTGGTCCCTGACTACATCCATGATTTTTATCTCCTAAAATGCTCCCCTTTCCTTACTCCATTTTAGCCACTTTGTCCATTGTGTAGTTTCTGAGCTGTACTTACTGTTCCCTTTGCTTGAAATGCTCTTCTCAAAATTTCCACTTGGTTCACTTGAAGTCATTCAGCTCTAAAATTCTGCTCCATCACTCCATTCTTTTGCTAACAATCACTTAATTCTACTATTTAAAGTCCTCTGTTAGCTCCTTCACTGACTTCAGAATACAGGTAAACATTTTAGCAACACGTCTAAGAGGCTCCATAGTTGCATCAGCATAACTCTCTAAACTCGCCTTCCACCATTTATTCCACTCTATCTCTGATTTCACTTCTCTTTTCTTCTTCCTGTGGTTATTTTCCCATAAAGGCTGTGTGAGATTTTATGCTTTAATTACAGTGTATGAATTTAAGGTAACTTGACATCTGTGGTTCTACCTTGTTTATTCCTTTGTGAGGCACTTTTATAAAAAAAAAAAAAAATTGTTCTTGGTCTGATCATACATATTGGCTTACTCTGTACACTGCTGTTCTCCCTGCAACATGTCACAACTATGTCCTGTTGCCTAAAGTTATGCCCTAGGATGTCCTAACGCCATTTTTTAAAATCAATTTTTTGCATTCTTATGTATTAGCAGCTTCTTGGGTATCCTGTTGTCATCTGCCTTTGTCCACATCCAGCTTAGTGGAGTTGGAGGGCAGCAAGGCTGACTTCTCTTTCGGTAAACACTGCCATCAGTATTCTGCCATTGCTGCTCCAGGTTTGCCACTGGATGACTCATAGGTAACTCTATCATAAGTCATCCAGAGTTTATTTAAGTCTGAAGCCTATTTAAAGTTTCTCACAGTGAACTAAGAAATGAAGGTAAAAGATAACTGATAGAATCCTTGTGTATAAATACATTTCTCTACCTTAGTTTTATTCTTCTCATTCCAGCCCATGATTGGGTTTCACTATGCTATGTTATGGCTCTTGTTTCTTTCTTCAATTTGTTTTTCTACAAAATATTTATTATCTCTTACTGTTCACATACTCTTCTTGTGTCTGAGGGTGAAAAAAAAAATAAAGCAAACTGCCTGGCTTAAAGTAGGCACTCAATAATCATTTCTGAATGACTAAACAAGTTGATGGCTGAAAAACACAATATCTGAATGAAGTAACATTTAGTAGAAAAGACAGAAAGGTAAATGTTCACAGTGTAAGGACATTGCTGTTATAGAAGGTACATGATGGACCTGGAATGCTATCTGGCACGTAGTAGGCAATAAATATTTTTTTAATGAATGCGTATGAATGAATAAGGAGGTACTAAGTGTTGTAAGTTTATAGGAGATGAAACACCTAGATTTTCCAAGAGAGATAGGAAACGAATCACGGAAGAGCTGTTATCCAAGGGACATCTGAACTTTGCTTCGCCATTTACCAGGTGGGTCATAGGAGGGGCAGATACAGCTGGCTGGCTGACTACAGGGACAATGTAGGCTAAGCAGGACTGGCTACATAATTTGTGAGGACCAGTGAAAAGTGAAAATCTGTGATTTCTTGTTCAGATAACATGAAAAAAAGTGCCATGTAAAGCACTAAATCATCATGTTCCTGATTTCTTTCACAATCTTTTTCTCGACTTGTCATGGCATTTACTACTTGCTATTTAATGTTGTTCTAAAAGAAAAATTAAAATTTTTATCCTTCCTCTTTATATCGTGCAATACCAGTTTTAAATTCATATATGAACATTTAACTTACATGCAAAATCACCAGATTACACGATTTATATTTCATAGCGCCTTTGTGCTTATATAGTTTGTTCTTACCAGAACAGTGGAAATGCCACCAAAAAAAAAAAAACAAAAAAAAAAAAGGAAAAGAAAAAAAAAAAAAACTCAGCTGTCTTATTGCACTTCTGGATAGGGGCACGTTATCCCAAAACTCTCTACTTTTGGACTATTGATGAGAAACAGAAGAATTGAAAAGAAAAGGAACTATGGCTTACCCTATCTTTCCCTTTCCCTCTATGTCTCATTTTCAGCATTGGTGGTTGGTTAATAGAGTGAAGTAACACAAGTAACAAAGGATATGATAGAGTTTCTTGACCACTGGTATTTCTTAGAACTCCATTGTCTTCTTTCTACGTTGGAAGCAAGCTTGAGTTCAACAGGAAAATGTGGCTGTTAGTGTCACAATTGCGTCTGTTAGAGCCCCTCTGACTCAGTTATAGATGCAACACATTTACCTCACTTGGAGGCTCCCTGAACTATAACATATTGTGTGGCTCCATTGGAATTCTGTGTTCATGGGGCATTGCATACACAAATAGGGCCTCAAGTAAAGCTAGACATGCACATTGCCTTTTTAGCTCTGCTCATGTGCATACTCCCTTGTCCCTCTAAGCTTCACTACAAAGCAAATTTCAAAGATAAAATTAAGAATTTTAAAATGATTATGTTATTGCGTGCTGTCGAGTTGATTCCAACTCATCCCAAAAAAACCAAACCCATTGCCTTCGAGTCGATTCCGACTCATAGCGACCCTATAGGACAGAGTAGAACTGCCCCATAGAGTTTCCAAGGAGCACCTGGCGGATTCAAACTGCTGACCTCTTGGTTAGCAGCCATAGGGACCTTATATGACAGACCTTATATGACCATATATGACATATGGTTTTCTAGGCTTAATCTTTATGGGAACAGATAGCCAAGCCTTGTCTCCTGTGGAGTCACTGGTTACAAGAGGTTAGCAGCTGAGTGCTTAACACTGTGCCAGCAGGGCTCCTTAAAATAGTGGTAATCTAAGAACAGGGCTCTTCTAAATGGAGGATACATGCAACTGCCCTGGTCACATGCTCATGAAAACTACCTTGGTGCTAAGGGACAGAAGCTGGGCCAGAGGCATGTCAGGGGAACTCAGCTGTGAGGAAGAATGGAATGTGAAAGAAGTGTAACTGAAGGTATGGCCAGAAAGATGGACAGGGACAGCTTTCCCTTTGCCCTGTTGTTATGTGGCTTCGAGTCGATTCTGACTCATAGTGAACCTACAGGACAGAATAGAACTACCCCATAGGGTTTCCAAGGAGTGGCTGGTGGATTCAAACTGCTGACCTATTGGTTAGCAGCCTGAGCTCTTGACCACTTCATTACCAGGGCTCCCCTTTGCCTTAGTGAGTCTAAAAATGAAAAAAAAAAAACAAGCTGTCGAGTTAATTTCGACTCATAGTCACCCTGTAGTGAGTCTAAGGACAGGATATCTTCAAGATTCGGATCTGTGGGGACAGAGCACAGGCAGTCCAGCTCAGTTCGAGCTCTTAAGCCAGGTTTCCTGAGTTCAACATGTGTTCCGTCAGCATACTAGCTGTGAGTCTTTGTTCAAATTACTTTTGTTTTTTTGTGTATGTTTCAGTTTCCTCATCTATAAAAAGCAGAATAGTAAGAGTAATTCCCTCATAGCGTTTTTGGAAAAGCACTAAGGGCAACGTTGGACACTTTATAAGCACATATTACGTACTAGCTATTATTATGTAGCTTCTGAAATCATTCATTCCAATATTTGGAACTAGAACTTCTGTGATAATAAACATAATAAACATCTGAGTGAGATTTCAGTTATGATAGATGTAGGCCCATCTTCTTATAAATGTTAATACTCCATATGTGCAAATTGGTCCATTTGGCAATGGACACGTTTATTCGCAAATTGGCCAATTCTCTCCACCCCAAAATTCAAGACAATATCAAGAAAGATTTAGAATCATGAAAATTATTACAATTCTGACTTCAGACAACTAACACAAAGTATTTCTACCTGTAATGGGAATTAACGGTCACCTACTCCTGCCTTTGCTCAACTACATTTCATGTTCCATACAACAGCTGATTTTTAAAATTATAAACTAGGTAATATTACTTCACTGTACAAAAACCTTCAGTAGCTTCCCAATACAATTAGAATAAATCAAAACCACTTAACATAATGGAAAAGATTGATACTACCTTCCACCTCAGCTCATAGCCACCTGCTTCTCTGTTAGTAAGTATATTCCACCAAGAAGGCTTTCTTTCTGTTTCTGGAAGACACCACCAGGGCCTTTCTCTTGTATCTGCTGTTTCCTTAACCCAGAATTCCCTGGCACCTGGTTTGGCCATTGCTGGCTCCTTACATTCTTTTAAGTCTCAGCTGAAATGTTGTTTTCTCAGAACAGCTTTTCGTGGTTGTCTTGCAGAAAGTGGTCCTCTCCTTCTAGTTCACTCTCTATCCCATTATCATTTTTTCTCCCCCAGAGGACTTTTTATTCTTTAAATTATTACTTAATATTTACATGCTATCATTTACCTTATCCTAGAGCATAAACCCTTGTAATCAGAGAATGTTTCTATTTACTCCATCATCCAGTGTAATCTGTGTCTCCATCATCTAGTACTGTCTCTGGTACCTAATAGGCCTTTATTATGATAAGTACTTGACTGAACAAATGATTGAATGAATGAAGAAACTGCCTCTGTGATTTGATTTTTAGCCTTTTTGTTCTTTCCATTATGGTTTATAGAGCTTTTCAGAAGTTGAAGCAATTACCCATTTGATGCTCAAATTAATTTCTGTCAAGGAGAGTTAATATTTTATCTGGCTTTGGAGAGCATTTGGTGTTTTATCTTGTTTAGGCAGAAAAAAATTACCCTATTCTCAAAAAGGCATAACCATAAAAAAAATCCAATTGTTGCAGATTGATGAAAACAAATATTACGGCACCAAGTCAGCTTTAACAGGGACATTAGAAACTACTGCTATAAACAAATCAGTCTAGTGGGCAGAAATCATTCATTTATGCTCCATTCCTGCAAAGTTCTGCTCTATCTGATTAACTCTGTGAAGCATCCCCAGAGCTCTCCATTCTTTCAGTTAAAAGTAATCACTCTTGAATCTAAGTTTCTATATTTACTTTATACCTACCTTTGTACAGAATTATATTTAGCTGTTTAGGTATCAGTCCACTTCTACCAGACTGACAAATCCCTTGGGGACTGCCCTGGTTCCTAATCTAGATTCACCCTTTGCTATCAGTGTGCTTTGAGCAGTTCTAGTAACCTATATAGACCTTACGTTCTTCATGTCTACTGTGGGAATAGTTTTATTCCCAAAGGGTTGTTGTGAAGTTTAAGTAAGATGATATCTCTAGAGTGTTTACCACGGTGCCTAGCACACAGTAAACACTGAATAATGGTGGCAATCATTGTTATAGCTGTAGTGAAGGAGTTTATACTTCAAATGAGTTTATACTTCAAATTGATACAATAGACTGTGTGTGTGTCTTTATACATCCTATAAGAGGATTTGAAACAAAAAGTTCTGATATGTCTGTTTGGGGATGGGGGAGATGTTACTGTGTATACGGAGCTGGCTTCACAGTGATAAGAGCTTAAAGTAATCCACAAAAGGCAGTATTTTAGTATTTTTTAATTGAGCCATCAAAATCATTAATTTTTCCAGATTTATCTTAAACACGAACTGGCCATACTGAATTAAGATTTTTTTTAGCCCTACAAAATATTCAGCCTAAAAACTTATTGACATGCATCACTAATGTTCACACATATCAGTTGTGGCTCTAAAACAGAGGTCAGTAAACTATGTCATGTGGGTCAAATTCTGTTTTTATGCAGCTCCTGAAGAATGGTTTGTACAGTTTTTGAATGGTTGAAAAAAAATTTTAATGCATATAATTTTTAAATGATATAATTTTTCATTGCAGAAGAAAAATTATATCAAGTGCAAATTCCAGTGTCCATAAATAAAGTTTTATTGGAACAAAGCCACCACACTATAGTTGTAATTGAGTTGAGTAGTTGTGATAGAGACTTTATGGACAGCAAGTCCTAAAATATTTACTGTCTGGCACTTTACAGAAAATGTCTGCAGAGCCTCACTGGAAAACAAAGGATACTCTTCACTTTCATGTACTGTGGGAGAGGATTGCTCTCTCCCAAAACTTTTCCATCTACCTCTCTCCCCTGAATGTAGTCACTACTTAATACTCATATAGGCACTCATAGGAAGGTAAATTAGTTTACATATCACCGTTATTCTCTAAGTAACATCATGTTTTCGGGGACAAATCCAACATCTCCTCTAATACACTACACTTGTAAAAATATATCAGGATGAGAGCAATTGACTTTAAAACTGAGGATATTCTCCTTATGGTTATTTAACTAATTTAACCTGACTTGGATCTGGAACTAGGGGTATCATTCTAATGTCAGATGGATCTTGGCTGTAAGCAGAGAATACCGGAAAGATGTTTACCTGTGCTTTATTGACTATGCAAAGGCATCCAACTGTGTGGCTTACAACAAATTATAGATAATATTTCAAAGAAGAGGAACTCCAGGACGCTTGATTGTGTGCGTGAGGAAGCTGTACATACACCAAGAGGCAGTCATTCAAACAGAACAAGGGGGTACTGTGTGGTTTAAAGTCAGGAAAGATGTGTGTCAGGGCTGTATCTTTTCACCTTACTTACTCAATCTGTATGCTGAGCAAATAATCTGAGAAGCTGGACTATGTGAAGAACGTGATATCTGGATTGGAGGAAGATTCACTAGCAACCTGCATTAGGCAGATAACACAACTTTGCTTGTTGAAACTGAAGAGGACTTGAAGCACTTACTGGTGAAGATCAAAGACTAAAGCCTTCAGTATGGATTGTACCTCTACATAAAGAAAACAAAACTCTTCACAAGTGAACCAACAAGCAATATCATGATAAACGGAAAAATATTGAAGTTGTCAAGGATTTCATTTTACTTGGACCCATAATCAATGCCCATGGAAGTAACAGTCAGGAAATCAAACGACGTACCGTGTTGGGTAAATCTGCTGCAAAAGACAGATTTAAAGCAAAGATGTCCCTTTAAGGACAAAGGTGCACCTGACCCAAATCATGGTATTTTCAATTGCCTCACATGTATGCAAATGTTGGTCAATGAATAAGGAAGACTGAAGAAGAAATGATGCCTTTGAATTATGGTCTTGGTGAAGAATATTGAATATACCCAGGACTGGCAGGAAAATAAGTCTGTCTTGGAAGACATACTGCCAAAATGCTCCTTGGAAGTGAGAATAGTGAGACATCTCATGTACTTTGGACATGCTGTCAGGAGGCAACAGTCACTGGAGAAGGACATCATGCTTGGTAAAGTAGAGGGTCAGCAAAAAAGAGGAAGACCCTCAGTGAGACAGATTGACACAAGGGCTGCAACAATGGCCACAAACCTAACAACAATTATGAGGATGCTGCAGGACTGGGCAGTGTTTCGTTCTGTTGTGCATAGGGTCACTATGAGTCAGAACCGACTTGATGGCACCTAACAACAACAATAACAACCTAACAACAATAACAACCTGACTTCAGTGAAATGGGCTATGTTGAGAAATAGCTCAAAAGAGCACCTAATGCGGGTCTTAGGTACCAAACCAAAGCCCCTTGCTATGGAGTCAATTCTGACTCACAGAGCCCCTATAAGACAAAGTAAAATTGCCCCATAGCATTTCCAAGGCTGTAAATCTTTATGGAAACAGGCTGCCACATCTTTTTCAGGTGGAGTAGCTGATGGGCTCAAAGCACCAACCTTTCGGTTAGCAGCTGAGTGCTTTTACCATTGCACCACCAGGGCTCCTGGTGTCTCACATAGCACACTGTTATTCCACTTGACTATACGTCTTGAAATAAAGTTAATTCTCTTTTTACCTTTGCTAAAAAAAAAAAAAAAAGGAGATATATTTGTTCTTAGTCTTTATGAGACACTGAAATAAGTAAGTTGCTATTTCACTTACTTGATGATAAACTTCAGGGGGAATAAAAATGAAATATTGAGAGAGAAATTTAGCATGTCACTATTGTACCGGAGAGTTCTGCTGAGATAGGTTTGTATCTTTTGTATGCTTTTCATTCTTTGACTTCCTCACCTCCATTTTCAATGCCTTACACAAATCAGGAAAAGCGCAGGTGCTTATCCACAAACATGCCTTTCCATTTCTCATTTTCCAAGTAAATCAACAAATTTGAACAGATGACAGAGCCAGTGAATTGCTACACAATACCATTGCCCTCAATTAACATCTCCTCAGGGCTATCCACACCAGAATGAAGTTCCCTTTGTCTTCAGATGACATTTTAAGGAAAGGAGAAGTGAACTGAAGAAATGGAGAAGGAATCTTTTCGATTGTTAGGATAGCATCTAAATGGCCGTTTTTATTCTCCTATTCAACTTAAAAGAAGAAGAGGCTCTAAAATATTTCTCATTTGTTTTAAAGTAATTACTCTCCATGTGGATTGGAAACTCTGTTCTGTGATGTTTGTAGACCTTGAATATTGCATCCTATATAAAAAGTGAAGCACCATCTCTCTGAACAGGGTTTATATTCTTTCAGGATGGAAACAATTAGAACACTCTCCCAGGCATTGAAACAAATACTAAAGCCTTAAATGGCAAACATAAACAGGTACACACACACTCAGGCACACACATGTGCACGGACATACCCGTGTTTGACTGAGAAATGCTGGACATTTGCAACCTAGTTTCATGAACTGACAAAATTATTTTTATTATTAGGAAGAAATGTAAAAATTAGAATACTACAAGTGAGTTCTCCATAGTATGCTCATCCTATCTTAAGAGAAATAGCCTTTAAATACTGTTTTCCTCAGACTTGGAGCCAGGGAAAAGTATTTTACAATTTCAGAGCTCAAAAGAAGAGCTACAGTATAGAGATATATCAGCTGATAAAAGTAATGCTGACCAGGAAGCTTTTAAATTATTTTCAAAATCTTTTATCAAGCTATATTCTATTATAGAATATGGCGAATTTTAAATTGGATTTTCCTCAAGCTGCAAAAGTGAGCTTGTTGTTCTGCCACATTCTCCTTTGAGGGAGCCCCAGGGTTATTAACACTCTACCTTAGGAAAAGTTAACATCCCACAACCTAGTTTTAAGGGAAAGTTAGTATCTGCAAACCTACAGGGAGACTGGCAGAGTGTGTATTTATTAATTCAACCACGATTTATTGAGTCCTATTAAGTACTAACAGAAAGGTTGACAGTTCGAATCTACCAAGCTTTCCTTGGAAACCCAATGAAGCAGTTCTACTCTGTCTTATAGGGTCCCTATGATTCAGAATCAACTCAATGGCAACAGGGTTTTATGAGGTATGAGGATACATCAGTAAACAAAACAGACAAAAATGTCTACCCTTGAGGAGCTTATCTGACAGATAACAGACAATAGACATATCAAATAAGCAAATAACATAATATATTAAAGATGATAAGTGCTATGGGAAAAAAATTAAACAAGGTAAGGAAGATCAGAGTGAAGGAGTTACAATTTTAAAAGAACTGGCCAAGGTAGGCATCAGTGAGAAGGTGATCTTTGATTAGTATCTGAGGAATGAATATCTGGGAGAAGAATAATTCAAGCAGAGGAAATAGCCGGTACAATGGCCATGAGGTGGAATGTGCTTGGCAGGCTTAAGGAACATCAAGGAGACCAGTGGGGTAGGAGTAGATTGAGCAAGTGGAAAAGTAGTAGGCGATAAGCAAGGTAAGGGAGATTATGTAAAAATGTAGATTAACAATCTGAAAGAAATGGGGATCCACCGGCAGATTTTGAGCGAGGGCATATAGACATCATTATGTTGGAGTTCAAGGGCATGAACATCTTAGAAGTCAAATTTATTCTCACACAAAAAGCATGACTTGTGTCATATGAGATTAGGGGTACTATAATGAGAGCACAATTAAATCTTCTTGTCTAGAACACAGGAGAATTGACAAGTTCTAGGTTTGCTGTGTGATAAATGAGTCACTTAATCTCTCTATGCCTTCAAGAGGTTGTAAAGAATGTTACCTGTCATGTGTGAATCTCGGAATAATTTGAGAAACTGAGGAGATAACAGAACGAAGATAAAATGTCACATCAGTATGGGGTATCTTATAGCTGAAGAGTGGATGATGATCTTGTGTACATTCTGGTTGTCACAACTATTATAAACTCTTCTATCAAGAGTCAGAGTGTCTATGCTGAGGCTGGAAAGTCAAATTTTCTGAAGACTTTTATGGTTGTGAAAATAATAGGATAGAAAGCATGTATAAAGGTTTTACAGTGATAATGTAGTAGAGGTGGTGACAGGAGACCACCATGACAGATGTCGGAAAAAAATCTATCAGATGGAAAACTCAGAAGTGGTATGCAAAATGCAGGAGAGAAGTTTAATCCCAAGTCAGGCACATCATACCATGGTGAAGTGACAAAGCTAGCTACGGGGATAGCTGAGAAAGGATAAGAATAACCATTATGAAAATGTCTATGCGTTGTCTTTTTTCACCCCCATTCAGGCAAGAAAGTTGAAGAAGTTTAATGGAATCAGACTTTTTTAATGTCAAAAACAAGAGTGAAATATTTCCCAAGATTGTAATTGAACCAAACCAAACCCATTGCTGCTGAGTCGATTCTGACTCATAGCGACCCTGCAGGACAGAGTAGAACTGCCTCATAGTGTTTCCAAGGCTGTAATCCTTACAGAAGCAGATCACTACATCTTTCTTTTGCAGAGCAGGTGGTGGGTTTGAACTGCAGACCTTTCGGTTAGCAGCCGAGCTCTTAAACCACTGTGCCACCAGGGCTTTTTACATTATAATTAAACAGTAAAAACTTATCAATATAATAAATAAAAATGGTAGAATAACATATATGGTCTACTAAAAAAAGTGTAAAAAGCATCAATTGTCTTCTTGTACAATTTGAGGGAAGTTAAAGCCTTAAAGCCTATATAATGAAAACTGCACAAGTCACGTTGCTTAGAACTCCGACAGACAAGAAGTTTGTTCCATTAAGACAGTTTTTCCAGGAAGATTATGATTAAATACATAAACTCAAATAAGTCAGCACTCGCAAAGTTAGTATCAGTCCACAAGGCCACTCTCAATTCTGACACCATTTGCGAGTTTGGGGTCCCCTAAGGCTTGATAATTTTCTAGATGGACTCACAGAACTCACTGAAAGCTGTTATACTCACTGTTATGGTTTACTACAGTGAAAAGATACAGATTAAAATCAGCCATGAAGCACAGTCCAGAAAGTTCCACACATGAGCTTCCAATTATCCTCTCCTAGTAGAGTTTCAGACCTAACTTTCCCAGCAATTATGTGTAACAATACTCAAGGAGCATTGCCAACTAGAACAGTTTACCTGAGCCTTGGCTTCTAGAGTTTCTCTTGAGGTTCGTTCACAGGGACTTGGTTGGCAATCACATGGCCGACCTCAGATTCCAGTTCCTTTGGAGGTCAAATTGAAATTGCATGATCTAAAGTCCCCACCCTACATCACATTGTTAGACTATCTGGTGTAGCCCAAGGTCCTCAGATACACAAAGACAATCTTATGAGGCATGGCCTTACAAGCGTTTAGAGATTACTTCCTAGGAGCCAAGGACAAAGTCTAGACCTCTTTGCTGTCAAGTGGATTCCGACTCATATACTGACCTTATAGGACAGAATAAAACTGTCCCATAGGGTTTCCAAGGCTATATATCTTTGCAGAAGCAGACTGCCACATCTTTCACCCATAGAGTGTTTGATAGGGTCGAACTGCTGACTTTTCCATTAGCAGCTGAGTACTCACTGCACCACACAGTATTCTTTCCAGAATAAAATAGATTTGTTTATCAAGTACCTTTTCCTGAAAGATAACAGGCTTAGCAATGTAGAGATAGAAAATAGAAAGGTTCTGAACCTAGAGGATAAAGTCTGAGGATGACTTCTCTCAAAGTGACTTGTTAATAGCTTTTGGTGAAAGGGAGTGGGGAGTCTATGGTCAAATAAATTTGTGAAGTACTTGCAAAGAGCATATTATGCCTTGAAGAAAGACAAACTAAGTAATAGGGTAAAACGGTGAGGCATTTAGATGAAAGGATGTAAGTACAGTCATAAATCCAGCAATGGAGCTAGTCAAAGTATCACAATCCAAAGGAACAGGAGAGTCCAAAGAGAAAGTCATTTCTTTGTTTTTTTTCAGTTTTGGTGAAGGCATGACTGTCATAGACTATTTAAAAATTTATTGTGCTCATGGTATTTTAGAGTTGAAAAGACCCTAAGAAGCACATAGTTTCCCCTTTTTAAGTTGTATATGCTGAAACTCCAAGAGGTTAAGAGATTTACCTAAGTCCATGAGCCAAAATTGGGTCTTAAGATCAAATCTTCAATCAAAATAAAATTCATTGATTTACAAATTTCTAAATATAATAAAAAAAAATGAAAGATTCTTACAATAAGTTCATGATACTTTCCTCTCTGTCTTTTTTTTTTTTTTTTGGTGAATTATTTCTGATGATTTTTGCCATGGAAGACTAATTTTCCTTCTTCGGGGTAGAATCACCCAACCTAACAAAACTCTTTGTATCCAGCAAAACCAAAAAAAAAAAAAAAAAAAAAAAACAGTTGCCGTCGAGTCAATTCCGACTCATAGCAACCCCACAGGACAGAGTAGAACTGCACCATGGAGTTTCCAAGGAGTCCCTGGTAGATTCAAACTGCCGACCTTTTGGTTAGCAGCCATAGCACTTAACCACTATGCCACCAGAGTTTCCTGTATACAGCAAGCAGTCCATAAATACAGGTGGACAGAATACTTTTTGACTTCCTACTATCATTTCATCGTCAATAAATTTTTATCAATCTTTACAGATCTAAGATAATTATAGAGATATTAGGAAGATATTATGACCATATATGTCATATAGGCATAAAAAAATAAAGCTGCATGATAAATTTAGATCTGTTATGAGAAACGTAGAATGAGATAGAAAATTTAAAGCCAATAATCTCAACAATGCTAAAAGAAGATTTCACAGACACACACACACACACACACACACATACTTGCTCAGGTAAAAACCAGTGGCAATGGATAAATTCTCTAGTTTAGTTCACAGTTTATACTAATGTCAATTTCCTGGTTTTGGTACTGTATGAAAGTTATCTATCACCATCAGGGGAAGCTGGGTGAAGGATATTTTTGCACCTTTCTGAAAGTGTATAATTATCTTAAAATAAAAAATTAAAAATAAATAAATATAATTCCAAGGGGGAATCCAAAAGCCTTCCCAGGCTGCCAGAGGGGAACAAGCCCAAAAAAGGTTAAAAACCCCTGGCTAATCTTGCTTCTTGGTAACAACACCGTTGAAGAGAACAAGCCCAAAGACAGTTCCAGCCATCCTCCAGGCAGCTCCTCCGAGTTAATAAGGTTTATAAAGATCCATTGTCAAGAATTTTTGGGAACCCTGTTTCCTCATCCATACAATGCTTCGGATCACAATTCCCCCCTGATTCTGAAGAGTATCATGAGAACTTTGGAAAAGTGCTTGTGCTGAATGATTGGACACTAGCTTTGCAGATTCCTCCTGTCCTCACCTACCCTATATTAGTAAGGAGCTAAAAATAAATGAAGTCATGTTGGTTAAAAACAGCTTATCCAAAAAAAAAAAAAAAAAAGTGATCAATAAAAGAGCTAATACTTGGTCACTTTTTTTTACCTAATTAATTTATTAAGTCTTTTCCAAAAGTAAAAACAGAACCAGGAGTGTAACTTAACAAGGAACATGTAAGAAGTATTTTGTGGTTTAATTTTATGAGATAATATAAATACTGTATTTTTACACAAACAATAGTCACCTTCTACGTTTGTTTGCCAACCTCGTCCTCACCCTGCGAGGTATTTATGTAAAAAAAAAAAAATTATTTATGTAAGAGTTATGCTAATTTTTTTTTACAGCAACATGTAAAAAAAATTGGCATAATGGTGCATATGAAAATACTTTGTGGGGGGAAGGCATGGCTGGCAAACAAATGTAGAAGGTACAAGATATTTCCATAAAAACATGATATGTTAAAAAATAGTAACAGTATACATGTTCCACTCATTAATATGCATCAAATATTATAAATATTAAAATTTTAAATCTCTACTAAATTACATTTAGTAATTAAGACTGTTATTAAGATAATATGATCTGAAGGAAATGTCTTTCTAAACAAATAATCCAGCACCAAATAAATAAAACAAATACAAAGTTGGGAGGATGTATGCATATCGAAGCATAACTATGACTGTATGGATTATTTATTCTAAAAAAGATTAAAAAGGAACATAATTTTTTTCTAATAATTTTTGCCTAAAGTACAACAATGGAATATAACTTTGTACTACAATTTGAAATGTAGCTTTCAGAATTAAAGCTTTAGGCTATTCGGCTTTTGTAAAAAGATTACGAATTCTGATATCTCCACAATGATATCATTCTAAGTCAAATAGTTTCACATCCTTTGATATTTGTGTGAAATGTGCTTGAAAAACATTATGGAGCCTCCCCCTATTCCTCAATTATCAGTAACTCTGAATTGAGAATACACTCAATTAGCTCAGAAGTATTTCAGGTTGGTCACCCTAATAATGCTCTAATGGCAATTATACTAGTTTTCTAGGGCTTCTTTAACAAATTACTACAAACTTGGTGGCTTTAAACAACAGACATTTATTCTCTCACAGTTCTAGAGATCAGAACATTGAATCAAGGCATTGGCAAGTTTGGGTCCTTCTGGGACTCTGAGGGAAAATCTGTTCCATGCCTCTCTCCTAGCTTCCTCTGGTATCTCTATGTCTAAAATCTTCCTCTGTTCTTTTGTTATAAGGACACCAACCATTGGATTTAAGTCCCACTTGAAACCCAGGGTGATCTCATCTTGAGATACTTAAATTACATGTGCAAAGACACTTTTTCCCCATGAGGTCAAATTCAGTTTCTGAGGGTTAACTTGTACTTACCTTTTGGGCAGGGGTCATTATTCAACCCATTACAGCAATTATTCATTTTAAGAGTAAACAGGAAAAAAAAAAAAAAAGCCATAGTACCTGTATGATTAAAAATACTATGGGCTTAAATTTTGGCCAGGGAATAGGTCTTGGTCTTTAAAAATTCTATCATGTGATCTCCAACATCATTTCTATCACCAATGCCATATTTTCTAGCAACTGATCCTTCTTCTTTATTTCCAACATTTCTATTCCAATCACCAGTAATTATCAATGCATCTTGATTGCATGTTTGAGTTAATTTGATTCCATAGTACTTTTTTTCAATGACATGAGTGGTGACTGTGCGTGTGTACCTAGAGAGATGGAATACACAGGAATCGAATTGACTATATCTGTGGAAAGAGACAATGGAAAAGCTCAATATCATCAGTCAGAACAAGGCCAGAGACCAATTGCAGAACAGACCATCAACTGCTCATGTGCAAGTTCAGGTTGAGGCTGTAGAAAATTAAAACAAGTCCACAAGAGCTAAAGTATGACATTTAGTATATCCTACCTGAATTTAGAAACCACCTCTAGAATAAATTTGACACATTGAACACTAATTACTGAAGACCAGATGAGTTGTGTGATGACATCAAGGACATCGTACATGAAGAAAGCAAAGGGTCATTAAAAAGACAGGAGAAAAAAAAAATAACCAAAATGGATGTCAGAAGAGACTTTGAAGCTTGCTCTTGAACATAGAGCAGCTAAGATGAATAGAAGGAATGGTGAAGTAAAAGAGCTGAACAGAATATTTCAAAGGGTAGCTCAAGAAGACAGAGTAAGGTACTATAGTGAAATGTGTAAACAGCTGAGGTTTGAAAACCGAAAGGGAAGAACATGTTTGGCATTTCTCAAGCTGAAAGAACTGAAGGAAAAATTCAAGACTTTCGTTCCAATACTAAAGGATTCCGTGGAAAAAATATGGAATGACTCAGGAAGCATCAAAAGAAGATGGAAGGAGTACACGGAGACACTGTACCAAAAAGAAATGGTTGATATTCAGCCATTTCAGGAGGTAACATATAATCAAGAACTGATGGTATCAAACCAAGAAATCCAAGCTTTACTGAAGGCATTGGCAAAAGCCAAGGCTCCAGGAATTGACAAAATACCAATTGAAATGTTTCAACAAAGGGGTGCAGCACTGGAGGTGCTCACACGTCTATGCCAAGAAATTTGGAAAACAGCTACCTGGCAAACTGAATGGATGAGATCTACATTTGTGTCTATTACAAAGAAAGGTGATACAGCAGATTAGGGAAATTATTGAACAATATCATTAATATCACACACAAGTAAAATTTTGCTGAAGATAATTCAAAAATTGTTGCAGCAGTACATCGATAGGGAACTGCCAGGAATTCAAGCTGGATTCAGAAAAGGACATGAAATGAGGGATATCATTGCTGATGTCAGATGGATCTTGGCTGAAAGCAGAGCATACCAGAAAGATGTTTACCTGTGTTTTATTGACTATGCAAAGGCGTTTACCGTGTAGATCATAACAAATTGTAGATAACTTTGTGAATAATGGGAATTTCAGAATATTTAATTGTACTCGTTTGGAAACTATACATAGACCTAGAGGCCATTGTCTTAATAGAACAAGGGGATACTGCATGGCTTAAAATCAGGAAAGGTGTGTGCCGGGATTGTACCCTTTCACCATAACTATTCAAGCTGTATGCTGAGCAAATAGTCCGAGAAGCTGGACTATATGAAGAAGAATGCAGCATCAGGATTGGAGGAAGACTCATTAACAATTTGTGATATGCCAATGACACAACCTTGCTTGATGAAAGCAAGGAAGACTTGAAGCACTGATGAAGATTAGAGACTACAGCCTTCAGTAGGGATTACACCTCAGCAAAAAGAAAACAAAATCCTCACAACCAATAAGCATCAGGATAAACAGAGAAAAGACTGAAGTTGTCAAGGATTTCATTTTATGTGAATCCACAATCAACACCCATAGAAGCAGCAGTTAAAAAATCAAATCATGTATTACACTGGGGAAATCTGCTGCAAAAGGCCTCTTTGAAGTGTTAAAAAGCAAAGATGTCACTTTGAGGACTAAAGTGTGCCTGACCTAAGCCATGATATTTTTAATTGCCTCCACTGCATGCAAAAGCTGGACAATGAATAAAGAAGATTGAAGAACGATTGATGTCTTTGTATTATGGTATTGGTGAAGAATTTGAATGTACCATGGATTGCCAGAAGAATAAACAAATCTGTCTTGGAAAAAGTACAGCCAGAACGTTCCTCGGAAGTGAGGATGGCGTTACTTCATCTCATGCACTTTGGACACGTTATTGGGAGGGACCAGTTCCTGGAGAAGGGCATCATGCTTGGTAAAATAGAGGGTCAGAGAAAAAGAAGAAGACCCTCGATGAGATGGATTGACACAGTGGCTGCAACAGTGGTCTCAAACAGAGCAATAATTGTGAGGATAAGGACCAGGCAGTGTTTTATCTGTCGTACGTAGGGTCGCTATGAGTCAGTACTGACTTGATGGTACCTAACAACAATAACAACAAGGTTTGGCCATAAAAGTAATAATAATAATAATACCATCCATATATATGTAGTTTTTAAAAATAATTTACAAATGATTTTCACAATTACTTTCTCTTCAATATTTATAACAACCCTTAAAGATAGTTTTACCCGTACTCTCATTTTACAGGAGAGTAAACTGATGCTTATAGCAATTAATGATTTATCAAAATCAAATCAACAGAGAGTGTCAGACTGCGTCAGAATTGGAACTCAGTCCTAGAACCCAGGTTGCTTGATTTCAGGATAAATGCTTAAACCTGTGAGAACTCTACTTGGTACGTAATACAAAGACAAGGCTTAAAAAGAAGGTAATGTGTTAATAAATCCGATATAGTTTCCAAAAATTGAAGTGTTGCCAGTAATAGAGTTTTGACAACATACAAAATGCATACAGCCTATTTTTTGCAATAACTGGATAATACAAAAAGAAATTGTTGATTCATAGTAACAAAATGGTTGATAAAGCCATGGAAAAGGGTTCATTGCGGTATTATGATTTTTTGCTTTTTATGTACACATAACAGAGCAAATGATCATTGTCTGGACCATTTAGTTGATGTAGCTTGAATGACTACTTCACCATCGCCAGAGAAAAGTAGGTCAGTTGACCTCGGCATTACTACCTCATGTTTAGGCTTTTCTGCGGGATTCCTTCCTTACCTCCTGGACAAAGCTGATGCTATATTTAATGTGTGAGATTCTGAAATGAATCACAGATAACATGTTTTTAACACCTTACAAGATTGTGTGAGATGTGGGCAGGATAAGATTTTAGTTCTTTGATTTTTTTTTTGAAATCCTGCATTTTCCATTGCCATCAAAATGATAGCTATTGGTGCCTTGCTTTATGTAAGGAGTTTTACTGGTTAGGGACGTTGAATACCCGACGCCTTTAATCTCCTCAGAAGTAGTGCCTCCCTGGTCTCTATCTATAAAGCCAGGCAAATCTGAATTGTTCCTATCTTAGATTTAGACTCCTCTGGATTAGAAATTCCAAATGATATAATGAATCTATTTAAACCTGCATTCATCTTGCACACAGCAGGCTGGCTGGATGGAAACACAGAAAGTGCCTATTAAGTTCTGGTCTAGAAGCATTCTACAATGAAGTGAGTTTGTTGGAGCTGATTTCCACAGTCAGCTACATTAATCACTAGGTTCTTGGCTGTTACCTTCTGCACGCTTGCTGCCTAATATGTAAAAGAGACTAGGTAAATCTCACCAGTTCCTTGACAAGCAGTTATAGTTTTTTATTCTTTATTACAGGATAAAAATCCCACTGATAAATGGATTTTTTTTTTTTTGATCAGTCAAAGTCAAGCAAGTCAGGAAGTATTATTTCATAATGCACCTTTCACTGCTTAAACGTTAGAAGCGGTGAGGTGAAAAGAAATATGGAAGAAATTGCATGCAGAAGATAAGGTGAGGAATTTAGAAAGATATGGAATAAAAGTAGCCTCAGCAGTGATGAAGAATTTTCTTTTTTTCTTACTCCCTTCTTCCCTCCCTCCCTCTCCTTCACTTCTTTCTTCTTTCCTTTCTACTGTTTCTTCTCTTCTCTTCCTCTAATTCTTTCTTTCCCTGTAATAGAAACAACCACCATTTTCTCTAGAAATCAGAATCTAGCCGTAAGACATATGAAAATAAACTTAGGTAATTCACACTCAATTGGATGGTTATGTATAGTTGGAAATGGTATTATGATAACGGGAGACAATTTTCATTCTTTAATTTATTCATTCTACAAATACCTGTGACTACTTAACATGCATCAAACAGCACATTAGATGCCAGGGGTTCAATAGTGAACAAGACAGACAGGGAGCTCAGGGTCTACAGGGGGCCCTCACAATAAAGAAGGTAACAAATGAATTTAAAAATCAGATCCAGTTATAATTTGGGATCTGAAAGAAACACTTTGCTATTATAGAGAGTAACAGGGTAGAATGGGATGGCTTAATTTCTAACTGTGGTCAAATAAATATAGAGGAAATGCAATTGTAGAGTTTAATTTATGCTATTTGACATGTGAGCTAATCAAATATCTAGTTACTGGATTAATTCTTTGAATACGAGACAATATCAATATCATTTGCCAGGAGAAATGTAAAACCATATTTTGACAAATGTAAGTTGAGTCATTTATAGGCAAAATACCAATTATTCACTATAGGCAATGCAAAGCTGAGTTAGACTCTGTCTGCTGTGAATTTATAACTTAGAAGAGGATTCATACACAAATAATCACATTATAAAATATAGGCTATAGTAAGTGTCACATGAACAGTGAAAGATAAAAGAAGCAATTCTTTTACAACATAAGTCAGATGACTGCTCTGTTCAAATCTGATGGCTTTCTGCCTCACTCAAAATAAATGCCAAAGTCCTTGCAATAACCTTCAAGACCCTACACAATTTGACTGCTATTATGCATTTGACCTTATCTCCTACTATTCTCCCATCTCACTCTGCTCAGCCACACTGGATTGCTTAATGTTTCAGAAAGCACAAAAATCATCCCACTTTAAGGCTTTGGAACTATTTTCTCCAGGTATTAACATGGTTAACTCCCTCACCTTCTTCAAGACTTTGGTCAGACCTTACCTCCTTAAGTAAGCCTAATCTGATCTCTTTATTTAAACATCAAGATACTACCTCCTACTCAGTTTTCTCAAATTCCTTTTTCTGTTCTATTATTTTCTTTATTCCATTGCACTTTCAATATACCATTACCTTTTAGCATACTAAAAGGTATGTATCATGTGTGCTGTTTATTGTCCATCTCTGCCAGCTAGAGTATAAACCCTTTGATGTTAGGGATTTGTATGTTTCATTTCCTGATCTATTCCAAGCATCAGAAACATAGTAGATGCTCAATATTGAGTAAAGTCATGGGTGATTAGCTTTAATTGACAGCTTAAAGTAGTGGAAGAAAATCAGGAATGGTGGTGTTTATAAATGGCCTTGAAGATAAAGAAAAATTTTGACAGCAAGGGGTTGTCTTCTTGACTCCTCTATCCCCACTCCAGGTTATCACTCTTTCAGCAAGTGGAGGATATTTCTTAGACACAGATAAGTTCATAAAATTTCCTTATGTAACTGGTACATTGGATAAGTATGACTCATGGGATATGATCACAAAGTAAATTTATTTTAGTCTCCATTGTCCCTTAATTGAATTTAGTTGTTTCCTTTCCACTGGACGAAAACTCAGAAAATTTCATGACTCTTTTGGTCATTCTTAGGAAATGGACACTATAAATCAAAGCTACTATCTCAATTTCATAAGTAAAATATCAAGTCCAATTTGATATAAGACCAAAAAGTATTCTTTCCTCTTACCGGTCAGATCTACTAGGAGATGAGAGAGGAGGAAGAAGGTCACAACAATGGAAGGGGGATGATTAGGCTTTTCACTTCTTCTCCGACCTGTAAACAGTTTATGACTGCACCGGAGGTGGAGCCCAGAAGGGCAGAGGAGAATGCACAGGACAGACCTTTTTGATTGCTGGTGTCCTGAGCTGGCACTCAAATGTGTGTGGCAGTTGTCTAAAACAGCCTCTCCCTCGTTAGTGCTCTCATGGGCTTTCAGGAGATTGCTCAGTCACTGGTGATCTCTCACCTGTGGGGTCCTTAAGCCCAAACAAAAACACCTCTATTCCGAGTGGTCATTACTACATCCTCAACCCACAGAGTCCACAAGCTGGAAACTGAAGTTTGTTTGCTTCTCCAGGTAGCTCTTTGCACAGGACTTAATATGATACCCATTGATTTTCCCTCATTACTGACTCATATGTGACCCACAAAAAAACACTGAAGGATTCTTTGCCACAGCAAAAACAACTTCTCCTTCTCTCTAGCCATTAGAATAGCTAGTCAGCCAGTGTTTCTGCTTTTAGAATTTTGAAAGTAAGAGTTGACTGTCTACTATCCTCCCATCCCAAAATTGCAGGATATGCCTATTAGACCATTAAAGTGGTCTTCTTAAACCCCGTTTCTTGATCTGAAGCAAGAGAAGAAAGCATCCCTAATCCTCCCCATTAAAGGTGGAGATATACTCTTGATAAACTTTTGATCAGTTTAAGAGTTGCAAAACTGGTTCTTGACAAATTCATACTCGCAAAAGTCCTATAGGGTGGTCTTCTCACTGTTTAATTTGGTATCTTGTTGTTGTTAAGTTCCCTCAAGTTGGTTCCAGCTCATAGTGACATTATGCACAACAGAACGACATACTGCCTGGTCCTGAGCCATCATCACAGTCCCTGCTGTTTGAGCCTATTGTTGCAGCCATTGTGTTAATCCATCCCATTGAGGGTCTTCCTCTTTTTGCTGACCCTCTGCTTTACCCAGCAGGATGTCCTTCTCCAGGAACTGGTCCCTCCTGATAATATGTCCAAAGTATGTGAGACAAAGTCTTGCCACCCTTTCTTCTCAGGATCATTCTGGCTGTACTTCTTTCAAGACAGATTTGTTCATTCTTTTGGCAGTCCATGGTATATTTGATATTCTTCACCAACACCATAATTCAAAGCCATCAATTCTTCAGTCTTCCTTATTCATTGTCCAGCTTTTGCATGCATATGAGGTGATTGAAAATACCATGGCTTGGGTCAGGCACACCTTAGCCCTCAAAGTGATAGTTTTGCTTTTCAATACTCCAAAGAGGTCTTTTGTAGCAGATTTGCTCAGTGCAACACATCATTCGATTTCTGGACTGCTGCTTCCATGGGTGTTGATAGTTGATCCAAGTAAAATGAAATCCTTGACAACTCCGACAGTCTCTGTTTCTCATGTTACTTATTGGTCTAGTTGTGAAGATTTTTGTTTTCTTTATGTTGAGGTGCAATTCATACTGAATGCTGTAGTCTTGGATCTTCATCAGTGTTTCAAGTCCTCTTTCAACAAGCAAAAATGTTGTGTCATCTGCATATCACAGATTTCGTATCTTATCTGTTATCTATTTTCTTACCATTTTCCCTGCAACTTTCATTTTAACACCCAATTACATCTGTAAAATCTTATCTGCATCCTAATTACTCATAAGATAAAGTCCACTCTTAAGCTAGCTTCCATGCTTTTATAATAGAGATTCACTCTTGGTGTCTAACCCTGCCTTCCATCCTGTAACTTTAATACCTGCAATGTATAATAGGTTTTTGTTCATTTATTCAGCAAATATGTATTAAGCACATGCTGCATTCCTGGATATGCTGGTATTTGTATATCAGAGACGAATATGTCAGAGTATTTCTCTTCTCCCAAATATTCCAGAAATTGTTATATTTTTTTAGTTTGCTCTTGTAGGTCCCTCTGTGGAATACCGTTTCCTTCTTTGCTGCATAGTAAACTCATATTCGTCTTTTACATCACTGCTCCAAAGTCACCTTCCCTGTGGAACCTATCTTGTAATTCCCTAAACAGAATTCATTGCTTCATTGTGCTCTCATAGTACTTATTGATCTAGGTCAGCACATTATCACATTGTATTATGAGCTGTATAGGTCACAATTACTTTAAGTTAAGGAAATACGTTACATTTATATTTTAATTTCTAGTAACTGGGCATTCTTGGCTCATAATAGAAGCTTAATATATGTTTGTAGAATTGAATTGAAAAAGGGTGCCTTCTAGAAGGAGAAAGGAGGTAGCCAAGATATGCTTGCAGACCAGTGGGTTCATCTCAACTCTAATATGCACTGGGTGGTGAAAGATAAAGGATTTAAATGTAGATTGGGTCAATATTGGTTGATACTTACTATGGCAAGTATGGAATGCTATGGGCAGGAGTGTGTACATAATTCAGTAAGCAAAAGGGAGCTGTTAAAAGCTTCAGAAGAAGTGTGTTATTAGAGTTGAACTTTAAGAATAATAACCTGAAGATATTACACAGGTTGTTTTGAAATAAGACAAGATCAACACTGTATTGAAGTAGTAAATGCAACATGAGAAGGGACAGCACAAATTAAAGAAACTATCACATGAGTCACTGTGGAGCTGGAAATGCTCAGTCTTTATGAAAAGGTCAGAAAGAGAAAAAGTGAAAGTTGTTCAGATTGATTCTGGATGATTGGCAGAATGATAGTATAACTGTTGTGGGAGTTCAGAGTGAAGGAAAACAATTCTTAGTTTAGTCTGGACATCTTAATTTTGGGAGGCAAATGAGACACTGTTAAGATTTTGAGGAGGTAGATGGAAGCACTGGTAAATTGGTGGGGTCTTTCATGAAGATCTGGGTAGAGTATTGCAACAGTTTGTGACAAAACCCATATCAATTTCCAATTGTAAAAATATATGAGGTGTACATCGATTTTTTAAAAAGATAGGAAAAAAAAAAGGCATATGAGAAAGGGTTTCAGTAAAGAACAGCGGAATGGAGCCTGAGAGACTCAGTAGATTCCCCTTCTCCTTAAGGAATAGAAAAAGGAAGGTAGTAACAGATCAGTGAAACCTGACCACTATGAAATAGAAACAGATGACAGGGATTAGGGAAAACTGTTGATAAACAACCCACTTATTGAGTTAAAAAAATAAACAGTTTAGTCTGAATCAATAATTAGCAGACTTGACACTTCAGAAAATTTAATTAGTGATTTGGAGGGCAAATCTGAGAAGAAACTGACGATCCAGAGGAAAGGGCAAAGAGAGTATACTGACAGAGAAAATAAGAAAAATGGCAAGCAAAAGGGGAAGCCAGCATGTATAGGAGAGATTCTCAAAAAGAAAGCAGAACAAATGAAGTATAAAAAATAATCAAATGAAGAATTCTAGAAGATTATCCAGTTTTCAAAAGCGGTTTGTGTTTTGAAATTGAGAGACTAGTCATGTTTCAAGAAAATTATTAACAAAAGCCACATGACAAAAAAAAGCTCAGTGATATTGGAGAATTTTAAATACGAAGAATGCTTCAAAGGTAGAAAAAGCAACATGACCCGACACTCCTTACGCACATCAAATGCCAAAATACTAGAGAACAATATCCATAGAGGTTGAGGGGAAAGGTTGGGATCCATGATTTCCACATTCAGCTAAGCTGCTGTTCAAATGTGAAGGCAATAGCTGGAGAAGTTCTCATAAAATAGACCATCGTTATGAAAAAGTTTCTCTAAAAAGATTCATAGGTGATTGATGGCTGAAACAAGCAAATAAAATCAAGAATGGAAAGCTGTTATAGACAAAGGGAAGGGATCAATACAGAAGAATTGCTGAGGATGAAAGAGAGGAATGGGTACTCAGAGAAAGCCCAGGAGTAGATGATAAGAGACAAACTGTGATTGCAGATATAGACTGTAGCTTTAACAAATGAGGGATGGTTCTTCAAAACAAAAGAAAATGAAGAGTGATATATATATTTTATATATAAATACATATATTATATAAAATATATATGGAGAAAAACTGAAGTGAAGGAGAAGGAAATAATTGATAGCAGTCGAGACTGGTCAAATAATTCCAATCTTATGAGTCAGGTGAGAGACAAGGTCACAGGGTAAAAACAAGGAAAGGGAAAGGCAGGAGGAACAAAAGTAGATCTAGACAATAAGAAGGGTAAGAAAATTCCTTGACTGAAATATAATAAAAAATCAGTAAGTTTTATTATTGTTCCCTTTTTCTTCCCCTACATTCAAAGCTTTCTAGAATTACTGTCATCATTTATTTCTGCTTACTCCTTAAAGTAATCCAACTACTACACTCACCACACAACTGAACTCTTCTTTCTACATTTATCCATAATCTTCAAAAGGGTCAGCACATTTCATTTTAAATGACTTTTCAGTAGTTTGTGGCACTGCTAAATATCTTCTCCCTCTTTTTTTTTTTTTTTTTTTTATAAAGGGATACTTACTTTCTCTTGCACAACTATTCTATCTCCTGATATTCCTCCTACCTACGTAGGTAGACAGATAAGACAGTCAGTATAGAATTATGTTGTTTAGAAGATAGTTTAAGAAGTATATAAGGATTAAGAGGCACGTTGTTGTTGTTAGGTGCCATCAAGTCAATTCCCACTTGTAGTGACCCTATGTAAAAATAAGGAAAAAAATATCTACTTGTAGCGTCCAGTGTTGATATTCGGAGCAGGAGAAATGAGGAGTCAGGGTATGTTAACAAAATGTTAGTGGAATGTTCTCTTCTCTCTCTTATCTGGTTTCTTGTATTTCTTTCTATCTTTATTTTCACAGCCCTTTGTAAAATACGTTAGGTCCCTAGGTTGTGCATGTGATTATAAGCAAACAATTATTTTTTTAATTAATTTGCGTATGTTATAAATAAATATATTCTAATTACGTAGAATATAAAAGTAATAAATTAGACAAGATTTTAATCAGTGAGTTAGTTTGTAAAACTTTTCAGCTTAAACTGGACTCTAGGCAGTAAACAAAACGTACCTACTCTCACCCCTAATCACTATGTTGGTTTAATGTCTGCACTATACCTCCTGTGTTAGAGGACCAGCATGGAAGCCAATATGGCAGACTGGCATACATACACTTCTAGCTTGACCTCTAGTAGTTTGCCCTGGTCAGTTCACAAATTATTGTGCTCAATTTTATCCTGATACCATTAGCAAGCAATTGAAGGATATCAAGCAGTAGATGACATGATTTGGTTTGCATTTTAAAGAGTTCACTGTGGTGACAGAGTGGGAAATTGATGGAAATGGGATCAAACTAAAAACAGACCACTTAGAAATTAGTAGTAGCAAACCAAATGAGAGAAGATACAAAAGGAATTATTCTGTCTTGTGGGCTGGTGGAGCCCTAGTGGTGCAGTGGTTAAGAGCTAGACTGCTAACCAAAAAGTCAGCAGTTTGAATCCACCAGCTGCTCTTTGGTAACCCTGTGGAGCAGTTCTGCCCTGTTGCATAGGGTTGCTATGAGTCAGAGTCAACTCGATGGCAACGGGTTTTGTGGGCTGACAGGACATCATTATGAGCACTGCTTATCAGTATATAACAAATGTACAGAAATGCAACTTGATTAAATTGGGGCAAAAAAAGAAAACCCCACATACTTTATGTTTTATGAAGGGTCTGAGACAATCCAGAATTATGAATATTATGGCTAATGCCAAATAAGAAAAGGTTTTTAAGATGGTAATGTCTTTATAAGTTCAGAGATTTGCTTGAAATGTCTGTAAGGTTGGTTAACTTTCTACTGCAACTTGGAGGAATCGTTGATGTAGTAGTATGTTCATGAGAATGTGTTTTATTAATCCTATTTCTGCTGGAGGAGCCTTAGTGGCAGCCTTTTGGAAATACAGTACTTTTCTGGTATGGCCCATCACATTTTGCAGCAGAGCACTCGAAAGCCTTATTTCTGCTATGCAGTGACTTTTTGGCTATGCACTAAAGATTCCCAATCCACTGAGAAGCAAACCCTTACAGACACTTTTCAAACTTTCAAAGCTATGATTAAATGTGCCATTATACCAAAAAATCAATCTTTTTTAAGGCATTCAAGGGATTTGCTCTGCAGAGCAGGGACTAACAGGCTAGAGAGGCTCTCCTAGACCTTTAAAATATCTGTTTCTTCCTCTTACATGCAGTTATTATTCGGGGAGCTGTTTATAGAGGCAGATTTTAAAAGGCCCCCAAGTCCCAATTAAGATCATGTTGGCTTATGTACATGTTCCCATTCATGCCACATAGTCTTGAGTTATACAAAAGTTACATGCTAGAAATATAACAGTCAGCAACTAGTAGATGTACTGTTTTGATACTTAGGTTGGTCAACTGAACAGCACATAGTCTTCTCTTTTTTAGAAACTTCCAATAAATATACAAGAAATAAGTAATTATACCATTTTCATAAAGTGAATACTATTTTATTTTCTGGAATTCACATAATAATTAAGCAAAATACTATAGGTGAATTTAACTAGCATTTATAATTCCTCATATATAAGATATTAGGTTTTTAAGTATAGATAATTGATTTTATTTAGTTATCTGTAGTTTTATTTCCTGTGCTTGTTCATCTTGCCTTACCTGCTAAATTCGTAAACTCCCTAGGAACAGGAATTTCATCTCATATTTTGCTTAATTTCTTCACTACGCCTAGCACAGTCCTAGATGTTAGTAGATAATACTTAACACTAAGTCTTTAACACTAGAACAAGTCCAATTACCTTTATTTTTATTTTGTCAGTTGAAAATATTTGTATTTTCATTTGTCAGTTTGTTAAATGAAGCAGTATATTCGGATCAACAGAGCTTACTGTCATTGATCTGACATTTTTAAATAGTTTATAGATTTTTATGATGGAACTACAGTATTGAGAAAGCCCATGAAACCGTTTCACCATTTGTCCTAAATGCCATATTGACCTCTTACAGGCTTTCTGATGCCATTCTCTACTATATTTACTTCTGCTGAACAATTCTGTTATTTCCAAAACTGTCATTTGTACCACTACTCCTTTATTAAATACACACTATCAGGCCTCTCCTCTTGTGATTTTCTACCATGTTCTCACGATGTTAAAAAACTTGATTATTTTCTTAATTTGTTAACAAGCTATATAAATGGACTTAAATTAATGAGAGAGGCCTGCACATGATCACAGATTACTTGGCAGAGACTGGTACAACTGGAACAAAATGAAGGCGTAGATCATTTATCAGCCTGCAATGAGTAGGTCCTGAAAACCACTGACAGATGTTCAACAGGAACGTAGAATAAAAACCCAAGAGAGAGTAATAGTAATTTGCATTTCCAGCAGAATGATCTGGAGTCACTCAAGTTCACTGCAAACTGAACACCGCATATTCTACCTCACACCTGCTATATTCCCCAGATTGGTGAACATACTTCCCATTCATCTTACTGCCAAAGCTGACAGCCTAACGTCCCTTGCCTTCTGATAATCTACATTTAATTAGTCAACACATATTGTTCATTCTATCTTCTTAATATCTTTCAAATCTCTCTGTTTCTTTCCTCACCGAGGGCCACTACTATATGATCTAGCTGTTATCCTTTTCTTAATGTATTCAAAAGCCTCTCTCATTTTCCTGCCTTTAGGCTTGCTACCTAATTCCATTCACCATATTGCCTCCACAGTTCACTTTCCATAATTAACTTCCCATACAATCATGCTTCTTTTGGGTGAAATATCCTTCACATACATACTCCCCACAACCTTCAAGGTAAAATCCAAATTTCCTGGCAGGTCATAAAGGGCCACACCCTTCATGGTCTATCTTGAGGTCCTTTCTAATCTCATCTCTAACCTCTGCCTCATTTACATTGTCCGTTCCAGTGTTCTTACACTTTTAGCACTTTTTTTTATATTGAACCATGTTGTTGATCTGGCTTTCTGGAGTGCTGTTCCACTCCCTCTCCTTTGAGTAACTTCTACCTGAAAGAACTTCTCTTCTGCTCATTTTTATGTTCCACCTCCTCCAGGCTTCATGCCAACTAAAGAACACTTTCTTGCCATACCTTCTATTGCCTTTGGTCTAGAATAATGTTTGGAAATCTAAATTCCAAAGAACACTGAGTTTTAAAAAATGACAAAGTGAGCATTGAAATCTGATAGGAGTAAGAAACAAAATGTGAGGTCTGCTACTTGGAGGTATCTAGGGGGAGAAAAACAGCAGTGAAAGAAAATTAGTGTGAATGCCACGAGCCGATTACTACTTTCTCCCTTCCTTTTTTTTTTTTTTTTTGCTTTTAGAATTTTTTTTTTAACAACTTTTTATTGTGTTTTTTGGTAAAAATTTACACAACAAATTATGCTCCCATTTGACAATTTCTACACAAATTGTTCAGTGGCATTAGTTATATTTTTCACAATGTATCAGCATTTTCTTTAATTGTGCTCTGGCTCCACTGTTTTCTTCTTTTCAATCAGGCGTATAAATTTCATACTGGAAACTGAAAACAGGTGTATTACTTTCCTAATGCTGCTGTAAGAAATATCACAAATTTACAGGCTTAAAACAACTCACATTTATTATCTTGCAGTTCTGGGGGTCAGATGGCCAGAATAGGTCTCAATGGGCTAAAATCAAGGTGTTGGCAGGGCTGTGTTCCTGTCTGGAGATGCCAGGGAAGAATCTATTCTGTTCTTTTTCCAGCTTCTAGAGGCTGCCTGCATTCCTTGGCTTGTGTCCTCCTTCCATTTTCTAAGCCAGTAATTGCCAGTTGAGTTTTTCTCACATCAGATCACTCTGACACTAACTCTTCTTCCTCATTCTTCCACATATAAGGACCCTATAATTACATGGGCCCCATATGGATAATCCAGGATAATCTTCCTAATTTAATATCAGTTGATTAGCAACCTTAATTCTATCTATAATCTTAATTCCACTTTGCCAAGTAACCTAAGATATTCACAGGTTCTGGCAACTAGGGAACAGTTATCTTTTGGGGTGGCGTGTTGTTATATCTACCACAGCAGATAAGATCATAAAAGCATGTCTTTCTTCAAAGGAATCAAGGTTTGTAGATAGTGATACCTTGTGACTGATTTTGTGGGTTCCATAGCCAGAAAAAAAAAAAAAAAAAAAACCTGGGTTTAAATCTTGGTTTCCTATTTAAAAGGAAGATTATCATAACTCTCTAAATGGGTATTCCTCATCCTGAAACCTGGGGAAATTTGAGTTGTTATCTGGTTGAGTTGTTAGGATATGCATGCTTTTAAAGCATGTAGCCTCTTCTCATAATCACTCTGTTTTAAGATGGAATAATGGTACCTACCTCATAGAGTTGTTTGGAGGATTAAATGACACAAAATATGAAAGTGTAAAACACTTAGAGGAGCCCCTGGCCCATTAGAAGAGTTCAACAATGATAATAATGAACGTTTTTTTCTCAGTGAATGGTAGTGCGTTTATGATAAAACTGAAAGATAAGTTGTTATTTTTAAACCTACCAAATTTTAGTTAGATGCCCTGGGAAGTTATCTGAATTGTTTTTATGCAGAGAACTACTCTTTGAAAAATATCTGCATAGGTGCTTTCAGAGTTATGGAAACTAAGGCCTTCTGGATGTGATCTGTAAGGATTACAGATTTCCTTGCATAATAAAGAAACAAATCTGGACATTTTCTTCAGACAGCTGAAAGAGAAGGAAGTTTTGGTGAAGATGCACCAGGCCATGGGACTGAAGAAAGCCCAACATCTTGGCAAAGAGCAGAGGCCAGATAAAAATATTAGTCAGCAGTATATTCTCCAACACGGAGGAGGCTAAGGACCTTTTAAGAGCACTGATGTCTCTATTCAGTTATGTTGTTCTTTGTTCAGTACGTGCTATGAAACCATCTATTACATCCTAAAATTTTAGTAGAAGGTAGTTCCCATCAACAGTCTTGCTTTAGTGATGCCGTGGGCATTGAAGCAAGATGGGCAGTATTCAGTTTGGGGCAAAACATCCTGACTTGTAGTAATGCATGGTTATAGCAGGTAACACAGAGAGACAGGGGCCATATGGGGAGTGACTCATCAAAGGCAGGTAACAAACCTTTTTCTCTCCAAATAGTCTAGAAAATGTGGAATCATTCTTTTTTTCCTTTAGAGAAAAGCAGAGGAGTTGTTCATTTCTGAACTCACATATATTCCTTAATATAAATTAGAGCTATCTAGATATCAGATATTATTGTGAGTTCTTCATATTGTTATAATGATAATAAATCAGTTGCTGTCAAGTTGATCCTGTTTCTTGAAGACCCCAAGTATGTCAGAATAAAACTATGCTCCATAGGGTTTTCTGAGCCCTGGTGGTATAGTGGTTAAGAGCTTGGGCACTAACCAAAAGGTCAGTAGTTCAAATACTCCAGAAGCTCCCTGGAAACCCTACAGGGGAAGTTCTACCGTGTCATATAGGGTCACTATGGGTTGGAATTGACTCAACACCAACGAGTTTGGTTTTTGTTTTTATAGGGTTTTCAGTGGTTGATTTTACAGAAATAGATTGCCAGGCCTTTCTTCCAAGATGGCTCTAGGTGGGCCAAAACCACCAACTCTTCAGTTAGCAGCAGAGCCCATTAACTGTTTGTACCACCAATGGTTGCTGTCATTATTATTGTTTCCAGATGATCTACATTATTTGGGCGTTAATAAGAACTTGAAAATTATTCTCAGAGGCAAGATAATAAATATTTATGAAATTTTGGAGCATACAAGAAGTACAAAAAAAGTAACAAAGTCAAGTGTCCTAAATTTCTAAAAGAGTAACCTTTAGTTTTTGATGTGTATAGACAGGTGAACAATATAAATCTTCACAAAAATCTGAAACCGATGGCTTGTATGTTGAATATTCTTACTAAGTCATCAGGAACTTGAATGGGTTCCTCTGCAAAAGACACCATGTGGAAAACATTTTCAATTTTGAAAGGATTTTAAAGATTTTCATGGCAACTGAAAAGTTTTCTGAAAAGACAATTTTGCAACACAGGAAATGTATTGTAGAAAAAATTTTCTTCTGAAGCATATACTGTTCCCAAGTAATAATCTCATTTTAAGGAATATTACATTAACCTCTCCGAGTTACTAACATAGCAATATAATAAGTTTTCTAGAAGTCTAGAGAAAATAGTAAATTAACTAAGATGCAGTATTTTCTAAACTGCTTGAATATATCTTACTTCCTATTACAAAAATGTTCTGGCCTCCTTTAAGTTATATTTTAAATATAGAATTTAGCTGATAATATTTTCAACCATATTACACAACTTCCAAATACTTAAGAAAGTAGTGAACATATTTCGATTAAATCAAAACCAGTGAAATTTGGAAGAAATGTATAGAAACATGTGCAGGAAAGACTCTAAAATGGCTCGTACTCATCTATGCCTCTTGGTGTTCATGCCCTTGTGTAATCCCCTCCCCTTAAATGTGGACAGGAGCTTCTAACCAATAGAATACAGCAAAGGTGATAGGATGTCACTTCTATGATTAAATTACATAATGTTATAACATCATTAACAACCTCCGTTATGCAGATGACACAACCTTGCTTTCTGAAAGTGAAGAGGACTTGAAACACTTACTGATAAAGATCAAAGACAGCCTTCAGCATGAATTACACCTCAACATAAAGAAAACAAAAATTCTCACAACTGGACCAATAAGCAATATCACAATAAATGGAGAAAAGATTGAAGTTGTCAAAGATTTCATTTTACTTGGATCCACAATTAACACCCATGGAAACAACAGTCAAGAAATTAAAAGACACATTTCATTGGGCAAATCTGTTGCAAAAGACCTCTTTAAAGTGTTGAAAAGCAAAGATGTCACCTTAAAGACTAAGGTGAGCCTAGTGTTTTCAATTGCTTCCTATGCATGTGAAAGCTGGACAATGAATAAAAAGACTGAAGAAGGCTTGACGCCTTTGAATTGCAGTGTTGGAGAAGAATATTGAATACACCATGGACTGCCAAAAGAACGAACAAATCTGTCTTGGGAGAAGTACAACAAGAATGCTCCTTAGAGGCAAAGGTGGCGAGACTTCAGCTCACATACTTTGTACATGTTGTCAGGAGGGATCTGTTCCTGGAGAAGGACATCATGCTTAGCAAAGTAGAGAGTCAGCGAAAAAAGAGGAAGACCTTCAATGAGATGGATTGACACCATGGCTGCAACAATGGGCTTAAGTGTAAGAAGATTGTGAGGATGGTGCAGGGCCAGGCAATGTTTCATTCTGTGGTACATAGGATCACTATGAGTCCAAACTGACTTGATGGCACCTAACAACAACATTACATCAGTCCAGCTAGGAGACTTTCTCCCTCACTGGCTTTAATGTTGCAAGCTGACATGTTGAGAAAGTTCCATGGCAAGAAACTAAGGAGGGCCTTCCTCTGGCAACCAGCAAGAAACTGGAACTCTCCATCTGCAAAAACTGAATGCTGCCAATAATATGTGAGTCTGCATGTGAATCCTCCCCAAGTCCAGCTTTTAGATGAAAACCTAGCCCTGGTTGACATCTTAATTACTGTCTTGCAAAGGACCCAACTAAGCCATGCCTGAACTCTTGACCCACAAGAATTGTGAAATTATAATTAAATGCTTTCTTTTGAGAAAATTGTTAATTCACATGAAGCTGTAAGAAGTAATTCAAAGAGTTTTTTTTTTTTTTTTACCATTTACCCACTTTTCCCCAATGGTATCATTCTGTAGAACTATAGTACCATATCACAGCCAGGATATTGACACTGATACAGTCAAGATACAGAAAATTTCCATCACTATAAGAGTTCTCATGTTGCTCTTTTATAGCCGTACCACTTCCCTCCCAATCCCATCTCCTAACTGACCATGACAACCACTAATCTGTTCTCATTTGTATAATTCTGTCATTTTAAGAATGTTACATGAATTCAATCATATGGTATGCAACCTTTCAGGATTGGCTCTTTCCACTCATCCTAATTCTCTGGAGATTCACTCAGGTAGTTGCATGAATCAATAGTTCATTTCATTGTATGGATGTACCACAGTTTGTTTAATCATTAATCCCTTGAGGGAAATATTTATTGTGCCCAGCTTTTTACTATTATGAATAAAGTTGCTATAAAGATCTGTGTAAACATACACTATTTTGGCAAACATATCTTTTCATTTCTCTGAGTTAAATGCCCAGGAGTGCAATTGTTGGGTTGTATGATCACTGCATGTTCAGCTTGAGAAACCACCAAACTGTGACAGTACTTTTTATATTCCCTTCAGTACTGAATGAGTGCTCCAATTTCTCTGCATCCCTGCTAGCATTTGGTATTGTCATTATTTTATTTTATTTTATATTTAGAAATTCTGACAGAGGTGTAGTAATATCTTTATTGTGGTTTTAATTTGTCTTTCCTAAATAGCAAATGATGTGGAATATCTCATCATGTGCTTATTGGCCATCTATACATCACTTTGGTGAAATGCCTCCATGTCCATTTTCTAATTGACTTGCTTGGTTTTTTTAATGTTGAATGTTGATAGATTTTTATATATTACACAAGTGTAATCCTTACCATAATAAAGTTCAAAATTGTTAGGAAGGGAAAATGTACCTTTAATTGTTCAAGCTATCTGCATGATACTGATTTTTCTTTGATCTCTTCTAGGCCTGGTCACTGATTGTTGTTGTTAGGTGCCATCAAGTCAGTTCTGACTCATAGCAACCCTATGTACAACAGAACAAAACTTCTGCCTGGTCCTGCACCATCCTTGCCATCGTTGCTATGCCCGAGCCCATTGTTGCATACACTGTCCTGTTGAGGGTCTTTCCCTTTTTTGCCAACCCTGTACCTTACCAAGCACGATGTCTTTCTCCAGAAACTCATTCCATCTGAAAACATTTCCGAAGTATGTGAGGCCATTCTGCCTTCTAAGGAAAATTCTGGCTCTACTTCTTCCAAGCCAGGTTTGTTCGCTTTTCTGGCAGTCCATGGTATATTCAATATTCTTTGCCAACGCCACAATTAAAAAGAGTCAGTTCTTCAGTCTTCCTTACTCACTGTCTAGCTTTCACATGTGTGTGAGGCGACTGAGGATAACATGGCTTCAGTAAGGCACACCTTAGTCATCAGAGTAACATCTTTGCTTTTCAGCACTTGGTTTCCAAAGAGAGAAGCTTCAGAAGTTTGCCTTATTTGGTAAGGAGTAGGCTTATCTTTTAGATTTCAATTATTGGACTTTGCTTTAGTACTTCTTCCACATATCACACTTGTCCTCAGAAGATACTGAATTTAAAGGCTGAAAATATCACCCTCAAGATGTCTCCCCTGACATCCTAGAACTGTTATACATTTAAATGATACCTTAAAATATCTGTTAAATTGGGAAAGCTTCCCCCAAAATAACAGCCTTATAGATCTTGGACATACAATGAAGAAATTTTGAGACTTATCCCTACATTGTCTATCCTTTCTTTTAGCCTAGTGATGTTTGTTAAGAATTCTCTAAAATGGATCCTACTAGAGAATACATGAGAGGCATCCAGGAACTGAAAGATTTGTGCAAACTCCTGAATTGCACTGTTTTGGTCGAATCTAAATTAGAACCCATAGATTCAACATTTTTACTTAGTAAACACATTGGTCACCTGCACTGTGGCCAAACCAACCATTTTTGGAACTTCACAAAATCACTCTTTTTGGTATAAACAAACTATAAAATATGACTTGCCTTTTTGTCCTGTTGTCTTACCTTTAGACAGTTAGAGCAGTGGGAGTGTGTTTAGAATCTAGAGTTTAACATTTGGGGCTACACTGTACACCACATCAGAAGCTGAAACAACCAATTACAAGATTTCTAAAAAACAGCCTCTCAATCTCCAATAAATAGACCTAATATAAAATGAGAAAAGAAAATATAGTACCCAAAGAAAAATAATTATGTTTTCTATGCACGAGTACCATTAGAATAACTATATCTTCACTGTAAAAGTTAGTAGAATGGCTTGTTTTAATAAGCTATTGCCAAGGTATTTCAGGAAAAGAGTATTTTTCAAGAACAGCTCTGAGACATCAGTAAGTACAGATTATATTTTCTAAATAGATTCTTTTGTTCAGGGTCTAAGTTTAATTTTTGGCCAGCTTCAAAATGCTTTCTTCTAAAGGAGCTATTTTTAACTGAGTCATGATATTCATTTCATTCTCAGAAGTAGTTTCATTGGGTCAGTTTGGGAGGCTGAAAATAGATGGATCAGATACTGACTAACAAAAGCGTGGAGCAGGAGGACAAAGGCAGCTAGCATTTAGAACAGCGATTTAGGGTTCCTGGATTTCTGTTTTTTTTTTCCTTGCCTTGAAAAAGCCTAAGACTTTTCATTTTCTTGAATCTAAACAGAAGCAAAATGGGCTCTCAACTATTCCAATCTAAACTAAGCTTCTATTTTCCTACTGGAAAGTACTATTAACTTTCCCCTGAGAAAGATAGGTTATATAAGGGCCAAATAAATAAGACTCCATTTAGCAGCGCATACAATGAGCACAAAAATCAACGTGAGCCCCTCTGACAGCTGAAATTAGATGTCTCATAATGTTTTGCCAGCTTCATAGAGCATTGTATACTTTCAAGTTACCCTCTCTGCCTTTGTGCTCCTTTATCTTCTTTTGCCTCTCTCATTAAAAATGCAATTTTGCCCTTTTGTTAACATTTCATGGTCTTGGGGACTTTCTTTTAAGATGTGGCCACAAAGCCTTGAATTGGTGGCACAGGCATTGCTAACAGCAAATTAACCTGGAAGAATATGCACCTTGGGGTTACTCAATAACACATTACCATTGATAATGTTCATTTTGAAGTTTGGCCTTTTGTTCCTTTTATGTCACATCGCATCCAGACAACAATGAACAAAGACTATCGAGAGTTGCCTGGAAGAAACAAATGCCTAGTAGTTTTACAGTATCGTTGGCATTCTCATGCCTGAAGATATGGGACTGAAATGTGAGGCACAGGTTTAAGGTTAAGAGAGGAAGACAGAAAATTAGTTAACTATTTTTTTAGACGGAAGCAACAAAAAATCTCCAGGGGCAAACCACCACCATTTAGTAAACAGATGGACCAAGAAACATGTTATTTAGTAAAATATCATAAATACCACAACTGCCTTGCTAACCTTTTCATGTTACCCTGAAAGCTGATTTTATTTTTAAGAAAGAGGAGTTAAGAAGAAGATGACTCACTTCAGCAATATTTATTCTATTGTATATATATATATATATATATATTTTGTATATATATATATATATGGAGCAACCTACAATAGCGTTCAAGGCCCTGTGTGATCTGGTACCTGCCAACTCCCATCCAAATTCCTTCTTTGATCTCATTGCCTTCTACTCTCCCCCTCACTCTGATCCAGGCCAACTGGTCTCTCCTCAGTCTGGAACCTGCCAGGCATGTTTCTGTCTTTGCTCCTTTGGGTTGTGTCCCCTGTCTGGCCATATCCTCTACTAGATAGCTGCAAGGCAAACTCCCTCGCCTTCAAGCCTTGGTTCAAATGACATTCACTGGATGAGGCCTATTCTAACCACCCTATTTAAAAGTCAACCCTTCACCCCTGATGCAGCATCCTGAGTCACTTTACCTTGCTCTACTTTTTTTTAAATTCTAACCTAATCACATCATTTACTTATTTTTGTGTTTGCTGTATATTATTGTTTATTTATATTGCTATAAAAAAAATTTTTTTAACCAAAAAACATATATAAAGTATTAAATCTGTAATGGCAAAGACCTTTGCTTTGTTTCATTCATTGATGCATCCCAAGAGTATAGAACAATACATAGTACAACGGAGGTGTGCCATTCATATTTGTCAGACAAATGAAACCGGTCCATAGAATTGACTTAACTTTCAATGTTAGCTCTGATATTTAATTTCTTTATTAGCTATTTACCAGAATTTATTTCTGCCTTCATTTTACAGACAAAAATTCTAAGATTTGAAAGGATATTGCATTTTCTCCCAGTCTTCAGTATGGACTACATCTCAACATAAAGAAAACACAAATCCTCACAACTGGACTAAAAAGCAACATAATGAGAAATGGAGAAAGTATTGAAGTTGTAAAGGATTTAACTTTATTTGGATCCACAATCGACACCCATGGAAGCAGCAGCCAAGAAATCAAATGACATAATACATTGAAGAAATATGCTGCAAAAGACCTTTTCAAAGTGTTAAAAAGCAAAGATACCACTTGGAGGACTAGGTGGGCCTGACCCAAGCCATGGTATTTTCAGTCACCTCACATGCATGTGAAAGCTGGGCAATGAATAATGAAGATCAAAGAAGAATTGATGCTTTTGAGTTATGGTGTTAGTTAAGAATATCAAACATACCATGGACTGCCAAAAGAACACACAAATCTGTTCTGGTAGAAGTACAGCCAGAATGCTCCTTAGAAATGAGGATGGCAAGACTCCCCCCCCTCCACCACATACTTTGGACACTCTATCAGGAGCGAGCAATCCCTTGAGAAGGACATTACGCTTGGTAGAGGGCGAGTGAAATAGAGGAAGACCCTCAAAGGGATGGATTGACACAGTGGCTCCAACAATGGGCTGAAACATAGTAACAATTGTGAGGATGGCACAGGATGGGGCAGTGTTTCATTTTGTTGCTCTGAACCAGAACTGACTTGACAGCACCTAACAACAACAACAACAAATACTTCTAGAATATATCACCCACTAAGCACAAGGGTTTAAAAAAGACAAAAATAGAAGAAGAAATCATTTTAAAAGTAGTTGACTACATCATTTTGCACTGGTGTGATGGAATCAGCGTAATCAAATACTTAAATGCTGAAAAATATATACAAAAACAAACTATACAGGCTCTATAGAGAGTTTGTGTCTTGCTGCTAAAATGTTCAACCTCAATATAGAGGAATGGCAGCATTCTATTTAGAAAATGATTCTGTGACATTTCAGTAAATTCTCAAATCTATAACCTCCATTTTTTGAACTGTTGCTGGAGGACAGATGTTTTCCCTGTGGGGGTTACACCTCTGTGAGCAGTTAAAAAAGGAAGGGTGAGCTTTCTGTACACAGCGTCACTATTCACTGAAGAAGGTTATTTTAGTGCTAAATTATCTGCACAAAACCATATGGTTAGAAGAAAATAGACTGCTAGCCAATATAGAGCATCTCCAGAGGGCACTAGACTGGCATTAGATGCCTGCTGATTTGTTTGCTATTTGAATAGACGCTTTCCTTTCCTTGGCTAATTGATGGGAATCACGATTTGGGGCCAAAATTCCACTTTAAAAGATAGAATAAAATAGAACATCTTCAAGTAAGAAATATTTTCTAATATATATGTTCTTCATATTTTGTTCCAAATCCTAAGTGTTATCTAATACAATTGCTGAGTGCTATATGCCTTTGGCACACAAATTATATGAATCCCTCTCAATTCATCATAATACATGAGACTTCAAAAACTGTCTCTTCTGGAGTTAATGAAGATAACTGGTGAATTGATGAAAGGCAGGTGATTTCTGCTCCTGAAAGATGGCAATAATCACAGGTCCCACAATACCTTTGTAGGGAAAACTCTCCATTTAGGGATAAAGATTAATATGATATTAAACTTTGGTGAATTTCACAGGTGTTATAATGACATATATAAAACAATTAACATTTGCATTGTACTTTCTCAAACACTCTTGTTAAATATTAACAACCCTGTGAACTGAGTTTTTAGATTTTAAGTTGTAAATTGGTTTGTCCAGTTTACACAGCTGGGATTTAAACTCAGATCCTCTAGCTTTAAATCCTATTCTATTACAATGTCACTTCCATACCCTAATTTTATTTGGGTTTAATTTCCTTTGTGTTAATGTCTTTAGCTAAGGAGGTTCGATTCTGGCAGTTGGTGGTATTGTAGTTCTTAATTGCCAATACTTTAAAAAAATTAGTAATTATTTTCCTCTTATGATGAAATGTTCCTTAGCTCCTCAAAACATTAAGATCACTCAACCATATGGTTTCAAATTCATGTCTTAAAATTGAATGGCAAAATATGTTACTCAGTATTTCAGCATCCGAATATATAATACAGAAGCACCTCAATTATCTAAGGAGAATTCTCTTTGTCTCAGCGTAATTAGTACTACATTTATCATTATGGGGTCACAACTAATTCGTCTCAATTTTGGTTATTTTCCATACTGTTGTATAATGACAATTGATCTTTAGGACAAGAGAGTTGTAAACTTTCTAACATCAAATAGTTATATGCAGTACACTTTATTTACAAGTCAAGAATATGTAGTGATATATTTCCATTAAATTTTAGGCCAAAATATTGAAATAAATAGCTCATTATCTGTTCCTTCACATGGCACTTACCATTTTCTACTTTCACTTTAGTTTTGTATGGACATGTCTTTTCTTCTCTACTGATCCATAAATTGCTTGAGATCAAGATTAATGTCTATTTCATCTTTGCAACTTTACCCTGTTTAATACAGCATTTTGTTTGTAGTAGGTATTCAATAAACATTTAATTCAGGAATGGGTTAATTGTTGTTGTTGTTAGGTGCCATTAAGTCCGTTCCAACTCATATCAACCTTATGCACAACAGAATGAAACACTGTCTGGTCCTGCGCCATCCTTACAATCCTTGTTACGCTTGAGCCCATTGTTGCAGCCACTGTGTCAATCCACCTTGTTGAGGGTCTTCCTTTTTTCCACTGACCCTGTACTTTGCCAAGCATGATGTCCTTCTCCAGGGACTGATCCCTCCTGACAACATGTCCAAATATGTAAGATGCAGTCTCGCCATTCTTGCTTTTAAGGAGTATTCTGATTGTACTTCTTCCAAGACAGATTTGTTTGTTCTTTTGGCAGTCCATGGTATATTCAATATTCTTCGCCAACACCGCAATTCAAGGGAGTCAATTCTTCTTCAGTCTTCTTTATTCATTGTCCAGCTTTCACATGCATATGATGCATTGAAAATACCATGGCTTGGGCCAGGCATACCTTAGTCATCAAGGTGACATCTTTGCTTTTCGACACTTTGAAGAGGTCCTTTGCAGCAGATCTACTCAATGCAATGATGTGTTGTTTAATTTCTTGACTACTGCTTCCATGGCCGTTGATGGTGGACCCAAGTAAAATGAAATCCTTGACAACTTCAAACTTCTCTCCATTTATCATGATGTTGCTTATTGGTCCAGTTGTGAGGATTTTTGTTTTCTTTATGTTGAGGTGCAATCCATACTGAAGGCTGTGGTCTTTGATCTTGATTAGTAAGTGCTTCAAGTCCTTTTCACTTTCAGCAAACAAGGTTGTGTCACCTGCATAATGCAGGTTGTTAATGAATCTTCCTCTAATCCTGATGCCCAGTTCTTCTTCATATAGTCCAGCTTCTCAGATTATTTGCTAGGCATACAGCTCTTCCCCAGTCATCTTTTGAGCACCTTCCAGCCTGGTGGGCTCATTTTCCAGCACTATATCAGACAATGTTCCACTGCTATTCATAAAGTTTTCACTGGCTAATGCTTTTCAGAAGTAGACTGCCAGGTCCTTCTTCCTAGTCTGTCTTAGTCTGGAAGCTCAGCTGAAACCTGTTCTCTATGGGTGACCCTGCTGGCATCTGAATACCGGTGGTATAACCTCCAGCATCACAGCAACATGCAAGCCCCCACAGTATGACAAACTGACAGACACATGGGGGAATGGGTTAATTAGTAAAATCAAAAGTTTTCTGCTCATCATTCAGTTATTTAAAGATGTAAGTTAAACAAGAATAATCCACTAAGTAGTTATTTCATATCAAAGACAACTCATGCATCAAAATAAGAATACTTATACCTCAGTCAAATTTTAAACAAATGAAGCTGATGGCATAGAGTCCTTTCATCTTTGTTAAACAGATAGTTTACATTAATTTATGAATTGTGTTTATCAAATTTCTACGGCATTAAAAATAATTTCCTCCCATAAAATTTTTGAATTTGGACTCTGATTTAAGAAGCAAAATCCATTATTCTAGCTTATTTATGCCACCATCTTGACACATAGGACTCCCCTGGGATACCTGGAAAATAATCATTCTCTCCTGCTGTTTCCATTAACACTCTAGATCACTCATTATCTTCAGTAGAAACTGTCTTTGAAACCGTAACACCCTTCAGCTTGAAATATGCTTTTTGACTGTTCAGAGGTAAAAGGTTTAGGATTTTTATTAAGGGACTTACATTGGGATGAAAATTATAAGCAAAGGAACCCCTTAGCTAAGACATTCAGGGAAAGTGATCGCCAAGTCTCTCCTGCTGCTTAGCAAAATACTAACTTCATATATTAAAAAAAATATATATTAGAGCATAAAAAATATATATATAGCTGAGGTTAAAGTGCTAGAAACACACTTTGCCAGCTCTCCAAATGAGAGTCTCTACTTCCTAAGCCATTGCTCTCATCAGCTAAGGTTACAAGACCTACTTTCTTTCTCTGCCTACCCTTGAGTTGAGAAAGTAAAATTATTTCTCTAATCTTTTCCCCATTTGACTATGTGGCTACAGCCATTAGTCAGCAAGATTTATTGAGTTCTTTTTCTGTGGAAAGCCTGGGATGCAGATGTCATGCTGTGTATCAGCACAAAAGAACAGGGGTCAGTGGAAGGGGTATCTTTGTCTTCAAAGATCACAAATAGAGCAGCCTAAGGAAGATGCTAATTCCTACGTCACCTAATTCTTTTACTGGACTTACAGAGAAAAGCACAGATCAATACGAAGGAGTGCTGCCAAAACATTTTCTTCCTCTGGTTTGGAGAAAGAGGTACAGGATAAAATAAGGATCCTCAGCTCACACAAATTGGTCTTATTTTTAGGCAAGTACCCCACGTGAATTCGAAAACACACGTCATTTACTGAAAGGTGACCTTATTAGGAAAATTAGCTGTAAAGGCATGAAATGTATGATAAAATTTTTCTAAAAATATCCTAATACAACCCTCAGATATTCAGAGAAAGGCTAGTTGATTAACGCAGGAGAAATCAAGGTTTATCAAAATTACATTCTCTTTTAAGCAAACAATTGCTTTATACAAAGATTTGTAGGAATTCTTATCACAGTGTTTTATTTCCCATTAGAAGTTTTCGTTTGTTTGTTTTCCTGTTTCTTGCAATCTCATTCCATTGCAGAAAGGGCAGTGCTTTGATAAAGGATAAAGACAATGTGCAGCAATTCAGTGGGAGAGGAAAGCCAATTTCCAGAACCACAGTGTGATGACTTTAATCTCTTCCAGTATCTTTTCCCTTGCAATGTTCTTTATGATCGATAAAGAAACTTTCTCAGTGTTCTTGAGATTGATTGGTTTCATCACTACAAGACATTTTTCTACCTAAGTTTGTTGAAAGTTGTCCCCGACACAATCTTTGCTACCCTACCTTTCTCTCTCTCTCTCTCTTTTTTTTTTTCACAAGACATTTTGGGAAGAAAGAAAGAAAAAAAAAAAAGCTATTAGCAAGGTGATTAAGAATTATGACAGGCAATCCTTTGCCAAATGCTGACCATCTGGAAAGTAGGAATGTAGTTAAAGTTGAGTTTCTGGCTACACAAAAGCTAAAGCCTTTTACATAAATGAAATGTCCACTCTTAAGTTGTTTCATTATAGAGTATCAAATAACCAATACGCACTGTTAAAACAGATCATGAACGGCTTGTACAGTTACAGCCCTCAACTTTAATGAAATAAAACTCTTGAGGTTTTTTTCCTTTCTGTGTAGAATTATGAGAGGTTAGAATAGCCATGGCATCCCACCGGCATGGTATTTCTTCTTAGTATTTTTTTTTTATTCTATGACAATGTTCCCAGGGACCTCTTATCCTGAAATATTCAGCTACTGCAAAAAAGAAGTTGGGGGTTGGAGCAGATCAGGGAACGGACTGTAGTTTGTGAGGAAAGGAGTGGGTGGTAAATTGATTAGGGAGTCAGGACAGCCAGTTCTGAAACAAAACTAATTTCACAGAAGAAGAGCTTTAGTAGTTTGAAAGAAGAAAAAGAGCAAAACAATTCTAGATTCTGTAGTTGCTATTAATGGGGACTTCATTACTTTGAAGGCAAGGTTAACTAACATTATGAAATATACTCTGATGTCTTTCTTGTAAAACATAAATTTGAATTATTTTAGGACCTTGTAGACATGTATAGGCTCAGATACTGACTTAGGTGATATGTGGAGTCCATTGTATTTTCTTCTGAAGGAAAGGAGATTTTATTTCTTGAATTTGAATTTCTGTATCATTCATGACAGAGAGCTTGTTTTGAGTCCTCAGTATAGAATAATATAGACATGCACATGCTAAGATGTTAAAGATTTGTTTATGTCTCCAAGTAGAGGTTTGGCTGGCATCATTCAGTAATTCCACAAATACATATTCAGATTTTACAGGGTTTTAGGCATACACAAGGTTGAGGAAAATGTGGTCCTTGTTCCAAAGAGCTAAGAGAGAAATTATAGGATACAGACATATCCTTATTGTTAAATAAACATCCCAAAGGAAACAAAAAAATACCACACCCATCACCGATTCCGACTCATAGCAACCCTATAGGATAGAGTAGAACTGCCCCATAGGGTTTCCAAGGAATGCCTGGTGAATTCGAACTGCTGACTTTTTGATTAGCAGCCATAGCTCTTAACCAGTATGCCACCAGGTTTTCCAAAATGTCATCTGATATTGCCCTCATATAACTGCCCCATAGGGTTTTCAAAGAGTGACTGGTAGATTTGAACTGTCAACCTTTTGGTTAGCAGCTGAGCTCTTAACCAGTGAGTCACCAGGGCTCCACTAAAAATCTTTAGAGATTACAAAGTGTGAGGGAATTTAGAGACATAAAAGAAGTTAGCCCTGCATGGAAAAATTGGGAAAGGTTTCACGGGAATAGCAGCCCTTGAATTAGGCCTTACTTTGGGGAAAAATTTAAGAACTGGCAGGAAGAACTTTGGGAAAAGTGAATAAATTAACAAGATCCCAATGGAGTGAGGTTATCTGTATGGTCCTGGAAAGTGAATAATTCAATCTGATAGAGAATGCTGTTGTTGGTGGTGGTTGCCCTGGAGTCGATCCCGACTCCTGTCAACCCCATGTGACCCCATACGTGCACAGCTGAACTTCTTCATAGGATTTTCAAGGCTGTGGCCTTTCAGAAGCAGATTCCCGGGCCTGTCTTCTGAGGCACCTCTGGGTATATTTAAACCGCCAACCTTTTGGCTAGTAGTTGAGTGCTTACCTGTTTGTACCAACCAAGGACTTCAGAGTATAGGAATTCCAGTAGGGAAAATGAAGACAGAAAAGGCAGCTTGATAAAAATTACCCAGGTTTTTAAATGCTAAGCCAAGGAATTTGAACTTTATTACTCAAGCAATGAAAAATGAGAACTATTATATGTTGCATGTATCGTGCCTCTTCCTAAGGCAGCTCTTTACAAAGGCTATATCATTTAATGTTCTCATCAGCCCCATCAGCTAGGCATTTTGCATGAAGGAATAGGTGAATGGGATTTAAGCAATTCTCATTCCAACGCTCTTTGCTCTAGATGAACAATCTCGAGAATTTCACGAAAAGTATGGAACTCTTCCCCGAAAAATGTACATGCGCCCATATACACAAAACTTTTTGTACACTTTTAGGATGTTCTCTAATTGCCATTTTCATTTTATGTTAACAATATGTACACTCTCCAAAGATATCTCCCAATGAGGGCATTCATTTCCTTCTAATTCCATGATCCAGTAATATGGCAGTAAGAGAATATATTAAAGAATGTTACAGAAGTAAGTTATTGAATAAGGTCATTATTTTTCTTATTCTAATAATATGAAAGGAATTTTACATTAAAGGATTATATATAACAATGTAATAATTTCAGCCTTACATTTGGAAATGCATCAAAAATACAAATAGGCCTAAATCTGCAATATCACACATTCATTTAAATCTCTTCAATATTTCATTAGTTTTTTTTTTCTTTGTCTGAATATTTTATCCAGTGCTTTCTTTTTTTTAGAATCTCAAATACCGTACTTAACTTTACCTTCATCTTCCAATTTAATTATCTACATTTTCACCAGTTGAGGATACTTCTACTTCAGTTGTTTTAGAGAATGAGGCCTTGAGGACAGAATTCTGAGTCACAAATCTGTACTTACTTGCCATGTGAATCTGGACATAGGACATCTTGGTTAAGCTCAGAAAAATCTTTCAGATTCTTCTTCTGTAAAATGTAGGCAATACTAACAACAAATCTACTTCAAATGGTTATTACATGTATCAATTTTATAAATGATAGGAATAGTATAAATATTGGTTATTAATTCATCAATCATTCTTAAGAATCTAGTTGAAATCACAGAACATTAAGTTAGGTTTTGGAAATAAAGAAATAAAGAACCTCCCTCCCCCTCACCCAATAAAAAGGGTAAATAGAAAAAGCTCATGGTACAGTGAAAGGGACAGACACATAACAGTGTAAGATAACAAAGGCATATATTTTATTATATAATTATAAAGTACTAGGAGAATACAGATGAAGAGGAAATGTATGATACTAGAAGTGGTGCTGAGAAAAGGCAATATTTGCGTGGCATCTTCTAGTAGACGCTGGGCTAGCTTATTATCGAAGAGGTTCACAATGTGTATCAGCAGTTTCCCATTTTCATATAGCATATTTACCCAGGGAACAGTGCTCATGCTTCAGAATAAACACAGTATGCAGGCAAGAGAGAAATGCTGTATCTTACTTGAAAGGCCGCTGGCCGGACCATTTATATGGTAGTAAAAGGGCATCTTTTCAGTTACATAGAGAAGCACATTGGATTTGTTTGAAATTCAGTATCTGAAAAAAAGTGAGTATGTCAACCATCCCATCTTATTTATCCTTGTGTCTTCTAAACCTAAAAGAACTGGCATCCCATTCTGAATATGGGATAAATATTTGTGAAAGGATTGTTTGACCATACACCATCATCTCATTTAGACTTCACATCAAGGCTTTGAATACAGTATTATTAACTCCATATTTTAAATAAAAGATACATTTTTCTTTCCAAGAAGATTCAGCTAGTAAGTGACTGAGTTGACATTCATAACCAGAATTTTTAACCCTAAAGTTAGTTTAGAAGGCAAAATCAATGAATATAATGATCCAATGATTTATAACTAAGGACATACTAAAAAAAAAAAGGTACTAACATATATGTAGTACCTACAGACTGTCAAAAACCTCACTAGGCATTGTTATTACACATTTAATCCTTGCAACAAACTTCTCAATGAGCTAAGGGAGTATTTGAACTCCAAAAATCAGACTTCAGTGTCCGTACTACCTTTCGCCTCATATATGTATTCAGTGAGATTTAGTTTCCTGGATTTTATATTTAATAGTTGGATTCAAACAGATTAAGAAAAATAATAATATGCCTGAAACACAAATTCCCAAGTTCCCCTAGTATAAGACTTGGGGGGGAGCATCTCCAATGTTTGCTGGACTTCACATTCTGAAATACACATCTTATCCTCATCTGTGAAAACTCCCTTTTTACTTAGCCTGTTTTGAATGTATAAATACAAACCTCAACTATCATAACACCACTTTTGAGCCTATGTTTATAAATAATACAACACAGTTCAAAGCAAAAAATTCGAGATAGCAAAATGTCACCCATTATATTAAAGACAAATTAGGCAATGCTGATTAGATGTCTGCGAACTGGCTTGACAGTTTAAAAATCAGAGTTTTATTTCATGTAAAGTAAGATAAGCAATAGCTGTTTTAATGAGAGTCAACCTCTAAATCTAAAATTGAGGATAACAAGACAAGACCCTGCCTTGATAACCTTGGATGTTTTGGAGAAAGGAAATAGTTATCTGTACTTTTCTACAATTCTGCTTTGAAGATAAGCCAGAAGGATGACAACATTTTTTTTGCACAAAGATGATTTAATAGATATTTGAAAAATTAAAAGTAAATATAAAGTGGCATCCTTTTCTTCATACTGTGTTGTGTATTTGCAGGTCCGTTGTTATTTTCTCTTTTGGTTTGAGAGCTCTGAAGGGCAGGAATTCTTGTTTTTTTTATATGTTGTTGTAAAACACTAAGCACAATAGCTCTGCCCCATAAATACGTAATAATATATAACAAGATGAACAGGAACACAAACATTACAAAAGAAAATGAGTCCCACACTGACTCAAATTCTCAATACATGTGTGTGTCAATTTCTCCAGATCTTCCTAAACAGTTGTTGTTGCTGTGTGTCGTCAACTCGATTTCAACTCATAGTGACCTTATAAAAAAAAAAAGTAAAACTGCCCCATAGGGCTTCAAAAGAGCAGCTGGTAGATTAGGACTTTTGGTTAACAGCCTGAGCTCTTAACCACTTTGCCACCAAGACCCCTCCCCAATCAGTAGCTCTTTCCATGTACTAAGGGACTGACCTTAACCTTCAAGTCCAGGGCTTACAAACATTGGTTATTTCTTACCTAGTTATACAAAGCATCGGTTATTGTTGTTGTTAGGTGCTATCTAGTAGTTTCAACTCATAGCGACCTTATGTACAACAGAATGAAACACTGTCCAGCCTGGTGCCATCCTCATAGTCATTGCTTTTTTTCAGCCCATTGTTGCAGCCACCGTGTCAATCCATCTCGTTGAGGGTCTTCCTTTTTTTTTCACCTACCCTCTAATTTACCAAGCCTGATGGCCTACTCCAGGGGCTGGTCCCTCCTAATAACATGTCCAAAGTATATGAGAGTATGTATCATCATCCTTGCTTCCAATGAGGATTCTGGCTGTACTTCCAAGACAGCTTTATTTGTTTTTCTGGCAGTCCATGGTATATTCAATATTCTTCACCAACACCACAATTCAGTTCTTTGGTCTTCCTTTTTCATTGTCCAGCTTTCACATGCATATGAGGCAAGTGAAAATGCCATGGCTTGGGTCCGTCACAATTTAGTCCTCAAAATGACATCTTTGCTTTTTAACACTTTAAAGAGGCCTTTTGTGGTAGATTGCCCAATGCAATGCATCATTTGATTTCTTGACTGCTGGTTCCATGAGCACTGATTATGGATCCAAGTAAAATGAAATCCTTGACAACTTCAATTTTTTCTCCATTTATACTCATGCTTAATTAAAGATGTTCAATAATATGTATTGAACTCTCCTCCATTTCATTAAGGGGATACTGCAAGGTTTCAAGTCAGGAAAGACGTGCATCAGGGTTGTATCCTTTCACCATATCTATTCGATCTGTATGCTGAGAAAATTAATACGAGAAGCTGGGGTATATGACAAAGAACAGGGCATCAGGATTGGAGGAAGACTCATTAACAACCTGCATTATGCAGATGACACGACTTTGCTTGCTGAAAGTGAAAAAGACTTGAAACATTTTTTGAGTCTTTTCTTCATCTTACTGATGAAGATCAAAGACTACAGCCTTCCATATGGATTACACCTCAACATAAAGAAAACAAAAATCCCCACAACTGGACCAATAAGCAACATCATGATAAAAGGAGAAAAGATTGAAGTTGTCAAGGATTTCATTTTACTTGGATCCACAATCAACACCCATGGAAACAGCAGTCAAGAAATCAAAAGATACATTGCTTTGGGCAAATCTGCTGCAAAAGGCCTCTTTAAAGTGTGGAAAAGCAAAGATGCCACCTTAAAGAGTAAGGTGTGCCTGACCCAAGCCATGGTGTTTTCAATTGCCTCATATGTATGAGAAAGCTGGACTATGGATAAAGAAAATCAAAGAAGAATTGAAGTCTTTGAATTGTGGTGTTGGTGAAGAATATTGAATATACCATGGACTGCCAAAGGAATGAAAAAATCTGTCTTGGAAGAAGTAAAACCAGAATATTCCTTGAAAGCAAGTATGGCAAGACTTCATCTCACATACTCTGGACATGTTCTCAGGAGGGATCAGTTCCTTGAGAAGGACATCATGATTGGTAAAGTAGTTGTTGTTCGGTGCCACCAAGTCAGTTCTGACTCATAGACTCATAGTGACTCTATGCACAACAGAAGGAAACACTGTTCGATCCTACGCCATCCTTACAATTGTTGTTATGCTTGAGCCCATTATTGTAGCCACTGTGTCAATCCACCTCACTGAGGGTCTTCCTCTTTTTTGCTGACCCTGTACTTTACCAAGCATGATGTCCTTCTCCAGGAACTGATCCCTCTTGACAACATGTCCGTAGTATGTAAGACCAGTAAAGCAGAGGGCCAATAAAAAAAAGGAAGACCCTCAACAAGATGGCTTGAGAGAATGGGTGCAGCAATGGGCTCAAGCATAAAAAGATGGATTGACAGAGTGGCTGCAACAATGGGCTGAAGCATAAAAACGATTGTGAGGATGGTTCCAGACTAGCAGTGTTTAGTTCTATTGTACATAGGGTTGCTGTGAGTTGGAACTGACTCAATGGCGCCTAACAACAACAACAACAAAAAAAAACAACATTCCGTTAAGTAAAAAAAAAAAATCTCAAAAGCAAATGGATCAGATTTAACACATGCCCTAATTCCATGAAGACAAGGATATGAGTGAAGAATTATGAATCTAGAACTGGAGAAGGAGTTTTCCAAGACAGCACTCGTACAGATTACCTGGGAATAGAATATTAAGGTCAAATTACATAAAATTATTTCCACAGGAAAACAGAAAAGTATATGCATGTTTCTCTTTCCAAAATTCCTAATATTAGTTCCATTGTTGTTGCGTGCTGTTGAGTCCATTTCAACCAATAATGACCCTATATGACAGAGTAGAACTGCCCTGTAGGGTTTCCTAGGCTATAACCTTTATGGGAGAAGCCCTGCTGGTGCAGCGGTTGAACTGCTCAGCTGCTAATGAAAAGGTTGGCGGTTCAACCCCCCTAGCCACTACATGGGAGAACGATGAGGCAGTCAGCTTCCGTAAAGACTTACAGCCTTAGAAACAGTATGGGGCATGTGTTAAAAGTGTTACTATGTCCTATAGGGTCACTGTGAGTCAGAATTGACTTGATGGCAATGGGTTTAATCTTTATGGGAACAAATTGGCAGGTCTTTTCTCCCAATGAGATCCTCACAACTGGATTAATAAGCAACATCATGATAAACAGAGAAAAGATTGAAATTGTCAAGGATTTCATTTTACTTGGATCCGCAATCAACAGCCATGGAAGCAGCAGTCAAGAAATCAAATGGCAAAGAATGTATTGCATTGGGAAAATATGCTGTGAAAGACCTCTTTAAAGTGTTAAAAAGCAAAGATGTCACTTTGGGAATTAAGTTGTGCCTGACCCAAGCCACGGTATTTTCAACCACCTCATATGCGTGTAAAAGTTGGACAACGAATAAGGAAGACCGAAGAAGAATTGATGCCTCTGAATTGTGGTGTTGAAAAGTATATTGAATATACCATGGACTGCCAGAAAAATAAACAAACCTGCTTTTTTGGGGTGGGGGGCGGTAAGCCTTTAAATTATCATAGTGTTTTGTTAGCACAGAGTTACTTATTCTATCCTAATACACCCTCTTTAATATGCTGTGAAAATCAATGATTATTAAAGGGAATGACTGGTTATTATTTACACACCTGAATCTCTAAAAGTTTGTTCAATAGTGCCATTTATTATAAAGAATTAATTGTAAAGAGATAAATCATTCTTACTGTGGTCACATAATGGGACAGAAATAGTTTTGCTTCAAAAATTCCTTTCTTGGCCAAATTTTACTCAAATCTGTTAAATAAAATAATCTCATCCAGTATTTAATCCATGCCTTTGTAGTAACAGGGGCTTTCTCCTTCTAGAATATTTTCATAAGAAGAACCAAGAATGAAGAACATAATTAATGAAAATACATTTATTTATTTTCTTTTCTGTCAGAAACATGTATACTTACATATTTTTTCTAAAATAAAACAAACAAACAAAACCCCCTTAATCTCTGTTTCAAATGAAAAACATCAAATGTGGGAAAAATGTTCTTTGGTTCAAAGCCCAAATTCTCCCACATGATTTCTCATTTTGTGCTTGAAATACTGGTACTGAGAAGGGATTTTCCAGCATGAACAGCTCAGTATTCCCACTCATTTCTAGTAGTAGCTAATGGCTGTCTATTGTGACTTAGGAGAAGTATTTGTTTCACTTACTGCCACATTTCTGAGAGATCACGTCTAAATGAAAAGGATGCTGCGACTGGGTGCTTTGCAATCAATGGTGCTAAATTCTTAAACTCTTAGGTATGCATGGTTATGCAGTGTCAATAAAAAATTATACTGGTGTCAGTAATCCTGAAGAGAGAGAGAAAGGAGGAAACCCAGAGAGTAAAAAAAGAAAGAGGGAGAGATCATAACAATAAACCACCTGGCAGCCTCAGAAAGAAATTGGCATGTTTTACTTTATCACCTTCCCTGTTAACAAGTTTAGAGGAACTCCAGAAGACACTTTATGAGGAGGATTTAAAATCAGATAAGTTTTTACTTTAAAATGTGGTTGGATTTTCCAGCTCAATAGGCTTTGTAAAATATCAGGCAATAAAACAGCAGTCAAATTTAGACCAGATAAAGAAAATAAAAATATCAAGATACTTTCTCTAATTGAGCTATACTGTGGAGCCCTTAATTGAGCCTTGGTGGTACAGCGGTTAAACACTAGGCTGCTAACCAAAAGGTTAGCTATTCAAACCCACCAGCTGCCTCCACAGGAGAAGGATGTGGCAGTCTACTTCCATAAAGATTACAGCCATAGAAACCCTATGGGTCAGTTCTACTCTGTCCTATAGGGTTGTTATGAGTCAGAATTTGACTCCATGGCAATGGGTATGGAGCCCTTAGTTATATACTATGTTTAAAAAGATGTTTTTTGCTGCCAGTGATCTTCATATTCTGTCTTTAGATGGCAGAAGATTAGTGGCCAAGAACAATGTCGTAGATGCCCTGTGACATAGGACACCTAATAGTTGATGGAGAATACGCTGTGTTTTCATATCTGTGTCACCACAATAGCCTTATTGGCAAGGCCTGACATTTTGACTTACTTGTGAGAAATGATTTCTCCCTCAAAAGATAATAAGTGCTCATCTCCCTCAGATCGAATCATCAGCCGAGGTGGCAAATGTAGGACAGGCTACTGCAATTTACCAACATCTCATTCTGGAAAAGAGTATTTTCAGTGACTCTCATTCTAAGAAAGGAGGAAAAAGAAGTGAGAAAATGCTCTCAGTTCAATGAGCCATTCCCTATCTTTTCCGTTTCCAGAAAAATAAAACATACATGAACAAAATAGGTAAAAGCAGTCAGGTATGTCAACGCTGTCTCACTGTTGAGTGATTAGCCTTCAGAAGCTCTTCAAAGGTAGCTAGGTTGAAGGAAAATTTCTTGGTCCTTCAGGAAATTAGTTGGAATTACAATCATAAGAAACGAGAAATATTTGCAGGAAAGAAGCAGTACTTCTCTCACTCAAAACCAGATAAAAGATATAAAAATACAAAGGTGATGACTAGACACCATTCAGGACAGACACAGAAAACTAAGGGTCCCAGTTTTTATAAGCATGGAGAAGATACTGAAGGAAATAAGAAAGCTGCCTCAACCCTCAAAAATAGAGTATATTATTTTGAATTAAAGGTGACAAACCTTCCTATTTGAATAAATGATCAATGTTTAGAATAAAGATGTTTTCCTAAGGCAAACTTGTACATACCCAAAGAAATACTTTAAGATGGCATTATAATTTTCAATAAGGCATCATTTGATAAACATGCCCAATCAAAGCCTAAAGTATCAATCTTAGTTATGGAGGGAAGATCTAAACCATTTGGAACCATGATCTAAATGCATTTTTCTTCTGTGCTATTTTTATGGCATTATGGCAGGCTGGTCTTAATTCCTAGCCATGAATACGGCATCTAGAAGAAGCCGGCAGATGAAACCTTGAACTGGCCGTTTTCACTTCTAAGCTAGGCTTGATTGCCCTGGCCTTTAAATGTCAGGGCCTGGGCAGGAAAGGTCGAGACACTGCTCTTAAAGACTGGGAGTACCAAGATTCTCCCTGCTGATAAAGAAAAGTAAGAGTAAATATCTTTTTTTTTTTTTTTTTTCAAAATCCAGAAATTTTCAGTTTCTCAAAGTAAATGGCATGGGCAAACATTTGCCTCTTTTGTCCTTCAACTAAGAGAGCTATTTCACCTTGCAACTTTCTTAAGGGTAACTTTTAATCTCCAAAAGATGTGTCTGAAGCATGTTTTAAAATGAGAAAAGTTAAATCGAGGATAAATCGCCCTACCTGGAGTTGCAGGGCAGAGACTCACATTAACTGCGAGGAGCTTCCATTTCTAAGGAAAGTGATATTTTTACCCTGTTCACATGGGACATAACCTCCCTCTTAGGAACGCTTTAAGGTTTAAAGCAAGAAAAAGAAAAACATAATTTTATCCACAGAATGGAGTCTAATATAGCTCATTAATGTTCCTGGTTAAGACTTATGGCTATTTCTACAAATGTCCCTGGAAGTAGAATCAAAGTGAATGAAAACTATGTCTCTATAACAGCATTGTCAAAAATAAATATGAGAGCCACATAGCAATTTAAATTTTTCTAGTTGCCATATTGAAAAAAAAAGTAAAAAGAAACAAGAGAAATGAATTTTGGTATGCTGTTTAAACCAGTATATCCAAAATATTTTCATTTTAGTACCTAGTCACTGCTAGAAAAAAATCACACTTCATTAACTGTTAAATATGAATTTAAATAAGTTCAAATGAAATAAGTTTAGTTCTTCAGTTGCAGTAGCTGCATTTCCAGAGCTCAACAGACACATGTGACTATTGGCTCTCATACTCTCTAGTGCAGCGTCGGGATCCATGTAGTTCAATGCACTCATGTAACAGTTAATAAAAGAGAGGCTCCAATTGATTACATGGACTTCTTAAGGCTGCACAGTTAAAGAGTAATACATTCAACATGAATCCTTTTTTTTTTTTTTTTCCTCCCTAGGCTTTGAATATTTCTTCTACCTCAAGGTTTATTGAACTCAAATGTTCTAAGTTTAAATCTTAAAAACCAAAAGAGAAAATGTATAAGGACTTTCTCCAGTTCTCATTAGTTTATAACTCAGATCGATGAAGACAAATTCACTGATTATGTCATAAAACTTACAAGTCTCCAAATGACCTCTTTCTGAGCTATTTGGCAGCTCTACAGCCTGGTAAGGAGAAATATGCCCACTTATAGGACTCTTGGAAAACCTGGTGGCATGGTGGTTAAGAGCTATGGCTGCTAACCAAAAAGTTGGCAGTTCGAATCCACCAGGCGCTCCTTGGAAACTTTATGGGGTAGTTTTATACTCTGTCCTATTGGGTTGCTATGAGTCAGAATTGACCTGACAGCAATGAGTTATATAGGACTCTTATTTTACTTTTTTTCCCCTGAAAGTCAGCCAAATGTTCTAATTGCCACAGGCCTCCTTCCCATGGTTTTGTTTCTCATTTTAGTTGGATACCATGTTAGTCATTTATATTACAATTCTTGTGGCAGTGTCAGCCACATCTCAGAAATAAAGTGCATGTCATGCCATATCTAAATTCTTCTTTAAAGTGTGCCTCCAGACAACTGGCAGAGCCTCTTCAGTTAGCTCCAGTGTAACAGATGATGGATCTCCTTCTCAGCGGGATCTCTAATCCATCATAAAGCACACCCTAACCTCTGTAGAAATAATACATCATTCTACTGCTCAGAAAGGAGCCCTGGTGGTGCAGTGGTTCAAGCACTTGGCTGCTAACCAAAAAGGTCAGCAGTTTGAACCCAGCAGCGATCCATGAGAGAAAAAGATGGCAGTCTGCTTCTGTAAAGGTTTACAGCTCTAGAAACCCTGTGGAGCAGTTCTACTCTATCCTATTGGGTTGCTATGAGCTGGAATTGAGTCAATAGCAGTGGGTTATAGGGCTCAGGGCCATCAGAGAGAGGAAGCTCAAAGAATGATACAGAAAAAGTATGTTTTATCAGCAAAGATAGGGCCACATGAAACAAACAAAAACTTAGAATTTTCCTTAGTTGTGAGTACACTTGTGCTTACGAAAATGCTCTTCTTTGGTACCCATTTGCCTGCTGTAAACATGCTTTGTTGCTACGTACAATTAGAAGTTATCCTTTGCCTTCCCAGACCTTGTATCTCTTTCATTGAATTATCCCCAGTGCCCTGGACTGAACTGGGAACTGTCCCAGCAAATGTCAGATCCTTTTATTTTTGTTATGAAGCAGGTTTTACCTGAAGGAGATGCCCATTTGTTGCCAAACTCGATTAAGGAAAGTTGGATCTTTGTGAGTAGAGAAAGCATCTGGGTTGTTAAATAGCAAAGGACATTTTCTGTGTTTTTCTATGGCACAAAAATAACACCATGTTCTTTCCAACTAAGTACAATACACAGACAAAACTGAACACTTCCAACCCCTGCTTACACGGTGCCTGTTATTTGGTCATCATTATCCCCATTTAACAGGTAGGGAAATTGAGATAGTGAAAGATAATTTGAGCTTCCCAGTGTCACAAAATAGAAGGCAGAGCTAGAAGTCATTAACTTTGTCAATTTCCACAGCACAGCTGAGGCACTGTGGTTCTGAAAAAGAACAGATGGCAAGTGAAGGCAAGGACTAGGACGGAGGCCTTCCTTTAGTAACTTGGAAGGCTGTAGAGTGCTATTCTGCATGCTAAATAGAAAAGAAACTCCAGACATTGATGGCAAGCCATACTGCCTTATGAGGTTGTAAAAAAACAACAGTTCTCTTTGCAAAGAATGGCCTATATTTAAAATATCCCTTAGTGTCCTACTTTGAGGGAATTCAATTCGAACATGTTTTCTATAATAGCGCCTGGTCTTCTCAGTGGTCTGTTTTAAATAGGTTAACTGAAGTAATAGGCTACAATTGCACTTTTTAGATGAGGTTTCCCTGGATTTTTTTTTTTTTTCTCTTTGCCATTCAGTTCTATATAGAACATTCAGAAAAATCTAACCTTTGAATTAAATCTACCCTTTTTCCCCTGGCAAATCAGTTCTATCCTGTCAAGATTTTTTTCACTCTCCAGAAACGGTTAGAAACAAAATTTCATCTGGAATGAGAAGTAACCTTGAGGACCAAAAGTGGATACATTGTTGATTTGTAGTATTATTTTCCATGTGCCCATAACATTTTGTTTCTTTGATACAGCAGAGTTACTTTAAGCCACGAAGTATCATTTCTTTTTGCCATACCTCAATCACTGGTACTATTTTATTTTAACATTATAACTTTTAATTTCATGTCAACCAACTAAGATAAATTAAACCATTCAACATTTAACTATATACTATAAAGCTGTACTGTCCAATATGGTAGTCACTACTCATATGTGGTTCTTAAGCACTTGAAATGTGTCTAGTTTGAATTGAGGTGTGTTCAAAGTGTAAAATACATACCGGATTTCAAAAACTGGGAACAAAAAAGGAATTGAAAATTATCTCATTAATAATGTTTAATATTAATTATATGCTGAAAAGATAATAACCAGGATATACACTGTTAGACTAAATGAAATATATTTTAAAAACTAGCCTCACCTGTTTCTTTTCACTTTTTCAATGTGGCTATTAGAAAATTTAAAATTACATACGTGGCTCACATTTGTGCCTGATGTTATATTTCTACTGGACAATGCTACTATGCAGCAGGACTTGGCAAACTTTTCTTATAAAAGGCCAGACAGTAAATATTTTGGGTTTCGAGGCCATTGTGGTCTCTGTCTCAATACTCAACTCTGCTGTGATAGCATGAAAGCAGGAATATATAATACATAAGTGAACGAGCATGGCTGTGTTTCAATAAAACTTTATTAATGTACTCTGAATTTTTTTTTTTCTTCAGGGGGCACTGAAATTTGAATTTCATTATTATTTTTATGTATCACGGGATATTCTCCTTTTGATTGTTTTCAATCATTAAAATTATTATTATTATTTTTTAAATCTTACCCAAAACCCAAACTCACTGCCTTGGAGTCAATTCCGACTCATAGAGATCCTATAGGATGGGGTAGAATTGCCCCATAGGGTTTCCAAGGCTATAAATCTTTATGGAAACAGACTGTCACATCTTTCTCCTATAGAGCAGCTGGTGGGTTTGAACCACCAACCTTTCAGTTGGCAGTTGAGTGCTTTAAGCACTGTGCCACCAGGGCTCCTTATTCTTACTTATGGGCCGTACAAAATCATATGGCAAGCTACATTTGGCCCACAACATGTAGTTTGCCAACCTCTGCTATAGGTTACAAAAAGTTGAAAGTGGAGCAATCCTATCATCCGCCAGAGCCCACTATCCCTGTTAAAAGCAGGCAAGTTATGTTATAAAATTAAAACAGAAAATAAAATCTTAAATGAGGTGTGCTCAGATGGAAGGAAAGGCAGAGTTATTGAACCGATTTCATATATACCAAAAACCATACACCACAAACCATAAGAAAAAAAAAAATCCTCAGGAAATTAATACCATTAAAATGTTATTCCAAATATTCATATGTTAGTAATTTTTTGAGGCAACTTGAAAAAGTTAAGAGATGATGAAACTGAGACAGAAGGTGGAAAAGAATTCATGGATGTTAGCTAATTCCGCTGCCTAGATTTCAGCTGCCCTGCCTGCTAGGTAGTAGGTGAATCAGCTGGCAAGGCTGAAAAGAGAAGTTAGCAGAAGGCTGAGCTGACCATCCAATAAAGTTTGTTCTTGACCTTTGCCCACGTTTTCCATTTTTGTCCATTAATCCCTGATCTCATGTAGTTTATAGTCTTATGAGCAAGCAGGCTTCAAGCCCATAAACTGACAAATGTATATCATTAAAAAATGTAGGACATCCTATGAAATAAAAGAACAGGTATACTAGAAGAGTGCTTCTCAAACTCACAAAGGTATTTAAATTAAAAAAAAAAAACCCACTGTCGTTGAGTCCATTCTGACTCATAGCCTCCCTATGGGACAGAGTAGAACTGCCACTTAGAGTTTCCAAGAAGCACCTGGCGGATTTGAACTGCCAACTTTTTAGTTAGCAGCTGCAGCATTTAACCACTACATCACCAGGGTTTCCAGATAAACAAAGAATCTTGTTAATCATCAGACTATGATTCAGTAGGTAGGGATAGCACCCCACATTCTGTCTTTCTCTCAGGCTCCGAGGTGATGTTGATGCTATTAGTTCCTGGACCACATTTCACTAAAATACAAGATTCACGCCAGCAGAATTTTTGTCTTTTTTTTTTTTTTTTTTTTTTTGGTCTCTTTGGCTCACTGAGGTGTCCCAAGTACCTAGAACAGTGCTTAACACATAATGGGCACTCAAATATATTTTGAATGAATCAAAGTTTGTATAAGAGAAAATTACATGGAGGGACATACCATTTCAGTTGAGGTGTCTAAAAAGGCTCTGATGAATAAATATTTCAGTGGAGGCTAGATACAATACGCTCATCTCCTTTATCCTTTGTATTCAATTACAGGTTTCCAAGAAGACCTCAAACCAAACCGGAAATTATGGATAATAGTCAAAGTTTTTACCTTCCTTGAGACGTCTGCATTTCTAACACTAGTGCCTGGAGAAGCTATGTAATCAAAGGAATGACTCTCTAATGGAGGAGTTTAAGGGCTGGAGGCAACTGAATAGGGAAATATTTGGTGTCTGTGTCATTTTGATCACACCAAGTAATAAAACAACGTAGTATCAGTCTCTGCACAAAACTAATGATACAATCGTTAACAAGTATGAGCCGCATTTTTTTTTCCTCTGTAAATTCAGGCTGGTGTTTATGCTTAACACCATTTGCCTTAGAGAAACAAACAAACAAAAAACTCAAACCCGTTGCCATAGAGTCATTCCTACTGGTGGCAACCCTATGTGTACAGAGCGGAACTGTGCTCATAGGGTTTTCAAGACTATGACCTTTCAGAAGCAAATTGCCAGGCCTTTCTTCTGAGGTGCTTCTCAGTGAGTTCAAACCACTAATCTCTGCCAAAAAGAGGAACTGATAAAGTAATGGAATCTTAGAAATGCAAGGAATCTGAGGCATCATCTATTCTAATCATTTTCTTAAGGTAGAAGTTTTTTATTCCATATCCCACATTTAAATGGTCATATAATCTGAGCTTCTTCACAGATAATACTTCCTACTGTTAAACCCAAAAACCCACTACTTTCGAGTCAATTCCGGCTCATCATGACCCTATAGAAGAGAGTAGAACTGCCCCGTAGCGTTTCCAAGGAGCCCCTGGTAGATTCGAACTGCTGACCTCTTGATTAGCAGCAATAGCACTTAACCACCACACCACCAGGGTTTCCTTCCCATTGTTAGCACCTGATAATTGATACCAAATTGCTTCTTTAATGATTTCTCTGTTTCTAAAACTTTTGCTTACTGGCTCTGGTTCATTTAATCAGCATATATGTTAGAGCCAATAAATTAATATGCTGGAGCATAGTGGTAAAGCCATTTTTGGACCCTGCTTATGTCATTCGGTTCTCTGGAACCCATCAGAATATGTCCTATCCATCTTCCCTACGACAGCTGCTCATAGTTTTGAAAGACAATTGTTCTTAAATGTGGACAATGGTCCATTTATTTTTATGAGAAGTAGTATCGTTTTTCACTCTGACAATTGCCATGTGTCAGTTGCTGTGCTCAGCAGGCTGATATCGCTTTGCACAAGATAGACATGGTCTTTGCCCTCACAGAAATTAAAGTTTATTATGAAGTGAACACATTAAGTAGAAGGAAGTGGTCATTCAGTGGTAGAATTCTTGCCTTCCAGACCAGAAGCCTGTTATTTTATAGGATCACTATGAGTCGGAATCGATTTGGATGGCAATGGTTTTTTTTTGTTTGTTTTTTTGTTTGTTTGTTTTTAGTGCACCTCAAGGACTGTCACCACTCATCTGTTACTGGAGGCTTGTGTGCAGTTGTAATGTTGAAAAGATTTCAGTAGAGCTTCCAGACTAAGATAGACTAGGAAGAAAGGCCTGGAAGTCTTCTGAAAATCAGCCAGAAAACTCTTTGGAGCACAATAGTCTGATTCCATTGTGCGTGAGGTCACCATAGCTTGGACGCCGACTTGACAGCATTTAACAACGACATATGCACTAAATAAATTAATATAATTATATATAACTTATGTGTGTTATGACAAAGGAAAAAAATGATGGTATGATAGAACCGATCTCATTTCAGTGGTCTGAGGCTAGGGTCCTTAACAAACTGACGTTAAACTGAGACCTAAAGGACTGAGACTGTCCATTTTTGTTGTTGTTGTTGTTAAGTGCAGCCAAGTCCATTCCCACTCACAGTGACCCTATGCACAACAGAACGAAATGCTGCCCGGTCCTGTACCATCCTTACGATCATTGCTATACTTGAGCCCATTGTATGTTTGCAGCTATTTCTTCTCATTTTGAGTCATGCCACATCAGCAAATGAAGGTTCCGAAAGCTTTACTCCATCTATATCATTAAGGTCAACTCTACTTTGAGGAGGCAGCTCTTCTCCAGTTGTCTTTTGAGTGCCTTCCAACTTGAGGGGCTCACCTCCCAGCACTATATCAGACAACGTTCCGCTGCTATTCATAAGGTTTTCACCGGCTAATTCTTTTCAGAAGTAGACTGCCGGGTCCTTCTTCCTAGTCTGTCTTAGTCTGGAAGCTCAGCTGAAACTAGTCCTCCATGGGTGACCCTGCTGGTATCTGAATACCGCTGGCTTAGCTTCCAGCATCACAGCAACAAATAAGCCCCCACAGTACAACAAACTGACAGACACATGGGGGAAAATCTAGTTGTTAATGCTCGCAAGTTTTGCTGAGGACAAAGTAGTTCTTGGGTAGAAATGATTCTAATCAATGATTTTCCTCCACTCTAATTCAGTGATATTCCTGTTCCTGTCAAGTCAATTTCCACTCATAGTGACCCTAGAGGACAGAGTAGAGCTGCCCCATAGAGTTTACAAAGAGAGCCTGATGGATTTGAACTGCCGACCTTTTGGTTAGCAGCTGAAGCACTTAACCACTACATCACCAGTGTTTCCAGTGTAGGGGGAAGAATATTCCAGGGCAAGAAACAAGTGCAAAGACCTCAACTGAGATGGAGAATATTACATTCAAAGAACAAAGATGACTTTCTTATGGCTGTAGAGTAATGTGGAAAGGAAAAGTGTCATGAGAGGAAGCTGGGGAGGTAGTCAGGAAGTAGGTCTTAAAGGGCTTTGTAATTTAATTCGAAGGTTTTGTACTTTATCCAAAGGACAGAGAGGAGAAAATGAAGGGTTTAAAGGAAGACAGTGACATGATCAGATTTTAATTCTATAATGATCACTTTGGCTTCAGTGTTCTGAATGGAATGGAGGTGAATAAGGCTGGAGGCAGGGAGATATGTCAGTGCTTCTCAAAATTTAATGTGCATATAAATCATCTGGGAACCTTGTTAAAACGCAGATAATAAGTAAGTTTGGGGTGGGATCCAAGAGTCTTCATTTCTAATAAACTCCCAGGTGATGCTGATGCTACTGAACCAAGGTCCTTACCTCTTTTTGTCCAAGGGCTTTTAGCAACTAGAAAGGTATGGGGTGAGAGATATTGGGGGTTGGATGAGGTGATAGCAATACAATTGAAGAGTAGGGGGTGGATTCAGGTAGTTTTTAGGAAGTAGATTCAGTAAATCTTCCTAAATGCTTCCTAGGTCTTCGGCTTAGGCAACTGGGGGGATTAAACATGTAATTTATAATTCAAAATAAAACAAACAACATCCCTCAATTATTTTCAGTCTCCCATAAATACGGAAAGCTTTCTGTAGTCGTTCTCTCTGGCCCATGATATCTGATGTATTTATTCTAAGATGTATTAAGTGGCATAGGGAATGCAGAAGCTTAAGCATATTGCCTTGATATTGTACTTGGGTTCTTTACAGATAATCTAGGAGTGAGCTTTCTGTATACATAGCAGCATGCACACTCAGCAAATATAGACGTGTAGGCACACAGCTCTATACTTCTACAGTGCCCTGTGGACTTCAATGGTTTGCATAACTATAGGGGCTCTTTCAGCTTTAGCAGCAGAAATGGGTAACTAGAGATGAAAAGCCTCATTTCCTAAATTTTTACTACTGGTATGGTAGTAATAGGGGAAATCACATTTCTGTGATGTGCCGACATGGTTTTTAACAGCTAGGATTCCTTTTCTACTCCCACAGCACATTCCCTGGCAGATTTCTGTTAAACAGAAGAGGTAATTTAAAGGTTTGATTATTACAGGTTTTTTGAAGTTTAGCCCACATTGCAATAGCAGCCAGTCTTGCTAGAATAGTTGAAAAAAGAGAAAAAAAAAAAAAAATCTGATGTATTGAAACAACGGAGCTTCATTTTGAGAGACAGCTCTGTTCTCTCCCATCTGAAATATCCTATCTATTTTGTGTTTCATGAACCAAGTATTTATTTGTTGAACTGTTCAGGCATGGGAATGATGAGTAGGTCCTTGACTTGTCAGTTGACTTGGAGAACTGAAATCTTCCTGGCTGCTAAGCTTAAAAAAGATGGTTGTTTACTGTATATATTCTATAGTTTTCCATCTACTTAAATTGAAACTGACAGAAATTCAAACTCATTGCCTTCCTTATGAAGTGATCCTTTGTGATGTAATTACAGAATGAAATCTTTTAGCTGAAATAGGGTTTTCTCCCTTAGAGAAGACATTAAAACAAAATAGAGATTACCAGTAAACAGTCTGAGAACCTAAGATGAGTAGCCGTGAAAGGAAGTAAAGTTGTTCCTTAACTCTCTTGAACGCTGTCTGAAAATGACATCATTCAGCTGAGACAAGCAATTCAAACTAGGCTGCAGGAACTGAGCAATCTGACTTCAGGCACTGCTGAAACCTCAGGAAAAGCCACTCAGTTGTTTCCTAACAGAATACATCTTTGAGATATCTTCTCAGTGTCCAGAGCTGCTTGCCTTGGTTTCTTAGGACTGTCATAACAAAATACTGCAGGTTCGGTGGCTTTAATGAAAAAAAAAAAAAATGTATTCTCTCACAGTGGTGGAAGTCAGAGCATCACTAGGGACTGCTCCCTCTCTGCCCTTTCTAGGGGAAAATCCTTCCTTGTCTTTCCCAGCTTCTGATAGCCCAAGGCATTTCTTGACATTCCTTGGCTTTTGTTGTTGCTGTTAGGTACCCTCAAGCCAGTTCCAACTCACAGCGACCCTATCTACAACAGATCTAAACACTGCCTGATCCTGTGCCATCCTCACAATCATTGCTATGTTTGAGCCTATTGCAGCCATTGTGTTAGTGCTTCTCATTGAGGGTCTTCCTCTTTTTTGCTGACCCTCTGCTTTACCAAGTGTCTTAGTTATCTACTGCTGCTATAACAGAAATACTACAAGCGGATGGCTTTATCAAAGAGAAATCTATTCTCTCACAGTCTAGTAGGCTAGAAGTCCAAATTCAGGACACCAGCTCCAGAGAAAGGCTTTCTCTCTCTGTCAGCTCTGGAGGAAAGTCTTCATCATCAATCTTCCCCTGGTCTAGGAGCTTCTCAGCACAGGAACCTCAGGTCCAAAAGACAAGCTCTGTTCCTGGTATTGCTTTCTTGTGGTATGAGGTCTCTCTGTCTCTCTGCTTGTTTTTCTCTTTGACGTCTCAAAAGAGACTGTCTTAAAACACAACCTAATCTTGTAGATTGAGTCTTGCCTCATTAATGGCATAGAGGTAGGACTTATAACACATAGGAAAATTACTTCAGATGACAAAATGGTGGACAGTGACACAATATTGGGAATCGTGGCCTAGCCAAGTTGACACACATTTCTGTGGCGTGTAATTCAACCCATAATACCAAGAATGATGTTCTTCTCCAGGGGCTGGAGAATGTGTCCTCATAATGTGTCCAAAGTATGTGAGACAAAGTTTTGCCATCCTCACTTCTAAAGAGCATTCTGGCTGTACTTCTTCCAAGACAGATTTGTTTGTTCTTCTGGCAGTCCATAGTATATTCAATATTCTTCACCAAAACCAGAATTCAAAGGCTTTAATTCTTCCTCGGTCTTCCTTATTCACCATCCACCTTTTGCTACATGAGGTGATTGATTGAGAATACCATAGCTTGGCATGACATCTTTGTTTTTTAAACAATTTAAAGAGGTCTTTTGCAGCAGATTTGTCCAGTGAAATATGTCATTTGATTTCTTGACTGCTGCTTTTAGATACACCTAAACGTGATGTCTACTTTTCCTCTATGTGACTATGTTTCCCCATCTGTTCTCCTTTTTGTATACCACTCAGAAGAGAATAAGAGCCATCCTCTCTGGAATGACTAGACAACATTTTCAAAGACAGACCCTATTTCCAAACTAGATCACATTCATTGGTGCGGGGGCTAAGACTTCAACATATCTGTTTGGAGGACACAATTCAATCCACTACCCTGCCCTTCTGAGAACTTCTCCCCTGACCCACAAGAGTAGGTCTCTGTGGCAAGTCCATTTTCATTCTCCCCAAGAACAGAGCTAGCCTGAATCTCCCAGGCTCTCTTGCAGGTAGGTGGGTCCATATAACTGAGTTCTGGCAATAGAATGTGGGTAGATGGGAGCCCTGGTGGTGCAGTGATTAAATACTCAGCAACTAACTGAAAGGTCAGTAGTTTGAACCCACCAGTGGCTCGGTGGGAGAAAGATGTGGTAGTCTGCTTCCATAAAGATTACAGCTTTGGCATTTCTGTGGAGTAGTACTACTCTGCCCTGTAGGGTCTCTATGAATTGGAATCAACTTGACCACAATGGGTTGGAAGTGACACCTCAAAACATTTCAAGGATCCCATCACGTTTGGGGCAAATGAGAACAAAGAAAACCAAAGACACAAAGAAAATATTAGTCCAAAGGGCTAATGGACCACATAAACCACAGCCTCCACCAGCCAGAACCTAGAAGAACTATATGGTGCCTGGCTACCACCATCAGCCTCTCCGATAGGGATCACAATACAGGATTGCAAACAGAAGAACAAATCCAAATTCACAAAAAATGCCAGACTTACTGTTCAGGTATAGACTGGAGGAACCCTGAGGGTATGGTCCCTAAGCACCCTACTAACTCAGAACTAAAGCCATTCCCAAAGTTTACCTGTCAGCCAAAGATTCGACAGGCCTGTAAAACAAACAATAATGCATGTGAAGAAGGTGCTTCTTGGCTCAATCAAGTATACATGACCAAACGGGCAACATATACCCAAGAGCAGAAATGAGAAAGGAGGAAGGGACAGAAAATTGGACTAATAGACACAGAGGACACGAGGTGGAAAGACAAAGGTGGGGGAGGTGCTGACATATTGTGGGGATTGCAACCAATGTCACAAAACAATTCGTGTACAAATTTTTGAATGAGAAACCAATTTGCACTGTAAACTTTCACCTAAAACACAATAAAATTTAAAAAAAAAAAAACTTTCAAGGAGCTGCTATACCTACTCTTGCTTTTTCCTATTTGCTGACCAAATGCAGAGGATTCAGTGGAGAACTCTGACATCCTATGAGAATCTGAAGCTATGAGATGGAAGTTAGACACCTGTCAGGTCTCTGGAGGGGAACCTCTACCCACAGTGACCTAAGACCTTTATGTGCTAAACCACTGATTATGTGTTTATTTTGCCACAGTAGCCAATACATCCTGACTAATATAGTTCCTATAGCTATATCTGTGCTATGCGATTCCAGAGCCTAAACTAATTGGACCAGGGGTGAGTAGCACACTCTTGTTGGGCCAGGTTCTTGTTTTCTGGATAGAAAATAATTCACTGTTGCTGACCTCTGGTACAGAAGAAATGTCTATTTAGGAGCTTGAAGAAGCCATGTTTGTTCACATGGGGGTGGAAGTAGATAAAATCAGATTGCCAAAGACAATAGCCAGTCAGAGGGCCCAGAGGAGAGACTGTGAGGTCACAGAGAAAGAAGTGAGATCTGAGAGAACAGCTTGGTTCCTGAAAGCTTGCTATTTCCTGGTTCTCTTCTCTTATAAAATAACCCTTTCCTTTTAATAAACAGACCTCCCCTCCCTCATCCAAAGGCTCCGTTGAGTTTCTGTAAACTGGCAACCAAGATGGCTTTTACTACTCCAAATTCAGGTGACTGATGAAAGTGGGGTTGGGAAAGCACTTACACAAGGCCTTCAACCAAGACCATTTATTCCTTTTTCTTCCAGAGACTTATAATTGAACTCATTCTAATGAAGATTCAACAGCTCAGATTATAGTGTTTTTACCTATTAATTCAGGCTACTCTTCCACAGTTGCAACAGGGAGCTAGAATCACTATTCCATCTGGACTACCTATTGCTTTATTTCAGGTCACATTGTTAATTCAGAACAACAAGGTCCACTAGTTAAATGAAGAACATTTTGGCTTCAGTGGTGGGACTAGAGAAGTAGACGAATGTGTTAGAGAAACGTGTTAAAATATTTTAATTCGATTTAGGATGAAGGAAGGGAGAAAGGTGGTAGAAAGAGGTGTTGGAGGGTGAGGAACACATCAGAGGCAGGTGGGTCAGGAAAACAAGGCAGAAAAAGGGAAAAAAGAGGAAGAGAAAAGGGAGAAGGCAAACACTGTACTCTCTCCATCTACCAGTTCTCTTCACTGACTGGTCAAGGATATCACCCATGGAAGGGTTAAAAAGGAGCTACATGAAAAAAAAAGCATTCCTATAAGGTTCAGCCACTTTAACATACCTCCACCTCACAAAAAATGTACTTAAGAGAAAAAGATAACATTCCACTTGTGTTTGAGTCTACAGGGTGTTGTGGGTTGGAGAGAGGGCCTGTTGATATATACAACTCTGTATGGAATTTTGAATCTCTGCTTCTGAAATGTTGTGTGTATGGGAAATAAAGGGGCTCTGCATGCAGGCAGGAAAAGCAAGTAATGATTTGCAGGGTACTAAAGGGGCTTTTATGTAGATAATGTAATTTTAACGTTGGTTGGCAAGCCACCCAATTATTACTTTCATGTGATGATTATGACTATCCTATCATTCTGAGTCACATTGCCTCTCTCATCTCTAATCTCCCTGCTTCCTGTTTCTCCTACGCTCTCAATTCCTCTTTCATAAAGCTACCAGAATGATATGTTTAGTATCATATATAGTATAATCCTGACCATCAATCCCTCATGTAAAAAATCTTCAGTGACTTTCCATTGTTTTAAGGAAAATCTCCGTATTAGCCTAATGCAAATTGTCCCTGACATATTTGTTTGAGTCTGTGTTTTCCTCTCTCTTACTCCATTTGCAGTGAAACTAAGTTACTGTCTCTTCTCTTAACAGTTTATCATGTTGATATTTTAGGCTGAAGTGCCTTCCTCACCCTCTTCCCTTAATAAATTGTTGACAATTCTTAAAAGAAAATCTTTAAAGGCTAATTTCAAGTGTTAGTTCCTTTCCTGATCTTCCCCTCCTCTGAACCCCAGGAGCTTTCTTTTTTAATTGTTAAGGAACTTGCTAGATGCCAAGCACTTTACTCAATTAACTCATTTGCTCTTCACAACAACCCTATGAGATAGATATTCTTACTAGTATCAGTTTTATAATGAAACTAGAAAACAGAGACATAAACAATCTGTCAAAACCACAGAAGTACTAGGAGGCAGGCCCAGGATTTTAATCCTGGAACTCTGGTTCCAGAGTCTACAATCCTTACCAAACTGCCTCTTTTATAATGCCTGCTTAGTCTGTGGTTATTTGCAATTTGTTTATCTCACCAACTAGAATGTAAGCTTATTAAAAGCAGGTGTATCTTATTTTTCTTTGTATCCCAAGTCATGTTTAGAATATTAGAGAGTATATATGTATTTTTGCATAATTGAATTGGATAAAGAGGGATGGTGCAACGTCTAGAAAACTATATGCTATATAAAAGGCTGTAAGACTGTACACAGTGATTAACTATTCATCTAGGGTGCTTTTAGCAAAAGTAGACAATCAATTCATGTTATGGATTGAATTGAGTCCCCCCATCCCCCCCAAAAAAATATGTGTTGGAATCCTGTGGATGTACCCTGAGTCTTAGGCTGGGTTCTCTACAGAAGCAAAACCAGTAATGCGTATAAATATATAGAAAGAGATTTATATTAATGAAGCAGCTCACACAATTGTAGGGGTCGTAATGTCCCAAGTCCTTGGATCAGGATAGAATCCTTTCCCAATTCATGGAGCCACAGAAGCTGGTGAACCCAAGATGAGCAGGTTGGAGAGCAGAGATCTCACTCACAGTTTGTGACAGTCGAGGAATCCCCAAGGTCGGCAGGCAAGACCACGAAGTTTCTCCTGAGTCACTTAGCTGCAGGGGCTGGTGAACCCAAGATAGGCAGATCCAGGAGCAGGACTCCAGCTTGCAGGGCGTAAAGATCGACGAATTCCAAGATGGACAAATAAGCTGCTAGCTCAAGTCCCAAGAACCAGAGGTCAGACAAGAGATAGCTACTGGTTCCAGAACAAGCCAACAACATTTGCAAGACAAGCAGGAAGGAAGTAGGCAGCGGAAGGAGGAGAGATGAAGGCTGAGGGGATGGTGAGCTGCCACAGGCCCCACCCCTGCCAGTACCACTCAGCAGATTCCATCATGGGGGTGATCACATATCAAATTTCAACAGGAAAGTGATCACAACATTGTACAACTGCCAAAACACTGAGAATCATGGCCCAGCCAAGTTGACACACAATCTTAACCATCACACCCTGTTTGGAAACAGGGTTTCTTTGCTATGTTAATGAGGTCTTATCAGTGTAGCAGGTGTCCTAAACCTAAACAGGCACAAGGAATAGCACAGACACAGAGACAAGGAAGCATAAATCAGGGAAGATAGATGTCACATGTATATTGTCAAGAAACCAAACAATGGTGCTATAGAAGCTGAGACAGGAGTCTTCCCCCAGAATAGACAGAGAGAAGACTAACTCAGAGACAATGCATGAATTCAGCCTTCTAGCCTCATGAGCTATGAGAAAATAAATTTTTGTTCTTTGAAACCACCTACTTATGGTATTTCTGTTATAGCAGCACCTAGGTAACTAAGACAATTCATAAGCAGCAGGTCAAATAAAATAATTCAAATTCTGTGGTTATAAAAAAAAGACTTTTATTTTTATTACTTACAATCTCTGTGACATGAATTCCTTTTCTTACTAGGAAATGTGAATCAGAAGAGAAAATTTCATTGGACCTGAATATTTATGACAAATAGGTCATCGGACTTAAGCATGAACGAATCATGTCTATGTCCCCAGACATAAAGATGGATGCAAAACCAGATGTGACCACCTTCCAAAACCTGTCAAAATGAATTATTTCTTATTTTCCAGATGGTTCTTCATAGCCTTTTCAGATTTTGTTTTCTTGACTTTACTTTTTCTGCTTACATATCATTATCAGCAAATGTTCTTTTAGCATCATAAATCCATAAAATAGTCAATGTATGGTGGAAATTTCAATGTATGGTGGAAATTTAAATGATTCACTCAAGTCTCTTTGAGCATAATACAAATGACCAGTGATTTTTCTGATCTAAACAGTTTTGTGGTCTTTTTTTCCTAAAACAAAACTATGACTCCCCTTTCCTGGCTTCTTTTCATGTTCACCATTTGAAGCTGATATTGTTTGTTTGTTTGTTTTTATATTTCTCATAAGCAAGTTCCTGCATCTGTTATAGCAGAAGCAGTTTGCAGTCCTTGAAATGATGGTTATGGTGGATGCTGCTCATTTCATTTGTATCTTTTGAAAATAATTGCTGAGCTATTACTAATTCTATTGCAGTTAGTAAATGTTTTCAAGTGCTGATAAAACAACATGTAAAATTAAAATTGTAAATATAGGTGATTTCATAACACCTACTAATTTTTAAAATTTCCGTTATTTCATTAGATGACTTTGGGAGATTGTTTTACTTGCTATTTGTTGCACCTGTTGCTGCAGGACTGCGCAGAGGTGGATGGCTCCTGTGTTCGCCTCAGAATGAGTTATCTGTCTGATTACTCAAGTCTTGTTGCATTAGAATTGTAGCAGATTTCCTCCAAAAGGAAGAACCATGGCACATAAACTTGCCAGAGACAAGCTTGTATTGCCATTTTCAAGAGCACTGGACCAGGCCATTCTAAACTTGGAATGCTGCACTGCCATCTGGGGGATAAAATTTTAACATTACATTTACTGTTGAGCTGAGATAGAAGGGTCAGAGTCCACAACAATCTACAGAAGTTGGAAGCAATGAGGTTCAGTATGAAGTCCTCTGCTACCCTTTGGGCTAACAGCAAAATATATACACCTAAATTCATTCCTCTCCTTTAAAACAGGGTGAAGCCTTTAGGATGTGTCACTTCCCTTGTTTGATTACATTTTATTTCCTTCAGGTTATATTTTAGGCCTGATGGTATTTTAGGGATTGTCTAGCATAAACTCCTCCTTGTAGAGATGATGAATCTAAGGTCCAAATATTTCTACAATTGGCAGGGTTATATAAATTATTAGTGTTAGGGCTAGGAGATACAGGTTTCCTATCACTCAATTAAATGTACACTTTTCTACACAATTTTGTTTCCCAAAATATCAGATGTTTCCCAACCTCGTGAATATCTACTTAGACAGTCTCCCAGGAATAAAACACATATACAAGTGAGTCAACAATAGTGTTGGTTTTAAGTTTCTATTACATACATACCTTTGGCTGAAAGCAAATAAACAAGATATTAAGGTGGAAGAATGCGTGGCACTACCTGATTTATGCGATTATTTTAGAGACTAGTGCCCTTATCCTTTATTAGTCTTTGACATTTATCAAGCATAAGGTCCAAAGCTATTGCTATATTAAAAAAGGAACAAAAGAAAAGTTTGTTTCATGCATACTTAACATTATAATAATAAAACTTCAAAACATTAATCTGGCCTCTGCTCGGTAAGATAGCTAATCATTGTGTTACATGAGAGGTAGAAGTAAATTAGAAGTTACCAAGAAAAGTGACTTTCATGTGATCAGATATTTATACATTTTTCCTGCTGATTTTTCAATTATTTGCTATACATAAGCAATAATAGTTTTACCCAAATATTAATTTATTCATCTATGTTTATGTAATACTTCTTCAAAAAGGACCAGGCCATGCATTTATATAAACTAAAATAAAGTTATCATTACTTCCACTAAAATTCAAAAGTCCTAAGTCTTATACTCCAATGAATGAAATATCCAAGAGTCCTATCCTTACGTACAAGAATCAGCTGAGGCTTCCTGTGACTCTCCTCTTGCCTTCCCAGCACCTACTCAATCCTTTAGGCAGAATAGGTAGAATACCAAGGCTTTGGTATTCTGTTATACCAGACAGCTCAAAGCACTTTAAATTTGGGGTAGTTAACTACAGATAGCATTTTTAGGGGTGGGTGGCTGCATGATTACCATGGAGAGGCATTGAGTTCAGGAGTCTTCGACCCACCAAGGTAGCATGAGGGAAAGAATGCATAGGGGAATTGAATGAACATAAGATTAAAAGGATATTAATAGAATTAATACACTGGACTTATCTATTTGAACTTTTTTGACTATAACCCACAGTAAATATTTGTTAAGTACATATATGAACATGCATAAGTTAAGCTATCTGCTCATATGCTATAACATAGAGATATAAAGTCATGATGATAATGATGATTTAATTAAGAAAGAAGGTCATTTCTCTCAAGTAAATTTCCAAACAGGAGGCCCAGGACTGGATCATTGGCCTGTTGTAGGGTGCCACAGGGTCGACTCCAACTCACAGTAAACCCATGTGATGGAGTAGAACAGCCCCATGGGGTTTCCTAGGCTGTGATCTTTACATGAGCAGATTGCCAGGTCTTTCTTCTGTGGAGCTGCTGAATGGATTCGAATCACCAACCTTTTCGTTAGCAGCCAGGCTCTTAACCATTACACCAACAGGACTCCTGATTGTTGAACTAGGCTCCTTCTATCTTGGTGTCCTTCCTTTCTGATCAGACCATTTTATTTTTCAACATGGGCTGTTAACCTCTGGTCATCATATCCACACTCAAAAACCAAAAGAAGGCAAAAGGGAAGAGGAGGATACATGCTTTCCCTTAAAAGACATGTCCCAGAAGCTGTGCCTATCACATCAGTTCATATCCTGCTGACAGGTCTTAGTCATACAGCCACATTCAAATGCAAGAGATACTAAAAATGCAGGTTTTAGCTGGGTGACCATGTGCCTAATTAATATTCTATTACACGTAACAAAGGTATGTTAGTTAGGGTAGGGCCAGTTATTATTATTAAAAAAAAAAAGTGAGGCACCTTCTCCTAGTAGTTAGTGTTGCTGTAACACAAACACAAGAGGGTGGATTTAAAGAACAGACATTTATTTTCTCACAATTTAGGAGGCTAGAAGTCCAAATTCAGAGTGTGGCTGTAGGGGGAGGTCCTTCCCTGTCTATTTTGGCTTCTAGCAGCTGCCAGCAGTTCTGATAGATACATCTGTCTCATGGCCTGTCTTCCTCTTCTCCCTGTGTGTGTCTCTGTGTTCACTCTATTCTTTTTATAAGCTAGAAGTCATTAGATTTAGAACTCTCCCTACTTTGGTATGACTTAATTAACATAACAAAGAAAACTGTATTTCCAAACAGGATCATATTTGCAGGTATTAAAAAAAAAAATTTGCTGTCGAGTCGATTCTGAAACAGTTGCAGTCCAGTTGATTCTGACTCATAATGACCTTACAAGACAGAGTAGAACTGCCCCATAGGATTTCCAAGGAGCACCTGGTGGCTTTGAACTGCCAACCTTTTGGTTGGCAGCTGTAGCTCTTAACCACCACGCCACCAGGGTTTCCGTTAGAAGGTATGGGGCTAAAATTTCAATACTGTACATATTTTTGTGAGACACAATTTGACCTATGAAGTATTCCAATGTAAAATAGATCAAACATAATAGAAGCTCTTTTGTGTCTGTCATTTGTTCTGCCATCTTCAGTATGTGCCTTCTATTGCTAGAGTGAGGAAGTAAGAAAAAAAGAATAGAGAAGTTCTTCATGTTTTGTAAACACCTTGGCAAAAATATGACAGATTCCATGTGTCACTTTCACCCATATCCACTGTCAATAAGTAGTTATATAATCTTCCCTGATGCAAGAAGACCTAGAAAATGTAGTCCCTGGATGGGCATAACCTTCCTTGATCAACTCTGAACTATGAATGAGGAGCATGCATTTTGGAGAAAAGTTTGTTAAATTTGCAACAGTAAAAGATAATGGATATTGAAAATCTATTTCAATCTTTGCCATAGTTGCCCTTTTGGCCACCCTTTTCTTCTCATTCACAGTTAGAAGATGCTATACTATGAGATTTGGACAATGTTAGGTAGAGAAGGGGAACAGGCTATAACTAGGGGGGTTCTGGGGCCAGATGCTGGCCTTCTTTGTACCACCACATTGTAGCATGTGTATCTGAAGAGTACAAGAAATCTAAACTCAAACCTGGCCCTCTAAGTCATTATGAAGGTATGTTTGTCAAGAGGGGAAGAAAGAATATTTTTTAATGATTGTATAATGTTTAAATAGGTAGACGTATGATATGTAGGCCTTTACTTATACCCTTGTCCTAGGCCCTGCAAAGGTTAGGGATGGAACTTTACAGAAAAATGAATTTTCTGGGAAAACTTTATCAAATGAAGTTGCATTGGATAAAATTCAACAAATACTTACAAATACATGGCTGATGTCACAAGAAAGTAAGGAAATTTTCCAAAGTCATAAAAATACAAAGAGATAGCAAATATAAAAGAAAGATTATGAAACATACAGGATATACTGAGAATCATCTTCTACTTCAAAGAAGAGAATAAAGGGAAAAGGGGAAAAGCAACATTTTCAAAGAAATAATGTTTAAGAACTTCTGGAACTGACAAAAGACACGGCTTTTCATGTCTGGAGAGTTCAACACACTCACAGCTCGATAAATAAAAACTACTCCAAACCTAGACTTACAGTAGGAAAACTTCAGAAACAAAAGAAAGAATCTTCAAAGCAGTCCTAGAAAAAAGACATAATACACACATAGAATAAAAGTGTGACTGACTGGAGACTTCTTACAGCAACAAAGGAAGCCAAAAAATAGTAGAAATGTAACTTCAAACTTCCAAAAAACAAATAGATAACTGTCAACTCAGAATTGAATACAAAGATAAACTATAATTCAAGAGCTAGAGCAAAAGAAAGACATTTTCAGACAAAAGTAGAAAGTTTACCACAAATGTTGTTGCTGTCATTAGCTGCGATTCAGTCCATAGAACCCTGATAAAAGACATTATTTAGAAGGAATAAATGGAATGCAAAAAGGAATGAAGAGTAAAGAAAACGATAAGCCTAGGAACATTCAAACATTGACAGTAAAAATTGGTAATCATCATCATAAAGCCTAATTTGAGCAGGTTAAAAAAAAGGAAGTTAAAATTATCATCTTGAAATTAATATCATATAAGACTGGAGAAGGGGTTATAAATTTTCTGAGGTCCTTTTTTTTGGTTCAGGGATACTGTAGAGATATTGATTAACATCAGATTTTAAATTAAACATGCATATAAAAATTATACCCAATAAATTATAGGAATAGGGAAGTTATTTTCAAAATCAATTGAGAGGAAAACAAGTTTTAAAACTAAAATATCAATTTTTTTCAAAAAAGAAGGCAATACAGGAGGGAATGGTGTAAATGTAAATATTAATATATTATTAATCATTGTTTAGGAAACACTGAGCTTCTGTTAAGGGTGATAGAAAAATCTGGAAATGAGTAATGGTGATAGTTATACAACATGATGAACACAATGCCACTAAATTATACTCGTGGAAAATATTGAAATGGCAAATGTTTTGTTACAGACATATTTACTACAAAAAAATTAAACAGCAAAAAAAAAAAACCTGTAAGAAATGAGTCAGTACAATAAAGCTAATTGTAATTTTTTGCAGTTAAAAAATTAAATTCAACAATTGAAATGAAAAGATAATTAGACTGATAACAAAATAAAATCTAGCAATATTGTAAATAAAAGATACATCTAAAGCATAGGGCATCATCCCATAGAACCAGGGGCCTAAAAGAATGTCTGAGAACAATTGAGAAAAAGAACTATAGGAAAATTATAGGATGGGCTATGAGAGTAAAATAACCCTTGGGTATGTCTTTAAAATGCCATGACATATTTTTAGAAATTATTTTTATAATTCCTTTAAACAATAGCATTTCCTGTGCCACTAAAAGGAATTTATGTATTGACAGGTAAAAGGAAAGAAAATATTAGCATCTTTTTTTTTGTTTGTTTTGTTTTGATTCCTGGAAATATATATATTTTTTAATAAAAACTTTACCTTCCTAAATTAAAACACTGAGGTACCACTGTTTTCTTAAAAGTAATATCCTAAGTATGAATGAATATTATATTGTTGTTACAATAAGAAATAACTTGACTGGCAACTTCAATATTCATTCAATTACTATTATAGTATTTGTCCAGAGACTGCAAAATGAGATAAAATTTCAACTAGGAATAACTAAAATATAGATTTTCGCATTTTTGTTGATAAATTATGTTCTAGGGCAATTGAAAATTAATATAGTAACTGCCTATAAATTTGACAGATAGAAAAGTTACTATTTGCAACTTATCTAGCTAGCAAAGAATTAGGAACTCCAAATGAGTGAAAAGCTATAATTTTAAAAAGAGAAAATAACATTTTTTGTATTTGCTAGAAAAGTAGTCATCAGTGCTTTATCTTTTCAGGAATGTACTACATCTGTTTCCTGAAATTTAATTAAAAATTAAAAAAAAATTTTCTATACATTCATGTATAACTTATACAATGTAAGTAACACTCGAGTGCTACGATAAACGGAGAGCACCTAGGAATACTTTTGTCGTTAGGTGCTGTGGAGTCAGAGCCGATTCATACGGACCCTATGTACAACAGAATGAAACACTGTGCCATTATCACAGTCATTGCTGTGTTTGAGCCCTTTGTTGCAGCCACTGTGTCAATCCATCTAGTCGAGGGTATTCCTCTTTTTTGCTGACTACTTTACCAAGGATGATGACCTTCTCCAGGGACAGATTCCTTCTGATAACCTGTCCAAAGTACATGAATACTTTACTGCCTCATATTTAAAGTAATGGTTTCAGATTAGACATTATGTTATGCGAGCAGAATAATCTGAGGGTAAACTAATCTTTTCCTCCCCCACCATTGCTGTGGAGTGGTTTCCAACTCAGCAACCCTATAGACAGAGTAGAACTGCTCCAGAGGATTTCCAAGGAGTGGATAGTAGATTCTAACTGCCAACCTTTTACTTAGCAGCTGAGCTCTTTAACCACTACACCACCAAGACTCCAATATACCAAAAAAAAAAAAAAACCCCAGTGCCATCGAGTCGATTCCGACTCACAGTGACCCTATAGGACAGAGTAGAACTGCCCCATAGAGTTTCCAAGGAGCACCTGGAGGATTCGAACTGCCAACCCTTTGGTTAGCAGCCGTAGCACCTAACCACCACGCCACCAGGGTTTCCGTCTAATCCAAGAGTAGGCAATAATAACCCCTGAATGACAGAACCCACATTTTACTTACCTGTCAAAAAAAAAAAAAAAAAAGCATGGTTTAATTCAGGGTTTCTCAACCTGGGAACTATTGACATTTTGGATGGCAAAATTCTTTGTGGTAGGGGGGTACAGGGTAGAAGGAGGGTTGTCCTATATATTGTAGACTATTTAGCAGCAACCCTGGCCTTTACTCGCTAGATTCTAGTAGTACTCCTCCCCAGTTGTGACAATCAAAAATATCTACAGAAATTGACGAATGTCCCCAGTGGGACAAAATTGCTCCTGGTTGAGAATTCCTGATTTAATTTGAGCATTTTTTTAGCTCATTTTCTTTATTTCTTACAGATATTTATTCAGTGTTCTCAATTTTATTAATTTCATGTTAAACTATAAATATGCCCAGCCTATAGTCCAGAAAACTTTGTATAATACAAGATTGACAACTTCAATGGAAGCAGTGATTTCTATATAAAGCACATTTTCTATGGGGTATTTTAAAAGTAGATTGAAACATTTTTAGTTCTCTAATATGACTACTAAGGAAGCTCATTAGCATTCTTTTTGGCTGGTTCCATGTATTAGTTAGGGATCTTGGTTGCAAATACAGTTTCATTGCAAATTTAATTTAAACAGGGGGAGTTTGAGGATATCTCTTGTAACCCAAGGGCAAGATAGTAGCTGGGCTATCTTTTATAAGCTGGGATAATATAAGACCCAGGACTATCTTCACCCTTCTTATTTCTGTTTATACGCCTACTGTACTCTGATATTTTAAAGTTTTTACTATGAAATTTTCAAACATACACAAAATTAGGCCAATGCACCTATAATTTAGCTTAATCAGTTATAACATTCTGCTGTTCTTGTTCATCTCATACTTCCCTTTCCATTTCTCTCTACCTCACTCTCTTGGAATAAACTGAAACCAAACCCGTTGATGTCGAGTCAATTCTGACTCATCATGACCCTATGAAACAGGGTAGAGCTGCCCCATAGGGTTTCCAAGGAGCGGCTGATATATTTGAACTGCCAACCTTTTGGTTAGCAGCCAAGTTCTTAACCACTGTGCCACCTAGGGCTCCTCTCTTGCAGTATATGAAAGCAAAACCAAGACATCATATCCTTTTATTAGGAAATATTTCTGTATATACTGTTAGAAGATAAGCTTTTTTGTAATATGACCACAATCCCATCATACTGTGTAAATTCAAAATAGAAATAATTTCATAATATTTTCAAATATTCTATTAATATTTAACTGCCCCTGATTGTCTTATAAATGTGTTTTAATAACTGCTTTGTTCCAATTGGTATCCTAACAAGTTCAGTATTGAGCATTTCGCTGTGTCATTTAAGCCTGTTTTGATCTCTAACAATTACCTGTTTTGCTTTTTTTTTTTTACCCTAGTCCCTCTGATTTGTCAAGGAAACCAAGTGATCTGTCTTCTGAAATTTTCTAAACTATGCATTCGACTGGCCGTATCCCCTTATTTAATGTTTCTCTCTCTACTCCATATCCTGTAATTTGGTATTTAGATCTAGATGCTGATCAGAATCAGGTTTAATTTTTGGCAGAAATGCTTCATAGGCCATACTGTATAACTCTGCATTACATCAGGGGGCAAAAAATGTCAGATAGACATTTTTTTGTAAATTTTTTTGTAAAATTTTTGTAAAATTAAGTTTTTTCCCCATCTCTACTTGACTCTTCATTAAACGTCTAATTCCCCCAAATTAAGTATTTAGCATTACGCTGCTTTAGGACTATTATACATAAGGTCACTATGAGTCAGATCCTACTTGACAGCACCTAACAACTTTAGTACGTGCAAGTATTCCATACTGGCAACTAGTTTTCTTTAAAATCACAACATATTTAGTGGACCCATTATCTATGATTCTCTCTCTCTCTCTTTTTTTTGGAATGGCTTCTAAATCATGTTTGAGCAATAGCAACATCATTGGAATAAGTGGATAACTTCCCAAGTATTAACTGAACACAGTAAAACTCATTCAGATGTATAATTGCTAGGAAGTTTGTTCAAAACAAAAGTGTCGTGGCCTTCTAATCACACTATATAGCTGGTATATATACAAAACTAATAATGATCTTGTAGATGTGACCAGTACTTTAGACCTTACTAAACAGTTTCACATCCATAACTTCGTTCCGTTCTCGAGACAAATGAGAAGTGCTGCTAGAAAGCCGGCTGGTGCATACAGGATGGATGTGGAACTCTTACCTGAGAGTCCATCTGTTGTCCCTCACAGAAGGGGGTTGACAGTTACTAATGTAATTGTCTTGTTAATGAATGCATTGTCTCTACCAGACATTACTTACTCAATTTTAACAATCAACTTTAAAATATGAAAATACAAGTGGCAAAATTAGGCTGGGCCTGCACGGACGGTATTATGAAAACAGGCAAAAAATATCAGGGCTCGCGGACTGGAAGGGACTTTTGAGATGAACCATATCATATTATTGAAGAGATAACTGAGACTCAAAAGTAGAAACATGAAAAGGCAGTCCTCCATGGTTGTTGTTTTTATTAATTTGTAATCAGTTATTAAGTCATTATTTGTAGTATTACATAAAAATATAGTATTACCCAAAGCTAGACTGCCACATTAAAAATTCAAAGTTAGGTCTCTGTGAGAAAATGTTGACAGAAGGCCTGTCAGGGAGATGTATGCACTAATTCTTAGCCAGGCTGTTTCAAAAAGACAGGAAAAGAGTAAAAAATAAATCAAACATATGGATACTCATGCACAGGAAGAAAGATTGTTTAATGCCATCATATTAAATGTAACTATATAAATTCTGTTTGATGAATAGTTGAGGGCCTTGTACATTTAAGGATCTCAACTGGTGCTGTAGAAGCAGTAACTATGGAGTAGGCATCGTGCTTGACCTAAAGGAGCATGCAATTAAATGTGCAATGTGATAAATGCACAAACAATTGAAATAAAATGCTGAATGTTATGTTATTATTGTTAGCTGAGGTCAAGTTGGCACCCAACTCATGGTCATGCCATGCTCAACGGAAAAACTGTTGCCCAATCCTGCGTCATCCCGCTGATCGGTTGCGTACTGGACTGTTGAGATCCGTAGGGTTTTCACTGTCTGATTTTTCAAAAGTAAAACCTCAGGCTCTCTTCCCAATCTGTCTTAGTCTGAAAACTCCACCACAACCTATTTAGCATCATAGCAATATGCAGGCTTCCACTAACAGATGGGTGGTGGCTACACATGAGGTATATTGGCCAAGAATCAAACCCAGGTTTCTCAAACGGAAGGCAAGAATTCTAGCACTGAACCTCCACTGTCCACATGCTGGATCTTGTAAATGCAATCAAAAAGTAATTGTCATCTCTAAATTGTACATCTGAAAAATGTTGAATTGGCAAATATTTTGTTATATATATCTTTACAACAATTAAAAAAAAAAAAGGGAAAACAATTATAGAAAGCTAATTCCAACCAAAGACTTTTTGATGCAGGTGGCAATTGTCAAGGAAGAATAGTACTCAGGCCTTCTGTAGAGAAAACAGTGTGAGCAAAACACAGAGGTTTTAAGAAAGTTTGAATTATCTAGAGGAAATGTGGTACTGTGGTTTGAGGAAAGATTAATATAACAGAAGGATAATGGCAAAAGATAACTCAGGGAGGTGCATTTAGGAAGGATTTCTTGGAAACCCTGGTGGCACAGTGGTTAAGTGCTACCGCTGCTAATCAAAAGGTCAGCAGTTCGAGTCCACCAGGTGTTCCTTGGAAGCTCTGTGGGGCAGTTCTGCTCCATCCTGTAGCGTTGCTATGAGTCGGAATTGACGCGACGGCAACGGGTTTGGGTTTTTAACTTTCTTTGGTTTTAGATTCCTTGCTAGGGAATGGGGCTTTATTTTACTGACAATGGACACCATAGAAGGATTTTTAGCAGGGAACACACGTGCTCAGTATAGTGCCTTAGAAAGATTCTCCTGGAAGCTGCATTAAAGACAAATTTGAGGGGAAGTAGATTGGAGATGGCCAGGGAGAGAGCTCACCAACCCAAAATCTGGAAATGAAAATGGAGAGAGAAAGATGAACAAGAGAGTTGAAGAAATAAATAGTCTATGGCTGCATAATGGCTGATACTTTCTGCTCCATTTATTCCTGTTTCCTTTTCAGTTAATCGAGATTTTGTGTTTAAACTTCTCTTTGAATTTCTAAATAATGTCATTTCAAAACACTGGAAATCATATCAACTGGATAATAGCGTAGATATTTCATTCTTTTTTTTTTAATAACTTTTATTAAGCTTCAAGTGAACGTTTAAAAATCCAATCAGTCTGTCACATATAAGTTTACATACATCTCACTCCCTACTCCCACTTGCTCTCCCCCTCTTGAGTCAGCCCTTTCAGTCTCTCCTTTCTTGACAATTTTGCCGGCTTCCCTCTCTCTCTATCCTCCCATCCCCCCTCCAGACAAGAGTTGCCAACACAATCTCAAGTGTCCACCTGATGTAATTAGCTCACTCTTCATCAGCATCTCTCTCCCACCCACTGACCAGTCCCTTTCATTTCTGATGAGTTGCCTTCGGGGATGGTTCCTGTCCTGTGTCAACTGAAGGTCTGGGGAGCATGGCCGCCAGGATTCCTCCAGTCTCAGTCAGACCATTAAGTTCGGTCTTTTTATGAGAATTTGGGGTGTGCATCCCACTGATCTCCTGCTCCCTCAGGGGTCCTCTGCTGTGCTCCCTGTCAGGGCAGTCATCGAGTGTGGCCGGGCACCAACTAGTTCTTCTGGTCTCAGGATGATGTAGGTCTCTGGTTCATGTGGCCCTTTCTGTCTCTTGGGCTCTTAGTTGTCGTGTGGCCTTGGTGTTCTTCATTTTCCTTTGCTCCAGGTGGGTTGAGACCAATTGCTGCATCTTAGATGGCCGCTTGTTAACATTTAAGACCCCAGACGCCACATTTCAAAGTGGGATGCAGAATGATTTTATAATAGAATTATTTCGCCCATTGGCTTAGAAGTCCCCGCAAACCTTGTTCCCCAGACCCCTGCACTTGCTCCGCTGACCTTTGAAGCATTCATTTTATCCCGGAAACTTCTTTGCTTTTGGTCCAGTCCAATTGAGCTGACCTTCCATGTATTGAGTGTTGTCTTTCCCTTCACCTAAAGCAGTTCTTATCTACTGATTAATCAATAAAAAACCCTCTCCCTCCCTCCCTCCCTCCCCCCCTCGTAACCACAAAAGTATGTGTTCTTCTCAGGTTTACTATTTCTCGAGATCTTATAATAGTGGTCTTATACAATATTTGTCCTTTTGCCTCTGACTCATTTCGCTCAGCATAATGCCTTCCAGGTTCCTCCATGTTATGAAATGTTTCAGAGATTCGTCACTGTTCTTTATCGATGCGTAGTATTCCATTGTGTGAATATACCACAATTTATTTACCCATTCATCCGTTGATGGACACCTTGGTTGCTTCCAGCTTTTTGCTATTGCAAACAGAGCTGCAATAAACATGGGTGTGCATGTATCTGTTTGTGTGAAGGCTCTTGTATCTCTAGGGTATATTCCTAGGAGTGGGATTTCTGGGTTGTATGGTAGTTCTATTTCTAACTGTTTAAGATAACGCCAGATAGATTTCCAAAGTGGTTGTACCATTTTACATTCCCACCAGCAGTGTATGAGAGTTCCAATCTCTCCGCAGCCTCTCCAACATTTATTATTTTGTGTTTTTTGGACTAATGCCAGCCTTGCTGGTGTGAGATGGAATCTCATCGTAGTTTTAATTTGCATTTCTCTAATGGCTAATGATCGAGAGCATTTTCTCATGTATCTGTTGGCTGCCTGAATATCTTCTTTAGTGAAATGTGTGTTCATATCCTTTGCCCACTTCTTGATTGGGTTGTTTGTCTTTTTGTGGTTGAGTTTTGACAGAATCATGTAGATTTTAGAGATCAGGCGCTGGTCGGAGATGTCATAGCTGAAAATTCCTTCCCAGTCTGTAGGTGGTCTTTTTACTCTTTTGGAGAAGTCTCTAGATGAGCATAGGTGTTTGATTTTTAGGAGCTCCCAGTTATCGGGTTTCTCTTCATCATTTTTGGTAATGTTTTGTATTCTGTTTATACCTTGTATTAGGGCTCCTAGGGTTGTCCCAATTTTTTCTTCCATGATCTTTATCGTTTTAGTCTTTATGTTTAGGTCTTTGATCCACTTGGAGTTAGTTTTTGTGCATGGTGTGAGGTATGGGTCCTGTTTCATTTTTTTGCAAATGGATATCCAGTTATGCCAGCCCCATTTGTTAAAAAGGCTATCTTTTCCCCAGTTAATTGACACTGGTCCTTTGTCAAATATCAGCTGCTCATACGTGGATGGATCTATGTCTGGGTTCTCAATTCTGTTCCATTGGTCTATGTGTCTGTTGTTGTACCAATACCAGGCTGTTTTGACTACTGTGGCTGTATAATAGGTTCTGAAATCAGGTAGAGTGAGGCCTCCCACTTTCTTCTTCTTTTTCAGTAGTGCTTTGCTTATCCGGGGCTTCTTTCCCTTCCATATGAAACTGGTGATTTGTTTCTCTATCCCCTTAAAATATGACATTGGAATTTGGATCGGAAGTGCGTTAAATGTATAGATGGCTTTTGGTAGAATAGACATTTTTATTATGTTAAGTCTTCCTATCCATGAGCAAGGTATGTTTTTCCACTTAAGTATGTCCTTTTGAATTTCTTGTAGTAGAGCTTTGTAGTTTTCTTTGTATAGGTCTTTTACATCCTTGGTAAGATTTATTCCTAAGTATCTTATCTTCTTGGGGGCTACTGTGAATGGTATTGATTTGGTTATTTCCTCTTCGGTGTTCTTTTTGTTGATGTAGAGGAATCCAAGTGATTTTTGTATGTTTATTTTATAACCTGAGACTCTGCCAAACTCTTCTATTAGTTTCAGTAGTTTTCTGGAGGATTCCTTAGGGTTTTCTGTGTATATAATCATGTCATCTGCAAATAGTGATAACTTTACTTCTTCCTTGCCAATCCGGATACCTTTTATTTCTTTGTCTAGCCTAATTGCCCTGGCTAAGACTTCCAGCACGATGTTGAATAAGAGCGGTGATAAAGGGCATCCTTGTCTGGTTCCCGTTCTCAAGGGAAATGCTTTCAGGTTCTCTCCATTTAGAGTGATATTGGCTGTTGGCTTTGCATAGATGCCCTTTATTATGTTGAGGAATTTTCCTTCAATTCCTATTTTGGTAAGAGTTTTTATCATGAATGGGTGTTGGACTTTGTCAAATGCCTTTTCTGCATCAATTGATAAGATCATGTGGTTTTTGTCTTTTGTTTTATTTATGTGATGGATTACATTAATGGTTTTTCTGATATTAAACCAGCCTTGCATACCTGGTATAAATCCCACTTGATCAGGGTGAATTATTTTTTTGATGTGTTGTTGGATTCTATTGGCTAGAATTTTGTTGAGGATTTTTGCATCAATGTTCATGAGGGATATAGGTCTATAATTTTCTTTTTTTGTAATGTCTTTACCTGGTTTTGGTATCAGGGAGATGGTGGCTTCATAGAACGAGTTGGGTAGTATTCTGTCTTTTTCTATGCTTTGGAATACCTTCAGAAGTAGTGGTGTTAACTCTTCTCTGAAAGTTTGGTAGAACTCTGCAGTGAAGCCATCCGGGCCAGGGCTTTTTTTTGTTGGGAGTTTTTTGATTACCGTTTCAATCTCTTTTTTTGTTATGGGTCTATTTAGTTGTTCTACTTCTGAATGTGTTAGTTTAGGTAGGTAGTGTTTTTCCAGGAATTCATCCATTTCTTCTAGGTTTTCAAATTTGTTAAGAGTACAATTTTTCATAATAATCTGAAATGATTCTTTTAATTTCATTTGGTTCTGTTGTGATGTGGTCCTTCTCATTTCTTATTCGGGTTATTTGTTTCCTTTCCTGTATTTCTTTAGTCAGTCTAGCCAATGGTTTATCAATTTTGTTAATTTTTTCAAAGAACCAGCTTTTGGCTTTGTTAATTCTTTCAATTGTTTTTCTGTTCTCTAATTCATTTAGTTCAGCTCTAATTTTTATTATTTGTTTTCTTCTGGTGCCTGATGGATTCTTTTGTTGCTCAGTTTCTGTTTGTTCAAGTTGTAGGGACAGTTCTCTGATTTTGGCTCTTTCTTCCTTTTGTATGTGTGCATTTATTGATATAAATTGGCCTCTGAGCACTGCTTTTGCTGTGTCCCAGAGGTTTTGATAGGAAGTATTTTCATTCTCGTTGCTTTCTAAGAATTTCCTTATTCCCTCCTTGATGTCTTCTATAACCCAGTCTTTTTTCAGGAGGGTATTGTTCATTTTCCAAGTATTTGATTTCTCTTCCCTAGTTTTTCTGTTATTGATTTCTAGTTTTATTGCCTTGTGGTCTGAGAAGATGCTTTGTAATATTTTGATGTTTTGGACTCTGCAAAGGTTTGTTTTATGACCTAATATGTGGTCTATTCTAGAGAATGTTCCATGTGCGCTAGAAAAAAAAGTATACTTTGCAGCAGTTGGGTGGAGAGTTCTGTATAAGTCAATGAGGTCAAGTTGGTTGATTGTTGTAATTAGATCTTCCGTGTCTCTATTGAGCTTCTTACTGGATGTCCTGTCCTTCTCCGAAAGTGGTGTGTTGAAGTCTCCTACTATAATTGTGGAGGTATCTATCTCGCTTTTCAATTCTGTTAAAATTTGATTTATGTATCTTGCAGCCGTCATTGGGTGCATAAATATTTAATATGGTTATGTCTTCCTGATCAATTGTCCCTTTTATCATTATATAGTGTCCTTCTTTATCCTTTGTGGTGGATTTAAGTCTAAAGGCTATTTTGTCAGAAATTAATATTGCTACTCCTCTTCTTTTTTGCTTATTATTTGCTTGATATACTTTTTTCCATCCTTTGAGTTTTAGTTTGTTTGTGTCTCTAAGTCTAAGGTGTGTCTCTTGTAGGCAGCATATAGATGGATCGTGTTTCTTTATCCAGTCTGTGACTCTCTGTCTCTTTATTGGTGCATTTAGTCCATTTACATTCAGGGTAATTATAGATAAATAAGTTTTTAGTGCTGTCATTTTGATGCCTTTTTATGTGTGTTGTTGACAATTTCATTTTTCCACGTACTTTTTTGTGCTGAGGCGTTTTTCTTAGTAAATTGTGAGATCCTCATTTTCATAGCGCTTGACTTTATGTTAGTTGAGTCGTTACGTTTTTCTTGGTTTTTATCTTGAGTTATAGAGTTGTTATACCTTTTTGTGGTTACCTTATTATTTACCCCTATTTTTCTAAGTAAAAACCTAACTTGTATTGTTCTATATCGCCTTGTATCACTCTCCATATGGCAGTTCAATGCCTCCTGTATTTAGTCCCTCTTTTTGATTATTGTGGTCTTTTACATATTGACTTCCATGATTCCCTGTTATGTGTATTTTTTTTTTTAATTAATCTTAATTTGTTTGTTTTTGTGATTTCCCTATTTGAGTTGATATCAGGACATTCTGTTTTGTGACCTTGTGTTGTGCTGATATCTGATATTATTGGTTCTCTGACCAAACAATATCCTTTAGTATTTCTTGTAGCTTTGGTTTGGTTTTTGCAAATTCTCTAAACTTGTGTTTGTCCGTAAATATCTTAATTTCGCCTTCATATTTCAGAGAGAGTTTTGCTGGATATATGATCCTTGGCTGGCAGTTTTTCTCCTTCAGTGTTCTGTATATGTTGTCCCATTCCCTTCTTGCCTGCATGGTTTCTGCTGAGTAGTCAGAACATATTCTTATTGATTCTCCCTTGAAAGAAACCTTTCTTTTCTCCCTGGCTGCTTTTAAAATTTTCTGTTTATCTTTGGTTTTGGTGAGTTTGATGATAATATGTCTTGGTGTTTTTCTTTTTGGATCAATCTTAAATGGGGTTCGATGAGCATCTTGGATAGATATCCTTTCGTCTTTCATGATGTCAGGGAAGTTTTGTGTCAGGAGTTCTTCAACTATTTTCTCTGTGTTTTCTGTCCCCCCTCCCTGTTCTGGGACTCCAATCACCCGCAGGTTATCCTTCTTGATAGAGTCCCACATAATTCTTAGGGTTTCTTCATTTTTTTAAATTCTTTTATCTGATTTTTTTTCAGCTATGTTGGTGTCGATTCCCTGGTCCTCCAGATGTCCCAGTCTGCATTCTAATTGCTCGAGTCTGCTCCTCTGACTTCCTAGTGCGTTGTCTAATTCTGTTAGTTTATTGTTAATCTTTTGGATTTCTACATGTTGTCTCTCTATGGATTCTTGCAACTTATTAATTTTTCCAGTATGTTCTTGAATAATCTTTTTGAGTTCTTCAACAGTTTTATCAGTGTGTTCCTTGGCTTTTTCTGCAGTTATCCTAATTTCATTTGTGATATCATTAAGCATTCTGTATATTAGTTTTTTTATATTCTGTATCTGATAATTCCAAGATTGTATCTTCATTTGGGAAAGATTTTGATTCTTTTGTTTTGGGGGGTTGGAGAAGCTGTCATGGTCTGCTTCTTTAAGTGGTTTGATATGGATTGTTGTCTCCGCGCCATCACTGGGAAACTAGTTTTTCCAGAAAATCTGCTGAAAAAAAAATGCAGTCAGATCCCTATCAGAGTTCTCCCTCTGGCTCAGGCTATTCAGATGTTAATGAAGCCGCCTGGGGAGGGTGGGGGAGGGAACAGAGAGATAGGAGAGTAGTACCTCAGAATATAGCCAGAGTTGCTTGTCTTGCTGGAATGACTCTTATATCTGAGATTCCCACGGGGTGCGTCGCCTATGTGTGCTGGCTGTGTGGAGATTGCCCCCGGGGGGTTTGGCCCGCTGGAGTCATGGTCAGATCCTCCGCTTCCAGCCCCACGCCCAGCGTCAAGGCTCCCCTACTGGGACGGTGCACTCTCGACTCCAAAATCAGTCGCTGCCTCCCGGGGACTTCTCGTCCCTCCAGCCACGTGGCCATGCCGCTCCCGAGAACCAGCTGGGCCTCCTCCCGGGGATAGTTCAGATGGGTGGAGCAGCTCCCCGTGCTTGTGCCGTGACCGAGTGTCCCGGCTGGGACGCTGTTCTCCCCGCTCCAATACCAGTCTCTGCCTCCTGGGGACTTCTCCTATCGGCTGCGTCCCACGCCGCCCGCGTGACCCGGCTGGTACCCTTCCCAGGGTTAGTTCAGGGGGGTGGAGCAACTCTCCGTGTTTATGCCATACCTGCGTCCAGTCCAAATCCCTGCGGGACGGTTCCCCGGCTCGGATGCTGCTCTTTCTGCTCCAAGACCACTCACTGCCTCCCGGGGACTTCTCCTACCGGCTGCGTCCCACGCCGCCCGTGGAACCGGCTGGTCCCCCTCCCGGGGTTAGTTCAGGGGGGTGGAGCAGCTCTCTGTGCTTGTGCCGTACGTGACTGGTACGCTGGCTCCAGGCTCTGGAAACAATCGCTGCTTCCCCGTATTAGTTCGTTCTCCGTCTCTAAATCTGTGTTTGTTGTTCAGGGTTCGTAGATTGTTATGTATGTGATCGATTCACTTGTTTTTCCGTGTCTTTATTGTAAGAGGGATCCGAGGTAGCGTCTGCCTAGTCCGCCATCTTGGCTCTGCCCCCCGATATTTCATTCTTTATGCCACAAAATGTTGCCTATGTCTGGCACAATGTAAGTATTCAATAAATATTGTTTTTCTGAAAGGTCAAGTGTGTAAAAATTGTAGGCTGCAAACACTTTATAAACTACAGAGTGACTTTCACTTGCCTTTGTTTTAAGTTTTAGTGACCCAACTTAAAAACAATTGAAGAGCACAACTATCAAAAGCCTATCAGCATATTAATTTACGTGTGTCACTCAACGTTCATATATACTTAGAAATAGTATATGAAAATATATATTACTTGAGGTCATTCATTCTTAAAAACGGAAAAATTCCTTGCATGTGAAAAGGAGAGACAATTAATTAAGAAATTAAATTTTATATCTGGGTGAAGATGTGAAAAAATCGTAAGTTGATCAATTTGCAACCATCTAGAAGGAGTAAAAAAAAAAAAAAAAAAAAAGTTTTTTTTTTTTTTTTAGAAGGAGTAGAACATTACATACAAATCAGTGTATAAATAATTAAAATACCAGAGTAGTTTATGTTTCTTCATATGATAGAGAGGCAGGTATTGCTGATGAGAAGAAAACCCTCAATTATCTAGTGTTAGGTCTTCAGTTAGACTTTTTTTTTTTAATTGTATGTATTTTTTAGCACAATTCAACATCTTGTTGCAAGGTACTGGGCCATAATGTGGAAGAAACAGAGCACCAGCCAACTTCTAGCATCTTGGTGTCGCCTATGCCCCGTGAGGTCTCACTGGACGCTGCTGTCACTCCATCAGGTAGGTGGTATAGGATAGCCCAAGGGGGGCTCTTTGTATCCCTCTTCAGTTATATTTTTGTTTTTAGTTATTCCTTTATAATGGGAATAATATATTTTTATATGTAAATGGGCTTTTCTCTTTCATGTTTAGATGTGTTCAGCCCTCTCCCAAATCAGAATGAAACATGTACTGTATTTATCTATGGGTGATGTGGGCAGGGCAAGGTGGGATACTTACCTCAGGAATATGAAGAGATAAGTGTTAATATTTAGTTTCTGATCACTTTGCCCGCTGCCCTTGGACTAAACTGGAAGGGATCACATTCATCTGTTCATTTATTCATTTATCCAACCAATAAATATTTTCTGAATGTCTGTTGCATTCAAAACACTATTATAGACCCTGGGAATACATTGTTAGCAAATCCTCTGTCCTCACGGAGCTTATATTCTAGTTTATAACTGAAAAGAAGATAGATAATACTTAAAAAAAAAAAAAATTGCCGTCAAGTTGATTTTGCCTCATAGCAAACTGGATAGAACTGCCCCATAGATTTTCCAAGGAGCGCCTGGTGGATTTGAACTGCCAACCTTTTAGCTAGCAGCCATAGCACTTAACCACTATGCCACCAGGGTTTCCAGGTAATACTTCAGATAGAGATAAATTCTAGGGGAAAACAACATAAAGCAGATTAAGACAAAACAAGGATGTCAAGTCAAGGTGGAGGAAAGTAAAGAGAAGGTGCTATTTTTAAAGGGAAATCAGTGAAGGCCTTGCTGATAAGATGACATTTGAGCAAGTCCTGAAGGAAATGAAAGATTAAACCATGTGAATATCTGTGGAAAGAGAATTCCAGGCAAAGGAAAGAGCAAGACAAAGGTCTTGAGAAGGGAGTATTCTTAGTGCATTCGAAAAACAGTGTATCAAACTAGTATACAGTGGCTAACTCCAGAAAAAAAACACTGGGGTTAGTATACAGTGGCTAGAGGGGAGTAAATGAGAGAAGAGTGGTAGAATATGTGGACTGAAAAGTAACATGGGCCATGTGATTGATATAGATGTCTGTAGGCCATTGGAAGATTTTTGGATTTTCTCTAGGGGATACGAGAAAGCAGTTGGAGAGTTTTGAGCAAAGTAGTGATATCTTATGACTTACATTTTAAAGGATCACTGTGAATGTTGTGCTATTGTGGTAGAACAGGTTGGGGGAAGGGAAGAAAGCATCAATAGGTTTTTGACTTAAGTTTGATATGTCCTTTAGAAATCCATGTAAAGATGTGGAAGGAGTCCTGGTGGCACAGTGATTAAGAGCTTGGCTGCTAACCAAAAGGTCAGCTGTTGGAATCCACCAACCATTCCTTGGATACCCTATGGGGCAGTTCTACTCTGTCCTATAGGGTCACGATGAGTCGGAGTAAAGTAGGATATATAAAGTAGGGCTTAGGCAAGAGATCTGAGCTACAGTTATGGATTTGGAAATCTTTGGTGTATTTAAGATGGTGTTTAAAGCCATAAAACTAGATGAAGTCCATCTAGAGAGTGAGCATAGGTAGAGAAGTGGTAGGATGACCGAGCTCTGAGAGTTCGGGATAATGAAAGAATTCAACACAAGAGACTCAGGAAGAGTAGTCAGTGAGAGGAGAGAAGAACCAAAAATAGATTGGAAACTAAACTGAAAAACATATTTTGAGAAGAAAGGAATAATCAACAGTGCCAAATGTGGCTGATAGTTTTAGGAAGATCAGGTTTGTGAATCGACTGGATTTGATCAATTTGGAGGTCTTTGATAACATTGACAAGGTTTGTGTTCATTGAGTGGTACAGATGAAAGACTAATTGGAGAGGGTTCAGAGAAAATGGGGAGGGAGATATTTGAGACAGAGTATAGACCACCCTTTGGAACAGCTTTGTACATATGAGCACAGAAATGGGAAGCAGTAGGAGATAAATATTAGGTTAAGGAAGTTGTTTCATTTTGTTTTGTTTTTAGGATGGTAGATGTTACCGCATGTTTTTATGCCTGCAGAAATAAGACAGTAAAATGGGAAATAATAAAGATGCTGGATAGAGAGGGAGAAACTAATGGGTAAAAATGTTCTTAAGAAAGGATAAGATGAAGTACAGTGGGAGTGTTTTATGCATAGTAACAACAGAGATTCCAGAGTATAGGGATACAGATGCAGATAGATACAGGTATGTAAAGGTAGGTACAAAACAATTATTTCCTGATTGCCTTCTGTTTCCCTTAGTGAAACTGGAAGGTGAAATTGGAGAGGGGGGAGTAGATCTTGAATGTTTTCCACTTCACATACCTGAGGCATATGCCATCTTCCCATCACTGACAAATGATAACTCTCCTAAAGCAGGGTCCCCATTCACCGGGTCATATTTCTGGAGGAGGGCATATCAGAATATGCAATAGCTGCAGGTAGCAGATATAGCTTGAAAAAAAAAAAAAAAACACCTTGGAGAAGTATCACCCCTCCCCAAAATACTCTCCGCTCCTTAAAAAATATGTTGCTACTGGACTTGTCCTTATTATTTATGTCCAGGCTTTTATGGTTACTAGAAACAGGTTCAGCCTTAGTTCCAAAGGAGAAAGATATTGAGAAGTAAACTGTACAAATATGTAATTACCAATTCAAATAAGTAGCATGAAAGGAGGAGGTGAAATTTAGTTGAGTTCTGAAGGATAAGGAGAAATCTGAGTTGAGTTCTGAATGAGAAGTTTTAGAGAAGGGAAAAGCCAAGTAGAAAGAGAAGATAGAGCATGCACAAAGAGCCTGAAGTAGGCAGTGTCAAAACTGAAAAGTGAGGCAGCAGCACAGAAAGTGAAGGGGAGAAAGGCAATGGAGACAGGAAGTGACAAAGTTGGGGAGGTAGGCCAGAGCTCAAGCAGAGCTTTGTAGGTCATTTTATGAGTTTTGACTTACAAGGAAATATGTGGAAATCTGTTACCGGTGTCAGACTTACCATGTTTCACCTGTTTTTCATTTGAATTCTTCATAAAGTTTGATACTGGGTCGGATCTCCGAATCTTATGAATGTGATTTGACAATTCAGCCTGCCTTACTCATCTAGTGCTGCTATAATAGAAATACAAGTGGGTGGCTTTTAACAAGGAGAAATTTATTTCCTCACAGTAAAGTAGGCTAGAAGTCCAAATTCAGGGCATCAGCTTTAGGGGAAGTCTTTCTGTTTCTGTCTGCTCTGGAGAAAGGTCCTTCTTATCAATCTTGCCCTGGACTAGGAGCTTCTCCATGCAGGAACCCTGGGTCCAAATGGCACGCTCTGCTCTTGGCACTGCTTTCTTGGTGGTATATAAAGTCCCCATATCTCTCTGCTCACTACTCTCTTTTATATCTCCAAAGAGACTGACTTAAGACAAAATTTAATCTTGTAGATCTCATCAGCATAACTGCCACTAATCCATCTCATTAACATCGTAGTAATAGGATTTATAACACATAGGAAAATAACATCAGCTGACGAAATGATGGACAATCACAAAATACTGGGAATCATGGCTTAGCCAAAGTGATACACATATCTTGGGGGGACACAGTTCAATCCATGACACAGCCCTTAGTGTTATCTCACTGCAACTACTTATATTTTTCATTTTCTAATGAGCAACATAAAACAGTAACTCAAGGAGGAAATAGTTTCAGAAAATGCAAAAAGACCAAGACTTAATGTCTTCTTCCCTCTAACTCTGTATGGGCTCTTCCTAGCAAAATGCCAGACTCTGAGACTAGCCACAGGTAAAGAAATTTTAAACCATGGTTTGAGATCCAAAGAGGAAGATTATACTTCCTCCAGAAATTCTGGCTTTTGAGCTGGGTGCCATAAGTGGTTGTCTCCTCTGAGGAGGAGAGGAACATGGTTAAGGCAGAGGGAGAAGTGTGTGCCTGAATATTGAGTGGCTTACGGTACCAAACACCAAACCAAGCCCATTGCCATAAAGTCAATTCCGACTCATAGCAACTGTCTTAGTCATCTAGTGTTGCTATAACAGAAATACCACAAGTGAATAGCTTTAACAAAGAGATATATATTATCTCACAATCCAGTAGGCTACAAGTCCAAATTTAGGGCTCTAGCTCCAGGGAAAGGCTTTCTTTCTCTGAAGGCTCTGGAGGAATGTCCTTGTGATGCATCAGTCTTCCCTTGGTCTGGGAGCATCTCAGCACAGGAACCTCAGGTCCGAAGGAAGCGCTCTACTTCTGGCACTGCTTTCTTGGTGGTATGATGTCCCCAACTTCCTGCTTGCTTCCCCTTTCCTTTGATCTTTTGTAGGCCACACCCCAAGGAAATGCCCTTATACTGGATCAAGGAGGTGACCTGAGTAAGGGTGGTGTTACAATCCCACCCTACTCCTCTTTACATAAAATTACAATCACAAAATGCAGGACAACCACACAGTACTGGGACTTATCTCCTAACCAAGTTGATACACACATTTTTGGGGGTTCATAATTCAATCCACGACAGCAACCCTAGAGGACAGAGTAGAACTACCCTGCAGGGTTTCCAAGGATAGCTGGTGAATTTGAACTGCCAACCTTTTAGTTAGCAGCCAAGCTCTTAACCATTGCACCACCAGAACTCCAACCTACAGTAAAGACTACTATTTGTCCTCTCAATTTCACTCTGTCCTTCTTACGTAGTAATATAATTTTTCACTGGGCGCAAAGCTGCCCAACTAAACACATTTTCCAACTTCCCTTGCAGCTTTGTATGACCTTGAGCCTAAATTCTGATCAGTGGACTGTGAATAGGTATATCATGTGCAACTTCCAACACATGGCCATTACAGAATGAAAGGTACTCTCTGTTTTCTGTTTTTATCCTCCTTTCTTCTGACTGGCACAGCCACATTGTACTATGACATGGAAACTATTTGTTAAAGATGAAAGGGCAACAAAATAGAAGGAGCCTAAAAAAAAAAAAATTTTTTTTTTTAATATTTAATAATTAGGTGAATTACCATGGTAGCTTGCACCAACTTCTTAGACTTTCAAATAAAAGAGAAATAAAGCCCTTTACTAATCAAGCCACTATTACCTTTGCTCTCTACTATTGATCTGAACTAATATTCAAACTAATATGTTCACCCCCAAAATCAGATGATACTGTATTCTTTCTACATCTATCATACTTGGTTGTTTATATATATTAAGCTTTCATTTATTTTCTTTCTGTTCTCTCTTAAAGTATATACCCAGCTAAAAACGTTATTACTATTCAAGAAAGAGGAGATATAAGGGCACATCTAAGAGTCTCTATCACCCTGGATTATTTTAGTAAATGAACAAAATGCAATTTCAGTAGGTACATTATTTAACAAATGTATTCCTTATTTCTCACCATCTGCAGATTTTCCTCACCTGTTATTTTAAGAGTAGTTAACATTTGCTAGAAGTTCTTAATATAAACTCTTTTTTGCAGCATGCACCTTCCCAAAATAATCAGGTAGTTTTAAACATGTTCCTAGAAAATCATTTTGGTTAGAAGGATGTTAATACTGAAGCTCCTACATTTATGAACTTTTAAATTAAGACTTTTTTGCAGGTAAACAAAGCTGCACTCCAGTAAAGCACCTTTACTCTCTCCTTTACAAGCATATGGAAAAGTGTCACATAAGGTCATTTTATTTTTTCACCTGGTTTTTCCTTTTGGCATTTCTTTTACACACTACTGTTTGTAGCTCATTTTGATGTGTTTTTTGTTCACAATCACCTGATAAATTCAAAGCAGTGAGAATGGAAAAAGTGTCTGGAAAAGAAGGAATTAAAATAGTAATAACAAAATAAGGCAATTTGTAAGAAAATAACGTTGCACTTATATAAAGAAATAATGGTAGGAATTGTTATCTTAAAGGACAAGAGTAAATCAGGCAATGTGTGTAAAGAGCTGTGTGCCATAATCATCAGGTGATGAGAAAAATGAGAATAATGGGAACAAACGGGAATACTGGGTCTGTCTGGCTAGATCCATGGTTCTCGAACGTGTCCAGATGTTGGAGGGCTTAAAAATACTGATGTCTGGTTGACTCTTCCCAGACAGTCTAATTAAATTGGTCTGTGATGCAGCATATGGCCTGAATATCTGGATTTTTAGAATTTCTCCAATGGTTAATGAAGGATCCCTGGTAGTGCAGTGGTTAAGCATTCAGCTGCTAACCGGGAAGTCGGTGGTTCAAACTCACCAGCCACTCCACGGGAGAAAGATGTGGCATTCTGCCTCCATAAAGATTACAGCCTTGGAAACCATGTGGGGCAGTTCTACTCTGTCTTACAGGGTAGCCAGGAGTTGGAAATTGACTCAAAAGCAGAGGAGTTTTGGGGTTTGGAATGTCTAATGAATGTGAGTGTTTTTTCATAAGTTTGTTGGCCGCTTGGATGTCTTCTTTGGTGAAGGTTCTGTCCATGTCCTTTGCCCATTTTATAAGTGGGTTGTTTGTCTTTTTTTTTTACTGTTGAGTTTTTAAAGTTTTCTATTAATTTTGGAGATTAGACCCTTTTCTGATATGTTATTTCCCAAGATTTTTTCCCAGTTTGTAGGTTCTCTTTTTACTCTTTTAATAACATCTTCTGATGACCAAAAGTATTTAATTTTTATGATATCCCATTTATCTATTTTGTCTTCTTCTATTCGTGCATTTGTTGTAATGTTTGTTGTTTATTTTCATAAAAGATTGAGTTCCATAGTTCTCATGTTTTTCTCTAGAAATTTTATGGTTTTAGGCTTAACATTTAGGTCTTTGATCCATTTTGATTTAGTTTTTGTGTTTGGTGGGAGGTATGGGTCCTGTTTCAATATTCTGCAGGCAGGTATCTAGCTTTGCCAGTACCATTTATTAAAGAGACTGTCTCTGCCCCACTGAATGGATTTTGATCCCTTGTCGAAAATCAGTTGTCCATAGATGTCTGGGTTTAGTTCTGAGTTCTTAATGTGTCTGTCATTGAACAAGCACCAGGCTGTTTTTGATTAGAGTGGCTGTATAGTATATTTTGATATCAGTGAAGCCTCCTACTTTGTTCTTTTTAATAAACAGAATTTCTGTGGTGGTAAAAATGCTTTTCCTGAGCTGAGAAGCTCCTAGACCACGGGAAGATCGATAACAAGGACCTTTCCCCGGAGCTGACAGAAAGAGAAAGACTTCCCCTAAAGCCGACTGAATTCAGACTTCTAGCCTTCTAAACTGTGGGAAAATAAATCTCTGTTAAAGTCACTGACTTCTGGTGTCTCTGTTATAGCAGCACTAGATAACTAAGACACTCCTCCTGTCCTCCTGAACTGTGAGAGAATACATTTTCATTGTTTTAAGCTACTCAGTTTGAGGTAATTTTTTATGAAAGCCCTAGGAAACTGATATGATAATCTTGACACTAAAGACTGAAAGGGCGCTTTTTAATTTTCTTCATTTTATAGATGAAGACCCTCTAATGAAGAGAGAGAAAATGACTTGCCTAAAGTCACAAAAAGAAATCTCATTATTTGATATTGCAATGTCTCTTTCTTACTTGGAGTTTTGGAAATGTTTGGGGACTAATTCTATATCATAGCACTGAGATGCCCTATTGAATTAACTACTCTTTTTTCGTTAAAAAAAAAAAAAAAAAAAAAAGGCTTTATATGTGTGTAGTTCAATATAAAAAAAAAAATTTTTTTTTTTTTCAATATAGTAGCCACTAGCCACACGTGACTATTGAGGACTTGAAATGTAACTAGCGTGACTGAGGAACTGAGTTTCTAATGTTATTCAATTTTAATTAATTTAGTTTTAAATTTATATAGCCACAAAGGAAAAGAAGACAGCACAGATTTAAGATAATATCAGAGAACAACAATTTCGGACACTACCCAATTAAACAGATTTCCAGTGTTGATAAAGCAGGTAATCCGTTTTAGATAAAGATACCAGATGGAGCACATATTTGCAAGGCAAAGAGAGTATGATTTTTTTTTTTTTTTTTAAACTATGAAGAATATACACTGTCGTAGTCACAGAAGGGACTATAAGCTTAATTTACCTTTTGTAAATCTTGAACCCCTGAACAAATAGAACAAGTTTTCAGATCAAAAATCAGGTTGTAAAGATGAGCTTATGCATTGTTTTCATTTTGACACTAATTTTGTTTGAAGTAACCACTTAATCTATAAATATAAAAGGATGACAGTAGACTTTGTGTCTGAAATAAATTCATAGGAGGACACATAAATAAAAAGATATAACAAAAATCTCTGCAATTAAAATAATTGTGTTATTTTTTCTATCTTTAATTGTGTGCTTACTGTGGACTACACACTGCGATAACAGCTTTCTAAAGCATTCTTTCCTGTCACCCTCACCATCATCTTACAAAGTAGCTACTATTATCCACATTTTACAGATGACGAAAATGAGATTCACAGCAGTTTAATAATTTCTTTTAAATTCACGTAATTCATGAGTGTTAGAGCTGAATGCTGCAGCCTGTGTTTAGAACAAATAGTAATAATTAACACACTTCCTTATAACTAAAAAGGAATATTTAGCAATATTATTTTTATTTCTATTCAGTATTTTAAGATCAACATTGAAATAAATGCTCCATCACCAGGAAATAACTAGTCACTTTCTGGGTAAGGTGTTACCTATAGGTGCACTTGTGAATACGTTTTTACTTTGTTTTGAAACCATTTATATTTCTGTAGGTCTCCAACAACAGTTTGAACAAAGCCAAGTTCTAGAAGCCATGGTAGTAAAAATTCATTACTACTCATAAATTAGAACAATTGATTGCTTTCAATTGTCTCCTGTAGTTTTGCCAAGGTAGCAAGAAAAAAAGTAGGATAACAATTATCACCCATGTCTTTTATTTTGGAACTACTCATTAAGTAAAGATAATTTAGCCAAAATGGACTTGAAAAAAAAAAAACCTGCTGGTTTGCACATTTCTTACAAATACATTCACGAAAAGACAATGGCATTTAAAATCTGAGTTTACAGTAAAGAGATATCAGAGGATTTGAGGCAGCAAAGCCATTTCTAGCAGCTGAAGTACAAGAATGAAGAGACAAAATAATGAGACCTTGGGAACATGTCTAAAATTGTGACACACACACTGAACATCCATCTAAAGCTGTCTCCAAAAAGCTCAATGTGTGCTTAAAATGCACGACACTGCCTCACCAAGGACTTTTTTCAAAATTTTTGTTCTAGACTCCTCTAGAAAGATGTTTGAGCTAACCAAATTACTGTTTCTGAAGCCAGCCACTGAAGTTGTTAACAGAGTGACTCTCCAAATACTATGAGCAAAATTTACAAGTGAATAAGGAGGCCTCCTTTTATAGATCAAATTTGCCATTTTCAGGCAATACATTTGAAGATTCATGTTATCATATACTTCAGTGCTGCTTCCATTTTTGGTAACAGAAATGTATATACTTTAATATTTTAAAATATGGATTTATCTAAGTAAAATACAACTTCCAAAAAAAAACCAAACCCAGTGCAGTCGAGTCGGTTCCGACTCATAGTGACCCTATAGGGCAGAGTAGAACTGCCCCATAGAGTTTCCAAGGAGCACCTGCAGTATTCGAACTGCGGACCCTTTGGTTAGCAGCTGTGGCACTTAACCACTATGCCACCAGCGTTTCCAAATACAACTTCAGTTACTAATAACACCTACTTTTTTGAGTTTTACTACGTGCCAGGCACTGTGCTTAGCACTTTGTTTTGTCACATTTAATCGTATTTAATCCTCTCAACCATATAAAAAAAACATTGTTTTCTATAGTTTTCCCACAAGGAAACTAAGGAATAAAGGTAAATAACTTCCTCTACATAGCACAGGTGGAGCCCTTGTGGTGCAGTGGTTAAGAGCTCAGCTGCTAATAAAAGATTTGCAGTTTGAATCCACCAGCTGCTCCTTGGAAACCCTATAGGGCAGTTCTACTCTCTCCTGTAGGGTCGCTACAAGTCAGAATCGACTTGACCGCAACGGGTTTGATTTTTGGTTTTATATAACACAGGTAGTAGCCTTGCCTAGTAACAAAGTCCATACTCTTAACCACTCTCCTCTATGCCTAGTAGGACTATACGTTGTTATTGAGAAGATCCTGGCTCATGGGAATCCCATGTGCTCCACAGTAGGACTATGTTCCAAGATCCCTTGGTGGTGCAGTACTTAAGAGTTCAGCTGCTAACCTAAAGGCTGGCAGTTCAAATCTACCAGCTGCTCCTTGGAAACCCTATGGGGCACTTCTACTCTGTCCTATAGAGTCACTATGAGTCAGAATTGACTCAACAGCAACAGGTTTGGTTCTTGGATTCTGGTGATCTTTCAGAAGCAGAACACTGGGCCTTTCTTCTGGGCTGCCTCTGGGTGGATTCCAACAGACAACCTTTTGCTCAGTAGCAAACTGCACCACCCAGAAGCTCCCAAGAATATGCCTAGAGGTTATTAAAAGTTTCCTAGTCCTTTCTTATTGCTTATTGGCCCAGTTTCTTCTTCTTCTTATGTTCAGGTGCAATCCATACTGAATGCTGTGGTCTTTGATTTTCATCAGTGAGTGATTCAAGTCCTCTTCATTTTCAGCAAGCAAGGTTGTGACGTCTGTATAATACAGGCTGTAAATAAGTCTTCCTCCAATCCTGATGACCCATTTTTCTTCATATAGTCCAGCTTCTCAGATTATTTGCTCAGCGTACAGATTGAATAAGTATGATGAAAGAATACAACCCTAACACACACTTTTCCTGACTTTAAACCACGCAGTATCCTTTTGTTCTGTTGGAAAAACTGCATCTTGATCCATATATAGATTCCTCTTGAGCACAGTTAAGTGTTCCAGAATCCCCATTCTACCCACAGTGTCATGCATAATTTGTTATGATCCACACAGTCGAATGCCTTAGCATAGTCAACAAAACACAGGTAAACAGTTTTCTGGTATTCTCTGCCTTCAGCCAGGATCCATCTGATATGAGCAATGATATCCCTGTTTGCACATCCTCTTCTAAATCCAGCTTGATTTTCTGACAGTTCTCCGTCGATATGCTGCTGCAGCCACTTTTGAATGGCCTTCAGCAAAATTTTACTTGCATGTGGTATTAATGATACTGTTCGATAATTTCCGCATTCTGTTTGATCACCTTCTTGGGAATAGGCATAAATATATATATCTCTTCCAGTTGGTTGGCTAGGTAGCTGTCTTCCAAATTTCTTGGCATAGATGAGTGAGCTCTTCCAGCACTGCATCCATTTGTTGAAACATGTCAATTGGTATTCTGTCAATTCCTGGAGCCTTGTTTTTCACCAATGCCTTCAGTGCAGTTTGGACTTCTTCCTTCAGTGCCATCAGTTCCTGAGGATATGTTACCTCTTGAAATGGTTGAACATCGACCAATTCTTTTTGCTATAATGACTCTGTGTATTCTTTCCATCTTCTCTTCATGTTTCCTGCGCCATTTAATATTTTCCCGGTAGAATCCTTCAGTATTGCACCTTGAAGCCTGAATTTTTTCTTCAGTTCTTTCAGCTTGAGAAATGCTGACCATGTTCTTCCCTTTTGGTTTTCTATCTCAGGGTCTTTACACATGTCATCATAATACATTATTTTGTCTTCTCAAGCTGCCTTTGAAATCTTCTGTTCAGCTCTTTGATTTCATTATTTTTCCTTTGGCTTTAGCTACTCAATGTTCAAAAGCAAGTTTCAGAGTGTCTTCTGACATCCATTTAGGTCTTTTCTTTCTCTCCTATTTTTTAATAACCTCTTGCTTTCTTCATGTACGATATCCTTGATATCATTCCACAACTCATCTGGTCTTCGGTCATTAGTGTTCAATGTATCAAATCTATCCTCAAGATGGTCTCTAATTCAGGTGGGATATACTCAAGGTCATACTTTGGCTCTTGTAGACTTGTTCTAATATTCTTCAGTTTCAACCTGAACTTGCACATGAGTAATTGATGATCCCATCTGCAATTGGCCCCTGGCCTTGTTCTGACTGATGATATTGAGATTTTCCATAGTCTCTTTCCAAAAATGTAGTCAATTTCATTCCTGTGTATTCGATCTGGTGAGGTCTATGTGTATGGTCACTGTTTATGTTGTTGAAAAAAGGTATTTGCTATGAAGAAGTTGTTGGTCTTGCAAAATTCAGTCATGTGATCTCCAGCATCATTTCTATCACCAACACCGTATTTTCCAACGACCGATCCTTCTTTTTTGTTTCCAGCTTTTGCATTTCAATCACCAGTAATTATCAGTGCATCCTGACTGCATGTTTGATCCATTTCAGACTGCAGAAGTTGGTAAATCTCTTCAGTTTCTTCACCTTTGGCCTTAGTAGTTGGTGCATAAGTTTGAATAATAGTTGTATTAACTGGACTTCCTTGTAGGCATATGGATATTATCCTATCACTGACAGCGTTGTACTTCAGGATACATCTGAAATCTTCTTTTTGACGATGAATGCAACACCATTTCTCTTCAAGTTGTTGTTCCCAGCACAGTAGACCATATGATTGTCCAATTCAAAATGATCAATACCAGTCCATTTCAGCTCACTATTGCCTAGGATATCGATCTTTACGCTTTCCATTTCATTTTTGACTATTTTCAATTTTCCTAGATTCATATTTCATACATTCCAGGTTCCAATTATTACTGATGTTTTTTCTCATTTCGAGTCATGCCGCATCAGCAGACGACAGTACTGAAAGCTTGATTCCATCCATATCATTAAAGTTGACTCGACTTTGAAGAGGCAGCTCTTCCCAATCATATTTTGAGTGCCTTCCAACCTAAGGGACTCATCTTCTGGCACTATGTCAGACAATATTTTGCTGCTATTCATAGGTTTTCACCAACTAATTCTTTTAAGAAGTAGACCACCGGGCCCAATAAGCAACATCATGACAAACAGAGAAAAGATTGAGGTTGTCAATGATTTCATTTTACTTGGATCCACAATCAACATCCATGGAAGCAGCAGTCAAGAAATCAAAAGACACATTGCATTGGGCAAACAGGCTGCAAAAGACTTCTTTAAAGTATCGAGAAGCAAAATGTCACCTTGAGGCCTAAGGTGTTCATGACCCAAGCCATGGTGTTTTCAATCACCTCATATGCATGTGAAAGCTGGACAATAACTAAGGAAGACTGAAGAAGAATTGATACCTTTGAATTGTGGTGTTGGCGAAGAATATTGACTATATCATGGACTGCCAAAAGAACGAACAAATCTGTCTTGGAGGAAGTACAGCCGGAATGCTCCTTTGAAGCAAGAATGGTGAGACTATGTCTTACATACTTAGAACACGTTATCAGGAAGGATCAGCCAGTGGAGAAAGACATCATGCTTGGTAAAATAGAGGATCAGTGAAAAAAAGGAAGACCCTCAAGGAGATGGATTGACACAGTGGCTGCAACAA